>NC_090440.1:403893409-408728409 GCF_031143425.1 Pleurodeles waltl
GGTAAAAGGATGGCATCACAGGCAGCTAATCAATGGCATATAGCCAGTTCCCAAGCGCTAATGGCCAGATACGACAGGGCCCACTGGGACGAGATGAAAGACATTATCCAGCATCCCCCCAAAGACCAACAGAAGAGAGCCAAGCAAGTAGTAAAGGAGGAACAGGCAATTACCAACAATCATATCAGGTCAGCGTTAGACTCCGCAGATACAGCCGCAAGAACTATTAATACGGCTATCACCATTAGGCGACACGCACGGCTTAGGTCGTCAGGCTTTAAATCTGAAATCCAGCTGGCTCTTCTTAACATGCTTTTAAACAAATACAAACTATTTGGCACACAGGTTGATACAGCCATTGAGAAAATGAAAAAAAGACGCCGACACTGCCAAAGCTATGGGGGTGCTTTGCTCAACTCATTACAGAGGCTCATTTCGAAAGCCTCAATATAGGGGAGGCTTTAGATCCCAAACATCTGAGCCATCTACCTCCCAATCCAAACCCTCTTAGAGAAGGAGAAGGTTTCTTCTTCCAAGTTTTGGTGTCCTGACGGCGCCGACGCCATTTGAAGTTTTCTTGCTCTCCGGTCCCTTAGCGTTTTCCTCGACCGAAACGCTCGACAGGCCTTGCAGGTATCCTCTTTGTGTTCGGGAGACAAACACAAATTACAGACCAAATGCTGTTCTGTGTAAGGATACTTGTTGTGGCATTCGGGGCAGAAGCGGAATGGGGTCCGTTCCATTAGCCTTGAAGACGCACGTGGTCGGGCTGACCAGGCCCCGCCGGGGAATCAAAACCCCAAAGGGCCACCGGAGCTCTTCAAAATTCGGTGCCAATCTGCGTTAACTAACCCGATACCGAACACAAACAATACCGTAGAATTTTCAGAGATTTAACTAACTTTCCGAACCGAAACACTGAGCGAAGAGGAACACATCCGAACCCGATGGCGGAAAGAAAACCATCAAAGATGGAGTCGACGCCCATGCGCAATGGAGCCGAAAGGGGAGGAGTCCCTCAATCTCGTGACTCGAAACCTTCTTCGAAGAAAAACAACTTGTAACACTCCGAGCCCAACACTAGATGACGGGATGTGCACAGCATGTGAATCTGCAGCGTCTCATGCCACAAACAGATGTACACTGGGTAAGTGACATTTTCCATGTATGTGTATATATTAATAATAATTCTAAGGAAGGTTAGTAATAAAGATGTTCCAAATAGGCTGATAACTGGAAGAGTGTAACATTTGTCAGCTTAGTTTATCCTGAAATTAAAGAATTTGATTTCACTTGCTCTACAAAGGCTGGCAGAAATGATTGGGGTTTCAATAGGAATAATATCTAATCTGTGCATGGACACTTTGATCTGCTTAAGACGTATTGAAATCTTGAATATGAGTGTCTGCGTTTTTTTTTTTTTTTTTCCTATCTTCAAATAAAAGGGCTTGAATACTAAATTAAAAGGGAATAAAAGACAACTTTGTCTTATTTCTCTATAAAGCATAAAATTAGTGCATGGTAAACCATTAGCAAAAATTGTGGTATGAATAAAGGAGAGTAATTAGCTTTATAATACTGGGGCCAAAAACAAACCATTTAAGCATGCGGGAAATAAATGGTCAGTTCATATGATTAAAAGCCTTCTGTGTCCAAGGTAATCTTCGCACGAGAATCTTTCATAATTAGAATTTTACTGAAAACAATCTTGTCAGAAAAGTATTATCTTTTAACAAAGCCATGCTGTTTCCTACCGAACAGTTTTGGTAAAAAGGATTTAAATGCAGAGCTAATTTTGCAAAGAACATGTACTTAATGCAAGCTAATTGCGTGGGCTGATGCTATTTGCGTAGTTGTGGCTCTTTATCCTCTTTTTAAATTGAACAGATTAGTGCACCTAAAAAGGAGCTTTTAACATGTCCTATCCAGAAGAAATATTGTGTTAAAGGAAAACGTTTGTGTAAAAGAAATGTGGAGAAGTGCAGAAAACTCCATGGTAAACCCATATGTGCTCAGTCCTTTTCCTTTCTTTTGACAAATATCCTCTACTGAATAGAAATAAACTTTTTTTCAAGTTGCCTATTGAGGGCACATCTACAATCTTGTCTTGTGGTATGGATTCCAGAGTGTATACCGTCTCATAATGTACAAATGTATCTAAATTGTTAGGATTTGTAAATGCAGTGTCGTCATTTTCATGTAGGATTTTCACACTTTTTTTGTAATTTTGAGATAATTTTACTAATAGCTTAACAACCTTATGCGGACTGCCATAGTATCTAGCAATAGATCTGAAATGGTAGGAGGCCTCATTTTCCGTAGCTGAAGATATAATTGCAGCTAAATATAAATTGAAATAAATTAAAACAAGCTTTGGGTTTAGAAATATTATAAATATTTTCAAATCGTTTGATATAATTTAAAATGCCTTTATTTCTCATTTGCTAATTTATTTTTACTTGCAACAAAACAAAGTTTTTAGCAGCTGCTTTAAAAGAGTTCCATATAATGTATGTTGTGTTATTTCCGTTAGTATTACGAAGGAAGAAATTCATTAAAAAAAGATCTCTCAAAAAAAGTCTTAACATGATTTTCCAACAAAAGGGTGTTATTGAAACCCTTTTGTCTGTTTACTTTGGACCTGGGTAGTATGTCTAAATCCACAGTGACATGCATGATCGGAAATAAACATTTAGCCTGTTTCTACAAAAGTCACATTTTGAGATTAGTTGTTAGATAGCGTTGTTAGATCTTGATTGTGTACGATTCATAGGATAAAAATATGTATACTTATTCAATGTTATCTCCAAGCATCAGTTAACATCCCCATTTTTATTGCTTTACCAGTTTTTGCAGTTTATTTTGGATAAATGGAGATTGAGTTTATCAATAAAATAATCAAAACATTTGGTTGCGGTTTCTCCCAATAATTAAGTAGTCAAAATATTCCATTATTCAGTACTCACTCCAAAAGGAGTAATCGGCATGAGTTGATCCATAAAGATTAGAGACCAAGAGGACTGTCCTTTCTAACTAATCTTACCATTGCCCATCACCCTTCTCCATCAGTTGTCTGAGAATCTATGGCTTTTAAGATTTGTAATAGAGGATTATAGCACCATTGTTTTTCCCTTTGCCTGGTGAAGAGCTGTTACCCAGCCATCTCTTTTTGAGTTTTAAAGATTCAGCTTTACTTAGATTGGACTCTTGTGTTACAGCAATATCTCCTTTAAATGTAGAAATATATGCCAACATTATGTCTCTTAATTGTTGAATCCAGCCCCTTGACATTCCATGAAACTAATCACATTGGCATATAAATAACTAGTGTGGATTATGAAACTAGGTACAGAACAAACAAACCACAATAAATATGATGCAAGGTTCCGTATCGCAAACATTTGAATGAATACATTAAATGAAACTTGAAAGGACTAATACATATTGTATGGGAAGCACTGGCGAAAGGGTAGTCAGAATCCTAAAATGGGGAAGAAATGACCATACCTACATAAACCACATAAAATAGACGGTGGTGGGACATCATGCTGGAGATGACACATCCGAACTCCACAAGGTATTGTGAAAATACCAATGTAATAGACAGTTGTACATGCGTAGTGGTGGAACGACATAATGGGCATCTGCAAAGGGGGAAAAATATATAATTTTTTTAAAATAAGGAAGATGGATCCACTTAACAATATTATATCATCTAAAGTTATAACCGACTTGATCCAGCATTGTATGAATTATGAAATAAACATAGCTGATCAGCTTTATAAAGTTAAATAACTTTTTGCAAAGTCCTGCTAGGGAAAACAGCTGTGCATTTCCACACAGTCTGCAGAGTTTCTAGCTCGGACTGTTCAGAAGTGATTCAAAATGCAGCGACCTGTTGCTGCACACGGAAGGCCATTTGAAAAGCTTCACTGATTGCTTATTGCTGTATGTGGGTGTTAAAAAAAAAAAAAAAAGTTGTGGTGAGGCCAATGCCCAGACAGTGTTAACTGTATAAATGATGAAATAATACTGTCACAGTGTGCTGTATTGCACCACTTAATTTGCCTTTTCTTGCCACATAATTTACTCAACTATGCAGCATAATTCCAGTGGCCCTGAGGATGATTCCACTGTGTGCTACTTGAAGAAGCAATTGGTGGCCTGTGTCCCAAGCTGTGAGCCCTATTGATATTTGTAACATCTCTCATAGCTAAACCTGGGGAATAAAGGATCAGACAAATATGGTGAGACTGACGGTGCCTTCTGGCAATCAGTCAATTGTGGATTTGTAAAGCGCGGCTAATCACCCATAGGGTCTCAAAGCACTGGATGTAGGTATGCTGCTTAGTCGAAGAGCCAGGTCTTCAGGTCCTTCCTGAACTGCTTCAGTCTGCCTGAGCTTCAGGGGTAGTGTGTTCCATGTCCGAGCTGCTAGGTAGGAGAAAGATCTTCCTCCTGCTGTACTTTTCCGGGACTTGGAGGCACCTGCAAGGGCAAGCTGGAAGGAACAGAGATGTCTGTTGGGTGCGTAGACGGTGAGGCGGTGGTTGAGGTATGCCAGGCCTATGTTGTACCTTGAAGGTATGGATCAGGAGTTTGTAAGTGATGCATTTGTTGAATGGAAGCCAGTGTAGGTCTCTTGAGGTAGGAGGAGATTCAGCTGTGTCAGGGGATGTCGAAGGATGAATCTGGCTGCTGCATTCTGGATTCTTTGTAGTCTTGATTGAAGTTTCTTGGTGATGCCATAAAGAGTGCGTTGCCATAGTCCAGTTTGCTGAGTGTGTGGGTGACTTTCTCGTGTCGAGGGGATTTGAAAATCTTCAGCAGGAGACCAAGGGCGTGTAAGCTTGATGAAGAGACTGAGTTAACTTGGTGGGTGATCGATAGAGAGGAGTCCAGCATGATGCCCAGGTTGCATGCATGGTCAGTCGGGTGGGGGTGTTATCCAGAGCCGTGGGCCACCAGGAGTGTTCCAGGCAGAAGGGGTGGAGCTGATCACGTGGATCTCTTTCTTGACCGAGTTGAGCTTGAGGCAGCTGGCGTCCATCAAGGCGGCGACTGCTCTCATCCTGTTGTGGAAATTCCTCTTGGCTTGAGCAGAGTCCTCGGACAGGGAGAGGATCAGTTTGGTGTCGTTGGCATTGGAGACTATTTTTAGCTCATGTTTGGTGATCTTGGCGAGCGATGCCATGTAGATGCTGAAAAACATTGGGCTGAGTGAGGATCTTTGGGGCACTCCGCAGCAAGTGTCTTTAGGTTCTGACATGAACAGTGGTAGTCTGACCCTCTGGGTTCTTCTTATATGGTGGGTTTGGCCAGGTTGAGGATGTGATGAGGGCATTGATACGAGAGTGCTCCTGAGTGGATGGAGGTCATCAGTCTTTGGGTGTCCACTATGGTGATGAGGGTCCAGGAGTTCAGTAACTGGTAAGGAGCTAGGTCCGTGGTGCTGAGTGGTTCTGGCAGGCTTTGGCTCCTGAAGCCTTCGTAGATGTCCTCTATCTTACGGTGAAAGTAGGTGGTGAGGTCATTGCAGAGTATTGGGAGGGAGGTATGGATGAGGTGTCTGCCCCAGGGTTCATGAACTCTGATGATGGTGAAGAGCTCTTTGCTGTTGTGAGTGATAGCGTTAAGGCATGCTTGAAAGGCGGCTTTTTTGGTGGCTCTGATATTCTGGTGGTGCGTGGTGACTGCATTTTTGTAGGCTGTGCAGTCTTCAGTAGATTTGCTGATCCTCCATTTACGTTCCAGTCATCTGCAGGCACGCAGGGGGAGAGGTGTCATCAAGGTGGAAACGGAGGTCACTGACTAGGATGTAGTTGAAGGAGGTGAGTGATTGGTGGGCGACTAGGTCAGCAATGTCTTCGCAGAACTGAAGTTGGGGTCTGGGTGGCCTGTAGATGAGGGTGCCATGTAGGGAGGTTTTTGGGTTGTTTTTGATCTGGAAATGTACGTGCCTGTGCATTGACTGAGACAGCGACTCAATGGTGGTAGTCAGGCAAAGGTTGTTTTTGTAGATAATGGCAAAGCCTCCTCCAGGCCACTTGGCTCATTCCTTGTGGATGATTTTGTAGTTGTTCGGGATGGCGATGTCGTGGGCAGCAGTGGGGATGATCCAAGTCTCCATGAAGAAACAACATCTGGGGCTGTTAAGTCAAGGAGGTACCAGACTTCTACTGTGTGCTTGACAAAGGAGCATGTGTTGAGTATGCACTTGTGGTGGCTGTCCGTGCTTGGTGCAGGACCATGGGGTGGTCCTTGGAAGGTGAAGAGGGAGAAAAATGAAAAGGAGACAGAAAAAGAAACATAAGTAACTAAATGGAAATAAAGGCAGAAGTAAAGACACAGAAGATATTTACTTGCAGATGGCCACTAGGTCACCAGGGCTGAGGCGCAAGCAGGAGCCTGCGGGTGGCGGAGGGCCTCGAACAGAGTCAGGCAGGTTATCAGTTCGTCAAAAGCAGGGGCAGCAGTAGGAGGAGCTGCACTGGAAAAGGGCGACTGAGGCTTCAGGTAGGCTGTAAATGTGAAGGTTATTTTGCCTATTCGATTTTTCTTTGCCTACTCGCTTTCTGAGAGGTGATCTAGGATTGAAAATAGTTAATTTTTGGTGTAGTTTTGCTGAAACCTTCTGGTTCTTTCTCCTATCCATGTGTGATCATTTGGTTGAATGTTTGCAGTCTCTTGTTTGCTTGTATACACGGTCATATCCCTCCCATTTCTTTCTAAAGAATTTCAATTTGGATGGATTAGGAAGCTTCATCTGGTGAAGGAGTGTCTTTCTTCAATCTATTACTAGTTAAACCGAAAATTATTACATGTCTATAGCGACAGTGGATGAAGCAGTGTTAGTGGTGTTTTGAAATGATCTGATGAAGGTGTCTTTTGGTTAGCTGATGCAGTCTTCGCCAGGATGTATAAATCCCAGTAAGTATTAAAGTCAGAAGGAGTTTCAAAAATGTACTTGGAACACAATGGAGCTTTCGCTGTCAGTTTTCTTAGTTTACCCATATATTGAGGAGCTAAGAAAGAATGTGTGCTTTAAAGTAGCAAGAGGCAAAATAATCGGAATCTGTGAAAATCAGATTATAAAATAATAATCCTGCAGTTTCAACGTGGAATTTACAAAGCATAAATTAATATTTGCTTCTGGTGAGGGATCAAAGTGGGTACTTATTGCAAACACAAGTGATGAGCAGGAAACAATTGTGGTATCGGAAATGCACATGGAATTGTTTCGAAACCATTTAAGGTTTTAAATGATGAATCTTACCTGATTTAAATTGTATGCAAATAAACCTTCTGCATCCTCACCAGCGTGGAGCGCACAAAGGACAAAATGTCAAGTGCCACCACTGTAGTCGTGCGTGAAGAAAACTGCAGCAAAAACGCTACGACAACCTCATTAAAGCAAGGGACTAAGGCATTTGAGGCAGGAACCCTTTGCAGTTAGGCAAATGTGGCACAGCCCCCACCTTAAACAATTTGGTGTTAAAAGATAAATATGCTGGGATAGTGAGACGAGAGACTTCCAGGAGAACTGAATTGAATTGAGACCAAATTGGTAATAAAGTGAAAGACAAAGTAGTTCATGCAAGCTCCAAAGCAGAAAGGAGCATGATATTCAAGAAAAGATTAAATAAAACTAAGTGGCAGGGGACTGAAAAGGAACTACTGAAGACCATCCGAAGAAAGATGCAGCTTATCAGTTTGTGTGACTGTTTGCATCTTCCCAAGTTGCTTTCAGTTTAATATCTCCCCTTCATTCCCTTGGCAAATTGCAATTAGAAGTTTGTTTACACAAAATATGTTCTTAGCATGTGAGTAAACCTGCTATACACCAACAGGTATGAAAGAATATTGGAAAAAGTGTTGTAAATTGAAAGAATAAATATTTCTAAGTAAATTGGACTTGGACTAACATTAAAGGAGAGAGATTGTTATGTATCCTACCTTATGCCTTTTCTAGTAGATCCCAGCCATCACTAACCCTCTGTCTACTAAAGTATCTATACATCCTATGCTTGTTGTAGTATGGAAGCAGTATTCTTAAAAGACCTACTTCATAATTTTCTACGGTAAAGTTGGCATTCTCGAATTTAATAATTTGAATGGATACACTCTTAATCAACCAGGACTGCAAGTGCCCCTTTAGAATAATATACACGTTAAAAAGCCAGATGGACTAACCCTGTCCTAAATGATGAGCCCAAAAGTCCCAAGTCATGTGCCTTTAAGTTAGGACAACTCTAATATAAAGTTAAGCACTACATGCTAAAAAGAGAAGCTGATCAGCTCACATGCGTAGAAGGAAAATTGAATACTGCCCGGCACCCAAGTTGGTGGTGATGAATTTGTCTTCAGCAAAGCAATCTGTTGCAGATGCTTTCCTCGAAGCAGCAAGTTGGTTATAAGATTATGGATGACCGGCAGGTTGCGTACCAGTCCAAGCGCAATTACTGGGTTATCTACTTCCAGCTCCTTTTGGCCTCCAGGGTAGTTTTTTACGGAGGTTTCATCAGGGAGGCTACATCTTTTGTAAAAAGAAAACAATTGCTCCTCCTATGCCAACGTTTTCTCTTACCTTCTAACCTGAAAAGTTAGTGGCTAAATTTGTTGACTAGGAACATGGGCCTCGATTTCTGCCATGGTTCATTTCTTGCCTGTTCTGCTTTTCTTGCATGATAAAATACCTGAGCTCTTTCAGTGCAAGTGAACGGCTAATCATTTTTCTGCTGTGCATTTTGCGAACATAACAGCATGTCGGTGTATACAAAACTAATTTTTTGTGTGTGATTTGCCTGTTTGATGATGAAAGAAGCAGTCTTTGAAGGCTGCCAAGCTTATTTCAAGATTTAGTCTCTACTTTGCCCAGTTATTAAAGCCTGTTAGAGTCCCGCTGTATTGCATAGAAACCATTTTGCCCATAATTGATTGGCAGGCGCTTCTTTGCTTTTGTTCTGTTTACGCTGGTGCAGGGTTGTAAGCTGATAGCGCGCATAACGGAGTGCTTGATATTTGTACTCGCCTTTAGACGTTTTCTCGCTGGTGTTTCTTCAGGGAACCTTTCATTTGCTTATTTGTATTTGAGCCTGTAAATCAACATTAGTTGACATTTGATGAAGATTTCCGCACTCTGTCGTTAAGATTTTCTTTAACATTTCTTTCCAGGGTTATGATGGTGGCAAAGAAGTTTTTGGACAATGGACATCAGCTAAATTTTGCTGTTGCTAATCGCAAGACGTTTGGCCATGAAGTTTCTGAATTTGGTTTGGATGGTAGCAGTGGTGAGCTCCCCGTTGTTGGGATCAAAACTGCCAAAGGCGAGAAATATGTCATGCAGGAAGAATTCTCGTAAGTAAACTGCATGTACCTTGTATTACTTGTAGTAGGAATTTTACTTTGTGTGAGATATATCCGCCTGAGTATATGACAGTGCCACCTTGTTAGTACATCATTACACTTGACTACCTGTTGCCTTAGTCTACGTTAGCAAAGCATTATTATGATTAGTTCTGAAACTCTAAAGGTGTGTTTACAACATTGTGCTTGTCGTTTTTTTTGCAGTCGTGACGGAAAGGCTTTGGAAAGATTTCTCCAAGATTATTTTGATGGTAATCTGAAGAGGTACCTGAAATCTGAACCTATCCCAGAGAGCAATGATGGTCCTGTGAAGGTAAGGTTGTGTTTGTATGTTAAATTGAAAATGATTGCCCTCCAAGTGCTTCATACTGAATCACTTTTGGGGGAGGGGGACGGGGAAGATGAGGGACTGAGTGAAACGAGAGAGCTGTTTTTACTTTGTTCTAATATTTTGGTTATTATGTAAAACCCGTGTTTATTTGTGGTACAAGATTGTTTTGCTACCTCTTGGGAATCCCAGTCTGTTAATATATTTACCTGTCTTGTTAGTTGTCTCCTCCTCCTCAATGAGGTTTAACAAGAACACTATTTGTCAGCACCCATTAGTGACTGGTAGTCATATCCTGCTGCTTGTTGTTTGGTATAAATATCTTGGTATTGTACATAGATAAATCGTGTTGCAGTTGCTCATTGGTATTTCAGTAGGACTAGCTAGGATTTGATATTTATGTATTTAATAAGTACGCAAAACCAACTGAATCTTAGTGTAGTATATTGAATATTAACTTATACTTTTATTTTTCCTTAGGTTGTTGTAGCTGAGAATTTTGATGAAATTGTCAACGAAGAGAGCAAAGACGTGTTGATTGAATTCTATGCACCCTGGTGTGGACACTGCAAGAATCTTGAACCCAAGTACAAGGAGTTGGGTGAAAAGGTACTAATCACCCCATTTCCCTTGTCCGATCTTCTATACACCCTGCATCCCTCCCACCCACCCTCCCCCCCCCCCCACCCCCTCAAACCACAACACCAATATTCATGAGATTGTTCACTTTCAACCTTGCGTATTCCTTTCCGGCATTACCTTTAAGTTGATATTAATTGGGGCTTTCTTTCCAATACATCTCTCAACTTGGATTTCTGATTCTTAATGAAAAAATAGACCGATTTCTTGAAACATTTGGTGCCACAAATGGATGGGTACATGTTTGATAATGTGTATGGAAACCTGATGTACAGTAGCATGGCAAGCAACTTCATATCAAATATGCCCAGGGAACTTATCCACTCAAGATCAGTGGTGGCAGGGGCAGCCATTTTAACTTTATATATCGACGTTTAAGAGCTCTTGGAATTTTGCTAACATGATTGACACTAAGCCCCGCTGGAGTGTCCAAGTAAAAGGGTTTTCCTTTTGAGAAAGGTTTCCTTTTTCCAGCTAAATCATTTACGACCAATATTCACATTTATTTGCTATTTGCACACATTTGTTATGATTTTGATTGACCAAACAAAGTTTATTTACTTACACCAATAGTAGCCTGACAACTGTGCTCTAGATGGACCAGAAAAATCTAACCTTGACTGTTGGGAACTACAGGGACCTGGTGGTAAAGTCCAAGTAAAAGACAATCTTGGTTGAACAGGGTGAAATGGTGGATACAAACGAAGTCTTTAGGCCAAGTTTTGTCTGTTCCTCGTTGTAGGAAGTTGGCTCTGTATGCACTATTTCAAAGTAAGGAATAGTATGCACAGAGTCCAAGGGTTCCCCTTAGAGGTAAGATAGTGGCAAAAAGAGATAATACTAATGCTCTATTTTGTGGTAGTGTGGTCGAGCAGTAGGCTTATCAAAGGAGTAGTGTTAAGCATTTGTTGTACATACACACAGGCAATAAATGAGGAATACACACTCAGAAACAAATCCAGCCAATAGGTTTTGTTATAGAAAAATATATGTTCGATGGCATCTGTCGCTGTAGATACGCATGTTCTGCAATAGCTCGCCATCTGGTGTTGGGCCGGAGTGTTACAAGTTGTTTTTCTTCGAAGAAGTCTTTCGAGTCACGGGACCGAGTGACTCCTCCTTTTGTCTCCATTGCGCATGGGCGTCGACTCTATCCTCGATTGTTTTTTTTCCGCCATCGGGTTCGGACGTGTTCCTGTCGCTCCGAGTTTCGGAACGGAAAATTAGCTAATTTCGGAAGATTTTCGTCGGTATTGTTGCGTTCGGGATCGGCGTACTTACATTCAACACCGCATCGAAGATCGAAGAGCTCCGGTGCCCTTCGGGGTAGTTTTTTCGATCCTCCGTCGGGGCCTGGTCGGCCCGACCGCGTGCTGAAGAACGCCGATGGAACGGACCCCGTTTCGTTTCTGCCCCAAATGCCACAATAAATACCCCTACACAGACCAACACTTGGTCTGCAACCTGTGCCTGTCACCTGAGCACAGCGAAGACACCTGCGAGGCCTGTCGTGCGTTCCGGTCCCGAAAAACACTCCGAGACCGTCGAGCCAGAAGACTTCAGATGGCGTCCGCACCGACAGCCCAACGGGAGTTCGAGGAACAGGAAGAGGAAGGTACCTTCTCGATCCAAGACTCCGACTCCGAAGGATTCGACGATACACAAACCGTGAGTAAGACGTCGAAAACCACACAGAGAAACATTTACAAGGCCCAGGGGACGCCACTGCCACCAGGCCATGGCTCGACCCATAAATTCGGTGACCGACCATCGGCACCGAAAAAGGCCCAAACAGTGCCGAGATCGTCCGACTCCGGTCGAGACACCGGCACGCAGCCTTCTCGGGACCGAGAAAGTGCTGGAGACAAGCCTCGACACCGTGATGCCGGTGTGGACACGGCTCGACGCCGAGACAGCGGCACAGAAACAGATCGACGCCGAGAGGTTTCGGCCCCGAAAAGGAAAAAAGTCACCTCGGAGCCGAAAAAACACGCAGACAAAGTTTCGATGCCGAAACAAACTGCAAGCGACCCAGCTTCAGGCTCTTATACAGAAGAGCACTCGCTAACCTCCCAAATGCAGAAGCATAGGTTTGAGGAAGAGCTACAAGCAACTGATGCGGACCATACGCAAAAGCGTATCTTCATTCAGCAGGGGACAGGAAAAATAAGCACCCTTCCCCCCATTAGGAGAAAGAGGAGGTTGGAGTTCCAGACGGAACAAACACCACAACCAAAAGTGGTGAAAAGAGTTACACCACCACCCTCACCTCCGCCCGTGATTGACGTTTCACCAGCACAAACTCCATCACACTCCCCAGCTCACACCACCATGAGCCAGGGTGACCAAGATCAGGACGCATGGGACCTATACGACGCCCCAGTGTCAGATAACAGTCCGGAGGCATACCCTGCGAAGCCATCTCCACCAGAAGACAGCACCGCGTACTCTCAAGTGGTGGCTAGAGCAGCACAATTTCACCACGTAAGCCTCCACTCAGAACAGGTCGAGGATGATTTCTTATTCAACACACTCTCCTCCACCCACAGCTCATACCAAAGCCTGCCTATGCTCCCTGGTATGCTCCGCCACGCAAAAGACATCTTTAAGGAGCCGGTTAAAAGTAGGGCAATCACACCAAGGGTAGAAAAAAAGTATAAGCCGCCTCCTACGGACCCGGTTTTCATCACTACACAGCTGCCACCAGACTCTGTCGTTGTAGGAGCAGCTAGGAAAAGGGCCAACTCTCACACATCTGGAGATGCACCACCCCCAGATAAAGAAAGCCGCAAGTTTGATGCAGCTGGTAAAAGAGTCGCAGCACAAGCTGCAAACCAGTGGCGCATCGCGAACTCCCAGGCACTACTTGCGCGCTATGACAGAGCCCACTGGGACGAGATGCAACATCTCATTGAACATCTGCCCAAGGACTTACAAAATAGGGCAAAACAAGTGGTTGAGGAGGGACAGGCCATCTCCAACAACCAGATCCGCTCCTCCATGGACGCTGCAGATACAGCTGCACGGACAATTAATACATCTGTAACTATCAGAAGGCATGCATGGCTCCGAACGTCTGGATTTAAACCAGAGATTCAACAAGCAGTTCTCAATATGCCTTTTAATGAAAAAGAACTGTTCGGTCCAGAAGTGGACACAGCGATTGAGAAACTCAAAAAAGATACGGACACTGCCAAAGCCATGGGCGCACTCTACTCCCCGCAGAGCAGAGGGAATTACAGCTCATTCCGTAAAACGCCCTTTCGAGGGGGGTTTCGGGGTCAAAGCACACAAGCCAGCACCTCACAAGCCACACCGTCCAGTTACCAAGGACAGTATAGAGGAGGTTTTCGGGGACAATATAGAGGAGGGCAATTGCCTAGAAATAGAGGAAGATTCCAAAGCCCCAAAACCCCTACTACTAAACAGTGACTCACATGTCACTCACCCCCTCCACACAACACCAGTGGGGGGACGAATAGGTCATTATTACAGAGCATGGGAGAAAATCACTACAGACACTTGGGTTCTAGCAATTATCCAACATGGTTATTGCATAGAATTTCTACAGTTCCCTCCAAACATACCACCAAAAGCACAAAATTTAACAACACACCATTCCAATCTCCTGGAGATAGAAGTGCAGGCACTATTGCAAAAGAATGCAATCGAATTAGTGCCAAACACACAAATAAACACAGGAGTTTACTCACTGTACTTTCTGATACCAAAGAAGGACAAAACACTGAGACCAATCCTAGACCTCAGAGTAGTGAACACTTTCATCAAATCAGACCACTTCCACATGGTCACACTACAAGAAGTATTGCCATTGCTAAAGCTGCACGACTACATGGCAACTTTAGACCTCAAGGATGCTTATTTCCATATACCAATACACCCATCGCACAGGAAATACCTAAGGTTTGTATTCAAAGGAATACATTACCAATTCAAGGTACTGCCTTTCGGATTAACAACCGCACCAAGAGTCTTTACCAAATGTCTAGCGGTAGTCGCAGCACACATAAGAAGGCAGCAGATACATGTGTTCCCATATCTAGACGACTGGCTAATCAAGGCCCATTCGTTAATAGAGTGCTCAAATCACACAAATCATATCATACAAACCCTCTTCAAACTAGGGTTCACCGTCAATTTCACAAAATCCAAAATTCTGCCACGCAAGGTACAACAATACCTGGGAGCCATAATAGACACATCAAAAGGAGTAGCCACTCCAAGTCCACAAAGAATTCAAAATTTCAACACCATCATACAACGCATGTATCCAACACAAAAGATACAAGCAAAGATGGTATTACAACTCCTAGGCATGATGTCATCATGCATAGCCATTGTCCCAAACGCAAGACTGCACATGAGGCCCTTACAACAATGCCTAGCATCACAGTGGTCTCAAGCACAGGGTCACCTTCTAGATCTGGTGTTAATAGACCGCCAAACTTACCTCTCGCTTCTGTGGTGGAACAACATAAATTTAAACAAGGGGCGGCCTTTCCAAGACCCAGTGCCACAATACGTAATAACAACAGATGCTTCCATGACAGGGTGGGGAGCACACCTCGATCAACACAGCATACAAGGACAATGGAACGTACATCAAACAAAACTGCATATCAATCACCTAGAACTTCTAGCAGTTTTTCAAGCACTAAAAGCTTTCCAACCAATAATAGTTCACAAATACATTCTCGTCAAAACAGACAACATGACAACAATGTATTATCTAAACAAGCAGGGGGGGACGCACTCCACGCAGTTAAGCCTGCTAGCACAAAAAATTTGGCATTGGGCAATTCACAACCAAATTCGCCTAATTGCACAGTTTATACCAGGGATACAAAATCAACTCGCAGACAATCTCTCTCGAGATCACCAACAGGTCCACGAATGGGAAATTCACCCCCAAATTCTGAACACTTATTTCAAACTCTGGGGAACACCTCAGATAGACTTGTTTGCGACAAGGGAGAACGCAAAATGCCAAAACTTCGCATCCAGATACCCACACAAACAATCCCAAGGCAATGCCCTATGGATGAACTGGTCAGGGATATTTGCTTACGCTTTTCCTCCTCTCCCTCTCCTTCCTTACCTGGTAAACAAACTCAGTCAAAGCAAACTCAAACTCATATTGATAGCACCAACTTGGGCAAGGCAACCCTGGTACACAACGCTGCTAGACCTATCAGTGGTACCCTGCATCAAATTGCCCAACAGGCCAGATCTGTTGACACAGCACAACCAAAAGATCAGACACCCAGATCCAGCATCGCTGAATCTAGCAATCTGGCTCCTGAAATCCTAGAATTCGGGCACTTACAACTTACCCAAGAATGTATGGAAGTCATAAAACAAGCCAGAAGGCCATCCACCAGGCACTGCTATGCAAGTAAATGGAAGAGGTTTGTTTGCTACTGCCATATTAATCAAATACAACCATTACACACAACTCCAGAACAGGTAGTGGGTTACTTGCTTCACTTACAAAAATCTAACCTAGCTTTCTCTTCCATTAAGATTCACCTTGCAGCAATATCTGCATACCTGCAAACTACCTATTCAACTTCCCTATATAGGATACCAGTCATTAAAGCATTCATGGAGGGCCTTAGGAGAATTATACCACCAAGAACACCACCTGTTCCTTCATGGAACCTAAATGTTGTCCTAACTAGACTTATGGGTCCACCTTTTGAACCCATGCACTCCTGCGACATACAGTTCCTAACCTGGAAGGTGGCATTTCTCATCGCCATTACTTCCCTAAGAAGAGTAAGCGAGATTCAGGCGTTTACTATACAGGAACCTTTTATACAACTACACAAAAATAAAGTCGTCCTAAGAACCAATCCTAAATTTTTGCCAAAGGTTATTTCACCGTTCCATCTAAATCAAACAGTGGAACTTCCAGTGTTCTTTCCACAGCCAGATACCGTAGCTGAAAGGGCACTACATACATTAGATGTCAAAAGAGCATTAATGTATTACATTGACAGAACAAAAAACATCAGAAAGACTAAACAACTCTTTATTGCATTTCAAAAACCTCACGCAGGAAACCCAATTTCAAAACAAGGTATAGCCAGATGGATAGTTAAATGCATCCAAATCTGCTACCTTAAAGCTAAACGACAGCTGCCCATTACACCAAGGGCACACTCAACCAGAAAGAAAGGTGCTACCATGGCCTTTCTAGGAAACATCCCAATGCAAGAAATATGTAAGGCAGCCACATGGTCTACGCCTCACACATTCACCAAGCACTACTGTGTAGACGTGTTATCCGCACAACAAGCCACCGTAGGTCAAGCCGTATTAAGGACATTATTTCAGACTACTTCCACTCCTACAGGCTGATCCACCGCTTTTGGGGAAATAACTGCTTACTAGTCTATGCAGAACATGCGTATCTACAGCGACAGATGCCATCGAACTGAAAATGTCACTTACCCAGTGTACATCTGTTCGTGGCATCAGTCGCAGTAGATTCGCATGTGCCCACCCGCCTCCCCGGGAGCCTGTAGCAGTTTGGAAGTTACCTTCAATTATTTATATATGTATCATCTCAACCTTAAATAGGTGCATACTTAGTCACTCCATTGCATGGGCACTATTACTACAATTCAACTCCTACCTCACCCTCTGCGGGGAAAAACAATCGAGGATAGAGTCGACGCCCATGCGCAATGGAGACAAAAGGAGGAGTCACTCGGTCCCGTGACTCGAAAGACTTCTTCGAAGAAAAACAACTTGTAACACTCCGGCCCAACACCAGATGGCGAGCTATTGCAGAACATGCGAATCTACTGCGACTGATGCCACGAACAGATGTACACTGGGTAAGTGACATTTTCATTATGCTTCTAAAAGTTGGAATACTTTTTAAGAATCTAAAAATTAGTTCTAGAATCTAATTCAAACTTTTACCAAACTTTTAAACTCTAAAAGAAATGCTAAACAGGATCTAACACAAGGCCCTAGCAGGTCTTTTAAGAATTTAGAAAAAATAGTTCAAATTGCAAAAACAATTTCTAATGAAAATTTTGGCAATTTGTCGTGTGATCAGGTATTGGCTGAGTAGTCCAGCAAATGCAAAGTCTTGTATCCCACCGCTGATCCACCAATGTAGGAAGTTGGCTCTGTATGCACTATTTCAAAGTAAGGAATAGTATGCACAGAGTCCAAGGGTTCCCCTTAGAGGTAAGATAGTGGCAAAAAGAGATAATACTAATGCTCTATTTTGTGGTAGAGTGGTCGAGCAGTAGGCTTATCAAAGGAGTAGTGTTAAGCATTTGTTGTACATACACACAGGCAATAAATGAGGAACACACACTCAGAGACAAATCCAGCCAATAGGTTTTGTTATAGAAAAATATATTTTCTTAGTTTATTTTAAGAACCACAGGTTCAAATTCTACATGTAATCTCATTTGAAAGGTATTGCAGGTAAGTACTTTTGGAACTTTGAATAATTACAGTAGCATATATACTTTTCACATAAAACACAAATAGCTGTTTTAAAAGTGGACACAGTGCAATTTTCACAGTTCCTGGGGGAGGTAAGTTATTGTTAGTTCTTGCAGGTAAGTAAACCACCTACGGGGTGCAAATCGGGGTCCAAGGTAGCCCACCGTTGGGGGTTCAGAGCAACCCCAAAGTTACCACACCAGCAGCTCAGGGCCGTTCAGGTGCAGAGGTCAAAGAGGTGCCCAAAACACATAGGCTTCAATGGAGAGAAGGGGGTGCCCCGGTTCCAGTCTGCCAGCAGGTAAGTACCCGCGTCTTCGGAGGGCAGACCAGGGGGGTTTTGTAGGGCACCGGGGGGGGACACAAGTTAGCACAAAAAGTACACCCTCAGCAGCGCGGGGGCGGCCGGGTGCAGTGTGTAAACAAGCGTCAGGTTCTCTGTAGGTTTCAATGGGAGACCAAGGGGTCTCTTCAGCGGTGCAGGCAGGCAAGGGGGGGGCCTCCTCGGGGTAGCCACCACCTGGGCAAGGGAGAGGGCCTCCTGGGGGTCACTCCTGCACAGAAGTTCCGTTCCTTCAGGTGCTGGGGGCTGCGGGTGCAGGGTCTTTTCCAGCCGTCGGGACTTTAGGTTCAGGCAGTCGCGGTCAGGGGGAGCCTGGGGATTCCCTCTGCAGGCGTCGCTGTGGGGGCTCAGGGGGGACAACTTTGGTTACTCACGGTCTCGGAGTCGCCGGAGGGTCCTCCCTGAGGTGTTGGTTCTCCACCAGTCGAGTCGGGGTCGCCGGGTACAGTGTTGCAAGTCTCACGCTTCTTGCGGGGATTTGCAGGGGTCTTTAAATCTGCTCCTCTGTGACAAAGTTGCAGTTCTTTTGGAGCATTGCCGCTGTCCTCTGGAGTTTCTAGTCTTTCTTGAAGCAGGGCAGTCCTCTGAGGATTCAGAGGTCGCTGGTCCTTGGGAAAGCGTCGCTGGAGCAGGTTTCTTTGGAAGGCAGGAGACAGGCCGGTAGGTCTGGGGCCAAAGCAGTTGGTGTCTTCTTTTCTTCCTCTGCAGGGGTCTTTCAGCTCAGCAGTCCTCTTCTTCTTGTAAGTTGCAGGAATCTAAATTCTTAGGTTCAGGGAAGCCCTTAAATACTAAATTTAAAGGCGTGTTTAGGTCTGGGGGATTAGTAGCCAATGGCTACTAGCCCTGAGGGTGGGTACACCCTCTTTGTGCCTCCTCCCAAGGGGAGGGGGTCACATCCCTAATCCTATTGGGGAATCCTCCATCTGCAAGATGGAGGATTTCTAAAAGTTAGTCACTTCAGCTCAGGACACCTTAGGGGCTGTCCTGACCGGCCAGTGACTCCTCCTTGTTATTCTCATTATTTCCTTCGGCCTTGCCGCCAAAAGTGGGGGCTGTGGCCGGAGGGGGCGGGCAACTCCACTAGCTGGAGTGTCCTGCGGTGCTGGAACAAAGGGGTGAGCCTTTGAGGCTCACCGCCAGGTGTTACAGCTCCTGCCTGGGGGAGGTGTTAGCATCTCCACCCAGTGCAGGCTTTGTTACTGGCCTCAGAGTGACAAAGGCACTCTCCCCATGGGGCCAGCAACATGTCTCGGTTGTGGCAGGCTGCTGGAACCAGTCAGCCTACACAGACAGTCGGTTAAGGTTTCAGGGGGCACCTCTAAGGTGCCCTCTGGGGTGTATTTCACAATAAAATGTACACTGGCATCAGTGTGCATTTATTGTGCTGAGAAGTTTGATACCAAACTTCCCAGTTTTCAGTGTAGCCATTATGGTGCTGTGGAGTCCGTGTTTGACAGACTCCCAGACCATATACTCTTATGGCTACCCTGCACTTACAATGTCTAAGGTTTGGCTTAGACACTGTAGGGGCACAGTACTCATGCACTGGTGCCCTCACCTATGGTATAGTGCACCCTGCCTTAGGGCTGTAAGGCCTACTAGAGGGGTGACTTATCTATACTGCATAGGCAGTGTGAGGTTGGCATGGCACCCTGAGGGGAGTGCCATGTCGACTTACTCGTTTTGTTCTCACCAGCACACACAAGCTGGTAAGCAGTGTGTCTGTGCTGAGTGAGGGGTCCCCAGGGTGGCATAAGATATGCTGCAGCCCTTAGAGACCTTCCCTGGCATCAGGGCCCTTGGTACCAGGGGTACCAGTTACAAGGGACTTACCTGGATGCTAGGGTGTGCCAATTGTGGAATCAAAAGTACAGGTTAGGGAAAGAACACTGGTGCTGGGGCCTGGTTAGCAGGCCTCAGCACACTTTCAATTCAAAACATAGCATCAGCAAAGGCAAAAAGTCAGGGGGTAACCATGCCAAGGAGGCATTTCCTTACACTCATGTGAAGTTTAGGAAGTTCATGTATTTGCTTCTTGTCAAGGTATGACTACTAAACTGGTGGGTAAAGACTGGGCTGCAAAGACCACTTTGTTGCTTGTGGCAGACATTTGCCTGTTGCACTCACGGTGAGAATAATTGACAATCAACCTACATAATTGGGTGCAGGGTGGGACTGGATCAATATCATTTTTAGATCTAGTCTTTAAGTTGTGTAATCGTCGCAGTGCTTAGCATCGCCTTCACTATTAAACCCTGTTGGTCTTGATCAGTGTCCACTGTCAACTTGTAGCAAAGTTATTAAGAGACCCGAGAGACCTTGATGGATCTTTGCAGTGATAGACCGAACTCATTCAGACTTTGAAGTAGCCTTAAGAGTTCAAATATAACTGACATCTCAACCTCAAATGATCCTTTCAGTTATTTCCACGTTGGCCAGTTTGACCTGGGGATGTGAGATTTATTGTGGAATGAGTGAAATATTACTTTCACATCTGTTTTGGAATATCCATTAGGATCAATCAAAAGAGGGGAAGGTTTTTTTTACCTGCGTAGTGGATGACCGTAAACCTCATTGGGGGACTTATAATTAGAGGGACCACAAGTGTTCACAGGGCAGATTCTCCTAAGAGCGGGGTTAAAATGTAGGCTATACCTTGTAGTAAAGAACGAGCTATACTTGAGGTTCCCTATTACAACATTTTATCAACTCATATTCATGTGGTTTAAATTCTGAGAGGAAACTTGTAAACATAATCACACCAACTTGTGCTGCCATTAAATAAATGCACGGTTAGCAGTTGTCAGTCTTGGACACCTGACCTGCTAATGGGCCATGGAATGGTAGTGTGCACAAGGCATGAATCTAGTCTGCCTAGCACAGTGTCATTAAACCATAGACCAAAGAGAAGAAAGGAATTCAGTTTTTCTCACACGTAATAGCTACTTTGAGGCAGTAAGTTCCCGATGGAAGACGTCTTCTGCATGTTTACAATCACCGTCCAGGCAGGCGAATTTCAGTTACATGAGGTTGTAATGGTGTGGGAATAGAAACCTCAAATGGCCTCTAAATTGGGGGCACTAGGTTCAAG
This sequence comes from Pleurodeles waltl, assembly GCF_031143425.1. Taxonomy (NCBI): domain Eukaryota; kingdom Metazoa; phylum Chordata; class Amphibia; order Caudata; family Salamandridae; genus Pleurodeles; species Pleurodeles waltl. The sequence continues at coordinate 403,914,671 of NC_090440.1, forward strand.
TTATGTATAATGAAGAAGCCACCCCTTAAATTCGCATTAGGTAGTGTGTTTTGACCTTTATACTTCTGCCTCCCGTGTCCATTGATGCTGTTTAAATTTAGAACAATACAAGTCTTTTTTCTTTTTTACAGCTTTCAGCTGACCCAAACATTGTTATTGCCAAGATGGACGCCACTGCAAATGATGTGCCTTCTCCATATGAAGTCCGAGGGTAAGAAGGCTCTTGGAAGCTGCGATTTGTGAAAATACTTTTTTTTTATAATGATGATCACCTGGAATCGTTCTCGTACTCTTGCTTACTAGTTTTTGTGTCTTGATGGTGGCACCTGCTCACAAGCTCAAAATTCTGAGAGCAAGTTTCCAGGAATAATTCTTTGGTAATATGGCAGAAGACCAGAGTGCCGCCAATGGTAACAGAGCCACTTTAGAAAACCCTAATTCATTCATTCACATGACAATACTAGTGGTTTTACAAGTGCTTCATTCCAGTGTTCTAAATAATCATGTTATAAATAACGAGTACATTATTTACCTCTGGATAAAAGACTGATGCTGCATTGCTTCGATCGAAGAGCATCACCTGCTTATCACAGCAGTTGGTAGCTGCTAGTGTTTAACTTGTTGATCCATCCATTTGCAGAACTTTCTTTTGTGATCATGTGAAACACTTTAACTGTAACTTTAACGAATGCAAACAGAGCCTGTGCCTCCGTACAAATGTTCTTTTATGTTTTTGTTTTGTTGTGTATTTTCATTTCCCCTTGCTTTCCTATTAGAAGGGATTGAGGGAGGTCCTTGCCCCTCTGGTGGTTTAGCAATTTGGCCGGGATTATATGGCTTTGAATTACGGAGTTCTATCAAAGATGTACCATACAGTTACCAGCCCTCTTCCAGTCTTCTAAAAGTTACAATCTCAAAGTGAGGCCTCTGACTCGTAGCCTCTTATCTTCAGTCGAGTGGATGCTTCTGAAGAAACCCACACCAGCCACAATGTCTGAACAGAGTACAATACTGCTCAGTGATGTACTTGAAGCTCTTGCATATTCCTATTTAATCATGTTGGTTGTACTAATACTTTAAGGGTTGGACAGGAATCTTTCCCTCTGCTACTGTCACTCCTGATCTGGGTGCTGCACGTTAGGAATAGCTTTGCCTTGCACCTTCCACTAGCACCTCTAGCAAGAACACTTTTGATGGAACCTGTCCAAAATGTTCTGGAGGAGATGAGAACTGTAGAGGCCCCAATGGCTGATGCCATAGATTTTGTTCCACTCCGAGGGGGCAAAAAAAGTAAGGGTTACGTTGCACTTTATTGGATTGGGACAGTCCAAACCATTTAGTCCTTCCCCATCCTTCCACCCCCAAACCACATGTACTTTAATATATGAAAAAATACGTTATCGTAATAAAATATCGAAGTAAACTGTTGGGGCATACAGTGAACCGGTTTGCCCTCTGGTTCCTCGAACAGGTTCCCACAGCAGTTCAGGGCAACAGCCTGTTAAGTTCTGTATTCCTGCTGATTGACTGGTTTCAAGTTTCTGTCCAGAAGGTTCATGGAATGTTCTTCATTTCTGCCGATCGGATCTTAAAATGATCTTCTCTAAAAGCTTTGTTACATTAAGCAGAATCCAGTTCACAGGCCCTTCCTGGGCAATGAATTTGTAAATACTTTCCCTCCACAAGAAGGTTATCAATCAGATATATGAAACTTGTTTTTCAGGCTCGCCTACTTTACATTAATCCCGGTGGTTCAAGAGACCTCTTTGACTTCATGCTAACTGCATTTTGGTAGTTCTCCATTGCAATATGCCTATGAGATACTTTTACCTGGCAAAGGTCAGTTGCTGGCCAGCCAGTTCAAGACAGTTGGTAACCTGTCCTTTCCATCTGCTAGATCCACCACTCCTCAGTACGTACAGTAGAACTAGAAATGTGTGGTTGAAACTGATACATGGGATCACATGTTATGTCTTTGGAATACGAGGAACCCTGTGTGCACTGAAATAAAATACGTTAATATTAATGTAATCTAGACCTACCATGAATGCTGCCTCCAATAATTGAAAGGAGGCAGGGTTGAGAAGAGATTGGTTGTTTCGATCCCTCGCACTAGTTTTTATGAACTACGTTAATCTTGAAGTGAAATAGACACTAAAGTTGAAGGAGACATGATTGCACTGTTTTAATTTAAGCTTAAAAAAGCAGCAGAATCAACATTGCGGAATTATGAAGGGGAAACGTCCATTGAAACACCCAAAAGTCAAGATGTGCCCATAGATTTGGCCAATAAACCATCCAGTGAGTTTTAGGTTGTTGCAGTAACAGGGAAACTTTAAGTGTCCCCTTATGTGAATGCCTATTAGTCACATGGAAAACTGTATTTGGCGTCCTTCTATAAAAAGGGGATAAGACCCTTGAAGACGGACACTAAATTAGGTGGCTCAGTGATAGCCAGATAAAACATCTCCAAGTATTTGAGGGAGCATGCATTATGATTCCTAAGACGTCTGCTGCTGGCTAGGCAAAGTGACATTGTGCGTGTATGCTTCTGTTGGCATGATGGGTATGTTGTCGTGAATTTGAAATAACTGTTTGAGAAAGATTGCTTAATCTAAACCAAGTTGGCTTTCGCACTTTGGAGGATCACCTGTCATGCCATGCCTGTTCTATAATTTGAGTGGGTAGAGTTTAACAGTTTAGGGCTGTGAAATGTTTGCTTTCTTTAAATTGTGCTGATTGACCAAATAATTTGTGTTTATTTTCCCTCACCTATTTGCTGAATCCTCTGTGGCTGTTTAGGGATTATTTGTGAACCACTGTGGTCTAAGTATGCCACTTGAGTGCAGTGAAATTGACTTCTAACCTTTTCCCACCCCAAACGTATTTGTTTGTTTTTCAGTGTAGTTGCCAGATATCTGCATCAGTAGGTACAGGCTAATTAGATCCAAGCTGTGGCTGGTTAGAAAGGTAGTACCGTTTTCTCGTGCTCTCCTTGGATTTAGACCTCCAACTAAAAATACCAATTCTTAAGAAGGGAAGTACGACTATTGCACTGTTAACTTGTACACGATTTTAGGAATACATTTTTTTTTTTTAAAGTTCTGTACGATAACTTGAATGTTTTTTTTCTTCTAGATTCCCAACAATTTTCTTTTCACCCGCTGGTCAGAAGCAGAACCCCAAAAAATATGAGGTGCGTGAAGGTGTATTTGATAAATCTTGGGCCATTTGGTGCTGTTTGTTGGGGAGGGGAAGAGGAATTCCATTGTTAAACATAGCGCTTAAGAATTGTGTGTAGGATTAGCCCTACGTATGATCTACTGCTGAGTAGATCTTTTAGAGGCAAGTTAAAGGTCTTGGACCGAAATTGGTGGCACACGAAAGGTGTGGAAGTTGCAGAAGTACATAATAATGTGGATTCTAAACGGCAGAATCAAGCTGCTTCTATGGAAGCAAGCTAGCAGTGGGCAACATACCTTCAAGCAGTGCCAGTTCTTACCAGTATTTTTACTATGGACCTGGAATTTGCACATGATTTTGAAGATAAAACTGGCAACTGTTTAAAAAAACAAAAAAAAGTTTGCCGAATTTTAATAAGACCGTGCGAGAGCTGCTCAGGTAGAGAACAAGTTGCATAGATATAACCAGCATTTGCTATGAGATAGGTCCCTTATTTGCTTGAGTTAGAGCTATTGACGCGAATGCATAACTGAACTTTTCTTTCCACATAAATTGGTCAACCCTGCTGCATAATTTGGTCCTATCTGCCACATAATTCCAGTGGCCCTGCATATTACTAAAACCCATTTACCTTCTTCCTCTATCTGCAGCAAAACCATTATTTAGTATATTTTTTATATTATTTTGGGGTCCCCCTCCCCCAAAACCTAGTGTGGGGATCCAGAGATGACCTAGACATAAAGAGCACATTGTGCAATGAGTTATGGACGAACATGGTTGTAAAAGAAATGTAGCAAATATTGTAGTATCCGGATTGTAATGCTCAGAACAGCCCCTAGAGGACACCAAATTAAAAATAGCATTTGCAAGAAACGTAGCCACTTAACCATATAGTCAGCCCTTAGAGGGCATAACAACATGAAAACAGAATGGCAGAAAGCAATGGAGTGTAACCATATTTGTAACCCCCAGCGGCCGTAGTGCCTTATTTTCAAGTCTAGAAGGCCTACTACATTACTATTACAAATAAGACCCTTAAAACACAAACTACTCCCGGCTGGGAAACAAAAGTTCCAGCCGCAAGAGAGCTTAAAAAGACATTTAGTGAGGGGAGAGGTTACTATTTTTGGGGTGTTTCCACCCCCAAACCCAACCTAGTGTGGGGACCCAGAGATGACCTAGAAAGAGTGTGTCATACTGAACAGTTTGGTGGTGGTCCTATTGTTATGGGTAAAAATGTTTTTAAGAAGAAATGCCCCGCAAAGCATTATGGGGTGAGTTTCCGGAGTGTAGTGAATATTCTAGTATCTGCTCTTCTATGAGCCACTTTGATGATTTCTGTAGGGTTTTGTTTCTGTTAAATGCTCCATTTGTATATTTTTCAACAGCTAAACTGTACTCGTGTAAAGAGCTCCTCAGATCGAGGTTGCGGTATATGAAACTTAAAAAAATATATAGATATATTAAATAACTAAAAAGAAACCCCCTCCAGCTTGCAGCCTTTGTGTGCAGACACCACAAAGATACAGCGGCATGCCCAAAACAAGGAAGAAACAAAATACAGCCACACATCATGAATCGCAAGGCAAAAATAATATAGTGCGCCAAACTCTGCTTATGGCTGAATGTGCAGTCATCCATGTAACAGGGTCAGTCTCCAAGGCAGGACAAATGTAAAGCATTTACCTTCAAAATCAAGGGGATTTTGAAAGGCAGGCCAAGGAACGAATGTAAGTGATGGGCTTGTTGCAAGCCCACTGATGTAGATTACAACATGTTGAGAGACTGCACTTGTGCATTGCCTAGGCTCGACCTAAAATGGAATGGGGCGGGGCAAAAGCATGCTTACAGTGCAGGAGGCACACTAAACAGTGTTTAGCAGAATAATAATAAAAATGTGTGTATGGTCTTGCTTTAGGGTGGACGCGAAATCAGTGATTTCATCAGTTATCTAAAGAAGGAAGCCACAAATCCACCAAACATAAAGGAAGATGACCAGCCAAAGAAGAAAAAGAAAGAGGAATTGTAAATTGAACAAGCATCCAAAAGCACTATGTTAAAACCACAAAGTAAATATGTTGGGAAGTACGCATTGTGAGCTAGGGAAGAGCTGGAAATGTGAATCCTGGGCGGAGAGGAGGAAGTGGACCCGTAAAGCAACATCAAGACACAGCCAGTGTAATTAGCCATCTGTCTCATTTACTTAATGTACATGAATTTTCTTAAATGCACTGTTTTCTTTGTAAAAACATCGAAGTACCAGAACCAGTCCATGTTTATGGTGAAGCTGGGGTGGGGGCGGGCACAAGGTTCATTTTTGAGGGCGGGACAGGGAGGTCTGTAAATTTGTGTGTTTTTTTTTTTTTTTTTTTCTTTTTTTTCTTTTTGCCTATTTTGTACATTTGGAACAATGAAACAATAAATGGACGCCACCTTTAAACCAGTTATCATTCATGTGTGAAGTTTTTGTTTTAATTGTTCAGACGAAATATGCATTTGTTACTGCAACAGTTTGTATATCAGTCACATATTTAAGCCACTAATGGATAGTTAATGCTACCCAACTCCAAGATGATCGTAGTTTTGAGGAACAGTAGAAAATTTGCATTGCTAGAATCACTTACGCAGTGGTCCTGCTTTTGAAGAATACCCTTTTTCTATAAGGATCTCACTTTTGAGTAAGAGCAGTCTCCAAATACAGGTTTCTGACACCAGCCCTTCCAAAACACTGCATTCATGAAAGCTAGTAAGGCACTGTGTTCATGATTTGTACAGATCTGGATCTTGCCTTAACTGTACTTACCAAGTGCATATTACCTTCATAGAAAGTCAGATTTCTCTAATTTTATACGTTTAATTGCAAAACATTTTTGCACTATTCTAGTATTTGCTTTCTTTGTCAGATTTTTTTTTAAATATATATTCTTTGTTTTCAGAATGTGGTGTTGCAGATACTCCAAACCCAACACTAGTTGGCAGGACAGTTAATCATAGGTTGTTAGTATGGTAACGGACATGTCCCTCAGCCCTGAATCCTCAAGTGTCTGGTATGGTTTTGGATTCCTTGTCCCAGCTTCATCTTGCTCTAGTATGTGTAAGTGTTTGGAGGCCCAGGCCTGTCTCGACGTGAGTGAAGTCCTGGATCTGCAAAGGGGTACCAGTAGCTCTCCCCTTGAAGACTGGGCTACCATCCCTATTGGGATTTAGCATGTAGCTTTGTGGTGGCAGCATTTTGTGAATCTGCTGTAACCAGGCCCCTGTGGTACATGTGGGAGAGCCTACTGCCTCCCTTGTGCAAAGTTGTACTGTTACAGTTAACCTAAATCCTAGTGATTACATTTTGTGCACAAATGCCTGTGAATGTGATGAGTGAAAGAGATCACGAGAAGGTGGTGAGGTTTTATTTCCCTCAAAGTGCAAGTGTTCCTCTGAGATTTCCCAGCTTGGAGGGAGAGTGTGCTGCTCCTAAATTCAGTTAGGTACTTTTTCTGCGGACTACTGCTAAGGAGTCTTCTTGCTCACTGCCACTGTAGGTATTGGGGGTAAAAGGTGAGACTGAAGTCTATTTATGAGAATATAATATAGTCCTTTAGTTGCTGCCTTAGGTCTCTCTACCTGCCCATAGTTGATACCAGCCTTTTCTCTATCTGCTCTTAAAGGAGCAGTATTTGTTCCTTGTACTAGGTGTTTTATCTGAGCAAGACCGTGTAATTTGCTTGTCAACACTGTAGGTGAGTATGTCTGCCATGTGCTTGGATGAGGTTTGCCAGTGGGTGGGGTGGTCACGTTTATGTTTAAGAGGGTTGGTGCGAGAGGAACCATGCAGCGATCTGTAAAGCGTACCCAGGCTTCTGAAGAGTATGGCAGCATGTTGACTGTTTGGATTCTTCCTGTGAGAAAGGTGCAGATCAATTGGAAGGTGAGTCCTTGGATGCCGATCTCTTAAAGTCATCTGATCAGGTTGGCATTGAAGACTTTCGAAGGCTGCAAAGAGGTCAAGTAGGGTGAGGGCAGTGGCTTCTTCTCTGTGTAGGATAATCCAGAGGTCATCTTTTGCTGCATTGAGGGCTTTCTCTGTACTGTGGTTTGGTCTGAATCCTGATTGTGTGAGATCAAGAAGCTTTTGTGTGGCGATGTTTGGCAAGACATCTGTTGATAGCCTTTTCAAGGAACTTGGCTGTGTATGAAAAGAAGAGTGAGATTAGCCAGTAGTTCTCAAGCTTGCCTGGGTCTGCTGAGGGCTTCTTCAGGAGGGTGATGATGGCTGCATGCTTCCGAGAAGGTAACTGTTGATGGAGAGGTTGAGGATCTGGGAAATATATTTGCTGATAGGTCTTGAACCTTTGTTGGAGGCAGGGGTATGATAGGGCCCAGAGTGGGTGGATGATCCTAATGATGTGGTTTCTACAGTTGTGATGTTTCCAGGTGCTGTATTTGTGACAAGCTAACTAGTATCAAAGTAGTGGGAGTCTGGTCAAATTTACTGTATATGGCTGTGATTTTGCTGAAGAAAGTTTTAGAGGTTATTGCACAATTCTTAGGATGGGGTGAAGTTGCTGGCCATTGTCGGTGTGGTCCATGATTGCAAACGTTTTTTTTTTTTTTTTTTTTTTTTTTTTTTTTTTTTTTTGCTGCTGTGGTGTTCTGCTAGGGCCTTCCCCTTGGTTTCCCCAGAAGTGCTGGTGGTACTGTCTCTTGTCAGATTTGAACACCGATCTTTGATTCTTCCTGGCTTGTTCACAAGCTTCATTTTTGTTGCTTACAATTGTTTAGTCATTGAGTTCTTCTGTGAACCAGCTGTCCTGCCTTTGCGTTCCTGCTAATTTGCTTCTTTTCAGAGGGTTGCAGGTGGTGATCCAGTTGTTAAAGTTGCTGTTGCTTGGTAAGTGGCCTGTGTTTTCTGGTTGGTTCATGTGAAGGGCGGAAGCACACTCTGCCCCTGATAGGTTGTTCCTGCTTCAGAAGTCTGGGTCTGTTGTAGATCTTTTTTGGAGGATTTTGATTGTAAAACTGATGATTGCATGACCAGTCCAAGTGATGGATGTGTGTGTTGATTGTAATTTCATGGAATGAGGCTAAAACAGGGTCCATATCTGGCAGTGTGCATGGTTGCAGAGAAGTGTTTGAGTCCGTTTTCTGAGGCTTTTTAAGGAGCAAGACTGATTTGGGATTGGTTAGGTGTTCTATGTGTAAATTGAGGTTTCCTATTAGGATTAGGTGCTGTAGTTGATGACTAGTGAGGTAACAAAGTTTGTAATGTTGCTGCTGAAGTTGGCTCAGGGTCCTGGCAGGGATCAGTATACCAGGGTTTCAGGGTTTCAGGGTTTCACCCATGGTGAAATTGGCTGTGATTTGCAGTTTGAAGTTGAGAGGTTCAATGTAGTCTTCTGGTTTCTGTGGTGGTGGTGGTGGTGCTGCTGTGGGTGTCATTTTTTTTTTTTAATATTTTTTTTTATTTTTTTATTTGTTTGTTCCTTCTCTGGGCCTGTGTTGGCAGTCTTGTCTGACGATCTTGCACCTGGCTGGGATGGCGATGACTGACTTGTATTTATGCTGCCATGTTTACTTGAGGGACAGGAGGTCCAAGTCCAGAAGGTCCAAGTCCAGAAGGTCCCAGATCTCAGTGATGTTTTTTGCTGTGAAAGCATGAGTTCAGCGTGCATGATATTGAGGATTGGGTTGCCTGGCAGGTGTTGATACACGGGTGCCTGAGCGTGTGGGGGTGTTGGGTGCTGTTGGTGTGGTAGTGGTAGTTGAAGGAGCAGTGGTTGTGGTGATGCAGGTGAGGTGGCAGGAGGTGCAGGTGAAATGTCCTTCTGTGATGTATGGCGCAGCAGCAAAGTGGTGAGTAGTTACCAGGATTGAGGGCTTGTGATGTGTGTATGTGTGGGGGGGTGGGGAGGTAGTGCTGGGTTGGGAAAGGACCAAGGTTTCTGGCGCTAAATGCTGTGCCTTTGGCACACCAACAGCATGTCCAGTGCATGCTTCTCTCCTGCCACACCACCATTGGGTAGATCCTGGAAGGTGGGTGGAGTGCTCAGTCACTGCGAGTCTAGTGCTGATTGGGTTGTACTTGGCACAGTTCTAAAAGTCCTGGTCGCACTGACCCTGAGACATCAGAGGTAAACGACCCCAGCCCTCTGGGTTGAGACACAGTAGTCCTTGCTTGGCCTCTGGCCAACTAACTGGGTTTTACATGTAAGCTTTGTGTTGACATTCGGTTTCATGGTGACCATGTAATCTAGACCCATAAAGCATCAACATGCAGACTTCATTAAAGAACTTTTTTTTCCTACCATTGGCTTCAGAGCTTAAGTTTGGCGTTTCACTTTTGGAGTTGCATTTTGGCACAAACTGGATTTTGTAGGGAGCATTGGGAAGGAGTGAGCCCAAGAACATCCACGGCTACTGCATTGCATCAAACTCTTCTGTGGCTACAACCAACACATTGAATAGAAATCTATAGGCTTCAAATCCAGACTTGGACTCGAGTATGGAAAATGACCGTTTCTATTTTCGTCCCCCATACTCTGATGTTGGCACAATGGTATACAGGGATATGGAATTCCTATTGCTCCGGTGCCCAGGACACATTGTAGTAAAAGGGCAACTTGTTGTTATGTTTAATTTGTCAGATGGGCAAGTAGGTCCAATCCCCGGAAACACAAATCCTTTGCCTGCCGGTTTACAGTACAGATCTGTGAAAAAAACGTTTTTGTTTTTTTTTTGTAACTAAAGCAAGATTTATGTGTAAATGATTCTAGCTTGTGTAAATGATTCAGACTTGTACACATGATTAAGGCCAAGCATTTACTATTAAGACCAGCGCTGCAAGGAATAGCGGGGAGCTTTGAGATCAGCTTCCATTACTGACACTGGTTCCAGTACAACAACGTATACACATGTTTGCAAAATTTAACCCTTCGAGGCTACTTCTAATGCTCTGATTACATGCAGAATCCTGAAAACAAGATTAGTTTTTTTTTTTTTGCTTTTTAAATATGTACACACCCAAACATTAATTCGTAAAGGGTTTTGTCAAACTGTTCGCTACTTGAGAGAACATTTCTGAACACATCTTCAAGTGAATTGTGTTTGTATGCCAAAATTTTAAAAAACAAATTGAGTGTGAATCGATGTAAACATATTAAGGACAATATGAAAATGTTGCTATTCCACAAGTGCACCCGTAGATGGCTCAGATTTAAGACTTTCAGGAACTCACTAAAGTATAACTGGAACCGTACTAGCAAATGTTTGTGAATACCATTTTCACATGAGCAAATATACACAGTCGCAGGTTACAACCCCAGTAGGTCCATTTAGCCTTTTATTTTTCTCTGGTTGCTAATGAGTACCATTGAGTTGGGTAACCCTTCTGTGAACATGCACTCTACAAGCACGTTACAGTGGCTCATGGGAAATTCTGCTTATGCATTGTAATTGGTCTTTTTCTGCACGCAGTAATCTAAAAGAGCTGAGCTGACTCACTTGGTCTAGACTTTGGTCATGTGCATGTTCCTGAATGCCTGCCTCTAAACAAAAGGTTTAAGCCTGAATAATGTTAGTTAAGTCACACCCTTTTCAGGTACAACTTTGACCCACACAGTTTTTGACCCTGTAAAGAGTCAAAGGACAGACTACAATTTCATTCCAAGCCTGGAGGCTACCATTATGCATAATTTCTTTTAATGCCACTCCTGCAGCACCTTTAAAGAACCACATTACTTCAACCATACAACAATCCAGAATTAGAGAACTTGTAACACATAAAATGTCACTGCATAGAATGTTCATCCTCTTTGAAAAATGCAAAAACTCCAATGCCCCATTTTCATATACACCTCTTGTACAGAACAATCGCCAAAACCTCATCTTGTCTCATTCAAGATTAATTTTCTGAAAACGGAAACAAATTGAAGTTTTAAAAATAGTAAAACGAATTTCTGCAGATAGAAAAACCCTCAACAAAAAAACTAGTAATCTATATGCCACTCAATAACCTCTTTCTGTCCCTTTTATCATTTTCTCTATTTTTGTTTATGCAAAAGGGAGGGGTACTGGTAGCATCTGTGTCTTGAGTCTCTTTTCGTAACAACTGGAGAATCTTCATTTCATTACATGCCCAGATGCAACCATTATGCATGTTGAAAGCCCTTCAACACAATGCTCGCCATATGCTCAATTGGGTTGAAGTAATGCTTTTCAAATGCATATGCGTTAGACCAATCAGCCCCCTTCATAACCTCCTCCAATCTCCCATCGGACCAAAAAGCTTTACTTGCCATAGCTCCTCTCATAAAATTATTTTAAATGTGTCCACACTTACTTCTGTTTGTTCCATAACATACTTAATCTTTTTAGCAACTGTAGCAGAACTTACTGCTTTGTAAGGTCTGACGGCAACAATTGATTTTCTCTGTCACACCTCAACTGCAAAACCCAGCTCTCATATTCCAACAAACAGTAGACCACACCGTTTTACACTCTTCGAAAATTATAGTCATAGTTTTGAGTCTCTTCCATATCTCAAAAAATACACTTTCTCAACCATAATTCCGGTTACCTCCAAAGCTTTTACATCCAAAATCATTTAACATGAGATCAAACATAATGAAGCAAACATCAAGGAAAGCCTTTTCAAATCCAAATACCTAGACTGTCCAAGATTGTAACAGGCCCAGCACTAAGTTCACATCCCACAAGACATCATATCTAGCTCTAGGTCATTTTCTTAACCCAATACTCTGATTATTCTATACACCATAACATGTCTTCCCCACAGACATTCCATTAACCTGAACATGTCCTGCTGAAATAGCTGATCAATAGCAATTTATCGACCTGAAGTGAAGACCATTTTCAAACTCTTTCACCAGTAAATTCACTCTCTACAATTGGAACATTCACTGGATCCATGCCCCTCTCAAAGGACCAATACACCCTTAGTTTTAAATTCTTTTAAATCGGTCTTGTCTGTGACTCCTTGAGCAGCTCAACTGGCCTGTCTGAAAAGACCTGAGAAACGGGCGTTTCTCCTGATTCTTTCCAAACAAGGATCAGTAGATTTGACAACACCAGCGGTTGCTGCTTTCCTGCTCCATTCATGAACCCTTTTACTGTAAAGGCACTTCCCCTGCAGTGCTAAGCCTTTTTTTTTTTTTTTTTTTTTTTTTTTTTTTTTTTTTGTGTGTGTGCCTATTTAGGGTAGTTTGTGTTTATGCCTCCATACGGTTTTTATCCACATAAGCTCCACTCCAAATCTGTGTCGTCGTCCCCCCCCCCATCTCCACCAATGTCCTAGGGATTCTAAAAGCTGCCCAGGGATTTTAGAATCTCCTGAAGGGGACTGATAAAATAGGCAAAAAATACCAAAATGTTGAGTTGTTTTTGTTTTTTTAGGAAAAATTGGGAAAAAGTGTCTGGTGTATTCCCTAAAAATGGCATCCACAAACTATTTGCTATACTGACGTCACCATCTTCCCAGCTTTTAGGAATATGCAGAGCTGAAAAAACCTTATTTTGTACCAGAGCTATGGCATTTTTCTCAGAGGTAGCCTACAGTCCCTATTTTATGTGCTCTCATCCTACGTCCAGACTGTGGCGGAAACCAGTGTGAAGCCCATAGGTGATTCAGAAAAGCTATAGATCTCCGAAAAGCTGACTATTCCGAATTTAGGAAGGGGGTCATTTGTGTAGATCCCTAAAGGTTTTACCAAGGAAAATAACAGTTGAAATAAAGAAACATTGAAAATGAGTAGGAAAAAAAACAGGCATTTTTTTACATTTTTATCTGTAACTTTTTGTCAAGATGACTGATTAACAAAAGCAATGTACCATTACGTCTGCTAGACCCTCTAGGTTGTGGGTATGTAGAGGGTTTGTACATTTTCCAGGAACCCACGGTACCCACAGCAAACAACTGAGCTGCAACATATAGTGGCTTTTCATTAAGTACAGAGTATAGACCAATTCTTATAGCGGAATAGTCAGAGTGAAAAATGGGTATCAAGGAAATGTATGTATTTCTGAAAAGGACACCAGATATAAAGTTTAGGACCAGCAGTTATTTCAAAATCTCTGTATTTGTAGGCACCTCTTGGCCCAAAATGCAACATGGATGGAGCACCTATTTCCACCGATAAACAGACCCTCTTTTTCTAATGTGGGTAGCTCTAGATTTTGGACCATAACCCAGCTGGCACCCAGGGAAACGTAGCCAGGATGTACATTTTTGAAAACTACACACCTATGGGTATCCAGGGTGGGCTGACATGCGTGGCTCTCACCATGTCTTTTTACCCAGAATCCCTTGCAAACCTTAAACTTCGACAAAAAAAAAAAACATACACACATTTTCCTCATGTTATGTGATGGAAAGTTCTAGAATCTGTGGGAAGCTTCAAACTTACTTCCACCTGGCATTCCCCCAAGTCTCATGATGAGAATGGTATCTTACTTGTGTGGGTAGACCTAGTGCCTACAACAGGAAACGTACCAAAACGCAATATGGACGCATTGCAATTTATTTCCACTGAAAACTGCACCTCTCTTTAAGGATGTAGCTCTGGATTTTAGACCCTAGCTCAGCCAGCACCTAGGGAAACCTAGCCAACCTGTTCAGTTTTGTAAACAAGACACTTATGGGAATCCAGGATGGAATGACTTGCGTGGATTACAGTAGGGTTTTTTTGTTCATTTTTTTTGTTTGTTTTTGTTTAACTCAGTGCCCTGATAACCTCAAACTTTGCCTGAAATCATGCATTTTCGTTACATTTCTGTGATGGAAGCTTTTGAAATCTGCAGTAATCGATTAAATTCCTACAATTTATCATTGCCTCAACTTTGCCAATTAAAACGCTGCCCTACTTGTATGACTGGGCTTAGTGCAGCGACAGGAACCAATTGAGCCAAGGACAATGGGAGCACTTGCATGGAGACTCCTATTGACCTCGGTTGGATCTGTTCATGTTGCTGGCACAAGACCCAGCCACACAAGTTGGGCTTAGTTTTTATCATCACAAGTTGTGCAACACTGGGTGGTAGGAATTTTGTGGATTCCAGAAGATTCCACCTCAAATGTGGGGAAATTGTGAGACTTAATGTAAAGTTGGTGGTTTGCAGGGCATTGTTGGTAAGAAAATGTGGGGTGCATGTGAAGCATTCCATGCTGGTCTCAGATGTCTCGTTTTCAGAAGGGTCTACTGGTAGGTTTTCCCAGGTGACAGCCTACCCAAGCCCAAAAAGTGCATCCGTTCACCATTGCAAGTGGAACAATATTGGGAGTTGGCCATGCTATCCTGGCCCATATGCAAAATCAATACCCAAAAGAGTCAAAATTTCTCTTGTTTGCCATTGAGATGAGATGCTTTAGTCCCCAGGGGGAGCAGAAAGACTGTTGCCCCCTTCAGTTGGGGTGGAGGCATAACCATGCCAATGGAGTTGTCAGTGAGATTACTGTCCCTTGGGATCAAATCTGGTTAATTACCCCCATCTGCCCTCCAGAAGGAGTTAGAAAGAATGTGGCCGTATTTCTTTTTTGGTTGGGGGGGGGGGCGAGAGAATTGCCATGCCCATTCTGTGGAGCCCCCACCCCTTGACTTAAAAAAAAAAAAAAAAAAAATCAATCCCCGGTGCCTAGTGCGTTCTTTGCCCCATAAGAGAGGGCAGATGGAGGGCTATTGCCTCACCTGCTCCCTAGAAGGGCAGAAAGACTTTAGTCCCTAATACCCATTGTGGGCAGCCCCCCCCCCTCTTTAAAAAAAAAAAAAAATAATAATTCACTGGTGTCTAATGGGGTGTCTGCCCCCCCCAAGGGGGCAGATCTGTGTAATAATCCCAATCACCCTCCCCTTTCCCCTCCCCCCCCCCCCTCCCCCTCTCAGGAGGGCAGAAAGACTGCCCATTTTCTTGGAAGAGTGGGGCCATGCTGGTCAGCCCCCAACCTTTTACTAATTACTAAAAAATAGTTCCTGTTGCCTAGTGGGGTTTCTGCCTCCATGGGGGGCAGATTGGGGGCTATTGCCCTCATCAGCCCCCCAGGGAGGGGACAGCAAGACTGAATTATTAAAGAACAAATACTCAGGGCGAGCAAAATACTTGCTTAAGGGGCCGTTCCCGCCTTCCAAGTCTCTAGTGGTGGATTTCTGCTTAGGGATCATCCTCCTGCGGCAATCCCCAAGCAGGGAGCCACTAGGGAAAGGTACCATTGGAGTGGGAAGATTCTCTTCTTTCCAACGTTAACGCTTCCCTTGAAATCGGTACTCGGGGTGGAGGGGGGATGGGGGCCTGAAATATGCCCCCAAGCTCACTTTCCCTGTAATGATGTTGGCACGCGTGTCGTTATTACAGAAAAGTGATATTTTCAGCCTTGGTTGCTGGGTAAGCGCTTCCCCAGCAACCAAGGCTGAAAATATCAAAAGTAAAACCCTCTGTTGCCCGCACCAGAGGGATTTTCTGTCTCGTGTGCAGGGAGGGGTCAGAGATGTCTTCCGCACACAAGCACGGGTGTGGAGGATGGCTTTGAGCCGTCCTCCGCAGCAAGGATGTTAATAAATCTTTCCTTGCTGGAAGTAGAAAATACATTTCACAAGCCAATTATATAACCATTGGGAGCCAAGCTGAGGACACCCAAAACAGAGAGACAAATGCGAACAAACACTTCTCTCTCTCCTTCAGCAGAACCCTCTGAACCATCCCAAACTGAGGAAAAGCATAGGCTAGAATTCCCAATCAACTCTGTTGGAAAGTGTCTCCTGCCATCGCACCCGGATCTAAAATCCACCAGCTATATCTCTTGATTTGAAAAGTTAGTATGCTTGCAAATAAATGCACTTCCCGAGGAGCCCATTTCCATGTTTATTCTCCTGAAACAATTCTGATCTAGCTTCCAGTTGCTGAAATCTATCAGATTCCTCAAATTCCAATCTGTGATACTATTAATTTGACCCGGTACATCCTCTACTCAAAATTTTGTTCTAGACAAAAAGCCCACAGTTCCTTTGCCAAATCAGATAAACACAGGACCCGCTCCCTCCTAATCGATTTATATATGCCACTGCAAATAAATTGTCTATCCTTATTGTTAGAAATAGGGCTAGGGGCCCTATTGGACTGGTTGCAAACAACTTCCAAAAATCCCCATGTTATCATATGGGAGAGCAAGGCCTTGCAATAGTGAAAACTGAAATTAGCTGTATTTTACTATTAGGACATGTAAAATACGTCGGAATATGTCCTACCTTTTAAATACACTGCACCCTACCCAGGGAACTGCCTTGGGCCTGTCTTTTGGGTGACTTACATGTAGAAAAAGGGAAGTTTTGGGCCTGGCAAGTGCCAGGTCGAAATGGCAGTTAAACTCTGCCAACACAAACACCTCAGTGGCAGGTCTGAGACATGCTTAAAGGGCTACTCGTGGGGGGGCACAATCAATGCTACTAGTAGCATTTGATTTGAAGGCCCTGGGCACACATGGTGCACTATACTAGGGATTTATTAGTAAATCAAATATGCCAACCATGTATAAACCAATCATCAATATCATTTAGACAGAGAGCGCTTGCACTTTAGCACTGGTCAGCAGTAGTAAAGTGTCCAAAGTCCTAAAGCCAACAAAAACGGGTTAGAAAAAGTAGGAGGAAGAAGGCAAAAAGTTTGGTGGTAACCCTGCAAAAAGTACCAGGTCCAACACAACCGTCCTCCATCCTAAAGCCATGGTAGACCAATCACTATCTTGATGAGCTTCCCTGCTTAGGGCGATAGACTATCAAACCTGACCCGCAACTGCAGGTGCGTATTCCAGATCTATGCCTTTCTGAACCCAGTTGAATTCCTCTGTCCATAATCTCAGGACCCACTAAGTTAATCCATAGGGAATCCTTCTCTCTAACCTCTGTGGTTTCTCAGAGTGAGGGGGGGGGGAGCAGCGAGGGGGGGGGAGCGGTAGCACCAGGTGACTGGAAGCCTTTGTTCACTCTCCCTCCCACCAGTACAGGTGTGGTATCCTGAGACTGGTCCTCCAGCCCAGGGCTGTACCTTTTGGCTGGACAGAGGCAAGTCCTGTCCTCTTCTTCCCTCCCCCCCCCCCCCCCCCCCCCACCGTTCCTCCTTCCCAGGGTTCTGTACCCTCCTTTTGGGAGTTTTATCCCCTGAATCCAGAACTGTCCGTGTGCTTGTGGCAGCTGTTCTGCACTATTCTCCCACCAATGTCTAGGTCTTCTAAATAGTACAATCTGCTTTATCTTTTATCTCTACTCTCTTCATCAAAACAATTTAATTCGATCTCTCGCTTTTCTACAATTATTGCCACTATTTATGAACCCCCCTCTAGTATATCCAGTATTGTGTGCTGGTAATCTTTTAGTGGTGTATTCTTTGACTCTCTTTTCTTCTCGTCTTTCTCACTTGGAATTATTGGTACTGTGTTTTCTTCATAATATCACTATTTGGAGTCACAATTACAGCTATTTCTCTTATTTTGTTTTTCTGGGTTAACTTTGAAAAAATAGATAGCCCTCTTTCTTCTGAATTTGGTGGTTGGTCTCTTGTGCACATAGTAGTGGATATAGTGTTATCTGTGTTAAACAGTTTCCTTTTCTTTTTTTAAATCAAGATAGGACAACTAAGTAGTGTGTATGATTGTCAATATCTCTTTTTTTAATTTTTTTATATGTTTGTACATCTTTTATATTTTTCCTCACAGCCCTGAAGAAGTCTTATGCAAGACGAAACACCTGTTGGCTGTATCGGATGTAATTAGACAACGGTATATTTGCCCACTTGTTAATGATACTGTTCTATAATTCTATTCTGAGACATTACCAAATTGGTGTTCAAATAAGCCATTAACTGGACACCACACTCTCAAATATGCTACGACTGCTCTCCTGGTAAAACACCATGGAGTGGATGATAGACCAAAAAGTAGACATTGAAACTGGTATAAGTGATACCTACATATATTTTTCATTTTTGGGTTTGCCCCACCTATCTGGTGGTTTGCAGAACCCAAATGATATTTACAGTAAAGGTGGTTTTGTTGTTATTAGGGGAAGAAAGTGAAAAAGATTAAAAAAAAAAAAAAAAGAGAATCTATGTTAGGGAAAGTGTCTGAAGTATTTGGCAAGGGTGATAGGACTACTGTCCTTTTCAATCCAAGCTATTTTCTCTGGTCTGCTGCAATATCAGGCATTGTAGAGAGTGAAAGCAGAGGCATTGAGACAAGGTTTGTAGTATGGAAGCAGGATACTTGAGTCATTAGGCAAGGGGCGAGTTGTTTTGGTGGTTGGGAAATCTGGAGGCTTGGAAGGTGCATGTCATTGGTAGTTGTGTGCCAGACTTTGTTTTGGAGGCAGATGCCAAACTGAAAGTATGGCGGGGGGCTTGGAAAGGGCATGCCATTTTTAGTTGTGTGCCAGACTTTTTGGGGGGGAAGATGCCAGTCTGGAAGAACGGGGAGCTTGTTTAACAAATTGTGAATCAAATGGCACTTGCAAACAAAATGAGCAGAAATATTGACACAGGTGAAGAGGCTGGAAAAATATGAAAATAATGTAAGAAGGATGAAGAAATTGTTGCTGAAAGAAAAATAATTTAAAGTGCAGACATTGCACCACACCAGGATGGTTTCTAAGTTCTCCTCTGAAGTACAGCCAAAACTCCCAGACCTGCTATTTGATAGATTTCATTTATTTGCTCCACCTGTTGATGAAAAGGTGTGTACATGCTGGCACTGAAAACGGGCAGCCCAATGGGTCCAATCTTGAAACTACAAGCCCTAAACACCTTCCTACAAGCAATTTATTTCAAAATGACACCACAGGAAGTGAACCTGTCCCTGCAAGAAACCTTATTAGCTGTATTGTAATTCAAATATGACTATATTCATAGCTAACATTTACAGGCCATCACAAGTACCTCCGCTTTATGGTAAGTGAAAAGCATTCTATCATAGTATTGCCCTTTGGCATAAAATCTGCATCATTGTTGTTTACTAAATACTGTGCCATTGTAGCAGCTCTTGTCCACTGCCATGGAGTTGATTTTTACTCTTATTCAGCAAGTTGGCTTGCAAAAGGGAAAACAGTTTGGCAATAGCTGTCCTACACAAACAGTAACCTTGCTACATCAGTTGGGGTTCAAAAGTCACATTTGCAACCACTGCAGACCAAACATTATCTGCAACCAGAGGTCAGTACTCCACCCAAGCGGTCCCTACAGTGGAGAGTGCAGGCATTTCTGATAGACTTCTACCTGCAGATTCCTCACCTTTTGAATATTCCTCAGGAGTCAGCCAGGATTTGGAAACCTATAGCCTATATAGGAGCCACCACCTCAGCCCCTGCATTGATGTTCGTTCCTTTTTTTTTTCTCCACGCTTATAGACACGGATCCAGAGCTGCTTTCATCTTCCATAGACTGCTTATTGTGATTTTTCTCCAAATTTTTCAGAAGTGTAAAAGGGATGTGTAGTATCTTGTACTCCATTACGTGTGAGGAAACAGGGTTGTTGTTCTGCATGCACAGTGGAGCGTAAAGCCTCGCCCGCGGCTCATCCTCTGAGGTTCGGTTCTCTACTGCCCAGGCTCGCGCGACGAGAGAAACGAACATCGGGTCAAACGGTGGTTGAGGCGGGGGAGCGACAGGCCGCACTGCGCTGAGATGATTTTATTGAGCCTGTTATTTTATAATAAACCTCTTGAACTGGATCTGGCTGCCTTGAGGTTATTCAAGATACTTCGTTTTTGGCGACAAGCTGCTTTTAACCTCACCCCATGCGCTCACCTTTAATATTACCCACACGCTGTTGTTGCTGGTTGTCCTCACCAATCTCGAGGAGCCTCTGGACGAACAGATTGACAGTGAGGCAAAACAGAAGTATGTATTGCTCTCTGCAGATTTCTTTTTCCATGAGGAACTTAGAGGGTGTGGCCACAAAAGACTCTTTAAACAGGGAGCTTTCCTAAAGTTTTTACAGGAAAGTGCCTACTGTGATATTCTTATATTAGAAATGACATTGAAAATTTTGCTTGTGGCATAGTTTTAAGTGACTTTTTTTTTTTTTTTTTTTACTCATTCAACCTGTCATGCAGTCTGTTAACCACCCGCCGCCATTCATGGAAACACCTGGTGAGCCAGCTATACCATGGGAACTGTGGTATGATGCCTTTGAAACTTATTTGGGTGCTATTGGTGCATCAAGGTTTAGACCTGAAATTAAAAAAAATGCTTGTTGCATTCCTTAGGATTCGAAGGAAGAACTGTGTTTAAACATTTACCTGATATTCAATTGGAGGAGGGCGAAGAACTTGACGAATATGAAGCTCTCAAGAAATTAGTCACCAGATTTGGTGCCCCACCAAGTTTGGTTGTAGCGAGGCACAAGTTGTTTAGGAGGGAACAGAAAAGCAGAGAAGATGTCAGTACTTACATAACTGCCTTAAGGAAATTTTCTTCAGAATGTCGTTTTGAAGCTTTTGCTGATCAGTTAATACGTGATCAGTTCATTTGTCACTGTTCGGATAAATCCATCAAACAAAAGTTATTTTCCATGGGAGATCCATCTTTATCGGGTTCTATTAGGACTGCCAAAAGTATTGAAACGGTGATTAAATCAGCTAAAGAGTTGGAACATCTGCAGGTGGAACAAATTAAGGTGGTTCAAAGAACAGACGACAGATGTAAAATGAATAATGTTATTTTGGAAAAAGCACCCAAAGGTCATTTGGGGTCCATTCTTACCAAGAAAAGGGTGAGGGAGTACTATTGGTTGCCACAAATAGACAAAGACATTGAAACGTTAGTCCAATGTTGTCATATCTGTTCGACCAGTGATAATACTGAAGACTTCTACGCCTCCGCTAAAACCTACTGAGTGTCCATCTGGTCTATGGGAAAAGATTGATATTGATCTAACAAGGCCTTTCCATTCACTTCCACCAAAATTACGATATGCTTATGTTGTAGTTGATTACTTTTCCAAGTGGCCTCATGTGAAGTTTGTAGGTGATGCTAATTCTAAGTTGGTGGTGTCTTTCCTAAAAGCTATTTTTTGGGAGTGGGAAATTTGCCCAAGGAGCTTGTCTCTGATAATGGAGTGCAGTTTGTTTCAACTGAAGTTGAGTGCTTTCTGAATGAATGTACAATCAAACACTTGAAGAGTTCTCTTTACCAACCACAAATTAATGGTTTGGTTGAGCGTTTTAACTGTGTGGTTGGTAAATGTGTGCAATGGGCTTTGGCTAATGTGTGTGTGGTTGATGCGGCTGTAAAACGTACACTCTGGTTCTACAGAACAACACCAGACTCAAGCATGGGGGTGACTCCTTTTGAAGCACTCAGAGGGAGGAAACCTACCACTCTATTTAGACCAGCATGGTTATCCAAATTTGTGAAACATTCTACATGTAAGGAAGACATTGGCCTTAAGGTTGGTTTTCAATACGGGGAAAGCTCAGGCCAAACAAAAAACATATCATGATAAGAATAGATGTGTAAAAAAAGTTCAATTCACAATTGGTAATTGGGTGCGGGTCAAAGTGCCTAGTCAGAAGGGTGACTTAAATTTCTCTGAACCAGTAAGGGTTGATAAAGTGTGTCAATGTTGTTTGTGTGAATGGACGTGTTTGGTGGAACGTGGTAAAAGTGGTGAAAGTCTCATCTGATGATAGTGACATGCCACCTGGCGACCTGTTGATTGAGGTAGGACTGAATATAAAAGCGAAGAAATCCTCCAGTGTACATAATTCCCGGGAGGTGGTGGACACGAGGTCGAATCTTTTGCCTGTTAGGAAAAGTCTTAGAACTCATAACTTAACTCTGAGGTACCGTTAAATGAGAATTATTGTTTTGGTAAGAATAAGACCTAACCATGTGTTTTCAGTTAACAGTGTTTTGTTGTAAAGCAAAATGTTTGATTTTTCCTGTTTAAAAAGAAAAGGGAAAACTAAATGTAGTATCTTGTACTCCATTGCATGTGCGAAAACAGGTTTGTTGTTCTGCACACGTAGTGGAGTGGAAAGCCTTGCTCGCTTAAGGCTCCGAGGTTCGATTCTCTGCTGCGTTGGCTTGCGCAGCGAGAGAACCAAACGTCGGGTCAAATGGCGGTTGAGGCGGGGAGTGACAGGCCACACTGCGCTGCGCCGGGGTGATTTTATTGAGACTGTTATTTTATAATAAACCTTTTGAACTGGATCTGGCTGCCTTGAGGTTATTCAAGATACTTCAGGATGTCACCTCCTAAGAGAGGTTTTAAGCCCCTTAAGGACTGTCACAAACAGAGGTCTGTGACAGATCCTCACCATAATTGCCTGTGATGTCTAGAGTTGACCTATGACTCCAAGAACTGCAGAGACTATGCATCAATGAACCTGAAGGCCTGCAGGGAACACAAGGTGAAGCTTTGCCACAGAGCACAAGAAAACACAGGGCTGGTATTGCTCCAAGTCTGTTTCCGGTTCCTCTCCCTTTCCTGGAGTCAATGGAGCTGCTCTCAAAGCTGGTCTTTTGTCATGCTGCACATCCTCAGGAAGGATGTGCAGCATGAAAAGAAACATAAGAAGTTGAAGTAGAGTTTCTCTCCTTCATGCCATTTCCACTCCCCTTATGGTGTGCGTGGGCAACTCCAACTGTCCCCTTCCCGAAGTCAGCTGACTGGTGGCAATTCCGTTCTGGGACAACCTAAGTTCCCAGGGCCTCCAGCCATGCCCCACCAAATCAAAGGGTTTTGTTTAGCTATGCTCTGGCTTTTTGAATCTTTACCGACTCCCTCTGGTAGTTATAGCTGCATGCACATTTTTTTTTGCGAATTATTCCTGCTGCTGTGCACTTTAACCTAGATATATTTTATTCAGCTTTGCTTATTATTTTAACAATAGCCACAGTTGCGGTCTTGTTTTATTTCTCTCTATCTAGCTATTCTTTGCCTAGGTCAGCACTGCGTTCTTAAACAAGACATTTCTTTCGCTCTGTGCTTTTTCAAGGCTGCAGTAAGATAGGTTGCCGGTAAACGTGGTAGTGCTTTGTCTCTAGTGTTCATAGAAACATACACACTTTTACATAGGGATTTTTTCTCAGCTGTTTCATTATAAAAACACTTCTATGTCCCATACATGTTAGAGGGAGATTCCAACCAGATGACCACAACTGTATGCTGATTGCTGAACCTTCGCTACAGCTGCTTCTGTAGACTACAGGCCTCTTGCTCAGGTATGAGGGATATTGTTTTCCCAGGGGAACCTGAAGGGCAGAACTAGAGCTTAACATGCTGTGCTCTAATAAAGCCTAGGTCGGAATTATTTTAATGACTAGTGACAACATGGTAACGATATTTTTATGCTTTACTCGTATGTCACAATTTTAATCCTGTCATGCTTCATCGTCCTGGTTATTGCAGTACATGCTTTATTATCTAAGTTGCACTTGCTTCATTAAAACCTTATTGAAACACATACTGCCTCTGATTGTCCTTGTGTATGTGAGACTAATGTAACTGAGAGAAACGGATGCAATCTGAGTGACCACGATTTCCATGAGGAGTCATTTGTGTCATGCTCGGATGCCCAATCATCCCTGCTCTTGGGTGGAGATGAGCCACTGCTAGTTAGCCCAGAGCAAAACCCAGATTAGGCCGATAGGTGTCACCTGTAGTGGATGAGACTCAGTCCCCCACACCGCAGTTGATTCTGCCGCTCAAATCCAGTAGTCTCATTAGAATAATGAGAGCCTACCCAACACTGGATTACCACCAGTGGGTTCAACCTGAGTGCCATCTGGACCCTCTGAACCGCTTCTGCCCTCAGCTCCAGTACTACTGCTGCTGTACCCATACCCACTGTGGGCCTGGGTTCACTGATACCGATGCAGACTTTGCCATCTGGGGAGGTGGCCCTGACTGTCCTTTCTGACGGTGGTCCAAATCTGACTGATGTTTCTACATTTGCCTTGTCAAAAGGAAGTCAACATTCTTTACACTGTCTTTGGAACGGACTCTGAGGACTATATTGAACAGGGTGATGAGTTTACTCAGTCCTATGCTGATAACAATTGGTACGATTGCTTTTTAAGACATTAGTGGACTTGACACTCTCCCACCCACTTCCGGAGTCAGCCTTTTCTCCTCCTGGTCAAGGCACGGAAGAATCTGCAACCAACGTCATGGTTATGCCTAGGGAGGAAGAAGTCCTTGACCTCCACCTCCCCACCATGGAGGTGGAAACAAACACCCTGATGGAAGTCCTGGAAACTGGCTAAACTACTTCTGAGCATCTCCAACTTTTTAATGAGTCCTTGACAGATACCATACTAGGGGTGTGGGCGAAGCCATGGCCTGGCATTCCGGTTAACCAGCAAATTGCCAGACACCTTCACCCTGCTCGAGGCGACCCAATCTTTTTGTCGTAGCTCCCTTCTTCTGCGTGCCATGTGGTGCAAGGCTTCACCAACAGGACCAACCCCAAGAATTTTCGTATCACTCCCCCTGACAGGGAATCGAAGCCAGTATAGACATTCCAAAAATGCCTCCTATTGCCAAGTTTGGTCCTGTGGTCAAATAACACCTCCTGTTAGCCGAGCATGTTATACTCCTACCCTCTTGGACTTGGTGGCACAAGTCCTCCCAGGTGTTGCAGAAGACCTTCACCCTGCTCTGTCAGACCATTCAGGATGGTCCTGATACAGCCAAGTCCACAATTTGTTGTGGCTTGGGCATCAACAACTGTTGAGAAGGCTATTGGCACTAGTGTTGTCATTCCTCTCCATACATGGCTAAGATTCACTGGGTTCTCGGGCAACCGTGTCATCTCTGATTGGACATGGTGTTCAATGGGACTCGCTTGTTCGGGGACAAGGCTGATTCTGCCCTTGAACATTTAGAGGAGAGTTGAGCTACCACTCGCTGTCCGGGCCTCTCTACCCAGCCTCACTTGCAGCAATTTCAGTGTTCCTTTTGTGGCATCGGATGAGGTATTACTTACCACCAGCCTGTCCCTCCCCATCAGGGAACCAAGCAGTTTTGCCCTCAGTCCCCACAGCCAAGGGCAGCATGCCCCTTAGTTCAACCACTACCTTCCTGATACCCCTCCTTTCCCCGGACCCCCACCAGCCAAACCTCTTTAGTGTACCCTTACAGGGTCATGACCACCTGGGGGAGACAAAATCCACCAATTCTATTTGGTTTAGTGATAAAGTATGTTGGACAAGTGGATTCTGCAGATTGTATGCAAAGGTCAGGCCTAACCCTTCATTTTTCCCGGCCATACCGCCCCCCCAGGAACTGAGGAAGGACCATTTCTCCAATTTGTGGCAGGAAGTGCAAGATCATTTGGCCAAAGTGGCTGTTGAGAGGGTGCTGGTGCCAAAAGTAGGATGTGGTTGTTATTCCTGCTACTCTTTGGTTCTCAAGAATGATGGTGGTCTTCGGCCTACTACAGACCGGCGCTCTCGATGCCTTCCTCCAGAAGGAAAAGTTCACAGTGCTCACCCTGTCCAGGTTGTCAGCTTTCGATCGTGGAGACTGGATGGTGGTATTCGGCCTGCATGACATGAGGTCATATTGTGTTTTTAAGTTTAACAAAGAATCCTGACATTAAAGAAGATTTTCCCAAGGTGTCTTTAGTTAATTTTAAATCTTATTTATCACGTTTGTTGGCCCATCTACTCGACAGTACTGGGGCTAGACAGGCCTAGCCTTTGTTGGCTTTTTGGAAAAAGATCTCCGGCAAACAGCCCCCTCATGGGGCTTGCTGGGCATTGCAGCACCAGCCTGACCTCACAGCCCGATGATGAAGCATGCCAGTGCTTGGTAGGTGAGGACTTGAACTCCGCAACCATGTTGCCTATAATCTGAACGCAACACGTTGTCTAAAGATCAAACTCTGTTTTGGGTGAGGGGAGTTTCCCCTCTCCTTGGAACTACACACGTTATTATTGCTATTACACGTGTAATTGGACAAATTTGTGGTTTGGTATAGCATTTTCTAAAATTGTATTATTTGTTCTGTTTCTCGCCCGGCAGGGCCTTGCTCTGGCGAAATAGTTTTTCACAACCCACCTCCAATAGGTACTGCTTTGGTATCTTTTCTACAGGTGAGGAATCTGCAGCTACAAGTCTCTATCAGATGATCAAGTTACTTACCTTCGGTAACGCTCTTTCTGCTAGAGACTATAGCCACAGATTCCTCATCCCATTCTCCCCTTTCTCTGATTGGACTATAGCCATTAATAACATCCCAAGTCTAGGAATTTTCACACTAGTCTATAAATTCCCTTTAGGGACTCCGCGCTGGGGGTGTGGACAATCTCAAAAGCAACTGATGTCTGCTATGTGGAACATACATAATCTCACGAGGGGGTGAAACTGCAGATCCCCAGCAGAATATAACACACACAGCGTATACCTCCCTTCATGCATGAGGAAAGACTCTGTCCCATTTCACATTACAGAGAAAATGGAGCAATGTTAAAATTAAGAATCTGAGTTTCTAGTATTTGAAGGTTTCCAAATACTAGGGAGAACTCAAATTGCACTAAAGAATTGTCACAGGGATTTTAAAATCAACATCCACCTCCAGGCAGAATGCTTCCATGGACATGCATCAATTTGGTGGTACGCACTCAGCTGACATAATCAGGGAATACACAACCAGACGTTAAATCAACTGATTCTCAACTCCTTCCAAAGATGGGAACCACCAGACACAAATCTGTTCACCACAGCACATAAATAGGTCAGGGATTTGTTGTTTCTTTGTATCACTGCAGGGATCAGTGGATGAGGCATGTCAGTGCCCATGACCTTTACCTTGACCTTAGTTGCACTAATGTGAGCTACACAGGAGTGCTCCATCCAGTTGCTTGATTTAGTCATAAAATATATACAAGAAAAATGAGGTACCCTGTAATCCAGAGAACAAGGGTAATGCAATCAAAGCATAAACAAGTGTTCTGCCAGGAAAATCATCAAGTGAACGTATTCATATGGTTATGGGAATCCCCCCAAAAGTTTTTTTTAGTTAAGTACCATCACAATATTGAGCATAACAAATAGACAAACCTGTCCATGTTTGAACAAAGTATATATATTTTTTCAAAGCTTATATGTATACAGAGACTGAATTCTAAAAAAAGAAAAAGATGGTGCTCCAAGTGGCAACGCAGTAAATAGTGAAAACCAATGTTCCAAAACAAAGAAAATAAAACAAAAGTGAAAAAACGTAAGTATATACAATATGTACAAAGAGAATAGGTCAAGCCCATAAACTGAACTTCACAAGAATCATTCAAGGAAATCCATCAATCAATGAATTGAATTGGATATTTGTAAAGCGCAAACTGTCACTCCCAAAAGAGCATCCTGGCACTGTAGCAGAATTCTGTGGTCCTGATTGGTGCGTGACCAGTGACTTAAAGTATCAAAGAATGGCAGAGTGTGTCAGGATTCCAAAACTCCTAGTCTTTAGCTGCTTTCTGGAAATGTTTTCTTAGTCAGTAAATCTTAATTGAGTGGGGAGATTGTGCCAGGCCTTAATTCCTAAAACCATGCAAGATTTACCCCCTCTGGATCATAGTCTAAAAAACACAGGTTTGAGCAGATTTGCTGAGGACGATTTTAGGGTTCTGCTTGTGGTATAATAGGCAAACCATGGCATTTAAACTTTGGGCCCAGTTGTTTTGAAGGCTGTAAAAGTCATCAAAATTATTTTAAATAGGACCCTCTTAAGTACTGGCAGACAATGCAGAGTTTTTAAGGCTGCTGAGGCTGATTACCTTCTTGGTAGTCTGAGAACCAACCTGGCCTCTGCATGCTGGGCAACTTGCAATTTTTCCACAGTTTGTTTTGTTGATCCAGCATACAAGCTGGTACAGTAATCCAGAAATGAGCACTCGGGTCACGTCTTCATGGCTGTCAGAGGCAGGAAATCAAAACAAACTTTATCAGATTAAAGCATGTAGCTGCAACAGCAAAGACCTGAGGCTTTGAAAGACAATTTGGAATTTTACTTGTAGATTCCTCACCACTTCCACAGTAGCTGGAGGAGCAGGAGCTGAATCTGGCCACCATTAGGTTGAGTTAAAGAAATTTTCCTTACCCAACCGCATAATCTCCCTTTTTTCCGTGTTGTGTTTCAGATAATTATTTTGCATCCAATGAAGGACTGCAGTCAGGCAGTTTCTAAAATTGAACTCGGAATCCAGCGATGTCTTATCCAGAGATGGTACCAACTGGGTATCACTTGCGTACATGATTGGTATTTATCCCAAAAGACAAAATCAAAGAGATTAGAGGGGCCCTATAAGATGTTGAAAAGGGCAGGGTTCAATGTTAAACCTTGTGGAACTCCTGAGGTTACTGTTACTTCTGCTGAGATATAAGAACCTAACACCGCCTTCTGTCTACAATCTGAAAGATAAGATCGTATCCATGAGAGGGCCAGTCCATCAACACCACACTCTCTGATGTGCTGAAGCAAGATATTATGGGAGATGGTATTGAATTCGGTGGAAAGATCCAACATAATCAACACCGCATCCATGCCAGTCCCCAAAGTCAGTTTGTGTGTCTGCAACTTCCAAAAGTGAGGACTTCCAAAAGTGCGTCTGCGCCATTGGCCCATTAGGCTTACAAAAACAATTAGAGCACCCAACTCAGAAAATGGCAGCTCTGAGTATGTTTCTCCCAAACCAGGAAGAGAAGCAAAGTGCGATATGCCTGTTTATTAAAATAAAGAATAAAACAGTTTAAAAAAGGTCGTTCAAGCCCACCACAATTGAAATTGAAACAGAAGTTATTAAAGATCAACACAGTTTTTGCAAATCAACCCAGTAAAAGCTCAAGAAGTACATGAGCAGGAAACTCGATAAAGTGCTTGCTGTCAGGCCACTCACCTGGAGAACTTTTCTGCAGAGACAATATTGGACTCTACTCTCTCCCAACACAATGTCCCACCAAGGAATGATAATGTCAAATAAGGCGCTGTCCTAGGAGGGAAGGGGGTCGGGACAAATAATAAAAGAGACAAAGACTTGCGTCCTCTTACTCATGTCTAGCTCGCTATCCTGTTCGGGAACGCCCCAAGTGTTTTCCTCTTTTGGGGTGTATAGGAGAGTCAACTAAAGGGAAGGACCACACACACTTTATTAGCATTGGTATGCGTTAACATAGTTCAAATAACATGAGAGCAGGAAGTACATACACACAGAGATACTTATAACAACACAAAAATTATGTATACCTTTCGTGAGCTTCAGATAGCAGTTCACAATTTTTTACCCTGGCACCATAGTACGTCATATGCTTTTGTTATGTGACTATTCTTTATCGTGAATTCTATTTTCTCTTTAAAAGTTCACAAATTGCCTCTTAAACCTACAGCAGATAGCGTGGGAGTATTATGTCTGGATTATTCACAAGATTTGAAGTCTTGTTATTTTTGTAGAATTGTTGCGGACGAGAAACAAAGAATAGTGCACTAACCTTGTTTTCTCTTCTTTTGCTTTGTCCTTCCTTTCATTGCAGGTTACGCCCTCACATGTCGGAATGACCAATGGGCCAGTCCCCAGTCCATGAATGGCTGCAGCAGCGAAGGGGATTCCCTGCCATCGCTCATGGTAGGCTTTTTCTGGATCGGAGATGTTCGATAAGCTGCCTAGTAATGTCTGTGGGGGCGCATATGTCACTGGGTCAGGCTAAGACGCTTTGACCAGAGAGTGCGATGATCCAGGAGAGTGGGAGAGAGGATAAGGGTTCTTTATCAGGAAATAAAGCCAAGCGCCCAATTGGGGTTTGACCGAACATTTAGAAATAGATAGTCCTTTCTAGAAGGACTTGTGAATCACTCTGGAAAGTCCCTGACTGTAAAGTCCAGGAATTGGTGGCACATAAATCACTCTGGAAACTACCTGACTGGAAAGTCCCTATCTGCAGGCACGTGGATAATAATCAATCACTCTGGAACGTACCTGACCGGAAAGACCCTATCTGCAGGCACATGGATAATTATCAAGCATGTGAATAATTACAATAACAGAAAAATGGTCATCATTGAAGTGAGACTAGTACAAACATGTGGAACAAACATGAGGCCTTTGAGTCAACCCTAGGGATAATTACAAGCACATGGAACATTACAACCATGAAAATAATTTAAAGGTTTGGTATGGGCAACAGTGATACCACACTTAGCACAAATACCTAACCTAAGGTGCATGATATTGAGGAGCAGCTACATGATTTATAAAGTTATGGGTTGATTTTGGAAAGTGGATTATTCGTAAGGGCAGGTAAGTACCTACACTTATCAATAGGCCACAAACCCCCACTAGGTCCAGTCAGGGTCTCAATAAATTAATCCCTGCTCAACCCTTGTAGCTTGGCAACGAGCAGGTACACTTAACTTAGGAGACAGGTGTGTGTAAAGCATTTAATAATCACAAAACAGTAAATAAGTAAAACACAATAAAAATCCAACGAAGGGAACCAGAGAAATTAATTTTTAAAGAATAAATGTTTTCTAGCGCTTATAGAAAACAAAAGACATCTGGACATCTGGTCGCACTCGACCGGGGGCAAAGTCAAAATTTGAGCCCTGCTCGGCTACAGTGAGCAGAAGGCCTCGGTCAAAGTTTTTACCTTCATATTTTCTGGATCGGGACAAAGTCACAAGTTGAATCCGACCTCCCTGGAGCCCTCTTCGGATATGTGTCTCAGGAGACCTCGATCAAGGATTCTATGTTCGGACTTAGACAATTTTTTGTGATGGAAATTTTCATCTGGGACCAACTTGGAATTGAAGACGACCTCCCTGGAACCCCCCCTTGGATCTACTGCGTGCGAATCCTCGGTCAACTTTTTACGTTCGGACTTATAACGTTTTTTTTAGCTTTTTGTCTACGATGTCAGACGACCTTCCACAGCAAGCTGATTTCTAATCAACATCGTCAGATTGCCTTTCCACGAGCCCCCTGTGAAATCGTGAAAGTCTGAGACTCCGGAACTTTTCAACAGGATGAACCTGCAAGTCAGGCTGGGTCAAGGTCGACATAAGCTGGCTTGACTCACGATGTCAGATCGGTCCACTATGGAGCTTTTTTCCAAAGTTGCTCCAAACTTCCCTAAACTTCTGGATCTTCTTCCAGAAGGTCTTTGAAGGTCCTTTAGGAGTCCACAACTCACCCCAAGGCTCCAGATGTTCGGAGTTGCTCCTTGAGGGGTTGGGACTCCAACTCCCAGAATGCACCTGGCTCAAATCCAAAAATGACCATTGGTCACAGGCCAGTTTCTTCAGGGCTTGAAGAACGGGGACCTGGTCAGATATTTTCGACCTGTAGCAAATAGGAAGTCCCTTCTTGAAGCAGTAGACGACAGGCAAAGTCCTTTCTGTGGTGAAGCCCAAGTGTGCAGCCGGTGCAGTCCTTCAGAGTGCAGTGTTCAGGTGCAGGTCAGGGGTCCAACATGGCAGTCCTTCTTCTTCTTGCCTTGTTCCTATAGGGATCTGAGGTGGGGTGCAGCTGTGCCAGTTCTGTCCTTGCTCTGGGTGTGGAAAGCAGGGGGGAACTGGAGGAGGGGAGCTCTGTCCAATCACATGTAGGTCACCACCATCTTAAATGACCACTTTCTGGGAAGTGTGGCAAAAATCAATACCAGGGAGCAACATTCCTCCAAAATCTAAAACAGCATAAATTCAATCTTAGAGTTTAGGTCTGGCTGAGAGCACACATATGTGTAGCTAAGTTTCCCTTAGCACACACCTTTCTTAATCTAATCAGGGGGCACTTGGCTATCTGGATTTGCAGGAAATCGGGGAGGTACAGTGGCTGTCCCAAATGTCCATCCCTCCATTGAAGACCAGTTTGGCTGCTCTCCTACTATCCTGTTCAACCATCTGCTGAGGCATATTTCCTCCCACCAGATGCTTCCTTTGTGTCAGCATAGGCCACTTGACACCTCATCAAGGCAGTCTGGCTCAGGCTGCCAGAGGCTGTCCAATCAGAGCAGGGCACTGCAGGGCTGAAACTGGTAACTTTTAGTAAGAGTTCTAACACTCTTTCTAGGTGCAAGTTATATTAAATTCAACAGTGGCAAGTTGTTGGATTTATTATAACTTTTTTTATTTGATACTAACCATGCCATATTTAGCTCCTTCCTAAGACTTTATTATTTTAAAATTAAGTATCTCTATGTTAGGCAATGGAGCACATTCACTACAATGGGAAAAACAAATTTAGCTATTTTCCCTCACCAGGGCTTATAAAACATATTTTTTAAAGTCCCTGCTTATAGCTACACTGCACCCAGCCCTAATGGCACTTAAGGCAGATCTTAGGGGTGACTTATATGTACAAATAAGGTAGTTTAGGATTTTAGAAGTACTTTTAATTCCAAAGTCGAATTTGGGATTAACATTAATTTAAAAACAGCCAGCAAGGCAGGTCTGCCTTTAAAATTACACTTGGCACCACAGCCTCTAAACCTACATGCCTTACCTTATACTAGGGATTTATAGGTAGGTTGGTACAGTCAATTATTTTTAGCCTAACTTGCATATCCATTTTAAACAGAGCACAGACCCGGGAACTTTTTAGCAGTGCCAAGGGCACCACAAGAGTCAGAAAAACACCAGCATAAGTGGAAAATGGGGGCAAAAAGTTAGGGGGCTTCTGCAATCAGCCCAGTTTTCCCACAGTTGCAGAACATAAGGTACATGCTTGGGTGTGGAAATTAGTGATCATAACACTTGCGAGGCTATCCGCTGCACATCCGCGCCATTGGCCCATTTAGGTCGGGTTACAAAAACAACTAGAGCGTCCAACACAGAAAATAGTGGCTCTGAGTATGCTTCTCCCAAACCAGGAAGAGAAGCAAAGTGTGATGTGCCCGTTTATTAAGATAAAGAATAAAACAGTTTTAAAAAAGATCCTTCAAGCCCCCACAATTGAAATTGAATAAGAGGTTATTAAAGGTCCACACAGTTATTGCAAATCAACCCAGTAAAAAGTCAAGCGGTACACAAGTAGGAGCCTCGGTAAAGTGCTTACGAGGGTATGCGCTGTGCGTCCGCATCACTGGCCCGTTTAGGTAGGATTCCAAAAACAAGTAGAGTGCCCAACACAGAAAAGTGCGACTCTGAGTATGCTTCTCCCAAACCAGAAAAGTGCGGCTCTGAGTATGCTTCTCCCAAACCAGGAAGAGAAACAAAGTGCAATGTCCCATTTATTAAAATAAAGTGTAAAACAGTTTTAACGTGAATCAACAGGGATTGACAATAGGTAAGTTGATGTTTTGACCCCTAATGAAATAAATTGCCTGGGGTTTTCATTAGGATAAAGTAATAACAGGAAGGCACCTACGGGCAAAACAGATAAGCCAGAATCAGTCTCTAACAAGCCATTATGACTGACGAATGAGCCAGAACAGCAATACAGAACCAGTATTGGTCACAATAATACAGGTCCTTCAGAGTCTCGATGTATATGTGATGTGTCTATAGAAAAGAGAATACATAAGAACTCATACCATTAAGCATCGTTGGAAAAACTCCCTCAAGGAACAAAGAGGAAGAAGACTAAGGGAAATGCAGAGTACCACCAGTGGGGACATCCAATTGGAAGCCTGGTTAGAGGAGAGTAAACTCCTGTGTAGAGGAGAGTAGACAAACCCACTCTTTCACATGCATCAAAGAGCCCATCAAAATGTGAGCATATCACAAAAGTGAGTTTGTGGTACAAATCATGTATACATGGAGGCATTACAAAAATGTAAGTGCTTTCAACAGATTACACAACCACAAGACATGCCCATCCATGTGTCATGCGTGAACCACACGTACACTTATAAGTAAAAATCCCACCTTAAAATTGAGAGAAGGCCACCGCACGCTGAAAAAATAAGAAGGAACAAGACTCAAAACGGGGCAAGTGCGGAAAAGCAACTGTTCCACAAAAAAGAATACCACCACATGAGAGTCTATGGACTATTCACAAGTGTGATTTCTCTCCACAAACAAGGGCCAGGTGCAAGACTTATCCCCCCAGAGGTCTCCAGGACAGTCTTCCTTATGGTCAACTTCTGAGAGTGAGAAGGAATTGCTATAAGAAAGAAGATCATTGTTGGGAATCTGATTCCCTCATTTCCCGTCTTGAGGAGAGAGGTTATTCCACAAGATTACTTAAAAGGGCTAGGGAAAGGGCTTCTAACCTTCATGGTCCGGGACACCTCTGATCATCGTATCATTTTTTGTGAGCACTTACAACACTGACAGATATGCCATACGTAGTACTGTTTTCAGACACTGGCATTTAATAGGGGACACCGTTCAACACTGAGATCCCCGCCTATACTCTTTCAAGAGGAGTCTCAATCTGAGGGACAAGTTGGTTAGAGCTGCGTTAGTGTCTGACACTGCTCCCACCATCCATTCACAATGGGGCCTTCTGCCCACTGTGGGGCATTTCAAGTGTGGTCATTGTCTTGCTTGTCAGATGTGCATCGAAACGAAAACTTTAATTCATGATAATATATCGTATACGTTGAATACATTCTGTAATTGTAACCCAAGACATGTAGCTTATGCCATCTGGTGTCCTTCTGAAAGGATTTACATTGCCCAAACGGCTCAGAAAGTAAAAACATGCATTTTGCAACACAGGAGTCTCATAAATTGTAAAATCATTGGTGTACCATTGGTGGATCACTACTTTGAACATGAGCATGCCACCAGTGAAATCTGCTGGCAGGTTGTGGAGGTTTTGAAACAAGATGTAGGAGGCGGTGACCACAAGAAAAGACCTTTGGAGATGGAATGCCGCTGGATGCATCGGGTGAAATCAATGGAGAATGGACTCAATAACCAAGATGAATGTAGCCAACTTGTTACTTATGTTTATTGATTACACTTATGTATTCCTCTCATTTGTTTTCTCTGAGGGCACCAATGGATATATTTTAAAGAGTTTTTATTGTTCTCTCTGTGGATATTTAGGATATATTCCCCATCCTCTGGGCCTTCTTTTACCTATGTATTGTTTTCCTCTAGTTTCAACTCTAGTCCTCTGTCACCTCTTTAACCATCTCTAGTTACAGATCTGGCTATTTTGTTTGTTTCCATGATGCAAAATGGTGGGACTTTCAATGGCACTTTTCTTAGGTAGATGGAGTGTGTCCTTGCTGTTACTGTTATTCCTAAACTACAGTTACTGTTTTTCACCACACATGGGACTTTGGATCTTGTGCATGTTTTGCCTGCTTGATTAGCCCATACACACTTCATCTCCCCCTCCTTTTTTCATGAGTGGTCTAGTGTTTCCTGAAGATTATGTCATTCAATCAATCAATCAATCAATCATATTTATACAGCGCGCTACTCACCCGTGAGGGTCTCAAGGCGCTGGGGGGGGGGGGGAGGTCACTGCTGCTCGAAGAGCCAGGTCTTGAGCTCCCTCCGGAAGGCGAGGTGGTCCTGGGTGGTCCTGAGGTGGGCGGGGAGGGAATTCCATGTCTTGGCTGCGAGGTAGGAGAAGGATTTCTCACCTGCAGTGGTTCAGCGGACTGCGGTGAGAGCGAGGCTGGTGGATCGAACTTGACGGGTGAGGGTGTAGAAGGTGAGGCGACGGTTGAGGTATTCGGGGCCCTTGTTGTGGAGGGCTTTGTGTGCGTGAGTGAGGAGCCTGAAGGTGATCCTTTTGTTGACGGGTAGCCAGTGTAGGTGTCTCAGGTGGGCGGAGATGTGGCTGTGGCGGGGTACGTCGAGGATGAGGCGTGCAGAGGCGTTTTGTATTCGCTGAAGACGTTTCTGAAGTTTTACGGTGATTCCTGCGTATAGGGTGTTTCCGTAGTCCAGGCGGCTTGTGTCGAGTTTTTCTGGTGTCGGCGGGGATCCAGCGGAAGATCTTTCGGAGACACAGAGAGAGAGCAGAAGAAAAACAAAGGAGTTTGGACACAGAGAGAGAGCAGAAGAAAAACAGAGGAGTTTGGACACAGAGAGAGAGCAGAAGAAAAACGAAGGAGCTTGGACACAGAGAGGGAGCACAGAAGACCGAGGAAGAAAAAGCGAGGGGCTGGACAGGGGGGAGCACAAAGGAGCACTTACTGTCTGCTGGAGGTGGCAGGGGCCTGGGCAGATGGAGCTGTAGCGCCGGGGGAAGCGACCTACCCTAGGGTCAAGGGTCGCTGTCTCTGCCGCGCAGCGGCCGCCATAAGAGGGAGGTGGGGGGGAGGAGGGGTCAGCTGGGGGCGGGAGGTGGGAGGTGGGAGGGAGGGCAACGAATGGGAGCAGGGGGGGGCGGGGCCGCACGGGAGGCAGCAGAGGGCGGGGGGCCGAAAAAGAAGAGTAGTTGGGAAAAAAAGGGGAAATTCACTGAAGATGGAAGAGAAACGAGCAGCTAGGACACAGAGAGAGCAGAAGAAAAATGAAGGAGTTTGGACACAGAGAGCAGAAGAAAAACTAAGGAGTTTGGACAGAGAGAGAGAGAGCAGAAGAAAAACGAAGGAGTTTGGACACAGAAAGAGAGAGCAGAAGAAAAACGAAGGAGCTTGGACACAGAGAGAGCAGAAGAAAAACGAAGGAGCTTGGACACAGAGAGAGAGCAGAAGAAAAACGGAGGAGTTTAGACAGAGAGAGAGAGCAGAAGAAAAACGAAGGAGTTTGGACAGAGAGAGAGAGCAGAAGAAAAAAACTAAGGAGCTTGGACACAGAGAGAGAGCAGAAGAAAAACGGAGGAGTTTGGACAGAGAGAGAGAGCAGAAGAAAAACGAAGGAGCTTGGACACAGAGAGAGAGCAGAAGAAAAACGGAGGAGTTTGGACACAGAGAGAGAGCAGAAGAAAAACGAAGAGCAGAAGAAAAACGAAGGAGTTTGGACACAGAGAGAGAGCAGAGGAAAAACGAAGGAGCTTGGACACAGAGAGGGAGCACAGAAGACAGAGGAAGAAAAAGCGAGGGGCTGGACAGGGGGGAGCGCAAAGGAGCACTTACGGTCTGCTGGAGGTGGCAGGGGCCTGGGCAGGTGGAGCTGCAGCGGCGGGGGAAGCGACCTACCCTAGGGTCAAGGGTCGCTCCCTGCCAACAAAGCACATCCTTAACTACACGGTACAACCATCTTCCCTTTTCCACGTTTGATTCAGGAAGTTGAGATGGTCATTGAAACCTTACGTTAAATACGCCTCCAACTACCCATGCACGCTTCTCTGTGAGGTGGTTTGGCTGGTTTGTGTCCCCGAGCTATAACATGATTTCCAGATAGGGGCATCCACACAAGGTATGGTTGCCCTTCCAATACGCCTGTCCTTCGTTAATCTGTCCGTGCTGCACATTTCTCCTGTATTTGCCTTCGATGAGATGTAAAAGCACACACCCATTGGTATGATGGTTTTTCATCCCACATGGGTCCTTGTAGACTATGTTGGCTATATTTGTTTAGGTATGCCACACACGGCCCATGATGGGAGTCATAATGAGGCAATTGGCTTCTTTGTCACTTAATAGTCTTGTTTCTTTGGTTTTGGTTCCTGGCTACGTATCGTATTTTCAAGGTGCGCCTTATTAGAGCATGGTGATGAGTTTTGCACTTAGCCCTTATTTGTGGAGAGATGTCACACTTGAGCATAATCCATAGACTCTCATGCGCTGGTTTCCTTTTTTTGTGGTATATTCCTTCTTATTTTTTCAGCATTTGGTGGCCTTACCTCAGTTTTAAGGTCAGACATTTACTTATCCGTCTACAGGTAGTTCATGCATGACACATGGGTGGGCATGTCTCTTGGTTGGGTAATCTGTTGAATGAACTTACATTTCTGATATTGATTTGTACCACAGGCTCACTTCCTGAGGCAGGTTGGACATGCATTAGGGCATGCATTTACATCCTTATGATTGTGATATCCTCACAGTTTGATGGTCTCTTTGATGCATGTAGAAGAGTGGGTTTATACACTCTTTTCTACTCGGGAGTATAATCTCCTCCATACAGGCTCAGGTTAAAGCACCGACCAATCATTTCCTTACACCTCCAATTAATTCACCTGAATCCGATCCTCATCTCAAGTGCTTCATCAGAGCTAAGGCTCTGCACACCGTTCTAACTCACAATGCCCAGAACTATCCTAAGGGCTTTAAGTGGGTTGAAAAAACAGGGGAGGTGTCTCTCAAAGGGGAGTAACCTATTTAATTAAGGGCGTGACTTATACATATAAAATAAACATCTCTTCTCTAATGTTGTTTGAAATGACCACTTTCAAGGAAATGGAGCACTGACAGCACCTGCACTTGAGAGGCGCTTCCTGTGGGATGGCGGATAGCTGACATCAGGTCTGGCTCCAGCTGGGTACACAGTTCATGGATTGTGGCACGGTCAAGCCTGTAGGTGATGATGACATGTCTTTCCTCTATTGTCGACAGGTCCATCTGTACACCGGAGGATGCCGCCATCTCCTCACATGTCCCAGCGGACGGTGCCTATGAAGGACAAAAGCGAGCACAGAGTCAACCAACTCAGATGTACGTACCCACAGCATACCAGAACACGGATCCTAATCCGAAAAGTGGCCTGTATGTGTGTTGAGTCTAGGCCTAGGTATGTGTGATGCAATTAAGCCATGTGGGCCCCTGAAATGGCAGCTGCCTGACCTCTAAAGTGGGACAATGGGATGTGAGGTAACTGCGCTGGTGTTGTACACCGTCGCGGTAGGTGGTCGAAGGCCGCGGCGCAATGCTGCATTGGTTAACATTGGACCCTATGGGTCCCAGGAGCCAATGACGATGTATGGCAGCGGTGACGGTAAGCACCGCCACGGACGTGACCGCCATTTTCTATCTGTTCAATCACTCGATACCTGATCTTCGACAGGAGAGGACCTACACTGCAAGTGCTGCTGTGACCTTGGTCTGGAAGAGACAATGGCTCGAGTGTCTGGGTAAAGGGCCCCTGCCTTCACATCGCAGGAGTTGGAGAAACTCGTGGATGGGGTCCTCCCCCAGTACACGCTACTCTACGGTCCTCCAGACAAACAGGTAAGTACACTGGGAGCATGCTGTATGGGCTATGCCTGAGTGGAGTGGGGTGGATGAAAGATGGGGGGGGAGATTGAGGCGTGCATGAAACAACGATGAATGCATGTGCCACATGGCAAGGGTAGGGATGGGGGCCAATGACTGTGACGGTGCAGTTGGTAATAAAGTTTCTCTTCCCCCTGTACAATTCATGTAGGTCAGCGCCCACCAGAAAAAAGATATTTGGCATGCCATCACCAAAGACGTCCGGACCCTGGGGGTCTACCACAGACGGAGCACCCACTGCCGGAAAAGATGGGAGGACATTCGCCGCTGGAGCATGAAGACGGCGGAGGCTCAGCTGGGGATGGCCTCCCAACGTAGGAGGGGTGCCCGTCGCACCATGACCCCCCCCTGATGTTCAGGATCCTGGCTGTGGCGTACCCGGAGATGGATGGGCGCTTGAGGGCATCACAGCAGCCACAAGGGGGTGAGTACACTCTCATCTTGCTGATTTTGCACGCAGTGGAGGTGTCTGGGTGGGGGAGGTGGGCTGTGGGTTTCCCTAGGCCAGGGCGAGTTTAGTAGGCAAGGTCCCTCCGTGAGGCAGGCCATGTGGCACCCCACCCCATCTCTGTAGAGTGCCAAGTACACCTAGTCATGCCCCTGTGTCATCCATGTGTGCAGATGTCATCCATAGCCTTGTAGGCCATTTCCCAGGGATTGAACAGTGGAGCCCAAGAGCGCAGAGTAGTGCAGGGGGCTTCTGTGTCTGTCGTGTCCGCCAACTGTAGCGGTAATGCATGCACTGAACATGTCTTTCTTCTGTCGTTCCCCCCCTTTTTGTGGTCTCCCTGTTCTTGTGTGCACTAGCATCATCAGGCGGAGGAGCAGTGGCACCAGAGCACGAGGGAGCTGCATCCCACATGGCCCTGGAGGGCGACACTACGGACTCGGAGTTCACCAGTGGGACGGAGGGCGAGGGGAGCTCCACAGTGGCAACAGGAGCTGACACCAGCGGCACGGACTCGTCCTCTGATGGGAGCTCCCTTGTGGTGGTGGCAACATCTGTGCCCCCGCATCTACAGGTACAGACGCCACCCCCCCTACCAGCACCGCCCTCCCAGCAGCCCCACAGCCTTTGCCCCGTGCCCGCTCACCCAGTAGGGTGGGCATCACCTTTGCCCCACGCA
This sequence comes from Pleurodeles waltl, assembly GCF_031143425.1. Lineage (NCBI taxonomy): Eukaryota > Metazoa > Chordata > Amphibia > Caudata > Salamandridae > Pleurodeles > Pleurodeles waltl. The sequence continues at coordinate 403,955,027 of NC_090440.1, forward strand.
CCTCAGACCCTGCCCCAGTCACCCCTGCTGCCCTCAGTGAGGAGGCCATTGACCTCCTCAGGTCCCTCACTGTTGGGCAGTCTACCATTTTGAATGCCATCCAGGGTGTAGAAAGGCAGTTGCAACAAACAAATGCATTCCTGGAGGGCATTCATTCTGGTCAGGCGGCCCTTCAGCGAGCTTTTCAGACTCTGGCCTCAGCACTAATGGCAGCCATTGTCCCCGTCTCTAGCCTACCCCCTCCAACTTCCTCCACCCAGACCCAATCCCCTGTACCCCAGCCTATCCCAAGCACACTTTCAGACCAGCATGCACACACCTCAACACACAAGGGAAGCTCAGGCAAACATAAGCACCACACATCCCACAGGCACTCACGCAAACATCACACACATGCAGACACACCAACATCCACTGCCTCCACTGTGTCCCCCTCCTCCTCGTCTCCCTCCTCCCTCCCAGTCTCGTCTACACTCACACCTGCATGCACTACATCTACAGCCACTACTGCCATCACCAGCACACACACCACCACTTTCCCCGCTCACGTGCAGTCACCACCCCCACTACCATTCACAAGTCCCCTGTGTCCTCTCCCAGTGTGTCTGTGACGCCACCTCCCAAGATACACAAACGCAGGCACACACCCACCCAACAGCCATCCACCTCACGACAGCCTCCAGCGCATGCACCTTCACCCAAAGTCACCAAACGAACACCTCCTACAACGACAACCTCTTTCTCCACTCCCAAACCCCCTCCAGCTACCCGTCCCAGTGTCTCCCAAAAACTTTTGCTGTCCAACCTTGACCTCTTTCCCACACCTCCCCCACCCCGTCCGTCTCCTATAGCCCGACTCTCCAGGTCCCAACCTAGCACCTCAGCCACAACATCTCCGGGACCAGTGGTGCCTGTAGTCACCGGAATGTGGAGTGCACCGGCCACCAGGGCAGCCAGTGTGGCACGGAGCCACAGCACAGACAGTCCCCCACCTGTCAAGCATCAAAAGTTGCCCAGTGCCCGGCGGGAGAGGGGGAAGACTCTAGCACCAGAGCCGCTCCCGGGGGTCCCGGTGGGAGTGTGGAGTCAGCTGCGACACCTTCCAAGGTGGGGAAGGGCCACAAGAAACCCAGCAAGTCTGGGAAGAGCAGCATAGCGGAGAAGACCGCCAGCACCCCCGCTGCCCAGGAGGCCACCGCCAGCACCTGCCCTGCTGCCTAAGAGGCCACCACCAGCACAAGCCCCGCTGAGCTACCACAAGCCACGCTGGGCTAGAGAGGACTGCCAGCACAAGCCCCGCTGGGCTAGGGAGGACCTCCAGCACAAGCCCCGCTGGGCTAGAGAGGACCACCAGCACAAGCCCCACTGGGCTAGAGAGGACTGCCAGCACAAGCCCCGCTGGGCTAGAGAGGACCGCCAGCAGCTGAGTCACTGCAAAGGAGCCCGCCGCCTCAAGCACCTCTGAACAGGACACCGCCGCCTTAAGCACCGCTGAACAGGGCACCGCGGCTACAAGCACCGCTGAACAGGGCACCGCAGCTACAAGCACCGCTGAACAGGGTACCGCCGCCTCAAGCACCGCTGAACAGGGCACCGCCGCCACAAGCACCGCTGAACAGGGCACCGCCGCCACAAGAACCGCTGAACAGGGCACTGCCGCAACAAGCACCGCTGAACAGGGCACCGCCGCTACAAGCACCGCTGAACAGGGCACCGCCGCCTCAAGCACCGCTGAACAGGGCACCACCGCTACAAGAACCGCTGAACAGGGCACCGCCGCCACAAGCACCGCTGGCCCACGAGCGGCAAGGGCACTGACGCTACTGAGTCCGTCACGAGCAGGATGAAGCACTCTGGGCACAGAGCCCCCTCCAGAACCAGTGGAGACTGTCATCCACTACCTCTGTCCTTAGCAGGATGAAGCACTCTGGGCACCATGCCCCCTTTAGAACCAGTGGAGACTGTCATCCACTACCTCTGTCCTTAGCAGAATGAAGCACTCTGGGCACCATGCCCCCTCCAGAACCAGTGGAGACTGTCATCCACTACCTCTGTCCTTAGCAGGATGAAGCACTCTGGGCACCATGCCCCCTCCAGAACCAGTGGAGACTGTCATCCACTACCTCTGTCTTTAGCAGGATGAAGCACTCTAGGCACCATGCCCCCTCCAGAACCAGTGGAGACTGTTATCCACTTGAGAGACTGTGGCTTTGCACTCCCCAGGATTGAACAGTGGGCAACCCACCCACTGTATAGACTTGAGAGACTGTGGCTTTGCACTCCCCAGGATGGAACAGTGGGCATGTGGCCCCCTCGTGGATTTGGCATCGTGCACTCAACCGGCTGAGGTGCCCCCCATTTCACTCCCCCTGAGGTGCCTGTTTTCTTGCTCTCTGATGCCCCTGCAGTGTTCTCTCCATCATGGTCGGGGATCTTGTGTGGGCCTCACCCATACCATGTGGGCCCAGTGTTCCACGGACTTCATTGGAGCACTACCTGGACTACTAAGCTTGGTTCATATTTTGTTTATAGTGTGTATATATATTTTTGTGTACTTGATTTTAATATATTACAATGGTTACACTCATTTCCTTTTGTCTTTGCATTCTTCTGGGGGGCCTGGGGAGTGTAACTGTAATGTATCATGCTGTATTGGCGTGTGTGTTGCCGTGGGTGAGGGTGAGGGTGGGGATGTTGCGTGTTGCGTGTGTGTGTCCCTGCTTTTTCCCTCCCCCTCCCCTGTGTCGTAGGTGCAGCACTCACCGTTGTCTTCACCGCCGGCATTCGTGCTCCTGGTAGAGGAGCAAGAAGATAAGGGCTGGCAGGATGTGCAGCTCTGGTTCCATGGCGTCCGGATTCCTCGTGGGGTGTGTAGAGGTGAGCGTTTTCCCTTCGAGATCCTGTTTCCGCCGTGTTTTTGTCCGCAGTGAATCCACCCCGGAAAAGGTGGCGGATTGGTAGGTTGTGATACTGTGGGCGGTACTTTGTCTTCCGCCTGTCTGTGGGCGGTGACCGCCAAGCTGTTTGTCTGTACCGCCGTGGCGGTCGGAGTGTTAAAGTGGCTGTCTTTGTTGGCGGTTTCCGCCACGGTCGTAATTCCAATTTTTTTACCGCCGGCCTGTTGGCGGTCTTACCGCCGCTTTAACACCGTCCGCCAGGGTTGTAATGACCTCCTATGTTTTTATCAGGAACCATACTATGTTGATTACGATCACCGTGTTTTCCCCTCTCCGGTTTTATTTAATTTTCATTACTTCTGAGGACTTGAGGCAATGTTTTCACCAGTTTATAGACCTATCTTAACTTTTGGAAAGTAGGATTTCTGGCTTAGGTGAGATTGAGCGTTCGTCAGTGAAACTTTCGCTGTATTTCTATACAAAGCTTTATTGTGCACTCTTCTGTTCCTCCCGGAGACGGTCTGAGTTTATCTCAGATTTTAAACTTGCAAACATATTTTTACTTTTATACTAACCCTTCCATGCCTTCATTTTAAGCAGAGACACTCTCAATAAGCAGAAAAGAAATTCTGTCGTTGGTTTTTGAATGTATCACTGATGAGATTCTGAAGTTTGAACCAACCAGCAATGGGCCAGGCTTAGAAGATTTACTGCTGATATAACCAGTTTTCCTTCAGTGAAGGTACTGCAGATTTTTTTTTTAGGTGGACGAACTAAAATGGCTCTGTTGGTGGTAAAGTACTTCAGTCAACTTTCTTGAAATTTACTGCGGTAAAGTTCTAATTTTATTAATTTCAGCTGGCCTCGTAAAGGACATAAGAAATAGCTCTTGTTTACTTTATCTTGCAGTTAGTGTAGATCTTGCTCAGCTGACCCAATGGTCTACCTTCCTCTCTCAGTACGGTGAATGGCCTAGGAGTGTTTATTCAGTGTGCTGACTATATGTCTACCATGTTTCTTCCCACACTGGCTCCAGTGCCCCATCAGAATGCTGCTAATGAATCGTCTGAAACAGTATGCAACTGCGAGGCAAGGTTTTTCGCAAGACATGTATATATCAGCTGACTAGTAAGGAAGTTAACAACTAGCACCTAGTATTATAGAGGGATCCATTGTTAGCAGTGTACACTTATGCAATGTAGAAGTAACTACTACCCATTCGCTTTCCTGGAGTACCTTGCTAAGTTTAGAACTCCACCTGTGCTGATAGCATTACAGGTTTGGACTGCCTGTGTGTGATCTACATGGGCAGGAAAACAAAGACACCATGACAAACGTTTTAAAAGCATAGCAACCTTACTAAAATAGTGATGGCTGAATAGCGAATTATGGCCACCATCATAGTAAGGAAAAATACGCCTGCATGCATTTGTTATGAAATTAGTCAGTTTGAAAAGCTCCAACTGGATGGCGTGGCTGAACATCACTCAAGATGGCTGCTGCTCTTTAGAGCTCTGTGAGGCTTCAGCACTTCCTGGAAGGAACAAGATGTTTTCACAACAAAATGAATAATTTCTCCAGTATTTTTGAGCACTGGAGCTCTGCCGCTACATAAATATGCCTGTATCTTACAGACATATGGACTTTTGAAGTCATTTCAGAGACTTTAATGTGACACACACTCCTGTCACCATGAGAGCCTGAGGTAACTATTTGTCTGTGTCATTTGCGTTCCACTTCATAAGCCTCTGCACAAACCTATACTTTCACGGAGATGTTTCTATTTGACTTTTAACTGCTGGCCTGGATGTCATTGTACAAATTTTATTTTTTCTGCAATTAAAATATTTATTACCTTCTGACAGCCAGCTTAACTTTTGACCTCTCTCTTCAAACACATTTAGCAGACATCTTCAACTTTCAGTATTCACTGGCAGCTCTTGTTATCAAGGACCTCTTTCAAATTGTGCTTCATAACATGGTAAATGCTTTCCTTTGACTGAAGATTTTTTCTCCCTGAAACTAGTCACCAATTGTTTGACTATGTGCAGTAAAGTGCTTTGCTCCTGTTGTAGTCTGCCATGCCTGTTCTGAGAGAATAATTTAGCATTATTTATTTATTTATTTTTTAGTATTATTTATGCTTTGTTGTTGGATACTTCTCACAGCAGCTTCTCATCGTAATATAATTTCATCACGACTCAGGTTGCTGGCTTCCTATTACCACATTGCTGCTGGCTTTTATGAGGGCTAAACACACAAGTTTCACAATACCAGCAAGTCATCCTCTTCCTGCAAGTCTAATAATCCTCTTCGAATGGTGTGCACACATATAATTAAATCTTTTCTACCATCAACTTTAACAATAGATAGTGCTACAGACTTTTTAAAGGATAGCTCCTCTTCATCTCATGCTGCTGGCACAAATGCGATAAAATCATCTAACACCTTCTCGGTCAAGCACCCAAAAAAAGACCTTGATTCTCCCTCAAAATCCCCTACACATCTTACTCTAGATGGTGTAATGGAATAATTAAGTGCATTAAAACTCTTTTTGATGGACACTAATGCCTCTTTGCAACATATTGAGGAGCAATGGTCCCAACACGAACAACAGATTTGTACTCTTAAATAGAGAGTCAGTAACCTTGAAGATTGTAACACTGTAAATCTTCAGATCGCCAAGGACATAACTCAACTTAAAAGGTTTACCGAAAACTTAGAAAATAGAAATAGGAGAAATAATCTTTGCCTTTATGGGATTCCAGAAGGTTCAGAAGGCTCTCACATGATTACATTCCTTCAACAGCAATACCTTAAATTCTTTGCTTGCCTTCTACCTCTCCCCTCTCTGTCCAATGAGCACATTGTTTAGATTTGCAGACCTCAACTGGCCCTCGTGCATGTTTTGGAGGCATTATAATTCTCTTTCTCCAATTTACTGTCTTGATGTAAATACTCTCTAAAGCCAAAAATATGGGCTCTTTGCAATGGTCAGGTCATAAAGTGTTCTTCACACAAGAATTCTCTCCTGCTACAGCTGCACGTCATAAACAGTTTCTGGACTCACATCCAAAACTCAAATCCTTGATTATTCAATGCAGTCTTCTTCACTCATGCCTTTTCAAAATTACATTCAAGGATAAATCTTACTCGTTCGAGGAACCTTCAGCCCCACAAATTTTTATTAACTATCACAAAACAGAAGCAATGGAACTAGGAGCATCTGCAATTACTTGAAGATATAATTTAATTTGTCTTTAATGTTCTTTATTTTTTTCTGGACACTTTAATAGTAATGGTTATGTTTAGTATTTATATCCATGGTTGCCCTTTTCTGCGTCGTCTTATTCTTCTTTTTCTTTTTTTTAGATAGTGTTCTTCATGCAATCCTCGTGTACCTTTCCCAACCGTATCCCTTTCTCACCATTCAAATTGTTCCTCTGCATGTTCCATTGGTAAGTTTTGACTTTTATTGTTCTTCATGTCACACTCCTTTACTCTAGTTATTACATTATTTGGTATCCTAAATAGTACGTTTTTTGTTTGTATATTGTGTTTTTCCTCAATGAATCTCGTCTTCATATGTTTTAATACCTAATATCACTTTTCTTGTGCTGAAGCCACTCTTACCAGTATTTTCAGGTGCTCCGCTGTCCCTCTACCTTTCGGGGTATTCTATTTCTATCTTCTTTCTATCTTCCCTTCTTTAGCTTTCGTGGACTTTTGGTCCCTGTATTGCCATATCCATGTATGTTCAACTTCTGGAGGTCATCTTCCTCTGTCTCTTTTTCTTTACTATCCTGTTTCTTCCCCATTACTCTGCTTTTGCAAAATTGATATGCCTAGTTTTCTCTGTGTTACAGCAGTTGTTTATTAATACTTCTTGTTATGCAACTTAGAACTGTTACTTGGAACGTTAAGGGGCTTAAACACCACATTAAACGTCAGCATGTCTTATCTCACCTAGCTTGGATGAAATGCCACATTGTCTTGTTGCAAGAGACTCACCTCAACGGCTCTTAGGCAATTAAGCTAAAATAACAATGGGTGGACGACATTATTTTCTACTCCCCTTCAACCACAAACAAAAACGGGGTAATTATACTCTGTCATAAATCTCTCAAACCTACCATAATTTCACAACATCAAGATACAGAAGGCCGCTGGGTACTCGTTACACTTACAATTGGCAACATTTCTCTAACTATCCTTAATTTATATGGCCCCACTCGTCCAGATTAGAATTGTTGGAAGAATCTTTCACATATTGTCTCTGAACATTCCTCAAACAATTTACTAATAGGTGGTGATTGCAACCAAATTCTCTATCCATTTTTGGACAGACGTTCCACAACACATTTCTTTCCACATGCCTCCCACAAACCTTTTAGAATCATTATTTTACAGCATTCTCTCTCTGGCTCCTGGAGAATATACCATTCCGACCTCTTGGAATACTCTTTTTATTTTCCTACCCACCATTCCCATTCTGGGCTTGATTATATCTTTCTGAATAAAGGCTTATTGCAACATATGATACATTTTTAAATCTGTGCTAGTTTGATTTCAGATCGTGCATCTGTGATCACTGACCTTGATCTTTTTCTTATTGGTTCTAAAACATCTTCATGGAGGTTTAATAACTCTCTACTTTCAGATGGTACTTTTATTGCTTCCTACAATGAGTTTATAGAAGAATACTTCCACATCAATGATAGTGATCAACTATCATTTCACTTTGTGTGGGATGCATTCAAAGCAGCCTCGAGGGGTTTCATCATAAGCTACGCTCACTCAAAAATAAACACAGTCTGCGCAGCAAAAATCGACTTCCATCCTTAAAAATATCAAGTCCTTTGAACATGAATACTATACTCACAAAACTAGTAAATTACAGCTCAAAGCACTAGTCTAGGCTAAATGGAGTTTAACCAATTTACCACTGAACAAGCATGAGGCACTCTCCTGAAAATAAATGCCAAATATTATGGTGGCAATAATAAAGCTGGTTCTCTTCTAGCCTGATATTTGAAACAAAGAAAAAAAAACTGTTAAATCTATCACAGATAACAATGGTGTGAAACACTTTATAGATGTAGATATAGTATTGTGTTTCACTTCTCACTATAAGGACCTATACATTCCAGAACGCACACCTTCAGGTGAATTTATCAACCAATATTTCTCTAAAGTCAAACCAAGAGACCCATTGCAAATTGACCTCTCATCTTTAGACCACCCCCTGCAACTTACATAACTATATACAACTATACATTCTCTCCCCAAGTGTAAGGCTCCAGGCCCAGATGGCTTCACAGTAGAATTCTTTGTTCAGTTTGCTAAAAATCTATCTTCCCTATACTCTTTCAATTACTTAATCACTTTATAAAGTCAGGTTCTGCATCTGGCTCATTTACAGAGGCCATGATTTGTCTTTCTGTCTTTACAGATTGTAAACTCTATGCCAAAGTTTTAGCTCTCCGTTTACTCCCATATATACCTTGTAAGGAAATGCCTCCTTGGCATGGTTGCCCCCTGACTTTTTGCCTTTGCTGATGCTATGTTTACAATTGAAAGTGTGCTGAGGCCTGCTAACCAGGCCCCAGCACCAGTGTTCTTTCCCTAACCTGTACTTTTGTATCCACAATTGGCAGACCCTGGCATCCAGATAAGTCCCTTGTAACTGGTACTTCTAGTACCAAGGGCCCTGATGCCAAGGAAGGTCTCTAAGGGCTGCAGCATGTCTTATGCCACCCTGGAGACCTCTCACTCAGCACAGACACACTGCTTAACAGCTTGTGTGTGCTAGTGAGAACAAAACGAGTAAGTCAACATGGCACTCCCCTCAGGGTGCCATGCCAGCCTCTCACTGCCTATGCAAGTATAGGTCAGCCACCCCTCTAGCAGGCCTTACAGCCCTAAGGCAGGGTGCACTATACCATAGGTGAGGGTACCAGTGCATGAGCATGATACCCCTACAGTGTCTAAACAAAACCTTAGACATTGTAAGTGCAGGGTAGCCATAAGAGTATATGGTCTGGGAGTTTGTCAAACACGAACTCCACAGCACCATAATGGCTACACTGAAAACTGGGAAGTTTGGTATCAAACTTCTCAGCACAATAAATGCACACTGATGCCAGTGTACATTTTATTGCAAAATACACCCCAGAGGGCACCTTAGAGGTGCCCCCTGAAACTTAACCGACTGTCTGTGTAGGCTGACTAGTTCCAGCAGCCTGCCACACTAGAGACATGTTGCTGGCCCCATGGGGAGAGTGCCTTTGTCACTCTGAGGCCAGTAACAAAGCCTGCACTGGGTGGAGATGCTAACACCTCCCCCAGGCAGGAGCTGTAACACCTGGCGGTGAGCCTCAAAGGCTCACCCCTTTGTCACAGCACCGCAGGACACTCCAGCTAGTGGAGTTGCCCGCCCCCTCCGGCCCCCACTTTTGGCGGCAAGGCCGGAGAAAATAATGAGAATAACAAGGAGGAGTCACTGGCCAGTCAGGACAGCCCCTAAGGTGTCCTGAGCTGAGGTGACTCTAACTTTTAGAAATCCTCCATCTTGCAGATGGAGGATTCCCCCAATAGGGTTAGGATTGTGACCCCCTCCCCTTGGGAGGAGGCACAAAGAGGGTGTACCCACCCTCAGGGCTAGTAGCCATTGGCTACTAACCCCCCAGACCTAAACACGCCCTTAAATTTAGTATTTAAAGGCTACCCTGAACCCTAGAAAATTAGATTCCTGCAACAACAAGAAGAAGGACTGCCTAGCTGAAAACCCCTGCAGAGGAAGACCAGAAGACAACAACTGCCTTGGCTCCAGAAACTCACCAGCCTGTCTCCTGCCTTCCAAAGAACTCTGCTCCAGCGACGCCTTCCAAAGGGACCAGCGACCTCTGAATCCTCTGAGGACTGCCCTGCTTCAACGACGACAAGAAACTCCCGAGGACAGCGGACCTGCTCCAAAAAGACTGCAACTTTATCCAAAGGAGCAGCTTTAAAGAACCCTGCAATCTCCCCGCAAGAAGCGTGAGACTTGCAACACTGCACCCGGCGACCCCGACTCGGCTGGTGGAGAACCAACACCTCAGGGAGGACCCCCGGACTACTCTACGACTGTGAGTACCAAAACCTGTCCCCCCTGAGCCCCCACAGCGCCGCCTGCAGAGGGAATCCCGAGGCTTCCCCTGACCGCGACTCTCTGAAACCTAAGTCCCGACGCCTGGAAAAGACCCTGCACCCGCAGCCCCCAGGACCTGAAGGACCGGACTTTCACTGCAGAAGTGACCCCCAGGAGTCCCTCTCCCTTGCCCAAGTGGAGGTTTCCCCGAGGAAGCCCCCCCTTGCCTGCCTGCAGCGCTGAAGAGATCCCTTGATCTCTCATTGACTTCCATTGCGAACCCGACGCTTGTTCTAACACTGCACCCGGCCTCCCCCGCGCCGCTGAGGGTGAAATTTCTGTGTGGGCTTGTGTCCCCCCCGGTGCCCTACAAAACCCCCCTGGTCTGCCCTCCGAAGACGCGGGTACTTACCTGCTGGCAGACTGGAACCGGGGCACCCCCTTCTCTCCATTGAAGCCTATGCGTTTTGGGCACCACTTTGAACTCTGCACCTGACCGGCCCTGAGCTGCTGGTGTGGTAACTTTGGGGTTGTTCTGAACCCCCAACGGTGGGCTACCTTGGACCAAGAACTGAACCCTTTAAGTGTCTTACTTACCTGGTAAAACTAACAAAAACTTACCTCCCCCAGGAACTGTGAAAATTGCACTGTGTCCACTTTTAAAATAGCTATTTGTGAATAACTTGAAAAGTATACATGCAATTGAAATGATTCAAAGTTCCTAATGTACTTACCTGCAATACCTTTCAAACAAGATATTACATGTTAAATTTGAACCTGTGGTTCTTAAAATAAACTAAGAAAATATATTTTTCTATACAAAACCTATTGGCTGGATTTGTCTCTGAGTGTGTGTACCTCATTTATTGTCTATGTGTATGTACAACAAATGCTTAACACTACTCCTTGGATAAGCCTACTGCTCGACCACACTACCACAAAATAGAGCATTAGTATTATCTATTTTTACCACTATTTTACCTCTAAGGGGAACCCTTGGACTCTGTGCATGCTATTCCTTACTTTGAAATAGCACATACAGAGCCAACTTCCTACATTGGTGGATCAGCGGTGGGGTACAAGACTTTGCATTTGCTGGACTACTCAGCCAATACCTGATCACACGACAAATTCCAAAATTGTCATTAGAAATTGATTTTTGCAATTTGAAAAGTTTTCTAAATTCTTAAAAGTCCTGCTAGGGCCTTGTGTTAGTCCCTGTTAGCATTTCTTTTTAGAGTTTAAAAGTTTGTTAAAAGTTTGAATTAGATTCTAGAACCAGTTTTAGTTTCTTAAAAAGTATTCCAACTTTTAGAAGCATAATGTCTAGCACAGATGTGAATGTGGTGGAACTCGACACCACACCTTACCTCCATCTACAGATGAGAGAGCTAAGGTCACTCTGTAAACTAAAGAAAATAACAATGGGCTCCAAACCTACCAAAGTACAGCTCCAGGAGGTTTTGGCAGAGTTTGAAAAAGCCAACCCCTCTGAGGATGGCAACACAGAGGATGAAGATAGTGACTTGGAGGGAAATTCCCCCCCTCCAGTCCTACTTAGGGAGAACAGGGCTTCTCAAGCCCTGACTCCACAAATAATAGTCAGAGATGCAGGTTCCCTCACAGGAGGGACCAACAACTCTGAAATCACTGAGGATAACTCCAGTGAAGAGGACATCCAGTTAGCCAGGATGGCCAAAAGATTGGCTTTGGAAAGACAGATCCTAGCCATAGAAAGGGAAAGACAAGAGATGGGCCTAGGACCCATCAATGGTGGCAGCAACATAAATAGGGTCAGAGATTCTCCTGACATGTTGAAAATCCCTAAAGGGATTGTAACTAAATATGAAGATGGTGATGACATCACCAAATGGTTCACAGCTTTTGAGAGGGCTTGTGTAACCAGAAAAGTGAACAGATCTCACTGGGGTGCTCTCCTTTGGGAAATGTTCACAGGAAAGTGAAGGGATAGACTCCTCACACTCTCTGGAAAAGATGCAGAATCTTATGACCTCATGAAGGGTACCCTGATTGAGGGCTTTGGATTCTCCACTGAGGAGTATAGGATTAGATTCAGGGGGGCTCAAAAATCCTCGAGCCAGACCTGGGTTGACTTTGTAGACTACTCAGTAAAAACACTAGATGGTTGGATTCAAGGCAGTGGTGTAAGTAATTATGATGGGCTGTACAATTTATTTGTGAAAGAACACCTGTTAAGTAATTGTTTCAATGATAAACTGCATCAGCATCTGGTAGACCTAGGACCAATTTCTCCCCAAGAATTGGGAAAGAAGGCGGACCATTGGGTCAAGACTAGGGTGTCCAAAACTTCCACAGGGGGTGACCAAAAGAAAGGGGTCACAAAACCTCCCCAGGGGAAAGGTGGTGAGACAGCCAAAAATAAAAATAGTAAAGAGTCTTCTACAGGCCCCCAAAAACCTGCACAGGAGGGTGGGCCCAGAGCCTCTTCACAAAACAATCCTGGGTACAAGGGTAAAAACTTTGATCCCAAAAAGGCCTGGTGTCGTAGCTGTAATCAGCCTGGACACCAAACTGGAGACAAGGCCTGTCCCAAGAAAGGTTCCACTCCAAACTCCAATCCAGGTAACACTGGAATGGCTAGTCTCCAAGTGGGATCAACAGTGTGCCCAGAGCAAATCAGGGTCCACACTGAAGCTACTCTAGTCTCTGAGGGTGGGGTGGATTTAGCCACACTAGCTGCCTGGCCGCCTAACATGCAAAAATACAGGCAGCAGCTCTTTATTAATGGGACAAGTGTAGAAGGCCTGAGGGATACAGGTGCCAATGTCACCATGGTGACAGAGAAACTGGTTTCCCCTGGCCAATACCTGACTGGAAAAACCTATACAGTCACCAACGCTGACAATCAGACTAAAGCACATCCCATGGCAATGGTAACTTTAGAATGGGGAGGGGTCAATGGCCTGAAACAGGTGGTGGTCTCCTCAAACATCCCAGTAGACTGTCTGCTTGGAAATGACCTGGAGTCCTCAGCATGGGCTGAGGTAGAACTAAAAACCCATGCAGCCATGCTGGGTATCCCTGAACTGGTGTGTGTAAAAACAAGAGCACAATGCAAGGCACAGGGTGAAAAAGTAGAGCTGGAGTCTGGAAGAAAGGCCCAGCCTACCAAGAGAAAAGGAAAGTCAGTTGGGAAACCAACTGCAACACAGTCAGAAAAAGAGAACCTCTCTTCTCAGGAAGAAGTTCTGCCCTCTGAGGGAACTGAGCCTTTGGAGCTTGAACCTTATCAGGTTGAGCTCTTAGGCCCAGGGGGACCCTCAAGGGAGGAGCTGTGTAAGGGACAAGAAACCTGTCCCTCTCTTGAAGGCCTTAGGCAGCAAGCTGCTGAAGAGTCCAAGGGCAAGAAAAATGGAACACATAGGGTCTATTGGGAAGATGGACTCCTGTACACTGAGGCCAGAGACCCCAAACCTGGTGCCACTAGGAGAGTGGTAGTGCCTCAGTCGTTCAGAGAGTTTATTCTGACCTTAGCCCATGATATTCCCCTTGCTGGGCATTTGGGACAAACCAAGACGTGGGAGAGGTTAGTCAACCACTTCTACTGGCCCAATATGTCCCACAAGGTTAAGGAGTTTTGCCTCTCCTGCCCCACCTGTCAAGCCAGTGGTAAGACAGGTGGGCATCCAAAGGCCCCCCTCATTCCACTTCCAGTGTTGGGGGTCCCCTTTGAAAGAGTGGGTGTGGACATAGTTGGTCCACTAGAACCTCCCACAGCCTCAGGAAATATGTATATCCTAGTAGTAGTGGATCATGCTACTAGGTATCCTGAAGCTATTCCCCTTAGGTCGACTACTGCCCCTGCAGTAGCCAAGGCCCTCATTGGTATCTTTACCAGAGTGGGTTTCCCTAAGGAGGTGGTATCTGACAGAGGTACCAACTTCATGTCAGCATACCTAAAACACATGTGGAATGAGTGTGGGGTGACTTACAAATTCACTGCACCATACCATCCACAAACTAATGGCTTAGTTGAGAGATTCAACAAGACATTAAAAGGCATGATCATGGGGCTCCCAGAAAAGCTCAAAAGGAGATGGGATGTCCTCTTGCCATGTCTGCTTTTCGCTTACAGAGAGGTGCCACAGAAGGGAGTAGGATTCTCACCCTTTGAACTTCTGTTTGGTCACCCTGTAAGGGGACCACTTGCTCTTGTTAAAGAAGGCTGGGAGAGACCTCTTCATGAGCCTAAACAGGACATAGTGGACTATGTACTTGGCCTTCACTCTAGAATGGCAGAGTACATGGAAAAGGCAAGCAAAAACCTTGAGGCCAGCCAACAGCTCCAGAAGTTTTGGTATGACCAAAAGGCTGCAATGGTTGAGTTCCAACCAGGGCAGAAAGTCTGGGTTCTGGAGCCTGTGGCTCCCAGGGCACTTCAGGACAAATGGAGTGGCCCTTACCCAGTGCTAGAAAGGAAGAGTCAGGTCACCTACCTGGTGGACCTGGGCACAAGCAGGAGCCCCAAGAGGGTGATCCATGTGAACCGCCTTAAGCTCTTCCATGACAGGGCTGATGTAAATCTGTTGATGGTAACAGATGAGGATCGGGAGGCAGAGAGTGAACCTCTCCCTGATCTTCTGTCATCAGACCCAAAAGATGGCTCAGTAGATGGAGTGATCTACTCAGACACCCTCTCTGGCCAACAGCAAGCTGATTGTAGGAGAGTCCTACAACAGTTTCCTGAACTCTTCTCCCTAACCCCTGGTCAGACACACCTGTGTACCCATGATGTGGACACAGGAGACAGCATGCCTGTCAAAAACAAAATTTTTAGACAGTCTGACCATGTTAAGGAAAGCATCAAGGTGGAAGTCCACAAGATGCTGGAATTGGGAGTAATTGAGCGCTCTGACAGCCCCTGGGCTAGCCCAGTGGTCTTAGTCCCCAAACCTCCCACCAAAGATGGAAAGAAAGAGATGAGGTTTTGGGTGGACTACAGAGGGCTCAACTCTGTCACCAAGACAGACGCCCATCCAATTCCTAGAGCTCATGAGCTCATAGACAAATTAGGTGCTGCCAAATTCTTAAGTACCTTTGACTTGACAGCAGGGTACTGGCAAATAAAAATGGCACCTGGAGCAAAAGAGAAAACAGCATTCTCCACACCTGATGGGCATTATCAGTTTACTGTTATGCCCTTTGGTTTAAAGAATGCCCCTGCCACCTTCCAAAGGTTGGTGAATCAAGTCCTTGCTGGTTTGGAGTCCTTTAGCACAGCTTATCTTGATGATATTACTGTCTTTAGCTCCACCTGGCAGGATCACCTGGTCCACCTGAAGAAGGTTTTGAAGGCTCTGCAATCTGCAGGCCTCTCTATCAAGGCATCCAAATGCCAGATAGGGCAGGGAACTGTGGTTTACTTGGGCCACCTTGTAGGTGGAGGCCAAGTTCAGCCACTCCAACCCAAGATCCAGACTATTCTGGACTGGGTAGCTCCAAAAACCCAGACTCAAGTCAGGGCATTCCTTGGCTTGACTGGGTACTACAGGAGGTTTGTGAAGGGATATGGATCCATTGTGACAACCCTCACAGAACTCACCTCCAAGAAAATGCCCAAGAAAGTGAACTGGACTGTAGAATGCCAACAGGCCTTTGACACCCTGAAACAAGCAATGTGCTCAGCACCAGTTCTAAAAGCTCCAGATTATTCTAAGCAGTTCATTGTGCAGACTGATGCCTCTGAACATGGGATAGGGGCAGTTTTGTCCCAAACAAACGATGATGGCCTTGACCAGCCTGTTGCTTTCATTAGCAGGAGGTTACTCCCCAGGGAGCAGCGTTGGAGTGCCATTGAGAGGGAGGCCTTTGCTGTGGTTTGGTCCCTGAAGAAGCTGAGACCATACCTCTTTGGGACTCACTTCCTAGTTCAAACTGACCACAGACCTCTCAAATGGCTGATGCAAATGAAAGGTGAAAATCCAAAACTGTTGAGGTGGTCCATCTCCCTACAGGGAATGGACTTTATAGTGGAACACAGACCTGGGACTGCCCATGCCAATGCAGATGGCCTTTCCAGGTTCTTCCACTTAGAAAATGAAGACTCTCTTGGGAAAGGTTAGTCTCATCCTCTTTCGTTTGGGGGGGGTTGTGTAAGGAAATGCCTCCTTGGCATGGTTGCCCCCTGACTTTTTGCCTTTGCTGATGCTATGTTTACAATTGAAAGTGTGCTGAGGCCTGCTAACCAGGCCCCAGCACCAATGTTCTTTCCCTAACCTGTACTTTTGTATCCACAATTGGCAGACCCTGGCATCCAGATAAGTCCCTTGTAACTGGTACTTCTAGTACCAAGGACCCTGATGCCAAGGAAGGTCTCTAAGGGCTGCAGCATGTCTTGTGCCACCCTGGAGACCTCTCACTCAGCACAGACACACTGCTTAACAGCTTGTGTGTGCTAGTGAGAACAAAACGAGTAAGTCGACATGGCACTCCCCTCAGGGTGCCATGCCAGCCTCTCACTGCCTATGCAAGTATAGGTCAGCCACCCCTCTAGCAGGCCTTACAGCCCTAAGGCAGGGTGCACTATACCATAGGTGAGGGTACCAGTGCATGAGCATGGTACCCCTACAGTGTCTAAACAAAACCTTAGACATTGTAAGTGCAGGGTAGCCATAAGAGTATATGGTCTGGGAGTTTGTCAAACACGAACTCCACAGCACCATAATGGCTACACTGAAAACTGGGAAGTTTGGTATCAAACTTCTCAGCACAATAAATGCACACTGATGCCAGTGTACATTTTATTGAAAAATACACCCCCGAGGGCACCTTAGAGGTGCCCCCTGAAACTTAACCGACTGTCTGTGTAGGCTGACTAGTTCCAGCAGCCTGCCACACTAGAGACATGTTGCTGGCCCCATGGGGAGAGTGCCTTTGTCACTCTGAGGCCAGTAACAAAGCCTGCACTGGGTGGAGATGCTAACACCTCCCCCAGGCAGGAGCTGTAACACCTGGCGGTGAGCCTCAAAGGCTCACCCCTTTGTCACAGCACCGCAGGACACTCCAGCTAGTGGAGTTGCCCGCCCCCTCCGGCCCCGGCCCCCACTTTTGGCGGCAAGGCCGGAGAAAATAATGAGAATAACAAGGAGGAGTCACTGGCCAGTCAGGACAGCCCCTAAGGTGTCCTGAGCTGAGGTGACTCTAACTTTTAGAAATCCTCCATCTTGCAGATGGAGGATTCCCCCAATAGGGTTAGGATTGTGACCCCCTCCCCTTGGGAGGAGGCACAAAGAGGGTGTACCCACCCTCAGGGCTAGTAGCCATTGGCTACTAACCCCCCAGACCTAAACACGCCCTTAAATTTAGTATTTAAAGGCTACCCTGAACCCTAGAAAATTAGATTCCTGCAACAACAAGAAGAAGGACTGCCTAGCTGAAAACCCCTGCAGAGGAAGACCAGAAGACAACAACTGCCTTGGCTCCAGAAACTCACCAGCCTGTCTCCTGCCTTCCAAAGAACTCTGCTCCAGCGACGCCTTCCAAAGGGACCAGCGACCTCTGAATCCTCTGAGGACTGCCCTGCTTCAACGACGACAAGAAACTCCCGAGGACAGCGGACCTGCTCCAAAAAGACTGCAACTTTATCCAAAGGAGCAGCTTTAAAGAACCCAAGAAGCGTGAGACTTGCAACACTGCACCCGGCGACCCCGACTCGGCTGGTGGAGAACCAACACCTCAGGGAGGACCCCCGGACTACTCTACGACTGTGAGTACCAAAACCTGTCCCCCCTGAGCCCCCACAGCGCCGCCTGCAGAGGGAATCCCGAGGCTTCCCCTGACCGCGACTCTCTGAAACCTAAGTCCCGACGCCTGGAAAAGACCCTGCACCCGCAGCCCCCAGGACCTGAAGGACCGGACTTTCACTGCAGAAGTGACCCCCAGGAGTCCCTCTCCCTTGCCCAAGTGGAGGTTTCCCCGAGGAAGCCCCCCTTGCCTGCCTGCAGCGCTGAAGAGATCCCTTGATCTCTCATTGACTTCCATTGCGAACCCGACGCTTGTTCTAACACTGCACCCGGCCGCCCCCGCGCCGCTGAGGGTGAAATTTCTGTGTGGGCTTGTGTCCCCCCCGGTGCCCTACAAAACCCCCCTGGTCTGCCCTCCGAAGACGCGGGTACTTACCTGCTGGCAGACTGGAACCGGGGCACCCCCTTCTCTCCATTGAAGCCTATGCGTTTTGGGCACCACTTTGAACTCTGCACCTGACCGGCCCTGAGCTGCTGGTGTGGTAACTTTGGGGTTGCTCTGAACCCCCCAACGGTGGGCTACCTTGGACCAAGAACTGAACCCTGTAAGTGTCTTACTTACCTGGTAAAACTAACAAAAACTTACCTCCCCCACGAACTGTGAAAATTGCACTGTGTCCACTTTTAAACTAGCTATTTGTGAATAACTTGAAAAGTATACATGCAATTGAAATGATTCAAAGTTCCTAATGTACTTACCTGCAATACCTTTCAAACAAGATATTACATGTTAAATTTGAACCTGTGGTTCTTAAAATAAACTAAGAAAAGATATTTTTCTATACAAAACCTATTGGCTGGATTTGTCTCTGAGTGTGTGTACCTCATTTATTGTCTATGTGTATGTACAACAAATGCTTAACACTACTCCTTGGATAAGCCTACTGCTCGACCACACTACCACAAAATAGAGCATTAGTATTATCTATTTTTACCACTATTTTACCTCTAAGGGGAACCCTTGGACTCTGTGCATGCTATTCCTTACTTTGAAATAGCACATACAGAGCCAACTTCCTACATACCTGATCTTATTGATTCTCATAAATCTGGATTAATCCCTACCAGAAATGTAGCAGATAATTCTCATACTTTAAAAAATATTATTAACAAGTCTTCTAAACTTAAGATTCCTCTGGCAGCTTTATCATTGGATGCGGAAAAGGCATTCAGTACGGTCTATTTTTTTTTTTGTCAAAGGCATTGGAATGGCATGGATTAGATACTAAATTCCAACATTTTATATCCATTCTTTATTCCTCACCATGTTCTTTGGTTATAACAAATGATATCCAATCTCCTTTTTTCCCTCTTCAAGGGATGCCCAGTATCTCCTTTACTATTTATTTTGGCTCTCCCCCTTTTTCTTTCCAGTTAAAAACCTCTGCACAATTTACAGGTTTTAAAATTTATAATACACACATCAAATTTATAGCATATGCTGATGATATTCTTTTGTTTACGTCTCACCCTGACACTTCTCTTC
This sequence comes from Pleurodeles waltl, assembly GCF_031143425.1. Lineage (NCBI taxonomy): Eukaryota > Metazoa > Chordata > Amphibia > Caudata > Salamandridae > Pleurodeles > Pleurodeles waltl. The sequence goes on from NC_090440.1 coordinate 403,974,323, forward strand.
CTGCAATCCCGCATGAGCTCAATTTATATTCTGATGTATCTGGCTATAAAATAATATAGACAAAACAATGGTCTTACCACTAAATGCTCATTGTACTGGCTCTGTATTCCTTGATGCAGGTTTATCTTGGAATTCTTCTAATTATAAATGACTGAGGGTATGGTACTGCAATACGCTCAAGGATACACTAAAAATGAATTCAGAAATCTTATCTGCAACACTTGTAGCCCTCACACAGAAATGGTCTCTGTTATATCTCTCGTGGTAGGGCCACTTGGACACCATTAAGATGATGCTTCTCCCTATCATTAACTTCTCCCTTGTGATGCTTCCTATTAAGATCAATATACTTTTTTTTTGTTCAATTGACAACATTCTATCCCAGTTCCTTTGGCACGGATTAACTACTCCGAATCTCTCTCTTGAAATGAAAACTTCCTAAAGTACAAGGCGGAGTTAATTTCTCTAACTTTTTAATTTATCACAAAGCTTTTAGCATTAGGCAAATACAACCCTATTTATCTACACTCAATGATGCACCTCAAAAGCTATGGTTGTCTTTGGAAGAAGCATGTATTTCACCCTTTTCCCATAAATACATTATATTTATGTCTAACCCCCCAAAATTATGGCTGCCCAGCTCTATCTCCCATTCAATCAACTTACTGAAACCTTTTTTTGTTTCGCATCTTACCCCCAATAATCAGTTCTTTAACAGTCGTATATGGCATAATAGTTGTCATAGGAGATAAGGTAAAATCTTGGGTTGGAAGGCCTGAATGACTAAAGGTATTCTTCTAATTTCCCAATTATATCATAACGACTCGCATCCCTTTTACTACTCTCTCAACAACTCATAATCTCCCTATTCGCATACAATCCCAATATTTCATTCTCTCTACTCTGGTCCAAGAGAGCTTCAATAAACGTGTATCTACAATCATTCTACTCTTGCATTATCTCCACACGTATCGTAACTTCTAACTATCCTAAGGCAGCTGGTATTTATAAACATTCAAGAATGTCTGTTCCACCTAGACTCAAAACACCTCTTGAGACATTGTGGAATCAGATCTTGGTGTTGTTTGGCCAACTTTTTTATGGGATAAAATATGGTATGAAATACATTCCACTGCACGCACTGCAAGCCTCATGCAGACCCTTTATTTTTTGTTAAATAGACATTTCTACGCTCCTGTACGCCTTTACAAACTCAAACTTACACAAAATAACAATTGTTGGATCTGCAGGGTACTGGCTTTCACATGTTTTTTTCTTGTCCTTCCATATCTACTTTTTGGTCCTCAATATGGTATGGTTTATTTCAGCAGTAACTCAGATCTCCCTACCAATGTCATATGAATTACTGTTTTTGGGTGGCATACATGAAATTTGGAGTTCAGTCAAGCCTCTTGGAAAACTGGTGGACCACTTGCTTTCTACTGCAATTTCTATTATTACTTCTAATTGGAAATCTTTAGAGAACATTACTCTCACACAGTGGTAGAATTCTGTATGTTATCATCATAGACTTGAGAGCTACTAGCTTGATGCAACAGGAACTTTCTTCAAACGTCATCAGCTATGTTTGCCATTAGGGAACTATCTCTCACGCACTGCGAAGGAAATAGATTTGTCTCCTCCTTTTTAAATTGTCAATATATTTTCTGTTTTTCTTCTTATATATACTTATTTCATCTTATATTCTCTGTAACTATTGTCTATTACCTTTAAATCCACATGGCTATCACTTGATTCCCTTTTCTATACCTATACCTCTTCTCCCTCGCCCTTTCTCTTTCTTCATTCTTTATTCAAACCTGGGGTCTTTGATACTATATTGCTGTATATGCCTAATTCATTTACATGTTTAATATGCTAGTAGCCCTGGAAATGTGACTCAGACCTGCCACTGCAGTGTCTGTGTGTGCAGTTTTAAACTACCAATTCGACTTGGCAAGTGTACCCATTGGCCAGGCCTAAACCTTCCCTTTTTATACATGTAAGGCACCCCTAAAGTACGCCCTAGGTAACCCTATGGGCAGTGTGCAGTGTATGTTGAAGGTGGGACATGTACTTATGTGTGTTACATGTCCTAACAGTGAAATACTGCTAAATGTATTCTTTACTGTTTCAAGACCCATCTCTGTCATAGGTTAACATGGGGGCTGTCTTTAAATAGCTTTAAAGTGCAGATTCCCTTTGATAGCAGATATAAATGTGGAGTTTAGGGTCTCTGAACTCACAATTTATAAATAAAAATTTGAGTGAAGTTGGTTTTTAGATTGCTAGTTTGAAAATGCTACTTTTAGAAAGTAGACATTTTCTTGCTTAAACCATTCTGTGACTTTGCCTGTTTGTGGATTGCCTGTCTGGGTCAGTTTGACAGTGGGCTGTTTGTGAATCTCTCCTAGACAGTGACACAAAGGGAGATGGGGTGTAGCCTGCATATCCCAATGAGCCATCTGTGTTAAGAGGGGAGGGTGGACTGGTCACTCACACCTGAAAGGCCTGTGCCTGCCCTCACACAATGCAGTCTCCAACACCCTGGTGCTTGTCTGGAGCCTGGTCTGGGCAAGGCAGGATCTTGTGAACAACAGAGACTTTCCTTTGAAGTAGGCCTACTTCAAAGGCAGAAAGAGGATAAGTATTGGACCCAAAACCCCTGAAAATCAGATCACTTCTGGATTGAGGGGAACTTCTGCCAAGGAGAAGAGCTGAAGAGCTGAGAGTACTGCCCCTGACTATGACTGTGATTTTTTGGGCTATCCTGCAGTTGCTGCTTCTGCCTGTGAAAGAGGATAAAGACTGGACTTTGTTGTGCATTCCTGCTCCAGAAGAATCTCCAAGGGCTTGAGTTGAGCTTACCTCCTGTTGTTGAAGTCCCAGGGCCATCAAAGACTTTCTCTGCCAGCACCTGGACTCTCTGGTGAGACTCCTGCCCTGCCAAGTGGTGTCCCATCCGTCCCTGGGCCCTTGAAAGGTGAAACTGGTGGAAAAGGACTGAAATCCACACAAAGATAAACGATGCGCCGCCAGCCTCGCTGCTGAAATTGACACTCCACCTGCATCGCAGCTGGAAGATAGATGCATCCCGGCTGGAGAAACGATGCGCAATACCCACTAGCAGCTGCTGATAACAACGCAAAGGTACCTGTCTGGAAATCGACGCATCGCTCCCTTTCGAGGGAGAAAAATGACGCATCGCCTTCCTGACCAGACAAGGAAACGATGCACAGCCTCACTTGCGAGTAAGGAATTGACTCACCACTGACTTTTCCAAAGCGCGCTTGCCCATGCAGCTTTATTTTTTATGCAAACCAGGTACTTTGTGTAACAACAGCGTTCTCACTGTTTTCTATTGATTTAGACTCTTATTCTTTTTAAAATTCATATCTTTACTTGTGTATGTTGGATTTTTGTCCTTTTGGCCTTGTTTGATTTAGATAAATATTACCTATTTTTCAAAACTGGTGTAGTGTCCATTTTGTAATGTTTTCACTGTAGTACTGTGTGTGTTGGTAAAAATACTTTACATTTGCTTCTGAAGTTAAGCCTGCCTGCTCGTGCCAAGCTACCAAGGGGGTGAGCGGGGGTTAACTGAGGGTGATTCTCCTTTGCCCTGACTAGAATGAGGGTCCCTGCTTGGACAGAGTGCAAACTGACTGCCAACCAGAGACCCCATTTCTAACAGGCATGATGTTCATTTCTAATATTTGGACCATATCCCTTTAGTAGAAGTTCTAAACAGACCATCAGTTTACATCCTCTTAGCTCTTATCAATGGGTTAGAATTATTTTGCCTTACATTCTGCTGCGCTAGGTTTAAATATATTTCTAGATGTTTCGGGTTGCTTTCTTTCCATTTGGATGGGAAGCGTCCACATGATTCCACAACTGTAATGGGGTAATTGGGTGCACTACTCCTGCCCCACAACAACAGAGAAATCTGGAATAAGTTTTATGGGGGCCCGACGGAACATTGCAAGGATGGTCACGGTCAAATAATTATCATCTACATAAAAGAGTGCCTTGTGCTCCCTGATTAGTTTGTAGGCCTCTGATTTCTTTACTACTTTGGGTCTCGATTACCAGCTATCCTAGCACTAGTAAGGGCTATAGGGGCTGCCCTATCTCCTGCCTCTCCAGGATACACAGCTATTGCAAGACACATCAGCTGCAGGGTTGGAGTGTAGCCGGCTGACTTTAGAGAGGAAGTCGCCGATCCCTTCTCATGTCAGTACTCTAAATAAATGTTCAACTGTGCCCTATTGTATGCTAACTCTGTGTCTAAGGGGATCACTAACTTCTCGTCCCTGTCATATCACACTTGCAAACAACACGTGAGAAAGCAATCATGGATGGTCTGCCGAGGAGCGGAAAGGGGCAAAGCTGACTTGATCCCCATGATTTAAGGTCAGTAGGGCTGATTTCAAATGGTAGGCTAACACTTTCGTGGTGATTTTGATATCTGCATTAATTAGTGAAATTGATCTATAACAGTGGTTCCAAACCTTTTGTTTCCTGTGGGATCCCACTTTGTAAATACTGTAACCCAGGGATCCACACTGAATCATTATTGGAATCCCAGGACCACCCACTGAGTCATTACTAAAAGCTGGAGATCTAATCTGTTAATATTATTTAATTTTCAAAGCAGTCGCGGACCCCCTGAGGAGGCTTCGTGGACCCCAAGGGGTCCCCGGACTACAGGTTGGGAACCACTGAGCTATAACATCCACATTGCAGTGGATCTTACCTTTAGTGTGAGAGATTTTTGTGGTACTAAGGGGCATATTTATGAAAAGTGGTGCTGCACCTAGTGCAGTGCCAATTTCCTTGCACCCCTTAGCACCCCCCTAACGCCACCATGTGTGTGCCGTATTTATTATATAGTGCACCATGGTGGTAGTTAAGGAACTAGCATCAGAATTTTTGACGCTAGTTCAGCGCTTTGCAGGATTAGCGTAAAAAATGAAGCTAGTCCTACAAAGCACCGAGAAGCCCATTGTAACCAATGGGAGCCTCCTTTTAACACCTGCTCAGAGCAGCCGTTAAAAGTGCCCAAAAAAATGACAAAAGAAATCTCCTAGATTTCTTTGCGCCATTTTTTCGCCCCCCCCTAACATGGGAACGCCCCCTTTGCATACAATATGCCTGGCGCAGGTATAATGTAGAGCAAAGGGTAAAAGTGGCTCCATGCATGCATTGCGCCACTTTGTAAATATGGCACTGTGTTTTTGTTAATTTACCGCCACATTAGCGTAAAAAAATTATGCTAATGTGTCATTAGAGTGGGACTAGGCCCTCTTAAATCTGGGCTTAAATTCGGGAGGAGTGTTCTGTCAGGCATCATGCCTGCAAAAACGTGTTGCAGAAGTGGGACAAGCGTTCCTTTGTTGGCTTTGTAAAACTCTAAGGAGAAATCGATTAATCACGAGGGTTTACCTATCAACTGTCAGCTCTATTTCTCCCAATGTAATTTTTTGTTCTAGTGATTAGACTAGGTCTGGAGACCATTTATGCTAAAAAAAAGAGAGGGAAATAAACGGTCCTCCAGTAATGGGAGTCACTACAATGGATGTGTACATCCATCGACTGATAAAAATCCCTAAAGACCGTCACATTTTCTGTGGGGTATGCTGATAGCTTCCAATTCCTGCTTTTATTGCTGAGATTCTGTGTCGTGCTTCCTCCTATGTCAGCTGGAGAGGGGATTGGCAGCAATGACAGTGTTGACAATACTTAGATTTTTATACTGATGCTCAGTGTCTTGTAACTTCTTTAAGCCTGTCCCATTCAGTCATCTCAGTGTCCAGTTGAGCTATGGTAGTGGCCCATCATAGCGGCACTGACTACGTTAAAGAGTGCTTTTCAGCCTGGGACATGAGCAGGGTATTCAGCTGGTATTGTGCATTGAGTTGGTCTCTCAATGCGGCTCGGGGGTGGTCCCTCATTAGCTCCCATCTTATGCAGGCTCTCCCCACTACCCATAATGTCCGGGGGAACTTCCTGTATCCTCGTTTTAGCTCATTAATTTAGCAAAATGGTCTTCAAGAGCTTTCTATCCTCTTGAAGCTTGTAGTGGGACATATTTAGCCTTTTGGGGAGAGGGATTTGCAACTATAGGTCAATAAGGATATGTATTGCATCGTGGTTCAAAACACTACTTGTTGTGATGAAGGTGAGACTGACCGTGGGCAGCAATGCAGAAGTCAATAACTGAAAATCTGTACAGGTTCCATGGGCACAGGATGTAAAAGTGCAATCCATTTCAGCTGGGTCCTCAATCCACCAGGGATCTGTTAGATCCAAGTCCTGCATAAGATCTTTAAGTAGGTGCCAGGTTTTAGAGTGAGGTGGCAGAGGGACATCTGAATTATCTGAGTGGGTCCTATACTAAGTTCCCTAAAGAATGTAACTTTACTCTCAATAAGGGCATAAATTGAACTAAGTATTACTACCTGCTGATGTATGTTTGCTTTGAAAAAAAAACATAGTGATCACCAGGATCTGTCCAGTTCTTGGTGACACTTAAAGGGAGCACTTTCCTAATAGGATCGCTACTCCACCTTTCTGATAAGACTTAGAGAACGTGTCTTGTGTTCCCATCTCAGCATTTTTACTAGAGTGATATACCTTACACATCTATTCCCTCTGCAACTAGTCACTTTCTTTATTCGACAGATGTGTCTCTTGTATCAAATTTATCTGGACTTAGGCCCTCATTACAACCCTGGCGGTCGGTGTTAAAGTGGCGGTTATACCGCAAACAGGCCGGCGGCAAAAAAAATGGAATCACAACCATGGTGGAAACTGCCAACACAGACACTTTAACACTCCGACCGCCGCGGCGGTAGCAACAAACACCGTGGCGGTTACCGCCAACAGACAGGCGGAAGACAATGTGCCGTCCACATTATTACAAGGCACCAATCCACCAGCTTTTCCGGGGCGGTACCAACGACATCAAAAGTACGGCGGAAACGGGGATTGTAAGGGAAACCACTCACCTCTTGACAATCAACGAAGAACCAGGATGCCATGGAGCCCGAGCTACAGGTCCTGCCCATGTTGTTGTATCTATTATTACGTGACAAAGTGGAAAGAAGGCGACGATGGTGAGTACTGCACGTATCACACAGGGGAGGGGAGGAGGGAAAAGAGAGTGACACACACGCACACGCAAAACGCAACCCCCCACCCCCTACCCACAACAACACACACACACACACACATGCAAAAACATCGCCCCCTGGAAGAACGCAAGGACAAAACGGAATGAGTTGAACTAGTGTAATATTCGAACAATCAGATATAGCAAGAGATAGTATAAAAATCAGTATATACAAATATTTACAGCAAGTACACAAGTCCGTACACTGTCCCATCAAATGTCTGTGGACCAGTGGTCCCAAAAACCATGGGCGAAGCCCACACATGACACCTGCCTCAAAACGGAGAGAACACTGTAGGGGCATCAGGTCAAAAACAATTACAGGCACCTCAGGGGGAAGGGTGCGGGGGGAACCTCAGCCGGATGATGGTACGACGTCACTGCTCCTCGAGGGGGCTCCATGCCCACTGCTTGGTACTGGGGAGTGCAAAGCCACAGTCTCTCAAGTCTCTCAAGTGGGTTCACTGCCCACTGCTTGGTCCTGGGGAGTGCAAAGCCACAGTCTCACTAGTGGATGCTTTCTCCACTGGTTCTGGAGGGGGCTTTGTGCCCAGAGTGCTTCATCCTGCCAAGGACTGGGGGAGTGGATGCTTTTCCCCACTGGTTCTGGAGGGGGCTTTGTGCCCAGAGTGCTTCATCCTGCCAAGGACTGTCTTAGTGGATGCTTTTCTCCACTGGTTCTGGAGGGGGCTTTGTGCCCAGTGATGCTGCACCTGGGGTGTGGCAGTTGACCTCGTCTCACCTGGGTGTCTTTGTCAGGCGATGTACCTGGAACAGGTAGCAAGATACTCCATGGAGGCAGACCCACACTCCATCCTGTGGCGGCTTAGGCTGCCAATTGCTGGTCTGTGTCAGTGCTGGAGGTGGTGTCTCAAGTGGCAAGTGACTCTGATGCCTGCACACTGGGGATGCTGCTGATGTCCGACAGAGTGGCATCGGCTGTGCACGTGGCGGTACTGATGGTGGTGCAGGTGGCGGTGGCTGCGGCGGAGATGCTGCCAGTGCTGGCCGTGGTGCAAGTGACTGTTGTGGTGGATGGAGATACCATACCGTCTCCGGCAGCCTCGGATGACTAATCCATGGGGAGGATGCTGCTGACTGACGTGTGGCAGTGCAGGTGGGGGTGCAGGTGGCGGTGCAGGTGGCGGTCGGAGCGGCCGTGGTGACTGTGGTGCATGTGGCTGCCATACCGGAAAATTTGGTGGTCACCAGCCCCTCACCAGGTGACATCGTGCTCAGAGGTGATGTGCCCTTTGGCTTGTGGCCCTTCTCCATCTTGACAGTAGCTGCAGGGACCTTGGCACTGTCCACTCGGTGTTTGTGCGAGGCCTTGCTGGGTGGGTGGTGTGACTGTCCCCTTCTGGGAGCCGGTGCCTTTTTGACTTTTGCAGGTGGTGGAATAGGGTGGTCCCTCTTTTCCTTCGGTGGCACATTGGCAGCTCTGACGGGTGCCCCCTTAGACTGTACTGGAGTAGCACGGACCACAGCGGATGCAGATGTGGTGGCTGAGGTGCTGGGCTGGGATCAAGACATCCTGGCCGTAGGGGAAGGACGGTGGGGGAGGTGTAGGGAAGAGGTCAAAGTTGGCTAGGAAAAGTTTTTTTGACACACTGGGACTGGAAGATGGAGGGGGTTTGGGAGTGGCGGAAGAGGTAGTGGTTGTAGGAGGTGTACGTCTGCTGAGTTTGGGTAAAGGTGCATGGGCTGGAGGTTGTTGTGAGGTGGATGGCTGTTGAGTGGGTGTGTGCCTGCGTTTGTGTACTTTGGGAGGAGGGCTTACAGACACACTGGGAGAGGACACAGGGGACGTGTGAATGGTAGTGGGGGTGGTGGTTGCACATGAGTGGTGTGTAGTGATGGGCGTGCTGGTGATGGAGGTTGTGGCTGAGAATGTAGTGCATGCAGGTGTGAGTGGAGACGAGACTGGGAGGGAAGAGGAGGACGTGGAGGAGGGGGACACAGTGGAGCCAGTGGATGTTGGTGTGTCTTCATGGTTATGGTGCTTGTGTGAGTGCCTGTGGGATGTGTGGTGCTTATGTTTGCCTGAGCCACTTTGTGTGTTGATGTGTGTGCATGCTGGTCTGATGGTGTGCTTGGGATAGGCTGAGGTAGAGGGGATTGGGTCTGGGTAGTGGAAGTTGGAGGGAGGAGGCTGGACACAGCCTCATTGCTGAGGCCAGAGCCTGAAATGCTCTCTGTTGGGCCACCACACCAGAATGAATGCCCTCCAAGTATGCATTTGTTTGCTGCAAATGCCTCTCGACACCCTGGATGGCATTCAGAATGGTTGATTGCCCAACAGTGAGGGATCTCAGGAGGTCAATAGCCTCCTCACTGAGGGCAGCAGGGCTGACTGGGGCAGGGCCTGAGGTGCCTGGGGTGAAGGAGTTGCCCACGCTCCTGGGTAAGCGAGCACGGGAAACACGCTGAGGTGCTGCTGGGAGGGCGGTGCTGTTGGGGGGGTGGCGGCTGTACCTGTTGGTGCGGTGGGCACAGAGGTGCCTGCCACCGCAAGGGAGCTTCCATCAGAGAAGAAGTCGCTGTCGCTGGTGTCCCCTCCTGTCCCAGTCGTGGAGCTCCCCTTGCCCTCCATCCCACTGGTGCCTTCAGACCACATAGATTCACCCTCATGGGCCAATGGGGGATGCAGCTCCCTCCGTCACTGGTGCCTCTGCTCCTCTGCCAGATGATGCTAATGCACACAAGGACAGGGTGACAAAACAAAAAGGGGGGGGAAGACAGAGGAGACTCAAGGTCAATGCCAGCAACACCACTACCGTTGGCGGACACAACATAGAGGGAGCAGCCCTATGCACTAGGCCATGCACTAGCAGTTAGTAGGAAATTCACCTGCCCATGGGGTACTATGCCTAACACCATTTGCTGCACACCTGGAACCCACAGGAGCTTGCCTAGTTGTAGATGCCCACTAACACTATTGGGGTTGGAGTGCCTCAGAGCCTGCCTAACAAGGGACCTACCCTACCAAGTTTGCCTTGGCCTAGGGGAACCCACAGCCCACATCCCCCACCCAGACACTTCGTAAAGCACGCAGAGTCAGCTGAATGACACTGAACTCACCCCCTTGTGGCTGCTGTGATGCCCTCAAGCGCCCATCCAACCCCGGATATGCCACCGCCAGGATCCGGAACATCAGGGGGGGTCATGGTGCGACGGGCACCCCTTCCACATTGGGAGACCAGCCCCAGCTGGGCCTCCGCCGTCTTCTTGATCCAGCGGTGCAGGTCCTCCGATCTCTTGCGGCAGTGGGTGCTGCATCTAAGATAGACCCCCAGGGTCCGCACTTCCTTGGCGATGGCATGCCAAATCGCCTTCTTCTGGTGGGCGCTGACCTAGAGGAAAGGTACAGGATCAAAGGAAATTACTCCCCCGTCCGGCACATCATGCTCATTGCCCACCAGTTCCCACCCATGCCCTGACGCACATACACTCACCATCCTCACATGCAGGCCTCAGGCCCCACATGTATCTTATATCCACACCACTCCAAACAGGCATTGCCCATGCATTATGCTCACAGTGCACTCACCTGTTTGTCGGGAGGACCGTAGAGTAGCGTGTACTGGGGAGGACCCCATCCACCAGTTTGTCCAACTCCTCCGCGGTGAAGGCAGGGGCCCTTTCCCCAGACACATGAGCCATTGTCGCTTCCAGACTGAGATCACAGCAGCACTTGCAGTGTAGGTCTTCTCCTGTTGAAGGTCAGGTATCAAGTGAGTGAAAAGATAGAAAATGTCAGTCACGTCTGCGGCGGTGCGTACCGTCACCGCCGGCGTACATCATCATTGGCTCCTGGAACCCTTAGGGCCCAATGATAACCAATGCTACATTGCGTGGTGGTCTTTGACCGCCTATCGCGACGCTGCACAACGCCAGCGCAGTTACCTCATTTCCCCTTGTCCCTCCTTAAAGTTCAGGCAGCTGCCATTTCAGGAGGGCACATGGCATGGTACCTAACTGCGTCACAGCACTATTCAACAGATATATGGGCAGACACGGATTTACTCACATTACTGAGAACAAACTTGTGCAACCTATGTGGTACATGACCCTCTGCTCACCAATCTCCTCCATAGGTTCACATCCGCTGGGGCAGATGATGAGATGGCGTCATCCTCCGGTGTACAGACCCCTGGTGGACCTGTCGACAATGGAAGACAGACACATCATTATCACCTACAGATTGATCGTGCCACAATCCAAGAACTGTGTGCACAATTGGAGCCAGACCTGATGTCAGCTATCTGCCTTCCCACAAGAATCCCCCCTCTAGTGCAGGTCCTGTCAGTGCTCCATTTCCTGGCAAGTGGCTCCTTTCAAACTACAGTGGCCATGGCATCAGGGATGTCCCAGCCAATGTTTTCTAACGTGTTGAACAGAGTGTTGTCAGCCCTGCTGAAACACATGCGCAGCTACATCGTTTTCCCCCAGGTGGAGGATTTGCCCACAGTGAAGGCTGACGTTTATGCCCTGGGACATATCCCCAACATCATTGGTGCCATTGATGGTACACATGTGGCATTTGTCCCTCCCGCAGAAATGAACAAGTGTACAGAAATCGAAAAAGCTACCATTCCATGAGTGTGCAGATGGTGTGTTTGGCAGACCAGTACATATCTCATGTGAATGCCAAGTATCCTGGTTCTGTGCATGATGCTTACATTTTGAGGAATAGCAGTATCCCTTATGTGATGGGCCAACTCCAGATGCAACGGGTGTGGCTAATAGGTGAGCCCAAGGTCCCCACGCAGTATGATAAGGTGTCTGGGTATGGGGTCGTCCCTAAGGGTTAGTGTGTGTCTAACAGATATCCCTCGACATTTGCAGGTGACTCTGGTTACCCCGCCTCTCATGGCTACTGACCCCAGTGGGGAATGCCAGAACAAGGGCAGAGGAACGCTACAATGAGACACATAGGCGGACTAGGCATATTATTGAGAGGACGTTCGGCCTCATGAAGGCCAGATTCCGGTGCCTCCATCTGACAGGTGGCTCCCTATACTACTCACTGAAGAAGGTGTGCCAGATAATCGTGGCATGCTGCATGTTGCACAACCTGGCATTGCGACGCCAGGTGCCTTTTCTGCAGGAGGATGGGCATGATGATGGTCTTGTGGCAGCTGTGGAGCCTGTGGACAGTGAGGAAAAGGAGGCAGAGGAAGAAGATATTGACAATCGAAATAACATCATCATGCAGTACTTCCAGTGACACACAGGTAAGTGACTGGCACTGCTCCTCTCATATCTGACTACTGTAGGACATTGTTTAAGTCAGCCTATTAACATTTGTCTATGGACATTGACAGGTCATTTTGGCTTTCCATTTCACAGATCTGGGAACCTCATCCTGCCTTCTGCTTTATTTCCTGCTGCTCAACAACTGTCATACAGTGGTATGAGCACATGAACATTTACATTGATATTAGTGGATGATGTTGTAATTATACATTTGTGAAAGAACAGACTAAATCCAGATTGGTTTGTGATTCAATTGTGTTTATCTATGGGCTAATGTGTTAAGGGGTATGTAGAAGGTGCTGGGGTGATGGTGGAGTAAGGTCCATAGTAGAGTCCAGTCTATTGGTAGCACAGGTGCATTGTCCAAGGGGGCATAGGAAGGGGAGCAATGTCAGTTCCAGGATGGACAGGGTGACAGAGTGGGACAGGAGGGTGACATTCAGGAGAGTCTTATTTCCTGGCGGGGGTCTTGGCAATGTTCACTGTCTTCTGCCTGGAGCGTAGGGACCTTTTTCGCGGTGGTTCTCCTTCTGCAGGGGGGGGGTGCTGGTGGCCTGTTGGTTCTGTGGTGGGGCCTCCTGTCCACCTGCGCCGGCGGAGGTGGAAGGCTGTTCATCGGTTGGGCTGGTGTCAGGGGCCTGGTGGTATGCCACTGTCTCCCTCATGGTGTTGGCCATGTCTGCCAGCACCCCTGCAATGGTGACCAGGGTAGTGTTAATGGACTTCAAGTCCTCCCTGATCCCCAGGTACTGTTCCTCCTGCAGCCTCTGGGTCTCCTTAAACTTGGCCAGTACCGTGCCCATGGTCTCCTGGGAATGGTGGTATGCTCCCATGATGTTTGAGAGTGCCTCGTGGAGAGTGGGTTCCCTTGGCCTGTCCTCCCCATGTCACACAGCAGTACTCCTAGCTTCCCTGTTGTCCTGTGCCTCCGTCCCCTGAACTGTGTGCCCACTGCCACTCACTCCATATCACTGATCGTCCTAGGTTTGTGGGGTTGCCTGGGGTCCCTGTAGTGGTGGACACACTGCTGACTGACGTGTCCTGGGGAGGGTGGCATGGGCCCGCTGGGTGGGTGCTGTGGTGGTGTTGCCTGAGGGGGAAGGTTCTGTGGTGGCTTTTGACTGTGGCAGGGGAACCGACTGTCCAGAGGTTCCTGATGGGCTGGGCTGGTCATCTTGATCCAGGCGTGCAGAGCTGCTGTCATCACTGTGGGCCTCTTCTGTGGGGGAACTGGATATGGCTGGCACCTCCTGTCCGGTGACGTTGGGTAGGGGTCCTGTTGGGGTGTAAATGCATTGTTATTGTATCTGTGTGTGCCATCTTGTGCAATGGGTGTGTTTTCCTCTGTTACTGTGCTTGCACTATCGCCTTGGCCCTTGTGTGAGTGGTGATTGTGTGCCCCGGGTGAGTCTCACTATTGGACATGCTTTGATGATGGGTGTCCATGCAGGTCTGTGATAGGTGTCCATGCATTGGTGTTGCATGCAGGGCTTGATATTAGGATGGGTGGGTTGTGATGGTGGGGTATATGTGAGGTGGTGGAGTGATGGGGGTGAGGGGAGGGGTAGGAGTTTATGATGGCATGCAGGTAGGGTGGGGGATATATTAGTAAAGATATGACTTACCAGAGTCCAGTCCTCCTGCTACTCCTGCGAGGCCCTCAGGATGCATGATCGACAAGACTTGCTCCTCCAAGGTTGTTAGTTGTAGGGGAGCAGGTGGGGGTCCCCCGCCAGTCCTCTCTATGGCTACCTGGTGTCTGCATACCACGGAACGTACCTTCCCCCGTAGGTCGTTCCACCTCTTCCTGATGTCATCCCGTGTTCTTGGAGGCTGTCCCACTGCGTTGACCCTGTCGACAATTCTCCGCCATAGCTCCATCTTCTTGGCAATGGATGTCTGCTGCACCTGTGATCTGAATAGCTGTGGCTCTACCTGGATGATTTCCTCCACCATGACCCTGAGCTCCTCGTCAGAAAACCTGGGGTGTCTTTGAGGTGTCATGATGTGGTGTGAGTGATGTGTGAGGTGATGTGTGATGTGATGCGTGGGGTGATGTTTTGGGGTGTGTGGTGTTTTGTGCGTGGATGATGTATGAGTGATGGTGTTGTGTGCCTCTGGATGCTGGTGTGGTCTTTGCTTTTCTCTCTCTCTGCTTCTTCCAAATTTTGGCGTGTAAGGGGTTGTGGGTGATGTGGGTGTGTGTTTTATAGTGGTGTGAGTGTGTGGTGTGTGTATGTGTGTCAGGTGTGTGTATTTTGAATTGTCCAATGTGGTTAGGTTTTGTAAGTGCGGTGTGTACGGCCAGTGGTTTACTGCGGTTGAATGATTGCCGCGTTGATTCGTGGGTCGTGATAGTGTCGCGTATTCCTGTTGGCGTAACGGTGTGGGTTTTGCTATCGCCAGTTTATCACTGACCTTTGGTGTGGCGGACTTGTGTAGGTGTCTGTATTGTGGAGGATTTCTCAGTGTGGGTCATAATACCCGTAGCGGATTTCCACCGCGGACACGGTATGTTGGCGGCCGTCGGCACGGCATTTACTGCCAATGTTGTAATGAGGGCCTTAGTGTTTTCAAGTAGGAGAGAATGTTTCTCCACTTCACATAGTGCGTCAGGCCATTAACATACAGTGAAGCAATCAGCAGGTCCAGGTGGGGTTGTGGTCTATGGTCTGCACCCTGGTCCATTCCTAGAGGTTGAGGGGAGGCAATCTAGGGCTACAATAGCACCTATGTTGGGAGGGCCAGCCCCTAATGCACTGATGTTCTGTATACAAATGTGGAGTTTGTATGTCAAGTTACTTGAAGACTTCTTGTAGGAATAGTACCTGGTAGGTAGTCATATGAGTGTGCCTAGTGCAACATGAACCTGGGCAGAGCTGAGCAGAGCTGAAACATGTTCTCTGAAAAAAATGAAAACTGGGTGTAAATCTGGGCTTCTTAGGGAAGATTTGACAGGATGAGTCGCTAGGGAATCAGGTGTTGGACCTGCCCATGCGAGTGAACCCCTTGACCAAGCTTCTCCAACAGGTAGTTTGTGAGCTACTTGTAACTCTCCAGCTACCTATAAATAGCTCTCCTGTGTGCAGCCCAGCTGAAGTCTTTTGCTTAGTTTAATTAACATATATCTACCAAAATTAAAGAGTGTATTCGAGATGAAAATGTGTGTATTTTTGGAACTCATAAGCTGATGTAAAGCGAAAAATGGTGGAATTTCCAATATATATATACATCTGCTATTGGTTTATGCATCTTATGGAATTGGGGAGACTTATTACTAACTTTATTACCTTGAATCCAGGGTGTAGGAAGCTGGCCTGGTGTGTGGTGGAAACCTGAGGTACTTACACCTTATACCAGGTATTCCCTTTTAGTGTAGTGTAGGCAGTGTCTAGAACTAGTGTCTCTCGAGGTAGCTGTGGATGAGCAGCCAAGGCTTATCTAGGAGATATGGAAAGCTCATGCATTACCACTGTAGTCACACAGCACTTACACACATGAAAGAAAACACTCAGTGTTACAAAAATAAAGGTACTTTATTTTAGTGACACAATACCAAAAAGTACTAGAGAGACAGCCCTCCAATAAGAGGCAAGTAAACACACTCAATTTGTACACTAGTTATCAGCAACAGGCATAGAAAGTGATGGAAAACAGTGCAAACAAATATAGACATTAGTGACCACAGGGGGAGCCCAAACCATATACTAAAAAATGGAAAGCAAACAAAGTATCCCCAACTAGGTAAGTGGAATGTGTAGGGGGAGCTGGGGTTACTAGGAAACCCCAAAGGTAAGTACCACAGTGCCCCCTAGCAACAAGGAGAAAAGGAGTAAATTACTAGATTTTTTCCAAACCACCCAAAAGGCAGAAAATGCAACACCCAGACAAGACTGCAAGAAACCAGTGGTGGATTATTGAAGAGGAAGACCTTTGGAAGAAGAGGACCAAGTCCAGAAGTCATAGAAGAGTCCAGGAGGAGTAGGAGCTACTACCCACCCAGCTGTGGGTGCAGGAGTTGGTCGACGGTAGGACGAAGACGGTCAGGAATGCAGCCTTGGAGTAGCTGAAAAGTTCGTAGAGGATTCAGTTGATGTCTCATGCCAGATGAATGATTGCAGTTGATCAGTGGCTTGGAAAAGCCACCAACAAGCCTTGGCAAAGGCAGAAGTCGCGATGAAGCAAAAGTGGAGCTGCTGGGGACCAGCAAGGCCCAGGAGGCCTCAACCCATGGGTGGAGTCCTAGGGGTACCCTCAGCAAGGCATAGAGTCCAAAGAAGAAGAGGAAGCCCCCACAGGAGACCCACTGGATGAGGAACCAGGAGTCACAGAGGAGACCTCGCAGCACAACTGAAAAAGGGTCCCACGCCGCAGGAAGAGCACGCAGAGGGCTTAGCGTCTCAGGAAGGAGTGCTGGGGGCTGGGACTACACAGAGCCTGAAGATTCCTTGCAAGAGAATCAAACAAGCCTTGGTAGCTGCAACAGACGTGGTGCATGGGGGTAGTGTCCTGCGTGGGAAGGCAAGAGTTTACCTCCCAAAAAGTTAGACATCTGGCAGAGGGGACCAAGAGGACTACTACGGACCACCATCTGTAATGCAGGATCCACGCAGCTCAGGATGAGAGGAGATCCACGCAGCCGGTCGTCGTTGCAGTTGGTGTCTGTGGCTGCAGGGGAGTGACTCCTTCACTCCAAGGGAGATTCCTTCTTCCTTCTCATGCAGACTGAAGACTTGCCACCCTCAGAGGGTGCACTGCCGGGGAAATGTTGCAGAAGCTTGAAGGTGCTGTGGAAACAATTTTGCAAGCAGAGTCTTCATCGTGGATGCAGATTGTCGGTTCCTGGAGGGTCCAGTCACAGTTCCAGTGGCTAGAAGTCAAACTAAAGGTTGCAGAGAAGTCCTGCTGGAATCTTGCAAGCTAATTCTAAGGATCCACCCAACAGAGAGACCCTAAATAATCCTGAAAGGGGGATTGGTCACCTAGCCAGGTGACCATCTATCAGGAGGGGGCTCTGACATCACCTGCCTGACCTGGCCACTCAGATGCTCCCAGAGGTCCCTGCCAACCTTGGATTCAAGATGGCAGAACCCAAGGACCCTCTGGAGGAGCTCGGTGCACCACCCCTGGGGTGGTGATGGACATGGGAGTGGTCAATCCCCTTTCCATTGTTCAGTTTTGCACCAGAGCAAGAGAGCAGAAACCTGAGTGGTGGCAGCAGCTTGGGCTGTCTGGAAAACCTCAAAAGGCTAGTAGGAGCAATGCTGGGGGTCCTTTAAGGAGTCCCCAGAGTGTATGGAATCATACTTCTGATACTGGTAACAGTATTGGGGTATGATTCCAACATGTTTGATACCAAACATACCTAGGTTCGGGGTTACCATTATATAGTTGGACATACCTAGTGATCTATATCCAGTACACGCATAAAATGGCGTTCCCGCACTCACGAAGTCCAGGAAAATGGAACTAGAGTTCACGGGGGCACCTCTGCTAGTACAGGGGTGCCCTCACACACAGGTACCTGCACCCTGCCCTCTGGGATAGGATGACCTCCCATAGGGGTGACTTACAGAGACCTAGTGCAGTGACCTGTAGTCAAAAGGTTGCAAGCACCCTATTTCGCAGGCTGCGACAGCAGGCCTGCAGATACACTTTGCATGGACTCCCCATGGGTGGCATAATACATGCTGCAGCCCAGGGGGATCCCCTGGTACCCTTATGCCCTGGGTATCTGGCTACCATGTACTAGGAACTAACATGGGTGCACAAGTATGCCAAATGTGGGGTGAAAATGGTACAAGTAACCAAGTTTAAAGGGAGAGAGCATAGTCACTGGGGTCCTGGTTAGCAGGATACCAGTGAACACAGGCAAACACTCTCACAAACAGGCAAACAGTGGGGGTAACCATGCTAAAACGAGGCTACTTTCCTACACAGGGGCGCTGCAGGTATGGTTGTTATGTATTACTCATGACAAGGTGTTTCAAACTGTCAAAATCTCTTTTACATTACTGTTGGCATGCACACCTGATGCACAGGCATGTTTATTGTAGGTAAACTTACACAGGGTGGTCACTAATGTAATCTGGTTTGATGTGGTCACTAGACTAAATATTAGTAGCTCAGGATGATTTTCATTGAACACAAGTAACCCTTATTGCAGAAAAGGTTGGAGACCCTGCCCTAGACTATGTTCATAGCGGACTTAAACATTAACCGGGAATATACTAATCAAAGCATGACGTTGGCAGAATCTGGGAGAACTGGTTGTTGGTTGGCTGGCCTCCTGTACTCGCTTAAGTATAGAAGGAGATAACAGTCTAGAACTAGTAATGCTTGAAGTCGAGCTACTCAAGGCCCATCCTGGAAACCTGCACATGCCAAATAACCACTAGCAATCCTGCAGTTCACACCAGGCAGAGAATCCAATCAATCCCCAATATGCTACATCTCCCAACTTTGTCAATTTGACGATCACATCTTAGAAAACACCTCTTATTAGAGACTTTAGGGATAAAATTAAAATATGTCTGGTACCTCCATTGTCCACAGTGTCCTTCCGGGGTTGCAGACAGTCTCATGGCCCTTTAAGTGCCAAGTTGAGCTCGTAGACTCTGCACCCTTTATGTTGGTTTAATCAGGGATCCCAACTTGTATCCGTGGGAGAAGTGTTGCTGACAATGGTTATATTTTTCTTCTGATGCTCAGTGTCTTGTAACTTCTTTAAGTCTGTCCCATTCAGTCATTGCAGTGTCCAGTTGGGCCATGCTGGTTTTAAGGGAAAGAGCTGATTGAGCCCGCCACTGGTGCAAGGTATTCATTCCTGGAAATTCCATAGTATCCAAGAAACTGTCAGTTTGAGCCAGGTCTGACAACTCATTCATGGGTAACGATCATAGTTGCTGGTTACGAGTCAATATTGGATCTCCATCTTTCTGAGCTTTGGACACAGGGCCAGGAACCGTTGCCTTTTCTGCAGATTGTTGTTAGATGAGTCTTGGAAGACTAAGCTTTTGTTGTACAAAAAGGTGACTTTACTTTTTGCAGCTCGGAGCACTTGCTACACCTGCTGGTGTTTTAGAAAATAGGCTGTGCTTTTGTCATGGAGTATAGTCTTGCCAACAGTCCGTGAACAGATCCTGTGCGCTCTCTGGAATTCCAGGGGTAGGTCAAACATGATGCCTGTTATTTTGGGAGGGAAGCCTTTTAGGAAGGGGGTCATGTCATCTTTTTCTAGGTTCCTGTGGAACCCTGAAAGGCACAAGATGTCCCTTTTGTTTTTTGACCACCAGCTTTGTAAGTTTGGGTTGCATATTCCAGTGATCTTGCTCCTAATCAATTGCTGTGACAGTTGTGTGTTCTACTTTAGCTAGCGCGTTTTCCATTGCTAACGAGCAAAAATTAAGAAGGCTAGCTCAGTCCTGAAGGAAGTAATTTGAGACGTGGTCTTCAACGTATTTTCCTCTGTGGTGAGCATGGAGGTTTTGAGTGCCATGGGGCGGCATCTAACGCCAAGTCTTGTGCCATAGCATTTGGGAGTTTGACTGATTTGGCAAGCTTGGCCGTTATTGCTTCTGTGAACAGCAGTTGTCTTGCTAATTTCAATATCAGCGGCAGCCTGTAGAAGAGTGAGGTCTCAGATTTGCTCTCGAGTGATGATGAGGCCAGTGTACCAAGAGCATCAACAGTCTATGCAGGTGTAGTCAATGTGTGGTAGTCACAGTACCCCTTGTCATGGAGGTCCACAATGTTTGAAGTCCCCAAATGCGGAAATGTAGAGTTTTCTGTATGTTAGCGATTTACTGGAGAGCTCTCTGCCTGGCTCTGTTTTAACACATATGCAAGGCAGTAATGCACACGGAAAATGATCCGAGACATGCTGCTTCATACAGAGTCCCATCGCAAACATATTATTTCCACCATACAGTTATAAAGACTCT
Organism: Pleurodeles waltl; assembly: GCF_031143425.1. Classification (NCBI taxonomy): domain Eukaryota; kingdom Metazoa; phylum Chordata; class Amphibia; order Caudata; family Salamandridae; genus Pleurodeles; species Pleurodeles waltl. The sequence continues at coordinate 403,994,702 of NC_090440.1, forward strand.
CTAATAAATATTTTGATTTGGGGCAATTAAAAATATTGAATCTTTACTTATGCACGTCAGTAAAAAATAGCACATTTTCAAAGTGTACTTTATTCACCACTTTCTTTAACTTGATTAAGGCCATACTGGCTTCAAGTTCACTACTTTATCCCCGGATTCATTCCAACACTAAAAATAATAATTCAACTTAATTTAGACATACTGTCCATTTCTTTATTAATTCTATGTCAGAACAGGAGGCTTCTTACGCTTCTCTTTCTTTACTAAGTAATTTACAGCAGCCAATTAAAACACTTGAAACTCAAAACTACATGACTCATGAACCCCAGTAGTCGAGTGTCCCCTCCCAATTAAGGGCCTGTATATATGCTCTTGTCACCATAGTCTTTCTTCTTTCTTTGCTGGTGCAGCAGCCAGAGTTAAGTGTTGTTCTACTTCCTTGAGTACTTTTATACAGTATTGCACATATTTTACCTTGTTTAGACTAGTGACTGGCGATTCACCCTCAAGGGTTTCCTCGTGATTACCACATCCCATACACCAGCTGTGGAGTGGGATTTTCAAGCAAGTGCACTGCTCCTATTGAGGACTGCATCCTCTTTTTTTTGTTGTCGCGCATGCTCTCGAAGCCGACTGGAGTGTTAATTTATGCCCGATCAGCTTCTCCTACGGCAGTGGTGTAGTAAAGTGCTCTGATTCCCCTGGAGCACCTGACGGGGCCGAATAAACGTGAGAAGGGCTTTCCCTCGGGAATTAATACAGGTGCTCCCTCCACATCCTATTTAGCTGGTAGAGACATGTCTCATTTACTCCTTGTGAGCCTAGACTATGCCTATGTTGGGGCTTATTCCACCCCTGAACTCTTCCAATACTCATGAATAATCACAGACATGGCGTACTCCGCCAAAAAGGATGAATACTATCAAGATATGCCAGAGGTGCCTTATGAGCATCAGATGGAAGAGAGATTAGTGCAAGCTGTGGGTAACCATGTGCAGGACTCTGTGAATCAGGCTCTTAAGCCATTTACTCAACCATTGATGAGATTTGGTCAACGTGAATTGATAGGGAGCTCCCCTCCTGATACCTTGTCCAGAGACGGGCAAAATCCCGAGTTGGACATTGCCCAGAGAGCCTTTTTTGGGGGGTACATCATCCACTGAAATACTAGTGCAGATGGCTGTGTCAGTTCTTAACTACCACATATTTGGGAACTTAGTTCCTCAAGAACCTTCCATTCCACATTCTCAATTGAGAGGGGTCTCTCCCACTTCCTCGTCTCAGTCCTCCGATTCTGATCAGACTCAAGATGACCCAGAATTTGCAACTAAGCAAAAACGCATCTCATCACTTAAATGTTGAGGTCCCCAGGCCGCAAAATCTGCTCTTTGACCCAGAAAATATTGTATGCCCATGCTCCACTGAATGGGTCCCATGTATGGAGGTGGCACATTTGTGCAAGACAGGCTGAGTAAACGGTTTGAACGTGAGGTAGCAGAACCTTCGCCCCTCTCTCCTCGGTAAGGCGGTGGAAACACCTGAATTGGACCCAAATATGGCAACCTTCCTTAAGAGATTTACAAAAGATCCCAAGAAAGGTCTTGATAGAGCATGCAGAAGATGCCAAGATAAATGTTTTGACCTTTCCGGCCCCCTTACAAAGATACTTGAGCTCGCAGTCCAGGCAAAGGAGGTGAATTCTCAGCTAGATCCAGAAATGATCCTGGAATGGGCCCAGAGAGCTATATGTCTTTTGGGTAATGCCAACTGTGCCTTGTCCACAGAACGCCGGAAGCCCTTTTTCATGCACATAGGCCCGAAATAAGCTGAATTGGCCTCTGTGGAGGCAGGCACTTTGGCGAACGGTTTCTTGTTCTGAGACACATTTGTGAAAGATCTGGGAAGATATGTTGCTACTTTTTCCACATTGGACAAAGCCCAAACGTCCATGAAAAAGATGTTTAATAGTGGCCTTTTTGCCAGGGCCGAACGCTTCTGAGACGGAGTGCCAGGACGTGGTTTCAAGCAGGCATCAAGAGGGTGTTTAAAGAGAGGTCAGGGTAATTGATACAACTCATCCAACTTCTAACCCGCCCGCAACAGAGGAGGTTGTGGTTGTGGCCACCAAGGTGGATACTGTGGAGGTTCGAAAGCCTCTGATTCCACGTACTCAGTAAAGTGATCCCATTATCATAGGTTATTCTAGGGTGAAGGATAAGGTTTCATTTACATACCTGAGAAGTAATTACCCAAGACCTGTGGATTCTGTAGACAGTGCAGGGATACAAACTAGAATTTTATTCCACTCAGCTTCAAGAGAGTCCCCCCACCACTTCTTTTTTCCCATACAGAGAGCAATTTCATAGACAAAATTTACTCTCTCCTTCTCAAACAAGCAAAAGTCAAGACTTCACCTCATCCCCTAGGCAGCAGCTCCCGTCTGGTTCTGAACCTCAAAATGTTCAACTCTTGGATAGAGTACCGCCATTTCGATTGCTGGAAGGATGCTGATTGGTGCGTCTGATCTTAAAGACGCATACTTAACAGTCCCCATTTATTCCCCTCATCAGCAGTTCCTTCAGTTCTGTTGACAAAACCAGTAGTATGAGTTCGCTGTCCTTCCTTTTGGTCTTTCATTTGCCCCCTGGTGCTTCACCAAATTGCTATGGCCAGTAGTTCAGTAACTCAGAGAACGAGGGGTACACCTCATTATATATCTCAATGACATTCTGACCATGACACAAAACAAAAACATGATCCTTCTGCACCTTTCTTGGGCTATCCAATTATTGCAAGACCTCAAGGTTTGTCACCAACTCAGAAAAATCAGTCATGATCCCATCTCAGACCACCGAGTTCTTAGTCTTTCAGGTAGACTCCAACAGGGCCCAACTGAGATTTCCATCAAGAAAGAGTTGAGGAGAGCCCTTGCCTCTCCGACTAAATCATTGAAGATTCTAGCGCACCTGATGGGCCTTTTAGCATCCTCCACCCAAGCCATATTTCTGGTTCCCCTTCATTATGGGGCTCTTCAAAGTCTAAAGATTTTACATCTTCATAAAGGGTCACATACTCGGAACAGATAGTACTGTTGGAGGAGGCCAAGACAGAGATAGCCTAATGGTTAGAACACATGGATGAGTGGAACTGCTGCATTCTTCTTTGCATGGACAATATATCAGCAGTCCAGTACATAAATCGGTTAGAGGCAACAAAGTCACAGATTCTGGTTGGGATTGCCAAAGAATTATTGCCTCCAAGATCAGATTTCAGTGATCGCGAAATATATTCTGGGGCACTCCAACATAGTAGCAGACTGGAATTCTTGTTTCCTACAGGGTGCAAGCGACTGGAAACTGATCCCCTAGCAGTGGGTTCTGATGCATTCCTTCAATCTTGGGCGAAAGGGCTTCCTTATGCGTTTCCCCCCTTCTCCATGATTCAGAGAGTACTCTTCTCAAGGTGAGGAGGCAATCGGTGGAGATTATCTAGGTTACCCCATGTTGGAAAGCCCAGTTGTGGTTCGCACTAGCAATTTCGTTGTCTTGTGCTTCTCCAGCATGAATTCAACCCTTCCCATCTCTTCTTTCCGACCACTTGGGTCTTCCTCATTCGTTGGTCATGAAGAGTCGATTGTCCCTTATGGCCTGGAGACTTTCGGGTGACGTTGGCAAATGCCAGGAGTTTCAGAGAAAGCAATGTTCTTCTTGTCGCAATCTTGAGCTCCCTCCACTTATAGGAGGCATCCTGGAAGAGATGTACATGTTTGTGTAGTGAACGGATAATTGATCCCTTGGGGGCAGGGATACCTATGATTGTAAATTTACTATCGAAAATGGCCATTCAAGGTTTGGCATACAGGACCATTAACAAGTTTCAGTCTGCTGTTTCAGCAGGCCACCCACATTTAGATGGTATACCTGTGGGGGAACATCCCTTGGTCTGTAAACTTCTCAGGGGTGTTATGATGGTCCATCCTCCACAACCAAAATATACTACATTATGGGATGTTGACATAGTTTTGCATTTTCTGAGGGCTTGGCTTGCCAACGAAGATCTCTCTCATAAGCAATTGTCTGCAAAGTTGACTCTTCTTCTACGTCTGATTTCCTGTAGACCCCTCTCGGATGTGACTGCTTTTGTTTTAGCAGGTAGAGTAATTACTCCACCTGGAGTTTCATTTTCCATTTCTCGATTTACAAAAACTGCATCACGCTGTAATTCCTATCCTCATAATCAAAAGTTATGTGTGCTGAAGTGCTTGAAAGCATATGAAGAATGTACTGGAGAATTTTGTCGAGATTTCACTGGTCAGTTTCTCATTTCCCTACAGAGCTCCTTTAATCTAGTCTCAGCTGCAACTCTGGTCCGTTGGGTCAAATGGTTGTTGGGAGAAACTGGAGTTGATATCTCTGTTATTTTTAGCTCCTTCTGTTCACGGAACTATGGCCTCTAAAGCTTTTTGCACGGACTCTCATTTAGAGGACATTATGGCCACCGCTGATTAGTCTTCAGATTCCATGTTGAAGGTGTTCTACCATAAACCAATTGTAGATGTTGCATTCACGGTAGTGGTTCAGCTTTAAACTAGCATAATCTAATATCTCCGGCCCTGACATGGAATAAAAATGATTTGAGCTGATGCATCAAGAATTTTCAATTCTATTAAGGACACGGAGACAAGGATTATCCCACCCGTAGAACAAACACAGTATTGTATTTTATAATAGTTCAAAGTATGACGAATATTGAATAATGTACCACGGTGTTGTCAGAATGTTGTTTTAAATTTCCCACCCGAGATTGCTTTACTGCACATGATTCATTCTTTTTTCCTTCTTTTGTTTTTTTTTCCCTCAGGAATGGATAATAAATCAGTGAATAGTCAAGTTGGCCTAGACACGAGGTTTGGTTGAATTGTCGTTATGAACATCCGTCAGCTGCGGAGTTGATTTGTCGTTGTGATGGGTATTTTGTGGTTCCAAAGGTTCTTTGTTGTATTCAGGTTGTCAAATTATTATTGTTCAGTTTGCAAAGAGAGAGGAAGGACAATAGTGGCAAGGCCCCTGATTGGTCAGGACTCCTGGGGTTCATGGGTAAGTAGTTCTGAGTTTTAAGCTTTCTAATTGGCTGCTATAAATTACTCAGTAAAGAAAGAGAAGCATAATCCTCGCCTCCGTATCCCTAAGAGAATTGAAAAATGTTGATTTCAGCTAGAAAGTTTTTTATTCACTGCCAACTTTGAAATCTCTCAAGACAAATTTCACTTTACCTAGCGAAAATGAAAACGTAGCATCACATGAGATGAATCAAGATGCAATGTCTCTATCACCGCAAGGTGAGGGCTTGCTTCCCTGCACCCACCTGATACATTAGACTGTGTACATTAGAACACTTACTGCAGTGTTCACAAACTATTGTGTAACTACAAGCTCTTGTAGCAGAGGCACTACCTTTGACAGATCTGTGCTGCAGGTGTAATTAGTATCTATTAACATAGACACAAGAAGCAGCCAGCCTCCTGGGTAGGGAATTTAGCATTCCTGGCTAACAGGTCTTTCTCAAAGAATGTCCTGTTACCCCTAACACAAGCTCATGTAGAATAAAACGTTTTCTAGCTTACACATCAAGAATTTTCAATTCTATTAAGGACACGGAGGCGAGGATTATGCTTTCTCTTTCTTTTATTGTTCCAAACAGCAGCCAATCAAATAACAGTAAAACAAAAAACATCAATACCCTGAACCTAGGACCCAATCCACTTAAGTCAAAAACCCAAAAGTCACTTCCTCATTCTTTGCTGCTCGGCAGCCAGATAAGTACAGTATTTTTGTAATGTCAGATAAAAACCAGAACTCAGTAGAAACATAACTACTTACAGATCAAACCATCCAAGATCAACAAATCCGAAGTCCAGAACACTGCAATCCGAGCTCAACAGGAGCCAGAGCAGGCTGGAACAGAAGCTTGTTCTGCAGAACAACCGAAGCCTATGGATCTGACCTCTCCAGAAGCAGAGATCGGGATAACCAACCATCAAGGTGTCTTCTGATCCATTCCTAAAAGTGACTAAATTTAAAGGTAATATTTTCACCAAATAACAAGTATTCAAATATCAAACATCTGCATACGATCCACAATTCAGGGAGGGCAAACCCCCCAAATCATTTATAAGAATAAATTACAGAATATTCATATCATAATACTAAATATGCTTCATCAAAAGTTATGGGAGGGATAATCCTCGCCTCTGTGTCCTTAATAGAATTGAAAATTCTTAATGCGTAAGCTAGATTTTTTTGTTTTTATTGTATGTCAGGCCTGGAGGCTCTGATTATGCTCGTTTAAAGCTGCCCAGGCACCAGAGTGGCTACATCAACCACCGCTTTGTAATAGAATTTATGGAAAGTAGACTCTGAAGACTAGTCCGCTGCCCTCAAAATGTCCTCCAGATTAGAGTCTAACACATAGGTCTTGGAAGCCATAGCTCCTCTGGCTGAATGAGCCCCAAATTTAGATGTATCTATTCCCGCTTCATTTATCAATCATCTCATCCATCTAGATAAAGTATCCGGTGCACTGGTCTAAAAGGTTTCTGTAACAATATTAACCGTTGACCTTTAGAATCATGTCTGATATCATCAGTAACTGTTTCGTACGCTTTCAAACATTGAACTACGCACAATTGTGGATTTTCAGGCAACATAGGATACGTTACCAACCAGCGAGTAACATAGATAGCTTCACCGAGATTTGCTTTCTAGAAGGATAATGATTAGATTGCCATCTGTCTAAAAATCTCAAAACTATGTCAACATCCCAAAGAGAAGAGTATCGAGGGTGAGGTAGGGACGACATGCAAATCCCTTTCATTACTTTGCAGACCAAAGAGTGTTCCCCAACAGGCTTTCTCTCAACCGGTTCATGACCTGCCAATATGGCGGATCTGAAATTGTTGACAGTTCGATAAGCTAAACCTGACCCTGCAAGTTCGGCTAAAAAATTCACAATTGTGTCAACATCTGACCCCAGGGGATCGAGACCCCGTCCGGCACACCAACTATTCCATTTCCGCCAAGCTGAGGCATACCGTTTATGAATGCCTGCTGCCAGGTTTGTATGATGAAACCTGCAGCTTGTTGCGAAATGCCTGTGGAATTCCATCTTGACCTGAAACCATCCAAAGCATTAACCACAGTTTCTCTCACAGGACCAAAGGATGTTGAAGGCCTTCCGGACTCATCAGCAGATTCTGCCAAGGCAGAATGAGAAAAGAGGGACCACAGGCTAGTAACAGGGCTACCGGGAATCAGGGCTGAGCTCTCCAAAAAGGGGCCAGGGCTGAGCTCTCCAAAAAGGGGTCAGGAGAACAATCTCCACCTTTTGTGGTCGAACGTGCAACAGAATCCTGGGAATCATCATGGAGGAAAGGCATACCCCCGAAACTGAGTCCAGTCCGGGAGAAAAGCATCTGTCACCAGAGCCAAAGGGTCCTGGCGCCAGCTGAAAAATTTCGATATCTGAAAAGTGAGATGTAATACAAAAAAGATCCACATCGCAGGGATTCAACACCCAAAGAATCTGGTGAAAACGAGTCAGATCCAACTTCCAATCGCTGGCTTCCCTGAGATATCTGGAGTTCCAGTCCGCTATGGTATTCTGAGACCCCGGTAGATAATCCGCTGTGACTATCATTCAGTGGCTGAGACAATATTGCCAAAACCCCTTGGCTATCGCAGCAAGAATCCTGGATTTCATTCCCCCTAACTTGTTGACATATCTCACTGCCGAGATATTGTCCATCCTTAATAAAATACAACAATCCGTCTTCTGAGGGGAGAGACTGTTTATGGCAAAAGAGTCCTCTAGGAGCTCTAGACAGTTTATGTGGAGACTTTGTTCCGACATCGACGAATGGCCCCCTCGTCTCAATCGATCCGCATCGTGTCCCCCAGCCCCACTGGCTGGCATCCGATTCAATCACTATGTCAGGCTCTGCCATTCCAGGCTTCCATATGCACTAACCACCAGTGAATTTCTGTCTTGACCTCCTCGGACAAAGAAACCTGTTCCGAGTAAGGCAGGCCCTTCTGAAGGTGTTGAATCTTTAACCTCTGAAGAATACAGTTGTGAAGAGGAGCAGGGAAAATGGCCTAAATGGAAGAGGACAGAGGTCCTACTATCCTGGCAATCACTCTCAAAGAAACAGTGTGGCTGAATAATGCAGACCTCAACTGCCTCTTGATGATGTGAATCGTTTGAAAAGGGAGAATCAGCCAGGACTGGAAACCCAGGAAGTCTGTTACTTGAGAAGGACTCAACAATGACTTTTGTATATTGATGATGAATCCCAGATCCTGTAAGATTTGAATAGTCCATGTTAAATGACTCTGGAGATTCTGTGCATCCCGTGCCATCTATAAAATGTCATCCAGATAAATTAGCCAATAAACACCCTGGGCTCGAAGGGACTCCACCGCTAGTCTCATCAATTTGGTGAAGCACCAAGGAGCTGACGACAGGGTGAAGTCCTGCCACAGGAATTGTAGATATCTCCTGTGAGGTGGAAAAATGTGAACCAATAGGTAGGTGTCCTTGAGGTCCAGATGGACCATCCAGTCGCCCTCTAATAGAATGTCTCTCAACATGTGTATCCCTTCCATTTTGAAGTGCCTGTGTAAAATACAGCAATTGAAATCTTTTAGGTTTAGCACTAGTCGATGACCTCCACTTTTTTTATTACTAAGAATATCGGGCTTATAAAACCAAAACGGTGAGACAAGGAATAACTTACTGCTCCTCTGGCGAGCAAGGCATGAACCTCTAAGTCTATAAAATACTTATCTGCTTGGGAAAAATACATTTGAGCTGGAGTCTGTGATTGTTTTAGAGTACTGAAGAACTCAAAGCCTGAAGCCTGACAGAAAATCTGATTCCAATTGTTTAGGAATAAGCCGACTCTGTCCCCCAACATCACCTGTCAATATGGTATAACTCTTACCGGAATTTCCAGCGTCCTGGATTGCTCCTTGTTGTCCACATTGGGGACCTCTGTGGAATCTGGAATGCCCTCCTCGGGAGCGGGTGGGTTAAAAGGTAGAGTCCACAGATTCCCTGTACCAACCACCTCTACATCTGGGATATTAGGCTTAAGGGCCTGAATTTGATCCTACGCCCTCTATAACGACCGGCCCTAGGAAAAAGGCCTCTTTTGAAAACTTTTTGGAGCGACATCTGTGCTTTGTCAAGGGAGATGTAGGTAGAGCAGAATTTTGACAATTCCTTGACGAATTGTGCTCCAAAGAGCAACCAGTCCATAGTAGGACCCGATTCTGAAGTTGCTAGGTCGTTTAGTTTGGGGTTGATACGTATCAAGATGGATCTTCTGCGTTCGGATTAAAAATAGCACAGGTAGTATTACCTAGCTGGCAGATGGCTCTCTGTGCCCAGCCAATCAAAATATCAGTGTCTACTGCTGTCCCAGACTCTTTTGAGTGAAAAGCAAGCTCTAAGATCTTGGTCAGAGGACCGGACATGTCCAAAAGTTTGTCTTGGCAGTTACGCCACACCCTGTCCAATCCCTTCTTCTGGTCTTTGGAATACTGTCACCATAGTGGTGTTCACTTCTGTAGTGTCCGCAACTTTGCCTTTTAAGTCTAGCCTGGGACATTCCACTCTGAGGCAGGCTCGGACCTCCTTATCAAAACTCTTGCATGCGTGACATTGCACATACTTTGCCACTTTTGGTGGAGGAACCCAATTAGATGCTCTTGGGTAAATAATCTCAGTGGGATCAAAATCGAGAACTTTAGCAGAGGAGGCATGTTTCTTAGGTCTCTTATTGGGACCAGGAGTATTAGGGTCATCTGAGTCTGCAGAGGATATGTCTTTATCAGAAGCGGATGGGGAGAAACCAGCATCTTTTTTAACACTGTAGTTATGCTCGCTGGCTTTTTTGCTGCGCAGTTTTTCAAAGGCATCAGCATGGGCGTCCAAAGACATAGAATCAGTACCTTTTCCTTTATAGCTGGGCTTAGGCCCTTTGCCTTGCGCTGGGATCACCGGCATCCAACCCTGAGTATGAGCGTAATCAAGCAACTGGCCGGAAAAAGGTTGCAGTGCCCTCACAAGGGCCTCATTAACAGATTGCTGAACCCTACAATCTAGGGCTTCGACTAAGTTCATTTCAAGTTGGTCGTTATTATCTTCAGGGTAATACCCTAACTTATCCTCCTTCCATTGAGCCACTATCCTGAATAATATTGGTATTTATGTTAATAAGAAATTGTCCAGGAGATATCAGTAAAGGGGGAGTGTAACAACCTCTGCCAGGCCATCTATGCCTAGAAAATGTGGAGGGAGCAGCTTGGATACAACACTCTAGGCAGTGCCTATTCCATTTATTACAACCCTGTGTTTAGAGCAGCAGGGAGTCAGGGAGCACCAAGAGATTTTTTGATTGGGGCACTTCCTCGTGGTCGCATGGCAGGAAAACGAGATGGCTTCTTCCGATAAATATCTGAGGAAAAACGCCAGCTCGTAACGTGACGTGACGTGCGCAAAGGATTTAGAAATAGGACTATGCGAAGAACGCGTAGTCCGCTCCCACTCCAACAGACTTAATTTGGCTGGTCGGCTGCAATCAATTATAGCGCTCGGCGAGCACAGCGCGATGTAATGATATGCGAGCAGAATCGCTTTGCTTGTCCAATGTAATACAATATACAGTTAAGTAAATAAAGTGGAAGTAAAAATGCTGTACTTATCTGGCTGCGGAGCAGCAAAGAAAGAGGAAGTGCCTTTTGGGATCATGACATATGGGATGGGTCCTGGGTTATGATTGGACCATGTGTTACTATTGTATGAGGATCATGAGTATTGATGTTTTTTGTTTTACTGTTATATTATTGGCTGCTGTTTGGAACAGTAAAAGAAAGTGAAAGTGAAAGTGGAAGAGCGGATCCCAGAGGACACCAAGCAGACTGCTGACACTACCTTTTATCACCCCGGAATCAGGGTATCGAACCAGAAGCAATGGGTCTTGTAAGTGGTTACCCTGTTGTTGAAGTAAACCTCAGCAAGGCCTACTAGTGCAAGGGGTTCACCTTTCTCTGCACAAAGTCCTTAGACCATGTAGGAAGAAGTTGGCACAGGAACTGAAATAAAAGACAAAGTTTATTAACCTCATGAGGTGGTACTACAGTTCAAACAGCACCCTTAGGTAATGTCTGAAGTAGCACACTGAACTGAGAGAGCATGGTCCTTTTATACCCACGCAGGGGCTAAAAGGAGGTGGTACAATTATAGAAGCAAGACTTGTATACATGTAAGGTTATGTGGAAAATGCACAGTCGACAGGTAGGAGGAGCTAACAGTTTTCAAGGACTAACAGCTGCAGACCTTACTTAGCATGTGCGAAAGTGGGAGATGCTAAATATAACTTGTCACTAGGCAGATTTCAAGAGTAGTTAACAGAAAGGTAGGACAGAGCACATGGTGAGCACATGGCAGCATGTGGCAGAGAAAATGGCTGCCATGAATACAAAATGGATTCCGCGAAATGTTCACAATAGTTACAAATACTGATGTCTTCTGCTAATGCTTAATCTAATCGCTGCTAAACTACAACACTGTGAAAACAGATGCCATATGTGACCCGCATAAACTACCAAAAACATTTAATGGCTGAAAGAATGAGTGTCAAACTAAAATAAATGGCACCTTCGAATCGCGATGTGCGTAGCACAAATTTGTGATGCTGGCTTAACAAATAAATTGCTTCTATAATTTCACGGCATCAGAACTTTAATGTTCATATTTCTTTGAATATGCCGTGAACTCTATAGTGGAATGTATGAAATGAAGAGCTGAGATATGTGGTCGCTTGCTTGTACCGCTATCAATGCACAACAATGCCACCTTCTGACAATATTCCGCACTGCATAGAATTTAAAACCATTTTTCAACTTTTTAATCAAATCAAGGCAAGCACAGGGACGCCAGAGTTTAAATGCCACAGCCTCCCCTTCATAAATAAATCACAAATTAGCACTGTAAATTGCAACACTGTGAGAGCACTACAGACCTCTCAGAGCACATAGTGATTTAAGAGAAATCACTAGGATCAGTTTTTCGCTTAAAGTAATCATTGTTTCGAAGAAGAAGAGGCCTCGTACAAGCTAGGGCTTGCGAGCCTGCAAGAGGTGCGAATGCCTACTATCTTTGGATGCAAGCACCACTTTAAGCAGTAGTGTTGGAACTGCTAGCCCCTCTTCAGTGTCTACTGCTGGCCAGCTCAGATCAAGAATGCTCTGCAAATGAAAAGGGAAGCTTTGCCACACACAAGCAAGAAACCAAGAAAAAAGTCCCACAAAGAATAGATAAACACAACAAAGTGTAATGATACAGTAGTTAGTCCTTGCTCAGTGGCAGGAACAAAAGAGAACAAGCATTTGCAATGCACTGGGTCTCGCATTTACTCCAGTTAGAGCTATTGGCATTGGAAATTCCTAACGGGACTTTTCTTGCCACTTAAATTGAAAATGAAAAGTAAAACAATTGACATTAGCAAACCAATTAAAAGGGCCATGGCCACTATGAGCATGAGCGCGAAGGAGAGACACAAAAGGAAAAAGAAGTTCACTCGCAGTTGAACGTATTGGCAATTGTGCAATCATCCATGTAACAGGGTTGATGTCCAAGGTGGACAAGGTGGTAACAAAACCTCCCCAAGGAGGGACAAATGTAAAGCGTTTACCAATGATAACAAAGGATGTTTGAAAGGCAAGCCCACAAACAAGTGAAAGTGATGGGCGTGCGTTGGGTGCGATTAAAATCCCACAATATTTACGACAGGTCAAAGCGCTTGCACGTGCAACCTAAAAAGGAGGGACAAAGAGATCGGACTCACAAGCAAGGATTTCTAAAAGACACTGAAACAAACAAATGAAAAGCAGGGAGATAGCTTTAAGCCCACAAGAGAAGTATACTAAAGTATTCAAGAGGTCTAAAGCTCGACATAACTAGCCTAGGTGTGATTCTGGCCATTGTTTGGAGAAGTGTGTCCAAAAATGTTAGGAAGGCTGTCCGCGTCAACTCTTTTATCTTTACACTCTCAGTGCTGATATCAGTTGTCGAAGGTGTAGGAGTACAGCTATGCTTCATATACCGACTCTTGTGAACTCTTTATTCAGTGTAGTGTGAACTGTACACCAGTACTATGCGTTTGGAAATACTGCTTTATTGTCTATCATTGTAGCTTTGTGACCAGGTAGGACAGTACTTTGGGAGTCCCTTGTCTGCACTGTTAACGTTGTTGTGGTTTCTTCAGGAGACATCCACAAACTCTCCTTCACTCTTTTGTAGAGCCTACAATGGACACCATCATCGGACATTCCCCTTTTTCTAGCTCTAGTGTTGATTCTCCTATAGGTAGCCATCACCTTCCTATTGCCAAAAGGCCCCACAGCTTCAGGCGACTAGTGAGCCCTCTGTACCGGCCATTATGCTGAAGGCTTGTTCAAATCCATAAAATGCTTTTTGTCATCCAGATAGAAAGAAGTATCTGCTGAACATACCTTTACTCCCAGGTCCTGAGTCAGGCACCAAATGCTTGCCTAGAATATATTAAAAACAAATAAAATATCTCCATGCAAAATCAAAAACCCTTGGTCTATCTTTTCTAAATATTCCTTATACAAACAGCAGGACATGATAGAATCTTGGTATTCAAAACCAGCTCAAGCCTCACTTTATGGATAATGCTAAATGGTACAGGGGTATGACTGGATTTGCTTTGTAGCCCTGTTGGAGGGGAGGTGCTAGTGATGGAACGGTGTTCAGATGTTCTCTTTGCCTCTGTATCCAAGGACTCAAGCTTTATTGGATAATGACTTCCAATAAGACAAAATTGTCTGGGATTCCATTTTATCCTGTGAAGGCAGGACGGACTTGGCATTGTGTTTGTTGCCAGACTAATTTTTGCGACTGTATTAAGCTGATTGTCATGTATTGGTCCTCTCAGTGCTTTCAGTGGGATGAAAAAGGTAGGAGGGGTCTTTAATAGGTGTGTATCCAAAGAAGCGTGGTCTATTAAATTAAGGGTGTGGCTTAAAACAAGTAAACCAAAATCCTCCACCTCACAAAGTGTGCCAAGTGACTAGTATCTACCTTTTTTGTTTTTTCATTAAGACAAACACAACAGACAATGCCTAAAACAAGCCAGACTTATTGGTTCTGCCATCCTTTTTTAGCAGTCTGCAATTAATCAGTAAAAACATTGTTCTGATGAATACTTCTAACCATGCTGAAAGTGATAGAATAGAGCTGCATATGTGTCACATGAGTGTTCATGTCAGTTCCTTTCTTTTATGCATCTTCCGACATGGATCTAGAACTACGCTCCCAACTTTGTCAGTTTTCCACTGACTTCTAAAAGATTTCACCCGTGTTCTAGGGAATGATGTCACCATCCACGACCACATGTTTGAAGCATATGTCGATCACAGGCCCACACAAGGTGTGTATTTGGGACACACATCTCTTAAGTTGTATGAGAAGCACTCCTGAAGGGCATCCAAGACTGGTCGGCAATGCTGTATGTCTTCAAACACAAGAAGACCACCTTAGCATAAGCTCAAACCAAGTCACATACTCTGATTCAGTCCAGAGGCCATTTCTGTGTCCACTCAACATTGCGCTCAAAGTCCTCTAGTAAGTAGTCCAAAAGCAAGCATAAGAAAGCATAGCAGGTGTCTGACCTCATCTTGCCACTCTGACTCCAAAGAGAAGGTACAAGGGCATCACAATATCATTCACATTCCTTTGAGGCCTCCGGCCACTGAAGATATTTCTCAACCTTTCTTGACATGCCCTTATGTCACGGGCCATTATCTACCGCGCAAATGTTAGAGCCCCTCAAGGAGGCTGTGCTGCAAACTTTTGGTGCATTTTTACTCCATCTGGGGCACTTTTAGGTCCCTTAGGATCTTAGGGGTCTCCAGTTGGGTTACCTCCCACGGGTCAGCTCCTAGTACAGTCTGTCCCCGTAGGACACATTCCTACAGCATTACAAACTTCTATTCCAGTCCCGAGATCCACACCGGTTCTCACTACCCTGGCACTGGAGCTGATGCCACTGGGCCCGAGTATGATCTGGTGCCAATGATGATGTTTGGTCCTGATTCAACTTGAGCTCGAGTATGACCGATTGACCCATTCATTGTTTGATCCTGTGGAGTGAACTGGACTCAGAATGGATTACTCTTAAAGTTGCCTGACTCACCATAGTTAATTAGACAAGTAAGTACTAGAAAGGGAAAAGGAGATGGGACATGAGAAAATGAGAGATTTCTCTACTGCCAGCTGTGAATGCAACAGTTCAGTCGTGGGGTAGTGTCATTATAGTCAGGTCACTGACAGTCAGTGCTTGCTTCAGCCCTTAGTCAAGCAATCAAAATGTTAGAAAGCAGGCTCTCCTCAATGGTGAATCTAACTCCTCCTCCCCAAGAATTATCACATGTTTGCATGAGCAATGATTGCAGGTTATGATAATTTTCACATTACTAAACTCTACCTTTGTCAAGTCTTTGCTTGAGTGCCTACAGCTTTTATGCAATAAGTTTTCCTGTAAAAACTAAATCTGTCTTTGTCTACAAATTAGTAACAGTCCAAGTTCTCCAAAGGTAAGTAAATAGTATTTTATCTTGAAAAACCACTTTCCATAGTCCTAGAACATTGCCTCTTTTGTGTTAGGTGTTCTCTGATTTTCCCTCTCTTGCTTTGAGGATAAACAAGTATTCCTCTGATGGTGAAGGAACAATGAAGGGCCCCTGGAGGTTCTCAAGAAGGCCACTGACAAAGAATGGCAGGAATGCTTCCTCTCAGGTTGAATGTTCTTCAATAACGAGCATGTGTTTCAGTTTGGGCACGGCTTAAAAAGAAAGCTGCACCCAAGATGGACACTATTCTTGTGAGACTTAGTTAAGTCTTGCACAAGTTAGGTTGCCAATGTTCAAATGAAAACTCACACAAGAATGAGCAAGTAAATTCCATGGTGCTGGGGGACAGATCAGTCATCTAAAGTTATACAAATCGAACTCTACCTAGCAATCCCGCTATGCTTGGGGACAACAATAAGAGACCTAATTATTTTGTAATAAAGGCACTCTAGCACTGGATTTCAGGTTATGTCCTTTAAGTGTGGTGCCCAGTGCAATCCCAACACTCACTGCTCTTCTGTGCATAGGGTAGTGTGCTCACCAGGAGTTTAGTACTGTGCCTGGTAGAGGTCAGTCTCTACACTGAAACCCCAGCTCCACTGCACCACATGACAAGGCACAGTGGCCAGTTGTCTGTCCACAAGATTTGGATGCAGTATCTGGCTGGAAACGACCTCCCATGCTGTGCAGAGCTGAAAACTGTGTGCAGTGGGGATATGCACAGCTAAGGATATGATAAAAAAAAAAAAATAATAATAATTCAGTGAAAAAAACAAAGTGATGTATTAGTTAAGTATCGTAATAAAATCTTAACTTATTTAAAAAAAACAGAAATCCACTGAAAAATACAAAGATTGAAGTAATGTTATTGCTAGGGGTTGCAAAAGGAAAAGAACTGACATTTAAAAAATGAAAACCTACTGGAATTCACCAGTTATATTTTAGTGAACTAACAATAAATTGCACTTCCATCATGCACTACTTATTACTTCACATGTTACATCACCCATTAAATGTAAAATGGCATCACTGAGATCACTTTTCTTCGTCAATTTGTTGGTTATCATGAGTGTTTCTAATATGTGTTTTTTTCGCAGTTCAAAAATAGATTTATGGACATTTCATACGGATTTCTATTGTTTTTAGATCATATTTGAAAACTTCTAATCAAAACGTTTTCCAATATTATTTGGGTGGGTAATAAAATAGGTTATGCTTTAAACTAGTCTCAATAAATCTTTTCACCCAGCATGGTGGTGGTGGAGAAATATTCCAATAAGGATCACTTCAAACAACACAATTTAAAATGACAGTATGACCCATGTGGCCACACAACGAAAAATCCAGTCTGAAATAAAGTCAAGGGGTTTTATTACAAGCTCAGACTCGAAGCAATGTAGACAATTTTCAAAACAAAGTTATAAAGATACAAAATCACTATTGGTTGACCAAGGCGATGGAAAAGATTCAAACAAACGAACATCAAAAGGACTAAACATTCAACAAAAGCAATACAAAACATCAGACGGATAATCTGATGGACAGAAAACGCACATTGTTCAGTTCTTTTAAGCATTAAGGCAATTTAAAGACATCTAAGTTTACCTGGCTAGGGCAAGGGAAAACCTTACAGATTAGCAAGTCAAAAGTTAACGTGCTGAGCTATACACAAATGGACAAAAAGGTAAAAATAAAAAGTACCAAAAAATTAGAATAAATGACATCTGGGGCATAAGATGACTAACTAAATTTGGCAAAAAGTAGGTAAAAGGGGAAGGCATCAGCATGTCAGAAGCTTGGTCAAGAATCTTCTTCTTGGGATTAAGGGAACATTTCTAAGTCTCAGCAAAGCATTGTAATAAAAGATAGGGGCAGAGAGGTCTGTACCTCTCAGAGACCAAGGGATCTACAATGAAGAGTGGACCGAAGAAGGGTGAGGAGAAGCATATTTCTGATCCAACTGGGAACAGTAAATTAAAAACCAAAGTGCAAGGTGATTCACCCATCCATCACTCCACATAACCTGGACAGTGTAATTTTCAAATCAAAGTTGATCATGTGACATGGCATTGCAACTCAGAAAAGATTCCCATTACCGACTTGAGTGAGGCATCCATACTAAATCATCTGTATGAATTGAAACAATTGTAGACATTCAACTTCCACAGTTCGTGAATGTGCTGGGCTCAAGGTTAATTTCTCAGGCTCACTAAGGCCCATATTTATACCTTTTGACGCAAAACTGCGCAAACCCAGTTTTGCGTCAAAAAGTATAGCGCAGGCTTGCATCATTCCAGAGCTCCAGACAGGCGCTAAATTTATGGAACCCTGCAAGCCGGCGCTAAGGGTGGGCTACCGTAAAAAAAAATTACGTTAGCTGGGTGGGGGTGGTGGTATGCAAGAAGGGGGTTTTGCACCAAAAAATGATGTTAGGCTGGTTAGAGGCAAAAATAATTCCTCTAACTAGCCTAGGGTCATTTCCTGATGCAAAACCATCCATACCATACGACTCCTGTCTTAGAAAAGACAGGAGTCATACCCACCACCCCAATGGCCAGCACAGGGGACAAAGGTCCCATGGGCATGGCCATTGTACCCAGTGCCATGTAGGATGGACATTTCAGGGCCCCCAATGGCACTTTAAAAAATATTTTAAAATACTTACCTATACTTACCCTACTTACCTGGGGTGGGGTCCCACCACCCTGTGGTGTCCCTCTGGTGTGGGTGGGGGTATTCCTGGGGCTTGGGGTGGCCACCTGTGGTGTCTGGCCATGGAAATGGGTCCACAGGTCCCCTAACGCCTGCCCTGATCCACACATTAAATAATGGCACTAAGCAGGCTTAGCACCATTATTTAGGTCCGCCTCCCCCCCATGCACCAATTTTGCACAGGAGGATAAATAAGGCGCTAGGGGCCAGATGTAGCAAACGTTTTGCGACTCGCAAACGGCAAAATTTGCCGTTTGCGAGTCGCAAAACGCGTATCCCAATGCAGAAATGCATTTTGCAGTTGTTACCGACTCGCAAAATGCATTTCAGACTCGCAAATAGGAAGGGGTGTTCCCTTCCTATTTGCGAGTCGCATTGGGATGCAATACCATTTGCGACCGCATATGCGGTCGCAAATGGCATTGCAGTTACCATCCACTTCAAGTGGATGGTAACCCAATCGCAAATTGGAAGGGGTCCCCATGGGACCCCTTCCAGTTTGTGACTGGAGCCCAAAATATTTTTTCAGGGCAGGGAGTGGTCCAAGGGACCACTCCCTGCCCTGAAAAAAATCGAAACTAAAGGTTTAGTTTTTTTTTAAGTGCAGCTCGTTTTCCCTTAGGGAAAACGGGCTACACTTAAAAAAAAAAAACTGCTTTATTTAAAAGCAGGTCGCTAACATGGAGGTCTGCTGACGTCAGCAGGCCTCCATGTTAGCGAGTGCCTATACTCGCAATGGGGCCGCAATTTGCGACCCACCTCATGAATATTCATGAGGTGGGTCGTTGCGACCCCATAGCGAGTTGCAGTCGGTGTCTGAGACACCGTACTGCATAGCAATTTGCGACTTGCAAATTGCGAGTCGCAGGGACTCGCAATTTGCAAGTCGCAAATTGCTTTTTTCCTACATCTGGCCCTAGGTCCTTAGAGTAATTTTTTGGATGGGAACGCCTACCTTGCATCTCATTGACCCACGGTGGTTTAAATGACTTTAACTCCAATATTTTGACACTAGCCGGGTCTAGCGTCAAAATATAAATATGAAATTAAGTTTGCGCTGAATTTGCATTAAAAAAATGATGATAATTTAGTGCAAAGAAAGTTTAAATATGCCCCTAAGTGTAAAACAATAGGACATCTATTACCAGGCTATCATTTGATGGGAACGAAGTCTGAACGGAAAGTTCACACTAACAAGAATGACTAAACTTTTTCTACAGAGTAAGGAATCAGGGCCTTCCAGGCCTCACTTAGGGGGTCATCATGACCGAGGCAGTCGATGTTAATGTGGTTGTAGTACCGTCAACAGGCTCATCAAGACACTGGTGGGTTGGCTGAAGCCAACCCGCCAATATACCACACTGACCACCATGGCGATAGCAGCCGCTGGGCCGGAGATAAAAATCTCCAACCCAGCGGCTGCTACTGTACTACCGGCGGCATTTTGACCCTGCCTACCGCCATGGTTTTTGAGGCGTTTATAATGCCACAAAAACCATGGCGGTAGGCCCTACCAGAGACAGGGAATTCCTTCCCTGTCACTGGTAGGAGGAACACTCCCTAGACGCCCCCCACCGCCCTCCATCCACGCTCCCCCTTGCTAGCCCACCATACATGCACACTCTCAGACACACACCACACATTCACACACTCACTCACACAATCATACACACATTCATACACGCATGCATCCATTCATTCACACACACATCCGTACACAATTCATACTGACATGCAGACACGCATTCACATTTCCATTCATACACTCATTCTCACACATGCACACACACACGCAAACAACACTACACCCACATTTGCATTCACGCACACACTCACACATTCATGCACATACCCCCCCACACGCACACACACACACAACCCACCCACCCCCTCCCCTGTAGGAAACCTGACTTACCTGCATCCAGAGGGTCTTCCGGGAGGGGGCACGACGGGGCGCTGCTACCACCAGTAGCGCCCCCCAGCAGAACACCGCCAGGCCATATGATTTGACATAATATGGCTGGCGGCGGTCTACTGGCATAGCGCTGCTGGTGGAGGTAGCGCCACCTTAACACCGTCCGCCAGTATGGCCACAGCCAGATTTCTGCCCTTCCTGTGGCGGGAATCTGGATGTGGTCATGATTTGATGGATGGATGTTAGCCGCGGCGACGGTCTTTTGGCGGCTGTTGCCACGGGGGTAGGTGGCATTTACTGCCATTGACATAATTAGGGCCTAAGTCTAAGTAAAGTGAATTAAAATGGCACATTCATTTATTCAAAATAAGGCATATATAACATTTAGAATATGAATTCATCATTAATAAGCTTTGTCAGTCTTCATGTTACAGTAAGTTTAAAATGAAATAACTCTGTTAATACATTGCTTTAAGTATAGTGCAGAACTGCAATCTCTGACTTTTGCATGTATCATTTTAAACATTTCTCTTCAGATTTTTCAATGCAGACTATTGATTAACATCATAAAGTATCACATAGAATTGAATTAAATTGTTATACATGACGTTTTAAGGCTGTACCACCACATTTTAGTTCTATATTCTACAGTGAATGCACATTCATTAAGGCTTTCAGTGCACCACTTTACAACTAGCTTATTAAGACTGAAAAGAGCAAGAATCAAGGATTGTCACATGTGGATGATTACTGTGACGTCAAAGGCAGCCATAACATTCCTGCTACATCAATCCCCCCTCTGATGAGCAATCAAACAATCACATCAGATTGCAACCTCTCATTTTCAAAGAGACGGATCAAAATATTTGAGGTTGTTTCAGGAAAGATCTTTTTGGACTCCTCTAACTGCGTAATGTTGCTGTAATATATACTCCTGGCCTCCAGCTCAATTGCTTCCTTTCTCTTAACTCTCTTTACTCTCATCTCTTTCAGCATCTTGTATAACTTGTATAACTTGTAGAGACCAAGTGCAACCTGTTGTCTCTAGCTCCTTCAGGTCCTTTTTCACACTTGTCATACATGTAATATACTTTCTCAGCTCCTTACTGTTGTCAGAAATGCAAGTGCAGCACTGTTGAACCTGCAGCATGTTGCAAACTCTGCCCTCTTTCGCAAGAAGGATGTGTAACGCAAGATGATTTTGCAAAGACATTGACCATACCGCAGCCATTTCTGTCTCCACTAACAAGAAGACACTTGCTGTATCTGTAGATAGATTATCTGCAATAGTTGACATTTCCCTATCTTGTGATCATTTAGAATCACTCCCACAGATGGAATAATGGCACCAGAAATATCTCCTATAATCTCTGAAGCACTGGTACGACTTCTTTCTGTGGTATTTGACATCTCATCCCAAACAGGATCAATTGAAATGCTCAGCATGATACATCTTTGGAAAGACTACTCCTAGATAACATGGTGACATAAACACCGGGAATGTCGAGGTCTTGTCCATTCAACATAAAAGTCTGAACACTTTTAGACAAAAACCTGTTTACATTCACCGGTGCCTACAAATTTTTTGTCAGTTTTCGATTTAGGTCTATATACACACTGCTTCCCTACCTGATGTCAGTCTAAGGCAAGGGATCATGACTTCCTGCTAATGAGTGAGTTTCTTGTTCTCTATCCCAACTATATAGCACTACTCCTTTCTCACCTTAGCTTTCATTGCTCTTCCTCTGTCTTCAGCTTGTCCAATAAACTCCTTTTCTACTGGGGTAAGAATATAGGTCAGATTATTTCTTTGGGCGTAGTCCATACCAAATGTTAATGTAGGCTCAAAGAAACCTCCTGCTGTGTCAATATTTTTAGCTTTGGCAATGCTGCTCAAATGTTTCATGAAGGGGACAATTAAAAAAACCAAGAGCATCATTTGAGTAATGATACTGCAAATATTCTTGCTGATACAAAAGAGTCAGCGTCAAACTTCCGGAAATTCCATAAGCCTATGATATGTGATATGTGATGTCCTCACTAACTGATCAAGGCAATTAGGGGCAGACATAACAGTCCTTAACTTCTATGGTATTTACATACTTATATAACAACTTATAATATGCATTTGTAGACACATCACTTCTGGAACCATCTGCATATAAATCATTCTCATTGAATAAAGACTGTTTGTTAGCTATTGGGCTTGTAGAACTTGTGGCACTTGTGGATTTAACTTTCTCTGAACTAGTAGGTGTTGTCAAACCCAATCCAATAAGCAGCAAAATAATCATTATAACTAATACACCTACACATAAGTACTTAACCTTAATACTCTTGTTTCTATTTGACGCCATGAGATTTCTAATTTCAGGCCAAAAATTCAAAAATCAAAATTCAAAATGTAAAAAGAAAAAAATTCAAATTGCAGCAACAAAAATATCAACTGTCTCTTTCAGACTTGTGTTTAATTGGTGAATGAAGCAAATAGCAAGAAAAAAATAAAACTAAGGGCCTGATTTAGATCTTGGCGGTGTTACCACCAAGCCGCATTGGCGGCGGGCCCAAGAAGATTGTCAAGTCGGCAGTGTTTCGCCTGCCGTATTTATCTGTTTTGCGACGTGAGCCGCAGACCGCCACAACAGAGTACTGTGCCTAGTCAGGCAGGTGGGTTCCTGTGAGCCGTACTTAGATGTTGCAGTTGGACAGGCAGTTTTCTGCTGGTGGTTTGCTGATGGAGGGAGGTCATCATTGGACCCAATGGATATCGTGCAATGCCAGTGGCTATGGAATTAAGGTAAGTCACACACACTCTACCCTTCACATCTTTGTCCCCCTGTATCACACACAACACAACCAACACAACTACACACTCATCTACACAAACATGCACACACACACACATGTACAACTACACACATCATGGCAGCAACCACCACGCAACAACAATCACCTGAATTCTGCATGCAGTAACACAGCATACACAACAACATCCACACCAAATGAAAGTGGCATACATACTGACACAACCACATCACTGACTACACCTCCCTTCACCTCACCCAGCCAATTGCATCATACACACACATACACGTACTGGCTCACATAAACAACTGGATGCACAACATGACAGGTACAGGTCCCTTTGCAATGTGCACATATCGGCACAGTTGACAAGTGTGAATGTGCAGTCATTGTGGTGCTAGAATTAATTTGGCAATGAATACTGGCACCATAATACCAGTTGTGTATGTGTGTGATATTTGTTGTGTACTAGTTTGTTCCCGTCCATGTCTGACCCATCCATCTTTTATAAAATTACTGTGACCTGTATATATCCCGAGCCCATGTGCAGTGTCCACTAACATATACAGCTAATGTGGGTTGCCTACCTTTGTGTCCAGCGACAAGGGGGGTCATGTTTCCTCTGAGGTCCCATGGCAGCAGAAACTAAAGTGACATCAGAAGAAAAGGTGAGTTTCCCCCCCCTAATCTGCCAAGACAAGTCAAAAGTGGAGTTTGGACCGCCACGTTTTGCTTGACGGAAAGGCACATCCAAATCTGCTCTGTGGTAAGTGTGAGTGGAGTACTGCCATCAGCCCCTATTTCCTATGGTGCCATTGTGGCAGATGGAATTCCTCTAAGGAGTCGATGGGACTCAGATGGGTTATTGTCTATGGGGCCACCAACATCTAAATACGGCAGGTGGACCGTCATGGCGGCAGATGGGTTTTCAGTCAGAAAACCAACGACGGGACCATTGCCGCCAACATCTAAATCAGGCCCTAGAACTAAAAATAATTTTTTTGTTCTTAAATGTTCAGGCGTTAGTTTTGAAAAAGCTTCTTTAAATTGCTACCAGGTCCATCAAATGTCTCTAAGTAAAGTTCAACTGTCTCAAATAAATGCATAGATCAAAAATCACCAATAAACACATCCAGGACATAATGTCTCAGTTCATCAAGTGTCAATGGAATTTCAAAGTTCAGTTGTACCACAAGAACGAATTCAAAAATGCTCAAATGGATACATATTGTTAAAGCAAATGGTTGTAAATTCCTTCTCCCAGTCATTTGCTGCAAAATATGTCAATTCGGGTGCTGCGTACTTTTGACTAGGAAGTCTCTTTCTCTTTGATCTCTGAGCTACTGGTTTATCAGTATCACTGCCACTCTGGTTAGACTCTTCAGTTTATTCTGGAATAATTGGGGGCACTTGCACTACTGGCACAGTTTTGTCATTCAGCCATTTGTCTTTGGGTACAACTCTTTTTGCTGTAGCACTAGGCCCTTCATCAGCATCTGAGCTTTGCAGAGCCAGCTGTTTCTTTCTTGACCCTTTTGTACCAACCACTGCTATTGACTTGCTTAGACCCCCCTGGGACTGCAATTCTGCTGAATCAGCCACTTGCACACCCCCAACAGCTTGACTAACCTGATGCCTCTGACTCACTCTAACTGACCCTTCAGGGAACAACTGGCAATCTCTTAGCACTTCTCCTAGATAATTTCATGTGGGGACAGAGCAGACTTTCTGTCTGGAGTACTGCACAAACTCTTCAAAACACATGGCAATGATTCAGGCCATTTCAGCGAGGTGGAAGCACACACTTTTGCCAAGCTGGACTTCAAAGTTTCATCAACTTGCTCCACTATCAAGAAGGCCTGTAACTTCAGTGCAGTCTTTGCTCAACTTGAAATGCTGCACAAAATCATTTCAGGACTTCACTGTTGAAGTGTGTCCCTCGGTCTGACTCCAGAGAAGTCGGGAAACTGAATCTCGGAATCAACTCCATAAGCAATAGTTTGCTACTGTAAGACTGTCATTTCTCCTGGTCGGATAAGCCTCAACCCGAGAGAAAATGCATGCAATGACGAAGACATATCTCAGTCCATTACACATGGGAAGCTCTCTTGTCTCTCTTGACACAACCTGCTCTAACCCACCCTTGCTGTTCTTCCTCTGACACTTCTTCCGGCCACCTCTTAACGTCCTCCAATGTATCTGTAGCATTTAACAGAAGATTGTGACATGTCTTATCATTTGACTCATTGGAGTACTCTCCATTAAAGGCATCACAATTCAAGACAGTATTTAGCCACCTCATTGGCGTATTTGTTGCCTAGGGTTACATAACCAGTGGCTTTGTGGTGTGTGCAGGGACCCCTCAACGTACACAGTCAAAGCGGGTTGCCTACATTCATGTCCAGTGATGGGGGTGTCATGTTGTGTCTATAGTCCCATGGCAACAGTGATAGAGGGTCCTTTCCTGTTGTGTCCAGCCAGTAATTGAAGTTAAAGCTGTAGAAAAGGTGAGTTTTCCACCCCTAGACCCTCCCAATCTGCCAACTCAGATGTGGAGGTCAGACCACCACATTTTTTTTGACCGGAAGGCAAATCCAAATCTGCTCAGTGGTAAGTATGGCTGGGGTCACTCTGTCAGTCACTCTTTCCTATGACGCCATCACAACAGATAGGTATCCTAAGCGGAGTAGGTGGGACTCCGAAAGGTCACAGTCTATGGGACCGCCAACATCTAAATTGGGCGGGAGGACTGTCATGGTGGCGGACGGGCTTTCAGTGGGAAAATCAATGGCAGGACCATTACCCCCAATATCTAAATCAGGCCCTCCATACCTTATGTCCATTGCATATAGGTGATCCACAAGAGGTCTGTAAGCCTATCTTGGACCACAGCTGAACAACATCAAAGCCATACTGACTATCAGTTACCTTCAGCTGTTCAGAAACACATCATGCTATTGTAAGAACCACTAATACAGCTACTTGAGCAGAAAAGACTCCTTGAAGTCAGGAGGCTTCAACTACACCTGAGACTGTACAGACTGCATAACCAGCTCTCAGGGTACCATCCAGCTTCTGCAACACCATTGCAGATTTCATTCCGCCCCTAACCTTAGGCCCCAAGGACTACATCTTTCCCAGCAACCTAAATTTACACATCAATGATCCCAACAACAACAACAATGGGTCAGCCTTGGATTGACCCAGATCGTCCACAAACCTACACACACCGCAGGACACACAATGGACCCCATTTTCACCTCCAGTAACCACGTCAAATACAGCCATGTTACAAAACTCACATTTACCGATCACTCCATTGTCCACTTCAGCCTCTCCAGCCTCCACCCCAAAGATGACCAGCGCCCCTCACCGGAGGGGGAACAAAATTTCAGAGGCCAGATGGGCTGCTGCCCTCAACTCCCCTAACCCCGCTACTGCCACCAATCTTAAACAGGGAGTGAAAAACGTCAACACCTGGATCACGAATTGCGCTGACAGCATCATCCTCATCAAGAGCAACATCCAGAGAAAATCCTCTAAAAAGGCCTGCTGGTACACTCAAGAACTCAGAACAGTGAAATAAGACAAACAACAACTGGAGAGGAGATGGTGGCACTTCCCTTAACATGTACTACTGCCTGCTGAGGGCAACAAGGAAGACAGTCCTTGCCACACACATTGAAACTAGTGCCAACAACACCAAGGAACTTTTCAGCATCGTTAAGGAATTCTCCAACATGGTGAAAACAACATCACACCCTCATAGGAGCTGTGTGACAACCTTGACACTTCTTCCACAAAAAGATCGCAACCATATACAGAACCTTTGAACCCCAACTCACACCTGCGGACTTCCTCAACAAGTACCACCACCCTAATCAACACTAACCACATACTGACCACCTGGAACATCCTCTCCATCTAGGACATCTCCTGACCATGAAATCCATCTACTCTGGAGCTCCCACAGACCCATGCCCGCACTACATCTACAAACCAAAGAATCAGCCACTAACTCACCACTTTGTTCAACACCTCTGTCACCACTGCAACAATTCCTGACACCTTGAAACAAGTCGAAGTCAGACCGCTACTCAAAAAACCCTCTGCCGACCCCAGCGAACCCAAAAACTACCGGCCAATCTCCCTGCTACCATTCCCAGTGAAGGTACTGGAAAAGATCATCAACAAGCAACTCATGAGATACCTGGAGCAGAACTAGTTATTCGATGCCCCCCAATCTGGCTTCTGCAGCAGTCACAGCACCAAAATGTCCCTGATCGCAGCCAATGACAACCTCTGAACTCGCCTCAACCAAGGACAAACAGCAACTTTGATCCTACTCGACCTCTGTGCAGCCTTTGATACCGTATCCCACCATATGCTGATCAAAAAAATCCACCACATCGGCACACGCTCAGATGAATCATTTCCTTCCTCACCGAAAGAACCCAGAAGATCTACCTCCCACCTTTCATCTCTTTACCTAAGGAGATCACCTGTGGTTTCCCCCAGGGCTCATCCCTCCCCCACACTCTTCAATGCATATATGACCCTGCTGGCCAATATCGTCAGATCCCTCAGTCTCAACATAATTACTTATGCAGATAACTTCCAAATCATCCTCTCACTCACGACGACCACTTTACCACCAGAACCAGCTTCCAGAGATGGATGACAAGTGCCGCTGATTGGATGAAGAACAACTGCCTGCAGCTGAACACAGCCAAGACTGAAGTCCTGAACTTTGGCAACAGCAGCAACACATGGAACAACTCCTGGTGGCCATCGGACCTAGGACCCACACCCACTCCCGCCGACCATGCCAGACCCTCAGAATCATCATTAACAACAAGCTCACCATAAAATCACAGATCAACACTGTCCCCTCCTCCTGCTTCCTCACTTTGAGCATGCTACGTAAGATCTTCAAGTGACTACCTCTACACACGAGATGCACCATGACACAGGCCCTCATCACAAGCCGACTCGACTACGACAACGCCCCCTACATAGGAATTGTAGCGCACCTGCTACAGAGACTTCAGACCATAGTGAACACTGCAGCCAGACACATCCTCGGCCTTCCCCGACGAATCCACATCACACCCCACCTCAAGCAACTCCACTGGCTCCCCGTACAGAAGAGATGCCAATTCAAGCTGCTGACCCACGCACACAAGGCTCTACACAACCAAGGACCTGCGTTCATTATCGTCTGAACTTCCACCAACCATCAAGAGGACTAAGCTCTGGCTCCCTTTCACTTGCCCATCCATACTCCCCACATCTACCAAAGCAGAAGATGAGGACACTCCTTCTCCCACTTTGCAGCAAAAACTTGGAACACACCTCCGGACCATCACCTCACTTCCGGGATTCCGAATGGCCTTTAAGACGTGGCTGTTCGCATAGGCCTCTGGGGCCTGCAAGCGCCTGTATACCCTATTGGGTGATTAGCTACACCTTATAAATCCTGATTGATTGATAATCATTTTTGGGTAGGACAATATCTTAAATATTTGAGGTCTTAGCTTGGTGCATAGTTCAGTAACATCTAGACAGTTATGCTCAATTTCAGTACAATAATTATTTACATCTTTATCATTCACATATATGGGCAAAAGAGTAGCTGGATTTAAAGTATTGAATGTTTGAGATAGATATTCTGAGCGGCAAGTATGACCTACTCATAGCGGGTCAGATGCGCACTAGTAAGATGCTGAGTTTTGGTGCCAGTTAACAAAATTTCCACTGAGTGGGGGACAAAAACATTCAAAGGGTGACCTCTGACAATGCTTTTGCATTGTTCTGTGCTGATGCAGACTGCAGCAATGGCTTTAAGGCAACCAGGTAAAGCCGAAGCTACAGGATCAAGAGTAGAAGAAAAATATGCCACAGGTCTGTTTGAACTTTCATGCATTTGAATCAAAACTGAGAGAGTGCATCCCTCCCTCTCACAGCAGAGCAAAGTAAAATATTTATTGAAATCAGGCATTCTAAGGACAGGGACACAACAGAGACTTTCTCTCAACTCTGTGAAGTTGTCATTCAGTGATACCAGATCAGACACATCTTTGTATGTCAGCCTCTGTAAAGGACTGGCCAAAAGGGGAACGTTTTGGTGTCAGTAGCCAACCATTTCCAGAAACATCTTGACATCTTTTTGCATCTTTGGGGGATTCCTTTTTATAATCGCTGACATTCTTTTTTATGACACCTTCCTTACACCTTTCTCAATTTGGTGGCCTAAGTACAAAACTTTATTCTTACAGTACTGCAATTTAGTCGGGAAAACTTTATGTCCAATCTCAGCTAAGTGGTTCATGAGGGCAATTGTATCTCTCCTGCATGCTTCCTGAGTGCTTGTTGCCACTAGTAGGTCATCAATGTACTATACTAAGACTGAATGGTAGGACATTTTAAGGGACTCCAGATTATTTTTCAAGATCTGGTTGAAAACGAAAGGGCTCTCGGTATACCCTTGTGGTACTTGTCGCCATGCCAAAACATGACTGCCAAACTGAAATGTGAAGATAAACTGGCTCTCCTCATGCAACAGTATTGAAAAGAATGCTTGGCGCAAATCAATCATAGTGATCCACTCTACTTCACATGCAATTTGTAATAAAATCACAGCTGGATTTTGTACCATGGGACAACATGAGATGACAATCTCATTCACTTTCCTCAGGTCCTGGACTATGTAATATTTTCCTCTGGGCTTCCGCAGTCCCATATTGGGTGAACTACATGGACTCCCCATTATCTCTCTTAAATTTCCCTGTTATATTAATGAATTGATCATAGGGGCAATTCCTGCAATTGTTTCAGGTGTCATGTTATATGGGGGAGTTCTCTGGTGCACAGCATTTGGTTTCACAATCATCTTGATAACCTCAACTCCTTTAATGAGTCCTATCTATTTTCCTGAAAAGTCCCAAACTTCAGGGGACACAGTGTCATTACAAGTCAATATTGCTGGTAAGTTATTACAAGTCAATATTGCGTACAATATGACACTCAGGCTTGATTCACAATTTCAAATGCTGCATCTTCATCATTCATGTGGATTTCAATTCCACATGGGGTACAACTGATGGAACAATTCAACTTACATAGCAAGTAGTGTCCAAGCAGTTACAGAATTGAGAAACATATCACAAACTGATGCTCATATTCAAAAGCACCTATTGTTACAGGGACAGATTCTGTCACTGGGATGGACAATTGTATATTTGCAACTCCTACAACTTGATTTCTCTTTCCTGAAAGTGGCAAGATTGGTACTTCAGCTGTTCCAACAGTAGAACGCTTGGCACCTGTGTCAACTAGACATCTCACATGATGACCATTTACATCACCATCCACACACGGACCACGTTGATCCACTTATAAGGAAGCACATAGCATGCATTCCTCTTCTTCTTTGGGGCATCTTTATTGGAAAATGTCTGTAAAATCATTATAACTCAAATCAATTAAAAGAAACTGTGATGCTAACTGATTCGCATCTACATCTGTAACCTGATTTAATTTCTGTCGGGAAACATTTGTCTGTTGTTGAGACATCAGTGCTTGTGGAACTTCCATCTCCTGTTCCTAGGAGACATTTGCATTATGCATTTGGGGCCTCTGAACTCTCTGCATTTGAAACTGATTATTGTCTTGTGCTTATGCAACGCCATTATTTTGTACCTGATTATTTGCACCATCACTGGTCACTCCCTCCTCCAGTGGCCCAACTGGCCACAACAGTGACTTGGATTGGTTCTTTTCAAGGCCTCCACATCAACTCCATTCTGATCTGAAGAAACAGCATGTCCCTCTACCTTGTTGCTGGAAATTATTAACTCCCTGTTGTTGCACTCCTTACATACCACCAGTATAGCCTACAAACTGCTGAATTTGACTAGCTTTCTGTGCAGCTTTCGATTGCATCACCATCACTTTCTCCTTCAACCTTTTTCTGCTTCAAATCCAATTCATCGCTGCAGTATTTTGCATACCACACGATCTCATCAATCAGTTCTGCCCCAAAAAATAATTGCTGCTGAATCAGGATACTTATGTATAGCTTCAATCTCTGCACAAATCTGAACACAAAATGACCCATATCTTTTGCTTCTATGGCTTCAGTACTACTGAAACGCTTGAAAGCTTGCAACAATCTATCATAACAGGAATGTATTGACACCTTGGATTCATGAGTCATTCTGTTAATCCTCAGCCAATCAATGTATTTAGGGCAGGATTAGCTCCTCCATTAGGACTGGGCCCAGGTGTGGAACTCTGCTCCGCCAGTGGAGTTTGAGGAATTCGGGCACTTCACGCTACGCAGAATAGCGTGGGGTTCCCGAATTTCGCAATCCAGCATGGAGATCATGGAGATGACTTTTCACTTAGATTTCGAGGCTCTTTGTCTCCTGGGTATACCTTTGGATTTAAGGGCTTTGTTTTATGTGAAATCCCACAAGTAAGTCAAACAACTATTGCATAAGAGTGTTGTTTGTTTGCTTGGGCATGCACCAGTATTTCTTTGTACTTTAATGTGATTTTTAAATTTTATAGTGGTGGGTGGCCTGGAGTTTAAGTATGGGCCTAGTTATTATTTATTTAGCATTTAATTGATTTTTCACCTTATGTAAAGAAAAATGTTTACACAGTTCAGTGCCTTTTCTACATGTTTGTAACATTTGCAATATTATTTTACTATGTTGCCTAGATTTCCAAAGGGCCATCTAGCAAGGAAGAGCCAGTATTAGTAGTCATCAGTGTATGAAATAAATGTTTCAGTTGTATATTGTAAGGAAATGCCTCCTTGGCATGGTTGCCCCCTGACTTTTTGCCTTTGCTGATGCTATGTTTACAATTGAAAGTGTGCTGAGGCCTGCTAACCAGGCCCCAGCACCAGTGTTCTTTCCCTAAACCTGTACTTTTGTATCCACAATTGGCAGACCCTGGCATCCAGATAAGTCCCTTGTAACTGGTACTTCTAGTACCAAGGGCCCTGATGCCAAGGAAGGTCTCTAAGGGCTGCAGCATGTCTTATGCCACCCTGGAGACCTCTCACTCAGCACAGACACACTGCTTGCCAGCTTGTGTGTGCTAGTGAGGACAAAACGAGTAAGTCGACATGGCACTCCCCTCAGGGTGCCATGCCAGTCTCTCACTGCCTATGCAGTATAGGTAAGACACCCCTCTAGCAGGCCTTACAGCCCTAAGGCAGGGTGCACTATACCATAGGTGAGGGTACCAGTGCATGAGCATGGTACCCCTACAGTGTCTAAACAAAACCTTAGACATTGTAAGTGCAGGGTAGCCATAAGAGTATATGGTCTGGGAGTTTGTCAAACACGAACTCCACAGCACCATAAGGGCTACACTGAAAACTGGAAAGTTTGGTATCAAACTTCTCAGCACAATAAATGCACACTGATGCCAGTGTACATTTTATTGCAAAATACACCCCATAGGGCAACTTAGAGGTGCCCCGTGAAACTTAACCGACTATCTGTGTAGGCTGACTAGTTCCAGCAGCCTGCCACACTAGAGACATGTTGCTGGCCCCATGGGGAGAGTGCCTTTGTCACTCTGAGGCCAGTAACAAAGCCTGCACTGGGTGGAGATGCTAACACCTCCCCCAGGCAGGAGCTGTAACACCTGGCGGTGAGCCTCAAAGGCTCACCCCTTTGTCACAGCACCGCAGGACACTCCAGCTAGTGGAGTTGCCCGCCCCCTCCGGCCCGGCCTCCACTTTTGGCGGCAAGGCCGGAGAAAATAATGAGAATAACAAGGAGGAGTCACTGGCCAGTCAGGACAGCCCCTAAGGTGTCCTGAGCTGAGGTGACTCTAACTTTTAGAAATCCTCCATCTTGCAGATGGAGGATTCCCCCAATAGGGTTAGGATTGTGACCCCCTCCCCTTGGGAGGAGGCACAAAGAGGGTGTACCCACCCTCAGGGCTAGTAGCCATTGGCTACTAACCCCCCAGACCTAAACACGCCCTTAAATTTAGTATTTAAGGGCTACCCTGAACCCTAGAAAATTAGATTCCTGCAACTACAAGAAGAAGGACTGCCTAGTTGAAAACCCCTGCAGAGGAAGACCAGAAGACGACAACTGCCTTGGCTCCAGAAACTCACCGGCCTGTCTCCTGCCCTCCAAAGATCCTGCTCCAGCGACGCCTTCCAAAGGGACCAGCGACCTCGACATCCTCTGAGGACTGCCCCTGCTTCGAAAAGACAAGAAACTCCCGAGGACAGCGGACCTGCTCCAAGAAAGGCTGCAACTTTGTTTCCAGCAGCCTTGAAAGAACCCTGCAAGCTCCCCGAAAGAAGCGTGAGACTTGCAACACTGCACCCGGCGACCCCGACTCGGCTGGTGGAGACCCAACACCTCAGGAGGGACCCCAGGACTACTCTGATACTGTGAGTACCAAAACCTGTCCCCCCTGAGCCCCCACAGCGCCGCCTGCAGAGGGAATCCCGAGGCTTCCCCTGACCGCGACTCTTTGAATCCTAAGTCCCGACGCCTGGGAGAGACCCTGCACCCGCAGCCCCCAGGACCTGAAGGACCGGACTTTCACTGGAGAAGTGACCCCCAGGAGTCCCTCTCCCTTGCCCAAGTGGAGGTTTCCCCGAGGAACCCCCCCCTTGCCTGCCTGCAGCGCTGAAGAGATCCCGAGATCTCTCATAGACTAACATTGCGAACCCGACGCTTGTTTCTACACTGCACCCGGCCGCCCCCGCGCCGCTGAGGGTGAAATTTCTGTGTGGGCTTGTGTCCCCCCCAGTGCCCTACAAAACCCCCCTGGTCTGCCCTCCGAAGACGCGGGTACTTACCTGCAAGCAGACCGGAACCGGGGCACCCCCTTCTCTCCATTCTAGCCTATGTGTTTTGGGCACCACTTTGAACTCTGCACCTGACCGGCCCTGAGCTGCTGGTGTGGTGACTTTGGGGTTGCTCTGAACCTCCAACGGTGGGCTACCTTGGACCAAGAACTGAACCCTGTAAGTGTCTTACTTACCTGGTAAAACTAACAAAAACTTACCTCCCCCAGGAACTGTGAAAATTGCACTGTGTCCACTTTTAAAACAGCTATTTGTCAATAACTTGTAAAGTATACATGCAATTTTTATGATTTAAAGTTCCTAAAGTACTTACCTGCAATACCTTTCAAATGAGATATTACATGTAGAATTGGAACCTGTGGTTCTTAAAATAAACTAAGAAAAGATATTTTTCTATAACAAAACCTATTGGCTGGATTTGTCTCTGAGTGTGTGTACCTCATTTATTGTCTATGTGTATGTACAACAAATGCTTAACACTACTCCTTGGATAAGCCTACTGCTCGACCACACTACCACAAAATAGAGCATTAGTGTTATCTCTTTTTACCACTATTTTACCTCTAAGGGGAACCCTTGGACTCTGTGCATGCTATTCCTTACTTTGAAATAGCACATACAGAGCCAACTTCCTACATTGGTGGATCAGCGGTGGGGTACAAGACTTTGCATTTGCTGGACTACTCAGCCAATACCTGATCACACGACAAATTCCAAAATTGTCATTAGAAATTGATTTTTGCAATTTGAAAAGTTTTCTAAATTCTTAAAAGACCTGCTAGGGCCTTGTGTTAGATCCTGTTTAGCATTTCTTTTAGAGTTTAAAAGTTTGTAAAAGTTTGAATTAGATTCTAGAACCAGTTGTAGATTCTTAAAAAGTATTCCAACTTTTAGAAGCAAAATGTCTAGCACAGATGTGACTGTGGTGGAACTCGACACCACACCTTACCTCCATCTTAAGATGAGGGAGCTAAGGTCACTCTGTAAAATAAAGAAAATAACAATGGGCCCCAAACCTACCAAAATACAGCTCCAGGAGCTTTTGGCAGAGTTTGAAAAGGCCAACCCCTCTGAGGGTGGCAACTCAGAGGAAGAGGATAGTGACTTGGAGGAAAATTCCCCCCTACCAGTCCTATCTAGGGAGAACAGGGTCCCTCAAACCCTGACTCCAAAAATAATAGTCAGAGATGCTGGTTCCCTCACAGGAGAGACCAACACCTCTGAAATCACTGAGGATAACCCCAGTGAAGAGGACATCCAGTTAGCCAGGATGGCCAAAAGATTGGCTTTGGAAAGACAGATCCTAGCCATAGAGAGGGAAAGACAAGAGATGGGCCTAGGACCCATCAATGGTGGCAGCAACATAAATAGGGTCAGAGATTCTCCTGACATGTTGAAAATCCCTAAAGGGATTGTAACTAAATATGAAGATGGTGATGACATCACCAAATGGTTCACAGCTTTTGAGAGGGCTTGTGTAACCAGAAAAGTGAACAGATCTCACTGGGGTGCTCTCCTTTGGTAAATGTTCACAGGAAAGTGTAGGGATAGACTCCTCACACTCTCTGGACAAGATGCAGAATCTTATGACCTCATGAAGGGTACCCTGATTGAGGGCTTTGGATTCTCCACTGAGGAGTATAGGATTAGATTCAGGGGGGCTCAAAAATCCTCGAGCCAGACCTGGGTTGACTTTGTAGACTACTCAGTAAAAACACTAGATGGTTGGATTCAAGGCAGTGGTGTAAGTAATTATGATGGGCTGTACAATTTATTTGTGAAAGAACACCTATTGAGTAATTGTTTCAATGATAAACTGCATCAGCATCTGGTAGACCTAGGACCAATTTCTTCCCAAGAATTGGGAAAGAAGGCGGACCATTGGGTCAAGACAAGGGTGGCCAAGACTTCAACAGGGGGTGACCAAAAGAAAGGGGTCACAAAGACTCCCCAGGGGAAGGGTGATGAGACAACCAAAACTAAAAATAGTAAAGAGTCTTCTACAGGCCCCCAAAAACCTGCACAGGAGGGTGGGCCCAGAGCCTCTTCACAAAACAATGGGTACAAGGGTAAAAACTTTGATCCCAAAAAGGCCTGGTGTCATAGCTGTAAACAGCATGGACACCAAACTGGAGACAAGGCCTGTCCCAAGAAAGGTTCCACTCCAAACCCCCATCCAGGTAACACTGGTATGGCTAGTCTCCAAGTGGGATCAACAGTGTGCCCAGAGCAAATCAGGGTCCACACTGAAGCTACTCTAGTTTCTGAGGGTGGGGTGGATTTAGCCACACTAGCTGTCTGGCCGCCTAACATGCAAAAATACAGACAGCAACTCTTAATTAATGGGACTAGAATAGAGGGCCTGAGGGATACAGGTGCCAGTGTCACCATGGTGACAGAGAAACTGGTTTCCCCTGGCCAATACCTGACTGGAAAAACTTACACAGTCACCAACGCTGACAATCAGAGAAAAGTACATCCCATGGCAATGGTTACTTTAGAATGGGGAGGGGTCAATGGCCTGAAACAGGTGGTGGTCTCCTCAAATATCCCAGTGGACTGTCTGCTTGGAAATGACCTGGAGTCCTCAGCATGGGCTGAGGTAGAACTAAAAACCCATGCAGCAATGCTGGGTATCCCTGAACTGGTGTGTGTGAAAACAAGAGCACAGTGCAAGGCACGGGGTGAACAAGTAGAGCTGGAGTCTGGAAGAATGGCCCAGCCTACCAAGAGGAAAGGAAAGTCAGTTGGGAAACCAACTGCAACACAGCAAAAGAAAGGGAACCTCTCTTCTCAGGAAGAAGTTCTGCCCTCTGAGGGAACTGAGCCTTTGGAGCTTGAACCTTATCAGGTTGAGCTCTTAGGCCCAGGGGGACCCTCAAGGGAGGAGCTGTGTAAGGGACAAGAAACCTGTCCCTCTCTTGAAGGCCTTAGGCAGCAAGCTGCTGAAGAGTCCAAGGGCAAGAAAAATGGAACACATAGGGTCTATTGGGAAGATGGACTCCTGTACACTGAGGCCAGAGACCCCAAACCTGGTGCCACTAGGAGAGTGGTAGTGCCTCAGCTGTTCAGAGAGTTCATCCTAACATTGGCCCATGACATTCCCCTTGCTGGACATTTGGGACAAACCAAGACGTGGGAGAGGCTAGTCAACCACTTCTACTGGCCCAATATGTCCAACATGGTTAAGGAGTTTTGCCTCTCCTGCCCCACCTGTCAAGCCAGTGGTAAGACAGGTGGGCACCCAAAGGCCCCCCTCATTCCACTTCCAGTGGTGGGGGTCCCCTTTGAAAGAGTGGGTGTGGACATAGTTGGTCAACTGGAACCTCCCACAGCCTCAGGAAATATGTATATCCTGGTAGTAGTGGATCATGCTACCAGGTATCCTGAAGCTATTCCCCTTAGGTCGACTACTGCCCCTGCAGTAGCCAAGGCCCTCATTGGTATCTTTACCAGAGTGGGTTTCCCTAAGGAGGTGGTGTCTGACAGAGGTACCAACTTCATGTCAGCATACCTAAAACACATGTGGAATGAGTGTGGAGTGACTTACAAATTCACTACACCATACCATCCACAAACTAATGGCTTAGTTGAGAGATTCAACAAGACATTAAAAGGCATGATCATGGGGCTCCCAGAAAAGCTCAAAAGGAGATGGGATGTCCTCTTGCCATGTCTGCTTTTCGCTTACAGAGAGGTGCCACAGAAGGGAGTAGGATTCTCACCCTTTGAACTTCTGTTTGGTCATCCTGTAAGGGGACCACTTGCTCTTGTTAAAGAAGGCTGGGAGAGACCTCTTCATGAGCCTAAACAAGACATAGTGGACTATGTACTTGGCCTTCGCTCTAGAATGGCAGAGTACATGGAAAAGGCAACCAAAAACCTTGAGGCCAGCCAACAACTCCAGAAGTTTTGGTATGACCAAAAGGCTGCACTGGTTGAGTTCCAACCAGGGCAGAAAGTCTGGGTTCTGGAGCCTGTGGCTCCCAGGGCACTCCAGGACAAATGGAGTGGCCCTTACCCAGTGCTAGAAAGGAAGAGTCAGGTCACCTACCTGGTGGACCTGGGCACAAGCAGGAGCCCCAAGAGGGTGATCCATGTGAACCGCCTTAAGCTCTTCCATGACAGGGCTGATGTAAATCTGTTGATGGTAACAGATGAGGATCAGGAGGCAGAGAGTGAACCTCTCCCTGATCTTCTGTCATCAGACCCAAAAGATGGCACAGTAGATGGAGTGATCTACTCAGACACCCTCTCTGGCCAACAGCAAGCTGATTGTAGGAGAGTCCTACAACAGTTTCCTGAACTCTTCTCCTTAACCCCTGGTCAGACACACCTGTGTACCCATGATGTGGACACAGGAGACAGCATGCCTGTCAAGAACAAAATCTTTAGACAATCTGACCATGTTAAGGAAAGCATCAAGGTGGAAGTCCACAAGATGCTGGAATTGGGAGTAATTGAGCGCTCTGACAGCCCCTGGGCTAGCCCAGTGGTCTTAGTCCCCAAACCTCACACCAAAGATGGAAAGAAAGAGATGAGGTTTTGTGTGGACTACAGGGGGCTCAATTCTGTCACCAAGACAGATGCTCATCCAATTCCTAGAGCTGAGGAGCTCATAGATAAATTAGGTGCTGCCAAATTCTTAAGTACCTTTGACTTGACAGCAGGGTACTGGCAAATA
This sequence comes from Pleurodeles waltl, assembly GCF_031143425.1. NCBI lineage: Eukaryota > Metazoa > Chordata > Amphibia > Caudata > Salamandridae > Pleurodeles > Pleurodeles waltl. Next base: position 404,033,392 of record NC_090440.1, read on the forward strand.
AAAATGGCACCTGGAGCAAAAGAGAAAACAGCATTCTCCACACCTGATGGGCATTATCAGTTTACTGTTATGCCCTTTGGTTTAAAGAATGCCCCTGCCACCTTCCAAAGGTTGGTGAATCAAGTCCTTGCTGGCTTGGAGTCCTTTAGCACAGCTTATCTTGATGATATTGCTGTCTTTAGCTCCACCTGGCAGGATCACCTGGTCCACCTGAAGAAGGTTTTGAAGGCTCTGCAATCTGCAGGCCTCTCTATCAAGGCATCCAAATGCCAGATAGGGCAGGGAACTGTGGTTTACTTGGGCCACCTTGTAGGTGGAGGCCAAGTTCAGCCACTCCAACCCAAGATCCAGACTATTCTGGACTGGGTAGCTCCAAAAACCCAGACTCAAGTCAGGGCATTCCTTGGCTTGACTGGGTATTACAGGAGGTTTGTGAAGGGATATGGATCCATTGTGACAGCCCTCACTGAACTCACCTCCAAGAAAATGCCCAAGAAAGTGAACTGGACTGTGGAATGCCAACAGGCCTTTGACACCCTGAAACAAGCAATGTGCTCAGCACCAGTTCTAAAAGCTCCAGATTATTCTAAGCAGTTCATTGTGCAGACTGATGCCTCTGAACATGGGATAGGGGCAGTTTTGTCCCAAACAAATGATGATGGCCTTGACCAGCCTGTTGCTTTCATTAGCAGGAGGTTACTCCCCAGGGAGCAGCGTTGGAGTGCCATTGAGAGGGAGGCCTTTGCTGTGGTTTGGTCCCTGAAGAAGCTGAGACCATACCTCTTTGGGACTCACTTCCTAGTTCAAACTGACCACAGACCTCTCAAATGGCTGATGCAAATGAAAGGTGAAAATCCTAAACTGTTGAGGTGGTCCATCTCCCTACAGGGAATGGACTTTATAGTGGAACACAGACCTGGGACTGCCCATGCCAATGCAGTTGGCCTTTCCAGGTTCTTCCACTTAGAAAATGAAGACTCTCTTGGGAAAGGTTAGTCTCATCCTCTTTCGTTTGGGGGTGGGGTTGTGTAAGGAAATGCCTCCTTGGCATGGTTGCCCCCTGACTTTTTGCCTTTGCTGATGCTATGTTTACAATTGAAAGTGTGCTGAGGCCTGCTAACCAGGCCCCAGCACCAGTGTTCTTTCCCTAAACCTGTACTTTTGTATCCACAATTGGCAGACCCTGGCATCCAGATAAGTCCCTTGTAACTGGTACTTCTAGTACCAAGGGCCCTGATGCCAAGGAAGGTCTCTAAGGGCTGCAGCATGTCTTATGCCACCCTGGAGACCTCTCACTCAGCACAGACACACTGCTTGCCAGCTTGTGTGTGCTAGTGAGGACAAAACGAGTAAGTCGACATGGCACTCCCCTCAGGGTGCCATGCCAGTCTCTCACTGCCTATGCAGTATAGGTAAGACACCCCTCTAGCAGGCCTTACAGCCCTAAGGCAGGGTGCACTATACCATAGGTGAGGGTACCAGTGCATGAGCATGGTACCCCTACAGTGTCTAAACAAAACCTTAGACATTGTAAGTGCAGGGTAGCCATAAGAGTATATGGTCTGGGAGTTTGTCAAACACGAACTCCACAGCACCATAAGGGCTACACTGAAAACTGGAAAGTTTGGTATCAAACTTCTCAGCACAATAAATGCACACTGATGCCAGTGTACATTTTATTGCAAAATACACCCCAGAGGGCACCTTAGAGGTGCCCCCTGAAACTTAACCGACTATCTGTGTAGGCTGACTAGTTCCAGCAGCCTGCCACACTAGAGACATGTTGCTGGCCCCATGGGGAGAGTGCCTTTGTCACTCTGAGGCCAGTAACAAAGCCTGCACTGGGTGGAGATGCTAACACCTCCCCCAGGCAGGAGCTGTAACACCTGGCGGTGAGCCTCAAAGGCTCACCCCTTTGTCACAGCACCGCAGGACACTCCAGCTAGTGGAGTTGCCCGCCCCCTCCGGCCCGGCCCCCACTTTTGGCGGCAAGGCCGGAGAAAATAATGAGAATAACAAGGAGGAGTCACTGGCCAGTCAGGACAGCCCCTAAGGTGTCCTGAGCTGAGGTGACTCTAACTTTTAGAAATCCTCCATCTTGCAGATGGAGGATTCCCCCAATAGGGTTAGGATTGTGACCCCCTCCCCTTGGGAGGAGGCACAAAGAGGGTGTACCCACCCTCAGGGCTAGTAGCCATTGGCTACTAACCCCCCAGACCTAAACACGCCCTTAAATTTAGTATTTAAGGGCTACCCTGAACCCTAGAAAATTAGATTCCTGCAACTACAAGAAGAAGGACTGCCTAGCTGAAAACCCCTGCAGAGGAAGACCAGAAGACGACAACTGCCTTGGCTCCAGAAACTCACCGGCCTGTCTCCTGCCCTCCAAAGATCCTGCTCCAGCGACGCCTTCCAAAGGGACCAGCGACCTCGACATCCTCTGAGGACTGCCCCTGCTTCGAAAAGACAAGAAACTCCCGAGGACAGCGGACCTGCTCCAAGAAAGGCTGCAACTTTGTTTCCAGCAGCCTTGAAAGAACCCTGCAAGCTCCCCGCAAGAAGCGTGAGACTTGCAACACTGCACCCGGCGACCCCGACTCGGCTGGTGGAGACCCAACACCTCAGGAGGGACCCCAGGACTACTCTGATACTGTGAGTACCAAAACCTGTCCCCCCTGAGCCCCCACAGCGCCGCCTGCAGAGGGAATCCCGAGGCTTCCCCTGACCGCGACTCTTTGAATCCTAAGTCCCGACGCCTGGGAGAGACCCTGCACCCGCAGCCCCCAGGACCTGAAGGACCGGACTTTCACTGGAGAAGTGACCCCCAGGAGTCCCTCTCCCTTGCCCAAGTGGAGGTTTCCCCGAGGAACCCCCCCCTTGCCTGCCTGCAGCGCTGAAGAGATCCCGAGATCTCTCATAGACTAACATTGCGAACCCGACGCTTGTTTCTACACTGCACCCGGCCGCCCCCGCGCCGCTGAGGGTGAAATTTCTGTGTGGGCTTGTGTCCCCCCCGGTGCCCTACAAAACCCCCCTGGTCTGCCCTCCGAAGACGCGGGTACTTACCTGCAAGCAGACCGGAACCGGGGCACCCCCTTCTCTCCATTCTAGCCTATGTGTTTTGGGCACCACTTTGAACTCTGCACCTGACCGGCCCTGAGCTGCTGGTGTGGTGACTTTGGGGTTGCTCTGAACCTCCAACGGTGGGCTACCTTGGACCAAGAACTGAACCCTGTAAGTGTCTTACTTACCTGGTAAAACTAACAAAAACTTACCTCCCCCAGGAACTGTGAAAATTGCACTGTGTCCACTTTTAAAACAGCTATTTGTCAATAACTTGTAAAGTATACATGCAATTTTTATGATTTAAAGTTCCTAAAGTACTTACCTGCAATACCTTTCAAATGAGATATTACATGTAGAATTGGAACCTGTGGTTCTTAAAATAAACTAAGAAAAGATATTTTTCTATAACAAAACCTATTGGCTGGATTTGTCTCTGAGTGTGTGTACCTCATTTATTGTCTATGTGTATGTACAACAAATGCTTAACACTACTCCTTGGATAAGCCTACTGCTCGACCACACTACCACAAAATAGAGCATTAGTATTATCTCTTTTTACCACTATTTTACCTCTAAGGGGAACCCTTGGACTCTGTGCATGCTATTCCTTACTTTGAAATAGCACATACAGAGCCAACTTCCTACATTGGTGGATCAGCGGTGGGGTACAAGACTTTGCATTTGCTGGACTACTCAGCCAATACCTGATCACAGGACAAATTCCAAAATTGTCATTAGAAATTGATTTTTGCAATTTGAAAAGTTTTCTAAATTCTTAAAAGACCTGCTAGGGCCTTGTGTTAGATCCTGTTTAGCATTTCTTTTAGAGTTTAAAAGTTTGTAAAAGTTTGAATTAGATTCTAGAACCAGTTGTAGATTCTTAAAAAGTATTCCAACTTTTAGAAGCAAAATGTCTAGCACAGATGTGACTGTGGTGGAACTCGACACCACACCTTACCTCCATCTTAAGATGAGGGAGCTAAGGTCACTCTGTAAAATAAAGAAAATAACAATGGGCCCCAAACCTACCAAAATACAGCTCCAGGAGCTTTTGGCAGAGTTTGAAAAGGCCAACCCCTCTGAGGGTGGCAACTCAGAGGAAGAGGATAGTGACTTGGAGGAAAATTCCCCCCTACCAGTCCTATCTAGGGAGAACAGGGTCCCTCAAACCCTGACTCCAAAAATAATAGTCAGAGATGCTGGTTCCCTCACAGGAGAGACCAACACCTCTGAAATCACTGAGGATAACCCCAGTGAAGAGGACATCCAGTTAGCCAGGATGGCCAAAAGATTGGCTTTGGAAAGACAGATCCTAGCCATAGAGAGGGAAAGACAAGAGATGGGCCTAGGACCCATCAATGGTGGCAGCAACATAAATAGGGTCAGAGATTCTCCTGACATGTTGAAAATCCCTAAAGGGATTGTAACTAAATATGAAGATGGTGATGACATCACCAAATGGTTCACAGCTTTTGAGAGGGCTTGTGTAACCAGAAAAGTGAACAGATCTCACTGGGGTGCTCTCCTTTGGGAAATGTTCACAGGAAAGTGTAGGGATAGACTCCTCACACTCTCTGGACAAGATGCAGAATCTTATGACCTCATGAAGGGTACCCTGATTGAGGGCTTTGGATTCTCCACTGAGGAGTATAGGATTAGATTCAGGGGGGCTCAAAAATCCTCGAGCCAGACCTGGGTTGACTTTGTAGACTACTCAGTAAAAACACTAGATGGTTGGATTCAAGGCAGTGGTGTAAGTAATTATGATGGGCTGTACAATTTATTTGTGAAAGAACACCTATTGAGTAATTGTTTCAATGATAAACTGCATCAGCATCTGGTAGACCTAGGACCAATTTCTCCCCAAGAATTGGGAAAGAAGGCGGACCATTGGGTCAAGACAAGGGTGTCCAAGACTTCAACAGGGGGTGACCAAAAGAAAGGGGTCACAAAGACTCCCCAGGGGAAGGGTGATGAGACAACCAAAACTAAAAATAGTAAAGAGTCTTCTACAGGCCCCCAAAAACCTGCACAGGAGGGTGGGCCCAGAGCCTCTTCACAAAACAATGGGTACAAGGGTAAAAACTTTGATCCCAAAAAGGCCTGGTGTCATAGCTGTAAACAGCATGGACACCAAACTGGAGACAAGGCCTGTCCCAAGAAAGGTTCCACTCCAAACCCCCATCCAGGTAACACTGGTATGGCTAGTCTCCAAGTGGGATCAACAGTGTGCCCAGAGCAAATCAGGGTCCACACTGAAGCTACTCTAGTTTCTGAGGGTGGGGTGGATTTAGCCACACTAGCTGTCTGGCCGCCTAACATGCAAAAATACAGACAGCAACTCTTAATTAATGGGACTAGAATAGAGGGCCTGAGGGATACAGGTGCCAGTGTCACCATGGTGACAGAGAAACTGGTTTCCCCTGGCCAATACCTGACTGGAAAAACTTACACAGTCACCAACGCTGACAATCAGAGAAAAGTACATCCCATGGCAATGGTTACTTTAGAATGGGGAGGGGTCAATGGCCTGAAACAGGTGGTGGTCTCCTCAAATATCCCAGTGGACTGTCTGCTTGGAAATGACCTGGAGTCCTCAGCATGGGCTGAGGTAGAACTAAAAACCCATGCAGCAATGCTGGGTATCCCTGAACTGGTGTGTGTGAAAACAAGAGCACAGTGCAAGGCACGGGGTGAACAAGTAGAGCTGGAGTCTGGAAGAATGGCCCAGCCTACCAAGAGGAAAGGAAAGTCAGTTGGGAAACCAACTGCAACACAGCAAAAGAAAGGGAACCTCTCTTCTCAGGAAGAAGTTCTGCCCTCTGAGGGAACTGAGCCTTTGGAGCTTGAACCTTATCAGGTTGAGCTCTTAGGCCCAGGGGGACCCTCAAGGGAGGAGCTGTGTAAGGGACAAGAAACCTGTCCCTCTCTTGAAGGCCTTAGGCAGCAAGCTGCTGAAGAGTCCAAGGGCAAGAAAAATGGAACACATAGGGTCTATTGGGAAGATGGACTCCTGTACACTGAGGCCAGAGACCCCAAACCTGGTGCCACTAGAAGAGTGGTAGTGCCTCAGCTGTTCAGAGAGTTCATCCTAACATTGGCCCATGACATTCCCCTTGCTGGACATTTGGGACAAACCAAGACGTGGGAGAGGCTAGTCAACCACTTCTACTGGCCCAATATGTCCAACATGGTTAAGGAGTTTTGCCTCTCCTGCCCCACCTGTCAAGCCAGTGGTAAGACAGGTGGGCACCCAAAGGCCCCCCTCATTCCACTTCCAGTGGTGGGGGTCCCCTTTGAAAGAGTGGGTGTGGACATAGTTGGTCCACTGGAACCTCCCACAGCCTCAGGAAATATGTATATCCTGGTAGTAGTGGATCATGCTACCAGGTATCCTGAAGCTATTCCCCTTAGGTCGACTACTGCCCCTGAAGTAGCCAAGGCCCTCATTGGTATCTTTACCAGAGTGGGTTTCCCTAAGGAGGTGGTGTCTGACAGAGGTACCAACTTCATGTCAGCATACCTAAAACACATGTGGAATGAGTGTGGAGTGACTTACAAATTCACTACACCATACCATCCACAAACTAATGGCTTAGTTGAGAGATTCAACAAGACATTAAAAGGCATGATCATGGGGCTCCCAGAAAAGCTCAAAAGGAGATGGGATGTCCTCTTGCCATGTCTGCTTTTCGCTTACAGAGAGGTGCCACAGAAGGGAGTAGGATTCTCACCCTTTGAACTTCTGTTTGGTCATCCTGTAAGGGGACCACTTGCTCTTGTTAAAGAAGGCTGGGAGAGACCTCTTCATGAGCCTAAACAAGACATAGTGGACTATGTACTTGGCCTTCGCTCTAGAATGGCAGAGTACATGGAAAAGGCAACCAAAAACCTTGAGGCCAGCCAACAACTCCAGAAGTTTTGGTATGACCAAAAGGCTGCACTGGTTGAGTTCCAACCAGGGCAGAAAGTCTGGGTTCTGGAGCCTGTGGCTCCCAGGGCACTCCAGGACAAATGGAGTGGCCCTTACCCAGTGCTAGAAAGGAAGAGTCAGGTCACCTACCTGGTGGACCTGGGCACAAGCAGGAGCCCCAAGAGGGTGATCCATGTGAACCGCCTTAAGCTCTTCCATGACAGGGCTGATGTAAATCTGTTGATGGTAACAGATGAGGATCAGGAGGCAGAGAGTGAACCTCTCCCTGATCTTCTGTCATCAGACCCAAAAGATGGCACAGTAGATGGAGTGATCTACTCAGACACCCTCTCTGGCCAACAGCAAGCTGATTGTAGGAGAGTCCTACAACAGTTTCCTGAACTCTTCTCCTTAACCCCTGGTCAGACACACCTGTGTACCCATGATGTGGACACAGGAGACAGCATGCCTGTCAAGAACAAAATCTTTAGACAATCTGACCATGTTAAGGAAAGCATCAAGGTGGAAGTCCACAAGATGCTGGAATTGGGAGTAATTGAGCGCTCTGACAGCCCCTGGGCTAGCCCAGTGGTCTTAGTCCCCAAACCTCACACCAAAGATGGAAAGAAAGAGATGAGGTTTTGTGTGGACTACAGGGGGCTCAATTCTGTCACCAAGACAGATGCTCATCCAATTCCTAGAGCTGAGGAGCTCATAGATAAATTAGGTGCTGCCAAATTCTTAAGTACCTTTGACTTGACAGCAGGGTACTGGCAAATAAAAATGGCACCTGGAGCAAAAGAGAAAACAGCATTCTCCACACCTGATGGGCATTATCAGTTTACTGTTATGCCCTTTGGTTTAAAGAATGCCCCTGCCACCTTCCAAAGGTTGGTGAATCAAGTCCTTGCTGGCTTGGAGTCCTTTAGCACAGCTTATCTTGATGATATTGCTGTCTTTAGCTCCACCTGGCAGGATCACCTGGTCCACCTGAAGAAGGTTTTGAAGGCTCTGCAATCTGCAGGCCTCTCTATCAAGGCATCCAAATGCCAGATAGGGCAGGGAACTGTGGTTTACTTGGGCCACCTTGTAGGTGGAGGCCAAGTTCAGCCACTCCAACCCAAGATCCAGACTATTCTGGACTGGGTAGCTCCAAAAACCCAGACTCAAGTCAGGGCATTCCTTGGCTTGACTGGGTATTACAGGAGGTTTGTGAAGGGATATGGATCCATTGTGACAGCCCTCACTGAACTCACCTCCAAGAAAATGCCCAAGAAAGTGAACTGGACTGTGGAATGCCAACAGGCCTTTGACACCCTGAAACAAGCAATGTGCTCAGCACCAGTTCTAAAAGCTCCAGATTATTCTAAGCAGTTCATTGTGCAGACTGATGCCTCTGAACATGGGATAGGGGCAGTTTTGTCCCAAACAAATGATGATGGCCTTGACCAGCCTGTTGCTTTCATTAGCAGGAGGTTACTCCCCAGGGAGCAGCGTTGGAGTGCCATTGAGAGGGAGGCCTTTGCTGTGGTTTGGTCCCTGAAGAAGCTGAGACCATACCTCTTTGGGACTCACTTCCTAGTTCAAACTGACCACAGACCTCTCAAATGGCTGATGCAAATGAAAGGTGAAAATCCTAAACTGTTGAGGTGGTCCATCTCCCTACAGGGAATGGACTTTATAGTGGAACACAGACCTGGGACTGCCCATGCCAATGCAGTTGGCCTTTCCAGGTTCTTCCACTTAGAAAATGAAGACTCTCTTGGGAAAGGTTAGTCTCATCCTCTTTCGTTTGGGGGTGGGGTTGTGTAAGGAAATGCCTCCTTGGCATGGTTGCCCCCTGACTTTTTGCCTTTGCTGATGCTATGTTTACAATTGAAAGTGTGCTGAGGCCTGCTAACCAGGCCCCAGCACCAGTGTTCTTTCCCTAAACCTGTACTTTTGTATCCACAATTGGCAGACCCTGGCATCCAGATAAGTCCCTTGTAACTGGTACTTCTAGTACCAAGGGCCCTGATGCCAAGGAAGGTCTCTAAGGGCTGCAGCATGTCTTATGCCACCCTGGAGACCTCTCACTCAGCACAGACACACTGCTTGCCAGCTTGTGTGTGCTAGTGAGGACAAAACGAGTAAGTCGACATGGCACTCCCCTCAGGGTGCCATGCCAGTCTCTCACTGCCTATGCAGTATAGGTAAGACACCCCTCTAGCAGGCCTTACAGCCCTAAGGCAGGGTGCACTATACCATAGGTGAGGGTACCAGTGCATGAGCATGGTACCCCTACAGTGTCTAAACAAAACCTTAGACATTGTAAGTGCAGGGTAGCCATAAGAGTATATGGTCTGGGAGTTTGTCAAACACGAACTCCACAGCACCATAAGGGCTACACTGAAAACTGGAAAGTTTGGTATCAAACTTCTCAGCACAATAAATGCACACTGATGCCAGTGTACATTTTATTGCAAAATACACCCCAGAGGGCACCTTAGAGGTGCCCCCTGAAACTTAACCGACTATCTGTGTAGGCTGACTAGTTCCAGCAGCCTGCCACACTAGAGACATGTTGCTGGCCCCATGGGGAGAGTGCCTTTGTCACTCTGAGGCCAGTAACAAAGCCTGCACTGGGTGGAGATGCTAACACCTCCCCCAGGCAGGAGCTGTAACACCTGGCGGTGAGCCTCAAAGGCTCACCCCTTTGTCACAGCACCGCAGGACACTCCAGCTAGTGGAGTTGCCCGCCCCCTCCGGCCCGGCCCCCACTTTTGGCGGCAAGGCCGGAGAAAATAATGAGAATAACAAGGAGGAGTCACTGGCCAGTCAGGACAGCCCCTAAGGTGTCCTGAGCTGAGGTGACTCTAACTTTTAGAAATCCTCCATCTTGCAGATGGAGGATTCCCCCAATAGGGTTAGGATTGTGACCCCCTCCCCTTGGGAGGAGGCACAAAGAGGGTGTACCCACCCTCAGGGCTAGTAGCCATTGGCTACTAACCCCCCAGACCTAAACACGCCCTTAAATTTAGTATTTAAGGGCTACCCTGAACCCTAGAAAATTAGATTCCTGCAACTACAAGAAGAAGGACTGCCTAGCTGAAAACCCCTGCAGAGGAAGACCAGAAGACGACAACTGCCTTGGCTCCAGAAACTCACCGGCCTGTCTCCTGCCCTCCAAAGATCCTGCTCCAGCGACGCCTTCCAAAGGGACCAGCGACCTCGACATCCTCTGAGGACTGCCCCTGCTTCGAAAAGACAAGAAACTCCCGAGGACAGCGGACCTGCTCCAAGAAAGGCTGCAACTTTGTTTCCAGCAGCCTTGAAAGAACCCTGCAAGCTCCCCGCAAGAAGCGTGAGACTTGCAACACTGCACCCGGCGACCCCGACTCGGCTGGTGGAGACCCAACACCTCAGGAGGGACCCCAGGACTACTCTGATACTGTGAGTACCAAAACCTGTCCCCCCTGAGCCCCCACAGCGCCGCCTGCAGAGGGAATCCCGAGGCTTCCCCTGACCGCGACTCTTTGAATCCTAAGTCCCGACGCCTGGGAGAGACCCTGCACCCGCAGCCCCCAGGACCTGAAGGACCGGACTTTCACTGGAGAAGTGACCCCCAGGAGTCCCTCTCCCTTGCCCAAGTGGAGGTTTCCCCGAGGAACCCCCCCCTTGCCTGCCTGCAGCGCTGAAGAGATCCCGAGATCTCTCATAGACTAACATTGCGAACCCGACGCTTGTTTCTACACTGCACCCGGCCGCCCCCGCGCCGCTGAGGGTGAAATTTCTGTGTGGGCTTGTGTCCCCCCCGGTGCCCTACAAAACCCCCCTGGTCTGCCCTCCGAAGACGCGGGTACTTACCTGCAAGCAGACCGGAACCGGGGCACCCCCTTCTCTCCATTCTAGCCTATGTGTTTTGGGCACCACTTTGAACTCTGCACCTGACCGGCCCTGAGCTGCTGGTGTGGTGACTTTGGGGTTGCTCTGAACCTCCAACGGTGGGCTACCTTGGACCAAGAACTGAACCCTGTAAGTGTCTTACTTACCTGGTAAAACTAACAAAAACTTACCTCCCCCAGGAACTGTGAAAATTGCACTGTGTCCACTTTTAAAACAGCTATTTGTCAATAACTTGTAAAGTATACATGCAATTTTTATGATTTAAAGTTCCTAAAGTACTTACCTGCAATACCTTTCAAATGAGATATTACATGTAGAATTGGAACCTGTGGTTCTTAAAATAAACTAAGAAAAGATATTTTTCTATAACAAAACCTATTGGCTGGATTTGTCTCTGAGTGTGTGTACCTCATTTATTGTCTATGTGTATGTACAACAAATGCTTAACACTACTCCTTGGATAAGCCTACTGCTCGACCACACTACCACAAAATAGAGCATTAGTATTATCTCTTTTTACCACTATTTTACCTCTAAGGGGAACCCTTGGACTCTGTGCATGCTATTCCTTACTTTGAAATAGCACATACAGAGCCAACTTCCTACATTGGTGGATCAGCGGTGGGGTACAAGACTTTGCATTTGCTGGACTACTCAGCCAATACCTGATCACAGGACAAATTCCAAAATTGTCATTAGAAATTGATTTTTGCAATTTGAAAAGTTTTCTAAATTCTTAAAAGACCTGCTAGGGCCTTGTGTTAGATCCTGTTTAGCATTTCTTTTAGAGTTTAAAAGTTTGTAAAAGTTTGAATTAGATTCTAGAACCAGTTGTAGATTCTTAAAAAGTATTCCAACTTTTAGAAGCAAAATGTCTAGCACAGATGTGACTGTGGTGGAACTCGACACCACACCTTACCTCCATCTTAAGATGAGGGAGCTAAGGTCACTCTGTAAAATAAAGAAAATAACAATGGGCCCCAAACCTACCAAAATACAGCTCCAGGAGCTTTTGGCAGAGTTTGAAAAGGCCAACCCCTCTGAGGGTGGCAACTCAGAGGAAGAGGATAGTGACTTGGAGGAAAATTCCCCCCTACCAGTCCTATCTAGGGAGAACAGGGTCCCTCAAACCCTGACTCCAAAAATAATAGTCAGAGATGCTGGTTCCCTCACAGGAGAGACCAACACCTCTGAAATCACTGAGGATAACCCCAGTGAAGAGGACATCCAGTTAGCCAGGATGGCCAAAAGATTGGCTTTGGAAAGACAGATCCTAGCCATAGAGAGGGAAAGACAAGAGATGGGCCTAGGACCCATCAATGGTGGCAGCAACATAAATAGGGTCAGAGATTCTCCTGACATGTTGAAAATCCCTAAAGGGATTGTAACTAAATATGAAGATGGTGATGACATCACCAAATGGTTCACAGCTTTTGAGAGGGCTTGTGTAACCAGAAAAGTGAACAGATCTCACTGGGGTGCTCTCCTTTGGGAAATGTTCACAGGAAAGTGTAGGGATAGACTCCTCACACTCTCTGGACAAGATGCAGAATCTTATGACCTCATGAAGGGTACCCTGATTGAGGGCTTTGGATTCTCCACTGAGGAGTATAGGATTAGATTCAGGGGGGCTCAAAAATCCTCGAGCCAGACCTGGGTTGACTTTGTAGACTACTCAGTAAAAACACTAGATGGTTGGATTCAAGGCAGTGGTGTAAGTAATTATGATGGGCTGTACAATTTATTTGTGAAAGAACACCTATTGAGTAATTGTTTCAATGATAAACTGCATCAGCATCTGGTAGACCTAGGACCAATTTCTCCCCAAGAATTGGGAAAGAAGGCGGACCATTGGGTCAAGACAAGGGTGTCCAAGACTTCAACAGGGGGTGACCAAAAGAAAGGGGTCACAAAGACTCCCCAGGGGAAGGGTGATGAGACAACCAAAACTAAAAATAGTAAAGAGTCTTCTACAGGCCCCCAAAAACCTGCACAGGAGGGTGGGCCCAGAGCCTCTTCACAAAACAATGGGTACAAGGGTAAAAACTTTGATCCCAAAAAGGCCTGGTGTCATAGCTGTAAACAGCATGGACACCAAACTGGAGACAAGGCCTGTCCCAAGAAAGGTTCCACTCCAAACCCCCATCCAGGTAACACTGGTATGGCTAGTCTCCAAGTGGGATCAACAGTGTGCCCAGAGCAAATCAGGGTCCACACTGAAGCTACTCTAGTTTCTGAGGGTGGGGTGGATTTAGCCACACTAGCTGTCTGGCCGCCTAACATGCAAAAATACAGACAGCAACTCTTAATTAATGGGACTAGAATAGAGGGCCTGAGGGATACAGGTGCCAGTGTCACCATGGTGACAGAGAAACTGGTTTCCCCTGGCCAATACCTGACTGGAAAAACTTACACAGTCACCAACGCTGACAATCAGAGAAAAGTACATCCCATGGCAATGGTTACTTTAGAATGGGGAGGGGTCAATGGCCTGAAACAGGTGGTGGTCTCCTCAAATATCCCAGTGGACTGTCTGCTTGGAAATGACCTGGAGTCCTCAGCATGGGCTGAGGTAGAACTAAAAACCCATGCAGCAATGCTGGGTATCCCTGAACTGGTGTGTGTGAAAACAAGAGCACAGTGCAAGGCACGGGGTGAACAAGTAGAGCTGGAGTCTGGAAGAATGGCCCAGCCTACCAAGAGGAAAGGAAAGTCAGTTGGGAAACCAACTGCAACACAGCAAAAGAAAGGGAACCTCTCTTCTCAGGAAGAAGTTCTGCCCTCTGAGGGAACTGAGCCTTTGGAGCTTGAACCTTATCAGGTTGAGCTCTTAGGCCCAGGGGGACCCTCAAGGGAGGAGCTGTGTAAGGGACAAGAAACCTGTCCCTCTCTTGAAGGCCTTAGGCAGCAAGCTGCTGAAGAGTCCAAGGGCAAGAAAAATGGAACACATAGGGTCTATTGGGAAGATGGACTCCTGTACACTGAGGCCAGAGACCCCAAACCTGGTGCCACTAGAAGAGTGGTAGTGCCTCAGCTGTTCAGAGAGTTCATCCTAACATTGGCCCATGACATTCCCCTTGCTGGACATTTGGGACAAACCAAGACGTGGGAGAGGCTAGTCAACCACTTCTACTGGCCCAATATGTCCAACATGGTTAAGGAGTTTTGCCTCTCCTGCCCCACCTGTCAAGCCAGTGGTAAGACAGGTGGGCACCCAAAGGCCCCCCTCATTCCACTTCCAGTGGTGGGGGTCCCCTTTGAAAGAGTGGGTGTGGACATAGTTGGTCCACTGGAACCTCCCACAGCCTCAGGAAATATGTATATCCTGGTAGTAGTGGATCATGCTACCAGGTATCCTGAAGCTATTCCCCTTAGGTCGACTACTGCCCCTGAAGTAGCCAAGGCCCTCATTGGTATCTTTACCAGAGTGGGTTTCCCTAAGGAGGTGGTGTCTGACAGAGGTACCAACTTCATGTCAGCATACCTAAAACACATGTGGAATGAGTGTGGAGTGACTTACAAATTCACTACACCATACCATCCACAAACTAATGGCTTAGTTGAGAGATTCAACAAGACATTAAAAGGCATGATCATGGGGCTCCCAGAAAAGCTCAAAAGGAGATGGGATGTCCTCTTGCCATGTCTGCTTTTCGCTTACAGAGAGGTGCCACAGAAGGGAGTAGGATTCTCACCCTTTGAACTTCTGTTTGGTCATCCTGTAAGGGGACCACTTGCTCTTGTTAAAGAAGGCTGGGAGAGACCTCTTCATGAGCCTAAACAGGACATAGTGGACTATGTACTTGGCCTTCGCTCTAGAATGGCAGAGTACATGGAAAAGGCAACCAAAAACCTTGAGGCCAGCCAACAACTCCAGAAGTTTTGGTATGACCAAAAGGCTGCACTGGTTGAGTTCCAACCAGGGCAGAAAGTCTGGGTTCTGGAGCCTGTGGCTCCCAGGGCACTCCAGGACAAATGGAGTGGCCCTTACCCAGTGCTAGAAAGGAAGAGTCAGGTCACCTACCTGGTGGACCTGGGCACAAGCAGGAGCCCCAAGAGGGTGATCCATGTGAACCGCCTTAAGCTCTTCCATGACAGGGCTGATGTAAATCTGTTGATGGTAACAGATGAGGATCAGGAGGCAGAGAGTGAACCTCTCCCTGATCTTCTGTCATCAGACCCAAAAGATGGCACAGTAGATGGAGTGATCTACTCAGACACCCTCTCTGGCCAACAGCAAGCTGATTGTAGGAGAGTCCTACAACAGTTTCCTGAACTCTTCTCCTTAACCCCTGGTCAGACACACCTGTGTACCCATGATGTGGACACAGGAGACAGCATGCCTGTCAAGAACAAAATCTTTAGACAATCTGACCATGTTAAGGAAAGCATCAAGGTGGAAGTCCACAAGATGCTGGAATTGGGAGTAATTGAGCGCTCTGACAGCCCCTGGGCTAGCCCAGTGGTCTTAGTCCCCAAACCTCACACCAAAGATGGAAAGAAAGAGATGAGGTTTTGTGTGGACTACAGGGGGCTCAATTCTGTCACCAAGACAGATGCTCATCCAATTCCTAGAGCTGATGAGCTCATAGATAAATTAGGTGCTGCCAAATTCTTAAGTACCTTTGACTTGACAGCAGGGTACTGGCAAATAAAAATGGCACCTGGAGCAAAAGAGAAAACAGCATTCTCCACACCTGATGGGCATTATCAGTTTACTGTTATGCCCTTTGGTTTAAAGAATGCCCCTGCCACCTTCCAAAGGTTGGTGAATCAAGTCCTTGCTGGCTTGGAGTCCTTTAGCACAGCTTATCTTGATGATATTGCTGTCTTTAGCTCCACCTGGCAGGATCACCTGGTCCACCTGAAGAAGGTTTTGAAGGCTCTGCAATCTGCAGGCCTCTCTATCAAGGCATCCAAATGCCAGATAGGGCAGGGAACTGTGGTTTACTTGGGCCACCTTGTAGGTGGAGGCCAAGTTCAGCCACTCCAACCCAAGATCCAGACTATTCTGGACTGGGTAGCTCCAAAAACCCAGACTCAAGTCAGGGCATTCCTTGGCTTGACTGGGTATTACAGGAGGTTTGTGAAGGGATATGGATCCATTGTGACAGCCCTCACTGAACTCACCTCCTAGAAAATGCCCAAGAAAGTGAACTGGACTGTGGAATGCCAACAGGCCTTTGACACCCTGAAACAAGCAATGTGCTCAGCACCAGTTCTAAAAGCTCCAGATTATTCTAAGCAGTTCATTGTGCAGACTGATGCCTCTGAACATGGGATAGGGGCAGTTTTGTCCCAAACAAATGATGATGGCCTTGACCAGCCTGTTGCTTTCATTAGCAGGAGGTTACTCCCCAGGGAGCAGCGTTGGAGTGCCATTGAGAGGGAGGCCTTTGCTGTGGTTTGGTCCCTGAAGAAGCTGAGACCATACCTCTTTGGGACTCACTTCCTAGTTCAAACTGACCACAGACCTCTCAAATGGCTGATGCAAATGAAAGGTGAAAATCCTAAACTGTTGAGGTGGTCCATCTCCCTACAGGGAATGGACTTTATAGTGGAACACAGACCTGGGACTGCCCATGCCAATGCAGATGGCCTTTCCAGGTTCTTCCACTTAGAAAATGAAGACTCTCTTGGGAAAGGTTAGTCTCATCCTCTTTCGTTTGGGGGGGGGTTGTGTAAGGAAATGCCTCCTTGGCATGGTTGCCCCCTGACTTTTTGCCTTTGCTGATGCTATGTTTACAATTGAAAGTGTGCTGCGGCCTGCTAACCAGGCCCCAGCACCAGTGTTCTTTCCCTAAACCTGTACTTTTGTATCCACAATTGGCAGACCCTGGCATCCAGATAAGTCCCTTGTAACTGGTACTTCTAGTACCAAGGGCCCTGATGCCAAGGAAGGTCTCTAAGGGCTGCAGCATGTCTTATGCCACCCTGGAGACCTCTCACTCAGCACAGACACACTGCTTGCCAGCTTGTGTGTGCTAGTGAGGACAAAACGAGTAAGTCGACATGGCACTCCCCTCAGGGTGCCATGCCAGTCTCTCACTGCCTATGCAGTATAGGTAAGACACCCCTCTAGCAGGCCTTACAGCCCTAAGGCAGGGTGCACTATACCATAGGTGAGGGTACCAGTGCATGAGCATGGTACCCCTACAGTGTCTAAACAAAACCTTAGACATTGTAAGTGCAGGGTAGCCATAAGAGTATATGGTCTGGGAGTTTGTCAAACACGAACTCCACAGCACCATAAGGGCTACACTGAAAACTGGAAAGTTTGGTATCAAACTTCTCAGCACAATAAATGCACACTGATGCCAGTGTACATTTTATTGCAAAATACACCCCAGAGGGCACCTTAGAGGTGCCCCCTGAAACTTAACCGACTATCTGTGTAGGCTGACTAGTTCCAGCAGCCTGCCACACTAGAGACATGTTGCTGGCCCCATGGGGAGAGTGCCTTTGTCACTCTGAGGCCAGTAACAAAGCCTGCACTGGGTGGAGATGCTAACACCTCCCCCAGGCAGGAGCTGTAACACCTGGCGGTGAGCCTCAAAGGCTCACCCCTTTGTCACAGCACCGCAGGACACTCCAGCTAGTGGAGTTGCCCACCCCCTCCGGCCCGGCCCCCACTTTTGGCGGCAAGGCCGGAGAAAATAATGAGAATAACAAGGAGGAGTCACTGGCCAGTCAGGACAGCCCCTAAGGTGTCCTGAGCTGAGGTGACTCTAACTTTTAGAAATCCTCCATCTTGCAGATGGAGGATTCCCCCAATAGGGTTAGGATTGTGACCCCCTCCCCTTGGGAGGAGGCACAAAGAGGGTGTACCCACCCTCAGGGCTAGTAGCCATTGGCTACTAACCCCCCAGACCTAAACACGCCCTTAAATTTAGTATTTAAGGGCTACCCTGAACCCTAGAAAATTAGATTCCTGCAACTACAAGAAGAAGGACTGCCTAGCTGAAAACCCCTGCAGAGGAAGACCAGAAGACGACAACTGCCTTGGCTCCAGAAACTCACCGGCCTGTCTCCTGCCCTCCAAAGATCCTGCTCCAGCGACGCCTTCCAAAGGGACCAGCGACCTCGACATCCTCTGAGGACTGCCCCTGCTTCGAAAAGACAAGAAACTCCCGAGGACAGCGGACCTGCTCCAAGAAAGGCTGCAACTTTGTTTCCAGCAGCCTTGAAAGAACCCTGCAAGCTCCCCGCAAGAAGCGTGAGACTTGCAACACTGCACCCGGCGACCCCGACTCGGCTGGTGGAGACCCAACACCTCAGGAGGGACCCCAGGACTACTCTGATACTGTGAGTACCAAAACCTGTCCCCCCTGAGCCCCCACAGCGCCGCCTGCAGAGGGAATCCCGAGGCTTCCCCTGACCGCGACTCTTTGAATCCTAAGTCCCGACGCCTGGGAGAGACCCTGCACCCGCAGCCCCCAGGACCTGAAGGACCGGACTTTCACTGGAGAAGTGACCCCCAGGAGTCCCTCTCCCTTGCCCAAGTGGAGGTTTCCCCGAGGAACCCCCCCCTTGCCTGCCTGCAGCGCTGAAGAGATCCCGAGATCTCTCATAGACTAACATTGCGAACCCGACGCTTGTTTCTACACTGCACCCGGCCGCCCCCGCGCCGCTGAGGGTGAAATTTCTGTGTGGGCTTGTGTCCCCCCCGGTGCCCTACAAAACCCCCCTGGTCTGCCCTCCGAAGACGCGGGTACTTACCTGCAAGCAGACCGGAACCGGGGCACCCCCTTCTCTCCATTCTAGCCTATGTGTTTTGGGCACCACTTTGAACTCTGCACCTGACCGGCCCTGAGCTGCTGGTGTGGTGACTTTGGGGTTGCTCTGAACCTCCAACGGTGGGCTACCTTGGACCAAGAACTGAACCCTGTAAGTGTCTTACTTACCTGGTAAAACTAACAAAAACTTACCTCCCCCAGGAACTGTGAAAATTGCACTGTGTCCACTTTTAAAACAGCTATTTGTCAATAACTTGTAAAGTATACATGCAATTTTTATGATTTAAAGTTCCTAAAGTACTTACCTGCAATACCTTTCAAATGAGATATTATATGTAGAATTGGAACCTGTGGTTCTTAAAATAAACTAAGAAAATATATTTTTCTATAACAAAACCTATTGGCTGGATTTGTCTCTGAGTGTGTGTACCTCATTTATTGTCTATGTGTATGTACAACAAATGCTTAACACTACTCCTTGGATAAGCCTACTGTTCGACCACACTACCACAAAATAGAGCATTAGTATTATCTCTTTTTACCACTATTTTACCTCTAAGGGGAACCCTTGGACTCTGTGCATGCTATTCCTTACTTTGAAATAGCACATACAGAGCCAACTTCCTACATATATGTTTTGAAAACTTCACTTAGGGCAGGGATGGCATTGGATTAAATTAAAAATGCTGGCTATTGTTTGTATTGTATATGTTGTTGGTTAATATTTGATGGCATAGGAGGGTGTGTGTTGTGAAATTTTATAGCTCAGTTAATTGTTGTTAACGTTAGCATTTTCTTCAGTGTTACCACCATGCCTCCTTATGGCCAGTGTGTGTGGGTGTGTATGTTTGTCATTGCGTACCATTTGTCTTTGTTCTCCATGCTGTGTGGTCAGGGGCCAGTTTGTGTAGTCTATGTCCATGGGCTTGCATGTGTTCTTTGTTCTCCATGCCTCCTTGTTTACAGTTATAATTCAACGGGGTGCAAAGTGAGGAGATGTGGCGCTCAGGATGTAAATCTGCCCTATGTGTTCTAACAGGGAAACCCCACAAGGGAAACACCCTACCCTTAGAGGTATAAACAACCTCAAAACTAAGACAATGCACAATGAGGGTCCCCTCTTATAGAAATATTATATTATCCAATTGGTAATTCCGCTCCCGATCTGTGAGATCACCAAATATGTATTGTAGGGAGCGGCGTCTTTGAGTTCGGACGCCTAGCGTGTGCCGCTCCCTACAATACATATTTGGTGATCTCACAGATCGGGATCAGAATTACCAATTGGATAATATAATATTATACGTTTGAAGCACATATTGATTTGGACACATTTTTTACCGCTTGTTTCTGAAGTGTTGTGGACATATAAGCCCTGAAGAAGTCGTAAGGGATGTAAACATTTCCCAAGACGAAACACGTGTTGGCTGGAAATACAACCTTCTTTGGATGTTGGATTCTCCAAATGAGAAATCATACTCTGAATAAACTTTGGATTCATCGGTTGACTCCAGAACCTGTTTGGTGTGACATGGACTGTTATATGAAATTATGTTCTTTGTGAAGTGTATTTTTGATAAACTGTTTATTTCTATAAGAGGGGACCCTCATTGTGCATTCTCCTTGTTTACAGTTGCTGTTTGACCATGTGGCCGGCAGCCATTTTGTGCATCCTGCCATGTGCTTTTGCCATATGCTTCCATGTGTTCTTTGTTCCCCATGCTTCCTTGCTAACTGTTGTCGTTTGACCATGTGGCTGATGGTCATTTTGTGCATCCAGCCACTGTCCCTTTGCCATAGGCTTGATGTGTTCTTTGTTTGCCATGCCTCCTTCCTCCTTCTTGTTGTTTGAGCATGTGGCGGCCACCATTTTGTGCATTCAGCCACTGTGTCTTTGCCATGGGCTTGCATGTGTTCTTTATTCTACATGCCTCCTTGCTCCTTGTTGTTTGACCATGTGACTGGCGGCCATTTCGTGCAACTAGCCAGTGTCCCTTTGAATAGGCTTGCATGCGTTCTTTGTTTGCCATGCCTTCTTGCTCCTTGTTGTTATTTGACCCTGGGGCAGGCAGCCTTTTGTGCATCCAGCAACTCTGTCTTTGCCATAGGCTTGCATGTGTTCTGTGTTTGCCATGTCTCCTTGCTCCTTGTTGTTGTTTGACCATGTGGCTGGCAACCATTTTGGGCATCCAGCCAGTGTTTCTTTCCTATAGACTTGCATGGAAACATCAGCAATTATTGATCATCTTATTTGTTTAATTTAAGTTTATATTTTAGTTTTTTATTTTAATTTTCCATTTTATTTTTTCATTTTATTTTTATTTCAACTTTACTTCATTTTGATTTTTTGTTTCTTTTTAAATTTTAAATTTTATTTTTTGAATTTCTTGTTTTTAAAATTTTATTTTGATATTAGTTTTTGGAAAAAATTGTTATTTTTTAATTAATTTCATTTTATTTAATTTCACAATATGCCTTGTAACATCCATCCATCTATCCATCCATTTCTCCATCCATCCATCCATCCATC
Organism: Pleurodeles waltl; assembly: GCF_031143425.1. NCBI lineage: Eukaryota > Metazoa > Chordata > Amphibia > Caudata > Salamandridae > Pleurodeles > Pleurodeles waltl. The sequence goes on from NC_090440.1 coordinate 404,054,522, forward strand.
CACCAAAGGTGCACAGCCAATCTAAAGCATTCGGTTTCTTTAGGTGCATAATAATTCCATTCCCTCCTTGACACCCTAGATGCAGTGCACTGCAGACATATCAGCAGCATAATTCTTTTTTTTTTTAATGATTATTCCATTTGCCCTGGGCCACCTTGCCGCTATAAGATTTTTAGAGATTATTCCATCTACTCATGCACCTTCTCTGATTAGCATAGGTGTCTCCTTTAAAACAGATGGAGCTAAAGCAAAGAGCAATATCTGCATGTTGTGCTGCCTGATTTCAAATGAAATTTTATGGTGTGGTAGTGTGGTTTGACTTTACAATGTTTGATTAAATTGGTATTTATTGCGTAAGTAACCAACCACACTAATATTGTATTTACTTGTACTATTTCAACCTGCAACAATGCGATGTTTCACTAACTACATGTTTTTCACTCTGTTGCTATTAGGTGCACAAGAGACAAAACATCAGGTCACCCGCAGTGCTACCAAAGAGAAGGTCTGTATAGTTATTTTGGTCCTCCAAACTCTTCCGCTTGTGGATCTTAGTGCCACTGCCAACTGAGAGCTTAAAATGGCCTCAAAGAAAGTTGATCTCAAGAAAGTGGTCAGTGAGAAGAAACAGCTTTTCACCATTGGAGTGCTGACCGCCATCGGGAGATGTGTGCATGCCACACCGGCCTCTGGTGAGGAACCTGGGAGCAGCACTCCCGCATCAACAGCACCACCCCAACCTGAGCCCAAGACCATGTCTGTCAGGCAGGCAGCCACTGTAATCAATGTGAGGCCGATGAGCAGTGACGTTTATTTTGATTTGTCCCTTTCGGAAAGTAGTACCCAATCATTTCTAGAAATAGAGCAAGGTGGACAGTAGCCACAGCCAGCAATAGTGCATCTTCCCAAAGTTGGAGCAGAACCTCCTTTTTTGGAATCAATGGCTCCCAGATCTCCAGCAAGAAAAAAGGAAGGTTACTAACTCCATCTTCTTCTCCAAGCACCACTCCTGATAACGATGATAGGGAGTGGACCCCGTCAGCGTCCAGGAGATGCCAGGAAAGGCAAGGGGAAAAAAAGTTCCAGAAAGCCTTGAAATCATGGAAGGGGATGATGATGATGAGGATGATGATAACGAGCCAGTCATTGTTGAAGCTGGCACAGAGGAGTCCGACATTACTATCCAACCTGCCCAGAGGGATTTGGCACTGGCAGCACTGCCATCTCCCATATTTGTAAGGCCTCAGCAGACACCTGCACCACCCCATACCTCAGTAGAAGTGTGCACTGCAGAGAGGCAATTGACACACCCACCTACCTCCAGTACTTCTTGAGGCATTGTCAGTTGCCTTGTAAGAAAGTGCTACTCCCTAGTGTGGGACTTTTTGACGATTAGCAAACATGAGGAGAACATTGGAATATGCTTCATTTGCCACACAAGTGTTCGTTGAGGTCAGCCTGGTTCACATTATGGTACTGAAGGCCAGACGACCCATGTGAAAAAACATCATGCAATTCGGTGGGAGGGGCACCTTGAAAAACTGCTGAACATGGATGGGGTGGTCAAGGTGAGGAGAGCTGGGAAACATCAGTTACAACTGGTCAATTCACAGTGGAAGGTGAGGAAGTAGAAGGTGACATCCTCACGTAAAGCAGCCCTGTCACCAGCAGTGGGCCTGAATCACCTGCCTCAGTGATCTCATAATGGCAAAGGAGTCATATGGAGACACCACGGCATACGGTGAGTGCTGACGCACATTGATTCTACCACCACCTACAGCTCAAAAGTCGTCTGCGTCAGTGGCCCCACAAAAGAAGAAATCCAGGCTACTATTACAGGCATGTTTAGGTAGGAGGGGTCCTACGACCGCAACCAGTGCATTGCGCATTTGTACAATGGGAAGCTGGCAAAAAAAATTGCGCTGGACTTCCTCCCTTTTTCTATTGTGGAAGGAATGGTATTCTTAAGGTTGTGGCAGTCATCTGCCCAAAATGGAAGGTTCCAAGTCAAACCTATTTTGCCAGAGTTGCTGTTCCAACATTGCATCAAAATGAGCTGCAATTGTTTGGACAAGCTTTGCAGCAAGTTGTTGTCCACACTACCCACCTGATGACAGACACATGGACCAGTTGTCAGGCTACTGATTACATGTCCATCACTGCACGCTGGATCTCTTTTGCAGGAGTGAAACACAAGCTATCTATAGGTCTTGACCCTGAATACATTTTTAAGAGTGTTCAGCGGCATGCAACAGTAGCCATGTTTGCCATGGAGAAATCACATACAGCTGCAAACATCTTAGATGAATTTAATAGCAAGGTGTCTGAATGGCTGTGACCCAGAGGTCTCCAAATTGGATTTGTTTCCACGGACAATGGCAGTAACATAGTCAAGGACATGCCAGACAGTGGCTATATTCTGGGTCCTGTGTTTGGCACACTGCACCAACCTGGTTGTGCAAGACTTTCTAAGAAAAGAAGACATAGTCAGCAACATACTGACCACCTGCAGACGAATCAGCACTCATTTCAGCCATTCTTTTGAAACCCCAAAACAGCTGTGGATCATTCAACGTGGTAATAGCGTACCAGTCAAAGCCCTAATACAGGAGGTGCCAACACGCTGGAACTCAACCTATTAATTGTTGCAATGACTATGTCATTTCTCAGAAGAGGGGATGCAATTGGGAAAGCTATGACCATGGATGCAGACAAATGGGACTCAGTCAAATGCATGACACAGATGCTGTTCTCTTTTGAGGTTTTTACACTGGAAGTTAGCATACAGGGCAGTACGATGGGCAAGCTATCCCATTGTTGCATCTGCTACAGGACCAGTTAAAGAAGGTGCCTGTAAGGTTCACACTCGGTGGTGTAAACGAAAACCCAGAAGCATATGCCTTGGTTCAGAGCCTAAGCTATTGCTTGACTTTTAATTCAAGGCTGCAAAATTACATTATCTCGTCCAAAGAGTACATCTGTGCCACCCTACTTGATCCATGCTACAAAAAATTATTTCCTCTTTCATTCCTTTTTCTGAAGCAGATGTTTCAAAATAGAAGAGGTGGCTTGTTGAGCAAGCCGGAGAACTGGAAGAAGAATGGCTGGAATTTCCTAATCTGCAGTTCTGGGGTGCCACCTTCACCTTCTAGAGAGGGCACTCCTATCTCACAGCAGCCAACACCAGCAACAAGAATCCAGCAACAACAGCATCAAAAGAATCAGACCCAACTTCTGCATTGGCTTGGTTTTAAGTGCAGGTCGTAAGTCCAGTGCAGAGGGTAAGACAAAAGAGGTTAAGCAAGTGGCAGCACCAGTGGCACGTCAGAGGATGTTCCAGGAGTATCTGGATGACCCAAAAGAGGTGTTTGTGTATCAAAACCCATTGGGGTATTGATATGGGAAGATGTGCAAATGGCCAGAGCTCAGCAGGCTGGCATTAAAGTATCTGGCTTGTACTGTAGCCAGCGTGTCTGTTGAATGTGTGTTTTTTGCAGCTGGTGCAGTTGTTACAGTGAGAAGGACCATTCTCTTGCCTCAAAACATGGACAGATTAACCATGATCAAAATGAAACAGCGTTTTATACCACCTGATGTTGGAGGGTTAGTTGTGTGGCCTGCACAAGTAATAAGTCCACACCCGACCAACTCTGGGAACCAAACACCCCATTGTAGCACTTGACTCTCATAGAGTAGCGTTGCAGAGCAGTCCAAGGCTTACTCAGGGAAGTGGTGTGGGCTAGTGATCTCATTCACGAGCACACAAGAATAACATTCAATAAATGTTTGTCCAGTATGTGCTTTTCCTTTTGATGAAGCAAAAACACCTTTATTACACACACTACTCAATACTATGCAACAATTACAAATATACACCATCTGATGGAATTACTTTTGGATGACATTGCATAATCATTCTTGTCTCTCTCAAGGGGAGATTTAACCCCACAACCTACATGGCAGAACATTTACTTGTAGTCTAATGCAATATTTGACTGTAACTTGGGAATGAGAGTACCTGATACTAGCAATGGAGTAAATCGACTTTGATCACTGGTGAATGTCAGACTCATTACTCAAATAAGCATCAACAAGGAACATGTCTAAGCAGGCTGAAGTGGTTGGCGTTGGTAGGATCACTCTCACCATGATCTACGCAATCTGCCCACACCCCTGACTGGTGTGGGTCAAAGTTCATCCTAATCTGCATTGAAATATTCACCATAAAAATGATGAACTGTTGGCACAGTCCCTAAAGGTTATCACTTGGTTGTTAATCAGAATGTAATACCCTCTTTTACCCCTAGACGGTGTCTTAACATTTTAAACCACATTTAGCATACAATGCTACCATTTTGGGTGTTTACCATTATAACAATCCTTTTGTTATCACCTTCCAGTCCACAGGAACTGCAGCCATGATATTTGCCCTTAGAGGGCACAATTTCAACACCCTGAAACAAACATTTTAGAACCCTGGAGTGATTATCACTTTCAAGTCTCATCTAATCAAGGGTGGGGACGCAAAACTTCCTGTTGGGGGGAGGCTGCACTGCAGCTTCCCCTGTCTATTGGCTTTCTGTTGGTGGTGACCCCATCTTCCTGGGGGCACCACAACCTGAGGAAAAGCACTTTCTCTGGGCAAGCATGTTGTGCCTCAAGGCATTATGGGGCGCTCCCTTGTGGAGCATGTATTTTTAATTAGCGCCTCTCCCGCTGTGCTAGGGAGAGCCACGCTGCTGCCGGATAGTTGTCACCGCCTCAGGGGTGTCCGGTCCCACCTGGACACTCCCATACAAGGTGAGTGCTTCACTGTTGGGGAGGTGGTACAGGGAGCCCACCCCTGGATTCTCCCACTGGCTTCCCGCCCAGCCAGCACCTCCACGTGCTGCAGCAGAAGCCAGCTGTTCATTTTGAGTTTGCCCACTCCCGTGGGCAGATGCGTGAAGTACTGTGGCTGGGCTGGTCACCTGGGGAAGTACAGAGACACCTCCTTCTCAGGCCTTCAGTGGCCCCAGGATGGGGTCCGTGGTCCCCCTCTTTCCTCACGGAGAGTGCAGTGGTCCTCCCCAACTTACTTCTCAGCCGCCGGTCCCACCCTCATCTGCCGGCTATCTTTACAGGGGGCCCGACAGCGTTTCCCGGCTTTAAGTCATTGCAGAGCTCTAGGATGGGGCCTGGGGCCTTTTTCCTGCCATTTTTACAGGGGGCGCAATGGCATCCCCTGACTTTGCTTCAGGGTTGGGGCCCGCCCACATCTTCATGGGGAGTGCTACGACGCTCCCAGTCTTTGCTTCTTTGTGGGGCTCCGGGATGGGGTCCGGGGCCCCTCTCCTCATCTTCGCAGGGAGCATGACGGCGCTTTGTGTCTTTGCTTCCTTGTGGGGTCCCGGGATGGAGTCTAGGGCACATCCACCTCATCTTTGAGGAGCTCCCTCATGGCCACATGCTTTACTGGGTTACGCAATGGTGCTCCCTGGCTCCATTTTTCTCGGGGGCATCTGCCGGGCCTTGGCCAATCCTGGAGGCAACATTGGAATCAGCGGCTGAGCCCCACGTGCTTTGCCGCCGGTTCTTTCTGGAGGTCAAAGGTCACATACCTTCCCCGGGGATATCTCAGGCCCCCATAGGCCCATTTTTATGCTCTTGGTGTCTTTTCGCTCCTGGTGGTGAGTCCTTGACACCAGGAGCACTTTATGTAGGCCTGCTGGCCTGGAAGGCTCCACCTTTCCTCTGGGTACCTTCTTTTCTTCTGGGCATCGCGCTCTCCTTGTGCCCGGGCTAAATATGTCCCCCAACTGGTCCGGAGGCGGTATAAGGGGGCCAGCTCACCTGGCCCTGAATGTGCCCCACTATGTCTGGAGTAATTCAGGGTCAAGGTCTTTGCCCCAGTGGGCACTCAAGGGGTTCTTTCTTCCAGTTGTCCATGACGCCCGTCTTCAGTCTCAATGCCCCACAGAGAAGCACGGCCCAGAGGGAGAGCCCTCCCCTGTGCAAGACCTTTTAAGAGGTGGCAAAAGTGTCCAACAGAGCTGTACCTCTGGCCTATCCAGATGTGCCACATCACTTCTCTGCCCCTGTCCTGAGCTTCCTGCACAGTCTTCTAGGATAGCTCAAAATGGTGTTGTTCAGGAGTCAGTTGTCACATGTACTCTGAGAGACTCAGTCCCTCCTCCCCGACATTCCTTCAAGGGCCTCTCCGACCCGGTTCCTGTCACGGAATGACAACTGGCTGATTCATGCAAGGCCCTGCTCGGGCAGCTGGACAGAGCAGTAATTTGACCTAATCTTGAACTGAGTCAGCGGTACAAATATACTTTTGTAACCTACTGCATTATTCTTTCCATACAGGTTACAGTGTACATTGGTGCGACTCTGGAGTCTGTGGGCCCTAGGGAACTAGAGTTGCACCCTAAGCCAGACTTTCCCATTGGCATATAATGGAGTGTTCATGCAATCCAGACAATAAGCACACTGACTACCCCTCACATATGTACGCCTATCATATAAGGCCTACTCCAGGTCACCACCCACTCTGCATGGTCCCTTCTGCGCCAGGCTATCTAAGCCCAGTTCTTAGGCTGTGCATGCCAGGAATCTTCCTCATACAACCCTCACACAGGTGCACGCGTGTGTGCACACGTGATCACGTGTAACCAGCCCTGGGCCTCCTACCCTTGCTGCCTTACAGCAGTCTGCTTAACAAGGTGGCACCTGCGGTAAAAATGCGCAGTCCATTTTTCCCATAAGTTTACTGTGGGTGGGTCCCAAACTATGAGGCTCCCTCACAGTAAAAGGTCAAAAACCAGCTGATCTAGTCAAGGCAGACCAGATAGTCAGAACCATCCTCTCACACCTGATTCCATTGTTCCAGAAACACCACAGGAGGAGGAAGAGCATGATTGGTTAGAATCAAGTGCGTTTGCTGACCAGCTTCTGGGCGAACCACCTGAGTTTGAGAACAAACTCTACTTCCCGGACTGAGTGTGCCAGTGCCACAATAGAACTTCTAAATTATTTTTCATTGAACTTCTATCTTTGTAAAATAATAGTTGGACCTGTGTGCAGTGAAGACGATCCCACATTCCCTTCAGGACACTGGAGACAATGCCTACCTCCCTCAGATGCATATCCTTTTTGTGCATCATCTAGCAGGACTGCCCGAGAAGGTCATTGAGTAAAAGACTGCCAGTGCCAATGCCAAATTCCAATGTGTTACTATCATCAAAGAGGAAATAATACTTTGTATTAATCATGCACCGTGCTTGGATTGGAAGAGGTAGCTACTGACTTTGTACCAATGAGTGGTGATATATTGAGTAATGGTGAGTGATGATTGATGATGCATATGGTGGCTGACAGTGAAAGAAGGAGTTCAACACATTTGTAAATTGATTTCAATGATTTGCATTGTTTGGGGGCTGATAAGTGACCATTGTCCATGATCAGACAGATCAGGCTAGTCACTTTAGTTACCAAACCCAAATCTACACAAAATACTCCAATTCTCTTTCACTATTTGTTCTTCAACAGCAGTGCACTACACAGTTCTACCTCGCTTAGTTTGGAACTGGGATGGAGTTACACAGAATCAGGAGAAGGAGGAAGGGTGTAAGGATGCAGGGCAGGACTATCTCAACAGCAAGAAGTAGAAAGTTATCCCTTCAAAGAGACCCATGATAATGGCGTAGACTCTGTGGCCTAGTACTCACTCAGCTCTGTGGACTGGAGAGAGGTGTGCTGATTTGGGAAATGCTGCTGAGTGTATGTTTGCCCATTGCTGGGTCAAACATGAAACTCCTCTTTATGTCCTTGCTCTGCCTCTGAATCTTCTTGGTACACTCCTGCCTCCTCACAAAGCTTAACCTGCTTTATTTTGTCCTTCTCCTTTACTCTGTAACACAGTTATTGTTTTTCAATATGCAGACCTTCTCTTAGTCCTCTCCTGCACAGACAAAACTTGGTGAAAGCTCAACACTCCAGCTTACCTACCGGACGGGTTCAGTCAGGCACCCAAGAGTGACGGACATTCTAAGAAGAATGGAGATGCACCGCCAAATTTGGCAATACAGTATGATTTTCCTTTTAGCAATCATCATTTTTAGAACTGGGTGGGTTAACTCCAATCCTCCATAATTTGTATTTTTCAAACCTAGAAGACATACCATTTAGAAATATACTACCTTGGGTCTCTCTGGGGCTGAAGGACTGTTTGCACTGCATTTGACTGAACTGTGTCCCACTTATCCCTTCATTGTTCCTTTCCACCACAGATTGATGATGGTATGCTGCTCAGCGCCACAATGAATATTGTTGTGGTTTCTTTTGTGTAGTGTTTGTCTTTGTCCCCTTTCCCAACCTTTCATCGAGCCCCTAACCGTCTTCCCATGGGCTGTGTGATTTATTGAGGTGTGACTATAAATGGATCACACACTTGTTGGGGTGGATGTGGTGAAAGCGACACCAATTCACTGTATTACCTTCTATTACCTGAGCAATATTCCACACCTGCCCCATCAACATCATCATTAAGGCCTTATGTTGTGTGTTACGTAAATGCTTAACCTTGTCACCCACTCCTGACTCTGAGCCCATTTCTCTTGACTCAAGAATTTCATTTTCTAAATTTAGTTTTTAAATACTAGGGCCCTATTGCTCAGAAGATATTGATGTTGTCAGTTTTTTATTATCATATCAGGTCTTCTTTGTTGTATTAGTCTGGTCTCAGTCTTCCTAAAGTTATGACATAAAATATGACCCACTAGCTCTCTGTTTTCTTTCAATTTAGCTGACAGTGATTGATAACCCTTTGATTAATCCGATAGCTGGCGTTTGCATAGGTGGGAGTGGCAGCTTGTGTCTTACCTGTTAGCGTGCTAACCTGCTACTACTACTATTACCCCCTTAAATTATACCACCTTGGGAAAACCCTGCAATGAGAAGACTGAGGTATAAGCCCTTACTTCATCTATTCAGGTAATTAACTTCTACTGAAGAAGATGTTGTTTGTTTGTATCTACTTTGTTTGTAGACAAAATAGGCAATTCAATCATCCCCTAGTGTTCAATATAGTTACAGAGGGCAGTGCAGCAAGGGTATAAATAATAGACATACACTTTTTTAGCTGATTTAAAAAAATTCAAAAAACAGGCTACAATAAAACACACCAGTGCAAATTAAAACACCAAAATAAACATTTGAGGCATAAATTAAGTAAAATAAATGTTCCCCTTTTATTTTGAACAAATATGAAAACCACCCTTTCAACCCACAACAGGCCCATCCTTCTCCTTAAACAAATAGCCCCGTCCCCAAAAAGTCCAACGAACGTCCAAAGTGAAACCCGATCCCAATGCGTTCCCCATCCTCTCCACCCACAACAAGCCCCTCCCACCAAAACTAAAAAATTAAAACAGGGCTCAGAAGAGGGCATTGTCTATTTGGGCCCAGCACTGGTCAAGGCTCTGCTTAGTCCTGGTGAGCCAGCTCTCCATAAGATCCATCTGCTGCAGAATGCGCTGGAGTAATGCCCTACCAGAGCAGGAGGGGGCTACATCAGGTGCAGTCAGGGACCCTGACAGTTGGTGGCAGTGCGGATAATGTGATGTCCAGGAGGCTGGGCTAGCATGTTGCTGATGGATTGGGTCCTGGGTCAGAGGCAGCGATTTAGGCCTCTTCATCCTCCAGGACCACTATCTGGTGGCATTCAGCCTGGATGTTCTCAAACCTCTGTCGCCGCAGACGGACCCGTATCTCCTGCCTGGTGGTAGTTATATCAAGAGAAACAAAAATAGAAAAGACAAATTGTAAACAATGCTCTGGACAAATACTTCTTTAAAAGTAAGTAGTGGGTGGCACAGTACCAGTACATTGCTGGTCCCCTAGGGACATTAGAATTTGATGAGATTATGATTAGGAGAGACACAGGGCCAATTATATATTTCTTTATCCAAACGTCTCACATAAAAGCACTGACTGTCTGGTAGAAAGGAATTAAGACTGATTAACACCAGATTAATAAAACAGTGATTTGATTTGTTTTCTTTTAAAGGCTTTTCTAGTAATTAAACAGACACTTTTATTGGAAAGATGAAAATAAATTACCTCTGATATATGAGTATGGCATTATGCGTATGGAGTACAAGTTGTTGTGCCAAATTAATGGAGGCATGGTAGCCAGCGCTTCGGGTACTTTGCTACTGTCTGCAGTTGGGGCAGCTGTAGTTGACAATTATCTATCTTAAATTCCAAGGACCCTGCTCTTCTCCAAATGCCTTTGACTTTGTTTCTACCCTGATTCCAAAGAGACAGAAAAATAATAAAAAAGATACTACGTCACACAAGTCACGTATAAAATGCAGATATATTTTCCTGTTTGCTGTAAGTAGATGGTGGGGAAAACGATGCACTGCAACAGAGGGAAAGGAACGGGTCTAATAGATTGTATTGGTCACGTTTGTCATAGAGTATCCCTTACGCCAAACTTGAAATAAAATCAGGCACTTACTAGTGCCACTTTACTCACTGGCCTCGCCCACCATGCAAATTATTTCCAACAAATTAATTCGCTGGGGAGTAAGGAAAGCAAACTTGACATACTCTACTGCAGGGTAAAGCAAAGGGATTAGGCAGGTAGGTAGAGCTTTTGCTGTAGAATAAAGAAGTGTCAATGATCATCGATTCATCATGTGCCTAAGCTTTGGCTTATTCAGTCACTGTAATAGACAAAAGTCTAAAGGGAAAAACCTGAAGAGGTGTAAAATAAATCTGTTACTGGAAACCATAAAATATATTTTGGAAACACTTCACATAGCCATAAAAATGCGGTACATACCAAAAAATGACTTTTCAGTTTTTGTGGTAGGCTGGGATGGAAGAATTTAGGAAAGAATAAAGGAGTGAAGTACTGAGAGAGGTGGCTGAGTGGGCGAAGAGAAATACACCTTGTGTGTTTAGTTTGCAATGCCTTGAAAACTTTGTAAATGCTGCATTAACTGAAGCAGATGCACATCGCACAGCCAACACTGCAGTCACAAATTGAACCATAATGCACTTCTTCTGTGATGGGTGGTGCAATGCCGTGATCAGGGAGGGCATTGATGAATGATGATGGAGGGGACATATCTACCTTGTTTAACAAATACAGTGAGTTAAGGGATTAGAGGAACACAAATTAAAATACCCCTCTACTTTGAACCATAGCCTTGATAACCATAAAACAAAGCAAGTGAAGCATGTGAGTAGCATGCCCCTCTCCGGAAGAGCTCCCTTGTTTAATCATACAAGCAAATATTAAATCATCCTTTCATTCTTCCTAACCATATTCACTCATTGTCACCATGATTTAAGCTTTTCTTTCTCTCATCCAGTCTTTCACAAAAATGTCCAATCCATTATCCATCCATTAGCCACCCTTTCTTTCAATCATCCTTTCACCAATCCATCCATTTACCCAATACTCACCCACACATCCTTTCACCCACCCATGTGCACTTTTCTCTCACTCAATTCACCCATCCTTTCTTTTAACCTTCCGTCTTTTCCCGTTTCCATCGAGCTATCATTTTTAGCGTACATATTGTGAGATTTTGCCGAGTTCCAGGTAGAAGAAGCAATAACTCAACCACCGCTGTAGCTGGTAAAGTTGGGGCTTCACGATCACCAGTCACAACGATGCCCTTGTGGCTAGAGAGTATAACAGTGATTGTCAACAAGCAAACAATGTGACTTACTACCGCCCGGCCCTGCCACCGCTAATCCCCCTTCTCCTTCTGCAGCAGAATTTGAGCCGACAGCACTCTGTATGGCTAGAAAAAAACATGCAAAACTCCGCTGCCCTTGGGTTCTGATGTAATAAATAAAGAAGATAAAAAAATACATTAATAGTGTAGATGATCTCCACAAAATTATTACAACAGGCAAACGCAGTAACATTTTACTTATCTAAATCAGATTGCCTATGGTACTAGTATCGACTATCGCTGAGTTAGCTATACTAATCATAAAATCCAAATTCCAAATTTCCTTAACAAAAACTACATTTGGAACTAGTGCCTTGCAATGAATAATCTTTGATTCTATTCTCATTTCCCAACCCCCTTGATGGACCAACTCAGTCTCCCTTTTTTGCAATGCATAGATGCATACTAGTACGACACATCACTGTGAAATTGTTTGGGACTGTACAAGCTACATAAAGAATGTCACAGAGAATGTTAACTCACTAATATCACTAATTCACATGATGACAGGAGGACAGCAGAGTCTGCGTTGCAATGGCTTCTTGAATAATCAGTCAAAGCGAGTGTCAATGAGTACGATGAGGTAGTGCCAAACACCTGCCTAGCTCTAACTGGATCACATAATAATATTCTTAACGTAAACTACCTCTGAGAGTGAGCAGCATGCTATTCTGAAAACAAATTAGCATTGCAGAACACAAATACAGTAATATAGTTAATACTCACGAGTCCCGGAATCTCAATGCTTTGTAGGTCAAGCAGGCCCTGCTCGCCGTCGATGTTATTCAGTCAGCAGTGCATTAGCTGATGGGCGGTGCGCTGGACCTAGGTGATGCGCCGAACACACAGGCGCACCCTCCCCCAATGCAACCAACGGTCCAGCAGGGGGTACGGCTGCCAGGTCTGTCGCCTGCTGCCAGCATGGAAGAGAGGTGGCTCTGCACACAGAAAACCAGTGCTGCCACCTCCACCGCGCAGAAGATGGGCCGGGGTTGCATTCCTTGGCGCCGCTGCCTCCCACAATGTAGACGGCTGCTGCTGGCTGTTCAGGGCAGCCTGGAGCTGCCGCTCCCCTGTTCGTCTGTGCCTCCCTGCTCTGCCATGGTGCTGGGTGGTGGGGTGAACAAAAAAGAAACAGGAGAAGGAAGGAATGAAGAAATAACTCAGGAAGTGAAGGGAAAAATAAACAAAAATACAAGTCACAAAAAGCACACAAAAAATGGAAAACCGTAAAAATACACAGACAGAAAAAGACACACTAATACAATAAATAAAAATGAGGGGTACGTCAAATAGAAGGGTGGAGGATTAAAAAGAGTATCATGAGATGAAAAAACCAGGCCCAGCAACATAAATAGAGTGAAAAACAAGTTGGCTGCGACCATGAGAACACGTGGTGCTTTTGATGTAAAACGGAAAACGGAAAGCAAACGGGCCCAACGGGGAAACTCAGCAGCAGAGTTTTTTTTACCACTTCAGGGAGTTCTGCTTGGTGAGACTCTGCGAACTCTGCCCACCCCTAATTAGGATGGGGGACCGTCACCCCTCTGCCTAAAATGCCCCCCAGGGATAAAAAATAAAATGGTAATAAAGTTATTTTATTACCATTATATTTTTCATTCTCCCATCCTGAACCAAGTGTCAGGACAGGACAGGGTCATTACTGCTGAGTGGCAGCAGTGAGCTGTGCAGTAGTTTAAAGCGTGCATGTCTTTTTGTCTGGCTGTCTTGTCTCACTGGCTTCTCTCTCAATTTTGAGTAATCATTTGTGAAGGACAAAATATCACTCCTCCTCCAAGGTACGTGAACATATCCACCACCAGGAATTTCCCTTGAGGGAAGTATTTTCACATTTCCCTCAACTTGACTTGTTACTGCTGGAGGCAAATCTGTTCTTGTTGTCTTCTTTTATCTTTTGTTTGGCCATCGTTCTTCCCACTTGTTTAAAGCTCCCCCTTTCTAAATATATGTGATCAATTCTCTAATCTGCAGTCTTATTCCAAGAGGTCTCATGTTCAATATATCCTTGTCAGTAAACTCTATTCTGTAACTTCTCTTCAGGGGTTTTGATTTCTCCAAATCAACATCATATGTCTGGGCTAATTCAGCTAGACTGTCATAAGTTTGACCTGCATGATTTGTAATGCCTTTGCACACAAATCACACTTCTTCTTCAGTGTAAATCTCCAGGTAAACTGGGGCTTTATATCCCAAAACCATCTTGTTTAATTCTAATTTTAATCCAGGTATATCCAATTGTCTATCTCTCTCTGGGGTGTTTTCTGCCCTTGCACTGCAACTGGTTCCTCCTGTTGATCCTTCAGGAATCAGACTATTCAGACACTCATTCAACTGCTGGGTAGTAAAACCTTGCAAACCTATTGAATTATTCTGTAGTTGATAGATTTGCGGGTACTTACAATAGACATGTCTTCTAGTGTATTACAGCGTAACCTCCTATTCAGAGTACTATAGTTCATTTGCTTAAGAGGTTCTGGGCACACAATATAGTAAGGATCTCAGAGAAAACCTTGCATCAGGGGTAAATCCTGTCTGTCTTGTCAATGATGTCGATCTGAAATCCGTGTAGGGGTCAATGGTCTGGGAATTAATTCTCTCTGTTTATAAACCACTTGGACTAACAAATTCCTTTGTACTGTTTGATGGAAAACAATTCAGAACAACTGGGGTATTTTGAACATTCTGAACGTTGTGACATTTAATTTGTGGGGATTATTCCCAATGATGCCTGGAGTACATAAAGGAACAAGTGGACCTATTGTCACTGGAACTGTCAATGCATCTGGGTTCATGTAATTCATTGGATTCTGTGGAACTGCCATTCCTATACTATGTCCTGTCAAAGCGGTATTTGAAGATTGGCCTATTTGATTCAGGGTAAGATTCTACACAAGCTAATGTGAACTGACATCCAGCACAGACTGACTTGAATTAAATCTCTGTGCTGGCTGATTCATGTTAGAAGTCTGCACTGACTGATTTATGTTAAAGCTCTGAACTGGCTGATTTGTATTAGAAGTCTGTCCCACCGAACTCACATTTGAAACTGGCACTGTCTGATTTGGGGTCTTTTCAAATGATGCAGAAAGCACACCAAAAGTCCTGATTCTCAGTGTCTCACTTGTTGCCCCTATCTGCTCAGAATTAAATGGAGGTGGGCGATTTAACAATGACCGATTTATAAAGTCATCATCTTAATCTCTCTTATAAGTTTCAGCTTTCTTTTCAGTATCTGTTGTCAGTTCTGTTTTATCTGTATTTTTCTTAGTCTTTGTTTAATGCTTTCTCCTTCGTCACCAGTAATGGCTGGATACAGCCTCGCTCCTTCAATAATATCTGCTCTCCACACTTTTTGCTGACTATCCCTCCTTGCTTCTGCAACTGTTCTTATTTCTTTTTTCATTCTACTCTTATACTTATCTCGCTGCTTCTGATGAACCATATGTTTCACATTGTGCAGATCTTGCAGGCAGTTTTATGGAGCTCTCTGTTATGTCCTCCTATCAGGGTTATCACATCTTCTACACTACAGAAATCTGGAGTGCTGGTTTTTTAGGGTCGAGCCTGCGTTGCATGCGCTCGCGCATGCGTATCGCAGCGAGACTCTTTAGTATTTAGAAAAGGGCTCGGAGCCCTGTCAACATCACGTCAGTGTTCTTTATTGGTTCGTGGGCTTGCCTAATAAAATCTGCTTGCTTTCATTAGACGAAGGCATGCATACGGCATGCCTTTTCCGGTGGCTAGCCCTCCTCGAGCGCAGAGAACAAGTACAGAAAACATGCGAGGCTCGCTGTTTTCCATCGGGCTCGTGGACTTCTTTTTCTTTAATTTACGAGCGCTTTACATACTTAATTGCACTTTTTCGGTTACGTATATAAATGCACTTTTGCCCGATGGGTGAAAAGTCGGGTTAGGCGTTTCAACGCTATCAGCTCAAAAATGAGCAAACGCGAGACCCGTTGCATTGCAAATGCTTGTTTAAACTGATGTCTGGTTGACTTGTGTTGTTTTCTTTCATGAGTAAATAGGCTAAAATCTCTGGTTAAGTATTTTCCGGGAAGTTGAGATAGTAGAACCAAATCAAAACTTACCTTTATAAGGAAGGGCATGCCTATCTTTAAAAGCTTTAGTTACCATCACCTGGTCCCCAAGCATATTCACACCAGAAAACAGAATTATTAACAATGATGATTTCCTTCAGTTTCTAAGCTCTTTGAGGGGATCAGGATTATGGACTGTGATTGAAAAGGAATGTCTGGACCTGCCCCTGCCCTTTTCATCGTCCTCCTCAGAAGAGGTAACCTCACGATGTCTGCCCTTAGAGCTTTTTTCTTCCATCCTTCTTTCACACGACATGAAGAGACTGGGACTATTTACCCTAACCCCTTATAGAAGACTAGAACAGAACCACTTACATTGGTCAGACTTAGATAAACCACTGATAAGATGAACTCCATAAACCAGATCCCATTGATTGCTATCTAGTCTTCCCTTTTTTTAAAAAAAATAAAAATTTGAAAACTTCTACCTTTGTTTTGTCATTTGTAACTTCATAAATACCAGACACTAAAATATACAGGTCCTTACCCAGCACATTTAAAATCCAGAAATACATGGAACTTGATGCCTTTTTGCTTGTGAATCACGCCGCTTCTTCCCTGTTTAGGAACAACTGTTTTTTCTGTCGTGGTTCTCCTCCACATCTCTCCTGAAGCTCAGCTGTTTCCAGCTGCACACTGGCCAGGGGCGGCTGGAGGTTTCAAAAAGTGGAGGAGCGCAAATCAGAGCTGACTCTATCAGAGGACTCCCTGAAAGCCTGAGGCCCTGGGACAGAGCCCACTTTGCCCATGCCTTTAAACGTCTCTCCACAGTGGCTGCCCATGAGCCAACTTCAGTATAATTTTAACAGGAAAAAGAAAAACATTAACAGCAAAGTCAATTAGCTGTTGCCTCATAATTTAAAGAATTTTCTACAACAAAGATTGCCGTTTTTAGATTCTGTGTTTCAGTTCAGGAAATGAGTTAGTAAATCCCACAAAGCATCTTGTCATCGACTGCTATCTTTCCGCACAAGAGGAAAACATACTTATAACGGCCAAACAATCAGAGCAGTAATTTAATCATGCTTCAGGACTTCATGATATCAGCATGCATAGCCTGGGACACCAAAATGTATGGATGTTTGCAGAGAAAGGTAAAGTTCCACTCACAAAGCATTTGGGAAACTATAAAATGCGTTTTAAATCTTGAAATTGTGAAGGTAGGCTTCGGCCTGCTGCTGTGCTGATAGGTAGGTAAATTTATTGCATGATGACTTAAAATCATTGCACAAGTATATAGTAAAAGCACATATAAAACATGTGTAGAACTCATGATTACATATGTGTTGCACACAGAGGTATATGCAAACAATGGAGTCACCCGGTAGCATCCTGCCCATGTGCGATTGGACAAGAGTACCCCCAGTTGACCCATGATGAAGGGACTCAAAGTATAATGTAAACTATAATGTTTAAAAGCATTAACTGCCACCAATTGTAGGAAAGTACCATCTTGCCTGGCATGTTACCCCCATATTTCACTGTATATATGCTGTTTTAGTCTATGTGTCACTGGGACCCTGCCAGGCAGGGCCCCAGTCCTCATAAGTATGTGCCCTGTATGTGTTCCCTGTGTGATGCCTAACTGTCTCACTGAGGCTCTGCTAACCAGAACCTCAGTGGTTATGATCTCTCTGCTTTCCAAATTTGTCACTAACAGGCTAGTGACTAAATTTACCAATTTACATTGGCATACTGGTACACCCATATAATTCCCTAGTATATGGTACTGAGGTACCCAGGGTATTGGGGTTCCAGGAGATCCCTATGGGCTGCAGCATTTCTTTTGCCACTCATAGGGAGCTCTGACAATTCTTACACAGGCCTGCCAGTGCAGCCTGAGTGAAATAACGTCCACGTTATTTCACAGCCATTTACCACTGCACTTAAGTAACTTATAAGTCACCTATATGTCTAACCTTCACCTGCGGAAGGTTGGGTGCAAAGTTACTTAGTGTGAGGGCACCCTGGCACTAGCCAAGGTGCCCCCACATCGTCCAGGGCAAATTCCCCGGACTTTGTGAGTGCGGGGACACCATTACACGCGTGCACCGTACATAGGTCACTACCTATGTACAGCGTCACAATGGTAACTCCGAACATGCCCATTTAACATGTCTAAGATCATGGAATTGTCCCCCAATGCCATTCTGGCATTGGGGGGACAATTCCATGATCCCTCGGGTCTCTAGCACAGAACCCGGGTACTGCCAAACTGCCTTTCCGGGGTCTCCACTGCAGCTGCTGCTGCTGTCAACCCCTCAGACAGGTTTCTGCCCTCCTGGGGTCCAGGCAGCCCTGGCCCAGGAAGGCAGAACAAAGGATTTCCTCTGAGAGAGGGTGTAACACCCTCTCCCTTTGGAAATAGGTGTGAAGGCTAGGGAGGAGTTGCCTCTGGAAATGCTTTGACGGGCACAGATCGTGCCCATCTCTGCATAAGCCAGTCTACACCAGTTCAGGAATCCCCCAGCCCTGCTCTGGCGCGAAACTGGACAAAGGAAAGGGAAGTGACCACTCCCCTGACCTGCACCTCCCAGGGGAGGTGCCCAGAGCTCCTCCAGTGTGTCCCAGACCTCTGCCATCTTGGAAACAGAGGTGTTTGTGGCACACTGGACTGCTCTGAGTGGCCAGTGCCAGCAGGTGACGTCAGAGGCTCCTTCCGATAGGCTCTTACCTCTCTTGGTAGCCAATTCTCCTTCCTAGGTAGCCAAACCTCCTTTTCTGGCTATTTAGGGTCTCTGCTTTGGGGATCTCACCAGATAATGAATGCAAGAGCTCACCAGAGTTCCTCTGCATCTCCCTCTGCATCTCCCTCTTCACCTTCTGCAAAAAGGATCAACCGCTGACTGCTCAGGACGCCTGCAAAACCACAACAAAGTAGCAAGACGACTACTAGCAACCTTGTATCGCTTCATCCTGCCGGCTTTCTCGACTGTTTCCAGTTGGTGCATGCTCTGGGGGTAGCCTGCCTCCTCTCTGCACCAGGAGCCCTGAAGAAATCTCCTATGGGTCGACGGAATCTTCCCCCTGCAACCGCAGGCAATGAAAGACTGCATTACCGGTCCTCTGGGTCCCCTCTCAGCACGACAAGCGTGGTCTCTGGAACTCAGAAACTCTGTCCAAGTGACTCCCACAGTCCAGTGACTCTTCAGTCCAAGTTTGGTGGAGGTAAGTCCTTGCCCCCCCACGCTAAACTGCATTGCTGGGTACAGCGTGATTTGCAGCTGCTCCGACTTCTGTGCACTCTTCCAGGATTTCCTTCGTGCACAGCCAAGCCTGGGTCCCCGATACTCTAACCTGCAGTGCACAACCTTCTGAGCTGTCCTCCGGCGTCGTGGGACTCCCTTTTGTGACTTCGGGTGGACTCCGGTTCACTTTTCTTCTAAGTGCCTGTTCAGGTACTTCTGTGGGTGCTGCCTGTTTCTGTGAGGGCTCCCTGACTTGCTGGGCGCCCCCTCTGTCTCCTCATCCAAGTGGCGACATCCTGGTCCCTCCTGGGCCACAGCAGCATCCAAAAACCCTAACTGCAACCCTTGCAGCTAGCAAGGCTTGTTTGCAGTCTTTCTGCGTGGGAACACCTCTGCAAGCTTCTTCATGAAGTGGGACATCCATCCTCCAAAGGGGAAGTTCCTAGTCCTCTTCGTTCTTGCAGAACACCAAGCTTCTTTGAACAGGTGGCAGCTTCCTTGCACCCTTAGCTGGCATTTCTTGGGCTCCTGCCCACTCTCGACACTGTCGCGACTCTTGGACTTGGTCCCCTTGTCTCACAAGTACTCAGGTCCAGAAATCCACTGTTGTTGCATTGCTGGTGTTTGTTCTTCCTGCAGAATCCTCCTATCACGACTTCTGTGCTCTCTGGGGGTAGTAGGTGCACTTTACACCTACCTTTCAGGGTCTTGGGGTGGGCTATTTTTCTAACCCTCACTGTTTTCTTACAGTCCCAGCGAACCTCTACAAGCTCACATAGGTTTGGGGTCCATTCGTGGTTCGCATTCCACTTTTGGAGTATATGGTTTGTGTTGCCCCTATACCTATGTGCTCCTATTGCAATCTACTGTAACTTTACATTGCTTGCATTACTTCCTTTTGCTATTATCTGCATAATTTTGGTTTGTGTACATATATCTTGTGTATATATCTTATCCTCATACTGAGGGTACTCACTGAGATACTTTTGGCATATTGTCATAAAAATAAAGTACCTCTATTTTTAGTACTTCTGTGTATTGTGTTTTCTTATGATACTGTGCATATGACACCAGTGGTATAGTAGGAGCTTTACATGTCTCCTAAACATAACCTTGGTTTTGGTAGCATTTGCCCTTAATGCGTTTTTTTCATTATAGCTGTGTAATATATATAGGCCCCTTTTCAACCTTATCCGAGTCTGAGCAAACAGGACCAGATCGTCAGCATGCTGAATTATGAGGAGCACAGTCTGACCCAGTTTCGGGGGAAATTTATTTGAGCAACAGCGCAACGAGATCAGCAGTGTACAGATTAAAGAGAGTGGGGGGTGATGACACAGCCTTGCTTTAAGCCTTTATTAGTACAGATTTTCTTGGTTACATGTGTGTCTGTGATCTTGATTTGCACCCAAGTGTTAGGGTATAGATGCTAGCAACTATATTGGTATGCCGCAGGTGGCCAGTTTCTTCCAGAGAACGTGGCGCACAACACCATCAAAAGCTGCACTGTAATCAATGAAACAAGCAAAAAGCGGCTAAGCTGATAATTTCAGTGCTTTCTGACCAAGGTACAAAAGAGCAAGTACATTATTTAGGGTGGAAGAGCAAGGTCTGAAGCCAGTCTGGTGTGTGGGTATGATGTCATTTTTGGTAACCCAGTGTTCAAGCTCTTGGAGCAATACCCTTGCAAAGGCCTTGCCATCCACATCTAATAGGGCTATTAGCCTGTAATTGTTAAGTAGAGTGATGTCCCCTTTTTTATAGATTGGGTACAATATTGACCCTTTCCAGGCCTCTCGAACTGCAGAAAAAATTGTCAAAGGTTCGACCCAAAAATGTTAGTCATCTCTGAAAATGTCCCCCGGAAGGCCATTTGGTCCTGGAGCCCCGTCACGTCTAATGTTGCCGAGTACTACTTTCACTGATTTAGCAGTGACATTAAGTGCCAGATGTAGGAAACTCCCAAATTACGACTTGCAATTTGCGAGTCCCTGCGACTTGCAAATTGCAAGTCGCAATTTGGGATGCAGAAAGGTGTCTCAGACACCTTCTGCGAGTCGCTATGGGGTCGCAAAGACCCACCTCATTAATATTAATGAGGTGGGTCGCAATTTGCGACCCCATAGCGACTCCGGGCACTCACAAGGATGGAGGACTGCTGGGAACAGCAGACCTCCAGTCCGTGACTGCTTTTAAATAAAGCATTTTTTTTTTCAAAGTGCAACCCGTTTTCCTTAAAGGAAAGCGAGCTGCACTTTGAAAAATAAACCGAAACCTTTTGTTTCTGTATTTTTCAGGGCAATTTGCGACCCCATAGCGACTCAGGGCACTCACAAGGATGGAGGACTGCTGGGAACAGCAGACCTCCAGTCCGTGACTGCTTTTAAATAAAGCATTTTTTTTTTCAAAGTGCAACCCGTTTTCCTTAAAGGAAAGCGAGCTGCACTTTGAAAAATAAACCGAAACCTTTTGTTTCTGTATTTTTCAGGGCAGGTAGTGGCCCATTGGACCACTGCCTGCTCTAAAAAATTATTACTAAGTCCAGTCACAATGGGGAAGGGGTCCCATGTGGACCCCTTCCTTTTGCGAGTGGGTTACCTTCCACTTCAAGTGGATGGTAACTGCGAGTCCATTTGCGACCGCTTTTGCGGTCGCAAATGGAATCGCATACCACTGCGACTCGCAAATAGGAAGGGAACACCCCTTCCTATTTGCGACTCGGAAATGCATTTTGCGAGTCGGTTCAGACTCGCAAAATGCATTTCTACATACCAGATGGGGTTTAGCGACTCGCAAACGGCATTTTTTGCCGTTTGCGAGTCGCTAAACCTTTCCTACATCTGGCCCTTAGTGCTGTGTTATCAGGGCTGTCTAAATCATGTTGCAGCCCAGTGTTGCCATGGGCATCTACGTACTCTGGATCCACATAACGATTTTCCACTTGCCTTTCCCAATCACAGGCAGAAATCATGCTGTCCTTATTAACAGATGCATGTTCCAAAGACTTGACATAGTCCCAAAATCCTCTGCTTTTGCTTGGTGGCATTAATGCATGTATTCGGTTCCAGCATTCTTCAGTGTCCCTTAGCTTAAATTTCCAAATTATTTCCTTATACTGTTTCCTTTCCTGCCTTCTAAGAGCTTCCACTGCTGGGGTTTTATTTCTCCTGTATCACATTTCTGCTTGCCTGCATTTCTTTTTGCTATGTAAATATTCCCTGAATGCTAAAAACTTGTCAACTTTTCAACTTTTTCTCCCAATATGCCCGTGCTGCACAGGGCTGCAAAGAGAGACGTGTAGGTTCTTGATTATGTTTCCCCACTGGTCAGTGATCTGACTTGCCCCTGTTTTGAGTTTTAGTGGGCCATTGGCCTGCTTCCATAGATCATATTTTTCAGTGCAAGCCGTGCCCCATTTAATCTGTTTTTTCAAGGGGCATAAGCTGGATAATGATTGTTTTCTGCTAGCGTTGTAGGACTGACATCTCACTACTTCAAGATTGATTTCTATTGCCATGGCATTGTGGTTACTTTCAGATCTATTGGTGACCATATGACTTAGACATCTTCACATTAATACTGAACTTAGAAAGATGTAAGCCCTCATTACAACCCTGGTGGTCGGTGTTAAAGTGGCGGTAAGACCACCAAGAGGCCAGAGGTAAAACAAAATGGAACCACGACCATGGCGGAAACCGCCAACATAGAAAGCCACTTTAACACTCAGACCGCCACGGCGGTACAAACAAACAGCATGGCGGTCACCGCCAACAGACAGGCGGAGGACAATGTACCACCCACACTATTATGAGAGGCCAATCCGCCACCTTTTCTGGGGCAGATTCAACGCAAACAAAAACACGGCGGAAACAGGACTTGGAAGGGGAAACACTCACCTCTACACAACCCACGAGGAACCAGGACACCATGGAGCCAGAACTCCAAATACTCCCTGCAATAGTATTCCTGCTCCTCTACCAGGAGCACGAAAGACAGCAGCGACGACCACGGTGAGTACTGCAGCTACAACACAGGGGAGGGGGAGGGGGAAGAGAAAAGAGAGTGACACACACACGCAACACACAACACCCCCACCCTCACCCTCACCCACAACAACACACACACCAATACATGCTGCAACAATAGCTTTACACCCCCCAAACCCCCCTGGAAGAACACAATGACAAAAGGAAATGATTGTAAAGGTTGTAATCAATAAAAATCCATTAGTCAAAACATTAAATACAGTATAAACAATTATGTACACCAACTATACAAGTCCGGATAGTGCACCATTCAAAGTCTGTGGACCACTGGGCCCAAAATGCATGGGCGAGGCCCACACTTGATACCAGACTGCAAACGGAGAGAACACTGCTGGGGCATCAGATCGAAATGAAACAGGCACCTCAGGGGGAAGGGAAGGGGGGCACCTCAGCCGGATGAGTGCACAACGCCAGCTCCACGAGGGAGCTCCATGCCCATTGATGTATCCTGGGGAGTGCAAAGCCACAGTCTCTCAAGTCTTTTCAGTGGGTGGTTTGCCCACTGCTTTATCCTGGGGAGTGCAAAGCCACAGTCTCTCAAGTCTCTCCAGTGGGTGGGTTGCCCACTGCTTTATCCTGGGGAGTGCAAAGTCACAGTCTCTCAAGTCTCTCCAGTGGGTGGTTTGCCCACTGCTTTATCCTGGGGAGTGCAAAGCCACAGTCTCTCAAGTCTTTTCAGTGGGTGGTTTGCCAACTGCTTTATCCTGGGGAGTGCAAAGCCACAGTCTCTCAAGTCTCTCCAGTGGGTGGGTTGCCCACTTCTTTATCCTGGAAGTGCAAAGCCACAGTCTCTCAAGTGGATGCCTTTCTCCACTGGTTCTGGAGGGGGGCTTGGTGCCCAGAGTGCTTCATCCTGCCAAGGACTGAGGTAGTGGATGCCTTTCTCCACTGGTTCTGGAGGGGGCTTTGTGCCCAGAGTGCTTCATCCTGCCAAGGACTGAGGTAGTGGATGTGATACTCCACTGGTTCTGGAGGGGGCTTTGTGCCCAGAGTGCTTCATCCTGCCAAGGACTGAGGTAGTGGATGCCTTTCTCCACTGGTTCTGGAGGGGGCTTTGTGCCCAGAGTGCTTCATCCTGCCAAGGACTGAAGTAGTGGATTTGATACTCCACTGGTTCTGGAGGGGGCTTTGTGCCCAGAGTGCTTCATCCTGCCAAGGACTGAGGTAGTGGATGCCTTTCTCCACTGGTTCTGGAGGGGGCTTTGTGCCCAGAGTGCTACACCCTGCCAAGGACTGAGGTAGTGGATGTGACACTCCACTGACGGTGGTGCAACATGCAAGTTGGCCAGGCTCCAGGAACTGATCACCAGTCTTGTACGACTGACCACTGGGGATGGCAGCCATGTCTGCAGTGGTGCCACTGGCTCAGGATGTCTCGGGGCTGCTGGCGGTGCTGACGGCGGTGTCAGTAGCGGCGGTGTCAGTAGCAGCGGTGCTTGCGGTGGACTCTGTGGCATCGGTGCTGGCGGCGGGCTCTGTGGCATCGGTGCAGGCGGCGGGCTCTTTGGCATCGGTGCTGGCAGGGGGCTCTGTAGAAACGGTGCTGGCGGCGGTCTTTGTGGCGGCGGTGCTGGTGGTGGGGTCACTGACTGCGGTGGTGTCAGTGGCGGCGGTGCTGGTGGCGGGCTCACTGACTGCGGTGCTGGTGGCGAGCTCACTGACTGCGGTGCTGGTGAAGGGCTCAGTGTCTGCTGAGCTGGTGAAGGGCTCAGTGTCTGCGGTGCTGGCGGTGGTGTCTGTGGCAGCAGTGCAGGTGGCGTCGACGTGGACCTGCCTTTGATTTTTTGGCCCTTCCCCACCTTGGATGGTGGCGCAGCTGTCTTCCCATTTTCCACTTTTGTTTTGCCTGAGCCCTTGGTGCCAGGTGTTTTCGCCTTCTCCCTCTGGGATGTGGGCACCTTTTTCTGTTTTGGAGGTGGGGGAATGTCCTTGCCCTCGCTCTTTGGGACACTGGCAGCCCTGTTGCTTGGTGCACTCCAAAATCCCGCTATTGCTAGCACCACTGTGCCCCGTGATGTGGTGGCTGAGGTGCTGGGTTGGGACCTGGAAAGGCGGGCCCTTGGGTACGGATGGGGGGGGAGGTGTAGGGAAGAGGTCAACATTTGATAGGAAAAGCTTTTTAGACACACTGGGATGGGTAGATGGAGGGGGTTTAGGAGTGGAGGAAGAGGTAGTAGATGTAGGAGGTGTACGTTTTCTGACTTTGGGTGAAGGTGCATGAGCTGGAGGCTGTTGTGAGGTGGATGGCTGTTGGGTGGGTGTGTGACTGCGTTTGTGTACTTTGGGAGGAGGGCTCACAGATACACTGGTATAGGACACAGGGGATGTGTGAATGGTAGTGGGGGTGGTGAGTGCACGTGAGCGGTGTGTGGTGATGGGCGTGCTGGTGATGGAGGTAGTGGCTGAAGATGTAGTGCATGCAGGTGTGAGTGGAGACGAGACAGGGAGGGAGGGAGGAGGGAGACGTGGAGGAGGGGGACACAGTGGAGGCAGTGGAAGTTGGTATGTCTTTATGGGTATGGTGCTTGTGTGAGTGCCTGTGAGATGTGTGGTGCTTATGTTTGCCGGAGCCACCCTTGTGTGTTGAGGTGTGTGCATGCTAGTCTGATGGTGTGCTTGGGATAGGCTGAGGTACCCTAGGGGATTGGGTCTGGGTGGAGGAGCTTGGAGGGGGGAGGCTGGACACAGGAACAATGGCTGCCATCAGTGCAGAGGGCAGAGCCTGAAATGCTTGCTGTTGGGCTGCCTGGCCAGAATGAATGCCCTCCAGGTATGCATTTGTTTGTTGCAACTGCCTCTCTACACCCTGGATGGCATTCAGAATGGTAGACTGCCCAACAGTGAGGGATCTCAGGAGGTCAATAGCCTCCTCACTGAGGGCAGCAGGGCTGACTGGGGTAGGGCCTGAGGTGCCTGGGGTGAAGGAGATGCCCACCCTCCTGGGTGAGCGGCCATGGGACACACGCTGAGGGGCTGCTGGGAGGCCAGTGCTGGTAGGGGGGGGTGGCGGCTGTACCTGTAGATGCGGTGGGCACAGAGGGGCCTGCCACCGCAGGGGAGCTCCCATCAGAGGAGGAGTCGGTGTCGCTGGTCTCTGCTCCTGTCCCCGCTGTGGAGCTCCCCTCGCCCTCTGTCCCACTGGTGACTTCAGACTCCGTTGTCTCACCCTCCAGGGCCATGTGGGATGCAGCTCCCTCCTGCTCCGGGGGCACTGCTCCTCCGCCTGATGATGCTAAGGCACACAAGAACAGGGAGACCACAAAAAGGGGGGGTAGAAAGAAGAAAGACATGTTCAGTGCATGCAATACCGCTACCGTTGGCGGACACTACAGACACAGCAGCCCTCTGCACTACGCCATGCACTTAGAGTTCCCTAATTAATCACAGGGACATGGGGTACAAGGCCTATGCCCGATTGCTGCACACATGGAAGTCACAGGAGCCTGACTAGGTGTAGATAGCTCTTACCACTGGTGGGGTTGGGGTGCCACATAGCCTGCCTCACAAAGGGTCCTTGCCTACAAAGCTCGCCCTGGCCTAGGGTAACCCACTGAAGACACCTCCTAATGCGCTCAGAGTCAGATGGATGTGACTGTACTCACCCCCTTGTGGCTGCTGTGATGCCCTCAAGCGCCCATACAACTCCAGATACGCCACCACCAGGATCCGGTACATCAAGGGGGTCATGGCGCGACGGGCACCCCTCCAACGTTGGGAGGCCATCCCCAGCTGGGCCTCCGCCGTCTTCTTGCTCCAGTGGCGAATGTTCTCCCATCTTTTCCGGCAGTGGGTGCTCCGTCTGTGGTGGACCCCCAGGGTCCGGACGTCCTTGGCGATGGCACGCCAAATATCCTTCTTCTGGTGGGCGCTGACCTAGAGGAATAGTACAGGGGAAAAGGATGATCTTTAACCATCTGGACCATCACAGTCATTGTCCCACATTCCCACCCTTGCCCTGACGCACATACACTCACCGTCCGCTCATGCAGGCCTCAGTCCCCCCCCTGTATCTTCCATCCACACCACTCCAAACAGGCATTGCCCATACAGCATGCTCACAGTGTACTCACCTGTTTGTCTGGAGGACCGTAGAGTAGCGTGTACTGGGGGAGGACCCCATCCATTAACTTCTCCAACTCCTCCGAAGTGAAGGCAGGGGCCCTTTCCCCAGACACATGAGTCATCGTCACTTCCAGACACAGGTCACAACAGTACTTGCTGTGTAGGTCCTCTCCTGTCGAAGGTCAGGTATCAAGTGAGTGAACAGAGAGAAAATGGCGGCCCATAGGGCCCAAAGTTAACCAATGCAGGATTGCGCCGTGGTCTTCGACCGCCTACTACGACGGTGTACAACGCCAGCGCAGTTACCTCAAATCCCCTTGTCCCACATTACAGGTCAGGCAGCCACCATTTCAGGGGTCCACATGGCATTATTTTTAAATGCGTCACACATATCTAGGCCTTGCATACACACACTGACAGGCACATAGCGGATTGACAAATGTGTGCAATAAATTATTTTTTTACTACCTCAGTGTTGGCTGACTCTGTGCTTGCCGTTCTCGTCCATAGGGCACGTCCGCTGTGGCAGGTGAGGAGATGGCGGCATCCTCTGGTGTACAGACCGCTAGTGGACCTGTCGACAACGGAAGACAGACACATCATCATCACTTACAGACTTGATCGTGCCACAATCCAGGAACTGTGTGCCCAGTTGGAGCCAGACCTGATGTCAGCCATCCACCATCTCACAGGAATCCCCCCTCTAGTGCAGGTCTTGTCAGTACTCCATTTCCTGGCAAATGGCTCTTTTCAAACAACAGTGGCCATTGCATCAGGGATGTCCCAGCCTATGTTCTCAAACGTGTTGTCCAGAGTGTTGTCTGCCCTGCTGAAACACATGCACAGCTACATCATTTTCCCTCAGGTGGAGGATTTGCCCACAGTGAAAGGTGACTTCTATGCCCTGGGACATATCCCCAACATCATAGGTGCCATTGATGGGACACATGTGGCATTGGTACCCCCAGCAGGAGTGAACAGGTGTACAGAAACAGGAAGAGCTATCATTCAATGAATGTGTAGATGGTATGTTTGGCCGACCAGTACATCTCCCATGTGAACGCCAAGTTTCCAGGCTCAGTGCATGACGCTTACATTTTGAGGAATAGCAGCATCCCTTATATGATGGGGCAACTCCAGAGGCAGCGTGTGTGGCTAATAGGTGAGGACAAGGATCACATACCCTGTGAATAGTTGTCTGGGTCTGGGGTTGTCCCTAAGGGTTAGTGTGTGTCTAACTGTTGTCCCTCAACATTTGCAGGTGACTCTGGGTACCCCAAATTGTCATGGCTACTGAACCCAGTGAGAAACCCAGGACAAGGGCAGAGGAACGCTACAATGAGGCACATGGGCGAACTAGGACAGTGATCGAACGGACCTTAGGCCTCCTGAAGGCCAGGTTCCGATGCCTCCATATGACAGGTGGTTCCCTCTACTACTCACTAAAGAAGGTGTGCCAGATCATCGTGGCCTGCTGTTTGCTGCACAACCCGGCTTTGCGACAACAGGTGCCTTTTCTGCAGGAGGATGGTCCTGAAGGAGGTCTTGTGGCAGCTGTGGAGCCTGTGGACAGTGAAGAAGAGGAGGCAGAAGAAGAGGACATCGACAACAGAAACAATGTGATCCAGCAATACTTCCAGTGAGACACAGGTAAGAATACATCACTGCCTCCTACATCTCATACAATTGTTAGACCTATCATATGTCTGTCAATTTCACCCAGTGTATGGACCCTGACCTGTCACTTTGCCTTTCCATTTCACAGATGTGGGTCCCACTATGTGACCTCTGCTATGTTACCTCATGGACTAGAGCTGTGTGACATAGGTATGTTGACAATACAATGGACATTGCTATTTTCGTTAGTTATAGCAAATACACATTTGTGAAAGCACAGACTGACTCCAGATTGTTTTGTGATTCAAGGGTGTTTATTTAAGTGCAAATTAGGGGGGGTTGGAAAATGGTCAGGGGTGATGGTGGAGGAATGTCCATGGCAGGGTCCAGTTATTAATCTCACAGGTGCATTGTCCAAAGGGGCATAGGAAGTGGAGCTAGGGCAGTTGATGGATGGACAGGGTGACGAAGTGGGACAGAAGGATGACATTCAGGGTGGTCTCATTTCTTGGCGGGGGACTTGGCATTGTTCTCTGTCTTTGTCCTGGATCTCAGGGACCGTTTCCGGGTTGGTTCTCCATCTGCAGGGGGTGGGGTGCTGGTGTTGTGGTCCTGTGGCGGTGCCGCCTGTCCACTAGCGCCGGCAGAGGTGGTGGGCAGTTCATCATCGAGGCTAGTGTCAGGGGCCCCTTGCTGTGCCACAGTGTCCCTCCCGGTGTTCATAAGGTCCTTCAGCACCCCTACAATGGTGACCAGGG
Source organism: Pleurodeles waltl (assembly GCF_031143425.1). Classification (NCBI taxonomy): domain Eukaryota; kingdom Metazoa; phylum Chordata; class Amphibia; order Caudata; family Salamandridae; genus Pleurodeles; species Pleurodeles waltl. The sequence continues at coordinate 404,084,055 of NC_090440.1, forward strand.
TGGTGGTAATGGACTTAAAGTCCTCCCTGATCCCCAAATACTGTTCTTCCTGCAGCCGCTGGGTCTCCTGAAACTTGGCCAGTACCGTTGCCATCTTCTCCTGGGAATGATGGTACGCTCCCATGATGTTGGAGAGGGCCTCGTGGAGGGTGGGTTCCCTGGGCTTGTCCTCCCCCTGTCGCACAGCAGTCCTCCCAGTTCCCCGGTTTTCCTGTGCCTCTGTCCCCTGAACCGTGTGCCCACTGCCACTGCCCCCAGGTCCCTGATGTTCTTGGGTTTGTGGGTTTGCCTGGTTTCCCTGTAGTGGTGGACACACTGCTGCTTGACGTGTCCTGGGTTCAGAGGTATGGGCCTGATGGGTGGGTGCTGTGCTGGTGTTTCCTGAGGGGGGAGGCTCTGTGGTGGCATGTGCCAGTGTGTGGGGAACCGACTGTCCCGAGGTCCCAGATGGGCCTGGCTGGTCATCTAGATCCAGTTGGACAGAGCTGCTGTCATCACTGTGGGCCTCTTCTGTGGGGGGAGGGGGGTGGACATGTCTGGAACCTCCTGTTCGGTGACGTTGGGTAGGGGTCTTGCAGGGGTGTAAAGGCATGATTATTGCATCTGTGTGTGCTATTGTGTGCAATGGGTGGGTGACCCTGTACCCCAGTGCTTACATTCTTATCTAGGATCTTGTGTGATATTTGGTTTGGGGATCTGTGTGGGTATCTGTAGTGGACATGCTTTGGTGATGGGTGTCCATGCTTTGGTTTTGCATGCAGGGCTTGGTGTTGGGATGGGTGGTTTGTGATAGTGGGACATATGTGAGGTGTTGGAGTGATGGGGGTGAGGGTAAGGGTGGGGGTGTGTGATAGCATGCAGGTAGGGTGGGGGATGAAGTAGTTAAGATTTGACTTACCAGAGTCCATTCCTACTGCTACTCCTGTGAGGCCCTCAGGATGCAGCATAGCCAAGACCTGCTCCTCCATGTTGTTAGTTGTGGGGGAGGAGGTGGGGGTCCGCCGCCAGTCCTCTGTACTGCTATTTGGTGTCTTGAGACCACTGAACGCACCTTCCCCCGTAGGTCGTTGCACCTCTTCCGGATGTCATCCCTAGTTCTTGGGTGCTGTCCCACTGCGTTGACCATGTCCACTATTCTTCGCCATAGCTGCATCTTCCTAGCTATGGAGGTGTGCTGCACCTGTGATCCGAATAGCTGTGGCTCTACCCAGACGATTTCCTCCACCATGATCCTGAGCTCCTCCTCAGAGAACCTGGGGTGTCTTTGCGGTGCCATGGTGTGGGTGATGTGTGAGGTGGTGTGTGTTGTGATGTATGAGGAGATGTGTTTGTCTGTGTTGTGTGAGGTGCGTGGATGTTGTGTGAGTGATGGTGTTGTGTGCCTATGGATGCTAGTTTGTTGATGGTTGTGTCTCTCTCTGTGCTTCGTTCTAAATTTTTGTCGTAGGGGTTTGTGGGTGATGTGGGTGTGTGTTTTATATTGTATTGGGTGTGTAGGAGTGTTGTGTGTATGTGTATCAGGTGTGTGTATTTCGAATTGTCCAATGTGGTTGTGTTTTGTATATTTGTGTGTATTTTGAGCGCAGCGGTGTGTACCGCCAATGGAATACCGCGGTTGAAAGATTGCCGCTTGGATTCGTGCGTCGTGATAGTGTTGGCGTATTCCTGTTGGCGTGATGGTGGAGGTTTTGTTATCGCCAGTTTATCACTGACCTTTGGTGTGGCGGACTTGTGTGGGTGTCTAGATTTTGGCAGATTCCGGCCTGAGGGTCGTAATAGCTGTAGCGGATTTTCGCGCCGCAGTGGTGTGTTGGCGGTCTTCTGCACGGCGGTAAGTGGCAATTACTGCCAATGTTGTAATGAGGGCCGTAATGTGGAGATATTTCTGAAAGTCGGAATAAGTGTGCCCACTACTGTATCACTGCAATTGGTTGTTCTCAGCTCGAATTCCTTAAGGAAGGTTTCTAAGTCTACTCTTACGGAGTCTCCTGGGAGCCCGGCCTCGTGACGGAGGTAGCAGAGGTTTAAGTCTCCTTCAATCATACATTGGTGATCGGGGTGGTCATATTAACATTCCTTCACTAGGGACAAGATTGATTTGACCTTTGCCTGTTTTTTTTCCTTTGGGATTTATATACAAGTTTATAACTGATACCGGGATTGATTTTTTGCTAAAGGCTAGGCTGTATATGGTTCTCAAATGAACATCGTTTGTTGATTTCTCCCAAGGCTCCACTTTGACAACTAAATCCAATTTGACATATGTTGCAAGTCCTCCCATATATCTTCCGAACAGATTTTTCTTTTGTGCAGGCGTTTGAGTTGTTATGAAGCCAGGTGTAGTTAGTGGCTCCACCGACCAGGTTTCCTGGAAGTACGTAATAGCTGCATTGTTTACAAAGCTCTCAACACTGGGACTAGCAGTTAGGGAAGCCAAGCCGGCCACGTTCCAACTATTTATCTTCATCACATTCTTTGGATTGCTGGGTAATAGACCTTTGCAGTTAAAGATGCATTTTCCCTTTTGTGATCAGAGCAGGGGAAAGCCAGTCACCAGTCGCCCGCACGATTTGCTGTGATTGGTTCTTGCGTCAGCAAGTTGAATGTCTCCTGTGTTCCATGCCAACTGTATAGTGATTTTTTATCCACCATCAAAGGTTTTATCCCAGGGGTTCCTCTCAAGACACTGAATGGCTTTTTGACTGGGCATAGTAATTGATTTACCATAGACAGAGCTCAAGGGTATCGTTCTATTTCTGGTTTGCTGATTTTTAAGCCCCAGCTTTCCAGCAGCCCCTCATATTCAGATATTCTATCTGCAATGCGCTGTTCAGTCCATGTTGTCAATGTAGATTCTCTCTGGCTGATCCATGTGTATGTGTTAAAGTTTACTGTTGAGAGGTCCCCTGTTGAAAGAGTCGCAAGTGATTATATATGGTGCAGAATATTTGACCTATTAAGTATATCCCTTTGCCCCTGTGATGCAGATAGCGGGGTGAATATTATTTCCGGCTGTTCAGGGTTTTTCTGATGGTTTACAATATTTATGTTTAGTTTCCCATTGTGCGCCTGCTCACACTCTGGTCCGTGTGTGACAGGGTATTCTCGGTATGTATACAAAAAGGGCAATTAATGGTTTAGTTCACTGCTCAGCCTGTACCCCTGGCCTGTCGATATTAGCTCTGTGGATGGAATTACTTCATGTGGGGCGTTCCTGTTCCTTATAGTTGAATTTTTGCTTGGGCTGCATTGGTTTAGGGGGATTTGCGGTAGTCGCCTCCCGCAATCCTTTAAAATGTGGCATCAGCAAGTAGTTATTGCATTCGTGTGTGGTTTCTTCCTGGATTGGTCGCCAATTAGGGAAGGTCATCATATCCTCTCCATTGCATTTATTATGTAATTTTAGGCCTCTGTTGTTTGTAGAGATGTTGTTTTGGGGCGTCCCTACTGAGTTTCCCCCTATGGAGCTCATCTTCCCCTTCAGATGAAATTGCTGTGTCGAGGATTTCCTCTTAGGGGTAACATCCCCCACAAGCCCATCAACCCCCTTGGCCTCTGCGAGTGGCTCTTGGCCAAACGCAGTCTCTGTCTCACTGATCTGTGAGGGTGCTTGTTTTGTCATTAGACTTAAATCATCAGTTTCCGTTTCGCAACCCTTGACCTTGGCCCGTGCCATTGGAGCATACAAAGCTGGTGTTTGCTGTTGGCACTGCAAACTGAGCATTATGGCCACTTTCCACATTATTGACAGTGGGAGTTTTGTGATCTCCTTTGCAGGCCAAATCTTCCCCGATTATTGGTGCAATGTGTGTGTGTGTGTGTGTGAACAAGTATGGGGTACAAAAACATAAGACGATCTCTGTTGGAAAATTGGGTAGGTCTCAAGCTGTGCTGGCATATAACCAGATGCATTTGTGACTTTCCCATTGCAACTCAGTCTATTTTTTTCGTAGCTTTGAGTGAATTTTTCAGCTTTTTCTTCTGTCGTCTTGTTAGTTGTAACTGGTGGTTATTCCCAATATCAGGCTCATCCAGCAGCTTGGAAGTTACTTTCAGTGCTTGCTCTTTTATGCTGTTTTCGGCAAAAGCAGTTCCTGGAGAGACTGACAGCATCGAATGTGCAATAATAGATGGCCTGTTACTTGATTCGGTCTCCCTACCTCCTTCCTTGTCCACTATAAAAGTGGAAGTTCCCCCTTTACTGATTTATTCAGTAGGTGCTATGTCCTGCTGCTTTTTTTCGGGCATCCGATGGCTTGGCTTCTTATTAGTTTCATCAACTGGCTCGGCTTCTTATTAGTTTCATCAGCTGTTTTGCAATGATGGATGAGGCTTGTTAACAGATCTGGAAGGGTCGATAGTTTGTCTATTATTTCATCATTACAGCTCCCTTCCACCAAGTTGCCATCATTCCATCTGTAGCCCCACCAGTCTAGCTTTCTGTTTAGTGAATTCAGTTTGTTATCTAATGTGAGTACACTTTGAGTCAGCATATGGGTTAGTTCCAGATGGATCTCCATTTTATGTGACCGCCAGGTGAGTGCTTTAACTGCAGCTAGGAGAGAAGCATTTATGGTGTTTATAATGCAGTCTGATCAATCCTCTTCCACCATCACCTCACTAGGCGAATATTCCTCTACTATATCCCCCCACGGAGGCTCCCCTAGTCTCTGCTTCTCTGCCTTGCTCTTCCAAGCTTGTTTCTTGTAATGACCAGCCTCCATGTGCTATTGCAGTGAGCATTGCCTGGGGACCTTCCTTTACACCCTGAAGGGGGGTAGAGCAAGACTGACTGTTGACAAAGGTCTCTTGTACGTGAGTTTCCACTGTTTGAGCGCTATCCAATGGATCTCTGCCTCTATTAACAGTTTATTTTTACTTGTGGATGTAACCTGTCCCCCGTTCAACGGCCGAGGTGTTGTCCTCATGGGAGCAATTCTAGTTGCCTCGGTTCCACAGTCTATTTCCGTTGGGTTGATGTTGATGTCAGATCTGTTATGATTGTTATGGTGACTGCTCCTGCTTTCTCCCAATGCAATATCTGCCAGCTCTATCAATTCCCCAATTGTTGAAGCTTCCAGGATGGAGCCTGTAGCGCAGCTAACAGAACCTTGTGCTTGCTCAGTTTGTGTTGGCATAATTGGTTGGTCAAGTTCCAAGATCGGAGTGGGAGGGGCTGTCCGTGTGACTTGGTTGCCCATGAGTTTGGTGGACTCCCTGCCCCACTCACTCTTGTAAAGTAGTTCTATATATAAGCTTTGCTAGTATTCTGAGCCTTTCTCTTAGGACCCGACTTGTGATCCCTCTGGTCCTTGAGCCATTATACCGGCAGCTGACCTGCCTCCACGTCCAGCTCGTTGTCCACACCGTCGTGACTTGTGAGTTCTGTAGAGCCTGCCGAGGCCCTCGTGGAGCTTGCGGGGCGTCTACTCACTTGGGGGCCGCCTTCGTCTTCCTCACCCTCCTTCCCGGTTCCTATGTTGAACATGTTAGACAAGTCGGACGGCCTCGATCCCTTGGCCCCGAGCTGAGGCTGCTGTGTTACTGCGAGTTGTCTCTTCAATTTGCTGTGATACCTACATATGGAAAACATTATTTGAACTGGTTTCCAGTTGCACCCGAATATTTTGAGAGCACTTTGTTCTTTCCAATTTTTAAGTATTTTCTGTACCCTTTGCATCTCAGATACCAGCCTTAGGGATTTCAAATCTCTGAGTGGACTTAATGTTGATGAATGAAATGTCATTGTCGCTGTTACTCTCAGCCTCAGTTCCTGCTCCAGGGAAGGCATAAACCAACTTTTGCCTAGGGCTTTTTACTCAGGAGCTTTGCCCAGGAACTATGCCTGGAAGCCCAGGGGGGGAGTCCAGGTGGCTACGCACTTATGTTGGTGTTGCTTACTTGCTTGAATGTTGCTTGCTTGCTTAGATGTTTGCGTGGCTTTGTGAGCGTTCTTCAGATGAAGAAAATATTGAATTGTTTGCCCGCTTGCCACATGCCACCAACACCAAATGAGTGCTGCCTCACCCCCTGCCGCTCTGCTTCGCTGCTTCACCTCGGGCAGGGGGGCACGCTTGGGGCGATACTTTATGCCGTTGACTACTTGCAATACTGCAATACTGCTGTCCCGAAGGGTGATTGCAGAGTCGACAGGTCTCCTGTGGCTCCAGCGGTTCCTGTGGCTTCTGTAGTTTTTGTAAACACAGTGTCTGTCAACTGCGCTCTGCTCCCTGTGCCCCCTCTGCGCTTCTTCTACCAGCCTGCCTGCCTACTGAGGACACACTTGCAAATGCAGAAGCGGGCCTCAAAGGCCTTGCTAGGTCTCTGCAGGCCTCAATGGGGTCGCCGGGGTTAGCGGGGGACAGCGCAGTGAGGCTGTGCAGCACGGCATGCTCAATGGGGTTGCTGCAGTCAATTCAGCGAGGCTGTGTAGTGCAGCGTGCTCAGGGCCCGGAAGCGGGGCAGTTATCATCGGCTCGATGGGATAGTTTGGGATTGGAGGTCGGCTGAGCAAGAACGGTGTTGGCCCCCCTGAGCTATCATCGCTACCAGGGCACGGGGGACAAAGGACAGCTGAAGAATTACGCTGAACCACGAACCAAAGACAAGCTGCGCCACTACCTGCCTCTGCTCTGCACACAAACACAGCCGTGCTAATAGTGACCCCACCCTAACGCCCTGGCACTGTCTGAGGCCGTCAGAGGGAGGGGACTGATGGGCTGTGAAGTTTTTGCTGTTCCAGCAGTCCTGCATTTCAGCTCCAAGGTCTGCCATGGGAAAACATGTTAAAATTTGGTAGGAAGGAGGAGAAATTACCAGCAAGAAAAATTACTTCTCTTAAACATACTCATGCACGTGTTTTCCACTCCTTTAGACCAGTCTTCACGGGCTGGAACGCTGCTGCACACCTCCTCCAAACCTGGCCCCCTCAGCAACACCCACTTCCACACTGCTACAATGGGAGGCCTGCCCCAGGCCATTTACCTGTATGGTGTATTGCTTACTCCGCCCTCGGCCACAGCAATAGCACCCCAGGGCAGACTTATGCTGCACTAGTAAAACAGACCATGCCCACTTGGACCATAAGAGCGAGGAAATCCTTGACCAGCACAAAAGCCCTCACTCCTTCCCTCTAAATAAACACAGTCTCAGTTATTTCGTTGCAAGCAGCCTGCTGCCGTTAGCAGTGAACTGTTTGGCGTGCCTTCCCCCCTTCTACATGAATAGTAGGGCAGCGCCCTCAACGCCCCTTAACACTGGTCGCCCTTGACACTGGCCGCCCCTTCTAATGTTTCTGCCAAAGCTGCTAAGCCCACGTAGCCAGACAAGCTATCTGTAAAGGATACCAGAATGGAAACAATAAACTCTTACGTGATCTAAGCGCCAGAGAAATCCAGGTACATAGAAAACAGAATATTTCCTTTTCTCTTTTTGCCTTGACAACCATGTCTAGTACTAACTTGTGGCCATGACAAAAAAAAAGTGAGCTACAAAAGGGAAACCAATAATTAGAAAATGTTACAGACAATGACATTTACAGCCCTATTCGACTGATTGAGCCAATAATGTCTGTCTGGAATATTGACAACTAAAACACATTGGCGGTCATTACAACATTGGCGGTAAAAGGCGCTTACCGCCGTGCAGAAGACTTCCAACACCCCGCCGCGGAAATCCGCCACAGCTATTATGACCCACATCTCGGAATCCGCCAAAAGTCAGACACCCACACAAGTCCGCCACACCAAAGGTCAGTGATAAACTGGCGAAAACAAAACCGGCACCGTCACGCCAACAGAAATACGCCCACACTATCACTACACACGAATCCACGCGGCGGTCTTTCAACCGCGGTATTCCATTGGCGGTACACACTGCCGCGCTCAAAATACACACTCTCTTACAAAACACAGCCACATTGGACAATTCAAAATACACACACCTGATACACATACACGCACCACTCCCACACACCCATTACAATATAAAACACACACCCACATCACCCACAAACCCCCACAACAAAAAATTCTGAAAGAAGGCCAGAGAGAGACACCACCAGCAAGAACAACAGCATCCACAGGCACACAACACATTCACCCACACAACTTCCATGCACCTCACACAACACACCACTACATATCACCACACTTATCACCACACACTCCACCCCACACATCACCTACACCACCCCATGGTACAGCAAAGACACCCCAGGTTCTCGGAGGAGGAGCTCAGGGTCATGGTGGAGGAAATCATCCGGGTAGAGCCACAGCTATTCGGAGCACAGGTGCAGCACACCTCCATAGCTAGGAAGATGGAACTATGGCGAAGAATAGTGGACAGGGTCAACACAGTGGGACAACACCCAAGAAATCGGGAGGACATCATGAAGAGGTGGAACGACCTACGAGGGAAGGTGCGTTTCGTGGTCTCAAGACACCACCTGGCGGTTCAGCGGACTGGCGGCGTACCACCACCTCCTCCCCCACAACTAACAACATGGGAGGAGCAGGTCTTGGCGAATCTGCATCCTGAGGGCCTCGCAGGAGTAGGTGGAGGAATGGACTCTGGTAAGACAAAGCTTTACTATTAAATCCCCTACCCTACCTGCATGCTATCACATACCCCCACCCTCACCCTCACCCCCAGCACCCCAACTCCTCGCATATGTCCCAACATCACAAACCACACATCCCAACACCAAGCCCTGCATGCAACAACAAAGCATGGACACCCATCACCAAAGCATGCCCACTGCACATACCCATACACCCCCCTAAACCATCATCACACAAGCTCCCACACAGGAATACTAGCACTGGGGTACACGGTCACCCACCCATTGCACACACAGATTTAATAAATATCCTTTTATACCCCTGCAGGACCCCTACCCAACGTCACCGGACAGGAGGGTCCACACATGTCCACACCACCAACAGAAGAGGCCCACAGTGATGACAGCACCTCTGTCCAACTGGATCTAGATGACCAGCCCGGACCATCGGGGACCTCTGGACAGTCGGTTCCCCTCACATAGGCACAGGCCACCACAGACCTTCCCCCCTCTGGAAACACCAGCACAGCACCCACCCAGCGGGCCCATACCTCCGTCCCCAGGACATGTCAATCAGCTGTGTGTCCACCACTACAGGGAACCCAAGATAACCCACCACTCCAACAACAACAGGGACCTGGGGGCAGTGGTAGTGGGCACACAGTCCAGGGGACGGAGGCCCAGGAACACAGGGGAACTGGGAGGGCTGCTGTGCGACAGGGAGTGGACAGGCCAAGGGAACCCACTCTCCACGAGGCCCTCTCCTCCATCATGGGAGCCTACCACCACTCCCAGGAGACGATGGCAATGGTACTGGCCAAGTTTCAGGAGACCCAGCGCATGCAGGAGGAACAGTATATGGGCTTCAGGGAGGAACTCAGAACTATCATCTCCACCCTGGACACCATCGTAGGGGTGCTGAAGGAACTACTCAACACCAGGAGGGACACTGTGGCACTGCAAGGGGCCCCTGACACTAGCATGGATGATGAACTGCCCACCACCTCCGCCGGCGCTAGTGGACAGGACGCCCCACCACAGGACCACCACACCAGCACCCCACCCCCTGCAGACGGAGAACCACCCCGCAAACGGTCCCTGAGATCCAGGAACAAGACAGAGAACGATGCCAAGACCCCCACCAAGAAATGAGGCCACCCTGATTGTCATCCTACTGTCCCACTTTGTCACCCTGTCCATAATTAAACTGTCCCAGCTCCACTTCCTATGCCCATATGGGCAATGCACCTGTGAGACCAATAGACTGGACTCTGCCATGGACACTCCTCCGCCATCACCCCTGACCATTTCACTACCCCCTCCAATATTGAGCATTTAAATAAACACACCTAAAGCACAAAATGATCTGGAGTCTGTCTGATTTCGAAATAGTGTATTAGCAATTACAGTGCTAAAATGTTTTTTAAATAGTAATGTCAACATACCTATGTCACACAGCTCTAGTCCATGAGGAATCTAAGCAGATGTCACACAGTTTGACCCACATCTGTGAAATCGTAAGGGAAAGTGACAACTCAGTGACCATACACTGGCGAAAACGACAGACAGGAGAGAGGTAGTAGTGTCAAAGTACATGTAGTAGGCAGGTTTGGATTTCTACCTGTGTCTCACTGGAAATATTGCAGGAACACTGAGTCCCTGTTGTGCATGTCTTCTTCCTCTGCTTCCTCCTCATCACTGTCCACAGGCTCCACAGCTGCAACAACACCGCCACCTGGACCATCTTCCTGCAGAAAAGGCACCTGGCGTCACAAAGCCAAGTTGTGAAGCATACACCAGGCCACGATGACCTGGCACACCTTCTTTGGTGAGTAGAATAGGGACCCACCTGTCATCTGAGGGCACCTGAACCTGGCCTTCAGGAGGCCGAAGGTCCGCTCGATCACCCTCCTAGTTCGCCCATGGGCCTCATTGTAGTGTTCTTCTGCCCCGGTCCTGGGATTCCTCACTGGGGTCAGTAGCCATGACAGGTTGGGGTAACCAGAGTCACCTGCAAATGGCGAGGGACAACTGTTAGACACACACTAACCTGGAGGGATAACCCCAGACCCAGACAACCATTCCCACTGACTTGCTTCCAGGTGCTCACCTAATAGCCACACACGGTGCCTCTGGAGTTGACCCATCACATAAGGGATGCTGCTATTCCGCAGGATGCAGGCGTCATGCACTGAGCCAGGGAACATGGCATTCACATGGGAGATGTACTGGTCTGCCAAACATACCATCTGTACATTCATAGAATGATAACTCTTCCGGTTTCTGTACACCTGTTCACTCCTGTGGGGGGGACCAAAGCCACATGGGTCCCATCAATGGTACCTATGATGTTGGGGATATGTCCCTGGGCATAGAAATCACCTTTCACTGTAGGCAAATCCTCCACCTGAAGGAAAACGATGTAGCTCCGCATGTGTTTCAGAAGGGCAGACAACACTCTGGACAATACATTGGAAAACATAGGCTGGGACATCCCTGATGCCATGGCCACAGTTGTTTGAAAAGAGCCACTTGCAAGGAAATGGAGCACTGACAGCACCTGCACTTGAGGGGGGATTCCTGTGGGATGGCGGATTGCTGACATCAGGTCTGGCTCCAACTAGGTACACAGTTCCTTGATTGTGGCACAGTCAAGCCTGTAGGTGATTATCAAATGTCGCTCCTCCATTGTCGACAGGTACACCAACGGTCGGTACACCGGAGGATGCCGCCATCTCCCCACATGTCCCAGCGGACGGTGCCTTTGAAGGGCAACAGCGAACACAGAGTCAAACAACTCAGAGGTACGTGCCCACAGTTTACACAGAACACCATCCATACACAAAAGGTAGCCTGTATGTGTGTTGAGTCTAGGCCTAGGTATGTGTGACACAGTTGAAAATGAAGCCATGTGGGCCCCTGAAATGGCGGCTGCCTGACCTCTAAAGTGGGACAATGGAATGTGAGGAAACTGCGCTGACGTTGTACACCGTCGCGGTAGGTGGTCGAAGACCGCGGCGCAATGCTGCATTGGTTAACATTGGACCCTATGGGTCCCAGGAGCCAATGACGATGTACGCCGGCGGTGACGGTACGCACCGCCGTGGACGTGACCGCCATTTTCTATCTGTTCAATCACTCGATACCTGATCTTCGACAGGAGAGGACCTACACTGCAAGTGCTGCTGTGACCTCGGTCTGGAAGAGACAATGGCTCGTGCGTCTGGGGATAGGGCCCCTGCCTTCACATCGGAGGAGTTGGAGAAACTCGTGGACGGGGTCCTCCCCCAGTTCAACATACTCTACAGTCCACCAGACAAACAGTGAAGTACACAGGGAGCATGTTGTATGGCCTATGCCCGGTTGGAGAGGGCTGGATGTAAGAAGGAAGGGGGCAGAGTGCTGCGTGCATGAAAGATGGTGAATGCATGTGCCACATGGCAAGGGTAGGGATGGGGGCCAATCACTTTGACGGTGCTGTTGGTAATGACTTCTCTTCTTCCCCTGTACATTTCATGTAGGTCAGCGCCCACCAGAAGAAAGATATTTGGCGTGCCATCGCCAAGGACGTCCGGACCCTGGGGGTCTACCACAGACGGAGCACCCACTTCCGGAAAAGATGGGAGGACATTCGCCGCTGGAGCAAGAAGACGGCGGAGGCTCAGCTGGGGATGGCCTCCCAACGTGGGAGGGGTGCCCGTCGCACCATGACCCCCCTGATGTTCAGGATCCTGGCGGTGGCCTACCCGGAGTTGGATGGGCGCTTGGGGGCATCACAGCAGACAAAAGGGGGTGAGTACACTCTCATTCTGCTGACTTTGCGCGCAGTGGAGTTGTCTGGGTGGGGGAGGAGGGCTGTGGGTTTCCATAGGCCAGGGCGAGTTCCGTAGGCAAGGCCCCTCCGTAAGGCAGGCCATGTGGCACCCCAGCCCACCTCTGTAGAGTGCCAAGTACACCTAGTCATGCCCCTGTGTCATCTATGTGTGCAGATGTCGTCCATAGCTTCGTAGGCCATTTCCCAGGAATTGAACAGTGGAGCCCAAGAGCGCGGCGTAGTGCAGGGGGCTTCTGTGTCTGTCTTGTCTGCCAACTGTAGCGGTAATCAATGCACTCAACATGTCTTTCTTCTGTCGTCCCCCCCCCTTTTTGTGGTCTCCCTGTTCTTGTGTGCATTAGCATCATCAGGCGGATGAGCAGTGGCACCGGAGCAGGAGGGAGCTGCATCCCACATGTCCCTGGAGGGCGAGACTACGGACTCGGAATTCACCAGTGGGACGGAGGGCGAGGGGAGCTCCACGGCGGGGACAGGAGCTGAGACCAGCAACACGGACTCGTCCTCTGATGGGAGCTCCCTTGTGGTGGTGGCAACATCTGTGCCCCCCGCATCTACACATACAGCCGCCACCGCCCCTACCAGCACCGCCCTCCCAGCAGCCCCTCAGCCTTTGCCCTGTGCCCGCTCACCCAGGAGGGTGGGCATCACCTTCGCCCCAGGCACCCCAGGCCCTGCCCCAGTCACCCCTGCTGCCCTCAGTGAGAAGGCCATTGACCTCCTCAGATCCCTCACCGTTGGGCAGTCTACCATTTTGAATGCCATCCAGGGTGTAGAAAGGCAGTTGCAACAAACAAATGCATTACTGGAGGGCATTCATTCTGGTCAGGCGGCCCTTCACCGAGCTTTTCAGACTCTGGCCTCAGCACTGATGGCAGCCATTTAGGACCGCCATCTCAAGCACCGCTGAACAGGGCACCGCCATCTCAAGCACCGCTGAACAGGGCACCGCCATCTCAAGCACCGCTGAACAGGCACCGCCATCTCAAGCACTGCTGAACAGGGCACCGCCATCTCAAGCACCGCTGTCCCATGAAGCAGCAGGGGCACTGACACAACTGGGTCCGTCACGGGTGAGTGATGCACTCTGGGCACCAGTCCCCCTCCAGAACCAGTGGAGACTGTCATCCACTACCTCTGTCCTTAACAGGATGAAGCACTCTGGGAACCAGTCCCCCTCCAGAACCAGTGGAGACTGTCATCCACTACCTCTGTCCTTAACAGGATGAAGCACTCTGGGCACCAGTCCCCCTCCAGAACCAGTGGAGACTGTTATCCACTTGAGTGACTGTGGCTTTGCACTCCCCAGGATTGAACAGTGGGCAAACCACCCACTGTAGAGACTTGAGAGACTGTGGCTTTGCACTCCCCAGGATTGAACGGTGGGCAACCCACCCACTGTAGAGACTTGAGAGACTGTGGCTTTGCACTCCCCAGTATTGAACAGTGGGCAAGCCACCCACTGTAGAGACTTGCGAGACTGTGGCTTTGCACTCCCCAGGATTGAACAGTGGGCATGTGGCCCCCTCGTGGATTTAGCGTCGTGCACTCAAGCGGCTGAGGTGCCCCCCCTTTCCCTCCCCCTGAGGTGCCTGTTTTCTTGCTGTCTGAGGCCCCTGCAGTGTTCTCTCCGTCATGGTCGGGGATCTTGTGTGGGCCTCGCCCATACCGTGTGGTCCCAGTGTTCCACGGACTTTCTTTGTGCAGTACCTGGACTACTATGCCTGGTATATATTTTGTACATGGTGTATATATATATTTCTGCCTACTTGTTTTTAATATATTCCGATGGTTACACTAATTTTCTTTGGTCTTTGCATTCTTCCGGGGGGGGGGTTGGGGGGTGTAACTGTGATGTATTGATATGCATTAGTGTGTGTGTTGTGGTGGGTGAGGGTGGGGGTGTTGCGTGTGTGTGTCCTTGTTTTTTGCCTCCCCCCTCCCCTGTGTCGTAGGTGCAGTACTCACCGTGGTCTTCGCCTCTGGCGTTCGTGCTCCTGGTAGAGGAGCAGGAAGACTATCGCAGGTAGAATTATGAGTTCCGGTTCCATGGTATCCTCGTTCCTCGTGGAGTGTGTAGAGGTGAGCGTTTTCCCTTCGAAATTCCTGTTTCCGCCGTGTTTTTATCCGCGGTGAATCCGACCGGGAAAAGGTGGCGGATTGGCCTGTCATAATAGTGTGGGCGGTACATTGTGTTCCGCCTGTCTGTTGGCGGTGACCGCTGCGCTGTTTGTTTGTACCGCCGTGGCTGTCTGAGTGTTAAAGTGGCTGTCTTTGTTGCCAGTTTCCACCACGGTCGTAATTGCAATTTTTTTACATCCGGCCTGTTGGCGGTCTTACCGCCGTTTAAACACCATCCGCCAGGGTTGTAATGACCACCAATGTTTCTCCAGGTAGGATTGTCTTTTATCCATCAGGGGAATTAAAAGGATTTTTAATTGTTCTTTGTAGCGAGATGCTGTAGTTAGCAGAAGCGCGTCTGCAGAAACCAATGATGAGCAGGAGATGCTGAAGAAGGCTAGAAATTCTTTATCAACGAAGAAGGACTCGTGACTGAATCACACATCCTCAGACTACAGGAACAGCAGGTAAATGACCTCTCGCCCAGTATTCCATAACCGAGTCAATGCCCGATGCACCCAGAGTTCCAAAAGAGAAAATATTGACATTGTAAAGAAATACACATTTAATTAATAAGCAATTACAGAAAATCCAGAACGCATTATACAGGATTAAATGCTACGCCCCCAACCCCCCTTTCCTTACACAAAACAAAGAACACCATTGACACAATTTAAAATAAGAAGATTGTGCACAAATGAAAGAAGAAATAAAATAAAATAAGAACCAGTCAAACTAATTAATGACATTATCATGCAGTTTGGAAGGTAATTATACGTTGACTGCGAATGCACAAAAGTTCCAGCAAGCACTTGGTATTGCTAGAGTATGACCTACCATTCACATCTTTAGTTGCACTGGTTACAGACTCTATGCTCATCTTACTTTTTTCATTTGTATGTTCATTGCATGAAGGAATATTAATACTGTGCTCTGATGCAGCCAACTCAGCCACTGACTGCTGTGTAACATTGTGTTTCTATTAGCAACATCATTGGATCTCATAGAAGTTTGAATGTCCTTGTAACCCACATCAGTAATTAACATGGAACTGCCGGAATCTCTGTTAGAGTACATGCGCAGAGAAACTTCTGCTTGTGAAGCAGAAACAGGAACTACACTGTCTCTATTCCGCCATCCTTTTCCTTCCAAGAACACTGAAGCGTTGCCAGATTTAAATACTTATTATGGTAAGGAAAACTTGTATGCTCCTTTGCTGACTCTGAATTGTCTCCTGATCAACACCCAATCATTAACATTAACTTTAACCTCTGTGACATATTTTATGTTATCATAATAACTCTTCAGTGCTTGTTGTTTTTGTAGACTCTTTCGACCAAATTTACATGGCTCTCTCGTCACTTTTAGTGACACTCTGGTGGCGCTATCCACTGCCCTTATTTACAAGGTGGCACTAAACCACTTTTTGTGGCTTAACGCCACCTTGTAAATATGGCCCTTTCACACACATCACTTTGCGTGGGAGGGGCGTGCAATGGGTGTTGCTGTGGGCATGCCACAGCAACACCCATTCCATTTTGACGCTGTTCCAGATGTACGAGTTTATCTGTGGCAGTGGCAAGATTTAACTCCACCCCTGGGATGGTGTTAGCTTGGCACAACAAGGAGAAATGTTTTCATTTCTCCTCGTTTTTTGCTCTATGTGTGCTGTATTGTGCAGCACACATAGAAAGAGCAAATTACCACTGAAGATTGTTTTTTTGCAGGAAGGTGTACCTTACTGCACAAAATAAATCTCCCCCTCAATGCAGGTACTCTTGCACTATGGTTGCTCGGCAGCAAATTTTGCACTGGTGCAGGGGGAAACACAGTGATGCGCTGTATTCTTGTGAATATGGTGCCTTTTTCATTTTGAAAATGACAGAGAGCGACACTGCTAAACTTGGCGCAAAGTCGCACTCTGTAATTTTCTTGTAAATCTGGGCCTTTATTTGATAATATTTACATCAATGTCTTTGGGCACCACAACTTTATTCATCCAAATTTCTGACATCCCTTCTGGTATTAGTTTACTCCTGGGATCTTTGCCCCTGAGAAGTTTGAAAGGTGTTACCCCCGTTGTGGAATAGGGTTTGGTAAGAAACGCCCAAATTTCATCCTGAAGAAACTGAGAATCAATGTTAGCTGCTATTGCGGTTTGAATGCCTTCTTAGAAAAAATTTGATTAGCCCTTTGGACTAAACCATTTGAAGAAGGACTATATAAGGCTACTTATGTGTGTTTAATGTTATTTGTTCTCAAAATATCAGTCATAAGTCTAGAAATAAAATGTATTCCATTGTTAGTGACAATAATGCTAGGTGAACCCTCAATTCTAAATATACTCTTCAGGAAAGAAATCACTGTCTCTGAGTTGGCATCCTCTACAAAGCAGTAATAGATCCATTTGGATAAATAATCTATGGCTACTACAAGATATCTCTTGTTTCTAGGTAATAGGTTGAATGGCCCTGAAAAATCGAAAGCTAGCTTGACCCAAGCTTTCTCAGGAATAGGCACAGTAAACAAAGGTTTGAAGGACATCCTCCTATGCTTGTCAGAAACAATACAATGAGAGCATATAGCAGTGTGGTTAGAAACTTGTTTATCTGAGCCAGGCCATCAATATGTTTGTCTTAATCTCTGACATGTGGGTGACACATCGTGGTGTCCTTCATCGGCTATTTTTACGATTTTAACTCTAAGTTTAGTCGGTAGAACAATCACATCACTGTTTAAATTAAACAATCATTGTTCTCACTGACAGTTCACTGGCTACTTGTTCAGAGCACCTGAGTTCACTGATGAGCTTCTTCTCAGGAGGCCAACTTATTTTAATGAACTTTAGCCATAGCTAGGTTCCAGTCACTCTCTGTCATATGTTCACCAGAAATGTACAACACATCTACCAAAGCCACTATTCATTTTCCTGATCTACATCCAAAATAACATTATGTGGCAATGGCATACAAGATAGACAGTCTGCTAGAACATTTTTGCCTCCTTATATATATTTAATAACTGAGTCATATTCGTGTAACTTGGACATTCAAACTAAACAAGCAGATGCTTTACTCAAGCCATTATCGCTTAAAAGATAAACCAGTGGTTTATGGTCCGCATACACCCCACATGAAGTGCCCCAAATGTAGGTTTTAAATTTCTGCACGGCTAAAGTCTCCTTTTCTATCATGCTGTTATTACTCTCTGCATCAGATAGTGTGCTGGATGCAAAAGCAACTGTGTTTTCATGCCCATCAACCCACTGTCCAAATACTGCACCCAGTCCTTTGAGACTGACATTAGCAGCGATGTAAGATTTACCTGTAGGAACAAAGAATTGCAATGCAGGTGCATTGAGTACCAAATTATTTACGTTTTCAAATGCAGTACTAGCTTTATAATTCCACTCAGACTTGTTACCTTTTTTTGGAAGCGTTCTTAAAGGTTGTATAGTCAATGCATACCCTAGTACAAATCTAGCATAGCACTCGCAAAGCCCCAAGAATGAACATAGGTCATCTTTGTCAGTAGGAAGAGGAACATTTCTTGCTCCAAAATGATGCGCCTAAATATTTCACATGCTGCACCAAGAGTTTACACTTATTAGGTTTCATAGTCATATCTCGAGATTGTAAGACATGCAACACATTTTCCAAGACCTTCATATGTTCCTCTTGTGTCTCTGTGAAAATCAAAATGTCATCTTGAAATGCTTGAACATGGGGAATATCTCCAAAAAAAGCCTCCACCATTTTTTGGAAACCGCTTGCTGCAGATGCAAGCCCAAATGGTAAACATAAATATTTGAAAGCCCCATTCGGAGTGACAAATGTGGTCAAAGTTTGGGAATCTTCACTCAAAGGAATTTGATGATATGCTGAATGAAGGTCTAGTGTCTGGAAAACTTTGATCAGCCCACATTGGCAATCATTTTGTGTATGTTAGGAAGAGGATGACAATCCACCAGAATATTTTGATTAAGGGATCTCAAATCCACACACAATCTCAGACCTCCAGACCTTTTTTTGTAAGAACAGCAGGAGAGACCCATTCAGAGGAATCTATAGGAGCTATAATCCCTTCAGACTCTAATTTAGTTAGAAATCCTTTCAAATCTTGTCTAATGCTCCATGACACTGGCCTAACTTTGTGTATAACTGGCACTGCATTTTTCTTTAATTTAATACAGTGTTCAAATCATTTTACAGTGCCCAATTTATCTTTAAGTACAACAGGAAATGACATGATCATGTGATTAATTACTTCACCAGTCAAATGAACAGACAAAACAGGTTTGCGTACACACTGATCAGGCAAATCTCCCAGAACAACAGGTACATCATGTCTGGGCGCAAAATAATTCCCAACTTGGCTAAATCCTTCCAGCCCACAATGTCTCTACCACGGATCATGACATAAACTTTGGTAACAGTAGACCTACCTAGGCACTTAAAAGTGGGCCAAAAATACCCCAAAAGATCAATATCCTTGTCTTCAAATGCTTTGGGTCAGACTTAGGCCAAAATGTGTTATAGGTTTGATCAGTTAAAATTGTACCTGGTGCTCCTAAATCTGCCAATACATTAAGATGTTTACAATCCACAATTGCTTCACATAAAGGTCCCTTAATACGCCTCATGGAGGCCCACAAAGATCCTCAGACATATCCACAGTCAATAATACATTAGAGAATTTGTTGACACATTCCTGTGTCTCATCACGCAAATCATTGATGTACACATTACTGATTCTAACTTTACTAGTAGCACTGTATGAGTTTGGAACACTGGTACAATGACTTGAGTCTGCAACACTCCTACACACTCCTTGAAAGTCCCCAACTTTGCAACACCAATTACACATCTTACTAATGGCAGGACAAGAAGGATTATTCCTAATGTGGTTTTTAGAATCACACCGATAACACATTTGTTGTCCTTGACCTTGAGACCCTCTTTTCATTTTGAACGATTTATTGTTCACAGCACATACCACATCTTCTTCAACTACGCAGCTTACTGATGGTTGTCCTGCATGGTTTCCCAGTACTTTAGAGGTTATTATGGACCTTTCAATACTCTTACCCATGTTTATAGTCTCTGCTAAGCTAGGATTTGAACACGTTAATAAGCGTTCTTGAATTTTCTTAGAAAAACAATAATCACAAATTGGGCACATATATAAATATTCACATTGCTTCCAAAATCACACTTAGATGCTAACATATGTAAAGTAGCAATATCCTCTTCCACAGTCTTGCCACATGTTTGCTTATACATAGCAAATTTGAACCTTTCTCACAACACACTTGATTAATCTGAATACTGTTTCTTCATCCTTTCTTTTCCTCCCAAGTACACATCCCATGGGGAATCTTCCCTCTGTGGTGCTGGAATATGAGGCAAGTTGTCAAAAACACACTGACCAGTAGGGCAGTCACCCTTGCTGGCAGGCAGTCATCCTTACTGGCTCAGTTCAGGAAGGACCTCAAGACCTGGCTCTTCGACTGACCTTCATCCCCTTCAGCACCTTGAGACCCCCGGATGATAAGTCGTGCTTTACAAATATTTGATTGATTGATTAATTAAACAAAAGTGCCAATTTTCTGACTGGTTTATTGCCATTAGGATCTATTCCATGAGATAGTTCTAAAAAATGTGCAACCAGTCACACCACTTTATTTCTAGTTTCCCTGTTTTTGTGAAAATGGTAGAGGTTGTACTACCTCTTGACTCGTTGCCATGGCAAATCCAAGAAGTTGAAGAAAACAATATATGAAAATGTAGTTTAAAAACAAGCTTCCGTTAAAAACAATGAAGGATAGCACAGTTATCAATATGAACGTAAAACCCAATATACTGTATGACGTTACCTTAAACTTGTGGTTCCAGATAACGTCACTGTGAAGCTCACACTGAGCTTCTTGTAGTAAACAGCACAGTGTGGTACCGCCTGTCAAATACATTAGAATAAATCAAATATGGTCACTTGAATTGATGTTACTTGATGTTACTTGATGTAACGCGATGATGACTCTCCAAAATGAAATATTGCTCTGCTTCTCATAAGCGTTGCTTTGCTACTTGTAAGCATTGCACCTCAGCAATGAAATGTGTCTCACCGTTTCTAGGAGACGACATGAATTCCTCAGCTTTGACACTGCTCTGCCTGGGCAGCACTTCATCCAACACGCATCTCACCGTTTCTAGGAGATGACGTGAATTCCTTTGTTCCGACGCTGCCCTGCCCATATGACACGTCACCCAGTCAGCGTCCCTGAAGGCTCATCTCACCGTTCTTAGGAGACAATGTGGGGTGGAATGCAGCATGGCTACAGAATCATCTGTGATGCAATGCTTTGAAAAATGCCAGGTGAGGAACAACTGTTTAGATGCCAATGGACAGTAGAGGAAATAGTGTTGTAGAAATACCAAAATGAATTGCTCTCCATTTAGCCCAAAGTAGAATATCCAGCACCAACTAGCAACGCCAACTCGTAGGAAAAAAAAAAAGGTCTTGTTAGGTAATACTTTAGTTATTAAACAGGCACGTTATTCTAGCTTAGGCCTGCAGTGTGTGCCCTTTCACTCCAAGGCATGCATTTGTATTCTTCTGTTATTTTAGCAAAGCTTAATTTTTATGGAGATGTTTTTATAATTTTATCAGCTTGTCCTTTCGCACAGAATTCTGTTATTCTGTTCTCTGCATGACATTTTAATTCTGTGGTTCATTCAAGGCTGAACATGATAAGTTATGAGTGATTGCGGGCACAAAGAATTTATCATGACCCCAATTATCGTACACAGAAATGTACGTGCTGTCACATGAGGGGAGTTTTCTCAGAACACCAGATGTTTTATTATAGAACACCTCACTGCCCCTACACGATAAAGGGGAATTCCAACCAGTTGGCACTGTATGCTTCAAATCGCCTTTGCAGTGTCTGCTGAGACCTGACGCAGTCTTTCCCTCCATGTGGAAGGATTTACAGTAAACCAACAGACCTCTTCTTTGCCTACAATCACATCTATGGGGACTAGGGGTTGTACGGGGGGGCCTGATAGGCAGATTAGGGCGTACACAGTCATGCTGTTGTATAGAATCATAATAGTGCAGGTAGGGATTCTAGAACCATTGTTTTGACAGTATGGTGTGACTTTTCCTATGTTTCACTTTCCCTCTCACTGCCTTGCTTTTATTATGTGTTATCATCCTTATAATCGCAGTACATGCCTTTTTACTAAGAATGCAGTTGATTCAATAAAACTTATTTAACCTAGTCCTGCTTCTGTTTTGCCTTTGTATGTGTGAGACATATATGACTGAGAGAAAGGGGTAAGATCTGTTCCACCACGATTTCCCAGAGAAATCCAGATGTCATGCAAAGGGCTGTCACAAATCACCTTTTACTCGTGGGTACTGGTGAGGTGCTACTAGCAGGCCAAAAGGGTTAGGTTGGCATGTGTCACACGGTCCAAGATCAGACTCAGCCCCCTGCGCTTGGTGGTGCTGCTGCCCAAATCCAGTAGTCTTGTTACTATTACGAGAGTCTCTATGACAAAGGTGCTGCCGGTGGGTCCTCAGAAATCACAATCACCCCACTCCTGGTACCAATAAGTAGTGAGACACTGTAGATAGCAGAAGCGTGTGTGCAGAAACTAATGATGAGCAGGAGACACTGAAGAAGGCTAGAAATCCTTTATTAATGAAAAGGAATAATCCACGAGGGCACCACACATCGGCTGGCCTAGAGGAATAACGGACAACTGACCTCTCGCCCAGTATTCCAGAACCTACGCTGATATAAAGACACTTCAAATAAATTCCTTTACTTCAGTCTTTATTTTTTCATCTCTACTGCCTCTGCAACAGTTCTCCACACAGCTGCTCTTCTAGCTCCTCAACGTTCTACTGTCAACTCCAGCCCAATAACTGTCGGACTCTTCCATTCTAAGGGGAAGGGGAGGTGGAACATACTACTACTATCGGTGTAAATATTAAACTCCTATTAGGATAAACTTATTTGTATAGAACAATATATATATAGCTTATTTAATTAAAACTGCGATGCAACACATCTTCCCTTCTAACAAAACTAGGAATAGTACAGTCATCTGCTATCATTAATTACAGTTCATTATACTCAAGTAGTAATCTCGTAATCTTTATGCCAAACAGGAGGTTTAATTCGTCGGCTATATGTTCTTTTCTCATATCCTCCTTCATTGCGATTCTGTGGAACTTCCTGACTTCCTCCCGCTTCCTCAGGATTGCTTCCAGTCTTTTCTACAGCCGGTGGCTGTTTGACGATCCTATCCATGCTCCAACACTGTCCATTCTCCAATACAACTACATTTCTTTTTACTTTGGCAATATTGAATGGGCCCATAAACTTGGTGTCTCTCACGTTTGACCTCATTCCCTTCAATGGATTTTTAACATACACTCTGTCCCCTACCACCCACTGTTGTTGTTTCGTACCATGTTTCTTATCATACATTCTTCTGTATTTATCTTGGTGCAGAGATAATTTAAGTTTGATATGAGGGGTTGCAGGTTCACTCTTCTCTCCTCCACCTAACCATGAGGGAAAGAATTTTGTGCTTGGTTTTCTGCCTTTTAGCGCTGAAAACGGGGAAACTTTAGTGATTAAATTTGGAGTTGTATGGTATGCCCATAACATGTCTCTGATAGCATTTTCCACACTCAAATGATTAACACTAGCTAACTGTATGCATTCCTTGATCATACGATTGGTTCTCTCAATCAGACCATTTGCCCATGGGCAATACAAAGCTGTAGTGAGGTGATTTATACTGAGAGATGCAAGGAAGTCTTTCATTGCTAAAGAAGTCAACTGAACCCCATTATCAGTAATAAGGGTAGCTGGTATGCCCTCAACAGCAAACACATCCTTGAGGAAATTTATCACCGATTCAGTTGTGATTTGGTTAACTAATTTTGCATTTATCCAATGCGAGTGGTAGTCAATTAATACTAAGGCAAAGCGTTTGACTACTCCTGTCATGTTGATTGTCCCAATGATATCTAATGCCAGTTTGGACCAAGGCTTGTCAGGTATGGACACAGGAGAAATTGGGGTTTTGCGAATCAATTTAATTTTATCACTGCGTGCACATATGGTGCAATCTTTGACTTCTGTTTCAGTCATGGAGTCCATATTAGGGAACCAGTACCGTTCCCTAATACGTGATTTGGTTAGGCTTCTGCCCAGATGGCCTTCATGAGCCAGCCTAATGATTTTGTGTCTCAAACTTGCAGGCGGTATTATTTTATCATTCCTAAATACACAATTTCCTATTTCATTTATTTCGTATCTCACCTCCCAGTCGCTTTTAATAACTTCATCCAGATCCTTCCTGGATTTAGGCCATCCTTCCTTGACTCTCAGTTTTAGCAAGGATCGAGATTCATCTTTTTGACATGCTGAATTCCATTCTTCTTCATTGATAGAAGATGTAGAAACTACCATTATAGGATATTCTTGAGTATCAAAGTCTTCTACCACATCCAACGGAACTCTAGACAGAAAATCAGCAGCCAAATTTCTATTGCCAGGGAGGTACTCAACCTTGAAACAGAAGCTTTCAAGGCCCAAGGTCCACCTCGCAATCCTTGGAGTGCTGTTGTAAAATCCCTTAGTGGAGAATACATAAACTAAAGGTTTGTGGTCTGTGCGTATGGTAAATTGTGTACCCCAAAGAAAAAATGTAAAATGTTTAACAGCCCAGAAACATGCCAGAGCCTCTCTTTCAATGACTGAGTAATTGGATTCAGCTTTGCTTAGAGCCCTTGATGCAAAAGCCACAATCCTCTCTTTGCCATCAATGACTTGTGATAGTGTAGCCCCCAAACCCAATTTACTGGCATCTGTGGTGAGAATAGTTTTCCTTTCATGATTAAAATTACAAAGATATGCTGCAGTTAAAATGGCCTGTTTAATCTTTTCAAATGCATAATCATGACATTCCCTCCATTTATAAGGTATGCGATTCTTAAGTAACTCTCTGAGATCAAATGATGTCTCTGAGAAGTTTTTGACATATTTGGCCATATATTCAGTGAGACCCAGAAATGACTTAAGTTCATCCTTATTTTTGGGCGCCTTTGCTTTTTTAACTGCCTCTACCAGGGAAGTTTTAGGTTTAAAACCATCTCTCGATATTGTATGCCCTAGATAATCTACAGAACTCACACCAATCTGGCATTTTTCCTTCTTTAACGTTAAGTCTGCTGTTTTCAGTATATTCAGAACCCTCCTCAGGTTTGTGTTATGTTCCTCAACTGTCGCCCCATAAATTAAAATGTCGTCCTGGAAACACAAAGTTTTAGGAGTGTCTCCTAAAATATGCTGCAGGATTTTCTGAAACACTGCAGCAGCCGACGCCAGACCGAACGGCATCCTATTGAACATAAAGGAACCCATAGGGGTGGTAAATGCCGTAAGCCACTTCGAATCTGGGTGAAGTTCTACTTGATGATATGCACTGGAAAGATCCAGCACCGAGAAACATACTGCATCTCCCATGGTACTTAAAATCTCATGGATTATAGGAAGAGGGTGTCTTTCTACCCAAATATTCCTATTCAGGTCTCTTAAATCAATACATAACCTGATGTCTTTTGAATTACTTTTCCTAGCAATCACAATGGGGGATAACCATTCAAAGCTGTCAATAGGTTGAATTATGCCTTGAGATTGCATTCTGTCAAGTTCCTCCTTGAGCGCCTGTTTCAGTAAATGGGGTATCGGTCTGGTTTTGTGTACGGTAGGCTTCGATTGGGGTTTCAACTTGATTTTGTGCTGAAATCCTGCAAGTAAACCCAATTTCCACTAAAAACTTCTGGGAATTCCTGAAAAATGTGTTCTTTTGAGTTGGGTTTGTCAATGATCAAAACTTGTTCTGGATTGTTTGGATCCAACTTAATCCCCAACTCCTTCTGATGCTGCCAGCCCAAAAGACTTGATCCCTCCTCTACAACATAAACCTTCCCCACAGTGGATCAACCCTTGAATGAAATAAGTGCTCTGAACATTCCTTTAAGAGGAATAGGGTCCTGGTTGTAACCTTTGGGGTTAATATCTGGTTCCGTTAAGCTGGTCACAATTCCATCATCAATTTTGTCAAGGTTCACAGCATTAATAATCGTAAAAGGAGAACATGAGTCAGCAAAGACCTTAATCGGGTTGCCATCAATGAAAATTTCACATTCTGGATACTGAAAAGGAATTACTTCTTTATCATTCACCTGTAATATAATTTTTTTAACTTCTTGATGATTTCCTTCTACATTCTTGCCATCATATAGTCTTTCTGGTCTTGACATATCCCTACACACTCTAGCAAAATGCCCTTTTTTGTTACATTTCCTACAAATGGCTGTTCTTGCTTGGCAACCAGTTGAATTCGCTAAATGGTTGCTGCTTCCGCAACGAAAACATTTTAGATTAGGATTTACAATCTTGTTTTTTTTTAGGTATTTTATCTACGCCTCTAATTTTGAGAATGTTGTCTTCTTCTATGTTACCTTTGATTTCTGTGACCTGATCTGGAGCAGATGGACATCTAATTTCCTGTAAGCATATAGCAGTATGCTCAATGGATTTAGCAATTTCAATTGCTTCATGTAAGTCAGGTTGCTTTTGTAATAGCTTCTCTTGAATTTTTATATTACTGGTGCAACGAACTAATTGATCTCGAATGAGTGAATCATTAAGCTCCCCAAAATTGCATAAAGTACTTAATCCTCTCAAAGCAGCAATATAGTTGGTTATACTTTCTTGCTTACTTTGATTGCGAGAAAAAAATTTATGACGTTCTAAAACAACATTCATTCTGTCTCCAAATTGTTTTTCTAATTTCGTGTATGTGGTGACATATTCATCCCGCACCTGATCTTCTGGAATATTAGGTTCAGGCAAGGATTCGTAAATTTTCCTACCATGTGTTCCTAAATTGTGTAATAAAATATGCTGTTTTCTAACTGGATTAAATCTGTCACCCCCAATGGCAATTAAATATGATTCAAATATTTTGAACCATTCTTTCCATGGAGAACTAGGTTCTCCAACCTCATTTAAAAACGGAACAGGTTGGGACATACCTGCAGCAGCCATCATGAGTACAGATTCCCAGGTAAATAGGGTAAGTCAAATGCAAATCACCTTAACACTAACTAAATACACTATAAAATATTATTGAAGTAACAGTTATGCAGTTATCATCAGTACAGATTCACAGATAAATAGGGTAATTCCAAGGTAAATCCCCTTATCAATAATTAAATACACATAGATATTATTGAAATAACAGTAGAGAACAACCAAAATGTAAAGAGTAGGTTTTGTAGCAAATTAGAGGAAAGAGCTCAAGCAACACACTTCCCACCATGCACCTCAAAAATGAAGAGAGCTGTGCCTGTCAGCGTTTCATTACAGGCTTCCAGAATGTACCCAGAAAGTGATTGTGAGCGCTTGAAAACGAAGTTCCAGTCAGATTTTCTTTGAATGCACTTCAGATTTCTGGGTTTCAGGTAACCGAGATTTATTTAAAATGTTTTGGTGCACTGCCAGCAACAGAAATGTGAGGATACGCGTTCCGCAGTTTACCGCGCCTTCCACATTACCTTATTGGTCTGTATTCGTTTTCCTTTCTGGTCCGAAATGCCGCTTGTAATGTAATTAATTCCGTCTTAAATGCCAGTTCTAAAATCTTTAAGGCAACAGGAAAACAGCCTTAAATTTAATTATATTGTTGTGCTGCCAGGAACAGAATGCTGCCGACATGAAGACACACGATCATTGCACTTTACCGCACTGCATGTGCTTATTATTTTTATATTTTCTTTCCTCTGTGAAATGCCACTTGAAAAATTACAGCCTGGAATACTTTTCTTGTTTTGTGTCAGCGCTTAGATGAAATACTGGTTAAAAGCTGGATTGAATTTCAATGCTTCCGTTTTCTTTCATAAAAACGTTTTCACTTTGTTATTTCAGTGTTCTCTGTCAGCGCAAAGTGAAATTCCAGTATCTTTTAGAAAGGATACGCGTTCCGATTGAAGATATAAATAGAACAGCAGTTTAAGTCTGTGTGCTGATGTGAGAAATTTGAAAAAATTGATTGAATTGGAGTAAGTAGTGTCCTGGTTCCGAAAGTTAAAGTAAGGCACGGGAAGCGCTAAGTATAGAAATGGCACGCTTATGCTAAGCGTAGAGTATTCTTTAAAGTAATAACAGTACCTTAAGATAATTAAAGTTGCTGAAGGGTTATCCAAAAGGGGTAGAGATGAGAGTGCCCCCTTCCGCACGTAACTCGTCGCCAGTGATATAAAGACACTTCAAATAAATTCCTTTACTTCAGTCTTTATTTTTTCATCTCTACTGCCTCCGCAACAGTTCTCCACACAGCTGCTCTTCTAGCTCCTCAACGTTCTACTGTCAACTCCAGCCCAATAACTGTCGGACTCTTCCATTCTAAGGGGAAGGGGAGGTGGAACATACTACTACTATCGGTGTAAATATTAAACTCCTACTAGGATAAACTTATTTATATAGAACAATATATAAATAGCTTATTTAATTAAAACTGCGATACAACATACGCAATGCCCGATGCACCCCGTTCCAAAAGAGAAAGTATTAACATGTTACAGAAATACACATTTAATTACTAAGAAATTGCAGAAAATGCAGAAAACATTAAACAGGATAGAATGCTACATTCTTCTATGTTAAAAAAAAGTCGTAAGGGGCAACACCTTGTTTGTCAGAGGTGATGGACACACTATCCTCAATCACTTAATTACTGGAACAACAAGGAAGATGTTAAGGACTAGAATTTCAAAATAGAAGTTTGCTTCACTAAATATCCAGCAGATGGCAGTATAATGCTATGCTATGTAAGGGATGATCCCACAGGAGCGTCGAAGACACTAATTAGGCCCATATTTATACTTTTTTAGCGCCGCATTTGCGCAAAAAAAGTATAAATATGGGCCTAATTGGCTTGCTCCAGTTAATCCCAAAATATGAAAGCCTCTCCCTGCCCTGGAGAGCAAAAGGGAAACGGGATAACAAAGGCAGTAGCTGCAAAGTTAAAATGGCACACAATTTGAATCAAAACTCTAACGACTCAGATTGGGAGAAACAGTAAGCCCAACCCTTCCTAAATTAGTTCTCTTCACCTGTACATCCGCAGATATATCCATTCATCCTTCCACCCTTCCAACCATTCATTCTTTCATCCTCTACTCCATCATTTCATTATTCCAATAATTAATTTACATTCCTTCCATCCGTCTACTCATCCATTCACCCTTTCATCCATCCATCCTTTCATCTTTCCATCCATTCAGTGGGCATACCCTTCCTACATCGCTCATCCGTCCATTTATTTTTCCTCCATCTATGCTAAACAGCCTTTCTTCCAACTTTCCACCCACCGTTCCATCCTCTCACCCTTCCTTCTTTCATTAATGAATCCTTTCACCCTTCCATCCAACCATTCATTCTTTCAACCATTCATCTATGCACCCTTTCTTTTTTGTTTCACCCTTCCTTCATTTCCCTTCTCCTTTCAGATATCCTTCCTTCCTTGTTCTCTTCCTTGCACCTTTCTTTTCACTTTTCTCGCCTTCCTCCTATCCAAATTCTAGCTTCCATATTTTTTCTTTTCTCAAACAATGTTTTCAATGTTATGCCCCCCACACTCAACCCCCACCCACTCACTGTTTGCTGGTCACGGTGTTCCTTTAATATTTAGATTTTTATAATTTATTTTTTTTCTCTCCTTTCCTGAACTTAGCTTACTTAGCATCTCTTGCCCTTCAACACTCAGTCCTGTACGCCAGTATGCTAGGACGCAGGCTTGTGGTCGTTCTACCAAAGCTTGGCACCCGGCACCTGGCATCGTGTGCCCGGGACCCAGTTGCCGGCTTTCCCTCCCGGCTCTCTGAAGCCCCAAAGTCTCCCTTATTCCACCCACTTGCTGCTTTCCTCCCGCTACTGCTCCACCCTCGCTACCTTGTTGAGGCAAAACTTAGAAACTAGCGGAAAGCACAGACGGGCCTAGGTGGCAGGCCCTGCCATAACAGGTATTTTAACCATGCCTTTCCTCCTTCCTGAGATGCCAGAGGGGTTAGGAACCGCACGCTGAGGGAGTTTGGAGCGAGTGGAGACCTAGGCGGGTTTCAGGCGGTGGACAGGAGCCAAAGCCTCCATCCTGCAAAGCCTCCATCCTCTGCCCGCCATTTCGACCAGGAAGTAAGATTCCTCAGTCAAGTGCCATGGGGACTGTAGTGTTTGCCTGTATTCAGGCAAACCCATTGTCGTAATTTGCCTAGGGGTCAGAGTGGTTGTGCTGCGATGATGTTCAGCCAAAGGGTTAAATATGAGCCCGGGGTGGTGGGAAAAGGGAGTGAGTGTGTTAATAGCGAGCCATTTGCTTGTCCAATAAAACATATCTCTTACCCAGCTCCGGGGACCGGTGTCATCACTGGTTGGGCCCCACGCGACATTGGCGACGAGGGCGTTGGCGACGAGGGCAGCCACCCTGAACCTCCTTGATGCGCCCGTGCGCGCAGTCATCCCTAGGGACACCGTTGCAAGGAGATGCGGAACGGGTGGGACCTGCTCTCCATCTATGGCCACACGCGGCTGCCATCTTGACGGCAATGTGTTATGTTCTATAAGTTTTTACTGTTTTAATTAAAGGGGCAAGCTCACGAGCGCACTGTAACCATGCTCACGAATGCTCTGTATTGGAATGTTGTTTTTCATCGGTGAGAGCATTCTGTGGAAGCCGGTTGCCTGATGGCTTCTTAGAGGCTGGTCGATGGGGGACATTTATCCTTTGATTCAAAAAAATAAAGTATCAATAATTTATCTTGTGTGCGGAGAGCTGTTCATCCTGCCTCACAACATAAATTGGCGACGAGCGGAGGTACCCAGGTGAGACTCGGAGAGGTGTCCCTCAGTGGGTACGAAGAGGTCCTTTGATTGGCCGGTTATGAAGTGTTGCGGTTCTTTGTTTTTCCGAAAAACACCTCCTGGAAGATTATTCAGTCGTGCGTCTCAACGCTATTTTCAGTCGGACGTTTTGGTGCACATTCTGCAATTTGCCGGACTCGCGCCTTGAAATACCTGTTGAGCATTTATTGGTATCCTGATTCGGCACTGGATCAATTGCAATTGATATTCTTGGGTGAACCACGTTTGTGAGCGTACTTGGCATACAACGCTCACTTTGATCCTGAGCCTTCCTGAATTTAAAGGGGCAGGCACTTGTTAGCCTTGATTGAATTTAAAGGGGCAGTTGAGTTGCATACCATACAGTTGGAACAGAGACGCTCGCTCTGGGATTTCAGTGCATTGTGTGGCTTATCGTCTGGATACTGCCAGAAGTGACAACGCATTTTTGCAACATCGGTGACACGCACACCTCGATCTGTGCGCACACCTTCCATGCGGTGTTAGGCACACCATTTAAAAAATCCTACTTCAAGTGAAGTATATATTGTACTTGATGTTAGGTACATTTGAAATAATTTACTACACTTACTTAAGTTTGTAGTTTGAAATAGAGAGAGCTTTACATAGTGCATTGGTAGTTGTGTAGGAAGTTACCTATTTAGAGACAGATTTACTATAAGAAAGTTACTTTTCAACATATTCAAATATGCAGATGGCAAATTTGCCAAGTGCATTTTTTAATGAACCAGGTTTGCCTAAAGCAAGATGGAGTCAATGGTTTAGGTTGTTCAAAAGTTACTTGATTGCAATAGATGGAATGGGTTTTCCTGCTGCAAGAAAAAAAGCTATGTTGTATAATTGTTTAGGCACTGAAGGGCAAAGAATTTTGACCATTTACCAGAGGTGAAATCAACATAAGCCACAGAAATGGATGAGTACAGTGAAGCAGTTCAGAGATTAGAGAAACATTTTGAGAAAGAACCCAGTATAATTGTGGAGAGATATAAGTTCTTTACTCGCAAACAACGTGAAACAATTGATGACTTTATTGTAGAATTGAGAGTACCGGCCGCTTCATGTGAATTTGCTGGTCCGATAGAACAATCTTTAAGGGATCAGTTGGTGGTGAATTGTTTCGATCACAAGGTACAGGAAAGATTAATATGCAGTAGAAATCCCACGTTAGCAGAGACGTTAGATTTAGCTAGAGGGATGGAGAGGTCATTATTGGCTTCAAAAGACTTAAACAAAAGCAAGATGTCTTCATGTGAGAGTATTAACGTTGTCTCATGTAAAATGAAAACGGCAGTGCAAAACAGAATAGATGGAAATAAATCTGAAAAGAGTGGTGTTTGTTTTAGATGTGGATCAAAAAATCATTTGGCAAATACTTCTAATTGTCCAGCAATTGGTAAATCTTGTTCTAAGTGCAGAAAAATGGGACATTTTGCATGAGTGTGTAAGAATTCTTCTAAGGTAATGCTTGTTGGTAATGCGGATGTGCATGAAGTCTCTTCAGGTATAAGTTAGGAAGAGTTTAATAGAAAAGTGGTATTGTCGATTAAAATGCTTGACACAGATGCAGACAAGATTGATGGAGGTGGAGAGCTAGTGTGTCAAGTGAAAATGGGTGACTGGTGTATTTGAGTTACAGTTGATTCAGGTTCACCTATAACTACCATTTCAGATAAATGATTTTTTCGAGAAATGGAGGGGGTTGGAGTTGAATCTTCCAGATATACACACAATTGCTTTTGGGGGTCAAGAAATAGAATTGTGTGGTTATTTCATGGAGACTTTACATTATAAGGACAGATCTATGTGTTCCAAAGTGTATGTAGCCAAACGTGGGCACAACATTTTAGGATGGAAGGACCAGGGTAAGTTTGGAATGGTCCTTAGGCCTGGTACTTCACAACCAATTTACTTGGTTAACAAGAATGAGGAAAGTGTTAACTCTTTGGAACAGGTTTTGCTGAAACACAAGGAAGTTTTTAAAGATAGGTTTGGAGTTGTCAAAGGATTCAAACATAAACTTATTCTAAAGCCGAATTCTGTCCCTGTTACCCACAGGGTTAGGAATGTTCCATTGTGCATAAGACAGAGGCTTAAAGATCACTTGAATCAATTGTGTGTGGATGGGGTCATTGAACCAATTGAATCCTCACAATGGATTTCTCCCATTGTAGTGGTCGTTAAAAAATCAAGAGATTTGAGACTTTGTGTCGATTTAAGATCATTAAATAAAAACATCCAGGTGGATTGTTTTTCCTTGCCAAGAATTCATGACATGCTGGCACAACTTGGTGGCACAAAGTTTTTTTCCACAATAGATTTGAGGGCTGCATATCATCAAGTTGAGCTCACCAATGAGTCTAAGGATTTAACGGCATTTAACACATCGTTTGGGGCATTTCGGTTTTTGAGAATGCCATTTGGGTTAGAATCCGCGGCTTCTGTTTTTCAGAAATTAATGTAGCAACTCTTTGGAGAGGAGAGTGGATTTTAGACGTATCAGGACAATATTTTGATATGCTCAGATACAATGCAATTTCATTTAGGAAAACTAGATTGAGTATTGGGCATATTGGAGGAGCATGGTATGACAGTTTCTAAACAGAAGTGCAAATTTATGATGAGAGAAGTAGAATATTTGGGCCACACGGTAAGTGGGGAAGGAATTAAACCCAAGAACAACCTATTAGCTGCGATGAAGAAGTGTTCTCATCCTGATATTAAAGATCAGTTGAGATCTTTTCTGGGACTGTGTGAATACTATTCCAGATTTGTGCAAAACCTTGCCTTACAAAGTGGACCTCTCCGGAAGGAAACTATTAAGGAAAAATGCAACATTTGAATGGGAGGAAGAACAAGTTCATTCAATGTTTTGAAGAAGTTGATCATTGAAGCGCCAGCTATACAAGCTTTCAATGACAAAACTACATCAGTAGTGACTGTGGATGCTAGTAATTTGGGGATTGGTGCTATGCTCACTCAATTGTCTGAAGGACAGGAAACAACAGTGGCATATGCATCCCGTAGACCTTCATCACCAGAGAAAAATTACAGTACAATTGAGAAGGAAGTTTTGGCTTGTGTATGGGGTGTTCACCATTTTTCCACTTACTTGTGGGGCAGAGAATTTTCGGTGGTGACTGATTATAAACCTTTAATGCATTTATGGAATGACAAGGGCATGAGCAATGCTAGTCCCAGATTGGTTCGATTGTTGTCTAAAATGTATGTTTTTAATTTCAAAATGAAATATATTCAAGGGGGGGGGGATTGAAGAGCTGATTTTCTGTCCAGATGTCCGATGAGTGAGGGTGATGACCCTTCCAGTACTGGTGAAGAGGAGAAAGAGATGATGATTGGCTTGATTGATGGCCTTGTTGCATCGGATGGGGTCATTTCAGGAGAGTGTTGGGAGAACAAAGTAGGAAATTATCCTGTTTTAAAAAATTTGAAGGGTTACATCAGTGGTGGGTGGGCAAGAGAAGCTCAAGTGGTGGAAGAACTAAAACCATTCTTTAAGGTGAAAGAGGAATTAAGTGTGGAAAAGAATTTGGTTATGAGAGGCACAAAATTGATCCTACCATCTGAATTAAGGGGTGGGTTGGTGAAATTAGCTCACAAAGGGCAAGTAGGAATTAGAGACACAAGGAAGAAATTATGTATGTATTACTGGTGGCCTGGGATGGATGCGAATGTGGAAGTTAGGGTTGATAGTTGTGGTGTATGTTCTCGAGCTGAGAAAACTATAAGTGTATGGAATATTCCTCTGTGTCCTGTGGATTTCCCCTTGAGGCCGTGGGAAAAAAATTGGTATGGATTTTATTGGACCTATTGGGGGATTGAATGAATAGAAGAGATTTTTGTTGGTGGTTGTGGATTATCATTCGAAATGGGTGTCAAATGAATTTTTAAGGGAACCTAACACTACATGTGTAATTATGTTTTTAAAGAAACTATTTCAGTCAGAAGGTATTCCAGCTTTCGTGGCTACAGATAATGGGATACAGTTTGTCTCCCATCTCATGAAATCGTTTCTGAGCAACCTAGGGATCAAACATTTAACAACTGCGCTCTATAGTACCCAGGCGAATGGGATGGTGGAAAGGGTGAATCGCATGATGAAGGAAACAATTCAATTGGCTATTGAGGCTGGTGGGTTGGTTCAAGAAGCGTTAGGAGATAGAATTTGGTGCTATCATAACACTCCCCATTCTACGACTGGAGTAACTCCTTTTGCGTTATTGAGGGGAAGACACTTGTTTAACGAGTTGTCACATATGTGGGTAATTGAGAAATCTGATCCAGATAAAATTATTCCCAGTTTTGAATCAATAAAGGATAAAGTGGTAGGTTCGCAGATGAAGGCCAAGAGTAGATATGATGAGATTAAAAAAGTGAAAGATATTGATTTCACAGTTGGGGATCTTCCAAAGTGAAAGGCTCCAAGTATTTTCAGGAAAATAAAGTGGTTCAGGTATCCAAGCATTCTGATAAAGAAGAAGATGGGAAGTGGTGGAGTAAAAGGAAGGTGGCTAAAGTGGACAAAGGTATGGACAAAGGTGTGGACACGCTAAGTTTCCAGTCACAGGATACGGGTTCTGAATATTATGAGACTGGTCTGAGAAGAGTGAGTGATTTGCAGGATGGGATGATGTTTTATGAGACTGGAGTGTTGGATGATGTCAATGTTGTTGAGCAGGAAGATGTTCTGAATCATACGCGGTGTGAAACATTCAATGTGTTTGGGCATCAGGACGTTGTGCAAGATAAGATTAAGGATACTGTTCAAGATGAGTCTTCTAACAGATACCTCCCCAAAAGAGTTATTAGCAGACCTAAATATTTGGATGATTTTGTGTTGAATTTATTGCTTTGTTGCTGTCATTGAAGAACAGAGATGTGTTATGTTCTATACGTTTTTACTGTTTTAATTAAGGGGGCTAACTCACGAGTGCACTGTAACCATGCTCACGAGCGCTCTGTATTGGAATGTTGTTTTTCATCAGCAAGAGCATTCTGTGGAAGCTGGTTGCCTGATGGCTTCTTAGATGCTGGTTGCTGGGGGACATTTATTCTTTGATCCAAAAAAAGAAAGTATCAATAATTTACCTTGTGTGCAGAGAGCTGTTCATCCTGCCTCACAACACAAGGCCCGCCTCCAGACTCACTGCTGCCCCCAGGATGCTTGCTGTTGCCACCTGTAAAGGCTGGTGCTCCTCTAGGCCTCACAGTGCCCGCCTGCCGGCTCTTCAAAGCCCACCTGCTGGGTGGATCAGCAGGCGTTCCTTAGCAACGCAAGCTGCGGCTGCGGAGACCATCGCAGAAGATGCTTGACACGTGCTCCAACGCATGAAGACCTTTCAAGGTACAGTGCCTGCTGCAGACTCCTCACGCAGCCTGTGGGGACCATCATAAGAGGTGTATAAGGGGGGAAGCATCCACAATTAAACCCCTGACCGAACATCTGGCGCCCATTGGTCCCAGACTGCGTGCAACCCCTGGGCTCACACTAAACAGGCCCTAAGACATCACCTGCTGGGAAGAGAGTCACAACACAGGCAACCTTACCCAGTCAAAGAGGCTCCCCCGGGATACCCAGCAACAGCCAACGACAGCCCGCTGCTCCCTCCAACATGGCCAGCATCCCAGCTCTTGAACCTTTCACAATTACGGGGGGCCCCTCACACAAAAGCGGTGAGATGGAAAGCCTGGATCGAATGCCTTGAAACCTACTTTGGGGCTCTAGAAGTAAAAAATGAATGCAAAAGGCCTCTGCTCTTACACCTGGGTGGGGCTGACATACATAAAGTATCCAAGTCAGTGGTCGAGGCAACCCCCCACACGTAAGCAACGGTGAAGGACGCCATTTCCCCGTATTTTAAACCATATGCAAACCCCGACTGTGAACGCTTCCTATTGTGCCAAGCGCACCAGAAGTCGGAGGAGTCCGTGGACGTCTTTTATGCATGCCTCAGACAGCTAGCCACTACAATCACACTACCAGATGAGGAAGATGAAATCAGAGCCCAGTGTATCGAGGGGTGCGCTTCCTCAAAGCTCATTGAGCGCATTCTGCAAGAACCTAATATGCGAATGAGGGATATCCTCACTCTAGGGCGCTCTCAGGAACTGTCAAAAGCAAATGTCACCCACATGGAACAAACAACGACAGTCCAAGTGAAGTCTGAGGCCATCAACGTGGTGGTCACAGGAAACTCCAAGGGCAAGATGGCGCACATCGGGGCAAAACCGAGAGATAGACTTTGCAGATGGTGCAGTGCCACCCTGCTCCACCCGAGCGGCTGCCCTGCCCGAGGAAAAACCTGCAGCGCATGTGGCAAGCTCAATCACTTTGTGAAGATGTGCCACTTGGCACCCAAAGTACCGCCCACTCCCAAGAAAACAATCAAGGCCGTATCTGCCCTCCCCACCACCTCCTCAGACAGCGACACGGACGATGACCAGAAAATTGTCCATGTGGTAAGGACAGTAGATAAAGGAGAGGCCCACAGCCTACGGCTGCCCAGTTGTCAGGTAACAATGCAGAGCCAGTCCTTCTCGGCTCCAATTGACACAAGAGCCTCAATTAACCTTATGGCCGCGAGATGTACTACAGCCTAACGACCCAACCCCCACTTAAACCTACCAAGGTACTGGTGTATGCTTTCGGGAACACCCAGCAGCTAAAGATAGCGGCATCTTCACAACAGACGTCGAACACAAGAGCACGAAGCTTGCTACAAGAATCTATGTGTTGCGAGAAGGGTCAGGTTTCCTGCTCAGTTGCCAGACCACCCAGAACCTAGGCCTAGTTCACTTCGCATTCAGCATCCATGGCAGCTGTTTTGAAGACCTCACTAAGGAGTTTGACACCCTTTTCAGCGGCATTGGCTGCCTCAAAGGACCACCCCTTCAACTACACATCGACGACTCTATGGCCCCCATTGCCCTCCGACACTTCCTAATGGCATTCCACTTGCACTCAAGAGTAGAGTGGGAGCTACTACTTCCAGAACACGCCAGGATCATGGAGAAGGTGTCAAGGCCCACCCCCGGGTCTTCCCAATTGTCGTTGCAAAAAAAAACAAAGCAGCCAGACGCAGTCCTCATCTGCGTGGACATGCACCTGCCCAATCAGGCCATCAAGCGAGAGAGACACCTCACCCCAATGATCAACGACGTTATAGGGGAACTCTCGGGATCCAAATGGTTCTCCAAAATGGACCTCCGATCAGGGTACCACCAGATGGTGTTGCACCCGGACTCCCGACCGATAATGACATTCTGCACTCACATGGGCCTCTGGAGATTCACACGCCTGAACTTTGGCATATCTACTGCCGCAGAGATATTCCAGCACACAATCAAATAAGTGTTAGAAGAGCTCACAGGGGTTCTAAACATGAGCAATGATATCCTAGTGCACGCCCCCATGCTCGAAAGTCACCTGGCTCATCTACGCGCAGTGTTCACCAGGCTGCGGGAGCATGGACTAACGCTGCATTATGAGAAGTGTGAGTTCATAAACAAATACATCAGTTTTTTGGGAAATCGATTCTCAAAGCAAGGGATTGGCCCGACCCGACCAAGGTGAGAGACATCCAAGAGGACCCGGCCCCCACCTCTGTATCTGGGGTCAGGAGCTTCCTGGGAATGGTCATGTACTGCGCCCGCTTCATGAGAAACCTATTGGACCTCATGTCAAGTCAAAAAACAGGCTTCGAAGCAAAGTCTGGTTTCCAGGACTAGACCAACAGGTGGAGGACATTGTCAGAGGTTGCCTTGTCTGCCAGGCAAGTGGAGCGCCTGATCCCCCTGCACCAGTCATCACCGAAGAAGGCCCCACTGCAGAGGGTTAGTGCTGACTTCGGGAGTCTTCCTGATGGGACCCACATGCTGGTAGTCATAGATGACTATTCTCGGTACCCCAAAGTAGAACTGGTGCTGTCTACAGCAGCCTATGTAGTCATCCCGAAGATGGAGAAAATGATGTCCAATTATGGCCTCTTTGGGGAGCTGTGCACAGACAATGGGCCCCCATTTAACAGCCACGAGTAGGCTGACTTTTTGAGATCCTGGAACACCATTCACTGTCAGATCACATCCAGGTGGTCTCAGGCCAATAGTGAAGTGGAAAGACTTGTGAAAGACTTGTGAAAACAGTATCCAAAACGATCGGCATTGCCATAGCACAGTCACAGAACGTTGAGAGTGCTATCTACATTTTCCTCTGAGAATATAGAGTTACACCTCACGCCACAACAGGTGTCAACCCAAGCCAACTCTGTTTTGGAAGAGCTGTGACAGATGCCATACCCCATCACCCTCTCTGGACCACTCAGCCCAGCCCTCAAAGCCAATCAATGAGACGGACGTCTCACAACAACGACTATGCATCAAGGAGGTGGAGAACCTGTATAGTCTCTGTCCACATAGGGGACATGGTACTGGTGAAAGACCGCCATCCAGGTGAAAGATTCCGTCTACCTTTTGAGGTGGAGTTGTGGACTATGACCAACATCAAAGGGACCATGGTCACAGAGATGAAAGACAGTGAGAGCATCATGAGAAGTATATCCCAGTTCAAAAGATTTCTCACCTCGTCCTCCCTCAGACCACAGGAGGGATTACTCTATGGACAACACCACGGTGAGTGATCAGGAGGGTGCTAACTTCTCTCCCGCATTCCCCCGGCAGGTTGAGCCCTGGATAGCGAAAGGTGGCGCTTCTGGGCAACCCGGCCCACCACACCACCCTCTTCCAGCAGTGGAAGAAGCGCTAACCCTAGCTGGAAGCTCAAGACCCCCCCAGCGACACTCAGCGGGCACTGCCTGGGAGGTCAGGAGGTAGGCAATATCATCTCCAGTCCAATCCTGGCCTATCCCGAAAGTACGCTGACCGCGTTTGACCGAAAAATCCTATTTTTTGTAAATGTTATGATTGTGCACTTCTGGACTGTGCCTATACTCTCTTTCTAATGGTTTTTGTTTATTTTCTTGGTTGGGGAGGAATGTAGGGTTGGCCTGTATTTAGGCAAACCCATTGTCGCAATTTGCCTAGGGGTCAGAGTGGTCACACCCCTCCTCTGTGAGAAGCCATGGTTGTGCTGCGATGACATTCAGCCAAGGGTTAAATATGAGCCTGGGGTGGTGGGAAAAGAGAGCTAGTGTGTTAATAGCGAGCTGTTTGCTTGTGCAATAAAACATATCTCTTACCCAGCTCCGGGGCCCGGTCTCATCATTGGTTGGGCCCCACTTGACATGGACCACCGCCGTTCTCCCCCCCCCCGGCTTTTCCCCACTCTGCCCACCCTTGGATAACAGCAGATCACAGAGGATTACTGAGGAGGAGGAGCCAAAGCAGACGTAAAAAAAGGTGAGGTGACAGGAAGCGAGGGGTGGCAAGAGACAAGGGAGAACTTGGTTTGTACCAGTGCTGATCAGGAGTGTCAGAGAGTGGGAAAGAGTCAAAGGTGTTGTAACTGGTGCCTTTGATTACCAGCCCAAATGCTCAAAAAAGCCACTAGAACTGTAGAACCAATGCCCAGGAGGAAACTGGATTCTCGCAAGAAAGACATGGCAGGAGCACCGCCCTCTACGTTGTCACCTCCTGCATCCTTCTCATCTCCTGTATCAGACGTTTATGGCACAGAGGTAAAACCTAGCTGCTTAAGCAGAACCCTCATAGGTGAAACATCTGTCCCAAATGAATTGATAAGGCAGTTTTTCCAAAAAACACTGATATTGCATCACTGGGAACAGCTACCACTACCACACCAGCTTTGGCAAGCCTGTACACCAGCCCTCGTACTAGTCGTTCCACTGTCAAGAGGTTTTGCCATTCACTTGACTAAAAGTTTGCAGGTAATAATCATGCCCAGGGCTAGTCTAGAGGAGTCTAAAATGGAGTTGCTGTCTCAAGCCTATTCACCCCCAAAAACAGTTGAGATTCAAAAGAGGGGAACCTCCAAAGAAAAGAACCATGAGCTAGCACCACTCCCTCCATCAGCCCTGTTTTTAGTGGTGCACCAGTAGCTGCAGCCACAGCTAGTGGTTCAAGTTCATTCAGAGCTGAACTAGCCACAGACACAAGAGAGTGAGATCTTATTGTCTCAATCAATCAGTGCTTGTAAATCGCGGCTTATCAACCATGGGGTCTCAAGGCGCTGTGGTGGGCATTCTGATCATTCAAACAGCCAGGTCTTGAGATTCTTCCTGAATTGCTTCAGTGATGTAGCTTGTCTGAGTTTGAGAGGGAGTGTGTTCCATGTCCGAGTTCTGAGGTAGAAGGATCTTCCTCCAGCTGTGCTTTTCTGGGGATAGTGGTGAGGTCGGAGTTGCCTGGTGGGGGTGTAGAGGGTCAGGCGGTGGTTAAAGTAATATGGTCTGATGTTCTTAAGTGCCTTATAGATATGAGTCAATCACATGTAGGAGATGCATTTGTTGACCAGGAGCCACTCTGAGGTGGGCAGAGATGTGACAGTGCCGTGGGATGTCCAGGATGAGTCTGGCTGCTGTGTTCTGGATTTTCTGTAGTCTTGCTTGTAGCTTCTTTGTGATGCCGGCATAGAGTTTGTTGCTGTAGTCCAATTTGCTGCTGACCAGGGCATGGGTGACCATCCTTCTAGTATCAGTGGGGAACCGCTTGAACTTTCATAGAAGCCACAAGGTGTGGAAGCAGGCAGAAGAGACGTTGTTGACTTGACTGGTCATGGAGAGCGTTGAGTCCAGTATGATGCCCAGGTTGCATTTGTGGTCGGTGGGGGTGTGTCCTAGGGTGGCTGGCCACCAGGAGTCGTCCCAGGTAGACAGCACAGACTTGAATATGAGGTTCTCTGTCTCGTCCGAGTTGAGCCTGAGGCAACTGGCGTCCATCCAGACGCCAACTGCTCTCATACCATTGTAGAAATTTCTCTTGACTGTTGATGGGTCGTCAGTCAGGGAGAGGATCAGCTAGGTGTCGTCAGCATAGGAGACGATGTTTAGTCCATGCTGTCTGACGATCTTAGCGAGCAGGCGATGTAGATGTTGAAGAGGGTTGGGCTTAGTGAGGATCCCTGGCGTACTCTGCAGCATGTTTCTTTGGGCGCCGAAGTGTACGGTGGGAGTCTGACACTCTGGGTTCTTCCTGTCAGGAAGGATCAAATCCATTCCAGTGCTTTACTGCAGATGCCCGTGTCATGGAATCTGGTGCAGAGGGTGGAGTGGGAGATTGTGTCGAACATGTCAGAGAGGTCAAGGAAAATGAGGGCGGCCGTGTCTTAGTGGTCCAGTATGGCAAGGATGTCATCTGTGGCTGCGAGGAGGGCTGCCCCGGTGCTGTGGTTGCTCCTGAATCCAGACTGTGAGGGGTCCAGAATGTGGTCTAATTCAAGAACCTTCATCAGTTGCATGTTGATAACCTTTTCTGTTACCTTGGTTGGGAAGGGGAGTGGCGAGATGGGTCTGTAGTTCATCTCCCTTGGGTTGGCGGAGGGTTTCTTCAGAAGCGGGTTGATTTCTGTATGTTTCCAGTTGATGGGAAGGTGGTGGTTTTGATGGAGTGGTTGATAGTCTGGCAGAGCTCTGGTGTGATGGTGGCACTGGCCAGGTTGATGTGGGCACAGATCCGAGGGTGCTCCTGAATGGATGGAGTTCATGAGTTTCTGGATGTCTTTTGTGGAGATAGAGGTCCAGATGTTCACGATCTGTGGCGTGGGGTCCTTGGTGATGCTGGTGGGCAGTGTGGGCAGGTTTTGGTCATATGTGTCCATATATGAATCCTTCATATATGTCCTGGTTTTTCCATTGAAAAAGCTGGTGAGGTTGTTGCAGGGGTCTTGAGAGGGGGGAAGTCTGAGGTGTCTGAACCGGGGTTTGTGAATTCCTTGACTATAATGAATAGCTCCATGCTGTTGTGTGCATTGGTGCTGATACATTCTTGAATGTCAGCTTTCTTGGAGGCTCTGTTTCGCTGGTGGTGCATGGTGACTGTGTCTTTGTAAGATGTGCGATCTGCAGTTGCTTTGCTGTTCCTCCATTTTCGTTCCAGTCGTCTCCAGTTGCGTTTGGATTCTTGGAGTTCTGTTGTGAACCAATTTGGTTTCCTCCGGTGCTGGTTTTCTGAGAGGGGCTATGGTGTTGGCGCATTCTGTAATTCAGCGGTGCAGGCTGCGTGCTGAGTCATTTGGGTTTGTGGCGTCTGGTGGAGGGTGGGCTGAGAGCATCGGTGAGCTGGGTTTTGGTGACTTTGCTCTAGTTTTTGCCTGGGGGGTGTGGGTCATGGTGGTGAGCGGTGGTCTTCGTAAAGGTGAAGTGGACGCATCAGTGGTAGGTCTAATGGTGTTCAGAGGTGTTCAAGATGATGATGTTTCCAGCTGAGAAGATGGGGTCGAGGGTGTGGCCTGCTGAGTGGGTGGGGAGGTTGACAAGTTGCTTGAGACCGAGGGTGGCGAGGTTGCCCAGAAGGTCTGAGGTGTTGGGGTCGTTGTGGATTTCAAGGTGGAAGTTGAGGTAACCGAGTAGCATGTAGTCGGTGGAGGCGATTGTGTGGGGGGCGATGAGGTCAGTGAAGGTTTACCTGAACTCCTGAACTAGGGCCATAGTCTGGGTGGTCTATAGACTACCGTGCAAAGAAGGGAGGTGTTCAGGTTGGTCTGAATTTGGAAGTGTAGGAGTTCGCTTGTGGTTTCTTTGAATGCACAGCACATGTTACAAGATAAGAACAGGATTTAAGGGTCTGTTTACAGAAACAGAGTCCTTGGGGAGAATACTATGAACAAGGGATTCTCAACAAGAGGGACATATTCAAGTTGGACTGGCTAAAACAAATAACGCAATCAAATAGAAATCAAGCAAATCGGAGTCCCAAACCACAAAGCACATGGTGAGCAATGGGCAGAATGCATTCCCAGGGACGTTTTCCAAATATCCACAACATGTCTTTAGCAAACCAAACAGCTGCGCTGTCCGATAGGCTTTGACCTAAAAATGGCCTTGATTATTCCTGAGTTGGTGGTGGCTCACAGTACTGTTTCATCTATCAGAACATTCACACTGTAAATATCATTGCAGAACAGATCTTTATTCCAGAGTGTTGAGAAAAATCATGAACCACAATGTAGTCCCTTCTCTAAGAGGCAGTCTCCTCAATTATTCTATTATCAAGATTTTAAAAAGAACACCACACAAAAACATTTTAAAAGAAGCCAAAATACCTTCCTCAGATCACTCTACATATTTAAGAACAAAAGGATATTCATCTAATGTTCGGTAAAATCGACCACATGGTGGATAAATCAGCACTGCAATTTAAACGCTTGGATAGTGAAAAACAGTTTACAACCACAATAAACATTTTCTTCCTCCCTAAAAATATTGATTGAATTAGAATCTCCTTGCCATGTTTACAGATAACCATTACGATAGGATTCATATTCTGCCTTCGCTCAGCAGTGGAGCAATCCGGTGACATACATTTCTGTCCAGAACCAAGAGGCTCTGCTGTTCACAAGCCGCTTGAAAACCCTCTCATGTAAGGCCGTGATTGGTTGGGCCTGCTCTCAGTATGCATATGTAAAAGAATAGGTTCAGTAACTCCATTCTGCCTTGATAGTACGGGGCAATGAGACTTTCTGGAGCATCTTTGCAGTACAAGGATTAAGTAAAGAGGTAACTAGGGATTGGTTATCCTTTGTAGTTCGAACAGTGATGGACAGAGGTGGAGCGGGGATGGGCATGATTCTCTTTTTACCTT
Source organism: Pleurodeles waltl (assembly GCF_031143425.1). Classification (NCBI taxonomy): domain Eukaryota; kingdom Metazoa; phylum Chordata; class Amphibia; order Caudata; family Salamandridae; genus Pleurodeles; species Pleurodeles waltl. Next base: position 404,128,311 of record NC_090440.1, read on the forward strand.
TCCAGTATACGGAAAACTGAGAATGATTGAATGCCACAGGCACATTCCCAAAAGAAGAAGGACATATCTCTGTTGGCACTATCAGAGTGGGAAGTCTTTGAAAATTGATAGAGTAGGGTTGTCTTCTTTTCCATGTGTATTGCCCTTGGGGCTGGCTTGGAAAAATAGGTCATGCTTTTCTATGAGGAAACACGAGCACAGAACTGGGTGGACCATTGAATCTCAGCTCCATTTAAGATCTACAGGGTTACTAAACAAGGATGCCACCTGTCCCCTATGTTATTTTCACTTGCGCTGGAACCCTTTGCAAGTGTGGTAAGAGCAAAGGGGCGTGGCAGGAGAATCCTACTGAGTCTCGCTTTGCACTGATGATATGCTCTTGTACCTACGGGATGCAATTGTGGGTATTCCCTGGAGCAGGAGACTCCTAGATGTCTTCGGCACAGTTTCAGTGCTCCCCACAAACTGGGCTAAGTTATGTGCATTCCCAGTAATCCCGTTCCTAGCAGAAGTCCACATAGACTTAAGTGGAAGACCAGAACCTTTAAATACCTTGGTGTAAAAGTCTATCACATAGACGAGGAAACCTGGGAACAGAACCTAGCGGGTACACTGAGGGCCCTGAAGGGCAGTAATGAGTCCAAGCATTCAATGCAATTGCCCATAATGGCGAAGATTGCTTTATCTAAGATGATGATGCTCCGGTGCATGTTGTCCCACTTCACAAACCTCCCAATCTGGATTCCACAATTCTGGTTGAAGGCAGTAAAGGCACTGCTGAGAGAACTGATCTGGAACGAAGGAAGGCTGAGAGTATCACTATCTACATTGCTGTGCTCAATTCAAGAAGGGGCAGTAGCTCACCAGGTGGCTTAACGAGGAGGACTTGCGCAACTAGGATTGATAGGGAAGAGGCATCGAGAAGGGTGCCTTGGTTGCACTGTTAGTGGTTAAGAAGTGGGAACCTACGCCCATTAAGCTCCTTTCCATTGCGCTCCTCTGCTGGAGTGCAATAAACATAGCACCATCTGTTGTATGCACCAACAATCCCATGGATTGGTCTCCTGACAGTGAGGGGCAGTTACTGCCCGACGGATGCAGGAATGGAGGGAGGTGACACTTGATTCTTTGGGTGATTGCTGTGCGGAGAGAAAATTCCAGGAGATAAGCTCCTTGACTGACAAGAATGGCCTGCCCGAATCATAATTTCTGGTGTATGTGGTGCTGATGAGATCCCTGGGGGTCATGTGGGAGAAGTACCAAACCGAGCCACACAAGCACAACGTTTTGCAGATATGTTTTACATTTGTAGGGGGTCATCAGCTCATATCCTGGCAATATAAATCTTTTTAAACAATCTATACTGCAGCACTGACGAATCTGAGGAATCTCTGGGAAAGGGAGATAGGGTAGAACCTAATATCAAAGAGTGGGAATCAATATTGGCCCATCCCTTTATATTATCCAGGAACACCATATTCAGCTATACACAGCTTAATTATCTGCATACCACCTACCTCACACCATATAGGTTGAACCTTATTTCTCAAACTACTGGTAAAGAGTGCAGTAGGGGTGGTGTATTTCTGTTGGGTGTGAGAAAATGATGCTAAATTTGTGTAAAAGAAAATTGTCTCATATGTGAATGTAGTCTGAAAGACTAGAAAGAAAAAATAATATTATAAATCACAGTTCCAGCCAACTATGGGTTTCCTTTGGAAGCTGGTAGCAAAACATGCTGTTTTTGCAGAGGCAGGACACACATTTATTGTTTTCGATGACAGTTCTGTAACAGAAACACCTGGTTATAACCAAAGAAATAAGCTTGCATGAGTCTGGAGACTCGGATCATTAGGAAGAAAGAGGACTACCTTCAGTAGCAGGAGGAATGTAAAAATGTCTTTGCTGAGCAAGTTAATCAACTTTCTTGTCTCGGCAGCCAAGATGCAAAAGAGAGGCTTGAAGCATCAGTGATGGGCTCTTTCTTTGGGCATTTGTTAGCATGAGCACGAAGCATGACATAACGGCAACTGTAATAAAACTATTATTTCACAATCTTTTCCTTTGGAGCTATTTATTGATGCAATTCTTAAAACATTTCAGCGGAGACCAAATCATTCACTTCCTGTTCCATATCAGATTCAGAACATTCCAAGGATCCATAGTACAGTTTACGGTCCAGTTCATCATTACAGTAAGGTGGAGGTATACCCTTGCCAGTGGCTAAAATGTTTTCCAGGGCAATGCAGGCTCAGGCTGAGATATCAATCAATGAGTGCAGCAACGATGAGCTACACAATTGTTAAAATCTTCATTCCCCTCCAAAAATCCACTTTACCATAATCAAACATCAGTAAATGAAAATATGTAATCTATTAACACTTTCATATAATAATACCGCCCCCCGGATATACTTCCTTAAAAAAATTATTGTCCAGGCATTTTCATTTTTGATTTGTGTTTTTGGATCATTAGAGAAGTAAATTAGCTGGGGTAGACTTATAGCTGATCTGTGACAATGTTTTTGGGTAGACATTGCTAATTTAGGCTGATTTGTTCTGGAGGACTTTTTTAAAAATGGTGGATGTACCGCAGTGATGATGGAATTTTTCAGGAACCATGAGACCTATATACTTCATTTTGGTGTCAAAACATAGGTTTTAGGGGTCAAGTAGTCTTACAGAGAGAGAAAATAATTCCTCAGAGCAACCCATCGTCCATTTTCCAAAATGGCGGCTATGATAGAGGAAGAAGAGACATAGATAGAAATAAAACAAATAATAATGTATTTTTAATCTTGTTATGTATACAGCAAACAATGGTGGTCATTACAACCTCGGCGGTCTTTTTGAAAGACCCCCGAGGGACCGTCGTGCTGAAGACCGCCAGTGCAGGTGGTTTTCTGCTCGTGAATAATGACTGCTGGCAGCCCTCTGTCCTTTTTCGAATGGAGAGCCGCCAGCCGCCATACTGGCGGTCGGCAGGGAACTTGAGGTTGCTCCACCTCCACCGCCCCATCATCAGAACACCGTCCACCGAATCACATTCCATGATTTCAACGTGGCGGTGTTCTGTTGACGGGGTGCTGGCGGTGGAGCAGCCCCCATGGATCCCGTCCCCTCCCGGAGGATCAACGGACCAGGTAAGTTGATCATCCGTTATGGGAGGGGGGTGGAGGGGTGTTGTGTGTTGTGTGCGTGCATGGAGGTGTGCTTGTGAGTATGTAGAGGGGGTGTGTGAGTGCATGAATGCATGCGGGGGTGTAGTGTGTTCGGAAATGTGTGCGTGTCTGTCTGTCTGTATGTATGTCTGTATGTGTGTGTGTGTGTATGACTGTGTGTGTGTGTCTGTAGGCATGTTTGTTGGTATATGTGCGGGTATGTGTGTTGGTGGTGTATGCATGCATGTACGGTGTGTGTCTGTGTAGCAATGTTGGGGTAGGGGTGGGGAGGGGGGTCCTGCCACCTTTGAGGGATGGCAGGGGGGAGGGAGTGTGGGGGGAGGACTCGGTGGGGGACACCCCTATCAGTGCCAGGGAAGGAATTCCCTGGCACTGATAGTGCTTACCGCCATGGATTTCATGGGGGTTCCCAACTTCATGAAATCCATGGTGGTCAGCTAGGTGGTGATACCGCCAGCGGTCCTGTGATGGCCGCCGGGCTGGAGACCCAAGTCTCCAGCCCAGCGGTCGTCTCCGCCCTGGCGGTCAGAACGGAGAAGTGGCGGATGGCCATGGTGGTAACCGCCATGGTCATAATTCCATTTTTTTCCATCAGCCTGTTGCCGGTAATACCGCAACTTCTCTGCCGACCGCCAGGGTCATAATGAGGGCCAATGTCTATGATCTGAATATGGAAAAAAAACATTTTATCACTCCTGTTTTAGACACATTTTCATAGTTCACTGTATTTATTTGTTTCACTCGTGGTACATTCGCAGAATGTTTAACATTTGAGAAGAGCATTTCGACAGGGGCGTCTTATTGTAGCACAGGTTTTTGCAAGTATATGTACTTGTAAGTTCTGTGCATCAAGGCTTTAGTAATTTTGTAGGTGTTAACACCCCATCAGTATCTTCCCAACCAAATTCACAGATCTACATATGCATGATCCAAAATAGTTATACATCTTCTGATCAAGTAGAATGCTTTTTAAATGTGTCCGTGCACAGACTATGACGTCGGTGGAAAGTCACTAAGCGGTACTTATCTCTTGAACTCACTGTACCAAAGATCGTCAAATATGTGTCAGTCAGAACTCATTTTCCGCACATGCACAAGGTATTTTTCTACAGCTCTAAAGTCATATTCTTCTTCTGTCTCAGCAAATCCTGTTAGGAAGTTCACAGGTTCAGCTGTTAAAGCTCCAAGCTTTGTTCCAGTTTTGCTCATAGTGTCATCACACATAAGATCATGTGCCTTGATAAGAACAGTGGGAATCTCCGGGTCAAGTTTCTTGTAGAGAATATAAAGCAGGATTGAGAGTCTTTTCTTGCCTTTTCCATAACATATTTATAACTCTGACAACCTTTGACTTAGGAACATTGCAACAACTCTAAGTAGCACAATAATAACATCTGTGTCATTTGACAGTACAATGACTTTATTGGAACCATTTTGAACAGTCCACTCAACGTCTGGCTCAACACGAAGGTCAGCTTCCTCCAATTTGCTGTTAAGTTCTTGAGAAATATGGCTCATACCTTTTGAATATATCTCTGCAGGCACCAACTCCTCATTGACAATCATTCCACTTGCAATAGTTGGAAATTCAGTGTTCACTTAACCAACAGCAATGTTTTGGCGAGTTAGCATCTCCAAGTTCATCTTGTTCGATGTTGATGACCAGAATTTATCAAGTTGCACAGGTGTCGAATTTTTGAAGCAGGCAAGGTCAATTGTTCCACTTGTAGGCATTTGTCTGATTCTCTCACATTCTTTGACAGATAGTTCAAGATACATGTGAAAGGCAATGTGCAGTTCTTGAAAGGTGAACACTGACTTTGATATCTGTAGAAAAGTTTGAATGATCTCTGCGAAATTTTGCATGAATGAAATCTTGACCATAGTCAATTGTGACATATAGTCCACAACAGCAGCAGTTTTCAATGAGGGCACGTTTTTTTAGAGCTCTTGTATGAGTTTTGTGCTTCACTGGTTTGGTTGCAGCATCTCCATCAAATAATGTGGTTGTTGGAAGAAGATCATGCAACAGAATGTCCTTGATAAATTCACACCTTTCTTTTGGTACATCTAGCTCTCTATGTGCTTGTGAAAGTTGTTTTTTTGTAGCCTGTTTTGTAGTGGCTGGTTGGACGAAACTCTTATTATGGCAACTAAAGTGTGGAAGTTTAGCTTTAGTGATTATGTAAAACAGCTTTTTCTTGTTCAGTACAAATCTCTCCTTCTTCAGTTCTGCATATAGTTTCAATCCATGTTCCAGTACAACTAGTAGACATGTCTTTATAACGCTATCAGCATACTGTTTGGTCACAAAGTCGCGTAGTCGCACACGCTCAGTCATTTCAAAGGGGTTTCCTTGCTACTGCATGAAATGAAGAAGGCTGTCAACATGTTTATTAAAACGTTCCCCTTTCATTCCACAAGTTCGTGGTGAGGAACCGTTTCACAATGGTCTTGAATTTCGCATCTCTCTGAAAACACTGCAAATACAAAAAGACTTTATGGTAAACTAGCTGTCATTGAGCAACATACTCACTTTTATATGTTTGACCAACAATTCCCTTGGAGCTTTTCTGTGATCTGTGGATCCTCTGTTCAAGTTTCATATCTAGAGCCACAGCATTGAACCTTCCCTCTCTGTCTTTCACTGCAAAATGCCTTTGAATGAATTTTCTGTCGCGGTATGGTTTTTCCACCTCTAGCTTCTTCACTCTTTCAAAATACCAGGACCCTTATCTCAGGTAATTTATGCAATTGAATTTGCAAAACACAGTAATCAGTGACTCCACAGTCTTCATGTGCAATTCCCAATCACCTTCCTGATCAGCATAAACAATGTTTTTCACAAGAGCTATCATGATGAAACCTTTCACCAGTACTTGCAAAGTTCTAATATTTCTTCACATTCTTTGACAAACTCTAAAAAACCTGGTTTTGAGGTTTCCTGATTTTGAACTGAGTGTACTGAACATTGCCTGGCTTTGCATTATGTCTTTTGAATGAAGTGCACCTTGTGCCATGTTCACTTCTGAGATAAAGCAAAACCTAATTTGTCATTCTTGTTCCAGAAAGCATTCCAATGCAATGTTTCTATAACCTCAGATGAGCATACCTTGTAATGAATGAACATAATGAGTTCCACTCAATACTGACTGGACAGTTTTGCATCCAAGGTTTCAGCCTCAATAACTGCATTGTCTATGCCACATCCACTGAGATAACTTCCTGCATACCGCAACACAACTTTTGTCATATGGAAAACACCCATCATTGGATAAAAATCATCAAGGTCTACTGGATTGCTCATAAAAATGTAAGCTACAATGCAGAAAACACCTTCATCACAGAAAATTGGAGGACAGGCCGGTCATCAAGCTGAGCATGCACATTTTTTATTTCTTTTTTAGAGCTGTGTATACTGTTGCGTAGTTTGTGATTGGAGATGGTATTACTGGTAAAAACCCATCCTTCTTCGGTGGGACAGTATTCTGAGAGATCCAAGCATAAATTCCAGCCCATGAAGAAACTGGCTTTTCTTCATCCTTCAGGCCACAACGAATAAGGGTATGATAAATTCAGTTAAATCAGCTTTGTGGACCGCAGCATCAGGTAGAAGAAGACCCATGTCCTCAGCCACTTTGAAACATTCTGGAAGACTAGGACATGTCAATGGCTTGTAGTGATTTTGCACATGTTGGAAAGGCAGTTGGGATATATGTTTACAGCTTTGTTTATGCCTAGAGCTGACACAGCTGGTTTTCCAGCATCTACTTCCTTGGCACAGCTTTGAAAAAGCACCATGGCAGTTCATGTATGCTGGATGTTCCAGACAAAGAAGAGCTGTCTTCAAAATCGAAATTATCAAGAGCAGCAATTGTAAATTCTTCCCTGGTAAAGTGACTTGGAAGTGGTGTGCTGTCGGATTCACCAGATTTTACAGCATGAGCTGATAACAAGTCCCTGCTCTGTACTATGTCATTATAACTTGTTGATACACCAATCCCATTCAATGAAGTGATTAGCACTCTACTTTTGCACTTGTCATCGATTGCGTGGGCAGTCATCATACATAGCAGAGTTTTCTTTTTGCCCTGATGTAATTCATAAAACATTACATGGAAAAGACAGTACATTTGCACATCATAGGCCTGCCGGTTCATGGGATTGTCTTCCATTTCTTCACTTAGATCTTCAAAGCCATCATCAATGTTGACAGCTTCTGTTCCAAACTCAAGAACTTTAGTTTGTAACAGTTTTGCTTTGCTGATATTAAACAATGATATAAAAAAATGTTAAAACAACATCAGGCATTCTTGTTGATTACCATGATTTGTGGAGCTCTGGGGCATCTAAAAACTTTAATTAAGCCCAAAATCTAAATCTTTCAGGACACTTCTTAAAATGGTTCCTGCTGATTTTACTAGATCCTGTGATCCTATTTTGGCAGCAAGAACTTCAAGGGTCAAATCTGCTGAGGACACCATAAGTGGCTCATTCTTGTTGTTAGACTAACAAAAACAAAATCTGTCATTGTACATTCTCACTGGGAAAATGTAATTTCATTATTATAGATCCATACAGTTTCATCAATGTTGACCATTATTTCTCTGATCTCACTGAGTGAGAACCCGTAGTCAGCACTCGAGTGACTTTAAAACTTAATATTCTTTTTCAAAGAGTGCAAACTTAACTGACGGCTGACGGTTACCTTGTTGCTGGGAGCTCATTGTACATTCATATTTTCAAATATATGCATGCATGCAGTTCAGATGGGCATATAAATCTGCTGTAAATACATTCACCTTGCTATTTAGATCAGCTACTCGGCTGAAAACGTGATCTTGGAAGAAACTAACTGCCGATAAAAACATGTTTGCTCTTTGAAACTCATATATCCTGTACATTCTTCTTTCGTCAATCCGTTTGGCCCTTGTTCTGGCTGAACCACAGATACACACTGAAGATTCTCAGTTTTCTGATTTGTTGTTGGAGATGAGGGTAGCCATCAATCTTCTAAGTGAATGGGTATTAGGGTTGGTTGTCATCGCTTTCTCCGAAGACTCTGATTCTTGTTGTGATTCACTGGTTTCTGCTATTTTCTGATCATTTTTTCAAGGCTTTTTTCCATTGTATATAACTTGTAGCACTTGTTGTTACAATGATAAAATATTTGATCCTCTTCATCCATCAGTTTCAATCTTTTGTAAACTTCGTCTTGCTGTATTTCTGCAGCATCTCAAACTCTCTTCTGTCTAACCACAGTTGATGTTAGCTTTTATTTCTGACTAGTTTGGCACATGACACATTTTTCTTCGTTGAAGGAGTCCACAGATTTTGTACTTAGCAACACTTTGTCAGGAGGTAAAGATCATCTGCTACCATCTGCTTCACTCATGTTCACAAATTTAAATCAATGGAAAACCTGAACCAAAAACAATATTAACATAAATTACTAATATGATGGTTAAAACATATCATTGTAGAGCTGCCATTTTGGAAAAAGGCTGAATGGTTGCTCTGAGGAGTTATTGTCTGCCTCTCTAAATTACTTGACCCTCATAACCTATATTTTGACACCAAAATGAAGTATATAGGTCTCATGGTTCCTGAAATATTACATCATCACTGTAACACATCCACCATTTTTACAAATTTCATCCAGAGAGAAATTGGCCTGGATTAGCAATGTCTACCAAAGCTAAATGACTTCTCTAAAAATACAAAAACACAAATCTAAAATGTAAATATCTGGATGACAAATTTTTAAGGAGGTATATCAAGGGGCCAGGACTATAACATTTCACATTCCCTTAACACTTTCAAATATGTGATCAATTTGCTCATATATGCCTAGAGTGGCATTTGGGATAAATGTACAATATTCTGTCCACATAATAGCACAAACACTACTTTTGACACCCAGGTAAAATTGAAATTCCATTCAATTCTGTACAATTAAAGTCCATTGAAGCACTAATTGATCCATGTTCAGGCATAAGGCAATTAAGACTGAGTTTGCCACCTTCAACAAAACGTTAGCAACTTGGAGGATTTCTTATATGTATAGTTCAATGAAGTAATTAGGGATCAGGATAGCAAAGTGACAACCACTCTCTGAAATATCTCTGGGCTGTCTTTTCCTTGAGATTGGGAAGTGAGTGATGACAGACACAATATAGGTAGGATAGCACGATCCAGACCAGTCTCTGTTTCCACGTAATATGCACATAATAGATAATATATGATGGGCCTTCCAGCAGCCTTGCTGCATTGCAGCAGGGCTCCAGAATGACAGATTGTTCTACTCAAGTTCTGTTAAATAAAAAAAAGTAAGGGATTTTCTCAGTACATTTGGGTACATTCACTGTGATCTATGAACACACATTGGTTTCTGACTTTGCAGACTAATTAACAAGCAGCAGTCACAAGACGAACAGCAGAAGTATGATGCGGTCAGGCAGGGGCATTGCTTGATCGGTGAGTGAGAAGTGGATGATACAATATTCTCATTATGTATTCGGAGCCTATGCATATTGTAAGTTTAATTGTATTTATATAGAGCTTACTACCACTGATGAGGCGTCAAAGTGATTTTCGACAAGTAGAATGCTACTTCGGAAACCAAAAGGATTAGTGGTGGATTAGTATAGAGAAATGTGAGTTAATTTGAGCGCTGGACATGTGAGTTTGTTAGTTGGATTGATATGGAAGTAATCACACTGTATATTTCAATCAATTGGCTCAAGTGGGAGAACATGCCTCCATTAGAGAACATGGGCAGATGGGTGCATGCCCAGCATGACAAAAGTGCAGGAATGTATTGTCTTTGAAGAGGGAGCATTGGTCTCAGAGGTGGACTGCAAGCTCAGTATGGTTGATTGTTTCACACCCAGTACCAACACAGCCCTAACTCACAGAGAAGAGGACAGGCCAGATCCATCAATGGAAAGGTAACTGGTAGGCTTCCGCTTACCGGAGTCACAAGCCATAGCCACGTGAAGCAGGAGGGGCTTAGTTCAGATGATGCTGATACAGTGCAACAAGTATCATGGGGTATTCTAGGATGAAATATCCAACTAATTTGGGCCCATATTTATACTTTTTTAGCACTGCATTTGCGTAATTTTTTTTACCAAAAGCGGCACAAACTTGCGAAATACAATTGCATTTTGTAAGTTTGCGCCATTTTCCCGTCAAAAAGCGGCGCAAATGTGGTGCTAAAAAGTATAAATATGGGCCTTAGTCTATAGGTTAGGAGTGTTTTGGGATGAATCAAGCGCTAAAGTAGAGCATCGGGCCACATAAGCCCAATTTCTGAAGAGATCTTAGATCATTTGTTTTTTAGAGTTCCATTAGCTTGGCAAATGAGCAGCCAGGCATAAATTAGGAAACAGGCGTGTGTAAAGCATTTAATGCCACCAAAACACTAAATAAGAAAAATACCCGCACAATAAAAATCCAACACCAATTTATAAAAAATGTGAAGTATTTTTATCATTAAAATGACACATAAATGACAAAAATCCAATGTAGGGAACAGGAGATATGAATTTCTAAAGATTTAGGTGAAAGTAACACCAAAAGGTGCACAGCATCAACTCAGGGTGGTTGTGCTGGACCAAGACAAGGTCACAAGTTCAGGCTGACCATGATGGAGCACAGGTCAGGCACAGGACCAAGTTAGGCCTGCTAATTACTGTACCTTATGCCTTTGGTGCACAGTCTGCGAGGTGTTGCTTTGCAAAGCTTTACGTCATCCGGTGTCTATTCAGAAGAGCCTGCATCGAGTTGAGTTGTGCTGCATTGGTTCCAATAAAGCTGTGCAGGACGGCTTTGTGAGACCTTACATTGACTTGGCTTGGCTCTCTTGAAGCTTGCAGTTGAGCAGCAAGCAGAGAGGCTTTGAAAGCCTTTGTGTCTTTTTCGATGAGACTGCCAGCTGTTTCTTGGTTTCTTTGGGGAAATGAGTGTCCTCCAGCACTTGGCAAGGGTCCAGAGACTCTGGGTTGCCACTTGGGGGCTATGACTCAATCCCTCCCAATGCATTTCCGCAGACCAGGATAAGTCCAGTTACAACTGATCAGCTTGGGTGTTCTCTCTTTGGCTTTCCAGGTGGCTTCTTCGGCTCCTTTGTACCTGTTGCTGGTCAGGGGAGTTCACTCCTTTCCTTTTGGAGTCTGGCATATTCCTTTCTTTGTGCAGCTTTGTGAGTGCACCAGGTGCAGTCTTTCAGAGTGCAATCTTCTCTTTGGTGCAGTCCAGGGGTCCAGCAAGGTAGTCCTCTCTTCTTTTCCAGACAGTGCTCTGGTGAGCTTGGAAGAGCTACCTTATTTATCCTTCATTTCTGGACTTGAGGAAGGGAAGCACCCTAACCAATAGGCACTCAGCTACCTCCCTCTCGTGTGCAGTGTGGCTAACATCTAGCCCAAAATCCAACATTCCCACAAAAATCAAAATGGAAAAGGTCTCCTCATACCTACTCGGGGAGCAGCTTGGCTCGGGCTGTCAAATGCTGAACTATCAGAAGATGCTGATACAGAGCTGCTTTATGTAACTTCAGGATAGTAAGTTCTAAAATTACTGTTCTATAATAGTTATATTAAATTTGTCTATGGCAAGTTGTTGGGATTTAATGTAATGATTAATGTGATGCTTAGAATGAAATGGCTAGCTAGCTCCAATCCAAATTTAAACTTTATTAAAAAAAAAAATTAAACCACCCCCATGTTAGCCTATGCTGTTAGCAGCACTACAAAAGAGAAAAACAACTTTGGCATATAAAACAGTTTTTATATTGTTCCTGCTTTTTATAACTATGCACCCTGCCCTTGAGGCACCTAAGACAGACCTTAGGGATGACTTATAAATCATAAAAAGGTAGTTTTGGACTTTGGAAGGACCATTAATTCCCAAATTTAATTTGGACATAGGTTTATTTTAAAACCAGCCTGCAAGGCAGGCCTGGCTTTAACATGACATCAACCACAGCAGTACTCACTTAAGTGCATTAAGGTCACTAGGGGCTCTAAACCTACATGCTATACCACATATTATAGTCTTACAAGTAGGTTGTCCTTATCAATTAGAATTATGCCAATCAGCATATACCTTTAGAGGAAAGCACTGGCTCTCTGCCTGGTTAGCAGAGTTGTGGGGGCCAAGGCAGCCCTTTTGGTGAAAGTATTCATTCTGGTCACTTCATCCTGGGTGTGTTATTGTGTAGCACATTTGACAATAGCGTCTTTGGAAGGTAACAGAAGGGTATCATCAGGTAAACCTTTTATATAAGACCCATTCCTGATAGAGACAGACACAGAGGTAAGGAACCCACCCTGCATCCAGAAGAGGCCAAACTAATGGGAGACACCAAAGGCATATTTAGAATCAGCACAAATGGTGACAGCTTTCTGTGTAGGTAAAATACAGGCATGAGTAAGAGCTACAAGTTTGGTTACTTGGGCAGAGTCCACAAGCAGCAAACATCAGCTTTCAATGTCTTTGTGAATGGTACAGATGGCATAACAAGCAACCAAAAGTCCTTTATCATTAAATATTGCAGTTTGATATTGGTGCATTAATGAGTCTGTATGAGGTTTGACTAAGTCAGCAGTGATCAGAATACAATCATGTGGTTTGCGATTTCGATCTATGGAAAAAAGAGAAGCATGGTTTAACACAGGATCGATCCAACCTTAAATGAGAAGCAGATAACAACAGTATTTCATTACAAAAAATTAAAATGTACTACATTTTAGTGGTCAATAACAATGTAGCTACAGAATAAAGTACAGCAACAGTGAGCGGTCATCCCACCATAATGTGCTCAGCGGCTTCAACTAGATGAGGAGGTGCAGTCACTGTGTACAGGCCTGGATGCAGCCCCTTTGCTACTCAATTGAGAGCAAAGGAATACTAGCCTATGGGTTTCTTTTTTCATAATGTCCTGAACCAGAGGGCATAAGCAAAGCCTTCTTTCTCATTTCAATACAATATGAACGCTTTGGCATAATCTGGTAATCACAATGGAGGTGCCGATGGAAATGCTTGTTTTAGAGACACAAAAACAACTGTCCCACTGGCTAAGGACAAAGGTTCAGGGATGTATTTCTTTTAGAAATTTTGCAGTAGTATAACTGTCCTAGCATAACTTATAACCCACTGTCTACAGTAACCTGCCATCCCCATATCTGAAAGATGGTAATGGGTCTAAGTAGTTTATGGGTGTCTCTGATGGAATGAGCATACAGATGCTGTTCCCTCTCTGGGATGTTGTGACCCAAATATCAAGCATAGAGCAGACAAAATGACAGTTTCATTTCAGACACTTAGGCCCGTATTTATACTTTTTTTAGCGCAGCATTTGCGCCGCTTTTTTACGCGAAACGGCGCAAACCTACAAAATACAATGGTATTTTGCAAGTTTGCGCCGTTTTTGCGTCAAAAAACGACGCAAATGCGGCACAAAAAATGTATAAATACGGGCCTTAGGGCCTTGTTATGACCCTGGTGGTCCAATGACCGCCAGGGTCTTCGTTGCGGTCGGACCACCACATTACGACCCCGGTGGTAACATTGCGTTCGGATCACCAGCACCGCCACGTTTTGTCGATATGACGGTGTGACGGTACTGGCGGTCCTAATCGGCCAGGGCAGCACTGCCCTGGAGTTTACGACTCCCTTCTCTGCCAGTGGTTTCTTGGCTGTAGCACCACCATGAAATGGCTGGCAGAGACGGGGTGCAGGGGGCCCTAGGAAGGTCCTTGCACTGCCCATGCACTTGGCATGGCCAGTGCAGGGGCCCCCCTGGCCAGCCCGGTCGCAATGTTCACTGTCTGCAGACAGTTAATATTGTGACGGGTGCTCGTGCACCCTAAGTACTATAGTATTGTCGCCAGCTCTATTACGAGCCGTAGACAATGCTGTAGGCAGTTTCCCGCTGACCCAGCGGGAAACTCATAATGGGGCTGGCGGGGAGGCGGACACACTGGCAGCAACCTACCCGTCGGGACTTCGGCGGACAGACGTTTCCATCCGCCGAAGTCATAATGACCCACTTAATGTCCCTTTTTACCAATTCATTCAACAGACACTATTGACCAACCTTGCATATATCCAATGAGCTAGAAGCAATGAACAAATCAACATATTAAACTACCGTAGACCCTTCTGGGAAGCTGAAGGTGTTCACACTTATGTTGAGAGCCTGTGAAAAGATGGAAGGTGATGCTATATATCCTTAAGGCATACAAAACTGGTTGAGTTGACCCCAGACGATGGAGGAGAAAGTGGAACATAGAGCTACAACAGTAAACCATGCAGCATTGACTGGTAGACATAACAGAATACTAGCAAGAATTGTTACAATACATAAATGTGGCACCACAGCGGTATTTATAGCACATAAATCATGCACAAAATGATAGGTGTCTTTACCAGCCTTCTTGATTGGTAAAAGAAGAGTATTAAAATACCTACAATAAGCACCAGGACTTGGGGGACCATGGCTTCCCTATTAGGGCATAAGTATTGTGTGATATGGGGAAGTGTGATATGGGGAAGCTTTTTCAAAGGGCTCACCCTGATTTCAACAGCTCTGACAGTTAAAACACAACCTACATTATTAGCATGCTCAGACCATAGAGTAGAAGGGCCGTCGACACTGACTGATTGATTGTAGTTTGGAGATGTCATTAGTTTCACGCAGATCACTTTTTTCATACATGACCACCAAACCCTGTTTTCTTGTTTTCTGCATGTACATTCAGATATGTACCATCATTGGTACATTATACAGTACATTTCAGTTTACGCAAGATGTTACTTCCTAGGAGGTTCACAGGTGAAGTAAGGCTTGAGACAAAGCCATGTTGGCCAGCAATTACACACAAAAAGATAGACACAGGATCTCATGTAATGAGGACTATGCTTGTTAGAAATGTTAACTGCATCAGACGTGTTCAATGTAGACTGCTCGAATCAGTATCAGAAAGGCATGAGGTGAGCTTTTAGTAACACATCAGACATGCAGTCCTTTCTGGTCTATGCCATCCACAGAACAACCAACTCCATTTGGCCTGTCCTTAAAGGCAGGATATCTGTTTTGTGGAAAAGGGGAGAATTCAGATTTTTTGTGTTGGTTAAGTGAGTTCTGGGCCGTATGTAGGCATTCCCATTTCTAATACCCCAACTGACCAGCACTAAAATATGTAGGCTCAACTGCAGGGGCTGACTGTTCCATTCTCTTGCTTTTGGCTTTTTATGGCTCCTCTGTGTCCACCATATCCTCCCCAGTCATTACCCCATCCGGTTCTTCTCATTTGACTGTTTCATTTAATTATTTAATTTCTTAAACATTTGCTTAGATTCAGTGAATTGTTTATTTAGCTCTTGCGTAGCAATACAATGATTTGCAACTGAAACTAACTCGGCAAGACCTTTAGTTTGCCACTCAATGCAAATGGTGCATAGGTGCTGCTGTAAAGTGAGGAATCGCCCTTGAACAGACGCTGCTCTTGCAGTTTCTTGAGTGGTTTTTTAGCATCAGTAAAATCAGAATAACAAACAAACACATCTTTCAAGTGATCAGGGTATTAAACAGGGGCTTCCTCTTTGTTATGTTTACAATTATTAATCACACGCAATGCAATGCTCATGACCACTCCCTTAACAAAACATATGCAATTACAAATGTGTAAGTCATTTTACAGATTATAGTAGTCATCACATTACTCTTACCACTTTGACAGATATGACTATAAATGTATTATCATTAATTGGCTTGATGATGTCTTGTTTAATTGCATTTCTCATGTATATGTTATTATTTAATGGTATAAATACTGTGAGATCATAAACTTTACACTTGATGTGCTTGCTATTGTTTGCATGGCTGTTATGTGAGTTATGAATTGCGCTACTTACCACAATTAGGGAATTTCAATGT
Organism: Pleurodeles waltl; assembly: GCF_031143425.1. Lineage (NCBI taxonomy): Eukaryota > Metazoa > Chordata > Amphibia > Caudata > Salamandridae > Pleurodeles > Pleurodeles waltl. Next base: position 404,144,435 of record NC_090440.1, read on the forward strand.
TTATTCTATTTTAACTCTTAAACACCACTGTAGTTGAACTGAGGTGTTTTAGGTGGGTTTCTGAGTTATTTGAAAAATATGGAGAGGTGTTATAACCAAAGATCACTATAACCTCACTGTAAGCTTTTGGTGTTTTGAGTGAATATTTGGGGTTTTTGATCATATCATCCAAGAATTTGCCGCACCTGACCGACTGTGGGCAGCCAACCCCAGCTGTGCATGGCCTTCAGGCTGTGCTGCACCCAGCCCTCCACGGGCACCCAGCTGCTGCTATGCCTTTGGTTCAGGGCCAGGCCGAGCACCCAACTCTCTATTCGCGGTCATCACCCTCAGCGTGCAGCTTTTGGACATACACAGCGTAAGTTCGCCTGAAGCTAGGCCCTGCATCCAGCACTATGAGGTGGTCGACACCCTCAAGGCACTGTCTTCAGCCATGCACAGCCCAGTACGCCACAGACAACCAACTCCAGCTGTGCATTGCATTCAGCTATGCACATCCTGGTTGGGCTCCAGGCCCTGCACCCACATGTCCAGAGATAGCCAGTGCCCGCTATGGCCATCATTTGGCCAAGTGCACCAGGGCTCCCTTGGCCAGGCCCTGCACCCAACCCTTAGCTGGATTCGGACATGTAGCTTTTGACCATGCACAGTAGGGGATTACCCAATGGCTAAGCATAGCACTAGTGTATTGAATACTTTCCTTTGTGTTTTCTCACAGGATTCACAAATCCACAATGGGATTCCAAACCTGCGATAAAGAGATTTTTTCAATAATTATTTTATTGCAGGGGAACCCCTTTGGGGTGTTCTCACATGGACCTAAGGAAAATCGTAGTTTCATTTTGTTACATTATGTAATTTGCTTAATTTTTCTCAACACAGTGCTCACTGCACCATGTTGGGTAATGGTGGCCACAACAGAAATGTTTCTGTAACCAGCAGCCGAATCACAACGTGGCAGATTTACAAGTCAACTGCTGGATTCTCGAATTTGTGATAGGTGATGGGAGAAAAAGCCTCCTAGACAAATGGGGTGACTTTATTTCTTAAATTGGAGTCACACATCCATAATGGGTTCACGAATCTACGGACGATCAAAGAAATCACAATCCAGATATCTCCAAAATGCAATGTCTTGGTGCCAATCTGGGCACTTGTTTAAAATCTAATTTCTCATAAGCTACTGAACGGATTTACACATTGTTGTCAAATTTGGTGTGATTCCATTCAGTTGTTTTTTCTCTAACGAGGAGCAACGAATCCTATGGAAAGTAAAGCGAGCATTGTACATTTCCACCCCACCCATGAGAAACCTTTTTCCTTGTCCCAGATTAAAAGAAAAATGTCTTTCCTGTGGAAACGTTGTCCTAACTATAACTACACTAGCGCGATTGTTGCCAGTGTAATAGATGGAGAGATATGTGGACCAATCTTTGGACCTAATATGTCGAAAGCAGGTCATAAAGTGGCATGTTATAGAGGCACTTAGGGAAAAACTGGCAAGGCCTCAACATATGATTGTTTATTCAGGCAGAGGAAACTCTGAGCTTATGTTTTCAGTTTTTGGACGCCTAACAGGCTCTCTAAAGAATGTTATTGCACTGCTTGGCCATCCTCCAAACCTCATCAACTTTGCTGTTGCTTTTTAAATGGTACCCGACAGCTCCTTCATCAATAGACCCCAGTTACCTATATCTGAAACTGGATCTACACCTTGCTGAGCAACGGGACTCTTCAAGTGGCCTGTGTGTTTGCCAAAAGGTATCCGCTATCATCCAGGTTAAATACAAGGGGAGGGGTGGGGGGGGCAAAAGAGGCAGGAAGGGGGGGATCAAAAGTGTATCTTTTGTCTTCACATTCTTATGCTTATGAGTATGTTTGCTAACATCAGCTATTTGTCATTGTCTGGGGCTAGTTAAAAACATATCAGTACTGTTTCACCTATCACATATCTTATAGCCTTTACTGGCTAGGAGTGGAATTCTCCTCTTTTTAATATACCTTTTTCGTTTTTAATGTTTACATTATTGTGAACCTGTAAGAAAATCATTAGGCTGAAGTTTCCAGAATCCAAAAAAGTACGTACGCACATTATGGATTCTGGAAACGTACGCAGGATTCGTAAAACCTATAATGATAATATACAATAAATGCCCACTGGAGGGCAGCATTTTGTTATTTTTTTCAAAAGTCACATAAAGAATACCCACGGAACGTACCGAAATTGGACTTTTCTCCCAACTTTAGTATACTTTCATTTAAAACACACTTTGGCACGTCCCGCTTCCCCCTAAAACTATGATTCCGTATCATATCTGCCAGTATAAACATTTTCAGAAACACATTTTTGGAAAGTGTTGGCGCAGAGTGGTCACTGGGAGCCAGTTATAATTCGGCCAAGAAACACCAGCTAGCAAAAGTACCTTTAATGATGGAGTCGCGCGCCGTCTTCTTAACCATTTATCTTCCATAGTGACTTATAAATCATCCAAGGATCCTACAAATACACCGTTCTGCTGTACAAACATGTCACAAATACTCCTTTGCATCAAGAAATGAGGACCCAAACCGACCCCTCCCAAGACCACACTCCAAACATGAAATCAGGAAGCTGAAAATGAGCCGGTGAACATCCCAGCCACAACAACCAGGACTTACAAATGCAAGGTTCAACAAAACAAACATACGCCTAAGGTACTGCCAAGACAGAAGGCTACAACAAGACTATCAGTGCACTGGATAACAAAAGGGAAGCACTCTTCTAACCAGTAAACCATTGCACTAATCTACTCCCACATCCCATCGTTTTTCCCCATAAAGAAACAATTTAATATGAATGTCTTCCTTCTCAACAAAAAGGATACTGTATATTAGATTGTTCTTACCCGCATCTGTGAACTATGGCCCGTATTTATACTCCGTTTGCGCCGAATTTGCGTCGTTTTTTTCGACGCAAATTCGGCGCAAAATTAACGCCATATTTATACTTTGGCGTTAGACGCGTCTAGCGCCAAAGTATGAAGAAAGAGCGTCATTTTTTTGCGTGAACGCCTTCCTTGCGTTAATGAGATGCAAGGAAGGCGTTCCCGTCTAAAAAAATGACGGCGACGCAAATGCGTCGTATTTATACTCCCGGGCAAAAATCACGCCCGGGAGGTGGCGGGTCAAAAAAAACCGCATTTGCGCCTGAATTTAACGCCTCGGTCAGGGTAGGCGTTAAGGGACCTGTGGGCTCAGTATGAGCCCACAGGTGCCCTCCCCTGCCCCCAGGGACATCCCCTGCCACCCCTGCCCACCCCAGGAGGACACCCAAGGATGGAGGGACCCATCCCAGTGAAGTACAGGTAAGTTCAGGTAAGTATAACTTTTTTAATTTTTTTATTTTTTTTGTGGCATAGGGGGGCCTTATTTGTGCCCCCCTACATGCCACTATGCCCAATGACCATGCCCAGGGGACACAAGTCCCCTGGGCATGGCCATTGGGCAAGGGGGCATGACTCCTGTCTTTACTAAGACAGGAGTCATGAAATGGCGTCTGGGCGTCGAAAAAATGGCGCAAATCGGGTTAAGACGATTTTTTAGCGTCAACCTGACTTGCGCCATTTTAAGACGCCCTAACGTCATTTTTTCCCAACGCCGGCGCTGCCTGGTCTACGTGGTTTTTTTCCACGCACACCAGGCAGCGCCGGTCTGATTGCGCCGTCTAACGCCATTCCATAAATACGGCGCCCGCATGGCGCTTCAGAATGGCGTTAGACGGCGCAAAATTTTTTGACGCTAAACTGCGTTAGCGCAGTTTAGCGTCAAAAAGTATAAATATGGGCCTATATATCCACCCTGTGATCGACTGACCTGGCACATCTTTCAGCCAATCGCCACTTATGATTCGGCTATGATTCTACTATCACCTGCCTCCTATCACCCCATGGCACTAGTGTTCTCCAAACCACACTTAAACCCAGCTCCAATACAGCCCTCTCCCACCTCTGTAACCATCATCATTACCTCTTGCTGAACATGCTCCTTCCCCTTGTCCTTCTACACTGGCCAAATGCTCCCTTTCTGCAAAATGCCAACCAGAATCCTGAAGACCTAGCCTACTGCCACCCTACCACTCACCTCCTTTTCCTGCATAAAAACCTTGAGAATTCTCGCTCTTTAACTCCGAAGCAATGCTGAGCACCACAGCCTACTGTCAGGTCAGGCTGCAACCCACACAGTTCCTATTAATTTTGGACCGTTTTCCCGCCCCCTTTTGAGCCTTGTCATTCACAAAGTCCTGATGACAGACTTTCCACTCGTATTGGCTTCTGAGCTTCTCTTTCGAAATAACGGCACAAAACTTGCCCATCCCCATTTTGTGTATGGCAGCCATCTCCCATGGCCACTGGAGCAGAAACAACAAGAACTGGTTTCACTGTGGGCACTACGAAGGGAAGATCAAAACTCAAAACATGGGCAGCAACAAAACCTGAATCCTCCTCCAGGGTAGGAGCAGCCTTCAAACTGTCGAATGCATCATGCATTCTTTTTGGCTTTAGCAGTCTGCCTCGGCAACCAAAGGGGTAGAAGCACTGGACCGGTCAGCCGGTACAATATTCACTGTCATCAGCACATCACCAGAGCTGGGGTGCAGGCTAGAGGACACGTATTAGAATCTCTGCTGAATTACCACCCTTCCGCCACACTCGGGACGCACGAGACAGCTGTCCAGAGAAGCAACAGGAAATTTGGGACAAAAAGCTGCTCCATTAGTCCCCGACCGATCCCAGACCTGTAGGATACCCATCCTCACTTTGTTTGGAACTCATCGCAGCCAAGACGCACTCAGACTACACATCCAACAGTGGGTCCTGTTCTGATGGCTGCAAGAAGTCACCCTGATACCACACTGTTTAAAATCCTCGTTTAGGCCCTCGTACATTGAACATTTCACTGATTGCAGCCATTGGCAAGGCTGACGCCATTAGCAATGCTAACCCTAAACTCTTCAGTGTCCAGTAACTACTGGTGTAAATCCTAATTGTTGTACATGTTTCAGGTCTCCATGGATGACCTGCCACCAGAAAAAGTTAACTGCGAGAGTTAGGTTATCATTTGGAGGCCCCAGACTTTAGGCACTTTGGGATCATGTAGTTGAAACTGGTCCATTGTATTCTACTATCCTCATCTTAAACAAGCATTGACAAAACCAATTGATCTGGAATTAGCTTCCAGGCTTTTGGCTTTGCCAATATGTGTTTTGTTTCGTAATTGCTTTAGTGAAACTTTATTGTTGGGGGGCGCTACCTAAAAGCACAAATATTTTATATATATACAAGGGTTTATGTATGAGAGCCTTGTGCCACTGGAACTTCACTTTTTCTGACGCTCCGGCATTGCAAACCACTCAACCATATATATTAGGCCACACAAAGCCACTTTGCATGGCTTTGAATGGCCTCATAGATATGGAGTAAGACAAAGAAGCACGAGTCGCTGAGTTGCCTTACTCTGCACCTAGTAGGTGTTCCATGGGCCTCGTGGTGGGTTTTGCCGCTGCCCCAGATTTACTAAATCATGCAAACCTGGGGAAGCACCAAAAATCTTACGCCTCCCCAGGAAAGGCTTAACGAGGGAAAATATTTGTATCGCTCCTCCTTTTTTCCTCTTTCCATGTGTACTGCATTCTGAAGCACACATGAAAAGAGGAAAACACCTCTCAGGAACCTGTGCAGGAAGGTGCCCCTTCCTGAACAAAAACAATTCTGCATGCAATGCAGGCACCCTTGCACCAGGGTGCAAGTTTGCCTGGGTTGGCTTTAGGCAGCCAATTGTGCACGAGCCAGGGGGAAAGGACAGGAATGCACCGTACTGCATAAATACAGTGCATTCCTGCCCTTTCACGTTGGCATAGGGCTTTGCAGCAAGAAGACTTGCGACACTGCTGTATGCCAATTCCGCATAAATAAGCCTCATAATGTTTAGCAAAATTGGTATTAGTTAACGCCAGACTTAAAAATCAGTTGGTTGGGCCCTTAAATGATCACTGAACAAGAATAACCTGGAGTGTGACTTTAACTGGAGATCCTGTTTGGGTGGTGGATTTTGGAACATAACTATTTGTTTTTTCTCTATTTACTGGACCAGTTAATTTTTTTAAACCTCCTTTGGGTGCCAATTTGGTACTTCGGTGTAAAGTGGACATTCAGGAACCCTTGGGTATATCCCCCATCATTTAGTTGAAGATTGACTCAAGATGAGTAAATAGAATAATGTTGGCCAAAGTACCAATGTTAAGAAAAGTTAGTGCAAAACGCTAGCTTTTTGGGGTCATAAGTATACCCCCGAAGACGCTACCAGCTTTTCGGTGTTTTGCGTGCATCTCAGTAGTAAGTGTTCTAGTTATAGGCCTTTTAAAGTGTCTCTTTTTTAAGATAATGCACTAAAGGGGAAGTAACATTGTTGTGTTTTTACTGTATTCTACTGAATCAGAGATCCTTACCCCCGCCTTAAGTTAGCCTTTGTCTGATAACCCTCAATACTTGAGCTATCCCGTTTACTACCTTGACTATCCCGTTTATACTGTACAGTGCCATATGACCGTAACAGTACAGGATACTCCTAAATGATATCGTACTACCCCAGGACTTCAAGAAGAAGCCTCACACAAGCAGTAAGAAGACTCAGCTAGCATGGTATTGGAATAGCCTCTTGGACAAGATTAAACCATTTATCCACCACCTCACGTTCTAACCCTGCATGCAAGCCCTTGTGCTCGCATAGATTGATGTGGCAATGCCGTGCACACAGCACATCGAATTCCACCTAACATCAATGGAAGCCACCGTCCAGGGCAATGCACGTCGAACTATTAGACAGAGTAAGATCAGTCATGTTGCACCTGTTCACTGAAACTTCCGTTCACTCCCACTTCCGGCACGCATGAAAGGATCCAAGCCCCTAGGCCTCTGTGCAACTGGTCTGGCCTCGTCCTTTGTTCACTCAGGCCTGCAGATGTGGGGCACCGCTTGTATGTCCTAAGAACAGGCAACTCTAATGTCACCTCCTCACACTCTAGTTTCAAGGAAGTAGTCCACGTGACCACGTCAGGGCTGGTGGCATCAATCAGTCACTTTTGGGGCATGGTAGATAAACATACGGTTGAGGACTAGTGACCTCCCAGTGTATATTAAGTCCAGCGTCCAGTGGAATATAGGCCCCCATGTGTTTCACTGTTTGATTGTGGATCATTGCAAATATTAGCTACGTTGGTTTTGCAATGGTTCCAAAAACTGGTGCGTGTGGTTTGAAGTTACCATGCCTTCATCCACGATTCACCTTACATTACGGTTATGCTCGTATAATTGTGAACATTTTAGTATGGAATGAGGAGCGCAGGGTGGTAGTATGCATGATGCTCAAAGAGAAACAAGCAGTGGCAATGCCAATAGGTCTGGCTTTAAAAGTCTGCTGTAAGGTAATGGGAAGCATTACAAGTAGATAACATTGGAATGGATACATGTTTGTGTGAAAGCAAAGAACTGTAGAATGATATTGGTTTGGGTGAAAACATAAGGTGATAGTTGCACTATTAAGCCAGACTAAAAATCAATGTAGGCTAAGGACTGCTGTCCTCCCTTCGGTGTTGCTGCCAGAGAAATAAACTGTAAATTATCTAGTTATCTAAGGCACTTTAATATCAATATGTTGTGTATGCCCCTGGAAGTTCAACCTCAGGCAGCTGGATAAACAAAATGAGCACAGCTGTGTGAAAGGCAACTACTGTTTGTGAAAGCAGACACATTCTCCCCACTCAAAACTTACTCCTGGATCCCAACATGTGGCTGGAGCCAAATACTCTCTCCTGGTGACATAATTGTCTCTAGCAACAGCAGTGCTGTCAGGCCAAACCATAAAAATGAAGATACCCACCTCTGACATCGTTGTCTAAGACTTCTGTTGTGTCCTGGTGATGTCAGAGTCAGCAAACAAGATTTGATGTCAGTGCAAACTGCTTGTTAGCCTGCGTGCTAGCCAGATAAAGAGAACTGGGACGAGGGTATAAGTAGTCCCAGGGTGTGCCCTGCAGCCATGGACTCACATTATAAACTGAGGTCCAAATTTATCTCAGAGTTGTGCCTGCCTTGAGCCACGCAACAAGGCACATGAGTGACACAACTCTTAAATTGGATTTATCAAGCCAGGCACAGCCACCTTGCATGGCCTTGTGTGGATTGTAACAGCGCAAAGCATGTGGCTTGATAAATCTACAGTAATGCAGCACAAATTGCAGTGTTGCTTTACTCTACCTTGGGAAGGCGTTCCAAGGGTGGAGCATAGGTGTTCCCACACATCCACACATTCCTAGATTTAACATTACAGGTAGACCTGGGATTGTGTCAAGGTGCTACGCTTCTCCAGGTAAGGCATAACAAGGAGAAATATTTGTATTTCTCCTCGTTTTTCCCTCTTTCCATGTGTGCTGCATTCTACAGGGCACATAGCAAGAGGAAAACACCTCTTGAGATTGTTTTTGTGCAGGTAGGTGCCTCTTCCTGTACAAAAGCAATCCTGCATGCAACGCAGGCACCCTTTCAACCTTGGTGCTAGGTAGCCAGTTGTGTGCCAGCCAGGGGGGGAAAGTACAGGAATACATTGTATTGCATAAAAACGGTGCATTCCTGCCCTTTCAAATGGGAGACTTGCAGCACTGCCGTACGCCACTTCCCCATAAATAAGTTCCATAATGTTTAGCAAAATCAGTCTTAGCTAACGCCTTAAAAATAAGTTGTTTCGGCCCTCAAATGATCACTGAACAACAGTAACCTGGATTGTGACTTTAACTGGAGATCCTGTATGAGTAGTCCCAGGGTGTGCTCTGCAGCCATGAACTCACAATATAAAGTGAGGGCCAAATTTATCAAAGAGTTGCGTTGCCCTTGTGCCAAGCAACAGGGCGCATGAGTGATGCAACGCTTAAGTTAGATTTATCAAGCCATGCACAGCCACCTGGCATGGCCTTGTGTGGATTCTAACGCAGCGTAAATCGCTGCATTGCATTACTCTGCTTTGGGAAGGCGTTCCATGGGTGGATTTCCGCATATTGCTAGATTTACCATTCCTGGTAGACCTGGGAATGTGTCAAAATGCTATGCTTCTCCAGGCATAACAAGAAGAAGTATCTTTGTTTCTCCTGGTTACTTCGTCTTTCCATGTGTGCTTCATTTTGCAGCACAAAAATGCCTCAGGGGATTGTTTTTATACTGGAAAGTCTCCCTTGCTGTACAAAAACAATCCTGCACCATGGTACGAGGGTGCCAAAGTTGGCGCTAGGCAGCACATTGTGCGCTAGCGCTGCAAAAACACAGAAATGTAACGGATTATGTTAAATACAGCACTTTCCTGCTCTTTCTCTATCACCCAGCACAGCAAGGTGACTTGCTGCGCTGCATGTTTTTTTTTTAGACACTTTTTTTGATTCTCTCTGTGGGTCAGAGAACCATCTGTATCTATTCAGTACCATGACTAGCCCTCCCATATAGTGATGATAGTAGCCCTCAGGCTTACTTTGAAGCAGGAGAGAAACGTATTGTCCTGGTTCAATAACTCTGAACGCGGGACCTTAACCCCTAGGGTGCCTTGGACGAGGTCACCTCGCCCTACACCCGGGAACTGGGGGGAGCGCTAGCGCTCCCCCCATGTGCACCCCACCCACCCTCCAAGGCAGGGATGTAAGGGGAAGCCTGATTTGTCACAGGGCCTCCTCCCATTGTGCTGGAAGCTCAGCTTCCAGCGCGATCGGAAGAGAAATGCCCCCCCCCAAGGGGGGCAGAAACCTCTAGGCACCAGGGATCATTTTTTATTTTTTTCCTTTTTGTTTTGTTCAGTTTTTTAGGAGGTGGGGAGCGACCCCTTAGGCAAGGGTCGCTCCCCTAGGGGGCAAATTATATTTAGGCCATTTCTGTCCCCCTTGGGGGCAGATTGGACTATTTTTATGAGGCCAATCTGCCCCCAAGGGGGACAGAATCCACTAGACATCAGAGAGTTATTTTTTTACGTGAATTTCACGCAAGGGGAGCAACCCCTTAGGCAAGGGTCGTTCCCCTAGGGGGCAAATTTATTTTAGGCCATTTCTGCACCCCTGGTGGGGCAGATCAGCCTATTTTGATTAGGCCGATCTGGGGGCAGAAACCACTAGGCACCGGGGACTTTTTTTTGTTTTGTTTTACAGATGGGGAGCGACCCCTTGGACAAGGGTCGCTCCCCTGGAGGGGAAAATTGTATTTAGGCCATTTCTGCCCCCTTTGGGGGCAGATCGGCCGATTTTTGCTACGTCAATCAGCCCTCAAGGGGGGCAGAAACCACTAGGCACCTGGGATTTTTTTTTTGCACCAATGTCACGCAGGGGGAGCGACCCCGTAGGCAAGGGTCGCTCCCGGGCAGGGGGGGTTGGGGGTGTGGGGGGCAAATTTATTTTAGGCCATTTCTGCCCCCCTGGGGGCAGATCGGCCTATTATTAGGCCGATCTGCCTCCTTGGGGAGGGGCAGAAACCTCTAGGCGCCAGGGCAATTTTTTATTTTTGTGTTTTTTGTTGTTGTTTGTTTGTTTTTTTAGAGATAGGGAGCGACCCATTAGGCAAGGGTCGCTCCCTTGAGGGGCAAATTGTATTTAGACCATTTCTGCCCTCCTTGGGGGCAGATCGGCCGATTTTAGGTCAATCTGCCCCCAAGGGCAGAAACCACTAGGCACCGGGGATTTTTTTTTTGCGCCAATGTCACGCAAGGGGAGCGACCCCGTAGGCAAAGGTCGATCCCGGGGAGGGGGTGGGGGGCAAATTTATTTTAGGCCATTTCTGCCCCCCTGGGGCCTGCTGAGCTAGAGGCCAAAATCCACAGGTAGGCACTTTGCAAAAAACACCTCTGTTTTCTGTGAAAAAATGTGATGTGTCCACGTTGTGTTTTAGGCCATTTCCTTTTGTGGGCGCTAGGCCTACCCACAGAAGTGAGGTACCATTTTTATCGGGAGACTTGGGGGAGCGCTGGGTGGAAGGAAATTTGTGGCTCCTCTCAGATTCCAGAACTTTCTGTCACCGAAATGAGAGGAAAAAGTGTTTTTTTTGCCAAATTTTGAGGTTTGCAAAGGATTCTGGCTAACAGAACCTGGTCAGAGCCCCACAAGTCACCCCATCTTTGATTCCCCTAGGTCTCTAGTTTTCAAAAATGCACAGGTTTGGTAGGTTTCCCTAGGTGCTGGCTGAGGTAGAGGCCAAAATCTACAGGTAGGCACTTTGCAAAAAACACCTCTGTTTTCTTTCAAAAAATGTGATGTGTCCACGTTGTGTTTTGGGGCATTTCCTGTCACGGGCGCTAGGCCTACCCACACAAGTGAGGTATCATTTTTATCGGGAGACTTGGGGGAATGCTGGAAGGAAGGAAATTTGTGGCTCCTCCCAGATTCCAGAACTGTCTGTCACCGAAATGTGAGGAAAACTTGTTTTTTTAGCCAAATTTTGAGGTTTGCAAAGGATTCTGGGTAACAGAACCTGGTCAGAGCCCCACAAATCACCCCATCTTGGATTCCCCTAGGTATCTAATTTTCAAAAATACACAGGTTCGGTAGGTTTCCCTAGGTGCTGGCTGAGCTAGAGGCCAAAATCTACAGGTAGGCACTTTGCAAAAAACACCCTTTGTTTTCTTTCAAAAATTGTGATGTGTCCACGTTGTGTTTTGGGGCATTTCCTGTCACGGGCGCTAGGCCTACCCACACAAGTGAGGTATAATTTTTATCGGGAGACTTGGGGGAACACAGGGTGGAAGGAAATTTGTGGCTCCTCTCAGATTCCAGAACTGTCTGTCACCGAAATGTGAGGAAAACTTGTTTTTTTAGCCAAATTTTGAGGTTTGCAAAGGATTCTGGGTAACAGAACCTGGTCAGAGCACCATAAGTCACCCCATCTTGGATTCCCCTAGGTCTCTAGTTTTCAGAAATGCACAGGTTTGGTAGGTTTCCCTAGGTGCTGGCTGAGCTAGAGGCCAAAATCTACAGGTAGGCACTTTGCAAAAAACACCTCTGTTTTCTTTCAAAAAATGTGATGTGTCCACGTTGTGTTTTGGGGCATTTCCTGTCACGGGCGCTAGGCCTACCCACACAAGTGAGGTATCATTTTTATCGGGAGACTTGGGGGAACGCTGGATGGAAGGAAATTTGTTGCTCCTCTCAGATTCCAGAACTTTCTGTCACCGAAATGTGAGGAAAATGAGTTTTTTTAGCCACATTTTGAGGTTTCCAAAGGATTCTGGGTAACAGAACCTGGTCAGAGCCCCACAAGTCACCCCATCTTGGATTCCCCTAGGTCTCTAGTTTTCAAAAATGCACAGGTTTGGTAGGTTTCCCTAGTTGCCGGCTGAGCTAGTGGCCAAAATCTACATGTAGGCACTTTGCAAAAAACACCTCTGTTTTCTGTCAAAAATTGTGATGTGTCCACGTTGTGTTTTGGGGCATTTCCTGTCACGGGCGCTAGGCCTACCCACACAAGTGAGGTATCATTTTTATCGGGAGACTTGGGGGAACATAGAATAGCAAAACAAGTGTTATTGCCCCTTGTCTTTCTCTACATTTTTTCCTTCCAAATATAAGAGAGTGTGTAAAAAAGACGTCTATTTGAGAAATGCCCTGTAATTCACATGCTAGTATGGTCACCCCGGAATTCAGAGATGTGCAAATAACCACTGCTCCTCAACACCTTATCTTGTGCCCATTTTGGAAATACAAAGTTTTCTTGATAGCTATTTTTCACACTTTATATTTCAGCAAATGAATTGCTGTATACCCGGTATAGAATGAAAACGCACTGCAGGGTGCAGCTCATTTATTGGCTCTGGGTACCTAGGGTTCTTGATGAACCTACAAGCCCTATATATCCCTACAACCAGAAGAGTCCAGCAGACGTAACGGTATATTGCTTTCAAAAATCTGACATTGCAGGAAAAAGTTACAGAGTAAAACGTAGAGAAAAATTGCAGTTTTTTTCACCTCAATTTCAATATTTTTCTTTTTCAGTTGTTATTTTCTGTAGGAAACCCTTGTAGGATCTACACAAATGACCCCTTGCTGAATTCAGAATTTTGTCTACTTTTCAGAAATGTTTAGGTTTCTGAGATCCAGCATTGGTTTCACGCCCATTTCTGTCACTGACTGGAAGGAGGCTGAAAGCACAAAAAATCGTAAAAATGGGGTATGTCCCAGTAAAATGCCAAATTTGTGTTGAAAAATTGGGTGTTCTGATTCAAGTCTGCCTGTTCCTGAAAGCTGGGAAGCTGGTGATTTTAGCACCACAAACCCTTTGTTGATGCCATTTTCAGGGAAAAAAACACAAGCCTTCTTCTGCAGCCACTTTTTCCCATTTTTTTAAAAAACCGAAATTTTCACTGTATTTTGGCTAATTTCTTGGCCTCCTTCAGGGGAACCCACAAAGTCTGGGTACCTCTAGAATCCCTAGGATGTTGGAAAAAAAGGACGCAACTTTGGCTTGGCTAGCTTATGTGGACAAAAAGTTATCAGGGCCTAAGCGCAAACTGGCCCAAATAGCCAAAAAAAGGCCTGGCACAGGAGGGGGAAAAGGCCTGTCAGCGAAGGGGTTAAAGACATTTCACTTGATGTAGGATCCTGTTTTCTTCCATGGCTAGGTGCAAAAATTGTATTGTGCATTTTCGTAATATTCTGTAACCACAGAGTTAAGGTCATTGGTGTGATTGGGGAGGAGGGTAACATCCTCCCATGTCCTTGGTTTATAAAAAGTTCTGCTCTAATGAACATTTAGTGGCTGCATTAATTTAATATTGTGTGCAACTTGGATGCCCAATGTAATGACTGTATTTTCATTGTGTTATTTTATCGCTTATTTAATTTGTGTGTTTTTCACTATTTTAGTATTTTCCCTCTATGTATGCGTATGCATTAAAAGTATTATTAAAGCGTTATTCTTTTACATAAAATGACAATTCTGCTAGACATGCCCATACTTATTGAAACTGTGGATTATGTTGTACTGTACCTCAGTTCCACCTTCACACTATTTCTTGTGCGCTAGGCCATGCCTGCTCAACCAAATAATCTGATGAGTATGAAAAGAAATTGGAAGCCAACTTTCCACCATATATAGGTACCCGTTATATTAGTTAATGGGGGACACCAGAAATCTAACCTTTATTATTGCTTGATAACTGACCAGACAAGGGAAACATCTGATGAAGCGTAAAACTAAAGTCCCTCTTGCAACAGACATTAAAGAAACAGGCATTGGCAAACCCACACGTTTTCATCGATGCAAAATCTATTGGCTTTGTCAATGTTTTTTTTCGATATTGCACAGTTGTGCAATCTGTTGTGTAACATGGTTTAAAGTAAAAGAAACAAACATTTCCGGGCAATTGGTTTAGCATATTTCAAACAAGTTTATTGTTATCTCTTGATAACAGCACCCACGAGCAAAAACAAAAAACACATGAGTGGAAACTGAGAAAAGATGACATAACAAAATAAAATAAAGTTTGATTTAAAAATTAAAACTTTGCAATTTTGTTTGTCCTGCTGGGCACATTTTTGCCAGCCACAAGCCTTCTGTTTGAGGGGCACTGGAAGTTAGAACAAAATAGTACCTTGATCACGTTGGGAGCAGCAGACGCACACTAATTAAGTTGGAATCAATTAATGCTTGATCCTTGCTCCACACAGAGGAACGAAAATGATGCCTGACATGGCTTGACGAATTACGAGGCTGTAAGGAACAGTGCCATGCAAACCAACAAATGGTGAGCAACAGGCGGGCTACAATCTTTTTACTGAACATAACAGTGTCTCGCATGCGAGACGCATTTCTTTGCACATGCACTTAAGGGCTTGACCCTAAAAAACGCACTATTATGTGGCCAGTATTCACTCACAGTGTGGGGAGTGTGAAGGAGCAGTGAAGCAACAACAGGGAGTAGGTTAGGGAAGACTACGGTTGAAACCACGGGGAGCAGGAGGGCAGGAGGAGGGTGAAACCACAGGGAGGGTGACAAATGCTAAAAAACAGTGCAGGTGTCAGGCGGTCAAACAACATGACATTGGCGAGGGGGGAGAGTGGAAGACTGCGGAGGCATGCAGAGTATATGCCAAAAGCTGTGCTATTTCCTGCTGCCAGTGGAAGGTCACTGGCCACGGGAAACAGTACTTGGTCCATGCTGCACTTCATGGACGAAGGCTCAGACGCCCAGGAGGAAGCTGGAGCCCAGAAGGAATTGTTGACCAACAGTAAGACAAGAGAGAAGAGTGACCTGGGAGCCAACCAATGGCATGTAAAGGTAAGTAATAGGTGGGCTCTAACCCTCTGTTAAGATTTGTTTTGTTTTTAATTATAACAGATTTTGCAAGTGCAGCGAAAGTGCTGTGCAGGTGAAACCTAAAAAAAGACGGTCTAACTAAAATTTTCTCTCATTGGCCATACCCACACAACTTAAATCACTAGCCAACTGATTTTTTTAAAATCCCTAAAAGAAAAAAGTAAACTTTTTGACTCATTTGTGCCTTCCATATGGAACAAACACATGTGAATGAATGAATGAAACACATTTGTAGAGGGCGAAAATGCTACCAAAAGGGTGCCATGGAGCTAAAGAATTCCAGCCGTAAAGGCTGCAGGAACAATTAAGGGATTTAAAAAGCTTAGTTTTTAGTCTTTTTCTGAAAATTCCATGCTCAGTGGTGCTACGGATGTTCAACAGAAGGTTATTCAAAGCCTTGGCAGCCAGATAGGAAAATTATTTACCTGCCTGCCTAACCGGTTTTGACTTTAGGGATCACTCGGAGAGACTGATATGCTAGAGTTCATGAAAGCTTTGTTAGTCAAACATAGCACCTTAAACAAGAAATGTTTGCGGACTGGAAGCCAAGGCAAAGATTTGAGATGAGATTTCACTAACACAGGTTTGGGTATTCTAAGGATCAGACAGGCAGCCGCATTTTGCACTACTTGAAGGCGCTGCAGAGTGTATTGCAACACACCCAGGTAAAGAGATTTGAATAGTCCAATCTGGACACAATAAGTGGAGGCAAAAATATTGAATAGCGCCTTAAGAATGAGGAAACTAAAGGCTGCTACCTGGTTATGGTGAGTAGCAAATAGTAGATTGCTATCAAAGATAATACTACTAGAATCTACTGGTAGTGCACAAGACTTCCGACAACTACTGTGAAGACATATGGAGGCTTGTCTTCCTAAAAGTAAGATCTCAAGGGCATATTTGTGAGCGGCCTAGTGTCGCTCTTGCACCACGCAATCTGTTACAACAGCGACACAAGCCCGAAATGAGATTTATAAAGCCACTTGAGTAAAGCAGCACAAATAATTGCATTGCGTTACTCTGCCCCAGGGAGGCATTCCATGGGTATTGCGTGGGTGTTCCCATGCAACAGCCATGGATTTGACACATTCCCAGATTTACCAGAAGCGGTTACCTGGGAATCCCACAAGATGCTTTGCCTTCCCAAGTGAGGTGCAATGAAAATAAATATCTTTATTTCTCCTTGTTTTTCCTCAATGCCTCAGGGGATTATTTTTGTGCAGGGAGGTGCACCTTCTGCACAAAAACAATCCTCCTTACAAAGCAGGCACCCTTGCACCATGGTGCAAGGATACCTGCGTTTGCGCTAGGCTGCCAAAAAGGCACCAGCTTAGGGACAAAGGTAGAAATGCACCATATTCTTTTAAATAGGGCACATTCCTGCCCTTTCCCTGTGACGCATCGCTGCAAGGTGACTTGCTGTGCTGTGTCACTTGGCGATAAATATGTCCCTCCGTTTTTTCTGTTGAGCTTAAGACAGCTCTAGTTCATCTAGCTGGCTACGGCAGACATGCGCTGGCAGATACACGGTTCTCTGCAATGGTGACTAAAATCAGTGTATCACCTGCATATGAAACCAAAGGTTTGAACGGTGAAATACACAAAGAGGAGCCTAAGAGTGAAATCAGAAGAATGGAAAGGGGTTACTTTAATTGACTGAGTTTTATCAGTGGTATAGGAACCTATCTACCTGACAGCCTTCTTACAAATCCCTAAATTGGCCCGTCTGAATAAGAGCACGGTGTGAGACATTTGGGTTGTAGGTCAACGAGAGGTCTAGTAGAATTAGTGCTGCTGAGCCACTATTATCAAGGATCAATCGATATCATCTACTATAGACAATGGAGCCGTTTCAGTACAGAGAGAGGCTCCGATTCCTGCCAAAGAAGAATCTAGCAGTTGTTTTTTTCTAAGCAGGCAGAGCACTGAATTTTAACATCTTTTTCTGCAAACATTTTGGCTGGAGTTGGTAGAACAGAGATGAGGCCCACATTTGGAGACTAGTGTGGGATCTGACAAGGGTTTTGGAGAAGGGAGGTGATAAGACCCTGCTTCCAGATTGGGTGGATAAATCGTGATGGCAAGGAGAGATTGCAAAGTTTAGCTAATATAAGGCCAGTTTGGCTCAACCTGGTGAAGAGTGGAGGGGGACAAGGATCAGGAGGGGATCCTGACTTAGATCGAAGACGCTCAGTAATCTGGGCATCATCGATAGGTGAGAAATTGTCTAGATACGAGCTTTCACTGATGCGTGTGTCACTGTGCCTTTATAGTCAATTGTTAAAGCATGAACAGATATTTTCAATTTGTCCCTTTAAAAAGATGTTGAACGAATTCTTGCTAAACTCCAGGGTGGTGAGCTGAGACACCAATTCGAAAAGATACTCTGATGGGTTTTTAGATTGCATAATGGAGATTAGTAATATGAGGCTTTAGCTGTTTTATTGGAGTGCTTGTATGCACTTGGTGCTGCTCTATATAAAATTCTACAATCATTATATCCCACTCTCGTCTCATATGCACTCTAGTTTTTTGCAATGTGTCATCACTATGAGCTTGTCTGTATACCAAGGGTCATTAGGTGTACTTCTTCTATGCTTATGTAAGTGTTTATCTGGCAAGAAGCTGGAACACATCAGGTAGGCCAAAACCAAATTAAGGTTCCATTTGGGCATAACGATAGGATTGGGAGGGAGCGTGTGTTGAAGACTTTTGAGGAAATGTGTCACAAAAGGTGACTTGAACAGGGAGGGTTGATCTGACAACTGCAAGAAAGCTGATATGGTCGAAAGAGCCCCTATAACTGTACCCAGAGCAAGGCTTTGCTGGGCTAGACAAAACAAACTACAACACAAGGCAACACACAAGACAAGGGTGCAGTCAGTGGATCAACATGTTTGTCAGAGCACAAAGCCACCAACTTCTTCCAACTGCATGAGTATACAGCGTTGGTTGATGGATGACTGGCTTGAAAGATGACATCGCAGACCTCAGGAGGGAGGTTGAATACCCTCAACTGTCGCTGCTCAGTATCCATGCATGAAGGTGAAGAGTGTGCAGGTTTGCGTGCAGAACCCTGCCCTGTTGCTGTGAATGAATGAATGGCTGAATGGAGACTTGTATTGTGCACAGCTACTCTATAGATTGTCCCCTTGCACAAGCCACTAGGTCAGGAAGATAGCCATCAATTAGCCCTGATTGAAGAAGCAAATGTTTAACTGTTTCTTGAAAGCTAATTGGCACTATACACTACGGAGTCCCAAAGGGAGCTTATTCCAGGCCGTCTCCTCTAGAAAAGCAGTAGATCTTCCGCCACTTCTGGGAATTACAACCATCAATTTATTAGCTGATCTCAGGTTACATACGGGGAGGTGAAAGCAGAATCTGGATCTCAGGTATTCAGTTCTAGATTGATAAAGGGCCTCACGTGTCAGAACCAGTGCCATGAACATGATTCTTTTCCCAACCGGCAGCCAGTGCAACTTACGCAAGTATGCAGATATCTGCAATCTCACTGGTAGGTGGAGAAGGAGGTGAGTGGCCGCATTTTGTGCTCTTTATAATCTCTCCAGGAGATACTCAGGCAAGCCCAAATAAAGTGCATTGCCGTAGTCCAACCTTGATATTATCAAAGCCTGGATAACTGATTTATTTAGCTGAGAAGGACAGAAGATGTAAAACCTTTTTCAGTGAGCTCAACATCCCATAGCATGTGCCTTCCACAGCTTTAATTTCTGTTTGAAGGATAAATGGGCATCGAATTTCACACCTAGGTTTTTCACAATGCCAAACTGAGGGCACAGTGGAGGAGTATAGTTGGGCCAAAAAGGTTGCCTGCAGTTGGAAGGTAGATCACCAAACGCCATCATTTTTATATTCTTGGCATTACATTTGAGCTGATCTTTTAACGTGACAAGAGATCCTTCTGGAGTGGCAATCTGATCAGAGGAAAGATACTCATGCTCAGAGTTCTGAATATCATACCCTCCTCAGCCAAACCGAAGCCACCAGGATGACTTGGGCCTGGTCAGTTCTGATCTTCTTGAGAGCTTGCAGGAGGAGAGGTATTGGTGGAAAGACATCTAGGAGTCCTGCATTCCAGTCTAGTTGGAATGTGTCTCAGAGCAAAAGATGTTTTGGGAACTCAAGTGCACAGATGTGCTGACAGTGTGCGTTATCGGTGGTGGGGCCCAGATCTAGCCAATGTTGTCCCCAGTCCAGAAAGATACCTTGAACCACCTCTGGATGTAACTGCTGTTCATGGTTGACAGGCTGAGTTTGTCCGTTCTGGCATTTAGAGATTCCGGCAGATGCTGTACAACCAGGAAAAAGTCCTGATGTTCCAGTAATTTCTAGAGGAACAGGGCCTCCTGGGACCCTAATTCAAAAATGCTTGTTGCACTACCATGTGGCTGTAGTGTTGTCTATGAACAAGTGGACCAGCTTCCTTTTGATGGAGGGCAGGAAATATTTAAATACCAAGAGAACTGCCCTCAGCTCAAGAAAACTGGTATGGAGCCGAGTCTCTGCTAGAGACCGAGGTCTCTGATCTCCACCTTTCAGAGATGCAAACTCATTCCCAGAAGCAATGCATTGGTCACCACTGTCGCCTCTCCGAGGTGGGGGAAGGGAGAGGGGTATGCCATTGACCCAAACTCAGTCCAATAACCACCACAGCAGACCTTTTGCAGTCTTCTTCAAAATCAAGACCAGGAAGGAGAGATTCCCCTGGCGTTGTGCCCACTGGGACTTTAAAACCCACTATACAGCCTGCATTTGCTTGTAAGCAAGCTTCACTAGCAGGATGCAGGAGGCCATCAGACACAACTGTCTCAAAGTCAATCTCACCAAAATCCAGGACTGAGGTTGAAACATCAGCATCATAGCCCAAGAGTCCTGGACTCTCTCTTCCGCAGGTAGGCACGGAATTACACTGTGTCCAGAATGGCTCAGATGAAAAGGAGCATCTGTGAAGGACTCAGGTATGTTCATAGTGAACCCCAGAAAATGCTGGCAGTCTGCCGTAGTCTGGAGGTCGCTGACGACTGCATGAGGCAATACCGCCTTAAGCAGAGTATTGTTGAGGTAGGGGAAGACTGGGACCCTTGACCTTCACAGATGTGCTGCAACCACTGCCATCATCTTGATGCACCCGAGGGGCACTGGGGAGATTAAAGGGGAGCACAGCAAACAGGAAATTATCCTTGTCCACTGGGAACCACAGACAACGCTGATGGGCCTGGAGGATCTGGATGTGAAAATACACGTCCTGCAGGTCCAGTGCTACCAACCAGTCTGAATGGTCGAGGGCAGACCAGATATGAGCAAGCATGGGTCTTGAATTTCTCCTTCCTTAGGAAGGCATTGAGAGCATGCAGGTCTAGGATAAGACAGAGGTCTCCGTCCTTCTTGGGCACCAAAAAGCAGCAAGAACCATAACCAGGATCTACTTAAGACGGTGGCACCATCTCCATGGCTTCTTTGGCCCAAAGTGGCTGCACTTCCTGGGGTAATAAATGGAGAAATATTTCCCCATCAACTAATCTGAGGACAACGTCAGGAACGGCGGGGCTTCTGTAAGTGGATGAGCGTAACTTCACCAGACAATCTGATGCACCCACTAGTCCGAAATTATGACACACCATTGGATCAGGTGATGCATGATCCTGCTGCCAACAGGGTCCTCATGTTGGTGTTAGGGCATAGTAAAGAGGCTTGGAGGCAGCTGCTGACAGGGGTGGTGGACTGGCAGATCTCTGGTTTAGAGTCCTAGAGGACTTGTGGGGGTCATGTGTATGGCCATATAAGGGTGTAAAGTCTGTTAGCCGTGGAGGCTGGGCTGGAAAGAACATGGCTGGTAACCCTGGAGGGAGCTAAAAGGAGAGTGTGGGTGGCGTGGAGCCATGGTGAGCCCCAACAACCAGGAGGAGACCTTATCTCCTGAAAGCACTAAAGGGCTGAATTGCCCTTGTCAATATAAACAGGCGACAGGACATGTCCAGAAGGGATGCCTGACATCCCCAGAGAACCAGTTGATCTCAGACAGGCATTGTAACAATGTACCACTGATGAAGCAAATGCCCTGCCCAGCAGGTCTGTTCTGTCCAGTCTGCATCTGACGGTGAACTTCGCTGGATCCCTTCCATCAGCAATAGCCTGGGTCAGGATGGCTCAGGCCTTCTCTGAGACCGTGAGCAGGACTTACGGAACCGAGTCCCACACTATGTGGCTGTATATGTCCAAGAGGCACATGGTGTCAACCGACCACAATACAAGATGCTGGAAGAGAAAATCATCTTCCAGAAGCTATTCAGCCTCTTGGATTCCCTATCTGGTTGAGTGTTAGGAATTGCGCTGAGGATGACCTTAGCAGTGGAGGCCTGCACCACCACGCTCTTAGAGGTGGGGATGCAGAGTGAGGAAAGCTGGGTCCCCAGAAGCGGGGCATGGAGGCATGCGAAAGTCCTGTGCACAGGAGTGCCTGAGAAGGGTTTGGCCTAGACTTGTAGCAGGACATCTGAGAAGGCTTAGTTGAAGGGCAGGAGGAGTTCTAAGTGGGACACCCCAGACTGAAACACCTGTCAAGACACTGATCTTGACTTCCACTAAGGGTAGAATGTGGTCGAGGATCTCAGCCACCCTCCACATCACCAAAGCAAAGGAAGCCCTTTCTTCCATAGCCAAACTAGGAGGAGAGACTAGGCCAGTGTCTGGTGAGGTGTACAGACAACTGACATCAGCAGGTCCTCATACCAGTTTCCTTCAGCCAAAGGTTTGTCCAAGGGAATCAGGGAGCTGTAGGGATTCTCTAAGTCACCCAAGTCATATTCCCCACTGGGCCGGTCAGGAAAAGGATGCACAATCTCAGATCCAGAAGGTGGTGGTCCGGTCGCACTCAACGTCAGATGACAGCGGTAAATCTCTGTGTCAAAGTCAGGAATGACTATGGGTTTGGCATCACTGGACCGAACCTCGATGAAGGTTGCATTTGCTACCAGAGTTTTTTTGGTCTGGATCCAGAAATGGATCTGGAGGGCCAGAATAGTGCTGAGGTCAAACCTGCTGGTGGTAAACCAGTCGGGGCACCTTTCGAATCGAAGACCGCTCCCGAGGGGTCCAGCCACCCAAGAGTTGAGGCCAGGGTCGCTCCGGCTTCAGAAACTTCACGGAGGCTCAGAGCAGACCCAGACTGAGGCTCTGTGAGGGGCGTGTGGGAGTGGGGCCTAGATTTGTGATATTGTTCTTGCGCATTGTCCGATGACTTAGACCAGGACAGAGAAGCCGAAGTGCGCTTTGACTTCTTGGTCTTTCTCTTCTTCTTGTGGGTCTTACCAGATAATGATTTCAACTTCAACAACGACTGGCGAGAATTATTCCAAGAGCAGGCCTGGGACCTTCCACACGACCAGGACCTAAAAGATTAGTCTGGTATGAAGCAGCTAGGAGCTCCACCGCCCACTCTTGGATCGCTTTGGGGTTCATCATATGGTAGTCGGAGAAGGCCCTGGGGTCATGGTCTGGCCCCAGGCACCACAAGCAGACCAGGTGGAGGTCTGTCACAAACATTTGCCTGTGAGAGGCTCCACAGGTTTAAAACCCACAAGTTTCTTAAGGGACATTCCTAAGGCACTCTAGTGGCAAAAAAGGCACAAAATGGTGGACCAAAACATTGAAAATATGGTTAAAAAAAATGACAACAGTATTCCAGATCTGCATTGATGGCACAGATGGAGTGGAACTGGGTTCAGTGTGCTGGGATGGTGCTTATATACGCACCGCACATGTGACATCCACCACAGATGACGCCAACGCTGTGCTGTTTAGCATCACCTACCTGTGCGCAGAGGTACTGCTCAAGCTTTTTTGGATCTATTCTGACACCTGGGGAATATTTTAAGGTGAGCAATGTGCGGCTACAAGGCTCTATCAGATCATATAGTTCAAGAGTTTCCCTTCCAACTTAGTCTTGCACGTTGTATTTATTTTCAAGAACCAGTTAATGTCTCCCCCATTCCCTTTTCTTCCTAGCTCTCTGCCCCATGTTCTCAACCCACTCACCCTAATCAACCACCTCAGTGCTGCTTTTCCTCCACCTCAGTGCTGCTTTTCTCATCTCTCACTACCCTTCTTAGTGGCTTTTCCTTCCCCATCCTCCTTTAATCTCTTTCAACAAGCTCTTTACCTCCTACAACCTTTTGTAAAGCATGTTCCCCCTCTTTAAATGATACACACCCTACCCACTTTTTTCTAAATAGCTTTTATAACTTGTATGTTCCACAGAGTTTCAATCACAATGCTCCCTAACTTTCTGTACATATTATGCAATTACTACTGTGAATATTTTGACCCATCCTAATGTCCCCCATACTAAAACCCTATGTAAAAGTTGTACTGTACTCGATGTTTCTTCCTCTTGATACCTTTATCAGACCATCTTCCAGTACCGTTACATGCAGCCAACCTTGCTATATTTAAAGTCCTCCACTTTCCTCCCAGTGTATGACCACTCTATCGAATCACCATATAAAATAATAATAAAAAACCAAAATGACCACATTCCACAAATGTCATAGGACGTGTCCGAGACCTGTTTGGACAACATCAACACAGAAGTGTGCAAATTCCCTGGCAACGAAAAGTTAATGTAATTATCTCCGCTGGGTACCAACTAATAAGTGTATCAGTTATTTGTAATTTATACCTTTCTAAGTAAGTAATTTTTAAGTAGTACCTGGTGACAATGTTTTTAGGAGAATTAAGAATAATTTGTAATCATCTCCTTTTGAACGAGGAATATCGCTGGTCAGAAGACATCTTCTACAACATGTTCATGTGTGCAATTTGAACATCTCCTGAGACTCTCCTCTCTGGGCACATATACTTTAAATTATTTTTAAGACTGACACCTCGCCAAGTAAAGGTGTAACACCGGCTAACTAGGTAGCTTCTAGAAGGCGCCATTACTCAGTTGCATGCAGCGCCTCAAGCACAATCCACTGCACACATATAAATTCATGCATTCTTACACAGAACGTCTAAACATGAAACGTAAATCATATTTATTTCACCCATATTGATATCAATGTACATTTCACAGTTGCTTCTCTTTGTTACACTTAACATAGACAATCTGATTTTAAAAAATCAAGTTGCAAAAAATGAAATAATTAACCGCCACCAAACAAAGCACAGAGTGGATGATCACATGAAACACCAATGCACGTTTAGGTAAGTAAGCGTCTGTAACCACATTGCTCTGATTGTGTGTCATGTATGCAGGCGACCCAGGGACTTAATCCTTAAACCACCATGGCCAGCTCCATTAAATTTCAATGCAAAGCAAGAGATAGTCTTCTATTCTCCACAGCGGATTGTTGAATGGCACTTAGTTTGCTGAGGGTTGCACTCGTGTGCAAAGGGAGAGGCAAAAGACCGGTGCACTAACAAGAGACAAAGTGAGAACCTAGCAACCGTTCAAAGACACTTATACGGTGCTTAATTTGTAAAAGCATTAGTGCCAGGGCCTGAAGTTTAGGTCTGAAGCTTTGGCAGGTGCTATCGATGGTTGGGGTGCCAAATACCAAAGGTGCGTATTCTTGGTCGCACCTTATGTTTCCTTAATCCACCATTAGCCACTGTCTGCTCCATTGTCCCACTCTTGCGGACTCTTTTTCATCCCTGCTTCCTCCCTCCGTCAGTTTTTCTGCCTTTTTCTTCCCACTTCTGTCCAGTTTCTGTGCTTTTCTCTCTCTCCTCCTCTGTATCAGTTTGTTGAGGAAAACATAAGTGCTGGTCCCTGAAAACGTGTGCTGGTGGACCCCGCTGCAACCACTGGCTCAAATTAAGCAGTCCGTTTAGCCAGAGATGTACCTACACTTGTAAGAATCGTGAGGGATTCGCTCTCATATGACATGTTCTTGCCCAGTTTGACCGTAGAACCACAAGGCAGTAGAAGCACATTAGAGGGATAAACAATCAAGCCAAAAAAAAGATTTCCGACATCCCTATTTTACCTTGTGCTGCTCTTTGTAAGGCAGTGTTTCCAATTCATAGCTCCGCCAGAAGCTAAAACACATTAATTAGCAAGCGTATTTTTATAATCAATGGAAAAAATAAAAAAAATCTAATAATGTACTTGCTAGTTCATATGCAAATAGTGAGAAATGTAATACTTGCTATGAAATTAAAAATGAACTCATTTTTGTCTGCTGACTTTATCCGATTCTAGAAAGAGTACATTTGGTCTACAGGTGGTACTGAGATGCTATAGAAAGCAAATGCGGAGCGTGATGTTTGCAACGTGAGAGTACATGGTGGAGATAGATGGGTGACCGGTTTGGTGGCAAAAAAAGTAGAAAGGAAGACCATCGGTGGTTGGGTGGAGGCAGTGTTTGGGCAGTAACCGAGTACTGCAAAACTGAAGGCTGGTATAAGAATTAGATATCTCACAGCAATACTATTTCTTCAACAGGAAGCTCTTGGGTGCACCAGGTCTGGATAGGGGTGCAACACATCTGGGAGTGCTTCTTGTCTCATGGAGGTTCACCAGTTGTTGCCTAAGCCTTTGCGCGTAACAGACAGCGCAGGTCGTTAACACTGCACTTGGTGCACCAGGCAGCGGTTTGATGATTGTGCATTTGGCCAGCTTGGGTTCAGAAGTACCTTTCACAATATGAAGGTGGTTTGCTGTGGTTTTCCCCAGTTGAAATTTTATTGTGATGGGCAGTGCTTGCCAGTATCCTGGATCGCTCGTACCCTTCTTTTTCTGGGAAGAGAACCAGCGGACTGTTCGTGACTTTCCTTAATCCTGCCCAGGGTGATTATTGTGAATGTGATGAAACAATGGCACTCTTGAACAAGGCAACGGGTGTGCCCATCACTGATTAAGGCCTTGGGTTCGGAGGGATTGTTCCTGGCATCATGTACCGGCTCAGTAACTTGACATCTTGAGTGATTTATGGCAAAAGAGTATGGCTTGTGCTCGAATTATGAAACGTAATTATTACTGCGGAAAAACTACCTTGTCAGGGTGGTTCAGGTGGTGTTGTCTTAAGTCTTATTAAATGCTGAATATAGTGAAATCTACCTCGATGGTGGCTGTTTACCTCTTGTGCTAACACGAAACACTGATGAAGACAGAGAAGTTAGAACTGGACAGATTGACCTACTCTGATTTCCCCCTAAACAGCAAGGGCCGAAGGATGTATGAAATCGTTACAAAGTATTAAGCAATAAACTTGTGCTATAGACACAGTAGACAATGGTTCTATACATATTCTGCTACAAAACCACGAAAGACCTCGCTTCCATGGACCTCGCTTCCATAGACCTCGCTTCCATGGACCTCGCTTCCATAGACCTCGCTTCCATGGACCTCGCTTCCATAGACCTCGCTTCCATAGACCTCGCTTCCATAGACTTCGCTTCCATAGACCTCGCTTCCATGGACCTCGCTTCTATAACTGCCACTGTTAGAGTGGTTTTCAGCTTACCATGACAAAACACAGAACAGCGTAACACGTGGGACTGTGTACTGTGGCGGACACTTGGCTCACATGAAGGAAGGCTCCCTGAGCCATCTAGTCTTTGGAATGCTACCATCACGACCTTACACTTCTTTATGAAGTTAAATAAACAGGTGCACAATATGTAAAAAGGTTAGTGACATCAAGTCAGGTTCACTCATTTTCTATTGAAAGGGGGTTTCTAGGTCACCCATAACTGGCTAATCCGCACAGAACTTTGCAAAAGGTATGCACATACGTATGGTTCATTATGGAAAAGTTTTATGCAGCTTAGTGGTGAGGGGTGGGGGCGGAATGGTTTCAGATAATCCAATAACTTGCATTTCCTATTCAGACGCCCTCAAAACAGGGGCCATGGCTTTCTGTGCACTTTGTTTTACTTGAATAATCTCCAAACAGTATGGTATTCCATGTTCTCCCTTCTATAGTCCCCAGAAAGTGTGGTTCAAACCATGAAGATGTTGCCAGCTGGGTTCACAAGCTGAAACTGGAATCTGAGGAGGCCACCTGATTAGCTGTTACGAGCTGAACATTTTCGCTATGGCAGCCATTTCGAGGCGTGAGACTGGGGGCTTGCTTCGCTAACCTCGGCACAGGAAACAAAATCTTTGGCAACGAGGAGGCAAAGTAAGCATGCCCCACCTCATGGGGAATTATGGTATACTGTAGAGGATCTGACCCGGACATCCTCTGACCCCTCACCAAAAGTGGATTGTTGTCACAAATTTTAATTAGAAAACTAAATATGCACATTTTGGTCCACATTGCTGTGCCTATAGTGTATTTAAAAAGTGTCAGTAATCAAACAAAATATACACATCTTCAGATAGTAGTTCGGGTCTAAACAGGAAAAAAAATAGCCATTTCCCGTTCCCCCTGGGCTTTGCCACAGGCCGTGCTCTGCGAAGAGTGGGCCACAAGGAACTCGACACAGGACAAGACCTTCCACCTGCTGTGTGGCCAGAGCCTGCAGGGCGTTGCCATAGGCCATGCCGTGCACCCAGTGCTGTGAGTGGGGGCACTGAGCACACCTTTCTTTGTAGAAAGAAAATGGACGTGTTATTTGCGTTTCATCAAGCCTGACCTGTTAAATGAATGATGTAAATGTGAACAGAATTATTAGGTATCTACTTTGCACGAGCGTCCATCTTGAAACTCGAATCCGCCTTCGCAACACAAACACCAGAAGAAAGGTGTGATGCTAAGTGTGTGTTATGACTAGCTGCCGATTTGTGCTCCTGGGTCTGCTACCTGTCGATGCCACGTGCACTCAACTTGTACTAGCGTTATGTCCCTCAATAAGGAAAAGTTAACAAAAAGATGTAAGTAGAACTTGGGATGTCTCCGCCCTTAGGAAATATTACCGTTCGTTGGTTTAATGGACTGGACAGAAATTAGCATAACCCCCAACTTTGTAGAACTGCGTACCTACTTCAAGTTAATTCTGTGAACAGATGCTTAGCGAACCAGCTCACTGCTCTTTAATATAACAACTGGGCCACAAATGATCACGGTATCAGGTGGGGTATCGCCTCACGCCTAAGCGGCAATGTGCTAAAGAATGCTTATTAAACTGGGGCTTACGGCCACACAGCTAACCATAACTAGCAAATCTCACTGTTTGTTTTTGAGTATAACCATAACATTTCTGCATTTTGAGTTATTTCAGGGAATGTGTGAGTTTTGGGAATTATTCGTACAAATGAACCGATACTTCTAATTAACACACCTTTTCCAGTTCATCCTATGCATATGCTGAACCATAACTATCGCTGACTCTCTATTTAATGCATACACACATCAAATGTTTCTTCAAGATGCATACGTACAGACCCAATATTCAGAAACCCTTGTTTGCAATTAACCAGGTGTATCAAAGAAGCATCTTCCCAGATCACGATAGGTGCTTCTGGTGCTCCATACAGTCTGATGAGCTTGTCAGTACACACCTAGTTTAGCATGTTTTGCAGTTTATGTCACTTATCACCGGAGTAAATGGTCCCTACGCAGCTGGCATTTCTACTATTTTGACATACGAATTGACTACGCTATAAAACAGCCACAAGAAAAAGAAATCCTAGCTTTACAAAATTCACATTCTGCAGGATTTCATTCTTTGTACCTTGAAAGATTTCTCGCTTTTGCCTAACTTTTTTCTTTCTGCTGGACTTATTATATGTAAAATACTGGTTTTAATTCTCTTTTCTTTAAAAAATGAATAAACAAATACAAATTGAAGGAGAGTCCCATCACTTGTCGTACATGAAAAGCTGCCACTTGGATGTTTTTCATATTTGTATTCCATTTTCTATTGGGATTTCTTGGTGGATGACCTGACTTAGCTCTTCTTTCATGAGGTGAATGTGTGTGATTGGTCCAGTCTACTCCTAAATATAACATATTAAAACAGTGAATGTAGATCACGCAATGTATATTTTCAGCTTTATAGTATGTACTGAGGACGTCTGACAAGCCTATGAAAGGCACCCACCCCCGACAGAAACATATGAAGGCATTTAATGGGAAAAAATTAGGTCAACCTCCATCTTCTTCAAGCATCAGACAAAGCAACTTTCTGACATTCTGGACTGCTGGATGGCCTACTGAATATTCGCAAACTCTTTGGTACTTTTACCATCTGAGTGTTCTCATATGGTTGGTTCATGTGGAACATTGCTCCAATACTGAGTGCTAGCAAGTCTGTCGGATTTGGATGTCTGGCCCAAGAACCTTGCTTTTTCTTGAATATCCTGCTGACTGGCTATTTTTGGGTTGTCTTTGGGCTGTGTTCCCTATTCTTCAGTTGTAATGCTACATCAGAAATATGTCATACAATGAAACATTTCAAGATCCCTGGAAAGTGGGATGCTTGACTGCTGCCGACTGTATTTTTTAAGTAAGTTCAATTTACGAAGGAATGTGAAAAGGGGGTTTCTGAGTCAGAAACCTTGATTCAAGAAACCAGTCTCCTTGACTCAATAAGTGGAAGTTTCATGGAGGAAACAGTGCCAGCACCAGTGACATGAGACACAGTTGTCTCATTTCAATTTGCTCCGAAGCCTCCTTGGTCCTGCTGTGTATAACATTATTCAGCAGCTAATGCTGGAACCTATAATAAGACATAACAGCTGGGGATACATTTTTTAATTTCGGCCACTCTTTGGCAAGATAATCCAACCTTCTTGTTCCGGTGCTTTGAGACTTGATAATCATTATCTGGGATAAAGCGCACTAATTCTGCTTACTGTGGCACATGGCTCAACACAAGCAACTCCATTTCCTCACTTTAAGCAGTGGTCTTCAAACTTTTTAATGCTGCGCCCCCCACAAGTGAAATTTTTTTTTGCGCACCCCCTATTTTTTTCTTCTTTTTTTTTTTTACAATTACTTTATGAATTTGGCAATGCTTAAATACGTGTAGACTTAAAAATCCAATCAAATACATTGTGCCAAACATACTATTATGGTCAGGCAGGACTTACTAATGTTCGAGAGTATTCACAGTGTGATTATTAGAAGTGGGGGGTTTTGAAGAGTATTTGGAGTCCCTTCCCTTTTGACACATACTTCCAGCTAGGATCTAAATGACAAAACACGTTAGTGATGGCCCATTACCGGGCGGTTTACTACTGCTCATTTTTTTTCACCTTAAAACAAAGCTTGTTATTAGCATAATGCTTCTTTTGGTCAGAGCCTGGTGCCTCCCCATGGGATGACTTAAGGGCCCCCCTAGGAGGGGGCCACGCCCGCCAGTTTAAAGACACCTGCTCTAAGTTGTTCTTACTTTTTTTTAACTAACTATATTTTGAATGTTAATCAGATTCTTCAATCGATTTCTAGGCACGTATAAAAGCCAATTGCCCTGTATTCAATCCCATCTCTTTGGTGATGGGTGCAAGTATTGATGTAAACGGAATAGGAGAAGCAAAATGGGTCTCACTAAATGGGCCCACTCTGCCTCCAACAGTAGTCGAGAGTTTCTGCCCCGTCTTCCTCCTGCCACCTCCAAGGGCCTCCTGAATCACAGACAAGCCTCGTGTAGACCAGAGACCATAGCTTTATAGTTCTTCTTCCTATGTACGGAATGACGTCTGTAACATGGAGCATAAGCAACCAAGATCAAGGGCATATTTTTGAAACATCATAGGGAGGGGTTGGGGATAAATACTTTTTGATTTCCTATAGATAAACTGACAGAGAATTCCTGTTATCCAGTATTTTAGGCTGTAAAAGACAGTAAATGTCAGATTTTCTAAAAGGTTACCCCCCTCTTCCTTGGCTGTCACGATTCCCAGCTGTTTTCAAGGGCTGACCTCTGCACCTGCCTAGGGGTGATCGGTCATTTTCACCTGTGATTTACTTAATGCTATTGGGGGTATTGTGGTACAGAAACTGTTTACAAAGAGCGCCCGCATGGATTGTTGCTCTAGAGCAGTGGTTCCCAACCTTTTGACTTCTGTGGACCCCCACTTCATCATTAATTGAACCCAGGGACCCCCACTGAATCATCATTGGAATCCGGGGACCCCCCCACTGAGTCATTACTGGAAGTTTGGGACCTAATTTGTCAACATTTATTAATATTTTTTAATTTTCTAAGCAGTCGCGGACCCCCTGAGAAGGCTTTGAGGACCCCCAGGGGTCCCCAGACCACAGGTTGGGAACCACTGCTCTAGAGGTCTGCTTAAGACGTCATGAGAACTACTTTGTCTCAGCTTCGGAGGCCGCTGTATGTACCTTTTGAGTGGGAACAGACCTTTCAAAGAAAAATACCTACATATTTAAGACAGACATCATAAGTGATAACACTGAGTTTAAATTAAGGATCATATTTTCAGTAGGTCGGCACTGTTCTCTGTATTACAGCTCTTTGTAGATTACTGGTTCCATTGGTGACAACATCAGCTATGACTTTGTGAGTTCAAGCATTTCACTTAAGCTCCCTGACCTAATCTGAAGGGTCCAATCGTTGGAGCAATAACTAAAATCATACCAACTCCTTCTACATGGTAGTAGCTGGCTGTGCTGATGATTATATCCCTGCATGGGAGGACTGATGATAAGTCTACTGTATTTCCACAGTATTTTGCTGTGGTCATTACTGTTTTTATTTTTACAGCTTTTTTGCGTCTCTCTCTCTCTCTCTTGAGATTTTTCATGCACCTGTTTTGTTTACTATGCTCCTCTGTTTTTTCTAATGCTCCTCAAATGTAGAGCTATGTGTTGCCAGTATGCTGCTTCAAAGCACACTCAGACATTTATCCCCAACTCTAGGCACGTTTTAGGTGACGGGACTCGCTTTCTAGCACTTGACATAAGAAATGGTCCTACGATATGTGGTCCCCTATGACTATATTCTGGTTTCTGCCCTGCAGAAATAATCTACCTTTCAATGACTGAATCTGCCCCAGAGGAGAACTGGGTTCCAGTGTGCCAGAAGTGGTAGGGATGTCTGATGAAAAAAGGACAACTTCTGTCTAGTTTCCATGTGCATCTTTGAATTTTACCAGGGCCACCACAGGTCTATGGCCGGTGCAAAAATGTCAGAGTTGAGCCTAGAATGAAGACACTGCCAGACCCCCACTTGGTGGCACTGGCAATCACAAGCAATTCTGGGGTTTCATGTGTCCATTGATGGCCCCGTGTAGTCGTCTGGTTGTCTCTGCAGAGAGTCATTTGGTAGAATGCTAAATGTCTACGACTGTGCACAGCACTGCCAACATTTAGTCAAATCTCAAGGCAGTCTCAAGGGCACCAAAAGACAAAGGCTCCATGTATGCCAACTTGACATACACCGCCTTATGTGACAAAGGGGGAGGTCGGGTTCCGGGCCAGTCCTGTTCTTCCTTCGGGGACTACTTACAAATGTTTGTGGCCTATCACGCAGGGCCCAAATCCCCCAGACCCACAGGCACGAGTTCCCTGGAATGTACTGGCAGGCCATGGCAGCACCAGCTTGCAAGAGTTCAAGTTAGAGGCACAATCTTTGGCTCGAGCTTCACCTACGAGGGCTTGGTCTTCTCTTCGTACTCCAGTATCACTTGCTTGATGTGCGAGAGCTTGTGGTGTAAATATTCGCATCGTCTCTTATCTTCCCGGTACCCAGGATATGTCTGTGAACAGAGACCAAAAAATAAACGTCAGGAGGAGAAATGGCTTTCACTGGGGAGACACTGCGGAGGGTAGAGGCAGAACAGGCCTGACTACTTCACACTAATGGCTTGTCTGAGAATTTAGCACAGGGGTTACTCCATCACAACGGGGACGGATATCCTGTACGCCGACATATAAATCCCATTATATTCTATGGGATTTATATTTTGGCGGACGGGATTTCTGTCAGCATTTTGTAGGAGTAACCCCTCTGCTAAATCCTGAATCAGGCCCTAAGCTCTGTGATGAGGGAATTATAGTTTTTTAAACACATACACCAAGGCAACAACCTGCATAGCTGCCCCTGCACGGATAAGAATATGAATGGGAGGCCTTTGAGCACAGTGACAATTCTTGAAATGACAATCCTGCAACGTAGGACTAGGCAAGCGCTTGAAAAATAGATCTGCTTTTATATATACTTCCAGAGATGACGTCAAACTGCGGAATAATGGATGCCCCCATGACACCTCTCCAGAACAACAATCTTTTTCCAGTGAAGCAGTTTTTGTTCCCAGAGGGCAGAACCATGTATGACATAACATAGCCTAACATAACGTATATTACACTGCAAGGTTCATCTCCAAATACGTTTCTTTGCGCTACTGAACTGAACAGATGTTTGCTGCTTGCCGCTTTTCGTCATGGTTTGCAGGAACAATGTACTAACAGGGTGGAATAAAGAGTATTTTAAGGGTTCCACATTTCCAGTCCACTAATTATCAAAGACTATTGCGAGTTTTTTTTATTTTTATTATTATTAAGTGTTGTTTCAGCTTCTCAAGAACTTTAGCCTCCGTTTGGTAGAGCAGCTTTTAAAGCGGAAAATCAAAATAAAGCCCGTTGTTCATTCATGCGATTTTATTCTAGCTCACTAAGGCGTAAGAGCATCTCAACCAGATGTGTGCGTTTTGCAGGTTTACAACAGAAGTTCACTTTACAGCGCATACAGCCTGCACAGGTTCGCCTGGCACCGGCCAATCGTGCGTCAGGGTCAAAGCTGCTTGCATGAAACCCCTGACGTGTTACCGTAGTGCGCCTGTAACACCAGCAATAGTCCTCTCTCCTGTGGGAACAAAACTGGTGGCACATCTAGTTGGATTTAGCATAGCTTGTCTCGATTTGCATACATCTGCCTGCAAGGCGTGGTATACGACAGATCTAATCTGAATTGAACATGAAATCTGAATCGCATGGCTGGACTCAAGTCCCCATCTTAGCTGCAAGCATGAAGGACAGCATTGACATCAGAGCACCGATTAAGTCTGCTGAATTCAACCATAGGTGGGCTCAATTGGTGCTTTGTCCCCCTAAACTTCTAAGATTGTCCACCCTTCCTGCCAAAATGTCACCAGTCTTTCTGTTCCAAGTTCTTTTGCACCCCAAAATATTAGAGTCCAATTGCGTTTTATGGTGATACTACAAAATATCTTCTTTCCAACTTAATTGTACTTCATATATGCCACATGATACTGCTTTGTTGCCTCGGGTCCACAACCACCTGGCTGGTCACACTGTGTGCCCACAATCCAAAGATTAGGGACAGGAACATACACTTACACAAATACACACTGCACAAAGGTACACAACACCCCGTCTAACACGAGAGAGAGTTTGGCATTCTTTACTCACTCAGTCAGTGACTCTCTTACATAAATGTAAATGTCTTTGCCCCCTGCTACCCCACACTCAGGAATAAGCCTTTACAAAGGGCACAAGAGAAGTCAATGGATTTATACTACAGGCTCAGCCAAAAAGTATCAGTTTTGCTACACACAGGCAGCCAGTGTGAGAAGCTTCCAATGATGCAAAAAGTGTCAATTTCCAGTGCTCGGTATTAAGTAGTCCACCCCAGAAGTAATTCTTCACCCTCAACTCACCCACGGCCTAGAGGCAATAACATAATGGAAACTCATCTTATCTTCTGAACTGAAAGGCGAGAAGATGGTATAAGATACAAGAGCTATAGACAGGTGAGAGAATAGTAAGATCCACAATTAAGATCTGCCTTATGATGAGGCAAGCGTTTTCAGTCTGGGTGCGAACTCTCAATGCAATACTATTCATCGTTATGTTTTAATCTCGCTCTGTATATAGGAGCAAGTTTAACTATGCGTTCTATGGTGCTTTAAGTAAAATCAAGCTCTGTCCTACTTGGAATGCCAACAAAGTTGTCCGGACCCTTATTTGTCTCAGAAACGTTATGACTGGTTTTTGGTCGGGCAACAACATTGCACGAAAGAGCACACTATGGGGCATATTTATGAGATGCTTGCGCTGCCGCTGCATCACATTAGTGATGCGGCAGCAGCGCAAACCTTTCAACCATATCAAAGAGGCTATGCAAAGCCCCTTAGTGTGGCTTCGAATGGTCTCAAAGCTATGGAGTAAGGATGCCTGTCTTACTATGCATGTGGGAGGCATTCAGTGGGTGTTGCGGAGGATGTTCCCACGCTACACCCATGGATTCTGACGCATCCCCAGATTTACAAGGACTTCTAAACCCAGGGAGGCATCAAAACCTTATGCCTCCCCAGGGGATGCGTAACGAGGAGAAATATCCTTATTTCTCCTCCTTTATCCCTCTTTCTATGTGTGCTGTATTGTGCAGCACTCTTTCTCCAACACACACAGAAAGAGAAAAAAGCCTCCCAGGATTGTCTTTGTGCAGGAGCTTGTCCCTTCCTGCTCAAAACAATCCTGCATGCAACGCAGACACCCCTGCACCATGATGCAAGGGTGCCTGCGTTGGCGGTAGGCAGCCCACTGTGCACCAGCGCAGGAAGAAAGGACAGGAATGTGCTGTATTCCTTTAATAGGGCACAATCCTGCCCTTTCCAAGTGATGCAGTGCTGCGCAGCAGTGACTTGCTGTGCTGCGCAGCACCACTTTCTCGTAAATCTGGGTCTATGTGTGTGTGATCTTCTAGAGCTCAGGATAAGAGGAGGTGAGGTGCAAACAGAAGGAACAAGCTGAGAGGTGCAGACTGAGTGTGACATAGGCATACAGAGCTGGGTGGTGAGATGATGGTTAAGACTCAGGGCCAAAGCCGAGTGGAGGAGGCTGAGGATATCAGGGTGAGGAAGCAAACTGAATGGAGTATCCGAAATGGAGGTGACAGAGGGAGAAAGCTGGCAAGGTGGGAGTTAAGAAGCCGTGAGAGGGGGTCAGGTTCAGATGAGGACTGCCTGAGGGCCGGACAATCGGGAACCCTAGACTCTAAGAAACAGAGTAACTTCTGAGACTATCTCAAGACGGACAGTGGAGTCTGGCTGTGGAGGTGCAGCACCAAAATAAGCAAAGAGTCTGTGACCGAATAACACTATGGAACTGATCTACCACTTCCTCCTTCTACTATGCATCTGGAAACAAAGGAAAAGCTTTCTAGCTATCAGTGGGGTTGTCATTATCAAAGACATCAAGGTTCAGGCCCACTGTGGTAATATTTTAGCATTTGTAAACTAGATATCTTTATATAGAAAATATACAGGTCTAGGTGTGTGACTCTAAGCAGGTCAATCATGATATTGAGAAAGGCCAGAAACTGACCACATTTCCATGAGTGGGAATCCCTTCTGGTGCATAAAACTGGTTCTCAATGAGTGAGATATGCTGGGAATGGCTCTTCGCTTGCTTGCAGAGAGCAGGCTCCACTCCCACTGAGTGAAGCTAGCTTTTAGAGAGTGAGGCCCTGCTATGAGTGCACGATCCTAACCCCAGCATGTGCAACGGCCTCCATGCGAGAGGTGCTTATCCAGTGTGCAAGGCTCAATCCCAACAAATGAGGATGAGTCTCACCTTGAACATTAAATAAAAGGTTCAAATAATAATTCAGGATTTTTTACTACCTTCGTGTAGGTGGTGGCACCTAGTGCCAAAGTGTCTATGACCACTCAGATGGTAAAACCTGCCGCTAGGGGCCACACCATTGACTTATTTCTTGTAACACAGGGTTTAGTGCACCACTGGTAGATAGGGGGCTTGAGGTACCGTAAGACCGAATGACTGGCTTTGTTAAAAGCGTGGCCGAGGTTTATATGAGACCTGTGCTTGGCGGTTCACCGACAGAAAGCTGCACTGCTGATGCTGCTTAGCAGAATTTGAGATGACAGCTGCGGCATTAGCATTTCCCAGGTCATGTGAAGTGCAGGCGCACGGCAGGCGCCATCCCTGTAATGCTCCTGGTAAGCTGAGCCGCTGGCAGGTGGGAGCAACGTTTCAGGAGGATTAGGGAACAATCTACCTTAAGACCGTCGCGCGCGGGATGCTGCGGGTGGGTGGTAACCAAAAGGTCATTCCCTCCAGGAAGCAAGTAATATGAATATCAGAATCAGACAATCTAAATGCACAAGGCTCTCAGAGGCAGTGTGTTGGGCCTGCCTTCTCATCCATTAATATCTAGTGACCATTACAGATTGCAATGCCACTGTAGGACATACCCTTCGCACCACTGATAGCGCATCTTCACAAGCCACGACCAGACAGCGTGCAATGGAAACATACTTCCGTAAAGTCCCTCTTCCAGCGGAAGACTGTGCATCACACAATGTCTCCCAAAACATAACACAACCAAAACCCTAAGCATCACGGAACGCTCCGTGTGTGCTGCTCCCAGCTGCTCATATTTTTTGCATTATTCTCAAGTAACCATAATTACTCCTACTCTGCAGGCCTCTCGCCCAGGGCTACACTCTTCAGTTTTCGCCTACAAATTCTAAAATTGATTTTGAATTTTCCTGATTTGTTTTCCTTCTTCTCTGTTTTTAAATAATTGCCATGGCTTACCACATCTTTCAGAAAAGTGACAAGCAAACCGAGTGTCTGATTTTGATGAGTTCTCAGTGCTGCTGTAATAGTTCAAATTCCACGACTTTTCCCTATAGGACTGCAAGCTGATGAAATTTAACAATAGGGCTGGGTCACACTGCTCTGTCCATAGTAACGCTTTTGGTCCCAGATCTATATGAGCACAGCAGAGATGTGTTGGTTAAACACGGCAAGGGCTATCTATATATTGACGATAAGAATAAAAATGCCTAATTAGATTCATAAATGTCACCAAATTTAAATGTGCTTTACCAGAATCTTCCTTCGTTTGTATTTGTTTTGAGAAGTCTTATTATTAGGGCCACTGGAATTATGTGGCAATGATAGGCGAGATTATGTGACCGCATAAAGAAAATTATGTGGCATAATGCATCACAATTAGTGAAACTATCATTTTGTTATTTTGACATCGCAACACCTACTAAAAGTGCCCGGATAAAGTTGCACGTCATTACTACCAGTTCAACATCTGAATGCAAAATCCGCAACTGAAAGGTTATCAAGTAACTTCTGCAAAGTGTCTGCCATTGCGTAGAATTACGTTTTAGCGCTCTTTTTTTAATAACTTCTGATCGTTCGAGCCTGAAATGAATTACACAGCAAATCTATAACTAAGCGAAAATGCTGTGCCTGTTGAAAGACATAATACTAAAATTATAATTGTACAAAATTCCTGATAATACCCGGAAGCCGGCTCAGTAACTTAAGCGCTTTCTGGTGACATTAGATGTCACT
Organism: Pleurodeles waltl; assembly: GCF_031143425.1. NCBI lineage: Eukaryota > Metazoa > Chordata > Amphibia > Caudata > Salamandridae > Pleurodeles > Pleurodeles waltl. The sequence goes on from NC_090440.1 coordinate 404,183,041, forward strand.
ATTGAGTGACAGGTTCGAATCCTGACATGGCCAGCTCATCCTTTCATTCATCTGAGGCAGATAAAATGAATTACGTTACATTAAGTAAAATTAACACCTGTTATGTATAGTGCTTAGAAACTGAATGAATGCTGGAATGAATCACTACGTTGAAACAAGGTATTAGTATTATTTATTACTAATCCCTTCAAATGGGCAGGGGGCATTAATATGTTTAGATTAAGATGGCAACAGAAGCCCTTCAACGCATCAAACAACACTGGTATAACACCCTGGGGAGTATTAATGTAGGCGTCTACTGCACTGCTCTGACATGCAGATCAGACCAGAAGAGACAGCCGCTCACACCAGGCTTGCATCGATTCACCTCCAGTCGCCTACTGCGCCTTGTCAGACAGTAACGCTTCTGGGCATTGTGTGCTTGGGGTGAATGGGTCGTGCATGTGCTTTCCAATCCACGGCTTATTGTGCGACTTCAAGATATGATTATCAGCCCATGCAGGCCCTCAATCGCTCCTGGAGCTGGACAGGGTACATGTGAAAGGTAGAGCTCTCCTACAGACGCACTCTTTTTCCAGGCTGTAGCCTACAGAGGGGTGTGTTTGCAACCTATGGGTCACAACTTCAAAATCTGAGAGGGCCCCGTCAGCCTCTCATTTTTATAAGGTTGATTAAGGTGCAACAGAATAATTACATCATAATTTAGGAAACAACGGGCAACACCATCAACTATTGTCCTTAAGGTTATTTTCGGCTAAATGCAAACACCAATGTTTTTGTAGTTGAATTTGTTCCGCAAATGTTAAAGCTATAAATTAAATAAACTATTTTATTGTGCTAATTTCGTGGCCACGCATTTTAGGAACCAGGGTTTTGCTGCCCATCTCCTGGCATGCAACTGACTGTGCTCCGACCCACCGCCTATTCAGAATGCCCGAGAGGTTAAACACATGCAATACAGGCGGGTCAACCTGCCTCTGGTGACGAACTATGTCAGAAGCGCGGAGAACTCTGCCCTGGCTCTGGCCACACAGGGCTAGATATCGACACAAATATGTTCCCTGTTTCTCCGGGTGTCAATCTGACATGTCACCAACATCTTGATTCATATTTGGATAGTGAGCAAAAGGTGAGTGGAGCACCTCATTCCCACAGAGAGGATTTCCATCCCTCTCTCACTCGGAGGCGCTGCACACGAAGAAACATCTTCTGTTTACTAAAGGCGAGGGAAATTCGCCCACACCTTTCCCAAAAAGAATAAGGGATTTTACCTTTTTGAATTTCCTGTAGGCTGTCACAATTTTCTCCTCCAGCATCTGAAATTTGAAGAATAAAGCAAGTGGTCATACTGTGAAATGTAAGTGATAATGCTCTTCAGAGGCACTTCCTCCACACCACGAAGCACACACGTGCCCTCTTCTCAGGAGATTACATGTTATCAGTTTGGGCATCTGCCACAAAGAGCATAGCATGGCAACTTCTAGGAAGAAAAGTATGTTCAAACATGGACATCAGCACACAGACCACTGACAGGAGACTGACCACACGTGGTCAGACACAGGCATCTGACACGGCTATGCTTACTCATGTTCACCTAGGTACGCATTTGGACATCAGCACATAGCACACAAGGCAACGCCGGCGTCACTGGCTCAGGAGACCACGTATTTACCATCTTGGGCATCTGTACACAATACAAAACCAGCATCGTTTCAGTGGCTGGTATAGGCCAAACAACAATCACACCTAGTATGGAGATCATGTATGCTCAGTTCTGGATATCATCACATGAGAGAACACCACTGCCATCTTTGCATCTTCCACAGACACCATGTGTGTTCAACCTTGAACATCAATACACAGAACCACATCTGGACCACCTTACCCGCAGCCAACACTCGATAAAACCGAGATATTCCTCCACTCAATAATAGGCGTGTTAGCCTCTCAGGTAAGAAGCATGATCAGTCTCAAGACATTTGCATGTAGATCAAACATTGTGCCACATACAAGTGCACACAATACCAAGACTGTGCAACATACATTCATGCACAGAACTAAGACGGTGCCAGATGAAAGGTGAACTTGGGTCTCTTGGATGTCATAGATTGGAGGGATGCAAAAATGACAGCTGGAAACCTAGACATCTCTGCAAGGCTCCATTTAATTCAAGTATATGTACAGAGCGAACTCTGCACCATAACACCTCCGGACAATGGGTACGGTCCCAGCACTCAGATGGTACAGATGCCAGACTTCTAATGGAGATTTAACCAACATAATCTCGGAGGGTGGAGGGACTCAAGCATACCAGTCTTCTGTATTCCTAACTTTGGCAAGGGTCCTCTAAGTCCCCAATCAGTGTTGTAACGAAAATGGAGGGGGCTCCCTGCAAAGAACATCGAGGGGCCCCCCTTCAGACTCACTCAGACCTGGTTCTGGGCTGAGGGTGCCCCTTGGAGTTTGGATGCCCCATCCCCGCACTGCAGGGGCTGCGGGGGCCTTTGTTACACCACTGTCCCCAATGACTTCTATTAGGTTAGGCCTGGCATTCCCTGGAATTATGAAGGAAGAGGGTTACCTCCCATTGACTGCCTAGCCTCTCATTGGCCTTGGATGTCTCCTGGCTTAGTTTGATATTGCTAAACACTAGAGCTCTGCTCTTTCCTTTAGGGAGTGGCTTCAGGGAATGGAATGGATACTGCGCTGTGTTTTAAAAAACTGTTTACCATGTTAGAGGTTGCCCCAACAGCATGCAAAGGTTTGCCCCACTCTGGGGTTCCATAGGGAATTGCCCCAGTTTCATAATGTGAAATTGACCTTAAATGTAACATTGTATAGGGTATACCGACTGCTGTTTCATAAATATCTTCTCGGTTGCTGTGCCACATATTGTTCTATAATGCTTCACTATTGTACAAATACCAATAAAATGTTATATAAAAAGAGATGGTGGCAACTACATTTAGACACTGCACCAAGGGGGAGCCACATACATTTGCACATAATACCAACGTTCCACCCACATGTGTGCACATTATCAAGAAGGTGCCATATACATTTTCAAGAAGGGGTAACATATTCAAGAGACGAGGTGGCATTAAACAAACATATCAACCACACAGAATCACAACAGTGCCACCATCTCAAGATAGCATCTGTGATCAAGCAGACATTATTATTATGGCGACCACTGCCATACACTCGGCAGACACAGTGGAACCAACCTCGGTTTCTACAAGGAGCCCTGCAGTGCAACATACGTGAGAGAAGACAAGTGACGACATTCACACTGTGGCTGCTTTCACAGTAATACGCTTCACGTTTGCTCGTGGTCTGGGTTTCTCTCACTCAGGAGACATACCGTTTTCCAGCTCTGTCTCTTCCCATTCAAACAAACTTACACTCTCGGATTGCTAAGCCTTGGCAAGGATCTCCCTGGGCCTCTCATAATTGGAATACATTTTGAAAAATTGTCTGCCTTCCCTTCATCTTCAGTCAGGTTCCCTGATCTAATAAATCTCACGTATCCTCTCACCTCCGCCTTTTCATGTCTGATGGCACTCCAGCAGGACTTTAAAAGAAGACCACCTTCTCCACTGCTTGAGGTCCACACGCCTCCCCCCTCAATGGTGACCCGCCTGCATCCCCTGCTCTCACCTTGTGCTCAGATGATCCTGGCTTCAGCTTCTTCATTCTGGACCCCAGCTGTATGAACCTCTCCATCACTTTGCTGATCTTGGAGTGGAGGTCTAGATACTCGGTATAATCTGCATCAAAATCTTCTTCATAGCCTTGTCGCTGTTCTGGCGAAGTGATTGCACTGTACTTTCTGACAAAGACATAATCACCATCAGTCACTCAGGTAGAACTGGTAAGGAATAGGTTCATGCCTCTCCAGCAGCAGACAGAGTAGCATCGAAAAACTGCGAAACTTACTAGGCCTTGAAATATCCAATAGCCAGAAATGCCCTTAGCAGATGCATTTTCATAAAGCCCACCAATGTTAGAACCCCATCAACCCCCTACACACTTACAGGAGCAGGACAGAATCATCACATTTAGAGTGTGCAGTTACAAAAACAGGGCAGATGCATCACACTTAACGGTATCTCCAGATTCAGGTGCCTTTCTTGATTACATAAGAGCAAGGCTGCCCCGCTGGTACACAGTTCTCTAAAAGGGATCGTTCAAGCCCAGTGTTCGTACTGTGCATTTACCAGAAATACAATCCTTCTTGAAAACACTACTCGAAGACTATGCCGAGGGTCATCCTTCCTGGATGGATGCTGCTAAACGGCCTACATTCCCTGAACAGTTGAAAGAAGTTATGTTAGATGTGTATATGATATTTTTATAGCACTAGCCTAGCCAAGAGCCAAGGTTACTAAATATAAATATATCCTAACATGTCTTTAATATCTGAATGAGGGATCTCAGCCTCTCCCGCTCCTGTCTGCGTCATTCACGTGCAGCAGCCTGGTCCATTCACTTGCACTGGGAAAGCTGAACTGCATGAAGGAGGCAGTGGAGGGTGGAAATGCGCTCGGAGAGCACTGAAGGCTTCGTTCACAACCAGGATCTGTATTTGTGGGTACTGCCACAGCATGAAAAAGGGTAACATCAACATTTATGGGCAGATCCAGGTCTCCAGGCACCTTTCGAATCAACGCAAGAAGACAATATGGAGCCCAGTTTATTTGATACAGCGGTCATGCCTAGAACACTTCAATACTACATGGAACTGTCTACAAGCAGCGGTGGTGGGCTGGGAGCAGGCTGAGCTTGAAATCAGCAAAATTATACATTACATACTAGGACACAGAGTTCAATCAATCAATCAATCAAAGCATTTGTAAAGCACACTACTCACCCGTGAGGGTATCACAGCGCTGAGAGTTGGCACCCATGCCTATATTTTCAGGGTAACACCGAGTACACACAGTCATTAATTTACATTCACTGTATTTGAAGAAACGTTTCTTGATCTCTTGGAACTCTGGCAACGATCCGGCCTCCTGTACCTATGCTAGTCACCCCTGGGCCTGCACTGCTCACCCCTGTTCTATGATGCGGCCTACAGAGGGGTCAGAAAAAGTGCCCGGGGTCCTCACTATTCTGATCTGTCTGTGTCAGTGACCACTTTGGCATGCTCCTTCGCAGAACTAACTTGGTTTCCAGGAGCTAGAACGTCAATCCCTACCGGCAGTGGCATGGTTAGGAATCAAACAGCGCTCTACATGATGTTGACAACAACTGACTATTACCAAAGTATCTGACTGCCCGGTGGATGCTTAGAGTGTGGATAGAAAGCTGCAAGCCCATGAGGTGGCACACACGGTTAGAGACACTGCACTTTCTCCACATTTTGACAAAGAACACTCCACAACCTAATAGTATAACATGTGGAGCAAAGAAGCAGGCCTCTCCCTTTGTATTTCTGGGTCAAGCGCTATGTTGCTGCTTTTTATATATTGCCAGTGAATAACTCCCTTTTCATTTTACACTTTGGCACCGTGAGGTGGTGTACAGATGAGGCTTTACTCCCAGCAATGTGGCTGGAGCAAAGTTGACCTGAGGTGTTTCGAAAAATCCCATGAAATTATAAATTATTGTATGGAAACAAAGTCTGACTTTTGACTCGTAATGAACATCCACTTTGATGTGTACTCTTTATTCGCTTTTCCCAGCAAGATGAACAAACAAAGTATTACATATCACCAGGTGACCAGTGTGCAGCATAAATAATTGTAAACACCATATTCGTGGGTGTCAATTATTATTTTCTTTAAATAAACTTGACAGACAACTAAGGCTTGCAGGTCACACTTTTTTACATCTCTCCACCTTATCCTCCTATCTTCAACTTTGATAGCATGCAAGATCATTCTGAATTGAAAGCAAATGTCTCAGAATGCACTTTAAGTGTATATTATCGAATAGCTTAATTATACAGAAAGTGTGGTAATGACTCCTGTTTCATTTTTTATAACATATGACTTCCTTATGAGTGTGTTGCATATAAAGGTAAACAGACAGGTCACCTTCTGGAACCTCTGCCCGTAAATCACTCACCTCGCCCTACCGTTTGATCCACACCTGGTAGTTCACTGCTATTGCCTCAGGCAAACAAGGGAGTAACTTATCTAGATGCTGGTAAAATCCTACGAGTTCAACTGAACTACTAGTTATCTGTGGGCGTCCCTCTCATTTGAAGTCCTCCTACTGAGAAGGCGAGTTTTTTATATTCTATGTTGAGGTTTTGTAGGATATCACAGACATAGAATCACCGGAGCAGGTGCTCTCGAACGTGCCCTGTCCAATAAGACAATCAATAACAGTTCCCCAACAACCGCCGACACCCCTGACAGTGATCGCAAAGGACATTTAAAAAGAGTATTCTCCAGGGCATCCCCGTGTCTGCTGAGAATGGGAGGCTGATTCACAGAAACATATCTGAAATGTTCAGAAAACTGATAATCTTTCATCATAAGCCGGAGGGAGGATCCGAGTGCCTTAAAATGTAGGGGACACCAAGGGCTATTTGTGCAAAGGCGTCTGTCGGAGTTACCTATAGCACCTCCTGGCCTTTGCTCGATCTCCTGAAACTAGGTAAAAGTAACAAGTAACTTCTGACCCATCTCTCCAGGCTCCTCCTCCCAGCTACCTCACATTATCCATTCTTTGGCACCCACATTCTATTTATGACATCACAGGTAATTCAGCGCTGGCTGATTACACTAGGAAACAGTACACGCCGAGACTTACTCCTAAAAGATCAATTCTGCATAGGAGGCTGTGGGGAGTACAGCATGACTCTTGCTGCAACAGTAACTCTCTTGCGAGCACTAGAATCTTTACCTTCACAGTCATTCGCAATCACAATCACCTTCACAATCCTTCGCAAGTAGAGATAGTTCAAAGGCACATTTCGAACAAAGTAAACCAAGAATAAGGTTAAACTGATGCAGTCTGTTGCAGTTACAAAAGTAACAACCCCAATTTATCGGCATAGCTTAACTGTATTAATATGAGGAGGCTGGGTGATGTGTAGGACAAACTGAGGAGCGGAATTAGTAGCAGTGCAACTCTAGCGATCAAAAAATAATGCGAGGAGCCCCCGTTTGTTTGTGATATTTTCTCCCGCAAACCTTTCATATTCCCCAAAGTAAATAGGGCGCCGACCCAAGCTTTTTGTGATCACCCAGACAACTGTCAGTTCCTCTCTTCCGCTTCACTGAACAGAAACAGGGCCGGACTGGCCGTAGCGGGCGCTTAACCGGGAGGCTGAAAAAGTTGGGGCCGATTTTGCAGCGGTGGGGGCCGGTTTTGTTACTGAGGGCTGGTTTTGCAGAGGTTCTGCAATATCGGCCTCCAGTAACAAAAGCAGCAGTGCTTGACACTTGCTCACCCCCCACCCCAGGGGTAGGGGGAGAGGGGGCAGACAAAATTGCCAGGGTTGCTTTCCGTGCACAGAAAACTCAATAGGGAGTTAACCTGGTATCCCAGCAGTTTCGAAAAGGGCCCCTACAGAGAGAAGAAAGAAATTCAGCCTTTCCCCATTCCTTTATCAACAAAAATTACTAACAATAAAGATTCCAGAATATCCATTTGTTGATGTCTTGGTTTCGAGACCTATTGTGACATCATCATTCACGATAGAAGGAGGCACAATCTGACTGGCCACTAGGTGTCTCTGTTGCAATGGATTTAGAGTGTTGATTTACAGAATCGAGTCTGTAAATCGTGCATGACAACCAGCCCGCCGTGCAAGCATCAGCAGACTCCCAACTACTGCATGTTAAGGCTCAGCAACTGGCATCTAGGCCAAGCCATGTAATTTGGGGTCCCTTGTTCCCACTTTTTATGTCGCCCTTTGGCCATTTAAACGTGATACACTGCTGGGAAGGAGGAGGCGGGGGTTACATTGGAGTGGAGACAGAAGTTGGGAAGGTAAATGGGCTTGAGAGGGGAAATGGCGGAAAGGAAGACGATGTTAGATTGCGTGGTACTCAATCCAAATTAAAATCCAATAGAAATCCGAGGGTGGACAGAGGAGTGAAAGGATGGACCTACAAAAAGGACCCAGATTACAGGACATGGGAAGATGGACAGGGTCACGCAGTGACATGATCAGAGAGATCTTTCAGGAGGAGGGGCGATGCCCCTGCGCCGCCACACTCAAGGCAGTCATGACTTTGTACCTGCTGCAGGTGCTTCGGTTTCCCGGAACACACAATGCTCTGGGGCGCAGGTTTGCAGATTTTGATCTGTACGGACGGTGTCACTTTCGGAAACCAACCTCGTGCTCATCAGATGGGGGAGACGGACAGCCGTGCTGGGTTACAGGCAGGATACTCGTTGAGTCCGTGGCTCACACCTCAGTGTGTGCTGCTATCGCTACGGCTGGTCTGACTGCCCCTGTTTCTGGGCATATTCTGTAAAATGTTGTTCTGCTTAGTGATGCCTACGGCTACGTCTGGGAACAAGTCGCCCACAATCCTCAGCCCACCCAAGGGCGTCATTAGATTCGGTGATCCGTGCAGATATAACCATGTTAAGCTCCCAGCCTGTGCTCCGGGTAGGGTATCTGCCAATATCCGGTTGTGTGTCAACAGGTGGATGCTGAACTGCAACAAAACCGAGCAGCTCCTGGTGACAGCCAAACTGCACACTCCTTGAAAGCCTCCGTCAGCCAGGAAGTCCTGTTCCATGCACAGAATACAAGCAAACGACTAAGCGCACTTTATGCAGTGACTGTTCCCTGTCGCCACAGGCCTCATGGCGCTTTATCAGCAAATCAAACCAGCGGGTGTTTTGCATTAAGCGTGCCATTCCCACGCGCTTCATGAAGTCCCTCGCCCTGCAGCACACCCCATGCCACATGTTGACTTCTGCAAAGTCTTTTAAACTGCCGCTCTCTAAACACTGTTTACACAACGACAGGCGGTTCCGAAGATTTTGTGCACATCCAGCGAGTGCTTCTGGCAGAGACTGTTCTCTTGAAAGCCAAGTCCCTGGTTGAGAATGCAGCTGCACAGCCCCGCTGTGCATAGAAGGAAACAGCCCCTCCTGTTCTACCTGCTGGCTTGGGCCTTGGTGTTTTTGCCTTGCCATGTGTCGCAGCAACAAGACTCGACGTTTCAGGTGCATTGCTTTTTAACAGGGTTGGTTCTCTGGGAAGAAAAGCCTTGCGCTTGGAACTGCTTCTAGAAAATGATTCACTTTACTCTGCAGCTCTTTGTCAACTCCTGTTTTTTGAGCCATCGACAGCTTTCTGGTGGATGCAACAGAAAAGTGGGTACAGAGAAGCAGACAACCTAATCCTATCAACAAACTCGATGGTCCTCGTGCCACCTCCTTCCTTCCAATGTAAAATACTTTTGTAAGCTGCTGCAGCTCCCGCAACAAAGTCCCTTGCACACCTCAACCAATCTGGACCCCGCAGGACACACTGAGAGCCTCTTTAGTCACCCATCAGGATAGGTTGAGAAAAAATCAGGTTCAGCTGAAGGTTAGATGTTTGCATCTACTGGATAGATCACCAGGAGCGTGGCCGTTTCGGCTCCCAACCGGCGTAGCCACCAGACCAACCCACCAAATGACAAAACCACATTCCATGTGGCATTATACTTATTGCCAAGCAGGAACACACACAACAGAGGGAAACACGATGCGACATCAGCCCACACCAGACCGCTGTCTTTTTACACAGAGGGGGCTGGAGCCTGAAGCAGGTGTGGTTGAGAGGCACCTTGGGGTTTTATTCTTACTACCCACCGAACGGGGCTGGGCAAAAAAAACATACTTGGCCCACTTTCCCCAGAATGGGTTTACAGTAAATAGTCCTTGGGTGGTGAGGTACAGTACTGGCATTTGCTTATGACACACTCGCTGCCTGTGAGCCTAAGAGGTACCAATACAGACGACGGCAAACACCACCGGTGCTTTCATTTTGACTGAGTTCAAAGAGAGGACATGGGAACCTGGTACTACGTACAAAAGAAGCAACTTGTTTTGTCAAGTGTATAATTAATTTTGCTCTACTTTTTTACTCATATGGGTAATCTGATAAAACTGTTGTTATGTAAACGTTATATATGTATGGGCTAGTTTTAGGGACAGGTGAACTTGTTCACCTCTTCTCAGCATCATCGGTGCCCCACTTCCTAGTCAGAAGGAAACGTGGAAGTTCCCTACACTGCAATGTGCTTCCCTATTTGTTTATACAGCTCTGGAGTATTTGGTAGCTATGTTCCAGAGCCACAGCATAAAAGTACAAAACATATCACTTGCTGTGAAATGTATAATAAGTATTTTAAGTGCAGGAGTAATGTTGGAGTAAGTACCCAGGGCAGTCGCAAATAATGAGTGAATCGACTATTAATTGAAGCTACGTGTTTAAAATCAGGCTTGTGTTGCCTGTATTTTTTCATCCATATTAGAATACAGAGAATGGTGTTCCCTCCTCCTTTCTGTGTGGTCAGCAGCAGCCATGCCAGGCCTTGTGAGGCAAATGACAGAGCTGGCTCGGCAGGGTGCGGGGGAACCATGCTCGCTTCTCGGCGCTCTGCCCCTCCGAGCCCGCCCTGGGCTTCCTCGCCAGGGCCTGTGGGTGGAGGTGTGCGCTTCGCAGAGACGCGCGGCAGGTACACGCGCCGTAGGCAGCAGCTGGCACGCATTACCAAGAGACCTACCTCTGCACGCAGAAATACTGCGCTGTGAAAAAATGCTCCCTCGTCACTAGCCTGGGGGGTCTCCTGGCAGGGGACAGGGAGCACAGGAGAGAATGTTTGCGTTTGTTTTTCAGCTTTATCGGATCTGCAGGTGCTTACAGAAGGGAAGGAAAAAGAAGTAGGTGCAGAGGCAAGTTAAAGTCTATAACAGGCTGCTTAGAGTCGGGTAGTTCGCTGAGAGAAGTGAGGGCTGGGCTGCTTGAGTCACCTCCAAGGGGTAGGGATGCACATCCTCTGACCTGACCCCGGCAAGGCATGCGATGAACTGCCTGCTTTGCTCATCCCCATCCTCCCAGCCATCAGACTTAGAACGGACAATGTCTGTTCATCGCTTCTTCTCACCTCGTCAACTCTTCCCAAAGCCATTCTTCTATCTGCGGCAGCCAGGTGGCTGCAAGACAGGCCCAGGGAACGGGAGTAGAGGGAAGGGGATGGTGAGGCAGGGATGGGTAGAGAGGGGCAGAGGTGCGCGAGCCGGCTCACCAAGACGATACGGACAGTGTGGATGGACAGAAACATGGAGAGGGGGCGGAGCCAGTGAAATGTAGAGCGGGTTAAGAGCTGAGCACAGAGGCAGACGGTTGGCCAGACACTAGAGCAGACAGAAGAAGGGAAGAAACTGAGGAATATAAATCACACATCGTAAGGGTCTCATATTTCCTAATATAAAGAAATAACATCAAGTGACCAAAGTGAAAAATCAGCGTGGGAAGGGTGGGCCGTATCTGTTACTGCACGGTTGCCTAGATTCTTGTTTAGTGGCCAGTCCACTTCCTGCATTTGGCTGGGACCCCATCATATCATCTTTCTCACTAAACGGCGAGTAGCCAGAGGTACTTCTCGTATGGCAGACACCTCCTCCTGGGTGGTTAATGACAATACGTTCTAGAGCTTTTGGGGGCGAAGCTCTCTTGGGAAACAAGGACTTCGATTTGCCTTCTCTTGGTGTAGCCTTGATGTCGGGACAACATTTTACAACGTTTTCTTTTGTTTCTCCTAATGGGTGAATTACATTCTCAGTTATATTTAATATCTTGTGCTCAATTTACACCTACGCCAACTTTTAAACTACGCCACTATTTATTTCTGTTCTGCATTAATTCTCCCCAACAGGAGTGGAGATATCCACACCCATGCTCACTATCTCTAAACACCCAAGCGACACCTCATTTATAAGGCACAATGAAAAAGTTACTTTGGTAACAATATTTCTGGTGGACACATCGTCTGCCCACGGTCTTCACCTTTAGAATTATCCTTCCAAGCTTCTGATTGGTGCAGAAAGCTTTGTCCCAGCAATAGCCGTCCAGCACTGCCAGGTGGTGGCTTCCGCCTCCAGGCATGCCACTGGCGTGTAGTAGGCACCAACCAGTGCAATGACCTGAGTTCCTGAACTTTTCCTGCACTGCAGTGAGGCATGCAGAGAGGAAATGAGAGAGCAATAACAGACAACTATACCATTTAAAATGTTTGTATTTCTTGGGATCTGATTAGTCAGTCCCCTAACTCTTCAGGTGCGAAGCGAGGGCAATGAGGAATCTGCGGGAAGATTATGGCCCTCATTACGGCTTTGGCGGTCTTGGAAAAAGACCGCCGAAGCCGCATGAGCCAACATACCGCCAGTGCTGGCGGTATGCTTGGCACCCTATTATGACTTTTCCGCTGGCCCAGCAGAAAAGTCACATCAACAATGCAGCCGGCTCATAATAGAGCCGGCGGCAATGTTGATGCGCAGTGGGTGCAGGAGCACCCATTGCGCATTTCACTGCCCGTAATTCGGGCAGTGAAATGCGCGATGGGGCTGAGCCAGGGGGGGCCTGCACTGCCCATTCCAAGTGCATGGGCAATGGAGGGGCCCCCAGGGGCACCCCTAGTCCCCCTTACCGCCAGCCTTTCCATGACAGTGTTTACCGCCATGGACAGGCTGGCGGTTGGGGACTTAAAATCTCCAGGGCAGCACTGCTTGCAGTGCTGCCCTGGGGATTATGACCGCCTGGCTGAAACCTGGCGGTATACTGGAGGGACCGGCGGTATGACCGTGGCGAATGCACCACGGTCATAATACACTGGCGGAACACCGCCAGCCTGTTGGCGGTATTACTGCCAGTGTTACGCCGACCGCCAGGATTGTAACGAGGGCCTATGTGTCTATCAGAAATATCAGTAACGTTTTCTTCTGAAGGCTATATCTTCGGTGAAGATTCCTCATCTTAAGAATGACTCCCAGAGCAATACCTCCCACAGAGGTGTGATGAGTAGTCTGGTTTAACCAAGGAAGTCATGCAACACCATTGAGGTTAAGTACCCATTACTGCAGGCCTGAGATGTGAGGCAGTAGTGCTTGGCAGAAGTATGCTAAGGTTCAAATCCCACTGAGGACCAATAAATGGAAGTAGAATGAAACAAGTTCAGAAAAGCCTCGAGAAACTGCACCACTAGTGGTGAGCTAAATAGGCTTAATCATGAAAGTAGACCACGTCTCCAGATAGGCCTCATATATACCAGGCCAGGTTAAGCAACGAACAGACGAAATTGCAAAACACGGCAAAGGAGTGATTTGAAGGGGTTCATGCATTTCAACTCGCACCACTGAATGAACTCAGCTCAGTGAACTGCATATATTTATTTAATGCCAGCCTTCTTGGCAGCCATTGTTACCTAGATAGGCACACCAGCCCAGCATGAGGCATCTGTGAACATGCTAACCTGAGCTTGTGGCAGTCTGAAAGGATGGTCCACCAATAGGTTGGAGGGGTCCATCTTACAGAGCAGATCCAGATGGACAGATTGGAACACCTACACTTGAGCTGAGAGACTCCTCTGATGCTGGAGCCACTGTGGGAACAGCCACCACTGATGGGCCGTCATTCGCAATTTGGTGTGTAGTACCAACAGGATGCAGGTGGCATGAGGCCAAGCTGATTGAAAACCTGCACACCTGGGATACGAGTCTCAGTCCGAAATCTTAGAATCATCTCCAGAATATTCCAGATCCTCTGAGGAGAAAGGAAGGCTTTCATGTATGTTTTGTACAGTTCCCCCCTACAAAAGAGACATTGATGGTAAAGCCCAAGCCTTCATAGAGGGGGCTTGCCTAATGAAGGTGTTCCTCCAATTTCACTAGCTAGTGGACCAAGTACGGATACACATGGACCCATTACTGTCACAGTAATGTATCCACATCCTTCATATATAGACCCCAGTCAAGATTAGATGCTAAATCTGTTTAATATGAACGTCTCATAGTTAGTTTATATTTGGATAGATGTGCGCTCGTTATGCAGTTGTCTGTATTAACTCTACTGCCATATGCACATGGGTAAAAAGCTGAATACCCATCTGTGAACGAGACACCTTCTGGGAGCAACGAAAGCATACTTCTATCCAACTAGCAATGAAGTGCTACACAGAGGGCAGACAGAGAGAGAAGGCGGAGCCAGTGGAAGGGATGAGAAGTTAGTGTATATGAGGTAGTGTTCCTTGAGGAGAATTTTTTTTAGTGTCCTCCTGAATTGTAGGAGGGTTGGTGCATTTCTCTTGTTGGAAGGGATACTGTTCCAGATCATGGAGTTGGAGGAAAAGGTGGGCTGAGAAGGCTTGTTTTTTGGTCTCCTTCCTGCAGTGTTTATCTTCTAGTTTGGTGATACCAGAGCTCCTCGTCTGGCTTTGGCCTCTGTGGTATTGTTAGTTTGTCAATTAGGTAGACTGGGGAGCCTTGTAAGTGATGAAGCTGATTTTAAAGATGATCTGGGCTTGCAGGTGTAGCAGGTGAAGATCCTTTAGCCCAAGACACATGAAGGATGCCTTTCAGTGGGCGAGGGTGGTCACTGGAATGCCGTTGAGCAAGGTGTTGCCTCCATATAGGTGAGACTGCGCTAAGACTGCATGTGTTGTTGGTTTCATCTCCTAGATCCATTTCTGTGCAGAAAAGAGCAGTACAGCTGCTGGGGTGTCAAGTCAAGCTGAGAAGGTTATCTCTGCTGAGACTTCACAAAGCTAGAGCAGCCACAAAACTTCTTATAGTCATTAAAAATGGTGCATTCGAGATGCTATCCTGGATGAACGAGCTGTAGCTCTAGTCTCCATGAAGTGTTCCAGGGACGAGTCAGCTTTCTCACCAATGAGCCGCTCACTATACAGCAGCATGCCACAAGTGTTGCTTGGACATCTCTGGAGAATCCAGTCTAAGGAATCAACAAGCATTTACAATGCAATGGGTCGTGCATTTGCTCGAGTTAGAGTCCCTCTCCCTGCAGAACTTTAGTACCTTTAAACAAGGGGAGGGGCTGGCGGAGGTGAGGCTAGGGGCGGGGACGGGGCGATTACAAATAAATAATAAAAAAAAAACAAGCGCATTTGCGCTGTGTAAAACCTTGAATGTGCCAAGGAGTGCTAGGATAAACAACAGGATTAAACTGGTGGTCATGCAAAGCACTCCATTACTGCACAGCGAGATCATGCTGCATAAGAAATAAAAGGAGAAAGTAGCCAGTAACCATGCGAAAAACATGAAGCCTTGTATGTTTTCAGTAGTCGGCCAGTGCGCTCGAGGAGAGCTAAGTACCAGAAAAGGCATAACGTATGCATGCCTTTCACAAATGAAATCAAGCCAATTTTAAAAGGCAAGCCCATGAACCAACAAAAGTGATGGGCGTGGTTAAGAGACCACAGAGAGATTACAACAGGCCAGAGCGCTTGCGCGCTCGACCCTAAAAATGTGTTGCCACAGCACGACTGTGCCCACAGATACATCAATGGTGTAAGTAAATTCCACGACACACATAAACAGGGATGAATAATTCAAATCGCCCAGAGCCTGAGACATTGATTTCTGTCAGGGGCAAGAAGATTTAATGTCTATTTTGTCCCAAGGACAACTAGACATTAAATCAAAGTAAACAGGGACAAAGCTGTAACACTTTTGTGCTCACAGCCATAAACAGGAAATTAGTACATGTGCCCACAGTCGTAGGCTGCCTAGGAAGAAATGGGACAGAATGCCTGGGTGAAAGTAACAAAATTCCATGCGTTTCCCAAGTATGGAAAAATATTTTTGTAATGAATGGCACATGTCCAGGGTGAACAAAAAGTGCTGGGCCTAACCAAAAGTCAGCAGTTCAGAAAAATGAAGTAACAAATATGAAGGCGAATCCTAACGTGAGCTCTTCCAATGCACCTCAGTCCTGTACACTCTGATATCGAATTACTGGGAACCACAAACCGCTCTGCCAATACACCTAAAATCGGAGTAAACAATGCTTTTCTTTTTCTATAATCAGAGTCACAAACAACTTTGACATTGCATCTGTATTCATGCCTACCCTCACTTTTGTATTTTGATCACTGGAGTAAATTAAGCGCAACTTTAAAACTTTTTTATTCTTTAGCCTAATGGACAAGACCTTTCTGTACAATCCCACCACGTTAGGTGGTGTTTTCGTCCCCACTGCCACCCTGGACACAGATTTCGTCCGACTTTTGATATAAGTAAATATTTGGCCATGTCCATGACGCAAATGTGTTGTGGGAAGATTTGTGAATACTCCCAAATGTATTATTTTGAGGGTGTGTAAAACTTCCCAGGGCATGCATTCCCACACTGAAACACCCTCTTCTCACACCTCAGAAAATATTTACTCATAAGAAAAAGTAGGTGCAAGTGAATCTTCTTACAGGTGCACATCTACACTTTGCGGCTAACAAACTGAAAAGCCGTGCCATATGCAGACCAACGTTGAAACAAGCATTGCAAACTACAGAGCCTTAAACAGACAAAGTGACTAGGGGTGTCCAGCGTGTCCCAAGGAGGGCCAAACCCATACTAGATTTTCAGGATTATCAGCTAAAATAAACAAATATTCATTTAATCTCATTTGAACTAATTTGGATTGTCAGTGGTAATTTTGAAAGTATGGACATGGACTCTGACCTGCCCTCATGGTCCCATGCTGGACATCTTCACCACATAATCCAAAACTTCCCTGGACACTGCCCCCTTCCGCAGCATACATTTGTGTTTTCTTTGCATTTGTTGAACGTCGTTCTTAGAATAGAAAATGAGTGGCTTCTTCCAGCCTTTTTGAAAATCTGTGGGTTTCTTTGCAGGCAGTATCTCTGCTCCAGTCAGGCCCACGTTAGGCAAATGTTATACAAACCTTTCCAGTTAGGCACTGCCTAATGCATAAATGACTTTGCCCATGCTGAAGAGAGAGCAGAACAAGGGCATCAGCCTGTCAGTAAGTTTTGTGACTATTCTATTAGCACAGTCATCTTGGTCTACTTCGGTACAAAACAGCATCAGGGACTGGCCAGAGCAGGCTGTAACACAATGGATATAGACAGGTGAGATGTTCCCTGCAACACTGAACACTTTTTACAGGAACTGTGCAGTGGCGTCTTTGATGGGGCTGTGTTTATTTACAATGTATATGGGGGGAAGAGCTGAATCACAGAAGATGCATTGCTCAGTGGAGCTTTAGAAGCAATTTTATTTTATTTTTAGAGATGCTAAAAAGGAGGAATGCAAACACATTGTATGCCAACCCCTCACTAGCAATGGGCCAACTATTAGCCAGCTGAACACTGGCCTCAAAACCTTTGGTGCAGTCTTGCTCCATCCCACATTAGCTGGATTCAGTTATTGGTCATTCACCAATAGCACCAATTGACTGTGAGTGACCCTTCCTCTCTTTCCTACATCTTCATGCACATTCTGGCGGGCCAGCCCACCATTGTAACAGCATTTTGTGCAACTACGTCATTCCATCCCCTAATCCAGGCAGCAACCTCTACTGTTTCGGAAATCTATAGGGGGTTGGTTTGCTTGAGGATAGACATAGTGCAGGTAATTGCTGCTCAAAGTGTGCAAAGTTTGTGTGCAGGGCACGCAAGTCTCACCATTGTGTGCAAGCATGTTTATGTTGAGGAAGAATCTCTGTGCTTGGGGTGACTCTCTGTCAATCTGCAGGGGATGTGCTGTGTGTCTACAGGGGTTTTGTGTCTGTGCATGGTGTAGGTGTGTCTCTGCAGGATGTGTAGGTGTATGTGTGTCTGTGCAGGGCATGCATATCTGCAATGGGTGTGTGTCTCCACAACAGTTTGTCTCAATTTACCCTGGTGGGGGGCAGGGGGAAGAGGGAGGAGAGGATGGAGTGTATGCCAGTCAATAGGGAGTGCTTAGGTCTATCTGCAGTGGGTGTGTTTATGTCTGCACGGGGGGTATGCCTCTAAGGGTGTGTGTCTGCATGGGTTTGTGTGCATGTGCAGTAAGTGATCTATCAGTCTATTCATCTGTAGTGTAGTTATGTGTCTATGTAATGGGACTGTTTGAGTGTGAGTGGGTCTGTTTGTCTGATCCAGGAGTGTCATTGCAGTTGGGTTGTGTGTATCTGCAGTGAGTATGTTAATAAGGAAAGACGAAAGGGGAAAAACCAATTAGGCTGGAAGCAGGCACAGAATGTCTTATCCATTTCTTTTTGACTGCAACACCTTAATTATGAATTCAGAATAACATGCTGCCAGAATATAATATACAAAATATTGAGACGGTAATTGGTAAGTAAAGATTTACTATTCTTAACTCCAGATTCTATAGTTTGGTCCTTGGTATTTTGGAAGCATGATGTTTCTATAGTAGATATTTCCATATACAGCCAGAATGGAAGTATGTGCAAATATGCTACAGCTTGCTTTTTGGACTAGTATATCCAAACTACTGTACCTGAGGTCAGTTATTCAAGATCACTTATTGTTATGCTTCAGTGCTTAAGGAGAATATCACTTTTCTCAGCAATTAAGTCAAGTTTTACTTTATCATTAATCAAGTTTTACTTTATCATTTTCACAAATCTTTGTTATCGCTGGTCAGTTTTATTAAAACAAAAATCGATTAATGTTTCTGTGTCAGTCCACAAAATTGATTTGAGACTACTTACAGGATATGAAGATTTCTGTTGCATGTTGTCCCATGGACAAGTAGATTAAAAATGTCCACACCCCTGCATCAAGATGTGTTTGTCTGCATCCAGTCACTGACCAAATCTGTAAACAGCTTTTCATGTGGTCAAGCAAGTGGATCAGAGTTAAGTTTTGTCAATTCCCACTAGACATGAAAAAGTCAACTCAGGAGGCAGGTGGTAATAGCAGTGTGATGGGCCAGGCTGCCATAAGCAAACAGTCAAGCTTCTTTGGCTCTCTATCAGGTGACACCATAGGGAAGGCATTTGGGTTCTGCTGAAAGGAGGATGTTTTGACTTTCTGGTAACGGATGAGAGGACTAAAAGTGGGGATGACCTGAAGCAGGCCTGTGACTTATTGCAATCTGTCTGTGGACTGCTCCAGGCCTGTGACTTTCGGCAATCCGTCTGTGGACTGTTTGGCCCGAAAATAGTTTCTCCCATGCAGCCACAACAGAATCCAGGAAGGCTTCACAGAGTGGAAGCTAGCATTCTGACAGTGAGGAGGAGTGTTCCAAAATCTCAGCCAAAATGTTAGTTTGCATCTCTAAAGAGAGCAAGGTCAGTTCCAAGGCTTTCGCTACCTTGCGTACTGCAGCTGTAAATGGGGAAGCTACCTTGCGTACTACACCCGTAAATGTGAAAGCACCAGAGTGGTGAGGTATGTCATTTCTGGTGAGTTATATAGGCCACTTGAATTTTTTAAGTCCAGATAAACCAGCATCAGTATCATACTTGGGAGGGAGGTTATTGGATCATCATCTTCTGTATGGCCATGATCTTTATCAGACATTTTGAGGACCTTGGAGTCAGAGCTAAAACTCTGTTCCATTTGGCTAATTTCTGAGCATTAGTGAGGTGTTCTATCAAGAGGACATCATTAAAGTTTGCCTTAACTTTTTCTCTAATCACTTGAATAATGTCTACCGAAGTCATAGGCTTCAAAAGAAGCCATAGTAGTCTCTATTAACACCAAGAAAGGCTCTGACCGAATGGCGGATGGTGCCTTGGCAGACTGTCTTCTTTTTAGGCATTGGGGTAGGAGCCCTTAGAGTAGAGGCAGAAGGGGGGGGGGGGAGTCAGAGCTGCCATTGTTGCCCAGCCTGCAAGATTGTCAGCCCCTTTTGGGAGATAGCACTGATGGTTCAGGAGCTGTCCTAAACATATTTAGTAGAGCAAACTGGAAGGCTTTGACTTGCACATGGTTGGCCAATGGACATGGAAACTATGGTCCCATCTGTGTTGGAATTTGCTTTGACAATGAGGAAGAGTTCTACATTGAAGAATGGTGTAAGGACTCTGAACATCCCTTGGAAAGGGACCATGTCTAAAAGGAAAAAGGCAGCTTTATCTTTTAAGAAGATATTTCCCTTACTAGTGATAAACCTGCCGGTGAAGAAGATCACTTAGATAGCTCCCTGTGGGGCTTAGCCAGAAACAACTTGGCCACACGCTCCATAAGGCCTTCAGGTGTTTGGATGTATTCACTTTGCAGGCTGTGGCACAAGTACTGATCTGAGACAGCACAAGCAATTGTCATGTGAATCTGAAAAAGACATCGCTCTGCAGCATCTGTGACAAGACTTGAAGCCTTAGAGTTTTGTAGGAGACATATGACATGGTGCAGTTCAATTCTGTAGAATTTTGTTGGTGAGGCACTGATATAAAGCCCTAGACATGTTTAAAGAGGCGTGGAAAAACAGGAACAGATATCAGCGTGATGGTTGGTGCAAAATATAATCTATTGTGAGAGTCACAGCTGGACCCGCTAGCACCACTTGGCAGTGCTTAAGTGCTTTTGCTGAGAAAGAGCTTTTCTGGCCCAATCAGCAGCCTGGAAGTATACTTCTTAAGATGAGGAATCTGCAAGAAAATTAATCCATCAGAAGACGCTGATATGCATTTGAGGTTCTTTATTTTCTCATGCAGAGGAGACATGCCCTAACAGTTCAGACCTAACTGCGATTTGAGGCTGGACTGATTTGTATACTACAATATAATAACTTTTTTGGGCACAGTGAAAGCTTAGTGCCACTTGCATTTCTTGCACTGGCATTACAAGACAATAGGCCATAGGCCAGAAAGTTAAACATAACTTTACAAATCATTGTTCTGGCAAAAAGTAATTCCATTACTCTGTGTGCATGCCAAACTTGGTATCAATGTTAGCAAACCCTAATGATAATAGTTTCACAAAACAAATTCATTTCTGTATAAAAAACACAATGATTCATGCCTGCAAATGGTAGGGGAAAATATGTCTGGTCACTGAAGAGAGATATGCAGTCATAGGGCAAGTACGTTGCCAGGCATTAGTCTCAGGAGAAGGCACAGGTTCAGAGATATAGAGGCATGCAAGCTATGGTCATACAACCACTCTTACACCACACCAGCTCTCTTTAAAATTCAAGACTCATGTACACCCCCCCATGCAATGCACAGAGAGGGATCGTGGAGCCATCTTGCACTGTTGCTAGCAGTCCTGCAAGTACAACAGTTGTACCATATGTGAGCATACTGAATGAGCAAGGAGTAATGTCACATGGCCAGCCACATCCATCTCAAAGAAAGATAACAGCACCTCATGGCAAATTTGCTTTTTATAACAGATGAACAAAAGACTGAGTAGGTCATGGAAAACAACAGCAAGATGCAGCGACGAGAGATGGAGTGCTGAACCCATAAGCTTCTACAGTTCATGAATAACAATAACCTAAGTAAGTTAAGCCAGGCCTGGTGGCTCAGGGGATTAATTGTATCCACCCCAGGACGTTTGACCTCATAGTCATAGTTCTGAATCCGGACGAGTCTATTCAACATTTCATCTTTTTGAGGTTAATGAAGAGAGCACTACTAGGTAAAAATAAACATCTGTTATTCTTTGCCAAGACACCACAAGGGGTGAGCATGTACTTTATAAATATACATATTATGTTAACCTTAGTATCACAAGATGGCTAACTCATGTACAATATTTACTAGCAAGTCAAATCTAGGGACATCTTTGAGACAGATATCTCTACAGCAGGTTTAAAGATGAGCCATCCACCTGCCATAATACCAGCAGTGTGTACATACATGCAAACCACCAATCACCCCTGCAAGCTGAATAAAACCCATCCACACATCACAAGAAAGACAGGCTGCTCGTGTATCTGCCTTCCAAGTTATTTCCGCTGTTGGCAGCCCAATGTGCAATGACACTTGAGAGGTTCGAATACAGATTAGAGTTTTAACTTTCTGTACTGATGACAGGACGGATAATCCTGTTGCTGGTACATAAACTGTAAAATTCACTCAGTTTCCCATAGAAGAAGCTGCAGAAGAACAGCAAACTATAGGTTTTACTTAACAGCTGTTTCAAGTTGTTGTTTCTTTGTATCATCTCTTTGCACTATCTATTGAATATTTGTGTACTGTGGGGCTCATATAATTTATTTTCATTTCCACTGAGGCTTTGTGCAGACTGAAGTTCTTGATGCAGTCATTAAGTAGAGCTTGGGTCTGAATGTCTTTCTTACTGGTGCTCTGTCCTGGGGATCAGTAATGGCTGATGGTTTCAGACCTGCAAATGTTATTGTCTGTATGGTTATTAGAACCAAGACAACACAAGAGCTTTTTCACCACATAAAGCTAAAACTTGTCGACTTCTGTTTTAGAAAGCACAATGTATCAGCCCACGAATAGAACATCACAGAATCTCAAATTATAGGGGTCGCAGAACAGCCTGTTTACTGTGTATTAATTAGACACCATTCTGCGATTGACTAGAAACACACAGATAGTGACCTGCAAGAAAATGTTTTTAAAAAAATCAGCCTGAGTTCACATTTGGTAACACATCAGCACGAAAAGGCAGTGGTCCACTGGACCACCAACTGCCCCCCCTCAATTCCCAAGGGAAAAGTTGTCCAAAGAAGACAGCTTTCCCTTTGATAATCAGACATCACTTTTGAGGTGTTGCTGACTTTTTAATGGTTTGCAAATGCAATTGAAGTCACAAACCACTGAGGCATCAAATTGCGATTCCCAATTAGGAGGGGGCACCGACTTAATTTTTTTTTTAACTGCAATTAAGAACTAGTCAGTAAACCCTTTTTACTATTCAGAAAGGCTACACTAAAATGCAAAATGTATTTAAAAGATAGCAAAAAAAGATTTAGCAAAGACAAGCCCTGTGATTTTCTCTATCACAGTTTGAGACTGCAAAACGGCTTTGCACATCAGGCCCCTTTGCGGTGCACAGCACTGGAAGTAACAAGTATTGCATTGCCAACACATGAGAAGCTGGGCTAGTCCTGTTAGAGTTCGAACTTACAGATC
Organism: Pleurodeles waltl; assembly: GCF_031143425.1. Taxonomy (NCBI): domain Eukaryota; kingdom Metazoa; phylum Chordata; class Amphibia; order Caudata; family Salamandridae; genus Pleurodeles; species Pleurodeles waltl. The sequence continues at coordinate 404,206,055 of NC_090440.1, forward strand.
ACACATAGATATGCACAGAAGGACTCACTGAGCCACTCGCAGGCATAAATTTGGACCCACTTTACAAGCAAGATAAAAATGGGAAACGCTGTCCCGAACTACTCCCAATCATTTTGAATTTTTAGGTTAAGAATTTTCATCACATTTTCTTTTATTTTCTACCTTTCTAAGTCACAGCCTATCACACAGTACAGCTGTCTGGTTTCCTAAAGACATCTTGAGGATATTCAGAAAGCTGGCCTCAGAATGCATTCTGCCCGCTGCTTGCCATTGGCGTTGTGGTTTGTAACTCACATTTTCTTGCTCTCCACTTGCTGGCTTTATTTGTTTTAGGTTGTCGTACTTGAGTTTGTACCTTCCCTTGTGAAAACCTTATTTACAGTATCCTTCCAAGTGCTCTCTTTCTGTAAACAGGCCTGTAAATCTTGTTCTCATCACATTTTCAGTGCAAAGATCGCTGTCAAATTTCAGGCGCTGTCTTCCAAGGGCGCTTGCCTACTTTTCTTTCTCTGACATCAAAGTGACAGAATTTATGTGACAATCTTACTGGACACGGAGGGTAGGAAACAGATTTTTTCCCACTACACAACAACATTTAAATGAACTGAAGTATTTTGGAATATATCAGAACTAGGAACACAATGAAGCACATGTTTTATTTCAGAAGTGTGTTTGAACCAAATACTTTATCTTAACACTAGGTGATGCAATTTTACACATCTTTGTCTCTGCACTGTATAGTTTTATTAGTAAAACTGTATGTCTGAGCAAATGCAATGGCCATTTCAATTGAAAATGTGTTGTCGGTAACGCAGTGTGCCACCACACCATGAATACTTTGCTCTAATCCACTGCACTCTACTCTGCACCACTCCAATCTATGTCACTGCACTCTATGCCTCTCTGCTCTACCCTGTACCACTCTACTCTATGCCAAAGCACTCTTTGCCAATCTACTCTACACCACTCCACTCTAGGCCACACCAATCTACTCTGCACTCCACTCTGCAACACTGCACTCTGCTCCAATACACTCTACACAAATGCACTTTACTCTGTAACACTCCTCTCTATGCCCCTGCACTGTACGCCACTCTAATCTACTTGACACCACTGCATTCTGTCACTGCTATCTATACCACTTTACTGTACACCATTAACCTCTATACCATTCTATACCACTCTACGCAACTGCACTCTACCCTGCACCATACCACTCAACTCTGAAACAATCTACTCTAAGCCACTGCACTCCACACCACTTTACTCCATGCCAAATGAGGCTTAACAACTGCACTCTACACAACAGCACTGTCACTGCACTCTATGCCACTGCACTCTACTCTGCATCGCTGTACTCTATGCCACTCTACACCACTGAACTCTGACACTCAACTCTGCAACACTGCACTCTCTCGGCCACTGAACTCTATGCCACTCTGCTCTGCACTACTCTACTCTATGCCACTGCACTCTACAGCAGTATACTCTGCACCACTCTATGCTACTCTACTCCACTATATGCCACTGCACTCTATGCCACTCAACTCTACTCTGCCCCACTGCCCTCTGAATCACTCAACTCCACGCCACTCCGTACCACTCTACCCCACTCTACTTTGCACCACTCTATGCCAATGCGCTCTACACCAGTCCACTCTACTCTATGCCACACCAGGGTATGCCACTCTACGTGACACCAAACTATACCACTCCAATACCTGACACTCTCTACCACTCCACTCTACTCCACTCTTCGCCATTCCACTTTACGACACTCCACATCACTCTCCTCTACACCACTAACTTTTAGCCATGCTGAACAGCAGCCACTCTTGTGTACAACATGGCTACAAAACATTGGCAAAGCAAGTAGCTCTTGCATAGGCGAGACCTATTGGCTTTGCCAAAGCTTGTTTGTCTTGCCATTAAGAGCATACCTAATTAAACGCACATTTCCATCAGTTGTACTTAATAAGTTAATGTCCAATGACATGTTATTAGGAGCCAGTCCACCTCGTGCCGCGAAGCCCCCCTCCATGTTGGTCGCCTGAAGGATGGACTCGAGGCTTTTCTCCGTAGGACGCGGACTCAGCCACCTCAGTCTCCTGGATGACCGCTCCGGCAGCAAACACCGTTCCTAAGGCGGTGTGCGCTCTAGCAGACAAGCATCTGAACTGGCAGCACACGTCATCGCTCTCCCCCTCATCATCGTGCTGTCCGCCATTGTAAGTTTATAACGACCTGCACAACGCGCACTCTGCTAATTGTACGCAACGTCACCAGAGGGATAAATCTATCCCATTAACTAAATAAAGGGAAAACATCGATCGTCCTCCTGCATCCCACGCCCCACCTTTCTGCTCCTTCTATGATAACCTGTCGACCCTATGACAAAGTACTTTGCAGAAAATGAGCAATAGCGGATTTCGCCCAGAGAGCAACAGGTGACGTGGGCTGCAGCTGGTCTCTATGGAAACAGCACATGCCAGCAGACGTACATCCTGCCTCAGTACCTCACCGTGTGCTGATGGATGGGAAGGGTGCTGCGAGGGAGGGGGGGAGGGGATGGGATGTATTATTTTGTAGCATGGGTCATTTCATTGCCCCGCACCCTCCTTTCTCGACCATGTCCTTCCCGGTGGCTTTATTACATGTGCGAGCTGAAGACTGTGGCACAGTTTGGACACCATTTGTAGTGAGCTGAATGGTGCTGGGGTTAAAGGAATACTTACCTGTGTGCATGGCGGGTGGCTGCCTCTCCTCTGCAAACAAACGTGTGTACCTGGCTACAAGTGGCCTCGACACTCCTAACAACAGCATACAGTGTGTACTGAAATTAAAAAACAGTATCACTTTCCAAAGGCGAAGACAAGTTTTAGCACAAAAAAAAAGAAGTAAATGCAGTAAAAAATCCTTTTACAGTGTGGTGTATCTACACGTTTCAGTCCTGGTCTGAGACAGGTGGGCCTGCGGAAGGAAAGCTGCCTATCTTTGGCTAAAGTTAAAAATGTTGCGTACTTACAGGAAATAATCAGGGGTTTCTGAGGAAGCCGGAGAGGACCCTGCGAGTTGCTCTTTGTCTAAAAAGGAAAGACACACTGGTAAATGCAAATGCTTCAATCCCCACATAAAAAGGTTTCCTGTGTGAGAAGATGAGAGGGAAGGGAGCAGGAGGCCCTGCTATAAATAACCCCAGGGGCCATTTTAACACTGACAGCCTTTGGGGTGGGCATGGCAACCCCGGTATACAATTCCAGGAACATAATGGTGCCTACTTCTCTCCAGATGCTCAGTTCACCCACAACAATGGATTCTATTCGACAGAGGCGACTTAAAAGGGGCGTTTTTGTAAACTCAAAACTCAAAATGGTTCTATTTTTAACCTGGCCACAAGGAAGCCCTGCGGATTACAGAAATAAGAAAAAACAGAACTCAAAGGCGTGTGCCTTGCATTCCACCAAGGGTGCCGAGGCCAGATACTACTTTGAAGCAAAACAACACTTAATAGTACTCAAAAAATCTGCAACAGACGAAATTGCCAACTGTCCAGGCCTCATTATCACTATTTGCTTCATTTGGCCACTCTTTAATTTGAAAATTAAACCCAACATATATTCTAGGTGAAGCATTTTTTGTTGGAAATAAACGTTTTTAATCACTACAGGTTACTTAAAAGTCACATTTATTTCACCCTGTCCGTATATTCTTTCGAACAAAATACTACATCGAAGCCCCTAGCTTAAGGAATAAATATGTAAGAGCGAGTAGTTTGTCTAATAAACGTCTGTGGACAAGTACCATGAAAGAAACAAGGTTGACGTGCAACAAACTGGCCTCACACTTGAGAGTTCAGCATTCCAACCTGGCAGGTTCATTTTTAAAGCCCCCCAAGCACACAGGAGAAGAGCGTAAAGTGTGACGGGCGCAGCTGGGAGCAGAGTCAGCTGCAAAAATGAGCCCGTGATAAACTGTGCATTTTTCCTGGATATCATGTTTTCACCTCTGCAGACTGAATGGGACATGACGTCGTTGTGCACCTATAATAGGAGGTGATCCGGTTACATTTACTCTTGTTTTACTATCTCTAGCACTCGCCCAGGGATCCAAGCCATGTGATCGGTGGCACTGACCTGGTTCCCCCAAAGAGAAACCTGACGTGCTGCGTTGTAATGCTGGACAGAACGTGGTGACGTCTGCCGGACTACCCACTCAGTCACACCATATGTTACGTTTTATTTTCACAAATGAGCACCTTCTCTCTTTCCAATATGCCCTGTAACACCCCACTCACTCCACGATTCAGGTACATATACTTGCAACTGGCTTCCTAATCATAAAATTAAACTTAGCAGGCCGCCCAGCAGAAGACCATACACCTATAAGCATCTTAGGCATTCATCATTTACGTGCTGCAGCCTTGCGTCACTTACAACATCTATGATGACAAGTAATTTTCTAGCTTAAAAAAAGAAATAAGGCCAACTTAAATAAAACAAACGTGATTGGATCTTTTCAGATCCTGAACTAGTTCTAGAGTTTAAAAAGTATTTTTCAGAGCAGGAATTAAATCTGAAACTAGCATTACAGGACTGAAGAACAATTTTACCTTTTGTCCCATATCTACTGATATGCCCCCACAAATGAGTACATTTGAAGGAACTTCTTCCCAGCCAGAGGAAATATTATAGAGGCAATTTAGCACCCGTAGAATTTCATGCAAAGTTGGATCTATAAAGGAATCCTTCTATTGCTATTAAACCTGAAGCCAAGGAGGGAAGCATTGTGTTAATGGACAGTGACTTCTATGATAAGGGAGTCACAACCTAACATTTACACAGCCTCCCCTCAAATCCTACCTCTGAATTTAGACATCAAATTTTAACCATCACAAAGGATGCATTGGATAATTCGTGGGTAAACCAGAAGGATTTTTAGTTGGTTATAAAAAGGATCCACATATACCTACTACCAAAAATTGACAAAGATCCAATCACACTGTCCGGCAGACCCATAATTTCTTGCTGCTGTTCACTTATATAACCCATATCAGGATAGACTGTTTGCCGACTCTCAACTTGTCCATCTGCATGCTTTTACATTTTTCAGGAGAACCCACTGAAAAAAACATGGAATGGGATACCCCAGTAGGAAAGTTTAATGAGATATACCCATTTAAGCTTCCTGAATTATCAAGCGCTCCCTCACATAGGTTGAGCCCATCCAGATGCATTGTCATTCTGGATGAAGGACTCGGTAGTAAAAAAAGATGCAGGCACCCTGTGTGGAGAGTAAATTTAAAGCCCTATTGTGGCTGTCAGCAGGGGTTCTAGAACTAAGTCAGGATCCCAACAGATCAGATCACGTTTCATTTATTAAGCAAGCCCCATCTCTGTTATTAAGAGTTTTCTGTCACGTCAGAAGATGATATTGTCTTTAATTCTCTATATTAGATATAGTATGTCATCTGCTAGGTCAGAAACATATTTGTCATGTACCAGAATCACATGGTACCCCAAGGCTCCTCCTTCCATGCTTAAGTGTGGCAGTCACACAGGACTCTTTGAACCCTCATCTAGAACCACAAAGTGGGTTTACGCATCGCAAGGTGACACCAGGCTGTTATCTTCTTAAATGTAGACAAGTTCACATCAACCACTTCATCATAACAATACATGCCCACAAAGTAATGCTCCACACACAATGACATTTGCACTTCATGTAGTCATTAGCTGATCAAACACTACAAGCACTATATGTCTAACCCACAATTTCCTGGGAGGTAGTTTCAAGCAGCAAACAAAGAAAAGGAAGGGTAATTACATTTCTTTGGTCAAGAGCTAAAGGGTGACAACAACTTTAACAGTTCAATGTTTTGCCATGATCAGAGTACCCCACTTTGATGGATCCTAGACCACATTTTTGCTTTTTACCATAGTATGCACTCAAGCTCTGGCCACATACACTCCTCTGGATCTCAGTCCTTTTACTAGATTGGTGCTTCACAATGTGGAGCAAACTGGGACAAACCAAAGGTCTCCTTTGAGTGGGCTGGTGTGGTAGGAAAATCTATTTTTTGCCAGCAGTCTTCAGTATTCAAAAAGAATCATTACTCACGGGCACCCTTCACTCATGACTTCACCTCCCTCCTGTTCAGCCACTGCATCAGAGTGTAGTGTCTAGGGTCCTTGCCAGGGGGTTTGTAATGAGGCTACTCTGCATGATTTTCTTCCTCCTTGAGATAAGACGCCTGTGCCTCATCAATCAGCTCTTCCCTTGTATTAGTTCCAGTATGATGACTACCTCTAATTGCAGAAATGCAGGCTTCCACCGGAATCAGCTCAATGGTGGCCAAGTAGAAAAAGTCTCATGGCTAGGGTTCCACTGTGGAGTTAAAAACACCTGATCAATGTAATGGACCAGACAGCAGTCTCTTGACAACTACTGCAGGCTGGTGGTTCCTCAGCTCTTTGTGCATCCCTCTGTGGCCTTCTTTCAGCTATGGATGTAAGAATCAGAGCCTGGCTCTGTGAGTGTTGTCTGATGTTTGCTCCTGTCTAGATCCAAGGTCACAGTCCCTGATCCCAGCTCTTGAGTGGTTCAGCTCTAACGGTGTCTCTGCACTCCACCCTCTTTGTAATAGTGAGGGTAGATACTTGTAGGGTACTCAGATCCTTAATTCTAGGTCTGGCTGGGTTGAGAACTTGAGGTTAGATGGTCTTTATCCCCGCAATTGTGTCCTTTCTCTTTGGTTTACCCCAAAAATTCTCTATCACCAGTGAATCAGTTATGCACACAATTCACCTCTGGAACACTTGCAATATAAAAGTGCGCAGAAAAGACAGAGTTGGGTGACTGGGGACAATCCTGATAGGCCATGACCTCAACAGGGCTAGGGGAGAGTTACATATATCTCAGGCCGACCTATCAGCTTATTGGCAACGCTGCTCATTTTGGCACACCTAAGCCCCCCTCTGTATAAAGGCCATTCTGCTGCTGGACTCTGAAGCCACAATCAGTGTGTTGTATTGGGACGTGATGAACAAATGTTCACTTGCTCTTCAGGAAGAGAGGTGAGTTTACCTCAAAGCAAGGCTCAAATGTTCAATAGAGAATTAGCAAAGCAGACAGGCCTGAGTAGGGCAAGCTGATGTGATGGTCAACTTTTGTTTTATTATTTTATTGAAAGCACATGTACAGAACGAAAAGAAAGAAACAAACATGCTGCTGCCTCAACACAGCAGCTATTTACTTCCCATAAAAGTTTTAAATGTATAAATAAATGAACCATCACTTATAATTTTAATAGAACGGTACAGGTGCTGGTGCACCCTAGTAAGCACACGTTCTTAAGAAAAGTATAGAAACCATGTTCTAGATTGTTGTTGTCAGCAAACAAGCTGAACTAAAAAAAGCTGGTGCCCCAAGAAAATGATACATACTAGTGCTGCTACTTGTTTTGCGCAAAAAAAGCAGCACATTTTGTTTTACACAGAAACCCATAACGGCACGGCTTAATGCCTCCCAATGGTTTTGAAACAATGAGCAGCTGCATAGCTAGTTTTATAATTAAGTTGCTTTCTGCTTTGGGCTACCAGCAGTCAGCGTGCTGCTTTGGCAGGTGGCATGCTCCTGCATGCTGCCGACGACGCGCAAGGACAAACCTTTGATGTCAGGCTGTTGACTGGGTTGCAACAGATTCTAAGTGGTGCATATAAAATCTACCACCACCATGGTGTACTGGTTAGGAGTACTGCTGCATCAAGTTTCATGAAGGGCTGCTAGGGTGACGCCTGTCAGGTGTGCAGAGGAGCTACAGCCATGGTCCACCCTCAAAGCGCTACCTCAGGGAGGCACCTGATCTACCCTTAGTTTTGAAAGAACACCAACTCTAGTATCTTCTCCACAGAATGCAGCATTATGTCAGAAATATTCAGTTTCAGGAGCCTTTCACTGCCCCCCGACAGCAAGAGCATCACATCTTGCGATATCCCTTAGCCGCAGAATTCCTGGGGTGCTGCACACCACACCAGATCACCTACTGGGCTGAACTAGGATCTCCTTTACCACAACCACCTACATGCTAACTTGAATACCAACCGTATTCAAGTTAGCATGCTGCGCACTGCAGACAGTAGGGAGTGTTAATAAGCGCATTGATACAGGGGGCTATTATGCACCCTATGACATAGGGTGGTTAAGTAGATTGCAATACATAGTTAAACTCCCCTTCGCTTTAAGATGAGAACTCTATAAAGTCTTTCCGGTGTGCTGGAGTTCAGCTTTTGGACAACCTCCCCAAAGAGCTCAAGTAGGCGGCCAGTGATATTTAATTTAAAAAGGGGCTGAAAACGTACTTGTTTTAACTCCTCGCCTCCTAGTCTGGTATACTACGACGTTCAGATACTTATGGGTTATGTACACCTTATAAATGAGTACTGACTTGGAAAAGCACACTGCACTTATGTACCATACTACACAGAGCTGTGACACACATTCTGATCAAGGCCAGTGAGATCTTTGTTTCCATAACTTATGCCTTGTGGAAAGATTGTATAAAATATGCAGAATGAGGCAAATGTCAAGTGGCGTTCAAATCTCTAGGACTTTGACCACTGCCACCCAGTAGCAGCCTGCTGACACGTGGGATCATCTAGGGAACTTTTATGAAGAGGAGGGGAGTGATTTCAGCATTCCGGGTTAGCAATAAATTAAGAAACACAGTACTAATTCCCAGATAACAAACAATGTACGACATGCATATGTAAGGAGCCCTTGTCGGGATCTGGGGTCTGGAACTCGGGTCCCATAACTTGGGTCCATGATTACTTGCTACAACTCCTACATAAAGGCAAAATAAATGAGGTTGTCTCACTCGAGGACCATTGTTAGCACGGAGAATTAATGGGGGCTTCCCTTTGGTTTTGCATTTGAAGCCACTCCCGCAAGCTTTTGAAGATGGGAAAACTTTCTTGTCACAGCAAAAGTATGATTACATGGCATAAATGTTTTATGTAGCAGACAGGCCTGCGAAAGTAAAGTAAAAAACGTTTTATACTGACTAGAGATTATGATAGCGGAGGTATTTGAGGGTGACCACACCACCTGTCCCCAGCATACTTCATTATTTGCTAAGGTCTACGGCGTGCAAGAAAAAACTGGTGACATTATATTAGCTAACCGCACACAATGGAACTTTACAATCTCACCCCACACACTTGCATGCTGAAAACGCATGGCAGCTGGTAAAATCAGGGACAGGAGCCATGGAAAAGTGGAAATAACTCAGGAAAGACAACAGGGCTATATATAGGAGAACAAAAGGTTCATTGAGAACATTTACATTTTAACTACATAACTCACAACTCCCTTTGCGAGTGGAGGGGTTGATTACCTTCAGGGTAGGAGAGACAGCGCTCGAGCCTAAGTGCTTCTTCCTCCCAGTCATCCTCCTCTTCCTCCTCGTCGGTGCTTTCTTGTTCCAGTCCTTCTTCTTTGTGCCGCTTTGGTTTTTTGTTTGATGGACAGTCCTCTTCCACCGTTTCCTGCCCTGAAGGGCTTGGAGTCCCCACATTGTCGGTAGATGTTTCGCTGTGTTTCTCGAGGTCCTCACTCTTTAAACAGTGGTCCATTGGCTCCTGACACCGGTGGCTTTTTTTTAAGAAGGCATTGTGACTTTCGGGCACACACCCTGGAGTTCTTGGAATGTCCCTTCCAGGGCTAGTGCTGGATATGCTTGAAGCTTTTGGCGGTCTTTCTGGAGGCATCAGCTTCAACGAGTTGGACTCTTTACATTTTTTGCTAGCCTGTCTCTCTGTACTCTCTGAAGGTGCTGAACGTTTCTGGTGCCAACAACAAAAAACAAAAAAAACCGTTCCTTTCAGGGTCAACTTTTACATTTCACAAATAACTCATCATATTATTCTTTGAAAAAACGCATTAGCTGTGTACAAGGTTTTAAATAAGAATTTAAATAAGTGTCTCTAAAGGAAAGAAATGGAATGTAGTAGAGTAATTGATTGAAATTATTAGGTCTCATTTACTTGTGTCTCGTGTCTCCTCATGCCAGGACCTAACTATTAGAATTATATAAATGAGTAGAACTGCCTGGGATAGCATTTTTAGTCTTCAGAATATCATATTATAGATGTGTCACGCAATATAAAAGAAGGTTAATATTGGAATTAATTTCTTAAATGTGAATTAATTTTGATATATTTTGATTATGAAATAAAATGATTTAAGGTATTAGTAGTTCTCCTCTTTTCATTAATTCACTACAAAAAGATTTCATTTTATTACAAACAGAATTAGAAAAATCTGAGAGGTGTCATTAATGATGATGTCTTTGAAAAGACTACCTGGATGTTCATTTTTGTAAGGAGAAAATACTTCAACCGAAGTGAACAAAACAGACCAAACAATCCATACGTCCACATAATAAACAATAGAACTGGCCTCCTTATGAGAGCACCTGCTAACAAGGGTCTGACTGGGGCACAAATGGCAAAGGCAAGGCACCATGCTGGAAAAGCTTTTTATTTTTTAGGTCAAAACCTAATGAGTGTGACTCCATAACATGATGTCCAATGTGCCCCATAAAGAGTTGGCTTGGTTCTGCTTATGACATATTTCTAACCCAAATGACTACTGTTGCCTTTAATGAAACAAAACAACAGGTCATACAACTCTAGAATGAGGAGTGTTTTATATTATGCAAGGAATTGTGCATTTCTACTGAGCAGCACATGCTATTCTAGCTTTCAAAGGTAAGCTGGATATACCATAAAGGTGTTAAGTATCTGTCTAAACCACAAAACCAATATTATTGAGAACTAGAGGCTTGCTGCATCTCATACATTAAGTGTCATGTTTATATAACTTCTCGGCTGCGAGCGGTGTTACAATATTTTCCCTCTTGCATCATACAAGCCTGGTCTAAATTTTTATTTCTTGCTTCCCTGTCTTGTTTTTCTGACAACTAATGTTCCTTTTCTGACTACCCATCCTAGTCAGAGGTCACCTGCCGTCATAATTTAATGGAGGTGGTTGAGTGCACTTATTGAAAGAGGAGATGGACAAGCTGTTGAGAGAGCCATGATTCTCCATCTTGTTTTGTGCCACCCAAATGCCACTGTGCCCTAACACTGGTAAGCACCAGGGGAGGGTTGAAGCAAAAAGACCATGCCTTTCTCTGGAACGCTCCTGCAACTTCAGCAAGGCTTGGTGTTTCAGCAACAGGGATTTGGACATGTTCACATGTAGCACAACAGAAATAATGTTTACCAGTTCAGGAGCTTTCCTTGCTGTGCTCTGATTAGGTGCTATCTCCGTCTCCTTCCGCGAAAGGTTCGAAGGTTGGAGAGGCCGTGCTGAGGCACCACCGGACTGTCTCCTGCAGAAGTAAGAGCAGAGCGGGCTTAAAGCGTGACAGACAAGCATGCAGTTTGATCATTCTTGTAGAGTCTATCTGCTCTTATTAATATAAACCACCTTGATTAGTGCAGGAAGGGGTTCAAGATATTTATGCATGGATGTTATCGGAGAAGCTCCAGGTGATGAATCAAAATGTGAGTGCATCACATAAACAAAATGTGTTATCTTTTTAGGTCCATGAAGCAGCACACCATTTGAAACTTCTCAGCAAACAGCTGGGTGACTATGCTTAAGAATTGTAGACACTAAAGGGCTGAGAAAGAAATTGTCCCAGAAGTGAGTGGTCTTTACGCTGCTGGAAGCATGCCATTTGTAAGTGTGCCATAGAGACAGACAGCTGAGCTGGCTCACCACCCTCATGTTTAAGAAAAAAATAAACACACATACAAGTATATGTATAATATATACATATATATATACATACACCTCACTGCAGGAATTGCCTATGATCCATTTATTTACAAACGATTTATAGCCATCAGGAAGATGACACATTTTGGCTGATCTCACAACCTTAGTCACAATAGTTGTCATTGTCGACATGACACCTATAAAACAGCTTTCTTCATATCACGTGAAATTAGTGGTTGAGGAACACATACATAAGCTTTTGGTTTTCCTTCTTTCCGTCATCAACCATTGGTTATTTCAAGTGTCATTGACGTTTTGGTTCTATCAGACACAATATGAGTCAAGGGTAAGCCCACTTCAGCCACTGGTCCTCGTCACTGTGAGACAGCACTCTTCATTTAAGTGCCAGGAGTGGTTGTCATAACTCTTATTTCATGTTTCATTTATTTTTGTGATAGATCATTTTTATTTTATTTTGTTGTTTGTAAACTCTGACACACCATCTTTAAAAGGTGGCATTTTGTTATCTATTACTTTTAAATATTCAAAGCCCACTGCATACGTTTGCAAAAAATAAAAAACATATTAAACAATAAATAGATGAATAAAATTATTGTTGTCTGCCAAGCCCAGGCATACTGGTTTTGCCAGTGCTCGTTAAACATGTTTTAAAAGGGGGTGTTCAGTCCTGGAATACCACCCAGACTTAATTTAGCTTCCAGCTAAAAAATTTACGAACACGTGTGCCATGGGCTGCTTTTTAGTTTGCCAATTACTAATGTCTCAATTGGCACATCTTAATTTTTTGCAGCAAGTGTTGTTATATGTCAGTGATTTCTTAAGTAGGCAGTCTTCTTTAGTCCCATGTTTACGCGCAAGCAGCAGCTGTGTATCAGTGGATATATGACACAGGCATGCAGTCTTAGGCTACGAACCGAGTTCTAAGCCCAGTATACAGGAGGCTGCAGAAATAAATTCAAGAACCCACTATCATTGATGCCAAGTTCTCAAGAAAGACAACATCCGTCTGGTGCTTCAAATCATTAGAGCCACGTTGCACAGCCTCCCCTTGCAGTGGTCGGGAGCACAGGCCAGAACCTGAAGACCGCTGAGCACACGCTGAGTGTCGAGGGAGGGAGCAACGCCCGTATCAAAAGCACGCAAGTATTGCACAAATACTGATTAATTACACGTCGGTCCAGTGTTTTCCAATGGATGAGAACAGTTCAAGGCTGAAGTGCAGGCAAACCATAGTGACATGGTGGCTTCTGAAGATCGCCTTTCTACGGAAGCCTGAGTGACCCGTGCTTGCGCCCTACTGGAGCCTAGGCACTGGTGTAACTCTCAGGCCATGATCGTCCAGTGTACCCCAACGCAGAAACGGCTCCCGTTGGCCAACTGCGGCTTCTCTTAAGAGAAGGGCCATCAGCTGGGCTGGGCTGCAGATCTATTAATAATGCAGCTTCGTGCCGCACCCTGAAACTTATACTGCTGATGCTAATGAAAAAAAGACGAATGAGTCGAAAATGCCTTCAACAACCCGACTTCGTAGTTAGGTGAGAGGAGGAGCAGAGAGAAAGACCGAAAATAAATAAATAAAATATTAGGAACAAAGAGAGAACAAAGCAACCAAGGGACATATGTACGAACACGTTTTCCCATCGACTCAAAATGGGTAAAACCCTTTGCTACATCTGGCCGCAAGACACAGCCAAAAACGCAGATAGAAAACAAGCGTTGGAAATGGCAAGAGGTCTGGCTTTAATGTGCTACACAGTGCTCTCACAAAAAACACAATTTAACTTGCTTTCGAAAGGGCACACCTATCGTCATGCACTTATACAGACAAACTGCTCATCCTGAAATTCTCATGGTGCAAACTGCGCAGAGAGAGGCCCAGCACTCATACAGGCAGGTCGCTCACCCTGCACTCAGACTGGCAACACCCTTCACTTTGCACTCAAGCAGGCATACAACTTTAGATGGGTTCACCACTCATGCAGCCATACATACACACTGCCCATCATGCAGTCACACACATCACCCTGCAGTCACATGAGTGCACCTCGCACACTGTGCAGTGACACCAACCTGCACTCACAAGTGCAGACTGCGCACCCTGTGCTCGCACAGGCCCGGTTTCCCTTGCACTCAGTCAGGCAGATAGCTCAGCTTGCAACTAGGAGGGCAGACTACTTCCCTTGTACCCTCATCCAGCACTCTAACATATGCACCACTTCAAGCAGACGTGCACACCTGTCACACAATGACAAACACACCTGAAAGAGTCACGAGTGAACACCACGGTGTGCAGGAAGCCTTCCCTACCAATACTTGTACAAGCGGTACACTCATGAATGACAGCCACCCCTACCCCGGCAGGGAGAAAGATGAAAAGCACAGTGGGGACACTTAGACTCTCAACCGCTTAGCAAGGATGGGGCCCAGTAGATCTCTAACCACCATAATCCAGTCACCAAGCGAGACATGCCAACAAAAAAGAGAGCGTTCCACAGAGCCTCATAACATCAAGTTTGGAGGCTAGTTTAACTCGGTGGCCAGTGAAATCAGGTTTAAGGTCTGTAAGTAAATAAGGACATTTGCACAGCGCACTATTAGACACAGTTTGTCTCTAAAGGCAGCTCTTAAGCTCCTATTTACTTTTTTTGTATTTTATACCTAAATGAAAAATATTCTGATGTACATCTCGATCCAAGATGTCTTACAGTCGGATACATTCTGCACCAACAACCAAAGTCCATCCACATTACTCTACCTACACAACCTGGCCGTTCAAGGGTCTTTGAGATGGGATTATAGCGTTCCTTATTCCCTGCCAGGCAGGGAAAAAGTAGAGATCACACACACAAACACACACACACACACACATTTACAAGTGCATGTATACAAATACACAAACCTCTACAACACTTAAGCATCTGCAGAACTTCCATCCTTCGCCTCCCTGCCCACTTTCTTTCTCCGCAGCGAGCAGGCTTCCCTTGTGCTGTCTGGCAGAAACAGGGACTTAAAACTATTTCAGACTTTAGCAGCGCTTGTGGAAAAGGAAAGCATACCTTTTGTTTCTCCTTTGCGGACTGACCTGCCCTTTCGCCCAAAATCCGGGACATTTATTTAACAGTATCAAAAGTGGAGAACACCGGGACAAGTCCACTAAAAACCTGGACTGTCCAGGGAAATCCGGGACGTGTGGTCACCATACCATGCAGGTCTGCAGCTTCCAGCAGACATACCAATGACGGGCATTGTTTTAGCATATTAAGTACTTCTTGCATCCAAAAGGAATTATATTTACCTCTGCACCCTGGCCTATCAATAGTGTTCTCATCCTACGTCCAGGTTCCGTTCTACAGTCCTTGAGCCCACTGGACACTCGCCAAATCCCACCCTGTACACAGAAACCCTCCACTGCATTCACAGACCAGAAAACACTAATAGAACTCTCTGTAATGCCACCCAAAAGTCAACCATTAGCACAAATACCACTACGTCTGCTGTCAAGAACCAACCAAAGCCCAAGATCCCTTATCAACCACTAAAACCCAAATCACCATCTACTGCCCTCTTTGCAGTTCACTCAACCCATGATCACTTGTGCATCATCCACCAATTCCATACAACATCCACTACCGTTGCCCCATACTGAAAAACAACACTGAGGACACCTTATCAGATTTTGTCAGGAGACAAAAGTATTATGCCAAACAAAATCCCACAAAAGAAAAGAACATTGCTTCCTTGTGGAATAAATAAATTATGCAAACAATAAATATACCATGTCAGGAATTCATATGAAGTATCACAATAATATAAAGATAAAGCATAAGAAAAATAATCAATGACAATAGACAGAGAACATACTTGAATATTTAACATTTAATTCACAATGATAATGCTCAGTGCCCAAGTGATCACGCAGAGCGGAAGAATCTAAGAGAACATAATGGGGTTTATAACACTGAAAGGCAATAAACCATATAATTATTACCAGGGCCACTGGAACAATGGGCCAAATTATGAGGCAGGGTTGATAAAGTATATGGAAAGAAAAGGTAAATTTTGCAACATGATGAAGCCCTTTTTGGGATAGTACTACTTCATTATTTTGCCAGTTCTACACTTGATAACACTGTCTGAGCATTGGTTCCACCTCATTAGTACCAGGTAATCACCCAAATATACCAATAAAAAACATAATGGTCAAGGATTGCAAATAGGCCTTCCACTACACGGCAACACATGTTTGAGTTGGAAACAAATGTTTTTGTTAAAATCTACAGATTACGCAGCGTATGATGAATTATGTACATATGTGGCAAAACTATAACTATGCAACAAACACCGTAGCCGCACAATCATATAATTCCAATGGCCCTGATTATTATGTTGTAGTTTGTACAGATTAAATTGTACATATTGTTAGACCTGGCAGCTCTTTCCGTGGTTTGCCCTGTCTTTTGACCTACTGTTTTTGATCCTGTGCTGATTTTCGTTTTGTGGGTTTTAGGACTCTAGGCACTGTACCACTATCTAAAAGTGCTAGAGTGCAAGTACTTCCTGTCTAAATTGTATCTAAATTGTATTGGTGATTGGTTTTGTCCATGATTGGCATATCTGATTTAGTGGTAAGTCCCTAGTATAGTGTACCAGCTGTGCCCAGGTCCTGTAAATCAAAGGCTACAAGTGAGCCTGCAGCACTGACTGTGCCACCCGCACGAGTAGCCTTGCAAACATGTCTCAGGCCAGCCATTGTAGTGTCTGTGTGTGCACACTTGCCAGGACCAAACCTTCCCTTTTATTACCCGTAAGTCACCCCTATGGTAGGCCCAGGGCTTAAGTAGGGTACAGTGTATTTAAAAGGTAGGACATGTACCGGTGTTTTTTACATGTCGTGATGGTGAAATAATGCTAATTTCATTTCTCACTAATGCAAGATCTACCACTCCCATAGAGTAACATAGGGATTGCCTTGCAATAACTTTTAAGTGTAATTTCGTATCACTTCCCCTGAAACCATAAGGACCCTCCCCTGCCTAGTAGTAAGAACCAAAGGCCTCACCCCCTGGTAGCATTAAGGAACCGACGCTGCAGCAGCTCTAGTGACACCTCACCTACCTGACACAGCCCAATATCTTTGTTTCCTCATTGTTTTCCAAGGTACTGTAACTGGAGTCTATACAACTCCGGCCTGCGCTCCCTCGCAGTTAGCGCCGGACTGTTGGAAGCTATTACGTTAAGGCATTTTGATAGCCCCAATTGGAGCAATTGCGTTTCTAAGTGCTATACTACATTTAATCTTTGAAAATTCATATCTTTACTTGTGTATGTTGGATTTTTGCCATTTTGATCTTGTTTTACGCAGATAAATAAAGGCATTTTTTAAAACTGGTGTGGATTCCTTTTATAACGTTTTCACTGTGTTACTGTGTGAGTGTGTGTACAAATACTTTACACATTGTCTCCGAGACAAGCCAGACTGCTCGTACCAAGCTACCAAGGGGATGGGCAGCTATGTGACTCCCTTACCCTGACTAGAGTGAGGGTCCCTACTTGGACAGGGTGCAAACCACTGTCAACTAGAGACCCCATTTCTAACAAATACCAAAAGGGTTATAAAGTTAATTCAAGCAAGATCCAATTACCCAAGACATTGATGACGTTTCGACCCAGAGTAGTTTGAAGGGTCATCATCGGAGCAGGAGATTAAAGATCATAATCATAAGCTGTATATATATTTGGAGGTGAGGTTTGGTCAGAGAGTAGGTACAATCAGTATGGAGGATTATTAAGTGTATAGTCATGAGAAAATGAGGCCTATTAATTAGTGCACCCAGAGGTCCCTTGCCAAGAAGGAATGGAAGTGGGAATTACTTACAGGAATAATAATAAACTCAAAGATGCTGTTCAGCTGCAGTGTCAGAAGAATGACTATAAAAAAAAACATCTTTGAGTATAAGGAAAAAAATAAAAAAATAAAGAAAAGATATGCATGTGCTTGCAGACTTGAACACTGAGCACAGTCATGATGAATTACCTGTTGTAAATAAAGCCGCTCTAATGCTATTGTCACTAATTATCTTTCTTCATCTTTCTATTTGAATTAATGTTGATAATTTATATAAATACTAGTCATGGTACATTTATTGTTTGCTTAATTTAATTATTCCACAAGGAACCATTGTTTATTACTTCCTTGATTGTCCCATGTTCCAGGTGGTTAACAGGCAGCCACTGTTCTTCATTAATCCCCAAAATTTCAGAAGAAAAAAATGTATTCCATTTTAATGACATTTTAGAGACATTTTGCGTAATAGTCAATGCTTGATCCTGTGGTTTCATAGGTCGTACGCTCTAAAAGGATTGTGGGGGTTTAAACCAGTGTACAATGCTGCGAGGGTGCCTCATGTGCTGGGCAGCTAGGTTATATGCAAGTAGCATATATTGCAAGTGTGCTTCTTGCAGAGATGCTGCTCCAAGAAAAGGGGTTGGTGAGGGGAGATTTCTGCTACAACTTCTCGCAACCAACCCTGTCTTCCAATGGGCAAAGAGCAGCTTCAGCACAAGGGGCCAGAAACTAATAGTCATGTGACACACACCTCAACATGGGCAGAGCAGTACCCATCAAGTAAGAAGCAAGCAGCCCAAGATAATGAAGTGGGTGCATGTGCCACATCCCCTGTATTGGGTTCCCCACTACCGCCCCTTGTTTTCAGGTGATAGTGTAGGGGGTCTTTGGCAGGCCCAGGTGTACGGTTGTGGTAAGTGGGTGGCTCTGAGGGATTGGGGCACAGCTCATTCCTCAGCATGCTTCTGACTCATATCAGGCAGCGGCCCCATATATGAACAAAGAAGGTGGGCCTTTGAATCCAGAAGCAGCTCAGGAGTGTAATGTTATGTGTATTTGGGCTGGAACCGCTTATGGGCCTTCACTAGCTCACCGTTCTGGTTCCCGAGCAGGCCAGCGCTTCCTTTGGCCAGAATGTTGTGCCTTCAGTGACACTGCCACTTCCATACTAGGTCTGCCATTGGGATACTTGCATCATTTCAGCATACCAGCACCGCCTCTCCCTTGAAGTGTGGGCATCCAGGGCCACTGCAATGATGGCTCCAGTGGAAGGTGCCACACTGCGGGCTAAGATTTTTGAGCAGTGGAGATAAAAGGGTGAGTGCAACACAGATTAACGAAATAATGATTATCTGTGTTCTAACACTGCACTGTCCAGAAAGACACACTAAGTGCAGGCCACCGCATCATTATGTGTGAATGTGGCACCCATGTTAGGTGAGGATAAACCCCTCTGCAGCCAAAAGGACTGCAATACAAGCCTTTGCATCAGAAGGTGTGATATTCATGGTTGGAACAAGAACTCATTTTTGGATGGAAATGCACATCATTTGATCAAAAATGCTATTTTCAGGGTAACATGTGACCGGAGCCAACGTCCCTTTCTTTTTGGTACTTCTTGAAGCTATTTTTTCTTTAAAACACATGAGGTAAGGAGACAGCTATGCTGTCAAGTGAGACCTAAAACAAGCATCGGCAGACCACTAAGTCTGGTATTAGTTGCTAGCTTTTTGGCTTTGTCAATCCTTGTTTTGTTATGTTTTTTTTCCAACATTTTTATTGCTAGATAAGCTGCCAGACACTGTCAATCTGAAATAAAAACACTGTCTAAAAGCGAAATATTATTTGGTGTCCAAAAGTACCCATTGCCATAGTCGGCCTGGCTCCGAAAGGAACTACTTTGTGTGGCTCTGCTCCTTTTGATAGGGCAGAATACTGTCACTCACAATGAAGTTAGCCATTGGCTTAAGTGGACTGACCAAATGCTGTAGCGGGCAAAAAAGACACGTGAATGACACAATAACAGACTAATGGAGTGCTGGCTAAAAACCACTGTTGTAAGTATATTACAAAAATAATTTTGGTAAAATCAAAAAGCACTTGGCTAACATCAGAAGACCTTAAAAGAAGAAAGAAGGAAAGAGAAAATTTGTCTTATAATACTGCATGGTGAAACAAAAATATTCTGCCTCTAAGAGCTATAAAACATGCTCGTTGGATAAGCTACTGTACCATGGAAAGCTTTTTTCTCTAATTCTTCTAACGTTGCACCTTTCAGAAGCACTTAACTCACTTCAGGAATCACGAAAAAGCATCAAGAGGCGCATCAGTTTTCAGCGTAGGCGACTCTCCTGCAGATGTATCACTCAGTGACAACTAAATGTCAAATCTCTAACTTGAGACTTAAATGAAATGGCAAAATGTGACCCGCGAAGACACTGCACAACACATCAACGCTGTTTAAAACTCCCTCTCCACCTGCTTCCACACCTAGGTCCTTCTCCACAGAAAGGGGCTCATTAATGAACCCCCGCTCTACACTCCGGGGAGGAGTGACCCTGGAAGACCCTATCAAGGTGAGTTGCAAAAACATTCCATCTGCAGACCAGGCGTATGTTTTAAGTAGCACATGACAGAGTCTCCACTCAATGGAAACCATTGCTTCTGGGAGACTGTGCACTGCTCTTCCCTCAGTCGTAAGAATTGCACAAACAAATAGAACAATGCTTTAAAACTGTAGCGCAAACGATGCTCCGGTAGCCTACATATGTTCATAGCTTTGCTGCCCTGGTGGTAAGATAAATCATAACAGGAAAGTAAAATCAGTCTGTCCAACCCTGTTGGTTTCATGATTTACTTCGGGCAAGGTATTATGGTTCCAAAATCAATTTGGTAGAAGAAAGCGAGCGCACACCAGCATCGATTCACTACCCCCTTCTTCTGCCTCCCTTGAGAGACCTTGTGGTTGAAGTGTGCTTTATTCCATCTTATTCTCGACTGCAGAGCTACAGCATGGTGGATAGTGAGTGAAAAGGACTTAACTGATCCTAAAAAGCACCTCCCCAATTAAAAATATACACAGTCGCTTCCAAGCGGGACAAAGTCAGCCCCCATCCTGTGGCCATACCTGAGAAGAACCCGTGCGATGTGCTGCTTCTCCTCAATCGAGTATCCCGTCCAGTCTTTCTGCACCTGATGGAAGAGATCCTCCTTCAGAGTATAGCTGTTGTCCTTGGGGTTCAATCTTCCAACCTGAAAGGAGTCAAAAGATTAACTGGAAAAATGAGACAGATATAGAAGTACCGAGAGAACGCAAGGGTGATTGTGAGTGTGGCTGCACGTGTCTGCTCGTGGCCCACGTCTTGTAACTGTACTCCAAGAAGGAGGGAGTGAGAAGTGATACAGGGCTGCTCACCTTCCCAAACATCTATCCATTCCAAAACACAGAACACATTTATATTGTTAATAACAACTCATAAGTTAAATGTAATTATAGTGTTGTGTACACATAACACTTGGCTTGGCATTTGTAATTTATTTTAACTGGGCCTACTGTGATGCACTCTACGTAGCCTCACCTGACAAACCCTCTCAAGATAAAGGGGCCGACCACTGCAGAGAAAGGAGAATAGTTCTCTTTACTTAGCACTGCATCACTAACAATTACCAACAACATGCATTCCAGAATGCTGCTTAGTTGGATGAGATCTGCTTTGGTGTTTGACATTTCGTGTGACAGTATTCTCTTATGGCCCTTCTAAGCCTTAGCTGGCCTGCCAACATCTACTCAAAGAGTGAAGGACACTTTGATTATACCCACTTTCTGTTGCAGCTTGTGTACTTTGATTAGTAAAGTTCGACACCCCAATGACCCCCATAATTCCCCACTCTGGGTAATATATCCTGATGTTGTGTGTAAAGTTTTTTTCTCAGACAAGTTCAACTGTTCCTGGTCTGTCTTGTGTTTCAAGGAGTTGACAGAGGGATAAGCAATGCTCAAAGCCTATCTTGTGTTTCTGGAAGTTTACCCAGGTAAGTCATCTGTCCCAATTTACTTTGTGCTGCTATGTAATCGTTTCACAGTTTACACAACATTTCTAGGCGTTTTCTTAGTAGCTTATGCATATATTGTTTACCGTGTGTGTAGCAAAGGTTAGCTAGCTAAGGGCCTGATTTAGAGTCTGGCAGACACGCTACTCCACCACAAACGTGACGGATATCCTATCCGCAGTATTACGATCTCTGTAGGCTATTACGGGATCATACGGGATTGCCATCACGTTTGTGACGGAGAAACCCCCTCCGCCAAACTCTAAATCAGGCCCTAAGTCATGGTTCAACAGCTACCCTTGTGTTTCTTCGACTTTCTCTCTAGTTTCCCTTGTGTCTACCCAGAGGCTTTGAGAGGATGCCTTGCACGCCCAAACCCCAGGCCCTGAACGGGTTTTGATAATGTACCCAAAGCTTCTTAGGAGTGTGGTTCCTTACCAGCTCCAGCACAGATGATACGTCTGCTCTGTCCTTCAGGCTGATAGTGGTCTTCTCCAGTCGCAGGAGGAGGTCTGCTTTGCGGTGAGGTTTCAGTGCCAGATGGTGCACTAGCCATTCCCGTAGAGGCCTCTGCTCACTGACAGTGTAGTTGCATTTCTTGGCAGCTGGCGTCAAGAACACAGGCGGTGGCTTCTCAGGAAGCGAGCATTCCATTGAAGAGTCCGACTTGTTCGGCATTTTAACACATTTATCTAAAAGTACATATTCAAGCAGTTTTACTATGTTCACAAACATTAGTACAAAATGTAAAATGTCAGAATAGAATTGATCACATGATCTAAAGTTACAAAACAATGTCTACACTTTTCCAAATCTGCACACAAAGCGTTTTTTTGAGTCTCAGGCAGGTTGGATGCAGGTAAAGACACGATCACAGAATGGGAGGACGGAGACAACTCCTAAGAATTGCTAGGTGCGGTTTTGAAATAAACTTGGCAATCTGACTCACAATGAGATGCAACGTAAATTATTGTAAAAAAAAAACATCCAAGTTCATATTAATGGAAATAGCAAACAAAAGCACACATGAGGTCTCGCTCGCGCCCTTGGACAGCTTTTAACTTACATATCTCCCAATGATTCAGTTCACTTTGTGTGCCACCCAAGAAAACACACTCGCTCACCCATGAACATCTGTAACAAAACACCCAGACTATCAAGAGCAGGACCAAAAGACCCTACATCCACCTTGATACACAAAGAATCTGTCAAAGATTCTCTTCGGTGGTCATTTGTGAGTGACTTGCAAAAACAAGGCTTGCAAGGTACATTTACAGTGGGGCATGGGAAGACACATCATGATGGCTAAGAGTTCTCTGCTCGTCATTAGAGCCAAGGTAATGGTTCCAGATATTTTAGAAAGCATACTCTCAAACCAATTCCCTAAGTCTTGAAGTCTGCAACAAGGGTGGCTTAGGGTAACCAAATGAGGCAACAGCCCCTGCATTAACAACAAGCAACGGCAAAGTCAATAGGTCTCATCTATACAAAGAGCTACTGGTGTTTTCAATGTGTTCTAGCCATGTTGTACACCAACATGGCTGCTGATCAGCATGGCTAAACATTAGTGGCATACAGGAGAATGGCGTGGAGTGTTGTAGAGTGGAATGGTGAAGAGTGCAGTAGACTTCTGTAGAGTGGAGTGTTGTGTATTAGAGTTGCACAGTGTGGAGTTGAATAGAGTGGCATACACTGATGTGGCATAGAGTAGAGCGGACTAGTATAGAGTGCATTGGCGTAGAGTGCTGCAGAGTATCGTGGCGCAGAGTGCAGTGGCATTGAATTCAGCGTCGTAGAATGCAGTGGTGAATATTAGAGTGTTGCATATCAATCAAAATCAATCAATCATGGATTTGTAAAGCACGGCTAAACACTCATAGGGTCTTAAGGCAATGGATGTCGCCATGTTGCTCAGTTGAAGAGCCAGGTTTTGGGGTCCTTCATGAACTGATTCAGTGATGTGGTCTGCCTGAGCTTGAAGGGTAGTGTGTTCCATGTCCGGGCTGCTAGGTAGGGAAAGGGTCTTCCTCCTGCTGTACTTTTCCAGATCTTGGGGAAGGCTGCAAGGGCGAGCTGGGAGGAAGGGACACACCTGCTGGGTACGTTGAAGGTGAGGCGGTGGTTGAGGTATGCCAGTCCTATGTTGTGCAGAGCTTTGAAGGTGTGGATCAGGAGTTTGTAAGTGATGCGCTTGTTGACTGGGACTCAGGGTAGGTCTCTAAGGTGGAAGGAGATTCAGCTGTATCGGGGGATGTCCAGGATGAGTCTGGCTGCTGCTTTCCTGACTCTTTGTAGTCTTGATTGAAGTTTCTTGGTGATGGCGGCATAGATTGCATTGCCATTGTACAGTTTGCTGGTGATGAGTGCGTGGGTGACTCTCTTCCTCGTCTTGGGGGGGATCCATTTGAAGAGCTTCCACTGGAGACGGAGGGTGTGGAAACTTGATGAAGAGACAGCGTTAACTTGGCAGGTCATCGATGGAGTGCATTGTAGAGTGCAGTGATACAGAGAGCAGTGACACAGGCTGGAGACGCATAGTGGAGCAGCACAGAGTGGAGCAGAGTAGAGTGGTACAGAGTAGAGTGGTGCAAAATACAGTAGAGTTGCATAGAGTGCAGCGTCGTAGAGTGCAGTGGCATAGAGTAGAGTGGCATAGATTAGAGTGGCGTAGAGTGGAGTGGTGCAGAGTGGAGTGGCGTAGAATTGAGTGATGCAGAGGGAAGTGGCACAGAATACAGTAGAGTGGCATGGAGTGCAGTGGCATAAAGTGATGAGTAGTTGAGTGGCATAGAGTGGTGCAGGGTAGAGTATAGTGCCTTAGAGTGCAGTGGTATAGAGTGCAGTAGCGTAGAGTGGAGTAATGTAGAGTGGAGTAGTGCAGAGTAGAGTGGCATAGAGTACAGTGGAGGAGAGTGCATTGTTTCTAAGAAGAGTGCCAAATTGCAGTGGTGTAGAGTGGAGCAGAGTGGCGTAGAGAGCAGTGGCATAAAGTATAGTGATGCAGAGATGAGTGTAGTGGCATAGTGAAGTGACAAAGTGCAGTTGGGTAGAGTGCATTGGCATATAGTGTAGTGGTTAAGAGCAGAGTGGCGTGCAGTGGCACAGAGATGATTGGCGCTGAGTAGAGTAGAGTGACAGAGTAGATTGTTTCAGTGTAGAGTGAAGTGGTGTAGTGTGAAGTGGTGCAAGGTAGAGTGCAGTTAAGCAGAGTGGCACAGAGTGTAACGGCGTAGAGTAAAGTGATGTGAAGTGCAGTTGCATAGAGTAAAGTGGTGCAAAATAGATTAGAGTGGCATTTAGTGGAGTGGTGTACAGTGCAGGAGCACAGAGTTGAGTATTAGAGTAATGTGACTGGCATAGAGTGCAGTGTTGCAGAGTTGCGTACAGTACAGTGGCACAGAGTGGAATTGGGCAGAGTAGAATGGTGTGGCTTTGACTGGAGTGGTGTAGAGTACAGCGGTGAAGAGTGTAGTGGTGTAGCGTAGCGAAGAGTGCACTGGCAGAGTACAGTGGCACAGGGTAGAGTAGAGAGGCATAGCGTGAAGTGGCGTAGATTGCAATGGCGCAGAGTGGAGTGGTGCAGAGTGGAGTAACATGGAGTGGTGTAAAGTGGAGTGGTGCAGAGTAGAGTGCAGTGGTGTGGAATTGAAATGACCATTACATTTGCACAAACATACAGTTTTTCTAATAAAACTATATAGTGTACAAAAATGTGTGGAAATTGCATCACCTGGTATAATGAGTTATTTTGCTCATATTAAAGTATTTGTTTCCAACGCACTTCAGAAGTAACAAAAAATGTGCTTTGTTTGTATTCCTAATTCTGATATATACTGAAATACTTACACAGTTCATTTAAATGTTGTTGTGTGCTAGAAAATAACCCTTTCCTACACCCAGTATCCAGCAAGACTGTCACATAAATCTTCTCACTTTTAAGTCAGAGAAAGAAAGGTAAACAAGCACCCTCTGTCTTTGAATGCACAGTAAATGTGACGAAATAAGAACACGATTTGCAGACCTGTTTACAGAAAGGGAGCACTTGGAAGGATGCAGTAAATTAGGTTTGTGCAAGGGAAGGTACAAAGTCAAGCTGGACAGCCTAAAACAAATAAAGTCAGAAAATGGAAAGCAAGAAAATGTGAGCTACAAACCAGGAAGCCAATGGCAAGCAATGAGCAGAATGCATTCCCAGGTCAGCTTTCTGAATGACCCCAAGATGCCTTTAGCAAACCAGACAGCTGCACTGTCTGGTAGGCTGTGACCTAAAAATGAACGTTTCCATGACAACTGCAGACACCACACATTCTTATATTGAAAGAGAAATTCTATTCACCACAATGATTATTGTTTCACATTTATTCACCCACGCTTGACCAGGAGAGAGCACTCTTTCTTGAGTTGGGATAGTATGCCAATGTGGACACCTGGAACTCCTAAAATTGTACATCTCAAAATATTACCTCAACAGCATGACCACGAGTAGATGAATCGGATACAGTGTTGAACTTCTATTTCATGAGGCAATGTGTCCCCAAGAAAAGGCACCTTACAGCATATCAAAATATAGCCAATTAATTAAAAACAGACTCAATGATGGAGTTCTAGAGCAGGACTGGAAATTTTAAAGTGTTATTACAAAAATTCAAAGGGTGCAATGTAAAAATCATAAATGCAGATGCATAAACTTAAAGCCATAAAGGCTATTAGCAAGTAGAGCAATTAAGGATGATGTGTAGATTTAGAAAAAGATCATGTCCCAAGTGAGCAGCAAAGTCAAGGAGAAAATGGACAGTATTCCTAGTAGCATCAGAAAATCTTCAGAAAAGATCTGGCTCGCCCCCAAAACCTGTGGTTTGTCTGCAGTTTTCTTGCATAGGAAATCATCAATTTCTGCAAAATCATCATGGTGTGAGCAAAAGAATTATACTCTTAGAAAATCACAGTACAACTCTATGAAACATCATTTTGCCTTTGCATCTAAACACTATCCCACTATATTACTATTGATTCTGACCCCCCTATGCTAATGTCATCCGGAGATGGCAGGAAAACGAGTTAAAAAGAACAACAGCAAACTATTGTGAATGAATGCAGAACATGAAGCTAACGGAAGGGACTTGGAAATGTGCTACTGTGTGCATGTTGGAAAGCTTTCTTTAAGAAGAGCATGAACAATGTTAATGGAATGAAACAAACATTACTCTGCTTGACTTTGTGTGGCAGAAATGATGAACTGTGAACATACAGGAGGAGAGATCCATTTTGAACAAGATTTCATTGTGACCTAAATTGAGACCTAGTTAACATAAGCCAAGAAAATACACTTAACCAAGACATAGCAAATCTGTTTCAAGTGGAATGGCACCATGTCAGCCTGTACATGTAAATTTGAGAGTAAGTCTACGTTCTGCAAGTTGTTAATAATGCACAAAAATATAAAATGCACAAAAAACTCTAACACCAAAGAAATGTAGAAAACGTTTCTCCAATGAAGTCAGTTATGAACTGACTTCTTTAAACCAAACTTTGTCCTTTCAAGGAGCTCCATAGATGTTATGTTCCAAAATAAGTTGCGAGCTGCTAGCATAATGCCGAGAGTCAGTTTATAAGATGGTGCGCCTAAGTAATGCCTGTTATGTGCTAGCTGAGGGACTTTTGGGTATATGCGAGGGCATGAAAGGACCAGAGACCTTGATTTAGAGATTGCTGGATGTGGGACATCTGCCACAAAGAGGCAGATGATGTCTATCTAGCCCAATTTATAATGTATTGATGTCTGTGTACTCTCAGTAGAGTGATGGTGACATCTGCTGCTCTTTGTTGAACGCCCTGAATCTGACAAACTCTAAATCCATCCATGAACAACTGTTGAGGCTTTGTAATAACCTCTTTTTGTGGTTGTGTGATAGCCAGTTGGAGCTGCTTGATGTTTTGTTAGGGACCGGGTGAGGCACCTCTAAGGGCATTATGGCAGTCAGTTGTGGGCTATGAGATAGCCTAGAGGAAATTATGAGAGGTATGTTACTGGGTTAAAAGCATATTTTAAGGAGATTCTGCTCTATCTATTTAACTATTAATAAAACTGCCTGTCAGGGGCTGTCTGATAGAGTGATGGCAACAATGAAAGGGCTGCTGAGAACTTGAGAGGATCTTCTGAGATTGTCTGAGGCTATAAAAAGATTTGATGGGACAATGTGATTGGCAGTAAGACTATTAGAATCTGTATGAGAGTGTGATGGCTTTTTGAGAGATCTGCTTGGTGCTATGGGGGAGTGTGTTGGGCCTATGTAATGGTCTGCTGGAGCTATACAGTGGTTTGTTAGGACCCTATAAGAAGGTCTCATGGAGCTGTAGAGGGCTTTCATAAATTATATGTTGAGTCTGACAGGATAGTTTGTTGGTTATATGTAATGGGTCTGTTCAGGCCCTTTTTGAAGGTCCAGGTGGATCAATGTGATGGCCTGTTTGGATCAGCGATCACACTAATGACAGGTTCAAACTTCTACTAGCCCCCCCCCTCTTTTGCACTTAAGTAAACTCACTAGTTCTTACAAGCTGTTCTCTGGCTCGTCTGTGTCACCCTCTCCTAGCAACTCCTAGGTCTTCCTGGAGGACAGCTTGCTAAACCAGGCCAACTTGTTCTGTAGATTTATAAGCAACGGCCCCTCCCTTTCTTTCTGAGGTCCAATGCATTGCGATGCCTTCGATTCATACAACTGCTGTTTTGCCAAATTGTCCCAGTTCAGCTTTGTTTCTCATTTAAAGAGACCACTGCCTGGGGCACTTCACTAAATTTCACAGCAGCTCCCTGTTTGCATTCCAGAATACCTTGCCTAGCATAGGTGACTGTGCTACAAAAAAGGGGGGAACCCTATAACTCTACCTGACCTGGGTACTACAACATGCAAAAAACAAAAGTGGTCAGCAGGTAGGGACAAATTCAAATACTACTTGAAGAGACCAGTGCTAAATACTGTCCTTATGGGTAAATTACTTTACCTTATTTATTTAAATCATTTTTATACAAAGTCAGCAGTGGCTCGTCGGTGGACAATATACAACATAAATATATACATCAATATATACATCACATCACAAATATCTACTTACATATACACAAACATTTATAACAAGAACGAATCACATTGTTGGCAATATGCCAGAGGAGGGTTATGCCCAGCAACATTTCTTTTCATTGTGGTTACTGTCACAAGTTTGTACTTGTAATCCGCTAGATTGCGATGATTAAAGGTTTAGAAGCAACCAAATGACAAACACCTGTTTATTTTTTTAAAGGTATTATGTAGTGCATATTAAATTTCTTAGCTGAGTCATTTGACTTAAAGAACTCAATCTCGCAAAATTGTGTCAACGCGTTTCGGCCTCTTCAGTCAGGGCCTCATCAGGACTATCAGGGGGCAATGACGCCTCTTTCTTTTGTTGAAATTAGTAATGCTTGAGAGTCACCGCATCTATTATCATGTTGAAACTTTATTAATTCAAGAGAGCAACCAGGCTCGTTACCGGAACCTCTGTAGGGGCGGCTGCACGGTTTCAAAAAATAAATAGGTGTTTGTAATTTGGTTGCATCTAAACCTTTAATCATCGCAATCTAGCGGATTACAATCACAAACTTGTAACAGTAACCACAATGAAAAGAAATGTTGCTGGGCATAACCCTCCTCTGGCATATTGCCAACAATTTGATTCGTTCTTGTTATAAATGTTTGTGTATATGTAAGTAGATATTTGTGATGTAATGTATATATTGATATATATATTTATGTTGTATATTGTCCATCGACGAGCCACGGCTGACTTTGTATAAAAATGATTTAAATAAATAAGGGAAAGTAATTTACCCATAAAGACAGTATTTAGCCCTGGTCTCTTCAAGTAGTATTTGAATTTGTCCCTACCTGCTGACCACTTTTGTTTTTTAGCATAGGTGACTGCACATGTGAATAAGCACTGGGAATAAGACACATAGTTACAGGAGTAGGCTTGCATTCAGCTCTGTTATGGCAGTAACCACTGAACATATTCCTCCTCTTCCTTTTTGAGTGTCGTTGATCATCAGCACAGGGATGCAAAGCCGCACACAAGAGGATTGGAGACGTGACAAAGTAACACAGAAGGGGAGGCGAAAGCAACATCGGGTGAAGAGCTGGAGGGGATGTGAAAGCAACTATGGGGGGAGTCTGGAGCATTAACAACATGGGAGAAAGCAACAGGGAGGGCACAGGAAGGCGGAATGAGGAGAAGCTCATGGGTGCGTGCAAGAGGAAGGACTAAGGGGAGAAGCAGCTGGGCAACAGAGCAACACAGAGTGCAGGAGGAGAGTTGTACATGAGGGAGATGGCTCAAAAATACACACACTTTAATAGAGTGCTTCACAGACAAGAAAAAAGTATATCTTGAAAAGTGAGCATTGGAAGCAGCAATGCCAGCCAATCAAAGAGATTGTAGAGTGGCAATGCACCATGGTAGGGACAAACACGATTGCCAAGTTGGGAGACGAATAAGAAGCAGGCAAATGAGAACAACAATGAAAGTTTATCAATGTTAAGCAATGGGCAGGTTCCAAGTCACTCAATGTTTATGGTAAACCACAATATGTCTTGCAAAAGACAGCATGTGTGCTGTCTAGTTGGCTCGACCTAATGAAATACATGTTTAAAAAAAATTGGGTTGTTGGTGGGCTTGAGCGCACTATCAAACTTTGTTAGTTTAACAATACCAAGGGTTGTTTCTTGACTCTTTTGTCTTGGAGGGCTCCAGTTCCCACACCTCCAAAGACTCATTGTATCCCATTTATACAATGAAAAACAAACAGCTGGGTGTGTAAACTGAAGATCACAGGTCCAAATTTTCAAATATAACCTCAGCCTTTCTTCCTTCCTAAATTGACGGAACAAGTAACAACAGGTTGGGTAACGTTGGCACTTATCAAGGACAAAGTTATAACACCTCAAAGCTGTACTTACTAGCATAAGCCATGGTGCACCAAACTTAACTACCTCTGTATTTGGATTATTTGATGTAAGCTGATCATCGAGCCTTGCTTAAATGCACTGGCCTCCTTCTTTTGGTTTGTACATTTGGTTCCACTGTCTTTCCCGTTGACTCTGTGTTTTAATAACCACAGACAGTTCTGGCTACTTCGGTTGTTGTACCTTGCACCTTTTCATGGAGCACCTTATGATTTGCGTGCTTACGGTATTTTATTCCAGTACCAAAATTATTTCATTTGTAAATCACAAACTTATGTTTTAATGGCCTTAAACGGTCACTATTGCTTTTGCCAACCCCTCCTTGGATAGTTGAGAGCATTTCCCAGCTCTTTGTTTGATTTTGTAAGGCTCCATTCCTTGAAACTAAACTCCCTCACCTCTTCAAGGGATGCCTCTGTCCCATGCAGTAATTACTGCCTTCAGAGGCACTCTTCTGCCCCCTGCCCCCAACCTGTCTACATACCTTCACCCTCAGCTCAGGAGCAGAATCAGAACTCATCATAATCTCTGTTACATATCAGAAAAATAACCCCTGTACCCAGATAAAAAAAAATCAAAATACAAAAATGTTTAAAAATCACTTAGCTTTTAGCATTACATAGAGAACAGTAAAGTAAAATACAACATAATAAAGAAACTACACATAAATGAATTAATGTGTGTACAAAGCTCAATAACTTTTGCTGGCTCCAACCCTGATGAGCCACTGTCAATGCATACAGGGAAAAACATTGACGAAAGCAAAGGTGCAAACGAATCTCCACTTTTCTAGAAGTTATTTTAAGATAGATTTGACTCCAGTGTTGAACTGACCTATAAGGCAGTCAGGCAGTTCAAGGTGGACTGGACTGACAGGTCAGTGTGTGGCACTTTTATTTTGGTTGTTAGTGAGCCAATTTCGTAGTCTGCTGGGCTGTTTTTTTCTGAGGTTTCCCTCAATATTAAAACATAGATTGCTTTATACAAGTTCAAATCCATGCAAGCTTCCATACCTTGTAAACCACTTACACAGCGTGCCTTTACAAATGTAAAGTTAACCCTATTTGCAAGCATGAGCCACTTTTTTAACAATCTAATTCACTAATTCGGGCCACTTTTGTTGTGGTGCCCATATAACATATGTATTTCATGTTAAGTATATCAACATAGGTGTTCTCTGGAACTGTGGGACAGGGGAGCAGGGCTGCAGGGTGATCACTTCAGGTAAAAGAGGAGTGGGTGGCGGTCTGAGAGCCGAGAGCCAAAAGCCAGGCGAGAAAGAGAGGAGCAAACCAACGTTAACCACTAATACATCCCCAGCTCAGTGTTTAGCCCTGTCACTCACAAAATGACCCATAAACTGTGGCACCCCTACACATCCAATCTGCAGCTTATAAAGAACCAATGACTGCTCTTTCAGTTTCAACTTCTAGATGGTTCTGTTACGTTGCACTTCCTGCGGTGAAGGGCTGTACATTGCATTGCTACTAGCGGTGGCAGTGGCTAGTTGTTGCATTCCTATACTTTCCCACGCATCCCCACCGCACTTATGTATTCACAGGCACAAAGCTCCTCCTCCACCTCCTATCCCTCCCTCACCACCCACTTCCTGTGAGGGAGCGGCTCTCACACCCAACCTTGGAGACAGTACTTGCGATAATACCTACTCATCCATAGTTACTACACAGTTTCCTAATTAAGGAATGATCATCTAACGGGATCCCTAAGCTACCATCTGGTGTGCCCAGGAAACTGAACCTCAGCAGAGTGAAATAAACGGGAGTGCAGAGGGGTCACTGGGCAACCCTGCCGCATGCCCCTGCCCGCCTTCATGTCCTCAATCACCCACCACATTCCTTGTTAGCCATCGGCTTTCAATAAAAAGCCAAGGACGAGATGGTACTGTGACTGTAGCTGAGTTGGGAACTGTAGGGAGGGCCTGGAAATGGAAGAAAGACAATGATCCAAAAATACAGGCGAGTTTGACTTGTCCCTTTCTTTTTCCAACTTCTGGAGAAAGATTACTAAGCAGGGAACAGATTCAACGG
The DNA here is from genome assembly GCF_031143425.1 of Pleurodeles waltl. Lineage (NCBI taxonomy): Eukaryota > Metazoa > Chordata > Amphibia > Caudata > Salamandridae > Pleurodeles > Pleurodeles waltl. The sequence continues at coordinate 404,238,802 of NC_090440.1, forward strand.
TGGCCGTTTTAACCACGTTCAACATTAAGTAAATAACTTACAAAGGACTGATGCCTGTTCTCATTCTTACATCTTAAGAGTGTTTGCAGAACCCATGTCTGATCACCCATGCAACAGCCCTACATATGTCACAAATAGTACCAGTCAATGACACCTGCCTTTTCTTAGACTCCATCCATATGTACTCATTCAATGAATCGCTGCCTGCCACACATGGTGATAAAGCGCTCAGTGGAACACTAATTCTGGGACCTCGGACCCTCCCTGTACAAATACAATCCCTAGAAGACCCAAGATCCTGAGGAGTGTAGTTAATCTTGTTTCAGTCTGTCAAAATACACCCATCTCACGCCCAGGCTGCGTGTAGGGCTGGGCAATTGTTTTTCATTCTGTGGGAATTGTAATGTGGAGCAAATCCGTGAAAGTTTCCAAGTCCAGTGCACGAAGAAGGGCAGTAGGCAGCCATTGAACTGCCCACTAATTGAAAGCTGCCGTGGGCAATGACGTACAGGGGTCTCCAGCCTGGCATAGGTCTGAAATGAAATAGGAGAACGTCTAATGACTACGCCACATAGACTTATTACTAGAATGAGTATACCTCCACCGCCCAAAAGGGTTTATGATCACTGACCAATGGCGTCGTCGGTGACAGAGAGAATTGTAGCTCGGAAGGGAGGGGCTAGACTTGTTTTGTATCGTCCATGTGCTGGACGCCGACTTGAAACATTTGATTATATCACTGCCTACATAGTTGTTGACTGGACCCTGTAATGCGAAGGACTTTCGGGCAGGCCTTTCTTTTTAGCCAAATGCACTAGGCATGCTAAGAGTGAAACAGCCATACAAGGTGCAAGTGAAACCACAAGCCTCGGCGTGCTGAAAACCACACTCAGGAGACGAGGCGAGCTGGCAGCTCTGCAGATGTTGTTGTGCAGATTCGTGCACACATGTTCTTCCGGGCCTAGGGCTAGCACTGCGACACCAGCGCGCGCTTCGGCTTCATCACCGACACCGCCCCCAAAATAAACAGAATAACAAGCTAATTGGTCCGTTTGGAAAAATAATTAGTGACTAAACGAAGGGGAGCGATCCTCCTGGCGAGAGACTTGTTAGCGAATTCTCAGAAAGAAGTTGTAATCAGCTCAACCCCCGACGCAGCGCCGAGAAAACGCCCGTCGGAGGCCGGTGGCGCATCACCGAGGAGAGTTTACTCTTTCTTATCGAGGCAGGACAGCCCAGGGCGGCAACACTTTCTCAAACTTTTTTGTCAGGGGCTCCTCTTCGGCAAGCAGCCTGAATCAGCCACACACGAGAGGGAGGGCAGGAGTGAAGCCTTTTAGATGGTTTGGTGGGTTGATGCACCTGCTGCAAACGGCTGGGTGTGTAAACTGAAGATCACAGGTCCAACTCTTGAAAGATAAGCTCAGCCTTTCTTCCTTCCCAAATAGATAGAACAAGTAACAACGGGTTGGGCGACGGTGGCGCCTATCAAGGCAAAGCTACGACACCTCAAAGCTGTACGTGCAAGCATAAGCCCTGGTGTACCAAACATAACTACCTCAGTACACCCAAGCAGAGACTTCAGTTTATAGCAGCAAGGAACGGCGCCCCCTTCGAAGGGAAGTGCCACCCCGGCGCCCCCCAAACACAAACCCGTTCCCTAGGTGTAGGGGACCAGGTGGCTCTAGGTCACTGAGACACCAATTTTCCTTTCCTGGACTTTGCTTTTACCAGTGCTTGAGATGGAAATATAGAAGTGCGGGTACTCTGTACCAGAGTACCTACTTATTTCTGAGAAGTGCTGGTACTCTCTAATTAAAAGTATTACTTGTTTTCTTGAGAAGTGCAGGTACTCTCCCTCTAAAAATAAAAAAGTGCCAGTACTCCGTACCGGACAGTACCGGCCCATTTAAAGCACTGGCTTTTATATATCAGTGCATTCTGGGAGCCAGAGTCTTGCTCGATATTAATTAAGCCAATTGAACCAACAACACCCCTGATAGTAATAACATGTCCAAGCAAAGTTGGTGGTGAAGCACCTCCCAAAACCTCTCACCACTGTTGTTCTTCCAGCTATAGCATCTGGCTGGGAGACAGTAAATCCATTCCGCTTTAAGTACCATAGAACCAGTGTCCTGACTGTTGATAATTGTGAATGTTAAGTACAGTGATTTAAATTGCAATTGTTCACATGGTCTGAAGATGCTATGAAAATATGGCACAGGACTTGAACTACTGAACCTACTGCAGAAGTCTAATTCTATAACTGTAGGTGTAGCAGTCTGTCCCTGCTCCTACACCAGTTTGCTCATAGGACTCATCTTCAAGACCACATCATCTGTATTATCATATTCTATTCCTAATGAAGTCTGTCAAGCATGAGTATATATGATGTAACTCAAAGGAAAGCTCTGAACCAGAACCTATCCCACTGAAACTATGCATCAATCTGTAACACTGCTGCATCTACATCAGTGCAGATATCACTATAGGGACGAAGGCTCTTCCACTGTGAGCTCTTGGCTGTGTCGCCAGTGGCGGCCGGCAGCTTTAGGAGGGAGGGGGCGGCGGGAAGCACACACACACACACTCATTCTTTCACACACAGACACGCACGCACGCACGCACATCCATTAACAACCTTCATACCATTCAAACATGCACGCACGAACCAAACATTCATTTTAAAACATCACACACACTCATTCTTTCACACGCGCACGCACGCACATCCATTAACACTCACAACATTCAAACATGCACGCATGCACCAAACATTCACTTTAAAAGATCATACACTCATTCTTTCACACATGCACGCACATCCATTAACAACACTCATAACACTCAAACATGCACACGCGCACAAAAACATTCATTTTAAAACATCACACACACACACTCATTCTTTCACACACACACGCACGCACATCCATCCGTTAACACTCATAACATTCAAACATGCACGCACGCACCAAACATTCATTTTAAAACATCACACACACACACACACACACTTACCTTCAGCCTCCAGGTCCCAGGAGGGTTGGGACTGCTGCCTTCCGTCATTGGTCAGCCAATGAGGGAAGGCAGCAGTCCCAGCCTCGTCACAGAGTGGGATGTGGTCAGTGAGACTGCTGACCCCACCCCACTCTGTGACGAAGTGACACTGATTGACACTCGCACTGGGTGCTTCAGGGCTTAATCCTGAAGCGCCCAGGGCGAGTGTCAATGGGTGATGCTTTCCTCGTCACCCAGGGGAGGGCCTCGAGGCACCTTTGCTGAGCTGAGGAAGTCACGCCCATAGGAGCTGTGACCTCCTCAGCCCAGCAAAGTTCAGCTCAGGCAGCCAGGAGTCTGTGCAGATCATGCATGTCTCACTCCTGGCTGCTTGACCTGAACATGAAGAGTGTCTGTCAGCCTGACCTTTGTTCAGCCTGACAGACACTCTTCATGAGGGGCAAAAGGTGGGGGGCGTGGCCCCTCTGCCCTAAAGGACGGGCCGCCACTGTGTGTCGCCCTGCCCTTTCAACTTTCTGACTGCCACAGTGTTTCTTCCACAGAAGACTCAACATCTGCTAGTTCAGTGGAGGTGCCCTATTTCATTATATGTTGATCATCAACAAAGCACAAGGCCCTGCTGGACTGTGTGTAAATAAAGTGTACCCCCACCAATAGTGCTGAACAGATACTGGCCCCTCAACAGTAAGATACCTAGGGTGTCATGTGGAATTCATTGGAGTTGGGGTCCCATCAAACTTGAAGTTCACCTGCCTCGTTTAGAGATGAGCTGCCTATGCGGTTGGAAATCATTCACATGCAGCCCAACAATCAGCAGGACAGCCAATAGGACAGCCAATGTGTGATGAAGGTCCACTCTACTCAGGGCTGTACTTTTAAAATAAATTTTTACTGTTTGTGATGGCCTGGAAAGTGTGGTGGTCTTAAACAGGACAACACAGACATGACCTCATGCACTGGAAAGCATTCCCAACATATTAGGGCCCTTTGCGTTTTTGTTTTTCAGGAGTAAACCTCCATTTTAAGGATTTGTTCCTGAAAGACAAAAATGTATGCAGACTGCAAACAAAATATGGCACCTGCTCAGCAAACTGATTTCTGTGCAACTGCCGCACTCAAGGATGCAGACAAGGCAGTGAGACCCCCACCGGACAGCCCGGGATCTCATAATATGGCGGGAGTACCTTGGCAGGGGAGCTGAGTCCACGGTTCTGCTAACATGGCAGGCAGACCGCAAAGATCTAAATGAGGTTGCAACAGCTGGTGGCAGCAGATATCATAATGCGGGGAACATTCCTTTTACTATTACCACTGTGAAAGCAATGTACCTACCCGTTGTTGTATTTATTTTATTTATATACAAAGGGCTACTGCCCCAGGAAATTGAAGAATACTTCACAAAGATTACAGTAATCACAGCAAAAGCGTGCCACTGCATGCTGGTTACAAAAGAATGAGAGATGTTCACAAAGGCACAAGTGAACATTTACTTAAATGAGGGGTGAGAGCAGTGCACTGTGAATTAGGGAGGCATGGAGTAGAAAAACAAGTTACACTGGTATTTCTGTAGTATGGACAGAGTGCTCAGTGAATACAGTGTATAGATAAAAGGGAGGTTACAGAGACTTCAGTGGTATGTACGATTGTGGGGTTCACAAAGGAGTGGGCTTGTTACAGAGAGCCACACTTGTCTGTTTTGGACCTTTGGTGATGATACCGTAGGCATAAAGAGTTAAGGAAGGAATGTTGTTAGTCACACGGAGAAGGCCAACTAACAGAAGCTCATTATCATGGGAATAGTGGAACCAGAGGCTCACTGTTGATGTGGTGAGTAGGCTTACAACACAATGCAAGTGCCAGCCAACAGCAGCTCATAATCAGGGATGCCAAGGCACATGGGGCTTGCTTGTGTCTGGCAAGAAAACATTTTTTGGCATTGCTTCAATGGGAGCAGAGGGTTCTGCTTAAGCCCAACGCCCCATCACAAATGGAAAAGACAAGCATTGGCAAAGCCGACAGGTCCCACCTATGTGAAATCTACTGGCTGTGTAAATGTTTTAATAAGCTATGCTGTAAACAGTGCAGGTGTTGTGCATTGTGTATCATATAGTATTATGGTATGGTACGGCTTGCCATTGTATAGAATGGTATCTTATGGCCTGACATAGTATGGTATGGTCTGGCATGGTATGCTATGGTACAGCAGGTCCTGAAATTTTATGGTATGGTATGGCCTGGTATGGTGTGGTAAGGTATGGTATGGCTTGTCATTGTATAGTATAGTATGATATGGTACAACCTGACATCGTATGGTATGATATAGCCTGCCATTGTATAGTATGATATTGCCCAAAGTTGTACAGTATGGAATGGTATGTCTGGCCTGTCATGGGGTGGTATGGCCTGTTATTGTATAGTATGGTATTGCCTGTCATTGTATATCAGGGTGCGTCATTGTATAGTATGCTATAGCCTGTCGTATGGCATGGTATGATGCAGTAAGACCTCCCATTGTGTAATATGTATGGCATTGCCTGTAAATATATGGTGTGGTATGGATGGATGGCATGTCATGGTATGGTATGGAACGTCCTCTCTTTGTACATTATGGTATGGCCTGTCTTTATATGGTATATCATGGTACGGCATGTCATTGTATGGTATGGGAAGGACATGTCACTGTACAGTATGGTATGTCATGTCATTGTATGGTATGGTGTGATATGGTAAGGCCTGTCATTGGTATGTTAAGCGATGGCCTGTTATTGTATAGTATGGTATGCTTTGGTAACAGAGAGAGGAGTCAAAAGCCACAGGGTGGGGGGATAGGAGGGAGGCAAAGGCACACAGACAGAGGGTGATGAGAAGGCAGCAGATAAAGGCAACACAGATGGAAGGAGGGAGAGGGCTACACAAAGGAACATCGTGCCTACAATATAACTAAAACAACAAAAGTCAGGAAAATGTCTAAATGAAGTGCACACTCAAAATAAACTTCCTCAACTATGGTGTAGAGTATCTGAAGCGGTACCAAAGACGGGGTTATGGAGACAGAGATCAAAATCCACAAGGATGGATGGTGGGAGTAATGGGGGTAGTGTGTTTGAAGAAATAACAAAGAGATACAGAGAGAGGGGACAAAGGCCATAGGGACGAAGGGAGGGAGAAGGGGCAAAGGCAGTACAGACTGAGGGAAGGAGAGTGGGAGGGAGGGTTCAAAGGCAACGCGGAAGGACATGTCTGTCATACAACAAAAACAACAACATTCGGAAAAATATAATGAACACACGCAGAATGCAAATAAACTTTCTCTGCCACAGTGAAGCGTCTTTAAAGCAGGCGAGGGAGCAAGACAGAAATAGACAGCTTGCAAACTGATAAGGCATTAGGTAGTGCTTGATCACTGATGCAGTATTATGGAGTGCTTCCTCCGAAATAGGGCAGCCGTGAAAGCACGGGCAGCGGATAGACAATCATGGGACGAAAGAAGTGCCCTTGTGCCATGGGAGGACAAACATACAAAGAGGAAATAAAAACAGCACGTGCTAAACAAAAAAACCACGGAAATAAGAGTGACGATGAAGTCAACCTGTGGTAAGCAATGGGCGCAAGGTCTAAGCCCCTTTAAGCTAACATAAGCGACTGTGCATGCACTTTTTCCGATGAGATAATAACAGATACTAAGCTTTTCTGGACCAGTGAGGTGTTGCGCTAACATGATGCTAGTGAAGAGGCATAGATGAGCAAATAACCATGCGGGCAATGGGTCAGGCGTGTGGAGGAAACCTGAAGGTTGACTTTGTGGGGCAAACAAGACATTCTCTTGGAACCTCTTCAATGGAAAATTGGAGTTCCACTCAAGCACTGCACATGATCACACTCTTTCCATTCGTTGTATCATAAAAGGGTGTCTAGTATCTCACTGCTTCTATATAGTGAGGCGTATCTTGGCATTTGGATGAAGCAGTTTGTTTGAAAGTTACACCGAAACGTGTACTTTGTGGATTATATCTTCCCTAAGGAATGACGGCTGCAGCACAAAGAGGTTTATCTTTATGTTACCTTTTGGACTTGCATTCCCCATGTAACTTCATTTTGCAGAGCTGTGTAACCCACCTGGGTTGATTTTGGGATTCCACACTGACATTGTGCCACTACAATATTCTGATGGAGAAGTTATGCACTGCACAAAACGGATTTTACTCTTTTTGCAGATGCACCTGCAGATCTGCCAAGAGAAGGCTTACCCGTGCTTGAGAGGTCTGACCCATCACACCCATTTTACAGTCCTTAAGGCCCTCTGGGGACACCCTCATATTTTCATGAGAGCGATTCGGGCATGGCAGAGACTGGACAGATCCCACTTTGGAAGGTAGTATTGCTTCTTTCAGCCATTCCTATGACAAGCTAGTCCTGCCATCACACTCCTTTGTGAAGAAAGCCCGGGAGGACGTGCTCACCAAAGTTCTGAATTTACAACAAAGCACACATTATGACCGAAAATGTTTACTCTCTGAAGTGGGTAAGAACTGCCCATCCATGAGCAATTTTTCTCTCTGAGTTTTTAATATTCTCTACTGTACCAGTTTGGTGACAAATCTGACCGGGACATGTCATGTTGCTGTTTTCCCCCAAACGGTGTAACCAAACCTAGGTAAATGGAAGAGCCCTGCTGCTGTGCCCCGCTGGGAGGAGTGGAGCTGTACTACACAAGAGAGCAGAGAAGATGCTTACCAAGAGAGCAAGAGCGTAAGGACCAGATATCTTCCTTTGCTAGGAAGACAACTTGATCAAACAAAAACATCTGTTTCATCGGGGGCTAAGAACACATTGGAGTTATCTAAATACTAGGTTGGTAGACAGCCTGCGTTGACACTTGCCAGTCACTGATTGTGCAGGAGTCCTTCTCATACTGTTTTCAAACCATGTATGACATGAGGCATTTTCTTTTTTAACCTATCTTAAGGTCCATGTTCTACTGGCTGAAACCTTAATGTTCCAGGGCTTTTACTTTTTACATTAGTAGGCACTAGTTGCAATCCCCTAGTAGTTCTAATGGGTGCCTCCTTTCCTGTGGGTACCTATGCAACATAAAAAGTATGACTGTGATAAGCCTTATCGGAGTCACCATTTCTTAAATGTTCATAAACCCAGGGTGGATGCTAGGACAATTTCAGCACCTGTAGTTTACCTGTTTTAACACTGACTTTAGAACTAGCTGGAGGCGTTGCCGATCTCTTACACAATGTCCAGCAACATCCAGTTCACTGACCTCCAGATCCTTGGCAGCTCATCAACAGCACACGGGGACTTTAAAACCACTACTTTAACATCTTAGAACCTAGTTCACAATTTAGACGTTTAGGGTGTTTATAGCATTAATGAGGCTTTGGAAATAGTTTACACATTTTCAGCCACTGGGCTCAAAGCTGCAATCTGGCCTGGGCCATGGAGAAACTAGGGTAAAGAGCAGATGTGACAGCGTAGGCTTGGTAGCATTCAGTCAGACAGATCTATTCAATGACACTGCAAGAATACAACCGAGTCTTGAAAGCAAGTTAACACTGCAAAGAACTCACCATCTTACCTCAACAGAATATCTGTCCATAAGCCCCACTATTATTCTGATTGTTATGTATGGCTCTGGTAGAGAGCCACTAGATTCAAACACAGTAACTCACTTCTATGACGTAGCAACATTTGTATAAGAACTCCAGGCTGCTCTGGTTGGGCGCTTAAAGACCCTGTCAGAGCAGCGCTGGAAACCACAGAGCAGAGCTTCTGAAGCAAAGGGTGCAGAAAGTGGCAGGGTTGGGTGGCAGGAGGTCAGGTTTTTTTTTTTACATTTTGGACATGGAAGAGAGATCATGTTATGTATGTCTCCTCAATTACTCTTGTGCCACTGCATAGCAGTGAAAAGCAGTAACAGATGATTTTTCAGGTCATACATAACATAAAAATAGATAAGTAAAAAGTGAATTACAGAGATGTTTTTTACCAAGGGGGTCTAGGTTACATCAAATTGACAATGAGGTGTCACTTAAAACACTTCAGTGAAAAATATTCCTGTAATTCACTGTTCATTCTATATTTAGCACCATTATATTACAAAGCCATCAAGGGTCTAATTTCGCCCACAGGAAATGCCAAATGCTTCTGCTTTATTTCATACTCATATTTTAAATATTCAAAATCCTGTCTGCCAACAGACATACACAGGAAACATTTTCGCAGCTCGGAAATGAATGGGATCTCTCTGAAGAACTAATGGGCAAATTGGAGCAATTATCGTGCTTGCTGTACGCACCAAAATCTTTGGTTCATCACATGAATGATTGAGATATCACCTATTCTGCGCAAAGAAGGGTGAGATAGTGTCATCAACTTCCACCTTGAAGGGACTATCTCAAGAAACATGCAAACTTAAGAATTATCAAACCGCTATAAGCAAGAGATGTCTTCTGACTGATCCACAGACACTTAGTCCAATTGGGAGAGGATGGAAGTTGTAAAAACACGAGGGAGCAGATCAACTGGTAGTGTACTGGGTGGAGGGGCAGTAAGCACCTCAGGATGTGTTAGAGCTACTAGCTTATAAGTGCACTAATAACTGCAAACTGCCAACAAGTGTCTGCTATCTAAATGACCTCAAGTGCACTGACGTGCAGACTTCCCACCTGTGAAGATCAAGCAGACGCAGAGAATGATGACACCTATTTAGAAGATGATGAAGACGAATGTTAATGATAAAATTGTGTTTATGTTCACACACAACATACATTCCCTATGTAAGATGTGACAACTATTATTATTTGAAATTGTATGTGAAAATTATGCATATAATCTATATCAAAATATGAGGAATACAATGAAGGTTTATTGTTATTATTTAAAGGACTATTCTGTTATTATTTCAATTAATAATCAAAATTAGTTTTAAATTATATTAAAGTTAACCAAACTGTTGGAATTAGATTTATTTTTCCACACAGTATGATGAATTTGTATGCTATGTATCAAAAATCTGAAAACCATTATTGTTTTTCGGGTATGGTTGCTAATCCAATAATCTCAGACAAAAGGCAAAAATGGATAACTTGCTATCACATATTTTCCATCTCTAGGCATCCACACCTTGCAAAAAAATAATGTTATCCCCCAGTGGTACCAATGGCCTAATTTTGGAGTTCTAGCTCATGACCTAGTATGTCTTTTCCAAACCTGGAGCATGCTTCGACTGCTCAACCAGCTCTCTTGGGTGAGCCAAGCTTACAAAAGAATAAATGTTGTGAGACAAATGGAGCGAAACAGAACCTGAGGCCCGGAGACCCCAGTACCCACAAAGGATGCTGAGTCGCCCTGATAGAACAGGCCTCACACCAAGTGGTGTAACAAAGCCCCTGTAGCCTCCGTAGTGTGGTGGGGCCCGACCCTCAGGGGGCCCTCTCAGTTTAAGGCTCTGCCAGGAGAGCTCCTAGGTTAGTTCGGAAGGGACCCCTCCATATACTCTGTGGGGGGGGGGGAGGTTCAGGTTTCTTTATGCCACTGCTCACACCAAGAGCCAACCAAGAGACACAGCGCACTCATGTCTGGCTGAAGCCCGCCAAGGAAACACCACCTATGAGAATGATCAGCTCGAGCCCAGAAGCGTAACGCGGGCCACTGTGACGCAGGGGGCTCCATTCAGCCCAATGCCAGTAATTAATGAGAAATAAGGGGCTCCACGTCATCCCTTTCTGCGGAGAGGAGGGGTGGGGGCACCAATTTGAGTTACGACAATGCTGGTGTCAGCCCTCACGTGCAATCGAAGTTTAGCTTGGAATTACAGCGCTGCAAGGAAAGACCACAGTGAAGCTGAAACACTACACCGTGGCCTCGCAAAACAAGGAATGCAGCCGCGAACCTCTCTGAGCTGGAGACACAATACAATGTCTGACACAGAGAGCCTCGTACGTCAGCAAACATTGCTTCACCCCGCCCCCTGCCTCTTGTGCTAGATTCCATTCGCTTAACTTGGGAATTAGTAACTTGTTATTTTTTATTGGACAAGTAATATTTACGCAAAGTGCGCCAGTATCTACTGTGCAGCTCAAATAAGCACACGTGTTTCATGTCCAGCAAGCGCAATATTTGGCCGTTTTTAATATATTTATTTAGAGTTCGAATGGAAGGAAGCCTCTATTTGAGACATTACGTCGCTGACATCGTTGCCTCTAATTTTAAGTATTTCTATCTCTAATTTCACCTATGAAATGTAGTGAATGCACTTGGTATGCAAGAGCTTATAAGAGAGAACATTGTGGTGCAGTGTGGTGTATATAGAGGCCTCTCTGGAAGCAATGCATGCAGCTAGACAGCTTAGGCATGAGTCATCAGCCGGCGACGAAGCGGACATACACAGAATGGCAAACATATCTACACCTCTGTCTGCGAAAAAAAACATGGATTCAGCTATCAAACCCACAGTCAAGCCACATGCCCACACAGATCAATACATACGTCACACCCAGTCACAAAGTACGATTATCCATATACACCGGACTCGGCAAATATAACTACAGCAGAGCATGTAAATACGCTCTGGGCACAATCCTGAACAGGCAGGTTAAGTCTCCCTCACACACACCTTAATACAACACCTGTACAAACGGGCACACCCACACAGACAATCCAAGTGCTAATACAGACCCAAGCCTTAAAGCACACCTACACCCCTGCATGCAAACATTTGCATTAGAATGTGGTACGTGGCGTGGATCACACACACCTACAAAATGAAGCACACAGCTATGCAGAGGTACAATACAATTATTAACGCACATCCGAAAGAGAGGACTTAGCTACACGTCTGCACTGACTCGTATTCAGATTCCAATTCAGGTGCTGCCATTCGCATACTCACACAAAGCTGTGCGTGCAGACAGGCCCCACACAGACTAACAAATCATACACACATGATCTGGGCCTCCAAACGAGTCTGCACCTCTGCATGTTCGGATAGCAAACACACAACAAACGTTCCACGATTCGGTATCTACACTACACACTTCTACGCAACTACTCAATTATCAACGCAAGCCAGAGTCTGAACCCTGCTGACAGATCTTCATGCAAACACCATCTTTAAAAGTTTTAGAAACATTTTTTTTGATTGCACCTCGATTTTGACCTCGAATGGGGGCTGAATTCTGTAATTTTTGCCCCAGAGACTTTGTATTCCTGCAGATGGTCTACAGGTCTCGCACTGTAACGTTTACGCTCGTAAGTGTGGTATAATACCACTCAGACCAGCAGGTTTCTACACTGGATTCGCACTTTCTAAACGTGTCTCTGGCATGTTTGCCCACACACACCACCAGCAGGATGCTGTTTTTATTCCAACTGCTTACAACTCCGAGAATACAAACATTGCTACAGCGAGGCATGAGTGTGCGTGAGCACAAAGACTACAGCCAATTTACAAAGTGAAGTTTACAAAAAACCCAACACTTGCTGACGCCGCCACCACACATGCAGACCAATTTCAAAGCTACACATGAGCTCAGAAACATACATGCTCAGGCTTTTGCACGGAAACACCAAGTTGGATATGAAGTGTGATTCCCACTCACCAAAGATGTAGCACAGCTTCTGTTTGAACAGCTCTGCTAACCCAAGAACTGGAATTAGCAGTTTCTCATAGTTTCCCAGTGACCCCAGGGTACAGTGTGCTGTACATAATCCATAAATAATATTGAATAAACTATACCTGACAGCATTCAAAAGTCACGATTTACAGAACTGCACCCACACATATGCAAGGAAACTCAACACAAATATTAATGTTCACACCCCACATACACGCCCAAACCTTCACATGTTTATGCCAATAAAAACCTGTACAAATACGCTTCAGGCCCGGAGTAACAATCATAGCACAGAACAGAAACTGCTGCTTGCTGAAACGAAGTCAACTTAAGTTTCATTTACAAGTGAAGTTAAAAGACCCGCTCAATTAAAAGCAAAGGCGTAGCCATCATCAAAATTGCACACAGCTGTATCTTATTGAAATCGCAACCATCAAAGCTAAAACACAAATGTCTGCATACAAACAGCTTAAGGTTACAAACGCACACGCCTGCCTCTGCCTCTGCAAGCAAAGACTGTCGAGTAGCAAATACAAAATGCACAGAGGCAAATTCTTTTGAATACACTGACAAATACATTTAACAAAGACAATAAACGGTGCTTGGAAACACGCACAACACGAATTATTCAAAATATCACTCACTCTGGTATAGGAAAATAAGGTTCACTAGTGTTGTATGCAACAATGTATACTCAGGCCCCCAAAAATCATAAAAATGTTACCAGACCTGCAGGTCTAGTTAGTGACTTAAATAATAAACTCGATCTAACTGTAATGGACCCAAGCAACATTTTATTTTACAGAGCCACCGTTTTCTTCATTATCACACACGATAACATCTTCAAATAGGAGAGCTCAGCAATTCCACTGTACAAAAAGCTCTTTTGTTAGATTTAATAGACTCAATTTGTGTTCCATGAATAGTAAAATCTAGCCCACATACACGTACATAAACACGTTACCCTGGACTTGCCTACTAGTTCACTAATAGCATTGTAATCAGGGCGGGGGCAGGGATGTTCCTCAGTTCATGTATATAAAGTATTTTGATAGAACATTGTAATTTACAACCAGCACATTTTAAAATGAAAGGCTATATAGCATATAAACAATACTTTGCGCAAACTGAGTGCAGCAAAAATATTTATTATTTGCTCATTACAAAGTAAAGTGTTCTGATTTGTTTTCATTCTATTAAATCTGTTTTTCCATCTCACAAAATTACAAAAAAGTGCTGTCATAACTACTGAAATATATTTTAAAATGTTTGTACAGCTAATCTACAAGCTATTTACATGTTACGTGTTAGAAAAAAGGGCTTTCATTTCACACTCTTTGTACAGCACAATTGTCAAACTGTTCATGTTTATAAAATCCTCTACCTTTGCAGTGAAAGAAAAGAAAACACCAAACCCCAGGATAAAATAAGTAGCAAATTGTAAGAATACATAAACTGACAGTTAACTGCTGTCTCTGAAGAGAGGAAATGTGACAAGATAAAAACAAGATTAAAAGGCATTGTTACTGCTTTTTCACTTTCTGGGTGAAATAACACCTGTTCTTTGTCAGCTCACCAGAACAGGCCAGTAGGCTCTAAAATAGCTCACGAGTGGGCATTTCTCAAGGCGTGATGCTGTATCCTCTGTGAGCACAGACAAGAAAAACAAACACTTTAAATACTACAAACTCTTTCACTTGGTAGGGCTAACCAGAAACAGGCCACTGTAATTTTCAGTTACACATGTAACCAAAGACATCCCACCATGCTCCTACTTAATTGTAACCAAGCACACTGCTCCTCCTTACAACACACATGGAAATAACCAAGCTGGTTGCATTACACACAGTACACCTTCAGGCCCTACAAGCCAGTAAAAATCACTCAGACAGACTTCAACATACTAGCCCAAGTCAATTCAAGTTCCATATTATAGACCACACCAGACCCTCTGGCTGGCTATATTACAATCCAGATTACACTTATCGGCACAGAAATGTTGCTGTAAAGCTGGTGTCCCTAGTTCATGATCACCAGTTCTTTTTCTCTTTTACGCCCACAATGATCAGTATTGTTCCTAGACATCACAGCTTCATGTTGGAGGATTACCTAGGCCCAAACCGGCATGCAAACAGCACGTGTACCTTATCCAACTTTAATGAACCCCTTTTATTCATTAGCTTAACAAAAGTAATGGTTGGCGTATAATAAAATCAAGGGCATTTAATTCCTGTTGGCTTGTCCATATATGAGTTTCCTGCTATCATGTCCCCCTTCCAGTCTTTATGTATGTTATGTGTTTTTTGTATTGCGTGAATATAACCACAAGGCAATGGAGCGCTGTACAAGGTCACATGCAAAGTTACAGTCAACGAGTAAAGCGCCTGGATACACTCACAGGTGATTAGATGCGCTATACAAATCGACTGATTGGTGGGATAGGTTTCTGGGAGCAGAAGTGGACTCTTACTGGACTCACAGTGTATCTTTTGCATTTTGACTAAGCTGAAAGAAGACTTCCACAAGGAATACCCTATATTCCCTTAGCTCTCCCTACAGAAACATGGAACTTTTTAGAAGATATGAGGCCCAGTCATCGGTCTTTCCCTGCCTTCTGGTAGCACTGAAGATATTTCCTTCCCTGTTTAATCTTTGCCTTCTTCCCCATCTATCTCTGATCTGTTGAAAATCATTTGTAACTTTGCCTGCATAGTTGATGCAAGCTTTTATTATTCTTTCCACCAAAACTACATTACCTAGCATACATTTGGAAAAATCCCCACTCCAGTCTCAGAGTATTCTCTGCTTCCTCTGCATTGTGTTGAAAATGACCTGTCTATTTAATGTATTTATTAAATGTAATGTCTTGTCTACATATCGAAAGTATTGAGGAGAGAGCACATCACTTTCATAGACCACTTGTTGATCCAATTTCAAGCTCTATATTGAGTTATCCCCATTCCACAGCATTGAAGGCGCTAGTCAGTCAGAAATATTTCTCATCCAATAGTTCAGTACTGTTAAGTGTTTTCTTTTATTTATATTCCATAAATCCAAGTGGACCCAGCCAACACGTTTCGTTCCTCCCTAGGAACTTCAACAGGGCCTATAAAACATACATTAAAACCAGTCACCATTTCAATCGCCTTGTATGAAAAAGTGCTACCACCTGTATGTAAAGTTTTGTCTATGGCATCACATCATGCCCAGATCAAACAATATTTCAGAAAAAGACTTGTTAAGGTGTTATTCTCAGAAGTATTTGTGGAGGTAAAACCAGTGCATCAGGCTTTTAAACAACAAAACCCTGTTTCATAAAGTCCCTTTTACGAGTTGGAAACATATTTCTGACACCTAAAAGGGGTTTTAAGATCCTTTCTGATTAACTTACAAGAGGGAGCACAAAACAAGTCCCGCTCCTCTTCAGCAATCACAGAGGACTGTATCAATACTTTTTGATCTCATCATTGGTCTCAAACCATTTTATGTTACAATGCTGCAAGCTGAGGTGGTTAACTGATACACCAAGGTGAAGCTGTCCCTGTGGGATAGCTTCCCGTTTGCGAATCATGCTGGAGGGCCTCATGGGGACAGGCAGTGGTCAAGAAGTATGCTGCCCGCTCCACCCTTTCCCTTTGCCCCAAAAGTCTTCCAAATAGGATTTTTTTTTTTTTTACAAGCAGAACATGTCTCTTTACTGGATAAGGACTGCTTAAAAATTTTTTTTTCTCCGTTTTTAGGAAAGCAATGCAGGGATGGTGGTCTGATGTCTCTTGCAGGCCACCACCGTTTTATTCAAAGAAATTCACAGAGGGTAACAAAAGGAGACCTACTTAATATTTATTAGCAGGTCGATTTCCCCCTGCAAAATGGCAGTTAGCTATGTACCTGTTAGTACATAGGTGGATTGCAAATTCTACCCCCATTCACAAAACAGCTGGTGAGCATGTTGCACATTCCTCGTTTTTGGATGGAGATAGTACATCAGGCCTATTTTTGTTATATCTATTTGTCCTCATTCCGCAGTGAGAAAGGTTACTCATAACTGAAGAAGAATTGAAGATGAGGATTTATTGTTTTGAAAGGAAAGCATGCAAACCTCCACTCTCCTACCTCTATTCTAGATAATATAGGCTGAAAGTGCTGCATCTCTATTTATAGATACCTTGCACCATAGTTCTGCAATGGATAGTCTCCTAGCTCCTTTTGGGAGAAAGGTAAATCTTCCCAGATTGAGCTACAGCGTGATTCTTCCGTGGGTTTATCAGAGGGCATGGAGTTAAGTGAATCTCCGCCCAAAATGGCCTTAAAAGACGTCTGCCCTGTGGAGAAACATTTAGGGAGGAACGCACAGGAGCCAGTCACCCTGTCCTCTCCAACAGGAACTACAGAGTATATTCAGATTTCCCAGATTCCTCAAAGCTTGTTTGGTACACAGCCTCCTCTTCCCTCCCCCTCTTCTCATCTGTTGGTTGCTAACTCTTCCTCGTTAAACCAGCTTTTAGCAGCACCCCAAGAACCTGGTGCTCAGATAAAGGTGGTGCAACCTCCTTTCAAAAGAGTGGAAGGAAACCATAAGAAAAATAAGAAATGTAAGAGGAAGAATTTAATAAACAAGATTAATCAGAAAAAGCCGATTCAAAGGTTTATTAAAAAAGGCAGAAGAAAAGTACACTTTCCTGAGATTCTCCTCAAGTCCGTCTGAAGTTTTTAAATTTGACTACTCAATCTACTCTGGACCTTCACCCCACTTCAGGGCCTATTCTGTCAACTTTGTCTTCCCCAAAGGGGCATGGAGGGGTCCCTAGGAAGAAGCCCTCCTTCTCCCTCCTTTTTCTTGAGGGGGGGGGTTCCTGCTTTGAACCCAACAGCTCCAGTATTTTTCTTTCTCCGAGGTCTTCGAGAAACTTTAATGATACCTCATTATTGGAGGGCTACCTTGTGGGGGGGACACTATGGGGCTCCCCTTACTCTAGATTGTTCCCTACTCTTTGATGTTGACTTAATTTTCAACAGATCTACCATGTTAAATTGTTTTTCACATTCTAGCTCATTGAAGGAAATCAAAAGTGAAGATATCGCTTTGGTTTCATTATTGGATTCTGATGCAGGTTGTAAATCAAGCATTACATTTCGTTGCAAGCGTGTGATGAACTTGGTCCTTCAAAATGCTAACTTCCTGATGTGGTCCCTTTCCTAGGTCCTAGTTATACTGGGATGGGCGATAAAGAGGGGTGGGGGTGGGGGGAGGAATGCCTGCAGATAGGTTAACAGACTGTTATCCAGCCTTTAATGCTTACAATCAGCCTGGCCATTATGACTCTAGGCCTAGGCTGGATACACAGGCCTTTAAAATCTCTTTAGTGGGGGATGATAGGAAGGTGTTTCTGCAAAAAATACGGGCTGCCCCTGAGCAAAATGTTACTGATTTGGATGGGTGGAGCTGGCTCACAACCGTCTTAAGCCAGGTGTGGGGGTCCAGACACCTATCCGGCCACTTTAACTAGCCCAGGCTTAAACATTATTTCTTGGAACATAGCAGGGGTAAAATATGCGAAGGAAAAACTATTGTCCCTTAGCTCTCTAAAACTTGATTTGATTTGTCTTCAGGAGACCAGGCATGATACAAATCTAATGTGGGAAGATTATTATGTTATTGATTGCAAGGCTACCCCTTCTAGAAGGGGGCATGCCAAGGGAGGTGTGGACTGCCTCTTATCAACTAGACTTAAGTGGAATTTCGAATTTTTTAAAGCTCCCAGTAACCTTTTTATCGCTTTATCTCTCCAGTTGCAAAATAATACAGGTTCTACCTCTCTGCTATCGGTAAATGCATATATTACGCCTGATTCATACTATGATGCCCTGCTACAAAAGGTTTTTTGCATATAAAAAAACTACAGTTAGTGAGTCTTTTTCCTCTATAGTCTTGGTAGGTGAACTAAATTGTAAGATATCTAACCATGCCATATCACAGGTTCCCGAGGTTGAGAGAGAGAGAGACAGCCTTGTGAATCCCTGCTTGCCTTTTTCCTCCATCGATTAGAACAAATAAAAGAGAGAAACTCTTGCTTAAGCTCCTTATGGAAAGTGACTGTATGATTGTGAATAGAAGATCTTTATCTGAATCTCTTGCCTCTTTTATTCATGTTGCTCCAGGGGGAAAGGCAATTCTAGATTATGTGATATTGGAGTATGGTGCCTACTCCTTGCTACTTGACCTAAAGGTTATAAACACTCTGATTAGTGATCATAACCCTATCGTATTTACATTAGATTTGAATCTGTTAACAATGGGGGCTCAGGACTTGGATGGGGCAACTCCGGTCTTTGATAAAAAGATAGGAAGGACCCAGTGGGACTCCAGAAGGATGTTAGGTGTTAGGGAGTCACTGGAATCGGCAGTTGTAATTCTGGATACCTGGGAGAGGAAGTAACTGCAAAACTTTACAAAATTTATGAATCAGTTGTTAACCAACTTCCCCCGAGTACCCCTAAAAGTGGCCAGGGGATTATTCCACGTCCCATACTCATCCTAAGAGAGGGGTGTGGAGCTAGAATTCAGTCCTCTCCTGCTGCCATATCTCCTGCCCGGTGGTCTGAATTTCTCGCCTCTTTGTATGCTTCTAATGGGGTGGTATTTTCTTGGCCCTTTAGGAGTAAGAAGATGTATTTTATCTCCTTTCCGACACTGAAAGAGACAGAGCAAGCTATTTGCTCTATGCACAAATCTGCTGCAATGGTCCCTGATAATGTGCCCATTTCCGTAATAAAACAAGACATCGGCCTTTGGGGCCAGCTTTTATTTGTGATTTTTCATAGGTGCTTCCTTTCTTTAAGTGTTCCCTCCTCATGGACTAGTAGCATCAGTATACCTCTATTTAAGAAAGGCGACCGTAATTGACCGGCCAGTTATCGGCAGATCGCCCTCCTAGATGCAGTAGGAAAAACTTTCGCTAAATGTGTGTTCTCGAGACTCACTGATTGGGCAGAGGAGAATAACATCACCCCCATGGAGCAAACATGGCTTAGACGCAATTATGGTACAAAAGATAATATCGAAATGTTACACGTCATCACAGAAAAATATGCAAGATTAAGAAGTGGATCGGTTCATGCCACTTTTATTGATTTTACCACGGCGTTCGATAAAGTAGATAGAGCCCTATTATGGAGAAAACTGGCTACTTTGGGCATTCCTTCCATCCTTCTTGAGCTATTGATTGCTCTGCATTCTTCTACTTGGTGTAGAATTCTTCTGGGGGATTGGCGAAGGCCTTTCGCCTGAAATGTTCACTTTGAATGGTTTAAAGCAGGGATGCCTTTTGGCTACCGTGTTTTTTTCATTATACATCTCAGATTTGCCCTCTTTTTTACCCCAGAGCCAGGGTTGTCCCCCACAAATAGGTGGATACTTGATCTGCTGTTTACTGTACACAGATGATATCATTATTCTTGATCTAACCCCTAAAGGCTTACAGAACTGCCTTCAATCTTTGTTACAATTCTCTGAGTCCCATTTTTTTAACATCAGTGTTTCACAGAGTAAGATTTTACACTTCCATGGCAATAGGAAAGCAAAATTCACTAATTTCCATTGAACATTAGGTAACCAAGAATTGGAAATTGTGAACTCATACATTTTTTTAGGGAAAATTGTATGCAGGAACCTTAGTGACGTAGTCCATATTACTTTTAATAAATATAAAGCCTTTAGTCAAGCAAGAGGTTTGGGGGCATTATATATGGCCACAGGAAGAAGGCATTTTGCCCACCTTTTAACAGTCTATCAAGCTAAGATCCACGCTTCTCTCTTTTATTACCTGGAATTCATAGATTGCTCCAAATGGGGGATGGGGAGTTTGAACCTTCTGGAAGGTAAGATCCACAGAAAACTCCTATGGTAAATACAGCTGTACCGGTGGCTGCCCTAAGGCTGGAACTGGGCTTAAGATGTATGTTTGTCCAGGGACCAGCTAGGGTTATACATTGGAATGCTTCCCTTTGTAAGGCTGAGGATAATACTCTGAGGGTCTTATTGCAAAAATAAATCTTTGCGGAAAATAATGCCTTTAGGTATACCTTCCTTAAAAAACCTTATGTACACCCTAGAGATGCTTGCGGTAGAGCTCAATCAGGTCTTGGTTACCCCTTCTTTGCAAATGAACAGCGATTTAAAACAGGCAACATGGTCCTTAACTTAGCGATTGGATCTAGAGAGCTGTACAAAAAAGTTTGTATTCGATTCTAGCAAAATCCTTAGCAATAAAAAAAAAGCACAACCATATGTAACATGGAACTTGCCGCATGGGGTGAGGCATTTTTTGGCTACTACTGCATCTGGGATTGCTACCTCTGAATGTGTTGTTGGCAAAATGGTGTGGTTCAGGTAAAGAATGTAATTTTTGTTTTACTAGCATCCAAGATTTCAATCATATTTGTTTTGTTTGTTCTTCCCTCGCTCCCTATCGACGTAAATGGTTAAGACTTGTCTCCAGTTTTCTGTGATGTCGGTATTTGAGTTTCTCCATGCCTTGACTCCCCATCAAATGAACTGTTCCGTCAGAGTTTTAAACTTTTTAGGAGGCTTTAGATGAGGTCTCACCAGTCTTGTTGGTCTATCTTCTCCATGTGGCTCTCCTCACTACCCTGACAAATTGTAAGAATCGCTGGATAGCTGGGTCTTGTTTCATGTGCGATGGCTTCCAATACCTGTAGCCTTTCTCTTAATGTTGCCAGTGTTTCTTAACTTTGTCTGCATAACTTTGCATTCAGCAACATTGCCTGTCCAATGAACTTCTCTCATCGCTTTCAAAGTATCCATCTGTCCCTACTCTTATCATTGTTTGCTTGATGGCATTAAGCTTGACCCAGACATTAATGACAACAGCAAAGAGACATGAGGACATAGCAGAGTAATGAACAATGATTTCCTTATCAAAAACCACACGCTATGTATCAACACAGAAACTTCAGTGCAAACGCCAAACATGGTGGTGAAGAGGTTTTTATAAACATCTCAAAAGCATTAGCTTTATCTTTCTCTGTTCTTGCTTTGCCGCCTCCAACTAGATTAACATGACTAACATATTCTTTTTTGTGATGAACCCTAACATGTCATGGTAGGCGGGCTCCTAGTTTACTGCCTTGGTCATATGACCCAAATTTGAGCCGTAACAGTGTATGTTCTGCTCTGTTGGTGTATAGTGTGTTCGCTCATTGAGTGTGTGACCCTGCCTGAGGAAGCTATATGACTGAACAGTGTAGTTAGATGGGGCACCAATTCTAATGTAAAAGTTTTGTAGAATTGGGTTGTAAAGCCATCGGCCCAGGTGATTTATAGCGTTTTAGGGCTCAGATTGCTGTCTTCCCTAATCAGGCTTCCCAGGGTCTCATTCTGATCTGCAGTCACCTGAGGAAGATTTCTGTTTGATAAGTAGTGTAGTTGGTCTTGTTCACTGGGAGATTAAGCTGTGTATAATTGTTTATAAAAATCCCAAATTGACTAGCTTTATATTTTTCTGTTGTTGCTTTGCTGCCTCCAACTAGATTAATATGACTAATATATTCTATTTTGTGCTTAACCTTAACCTGTCATGTTAGACGGGCTCCTAGTTTATTGCCTTGGTCACATGCCCCAGATTTGAGACGTAACAGGGTATGTTCTGCTCTGTTTGTGTATACTGTGTTCTACTTTCAGAAGAGCAGTAACCCGCCTTTGTAGTGGCAGACAGGGATTATCATTGTGGGCCTTTTCTGCCACTTCTAATTCTGTTTCCAGTGTTAGTCTATCTTGGGCTTTCTGTTTATTTAAAGTTGATAGGAGTGAAATGCTTTCCCCCTGATAAAGGCATTAAAGGTATCCCAAGTGTTGGGCCAGCTAGTCTCTCAGGGGTCATTTGCGTGAAAGAAATCTCTATTAGATTTCCATATTTCATCACGAAAGAGGCGATCTTGCACTAAAGAGGTGGGAAAGAACTACCTACGCTATTTAGGAGTGAAGGTGCCCATTCCAACATCAGAGTTACAGGGGTGTGGTCTAAGAGGGCTATTGAGTGAACCTCCCATGATTATAATTTCCTCCTTGTATGAAAGCAGATTGTGCTGTATTAGGGACATACATGAAGCTATTGTGCATGTCCGACTAGCAATCTTCCCCTTCACCATCAGTAATTTCCTTTCTGTGTCTGTTTAACACCCCGTTGGTTATAATTTGACGAACGAATGAAAAAGAAGGGCCACCACATTGGGTTTGGTGAGGGCCGACGATTTATAGATCAGGGGATACCCCTTACTGCGCAGCCTATGATCCTCAGACCTTTTTAGCTGTGTCTCTTGTAGGGCTACTATATCGTGTCTCCTATCTAAGAGATACTTCCACAATTTATGACATTTTGCTGGAGAGTCCACCCCCTTGACAACAGACCACAAGCCTTAGCTCTCTACATAGGTCTCCGCACCTCCCTTCAGTTGCCCTCCTCCTCTACAAAGGAAAAGCATTGCTGTCCCAATCCTCCCACCCCCGTTTCATCACTCATCAAAAACGTCTCACCCGTGGTGAGATAAACATGGTAATGAACAAAAAGAATCGAGGAATGAGTCCCCCCACCAACAAATGAATCAGCCAGACTGTGCATGATTATGGGTGCATAGGCATGGTACTGATATGGCATGCTAGTATTTTAAACATCCTCTCAAGGTAAATAGAATGGTAATTGTCGTTATGCTCCTGAACATAAGAGCCCTCTCCTTTTGTAAAGAAGACCGAACGTCAGAAACTATCGTCTGAAGTCAGAAGTCCACAGAACAATGGCCTGCAGTTTTGGGAAGAAACATTGTGCTCTATGCATTGACATAAAGGGCTGTATAGTTAAAGGATATAACAGTGCAGGTTCTTCAGCAGAGGCCTCTGCAGGCGGACTAATATATTCCAGGTCAGCCCATTAGTCCCTGTTTCTCTTGCTGCTTCGTACGTCTCAGTTGGAGCCATGGTCCACCGCTGCAGGTCGTCCCTGTACTTATAGATGGTTTCTCCTGACGTCTCTCTATGGCGTGGCTGCCGGCGTCTCAAAGGCCTAGAAGCAGTGCTGCTTATACCATGTTGGTGAAGTGATGTGACTTATTATGGTACTCAAAGGCGATGCCAAATGGGCAAGTCCATCTATAGTTGATGAGATCAGTGTGCAGCTTCTCAGTGATGGGTCAGAATTGGAGTTTGCGGGCCTGAATGGACTGTGCAATGTCTTGAAATAAGTGGCGTGAAGGGCCCTAGAAGGTGATTGATTTTTTTTCTCCTTGCGGCGTGTAAGAGGGCTTCCTTCAACGTAAAGGATTGCAGCTTGGCTACAATGTCTTCTGGGTGCTTGCCTTCTCCAAGTTGTGGAGGTCCCACTCAGTGGAGCTGCTCCAGTTTAACCTTGATCTGCTTGTCTCCGAAAAGTTAAAAAAACATGCCTACCACAAACGCCTCCAAATCTCAGCTCTTCCTCGAGATTCTGTAGGTTGAAGGACGTCTCTTCTGGAGTGATTCTCCAAATCTACACATTTGAGGATCGCCGCTTGTAGTTGGGTTTGAAGTTGTTCCAGTTGATTGACTTCTTGTTCCAGAGTCTGACATTTATTGTCCAGGTCCAGCGAACGTTCGCCCATAGAGTCTATGTCTTGTCTCAATGTGGTGAGCTTATCATTAAGGTCACATCGGAGAGTGTCTAGCGACGTAGCCAAATCTGTTTTTAATTCCTCACATGGTTCTTTTTTTAAATCCTGTAGGGAAGCAAGGAAGTCCTCTTTGGTCAATGCCATTGTGTTTGTAATAGTTGTGGGGACGTGTGCCTCCCTGGATTCTGCTGGTTGAAAGTAACTGGACACCCTGCTTGACTGTGTCTTTTTCAAAGGCATGTAGGATGTGGCTTGTGGGTTCAGGTCAAGGTGGTGACTCCGAGCATGTTTCATTGTTTCCCTCAGATAGCCGCTCATTACTTTCAGCCCCTCCTCGGTTGGTGCTGTTTCAAATATAGGTAGTGTAGCGGAGGCCTAAACGAGCCTCCTCAGATCGACCACAAGATTGAAGTATTGAGCTTATTAGTTCACTTGAATCTATAGGTATTTTATATGGTGCATCAAATAAAAACTGTATACTGTACTGGCTCATATCGGGAGACTCAAAGTTATAGGGAAGGCATGTCACTCCCCTAGCTTCCAGGTAATGCACTCCAAGAAGGCCCAAGATCACCAATGGGTAGTTGCAGCGGTCGCTGGTGTGGGATCGCAGGTCAGAAACAGATTTCTAAACATTTGGTAGGAGGTAGTGAGAGTTATAAGACTTACCCTGTGTTCCCCAATGCCCCGAAACCTCAGATTTGTCTCTGGGCGCCTGTGTGGCTCACCTATATTAATGCTGTGTCCCTTCAATCCATCATCTTGAAGTGTTGGATTTCCCCAGTCTCCGCTCCTGGCAAGCAGGGGGTATTATTTCCCATGCTGAGTTTTTTTTATCGAAAAGGCCCCAAGTGCAAGGGGGGGCTCCAATGCTATTGTACATTCATCTGCTCCCCGCACGAATCCCCACTGGTGCTGACGGCCACAGCCCGCACCGCGTGTAGAGAGGCCGCACACCGATGAGCACTCGATCATGGCCACCAGTTACCCTCAGAGGCTTCCCGTGGGTCGGCCCATTCCTCAGGGCTTACGGCATTACATTGAGTTCAGCGGGGCTAGGACGGGGCTCCTTTTTCCTTCTGTTCCATGTCTGCATGCTGCGGAGCTCAGGGGGTTAACCTCCGCTCGGCTATGATGATAGGCCATGTCCAAAACTGTGATTTTTAAAATATATTTGTTTGTGAATTGAAGAAATTATTTCATAATTTGTGTACTTGTTTCATGAATGCTTGTTTATGTATTTTTGTGTATTGTTTTGAGGTTGAAATCATCACAAATGCTTAGCCAGGGTCCCCACCTTCTAAAAATTAGACAGTGGAGTGGGAGGGGGGGTCCCTGAGTTCAAGTAATGATTAGGAGGGGGGGGGGGGGGTCCACAGAAGTCTAAAGTTTAAGAACTATTGGTGAGAGAGACACATCTGAGGTTTGTACGGCATTACCTTTGGCTGGTCAAAACAATGAGTAACGCATCTAGAGCTATCAGATTTCTATATGTTGGAAGGATGTTTTCAACCCTGGTATTTAATTTTATAAATCAGTGCATTCTGGGTCTTGTTTTCTTTATTTGCTTTTATCAAAAAAGTCGAACTAATGCATCAGTGTCAAAGATATTTAAAAAAACGGAATATGATAGAAACCATACAGGGCATTACTCAGTCACGATATTTAAAAATTATTTTTTATACGATATGAAAATAGTAAATGTGAAAAAACAGTGAACCATCATTTTTAACTTACTTTAGCATCTGGGATGCCTATCCGCAATTGGAATGATGATGCTTGTGTACAAATAGTCTCCAGGTAGGGAACACTTGTCTAGAGACCAAAAACAGGACCAATGGGTCTAAATATTTAGGGTCGAAACCAGTTATAGGCACAAAGCAACATGCAACAAACATTGAGAAGAGCATTAACTCTTGGCTATTAACAGAGTATAATGAATCGAATGTGTAACACGAGTTAATAAACGTCGTCACAAACACCATGCTGTACAGATGATTCTTGCCACTAGGCAACGTGTTCCCCCATAACTGCACCATTACCACATACAAACAGGAGAAACTGCTCGAAAGCCAGGTATAAAATGTTGCCATGTTCCCTGAAGGAATGTGTCTTGGTTACGTTGCCTCCTCGCACCATTGTTGCCTGCCCAAGGGACAGGAAACATGTCTGAGGGGTATAACATTCTCCCATAGCAACATGCCTGGTGTGCCACAGCAACATCAAGACTTGGCTATGCATTCACATATGGTTTAGGCTGTAACTAACACCAAGGCATACTAGCAACGAACTGAACGCAAGCATCAACACAAACCTAAGCCCCGCACACTATGCAGGCCAACGCAGCCTACACAAGAACAGAGAACTGCCCAATAGCCAGAACCCACTAACTACAGACTTATGGAAAACACACTCATGAATTCAGGCAGAGCACTTCTACTAATGAATGTGAACATCAATACTCACGCTGCATTTCCCTCCACTATAGGGTGTGGTGCCATAAACGTATCACAAAACATTCCATCTAAAACATAGCTCAAAATTTACATATACAGTATATGATCCTGCAGGTTTTAAAAAACACACAACTAATGCTTTGAAACCCAGCAAGTTCTCACGACACTGATCTAAACAATAAAATAACTCCGTTTACATACTACAGGGTGTGAAATTAACCAGCACTGAAAAAGGAAGCAAGCTTTTGAGCGGTCTCTGTGTGGTATGGTAAGACTGTTAGTGAGAAGCGTGGCAATGTACTCGCCATGGTTGTTACCTTTGCAGATCTTAAGACCTCTGTGGTCTCAAAACAGACAGGACTACTGGAGTCACACTGGGTGCAGTGAACTGAAGCACCCGTGCCACTTGCTGCTCAGCATCAGGAAATTAATGCTCTCCTAGGACATACTTTATATGCCAAATAAAGTGGCATTCTAAAAGTACACAAACGTCCACCGTTTGGTATCCCATTATAACTGTGGCTGCAGGGACTCTCATCCCCCTGGGCAAAACATGGAAGAGACCCACCCCCACTGAACGCAAATAACTTGGTCCTCAGGCTCCAAGTCTTGAAGCCCTTAGGCCAGGGGAGAACATTTGAAACTTTCGGAAGAGGCTTAAAAGAGAAGATGTTGCTGGCCTGTGTGTGCACACTCCACCTGCTGGGTTCATTTAGATCTACTGGGCATCTTTTTCCAGCTCACACGGTGCACCCAATCATTGTTTCAAACCCAGCAGTGGAGTAGCTGCGGAGGCTTTTCCACCACTCACTATGTGGAGCCCTTTTTTGATGTTTGAGGCACTGCTCGCTTAGGCGATTATAACTTTTTATTCCACAAATGTATCAGTCCAAATGTGACATTTTCCCCACATCTTGGGTATTCTAAAAGTGCTGTCAAATTAAAGTGTCCCACGGCCCAACAATAAACCATGATACCAATGGTATCCCAGATTTGTCTGTAGTTGTCTTTGTCCAGAAAAATATGTCTTTTTTTTTAGTGACCCTCACCAACTCTAGTAGTGGCATGCTTCATCATTGGGTCTACTCCAGCTCCTAAAAGCCAGGGTGGGCTCAACCGATTCGCGGGAGCTCTTTCAAAGATCCTACCGGGGGTCTAAAGATAAAAAATAACTCACTATTCACAAAAGTATCCCGTTATTCAGTAACCTATTAGTTAAGGGTTATAGGACCATAACAATCTAGAGCAACCCTTTTGTTGTTTACTTTTAACCATACCTACTGTCACTACTAGAGTGAGTGAGGGTCACTAAAAAAGAAAAGACATCATTTCTGGACAAGGATAACTACAGAGAAATCTGTCATACCACTGGTATCATGGTTTATTGGTGCTTTAACTTTAGAAAGGGAACTAGGTCTGGTAACTTCACCATTAGCATTTTCCTTTCCTGTGAGGCCGTTGTGTTAAATGAAGAACAGGTGCGCCTTAGAGATGATTCAGCTGGTACATAACAAGTCACACAATACAACACAAAAGTGGATCACTGGAGGGGTGACACGTCATCTAAGCTATCGGCGGAACTTCTGAATTTCCAAGTGCTTATAAACAGAAGATCAAACAAGCATTGGCAAAGCAATTAGATCACAGATATAAAAGGCCAAATAATTGGCTTTGCCAATGCTCGGTTGTGTTACAGAGAAATTTAAAAAAGGGTCTCTTCAAATGAGCAATGAAAGGACCAATGTGAGACCAAAATAATTCTGGGCGGACAAACACAAGAATAGAGCACAAAGCCATCAAATTAGGAGCAAACACCTAAGAGAGACAAGAAAGCGATCTACTTGTGACCAAGAGGCCGACCCAAAGCCCACTCTTGTCATGCACTGGAAACAACAGATCTTCCTCACACAGTTACAGCTGTCTGCAGCAGAGACCTAAAAACAGAAGCGGGAAACTAGTAGCATCATAAGCCAATGCCAGGGTTGGTGTGAGCAAGTGATGAAGGATTATTTTTCATAACTGAACATTGCATCTAAAGTGCCATCAAGCTAAAAACGTACATTGCATGCAGCGAGAGCAAGAACTATGACTCCAAAACAATAACATGTCTATGTTATGACACAGATGCTGCCTTGTCTGCTAAAATAATAAAATACAGGAACTGGAAGATGGGAAACTGCTGCTCGGTGCAGATAATGGTAATAAAGTGGCCATAGCTAGTTTTATTACAAAAACGCAATCCTCAACCTTACAAAGAAAACCCATCACCAGTTTTAGGTGGATAAAATTCACAAATGACGAACAATGGACGTTTATTCACCAACACATGATAAACATCATGTATTGAATCAGATAATTTGCTTTAAAAAGCATTGCCACATTTTCAACATTGCGTACAATAAGATTTCAATTCTTTTTCCAGAAGTTTACAAAAACGGACGACAAATAACAGGGAAAAACAGCCATGATGGAGCCCGATCGCAACACTCCCAGCAAATGATGATACCAATATGTGATCAATGCCAGGGTACAGCTAAAAGGCAAAAGTTGCCATAATGTAAACTACCTTCACCTCAGGCAAGCCTCAAAGCCAAATCAAAGTCATTTTAGAACAACATTAATCCACTTAAGATGCAATATGTCTGTCCATTATATTTGATTTTCAACCTATCCCATCTACACCATTATGAAACCACTAAGGGGCTGGAGGCGCGATAGAAGCCGATGTTCAGTGCAGGCAAACAACAAGCATGTGGTGACAAAGTGGACTGCCTGTGGGTTGTCCAGGCTTATAAACTGTCTCGAGCCCTCCATCGTCCGACACCATCCTGTAGAGATAGCCCAGGGGACACAATCCACAACTTCCCTTAAGTCTGTGAAAGGACCTCTTTTCAGTGGAAATCATGGTGAGCCCTTCACTACAACCAAAGTGTGAACGAAGGGACACTGGGCCTGATTCTAACTTTGGAGGACGGTGTTAAACCGTCCCAAAAGTGGCGGATATACCACCTACCGTATTACGAGTTCCATAGGATATAATGGACTCGTAATACGGTAGGTGGTATATCCGCCACTTTTGGGACGGTTTAACACCGTCCTCCAAAGTTAGAATCAGGCCCACTGTGTGCTAGCCCCTTGGTGCAGGCGACGTCCTTGCCCATGCTATTGTTGTGGTGCATGTTCCAGAAGAGTCAGAAAAGAAACGACTCAGATATGGAGCTTAAAGGGGAAGGCCACCTTGAGATTGTGTTCATAGAAGACGACCAGCTGGCTGAGATGAAGAACTCTTGCAGAGACATCACATTGTCTTATATCAGGCATGGGTAGTGAATCCACTCCTAATTTCTACAATGCATTTTGGTTCTTGTAATCTGTCTGGTTCCTGCAAAAAATACTAGGTCTGGATTAGGCTCCTTAAACCTGAAAGGACAATCTGGGAGACTTGCACTTGGATACTGTGCATGTAGAAACCCTTAGGTCTATTCATGTTCAGCTCGTGACACTCCCACAGCACAAAATTGGTGTGCAGTTCAAACAAAACTTACAAAAGAATGGTCTTCTAGTAAAAATCCCAAAACTTTAGATTTGTAGGAAGTATGTTGTAAGGCACGGATGTGCAAAGCAAGACAAAGAATGCTGGATCCGTGCCATATTTGTGGGATAACTTGGCTACATAAATAGGTTCAATCTAATTACACTGTATGCAGACTTAATTTCTGTAGGTATGCTGGAAATCTGGCAAGGATGCAGTCCCCTTGATCCTCGCTGCACACTCAATTCTGCACATCTTTTATATGCAAAACACTGGAATGATGCAGAAAACAAACATCCTTGGAGACCATAAACTCATCCGAATGAGGGAAAAACTACCTAGAAATTAACTTACTGAAAAAATCTGACACAGTAGCACGTGGAAGGGGTGCATGCTGGGGCTCTAACCATACCGAGATTACGAAGGATGCTTACCAACAGCAAGGGCTAGCTCCAAAAAGGATGGAAGCAAATTGGTTAATTCTGCACCTGGAAAATGGTTCATTTCATGGAGCGCAATGGTCTGTTATCATACATTCAAAGGAAACATCGGTCTTCAACAACTTCACAGAGGAGCACACCATGACTGTTTTTCTAAATATCTCAGAAAATATCTCCTTCTTGAGATCTACATCGGTTCCTTCTTGATTTTCTTTCATACCACAACCTCAAGTACATTCACGCACCCCTTGTTGTAGCCACAATTCTGATATAAGCTTGGCTTGGAAGAATCACGGTGTACTTGGAAGAGATGGCATCTAGAGGTGTAATGGGCAAGGTAAATGTTGGCACCTACCATGAAGTTGTTGGGAGAGGACGACTTGCACAATTCAGCCCAATGGGTTTACATGGACAAGTTAACCTATAAAGAAGCTGAAAATGCGGCACTGTCATCTTTGTATTTTTGTCAGTTTTGCATGATGTTCTGCTTTTGTTATATTTTAAGAAAACCATCATTTTTAATTCCATTCGTAAAAATGTTTCATCGTCTCCGAATACACGCATGAACTTTAATTTTGTTCTCTATGGGTCTAATGTCAGCAAGTGAGACTCTGGGGGATAGCCTCTTGTCAAGTGCAGTGGCTCCCCCTAAGACACCAGCATTGAGTGAAGTCTAAAGGTACAGTAGCATATTTTAAAAGTAAAAGAAAAAACTCCAAACTTTACAGAAATCAATAAAACAAATGTTTAAGCATTATTGGGCATAGAGAAGTGAGGAAAGAAAGTGATTTTTGCAGCAACTCATAATTTGGTCAAAATGGCTTCCTAGTTCAACCGGCAGCAATGGACCACTTATCTGCATCTGCTCCTTGAAATAAGATTAACAGTAAGAAAGCGAGAACCCAAATGAAAGTGTATGTCTAGAATTGAGACTGCGCCTGTGCACTGATGCGTTGCAGTAGGTCTCTCTGTCTCACTCCCTCTCCCAAATAAATAGAACATGTCTTCGAAAATACTTCTCAGTTGGAGTAACCTGTCTCCTTCAATACTTATGTGTCCTTTCTCACAGTGGAAATACATGTTGCCTCTCCAACCAGAGTACAGCAACAGCACACACCACCACATCTGCTATAAGAGGGCTTCTATGTAACTGCTGATAAGCAATACTGGATCATGCCATGTAGGGCTAAAACAAGGGCGGACACCCTGGTGTTGGCTTACTGCGATAGGAGGAGCCAGGTTTGATCTCGATGGCAGCCCTGCTCCACGTCTCCTTCTCCACCTGTGACACACGGTCGCGTGTAAGCTGGTAGGATTCGTCGGTGGCACAAACAGTGATTTTATCTTGGATGGTGCCCACACAGTCCAGGTGGCTCTGTCCAGACCTATAACAAAAGATATTATCCTATTATTCAGGCATTATGTACCCCCACCACCAAAAGCTCACAGCTCAGTGACTTCATATAGCTCATGGGTGGCATGGATGGAGGGACCATGTGTGTGGGGCAGAAGTGGGCAGGAAGCTCTGCTCTATTCCATAGTGGGGGTATGCTCACTCAGTTGGTCATATGATATATTTTCGCATATACAGGCTAGTTACATCCTGAGTAATAAACTTTCAGGAATACAATCAAAGAATAAATATTAGCCTGAATATACACAAATTAAGTCATGGAAGCTGCTTCCTGCCAAGGAGAGTAACCCCATTCACGGGCAGTTACCGTGAAGGGCTGCTAGCGGCAAAGCAAGAACCACCCTCTTGCAGGAAGGCTAACTTTCTTCATTCAGAGCTACATCCTCAAAAGATATACCAAGAAGGGAAGCTGCAAGGCAGCTATACTACATACAGCACCCTGCAGGTGAGGCGTGCTTCATGCAAAGTAATCTGAACATGGCTTTTCAGAGCACATCAGACTGCAAAGGGCTGTTTTATTGTTCTGGTATTGAAAAAAAACAGCAAAAAATAAAGTTTAAAAGAGGCAGCACTTCCAATGGCAGACAAAACTGCCTGCGGGGGGCGTTGATTCCTGCGCGGGGAGAGTTCTACCTACAAGAACGATCTACTTACTGCAAGGAAAAGAGAACTCTTGTGAAGCAGACACGCTTTCTTAAAGGGGAGAAGTGCTTCTTGCAAGAGGAAACACACTTACTGAAAGATATAAACATACTTACTGAAAGATATACTTCCTGCATGGTGAGAAATACTTCCTGCAAGGAGACGTAACGTCCCACAAGAACGATATATTTACTGCAAGGAAGATGTACTTCCTATAAGAGGAGAGATTCTCACAGCAAGGGGATGTTATACTTTTCTTCCAAGAAAGATAACTTCAAGAAAGTATAAATACTTCAAAGTAAGGAGAGATGTATTTTAGGTAAATGCAGATATACTTCCTGCACAGAGGTGCCAAAATTTGTAAATACTCAAAAGGAGAATTTGCAGCAGAGAGAGAAAAATGTGTAATGGGAAAACAAAGTCTCCTTACAAGAGTCAGGAGCCATTCAGGTAGAAGGTGATTTCTTTATTACATATTACGCCCTCTAGTGACAGTCACGGCATAAAGGTCCTGGTAGGGCTCCATTCTCCCACCAGGTGTAATCAGATCTCACACTTCATGTAGGAAACAGACACCAACATTCCATGCATCATTACATTCTCACTAAAGAGAAGGTCGGAATGCTTGAATTAATCTCAGTTTGGTCATTTCTCGCGCTGCATCTCAGGCCATCATCATCATTTTGCACACCATGCCACCTCAGTATGGACCCAGCAATATGTAAATCAGTCCTGACCCTTCTCCAGTGAGAACAGTCCAGCCTGGACCGCCAAGCCTGATCCTTTCTGACCGGAAAACAAGTACACTACGACAAGCTTCACTCATCAGCCAGGTGTATCTTGGTTCCAGTGACACAGTGTGCACGGGACCCACATCTGGGCATACCCATTCCAATTAGAGAACACACTACAGTGTACAAAAAAAGTGATGAATGGAATGCTTGAATTAATCTCGTGCGCGCATAATAATTACCAGGAGCTCATATTAAATCAAGAATTTGATCCATTACTTTTTGTATACTCATTCTCACAGCATCCACATTCAAAATTCTACAACATGCCCGCACAGCCAATGCATTCACATACACCACGTCACCACATCATCCCCTTTCCATACAATCAAGACAAACCAGACATCACATCATCCTCTTTCCTTACAAATAGGACACATTTCAAACCAATGTAACAATGACCTAAAAACAGCAAGACAAGCACGCCATTTCTATCTTCCAAAAGCAACACACACAAGGATAAAACACTCCACGACTGTCTCTCGCTCACACAGACACAAAGTGCAGTCAAGCACTTCAATATGCCCAACGCCCAACCAATGGCCAAACCAATAGGATCAAATGCCAGATTGAAGAAATCACCTAACTCTGCACCCAGCACTACGCCCTCTAGAAGCCGCACAAAGTTCAGACAAACAGTCTCCCATACACAGTGATGACAGGCTCCAGTACTCACAGACTGAAACACCTGAAAGTCAACATTCAAACACCAGTTACGTTCCAGTACACTCAGTCACCCTTCACAAACAAGACGATCGCCAATGTACTTTGCCTTCAGTACTGCGCACCTGTCAAATCTTTTCATTTGTCCAGAATAACGACTGGTCCAAGAGGACATTCAGGTGAAAATGTAATAGAAGAAGAAGGGCTCCACACATGAGTCGGGAACCAGTCAGATGGTAGGTAAGTTCTTTATTTCATGTTCGGCCCTTGGGCTACCATCATAGCGACCAGGTACTCTAGGCGCTCCAATCGCCCTCCAGCTGTAATCAGTGCCGAGGCTACACCCAGGACGCAGACACCAACATTACCTGCATCATCACATTGTCACAGCATCCACACTCAACATTCAACAGCATGCCTATTCAACCATCGATACACAGACACATCACGTCATTACATTAAGGTTATTTGGTGACTGATTTACAGTAGAACAAAGAATATTTTGTGGGTACTGAGTTATAAGGAGTTGGAGACTATCAGCATTTTTTGGTAAGATAGGTAGGGCTCCCCTCTTACATGTGTAAGCATATATAAAATATATATTCTGTGACTGAGAGGTCAAAGTCTTGCAAGGGGAGATGTACTTCCGGAGTGACAGAGATCCTGCTGGGAAAAAGATACTTTGGCCGTGGAATATATTGGCTGCAGACATGTTCTTCAGGGGAAGCACTGTCACAAGAATACTGCTCCTACAGCGGAAGGAGTGGAAGACTGGACACTGGGCATGAGGTACATTGGGTAACAAACAGGAATGCACTTGGGCAACGTCAGGGTGCCTTGGATTGTACAAACATCCTTAGCAGTGGCGTCTCTGAAACACTAGGGACTCGAAGAATGCATTGTGCAACTACAGCCCATTTCTGACTGCACGTCAAGTGTTTGCCATAGAAGTATTATTTTCTTTACAATCATTCTGGATAAATATTTGTGTAGAGCAAACAAGGTTGACATTAAAATGATACCTCTGCCATCTGGAAGTAAATATGCTATTGGAGTGTGCTGTAAGAGGAGGCACTGCTATCTAAAGCAAACAAGCCATGTTTTATTTCACTACCTTACTTTTAGCCGGAAGTAGGTTGGGATCCTCCTGTCTCAATAAGGGGGTGAAGGACAGATGTGTTTGATGATGACTACGTGCATGTGGGCGGTGGGTATGCGAGTAAGGCATGGGCTTTGTGGGTGAGCTATATTAAGGGCAGTCCTTTGTTAATCATTGTGTTGGGTGAGCTACTGGTGCTAAGCGCATGGCTCCAATTGAAGTGGTCATGTGTTCAATTTGTGGTCGTGTGTGCGGCGTTTTTACTGTTTATGGCGGAGGAGAGTTTGATATCTTCGGGTGCAATTTGTTATAGGTCCTGGGCGGTGTCTATGAATTGTGTACCTAGGTAAGAAGGCTGTTCTGTTAGCAATTAAGGCCGCAGGACAAGAAAGATGTCCAGTAGTAGAGAAAGAGAGAGATAAAGACTGACAGACGGATGGATGGGGAGAGAAGAGTCAAGAGACAGTGAGAAAATATGTGTGTAAAAATATCCACCTTGTGATTTTACTAGATTTGCAGTGTTTGAGGAAGAGAGAGCATTGGAAAGGAGAAGTGGAGCACTGGCTCAAATAGTGTGTGGGTCCAAACCCTTAGAGGATGTTACATGGAGGAGAGTAGAAAAGAGCAGCAATTGGCAGGGTAATACCGAGTCTCGAGAGATCACTTATAAGGTACTCTAAGCTGGAATGAAGCTGACCATCTTTTGCTTCCTTCTCAAGAAGAATGGGAGAAGAGAAACAGATCAGGACTCATCAGAAGTGCACTAAGCAACACCAAGGAAGGTCTTGTGCCACAGTAGGATTGGGGGAAACTGAGTTGCTGGCTGAGGAGGGTGAAACCCTACCCAAGCAGCAACCACCGACCCTTGTTAGGGTGAGGCACAAGCAAACGCCCAAAATTAACTTGTGCTCAACGTTCTGGTTGCTTGGCACAGGGCAGACAGACTTAGCTTAGAGGCAATGTGTGAAGGAGGTACGCTGCATTTCAAACAGTAATAAAAGTGAAAACACAAGTCAAGAAAAAATTCCCACACCAATTTAGAACAGTACAGCAAAATTTAATGAACAAATCAGGACCAAAATGACAAAAAATGAATCAGTAGAACCGGAGACATGGAATTGTAAAGATTTAAATGAAAATAGGGATAAAACATCAAAAGTGCCACTCGCATCTATCTGGTTGTACAAGACCGGGATCAAGTCACAAGGCAGACTGTGATGGAGCGCAGATCGCATACAGGGACCAGATTTCCCCACTTCTCAGTCCAGCGCAAAGAGTTCCGTTTTCAGTGGAAGGAGATGCAAAGAGCAGAGAAGCGTCATGGATGTTAATGTGTTTTTCTCATTCTTCTCAGGATTCAAAAAGGCTTCCCTGAGGTCGATGGGATCTTTAGACCCAATCAATAGTGTAGTAACCACACACAATCAATTCAAACCCAAACAATAATTGTAAACACCATGACCCATTTGGCCACGGAAAAAAACTCCAATCCATAAAACGTTTCAACGCTTTATTTTATAACCACAAAGCCATGTAAATAGTGTGCAAAATCAAATTGTAAAGGTAAATAAAGAACATAGGTTGACCAAATCTATAAAATAAATTTGATCTACTCAATATCAACACCATTAGACAGTCCAGAAGAATAATGCATATTAATAAAGACACAATTTGCGACACAAAACATTCTTTAAATCAGATTGTGAATACATTAGTCAAATCAGATTACAAAGATTCAGAAATCAGGATTTAGACATATTATCCTTACTTTTAACCAGATTAGGACAAGCATGTGTGGGAATGGGCTAACACATCCGGCCCAAAGTCAAAAGGAAGACATAAATAAATAGGAAAAATATCTCGAGCTCTGTTAAGTTAAGTAAAATTAAAATAGGCAGGTGTCAGCATGCTAAAGCCTACTCAAGAAACGCAGGTCAGGGAAAATAAAGTGCATTAGAATAAACCGCTCCTGGGGTCAGCATTCAATTCAATTTGCTCAGCAAAGCATGTAGGTCATTAGCATGGTCCGTTAGAAGCACCATCAGAGAAAGTTCAGAACACAGGCTGCACATGGAAATCAGGAAACATCCAAGGAACAGGTTAACGGAACAAAATTCTAAAAGGGACTCTCTCTAACTTACTAAGTGCATCCCTTAATTAAAAATACTCTAAACAGTTTGATTGGTCAGTTCGATGAGTCCATATTAGCAAAAGGGGCAATGTCCAATTATACTTTGTGTACCAATCAAGTTTGTAACATGACAGTAATTTCCCAGGTTTGGTGAGAAGTTGTTTCTCTTTTCCATGTGAATCCAATAGTTTAACAATGTTGTACATCACTTGTGGCAATCCATATTCTTTCCCATGGTACAAGACAATTTCAACAGTTCACATTAGAAAGTTCTGTTGGAATATTGCAACTGCTTTATCTTTCAGTCTCCAGGTCTCAGTGCACCAGAATCAAGGTCATTCGGAAACAAATCTTATACAGTGAACAATAGGACCCTCTACTATCCATGAGAAAGAACCTAATGGAAAAAGCTCATGTTAGTGGAAAATAAATGATTCATCACTTTTACTTGACTGCAAATACCAGGTCATCAGGCCTAGTTTGCTAAAAACAAGAAATGTAATGCATTAATATTGTTATTGACAAATTATGCAAACTTATCAATTCAGTATTAATAATATATCACCAGAATGTGTAAAACCATTTCATTAATAATTGCAACCTTTGTTAAAGTATCACATTAGGTATGACAGAGAAGTGCATTTATTTTTATGCACGTGACTTTATACATACAAATCACATTAAACACTACAAATCAAATGTGTTTCACTACTAGCAGTTAATCTAATGTATTAAAATATACTTTAACGTTATTTTAATCTTGTTAGCACATTGTCGCTCCTGGTAGGCACAATGCCCACCACAATAATAAAATGTTAATACTTTCAAAGTACGTACCAATGCAGATTTTTCTCTCTGTTAGGCTTTCAAACGTGAATATAAATGTGACCAAATGTTGATGTCTGGGTCACTAAAAGCATTACTAAAATGTACGCTCCAACACGGACGGTCGTCGATGTACCACAAAGAGCAGGTCTGGCTCCATGGATGGTCTTTCCTGTAGTGAAGATACTGTTGCTGTTGCAAACAGTCGGGCCGGAGCTTTGCGATTGTGCTTTCCACGAGCGGTCGATGCAGTAGCCTGCTGGATCAGGCTGACAGATCTTCACATTGGCGCGCAGTGTGAGTGACATGGTTTTGGGGCCAACAAGCCTGCTTGTGTTGAGAAGAGCCCAAAAACTTCAATTCAGCTCCACTGAGGCTGTACCAAGTATCCAAGACTTGAGGGACACCTCTTGGGGGTCAGGGACTTCCTTCAGCTGGGTCTAGATGCTGGTTCAGGTGATTGGGAACTTGTTATGTCACTGTGGCTCTGAACAGGAGGCCAGCAGACTAGCCCTTGGTGTTACTCTGAGAGTCCTGGGTTCAGGTGCATGTCCAGTCCCTCTGACTCAGGTAGGAGGGCAGCAATCCAGCAAGGCAGCAGTACAGCAGGTCAGTAGTCCACCAGAGTGTCAGTGTTTTCAGCAGCACAGAGGTCCTTCTGCTGGCAGAGTCTCCACAGGTGCAGAAGTGTAGTGAAGAGTTGGTGTCCCAGGTCCAATATTTAGATCAGGTGCCTGCTTTGAAGTGGGAGAACCTTCTAGAGGTTTCCCTTTGAAGTGCACAGTTTTCCTGCCTCTCCTGGCTCCAGTCTCACTACACGGAGCATAAAGTCCTTTGTGTGGAGGCAGGACACAGCCTATTCAAATGCAAGTAGGGGTGCGCCCAGCTCTGCCTTCCCATCCTGACAGTGATGGCCCATCCAGGCATACCTAAGCACTCCATTGTGTGCAGCTATTTAGGAGAAATGCACTCAGCCCAACTGCCACTTGCACTCAGTTTTGTGACCCAGTGACAGACTGCAGGCACCAAATGGCTAAGGCAGGAAAATGCCAACTTTCTATAAGTGGCGTTTTCAAAACTGTAAGTTAAAATAGAGCTTTACCACAAGAGAGGATTTTTCATTACAATTTCAAAGACACCAAACATGAACTGCTTACCTGTTCCCATTTGGAAGTCACATCTTATTAACTGTAACAAGGTAACTTCAATGTTACCCTATTGGAGAGGTAGGCCTCGCAGTAGTAGAAAACAAATGTAAGAGTTTTTCACTGATAGGACATGCAGAATTTAAAATATATGCCCAACTTTTTAAATATACTGCACCCTGCCCACTGGGTTGTCCCGGGCCCTCAGTAGGGGTGATCTACATGTATTAAAAAGGAAGGTTTTGACCTGGTAAAAGGTTTATTTTGCCAGGTCCAGATGGTGGTTTACAACTGCACACACAGGCTGCAATGGCAGACATGAGAGATGTTTAAACGATTACTTAATGGGTGGCACAATCAGTGCTTCAGGCCTACTAGTAACATTTAATTTACAGGCTCTGGGCACAGGTAGTCGCACTTTACTAGGCAAATGACAAGAAAATATGCCAATTGGAGATAAGCCAATTCTGCCATGTGTTAAGGAGCAAGCACAAGCACTTTAGCACTGGTTAGAAGTGATAAAGTTAGCAGAGTTCTAAGGCCAGCAAAAACAAAGTCAGTAAAACAGGAAGTTCGAAGGCAAAAGGTTAGGGAGAAACCACACCAAGGATGCCAGGTCTAACAAGGATGCACAAATGTTGCACTTCTGAATCCATCACTAAAATTGGGATGGGGCTACAAGGCGTAGGCCCATCCCAAACCAAGGTTAAGCCAATGAGCGCTACTGTGCAATGGTTAGTCTTTGCCTGCTCTTTTCAACAGCATAAACAAAGACATTTGGGTGAGCCTCCCAGATTATAAGGAGGTTATAGAATATCGCAAGAACTAAGTCATTGCTTACATACTGTCTGTAGGAGTTTCCTACTTGCTTCAGACTGTTAAAAAAAGACTATATATATATCAGGTGTGTGAAAAATGCCACATCCATGTAACACAAGGCAGCCTTATGTGATTTGACCGCTCTGTTTCTCAATCTCACCCTCTTGCAGTATGCCAGAAATTATGACCCAGAAGGCAATAACTGTGAAATCATGTGTTCTCATAACACACATGCACATACACTTACACAACACAGAAATGTAGTACTTTACTATCCCAGGAGCACTCACCTGGACACGCCCTGCCGAATGCACTCGAAGCTGGACTGAGGCTTATCCTTATTCTCACGTGAGAGGTAGAAGGTGAAGACACGGACTGCATTGCTGGGGCCTGTATCCGAGGCCGGGATTTTGATATACTGTGAGAAAAGGTGAAAGTAATGTGTCAGAGAAAGCTGTGTGGGACATAAGGAAGGCAGTGAGGACGGTTGAGTGTAGTGGTTCCATTCTCATTAAAGAGACCTGGGAAGGGTGTCCGAGCATCTGGGCTAGAATAACCTCTCCAAAGAGGTTTGCCAAACTGAATCTAAGGCCCAAGCTGTTCATCAGTGACCATACCACAAGCATTATGAAGTTCAAATCATGACAGTGAATTGTTAGGTGAAACTAAGCAAAATGAAAGCTGTGAATATGAAACCACTTAAGGAAGAGTCAAGATGGAGCCATCAAACGTGCTAACTGAAATCAACATGTGAGGCCTCCAATACTAAGAAATGGAGCATGATTACTGTAGGCTTGGGAAGAAAAAAAAATATCAAGCAAAAAAACTCAAAACAGGGCCTACTCATGAATACTGCTGCCTCAAAGATAAAACCACCACAAGGCATTTACACAAAGGCAAGCTACAATTACTACATTAGTTCACTGACTTTCACCCGATTGCACACCCTTCCAGTGACCCACCATTGGCACTGTCAATGCTGGTGGCTTTTGCATATTCAAAAGGTTTTTCCATGCTTCAGTAAGGCAAAGAGAACAGGTAACTTATGACAACAGCTGGCATGCTACCCTCCAGCACAGAGCAGGTACGTGACAGGCAGCAGTACCCGCCCCCGCCCCACTCCCCCCTCCTCCCCCCCACACACACAGAGCAGGTACAGCACAGGCATAATCATTGGACAGGCCTGTAGTGTGATGGGGAACCCCTTTTGGAAGGTGAATGCATGGTCTAGTCACCACCACCCTCATAGCTGCACAGGTGGTGGTGCAGGCCAGGGGGGGGAGGGGCAGTAAAACCAGGAAAGGGATCATTCAGGCAAGACCTGCAAAGATAAGCCTGAGTGCTGCACATACAATGGGCACTGCAACATCAGTACAAAGAGTGGCGGAGGCATAGAACTAAAACCACAAAGCCGGGGTGCAGTAGCATTAAGGAAGGGAGACGAAGGATGACATGTGCCTTGTGGCCTTTAGTCGTGTACTGCGCCACAGATATCTGCTCCCAAACGCTCATCTTGTACACAGAGGCCACCAACATCGTCCAGCTGCCGCAGCCCTGAGCAATAGCTCTTGGAAAAGGCAGTGAGAGAATTCACTGTGCATGAAGAGGGCATCTCTGTTACTGTTCCCCACAATCAATAAACATCTGGCAAGAATTTTGCCAGCCAATCCCAAGACGAACTCCTCACCGAACCAAAGATCCTCACACTTCCTGACAACTAACAATGTATTTCTACCTATCTGATTGGTTGTGAGCCTATAGGGGCCACAAGTTCTAACCTTCCTTGCTCTACTTATAGGACTGTAGCCCAAAAGACATCAGTTATAGGTGTTCTAACCAACAGTGGTTTTCAGTTTCAAACACTACACCATCCAATGAAATTCTAGACAGGAGATAGGAACAAGCATTGGCAAAGCTCTGCTTTGCATAAGCTATCCGCTCTCCTAATGTGTTTTAGCCACGTTGTTCACCAGCATGGCTGTTGTTCAGCATGGCTAAATGTTAGTGGCATAGAGGAGAGTGGAGTGGCGTGGAGTGATGCAGAGTGGAATGGCGAAGAATGGAGTGTTGTGGACTGTCATAGTGTGGAATCACGCAGAGTGGCATACACTAAAGTGGCACAGAGTAGAGTGTACTGATGTAAAATGCATTGGTGTACAGTGTTTCAAT
The DNA here is from genome assembly GCF_031143425.1 of Pleurodeles waltl. NCBI lineage: Eukaryota > Metazoa > Chordata > Amphibia > Caudata > Salamandridae > Pleurodeles > Pleurodeles waltl. The sequence continues at coordinate 404,281,233 of NC_090440.1, forward strand.
GTATGGTGGAGTAGAATGCAGTGGCACTGAGTGCAGAGGTATTGAATTCAATGGTGTACAATGCAGACTCAGAGTGCCGTGGCACAGATTAGACTGGTGCATAATAGCGCGCAGTGGGGCAGAGTCAAGTGATGCAGACAGAAGTGGTGAAGAGTGGAGTGGCACAGAGTGGCAAAGAGTGGAATTGCACAGAGTAGAGTGCAGTGGCATAGAATGCTGTGGTGTAGGATAGAGTGGCATCTAATGGTTCAGAATGGAGTGGCGTAGAGTTGAGTGATGCAGAGGGCAGTGGTGCAGAGTGGTGCAGACCAGAGTAGCATAGAGTTGTGCACAGTAGAGTATAGTGCCACAGAGCGCAGTGACATAGAGTACAGTGGCGTAGAGTGGAGTAGTGCAGACTGGAGTGGCGTAAAGTTCACTGGCAGAGAGTGCAGTGTTGTAGAGTAGTGTCAGCAGGGGTGCGGAATTTAATAAAATGTCTACTTATCGATGGGACAGGTTGCTTCTTAAATCTACTTGTCCTGTAAAAAAATCTACTTGTCCCTTTGGTGCCATGTAGTGTGGCAATAAATTATGGCAGCAATCTCAATATGTGAGAGCTCTGATAATAGCCTATCTGATTATGCCAGGGCTACTACTATAGTAGGGCTTGAATGTTTGCAATTTCAATCCCTACTATAGCAATTTCCTTATTTTGTCACCTTTCCGCAGATCTACATACTGGGGCTGACGGATGCAGTAAGCAATAGTTACAGGGCTGGAATGCTTTAAGGATTCTCACCAGCTCTTCCCTAACTTTTCCCATAATGAGAAAGGTGGGGAAATTTGCTCCTGACAATGGCAGAAGTAGAAGTTCTTTCAAGGTTGGGAAAAAAGTGGTTGAAGGCAAAGTGAACTTGTAAACGTTCAATAGATTTTCACATGAGTCAATCTACACACACATTTGTTTGTGCTAAAATACAGTTCACAAATATTTTCTAGGAGTAAGATTTCATGATCTATTCTGTAAGTTCTTGTGAATTCATGAAAGCCACAAATTCAAAGACATTTATCATGGGTGCACTTTTGTGACTTTCTTTAGGAATTGGGTCCCTAATTTGGCATTACCAAAGACATTTTGCTTTTATTAAACTTCTATTTCGCTCTCTGTCTATCGGCTAGCTTTACAGTGAGTGATCACGTTCTGCTCTTCCACAAGGAGCATATTGGCACACAAAGTAGTTTTGTTCAGTGCCAGGAACTATTGTTGCAATCCATGACGTAACGAAACTAGAGGGGATACCCCTGCAAAAAACATGGAGGGCACCCCCTCCGTACTCACTCAGGGCATGAGCTGTGCAGAGGGGGCCCCTTGGAGGGGGTCTGTGGGGTCTTTGTTACGCCACTGGTGGCAATGTGTGCTTTTTTTTCCTTTTTGTCAGTGTTTGTTACAATGGCGAGGGTCTTGGAGCTCCCACAACAATAAAGTTGTGCAAAAAGCCCTGTCAAAACAAAACAGGCATTGACAAAACTGAAAACCCACAACAAAATGTTGTATCGACTGGCTTTGCCAGTGCTTGTTTATTTTCATGCGTCCCATAATGTTATTGAAAATGGTTACAGTGATTTTCCATTGGGAATATTTTTTGGAAATACTAGCATGCATCAAACCTTTTTACTAAATGATGCTTCAGAGAAATGACACCTACATTTTCATAGTAGCGAAACACTTTTTCCACCTATTGCAATTTCTTCTGAAATTTAATTTTGAAGGCAAATAAGCATCACTCTTGCTTACAAGCTTCTGCAAACATTTGCATCTAATCAGAGAGTATTATGGGAGCCTTATACTTAACCTCACACTGTTAGACTTTCCAAACGTGTATAAACTTTTCTTCCCAGTTTTTTTACTGGAACCACTGTCAGTAGAGCAGTGTGACCTCAAAATGTTAATTTACAACGCTCATCCTAATAATGAAGGCTTTTCATTATTAAACCATAAATAGGAGTTAAAACAGCATTAACATTTGGAGACATATTACCTCAACTGCAGACAGTTCCCTTTTCTGTAAACTGGCAGCCAAAGGGTTTGTGCTGCAGGGGGTTGGGCCTACTTGTCCCAAGGACAAAAAAAACATGAAAACGTGTTGCCCTTGACCCCAAACAATATGTCCTGGGCGTTGGGCAATAGGAATTCCACATCCCTGTGTCAGAGTGCTGTGTAGTAGAGTGGTGAAGAGTACAGAGATGCAGAGTACAGTGCAGTGGCATAGAGTGCAATGACAGAGTGCAGTGGTTAAGAGTAGAGAGGCATAGAGTGCAGCAGCATGTAGTGGAGTAGAGTAGGGTAGAGTGCAGTGGCTGTTTCAGAGTAGAGTGAAATGGCGCAGAGGGGTGCAGCGAAGAGTGTAATTGCACAGAGTGACATACAGTGTAATGGTCTAGAGTTAAGTGGTGTAAAGTGCATTGGCATAGAGTGCAGTGGTGCAGAGTAGATTACAGTGGTGTGCATCCAACTGGTGGAGAGATCATGGGCACAAAGTTGAGTGTTACAGAGTAAAGTGCATTGGCTTAGAGTGTGTTGCCATACAGTGCAGTGGCGTAGAGTGCAGTGTTACAGAGTGGCAGAAAGTAGAGTGGATTTTTGCAGAGTAGACTGGTGCAGTGACGTAGAGAGGAGAAGAGTGCATGGCATAGAGTGGTACAGGGTGGATTACAGAGGCGTAGTGTAAGGTTGCGTAGATTGCAGAGTTGTAGAGTGGAGTGGTGCAGAGTGCAGTGGCGTGTAGTGGTACAGGGGAGAGTGGAGTATTCATGGAGTGGTAACTCACTGCCATTACAGGCAACACGTTTTCAATTGAAATGACCATTACATTGCCAAGACATAGAGTTTTACTAATAAAACTATACATAATAAAGTACTTGTTTCCAACACACTTCAAACATAACACAAATTGTGCTTCATTTGTGCATTCATAATTCTGATATATTCTGAAATTCTTACACAGTTCAAGTGTTGTTGTGCGCTAGAAAAAAAAACTCTTTCCTGCCCCCAGTATACAGCAGGATTTCCCACATAAATCCTCTCACTTTGAAGTCAGAGAAAGGAAAGTAAAAAAGCACCCTTGGAAGATAATGCCTGACATTTGACCTCAGTCTTTACATGCACAGCAAATGGGATGAGATAAGAACAAGATTTAAAGGCCTGTTAACAAAAAGCAAGTTTATGGACGAATAAAGAAAACACGGTTAGGGAATGGGAGGGACGAACTGAATCTGGAGAGCTTAAAGCAAATAAAGCCAGTAAATGGAAAGGCAGAAAGTGTGAGTTACAAACCACAAAAAGTCAGTGGTAATCAGCTAGTGGAATACATTCCTAGGTCAACTTTCTGAAAGTCCCCAAGATGCCTTTAGCACACCAGACAGCTGCGGTGTCTGTTAGGCTGTGACCTAAAAATGGGATATAAAAGGGAGTTCAATGGCTCCATTACTTTTTCCAGCAAGGCTAACACATTGCTTCTTACAAAGGCTGTGTCTGGATGTATCATGATCGCCTGTTTACTAGAGGGCGGATTATGTAATTACTTTCTTCTGAACGTGTAACTCAAAATCTTCAAACAGGTTTACAAGCTTGTCTGAAACAAAGTGATAAAGAAACACGTGCTTACGGCAAACAAATTCAGTATCATTTTTACAATTACTGCTCTATAGTATTAGTTTACACAAACAAGGAAAATAGATGTTCTTACAATCTGCTTGCATGTGTGTTCCACCTTCCTTGTATATGAATGGCCGCTGATTCAGCCTTTAAGGAAAAACACAATTTTATGATGATAAATTAATTGCCTAACTGTAAGAAAGCTGCCAACCAGAGGCACGATCCATCTTCATACAGGAGGATGCTGTATGTTATTTACATGTGTAGGCAATGCAGTGAGAAAGGTGTTAAAGCAAAACGAAAAGTGAGTGTATTCAAATACCAGGGGTCTCAACTATGTAAGAAAACTACAACAGTTTTGCCCAAGTAGTGCAAAAGGGAACGAAATGTAAGTATCACACTCAAAGTAGGGTAAAGCCAACATTAAACACCCTTTGCATCGCTGCTTGGGCCTACCATACAGCAGAGGAAGGAACCGTGTGTTGACGACAAGTCCCTTCTTTCATGCACAGTAATGAAATGGGAAAGGACTAACCTTCTGCCAAACTGCTCTGCTTCAGCATCAAAGTCAATTGAATCAGAATTAAATTGAAGCATGAAGCCTGAGCCTGCTTGTTGAGATGTGTATTGTCTTCAAGTTAACAACAACAAACAGTCCAGAGTGGTTGCAACAGAAAGTGCAGCTACCCTTATATGACCTAAACAGTCATGCAACGGGTGAGGTACCCACACCTCAATATGCACTTATAAAAAATTCAGAAGATAAATAAAATGGAGGAGATAATAAAAGGGAGGAGAGTGTACATGGTCAGGGGGCAGACTTTACACTGTTTACGCACCAGCTTTTTTTTTTCTCTCTTGAAGCCTGAGATTAACAACTACTGGCCTCTTCTTGCCATTTGCTGATAAATCATCCCACCCATCAAGCACACACTTAATTTGTGGCCTGGTTGTGTCGAATCAAAGTAGCACAGTGCAAGTGTACCACAGATGAGCACAGTGCCTCAGGAGAACAACTGATAGAAATATTCATGAATCGATGTGCAAATGTACATGTTGAAAGATTAATTCTCAGATGCACATCTACGCAGGCAAGGTGGTATCTGTGTGAGCAAGAAACACACCTGATACCGGCGTTGCTAGTGCCACCACGGAGGCAGGGTCTTAGTAGGCACCTTAAATTCAAAGCACGTGTCACTTCGCTGTAATAAAGCGATCTGTCACACCCCTGAGGTCGTCATCGCCCATTATTCAGGCCTGCTCTAAGGAAAACCCAGAAGATTGATAGAAACCACGGCGACACACCTATAATTTTATTTCATGCTGTGGCTGTGTACAGCAAAGATTGTCACTTTACCTAATGACACTTTTAGGCATCTGATTCATTTGGCTGCCCTTTATGGCTTTTTAAAATAAGATTCCCTGTTGCCTGTCCAATACTACTGCACAGAGTAGTAATCTCAAAAGTAATCTATATTGGAATTTACACACATAACAAGTTCAGAACACAAATCCGAGGTTAACTACTGCAAAAATGTAACTTGACAGAATGTTCTCACTTCAGCTCTCAGACAATATCTCAGGATATGGGGGATGCAAGACATCGAAGAGGGCCGCCCCTGACAGAGATGTCTGAGGGACCAAGACTTCGATGAGGGCCCTACCTGTCAGAGATGTCTGGGGCATGCAAGATATTAAAGAGGGCCCTACCTGACCGAGATGTCTGGGGCATGCAAGATATTAAAGAGGGCCCTACCTGACAGAGATGTCTAGATAACTGCTGCTGCATTGACAACCTGCATGGACATTAGAACAATTATGAGGCAGAAAATGACTCATAGTTTAGGAGAGGGTTATTTCACAAAGAAAAGTGGAAGGAAATGTGAATACAGTTTATCACTGAACCCTACTGTGATGTTCTTGAGTCGATTTGCAAGTTATGGAAACTACATACCATAGAGACTGAAATTAACCTTGTTCTGCCATTCTCACTACAGCCTAGCTTTGCGACATCTCTGAGAGTGGTCTTTAAAAACTAAGGAAATGCTTGACAATACAATGAAAATCTTCATAACACTTAGTAGACAAATATAAATATGTTAAGGCTTTATGTGTAACATCACTGCTTCTCACAACCCAACAAGAACAGGCCTGCGGAAGCTAAAGGTCAATTCAACATAAATTCCAAATTAAAACATCAAGGCAGTCACAGAGGAATATGGACAGTTTCCAGACTTCTCTTTAACCATTCCCAGCACCTGAAATGGTGCTTTGGCTTGTCGTAGACGTATATACTAATGATGTTTCAATAAAAATGGTTCTGGATATTCTATTTAAAACCCACCTAGACCAGGGGTTCCCAACCTGTGGTCCAGGGACCCCTGGGGGTCCACGGAGCCTTCTCAGAGGGTCTGCAACAACTTAGAAAATGAAATAATATTAACAGATTAGGTCCCCAGCTTTCAGTAATGACTCTCTGAGGGTGTGGGGGGTCCCTAGCTTCCAATAATGAGTCAGAGGGGGTCCCTGGATTGTAGTAATGATAAAGTGGGGGTCCACAGAAGTCCAAAAAAAGTTGGGAACCACTGCCCAAGACCAAATCCCAGTTTTCCATAAACCACGACCTAATGATGCCTCTCAAGCTGGGCTATGTGACATTACGGGCCTGATTTAGAGTTTGGAGGACAGGTTACTCCACCACAAACGTCACAGTTTTCCGGTCCGCCGTATTACGACGTCCAAAGGACATAATTGAATCGTAGCACGGCGGACGGTATATCCGTCACGTTTGTGGCGGAGTAACCCCATCGGCCAAACTTTAAATCTAACCCTAAGTCACTTAAGACATCACCAATATGACCTAATCAGCAAGAACATGATATCCCATCCAGCAGCACTATCCACCCAACAGCACTCTTTACACCTCACCTTTCACACACACACAGTGCAGGCTGTTCCCGGACACTATCATGTGCACAACGCAGGACCAAGGCAATGTAGCTGGTAGATCACTGCCGCCGCCAGGTCCGGCTGGGTGACCCGCCCGGCTATCACATTTGTCTGTTCAGAATTCTGAAAGTACCGCCCGGTAAGCAGCCACCAGACACTGCTCTAGGAATCTCGAAAAGAAACATTATTTGGTTTTAGCTACATACTTTTTCCTTTTTCGTTTGCCTGTCTACGATTTATTTTTCAGTGCGCCAGTTCAAGGCTTTTGTACTGAGGGCGACAGTAGCAAAATATATATTTTTTTGCTTTTTGCAGTTTTCTTGAAAATATACTGCATGGAATGACTGACAGAGATAGTCTGCGATAGTACACGCAGACAGACACATTATTTTCAAAAGACTTGTTAATTAAGATTTATGCTAAAGCAACTTCGCAAGAATCTGACAAAATAGCTAGTTTGGAGAAAGGGTTGGGGCGTAGGCTCCAGCGAGAGATCTTCGTGAAAGCAGCAACCAGCTCCAGAGCCCGTTCCACTGGGGTCCCTACCGTTCAAAGAGCGACCTCCCGGGGGAACCACTGTTTACGGGCTGTGGGCCCCAGCAGTTTTGCTGCCTAATTGTCAGGTTATTGAGGGCATCATCTGGTTGTCCCCCCGAGGCAGCGTTTTAGCGCCATTTTTAGCACATTGGATTATTCAGTGGTCTCCCCGGAGCGCAGGCTCGCTCTCAGATCCGAACTCATTTTTCTCTTACCGGGGAGGGCAGAGATGGGAGCCCGGGCTGTTATCATGGAGAGGAATTCACCTGCCTTGGCTTGCAGTACAATGTGAGGGTTTTGAGAATGTAAGGCTTCAGGCACGGGGCTGGTAAAATGAGGCGGTGTGGGGCCTGCTGCCCCGAGCCCCAGTTCGATCCAGGGCCCAGCAAGTGACTGAGGATGTGAGCACGGAGGGCGAAGGGAGGGACCGCAGGGAGAGCAACAGAGATCGAGGAAGACGAGTTGGCTTTGAGGGGGTGCTGCAGCTTGGAGGGCTGGGGCCAGGGTGGTGTGTCCCCAAGGCTGTTGCCTCTTGAGGTTATCACCCGAGGATGTGGTTGCTTTAACTATTGTTTTTTCCAGCTGGACTCTCTAGTGCAGTTACACCGCAGTGCACCTTGCGGCAATAGAAGTTCCCACCACGTGTTCTTCCTTATTTGCCCCCAGAAGAATATTCTGTGGAGTTTTGCCAATGACTGCCAGAAAAAAATAAAAATAATAGCAAATATTTCGATGATGCCGTCCAACAGGCAAGTCCCCTTACCATGAAACAAGCCGACATCCAAATGTAACCACCATACCCAACTCCCCGCTCAAGGTCTGCAAAGGTGGTGGCCCCAAGTATGACACATATTTTCAGTCACTTCATTGCACGAAGTGCAATATCCCACTCTTAAGATAGGGCTTGTGAACACAATCCTGTAGAAGCCCTTTCTTGAGCCTGGCAACCACAGAAGTGACCCAGCATATACCTACCTACTGGTATGCGTGTGCAAGATTTTGGAGAAAGTGGTGGTGGTGAGATGACTGCACGCTCACTTAGACTCAACCCATCATCTTCCGCCTCTAGTCGGGCCTCTGCCTATTTCTTATTAAAGACAGCATTCAGAATAGATCTGGGGTGAGGTTCGGAGTGTAGTGGATTCTGACAGTCCCTCTATGCCGCACCACATAATTCCACTTGATGGCCCACAGAGGGATGCTAAGCATTTGGATAGAATTCTCCGAAGGGGCGATCCCATGCCGCGCACGTAGTTTAAAATACCAGTCAGGTCTTGCAGAGGTCTTTCACTCTACTTTTTAAACTATTTACTGCACCCTTCCTTTACTTAATAGCAGAGTTTGGGCTGGATTGCCAATCATATGAGGATGATCTTCTAATCTAGGCGTAGATGGATTAAGGTAAAGGTCAGTTTATAGTCGTACAATGCCGACTAGACACAATAAAGTGTAGGATGAACGAGACCTGGCACTATTTAACCTTGCCAAAACCGAGGATTGTATCTGGGTCATAAAATGCATTATCTGAGACAATCATTTTCTCTTCTTCCCAAAAAGGTAAAGGGCAGTGTTGTTGCAGATCAACAAGATCTGAAAGAATCTTCCTCTGGTTCTCAGGAAAATATTGTTAGTGGCAGCTTGAGTTCTAAGTTTGTGCACTGCAATAGCCTGTTAGCACGTGGATCCAACAGCCCACCGAATACTTGCAAATCGTAGAAAGTGCGTCAGTGCAACATGTAACTGGATCAGAACAACGTGATCTAGATTCCTGGGACAGGGCCAAGGCCTTAGATATATTTATTAGATAAGGTGGTAAAGATCTTTGTCTAAAACACAACAATGTGCTCAGAAGACACTATACTGGCTTTCGTTCCCAATTTAAACTGGTAACTGCCAGAAAAACAAGTCTTGAGGTGCAAGTTGAACTGTTAAGGCCAGAAAAAAAGCTGAGAGCATTTTTTTTTCCAAATTGTGTAGTCCGAGAAATTTAGGGCTAGATGTATCAAGCGTTTTTGCATTCCCAAACGGTGCGAATGGCCGGTTGCGAATGCAAAAATGCCTTTCTGTGTGTATGAAAGGCATTCGCTGTGCAATTTTAAATATCGCAAAAATACCGATTCCTTAAAATTGCGAACCTGTTTAGAGAATCGCCAATTGCGATTCTCTTAAGAAGAGATCGCAAATAAGGAATCCTTATTTCCGATTTCTAAACTACATGTATCAAGCTTTTCCTTAATGCGAAATGGGCATTGAGGAATCGCTGTTGCCACCAAGTTGAACATGGTGGTAAGCATGGGCAAATTTTAAAAATGCATTTTTAAAATTGACATGTAACGTACACATGCCCCTTTGGCATGTGTGCGCCTTACATGTCCTTTAAAAAATTCTTGGGGTGCAGCAGAGGGGGCCTTAGGCCCCCAGCACCCTGGGTTTTGCATTTCCCAAATTTGCGAATTCCAGTTAGGAATTCGCAATTTGGGAAATGCAAAAAATTCGCAAATATGAGCCTACAGGCCGATAGGTGCAAATGGGGCCGGTATCGCAATTTGCGATTCGTTAATAGCATTTGCGATTTTTAAGAAATCGCTGTTACCGAATCGCAAATATGATACATACCATTTTGCCATTCAGAAATAGCAATTTCGCAAAAATCGCTATTAGAGAATCGCAAAATGGTTTGTTGATACATCTATCCCTTAGAGTCCAGTCACTGATGACTAGGTACTTTGAAGTCTGCATCTGGTGTAATATAAATGCTCTCATGCACTCACTCACTGATTCAGTGACCGATTCACTTGCTCATGTCAACATATGTTCCACCTGCGACCCAGTATCAAAAAAGGCTGGCTGTGCAAGAGAACAGGCACGCATTCCACTAACACAAAAAAGTTTGGCAAGGACAGTGGTGCAGCTGGGTAGCTGCCAGGTGACATGGGCGCAGGGCCATCTTGGGTTTGCAGAGCTGAGACAGGATTACTTGCAGTGCACACATGAGCAAAACTGAACACATGGCTTTCCCAACATCCCCTCTGTGATGGGCATTATGCCATGTAACGACTTTATGGAGCTATTCAACTCTGTCCCCGCTCAACCTCTGTGGGTTGCATTTTCAGTAAAGCTGATTCAGGAATCGCATCTGTGAGTACATGCACACACGCACACACACACGCACACACATGCGTTAGATCAGCAGATGTAAGGTAGCAGTGAGACGAAGAGACAGGAGTAGGTAACGGACTCTACTTTCCCTGCTATTAGAGCCGAGGATGGACACAGGGCAGCTGGGCCTGGCACATGAGTCCTGCCTGACTTAGTTCCTTGAACCCTTACAGGTCTGGTCATGTTATTTACAAGCAGGTAACAGTCAAGTAGAACGCATACAGTCCCACATATCAGTATGGTATGAAGAAACGCCAACTGCACAGAGCAGCAATTAAAACCGCAGGAGGTCACCTACGTATAACACCTCACTTTACATGCATTCTGCTTCTTCACTGGCCATGTTCAATAACCAAGTTAGACTCAAATTAGACTACAGGTGTACACTTGTGACACCACAGGTGCAATAGACTGCTGAAGAAGGAGTTGTGCCATCTCTAAACAACCTTCCCAAGCACATAAGGCACCTGGTAGGCTGTGGCGTAACGAACCCTGAGTGTCCCCCTTTCCACAAAGTGCTTGGAGGGAACCCACTCTGGACGCACTCAGGAGCTCTTTTGCCAAGGTATTGTGTTGAGCTCCCCCCCCCCCCCCGTCTTGCCCCTCCCCCTCAGCACCGCGGGGGCTTCAGGGGCCTCTGGTACGCCACTGCTGGGGGGTGGGCGGTTTTAGATGCCACTGCAGCCCAGTCTATTTCACTCACCAGACTTCCACATCACCCCTTCCTAGAGGGAGCGAGCAAGCCATTCCGAACTTTAATGGAACAAAACACGGCGCACACTAACGTGCACTCAAAAGATAACCTTTATAAACACTGTCTTGTGACACACTTATGAAAAGTCAGTAGTGCCCCCAGCAAGTCACACCTGCTCAAAGAAAGCTCCATTTCTTGCTCTGCAACAGGTACCTCTCAAGAAGGTTCGTAATGGTGGTATCAAGCGGGCGACACCTACTACCGCCGTGGAGTGCAGCGTATGTATCAAGCAAACCACCCTGTACTGCTTTACGCCACATAAAAGGCGCTCTTCGTCGTGCGTTATTGTACATTACACCTCGCGCCATTATCAATTACATACTTTTAAAATGCAAGCCAGGTGAGCGCGAACCCAAAGTATGTTCACTGATGTGACGTCATCTAGTAATAAAGAGAAATCCACTAAATATTGTCTGCTTCCTAAAACAAAAAGCCTCTGCACCTTAGACAAAAGAGGACAACATTTTTTATACCTAAGGTCAAAATTACTAAGAGGTTTCAAAAGAAAGGGCCTGTTTTTAAACTGCAAGCAAATAATGTTATCACAAAATAGTGACTAATTAACAACTGAAAGGCTAGCACTTAAAATAAACACATCTTGTTTCCATTACACACAATTCTTTATCATCTTTTTTTCCCTTCAGCAAAAAGTGTTGTTAATAATAGCCCTGCATGGGACTCACACAAAGTGGAGTTTTTCAACAAGGCTGAACTTTCATATGTGCCCCCATTAAAGAGGAGTTTTTCCCCAAGGAGTAACTGGTGTCTGAGGTGTCACTGAAACCCCACAGCTCACCGCCCTCTGCCCAAGACCCACGGGCGACGGTGCTGTAAGGGCCCAAAGCCATGCGAGGGGCCGATTTAGGGCCTGAATATGAGTAGTCCGATTTGATCAGGAGAGAAAATCTGACACTGTGGGGTTCAGAATTTATGGGGTGCAGTAAATAGTACATGTTCCGATTTTGTTCTCAGTAATAGCGAACAACATGCACCAAAATAAATCCACATGTCCTAGTAAAACCCAACCTCTTACCATGTTCAATTCCACAGTGAGTTCAGACTTTACGGCAACGGCGAACCATAACCTCAATAAAGTACGTAAAACTCACAATTTTAACCCCTAAACAAACGGGGATTTGCGCGGGGGTCAAAATGATCAGGGCTTTTAGCCGGCTATCTCTGCAGTTATCGTAGGGGTAATACTCCCTCCTCAACGCGCAGACAGCTGGGTGCACTGAAAGTTGTAGTGTTCACTGCACGTAGCTTGCCATGCCAGAGCACGTCTTTCCATACTGGAGATGTGCCCTTGGGTAAAACACACGAGGTGAGCCGCGGGAGTAGGTGTCATCCAGAGGAGGCTGAGATAAGAATGCCAGAAGTTGAAAACCTGCCCAAGGACATGCAACTGGAGGGTGACTGTACCTCAGTGCAAAAAAATCGTGCTCTTTGCTTGTTGAGACTCTGAAAGCCATGAAGAGGAACTTCCAAGTCAAGGAGAGTATGTATTTTTAATCTAACCATAGACAAGTGACAGGGACTGAATATAAACTGTATAAAACACACACGCACGCACACAGGACTTGTGCACACTTTGTTTGGAGACAAAAAAGATACAAAGCTCCCAGAAGTGTGCAAGCGTCAAAGAGAACAGATGCAGCCTAGCTGGAGACCACTGGCAGGAGTTGTACAAGCTTCCTTCACAGACTGAACAAATGGTGCTCGGGCAGTGGATATTGCAAGCTTCCTTCACACACAGAACAAGCGGTGTTTGGGCAGTGGGTGTTGCAAGCTTCCTTCACACACAGAACAAGTGCTGCTTGAGCAGCGCAAGTGCAAGCTTGCTTCACACACAAAACAAGTGGAGTTTAGGCAGCGGCGGTGCAAGCTTGCTTCACACACAGAACAAGGGGTGTGGGTAGCGGTGGTGCAAACTTCCTTCACACACAGAGCAAGTGCTGTTTGGGCAGCGGCCGTTCAAGCTTCCTTCACACACAAAAGAAGTGGAGTTTAGGCAGCGGTGGTGCAAACTTGCTTCACAGACGGAGTAAGTGGTGTTTGGGCAGCAGCAGTTCAAGCTTCCTTCACACATAGAACAAGTGGTGTTTGGGCAGCAGGAGGTCAAGCTTGCTTCACACACAGAACAAATGCTGCTTGGGCAGCGGCAGTGCAAGCTTGCTTCACACACAGAGCAAGTGGAGTTTGGGCAGCAGCAGGTCAAGCTTCCTTCACACACAGAACAAGTGGTGTTTGTTCAGTAGCGGTACAAGCTTCCTTCACACACAGAACAAGTGGTGTTTGTGCAGCGGCAGTGCAAGCTTCCTTCACACAGAACAAGTGGTGTTTGGGCAGCAGGAGGTCAAGCTTCCTTCACACACAGAACAAGTGGTGTTTGTGCAACGGCAGTGCAAGCTTTCTTCACACACAGAACAAGTGGTGTTTGTGCAGCGGCAGTGCAAGCTTTCTTCACACACAGAACAAGTGGTGTTTGTTCAGTAGCGGTACAAGCTTCCTTCACACACAGAACAAGTGGTGTTTGTGCAGCGGCAGTGCAAGCTTCCTTCACACAGAACAAGTGGTGTTTGGGCAGCAGGAGGTCAAGCTTCCTTCACACACAGAACAAGTGGTGTTTGTGCAACGGCAGTGCAAGCTTTCTTCACACACAGAACAAGTGGTGTTTGTGCAGCGGCAGTGCAAGCTTTCTTCACACACAGAACAAGTGGTGTTTGGGCAGCAGCAGGTCAAGCTTCCTTCACACACAGAACAAGTGGTGTTTGGGCAGCAGCAGGTCAAGCTTCCTTCACACACAGAACAAGTGGTGTTTGTGCAGCGGTGGTGCAAGCTTTCTTCACACGCAGAACAAGTGTGTGAAGCTTACAGTCACCCTCCAGTTGCATGTCCTTGGGGAGGTTTCCAACTTCTGACATTCTTATCTCAGCCTCCTCTGGATGACACCTAAGCCTGCGGCTCATTTCGTGTGTTTTACCCAAGGGCACATCTCCAGTATGGAAAGACGTGCTCTGGCATGGCAAGCTACGTGCAGTGAACACAACAACTTTCAGTGCACCCAGCTGTCTGCACTTTGAGCGATGGTACAAGCTTCCTTCACACACAGAATAACAAATCAAACTTGGACCCTCATTGGCAGGGGCGCCTTTTACCAGACATGGTGTTTCTGAGCCACTTTTGATATTCAATGCTTTAAAGCAATTCTCCCATACACGATCTGCTCCATTAACAGGAACAATAGTTACACTAACATTCCTGGTCAAGGTGACCATGTTGTGCAGGTTTAACTAGACAGTGTGAACAAACAATGTGTGAAAAAGACCACCTCTCTTTACTGGGAACATTCTACAGGTGAATCCCCTCTGAAATGCCAGGTAGAAAAACATTACACACATCTAACATCACCTCATTCAGGATTACCTCATTAATTGCTCATTATTTGCATCTTACACTAGTTCTATAGTTTCCCTTTTTATTACTAGTTGAACTAGGAGTACCACAGAATTGGGCAATAACTGATATTTACAACACTTAGTAACATCAAAACGGCAATGGTAAGCGCTATAGAAAAACACAATATTAATAATAACAACAGTAACAGTCAAGTTGATTAATACTCCCTCGCATATCTCACTGCACTCCACTTGCCATTGCATTGCGCTGTTGCAGCCATCAGCTTTTAGTGGCCAGTGACAGCTCATAACCTGCCTGTCATCAAGTCAGGGAAGCAGTCGTCGTTGATCAGACCTTGCAGTGGACCTGCTGGAATAAGATCATATGTCAGCAGCATCTCCCAGCACCACGCCTTTGCCATCTTTGGACTCTGCCCACCTCTACCAACATGCGCCTGAAGCCAATGGCAGGCAGCTTGCATGCTCAATGCTGGGGTTGGCAGTGCTTGATATTTTTTTATTTCTTTTACAACAGCCATCTTCCATAAGAGTGACAAATTGGCTGTCGCCAGGTATCCCACATCAGTGAAGCCAACGAATCGTCAACCTGAGTGATACTTCGATTGAAGGCTTTTTTTGGGTGGGGGCAGACCCCATGTTATTTGGGTCACCCCCCCCCCCCCACCCCATTTTGCTTGATACTTCCATAGCAGCATCTTAAGGTGGATATCTACTTAAGTCTTGTTTAAAAAAACACTGACTGTGTTCATACTGGGAGGAGAAATGAGTTAAAAACGAACTTCTAGACAGTAAACAGCACCCAATGCAAGATGTAAGAACTCTCCTGACGTCATACGAGTTTCTGTCGGTGCGAAGGCAGCTTATAGCTCCCAGATCACCTTATGCCCAATACCGCAGCATCCTGAGTGGCATCTCTACTATGCCAGTATCAGCATGGGGGCACAGCAGTAGGTTTCGAGCTAAGCATGAGACAAAGTTTAAGGAAGGCAATTTCATAGTGTCAAGCAGGGTAAAGCAGTTCTTGAAAACAGAATAGCTCCCTTTCGCAACACAATATTGTACAATACATTCCTCTCCGCACAGTTTGGCTGTGTGCGAATTTGCAATACTTCCTCTGTCGGTTTGTGCACAGAAAACATAGAAAGCGGTCTTATGCTTCCTCTAATAGCTTGTAACGTCCCCAAAGCCAAGCTCTGTGATGCCAATGTCAAAGCACTCCAGCATGGGCTTGGACAACGTGCCCAGCAGTAGGTGTGCCCGTGTGGGCCAAATGATCTACACCCCTGAGAGATGATCCCTTCTTTCCCAATGTGACCTAGTTGTGTGATAGTGAGCCACCACTCCAATCCAGTCCCCCCAGCTAAAAGTTAGGGGTGGTTAGAGAGGAGCTAAAAGCTACTGTGATGTGCTGCATAAGCATCATTGCCAAAACCAATAGAAAAGATTGAACATTCGAGGCTGCTGTCACAGCGCAAAGCACTCTTACAAGCCACCCCTTAAGGCTCTGCAAATGAACTTACTCACTGGCAGTGGAGTGTTTCTGGGCTGTGCGTTGAGAAGGTTGCCTCCTGGTTTTGAACTAAGAATAGAGGAAAACTGAGCCCCTTATTGACTGGGAAGGTGCCTATGCTTAAAATGTAAGTTAACGTGATTTTTGCGGAACAGCTCTACTCGTGAAACTTTATTTTGTACTGCAGCACAAAGTGACCACATTGATGAAGAAGAATGCAGCTTCCTACCTATGTATGGCGGGGAGGATGAAAGAAGAACTGCATCAGGTTATATAGAAAGGCGAATGGTGGTGCATATGTATACAAATATCTTGACGTGCAAATAAACAGATTCAGGACAAATGAAGACCTCGTGTACCTTTTCATTCAGCCTTCTCATGATCACTATAAGTACTGTACCCCGTGGTAACAATTCACGCATCACAGCAATGAAATCTATTCCACATCACGCCACAGTTGCATCCCAAAGGCAATGTTTAAGGTGTTTGTAGATTTTGTGTTAAAAAGGCTGTCTACACCCGCTTGTCGGTAACTCGGGGACTTTCAGGTCCTTAGATACTGCTATTATGGGCAATGAGGTGTATAGTTTGGTCTCTCATATGTATTGTGTCAGCCAGATGTAGTTAACAGCTGCGGACGTCTTCATTGCTTTGTCAGTCAAATTAGTAACAAAAACACAGGTGTCCTTGGTTTTGAGCGTAGGAATGGGTTTCTCATGTAGCAAATTTAGCATCAACTTTTCGACTCTGTGGCATCATTACTGTAATATGAGACGGTGAGGAAGTGGGCCCTACCTGGATCTATATGCACTCTGTAGCCTTTTGAATACTTTTTAAGTTAAATATTGTTTGAAAAAATAAATCATACCTTCCTCAATCTATCATGATTCACCTAATGGAAGACAAGGTATGGTCGCAAATCTGTCGGAACTGAAAAGAACTTAATGGGGTTCAAGTCAGCAAGTCACACTAGTGATCACCGGTGAATATGTGGGATGCTTCAGGGGTACAACCACATGCTTGGTGTGGTGGATACAGTCCACCATGAAATCAATGCTCCAGGATTCTAAACTGGTCGCAAGCTCTCTATCTACAATGCAGACTGGTGGCATGAACCTACTGCATCCACAAGAAGCTGGTAAACCCACTCAGAAATAACATTCAAGGAATACTGAATACAGAAGTACACCAGAGTTCTAAGGTTTGCACATTTTCATGTGGGATCAGAGTCACAAATAAAATTGGTAGTTCTCTACTTCGCCTGTTGCAAAACAAATGATAAAGTTAAAAATTGCTCATCTACTGTTACTTTAAAGACTACGGTTTACCCAATTTCCTCTTCTAAGAACAGCACTGTGAGAGAGTTGAACTGTAGCATGTAATGAGCAGGCAGATTTGACCCCCTCATTGGAGAGTGGGGTCGACGCTCCTTAGGACCAGGGACAGAAGCTATGAATCTGGTTGAAGCTGTCCTGCTCCGGAGGAGAGTGGCCCCAATTCAGACCCAGGGAAGCAGAGAAAAGAGCTCGCCGGGCCAGGGACAGGAGACGGAGAGCGGGCCCAGCCTTCACAAGCGCTGGGGGTGGCCTGGGACTGGACCGCCGGTTCTCACTCCTATCCCTTCTGGGGCCAGCAGCAAGACGGGGAGACAGAGAGGAGGGGGGCAGGCGATCGGCAGCGACTCCCTACCCCCTCAGATTTGGAGTTGGAGTGCGGCCTTCAATGTGAATTTAGACACCTACAACAGGGCAGTAAGCGACTGCAGTGGGGTGCACCAAAATCGCCAAGTTGGTTAACTTCCCTGGATTTGATGGAG
Source organism: Pleurodeles waltl (assembly GCF_031143425.1). NCBI lineage: Eukaryota > Metazoa > Chordata > Amphibia > Caudata > Salamandridae > Pleurodeles > Pleurodeles waltl. The sequence continues at coordinate 404,299,014 of NC_090440.1, forward strand.
GTGAGCCGGCCTGAGGAACAGATGGAGGGTAGAGGGATGGGGGACCCAAAAAGTGCTGCTGACCAACGAGCAGCAGGCCCTCTTCAGAAGTACTGAGGCTCATTGTCTGCGGAATCCCTGAGAAGGGCGAGAAGTCTACCGGGGCCCAGAGAGACCACTATACAGCACTCAGTCTGATCGGCACAGGTGTTTGAGGCAGCTCTGCAACAGACTGAATGAGGACCTCAAAGGTTAGTGTTATACTTGAGTGCAAAACTGAGGCTTTAGGCTACCCGCGGTGAGCAGGAGTGAGCGACCTACATAGTCACGAGGTTTGCAGTTCCATACTGAAGGGGCATAAGGAGTGGGGCGCAAAAGAGAGGAGCCACTGTAAGAGCCGCCCCTCTCTGCTGCCCCACTACTCTGTGTGGGAACATTTGTCGCACCCGCGGCTGACCATGGGGAAACCAAGTAAGAAAAGAGAAATGGCGGGGGATAATGTGTTGCATACGGGACATCCAGAGACAGCCAACATTAGAACCGAAAAACTGAAATCCAAAGAGGGGCTGGCTACAAACCTGTCACTGGGAGACATACTGCAGGCCATCACGGCCCCCAGAAAGGCACTGGAGTTCAAGATAGATGCGCTGACAACGGATTTGGGCCTGTTGCGCGAAGATCAAAGACAACTGGCGGAGAGAATCACAATGACAGAGCAAGATGTGGTGGACATTAAGCCTGTGCTCTCAGCGGCAGAAGACCGATTAACTATCTTGGAACAGCAGGTGAAGGTCCTCGAGGTCCGCGCTGAGGACATGGAAAATAGACCTCGGATGGGATTGCCCGAAAAAGTTGAGCATAATGACATGACTTCCTATCTGGAGAACTGGATCCGCACAGAGGTGGCGCCGGTGGGCCTATCCCCTTTTTATGCCTTCAAGAGAGCGCACAGAGTACCAACTAGGCCACCTCCTCAGGGGGCCCACCCCCGCAACCAGTGGTGGCCCGGCTGCTACACTACAAAGACTGAGACCATATTCTTGGACAGGCCCGCAGACGGGAAGAGATGAAAGTGGAGAACAGTGTGGTCCGCATTTTCCCGGATTTCTCACGAGAGGTGCAAAAACAGCGGGCCACCTTCTTGGAGGTCAAGAAGCAACTGAGATCACTGAACATTCCTTGTGCTACGCTCTTCCCAGCTACACTGAGAGTGGCGAAAGGGCAGGGAGCACACTTCTTCTGGACCCCGCCGGAGGTGCGAGATTGGCTGGACGGTCAATCAGGGCCAGATAATAACCAAACACACCAGGAGGAATCGACCCCAGAGCCGGCGCAGATAGTTTAGGGGACCTCGTCGCAGTGAGGTGGTGCCATCTTTGCAGGAAGCAAGGAGAGAAAGGATGAGTGCTACTGCAGCCGTGGCATCCTTGAGCAGAGGAGAGACCAGCCCCCGTTCTGCAGTGACAGAGGGAGATGTACAGCACTTGGAGAAGGATGGGGAATCTGGAGACTCAACGACACCAAGTGTGGAACTACCGATAGAAACACCTGGGACCTCTGAGGACATCATATGAAGCCCCTATGAGAGACTGAGATGAGAACTGAAAAGACCGCTGTAGGGCCCTAAGGGTGGACAAGACACGCGGCTCTGGGAACAGCTGAGGCTGGATGGGGTGAGATCTGGAGCTGAGGGCCCTACACCGCTGCGGGCCTGGTCACACACACCCCATAAGAGAGTTTTCGTGACTAAATCTAGTTTGGATGGGGGGTTGTTTTTTTCACCTATCCTGGGGTCTGGGAGTTGGGAAGGTGTTTGGTTGACGTATTAAGGGAACGCTGCCGCTGCACCCCCGACGAGTAAACCTGGAGAGCGATGCGGAGTTGTACTGTTTATGGCAAGGGAATGCATAGTGAAATTTATATAACAAGCAAACCTAATGGGGGAATCACAGAACTATAAGATTGTATCCTGGAATATTAGGGGTATGCACAATACAGCTAAGCGGTACAAAGTGTTCTCCTATTTACAAAAAAGAGGGACTCACATAGCGATGCTGCAGGAAACCCACCTGACTGCGACAGAGGGGGTGGCACTGCAGAAGAGATGGAAAGGCCAGGTGTACTACACATTCTACTCTGCTTATGCTCAGTGCACTCTCATATGGATTAGAGCGAAAGTCCCCTTCCAAAAACAGGGAAACTTATTGCCACCAATGGCCACTATGTGGTGGTTACTGGCTGCCTAGAGGGAAGGGACATAGCACTCATCAGCATATGCGCACCGAACACTGAACAGGGAACATTTTTGGAACACCTTTCACCTGTCCAGGGGTACAGGCACACTAGAAAAGCAAAGACCAGGCCACCCTGAGCTGCAAAGGGAGGTGAGTGAGGCCAGGTAAAAAATTGCAGAACACACTGAAAGGCTCCGCTGCTTTCACTATAAAAATTATATGGTAAGAGCACATGCTGAAAGGGACAAAACTGGCACACTACTGGCATGGCTGGCCAATCCGTCAAAGAGGGGGAAACCCATTATAGGAAGTATTACTCCCCACAGGACAGAGATTATTCTGGCAGGAAGAGATCAACCACAATTTTCTTGACTACTACACCTCTCGCTACACCAGCGTCACACAGAGTAGAGATGACGACATACGTGTTTCCTGGAAACCTCTTCCATGCCGGCACCTCACTGGGGAAGAGAAGGAAGCAATAGGAGGGGATATGGAAGAGAGGGCGATCAGAGAGGCCATTAAGGGCCTACCACAAGGGAAAACCCTGGGAATAGATGGGCTCCCCTTAGAAGTTTATGCCACGTACATTGACGGTCTGGCCCCTAAACTTGCGAAGTTATATAAAGCAGCAATAGAGCAGAGTCGCCTTCCAGACATGACCAGGAAGGCCTTGATAGTTCCACTACTGAAACCAGGCAAGCCGGCACATAACAGCAGGGCCTATAGGCCACTATCCATGCTTAACACAGACTATAAAATTCTTAGCCAGATCCTTGTGACAAGACTGCTACCACTTATGACTCACCTGGTTCATACGGACCAAGCAGGATGTATCCCTACACGTAACACAGCCCAGAATATCCGCCAGGTTATCAACCTCTTGGACGCTGATATTCTAGAAAAAAGAACTGCAGCTGTCTTTGCCATCGACATAGAGAAGGCATTTGACAGCCTGGAATGGAATTATCTATATGCTGTCTTAGAACGATTGGGGCTAGGGGTGGGATTCGTTAGATGGACACAGTTGCTGTACACGGATCCCAGAGCCCGCATTAGAACAGGGTCCACAATATCCAAATTGTATAGAGTGGAGAGGGACACATGACAAGGGGGCCCCCTCTCGGCCTTGTTATTTGCGTTGACAATGGAAACATTGGCCGCCCAAGCAAGGACTGCTCTTTGTTATCAGGTACTACAGCACGAACAGCGCTATATGCAGATGATCTGCTTATGTTCCTACGAGATACAGGGTCAGAACTCGAGGAAGCCCAGGCGATTTTGGAACAATTTGGCAGGATAGCAGGGCTACGAGTGAATTGGCAATAATCACACCTCTACCCACTATCAGCAGACCGCGACTCACCGGGGGAGTTGGAACATGTTTCCTGGGAGCCTAGGTGCATGGCCTACCTGGGAGTCAAGGTCTATCACACTAGGGCTGATGTACTGGAGGGTAACATAGTTAGTGCCACTAGGGCGCTGAAAATTAGTCTGGAATTTTGGAACACGCTTCCTTTGTCAGTGGCTGGGAGAATAGCACTCCTCAAAATGGTGGCGCTGCCAAGACTCTTATACTATTTTGTGGTCCTGCCATTCTGGATCCCTGCCGTGGCCTTTAGGGAGCTAGATTCCCTGATCACTGCATTCATTTGGGTGACTGGGCGACGCCGAGGGACCCTCACTACAATGAAAAGACCGCGGGCGGACGGGGGTTTGGCGGTTCTGGACTATGAATCATACTATCTGGCGGCCCAATTACAATAGCTGACCCAGTGGATAGCAGGGCGTCGACTCCGAACGGGTGGGCTGGCCTCAACGGTCCCTCATCCCCCTCAATTGGTAGGAACACTATTCAAATTCACCAGACCTGATCAATCAGATACCCCAGAGGTCCGTGTCATTCGTAAATGTTGGAAGAGATGTCTCCAAAAAACTGACACAGTACACCTTACTCTGCTGACATCCCAATAACTTGGCTAGTATGGGTGACCCACAGGGGAGACTGGGGGGGGGGGGGGGGACTGCATCCTGGGTAGATGCGAGAGATACATGGCTAGAGGACCTGTACAGGGATGGGGGGAGGCTGATGTCCTTCGAGGAATTCAGGCAGGAGTATGATCTCCCACAATGTCACTTTCTGTTACACCATGCCATTACCCACGCCATCCAAAACATTGGCACTCAGGAGGCACAGAACCACGACCCCATTGAGTCAGCAACTATATAATAAACTCGGAAGGTATATATAAGGCAATACCCGGATTATACAGGGCAATCCGCGCGGGAGCATTGCGTCCCCTGGAGGACCTGCAAATGAAATGGGAGACAGAATTGGGGATCCCGATACCAGAGGAGTCCTGGGGGCAGATATTAGAGAGAGCACCAAAAGTATCTCAAAATGCCAGGTTCAAATGAATACACTTCTATGACATATATAGGGCATGTCTCACCCCTAGACGGCTCCGCTAACACTTTCAGGTAATAGATGATAAATGTCCACGTTGCGGAGAAGCAGCCGCAGAATTCATATACATGATGTGGACTTGTACGAACCTAACCGCTTATTGCATGGGGTAATGACTCATATGGCGGAGGTCCTGGACCGAGATATCCCTGGCCACTGTCTCCTTCACTGGTTCCCCCATACATCCAAGAATAAGGCCATTAGTAGGCTACAAGACCTTGCGTACATACTGGCAAAGAGGGAAATAACAAGGAACTGGAAACATCCCTCAGGCCCTGGGCTAGCTAGCTGGAATAAGGAACTGGAGCGATGGGCGGAATATGAGAGCTTAGTTTTACAACGTGAGACCAGGCAGGGCAGGGGTTCACCTGATCTAACAGGAGTATGGGAACAACTGGCTGAAGCCCTGAAATATAAGAATAGGCTATCCCTCAATGAACCTAGAGAGCTCTTACCACCTACCACCCACCAAGAACAGCACTGTGAGTACAGAGTATAGCTAATTAAATATTTCATTAGTGTTAGAAATGGCCCTGCTAAGGTAATTTTCCTGAAACATTTTGCTTTTTTGCCCCAGTCTTTGCTAACTCTCTGTGCATGACCTTAGGGCTCTGGGCACTTCACCACTGTCTGGCAGTGGAAAGTGGGCACGGCCATCCCACCTATGATAGGAAGGGGCGAGTTGGACATGGTTTTAGGTACTGTAGCCAGGAGGGTCCTGTGAAACAGGTATACCACATACCTGGGCAGGTACGGCCCAGGCTACTAGGAAGACGTGTGCTGGGTGTACCCCCGCACTAAAAACATGTCCTAGCCCTATAAAGGTGGCTTGCAGGGGTGCTAGCGTGCCTACGCTCAGTGTGGCAGTTCGATGCAAGGGGAACTCTGATATCCCTTATACCTTCCCGTGAGGGCCCCAACAGTGGGGTCGGTGGTAGGCGGAGAGCTGGGACACAAAGGTGTGCCCTGCCCGGGCAGGGAAGGACCCCCAGGTGGTTATCCCCTACCTAAAGGGGGCGGTCGGATGGGTCCATTACGGTGGGCTGGTCCTCTACTAGTGGCTGTGGGCCATGGGCACTGTCCCCCTATATGCGCAGGGGAGAAGTGCACATGCATGTCATCACCTGGAGGGGAGGCGGCACAGACCAACGTGTGTGGGTCCTGCAATGGCATGGCCCAGGGTATGCACAGAGGCCATGGGGCCTTCAGAGGTACTGAGTCTGGCATATCAGGCCAGTGGGTGCACACTTACACAATGGGGCATTTCATGTATGTTGCGCCTGGCACAGCTTGCAAAAGGGGCACCCTTGTCAAGAGGTGCCGGATCATGTAGTGAGTCAGGTCCAGCGTGCCTCTCCATGCCCATGAGCATGTGGGAGTTCATTTATATGGGGAGTTTGGCATAGCTGGCTTCAAGTTAGATACCTGCACGGGTGCAACATACACTTAAATGAGACTGGTACAACTTGCAAGTGTGTGCATACTTCCACACGGGTGTTGGTGTTCATCTTGCACCCTGGTGGTTTTCCAATATAGGTACTGGAGTTGGCATTACTTGCCAAAGTGTGCACTTTTACGAACACAGGTAGTCTAAAATAGGAACTGAACCTGAAAGAACAGGCCAGTATTAGCACACTTGCACCTTTGTGGTGGCGTTAACTAAAATGTCCACATGCCCTGTCCATTGGTTGTAACCCTCAGAGGTAGGGGTGCAACCCGAGTTGTGCTGTACTTGGCCTTGTACAACACGGATGAACTTGCGTAAAAGTGCTGACCGGTGAGTCTGGTGCGACTACAAGTCATCTTGCGGTGGGTGAGGAGAGTGCTTTTCCCTTGGGGGTGGGGCGGTGGGGGCTTCTTCTTAGCCACCGATAACAGTTCGTTCTCCAGGGGCATGTGCTCTGTGATAAGCCTGACTACTCTGGGCCAAGTTACCCAAGGCTGAGCACAGGCTATACTGTAAGTGTAATCACCCATCTGTGACAGGAGTGGTGGGTTCTGCCTGGCTGGGGCCCGCTTTAACCAACCAGAACGTGCCGCCTCCAACATTTAGTTTACTGTTTCCTAATTTTAGTCTTGAAAATGAATACACTGGTGCATCCTCCCTGTGGTCCTGGTGAAGCACTGTCAGTGATGTTTATTCCTATAAATAACTCTGGTATGTCCGAAAAATCTTTACTGTTCATGACCCGCCCTCTAGTTCGTACTGAAGCACTAATTATCATAGACAGTTCTTTCCATACACCCTAATAAATCACTCAATGCATCCCATAAAACATGCATCCACCCACCCTTACTCAACCTACCATATCACCAGCCATACATAAGCAGCAGTATCCGCCTCTTCTACCAGTCCGGCAGCACCTGTTGACATTGCCTTTTTGCACCACCAACACAAACAATCAAGAACAGTGTTCCAAAGCCTGTTATATTTGTTGAACCACAAAAACTGCCCTTGTGGCCCCACCAGCCCCTGAGAACAACAAGATCTCAAAATTGCATTTAAGTGTCTATATGTCACTAACTGGCCGCTCATAGTGTCACCACAAAAACTATAAAACAAAAAGATTGCCACAAAGGAAAAACAACAGCAAGCCTTCTCTCCTCCACAGCATATCGAAAATAATAAGCATTGGAGCCTGTTTCTAGCTCCCAGCACCAACCTTCAGTAGCAATAAAAAATAAAACACTCTGGCTCATTAAATGGTTCCGTATTGCAGTAAAGCACCAATGTGCACATCCTTCACATCACCTCGAGTAGCCCATACAAGAAACTAATGTCTGCCAGCCAAACATGGACCACAGACTGTACAAGTGCTGGTTCTACCACAGCTGATGTAAAATGCAAGCACCCAACATGATATGCGTACGGTGGCCCATAACCAGGTAATGCAAAAATCTGTACACTGATTTTTCTGTTACAAACAGAATTTTCAATCCAGAAACTGTAGAGCTAACACAAATATTTAATCTAAGTGTCAACTGAATATGTCTGCACTTGAACACAGGGAGCAGCCACAAAAGAGAAAAGGGAATGACTGAAGCAGGGTAAGCAAGGAAGCCATGGCCGCCATTAACACAGGCCAACTACAGTGCTGGCACTGCGCGAGTTTCTACGTTATCGTAATGGTGACCAAATGGAGAGGCAGGTTGTGATTCACAGTGGTTGTGAAGTGCCTATTTGCAGGAAACCTCCCAGCCTGAATCACTCAACCGCCCAGGGCACTCATATCCTCTAGAGAAGGAGTCTACAAACTGGGGGTATTCCCCCTCCCCCCCAAGAGGGGGCCTCAAGTCATCCCAGTGAGGGTGCCAGGCTCTGACCAAAAGAAGCATTATGCTGATAACAGGGCTTTGTTTTAAGCTGAAAAAAATGAGCAGCAATAAAGCGCTCTGTAATGGGCCACCACTAACTTGTTTTGTCACTTCTATCCAAGCTGAGAGTATGTGTCAAACCAGAAGGGACTCCAAATATTTTTCAAAACACCCCCACTTCTGTGGATATTTTAACATGTCGGTTAGGCCTTCCTGGCTAGAATAGTATGTTTTGCATCATGTATTTTGATAGCATTTAAAAACACCATACGAACTTAAACACAAAGTCTAGACATATTTAAACATTGCCAATTGAATAGAATAATTGTGCAAAATTAGGGAGGGGGGCCCTGATATTTTTTTTTTCACTGGGGGGGGCGCGGCATTTAAAGGTTTGAAGACCACTGCTCGAGAGCAAAGGAGAGACACCCGCAGCCAGACAGTCATGGGCACATGCTAAGGTCATGCCCTTGCGCACACGGTGAAGGTCAGGCATGCAGGCACGTGCGTACGCCCTGGGAGTCAGTCCCTCGCGGAGGGATACTGTGTACAAATATGTGTAGGGCCAGAGAACCTGGGATCAGGATACTGCGAGGCACAACAGATGTACGTCCGTAGGAGACAGTGCCTGACATCAGAAAACATAAAGGGCAGCTCGGGAGGCGAGATGTGATTAAGGAAAGGTGGGTCTGACACTGACAACCTGCGAGCACCCATAATTCTTCCTGTGAAATAAAACAATTTATCGTAGCACACCCGCCTCCGTGTATTTAATTGCTCAAATTGCCGATATGCAAGGTATATCCGTAATATCTAAACACCTAAGAGCGGTTGCAAAACAAATCCAACCGTGGCAGTTTAACATGGTTTGTTTCGCTCTTAAACAATATAATATGCACGATGTGCATGTCTTTTCTGCAGATAAAATTTTCCCCAAATTCATATATTGTTTTCTTGAAGGAATCTGAAAACTAGCGTTTTTCGCCTGCATTGCGCATATTCAGGCCACCTCTCGTGCCCGTTCCTGTTTGTGCGCTCTGCCCGAACGTAACCCCCCTTTCCTTCCAACCTGCTGCATTTTACGAGTCGCTGGTTTTACTTTGTCCTCGCATGAAAAACTAGATCACTGGCCTGCGAGCTGCAGGGTTCAGGTAACAAGGTAGCAGGTATACAGGATGCTAATTGTGCAAGAGTCACGTCGCTGTGCCAAAGTCCGATTATTAATCTGATGCGCCGCGTGAGCTTCCGCACCGTACAGTAGGCCTCAGTGATATGATACCCCGGGCAGTGACCCCGTCCCGTGTCCGACACCACCTGCGACGGGGCGCACCTCACGCAGAGGTCTGCCAGATTCTATGTAATCTGGGGAGAGCAGGTTATCGCTGCAGGCCCCAGTTCAGGCCTGGGCAGGCACAGGGCTCGGGGCTCCACTGATTCATACAAACATGCCATCTCGAAATGCCGCTTGGAAATGGGAACATCGTTGCTAGACAAAATGTCACACTGTAATTTCGCAAATATCCTCTAATTTGTAGACTTTCTGTGCTGGTAGTCTTTGCCATTTTCGTACCATGCAGATTCCTGGCTTCAACTTGCTCCCATGGGTCAGTTTGCATCGTGTGTCTGCTCTTGGCCACGATTTCGAGCTGCAAAGTGCAGAATTCGTGTTGCTGCGTATCCCTTTCTCTTAACCTTGCTGGCTTTGACATCAGGCATCCCAGGGAATGTAGAGCACTATTCGGTTCCATCCGGGCCACCTGATCCTGGCTTTTTACATTTTTTGTGGTCGTCTACTACGCGCTTAGGTTCTTGTGACTTCTTATTTGCCCTTTGCTTTGTAGGGTGGGTGGGAGAAAATTATACCAGGACGAGGTGGCCGAGATGTGGGGCCTCACCTTTGGTGCCCCTATATCTGTCCTGGGGATTAGATCGTTTGAGGGTCGATAAACCATTGTTCACCCAATCCAGGTGCTAGCCTCTTCTGGGTGACTTTTATGCAGTATCGCGTCCCTTCTCCACCCGCAAGGCATTCATGTTTTTGGCACACCTACCTGCACCCTCCATGTTGGTCTGCAATTGTACACATGTAGTTATACTCACATGTAAATATACCTTTAGGAACAGGCCCCAATGTGGTTATGTTGTGTACTGATCTGTGTAGAAGTGGCCAAACCTATATAAGTCCATAAATAATAAAGTAAATAACTTCCTTGTTGCGAAAATCCTGACACTCAAGATTGCATTTCATCCAAGCAAGGCTCTTGCCCTTCCTCCACGGATCCGAGGTTCTGAGGTTTCTCAGGTTACCATCACTTCAGTTCATGCCCATTCCTGATAAATATGGATAACATTCAAAGTAGATTGTTTTACTCCACGTTTCTACTTTTCAGAGATGTGATAATATTGCATGAGAAACTTTTCTAACACCACTACTAATGCCAGTGGCTGAAAGCATGTACCAGGAGATCGCCTTACTCAGCACGAATCTCAGATCACAAAGAGACGTCATAGCTGCAGGGCTTCTTCCTCAAGTGACTCACAAAGGGCACAATAAAAGCAGGTGGGGCACAGGACAGACCATTAATACCGCTCCCTATCTGGGACGCAGTGTGTGCTAGAAGCAAACATGCTTGGCATGGCTGCCAAACCAACAAGATGCTGGAAAAAGTAAGTTTGTGACTGCATTATTGGAGTGCCATTGCCTAGTTCAGCGGGCGCTTTCTCAATAGGATGTGTCTGACTTACTGGAAATCTGCCAATGGCTAAGCGACATTTGACCCACCAATGTCCATGGTTTCAAAATCACGATCGAAGAGAAGGCACATCCCCTGGGTGGTACAGGTTAAGTAAGGGAAAAGGCAAACATTTAATATAAGAAAGAGCATACAAAAGGTTCATGTTTCTCATTTATATCTGCATAAGCCAATAAAAAAGTAATCATTCATTGAATACATGAAAAATGTTAGATATCAACTTTTCTTCTAATCAAAGTGTCCTGGTACATCTTTGATTTATCATGTTTACGTATGTGTCCTTTGCTGTACTAATAAAAGGGCAGAAGGAACAAAATGTCTATAGAAATGAGGCTATACAAATCAAAATTTTGCTGAGCCGAATGTAAACAGTGGGCATGCATTGTGATGGCTCAAACTAGTTATTTTGCAATTTTCATTTTTTGGCTCAAAGTACACTTCAAGGGGGTTTGTGAAAAAGGTAACTGATGTACGTAGGAGAGATGCAGGCGGGAGGATAACCACAGGACAGCTAGCTCACAGCCAACAAACACAAAACACAACAGTATGAAGCACTCCATTCCGGGATGAAACTGACCTCACCCCAACAATGGGCCCTGGAAGAATACGAAGAGACATTGTGCAGCTGTCACAGAAAGATGGTATGAAACTCATGCTATTGTAGGGCAACTGAGACAAAAGGACTTTTATGTACTTAATATCTGGGTAAACCTAAAAAAGTCTACTCTAGGCCGTCAGCATAATCTAATAAATAGGATCAACAGATATAGAAGTAATCCTCCCAGCGCGATCATCTAACTCAGAACTTGAGCCCAATCAATACATTTCTTTTGTAGCTCGTTATAAGAATGAACCCTTGTTCATTGTTAATATTTCTGAACTCCTCAACATTCTGGTACAGTAATGTGAATATCACAAATGATACACATTCTACGTAATCCTCCGATGAATCACAGAACAAACTATTATCAACCTTTCTCTTTACTACCTTCCATGTGGCATATCCAAACACTAGTACGATACAGAGCCAAACTCCTCAATACCGTTCGTTTTTAGAGGCGTCTTCAATGACTATTTGGTCAGCACTACAGTCAGTATATCTAGTAATCTAAACAAGCAGCAAAAAAAACTTAACCTCATCCAACATCTCATTCTCCAGACCCATATCACAGGTCATCTTGGTAACCAGATCACCGCCAAAATGGTACCGTCACGTGGCCCACTACAACAATCTAACTAGCACGACCAGAGCACATTTTCACCTGATCATCATACAATCCCCCAGCATATATCAACATGAGCACCCCAAATTCCACATACATCACGCAGATCAACCAATACGCTCACCCCTGGTAGAGTGGAAAATCACCTTGCTATGAATTCAACCCTCTCAGCCACTAGGCCCAATGCATATTTAATCAGCATAAGAACTCCCTGTCAAATAACTCAATTACCAACTGCAGATCTACATTTGCAACTTACACAGGCTATTTCCCAAGGTGCTAAAAGCATACTTAAACTATTTGAATGCAAAAAATAAGAGAGAAAAAATCCACTGGTCCTCCTTCCAGCACCAATATAAACAAAGACACATACCTCCAGCAAGAAGTTGTGAAAGCCTCACGGCAATAAAGAAAGATTTTGAGATCCTGCACAACTCCAAAGGCAAACATCAAATGCCTTCTTTGACTAACAAATGGCTGTCTTCTTGTAACTAAAAGTGCTTATCTCTGTTCTCCTGCTCCATCAAAATACACTGCGACATAGGACACGCCCGCCCAACTGGAATTTCCCATGCAAGTATCCACTATATATTGAAACTCTGTCACTGCTACATGACTAACCATTGATCATTTAGAGTTTTTTCCAAATTATGCCTTGAAGCCTATCTGCTGTGTTTCCGACTGGCTGCTTGGGCAGAAGTCAGGTTGATGTTCACTTATAGCTATCGAAACAACGAGACTTGATGTCTGTTTTATATTGCCAATTTCTCAAGTCAAATGCTAGCCCTGCCTTTTCTGCAGCACATGGTTCCCAAACGGCTCAGAGACAACGTTCAATTATTCTTTCCTTAAGTGCTAGCCAAGCAACCAAAAATACGCCCATGAACACTGCTACATATATTATCCACAAAGATGTCATGCTATTATTACTATTATATATATTATTACTATTATTACTAATACAATTACTTTTGATTGAGTTTCAATGAAAAATACATTAATAACGAAATTCTAAGCATTTATAGAATATAAAAGAAAAATATATTTTATAATGGATTATTAAATAAATAAATCCTTCTACATTACATCAAATAAGGACAAAAACAAAGCCCTGAAAATGGAACTCATAAATGACAAATGTCCACTTTTGAGATAACCGTAAAAGTACACAAGGTTTCAGAACAGTGGATCTGAGTTTACCAGCTTAAGTATAGCCTACGTAGTGAAATTCTGTCTTCCTGCCATGTTTTCATAAAGGTGCAATCCACGGTAATGACCACAATTCTCCCTCTGCTAGCCCTGCAGCCCCATTTTTAGTTATAACTTCATAGCACAGCTGTTGCGCAACCATACATGAAATACAGAAAAAGAGCTTTAAGAAGAACATGTATCTTCGATGCCACAGGTCTAATTTCTTTATTATGAAAAGTTATGACAAAGGTAGTAGGCCTTTCTTCTTTACTGTGAAAAGCATATTACATATAATAACGCTTTATGGGTGGATTATTAGTACACTGCCTTAAACCCTATAGACAATACTTTCTAACATTCTCACGTGGTTTAGGGTTGCTTTATGGGGTGCTTATCTGTGAATGGAGGATTTTACAGATGTTTAGGATCCCAAACTCCAGCCCTGAGTTTGCAGTATTCTTGGTAGCAATTATGATTGGGGGTGGCTAGCTAGGAGGACTGCGGGTCTGTTGCAGCAGAATGCACTCATTGACATGCAGGTATGTTAAGGGTGTATGTAACACGGAACCGGCCCGAAATCAACATGTTATCACATACAGAAAAACACACCCACGAAACCAAGTTTACGTTTTCATTTTTACTGAGAAGATACTGTGCGCGAAAAAGGAAAATGTACTTCCTTACGTGTGTCAGAGGGTAAGGCGCTGCGTTTATTTGCAAAGTGCAGTACAAATGAAACCGCAGAAAAAACTTATTATTAAAAGCTGCAGCACGCGACGGCATTAAAGGGCAACACTTTAAGACAGTCGCAACTTTGCAGAGGCGAAGGCGGAGCCCCATTCCTCGGTGTTGCAGCGTGCAGAGACAAGCGCAGGCTGGACTGGTCTGGTCTTCTTATCTGATGTCAATGTCTGTCAACAAGGCTTTCCCTATTCCCTACCATCGTTTCTAGCAAACACGTTCTTGGTTACAGTTATATGATTTACAAACACACTGTTTCTGACCTAAGAGGCAGACCCACTTGTGCTGCTCTCTTATGAAGACTCACTTTCCCTTTATAGGCCTGCAGGTTGTATTCCCCTCTGTCAGGGACACAGAGCACCGCCCCCCCCCCCCCCTCCTCGTGACCCTCAGGGGTGAGTAACCGCCCTTTACAATAACGGATTGATTGAGGAGTGACACAGCCGAGTGACAGAAGCGTAGCAGGGAGGCGTCAGCCCAATTCGCAGCCCCCTTTGTACACTAAATTATATTATAAACAAGAGTCTTGCCACCAGAGGGCTGAAACTATACATAACAACACCTAAAACCCGACAGTTCCATCACAACCTGCTGTACACTCCGGTTTCATGTAAACCCTGCACACGCCCTTAGTCGATGCATCATCAGTCATGTGTAACAAGCCCCAGCGCATCTCTTGTAAGACAGCAGACCTCGCTTATAGACAAGTGACGACTTACTGAGTCAGCGGCACCCAGAATGATATTAAGTTCTAAGGAAATATAATAATTCAAACAAACGTCTCCTGTTCGCCTCTGGAAAAACGTACAGGCATGTGGGAACAGTTATTTTACTCAATTGTGTTTCTGTACATGAAAAATCGCTGCTAATGCCTACACTTTGGAGGCTCAGATAATAATACTGAAAATACACCGACATTTTAATTCCGGAGTTTTCTGTTCAAATGTAAAAAAAAAAATCCGACCATTGGCAAAACCAATTGGTCCAGGACATATCGGCTTTGACAACGTTTTTAGCCATACTGTGCTGCAAGGCTCAGGAAAACAAACGAAAACAAGCATTTGCAATGCAATCGGTCTAGCATATGCTCCAGTTGGAGCTACTGACGCTGTAAATTCCTAACTGCATTTTCTTTCCTCATAAATTGATAATGAAAAGTAAACCATTAGTTGACAAAGTGCCAATTCAAAGCGCCATGGCTGCCATAAGCATGAGTGCAATGGAGAGACAGAAAAGGAAAAATATTGGTAAGCATACAATTATCGATGTAACTGGATCAGTCTGCTAGGCGTAACAAAATCTCCCCATGGAGGGACAAACGTAAAGCATTTACCAATGATCACAAAGGATTTTTGAAAGGCAAACCCAGAAACGAGTGAAAGTGATGGGTGTGTGGTGGGCGTGGTTAAAAGCCCACAATTCAGGTCAAAGCACTTGCAAGCCCGGCCTAAAAAAAAAAAAGAGGATCTGTGACGTGGTGGTCGCATCATTCTGTAGGTGCACACGTCATGCATGTATGCACTTACAAAATGAGGTAAGCGACTATAAGTATATTTACCGAGTTGGATCATTAAATAAATAAAAGTGGGGAAAGCAACACATCAGGCGCAGGTGGGGGGAAGCAACAGGGGGATGCAAGCAACATTGAGGGTTAGAGTGGACATGAAAAGGACCAGACTAGAGAGGAGGGCCCAGGTTGGGGAAGCAACACTGAGGGCAAGGTTGGGTGGGGAAACAACAGGCAAGACAGAAGGAGGGCACAGGGTCGGGAAGCAACTTGGAGTGCCAGGGAGGAGAGGAGAAGCAACAAGCAAGAGAGGAATGTAGACAGGGCTGGCGAGAAAGCAACGGGGGAAGTACACGTGGACAAATGCAATATAGAAGGGGCAAAGGAAGTAAAAGCAATATGGAAGGGGCTAAGGAAGGAGAAGCAAATGGGGACGGAGAGCAACACCAGTGCATGGGAGAGAAGTACACGAGGGAGACAGCTGGAAAACACATGCACTCTCATGGAGCCCTTAATGCAATAGAAAAAAGAACTGCTTGAAAAGCAAGCAGTGGAAGCACAGAAGACAGTCAATCAAAAGCGACGGCAAAGACGCTATGCTCCATGGGAGGAACAAACACAAGATTTTCAAGCTGGGACACAAAGAAGAAGCAGGTACATGAAAGGAAAGCAAAGTCAACCAATGGCATGCAATTGGCAGGGTCCCTGTATGTTCTTGGTAAGCCCACATTGTTTTTCCAAAATAGGTTCTAGCTAAAAAAAAAACACAACATGGATGTAATGCTAAACCTAGGACCAATGATCTCCCAAATGCCAAACCTAAGCCTATTGATAATGTAGCACCACCTCTGAACCCTATGGCTAACTCTCTCACTATGCCAGTCCTTGGCTTGGCTGTAACATGTAACTTGGCTGACCCTAAAACTATAACCTTTTCACGGATCCTAACCCAACCACGGTGCCCTGAGTCTAAGACTAATTCTAAACCAATGTCCCATACAAAAGGATAATGTGAACCTTCATTTTCAATTTTGCCAATTTCACTTTTTTCTTTTTTTTACAAAAAGACATTAATATGTAACAACTAAAATATTTATTCTCTGTATTTATGTGTTTAGTTTTATCGGTTATGACAGCCTAGACACTGGTCTAGTATAGAACTTTCCAACAAATATTCCTTAATTATAAACTCATTCCCTTCACTAAAGACGTTTACAAATAATCCGCTGGCTGTAGGGAAAAGAGTAAAACAAAGATGTATCATTATTTTCCATGCACAAGGCCGACCTGCGAATTACTCCTAAACTAGGATAGTGTTAATAAGGCACAAGACCGATAGTTTGGGGACAGGTGATTGGTGAAAAGTGTATTTGTTACTTGCTAGAAAATTATTTTCTCTAGGTCTGCTAAGTAACACTTTACCATTTTATAGGCTTCCAAGACACCTGTAATCAAAGACTCAGACAACAGTGAGATAAGTGCCTCCTATGTGTCTGTGCATTCCCAAACCTTGGACAAAACGTATACAGCTAAATGCAGAATAATTTTCCCAGTCTGTTTTAAATGCCTCTTCCCAGTTTGTGGGAATAGCTATATTTAAAAAGCAGACATATCCAGAATTCACGTTGCCTGGTATATATATATAAGTATGGCAAAAAGCCAAGATTGAGACAATTCGTGAGCCTATTAGGAACCAGCCAGCACTGGAACACATCACAGCACTAGGAAATCCATCTCACCCACGAACTGCTCTGGCTGTCTACAGGCAGACATTTTGCGTCCAATACAGAACAAAGATTTAGATACGGCTTTAGGTCAGTCCTTTTCTTATGATTGGACAGTTCTCTTGTCTATCTCATGTGTCTGCTTTTGATTTAATGACCTTGCACCCTATTGTTGTATTTGACCCACTGAAGAGCATTTCGGTCCAGAATCGAATTGACCTACAGAACTGTCGCAAATGCCTGATGGGCTGGTCTGACAGATCAGTGTGCGGGATGCTTTTTTAGGCATTTTGAGCCAGTTGTATTGCCAGGTGGTCCGGTTTTTACAGTTGGTTCCCCTGATATTACCCTGTTTTTATTAGCAATCTGCTTCGCTAAAGGGAGCCACTTTCAATAAAGGGTGTCACTTTTATTTTGGTGGCAGGGCCTATTTTTGTCCCAGTCTGACCCTGCTTCGTTCTCACAGCATTCTCTCTTGTACACCTCCAGGGCTCACTTGATGGGATTGTTTTTTGGTCTGGCCAAGGCTTTTTCATTTTACTTATATTATATGTAAAATATACTTAATTATAGGGGCTTTGAGACAGCCTTCTTCATCTATTGGTCTTCTATTGTGTCATTCACATTTTTCTTCCACTCACTACAGCATACAGGCTTGAAGGTGATGGGTCAGCCCACTTCAGCCATTGGCTGACTTGATTATGATTGACACCACTGTGCTGTTTCACGAATATACGACGAAACAACGACTGCAAAAACAACTACTGCCTTAACAACGAGGTCGGAACACCGACCTCGTTGCTACTACTAATGATTTTACCACGAATGCCTTAACAACGATATTTCGTTGTAAAGGCATTCCTGATAAAATCATTAGCAATAGGCACCATTCACCCTACATCCCTCAACCCACCCCCCCAACCCCACCCCAAAACCTAAAACCCCCTGACCCCCCACCCACTCCCCAAAACCAAAAACGCCCCACCCCCCCAAACCCACCCCAAAACCGAAAACCCTGTGACCCCCCACCCACTCCCCCAAACCAAAAACGCCCCACCCCCCAACCCCACCCTAAAACCTAAAACCCCCCACCCACTCCCCAAAACCAAAAACGACCCACCCCCCCAACCCACCCCAAAACCTAAAACCCCCTGACCCCCCACCCACTCCCCAAAACCAAAAACGCCCCACCCCCCAACCCCACCCTAAAACCTAAAATCCTGTGACCCCCCACCCACTCCCCAAAACCAAAAACGCCCCACCCCCCCAACCCCACCCCAAAACCTAAAACCCCCTGACCCCCCACCCCCTCCCCAAAACCTAAACCCACCACTTACCTTCGCCAAGTCCCTTCTTTGTACCTTAAACACGCATGTTCGTTGTTCAGGACATACGTAGTTAAGGCACAAAAAACCAAAGTCGTGGTTAAAAAAAGCATTGTTGCGCTTTCGTTAACCACGACCTTCGTAAAAAAAAAGTCGTAAAAAAGGATGTTTCCCCTGTTTCACTAGTAGCACATCCACACACAAAGCAGTCCCTGGTACTGATCAAAACTATTATGGCAATGGGTGTTTTTTTAAAGCAAAATGTGCTTTTTGCTTTTATCCAACTCTCTTTAGAGACTTACGATGGATCAGCAGCTTCCCCAACAATACAGTTTTGTAAAAACCATGATAAAACAAAAGAAGCACTGACAAAGCGGAAAGGCCGGCACCAATGCCAGAACTACTGACTTTGCCAATGCTTGTTTCCTGATGGATGCAGCACTACACTGGTGTGGATGAGTTTAATTGCTTTCTTCCCTGCTTCTTACTGTACCCCCCCCAACATGTGCTCTCTTTTGTCCCCCCTCTCTGATGATCCATATATATAAATATTGTCCCAAAGTTTACACCTGTTTGCTCGTCTGGTTTACACTCCACCCCTCACGGCAGCAGGATCAGTATGAGCGTGTGTAACAAGAAACAATATTATTATATATATATTTTCATATTCTACTGTGGCAGGGCAGAGTGCTACTGAGCTGCTGTACGTTTTTTCACTTTTTTATTGTGCCATAAACAAATAACTATGTGTCATAACAGAAAGACAAATTAAAAAGTCTTGCTGTGCAACACAATGGATGTGCACACATATCATACATAACATGCCCGCATGCATGAGCTTCTGCCACAACGCAAGTGTATGAATTGCTGGCCATCTTGAAATTAGTTTTCTTTAACAGCACACACTTTTGAGAATATCGAACCATGGGGGCGCATGCACCATGATGCATGCAATTGCTTGCAAATTACAATAAAAAAAGCGTTAGCAAAGCAAATAATTAGGCCTTTTAGAACAGAGACCTATTCGCTTATAATGAGAATATCTTGTTTGGTTGTATATCACTTGATACCACAATCTTGCAGTATTGCAGTGCTATAAAAGTAGGTGTTCCTGTTGGTCTACTCAGGGCTAAATTTCATGAATACCAGAAGGACGAAAATCTTATGCAGCCCCAGAAGGATCTTCTGTAGACCGGGGGATCTTACATTCCTAGTTTTGCCAATGATTCACAGTTGGGTGTTGTGAAATGTGCTTTTCTGCCTCCGTTTGTGCTTAACCAAGTGGAACAGAATAAACTTTTTGCAAAATGTTGTGTTATATAATCCCCTTTCTGCAGTATTTGAATACCGGCCTTCTTTTAAGAAGCATTGGCAAAACCAATAGATTGTGGGGGTTATTCTAACTTTGGAGGAGTGTTAATCCGTCCCAAAAGTGACAGTAAAGTGACGGATATACCACCAGCCGTATTACGAGTTCCATAGGATATAATGGACTCGTAATACGGCTGGTGGTAAATCCGTCACTTTTCCGTCACTTTTGGGACGGATTAACACCTCCTCCAAAGTTAGAATAACCCCCTGTATGTGCTAACACATGCAAACACAAGCATGCATGCCTAAGAATATTCACACCAGGGCCGTAGTCTTGGCCAATGCTGGGTGTCGCTTCAGAGTGAAAAGGATGTCCCAAAATCCAAAAGTAATCATTTAGTTACCCGTTTCCCACTAGCCAAGGTTGCTTGTGTAATCATTGGTAGGCACCAATGGATGGCCTGAATGCAGCACCAACCCTGGGTGGAGCTGCGGAGAGGAAGTGCAATGCAGATCTGTACCACCCTAAAGGAAAAGGTCCATCTGCATCAAACTTGGGAGGTGTGAGTGCCACACCAGTCTTCTCCAGGGATTACACGCTCTCTGGGATCCATTGTAAGCACCTGTAGTCTGTCCTGAAGAGATGATGAGTTGGCTGCAGAGACAGTGACACATAAGAGGCTGCTGGTTGTTTAGTTTCCCGTCACCTTTACAATATTGTACTAGTGTGCTATGGGGCAGAGGAATGGAGGGGTGGATGTTTGTGTATGTCTTTTCCCTGCTATTGCCTGTCCTGTGTTTGTGTGGGAAGAAAGCTTGCGTTGCTGCTGTATGTGCTGTTTTTTTTTCATCTACGAAAATGAAAAACACAAAACCAGCGGAGTAGAATGGTGTAGAGTGGCATGGTGTACAGTGTCATTGCATGGAGTGGCGTAGAGTACAAAGGTGTACACAGGTGTACAGTGGCATATAAGGGGTGGAGTAGAGTTGTCTGGAGTGACATAGGGTGGCATGGAGTGGTTCAGGGAGGCCTTGCATGGAGGAGAGTGGAATACAGTGGAGTGAGGTAGAGTGGCGTGACACAGAGTAGATTGGCATAGTGTGGCATAAAGTGGAGAAAGTAGAGTGGTGTAGAGTGGTATTGCATGGAGTGGCGTAGAGTACAAAGGCATACACAGGTGTAGAGTGGCATATAAGCAGTGGAGTAGAGTTGTCTGGAGTGACATAGGGTGGCATGGAGTGGAGTGGTTCAGAGAGGCATTGCATGGAGGAGAGTGGAATACAGTGGAGTGAGGTAGAGTGGCATGGCACAGAGTAGATTGGCATAGTGTGGCATAAAGTGGAGAAAGTAGAGTGGCGTAGAGTGGCATTTTGTGGAGTAGAGTGGCACAGCGTAGTGTGGTGCAAAGTAGAGTGGTGTAGAGTACAGTGTAGTCGCATAGAGTAGAGTAGGGTGGCGTGGAGTAGAGAAATGTGGAGTAGTGTGGGGTGTGGTGGGGTGGCATGGAGTAGAGTAGAGTGGTGTGGAGTAGAGTGGCATAGAGTAGGATAGCATGACAGAGTAGACTGGCACAGAGTGGTCATGGGTGTATCTCGGTCAAAAATATTGTGTGGGGGTGTGCTATTCAGATTATCCAACAATCATGATGCTGTATCCAGTTAAAATACATTATACGACAAGCATAGCATGGGAGGGCTCAAGGGGCAGCTGCAAGTGAGGGTAGTGCGGATTGTTAGGGGTTCTAAGATCGTAGCGAGAAGCACAATACTTTGCAAAACAACCAAATTCTTGAACACCTTAAAAACAGATGGGCGAGAGGGAGAAGCAAGGGAGGGGGACACCGAGAGAAAGAGAGAGAGACTGTGTGTATTTTCATATGGCTGTGTATTTAAAAATCCAGATGAAATCAGACAAAGACCTTATCATACCTAACTGTGAGCCCCTGTACCCAACTGTTTACTACAGAATACATTTGGAGTGTGTAACACCCCATACACCCCCTTGAAGCTATGTCCCTGAGAGTGTTGTGGCATACAGTGGCGTGGAGTAGAGTGGCATGCAATAGACTGGTGTGGACATGGCATAGAATGGGGTGGGGCAGAGTGGAGTACAATGGTATGGAGTAGAGTGACATGCAGTAGACTGGTGAGGTGTAAAGCAGAGTGGTGTGGCATAGAATGGGGTGGAGTAGAGTAGAGTGGCATGGCACAGCATAGAGTATTGTAGAGTGGTGTAGAGTGGCATTGTGTGGCATAAAGTAGATTGGTGTGGAGTGGTGTAGAATCGAGTTGCAAAGAGTAGAATGGCATAGAGTGGCACAGAGTGGGGTGGAGCAGACTGGAGTGGCGTAGAGTGGCAAGAGTAGAGTAACAGAGTGGAGTGGCACAGAATTGAGAAAGTAGAGTGGCACAGAATAGCACTGGGTGGAGTGGAGTACAGTGGTTTAGAGTGGCATGGAGTGGCAAAGAGGGGAGTGGCATAGAGTGCAATGGAGCTGAGTACAGTGAAGTAAAGTGGCACTGTATGTAGTACAGTGGTAAAGAGTAGAGTGGCAAAGAGAGGTGTAGAGTGAGGTGGAGTAGAGTGGCATGGGGTACAGTGGCATGGAGTACAGTGGCGTATAGTGGAGTGGTATAGATCGGCAGTAGCAGTGTGTGGAGCAGAGTGGCGTGGATTGGCATAGAGTATGGTGACGTAACATGGAGTGGAAAAGAGTGTCGTGGCCTAGAGTGGGATGAAGTAGAGTAGAGTGGCATGGAGTAAAGTGGAGAAGAGTAAAGGGGCGTAGAGTGGTGCCGAGTACAGTGGAGTGGCATACAGTGGCACTGTGTGAAATGGGTTGGCATGCAGTGGTGTGGTGTAGAGTGGCATGGAGTATAGTAGCACAGAGTAGAGTGTCATACGGTGGAGTGGCATAAAGAGGAGTGGCATAACGTGAAATTGCATGAATGGCAAAGCATAGAATCACGTAGAGTCGAGTCAGGTGGAGTGAAGAAGAGTGGTGTAGAGTAGAGTGGCCTAGAGCGGAATGGCAGAGTACAGTGGCGTAGGGTACAGTAGCGTAGAGTGGAGTATAATGGCATAGAGGAGTAGAATAGAGTGGTGAAACAAAAACAACCAATGGTATGCTGTAGCGGATGGTAAGCCCACTGAACAGAAAAGCATACATTTTTCAGCACAGCGCATGCTCGATGTAGGGGAGATCTTAAAGGCAGTCAATAGTATGAGATGAGAAACAATTTCTCCCATGGCTGGAGTCATCCCCACTCCATGTATATTGTGAAGAATTGTTAAGAAGGGCCAGCAGACAGCTGCACGTTCATGCCAGACCTAAAAATTAAATAACTGGGCAGGCTCAGACACTTCTATGACTCTTTCTAGAAAAGAGTTTACTGGGCGGATTATCCTGATTTGTGCCAGAACAAGAGCAGTCAAATAGAGAGTGAACTATGTTGTACCTATCACGAAAAAATGGCTTAATCGCATGATGATCACTTCTGGCCAGGGGCAACTTAGGAAACTCTAACAACCCAATTAGTTTAGGCTTTTGTACAGTGAAAATGTCTTCTTGCGCTTTTGTAATACACACACTACATACAATACCCCAGGGGCGGCTGTGGCAGTGCAAGATTTCATTGCACACACAACAGGTACAGTGCACAACAGAAATGTAAGATTCCTGTACAGTGAACAGGTACCGTACAGACAGCAACAGGTGAAGTAGTAAATCATCATTTTCGAACAGGGAGGGGTGTATGTTCACCTCCTCTGTAGAATATCATATCAACTGGATGAAAAACATATTAGATGTACACATTTCCGAAAATTAACTATGATTGATCTTACTTTTTTTTTTTACTTTCGCCTATACTTTGTAATAGATAGATCATCACTATCTGGGAGATTTCCCCACGGAAAAGTGTAAGTAAAAATGTTTATTACATTTAATAAAAGATTTTTGAAAATATTTGTATGCTAAATATTGTTGTACATTAATGTTATATATTTATTTTAACTACAGAACAAAATAAAAGAAATGCTAAACCACATTTAGCTTAAATTTGAAATAAAAACTTAAATAATTGTAATAAAACGAGCCCACCTACATTAAAATATTATTATGTACTAAAATTACAAAATATTATGTACAGAATTAAAGATAAATTAATTTTTTTTAAATAGTTACATTTGTTTTTCAATGAAAAGCGCTTATTTAAATATGTTATCATAAAATATATATTGTTTAATTCTATTTAATTGATATTAGACGTTTAACATCAAGTTAATTTTCAGATAGATATAAAACGTTGAACTAAATTAATTTAGTTTAACATTATTTCACATAGGGTTTTTTAAGTCCCTGGCTCAATTATTTTATATGGGGGGTTGCTGCAGTATCAGTGATTGGCACGGTGTGGTGCAGAACTACTGCGTCTGTGTGTCAGTGGTAACTTGCAGTCGTAAATTTGTCTCCACCCATGTTTCAGGCACATAGATCTGTGGGAGTTCTGGTGGAGTATCAAGCATGAGACTGAACATGTGCTTTTGGGTGTAATTATACCAAGCATTAACATTGAAATATTACATAATACAAATGAAATGCATTGTAAAACTCAATGTTTACTGCAACACCATAGAAATGCATTTTATCAACCACAAAATAATAGAAAATTCAGTTTGCAACTGCGAGGATTCACAGTAATAGCTTGCAACAGTACTTAAGACGCTAGGCTATTTCACAATGATTTTAATTTGTGACCTGTGGGTTAAAAAAAAACAATTGTCTGTGCAAACTCATAAATCCACGGTGTTTGTCAGATAGAAAAACAGTGACTGACATGTTACATTCAATGATATGCAACAGACTCAGTCACCTCCTACTCCATTTTATGGTTATTTAAGCATGTGGTCAAAGAGTACATGCAGCAAACTCCACGGTAAATGGATTAACGATCTGACCTATCGTGGCGGTATTTATTATACCATACGATATGCTGAATGCACAAACAATGTGCAGCATGTGCTTTAAGAGCCTGAGCTATTTTTAAATGATTTCTGTTGTAACCAATTAAGTAAGCCATAACAACTTTACAAGAGTTTACCCTAATGTTAATATTTTATGGGCCAAAGTCGGTGATAAAAAATAATGAATATGTACCAGAAGACCACAGGTGACGTATTGCGTATTCATACTCATGACACTGTCCATCCTCATACTGTGGCACCCCAAGGACACATTTTCAGCCCCACTTGCCACCAATCCCCAGTTTGTGGGCTTGCTTCCATTTTCAGCGCATGCCCCTGCCAAGAATGTAAACATGTCTTCCTATAGTTCCTGTCAGATCCTAAAGGCAAACACAACAGAAAGTAGAGCACCTGCAGTCTCCCTGCCTCCAAGATCCTAACAAGGCCAAATTGTCACTATATAACGTTCCGTCAAATTATGGGACGGGATAGACTCAACAGGAATAGAATACATGGTAACAGAGATGCGAATTTTAACTACCAGGCTGCAGAGCTTCTATAGTGGATAGGAACTCCATGTCAGCAGGAGCCGACCAAGCCATGACGTTCTGCCTCCAATCTTTTATACATTGGTCATGTTCATACAGCCTACCTAAGAGGCACAGTAGCTCTTAACACCAGGCGTTCTCTCACATCCTTCTCAGCCACAATTATCATGTAGCACAGCATAGGGGGTGTTGGGGCAACATGCATGTTGAACATGAATCCCAGTAATGGGCTTGCACTACAATGCTAACAACAACAGGCATAAGTGTTTGCGCTGCTTCGCAATTAAAGCTCTTCTACTGGTGCTGTGGTGGGCAAACGCCTGTAATTCGCTGTGAAATAAGCTCCCAGGGCATTGATTCACCCTGGCCACTTCTCGCAAGCAGTCTCTTGTTCTTCAAGTGTTATCATGGTGCATCTTACAAAGGTCAGTATCTTGGATTTCCTTCCCCAGGTTGATTTTGATCTCACTTACTGGATTTGGACGTCAGGCGCATGCTGTAGTCTATCAGAGTTAGCATCAAGTAGGACAGTGTCGTCCACATCCAGCAGTTAATAATGGTGCTATGTCTGGAGCTTAGGAGGACAAATTCTATCCGACATCAAAAAGTCAAGCACATTTGCCAAATAAAGACCGAACAAAGAAGCAAACACACGCTTCTATTTAATGACAGATTCAGCTGAAATCCGAGATGGCATCTCACCATTAATCCCACCCCGAAGCACAACCCACATGTGAGCACTGTACTTCACAAGCATACAGAGTACAGTAGAAGGGATGCTCTCCTACCCTATTCCGCAAACAGCTTTAATCAACATGATCGACAGCTGTACTCAGATCTATGTGGTCAGTGATATTTTGGCAGCACATCATCAGCCTGCGCCCATACCCACTGAGTGGTACCCACTTGAGCCTAGTCAACTGGGGCAGACGTACCATAACATAATGAAAAAAATATATTTCTGCTACGCACCTTTCACTAGGGACTGTAACCAAAGCCACAGGAAGAGAACTGAGGCTGTACGGTTTTCAAAGACAGCCAAGACCCTACAGACATGCCCCTATGGAATGACACTGTTCATAGATGCCCATGTTGGCTGCAACATTACCTTCCAGTTTGTTTACTGTTCATACTTTTAATTGTCCTTCTGTGAAAAAAACATTATTTTAAAGGACAAAGCTCTAACTGGATACTGGGTTTTGGGGAGTTACTATCCCATGCTGTAACTGAGTTTAAAACCTACTCCGATTTTTCTCTTTCACCTCGGTCTTTTAGATCCCTTTAACACTTGATTTCGGTGCCCCTGCTCATTTATGTTTCAGCATATTGTGACATTAAGGGCAAATTTCACTGTACCCATTTCCAACACCGTAAACAAGGCTGCAGGATCAAATAACATTCTGCTCGGATCACAACAGTGAGTCACCCACAGCTGTGGAATATTAAGTGAGCCTGAAGTCGTGACCACCTCAGAGGCTGGCCTCTCTTAGACATTTGCAGCCGCTGGACAATGTGCAGGCTAACAGGGCTTGCCCCCCATCCCTTCTCAATAACTGCAGGTGATCCCATGAAAGTAGGCCCAACAAATGGGCGCGGTGATGTTGAAGAATCAAACTCACCCTTGGGGTTTGTAGGCAACTGTTTGGCAAACACCTCTCATTCCCCACTGCCCTCCCAGTGCCTTAAAGGCACGAAAAGTCTAGCTAGATGCCATGGAGGAGGTTAAAGCGAGTGAATACCTCTTGAATGGGTCAAAGATGAAACGAAGAAAACACAGAGGTAATCTTAGTCTGCTTCACGCTCTTTTCCCCACACAACATACAACACACTGGTCTTGTGTTGCGCAACATAAGGTCAATCAGAAGGAATTGTTTTTTTCTCTTTACTGAACTTTTACATTTTGTTCTTGCCACTTCTTTTGCCTGCCGCACTGAGGACTTAAGTTGACCCCCGTACCCCCTTTACTCTCTGTGTGTTTGTAGCAGCTCGCCTCGCACTGGGGGTGCTACTGTTATTTCAGTGCTATAGTCAAGGGATAAGTGTCCATGCTTCCGCACTCAGACCAGTCACAGTGACTGGCCTTTCTCCAATTGAATACAACATGTCAGAGCAAGCAGCACTTAGAAGAACAGCATCCTTGTAATAATTACATATCCAGAAGTAGGTCTGCAGTGCCCAGGCACCCTGTGGGTTATGAAGTCCTTCCCCCTGTGGTCCCCCTCTCCCCTCTAGGATGGGTGCTTGACAAGATGACTACCAGATCAAAGACAATCATTGTTTCAGTCAATATTATTACAAACTGTAAACAGTTGTTTTAGCATACTTGCGTGATCAGTACATAACTACAGTGTATACCACATATGTATGCAATAAAGGGCTCATCAGAGTCATTGCTCCTAATTTACAAGGGCACAAAAAGGATGCCAACTATTCATATCTGTTTTCTGTTTCTGTGTCTGACATACTTTGAGGGCAGGCTTGAGCATTTGTAGAGCCATCGTCGAGCAAACACATTGGCTTCCTCCTCAGGCATGGGCACGATATCATACACTCCATCAGAGTCCATTTCTTGGGTGGGTTTAGTGACCCGAGCCGCCTCCTCATCTCCACCAGTGCTTCACTCACTGGGATACGAGGCGATGCAGCCTCCAAATCCTACATGTCCCCAATGATGCAATGACCACACTGCTTGAGCCATCCCAATGGCATCTGTCTGCAACCACATGTACGGAATAGTTATAGATGTTGTAGCAGACACACTAAACATATCTAATCTGGAAAACAAAGGACGTCCTATTTGGGATACTGATCTCTGCTCATCAAATCTTTCTACTGAAGTCACTGCAGAGCACGTTGAGGACAGAGATATGAGCAGATTTCAAAAGGTCCTCAGCTGATTTATTAAATTTGTTTAAAGCCTGTGAGAAAGACGCACACGTTGCCCGATAGTAAAATCCTCCTCTGAAGGATTTGTGTCCCAACAATATCTACCTTCACTGCCCCCAGGCAAAACCTTGGCCTTGATATTGTAGACCATGTTATGGGACTTCCCACAAAATGCTTATGCTGAAAAATGCAATGAGTGATTCATTTGGCAAATGCCTATTTAGAGACATTCACTATACTGTAGAAGTCAGCATGTTTACAATGCATTCGCATGCACACATATTGAGGATTCAACACTAAAGTTGAAGTTTAATTTGCTCTTAAAATGGTGATGGGACACATTCAACTTGCATTGTGAGATCCATAACTGTCAGAGATAATGTGGCCACTGTTGGGACATGTGCCCTTACTCACTGACATCATCTTCTACTTATGCAAGTAGACATTAGCATTTAGAAGATATCTTTCCTTTCTTCGAGGGCCAATTCAAATCTTCATCTGTTACTACAAAATAAGAAGGGTAATCTTTTGTTTTAAAGGGAATATTGCGATTCATAGAATGCAATGGTCATTTAACATAAACGTGTGGAAACGTGGGAGATCCCCTTTAAGAAAACAAAATAGAGAAATCATGTGACCTCCCCTTTAAGGGTGCTTGCAAGCTGCTGTACTTACCCCCTGGTTTCCTTGGAAGGAGATTACTGGTTGGGACAGTCTGGCTCCAGAGACCTGTGGAAAGAGCATGCAAGAGAACATTAGTTGAGTAAAAACAAAGTATTTACCTTCTCACAAGTCAATCCCTTCAAATCACCCTCTTTAAATAGCTTCTGCTTGCAAGGGTGCATCCAAACATATCAATGAGCAAAGATCAAGCTGAAGATAGCCTTAGCCTGCATGACACACAAGGACCTTCACCACAACACTCCTGTCTACCTGGCCAGTAAACTTGAACTGTCTGGTGGTAGTCGTACCTTAAGAAGCACTAACTCCCTACTGTTGAAACCACAGAAGTTCAACAAAAACAAAACATCCAATCACTCCTTCCCCGGTCTTTCCCCTAGAATTTGTTACGCACTGCCTCCTGAAATTAGGTCCTGAAATCAGGTTAAACCCCTCGATTTCCTCCTTCAAAAAAAAAGAACTTAAAATTATTATGCTGAATAGATTCCTTCAATAGCAGCACTGAAGTCCATCAGCTTGACTGTTTTACTGTTGGGCTCCTCCGGAACTTGAATCTGACGGCCGTCTATTACACTGAATATGTATTGTTGCATGCTATTTTCTTATTGCATCTCTGCTTGTGTGTACAACTTGTCTGCCATTTGTACAGTGCTCTGATACCCTGACAGGTCGTGTTTGCATTAAATTAAATTCTTCAAATAAAATCAAATACATAAATAGTTCCCTACGTATGCAATTTTCAATCATACTAGTATTTTTGAGGGTCTCAGCCATCTCAAATAATATGTTATTGCAGCAGACTAGTAATGGATGCACATTATCGATTTACAATCATTTACCACATGTTCTACTGAAACCAAAAACGATGGCTGCCTAAGTGAATTCCAGGAAAATAAGGTCAGATGAGAGTAAATACAGTTTTCTGGGTTGTAGACGGCAATAAGTCGGTCACTCTCCGTGTGCCTGCTGGTTACTTTCTGGTGTTAGCAATATGCTGCTATGCCATTTCATAAACACAGTCAGTGCTTTGTTGTTCTGGATCAAGCTGTTGCAGGAAAGAGCATAAGAGAAGAGTTCCACTGCTTCCAGCAGGCCTCAAAGATGGCATGACGTTTTACTGAGATCAGAGGCATGCAGGGCAATGAATGTCAGCCTAAAACCAGACACATGGCACGTGGTCAGGCAACCCTTTGAACCTTCTTTCCAAACACAAGGATGTACCAAACTTAAGGAGTTTTTCAAATCTACATGATAATTGCTCCATTGAGCCTTTCGATCTTGGCACAACCATGGATTATATACTTGCTTCACACCACGAGTGTCCAACTGAGAATCTATGCCACATTTTCAGGATGACCATCGGCAATATGAATAAATTCCAATTTGGTGCCATATCTAAATTTATGTAAAGTGGATATCCATAAAAACTAGGAGGTGCCCCCACCTTCTCCTCAGTAAAGGACGTTTTCAACACAGGCTATTGACATATTCAGGTAGATTCTTAGAAAATGTTATGGCCTTTTACAAGGATGCTCCCTTACTCTTTAAGTAACGTTGTGACAAATAACCAACGTGCCACCTTTCCCAGTTAAAATGTAATTTGGTTTGCTTTCTTTATAATCAGCAGGAAGGAGTAATGCACTATATATATCTCCACAGACACAGGTTTCAATTACACACACAATCCAAGGTTTCTGCACTCGACTCAGTTCTATTTAATATTTGCACAAAAAAACCTTCACATCACTCATCTGTAGCGCGGGGTAAGCTCACAAATACAGCCAATGTCTCCTCGCGCTTCCCACAAAAACACACTGAATACCAAAAGCACAGGATCTGGAAACGGAGGAACGAGAAAAGCAGGAAACTTTTCCCATGACATTAAAAGTCAAGTCAACGAAATCTACTCGAACCATTTCCACAAAAAACAGTGACACAGAATTCAACCACCCTAGTAGGCAAAAACAACAATTGACTGAATTAAATAACTTACCCATACAATGTTGTCAAACACCTAAAATACCTCACCAACTTTTTTTATAGCAATCCAATATGCCGATGAAACTCGTTAAGCGTTCATTTAGCAAGGTCTTTAAAAAAATGTAAACAAACACAAACAACAGGCAGCAAATACTATTTCTTAGTTATTTGAACTGAAAAACATTTCCATGATTGTAAAAACATTCTTTCCTTCTAGAGTTACCGGTAAACGTTCTGCAAGAATGCAGGGTGGGTGAGGGGCACTGGGGGTCTGATGTAATTCACTCACAAACGAGTCGCAGTGCAAAATATCACCATTTAACAGGATTTACTGAATCTGGCACCGGTAATATTAATGAGGCAAAAGTCTGGTTGTGAATCCTACCGAAAGAGCAGAGAATACAGGGATGGAGGTCTACCAGGGGCAGTAGATCTCTATCCACATTCGTTAAATGTGTTTGATTGTTGTCCCTGCAAGTGATGCAGGAGGAAGGTGACAGGGTCGCCAAGAGTGATATACGCTCTGTCCTATGCTTGATGCCACAATCACAGCACAAGTCCCTCATGGACAATTCTCACTTTGTGAATCTCACTTTGGGGCATCGGTATATCATCAGTGGCCTGAGACCGTAACTGGAGTTACACATGATTTCATACATGGCATTGCTGTTGGTCCATAGGGGGAATGCCTCTTTCACCCCCCACCCCCATCAGAATTGCAAGGAACTGCAATGTGAGGCTGAACCTCGGAAAAGCATTTTCGAATTGCAATACTCTTTTTGTCTACTGCTACTTAGGATCTTGCTGCTGCAAGCCACGTAACTGCAAAACACTGGCTTACGACTTCCAACCCCTTTGATCCAATCTAGGGCCTTTTGTAGCATCTAGCTGTTGTTCTAAATAGCTAAAATCTTTTTGGACAAAAGAGAAGGCGAATGCCACCTACACAAAAGAGATCAATGCTCCAGACTTCCAAAATGTCCTTCTGCCTAAATCTTGTGATTGAAGCGTGAAGCAGGCTTATTTTCTGAGTCACAATGATCCGCTCGTAAATCTTCTCATGTCAGGGAATGATGCTGGGATAAATAATGCCAGTCAGGGTGTGCAGATATGGAGGGGGAGGACTTTTACTCCCAAGTATTTGTAGCCTACAATTTCAGAATGGATTCTCATTCAGATCCGCTCAGGGTGAGAGGATGGCAGGGTGTTTCTAGATGTGAGGATGTTTAAAGAGTTGCTACCCCTCACTAAATCTGTCCTACTCAGAAGTAAATGAAGACACACAATTTTAGCCTGACAACGTGAGCTCTTGCCTCCTGTGCGTTTTTGCTGGCTCTGGCCACATTCCATTGAGACCATACCATTGTGCCTCTCCTCTTTTGCTAAATGCTGTTTAACCACACGAAACTGTTAGTCTGAAAGGACTAAGCCAAGGACATTTTTTTCAATCATTACTCCTCATAACATTCAGAAACAGGTTGCATTAGTATCCTGCCTTCAGGATTGTATGTGTTTTTGTTGACAGAGGGTCTTGGAAATATCACAGGGGCATGGCTAAAGTGACTGTGTGTATAGGGACCGTAACAGCCAAAGTCCAGAAAGAGCACAATCCTGGATTTTTCCGCAACAGTTCTTATGATGTTGATGATGCACAGGGAGGAGGCAGAATGGCCACATTAGTGCCGTTTCGCAGGAACATGTGGGAGGAAACAGCAGTTCACAAGCGGGTTGATAATCAATATGATGGCACTGCACAAGTCTTAATGCCGAATCTTGCGATTTTAAAACGTACACTTCAGATTGCTAACACAGAGTTTAACAAAGGTCAAGAAATGCATCGGAAAAGCAGCATCCCGTACCTTTCATATACCGTGTAGGAAATCACTGGGTTTTACTCAAGCTGACCAGAGCCATGTCAATTAAAAACTCAAAACAGAAACTCTTCGAGCAGAAAAATGGAACAAAACAAGTTTTATGAAATTCCAGGTGGAGGCTAATACACCCATAGGGTGCTCTAGGCAATGTATTGATACTTATACGAAGGTAGGTGAATATATAGACACTGACAATATACGTAATCTCGTGCCTGTGTCCACGTATCTAGCTTGTAGTGTTCCTATCCAGGCTTATGACAGCCATCAAGTCTACTCCAGAGTAGGCTTACCTTGACATGAGACGAGAGGAAAAGCCTTACGGTTACAGCGGCAAGATTCTGCACGTGTCATATTGACGACAGATGCTGGGCTACCTGCAATGAAGCATGCCTCTAAAATACACCATTGTAGGCAACCCTTGCATGGTCCAGCTGCTGAGTGACAGCTTTAGCTCTCTTAATAATGGATGTAACCTGCAGGCAACAGACACAATACACAAGGGTGCCAGAGGAAGCCTGTCCTGTGGGGTAATTAGGAGATTCTTGAACAGGCCCAGGTCTCCGAGAAGCAAGTATGGCTGGAGAAGAGTCAATCAAATGTCAGGCC
Organism: Pleurodeles waltl; assembly: GCF_031143425.1. Lineage (NCBI taxonomy): Eukaryota > Metazoa > Chordata > Amphibia > Caudata > Salamandridae > Pleurodeles > Pleurodeles waltl. The sequence goes on from NC_090440.1 coordinate 404,332,325, forward strand.
TTTCAGATCCCACTAACCCTACACATCAGTTACAAGTCATGCTTTTACATGCTTGAGCACTTAGCTCCTGGGTCTTGCTGTCATGCTCTTCGGTACTCCGCTGCGCACCAGGTGACAGCAGCGCCTGCCCTGACCTCAGAGTTGTGGCCTAGCAAACAAGAACCTCACACTATCGGAGATGATTCACAGCCATTATATTAAAATGAAGGAAAAAAAAGGCTGTTGCTAACAATCCACCTCCACTCCCTTCACGAAAATAGCTACCTTCATGCAAGTATGATTTCTCACATGTTTAATGAAGACGCAAGCGCCTAGATCCATAACTGCACGTAGGTGAAGTGCTGAGTGGGCTAAGGAGCACAGACAGGAGGGTGAAGCGAAAGTCAGAGTGACTGTCTCCACTTTTCATAAAGGTATTTTGGTATGTGTGTTAACTAAACCAGCTTGGCTAGTGCATGTTTGCAGCTGGATACATTTAGAAGTTGTCTCCCTTTGCTCCCCTAAAAGACTCTTCAGACAAGCAGGCACAGGTCCTAGTAGTCAAGGCACTAGGCCAGAAAGCCAAGTTTGTCAGGAGAAGTGGGTAACCTCTTTCCACCAACCCCCATTTCCCCCACTCCCACCTCAGGCCCTCTAACCACCAGTTTAGAAATAGGAGTTGAAATCCTGCCAAGAGCGAAGCAGCGGCCATCGGGTAAAGAGTTGTTGGTGGGTCCAACAAACTGTGACTTTCAAAAAGCCCCAACTTTTCTGGGGTATTAGGGAATACCGCATGGATGAGAAAACCTCCTGAAGTGGCTAGCCTTGCATGACTTCATTCAGGAGTATGTTCACATACCAAGGGTGCTCACCCTCTTTTTGATGCCAGAAGCAAAACACCTTGTCAAATATTTAATGCTATCTATATCCATGCAGAAACAGTAATCAACAAAAGTCACCACAGATCACACTGTACACAGGGGTTGAACACAACAAGCTATTCATCATTTCCTGCCTAAGTAAGGCGATGTCGTCATGTTATGGAAACAAACTACCACAAGAAGAGATGTTGACATGTTTGTTGAATGAGCATCACTCCTGAAATGTTGCAAGCATCATGATATTATGGCAAACTGTTGAAGTACAACACAAACCTTGAAAATTAGTGAATAGTTTCTTATTAGGATCGTTACCTAACAATACCGAACAGTAGCCATCTTTGTGTGTTTATTTCATTTGTTTAGGGGATGTCACTTTCTGGTTCGCTAACTTATCATGAAAGAGTAACTAACAGACTTTGTTCCACAGGATATCAATTTGATACTTAGTAATAGAGTCAGATATACAAAATAAGTTCGGAAATTATAAGCCTTAAAAAAACAATATAAATCGGGGCAAATTTAAACTGGCTGCTAGTGGGAGCAGTCCCGGCCATGTTTTGTTTTGCATGAAAAAAAAAGCATGCGTGCTAAATGTAGTACAGTTTTTCCTCGTTCAAAACATACCTGTCCCATTCATAATATTATCCCTGGCTTGTCTACATTCAAAATATATATACTGTATCCAGTGATCATTAAAAGCACATCAGACGTTCTATCAGCCATTGAAATGTAATAAGTGCCTGATTCCTCCCCCATTTTAAATCATGCAGTCATCTGTCTCTAATGGAGAGCGTTTCCTACGTCCCAGTTTCCATTGGTGGCACACGGGATGCCCGGTCCTCACCCTCAAATGCTGAGGACTGCACATTAAGAATTACCAGGTATTGCAGCCCATCATCTGAAACACGCCTGATCTACTGTTGCTGTGTTCAACCAAACCTGCTGTCCTCACTCAACTCCACTCACACCTTCCCCCGTCATTTCAAACTACTGCCCGATTTGTTTTCCTCTTGATACAGAACATATATATGAAATCTCTCCGTCTTCCCCTCTTTATCCAGTAAAATTGCGCCTAGACTCTCAGTTCCACTTCAAAACGTCACAGCAAACTACATTTTCAGATGGTGAGAGGTTCTCTCTGGGTTGGTGTGGGGTTGAGGGAGGAAGAGACAGGCGACCCCTTGAATGAGGTTTTTTTTTATAGCAAGACCGATGAGGGTTCAATTCCCGTTGTGTAGGCTACTCCTTCAACAATTAACTAAAAACATCTAAATTCTTCTCAAGTTAATTTAAAAGTAAACGTATGTTCTTCTACGCACTTAAAATGTGCACTCGCAATGGTAGTATAGAAATTAATGGCAGAAGGCTGTAAAGATAAGGCAATACTAAGAGGTTTAACTGTCAAATTACAATACATTTCTTCACCAGGTCCATTAATCCACCGAGCTTTGTAAACACACAGCAAATATGGTTACTCAATAGGATCGGGCAATAACAGTGAACAGACCACAAACTCGTTATCAAGGGGTAAAAGGCCGATTTAATAGAACAGGTCTGGCAAAACAAAACCACCTTGGCATAAAGCCTCACAAAACTACAGAAACCTCACTAATACATACATTTCCTCCTATCCCCTCCCCAACCCTCTAAAGAACCCATTCAACACTACCCCTTATCCCAACCACCTTGACCTGACCTACCCATTACCCATCCCTTCTAAAATTCCCCTTGCCTTGTGTAAATTCCCTGTCCACTCATCTTTATATCGATCCCCTTCCCCACCCGAAATGCTTCTTGCCCAGAAACCCCCCGCAGCCACACCTGACTACCAGCGGCAAAAATAAGAAAACCAACCCACCCCCCTGACCGTTCAAACCAACAGAATAACCCATTAACTTGACCCAGACCTGCCCTCTCAAAGCTAAAACGTATTAATAACTCGTACCCAGAAACGCAAAATTGAAATTACATTTACTCCTTCAAAACAAAAACCAACACAGAAAATGGGAAAAATGCTCCCTATAAACACAACTCAATGCATGGGTGGGCAGGAGGGCACGAAGACAAACACGCCTACTGAGAGGCCGCCCACACCCTGCCCCCGTCTTTTATCCCCTCACCCAAAGCCCGCCCCTTCCTGCACTGGTCACCAATCCTAACTCGGGTGTGGTCTGTACCACCTACGCCCGAATAGCCCGGGGGGAGACTGGGCAAGCCCTCTGCTCTCCCCGAGCCCCCATCGTGAGTACCAATCTCAACTAGGAAAGGGGGCCCAAGGGTTTGGCATCTGGAGTTATGTTTACAGATTCCATCACCTCATACTAATCGCCTTTAGTGACCTATGAGTACATTCAGGGTGCACTCTGCTAATCGCTATCCACAAATTAGTGTAGTTAAAGCCACAGACTAGGTGACATTAGAACTGAGCAGAGATGAGCCTTGAACCATATGAGATTTGAGACAGAGAATCCCTTTGGATTTTAGCTTCTCAACGTGAGAACAAAAAGCTATGCAGGAATTCATGGTAGGTAAATGATTCACGCCCCCATCCACCGCCATGATCTAGTTTAGCAAACAGAAAAAAAACCCTTGGCACACCAACTTTCTTCTAATGCACCCTACATCACATGCAGATAGACAGGGGTCTATGCAGCATGCTTCCATAGAACACACTCCAATATCCTCAGTCCATTATCCAAAGTATTTTCTAGCTTGGGCGCTTAAAAGGTTCAGAACTGGACATGGACTCAACAAGCTTGTGGCGAGGGCCCTTTAAAAGGTTTGGTCTCTGCACAGCCAGTCTAACCCCCCCTTGGCTCGCTCACTTTCTAGGGGTGTTGGATAGGTTTCTACCAGGTGCCCGGGCCATCATGTCCTCTTTCTCCATCTTGTAGAGTGCAGACATCTCTGACTCATGAGACAGATATTTATGCGAAAGGCTGTTAGTCTTGGATGCCTCAGCTCTGGAGGACAACAAATAATTGGGGGATTACAACAAAGTTACTCCTCTTGAGGCATTATGGAGTCAAGTTTTCATTCATATACATGCGGGTTGCGAAGAAGGCAGAAGGATTTCAGTGTTAAGGCTACTATGCCATCTTCTTGAAGACAAATATACTCTTTTGCTAGTGCAAACTGAGCACATTGTAAACCTAGACTTAGAAGGAGCTTCATTCTCTACTGTGGATGGAATTGACTTCCCATGACTGCTCTTGCTTTTAGCAGTCAGTCACCTGTATCTGCTTACAGTTTTATGCAGATTTGGAGCACCATCAATCAGCAGTAGCTTAAGGCAGTTTACTCTTTCACTGAGCACTATATAGATATTTTGTATCTCTCGTATCACAGCTCCACCTTCATTCTAGAAGGTTCTAGCTCTATGGACAACGTACTGTGGCCTCTGGTAGTACACATATTGGTTATTCTGTGCTAAGTTACTGGCAAGGTGCTATGTCTGAGTGGTGGAAGTATTTTGCAGGTGCACAGCAAACAACATAATCACATCATTTGCAGACAACCCCCCTAGTAATTTTAGGCCAAAAACAATGCACTACAAAAAGTTAGTCTCTCAAGGCTAGTAGACAAGTGCATACCACACTTACACCATGAGAGTTACACTAGCACCAGCGGCGATCACAATAGAATTTAGATCACTATCCTTGCGGCAAAATGCCAAATCTAGGTTTGCGTATTACCACACATGAGCCAAAGCAAGACCTGTACAAAATATGGCCAATAGTAACTTATAGACTTGTCAGTAGCAGGACACTAGACTGCCAGGCTGTGCAATGATGTAACTTGGTCTCAAACACATCTGCTTTTAAAGTATGCAGAGATGTGTTTTTCAAAAAGCAAAAATTTGCAGTTATCTATGTACCAAATGAACATTTGTGAAAAACATGAATACGATAAAAATGGAATATGAACATGTTAGACCTGTCAGCTTTTTGCGTGGTTTCCTCTGTCTTTTGGCTTCTGACCTCCTGATTTTGATCCTGTGTTGAATTTCATTTTTGCTGGCTTTCGGTCTCAGGGCACTTTACAGCTGCTGACCAATACTAAAATGCAAGTGCTCTCTGTCTAAATGGTATGAGGTAATCCATGGTTGAAATATTTGATTTACTATTAAGTCCCTAGTATAGTGCACCATGTGTGCCGAGGGCCTGTAACTCAAATGCTACTAGTTGGCATACAGAGCTGATTGTGACACCCACATCAGTAGCCCTATAAACATGTCTCAGACCTGCCACTGTAGTGTCTGTGTGGGCAGTTTTAAACTGCTGTTTCGACCTGGCAAATGCACCCACTTGCCAGGCCCAAACCTCCTCTTTTACTACCAGTAGGTTGCCCCTAAGGTAGGCTCAAGGCAGCCCCAATGGAAGGGTGCAGTGTATTTAAAAGTTAGGACATGTGCTGGTGTGTTTTACATGTCTTGATAGTAAAATTCTGCTGAATTTGGTTTTCACTATTGCACTATTTCTCTCCTATAGCATTGCATGGGGATTGCCTTAAAATATCTTTTAAGTATAATTTCCCAATGGGAGCAGATAGAGATGTGGAGTTTGGGGGTCTGAACTCACAATTTAATAAAACATTTTTGGTGAATGTGTCTGTGTGTGTGTATATATATATATATATATATATATATATATATAGCCTGCTCAAGCAGTCAGGCTTATCTCAGAGGCATATATATATATATATATATATATATATATATAATGTGTGTGTGTGTATGTATATATATATATATATATGCCTCTGAGATAAGCCTGACTGCTTGAGCCGAGCTACCAAGGGAGTGAGCAGTGGTTATCTTAGTTGTGTGACTCCCTCACCCTGACTAGAGTGAGGGTACCTACTTGGACAGGGTGCAAATCGCTGCCAACTAGCGACCCCACTTCTAACACAACACAACCACAAAACACAAGCCTTGGCAAAGCAAAAAGGTCTCAGCTTTAAATAGCCAAACTATTGGCTTTGTCAACGTTTGTTTAGACCGGCATGCACATGCACGTCAGACAGTATTGGATGTGTTATGATGCATACATGCATCGTGATGCGTTGGATTATTGATTTAAAAATAATATCAGTAATAAAGAAGTGTGTGGAAAAGCACATTTTAAGAAAGAGCAACCAGGCAGAAAGGTGCAGCTACTGGGACCTCCAAAATAAATAATTAAATGATCTTAAAAAACGACGGGTGGAGCATGAAGGAAACTGTAGTGCAGGTTGAGGTGATGGGGATGTAAACACTGCCTAGAAGCCCAAGCAAGGGGGTATGGCCAATTAAAAAATATATAAAAGTCACAGAGAGCGAGGGGAAGTTAAAGGGGAGCAAGAAAGCACATGGACGACAATTCCGAGTTTTGAAACTCGGGATCCATTTTGACTTCACTCTAGCTTCCCATCTCTTCATTGTCGCGTGCCCTTTGACAAACTTTTTTTATTCTCCCTTCTCGGTCCGGTGCGCGCGGGCCTGCAACGGCGCGCAGGGGGCCAGAGGGGAGCAGAATGCTAAGGGCAGCGGAATAGGGGCGTCAAGCCTACGTGCGCTTCATGACTGGCTGGAAAAACGTTGTGAATCCAGCAGGAGCCGGTGTTTACTACACTTTGAATCAAAATGTCAAAACAGGAATCACAAGTGCAAATCGTTCCAAAGCTACTCTAAAGAGGTTTACAGTACTCCGACATATGCCCCACAGCCAAAGGAGGCTAAACTGCCATGTTACACACGAATGCTAGGGACATGTTACAAATTCCTGCTCAGGGACCAGAGTCCTGCCTTCCAGGATCTTTACGAATGGTTAGCATTGTTCTCTACAGTGCTTGAAATGGAAAAATTCAAGTGCAGGGACTCTGTGCCAGAGCACCTGCTTGTTTCTGAGAAGTGCCGGTCCTCTCCAGTTAAACGTACTACGTTTTTCTTTAAATATGCCGGTACTCTCCCTCTCAAAATAAAAAAGTAGTCAGTACCGGACAGTACCAGCCCATTTAAAGCACTGGTTCCAGAAGTTTAGAACCCTTTGGAAGATCTTCTATTGGCCAGCACCTCCGTGCATGTGTGCCAGGGCACAGTTTCTCTACGTCACACACAATCTCAGCATTTGCAATACCACCGAGCTCAGGGTGAACTGACTGCACAATAAGCCCCATCCTTTCCCCCACAGAGCTGCTCTCTGGTTTACATCTGAATCAAAATAATCCAGGAATGCGCACAGATTTCAGAGGGCTCTGTGCCCCCCTCTATAGAGGGCTCCTCTTACAGCACTAGAGGCTGTCAGCGAAAAGACACTCACAGTCCTGCGGCTAACCTCCCCTCTCCACAACACCAGCTTGTCCATCTGCACTCAATCCCCACCTACTCGTTCACATCACTTTAGTAGCAAAGCTGCTCCACTGCTTCCAAGCTTTGTTTGTGCTACACAAATACTGCTACGTACACACATGCATACATTAACTGTAAAAAAAAAAACGTATGATGAGCTTACTGCAGAGATCCATGTGGTCAGAGGTTCTAATCATGACAATTTAATTCAGTCCTTCCGAAGTCTTTAGGACACTCACGCGCCAGTTGCAGTACCATTAAGCTGCAAAACTGGGCCAGCAAAGAGCTGGTAACAAAGACTTTCTGAGACAAGGATATAATAACACTAGATGTATCAAAGGGTTTTGCCCATTTTGTGTCTATGGGAAAATGTGTTCGTACATATGGCCCCAAGTTCACAAACCCATTTTGCATTTGCACGCCCTGTCATTCGGAAAACCACAGGGTTTGCAACCACAAAATGGTTTACTGCTTTGTACTAAACTCATCCCAAAAGAATGCCCTTCCTAAATGCCAATCGGAATGGGATTCATCAATGGCTTTAAACCACAGTAGTGATTGCAAACCATTTAAAAGTTACTTACTCATCACAAGCGGTGGTAACAGATTTGCAAAAGTGAAGCTGCCCCGGTTGGACCACCATACATCCCTCTGTCTGTAGCCAATCGCAGGCAATCGCAAATACCAACATGCTAAATTAATATTCATTAAGCAGATCGTTCTGCAACCATGTGTCACAGCTGATTTTGCAATGCGTTCTATTAGTGCATATGTCACACTGCAAATTACAGACTGGATGCAAAAAATTGGCACACAATTTGCGGCAACTTTATGTAGTCAGTCTTTTCATGTAGCTGACCCACATATGAAGCACAGGGACGAATATATGAATGTTTGAAGCACAGGGACAAACACAGCGAACTTCTTTTGCTTTACATATTTATTTAGCACTTTTGCTTTAATGCAAATTGCACCCAGATCCTGGCACAGCACAGTAGTTATGTTTTAACATGAGGAGGTTTGTAGCACGAAGCTTGCCGTTTAGGCTCTTTGCTGCAAGTGTTTTTCGACTCGAAGGGAGTGGAACTGTCCCAGTCAGCGATTAACCTAAAACCGTGGTTACAGGTGGTGGATCCTCAATTATGGGGATCAGGACTTAGATTTTATAATCAGACTTTCACCCAGAGCAAAAGAGAAAAAGGCAGGAAAGAGAGAGAAGGAGGAAAAGAATGATAAGAAATCGATGACAAAAAGAGAAAGCGTGGATGACAACTTGCAAGAAAGAAACAGAAACACTTAGTACAGGGTCCTGCAAGAAAGAGGCATGAGGTCAAATTATGAAAAGGCACTGTTAGCATTCAGCTACCCCCCAGAGTCAACATGGCTGGCAGAGAGCTTCTAGGAAAAACGTTAAGACACTACACATTTTTTAAACAAATTAAGCTGTCAGTGGACATTTAAAGATATGTGCTGAGGGATTCCTCGAGCACTGGAGGCCTTAGTTCGACGAAAGGCAGGACGAGGAGAAGATCAACCAACCATTGTGGCTCAGATCCTTCCTTCAGGAAGTCCGGCCTTAACCAAGATGGCCGTGCGCCGCTCGGTGATGTCGTTACCTCATAAAATTGGAAGTGTCCCTTCCCTGTTCAAAACTCCACGGGAAGGTGGGGGCCTGATCTACTAAAGCTACCCAAAAAATACAATTATTGTTTTATGTTTTAAAACACGCATCACAGGCTCTAATGAGCAAGTCGAGTTCACGTTATATTTCAGATTAATTTCATGGGCCATCATCTGTAGAGAAAGGACCACGGCCAGAACACTCTCTCCATCGCCAGTGGATTTTTGGAAGCGAATGACAGTTACAGAGGGGGCAGCAAAGGCAGAGAGTCAGGGAAGTCACCTGATGTCTAGAGCGCTTAAAGCTGACAGAAAGAAAAGTCCCTTTCTAGGAATCCTTAGTGGGGCGTCATGCCCCCTGCCACCGCAAATACCGGCGCCATCTTGTCAGTGATGGACTGTTACAGCAACCACTGAGGGGTTACAGTGAAAGGGGCAGTAGCAGTACTTTCCACCCTCCCATGATTTTTACAGCAGTCTGTTTTCAAAGGGAGAAATGTGATAAAAGGGTGAGCATGTAATCACCACAGAAATACTTGCTGTTACCACATAGGCCCTCTTCCTCAACCCCCTCATTCACAGGGATGATTCGCCTCCCTGCAAGAACCTTATTGCTTCTTCACCCCAAAAGTAGACCCTTTCTCTTCAAGTCAACCCCTCTTTCATCCCAGGGTGAACATTTTATGGAGGGATCACTGCACAATCCTCCAATTTCTGTTTCTCTATACTTTTTGGGTGTATCCTCACTGGACGCTGCTTTCCATGCAGGGTGTTCTGTAGGCCAGTGATGGCCATGCGCTAAAAGGGAATTGCAATAAATTGATTTTTCTCCTATACCTTCCTTGGGTAATACCAGCTCCATGTTTTAAGAATGTGACAAAGCTGGTGGTCAAAGAAGAGAGATTTGTGCACTGATCAAAGACAGTAATTTTCTTGCAAAAAAAAAAATACATATACATAATTTAGAGGTTGGCGGATGGGTTACTTTATTGCAAATGTGATGGGCATCCTATCCGTATTACTACAAGTGCCATAGGATACAGTGCACTTATAATAAAGGCGACCAGGCTATCCACCAATCTCTAAATCAAGTTCACAGAATTCAGATTTAGAGTAGATTTGGCTTGGCTGACAGAAACACCAAAAGCTTCAGCACATCCATGGCTCAAACTGAAAGAGAACATGTTAACATCCAACATATTGCTTCCATGGGCCTTTCTCCACCTGGGATTCTTAGGCACATCCTAGGTTTTTGGTCTCCTCTCCTTCTAGCATGACAGATTCCATCCCCAGTTGGTATAAAACGTCACTTTTTAGTAACAGAAGAAATGTCTCTCCTTTATTCTGTATGTTAGACCTAACAACAGATGCCAGCCGCCCAGGATGAAGAGCAACCTCCAACTCTTTTTCCTGCTCAAGGGTTCTGGAATCAGTAGAGACACAGGAGTTTTCCATTTGATCGAATTAGCAGCACACCTGTCACTACTGTGGAAGCTCAGATGGGGAAAGAAAATACTCATTTCAAGGTTTAAGTCAATTATATGAGAGGAACAAGGCCCAGAAACTCAGTTGTGTCAAGTTTTTGTTGTGTCATGTGTCTGGCCCCAACATTTTGTTTGCATTTCGTTGTCCAGTGGCTTTTAAGAAGGAAGAGGGTGGGAGTGATAGCTACCAAATGGGAGCAAGTGTCATGGTGTCCACCACTCTTACAGTGGTCTAAAACTGTAGGAGAGACTTTCTCATTAGACCTGACCACCTGGGACCACACTTGCTTCCATCAGCAGGTAAGAGCTGTGGCTTCCTCTCAATTCCTTGCCAGGACTGGAGATTCCTTGCTCTTTGCAGAAGTGCTCTGCAACAGCCAAAGTATCCTCCTGGGCAGAAGTGCAGGAATGGCTCTCTTGCTGAAATGTGCAGAGACGCTTGACGAGGGCGGGGGCATAACAAACCTTGAGGGGAGCCCCCTGCAAAGTATATGGAGGGGCCCCACCAAGAACCCAGTCAGTGTACAATGCTGAGGGGGCACCGGGAGCTTGGGGGTCCACCCCCCTGCACTGAGGGGGAGGTGGGCTAATGTTAGGCCAATGGGCAGGAGGTCCACCTGCCCCTGCCCTGAACTGCAGATTGCATTTGACAATGAAGGAGTTAGAATTCGATACTCTGATTGTAAGTTATCCATGTAGCACCTGAAAAAATACATGTTTGGCAGCATCTGGCATCACATGTTGGTTATGAGAGTGCCAGGAGTAGGTAATTTTCTATAAAACCTCAACTAGAGAAGAAGGGGACGAGAAAGAAGACCCCAGAGGGAATAGCTTATTTCCTAACTTGTAACATTCATTACTACTGACCAGTGACGTAACGAAAATTTAGCGGGTAGCCCTACATAGTATAAGGATGGGGCACCCATCCGAAATCATTCAGGGGCTATCGGCCAGAGTACAGTGCTGAGAGGCTCCCCTGGAGCTCGGGAGCCCCCGCACCCTGTGGGGCTGCAGGCCCTTTGTTACGCCACTGCTCCTGACGCCATACTTCTCGTCTCATTCTGTACACCTCTCCTTTTCACCCACAAGAGGAGGATTCTCTGACTAGCTGTGATGACTTTGTAAACTCAGTGGGGACTTTAAAAGTCTTACCTAGGATAGGAGGAGATGGACTAGGAAAGAAAGGGTCTAGATTTCATTTACAGAGCAACGAGCAGGGAGACGGATGAGGTCGAGGAGAAGGGATGGGACAAGGGAGCTGGTCGTGCAGTAACGAAGACTACCAGTAGGTAACTGCAACATTCATTCACGCTAATGACGTTCAGCTGCCGATCAGGACTCCTAGCTCAAGTAGGGTTCATTTTCTTGGCAGATCTGTCAAAGAACATACTTTTTAAGCCTGATTAAATGTCAACTCGTTTGAAAATATAAACTGATCCCAACAGTTTCTTACTTGTCCAACACAATAAAAAAAACACAAGATTTAGAACGTTTCTGACCTGCAAGCCTGAAAACAAAATCGAAGCAAAACTAAATCTGACTCTGCCTGCTGAGGGTGGTCCCACGAAGTAATAACTCATGCGGCATCCAATCAAGATGCTCTGTTCAATATTAGACATGCATGGAACTTTCAGAGCCCTCATGGCAGAGCAACCAATAATACTTGAGGATTATAAAAAATAGAACAGCCAATAGGAATACGGTCTTGGCAGGCCTGCTAAATTCGGAGTAACGCAAGTCGTGACTTTAGTATCTGCCTGGAGCCTTGCTGTGTAATTAATTGAGCGGGTAAACAGTTTTTCCGAGGTTGCAACGCAGAGTAAATGAGCGTCATAGCTGCTATTGCATACGACAAAGCAAATGAATACTTGCATTAGAACACCTGGTGCAACCTGAGCGGGTAATATAACCGACTGAACTGTAGAAGATTACAGTGCGCTGACCCGTAAATGTAGGAATATATATTCAAACATCAGCAGTTTCTACAGGCCTTAAATAATAGTGGCAATAAAATAAGAAGTATAAAAGGTACTGTTCTAAATGCTTCACCAAATGCTGCCAACTAGTCGGTCCAAGGCAAATCCTCCAAAAGCGAACAGCTGGCACATCTAACTCTGTGCCAGTATACTGTACACACACCTAGCGGCCGCGCAAGAGAGCCATTGATAAGGTAACCTATTAAAACAAATAGTGAGGAAAAACAAATGGAAAGAACGTGTTAATGTGAAGGTAAGAGGGAGGATCAGAAAGTGAGCTTAAGTTTGCACACACAATAAATCTGCCTCTAAAGAGAGCATGGGTCACTGGGGTCACTGCAGCAGCAGCTGAATAAATGCTACTTTACTATGTCGAAGGAGTTTGCACCAGCAGGCTAGGACCCATGGATGCCACTCACACTGACAGAGAGTGCCAACACCTACCTGGCCAGAAACACTGAAAACTGGCCATGATGCTGCCCATAAAATCTGGTACCTACCCTGTTGCTGACTCATGTCTAGCTGCTGACAAAGAATGCAGACACTTAACCTTCTCAGTTGTCTAGCTTGTTCAGTTACTGTCTGTCGACCCCAATTCCCTAGCGGGTGTTATCAAAAACCCACAACTTCTGCCCAAGAACTCATCAAGAACTCAGGTTCAAGTCTTGATGGTAAATGAGGTCCCAGACACACATCCTGGTGCTGACCTAGAAGTGTTTCTCCCACCCAGGTAGAGATCATAAACCTGGTCACTGGTTAAGGACCCTAACGTCTGCTCTGGTTTTGACCAAGAGCTCTGCCACCTACATACTGCACAGTTGCCAAGATCCCTCTGAAGGTGATGGCCAACAATTCAGAGTTCCGGCCAGGAAGTCCAACTCATCCTGTTCAGATGCGATCAAGAACCATCTGTCCTTACCAACTGGCGTCAAGGAGCCCAAGTAGTCGTACTTGAGCAGATCAAGATCAGTAGCTCGAGTCTCATGAATTTCCTCTACTGGCCAGGTGATGACCAGATACCGTCCACCTGCTGGAGAGGCCCCGACTCTTTTGCAGGTGCCAATCGGAGTCCCTCATTCCTGTCCAGCTGCTGACCATGAACCCAGCTCCCTGCCAGGTATGCAGGAATACTGACTACCCAGATGCTGGTTCTCTTGCCAAGTGCAGGAACACTTTCCAAGGCCATTTTCAGACCCAAAACGCCCAACTGATGTCTATGCGTTGACTTAGAAGCATGCACACTCTCCAAGAACTCGCGATCCTGTGCAGGCGCTGACCTCTGACCTGTGTCCACTCCTCGGCCCTCGCTCCTAAGCTTCACCTACTCATCAAATCCACTCAGTAGCAACAGCCCCCTTCCTAACAGCATTGCCCGCACATCGGGGGGCGTGGAGAGGGAGTTAACCAGGCTCTGCTCTTACAGCCCAAGTCCAACAACACTGGCTCTCTTAGAGGGTCTTCCCTAGTGGAGTCGCACCGTTCCCCCGGGCTCCGCTCCTAGATTCAACTCCCGTCTCTCCTGCGGGGACCCCACCTTCCCCTCTCGATCTCCCACCACGCCCCCCACCGACCCTTACACAATCTCCACCAGTGCACGGTACCCTCAACCTGTGGAACTTCCCTCAGCCCCGGCGAGGACCCCCGCTCGGTCTCACCTCTCCCACCGCGGACTCCCGCTGGAAGTCCCGCAGGCTCCGCAGCGCTGAATCGGTGAGCTTGAGCTGGAGGAGGCTGAGGCGGGGACCCCGACGGGGCTCGGTGCGGTACGGGAGCCGTCCGCTAAGCTCATCCCGGGGCCGCGACATGGCGCTCAGTGCCCGGTCTCAGTGACAGCCCCGAGCCGAGAGCCAGCGGAGGGCAGGGGTGGGGGGCTGAGGGGCGTGGAGGAGGAGGGAAGGGGCGGGAGGAGGGCAGGGGGACTGAGGGGCGGTCAGGAGGGGGAGGGACAAGAGAGGAGGGCACCGGAGTGAGGGGCGGGACAGGGAAGTGAGGGGAGGTGGGTAGATTTTCAAGGGCGGGGAGGGTGGAGAAAGGGGACCGGATCGAGGGCGGGGCCAGAGCGGCCGGGGAGGGGGCATAGGGAGGGCAGGCGTTGGGAGGCACTACAGTATATAGACTGAGGTGGCCTGTCATTGTAGCTGTAAGTCATTTCACTGAAACTTTTTTTACTTTTGTATATAATTGGAAAGGTAAGGGAAATGGGCAGACAGGATTTCATATCCCCTGGAGTATGAGGGACTAGTAGGAGGAAAACTGAGGAAACTAGAGGCGGGGAGAAGCGCTAAGGGAAAGATTGTCTGGTAGGTAGGCAGCAGGCGGAGGGAAGGTGGGGATGAGGCGGGCGTGAGGGCTTTGGGAGACAGAAGGGGGTGGAGGAATCGAGGAGGTGGGGCAGCTAAGGGACGAGAGAGGCGGGGTGATAATAAATCAGGAGGCGGTATAAGCTAATGAGAGGCGGTAGATAGGTGAGAATAGGTAGGAGGGGGCGTGAGGTAAAAGCAGCCAGAGGGCGTGCGAGAGGCAGCAGTAATGACAGGGAGAAGCGGAGGTAGGGAAGGAGATAGGAGGGACGAAGGGAGGTACGGCACAGGGTTCAATGCGCACTACTTTATCAAATAACAAATCAGATAAGCATTGCCAAAGAAAACACAAGATAAAGGCACCGTAGTGCCTCTCCTAACAAGTGTAGCGCAAAGAAGACGGGTGTACTGTTACACTTACCGAGAGGGGCGTGGCTGCGCTAACAGAGCTTCGGGGGAGGGATTTCAACTGCACTCTAGATTTGAATGAATCCATCCATCCAGGTATTGATTCATATACACGTCACTCTCCAAAAAACCCGAGGGACGTGCAATTAAACTGGTCTACTAACAAACCATTCTATAAAGAAACATCTTAAATATTTATTTTTGTAGTACATTTATTCTCATCATGTCTGTGATTTTTTTCGACCCTTTTAAACTTCTAAGACACTGTCGAGTTTATGAATATCATAGTCAACACGCAAACGTTATTGACAAATGCATATTGCAACACAGATGCATGCGGCAGAATAGTCAAACAATGACCTGAATTTTAATGTGTAGAAACTCTGAAAACAGGTTCACGGTGCTTACCAGGTACTGCAGAATACAAGAGAGCGGCTAAAGCTGGTTTTCTGAGTACTAACATGGGCTCCTGAGTACAGGTAAAAAGGCATTCAGGGTTCCTAAACATTTGCCAGGATAGCAAAAATCCGACACAAGCGCATATAAAGTGCTGATTAGTATAGACGTCTCGCTCCCTCTTTCCAAAGAAGGAGGGCTTCTCTGGTCTAAAAGAGGGCACCCTAAGTGTACCCCTGTTTTTTGAGAGCGTGACTACTGTTCCTCTACTCAGGTAACACTTGGACTGGCAGTGGCAGTCGGGGGTATATTCTGTTTTAACTTTATTCTACCATTGCACGCCCCCTTCCAACCAGAGAACTGCATTTCTTGCATTGCATTTCTTGTGAAATTACCCCGTGCCTGGAGCCAGTTTCCAAGGTACCTGAGTCACCTTAAACAAGTCTCAGGAGGGACACCAGGGCTACATGACCTGAGCATGCAGTAATCACAACGGGGTCATGGGGCTTTAGGATTAGAGAAGTCCCCGTGGAGATCTGAAAGTGTCAGGACACCTGGTTGGCTAAGTCTGGTTTCTAGAGGAAGACA
Source organism: Pleurodeles waltl (assembly GCF_031143425.1). Lineage (NCBI taxonomy): Eukaryota > Metazoa > Chordata > Amphibia > Caudata > Salamandridae > Pleurodeles > Pleurodeles waltl. The sequence goes on from NC_090440.1 coordinate 404,348,285, forward strand.
CCTGCTTTCTTGACCAATACGAGTTCAGAGTTTGTGCTTTAAGACCTGCACAGAAGTGCAGGGGAGAAGACTACGACGAGAAGCGGTAGTGCTGTTGCCTTATTATTTTCCCTCCAGACTCAACCGAGACTTGGAAACGTTTGCAGAGCTGCCTTGCTGGAGGTGTGTAAGAAGAAGGAATACCTTCCTGCCTCCAAAAGAGCTGGTGGACCTTTGGCCAGGAGGAGTGATCTGCGCAGCCCGTTGCTGGAAAGCATCATAGGACACCCTTGATGGACTGAGCTACTCCTGGAGAAGGAAGGTTGCCCCAGTCACCTGCCCGGACCAATCAACACCGAGCACAATGACATCAAGGCCAGGAGAGGCTTCAACATCTGTAGCAACAGCAAAGTGTGAGCTCGCTCCACCCCAACCCTCCCCATTTCCCTTGGGTGCCTGCTGTTACTTCTCCAGCTGTCCTGTGAAGCTTTGGGGAGTCTGGAGTTTGGCACCTGGCTTGGGGTCCTATTTCATTGGCTGGTGAAGTGTTCAGCTGCATGTTCTGTAATCTGATAGATGGCGAACACCATACTGAGACTTGGCCTTTTAGTGCCCTACTTCTCAAGGAAGCTGCTCCAGTCCATGCCAGTTCCTTCCAGAGTGCGCCTCGCTGCCTTTGGTGTTCTTGGCCCCTTGCTGTTTCCGCTGCTGAACGGTAGCCTTGGACGGTAATGCAGGCACAGTGAAAGGGCTGTTTTGTTTACTTTCCAGCCTCAAACTTAGATGCTGTATCAGAAGGACCTTGACCTGCAGTCGTTTCCAGTACCAAATCAAATGTATTCAAGGAGCAGTAGAAATTGGATCAGTGTGTCACAACATTGCTGATAAGCTGCTTGCTTGCTTCCATCCTTTTCAGTGCCTGCTTTACAGAGCTATTCTTTAGTTCTTTGGTTTCTACTGTCTGGGTGTTCGGTCTGTTTCTGCCATCCCCGAGAAATTTTTGTTCCCTGTTTTTTCTTCTGGGTTACTGGAATTTTCTTCAGTCAGCTTTTTTTAGTTTCCCATACTCGAGTGATATTAGCAAACCTGGGACCATAGTATATATAGAGCGCACTGTCCTTGTTGCACCTTTAAAATGGTCAGTGCTACCAAGTATAATTTGTGTAACAAGGGAAAATGCACCCTGCACTGTCCACAGGGGAGGAGCAAACTAGCACTTGCCTTGAGGTCAGCATATTAGCTGAAAACAGACTCGTTTTAGGCAGCTCCTAGTGTATTTGTTAAATGGATTGTTCTCTGCAGGGGTTGCCATCTGGTGTCAAAATGACTGTGCGCCACCTCTTTGTGGGGCATTGGCAGTGTGCCTCCTGACAGTCTCTTTGCGTCAGGGCCTGAGTCTGCCTTCACCTTGTACAGATGTCTTCACAGGGACAGACAGTCCAGCCTCATTAGGTGCCCAAGACCATACTATGCACACCCTTCAGCTCCAGACATCCAAGCCCCATTAGGTGGCCAATTTCCTACTAAACACAGTCTTCACTTTGTATAGAAGTCTTCACTGAGAGCGACACCCAAGCCCTGTTTGGTGGCTGAGCCCCTACTACTCACACTCTTGGTATGACATTCCATGTCCTATTTCCAGTTGTACTCGTTCAATGTATTGGCAACATTTCCCCAGGCTTCTGCCAACATAGGCACTCTTGCACCTTCCTCCACATAATCTATTCTTTAATGCCCTGTACCAAACTCTTTCCAGATAGCCGACCTCTTGTGCGCAATGACCCACACATAGGTAGGAAAGTACCTCCTGTGAACAGTCTTTGTCTAGTGCAGAACCTGTCTATGGAGAGACCATTCCTTCTAGACACCCAAGCGCCTTGGTAATGAAGGACCTTCTATTCTGCTACACTCGGCCTTCACCTTTTACTGAACACCTTGCACATAGCCAGCCTGGTGTGTATTGTCTTCACTCCTATCCATAACTTCTGAAACCTCTTAGGACAGTAAGCACCTACTACTACAGCCTTCACCCTGTAGCAAAGCTTTCAACGATAGCTAACCTTTTGTAGGCAATCAGCAAGACATGAATCAGAAGGTCTCTGATCGGCAGGGTGTCCAACCTGTGTACAACCAATGACAGAGCACTCACTTCATTCACACACCCAAGAACCATGAGGAGGGCAAGCATCTTGCAGGAGCTTACACCCATGAGCAGTAAAGAGATTATAGATGTTTAGGTCTAGATGCACCTTGCTGAATATCTTCCGGTATGATAAGTGAAGACCAAACTGTCACATTCATTACCTATGCCCCACCAACGGACTGCTCTTGATACACACTCATATGAGATCACCAGTGGCGTTATTGACGACATCTCAGATGACATCATTGATGACGCCACAAATGACCACCAATGACATCAATGATGCCATCACTGTTATGGGCACTCGTGAGTTCATAATGGCTCCACAGTGATGTCAAAACCTACATGAAAGGAAAAATGTAAACCGCACAGTTGAACACCCTTCATGATCTCACACTACTCATTAGTACTGTAGTCACGTACAGCTAGGTTTGTCCGCAGGGCATGGTCGATATCCTGCATGGCCAACACCCACTGTGCATGGCATTTGGTATGTCTGTTTTTTTTAACTAACTTCAACAGCAAGGAGCTACTTTGTGACGTTTATTAAAAAAGTGAAGAAAAACATGATGCTTGTGCTTCAGAACGAAAAGTAGGGTTAAACAATACCCTATACCGGTTTTGCCACAAATAAGCCGTCCATATGGACACAACCACCATATTATGACCTTTACATCCTCACAGCAAATTATACCAACCCCACTTTACTCTAGTCCAAATAATAATCGCTGGCGACTGCCACAGCACTGTTTGTTAAACATCCCCATTTGACAATGTAACTTGGCCCTCTATTAATCTACAGATCGATTTACACTTTTCCTTATTTGTAGTTTATTTGTTGTATGTTTTAATCTGCAATAAAAAAAATATATTAAAAAGTAGGGTTGAACAAGGTGTTTGTCCATCATCTGGGAAACAATGAACCATTTATGGTCTGCATTGCAGTTGCGTTGCAAAAAATGAATGTTAAAGAGTTGCTCCTGCTGAACTTCTTCAGGAGCTCTTGGGTTCTCCCTTTCTTCATGTTGTTTGTCCCTTTGAGTGCCATATTACCTTGTCTTCTTCCATGCCGCATTATATTCCTTGTCACATTTGGTCCCTTGATTCCTCATTGTAATGTACTGAACGAGTACAGTCCTATAAACCCATGAATTAAAACCTGGTTGCAGAGTTTGCAAGCGATCCTGCGCAAATAGTTTTTTTATTCCCAGCAGAATGGATAAAAGGTCCAAAACAATTGGTTTGTCGGTAATTTTTTAAATGTTTTTCCAATGAAGGCCACGTCCCTTCCCCGGGGCTGCTTTGGGAGTGTAGCTATTAATGAGCCAACTCTTCTTTTCATTAAAACGTTCCTCCTGATGGCCACTGACTGCCATGATATTGTAGAAGTTCAGCAAAGATGAAGGACTCGCCACATACTACGGTAAAACTAAGATACACAAAGTTTGTGTCTGCTTTTAATGAACATGGAGATGATATTTTGTGGCAGGACTAATGGTTATGGTCTTCAGTATTTCCAGCCAATCCCACAGACATTGCGTGGGTTTTTTCTAACTTGAGCTCATATGAATCCACCCTGTGATCGGCAAGGGGAGCCTAGGCATCACAGAACCGTCAAGGTTCCTGCATGCCATAAGTAAATCATGCAGCTCAGAAGCAGCACCAGTCTTCCTGCCAGCGCCCACCGTGACTTAGCAGATGCCTGATTGTCTCTGACCACCCACGTCAGAGCTCACTGAATCACTTTAGCCAGCAGCTACGCAGACAAAATGTCTCTGAGAATCTCTTGATCTGGGGAGACCTTTTCCCTGCAGCGTTGGTGCCTGCAAATATTTGTTTGAAACTGAAACGTTGTGTCACTGGCTTCACGCTCTACGCGAAGACTGGGCCATGTAAATGACACACGGAAAGCACGTTCTCATAATGTACACCTGCTAACATATTTCTTGAAAAAGGTAACAACAAAAAAACTCTAAAGTTCGGTGCGGCTATTCAGGCGGTGCTTCAAATGCTTTAGCCGTATGTTCTCTTACGTTCTCTTGAGTTAAACTCAGATTTATCAAGCATTTGCAATGCAACGGGTCTCGCGTTTGCTCATGCTAGAGCTGATCGCGTTATAAACTCCTAACCCGACTTTTCATCAATCGGCAAAAGTGCTTTTATGTACGTAACCCAGAAAAAGTGAAATTAACTGTGTAAAGCGCTCGACTTCTGCCAAGCGAAATCGCGCTACGAAAATAGAGAAAAAGTAGTCACGATCCGACAGAAAACCGCGAGCCTCGCATGTTTTCTGTACTTGGTCGCTGCGCTCGAGGAGGGCTAACCACCAGAAAAGGCATGACGTGTGCGTGCCTTGGACTAATGAAAGCAAGCAGATTTTACTAGGCAAGCCCACGAACCAATGAAACACACTGATGTGACATCGACAGGGCTCCGAGCCCTTTTCTAATAGCTAAAGCGTCTCGCTGCGATACGCATGCGCGAGCGCCTGCAACGCAGGCTCGACCCTAAAAAGCGGTACTAAAGCAATGGGTCGTGTATTTCTTAAAGGGATGCTGCAGTCATTCCTTGTTTTAGTTGGAGCCATCGTCCCGGCACACCCTAGACAGCTTTTTGTTTGGTTTGATTCCCGGGGGGGGGGGGGGGGGGGGGGGGGGGAGGGGGGGAGGGGGGAATGAGCCTTTGTGTAACAGTGATTCTGGGGCCCAATATTTATTTGGGTCATACTGAATGAAAAATACTCTGCTTTCTGTAGGAAGTTATAGCTCTAAAGGAACCGTTACTTTTGGAATTTTCTTGATAATATTCTCTTGAATTCTTTTGGCGCTTAAGGGACCTCATTGTTGAAACATCCCGTAGTATGATGCAGTAATTTTTTAAGTTTCATTGCCATATCTTCTAGACCTCAAGTAGCAACTCCGGCTGTGTTATAAACTGCCTGACTAAGCTTCTGGGACATACTCTTTCTAGATGAAGTTGCCCGATGTCTTACTATCATGCCGGATTTGTCAGCAGTTATTGACACTGTGGAGTATCTGAAACTTCTAAATACACAGTCAAGGTCAGACCCGTTACCATTAGTTGGTTTGCACCTACCTTAATCACCGCTTTTCAGAAGTGGTCTTTGAAATCTTCATGCCCCAAGTAGTAGGTTGTATCTCAAAACATAGAATTCACTATATCTCGACACCACCACCACCCACCATCTTTTTTTATAAATATATATATTACACTAGCAGCGATACTGCTAATGTAGTCATGACTAAGTCAGAGTTTCCATGGAAAGGATGTTTTTTTTTTGTTTTCTCAATAATGTTGATGCCGCTCAATGGATTTGCACAAAACTTTCCAAAAATACTTCATGCACTTTGTGGCCTTTAAGTGTAATTTCCTATTTTAATTCTCATAGGACGTTTTGCTCTTTAATTCAGAAAAAAATATATTAACTTAATTACCCAACGGGGCGTGGCTTGGCCGTCCTGCATATGGCCGCCACTCTGTGAGGCTCTGCTGGGCAGGAGCGTTTATCCGGCATTTCTCCTGCCAGGACCACCTGCAGCTGCTGGCTGGGGCTGACCCCTGGTGCGGGGGGCAGCAGGCTGCGGTGGAGGCCAGAGGTGCGGGGGGCTCCCTTTGGGAGCGCTCGACGGCTCGCGTGTTGGGGGCAGCGCTAGGCCTGGCGCCGACCTCCTTGGAGCTGCGCGGGAGTGGCCTAAATCAGAGGCGCTAACACGGTCAGAGGTGTGGCTGCCCGCGTTGGCATTCTTCAGGGTGTACACCTGAGTGGCGCGAAAAGTGTTGTGCAACATGGGGAAGGCAGATCAGAAGCAGCCCAAACTTACCTTTGAGGGCAAGAAAAAGAGCAGCCAGGCTGGTCGGACGACTTTCCCCAAGAGGAGGACGTACAATCGTCCCCTGTGAAAGCTATGTTTGTTGATCTTAAACACAGCCTGGCTAGCATTGATGGGAAGCTGGATCACCTGACTGAGCAGATGGAACGCCTGAAGGAGAGAGTGGATGGCCATTCCACCCATCTCGAGCACGTGGAGTCTCGCACATCGGATCTTGAGGATGGCTGTTGTGAGGCTGGAGAGAACTGTTGCGGATGAGCGGGTGCTAGAACTTATCCGTAATAAAAACGAGGACCTGGAGGCCTGGTCCCTTCGCAATAATGTGCGCATCATCGGTCTGCCGGAGTCAACGACCATGGGACGTATGGAGGATTACATTGAGACTATGTTTGCATTGCTATTCCCCGCTGAGCTATCTCAGGTGATGGTGTTGGAGCGGGCGCACCAGTCGCTTGGCCCCCTGCCTCTGCCTGGGGTGCCGGCGCGGCCCATCATTGTGCGCCTATTGAACTATCGCGACAGAGACACAATACTCCTGTTGGCTTGTGAACGGCGCCCAGTGATATAAAAGAACATGGAGCTCAGCATTTTTCCGGACTACACGCCTGGGGTGCAGACCGCTCGTAAGACATTTCTCCCGGTTAAGCACACCTTGAGTTAGACGGATGCCAAGTTTTCCCTCATTTATCCTGCCAAGCTGTGGGCACTGCAGAAGGGCAAATCACTTCTTTACGGACCCAAAACTGGCTGCCAGATATGTCAAGACTATTCCTAAAAAAGCGCCTCCGGTCAGTGCGCAGACACAGGAGGCAGATGTGGAGCCCCCTGCTGGTAGTGATACTGACTAAACTTGGCTCTGATGCTGCAGTCTGTGGTGCCCCTTTGCCTGGGTGATGGACCTAGCCCAGATTGGATCTGGGCTGATCTTACAGTGTTTGGTCCCGGACCATGGATGTTCTTCTGGTGCTCCAGGCCATCCACCCCAATCAGGGAGGTACCTGGATGGCCTCGCTGATGCTCCCTTGGATGAGTCCCATTAAACCCCTTATTGTGTTGTACGGGGTTCTGAGTTTGGGTGAGGGTGGGCTTACTGGACTGGCCCGATTGGGGGGGGCCAGCGTGGGTGGGATTGTGAACTACTGGTTGTTGGGATTGTTGGTGCTATATCTTTTTCCTCTTTTTTCTTCCTCTTTCCTTGGCAGCTGCTGCTTTGTGCGGAGTGGTTGGAGAGGGCATGTGACTGGATGGTTGTTGGGACGGTGAATACCAGTGCAACAGCTGTTAGATGCCTCACTTGGAATGTAAGGGGGCTAAATGATGGCCGAAAGATGCGCTTGGTGTCGGCTTATGTGCAGCGACACACGATTGATATCTGCATGTTACAAGAGACCCACTTGATTAAGGGCATGAGAGTGAGAGTGAGAGCTGGCTGGTTCGGCGAGAGCCATATGGTGATGTACTCAGGCTACGTGCGAGGAGTGGTGATTTTAATTTGGAAGGGATTGCCGTGGCGTACCGGTAGGGTGGTGTTTGACCTGGGGGGGAGTTATGTCAAGCTCAGAGGCACTTTGTATGACAAACCGTTTTGTTTGATATCCCTTTATGGGCCTAATGTCGATGACCCTGTGTTCTCTGGGGAAGTTTGGCGTCTGATTGGTTCGCTAGGCCCTGGGTCCATTTTATGGGGCAGTGACTTCAATGTGGTCTTGGGTCTGGAGGTGGACCGTGAGAGCCAGGCCAGACCTCAACATATGGCAGCTGCGAAGTCATTGGCGCATTTTATGGCTGACGGCGCTTTGGTGGATCTGTGGAGGGCCCAGCATGGTGGAGATAGACAGGGCACGTGTGTTAACTATGCACATGGTAGCTGGTCTAGATTAGATAGGTGGCTGGGTAGCAGAGATGTGGAGCTATGGACGAAGTCCATTTAGCATATGCCCGCACTCTTTTGGATCACTCCCCGGTTTTGTTGGAGCTGCATGTGCCTGACGGCCCTGGTCGCGCGTTTATGTGGAGGTGCGCCTTGCCAAATTGGATAGGCGGTTGGCTTCTGACTGGTCGGTGGATCTTCTGGCTGAGGTTCAGGAGGCGCTGTCCTGCTATGAGGAGGTGGCGCTTCGCGAGGTGTGCTTCCTGGGCAAGGAGGCGAAGGCGAGACGGTATGGTGAGGGTGAGCGAGCTGGGAGGATGTTGGCAACCATGCTTCGCAGGCCGTGGACTGGTAACTGCATTGTGGAACTGACTGACTCGACTGGGACGCTTCAGACGGGTGTTGCGGAGGTTCAGCGTGTCATGTCCGACTTCTATTCCGATTTGTACGCTGAGTGGCCAGGGATGAGTGGTTCAGATACTATTGCTTACTTTGAGGAGATTAGCTTGCTTTGGCTTGAGAAACCTCATAGGCAGTGCCTGGATGTCCCTTTTTCGGTTGAGGATGTGCTCCAGGTTATACGTAGTTTGCCAGGTGACAAGGCTCCGGGACTGGATGGCTTGACGTCGGCCTTCTATAAGGAATATGCAGATGTTTTGGCGCCGCACCTTCTAGTGGGTGGCTCTTATAGTGACGAATATGAAACTGGGGAAGGATCCTAGTAACCGCGACTCGTATCGGCTGCTATCGTTAATAAACACTGATAATAAGATCTTGGCAAAGCTTATTGTGTCATGCCTGCAGCCCTTGCTTGCATCCTTGGTTTTACCGGACCTGTCTGGCTTTGTGCCTGGGATTTTGACACTGTATAATTTGCGTACCTTTTTTGCGATTTCTAGTATGCTCTGGCCTGACAACCATGCAGCAGCAGTCTTTTTGGATGCCACGAAGGCGTTTGATTTGATGGATTGGTCATATATGTTCACCCTGCTGGCCAGAGTAGGTTTAAGTGTTAGATTTAGTCAACTGATTCGCCTATTGTACTCCCAGCCGACTGCTTGATTGAGGATCAACGGGATGTTGTTGGTTCCTTTTTTGATTGCTAAGAGCACTTGGCAGGGCTGCCCCCTTTTGCCGCTACTTTTTGCGGTGGCCATGGAGCCTCTTGCGGCACGACTTCGACAGCACCATAATCATAAGGGGCTGGTGTTTCAGCAGCGATCTATTCTCATCTCTCTGTATGCAGATGACGTTGCGCTATATATACGCGACCCACATCTGGATGTTCTGCTACATGAGGTTGTTCAATTTGGCCGGCTTTCCGGGATACAGATGAACTGGTCCAAGTCAGTGGTGTTGCCTTTGTCTGATGCCACTGTGCAGTGCCGATCTAGGTACCCCATGTGCTGGGCGGACGGGCCAGTGCGCTATCTGGGTATTTGGCTGAACCGGAATGTGGATGAGCTGTGCTAGGCTAACTACTGCATGGCGGTTGCATGGCTGGAAGATAAGGTGGCGGTCTGGCGCTCGCTGCTGCTGTCGCTGACCGGATGCATTGCAATAGCAAAGATGGTGGTATTGCCCAAATTCTTGTACCTTTTGTTAACCTGCTTCTAATGCTCACGGCCGTTTTCCTGAGGCGGCTGCGGTCTCTGCTGGTGGCCCTTGTGTGGGAGGGGAGACAGTCCAGAACTGCATGGGAGACTCTAACTTTACCATTTGAACAGGGAGGGCTTGCCACCCCGGATTTGGAACTTTATTATTGCTGTGCGCAGGCCCATTTTATACATTTCTGGTTGCATCCCATACGCTATTTGCCACATCTGCAGCAGAACATGACTCAGTTTGGCTGGATAGGCTGGATGGGGTAATTGGAAGACCAACTGGCCCCGTCGACGGGATGTGGACTCTGTGATGTGTTTGGTGCATGCTTGGACGTGTTTGTTGAAGCGGGCAGGAGTGTGCGAGGACTTTGCGCCGTCGATGCTGGTGCGTGTTGCGGTGGGCCTCCCCCTTCTGGAGGATGGCCAGATGTCTGAGTGCCTATGGGAGCTAGATATGGTTACTTTGGGGTCCTAGTTTTCGGGCGGGGATGTTTATCTCCTTGGAGGATGCGCAAAGAGTGCACAGTGACACTGCATTATATCGCTTGCTCTTTTTTAGGATCCGAGCCTTGCTGCGGGTGCAGTATACCTGCTTTCCTGCAGAGCCCCCTCTTTGTTGTACATTGGAATTATTGTACAAGGCACGAGTGCTCGCCGTCTCATTACGAGCCTATACACTTGCTTGCAGACCACGGTGACCCTGGCTGATTCCAAGGCCAGGGTACACTGGGAGGCGGATTTGGGTGCGACCATCTCAGAGGAGCAGTGGTGCTATTGTTGTGCTCAGATGCGGGCGCTCTCCCCTAATTACAGATTGCGCCTAATCCATTTTAACTTTCTGCAGCGGCTGTACTATACGCCTAGTCGACTGAAGAAGATGGGGCTTAGAGCGGATGCTAATTGTATATGCTGCTCGGCGTTGGAGGCAGATTTTATGCACTTGGAGTGGGACTGTGGGGTGTTGCGCGGTTACTGGTCGGCGGTGTTGCATGCAATTGATGGGATGACTGGGCTTGCGTTGTCGCGTACTCCTGTGATGGCGCTTCTGGGCTATGTTGAGGAGGTCCCCTCTGCCTCCAGACGGCTGGTGGGATTGCTGCTGCTACTGGCTAAGCGCAGGGTGGCAATGTGCTGGGGACAGAAGCGGGTACCTCACTGCGATGATTGGCTGAGAGATGCTGCATACTGTCAGGAGCAGCTGGCGGTGTACTGGGAGATGATGCCGGAGGGTTCCCGACAGAGGGATATATGGGCCCCCTTGGTAGCGTTTCTTGCAACTCGAGCAAATGGAGATGACTAGCTTTCTGTGCCCTCGCGTGAGTGTCCAGCTGTGACAGTTCTACTTTATACGCTACAAGCATGTGACCCCCTTTCTCTGAGGGTGTTATGTTGGCAGTGCTGCTTTTTTTCCCTACTCTTGCTATGTTCTCTTTTTCCTTCCCCCCTTCTGTTGTCTTCTTTTCCTCAAGTTCACCTGCAATACCGAATGGAGGTGCTCATGTATGGGATACGTTTCTCCTGATGTTTCTTTTGAAACCTGGACAAGTTAACTCCTCTATAAGCCCTCCCAGCAGAATCTGTTATGTGTACACTACACTTGAAGGCTGCTTTGTGTTTGATGATGTTTGCTTTTTTTAAATGCAAAAATAAATAAATAATAAAAAAAAAACTTAATTACCCCAAAGTTGGCACAAAGTTAGAACTTCACTCAAGGAAGTGCATTTTTTGATTAGGGGCAAATCGATTCAGTTGTTTTTGAACTTAGACTTTAGAGAGGAGCTTAGGTTTGGTACGAAGGGGTTACATTTTAGTAAAAGCTAGGGTACTGTGGTAGGGATAGGCAGAAATATGGCTTCAGAGACTTGGTAGGTTGTTGAATTGTGCTGACTTATTAAATACTTATACAATAAGAAACATAATAGCTTCTTTCCAAAAAGGGGATGTAATTGTGAACATAGTACTCAGGAGAGAAGAGGGAGAGTGTTGGGAGTCCCTGACTTGTCAGATGTAGAAATAAAGGTCCTTTTCTTTCCTCTGCCTCGGTATTCCAGCATAGGAACGCATCCAAAGCCCTCCAAGAGAACAATTGGATCCTACGGTGAGTAGGGTTGTCTCTTCTCTCACTGCACTACTTACCTTTGCCAGTTCACAGGGAGTGAAAAGAATGGGCTTTCAATAATTTGTTTTCTTTTCTCTTACATGACTATCCTGAAACTGACCCAGAGGGAATGGCTGAAACTACACCGTGGGTCTCATTGGTAAGTATAAGCATAAGGAAAATGTGAATCGTTTACAGGATAGCACTATAATGGTTTTAAATAAGTACTTTGGGTAGTGATGAAGATGGGACCTTTCAATAGTGTCACCCTTGTGTTATTCAGAACATGCCCATTTAGTGCACCCCAGTTCATGCATGCATTCACTTTTGGGGCGTAGAGGCTCCCCCTCCTCAACGTGCCCCTAACACTCACTGCTGTAGCCACAGCCCTCCTGGACTGTGGCGGGTTGTAGTGGCATCTCTAGTGGCGTCTCTCTATCAGCGTCAAACCACTCATCAGCTGGGTCTTCCTGCTCTTCGGTGTTGGTGTCTCTCGCTCCTGCTTGGGCTTCCCACCATCTAATATCAACGTTCATGTTCCTTCCCTCTCCCGTCGGCTCCTTCGTGTTGATGCTGGTCTCCTCCTCTCAGTCCTCTCGTTCTGCATCTTCAGCCTCTCAGGTCCTGCCTTGCTCTGCCACCTCTTCCATGTCAGTTGCAACCTCCTCTGTGTCAGTTTCACTCTACTCTCCATTTGCCCAATCAGCAGTGTTTTAAATGGGTCGGCCCGCCTCTCCTCCCTGTTGACAAAATTCCAGGGTTACTGGAATGGGTAATTTGGTCCCCGCCCATCACTGACTTGTGCCATCTTTTCTTCCTAGGATAAGGCATTCCTGCAGACGAACTTGTGAAGCAAGTGGACGTCTCATGTCCACCACAGGTAAGGAGACAGGTTAGTGGGGCCGGGGTCTTTTTACAGGTACACTTTGACAGTTAAGGATCCACAGTTGTACACGTCCCCAAAAATTCAAAGAATGCTCAGATCCAATTCGCTGTGGGTGCTTTTTCTCCTGTCAGCCATTTCGGTTCCACAGATTTGAAACAAATTTGCTTTGGAAGCTTTTTCTGCTGTCAGCCATTTCGGATCCACAGATTTGAAACAAGCTGACTGAGAGCCTTAATATTCATAGAAAATGTTGTGACAGCCATTGCAGGACTGAGGGACTTGGTCCCAGAGTCCTGAAATAAAATTTAAATGGCACACTTGGTGGCAGGGTGGGCACAGTCTGACCACCAGGCCCATATGATGGGGTCTCCAAGGGACCCCCTGTGTGAAAAAAAAGGGTTTTGTTTGCGAGACACTTGGTTCCTGGAGGGATGCTCAATTCGGAGGGAGGCCCTTCTATGAGGATCTTCTGCAGAACTGAGGATCTGCAGATCATTCTTATTGGAATCACTTTCAGTGGGCTAAGGGGCATGCAGGGATTACTGGGCCAACCATGGGGGTTGAGGCCTTGTACTCCTAATCTCTCGGGTCCCAACCGACTATCGACCCTAAGTAACTGGGCCAAGGTAGACTACAGAGGACTGTCCCATCTGACACTTAGTTGTCTTGATTGTCAGTTTCACCAACTGTATCCTAGCTAACACCTGCTCAATGTGCCTCAGGTGATCCTTTCATGAATTGCTGAACTCCGCAATATTATTCAAGTAGGCCACACACAACTCTTTTATCCCTGTCATAACATGGTTCACCAGGGCTGAATAAGGGCAGGAGGTTTCTTCAACACAAAGGGCATCACTTTAAACTGATACAGGCCATCTGGCATAGAAAATGCTCACTGCTCCTTCGCATTTGGTTCCAATATCCCCTGGTCAGATCCAAGGTGCTCAAGTACTTTGCAGCACCTAACAGAGCCACAAGCTCATCCGCTCTTGGGATTGGATGAGCATCGGTTTTGGTTACCTCACTGAGGGCTCTATAGTTCATACAGAAGGGCAAGTCAGTAGATGCTTGCTTTGGAACAATAACCACAGGACTAGACTAAAGACTACAAGATCATTCAATGACCCCAGGTCCAACACCCTGACAACTTCCACCTTAATGCATCCTTGAACTTAATCAGGCATTTTGTACATTCTGCCCTTCAGTGACAGACTGTCACCCGTGTCTATGTCATGTACACAGTCAGGTGTCAACCCTGGAGTCAGCAAGAAGAGGTTTTCAAACCATCCCAACACTTCTTTATACCCTCTATGCTGCTCAGGCGTGAACTCAGGGGCTGACTGAAGCCCTTCCAAAATGCCATCCTTCATGTCACTATGCAGCAAGTCAGGAAGACATACTCAACTTCCTCTGCCATAGCCATGACATTCTCTATGTAGTCCCTCCGCGGTAGGGCTTGGGCCTGTTCACATGGAACACCCTCCTTCAATTCCTTGTGACACCAGTGTCCACCAAGTAGTTTGCCTCAGACATCTTCTGAACTGCTTTGTGTGGCCCACACCATTTGCCCTTGAAACCTATGGGACAAGTAGGCTTTAGCACTAACACCGCCTGACCTTACTAGTACCCATTCGTCATAGCTTTCTGTTTGTACCTTTCCTTCATCAATGCTTGGCTAGCCTGAAGGTTTTCCTTTGCCTGACTCATGTATTGCGCCATTAGTTTCCTGAGGCCAATCACATAGAACAATCACCACTTTTTTTTGGAGACGTTTAGTTTCCTTCCCACTCCTCTATAACTAAGGGTAGTGGAACCCGCACCGGGTGTTCATATACATAAGTTCAAAGGTACTGAACCCTACTCCATTCTGCAGAATCTTTTGGTAGGGAAATAAGAGACATGGCAGGAAAAGATCCCACTTCCTCCTGAGGTTCTCTGGCAAAGTTCCCATCATGCTTTTAGTGTTTTGTTAAAGCTCTCCACAAAACTATTGGTGTGCGCGTGGTATGCCGTAAAGAAGTGGTATGTCACACCAGCTTGCTACCACATCTCTCTCATGTAAAAAGAAACAAAGTTGGTTCCATGATCAGAAATTACATTGTTTGAAAATCTGACACTAGAAAAGATCCACAGGTTAGCTCTCACTACCACCTTTTCAAACCTGTTCCTCAGAGATATAGCTACAGGGTATCTGGTGCTGTGATCCATACAACGAAGATATACTTGTTGCCTGACTGTGAGGTGGTCAAATGGACCAACTATGTCTATTCCCACCGCTTAAATGGAACAGAAGTGTTGCCTTAGTCTTCCCTCCTGTTGTACCTCTCATTTGGCACCAGAGGCAGGTTCTGCAGAACCTCTCTGTGTCTTTCTGCATCTCTGGCTAATAGAAAAGAGGGTTCAGCCTAACCAGGGGTTTTCTAATCCCCTTCTAGTTCTGTTAAGGACACTTCATGGACCAGTGACAACAGGATGTACCTGTGCACTAATGGAACCACCAGCCTGTTGCTATTTCCTGGCTTACGTTTTACTGGTTCACTATAAAGTGGACCATCCTCCCAGCCAACATAGTGTTTCCCAGCCACTCCTTTGTGGACCTGTTCCTGGCTGGAACAGAAGTCTCACAGAGATTACCTTCCTCACACAGCCCTTTTGGCTGCTTGGCAAATGACAATATTTTGGGGTCTCAATCTCCCCTTCTTATAGTCCATTTCAAAACAGCAAATATGATTTAGGGTCTGGGTCTTAGACGTTTTATGTTGAGGTACTGCTTCTTTTGAGGTGTATACTCTCTCTCTTCCTCTTGAAAGGCTGTCTGTCACAGCAGGAGAGACTCCAATGGCCAATGCAGATCATGAAAGTGAGAAGAGTTCACACCTGGATATCGTCCACGGTGATATGTGCATCAAAAGGTTAATCTAGTGATCTCAGCTGTACTTTCTTGGGTCTCCTTATCAGCCTCATCTACTTCCTGAGATGTGTCCAGGCCCTTTTCTTGTGATCTCTCTCTGAATCAAAGAGCACCTTTTGAAGTGTTCAGCGGGTGTATCTCTCTCTCCCTTCACCACTGTGTCCTACCCAGCTCATTGGAATGCAGCAGTACACACATCTGTCTGGGGTGATTCCTCTCCTCTTCATTTCTTCACCATGCAGGCCTGGATTTCCCAAACTGGAACCCGGTGTCCTCCATATAATGTACCATAGCAGGCACACTCTTACTCATTGTATATACACAGCACACATACTGTTCAGTACTGTTACCTTCATGTATTGTGCCACCCAAGGCGCACTTATAATCAGCACATATATTCACTCTGCATGCACTGCTGCATACTGTAGCCCTGCGGTATTACGCTGTGGTGTGCTACATGCAAAAACGCCCACTGCTAGCACACACATTCACCATGCAGGCCATGCACAACACCTCACCCATCATGTATTATATTTCTCACAAGCACACATACACCCAGTGCATACTTTCACTGCGAATGCACTGCACAGCACTACGTCTCTCATGCAGTGTATTCCTCTCCAGTATACATACACCCAATACACACACTCACCATGCATTCACTGCACAGCACTGAGCTATCCCCGTACTGTACCCTTCCCAGGTACACATGCATCCAGTGCAGAGTCACCACTCCTGCGCTGCACAGCACTTTTCATCTAACTGATGTAAGCCAAAGGGGACTTAAGCACACAGCAGTGGAACTTTAAACAGGTGAGTGAGCCTGTAAACCGCTCTCCAGTGACACAGGTTATAAAGGATCTGTTCACTCCTGCTTATCACTACACAGTATGATGCCTCCACCACCCTTGTGCTGCTTAACTCTTAGTGAAGTTAGTAGTCCTCAACGACTATGAGGGTGCGCTTCAGAAGGTCCTCCTGGTCAAACAAAACCTCAGTGTTTGAGATATGCCTATGTCATGGTGCGCACACATCATCCATCCATCTTCGCCTATAACAACAAAAATCAGCATTAGGGATCCAGACAACAGTACAGTTGGGCACTCAGGATGAGGGTACAAGCCCGTCACCAGGCAGGAGACTTCTGTCCCAACAGCTCTCATATCCTCCACCGACAAGGGAGGCTTCTATGGATACATGGCACCAAGGCAGTAAAGCTTGTCCTTGACCTGCAGATCCAAAAGATATTAAGAAAAGAAAAAAAGGGTCTAATCATAGATCAGAAACTGCCACCCAGCGTCACTGTATAGGCCATGCATGTAGGGGTTGGTTGCTCTCAGTGTCAGTCCTGAGGGCAGCCCCTGTTGTGCACAGGGAAAGGCCTGAGAAGCTGGGGTTAGGCTGGCAGGGAATGGATTTCTTATTTTATTTTGATGATTTTATTGTGTGTGCAAATACCCAAATGTGCCCTGGTGCTAATATATGGCAATTAGAAATTGTAGACATAGAGGGGGGTGGCATAAATTCCAAGGCAAAGACCATTACAGTTTATTAAATAGGTAAGTTTTTAACAACTTGCGAAACTTTAAAATGTTGGATGCATAACGAAAGCCCGTCCAACCCATCTTATCCTTCGATAAGTAGGTCACCATATTTGCCTTAGAGGAACAAAGTATTCTTGAAGGAATATGTATTTTTAACCTGGAGGAGATGTAATTGCCATATATAAAACCTTGAACCAGCATCTGTTCTGAACAGGGAGCCAGTGTAATGTCCTCCATATGCCAAAAAGATATCAAATTTCCGAGTTCCAACTATCAGCATAGCAGTTGCATTCAGGTCTAACTGCAACTGACGCTTCCGATTGTCAGGAAGGCTAGCATACAATGTATTCCAGTAATCCATTCTGCTCATGATTAATGCCTGAATTAGTAACTGCCTGGACTGATCAAAGGTAGAATCTCATATTAGTTTTAAATGCGAAATTATTGTCAAATGTAAGCCCCAAATTGCAAGCTGTAGTTGATAGGGATGGGCAAACTCCTAATGACTGAAGCCACCAAGACAAGGACCAGCAAGATTAATTGCCAAACACTAATACTTCAGTTTTGCCTGAATTTAGGCACAGAAAATTTGTATTAATCCACTGGCTACTTCAACAAGACAACTGAACTTGCCTTGTTGATGTCTGCGATCATCCTCCATACAAATAATCAACTGAGTATTATCAGTGCAGCCATAAAACTAAAATCCAAATGAAGCAATCAGGTCAGCTAGAATAGATGTTAAGAAGAGTAGGGCTAAGGGCGGAGCCCTGGGGACTCTGCAGACAAGACTGTTAAATGTGTAATGGCATGATGCCAGTTGAACAGCCTGCATTCTACCTGTCAAAAAGGACTTAAAACACAGAAAATAATTGCCTTGAATGCCAATATCCTTAGTCTCTTCAACAGAACCATGTGAGAGACAGTATCTAAAAGTCACTGACAGATCAAGGAGGATGAGAGCAGCAGAGCTCCCATCATGGAAGATCATGTGAATATCATCTGCAGCAGCTGTAAGCACAGATTCTGCACTAAATGAAGGTCTGATGCCTGTTTGAAATTTATTGATAATAATATTCTCTTCAAAAAGAGGATAGCTGTGTGAAATGTATTGAGACTATTATTCTCTTCAGAAAGGGGATAGCTGCGTATTCACCCAGAAATGTATTGAGAACATTATTCTGGTCAAAAAGTGGATAGCTCTGTATTCACCCAGAATCTTGGTAAAGAAAAGGAAAAAATAAATGGGGCGATAATTGGATAAAATGTGACAATATATAGTATAATTTTTTAGCACAAGGAAAACTAATGCGGTTTTTCCATCAGAAGATCAAAGACATTTACGGCATCTTCGAACCCCAAGACTCGCTGAACTCACCAAACAACACCCCTGCCAGGACCCTCCAAACCCCCAAGACTCCTACACACCTGGACCCCCCTCACAATGGACGAGACCCACTCAATCATGAGCAGCATCCACTCCGGAGCCCCTACCGACCCATGCCCCCACTACATCTTCAACAAGGCCTGGATGCACGCCAAGATCCGACCACTTCTGAAGAAACCCACAGCCAACTCAACGGATCTCAAGAACTACCGCCCCATCTCTTTGCTACCCTTCCCAGCTAAGGTCACCGAGAAAACAATCAACACTCAGCTATGCCAGCACATCGAGGACAACAACATCCTGGACATCGTTTACTCCCGGGGGTGTTTGTATAAGGAAGATATGGCGATCCAAGCAGTGAATTTATATCTCCAATTACCACATTAATTATAAACGGTGCACTCTATGGGGATAACACCCTTCAACCCTCACTGATTGGCAAACCAATCAAATAATAATATACCAGTCAGAGGCACTCGTTACTTATCATAAAACTCACAGTAGATACCTAATTGGATACGTTATATAGCTAAGTAAATAACCCCAAATATTTCATACGAACAGTGTCCCATCCTACGAGTACATTTGTGAAATGATCCAACATAGAAGAAGCGTGCTAAAGTTTTTGCTTTGATGCCATATTTAGCTAAATTTTAATGAGTTTGTCACCGTATTCCACCGTATTTCTGCTTTATATTCTCATCACATAGATACACTCAGGATAAGATCCAACAATTCATTCAGTAGTTTGATTGTGTGCTGATTGGTTCCATGATGTCCTCACAGCCAACACGTGTTTCGTCCAACGACTTCTTCAGGGCTGAAATGTCATATAATATATATTATCATATAGGTAACCTATAATCATCATAACACCAAAAATATTAGTATGCCCTTTTCACTAAAGAGAGTAGGATGGATAGCCACAGAAGTGCTTTATAAAACCAGTGTTACAATTTTCACCCGTATTATGTAATAGTTCCATATTAGTAATAGTTGTCCCCAATTGTAAGCACAATGTGGCTATCAGTGTATCACCGAAACCACGAAAGGCCCAAGTGAACCCTAACTAGCCATAACCTTGAATAAAAATCAAGTCATAACAGTCGCAATGTTAACTAACCGATATAGAAGATATTAGTCCCAAAGAAAACAACACACTACACATACCAGATAGTGCTAGATATGACACACGTGTTGAGTACCTGGGAATCTGTATTGTGGAACAATTCACAACGCTATATCTGAGATCAGTTAGTTTCGGCTATTGTTTTATTCCTCTCCTGACCAAGTGTATGCTAGATAATAAAGTAGAAAAATCGCAAAGATATTTTGTCAGGAACAGTCGGAATGTTGGATAGATTTAGTCAAAATACATCGTATGCCATCTATGGTATATGAGCGCCATAGAATAATAATACTCCCGGCATTATTAGGACTGTCGAGATTGCGTGCGGTACCCACCTGGGGTTCTTGTTTAGCATCGGCCACAAAATTCGCCACTTCCGACCAGTCGCGTACCGTGACCGGAAGCGCCTTATTTACGTAGTATGTAGAACAGTGGTCTTCAAACTTTTTAATGCCGCGCCCCCCCAGTTGAAAAATAAAAATCATTGGGCCCCCCCCTCAAAAATTTTCATAATCATTTTAGAAAGATGGTAATGTTTAAATAGGTCGAAACCTATTTAAACATTGCAGTTAAGTACTGTTACTGTTTTAAAACTGCAATAACATGCTTCTGCTTAAAACAAAGGCATGTTACCTGTATAATATTTCTTTTGGACAGAGTTTGGTGCCCCCCCTGGGATCTCTTGAGGCCCCCCAAGGGGGGCCCGCCCCCCAGTTTGAAGACCTCTGATGTAGAAGATAGAGGGAGGACTGGAAGGAGAATGGCTAATGGTTACGTTTCCCACTTCCTGATTACGTGCTTACGTAAGACATACAAAGCAGAGTCCCGAGGCTACATTCAATGTCCACCGACATAGAGGAGTGACTGACATTTCCATTAATTTTTTTTTTCCAATAATAGTAAAGCTTAGGAGTATTTTACATCATCGCAACTACTGAAATAAATTACCCTTAATTAATATATCCTCACCTTAATACACATGTGTCATATAATAGTGTTATGGTGAAAATACGTGAATTTAATAAAAGTAACATGCAGGGAAAAGGGGAAAGAGATCCCATGATTATTTGATGATTATGTGGCCTCATATGTGTATAGGTATAAATGAGCTAATCCCCACATTTAACAAATGGACGGAGAAACCTTCCAATGTCCACCTAAAACATTAAAGATTCCTTATTTCATTGAATCTAAATAATACAACACATATTTACCATTTAAAAAGTCGTGCACCACTGGTGAATTCACAGAAATATGTCAAGGTGTACACATTTAGTAGTCACAGCATGACGATGATTAACCATGATAATCGACAATATTTTACGAGGTAGAAAAATGTAATGAATGCTGTACATTCAAAACGGGGAGCTGAGGCCCAATTGTCCTGAAATATCACATTAAAGTTAGTCATAACTCAAAGGAAATGAACATATGTGTAAATTGGCAACACAAGAACATATGTATAAATCGGCAACACAAGAACATATGGTGTCATTACTAAAAACAAAATACATAAATTATTAATCATATCAATTCGTAACGCCATACATCATGTTTCCACCATTTAGACGTGTTACCGCAAAAAATACTCTAACTCGCGGTCTGTATTCAGGCCTTCCTCTACTGCCCTAAGACGTAGTATCCACATTGCCTCTCTCTTGCGCAGTACCAATTCTCTATTACCCCCTCTGGTGTCTCTCGGTATATGGTCGCATCCAAAGAACTCAAAACTCTTCCGTGTATTCTGTAGCTCACATGACATCATATGTTCCACCAAAGGAGACCTGACATCCTGTTGTGCTAATGCTCTTGCATGCTCCCCAATCCTCACCCTAAGAGGACGGACTGTGCTCCCCACATAGAAGCGTGTACATTTGCAGGAAATAATATATACCACAAAGGACGTATTACAATTGATGACTGACTTAATCGTAAAGGTCTTACCCATCTTATTTGAAAATTCCTTTTTCCGTGGCAAGCCCATCTGCAAAGTCACAGTTGCCACATCTGAAAAAACCTGTCCTCTGAGCTGATAACCAATTAATATTCTTATTTGCTACCGGAAAACTTGGACTGAGAATACTTTTTAGGGATTTACCCTTACGGTATGTGAATTCCGGTTTGTGGGCAATAAGGTTTCTCAGTACCTCATCCTGTTGTAGAACATGCCAGTGTTTAAAAACATATTTCCTCAACATCTAAGAGGTATCTGTTTAGTCCATAACCAGTCTCACCCTCTCTTTCTCCTTATCTTGTTTTCGGGCGGAATACTCCCTGAGTTTGAGTATATCTGTCCTGGGAATACATCTTACTCTATTTTGTGCTCTCCTAATGATATGTTTCTGGTAACCTCGTAACTCAAACCATTCTCCAATCTCCTCAATACACCTCTCAAAATCATCCTCCCTACTGCAATTTCGTCGTGCTCTTATCATCTCGCCATAGGGTATTGACGTAATCTGGTGTCTAGGATGTGCACTATCCACGTGCAAGATTGAATTACACGCAGTGGATTTGCAGAACAATCTACTCTGTATTCTGCCATTCTCAGCAAATAGTTCAACATCCAAAAACTCGATCAATTTGTCACTATAATGATGTGTAAATTTTACATTCATGCAATTAGAATTCAAAAATTCGAAAAATTCTGTCAATTGATTGACACTGCCAGTCCAAATCATAATGCAGTCATCAATATAGCATCCCCAGTACAATATATGTGTCTGCCAGGGGGAGGCCCCAGGTCCCCAGACTCACCTCTCCTCAAACAGGCCCATAAATAGGCCTGCGTAAGAAGGGGAAAATCTGGAGCCCATTGCCACCCCCTGCTTTTGTCTTTACCAATCATTCTTAAAGATAAAGAAGTTGTTATTAAGAATTAATTTGATCATATCCAATAGCATCCTAGTATGTTCCCACAAGCTTGCAGGTTTTCTGTTGAGAAACCACTCAGTCGCTTCCAAACCCACATCGTGTTCTATACATGTGTATAATGATATCACATCCAAAGTGACTAATAGCATATTACTATCTCATATGTGGGATATCGCTAATCAACATACACGTACACATAGGTATTAGCATGGGTGTTACACCCTGTGCTGTCTACTACCCCTTTATTTTATAGTCTCTGGCCACACCTGGCCAGAGGATGTACAACAGTTCACATCCGGGGTAATCAGTTACCACAGAGCAGTCTGGGTGGCTCATTACTTAGTCCACACTTCACAAAGTTGGCTTTTCTACAAGAAACCCTTCTTGCAAAACGTAATAGTCAAAGCTGATGGAAAAAAGCTTACAAAATCACCAATAAGTGTGTTTTTACCATAAAATCTCCCCAAATGCCTTCCAGACTTCTGTTCCCTCCTCAGTTAGCATAAAAGCAACTTTTAAACAGGTCAGTATAACACACATCGAAACAAGCTTTACATCAAGCGTGTATGTGAGGCAGCCATTCTTAAACAGATGCAAGATGGTTTGCACATTGTGTAAAAAAATACAACTAGATTGCTCACATCACAAAGGTGGCCGCTCTACAAGGAACCCTTCCAGCAGTAAAAAATGGCGGCACCAAATATTCAAAGCTGATGTAAGAAAAAAGGCTAAAAAAACATGAAAAAATTTGTTTTCTACCATAAAAGTTCCACAAATGACTTCTAGATGTGTTTTACTATAAAAATCCCCAATTGCCTTTCCGACTTTTGATCCCACCTCCATTAGCAAATAAAATAAAACTTTAAAACAGGTCAATACAACATATATATGAGCAATCCTTACATCCAGGGTGTAGAACCTGGGAAGAGGCATGTTGAGGGAAGAATAATATATCTTTACCTTCTTATAAACACACTTGCTAATGTAATAGAACAACAGGAAGTGGTACCATCTTGTTGGTTCCACTCAGGGTCACCATTGTTGCTTGTATTATTTCATGTTCACCTAGCCTGCTCTTTTGAGCTTTTTTATGAGTTTTGGGTGAGTTTTCAGTCCTGCAATGCTCAAATTTATATTTGCTTTTCTCATAATTTAACGCTTATATGGCAAGTTACAAAACATAGTTAAAAGCATCACAACCTGGATGTACTCTAGGCAACTCTACTAAATAGTTCTTAAGCATTAAGTTTAATTTTGGACACCAAAAGGCTTATTCTCTTAATCCTCTACCATGACCAAAATGTTTTGGCCAAAGGTTCCTGCTCTAAGTTTCAGAACCTTGATGATGATGTGAACATTATTACCCAGGCAGAAAATGTAGGAGGAGGGTGCTTCCATCAGTTAGTATTGCACCACTCATACGCTTGTGGTGTTATGCACAGCATTAAACTCCAGGGTGGACAATTGCAACTGTCTTTAAGTAGATCTACTCCTCTTCCAATTTTATCATTTGAAAAGGGTTTTTAAAATAGTGTGGTCAGGTTTGTCATGGACTTCGGCACAAGAGAGTATGTCCACTGAGGGTCTCCTTATCAACATGGTTAGAGAACTTAAAGAATAGCTCAGAAGTCGAGGGGGCACGGTTTTACCGAGAGTGGCTACTGCCCTCTCTACTCAGGCTGTGGGAAACTGACAGGGGGTAGCTTTAATCTATAGCTGAGGCACCTGAAGCCCCCCTGGTAACGTCTGTGCAGTCTCCCTTACCAGGGTTCTTTTT
This sequence comes from Pleurodeles waltl, assembly GCF_031143425.1. Lineage (NCBI taxonomy): Eukaryota > Metazoa > Chordata > Amphibia > Caudata > Salamandridae > Pleurodeles > Pleurodeles waltl. Next base: position 404,372,338 of record NC_090440.1, read on the forward strand.
GCCTCTACTGTGTCTAGGATATGCTTGTTGATAGTGGGGGTGTTCACTGAGTGAGGATGCATTGGTAAGACTATGTGTTTGAGGTAAACTAAGCTGGTATCTCTTCTCCTTAATTATCTAGCACCACCGTCTCCCTCTGCTCCCCACGCCCCAGACCTGGAGTTAATTAAGATTCCTCTCTGAGGATAGCACACACAGGTTTCAAGAGAGAGAGAAGATAAATGTAGCAGACTCCCCCAATACAATGCTCACTCAGTGAACATGCAGGAAATATGCCACCAGGTTTGGATGGACACCCAGGATTCAAACGTAGGTTTCAAATATACCACCCAGGATTCAGAAGTCTGAATGGATCAGACTCTCAATCAATGGCCCAAAGATTGGTCAGTGCTTCACTCTTATTTTCTGAGAAGCACACACCAGGGTGGCTGAGTTAACAGGTATGGAATCCCCTTATATTGTCACTCTTCCTCCCAACAATTCGCCAGGCAAAGGGCTTTGCAGCATCCCAGCCAGAGAACCAGCTATCTGAGAGGAGGAATGTGTAAGACAGCTGTGAAATGGCGACTACTTTGAAGCACCAACCTTATTAAATGACAAATGTTCTCTTTTGATCCTACTTGTTGTTTGAGGAGCTCTCAGAAACTATTAAATGATTGAAAGATTATATCAACCTCACGAGATCTGAACTATCGAGCCAATTAGAATACAATTGAAAGGCTATTGTGGATGCATTTTTCATCCTTCGCAGGATTCAAATGTGCAACGAGGTCAACGGACCTTTGGACACCAAAAGATGTGTGGTGAACTATCAACAATATTTCAACACCACACCAACAATTTAGACATCATGGCTAATACAGCCATGGAAGGAAAACTCCAATCAGGAATATAGTACAAAGATTGATTATAAGCACAAGTTCAAAGTCATGTAGACAAAGTGGAAAACCAAATTATGAAGATACATAATCACCAAAGGTTGCCCAAGGCGACAAAATAGATTCTGGTGAACTAACATTAATAAACTTAAGCATTCAAGAAAATTAATACATAGCGTCAGTAAGAATATCCGCAACACGGAAATTACGCGGTGATTACAACTTACAATTGTTAGTCAATTAAAATTTTGCAGAGTCAGTAATCTTTGGCTGGGCACAGATCAACCCTACATCTAATCAAATTAGGGGAATGTGTGTGGGGAGGAACATATGCAGGCAAAATGTAAAAAGGACAAAAACAATTTGGAAAAAGAATGACTCGGGCTACAGGTCACTAACTAAAAAGAAAAAGAAAATAAGCGTCAGCATAATGGAGTCTCTAACCTTAAAGGGCATTTCAAGGGGCAGTGGCAAATGGCAGAGAGGAAGATACCTTTTCAAGGGATACAGCATTCAGGGAATCTTCATCACCAAAGCATCTGGTCAGCAAGGCATCTGCATGCATCAGGAAATCATCTGTGGCTGACAAAGGCAAGACTGACCAAAGTTTGAATATCCACTGGTATATCAATTCATAAAAAGTGTTCTGATTGGTCAAAGGTGCAAGTTCCTATTATGTTGAATAGGCATCATCCAATCATAAATTATCACCAGACTCCTGGTTGCAACAGTTTGACAATTTCCCAAGTATGTCATGGGAACATGTCCTTTCCGTGTGACTCCAAGCAGGTTTGAAAAAAATGTATACGATCTTAGCTCATGTTCCTGCATTAAAACGTTTCCAAGGACAAATGGGTACTACTTTCCACACTTTAGCACTGAATTTATTACAAAAGGACTTTGCTTCTCATGGGAACGAGATCTGAAAGAAGACTTCGCGTTCTGAAAAAAATTAATTCAATACTTTTACTTGACTGCAAATGAAAGCTCTGTAGGACACAGTTATGCTAACACAAAGAAACATATAAACTGCACTTAATTAATACTTTTAGTAAGCCACATATAACATGCAAACTTATAACTTCATCATTAATAATATTTCATCAGTATGAGTAACAGATTTAATTTTAAATGTAAAAACATTGTTAGCATATTACATTAGGTATAACAGAGAACTGCATTTTTCTCATTGTGCATGCCTTTGAAACTCATTAATCTTAAATTCATCACTACAAATGTAATACTGTTTCTACATATACTGTTAGTTGAGAGTCAAGATGATATTTTAACATCAACTTCAACCTTCTACCATATGATTTAATTAAAAAGGCATTTAAGTTGAAATTTGAAATACAAATAAATGCACTTTTAAAATGTGTGTCAGTGCAGCTTTCTAGGTTAGTTTTTCTCTCTTTTACCTTCATAATCTAAATTTGTCACAGTCTAAGGACTTTAGTGACACCAGGGACAGCAGCACTAAAATGTATGCTTTATCCATAAACTGCATGATTTGTATACCAAAATTGATGCTTATCTTAAAGAAATCAAATAATGGAAGATCAGGAAATTTAAGTAAGACACTTCTTATTGTAAAAAAAAGAATTGTATGTAATTGGGAAGAGGCCTACACAAGGAAAAGAGCAATGACCAAAAAGACTAATCCATCTTTATCTTATGAATCTATTTTCACGGATACTGACCACCCCAGCACATCACTCATCAGCACCAAGAACATCAGGTCACCAACACAGTGTTCAACCAACGTCAACCTTCTATGTTTTCCTCTAAATAACATTTTTCTTGACAAGTACAGCAGAGAACTACAAGCCAAAAAAGTAAGCAGAAAAGGCAACGAGTCAGATCGAGCATTGAAGATTCCTCTTTCAAAGAAGAAATGTAATAACTTTGAAATAAAAGTAGTACAAAACGAAACCTCATATGTAGACATGTATTCTTCCAACCATGTTAAATGTGTGCTATATTGTTTTTACCTTTCAACTAACTATCTGCATTTAAGACATCTAGGAACTCCGAATTGGGCTCCTTCTTTGTTTCTTGTCTCCTCCCTGATTCATCCTTTCAGTTCTATCCTACATTTTTATCCACTGTGCATGACTATTGTGCCTCACGTTTCACTGACCATAATGCTTGTGTGCATCTAATTGGGTTCCTGAATTGTTGACTTGCATAATGTCACCATGTACGGTTTGCATTCATTACTTTTCTCTGACCACATTGCATGCTCTATTTTGTAAACCCAACATCGCCACCTGTTCTGTTTGCTGTCTGGCATCACACGGTTTGTACATGGATTTTTGGTTTAACTCGACTGGATTTATCCATTTAATCTCTTGTGTTTTGGCATGCTGGCATTTATAGGCTGCGTGCACAAACCCAGTGCCATATTTTGTTTTCACCATGCACAGTTTTACTCGATATATTATTGTCACCTTGTTCCATAGACTTTTTTTTTCTTTTTTTTCCCACTTTTCCCCCCAGTCTCATGGTGTCCTAATTTTTGGTTGATGCGAGCGACCAGAGATGGTTAGTTTGTCAGCTACATCAGTAAGATTGACAGGTGTGATTGCTTTGTAGATGATACAGCTGGTTTTGAAGATGTTGGGGGTGAGCAAGGGGAGACAGTGGAGTTCCATTAAGGTTGAGGTGAAGTTGTGATCCTGAACATGCATGTTGAGGCATGTAAAATGCCCCGAAAGGGAACAAGTGTGGAGGCTGGGAGATTGTGGAGCTGGAAGCTACCATCTATATGCAAGAGTATGAAGGCTTTTTGGGATAAACAATTTCATTTTCTTTAATAGAGAGAGATTTTGCTTTCTTTAGTACAGAGATAGTTCACATTCTTTAGTAGAGATAGCTGGTACTAGGCTGTATCACTTTTCTTGGTAATGTATTCCTTGCAGGTGAGGTCGTAGCCAGCGTAAATGTAATCCATTCAGACTCAAGTGATTGAAAAGGTTTGCACTATTTATTGTTCTTGGCAAATAGCATAAGTTCTGTTCTCGATGGAGTTACAATAGGATAGAAATCAACAGCACTAAGTACTGATATCCAACACTTTCACAATGCTTTTTAGGTGGGAAATCCAACTTATACAGCTGGTCACCATATGCTGGCAAAGAAACTTTGCGCTATGCTCATCTGCTACGTCCTACCACTTTATTACCCATATAAATCCAAAAGTAAATATGTAGAGAGACAGCTGTGTGAGCAAACAGATTACAATGTATGACCATACAAGTAGGTTGCTTAGTTACTGGACAATAGTCACTTCAAAAAGTTAACAGGATTGAAGGAGGGTTGATCGCCATTAATTTACATTCTGGGTGTCCTAAATGGGCGGTAGAACACAGCAGCGCACTACAAACGTGTTCATTTCCCAAAATAAGTTATTTTTTAAAAAGTAACTCAAACTGCTTTTTCTTGTGATATGATATTTTCAGAAATCACAGTTGTAGCCGGTAAAGGCCCAATGCTTATTTTATTTCACTAAAAGATGTAAAAACGCGTGTGTTAACGGGAGTTTTCCACTGCACTTTAATCAGTTATTTTTGTGCACTAAGAGTTAATAAGTAATGGCCTGCTGTTACCACTTGAGGAGTTGATACTGTCGATCTGTAACCCCATTCCTATTTAGAAAATTAGCTTTGTCACCATATTCGGTAAACCTCAAATGTTGTGTGATGCTGTTCATTGTGGCTTCGTACTTCAGTTCAGCAGCCCCACGACATGATCAGTGGGGTAGGATCACTGCATGGCCTTCCCAAAGAATAATGGATGTCAGTTGTAAAAATTTATGTTACAACTCAGGGGTGCAGGGGAATGGTTAAGCCCTTGCGACCCCATTACACTGGTGCAATCTTGTGACAAAGTTACTAAGTGGCAGAATCTCTCTAGGCAGGACGCCTCTGGAAGGAGGGCGATTGTATGTCAAATTTCAAGAAAAAATAAGGAGCCATAATATCGAGGCCTAAAAACAAGATGTAACTCCTAACTTTGAAGATATATATTTCATTACTGTACATATGTGGAGTTAACTAACGTAAATATACAGTTTACCTTTATTTACTCACCTTCTCAATGTTTTCGCTCTCAAAGTTTAGGGCTCAATATTTTGGCTACATCCTCTTTTTTCTTCGATATTAGGGTGGATTACCGTGACTGGGGGCCAAATGTACTAAGCTATTATGCATTCTCAAACCATGCGGTGTGTAAAGTCAAAGGGCTTGCAAAAGCAAAATGGTATTTTACCATGTACTAAATCCATTATGCGAAGTCAAGAATGCATTTCCGAATCGCCAAATGAGTTTACCGACCCATACCGAATCACAATTACGAGGGGGCGAAAAAGTGTCATTCCTTCCTAAGTGCTATTTCGCATGGTATGGAGCAAATTGGTCAGTGGCAAACCAATGACCAATTACTGGCACACCTCAAAGAAGATGATAACTGATTCTGACAGAAGAAGGGGTCCTTTAGTGACTCCTTCTACTTTGACAATCCTGTAAGGTGACCTTGGGGACAGCAGGCAGTGGTCCCGTCTCATGTCTTTCCAAACAGGAAGTTGTTTTTAAAAGCAGCGCTGGTTACTTTGAAGAACACAACTGCTTTAATATAGCATAGTGGTTTGTTGTTCCTTGCAGGCCATCCTCCCAGCGTTTATATTCATTCACAAGGCAGGTTGTTCTGTGACTGAAAATGTTGTGATGCTATCTAACACACACACACACACACACATATATATATATCTATATCGATGCACTCACAAGCACACGCGTATATATAAAACCTACTGGCAGTCGCCAGTAGGTATAGTTAGGACCTAATTTCTATAGAAAAAGCTGTTTTTTGCTTGCCTATATCTTTGGCAGCACTTGACGAATCTTCACAAAATGTTCCCCAAAAATTTAACAGTCACATGAGCTGCTGTCTGTAAAGTTTCGGGGTGATCTGTGAAGTGGGGGCCAAGATAAAGAGGGGGGGGTGAAATTTAGAGAGTTTCTAATGTTAATTCCTATAGGAAGAATTGAACAGCCATAGCACAAAAACCACGGATTTATACCAAATTTGGCAGAAAGGTAGTTCTTGGTCCAGAAAGAGCTTTTTTGTTATTTGGTGCAAATCCATTCAGTAGTTTTTGAGAAATTTAAGAAAATCCAAATGTGTACAAATAGGGACGCTAAGAATTTGCAACCCCTCCTGATCTCGTGCAGAGATCTGATTGGCTGAAAACAGTTCAACAACTGAAGTGTCGTCAGCCATGTTGGGACTCGGCTGAAACCGACTCCCAGGAAAAATATTTTAAAAAAAAGAAAGGGCCCAGGGTACGAACAACCTGACCCCTTAGCTATGGTGGTGGGGTCCCAAAAGGACCCCCCCCAGCGCTAAAAAGTATATATTTTTTTAAATGTTGTGGTCGGATCCGCGCAGATCCACTGCAAAATCAAAAAAGAAAAACAAAGTGTGGTCTCCCATGCCTCCTTATTATAAAGCTCCCGGGTGGGCCAAAGCACAGAAGAATTTTTTTAGAAATGTGGGAGGCCTCTTGGCCCCTCCCGCTGGCCCAGGGACCAACAACTTACTGGGGCTTATATTGTTTATGCAGGGCGGCCGCGTGCCCCCCCACTGTCCTGAGGACCTCCACTTCCCCAGGGCTGTTATCATATGCGGGGGACACTCAGCTTCCTCCTGCTTCTCCAGGGACCACCACCAACCCCCTGGGCAAATCTTTAAAAAATATAAGGTGTTTCTATGGGACCTCCAAGCCCAGGGGACCACCACCCCCGGGCTTCCACATAGATATATGCGGGGCGTGGCCCACCATGCCCTAGAGACCACCACCCCTGGCAAACAGAAAAGAATTGACAGGGTGTCCATTCTGGACCCCCAGGCCCTGGGAACCACCACCCCCCGGGGCTATGTAAACATTGGAGGGGGTCTGCACGGCCCCCCTCTTGGAGCCACTGATGGCCCTGGGGAACACCACCCCCCAGAGCAGGCTCCTGCTACGTCCTGGGGTGCCAACCCCCAGGACATAGCTTCTTTCCTGAAGCATTGGCACTGCGTGTCAAGTAGCCTGTAGAGGGCATTTTTGTAAAATAAAATAAAAATAAAGGTAGGGACCGCCCTTTAGGCCTCCCTGCGGTCCCAGATAGCCCAAAAACGGCTTGTTTTTAAAAAATAATGTTTTAAAATAATAATACACATACAGACTGCGGGGAAGCCCTAGAGGGCTCCCTCACAGTCCTAGATAGCACTTAAAGATAAAAAAAGAGGGCTGAAAAAATAACAAAGATAGCTCAGCATGCAAATCAAGGACTTTCACACTGAGCACTGAGGGTTTGAGTCCAGCTGGACTTGTTTCCCTCTTTAAAAAAAAAAAAAATTCAAATGTATAAATAAAAAATTAAAGGTGATTTTATTTCTTAAAAATAAATTAAAATTAAAAGTACATTTTCATTAAACAAAAATATGTCATTTTAAGTATATCATATATCAAAGTCTAAAAAAGTCTTTGTCTCCCTCTCAATCTCACTCTCTTTCTCTTTCTCTCTTTCAACCTCTTTCTGCCCTCATACACCCACTGAGACACTTACACACCCACTCACATACCCATTTAGACACTCACACACTCACTCACAGATCCACTGAGACCCTCTTGCACCTACTCACAGCCCCAGTCAGACACTCACACATCCACTCAGACTCACACACCCACTTACAGACCCACTTAGACACTCATGCACCCACTCACAGCCCCAGTCAGACACTCACACATCCACTCAGACTCACACACCCACTTATAGACCCACTTAGACACTCACGCACCCACTCACAGATCCACCCACACCCTCATGCACCTACTCACAGCCCCCAGTCAGACACTCACACATCCACTCAGACTCACACACCCACTTACAGACCCACTTAGACACTCACGCACCCACTCACAGATCCACTCACACCCTCATGCACCTGCTCACAGACCCTGCACAAACTGATGCCCCACTAAAACACTGATGTACGCACTCTCACACCAAGATAGACAGTCCAACAGCCACTCTCACCCACAAATACACCCTCTCACATCTATTCTCACACCCAGAGAGGCCGTGGCCATCTGCCTCCACAGACGACCAAAGGCCCGTGTACAGCATGGGGTTCAGTGGATAGGTGGAGTTGGCTACAGGGTCTGCTGCAGGCCAGGCTTTGAGGGCAATCTCTCCTGTCCACGGGTGAAGGCAGTGCATGATGCAGGTTTGGGTGCTTATAGGAGGTTGGCGTCAGGGCCTGGCCACAGGCCATGCACGGCGGTGGTTGGATTAACGTATAGTAATGAACATTTTAGTTAGGAAACAGATTTTTTTTTAAACATAGAAACTCTCTGAAAAAACAAAGATTAAAGGAACGTTATATTTAGGGTCACATTTCCAGCTTACAAAACCATAGAAATTCAGCAGTTATAGTTACCTTAGATAACTATAACTTGTGCCCCCTTAATGTACTGCTAATGACCTCACAGATTACGTAACTCGAGACATGGTCAGTGACACCCACTGCTAACATCTCAAATGACTTCACTGATGATATCATACATGCATTGACACACCCACTCATTCACACATAGAAGCTCTTCTATGTCCACGCACCCACAACTACTCACATATGTCTTCACACTTAGATAAAACTAGTGATACACAAGCATTAATTCACTTAATAAGTCACTGACATAACCACTTAGTCACCAATACAATACCAACTCACATCCTATGCAGATGATACTCAGCATATTGTTTCCCTCTCCAAGACTCATCCGGACATGGAGACGGCACTGGGTCCTTGTCTGAAGGCAGTTGCTGCATGGATGTCAGGAAGTAAACTGAAACTCAATGATGATAAAACTGAGGTCATGTTCTTTGGGCAAAAAAAAACTTCTTTAATCAATCCTAGCTTATCAACAGGAGTGCTTACCCTCCCGCCACCGAAATGTCTTATTAAAAGTCTTGGGGTATGGCTGGACCCCCAACTCTCAATGTCCCAACACGCCAATAGAATAGCTGGAACTTCCTTTGCTCTGCTTAGGACTCTGAGGAAGGTTTTATCAATATTGCCTTTTCTTGCCAGGAGACTGGCTATTCAGGCATTGATAGGTTCTCGTATAGATTATGGCAATTCCCTGTTTGTAGGATCTACAAGCTATGTGATACAAAGATTACAGAGGGTACAAAACGCAGCTGCGCGTCTGCTTTTGAATATGCCTAAGCAACAATCCATAAGGGCCGGAATTTCGTCTTTACATTGGCTCCCGGTGGATAAAAGGATTCAGTTCAAGGCCTTATGCCACATTCATAGAGCTATATTCGATCATGGCCCTGAAATGCTCAAAACTCTAGCATCCGTCTACATCCCAGCCAGACCGCTTAGATCCTCCTCAGCTATGCTGGTCATAGTTCCAACAGTGAAGAAAGCAAGATGGGGAGGAAGAACCTTGTCATATCAAGGTGCTTTACTCTGGAATAACCTTCCCCTTAATATTAGAGCAAACTCGCAAGAGATTTCTTTCAGGAAGGCCCTGAAAACTTGGTTATTTAAAACCTAATTTCTATACGAATAGAAACAGTGACTTATCCGTGCTGCAGTATAAGCGCTACGAGGCCCCTGGGCAGTTTTAGGCGCTATATAAGCAATTTTAACATAACATAACATAATAAGAGAATCACACAGCTAGTTACACATCCACTCATACACCTATACAGCCATCAATACGCTTACTGATACATCCATACAAAGGATCAGAAAAAACAAATCTTACATCATTCATCTATACACACATTCAGTGAAGCAACTGCACAACCACTAACCCATCCACACACTCACCCATTCAGTCACTAACATACCCACTCAGTCCTCAATACAATTACTAACACCCATAATCACTAAGTATAACGTCCCTCTAAACTTTGGGGTTTTCCAGTGAATTTCTATGTTTAAAAAAAATTGGGGGCTCAATTTGTGACCACTTTTTGTGACCAGTCTCTTCGTACATCTGGCCCAGTGCATTTTCTGCTTCCTGCTGCTACCTTTGTAGGCTGAGGCCCGACTGTTCAATAGGATTTCACTCAGGAAGTTGTTTCTTTCTACTTGTGTCCTTTTTTATCCATCTTGTTGTCTAGAGGTGAGTTGCGTGGGCCATAATCTCTTCTGGGGGTAACTGCTCTTGGATGGTGCACTGTGTTGAGAGCTAAATCTGCTTGGAAAGAGCCCCGATACCGCGATTGCTGATGCATCCGGGCAGGATGTTGCTCGTGGGCTGCTCCCGGTCCTTTATTCTGGGGCAGTAGCATCACTGAGGGTGACGCTGAGGGCATCGTGCAAACAATGAGGTTTCTATGTAGTCTGGGTGTATGCTTTTGTTTATGCATTTTTAGGATCTGGATGCAGGGCCCGGAGCAGCCCTGGAAATGCACTTTTAACACGTAATACCTACCATACGGATGATATGTGATTCCTACACCCTTATTGTCTTATCTAAAATTCCCTGTACGTTAATTTACATACATAATATTATTTTCTCTATTTTATGTGTGTGTGATGTAAAGTGCTCTGACACACTGCAATGAAAGGTGCTATAAAATAAATAAAAATTTGCGGTATTTAATATTATCAGTATAATTACTTATGAAGACAGATACATGTGACATTCTTACAGTGTATGCACATCTCTTACAGAAAGAAAAAATATACCTCCAAATCACAGCTTTTTTAAGCACTTGAAACGTGATGACATGTTGAGAGACTTAGCTTCTCTTCATTGCATTAGCATCTAGGACAGTGATACCCAAACTACAGGTCATTGCGAGCCCATTTTTGTTGGGCGAAAGTCTAAGCAATAAATATAGATGCCTTATAAGTCTGTATTTATCTTGTCACATGTCAATCAGAGGTCAAATGTAAGGCAATGTTTTCTGACAGGTAGCTGCCTGTTATTTAACATGGGAAAAGAGCTCTCACTTTGCAGTCAGAGAAAACATGTAAAGTGCATTTTATGGCAGTTTTGCTGAATGTGTGTAGGGAAATGCTGTGTGATGTCGTTTTCGGCCATACACAACAAAACGTGAATACATGGATATGAACTGTACACATAGAGCAGTTCTGAAAGCAAAGATTAAGCACGTTCTTGAAGTTCTGAAGTATGATGAAAACAAAGATTTTAATGGTATCAAATCAAGACTTATTGCTGGTCAAATGATAAATATTCACAGAAACACAAGTTCCATACATTATCATTTATTTATCAATAAAACGTTATGTCTGTGCAAATTTAGTGGTCCTTTCAATGGAGCACGTGCTGTCTGTAAATGACAGTGTGCAACCCCATGATTCTTTAGTTACATTAAGAATTTGCCCACCTCATGTCTACTTGAAGCGTAGTAGATTGTGAAAGTCTGTCATTGTAGCAAAGTGAAGTATTAAGTGGTGGGGTTAGTCCTCACCATATAATACTTTCACAGTACCCCAGCGATGGTCCTTAGATTCGCACTAGTAAATACTTAGCTCAGTCCTGGAAGTGTGGCAAAGAGCATCAGGCTTTTCTTAGAGGAACACGCCACGACTTGAAAGAAATCTGATACCAATTTATAAAAATAGAGCTTATTTTAATATAAATTTAGACACCAAACCGAACAGTATGAGTCCGGTAGAACCAGAGTTATCGATTTCAGAAGCAATAGAAAATCACTGCAGAAATACCATTTAAATGTTGTATTGAAGTCAATGGGAAAATGGCAAATGTTGCAAAAATGAACTTAAAAGGCAAGTTGCATGGAGCTCTTGGTGGAGGGAGGGGTTTAACTAGTGCAGTCCCTGGGATCAGATCACAACAATCAGAGCAGGTTTTACATGGCCCATGGTTTCCAGGTGCAGTGTTGTCCTGGCTATTTGTGGTGAAAAACGGTACTCACATTGAAGACAATAGCAGGGATGCTCCAAACGACCATTTGGAGATCGAACTGGGTGGAAACCATGCAAGGTTAAGGTTGTGCGGGCCTTCAGACAAGGCCACAACAGTCAGTTCACATCTGATTTTACCTCTGGCACGATGATGCTGAGAAGGGGATGCAAAATCTTAGCTGGGTTTGCATTGCAGATGTCGGATGCAGGTTGCACGCTGTCCATGCACCTGCAGCATTGCTTGAAGGAGATAGTTACCAGGCTGGCACCCAACAAGCCTTGGCGGCGGTAAAGGTGCAGGAATCCTTCATGACTTTACCAGTGCCCGAGGGAGTGAAGTAGTAGCCTGAATCTTGGAGGCAGGCTGGACTACGACTCCCAAAAGACTAGTTTTAAATGATCCCATGGCGGGCCCAATGACTGGTGAAACTTTGGATCCTGCAGTTATTTTTACCTGCAGTTTGCAGGGACTAGTGCTATGAGTCCAAGGGAGATTGAAGATACTGCTGGCTTCCACAGGTATCCCTCTCGTTGGGAATGATGAGTTTCAGCCAAGGACAAAGGTGGATCACCCAATTCCCAGTCTGTTGCCTCAGGGACAGAATTTCCCTCTTTTTCAGTGAAGCAGTGGGCAGAGTCCGGTTGTCGGTGATGCAGAGCTTCTCTTGGTCCTTCTTTGAAGTTGGTCCATCAGAAATGAGGTTCTGGCGTCAGGGGTGTCCCTTAGGGGAGTTAGGAGTGCGGAGATTAGTGTCCAATGGGCAGCTAGCTCCTACAGCTAACCCACCCATGAGGTGACCACATCCGGTGGGACAGGTCATCTTTATCTACCCAGAACCCTCTATTCTACCACTCCTAAGTTGGCAGAAACTAAAATTAGTGTACAGACCAGGCTGCTCACCCTAGAGGTGTGGCCATCCTGCTGGGGTGTGCACAGTCTGCATACCTAACTTCCCACCTGTCCATGAGCAATGTGCCTGGGGCAGGGAGAGGGCTGTTTCCTTGCTGGAGGGCAGTGCTAATGGCTTTTAGGGGCAGTGAAGCCTTTGAAGCTTACCACCCCTGATGGCTCTATTCACTAGCCCATCTGGGGGTGGGAGGTGTAACCTCCTTCCTGCCTCAGCCTGTCAGGAGGTCAGAACTCTGTCTTGGTGGCAGCAAGCATGGGGAAAAGCATATGCTGCTCAGCCACAGCACAAAGGAAGGTGGCAAACAGGTGGGCAACATGTAATGTGCCACCTTGATGCATGCAAGCTGTTCCTCGACACAAGAATTGTGTTGGGGAGAGAAGGCAACTTGTTTGACACCTAACTCAACATATCTAGGCTGTACCATAATGGCGCTAGCAGCCCTGGTCAACCGGGGCTTAAGTCTCATGTTATTCTATGGATCGACCTGCACTTGTAGTGTACCTTAATGGAAAGGATGCTATAGAGACATACAAGTCTATATGTCTGCACCTTAAAGATAATGCACTCTGCCATCTCGGTTGCAAAGGCCTACCTCAGAGGTCTCTGACATATATGTAAGTCACTGATTCGACTGTGCCACTCTTGATGAGACCACAGTCGAATTTGAGCAGATCCTCATCCTGAGCCCCACACCCACCGCTTGGGATGACTCCTGGTGACCAACAGACCTTGGAACCACCCCTGCCTACACCGACCACACACGCGACCCTGGCATCATTCTCAACTCCTCGCTGACCATGGCCCACCAAGTCAACTCCATCTCATTGTTGTGCTTCCACACACCTTGCCTGCTGCCAAAGATCTTCAAGTGGATCCCCATCAAAACAAGAAGGATAGTCACCCACACACTCGTCAGCAGCAAACTCGACTACGGCAACACACTCTATGCTGGCATCATGAAGAAACTTCAAACAAGACTCCAGAGAATACAGAACGCAGCAGCCAGACTCATCCTGGACATCCCCGGCACATCTCCACCCACCTGAGAAACCTGCACTGGCTCCCCATCAACAAACGCATCACCTTCAAACTCCTGACACATGCTTTCAATGCCTTGCACAACAACGGATCAGCCTACCTCAACCATCGCCTATCCTTCCACACCCCCTCCAGACAACTCCGCTCTGCTCAACTGGCCCTCGCAGCCACCCCTAGAATCAGGAAGAACACAGCAGGAGGTAGATCCTTCTCCTACCTTGCTGCGCAGACCTGGGACCCGCTGCCATTCCACCTCAGCAGTCCCCTTCGCTGAATCAGTTCAAGAAGGACCTCAAGACCTGGCTCTTCAACTGATCAGTACCCCCTCACAAGCGCCTTGAGACCCCACAGGTGAGAAGTCGTGCTAAACAAATTACTAATTGACTGATTGATTGATTGAGCAGTTTGCACCGCTCTGGCAGTCTGGCAGTTTGGCAGGGTTACCCAAGGTGGCACAAACTGCTGCTGTCCCACTGGGGACCCCTTTATCACCTATCCCCCGGGTACCCTGGTATCATCTGATAGTGCTTTATAGGGGGGGGTTAAGGCTTGCCAATCACGCAATCAACAAGTCAATATAACAATTTAGGGAGCGAGCACAGGCACGGGAGCCTTGTTAACAAGTTCCAGTGCACTAACAGAGTCATACACATCATCATTAGGGCAAACAGTGGGGAGGGGTGACCATACAAAAAGAGACACTTTCTTACATGACCCCCTCAGATGAAAGGGAATGAGCAACTAACCTACACCCTGGTAGTTCTCATCATCTAAGTGGAAGAACCTGGAAAGGTCATTTGCATGGTCAGTCCCTGGTCTATTGGTCTGTGATCCACTGTAAAGTCCATTCCCTGAAGGGAAATGGACCACCTCAACAATTTGGGGTTTCACCTCTCATCTGCATCAACCATCTGAAATGCATGTGGTCAGTTTGAACCTTGAATTGAGTCCCAAATGGGTATGGTCCCAGGTTCTTCAGGACCAGACCAGTGCAAAGGCATCCCTTTCAATGGCACTCCAACGCTGCTCTCTAGGGAGGAGTACCTGCTGATATAGGCAACTGGTTGATCATGGTCCTCATCATTTATTTGAGCTTACAATGTCCCAATCCCATGTTCAGATGTGTCTGTTTGGAAAATGAACTCCTTGGTCTAGTCAGGTGCTTTGAGTACAAGTGCTGAGCACATAGCCTCTTTCATGGTGTCAAATGCCTTTTGACACCCTGCAGTCCAAATGATTCTCTTGGGCTGCTTTTTAGAGGCAAGTCCAGTTAAGGGAGCCACACTGGTCCCATAATTCTTCACAAACCTTCTATAATGCCCTGTCAAGCCAAGGAAGGCCCTGACCTGAGTCTGGGTCTTGGGAGGCTCTGAGTTCAGAATTGTCTGGATCTTGCTTGGTAGAGGTTGTACTTGGCCTCCACCTACAAGTTGGCCCAGGTACACAACAGAACTCAGCCCTATCTGGCACTTATTTGCCTTGA
This sequence comes from Pleurodeles waltl, assembly GCF_031143425.1. NCBI lineage: Eukaryota > Metazoa > Chordata > Amphibia > Caudata > Salamandridae > Pleurodeles > Pleurodeles waltl. The sequence goes on from NC_090440.1 coordinate 404,387,616, forward strand.
TAGTTAGGCCTACCTGCTGCAGGCCCTGTAACACTTCCTTCAGGTGGACCAGGTGATCCTCCCAGGTGGAGCTAAAGGCAGCAGTGTCATCCAGGTATGCTGCACCAACCAACCTTTGAAAAGTAGCAGATGCATTTTTAATACAGAGGGCATCACAGTAAACTGGAAGTGGCCCTGTGGGGTGGGAAATGCAGACCTCTCTTTTGCTCCCTGGGTGAAACCAATGTGCCAGTATTCTGAGGTTAAGTCAAATGTACTTAGGACTTTGGCTGCACCCAACTTACCAATCAGCTCATTTGTCCTAGGGATAGGATAAGCATCAGTTTTTGTAACTGTATTGAGGCCTTTGTAATCCCACAGAACCTCCTCTCAGGTTTTCCACCTTTTGAGTGAGGTTTAGGGACTAGCACCACTGGGCTGGCCTAGAAGCTGTCAGAAGGTGAAACAATTCCTAGCTCTAACATCCTGCAGACCTTAGTCTTTATGCAAGCTTTAACTTGGTCTGACAATCTATACATTTTATTTTTGACAGAGAGGCAGTCACCAGTGTCGACATCGTGGGCACACCACTTTGTCAATCCAGGAGCTAAAGACAAGAGCTCAGCAAACTGGCTGAGGACCTGCCTGCAGTCAGCCTGCTGTTGGGTAGTGAAAGAGTCAGATAAGGCTGTACCTTCAACTGACCCATCTTGGGGATTGTGTGATAGAAGGTCAGGGAGGGATTCACTCTCCACTAGCTGTCCTACATCAGTGACCATCAGCATGGTCATGTCAGCCCTGTCCTGGTGGGGTTTTAAGTGATTCACATGCAGAACCCTGTGAGTGTTCCTAGGGGTGCCTAAGTCTACCATTTAAGTGACTTTCCCCTTCTTCTTCAAAATTGGATAGGGCCCAGTCCATTTGTCTTGGAGGGCACTGAGATCCACAGGTTCCAACAGCCACACCAGCTGACCTGGTTGGTACTCCACCAGTGCTGACGTTTGGTAATTCCAGCGCCTGATAAACTTGAGGCTGGCCGCAAGGTTTTTGTTTGCTTTTTTCATGTACTCTGCCTTGCGAGAGTACAGGCTTAGCAAATAATCCACAATGTCCTGCTTGGGCTCTTTGGCTGGTCTCTCCCATCCTTCCCTTACATGACTCAGTGTACGCCTTACAGAATGACCAAACAAAAGCTCAAAAGGGCGGAATCCAACCCCCTTTTGTGGTACCTTTCTGTATGCAAACAAGAAGCAAGGCAACAGGACACCCCTCCTCCTGAGTTTGTCAGGGAGTCCCACTGTCATGCCTTTCAGGGTTTTGTTGAATCTTTCAACTAAGCCATTTGGGATGATGGGGTGCCAAACGTGTAACTCACCCCACACTTATCCCACATGGCCTTTAAATAGGCAGACATAAAATTATTTCCTCTATCTGACAGTACCTCTTTAGGAAACCCCACTCTGGTGAAGATATGAATGAGGGTTTTTGCTACTGCAGGGCCAGTTGCAGTCCTAAGAGGAATTGCTTCTGAACATCTAGAGGCATGGTCCACTACCACAAAAATAAAATGATTTGCAGATGCAGTTTGCAGGTCCATGCCCACTCTCGCAAAATGTGTCCCATCCACAGGTAGTGGAATTAAAGGCACCTTTGGACAAGTTCCTGTTTTACCACTGGCTTGGCAGGTCACACAGGAGCAAAAAAACTCCTTCACTTTTTCAGACATCTTGGGCTAATAAAAATGGGCAGTCAACTTGTCCCAGGTTTGGTTTGTCCCAGATGTCCAGCTAAGGGGATGTCATGGGCCAATGTAAGGATAAGATATCTGTACTTTTGGGAACCATCATTCTCCTGGATGCCCCTGGTTTTGGGTCCGTGGCCTCAGTGTTCAGAAGCCTATCCTCCCAGTAGACCCTGTGGGTACCACTGAAATCACCTTCCTCTTGCCTGGCAGCTTGCTGCCTCAGGCCCTCAGGAGTAGGGCATTCTCTTAGCCCTTGGCATATGTCCTCTCTGGAGGGTCCCCCTGCACTGAGAAGCTCTGCCAGGTCAGGCCAGGCTCTCTCAGCTGCATTTCCCTCCTCAGACACAGGGCATTTCCCTCTGGGTACATTTCCTCCTGGTCCTGTGACCTCTTTGAAGCTGCCTTAGCAGACTTCCTGCTCTTTCTCTTGTTGAGGGTGACTTGATCCACTGTTTCATGATCCACATTCCCCTTCTTTCCCTGAAGTGCTACCTGTGCTCTTGTGGAGACAGACACCTACTCAGGGAGGCCCAGCATTTCTGCATAGTCCTTCCTCTCAACCTCTGCCCAAGCAGAGTCTCTAGATCATTTCCCAACAGACACTCCATTGGGATGGCAGGGGACACAACCACCTTCTTTGGCCAGTGACCCCTCCCCATTCTAAGCTCACCAAAGCCAATAGATATAGCTTAGTTTCATTGTCAGCATGAGTAGCCTGGTGACTGACACCAGGCAACATTTGATCTGGGGAAACCAGTCTAGCAGCCACTATAGTGACACTAGCACCTGTATACCTCAGAACCTTTACCTCAGTCCCATTGATCTTCAGCCATTGTCTGTACTTCTCCATGCTTGGAGGTACGACAGCCTGGGTCTCAATATCTACCACATTCACAGACACTAAGATAGCTACACTGTAATCTCTGGCCCCTCCAGAGTACACTTCCATCCCCACTCCTATGCTAGCCAACCTTTGGGATTGTCCACCACTGGGGGACTTTTTGATAATGCTGCATCTCCCTTTTTATGATCTGCCTGATGACAGTCATGACACAACCAATAAGCCTTCTTTGGATCCCAGTTCTTACCCTGATACCCCTTTCCTTTGGATTGTGAGAAGTCTCGAGCCTCCCTCCTGAGAAGTGCTTTGGGGCCCTTTAGAGAACTCCTTATTTTTATCTTTCTCCTTGCTCACCTCTTTCCCCGATGGGAAGCCTGTGAACCCTTCGTATGGTCACCTCCACCCTGGGTCTTTCCCTGGATCCGACCCATTTGTCAGCTATCTTTCCCAGCTCTCTGGGAGAAGACAACTCAGAATCCACCAGATGCTGGCGCAATTTCTCTGTGGTACAATTAGTTAGTATGTGCTCTTTCATTATTAAATTGTACAACCCATCTTAAGTGTCCACCTCATTGCATTTAATCCAGCCCTCTAGTGCTTTGACTGAACAGTCCACAAAGTCTACCCAAGTCTGGCACTTTCCTACAGTCATGGTAAAAAGTGAATTGTTGTTCGAAAAAGTATGGAAAGCACTATTAGGCTTCAGAAAGCTCCCTGCTCCAAAAGCAAGGATGAGGCTCTAGCAGAAGGATGGCTATTAGCCTTTGTGTTAGGCCCTGCTGGAATTAAAAATAAGAAAGCTCCTCATCCAGTGCAGATTGCTATTCAAGATGGAAAGTAGAAAATGTGCAGGTGCTGCTGAATGTGTCTCAATTCCAGCAAATGACACCAGGACAAATTTAGCACATTTCACTGGAGCCAGCCGGATCCCAGATCAGGCTGAATAATAACTGCTTGATATTGGATACAGCTGAATTCTGCTAATTTCCTGCTCTAATCCAGAGGAGGTTAGCACAGGGAGCCTTACATGATTCAACAGAAGAAACATGAGTGACCACAGGGGTGTAATAACATTCTGTTCTCCAATTCCTTATGCAAGGTGATAGGTCCCACGGGTTGCTGCATGTGGTGTACAGGAGGGGTAGGAGTAGGCAGTGAAGCTCTGTTCTATCTTGCTTGTGGTAGACTGCCTGTTTCTTGGCAGATTGTTATTGCCAGTGAGAGTTGTGCTTTGGATCATTCTTCTGGCCTGTTTTTTTGAAAGGGGTGGGCTGTCGCACAGGCACTCATATGGCTGGATAGTGTATAAGCTTAAGCAGGCCTGGACTATGGGCTTTTTCTTCTCAATGGGTCACTGTATATTCAGATCTTGTTATTTTTGATGTGCCCCTCAGCACATCAATAAAAAAGTGGGGTCTCTAAAAAGGTGTAGAAAAAGAAGCACAACTAGAAATCCTGTCCAAGAGGCGTGGTCACATGTCACACAGCAGCAACACAAATACCTAAAACGAGCCTAACTGATTTTGCCAATGCTTCTTATTGGATAAATAAATAACAACAACTACCATGAATAGAATTCAAAAAGTTGCAATTCTGAAAATGCAAGACTGTGAATTGAATAATAATAGGGTTTGTGGAAGGTATTGTGGCCTTCAGAGTTTCTCAGACCCTCTTCTTCTCGCCTTACAATACCTCCTTGTGCAGTTTCTCTCAGCTGCTCAACTTCAAACGTGAAATGTAAACAAAGAGTGCATCACTGACAAGGAATACCTTTGGGTTTTTAAGGTCATAGTAGATATATCGATCTGTGGTTTTGCCCTTAAAGAAAAGCAAATAAAAATAGGGCCCCATCTGGACGCTTCTGAAAGTCAGTGTTTAATTTGTGCCAGGTGCCAACTTTCTCTTAAGTGATTCCCAGCTATGAGGTAAAAACACAAGGGGTAAAAACCTCCTTGATAATCTTGGAGCTCTAGATTGATGATGAAGATTAGTACAGAAGTTAATAGCAAGGCAGCAGATTCCCCTTGATATCAGCAAAGAGATAAAACCGAAGCAAGGATAGCTCTAAGTAGATCCACTAGAAGTTCCAACTGTGAAAGCCAACTAGCATTGGCCATCGCCTTTGAGACATTTGGTTCTGCCAGTGGCTTTTATTGGTGCCCTTTATTCGTGCTGTTCAGCACTGGCAAAAATACTTTTAAAAAGGCGAGAGACAATCAAAAGCTTATGGTGGTATATGGGGTGGTAACCGGATTAAGTCACATATTTATCATTTTTTCACGCAACACAAGACACCTTGCGTACAAGGGGGAGGGCATAAATGCACCATATCTATTAAGATATGGCACATTCCTGCTCTCTCCTTACGTTGGAACACTTTTGGCTGCCTAGAGCCAATGCAGGTATCCATTCCTGCACAAAAACAGTCCTTTGAGGCTTCTTCCTCTTTCTACACGTGCTGCAGAATGCAGCACACCTAGAAAGAGGACAAAACATGGAGAAATAAATATATTTCTCCTTGTTACCCCTCCCCTGGCAAGGCGTAGCATTTTGATGCATTCCCAGGTCTACTACTCATTGTAACTATGGGAATGTGCCAAACTCTTGGGGGAATGTATGGGAACACCTATGCTCCACCCATGGAACACCTCTCTGGGATAGAGATCAACAAGGAAGTGACTTGCACTGCCTTTCTTTACTCCATATTTACCAAGCACAACAAGGCCATGCAAGGTGGCCTTGCGCGGCTTGGTAACACTCGCGCTAGATTTTGCATTGCCTGTGTCCCCCTGAATCGTGCCTGGGTGATGCAAAAACTTTGATAAATCTAGGCCTAGATGCAAATGTACACATTGGAAGTCTGGCTACATGCTTGATGTGATGGCTGCTCAGTCAGGATGAGAAGAGGCAGGTGCAGAAGAATGGAAAAAAGGACTGCACTGGTTTATCAGTCAGATGCACTGTATACATCATGTCTGTCTTAGATTGTTTCACTACGTTCCTTTAAAAGTATACTTCAGAGCTCTTGCATGTCTAACGTATTGCTCAATGTTGTAAAGCATTCCACGTTCTATATTCTGTGGTGATGGTACCTAGTGACAGATATATGGGATAGCCATCTTGTCCCATGTTAACATAGCTTTGGTACATACTGGATCTCAGTGTAACCTGTGTCAGTCCTTGGGATACAGCTAGGCCATTTTCCACATGAACGTCTTCCACCATTTTCATCTTCAACATCTTCAAATTCCACTTATCAAACAATTTCAGCATTAGCTTGTAAATAATAACAAGCATTGGAAAAGCAAATAAGTTTCACCTATGTTAAATCTATTGTTTTGTCATTTTCTTCTTTTTTTTTTTTTTTACATATTGCACAGCACACATATTGGAGAGCAGGGGAAGGGCAGGGGGTGGGTGAAAAACAGCACACTGTCCTAAAGTGCAGTTTGGCTGACACCTACAGAACTACTTAATGCAATAAATAAAAGGAGTAACATGAAGGTAACTATTTAGTACTGACCTCGTAAAAGGAAAATCTGAACTGGCTCCATGGCAAGCAGGGAGTTTTCCACGCCCGTCTTCTGCAGTTTTCATACAATTATGAAATGTAATTAACCTGCTGACCTATGCATGCCGTTTTTAATATACATTTTTACAAAGCTGAGATTTCGGTGTGTGTTTTTAATACCGTTGGATAGTGAAAAAACCTCATTGTGGAGAGCCACTGCTTCCTCAAAGTCCCTCAGAGGCCTGGAAAGACAGATAGTGTCACAGAGTTGTAGACATCTTTAAAAACGTGATGCGAGGAGCATCGCCCTTCCGCTCAGGTGGCGGAGTTGGAGCCAAGAAGCTGAGATGCTGGCAGCAATATATATATAGATATATAGATGTACAGATACACACAGTGAACTCTAATTCACGAGCCCTACTTTGTATATCACCACACAGGCACATTGCAACCAAGATGCACTGCAATTGTCACCATGCCGAAGCCAGGATCACAGCTCATCAAACCGGCACATACTGTAAAATAAAGAAAAGACAAATTTGTGAATGCCGGCTGGGCAGTAGCTATAGCATTTTTCCTGATTCATGTCAGTACAAGAGTAGCAAATAATGGATAGCTGCAACGTCACAAATGACTTATAGATGCAATCAATAATATGAACACGCTTTTTACAGTTTCATATTTTTTATTTTATTTACTAATGGATAAAATAAAGCATCTTTCTGCACATATAAAGGAATTTATGTATTTATGTATTATGTCACATAAAACATCTGCAAAAGTACCAGTTGAGTTTACGACCGGATTGTAGCAGTAGGAAAACAGATGTACTATGACTTATTTTAGGCCGTCCTTCATGTCTGACATCTCTAAAAATTACTTATTTTCATAACCATTCCAATCCAAGAACAAAAACGTGGCCAACCGCAAGTCAGGAGTTGCAACCAATAGACTACCTTTAATAGCATGAAACTGCCATAGAAAAAGACCATTGTTTTACTGCTCTGTAATTTAATCTCAAAAGGCCTCTCCCGTAGGTCAAAAATGACTTTTGGTGGCTTCTTGTCATTAATGTAGACAAAGTGTTTTCAATATATTTCAAACCATGAAAATGAAAGAAATGTTCGCACTGTGCATACTGAGGAAGAACAACACATAAATACCGCTTCCAGTATTACACTTTGCAGTAATTAAACCAGTACTGTGAAATATCACCATAACAGACAGTGGCTTTAGTGCGATGAAAATCCATTTTGTTACATTTCCCATCACAATAAGGCCACAGTGTAGGCCAGAAGCAGAAGAGATATGGATTGTCACTAGTCTGATGTTTGTGGCAGTCGTTTGCTGAGCCTATCTTAAGTGCAGTAAAAGCGAGTGTAGGGTCAGTAATGCTTGGTCTGTTGCTCCTTTGTTGTTTCCTGGCTGGGAGTTGTCAGGCATTAGATTGTGAAGGTGCACGGGTCTGTGCTGCTTGCTTTGTGTAGACAATGATGCATTCTAAAGTGCCACTTACACACTAACCACACAGCAGTCTTATACTTCAGTGCACAGCAAACGAAAAGATTGGACAGTAGCCCAGTGTAATAGGGTGGCGCATGATGACAAGTAGCCCGGGGTCAGATGATATGTAGTTTTTATTTTTGTTAAGCGTCTTTAAGGTGATTCTGGATTTATGAGGGTATTCGGCCGCTACTCTTCTGATTCTCCTCTCGCCGTCTTCTCTTAACAGGTGGGCTCACAGGAGGCGCATGTGGAAAGAGAACAGAGACAGACAGTGGTAAGTGGTCTAATATTTATTTGTCTTTTGTCTTCCTATTATTATCTCTGTATCCTTTCTTTCTCTCTTTCTACTGTATGCCCTCTGTCTGGTTTGAGTCCTGTTTTCCTCTTTTCTTTCCTTTTCCCCTTTGGTTCTCCTTTAGTTTCTTGATTCCTCTCTCTCTTACTCACTCTCTCACTCTTCCTGCTTTCTTCCGTGGGTATAGCGGCCTTCTCTGTATGAGTGTTTCCTTTTTGTTCTTTCTGTCAACTTTCTGCATCTCCTTCTTTCTCTTGACCTGGCTCTCTTGATCTTGCCTCTTTCTTCCTCTATACCGGCCATAGGACAAGTCTTATTCCTTAACCTCTGTTCTTCCCCTATGACTTCCTGAATTTTGCACTCTCCTTGTGCGTTCCTGAACTCCCTCCAAGCCCCCCCCGGGGTCTTATGTCATAGGATTCCTAATCAACAACTCAACGGACTGAACAAAAAAAAAAAAAACACCACTCCTGGGACATTAGTGTAAAAAAAGGAATAAGCAAGCACACCAAACAAAGCAACAAAATAAAAAGTAGCTGAACCTTCAATATGACTGTCCTTATTCCCACCCTTCCTCTTCCTTCGTCCCCTCCACCTCCCTAATTCTGGTATGTTTTGCCCACGCACCTGCAATGGCCATGCTCTTCCCTGAGCATGGCCGGAGTTCGGGTTTAGTGCCTCCCAGGCCTCTGCGATGTCCCGCTGTACTGGTGCTGATCCCGAGGTCATCGCCGCTGGTCTCCACCCAGCCGCCGGCAGGAATGCTTTGGTCGTAGCTCTCGCTCCCTTTTCCTTCTTCTGCTTTGCCGAGGTCTTTTCCATCGTTTCACGCGTTGCTCTCAGTCGATTCGTCCTTCTCCTCCCTTTTTATCCAGGGGACGGCACGTAGCGACTGTTTCTGCCTGCCGTCACCTGGAAGTAAAACTTGATTGGTTTCCACCCGGAGGACTTCAGGGTCGGGTGTTTCCCTTGTTTTGATGCCCCCGGGGTAAGACGGGTCCGACCGAGGTAGCGTCGGCCCATCACACCCAGTTCATAATCGTATTTTGAAGTGGCATTTTCACAAAAAAGCACTGTCACAAGTAGAATTAGAGTTTCACAAAAGTATACATGCATACTGTAACATATAGATAATAAGAAAGGCTTGTTTTACTACAACTGGATATTACAGAAGCAACATTCCAGTGGCGTGCAGGATTATAAATAGAAAAAAAGTACCTGCAGAAAAAAGTAGCCAGTGGAAGGACACTGGCCAGTAATCAGTGGCCAGTGACCACAAGGTGTACTTGGTTCAAGCTTAGCGATAGCAAAAACAGAGCAGGAAGAGCAGGAAGTGAAGCAGGCGATGTGCTGGCCAATCAGAAGCAAGTAAATTAGAGTGAGGTTGGAATCACCTAATGGTAAGTTTAGGTTAGTAGGCGAACGGGTTTTAAGCCCCTTTTAATATTATTTTTAACACAAAAGACTTTGCAAGCAAAGCACAAGTGCTGTGCAGGTGACACCTAAAAAAAATCTCATACAAATATGTAATGGTACATTTTCATTATCAGAACATTACAGTCTTCCAATACAGAGATGCAGAAAGTGTGGAAAACTCTTTCAATTCTTTGAGAAACTGTGTTTTTTTCTTTTTGCAAATTCTTGGTAGAAGAACTGGTGCTTCGTTTCTGTGGAAAGCTGTCAAGGCTGCTGCCAGTGGACACCTTTCACACATCTAAGATGCAGCAGTATTGCTCCTCTGACACAAGGTTTATTTTAGGCAACATTTGCTTTTGACACATCACAACTTTACAAAATGTCCTCATTGGCTGAGTCCCTGGTATGCAGTTTTCCAAGAGCTGTTTTTCATTTTCAGTCCAGTGAGCTTCCCACCCTGGCAGGTCGTTCAATGATGGACCCCTCGCTGACATCAGGAGAGCTCAAAAGCTGCCTGGAGCACTTTAAAGGTCCATTTAATCAGAAAGTTTTCTGCTTTGAAAAGTTAAGTAAAAACGGTTCTGAAGCAGCCATATTTACATAAAAACAACAGAACAGACATTTGCCTTTAGAAAATCCTTTAGGAAACTTTAGATTTTTATCTCAATACCAGAGGTTTAAAGGCCATTCTTTTCAGAATTTTAGGGTGACCGCGTCATTCTCTACACCTCATTTTCTCCGCACGGACACTGTCTCCAGTCCAGAACTCCCACATACAAATCATTGATTACAGGTGTGTCATTCTAATTAGCTCAGTGGAATCAAAACAGGATTACAACACCTAGAATAAATTAGGCTATCACACAGGAGTCCAGAACTGGAGACAGTTGTGTAATCATCTGGGAGGAAGTGGGCACGATAGGTGAAACTCCACTGTATGCTTATCGAATAGCTTTTCATACTGCACGTTTGATGGGTTTATTAATTAATAATTTTTTAATAGTACTCAATTTACAGACTGCAGAGGAATCAAAGGCTGAGCTGGCCTGCAATGGGTTGAACTGATGTGGGATATCTTCAACTCGCTGAGCCATCCTACCAACTATACAATCTTCTGAAAAATTCAAATCTGAAAATCGGCATTGGTATGTCAAAGGGTGGAAATAAAATGCAAACATACTTCAGATGCTTTAGAAAGAAGATTACTAATACATCTGTTATATAACAAACAGGTCAAGGTGGCACAACCTTCATATGCATAGATTTTAGTTTACTCAGCACGCAGCTAATTCGGTCAGAGCACTCAATGTACATGTGCATTCATGGCAAAGACAAGAAACATTCAGATCCACCTGCAATTCATGAAAGCAGTAAAGACCTGGCTGTTCCCCAATTGATGATGCAGGGCCACAGCAATGAGCAGAAAAAAATTCCACCAGTGCAAAAAGAGCATATACGTGATAGAAATGGGAATCATAATCAACCTTGTACTGGAGCGAAATGTCACCTCGAGCATGGTAGGGCCGAACGACTGTAATCTGAATGATTGAATATGGAATACGGAATTACCTGTCGATATTTTGGACCTCGATATTTTGGTTAGGATCTTCTGGTACATGATATTCCTTTCTCGATCTTCTGTACCTCCACCAGCCTGAAGACCTGCACACCTCTCTTTCGCTCTCCTTTAGTACACTCCGTGCTTAAACGGAGCAACACATTTCACCAACACGATATGAGCAGCATCTTAAAACCTGGTACGACACAACGCACTGCATCCTCACATCCTTCAATCCGAACACAATCGTTTACGCATCCCGTCTCTCTCTCCTCCGCCCTCTCTCCTTTGTTCCACCACACGCTGGGTGCAACATCGAGGGCCGACGCTGGGCCCAGGCCCAGGGCACCCACAGGTAGAGAGGCGCACGTGCACCACTCTTTCCGAGCTGCCTCGAATAATAATTTAATTCCAGGCCACTGTTCAGTTCGTTACCTGCGGATAGCAAGATGTATACTTTCGTTATCCCCCCTCCAATTACCCTTCCCCTACTCTCCTCTTCAGTCTCTCTCTCCCCCTCCCATGGACTCTCACTTCCAGTTTTGCCACTGAATATGTGATTAAGTTGAGGGGTCAAGTGGCAAATGCGTATTAACAGTCTGTTTACTGGTCTGAGGTAGTCAGCCATGAGACCAGTGAGCACAAAAGAGACCATCACCTGGGTCACCAATGGGAAGGGGGTGGAATGGGGAAGGGGTGGGGGGAGGATCAGGAGTGGCGCCAAATGTATTTTCGAATAGGGTGCAGTCTGAGCAAATGTCGGTCCTAGCAACAACATATAAAAGGAAAAGAGCACAATCGTGGGCCTCATGCATAACACACACACACACACTCCTACATAAGCCACACTAGAAAAACCGTGCACTTCCAGCCAAGCACATTCTCACGGTCAGCAAAGCACTTTGGCACCTTGCTGGGGTGTGAAGCACTAAAGACATCATTCACTTCAGTCTGGTGATTCACAGGAGTGAATGTGTGCAGTTCCAATGGGAACCATACATCGAGCTGTGCCTTCTGGTGACTCTCTCCAAAGCCTGGGGCCGCAGGTGCCAGGGCCCTGAATAGTTGAGACTTGTTGGTGCAGTTTCTTTTTCCATAGCATTCTTGACAGACTGGTATTGTGACACACTAATTCCTTTACACTTAAACTGCAGTCTTTGCAAATCTTCATCTTACTTTTACAGGCGGCACTATTTTGCAAAGATCTAGCTCTCCTCACCCTCACTCATCGCCATATGCACCGCAGTAGGAATTCCGCCTGTTAGAAATGGGGTCTTTGGTTGGCAGTCAGGTTACCCTCTGTCCAAGCAAGGACCCTCACTCTAGTCAGGGTAAGTCACACACAATCCAAACTATCCTGTGCCCACCCTTTGGTAGATTGGCACTGAGCAGTCAGGCTTAACTTAGAAGGCAATGTGTAAAGTATTTGTGCAATAAATCATACAATAACACAATATAGCCCCACAAAAATACACCACACAGTGTTTAGAAAAATACATAATATTTATCTGGTAAGATGCAGGTCAAAACGATTAAAATGCAATAAGTAAATGTTGAGATATCACTGTAAAAGTGTTATAAAGTGTCTTATGTCTTTGAAAAACAAGTAGATGTCTTTTAAAAACAATAAAGGTCTCTTGCAAGCACAAAGTACCTGGTTTACGTTCAAAATCTCTGCAAGGGACCGCACAGGAGGCGATGCGTGGAATACAGGGATGTGTGCGTCGGTTTCGCCCCTTTGCACACTGTCTTGCGTCATTGTTTTCCATGCAGGGGTAGGATTTGCATCGATTGCCGGCGCACGGACTTGGTTCCTCTTCGGGTTGCAGGGTTTTCTGGCGTCCCGGGGAAGTCACAAGCGCTGCATTGATCCAGTGGGCGTTGCGTGTAAATTTATCCCGCACGGCAGGTGCTGCATCGATTCCTCTCTGGAAGTCGTGCTGCGTCGTCCCGGGTCGGCTGTGCGTTGATCCGGTGGGCTGTGCGTCGAAGTTCTGGTCGCAACGCAGGTGCTGCATCGATCTTCTCCTTGCGAAGCAGGGCTGCGTCATTCCAGTTCGGCGTGCAGTGAATTTCTCACCGCGGGGCAGGCTGTGCGTCATTATTAACAGGGTGAGCGTCAAATTTTCACTGCACAAGAAGTCCAGTTGCAGACGTGAAGTCTTTTTGGTCCTGAGACTTCAGGGAACAGGAGGCAAGCTCTATCCAAGCCCTTGGAGAGCACTTCTCAGCACAGCCAGGGAGCAGCAGGGCAACAGCAAGGCAGCAGTCCTTGTCAGAAAAGCAGTCCCAGTGAGTCCTTTCGGAAGCCAGGCAGTTCCTCTTTGCAGGTCTGGTTCAGGGATTCTTCCCCAGTAGGTTTCTTGTCCAGAAGTGTCCATGAGGTAGAGTGTCTACCCAAAGAAGTGTCTAAAGTCCATGGGTTTGGGTGCTCTTCTTATACCCATTTTGGCCTTTGAAGTAGGCTTACTTCAAAGGAAAGTCTCACTTGTTTGTGAAATCCTGCCTTGCCCAGACAAGGCTTCAGACACACACCAGGGGGTTGGAGACTGCATTGTGTGAGGGCAGGCACAGCCCTTTCAGGTGCGAGTGACCACTCCTCGCCTCCCTCCTAGCACAGATGGCTCATCAGGTTATGCAGGCTACACCCCAGCCCCCTTTGTGTCACTGTCTGGAGAGAGGTGCAAACAGCACAACTGTCAAACTAACCCAGACAGGGAATCCACAAACAGGCAGAGTCACACAAATGGTTCAAGAAAGAAATTGCCCACTTTCTAAAAGTGGCATTTTCAAACACACAATCTCAAAACTTTACTAAAATATGTATTTTTAAATTGTGAGTTTAGAGGTCCCAAACTCCACATGTCTGTCTGCTCCCAAAGGGAAGCTCTGCTTTAATCATGTTTAAAGGCGGCCCCCAGGTTAACCTATGAGAGGGATAGGCCTTGCAACAGTGAAAACTGAATTTGGCAGTATTTCACTGTCAGGTCATATAAAACACATTAGTATATGTCCTACCTTAACCATACACTGCACCCTGCCCATGGGGCTACCTAGGGCCTACCTTAGGGGTGTATTATATGTAGGAAAAGGGAAGGGTTAGGCCTGGCAAGTGGGGACACTTGCCAAGTCGAATGTACAGTTTAAAACTGCACACACAGACCCTGCAGTGGCAGGTCTGAGATATGCTTACAGGGCTACTTATGTGGGTGACGCAACCAGTGCTGCAGGCCCACTAGTAGCATTTGACTTACATGCCCTGGGCACCTCTAGTGCACTTTACTAGGGACTTACCAGTAAATCAGATATGTTAATCATGGATAAACCAATTAACAGTACAATTTACACAAAGAGCATATGCACTTTAGCACTAGTTAGCAGTGGTCAAGTACTCAGAGTTCAAAAGCCAACAAAAAAAGGTCAGGAAAGAAAGGAGGAAGGAGGCAAAAAGTTTGTGGATGACACTGCAAAAAAGGACCAGGTCCAACATCGCATTTTTGTCTCCTTCCCCTGCAATGTTTTGTACGACTCCACTTTGCTCTATTGTGCCACCTATTTCTGCAGCATTGGTTAAAACATTATGGAAGACTAAATCCCATGCAAAATGAACCCTTGTTTTCCTGTAATAAAGTCTCCTGCTTATGGAAGGCGTAGCTTAGGCACCCTTCTGGAAGACACTAGCCTGGACGGAGAACTGACATTTGCTGTGGCATTAAAAGGGGAGGACCCACAAAACCTACCTGTCTCTGACAGGATACCTGGAGCCAATTGTCTGACCACTAATTCATATCAGTGTGTACAAGAAGGTCTTCAGTAGATCACTATGGTGCCTGGTGAGCTTCTCTCAACAATGGAGCATCTATTGCACTTTTCAAAACTTTAAGGATTGCCCTGGCCAATGAGACATTAATTATTAACTTCCCCTACAGCACCTGAAGTCACAAGCCGGATAACCCTACCCGGGATCAAAAACGTGCTCAGAGGGGAAAGATGAATGGACAGCACAGCAGGAAGAGAACAGGCTCAAGAGTGCCTAGAGGCTGGATACACTATCTCAGTTTGCAAATCAGGGATGTGCAAATTTGATACTTACTGGTTTGCAAATGGGCCTACAATTTCTGATACGACCAACGTACAAATAGGTCGCACTGGATGTTTCCCAGTCACAGGGGGCGCAAATCGACTTGCGTAATAAATAATAATTAGGCATGTCACTATGACGAATGACAAGGATTCAACTAGAGTTTAGATTTGGCATAATACCAGGGAATTTCATAGCACTGCCTTCCCATGTCCTGGGTCTTTAACCACATGAGAGGGAGTGGTCGCCCCACTGTACATTATTATGCTTCCACTTTTCATTCCCCAAGGATGGTCGAACACAAACAGGCATACTCACCTACTTCTCCAACTAAAGAGCTCTAGGGAGAGCCTTTCATGGAACAATGCTGTTTCCATGATGAAGGAGGGGCCGATGATGAAGAATGTCCCCACTTTGAGTTCAGGGCTTTGTCCTCTTTTAATGAGAAAACCTCTTTCTGTGGTTCCCTTCAAGTGTTCTTAGGTACTCAAAGTAGTGTTACAAAACTATTAGGGTGTGCCAGGTACTTTAGTGGATAATTCACCTTGGAGTATGTATTCTCATACAACCAGCTAATTTCCCTCTACACTCCTCCTCTCACCGTTGTGATATATGTCAACATTTTGTAAGACAATGGGGTGAGAATAGCAAACACATTTTGTTTGCTTCCCTCAAAGACGGACAGCATGATCTGTCAAAGGAGATACTGTCCTCTATAGGACTTTTTTCTTTAGTAAATCACTTATAATCCCTTTGAAATGCAGGTCACATTTAAATGGTTTGTGATCACAGTTGTGGTTGCAAACGACTGATACATACTACTGTGACTCACAATTAGGAGAGAACCCCATTTACTGCCACCTCATAATTGAAGTTCGGAATAGGTTGCAAAACTCATTTTGTGAGTCAGAAAGGCTTTTCTGACTCGCAAAATGGATTTAGCACTTGCACATTACACTCCAGGAGTCACAACCCTTATGGGTTTAAGAATCACATGCAAAAGTGTTTCGAATATTGGGCCCTAAGGCATGGAGTAATGGATATAACCAATAAATATTCAGGATAGTTCTGTGCATTCATGGGCTGCATTGAAAAGCCTGTTGTTTCAACAGGCTTGTTGGTGCTCAGTCAACTGTACGGCTCTGAAGATCAAATTGGTCTCTTCTTCAAATCAAGTAATGTGTAGACTTAGACATTAATTTAGTTTTGAAGATTGCTTTGCACCCACCCGTCAAAGAACTGAGCTTGATTTTTAGGTTAAGGTCTTCTATTGAGGCAATTAATTACTTTGGCATTTTCATGTCTCCTATTCCCTGGAATTGTGGTCTCAAGGGATTCTAAGTGTCCAGAGGGGTAGAGGTGTCCACATGAATCACATATGAGGATTTCTTGCTCACTATCACTGTACAAGGTGAGCAAATTGGACCTGGAACACTGCAATACATCTGAGATCAAACGTGTCAACGTTTCAAAGCTCTAACGGAGCAATTTTGCATTGAAATGTGAGGACAAGCATTAAAATATTAATTTGAAAGCCTAAGAATTAATTTTTACTTTGTAACTTGATTGAAGAATTTTGGAAATGTGCTGCAAAAATTTGGCTAACCATTTATAAAATTAGTAGCCCCTATTTCATCGGAGATCAGTGCTAGGTGAGGAAAAAACACAATATTTGGTGGACAAGGCGGTTCCCAGACATGGACTCTGAAAAGAAGCACATCTCCTGCATTAATTCTGTTTGAAAATTGATTAATATTTTGCACATCAACTTTATTTGTCAGAGGTAATAGGATTAGCAAAAGATACAAATGAGTGCATTTGAATGACTTAAATTATCACCATGACTGAAATTCAAGCTTGATGACAAGACTTGCCCATGGCCAACTTACACGGATAAAAAACACATGGTTTAAAATACAGACTCCAAAGTCCAGTTGTGGGACTACACTTAGGCCCATATTTATACTTTTTGACGCTAAACTGCGCTAACGCAGTTTAGCGTCAAAAAGTTTTGCGCCGTCTAACGCCATTCTGAAGCGCCATGCGGGCGCCGTATTTATGGAATGGCGTTAGACGGCGCAATCAGACCGGCGCTGCCTGGTTTGCGTGGGAAAAAACCACGTAGACCAGACAGCGCCGGCGTAGGGGGAAAATGGCGCATGGGCGTCTTAAAATGGGGCAAGTCAGGTTACGTCGAAAAAATCGTCTTAACCCGACTTGCGCCATTTATTTTCGACGCCCATCCCCCATCAACATGACTCCTATCATTGTAAAGATAGGAGTCATGCCCCCTTGCCCAATGGCCATGCCCAGGGGACTTCTGTCCCCTGGGCATGGTCATTGGGCATAGTGGCATGTAGGGGGGCACAAATAAGGCCCCCCTATGCCACCAAAAAAAAATATAAAAAATAAAAAATTATACTTACCTGAACTTACCTGAATGTCCCTGGGGTGGGTCCCTCCATCCTTGGGGGTCCTCCTGGGGTGGGCAAGGGTGGCAGGGGGGGTCCCTGGGGGCATGGGAGGGCACCTGTGGGCTCATTTTGAGCCCACAGACCCCTTAACGCCTGCCCTGAGCAGGCGTTAAAAAGTGGCGCAAATGCGCCGTTTTTAGCCACGCCAACTCCCGGGCGTCTCTTTTGCCCGGGAGTATAAATACCACGTAAAGGCCTGGGAGTCATTTTTTAGACGGGAACGCCTCCCTTGCATATCATTAACGCAAGGAAGGGGTTCACGCTAAAAAATGACGCACATTCCGGGAACTTTGGCGCTATTCGCCTCTAACGCCATAGTATAAATATGGCGTTAGTTGGCGTTAGTTTTGCGTCGAAATTGCGTCAAAAAAAACGACGCAATTTCGGCGCAAACGGAGTATAAATATGGCCCTTAGTGTGTAATCATCACTTATAAAGCATGTTTTATATGGAGATGCACAAGTGACACATTTCACGTTCAAGAGAGGGATTGTCTTGCCTTCACAGAAAGTTTCTGCATGTTGTTGGTCCTGGCCCCTTGATATACCTCTGTAAAAAACATGTTGTTCAGAAATGTACATTTTTGATTTGTGTTTTCGTGTCATTAGACAAGTAATTTAGCTTGGGTAGACATTGCTAATCTGGGCTGAGTTTTTCTGGAAGATATTTTTATAAAATGCATTAGTGTTGCAGGGATAATATAATATTTCAGAAACCATGAGACCTATATACTTCATTGCAGTGTCAAAACATAGGTTTTGGTGCTCAAGTAGTCTTATAGAGACAGAAAATAACTCCTAAGAGCAACCCTTCAGCCATTTTCCAAAATGGCATCTCTGTAATGATGTGTTTTAGTCATCATATTGGTAATTTATTTTAATATTGTTTTTGTTTCAGTTTTTTTATTGATTCAAATTCATAAACATGAGCAAAGCAGGTGGTAGCAGAGGATCTTTACCTCCTGACAGAGTGTTTGTAACTACAAAATCTGAGGACTCTTTCAAGAAAAAAAAATGTGTCACATGCCAAACTAATCCAAAAGAACAGATAACATCAACTGCGGCTGGACAGAATAGAGTTTGAGATGCTACAGATATATGACAAGATGAAGTTCCTAATAGATTTAAACTGATGGGTGAAGAGGATTAAATATTTTATCATTGTAACAACAAGTGCTATAAGTCATAAACAATGGAAAAAAGCCCGGAAAAAATAGTTAAAAAAAAGCAGAAACCAGAGAATCACAACAAGAATCCAAGTCTTCTGAGAAGGACACGACAACCAAACCCAATACCCAAGCATTTAGAAGATCAATGGCTACCCCTCGTCTACCTCTAACAACTGATCTGAAAGTCAAAAGGATCTTCAATGTTTTATCTGTGGTTTAGCCAGAACAAGATCCAAACAAACTGACGAAAGAACAGAGTATGTGACTCTCAAAGGGCAAACAAGTTTTTATCTGCAGCTAGTTTCTTCCAAGATGATGTTTTTAGCCGAGTAGCTGATCTAAATAGCGAGGTGAATGTATTTGCAGCGGATTTGTAAGCCCACCTGAACTGCATGGGTGCGTACATTTGAAAATATGAATGTATAATGAGCTCCCAGCAGGAATGTAACTACCAGCCTTCAGTTAAGTTTGCACTCTTTGAAAAAGCAAACAAAATTTTAAAGCCACTCTTGATTGCTGGCTATGTGTTCACACTCAGTGAAATCAGAGAAATAATGGTCAACATTGATGAACCGTATTGATCCAAAATAATGAAATTAAGATTTGTCTGGTGAGAATGTACAATGACATAATTCATTTTTGTCAGTCTAACAAAAAGAATAAGCCATTTATGGTGTTCTCAGCTGATTTAACTCCTGGAGGTCTTGGTGCCAAAATAAGATTATAAGAATTCAGTAAAATCAGCAGGAACCATTTTAAAAAACACCCTGAAAGATTGAGATTTTGGACTTAATGGCAAATTCTGTGATGCGCCAGAGCCCCGGAAATCATGGGAATCAACAAGAATGCCTGATGTTGTCTTAACATTTACGCTGTTACAAGTTAAAGTTCTTGAGTTTGGAGCATAGGCCGACAACATTGATGATGGATTTGAAGATATAAGTGAAGAAGCGGAAGACAATCCCATGAACGAACTTGCTTATGCTCTGCTAATGTACTGCCTTTTCCAAATCATATTCTATGAATTATTTCACACCAAAAAGAAAATTCCGCTACACATGATGACTGTCTATGCAATCTATGACAAGTGCAAAAGCAGAGAGCTAATCACTTCAATGAATAGGATTGGCATATCAATAAGTTATAATGACATAGTACAGAGCAGGAACTTTTGTTTTCATGCTGTAAAATCTTGTGAATCCAACAGCACACCACTTCCAAGTCACTTTACCAGGAAAGGATTTACAATTGCTGCTCTTGATAATTTTGATTTTGAAGACACCTCTTCTTTGTCTGGAACATCCAGCATACATGATACTGCCAGGGTGCTTCTTTCAAGGCTATACCAATGAAGTAGCTGCTGGAAAACAAGCTGTGTCAGCTGTAGGTATACAAAGACGAAGCGGCAAACCTATAACCCAACTGCCTTGCCAATGTGTGCAAAATCACTATAAGACATCCACACGTCCCATTCTACCAGAAAGTTTCAAATTTGCTGAAGACATGGATCTTCTTCTACATGATGCTGTGGTCCGCAAAGCTTAAGTGAATTTATCATATCGCTTCTTCGGTGCGGACTGAAAGATCAAGAAAAGCCAGTTCCTCCTTGGGCTGGAATACATGGGCTGATCACCCAGAATACCGCCCCACCGAAAAAGTTTGGGTTTTTACCAGTAATGCCATCTCCAGTCACAAACTACACAACAGTATACACAGATCTAAAAAAATTCCAAAATGTGCATGCTCAGCTTGATTGATGACAATTTTCTGCGATGAAGATGTTTTCCGTTAGCTGAAATTTTTATGAGCAATCCAGTATAATTTGATGGTCTTTATCCAATGATGGGTGTTTTTCACATGACAAAAGTTGCATTGCGGTGTGCAGGAAGTTATCTCGGTGGATGTGGCATAGACAATGCACTTATTGAGGCTGAAATCTTTGGAAACAAATCTGTCCTGTCAGTAGTGAACAGAACTCACTATGTTCATTTGTTGCAAGGTATACTCATCATATCTGAGCCTGTAGAAAGATTGTGTTGAAAGCCTTTCTGGAGCAAGAATGACAAATTAGGTTTTGCATATCTTATCTCAGAAGTGAACAAGGCACAGAGTGCACTTCATTCAAAGGACATAATGCAAATGACAATGTTTCTTAAGGGATCCTGACCTAAGCGCATAACAATGTTCTAATTCTTTGATTTTTAACATTTTGAACCACCACTGTGAATATGTTGGATTGAGCGATGATCGCCAGTTTTGAAGAATTAACAATCTGGCTAGAAAACACAAAAACTATCTTCTTTGCAGGAGGGATGAAACATTAACATCGGGAGAATACCCCAAAACTGCTATGTAGATGAAGATTGACTGATCTAGCCCTGGAGCGCGCATACAGTGCATCTGAAGGTATGCCCAGAAGGGAGTTATTTGAGGGCACTCCCAAATAATATGGGTCCAGTTGGCTCCATTCACAGCTGAGCACCTAAAGCATCTATCAGGAACCTAGGGATTAATTTTGTGCAAAAATGCCAGAATACTGTAAAGTAAACATTTTGCATAAAGTTGCATTCACCAAAAATGTGCCCCCTTTATTAAACAAAACTTACGCTAATTTACCCTCTACCAGATCTCTTACATAATTTGGAGACCTTCCCTGGACTGCTAATTATCTCAAGCCTTTGAGTATAACGTCTTGACCTTCTGCTGTCTAAAACTACTGACCCAGTCACTAATGGATCTACAGGTAGTGGAGGCAATCCAGCTTTCAACCAGGTCTATGCTAGTCCAAATTCTACTAAGATCTACATTGCTTAAAAATTGTCTAGTAAAAATAAAGGATCCATGTATCATTGCCTTATGGAATGCTTGATTTCCATCCAGGTCTTCCAATTGGCTTGATTAAAAAAATCAGATAGCTGAATAAATCCACAAGACGCCCACCTAGCGCTGATGCTATTGTCCAATAAGAGACGGTTATCAACATAAATATCTGCCAAGTGGGTTGCGCCATTGATGACTTGGATGTAAAAGTGTTTGTGCAGTTGCTCTTTACATTTAAGAATCCATCCTAAGACCTTGTATCTGACTTTTTAAGGGGATTTTGTGAGGCGTAGAAAATCATCAATTCAAATCAAAATTAGATTGATAAAGAAATTGTATTCGCCTGCATTTGATCTGAGACTTTTTTGGAGAACCTATATGAGCCTATATGAGCCGTGAGCAAAGGCATCAAAATAATATTCTGGCAGATCAAGGCCACCTTCTTTTGTCAACCTATAAAGGCATCAATGGCTAACCTCTTTATTTTCCCAGATAAAAGCAGAAAAGTAGAAAAAAATGCCCTCCAGATCTTTAAAGAATTTCATTTGGAGAGCGCACAGGATAGCTGAGAATAAGAAAGTAGATAAAGGTAAGACTGACATTTTTATCAGAGCAACCTGACCCATTATTGACAATGGCAATTCAGTCCACTTCGCAAAAAGACCCTTAATCTTACACACCAGAGGGGAGTAATTCAGTGGGAAAAAATCTGTCACATTTTCTGTTGCATATATGCGTAGATATTTTTTAGGCCGAGAATTAAATAAGGGGTGCAATTCTATAGATAAGGTATTGAGTGCACATTTATTTAGCCAGATTTCCGTTTTCAGTGTGTTGACCTTGTACCCGCCCAGCTCCTGGAAGTCTCAAAAAGTGTTTAAAGCCTGTTTGTAATTTGCCCGGGCCCGGTTTTAAGAATAACGCTATATCATCAACATATAGTTTAATGCAGGTCATGCGATTTATACGAGGCACAACATGGGTATCTTTGTGAATTACTATGTCTCAAGGCTCTATAAATAACACAAAAAGAATAGGTGACAAGGGACATCCTTTCCGCGTGCCCCTAACAATCGAGAAGATCCCGATATTTTGAGAATTAGGGGGTTATTCCAACTTTGGAGGAGGTGTTAATCCGTCCCAAAAGTGACGGAAAAGTGACGGATTTACCACCAGCCGTATTACGAGTCCATTATATCCTATGGAACTCGTAATACGGCTGGTGGTATATCCGTCACTTTACCGTCACTTTTGGGACGGATTAACACTCCTCCAAAGTTAGAATAACCCCCTTAATGTCTATTTGGACAGAGGCCCGTGCATATAAGTGTGATATGCTCTGAATAAACCTCTCTGTAAACTTGAACTCTTGGAGAATGGCAAAAAAGACTGGTCTAGGACACTAGGTCAAAAGCCTTCTCGGCATCTAAAAAAAAAACCTGTGCAGGGATGCGATTTTGCGAAGAAAAATCTAGTGCCTCAATTAAAAAGTGCATGTTAGAAAATAGTTGCCTCCCAGGAATAAAACCGCAATGACCTGGGTGGACAAAGGACCTAATGTTTTACTCATGCGATTAGTCAATACTTTAGCAATTATTTTATAATCCATGTTTAACAAACCAATAGGCCTGCATGAGTTGACATTTTCTTTATACTTATCGTTTTTCAGAAAGCTGACCACCACGGCAGAGCGAAATGATGCCGGGACCTCGCCTCTCGTTCAAATATGATTAGCCAGCTTTACAAATTGAGGACTTAAGCCTAATGCAAATTTCTTTAAAAACTCTGCAGGTAACCCATCTTTGCCACAAGCCTTCCGGGTGGCCAGTGACCTTATCACCCCCTCAATCTCCTTGAGGGAGACTGCAGCCTTTAGGGCCTGCTTCTGGATGGCACCAAGCTTCGGAAGGGGTAGCTGAGATAGAAAATGGTTCAGAGGGACCATGTAAACTATTGTTGTACACTGTACATTGCTTTACAATGTTTTTTTTCAATTCTAAAATCTGCGTGGGCTCTCTGATGTGAGTTCAGATTTGATTGCCGAATAACGCGGTAAACATATTCTGAATTTGGCATTCTCGAGTCAGCCATGCTAAGAATTTGCCTGCATACTCACTCTCATCCTAAACCCTCTGAAGGTAGGCAGCATTGGAAGTATAGCTGCGGACATAATAAAAATCTTGCATACACTTTCTTGCTTGATTAAGCTCCAATTTATTGTGATCATTCTTGTTACAGGAGTATGCCTGACTTACTTGCCAAAGCCCAGATTCCAGATCTTCCCATTGAGTGGCTAGCGTCTTTCTCTGATTAGTGGTGTGAGAGGTTATTCGACCTCAAATTGCTGCCTTGAAGGTATCCCAGACTACATCTACACTAGCGGAGCCTGTGTTTAACGCAAAGTAACTTATTATCTCACATCATACACCATTCTTCATTTTCCAAATTAACCTTGTCAAAGTGCCACGGTGAAGCAAGTCTCTCTACCTTGATCCCTATGATAGCCATCTCCACCAGGGAATGATCTGAAAAGTTCCTTGGAGTGTGTTTATAATTACTTAATTTCTATTCTTGGGAAGATAAAAAATATTCCAACCTGGCTGCAGAATTGTATTTACCCAAGAAACATGAATACTCCTGTTTGGTCGTATAGTACGTTCATCAAACATCGACTAAAGCTAAGGTTTGCATACCATTAAACATAGCTTTGGCTACCTATGGTTTATTCTGTTTGCTCGTCTGAGATGTGGAATCCAGAGTTGGGTTCAAAAGAAAACTAAAATCCCCCCCAATAATTATTTCCCCCGGGATGATCAACAGAGCCTGCGTGAGCTTGACGATTGATGTGGGATCGTCAAGCATGGGGGCATAAAGTGTAGCTATTGTCAATCTAGATGTATTGAGCAGACCACTAATAAGAGCCCATTAACCATTCTTATCTGAGTATATCTGACCTATAGAGGAAAATATCTGTTCACATATATTGCTACCCCTTGATGAGTGCCTTGCGCAGATGATAAACAGTGGTAACCTGCCCAGTGCTTAAACATCTTGTATTTCGGCTCCTTTTTGTCTGAAAAATGTATTTCTTGAATTAAAACAGGATCTGGCGAATGTCCTTTTATCCTCTCTTCAGTGGCTCAGGCGTTGCGCTTATTATTTAACCCAATTAAACAATTCGGAGTCTCTGTTTATCCAACTTATTATCCACCATTATCATGATACTAGAAACCAAGACCCATTGATGTGCACATACAGTACTGTGCGAAAAAAAAACCCATCTCAAAGTAAACATAATAATGTGCCCGAGCACCATAGAAATGATAAAGAGCATATGCGCACAGCACTTATCCGAACGGGGAGACTGTTTCCACATTATGGGCCTCATTACGATTTAGGCCAACGGAAAAGCCCGTCTGCCAAAATTCCAACTGGAGGGTTGCCACCATTGTGGCTGCCTCAGCACTGGGACCATTAGAAGTTTCTGCCCCCTGGCCTAGCGGGAAACGTCCTACAGCATTGTCTCAGGCTCGTAATAGAACCGGCGACAATGCTGTAGTGCGCAGGGTGCACCACCAATGTTCAAAGCAGACAGTGAACATTGTGAGGGTGCTGGCCAGGGGGACCCCTGCACTGTCCATGCCAAGTGCATGGGCAGTGCAGGGACCTCCCGGGGACCCCTGCATCTGTTCTCCACCAGCCTGTTAATGGAGGTGCTACTGCCATGAAATCGCTGGCAGAGAACAAAGTTGTGATCCCCAGCGCTGCCCTGGCGGTTTAGGACCGCCATGACTGCCAGACCGCTGGGACAAATAATCATGGCGGTGCTGGCGGTCCCATCGCTGCACAACCACTGTAGTCGTAATAATGCACTCGCCCACATTGGCGGCAGTCCGACTGCCACCGCGAACCTGGCGGTCATGAGACTGCCAGGTTTGTAATGAGGGCTTATGTCTATGAATATTGAAGTGCAATGTACTACGGATAAATACATCCTATAGCATGTTCCCTTGGGAATAGCTGTACTGTTAGCACCTGTTGATCCTAAAGTAAATTCTCACTGGGCAGGCACCTTTTCACCCCCATGGCCTCTAAAACAACCCCAAATGCTCCCAGCTCACCCCAGCCCTTAAGGCATATCAAGTCTGCATCCAGTTGCCACATCTACTCCAATGTAAAAATTCGAAAAGCTCTTCCTTTTTTCCAAAATGCTTAACCACAAGCCACCTCCCACTGCCCCATCCCTCACTCACACACTTACCCAAAAACCCTTGAGGGAGGATTTGTTGACCCGCAGCCCCCCGTACCCTAATTACCCTGGGTGCCATGACACTGCACCCCCCTGCGCTCAAGATCCCCAGAATGCACTGGAGTCCCCCATCCACCCCCTCCCCCCGGAGCACACATGCAAGCACACCTCCATTAGTGTATGTGTCTCAGTCCCAATTTCAGGCCCAAACATGGAGCAGCACAAACTATGTTAGAAAAGCCCCATATCAAAAGTACGTTCTAGTCAGTTGATGAAAAGGGGCATAACTGGGAAAACGCTGCAAAAATAACTGGGCTTCAGCACTATCTGAAAAAGGTGGAACTGACCCTCCACCAGAACTCTGAGCTTAGATTGTTGAAAAATGGATGCTTGGGAGCCTTTGGTTTTGAACGAGTCAATCATCTTAATAAATTCTCTCCTTCTCCGTGCTGCGAGCGCCAACATGTCAGGGAAAATCTTAAACTGAGACACCTCAGGAGCGGAGAGTGTTTTCATTTCTCTAGTATTGGGAGGCCATTGAGAGGGTACCCTGTGGGCACGGTGCTGGATAACTGTTTGTTGCATGGAAACCACATTGTCCTCCAGATCCAAAGTTCAAGTTTCGGCTTCCTTAAGCCTGCCTGAGACCTGGACCATGGCTTCTTCGATCTTAGCCAGGCGTTCATGGAGAGCTGCAATTTCGTGTGCCTGGGTGATTTTCAGCTCTCTGATTTCAGCCAAGATAGTCTCTAACATTTTCCTTGTAGACTGCTCACTATCATCCCTGGCGTTAGTGTTTGCTGTGGATAACTTTCTAATGGAATGTTTCCTGACTCTGATTCCAGCTGTATCCTCGATGCGTTAGAGTTCATACTTTATGAAACTATCTTGAGTGGTGTCATAACAGGTGACCCATTTACCGGGGAAGAAGATGGGTGACTGGTGCCTTCGGAGGCTATGACCAGGGCTGAGTCTCCCATCTGTGAAGCGCCCCTTATTTGTTTGAAAAACAAAGAGTAGTGTTTGGATCGAGCTGCAGGGACTTGGCTGACCCCGCCTAGGGTAGCCATGGGCCCCTCCATCCCCACCACCACATCCGTAGCTACTGCATCAGAGCATGATTTTATTAAATGTGAATCCAGACCAGTCTACCCACCATCACTGCACAGCCCCTGTCTGGTGTCCGACTGTGGCATTCCTCTCTGCCTCGAGTAGTTCTCTGGCACCAAGCTCCATCCTGTATTGGGTACTGCAGCTTGACTGAGTACTGGCTGTTTTGGTTTGGGCCCCCTTATGTTTAAGTATCTGAGATAGGCGGGCTGACTGACTCTGCCGCCTTAGAGCTTACTGCTTTCCGTTGGAGAGTTCGCATGATCAGTAAACTTAGTACTGAGTCTTGAATACATGTGGGGCAGCGCCAAAAAATAGTTACCACCGTTCAGCCCAGCCCAGTATTTGCCAGTTTTTGTGAAATAAAATTGTAAACTCCGCTTCCTACTAAAAATGTCTAAAGAAACAGTCTTGTATCACCACAAAGTTTGTCTCACTGACGCATTATGGGGTACTATGCTGTTACAGCAGAGAGGAGCTTCTACTGAGAATTGATCCTTACTCAGAGGTGCCAGCAGGGAAATCCCGGTGAGTCACGGCCTACCCTGACACGTCGCAGCAGCCCGCACTCACCTCAGAGCCTGGAAAACTGCTACAGCTTCCACACTTTTGTGGTGTTGCAGCACATGTGGACAGAAGGGGGGCCAAAATCGCCGGGCCCTGTTGTACCAGAACCGCCAATGTTTGGCACAGCTACAGCCGCTCCTGCGGTGGGCCAATCACTCCAACGATGGCCTTGATCTCAGCAGCAATCGCCTCCATCAGCGGGAACACAACGGCTGTGTCTGTGTCTCCGGGGGAGGGAGGGGAGTGCACTAGCGGCAGGACATGTGGGCTGCATCTGATGGAAAGAGAAAAAGCTGTTTGACATAATCACTAAAGCTAAACTTCCACACTTTAATTGCCATAGTAAGAGTTTCCTCCAATCAACCATTACAAAACAGGTTACAAAAAAACTACTTTTGCAAGCACATAGACAGATGATATAGCAAAAGAAAGGGGTGAATTTATTAAGGACATTCTGTTGCATGATCTTTTTCCATCAAACTAATTATTTGATGGAAATGCTGCAACCAAACAAGTGAAGCACAAACTCGTACAAGAGCTCGAAAAAAACCTGTGAAACGGTGTCCTCATTGAAAACTGCTGTTGTTGTGGGCTATATATCACAATTGTGAATGGTCAAGATTTCATCCACGCAAAACTTCGGAGAGGTCATTCAGACTGTTCTACAGATATCAAAGTCAGTGTGCACCTTGCAAGAACTGCACATTGTCTTCAACCATTATCTTGAACTATCTGTCAAAGAATGTGAGAGAACCACACAAATAGGCAAACCAGATAAGTGGAAAAAATGACCTTGCCTGCATCAAAAATTCGACACTTATACCTGTGCAACTTGATAAATTCTGGTCAACATCGAACAAGATGAACTTGGAGATGTTAACTCTCCAAAACATTGCTAATGCTTTGGTGAACACAGAATTTCCAATTGTTGCAAGTGGAATGACTGTCAATGAGGAGTTGGTGCCTGCAGAGATATATTCAAAAGGTATGAGGCATATTGTTTAAGAACTTAACAGCATATTGGAGAAAGCTGACCTTCATGTTGTGCCACATGTTGAGTGGGCTGTTTGAAGTGGTTCCAATCAATTCATTGTATTGTCAAATGACATAGATATTATTGTGCTACTTAGATTTGCTGCAATGTTCATTAGTCAAGGATTGTCAGAGTTATGGATACATTATGAAACAGGCAAGAAAAGACACGTAATCCTGCTTCATATTCTGTACAACAAAATTGACCCAGAGAGGCCCAGTGTTCTTATTGAGGCACATATTCTTATGGGTGGTGCCACTAAGAGTTAAATTGGAACAAAGCTTGGAGCTTTAACTGCTGAACCTGTGAAGTTTCTAAAAGGATTCACTGAGACAGAGAAAGAATGTGACTTTAAAGATGTAGAAAAATACCCTGTGCCTGTGTGGAAAATGAATTCTGATTGTCACACATTTGACGATCTTCGGTACAGTGAGTTCAAGAGATCAGTCCCGCTAAGTGACCTTCTACTGATGTCATATTCTGTGCATGGACACATTAAAAGAGCGTTGTACTTGATCAGAAGATGTGTAAATGTTTTGGACCATGCATATGTAGAGAAAGATCAGTGTACATTTGGTTGGGGAGATATTGACGGGGTGCTAAAATCTACAAAATGTTTAAAGCCTCTAACCACAGAACTTACATGTACATGTGCTTGGAAAACCTGTGCTACAAAAAGGTGTCCCTGATTGCCAAAACAAATAAACTATGTGAACTATGAAAATGTGTCTAAAACAGGAGTGATAAACATAATTTTTTTCATATTCAGATCCTAAACATTGTTTGGTGTACACTTAACAGGATTAAAAAACATTATTATTTGTTTCATTCATATAAATGTCTCTGCTTCCTCTATTGTAGCCACCATTTTAGAAAATGGTGGAAGTGTTGCTTTGAGGAGTTTTTTTCTGTCTCTGAAAGACAACTTGAGCCCCAAAACCTATGTTTTGACACAAAAATGAAGTGTCTAGGCCTCATGGTTCCTGAAATATTACATCATCACTGCAACACATCTGCCATTTTTAAAAATGTCATCCAGAAAAATTAGGCTCAGATCAGGAATGTCTACCCAAACTAAATTACTTCTCTAATAATCCAAAAACACAAATCAAAAATGAAAATCTCTGGACAACAATTTTTTTACGGAGTTATATCAGGGGGCCGGGATTATGTTGCTTAACCGGGCACATTGTCAACATCAAGTATGCATGGAGATGTTGTACTCCTATAAAAAATCCTTACAATTCAACTGAAAGGAGTTATGTGTCAGCAATATGCAGGGCTACTAGAAATAGTCAGGAGGACCAAACTGTGCATCAGAGTTGACTAATAAAGAGGAAAATAATGTGGCCTAATGCTGCACAATCTGAGGCAGTATTACTTGAAGATTCTGTCCTTTTTACAGGTTAACACTCTCTGGGCAAATGATACTCATCAATAGTATCAAGTAAACGTCTAACTAGAGCAATCAGCAACCGAAAGACGAACAATTAATTTTTTCAAAGGGACCATTGAGTAGCAAAATGCTTGGCAGGGTTTTTGGGAACTTTGGACCTTTTGAGCTCGAAACAATATTTTGTTAAAATCCGCAAATTTTACAGCATAATGTAGAAAGTGTGGCAATTCAAATCCATAGCTCTGCGGAAAAACGCTGCAACTGCATAACCACATAATTTAAGTGGCCCAGGCTTTATGTAAAGGCCACTCAAACTCTTACGTTGTTAAGTACAATTATAATAATGACCTCTAGAAAGCACGTGGCCGATAAAACTGCTACGTTTCTATCCAAGCCTCAAAGCTTAATTTGTTTACCTCGAACTTTTCTGCCTTTCCAGTCCAGAGATTTCTATTATTTAAAACTAGACCCAGCTCCTCTTAGCAATTCGACATGAAACATGCAGGTCAAGCAGAAAACTGTTTGCATTGATTGTTGGCGTTTTGCGGCTTTTCTGTTTAAAGGTAAAGCACACAGTCTGTGTAAAACAATCAAAGAAGGCCTGGTAACGACCATGGAGGACAGAACATAATATATTTCCATCTCAACGTGTGTGGGGTAATACAGAAGAAACCTATGAAATACTGCTGAGTGTGTTTATTTCAAATTGTAAAGTGTTTGCCTGGTTCGAACATGTTTTTTAACAGATGTTACATGAATTCTGCCCTTAGGATTCATTGTCTACTACATTCCCAAGTGATTGATTGCTGACGTCATTTTCCTAATGTGACATAAAGTTAAGTCGCAGGAAGTGCCCTCCATGGTAGTGTGGGATGTGGGGTAAACCTAGGGAGACCTAGAAGTCTGTTTCCTTAAACAAAGAATTGCAACATAGAATTCATAACATAATCACTTAGCTGTACTAAAAGGAAAGCTATCATGCACTGTACACATCCTGGAAGAAATGACTAGGAAAAACAAACAATCATTGGCAAAGTCAATAAATCTACAATTAGCTGCCAGTGTTTTGGCCTTATCAATACTTGTTTAGTTCTGTCATGGTTTTTGTGAAACTTTGTAATTTGAGGCAGCTGTCTGAAAAGCACACATTACCATAGTAGTCCCAAGCTCTGACAATATATAGTCTGCAAGTGTGCCTCTTAGGAATTGTGTGCAAATGTGCTCCTTGTGAAAGACCAGAAAGCAGACACTCACAGGGACCTAGGTCAGGGGCTGAAGTGAGCTCATCCATTGCCACATCCTGTAATCAGTAGTGGGTGGAGAAAATATACGAGTGACACAGAAAGAGGCCAGTCGGTGGAGACGGCTGGCTGAAAACACCTTTATTTTATATGGCATTTCAGCAAAATCAAGGGGTCTTGGCTAAACGACAAACCTAACAAGCATTTACAATGCAACGGGTCTCGCGTTTGCTCATGTTAGAGCTGATCGCGTTGTAAACTCCTAACCCGACTTTTCACCTTTCGGGCAAAAGTGCATTTATGTACATAACCCGAAAAAATGAAATTAACTATGTAAAGCGCTCAACTTCTGCCAAGCGAGATCGCGCTCGTAAATTAGAGAAAAAGAAGTCCACAAGCCCGATGGAAAACAGCGAGCCTCGCATGTTTTCTGTACTTGGTCACTGCGCTCGAGGAGGGCTAGCTACCGGAAAAGGCATGACGTATGCGTGCCTTCGACTAATGAAAGCAAGCAGATTTTATTAGGCAACCCCATGAACCAATTAAAAACACTGACGTGAAGTTGACAAGGCTCCGAGCCCTTTTCTAAATACTAAAGCGTCTCGCTGCGATTCGCATGCGCGAGAGCATGCAACGCAGGCTCGACCCTAAAAATGGCTTGTAGGCCTATGAAACCATATTATTGTATTTAGATATGGAAACGCCACGTTTGAAATATTAGAGCCAGTCATTGGAAATTGCACAGGATGATCTTCACTCCCTTAGAAGAGGTATTTCGTTACAGATGGGGACCATCCATTCGCAAAACACAAATAAAAAACTGTTTAGCCTTAACTGGTAGGCCTCGACCATCTGCTGGGGAACACAAGCCACACGGGAGTGCTCTGCCCTTGCAGGAGTTGGTGCTATTTGTAGCTTGGCCCCTAGGAAAGTCGTAGAGCTCTGTAGATGTTAAGCTGCTTAATACATTCGTGAGTCTAACAAATTAGTCATACATTTATCTACTGCCATATATTTTGTGGGGTGGTGAATACGACGTTCTGTGCGTGGATGCAGAAAAATGTAATTTCGTGCGGGTTATTGTGACCAACTCAGTGATTTCTTTCCAAAGTAATATCGTGGTGCGCCTGAAATACAATTAGTTTTCAGCGGTTATATCATTGTTTGTCTTCCTTCCTCAGTGGAGTGGGCCCAGTGATGCTGAATTGTTTTGAGCACAGTCCAAGAAAAGCAAAGTAAATGCTCATCTGGCAGGAACCCTTATATTTATGGCTGGACTCACATCCCTGCAGGGTATACATTCCCATGGGGTTAATTTATGGCAAATATCCTCACTGCTCGCGTTACCCTGTTTCTATTAGAAAAGTGAAACCGAGTCCAACCCTAGTGCCAAAAACGTCTGCAGCTCCTATGCTAGTGATACCCAATGCAAGGAGTATATTGTGTTGGGATACCAAGCATTTACAATGTAATAGGTCTCGCATTTGTGTGAGTTAGAGCTACTGACGTTACAAATGGCAATGTCTTTTACCCATGTGTTTTCATTTGGACTGCAGTGGATGTATGTGGTGTGGAGTGAAATTATGTGAGTTGCAATGGAATTGATAGTTGTGGAATTGTGTGTGGTGGACTTGTGTGGTGTAGAGTCGATTTGTGTAGAAGAATTATGTGGCACGGTGTGCAGTTGAATTATGTGGATAATTATGTGGTAGTTAGTGTACTAAAATTATGTTGCGTCGGATTGTGTGTCATGGAATGTAATTATGTGGAATTATTCTTTGTGTTGTATTAATGTGTTGTGCTGTTGAAATTTGAAATTTGTGGCATGATGTGGAATTCTGTGGTGTGGATTGGATGTATGTGGTGTGTTGTGTATTTGTGTTGTTGAGTTGAATTTGGTGGTTTGTTGTCGAATTATGTGGTATGGAATGGAAAGATGTAGTTGTTGAATTGTGTGGCATGAACGTGTGTGGCGGTGAGGGAAATTATGCGTATTGGAATTATGTAGCATGGTATGGAGTGTATTTGTGTGGATTGTGTTACCAAGTTTAAAAACAATGAAACATAATTACAATGGTGACCTTTTATTGTGCACAAATTCACAAAATTAAAACATGTTGGTTCCACCAAAAAATGACGGACACGCACAACACAGATATCTGAGGCTCAGAAGGGCTCTTCACATTCTGCAAGGCAGACGAAGGGGCATAATTTGGACTACACCACTGTGTACATTGTGACTACAGCCTATAATTAATTGCCTGTTTCTTTGCAAGTGCTGGTTGTCGTGAAACTGGATGTGCTGCTTTATCACGAAGTAGTTTAAAAGTTTTCCTCTCAACATTGCAAGTGGATGGATTTTTGCAACTGTTTTTTCACTGCAACTTAAAAAGGGATTGAAAGTTTTCAAATGTTTATGTGAGAACCTACATGCAGAAACTTTCAGAAATATGGTGGAGTGTCGTCGTGGTACTTTCGTAAACTACGGAAGGTTTGTGAGACAAACCCTATGCAACTTCTCACACCACTAATTTCACGTCGCTGCCAATAAGCGCTTACACTCATCGCAAACCCATCACTGCCTTGCTCACGTGCCAGCTTCTTTTGACATTGATTACTTGAAAATTCATTCTTACATGGATACTTTAGCAGCATTTCAATCTGATACAGTCAGTTAACTGTAACAGTAACCTTCATGACAGTGGATTGGCAGCGGTGGAGTCTTCTTTTCACACTTGGTTATATATTTTAATTAAACCCTGTCATTTAAGACTGACCATAAGCATTTTCTAATTTGCATCGTTATTGTTCCCAAATATCAAGTATGGGTACTGGCACCACAGTACGCTCCTGTTGGATGAGTGCAATAGATGTACCGCCGCATTACTGGTACCCAATATTTATGTTTGAAACTAGGGTTGTGCAGTGGAAAATAGGCAATTAATCAAGGAAATTGGCCAGCTGCGCTGTCTGTGAGGTAGAAATCAGACAGTGACAGCAGTGCACATTCAAAATGTTAAACAAAAAAAAACAAACACAAGCTTTCTTTCCTAACACACAAAGGGGGTCATTACAACTTTGGCGGTCCCAGGACTGCCATGTTTGTGGCGGCGGTCGTACCACCAACAGGCCGGCGGAGAAGACCGACAATTTATGACCATGTCAGTCTTCCCAACACAATACAGCCAATCCACTGCCGGCACCGTCAGTGTGGTCAGGCCGCCACAGACAGGAAGTAGGAACCTTCAGGCCGGCGGACACCATGTTCCCGCCGGACAGATTACGAGGCTGAACACCGCCAATGTTTCCGCCGTCGTCACCCCACCACTGAAACCCTGGCAGAAACCAACTCTATAAAGAGGAGACACTCACCTTCTGGAACACGTACCTGACTGGAGCCGCCATGGAACCTGAACTGCACGTCCTCTCACTGCTCCTGCTCGCACAACAACTCCGGAACCAGTGACGACGACAACAACCACGAGTACACACCCCTACCTGACCTTGTAGGGAAAACCCAAAGTACCGACACACACACAAAATACACATCCGGGACGTGTGGCGATGGCGACACACACACGTAACTTCACACCCATATGCAAATTCACACACAGCCACATACACACATGCACACATATACTACACACAACACAGCCAACACACACGTACAATTCACACACCAACACGCAGACACACAGCACAGGCACAGTCCAGCACAACAATACACAACACCATCGAATTACACAACAACACCACAACTGCAACTACATAAACATAAGCTTGAAACAAAGACAATACACACCTCCACCTGACACTCCATACATACAACAACACGTAACAACACCTGACAACCAATACACCCACTCACACAGCCATATAACAAAGCATACGTCATACCACGAAAAAAACACCACACAACGGCCCGGACATACCCATCACCACACACACGCATGCACACACAACAACCACACAAGGGCACACAACACCACCATTGCACATGTCAACGCAAACAATACACAGAACATCAACATACATGCGTCTTCAAAACACAAACAAGTCCAACACACAATACACAGCCATCACAGTGGTGCAAATACCAGGGCCACACATGCTGCTCCAACACAACAACTAGCACAACCAACACACACACATGTCACTCACACACAAACCAAAGCAGGCAAGAACAAAACAGCCATGTGGAAACAAAGGCAGGACAAATATGTTACCATCGAACCAACAACTGGTTGTCCCAGTTATATTAAATATGTCATTATAAAAACAACTATGTAAAGGATAAAAGGCCATAGGCCAGTCCAATTTGCCAAGTGAAAAATGCACAGATAACACTTCTCTGTGTCCTGACTGCTATATGACCTGCACAAGGTAGGGGCATCAAGGGGCAGGCAGGCACCTCAGGGATTGGGGAGGGGACTCCGGGGGGTGGGCTTCGGTTTGGGAGGGGATCTTTGGGCTAGGGGGGCTTAGGGCAAGCTTTAGGGGAGGGCTGGGAACACTTGTCCACTGGAGGAGGATTCCGATGATGATGTTGAAGATCCGGTCTCTCCTGTGGCACTCCCCTCTCCCTCCGTGCCACTGGGTCCCTCGCTGTCGCTATGGCCAGCATCACCCCCACTCGCCTGTTCCCCATCTCCTTTGCTTCCCGATGCTGAGGCACAAAACAATAGAGAGAGAGAGGGAGGGATGAAGAGGGAGCGAGAGGGTCAATATATACAGCACATACAGCACATACACACATTTAGACATGCACATCTGTAGGAATACACATCCTGGTTAGTCTATCTCTAGTGCCAATACAAATATCCTACATCATGTCACAACATGTCACTTCTACCCACCTCTGTATGCCAACCATCACATCCACATCTAAATCCAAGTAATTCAGCACGACTGGAGTCATCCACATCATCACCACCAAAGCCATGTTTGCATGCACATCATACCCTGGCTATAGTACAAATGACTACCTGAATCATCATCTTACCTCTCCACACTCCTAACCAACAAAACACATCAGGCCTGTACAGTTACAGCACATGCCAGT
This sequence comes from Pleurodeles waltl, assembly GCF_031143425.1. Classification (NCBI taxonomy): domain Eukaryota; kingdom Metazoa; phylum Chordata; class Amphibia; order Caudata; family Salamandridae; genus Pleurodeles; species Pleurodeles waltl. Next base: position 404,423,667 of record NC_090440.1, read on the forward strand.
CACATAACATGGCTGACATGACACTCTGTACAGAGATTCTAATACTGAACTGACATAGCCATTTAGCCTACAAGTCTGGGGCACATGCATGTGATAGGCCAGACCCAATCACAGGTGAAGATCTGCAGACACAAACCTCATTATACCTCCACTATTCATACAACTAAGTGCATCTACAATGGCCCAGATTGCACACATAACACATCCATACTCTATCACTGAGTGCAGTGTCACAATTGATGAACTTCAGGAACACACATATAACATCATGGTCCACATACAATTCCACCAGCCATGCAGTATCACTAGTTGGACTTCACAACATGATGACACCACCATCACTCACAACATTCCTGACCTGAATACCTGTGCCTAAGCCCTGACAACACACATGTCAGACAGAAAAGACATGTAAGCATTATGCACACATGGACCAACACAAATGCCATAGCACTGACAACAGATCCCACAACTACATACGGCTGCTTCATGACAGAAGAAACAACACATATTTCACATCTACATCTCATAAGTCATACAATACCGAATCCTGTCCAATTCACTCACTTCAGCTAGGCCAAGGGTATCTGTCATTGTTCCATTCCATCAGATGTGGCCCCCAAGTAGCCATTGAGACATGATATAGGCTGCAACTAAGCTATGTTGCACTGTAATTGCTAAGGCATTGGCATACATGGCATTTACATTTCATAATGTCAATGGTGAGGTCTGCCTAGGCACTTCCCAGTACTATCCCATTGGGTTCAAGGTTACATCTCCACAAGTCTATCACAATGAAATGCATGATGACTGCAATCATACCAAATCAAACACCCAATTCAATTTATCCTACTGCTGCACCCTTCACATATCCCATAAATAGAAAATGAACATCATATGGGCAACAACTACCAAGCCGTAAGTCCAGTCCCATACAGCCCATATCAGTGGTGTAAATGTCATGGCTGCCGCACATGGAGTAAATACCAGTACCAGCACTAGGGGCCAGATGTAGCAAAGGATTTGCGCCTCGCAAACGGCAAAAATCGCCGTTTGCGAGGCGCAAATGCCTCTTTGCTATGCAGAAATGCATATTGCGAGTCGGGACCGACTCGCAATATGCATTTCAGAATCGCAAATAGGAAGGGGTGTTCCCTTCCTATTTGCGATTCCGAGTGGAATGCAATACCATTTGCGACCGCATATGCGGTCGCAAAGGGTATCGCAGTTACCATCCACTTCAAGTGGATGGTAACCCACTCGCAAATTGGAAGGGGTCCCCACGGGACCCCTTCCAGTTTGTGAATGGACCCAAAACATTTTTTTCAGGGCAGGTAGTGGTCCAAGGGACCACTGCCTGCCCTGAAAAAAAACCGAAACTAAAGGTTTCGTTTTTTTTTTTAAGTGCAGCTCGTTTTCCTTTAAGGAAAACGGGCTACACTTAAAAAAAAAAACTGCTTTATTGAAAGCAGTCACGAACATGGAGGTCTGCTGACGACAGCAGGCCTCCATGTTTGCGAGTGCCTAGACTCGCTATGGGGCCGCAATTAGCGACCCACCTCATGAATATTCATGAGGTGGGTCATTGCGACCCCATAGCGAGTTGCAGACGGTGTCTGAGACACCGTTCTGCATACCAATTTGCGAGTTGGAAATTGCGAGTCGGAATGACTCGCAATTTGCAACTCGCAAATTGGATTTTTCCTACATCTGGCCCTTGATGTCTATAGTCCCGGTGGAAAAACGAGAGAGTCACCCAGTTGCTAATACAGGTGTGCAATGCATATGGGAGTGGAATGACACCTTAGAGCCACTAATGCTCCAATGCTGATGGATGGGCCAGGTCATACACAATGGGTAGGGTAAAATACAGGCATGTAGGGATGGAGTCACACATCTGCCATTGTCATTTGTCCATCTCCACATGCAGACATGGAGATGTCTTGATGTAGGAGATATACATCCACTGACAGCAAAGCATGAAAATGCATCAACAATTAATACTCAGGTCCGGTGGATACTTCCCATGACCGCTAGTCTACATACATGTTGTACTGGCTACATTACCACATAAGCTACACTGAGGCAGCTAATACCATACAACCAGAACCAAGTCCCAGGATGCAATCAGTACTCACCACCTTGTGGCTGTTTTGCTGCCCTCAAACGCCCATCTACCTCAGGGTAGGCCACTGCCAAAATGTGGGCCATTAGGGGGGTCAGGCTCCGACAGGAACCTCTCCCTCATTGGAAGGACATCCCCAGCTGGACCTCCGTAGTCTTCCAGGCCCATCGTCTCAGGTCCTCCCACCGCTTGCGACAATGGGTGCTCCTCTGACTGTGGTCCCCCAGGGTCCGCACTTGCTTGGCAATAGTACGCCAGATCCCTTTCTTCTGATGGACATTTACCTGCATGGATGACGCAGACAGAAGTAGAAAATCAAGTACACTGGCACCTTACCAGGTAATACTGAAATTAATCCTACTTTAGGAAAAAGGTTCCTAACATGAGGAATCCTAATGATACACCAAAGTAAAGATACAAAGAAAAAAAGACAAGACAAGAAGAATAGAAAAAAGAAAAATGAAAAAGAGATCAGCGAAGATGGTTACAAAGCAGAAAAGCAACAACCATAAAATAAAGAAAGCAAGAAGAAATAGACAGTCAGCCAACAAACACCAATCTCTAAGGCACCACCCAATGCTATATACACTAACATATTTTTATTTCAGAATACAATTGTATAAATAAAGAATACAATCTATAGAAGTGATATGAAAATTCTAAATATACATCCTGGGAAACAAAAAAATAAAAAATAATATAAACCACTCACACCCAACAATCACACCTAAAACAAATGTATAGGCCAGACAACTAGATATAAAGCAAAGACAAGAAACATACTCAGGGCTGATAGACCTGAATAGCAAGCCACTCCCCATACAGGCAAACTATAACATAGCAAAATAACAATAAAGATCCGCCAAATTATGTCCATATGATGTATTATATAACGTCTCTATGCTCCTAATTTGTTAAATAATGTTCAGTGAAGAAAATTTCTTCTTCCATCAAAGGGTTATAACAGTCTGAACCTCATTGTCAAAGGGTGACTGGCGATTAAAGCCTTGGTGTCTTATATTTCCAACTTGTCCAAATATAATACTGTTTTGGTCTGGGTCAAAACATGTTGACGCACGTTTCGGTGAGACGTGACCCAATCAAGGGGCACCCACCTTCCTCAGGGCACATATATTTTACATTAATAAGATTTTTCCCAGGAGAGTAATAATCAGCCTTCAGGCTTGTACCGACAGGCACTTCCTGCTTTCCAACGAGGCTATTGAACCTTTACTCCTGATTATGTGGAGTGGGGTACCTGATAAGTCATCCAAACATATGCCTCCTTATAAACCCTCATCCAAGATTTAACGCTGCAGGGACGAGGCCCCTTTTTAATCACCTTCCTCGTTTTGTCCTGTGGCTTGCAGAAGAATCCGTAGCTGCCGCGGAGTTGTTCTGTGAAGATGATCCAGCGAATGCCACACATATAAGCTGACACGCACGAAGAGAAGTGCCTTAAATATGAGATTGTCACCGGCACCTGCAATATAAGATCTCTTGGAACGCCAACCAACACTAATGGCCAATACACATCTGATTCATACCCATCCTATCTGCTCACACGCCTTCACTTTCTGCCCTCTGCATGCATACCTCCCTCACTGGTACACTTGCACAAGTCACCGTCACACGCAACACCTATCACACATGACTATGGAATTGGACTCACCTGCTCCTCTGGTGCCCCACATAGCTGTTCATACAGGGGTAGGACCTCTGCCATAAGCTTTTCTAGCTCTTCTGGTGTGAAGGCTGGGGCCCTATCACTTGCAGGTCATGGCATGATGGTTTCCAGAGACAGTACGCAGCAGCTCAGGTCGTGGCGGTCTTGCTAGCAGCAATTTTAGGAGTCAAGTGGGCAAGGCTGCAGAAAATGGCTGTCACGGCTGCCATGTACTGGAACGTCACCACTGCCGGTCATCGCCATTGGCCCTGGTCTGCCACAGGCAGCAATGTTTACCAATGACAAGTAGAGTGGCGGTTGCGACCGCCTACCGCCATGATGACATCCGCCGGCGAACTTAGGTCACTTCCAACTGTCCACTTCAGCAGGAGAGACGACTGCCATTTTGTGCACATATTAAACATTGATTTGCCTAAATAAGTGCCCCATGCACATATTCGTCCAAATGGCAGAGTAAGCCTATGTTGTGCCATCATGGTAGAGCAAAATATAGTGACAGTCATGACACAGTGACGTGATGTGGCAGTATATCTGATGATGGCCACGTACAGATATTAGAAGGCACGTAGGCGATGACACTATATTGGTATATTCAATTCCATTTCTTTTGATCAGTGCAGGACAGCTCAGTCAGCCACAAATGGTACATTACACATGTGACATTTGTCGTATACGACTTACATGTACGTCAATGTGCTGCAAGGAGGGTGTCCAAAGCGCTCCAGCATGGCCGTAATTGTATATGTCAGCAGTGCTACGCATGTCCTATAGTGTTAGGTGTGTGCTATTTTAACATGTTCTGCTTACATGTGTCAAATGCTTTAGTGAATGTGCATTCTCTCCTCTCAACCTAGATATCCTGCTATGAGGAGAATGAGACAACCACCAGTGTACCGTCCACTTGTTGACCTTGCAACCATGGAGGACAGGAATTTCATCCAGACCTATCATCTGAATCGACAGACCATCAAGGATCTATGTACACAATTGGAGCCAGATCTGTTGCCAGCTATACGAAATCCCCATTGCATCCCTCCCACAGTACAAGTCCTGTCAGTGCAACACTTTCTTGCCACAAGATCCTTTCAGAATGCAGTGGCCTTGACAGTAGGGATGTCTCAGCCCATATTCAATCTGATGATGAAGGATGTACTGTGTGTTTTGTTAAAGAACTTGGACAGCTACATCAGGTTCCCCCAACGTGCGGACTTGGCCTATGTGAAGGCAGCCTTTTGTGATATGGGACACATTCCTCATGTGGTAGGGGCCATTGATGACACCCATATAGCCATGGTCCCTCCCAGTGCCACTGAACAGGTGTATAGGAACAGGAAGAACTACCATTTCATAAATGTTCAGGTGGTGTGTCAGGCAGACCAGTACATCTCACAAGTTACTGCCAGGTTTTCTGGATCTGTGCATGACTCCTTCATTTTGAGGAACAGAAATGTCCCACACATGATGGCATGACTATAGACAGAGAGGGCCTGTATCCTTGGTATGTATGCATATGATGGTGTTTCACTTTTATGACACCTGTCATTACAATCTTCCCTGTCGCTGTACTTGTCATTTCCCTGCTCCTACATCTGTGCACACAGGTAACTCTGGCTATCCTAACCTTCCTTGTCTGTTGACACCAGTGAGGTACTGTGCCACAGAAGGTGAACTTCATTTCATTGAGGCTCACAGGAGGATGAGGCATGTAATCAAAAGAACATTTGACCTCCCTAAGGCCAGATTCAGGTTCCTGGACCTATCTGGAGGTGCCCTCCTCTACTCGCTCCAAAAGGTATGCCAGATAATAGTTGCATGCTGCATGCTCCACAATCTAGTCCTGAGACATCAGTAACCATTGCTAGCTGATGAGGGTAAGGCAGCTGGACTAGTGGCTGAAATGCTGAAATGGCAAAATGGCAAGTGATGAGGAGGCAGAGGAGAAAGGTGCGGCTGCCTCTAGGACTGAGCTCATCGATTAGTACTTCCAATGACATACAGGTATGTTGAGAGTGGTTTGCAAGTCTTGTATGTCCACAATCCTTGGTGACAATAGTCCTCCTGACTTGAATACTCAGTGGGGGTGTAATGTCGTCTTATCCCAGTGTTAGAGTTGTGGGAGCTGACTGATAGAATGTAAGGTGCACAGTAAACGTGTATCAGCTCTAGCAAATGTACTCACTACAGCTTCCTACATTCACATCTCATATGGCCAGGCCAGTACTGAGCTATGTTTGCTGCATACTCCTGTTCTCATGTCATTCCATCCACTTACTGTGATATCTTACTCAGTGCCTCTGCTACCTATGGCTTGAGGCATTCAAAGTCATTAGCCATTGGTAAGTGATAGCTGAACAGTTTATTGAACATAACATTTGGCAGGTAAAGATATTTGTTTACATAATCTGTGACTGGTGATGTATAGGTGATATCTGGGGGGGCCTGTGTAGGAGGTATCCTGGGGTGGGCACGACATTTATGACCTGCATATTTATTTATTGTTTAATAAAGACACATAGACAGTAGCTGTGGTCCATGGTGTTTATTGTGCATATCATGAAATTGTGAGGCAAAACAAAGGTGTCCATGTGCCTTTGGAAAATGGAGTAATGACATTGAACAGTCAACTAGGTGTCTCAGTGGCACACAAGGGAGACAAATTAGGAGAGGTTACTTCCTGGCAGTTGGTTTGGTCTTGGCATCTGCTCCAGCCGGATGTCTGGGTGGACGTCTACATTTGCGGGAGGTTCTTCAGCTACAGAGGGAGGGGTGTGTGAGGCCTGTGGTTCCCTTGGAAGTGCCTCCATCCCACTAGCTGCCGCTGATGTAGATGGCTCAGATGTTAGATTGCTAGCGGAAGGGGTCTGCTGGTGGGTGGAGGTAACACTCAGGGTGGTGTTGATGTCCCTCATCACCCCTGCAATGGAGGCAATGGTGGCATTGTGTGCTTGCCACTGCTGCATGACCTCCTGGTGGTATTCCCTCTGCAGCATTTGGTTTTCCCCCAACATGGTGATGATCTGGTCCATGCTGCCCTGGGAACTTTGGTATGCTCCCAGAACTTGGGAGATGGTTTCCTGGTCAGTGGAGTCCCTTGGGGGGGCACTCCTCTGGCCCACAGCTTCCCTCCCACACCCCCTGCCCACAGTTGCCTGTGTCCCTGGCAATGTGTGCCCACTCCCAGTGTCTGCAGGACCTTCATTGTGTGGGATGTGAGGGGGCAACTCAGGTCCCTGTACTGTGGGGCACACAATAGTTGAACAGTCGTTAGAACACACGTTTGGGGACAAAGCGTTGGCTGTGATGTGGATGCCATAGAGTAGGGGGGATTGATGGGGGTAGGGAGTCATCGACTGACTAGGTGTCCCAGATGGGCTAGGTAGGTTGTCAGTGTCCAGACATCCAGGCGTGTTGTCCTCACTGGAGCCTTCATCCTAAGGAGGGCTGGCAGTCTCTGGTATCCTCTCCATGGTGGCACTGGAAGGGGTACCTGTGGATGGAGTGAGACACAGAGTTTAATAATGAACGTGTGTTTAGGTATTTCCTTATCAGATACATAGAGTGGCTTAACATGATTCCCAGCAATGACAATGACAGATGGTGCACAGCATACCATTGGTGGTAGTTAGTGTTCTGTGACGTGTACCATACTCCATTTTGGTTGGTGTCATTCAGGTTTGGTAAAGTTTGCTCTGTGGATGAGTTCTGGTACTCTCTGATAGTTCACATGACTGCTCTGCACTGTTACCTAGTGACTATTGAAGCTTGCTGGATGTGACACAAAATGGCTGGACATTGCAGCATGGTGTCCCAGTGAGAGAAGGGTATGTGAGTGAGCAAGGTTAGGTGTTCTCTCTGTGCATGGTATCTGCCATCTTACATTCCATACCATGGTGAGTCCATTTCTGGGTTGTGGATTCAGATTTGTTTCCATTTGGATTAGTCACAGAGCTGAAGCTGTGTTTAGCCCTGTTTGTCATTGTGTTGTGCCATTGCATTGCTGTCATTGCCATGTAGTGATCCTCAGTCGTACCATCTAGTTAGTTTAGCTGGTACAATAGTCATACATGCAAGAGATGTGATCTGATGTGCACATTACAGGTGTTAACGTAGATGGACTAGTGAATTGTGGGAGTTGTAGTGATAGTATTATCCAATGCTATCCGTGCCTTTGGTAATGGGTGTGTGGGCAGTTGGGCTGGGTGGAGGTGTGGCATGCAGGAGAGGGGCATTAGGTGAATAGGTGGGAATTGTAGTGAGACATACAGTGAAATGGGGCATATTTGGGTGGTGAGGAAGCACGCAGGACACAGCAATTGTCTGCCATGGTAGTTGTGGGTACTTACCAGAGTCCACTCCTCCAGGTATTCTGGTCAGGCCCTTGGGATGCAGACTGTCCAAGACCTTCTCCTCCCAAGCTCTGAACTGCAGGGGAGGATGTGGGGGCCCACAGCCAGTTTTGTGCAGGGCAATCTAGTGTTGTGATGCCATGGAATGCACCTTCCCCCGTAGGTCGTTTTACCTCTTCCTGATGTCCTTCCTTGTGCGTGAATGGTTGCCTACTGAGTTGACCCTGTTGACTATTCTCTGCCACAACTCCATCTTCCTAGCTATCGATGTTTGCTGGACCTGTGCTCCAAACAGTTGGGGATCTACCCTGACAATTTCATCCACCATTACCCTCAACTCATCGTCTGTGAACTGTGGGTGCTTTTGTGAGGACATGTTAGTGGTTGTGTGGGGGGGTGTTGTGTATGTAAGGGTGTAGTATCGAGTGATTGATGGGGTGTGAGTGGAGCATTGTGAGTGATGGCCACTTGTAGTGTTTGTGTGTGCTCGTTATGTGTGTTTTGTGTTGGTTGTGCAGTTGTGTGGTGTATGCTGAGTGAGATGTGTATTTGTGCCTATAGTGTAAAGGTGCTATATTTGTATATTTGCCTGCTCTCGGTGTCTGTGAATAGCATTTTAGTTGCAAAAGATTGTGGGTTGTGTGGGGGTGTGTTATATAGTGGTGTGTTTATGTGTGTCTGGTGTGTGTATGTGTGTCAGGTGTGGAGCATTCAAATTGTCCAATGTGGTGGTGTGTTCTGACCGTAGTGGGTTCTGACTGCGGCGGTTTGTACCGCCAATGGTTTTTCGCCGTGGAAGAGCCACTGTGATGATTTGTGGCTCATAATCTGGTGGGTGGAATTTTGTTGGCCTGGTGATGATGGTGGTAGAACTGCCTCTTTCCCGCCCTCCTGTGTCCTGGCAGTGTCAGATTTTGGCTGTTTTCTGGCGGGCTTCAGACTGTGACTATTAATAAGGCGGTCCCATTACCACCAAGATGACAGTATTTTGGTAGCCGCCACCACGGTGGTATTGCCAAAAGACTACCAAAGTCATAATGAGGCCCAAAATATTCATGCAAGTACTTAGATACGTATATGTCAGGGACTCCCTTCTTATAACCAGCAGTGACATCACCTTTGTGGGTACTTCATGGCACACAGAGGCAGCTTCATAACGTATCAGTTTAATTCCGACTATTTGCATTTACAAGGCTGCGTTGCTGCAAACAAAAAGCCTTGCTCATCACTCACAGCTCATCTTCCGTTTGATGTGCTGCAGCTTCTGTCTGTTTGTGTCAAGCAATGATATGGGCAATGTACACGCTGGAGTCCTGAAGGAGGCAGGGCTTTAGGTCATAAGGGAGACACACACAGCCAGTCACCGGAGAAGTGGAGGTTAATACAGTATCCGTACAAATGCGGCTCTGCCACAAAGGGGTTTCTCAGGTGCTTGAAGAGTGACACTGCAGTCAACCTACGGTAAGCAGCAGACGGGGATCAAAGTCCTTTTATTGAATATAGCAGGTCTTGAGGCAGCGCATGCGCGCTGCCTAGGCTCGACCTAAAAAGTGTTGGTGGTATGGGACCTTTGACTGGCTATTAGCTGTGCTGACTGACTGAGTTGAGGTTATTACTGTGGTGGGAATGCTAGAAAGATCTGAAGCACAGCTGAGTCAAAACCGAGGCAGAGGTTTCACTCCTGCTCATAGACCAAAGTATGATTTATTAATATGGCCACTTCACTCTTCACACTTGCAAAGAGGTATGTAAAATGCAGATGCTACTACTGGAACACTGCTTCTGATCTTTACAAAGTACCTGCAAGCTTTCATTTTGAATGAAAGATACCATTTGCGCCATATTAAGTACTGCACGGGCAAGTCTGTCTCTACTTAGAAGCCAACGATCCTCAGGAGCGTAGCTTCAGGGGGGCTCCCCTAGTAAATGTATTTTCTGATAAATAGTTTGGTACAGGTGCTTTCAGTCAGGCATGGTGAGGTGTCTCTCAGATTTCACCAGGAATGTTTACATGCACATAAATACACACTTTATCCATCTCTGTTTTGAAAGTCATTAAACATTTTTGGTATTTTACAAAATATTGTGTTTTCTCTCACTTAGAAATCCTACCAATCCACATTCCACTCACTTTCCACTGCCCCTTAGGCCCCTCTCATGAACCCTGGTTGTTCCATAATGTATTTCAACATTATGAGGGTCATTCCGACCCCGGCGGTCAAGGCCGTCCCGGGGTCGGCGGGAGCACCGCCAACAGGCTGGCGGTGCTCCGCAGGGCATTCTGACCGCGGCGGTTTGGCCACGGTCAGAACAGGAAAACCGGTTTTCCAAGCTGCGCCGCCATGGGGATTCCGACACCCCATACCGCCATCCTGTTCCTGGCGGTTCGCCCGCCAGGAACAGGATGGCGGTATGGGGTGTCGTGGGGCCCCCTGCAGTGCCCATGCCCCCGTAAGAGGGCCCCCATAAGAGGGCCCCACAAAGAATTTCAGTGTCTGCTTAGCAGACACTGAAATTCGCGACGGGTGCAACTGCACCCGTCGCACCTTCCCACTCCGCCGGCTCCATTCGGAGCCGGCTTCCTCGTGGGAAGGGGTTTCCCGCTGGGCTGGCGGGCGGCCTTCTGGCGGTCGCCCGCCAGCCCAGCGGGAAACACAGAATCACCGCGGCGGTCTTCAGACCGCGGAGCGGTGTTCTGTCGGGGGAACTCTGGCGGGCGGCCTCTGCCGCCCGCCAGAGTTAGAATGACCCCCTATATGCCAGCGTGATTGTTTGAAAATTTGAATCTCACCCCCCCCCAAAATCTTACCGACCAAGCAACGCCCCTGACAATCCTCAGGGTTTGAAAGACATCTGAGTATTAACCAGGAAGGGGACGGGGGGGCGTGGCCAAGCGCTATGGCGGTCGCAGCTTCTCTGTGAGGCTCCCGCTCCTCTCTCCCCACCCTCGGGGTTACAGAATCCCAAATCACCCCAAAACAACCACTATTGAGTCGGGGGTGCGGTGACCCCTCCGGCTGTCTCCAAATGGAATTAGAGGTCAGATAACGGCTGCTCTGAGCTCCGACGCGGACGGGCTCCAGGAGGCGACGAGGTGAGGTCGACTTGCCAAGATGCCAGCCGCTGGGTGCTCCGCGACTCAGCCGCGTGTAGCAATTGAATAAGAGAGGGGCCCTCCCTGATCCATACCGCTGGGTGCCTGGCCCGCTTCCAGTGTCCGGGGCGGGGGTCGGTGGTGGCCCGCAGCGTATCTTGTGAGCTGCGGTGAGCGGCGAGTGAACGGTGTGCTGCGGACCCGACCGCGTCGGAGTGAACAGGCCGGCCCTGGGGTCGCGTCGGCGTAAGGAAGAGTGGAGACCTGGCGCTGTGTCGGGAGCCGGGTCGTGACATCTGGGCCCCCTGACTCGTGCCCTAGAGAGACCCAAACTAGCGGGCCGATGCCTGAGGGCCCGGCTGCCGTTACCTGGGGGGCGCGGTGAGGTGGGGCTTACTATCGCGGGACCCTGGGCTCCACGGCATCCGGCGCTCATGTGGTGGGGGTCGCCCTGGGGGCCTGGAGGTGACTGCCTTGGGCCCAGCTACGAACAGACTCTGGAGGTCGGAGTGGCAGAGACGTCCCGACATGGGAGCGGCCGCCGAGTGTTCTGCGGCCCGCCGTGCGGCGCGTTGGACCAGGAGAAGAAAGGGCTTTCCTTTGCCCGTTCCGTGGAACATCTTACCCACTGCCGGTGGACTGAGCTGGGGCCGGTGGAGGCCCCGCGGTAGATCTTGTGAGGACTGCAGAGACCAGGAAGTGAACGACAGGCGGTGAGCCTGGCCACATCAAGGTGAGTGGCACTGGCCTGCGACCATTACGACAGGGGAGATAACAGAGACCCAATATTACAGCGGAGACCGGGGGTATAGCACCGGAGGCGCCTGCCTTGTCCCACCAGGGGGACTGCCTTAATAGACCCGCACCTGCAGCCCGGCTGTCCCTACCGGGGAGGCGCGGGGGTGCAGCCTCGTGTCGAGGGGCCCTAGAGTCTACGGTGCCCGGCACCCGGGTGCTGGCTGTTACCCAGAAAGGGCCGACAGCCCCGTCTACTAGAGAAGCCAATCTGTTGTTCAAAGGCGGAGGAGCAACACCAGAGTGATCCCTAGGCTGACCCTAGGCTAAATCACACACAGGTGCTGGCTGTTGGCTCATGAAGGAAAACAGAGTCCTCGACTTGACACAAGACCAAAACACAGTCTCCTCTTTGAAGTAACCAGCGCCCTCCCACGCCAAAAGAAATTCAAAAGGCGAATTGATAATTATTAACATCGGTGGCAAACTGCTCTTTCTCTCTCAAGTAGCCAACGATCACCTAAAGGAAGACTGCCGAAACTGAGCACACCTGCAACCCTGCACAATGGGCAAAACGGGCAGACGTCGCGATACTGACAACACCAGTGACCTTCCAACCAGGACTCCATCGGAACGGGAGAACCTGAGGAAATCTCCTTCAAGAGAGGGAAAAGAATCAGGCGAACCTACCCTTCAAGATGTGATGCAAGCCATCACTGCCTCCAGAGTTGCCCTTGAGGGGAAAATAGACTCTCTAGTGTCTGACTTCTCGGTACTTCGAGACGATCATCGCCGCCTGGCAGAGAGGGTGAGCACCACAGAAAAACAGATGGAAGAACTAAGGCCTGAGATAAAAGACAATTCCAAAATATCACATCAGATGGAAAAACGGATTAGAGAACTAGAATTAAGAGCTGAAGATGCCGAAAATAGATCGCGGCGAAACAATATCAGAATCATAGGGCTACCGGAACGATCTGAGGGAGCCAACATGGTAGACTTTCTGGAAAAATGGCTGAAGGAAAATGTGGCGGATGAAGGCCTTTCCCAGTTCTTCGCGGTGGAGAGGGCTCACAGGGTCCCTGCGCACCCGCCCCCGCCAGGCGCCCCTGCTAGACCCATAATAGCCAGACTGCTCCACTACAGGGACAGGGACTACCTACTAACTCAAAGCAGGAAAAAAGGAGACTGCACGGCCGACAATCATGTGATCCGAATTTTCCCCAACTTCTCCCGAGAGGAACAGAGACAGAGAGCCTCCTTCAGGGAAGCCAAACAAAGACTCCGCAAAATGGGTGTTCAGTATGGGATGCTATTTCCAGCCAAACTACGAATAATGACTCCAGCTGGCACACAGTTCTTCAACACGGCAGATGAGATATGGGGCTGGATCGACAAACAACCATCCGGAGAGACAAACCACAGCCCGGAAAAGCGCCATTTAAATCGCAAAGGAAAGTATAACTTCAGCAACTCTATCAGACGGACCAGTCCATCCCCTCTAGAAATTCTAAATGATCGCCAAAAAGCTATGGAAGCCTCTGGATTGCTCAGCTGCTCAGAACAGGGCTCACCTAAGCAATCCCAGGATGATATAGATCAATCGGAATCAGAACAAGAATCAGAACACTCACTTACATCCGACAAGAGGGGCCCGGACGTGACCCCAGGAACATCAGACAACATCATCTGACGAACAAGCATGAACCATAACTACGGAATCACACTGTTCTGAAACCAAAAACAGAACACAGCGGCTGCGCCCGGGGCCGCGCCATCTGGATGGCTTACGGAGTAACCCGCCTGACAACACATATCTGTACTGAATATAATCTTGGGACAAGGAATCCCAGTATGTCTACTACCCGGGGTTGAGGAGGGGCCGCCTTGCTGAGCTTCGGATTCGACCCCGGGGCACCCCCCACGTTGTTCGACAGGTTAACGTTTCTATACAAGTTTGGGGGAGAGAGGTTTTGACCTTTGTCCTGGGGATGGGGAGTCAGGTGTTTACTTTGTTGAGGGATTGTTTGGGGTTAAATAATACACCGAGAACCCTTACGAAAAATGCAGAACCGAACAGGGACTATGATAACTTGACGGGGTATTTAATGAAGCTGGGACCTCAGAATCATAACCTGATTACGGGAATAAACCCATAAACATGACAACACCAAAACCATATAAGTTCCTTACATGGAACATCAGAGGAATGCACTCAATGGTTAAGAGATATAAGATCTCATCATACCTGCAAAGGAGGGGAATTGAAATAGCCATGCTCCAAGAAACCCACTTAACATCGGCAGAGGGCAAGGCCCTGCAGAGAAGATGGAGGGGACAGGCATACTATACCACCTACTCAGCATACTCGAGAGGCACCCTGATCTGAATCCGGGCGGGGGTCTCCTTTCAAATAACAGATAACCATATAGACCCCGAGGGGCGTTTTGTGGCGATCAAGGGCAGACTTGAGGGGAGAGAACTGGCTCTGATTAATGTTTACGCCCCCAACACAGATCAAGGTGAATTCTTCACATGATGATCAAGCTTACTAGCGTCATACTTACAATCCCCAGTGATAGTGGGGGGTTATTTTAATTGTGTAAGCGACCTCAATGCAGATAGATCGCATCCTCCCCTGCCCAACTCCCCATTGATGAGAACGGCGAGACAGTTCACTACCTGGCAAACTAACTGGGGCCTAGTAGATGCCTGGCGTAACTTACACCCTAATATCAGGGACTACTCCTTTTTCTCTAGCCTTCATGAACTGCATGTACGATTAGACTCCTTTCTATGCTCACCTGATATACACACATTAATATCAAACATGGAGTATTTGTCTCGTACAATATCGGACCATAATCCCTGTTATTATCTCTGAAATGGGTTCCTCCGTTCCCCGCATTCCCACGTGGAGACTCAAACCTGAATTATTAGAGGATGCTCCCTTCCGGGCCGAACTCCGCCAATGTGCGCTACAATATTTCGAAGAGAAATGACACCACTGCATCCAACACACTGATAGAATGGGGACCTTTAAGGTAGTAATAAGGGGGAAATGCATAGCTGAGACAGTGGGAATACGTAGAACTTTACTGGGCTAAACAGAGCAAGCCGAGACTAAATTAAGAGAGGCTGAGAAAGACAGACCTGGGAATCCACATCTGCAAACCCTAATACAAGAACTCAGGGCTGAAGTGGCACACTGTATTGAACGCCTTAGATGCTTTGACCACAAAAACTACCTCACAAGGGCGCATGGCGAGAGAGATAAGGCGGGCAGACTCCTCGTCTAGGTGGTTTCGCAATCTGAAAGATCCCCCCCCATAATGAACCTGTCCTCGGAGACAGGGACCCAATGTTTGAGCCAGAACAGATTAATGCCCAGTTTATGTCATTCTGTGAAAAACTATACCAAAAAAAGACTCAATTTAAACAGAGAACAAACTGAAAACGGCACTAAACCTAAAACCCCGGGAACCGATACCCACAGAAACACTAGAGGAGAGCGTCACACTAGATGAGATTAATGAAGCCATGAAAGGAATGGCAAGGGGAAAATCACCCGGAACAGATGGCCTCCCCGCTGAGTTTTATTTAACCTTTGCTGGAATCCTCTCTCTGATACTAGAAAAAATGTTTACGTGCGCCAGAGACCAGGGCCTTCTACCTGAATCCTCTCGAGAAGCGGTCATAGTCCCCCTTCTTAAGCCCGGCAAAGATCCGACCGGAGTGGGAGCGTATAGACCCCTCTCTATGTTGAACCTCGATTACAAAATCCTTAGCAAGACCCTGGCATCCAGACTTCTCCCACTGATGCCCTCCTTAATACACCCAGACCAGGCAGGTTTCATACCAGGGCGCAATACAGCTGGGAATATTCGTAGATTAATTGCCATCATGAGAGACGTAGCTCCCACCGCTGGGACCCCGGGTATCCTGGCAGTAGATATTGAAAAGGCCTTTGATATCTTAGATTGGGATTTCCTTTATAAAGTCATGTCCAAACTTGGAATAGGACCTGAATATATCTCATGGGTGAAATTACTATGTACTGACCCCTCAGCCAGAGTCCGCACAGGGCGCATAATATCTAACAGATTCAAAGTAGAACGCGGGACAAGACAGGGTTGCCCCCTCTCCCCCCTGCTGTTCGCCTTGGCAATGGAACCACTGGCCACCGCGGCCAGGGCGGGGTAGGGGGGACCAGGTATCCTTGCCAGAAACGAGAGACATCATATAGCCCTTTATGCGGACGACCTCCTAATATTTTTGGAAGACATCCAAAGGGATTTACCTCTAGCACAGCTAATGCTAACTAACTTTGAAAGCCACTTAGGCCTAAAGGTAAACTGGGACAAAACAGGCTTACTCCCTCTTAAAAAACAACAACCACCACCCCTGAATTTGGGACTGGTTAGATGGATATTGCATAGGCTCCCGTACTTGGGAGTGAAAGTTTATCATGACTCCTGGGATATTCTAGATGGAAATTTAGGTGGCACAATCCGTTCCATAAAAACCTGCATGACATTCTGGCAAACACTGCCAATATCAGTGACAGGGCGAATTGTGATTCTCAAAATGATCGTATTGCGGAGATTGCTATATTATTTCTCAGCACTCCCAGTTTGGATTCCTAAATCCTTCTTTAGGGAATTAAACACCATAGTAAGCTCATTTATATGGGGTAAAGGCAGGAAGAGAGTAGCTTTGACAACACTCCAAAGACAGTCGACAGATGGGGGACTGGCAACACCAGATTTCGAGACCTATTATCTTGCGGCACAACTACAGTGGTTGGCACTCTGGATCTCGGACAGACTATTGTCAACAACAAACGCAAAAAATTTACCCCACAGGGGACTAGACTATTTGAGATACTCTTGGGGTCCCCTAGAGACGAGAAGCAAGAAAGTCCAGAGCTAAAAATACTAACTAAGTGCTGGAAAACCTTTTTATGTAAGATTAAATCTAAAACTCCCTACTCTGCAGAGCTTCCCTTTAGCTCTTTGCAAGCAATAACGCAGAGAAAAATTGGACTCGAACTGGGAGACTGGTTAGAGGCCGGAGTTACTACAGTTGGCATGCTTTTCAAGGACAATAAACTGATGACATTCGAGGCCATCAGAGCGGAATACGACATTCCGGCGAAACATTTTTTAACATACGGGGCTATAAAAGCCAGCATATACAATCATTGGCGAACGAAGGGCATTGAACCCTCTTCACAAGCAATATGCACATATTTGACATCCCCAAGCAACAAAACTAAGGTAATATCAACGCTTTATGCTTTGATAAGAGCAGACATCACAGAACCCTTACCCCACCTTAAACAACAGTGGGAAAAAGCTCTCAATCGTGACATCCCGGAGGTAGAGTGGGGACACATCCTGCGAAACTTCCCCTAGGCATCGCGAAACGCTAGATTTAAACTTATAAATTTCTAAATCCTACACCAAGCCTACTTAACACCTGCCCGCATAAATAAATACTTCAATAAAACTACTGAGAGCTGCCCAAGATGCAGATTAGTGGACGCTGAGTTTAACCACATGTTTTGGGATTGCCCCACACTGACACCCTATTGGACAGAGGTTTGCCAAAAATTGTCACAACTACTGAACAAGAAAACGACTTGTTCCATGGATAACTGTCTCTTACACGCCTTCACTCATTCAACTAAACACAAAGCCTCAGATAGATTTCTAGACCTGGCCTTAACACTAGCTAAGAGAGAGATAGCAACCAACTGGAAAAACCCCAAGGGCTCTAGAGTAATAACCTGGAAAAACAAATTACTTAAGTGGGCAACTGCAGAAGGCACACTACTTCAATGGGAGGCTAAGAACAGGATCAGACCCCCAGAAGTGTAGGATGACTGGGAAATAATAATGGGCACACTCAGATCGGAGTTCATACATTAGACCCCACCCAGTAAATAACATCTAGGGCCACGTAATAAATAGCAAAGACAATAGCATACAACTTTTAGCCATAGGTCGAGACACACACCTGACCCTGATCAGAAATACATAGCACGCCGGACTCCTGCCGAACACCCCTAAGCACTAATCAAACAAGACTAGATACCCTGCAGTAAAATTATTAATGCTGAATCATGGTTCTCGGATGGAAGGGCTAGGGAGGGACCGGGGGGGGGGGGAGCGTTGAGTTTTGTTATTATAAGAATTGCCATTGTATACTGAATAAGTACCACTAACCAGATCATGTACTTTTGAGACTAAGACATAATATCGTAAACAATGTAACACAAGAAGAATATTTATAAGAACCATTGAAATTATACAATACCAATAAAATCTGGTTTAAAAAAAAAACAGGAAGGGGACCCAAAAATCAGTACTTAATTTGAGGCAGTGGTTGTAGGTGGGAGCCAATGGCACTCATGTTTGGAGAGTGGCACTTATTTTCACCCAAACAATGGCAAACAGTAATAATTGGAGAAAGCAGTGATGAGAAAGAATCTGCAAAAGTGAGGGGAACAGGCAGGGAGTGTCTGGTGGTGGATTTAAAAGGCATGAGATGGAATCAAGACTATGGGGGTTATTCTAACTTTGGAGGAGTGTTAATCCGTCCCAAAAGTGACGGTAAAGTGACGGATATACCACCAGCCGTATTACGAGTTCCATAGGATATAATGGACTCGTAATACGGCTGGTGGTAAATCCGTCACTTTTCCGTCACTTTTGGGACGCATTAACACCTCCTCCAAAGTTAGAATAACCCCCTATGTAGCCTTGGCATTCAACACTCCTAACCTCCGTCAGCGCCTGCCGCTTTTTCTTGAGAAAAAAGTGGGCCCAGCACATATTCTTTTACAAATTAAGCTCTGCCTAACATAAGGTGTTTTGATAGCTATCATGCCCTTCATTGGCGGTGTGAGTACAAATCTCCGTATAATTTTATTTCCTCGCCATACCCAGGAGAAGAAGGTACCCATGCCACCTCAATCCTTTCCCCTGTGGAAAATGACCAAAAAAGGGTCCATTTATTATGGTGGTGGCTGGATATTAAGGTCCAATTGCATTACCTCTGAAACCTTGAGGGTGCTACTGATGGAGTTCACTGTTGCTGATATGCACAGGCAAGGGTCCGATAAGAACTGGGGGCTCACCTTCAGTAGACACGCTAATCAGGTAACATACTGTTAAAGTCCTTGGGTCTGCATTACTCAAGGACTTAACAGGTAGCAACGTGTTGTTGACAAAAATGAAAATAAGAACTTGTTTTTTGTGTAGCTCTGTTTACTGGCCTACTGCTTTTTCTAAGTGTTGTACATACCAGATGTTAATAGTACCAAATGTATTAACTTATGACCTCTAGAATGCCACATTTGTCAGTGATGAGCATTCTGCTCAGTTGCACATTCTGGTAGACTCAGGAGGGCCCATGCCACATAGATGTGGCGGTCACACAGTAGGCTATTCACCAGCGTCATCCTTGACGAAGTGATTACCCATGACACTTTGTCTATGGATATCTTAATCCCATGCTGGTTTTGCATTATATTGGTTACTGACCATATTTTAAATGTAATTATTCTAGAACACAGTGTGTGACTACAAGACGTGCTAGGCCCCTCCATTTATGAGACAATATTTACTCACAATTGTGCTAAGCGTGGAGACATATGCATGATATGTATTCATGGGAGATTTGTATGTTACATCAATAACGGGTGTGCTGTTTTATTGCTACAGGGCACCATTTCCGCAACTGTGTTTTTTGCAGTTTTTCTCACAATTACAAGCGCTGCTTGGAAATGCTGTGCTGTACCACCACCTTCTGCCATGCTTTTTCTTTGATATCAGCCATTTGTTGCTACGCGCCAGGAATCACAACAACTTCCTGGAGTTTCTCTTTATGTTTTCTTTATGTCTTGTCTTTCTATCTTACAGTACCATACCTTTGACAACAGTCAGACATCCAGAAGGAGTACCACACTTCAGAGAGAATTAGGAGTCCGGTGGTTAGATCACTAGAGTGCCAGACCGTCATGGGGGCGGTCGTGAGGATGCAGCTAAGCTGGCGGCCTCCTGACCGACGTATTATGACATCCCCATGGGGATCACAGGGCCGGCGGTGCAGTCAGTGCAGCCTGCATTGGCTCCAGCTGCACAAGTCTGCCAACACCAATGCGGGCTGCATTGACTGCAGTCAGCAAGTCGGGCACACTGTTGCCGTGCACCATGTTGTGCATGGCAGACAGTGCACCTTGTGAGGATGCTGGTAGGGGGGCCCCTGCCATGCCAACAACATTGGCAATTACCGTCCCGGGGCCCCATTGTGGCCCCTTCCCTGCCTTTTCTCGCCAACCTTTTCATAGCATTGTTCCTGCCATGAAAAGGTGGGCGGAGAGGGAGGTCGGAATATGGATGGCGGTGCCACTGCCGGCACTGCCTTTGTGTTCCCCAGCTCTCCCAACTGCCACAGTGAGGCAGGAGTTGGCGGTGGTCGGACCTCCTCCATCCAAATCGGCCAAGAACATGGCGGTCATGCCACCAAAATTGGTACGCGGTCTTGGGACCGCTGTACTCGTAATCAGCCCCTTAGTCATTTTCCGATTGTCTGAATGCATATGATTCAGGAGGAGAGTTGCAGCACTGAGGGATTTCAGTCCTGAGGAAGCCAGTGAACCTCTGTGGGGCCATTAGGATGGCAAAAACATGTCTACATTCGGGACTAGAGATTTGTGAAACCTCTGCAGTCCCATAGGTTGTGTTTTTAACATCCCACAATCAAATATCCAGGAATAAATGATGGTGGAAGCGTTTCCCTGGAATATATTTTTTTATTACTTTCACACAGATCCCAAATCCAATCGACAGTGAGCTCACCATGACCTCCGAAGTGTTCTCAAAGTTTTTAGATGAGCCATCTGCCCCCCACCAAACATGTTAGGCATATGTGACTACACTTTGACGAAGCATGACACCTGGGTAGGTGTGTGAGGGCCCATCTAATATTTAAAAGAGTACTCTAGGCATATTTAGTAACACAGGTAGGCTCTTTCCAAATATAAAAATTCCTTTATAACCTTCCATTACCTTTTTCCCAGCTAACTAAAACTTTGTCTGGCCAAAACTGGGTATACTAGTTTCTGGAAAGAATGAAGCAATAAAGACGATTTTCAATGTGCGACACTCTCGTGAGTACCTCAAGTGCTAACAGGACAAAGAAGCATACTTATGACGGAATACAGCACTTTCTTTTAAAAGATAAATCCTACTGCCATTTGATGACACATCCCTTTTGCTGGTCGGTTAACAACTATGCAATCTGCATAAAATGTTTTAAATCCATTGTATGATATAGCATTGCAGGGGAGAAACATACTCAAAGGCATGTTACTTTAGTAGTTAAAAACTGTGGCTGTCAATGTGTAGCGAATATGCAACTAATAGTATTAAACAATGATTAAACAAAAATGTGTCAGCACGAACAACACTGAAATAGATTTTAAAAAATAAGAGAAGAGAAACAGGAAATGGAGAAATGAATAACAGATGGGAAACATAAACATGAAATGTAAATGAGAGGCAAGGAAGAGAAAGAAGGCAATGAGTAGGGGGTGAAAGGTGGGAAGTAAATTAAGTAATAATTGATTAATAATTCATTATCAATTTATCAATAATTATTTAATTGATTTTTACTTATGTAAATTGCATAATAGTATTATTTGTTCAGTTATATATTAGGTGTGGGTTGTGGGGTTTATAGGAGTGTAGGGTGGGAAGTTAATTAAGTAACAATTGATAATTATTTATGAAGGTATTTTTAATTAATTTGTTGACTATTAGACATGTAAATGGTTTAATAATTATATATTTTTTAAGTTATATATTAGGTGTGGCCTGTTGTGGATGTAGGGGTATAGGACAGGAAGATACTTAACTAATAATTAATTAACTATTAATTATTCGTTTATGAATAATTATTTAAAATTATTACAAAATATGTTAATTGTGTTAACCTTATTTATTTTAGTTCTATCTTAAGTGTGGGCTGCCTGATTTGTGGGTGTATAGTGTGGGAACGTAGTTAAATAATAAATCAATAACATTTTGTAATTCATAATTATTCTTTAATATTTGTAATAATCATGTAAATTGTTTAACTGTTTTCTAATTTTTATATTAAGAGTTTTATATTCCTGGTCAACTAATAGGGTTATTAAAAATTGTTATGTGTCTGAAGTGATGTACTTCCCCTGCTGCTGCACTGAATGAAGTGAGAATATTAAATATTCCCCACAGACTAGAGTGGTAATGGTAAATTTAAACCTTCCGAAGTCCAACGCTTTCCTTAATGTTGCACAGACTAAAGTTGGAATAGTAAATTTTACCTCTCAGAAGTCCAATGCTTCAAAAGAATTTCTGGCAACACTTAAAAGAAAATCAATGCACATTCCCATAATATTCCTAAATATAATAATGATTAGAGGTGCTCAAACACTAAAGCACATTGTTGCCATAATATGCATCCCAGAATTCCCAAAACAGAAGATCAGTTACATAGACAAAAGAAGAAAATAGCGGAGCACACAAGTCGTCCTTGATGTAGAAACACAAAAGGCCAATTAAGGCTTATGGAAGATGATATAAGGTACAAATAATTCCTAGAAAAATGTTCTTACATTCTCAACAAAGGTGTCAGTTCTCTTATGAACACATACCTATAAATACCTTCACATATCAAGAATGATTTTTATTAAAGAAAACACATATTCTAAAATACAGATTACAACACAATTGATACAATAAAACCACACTGACATATAACTAACAAAAGACATTGAGTGTTCTTATTAAATAATCAAATCTTGAAGTATGTGGGCCTAGAAGATGTATGTTGAACCCGCATGTAGCATCAGCCGACACGTGTTTCGTCCAAAATTGGACTTCTTCAATGCTTAATTATCCTTAAGTCCTTGGGTCGCAAGTCAATATCTAGAATTCTTGATATACAAAACAACCATTAGTTATGATGGGTCCCACAAATTAATTTTCTTATTGAAAATTCTACTTCGACTGTCAAATTCTCAGCTAGTCCCAGAAGAAGAGAGTATTTATATCTATTTTATAAGTGGAGGAGAATGTCACATCAAACTATTCCTCTATCTGTATATTGTCATCTCCAGCGTCGTAAATCCGCGTTGTGTTGATTAGATACAAAACCGTCTATTAACCAACCACCTTATATACTTAATGGCAAAGTCAGCATACATCCAATGCCGACATCGGATATACAACCTTCCGTTGAAGGCAGGAATCAGCTTATAACTAATAGGGTTATTAAAAATTGTTATGTGTTTGAAGTGAAGTACTTCCCCTGCTGCTGTACTGAATTACGTGAGAATATTAAATATTCCCCACTGTTGTCCAGACTAGAGTGGTAATGGTAAATTTAAAACTTCCGAAGTCCAACGCTTTCCTTAATGTTGCACAGACTAAAGTTGGAATAGTAAATTTTACCTCTCAGAAGTCCAATGCTTCAAAAGAATTTTTGGCAACACTAAAAAGAAAATCAATGCAAATTCCCATAATATTCCTAAATATAATAATGATTAGAGGTGCTGAAACACTAAAGCACATTGCTGCCATAATATGCATCCCGGAATTCCCAAAACAGAAGATCAGTTACATTGACAAAAGAAGAAAATAGCGGAGCACTCAAGTCGTCCTTGATGTAGAAATACAAAAAGCCAATTAAGGCTTATGAAAGATGATATAATGTACAAATAATTCCTAGAAAAATGTTCTTACATTCTCAACAAAGGTGTCAGTTCTCTTATGAGTACATACCTATAAATACCTTTACATATCAAGAATGATTTTTATTAAAGAAAACACATATTCTAAAATACAGATTACAAAAAAATTTATACAATAAAACCACACTGACATATAACTAACAAAATACATTGAGTGTTCTTATTAAATAATCAAATCTTGAAGTATGTGGGCCTAGAAGGTGTATGTTGAACCCGCATGTAGCATCAGCCGACACATGTTTCGTCCAAAATTGGACTTCTTCATTGCTTAATTATCCTTAAGTCCTTGGGTCGCAAGTCAATATCTAGAATTCTTGATATACATAATGACCATGCCCATTAATTATGATGGGTCCCAAAAATTAATTTTCTTGTTGAAAATTCTACTTCGACTGTCAAATTCTCAGCTAGTCCCAGAAGAAGAGAGTGTTTATATCTATTTTATAAGTGGAGGAGAACGTCACATCAAACTATTCCTCTATCTGTATATTGTCATCTCCAGCGTCGTAAATCTGCGTCGTGTTGATT
The DNA here is from genome assembly GCF_031143425.1 of Pleurodeles waltl. Taxonomy (NCBI): domain Eukaryota; kingdom Metazoa; phylum Chordata; class Amphibia; order Caudata; family Salamandridae; genus Pleurodeles; species Pleurodeles waltl. Next base: position 404,447,985 of record NC_090440.1, read on the forward strand.
AGATACAAAACCGTCTATTAACCAACCGCCTTATATACTCATTGGCAAAGTCAGCATACATCCAATGCCGACATCGGATATACAACCTTCCGTTGTAGGCAGGAATCGGCTTATAACTAATAGGGTTATTAAAAATTGTTATCTGTTTGAAGTGAAGTACTTCCCCTGCTGCTGCACTGAATTAAGTGAGAATATTAAATATTCCCCACTGTTGTCCAGACTAGAGTGGTAATGGTAAATTTAACCCTCCCGAAGTCCAACGCTTTCCTTAATGTTGCACAGACTAAAGTTGGAATAGTAAATTTTACCTCTCAGAAGTCCAAAGCTTTCCCTACTATTGCCGAGATTGGAATGGAAATAGTACATTCAAATCCCCCCCCGCCTGAAGTCCAACACTTTTATCATTGTCGCACCAACTGGAGTGGGAATTGTAAATGTAACCCTTCTCGAAGACCCATGATTTCCCTACTGATTCACAGACTGGAGTGGGAATAGTAAATTTAACCCCTCTGAAATCCAACATTTTCTGGTAAATTTAACCCCTCCGAAGTCCAAGGCTTTCCCTAGTGTTGCACAGACTGGAGTCGGAATAGTAAATTTTACCTCTCAGAAGTCCAACGCTTTCCCTACTGTTGCACAGACTGGAGTGGGAGTAGTAAATTTAACCCCTCCAAAATCCAACATTTTCCCTATTGTTGCACAGACTGGATTGGGAACGGTAAATTTAACCCCTCCAAAGTCCAAGGCTTTCCCTAGTGTTGCACAGACTGGAGTTGGAATAGTAAAGTATACTTCTCGGAAGTCCAACGATTTCCCTACTGTTGCACAGACTGAAGTCGGAGTAGTAAATTTAACCCCGCCAAAATCCAACATTTTCCCTACTGTTGCACAGACTGGATTGGGAACAGTAAATTTAACCCCTCCGAAGTCCAAGGCTTTCCCTAGTGTTGCACAGACTGGAGTTGGAATAGTAAAATTTACCTCTCAGAAGTCCAGCGCTTTCCCTACTGTTGCACAGACGGGAGAGGGAATAATAAATTTAACCCTTCCAAAGTCCAACACGTTCCCTACTGTTGCACAGACTGGAATGAGAATAGTAAATTTAACCCCCTGCCCGAAGTCCAACACTTTCCCAACAGCTGCACAGACTGGAGTAGGAATAATACATCTAAGCCTTCTGAAGCCCAAAGCTTTCCCTACTGTTACACAGACTGGAGTTGGAATAGTGAATCTCACCTCTTCGAAGTCCAACACTTTCTCTAATGTTGCACAGATTGGAGTTGGAATAGTAAATTCTACCTCTCCAAAGTCCAACAAGGAGAGTAAGACAGGAGATGGGGCTCGTAATTACTGTTTTAAAAATATTAGGGTTGGTCCAGCTGTTGTAGGATCAGTGCAGCAGAGATGATGATCAGCGCTGCTGGTCGAATACTTTAGAGCGAGGGGCTTTCGGTCCCTCCCTACCCTACTCAGATGCACCCAAACACAGACCACTCAGTGCAGTCACCACAAAGACACGTTGTAGTATGATCTGTAAAAGAGACAAGTATGAATATTCTCGCAAATTACATTTAGCAGCTGCAACATGTTCCCACTTCTCATGTCCTGGTATCATACCTACCAAAACATTGTCTTTGCCCTTTGCTATGATTTCTGCTGGTTCAGGAGGACGATTTGGGGATTCTACCCACACCTTAGCACTGGGATTTTTGTCAGTTGAGCCAAAGACTCCCTCCCCATGCACTGTAAGAAGGGTAGGGCCAGTCCCCTATTCCTCCATACACAGGAATGATTGCAATTTGAGCAATTCTGTCTCCAGGATGTATTATCAAATCAGCGTCCCCACTGATAAGTAAGATTGATTTGATTTCTCCTTGGTAGTCTGCATCAATCACTTCCCCCAAGACCTGAATACCCTTGGGTGCCAGCCCAGATCGAGGAGCAATCAATCCAAAATGCTCCGGGGGAATCTGTATCCCAACACCTGTTTCAATCAAGGCTATATCTCTTGGTTTCAGTCTGAACAAGTTCAAAGCATGCAAATCAGGACCAGCAGATTCTGGTGTTGCTCGGTACAGACCTAAAGCTCCGGTCTTTGTCTCCCAGTACATAATGGTGTTGGTTGCTGTGTGAGGTTGTATCTGTGAAGCTGGGGTCAACATTCACATTAAAGGAGTATCTGCATTTGTCAAAGGTCTATTATTTTAAATTTGGGGGGGCCTCATTTAAATGATCTCTCCAGTTTCTCAAAATTCCATTGTCGAGGATTCGTAACTGGGCTTTTAGCAAGCCGCTCATTCTCTCAATCAATCCTGCAGCTTGAGAGTAATATGGAATATGAGAAATCCACTCTATATTGTGTTGTGAACAATAGTCTTGCACCGATGTACCTGTAAATGTGAACCATTGTGACTCTGGACCTGCAGTGGGACTCCATATTACAACATTAACAAGTCAAGCGTTTTAGAGTGTTGAATTGAATAGCACGTTTGCATGGAAAAACAATCAGGTACCCAGAATAAGTATTCCCCACCGTGCAGGTGTATTGGCACCCACGACTAATCACCTGTTCTTGTGTTTCTCCCTGAATCATCACATCATCGATATAATGAGACAACTGCACCCCTGGAATGACAGGTACTCCATCCAGGTGTTCTGCCACCAGCCGGTGACAAATAGGCCCTCATTATAACCTTGGGGGTAACTGCCGCCTACCGCCACGGCGACAGCCGCCAACATACCGCCGCCGTGGCTACCAGCTGTCTACGCGTATTATGACCGCTGACAGTATTCCGCCAGAATGCTGGTGGAATACTGCCGACAGTCATGGCAGCGGGCGGTGGTAAGGCGGGGCTGCTGACAGCAGCACCCCCACACCAGCAAAACACTGCCGACCGTATCATGACCAATGATAAGGCCTGGCGGTGTTTTGCTGGTGGGCGCTGCTGCTGACAGCAGCGATGCGGACCGTCCCCAGCTGGAGGACCCCCTGCAAGCAGGTAAGTCGGGTTCTCCGACAGGAGACGGGGTGGGGTGTGTGTGTGTATGTTATGGAATGCGTGCATGCAGGTGTGAGTTGCGTTGAATGCGTGCGTGAATGAATGTGAGTGTATGTTGTGTGTTGTGAATGCATGTGTGCGACAAGGTATGTTGGTGTGTGTTGCGGTGTGTGCGTATGTTTGTTTGCATGCGTGAGTAGTGGTGGGTATGTGTGTGTGCATGTGTGTATATGGGTGCATGTGTGGGTGTGTACATGTGCGAGGGGGGCAGGAGAGGGAGGGGTAGAATGAGGGAGGACTCTGGGGAGGTGGGTGGGTGGAGACGATTCCCAGGCACTGATACCGCCATGGTTTTCGTGGCAGTAAGTTTGGCATGAAAATCATGGCGGTAGGAAGGGTCGTAATCCCGAGGTTGGGATTGTGACGGCCGCCAGGCTGAAGACCGAAGTCTCCAGCCCAGCGGCCATTACCAGCCTGGCGGTTGTTCTGTTAAAGTGGCGGTCTGTGATGGCGGTTACCGCCAGGGTCAAAATCCAATTTTTGTTACCGCCGGCCTGTTGGCGTTATTAATGCCACTTTAACACCGACCACCAGGGTCGTAATGAGGGCCATAGTGGTGCTGTGTACATACCCCATAAGTAATCGTAACATTTTAAATTGTTTTCAAAGGTGTGAAAAAGCAAATTGCTTCTGACTCTCAGGGGCCAATGGTATCGAAAAGAAAGCATTAGCAAAATCAATGGTTGCATACCAGGTCCCTTTATGTTTTTGTATCCTTTCACTCCAAGTGATGGTGTCGGGGACTGTGGCAGTCAAAGGGGGTGTATGTTTGTTCAATTCTCGATAATCAATGGTCGTTTTATAGCTCCCATCCGGTTTGTGCATAGGCCATAAAGGACTGTTCCACACAGTGGTGATGGGGGCCACCACACTTGCCTCTATCAAATCCTGTATGGTCTTACTTATCTCCTCATGCCCTCCAGGGAGTCTGTTCTATTTCAAATGAACCACCTTGGTGGCTGGGGGCACCTTCACTGGGGGTATCTTCCGATGACCCACCCTCACTGCTGCCTCTGAAATGTATCTCTTTGATCCAAATTGATAACACCCATCCTTCATATATAAAGTTATTCCCTTCAAAATGTCAATTCCAAGAATATACTGTAGGAGGGGCACAACCAAAACAGTGTATTCTCTTTTTGGCGTTCTCCCTATTTAGTTTGCACAGCGGGGTTTGCTTTCCACCCAACCCTGTGATGGTGTAGTGCTGAAATGTAAATTTTTTCAAATTTCCATATATTAAAGACGCCTTCACTCCAGTGTCCATCAAGGCCTGATCCTTTTGAACATTTTAATTTTTCCAATGAATTTCTAAATCAACATGGGGTCTATTATTTTTGCAAGCCCATCCCTGTACCAGAGTTTGGCCTATTTCCTAATCTGATTTAAACCTGTCGACTTTTGCCCAAGCCAAGTCCGGAGATATGCTCTCATATCTGCATGGAGAGTCCTCTCCTCTGTTTTCCTCAGTCAGCCAGTCAGTATTCAAATCTTCCTCCTCAGAGGAATCCCAAATATTAGCATCCCAATTATCCGCGTTCCAGTCTGGCCCTGCTTTAGCAATGACTAAATGAACTTTCTTTTTATTAACACTTCCCATGTGCTTTTTATATTTATACTGAGCCACACGCACTGCAACCCTCTCTGCAACAGTCTGGTAAGTTTCAACTTTATCGTGCAGTAATTTATTTTGAGATGACAATATTGTCGAGGTATTTTTGGCTTCAACTAGCTACCTCAATAATTGCTTGCGCTCCTGTTCTAACTGAACACATTTCTTATGCATTTTCCCATAGGCAGATAAAAGAATCCAGCCCGTCTGCCTAAGATAGATGAATCCCAATCCTTTCTCTACTAGCACTTTTTGCAAACAATTTAATACCTTTCCTGATTCAGCACCTATACGACATGTGCCCCAATTCTCAATCAACTCAGCACTGCAAACCCACTCATTCAGAAGTGCGTCATAAGCTGCTTTTTCCCAACCTGGAATTTCATTTGGCACTTGGAAATTGCCTTCGATTTTTTGCCAAACATTTTCACTTTTTAATATTTTATTTCCAATCCTGCAAGTGACGCCAAGTTGTGTCGCCCTTGTTTTAAACTAAGAGGAAACAATGCCAAATAATGCAGCACTCAGTCTGAGTAATGAATGTATTAAGGCACTTCCCAGATATCAAATAAAAGCACACAAATAGATAAAAATAAGCATTCAGCTCAAATGCAGTGAAACACACACATATACCAAAATACTCACAGCAATTAAACAATCAGCAGTATATATATCTATATATATATCTATATATCTTTATATATATATATATATATATATATATATATATATATATATATGTGTGTGTGTGTAAGCAGAAATATTTAAGAATTAAAATGCATCACCTTGGGGGTTAAATCCATCATCCTTGCCAGCGCCAAGTTGGGGAACCTTCAAACAGCTGAGATAGGAGACTGTCACCAATGGGATTTCCTGGACAGTGCGTCCACTCCGCATTTGAGTTCCTTCCTCAGTGTCAAGTTTCCTCGTGTTTTATACCTTAAACTAACTCAAGAGGAAGATTCTAGAAACCCCCCTCCCTTTGGTTATGGAATTCAAACACTGGCTGAACTTGGTCTGTGTATGAAACATGCAAAGGAACAGGACTGGCCCCAATGTGCATTTCAGAGACAGAGCTATACTTTTTCCTGATGAAAACATTCCCAGCCTGAGACTCTCTTATTATGCCCACATCACCCACATTATGTTCCAACGCGGTGTGACCCTGTTCTCGTGAGAAAAGCACAAACACGTTCTATGTGGAAAACAAGCTTGTGTGGAAAAACCCTGCACCGCTTCTGTGACTGCACCTGAAGCTAAGTACAAAATACAGTCAATGGTCAAGACGGAGTTGGTGGTCAAATGAATATAGCATTAGAGCTCTATAGGTCTCCGGGCACGAAAGCTAATTTTCTAGATGCTTTAAGCCACTACTTACAGTCATGTATGTAGTACCGAAATTCACCTTCTTAGGTGATTTTAATTTCCATTTGGAAGACTCCAATAGCAAAGAATCTGTACAACTAACTTCCATTCTGAGTTGTTTTAATCTAATAAAGTTGTCAAATTCTGCCACACATGTAACAGGGCATACTCTAGATGCCATTTTTTCAAACAACCCAGACTTATAGCTAGAAGCTACATTACCAATCATCTGGTCAGAGCATACAGTGTTAATTTTAGTTTAAAAATCCCACCTCTAATTCCCGTAACCCCCCAAAAAATATGCAGGGCAAGAAGGTTTGAACCTGGAACGAAATCAATAAACCACATATTTTAGCTTCATCTCAGCCCCTACTTATAAGCGATATAAATGGAGCAGAAAGTAACTATTCCAAGTGGATACATTTGGCAGTCACCAAGCTGGGTCTTCTCAAAGCTATTAAATACCATAGAAGCAGGTCCACAGCACCTTGGTTCCCTCTTAAACTCAGGCCATTAAAACAGAAATGCCACAGACAGGAGAAAGTGTGGATCAGAAATTGCTGCACAGAGGAACATATTAGATATCATCAATAAATTCAGGATCACAAAAAATTGATTGTTGCTGAAAAAAAACTACTTCTCAGAAAAGTAGCACATTGTCCCCAGCCAACCTGTATGCAACAAGTTAGCAGATTTTTTTAAAAACAAAATGGAGGAAATACATGGAAAATTGGACTTCAGCCCTGCCTGCTGCTGCAGCTGTAGCTCCTGAGGCAGAATGGGTAGATCCTAACAAAACTGAGTTCTGTAATTTTCCTCCTCTCATCATGGAAGAAGAAGTAGGACTTACTGGACATTCAAAGTCAGGAGCTACGTCTAATCCCTGCCCACCAAAAATTCTACATGACATAGCTTGGGACGGTAGCTCCTCCACTCACTACTCTATTAAATAACATCATCAACTCGGGTCATTTCCCTTCTGAGTAGAAAAAGGCCTCCATCCTTCCGCTGCTTAAAAATCGTCACTGGATCCAAATGAGGAAAAAATGATAGATTTCTCTTGCCTCCCTTTTTCTGCAAAAATCCCCGAAAAACATATGAATACTGCACCCTCTGAGTTTCTGGATGTTAATGGAATTCTAGATACCTCACAGTTTGGTTTTAGACCAAATCACAGGACTGAGTCAGTTCTGGTAGTGGCTAGCTGTTGTAAAGTGCCCCTTTTTGGATGGTCACCCCCCCCACATACTTTTTGCTGCTTGATGTTGTCGTTTTTTATCTGAAAGTGCACTGGGACATGCTAATCAGGCCCCAGGGCCAGTGCTCATTCCTTTAAATTGTAACTGTGAATTGGATAACCCAATGGGCAAGTACTTTACCACCCCTAAAAAGTCCTAGTAGAATATACTAGTGGTACCAGGGCAAGGATGTTAAAGGGGTCACCAGGACTGCAACACTGAGTGTGACTCCCGAGTGACCAGAGTGAAAGTAAGGGCTACAGGGCTTCCATGCCAGCCCTACATGAGCAACTCACCTACTCGGGTTCATGCAGGCAGAGTCCCCTCACTGCCATAACATAAATCAATCACTCATAAGGTAGGACTCCTATAGACCAGGAGGCAGGGTGCATTGTGTTATGAGTGCAGACATATATGTACAAGCATAAATGACCCTGCGGTAGCATTTAAATGTTAATACTAGTGCAAGTGGCTGGCAGGCCATAGGATAACATGGGCTGACACCCAGGCAAATCCCAGATGTCCAGCTCCATAATGGCCCAAACAAATTCTATTGTGTTTTGTATCAAACTCTGTGCTTTTGAACCCAGACGTGATTCTCGTGCCCTGGATTAACAAGAATGTACTCAGGTGGCATCCTTTGAGGATGACCACCGAGATACCAGTTTCCTGATGCCTTGGTGGTCTTTCCTGAGTGTTTGCCTCAAAGACAGAGATCTGACCTCATGCTTGGAAGTGTGTGCTCCTCCCAGAGGTCTGAACAAAGGCCTCTGCAGGACGAAGGTAACACCTCTGCCCTGCCATAATGGCTTGTGAATGGACCCATCATGGCGGATAGCTTCAAAGCCTGCACAACTGCTGCTGGACAAAGGAATTTGTCCCCCACTTGATGACAAAGTCTGCCCCAGACACCTTCGCAAGGCGGGCAGGCGGGAAAGTTAGATAGTCATGAGGTGGGCTGCCCCCAAAGGCTGACCACATGTCTAGGGTGGGGCAGCTGGAGTGTACCATGGAAGATGGCCCATGCCATCTTGAAAAGACTTAGAAATAGTGGGTTCTGGGTAGTTTAGGGACATACACCCACTGGATATAGTTCCCTCAGGGCTGATTAGCCACAGGACTAGATGCCTATTGGCCAGCCACTAATCCTTACACCACTTGACACACCCTAAATCTAGGATTTAAGGGGCACACCTGACATCAGAACCTCAGATATGCTGTAAAACCAGAAGAGACCTGATTCCACGACAAGACAGGACTCCACGAAGAGAGGCTCTGCAAAGCACTGATTTATGTTCTAAGATTGATAACCATGTGTGTATCAACTTTGTTTTGGTGTCTAAATTTATATAACAATCTGATTTATTTTAATAACTTGGTATCGGATTTCTCCCGAGTTGTGTCAATTACTTATCGTCCATGTTGGTGTTGTGAAATGCTTAACACATGTTACTCTTAGCCACTCTACCAGGACTGAGCTAAGGTTTGCTGGTACGAATCTGAGGTCCACTTTTGGGTATTGTGTTAGTATTACATGGGAAGACTTCCCAGTCATATCACCTAAAACTGCCACCTTGCTACAGTACCGAGGAGCTAAGAAACATTCTGGACAACGGAGGGATGGCTGTGGTGATCCTGTGGGACCTATCCACAGCCTTCGACACCTTGAGCCATTCAGTCTTGTTGGAGCGCCTTGTGGAGATTAGAATTGGTGGACCAGCTTTGATCTCCTGCGCTCTTTTTTCTCCGACAGGGAACAACAAGTCACTCTGGGGAACTTTGTATCTAAACCTTTTTCCTTGCTGTGTGGTGTCCCTCAGGCGTCATCACTGAGCCCTATGCTCTTTAACATTTATGGAGCCCCCCCCCCGGACCGATTAATCCATACATTTGGCTTCTCATCAATTGCATATGCGGATGATAGACAAATTGTAGTGTCAATCTCCAGTGATGTAACCAAAGCTGCACACAGTTTTAATAGATGCGTGGGCAATCAATCAATCATGTATTTGTAAAGCGCGGCTAATCATGCATAGGGTCTCAAGAGACGCTGAATGTAGGTTTGCTGCTCAGTTGAAGAGCCAGGTCATGAGGTCCTTCCTGAACTGCTTCAGTGATGCGGTCTGCCTGAGTTTGAGGGGAAGTGTGTCCATGTCTGGGCTGCTAGGTACGAGAAGGATCTTCATTCTGCTGTACTTTTCTGGATCTTGGGGACGGCTGCAAGGGTGAGTTGGAAGGAACAGAGACATCTGTTGGGTATGTAAAGGTGAGACGGTGGTTGTGGTGTGCCGGTCCTATGTTTTGCAGTGCCTTGAAGGTGTGGATCAGGGGTTTGTATGTGATGCGCTTGTTGTGTGGGAGCCAGTGTAGGTCTCTGAGGTGGGAGGAGATGTGGCTGTGTCAAGAGATGTCCAGGATGAGTCTGGCTGCTGCATTCTGGACTCTTTGTAGTCTTGATTGAAGTTTCTTGGTAATGCCAGCATAGAGTGCATTGCCGTAGTCCAGTTTGCCAGTGACAAGTGCATGGGTGACTGTCTTCGTCATGTCAGAGGGGTCCACTTGAAAATCTTTCGTAGGAGTCGGAGGGTGTGGAAGCATGATGATGAGACGGCGTTGACTTGGCCGGTCATGGATAGAGAGGGGTCCAGGATGATGCCCAGATTAGGGCATTTCCCAGTGCGGTGGGCTACCAGAAGACATTCCAGGTGCCGATTACGAGGCTCTCTGTCTTGTCCAAAAACTAAAAAATAATATGAGGAGCTTGAGTTATTAATTTTAAAGGAATAAACTATAGAGAAGCGCTTAGAAGCAAAAATCACCAACTGGGGCTATCTGGTTTTAGCCAGACCAGGACAAAGTCAAAAGTTCAGGCTATCTGCGATGGAGCGCAGACCACCTACAGGGACCCAGTGAGGCCTGCTGAATCAAAGTACCTTAATTATGGTGGTGTTGAGCTGGAAGATGCTGTGAGCAGGGTAAGCAGTACATTGATTTTGATCCCCGCAGTGTCGGCGATGCGTCGATCCTCCCATGCAGTATTGAAGATGCATCGATTTTCTCCATACAGCAGCAAAGTGTTGGATCTGAGATGCAGCAGTTCCATAGGCAATGCGCTGAGGTCAATCCGCACTGGAAAGGCAATGCATTGACTCCAATTCACACAAGGGGGCCGATGTGCTATGTCCGATCCACGCTACATGGGTGATGCACCAGTTCCATTACGTGCAGCTGTGGCAAAATGTAATTTCAGCTGCATTGAAACACCTTAGGCTTACTTCCATGGGTCCAGGACTGGGGTGGCACCACTTGGCAGGACAGACTCAGAGATGGCTCTCTGAGGTGGAGGAACTCTCTGAGGACTGCCCTACTGACTGTGGCCTGCTGTGGACTTCACAGGACTGCCCTACTGCACCAAGAGGGGTGCCCTGCTGCTTGAGTCCTGCTTTTCTGCTTGCACCAAGGACTATTGGAGTGACTCCAATGGCTGGTTGGCTGGCCTCTTCATTATGGCGTCTGGGACAGAAAAAGCTCCAACCATTTGAACCTGCACTTGGACACAGCGTGAGTGAGTCCTGACCCTCTAAGTGTTGCCCCTCCAGTCCTGGTCCCTTGGAAGTGGGGTTAAAGATGTTGTAGCAGGCTAACTGAAAGTTCCATCAAATCTGGCACAAAGTAATGTGAAGAACTCAGAGCAACGCCGTGCAGACCGCACACTGAGAACATCCAGTACAATCCTCAGATGACCAAAAGTGGTCCTGTGAATGGCCTGCACTCCATCCTGGTCAGCCTGAGCTTGTGACTTTGTCACAGTTTAGTGCAACAGATACCCTCAGTTGGCACTTCGTGCCTTTTGGGCTACTTTTAGATAAATATTTAAAATCTTATATCTCTAGTTCTTTTGGTTGGATTTGTGCTGTTTTTGTGTCAAATACTTTAATACATTGTAATAGACTTTTTAAATTGGTGTGGGCTTTTTCCATGTTTTGTGTTTTCACTTTATTACTGTTTGTGTGCTGTATAAATACTTTACACATTGTCTCTAGGTTAACCCTTACTGCTTTTGTGACAAGCTATCAGAGGGTTAAGACTACATCTTTTAGTATTTCAACATTGCATTAAGTCTCTCGAAATATCTGCTTTACACTACAGTTGGTAAAAAGAATATAAAAGGCACTGTTCATTTCAGAGATCTTGCAGTGTACCTATCGTCTTTAGTGAGGGTGAATTGCAGGATGTCTGATAGAGACAACATAGCCTGAGTAACCAACCCTAGTCCGTTCCTGAGGCAGCCAAAGGTGCGCTTTAGTTCTGCAAATAAAATTAGCATATCCTTCTTTATGTTGACATTTGTGAAATACCATATCAGTGGGGAGACAATACTCAGAAGGGGCTGATTCAATATGTGTAGACTTTATGACAATGTCATAATCATTTGACTGTTTTATGGTGCTCACAAACTAACTTCTGTTCTCACATGGCAAGATAAGTAAGAGGGGGTCTAAAATGATCAAGGGAGTTTGTGTGGTATACTATTTGTTAGACCTGACAGCCTGAAGGTGGCCACCCCCGAGTTTGTGCCTGCCTCCCTCCACGTTTTGACATTGTTTTTGCTGGTGCTAGGACTCTGTGCACTTTACCACTGCTAACCAGTGCTAAAGTGCATACTCTCTCTCCCTTGGTAACATTGGCTCATACCCAATTGGAATATTTAATTTACTTAGAAGTCCCTAGTAAAGTGCACTGCATGTGCCCAAGGCCTGTAAATTAAGTGCTACTAGTGGGACTGCAGCACTAATTGTGCCACCCACATGAGTAGCCCCTTAAACATGCCCCAGGCCTGCCATTGCAAGGCCTATGTGTGCAGTTTCACTGCCACTCCCACTTGGAATTTACAAGTAATTGCCAAACCTTAAAATCCCCTTTTTCTACACATAAGTTGCCTCTAAGGCAGGCCCTAGGTAACCCAGAGGGCAGGGTGCTGTGTAGGCAAAAGGCAGGACATATACCTGTGTGTTTTTTATGTCCTGGTAGTGGAAAACCCCTAAATTAGTTTTCCACTGCTGTGAGGCTTGCTCCTTTCATAGGCTAACATTATGGTTACCCTCATATACTGTTTGAGTGGTAGATTCTGACCTGGAAGGAGTAGACAGGTCATATTTAGTATGGCCAGAGTGGTAATACAAATCCTGCTAACTGGTGAAGTTAGATTTATATTACTATTTTAGAAATGCTAGTTTTAGAAAGTGAGCATTTCTCTGCACTTAAAATCCTTCTGTGCCTTACAGCCTGTCTCCAATCCACATTTGGGCTGGGCTAGTTGACAGCTCCCTTGTGCATTTCACCCAGACAAACACAGAATGCTCTGTCACACCTGCACACATCTGCATACTGTATAGGTCTTCATGGGCTGGAAGGATGGAGGGCCAGATACTTAAATTTCAAAGGACAGTGGCCTGCCCTCACACAATGGACTGCCAACCCCCCTACTGAGACCCTGGCAGACAGGGTTGTACTGAAAGGGCACCTTGTGCACTTCAAAACAACTCTTTGAAGTCTCCCCCACCTCAAAGGCACTTTTGGGGATATAAACTGGGTCCCTGACCCTACCAACTCAGAAACTTCTGGACCTGAATCTGCAACCTGCCAATAGGAGCTGCCTGGCTGCCAAAGGACTCACATGGACTGCTTCGCTGTGAAATACTGCTGCCTTGCTCTTGCCCTGCTGCCTGGCTGGACTCTGTCCCTGCTGAGAAGTGCTCTCCAAGGGCTTGGATTGAGCTTGCCGCCTGTTTCCTGAAGTCTCAGGTCCAAAAAGACTCCACCTCTGTAAAGGAACTCCCTGTGCGATGAAAATCGACGCACAGCCTGCCAGAATCTACACACAGCCTGCCTAGCAGTGAAAGAATCACCGCATTGCCGAACCGGAATGATGCAGCCCGTCTCCCTGAGTGGAGATCGATGCAGAGCCAGCATTGTCACCGGAACTTTGACGCACAGCCCACTGGATTGACGCACCGCCGAGCCAGAACAATGCAGCCTGACTTCCTGCGGGAGGAATTGACGCAGCACCTGCCGTGCAAAAGAAACTCTGACGCATTGCCCACCGGATTGATGCAGCACATGTGACTTCGTCGTGCACGCCCAGGATTTCCACGCATCATCCTTGGACATCAAAAGACCCTGCATCGCAAAGAGAATTCAAGCATGCGTGACAGAATTCGATGCAAAGTCCTTGCCGCATGGAAAATAAAAGACACATCGTCTGTGTGCGCCTGGAAATCTGACGCACACCCTTCATTTTCCCCGCATACCCTCCTCTGCAGTTTCCGTGTAATTTTGACGCACACCAGGTACTTTGTTCTTGCAAGAGACACTTGTTCCTTTTTAAAGACTTAAGATTCTTCTTATCATCACACAAGTGATATTTCAACTTGTACTTACCAAATCTTGATCGTTTTGATCTTAATTCACCCAGATAAATATCTTATATTTTTTCTAAACCTGTGTGATATATTTCTGTGGTGTTTTCACTGTGTTATTGCAAGATTTATTGCACAAATACTTAACACATTGCCTTCTAAGTTAAGCCTGACTGCTCAGTGCCAAGCTACCAGAGTATGGCCACAGGATAATTTGGAATGTTTGTGACTTACCATGACTAGGATTGTGGTCCCTACTTGGACAAGGGTGTATACCTCTACCAACTAGAGACCCCATTTCTAACACTATTCAAGTCCTTAGAAAGGCTGGGGGAGAGCTGGCACATTTTGGCAGTCTGACATGACAACAAAAAAGGCAAGTTTTGTTTTTGTCAAGAGGCACTCCAATCAAAGGCACACTTCCACTCTTGTCAACACGCAAGTGTGTGCAGATCCAGCAGGAAGAAAGATTAATCATTTGGCTGTATTTCTCAAAAGAAACAGTACATAGGAGTTGTTCATATACACTGAGCAGTGGCTTCTCAGGCTCAATGCAGTTTTGTCTTTGATAACTCCTGATTACGCAGCAAGAATCCATCCCACTAAGAGTCAGGCACTGAGGGCAGGTGCAAAGATAGCAGGCCAGACCCACAAAGGGATCTAGTATACAGAAGACAGCTGCTTACCTCAGACAGAGCTGGTAACGATGTGGAGTGATAGGCACAACACTATGTGGCTGTGGAGGGGCTGATGAAGATAGGCATTGGTGATCCGACCCACTGGCAGATGGCAAGGCAGCCACAGAAACAGCTTCAGCAAAAGGCCCAAGCCTGAGGCTGGATGCAGATCACTAGGGAGGCAACAGAGGGCTAGCGCCTTGCACACTAGCACTGGAAGGAGTCAATCCATGCTGCTAGACCACTACACTTAACAGCTGTGTCAATGGAGATGTGGATCCGGTCGGAGGCCACACCAGCAAGATACAGGGAGGTGTTACTCTGGTGATCATGTAAGATTATAGAGCAAATGGAAAAATTCATTTGGGCATTCAGGTAAGGCAGTATGGACCTGAAAACAGAAACTGTAGAAACAATATATAAGCTTTCTGCAATATTGTAAAACTACATTATCATTCAGGTGGGAGATTTGAAGGCAACTTCATTGGGCATTCCTTCAATATTCCATATGTGGTGAATCAGTACAGCCCCAATAGACCACAATTCTAAATTCAGGATATTGGGCCACCTCAGTAGTGTCTCAGAACTTGTTCTTTGCTGTATCATTGATGATGGCACCATTGTTTGCTTCCACTTTGTCTGTTAACTCATGGTGATAGGCTCACTAGAAGTGTTAATCTATCCATAAAGCTTTGCACATCTTTTGCTCTACAGATGTAATGAAGTGTGTCTCTCGAACACCAGAAGACAATTTGGAATTCCAATCCAACAGAATAAAGTCCCTAAATAAGTGATTTGCACCTGTAAAGGCATCTGCACTTGTGCACATTTAGAATTCCACAAACCCTGAAAACGTACACATGAATATGAAAAACACCTTGGCATTTGGATAAAATCTCCAAGTGTGCAACGGGGCCCCAAGGAGAATGGTGAGCAGTAGATATCGTCTTGATCCGCTTCCCAGTATTACGAGATTGACAATGACACAGGAACAGCAATGATCTTTGGCCATAGAAGGAAAGAAGGGTGCTTAAGAGTGGGTTGCTGTGGCATGTATCCTGCCATCCCTACCGCCATGGGCAACTCTTTGATACAGCCATGCAAGGTTGAGGAGAAGAAATGTTGGTGAGACCACACACCCTTTGCTGCCTCTTTACACGCCCCTTCTTGGTCCCTTGTGCACTTCTGCTTGATCCAATAGTGTTTCTCATTCTTAGAGTCCCTTTACTGCAACAAAGGCAATTTTTTCAGGGATGATACAGGAAACAAATCAATTAATACAGCATACATGGCAACATGAGTTGTGCAGGGCAATGCGGCTTTTCTAGTGGCTGAATCAGCAAGGGCATTCCCTTATGACACCTTGTCATGAGGATATTGGTGGGTAGCACACTTGACTACAGCGAGTTGTTGGGATAACATCAAGGCATTCAAGACATTTTGTGGATAATTATCATCCAGAAGATTTTAGGAAACCCATTGCATCCAGATGAGCTTAGAGTCATTTGTCACTCCAAATGCATACTTTAAGTCCATGCACACAATTGCAGATCTTTTTTTTGGTCAGGATACAGGCCAGAGTCAGTGCAACAAGTTCTGCAAAGTGAGCAGGTTTAATATTAGGCAACAGACATCTCTCTATAATTTGATATCCAGTGCATACAGCATAACCTGTGACTGAGACACCTTAATCATTTCTGAGACATGAACTATTAGCAAAGTACATCATTTCACATTTTGGGATGAGAATGTCAGTTAAATCAGTATGAGTCATGGTGGGGTGGGCGTGGCTAGCCGTCCTAGATGGTGGATGTATAACGAAGTGGCTCCTGGACCCAGCCTCAATAATCAACACTAATCCCCTACAGAGGGAGACCGTCTTCTATGAATAGGGTGCAGTGATGGAGACTGGGCCTGGGTTTCCTCCCACATCTCCACGCTACCACCAGCTTCTACACCCCCCAAAATGTGTGAAGGCACAAATTTGAAGTTCTACATATTGTTTATGTTTATTGTTCAGTTTGGTCGAACGCCCAGTAACCGCTGGACCACGAATTGGGTAGTTAAGGTTTTTATGCGTTTACAGTCACCAGCCTGGTCTTGCATGCTGGATGCCCTAGGCCTGCAACAATTAATGTCCCATATATTTACCCATAAAAGACATGGCAATGATTTCCAAAGCATATAAAAACCTCACCTGGAATGTGCTAGGGTTAGGCACAATGCATAAGCGCCACAGGGTATTACCTACTCACACAGGAGGCAAGCGCAGATAGCTTATCTACAGGAAACACATCTCATGTCCACTGAGGCCCTTAAACTCTTGAAGAAATGGAGAGGGCAACTCTTCTACACATCTTACTCAGCTTATGCTTGAGCTGTGGTGATATGGCTAAGAGCTGGGGTCCCTTTTGTAGTGCACGATACTAGAATAGATACACAGGGCAGATATGTATTTGTGAAAGGAACACTAGATGGGGTACAGGAAAAATACTGGTCACATTTATCAAATGTGTTAATAGGCTGGATGCAATATCCCTGGATACTGGGAGGAGATCACAGTATTAGATTTAACCCTATATGTTCTCACCCCTCTTTGCCAGCAGTCATTGCGGTATGCAAAACTAAAGCTCTGTGACAATGGGTAGAGAGTTGGTCACTTGCAGATCCAAGGCGCGAACGCAATATAGGTATGCGAGAATACTCTTTCTACTCCTACCCACATCAACTTCACTCCTGCTTAGATAGATTCCTCTGTTCTGACCATCTCTTACTAAATAGAATACACCCCACATTTCTCGCCAAAACATTATCTGATCATAATCCATTAGAGATGTTAGGCAGGATACCTGCGCCTATCCCCACCTGGAGGATGCAGCCTTCTCTCCTCAAAGATGCCCCCTTTTGTGACACTCTGGCCAAAACCATTGACAATTATTTCACATGGGACTTCTATAAATGCCCTAGTTGAAGCATGTAGGGAGGCATATAACGCATTACAGTGTATAGAAAATACAATGACACAGTTGGAAAAAGCTGTGGCACTTAAAGAGATAGATGCGTCTGAACTCCAAGCAGAGAGAATTACACATGCAGAGCACTTAGAGTGACTTAGAGTAATGAACTATAAGGTATACCAACAATGTAAACATATAGAGGCAGGCAGAGAGAGCGAATTATTGGCCCGGCATGTTCACCCCCCTCCGGTCCCTATTCCCATCTTTTCAATATACTGTACTCCCTATCACTTGGAAGAAATAATCACAGCGTTCTGATATGCGGCCCTGGCCCCCATATCCCTAGATGCATGGACAAACTACTTAGGTGGGCTCCAACTACCAATGATATCTGGAGCACACCATGAAACTTTAGGGGCCCCAATCACAGTAGGAGAGATCAGAGGGACCATCAGAGAAATGGCTCGCAATAAGCCCCCAGGCTGAGATGGTCTATCGATTGAGTTTTACGCAATGTATATGGATAAACTGGCCCCACAACTAGAAAAACTTTATAATTCATCACTACATGCCGGTTGTCTACTCTCTACTACCCGACAGGGATTAGTTACGATCCTACTAAAACCGGATAAACCACCAGTGGAGCTTACATTCTACAGGCCATTATTTATATTAAACACAGAATATAAAATATTAAGTAAAATCCTGGCACATCGCCTGCTTCTCTTGCTACCCCTACTCCTGCACGTAGACCAGAGCAGCTTTGTCCCTAAGTGAAACACATCCCTAAACATCTGTCGTTTGTTTAAGGTGCTGGCTGCAGCCCCTAATAATTACGCCAACTCCGGATGCCTGTCATTAGATATTCGACAGGCATTTGATACACTCAACTGGGAGTACATGCTGACAGTGTTGAACAGATATGGCATACCTCGCCCTATATTGGGTGTGTCAAACTTCTCTACATTGAACCCACAGCGAGCGCAAAAACCCAGCTTGCATTTCCTCTCCTTACACGATATCCAGGGGCACGTGCCGGGGTTGCCCCTTATCGCCCTTGCTGTTTGTGCTAGCAATAAAGCCCATCGTGCAGAGGCTGTAATGAGGAGTGGCAGACTGGGGCTTCCCACTGAATGGCATGATCCAGGCTGTTTCCCTATATGCCGATGGCATGATTTTATACCTGGAAGTCTTAAAGCTAGACCTGACAAGCATAGCTGAAACACGAGATGAATTTAGGTGATTTTCTGGCCTGCAAATTAATGCAGACAAATCATGTGATTATTTTTTTCGTACTTCAGAGTGTCCACAACTGGAGTTCAGCTTAGAAACAATCCCACTAGCCCGCACACATTCTAGTACCTAGGCTTTCACATGTACCGGGACCCACATGACTTACTAGACGGTAATCTTATGCGAGCGGTTAATGCTCTTAGATCCCAGGTAGAATTCTGGATCATCCTTCCTCTATCGGTGGCCTGAAGGCTAGCGCTGGCGAAGATGGTCATGCTTCACAGATTGTTGTATCATTTTGTGAACCTGCTGGTTGTGATTCCTGCACCAACATTTAATGCGCTGAGTACGCTCTTAACGGAGTTGGTGTGGGGCTGCAGACGCCGCAGGGTCAGCTTGGCAGCTGCAATTACCAGTGATAGGAGGGGGATTGGGCGCTCTGGATTTTAAGGTATACTGCATTGTGGGACATCTGCAATGGCTGGGTACAGCTCGCCGGACACAATGTGTGGAAAATAAGCTACACACCTGCCCAGTTTCAACTTGGACACCTGCATAGACTGCTGTGTCCAGGGGTCCGCTGCCCTCGCCCCCTCCTCTGATAGAGTCCCGTCTCGGGGACGAAATGCATTAGCTGGGCTGATGCTGAATGATCATTAAAGGAATAAAGAAACAATTTTGAATTGAAACACAATACAATGGCTCCATCTTCACTGGATGTTTAAGCAAGACTGTATTTTTATACCATAAGACTATTAAGAAATGTTCTAGACTTACTGGATTTTTTGAACACTCAAGGAAATTTCTGTGGACCTCCTTAGCACTCCTTTTTATGTATGGATTTTGGTATTGGGTATATGGTGTTTGAGCAACAGGACACTTGGGGGTAAAGTGCTGTACACTCTAAGCACTATAGTGCTCTTTTTCCGGTCTTTGTAATCCAGGATCCATTGTCTGTAGTACCCTGCCCTACCCAAGAATGGTCGTGCCTGGTAGTCAATCACTGGATGGACAACTTGAAAATAGCTTCAACGTGATCAGGTGACAAGTGGGGTTCACTGGCTGAGATTTCTTGACCAAGACACCACATTTTATGGAGGCACAGCTGCAGTTTCTCCTTTGAAACCTTGTGCTCTTTTTAGCCAATTTAGTAAGGAAGTAGAGTAAGTCCACCTTTTCATTATCTGCCAAAAGCAAACTATCAACATACTGAACCAAAGTAGAACCCTAGGGTAAGACCAATTTGCCCAGGTCCTTCTTAAAAGGTTGGGAAAAGATTGACAGACACTCTTTAAATCCTTGTGGGAGTCACTGGCATGAAAGTTAAGACGCTTCAAATGAGAACGCAAAGAGAAATTGACTTTCTTTGTGTATGGGGATGGAGAAGAAGGTAGAACAAAAGCAGTGCTTAATTTGTGCTTGTTGTGTCCGGTGCAGAGCACCAGCACTTATTTCTGAGGGCCGGCGCTTAGTTTTCTGTCTCAAGCATCTACTGCGAGCAAAAGACACTTGGGAAAGACGGAGGAAGAGAAAAACGAAAAAGCGTCGGAGAGGGGGTGTAAGGAAATGCCTCCTTGGCATGGTTGCCCCCTGACTTTTTGCCTTTGCTGATGCTATGTTTACAATTGAAAGTGTGCTGAGGCCTGCTAACCAGGCCCCAGCACCAGTGTTCTTTCCCTAACCTGTACTTTTGTATCCACAATTGGCAGACCCTGGCATCCAGATAAGTCCCTTGTAACTGGTACTTCTAGTACCAAGGGCCCTGATGCCAAGGAAGGTCTCTAAGGGCTGCAGCATGTCTTATGCCACCCTGGAGACCTCTCACTCAGCACAGACACACTGCTTGCCAGCTTGTGTGTGCTAGTGAGGACAAAACGAGTAAGTCGACATGGCACTCCCCTCAGGGTGCCATGCCAGCCTCTCACTGCCTATGCAGTATAGGTAAGACACCCCTCTAGCAGGCCTTACAGCCCTAAGGCAGGGTGCACTATACCATAGGTGAGGGTACCAGTGCATGAGCATGGTACCCCTACAGTGTCTAAACAAAACCTTAGACATTGTAAGTGCAGGGTAGCCATAAGAGTATATGGTCTGGGAGTTTGTCAAACACGAACTCCACAGCACCATAATGGCTACACTGAAAACTGGGAAGTTTGGTATCAAACTTCTCAGCACAATAAATGCACACTGATGCCAGTGTACATTTTATTGTAAAATACACCACAGAGGGCACCTTAGAGGTGCCCCCTGAAACTTAACCGACTATCTGTGTAGGCTGACTAGTTTTAGCAGCCTGCCACAAACCGAGACATGTTGCTGGCCCCATGGGGAGAGTGCCTTTGTCACTCTGAGGCCAGTAACAAAGCCTGCACTGGGTGGAGATGCTAACACCTCCCCCAGGCAGGAATTGTCACACCTGGCGGTGAGCCTCAAAGGCTCACCTCCTTTGTGCGAACCCAGCAGGACACTCCAGCTAGTGGAGTTGCCCGCCCCCTCCGGCCAGGCCCCACTTTTGGCGGCAAGGCCGGAGAAGATAATGAGAAAAACAAGGAGGAGTCACTGACCAGTCAGGACAGCCCCTAAGGTGTCCTGAGCTGAAGTGACTCTAACTTTTAGAGATCCTCCATCTTGCAGATGGAGGATTCCCCCAATAGGGTTAGGATTGTGACCCCCTCCCCTTGGGAGGAGGCACAAAGAGGGTGTACCCACCCTCAGGGCTAGTAGCCATTGGCTACTAACCCCCCAGACCTAAACACGCCCTTAAATTTAGTATTTAAGGGCTACCCTGAACCCTAGAAAATTAGATTCCTGCAACTACAAGAAGAAGGACTGCCCAGCTGAAAACCCCTGCAGCGGAAGACCAGAAGACGACAACTGCCTTGGCTCCAGAAACTCACCGGCCTGTCTCCTGCCTTCCAAAGATCCTGCTCCAGCGACGCCTTCCAAAGGGACCAGCGACCTCGACATCCTCTGAGGACTGCCCCTGCTTCGAAAAGACAAGAAACTCCCGAGGACAGCGGACCTGCTCCAAGAAAAGCTGCAACTTTGTTTCCAGCAGCTTTAAAGAACCCTGCAAGCTCCCCGCAAGAAGCGTGAGACTTGCAACACTGCACCCGGCGACCCCGACTCGGCTGGTGGAGATCCGACACCTCAGGAGGGACCCCAGGACTACTCTGATACTGTGAGTACCAAAACCTGTCCCCCCTGAGCCCCCACAGCGCCGCCTGCAGAGGGAATCCCGAGGCTTCCCCTGACCGCGACTCTTTGAATCCAAAGTCCCGACGCCTGGGAGAGACCCTGCACCCGCAGCCCCCAGGACCTGAAGGACCGGACTTTCACTGGAGAAGTGACCCCCAGGAGTCCCTCTCCCTTGCCCAAGTGGAGGTTTCCCCGAGGAACCCCCCCCTTGCCTGCCTGCAGCGCTGAAGAGATCCCGAGATCTCTCATAGACTAACATTGCGAACCCGACGCTTGTTTCTACACTGCACCCGGCCGCCCCCGCGCCGCTGAGGGTGAAATTTCTGTGTGGACTTGTGTCCCCCCCGGTGCCCTACAAAACCCCCCTGGTCTGCCCTCCGAAGACGCGGGTACTTACCTGCAAGCAGACCGGAACCGGGGCACCCCCTTCTCTCCATTCTAGCCTATGTGTTTTGGGCACCACTTTGAACTCTGCACCTGACCGGCCCTGAGCTGCTGGTGTGGTGACTTTGGGGTTGCTCTGAACCCCCAACGGTGGGCTACCTTGGACCAAGAACTAAGCCCTGTAAGTGTCTTACTTACCTGGTTAACCTAACAAATACTTACCTCCCCTAGGAACTGTGAAAATTGCACTGTGTCCACTTTTAAAACAGCTATTTGTGAATAACTTGAAAAGTATACATGCAATTTTGATGGTTTGAAGTTCCTAAAGTACTTACCTGCAATACCTTTCGAATGAGATATTACATGTAGAATTTGAACCTGTGGTTCTTAAAATAAACTAAGAAAAGATATTTTTCTATACAAAAACCTATTGGCTGGATTTGTCTCTGAGTGTGTGTACCTCATTTATTGTCTATGTGTATGTACAACAAATGCTTAACACTACTCCTTGGATAAGCCTACTGCTCGACCACACTACCACAAAATAGAGCATTAGTATTATCTTTTTGCCACTATCTTACCTCTAAGGGGAACCCTTGGACTCTGTGCATGCTATTCCTTACTTTGAAATAGCACATACAGAGCCAACTTCCTACATTGGTGGATCAGCGGTGGGGTACAAGACTTTGCATTTGCTGGACTACTCAGCCAATACCTGATCACACGACAAATTCCAAAATTGTCATTAGAAATTCATTTTTGCAATTTGAAATTTTTCTAAATTCTTAAAAGTCCTGCTAGGGCCTTGTGTGTTAAGTCCCTGTTTTAGCATTGTCTTTTAGAGTTTAAAAAGTTTGTTAAAAGTTTGAAATTAGATTCTAGAAACAGTGTTAGATTCTTTAAAAAGTCTTCCAACTTTTAGCAAAATAATGTCTGATACAGAGATGAATGTGGTGGAACTCGACACCACACCTTACCTCCATCTTAAGATGAGGGAGCTAAGGTCTCTCTGTAATATAAAGAAAATAACCATTGGCTCCAGACCTACCAAAATTCAGCTCCAGGAGCTGTTGGCAGAGTTTGAAAAAGCCAACCCCTCTGATGATGACATCACAGAGGAAGAAATTAGTGACTTGGAGGCCAATGTCCCTCCTCCAGTCCTAAATAGGGAGAACAGGACCCCTCAAGTCCTGTCTCCAACTGTGTTAGTCAGAAATAGTGAGTCCCTCACAGGAGGGTCCCACATTTCTGAAATCACTGAGGATGCTCTCAGTGAAGATGACCTCCTGTTAGCCAGGATGGCCAAAAGATTGGCTTTAGAGAGACAGCTCCTAGCCATAGAAAGGGAAAGACAAGAGATGGGCCTAGAACCCATCAATGGTGGCAGCAATATAAATAGGGTCAGAGATTCTCCTGACATGTTAAAAATCCCCAAAGGGATTGTGACAAAATTTGAAGATGGTGATGACATCACCAAGTGGTTCACAGCTTTTGAGAGGGCTTGTGTAACCAGAAAAGTGAACAGATCTCACTGGGGTGCTCTCCTTTGGGAAATGTTCACTGGAAAGTGTAGGGATAGACTCCTCACACTCTCTGGAAAAGATGCAGAATCTTATGACCTCATGAAGGGTACCCTGATTGAGGGCTTTGGATTCTCCACTGAGGAGTACAGGATTAGGTTCAGGGGGGCTCAAAAATCCTCGAGCCAGACCTGGGTTGACTTTGTTGACTACTCAGTGAAAACACTAGATGGTTGGATTCAAGGCAGTGGTGTAAGTAATTATGATGGGCTGTACAATTTATTTGTGAAAGAACACCTGTTAAGTAATTGTTTCAATGATAAACTGCATCAGCATCTGGTAGACCTAGGACCAATTTCTCCCCAAGAATTGGGAAAGAAGGCGGACCATTGGGTCAAGACAAGGGTGTCCAAGACTTCAACAGGGGGTGACCAAAAGAAAGGGGTCACAAAGACTCCCCAGGGGAAGGGTGATGAGACAACCAAAACTAAAAATAGTAAAGAGTCTTCTACAGGCCCCCAAAAACCTGCACAGGAGGGTGGGCCCAGAGCCTCTTCACAAAACAATGGGTACAAGGGTAAAAACTTTGATCCCAAAAAGGCCTGGTGTTATAGCTGTAAACAGCATGGACACCAAACTGGAGACAAGGCCTGTCCCAAGAAAGGTTCCACTCCAAACTCCCATCCAGGTAACACTGGTATGGCTAGTCTCCAAGTGGGATCAACAGTGTGCCCAGAGCAAATCAGGGTCCACACTGAAGCTACTCTAGTTTCTGAGGGTGGGGTGGATTTAGCCACACTAGCTGTCTGGCCGCCTAACATGCAAAAATACAGACAGCAACTCTTAATTAATGGGACTAGAATAGAGGGCCTGAGGGATACAGGTGCCAGTGTCACCATGGTGACAGAGAAACTGGTTTCCCCTGGCCAATACCTGACTGGAAAAACTTACACAGTCACCAACGCTGACAATCAGAGAAAAGTACATCCCATGGCAATGGTTACTTTAGAATGGGGAGGGGTCAATGGCCTGAAACAGGTGGTGGTCTCCTCAAATATCCCAGTGGACTGTCTGCTTGGAAATGACCTGGAGTCCTCAGCATGGGCTGAGGTAGAACTAAAAACCCATGCAGCAATGCTGGGCATCCCTGAACTGGTGTGTGTGAAAACAAGAGCACAGTGCAAGGCACAGGGTGAACAAGTAGAGCTGGAGTCTGGAAGAATGGCCCAGCCTACCAAGAGAACAGGAAAGTCAGTTGGGAAACCAACTGCAACACAGCAAAAGAAAGGGAACCTCTCTTCTCAGGAAGAAGTTCTGCCCTCTGAGGGAACTGAGCCTTTGGAGCTTGAACCTTATCAGGTTGAGCTCTTAGGCCCAGGGGGACCCTCAAGGGAAGAGCTGTGTAAGGGACAAGAAACCTGTCCCTCTCTTGAAGGCCTTAGGCAGCAAGCTGCTGAAGAGTCCAAAGGCAAGAAAACTGGAACGCATAGGGTCTATTGGGAAGATGGACTCCTGTACACTGAGGCCAGAGACCCCAAACCTGGTGCCACTAGGAGAGTGGTAGTGCCTCAGCTGTTCAGGAAGTTCATCCTAACATTGGCCCATGACATTCCCCTTGCTGGACATTTGGGACAAACCAAGACGTGGGAGAGGTTAGTCAACCACTTCTACTGGCCCACTATGTCCAACATGGTTAAGGAGTTTTGCCTCTCCTGCCCCACCTGTCAAGCCAGTGGTAAGACAGGTGGGCATCCAAAGGCCCCCCTCATTCCACTTCCAGTGGTGGGGGTCCCCTTTGAAAGAGTGGGTGTGGACATAGTTGGTCCACTGGAACCTCCCACAGCCTCAGGAAATATGTATATCCTGGTAGTAGTGGATCATGCTACCAGGTATCCTGAAGCTATTCCCCTTAGGTCGACTACTGCCCCTGCAGTAGCCAAGGCCCTCATTGGTATCTTTACCAGAGTGGGTTTCCCTAAGGAGGTGGTGTCTGACAGAGGTACCAACTTCATGTCAGCATACCTAAAGCACATGTGGAATGAGTGTGGAGTGACTTATAAATTCACTACACCATACCATCCACAAACTAATGGCTTGGTTGAGAGATTCAACAAGACATTAAAAGGCATGATCATGGGGCTCCCAGAAAAACTCAAAAGGAGATGGGATGTCCTCTTGCCATGTCTGCTTTTCGCTTACAGAGAGGTGCCACAGAAGGGAGTAGGATTCTCACCCTTTGAACTTCTGTTTGGTCATCCTGTAAGGGGACCACTTGCCCTTGTTAAAGAAGGCTGGGAGAGACCTCTCCATGAGCCTAAACAGGACATAGTGGACTATGTACTTGGCCTTCGCTCTAGAATGGCAGAGTACATGGAAAAGGCAACCAAAAACCTTGAGGCCAGCCAACAGCTCCAGAAGTTTTGGTATGACCAAAAGGCTGCACTGGTTGAGTTCCAACCAGGGCAGAAAGTCTGGGTTCTGGAGCCTGTGGCTCCCAGGGCACTCCAGGACAAATGGAGTGGCCCTTACCCAGTACTAGAAAGGAAGAGTCAGGTCACCTACCTGGTGGACCTGGGCACAAGCAGGAGCCCCAAGAGGGTGATCCATGTGAACCGCCTTAAGCTCTTCCATGACAGGGCTGATGTGAATCTGTTGATGGTAACAGATGAGGATCAGGAGGCAGAGAGTGAACCTCTCCCTGATCTTCTGTCATCAGACCCAAAAGATGGCACAGTAGATGGAGTGATCTACTCAGACACCCTCTCTGGCCAACAGCAAGCTGATTGTAGGAGAGTCCTACAGCAGTTTCCTGAACTCTTCTCCTTAACCCCTGGTCAGACACACCTGTGTACCCATGATGTGGACACAGGAGACAGCATGCCTGTCAAAAACAAAATCTTTAGACAGTCTGACCATGTTAAGGAAAGCATCAAGGTGGAAGTCCACAAGATGCTGGAATTGGGAGTAATTGAGCGCTCTGACAGCCCCTGGGCTAGCCCAGTGGTCTTGGTCCCCAAACCTCACACCAAAGATGGAAAGAAAGAGATGAGGTTTTGTGTGGACTACAGAGGGCTCAATTCTGTGACCAAGACAGATGCTCATCCAATTCCAAGAGCTGATGAGCTCATAGATAAATTAGGTGCTGCCAAATTCTTAAGTACCTTTGACTTGACAGCAGGGTACTGGCAAATAAAAATGGCACCTGGAGCAAAAGAGAAAACAGCATTCTCCACACCTGATGGGCATTATCAGTTTACTGTTATGCCCTTTGGTTTAAAGAATGCCCCTGCCACCTTCCAAAGGTTGGTGAATCAAGTCCTTGCTGGCTTGGAGTCCTTTAGCACAGCTTATCTTGATGATATTGCTGTCTTTAGCTCCACCTGGCAGGATCACCTGGTCCACCTGAAGAAGGTTTTGAAGGCTCTGCAATCTGCAGGCCTCTCTATCAAGGCATCCAAATGCCAGATAGGGCAGGGAACTGTGGTTTACTTGGGACACCTTGTAGGTGGAGGCCAAGTTCAGCCACTCCAACCCAAGATCCAGACTATTCTGGACTGGGTAGCTCCAAAAACCCAGACTCAAGTCAGGGCATTCCTTGGCTTGACTGGGTATTACAGGAGGTTTGTGAAGGGATATGGATCCATTGTGACAGCCCTCACTGAACTCACCTCCAAGAAAATGCCCAAGAAAGTGAACTGGACTGTGGAATGCCAACAGGCCTTTGACACCCTGAAACAAGCAATGTGCTCAGCACCAGTTCTAAAAGCTGCAGATAATTCTAAGCAGTTCATTGTGCAGACTGATGCCTCTGAACATGGGATAGGGGCAGTTTTGTCCAAACAAATGATGATGGCCTTGACCAGCCTGTTGCTTTCATTAGCAGGAGGTTACTCCCCAGGGAGCAGCGTTGGAGTGCCATTGAGAGGGAGGCCTTTGCTGTGGTTTGGTCCCTGAAGAAGCTGAGACCATACCTCTTTGGGACTCACTTCCTAGTTCAAACTGACCACAGACCTCTCAAATGGCTGATGCAAATGAAAGGTGAAAATCCTAAACTGTTGAGGTGGTCCATCTCCCTACAGGGAATGGACTTTATAGTGGAACACAGACCTGGGACTGCCCATGCCAATGCAGATGGCCTTTCCAGGTTCTTCCACTTAGAAAATGAAGACTCTCTTGGGAAAGGTTAGTCTCATCCTCTTTCGTTTGGGGGGGGGTTGTGTAAGGAAATGCCTCCTTGGCATGGTTGCCCCCTGACTTTTTGCCTTTGCTGATGCTATGTTTACAATTGAAAGTGTGCTGAGGCCTGCTAACCAGGCCCCAGCACCAGTGTTCTTTCCCTAACCTGTACTTTTGTATCCACAATTGGCAGACCCTGGCATCCAGATAAGTCCCTTGTAACTGGTACTTCTAGTACCAAGGGCCCTGATGCCAAGGAAGGTCTCTAAGGGCTGCAGCATGTCTTATGCCACCCTGGAGACCTCTCACTCAGCACAGACACACTGCTTGCCAGCTTGTGTGTGCTAGTGAGGACAAAACAAGTAAGTCGACATGGCACTCCCCTCAGGGTGCCATGCCAGCCTCTCACTGCCTATGCAGTATAGGTAAGACACCCCTCTAGCAGGCCTTACAGCCCTAAGGCAGGGTGCACTATACCATAGGTGAGGGTACCAGTGCATGAGCATGGTACCCCTACAGTGTCTAAACAAAACCTTAGACATTGTAAGTGCAGGGTAGCCATAAGAGTATATGGTCTGGGAGTTTGTCAAACACGAACTCCACAGCACCATAATGGCTACACTGAAAACTGGGAAGTTTGGTATCAAACTTCTCAGCACAATAAATGCACACTGATGCCAGTGTACATTTTATTGTAAAATACACCACAGAGGGCACCTTAGAGGTGCCCCCTGAAACTTAACCGACTATCTGTGTAGGCTGACTAGTTTTAGCAGCCTGCCACAAACCGAGACATGTTGCTGGCCCCATGGGGAGAGTGCCTTTGTCACTCTGAGGCCAGTAACAAAGCCTGCACTGGGTGGAGATGCTAACACCTCCCCCAGGCAGGAATTGTCACACCTGGCGGTGAGCCTCAAAGGCTCACCTCCTTTGTGCGAACCCAGCAGGACACTCCAGCTAGTGGAGTTGCCCGCCCCCTCCGGCCAGGCCCCACTTTTGGCGGCAAGGCCGGAGAAGATAATGAGAAAAACAAGGAGGAGTCACTGACCAGTCAGGGCAGCCCCTAAGGTGTCCTGAGCTGAAGTGACTCTAACTTTTAGAGATCCTCCATCTTGCAGATGGAGGATTCCCCCAATAGGGTTAGGATTGTGACCCCCTCCCCTTGGGAGGAGGCACAAAGAGGGTGTACCCACCCTCAGGGCTAGTAGCCATTGGCTACTAACCCCCCAGACCTAAACACGCCCTTAAATTTAGTATTTAAGGGCTACCCTGAACCCTAGAAAATTAGATTCCTGCAACTACAAGAAGAAGGACTGCCCAGCTGAAAACCCCTGCAGCGGAAGACCAGAAGACGACAACTGCCTTGGCTCCAGAAACTCACC
Organism: Pleurodeles waltl; assembly: GCF_031143425.1. Taxonomy (NCBI): domain Eukaryota; kingdom Metazoa; phylum Chordata; class Amphibia; order Caudata; family Salamandridae; genus Pleurodeles; species Pleurodeles waltl. The sequence continues at coordinate 404,477,205 of NC_090440.1, forward strand.
GGCCTGTCTCCTGCCTTCCAAAGATCCTGCTCCAGCGACGCCTTCCAAAGGGACCAGCGACCTCGACATCCTCTGAGGACTGCCCCTGCTTCGAAAAGACAAGAAACTCCCGAGGACAGCGGACCTGCTCCAAGAAAAGCTGCAACTTTGTTTCCAGCAGCTTTAAAGAACCCTGCAAGCTCCCCGCAAGAAGCGTGAGACTTGCAACACTGCACCCGGCGACCCCGACTCGGCTGGTGGAGATCCGACACCTCAGGAGGGACCCCAGGACTACTCTGATACTGTGAGTACCAAAACCTGTCCCCCCTGAGCCCCCACAGCGCCGCCTGCAGAGGGAATCCCGAGGCTTCCCCTGACCGCGACTCTTTGAATCCAAAGTCCCGACGCCTGGGAGAGACCCTGCACCCGCAGCCCCCAGGACCTGAAGGACCGGACTTTCACTGGAGAAGTGACCCCCAGGAGTCCCTCTCCCTTGCCCAAGTGGAGGTTTCCCCGAGGAACCCCCCCCTTGCCTGCCTGCAGCGCTGAAGAGATCCCGAGATCTCTCATAGACTAACATTGCGAACCCGACGCTTGTTTCTACACTGCACCCGGCCGCCCCCGCGCCGCTGAGGGTGAAATTTCTGTGTGGACTTGTGTCCCCCCCGGTGCCCTACAAAACCCCCCTGGTCTGCCCTCCGAAGACGCGGGTACTTACCTGCAAGCAGACCGGAACCGGGGCACCCCCTTCTCTCCATTCTAGCCTATGTGTTTTGGGCACCACTTTGAACTCTGCACCTGACCGGCCCTGAGCTGCTGGTGTGGTGACTTTGGGGTTGCTCTGAACCCCCAACGGTGGGCTACCTTGGACCAAGAACTAAGCCCTGTAAGTGTCTTACTTACCTGGTTAACCTAACAAATACTTACCTCCCCTAGGAACTGTGAAAATTGCACTGTGTCCACTTTTAAAACAGCTATTTGTGAATAACTTGAAAAGTATACATGCAATTTTGATGATTTGAAGTTCCTAAAGTACTTACCTGCAATACCTTTCGAATGAGATATTACATGTAGAATTTGAACCTGTGGTTCTTAAAATAAACTAAGAAAAGATATTTTTCTATACAAAAACCTATTGGCTGGATTTGTCTCTGAGTGTGTGTACCTCATTTATTGTCTATGTGTATGTACAACAAATGCTTAACACTACTCCTTGGATAAGCCTACTGCTCGACCACACTACCACAAAATAGAGCATTAGTATTATCTTTTTGCCACTATCTTACCTCTAAGGGGAACCCTTGGACTCTGTGCATGCTATTCCTTACTTTGAAATAGCACATACAGAGCCAACTTCCTACAGGGGGAAAGCAGGAAGCTGACAGAGTGAGCTGAGGGGGTAGGGAGTGGCTATAGATGGACTGAAGAGGCTCGAGGTGGCTTCAGGATTACGCTGCCTCAGGATTATCTGCTCGCACTTTCAATTGCTGCAGCCGCATGTTTAAGAGGAGAGCTTTGAGCACCGGCACCTTTTTATTTACAAATTAAACACTGAACAAAAGTCTACTATGATAAACCATTTGGCATTTATGAGGATACATGAAAGGATAGTGACAGGGTTGGGGACCAGCTGGAAGCTTGGGATGACAACAATATTTATGGCTTGCAAATATTGGATGAACCTTTTTGATGGGCAGATTGGCATATTACACTTGCTAACAATAGGTACCAACACCCATTGCCTTTTCAGAACACCTATTACTGTACAAATGCCTTTTTTCTGTTTTGGGTTAAAAGGACTAATGAGATATTCAAGGTAGCTTCTTTTGCAGGTCGATTTTGATTTTCACAACTTAAATTGAAGCTATGAATCTTACATCATTTGCTCCTGTGGACAACAATGTTTCATTACCCGGGAAAACAAATCGGTTAAATCAGAAGTAATCTCATTATTTCTCATAGCAGATCAACAGATGGTATTCCTGCAGAGAAAGGCTCAGGGGTGCAAATCACAGTACAATTCAATTTACACAAACATTTGTACCCCGAAAAATAGCTGGTAAGGTGCACCTGAGTAAGAAGGAATGCTTATTAGTGATGGGTCCAAGGGGGATAGAAATGGGGTCAGTGATGTGATGGGGAACACATTGGTTAGCAATCTTGACTACTTCTATGGACAAACCCAAGAGAGGGAAACTCAGAGATTTTTAGGGCAGAGCACATGGGCAGCTCCTCCGCTAAGTAGGAGGAGCGTCGCCCCGCTGCTTTCAAGCAGAAGGGGAAGGAAAAATAAAATTATAATAACGAAGCGTTATTATCATTTATTTTTCCTGGGAGCAGGGTTAGGGAGGAGCTGGGCCGGGCCGGATGGGGCTGGATGACGGCAGGAGGGGGAGTTTAATGTGCACAATAAGTGTGCATGTCTGTTTGGTCGACATGTGCCCTTTGCATTTCTCCACCTGGCTGTTTTTACAGCCGGGTGGAGAAAGTGCACAGGCCTTCACTCCCTCTGTGAGCGCCAAAGCAGGGCACTCACACCAACCACAACGCTGCTGTCATGCTGCTGACAGAAGAGTAGTAATTGGCTGGGAGCTTGTGTGCTGCTGGGAAGAGGACGGAGGAGATGCGAATGCGTCTCCGAAAGAAACAGGTAAGTGTTTTTTTTAATGATTTTTAAAAAATTTGTATTCCCCGTGGCCCGTCAGAAGTGGTGTGTCTTTTAAAGAATAATCTACATATATACCTTTCTGATCAACCAGGATTAGGGTATTCATGACACAGTCTGAGCCATTCAGGCTCTCTTAAAACTCAGGATAAGAATTTTGTGTAACTTGGTAAAATTCGGGTGGGCAGCGAGATATGGCATATTTAACACAGCATTTAGACAATCCCTTTTCCAATGCCCCAACTGACCACAAGCAAAACATGATTCTCCCCTGTCAATACTGTTAGCCCTTCCTGCTCTTCTCTCTTTGTTCCTCTCTTAAAGGGGCTCCCCACCCTCTTCTTTATACCGTTTGCAATATATTTTGTTGTTTCAAAAACTTTCATTTTGATTCAACATTCTATTTCTTTCACTCCTGCCAAGCCAAACTGTGCTTCGCAATGGTCACCAACTTTGTTAACTTCTCAGTTTGTTATCGAATACATATTGTTATCAACTGACTTCTCACATTCAGTGAAAAGCCCTGCACAAAAGCAGCAACTACAGCTTCCTAAGCCATTTCAGTCAGACGTGCAATGCCCAAATACTGCTCAAACACATTCCTTTGACTATCTACGTAATCTGTGAGCAGCTCACACTTTTGGTTTGCAATTTGAGGTCTTAGACCAATCCATTTTTACCGGGTGCACATTTGCATCTGTAGTCAAAAGTGCATCCTTTGCCAGGTTCAGTGCCCCGTCATTTCTGGGGTTCTGTCTTCGCCATGCCAATTTGCCACCAACTGGTTTCTTACCTCACTTGATATCACCAACCAACCACAACAGTTGATTTATGTCTGCTCAATTCAGTCTGTACACTTCAAAAACACACTCCAATTTTACGTGAAACTGGAGTAGGTTTCCCTAATGTTGGGGAACTGTTTCTTAATACTCATCAAGTCAGAGGGAATCCAGGGGATATGAACAGTAACTCTACTCCTGGCTGTGGGGTAGTCCTCAATGAAAGGAGGGTATTAGGGGCAGACAGGGGTCCTTGTCATCTAAGTCACTAGAATGAGAAGAGGGGAAGCTTTATGCTAGCCGTTCAGTCCGCTGTACATCTTAAACTTTCTCTAGTGATTGTGGGGCTACACCTTCGGTGGTCTCTCTTCACAACTGGGAAAAAACCCAATTGTACTTCAGTATGATTCACAGTTGTCAAATCAGTTTCCTGTCTAGACGCTTGCACCCCTCTCCCAGGTGCATTACTGTCTGTCAGTTCCATCCCTGCTCTCTCTTGTGTGTTGGCTCCTTTTTGCCCCATTTGACTTGTTACTCCAACTTTTCTTGGTATTTTTCACTCGTCTAGTTTGGGATTCATGTTTTTTATATGGGCATCCTTATGTCATTGCAAACAGAGTAGCAACTCTTTAGCATCTATTTTGTTTTCGAAGTCTTTCAACTCCGTTTGTGAATTTCCTAATTTGCATATTTCTCTGTATATTTAAGGTACCATTGAGGAAAGAACTTCTTATCATTGTTAAAGAATTCCACCCACTCTTTTAAACACTTACCTGTGGCTTTACCATACTTGTCATATATAGTTTGCAGGAGTCCCTTTTAGTAGGGACTCACCACGTTTTCAGCCCCAGTTTCTTTTTGTTGCTCTCCACACACATACACACGGAAACCAAGAAAAATAATCTACTGGTCTTGTGTCCACTGTTCAGCTCATGGAGTAGTTTGGAAAGGCAATAGAGAACAGATTCTCCCAGTTATGTTCCTGACAGGTTTTGTGGAGGGAAAGAATGATATTGTAAACTCACACCCAAAGATCCCCTTGCATGCGACTGACCTTCGGTTGTACCGATGGGAGTTCTAGCAAAGGGGCGAGGATGACTAGATCAAAGGGCTTCTTTCTCTTACACAGTCACCCTTAAAGGGCATGTGTTTGGGGGTCTGGTCTATCATCCCTGCCTTTACCCTAATTCTAGAGTCAGCTTGCAGTAACCCATTTATGGTCACATATAATCTCAGTTTCATACTCCTCTGATTCCTATCTACCAAACCAGGCTAATATCCCATTGTCTCCTATCCATACAATACTTTTGGGGTATTTTTGACACCTCTCAGACAAGTACAAGACAGTGCTTGCCAGTGGCGGGCGGTAATTTTAGGAGGGAGGGGGGGCAGACGGGACACTCACGCACACATACACACTCACTTACAATCATTCATTCATACACACGCACACACACATCCATTCACAACACTCATTACCAAATATTCAAACATACATGCAACACGCACTCACACATGAACTATTCATTAAAAAAAAACACACACTTACCTGCAGCTCAGCCTCGGAAGTCCCAGGAGGATTGGGAATGCTTCCTTTCCTCATTGGTTGAGCTTAAGTCAACCAATGAGGGAAGGCAGCAGTTCCACCCTTGCCACAGAGTGGGATGGGGTCAGTGAGACTGCTGCCCCCACCCCACTCTGTAACAATGTGTCACTGATTGACACTCGGCCCTGGGCACTGCAGGGCTTAAAGCTGAAGCTCTCAGATTCAAGGCAATGAGTGACACTACCCCTCGTCACTGAGGGGAGGGCCTCAAGGACCTTTGCTGAGTTGAGGAGGTCATGCCCACAGGAGCTATGACCTCTTCAGCCCAGCAAAGTTCAGCTCAAGCAGCCAGAAGCCTGTGCAAAATAGCACATGTCTAACTCCTGGCTGCCTGACCTGAACATGAAGAGTGTCTATCAGGCTGACCTTGCTCAGCCTGACAGACACTCTTCTAGAGGAGCAAAAGGCGGGGCTGTGGCCCTCAGCCCCAAAGGATGGTCCGCAGCTGGTAGCTGCCATACGAGGAAGCAAATGGAACACAGTAAATGCAGTTAAACATCACCTAAATTTGGTTCAGCATAATACACTGTCTGACTGAATCACCAGGTCCAGTGCTAAGCAGGACATGCTTCACCCTAGCCCTCTTGGATTAATCTCACCCTTACCACCATCACCTGGGGTCTTCATGTGGAGCGTAGTACAGTGTTTTCTTGTTCACCGAATGTAGATGGTACAAACAAACAGGCTGTAAAAGAAAACACAACACTCTGGATAGCCTATGAAGTTTAACATGCTTCTAATGCAAAATAGCCAGCTGGGAATCTATAATAGTGCATGGCAATTGTCCTTCAGTGGACCTGAGCTTCACCCTAGATCAGCTGAAACATGCACTGCTAAGGCCCATACAATTCTCACACATTTGTATCCATTTTCTCTCACTGCAAGAGAATAGTAACAACAACTTGCTACAGTGGGAACTCAAAAATATCGAATAATGAGCAGGTGTAAATATGTTCTTGAGGAAAGGAATGTGAGAAGGAATTGACATCACCATACAAGTAGCACTAACAGGAGCTGACTCTATTACTTTCTAATATCCTCTTGTCATTGTGCCAATCTCAGAACGAGGTTACACTTTAGCAACATAGTTGAGTAATTGTGCAATTGTTTAACATGGAATTATATGGCTGTAGTACATTTAAAATATTAGTATCTTCAAGCTGATACAAAATGCAAAATGGCATAGCAAATGACTAATAAAATGCAATTGCACACGTTAAGACACACAAGTAGAGTATTTATATTATTATTACATATATATGCATTAAGGCACAGGTAGGGGTGAATCCACTTCTTCAGGCTAATATGTGCATTGGCAAAGTGTTGAGCATGCCTGAATATTGCATTAAAATCTTTTGTGATAGATGGGTTTGTGTGTTCATGGTTGAATGAGTGGGTGGGTGAATGAAGGAGATGATGGATACGTTGCTGCATGGGTGATAAAGGACAATGGGTGTAGGCTTGCATGGGTGAGTGTGCAATGCATGAGTGAGGGGTGGATGGATGGGAAGAATGTGTGTTTGGAGATATTGTGTTTGGATAAATGGAGAATTTATTTAGATAAATGAAGGAGAGTAAGTGTTGATAAATCAACTGAAAGGTGTACAAGGTAAGATCCCAGTGAGTTTGTGTATTATAGTGTGTCTAATATATGATGGTGTGTGAGTGCATGTAAGTGTGATGTATGTGTGATGGTATGTGTGTTATAGTGTCATTGTAATTGTGTTAGTGTAATAGTTTTATTTTGTAATGTGAGTGTGATAGCATGTGTGTGAAGTGTATTTGTGACGTGTATATGCTGTATGTCTTAGCGTATGTAATGATGTGACAGTTGGCATGTTAGTATTGTATGTGAGGTGAGTGTTAGTGTGGGTGTGACGTGGTGTGTGATCTTCTGCATCATGATGTGTGAATATTGGTGTGAGTACTGGTGTTACTGTGTACGCAATGATGTATGTGTATTACTGTGATGTGTGAAATAGTGTGGGGTATGTACACTAGTGTATGTTGGTGTATGTCATAGGCATTTATGGTATGAAAAGAGAGTTACATGGGCAATCAAGACTTTCTCTACTGACAGACACAGCTATCCCAGTATATTCTGGTTTCAAGAAGGAGAGCAGATAACAGACACAATATGTTACTTCTGGTCTGTATATTTCGAGCCTTCCCGTCTTCTGGATGAGCCACTACGTGCACGCTCGCAATGCTGCATAGCTATGTGTGGGATACAACTACAGGTTTGCCAGGTTTTTAGCAAGGCTGCATCAGTAGGAACCTCTTCAGATCAGTGAATTTATCGAAGGATTGACATGTGGGATCAGTGTGTATCCACTTTCTTTCATATATGTATTATTGAATTTTCAGTATCATAGAAGAATACATGATACAGAACCAAAGAAATTCTCCAGAATAGTCGTCCAGGTACTGACACTGAGGAACAACTCAAAGTCACTTCCGCTAGGTTCATCATACCATAACAAACTATTTTTCCTCATTAGCCTATATTTTAGCCTATTTGCCGAAACTCCAATAGCAGTACATTATATTGTGCAAGGAATAACCATATCTAGTGAATGATATATGTAACAAGAAAGAAAAAGGACACCCATATTAACAAGCATGCAAAGCGCAAATAACATTTATCCAGTTATGTCACCTTTATACAGCTGACATATTATCCTCTATCTCCATGGTGACTTCATCACTGTGCACCGACCCCTACACAACAGTGGCGGCTTCCTACATCTGTAAATAGTTATTTCTGGGGGTCATGACAATATGCGGTGTCACTCAGCCAGTCTGCTTTGCAAGGGACACCACTGAGGCCCCATCTCATGGCTATCTGTGCTTGGCCTTGAGAAGCATCATGCCAATCAGTTTTCGAATGCCCAATGGGACATTCTTCACAGAACCCCAAAAGGGCCACCAAAGGCGTGCAAGGAATCACTGCACCAGTGACCACCACCCCAAACACCTCCTGCCAGAAGATGTTCACCCTGGGACATCCCCACACAGAATGCAAGTAGTCCGCATTCATGGCCGAGCATCTCCGACAACAGGAATCACTGCATAGTCCCATGTGGTATAACTGAATCAGCTTGTAACAAACCTGAAGTAGAAATTTAGAATGAATCAACCGCAGTCAAGGATGTGTAGACTGTTTCCAGTGCCTGGAGCACCGGTGGCGCCGTCGGGAAGTCAGCATGCTGAGCTCTAATGGCCTGCCCCTTGACAGCCCCGGCTGTCTCCCTGGGGTTGCTTGGTTGGCTGCCTATCTGTGGGTCTGGAGCATCTATGCTGTTGAGGGGGCCTGTCTTTGGAGGGGGGCCTTCGAAATTGGATGATCTCGGGCCTCCTCACGCCCCCAGTGATGAGGCTGGGGTGAGGCAGGCCCCGGTGAAGTGGCTGGTGCCTTCCTTGGATGGATTGTTGGAGGCCCAGAGGATAACTCCCTGACAGGGCAGGGTTGCAGGGGAGGCCTCATGAGGACAATAACTCGGCCCCGCCGGGTCCAGCCCGATGATAGACACTAGAGGGAGTCTGAACCACTGTTCGAGGTTGGGCCTGGGCTTTTGTGACTCTTTTAAGTTGGTCGCCGGTGCACTCAACTGCCCCTGAGGACCCACCTGGTGGCGCAGTGGGGCTTCTCCCCTGGTTGTATGATTGGGGAGCCAGGTGGTGCTGGGGTGTGGCGGGGCCCGACGGAGCGCACAACGATTATCATCCCCTTGATGTGACCTCTTGAAACTTGACTGAACAGCCTGTCCAGTTTTAATACCTTTGAAACTTGACCGAACAGACTGTCCAGTTCTAATACCTTTTGTCTTGCTGCAGGGGGTGTTCTTGTGCGCCCCTGAGGGTGCACTTATCATGGGAAAGGCAGATCAAAAGCAGAGAAAACTGTCTTTTGATGCACAAAAGAAATCCAGGGCCTCCAACAGACAAAATGGAGACGACAATGCTGTGGAACACGGTTTGGAGGATGCAATTCAATCTGAGTTGATTAAAGCTATGTTTATTGACCTGAAACAAAGCCTTTGTGGAATAGATTCTAAACTAGATCAGCTCACTGACTGGATAGACTGCTTAAGGACAAGGTTGATGACCACGACTTGAGGCTCGATCATCCGGAATGTCGAGCCTCGGACTTGGATCATGGACAACACACCTCCGACGAACGTCTACTTCAGCTGGAGAAGGTTCTCGAAGTTATCTGGAATGAAAATGAAGACCTGGAGGCCCGCTGAAGGAGGAATAACTTCCGTATTGTGGGGGTACCTGAGTTGACCTCCATGGGGCGAATGGAGGATTATTTGGAGGACATGTTGAAATTCCTGTTTCCCGATGCTGGGGGTGGAACATGCACATCGCTTTCTGGGCCCACTCCCTCTGCCTGGTGCCCCGGTTTGACCAATTACTGTCAAACTGCTCAACTATAGAGATAGGGACACTGTTCTCCACCTGGCGCAAGAGCGGTGCCCAGTTGTGTACTAAAACAACATGCTCACCATTTTTCCTGATTATACTCCTGTGGTCCAGGGCTGCATGCAGGGATTTCCTGGCGGTAAAACAAACTTTGCTTCAAACGGCTGCTACGTATTCTCTAATCTACCCAGTAAAGCTGTGAGTTAAATTTGCAAAAACACTTCCCAAAAAAACCTGTTGCTGCTTCAGCGCTGGGGAAAGCTGAGGACTCTGGATGCCTCAGTGACAATGACTGAGCATGAGAGGAGGGGGGCTCCCTTTGGGGACAGTGAGCAGATGCTACTGTAACATCCTGCATTGGTTGGTGGACCTGGTCCGCATCCCGACCCCATAGTTTCTAACCCTTCTCCCTGTCCCACCCGGTTCCTTCGGAGGAGGTCGGGTACCTATGGTCATACGCCCACACCCTGGGATGAGTCCACAAGTGGTTACCTTTTTTGTCTCTAAGAGAAATGTTTCTGGATGTGGTATGGATGGGAGTCTGACCCAATTGGGAGGGCCAGAATGGGTAGTGGGGGGTAGAATGTGTTTTTGGTTGGTTGTTAGTGTTTGTATGGTTACGGTCATGTTTCTTTTCCTTCTTCTTCAGGGCACTCGCACACTCTATATGCACCGGTCACCACAACTAAACTTGCATGTGCTTAATGGGTGTCTACAAGCCACTGCACAACACTCTTAAAAGGCTGAAATGTCTAACATGGTACATTTGCAGGCTTAATGGTGCACGAAAGATGCATCTGGTTTCAATGTACTTGCAACAACATGGGGTGGACATATGCATGCTGCAGGAGATACACCTCACAGCTGATAGCAGGTCACACATGCTGGCAGGGTGGATTGGCAAATGTCACATGGCCCCCTACTCCAACTATGCCCTGGGTGTTGCAGTACTCATTCGCAAAGGTCTCTCGTGGCACTCTGGGGCAGTGATTTGCGATCCAATAGACCACTATGTGATGGTAGAGGGGATGCTGTTTGATAAACCGTTCTGCTTGCTGTCGATATGTGGCCCAAATATGGATAACCCAGATTTTTTTGCAGAGGCATGGCGTCTCGTTGAGACTTTGGGTCCTGGTACTCTCCTGTGAAGGAGGAAATTTCAATGAAGTGATGGACCTATACCTGGATCGCAGAAGCTCCATCATATCTGGAAATGGGCTGGTATATTTAAGGCGTGCATGACACAGACACAGTAGGGAGGGTACATGCATTAAAACCACACACAACAGTTAGTACTGCATAGATATGTGGATGTGGACTCCTGGACTATGGCGGTGACGCAGAGGCCACATACACTCTCAGACCACTCTCCTGTGCTTTGGAGATGTAGATTCCGGGTGGTGTACAGTGAGCCTTTCTGTGGCACCTCCCAGCAGGGGCTTTGCGCAACCAAGCTTTCAGGGCTGAGGTACAGGAGGCCGATGTAGAATATTTTGCACAGAATGAGGGCCCCGTGCAGTCGCCTGGGACTCTCTGGGAGGCCTTAAAGGTTGTTATTAGAGGAGTCTTGTCTGGCTAAGCAGCGTGGTGTCCTCCTTGCACTGCGCCGCAAACTGGCGACTTTGGAGGATAAGCTGGGAGACCTGGAGAGATGCCACTATGACTCTGGTAACATTACACTCCTGACAGAGGCGAGAAGGTATCTTGACACGTATGATGAAGCAGCTCAGAGCGAGACATGCTTTTTGGGGAAATATGCACGGGCCCAACGATATGGGGAAGGTGAAAGGGCAGGAAAAATGCTTGCTAATCTCCTGCGTAGAGTGAGGACCAGAGATTATGAAGGGACATCGGAGGATGAGAAAGAGGGACTACAGTGGGGAATGGAGGTGGTGCAGCGGACAATGCGGTCATTTTTCGCCACCCTGTATTTGGTTAATGCTCCTCCCCGTGATGAAGTTTGTACTGGCTATTTTGATGCGCTCTAATTGCTGTGGCTGGATGACGGTCACAAACAATTCTTGGATGCCACTTTTACTGAGGAAGACTTAGTCCAGGTCATTCAGGAATTGCCCGGAGATAAGGCGCAGGGTCGGATGGTCTTATAGCTGCATTTTATAAGGAATACGCAGAACTGCTGGCGCTGCACCTCCTAGAAATTAACACTGATTCTCTAGAGTGGGGTCTTCTCCCGTCCTCACTTCATAGTCATTAATAGTAACCATTCTCAAGCCGAATGAGGACCCAGCTAAATGTGACTCATACCGCCCATTGACTTTAATAAATGCAGACAATCAAATGCTGGCTAAACTGATAGCATCAAGATTACTTCCCCTGCTGTCGACCATTGTTAGGCCGGACCAATCTGGTTTAGTCCCTGGTAGGTCCATAATCTGCAGACTTGTTTTGTGGTGGCATAGTCGGTTGGACCTGGGGACCCCGCGGCGACAATATTCCTAGACATCACCAAGGCGTGTGACTCGCTGGGCTAGTCATATTTTTTTGAGGTCCTGACCCAGTTAGGATTAAGCCCCAAATTAATTAGTCTGGTCCGCCTGCTGTACACTGAAACTTCTGCTAGACTGTGCATTAATGGCTCGGTTGCTGAGCCATTCTCTATTTTCAGAGGCACCCATCAAATGTGCCCACTTTCGCCACTACTGTGTGCGGTGGCGATGGAGCCATTGGCGGCGCGCCTTAGACAGCACAATACACAAAGAGGATTAGCCTTTACACCCCAAAGTCAATGTATGAAGATGATGTTGCTCTCTACCTTCGAGACCCACAAACCAATCTAGACCCCATTATACACAAATGTATTTGCTTCAAGGATCTCTCGGGTATTAAAAGTAATTGTGCAAAATCTGTGGTGCTGCCCCTGACGGAAGATACTGCACTGCATGCCCTGGAGTTCCCACTGTGCAGCGCCACTTTTCTTAAATATGCCCCTAGACGTGCACCAAGTACCACATCCTCTGGGAGCAATACAACAAACACCAGAGCAGCAATGCATTACATTGACCATTGACACCAGACGACATCAGCAGGTAAAGAAGTACTCACCTACACTAGAGGTACATCCAACTCTATAATTCAAACACAGCACTGAGAAACTCCAATATATGCAAAATGATTAACTCACCCACAAAACAATCTCAAACTTATACTGCCTCCTGTACCACACACCTGTTAAATCTTCCCATTCATACAGAATGACTAGCCATGGCAAAACTTGTGGATATTCACCAACAACACCGAGGTGAAACGTGGCTATCACCCACAACATTCCCTCACTTCACCAGTCAACTTTTCATGGCACAATATTACACTTTCCTAATATTACATAACATCGGGTACTCCCCTTTTAACACTTATAGCACTAGGGTGTGACTGTCACCCAACTTTGCATAGTTGGGTGCACATGCTCAATGCTTGTGTCCCTTTCTACCCCAGAACTTTATTTATGCAGCTCCACAACAATATATTCACAGGATGAACCTTCATAGGCTTGTGTGGTACTGTCTAGGAAATTAAATTGTGTGTCAGCTATCAGTAGGGTCCACATTTCACTTCTGACCCCTCACCGCACAAGATGGCACAGCAGTGAGGAAAGGATGCTGTCCCTCACCACATATCTTCAACTCTGTCAGGGTAGATTTGTCCAGGTCAATGAAGAATGGCAAAAAACAAGTCATCTGATTCAGACAGTGCCCAGGGTCAAGACACAGGTCAGGACCAGCATGGTGTGACCTGCTGCGCGACTAGTGAAAGAAATACAAGAATGTTACAGTAGTACATTTGGACAAGCCTCGAAGATGGCCTAAATATCTACACTGAGAGCATGGATGGTACCAGAATACTGATGAGAGTATGCAGTTTGGGTAGCTAGCTGTAGCAGCAGTCTGTGTTATTAAGGGCTTGCACTTTGGTACCACTAGCACCACCTATGCTACTGTTGGTCTAAGGTGAAATGAAGACAGTGCCTGGAAAGAAACCAGGGCTGTAAGAATTATTTTTAGAGCTTGTTACATACACTTTTAGTGGTTAGGAAGAACTCATGTAGTCAACTTTTCAACAAGTACAATAAGAAGTATGTATATAGAGAGAGAATTGGCTTTGCATCAGCCTCATTTTGCCACTAGTTTACATTTGTTTTATTAATGTATATACAGATGGAGGGCTCTGGAGAGCATGCATCCTTGACTTGGCTTCATCTTAGCAAGCTTCATGTGTTTGATCCCTGCCTCAGCACACATGACCATCATGCATGTGCCCTGAAGATATTTTTGTCATACAGACTAAGACCTAGGGCGGGACTGTGTGATCTGAAGGGGCACACAACATGCACACTCGTTAAGCATGGCTAATTTCAGCTTGTGAGGCAGAGGATTGACAGTGGGGGCAGCTATACCATTTCTAGTGGTCAGGTGTCCTTTTAGCTGTCCCTCTCAGACAGAGCTGCCTACTGCTAGTGGTCTCTCCCACCTTTTAAAGTGTCTGCCAGCCCCATGCAACTAGGTCCCTAATCTGTGAGGGGCATGCGTGTATTTGACTGCGTGGTTGAATTGTATATAGTGTGTTTGATTAAAGTGACTATAGCAATACTTGAATTCATGGTGCATTTGGTGCATTGAAGTGGCAACTAAGGTTGAGGGTTGAGGAGAGCTGAGACAACAGATCTGAATTGGAAGGCTCATCCAGGACATCCAATGGATCCTTTATAGCAGGTCAGATTTTTGGGTGTGGAGGAGAGGAGACAGAGGACCACTTTGAAGACAGGGAGTTTCCCTGCCATTTCCTGGTCCATTGTTCACTGGAAGGCTACCCCCACATGTTAACAGGCAAGTACGTTGGGTAGCTTCTGTTATTTTGTAATATTGTTTTGGGGATCTTTGACAGGAGACTCCCACCTCCACCCCACCTTCCTGCTCACTTTGTGACAAAAGCTTTTGCTGTATCATTCTGAGTGGAATAAGGAAAAGGGCATAACTACCCAGAGCCAGCCTGGAAACTGATTGTTTAAAAAACACAACTACTGTTGGGGTACCTTAAGTAGAAACATGGTGTAGAAACTCCTAGTCAGGGTGCCAGGATTTCTGTACCAGGATCTAGGGTCTCACACTAGTGGTGACTCAAAAACTCTACTCTGCTCCAGAGTTCTAATTGGAGTATCCACCACCAATTCACATTGCCAGATTTCGGACCGGAACCTGGGGAAATTTGACAGCTTGCATGGAGAAGTTACCCAGGGAGCCTGCCTTAAAGGAATGAGCCAATCAACTGCTGGGGAGGAGAATTCGAGCTGCCCCTTCTGAGGGAAGCAAAGGAGCTGACAGGTGGTTAACTGTGACGGCTGCTGAAGGCCAGGAAGGGCCTGCTCCACTCACAATAACTGGTGCAGGTAACCCAACTGTGTCTACAGCACGTGCTGTCTAGTGGAAGTGCCGAGGGATTGTGGGGCCTTCTTCAAGTGCTTAGAAGCAAGAGTTCCTTATCAGCTTACAACTGTAGTCAGTGGTCATAATTGACTCATCTGTGCCACAGAGGAATTCAACCTTCCTTCCTGGTCAGAACTAGTTTTATAAAACGCTTCTGAATGAATTGTTAGCGGTTATTTTAAACGTTTAGCCAGTTTTTTTCAAGATTTTATTTCATATACATGTTGTAATGATTTAGGGGATCTGAATTGGGAATCAATTTGGATTGAACTGGTCACTTGTTTAAAATAACTTTTAATGATATTTCCTCCTGCCTATTTAATGTTGCATTTTAACTAACTTGTATGGGGGAAAGTTTAATTTAGGTAACTTTAGATCTCATTTTCTCAAGGTCTCAGCTATCGTTGCTAAGACTCCTAGTGACGCCTTTTCGTCAGTGCTCTAGTTTTCTTCACTGGTCATTCTATTTAATGGAGGCCAGGGCGATCAGCGGGAGTGCCACTGGTGTGCCTGAGGTGCGCCAAAGGCAAGCCCATCTGTAGATGTCCACATTCGGACAGGTTCAGGAGCCAGAAACACTAGTCCTACTCAACAAATTAGGCAAAGCTACACATTGGTGACTCTACAAGAGCTTAACATAGGTGCAGGAGCTCTTTGTCAACATTCCTTAAATCCAAAGTCATTAATGCTCACATGTAAAGCTTGTACTTACACATCAGGGTGCCCCTATGCTCCCATTGAACATACTGACACAGAACACACTAACAC
Organism: Pleurodeles waltl; assembly: GCF_031143425.1. Taxonomy (NCBI): domain Eukaryota; kingdom Metazoa; phylum Chordata; class Amphibia; order Caudata; family Salamandridae; genus Pleurodeles; species Pleurodeles waltl. The sequence goes on from NC_090440.1 coordinate 404,492,868, forward strand.
AGTAATGCGGCGATTCTTTATATATATATATATATATATAATCTAACTGAGCAAGCAATCCAGCCACAGAAATCGGAAGCCGCCCTATCCTCAATCATAATGATAAAGAGCAGAGGCACAACACCCAAAGACCTCATATCCAAGGGCCAGCGTACAGAAAGCAGCCTTCAAGGAAGCTTGGTAAAGTTGACCTTGGAATCACCAATCTCAAAGAAGAATCAGACTGGCCTCTGCTGGGAGGCTTCTCTCGCACAGGAAGACTTAGAAGAGGTCTTCAATAAAGAAGAAGAAAAGCACCGCTCAACGGAAGAGGACGTTCAGCTCACACCAGCAGAAACAAGTTCAAATCAATTCTTTATCAATAAATCACAGGTATTTGATTCATCACAAAACTGTGGTCTTACAGACGCCCAGCTTTTGACAGGATGGGATGCCTTAAACAAAACCCTAACAGCCATAACCAACACAGTGATTTTTAATTCATACAAACTGGAAATTCAAACTCAGATCCTGCAAAGTTTGGCGACCACCTTCATAGTAATTGACAACAAGTTGGACAGGTTAAATGCGCTCATTAGAAGAGCATAAGCTCAAGTGAAGGCCGTCAGGGAACCAGCTAACCAGACCTACCACTCTCACTGCAGCCCAATCCTGAACAAATTGCAAGAATTGCAGTCAATCCTGTCCACGATAGTGACAGACCTAAAACATGAGTCGGAACAGTGGAGAGACGGCAGGCAGCATTCCCTGTGCCTACAAAGCCCAGAGACAACAAGCAGCTTACAAGAAGGAGTGCCTAAAGAGGCAGCACAAGAAGAAGCCAACCCACCACGGCCTTCAGGAGAAACAGAGGAAAACTCAATCAAAGAGGTAAAAACTGTGGAAGTACCCTTCATACCTGTTCTGTCCAGGACAAACAAAAAATGATTAAGGAAAATGCACTATAAAATAGTCATGGGTCAGGAAAAGAAAGACTCACTTATCCCCAGATACAGCAATGACAACCCACCAAGAGGGAAATCTAAGGAAAAGTGCAGAAAAAAAGTGCAGTTCATAACAGGTCAGCTTCCAACCTCACAACGATGAATAAATCTTCAAAGACAGCAGGAAGAGGAAGGAACAGACTCAGCTGAATGCTGGAATCCAGGGGCTCCTATTTTTTTAAACGCAATAGGAGAACCCAAAGGATCATGACAAAATTCCACAAGGGCAGAAATCCACCTGCAGTCAGTACTTCCTGAAACCACCACCCAGACATCAACAGCAGGGACCGAAGATGGAACAGGAACTGTCAAGTAATTGTCCTTAGTTCAAAGGCACTATCCAAAACAGCAAGAAAGGTGGAGTCCCTTGAGAACTGTCTCCAACTGGATCAATACAAGACATCCATCCTGGCAACCCTTCCCAGAAGGGCCCCGAGGGAACAAGTGTGCAATTTGATGACATCACCCACGTGGGGTACCTATCTTGGGCCCCAAGACCAATGTGGCCCTGCGTAAACCCTCCAGCCATTCAGTATAGTATGCACACAACTAATGAGGTGCCCCATGTGGCAGAGCAAAAGGCAATCACAGATGCCAAAATCACATCAGCCCTTCACACCACAAAAGGTCACTAGACAGAAAATAAACACTTGCTGCCCTTAAAACATAGAAGTGCTTACACCCTAATTTTTCACCCGCCATATAAATCCCAGGGACCGTGGAATATCCTCAACCAACAAAACCTGCAGGAAAGACCTCAAATACGCAGCTTCCTTAGCACCAGGGAAGTGCGATCTAAACAAGATCACTGAAGTTTATTTCAGCAGCCCAGAGACTGTGCAGTTAATGCTGTTGAAATCAGAACACTGGGGCATAGAGCTGAAGGAAGTTAAGAGAGTCAAATATTTATGCTTCCTTATTCCCCAAAGAGGTAACAACAAAAAAAGGACTTTGTCGCTTCAACCAACTCCTGGGCAGGCACCATGAGAACATTTCTTCAATGTGCAAAGGGAGCAGCCCCCACCTTCATAATGGGGCCAACTGAGTTCTCAGTCTCCATCGGACAGGGCCATGCAGGGATAATACATTATCAGGAAGTGGGCCTGCAAAAGGAGGAAGCCAGCAGGCACAAACTTACCCTCCGATCCTGACATAGCCCCGCTTTACAAGGATGGATCCGGAACCAGCAACGTCAACGTAAACTCAACTGCAGGATTTCCGTTGAAGTGCAAGCAGGGGAATCCAAAGGTAATATCCTGGAATATTGTGGGAGCCATTAAAAACTCAAAAGACCCTAGCTTTCAATCCTTTTGAGGGACTTTGACATCATCTGCCTGCAGGAAACCTGGAAAGAACGGAATTTCCGATAGGTGGGTTCCAGGAAGTCCAAAGCCAGGCTGCAAAAGAAAAGACCAAAGGGCATCTAAAAGGAGGCCTCTCTACTTACATAACAACAAGCAAATATTTAAACGCAAGAAACATCCACCTGCAACCAGCCCACATGTTAGTAGTTAGTATCAAGAACTGATTACTGGATCAGTCTGTTAAGCCCATTATTATAATAAACATTTATATCAACCCAAATGCGGCACATAAACAGCACCTATTAGATACAACAGAAAATGATCTGTTAGCCTTAAGAGCCTGGTACGAGAATGCCTCCTGGATCATTACAGGTGACTTTAGCTTAAACATGGCCAACCACAGGAAAATAAATAACAGAGAAGACGCTTTGGATCAGAAACACTAGTTTTACTCAACAAAATACTGCAACAAGTATCGCCCTTCAGGGACATAGCAATGCAGTGCTGGAGGGGAAGTAGATCGAGCACATCTCAAAACTCTACATCAGTAAGAATGCAGCAGAATTTATTTTTCTAACTCTAGTTGCGAGTTGAACCCATTCTCCTGTAAAATACAATAGGTTGGGGGACAAATTCAATGCTGCAGACTGAGTGGGGCACCTCGTCCGAATGACCTCCCTGCAGGTGTTCTAAAACATGACTCTGTCTTCTGGTGCGGCCAGCTCTGCAACATGTTTAACACCTGCGTCATGGAAAACAAAATTCCAGAATCATTTGTATAATCTGCAATTGTTTTATTTTGCATTGTTATTCTCTCAATGACTTATTAACAGGCAGTTATCTTGCAGGCACTAGGGTCATGATTTGAATGGTGTAGCAGGTGCAGTGGCACCCAGGCCACAGGGTGTCATAACCCATCTAAGCACAGATTATTGCAAAATTTTACTACTACACAGGCTGTCATAAGTGCAGTTATCTAGCCGACACTAGGGTGATATTTAAATGGTGCAGCAGGTGCAGTGGCACCAAGAACAAAGGCTCTAGGAACCCCAATAAACACTTGTTATTGCATATTTTACAACTAAACCGGCAGCCACAACAGCAGTTATCTTGCAGGCACAAGGGCCATGATTTGAATGGTGCAGCAGGTGCAGTGGCACTGGGGTCAACAGTTGTCTTAGCTCCCCTAAACACCAAATATTGCAGTATTTTACTACTAAGCAGGCAGTCACAAGTGCAGTTATCTTGCAGGCACTAGGGTCATTATTTGAATGGTGCAGCAAGTGTAGTGGCACCGGGGCCACATGGTGTCAGAACCCATCTAAACACAGATTATTGCTACATTTTACTACTAAACAAGCAGTCACATGTACATTTACCTTGCAGGCACCTGGGTTATGATTTTAGTGGTGCAGCAGGTGCATTGACATGGGGGCCAAAAGCTCTAGCAACCCCTCTAAACACCAAATATTGCTATATTTTACTACTAAACAGGTAGTCACAAGTGCAGTTACCTTGCAGGCAATATGGTCATGACCTGAATGGTGCAGCAGGTTCAGTGGCACTGGAGCCAAAATTTGTCAGAACGCCCCAAAACACCAAATATTTATATATTTTACTACTAAACAGGCAGTCACAAGTTTAGTTATCTTGCAGGCATTAAGGTCATAATTTGAATGGTGCAGCAGGTGCATTGCCTTTTTCGAATATTTATTATCCAGTTAGTAAGCTAGAATGCAAAAGAAAAAACAAAGACAAAACCTATTGGCTTTGCCAATGCGTGTTCCTTTTTGGCGTTTAAATAATGGAATTTACTGCCATTGACTCTGAGGAAGGTTGCGGACGTGCTAATATTCAGGAAATGTCTCAAGACTTGGCTTTATGCGTGCATTTGTTGTGAGATTTTCTGGTTCTGACCTGCTTAGCACTGAGAAGCTCTGTGTGGGTAGTCATGTGCTTTATAAGTCACATTAGACTAGAATAGAAAAGAATAGACCCTCCCTGTTAACAGGGGAGGATATTGGACATAACCTGACATTGGACATAACCTGGCCCACCATTGCAGCTGAGGTAATGTCCTAACTTTGTTTATGTGAGGACAATTTTTTGGGCCAGAGAAAGAACCCAAGGAGCAGGTCTCACATGAGCACAAGCAGCGTGACCGCTGCACAGCTGCCCACCACTGGTACTAACACTGCCTATGCTCCCCTAATTGAGTGTACCACAACCAAAGTTAACTGGGCCAGGGAAATCAGCATGTGATTTCCGTTTGGTGGGCTGTGCATGGAGCACACCATCTGGAGTGGGAGGGCCTTGAACAAAGGCTAGCTGAAGGCCTGGCCAGCGTGAAGCACCATCAAGGACAGAGACGTTCTGTGTCATTGTGACCCCGAAAGAGGGGGAAGAATGACCATAGTTGTTTGGCCTGCAAACAAGAGCCTTTGGGTGGAATAGCAAACAAAACCATATGAGCTTGTCATAAACTACTCCCCAGAGACTGACTTTGAAAGGTCAGGGGCCAATGAGAATTACCAGTTGTCAGTGTGTTGAGTGCTGAGTCACACCACCCCCATTGATAAGCTTTGGGATGCTCAATGTATCCTCCCTAAGTGTCAAGTGATAAGAGGTTGCGTTTGGAGCTCGGTTTTGATCTCAACAGTAGGGTTAAGCCCCAGAACACCAGTGGTAAAAGGCACAGAATGTCACAATCTGAGCCCAAAAAGACAGGATTGCCCTGGACTCCTGGAAAACAGTTTACCGTGGATTGGATGGGCTGTCCATCAAGTAAAAAACATAACGGGAAAGAAAGAAAGGCACACAATAGAAAGAAATACGGAAAAAGATAGGAAGTAAAAAAAACTATAGAAAGCAACACGGCCTCATGTAAGAGGGAGGAAATGAAAGAGGGAAAAAGACAAACAATGAATGAAAGAATGTGGTAAGAAAGGGTGAGGCAGTATACGAAAAGCTGCGCTGTAAGAGGATGGAGAGCTTATGGTGACGTTCACATAGCTAAAGGTCGAGTAAACATCTTACAACAACTCTGTGGCCAAATAGCGTGTGCAAATAGTGGCCGCAGGCACGACCTGGAACTGGGCCTGCTGTAAATGTCATCTTTTCCTGGCATTGTTCTTCGGCAGGTGGCACGGTGAGGCTGCGGATCCTGGAGGAACGGAAGGGGACTCGGAGAGCGGACTGGGATCGGAGGCCCTTGGCAGCCCCTGAGCAGCAGCCTGTTCTGGACTGAGCACGGGGAAGCGGAGATCGTGCTTGGGACAGGGCCACGAAGAGGGCGCATACTTCATTTAAAACGGAATTAGAAATCGCCCAGTTTCTTCACATGTGCTAATCTTGTTTTCAACTGAAGCAGAAACGACGTAGGACAGCAGTCGCCTCGCTGATTAGTACGTATTTGAACTGGAATGGATATCTGCGAAGTGCACGCTGCATTTCCCTGGGTCCCACTGCCATGTTTTTGGTATGTTATTTTGACAGGCTCGAGTTATGCTCTCGGCACTAAAAACACATGCATGTGGTGCGGGGCCAATGACCGGGGGGCTCTCGCTCCTGACGGTACAGCATCAGCAGCGAGTCAGTGCCACTGTGATGGTTCTTCTCGAAGACAGTCAGGAAACTGGCAGCGCGGCATATCTAGGGGACCTGTGGAAACGTGTTTGCCTGGGAGCAGGGAGTATGTGATGACTGGTGTCATGTCCTGTGTCAAGGACCTACCGGGTGCAGTGTGGCTCAAACAAAGACACACGTAAGGATATCGGTTCGGCTCCCTCTCTCCCTGTCTCAAATAACAGTAATCCTGACGTCAACAGGACTGATCCATTACAAACATGACCAGAGGGAGGTTGTGACATCGCCTTTGGACAGTTGGAGGAAAGGGTTAAGTAAAGGGGCTGGATACCAGATGGCTCCATATGGAACAGACACCCCGAGGTTGGGAAGGACATTTCTCATCAGTTAAGTCTTGGGTCTGCAGGGAAAAGGCGCTGCAGTAGCCCTCCAGTCCCATGTTTGCAGTTGCCCCGTCACTGTTAAGGCTGGTCTTGGATAGGGTCTCATAGGGTTTAATAGACCTATTGGTTCTCCATCTTTTGAAGTGTACAAAAAAGAAACACGCAGAGGTGGGACAGGGGTAGGACAGGAAACCGTGGCAATCAATCTCACCCAAATGGTTCAGTAAACAATGTCTAATGGACATGGACAGGCAATTCATCTATTTGTGCTGCAGAGGCCAGAAAATATAGTGCTCCAGTTTTAAAAATAATTTTTTTAGCTTCCGCCTACAGACAGCTTTTAGCTGTCTGGTATCAAAGGCCTACTGTGGTCAATACTTACAGAGGGCCTTTGGTCAGCCCATTGCTCATCTTTGCTTGGCTTTTGGTGGGTTTCTTTCCTTTTCCTGTGTTTGTTCATCTGCTTGATTGGATGACTTGTATCCTTCCACTGCTTACATTCAGGAAACTATTTTTTTCTTTACCTTTCAGTACTCTGAGTGCATGTTTTTTTGTCTCTCTCCCTTTTGTGCCGCTCCCTCGCTGAAATGCTCAACCTGTGTTCATAGTATTTCTGCACCTACAACTTGTCTGTTGCTTCTCCTGCACTCCCCATCCTGTGCCCCCAGTGCTTAATTTGTGAAAAATAAGTGCCAGGGCCCTCGTCGGGAGTCCACTGGAGCATACACCACCCATTGCCCCTGCCAAGACTGCTAATGGGCGTACCTACGCAACTACTAACCATCACACTCCTATAAGGGTGATGATTCACACCATTCCAGGACCCAACATTATAACAATGGCTTGGGCAGCAGGTGTTTTTCCTTTTTAATGTAAATTGAATTAATAAATGAGTGTTGTATTGCTAATTTCTAAATTAGACTGACAGTACACCACATGGCAGACTGTCAAAAGAGCCGGTGTTGACAATAAAGTACCGGTGCCATGCACCGGAAACCACTGGTTCAAATTAAGCCCTGGGTGCCCCAATGCTTCCCCCCTTTTTTTCTACCCATCTTGCTTGTTACTTCTCCTGCCGCTCCCTGATCCATTTGGGTTTCTCACTTTTTAAATTCACTTTTTGAGTTTGTTTTATTTACTCTCTGACACGCTTCTCCATTGATTCCTCCCACTGCTCCAGCCATTCATTCCCCCTGCTCCACCTAATCCACCACAGCTCTCACCTGATCTATCTTTTTTTTTTGGACTGGACAGCTCCACCTTTCTGCCATGCATCTCCTTTAAAATAACAAAAAAACGTTGGCACTCTTTTTTTAAAATATATTTTTCACATTTTAGGATGGGCATCTGATGTCTTGGAACGGTGAATGAAAATTAAAAAAATATATAATACTTATGCATTATTTATGAGCCCTACTTTACTTTATGTATATATGTCTCTTTTAGTCTTTCTGATCAACTCATTTGGCATTTCCACTATGTCATATGCTGATGACACTCAAATGATTTTGTCTTTGGACAAAAACTCCTCAAGTTCTGAATTGAATTTTAAAACGTTTAAAAAAGTTTTCTTAGGCAAGTTATTAAATAGTGAATTGGGATCACTTGAAATGAAACACATGAATAAACTGAGATCTTTTGTTTTGATAAGAATAAGCAATTCTCCTCCTACTACGAATGTAGCTAGCACCATGGGGTAAAATTTGATGCCGACATAACTTTTCATCATCAAATTGCTGTGGTGGCAGTTTTCCTTGACCAAAGTACTCATACGGTTTTTCACATTTCTCCCTTTAGAAGCTAGGAAAACAGGAGGTTATGCGTTGATCACTTGCAAGATTGACTACTGCAACAGCTTCTACCTTTGAGTAGCTAAGAACCTGATTAAGAAACTTCAAGTAGTACAAAAGGCCACCTCACAGGACATCCATAACTAAATGATGTAGGCAACTCCACTGGTTTCCGGTGGAAAAGTGGATTGTCTTTAAAGTCCTAACAGCTGTCTGTAGAGCCATCTGCCGGACAGGGCCCAAAGTCATCTCAGATCGATTCACACTAAACACCACTTTCAGAGTCTTGAGACCGGCCAATACAAAACTTCTAGCAATCCCTAGGTTTAGACGGAAGGCTAGAGGAGGGAGATTTTTCTCAGTGCTTGCTGCTAAGGCTCGTAATCAGCTTCCTCTGTCCTTGAAACAAGCTGAAAATAAAGTCTTCCATTATAAAGCATGTTTATACCTGGCTTTCTCACAGGCATATTCTGACAAGATATACAGTACTGAATTGTGGATTTTAGCTCTAGGATGCTTCTTTGGGGGTGATTGTTGCTCTATATAATTATCAAATAACACAAGACATAACATGTTGAATGCATGTGCATATGTGGTGATAGATGTGCATTTGTGTTGATGCTGGGTCCATAGTAGCATAATGTGCATTTGTGGGTGTGTGTGACCATGCAAGAACATGTATGCATAATGACTCTTTTTTTGCCAATAATGTTCAGCATCAGCAATAACCTTTTTTTAGTTTTTGCTGACGGTGAATATTATCACAAAGAACATTGGTGTAGCCAGTAGGTCTGCACTGGCAAAGATAAATGGCAAGGCATATTGGCTTTGACAATGCTCATTTTATTTGTGTTTGCTATGCTCAGTGTGATATTGTGTGTGACTTTAGAGACACTTGAGGGATCCCAGGTTTACAGAGAAAAACATATGAATCAAGAGGAAATAAAGTCCAGTTGCGTATGAGCAGTGTCAATCAATCAGTCTGTAGTTTACTCCAGGTAAGGTAATCATAAAACACACACAAAACCAGTTTAAACCCCCAAGTAAAAAACATAAAATTATAAGCTATATATAAATAGTTAAACTAAATCTACCAGTCACATTTAAGAATTGCCCTACAGCAAAGCAGATGAGCAGTGAAGATAACATTTGTAAATACAAACATGCTACTGTACAACTACTACATTTTTTACATCTCAGTAATGTTGCAAGAAATCATACTACAGCTCCCAGAATTTGAAAACAAACACCTAGATTGGATGAGCTACTCATGCATGGACATGTGAAACCTGAGAGATCTTTCCTAGTTTCTATTTGTAGAATGCTCTGCTAACATTTGAAGTGCGAACAGAACTTTAGAGATATAAATCATCGATAAAAACAGAAGAGAACAACTTGCCAACTAATTAAATTACCAGATCACTCCATGTCATCAGGAATGTGATGTTTATGTCATGACTTTCGATTAACACCCTATTGCGTTGAGGGAGTTGTATTCCTGATTCACCTTAATTGGAATACATTTCTAGTTTGCAGAGTTTGGGAATGTTTGCACTGTCATTTTAGTCTCCCTGGTGAAGAGGGGATGTCTGGTATCAACACAACTGACTAATGTGTTATGAGATGCATCTTTAACTAGTCCTATATTTTTGGACAGCTTCTCTCTGGGTTCCGGTACTTGTAGTTCTATTTTTCAAGTTATAACTGTACATCTATAAGCTTATAACACGTTCCAGACTGCAGAGTGTTACTGTTTGGAGGTGCTCATCGCAATAGCTGATGAATTGGCAGCTGTATTGGAATGAGGTTCTGAAAAGAAACAGATGCAGTAGCAGAGAGCATTGCAAAATGCGTTTGCCAGACTGTCAGACAGTTAAACCTAATTTGCATGTGTATAATAGCAAAGCTCTTTGGAGTTAAACCAGACTTTGAAAACAAAAAAACAAAGTATTGGCAAATACAATACATCTGGTGTTGGCTGCCAGCCTTTTAGCTTTGTCTGCTTGGGGACCATGCCAAGGAAAGAATGGAGAAGACAAGAAACATGGCAAGCTAATAAGACAGACGGGCTGCAAAAAAGAAACACATGCAGACCAAAGCTAAAACGCTGCAGGTGATGCACAAGCAACAGTATATAGAGGCAAACAGAGCAGTCAAAAGAATGACAAGAGCAGACAAGCAGACAAGCAAACAAACACAAATGATGGACAGAATGAGGAACCAATCAAACTTTCACCCCCAGTCATGGGTCTGGGTTTAATCCATCAATTCTTTTGCTCACCATGCCACCCTAGTCTGAACCCAGCCATATGCAAATCAGTCTTGACCTTGTTCCCCAAAGGAACAGTCCAACCCGAGCTGCCAGGCCATGTCCCCCCTGGACCGTAAACAAGCATCCTGGGACCAGTTTCAGGGTTTCACCCTTCATCAGCCAGGCTAGCTTGAATCCAGTGGCACAGTGATCCCCAAGTGGGAAAGCTATGCCCAGACGTGGGTTCCGTGCTCACTATGCCACCAGATTCAAGCTAGCTTGGTTAAAGAGGGGTGATAACCCAAAACCGGTCCCAGGATGCTTGTTTCTGGTCCAGGGAGGACCTGATCTGGCAGTTTGGGCTGGACTGTTCCCATGGGGAAGAGGGTCAAGACTGATTTGCATATGGCTGGGTCCAAAGTGGAATGGTGTGGTGAGCAAAAAAATGATGGATTAAACCCAGATCTGTGACTGGTGGTGAATGTTTAATTTGTTCTGCATTCTGTCAACTGTTCTTTTTGCATTTGTTGCTCCAAGTGGGAAGGGTATGCCCAGACGTGAGTCCTGTGCTCACTATGCCACCATATTCAAGATAGCCTGGCTGAAGAGGGGTGATAACCCGAAACCGGTCCCAGGATGCTTGTTTCTGGTCCAGGGAGGACTTGGCCTGGCAGTTCGGGCTGGACTGTTCCCATGGGGAAGAGGGTCAAGACTGATTTGCATATGACTGGGCCCAAAGTGGAATGGCATAGTGAGCAAAAAAACTAACTGATGGATTAAACCCAGATCTGTTACTGGGGGTGAATGTTTGATTTGTTCTGCATTCCGTCCATCAACTGTTCTTTTTGCATTTGTTGCCCAAGTGGGAAGGGTATTCCCAGACATGAGTCCCATGCTCACTATGCCACCAGATTCAAGCTAGCGTGGCTGAAAAGGGGTGATACCCCAAAACCGGTACCAGAATGCTTGTTTCTGGTCCAGGGAAGACCTGGTCTGGTAGTTCGGGCTGGACTGTTCCCATGGGGAACAGGATCAAGACTGATTTGCATATGGCTGGGTCCAAACTGGAATGGCATGGTGAGCAAAAAAACTGATGGATTAATTAAACCCGGATCTGTGACTGGGGGTGAATGTTTGATTTGTTCTGCATTCCGTCCATCAACTGTTCTTTTTGCATTTGTTGCCCCAAGTGGGAAAGGTATGCCCAGATGTGGGTCCCATGCTCACTATGCCACCAGATTCAAGCTAGCCTGGCTGAAGAGGGGTGATAACCCAAAACCGGTCCCAGGATGCTTGTTTCTGGTCCAGGGAGGACTTGGCCTGGCAGTTCGGGCTGGACTGTTCCCATGGGGAAGAGGGTCAAGACTGATTTGCATATGACTGGGCCCAAAGTGGAATGGCATAGTGAGCAAAAAAACAAACTGATGGATTAAACCCAGATATGTTACTGGGGGTGAATGTTTGATTTGTTCTGCATTCCGTCCATCAACTGTTCTTTTTGCATTTGTTGCCGAAGTGGGAAGGGTATTCCCAGACGTGAGTCCCATGCTCACTATGCTACCAAATTCAAGCTAGCGTGGCTGAAAAGGGGTGATACCCCAAAACCGGTACCAGGATGCTTGTTTCTGGTCCAGGGACGACCTGGTCTGGTAGTTCGGGCTGGACTGTTCCCATGGGGAAACAGGATCAAGACTGATTTGCATATGGCTGGGTCCAAACTGGAATGGCATGGTGAGCAAAAAAACTGATGGATTAAACCCGGATCTGTGACTGGGGGTGAATGTTTGATTTGTTCTGCATTCCGTCCATCAACTGTTCTTTTTGCATTTGTTGCCCCAAGTGGGAAAGGTATGCCCAGATGTGGGTCCCATGCTCACTATGCCACCAGATTCAAGCTAGCCTGGCTGAAGAGGGGTGATAACCCGAAACCGGTCCCAGGATGCTTGTTTCTGGTCCAGGGAGGACTTGGCCTGGCAGTTCGGGCTGGACTGTTCCCATGGGGAAGAGGGTCAAGACTGATTTGCATATGACTGGGCCCAAAGTGGAATGGCATAGTGAGCAAAAAAACAAACTGATGGATTAAACCCAGATCTGTTACTGGGGGTGAATGTTTGATTTGTTCTGCATTCCGTCCATCAACTGTCCTTTTTGAATTTGTTGCGCAAGTGGGAAGGGTATTCCCAGACGTGAGTCCCATGCTCACTATGCCACCAGATTCAAGCTAGCGTGGCTGAAGAGGGGTGATACCCCCAAACCGGTACCAGGATGCTTGTTTCTGGTCTAGAGAAGACCTGGTCTGGTAGTTCGGGCTGGACTGTTACCATGGGGAACAGGATCAAGACTGATTTGCATATGGCTGGGTCCAAACTGGAATGGCATGGTGAGCAAAAGAACTGATGGATTAAACCCAGATCTGTGACTGGGGGTGAATGTTTGATTTGTTCTGCATTCCGTCCATCAACTGTTCTTTTTGCATTTGTTGCCCCAAGTGGGAAAGGTATGCCCAGATGTGGGTCCCATGCTCACTATGCCACCAGATTCAAGCTAGACTGGCTGGAGAAGGGTGACCCCTAAACCAGTCCCAGGATGCCTGTTTCTGGTCCTGGGAGGACCTGGTCTGGCGGTTCGGGCTGGACTGTTCCCATGGGGAACAGGGTCACAACTGATTTGCATATGGCTGGGTCCAAACTGGAATGGCATGGTGAGCAAAAAAACGATGGATTAAACCCAGATCTGTAACTGGGGGTGAATGTTTGATTTGTTCTGTATTCCGTCCATCAACTGTTCTTTTTGCAAGAGCAGAAAAGCAGGCATACATGGATAACCTTGCCAGCCAAGCAGAGGAGGCAGTCAGTAGAGGAGAACAGGGGAATGTCTTCAAGATCAAAAGGATAGTCAGTGGTAAAACTCGTGCAACACTCATTATCCCCATCACAGACAAGCGACGTAGACTACTCACCACAGAGTAAGAGCTGAAAGCATGGTGGGCCAAGCACTTCAAAGAAGTCTTGAACTGGCCAGTACCAGCAAGTGAAGCGGAACATCCAAGAATTAGAGACAGACTTGGATGTGAACATCACCCCACCACAGAAAGAAAAAATTGCCACTGCCATCCGACCTCACAAGAACGGAAAAGCTCCTGGCCAAGACAACCTTAATGCAGAAATGTTTAAGGAGAACTTTCAACCACTGTTTACATTAATTCGGGTGGGCAGGGCGGACTTGAACAAAGGCAGCATCGTGAGGATTCCAAAGAAGTAACCATTAACTAACTGTAACAATTGGTGTGGAATCACCTTTCTGAAAAGCCTGAGTAAAATCCTGGTGAAAATCATTATATAGTGCATTTCTGAGGCTGTGAATAAGTAGATAAGAAATTACCAGGCTGGGTTTTGCAAAGTCAGAGGGTGTGTTGATCAGATTGTTAATCTAGGCAACATTGTAGAGCAGCACACAAAGTGGCAGAGACTACTATACATCAAGTTCAAAGCCTTTCACAGTATCCACCCTGAGAGCCTCTGGCATATACTGAGAGCCTATAGCATACTGCAGCTGATAGCTCTACTCATCAAGAGCTTTTATGATAATTTTACCTGCAAGGTGTGAGTGTGAGAAAGTAGCCTCTTTCTAGTCTTGATACCCCCATTTTTGGCCTGTTTGTGAGTATATGTCAAGTGTTTTCACTGTCTCACTGGGATCCTGCTAGCCAGGGCCCAGTGCTCATAGTGAAAACCCTATGTTTTCAGTATGTTTGTTATGTGTCACTGGGACCCTGCTAGGCAGGACCCCAGTGCTCATAAGTTTGTGACCTATATGTATGTGTTCCCTGTGTGATGCCTAACTGTCTCACTGAGGCTCTGCTAACCAGAATCTCAGTGGTTATGCTCTCTCTGTACAAATTGTCAGTAACAGGCTAGTGACCAATTTTACCAATTTACATTGGCATACTGGAACACCCTTATAATTCCCTAGTATATGGTACTGAGGTACCAAGGGTATTGGGGTTCCAGGAGATCTCTATGGGCTGCAGCATTTCTTTTGCCACCCATAGGGAGCTCTGACAATTCTTACACAGGCCTGCCACTGCAGCCTGAGTGAAATAACGTCCACGTTATTTCACAGCCATTTACCACTGCACTTAAGTAATTTATAAGTCACCTAAATGTCTAACCTTTACCTGGTAAAAGTTGGGTGCTAAGTTACTTAGTATGTGGGCACCCTGGCACTAGCCAAGGTGCCCCCACATTGTTCAGGGCAAATTCCCCGGACTTTGTGAGTGCGGGGACACCATTACACGCGTGCACTATACATAGGTCACTACCTATGTATAGCTTCACAATGGTAACTCCGAACATGGCCATGTAACATGTCTAAGATCATGGAATTGCCCCCCCAATGCCATCCTGGTATTGGGTAGACAATCCCATGATCCCCCGGGTCTCTAGCACAGACCCGGGTACTGCCAAAACTTCCTTTCCTGGGGTTTCACTGCAGCTGCTGCTGCTGCCAACCCCTCAGACAGGTTTCTGCCCTCCTGGGGTCCAGCCAGGCTTGGCCCAGGAAGGCAGAACAAAGGACCTCCTCAGAGAGAGGGTGTTACACCCTCTCCCTTTGGAAAAAGGTGTCAGGGCTGGGGAGGAGTAGCCTCCCCCAGCCTCTGGAAATGCTTTGATGGGCACAGATGGTGCCCATCTCTGCATAAGCCAGTCTACACCGGTTCAGGGATCCCCCAGCCCTGCTCTGGCGCGAAACTGGACAAAGGAAAGGGAAGTGACCACTCCCCTGACCTGCACCTCCCCTGGGAGGTGCCCAGAGCTCCTCCAGTGTGCTCCAGACCTCTGCCATCTTGGAAACAGAGGTGCTGCTGGCACACTGGACTGCTCTGAGTGGCCAGTGCCAGCAGGTGACGTCAGAGACTCCTTCTGATAGGCTCCTCCAGGTGTTGCTAGCCTATCCTCTCTCCTAAGTAGCCAAACCTCCTTTTCTGGCTATTTAGGGTCTCTGCTTTGGGGAATTCCTTAGATAACGAATGCAAGAGCTCATCAGAGTTCCTCTGCATCTCTCTCTTCACCTTCTGCCAAGGAATCGTCTGCTGACCGCGCTGGAAGCCTGCAAAACCGCAACAAAGTAGCAAAGACGACTACTGCAACCTTGTAACGCTGATCCTGCCGCCTTCTCAACTGTTTTCCTGGTGGTGCATGCTGTGGGGTTAGTCTGCCTCCTCTCTGCACTAGAAGCTCCGAAGAAATCTCCGGTGGGTCGACGGAATCTTCCCCCTGCACCCGCAGGCACCAAAGAACTGCATCACCGGTCCTCTGGGTCCCCTCTCAGCACGACGAGTGAGGTCCCTTGAACTCAGCAACTCTGTCCAAGTGACTCCCGCAGTCCAGTGACTCTTCAGTCCAAGTTTGGTGAAGGTAAGTCCTTGCCTCCCCACGCTAGACTGCATTGCTGGGTACTGCGTGATTTGCAGCTGCTCCGGCTCCTGTGCACTCTTCCAGGATTTCCTTTGTGCACAGCCAAGCCTCTACAAGGTCACATAGGTTTGGGGTCCATTCGTGGTTCGCATTCCACTTCTAGAGTATATGGTTTGTGTTGCCCCTATCCCTATGTGCTCCCATTGCATTCTATTGTGACTATACATTGTTTGCACTGTTTTCTATTGCTATTACTGCATATTTTGGTATTGTGTACATATATCTTGTGTATATTTGCTATCCTCATACTGAGGGTACTCACTGAGATACTTTGGCATATTGTCATAAAAATAAAGTACCTTTATTTTTAGTATATCTGTGTATTGTGTTTTCTTATGATATTGTGCATATGACACCAGTGGTATAGTAGGAGCTTCACACGTCTCCTAGTTCAGCCTAAGCTGCTCTGCTAAGCTACCATTTTCTATCTGCCTAAGCTGCTAGACACCTCTTCTACACTAATAAGGGATAACTGGACCTGGTGCAGAGTGTAAGTACCCCTTGGTACCACTACAAACCAGGCCAGCCTCCTACATTGGTTGTGCAGCGGTGGGATAAGTACTTGCAACTACCTACCACTTTGTCATTTTGTACTTTTCATAAGAGAAAAATATACAAAACAAGTTCAGTGTATGTACACCTAACCAAAATTTTTGCTTTTCTTCTCTTACTCTTTTGCTAAGTGCTGAAAAGTACCTCTAAAACTTTCAAAAAGTTCTTATAAAGTTTTAAAAGTTTTTTCTGTTCCTTAAAAAGTACTGAAACTTTTTCTTTCTTTTTCTGTCCTTTAAACCTTTTCTATCATGTCTGGTACAGGTCAAACTGTTGATCTGACCAGAGTTGCTTATGATCACCTTAGCTGGAAAGGAGCAAGGAGTCTCTGCATTAAAAGAGGTTTAGGGGTAGGGAAGAATCCCTCAAGAGAACTGTTAGTTAATATGCTCATTGAACAGGATAAGACCATAGTTGGCACATCTGGTGAGAAATTAGCTGATGGTTCACACTCTGATTCTGGGGTAGCCCCAGTAAAAGTGTTAGAAGGGAACCTTCCCAACCTGCCCCTTAGCAGGCCACCTAGCATGGCTGGTACTAATGTGAGTTCTCATCACAGTAGGAGTGTTACTTCTGTAGGCCAGAATGTTAGAGTGCCATCTGTTAGGGACAGGTCTCCCTCTGTCCATTCACACTATTCTTCTGTGTCAAGGCATGCCCAACCCACCCTCCCTGAAGACAGAATGTTAGAAAGGGAACTCAATAGATTGAGAGTGGAAGAGTCCAGGATGAAGCTTAAAAAGCAACAGCTGGATCTAGACAGGGAAGCATTTGACTTAGAAAAAGAAAGACAGAGGTTGGGGTTTGGACCCCATGGTGGCAGCAGCAGTTTTACAGATAGTAATCCTGTGAAAGAGCATGATTCTAGGAATCTGCACAAGACAGTTCCCCCTTATAAGGAGGAGGATGACATTAACAAGTGGTTTGCTGCACTTGAGAGGGCCTGTGTTGTACAGGGGGTCCCTCAAAGGTAGTGGGCTGCTATCCTATGGCTATCTTTCAGTGGAAAGGGTAGGGATAGGCTCCTTACTGTGAAGGAAAGTGATGCCAATAATCTTACAGTTCTTAAGAATGCACTCCCAGATGGTTATGGCTTAACCACTGAACAATACAGGATCAAGTTCAGAGAAACCAAAAAGGAGTCTTCACAAGACTGGGTAGACTTTGTTGACCATTCAGTGAAGGCCTTGGAGGGGTGGTTACATGGCAGTAAAGTTTCTGACTATGAAAGCCTGTATAACTTAATCCTGAGAGAGCATATTCTTAATAATTGTGTGTCTGATTTGTTGCACCAGTATCTAGTGGACTCAGATCTGACCTCTCCCCAAGAATTGGGACAGAAGGCAGACAAATGGGTCAGAACAAGAGTGAACAGAAAGGTTCATACAGGTGGTGACAAGGATGGCAAGAAGAAAGATGGTGAGAAATCTCAGGATAAGCATGGGGACAAGGGTAAAACCAAAGATCCTTCTTCAAATCCTAAACACTCTTCAGGGGGTGGGGATAAAACACATTCTTCCTCTTCTTCTCAACCCACACACATTAAAAAGCCTTGGTGCTTTGTGTGTAAAAACAGAGGCCATAGGCCAGGGGATAAGTCATGTCCAGGTAAACCCTCTGAGCCAACCACCACTAATACATCAAGCTCTAGTGCCCCTAGCAGTAGTAGTACTAGTGGTGGGACTGCTGGCAACAGTCAAGTTAAGGGTGTAGTTGGGTTCACTTATGGGTCCATCATAGAAACTGGGGTAGTCAGTCCCAAGACAGTTTCTGTCACACCTAGTGGCATTGGCCTTGCCACACTGGCTGCTTGTCCCCTTACAATGGATAAGTACAGGCAGACAGTTACAATAAATGGTGTTGAGGCTCAGGCCTACAGGGACACAGGTGCCAGTATCACTTTGGTGACTGAAAACCTTGTGGCTCCTGAACAACACATTATTGGACAACAGTATAAGATTATTGATGTCCATAACTCCACTAAGTTTCTTCCCTTAGATATAGTTCAGCTTAGTTGGGGTGGAGTTACTGGCCCTAAGCAGGTGGTAGTGTCACCTAGTTTACCTGTAGACTGTCTCTTAGGTAATGACCTAGAGGCCTCAGGTTGGGCTGATGTAGAGTTGTATACCCATGCAGCCATGCTGGGTATCCCTGAGGAATTGTTCCCTCTCATTTCTATTGAAATGAAAAAGCAAAGGAGAGAAGGCCTGAAAACTCGGGATCCCTCTCCAACAACAGGTAAAAAGGGTATCACTGTATCCCCTAACCACCCTGCCATTCAGGATACCATTCATGTGGTGGGAGAAACCTCTCCTGGGGTGGCACCTGTTCCAAGGGAATCTTCAGCTGGCATAGCTGTACTCCCTGAGGTGGAAGTACCTCTCTGTGGGATATCTAACATTGGTGAGAAAAAGAGCACCATTTTAGTTAACATGGAGCATCCCTCCAACCCTCCCAGAGAAACTTTAGTGCAGAAACCCTGCACTGCCTCACAACACTTAGGACAGCATCCCTGCCCTAGTGCGGAGCTCATAGGACAGCATCCCTGCCCTGCTCCAACTAAAGAGAAACAGCATCCCTGTTCTCTCTTCCAGCCATATGGACAAAGTTTTTGCCCAGCTATTGCTTTACTGAGACAGCATCCCTATCTGGCATTTTCATCACTAGAAATAGGTTCAGTGGATAATTCCCACTGCTCTAAACTAAAACTTACTGATAGAAACTCTGAAAATATATCTTCACATTGTTGCTTAGCTAAAAAACTTCAAACAGGGTGGTTTACATCCCCACAGGGAAGTAACCATATAGTGGATGATAAAGGGAGTAACCAGTCTATTGCAGAGCTACTCTCTACTTATCACCACTTAGACAATAAAGTCTCAACTGGCCAAGGTTATCCTTATTGTCCTTCTTTTGGGGGGGGGGGTTGTGTGAGAAAGTATCCTCTTTCTAGCCTTGTTACCCCCATTTGCGGCCTGTTTGTGAGTATATGTCAAGTGTTTTCACTGTCTCACTGGGATCCTGCTAGCCAGGGCCCAGTGCTCATAGTGAAAACCCTATGTTTTCAGTATGTTTGTTATGTGTTACTGGGACCCTGCTAGTCAGGACCCCAGTGCTCATAAGTTTGTGACCTATATGTATGTGTTCCCTGTGTGATGCCTAACTGTCTCACTGAGGCTCTGCTAACCAGAACCTCAGTGGTTATGCTCTCTCTGTACAAATTGTCACTAACAGGCTAGTGACCAATTTTACCAATTTACATTGGCATACTGGAACACCCTTATAATTCCCTAGTATATGGTACTGAGGTACCCAGGGTATTGGGGTTCCAGGAGATCACTATGGGCTGCAGCATTTCTTTTGCCACCCATAGGGAGCTCTGACAATTCTTACACAGGCCTGCCACTGCAGCCTGAGTGAAATAACGTCCACGTTATTTCACAGCCATTTACCACTGCACTTAAGTAACTTATGAGTCACCTATATGTCTAACCTTTACCTGGTAAAGGTTGGGTGCTAAGTTACTTAGTGTGTGGGCACCCTGGCACTAGCCAAGGTGCCCCCACATTGTTCAGGGCAAATTCCCCGGACTTTGTGAGTGCGGGGACACCATTACACGTGTGCACTATACATAGGTCACTACCTATGTATAGCTTCACAATGGTAACTCCGAACATGGCCATGTAACATGTCTAAGATCATGGAATTGCCCCCCCAATGCCATCCTTGTATTGGGGAGACAATCCCATGATCCCCCGGGTCTCTAGCACAGACCTGGGTACTGCCAAAACTGCCTTTCCTGGGGTTTCACTGCAGCTGCTGCCAACCCCTCAGACAGGTTTCTGCCCTCCTGGGGTCCAGCCAGGCTTGGCCCAGGAAGGCAGAACAAGGGACTTCATCAGAGAGAGGGTGTTACACCCTCTCCCTTTGGAAAAAGGTGTCAGGGCTGGGGAGGAGTAGCCTCCCCCAGCCTCTGGAAATGCTTTGATGGGCACAGATGGTGTCCATCTCTGCATAAGCCAGTCTACACCGGTTCAGAGATCCCCCAGCCCTGCTCTGGTGCGAAACTGGACAAAGGAAAGGGGAGTGACCACTCCCCTGACCTGCACCTCCCCTGGGAGGTGCCCAGAGCTCCTCCAGTGTGCTCCAGACCTCTGCCATCTTGGAAACAGGGGTGCTGCTGGCACACTGGACTGCTCTGAGTGGCCAGTGCCAGCAGGTGACGTCAGAGACTCCTTCTGATAGGCTCCTCCAGGTGTTGCTAGCCTATCCTCTCTCCTAAGTAGCCAAACCTCCTTTTCTGGCTATTTAGGGTCTCTGCTTTGGGGAATTCCTTAGATAACGAATGCAAGAGCTCATCAGAGTTCCTCTGCATCTCTCTCTTCACCTTCTGCCAAGGAATCGACTGCTGACCGCACTGGAAGGCTGCAAAACCGCAACAAAGTAGCTAAGACGACTACTGCAACCTTGTAACGCTGATCCTGCCGCCTTCTCGGCTGTTTTCCTGGTGGTGCATGCTGTGGGGGTAGTCTGCCTCCTCTCTGCACCAGAAGCTCCGAAGAAATCTCCCGTGGGTCGACAGAATCTTCCCCCTGCAACCGCAGGCACCAAAGAACTGCATCACCGGTCCTCTGGGTCCCCTCTCAGCACGACGAGCGAGGTCCCTTGAACTCAGCAACTCTGTCCAAGTGACTCCCACAGTCCAGTGACTCTTCAGTCCAAGTTTGGTGGAGGTAATTCCTTGCCTCCCCACGCTAGACTGCATTGCTGGGTACCACGTGATTTGCAGCTGCTCCGGCTCCTGTGCACTCTTCCAGGATTTCCTTTGTGCACAGCCAAGCCTGGGTCCCCGACACTCTAACCTGCAGTGCACGACATCCTGAGTTGTCCTCCGGCGTCGTGAGACCTTCTTTTGTGACTTCGGGTGAGCTCCGGTTCACTCCACTTTGTAGTGCCTGTTCTGGCACTTCTGCAGATGCTGCTTGCTTCTAAGTGGGCTCTTTGTCTTGCTGGACGCCCCCTCTGTCTCCTCACGCAATTGGCGACATCCTGGTCCCTCCTGGGCCACAGCAGCATCTAAAAACCCTAACCACAACCCTTGCAGCTAGCAAGGCTTGTTTGTGGTCTTTCTGCACGAAAACACCGCTGCAAGCTTCTTCACGACGTGGGACATCCATCCTCCAAAGGGGAAGTTTCTAACCCTCTTCGTTCTTGCAGAATCCACAGCTTCTACCATCCGGTGGCAGCTTCTTTGCACCTACAGCTGGCATTTCCTGGGCATCTGCCCACTCCCGACTTGATCGTGACTTTTGGACTTGGTTCCCTTGTTCCACAGGTACTCTCGTCTGGAAATCCATCATTGTTGCATTGCTGGTGTTGGTCTTTCTTGCAGAATTCCCCTATCACGACTTCTGTGCTCTCTGGGGAACTTAGGTGCACTTTGCACCCCCTTTTCAGGGTCTTGGGGTGGGCTATTTTTCTAACCCTCACTGTTTTCTTACAGTCCCAGCGACCCTCTACAAGGTCACATAGGTTTGGGGTCCATTTGTGGTTCGCATTCCACTTCTAGAGTATATGGTTTGTGGTGCCCCTATCCCTATGTGCTCCCATTGTATTCTATTGTGACTATACATTGTTTGCACTGTTTTCTATTGCTATTACTGCATATTTTGGTATTGTGTACATATATCTTGTGTATATTTGCTATCCTCATACTGAGGGTACTCACTGAGATACTTTGGCATATTGTCATAAAAATAAAGTACCTTTATTTTTAGTATATCTGTGTATTGTGTTTTCTTATGATATTGTGCATATGACACCAGTGGTATAGTAGGTGCTTCACACGTCTCCTAGTTCAGCCTAAGCTGCTCTGCTAAGCTACCATTTTCTATCAGCCTAAGCTGCTAGACACTTCTTCTACACTAATAAGGGATAACTGGACCTGGTGCAGAGTGTAAGTACCCCTTGGTACCACTACAAACCAGGCCAGCCTCCTACAGTGAGATAGTGAGTATAGCTTTGAAGTCAAAAGCAGAGTGAGGACAGAGATGCATGATATCATGTTGTTCTTTTACTTTGCCATTGATTGGGTTATGTGACGCACAACAGAAGACCAAGCCAGAGGCATCAGTTGGACTTTACACTCTACGCTGGAGTACCTTGACTATGTGGTGGCCTAGCTTTGTTCTTTCATACACTCCAGTATATACAGGAAAAGACACTTCACCTCAACAAATATTCACAATATAATTGGCTTTAAGATAAACACAGAGAAATCAGAGGTCAAACCACTGAATATCCCAAACTCTTCATGAATTAAGGTGAATGGAGTGGACCTAGCCATGACATAAGAGTTCACCTATGTAGGTAGTACTATCAGACTTTTTGGAGGGGAGGGAGTGACATCAATATCAGACTGAATAAGGGCAGGAATTCCTTCAGGATTCTGAACAATATGTGGAGGTCATCTCTGTACTGCACCAACACGAAGCTGAGGTTTTAGAAGTGCCACATTCTGTCCACACTTTTATGGATTAGAATCCTGGCAGATAACAAAAAGCAACATCACCTCATAGTCCTCCTACCACACACATTTTCTGCCAGTGAACCATCTCCAATTAGGATCTGCCCACCAGATGCAAGAAAGGAAGCATATACACCATCATTATGAGAAAAAGATGGGTACGAGACACCATCAGAGTAAAACTCCGTCACAAGAACAGTTCTCCACTGGATGCCAGAATGCAAATGGAAGAGAGGCAGGCCAAAGAACACCTAGAGATGAACAGTGGAAACAGAAATTATGACCCTGAACCATAGCTGGTGCATTGTACAGAAACTTGCCTAAGACAGACAGACATGTAGGTCTTTCATTTCTGCCCTAGAAGCCAGTTTGCATAATGGACAGTAAGTAAGTAAGTGAGTATGCTTCTTTGTTTTATCGTGGCTTTTCCAAAGCTTTATTGTCTTGGAGGCTGCTGGGCCTTCACCAATCTATAAAAAAATGGTAAAAAGGCAAAAATACTTTTTGATCTAAAAAAAAGGCACATGACTATACTAGCCCCGGCACTTAGGGAAACTAACTACTTTGTGTTTGGATGTGTTTCTTGCAAGAGTGCTGAATGCTTTCACTCACAGTGAAGATCGCCAATGACTCAACATGGATGAACCATTGCTTTATGCTGTATGTTGTAGTGGGCAGAACAAAATATAAATGACACAATAGCGGACAATGTATAAAGAGGGTTGGCTGAAAGCCTCATATGTACATTGTGCATATAGTTTTAGTAAACTCAAAAGATCTTGACTAAGACCTAATGAAGAGACTAATATGCAAGATATGTGAAATAAGGAATATATCTCTGTACTTTAGCGTTTTATCTTTTAAAAACAATCTTTTTATTGTCATTTTGTTAGGAAAAAGATGTGTGAAATAAGGAAAATGTGTCTGTTCTCTAGCGTTTGTTCGTTTTAAAAATAAATAAAAATTATTGTCATTTTGTTTGGAAATAAGATTACAACATAGAGCACTAATAAAAACAATCGCATCATATGCCCGTACACCCTAAGCCCCTACCCCTTACCCCCACTTCCAATCTTCCACTGCTTCATGTGATTCCCAACAGGGCTTTACTGAGGGGCCCTTTTGGTTGTCGGCTGAGATCATGTCCAAGGCGCCACATATATTGCCTCTATATTCAATCCAGTTTCACCTGTATTTTGTTTTTGGGAGCAACCTCAGCCTTCTTAGACAACCCTTTCGGCCAGCATGCTAGTGTTTAATTGTTAGGCAGCTGCCCACCTCCCCCTCCCATAACTCCAAAACAATTCACATGACAACGCCCACTGGCTCTGCATCTTATGCCATGTGAGGTAATCTCTTGAAGGCACTCATCTCTAATTACATGCTTCAGTACCTCAGCTTCTGTGCTCCAGGTATTTTAAGGTAAAATTAAATCCGCCTTTAATCAAGCAAACAGAGAATAGCTTTAGCTGCAACTTTAACTTTTTAAAGGGAAGATATTATCTCTCTCTTTAAATGGTTTCAAATCAGAACACGCCTTCTACCTAGGCGGATTAGTTTGTAGTGCACTATAAACATTGTCACACACTTGCTCATGTTCATATGCATATTTTAACAAGCATTGGCAAGGACAATATTTTTGACTTTTTGTAAGGGGAAACTTTTGGTTATAGTTGGGCAGCCTTGTGTACGTTGTCCCTGGCTTTCCTAGAAATAGGCTACACCCATATAGAATCTGTGCAAAGGGACCATTTGCAGAACAGACGGCGTTAGCAGGTGTACAAGGGCTGGCATTATAATTACATCATTCATAAAGCCTATATTCGTGCATATATTTATTTTGTGAACAAAAAGAAGTTGTTATGCAACAACGTGTTATCATGAAAACAAGGTAAACAAGTACACGTGCGAGGGTAATTAGTGAATAGCACTACAGGCCTGATTTAGATCTCGGCGGAGGGGTTACTCCATCACAATGGTGACAGATATCTTGTCCGCCAAAATCATAAAACCATAGAAAACAGCGGTATTTAGATTTCGACGTACTGGATATCCATTACTGGTGTGACGGAGTAAGCCCTCCACCGAGATCTAAATCAGGCCCTATGTCTTCATAACAAGTGATCCAAACAGCATGCGTTTTCTAAACAAATAAAAGTCTGCTAGTAAGATGTCATTGTGTTAGCAAACTACATACATTAAAAAGACACACTGATTCTTAATTCAAAACTATATATCATGTCACATCTTCAGTGTATCAAAAGGACAATTTGATTCCATATTATTGGAATGGAATACAAATGGGACAGCGTAACCAGCCATGAAATGCCATGGGCGTGATGGACATCCAATCTAAGAAATGGCAAACCATTAAAAGCAAATACAATTCAATGGTTGAATGGGGCTGACCAAAAGCCCACTTTCTCGCTATACGTCGTTAATTGTACTTCTTTTAGAAATGCTTGTTTGAGGTAGCTCGGTCTGGCTGGCAAAAGCGTCCCGGTTATCAGTTAGTACCATAATGCAGTGTCCTGACAACTATCAAGTGGATGCCCCTCTGCTTTCAAACACCCTGGGTCCCAATCCGGCCCCCACCTGCCACCCAGCACTCTAGTCAACTTCACTCTACTGCAACCCACAGAGAATGGTACCTTCCTCTGGGCAACTAGTCACTCCCAGCCAGGTCACGGCCCACAAGGTGTCAGGATTAAGGTTGGGTCAAGAAAAACAATGGCCAGCAGACAAACAACGTCAAGACGTTCAGGCTTCAAATAGGAGGTTCACTCAGAGGTCTGCAAAACACAGGATGAGGGTCACGGGGACCAGCCAACAGACTCAGAGGCGCCCAGCCCTGCCAGACAGTCCAATGTTGCAAAATTGTAACCAAGTTCAGCACCTCCAGAATGGAGAGGGGCTGTTAGGGTGTGTTATCGCAATCTGCCGTAGAAAGCTCAGATTTTACACATCAAGTTACTAGGTCCGTGCCTCCCAACTGAAAACACCCTGCTGGTGACTGGGAACTTCCAAGGACCCCCCAGACAGGTGCGATCCGATGTAGAGAGTGCTCAGTGACGTACCCCCGCACAAAGAGGACACTAGTCAGGGATACAATGACTTGGGGTTCACTGATGACAAAAGGTTGCTCCAACCAACTCCTGGTTCTTGTACCTTTCTGGATTGAGGTACTCCGTCCAGCACGTTATGACCTAAGCTGTTCTGGACCCTCACTCCGGATGAACACACTAGACACAAGTTCCGTTGTGCAGTACTAGGCCAATTATCTCCCTCCTTGGGTTGTACCCACATCTCTGAGTGTTCCAACCTATGAACAGGACCAGCATACAATGAGCATGCAGCTGAGGGTCACATGAGAGAAATGCTTCCCACTCGACCTCTACAAAGCTCCAGCAGGGTCCCGCGATAGTGAACAGTTCACGTCACAAGCCGTCTTGGGGTCCAGTGGTCCTCACTTTGAAGGGCCATAAACCAGTCATGCACGTAGTCTTCTAGACTTCTTCCATAGGCCACAACCACACTTATCCTGCCAGGTGGAATCCAGCACAGCGTATGTGCAACAGAGTGCACTGCTCTCCAGATACTACAGATTATGATATAAGCCCCCTACGGAGGTCTTTGATGTCCCTGACACCTACACCAATAACAGGGAGCAAGCCAACCTGCCCTTGGAGGTCATGTTCCGGATGCCACACAGCAGCAGGTAATCAGCCACAGGCCAGTCTCCAATCTATAAGGTTGCGCGGATCCCCTTCTCGGACAATTATCCTCCTGGGCACCCAGATTCCACTGACAGTGCGCCAACACGGTTCAACCACACTGGTCCCTCATATCCATAGGTGGTACTCTAATTTGCAGAATTTGAGTGCCCCTATTTATAACAAGTAAATGCTTTGAAGTCAGGGTGGTCTGAAGGGTATTCCGTTGAACCATAGATGTCTCCCCTAAATTTCCTCCCTGTCTGCCCTGGGGTCCTGTAATGCAGATCTGTATCTTTATTGGTGCTAGACTCTGGCTCTGGGAGGACATGTGTCACAGCCCCTCCCCCCAATCTATGTGACCAGGCCCCAAATGGCAGGGATCTGTAATTCTGGATGCCCGAGTTTTATTGTAGTCATCTGGGGAATGTGCAGAAGTGCTCTTCCCCCGGGATCAATGGAATGAAACCCAATTTATGGGGCAACATAACTAGTCCAGACCTAGAAATGCCCACTTCCCAAAGTGGCACTTTTCTGGCAGTGATGACAAAACTATTGTGATCAGCTATGCAGGTTTGTCTTCCTGAGTTCCACAGTACCAAACAGTATGAGTCCGCTCCCCTACAATGTAATATTGAAACCAGACTTAACTGCAGCGAGATGGACCATCACAGAATCTTTGGGTTTTCTCCCCTAGCCTGCATGAGCCATTGGAGGGGTCAGTGGTCCACCTGGACAATGAAGTGAGTACCAAACAGATATGGTCTCCACTTCCTCAGGGCCCATACTAAGGCAAACACCTCTCTTCCAATTGTGCTCCACCACTGTTGCCGTGGAAGTAGCCATCGCAAGATGAAGGCGACAGGCTGATCGAGGCCCTCATCATTCAAGTGAGAGAGGACGGTCCCAATTCCGTGTTCAGACACGTCCGTTTGAACTATGAGTTCTTAGGAATAGTCTGGTGCCCTAAGCACCGGTGCAGTGCACATGGCTTGCTTTAGCACCTTGCTGGCTTCCTGGCACGCCTCAGTCCAGCCCGCATTCTGGGGCTGCTTCTTTGAAGTCAGCCCTGTCAAGGATGCCACAATCATTCCGTACCCCTTAATGAACCTCTGGTAATAGCCGGCTAGGCCCAGGAAGGCCCTTACACCTGTCAGGGTGTTGGAGGGCTCCCAGGCTAGGATAGCCTGAATCTTAGCCTGAAGGGAATGCACTATTAACCGTCTGTGACAGGGATGAACTCGCCCCGAACAAGACAGTGACCGATATGACTCCAAGCCCAACGGAAAGGTATCACCGGGGCACTGAAGGGAGCACCATGTCTGATCATATGCCCATGCGCCTAGATGTTCTTAATGGTGTTCGAGATGCCAGGGAAGGTGCTTCGGGAGAAGGAGGTGACGGAGAAGGAGACGAAGACTGATGCAAGGAGGAGCACCACAGCTGAGCAGAGCAACGGACAACGAGGTTGGAGTGGTTCAAACGGCACAGACGAAAGAGAAGATTGATCCAGGGAAAGGAGTGAGGAAGGGAGAAGTCCGGGAGACCCAAAAGACAGAAAGAGGAGAAGGCAAAGAATCCCGCCACGTCCCAGGAGGGATGTGGCTCTCCCAGGTCCTGGAGTCGATATCTCGGAGAAGGAAAGATGGAAAAGAGAGAGAAAACAAGAAATCAAAGAGGAAAAGGACCACAAAAATATATGACTAAATAAACCTCTAAATGAGAGAACACTAAGGACAATAAACAAAGATATTGAAACCCCAATATTATTTGTCTGTGTGTCCTGTGCAAGAAAGGGGAGACACCCCAATCCGCCACCCGATTACCTCGCTACAGTGATGTCAGAAGTGAAGTTAAAGCATCGGAAAGCAGGGCCATGGAGACAAAACCATCTTTAGAGGACATGATTACTCAACTGGCTAAAGGGCAGCAGCACTTACAAGATATTATTAGAACAATACCTAGAGGCCCTTCCAAGGAGTATGAAAAACTGGATCAAACGACATCCGGATGTATCTGTATCTTCTGCCATTGAGCTGGCATGTGCCTGTCATAGAGCACCTGAATTTAGAGAGACTCAACCCAAGGAACCTCTACATACATGGAGGACATAACCCCCTCCCAAAACCAAACCTGAAAAGTCATTCTGACATTAGCCTATCAGTGTGACTCCCGAATAAGGAACTCAATCAAAACCCACAGTGTTACAATTGTGCCGAGTGGTTCTACATCGCCTGCAACTGTCCCCAAAAGCTTCCCAGCCCTGAACCCATGGTAGTCGGGCTCAAGCGAGGTATAGTCTTATAGGCGGTCATTCTGACCGCGACGGGCGGCGGTCGCCGCCCGCCATGCGGTCCCCGCCGAATGACCGCCCCGCGGTCAAAAGACCGCAGCGGCCATTCCAACTTTCCCGCTGGGCAGGCGGGCGACCGCCAAAAGGCCGCCCGCCGGCCCAGCAGGAAAGCCCCTGCAACGAGGAAGCCGGCTCCGAATGGAGCCGGCGGAGTTGCAGGGGTGCGACGGGTGCAGTGGCACCCGTCGCGATTTTCACTGTCTGCTAAGCAGACAGTGAAAATCTTTGTGGGGCCCTGTTAGGGGGCCCCTGCACTGCCCATGCCTGGGCATGGGCAGTGCAGGGGCCCCCAGGGGCCCCATGACACCCGTTCCCGCCATCCTGGTTCTGGCGGTGAAAACCGCCAGAAACAGGGTGGCGGGAAGGGGGTCGGAATCCCCATGGCGGCGCTGCAAGCAGCCCCGCCATGGAGGATTCCCTGGGCCAGGGGAAAACCGGCGGGAAACCGCCGGTTCCCCTTTTCTGACCGCGGCTTTACCGCCGTGGTCAGAATAGCCCAGGAAGCACCGCCAGCCTGTCCCCAGCCTGTCCCCGGCCCTGGCGGTCATGGACCGCCAGGGTCGGAATGACCCCCATAGTCTAGTGGAGAAATGCCACAGTATGTAACGGTCATGAAAGTGAATGGGCAACCACACAGGCTCTAATGGACTCTGGGTGTAGACAGTCAGTCATTGATTCTGCTAGGGTTTCATCAGGGCAGTGGAAAGACGGTGACACCATAGATATAAACTGTGTTCATGGAGAGAGCAAAGCCTATCCAGTGTCCGAGGTCATGATAGATTGGAAGGGACAAGAAGAGGGAATAAGAGTAGAAGGCATCACACATTTGACAGAGGATGTGATAAAAGGTACGGACTATCAGTACTTCGATGATTTAATAGTAAACTCCTGTCTTTAAGACACAGAAACCAACTGGTTGACTACTGACCCTTTTTCAGCTGAGCAGGTAGAAGAGGGTAAGGCCAAACAACAGCTAAGCCGATGGGAGAAGTGGGCACAGAGCCGACAATTCCACAAAAACATAACACCTGAATGATCCCCCCTCCCTGAAACATGCATGGACTTCAGCAGTCTCCGATGTAACAGGACAGATGGGTCCCTATTTCATAAAAAGAAACAGGTTGTTATATCTGTTAGAAATGGGGTCTTTGGTTGACAGTCAGGTTACCCCCTGTTCAAGCAAGGACCCTCACTCTAGTCAGGGCAAAAGAGAATCACCCTCAGCTAACCGCTGCTTATCCCCTTGGGAGCTTGACAGAGCAGTAGGCTTAACTTCAGAGTGCTAGGTGTAGAGTATTTGTACCAACACACACAGTAACTTAATGAAAACACTACAAAATCACACAACACCAGTTTAGAAAAGTAGGAAATATTTATCTAAACAAAAAAAGTCCAACAGGACCCCCTGCCAGCCTAAAGCCAGGGGAGAACAATCAATACCTTGATGTACTTCCCTGATTGGGGCGATAGAACAGGGACCCAGGCCCACAACAGCAGGGGCATGTTCCAGTTCTACGCCTTCCTGACTCCAGTTGGATCCCTCTGTCCATACTCTCAGGGCCCACTAAGCTAACCCATGGGGAACCCTTCTCCACATCTGCAGACACCATCTGTGCAGCACCTAACTTTACTTTGCTCACAGATGTATCCCAATGGGCAGATAGTACCACCAGGGCCAACACAGTGGTGTTGCCCACTCCTCCCCCGGGGTGTGACTCTCGTCCCCCCCCAGGGGCAGCTCTGTCCACCAGGCCAGCAAGACACAGTGGCCCCGGGCAACTGTCAGGGATCAGAGCCTGAGCTCAGGCCTCTCCAACCACTGTGACTGTGGAGGGTGGGGGGGGGTAGCCCCGGGTGCCTGGCACCCTTTGACCACTCTCCCTTCGACCAGGTCAGGGATGACAACCTGACCCTGGTCCTCCCCTCTGGGGCTCTGTACCCTCCCTCCAGGAGTGGCACCCCCAGAGTCAAAAACTGTCAGGGTGCTTGTAGAAGCAGTCCTGCACAATTCTTCCACCAGTGCAGGGCTGTTAACCTGCAACTGGTCCTCCAACCTGGGGTCTGTACTTTCAGATTGCGCCAGGGCCAGGGGTGAGGCTTCCATCCCCCTGCCCTCCCTTTGGGGGTCCTGCACCCCGAACTAGGAGTGGCCCCTCCAGAAGACAACATGGTAGGGGCACTGTTAGCAGTACCCCCTTCCTCCAGGTCAGGGGGGACACCCTGAACCTGGCCTTCCAATCCAGGGTCTGTACCCTTAGATTGCACTGGGGTCAGGGGTGAGTCTCTCTCTCCCCTGCCCCTACCCTCAGGGTTCTGCATTCCCCCCCCCCCTCCTCAGGGAGAGTACCCCTTGAAATCACACCGGGGGGGTGATTCGGCCATCCGCCCCCCCCTTCAGGTCAGGGTTTACCCCCTGCACCTGATCCTCCAGTCTAGAGTCTGTACCCACAGACTGGACCACCGCCAGGCAACCCAGGACTTCCAGGGGGGCACACCTACCCCCCACCAGATCAGAGTTTACCCTCTCAACCTGGTCATCAAACCCTGCGGTTGAACCATTGCCTGGCACACCAGGACCTCCAGGGGGGCACACTTACCCCCTCAAGGGACACACCGTCCCCAAGGACCACACAAGTCCCTCCTCCTTTCTTCCAACTCCTTCTCCCTTTGCATCCTCAATTCCTTGAACTTCAACCGGTGAGCCCTCTCTGCCTGTCTGTCCTGTAACTCTTCAGGAGTCAGACCCTTGTGTGACACCCTGCTACCACTCCTGGGGACCCTCCCTCAGGCGTAACAGGTACCTCCACTACACCACTGTGGACCCTCTGCACTTCCCCATCCACATCCTCCTCCTTTGTGTGACCTCCAGCCTCCTTGACTGTCACCTAGGCCCTCTGTGCCTTTTGCAGCTCCCACTCCCTAGTGGAGCTCTCAGTGGGACAGCCAAGATCTTTAAGGAACTGTTTCAATTGAACAACTGAGTACTCCTTCAGTTTCTCTTTTTCAAACACAGCTCCAGCTGTTGCATCTCCAGATTGAGACATGATGGTCACAAGTGCAAAGTTCCAAAGGCAGAAAATAAGTTCCCAATGAAGTAAAAAGAATCAGTGGTGTCGGGCCTGCGAAGGTCGTTGTGTTCCAGCAACGATCATGGAGTTGGTTGCAGGTGGCGTCACCGGATTCCGCAGCGGCATCGGTCCGAAGTCGTCCAAAGTCGATTTCCTTGAATTTTCACCAGCTTCTCCTTTCAAGGGCCCAAGGACTGGATAGGGCACCACTTGTCAGAGCAGGAGTCTCTCCAGAGACTCTAGGTGCTGGCAGAGAGAAGTCTTTTCTGTCCCTGAGACTTCAAACAACAGGAGACAAGCTCTAAATCAAGCCCTTGGCAATTTCTTCACAAGATGGAAGGCGCACACAGTCCAGTCTTTGCCCTCTTACTCTGGCAGAAGCAGCAACTGCAGGATAGCTCCACAAAGCACAGTCACAGGCAGGGCAGCTCTTCTTCCTCAGCTCTTCAGCTCTTCTTCAGGCAGAGGTACCTCTTGTTTCCAGAAGTGTTCCTAAAGTCTGTGGTTTTGGGTGCCCTTCTTATACCCAATTTCTCCTTTGAAGTAGGCCTACTTCAAAGTAAAGCCGTTTTTTAATGTGAAATCCTGCCTTGCCCAGGCTAGGCCCCAGACACTCACCAGTGGGTTGGAGACTGCATTGTGTGAGGACAGGCACAGCCCTTTCAGGTGTAAGTGACCACTCCTCCCCTCCCTCCTAGCACAGATGGCTCATCAGGAAATGCAGACTACACCCCAGTTCCCTTTGTGTCACTGTCTAGTGTGAGGTGCAACCAGCCCAACTGTCAAACTGACCCAGACAGGAAATCCACAAACAGGCAGATTCACAGAAATGGTATAAGCAAGAAAATGTTCACTTTCTAAAAGTGGCATTTTCAAACACACAATCTTCAAATCAACTTTACTAAAAAAATGTATTTTTAAATTGTGAGCTCAGAGACCCCAAACTCCACATGTCCATCCGCTCCCAAAGGGAATCTACACTTTAATCAGATTTAAAGGTAGCCCCTATGTTAACCTATGGGTGGGACACACCTTGCAACAGTGAAAAACGGATTTAGCAATATTTCACTGTCAGGACTTATAAAACACATTACTATGGGGGTGATTCTGACCTCGGCGGTAAAATGCCCTTACCGCCGGTCAGAAGACCGCCATAACACCGCTGCGGCCGCGGTCAACCGCCACGGTCATTCTGACCCACAACGGCCAAACCTCCAAAAATCCGTCCTCCACTGCAGCCCGCCACATCGGCGGGCAGCGATAAACTGGAGATGACCAAACCTCCACCGTCACGCCAACAGAAATACACCCATGCCATTACGACCCACGAATCCACACGGCGGTCATTCAAACGCGGTATTCCATTGGCGCTACACACCGCCGCGGTCAGAATACACACACATCACCAAAACACAGCCACATTGGACAATTTGAAAAACACACACCTGATACACATACACACACCACTCCCACACAATCAACCAACTATAAAACACACACCCACATCACCCACAACCCCCTGCGACCCCAATTACTGAGAGAAGGAGAGAGAGACACAGCAGACAATCCAAAGCAAGACACACTGAGGCACACTACACCATCACACACACCACATAGTAGCACAAAGCACCACTCACCAACACACTCCTCATCACATACACCACCCCACACCTCACCCACACCACCCCATGGCACCCCAAAGGCATCCACGATTTTCGGACCAAGAACTCCGGGTCATGGTGGAGGAAATCCTAAGAGTGGAACCCCAGCTCTTCGGCTCGCAGGTGCAGCACACCAGTATAGCCAGGAAGGCGGAGCTATGGCAGCGGATCGTGGACAGGGTCAACGCGGTGGGACAGCATCCCAGGAATAGGGAGGACATACGCAAAAGATGGAACGACCTACGGGGGAAGGTCCGATCGATGGTCTCCAGGCACAACATCGCGGTCCAGAAGACTGGCGGCGGACCCCCACCCACCCCTCCCGAATTTACATCATGGGAGCAAGAGGTCTTGACCATCCTGCATCCTCAGGGCCTCGCAGGAGTAGCCGGAGGAATGGACTCTGGTAAGTCCCATCTCAACTACTATATCCCCCACACCCCACCAGCATGCCAACCCACACCCCCACCCTCACCCCCAACCCCCCAGCACACATCCTTCCTGACAATGTCTCACCAGCACAACCCACCCATCCCAACACCAACTCCTGCATGCCAACACAAACCATGGGCACCCATCACCTAAGCATGACCACTGCACTAACCCCTCCCCCCCACTAAATACCCTCACAACACCTCCCTCCAGGGAATGCCTGCACTGGGGGACAAGGGCACCCACAACACGCATGCTATTGCACACACAGAAACAATAACCAAACTCTCTTACCCCATGCAGGACCCGAACGACAACACACCAGCCAGGAGGGTCCAGAAGTGTCCATCCCACCACCGGAACAGGCCCACACTGAGGATAGCAGCTCTGTCGACAGTGAACCTGATGACCAGCCCGGACCATCGGGGACCTCTGGGCAGTCGGTTCCCCTCACCCAGACACAGGCCACACCAGACCCGACCCCCTCTGCCGACACCAGCACAGCTCCCACCCAGCGGGCCCATGCCTCTGTCTCTAGGACAGCTCAATCAGCGGTGTGTCTGCCACTACAGGGCACCCAGGCTAACCCGACACCCCAACAACAACAGGGACCTGGGGGCAGTGGGAGCGGGCACACCGGCCAGGGGACAGAGGCCGGGGGAAACCGGGCAGCTCGGAGGGCTGCTGTGCGACAGGGGGGGGAGGAGAGGCCCAGGGAACCCACTCTCCAAGAGGCCCTCACCACCCTCATGGGGGCATACCACCACTCCCAAGAAACGATGGCGACGGTACTGGCCAGGTTCACTGAGATCCAGGCACAGCAGGAAGAACGCTACATGGGGTTCAGGGAGGAGCTGAGAATCATCGGGACCGCAATGGGGACCATCGTCCTGGCCCTCCACAGGATAGAGGACGCGTTGCGGGACCATGGTGCACCACACAGGGCCCCTGTCACTAGGCCGGACCAGGAACAGCCTACCACCTCCGCCGGCGCTAGTGGACAGGAGGTCCCAACACCTCGACAGCCCCCCAGAACCCCACCTCCTGTTGAAGAACAACCACCCCGTAAGAGGAGCCTGAGACCAAAGAAAAAGACAGAGTAGGATGTCAAGACCCCCGCCAGCAGGACATACCCCCTCAAGTCTTCCCACTGTCCCACATTGCCACCCTGTCCAACCATGAACTGCCTATGCTCCATCCTTCCACAGGCAAAAGAACAATGCACCTGTGAGACTGAGAACTGGACTCTGCCATGGATATTCCTCCACCCCCACCCATCACCCTTAGAATCACATGTACCGGTATCTAGCACTGTAAATAAATCACATTTTGCACACAAACCTGTTTTGAGTCATGCTGTATTATTAACAAATGGATAACATATTACTGTTCAATTTCTGTTCTGTCAATTAGTCATGACAACATACCAATGTCAATACGCTGTATTTCATGGGCGAACCAAGCAGAAGTCAGGTACTGAGTCAGACAGCACTGAGAAGGGAAGGGAAAGACATAAATTAATAAAAAACATCTGTGGGGAACTACAGAAAGTATAGATGCAGGAGGCTAGAAGCAATTGTGAAATGGCGTGGGTGATTCTTACCTGGGTGTTACTGGAAATACTGTTGTATCACTCTGTCCCTATTGTCTGTGTCGTCCTCAGAGTCTTCCTCCTCTTCACTCTCCACAGGCTCCACGGCTTCTACAACACCACCATCTGGACCATCCTCCTGCAGGAAAGGCACCTGGCATCGCAAAGCCAGGTTGTGAAGCATACAGCACGCCACGATGATATGGCACACCTTCTTTGGTGAGTACATTAGGGATCCACCAGTCATATGCAGGCACCTAAACCTGGCCTTCAGGAGGCCAAAGGTTCGCTCAATCACCCTCCTTGTACGCCCATGGGCCTCATTGTAGCGTTCCTCTGCCCTAGTCCGGGGATTCCTTACTGGGGTCAGTAGCCACGGCAGGTTGGGGTAACCAGAGTCACCTATTAGCCACACACGTTGTCTCTGTAGCTGCTCCATCACATAGGGGATGCTGCTATTTCGCATCACATACGCGTCATGCACTGACCCTGGGAACTTGGCATTTACATGGGAGATGTACTGGTCAGCCAAACAGACCACCTGGACATTCATCGAATGATAATTCTTTCTGTTTCGGTACACCTGCTCATCGTCTTTTGGGGGTACCAAAGCCACATGGGTCCCATCAATGGCACCAATGATGTTGGGGATATGTCCAAGGGCATAGAAATCACCCTTTACTGTGGGCAAGTCACCCTCCTCGGGGAAAATGATGTAGCTCCGCATGAGTTTCATCAGGGCAGACAACACTCTGCTCAAAATCTTAGAAAACATAGGCTGAGACATTCCAGATGACATGGCCACTGTGGTCTGGAATGACCCACTGGCCAAAAAATGGAGGACTGACAAAACCTGCACCAGAGGGGGAATCCCTGTGGGTTGGCGGATGGGGGACATCAGGGCTGGCTCCAGCTGGGCACACAGTTCATGGATAGTGGCACGGTCAAGTCGGTATCGAAGTATTATATGGCGTTCTTCCATTGTCGACAGGTCCACCAGCGGTCGGTACACGCGAGGATTCCTCCTTCTCATCCCAAGTCCCAGCGGACGGTGCCTAGGAAGGACAACATGGAGCACAGAGTCAGCCAAACCACAGGTACGTACAGACAGCTTGCACAGTTAAAGAATGGCAATGGGTTGAAAGGCGTGTATGTGTGGCAATGCAAGGCCTAGGCCTGTGTGTCGCAGTCAAAATTAAGCCATGTGGGCCCTTGAAATGGCGGCTGCCTGACCTGTGAAGTGGGACAATGGGATGTGAGGTCACTGCGCTGGCGGGGCACACCGTGGCGGTAGGCGGTCGAAGACCGCGGCGCAAAGCCGCATTGGTTAACATTGAAGCCTATGGGTTTCAGGAGCCAATAACGAAGTGCGCCGGCGGTCGCGGTACGCACCGCCGCGGTACGCACCGCCGCGGACGTGACCGCCATTTTCTATCTGCTTAATCACTCGAGACCTGATCATCCACAGGAGAGGACCTATACTGCAAGTGCTGCTGTGACCTCGGTCTGGAAGATACAATGGCTGCTGCGACTGGGGAAAGGGCGCCTGCCTTCACGTCTGAAGAATTGGACAAGCTCGTGGATGGGGTCCTCCCCCAGTATGCGCTACTCTACGGTCCTCCAGACCAACAAGTGAGTACCCCGGGTGCTAATGGAATGGGCTATGCCTGTGTGGATTGGGGTGGATGTAAGTTGGTGGGGTGGGGGGTGAATGAGGAGTGCAACGCCCGACAGATGAGAGCATGTGCCATATGGCAAAGTGGGTGGGGGGGGCCAATTACATCTAACATGCAGGCCATTGATGATTTCCTCCTTTCCACCCTGTACATGTCTAATAGGTCAGCGCCCATCAGAAGATCGAGATTTGGCGTGCCATCGCCAAGGAAGTCCGGACCTTGGGGGTCCACAACAGACGGGGCACCCACTGCCGCAAGAGGTGGGAGGACATCCGCCGCGGAACAAGGAAGACCGCAGAAACACTGCTGGGGATGGCCTCCCAACCTAGGAGGGGTGCCAGTCGCACCATGACCCCCCTGATGTCCCGGATCCTGGCGGTGGCCTACCCTGAATTGGATGGGCGCTTTAAGACATCACAGCAGACACAAGGGGGTGAGTATCAGCACATTCTCCTATCTTTCTGCGCAGTGGAGGCGTCTGGGTGGGGGAGGAGGGCTGTGGGTGACATTAGGCCAGGGCGCTTTCTGTAGTGTAGTCCTCTCCCTTAGGCATGGCCCTGTGCCCCCGGCCCCCACCTCTGTAGGGTGACAAGTACAGCCATTGAAGGTCCAGCATCTCCCATGTGCGCGTTTGACGTCTCTTGGCCTGTTGTCTTAGTCAGTAGTACTGAGTAGTGTACCCCGAATGCGCGGCTTAGTGCATTAGGCACCTGTGTCTGTCCTCTCCGCCAACGGTGTTGACATTGCATGCACTCAACCTGGTCTTCTTTTTTCTCCCCCCACCCTTTCTCTTCATCTTCTTGTGCATGTGTGCATTAGCATCATCAGGCGGAGGAGATATGGCATCGGAGCACGAGGGAGCTGCAGGACACAAGGCCCCGGTGGGCCCAGGAACAGACACCGAGGGCACCAGTGATCCGGAGGGCGAGGGGAGCACCACGACGGGGACCGCTGGTGAGAGCAGCGAAAGCGACACGTCCTCGGATGGGAGCTCCCTAGGGGTGGCGGCAACATCCGTGCCCCCCGCCTCTACAGGTACAGCCGCCACCCAGCGCACCAGCCCCGCCCTCCCAGCAGCCCCTCAGTCTTCGCTCCGTGCCGGTTCGCCCAGGAAGGCGCGCGTCTCCTTCGCCCCAGGCACCTCAGCCCCTGCCCCTGTTGCCCCTGCTGCCCTCAGTGCGGAGCTCATTGACCTGGTAAGGACGCTCATTGTTGGGCAGACGACCCTTTTGAATGCCATCCAGGGTGTGCAAAGGGAGGTGCAACAGAGCAATGCGTACCTGGAGGGCATTCATTCGGGTCAGGCTGCCCATCAACGAGCGTTCACTGCTCTGGCCTCAGCACTGACGGCAGCCATTGTCCCTGTTTCCAGCCTCCCTCTTCTGACTGCCTCCAGCCTGTCTCTGTCTCCTGTTCCTCAGCCTATCCCATCCACACCATCAGACCAGCCTGCACACACCTCAACACCCAAGAGCAGCTCATCCAAACACAAGCACCACAGATCCCGCAAACACTCACCCGAGCAACACCCAGATGCAGACATGCCAACAGCCACTGCCACCCCTGTGTCCCCCTCCTCCTCGTCTCCCTCCTCCCTCCCTGTGACGTCTACACTCACACCTGCATGCACCCCAACATCAGCCAGTGCTTCCATCACCACCTCACCCTCCAGTACAGTCCACACTCGTGCAGTCACCACCCCCACTGCCATGTACACGTCCCCTGTGTCCTCTCCCACTGTGTCTGTCACCCCCTCTTCCAAGACACACAAACGCAGGCAGCCACCCACCCAACAGCCATCCACCTCACGACAGCCTACAGCACCAGCACCTTCACCCAATGACAGCACACCTGACTCTCCTACAACCACCTCCTCTACCTCCACTTCCATCTCCACTTCTCCTACCCTTTACCTTGGCCCTAAAAAACTTTTCCTGGCTAACCTTAACCTCTTTCCCCCGATGACCTCCCCCATCCATCTTCAAAGAGTCCCAAGAGCACCGCAGCCACCACCAGCCCAGCTTCGGGTGTCACTGTTGTGCCTGGGTTCTGGAGCCCACCCTTTGCCAGCAGTGACACATCGATCAGCAGCAAGGACACGTCCAGCCCCCCCCCCCGGCAAGAGGACCCGCAAAACCAAGGACCGCCGTGCGAGGACCGACAGGGCTGCCCCCAAGGAGCAATGTGCGGCCACTTCACCACCCACACCATCTGGGGGAGGCAAGGGCCCGAGAGCCCCATCAAAGGAGCGGAAGGGCAGCAGGAGCGCGGAGAAGGTGGACCCCACATGCCACATCCCAGCTGGGAAGGAGGACCCTAAGGAGGCCAGGAGTCCGTCCCCGAAGGGTCCAGAAACGTCACGGTCCGAGGGCGACTGAACAGGGAGTCCAGGCCAGGTCTGGCTCCCTTGACCTGCTGGATGAGCACCGCTGAACAGGGCCCGCGGTGCAGAAGAGGACCGCTGAACAGGGCCCCGCCGTGGAGATAGGCACCGCTGAACAGGGCCCCGCCGTGGAGATAGGCACCGCTGAACAGGGCCCGCGGTGCAGAAGAGCACCGCTGAACAGGGCCCCGCCGTGGAGATAGGCACCGCTGAACAGGGCCCGCGGTGCAGAAGAGTACCGCTGAACAGGGCCCCGCCGTGGAGATAGGCACCGCTGAACAGGGCCCGCGGTGCAGAAGAGCACCGCTGAACAGGGCCCCGCCGTGGAGATAGGCACCGCTGAACAGGGCCCGCGGTGCAGAAGAGCACCGCTGAACAGGGCCCCGCCGTGGAGATAGGCACCGCTGAACAGGGCCCGCGGTGCAGAAGAGCACCGCTGAACAGGGCCCCGCCGTGGAGATAGGCACCGCTGAACAGGGCCCCGCCGTCTCAAGCACCGCTCCGCTGGGCCCCGCCGTCTCAAGCACCGCTCCGCTGGGCCCTTCCTGTCAAGCACCGCTCCGCTGGGCCCTTCCTCTCAAGCACCGCTCCGCTGGGCCCTTCCTCTCAAGCACCGCTCCGCTGGGCCCCGCCGTCTCAAGCACCGCTCCGCTGGGCCCTTCCTCTCAAGCACCGCTCCGCTGGGCCCCGCCGTCTCAAGCACCGCTCCGCTGGGCCCTTCCTGTCAAGCACCGCTCCGCTGGGCCCTTCCTCTCAAGCACCGCTCCGCTGGGCCCTTCCTCTCAAGCACCGCTCCGCTAGGCCCCGCCGTCTCAAGCACCGCTCCGGTGGGCCCTTCCTCTCAAGCACCGCTCCGCTGGGCCCCGCCGTCTCAAGCACCGCTCCGCTGGGCCCTTCCTGTCAAGCACCGCTCCGCTGGGCCCTTCCTCTCAAGCACCGCTCCGCTGGGCCCTTCCTCTCAAGCACCGCTCCGCTGGGCCCTTCCTCTCAAGCACCGCTCCGCTGGGCCCTTCCTCTCAAGCACCGCTCCGCTGGGCCCCGCCGTCTCCAGCACCGCTCCGCTGGGCCCTTCCTGTCAAGCACCGCTCCGCTGGGCCCTTCCTCTCAAGCACCGCTCCGCTGGGCCCCGCCGGGCCCCGCCGTCTCAAGCACCGCTCTGCTGGGCCCTTCCTCTCAAGCACCGCTCCGCTGGGCCCCGCCGTCTCAAGCACCGCTCCGCTGGGCCCTTCCTCTCAAGCACCGCTCCGCTGGGCCCTTCCTCTCAAGCACCGCTCCGCTGGGCCCTTCCTGTCAAGCACCGCTCCGCTGGGCCCTTCCTCTCAAGCACCGCTCCGCCCCGCCGTCTCAAGCACCGCTCCGCTGGGCCCTTCCTGTCAAGCACCGCTCCGCTGGGCCCTTCCTCTCAAGCACCGCTCCGCTGGGCCCCGCCGTCTCAAGCACCGCTCCGCTGGGCCCTTCCTCTCAAGCACCGCTCCGCTGGGCCCCGCCGTCTCAAGCACCGCTCCGCTGGGCCCTTCCTGTCAAGCACCGCTCCGCTGGGCCCTTCCTCTCAAGCACCGCTCCGCTGGGCCCTTCCTCTCAAGCACCGCTCCGCTGGGCCCCGCCGTCTCAAGCACCGCTCCGCTGGGCCCTTCCTCTCAAGCACCGCTCCGCTGGGCCCCGCCGTCTCAAGCACCGCTCCGCTGGGCCCTTCCTCTCAAGCACCGCTCCGCTGGGCCCTTCCTCTCAAGCACCGCTCCGCTGGGCCCTTC
Organism: Pleurodeles waltl; assembly: GCF_031143425.1. Lineage (NCBI taxonomy): Eukaryota > Metazoa > Chordata > Amphibia > Caudata > Salamandridae > Pleurodeles > Pleurodeles waltl. The sequence continues at coordinate 404,534,347 of NC_090440.1, forward strand.
CTCTCAAGCACCGCTCCGCTGGGCCCCGCCGTCTCAAGCACCGCTCCGCTGGGCCCCGCCGTCTCAAGCACCGCTGAACAGGGCACCGCCGTCTCAAGCACCGTTGATGGTTCACTGTGCCCACCATGCCTCCTCCTTGACCAGTGGAGACTGTCATCCACCTGATGGACTGTGGCTTTGCACTCCCCAGGATGGTCCAGTGGGCAGCCCACCCACTGTAGAGACATTGAGAGACTGTGGCTTTGCACTCCCCAGGATGGTCCAGTGGGCAGCCCACCCACTGTAGAGACATTGAGAGACTGTGGCTTTGCACTCCCCAGGATGGTCCAGTGGGCAGCCCACCCACTGTAGAGACATTGAGAGACTGTGGCTTTGCACTCCCCAGGATGGTCCAGTGGGCAATCCACCCACTGCAGAGACTTGAGAGACTGTGGCTTTGCACTCCCCAGGATGGCCCAGTGGGCAGCCCACCCACTGTAGAGACATTGAGAGACTGTGGCTTTGCACTCCCCAGGATGGTCCAGTGGGCAATCCACCCACTGCAGAGACTTGAGAGACTGTGGCTTTGCACTCCCCAGGATGGTCCCGTGGGCATGGTGGCTCCTCGTGGATCTGGCGTCGTGGACTCATGTGGCTGTGGTGCCCCCCCTTCCCTTCCCCCTGAGGTGCCTGTAGTTTTTACATCTGATGCCCCTGCAGTGTTCTCTCCAAAGGACTCAGGTCTCCTGTGTGGGCTTTGCCCTTGTTTCTCAAGACTTTGGCCCACGGACATGCTGAATTCGTAGGATGTGCAGGACTTGGTACTTCAGTTATACACTGATGTGTATGTCATTTGTTTTGTTGTGGATATCTTTCATGGTTGTACGCTAATTTTCTGGAGCTTTTTGGTACATAAATATTTATTCCAAATATGATTATGTCCTAGCATTTTTCAGGGGTGTTTGGGTGGTGTCACTGTGACTTGGTGCTCTGCATTGGTGAGTACATGATTGGGGGGGGGGGGGGTCGCATATGTGTGTGCCCGTAACCTTTCGTCCTCCCCCTCCCGTGTGTCGTAGGTGCAGTACTCACCGTTGTCGTCTGCGCCGGACTTCGTACTCGTGGTAGATGAGAAGGTAGACAAGAGCAGGTAGGATGTTTAATTCGGGTTCCATGCTGTCCTCCGTACTCGTGGAGTGTGTTTTGGTGAGCGTTTTCCCGTTCGTAGTCTGTTTCCGCCGTGTTTTTATCGGCGGTGCTCCCGCCCCGGAAAAGGTGGCGGATTGGTGAGTTATGATAGTGTGGGCGGTACATTGTCTGCCGCCTGCCTGTTGGCGGTGACCGCCGCGCTGTTTGTCTGTACCGCCGCGGCGGTCGGAGTGTTAAGTTGGCGGGCTGTGTTGGCGGTTCCCGCCAGGGTCAGAATTCCATTTTTTGGACCGCCAGCCTGTTGGCGGGTTGGCCGCCGCTTTAACACTGACCGCCAGGGTTAGAATCACCCCCTATATGTCCTACCTTAACCATAGACTGCACTCTGCCCTTGGGGCTACTTAAGGCATACCTTAGGGGTGTCTAACATGTAAGAAAAGGGAAGGTTTAGGCCTGACAAGTGGGTACACTTGCCAAGTCGAATTTACAGTTAAAACTGCACACACTGACACTGCAATGGCAGGTCTGAGACATGAGTACAGAGCTACTTATGTGGGTGGCACAACCAGTGCTGCAGGTCCACTAGCAGAATTTGATTTACAGGCCCTGGCACCTCTAGTGCACCTTACTAGGGACTTACTAGTAAATCAAATATGCCAATCATGGATAAACCAATTACATAAAATGTACACAGAGAGCATATGGACTTTAGCACTGGTTAGCAGAGGTAAAGTGCTCAGAGTTCAAAAGCCAACAGCAACAAGTCAGAAAAAATAGGAGGCAGGAGGCAAAAAGATTGGGGATGACCCTGCATAAGCAAAAAAGTCCAACAATGTCCAGCTGTAAAAACTAAGGAAGATCTAAGAACCCAACTTGTTGTACCTTCTCCTTTCCGTCCACAAGTATTACATCTGGCACACAGTCAGGTGGGTGGGGGCCACTTTAGCAGAGAAAAAACGGAAGAATACCTTTTATGCCGCTTTTATTGGCCTGGGGTCTTCTCAAACATAAGGAAATTCTGAAGTAGCTGTCCCAAATGTCAGATGGTGAATCCATCCCACCCCTCTAAAGCACCACTCCTGCCCTTGCCTATTATTGATGTACCCTTTTCAAGGGTGGGCATGGATCTGGTGGGACCCCTTTTGCCGTCGTCGATGGGGGTACCAGTATATCTTAGTCTTAGTTGACTGTGCTACTTGATACCCTGAAGCTATACCCCTCACCAGAATGACCACCAAAATCATAGCTCAAGCCATGATAGAATTATTTTCCTTGGCGTGGTTTCCTCAGGAGCTCCTCACTGACCAGGGAACACCCTTTATGTCACGTCTTATGGCTCAGTTATGCCAACTCCTTGGAATTAAACAAATACGCACCACAGTTTATCATCCCCAAACAGACGGTCTCGTAGAGCAAAATAATAAAACCATTAAGACACTCCTAAAACAAAAAACCTTTGGAGTCTGGAAGACACTGAGACAAAAAACTCTAACTGGTCCTGTACGCTATCAGCACTCATGTACAGTCAACCACAGGACATAGCCCGTTTGAGTTAGTTTTCACCCGTCAGCCGAGGACCTTAATAGACATGGCGGCCAAACAATGGGAGGAGAAATAGGACGAGGGGCATGATATCCTAGAATACACCCAACAGTTGAATGCTAAAATACACACAGTATGGGACGATGGGAGAATACATATGGAAGAAACCCAAAGTAGACAAAAAAAAATTGTATGGCCAGGGGACAAAACTAAAGAGCGTGTCCATTGGCAGTAAGGTACTTCTCCTCCTGCCATCATCTGATAATAAATTAGTAGCAAAATGTCAAGGGCCCCATCGCATGTTGGAAAAGATCACACCCATTACATATTGCTTAGACATTCCACATACCTGAAGAAAGGGTCAAATATACCACATTAATCTTCTAAAAGCCTGGGAAGAGAAGAAGCCTGAACCCACCAGGAAACCCACTACCCTCCTAATTATGAATTCAAAAACCATAGAGACTCCCTTATTACCCACCAAAGATGTTGAAGGAGAAACACTTCCCCCTATGGGAAATTGTTTGTCAAAAGCCCAGAAGGCTCAAGTAGCATTCCTCATAGAGGAATACCTCAATGTGTTTCCTAAGGTCCCAGGTCGAGCATCTCTAGTACAACATAATATTTAAAGAGAAGAAGGCAAAGTAGTTCACCTCAAAATCTATCGGATACCTGAGGCAAGAAGACGGCTGGTGGAAAAAGAAGTACAAGAGATGTTACAGGGAGATATTATAGAGTTCCCAGTAGTTCTGGTACCAAAACCAAATGGAACTGTACTTTTCTGTATTGATTTTCACCAGTTGAATGCCATATCCAGGTTTGATACCTATCCTATGCCCCGTGTGGATGAGTTAATTGAACATCTAGGCCAAGCCCGGTATCTCTCCACCCTAGATCTAACTAAAGGGTATTGGCAAATCCCACTTAACTGGAACACTAAGGAAAATACAGCATTTGCCACCCCCAGTGCTCTACCATTTTAATGTTTTACCTTCGGGTTACATGGAGCACCCGCTACATTCCAGCGCCTCATGGATACCCTACTGAGGCCTCATCAGTCATACGCGCAGCATACTTAGGCGATATTGTCATTCAGTCTCACCTGGGAACAGCACCCAGACCAGTTAACAGCCATTTTACATACACTGAGAGACGCCGGTTTGACAGCTAACCCACAGAAATGCAACCTTGCGAGGGATTCTATTACCTATCTGGGGTATAGAAATAGAGAGAAAAGGGTCTCATATGCCCACAGGTGGTTAAGGTAGAGGCTATTAGGAAAATCCCTTATCCTTGATCAAAACAGGATATTAGGTCCTTCGTCGGATTGGTAGGGGTACTACAGATGATTTATTCTTCATTACTCTACCCATGCTGCTCAACTAACTGATCTCCTTGCAAAAACCCATCCAAACAAGATAGCTTCCTTAACCTCATCACAAAAGAACTGCTTTAATGTACTCAAAGCATTCCTATGTACTGCACCAGTTTTGAGGTGTCCCGATTTTACTAAGCCTTTTTTCCCTACAAACAGATGCATCTGATCAAGGATTGGGAGCCGTCCTTTCCCAACCAGATGAGACGGGTCAGCTACATCCCATTTTATATATTAGTTGGAAAATATTGTCTAGAGAGAAACATGATCTGGTCATCAAGAGGGAATGCCGGGCTATTATTAAATGGGCTATAGAAGCCCCACAATATTACCTTCTGGGACTCTCCTTCACCCTCCTAACCGATCATGCTCCTTTTACTTGGTTGGCATGTCATAACGATACAAACCAAAGAGTATTACGATGGGTCTTATCCCTCCAAACCTTTTCATTCCAGATTCAACATGTCCAGGCCCGGAGCATAGCAATGCGGACTTCTTCTCTAGATACACAACGAGCGGATAGCCTAAATGGCCACGCATGGGGGGAGCGAATGTGACAGTGATGAACTTGCCTTGAACAAGACAGCGACCAATATAACCCCAATTCCAATGGAAAGGTACCACCGGGTCACTGAAGGGAGCACTACGTCTGATCAGACGCCCGTGTGTCCAAATGTTCTTAATGGCGACTGGGATGCCAGGGAAGGTGCTTCGGGAGACCGATGCAAGGAGGAGACGCAGAAGAAAACACTACAGCCGAGCAGAGCAAGGGACAACGAGGAGTGCTTCGTAAAGCACAGACGACAGAGAAGATTGATCCAGGGACAGGAGCGGATTCCAGGAGGGACGTGGCTCTCCCAGGTCCTGAAGTCGATATCCCGGGGAAAGAAAGCTAGGAAAGAGAGAGAAAGCAAGAAATCAAAGAGGAAAAGGAACACAAAATATATGACGAAATAAAAAACTAAATGAGAGAGCATTAAAGACAATAAACAAAGATATTGCAACCCCAATATTATTTGTCTGTGTGTCCTGTGCAAGAAAGGGGAGACACCCCAATCCACCACCGGGTTACCCCACTACACCAGCCCACCCGATGCCCCAGGTATACCACCGACCCTTGCCCTTTCTGGCACTTACTGCCCTTGATAGTTGGTAAAGACAGCAATGTCTTCTAGCTATGCAGCCGAGAAGGCCTCCATCCCTTCCCTGCAAGGATGTGGTCTACCAACCTCTGGAAGGTGGCGGGGGCATTCTTAAGTCTGAAGGGCATGACCCGGAACTGGTAATGCCCGTTTTGGATAGCGAAGGCAGTTTTTTCCTTAGTGGTCTCAGTGAGGGCAATCTACCAGTACCCAGAGGTAAGATCGAAGGTGCTCAGATACTGGGCTGCGCACGCTCTAGGGATTGGATGAGCATCCAGCTGGGTCACTGAGTTCAGCCCCAGGTAATCAACACAGTCCCTGGAGTAAGGGAGAACAGGGTGGGAAACTGTCCAGCACTCAACAGCAGTCCCTTTGATGGTCAGGAGTGAGGATGGGGGACAGGACTACTCCTTTACCTCCCTACCCCTCTTCCTGGAGATTGGAGAGCAGGTCACTCTCCTCCTCCTCTCCCCCTATGGTCACCATGAGCATGGGGACCTCGGACCTCTCAAAGAGGGGCTTGAGATGATTCACATGGAGTACCCGCAGGGGCTGCCTCAGGGTCTTGAGGTCTACCAGACAGGAGGTCTCTCCCTTCCTCTCTCTCACCACATAGGGACTGGACCAATGGTCCTGGTGGGCCTCAGGCTCCACCCCCTCCATTACCCACACTTTCTGTCCCGGAGTCAGCTCCACTGGAGTGGTATTCTGATCATACTCCTCCTTCATGACTTCCTGGCTGGCTTCCAAGTTGTGGGAAGCTTGCTTCCACAACTTGGCCATTTGGCTGCAGAAGGCCAGCATGTAGCTGACTACATCCCAAAGTGTCTCTTTAGTAGCTTATTCCCAGCCTTCCCTGACCAAACTCAGAGGTCCCCTCACTGGGTGACCGAAGAGGAGCTCAAATGGGCTAAAGCCCACTTCCTTCTGCAGCACTTCCTGGCAATCAAACAATAGGCATGGCAGGGGGATATCCCACTTATTCCTCAAGGCCTCCTGCAGTTCTCTGATCATGACCTTTAAGGTCTGGTTAAACCTATCAACAAGACCATTGGTTTGGAGGAGGTAAGAAGTGCTGAACTTTTACATCACCCCACACTCCTTCCACATGGCAAACATATAAGCTGACATGAATTTCGTGCTCCTGTCTGACATGTCCTTCTTGCTGAACCCCACTTGGGTGAAAATCCCTATGACGGCCTTCGCCATCACCAGTACAGTCGTGGTCCGCAGAGGAATTGCCTCTGGGTACCGTGTGGCATGATCCACCAGGATAAATCGATGCCCGGCAGCCGTTTGGGGATCTGTCAGCCCTAAAATGTCAATGCCTATCCTCTCAAGAGGGGTGTCAATGATGGTTAAGAGATGGAGTGGAGCCATAGCCTTTCCACCTGACGTAACACTAGCCTGGCAGGTTACACAGGTTTGACGGAATGCATCTGAAGCCACCCAAAGTCTGGGGCTCTAAAATGAGGGGCATGCCGTGCAAGTCTTGTCCCGACCCAAATGTCCTGCCGGGGGATGTCATGGGCTAATTCTAGTAAAAAGGCCCGATAATACTGGGGGACCACCAGGGTCCTGGGGACCCCCTGTCCTGGAGTCTTCAGTTCACTGCACAGAAGGCCATTCTTCCAATATAGGTAATGATCCCCCGAATTATCACCTGTTGGTTGAGCTTGGCTTGCCATCTGCTGCTTGAGCTTTGGCTTGCCGCCGCAGTCCCTTGAGGGTTGGGCACTCTCTCTCTGTGCCCTACAGAACTCCTCCCTGGTAGGTTCTCCCTTTCCTTACCACTCTTCAAACTCAGGTAGGTCACCAGGAGGTGTAATATCATCTACAATGGATGTCGGGAAGGCCTCGGAGCGTACCCCACCCATCTCTCCGGAGGTACATTCCATGGCAGGTTTTTCATGTCCTTGTCCTCCCCCACCCACCCTTAGCAGGGGGCTGGACCATTGTTTCAGACTCCAGCCCTGTCTGACCCCCTTCCTGCGAAGCCATTGATCGTGTCATAGCACAGACGCAGTCGTGTAACCCCTGCATTTCCACATGAGCCCAGAGCGCCACTTCTCTCCAGATAGTGCGCTCCAGGTCATTGCCCAGCAGATAAGCAATGGGCATGGGAGGTGTCACGGCTACCTCTAATAGACCTGAGACCCCGTCACACTTAAATTGCACCTGGGCCACTGGGAAACGTCCCTCTCTGTTGTCCGCCACCACCTCCTGGTGTGTGGCGTGGGGGTTGACCTGCTCTGGGAAGACTAGCTGATGCCTAACCATTGTCATGCTGACTCAGTATCCCTCAGAGCTTCCACCCCCTGGCCATTGATAGTAACCCACTGCCTGTATTTTGACATGTTGGTAGTCATTTAGATCTGGGGCACCATCCCCCTGTCACTCAGAGACACCAGGGTGACACCGCTAACATGCCCCCCCTCAGGGCATCCTGCTTCCCACATTGCTATGCTTGCTTCTCCTGGAGCTTTTCCTCTGGGAGCCGGGGGTATCTGCTTCGGACACTTAGGGTCACCCTTAAAGTGCCTGTACCCAATGCACTCGAAGCACCTGGGACCTTTTAGGACCAGGACGCCATCCGGGGATTTTATTTTCGTCGAGCCAGTGGGTGGAGTCGGGCCAGGTTATTTCCCCTAGGGGCACTTCTGGGTATGACCAGAAGACCCCCTTCTTTTGTCAAGCCCCCTTTTAGGGGGTCCCCCCACCACTCTTTTTGAACACTCAGATACTGGCCCAGACGTCCACCTCTTGGCCAAGCTGCCAGCAGTCCATTAGCTTGCCATCGACTAGGTGCTGACGCAGCTCGGTAGGGCAGGCCTCGAGGAAATGCTTCAGCAGGATCGGGTTATATAACGAATCGTAGTCTTCTACCCTACTACCTAGCATCCACGCCTTTAGAACCTTCCTAGCATAATCAACAAAGTGAGCCCAATTCTGCATTGACAACTTGTGGCTGGCTCCCAACCGATGATTGTACTTCTCGGGGATCGAGCCGAACTTGCTAATCAGCATGGTCTTCATGGCCGGATAGCTGGTCTGGACCCTTGTGCCCAGAGTCAGGAGGGTATCCCTCCATAAGGGGGCAGGGGGCATATATCTCGATAAACTACCTCCCCAACTCTCCTCCGGGACCCAGTGCACCTTTCAGGCCACCTCTTTGGCAGTCAGCCACTTATCGATGTTGTCCCCCACCTGGTAATCCTGGACCATGTTTTTGGGGATCCGACTTCTACTCGCTTTAGTCGACACTGCCGGTACGCTGCCACCATCAGTTGGACTAGGTCCCGCCTGTCGGACCCGCAGTTCTAATTCCCGGAGACTTAGCTCATGCGCAATTTTGGCTTCCTCTATGGCCAGTCTCCATCACACTAGAGCTTTCTCTTTCTCTAATTCTGCCAGGGCCTTTTCCTTGGCATTCTTATCAAGCTCCAACTGCAACTTTCTATCCTCCCTCCTATCTTCCAGTTCCTCTGGGGATAGGCTTCGTTCGGAGAGGCTACTGCCACTTCCCGGGAGTCCCTATGGGCCCAGGAATGGGGGATCCTCTTCCTCCATACAGCGATCCTCAGGACCCTCTTGGTCCTGCTCGGGCCCTTCCCCAGGCCCTAGGTCAGCCTCCCGCCGAGCTTGCCCCTCAGAGTGGGCCTCAGCCCAAGTCCTCATGGTGTCCTGTAACTCGGCCTTCTTCACTTTTCCCCTGTTGGCAACCCCCTTGACAGAACTCTTTGAGATGCAACACCATGTAGGTTTCCCATCCCGTGAGCTCAGCTTCTCTCTCTGATAGACCCTCTGCTATGTTGTAACTTTGTGGGAAGCAGTGGACCCAGAATATGTGCGGAGAGTAAAGGAACCTGTTCACCACATGAAGTTGCAGCTTTCAGCTGGTTGTTGCGTAGTGCTGCACAGCTGCAATTCCTATACCTATGCTGCCACCAAATGTTGGAAGCAGCTCAGTCTGGTTGGCTAAAGTGTGAGCCCATTTGTAACGATGATGGGTGAGCTTAGGGAGTATATGGCTCTGCTTGTCAATAGTCAGTATTTTTTGATTAATGCTGATGGTGCACTTAAAAGAAGATCACCCTTTAATCCTTATACTCAGTGATAAACCTCACTGACAACAATTGATTTGTATAAGGCACACATACAAAGTGAAGTGTTAAGGGTTGATGCAAATAGTTAGTTATTAACATAAGAATTAACTGGTGTATTATGTATTTCAGTCTATTTTGTTCAGTTCTCAGGATACATGATGCTATTAAACATTATCGGTGTCTTTACAGGAGCCACTATAAATACAATTAATAGGGAACTCCTTAGAATTGATAGAAGGATTCATCAGGTACCTATTGCCAGGTGGAGGGTTTTCTTTTCTTTTTATGCCGCATTTAAGTAAGGGCATGTGAACACGGTTGTATGCTTGCACATTGGGGGATTTGACTTTTAGTCAAATAATTATGTGTTACATGGTTTTTGAGCACATATAAGTGGAAAATTACTCTAAAATGCTGTTAAAGTACTCAGTTCTGCATGCGTAAATTGTTCTCTTTTCCTATGATGTTTTTTATATGATCTTTTTACTTACTCATGATTGTCACCAACTAATCTGTATTTCACTCACTATAGTAGCTGGTAGTAACTATTAACACAACAATATCCCACCCTTTGCATGAGAAATGTATACAATTATTTGTTATTGAATGATTTACATGTTTGTAGGGAGCATAAAGACAATGTGCTATATACATATAATTGCAGCCCTGATGAAGTCATGGGGTACACCCCGGACGAAACACATGTTGGGTTTTTGGCGAGTTCGGACAGCAATTAACAAGTGATGGCTGGAAATTGAAGAATTGAAGATTACAAGTCATTAATATTGTTCTCTGAATTGAAGGATAAAGACATGGATATTGCTTTTTAATGGATTTCACTTTGGACTTCACTTTGTATGTGTGCCTTATACAAATCAAATAAAGTGTGAGGCCAGGCAGAGCACACTACTCCTGTCCAGGGTGGTCAGACATACCTGCTAAATAACCTGTGCTCAACGTTGGGTAGCTTGGCATAGATCAGTCAGGCTTATTTCAGAGGACATGTGTGAATCAACAGCACAGCACGTTCCCACAACCCCAAAAAGAGACTTCACATGGGTTCTGTATATATAAAACTTGTATTCAACATGCACACATGATCAATACAATTTGAATACAATGTGATCTCAGCCTGAAGGTCAATGAGCACACAACGCACACTAATAGACAATGTAAACATGGGCGTGAATCTCACTGAACAAAGCAACACATGATAATAGGCCCCACTGCGTTGAACAGCAATTACTATATATCAAATAGTATCAACGGGGAGAATTAAATGGGGAAAGAAAAGCGCTCACAACAGTACCAATCTAAAGTTAACAAAAAACAGAATACTGTATCGTTGGTGCTCCCGGCCTCAGAGGAATCTCCCCTACCCCCGTAAGCTGTGAAAAACACAGCTATAATTACTAAATAATTAAAGACCTAGGCACTCAATGTATAATAATGTAGTATTATACAAGAAATCTAACAAAGCACAATAGAATAATTAAATGATTAGTAAACCAATCACTGAGAGAAATTGAATTGATTCAGTCCAGTAAAGGTCGAGTTGATTGACGAGTCCATCCTTTATTGAAACAGTGAAACAAACACCAACACCAGCCAACACGTGTTTCGTCGTGGGAGTGGGTACTCCCCGTGACTTTATCAAGGCTGCAAAGAACCCAACATATGAAATATGTAAATTAAGAATAAAACATATCCAAACATATCAACATGTATTGTATATCAGAAAATGGTTAACATTGCAAAAACTAAAGCAGACCACAGAGCATAGGTTGTCTACTGTACATTACTGTACATACAAAATCCAAGTCCATGAATTAATTATATAATAAATGTTATAACAAGTATTTCCATAGTGATATTCACAAACAACTCAGCCTAGTGTGACGAGAGGGAAAGGAAAACCAAGGCAACACCCACAGTCAACCAAATACCAGTGAGAAGTAAATCTACTCTATATATGACTCATCTCAGTGTCACCAAAATTAAAATATATCAAAAGCCTAACAACAGTCTCTCCAACACGTGTAAACCCCAGTGGAAATTGTCATACCTCTATTCAAATAAGAGAAACGTATTATAATGTTAACTCCCGATAATCATGTGCCGCATCCTCTGAAATTAAAATAAAATACGAAGTGTAACAAATAGTAAACTATAAATAAAAATAAATATAAATAAAAGTCCGGTGCCTGTTAGTGTCAGCAACAAAACACCTACCCACTTACGGCCATCCGACCATGTCGATGTGCAGTTATAAATGAGTATATGCAGCGTCTCTGATAACAGAAGTAATATCGAATAAACCATCAGCTCCACAGAGCAAATTACAAACAATTTACACAACATCTACGATTCCGTATAGCACCCATATCATTATTCTATATACCTGATCCTTGTGTTCATTTCCTATATGGACCGGAGCTGCGATTAGCAGTTCCGATCATAACGACCATTCTGTGAAACCCGACTGAATAAATTTGCGTCAATAAATAGCTTACTATTAAGCTGACGCTCGTTATACTAACACGCAAGCGCGACTCGTCAGTGTACGTTCCAATCTATTGGCCGATTACGGGCGCCATCTTGGAAAGATGAAATTCATCCAAGTTACTACCACAAGTATATTATATCAAATCAAATTAATGCCTGTACTTTAAAACAAAACAAGAGTCAAAAAAGTCCAATACTTTGTACACACAATCAATGTAACCCTAAGATATCCTATGATAGTATATCGTTTTCAACAATAATTTAAGAAAGTTTTCCAAAAATCACAAAACAAATGTGCCCTGGTTCCAATCTCTCCCGTCAAACCTGGCTAAGATGGATAGATATAAACAGGTAACAATTTTATCCTCTAAAAATTATCATGACAACTATGTGATAATTCAATACAGGCAAATGGAGAAGGCTTTGTTGTATACAATGATTCTGTGTACACTTATACCCTGCCACATATAATCAAAGTTCATTGCATACTAATTGTCTAATACAAAGTTATCCTAAGCACAATTATTACTTAATTCCATGAAACATGATGTGTCTATGAGACCAAGAAGACCCATAGATTACTATGAGAGTAACAAGATGGTATGAAATTAATACAATTACTTAACATCAATCCAGAAAGTATTCCATTTCATAATTCGAATTAAGCCCCATTTCTACCGCTCTTAGTTTAAGAATCCATTGACATTCCCTCTTCCTTAACTGTAACTCCCTGTTTCCACCACGTGGATTAACTCCAACTGTCTCAAAGCCAAAGAATTCAAAGGTCCATCTGTCCGTCTGGTTCGGACATTGACTCATGTGTGTAACGATGGGATATAGCTCATCTCGATAAGTGAGAGCTCTATAATGCTCACCAATTCTAACTTTCAAAGGTCTAATAGTACTGCCAACATAATATAACCCACATTTGCAAATTATCATATATATCGTAAAGCAGCTGTCACAAGTAATGTGGGTAGTGATAGGGAATTTATCTCCCATCAAACTAGCAAAATTGGTAATACCTGACTTACTGAGCTTACACATACCACACCGACCACATTTAAAAAATCCCTTGTTATGGGTAGTGAGCCAATTATCATGTGACGAGACCTTGGGGTAACTTGGACACAAAATATTCTTGAGAGTTCTACCCCTACGGAAAGTAAAGGAAAGTTAATAAATTACAACAGGAACTCTTAATCTTGGAAACTGATATTAAAGATATGCACATGGAGGAGGCAACTTCTAAAAACTACGATATATTAAATCAGATTGTGAGTCAACATCAATTAGAGGTAACACGCAGAAAATCCCACAAACTTAAAAGGGACGAATTAGATTACACTAGAGGTAGAGTTTTTACTTTTTCACGGAGATATGATCACTTAATTAAAGATAATGAGGGCCAACAGGTACAGTCCTTGGACTCACAATCTTCGCTGAGCAATGTTTCTACCACAAATAGTGAATCTAGTGAGGTCTCTAGCATCTCGGATCAAGGTACTGCCAATAAACGAGAAACCAGATCTTTTTTAACCGAGGTGCAGAGAATGAGACAGGGGCAAAGAGAAACGAACAGAAGGGTAGAAGACCCCGCAAAACTAGAAGAAGCAAGAGAGGGGGGGCAAAAAGAACTCTGAACAGGAGTTCAAACCAGATCTTGGAACAGGAGGAAATGAGGGATACCAATAGTGGGTCCATTGCTATTGTTAACTTATCTGACATTGAGCTCTCTATTCATGCTAATACATTACTCACTAAGGGACTAGGTTTCTGCCCGACTAGTTCCGGGGATTTTCAAAAAACTAAGATTGACTTTTTCAAATTTGTGAGGAGATTAAAACTCAATTTTATTTTTAGTGCTTATGAAAAAACTTCAGACAGGGATATCCTCTCAGTTGTTAACAAGGATTACCATCCTCTTTCTATTAAAGATATACATGATACAGCGGTCTTGCTCTCTATTACAGATTATGAGCAGGATCCTATGAAGGTGACTAAGGTTTTGGAAGACTGGGATGTGGTATCAGAGACTAGAGCAAGTGGTCTAAAATCTAGATCCAGGTGGATACCCACTCTAAGTGGAGGTAATAGTGTTGACACCTTTTTTAAATTGGTGTGGCAGGATTTTTTGAAGGTTGAATCTACAAACAAGGCTTACTATCGTAAGCAGCAGAATAATTTGACTCAGAATGAATTGGAGTGCCTTAAAAGTTTACGTACTCGTGAAGATATTATTATAAGGGAGGCAGACAAAGGCGGTAATATTGTGGTGATGAATACCGAGACTACAATTTAGAAATCAGCAGACAATTAGAGGATTCTGATTGTTATGAACAAATCCATTACAATCCGATACCAGCTCTTTCAAATAAGATCAATAAATTCCTAAAAGCCTGCCTGGATCAACGGTTACTTAGGGAAGATGAGTACCTATATTTACAGGTACGTAGACCCAAATATCCCTGTCTGTATACGTTACCCAAGATTCATAAGGATGCTCATTCACCTCCGGGCAGACCAATTGTATCGGGATTGCGTGGCCCTACAGAAAGATTGTCTGAATATGTAGACATATTCTTACAGCCTTTTGTTAGTAATCTCCCCTCGTACATCAAGGACTCAAAACATATCTTGGGTATTTTGGGTGATATTACTTGGGAACAGGGTATGATTCTGGTGACTTTAGATGTAACTTCATTATATACCAGCATTGATCACGATTTAGGTATGTTAGCTTTACGTTATTTTTTACACAGTCAGTCGGCCAGTGTATATGGACACACCACTATGGTGTTGGAGATGATCAGATTGATCTTGGATAATAACTTTTTTCTATTTAATAATAAATGGTTTCGTCAAAAGAGGGGTGTAGCTATGGGATCTCGCTTTTCACCATCATATGCGAATTTATTTATGGGATATTTTGAACATGAACTTGTGTGGGGTCCGGAAGCACAAACATGGAATTCACATATACTCTTTTGGGGTCGCTATATTGATGATGTCATTATGATTTGGACGGGAGATGTTACTCAACTAATTGAGTTTGTTGAATTTTTAAATTCTAATCATTTCAATATCAGATTTACTTGGGAGTATAGTAGTACCAGCATTACGTTTCTGGATGTGGAATTTTTTATCCTTCACGATAAAATTGAAAGTCGGTTGTATAGAAAAAGCACAGCCTGCAATTCAATTCTTCATGCTAACAGTGCACATCCACGCCATCAGATTTTTTCTATTCCCTATGGGGAGCTGATACGTGCTAGAAGAAACTGTAGTGTTGAGTCAGATTTTGTTGAAAATGTCCATGATATTACAGCTAGATTCATTTCAAGGGGATATCCTAGCGGGGTCCTAAATAAAGCACGTGATAAAATTATGCGTGTTTCCAGGGCAGACACCCTGAAGCACAAAAATAGAGTTTCGGATAAATATATTAGATGTGTGGTCGACTATACTCCTGCGTCAATGGCTTTACGCAGGTGTATGAAGAGGTTTTGGTATATACTTCAGGCAGACATAACTCTGAAGGATCTTCTATCAGATTCACCACTATTTACTTTCCGTAGGGGTAGAACTCTCAAGAATATTTTGTGTCCAAGTTACCCCAAGGTCTCGTCACATGATAATTGGCTCACTACCCATAACAAGGGATTTTTTAAATGTGGTCGGTGTGGTATGTGTAAGCTCAGTAAGTCAGGTATTACCAATTTTGCTAGTTTGATGGGAGATAAATTCCCTATCACTACCCACATTACTTGTGACAGCTGCTTTACGATATATATGATAATTTGCAAATGTGGGTTATATTATGTTGGCAGTACTATTAGACCTTTGAAAGTTAGAATTGGTGAGCATTATAGAGCTCTCACTTATCGAGATGAGTGATATCCCATCGTTACACACATGAGTCAATGTCCGAACCAGACGGACAGATGGACCTTTGAATTCTTTGGCTTTGAGACAGTTGGAGTTAATCCACGTGGTGGAAACAGGGAGTTACAGTTAAGGAAGAGGGAATGTCAATGGATTCTTAAACTAAGAGCAGTAGAAATGGGGCTTAATTCGAATTATGAAATGGAATACTTTCTGGATTGATGTTAAGTAATTGTATTAATTTCATACCATCTTGTTACTCTCATACTAATCTATGGGTCTTCTTGGTCTCATAGACACATCATGTTTCATGGAATTAAGTAATAATTGTGCTTAGGATAACTTTGTATTAGACAATTAGTATGCAATGAACTTTGATTATATGTGGCAGGGTATAAGTGTACACAGAATAATTGTATACTACAAAGCCTTCTCCATTTGCCTGTATTGAATTATCACATAGTTGTCATGATAATTTTTAGAGGATAAAATTGTTACCTGTTTATATCTATCCATCTTAGCCAGGTTTGACGGGAGAGATTGGAACCAGGGCACATTTGTTTTGTGATTTTTGGAAAACTTTCTTAAATTATTGTTGAAAACGATATACTATCATAGGATATCTTAGGGTTACATTGATTGTGTGTACAAAGTATTGGACTTTTTTGACTCTTGTTTTGTTTAAAAGTACAGGCATTAATTTGATCTGATATAATATACTTGTGGTAGTAACTTGGATGAATTTAATCTTTCCAAGATGGCGCCCGTAATCGTCCAATAGATTGGAACGTACACTGACGAGTCGCGCTTGCATGTTAGTATAACGCGCGTCAGCTTAATAGTAAGCTATTTATTGACGCAATTTTATTCAGTCGGGTTTCACAGAATGGCCGTTATGATCGGAACTGCTAATCGCAGCTCCGGTCCATATAGGAAATGAACACAAGGATCAGGTATATAGAATAATGATATGGGTGCTATACGGAATCGTAGATGTTGTGTAAATTGTTTGTAATTTGCTCTGTGGAGCTGATGGTTTATTCGATATTACTTCTGTTATCAGAGACGCTGCATATACTCATTTATAACTGCACATCGACATGGTCGGATGGCCGTAAGTGGGTAGGTGTTTTGTTGCTGACACTAACAGGCACCGGACTTTTATTTATATTTATTTTTATTTATAGTTTACTATTTGTTACACTTCGTATTTTATTTTAATTTCAGAGGATGCGGCACATGATTATCGGGAGTTAACATTATAATACGTTTCTCTTATTTGAATAGAGGTATGACAATTTCCACTGGGGTTTACACGTGTTGGAGAGACTGTTGTTAGGCTTTTGATATATTTTAATTTTGGTGACACTGAGATGAGTCATATATAGAGTAGATTTACTTCTCACTGGTATTTGGTTGACTGTGGGTGTTGCCTTGGTTTTCCTTTCCCTCTCGTCACACTGGGCTGAGTTGTTTGTGAATATCACTATGGAAATACTTGTTATAACATTTATTATATAATTAATTCATGGACTTGGATTTTGTATGTACAGTAATGTACAGTTGACAACCTATGCTCTGTGGTCTGCTTTAGTTTTTGCAATGTTAACCATTTTCTGATATACAATACATGTTGATATGTTTGGATATGTTTTATTCTTAATTTACATATTTCATATGTTGGGTTCTTTGCAGCCTTGATAAAGTCACGGGGAGTACCCACTCCCACGACGAAACACGTGTTGGCTGGTGTTGGTGTTTGTTTCACTGTTTCAATAAAGGATGGACTCGTCAATCAACTCGACCTTTACTGGACTGAATCAATTCAATTTCTCTCAGTGATTGGTTTACTAATCATTTAATTATTCTATTGTGCTTTGTTAGATTTCTTGTATAATACTACATTATTATACATTGAGTGCCTAGGTCTTTAATTATTTAGCAATGACTATATATACATTGGAGAAAACACTCATTCCCTCCCCACATCCACATAAGATGCCCGCCCGCTGTCAGCACTAGGCCCACCCTCACGTTCCCCCACAACCAGTGTAACACATGTAATTTAAGGGTGTGCCTGGGGCTGGCAGTAGCAGCAAAAATATATATCACAATACTCACACTCTCCCACCAGGGCCCATGGTCTTAGCCATGCTAATAAAATGATGTGTCAACCTTAGGACCTCACTGGGAGAACCAGAGTACCCAGCAACACCACGGTGCTGCCCCAGCATTCACTCGTTCTCATTCTGACTCACTCCCTCACATCCACCCCATGACTAGGCACGGGGTCCGGGTATCAGTTGGCACAGGTGCACATGCACACACTCTTGTATGCACTCACTTTCAGCCCCCTAATATGGTGCCCTGATAGCTAGCAAGTGGATGCCTATCTGCTTTCAAACACCCTCCACATGCCACCCAGCACTCTACTGAACCTCACCCCACTGCAACTTACAGAGTATGATACTTTCCTCTGGGAACATAGTCACTCCTGACCAGGTCAAAACCTCCCAAGTGTCAAGGTTAAGGTGGAGGACAGGAAAAGCAATGACCAGCAGACAAACAGGGTGGAGACGTTCAGGCTCTTAATAGTAGGTTCACTCACATGTCTGCTAAACACACGGGGAGGGTCACTCACACCAGCCGACAGATTCAGAGGCACCCAGCCCTGCAAGACAGTCCAATGTTGCAAAATTGTCATCAAGTTCAGCACCTCCAGAATAGAGAGGAACTGTTAGGGCGTGTTGTCTCAATCTGCCCTCGACAACACAGATTGTACACAACAAGTTACCAGGCCCATGGCTCCAGACTTAAGACACCCAGTCTGGAGCCCGGGAACTTCCAAGGGGCCCCCCAGAAAGGTTTGATCTGAGTTGGAAAGTGCTCAGTGCCGTGCCCCCACAGAAAGAAGACAGTGGTCAGGGATATGATTACTTGGGGATCCCTGAGGGCAAAAGGTTACTCCAACCAACTTCTGGTTCGTGTGCCCTTTTGGATTGAGGTACTCCGTCTAGCATGCTATGACCTTAACTATACTGGACCTCCAGACAAACACACTAGACACAAGTTCTCTTGTGCAGTACTAGGCCAAGTACCTCACTCCTCTGGTTGTACCCACACCTCTGACGATTCCAACCTATGAACAGGCACAGTACTCAATGAGCATGCAGCCGAGGGTCACACAAGAGAAATGCTTCCCACTCGACTTCCGCAAAGCCCCAGCAGGGTCCTGCGATAATGATCCATTTATTTCAAGCCGTCTTGGGGTGTAGTGGTCCTCACTTTGAAGGGCCACATGCCAGTTGTGCACGTAGTACTCTGCTACCTCTCACCTGATGCTCCCAGTCTTTCACACTTCTTCCTTAGGCCACACGCACACTTCTCCTGCCAGGTCGAATCCGGCACAGTGTATGTGCAACAGAGGGCACCACTCACCAGATATGACCAATTATGATGTAAGTCCCTCTCTGGAGGTCGTTGATGTCCCTAAGACCTCCACTGAGAACCGGGGGGCAAGCCAACCTGCCCAAGCTGAGTTACTTTCGTAATGCCATACAGCAGCAGGCAGTCAGCCACAGGCCAATCTCTAATGTGAAAGGGTGTGCGGATACCCTCCTCGGACGGTTATCCTCCTGGGCACCCAGATTCCTCTGACAGTGCGCCGGCACGGTCCAGCCGCACTGGTCCCACATATTTGTAGGTGGTACTCTAAGTTGCAGATGTAGAGTACCCCTATTTATAGTAGGTAAATGTTTTGAAGTCAGGGTGGTTCGAAGGATATTCCTTTGAACCACAGATGTCTCCCCTAAATTTTCTGTCTGTCTGCCCTGGGGTCCTGGAATGCAGATCTTTAGCTTGATGGGTGCCAGGCTGTGACTCCGGGAGGCCAAGCGTCACAACCTCTCCCCATCTATCTGACCAGGCGTCAAATGGCAGGGATCTGTCATTCTGGGTGCCCGAGTTTTATAGTGGTCCTTTGGGGAATGTGCAAATGTGCTCTTCCCCTGGGACCGATGGAATGAAACCTAAATTGCGGGGCACCAGAACCAGTCCCGGTCTAGAAATGCCTACTTCCTCGAAGTGGCACTTCTCGGACAATTTTGACAAAACTACTGTGATCAACGGTGCAGTTTTGTCATCCTGAGTTCAACAATTCCAAACAGTATGCAATCTAATTTGGCAACCAGACTTAACAAGCCTCGGCTTCCCATATCACCATATGGGTAGAGCAACTCTCATGGATAGTGCAAACATGCGTGGGTGTTCAGCACTTCCCGGGCACGCATGTCCAGGAGTACGCCCCTGCCTGATAATGCGGGTGGCAGTTCGATTCAACCACCAACATGGTGCTTGTGCACCTTAGGTTAACCTGAGCCCACAGGCTCTTTCCTATTCGGAAATATGCAGGAATAAATATGTGCACTATGGTCACTACGTCCATGCGCACCCCCCTATAGGAACCACCGTAACCGTGTATGCCTATGGTCGTAGAGGCTAACCCTCATCCCCTGCCGGGCTATTCTAATCCCACACCCTGGTATCAGTGCCAGTTTCAATCCATATGAATAGTGGGTACACTTTCACTCTGCATCACCAGAGGGAAAGGGCTCCGAGCTCTTGAAGAAGGGAACCAACAAAACCTAACTGAGAGAAACGAAAAATCTGGGGGAACTACTGCCTATATGTGTAAGGCCTAAAAGAGTCTCCAGGGGTCATGGCTAGCAGGGCCAAGACGACAGATGCATCCTAGGGAGAGCTCCACAAAACTGCCCCTTTATCCGGCATAAATTCCGGTTACCATTACTCATCTGCAGCATTCGAGCACCCCATATTACCCTCAAGACTGTCCTGTACTTGCTGCAGTCCCTAAAGTGCCATTTAGTGGTGAAGAGCAGATCTTCATTTAGGGCCTGGTCACAGCCTCCTGTGATGGCTGCTGAGACAGGGTGGTCGTGAAAACCTGCAAGACCTGGCTGGCACTCTGCTTGAACGTAGAGAGGCCGACTGAATATGGCAAAGAAGAGGTGAGTGCAAGAAGATATGGTGAAGCTCTCTCCTGCGACTCGCTCACAGTAGAAGACCCACCCTTTAATATCCATACTGTGGCGAGCCGTGGAGGGGTTGTGGGGAGCAGTGGGGGTGCCGGGTCTACTGTAGAGGCAGCCTTCTGTGTGGGGAAGAGAAGCTGCGGTGCTGCTACATCGCTACATCGCCGGCCTCCCCTTTCCTCTCCCCCTTTAAACACACTGGCCGTGCAACCTCAGAGGCCTTGCAAGGCCTGTAATACCTGGAACCGGAGCTCAGGCGCAGGTGGCATTGGGAGGCCTGGGCACACATGTTAACACTGGACTATTACCACAAGCCTGTGTGGGTAGCAATAAAACCTGTGCATCGCGACAGCAAGACCTTTTACAGCGGATGATGCTGCCTTGTTGAAAATCGAAAACCATGCTGGGCTCGAGCCACGTTGTGTGCCTGCTATACACCACCCTTAATTAGAACAGAAGTCACTGGTTCTCATCAACTGCTTACACCTGAGCCTGCCTCATGCCTGGCTGGCTGCCGATAAAAACAGCAATTGTACTGGCTAACATAGCCTAGAGGATGAGTCAAACCCAGGCCCAACCATTGATGCTGCCACAGGTCTTGGCATGGCCCCTGGGAGGGGCAGTCACCTGCAGGTGACCCCTGACCTGCTTTAAAGGCCAGGAGCTCACTCCACATGCTGCGCAGCTCCACATGACTGTGGCCGTGCCCTTCACCCCGCCCTCGCTACTGCGAGTTCAAGGCCCTCCACCACCCGCAGGCACCCGCCTGCGCCTCATTCCCTGGTGTCTAGTGGGTTCCGCGAGTATTGTGTGTTTGTTACTGTATCTCTGTTTTTGTGCCATCTGTGCCATTTGCTGGTTGTGCGTTTTTTTCTGTGTGCATTTATTCGCCGCTTTTCTCGAGCATTTCCCACCCGTTTTCGGCTTTTCAGCCGCTCATTCCCGCCGATGCGTGCCTGCGGCCCGCCCCCCTAATGCCCCCATTGGCCCCCATTTGCTCCCTGCTCCCGCCTCCCAGCTGCTCCTCCCTCTCACCTCCCCTTCTTAATGGCGGCCGTTGCGCAGCGGGCGCGCCGCTAGCCACCATTAAGAAGGCACGCCGGAGGTGCGCCAGAGGCAAGCCTGTCTGCGCCCATCCATGCCTGGATCGCGCCCAGCACCAGACCCCATGGCCCGCACACCCCCCACGCCACCCGTCGCTGCTACAGTGCCAACAAACTCCATGCCCTCAACCCAGGCCGCTCCAACGCCTGCGTCCAAGCCACCCCGAGGCACACCCACGGACCCTTCTCCTGTCAGTCCTGCAACTTCGCCTGCCCCCAAGCTACCAAACACCATGCCAGAACCACACACAACCACCTCAGCTGCATCCTCCTCAACACCCGCTCCATCCACAAGCACGCCATGGAACTCTGGGACCTACTCACCTCATCCTCGCTGGACGTCGCCTTCCTCACCGAAACCTGGATGAACCCCTCCTCGGATCCAGACATCGGCATAGCCATCCCGCAGGTTATAAGATCACCCGCAGAGACCGCACCAACAGACCAGGAGGAGGGATCGCCATAGTCCACAAGAACACCATCAGAATCTCAGCTAACACCAATGACACCCTCGACACCGCCGAACACCTACACTTCCAGATTCACATCAACGCCCACACCACCCTCAGAGGAATCCTCGTCTACAGGCCCCCAGGCCCCCGCCCACAGTTCAGTAACTCCATCGCCGACATAATCAGCATCTAGGCCCTTACCTCGACAGACTACATTCTCCTCGACGACTTGAATTTTCACCTTGAGAACACCAATGGCAACAACTCCACCGCCCTGATCGACAACCTCGCCAACCTCGGCCTCAGACAACTGGTCATGACACCCATCCACTCCGCCGGCCACACGCCTGACCCCGTCTTCTCCGCCAGCAGCCATGTCCCCTTCAGCCATACCACCGAACTTCACTGGACCGACCAACGCTGCATCCATTTCACCTTCCATAAACCCACCGCTCACTACCGCCCACAACAGATCCCCTGCTGCAGCTGGAACAAGATCTCGGAGACAAACTGATCTCCACCCTTGCCCCAGCCCCGCCACCTAGCACCACCGACCCTAACACAGCTGCCCTCAACCTCAGACAATGGCTAGACGAATGCGCCAACACCCTGGCTCCGCTCAAAAAATCCCCAAACAATCGCACCAGCGCCAAGGCCATCTGGTTCACCGCCGACCTTCAGTCCTCGAAGCGAGAATGCTGGGAAATCGATAAGAAGTGGTGCCACTAACCAACAGAGAGCAACCACGCCACCCTCAAGACAGCCACCCGCAAACACCACCAGCTCATCCGGACCATCAAAAGATCCTTCTACAAAGACCGCATCAACAACGCCCCCGACAGCAAAGAGCTCTTCAGCATCATCAAAGAACTCACAAAAACCAGGTCATGCTCCATCGACCCCCCTCCTTCGCAAGACCTCTGCGACTCCCTCGCCACCTTTTTCCATTGCAAGATCACAGAAATCCATGACAGCTTCAACTCTTCAACCCCCATCACCACCACGGCCACCACCAACCCTGATGCTCCCAGCTACATCAATCACTTGCTCTCCTGGACCCACATCAATGACAAGGACACCAACAAAACCATGAGCACCACCCACTCCGGCTCTCCCTCCGACCCCTGCCCCCACCATGTCTTCAACAAAGCGAACCCCATCATCGTCCCCCAACTCTGTATGATCATCAATAGCTCCTTCGAGACAGCCACCTTCCCAGAGAGCTGGAAGCATGCCAAAGTGAACGCCCTTCTGAAGAAACCCAAAGCGGACCCCGAAGACCTCAAGAATTACCGACCCATCTCCCTCCTCCCCTTCCCGGCGAAGGTCATTGAGAAGATCGTCAACGACCAACTGACCCGCTTCCTGGAAGACAACAACACACTGGACATCTCCCAATCAGGATTCCGCAGAAACCACAGCACCGAGACCGCCCTCAACGCCGCAACCGACGACATCAGGACCATGCTCAACAAGGGCAAAACCACGGCCCTCATCCTCTTGCACCTCTCGGCTGCTTTTGACACCTTCTGCCACCACACCCTCTGCACTCGCCTCTACGACGCAGGGATCTGCCACAAAGCTCTTGACTGGATCACTTCCTTCCTCTCCGGCCGATCGCAGAGAGTCCGCCTTCCACCCTTCCCTTTCGGGGGCCACCAAAACCATCTGCGGCGTTCCCCAAGGATCTTCTCTCAGCCCAACTCTTTTTAACATCTACATGGCACCCCTCGCCAACATCGTCCGATTCCACAACCTCAACATTGTTTCCTATGCCGACGATACCCAGCTGATCCTCTCCCTCACCAAGGACCCCCCCACCGCCAAAACCAACCTCCATGACGGGCTGCACGTCACCGCCACCTGGATGGAGAAGAGCCACCTCAAACTTAACTTGGACAAGACAGAGATCCTCATCCTCGACTCCAACCCCTCCTATCGCACCAACATCCACCACCCATGCACGCAATCTAGGCTTTATCCTAGACTCATCGCTCACCATGGCCCAGCAAGTCAACGCCGTCTCATCTTCCTCCTTTAACACCCTTCGCATGCTTCGCAAGATCTTCAGATGGATCCCCACCAAAACAAGAAGGACAGTCACCCACGCTCTCGTCAGCAGCAGACTGGACTACGGCAACACGCTCTACGCAGGAACCACAGCCAAGCTCCAGAAGAAACTACAGTGTATAAAGAATGCCTCTGCACGCCTCATCCTCAACATCCCTCGCCACAACCACATCTCAGCCCACCTCAGAGACCTGCACTGGCTCCCTGTCACCGAGAGGATCACCTTCAAATTCCTAATCCACACTCACAAAGCCCTTCACAACACAGGCCCGGCCTACCTCAACGAGCGACTCACCTTCCACACTCCCACCCGCCAACCACGCTCCGCCAACCTTACCCTTGCTGCCGTCCCTCGCATCCATCGAACTACAGCTGGCGGCAGATCCTTCTCCCACCTTGTCGCCAAGACCTGGAACACACTCCCCGCCCACCTTCGACAGACCCAGGACCTCTGACCTTCAGGAAACGCCTCAAGACCTGGTTATTCGAGCAGTAGCAGTCCTTCCCTCCCCCCCTCCGTCAGCACCTTGAGACCCTAGCGGGTGAGTAGCGTGCTTTACAAATGTTTGATTGAAGAGACAAAAGTAACATTGCCACAGGGGCACACTTGAGCCCACACAGGAGCAACTGCAGAGACAGGGTCAAAACTTAAGCCAGACCTACACATTGATTCTTGATCCCTCACTCTGCTGACGTGGAACACTGCGGGCAGGGGCTGCTCATGCTGCGGTGCCATAATGCTCCATTTGGGGTACACAAGTGAGCCCCACACTCTGTGGCCCTTCCTACACTTCCCTGTGGATGTGCCTCCCCAGTGGAAACAGCATCTCTGATGTAGGCCTTGGTAGATCGTGTGTGCCCGCTGGAAAACAGAACGGGAGACGTGGAGGGGACGCTCTAGAAGAAACAACATACGAGTGGTTGGTCTTTCAGAAGGTGTGGAGGGACTCAGGCCCTCATTACAACCCTGGCGGTAAATGCCGCCTACTGCCGTGCCGACGGCCACCAACATACTGTGACCGCGGCGGTAATCCACCATGGGTATTGTGACCCACACTGAGAATATCGCCCCAATACAGACATCCACACAAGTCCGCCAGACCAAAGGTCAGTGATAAACTGGCGATAGCAAAACCCACACCGTTACGCCAACAGGAATACGCCCACAGTATCATGACTCACAAGTCAATGCGGTGGTCTTTCAACCGCGGTAAACCATTGGCGGTACACACCGCCGCGCTCAAAATTCACACACACTTACAAAACTACACCACATTGGACAATTTAGAATACACACACCTGACACACATACACACACCACACCCACACACCCACACCACTATAAAACACACACCCACATTACCCACAACCCCTTACAAGGAAAAAAAAAGATAGCTAACTGACAGAGACAAGCCAGGAGCGCACACTCCATCAGAGGCACAGAACACCATCACCCATACACCATCCATGCACATCACAGTATACACCCCAACACATCACCCCACACATCCTCACACATATCACTCACACCACATCCATGGCACCCCAAAGACACCCAAGGTTTTCTGAGGAGAAGCTAAGGGTCATGGTGGAGAAAATCAACTGAGTAGAGCCACAGCTATTCGCATCACAGGTGCAGCAGACGTCCATTGCAAGGAAGATGGAGCTATGGCGGAGAATCGTCAACAAGGTCAACGCCGTGGGACAGCACCCAAGAACAAGGGATGACATCAGGAAGAGGTGGAACGACCTACAGGGGAAGGTGTGTTCCGTGGTTTCAAGACACCAGATTGCTGTACAGAGGACTGGCGGTGGACCCCACCTCCTCCCCCACAACTAACAAGATATGAGGAGCAAGTCTTGGCAATCATGCATCCTGAGGGCCTCGCAGGAGTATCAAGAGGACTGGACTCTGGTAAGTCAATTCTCTATTACTGTCACCCCCTCTACCTGCATGCCATCACATACCCCTACCTTTACCCTCACTCCCATCACTCCACCAACTCACATATACCCCACTAGCACAACCCACCCATCCCAATACCAAGCCCTGCATGCAACAACAATGCATGGACACCCATCACAGACCTGCAAGGGCACCCATAACCCCAGGATGCCCAATAGAGAGACTCACCCAGCCCACAAAATCACCACTCACACAAGGCCAAGCCGACAGGGAAAGCACAATCATACAGGGAAACACACCCATGCACATGATGGCACACGCAGATACATTAACAATGCATTTGCATCCCAACAGGACCCCTATCCAACGTCACCGGAGAGGAGGTGCCAGCTACATCCATCCCCCCCGGAGAGGCCCACAGTGATGACAGCAGCTCTGCACGCCTGGATCAGGTTGACCAACCTGGCCCATCAGGGACCTCTGGACAGTCGGTTACCCTGCCACAGTCCCAAACCACCACAGAGCCTCCCCCCTCAGGAAACACCACCACAGCACCAACCCAGCGGGCCAATACCTCTGTCCCCAGGACACGTCAATCAGCAGTGTGTCCACCACTACAGGGACCCCAGGCAACCCCACAAACCCAAGACAATCAGAGACCTGGGGTCAGTGGCAGTGGGCAAACGGTTCAGGGAACAGATGCACATGACAACAGGGAAGCTGGGAGGACTGCTGTGTGACAGGGGGAGGACAGGCCCAGGGAACCGACCCTCCACAAGTCACTCTCAAACATCATGGGAGCATACCACCATTCCCAGGAGACCATGGGCCAGGTACTGGCCAAGTTACAGGAGACCCAGCGGCTGCAGGAAGGACAGTACCTGGGGATCAGGGAGGACCTAACTAAAATATACAGCATCCTGGTCACCATTGCAGGGGTGCTGGCTGACATGGGCAAGACCATGAGCGACGCAGTGGCACAACACAGGGCACCTGACACTAGCCAAACCGAGGAACAGCCTTTCACCTCCGCCAGCGCTAGTGGACAGGACGCCCACTACAGCACCAACAGGCCACCTGCACCCCACCCTCTGCAGAAGGAGAACCACCGGCAAACGGTCCCTGCAATCCAGGCAGAAGCCAGAGAACATTGCCAAGACCCCTGCCAGGAAATAAGACTCTCCTGATTGTCACCCTTCTGTCCCACTCTGTCACCCTGTCCACCTTGAACTGCCATTAATCCCCTTCCTATGCCCCATTGGACAATGCACCTGTGATACCAATAGACTGGACTCTAACTGGACATTCCTCTACCATCACCCTAGCCCCTTGCACATACCCCCATACTTATTTGCACAAAAATAAACACCCTTGAAACAAATACCATACTGGAGTCAGTTTAATGATTAGAAAAATGTATTATTACAACATTATCAAAGCATTGCAATGTATATGTTCAGTGAAATATACTACAGGATGACCTTTGGTGGGCAGCAGTAGATATAGCAGGAGCCAGAATGGGGCACACAGATCTGAAAATAGAGAATCCAAAGGGAACAGTCAGTGTCCATAGACAGAGGGTAAGAGCCTGCCATGTACAAAGTCCAAAAGATTACTGAAATGTAAAGTTAAGTTACAGTCTCTTACCTGTGTGTCACTGGAAGTACTGCTGTATAATGTTTTGTTGTCCACATCTTCTACCTCTGCTTCCTATTCATCACTGTCAACAGGCTCCACTGCTGCCACAAGACCATCTCCAGGCTCATCCTCCTGCAGAAAAGGCACCTGGCGTCTCAAGGCCAGGTTGTGCAACATACAGCATGCCACAATGATCTGGCACACCTTCTTGGGTGAGTAGAACAGGGATCCACCAGTCAGATAGAGGCACCGGAACCTGGCCTTCAGGAGGCCGAAGGTTCTCTAAATAATCCTCCTTGTACGCCCATGTGCCTCATTGTAACTTTCCTCTGGCCTTGTCCTGGGATTCCTCACTGGGGTCAGTAGCCATGAGAGGTTGGGGTAACCCAGAGTCACTTGCAAATATCGAGGGACAACTGTTAGACACACACTAACCCTTAGGGACAACCCCATACTCAGACCCCAACTTATACTGTGTGGGGAACTTGGGCTCACATATTAGCCATACCCGGTGCCTCTGGAGTTGCCCCATCACCTAAGGGACGCTGCTATTCCTCAAGATATAGGCGTCATGCACACACCCAGGATATTTGGCATTCACATTGGAGATGTACTGGTCCGCCAAACACACCATTTGCACATTAATCGAGTGATAGCTTTTTCTATTCCTGTAAACTTGTTCATATCTTCGGGTGGGGACAGATGCCACTTGTGTACCATCAATGGCACCAATGATGTTGGGGATATGTCCCAGGGCATAGAAGTCAGCTTTCACTGTAGCCAAATATTCAACCTGGGAGAACACGAGGTAGCTGTGCATGTGCTTCAGCAGAGCAGACAACACTCTGGTCAACACGTTGGAGAACATTGGCTGAGACATTTCTGATGCCATGGCCACTGTAGTTTGAAATGAACCACTTGCCAGGAAATGGAGCACTGACAGAACCTGCACTAGAGGGGGATTCCTGTGGGCTGACGTATAGCTGACATCAGGTCTGGCTCCAATGGGAACACAGTTCTTGGATTGGGCCAGGGTGTCAAGATCCCAGGCCAGCACCTCAGCCACCAACTCGGCGTCCGCTATGGTGCCTGCAAGTCCCAGGGGATCAGAGGGGGCAACTGTCAGGGCTGGCAGTGTGCCACCGACCACTGCAAAGGACCAACTGATTCCGCCACCTGACAAGGTGAAGAAGGGGCCAGCATGCAGCACGGCCAAGAAGCACGACCCACCCAGCAAGGGCTCCTCAAAAACAGTGCCAAGGTCCCAGCTGCATCTGCCAAGGTGGGGAAGGGGAAGAAAACCCAAGGCAGGGCACTTCAGGCCTCAGAGGCTCCAGGTGAGGGACTGGTGCCCACCATCAGTACTGACAGCCCGGCAACCTGTCCCGCGGACAGCACTGCCGCAGGCACTGCCACCTGCACTGCCATCTGCCATGCCACCTGCACCGCCCCCTACACCGCCGCTGACACAACAACTGTCAGCAGCATCATTCCCAGTGGGCAGCTGTCCAAGGCCTGGTGTTTCCCTCCACCAGCACCTGCACCACAGCCAGCACCGGCATCATCTCCGCCGCAGACACCGCCGCATGCACCGCCACCTGCACCGCCACATACCCAGCCGGTGCCACTACATCTGTCTGCAGCAGCATCCCGAGTGGGCAGCCATCCAGGGATGCAGGAGATGACCTGGACCGCCCCCCACCACTTGAAGCACCACCACCAGCACCTACAGTTTGCAGCCTTAGTCGCCGCAGGATGGAGTCTGGATCTGCCTCCATGGAGTATCATGCTACGTGTTCCCTGAAAATCTCGTGCCTCAGACACCCAGGTGAGGGAATGGGAACTGCCACACCCCAGGTGCAGCATCACTGGGCACAAGGCCCCCTCCAGAACCAGTGGAGAGATGCATCCACTATCACTTTCCTTGGCAGGATGAAGCATACTGGGCACAAGGCCCCCTCCAGAACCGGTGGGCAAACCCCCCACTACAGAGGCTGTGGCTTTTCCCTCCCCAGGACCAAGCAGTGGGCAGACCACCCACTTGAGAGTCTTTGGCTTTGCACTCCCCAGGACCAAGCAGTGGGCAAACCACCCACTTGAGAGACTTGAGAGACTGTCGCTTTGCACTCCCCAGGACCAAGCAGTGGGCAAACCACCCACTTGAGAGACCTGAGAGACTGTGGCTTTGCACTCCCCAGGACCAAGCAGTGGGCAAACAACCCACTTGAGAGACTTGAGAGACTGTGGCTTTGCACTCCCCAGGACCAAGCAGTGGGCAAACCACCCACTAGAGAGCCTTGAGAGACTGTGGCTTTGCACTCCCCAGGACCAAGCAGTGGGCAAACCACCCACTTGAGAGACTTGAGAGACTGTGGCTTTGCACTCCTTAGGACCAAGCAGTGGGCAAACCACCCACTTGAGAGACTGTGGCTTTGCACTTCCCAGGACATTGCAGTGGGCATGTTGCCCCCTCCCGAGCAGTGGTGTAGTACCATCTTCCGGCTGAGGTGCCCCCCTCCCCTTCCCCCTGAGGTGCCTGTGTGTTTTCGACCTGATGCGCCTGCAGAATTCTCTCCGTTATGAGGCAGTGTTTGCTTCGCCCATGATTTTTTGGCCCACTGGGCCATGAACATTTGCTAATGACAGTGTACGGTCTTCTGTACATATTGTAAATATTTGATTATACTGTTTTTTCCAATCATTTATTTTATCTGAATATTTCAACAATAACACTGATTTAACTCACTTCCTTTTGTCTTTGCGTTCTTCCAGGATGTTACGGGATGTATATGTAAAGTTGCTGCATGTGTTTGTGTGTATGGTGTTGTGGGTGGGGGTGCGTGTTGCGTGTGTGTGTCACTCTCTTTTTCCTCCCCCCCTCCGCTATGTGCTATGTGCAGTACTCACCATGATCGTTGCCGCCGCCGTCTTTGGTGATCCTGGTGTATGAGCAGATACACCAGTATCGGCAGGACCTGCAGCTCGGGCTCCATGGCGTCCTGGTTCGTTGGGTGTTGAGAGGTGAGTGGTTTCCCTTCCAAAGACTGTTTCTGCCGTGCTTTTGATGGCGTTGGTACCGCCTCAGAGAAGCTGGTGTATTGGCTGGTCGTGATAAGGTGGGCGGTACATTGTCTTCCGTCTGTCTGTTGGCGGTTAACGCCTCGGTGTTGGTTGCTACCGCCGTGGCGGCCGGAGTGTTAAAGTAGCTGTCTATGATGGTGGCCTCCGCCATGGTTGTGATCCCATTTTTTTTACCACTGGCCTGTTGGGGGTATTACCGCCGCTTTAACACCGACCGCCAGGGTTGTAATGAGGGCCTCAATGATGTGGCCTACTTTGTGTCCTGGATCCGTAGCCTGTTTCCCAATATGTCGGTCACCGCTTTCTTCTTTGTTGAACGGGCTCACCATGTTCCAGGACACCAACTGCAACCAGGCAGCAATCCCAGGTCTTTCCTGTTTTGGCTGCTTAACTACAGGGATCGCAACTCCATCCCGCGTGAGACATGCAAGATACAAGAAATAAAAGTGGGCAATGCCTCTTTCATGATCTTTCTTGACTATACTATGGTGGTGCAGTGGCAAAGGAGCTCCTTTTTAGGCATCAAGTGGTGTCTCCTCGAACTTTCAGTGATGATGGCTCTTCTAATACTTGGCTTTTTAAAACAGATTCACTGGCCCCACCTGCAGTGACCAACCAAACTGCTGATGATATCACATGATCAATTGAGATGGCCTACTGGCTGAATACTACAAAGCGTACGCGCCTGTATTAGTTCCCCCTACTTCTCCCCCTATACGAATTGTCTCTCTCAGCTTCCCATCTCCCTGAGTCATTGCGTGAGGCCTTGCTCATCTCCATACCTAAGCCTGACAGAGACCCCCCTGCTCTGGGTCCCTATCGTCCCCTAGCTCTACTCAATACATACTATAAAGCTTTAGCCAAAATACTAGCATACTGCCTGGTGCCCTTGGTCTCATCTCTGATCCATGCTGACCAGAATGGGTCTATTCCAGCCCGCAATACCTTGAGAATCTGCGTCGTTTTTTTTGGGTCTCAAAATACTCAGCACTTTGTTGCCCCACTCTGGATGTCTGGTATTAGACCTCGAGAAGGCCTTCGATTCCCTGGAATGGGGGTACCTGTTAGACATCTTGCCCCGCTACGGTATTGGGAGTCACTTTTTTATCTGATAAAACTACTTTACACCACTCCGTTGGCCAGAGTCAAGACAGGCTCCTACATATCAGACCAAATCCTGATATGCAGGGGTACCTGCCATGGATGCTAGTTATCTCTGCTATCTAGAGGTTATACTATACCATT
The DNA here is from genome assembly GCF_031143425.1 of Pleurodeles waltl. NCBI lineage: Eukaryota > Metazoa > Chordata > Amphibia > Caudata > Salamandridae > Pleurodeles > Pleurodeles waltl. The sequence continues at coordinate 404,566,576 of NC_090440.1, forward strand.
AGCCAACCGATTTGTTAGAAGGTAACCTTGTGAGGGCAACAACAGTTATCAGATCCCAGGTGTCCTTCTTTAGATTATGATGACAGGCAGACATCTCACAAATTGGTTTGCAGCCTCACTGCGCCAAACACTGCAATATTGCTTGCATTCCTGACGCAACATTGGGAAGAAGATCAGGCAAGTCCATGTATGGACAAAGAGTGGGCTACCATACTAGAAAGCCCAGTCTGTGTCCCTCGCAACTCTCGCTTCTGCCTTATCCAATACTACATTACTCAAAGGGCCTTCCTCACCCCTGATAAAGTAAACCAGTACTTCTATCGTGCTGATGCCCACTGTCCCAGATGTCAATTACTAGGTGCTAATGTCCTTCACATGTTATGGGCTTGTCCACGTCTCACGACTTACTGAAAAAACGTCACAACCCAATTAGCCTCCTGCGCAGGGCGGACAGCACTACAGACGATGGAAACATGCATCTTGGGACTCTTTCACAGAAGTAAGAGACAGAAGGTCACTTTCTGTTTTCTCAGTCTAGGTCTGCTGGCAGCCAAGCGCATAATCACACAATGCTGGAAGTCATCTGAGCCTCCCTCCCCAGTAGTCTGGAGACAATATCTTCTGGTGTGGGTGTTGCATTGCTTGTGCTGGTATCTTGAGTCACGTACTGTGATGAGCGATACAAGGGAATGTTCTGCATTTGAGAGTAGAATGCAGAGAGAGCGAAGAGACAGGTGACCAATGGAACGAGAATGAGCTGGCCAGCAGCTCCCTTTTCATTCTTGATAACACCAGGAATAAACCTTGCTTTATTATATTTCCTGCATGCAATCATTATTTCTTTACTGGCGACAAGGGTGGCCAATCGAGGAGGAGAGCGTCCTGTGAAGGGAGCAGGCTGCATTCTCCGTTCAAGCCGCACCTGACCAGGATCGCAGCGGTGTGAAGTAGAATAAAAGTCTCAGCTGGGAGGAAGAGTCCTTGACAGTTCAGCAGCGTGTAGTGCGATCACGCTGAACCTGGGTTAGTGCCAATGCTAAGAGGCCCTGGTCTGGCCATTGATGGTTGATGGACAGTGTAGGAGGCTGGCCTGGCTTATAGTGGGTACCTTGTGGTGCTTACACTCTGTGCCAGGTCCAGTTATCCCTTATTAGTGGAATAGAGGTGTTTCTAGCAGCTTAGGCCGATAGAAGGCAGCTATGGCAAAGCAGCTTAGGCTGAACTAGGAGACATGCAAAGCTCCTACTACACCACTTATAACATATAGCACAATTTCATAAGAAAACACAATACTCAGAGTTACTAAAAATAAAGGTACTTTATTTTTATGACAATATGCCAAAAGTATCTCAGAGAATACCCTCACTTAGGAGGTAAGTAATATACACAAGTTATATGTACACAAACCCAAATCAGGTAAGTAACAGTAAGAAAAGTACTGCAAACAATGTAGAATCACAATAGGATGCAATAGGTGAACATAGGTCTAGGGGCAACACAAACCATATACGCCAAAAGTGGAATGTGAATCACGAATGGACCCCAGACCTATGGGAGCTTGTAGAGGGTCACTGGGACTGTAAGAAAACAGTCAGGGTGTCCAAGATACCGCACCCCAAGACCCTGAAAAGTAGGAGTAAAGTTACCCTACTACCCCAGAAAGACACAATAGTAGTGATAGGGCGATTCTGCAAGAACCACAAGCACCAGCAAAACACTGAAGACGGATTCATGTATGTGAGGACCTGCAAGGCAAGGGGACCAAGTCCAAGAGTCGCAATAGTGTCCAGGGGGGCAGGAGCCCAGGAAACCCCGGATGATGGTGCAAAAGGGCTACCTCCAGGTGGAAGAAGCCAAAGATTCTTCAACAAAAAAAGGGCTAGGAACTTCTCCTTTGGATGGAAGATGTCCCATGGCGTGCTGGATGTTGCAGAAGTGTTTCCACGCAGAAATACAACAAACAAGCCTTGCTAGCTGCAAGGGTTGTGGTAGAGGTTTTTGGGTGCTGCTGGGGACCAGGAAGGACCAGGATGTTGCCCCTTGGTGGAGGAGACAGAGGGGGTGCTCAGCAACTCAGAGAGCCCCTGCAGAAGCAGGCAGATCCGCAGAAGTACCACAGCAGGCACTTAGAAGATCTGTGAAACTAGAGTCACAAAAGGAGGGTCACACGACGTCGGAGTCCAACTCAGAGGGTTGAGCACTGCTTGACGGAGTGCTGGGGACCCAGGATAGGCTGTGCACAAAGGAATCCTTGGAGAAGTGCACAGAAGCCGGAGCAGCTGCAAATCACGCAGTACACAGGTTTGCTGTCTGGTGTGGGGAGGCAAGGACTTACCTCCACCAAACTTGTACTGAAGGATCACTGGACTGTGGGGGTCACTTGGATCCAGCTCCTGTGTTCCAGGGACCACACTCGTCAGGATGAGAGGGGACCCAGAGGACCGGTGATGCAGTCTTTTGGTGCCTACGTTAGCAGGGGGAAGATTCAGTCGACCCATGGGAGATTTCTTCTTGGCTTCCAGTGCAGGGTGAAGGCAGACAGCCCTCAGAGCATGCACCACCAGGAAACAGTCGAGAAAGCCGGCAGGATGAGGCGCTACAATGTTGCTGGTAGTCGTCTTGCTACTTTGTTGCGGTTTTGCAGGTGTCCTGGAGCAGTCGGCGGTCGATCCTTGGCAGAAGTCGAAGAGGGAAGTGCAAAGGAACTCTGGTGAGCTCTTGCATTCGTTATCTGAAGAATACCCCAGAGGAGAGACCCTAAATAGCTAGAAAAGGAGGTATGGCTACCAAGAAAGGAGGTTTGGCTACCAAGAGAGGTAAGAACCTATCAGAAGGGGTCTCTGACGTCACCTGCTGGCACTGGCCACTCAGAGCAGTCCAGTGTGCCCCCAACACCTCTGAATCCAAGATGGCAGAGGTCTGGGACATACTGGAGGAGCTCTGGGCACCTCCCCTGGGAGGTACTGGTCAGGGGAGTGGTCACTTCCCTTTCCTTTGTCCAGTTTCGCACCAGAGCCGGGCTGGGGGATCCCTGAATCGGTGTAGACTGGCTTATGCAGAGATGGGCACCATCTGTGCCCATCAAAGCATTTCCAGAGGCTGGGGGAGGCTACTCCTCCCCAGCCCTTCACACCTATTTCCAAAGGGAGAGGGTGTAACACCCTCTCTCTGAGGAAATCCTTTGTTCTGCCTTCCTGGGCTGGGGCTGCCCAGACCCCAGGAGGGCAGAATCCTGTCTGAGGGGTTGGCAGCAGCTGCAGTGGAAACCCCGGAAAGGCAGTTTGGCAGTACCCGGGTTCTGTGCTAGAGACCCAGGGGATCATGGAATTGTCCCCCCCAATACCAGGATGGTATTGGGGGGGACAATTCCATGATCTTAGGCATGTTACATGGCCATGTTCGGAGTTACCATTGTGACGCAACACATAGGTAGTGACCTATGTGCAGTGCACGCGTGTAATGGTGTCCCCACACTCACAAAGTTCAGGGAAATTGCCCTGAACAATGTGGGGGCACCTTGGCTAGTGCCAGGGTGCCCACACACTAAGTAACATGGCACCCAACCTTCACCAAGTGAGTGTTAGACATATAGGTGACTTACAAGTTACTTATGTGCAGTGAAAAATGGCTGTGAAATAACGTGGACGTTATTTCACTCAGGCTGCAGTGCCAGGCCTGTGTAAGAATTGTCTGAGCTCCCTATGGTTGGCAATAGAAATGCTGCAGCCCATAGGGATCTCCTGGAACCCCAATACCCTGGGTACTTAAGTACCATATACAAGGGAATTATATTGGTGTACCAGTTGTCCAATGAGAATTGGTAAAATTAGTCACTAGCCTGCAGTGACAAATTTAGAAAGCAGAGAGAGCATGAACACTGAGGTTCTGGTTAGCAGAGCCTCAGCGATACAGTTAGGCACCACACAGGGAACACATACAGGGCATACACTATGAGCACTGGGGTCCTGCCTAGCTGGATCCCAGTGACACAAGGGCAAAAACAAACATACATACAGTGAAAATGGGGGTAGCATGCCAGGCAAGATGGTACTTTCCTACAGAAAGCACGTGCACTATTCCTGGTGCATGGTGTCACGTGAAGTGTACGTCAGCAGCAGATGTTGCTTGGCAACCTTTTCCGTGTAGTCTGCCTCTGGCTATACAGGCACGGTGACACGCATACCATTCTGTGTTATTGAGGTTGCTTGACAACCGGCCCATGGTAGCCAGTGTGTCTCGGCTGATTTCACAGCAGCGTTGATTATTTCTCAAGTGCAGTGATGCACACACCTTTTCTTTTCCAACACTATTGAATTGTGTGGCGATCCGCACAATAGAGTCTAATAAAATCCAGACAGTAACATTGATAATGTTTCAAGCATGGTTACACGCACACCTTATCCTTTCCTAATATAAAAAAAAAATTGTGCGATGATCGCACACCAGAAACAGATACAATGTAGATTAATATTTGTTATTAAGGGCGCACAGCAGAAAATCTTGGCAGAGAACTTACAAATGAAGTATCTACAAGCAAAATGCAAAGCATGACAGCACTCATCCAATTTTTAAATATGCCTAGTGAGCCAAAAATTATATGGGAAGATTGGAAGGAAGGTTTTCAGGCATACTTTGAAGCGATTGGCAGAGACATATTTACTGTATCTTGCATATTAGCCTGGTTAAAATAGTGTTTAGGGGTTGAGGGGTATCGTGCCTTAAAACATCTGCCACCGGCACCAGATGAAGAAGAAAATAATAATTTTGAGATGGCCCTGAAAAGATTAGATCTGAACTATGGTAAAAAATGAGTTGGTAGAGAGATTTCGTTTCTTGCAAAGAACACAAGTGCCAGGAGAGTCAATTGATAATTTCAAGGCAGCATTGCGGAAATTAGCATCCACATGCAACTATAAAGGTTTTGTGCATGAGATGCTGTGGGATCAATTAGTACAGAAATTTGTGACAAACATACACAAGAAAAACTGTTAAATATAGAAAAACTAACACTGGTGAAGGCCATGGATTGAGCAAAAAGGGTGGCGAACACAACAGAACTCAATAAAAGGACTCAAAGAAATGGCGATGAATAGTGCGGGGAACGTGGAAGAGGTGCGGAATAACCCATCACTAAAGGAAAGAAAAGAAATAGTATCTTCAGAAAGTAATTGGACAGATCAGTGTGGTCTAAAAGGACACATAGCCACAGATCAATTCCACTCGTATTGGGCAAGCATGTAGAAATTTAAAATCAAAGGACACTTTACTAACTTTTGCAAAGGGAAAGGAGGGGGAAATCCTTCTAAACAAAAAGGATCTGTTCGCAGGGTTAGCCAGGAAGTTTGCAAGAGCAAGAAGAATAATTTATTTTATAAATTAGTGAAGTGGGCGTTTCTTCAGATGTAGTACCCTTATTGTACCATTAAGGAAGATGGGGTGGAAGTGCGCGTGATGGCTGATTCTGGTGCCCATTACACCTTAATTGATGAAAAATATAAGGACCCATTTTCTAATCATGTGATGCTTAAGCCTGATATCAAACTTGTGGCATATGGAAACAAACCAATAAAGTTGTTAGGGTATGTTGAAGGCATGTTGGAATTCCAGGGCAAGAAAACATATTCCAAGGTTTACTTTGTCAAGGATAGGTCATGCTTGTTGAGATGGCCTCAAACAAGGGAATAGTTGATCAGGTTGGATCCCAATCATCCAGATCAGGTGTTAGGGGCAATATCTGATGTGAATACAGTGTGTGACAAAGTATGGCGGGAAAGATTCCCTGGTGTGTTTAGAAATGATTTGTGACTACTCAAGAGGTTTACCCACAAGATTTCTTTAAGAAATGGGGTTTGTCCCGTCGTGCATAAAGCTCGCCTTGTGCCTTTGATGATGTGAGAGCCCTTGACGAAAGAGTTGAACAAAATATGTAAAGCTGACATGATTGAAGAAATTGAGGCTTCCGAGTGGTTACCCCCAGTATTTGAGTAAAGAAACCTAATGGAGAGCTAAGAATGTGTATGGACTTGCGTGACCTCAACATGTCTGTATGGGTGGATAGGCACCCTGTACCCAACATTGGGGAGATGGTGACAACAATCAAAGGGGCAAGACTATTTTGTACTTTAGACTTGTCGTCTGCATATCACCAAATAGTGTTGCACCCTGACTCAAGACATTTTACTTTATTTGTCATGCCGGAGGGTGGATTCAGATTCAAACGCATGCCCTTCGGGCTTGCATCAGCTTCGATGGGGTTCCAGAGGGCGATGTGCCAGTTGTCAGAGGGCTGAGTAATGTAACCTACTTTCAAGATTATGGCCCTCAGTACAACCGTGGCAGTAAATGCCGCCTACCGCCGTGCTGACGGCCGCCAACATACCGTACCCGCGGCGGTATTCTGCCACCGGTAATATGACCCACACAGAGAATTCCGCCACAATATAGACACCCACACAAGTCCACCACACCAAAGGTCAGTGATAAACTGGCAATAGCAAAACCCACACCGTTACGCCAACAGGAATATGCCCACAGTATCACAACCCATGAATCACAGCGGCGATCTTTCAACCGCAGTAAACCATTGGTGGTACATACCGCTGCGCCTACACCTACAAAACTACACCACATTGGACAATTCAAAATACACACACCTGACACACATACACACACCACACCCACACACCCACAACACTATAAAGCACACACCCACATTACCTACAACTCTTTCAATGAAAAAAAACATAGCAAGCAAAGAGAGACAAACCAGGAGCACCCATTCAATCAGAGGCACAGAACACCATCACCCATACACCATCTACGCACATCACGGCATACACCCCAACACATCACCCCAAACATCACCCCACACATCCTCACACATATCACTCGCACCACATCCATGGCACCCCAAAGACACCCCAGGTTTTCAGAGGCGGAGCTAATGGTCATGGTGGAGGAAATCATCCGGGTAGAGCCACAGCTATTAGGATCACAGGTGCCACAGACGTCCATTACTAGGAAGATGGAGCTATGGCGAAGAATCGTGGACAGGGTCAATGCCGTGGGACAGCAACCAAGAACCAGGGATGACATCAGGAAGAGGTGGAACAACCTACGGGGGAAGGTGCGTTCTGTGGTAGCAAGACACCAGGTAGCAGTACAGAGGACTGGCGGTGGACCCCCGCCTCCTCCCCCACAACTAACAACATGGGAGGAGCAAGTCTTGGCGATCATGCATCCTGAGGGCCTCACAGGAGTAGCAGGAGGATTGGACTCTGGTAAGTCTAATCTTTTCTACTATTTCCCCCACCCTACCTGCATGCCATCACAAACTCCTACCCTACCCTCACCCCCATCACTCCACCACCTCACATATACCCCACTAGCACAAGCCATCCATCTCAATACCAAGCCCTGCATGCTACACCAATGCATGGACCCCCATCACAGACCTGCATGGACACCCATCACCACAGCATGCCCAGTAGAGAGACTCGCCCAGCCCTCAAAATCACCACTCACACAGGGCCAAGCGGACAGGGAAATACCAATCATACAGTGAAGCACAAGATAGCACACGCTGATACATTAACAATGCATTTGCATCCCCACAGGACCCATACTCAACGTCACCGGAGAGGAGGTGGCAGTTACATACAGTCCCCCCCGGAAGAGGCCCACAGTGACAACAGCAGCTCTGGACGCCTGGATCAGGATGACCAACCTGGCCCATCCGGGACCTCTGGACAGCCGAATCCCCTGCCACAGTCCCAGCCCACCGCAGAGCCTCCCCCTTAGGTAACACCACCACAACACCTACCCAGCGGGCCCATACCTCTGTCCCCAGGACACGTCAATCAGCAGTGTGTCCATCACTACAGGGGCCCCAGGCAACCCCACAAACCCAGGATGATCAGTGACCTGGGTCAGTGGCAGTGGGCACACGGTTCAGGGGACATAGGCACAGGACAACAGGGAAGCTGGGAGGACTGCTGTGCGACAGGGGGAGGCCTGGCCCAGGGAACCCACTCTCCACAAAGCACTCTCCAACATCCTGGGAGCATACCACCATTTCTAGGAGACGATGGGCCAGTTACTGGCCAAGTTGTAGGAGACCCAGTGGCTGCAGGAGGGACAGTACCAGGGGATCAGGGAGGACCTAAGAAAAATCTACACTATCCTCGTCACCATTGCAGGGGTGCTGGCTGACAGGGGCAAGACCATGAGGGAGGCAGTGGCGCAACAACGGGCGCCTGACACTAGCCAAACCGAAGAACAGCCTTCCACCTCCGCTGGCGCTAGTGGACAGAAGGCCCGTCACAGGACCAACAGGGCACCTGCACCCCACTCCCTGCAGAAGGAGAACCACCCCGCAAACGGTCCCTGCGATCTAGGCAGAAGCCAGAGAACATTGCCAAGACCCTGCCAGGAAATAAGACTCTCCTGATTGTCACCCTTCTGTCCCACTCTGTCACCCTGTCCACCTTGAACTGCCATTGCTCCCCTTCCTATGCCCCATTGTACAATGCACCTGTGATAGCAAGAGACTGGACTCTACCCTGAACGTTCCTCCACCATCAGCCCAGCCCCTTGCACATCCCCCTTCACATCTTAGCACCTAAATAAACACCCTTGGAACAAATACCAATCTGGAGTCTGTCAAATGATTCACAAATGTATTGGTACAACATTATCAAAGCATTACAACTCAAATGTACAGTGAAATATACTTTAGGATTACTTTTGGTGGGCAGCAGTACACATAGCAGGAGCCAGAGTGTGGCACAGAGATCTGAAAATAGAGATGCCAAAGGGTACAGTCAGTGTCCAAAGACATAGGGAAAGAGGCTGCCTTGTACAATGTCCAACAGATAACTGAAATGTAAAGTGAAGTTACAGTGTCTTACCTGTGTGTCACTGGAAGTACTGCAGAATTATACTGGTTCTGTTGTCAACATCTTCTTCGTCAGACTCCTCTTCATCACTGTCCACAGGCTCAAGGCCAGGTTGTACAACATGCAACATGCAACATGCAACGATGATCTGGCACACCTTCTTGGGTGAGTAGTACAGGGATCCACCTGTCAGATGGAGGCACCGGAACCTGGCCTTTAGGATGCCGGAGGTCCTTACTATAACCTTCCTTGTACGCCCATGTGCCTCATTGTATGGTTCCTCAGCCCTTTTCCTGGCATTCCTCACTGGGGTCAGTAGCCATGAGAGGTTGGGGTAACCAGAGTCACCTGCAAATATTTAGGGACAACTGTTAGACACACACTAACCCTTAGGGCACACACCATACCCATACGCGAACACCAACAGGGTGGGACCCAGGGTTCACCTATTAGTCACACCTTGTGCCTCTGGAGTTGGCCCATCACATATGGGATGCTGCTATTGCACAAGATAAAGGCGTCATGCAGAGAGCCATAATATTTGGCATTCACATGGGAGATGTACTGGCCCACCAAACACACCATCTTCACATTCAGAGAGTGATAGCTTTTTCTATTCCTGTAAACCTGTTCTTTTCCTTGGGGGGGGGGGCACAAATGCCACATGTGTACCACCAATGGCACCAATGACGTTGGGGATATGTCCGAGGGCATAAAAGTCATCCTTCTCTGTGGCCAAATCCTCCACCTGGGGGAACACAATGTAGCTGTGCATGTGTTTCAACAGGGCAGACGACACTCTGGTCAACACGTTAGAGAACATTCGCTGAGACATCCCTGATGCCATGGCCACTGTTGTTTGGAAGGAACCACTTGCCAGGAAATGGAGCACCGACAGGACCTGCACTAGAGGGGGGATACCTGTGGGCTGGCGGATAGCTGACATCAGGTCTAGCTCCAATTGGGCACACAGTTCTTGGATTGTGGCACAATCAAGTCTGTAGGTAATGATAATGTATCTGTCTTCCATTGTCGCAAGGTCCAACATGGGTCTGTACACCGGAGAATGTCGTCATTTCATATTCTGCCTCAGCGGTGGAAGCCTATGGAAGAAAATGGTGAGCAGAGGGTCATATTCACACATCTATTGCACTAATTATGATTTTTTTACTTCACAGAAACAAAATGTGAATCCGACAATCAGTTGCTATGCCAATGTCTGCTGTGCCACAGTTAGGTGCAAGGCCTGTGCCCCCCCTGAAATGACGGCTGCCTGACCTGTGAGGAGGGACAAGTGGAAATGAGGTAATTTCGCTGGTGTCGTGCGCCGTCGCGGTAGGTGGTCGATGACCGCTGCGCAAATCTATTTACTCACGTACTACCTGACCTTCAACAGGAAAGGACCTACACTGCAAGTGTTGCTGTGACCTGTGTCTGGAAGCGACCATGGCTCGAGTGTCTGGGGAAAGGGCCCCTGCCTTCACTGCGGAGGAGTTGGAGAAACTGGTGGATGGGGTCCTACCCCAGTACACGTTACTCCACGGTCCTCCAGACAAACAGGTGAGTACACTGTGAGCATGATGCGTGGGCCATGAATGTAGGGAGTGCTGTGTGTGTAAGCCACATGTAGGGGGGGGGGGCAGAGGCGTCCTGGCCTGAGTGCAGCATGTAAGGTGGTCAATGTATGTGTGTCAGGGGATGGGAGGGATCTGGAGGGCCATGAGTGTGATGGTCCGGACGGTTGATTAATTCCCTTTTCTGCTGTCTTTTCCCTGCAGGTCATCACCCACAAGAAAAAGGGTATTTGGAGTGCCATCACCAAGGAGGTGCGGTCTTTTACAGGCGGAGCACCCACTGCCGCAAGAGGTGGGAGGACCTGCGCCGATGGGCAAAGAAGACGACGGAGACCGAGCTGGGGCTGGCCTCCCAACGAGGAAGGGGTGCCCGTCGCACCATGACCCCCCCTGATATTCTGCATCTTGGAGGTGGCCTATCTGGAGTTGGATGGGCGCTTCAGCCACAAGGGGGTGAGTACTGAATCTGAAACCTGAATTTGTGCGCGTTAGGAGGTACTTGTGTGGGGGATGTGGTCTGTGGGTGCCCCTAGGCCAGGGCGAACACAGCAGGGTAGGTCCCTTGTTGGGCAGGCTCTGAAGCACTCCTCCCCCAATAGTGTTAGTGGGCATCTACTAGTGGGCAGGGTCCTGTGGGTTTCTGGTGTGCAGATGATGGCGTAAGGCATTGTACCCCATGGGCTGGTGACTGTCTTAGTAAATGGTTGGGCGTGGCATAGTGCATAGGGCTGCTCCCTGTGTGTTGTGTATGCCAACGTTACTGGTGTTGCTGGCATTGACCAAGTGTATTCTCTGTCTATAACCCCACTTCTTGTTTTGTCACCCTGTCCTTATGTGCATTAGCATCATCTGGCGGAGGAGGAGAGGCACTGGCGATGGAGGGAGCTGCATCCCACATGGGCCTGGAGGCCGAATCCACCGAGGTTGAGGGCACCAGTGGGACGGAGGGCGAGGGGAGCGCCACAACGGGGACATGTCTGTGCCCACCCCAACAACAGGTACAGCTGCCACCCCCCTACAAGCACCGCCCTCCCAGCAGCCCCTCAGCATGTTTCCCGTGCCCGCTCAGGGTGGGCATCTCCTTCACCCCTGGCACCTCAGGCCCTGCCCCAGTCAGCCCTGCTGCCCTCAGTGAGGAGGCTATTGACCTCCTGAGATCCCTCACTATCGGGCAGTCAACCATACTGAATGCCATCCAAGGTGTCGAGAGGTATTTGCAACAAACAAATCCATACCTGGAGGGCATTCACTGGGGTGGTGGCCCAACAGAGATCATTTCAGGCTCTGACCTCCGCACTGGTGGCAGCCCTTGTCCTTGTGTCTAGCCTCCCTCTCCAACTTCCTCTATCCAGACCCAATCCCCTCAACCCCAGCCTATCCCAAGCACACCTTCAGACCAGCATTCACCGAAATCAACACACAATACCCATGCAGACACACCAACATCCACTGCCTCCGCTGTGTCCCCCTTCTCCTCTTCGTCCACCTCCCTCCCAGTAGCATCTACACTCACACCTGCATGCACTACATCTTCATCCACTACATACATCACCAGCACGCCCATCACAACACACCCCTCACGAGCAGTCACCACCCCCACAACCCAAGTGTCCTCTCCCAGTGTGTCTGTGACTCCTCGTCCCAAAGTACACAAACGCAAGCACCCACCCACCCAACAGTCATACACCTCACAACAGCATCCAGCCCATGCACCTTCACCCAAACTCAGCAGACGTACACCTCCTACAACCACTCCCTCTTCCTCCACTCCCAAACGCTCTCCATCTTCCCGGCCCAGTGTGTCTAAAAAACTTTTCCTGGCAAACATTTACCTGTTCCTTAACCCTCCCCCCATCCTTCACCTCTGGCCAGGGTGTCCAGAACCCAGGCCAGCACCTCAGCCACCAAGGCGGCATCCGCTGTGGTACCTGCAACTCCCAGAGGCTCAAAGGGGGCACCCGTCAGGCCAGCCAGTGTGCCACCGACCCCTGCAAAGGACCAAACAATTCCGCCACCTGCCAAGGTGAAGAAGGGGACAGCATGCAGCAAGGGCAAGGAGAACGCCCCACCCAGCAAGGCCTCCTGCAAAACTCCAGCTGCCAGAGCCAAGGTCACAACAGCATCTGTCAAGGTGAGGAAGGGGCAGAAAATCCAGGGCAAGGCACTTCAGGTGTTGGATGCTGCAGGTGAGGGCCTGGTGCCCACCAGCACAACCGCCAGCCCGCCACCTGCACCGTGGGCAGCACCACCAGCATCCCCACCACGAGCACTGCTACAAGCACCACCACATGCACTGCCGCAAGCACTGCCATCTGCACCGCTGCTGCCACCACTACTGTCAGCAGCAGCATCCCTAGTGGCCAGCCGTCCGAGGCTGCAGGAGAAGGGCTGGTGCCTCACTCCACCGCCGCAAGCACCGCCACCTGCACCGCCACCTGCACCGCTGACAGTGGGACCACTACCAGCAGCAGCAACCCCAGTGTGCGTCCATCCGAGGCTGCAGGAGACGGGCTGGAGCCTCCCACCACCACTGGCAGCACCCCCACCAGCACTGGCACTACCACCAGTTTGCAGTCTTAGGCACTGCAGGATGGAGTCTAGCCCTGCCTCCATGGAGTATCATGCTATCTGGTCCCTGCAAATCTCTTGCCTTAGACACCAAGGTGAGGGAATGTGAACTGCCACACCCCAAGTGCTGTATCACTGGGCACAAGGCCCCCTCCAGGACCAGTGGAGATATGCATCCACTCATCCTATCCTTGGCAGGAAGAAGCACACTGGGCACAAGGCCCCCTCCAGAACCAGTGTTAAGGCCATCCACTTGAGGGACTGTGGCTTTGCACTCCCCAGGACCAAGCAGTGGGAAACCCACCCACTAGAGGGACTGTGGCCTTGCACTCCCCAGGACCAAGCAGTGGGCAAACCACCCACTAGAGATACTGTGGCCTTGCACTCCCCAGGACCCAGCAGTGGGCAACCCACCCACTAGAGAGACTGTGGCCTTGCACTCCCCAGAACCAAGCAGTGGGCAAACCACCCACTAGAGAGACTGTGGCCTTGCACTCCCCAGGACCAAGCAGTGGGCAACCCACACACTAGGGAGACTGTTGCCTTGCACTCCCCAGGCCCAAGCAGTAGGCAGACCACCCACTAGAGAGACTGTGGCTTTGCATTCCCCAGGACCAAGCAGTGGGCAACCCACCCACTTGAGAGACTGTGGCTTTGCACTCCCCAGGACCAAGGAGTGGGCAACCCACCGACTTGAGAGACTGTGGCTTTGCACTCCCCAGGACCAAGCAGTGGGCATGTAGCCCCCTCCAGGAGCAGTGGCATAGTACCCGTCCCCCTGAGGCGCCTGTGTGTTTATGACCTGATGCCCCTGCAGTGTTCCCTCCGTATTGAGGCAGGTGTCAAGTGTGGGCATGATTTTTGGCCCAGAGGCCCACGGACATTTGGAAGGGACAATGTACGGACTTATTTACATATTGTAAATATTTGTATGTACTGTTTTTATATTTGTTATGTATTTCTGACTATTTCTAAAATATCACTGATTGGACTCAATTCCTTTTGTCCTTGTGTTCTTCCAAGGGGTTACAGGGTGTACATGTTATGATGTTGCATGTGTTTGTGTGTATGGTGTTATAGGTGAGGGTGGGGGTGGGGGGTGGCGTGTGTGTGTCTCTCTCTTCCCCCCTCCCCTGTGTGCTATGTTGTAGGAAAGTACCATCTTGCCTGGCATGTTACCCCCATTTTCACATGTATGTAAGTTTATTTTTGCCTGTCTCACTGGGATCCTGCTAGCCAGGACCCGAGTGCTCATAGTTTGTGGCCTGAATGTGTGTATCTGTGTAGTGACTAAGGGCCAGATGTAGCAACATTTTGCGAGTCACAAATGGCCCGAATCGCTATTTGCGACCCCGCAAAATCGTAAATGGGATGCAAAAATCCAATTTCCGACTCGCAAAAAGCGATGCGAGCCGTTACCGACTCGCAAAAATTGCAACCCCATTTTGCGACCCGCAAATAGGAAGTCGCAATTTGCGAGTCGCAAACCATATGCAATTGCAACTCGCAAAAAAGCCCAGTTTGCATGTCCCATTTACCACTAACTCAGAGCTGGTGGTAATCATTACCAAAGTATAAAAGGAGACCCAGAAGGCATCTGGGTTACTCAAGATGGCGGAGATATACCTGATAGCAGTGAGGAGGAGAGTCCACGCAGCCCAGCAGAGGAGGAGGAGGAGCCAGAGACAGGAGAAGATTTACAGAACAAGGCAGACTCTTTTTCAGCAAACTGAGGAAGAGATATATTACAAATACCGACTTAGCAGCGCAGTCATACTAGAATTAATTGAATTACTAAAACCACAGCTAGAACGCCAGACTCTGCGCGGCTGCGCCATCCCTACGCATGTGCAAGTGCTATGCTCACTGCACCTCTTGGCCTCGGCAAGCTATCAGGGGGTCATTGCTGTGGCAGGTGGAGTATCTCAAAGATCACTATCAAGGTTCCTCAGGGCATTCCTAGATGCCATACTCACACAAATGTCTCACTTCATATACCTACCCAGGAATGAGGCAGAAATTAACAGCACCAAGCTGGACTTTTACCGGATTGCAAACTTTCTCCATGTCATAGGGTGTGTAGATGGGACACATATTCAAATATGCCCCCCTGCTAACCTGGAATATCTGTTCCGCAACAGAAAGTGTACCCACTCACTGAATATTCAGGTTGTTTGTGACGCTCATTATGCCATCACTGACATTGTCGCAAAATTTCCAGGCAGTACCCATGACTCATACATTTTTAGGCACAGTGGGATACACCAACGCCTGGAACGTGGGGAGTTTGGAGACGGATACCTCCTAGGTAGAGCTACATACACCTCGTAGACATACACACAGATCAATGTGCACACCAACCAGGACTTTCTAACAGTGTAATGTTTGTGCCCAACAGGTGACAGTGCATATGCACTACGGCCATGGATAATGACTCTGTTCTTAACACCCAGCAATGATTCCGAGAGGCGATACAACAGTGCACATCAGAGGACCAGGAACCTGATTGAACGCACCTTCGGATTGCTGAAAGCAAGGTTCAGATGCCTCCACCGCAGTGGAGGTGCCCTCCAGTATACCCCCATTACAGCATTCAAAATTGTTGTTGCATGCTCCATCCTGCACAATATTGCCACCCGACGTGGGCTACCTCTCACCCCTGCAGACCCTGATTCTGAGGATGAAGAGCAGGAGCAACCACATTGCCATCATGGGGATCGAAGCATCGCTAATCAAGGCAGACTGAGACGGCAACACATCGCAACACAATACTTTGGAAGGTACGTGTCAACTTCAAACATATCCACCTATTGACCAAAAACTCCATTTGTTAAGTGGAACCAAAAAACTATTTAATATGTGCAGAAATTGAACTATTTACAATGACAAACTGTTCATGTACTTCAAAAAGCCAACTATGCATGGGGCACATTGCCGTCATGTGCCCCAACATCAGGGACAGGGTTTAGTCTATGACCTACTGCGGCCTCTGCCAGCCTGGCTGGTCCCAGGTTGTTCTGCAGTGCTCTGCCTGGTACTCCCACTCCGGAGCACCCTAGTGTCACTGGCAGAGACACTGCTCACAGTGGAGCCCTCTTCACTGTCCTGGGGGGTGTCCCCTGTACCCCTGGACACATGCCGTGCCTCCATTAAATCGATCACATGTGTGATCCGGCCCAGGCCTCTTGCCACATCCCCTGCAAAGTGGCTCATTTCCACTTGGAGGCCGACTGTCCTTCTTGACAGGCCAGTGGTGTTGACTGCCAGTCTGCCAATTGATGAGGCCATCCTGTCCAGCCTCTGGAGCAGCTGGCGGTCCCTGCGCCGCCCACCCTCGCTCTGTGACAGTAGTCCAGCCACCAGTTCCCGCATGGACAGGGCTAGGTCCCCAGTGTTTGTGCCAATGACGTCCAATTGGGCATGGAGCTGCTGCATGCTGGTCTCATTGCTCCTCACAAAGCGGTGCAGAACCCCACTAATTCTCCCTAACATTCTGTTCTGCAGGCGCTGACCACGGAGCAGTTGTGCCTCGGTCATGGTGGTGGATGGACGCCCGGACTCAGCCTGCAGCCCTGCTCTCCTCAACCTGCATCGCCTGCGCAGCGGTGGATGCCCTGTGAGCTGTACCGTGGCACTCCTGGCTGTTGCTGGCGCAGCCTCCGGAACCACTGTTGCAGCAGGTGTAGACATCAAGGGGATGGTGTTGGTGGTGCAGGTGGGAGTGGTGGCAGCTCCTGTGCTTTCCTCATGGGGCTGGCTGACTGTTGGCACCTGGCTGCTGTGGCTTGTGGTGGTGTCTTGTGGGAGACCTGTGGGACATGGGGAACAGACTGTCAGTGTCTACTATCTGTTGCACACTTCCTAATAAACATTTGCCTATTGACTGCATACTTGACCACATTGCCCACAATGCATCATTCTGGTGTTTGCTACCCTGAAATGGAGCTATCTTGGTTGTGCATGCCCATGTGTACATGGTGGGTGGGGGTATGGCATTGATGGGGGTACAGGCATATCACATGGTACTCACCGGTTGATGTAGTGGGCTCAGAGGTGTCCAGATCTCCAAATCCTGTAACTGCCTCCTGCTCCAGGGTCTCCTCCACCCTTTCCTCCAGGGGTGTGGGTGGTGGTACGGATGATGGTCCCCCTCCTGTGCCTCTCATCTCCCGGAGCCTTTCTGCCACCCTCTCCTTGGTCCGGGAGCGGAGGTCATACCACCTCTTTTTGATCTCATCCACACTCCTGTGGCTGACCCCCAGGGAGTTCACCTTCTCCTGAATTTCCAGCCAGAGTTGTTTTTTTGTTGAGTCTGGCACATTGAGGGCTGCCTTTCCAAAAAGTTCATCATAGTGCTGACAGCATTCTTCTGTCAGCACCTCCAGCTCCTTCTCAGAAAATTTCAGTTTTCTCTTTCTGGGTGTTTCTGCCATTGTAGCTGCTGTTCCTCCTGTTGGCTGTTCAGCAGTTTAAAATGGGTGTGGTCCTCCCTCCTCCCAGGTGTATTAGTAAACTTCCTGGCTGTGATGTCATCATCATGTGCCAGGAAGTGTTTCCAGAGTGTTTTGGAGTGGTTTCTGGAGTGTTCTGCAGCACCTGCAATCAATTTACATGGTACTCACAATTTGCGACACCCACTCGCAAATTGCGAGTCCGTTTTTTGCACGGTCGCAACCAGCGACCTCGCAGACAGCGGACTCGCTATCTGCGTTGCAACTCCAGGTGCGAGTCGCAATTTGTACACGGACATTGTACCTGCATTCCTATTAGCGACACGCAATTTGCGAGTCGCACATGCTCGCAAATTGCGAGTCGCTAATTTTTTGGTACCTAAATCTGGCCCTAACTGTGTCACTGAGGCTCTGCTAATCAGAACCTCAGTGCCTATGCTCTCTCTCCCTTAAAAATTGTTACTATAGGCTAGTGGCCATTTTTACCAACTCTAATTGGCACTCTGGAACACCCTTATAATTCCCTAGTATATGGTACCTAGGTACCCACGGTATTGGGGTTCCAGGAGATCCCTATGGGCTGCAGCATTTCTTTTGCCACCCATAGGGAGCTCAGACAAATCTTACACAGGACTGAGTTTAATAACGCACACGTTATTTCACAGCCATTTTCACTGCACTTAAGTAACTTATAAGTCACCTATATGTCTAACCTTCACTTGCTGAAGGTTAGGCGCAAAGTTATTAAGTGTGAGGACACCCTTGCACTAGCAAAGGTGCCCCCACATAGTTCAGGGCCATTTCCCTGGACTTTGTGAGTGCGGGGCCACCATTGCACGTGTGCATTACATTTAGGTCAATACCTATATGTAGCTTCACAATGGTAACTCCGAATATGGCCATGTAACATGTCTAAGATCATGGAATTGTCCCCCCATGCCAAATCTGGTATTGGGGTGCCAATCCCATGCATTCCTGGGGCTCCACTATGGACCCCGGGTACTGCCAAACCAGCTCTCTGGGGTTTTCTCTGCAGCTACCTCTGCTGCCACCCCACAGACAGGGTTCCTCCCTCCTGGGGTTGGGCAGGCCAGTCCCAGGAAGGCAGAACAAAGAATTTCCTCTGAGAGAGGGTGTTACACCCTCTCTCTTTGGAAATAGGTGTTAAAGGCTGGGGAGGGGTAGCATCTCCCAGCCTCTGGAAATGCCTCTGAAGGGCACAGATGGTGCCCTTCTTGCATGAGCCAGTCTACACCGGTTCAGGGAACCCCCAGTCCATGATCTGGCGCGAAACTGGACAAAGGAAAGGGGAGTGACCACTCCCCTATACATCACCACCCCAGGGGTGGTGCCCAGAGCTCCTCCAGTGTGTCCCAGACCTCTGCCACCTTGGATCCAGGGGTGTGAGGGCACTCTGGAGGCCTCTCAGTGGCCAGTGCCAGCAGTTGACGTCAGAGACCTCTCCTAATAGGTGCTTACCTGATTAGGTGGCCAATCCTCCTCTGAGGGCTATTTAGGGTCTCTCCAGTGGGCTTTTCCTCAGATAATGACTTGTAAGAATTCCTCTGCACCTCTCTCTTCGACTTCTGCCAAAGATCGACCACTGACTGCTCCAGGACACCTGCAAAACTGTGACAAAGTAGCAAGAAGACTACCAGCGACATTGTATCAGCTAATCCTGCCGGCTTTCGCAACTGTTTCCTGGTGGTGCATGCTTTGGGGTCTGCCTGCCTTCATCCTGCACTGGAAGCCATGAAGAAATCTCCCGTGGGTTGACGGAATCTTCCCCCTGCTCCAGCAGGCACCAAACTTCAGCGTCACTGGTACTCTGGGACCCCTCTCATCTTGACGAGTGTGGCCCCTGGAACAAAGGTGGTGGATCCAAGTGACCCAGACTGTCCAGTGGTCCAACTGTCCAAATTTGGAGGAGGTAAGTCCTTGACTCCCCTCTCCAGAGAGTAATCCTGTGCATCACATGAACTACAGCCACAAGGGCTTCTGTGCACATTTCCACAAAATCCTTCATGAACAGCCAAGTCCAGGTCCCCAGCACTCTGTCCTGCAATGCTCATCTCCCTGAGTTGATCTCTGGCTTCGTGGGACCCTCTTTTGCAGTGTTGAGATGACCGCCATGTTCAGACTTCTTGAACCCATGTTCAAGTACTTCTGTGGGTGCTACCTTCTTGTGCATTGGCTCTCTATGTTGCTGAGCGCCCCTTCTGTCTTCTCTCCTAAGTGGCAACATCCCGGTCCTTCGTAGGCCCGGGCAGCACCCTTTTTCTTTAATCACAACTCTTGCAGCTAGCAAGGCTTGTTTGTGGTCTTTTGCCAAAGAAACAACTCTAAATCCCCCAGCGCTCCGTGGGACATCTTCTGCAAGAAAGAGAAGTTCCTAGCATCTTCAGTTGTTGCAGAATCCTCAGCTTCTTCCATCTGGAGGAAGCCATTTTGCACCTTCATCCGGGGTTTAGTGGGCTCCTGCCCCCCCGGACACTTTCACGACTCTTGGACTTAGCCGCCTTCCTTTGCAGGTCCTCAGGTCCAGGAATCCGTCGTCAGTGCTTTCTAGTCTGTTGTGTTCTTTGCCAAATCCTCTATCACGAGTTTGGTGTGTTTCTGGAGAAATAGTAGAACTTTACTCCTACTTTCCAGGGTCTTGGGGTGGGGTATCTTGGACACCCTTAGTGTTTTCCTACACTCCCAGTGATTCTCTACACACTACACTGGCCTAGGGGTCCATTCGTGGTTCACATTCCACTTTCCTAATATATGGTTTGTGTGGCCCCTAGGCCTATTGCACCCTATTGTATTCTACAGTGTTTGCAATACTTTCTGACTGTTTTACTTACCTGATTTTGGTTTGTGTGTATATTTTGTGTATTTTACTTACCTCCTAAGGGAGTATATCCTCTGAGATATTTTTGACACATTGCCACTAAAATAAAGTACCTTTATTTTTAGCAACTCTGAGTATTGTGTTTCTTATGATATAGTACTTATATGATATAAGTGGTATAGTAGGAGCGTTGCACGTCTCCTAGTTCAACCTAAGATCCTCTGCTATAGCTATCTCTATCAGCCTAAGCTGCTAGAACACTCTAATCTACTAATAAGGGATAACTGGACCTGGCACAAGGTGTAAGTACAATCAGGTACCCACAATAAGCCAGGCCAGCTTCCTACATAGGTGCAGTACTCACTGTGGTCGTCGCCGCCTTTGATATTCCTTGTGTATAAGGAGGTAGACCAGCATGGGCAGGACCTGTAACTCGGGCTCCATGGCGTCCTGGTTCTTCATTGAGTGTCGAGAGGTGAGTGGTTTCCCTTCCAAACACTGTTTCCGCCATGCTTTTGATGGCGTTGGTGCCACCCCGGAAAAGCTGGCGTATTGACAGGTTTTAATGGGGTGGCCGGTACATAGTCTTCCGCCTGTCTGTTGACGGTGACCACTGTGGTGTTTTTTGCTACCGCCGTGGTGGTCGGAGTGTTAAAGTGGCTGTCTCTGTTGGCAGTTTCCGCCGTGGTCGTGATTCCATTTTTCTTACCGCCGGCCTGTTGGCGGTATTACTGCCGCTTTAACACCGACCGCCAGGGTTTTAATGAGGGCCTATATTTTGATTTTTGCAGAGAATGAGAATAAACATGATGAGATTTTAGCCAAAGTATTGGGAATCTTGCAGTAAAGTGGTTTAATCCTAAAAATAGAGAAAAGTAACATTGGAGTTAAAGGAGTGGAATGTCTTGGGCACTGGTAGGATGAAAGAGATGTATCACCAAATCTTAAATTGGTAAAAGCCATTGAGGATGCCCCATCACCATAGGACAAAGAACAGAATGTCCTTCTTGGGACTAGCAGAATATTATTCATGATTCATTCACAAATTTGCTGATAAAACTGAGTATATGCGCAGGTTCATGTTAAAGAATGCCAGATTTAATTGGTACGTGGATTGTGAGCGAGAATTTAAACAAATTAAGAAAGAAATTGCATCTGCACTCAGGCTGTATCATACATGAGATAAAATCATACTGTGTGCTGATACCAGTGCCATAGTTTTGGGCGCTGTACTTTTATAACAAAGGTATGGTAAGGAAGTGGCAATAGCTTATGTATCAATACCGCTGAGAAATGATGAGGTGTTATATTCCACAATACAAAGAGATGCCCTTAATTAATTAGGGAGTTAGTAGGAGTGTGCGTACTCCTAAAAGGTGTGTGAGTAGAGAAGTCGTCGAACTTCACATGTGTGTAGCGCTTGGTGCTCCAAAATTGTCCACATGGTTGTTGGTGATGTACGGACCCTGCGTGGTCTAAGACTCCGGAGTATATTGACAAGTGTAGGAGACACTTGGGTATATGTTGTAATCTGCCTGGTTTAATAGGTTGATCGGGCATGGTCAACAAGTCTGAATGAACGTACGTTGAATGAAAGAAGCTTCGACTGAGATTTGACGAGTCCTAAGATCAGTTGAGAGTAAAATTTACGGGTCGAATGTTACTTGTGGACGTGGGGGACTGAGAAAGAGGAATAGCTAAGGTCCCAGAGTGTGCTTTTAGAGAAAATCTGTAAGGTCCCTGAAGCGATTGAGTCCCTTCCTGTAGTAAACCAACGGATTTGTTTAGTTATTATTTGATGAAGACGCTCGCAATATAATTGCATTAGTCAAATGAATTTGAGTTAAGGAGGGCAAAGCCGCTGTGTGTTAGTGTGACGTCAGTGTGTGTCATGCTGGGATAGGTTGGTTACTGAGAAGAGCCGCAACCGGATTGGCAGCCGTCCGTAAAAGGCAATTGGTTGAGCGAATGGGTGAACGGAATCTTGGGAGTAAAAGTAATTTCACTTTTTGAATTGTAATACATAAAACAGGCAAAATTAAATTTTTCAAGGGTTTTAGGAGTGCGATGAAAGGTGAATCTTACATTAAGGCTTCAGTGGGGGAACCAACCTCCCGGAGGATAGTCCAGCATATCTCGTAATGACAGAAAAGGGTATAGCTTCTTGTTTTTGGTTAAAACAATGGAGTGCATTGACTAAGAATCAAGGAACCTTAGCATTTACAGAGCATGGAACGTTTAATTTAAGGGTTCTAGACTAGTGATTATCTTTGTATGACATGAGACCGTTACCGAGACCAGCACAGTTCGAGGCTTTAGCAGTTTGGGAGCTGGCGGCCAGACAGCAGCATGAGCTAAAGACCAATAGAAGGATAAAGAAGATAGAGAAATCACTAGCCGAAGCGAGTTGGGATTGGGAACAAAAAAGATGGAGAATGGCAACCATGAAGGAGATCAAGATGTTCCCTGCAATCACGGAGGGTGAGGACTCAGATAAGGGAGACGATAACAAGGAAAGGGAGAATGAGGAGAAAAGAAAAGGGAAAATGTCTTATGTAGTTGATGACGATTCTGATGTAGAAGATTACATTACGCAGTTGCTGAGAGATAGACCTCCACCTATGATGACTTATGCAGGGGGTCCAGGGAATATTGCTACAGCTCCTCCTGCTCCACCTGGGACATCCCAAGGAGCCGCGGGTGCCGTACAAACAGAAGGAGGACAGATACCCGGGGTAGTACAGAGTACACCAAGTGCAGGAACCAGAGCGGAAGCTCAAGTGCAGGTGCTTACACCTTCTGCACCAGGGATTTACCCGAATGTACCCACTCCAATGTTACTGCCGTCAGCACAAGCACAGAATATGCCGAAATCTAATCAGATAACGGGGACGTCAGTGGATCTCGCACCAGTTATGAATGAGGCAATGGGAGTACCACTTACACAAAGTGCAAGTTCCAGTGTAGCACCAGATGCAATATCGCTGCCGATTACTGTTGGTCCAGCGGTACCCTAATATGCCCAGAAGAAATCAGAAACAGGAGCACAGGCAGAGATACCACAGAGTTTGGTGAGACGAGGAATGGGTGACTTAGTACAATCGAAATCATCATCAAGTACTTGTCCGGGTGAGCTTAAATCTCCTGTGGGATTTAGTCCTCTAGTGGCACTACCAGATGCAAATCAGAGTATGAGACTTTTGACCCCACAAGCCATAGGGATAGGGATAAAGCAGCTGTCAGCGACTAATGCGAGTAACATTTCATTACAAGGGTTAACAGCACAGCAGTTCACTAGTTGGTTGGATAGTTTAAATTCTTCACAAGTTGCCTTAAGCAGGGAAGAGCAACTGAATCGAGTAGGACTAAATATCGAGGCAAATGAATTGGTCAAGGGAACAATGGGATTGAATAGGCTAGAATCCTATACTGAAGAAGAGCTAAGGTATTGGTGTCCGAGGATTACAAAGGAAGTGGGAAAAATACACCAGAAATTAGCAGAAGTAGCAGAAAAACATGACATTGATCTTAAGGCAACAAAACATTTGAGATGAAGCTACAGATTAGATTTTGAGGCAAAAGATTTCGAACACATGAGATCGGCAGGAATGAAAGCACATCTAAGAGACTTACTGCAGAGTGCGCAAATTTGGGGAGCACTAGAGAAGTGGGAAGGCAGATGGGCGAAAAGGAAAGATAAACTGAAACGGGACTCAGAAGGGGGAACAGAAGGAGTAGAGAAAGGAGAAACGCTTAAAATGCTACCAATGAGGAAAATTCCAGGAGGGCAATTTGTTCATGTTCCTTGGCATCGAAGTGATATATGGTCTTTTAGCAATGATTACCCTAAATTGAGAGAAAAGCTGGTTGAGTGGTACCAACAGAGAGGTTTGTGAAACTTTCCAAATGTTTGTGAGAAGACTTGAATACCTTGTTTGAGATAGTGGTCCCAGCTGACTTATGGGTCGAATGTAAAAGAGCAGTGGACTGGCCAACGAGTGAACCCAAGAAGCATAAGATTACAGGCGCACCGTCACCTGAGGTAATGAAAAAGTATTATAAGGTGATTGAGCTTCTCAAAACTAAGATTTCCCCGAAAAACATTGATTGGCAGAGAATTGACAGGACGGTTCAGGAAACCGAAGAGTCAATACATGCCTCTTATGAAAGATTGTAGTGGTAAGGAAGCAGTCGAACCAAAAGACATGTTGCATTTCGTGTTCAGATTTGTTGAAGGGTTGAGACCTGAAGTAGGACAGATTATTAAGAATCATTTGATTTGTTGGCAAGCAAAGCTGATTGATGAGGTGTTGCAGTATGCCAAATACTGTAGTGATGAGACTGAACTAAAACAAAAGAAGTTGAAGGAAAAGGTAATGGTAATGCAGATTAAGGCAGCACAATCAGGAGTGCAAGGAGCTTTAGTGCCGCCGATGCCGCCGCAACAGAGAGCCATTGCATTTCAGCCTCAAGTGAGGGGCAGAGGACGTGGTATGGATGTGATGCGTGGTCCGGATCTGAATACAGTGGTTGTTCAGAATGACATGCAGGGGATGAAAAGAATGTTGCCATGTCACCTGTGTGGAAAAGTGGGACACTGGAAGCGGGAGTGCCCATTAATGGTGCAGGAAGGAATGATTCAGCAAGGTGATGTCAGTACAGTACAACCCGTGAGAGTCCCCAGAGTGAGGGGCCAAGTCCCGAATGTTCAACCCTGAGGTC
Source organism: Pleurodeles waltl (assembly GCF_031143425.1). NCBI lineage: Eukaryota > Metazoa > Chordata > Amphibia > Caudata > Salamandridae > Pleurodeles > Pleurodeles waltl. The sequence goes on from NC_090440.1 coordinate 404,591,624, forward strand.
AAAACTTTTTACCAGTTCAACAGATGCAGGTGCCACAGGCATAATTTACTCCTTTGACACCGGTACAGCAGCAGATTTCCATGGTGCCTAGACAGCAAATGCATATACCCAAAGCCCCGATGGAGCAGCAACAGGTTATGCTTACTCAACATGTCAATGGTCAGAGACCAGATAACAGTAACAATACAGTACACCAATTCCCATTTCACAGTGAGGATGAAATAAACGATGAATGGATGAGTGACAGTTCGCATGAAGGAGCTTGCATACTTGCTGCATCTCTAGAGGTAGATCAGAGCGGGCCATTTGTGAAGGGAAAGGTAATGGGACATAAAATGTTATTCTTGGTCGACACTGGAGCTACACGCTCTACAGTTAGGAGTATAGAAGTACCGGACTTACCTCTTTCTGGAAGGACAGTGCAGGTTGTGGGAGTGGAGAATAGGCAATTAACGAATTCTATCACAGAACCAGTACAGATTGAAATTGGAAATTATACCGGACTGCATAGATTTGTGGTATGCGACTCAAGTCCTGTATCTTTGTTAGGTAGAGACTTATTGTGCAAGACCAAATGCTCCATAAATTGTACAGATGCAGGAATAGAAGTTCAGACCAATAGTGACAATGAGGAAGAGCAGGCATCAGCTATGGTTCTTAATAACACATTTGAAGAGTACCCTTTGATTGAGATTTTTCCAATGTTTACTTTGGAGGAATTGCATGCAGATTTACAGGGAACAGTAAAGAAGGAGGTTTGGGATTTGATGGGAAAAGAAGTAGGGTTGATCAAAGGTGTGGAGCCAATTAAAATCACTCTGAAGCCGAATGTTGAGTTTCCGAAACTTCCACAGTACAATATGCCACAGGATGTGTTAATGAAAGTGGCACAAATAATTGGGGATTTCTTAAAGCAGGGAGTTTTGAAGGAAGTGTTGAGCAGTCCTTGTAATTCACCGATAATGGGATTGAAAAAGCCTTGTGGAAAGGTGCGAATTGTGCAGGATTTACGGAAAGTGAATGACATAGGGGGTCATTCTGACCCCGGCCGGCGGCGGAAGCCGCCGTCCTGGCTGAAACCGCCAGAATACCGCTGCGCGGTCAAAAGACCGCCGCGGGTATTCTGGGTTTCTCGCTGGGCTGGCGGGCGACCGCCAGAAGGCCGCCCGCCAGCCCAGTGGGAAACACCCTTCCAGGAGGATGCCGGCTCCGAATGGAGGCGGAGGAGTGGAAGGGGTGCGACGGGTGCAGTTGCACCCGTCGCGATTTTCAGTGTCTGCATGGCATGGGGCATCCACTAACTAGTACCCTGCACCCAAATACCATGCCAGGCAACAGAGATGGTTGAAAAACACATTGTACTCACCCTCTTGTGTCTGCTGTGATACCCTCAAGCACCCATCCAGCTCTGGGTAGGCCACTGCCAGTATGCAGGCCATCTGGGGGGTCAGGTACCGACGGGCACCCCTCCCTCGTTGGGAGGCCATCCCAAGCTGGGCCTCTGTGGTCTTCCGGGCCAAGCATCTCAGGTCCTCCCACTGTTTCCTGCAGAGGGTGCTCTGCCTGCTATAGACCCCAAGGGTCTGCACGTCCTTGGCGATGGCATACCACAACCCCTTCTTCTGATGGGCACTGACCTGCAGAGGAAACACAGAAGGTGGGACACCATAAACCTGACAATCCAACCTGTGACACATATGGCCCACAAAAAGCATTATCCCATCATCAGGCACACACATGACCCATACCCCTGCGTTAACGCTGCCACCAGCCATACCCCCGGCCCACTGCCAGCACAGACACATCTCCATGCAGCCATGTTGCATGCAACATACCCATGGTGTGCTCACCTGTGGGTCTGGAGGCACATACAACTACCCATACTGGGGTAGGCCCATCCACGAGGCACTCCAACTCCTCCGATGTGAAGACTGGGGCCTTTTCCCCTGTTGCACGAGCCATGGCAGGTTCCAGACACAGGTCACAGCAGCACACGCAGTGGAGATGTCGTCCTGTTGAAACGGTGAAGTGGTAGAAAGGAAATGACGGTCACGTCCGCGGACGCCGCCGGCGTTGATCGTCATTGGTTCCCATTCTCCATGGAGGGCCATGTTAGCCAATGAGGAATTACACGGCGGTACAGACCGCCTTCTGCCATGATGTGAACGCCAGCGGTGTAAGGTCACTTACACCTGTCCCTGAATACAGGACTGGAGGGTGCCATGATCTAATACTGGTACACATGTATAGATTAATAAGTGCATCATTGTAGTCGAATGTACTCACCTACACAATTCCAGTGTCCAACATACAAGCATGCTCTGTGTTCAGTGCAGTAGTGTGTTCCTGGTTCCTGTTGTCACTCCTTTCTTACATTTGGGTCCCTTGGGTACCAACCACTGTGGAGGAATAGGAGGGGGCACACACCGGTGTACAGACCCCTTCCGGACCTGGCTACACTGGAGGACCGGCACATCATACTCACCTATCATCAGGACAGGGCCACAGTCACAGAGCTGTGTGAACAATTGGAGCCTGATCTGCTACCTGCTATCCGTAGCACCACAGCAACCCCCCCTCTTGTGCAGGTACTCCCAGTGCTCCATTTCCTGGCAACTGGCTCTTTCCAGGTGATAGTGGGCTTGGCTGCAGGGGTATCACAGCCAATGTTCTCTATTGTGCTTGCAAGGGTGTTGTCTGCTTTGCTCAAACACATGTGCAGCTACATTGCATTACCCCAGGTAGCTGATGTGAAGGCTGGATTCTATGCAATGGGACATATACCACATGTTATTGGGGCCCTTGGTGGGACCATATCACCTTAGTCCTCCCCCAGAGCCCCCGAACAAGTGTACAGGAATCTGAAGAGTTTCAACGTACTCAATGTCCAGATGGTGTGCCTGGCTGACCAGTACATCTCCCACGTCACTGCCATGTATCCAGGGTCAGTGCATGATGCTTTTGTCCTGAAGAATAGCAGTGTCCCATAGCTGATTGCACAACTACAGAGGCACAGAGTGTGGCTAATAAGTGAGCCTGAGTCCCCACCCAATGTATGTGAGTGTATGCCTTCAGGAGTCATAGCCCATGCCATTGTGCAGGACTAATGTGTGTCCCTTACTTCTTGCAGGTGATTCCCGCTACCCAAACCTGTCATGGCTCATGACTCCTGTTAGGAATCCGAGAACAGGGGCTGAAAATAGGTACAATGATGCTCATGGGCGTACTAGGAGGATTGCAGAAAGGACCTTCGGGTTCCTGAAGGATAGGTTCAGGTGCCTCCATCTGACAGATGGATCCCTATGCTACTCCCCTGAGAAGGTCTGCAAAATCGTTGTTGTGTGCTGCATGTTGCACAATTTGGCCCTCAAACGGCATGTACCCTATCTGCAGGAGAAGGGGGTGACAATGCAGCTGTGGCAGCAGTGGACACTGAGGACAGTGAGGAGGAGGAAGAGGAGGAGGATGTGGACAACAGATCACATTTGATCCAGCAGTACTTCCAATGACACCCAGGTAAGACTGTTGAACTAAACATTTCTACATTTTAGTGTTGTACTGTGTGAATGCAGCATAATGCAAGTCATTCCCTTTGCATCCCACCTGATTGTCACCTATGCCGTCCCTTATTGCAGATGTTGGTGTTATTCCAAAAGAGTACTGCTGTGATGTGAACAGACTACTGAGACACATTTGTTGGATGAACCAACATGTTACTGGACATTTACACTGGATCATGCAGTTCATTACAGTTCATTACATTGTACATTACCTGTAGATAAAGCACTATCACTCAAGTTGTGTCCAAGGGTGTTTAATGAAAAGTGTTCTACAATAGGAAGTGCAAGAGAGTGGGGTGATGTTTGAGAATAGTCCAGTGTAGTGGACCAATCTGTTTGTAGCACAGGTCAAGTGTCCAAGGGGCCATAGGAAGGGAAGACATGGGGAGTTCAAAGTGGACAAGGTGACACAGTGGAACACAAGGGGGACATTCAGGAGGGGCTCATTTCCTGGTGGTGGTCTTTGGCTTGGCAAGTGTCTCTGGTATCTGTCTGGGTCACAGGGAACATTTGCGGGGTGGTTCAACTTCTGCAGGGGGAAGGGTGCTTGTGGCCTTTGGGTCCTGTAGCAGGGCCTCCTGTCACTAGCTGCAGGAGATGTGGAGGGCTGGTCAGTAGGCTGGCTAGTGGAAGGGGCCCACTGATGTGATGTGTAGTCCCTCATGATGTTGGCCATATCACCCAGCACCCCTGCAATCGAGACCATGGTGGTGTTCAGGGCCTGTAATTATTTCTTGATCTCCTGGTGGTGTTCCTCCTGCAGCTGCTGGTTCTCCTGCATGATGTCTATCACATGACCCATCTTGTCCTGGGATTGTTGGTAAGCCCCCAGGACATTGGTGAGAGCCTCCTGGTCAGTCGGTTCCCTGGGCCTGTCCTTTCCCTGGCGCACAGCTGTCCTCCATCCATCCCTGGCCCCCTGTGCCTGTGTCCCCTGAACGGTATGCCCACTGCCACTGACCTGAGGACCCTCATTGTCTTGCCTGTGAGGTGTGGACTGGGGTCCCTGTACAGGTGGGCGTACTGCTGATTGACGTGTCCTGGGGACAGTGGTCTGGGGACGTAGGGTGGCTGCTGTGTTGTTGGATACTGAGGGGGGAGTCTCTGTGGTGGACTGGGTGTGGGCTGGGGTAGCTGACTGACCAGTGGTCCCTGATGGGCCAGGGAATTAATCCAGATCCAGAACTCCAGAGTTGCTGTCATCACTGGGGGCATCCTCTGGTGGGGGACTGGGTAGCCGTGGCACCTCCTCATCGCTGAGATTGGCTGGGGCACCTGTGGGGATGTAAGTGGTGTATTATGCTACATGTCTGTGACAAATTCTGCATCCCTAGCTTCCCCTGTATTGTTGCTGTTGCCCTGCCACCTTTGTTTGTGTATGGTGATGTGCTGTGGGATTGTTAGTTCTCCATGCTGTGCATGCATTGGTGGTGAGTGTACATACTTGGCTGGGAGGGATGTGCATGCAGTGGGTATGGCATGCAGGGCTTGGCATTTAAGTTTGTTAATTGTGGAGGTGCACTGTGTGGGATGGAGTGGAGTGATGGGTGTTAGGGTGAGGGGTGGTGGTGGCACGCGGGTATGGGGGGTGATAGGTAGTAAATGTTGACTCATCAGTGTCCAGTTCTCCGGCAACTCCAGTGAGTCCCTCAGGATGCAGTATTGCCAAAACTTGCTCCTCCCATTCTGTCAGCTGTGGGGGTCCACGCCAGTCCTGTGGATAGCGAGCTGGTGCCTTGCCGCTATGGAACACACCTTCCCCATAGATTGTTCCACCTCTTCCTGATGTCGTCCCTTGTTCATGGATGCTGTCCCATGACATTCACTTTGTCCACGATCTTCTATCATAGCTCCATCTTCCTGGCAATGGATATCTGCTGGATCTGTGCTCCAAACAGCTGTGGCTCTACCCTAACTATTTCGTCAACCATGACCCGCAACTCCTCATCAGTGAAACGGGGGTGCCTTTGGACATGGGTGTTGTGTCGTGTGTGTATTGTGCAGAGGATGTTGAGTAATGTGGTAGGGTGTGCTGTGTGTGGTGCGTGACGGATGAAGGGTGGTTGTGGTGTGTGTGTGTGAAGTTGCCTCTCTGATTTGCGTGGCTAGCTATTGCAGTTTTTTTGAGTTAGCAAAGGATTGTGGGTCATGTGGGTGTGTTTTATTGTGCTGTTGGTGGGTGTGTGGGGTGTGTGTAATTGTGTCAGGTGTGGGTTTTTTATTCTAGCCAATGTTGTCTTGTTTTGTCTTTGGGTGGCCATATCCTCTCTGGCGGTGTTCATCACCAATGGTTTACCGTTGTTGAATGTCCGCTGTGATGATTATTTGGAGGGCGTAGTATTGGTGGCGTAACAGTATGGGTGGTAGTACCGACAGTTTATCACGTTCAGTGGGTCTGACGGATTTGTGGTTGTGGCTGTTTTCTGTCGATTTTGCATGTATGTGTCATAATGTGGCAGAAGGATGTCCTCCTCCGCGGCGGTATGCTAGCAGCAGTCAGCAGGGCGGTATTCGGTATTTACCGCCAAGGTAATAATGAGGGCCAAGGCCTTTTGCACCCAGACTGTGTGTGCTGTCTGGTAGGCTTGACCTAAAAATCAAAACCGCACCAGAATGTAAAGAATGGAACTTAGACTGAATAAGTGACCTACATCTGACATGAAAACCTCAATAGCTTCGCTGTATACAGTCAAATATCTTAATCTCTGATCGGTATGCCTAGCAATGTGGATGGTGGATTACTCAGGTGTTCCAGTCTAGTGTTTGTCCTAGAAAGTTACATGAGATTGGGAATGATTTGCTAAGCATCATGCTCATAGAGAAAGTGTATGGATCTGGGGAGTGGGGGGAAGAGCAGGAAGAACCTCCTAGAGCTTCTTAACCTTTTTCTACTGACTGAATGATGAATGCTGGAATGTTGTCAGCAGTGGAGATAATAAATAGGAGTCACTATGGATGAATTACAATGTGCATGTGAGGACTGCACAGGCATGTGCAGGGGCTGGCGAACTGTGTGTCTGGCCTGCTCCGAGTAGGGAAGGAGGCACGCAGAGAAAAGCCTGTTCACAGGGAGGAGAAAATACAACGTTTTTTGAGAGGGCTGTGTACAATGATGAGCACCATAGACATTTTACTCTGAGGTAGAATCGGCTCTCAGAGCAATGTTTGAGTAAGAACTAAAGACAATTTCAAAAACAACTCTGTTAAAAATATAAAATGTTCTGAAATGTATGCTGAAAATAGGATCTGTATTCTATAATATGTGTGTTTTGCAGGTCAAGGTTTGGCTAATACTTGCTAATAATGTTAATATTCCATTAACAAGGGTGCCCTTAATTAACGCTTTGCTGGTCCAATGTGTCTTTTTAACAAGAACTTATTCTGTTTGCTGACTTTGGCTTACAAGACCTTTAACTGCCCTACTTTTCGTGGGGAAAGCAATTTCTGATTCCAACTGCACCTCTGACAGAGGAGACACAGCAGCCCTCATTCTCCGGTACCTCTCTGCATCATTTGACACAGTCCCATACCCCATCCTCATCAGGCATTTGTACGAGATTGGCATCAAAGGCCCTCCTTTCTGCTTTCCTCTGGAGCTGATCCTTCTTAACTGATAGAGATTGTCAACCTGACACTTTACTCCTCAGAAGACTATAAACTCATTTGTGGAGTGCCTTAAGGCTAATCGTTCAGCACCACCCTCTGATGAATCACCAGCAAGTTGGACTGTGGGAACACCTTCTATACCATGATCACAAAGCAACTCACAAGAAGACTACAAACCCTCCAGAATCAAGAGTCAGACTCATCCTCAACCCCTTACGCAGAGCCCTCATCACACCGCACCTTAAGGAGCTACACTGGCTCCCGATAAGTAAAAGCGCTCAATTCAAACTCCTGACATACACCTTCAAGGCACTACACAACTCAAGCCCCAGCTACCTAAACAGTCGCATTTTCTTCCACCAACCACCCAGACACATCCCTCCGCAGGACTGCTACTTACACATATCCCACGCATATACAGACCAGATGAGGAGGATGGGTGTTCTCTTACATCACTCCTAAAGCATGGAACAATCTCCCACTAAACATCAAAGCCTCCTCCTCTCTTCTTGAATTCTGCAGGAAAAGACCTGGCTTTTCAATTAACCAAAAAAACAAAAAAACACATATACAGGGCTCTGTGCCAGGACAACCTCGCAGGTGATAGTGAGCTTTACAAAGAGACATAGCATAATATAACCTCAGCTCAGCCTGACGACTGCCTTCAATCACACATGCTTCTGGGCATGAATATGAGCATGTTTCCTGTAGGGGTTTCAGTTATGAGTTTTTCACAGATAGTTACTGGAAGGTCATTGCAAGCAGGGCCCTCGGGAAATGGTGATGGTGTTTACACCTCGACGCTGATCAAGAAGAGCCTTCTACTGTATGTAACCTCTAAGCAGGTGTTCTGAACTCCCAGTGTTTATTGTGATGGCACTGATGGGATTGTGAAATCACTGAAGGGCAACCTAGGATATAACTTACAACACAGATCTATGGCCAATCAGTATTGCTTTGTTTTGAAAAGAAGAAGAGTTTTATTTGTGAACTGTGAGTGAAATTATATTGTAAGAGTCAAGAAAATGTGTGCAATAATAATAATAACCAGCATATTAAACAAGCATTGGCAAAGCCAATATGTCTTCCCTTAGCAAGCTTGCAAACTGTTTTAAAAAAATTAGGCTTGCAAACTGTTTTTAAACAATTGACTTATTTGATTTTTTGCAGTTCCCTATAGTGCAGACTTGGCATAGGGCCATTAGAGCATGACACAAGAGTTGTATTACAGAAAACCAACATCATAAACAAATAATTTACTAACTGGAAGAAAAACAAGACTATGGGCCTGATTCTAAGCTCCGCCCGCCAAGCGGGAACCGCCAGAAGACCGTACCGCGGTCAAAAGACCGGTGCGGTAATTCTGGGTTTCCCACTGGGCTGGCGGGCGACCGCCAAAAGGCCGCCCGCCAGCCCAGTGGGAAACACCGTTCCCACGAGGAAGCCGGCTCCGAATGGAGCCGGCGGAGTGGGAAGGTGCGACGGGTGCAGTTGCACCCGTCGCGAATTTCAGTGTCTGCAAAGCAGACACTGAAATTCTTTGTGGGGCCCTCTTACGGGGGCCCCTGCAGTGCCCATGCCATTGGCATGGGCACTGCAGGGGCCCCCAGGGGCCCCACAACACCCCATACCGCCATCCTGTTCCTGGCGGGCGAACCGCCAGGAACAGGATGGCGGTATGGGGTGTCAGAATCCCCATGGAGGCGCAGCAAGCTGCTCCGCCATGGCGGATTCCCATGGGCAGCGGAAAGACGGCGGTACACCGCCGGCTTTCCGCTTCTGGCCGCGGCTGTACCGCCGCGGTCAGAATGCCCGGCGGAGCACCGCCAGCCTGTTGGCGGTGCTACCGCCGACCCCGGCCCTGGCGGTATTTACCGCCAGGGTCGGAATGACCCCCTATGCAATTTATTTCTGCATACGAACAGTATCATGGGAGAAGTACTTTACAGAGCAGTCATAAAAAAAAGAACCATAAAGCTATTCAGGTCAACCAAGGCGATGTGATGAGCCTCCTTTTAACCAAAGTATCTGTCAAGAGGATTTTGAGAGACTGCTGGGAGGGAGTTCCAGGGTGTTCTTGTGCTACCAGGAAATGATTGTAGCATTCTTGCTTGAATGTCAGAGATTAAAGCAGGAGGGATTCAGGACTTCTTGATTCTTACTGGATGCCCAAGACTTTCATTTTTTCCACCAGGTAGAAAGATGTGGAGTTGTAGAGGACCTTATGGGTGGTGCATGCAGTTTTACATTATGCTCTTACTCAATGGGGAGCCACCGTAGAGGCTGAAGGGTAGCAGAGATGTGGCCTGATACAAAGCTGGCAGCAGCATGCAGTACTGCTCTCAGTGTTGCGAAAGACAAGTGAATTCCCATAATCCAGCCTTGAAAAAACAAACAACTGGACCATCAATTTCAGGTCCTTCTTATGAATGAACCGCCTGATGCCCCAACGTGGTTTTAGCTAGGAACTTCTGGTCATGGCCAGAACTTGCCTCTGAATGTCCAGAGGCAATATTTGCAGTGACCACATTGCAGTTCAGGTGAGGGAAGAATTCCAACCACTCTTGGATAGGAAAGTTAGATTTTTATTTTGGGGAGATTAGTAAGAATTCGGGTTTTGTATGGTTGAGTTTCAGCTGGTGGTTAGGCATCCATTTATGAATGCTGTTGATGGCGATAGAGAGGTGGCGGATGTCTTTTGGCGATGATCAAGTGGGCTGAAACATAGCCTCTTTCTGTATGCTGTAGTGCACAGAAACAAAATGTGAATGATGCTAGAAGTGATCTACAGATGAAAACGACTGACCGAAAGCCCTTATATATATTTATTTTTCTATTATGATGCTGTTGGAGAACATGAGGGTGGCTGAAGCTGCGTTCCAGCCAGGCCTAAAACCATATTCCCCATTTAGTAAAAGAAGATGTTTCTGATCTTGGAACAGGAGTGATCCCTTTTGCTGAAACTAACTTGGGGCTCCATTTCCAATGCACATTTATAGCCTGGAGACACTCTCGATTAATCTTGGTTTCTTACTCTGTGCCTTGACTAATGACGTTGTTAGTCCACAGCAACATATCTACCAAACTAACGAAAGAGATACTGTTGTCAGCTGCTCTGTTCTCTCTTAGACACAAGATTAATTGGGTTACTGGGATTTCAACAATTCAGAGGGATGAGAGATAACATGTGCCCTTGATCAATGTCTATGCAGTCAACTGGAAGATAGCGCAGTGACCAAGGATCCAATGGCCTCAGCTGGATTCTTTCTCAGCAAATCACAAAAATATGTTTCCTTGTCCATGCTAGTTTCTTCAAAGGTGTTAATGGAAATGAGGCTGCTGTATACTCTTCGTGCTTGCGTGTAGACATTCTGTTGAATCAAATGCACATAGTCCTGCAATACTAACCAATGCTGCACAGATTTAGAGAGCTGTATCTCAAATTGTTCCAAAATATGCAAAAAAAGGTAGACTCACAAATCTTCATATTTACCCCAGGATGGGAGAGGTGGAGTGCTCTGAATCACAACACACAGGTGGTATCGCAGTCCTGTGGATCATGAGAGTCAAGGCAGGCTTCCAGTCTGGTACCTGGAGCTTTTGGAAGGCTTCTTGGCTCTTGCATCAGTCTTGGGACCTAGAAGCTGGCCTGGAGGCACTTCTGTCGGTGAGGCAGAAAGGAGAGGAGTTGGGTCTTAGAAGCAAGTGGTCATTGCTTCTCTGATTCCTGTAGCTTGGCACCAACTCCTATTGCTATGAGAGGCAAGCCTTTTGGCATGCTCCCTAGTCGACCTTCATTGAGTGCTGCAAAACCCCAGGTGAGATGAAGATGAAATGTTGTTCTACTTTGTATATACCTGAAAACAAGGGTAGATGAGTCCGGCTGAATGTACAGTCAGAAAGAAGCATGATTCAAGTCATTTTGAAGGGGCCAATTGGAACACCATAGGTTTTACATGTAAAGGACATGATCAAGAGGTGATACTGATCTTGAGGTAAGGGTGGAAGTTGCCAAAGAGGGAACAGGCGTGCCTTGATTTCTGTAAATTGTAGGCCTGTCCAGCCTTATATTTCTTTTGATAATTCATTTATAAGGTGACACGTAAGGGTTACCAATAATTACTCTTAGAGGTCGACACAAATCTTTGGACTCAGATAGGAGTGTGATAACATCCTAGCAATCAACATTAACAATATCAAATCAATAAACATCGCTTTCAAATTTGGAGTCAGTAATTTGTATACACCATGACCAAGGTGGCCATGAATCACCACACCAGTTTAATAAGGTTCAAACATTTATTGCCCTTTAGATAAAAAATGCTAAGATCATGTAAATCAAACGCAAGACCAAATGATAAAAATACAAGAATAACACAGGCTGACCAAACCTTCGAAAGAATCTTAACCTAGACAGAATATTTATCTTTAAACATTCAAGAACCACCATGCAGAATACCAACAATAAAAAATGAATGATGGAAATTGAATACATTTAGTAATTGCAGATGAATTATTTACAATCAAATTATATGGAATAGTCAAATTTAGTTTTTGGCATCCTTAACTATTACTCTGATTCGATAAACATGTTTAGGCTTCATGCAAAAAGAAAAAAAGAAAAAAATTACTTTGGAAAACATCGGACTATGGCACTAACCAAAAACAGGGGTTGGATTTTCTAAAGAGAGAAAACATAAAAATTAGCAAGAAAGACAAATGCACATTTGGTTATATCTCTCCTAAATGGATCAGCAAGCAGCAACGTCTTCATCAGTAGAGCATCTTCTGGTCTTCTTCATTGGACAATGGCATGATAGGGAACATTTCAGTAATGTTTGGCCTTAATGTATCTGAACTGTCAATGGCGAAAAGCTAAGGACATAGCACATTAGACTAGCAGAGTACAAGACAATCTGTAGACAACTGAGTACTGCAAGGAACTGAGAGGAACTGAATTTACATCACCTAAACATTGCTATATTGAATCCTAGAAAGCAACTAGCTAAGTTTCCATTGGTCAGTCTATGGGGTGGTTTAGTGTTCAGCCAATAACTATTCATCCACGTTTTAGAAGTATGTTTTCCTCATTTTCTGCATTCATGATTGGCTCATCTCCTCTGCTCCTGGTCACCAGTTTCCACAGTAGAATACAGTTGCTGCAGGTTATACATAAGCACTGAAGACTATTGTTCCTGGGTACACATTATCTCATCCCAGGAAGACAGACAAATGTTACAACATAAGAACATAACTTTTCCATAATGAACAAATCACACAGGATGCTCAGAGAAACATCATTTTACAGAGTTAACACTTTTAAAACATTGCCTCTAGAAAATTACTAAACGTGAGGCCTTTTAAAACGAATGCTAAAACATGAAGAATTAAACATTTCATAATATTAAAACAATTAACCATTTTAGTACCTATTAATATTCATTTTTCAGTACATCTAATTATGAATAAACAAAATATATTTTCAATAGACAGTTACAAGTTGTTTATGGTGTTCACCATAACAGCTACACGTTTTTATTTTACTAATACATGATTTCAGTTAAGTCTTTTAATACATGTTATTTCACATTATATTTTAATGACACAATTTTTATTGATAATGTTTGCACCATCACAGAAGTATACAGCCCGAAACTGATTCACTACAGGCGTAACTGGTATCATATAATTTACAGGCAAGGCTGGAACTGAAAGAATGAGATTTTGTTTTCTGAGGATATGATGTGAATCTGCAAACTGGTGGTTGGGCTGGTTTGATGTGGCAAATGCTGATTTTTGAGGTCCTCATAAGGGTTCTATGTAGGCCTTCCTTGGGAAAAACTTCAGATTTTACTCAGGACAGGCTGAGAGGGTAAACAGAGGCTGGCTGAAGGAAACAATGAAGACTTGCGCACAGGAGGTTGGGGGGGCAGCTGAAGGTTGTGAGACCGCTTTTACCCTTCGACATCATTTTGGGGTTTCTAGACTTGAGACTCCCGGAGAAGTACAGGAAAGCTCTTCGAATAACCGGGTCACTTCAGGCAAACTTTTCTAACACAGCGCCGATATTGGGGCAGTAGCGCCTAGTATGACAGGAGCAGCACTTAGGGTGCTTCTTCACATTTACTCTGTACTGATCTGTCGGTGAGAAACGATCGTAAAACATAGAGCGCCCTCCAGCGGACCATGAAATGGGCTTGTCGGAGGGATAAACACCGGGAAAAGTTGTTTTCAGTTCACAAATATGATTTGCTGCTTTTATTCCACAAATAGCAGAGGTTTTACAACTCATATTTCACATGAATGAAGTCATACCTGTGAATTATTTTCCACAATTTGCGGTTATGACCTCATTCAAATGAACTTGAATGATTTCATCCAATCAAAACATCCAATCAAAGCCTGGGTCTCTGCCAGATTTCCTTTTCTCCGCCAAGTTAGTCTCTTAGCATGATGGTACATTTAGATGATGACACTGATGAGCTTCACTATTCCAATTTGTTTAATTAGTTTCCTTTAAACCTGACCACTCTAATTGCAATCAGCGCTAGTTATTAACTGTATCGCAGCAAAAGGTGTTTTAACTAAACCCTTTCCTTTCCGAAGTACATAACTAAATATTTTCTCTCATTTTTGTGCAGACATCAAAGCTTTTCTGTCAAGCATTTTTTTTTTAAATTCCTGCCTCAAACAAATAAACATTTTTAGTCAAACAGCATCAGAATAAACGTGAAATATAATCCTAATCATTCTAATTGCAATCAGGGCTCATTATTAGCCGTACAATGCAGACCGCGTCTTAAAAAAGTTTCACTGTTTTCATTTATATTTTTGTTAAAATGCACTCTAATTCCAACCCCAGCTGTGCACAGCCCTCATCCATGTCCAACAGGGTTTGGCTGAAGAGCTTGGCCAACGGCCAGACTGTTTCCAACCTGATGTGGGAGCCCAACCCAAGCTGCACACACTCTTTGTACTTTGCTGCAGGGCCCCATTGAGCCAATGGAGGGCTAAATTAAAAGGAGAGTATACATATTTGTGGCATATTTTGGCACCTTTGATGCATCTGCATGAAATTTGGCAAAGGCATAGCACATTTAACCTTTGTTAAGTATTTTTAAGTTTGTGCTAAAATGTGTTCATTTGCTAATAACATTGACACGTTGTGATGAATCTGCACAAGCTTGGCAGTAGCTTGAAACGTTTGGTTTTTGATCAGTATACCATCTTTTGTGGCAATCCGTCAAGGGAGGGCAAAGTTAAATGGGAGGGTAATACAGTTTTCAATTGCCTATAACTTTAGCCCTGAGAAACAAATCTGCATTAACCGTGAGAGGCAGTTAGCAAATTACACTGGGATGAAGTATTTCAGGTTTTGTGCAGATCCAATTGGGGAAGAGTTACATAGGGGGTCAAAACATTTTTGATTTACTAATAGCATTGGTACTGCCAGATATATCTGCATGAAATGTGGCAGCATGTTTAGCCTACTCCTGGGTTGCTCACATTAATCCTTGCCGGTCAAGGGGAGGAGATTTTCAAGGGGCTGATTTAGCTAACTGAAAATCCACACAAAATTTGACAGAGGTTTAGTGGGTTTAGCTTACTGTTGGTTATGTGACATTTTAGACTGACCATCTGGGGAGGGCAAAAATAAATGGGAGGGTAATTAGACTTTAATTAATTAATTACTGTGGCACTGTTCAATTTGAAAGAATGTTGGAGGCTATCAAATTTTGCTGGGTGCAAGCCGTGCAACGAACTGTCCGCTGCACACAGACACAGGTTGCTGGGCACAGGGCATAGCTCAAAGCAGTGTACAGCACAGAATGGTACATATTAGGCACCCATGCAAAGTGGGGATTGGGTGGCCATTGCAGGTTGGGCATAGAGCCTGGCCCTGCACCAATGGGTCCCCAGGGCCAATATTGTCCCGAGAGGGTGCCTGCATCCTCCCGCCCTCTTAAGAATAGTGTTGGACCCTGGGAGATGGGGTCCCCTGGGCCAAAAGCAGCCTGGGGAGGGGGCAGAGTGCCCCAGCACCCTTTTAAACATGAAGTAGGAGCCCTGTGGGCTTTAGGGCACCCAGTACTTACTGGGTGGGCCCCTGGGGAGGGGGTCCTTAGGGCCAAAATTGGCCCAAGGAGGGGGGCTGCATGCCCCCCCCCCCTTTATAATAGGGCCAACCCCGGGAGTTGCGGCCCCCAGGGCCAAATACAGCCCAGGGAGGGGGGTCACATCCCACCTCCCCTAAAAAAAGGTAGCTCGCCATGGGGGATAGGGTCCCTGGGACTAAAATCGGCCTGGGGAGGGGGGGCTGCATGCCCCCCACCTGGGTTGACTGCCCTTGGGGGGCACCAGGACCTGCAGCTGCACTCCAGCTGCGTACGGCCAAACGCTGCATGCAGCATGGGGTTGGCTACATGTGGGGCAGCAGGCCCTGTGGACAACCCCACTGCTGTGTGCGGCAGAGGTTGGATTAACGTATGCTAAATAAATATTACTTTACATTAAAAAACCCATAGAATTTCTCTGAAAAAAACAAATGTTACAGGGACTTTATAGTTAGGAAATAAAGTTTAAAGAGCCTTACAAATTCACTAACAACCAAAGGTCACAGGGACGTTGTAGTTAAGTTTACAATTTAAACGCACAAACCCATACAAATTCAGCAGTTATAGGTAGAGTTATCTTAAGTAACATTAACTCACACCCTCACTATACACTGCTAATTCTCCACATATGACATCACTTATGGCATCTTCTATGACATCATTAATAAAATCACTCAAACATTTGTTGTAAAATATTGATGAGGAAGCTGTACATGGTTGGGTTGTGAGTTATAGTTACCTTAGGGCACGAGTTATAGTTACTTGAGATAACTCTAACTGCTGAATTTGTATGGGTGTATCCATGTAAAATGTGAACCTAACAATAAAGTCCCCGTAAACTTTTTTTCTTAGTGAAAATTTGATTTCCTAACTATAACATCCCTGTAACCTTTGTTTTTTTAAATGAAAAGATATATATATGTGAATACAAATCTATATATATATATATATGTATATATATATATATATATATATGTATCTATATATATGTTTTGTTATAAATATTCACTTAAAAAAACAAAGGTTACAGGGATGTTATAATTAGGTTTTGAATTTACTCATACAAAAACATAGAAATTCACCAGTTCTAGTTATCTCAAGTAGCTATAACTCACGCCCCAAGGTATTTATAACTTGCGCCCGCCATGCACAGTTTTTCATAAAATATTTTACTGCAAATATTGCATTGACATTATAAATTATTTTATCAACGATGTCATTAGTGTCGTAATTTGTTTGGTAGTTAGGAGTGCATGGTGAGGGCGCGAGTTATAGTTACCTAACGGGATGAGTTAGAGCTACTTGAGAAAACTACAACTATAACTGGTGAATTTCTATGTTTTTGTATGAGTAAACTATAACATCTAACTATAGCAGTCCCTGGGACACCAGCACAGGCTCCCCATGAAATCCTGGTGCTGCGCTCAATCTATACCTAGTATGACAGCAGCGTCAGGCTCGGTCTGAGCGGCTTGGTCTGCCCCTCAGACAGTGCACTGGAGTCTGTGCTGTGTCTCCAACCCAGCTGTGCAACACAGCTGGGTTGGAATCTAAATGTGGATGTCAGTTTGGCCGACCTAAGACGGACGGCCAAACTGACAGCCCACTTGGGTGCACTCCACCCCTCCTCTCCCCTACCATGGTCCAGCCCCGCCTGTCCCTGCACATGCTGGCTCAGAGCCAGCAGATGAAAAATAAAACAATAATAAAATATTGTTTTATTTTTCACCTGCTGGCTCTGAGCCAGTGGGGCGACACTCCTTCGCCATTGTGGAGGAGCAGTCTCTGTGCTCCTCCCCCTCATCTACCCCATGGCAGAGAGGAAGGCACAAAAAACACATTGATGAGCAGTAGTTTGTTACCTGCTACAAAACATTGAACAGAGTGCAGTAGTGGGTGCAAGCTGACCCGGGCCTCAGTGGTCCACACGTTGCTGATGGCCATGGAGGAACAGGTCAGTTTGTCTTAGTTCTCACTTCTCCGTGACCTGCAGCATTGTGAATGTCACGGAGGAGTGGGTCAGATGTCACCCACTCCTATGTCCTGTTTCTAATTACGAACAGGTGCCTCGTCCTTTGTCCTGATCCTAACACACAAGCACACAAGGTTCAAAATCTGTTCTTGGACAAGGGGGGTGTCAGTGTGATTAACCGCCCGGATTCTGGCTAGGCATGTGCTTCAGAGGAAAAGCTCTCTTTTTCATCTTCCCTTCTCTGAGTTCATATTCTCTGTTATGTTATGCTATGTAATGTTAGGTTATTGTAGCTGGATATGTAGCATACAACTTATCACCCAATTGGGCATTCAAGCCCTGGAGCAGGTGTGTAGGTGTGGGTCTGTGGTGGAAATGAGTCTGTCAGACTTAGGACTTGTAACCTCTTTGGACACATTGCACTGGGACAGTTATGAGAAAAAAATAAGTAAGGAACCCCATAGTCTCTAATATTGTTTATGATTGTGCTGTATTTCTTATGTTAGTTTTTCCATCTCCAGCATGAAGCATACTTTTTGTATCCCTAGTGCTTCTTTTTATTTCTCCTAGAATTGGAGAATTGCCTTTATTGGCACTAACAGGAAATAAATTGTTTTATCTTTGGTATTATGTGGCGGTTAAATTTCTTCCGATGGTGTACCTTAGGGTGTCACTGATGGGCAGCCGACCAAGTCCAACCAAGTTATCTTGTGGATGTTATTTTTTTTAAAACCTTTATTTTTCAGTTTTTTCAAACATAATACATCAGTTATTTGAGCATGATGTTGATAGCATTATGGGCTCCATTTAAAAAAGCATTTCTCCAACCATCCCTCACTCACTCATTTCATCTGCATCCCTCGAAGGTGCAACACAATATCCCATGTTCGTGTATGTCTATTTTTGTTGTTGTTAAGTGAGCCTTCTTCTCCCACTGAATCAGGATTGTTTCCCACATGGTCATCTGAGCTGTCACTGTCTATTAATTCTGTGTCTGCGTCCGAGTCTAGGAGTTTTTCACATAGATGTCGCCAGACTGTGAGGTCCTCATCCACTTTTTGGTCCTTTCTGCTGAGTTTCATAAGGGTCACCTCCGCTAGTGAGCACTCCTGTACATTACGGTGTTCTAACGGGAAACATCCTTTTTTACGACTTATTTTTTCCGAAAGTCGTGGTTAACGAAAGCACAACAATGCTTTTTTTAACAACAACTCAGTTTTTTTGTGCCTTAACTACTATGTTCTGAACAACGAACATGCGTGGTTAAGGTACAAAGAAGGGAGTTGGCGAAGGTAAGTGGTGGGTTTAGGTTTTGTGGAGGGGGTGGGAGGCGGGGGGTTTTAGGTTTTCGGGTGGGGTTGGGGGGGTGGAGCGTTTTTGGTTTTGGGGAGTGGGTGGGGGGTTAGGGGGTTTTAGGTTTTGGGGTGGGGTGGGGCGTTTTTGGTTTTGGGGAGGGGGTGGGGGGTCAGGGGGTTTTAGGTTTTGGGGTGGGGTTGGGGGGGTGGGGCGTTTTTGGTTTTGGGGAGGGGGTGGGGGGTTAGGGGGTTTTAGGTTTTGGGGTGGGGTTGGGGGGGTGAGGCGTTTTTGGTTTTGGGGAGGGTGTGGGGGGTCAGGGGGTTTTAGGTTTGGGGTGGGGTTGGGGGGGTGGGGTGAGGGATGTTGGGTGAATGGTGCCTATTACTAATGCTTTTATCAGGAATGCCTTTACAACGAAATATCGTTGTTAAGGCATTCGTGGTAAAATCATTAGTAGTAGCAACGAGGTCGGTGTTCCGACCTCGTTGTTAAGGCAGTAGTTGTTTTTGAAGTCGTTGTTTTGTCGTACAATCTGTTCTAACGTTACGGTGTTCTAACTTGGATGCCCTCTGCCCCATCTATGTTTTGGCGATTTTACGTCTAGCTAAAACCAGTGCCAATTGTTAAAATAGACATGCCATTTTGCGGCCCTTCGGCCTTTTAATGTTGCCCAGCAGACAGCTTTGAGGAGTGTGTTCTCTTCTAAGGTGCATGGTCCTCTTTAAGCACCCGCGCGGGGGACCCACTGCATCAGCTGGCATAGCTTTATACAACAGTGTCATCAAACGTCTGCCTGTCCCACGGGACAGTAGGATCTGTAGGGTGTGAGTAGGTTTGGGCCTGGCAGGTTAAGAGGGCCAGATCAACATGGCTATGTCGGCTAATCTGGCATGATTCAGGAAGTGCCCAGACCTTAACGTACATTCTTCGCAAGCCTCAGTGAAGGTTATGAATGTCTCTTCGGGGTATAAATACCCAAGTATAGTACACCCGCCCTCAGGCCAATGCTAGGAAGGACATATTGTCCATCATTTGTCTAATCAGCATCAGTGTCCAGACCGGGTGTTCTCGGTTGAAAGGGGCCCATTTCAGCATTGTCTCGATGAAATGTTACCATATTATCACTGTCTGTTGGATTATATATGTGATATCTTTTGAGATCTCTGCATCCTCCATTAATAACTTTGGCAGTTGACCGGACCCCACTAGCCTAGTCAGCAACGTCTTTTCCCAGGTGTCATCCTTGTCCAGCCAGAGGGCCATGTGCTGTAGGTGTGCGGCACAATAATACAGGTACAGTCGTGGCACCTTTCATACAGTCTGGTCAATGTGGCCAGGGCCACCCTGCTGCACCTGCCTGCCCATAGCAAGGAGATGAAAATTGAGTCCAGTTGTCTGAACACCTTCATTGGGAGGGAGCATAGCAAGTTCTGCAGGACATAGAGACATCTTAGCAGTAGCACCATTTTGGATATGGCCAACCTGTCCATTGGGGAGAAGGGCAATGTGTTCCAGGACACCTACATCTTCAGCCAGTCCAGCACCCTGTCTATGTTGAGGCATCGTTGCTGTGCTCTGGTGTGTGCCACCATGATCCCCAAGTATTTAAATTGTGCCTGCTTCGAGAGCAAGCTGATGTTCAGGAGGCGGTCCACTGGAGTTCCGATCAGGGATGCCAGGGAAAACAGTAGCAATTTTGAGTGGTTGAGCTGAAAACTCCAGAGGTCTCCAAAATCATCCAATAAATGCAGCATTATCTCCAATGCAACTCGGTGGGAAGAGGGATAAAATAAGGCATCATTCATGATGCACCCATACCACCAGAGGCTCCATTGCAACCTTAAACAGGAGCGGGGAAAGTGGGCTACTCTGTCATGTCCCGCAGCCCAGAATCCATTTGTCCGATCAACTCCATCCCACATGCAGTCTGGCTCTGGGCTCTGTGTACAGCAGACAGATTCACCTGCAAAACTGAGGACCAAAATCCATTACTCTCAGCACCTTGAGTAAATAACCCCAGTCCCCAGTATTGGAGGCTTATTCCAGGTCAATAGAGACCAATGCGTCTTCTTCATTGCGATGCTCGACTTCGAGTAGGAGATGGGCTAGATGTCTACATTCCAGTGTTCTGGGCTATTATCAACCCACACTGGTCTTTGTGAACCAGTCATTTGGGCTGTCAGTCGGTTGGCGAGTAGTTTGCAAAGGACCTTCATATCTGAGTTATTCATCTTGAGTGGTCTGTATGCTGTGTGATCATACTTGTCACCACCCGGTTTAAGGAACATACATATGTCCTCCTCGCTCATGATTGGTGGTAGTATCCAACTTCGTGTGCCTCGAGAAAGACCTCCAGGAGCCCCTTGTGTTATCATTGCTGAAAACGCTTATTAAAATTCAGGTGGGAAGTCATCTGCTCTCGGAGTCTTAGCCCGTGAGAGCATATTCAGTGCTGACCTAAGCTCCTCCAGTTCTATTGGGGCGTCTAGGGCCTCAGCTGCCAATGAACCGAGCTTGGGGATGTTCTGGCTCTCCAGAAAGTGAGTCTATTGTTTCAGGTCTATGTCTGTATCCACATTGTATACTTGTATGTGTGCCTGGAATGCATCCACTATGCCCGCTTTGGAGGTGACCCTGGTACCACTGGGTATAGTCAGTAATGTGAGTTTTGATGTGTGCTCCCTACGCAGGATTCAAACTAAGAGCCTGCCCAATTTGTTGCCTTCTCTATGTAGCCTCTGTCTATATTGTTTCACAGTATACTTGTCTAATCTGTCCCAGAGTTCCTCAATGCGCCTGTTTGTTCCCTCTTGCATGCTTCTGGATGGGCCATGCTCCTCCTCCTGTATTGAGGCCAGCATTGTTTTCTCCCTACTTACCTCCGCAAACAGCTGTCAGTGCACCCCACAGGTTAGCCCAAGACAGGTCCTCAGAACTGTTTTTATGGCTTCCCATTTTGTGGCCCTACTATCCGTGCAGCCGCAGTTAGCATCCTAGTAGTCAGTCAGTGACTGCAATAGGGTCTCCTGGCCAACCAGGTCTGGAAGAATGTCCACCGGCATCCACCAGGACCTCTCACTGCGTGTTGAGCCATCCTAGTAGAATGCGCAGATGGGGAGTGAGCTCACAGAAAACAAGCTAGATGTGTCACCTCAATGTCCTCTGTTCGCAGGAATCCTATCTATCCTGCTGCAGGTGTTATGTGTCTTGGTATACCATGTGGTATATCCTATGGCGGGTGACTTACCCGCCAAAAATCATCTATGCCAACATTTTGCATTACCCCAATGAGGGCAGTAGTCATAAGCAGTTTTGTGCCCACTCTGGGGGGGTTGCTGTCTAAATTGGGGTCTAGGACGCAGTTGAAATCCCCTCATTATATCAGGGGCATGCCAGAGTCTTGAATTATCCGGTCCTGAATGTTCCGAAAGAAGGTAGGGTTGTCATTTTTTTGGGTGTAAGTGTTCAGTATGGTCAGGTTCTGTCCTTCCAAGGTCCCCTGTAACAGGACATACTCCCCACCGACGTCGGCCTCTATGTAAATTAGGGAGAACGGGACTCCTGTTGCCACCCAGATTAGAGTGCCCTTGGCTTATGTAGAATAGGAGGAGTGAAAGATCTGTCCCCACCATTTCTTGGCTAGTTGCATTCCGCCTACCGTATCCAAGTGTGTTTCCTGCAAGCATGCTATATTTATTTTATGCCGTTTCAGGAAGGTGAGCACCCTGTACCGCTTAATGTTTGTTTCTAATCCCCTGATACTCCAGGTTATGGCTCTGCTGTCAACCCCCATCATCTTCCGTGAATTCTGGTGTGAGCCCTCTGTCCTTCCTCTGTTCCATCACTCCCACCAACTGTTGTTTAATTATTAACACAACATGAAGTAAACATACCAAACACTCTGAATAACCCCCTCCCACCCACGGACAAACATTGTTGACTATTTATGCCAACCCATTGCTTATGCCAGGACATGCACAGCATCCTGTCCAACGGGGTCCGGCTAACATACTCCAACAGCCAGCAACCCGCTCAGCCACTCATAACTGCATAACATATACCTGCTTCATTCCAATTGCAACTGGTCTTGCATAGTGTATTCACACGCTCCATGTTGTGGTCCATGTGACACGCGTTTATGTCAATGAGGGTTATGTTGTCTGGTGGAATAGTGTACCACCCCATAGCGCTGCGACATACCAGTGCCACATTTTTTTGCCAGCGGCATTCGTTCAGGACCCCAGGTACGCATCAAACCAACCCCTAAATAGCTATTATGCAGAATCAGGCGACAGGCCTCTCCAATCAGACATTTCCAGTTTTCACCACAGGGGCGACCATGGTATCAGGCACAAAATCTGATGCGGGTCTCTGGGCCCCAGTCTCAGTTCCAGCCTCGAGTGGTTGCATGCCACTGTCCAGTTCAATTTCTTGTATTTCCAGGGTGCTTAACTGCATTGTTCCATCCTCACTGATCATCACCTTCCGTGGTCCCAGGGGAAGGAAGTTTGGGTCCTTCCTTGCAGAGTGGTAACAGCGTGGGGGCCCCATTGGGGTGAGTCCCCTGATTTTGTTGTTGGCTGCTAGCCGGTGAGGGAGGGTTATCTTTTCCCAGAGTTCCAGCCATTCCCATACCTCCTCCGGATGATCAAAGTAGTGTGTCTTCCCTTGGAATATGATTTTCAGTCTTGCCGGGTACAGGAGCATGTTTTGTAACTGTAGCACTCTTAGTTTTTGCTTGACGCTGAGAAAGGATATTCGCTGCTCCTGTACTTGTTTTGTATAGTCTGGGTAAATGGCTATTTTGCTGTTACCGAAGAGGGGGAAGTCCTACTCTCAGGCCACTCGGAGGATGCTGTCCAGTGCTTAATTTGTAAATAAAAAGGTGCAGGTGCCCAAAGCCCTCCTCTTAAACATGCGGCTGCTGCAATTAAATACGCGAGCACAGAATACTGAGGCAGAGTAATCCTGAAGCCGCCTCAGGCCTCTTCAATCCATATAAAGCCACTCCCTGCCCCTTCAGCTCACTCATGCAGCTTTCTGCTTTCTCCCTTTGTGACGCTTTTCAGTTTTTCCCTTCCTCCGTCTGTCCCATATCTGTCTTTTGCTCGCGGCAAATGCTTGAGGCTGAAGAATAAGCCCTGGCCCTCTAAAAGAAGTGCTGGTGCTCAGCACAGGAAACAACAAGCACAAATTAAGCACTGATGCTGTCCCTGTCTCAGTAGTTAAGGATTTTAGCTATGATGGCCCTGGGGGAGCTCTGGGCAGCACCAATGCCCTTGTGTTCTTTCCACTACGAAAAACTCCGACAGGCCCTATGGTCTGAGCTCAGCCCTCACCCAGTCCTCCAGGAACTTTTACATAGAGACCCCCTCTGCCCTTTTGGGGAACCCGCGGACATGTATATTGCTACGGTGGGAGCATCTCTCTACATCCTCGGCACGACATTCCAGCTCTCCGGTGACCATGGTCTTCTGTGCCATCTGATTCTTCTCCCTGCAGCTCAGCGATGTTACCTTCCACAGTTGTGACTTTGTCCGCGACTTTCCTCAGATGGGCGCATAGGAGGTTAATATCAATAGATACTGTCTCTATTTTGTGTTTGAATGTGGTCCGGGAGCACCAATAGCTGCCAACAGCTCAGCCCTAGAAGGTTTGACGTCTCCTTCTGATGGGTCCCTTGCATCGTTGACCCCTCCTGTCGTATTGTGTGACGGTATTCACCATGTGCTGGCACGCTGGTTTGTACTTACCCATGGTGTGCTCCTGAGGACAGTGGTTCACTCTCCTGGTCTGTCCAGGGCTTGTGTACTCCTACCTGAGTTTCCAAGCATGACCTGCTGGTGTTGATGCCCCTACTACCTCATTAACCTGTGTCACCCAGCTGGAGAGTCAGTCAATCCGCAACGGTCAGTCTCAAAGGGGGTGCAATTTCTGGTCCCAATAGCATGAAGCATCTCCATCCGGGCGGGGGAGCTAGTCCCCTGCTGAGCTACATCTGCTCCCACATATATCTGTCCCTGGGTCCTCTAATTGTTCATTCGCCACTAACACTGTGGCGGGTAACAGCCTCTAGATCTTAGCTGACCTGGGCGAGTCAGCGTTGTGGCACGTCGGCAGTTGCCATCACTTAGCCCTCATGTTCTGGGTGAGGCAACCACCTACATGTGCACTCTGATGGGGAATAATTAGACAGTCAGGATCCGGCCCAGTTGGGGTCCCTAATGTAGTCTCCGTGGCATACTACCCTCTGCAGCTAGGCAGTCAGGGTTTATTGTTGGGCAAACAAAATCTGCCTGACACTTTTTCATCATCAGCAGTAGCAGGCATGTGTTATCGGATTTCTCTTGGGTTCCCTCTCTGGCCACTGTACAGCCACCTTACATTCTGCCCACAAATCACTTGGTACCACAGTGTCAAAGAAGGCATTTAAATCCACCCACAAGATTCATGAAATCTTCACAAATCACTCAACCTGTGTGTACTATTTCACTAGCTTTTCTCTCAATTTTAAGAAGTAATTGGTGAATGATGCAAGATCACTCTTACTCCAAGGCACATGGACATAACCTCCAGCAGGCACTTCTCTCAATTGAATATTTGAACTGCCTCCTCCTCTCCCTTTGGTTTCTTTTGATCTCTCACCCATCTGCCTTCCCACTTATCTAGCTTATTCCATTTTCAGATGCTACTAATTAATTCCTTAATTTGCGTTTTCATTCCTGATGTTATCATACTGCAAATGTCATGCTCATAAAAACATACACAATAAAATGTCTGCAATTACTTAACTCTGTTTAAATCTACATCATAAGTTTGGGCCAATTCAGACAATTTTTCATGAGCTTGTCCTGCACGTTTAGTGATATCCTTACACATGAATACAAGTTTGATCTCTTGGTAGATATCTAATTGGGAAAGATCAAGGTTTCCTTGTATCATCTCATCCAATTCTAACTTTAGTTTGACCACATTCACTGCAGCTTCCCTCAGTGGGAACTTTATTATTTCTCTGCCTAATCCTGAACCTTCACCTTCTCTGTGGGACCCATTAAAAAATCTAATCAAATCATCTAGCTCTCAGTAATTAGTACCATTCTGTACTATGGAAGTATTGGACACTATCCATTCTCTGGGACTACAATTGATGAAACCCTAAGATGAACTCCAAAGAGAC
Organism: Pleurodeles waltl; assembly: GCF_031143425.1. Taxonomy (NCBI): domain Eukaryota; kingdom Metazoa; phylum Chordata; class Amphibia; order Caudata; family Salamandridae; genus Pleurodeles; species Pleurodeles waltl. The sequence goes on from NC_090440.1 coordinate 404,617,349, forward strand.
ATGGTAGTATTTTGCGATCTTGGAGTAGACTCTCGTACAGGAGTAAATCCTGTCTGTTATACGTTTGATGCTGGAGAGGCAACATAAGGGTATTCACCTAAGTTGGGAATAAAGGAGTTCCCTCCATTCCTGGGACCACAGGAGCATTAGCCTATTTCTCCACTCCTGTCAAAGTATGTGTTGTGGTTCCTGCCGACTCAGGTTTATACAAAGGAACCACAGGACCAATAGTGACCGGAACAGCGATTGCAGCTGGGTTATTGGGAACAGTGGCGTTAACAGGGGCACTATCCCTGAACTCTCCCCATCAGGTTCTGATTCATATTTACTGATATGGTGGCTATTTGAGTTTTCACCCGTAACTGCACCATTCATTCCTTCGGTTTGGCCACATGATATGGGGGTGACGCATTGATAACAACACATCTAGGAGATCCTCACTAGAATCATTATCACTGTCTTCGCCTGCACTCTCTAGGTTTTCTGCCTTTTCCTCTCTCTTCTTCCCTTTCTTTTCTTTCTTTTTATCAACTTCTTCACTCTTCAATGCAGACTACAGTCTAGTTCCTTCTATCATGTCAGTTCTCTACTGCCATTGTTCTGCATCCCATCTAGCATCAGCACAGCTACACACTACTTTTTTTAACTCTTCCCCGATATTTTTCTCTTTCCCTAACATTAGCTGTATGCTCTAAAGCATTAAATGCTTCAAACTGTGCATGCAAAGGAGGTGCCTTCTATTGTACAGTATCCTTCTCAAGTTTTCAATGACCCCAAATTAAATGCGTCATTGTGTGGAAAAATCAATGCCCCTTCTTTCTCTGTGCTCCTATGCCATTGACTCAGCCAAATACATGTGTGATGGCTCACATTTTTGGCCATATAATGACCTGGCATGTCTTCGGGTGGTGCCTCTTCCTCTTCTAGAAAATGTTTCTCGCCTAATCAGATTTTGTGTAGCCTTAAATAATTTCATTTTTCAACAATAATGTCAATAATCACAAATAGAATGCAATTTCACACAGGAAATAGTTTCTATCTCACTCACAATTCTCATCCGATATTAACAGCCAATAACAGCGAGGCACTCTATGATGTAGTCAACCAATATCACCACACCACAAACACCAACCGTCCAATCTCAATGCGGCACACTGTGACTTCCTCCTCACTCCTTGCAGTGGCTCACCCTCCTTTACAATTCCTCATGAATGTTGCAATACAAGCAGAATGACAGTACTATGCAAATTTAACAAACTTTGGGGTCATTACAACATTGGCGGTAAAAGCTGCTTACCGCCATGCAGAAGACCACCAACACACCGCCGTGGCAGCAGAATTCCGCCACAGCCATTATGACCCACAGCTCGGTATCCGCCAAAATCTAGACACCCACACAAGTGCGCCACACCAAAGGTCAGTGATAAACTGGCGATAACAAAACCTCCACCGTCACGCCAACAGGAATACGCCCACACTATCACGACCCACGAATCCACGCGGCGGTCTTACAACCGCGGTATTCCATTGGCGGTACACACCGCCGCGCTCAAAATACACACACACTTACAAAACACTACCACATTGGACAATTCAAAATACACACACCTGATACACATACACACACCACTCCCACACACCCAATACACTATAAAACATACACCCACATCACCCACAAACCCCTACGACAACAATTGCGACAGAAGGCCAGAGAGAGACACCACCAGAAAGAACAATAGCATTCACAGGCACTCAACACCATCACTCACACAACAGCCACGGACCTCACACAACACACCTCTAAATATCACCCCACACATCACAACACACCCCACCCCACACATCACCCACACCACCCCATGGCACCGCAAAGACACCCCAGGTTTTCTGAGGAGGAGCTCAGGGTCATGGTGGAGGAAATCATCCGGGTAGAGCCACAGCTATTCGGATCACAGGTGCAGCACACCACCATTGCTAGGAAGATGGAGCTATGGCGCAGAATCGTGGACAGGGTCAACGCAGTGGGACAGCACCCAAGAACTAGGGATGATATCAGGAAGAGGTGGAATGACCTACGGGGGAAGGTGTGTTCCGTGGTCACAAGACACCAGATTGCGGTTCAGAGGACTGGCGGCGGACCCCCAACTCCTCCCCCAGAACTCACAAACTGCATGCTATCACATACCCCCACCCTCGCCCTCACCCCCATCACTCCAACTCCTCACATATGTCCCACTATCACAAACCACACATCCCAAGCCCTGCATGTAACACCAAAGCATGGACACCCATCACCAAAGCATGTCCACTGCACATACCCATACACTCCCCTAAACCATTATCACAGAAGGTCCCACACAAGAATGGAAGCACTGGGGTACAGGGTGACCCACCCATTGCACACCATGGCACACACAGATACTAAAACTATGCCTTTACACCCCTGCAGGACCCCTACCCAACATCACCGGACAGGAGGTGCCAGACATGTCCACTCCCCCCACAGAAGAGGACCACAGTGCAGTGATGACAGCAGCTCTGTCCAACTGGATCTAGATGACCAGCCCCGCCCATCTGGGACCTCAGGACAGTCAGTTCCCCTCACACTGGCACAAGCCACAACAGAGCCTCCCCCCTCTGGAAACACCAGCACAGCACCCAGCCAGCGGGCCCATACCTCTGTCCCCAGGACACATCAAGCAGCAGTGTGTCCACCACTACAGGGAACCCAGGCTAACCCAACACCCCAAGAACAGCAGGGACCTGGGGGCAGTGGCAGTGGGCACACGGTTCAGGGGACAGAGGCCCAGGAACACAGGGGAACTTGGAAGGCTGCTGTGCGACAGGGGGAGGACAGGCCAAGGGAACCCACTGTCCACGAGGCCCTCTCCAACATCATGGGAGCCTACCACCATTCCCAGGAGACGATGGCAACGGTACTGGCCAAGTTTCAGGAGACCCAGCGGCTGCAGGGGGAACAGTATTTGGGGTTCAGGGAGGAACTCAAATCCATCAATTCCACCCTGGGCACCATTGTAGGGGTGCTGAAGGACCTCGTGAACACCAGGAGGGACACTGTGGCACAACAAGGGGCCCCTGACACTAGCCTGGACGATGAACTGCCCACCACCTCGTCCGGCGCTAGTGGACAGGAGGCTCCGCCACAGGACCACGACACCAGCACCCCACCCCCTGCAGATGGAGAACCACCCCGCAAGCGGACCCTGATTGTCATCCTTCTGTCCCACTTTGTCACCCTGTCCATACTTAAACTGCCCTAGCTCCACTTCCTATGCCCCTTTGGACAATGCACCTGTGAGACTAATAGACTGGACTTTGCCATGGACATTCCTCCACCATAACCCCTGACCATTTTACAACTACCTCCACCATTTAGCACTTAAATAAACACCCTTAAATCACAAAACAATCTGGAGTCAGTCCGTGCTTTCGAAAATGTGTATTAGCAATAACGGTGGCAAAATGCTATATCCAATGTAATGTCAACATACTTATGTCACACAGCTCTAGTCCATGCGGAAACAAAGCAGAGGTCACACAGTGGGACCCACATCTGTGAATTCGAAAGGGAAAGTGACAACTGAGTGTCCATACACTGGGTGAAAATGACAGCCAGATGAGAGGTAGAAGAATTAAATCAGATGTAGCAGGCAGTGTTGTCTTCTTACCTGTGTCTCACTGGAAGTATTGCTGGATCACCGTGATCCTGTTGTCTATGTCCTCTTCTTCTGCTTCCTTGTCTTCACTGTCCACAGGCTCCACAGCTACCACAACACCTCCATCTGGACCATCCTCCTGCAGAAAAGGCACCTGTCATCGCAAAGCCAAGTTGTGAAGCATACAGCAGGCCACGATGATCTGGCACACCTTCTTTGGTGAGTAGAATAGGGAACCACCCGACATATGGAGGCATCGGAATCTGGCCTTCAGGAGGCCGAAGGTCCTCTCTATAATCCTCCTAGTCCGCCCATGGGCCTCATTGTAGCGGTCCTCTGCCCTTGTCCTGGGATTCCTCACTGGGGTCAGTTGCCATGACAGGTTGGGGTAACTAGAGTCACCTGCAAATGGCGAGGGACAACTGTTAGACACACACAAACTCTTAGGGACATCCCCATACCCAGACACCTAGTCACACTGTATTGGGTCCATGTCCTCACCTAATAGCCACACACAGTGCCTCTGGAGTTGCCCCATGACATAAGGGATGCTGCTATTCCGCAGAATGTAAGCGTCATGCACTGAGCCAGGAAATTTGGCATTTACATGGGAGATGTACTGGTCAGCCAAACACACCATCTGCACATTCATAGAATGGTAACTCTTCCGGTTTCTGTACACCTGTGCACTCCTGCGTGGGGGGACCAAGGCCACATGTGTCCCATCAATGGCACCAATGATGTTGGGGAGATGTCCCAGGGCATAGAAGTCACCTTTCACTGTAGGCAAATCCTCCACCTGAGGAAAAACGATGTAGCTGCGCATGTGTTTCAGCAGGGCAGACAACACTCTGGACAACACGTTGGAGAACATAGGCTGGGACATCCCTGATGCTATGGCCACTGTTGTTTGAAAAGACCCACTTGCTAGGAAATGGAGTACTGACAGCACCTGCACTAGAGGGGGGATTCCTGTGGGATGGCGGATAGCTGACATCAGGTCTGGCTCCAACTGGGCACACAGTTCCAGGATTGTAGTACGATCAAGTCTGTAGGTGATAATTCCATGTCGCTCCTCCATTGTCGACAGGTCCACCAGCGGTCTGTACACCGGAGGATGCCGCCATCTCCTCACCTGCCCCAGCGGACGTGCTCTATGGAGGAGAACAGTGAGCAGAGAGTCAACCAACACTGAGGTAGGTAAACACAACTTTATCAGAAAATGTTTGAAAATCGAAATATGGCTGTATTAGTGTTTAAGCAAGGCCTAGATATGTGTGACGCAGTCAAAATTAATGCCATGTGGCCCCCTGAAATGGCGGCTGCCTGACCTGTAATGTGGAACAAGGGGATATGAGGTAACTGCGCCAGCATTGTACACCGTCGCGGTAGGCGGTCGAAGACCGCAGCGCAATCCTGCATTAGTTAACATTGGACCCTATGGGTCCCAGGAGCCAATGACAATGTACACCGGCGGTGACGGTACGCACCGCCGCGGACGTCACCGCCATTTTCTATCTGTTCAATCACTTGATACCTGATCTTCGACAGGAGAGGACCTACACTGCAAGTGCTGCTGTGACCTCAGGCTGGAAGAGACAATGGCTTGTGTGTCTGGGGAAAGGGCCCCTGCCTTCAGCACGGAGGAGTTGGAGAAACTAGTGGATGGGGTCCTCCCCCAGTACATGCTACTCTACGGTCCTCCAGGTGAGTACACTGTGAGCATGCTGTATGGGCAATGCCTGTTTGGAGTGGTGTTGATGAAAGATGGGGGGGGGAGAATGAGGCGTGCATGATACGACGGTGAGTGCATGTGCGTCATGGCAAGGGTAGGGATGCGGGCCAATGACTGTGACGGTGCGGACGGTTATATCTTCTCTATTTCCCCTGTACTATTCCTGCAGGTCAGCGACCACCAGAAGAAGGATATTTGGCATGCCATAGCCAAGGAAGTCCGGACCCTGATCTTCGACAAGAGAGGACCTACACTGCAAGTGCTGCTGTGACCTCAGTCTGGAAGTGAAAATGGCTCATGTGTCTGGGGAAAGGGCCCCTGCCTTCACCACGGAGGAGTTGGATGAACTAGTGGATGAGGTCCTCCCCCAGTACGCGCTACTCTACGGTCCTCCAGACAAACACGTAAGTACACTGTGAGCATGCTGTATGGGCAATGCCTGTGTGGAGTGGTGTGGATGTAAGATACGGGGGGAGTGAGGTGTGCATGAATCGACAGTGCGTGTATGTGCGTAATGGCAAGGGTAGGAACGCGGGCAAATGACTGTGACGGTCCGGACGGTTATATCTTCTCCTTTTCCCCTGTACTATTCCTGTAGGTCAGCGCCCACCAGAAGAAGGATATTTGGCGTGCCATCGCCAAGGAAGTCCAGACCCTGGGGGTCCACCACAGACGGAGCACCCACTGCCGTAAAAGATGGGAGGACATTCGCCGCTGGAGCAAGAAGACGGCGGAGGCCCAGCTGGGGATGGCCTCTCAACGTGGGAGAGGTGCCCGTCACACCATGACCCCCCCGATATTCCGGATCCTGGCAGTGACGTATCCGGAGTTGGATGGGTGCTTGAGGGCATCACAGCAGCCACAAAGGGGTGAGTACACTCTCATTCAGCTGATTCTGCACGCATTGTAGGTGTCTGGGTGGGGGAGGTGGGCTGTGGGTTCCCCTAGGCCAGTGCAAGTTTAGTAGGCTAGGTCCCTTCTTAAGGCAGGCCCTGTGGCACCCCACCTGTGTACAGAGCCAACTACACCTAGTCAGGCTCCTGTGACTCCCATGTGTGCAGCAATCGGGCATAGGCCTTGTAACCCATGTCCCTGTGATTAATTAGGGAACTCTAAGTGCATGGCGTAGTGCAGGGGGTTTCTGTGTCTGTAGTGTCCACCAACGTCAGCGATATTGAATGAACTCAACATGTTTTATTTCTGTCTTTCCCCCCCTTTTTGTGGTCTCCCTGTTCTTGTGTGCATTAGCATCATCAGGCGGAGGAGCAGTGCCAGCGGAGCAGAAGGGAGCTGCATCCCACATGGCCCTGGAGGGCGACACAACGGTGTCAGAAGACACCAGTGGGTCGGAGGGTGAGGGGAGCTCCATGGCGGGGACAGGAGCTGAGACCAGCGACACGGACTCATCCTATCATGGGAGCTCCCTTGTGGTTGCGGGCCCCTCTGTGCCCCCTGAATCTACAGGTACAGCCGCCAACCCCCCTACCAGCACCGCCCTCCCAGCTGCCCCTCAGCATGTGCCCCGTGGCCTCTCACCCAGGAGGGTGGGCATCTCCTTCGCCCCAGGCACCTCAGCCCCTGCCCCAGTCAGCCCTGCTGCCCTCAGTGAGGAGGCCATTGACCTCCTCAGGTCCCTCACTGTTGGGCAGTCTACCATTTTGAATGCCATCCAGGGTGTAGAGAAGCAGTTGCAACAGACCAATGCATACCTGGAGGGCATTCATTCTGGTCAGGCAGCCCAACAGCAAGCTTTTCAGACTCTGGCCTCAGCACTGATGGCAGCCATTGTCCCTGTCTCTAGCCTCCCCCTCCAACTTCCTCCACCCAGACCCAAACCCCTGTATCTCAGCCTATCCGAAGCACACCATCAGACCAGCATGCACACACCCCAACACACAAGGGAAGCTCAGGCAAACATAAGCACCACACATCCCACAGGCACTCACGCAAGCATCATACCCATGCAGACATACCAACAGCCACTGCCTCCACTGTGTCCCCCTCCTCCTCGTCTCCCTCCTCCCTCCCAGTCTCGTCTCCACTCACACCTGCATGCACTACATCGTCAGCCAATACCTCCATCACCAGCACACCCACCACCACACCCCGCTCACGTGCACTCACCACCCCCACTACCATTCACACATCCCCTGTGTCCTCTCCCAGTGTGTCTGTGAGCCCACCTCCCAAGGTACACAAACGCAGCCACACACCCACCCAACAGCCATCCACCTCATGACAGCCTCCAGCCCATGCACCTTCTCCCAAAGTCATCAAACGTACACCTCCGACAACCACTACCTCTTCCTCCACTCCCAAAACCCCCTCCATCTACCCGTCCCAGTGTGTCCAAAAAACGTTTCCTGTCCAACCTTGACCTCTTCCCCTCACCTCCCCCACCCCTTCAGTCTCCTAGGGCCCACTTTTCCAGGTCCCAACCCAGCGCCTCAGCCACAACATCTGCGGGAACAGTGGTGCCAGTAGAAACCGGCTTCTGGAGTGCGCCAGGCAGCAGGGCAGCCAGTGTGCCAAGGAGCGAGACAACGGACAGTCCCCCACCTCAAAAGCACAAAAAGTTGGCCAGTGCCCGGCAGGAGAGAGGCAAAACATCTTCCACCAAAGCCTCTCCCAGGGGTACAGTTGGGAGTGTGAAGCCAGCTACACCACCATCCAAGGTGGGGAAGGGGCACAGTAAAACAGGTATGTCTGCGAAAACCTGCACGGCGGACAAGACCGCCACCAGCACCGCTGAACAGGACACCGCCGCAACAAGCACCGCTGCCAAGGACACCGCCGCCACCAGCACCACTGAATAGGACACCGCCGCCACCAGCACCGCTGAACAGGACACCGCCACAACAAGCACCAAGCACCGCTGCCAAGGACACCGCCACCACCAGCACCGCTGAACAGGACACCGCCGCCACCAGCACCGCTGAACAGGACACCGCCGCAACAAGCACCGCTGCCAAGGACACTGCTGCCACAAGCGGAGAGAGGCAAAACATCTTCCACCAAAGCCTCTCCCAGGGGTACAGTTGGGAGTGTGAAGACAGCTACGCCACCATCCAAGGTGGGGAAGGGGCACAGTAAAACAGGCAAGTCTGCGAAAACCTGCACAGCGGACAAGACCGCCACTAGCACCGCTGAACAGGACACCGCCGCAACAAGCACCGCTGCCAAGGACACCGCCGCCACCAGCACCACTGAATAGGACACCGCCGCCACCAGCACCGCTGAACAGGACACCGCTGCAACAAGCACCAAGCACTGCTGCCAAGGATACCGCCGCCACCAGCACCGCTGAACAGGACACCGCCGCCACCAGCACCACTGAACAGGACACCACCGCAACAAGCACCACTGCCAAGGACACCGCCGCCACAAGCACTGCTGCTAAGGACACCGCTGCCACCAGCACCGCTGAACAGGACACCGCCGCCACCAGCACCGCTGAACTGGACACCGCCGCAACAAGCACCGCTGCCAAGGACACTGCCGTCACAAGCACCGCTGCCAAGGACACCGCCGCCACCAGCACCGCTGAACAGGACACCACTGCAACAAGCACCGCAGGCCAGTGAGCGCCAAAGCTTCCGACGCTACTGAGGCCGCCACGAGCAGGATGAAGCACTCTGGGCACAAAGCCCCCTCCAGAACCAGTGGAGATTGACATCCACTACCTCTGTCCTTGGCAGGATGAAGCACTCTGGGCACAAGGCCCCCTCCAGAACCAGTGGACATTTACATCCACTACTTCTGTCCTTGGCAGGATGAAGCACTCTGGGCACAAACCCACTCCAGAACCAGTGGAGATTTACATCCACTACCTCTGTCCTTGGCAGGATGAAGCACTCTGGGCACAAGGCCCCCTCCAGAACCAGTGGAGATTGACATCCACTTGAGAGACTGGGGCTTTGCACTCCCCAGGATAAAGCAGTGGGCAACCCACCCACTGGAGAGACTTGAGAAACTGTGGCTTTGCACTCCCCAGGATTAAGCAGTGGGCAAACCACTCACTGGAGAGACTTGAGAGACTGTGGCTTTGCACTCCCCAGGATAAAGCAGTGGGCAAACCACCCACTGGAGAGACTTGAGAGACTGTGGCTTTGCACTCCCCAGGATAAAACAGTGGGAAAACCACCCACTGGAGAGACTTGAGAGACTGTGGCTTTGCACTCCCCAGGATAAAGCAGTGGGCAAACCACCCACTGGAGAGACTTGAGAGACTGTGGCTTTGCACTCCCCAGGATAAAGCAGTGGGCATGGAGCCCCCTTGTGGATCTGGCGTCGTGCACTCATCCGGCTGAGGTGCCCCCCCTTCCTTTCCCCCTGAGGTGCCTGTTGTATTTCTATCTGATGCTCCAGCAGTGTTCTCTCCGTTTTGATCGGGTATTGAGTGTGGGCCTCGCCCATGCATTTTGGGCCCTGTGGTCCACGGACTATGATGGTGGAATACCTTGGACTTGTATTCTTGGTGTATATATTTGTTTCTAGTGTAAATATATTTATATGTATATATTTTTGATTGACTCATTTCCTTTTGTCCTTGCATTCTTCCAGGGGGGTTTGGGGGTTGTTAATGTAATGTATCAACATGTACTTGTGTGTGTGTTGTAGTGGGTGAGGGTGGGGGTGGGAGTGTTGCGTGTTGCGTGTGTGTGTCACTCTTTTTTCCCTCCCCCTTCCCCTGTGTCGTAGGTGCAGTACTCACTGTGGTCTTCGCCGCCGTCTTTGTTGTTCCTGGTAGAGAAGCAGGAAGATAAAGGCTGGGAGTATCTAGAGCTCGGGTTCCATGGTGTCCTCATCCTCGTGGGGTTTGTAGAGGTGAGAGTTTTCCCTTCCAAGTCCTGTTTCCGACTTGTTTTTGTTCGCGGTGAATCCGCCCCGGAAAAGGTGGTGGATTGGCCTGTTGTAATACAGTGGGCGGAACCTTGTCTTCCGCCTGTCTGTTGGCGGTTGCCGCCGCGGTGTTTGTTTGTAGTGCCTTGGCGGTCGGAGTTTTAAAGTGGCTGTCTATGTTGCCGGGGGTTCTAGCCACGGTCGTGATTCAAATTTTTTTACCGCCGGCCTGTTTTTTTTAATTTTTATAAATAATTTTTATTGATTTTATGGAAAATAAATAAAGTGAAATACGAAAATACAAACATAAAAAAATGAATAGGAATAACAATAAGCAACATGACACCTGGTAGTGTCTTGGGACAACCGTACATAATACTGGGCCCGTAGGCTTCGTGATCAATAATAGCAAGTGCACAATAAACATGGACAGATCAACTGGATAGTATTTGGATAACAGTATTACGTCGTGAGGGCGCTGATCACATTTGGTGGGGGAGCTAGACAGGTGTCCACAAGCAGGCGGTCCCTCCCGTACACACACACTGGTGGAGGGCCCCGTTCCGTAGTTGGCCAAACTGTTTATATGTTCCCACATTTCCCCCATATCTTGTTGTATTTGTCTGGGCATCCTCTGGCTTCGTATACAGGCTTTTCACATAGCGCACACCAGTCCACACCCCGCCTCCACCTGGTGAATGTGGGAGCCGCTCCTGCCTTCCAATCTGCCATAATGTCTCTCTTTGCCACAAGGCAGACTACTCCCAAGAAGATACGGTCCGCTCTTCCCAATCCCGTCTCCCCCATCACCCCCAGGAGGAGGGTAAGGGGGGCCATCTCCACCTCCGATTGTAAGACCCTCTAAACCTCCCTCATAACCGTCCTCCAGTAAGTCGCAATGACCAGGCATGACCAGACCATGTGGAAGAAGTCCGCATCTGGGCCAGAGCACCGAGGACAGTTGGCCGTCTGTCGTAAGCCTGCTTTAAATAGTCTTTCAGGAGTGAAGTATGCTGCGTGGAGGAAGAGGGTCTGGAGTACTCTAAATCGGGATGTCACGGTCAAGGTCCTAGGGCCCATCAACACGTCTCTCCAGTTCTCCTCTTTTATGGGGCCCACCCTCCCTCCCAATTCCGGCGAAGACTCTCAAGAGAGGGGGCAGTATTGGAGAGCAGGGAGCGATAAAGCTGGGAAATTCCTCCCCTGCCAAGGCCTCCCATCAAGGTCCTCGCCTCCATAGGACTGCAATCAGGGACGTCTTCCCCTGGTCGGATGTGTACCAGAAGTGCATGTCTGAGCTGTAAATATTTATGAAATTGGGTTTTGTTTAGTGAGTAGATTTCTTGGAGTTCCTCAAAGGACCGCATATTTGACTCTCCCCAGACATCTCCAAGGGTAGTGATTCCAATGTTGTTCCACTTTCGGAAGCCCTCCAGTGTGGAGACCTCTAGCAGTCGCTTCCCTTCCCACAAGGGGGTCTGCTGGGTGAGACGATCCCACCATCCTGTCACTTTCTGGGCCGCTCGCCAATCCAGTAAAATCACCCTTGTGACTTCCGGTGTGCCTCGAGGAATCTGGCTACCATATAGGGCATCAAAGACTCCGGGGTTGTCAATCGTCTGGAGCTCGAGTCTATAGGCGGGGTCTGTCCAGCCTCCTCCCAGCCAGTCATTAATCACTAGCAAGTGGATTGCAAGGTAGTAGAAATAGATATTAGACATACCCTGTCCTCCATAATAGGCATCTCTCTGGCATGTGAAAAGGGCCAATTTGGTGCGAGAGCCATGCCACAAGAACTGGTGCGCCACCGTATCCATCTCAGTGAACCATTTCCGGGGAAACGGGTATAGGACGTTTTGCAGGAGGTAAACAAATCTGGGGAGTATCATCATTTTATAAAGTGCTATTCTACCCAGTAGATTGAGCGGTAGGCACTTCCATTTGTGGAGGTCTTCTTTAATTTTTTTAGTGAGTGGCGAGACATTTAACTCCCATGCTAGCTCAGGTAATAAGGCTACGTGTACGCCTAGGTATTTAAAGTTGTTGCGTCGGATCGGAATGTTTTGCGGCCAGTCAATACATTCTCTGGAAGGGTGTAGAGGGACCAAGAGGGAGTTGCCAGGGTTTAAAGTTAGACCAGAGGCCTGGGAGAAGAGGTCCAAGAGCTGCAAGATTCGCGGACCACTTGTGGCTGGATTTGAGAGATAAATGAGAACATCGTCTGCGTATAGCGCCACTCTGTCTTCAGGGCCTTCCGGCCATGACAAACCTTCTATTAGGGGGTCCTCTCTCAGTATTTTCGCCAAAGGTTCTATCGCAAGTGTAAACAGTAGCAGGGATAGCGGGCATCCCTGACGCGTACCGCGGCGTATGGGAAACGGATCTGAGACCACCCCGTTTACTTGGACTCGCGCGGTCGGGTTGGAGTAAAGTAGTTTTACTAGGCCACAGAATTTAGGCCCAATCCCATTGCCCTGGAGGACCTGTTCCAAGTAGGACCAGTCCACGGTGTCAAAGGCCTTTTCGAAATCGAGGAGAGGGAGAGCTGGGGTGCCCGGGTCAAGACCCCACGACGCGCCAGGGAAACGTGCAGTCGTCTAATGCAGTGTGTGGTGCTCCGCGAGAGCATAAACCCACATTGGTCTGGGTGTATCAATGTGGGGAGTAGGGGCTTCAACCTGGTGGCGATTACAGTTGACAACACCTTGATCTCGGTGTTCAACAGGGAAATGGGGCGGTATGCCGAGCAGCTGTGCGACGGAGGCTGGGTCTTGGGGATAACCACGATAGTGGCCTGGTCAATCCCAGAGGGTAAATGGCCTTCTTTCTCAGCTTCTTCGTACATTTTAAGGAGGTGAGGGCTCAGGATTTCACTACATTGGTGGTAGAGCTCTGTCGGGAAACCGTCCGGGCGAGGGGTTTTGCCTGACGAAAGGCTGGCTATTGCCCCCGTCACTTCTGCAAGGATTAGTTCAGCATCCAGGATTTGCCTGGTTGTTTGCAGAATCTTGGGAAGCACAATGTCCTCCATGAGAGGGGATTCTCTTTCAATGAGAGGCCTGGGGTGTTTCGCATATCACCATGTGTAATAGGAGGCGAAGCTTTGGGCGATGTCACTCGGAGATCTAGCAAGCGTTCCAGACTCATCGGTGACCTCGGAGATGACCCTGCCCGCCAGTGGTCGCATGGCCAACCAGTGTGTTCCCCCAACAGTATATCCGGGCTGCCTTCGCTCTCCATATGTGTTTCGCGGACTCTAGGGCCAGGTGTTTGATCTCTTCTCTAATCATGGTAAGTTGCCTTAGGGTGGGGGTAGGCGCATCTCTGGCACTTTGTCACTTAAGTCGTAGTGCTTTGGCTTCTAGTATTGTCACCTGCGCATCTCGGGCGCGTTCCCGGACCCGAACAAGGTGTTTGGCGTGGCCTCGAAGGGTAGCCTTGCATGCGGCCCAGACTGTGCCCGGGGACCGGACTGATCCCAAATTGTGTTCAAAATACCGGGTGAGATGTTCTCTGATTTCTAGAGTGTATTCGCCATCCTGAAGGTGCCACGCGTTTAGACGCCACAGCGGACATTGGGTCGGGTCAGAGCCGCCCAATCTGATCCATACTGGAGAATGGTCCGAGACCCCCCGTGGCAGTATCTCTGCCCCGGTGACCCTAGAGATGTATTGTGCAGGCATGAACACAAGGTCAATTCTGGCCTGCGATTGATGGGCTGCCGATGTGTGTGTGTATTGCCACGATCTTGGATGCCAGGTTCTCCACACCTCGCACAGTCCAAGGCTCTCTGCCCACCCACTCAAGCTCGATGCCCGCCCAGATCGAGAGGCAGATATTGTCCCGGAAACATCTAGACTGGGGTCCAGGACAGAATTAAAGTCTCCTCCCAATACGGTGGAACCCTGGGGAAGGTCCGCCAGAAACCGGCGGAGCGCTAGCAGGAAATTGTCAAATCCGGTTGGGGGAGCATAGGTGCACAAAAAGCTACACGGCGCCCCGTGAAGTGACCCGGACACTACCACAAACCTCCCCTGTGGATCAGACCTCATAGACGTAACGGCCATTGGTAGCGAGCGATGGAGAAGAAAAGCAACCCCTCTTGACCCCGTGTAAAGCCGGAGTGGTAGACCTTATCATATCCCCCTCGCGCCAGCATGGGGCAAATGGTGCCAAGTAGATGGGTTTCCTGTATTAAGACCACTGATGGGGCATATCTACGGAGGGCACTAAACACTGCAGACCTCTTAATTTTGTCTAGAAGGCCGTTCGCATTTCATGACAGAATCTGTATCAGTGAGGGCCACATGTCCATTGTGTCAGTATAGTATGATATTGGGAGCCCATCAAGGAGCACGAGTGCGGCCATCCCAACCAAATAAAGGAAATACAAGCATATATGCAGGAAAGGAAACTTACTAAAACGAAAATACTAAATCCCTTTGTTAACTTCACACCCCCCCAACTCCCCCCACCCCATACTTCTGCCCCGGAAGCATCTGTCGGCCAACTACCCAAACGAGGTAACGCAGTCAAGTGGGCTGTCACTGAGGTGGAGTGGTGGACCACTCCATTCAGACGGATTGTTATACAATTGTTCACTAGGAGTCGAGTTCTGCGAACCAGGTGGCGAGCGCTACAGCAAGGAACAGCTGTGGATGTGTTTCACTTTGTATGTGCTGCGTCTTGCAGAGACAGGCGCCGCCAGTGAGGTCATCCTGGCCCATAAGTCTGTTGTTATCCGAGCACAGGGGACTGGCTCATATTTTCGTTGCCTGACATCTGCACCGGGAACAGGTTCTCAGAGTGTCTGCACCAGTCGCGTCCGCCCGGGGTCCGGCTTCCGGACCACGGTCACATCCAGGCGGGTCACCAGAGACTCTTTTCTTTCCCCTCCGGGACCTGGTGCGCTTGCGGCCCCTCTGTGGGAGCGGTCGGGACTCGGGATCACCCCTGTGCGATTTTCTCACCAGGCCCAGAGGGCCTTTCCGACTCCCAATATCTTCCTCCGTCAGCCAGTCCCACGCTTCCTCCGGTGATTCAAAGAAGTATGTTTTGCCAGCCATTATAACTTTTAGGCGTGCAAGGAAGAGGAGCATATACGAGAGTTGCATCGCCCGGAGTTTTTGTTCATATGCCCGGCATCGGGTTTGGACCTCACAGGTGTAGTCAGGGAATATTAGAATTTTGTTGCTTTCCCAGCTGAGATCGGTGGATCACCTAGCCTCTCTTAGGATGCTGTCTCGGTCTCTGAAGTTGAAGAAGCGTGCGATTATAGGTCTTCTGGGTCCGCCGGTAGGGGGTCGCGGGGCCAAGGCTCTTTGAGCTCGCTCGACCGCGAACCAGGGTGAGAGGGTATGGTCTGGCATCCAGGTCTTTATCCAGTGCTCCAAAAAATCGAGGGCCTTGCCGTCTTCTGCTCCTTCTGGAAAACCAATGAAGCGAAGGTTGTTGCACCTGGAGCGGTTTTCTGCGTCCTCGGTGCGTCAGTGAAGTTCTCCGGTGCAAGTTTGTAATTGGGCTACTTTGGCCCTGAGGTCATTCAGATCATCTTCGGTTTGGGAGACGCAGGCCTCAACGGCGGTAATACGACCCACTGCGTTTCTGAGATCTTGTCTTATGAGGCCCACATCCTCTTTCACTTCCCCAATTTTAGTCTCTACGGTGAGTTGCGAAGTTTGGATTGCTTGAAAAATGGCATTCACTCCGTCAGGGGCGGGGCCTCCAGCAGGTGTATCTCCTTCACTCTGGGAGGTCGCCGGAGAGGTGAACTGGTCGATCTTTTGTTGGGATGTTGGCGGTTGCTTTGTTGTTCTATTCTTCCCCATGATTTCTTAGGGGGCCCGTTGCGTTGTGTGAAATGCGCTGCCGAACCTGATATCCCTCGCCACTGCCACTTCGGGCTATTACGGCCTTTTCCAGCCCAGGGAGAGCGATCACTTAATCAGCTGAGGTGGAGGATTCCGAGGGGGCACTTCTTCCCCCCTGTTGAAATTGTGACAGGGCCTGCCGTCATCCAGGCGTACCTGAGGGGCCCCCTGTAGTCCTGCGTTCAAGATTGAGATGTATGCGGGGCTCTATGTCAGGTTTCGGGGGATAAACCCAAGTCTTCCAGTCTAATTTAGTCCAGGGGCAGACAGGCCAGCCCCTTACTCCTTGTTTCTGCGACCTACCTCACCTCCACAAAACCCGGGGCCCGACTCAAGAGGCAGTCACTCTCTCATCTCAAAGCCAGGGCCCGATCCACGTCGTGTTCCAGGAGCAGGCTCAGTCTGTTTAGCACCTGCTCCCCAGTGCCATCCAGTCACAGGGGAGGGGGTGCGCTGGACTCGTGCAGGTCGGCGTCTCCCCGCCGCGACTTGGCTCCCAAGACAGGTCCTTGCCGCTCGGGTCAAACCGGGTGGAACAGCTACTTCCCGCAGGTTTGTTTAATCCTGGGCGTCGCGTACTCGAGCAGGCGCCCAGGAGAGAGTCCCCGCCTCGGGGAACGCCGGTCACCTCGGCCCACCGAGGGAGAGCGCTGAGGAGGAGCACTGCACTACCACCTCCAGTGGCGGCCGATTGCCGTCCCCACCCTCTGGAGGACCATGGAAGTCTTCGCTCGGCCGCACCAGCGGCTCGAGCAGATCTTGGTGGCGTCTCACCTCAGGCGCACCTCACATAGGCGGACGCGGGTCTTGGCCGCCTTGTCTGCTGCGATGGCGGGCCAGTTTTTAGCTGCCGTGCGGGTGCTGCGATGGCAGGTTCGCAGCCTCTCCTTAAGCACCGATCGACACGCCTGCAGGGACGATCGGGGATGCGGAACAATGCCCAGAATGGCGATTGATTCGGGCGGATGACGGAGGGCTCCAGAGCACTCTCAGAGTGCGACCGCCATCTTGACGGCCGAAGCCACGCCCCCCGTTGGCGGTTTTACCGCCGCTTTAACACCAGGGTTGTAATGACCACCTTAGTGTTGTAGGATTGTTGAGGTTTAGACAGTCCGATTTCATCAGATTATGTTTCAACTCCTGAGACCAGTTACTATTCTCTTAATTCTGACATTATTACAATAATTCATGTCTCTGGACTGGTCAGGTTGAGCATGAGGTCATTGTCAAAGACATGGCCATGACGCTGCCATGATCCAATTTTACTTCTATGATAAATGGGCTGCCCCTCATCCTTTGTAAAAAATAAAAGTGGTGCAAGCACTAACACAAAAGATAAGGGAGATAAAGGACAGCCTTACCTTGTCACCCTTTTAATGTGAATATTTTCAGTTAGCCTGTGTATCACCCTGAAATACAACCTGTTTAGTTAGGTTGGATTACATCTGTGAGCAGACTCTCCAGCCTTGGCTCCAGCACCTTGGCTAAGAGTCGAACATTCATGTTGAATAGCGAGATGGGCCTGTATGACTGCCATCTAGTGGGGTCTTTACCTCGTTTAGGAAGTAACATGATACGGGTTTTAGTCATAGACAGCATCAGAGACAACTGCAAAATCATGTTATTCATCAGTTTTGTTAGGGTCTTTTACAACAGAGGAGCAAAGGTTTTGCAAAAGGTGTTGAAGGCATCTGGGCCTGGAGACCTTGACGGTTTTGAATGACATTCAAGACGTCCTCTCTAGTAAATGGTTGTTCCAGTGACACTCTATTTTCTTCCAATATGTATCTGTGTATCAGACAGATGCCATTCTATCGACTGTGGATCACATTGTTTCAATGCATAAAGTGTAGTGCAGTATGCATGGACGCATGTCAACCTGTCTGTCTATGTCACCACTAGCTTGTATGATTCCTCTCAAATTTCTTCTGTATATAATCTAGTTTGATGAGCTTGTAATTTAGCTACTAATAGATGGGCCACTGTATTGCTCTGAATATTATATTTTGCATTAAATGGTTTAAAAGGTAAGGAGGGTTGTCTCTTTCCATAGATCAAATTTTTGCTGTTATGGAAATTACCTTTCACCAGGCCATTTGAGATTAAGGGCCTGATTACAACCTTGGCAGATGGGATACTCCATCACAAACGTGATGGATATCTTACCCGCCAATTTGACAAGTTCCAGAGGATATAATGGAACTTGTAATACAGCGGATGGGATATGCCTCATTCGTCAAGGTCGTAATCAGGCCCCAAGTGGTTTTGTGCGTTGATCATGTACTACTGTCACCTGTTATTCCTTACTCCTAGCTGCCCCTGTAATAAATTTGGCCCAGACTATTGCTTTCATTGCATCCCAGTAGGGCCCCCACCACTCTGGATAGCTACTAGGTGGATTTCATGCCTCGCAATAGATGAGTTTCCTGGAGAAGGCACGTGTCTGTGTTGATTTTCTCTACTTCTTCAAGGATACTAATATGTTTTGGTGGGCTATCGTGACCCCTCACATTGTCTGTTGTTATGTTCATAATATGTGTATCTGAAGAAACACTTATTTATTTGGGTCACATAGTGTGCTGTATAGGCGGATGACCCTTGTCAGATCCTGTTGAGTCACATGTTTTTTTTCATATTGCTGTAATTATTGTTAGGTTAAAAACAAAACAGAAGAAAGGAAAATAAAAGTCACTTTTCTTCACAATTAAATATTTACAATGTGTCCAAGTGTACATTTGGATGACAACAGTGGACTATCATCTTCCCACAGTCAATTCAACGGAACAAACAAGACATGAGTGATTTGCTTTGTCTCAAAATGTCTTCTTTGGTTGAATCACAACTAATGGCTTTCTTCTCCAAATCAGGCACCGTTTGACAGGCACCCTTCAACCAGCAGATCACCATACCCCTTTTTGCCAGCAGCAGCAAAGCTGCTAGTCTGTGCACTAGTTTAGGTATATCTGCCATGTATCCCACACACACTATCAGAGGGCAGCACGGCACCACATAAGACAGCACCTTATGATTTTCTCCAGAAAGTGGATACGATAGGGACTCCTATGCTAGATCCAGGAATCCTGCACAAGGAGTACTACATCTCTAACATATATGATCTCTATAAGTAAATATAGCACTCCGCTTCTCCACCATGAGTTCAATTAAGAGGAATGCTTAGTTGAAAGATGCAAAACACCTCACCCACCTAGGTGGCATGCTTCATCATCAGGCTAGCTCCTTGCTGAGTAGGCACTGCAATACTCCGCAGTCTCACAGAAACTGGGTCTCTTTAGCAGAGAGCTATTTTATCCCCCTTTATCTCCATCGCCCGGTATTAGCCTGAGCTCAGGTCACTGCCATAGTTGGGTGGTTGTGAGAGTAGGAGGTAGATTGGGTGAAGGAGAGGTTAAAATCACCTACGGGCACTTCCTTCACAATATTTATTCCTTGTGAAAGTATGAGCTAAGAATAAAAGAAACACAACCTAACCAATGAGACGTAGTAATGAGACGTTGGTTCTTACAGTAGGGTCCACATGTTTCATGGCCATAAGTGCCCAAAGGGACTACGCATTTCATCAGAACCAAGGTAGACCCTAATCTAGTCATGTATGTATAGTTATAAATAGTTGAACTTGTGTAACATAGATAACATTCAAAGATAAAGTGATTTTTTTTTTATAATAATGATGCCCCTCAACCTGTAAGGGAAGAAATGGTAAAAAATAAAAACATAAAACGATTATGTATCCATGAGGTAGTGTCTTCGCAATTTTTTGTAATGTCCATTTGGATAACCCATTGCATGCAGCACACACGTCAAAGGTCCACAATGGGGTGCTCACATGGGAAAAGGTGATTCATATGCTAATTGTAAGAAAATATAGGAAACATCACTTAAATCATAACAATTTGGTCAGATAAGAGGGCTCCTTAGGGAAAAACTCAGAGTGACGGCACCTCAACCACCTGTATCAGAAAACAGGTAAGCTTAACCAAACAGTAAAGCAAAACTCCATAAATCGGGGTTGCATGTGCAGAAGTCCAAAATGAACTGACTTGAGTCTGGAGGAGATTCAGTAGTGATCCTACCCTCCTTCCTGAGCGTCTGTATGGTGACTACGGGGAGGCATGAGCCATCTTTAAAGCTGGTTTCCTTGTGCAGAAACGATCCGCGTGCAAGTCAGGACCTTGCGTGCGTGCCTGGATATGCAGTCCCCTTTATAGCTAATAAGTCTAGTATGTAGATTGAATGTTTCAAGGTCCTCCAGCTAAATACACTGATAATTATCGGTTATTGGACACATGACATATTTATATCAGAAGGTGATGAAGAAATAGGGAAAGGGGATTTTAAAATATATTTTTATATTTTTGATCTCTTAAAGCAAAAAGCGTTTTTTCCAATTGTTTCTTGCCAGCATTGAGAATTTGCCATTTCTTTGCTGTAACTCTTTTTACATCATCTGATTGGGGGAGGAGGTTGGGGGGAATATGTGACTATGCATGTCATCTTCTCACCAATGTTCCTTTGTCTTGTTTCCAACAGGGCCTCCCTGTTATTGTTCCTAGCCTGTTGATGTGTCTCTCGAATAATTTTTGAAGGGTACCCAAAGGGTGGATTCAGGTGTAGAGACCTAGGATAGTAACTGTTGAACTGCAGAGGGCAGTTCCTTATGTCTTCTTATGGAATAATTTTGAGGTAATGCTATTCCCTTTGATGTTAATCATGTGATCCAGAAAGGGAATGTCCTCCTAAGACATTGTGGGCCTCATTACGATTATGGCAGTCTATAGACCACCACACTCGTAGTGGCGGTCCAACCACCACATTACAACCCTGGCGGTAACTGCCAGCTCTGCCAGGATCCTGGATCCCAGTGGTCTGGAGGTGGTGGAGGTCCTAATCCACCAAGCGCTGCTCTGGTGATTACGACCTTGTTCTCAGCCAGCGGTTTCATGGCGGTAGCACCCGCATGAAAAGGCTGGCAGAGAACAGGTGCAGGGGACAACAGGGGGCGCCTGCACTGCCCATGCACTTGGTATGGGCAGTGTAGGGGGCCCCCTGGCCAGCACCCTTGCAATGTTCACTGTCTGTTTGCATACAGTGAACATTGCGAGGGTGCTGGTGCACCCTGCAGGCAACAGCATTGCTGCCCTCTCAATTATGAGCCCGGAGACAATGCTGTAGCCTATTTCCCGCTGGGCCAGCGGGCAGAAACGTAGGTTTCCACCCACTGACCTAGCAGGAAACCCATAATAGCTCCATCGGGGAGGTTGCCACACAGTCGGGAGTTTTCCTTCTGCCAAACTCATAATGAGGCACTGTGTTGTGAATTTTAAGAAAGGTTCCAAACTATTGAGCCATATAAAATGTTCTTCTATGTGTGCCTTATCCCATTTCCAGATAATAAGGATGTCATGTATGTATCTTTTCCATAGCATGATCTAATTCTGTAAGGGTTTACATCGTTGTAGATGTAAATCCTTACGGAAGACATACTTCCTATTGAAGTACCTTGGCGTTGTAAGCAGAATTCATCCTCAAGTTGGAAGTCATTTTCCATTAGTGCTAATGATGAAATTTATTGGTGTAATATTGGTC
The DNA here is from genome assembly GCF_031143425.1 of Pleurodeles waltl. NCBI lineage: Eukaryota > Metazoa > Chordata > Amphibia > Caudata > Salamandridae > Pleurodeles > Pleurodeles waltl. Next base: position 404,639,077 of record NC_090440.1, read on the forward strand.
CATCTTCTCAGCCTTAGGAGGTTCTCGATTACCTGAAGAGTGGTTTCTTGGGGATACTAGTTTATCAGGCTTCCACATCTAGGGAGATAAGAGTGGAGGTTATTCCATCAAGAGCCAAGTCCATACAACAGGTTTAGAACATCTTTGGTTTCCTTTAGGAAGAAGGGAATTTCTTGGACCCTAAAATAGTCACAAAAGATGAATAATAGATAGTACTGAATGAAACAAACAGTTTCTCTGGAAGTGGCATAATGCTCTTGATAGAGATCAATTTTTACTAATATTTTAGTGGCATAGAAATTAGCATATGGCGACTTAAAGATGTTCATTTAAAAATCTAATAGAAAAATTTACGTGGAAATGTGCATGTTTAAATTATGGTGGACAATGCGGCTGCCATTCATATTTTGACATCACGTTTAACATGAAGACATTATTCATTTATATTTGAGTGAAATACTAATTAGAGCTAATATTGAAAGTATTATCTTTGAGAAGAAATGCAGTATATTATGAATATTAAGTGAATATGAATTAATCACACTTATATTGAATTAAGTGAATTTTATTAACATGAGTTATATGTGTGCAGAAAAAGAAATGCACGTTTAAATTGTGTTCTAATAATGTCGCAAATAATGTTTGCAATACAATTATTTGCTCTGCTTATGTGATTTAATGGTAAGGTGCGCTATATGATTCATATGTATTAATGTGCATTTAGGGTTCCTTAGCTTGAGTAGGCCTGAGAGGTTCATTCTTGCAGCAGTAGAGGAAAATGACTTGCTTATTCTGTTCCCTCTGACCTTAATTCTTTTCCTAGGTAACTGACGTGATATTGAATGTACTATTGTATTGAAGGCGAAGAACATGTTTCAGTATTAACTATGTAACAATATTTGTTCTAGCTGTCGAACAAGAGAGGAAACTCATAATTCTTGTGTGAAAAAGGCTTAGTTTATTTTGTGTGTCATGAGAAAGAATTCTGAAGTAGCAAATACCTAGAAAATGTAATGTATGAAATAATTGAAATGACAAGGCCTTTGCTGAGAAAGTCCAGAATAGTTGCAAACTTGATGGTGCCATCAACAACCATTAGACACTAAGGGGGTCATTCCGAGCTTGGCGGGCGGCGGGAGCCGCCCACCAAGCGGGAACCGCCAGAAGACCGTACCGCGGTCAAAAGACCGCAGCGGTCATTCTGGATTTCCCACTGGGCTGGCGGGCGACCGCCAAAAGGCCGCCCGCCAGCCCAGTGGGAAACACCCTTCTACAATGAAGCCGGCTCCAAATGGAGCCGGCGGAGTGGAAGGTGTGCGACGGGTGCAGTTGCACCCGTCGCGAATTTCAGTGTCTGCTAAGCAGACACTGAAATTCAAAGTGGGGCCCTCTTATGGGGGCCCCACAACACCCCTCACTGCGATCCTGTTCCTGGCGGTCGAAACCGCTAGGAACAGGATGGCGGTGAGGGGGTCGGAATCCCCCATGGCGGCGCAATGGAGGATTCCCCTGGGCAGCGGAAAGTCGGCGGTACACCGGCGACTTTCCGTTTCTGACCGCGGCTGTACCGCCGCGGTCAGAATGCCCAAAGGAGCACCGCCAGCCTGTTGGCGGTGCTCCCGCGGACCCCGGCCCTGGCGGTAATTACCGCCAGGGTCGGAATGACCCCCTAAGGCCGTCATTATGAACACTGCGGTAAACACCGTTGACCACTGTGGCGACGGTGAACAGAAGACCGCCATTGGCAGTGAACAGAAACCCATCATATAATGCAAAAATCAGAAACCGACAAAAATCTCCCTTCCACCAGTCACTGCCAGGACCTTGTCGGCAGAAATACTGGACCTCCCACCCCGCCACCGCTGAGCACATAAACTTCCCCCCTCCAAATAATGATGCACAAATCACCGCTGCGGTCAGTGGAAGCCGAACGACCACTGGCGGTACAGACCGCCACAGCTGGCAAGTGGACCCAACAGTAAAAAATGCACACATTGGCAAGTCCGAAACCCACACACCTGACACACATCCACAACACTATAAAACACTCACAGACACACCCCACAATCCTTTGCAATAAAATTAGGACAACTGATACAGAGAACGCCAGAAGCAGACACCGAACGCCACAATACACGATACATACACCCAACCACACAGGAGCACCCTCACCTAGATCCACACAAGACACCATTCACAACACACACCATGGCACCCCCCAAACACCCACGCTTCACAGAAAGGGAGCTAAGGACTATGGTCGACGAGATACTGAAGGTCGAGCCATAATTAATCGGGGCACAGGTCCAGCACACATCCATCGCCAGGAAGATAGAGCTATGGCAGACAATAGTGACCAAGGTCAATGCAGTGGGACACCATCCACGCATGAGGGACGACATCTGCAAGAGATGGAACGACCTGCGTGGGAAGGTGAGGTCCATGGCATCCCGGCACAACATTGCAGTCCAGAAGAATGGGAGAGGACCTCCACCAACACCACCCGACTACACTGTTTGGGAGGAAAAGGTATTGGCCGTACTGCACCCTGAGGGACTCACTGGACTCACTAGAGGAATGGACATGGGTAAGTCGTCTACAGTTAACCCTTATCCATCACACCTGTAATACATGCACCAGCCCACCCCTCCAACAGCCACCAGGACCACTACCCCACCCAGCCCACATTCACAACACCCAGTCACCCTGCATGCCCACAAACCCACTATCAGGCCCACATCCCTCCCGCTGTGCACAGCCACCTACCCCTACAAGGTATCACAAAGGCACTACATCACCCATAATGCACCTCCACATCCTAAGCAAACCCCACAAAGGCACCCTGCATGGCCCCAAAGTGTAAAAACCTGCACAAAACAGCCCAGACCTGCACCAAAACCCATGCCACCCTGACGGACAGGACAAGGAGTGGCAGTGCCCCACAGGGAGACAGAGGCACCACCCAGGACACTGGAGATGGAACCCTGGACATTGACGAACACCCTGGCCCCTCACACAGTCCTGGACTGTCACCATTCAGCAGACCCACCCAGGACACCATTGACACCCTTAACACCCAGCCAACAACATCAGCCCAGGGCAACCATCCCCACACCTGTGTGTCCAGGCCACAGGCTGGTGGAACACATGGACAGAGGCCACAGTCAACCCCTACCAAAAGACAGGAAGACGATGGCCCCAGTACAAGTGGTACCGCCAGACCTGTGCAGGGGACACAGAGGGCTAGGCCCAGTGGGAGGGCATCACAGGCCCAGGGGGAAGGTCACAGGATGGATGCTGCAGCCCAGGACGTTATCTCTGAGATCCTGGGAGCATACCACCATACCCAGGACAGATTGGCTCAGATAGTATCCACCCTGGAGCAGAGTCAAAGGATGCAGGTAGCACACCACCAAGAGGCCATGGAGTCGTGGAAACTGCACAATGCTGCAATGGCCACTATAGCAGGTGCGTTGCTGCACCTTGTCCCAGCACAGCCTGAGGCCCCCACAGACCAGGAAGCCCCTACTACAGGCCAAGATACAGACCAGGAAATTATATCAGCAGCAGCAACTGGACTTGTGCCACCATCTCAGGACACACAGGAGACCTGTATCTCAACCCGTACAAGCCAACACCAGGCACCCAAACGGTCCGTCAGGCCAAGATATGGGACAGGAACACCTGCCAAGACCAAGGCCCCCTCAAAGAAGTGACTCTGGCAAGAACTGTCCTCCAAGTGTCCCACTGAACCAACAATCAAACCATGTAAAAACAACACCAAACACTGGAAATGATAGATGGACATACCACTACTGCCAACAAATGCTGCAACCATGTTGCCATATTGTACAACCACCAGTAGCCCACTCCCGTCACTGTAAACTGCACGATGTAATCCCTACACCAAATAAAACATCAGTTCACCAATTACAATGTCCTCTGTCATTATGTCGAAACAAATTGAAGTATGGATGCAAATATCTAATAAATCATTTATTCTTATGTGAGTAGCAGGAATTGCACCCCACACATTACATGTTTGGGTGCCAACAGAATTGTCAAACAGTTTTACCATAATGTTACATGTCCTATGCAGACCTGGTCACAGTGGCAATGTCTATTGACCCAACACCCCCCTAGATGAAAAGGCACGCTGATAGTATGCTGCACAGACAGCAATCTCATCGATTAGCCCCACATAGTTACTGGAAGTAGAGTTGTATCAGTTGGTTCCTGGAATGTACATCTTCCCCCTCCTCATCATCACCATCACTCTCATCACCTCTCTGAGGAAGCAGGTCTGGATATACAGCACCCTCCTCCTCCAAGAGGAGGATAGAATTCCTCACAGCCACATTGTGCAGCTTGCAGCAGGCCACCACTATTCTACACACCTTTTCAGGCTCATAGGCCAGGGATCCGCCAGAGATATGTAGGCAACAAAATGTAGCCTTCAGGAGACCTATTGTGCGCTCTATCACCCTCCTAGTATGTCCATGGGTCTCATTGTATTTCCTCTCTGCATCTGTCCTAGGATTCCTCATTGGTGTCAGGAGCCAACACATGTTGGGGTAGCCAGAATCACATAAAAAAGGGGGGCAAAACAGGACTGTCAATGACAACCCTCAGTGGTAGACAGCCTGGCTGACTGCTATGTGGCAATAAGTGTCAGACACACCTACCTATGATCCATCCTCTGTCCCCTTGTAGTTGTTCCATCTTGTGTGGCACACTACTGTTCCTTAGCACAAAGGAATCATGGACTGAACCAGGGAACATGGCATTCACATGTGAGATGTACTGGTCTGCAGTACACACCAATTGAATGTTCATGGAATGAAAGTTCTTCCTGTTTCTGTACACCTGTTCACTGACTCTTGGGGGGATGAGAGCAATGTGGGTTCCATCAATGGCACGGGGTATGTTGGCAAGGCATAGAAGTCCGACTTGATGGCAGGGAGTTCAGCACTTTGGAGAAACCTCACATAGGACTGCAGGTGTCATACAAATGCATTCAGGAATCTGGACAGTATAATGCTAAACATTGGCTGTGAAAAACTTGCACCCATGCCCACTGTCACTTGAAATGAGCCCGTGGCCAGGAAATGGAGTGTGGAGAGCACCTGCACTTCAGTAGGGATGGCATCCTGATTTCAATTAGCTGGTCTCAGTGCTGGATTCAGTAATGCACAAAGTTCATGAATAGTAGCACGAGTGAGTCTTTAATTGATAAGATCTAACGCTCCCCCATGGTCTGCAAATCTACAAGTGGTCTGTACACCGATGGGGTACTCCCTTGCCAGAACGGTCTGTACCTAGGAGGAGTATAGAACACATGCGAGGAACACACTTACCTCTGCCCACAATGTTTCCTATTCAGAACTGCTGGCATGATTGTCGACAACATATATGCATAATATGTGTGACAATGTAGCAACATGTCCATAATGATACATCAGGACTGTTCAGGTGAGCAAATGTATATTGGTTCATGCCTATGGGTGTTTGGGGACAATAGGGCCTGAATGGGGCAGATGAGTATTTAACAACTGCGTAGTTAAGGCCAAAATGTCTGCCCCCTGTAATCCAGAAGTGTTGTGGTGGAAGTGACCTCATAGTGCTAGCGGTTGACGTAATAGCGTAAGGCGGTGTTTACCGCCGTGCGCAAATTCATTGGTTAACATGGTTGTCAATGGGTATTCTTAGCGTATCATAATCGCCGCCGGTGGTAACGGTGCACACCGCTACAGTGCGTACGCTAACACGTCACCCCAACTTCACTTGACTCTTGGATCTCGTGCATGCAGGTACTCCACTGAGTGTGCTGCTGTGTCCTGCCTCTGGTCATGGAAATGACATGTGTGGCAAGGGAAAGGGCCCCGGCCTTCACCAGCGAGGAATTGGAGAAGCTCGTGGATGGGGTCCTGCCCCTGTACGCCAAGCTCTGTGGTCGGCCAGAGGTACAGGTGAGTAGGAGGATTGGGGGGCATGGATGTGCGTAATGGTGGTAGGTGGCTGTAAATATGTGTGCAGGTGTGACACTCTATAGTCCAGGGTACCTGACATGCTGGGTGTGTGTGCTGTTATGCTGTTATGTATGTCCGTCCCACAGTGGACGTATAGCCAGCTGTATGTAATGGCCATTGTCTGACCTGTGTGTTCCTTTTTCTTTGTGTCCCATATAGGTCAGCGCCCATCAGAAGAGGAGACTTTGGCAGGCCATCGCCAGGGAGGTGCGGACGTTGGGGGTCTACAACCGGCAGAGCCCCCTTTGCAGGAAGCGGTGGGAGGACCTACGGCGCTGGGCGAGGAAGATCTGCCAGGCCCAGCTGGGGAAGTCCTCCCGAGGAAGGGGTGCCCATCAGGCACTGACCCCCCTTATGCAACGCATTCTGGTGGTGGCGTACCCGGACCTGGGTGGGCGCTTGAAGGCTGCACAGCAGTCACAAGGGGGTGAGTACAAAAACCATACTTTGGCTCCTTGATGGATGTGTGTGTGTGTGTGTGAGGCTGTATGTATGCTGTCTAGTGGCAGGGACTCTGACTGATGTCTATCTACATAATGGCCCCCATGGGGAGTAGGGTTATAAGGGTCAGGTCTCCAGGACATCAGGCCTTCAGTGCTGTGGGGGATGGCTGTAGAGCAGGGTTGTAGCCACTAGTCAGGGGCATAGCCATGTGTATAGCGGCAGGTGCCTCATGGTCTGAAAGTTGCAAGGTGGGTGTATGTGTGAACCACTTATGTACCTCCATTCAGCTATTTACTATTGTCTCTCCTGTTTTGTCCCCCATCCCTGTTCTTTTGTGTTGTCTGTGTACATCAGCATCATCTGGCGAGGGAGCTGATGCACCGGCAAGTGGGGATGCAGCAGCCCATGGTTCCACGGAGGCCGAGTCATTCGACGCCAAGGGAACCAAGTGGGTTGGAGGGAGAAGGGAGTACCACGGGGGAGGCAACTACCAGTGGAGGTAGTGACTCTGATACCTCCTCCGATGGGAGCTCCCTGGCACTGGTGGACCCTAGTGGGCCCACCCATTCTGTGTCATCTTCCGCCACCCCCATACCATCACCGCCCTCCCATTTACTCCCCACTGAGTTGCCCATGCCCGCTCACTCAGAAGGGTGGGTGTCTCCTTCGCCCCAGGCACCTCATCCCCTGCCCCAGTCAACCCTGCTGCCCTCATGGAGGAGGCTAATGACCTCCTGAGAACCATCTCTGTAGGGCAAAAAACCATTGTCAATGCCATCCAGGGGCTAGCATCAGAGGTGCAGCAAACCAATGCCTATCTGGATAGCATTCACTGTGCCATGTCTGGCCTACAGAGATTCTTTCAGGCTCTGGCCTTCTCTTTGATGGCAGCCAGTGTCCCTGGTCATTCAGTCCCCCCTCCAACAATCTCTACCACTTCCAGCACCCCATTCCCTTCACCCGTCCAAAGCACACATTCTGACACGCAGGCACACACCTCAACACACAAGAAGCACACTTCAAAAAACAAGCACCACACCTCCCACCACAGGCATACACATGGCCAACATACACAGGCACACACACCAACATCCACTTCCCCAGTGTGTCCGCATCTTCCGCCTCCATGTCTGTCCCCTCTACATGCATACCCACAGGCACTGCACCCTCATGCAATGTTGCAGACCCTATACTTGCAGTAACCACAATATCAGACATCAATTCATGCACCCCAGATACCACTCCTGCACTCACCACAACGACTTTAGTTGACACATGCAGCACACTCACCAGACAACATACATTTACACTGCCAGCCTGTCTTGTCCCACTGTGTCCAACTCCCTCCTCCCAAGACACTCAAACGCACCAAAACACCCACCCATCACACATCCACCACACCTCAGCATGCTGTCCAGTCACCTGCACCCACGTCACGCACACCTACACCTGTCACAACAACTTCCTCTACCTCCACTCCCACGCCTTCCTCCTGGTCCATTCCAATTGCCCCTAAGAAACTTTTCCTATCCTGTGTAGGCCTATTCGAACCCACTGACCCACCCCGTCTCGTCCCTAAACGTGCCCACCTCCTTGCCCTGTCCACTCCTCCCACGTCACAACCCACCCCTGTCTGCCCTTCCCATTCCCGTGCTACTTCCCCTGTGAGCAAGACACCCCATGCTGGCCCTGGAACATCTGCTGCACCCCAGGCCAAGTCCACTCCACCTGCCTCAAGGTCCAGATCCAAGCCCCCTCCACCATCCAAACGTAAGGACAAGCCCCTCCCCTCTCCCAGACAAAAGCCCCCACCCCACCACACCCTGCCCCTGTTCCCTGAGGTGCCTGGATGCCTCATTGTTGCCCCTATGAGGTGGAGTACCTTTGAACTTGTGGGAGTCAAGTTGGGGCAAATTTGGCCCATCGTACTACGTACTCTGGACTGGTCATTGGCCTTATGTTGCACTTATATTACTCATTGAGCTGAATACAAATTCATGTGTGGCCAGGGTTGTTTATGGCACACTCAGGATCAGTGGTTCATTGTTTCTTTGGTTGGGGGTGTTGGGCACATGTGTGTCCTTTGGGCAGGTTGGATTTGCTTTGTGTCAGGTAAGTACCTCTTGCTGTGGGGTGTTTGGCTTGTGCTGCTATGAAGGGTTATAGGTGCTTTGCGGGGTGGGTGGAGTGGGTGGGTATGTAACTGTGCCCTTTCTTCCCTTGTTTAGTAAGTTGCGGTACTTACCGTTGTCGTCTCCGTCAGCGGTCTTGGTCGTGGAGGTATATGGCAAGGAGCAGGGCTGGCATGATCAGCAACTCTCTATCCATTTCTGCTTCGGTGTGTTGCGTGTGCCTCCGGTAAGTGTTTCCTTTTATTTGGTTCGTTTCCGTCTGGCTCTGTGTGGCGGTGGTTCCCGCCCCGGAACTGACAACGGTCTAGTGCTTCATTATTTGATGGGCGGGTAGGGCCTTTCTGTCGGACTGTGGGCGGGCTCTGCCGTCGTTGTCGGCACTCCTCTGCTGGTGGTGAGTGGTTTTCAGGCTGCCTGTGTTTAAGGAGGTTCAATATTTGGCGGTCCAGACCGCACGACTGTTGGCGGTTGTTACTGCCGCCTGTGCAGTGTTTACCACCGTGTTCGTAATGAGGGCCTAAATCTGATGCCTAAGATGAGCCCACCCAAAGAACCAATTAAGATGACCATGGATATTTCTAATTAGTGAGGGACTTTGAAACTGTGAGAGAGTACGTCTAATGCCCTGACAGAGCTAGCTGCTGTTGCCCCTGTCTTTTCCAAGTCTTCTAATGAGTTTCCTCTCAGTCTTAATTGCCCCATTTGTTTATGCTGTTCATTACTAATATGCCCAACTAATTCTGAACTGCTGACTTGCCCTATGTGCAGCCCGTGTTCTGCTGTGTTCTGCAATGCCCCAATGCTGCTGTCTACTGATGTTGGGAGAAGGTGAACGCTCATCTGAATTATTCTATCTGCTGTCCCATGAGGAGAGATATAACTAAATGTGGTTTATTGTTTCCTTCTTAGCTGAAGTACTTGCACCAGCACATGTTTATAGTGAGCTGCCTTAGTTAGATGATTTTTCCAAAATATTTTTGTCTTTCTTTTGCTTTTGCCCACTCCTGCAATGGAAGGCCCAGCTCTGAAATTGATTGTTAAAATTGTATTTTGATGATTTACTGATGTCACCATCATCTGCTTTGAACTCTATCTGTGTATATTGTGGTTTAGCTGATCTGTGCTATTCTTTTGGAGTGTTTAATACTGTTGATGTTTAGTTTGCTAAATCGTTTTACATTATTTGGTCAGCCAATAGTTTTCTTGTATGTGTATAACTTAGTTTTGCGCACTACATTCATAATATTGATTTTGGGACTGTTATAAAGATTTAAAATTTTATTTGGTTTGGAGTTAAATTTACTGTTAAATTGTTCATGGTGTCTAGAATTGTTTTTGGTTTTATGTCATTGATTTGTGATTGAATAAACCTGGAGCATCTTGAGAGGAGTTGTGTTTATTACAGTTAGAGAGGGTGAACTTACGCCACCTGAGGGTACTCCAGCATTTGAGGTCATGGAGGAAAGAGGAGTTTCAGCATGTCTTTGGGTAAATCAATGGTGCAAATAAACAGAAAGAAGCTCAGAAATTCACAAGGAGAGTGAGAAAGGCAGAAAATACGTTAGCAGAAGTTGGATGGGATGAGGAGCAAAGAATGTGGAGAGCAGATACATTATACGCAGTGAATTTATTCCTAGCAGTTACTCAGGAAGGTGATGGAAGCGTTAAATCTAAGGCCAAAAAGAAGTTTTAAGAGGATCCTGAACAGAAGTTAGGTGAAAATAAAAATCTAGTGGACCCTGAAAGTGATTCAGAGGATGAATTTATAATGCAGTTGTTGCAAAATTGCTCCCCACCGTACAATGCGGTTACATCAGTAAATCAGAATGTAGTCCCAAATATGGCCACAGCCCCAGTTCAACAAAGCCAGTTTTAGTTAACACCAAATGTGCCTTCTGCTAATGCTGCACAGGTATCAGCGGTTTATCTGACAGTTTCAAATGTTAACACAGCCCAGAATGTCACAGTTCCAGTTATGCCACAGCCAATTAGGAATGCAGGAATGACTCATTTTGAGTCCACACCTAATGTACAGACACCTGCACAAGTCATGAACTAAAGGCAGACAATGCCTATGTATTCTCCAGTAATGAAACCACAGAATGTTGCCCAAATCAGTCAAATCAGGCTTTTGGTGCAGTATTAACTGGTCAAGGTAAAGGTTTAATGTTCTGCTAAGTCAAACACATTTTTCAGGACCAGATGTATTAACAGTTCCTGTGACAATAGGTCCTGTAGTCCTGTTGTATTCCCAGGGTAAAAATGGGAGTGGTTCACAGATTCCAAATCTAGTATCAAGAATGAATTAACCTTTTGGAACTAATGCAGAAATGGAAAAACTGAGCAATACGCTGCCAGCCATGACTCCTTTGAATTATTTTGGTTTGAATCAGACGCATGATAGAGCAGGTCCTCTGAATGATGTGACATGTCCCCCATGGGATTATCTGTGATGGCTCAAAAGCAGGCTATGAGAGTTCCATGCAATATTCCACAGTTTACAACCCGAGAAAATTGTAATAACATTAGTTTACAAGGGTTGACAGTCCAATGATTGACTGTACGGTTAGACAATTTGAGCAGAACAGCGGTTTCGGGAAATGCGCCTAGATTAAAACTGGAAGATTAAAACTGGAATTAAATTTAATGATTGAGGGAACACTTGAATTAGACAGATTGGATTCTTACAATGAAAGCAAGCTGTGCTTCATGTGCAAAGATGTTACTGTTCGAGCAGGACAGGGTTAGAAATTATCTAATTTGTTCATGCTATTATGAGAAATTGTTGCAAGCATTCAAGCAATACAGTGGCACAGAGACTATTGAACCGAGAGACATGATTAATTTTGTGTTCAGATTTGTTCAAGTATTGAAACCTGAGATTAGTAACAATTATCTGAAATCATTTGATTTGCTGGCAAGGAAAGCCTAATAATGAAGTATTGCATTATGCAAAAAACTGTAGAGATGAAATTGAGTTGGAGCAGAAAAGACTAAGGAGAGGGTAATGGTGATGCAAATCAAATCTACCCAAGCAGCTGGATTTCAGGGAGTGCAAGGAATGGTAAACGCAGGAGGAATGCAGGGATCACAATGGGCAGGGCAATATGGTGCCTCAGTTCAGAGGTAGAGGTTGTGGAATTCGAGTAGATCCAAATGTTAATGTGGCTGATGTTCAGAACAGGAAGAAATTGCTTCCTTGTCATGTGTGCGGCAACATTGGACACTGTAAATGGGAGTGTCCCTAGAGTAATGTAAATAATTTGGAGCACGTTGGTGGTGTTGCATAGATGGTAAACAACAGTCAATTTCAAAATCAAAGACTTCAAACGCCCCGAAAACAAAACATGAATGTTCCTAATGGAGCAGTCCAAATGCAACTTCCCTACCAACAAGTACAATTTCCCCAACAGCAAATTCAATCCCCACAGCAAATGCAGATTCCACAAGCTCCGCTGGCACAACAACAGGTAATCGTTCCCTCAGCAGAATGCGAACCAAAGAGCAAAGGCAAATGTAAATCAGTTAATTACACAATACCCATTGATTGATTTCAGTGATTATGAAATGAGTGAAGAATGTATGAGTGAAAGTTCAGAAGCGGAAGAATGTGCGTTGGCTGCCTCACTAGAGGTAGATCAACGTGGCCCTTATGTGAATGCGAACGTTATGGGTCATGAAGTTTCATTTCTGGTTGATACTGGAGCAACTAGTTCCACTGTCAGATCTGCAGAAGTCCCAAATGTGTCCCTTTCTGGAAGGACAGTTCAGGTTGTAGGAGTAGCAAGCCAGCATTTGGTAAACCCCATTACAGAGCCCCTTACTGTTAAATTAGGAACTTTGAGGATTTACACTAATTCGCAATTTGTGATTCTAGTCCTGTGAGTCTGTTAGGAAGATACTTACTATGCAAATTAAAATGTTCCATCACTTGTACACATGAAAGAATAGTGATTCAGACTAATAGCATGATGAAAGGTCCAGTCAAACTGATGAGATGTCTCCTCTCATTATATTGTTTCCTGTCATGACAGTCAAAGACCTGCCAGATGAATTACAAGACACAGTAACGTTGAGAGTTTGGGATCTCTCTGGAAAGGATATTGGACTTATTCGAGGTGGTGAACCAGCTGAAGTGACTACAAGCCAAATGCAGTTTACCCCAGAACGCCACTGTATAACATGACGCCAGCAGTGATTGAAAGAATTACCCCAATAATTGCAGACATTGTTGAGCAGAGAGTTCTGAAAGATGTGATAAGCAGCACATGTAATTCTCTAATTATGGGATTGCGAGATCCCAATGGGAAATACCGCATAGTTCCGAATTTGAGAAACGTGAACAAAATTGTGGTATCCTTTTGACCCGTGGTGCCAAATCCAGCAGTAATAATATTTCAGATTCCATGTGAAGCAGAATGTTTTTCTGTTATTGATTTGTCCAAAGCTTTCTTTTATGTACCCTACAGGAGGATAGTCAATTCCGTTTCTCAGTCAGATTGGGCAACCGCATGTATTCATGGTGCCGCACTCCACAGGAGTTTTCAGAATCACTGTCCATCTTTTATCAGATTTTGATGAAGAACTTAGAGTCTTTGAACATGCCATTTCAATCTGCTTTTGTGCAGTACATTGATGACCTGATGGTTGCATCCAATACTCGTGAGGCTTGCAAACAAAATACCATAGCGTTGTTGAATAATTTGGATGAAAAAGGATATAAGGTTTCCCCTACCAAGGTCATCAAATCGAGAAAGGTGCAAGGAAAGTGTCCCAATGGAGAGTTGCAGCAATTATGCAAATGAATCTCCCAGTTATGCAGAGAGATCTCAGAATGTTTTTAGGGATGGTGAACTACTGTTCACAATGGATCCCAAATTTTTCGGTAATTTCCAAACTGCTGCAAAAGTTAACACACAAAGAGTTGACAGACTCAGTCCCCTTCAATGAAGAATGCATGAAAGCTTTCGCTGAGTTACGAGAGAGTTTGTGCAAAGCTCCAGCCTTAGGAATGCCTGATTACATGAAAAGCTTTTCACTGTTTTGTCATAAATGTGATGGTCTTGCTCTTTCTGTTTTGATACAGTTACATGGAGGAACGAACAGACCTGGGCATATTTTTCCACCACATTAGATCCTGTCGTTGCTGCTTTGCCTAGTCGTTTAAAGGAAGTGCCAGCCGCTGATGTAAGTATACGTCAATTTGAAGGCATTGTGATGGGACACCTTTTAACTGTTTATATCCCACACTCAGTTGACGTTATATTGACGAGGACAGAAACACAATATTTGACCAGTGCCGTCTTACCCGTTATGAGTTATTGATTCTTGGATCTGCTAATGTAGTGGTCAAGAGGTGTGGTGCACTGAACCCAGCTACTGTATTCCCTGTCAATGTTAATGATTCAAATGATGCTAATGAAGTGGAACATGACTGCCTTGATGTCACTGAACTATGCACCAAACCCAAACCTCATATTCAGGATACTCCTTTAGAGGAGAATGACCAACTGGTATTTGTTGATGGCTCCTGTTTAAGAGACGATGAAGGTACTCTGAGGGCTGGCTATGCAGTTTGCACCCTCTCAAGAGACGTCAAAGCTGTATGGCTTCAAGGAGTAATTTCTGCCCAAGTAGCCAAATTGGTTGTTCTTACAAGAGCATGCTATGTATCAGAGCAGCTCAAAGTGACGATATTCACAGATAGTCAATACAGATTTGGTGTTGTGCATGACTTTGGCCAGTTATAGCACCAGTTAGGTGTTATGACCCCATCAGGATCACCCATTTGAAATGGTGAAAGAATTAATAATTTGTTAAATGCTTTGAAGTTACCTGAAAAGATTGTGGTTGTGAAGTGCAAAGCCCATCAAAAATCAAATGATTATGTATCATTTGGTAATGCCTATGTTGATTAAATTGCCAGATATTGTACACTCCATTGCGTCACCTTCGATGAAGAGTGTGGTGGTGGAAGTGACACCGGTGAGACAAATCAAAGTTTCTTGATGTCAGTGGTTGATACCTGGGATGTAAGAGAAAGCAGGAAGAGGCAAGGGAGGAAGTACACAGAGGTTGGACAAAAGTAGGTTGTATTAAAAGGGAGGAATAGGATGTTTGGATTTTAAATGAAGGGAAAGTTGTGTTGCCAGATTGTTTGTTGAACTAGTTTGCAAGATATTATCATGGTCAGGTTAATCTCAGCAGAGATGCAATGATTCACACATTCAAACAGACATTGTATAACCCCAGATTTAGGTTGATTGCAGAGGTGGTTCGTCATAGATGTGTTACATGCCAACAAATGAATGTACGCAAAGTGGTTATTTGAGCCACATAAGCAGATCGGGAGGTCCATTTAACAGAATATAGCTTGATTTTATTGAGATTCCTGCTTGTAATGGATTGAAGTATGTATTGGTTGTTCTGTGTGTGTTTTTCCACTGGATCAAGGCGTAGCCAACACGTAGGAATGACAGTCTTACTGTAGCTAAGCTGCTGCTCGGGGAACTGATACCAACGTTTGGGTTCCTGACTTCTTCGGAATCCGATCGAGAAACTCATTTTAATGCGATCATAAAATTGTTGTGTACAGCACTGAACATTGAGCGCAAATTGCACTACAGCTACACCCCAGAGGTATCTGGATTAGTGAGACAAATGAATGGAAAACTGAAAGCTCGATTGGCAAAGGTTTGTGCCTCAACAGAGTTAAATTGGCCTGATGCATTGCCACCTGTCCTGATGAGCATGCGTAGCACCCCTGACAGGAAGACAGGACTGTCTCCCAAAAGATTCCTATAGGCAGTGCTTAATTTGTAAATAAAAAGGTGCCGGTGCCCAAAGCCCTCCTCTTAAACACAGGGTTGCAGCATTTAAATGTGCGAACACGGAATAATGAGATTGCGTAATCCTGAAGCCATCTCCGGCCTCTTCAATCCATTTAAAGACACTTTCTGCACCTTCGGCCCACTCTTGCAGCTTTCTGCTTACTCCCATTGTGACGCTTTTTCTTTTTTCTCTTCTTCCGTCCTTCCCATGTGTCTTTTGCTCGCAGCAAATGCTTGAGGTAGACAACTAAGCCCCGGCCCTCAAAAATAAGTGCCGGTGCTCCACACCAGAAACAACAAGCACAAATTAAGCACTGCTTATAGGGCGTTTAATGAGGTTACCAGCAGTACCTGAAAATGCACTTGTGAACATAACAGATGACTTAGTGCTGGATTATTGCAAAGGTCTGGCTGGTATGGTTTGCTCTTTGTCTCATCAAGTTGAAGCATCAGCAGTCCAACCCAGTCAAGAACAGTGTCACAGCTCGAAAGCTGGAGATGTGATTGTCATAAAGAAACATGTAAGGAAGACTTGCCTAGAGCCAAGGTGGAAAGGGCAGTTTCACGTTATCTTGGTGACAACAACAGCTGTGAAGTGTGCTGGTCTTCTGACCTGGATCCATGCAAGCCATACACTCAAAGTTCTGTGTTCTCTGGAAAACACAGAGTCTGATCCTACAAGAGCTAATGCTGATGAAGAAGGAGTTCAGCTCAACCAAGCTGTGAGGATGGAACCAGTGGCTGAAGCAGATAATGTGCAAAGTGGTGAAAGTGCAAGCAAACTGAATGCACACAAAAGTGCAGGAGAGCAGAGTCAAAGATAGCTGACTCCTGCCAGCACAGCAAACTTCATGAATGCAGTTGAACCTGGAAAGAGAACTGTGAAAGGACATAAGTGGCCTACAGCTGCACATGAACTGGTTGCTGATAAACTCCCATCAATAACAGAAGCAGTTGAAGAGTCAAATCAAAGTGAAGATGAAAATGTACTGTAAGGAGAACAAAATGGAAAAGAGTGCCACACCGCAGATACTCTTCATCTGAATGGATCCATCTTGTCACAAATGAATGGGAGAACAAGCTTCTGGCCTTTTGTTTTGACTGTGAGAAGTCAATTAAACATTCTGGAACTTGAAATCGCATTTGAACTGAGTTTTGAAATAACCTTGCCAATTGATCAACAAAGAAATTACACTCTGGAAGTGACCATAAGTAATCTTCAGACTGTGTTCTATTGAAAACGACCTTTGAACTATTTTTGAGAACTTTTAGCTGAACTTAAAGAATTTGTTTTCTTTTGAATATCAAGAACTGCTGTAAATAGTGCAAAAAGACTTTGAAGAGCCGCTTTGGTTTCATTTTGTTTATTTTTTGCTTTTTATATTTTTTTCTTTTCTTTCCCCCTCTGATTCTACAGAAGCCATGAACCCAAACACAGGGGAAACACAGTAAGCGTAAATGTGTATGCATTGGTTTGGTTATAGTGTGTCCTATTGTGTACATTTTATTGATTACGGGCATAAATGTTTCAATGAAAGGAGATATGCAAAGCACAGCAATTTCAGTGCAGAGAATGACAACATCTAAGTAGAATAAGTTTTAGGATGAAGGATCGCTTCATTTAGATGACACAAAGGGAGATTTGTCTTCCAATGTTTATTATAGTTTGCTTTCTGAGTACATGGACACAATGAATGTTTGTGATTGTTGTAAGTGTACACAAATTCCTTTATCAGTACAAGAAGGATCACTTATCACAACTTATCACTAACTTATGGCATTAGTTGCAGTTTGTTATTAACACGCCTGTACAACCAAGAGTACATTTAGTACTTCTATTCTAACGTCACCTTAGATTTCTCTTTTGCTCCCATTAATCAGCATTTCAGCCGCATTGCAAAGGCTAAAAACATAGATATAGTAGGTGGATTCTTTGAACCTACACTGATATTTGGCACAGCATATGGTCATCAGAATAATCTAACATGTCTTCTTACACAGGTAGAAAAGGAGTTCATTAATCAAGTTAATGACAGAAGAAAAGCAATGAAAGAAAAGATAGATAGAGGTATAGTTTCCAGAAAGAAATCAGTTCACAACACACCTAATACACAAAGATGCTTAGCTTTAGATTGGCAACATGTAGGAAAGCATTGTATATACAGGCGGCAATCAAAAGCTGACAATAAGTTTGTAGGAATGAGTGAATGCAGACGTGCTTTTGTTTAAGAGTGTATGGGATTTTATGCTAAATGGACAAGACACCGCTGTGCCTGGCATATATTACATTTGTGGTAAGAACGCTTATTACAAGTTACCAAAAGAATGGTATGGCACATGCTATTTAGGAGGGTTTTTTCCAAACATTTACCAAGTGAACAACATTGACAATCCAGCAGGGGTTGAAAGACTTAAAATTAGATTTAAAAGCAAGGCAAGTGGTTCATAGATTACAGGACGCTATTTTTGGAGCTTTTATTCCATCAGTGGGTTTGATCTTGAATGACATAAAAATAAGGAAATTATCAACGATTGTAGAGAAATGTCTACTGATTTTTCAGTAACAATGCTCCTAATGGATATGGAAATGGTTGTGATAAGATCTATGGTTTTATAGAACTGTCTTGCATTAGACATCCCTTTACCAAAGGAAGGCGGAGTCTGCAGAGTTTTAAAGTTTAGTTTAGTTTAATAGATTTATAAAGCGCACGGCTACCCGAAGGCCTCCCAGCGCTGAAAGAGGACAAAGGCATCACAGTGAGAATTTAAAGTCACAGTACTGATGCAATTACATTCCTGAAAATAGTAAAAAGATAAGAAAATACTTATTTAATCTGACAAGTTTGAGACATGAATGTAATGACCTGAAACAGAAAAATGTTTGGGAAACAATAGGTGAAAGATTCTTTAAATTTTGGAAATGGATTTGTGAGAATGATCCTGAAACCTTTATTAATTGTGACACTGTGCATAATTTGTGCACTTGGATTTTATAAGGCTTACAATTTCTGGATAAGACAAAGAGTAAAGAATAAATGTAGGAGGGAAGAAATGGAAATTGAGAGTATGAGAAACAGATATTGTCAGACAACTAAGAGAACTGATGATTATTGCAGACCTAGATCTATGCGTTATCAAACTACAAGATTTTGGTTTTGTCTCATTTTAAATGAGAAACGTTCTTTAATAACGGCATGAATTGCAATCAGAGGAGGGACTCGTAGATATCAATTTTTACTAATACCCCAGTGGCATAGACGTTATGGCATATGGCAACTTATAGATCCTCATTTAAAAGTCTAACAGAGAAATTAATGTGGAGATGTAAAATGTGCACGTTTAAATTATGCTGGACAATGTGGCTGCCATTTGTATTCTGACATGACATTTAACATGAAGACATTATTCATTTATATTTGCATGAAATACTAATTAGAGCTAACATTGAAAGTATTATCTTAGAGAAGAAACAGTACAAATAAAGGGGGTCATTCTGACCCTGGCGGCCGGTGGCCGCCAGGGCCACCGACCACGGGAGCACCGCCAACAGGCTGGCGGTGCTCCCACGAGCATTCTGACCGCGGCGGTTCAGCCGCGGTCAGAAGCGGAAAGTCGGCGGTCTCCCGCCGACTTTCCGCTGCTCGGGGGAATCCTCCATGGCGGCGGGGCGCGCTCCGCCGCCATGGGGATTCAGACACTCCCTACCGCCATCCTGTTCATGGCGGGAAACCCGCCATGAACAGGATGGCGGTAGGGGGTGCCGCGGGGCCCCTGGGGGCCCCTGCAGTGCCCATGCCAATGGCATGGGCACTGCAGGGGCCCCCGTAAGAGGGCCCCGCAAAGTATTTAAGTGTCTGACTTGCAGACACTGAAATACGCGACGGGTGCAAACTGCACCCGTCGCACCCCTGCAACTACGCCGGCTCAATTCTGAGCCAGCGTCCTCGTTGCAGGGGCATTTCCTCTGGGCCGGCGGGCGCTCTTTTGGAGAGCGCCCGCCGGCCCAGAGGAAATGTCTGAATGGCCGCCTCGGTCTTCTGACCGCGGTGCGGTCATTTGGCGGCGGTACCTTGGCGGACGGCCTCTGCCGTCCGCCAAGGTCAGAATCAGGGCCAAAGTATCCTATGAATATTAAGAGCATTTGAATTAATTGCACTTAGATTGAATTAGATTGAATTACGCTAATTTTATTAACGTGAATTATATGTGTGCAGAAAAATAAAAGCACGTTTAAATTGTGTTCTAATAATGTCATAAATAATGTTTGCAATAAAATTATTTGCTTTGCTTATATGATTTAATTGTAAGGTGCGAAATAGGATTTATATACATTAATTAAATGTATTAATGTGCATTTAGGCTTCCTTAGCTTGAGTAGGCCTGAGAGATTCATTCTTGCAGCAGTAGAGGAAAAGTACTTGCTTATTCTGTTCCCTCTGACCTGAATTATTTTCCTAGGTTGCTGACGTGATGTTGAATGTCCTATTGTATTGAAGGCAAAGAACATGTTTAAGTATTACTATGTAACAAATTTTGTTCTAGCTGTCAAACAAGACAGGAAACTCATAATTCGTATGTGAAAAAGGCTTAGTTTATTTTGTGTGTTGTGAGAAAGAATTCTGAAATAACAAATAACTAGAAAATATAATGTTTGGTGGAATAGTAAGAGATCATTGGAATGAGAAGGCACTTTTGAAGAGAAGATCTGGGAATAGTTGCAAACTTGATGGTGCCATCAACAACTATTGTACACTGAATCCGATGCCTAAGTTGAGCCTACCTGAAGGACCAATCAAGAGCACCATGGATATTTCTAATTAGTGAGGGACTTTGAAACTTTGAGAGAGTCCATCTGATGCCCTGAGAGAGTTAGCTGCTGTCGCCCCGGTCTTCTGTAAGTCTTCTGATGAGTTTCCTCTTTGTCTTAATTGCCCCATTTGTTTATGCTGTTCAGTACTAATATGCCCAACCAATTCTGAACTGCTGACTTTCCCTATGTGCAGCCCGTGTTCTGCTGTGTTCTGCAATGCCCCAATGCTGCTGTCTACTGATGTTGGGAGAAGGTGAATTATTCTGTCTGCTGTCCCACGAGGAGAGGTATAACTAAATGTGGTTTCTTGTTTCCTTTTTAGCTTAAGTACTTGCACCAGCACATTTTTATAGTGAACTCCCTTAGCTAGATGATTTTTCCAAATTATTTTTGTCTTACTTTTTGCTTTTGCCTGCATGTGTTAGCCCGTTCCCACACATGCAAGTCCCAATTTGTGTAAGGATGGCCTAGCTCTGAAATAGATTGTTAAAATTATATTTTGATGATTTACTGATGTCACCATCATCTGCTTTGAAATCTGAAATAATGTGGTGTATTGTGGTTGGTTTTGCTGCTCTATGCTATTCTTTTGGAGTGTTTAATAATGTTGATGTTTATTAGGCTAAATCTTTTTAGACATTTTGGTCAGCCAATGGTTTTCATGTATACTTATAACTTAGTTTTGCACACCATTTACATAATATTGATTTTGGGACTGTAATAAAGCTTTGACATTTTATTGGGTTTGGAGTTTAATTTAGTGTTAAATTGTTCATGGTGTCTAGAGTTGTTTAGTGTTTTATGTCATTGATTTGTGATTGATTGAATCTGAAGATTAAACTCTTTGCCAGATCCAAAGACCTAGGCGACCTCTAGTGGTGGGAATAATAACAATGTCTCACCAGCAAGCTTGTGGTTTCTGAACCCGATGCAGGAAGAAGACATCCACGAGCGTGCCACCACCCTCATGAATTTTGGGAAGAGCATAAAAGAATGGGATTCTTGGGATTTTTCTTCTGATGGACATCACCCTATAGCTGTGATCCATCCTAATGTGTTTGCTATGTACACTATGGCTTTATTTTTTGCTCAGAGTAGGTGTTGAATCTCCTTTGATTTTTGACGAGAGCCTGAGACATTCCTTCCTCCCTGTATTCTTCTGTGTTCATGATAACAAGAGCACCTCCTTTATCCACTGGTTTGATGATGAACGAATGGTCTATTGTGAGAGTGTTAATAGCAATCATGTCTTCCTTTATTGTGTTGTGGAAAGTATTTACCTCTTTTAATTCCTTCACTGCCAGGCCTTTTCCCACTCAGGTGCCAAGCCTTTTGTTGGCTGTTTGGGGCAGTTTGGGCTTAGGCCCTCATAACTTTTTGTCCACATAAGCTACCAATGCCAAATTTGCGTCCTTTTTTTCCAACATCCTAGGGATTCTAGAGGTACCTGGACTTTGTAGGTTCCCCTGAAGGAGACCAAGAAATTAGCCAAAATACAGCGAACATTTAGTATTTTTTTTTTAAATGGGAAAAAAGGGCTGCAGAAGAAAGCTTGTGTTTTTTTCTGTGAAAATGGCATCAACAAAGGGTTTGCGGTGCTAAAATCACCATCTTCCCAGCTTTCAGGAACAGGCAGACTTGAATCAGAAAATCACATTTTTCAACATCATTTTGGCATTTTACTGGGACATACCCCAGTTTTACTATTTTTTGTGTTTTCAGCCTCCTTCCAGTTAGTGACAGAAATGGGTGTGAAATCAATGCTCGATCCCAGAAAGCTAAACATTTCTGAGAAGTAGACAAAATTCTGAATTCAGCAAAAGGTAATTTGTGTAGATCCTACAGGGGTTTCCTACAGACAATAACAGCTGAAATAAAAAAACATTGCAATTGAGGTGAAAAAAACAACCATGTTTCTCCACATTTTACTCTGTAACTTTTTCCTGCGATGTCAGATTTTTTAAAGCAATATACCATTACATCTGCTGGACACTACTGGTTGTGGGGATATATAGGGCTTTTAGGCTCATCAAGATCCCTAGGTACCCAGAGCCAATAAATGGGCTGCACCTTGCAATGGGTTTTCATTCTACACTGGGAAATTCATTTGCTGAAATATAAAGAGTGAAAAATAGGTATCAAAAAAACCTTTGTACTTCCAAAATGGGCACAAGATAAGGTGTTGAGAAGCAGTGGTTATTTGCACATCTCTGAATTCCGGGGTGCCTAATCTAGCATGTGAATTACAGGGCATTTCTCAAATAGACGTCTTTTTTACACACTGTCTTACATTTAGAAGGAAATGCAGAGAAAGACAAGGGGCAATAACACGTGTTTAGCTATTCTGGGTTCCCCCAAGTCTCCCAATAAAAATGGTACCTCATTTGCGTGGGTAGGCCTAATGCTCGCGACAGGAAACATGGACACATCACATTTTTACATTGAAATCGGAAGTGTTTTTTACAAAGTGCCTAGCTGTAGATTTTGGCCTCTAGCTCAGCCGGCACCTAGGGAAACCTACCAAACCTGTGCATTTTTTAACACTAGACACCTAGAGGAATCCAAGATGGAGTGACTTGTGGGGCTCTCACCAGGTTCTGTTACCCAGAATCATTTGCAAACCTCAAAATTTGACCAAAGAAAACACTTTTTTCTCACATTTCGGTGACAGAAAGTTCTGGAATCTGAGAGGAGCCACAAATTTCCTTCCACCGGCGTTCCTCTAAGTCTCCCGATAACAATGGTACCTCACTTGTGTGGGTAGGCCTAGTGCTCGCGACAGGAAATGCCCCAAAACACAAGGTGGACACATCACATTTTCCAAAAGAAAACAGAACTGTTTTTTGCAAAGTGCCCAGCTGTGGATCTTGGCCTCTAGCTCAGGGGCACCTAGGGAAAGCTACCAGACCTGCACATTTTTTAACACTAGACACCTAGGGGAATCCAAGATGGAGTGACTTGTGGGGCTCTCACCAGGTTCTGTTATTCAGAATCCTTTGCAAACCACAAAATTTGGCCAAAAAAACACTTTTTCCTCACATTTCGGTGACAGAAAGTTCTGGAATCTGAGAGGAGCCACAAATTTCCTTCCACCCATCGTTCCTCCAAGTCTCCAGATAAAAATGGTACCTCACGTGTGTGGGTAGGCCTAGCGCCCGCAACATGAAATGCCCCAAAACACAACATGGACACATCACATTTTCCCAAAGAAAACAGAACTGTTTTTTGCAAAGTGCCTGAGTGTGGATTTTGTCCTGTAGCTCAGCCGGCACCTAGGAAACCTACCAAACCTGTGCATTTTTTTAAACAAGACACCTAGAGAAATCCAATATGGGGTGGTGACTTGTGAGCTCTCACCAGGTTCTGTTACCCTGAATCCTTTGCAAACCTCAAAATTTGGCCCAAAAAAACACTTTTTCTTCACATTTTGGTGACAGAAATTTCTGTAATCTGAGAGAAGCCACATATTTCCTTCCACCCAGCGTACCACCAAGTCTCCAAATAAAAATGGTACCTCACTTGTGGGGTAGGCCTTGCGCCTGCGACAGTAAATGCCCCAAAACACAACATGGACACATCACATTTTCCCAAAGAAAACACAGCTGTTTTTTGCAAAGTGCCTAGCTGTGGATTTTGGCCTCTAGCTCAGCTGACACCTAGGGAAACTTACCAAACCTGAGCATTTTTTTAAACTAGACACCTAGGGGAATCCAAGATGGGTTGACTTGTGGGGCTCTCACCATGTTCTGTTACCCAGAATCCTTTGCAGACCTCAAAATTTGGCTAAAAAAAACACTTTTTCCTCACATTTCGGTGACAGAAAGTTCTGGAATCTGAGAGGAGCCGCAAATTTCCTTCCACCCATCATTTCCCCAAGTCTCCCGATAAAAATGGTACCTCACTTGTGTGGGTAGGCCTAGTGCCCGCGAAAGGAAATCCCCCAAAACACTATCTGGACACATCAAAAAGATCAAATACAAAACTACTTGTTTTTGGGGGGGGGGTCACGGGGCACCTTAGTTTTTGGTCCTGGGCTCAGCAGCCATCTAGGGAACCCTACCAAACCCAGACATTTCTGAAAACTAGGCATCCAAGGGAGTCCAGGGAGGTGTGACCTACGTGGATCCCCCAGTGTTTTCTTATCCAGAATCCTCAGCAAACCTCAAATTTAGCTAAAAAAACAAAATCACATTTTTCCCACATTTCTGTGAGGGATCACCGCACCGGGACAAATTCCCTACCACCCAACGTTCCCCTCAGTCTCCAGGTAAAAATGATACCTCACTTGTGTAGATGGGCGAAATGCCTGTGACAGGTAAGAGCCAAAAACATGTCAAAATTGAGGGGGAACCAAAGCGGGTCCAAAAGGGCAGTTTGAAAAAAAACATTTTTAGGCTGACAAGTGCAGCAGAATTTTTATCAGTATAGATGAGACAATGCTGGGTGGTAGGAATTTTGTGGATTCTTGCAGATTCCGGAAGGTTCCATCACAAACATGTAGGGAAAATGTGTGATTTCCAGCAAAATTTGAGGTTTGCAGGGCATTATGGGTAAGAAAAGGTGCGGGTGCATGTGAAGCACACCACCCTGGAATCACCCAGATGTTTAGTTTTCAGATGTGTCTAGGTCTTGTGGATTTTTCTACATGGCAGTGTCCCAAAGTCCAAAAAGTGCAGCCTTCACCATTCCAAGTTGGACGATTTTGAGAGTTAGCCAAGCTCTCATGGCCCAAATGTAAAACCAAAACACAAAATAATCAAATGTCCTCTTGCTTGCTGTGTGACAAGATGTTTTAGTATGCGGGGGAGTGCTGAAAGACTGTTACCCCCTTCAGTTGGGGTGGGGGCATAACCAGGCCCATACTGGTTGGTAGCCACCACCCCACTATTTGTTATTTGTTTTTAATTCCCTGGCATCTAGTAGACTTTCTGCCCCCCTGGGGTGTGGATCGGGGGTAATTGCCCCATCAGCCCACTGGTGGACAGAACAACTTTGGCCCATTTATTTGGGGTGGGGGTTTTGCCATACTTACCCTTATTTTGAAAGAAAAAATCTTCCCTGGTCTCTAGTGGGCTTTCTGCCCCCCATGGGGGCAGATGGGCCTTCCACAAATAGGCCGATCTGCCCCCAATGGGGACAGATATGGCCAACAGTAATGTCCCCTCATGGGGAGCAACCCTTGCCCAAGGGTCTGGCTCCCAAACAAAACACACACACACACACCAATCTATGGTGCTTAAGTGGTTTCTGCCCACCTCTCCCCCCACGGGCAGATCGACCTAATAGAAATAGGCCGATCTGGCCCCAGGGGAGCAGAAATGGCCTAAAATAAATTCACCCCCCCAGGGGAGCGACCCTTGCCTAAGGGATTGCACCCCTTGCGTGAAATTGGCGCAAAAAAACAATCCCTGGTGCCTAGTGGTTTCTGCCCCCCTTGGGGGCAGATCGACCTAATAAAAATAGGCTGTTCCGCCCCCAGCGGGGGCAGAAATGGCCTAAAATAAATTTCCCCCAGGGAAATGACCCTTGCCTAAGGGGTCGCTCCCCTTGCGTGAAATTGACACACAAAAAAATAAAAATCTCTGGTGTCTAGCGGTTTCTGCCCCCTTGGGGGCAGATTGGCCTTACAAAAATTTGCCGATCTTCCCCCAAGGCGGGCAGAAATGGCCTAAATACAATTTTCCCCCCAGGGGAGCGACTCTTGCCTAAAGGGTCACTCCTCACATATAAAAAACAAAAGTAAACATAAAATAAATATATCCCTGGTGTCTATGGGTTTCTGCCCCTACTGGGGGCACATCAGCCTAATTATAATAGGCCAATCTGCCCCGTGGGGGCAGAAAAGGCCTAAAAATATTTCCCCCCGGCGAGTGGCCCTTGCCGAAGGTGCCGCTCCCCTCATTCAATAATATAAAAAAAAAAATCCCTGGTGTCTAGTGGTTTCTGCCCCCTTTGGGGGCAGATTGCCCAAATAAAAAAAGGACGATCTACCTCCAAGGGGGGCAGAAATGGCCTAAAAGTAATTTTGCCCCCGGGGAGTGACCCTTGCTTAAGGGGTCGCTCCCCACATATAAAAAAGATAAATAACCCCAAAAAAATTATCCCTGGTGTCTAGGGGGTTGGGGCAGAAATGGCCTAAAAATAATTTGGCCCCCTGGGAAACGGTCCTTGCCCAAGGGGCCGCTCCCCTCATGTCAATAACAAAACACAAACAAATCCCTGGTGTCTAGTGGTTTCTGCCCCCCCCTGGATCGTCTGAATTATATTAGGCCGATCTGCCTCCAAGGGGGGCAGAAATGGCCTAAAATGAATTTTGCCCCCTGGGGAGTGACCCTTACCTAAGGGGTCGCTCTCCACATATCAATAATAAACATAAACAAAAAGAAACACGTATCCCTAGTGTCTAGGGGGTTTCTGCACCCCCTGGTGTCTAGTGGGCATTGCGATCGGGCAGCAGAAATGTTGAGAAAGACATCAAAGGAAAGGAAAGGCCTTTCCTTTCCTTTGATGCCTTTCTCGGCCCCTCCATGTGATCGGAGCGTGCTGACATCATCAGACGCCACGGGGGCAGGGGGGACAGGGAGGGTGGGGTGGAAAGGGAAGCGATTCCCCTTCCATCCCTGCAGTGGGGGCGCTGAGGAGAAGCTCATGGGAGGAGTGCTAGCGCTTCCCCCATGATTCGGTCCCAGGACGTAACCGTTACGTCCTTGGCGCCTCAGCGCCGTAGCCAGGGCGTAACTGTTACGTCCTTGGCTGCAAAGGGGTTAAACTTGAGACCTCGTTAAGGACTGCTTTTTCAAAGGTATACATTTCACCCAGTATTGCTGTGACTTGTGTGTAAAACATGGAGTCAATATGATCTCTGTCAGGGTTCATTTTGGTTAGCCTCTCTGGAGTCATGTATGGTCTGTAAAAAAATGCATAATGTATTGGCTTGTGCCTGTAATTAGAGGATACTCAAGCAGTCTGCGCACATCAGAATGACCATTTGTCCTCTGACCACTGCTCGCCCAAATCCAATGCCCACCTCTGCATGGCAGGTATCTACACATCAGTCCTCTTATCTGCAAACCACCCATGTGTTCCTTCATCTGTGCTAATGATTCTATCCACCTTTCTTCAGACACTCATAAACTTTTCCAACATTTTACAATGACCTCCTAACATGATAAGTGGTCCCACCAATGAACCCTCTTCAAATGAGCTTTGACTGTGGTAGAGCTTCGACTGTGGTGCCCACCCCCACTCTGCTGTGGGCAAACACAAAGCAGTTTGCATATGCCTAAGGGTGTATTGGCGCTGGCAACTGTCAAGCAGGATCACAAGTCTGCAAAGGCTTTCAGCTGATTGGAGCTACATTTTTTCATGACTTCCTGAATTGTAGCAGGTCGGTCTGGGATTTTAAGTGAAGTGAGAGGTTATTCCATGGTTTAATTGTGCAATAGATGAAGCTTCAGTCGCCCCAAGATGAATGTTTGGGCTTGGGTACCTCTGCTTTTTTGATGAAAGTGGAATGAAGCTTCCTGCTTGGAATGTACCATTTAAATATTTGTTTAAAATATTCAGGGCCAACTTCATGGAGCACCTTATTGGCAACGCAGAGAGCCTTGAAGGCAATGTGTTTTGTGATAGGCAACCAGTGAAGCTTATGCAAAGCCTTGTATGCCAATTGGGAATGCCTTGAAATACACAAACTGCTTTGTTTTGCAGAGTCTGAAGTTTGTTTAATAGTCTCTGTTACATAATTACATAAAGAGCATTAGAATAATCTATTTTAGATAGTACAAGGGTGCCTACCACTGTCTTTTGAAGTTCAAATGGAAAAAAAGGCCAAATCTTTTTTTGTCCCCAAAATATAAAATGAGGAAGAAGTGACTGCATTAATGTGAAGGTCAGTTTGTCGTCAAACATAATGCCTACATTTTTACTTTCCTGACAGGCATTGGAGGAGATCCTTGGACTTGTTTCCACCACAAGAGGGACCAGATGGAAGTGTCATTGCCAAACAGTAAGACCTCTGTCTCACTAGAATTTTTAGGCAGTTGTTTGACATCCACTTGCTCATTCCCATCATGCAATCATGGAACCTACTGACTATCTTTTGAACGTCGCTTGAAATGGAGACAACAATTTGGTTGTCGTCTGAATAATATACTAGGGAAAAACCAAAAGTGCCAATCAGGCTGTCCAAGGGCATTACATACATATTAAAAAGCGTGGGACTTGATGATGTCCCTTGAAGGACACCACAGGGGAGCAGAAAAATTGTAAATATACACTCATTAGGGGCTACAGATTGTTCTTTGTCTGACAGAAATAATTTTAAAGGAGCCAGTGCAGTGCTCTTAATTCCAATGCTATTAAGGCGATGCAGGAGTACAGAGTGATTTATGGTGTCAAACATGGCTGACAGGTCAAGGAGGATGAGTGTTGCTTTGCCGCCACTCTCTGTTCAGTATTGCCCTAATTTCCTCAGTGGCCACAATCAGTGCTGATTTGGTACTGATTTGCTTTTGAACCCAAGTTGAGAAGAATTTAGAAGTTTGTTATGGTTTAAAATAAATTATAGTTCCATATTTGTCAATTTCTCTGCACTTTTTGCTGGCATTGGAAGTCAGGAAATGGGGCAACAACTGCTGGGTTCCTGAGGATAAGGCATGGTTTTAGGGGCAGAACAGAGGCTTTTTTCAAGGCAACTGAAAAATATCCAGACCTAAATAGCGCATTGATGATGTTCAAAAGATGTGGAGAAATAGGCCCTCATTACAACTCTGGCGGTCGGTGTTAAAGCGGCGGCAAAACCGCCAATAGGCCGGCGGTAAAAAAAATGGAATCACAACTGTGGCGGAAACCGCCAACATAGACAGCCACTTTAACACTCAGACCGCCACGGCGGTACAAACAAACAGCATGGTGGTCACCGCCAACAGACAGGTGGAAGACAATGGACCGCCCACAGTATCATGAGAGGCCAATCCGCCACCTTTTCCGGGGCGGATTCTCCGCGAACAAAAACATGGCGGAAACAGGACTTGGAAGGGAAAACGCTCACCTCTACACACCCCACGAGGAACCAGGACACCGTGGAGCAGGAACTACATATTCTACCTGCCATTGTCTTCCTGCTCCTCTATCAGGAGCACGAACGCCGGCGGCGAAGACCACGGTGAGTACTGTACCTACGACACAGGGGAGCAGGGAGGGAAAAGAGAGTGACACACACACGCAACACGCAAAACCCCCACCCTCACCCACTACAACACACACACAAGTACATGTTGATACATTACATTTACACCCCCCAACACCCATGGAGGAATGCAAGGACAAAAGGAAATGAGTTGAACGATTGTAATCAATAAAAATCCATTACTCAAAAATATATATTCACTATTAACAAATATATACACCAAGAATTCAAGTCCATGTACTGCACATACATAGTCCGTGGACCACTGGGCCCAAAATGCATGGGCGAGGCCCACACGAGATACCCGATCAAAACAGAGAGAACACTGCAGGGGCACCAGATTGAAATAATACAGGCACCTCAGGGGGAAGGAAAGGGGGGGCACCTCAGCTGGATGAGTGCACGACGCCAGATCCACGAGGGGGCTCCATGCCCATTGATGTATCCTGGGTAGTGCAATGCCACAGTCTCACAAGTCTTTCCAGTGGGTGGTTTGCCCATTGCTGCATCCTGGGGAGTGCAAAGCCACAGTCTCACAAGTCTTTACAGTGGGTGGTTTGCCCACTGCTGCATCCTGGGGAGTGCAAAGCCACAGTCTCACAAGTGGATAACAGTCCCCACTGGTTCTGGAGGGGGCTTTGTGCCCAGAGTGTCTCATCCTGCCAAGGACTGAGGTAGTGGATGGGATACTCCACTGGTTCTGGAGGGGGCTTTGTGCCCAGAGTGCTTCATCCTGCCAAGGACTGAGGTAGTGGATGGGATACCCCACTGGTTCTGGAGGGGGCTTTGTGCCCAGAGTGTTTCATCCTGCCAAGGACTGAGGTAGTGGATGCCTTTCTCCACTGGTTCTGGAGGGGGCTTTGTGCCCAGAGTGCTTCATCCTGCCAAGGACTGAGGTAGTGGATGCCTTTCTCCACTGGTTCTGGAGGGGGCTTTGTGCCCAGAGTGCTTCATCCTGCCAAGGACTGAGGTAGTGGATGTCTTTCTCCACTGACGGTGGGCCTACATGGAAGCTGTCCAGGCCCCTGAAACTGACCACCAGCTTCGTACAACTGACCACTGGTGATGGCAGCCATGTCTGCGGTGGTGCCACTGGCACATGATGTGGCGTGGCCACTGGCGGTGCTTGCGGCGGCCTCAGTAGTGGCAGTGCTTGAGGCGCTCATTGGCCTGCGGTGCTGGTGGGTGGCTCAGTGAGCGTGCTGGTGGCAGCGGTGTCCTTGGCAGGGGTGCTGGTGGCGGTGGTGTTCTGGAAAGCGGTGCTGGTGGTGTCCTTGGCAGCGGCGCTGGTGGCGGCGGTGTCCTTGGCAACAGTGCTGGTGGCGGCGGTGTCCTGGGAAGCGGTGCTGGTGCTGGCGGTGTCCTTGGCAGCGGTGCTGGTGGCGGCGGTATCCTGGGAAGCAGTGCTGGTGGCGGCGGTGTCCTTGGCAGCGGTGCTGGTCTTGTCTGCCGTGTAGGTTGGCGGCGACTTTCCTTTCTTTCTCTGCCTCTTCCCCACCTTTGATGGTGGCGCAGCTGTCTTGCCACTCCCAACTGTAGTCCTGGGAGAGCCCTTGGTTGCAGGTGTTTTGCCCTTCTCCCTCCGGGCTGTGGACAACTTCTTATGTTTCTGAGGTGGGGGACTGTCCGTGGTTTGGCTCCTTGGCACACTGGCTGCCCTGCTGCTTGGCGCACTCCAGAGCCGGTTACTGCTGGCACCACTGTTCCCGGTGATGTGGTGGCTGAGGTGCTGGGTTGGGACCTGGAAAGGCGTGCCCTAGGGGACGGAAGGGGTGGGGGAGGTGTAGGGAAGAGGTCAACATTTAAGAGGAAAAGTTTTTTAGACATACTGGGACGGGTAGATGGAGGAGGTTTGGGAGTGGAGGAAGAGGTAGTGGTTGTAGGAGGTGTACGTTTGCTGACTTTGGGTGAAGGTGCATGGGCTGGAGGCTGTCGTGAAGTGGATGGCTGTTGGGTGGGTGTGTGACTGCGTTTGTGTACTTTGGGAGGTGGGCTCACAGACACACTGGGAGAGGACACAGGGTGAATGGTAGTGGGGGTGGTGACTGCACGTGAGCGGTGTGTGGTGATGAGCGTGCTGGTGATGGACGTAGTGGCTGAAGATGTAGTGCATGCAGGTGTGAGTGGAGACCTGACAGGGAGGGAGGAAGGAGACGAGGAGGAGGGGGACACAGTGGAGGCAGTGGATGTTGGTATGTGTGCATGGGTATGATGCTTGTGTGAGTGCCTGTGGGATGTGTGGTGCTTATGTTTGCCAGAGCTACCCTTGTGTGTTGAGGTGTGTGCATACTGGTCTGATGTTGTGCTTGGGATAGGCTGAGGTACAGGGGATTGGGTCTGGGTGGAGGAAGTTGTAGGGGGGAGGCTGTACACAGGGACAATGGCTGCCATCAGTGCTGAGGCCAGAGTCTGAAAAGCTCGCTGTTGGGCTGCCTGACCAGAATGAATGCCCTCCAGGTATGCATTCGTCTGTTGCAACTGCCTCTCTACACCCTGGATGGCATTCAGAATGGTAGACTGCCCAACAGTGAGGGATCTGAGGAGGTCAATGGCCTCCTCACTGAGGGCAGCAGGGCTGACAGGGGCAGGGGATGAGGTGCCTGGGGCGAAGGAGATGCCCACCCTCCTGGGTGAGCGGCCACGGGGCACACGCTAAGGGGCTGCTGGGAGGGCGGTGCTAGTAGGAGGGGTGGCGGCTGTACCTGTAGATGCGGGGGGCACAGAGGGGCCCGCCACCGCAAGGGAGCTCCCATCAGAGGAGGAGTCCGTGTTGCTGGTCTCAGCTCCTGTCCCTGCCGTGGAGCTCCCCTCGCCCTCCGTCCCACTGGTGAATTCGGAGTCCGTAGTCTCTCCCTCCAGGGCCATGTGGGATGCAGCTCCCTCCTGGTCCGGTGCCACTGCTCCTCCGCCTGATGATGCTATTGCACACAAGAACAGGGAGACCACATAAAGGTGGGGGAGACAGAAGAAAGACATGTTCAGTGCATGCAATACCGCTACCGGACACTACAGACACAGCAGCCATCTGCACTACGCCATGCACTTTGAGTTCCCCAATTAATCACAGGGCCATGGGGTACAAGGCCTATGCCCGATTGCTGCACACATGGAAGTCACAGGAGCCTGACTAGGTGTAGTTGACTCTTAACACTGGTGGGGTGGGGTGCCACAAGGCCTGCCTTACGAAGGGACCTTGCCCACAAAACTCGCCCTGGCCTAGGGGTACCCACAACCCACCTCCCCCACCCAGACACCTCCAATGCGCGCTGATTCAGCTGAATGACAGTGTATTCACCCCCTTGTGGCTGCTGTGATGCTCTCAAGCGCCCATCCAACTCCGGGTACACCACCGCCAGGATCTGGAACATCAGGGGAGTCATGATGTGACGGGCACCCCTCCCACGTTGGGAGGCCATCCCCAGCTGAGCCTCCGCCGTCTTCTTGCTCCAGCGGCGAATGTCCCCCCATCTTTTACGGCAGTGGGTGCTCCATCTGTGGTGGACCCCAGGGTCTGGACTTCCTTGGCGATGGCACGCCAAATATCCTTCTTCTGGTGGGCGCTGACCTACAGGAATAGTACAGGGGAAAAGGAGAAGATATAACCGTCCGGACCGTCACAGTCATTTGCCCGCGTTCCTACCCTTGCCATTACGCACATACACGCACTGTCGATTCATGCACACCTCACTCCCCCCGTATCTTACATCCACACCACTCCACACAGGCATTGCCCATACAGCATGCTCACAGTGTACTTACGTGTTTGTCTGGAGGACCGTAGAGTAGCGCGTACTGGGGGAGGACCTCATCCACTAGTTCATCCAACTCCTCCGTGGTGAAGGCAGGGGCCCTTTCCCCAGACACATGAGCCATTTTCACTTCCAGACTGAGGTCACAGCAGCACTTGCAGTGTAGGTCCTCTCTTGTCGAAGATCAGGTATCAAGTGAGTGAACAGATAGAAAATGACGGTCACATCCGCAGCGGTGCGTACCGTCACCGCCGGCGTACATCGTCATTGGCTCCTGGGACCCATAGGGCCCAATGTTAACCAAAGCAGGATTGCGCCGCGGTGTCCAATGCCAGCACAGTTACCTCATATCCCATTGTCCCACCTTACAGGTCAGGCAGCCGCCATTTCAAGGGGCCACATGGCATTATTGTTAAATGCGTCACACATATCTAGGCCTTGCATACACACTAAGACAGGCCAATAGCGGATTGAAAAATGTGTGCAATAAAGTTGTGTTTTCGTACCTCAGTGTTGGCTGACCCTCTGCTCGCTGTTCTTCATAGAGCACGTCCGCTGGGGCAGGTGAGGAGATGGCGGCATCCTCCAGTGTACAGACCGGTGTGGACCTGTCGACAATGGTAGAGCGACATGTAATTGTCACCTACAGACTGGACCGTGCCACAATCCATGAACTGTGTGCCCAGTTGGAGCCGGACCTGATGTCAGCTATCTGCCATCCCACAGCGATACCCCCTCTAGTGCAGGTGCAGTCAGTACTTCATTTCCTGGCAAGTGGGTCTTTTCAGACGACAGTGGCCATAGCATCAGGGATGTCCCAGCCTATGTTCTCCAACGTGTTGTCCAGAGTGTTGTCTGCCCTTCTGAAACACATGTGCAGCTACATCGTGTTCCCTCAGGTGGAGGATTTGCCTACCGTGAAAGGTGACTTCTATGCTCTGGGACATATGCCCATCATAGGTGCCATTGATGGGACACATGTGGCCTTGGTCCCCCCGCAGGAGTGAACAGGTGTACAGAAACCGGAAGAGTTACCATTCTATGGATGTGCAGATGGTGTGTTTGGCCGACCAGTACATCTCCCATGTGAATGCCAAATTTCCTGGCTCAGTGCATGACGCTTACATTCTGAGAAATAGCAGCATCCCTTATGTGATAGGGCAACTCCAGAGGCACCGTGTGTGGCTATTAGGTGAGGACATGGACTCTATACTGTGTGAATAGTTGTCTGGGTCTGGAGTTGTCCCTAAGGGTTAGTGTGTGTCTAACAGTTGTCCCTCGACATTTGCAGGTGACTCTGGGTACCCCAACCTGTCATGGCTACTGACCCAGTGAGGAATCCCAGGACAAGGGCAGAGGAACGCTACAATGAGGCACATGGGCGAACTAGGAGGGTTCAGGTGCCTCCATATGACGGGTGGTTCCCTATTCTACACACCAAGTAAGGTGTTCCAGATCCTCATGGCCTGGTGTAAGCTGGACAACTTGGCTTTGCAACGACAGGTGCCTTTTCTGCAGGAGGATGGTCCTGAAGGAGGTGTTGTGGCAGCTGTGGAGCCTGTGGACAGTGAAGAAGAGGAAGCAGAAGAAAAGGATATCGACAACAGAAACACCGTGATTCATCAATACTTCCAGTGAGACACAGATAAGAAGACATTACTGCCTGCTGCATCTGATACACTTGTTCTACCTCTCATCTGTCTGTCACTTTCACCCAGTGTGTGGACCCTGATTTGTCACTTTCCCTTTCGATTTTACAGATATGGGTCCCACTGTGTGACCTCTGCTATGTTTCCTCATGGACTAGAGCTGTGTGACGTAGGTATGTTGACAATACAATTGATATTTCTATTTTCCTCAGTTATTGCAAATACACATTTGTGAAAGCACAGACTGACTCCAGATAGTTTTGTGATTTAAGGGTGTTTATTTAAGTGCTAAATAGTGGAGGGGGTTGTAAAATGGGCAGGGGTGATGGTGGAAGAATGTGCATGGCAGAGTCCAGTCTATTTGTTTCACAGGTGCATTGTCCAAAGGGGCATAAGAAGTGGAGCTAGGGCAGTTTAAGGATGGACAGGGTGACAAAGTGGAACAGAAGGATGACAATCAGGGTGGTCTCATTTCTTGGCGGGGATCTTAGCATTGTTTTCTGTCGTTGTCCTGGATCTCAGGGACCGCTTGCGGGGTGGTTCTCCATCTGCAGGGGGTGGGGTGCTGGTGTCGTGGTCCTGTGGCGGTGCTTCCTGTCCACTAGCACCGGTGGAGGTGGTGGGCAGTTCATCGTCCAGGCTAGTGTCAGGGGCCCCTTGTTGTGCCACAGTGTCCCTCCTGGTGTTCACGAGTTCCTTCAGTACCCCTACAATGGTGCCCAGGGTGGTATTGATGGATTTGAGTTCCTCCCTGAACCCCAAATACTGTTCCTCCTGCAGCCGCTGGGTATCCTGAAACTTGGCCAGTACCATTGCCATTGTCTCCTGGGAATGGTGGTAGGCTCCCATGATGTTGGAGAGGGCCTCGTGGAGAGTGGGTTCCCTGGGCCTGTCCTCCCCCTGTCGCACAGCAGCCCTCCCAGTTCCCCTGTGTTCCTGGGCCTCTGTCCCCTGAACCGTGTGCCCACTGCCACTGCCCTCAGGTCCCTGCTGTTCTTGGGGTGGTGGATTAGCCTGGGTTCCCTGTAGTGGTGGACACACTGCTGCTTGACGTGTCCTGGGGACAGAGGTATGGGCCCGCTTGGTGGGTGCTGTGCTGGTGTTTCCAGAGGGGGAGGCTCTGTTGTGGCTTGTGCCAGTGTGAGGGGAACCGACTGTCCCGAGGTCCCAGATGGGCCGGGCTGGTCATCTAGATCCAGTTGGACAGAGCTGCTGTCATCACTGTGGGCTTCTTCTGTGGGGGGAGTGGACATGTCTGGCACCTCCTGTCCGGTGACGTTGGGTAGGGGTCCTGCAGGGGTGTAAAGGCATAGTTTTAGTATTTGTGTGTGCCATGGTGTGCAATGGGTGGGTGACCCTGTACCCCAGTGCTTGCATTCCTGTGTAGGACCTTGTGTGCTAATTGTTTAGGGGTCTGTGTGGGTATGTGCAGTGGACATGCATTGGTGATGGGTGTCCATGCTTTGTTGTTGCATGCAGGGCTTGTTGTTAGGATGTGTGGTTTGTGATAGTGGGACATGTGAGGAGTTGGAGTGATGGGGTGAGGGTGAGGGTGGGGGTATGTGTTAGCATGCAGGTAGGGTGGGGGATGTAATAGTCAAGATTTGACTTACTAGAGTCCATTCCTCCAGCTACTCCTGTGAGGCCGTCAGGATGCAGTATAGCCAAGACCTGCTCCTCCCATGTTGTTAGTTGTGGGGGAGGAGGTGGGGATCCGCCGCCAGTCCTCTGAACCGCGATGTGGTGTCTTGAGACCACGGAACGCACCTTCCCCCATAGGTCGTTCCACCTTTTCCTGATGTCATCCCGTGTTCTTGGGTGCTGTCCCACTGCGTTGACCCTGTCCACGATTCTACGCCATAGCTCCATCTTCCTAGCTATGGTGGTGTGCTGCACCTGTGATCCGAATAGCTGTGGCTCTATCCGGATGATTTCCTCCACCATGACCCTGAGCTCCTCCTCAGAAAACCTGGGGTGTCTTTGTGGTGCCATGGGGTGGTGTGGGTGATGTGTGAGGTGGTGTGTGTTGTGATGTGTGGGGTGATGTTTAGGGGTGTGTGGTGTTTTGTGCGTGGGTGTGTATGTGTGATAGTGTTGGGTGCCTCTGTATGGTGGTGTTGTCTTTGCTGTGCTGTCTCTCTGGCCTTTGTCAATATTTTAGGTAGTACGTTTTTGTGGGTGATGTGGGCGGGTGTTTTATAGTGGTGTGGGTGTGTGGGAGTGGTGTGTGTATGTGCATCAGGTGTGTGTATTTCGAATTGTCCAATGTGGTTGTGTTTTGTATATGTGTGTGTATTTTGAGCGCGGTGGTGTGTACCGCCAATGGTTTACCACGGTTGAAAGACCGCCGCGTGGATTTGTGGGTCGTGATAGTGTGGGAGTATTCCTGTTGGGGTGACGGTGGAGGTTTAGTTCTCGCCAGTTTATCACTGACCTTTGGTGTGGCAGACTTGTGTGGGTGTCTAAATTTTGGCGGATTCCGAGCTGTGGGTCGTAATAGCTGTGGCGGAATTCTGCGGCCGCTGGGGTGTGTTGGCGGTCTTCTGCACGGCAGTAAGCAGGATTTACCGCCAATGTTGCAATGGGGGCCATAGTCTCTGGAATCAGATGTATTATTGCCGGGGACAGTAAGATCAATTTTACTGATTCTTTTAATTTAAGTACTTGCTCAACCGTGAATTGATTAAGTGTCTCAGTTATTTTAGAGAGTTTTACATTAACAGCTACATCTTGAATGGCTTGCTTGCACAAGGAGAATTTGTTGGAATCCTCTTTGACTTTAGAATAAAAGAAGTGTGCTAGTTTATGGATATGTATCTGACCCATAACAGAACACCGCCCCTCGCTCTTTTTCTGTTTCTGGTCCCTTGTTGTTACCATGCACCTCATCTGTTCTTTTTTCATGGGTCTCAGGTTGAGCCGTCTGTGGCTCTTGTCATCTTCTAGAAATGCATAGTGTGTCCTGGAGCCCCATATTTTCATCTGTGGCTACAGTCTGCCACAGTCTGCCCCTCAGGTTCTCTGGGGGAACAAGCCTTTAGCTGTACTGGATCATTGCCCCCTTCACATCCATTTTCAAGTCTTAAATGTTGCACCCTTTATCTAAGGATGTAATTGACCACTGTTCAGTTTTTTCATTTAGAGGGGATACACATAAGGGGCCATATCATACAATGTACCCAGGGGCCCAACAGGCATGTGCGCCTACTTTGTGCACCCCCAGGGCACAATGATATTACAGAAGGGGCTACAGATTCTTGTGCGTCTCCTTCTGTAATACTAATAGTGCACATGCAGCACCAGTTCTATAAGGAGAGGGTGTTCCCTCATTTGCATGCGGGGTGTGGCCCCATGTAAAGCTGTCCCTGCGCCATATTAGGGACGTGTGCACAGAGTCAACCATGCCCTTAGAAGGTCCACTGAAAGGGCGTCACAAAAAGGTGGTGCACTTTCAGTGCGCCTCTTAAAGGCAGCCATCTGAAAGAGCAAAAGAGAGTCCCTTGGACCCCCCCCCAGACATTACCTTGCAGGCGGGTGCAATCATCCACTATACCTGCCTGCAAGAGGATCTCTCTCCACTCTTCAAAGTGCAGACTGGTTGCCACTTGCATTCTGAAACACAGTAGCTTTGAAACAGCCACTTGAATGCGCTACTCCGAGGCAGGGCAAATTTGCAGCTGCCCTGGGAGCATCACATTCTTTGTAATCCAGCACACTATCCCTGTTTACACCTGGCCCACCTTTTGAAAGGTATGCCATAACGCAAAAAGGGAAAGTGAGCACTTTGTATAATATGGCCCCTGGTGCCCCTATCAATATTGCACTCGAAAAATTAGTAGAAAAAAGAGCTCCTGTTTCATAAATTGCATCATTTTTTAAAGTTCTAAGGGGGAGAGATCTTGGAATTTTTGAATTTTCGTGCCATTGGATGAGACAAAGTTGTTGTGTCTTATGTTTGGTATAGTCCTTTCTTTGTCTGATACCTTCGGTGGCAGGTCACAGGTGTTAATTGTTTAGGAGCTGCTCTGTGTCTGTCAATGTTCCGAGAAGTGTCCTTTGAATTTCCCTGAAGGGCTTCAAATAAGCTTTGTGCACATTTTTCATGTCTTTGCCCTCCACTCTCTGTTGAACTCCTCATATGCAGCCATTGTTCCTCCTTGGCTCGTTTTCTAAATCTTGATGCTTCCCTTGAGAACCACAATTTGTTCTTCCAGTAGTAGAAGGTGTGCTGTGGGTCCAGAATTATCTAATCTAGGGTTGCCTCCAATGTGTGGTTCTGTCTCCCAGTTCCATGATGTACTTATTCATGTCTTTCGGGATTTTCTGCAATTCTTCTGTTACGATAATTGGATGAAGAAAGATCAATACCAAGGTAAGCTTTGATGCTTTAATTCTCTCCGTACACCACCCAATTGAAGCGGTTCCTCTTCTCTCTGCATACACTGCCAAATGCCTCCTGCGGAGTCTTCCCACCACCACATTCAATGCCCAACATTTACATTTAGAAGGTTGGATAAGACTTCACTGTGCATTCATAAGACAGACCTACTGGCATTAACAATTCTTGTCTGATTGCACATCCACCTTGGCCCTTAAGATTTAATATAACAATTCTCCTCCTTAAGCCGGGACTGTTATGCCTTTTCGGTTTTGATGCTATGAACGAATTAGATAAACACCTCTTGAATCAATGCTCTTTGACAGGGAGTATGGGAACAGAAATCAGGACCAGGTGAAGCAAATAATGATCATATTTTTCTCTGTAATTTTTAAAGGGCTGGAATTGCTACTCCCTCACAGTAAGACTCTTCAGGGAAGGAATGTGCTGCTGGCGAGCACCTGTGAATAAAGCCACGTTTGGAAGACCAGTTCTAGAAAAGCACAGCTCCATTCACTTTCTACCACGCTGATATAAATGTGTTTATTAGCTTGAAAATAATCACAAATGTTTCCTTTTAATCGATAGCAGAACAACCATTGTAGCAAAACTGAGAACAAAGTTGGTTGATTACAATGCGTTGAAATTTAAGCAGGAAAAGAAAGTGTCTTGTCAAGGCTTGTGTCAAGCTCTTAGAGCTGAATGTTCAATTCTTCCTAATTATATTCAATGCAAAGTTTCCTAGCCAGCATGGAGAATATCAAGGTTTTATTAGAC
The DNA here is from genome assembly GCF_031143425.1 of Pleurodeles waltl. Taxonomy (NCBI): domain Eukaryota; kingdom Metazoa; phylum Chordata; class Amphibia; order Caudata; family Salamandridae; genus Pleurodeles; species Pleurodeles waltl. The sequence goes on from NC_090440.1 coordinate 404,679,065, forward strand.
AAGGAGGCTGAAGTGATCAGAACGATAATGTCCGTCCGAAGGTAGTGTGGAGGTTGACTTGTGTGAGCATGTTTTGAGATCTTGTAGGGCAGGTTCATGGGAATGCTTTTTAAATCATTTGAATAGTTCATTTTGAATGGTTTCCTATTTCTAGTTTCTCATGAGCAAAAATAGCATAGAAATGCACTGCTCTTGTATCAAACAACCCCTACCACCACACAGAAATGTCTCTTGTGATCATTTCGTAACTGTGCTCACAAGGAAAAAAGACAACGTACAACCTGCTGAACACAAAATGGAAGGGTTCTAACAGCAAGTAGCCATTTCGGTGGCACTGATCAGCACTCACACGCCTCCCTGGCATGTAAATGTATGCATAGGAGAGAGGGGGTATTGTTTCAGTTCATAAAGTGGCATTATAGGTCCATTAAGAAGGCCACTCGACAATCTATCAGAAAACCACACAGATTGCTCACTGCACAGGCCATGAAAATACAATTAGTTAGGATTCTGAAGCCTGCACCCTATTAGTAAGGAGGGAAAGCCTTAGCTAACAACAATGGTATGAACACAGAAGGCCTCCATTTTAGCTCTTGTTCCCATAAGCTGCCATAGAACGTGGTGCTCTCAGTGTTGGGTTTGGTAGAGCATAAATTTGAACTCTGTTCCTCTTGTTACAGAATTCTGCAGACTGTGACAAGTTTTAGTCACAAAATTAAGGTGGGGGTGGGGCTACGACAGGAGGGGGGAAGAATAAAAAAAAACACTTACCATTCCAACATTCCCACCACCACCTCCTGCCTCCTCACTCCACTGCTCCTGTTAGTGTCCCAGCATTCACTGGGACACCAGCACAGGCTCCCCAGCAATCCTGGTGCTGCTCTTTTGTCCTTTTGTCAAAATAAGGTTATTATGTAATATATACTTTTTGTGAGTGCTGATGTGACTGTGAGGGAGGAGGAGGATGGGGAGACAGTGGAGGCAGTGGCTGCTGTTGTGTGTGCATCTGTGTGTTGGGTGGGTGTGTGCTTGTGTACTGAAGGGTGCTGCCTGTGTTTGTCTGTGTGAGTCCTGTCTGTTGTTTTGGGTGCATGCTTGTCAGAATGTGTGCGTGGAGTGGGTTGGGGGAGAGGAGACAGGGACTGAGAAGAGGTAGTTGAGGGGGGATGGAAGAAACAGGGACACTGGCTGCCGGCAGAGAGGAGGCCAGAGCCTGAAACGGTCTCTGTAGGGCCACCATGCCACCTTGAATGCCCTCTAGGCAGGCATTGCATTGCTGCATCTGGGAGGCCAGCCCCTGGATGGCATTCACTATGGTTGACTGCCCTAAGAGATGGATCTCGGGATGTCAATAGCCTCCTTACTGAGGGCAGCAGAGCTGACTGGGGCAGGGCCTGAGATGCCTGGGGCGAAGGAGACGCTGACCCTCCTGGGTGAGCGGGCACAGGCAACTGGGTCGGGGACTACTGAGAGGGTGGTGCTGGTACGGGGTGGCAGAAGATGACATAGCTGGGGTGGTCACAGAGGGGTCCACCACCACCAGGGAGCTTCCATCGGAGGAGGAATCAGAGTCAGTTGCATCAGCTCCAGTCTCCCCCGTGGTGCTCCCCTCGCACTCCGACCTACTGATCCCCTCGGCCTCCTGGGTCACGGGAACTGCAGCTCCCTCACTCGCCAGTGCACCTGCTCCTTTGCCAGATGATGCTAATGCACACATGAGCACATACACAGGTTGACAAAAGGAGAGGGGGGAGAAAGTGTGCACAGGGTCAATCACAGCACCAACAGCAGAGATGTCATACATATCGCAATCACTCCCTGGGATTTACAGTACGTAGAATGGATCACAGTGACAAACCATTGCCTAGGTACTACAGCAGGAAGGTACCCAAACACTGCCATCTGCACACCTACTGGGACCAACAAAGCCCTGTCTAACATGGCATGCTAGCTTCCTAGCAAAACCAAAAATGGATACCACCCTACACAGCTAAGCAGGACCAGGCAGGAATGGCCAGACCGGCATATTGGGGCATCCACTGACTAGAACCTTGCACCCAAATCCCATGGCAGGCATCAAAAAAGTGAATACCACACACACTGTACTCACCCCCTTGTGGCTGTTATGGTGCCCTCAAGCGCCCATCCAACTCAGGATTGGCCACCATCAGTATCCGGTCCATTAGGGGGGTCAGGCTCTGACAGGCACCCCTCCCTCATTGGGAGGCCATCCCCAGCTGGGTCTTTGTGGTCTTCTGAGGCCTGCGTCTCAGGTCCTCTCACCGTTTCCTGCAGTGGGTGTTCCGCTGGCTATGGTCCCCCAGGGTCTGCACGTCCTTGGCGATGGCACACTACAACCCCTTCTTCTGATGGGCGTTGACCTGCAGAGGAAACACAGACAGAGGGACACCATGAACCAGACAATCCAGCCTGTCAAACAAATGGCTCACATACTGCATTCACCCCTCATCGAGCACACACATGACCCGTTCCTCTGCATTCACACTGCCTGCAGCAATACCCCCCAAATGACACACTGCTAGACACACATACATCTACATGCAGCCATGTTGCATGTAATGTACCCATGATGCACTCACCTGTTGATCTGGAGGCCCATACAACTGCCATACAGGGGTAGAACCCCATCCACGAGCCTCTCCAACTCCTCTGACGTGGAGGCTGGGGCCCTTTCTCCTGTAGCACGGGACATGGCAGGTTTCAGGCACAGGTCACAGCAGCACACACAGGAGAGATGTCGACCAGTGGAAAGTCAATAATCAAGTGAAGTAGTAGAAAGAAAATGGCGGTCACGTCTGTGGCTGTGAACACCGTCACCACCGGCGTTGAACATCATTGGTTCCTGTACTCCATAGAGTCCCATGTTAGCCAATGAGGAATTGCATGGCGGTGCAGACCGCCGCCCGCCATGACGCCTAACGCCAGCAGAGTGAGGTGCATACAGGACTGGCGGTTGCCATTTCCTACTGCTACCACTCATGTTTGGAATTTATATGTGCGTCATTGGTGTTGAGTGAATACACTCGACAATTCTAGTGTCCTACATACATACATGCTCTGTGCACTATGATTTTTTATGTCCATAGGTCCTGTAGTCACGCCCATTTTAATTTTGGATCACTTAGATACCAACCACCGCAGAGGAATAGGAGGAGGAGGCAAGCACCTTTGTACAGACCCCTTGTGGACTTGGCTACACTGGAGGACCAGCACATCATACTCACCTATCGTTTGGACAGGGCCACAATCATAGAGGTGTGTGAACAATTGGAGCCTGATCTGCTTCCTGCTATCTGTTGCACCACAGTAATTCCCCCTCTTGTTCAGGTACTGTCAGTGCTCCATTTCCTGGCAACTGGTTCTTTCCAGGTGGCTGTGGGCTTGGCTGCAGGAATGTCACAGCCAATGTTCTTGATTGTGCTTTGAGGGTTTTGGCTGCCATGCTCAAACACATGTGCAGCTACATCTCATTCCCCCAGAGTGAAGATTTTCCCACTGTAAAGGCTGAAGTCTACTAAATGGGACACATACCACATGTGATTGGGGCCATTGACGGGACCCATATTGCCTTAATCCCTCCCAACTCCCAGCAAATGAACAGGTGTACAGGAATAGGAAGAGTTTCCACTCTCTCAATGCACAGATGGTGTGCCTTGCTAACCAGTACACCTCCCATGTCGCTGCCACGTATCCTGTATCTGTGCATGATGCCTATATCTTGAGGAATAGCAGTGTCGCACAGGTGATGGCACGACTACAGAGGCACAGAGTATGGCTTATAGGTGAGCTTGAGTCCCCTCCCAATGTATGTCAGTGTATGCCTACTGGAGTCATACTCCATGCCATTGTACCTGGCTAATGTGTGTACCTCACATCTTCCAGGTGACTCTGGCTACCCAGACCTGTCCTGGCTCTTGACCCCAGTTGGGAATCCGAGAATGGGGGTGAAAATCGGTACAGTGATACACATGGGCATACCAGGAGGATTGTGGAATGCACTTTCGGTCTCCTGAAAGCCAGGTTCAGGTGCCTCCATTTGACAGGTGGATCCCCATGCTACTCCCCTGAGAAAGTCTGCAAGATTGTTGTGGTCTGCTGCATGCTGCGCAATTTGGCCCTCAGATGCCATGTGCCCTATCTACAGGAGGAGGGGGTGACAGTACACCAGTGGCGGCAGTGGATTCTGAGGACAGTGAGGAGGAAGAGGAGGAGTATGTGGACAACAGGACACATGTCTTTCAGCAGTACTTCCAATGACACTCAGGTAAGACTGTTGATCTATACATGTCTCCATTTTAGTAAAGTACTGTGTCGCTGTAGTGCTGTGCCAATCACTACCTTTGCATCACAACTGACTGTCACCTATGCCTTCCTTTATTGCAGATGTTGGTGTGGTTACAACAGTGTACTTATGTCATGACTACAGACTGCTGAAAAACATTTGTTTGATGGATTGACACATAAACGGACATTTGCACAAGATCATGCAGTTCAATACATTGCACATTTCTATCTGATAAAGCACTATTACTCAAGTTGTGTTCAAGGGTGTTTCTTTGACTTTTACAAAAACAATGGGAAAGTGCAATTGAGTGGGGTGATGGTTGGGAACAGTCCAGTGCAGTGGGCCAGTCTGTTTGTAGCACAGGTCCAGTGTCCAAGGGGCCATAGGAAGAGGAACAATGGCAGTCCAAACTGAACAAGGTGACGCAGTGGAACACAAGGGGGACATTCTTGAGGGGCTCATTTACTGGTGGTGGTCTTGGTAAATGTCTCTGGTGTCTGTCTGGGTCAGAGTCCTGTGGCAGGGCCTCCTGTCCACTAGCTGCAGCAGATGTGGAGGGCTGGTCAGTACACTGGCTAGTGGCAGGGGCCTGCCAGTGTACTGTGTACTCCTGCATAATGTTCGCCATGTCACTCAGCACCTCTTCAATGGAGGCCATGGTAGTATTCAAGGACTGCAATTGTTGCATGACCTCCTGATGGTGTCCCCCCTGCAGCCACTGGTTCTCCTGCATGATGTTTAAAACCTGATCCATCCTGTCCTGGGATTGTTGGTATGCCCCCAGGACATTTGTGAGTGCCTCCTGGGCAGTCGGTTCCCTGGGCCTGTCCTCCCCTGGCGCACAGCTGTCCTCCGACTGTCCCTGGCCCCCTGTGCCTATGTCCCCTGAGCGGTGTGCCTACTCCCACTGACACCAGGACCATCATCGTCTTGCCTGTGTGGTGTTGACGCGGTCCCTCTGCAGGTGGGCACAATACTGATTGACATGTCCTGGGGACAGAGGTTTGGTGGTGTTGGCTGGCTACTGTGGTGTTTGAGTCTGAGGGGGTGAGGGGGCCCTGTGGTGGCTGGCTGTGAGATGTGGTAGCTGACTGACCAGTGGCCCCAGAAGGGCCAAGGAGTTAATCCAGATCAAGACCTCCAGAGCTGCTGACCTCACTGAGGGGACCTTGTTGTGGGGGACTGGGTTGCCGTGGCACCTCCTCGCCGCTGACATTGGCAGGGGTACCTGTGAGGATGTGAGTGTTTTGTTAGGTTAATTGTCTGTCACATATTGCACATTTCTACCTTTCCCAATGACAGTGGCGTGGTCCTCCCACCTTTGGTTGTGTTTGGTGATGGATTGTAGAATTGGTAGTTCTCCATGCTGTCAATGCATTGCTGGTGAGTGAGCATGCTGAGCTGGGTAGGATGTGCATGCAGTGTGTATGGCATGCATGGGTAGTCATTTAGGTGGGGTAATTGGTGTGGTGCACTGTGTGGGGTGGAGTGGGGTGAAGGGAGTCGGTGTGAGGGGATGACATGGCATGCAGGTATGGGTTGTGGTAGGTTGGTAATGGTGACTCACCAGTGTCCAGTCCTCGGCTACTCCAGTGAGACCCACAGGGTGCAGTATTGCCAAGACCTGCTCTTCCCATGCTGTCAGCTGCGGAGGAGGAGGTAGGGGTCCACCGCCAGTTCTCCTGATGGCGAGCAGGTGCCTTGCTGCAATGGAACGCACCTTCCCCCGTAGGTCATTCCACCTCTCCCAAATGTCGTCCCTTGGGCGTTAACCCTGCTTGCGATCCTCCACCATAGCTCCATCTTCTTAGCAGTGGATATCTGCTGTACCTGTGCTCCTAAAAGCTGTGGCTCTACCCTGTCTATTTCCTCCAACATCACCCTCAAATCCTCATCAGTGAAACGGGGGTGTCTTTGTGGGGACATGGTTGTTGTGTGGTGTGCGTGTTGTGTAGAGGGTGTTGAGTAATGTGGTAGGGTGTGTGGTGTGTTGTGCACGATGGGGGTATGGGTAGATGTGGTGTGTGTGTGTGTGCAGTTGTCTATGGGATTGGCATGGCAAGGTGTAGCAGTCTTCTCGTGTCTGCAAAGGTTTATGGGTGATGTGGGGCGGTGTTTTATGGTGCTGCTGGTGTCACGATTTCGGGTGGGTCTGATCAGGAATCTGGTTGGGGCACCCCTTGATGTCACAGAATATCCCAAAGAACTAGTGTACTGGGGCAGAAGAGCAGCTAAAGGCATACACGGGAAAGAACAGCTATGGACAGGCACAGGAAACAGGAAAGTAAAAGCAGAGCAACCTTAGTGTGAACGTCCAGGAAACAGATTAATAATGGACAAACACACTGGGGTTACCACTAAGGTTGTACACAGGGTAGGGCTCAGAACTTCCCACAGCAACATAGAATGTCAATGTCAATGCCTCTGCGCAGATTGCTCTTACAGATAGTGACCCCGCAAGCGCCATAGAAAGGAGGCAGCAGAAGTGATTCTGTCTCTGGACCCTTAGAGAACAAACAAGGATTGTACTTACATACACAAGACAAGCCCTTGTGGGTCCAGCTGGGAACACAGTGGCAATTCCTGAACAAACACCAATAGCACACTGTCACTGTCAGGCACTATTGACTACGTATGACACTAGACAAAGCATGGGGGCTGGAATTGCCTCCTGGAAACCAGGAGACAACCCCAGTACAAAGGAAAATACTTATACACAAGTGAAGACTGATAGTACACTTACCAGACACAAATACCCAAGAGGAAACAGAAACAGAAGGAACAAACTAGGAGGCAGAGTCAGGGACTGGGACTCAGGCTGAAGCAAAGGCAGGAATAGGACTGGAAAACAGAGCACAAGCTCTGGCTTGAACAAGCAGAAACAGGAATGGAAAACAGAGCAGGTTCTGGCCAGAACAAGCAAGAACAGGACTGGAATACAGGGAGTTGGAAGAAGCAGGAAACAGGACTGGGAAACTGAGAGCAGGTTCAGGCTGAAACAAGGCAGGAACAGGCCTGAGAAACAGGGAGCAGGCTCTGGAAGAAACAAACAGGAACAAGGCTAAGAGACAGGGAGCCGACTCTGGCTGGAACAAGCAGGAACAGGGCAGAGAAACAGAAAACAGGTTCAAGCTGAAAAAGAACAGGAACAAGACTGGAACACCATCTGATAAAGGGTCTGGAACACAAAGGAATCGAACTCCAATGCATGACGAGGATCTTGAGGAAATGGCTGCCTATAAGCAGTTCCAGGCTGCAGCAAACCCCAGGTGGAATCACATGAGTGGGCTGCACAGGAGAGGTCTCAGGTGTGTGTAGTTTCAGACACTCACAAGTCCTGGAGGAGAGAAGAGAATCCAGTAAAAAGGAGCAACTGGACTTCTCCAATAGAAAACAATGTATAGCAGAATCCAGGCTTTCCTGACTACCAGGCTGTGCATTATTGGATTTGCAGTCCCAGGAAGCAAATGTACTTCTTCAAAAGCATATCATAGTGAAAAGGGAAACAAGCGGGAGTCAGAAAGGGACTCTAGATGAGTCTTCAAGGTGATTCCCAGGCTACAGACAGTCCCTCTACAGGGGCCCCTAGAGATGGGGCGACAGAGTCGTAACAGCTGGTGGGTGTGTGGGGTGTGTGTATTTGTGTCAGGTGTGGGTTTTTTGTTCTGGCCAATGTTGTCTTGTTTTGTTTTTGGGTGGCCATTTCATCCGCCGCAGTGTGCACCACCAATGGTTTACCACCATTGAATGTCCGCTGTGGTTAATCGTGGGTCATTATTTGGAGGGCGTTATTTTGGTGGCATAACAGTATGGGTGCTAGTTCTGACAGTTTATCGCGTTTGTTGGGACTGGCAGATATGTGATTGTGGCTGGTTTCTGTCAGTTTGGTGTGTGTGTCATAATCTGTCAGACGGATGTTCGCCTCCGTGGCAGTATGTTGGCTGCCGTCACCACAGCAGTATACAGAATTTACCGCCAATGTCATAATGAGGGCCATAGTCTACATATATAATCAGTAATTGTTGGTTTGTTTTGGATAGCTCTAAGTACCACATCCAAACATCTGAACTAATCAGGGTAATAGATGTTATTGGTAACCTCAAACATGACACTGTGCTTCCCAATGAATCTGTGGAAACAGACCTAACCCTTTTGTTTTGTCACTCCTGCATGGCCAAGGTAAACGTAAGAAAAATACAAAAAATAATTTTCAAACATTAATTGAAATGATCATATTCTTGCAAAGAAAGCATAAACTGCAATTATTATAAAGAGAAGACATGTTATTGTAATCATCATTATTAGGATGCTAAACAATATAACAATTCAACCATGTTAATTGTTACTAACGTTTGCTCACTCTTATCTGTATCTTATACTATACTAAATAGAGCATAGCAGGAGTAACCTCTGCCAGAGCAGTTAGGATAGTGTAAGCCCCATACCTTGGTCTTAGGCATCAGGAAGCCGGTCTAAGTTTATAGGTTATCTCCTTTTGCAGGATGGAGGTCAAAGTCAGCAGAGCTGCACCTCGGTCACAGTGGTTTCAATGTTAATCTGGTGTGAAGTGCTCCTCTCAATGAGTGTAGCATGAACACTTAATAAAACACTTTCCTTACTGCATTGTGACAGAGGTGCAGTACAGCTACTTTGGTTCGTCTAGCATTAATGGGTTTTCTCCTATCGAGCACAGAAAGGGAAAACAAGGGCATCATGTTCTTATTGTTCATCCCTTGACTGAATGTACAGACTACAGGATGACAATGCCTTCTGAGAATAAATGCATATGGAGAACATTCTTATGTTAGTGATAAACTATGTGCGAAGTCACCATTAGAAAGAGATGTCAAATTAAAAATGTAAATCTAAAATGGAGACCTAGCTCGAGCCTTGCAACACCCTACCTTAAAATCTACAGTGATAGTCAAGTTTGTCAACTGGATGCCTATTGGCTCAACAGTCCTTTAACTGTCAGCCTAAGGTAAATTGTCTCAAATCCTTTTTCAGCAGTGTTCTACAAGCTGCCTGTGTCTTTTGTCTCCTCAACTACTGTCTCTTGATTCATGGAGGCTCTTCAAAGTCAGTCTGGAAATCACTACAATCAGTGTCACTCCTCAAGAAATAAGTCCAGTCAGGACCTGAATAATGTTGGTTTTGAATTCTCTGTCTTTGATCACTTGGTTTCAGTTTGCTCCAAGTCACTGCCACTAAGTGTTCCTTGTTCTTTGACTTCTCATTTCACTAGCTCTCCATCCTCTCTAATAGTCTCTTGAATTTGTTAGTATTCTTCTTTTGTTGTTTGAACCTTTTCCTTTGTGGTACTGGTCACTTCGGACTCATGAGACAGTTTCACTCTTGGGTTCAGAGCTTTCTTCTACACTTCTCGTACATCCTTGTCAATCAGCTGTGCACTTGACCTACCTCAGTTCTCCAGGAGTCGCTGGGATCTCCACAGATGTGGAGCCACAATCTTCATTCCCGAGTTTCATCTCATGCCAGAGGCTGTGTAATTTCACTTAAATCAGTTCTGGCTGTGGTTCAGATAAGTTGTGGTGTGAACTCTCAGGTCGGGCCTCATCTTCTTCTTCTTCTGATGCTCCAGAAACATCCAATTGAGCTGGTCTTTGAGAATTAGTGGATGTTGACTCCACCTGTTTATATGCTCTTCTCACTTTTCTCATCTTTGAAGCATGTATCCAGTTTGGGAAGCCCACACCTTTCACAATGGTGCTAGTTACGAGAATAACTTGGTACAGGTCTGAACAACACTCCTCAAAGTACGATTTGCGAACATGCTTTTTCATGTGAACCCAGTCTTCCGGGCTCAAATATTGGCACAGAGCAGATCTCACAGCTCTAGTTGCCAAGTCGACCTGGTGAGAAGTTAAACGCACTACATCAGCCAGTCCTTTGCATTGGTCGAAAACTATGTCATCTGTAGTATTCACACATGCAGCTGCAGGACTAGAAGGAATTCTCATGGTTCTTCCCATCGATAACTTGTGTGGGGAAGAGACCTAGGGCCAGATGTAGGAAAGTCCCAAATTGCGACTTGCAATTTGCGAGTCCCTGCGACTCGCAAATTGCAAGTCGCAATTTGGGATGCAGAAAGGTGTCTCAGACACCTTCTGCAAGTCGCTATGGGGTCGCAAAGACCCACCTCATTAATATTAATGAGGTGGGTCGCAATTTGCGACCCCATAGCGACTCAGGGCACTCACGGGGATGGAGGCCTGCTGGGAACAGCAGACCTCCATGTCCGTGACTGCTTTTAAATAAAGCAGTTTTTTTTTTTTCAAAGTGCAACCCGTTTTCCTTAAAGGAAAACGAGCTGCACTTTGAAAAATAAACCGAAACCTTTTGTTTCGGTATTTTTCAGGGCAGGTAGTGGTCCATTGGACCACTGCCTGCTCTGAAAAATTATTTTTAGGTCCAGTCACAAAGGGGAAGGGGTCCCATGGGGACCCCTTCCCGTTTGAGACTGGGTTACCATCCACTTCAAGTGGATGGTAACTGCGAGTCCATTTGCGACCGCGAAAGGAATTGCATACCATTGCGACTCGCAAATGGGAAGGGAACACCCCTTCCTATTTGCGACTCGGAAATGCATTTTGCGAGTCGGTGCCGACTCGCAAAATGCATTTCTACATAGCAAAGACGCATTTGCGACTCGCAAACGGCGATTTTCGCCGTTTGCGAGCCGCAAAGTCTTTGCTACATCTGGCCCCTATTCTCCTACCCGGACTGCTTTGAATGTCCATGAGTACCAGTGGGAGTGCATCTGGTCATTTTAGAGATGTTTTTTAACTTTGCCTTGATCATCTTGTTCACTCGACTCGCTCTACCACTGCCTGATTCTTCTTGTCTGTAACTGCAGTGAAATCTTTGGTCAGTGCCCAAAGTTGTGTACAAAAGCTCCATCACCTAGTTCTTGAGTGACTCCTTTGATCTGATTTAAAATAAACCAGCATCCCAAACCTCTGGATTAACTTTCGGAAACATAGTTTGACCACTGTTAGGCTGTCACATCTCCTAGTTGGATATGCCTCAAACCGTCTGGAAAATAAATATACAATGACTAAGATGTACCTCAGCTGGTTACTATGAGGCATCTCCAGGAAATCGATCTGGAGCCTACTGAAGAGGCCATCTGACTTCCCTATTTGACTCTTGGCCACAACAACTTTCTTCCCTGCATTCATCTTTTGGCACACCATGAACCCTTGACACAAGCTGTCAGCCATGATGTGGAAATGAGGGTTGGGCCAATAATGCTTGAAGGTATGCACCATCCCATCTCAATCAACATGGATCTGCCTCTGCATATGTGAAACCATAGCTGGCAACACGGAATTGGGCAAAGCTGTTTTTTCCTCGCCAGATACCCAAATGTCACTGAAATCCTTTACACATTCTGATTTCTCCCATTTTGCTTTTTCGTGCTTTCAGGACCCTCATGCTGTAATTCTCTTATCTAACTCAAGGTCTGCAGTTTTCAACAACATATTTGAGACTGTCACATTTTCCTCATTGCATTGTTGATCTAAGTGAAATGTGCTGGCTTCAAGGAGCAATTATCTGCTGATCTTCTCTGTGTATCTGTTACCTGCAGCAACAAAATTGCCATCTATCACAGCTGCTATTTCTTTTTGCAATTAGAATGCTGTCAACTAATTCATAATGTATGGGCTATTTCAAATTGGGGAACCAGAGGGGTCAGAAACCCTTTCTGTGACCACAATGTTCTAAAGTCATAGAGAAAATTGAATCTATACTGGCTATCAGTGCAAATGGTAACTCTCAACCTATCAGACGTACAGCATGTGCTTATCAGAGCTATCAATTCAACCACTTGGTACATGGCACAAGTGGGATGCTTTCACTGCCCTGTTTTTCTGCAGACGGCCGAAGCTGTACTTGAGATACTAGAGGCCAGATTTACAAGGCCCTAGCTCCTCCTTGCACCACATTAGCGTAATTTTTTACGCTAATGTGCCTCACTAAGGCAAAAAGTAGCGCAATGCATGCATTGCACCACTTTGCAACCTCCTTGCGCCACATTATGCCTTTGTCAGGTATAATGTTTGCAAGGGAGGTGTTCTGGCATTAGAAGGTCCACAAAAATGGCACAATTAAATCTACAAGATTTAATTGCGCCATTTTTAGCATAATTTTTAATGCCTGCTCAAGGCAGGCATTAAAAGGACGCACATATTCAAATCAATGGGCCTCCTTGCACTTTGCTCACCTGGCGTAAAAAAAATTGGCCCTAGTGGAGCAAAGCCCCACAATAGCATCAAAAGTGTTGACGCTAATGGCCTAACGCATGCCATGGTGCACCGTACTGTAAATATGCCGCACCCATTGTATCGTTAGGTGACGGTGGTGGGTGCAAGAAATCTGGTGCATCACTACTGATGCGCCAGATCCTTGTAAATCTGGGCCTCGGTCTATCACGCAGGCAAGTACCATTAACAAATAACATGTGATCAGGTTCTAAAAGTGGTACACCTAAGATGTCTGGCCCTGATTTTGTGCATAAGTCAGTCACATCAATACAGTTGTGGCCAAATTCACACTCATAAGCTTCCTCAAGAGTGACCATAAGAGTTGCAGGGTTCAATGTAGTGCACCCCTGCAGTGAGACATTCTCAGCAGCCAAAATGATTCTTTCATATCGAGTGAGACGACTGTCAGGTGCTAAGTTTGAGTACAAGTCATAAGTATCTCAATAGAGCAGGGGACCATTATGATGAGCAGATGACTCATTACACCTTCCCTCTGCTGTATACTCAAACTGACTGCTTAACCACTTTGAGACAATCATGAAGGAAATGCAGTAGCAACAGGATCAAGTGTGACTGAGAAATATGCCACTAGGTGCTTCACCTCCCCATCTATCTGAGTCAAAACAGACAGTGCACACCCATTCCATTTGTGGCAAAATAACACATACTCGTTGTCATGGTCTGGCATTCCAAGAGCGGGTGTGCTACAAAGCCATTTCTAGCACTTGGAATGCTTCAACTCTTTCCTCATCCAGTGGTAAAGTGTCATTTACATCATTGTGTTTGTTCCTCATTGGGGGCCTCACCACAAGGGAAAAGTTGGGAATCCACTGACAATAGTAGCCCACCATTCCCAAGAACATTCTTACCTCTCTCTCTCTCTCTCTCTCTCTGTGAAGTAGGGTATTTCATCTTCAGAAATGTTGAGAGGCACTCGTGTGACACTCTCCTTGCTCCCTTTTCAATTTGACAACCTAGATACCGGCCTTCTCTCGGGCAATTCTGCAATTTGTTGGGGGAGACGTTGTGACGATTCTCGGCAAGGTGGTTGAGCAGGGCAATTATGTCCTGTCTTGCATGCCTCTTATGTCACAGATGCTACAAGCAGATCATTGATGTACAGCACTGCACCAATGTCGAGCTGCAAAGCAACTGAAGGGTCTGTAAATCCTTCTTTAGTATCTGAATAAAGTATGAGAGACTTTCTGTATACCTTTGCTTAAAACCACTCAAGAATGGAATCTGAATGTGAGAAATACTGGCTGTCTTCATGCAGGGGAATGGAAAGTAATGCCTGACACAAGTTAATGTCCGTAAACCATCCAGCTTCCGGGGTAATTTGGCAAAGACTTACAGCAGGGTTTAGTACCACTGTATAGCATGGCATGATTATTTTGTTAATTTTCCAAAGGTCCTGCACTATTCTCTATTTTTCTATTTGATTTCTGCAAAGCCATAAGCAGAGAGGTGCATGGACCCCCAATAACTTCTTTCACAATGCCCTGTTCTATCATGGTTTCAATGTTTGGAGTTAACACAGCTACTGCTTCTGGTCAGAGCTTGTATGGGTGACCTGGGGGAAGACTGGATCTGTTTTCTGTTCTTAAGGTACCCTTGAGAGGTTTAGCATCTTTAATCGGGGCAGTTTGTTTCCCTGTAAAATTCCCACACTCGTTTAAATCAGGAGGTATATCCTCTTTGATGAGGACAGGGCACATCCTAGGTACAGATGCCTGGGATTTTAATTTGAATTCTGCATTGCATTCTGCATCCGCTGCCTGTGCCTCCATCTCCACCCCTTCTGGTATAAATCACTGTTAGAAATGGGGTCTTTGGTTGGCAGTCAGGTTATCCTCTGTCCAAGCAAGGACCCTCACTCTAGTCAGGGTAAAATAGAATCACCCTCAGCTAACCCCTGCTTACCTCCTTGGTAGCTTGGCAAGAGCAGTAGGCTTAACTTCAGAGTGCTAGGTGTAAATTATTTATACCAACACACACAGTAACTTAATGAAAACACTACAAAATGACACAACACAGGTTTAGAAAAAAAAGGAATATTTATCTAAACAAAACAACACCAAAATGACAAAAATCCACAATACACAAGTCAAGTTATCAATTAAAAAGCAAAAAGAGTCTTCATGTAGTTTTAAACACACACTAACACTGTTAGCGTGAAAATGTACCTTGAGTGCGCCAAAAATAACCCCGCACGGGCGAGTGTGTGTCAAAAAGGGCTTGCAATGCATCGATTTCACTCACTCACGAGACCTTGCGTAATTTCTCCTTTCGTCGGGTCGGGCGCGTTGTTTCTTCTCTCCGCAGGAGAGCGATGCGTCGATCCGGTCAGCACTCTCGGGTCCGGGCAGGCCTTGCATTGTTTTGACACGCCATGCGGTGCTTGCATCTGAAATCCAGCCGCACGATGATCCGAAAACCACGCAGCGCGGTTTGCGATCTCACCAGCCTCCATCAGCGATGCTGCACGTCGTTTCTCCAGCTTTGTGCATTGATTCTTTGGTCGCGTGGAAGGTGAGCAGCGATTTTCAGCCACAAAGCTGGTGGTGCGTCGATTTTCCAGCCGCAGATCAGAGTTGCGTCGATCTTTTCCCCGCACATTGTTCTGTGCATGGATTTCTTCCTCTTAGGCTGCCAGCTTCTCCTTTCAGGGTCCCAGGAACTGGATGGGCACCACAGGGCAGAGTAGGAGTCTCTCCAGAGACTCCAGGTGCTGGCAGAGAGAGAAGTCCCTGAGACTTCAAACAACAGAAGGCAAGCTCTAAATCAAGCCTTTGGAGATCTTCATGAGATGGAAGGCACACAAAGTACAGTCTTTGCCCTCTTACTCTGGCAGAAGCAGCAACTGCAGGATAGCTCCACAAAGCACAGTCACAGGCAGGGCGGTTCTTCTTCCTCAGCTCTTCTCCAGGCAGAGGTTCCTCTTGGTTTCTAGAAGTGTTCTAAAGTCTGTGGTTTTGGGTGCCCTTCTTATACATAATTTCTCCTTTGAATTAGGCCTACTTCAAAGCAAAGACTCTATTGAATGGGAAATTCTGCCTTGCCCAGGCCAGGCCACAGACACTCATCAGGGGGTTGGAGACTGCATTGTGTGAGGTCAGGCACAGCCCTTTCAGGTGTGAGTGACCACTCCACCCCGCCCTCCTAGCACAGATGGCTCATCAGGAAACGCAGACTACAGCCCAATTCCCTTTGTGTCACTGTCTAGTGTGAGGTGCAACCAGCCCAACTGTCAAACTGACCCAGACAATGAATCCACAAACAGGCAGAGTCACAGAAATGGTTTAAGCAAGAAAATGCTCACTTTCTAAAAGTAGCATTTTCAAACACACAATCTCAAAATCAACTTTACTAAAAGATGTATTTTTTAATTGTGAGATCAGAGACCCCAAACTCCACATGTCCTCCGCTCCCAAAGGGAATCTATACTTTAATCAGATTTAAAGGTAGCCCCCATGTTAACCTATGAAAGGGACAGGCCTTGCAACAGTGAAAAACGAATTTAGCAATATTTCACTGTCAGGACATATAAAACACATTACTACATGTCCTACCTTAACCGTACACTGCACCCTGCCCTTGGGGCTACCTAGGGCCTACCTTAGGGGTGCCTTCCATGTAAGAAAATGGAAGGGTTAGGCCTGGCAAGTGGGTACACTTGCCAAGTCGAATTTACAGTTAAAACTGCACACACAGACACTACAGTAGCAGGTCTGAGATATGATTACAGGGCTACTTATGTGGGTGGCACAACCAGTGCTGCAGGCGCACTAGTAGCATTTGATGTACAGGCACTGGGCACCTCTAGTGCACTGTACTAGGGACTTACTAATAAATCAAATATGCCAATCATGGATAAACCAATTACATACACATTTTGTAAAGGAGCACTTGCACTTTAGCACTGGTTAGCAGTGGTAAAGTGCCCAGAGTAACAAAAACAGCAAAATCAGAGTCCAGCACACATCAACAACCTGGAAAACAAAGGCAAAAAGTTAAGGGAGACCACGCCAAGGATGAAAAGTCTAACTATCACGTACTTGAGTTTGCAAGGCAGGTCTCTTCCCAATAGGGTTATTGGTCTCAAATTGCAAATGACAAAGTGGTGATTGTTTCTGATTGAACCTATTTTTACTGGAACTGGGGCTGAAACTTTATATTTGCACATCTGATTAGTGATGCCTGATCTACTTCCAGAATTCTAGAAGAGTGCCAATAATGCAATCCCCCTGCCCCTAACGCACTGTCATTGTGACTGATGAAGTCCAACTGGTCTCTCAAACATCCTGGGAACATGAGTCATTTGACCTGTAAATGGGTCCATATGTATCCTGAGATGGGGCTGGGAGTTAGAGCCACCATTATGCATCTCTGGCTGCGCAGTTGGAGCCCGAGGAACATTCAGCGTTACAACTTTCTGGTTGATCATAGCAGGCTGTGGTATCGACATTACTCACTCCTGTGACATGGCATTTTGTGCTTCAGCATCGATTTGCACTCTATCAGGTTGTATCTACATTCCCTCTTCAAGTGTTCACCTTGTTGCAAATGTGTTAAGGGGTAACTTTCTTCAAAACATCAAATGTTTTACCAACAATATTTCCTCTACCTCTCCCTTGTGGGACTACATTCCCTCCTTGTGCGTACTGCATGGCAACTCCCTACATGTCTACACCTATACCACCAGTAAGATACAACCCTGAATCTGTCATGACAGAACATCTCACACTTCTGTACTGCACCAACTTGGTTTGTGCAATCATCAGTCTCTCTTTTAGTCTCATCTGTTTCGGCTCCTGAGTGTCACTGCAATATTTTGCATGCTGCAAAATGTCATCATGAGTCTTTGGTTTCCAACAAATCATGTTCTGCTGTATCTGAGATGTAAACTAATGGCAAAAGATTAAATGAACCTTCCCATGCTCTCATCAAGCGGGTCATTCAACCCAGTATGTTCTCAATACACTTGTATTGACAGCTCAAAGAAAGCATGCACTGACTCCCTTGGCTCTTGTGTCTTCCTGAAAATCTTTGGCCAATTAACCTTTGTCTGTGGGACCTTTGTTTTTAGATCCGCAATGACTGTATTATACTCGGCCTTGACCACAGACGAGGGGCATTCATATTTGATGCCCTTGAAGGCTCTTGTTTTGGTCAATCCACATCTCACTTACACTCATCCCACACATCTTTTGGGACAACTACTTTAAAGAACATTTCTAGCTCCTCCCATAAGACCTTTAAAATGGTCACAATTTGGTCTACTGGGGTGTACCATATACCTGGGTTCTTCCGAAACTTCGGAAGACTGTGTGTGAAAAAGAAAAGGTCTGCTTGACTCCATGGGACATGTACATATGCTCCTCGTTGCACGCCTCTTAAGGTGCACCCCTTTCTTGCCACTTCAGGCTTTTAACCCTTCTATTAACAGTTTTTTCCTTTTCACCTTCAACCTTTACTTCTTGGACCACTGCTCTCTAAACTTTTCCAAGTCATTCCATTCTCTAATACACTATACCAATTCTTTAAAACGGGTTTTCAGTCCTCGCAGCTTCATTGCCTTCAAATCCATGTTACTCTTAACTTCTTTCTTTAGGACAAATCATATGTGCTCTCATCTGCCAGATTTTCCATCTTAACTTGTGCATCTTGTGCCACTCTTGCAGCCTTCTTGCTCATATACATTGATTCATTGTCACTTTAGCATCTCAGAAATTGTAATCCCAAATTTCCCTTCATGGTCTCCTCAAGCTCAGTTTTCAACTGGGTGACATTTAATTTCTGAAGAATATTTCGCTAGGTGGGGGTGAAATTTCGGGAGATACAGCTGCTACAGCTTCTCTGGTGGTAAGTGAACCAGTGGGTCCTCCTCCCAAAATCCTGGGTGGTACGGGGATACTTGTACCAACTGGTGAATGAGAATACTTGAAGTAGCCAGAACCTGTGGGGTGCTCGTAACCATGGACATCAGGGGGAGGCTCATGCTTGCCAAAGTCTGAGATGTAATCAAGGTAACTGGTGTTTAGGGAGAACTTTGGACCTATGTTCTGGTGTCTGCCTGGCTTGGGGTGCACTCACCTCTGTAGAGGAATGAGCTGTTATTTCTCCTTCCAGGGGACTCTGGAGTGTTTGCCCTGTGGGTGGAACTAAGTAGCATGGAGGTGGCCTCATTCTTAACATATTACCTAGAAAGCTATAATCATCTTTCTCAATTCCTGTGTCATCCTCACGTTTCTTTTTGATGATGGATCTCTCCTTCTCCTGTGCGTCACTGTCTAGTGCAGGGTAAGTGCCCGCTGTCTCAATTATGTTTTCATGCTAGATCTTTTGCCTCTCATCGTCCTGAACATCTAACCATATACAGATTTAGTTTTGAGTCTGAATCGTATATCTTTCATGGCTCTTATTGTTTGCTCCATGTTCCCACAGGTTTATTGCCTTGTGTGTATCTAGGTTGGGGCTTCATGTCATACATTCTCTGACTCAGATTACCAAGTCTTGCATAGTGACAATTGTAAACCCCCATATTTCATGGAGCCATGCACACGTATATGACCTTTCCTTGCTGCCATCTCTCCAGAATGTGTTCCCTGTGGTAGTGACTTTTTCTTTCTTGGTCAAAGACTTTGAGGCTTTCAAAGAAAGATTCCACATATTTCCTCAGTCGTCAACAAACACTTGAGTCTCTTGAGTCCTTGCACAAGCCTCTCTTGCAATAAATCCAACCACAACATAGCCTCTACTACCTGTATGCCAATCCCAGAGTGAACAGGGGTAAGGTCATCTAATCATGGTGCACCTCTCGACACCAGCTGACCTATCCCTGCGAGACACCCTAGCTCGCAAGTAGCACCGAATACAGAAAAATGTCAATGAACAAATCTCAATAAACTTTTCTAAACTATTATTGCCTGATTTTCCTAGATGGAAAGGAACATTTCAGTTCAACGATGTAGATAGTGCTTTCACAGCACTCACAATCACAAAGCAGCAAGCCCTTGACCTGTGGGGGCCCACTTTTAACCACTGTATTCACTGTGTGCACGAAGGAATAAATACCGATCCAGGTTAATACATTCACACACAGTGATATTGCAACCATATCTTGGTGCGACTGATAGCACTTCATAGTACACGCCTCAGCCTTAGCAAACAATTTGACAAAACGACTAGCTTGAGATAATAGACTTCAATGAGTCCTACTATTGCAACTTCATTAAGCGTCTTGAACATAAGCAAAATCAAACAAGGCGTGCCCTCAAAACTCAAAGAAAAACATTGACAAGACAATAATCACAGTCCCTACAAGTCTACAATTTAAGGCCACATACTACATGAATTCAAATTACAACCACTGCATGACAGTGCACTCTTACTCAAACTACAAATCCTAACATGCGCCACTTTGGTTTGTGCTCACTCACACCTTAACGCATGCATATGATTTTTCCTATTGATACTTCAAAACTGCTTCTGGAATCTCAGGGCATCTGCTCCAACTCCTCATGGTTGTCAGGAATCAGAGATGCAGATTGTGTCAGGGAAACTCTGCATCTTGTGGCAAAGCCACTAGAACCATGAAGAAGCAGTTCTCGGTTTCTAAAAGCCAATTTACCCTCTCTGTTCAGTCGGTTCTAGATGGTCCAGTCGGAACCATCATCTCTTCTACCAGATCTGACAGCACACAAAACCCATTCAACCTTACACAAAAGTGTGCCCTAATGGTTTGGGAGTGGTGTAGTCCCTAGATGGACTTTGTGCCTCCTTACTGAACGTGTCTCAACCTTAAGAAATGAAAGAGTTCCATTTCAAATAACAGCAATGTAGAACATATTTGGTCCTACAAAAATGACAGACAAGAGAGTCCCAACTTTAAAGGTTTTATTTAAAGATTTTACGCACACAGTAGTTAGTATAAAGCAGACAAGTCAATTGGTCAATAAACAAGAGTGCAAAGCTCAGTTAAAGCACAGAATACATCGGGGGAGGTGTGACCAAAATGGCAGCCGCTATGGACATGTTCTCTGTGCGCTCCGGCCCAAGCCCGATCAAAATCCTGCATCACCTTAGGGACCTGACCAGGGGGCAGCGAGGCCCGATACCCACTTTTCACTAGCAGGCCCTGTGGGGCAGGCCCTGAGACTACTGTGGAGTAGCATGGTGGCCCAACCTCGCTGTTATTTGCCCTGCTGGAGGTGGAGCGGCCTTGCGGAACGATCCGGATGTTGAGGCCTGCTGTCTGGTGCTGCCGCATGGATGAATGTGGGGCCGGTGCTAGTGGGCTGCTGCCTGGGGCATGCTGTGTCCTGACTAATGCGGTGAGTGTGGCCCTATGAATTTTGGGGACCTCCCAGGCACAAATTACCTGACATCTTGATGATACTCATTGCCTGTGGACACTTACTACCCCCCCAGATTTTGCTGAACCGCTTTGATTGTTCAAGGGGCAGATGTGGACCGCGTAGTGATTCCCCAGGGCTGTATGTGGTGGCCGAATGGTTAGGCAGCTGGAATCCACTTCTCTGGGTGTATGTTGTGATTCCTGGGTCACAGCCCTCGTGGATTTTGACGCTAATCCTTCAAAGCCCATTGTAAACAATGGTGTGTCTCCCTGTAACGCCTGGTTTGATTAGGTGTTAAAAGTGCTGAAACAAATGATGCAAAGAAATCTTTTACGGGGGAACGCCTCCTTTGCATAAATTATGCCTGGAGCAGGCATAATATAGCACAAAGGGTTGCAAAGTGGCGCAATGCATGCATTGTGAATTTGGCGCTGCGATTTTGGCCTTGTTGGGCAACATTAGCGTAAAAATAATGACGCTAATGTGGTGCAAGGAGGTGCTAGGGGCTCTTAAATCTGCCCCTATTTGTTCATGCCACAACCACAGCCAACAAGGATATTGTCATATATATCAGAGGGTTGCAGTAGTGTAGTGGCCTCATAAACACCATAACAAATAGTAATAATAACAACTTTTACACCCATGATAGAACTACATGCCCTCAGGATTGGGGGGTCCGTAGAATCATGAGCGGGGAACTACTGGACCTGGAATGCAAGCTGAGTCTATATGAGATGGATGTGTCCCTGCCTATGGCTGAGCTGGAGCAACTCCAGCAACTGAGCAAGACTCACAGGGAGCTGGTGATGTGCTTGGGGTGCCATGATTACAGATGTCGCCTTGCCCTTCTTCATGCAGAAGGATTTTGGCACGGCAAGTAATAGAGGACCAAACTCACATGCACCATAGGGGCCATTCATCTGGTGGATAGCACAGTGGTCAACACTTAGGCAGTCCTTAATGGCGTTTTTGCTCAGTGCTGTTGCTTCCGCTATGCGGCTGTGGACAGTCCCCTCATGGCTCAGAGCAGGGGATTTCTTGAGGGGCTCCCATTGCCCCAACTGACTCAGCTCCAACGAGCAGAACTGTATGAGCCCCTCCAACTCAAAGAGGTACATGTGGCAATCACATATATTGCCCAGAACAAAATGCCGGGGAAGGATGGTCTCACAATTAAATACTACGCGACCTTCAGCATACATCTTTCCCAGAGGCTGACAGTGGTCTTACCCAAAATGCTCTGTGACTCCCTTGCCATCCGCTCCTACTGTCCACTTTCCCATTTTATACTTAGATTACAAAATATTGGGGAAGGCTCACGCCAACAGACTGTTGCCCATTGTCAGCATCCTGTTGCACGAAGACTGATCTGGATTTATCCCTGGGCGCAATACCTTCCTAAACATCCACCGATTGCTCCGCCTGATGAAAGCCACTGTGAGCAAGATTCATAAACAGGTGGCTGTGTCACTCGATATATAGAAGGCGTTCAACACCCTAGTTTGGGACTTCCTAATGGCAGAACTGTGGGCCATGGGCTTCAGGCAGGTGTAACTCCGTTGGATCCGCAAGATATAAGAACCAGATGGCGAGAGTGAAGACGGGTCAACTAATCTCTGACAGTTTTGACATTAGGAGGGGCACCTGGCAGGGCAGTCCCATCTCCACTTATTTTTGTGCTGGCCATGGTCAATGTGTGCGGCTACTGGCGCATGACGAATATCACATTGCCTAAATATACTCAGATGATGCCCTTCTTTATTGGCGCAATGCCGCAGTCTCAATTCCAACCATGAAGGAACTCTATACTGTGTTGGTACTGTGTCCGGTCTAAGGGTGAATTGCGCTAATTCGTGGCTATTTCCCCTCTCTCCAGTTCCTGAGCTTGATAGGGCAGCCCTGCTGAGGTACCAGCTTGAATGGTGCCAAGACACTTTTGAATACCTGTTTGTCCAGATATACATCTCAATCTCATGGAAGGTAATGTGGACAGGGCCTTAAGCTTGGTCCGTAAGTCCCTCCCATTTATGGTGTCTTTGCCGCTATCTCCGATGGGCCAGGTGGCGTTTTCCTAGATGCTCATCCTACCTCGGCTCCTGTATTTCTTTGCTGCACTACTGGTCTTGCTCCCCAGGTGCTTTATGTGGGACCTCAGAGATCTCCTACTGGAGTTGATATGGGGTTTGGGCAGAAGCTGGGTGGCACTTTCTATAATTCAACATCCGCTACTTGAAGGCGGGCTCAGTGCCCCCAATTATGAGTGGTACTATGCGACGGTGCAGCTGCAGTGGGCACAGAGATGACTGGGTGTGGCCAGCTCCCCTGAGAAGATGGTGATCCACAAGCTTCATGGAGGGATGCACATTTACACTTGGCTGACAGGCCCTAGGGAAAGCCTGGCTCATGAGACACATCAGATAAGGGTAGTACAACGTTGCTGGCACACATATGTACATGATAGAGGCCCCCATCTTCCATACTCTCCGTTGATATCTATATGGTATCTGCTGGCACTTCGTGAGGTGGCCCGAACCAATGATTGACACCTTGGAAAGAGGTGGGGACTGAGCAACTGATGTATGTATTCCTGGAGGGGGTACACATGCCTTTTCGGAAAATTATGGACACGTACATAAACGCGGTGGGTAATTTGTTTTATATCATGCTGTACAGCATGTGATCACTATACTATGGCGACTACAGAGGGTTGAGCTGCCCCAATTGCTGTTACTACGTGCAATCCTCTTGCACGGTGGCACACAAAAAATTATATGA
Source organism: Pleurodeles waltl (assembly GCF_031143425.1). Lineage (NCBI taxonomy): Eukaryota > Metazoa > Chordata > Amphibia > Caudata > Salamandridae > Pleurodeles > Pleurodeles waltl. The sequence goes on from NC_090440.1 coordinate 404,702,794, forward strand.
CCATTTACGTCACACTGCATACGTCCTGTTGCATGGCATATAGCAGAGCTAAAGCCAGATGGATGGCTGACCTCTCGACACCACTCACAGATAGTTTTTGGTCCTAGGCGCTTCAATATGTCAAGGAGGCTTTGGGAAACCCAAGCTTTCACTACATGCAATTCAGATATTTACATCAGGCCTACCTCACGCCGCAGCCCGAATGTCACTGATGTAAAGCAGCTGAGGCTTGTTTTTACCACAAGATCTGGGAGTGTCAGACAATATGGTGGAGTTCACGGTTATAACTGCTGCAGTGGTGGAACGCATGCTCCTGTCCTCATTTGAATCATGCCTCTTCAGACTTCAACCCAAGGCCAATGGGGAAAAGTATTTGCATAGGTTAATTGATCTTGCTTTTGTGCTCATTAAGCGGCAGATTACGATGTCCTGGAAAGTGCATATAAGCCCTGACATACACTGCTGGATTTTTACATTGCTGTGGTGGGCAAAAGCTGAGCTGGATGTCCTCGCAGTTGTGCATACCCGTGGGGGTGGTGCTGCTGGAGGTTGGAGCTGGGACACCTACATTAGCAACCTGGAGGCAAAACATTACACATGTCCACCTCATGGATGTCAATTCACCAAAGGGCCAGGAGTAGCAGAAGTGACATCACATGTCCTTTGACCTCCACTTTACCTCATACATATCTACATATACACACAAACTCACACTTACATACACTCTCTTGCACATAAACACACATTCACCCGCAAGCATGAACACAACATACATTTAAAAGCATTTTTTACTTATCTCAGCTGTCATTGCAGGGCATATTCCAGCTAACTGTACTCCATTTTTATTACCCTAATTGTGAATAAAGTATTATTATTCACTATTAGGGTAATAAAAAATTGTCAGAAAACAACAAGAGTGGAGCCCCAACTGACGTCCATAAAGACGAGCTGCACTGAATTTGCCGCCTCTAAGCTGCATCCCCTGGCGACCCCTAAATGACATCCATGGTCCACCTTGAACACTACCCGAGGTCCTTGGATCCCATCCTCACAAGCACATTCTGGGTCGTCATGGAGTAAGAGAGGCGGGCACCGTGTCCCTCATGCGATCCACGTCTAGTTTTGGTCTTATACTCACTCTGTTGAGTCTCCCTGCACCTTGGGGGTTCTGGTGGGCGCCATGGGTTTGGTCTCCCTACCGGGGTGCACATTAACACTGGGCTGTAAGACTCCTTACTGTAGTGTCCGCCCGAACTATGGGCTTGCCCACCTGTGTGGGATTTGAAAAGGGTCAACCTGGCGACCCTTCCTCGCCGACCGCATTTGGGATGTGCCTGCAGTGATGCAGGGCGAAGGGTGAAATAGCGAAGGAGGGCAGCGGGAAAGTTAGATAGGGAGAAAGTTTTGAGTGGTTACCTTCGTTTGGCAATAAAGCATTGCAACACCACAACCGGGCCTTGTGTCGTTATTTGGCTGCAGACACGACATTGGCGACGAGGCGGCTCACCCATTCCGCACGCCTCTGCTGCCGCTGCTACTCTGCCGCCCGCCGCCGTGAGACGACTTTGCCGCTACTGCGGCTCAGGAGTGCTGGCCCTGCCCCATCAGCGCTTCCCAGTCGCTGCGTCCCGGCTCTACTAGATGCCTCCCTCAGGCTCGGCCTCCAGCATTGGCCCCCGGCCCATCACGAGAGCAGACCTCCGGCATCCACAGCGGCCCCGCCCAGCTCATCTCCCCACTGCCGCACGGGAACACGTCAAGCCGCTCCTTCAATGGGGAAGGTCACGTCTCTCTCGGCGTGGCGAAGACCAACAAGCAGATACACAGCACCTTCAGGTACTGCCTTCCACCCCGTTTTGTCGGTTGAGCGCTAGAAACTTGGACAGGTGCCCGTGGGGTACAGCTCTGTCCCCGCATAACCTCATCTCTCTGCATGGTGCATGCAGCTGAGTGCCTGTCAACCGGTCCCAGCTAACAGGCCCCTAATGTCGATTGAAAGGGCTAAGACTGGCACCCTCCGAAGTTGACTGCCCTGCCTACCCAAGAAGGCCCCCCTCAAGCCAACCCACAGCCATTGGTTTCGCCTCCCGTCATGGCCAACATCCTGGCTTTGGAACCCTTCACCGTAACTGGGGCTCCTCCCATGCAGGCCGCACGGTGGAAAGCCTGGATAGAGCGGTTAGAAACATATTTTGAAGCACTGGACATCGGAGATTAACGTAAACAACCACCGTTGCTGCACCTTGGTGGCGCTGACATTCACAAAATATCTGAATCAGTAATGGAGGCCGCCCCCCACACCTACACCACATTGAAGGACACCATATCTGCACATTTTAAATCATACGCCAACCCTGACTATGAACGGTTCCTTCTACACCAGCGCATCAAAAAATGGAGGAACCTGTTGATGTCTTCTATGCACGTTTAAAGGAGTTAGCCAGAACGTGTACCCTACTGAACGAGGAAGACGAAGTCAGGGCCCAGGTCATTCAGGGTTGCACCTCTTCAAAGCTCTTTGAACGCATTCTGCCAGAACCAAATATGAGAATGAGGGACATCCTCACCTTTGGACGCTCCCTGGAACTGTCCAAAGCACGGGCTGCCCACATGGAGCAAGCCACACCTGCCCAAGTGAAAACAGAGCCAGTAAATGCTGTAGTCACCCGCAGCCCCAATAACAAAGATGTGCAACCAGGCGCAAGACAGAAGGACAGACAGTGTAGCTGGTGCGGTGGTTCCCTATCCCACCCAGGGGGTTGTCCGGCCCGTGGAAAAACGTGGAGCGCCTGCTGCAAGATCAACCATTTCGCGTAGGTGTGTCGGTTGACACCCAAGGCACCACCCATCTCCAAAAAGATTGTCAAAGCAGTGACAGCACTCCCCAACACATCATCTAGCAGCGACATGGACAACGACCCGCAGGTGGTCCACGTAATAAGAACACTCGACCAAAAGACAGCCCATAGTCGACGTTTGCCTACCTGCCAGGTCACCCTGCAGAACCAGCCTGTAGCAGCGCTGATTGACACGGGCGCCTTCATCAACCTCATGGCTGCTGAGGTATACCACAGTCTCGCAACACGGCCTCAGCTCAGGCCAACCAGCATACTCGTTTACGCCTTTGGGAATGCTCAGCCACTACAAATCAGGAGGACCTTCACGGCAGAGGTTGGACACAGAGGCACGGAACTCGACGCAAAAATATACGTGTCTCAAGAAGGGTCTGGTTTCTTGTTAAGTTGCCAGACCGCCCAGAGCCTTGGCCTAGTACAATTTGCTTTCTGTGTCCACGCCAGCGGCCAGAAGATCTTGTCAAAGAATTCGACACCCTCGTCAGCGGCATTGGCTGCCTCAAAGGGCCGCCACTCCGATTACACATTGATGACTCAGTGGCTCCTGTCGCCCTCCAACACAGGCGAGTAGCTTTCCACCTGCGCTCAAAGGTGGAACAAGAACTGGTACTCCTACAGAGGGCTGGAATCATCAAGAGGGTATCTGGCCCCACACCGTTGGTCTCACCGATTGTGGTCGCAAAGAAAGCCAAGCAGCCTGATGCCGTCCGCATCTGCATGGACATGCGTCTAACTAACCAGGCTATCAAGAGAGAGAGGCATCTCACCCCAACAATCGATGACATAATAGGGGAACTGTCAGGCTCTAAGTGGTTCTCAAAAATGGACCTCCGGTCATGTTACCATCAGATGGTACAGCACCCCGACTCCAGACCAATCACAACCTTCTCCACCCATGTAGGCCTGCGGAGATACACACATTTGAACATTGATATATCGAGTGCTGCCAAAATCTTTCAACATACCATCAATGGGGTACTCGCAGGACTAACAGGTGTATTGAATGTAAGCGATGACATTCTTGTGCACGACCCCACGCTTGAAAGCCACCTTGACCGCCTACGCGCAGTGGTCCTTCGGCTGCAAGACCATGGCCTTACGCTGCATCGCGAGAAGTGCGAATTCCTGAAAGACATCATCAGCTTCTTTGGCTACCGTTTCTCTCAACACGGGATCGGCCCGGACCCTGCCAAAGTGAGGGACATCCAAGAGGCGCCGGCTCCCACATAAGTGTCCGGGATCTGGAGTTTCCTGGGCATGGTCACATATTGTGGCCGTTTCATATCGAATCTATCAGACCTCACAGGACCTTTAAGAGACCTCACCAAAGTTGACCATCCCTGGGTGTGGGGCGAAGCCCAAGAGACAGCCTTTAGGAATACCAAGAAGGCCCTGTCAGCTGACACAACCCTGGCCTTTTTCGACCCTCGACGAGAATCCCAACTGTCTGTCGACGCCAGCCCTACAGAACTAGGGGCTGTATTAGAGCAGACGCAAGACTGCGGAACATGGGCTCCCATCAATTTTGTGAGTAGAACTTTGATGCCGACAGAGCTGCGGTACTCCCAGATTGAGCGTGAGGCTATAGCCATGCACTGGGGGTGCCGGCATTTTCATTGCTATCTGTAAAGCAAATAGTTCACACTGGTGACAGATCACAAGCCACTATTGCCACTTTTCAAAGGCTCGTCATCGAAACCGCCCCCGCGAATTGAAAAGTGGATCCTGCAGCTGCAGGAGTTTGACTTTCAAGTGGAGTACCAACCGGGTGCCAAAAACCCAGCAGAATTTGTATTGCTCCACGCGTGCCCAGCCACTCCTCAAGAGGCTGAGGAAGCCTTTGAGACTGAAGAATATGTGTGGTTAGTAGCTGACAGGGCCTGACCGTTGCCCTTCCCTCTCCACAAAGTAGTGGAAGTTACCAAGCAAGATGACTGCCTGCTGATGGCTATCGAGGCTGTGCGCTCTGGTGACAGGTGGCAACTGCAACATCCTGCCAGTTTTCGTACCACAGAAGCCAGGACAACGCTCCAGGCGTTGTTCTGCATAAGGCATGAGCTGTCAGTGAGCGAAGACGGCTGCCTGTTGCATGAACCCCGGCTGGTGCTCCCTGCATGTCTAGGGCCGAGGGCAGTACTGTTGGCACATGGAGCCCATTAGGGCATCGTCAAATCCAAGAGCACGTTGAGAAGCAAGGTCTGGTTCCCGGGACTTGACCAGCAGGTAGAGGACACTGTCAAAAGCTATTTGGTCTGCCAAGCCAGTGGCGCTCCTGATCCCCCAGCTCCTGTCATCACGGAAGAAGGTCCCACTGTCGCCTGGCAAAGGGCGAGTGCCGACTTTGGGAGTCTCCCCGACGGATCGTACATGCTGGTGGTAATGGACAACTATTCCCGGTATCCGAAGGTCGAGTTAGTTCCCTCTACCTCTGCTCATGTGGTCATCCCAAAAATGGAGAAGCTAATGGTCACCCATGGCCTCTTCGGGGAACTGCGCACCGATAACGGGCCTCCGTTTAACATCTATGAGTGGGCTGAGTTTTTGAATTCCAGGAACACTGTTCATCGCCGAATCGCACCCCGGTGGCCGCAAGCCAGCGGCAAAGTGGAAAGATTTGTAAAAACATTGTCCAAGACTATCCGCATTGCCGAGGCTGAATCACAGAACATTGAAAGTGCCATTTACATCTTTCTGCGAGAATATAGAGTCACGCCTCATGCCACCACGGGCATTGACCCCAGCCAGTTGTGTTTCGGACGAGTCGTAAGGGATGCCATCCCTCATTACCCTCTCTGGGCCGATCGGCCCAGCGCTCAGAATCAGTCCTCCAGTAGAAGGTCCAGAAGCAACGATTATGCTTCCCGGAAGCGGAGAGCTCGACGGAGCATGATTCAAGTGGGGGACATGGTGCTAGTAAAAGACCACCACCCAGGTGGCAAGTTCCGGCTACCATTGGAAGCTAGGAGGTGGATGGTGACTGACGTCAAGGGAACCATGTTCACTGCTACAAAAGGTGATCAAAGCGTCACAAGAAATGTATCTCTCTTCGAGCTTCTTCCTGCTCCGCCGGGGCCAGTCACGAAGAGCCTGGCCCCATGGACAGCCAGTCCGTAAGTGATAAAACTGGCGCGGATGCGACACTTACCACTTCCCAGCTGTCGGAGCCCCCTGCAGAAAGCCCGGTCACCTCTGAACCTCTTGTCCGGGTGCATCACCCTTCCTCAGTGACAAACGGAGCACCATCGCACGCCCGGGGTTCACGGACTCCAAGTGACATGACCCCGGTGAGGTCAGGGCGGTCAGGAACTGAGAGGTATCATCTGCGGTCCAACCCGGACCCGTCCCTGTGATATGCTGATTTTATATCTGACTAAGTACCTGTTTGCCGTAAGGCGTTTGATCGGAATCATAAAGATGTTCGCTAAGGTACCTCACCAAGACTGATTTGGCCCCTCAGCCTGGGCCTGCCCTTGTTTTTGTGTTCGTGGTTTTTTATCTAGTTGGGGAGGAGTGTAGTGTCCGCCCGAACTATGGGCGCGCCCACCTGTGCGGGATTTGGAAGGGATCAACCTGGCGACCCCTCCTTGCCGACCGCATTTGGGATGTGCCTGCAGTGACGCAGGGCAAAGGGTTAAATAGCGAAGGAGGGCGGCGGGAAAGTTAGATAGGGAGAAAGTTTTGAGTGGTTAACTACGTTTGGCAATAAAGCATTGGAGCACCACAGCCGGGCCTCGTGTCGTTATTTGGCTGCAGACATGACACTTACTATTGCCATGAGCTGTTCCCTTGGCACTGGCGGCGAGTGGGTGGCTCTGGGTGCCCCTCCCGGCTGGGTTCCCCAGCCCCCCTGGTCCTATCGCTGCGTTCCCATTAGTTGTGACCTCCTCTCTATGTTCGTTGGTTGCTCTAAACAGGCTAGTGGCATATTCATACGCACTGTGACTCCGCTGTTTATGCTTGTCATTTGATTTAGTTGCGTTGCCATGTGCGAATAGCTCCTTGCAAATGTTATAGTTTAGGTTCTTATCTGTGTTTAAAACCTTTAACGATATAAAAAAAATTACAGAACAATCAAGAGATCAGTAGAGTTCAGATCACTAAAATACAGGGTCTAAATGGGCAAGAATTCCAGCATAGATTTGTCTTCTAAAGCAAGTGGAAAGGGGCTCCGCTTTACATCAAGAAATCACACTTGTATGTAGGATTCTAAACAAAGGATTTCATTCATTCATTACAGTAGTGCATGGTTCACAAGCCCTTAGCCAGTCAAAATTAAGCAGAAGATAAATATTTACAACTAAAGGCATTCATCATTATTCACATAATTCTACTATCTAGAGCTTCCCACCAGGCCTGCACATGGGACAGAAAATGTTACATAACGTGATTCTCCCTGGGACGGCTAGGTTTAACCTTGGATGTGTGTACTCTACTCAGAGCAGTTTGTGACAGTCTATGCCCTTCTCTGTGGGACGCGTCTAGCTTTTTTTAGTGAGAAATGAGAATGCAAGTCTCTTTACGTGGTACAATGAAACGTCACAAAAAATTGAGCCCTAGGTCTCGTTTGCCCTAAGTTCCCTCAAGTACGAATTTCCATTACTGCAAAGCATAATTTTCAACAAAACAGCTAAATCAGACGTTAACTGACCAAAATTAGACGGGTAGTGAAAATGACATTACACCCTTTTGACCGCTGATGTCGGCCTCACACTGGCAGCCCAGGGGCTAGAGGAAGGGTAAAGCGTTAACAGTACAGACACGTCACGGTCTGATCCCGCCTCAGTGTTCCTGGGCTATTGGACCCGGAATTGACAGGACAGTAGCAGTGGTTTCAAATGGCAAGCCTGGGATAGCAGCTGCTACTCCTCTGCACTCAGTGCAGACGCCCATGTGGCCAGGGTCGGATTTGTAAACCGGGCAGTACGGCAGCGGCCGGTGCCTGAGGTCCAGCCGTGGACTGATTTTTTTATGTTTTACTGGTATACGTTTTGACCAGTTTCGAGGTAAGCTGTGATGCGTAGGGCCTAAATACCCTCTCTGAAAGTCCACAGCGGAGGCAGGCGGACTCTTGCCTCCTTCCCAGGCCCAGAGGGGCCTGGCAGTGTTCTTACCAGGCCCCTGCGGCGTCAGCCCATTATTGTACGGGGCTGGCTTGGTCCAGCTACCAACACAATATATGACTGCAGACTCATCCGGCTGGGCGAGGGAAAAGGGAGCTGAGGAAAAGCTGCTGATCTGCATCTCAAGTTTGAAGAGCTACTTTCACCCCCTGCTCTCGCTGTAGGAGGCAGGCAGAGTCCTTCACCTGACTCCTCCCCCTCCAGGCCTACATGTGATGAGCGTGGATGTGCCGGTTGTCCAGGAGGTGTATTTAACCCCCTCGTCTCCTCATAGGAGCCCTGCTCTCTGCCCTGCAGAGCTGTCATGGACAGTGGGACTACCTGCAGGGGAGAGGAGCAGAGAGAGCCAGAGTAGAGATGTTAATGAGTAAGGAGACATAGGAAAGGTAGAGGCAGAGACAAGGCTATGGAAAGAGTAAGGAAGGCACAGAGAAGCAGTAAGGGTGAGGATTAGAAAGGGAATGTGTTGGATGGACAGTGGCAGTGTACACAGGGCTGGCTCTAGAGCGGTGCGACCGGTGCCACCACACCTGGTGTTGACCTTGGGTGGGAGCGCAATGTTGGCAAGTACATTATGATTTGAAAAGCACCTCCTGACAGCGTTCCTTGCCTCCAACTATTTTCAGGCAACAAAAATGTCAAGATGACTCTGTGATTAATGTTATTTCTGGAGAGAGATTGGAGTTCTGCCTAGTGGGCGTTTTGACTCATGTAAGGTAACGCAGAGGGTTGCAAAGAACGTGCACCATGCAGATCACAAAGTGCATATAATGTAAATAGGTCATAGTGTTACTGATTTTGTCAGAGAGATCCTTTTGTTACTTGCAGTTTATAGGATGAAATCCTAATACAGATCACTGAGCAATTAACTGTCATCAAAGAGCAGCATGCAAATTGCAAGGTATAGATTAGAGCGTTATGATTTTTTCCCAAGTCTTTCTTTAGCCTAATTTTGCAAAAAATGGTTCATTTGGGTAGAAATCAATTCTGATTCTTAAAGAAAAATCCAAAACATGGTGTTACATTTTAAATTCTGAGTCTGTGCTTCTCTAGAACAAGCACTCTTAAACTATACTGCCTACCAATATGGATGACTTGTGCCTCCTACACCGTGTAGTCCTCTGGCATAATTAACAATTCCTATATACTGATGTACTCACGTGGTATTGACAGTAAGGAACATTCAATCTTCCTGCTTCACCTCACTGTGGCTGGGCCACCTTCCTCACTCTCCAGCCCACCAGAGCAGGAAAACAGCCAGAGACATTTTAATGAATTGACTAAGTGGACAACAGCAAAGGCCACCACCTTCCAGGGCACATCCTGATAAAATGATATCCTGCTCTCTTTTTTTCATACTTAAATGTTACAACAATCTCTGCCTTTCCCCCTCTCTTTTTAACTGTGACTCTGTCCCTTTTCCTATCATTGTCTCACCACTTTCTATCTTTCTGTCTACCTCTTTTTCTCTCCTTACCCATCACTTGTTCTAGCATCTCTCACTATCTGCCATCACCCTTCTTTACCAATCTAATTTTTGTCTATCTCCCTCTAAATTACTCTTCACTTCACTTCCCACTGTTTGCCTTGCATCCTTCTTTGTACCTCGCCATTTGTTACTTCCTCTCTCTTTCAACCTGTCTTTTTGTGCCTCATTTCTCCCTACCTCACCAGTCACTAAATCCCTCTGACTACCTGTATGTCACCTCTTGTTTACTCTCTACCTCTCTTTCTCTGCCTCATTCATCTTTCTGTCCGATATCTCAGTTTACTAAACCCCAGCTCTTCTACCTCCCCTCTTTCCTTTCCCTCTCTCTCAGCTGAACTCTGTACCGCTATATACTTACTCCTCAATCTCTATTTAAGCCTTTTGTACCACATTTCTATCTATCTCATTTCTGTCTTTCAAATACACCTCTCGGTATCCCATCCTGTCTCCACCTCTCTTTCTCTTACTGTCTGTGTTTACCTCCACATCTCTTCCTCTCAACTCGTGTCTACCTCACCCCTTCCTCAGCAGCTCATGGTCCCTTTCATCTCACTGCCATTTCTATTACCTTCATCTACTTTACCTCTCTCTCAATCACATCTATTTCTTCACCTCACAACTCTATGTCTCGCCTCTCTCTACTTTTTTCATCCCCTCTAACCAACCAGTCTTTTAATCAGCTGTCTCTCTAATTCACATCGCAAACATTACCTCACCTTTCTCCCATACACTTCAGTCTCTCACTGCACAACCTCTCAACTTCCCTCATGATTTGATCACTCCCTCACCTCTCCAATTCTTTCTATCACAATTCCCTGTATGTCACCTTCTCACAACCTTACTCCTTTACCACCAACTCTTTCTTAACCTCCAGCCCTATTTGTAAACTACCATTGCCTTTTCTCTCATTCATCTCCCTCTCTGGACCACATTTCAACACACCTTCCCTGCCTGTTTTTATACTCCCACACTCTCTTGTCTTAATCTCCGCTCTCTTTCTCAGCTTTAGCTTTGTCTCTCCACTTCACCTTTTTTCTCTACAAATATTTTTTTTAATTGTTGTTCACCCTTCTCAATCTACCTTTCTCTCTAAATCACTGCCCACTGTAGTTAACCTATCTTTCTGTACCCTACTTCTCGTTCTGCCCCTCGCTCTACCTTAATGCTGTCTCTCTCGTTTGTGTGTAGAGGTCTAGAGCTCCCCATCTCTCTCTAACAAAACCCTCTTCTTACATGACCTTTCTCTCTTACTCACTTTTCTGTAAACCCCACTTTTCTTTACATTTCATTGTATCAATCTCTAGTTGTCTACATATCTACCTCACTCCAAAATCCTATCTATCGCTCTAGCTTCCTTTTTCTGCCTACTGTTTCCTCTTTCCTTTGTGACATTCTCATAACCTCAATGTCCTTTCTATTTTGCTCAATTAGTAGAACTGGAGATCACTATCCAGCCAGAGAACGAGAGGAAGGGCAAGGCAGGGGAAGATAATTAAGCAGAAAATTATTATATTTCACCTTACAAAACAGTGAAAGTCTTCAGAGAAGTGGTTTGATTTTTACTATTGTAGCAAGAGGGCCAGTAGTCGAGAGGGATTTATATGTGAGTATAAATATTAAGCAATGAAAGCTACAATTTCAAGCACACAGTGCATATGTTTTAATGTTTGCACTGGTCCACTAAGCATTCAGCAAGTTACCCTTATTGTGTCTTTCCTACAATTATAGGATCCAGCATGATTTGGACATACAGTCTTGCTTTTGCATGACAAATTATTTAGATCCAAACACAGAAAGAAATGGCCTTATCAATACTTGTGCAGAAAATTCACAACTGTTATCTGGGGGCCAAAAATCAAATCCTTAAGATGGCACTGAAAACACAGGCCTCAGGTGTTTGTTCCTCAAGGCTCGAATCACTCTTCCTTCTCATCCAGCCAGCGAGTTGGGGTTTTTGTGGGGAAAGATAGCGATAATGAAAAATGTCCTTCCTGTCTCCAGATTTCCATACCTACTTTTGGCAGGTGCAAAAAGATACACTCAGCTGAATTTTATAGTCCCCACGATCAGCAGGATCTTATCAAAATGTTGCAGCATGAGGACAAAGAAAAGCGCTAACCAGTCCTTAGGTGGATAGTAGAGTCTGCTTCAACAGACTGCTGCTTCAGACCACTTCTTAATCTATTTATGCCCCAGCCATCTTGTGTTGTGCCTGGGAGGAAGGAATCAAGGGCTAGACAAAGGCTTTCAGTGGGCCAGTCCAACTCCTGAGGACCAGGCAGAAGGCAGGTCACAATCCTCCTATCCAAAACCACCCACAGCCACCCACCCCTTTTCTGTAACTCTGCCAAACCAGGAGGATCACAGGCCCAAGGCGCTAACTCCAGAGGTCCATCTAATTCATCTTTCAACTCCACTCGCCTCCACCATGGACTGACCAATGCAGGCTGACATACTCTTCCGTCTCGGCTGGGACTGGGTTTCTGTGATAATCAGAGCCTAGGACATAGTTGATTGGGACAGGGTACATGATTTTGTTATGCAAGGTATTGACACTGCAAAGTTAGCTGTTTTCAAAGCTGCAGTGTTACTAGTCGTAGCCAATGTACCTGTTAAAATGGTTAGTTTACCACACAAACTTACAAAATTGACAGTAAGCTAGCAGTGCTTCATGAAAGGCTGTAATCCACGAATCTGGACCAATATTTTTGTAGTGCCCTAGCCTATTTTTATGCCAAACCGACCCTGCATGTTACCCCTGCTCATGTGACAGGCACAGTCTGCAGCTCAGAACCAGAGCTGGGAAACGAAATGCTTGTCCCGCTGCCTCCCACCACCAGCCTCTCATAGTCACGACTGTGAGGCAGGCGGGTCTGATTCCAAAGAGCTCACGTGTCCTCACACTGAGGCGGATTAGCGAAATGCCACTTTACACCGAGGCTTCATAAAACCAGCTCTTTTTGTTCTTTGGCCTTTTTTCCAACTGAAAAGGCCAGCCATGTTTTAAATAAACATGGTTTTATTTTTCCACATGCCAAAGCTTTTTGCAATTTTCCTTTTTGAAGGTTGAATGCGGAATAATGCAGCCATTCATGTGTGCCTGTGCCTAGTTCTTCGTGGATTATGTTCACTTGGCATTTCATTAATCATCCTGTAGTTCTAATCCAAGGGAGAGAGGGGCTGGGCTAAGCGCACATGGTGTGTATTGTCGGTGATGTACAATGCAAAATTTAACGCCCTGTGCTACGCACACACTCAAGCGCGTAGCCACGTATGCGCGTACGCACGCCCTCGCACACCACAAGGGGTTTACTGCCTGAGCTCATCTAAAGTATAGGTGGCTGGACAGGGCCGCACTGTTCTTGCTCCCTCACTGATGGCGTTCCCCTTTACGAGCAGCACTCCACGATGATGCTATGTCACTGATGTTCACACGATTGATTTAGTTTTTACATGCATGTGCCTTTTGACACTTCAGACAAAATACTGTTGATAAAGAAGAGTATGAAATTGGTATCAGTGGCATAGAGGGCGCAATCAAGGGAGATACTCTGGTTTTTACTTGCTTACATACTGCATTACTTGTTTTGTTGATTGCGGTATTTTCGCGTAATCTCTCTTCTTCAATCCATCATTTTTTTTCTCTCCTTCTCCCTATAACTCTCCGCCCTCTCTGATCACCCTCTCTTTACCTCCCCCTCAGTGTTTAATTTTTAAATAAAAACGTGCTGGTGCCCAAAGCTCTCGTCTGAAACACGGGGCTGCTGCATTTAAATGTGCAAGCACAGAATACTGAGGCAGCGTAATCCTAAAATCATCTCGTGCCTCTTTAATCCATTTTCAGCCACTTCCTGCCCCTTCAACTCACTCTTGCGGCATTCTGCTTTCTCTCTTTGTGACGCTTTTCCATATTTCTCTTTCTTCATCTTTCCCATGTGTCTTTTTTAATTGCAGGACATGTCGGACGCAGAAAAATAAGTGCCGGCCCCCAAAAATAAGTGCCGGTGCCCCGCACTGGAAACCACCGGCTCAAATTAAACACTGCTCCCCCTCCATCCTTCTCTTATGAAACCTCCCCATACCTGCTTCAGTTAATCTCGGGAAACTGGGGAAAATGACAGACGCACCAGGAAAGGGCCGGGGCTTTCAAAACTGACCTCCAAGGGCTCCAGTCCACAGGGAAATGCAAGGTGGAATAAAAGGCCAGTCCGGCACTGCAGGTGATGATTACATCAGAGCCTGGGATTGCTATACAAAAACATGTGTTGTATGAAAATAGAGCAGATTACCAGGTGAATTAGGATTAGCTCCAAAATAGTTTTAAAAAGGACCAAAACCAGAATCAGTTACTTCTACTAGAAGAATAGTAATATCCAGATTAATTACAGAGAATCTTCATTCGCCTATTCCTATTCGCCTTTGTCTTAGTCACTACTTGTGAGGTGAATCCCACCTCCTCGATAAAGGAAAGCTCCAGGAAAAAATGCTGCAAAGAAATCACCGCCCACCCTATGGGTGAATGAGAGGCATCCAAGGCTAATGCTCAAATAGATTCCCAAAAACAGTGGAAGGGCCCGTTGAAAGCTTCCAGTGTTGGCATAGTGACAATGATTGGAAGAGGAGAAATCAAGATTTTTTTAGCCAGAAGTGAACCACCATCGTCATCATTCCTTCTCTTATCCATACCAACAATTTTGAGATCAATGGAAGTGGAGAAAAGGCATATAAAAGTTTATGAGGACATTTCACAATTAGAGCATTCATCGCCCATTACAGAATTGGAGAAGCTGAATGTGTAATAGAGGTTCAGATAGGTCTGGAAATTGAGTCTCAAACTGTTGGGAGAGCTCCTAGAAAGTGTACAGGGATTGTGAGAAGAAGGGAAGCTCCTGCTGCACCAGTCCGCTCTGACGCTGCCCAGTCTCCTTACACGAGTGGTTCTGAGGGAAAACAGGTTGCTCTGCCTGACTTTCTGTCAAAGACCATTGTGCATAAGTTGAGGGATCTTTCAAAGTACCCCACAGCTCAAAGAGCTGCTATCCGTTGTTGCTATCATTGGTGGCCAAGGATGAAGAGGAAGATCCTTGGACATGGCTACAGGACCCAACCACCACTGGGGGGAGTGCTGCACCTCCTTTGTCACTAAAATCAGGGCATCAAAATTGTGTGATGCTGGTCTACAATGGCCGTGTAATCATGAGATGCTGGTCACCAGCGAGCACTTTGATAGGAGGTCACTGATGCCCTGCAGCAATAAAGTCCCCATGACTCTTTGGGGACTAGAAAAATGATGGACTGCACTCCATACCCCTTATTCTTCTCTGATGCTGGTACTATGACTCTTTTCAGCAGAACAGCTTGCAAGGCTTTGCAAAATGCAGTTTTTTTGGTGGGACAGCAAAGGCATGGCGTTCGTCTGATCCCATAGCCTGGAGAGGGAGAGGAGAATTTGATATGTATCCTTTTTCCGTCGCCTAGGCATCCAAGGAGTCTAAAGTGGATTACTCTCAAGCCATCGCACAATGTTTAATGTATCCTGTCTTTTGCAAACCGTGGCTCTCTCCGAACGATTTACAACTTTTGCTTCTAATACATCTTCTACTCCTGTTGATCTTTCTTTTTGTGGAAATCTCTCAGCATAATCTTTTCTATGACACATGTGAAACTGAAATGATGACTACTATCTCCTGGGAAAAAGATTTCTTCACAACCAAAAAAGAAAACATCTATTGGCTGAAACAGCAAGAATGTTTCTTTTCTTTGAACATTTTATGCATCTTGCCCTCCATTTCAGCTCCAAACAGGTGAATTTGTTCAAAAAGAAGCAGGAGTGCGGTTTCATTTTCAGCAGAGTCTGTATGTGAGTCTTTTAGATAAAGATTATCACATGCTGCTGTTAGCGAGTCAGACCTTAATAAGTAAACTTACAAGGAAGACACAAATAGGTCGATCAACCTTTTGACTCGCTTCAAGGTTTTCCCACCTTTTATCCCATACATGTATATCAATAATCAATGACAATCAATAACATTAGTAATCAATAGGTGCCAGTAATTGTCACACACCCTGACCTTGTACTCATGAATAACCACACCTTTATGTAAAAGTTAAAATTATTAATTTCCCTTTATTAACAATGCTAATGTCACGTAGGTTAATCTCAAAATCAAATGATAAACATACAGAAACAACACTGGCTGACTAAAGCGGAAAAAGAATCTCAATCTAATCAAAGCTTGAGCTACTACACATTCAAAAATTACAGTGCAAATTAATAACAAGAAGAACTGCGCAAACTATATCACATACATTTAGATTCAGCAAAGAAAAGACATCAACTGTTAATACATGTGGCGAACTTTATCAGTGAGAACCCTAACTAACGTCAGTTTAGAATTAGCATGTTTGGGCTTCATGCAAAACAATTTTGTCACACCAATTAAGAAAACATCTATTTATGGCTCTATCAAAATAGCGGTTGGTACCTGGAAACAAAAGCAAGTAGACATGGCAAACAACATCATAGTCAACATACCTATCCTCAGTTTGGATCAGCAAGCGGTGACAGCCTTTGTCCTCAGGTCATCAGTTCGGTCATCTAGGCATCAGGATTCAGCACCAAAGTTCAGAAAAGGCAAAGTCTTTTAAGCAATAAAGTTAAGCATGTCTCTTCTCAAGATGGAAATTTGGGCAAATTGGGGTCTAAACTCTCACGAAAGATGTGGAGAATGGGATCTCTCCTCCTGGTGCAGTCCGGCTAAGTTAGATCTCCTAAAACTACTTCCCAAGTCCCTATTGGTCAGGGGATCGCATGTTTACATTTAATCCAATGAAACTAAAACTTCAAATCTACAATTCTTCTAGTACATGGTTCACATGTCGATAACTGGCTCCTGTTTTTCCGTTCTCGTCATTGCGCTCATCAGGTAACAATATTGTTGTAGCTTTTACTCCAGTCAGTATGGTCATTGTTCTCACCTGGGAAAGTCAGTCTTACACACATCCCATTAAACAATGT
Source organism: Pleurodeles waltl (assembly GCF_031143425.1). Lineage (NCBI taxonomy): Eukaryota > Metazoa > Chordata > Amphibia > Caudata > Salamandridae > Pleurodeles > Pleurodeles waltl. The sequence goes on from NC_090440.1 coordinate 404,719,276, forward strand.
TGCGCTATCAAGTACATCATCTCCTAGCAAGGAGTTCTCATGAGAAAGACTTTTATTTATGAGCACATGGACAGTACAGTGGAAAATTACAATTTAATTCTCTAGACAGCCATTTTATTAAACGCCCAAGAAATGCAGCTTGACTTGAGGCCATGGAACTAGGCCAAGACCTCCGCTAAGTTAAGGCCTACGATTAATAAAGATAATACATAATACATAACCTTTAATATGGCATATTACTACATAAGTCAAACATAAGCTCAAAATTCATATTAATAAACCATCCATAAGTACACTTCGTGAACATTGACGGCCACTCACGTGGGCACACCTTCAAATGTGTGCATTATATCTCTTTAAGTTAATACATTTTCTTTGCAAATCCAATACCCAAAATACATGAATATTAATGTATTATTTCATTAAAAACTCTGCGTTAACACTGCTATTGATGCTCTACAGACAAAGGCCTGTTTCTCACACTACATTGAACAAAATATCTGTTCCATTTCTTCTAGCAGAGCTGAATATTCAGTCCCATTTTCTACTGTATAAAAAAGTTCCTTGATGTCCAAAATAATGGACTGCACTATATAGGCTCCATAAATTATTGTTCTTAGTGCCAATTGGAGCCAGAGTATACTTTCTGGGGTGAGGAATCAATCTTCTTTTCTGTATATTGTTTCCATATGGCATCCTCTGACACAGATGTTCGCTCTACCAAGCTATTCATCGTAGAATCTACAGTCTGAGGGTTTACTTTCCATATTCACTAACAGCCTTGACATAAAGCAAGCACATTTATTTTGTCTCGGTCTTTCCATTACCTACGAATTATGTGAAGGAAGTGAGAATGAATAGGAAGGCCTAATTGATGAGCCTTTAAAAATGGTGGTTAGAGCTCTGTCGAGGTACATGGGCTATCACAAGGTAAAAACTCCATATTTTTTAAAATATGAGATAGTGCCTCTGGTAGACTGCATTTTCTAGTATACATCCCTGACTGTACTTCTTAAGCCATTTCCACTTCTCATTCATCTGAATTTAAAGTAACCAATGCTGATCTAACGTCAGATGTATACACATGAGGGCTGCAAATGTATGGGATTTTCCCTTCAAGAAGCTATGGTCTCAATTACAGTGCTCCCTCTTATACTTGTAGGCTATGTGATTGAAGCTATGGTCTAAATTACAATGCTCGCTCATATTTTTAAGAGTCATGCCTGGGCCACTTTGATGCAGCTCAATGGATCTGGATTCAGATGAAGATAAAACAATGTGATGGTGTTTTCTGTAATGCTTTGCAGTAGTGCATAAAAAAAACAAATACAAGAGTGAACTGCAAGCTTTGAATATGCAGGGGAATTGTGACCACAAGCATAGTGAAATCGACAGAGTTCAATGTAAAACTTACCTGGTCTCTAACAGAGCCTTAATAGTTGACCAATCTTGTCATCGTTCTTGGTTGAAATTAAATTACTCAACGCATAGTAGCACATGTACTGCAAACATACAAGCCAAAGTCTCCTCTCCCGGCTCTGCTGATCCTCCACTGTAACACTGCAATCAGCAATAAAATAAGCATTCTGTTGCCACCCGGTCATGCCAACAAGCCTACTCTGGACTCAATCATAATGGAAACAATGGAATTGGCCACTTACCTGTGCCTATCTAGTAGGTTTTGCTTACAGTAACTGACAGGGATCGAGTCAATAACTTCCTGATGGTAAGCATCCACCAACGTGCTCACCATTCTTCCCAGCACAGCAGGGGGAGATAAATGGAGGCACGTGTGGGGATCAAACACCCCCCACCCCTCTTGGCCTCGAAACAGCCATATTGCTTCCGTAAAGTATTCCTTACTGTCAGAAACAGGAAACCTCAGGCTGATGCTGAAAAGGTTAGCTTCCTTTATGGCACTCACATTAGGTGGGACTTTCTTTCCACCAGTCTTCCGTTGAGTTTTCCCGTCTTGAGGAGGTGGGATACATCTCACAATTAATGACTGGGATAAGTCGATAGGCAGAGAACTAATTACTTATCTTCCTGCCTGCCCTCCTCATCAGTCTTTACAGGGCCAGTTAGGCTATTCTCACAGAAAAAAGCAGGACTGATAAGAAAGAATATGGCTTGGAGTAATGAAGCTTACTAGTGAGCAAAGGAAGTAAGTGTGGTGACCAAGCACTCAAGTAGTGTCAGAGGGCAGTTGTTTGATTCAGTTGCCTAAAGTAACATGGTTCCTCCAACTTCAGTGGTAAAAGAGAGCATCATGCATCATGCTGAAGCCTACTGTCTGTTCTACTGAAAGTGGTCCCACCACCTTCATTTGCAGGTTCTCCCTCTATCCTGGGTATGGATGGTCTGCGGTATCTTGTAACCCCTGTCTTGCATTGAATGAGCCCCAAAAGGTCTTCAAGTGCCACATTCTGCAATAGGACATTATAAAGGATGATCTTCGATTGGCAATGACCGTATGCCACAGAACTGTCAACAAGCCACCATGTTTCACAAGAGGACTGGGCTATTTGCAAAGAATGGATGTTACCTAATTTACATGGGGTGTTCCTCACACAATTTTTCCACACATGCACACCTGCTACCATACTGTTTACCATCACTGGCCCTGATTTACAAATGAAATTTTTTGTGTAAGTTTACTCTCTTTTGGTATTCACAAACAATGAGAGTTTTATGTGCGGAGACGTCTGCACATAAAAAGGTATGCTTGTCCTATCCTTTTATGTGTGCAGTTATCTACCTCAAGAAAACAACAAAGAGAGGGGCAAAAATGGGATATTTGGAGAACAAATAACTCAACTGTGGAGTGTGCAGTCTTGAAATTACTATTAAATCATGGTTTGCCAATACTGAAAAAGAGTATACTTACACAAAAGTGTAAGTTTACCTTTGTGAATTAACCCCATTAACTGGTATGGGAGCAGGTCGGCCTGTGTGGGAAAATCCTTTTCTGTGTGGAGTTCTCTGCCTCGACTGTGGAGTCTCAGCATTCATAAAGTTACTATTAAATCATAGTTTGTGAATACCAAAAAAGAGTAAACTTACACAAAAGTGTAAGTTTACCTTTTACTCAGGCCCTTTTGTGAATACACATCTTGAATACTCCACAGACCACAGTCCTCACCAGGACTTCCCCAGTGTCCATCACACCACATTACTGTTTCATAACTCACCGCGAGAAAAACAGATTTTGAGTGCCACTAGTGAGCACTTGCTTCACTGAATGTAGTGGTGCTCGAAATCTGTTTTCTTGCAATGAGTTATGAAAGAGTAATGTGGTGTGACAGACCCTGGGGAAGCTCTGGTGAAGACTGTGGGCGACTTAAGATGTACCTTCACAAGAGGGTCTGAACAAAAGGGTCTGAATATTACTGGGTTAGGGATCTCCTTGCACCAGGCTAGACTTAAGCACCAATTATGCCGTTCCAGCACTACAAAGAGACCTCAAGGTGACAGAGCACCTCTTTACAATAGCCTGTATATAAATAATTAGTATGTGTTTGTAGTGTGGCGAGGTCTCCACGTGAGCCGAGTCTTAGTTTAACTGGGCCTGGGTTACTTTGACTCCAGCACACACATAACTGCCGAGATTTCAGATTGATGTGTGTGACATTTTCATAATTTCAGTGTGATTATGAGTAACATTTCAACGACTATGAGTGACACTTTCTCGCAATCAAAATAAAGCAATGAAGACAGGGGAAACATGCAAATATCAGAAATTACACCCATTTGAGCAATGAGAAACTCTAAGAAGATCTTAAAACTGCTGCAAAGCACAAGAAATGGAAGGACTCTCACCTATTATCCTTGCATCCCGATTGTACTGTTAAACAAAACAAATGTGTAAGTGTGCAGCAGAGTGAGTTGTCGGGTGCACTTGTGTGTGATACACACTTCAAAGTGAGCAGCAGAGTGGGTCATGGGGTGCTTGTGTGTGTGACACTGTGTGGTATTTAGTGAAGTGAGCTGTGGAATGTATGTGCGTTTGAAGCACACTATGGAGTGCAGTGGAGTGGGCTGTGGGGTGCACATGCCTGTGAGACACACTAAGAAGTGTGGAGTGAGCTGTGCGGTGCACGTTCACGCGAGAGGCACTGCAGGGTGTGCAGTGGGTTGTGAGGACACCAGAAGCAGGGAAAGAGGGCGGGGACACAGACTTCTGAAGCAGTTTGAGAAAACGTTAGAAGGGGTCATGCAGCAACCCAGTGCTTAATTTGTGCTTGTTTCCGGTGCTGAGCACAGACACTTATTTTTGAGGGCCGGGGCTTATTCTTCTGCCTCAAGCCTTTACTGCGAGTAAAAGACACATATAGAAAAGATGGAGGAAGAGAAAAACGAAAAAGCATCACAAAGGGAGAAAGCAGAAAGCTGCTAGAGTGAGCTGAAGGGGCACGGAGTGGCTTTATATGGATTAAAGAGGCCCAAAATGGCTTCGGGATTACGCTGCTTTAATATTCCATGTTCGCACATGTAATTTTCAGCAGCCGCGTGTTTAAAAGGAGGGCTTCGAGCACCGGCACGTTTTTATTTACAAAGTAAACACTGCAGCAACCACATCAATAGCTCTCACAAGGTGATTGCCCGGCCATATGCTAACAAGTTAAGCGACTAATATATCTCTAGGCCAAATGGTGGGAAAAAACCGGTCTGAAAGTTCATATGTTTACAGTCAGCTAGCTGCCTGACTCGCAGACTCGAGCTGCCGGCGACAGGAAGCCATTGGGAAAACCTCAGGAGAGTGAGGCACAAGGCAACAGCCAGCAGGCTGTTTTTATATTTCAAAAAGAACCTCGCCCTGTGCTGGGGAAATCGTTGTTGACCGGTGCGCTGCCCGTGGCGCTGTAATAACCAGGCGAGTGTACACAGCGGCTAGTTGCATATCCAACGAAACACAACTGAGAGTTACACTAAAGTGCGCTAATGGGACACCGCTGAAAACTGAGCAGAGACAGACTGCGTGACTACACCGTTCTTACACTCAGTACATTACCCAGCATCACTGTGCAGCCAAAACTTTATGAGAACTCGCTCACGCCGCAGGAGGCAGGACCAAATCTGCCTACCAAGTAATGCGTTGCAGTCTCACAAACGACTACAGTGCCTCAGTACCTATGTTTGAGCACTGACTCCGACCATCCGTCCTGATGTCAGTGAGTCTATGCCTGCGTGGCGGGTATCTTTACTCATAGTGTTACAATACATTGTAGCACTGTGCTGAGCTTCCGCAACTGAAACACAGCCCCCCAGCCTGCTGAGATAGTGTGCACCACGGGCTGCCATTGCAGCTTGTATGATGGATTATTATAGCAGCTCTCCAGCTTGACAGCTGAGCAGACAATATAGTGCATGACGTTGCATTTCAGTGCAGTGATGCGGACCACCACACTGAAATGCATTATACTAACGCCTGATGCGTGGTACTTAGCAGGGTTGCACACATGCTTACACACGGACACACATTCACACACTGTCTCTCATGTAAACACACTCACCTTCAATCATGGATGCAATATACTTTAAAAACACGTATCACTTACCTTAGTTGCTAGATAGGGAAATATTCCAGGAAATGACACTCCATTTTTGTTACACTATTAGTGAATAATATAATTCACGGTTTGTGTTATTGACAATTTGACAGAAAACCAGGAAAACGAGCCCCAACCGAAGTCGATTAGGAGGAACTGCCCCTGTGTTGCAGGTACTGATTTTGCACCTCTGAGCACAGGGGTCGGAAGGGTAGGGCTAAAGGCAACTGAGGGGAAGTCAGCTGCGACCCCTAAATGACGTCCATGATCGTACAGCTCAAGGAAATAAAACGAGAGAGAGAGAGAGCGCGCGCTCGACAGATAGATAAGCCTATGATAATCGCTCTGTTCGGAGCAGTAATGGAATTACAGCCTGTAGGAGGGCAGTCAGCCCCAGCTTGCTTTGTGTCATGCTGTTCCTTCCTTGAGTTCCCCTCTCGCTGATGTCAGAATAATCTGTTCACGCATAAGCAAGTTGGTCACAAACAGACAATGTGATCCAGCTCGGCAGTGAGGCGGAATACGGGGCTTCCAGCAGGTCTTCGGAGTAAGGCTCGGGGCAGGGGTAAAGAGAGGACGAGGCTATGACCCAGACCCCTCCACGTGGGAACCCGTCCGTGGAGCCTCTGGAGGAGGGACCCCTGCAACAAAGACACGATCAAGCTGGGAAGGAGGTAGCTACAAGCCCTCAATATGGGGCCCTGTCTACGGAACCCATGGAGCAGGGGAGCCTTCAGCAGGCACAAGAAGCAGCAGGGAAGGAGGGGGCGCCAAACCCTCAGTCTTGGAGCCTTTCTACTGAATTCATGGGGCAAGGTACCCCAGGGCAGACACAAAACGAAGCAGAGAAGAAGATGGCCCCGTCCCCTCGGCCTGTTGCATCATCAACGGAACCGATAGAGGAAGGGCCCCTTCAGCAGACACAGGACAAAGCAAGGAAGGAGGTGGCACCATCCCCTCAGTCTGGGAGCGTGTCTACGGAATACATAGAGCAGTATACCTCAGGACAGACACAAAACCTAGCAGAAAAGGAGGTGGCCCCAGCCCCTCAGTCTTGGGTCTCGTCAATGGCGTCCATGGAGAAGAAGAAAGACAAAGCAGACAAGGAGGTCATGGCCCAAATATTTAAGGATGGGAATCCATCTTCGGAGCCCAGGGAATGTCTGACCCCAGGCCTTCAACATTGGAATGCCTCACTGCATCTCGTAGACCAGAGATCCTTGGAGCAGACACAAGATGATGAAAGGACAGTTGTTATGGCCCAAAGCTCTGAGTCTACATGGCCTGTGGATCCAGGACCCCTGGAGCAGACACAAGATGAGGAAAAGATGTCGGTCACGGGTCAAAGCCCTGTGTCTATGCAGTCTCTGGGACCAGGATGCCAAGAGCAGACACTAGACGAGGAAAGGACAGAGGTCATGTCCCAAAGCCCTCTGTCTGTGGGCCTTGTCAACGAACCTGTGGTTTGTCTACCTGATAAGGAACATAAGAGGAAGGGAGGCGATGAGGACCCGCCGTCCTTCGGCCACTGTCTCGCAGTACCGGTGGCATGCAAAAAGAGAGATGGCCTTGTGCTGGAGCGCACTCCTAGCTTTGGCAGGTGTGTTAAGTTCCTGTTGCCCCCGATCACAATAGAAGACACCAGCCCCAAAGAGGATGAGCTGCGCTTCTTCCAGGGAGTAGAGCAGATGCTGGGATTCAAGGGGAACCGCTTTAAGAACCTTTTCGCCTCGGACGAATGGACAGACTTAACAGGTGAGTAGATACAATATTGGTCTTTTCTGCAGCACACACCACCAACAGATAGCGCTCTTAGTGCTCATTAACAACTGTTTTTTATTATTCATGTTAATAGTACGTTGTCAAAATGGAGAGCATGAAGGGTGGGTATGTTCTGCCAAGTTTCATGTGTGAAATGCACTTTGCACATGTATCTCAGCGCCTGACTTTCTTCCCACTGAGTAATTTTACGAGTTCTAAAAAATCCAGGTATAGGAGAAAAAGCAAAGAGGTCCGAAGCTTGTAAAAGTGCTGGTCTGCGGGTGTCTGTTATGCTTGAGGGATCAAATATAACAAACAATGCAGTGCTGTGTGTGTGTGGAACATTTATGGTAATCTGGATGGTTGGTGTGGAAATTGATGAGAAAATATGGATGTGTTGCTGAGGTGGCAAATACTTAATTGCTTTGGGCAGTCTTGTGTGCGATACCTAACATACCCAAGAAGCTTATAAGCTATTAGACTAACATAACATCAAATATCCTGTCACTGCCTTCTATTTACCACAAGTCACAAAACCAACATACCTGGGTCTGAAGTGGAACCCATAGAACCAGCGAGATAAGATACAGAATCCGATTGATACTGGAAAGCCATTTTAATGGCATAATGTGTGACATATCATTAAGTACAACATAAAATTGAATATAACTTGAAATCTACTTCTTGAGATAACAATGCTAATATAACTGTGTGGCTTGGAGAAATGGCGTATGCACGCTGGAGTCAGGGACTGTACCCACTGTTTACAGTAGATGTACGATTATCACTTGATAAGGTTGTTGAGCCAGTTATAGGATTGGGAGTTGTGTTTTGTGCGTTTGATGGTGCCAAAGACTGTCTTATGTAAACTATTGGTGCATGGCAAATACTTAATCTAACTTGATTTGGATCTGTTGTTGAGGTAACAGTTTTTAGCCAACTGTAAGGCTTGAACCAGAGTTGCATACTGTTAGATATTTAGGCCCGTATTTATACTTTTTTTAGCGCCGCATTTGCGCCGCTTTTTGACGCAAAACGGCGCAAACCTACAAAATACAATGGCATTTTGCAAGTTTGCGCCGTTTTTGCGTCAAAAAACGACGCAAATGCGGCGCAAAAAAAGTATAAATACGGGCCTTAATCCTTGGCGTGGTCTCCCTTAACTTTTTGCCTCTGTTTCCCAGGTTGTTGATGTGTGCTGGACTCTGATTTTGCTGTTTTTGTTACTCTGGGCACTTTACCACTGCAAACTAGTGCTAAAGTGCAAGTGATCCTTTACAAAATGTGTATGTAATTGGCTTATTCATGATTGGCATATTTGATTTATTAGTAAGTCCCTAGTACAGTGCACTAGCGGTGCCCAGGGCCTGTAAATCAAATGCTACTAGTGGGCCTGCAGCACTAGTTGTGCCACCCACATAAGTAGCTCTGTAATCATGTCTCAGTTTGGTCTGAAAGTCCACCTGAATCCGGAGTGGTAAAGAGGTGTAAGATCTGCCTTTGAATCATGCAGCTCCATCCCCAAGCAAAGGGATCAAGGCCTTCCTAAATCTGGAAGTGCCAGCATTGGCTCAACAGCCCCAGGCTGTGGGAAAAACATCATTGCCAGTCAGTCCAGCCCCCTTAACCCATACAAGGACAACTCATCAGCATCCATACACCAAGCTGATTAAGAAACCCCAGAGGGGTGTAAGCCTAGGAGCTGGTGGCCCATATGAACTCTACTGTCTCTCCTCCTCTTGCCTAGTATGTTATTCCAGCTCTTGTCACTCCTTTCTATTTCCTTCCCCATACTGTGACCATGCAACATACCCATACATCACAACATTCAAACTCCTTCCCTTAATGCCAAAGTGAGGTTGTATGGCTCATTGAACTTCCCTCTGAGACTAAGAGAAATTGTTGGAGCACCTTTATAAGATCCCTAATATCAGCCACCAACCCAGGAATATCCCCACAGCAGTGCAAAAAATCTGAGGTCTGTAGCCTAAACCATGGCTGTCACTTGTGAAAGCTGCTGTTGTTTAGGCTGAGTTCTGCCTGTTCATCAACTACTTAACCCACATTTGTGTAGATTTGCCCTAACTCTCATCAAGCGACCACTTCCTCATAATTTTTTGCCTCTTATACAATTCCCCTCCATCTTGCTCTTCCAATAAGAAAAAACTTAATCCTTGCAGATCAACAGATGAGTCTACCTTTGTGCCATCATCCACTCCTTCCTACTGCCCTTTCTTATCTTCTCACATTTTTGCGCCCATCGTCTATGGCCAGAGATGCCACTTCACTCCATGCCAGCAGAACATTGCGGCCCACAGCCTCATGCTCCCCAGCAACTAAATCAAATCAAATCAAATCAAATCATTAACATTTATAAAGCTCGCTACTCACCCGTGCGGGTCTCAAGGCGCTAGGGGAAAGGGGGGTGTTACTGCTGCTCGAAAAGCCAGGTTTTTAGGAGTCTCCAGAATGCGGAGTGGTCCTGGGTGGTCCTGAGGCTGGTGGGGAGGGAGTTCCAGGTCTTGGCTGCCAGGAAGGAGAAAGACTTCCCACCCGCCGTGGAGCGGCGGATGCGAGGGACGGCAGCGAGCGCGAGGCCAGCGGAACGGAGGAGGCGGGTGGGGACGTAGAAGCTGAGGCATCGGTTGAGGTATTCCGGTCCCTTGTTGTGGAGGGCTTTGTGTGCGTGGGTGAGAAGTTGAAAGGTGATCCTTTTGCTGATTGGGAGCCAATGCAGGTGTCTCAGGTGTGCGGAGATGTGGCTGTTGCGGGGTACGTCGAGGATGAGCAGGCCGAGGCGTTTTGAATGCGTTGCAGGCGATTTTGGAGTTTGGTGGTGGTCCCAGCGTAGAGGGTGTTGCCGTAGTCCAGGCGGCTCGTGACAAGGGCGTGGGTCACGGTTTTTCTAGTGTCGGCGGGGATCCAGCGGAAGATCTTGCGGAGCATGCGGAGGGTGAGGAAGCAGGCGGAGGACACAGCGTTGACTTGCTTGGTCATGGTGAGAAGGGGATCCAAGATGAAGCCGAGGTTGCGGGCGTGGTCTGTGGGGGTCGGTGCGGTGCCGAGGGCCGTGGGCCACCAGGAGTCGTCCCAGGCGGACGGGGTGTTGCCGAGGATGAGGACTTCTGTTTTGTCAGAGTTCAGCTTTAGGCGGCTGAACCTCATCCAAACTGCAACGTCCTTCATACCCTCTTGTAGGTTGGTCTTGGCGCTGGCGGGGTCCTTGGTGAGGGAGAGTATAAGTTGGGTGTCGTCGGCGTAGGAGGTGATGATGATGTCATGCTTGCGTACGATGTTGGCGAGGGGGCTCATGTAGACATTGAAGAGTGTCGGGCTGAGCGATGAGCCTTGAGGTACGCCGCAGATGATCTCGGTGGGGTCTGAGCGAAACGGTGGGAGATAAACTCTTTGGGAACTGTTTGAGAGGAAGGAGGCGATCCAGTCCAGGGCCTGGCCTTGGATCCCGGTGGAGCGGAGGCGAGTGATTAGGGTGCGGTGACAGACGGTGTTGAAGGCCGCCGAGAGGTCGAGGAGGATGAGGGCGACTGTTTCACCGTTGTCCATCAGGGTTCTGATGTCGTCTGTGACTGAGATGAGGGCGGTTTCCGTGCTGTGGTTGGTTCGGAATCCGGTTTGTGAAGGGTCGAGCAGGTTGTTGTTTTCCAGGAAGGTGGTCAGCTGTTTGTTGACGGTCTTCTCTATTACCTTGGCTGGGAAAGGCAGGAGAGAGATGGGGCAGAAGTTTTTCAGGTCGCTCGGGTCAGCCGTAGGTTTCTTTAGGAGGGCGTTGACTTCGGCGTGTTTCCAGCATTCGGGGAAGGTAGCAGAAGAAAAAGAAGAGTTGATGACGGCCTGGAGGTGCGGGGCGATGATGTCGTCGGCTTTATTAAAGATGAAGTGAGGGCAGGGGTCCGAAGGGGCGCCGGAGTGGATAGAGTTCATGGTGGATTTGGTTTCTTCAGTGTTGATGTGGGTCCAGTTGTTGAGGGTAAAGGCCGGGGGTGCGGGTTCGGTGATGTTAGGTTGGGTCTGGTGTCCGAAGCTGTCGTGGAGGTCGCTGATCTTGCGGTGGAAGAAGGTGGCGAGGGATTCGCACAAATCCTGTGAGGGCGTGACGGCGTTTGCGTTGGCGTTGGGGTTGGAGAACTCCTTGATGATGCTGAAAACTTCTCTGCTGTTGTGGCTGTTTTTGTCCAGTCTGTCGGTGAAAAAGTTCCTTTTGGCAGCGCGGATCAGGTGGTGGTGTTCGCGGGTAGCGTTCTTGAGGGCGGTCATGTTGTCAGCGGTGTGGTCCTTGCGCCAGGCCTTCTTGAGGGTGCGACAAGTTTTCTTTGATTCTTTGAGGGTGTCAGAGAACCAGAGAGGTTTTTTGGTGTTGGTCTGTCGATGCGTGCGTTTGAGGGGAGCAAGGTTGTCTGCGCAGTTGGAGATCCAGTTTGGGAGGCTGAGGGCTGCGTCGTTGGGGTCGGTGGTGAGGGTGGGTTGGTTGGCGGCGAGTGCGGAGAGGAGTTGCTCTTCGGGGATCTTGTTCCACTGTCGACGAGGGATGGGTTGAGTGCGGAGGTGGCGGGTCTTGCGTCGGAATGTGAAGTGGACACAGCTGTGGTCGGTCCAGTGTAGAGCGGAGGTGTGGCTGAAGAAGATGTGTTTGCTGGCGGAGAAGATAGGGTCGAGCGTGTGTCCGGCGATGTGGGTGGCGGTGTTCACCAGTTGCTTGAGGCCGAGGTTGGCGAGGTTGTCGAGCAGGGCGGTGGTGTTGGGGTCGTTGTTCTGTTCCAGATGGAAGTTGAGGTCGCCTAGGAGGATGTAGTCCGGCGAGGCGAGGGCGTGCGGGGAGATGAAGTCGGCGATGGCGTCGCTGAAAGGGGCGCGCGGTCCGGGGGGATGGTAGACAAGGGATCCTCTGAGGGTGGTCCTGGGGTCGGTGCGAATTTGAAAATGCAGATGTTCAGCGGCGAGAGGGGTGTCTTCGGTGGAGGTGGTGACGCTGATGGAGTCTTTGAAGACGATGGCGATGCCTCCTCCTACTTGGTTGGTGCGGTCTTTTCTGGAGATCTTGTAGCCTTCGGGGATGGCAGTGGCAATGTCTGGAGCTGATGAGGCGTTCATCCAGGTTTCCGTGATGAAGGCGACGTCCGGAGCTGTGGAGTCTAACAATGAGTGGCACTGACTTGTTAAATAAGAACGTATGGCTGCTTAACATGTAGTGTAACTAAACTTATCTCCCTGCTGTCTTTACACCACCAAATATATTTATGACGTCAGTATCTTCCACTGAACACACCATTGTCACCTTTGGCTCCCAATCCATAGTCATCATCATGGTCACCACCTCGTTCAAATCCTTTACCTGTGCTACAGGTACTCTTTTTTAGGTAGCCACACTTCACAGGTATAAATACATCTGAAGGGTTAGGTCAAAATAGAAGATACCAGAGAGAAATGTTAAATCATTAATTTCACTGGCCTGAATAAAGGAGCAACCTACAAAACCTGGAACAAATCATACATTCAAGCTCTCTGCTGAAGGAAATACGAAGATCTTAGTTGTCTCTTTAAATCATGATCAACAGGTCATAGCCAATTCACATGCTGTTCACTTCCAGCACAGGCTCACCACTCCTCACCACAAGATAGTGTCTGGACCAGTGTCCCCTATTATGATCCTTACACCTAGCTATACTCTGCCCATCTGTCCCTTTCTTCCACCTGTGTTTGTCGCAGCTGTGGGGCTGATGAGGCTGATGCCACATTCTTGTAATCTAATGCCTCTTCTATATACCCTCTCCACTCGTTCCCTGCCAACACCTGACCATATGTCTTCCATTAACTCCTTCTACCCATTACAACAGGGTTTTTCAAACTGGGGGGAGGGCCAAGAGGGGCCACAAATGATCCAAGGGGAAGCGCCAGCCTCTGGCCAAAATAAGCATTATGCTGTTAACAGAACTTTGTTTTAAGCTGAAAAAATGAGCAGCAGTAAATTGCTCTGTAATGTGCCGTCACTAACGTGTTTTGTCACGTATATCCAAGCTGGGAGTATGTGTTGAAAGGGAAGGGACTCCAAATATTCTTCAAAACCCCCACTCCCACCTCCAATAATCACACTGTGGATACCTTCACACATTAGTAAGGCCTACCTGACCAGAATAGTATGTTTGGCATCATGTATTTGATTGCATTTTCATAAACAGGAACAAAACTTATCTGCAATTTTTAAAAAGGTCTAGACATATTAAACATTGCCAATTGACTAGAACAATAGTGAAAAAATTGGAGGTGGGCCCTGATGATTTTTTTTCTTCCGCTTGGGGGAGGAAGGGCACAGCATTAAAAAGACTATCCCTGAGGCTCACACGGTAAGGTGGATCTCTACAAAGCATCTTATCTGGACCAGAGGGAGGTTCTTTGAGTACTACTACTGGTCTCAAATACAGGCTATTGCTACGGCACTCCATGGATGGAGGCCTCAATTTAGAATCAAGACACACACTTTTTGTAACCACAACGTTTTAACATCTCATATTGCAATATGCCGAAAGTGGATAAAAGGACTTTTTAATGACCTCTCCCATTGCATTACGTTAATATTCGCTATTGTAAAATTTGGCTGACCCTGGGGCTTTTACTACTAAGATACTTCATGGTACACCACCATGCCATGTACACCCGCAAATTATCTAAATGCAGAGCTTCTTCCATTCATATTCACACTTACCCAGGACCTCCACAAAAGTGTGCCTCAACCCTACTATTCTATTTCATGCCACATTGGTCATCACAAATTACCCTAATAATATTCATGATCATCCTTCTCCAAGGCCTGCAGATCAAGATTCATAATCCAGTGGTTTGCAGATTTCAGTTTGTACGTAGAACATGAAGAGTTGAAAGTCACAATCCCCTGCAGTAGGCACACCTCCACCATCAGAACCCCTCTGAGGCTCCACCATCCTCCCTGCAATCTCCTACCACTGTGATCCATCAAGGTCTGCCAGTCTGTTGCTGGTCCTGAAGGACTGCAGATTCATCAAAAGAACAGCTACTAAAACCCCATACCTACCCTCTATGGTACAAATAGACCACCTGAAAACACAAGAAGGATTTGGTGCACCACCCAGAATCACACAACTGCTACTGTACTGCAGCCACCTGATAGTGAGACTACTCATTCTCAGTCCTTTCTGATCATCACTTCAGGACTTCCACCTGCTCTCAGTGCCATTCGTGCCCTTTCATTCCTTCTGCATGCATATGATCTGAAACAAAAAGGAGGGTTTTGATGTGATGAAAGGTGGTAGAGCCTGAGTACTGTGAATAGGGTATGCTCGAAAGAGGAGCCAGTACAACAGCATCATGATATCCCCCAGGGAATCTACCATATTACACAGTTAATTCGTGATAGGTATGATCTGACTAATTTTAGTCCATTCAACAAACTACACTTGCCAAAGTTTTTATCTCTGTAAAGTAAATATGATAGACACCATGTACATGGGAAGGGAGAATGGAGTACTCGGATCAAGACTTCACAATGTATGTAGTGACGTAGATAAACATAACTGGTGCCGATCACCAAGTGGGATAAGTAAAGAAATATTAGAAAAAACAAAAACTTGTGCTTGCTTTTCCCCAAGTGATATCATCCACTGTGTCCCATTTCTTTAAAGTGATCATCCAGTGGACCACTCTCAGTGCTACATGTTTTTGCGATTTATGTTAAATTATTCTCTCCCTAATCTCTTGAGATGACTTGCTTATATGCGGTTTTGTCATAGGAAGAGCATGTCCTGTGGCCCTGTTATGTAGGGCGCACTGTACTGGTCTGCGGCACACCCTTAACTGAGTGCACTGGAAATAGACCTGATCAATGCACTCTATTATAGACAATGTGCTGCCCGAGGGGCAAACTCGCAGAACTGCAAACTCGTGCCTGCCCTGGGAGCAGCACATTAATGAAGGCTGACTGAAGCAGCTGCTCCACCTGTCATAGTGCAAGCAGCAAAATGACCTGCTTTTCAAAGGGATGCAGTGATTCCCCCGGTGTAGTGAGTGCCTGCACTCACCTGCCGGTGAATGTTTGGTGGGCCCAGGAGAACCCCAGCCCCCCTTTTGAGATGGCCTCGTGGGTTGCACTGACTGTGAGCCGCACCCTTTGTGGCACACAATCAGAGTCCCTGTGAGAGCTCCTTTGCCTCTGTACCCAAGTCTACAATATAGCACGGGTGCAAAGGCAAAGTATTGTCTCATTTCTACGTGCACACATAACACTGATGCGATATATAATGCAGAAGGGGCTGCACAAGGATCTGTAGTCCGTTCTGTTACCACCAAAGTACCATGGGGGCACTGAAAGCGAGCCCATATGCCAACTGCACCTCTGGGGCACTTTGTGTCATACAGTCCCTGGAATGTATTGATTCATAAATATAATCTATACCAGAAAGGTAACTCATACTAATTGTGTCCCAGCTAATGCACTGTCTGTTGCAATGCATATTGTTAGCCTACAGTTGGCCCCAAGTCCACACATTTCTTACCATTGCTAGGCTACATTGTCACTCTCTTTTGCTTGCTTCTTATTTGTTAGATTGATTGAGCTCGGCTTCCTTTTTTTGTATTTGTTCCGCTCCTGGAGCATGGAAGCATTATTTGTATCCTCCCATTGGTCATTTTTCAGGTGCTCCTTTACACTTTTTGTTTAAGCACTCCACAAGATTGTATGTTTTCCAGCGGTCTCCCCTCATGTGCTTCTGTTCTCCCCGCCATGTTGTGTGTTGAGCTGCCTCTCTCTTACCTATGTTCTTTACCCGTGCCTGATCCTATTGCTCTCTTAATCATTTACTTTTGCTTCCACGCTCCATGTTGCTCTCTCTTCTCATTTGTTTGCTTCCCTCCTCACACCCTCTGTGTTGCTTTCAACCCACTCACACTTTTCGTCCCCAACCCTGCTGTTGCTTCCCCCACCCCATCATCTGTGATCCTGCTCCCTGTATTGCTTCTGGCCCCCGCATCTTATGCTTCTGTCTCTTGTCCGTATTTCTTCCTTTGCACTTGACTCCCAGGAAAGCCAAGGATATTTGGATCTGCTTCACCAGAGATCCTATGACCAGCACAATTTTTGGATCAACTTCGCTGAGTAACAAATACTGCAACTCCACTTCTAAAGGGGGTTGATGGCACCAAGAGGCCTAGGACCTACAGTCATGTCTTGAAGTGTCTCAGTGGAAGAGGTTACGACCTTGGCTTTCTTTCACAGAAGTGCAGGACTCCCCAACCGGCGAGTAATGCTGGCTGTGCTCCAGCCCTCCCAGAAATGCTGTACGAGTGCCACAGAGAAGCAAAGCAGTCACTCCTTGTTCCTGCATCATTTAGTTCTTGCATATGCCACAGCTTTTAGCTGTCTGTAGGCAATAGCCTATTACGGGCTAAAATGTTGGAGGTCTCTAAGCATGGACTAAGTAATTATGGGTGTGACCCAAAAACTCCTACACAACATACTGCCTTACTAACATTTAGTTGCCTCTTTGTGAGTTTTCTACTATCGCATGCTGACATATGGCACAACAACAAACACATACCTAAAACAAGCCAGACCTATTGGCTTTGTAATTGCTTGTTCACAGTTTTGTTATAAATGAGTAACAACAATGATTTTGTTGTAAATAATTAGTATTGTAATTACAGATACTACATATATGACCATCACTAAGGCAATAATTAGAGGAGTTTGTTATCTGAACACCTTTACTGCCCGCTGATTTACACTACCTTCAGGCTCAACTCTACAGCTCTCAATCATGCTGTATAATGAACATCCCCCACAACCAGAACCCTGCTGAACACCTATATCTGACTCAGCACACGTGTACCATGCAAGCATTGGAAAGCCAAATAACGTAGCCCTTAAGAGCCAATACCTCATGGCTTTGCCAGTACGTAGTAAATTCCATCCCCATTACAACACAAAATTACACTAAAGCAAAGAGAGTTTACAAATTGCAAGAAAATGTGTCATTAGTTGTGTGGCCTGTACAAGTAATGGGTCCACATTTGTCCTCCACTGGGAACCAAACACCCCATTGTAGTGCTTGATTCTCACAGGGTAGCGAAGACGAGCAGTTCAGGGCCTACTCAAGGAAGGTGGTTACCCAAAGAAATGAAAGGACATCATCTTGGAGTGAGATTGTTTGGAACCTGAGGTTGAGGCTGGGGCAGTGCCTGGCCTATTGACCAATCAGGTAGGTCCTGCGGGGTCAGACTTCAGGACCAGGAGGGGACAGGAAGCCATATCTGTTAGGGGGTGCTCTGAGTGACAGGTTGCAGAGATTTTGACTTACCAGCCCTGTTGGGTGCACAGGAGGTGTTCCCGCCGTGGGGTGCGTACTTGGGGCCCCTTAAGGTAGCAAGTTTGGGGGGGATGTTCCCCCAGCAAGGTGCAGGAGGCAGGTCCGCCCACAGTGGTCCAACCAGGAAACCATGTAGCTTAAGTGAAGGGACACTACACTGCAGGCAGAGTTGGGGTAGCCACTTCTGTCCTGGGCCATTGCTCTAAGCTGCTGTGGAGCAGGCTTTGGAGGACTGTGCTTGGCAAACCTCTGAGGGTAGCACCACCAGAGGCCTATCTTAAGTGAATTTAATTAATTTATAAATACAATTTGTAATAATAAACTTCAAAATAATACCACCTACAAATTTTTTTTTATGTTTCTGTAATATGTATTACAATTTACTAAATGTTATGTTATGAATTGATGCAAACTATTGTTTGTTAACAGTTTACAATTTTTATTAACTTTTAAACTTAAAGAAACGTATTATTACATTTTAAATTAATATAATTAATATAATTAACAAGTAATGATTACTTTTATTTTTTTAACACTCACACTCAAATATGTATATATATATATTTATTTATATATATATATGTATATACATATATATATATATATATATATATATTTTTTTTTTTTCACAGAAAAAATGAAGGTTACAGGATTGGGTTGCTATAGGGGTTGGCCGCAGGGACTGACCACAGCCCTGGCCTAGCGCCCAACCCCCACTGTGCACAGGCAAAGGCCGTGTGCACCATGGGGTTTTTGTGGGTATAGTGGATGGCTGCATGGACTGGCTTGCGCACGGCCTTCGGCACTGCCCCCGCCCCAGGCCGATCTTGTCCCCAGGGACCCCATCCCCTGGTGTCACACCTACATATTTAATTTTCTTTTGGGCTGTAGTCGTGTTCAAAATCCCTATGAGAATTGACATGGGAAATGCACCTTTTTTTTACCCCCCCCCTTTTTCTCAACCCCCACTTAACGGATCACCCCGGAACTTGACATGTACAATAAGATTCTCAGGAACACTTTTTTTGGAAGATTTCATAACGATTTGTCAAACCGCGCCAAAGATATAGGCAAGTCAAAAACACTTTTTCTATGGGAACATGGTCCTAACTATATCTACTGGCGACTGTCATATATATATATATATATATATATATATATATATATATATATATATATATATATATATATGTATATATATATATATATATATATATATACATTCACATCTATATATGCATACATATATATACATATATATCTTTTCTTTCCTGGAGGTTAGCTACCTTCCTTACTTGAAGATTGCGATTGATGTTTGGAGCCGGGCACCGCGATGGCATTTGCTAAGTGGTGGGGATTGGAGAACTTGTCATTTTGCTGATTGGATTTCACCAGAATTTTGAAAGTAAATAACTTGTACTGCCCTTCCATTAATGAACAGCGTGTAGTGATCAAGAGATGAAACACTTCTTACAGAAGCTTTTTGAAATACATGCTTTCACTGAAACATGAGGATGTTTTGAATTGTGAAGAAAGGAAATAAACGCTGCTGGTTTATGAGTGCTACGTGGACACAATGTTCTAATTGAGGTTTGGGTTTAAACGGCGGGGTTGTATGTCGGAACGCCGCCTGCCGGAACAACGAGTACCTGAACAACGAGGTCGGAACACCGACCTCGTTGTTACCACTAATGCCTTTACCACGAATGCCTTAACAACGATATTTCGTTGTAAAGGCATTCCTGGTAAAGGCATTAGTAGTAATAGGCATCCATTGATCCTGCATGCGTCACCCCGACCCCCCACCCCCGCCCCAAAACCTAAAAACCCCCGCCCCCCCACCCCGCCCCAAAACCCCCCCACCCCGCCCCAAAACCTAAAACCCTCCGACCCCCCACCCCAAAACCTAAAAACCCCCACCCCCGCCCCGCCCAAAAACCTAAAACCCCCGCCCCAAAACCCTCCGACCCCCACTCCCTCTCCAAAACCTAAAACCCCCGCCCCCCCACCCCCGCCCGCCCCAAAACCTAAAACCCCCAACCCCCAACCCCCCACCCCACCCCAAAACCTAAAACCCTCCGACCCCCCAGACCTAAAACCCCCACCCCAAAACCTAAAACCCTCCACCCCCCCACCCCCGCCCCAAAACCTAAAACCCCCGACCCCGCCCCAAAACCTAAAACCCTCCGACCCCCCACCCACTCCCCAAAACCCCCCACCCCGCCCCAAAACCTGAAACCCTACGACCCCCCACCCCCGCCCCAAAACCTAAAACCCTCCAACCCCCCACCCCCTCCCCAAAACCTAAAACCCCCCCCCACTTACCTGAGTCGTCGCCTCGTCGTCCGCGTCGTCCTCGTCAGCCGACTTCCTTGTTTGTGCCTTAACCATGCATGTTCGTTGTTCAGGACATGCGTGGTTAAGGCACAAAATAACGAAGTCGTGGTTAAAGAAAGCGTTGTTCCGCTTTCGGTAACCAGGACTTCGTTATTAAAGAGTCGGCGTAGAGGACGTTTCCCAACGGCGGCACAGCCCACATGAAACTGTCGTTTTGTTTGCCTTTGTTTTTTAAACTGGTCAATTGGATTATCTCAGATGCAGCTATGGACACATTAGAGTTCCTTACTTGAGCGTTTTATAACCAGACATTTTGGAATCAGTGCGATAGACTTTACTTTTATCAGTAGAGAAGGAAAAGTTTTACATCCATCCTTCCAGCACGTAAATGCTAACGACTTTAAGATGTATAAATTGCTAGTGTTATTTATGATGAATTATGCTCTTGTACCTGCTATTAATTCCAAAGGTAAAGGGTTGTGAATTGTTCTCAAAATAACAAATGCTGTAAATGAGGAAACAGTAGTATTTTGTCAGTGTCTAAAAAGTAGCAAATATAGGGTGACAAAATGGCGCTGTTTAAGGCTGAGAAAGGCTGTGGATCAGCCAAAACTCATCTCTTTTGTTTCTAGCATTACCTGATCCAATGAACAAGTTAATTGTCTCCAGTCTTCCAGTACAGGTTCTCACCCGATCTGGGGAGGTTTCCTTTGAGATATATAGATAGAGAGAGAGCTTTTTGATGAATCTTCACAAAACTTTCAACATTAGTACATCAGCTGCTGTCTTGACAGTTTTGGCGTGATTTGTCAAGCGGGGACATAGAAAAAGAGGGAGCCCCTAAAAGCTTTTTCCCTATTCTATGTTTATGGGCTTTTTTAAAATTTTAGGCATGGCTACAGCAGACCCACTGAACACATTTAAACCAAATTTGTCAGAAAGGTAGATCTTGGTCCAGAAAGCACCCTTTTCGTTATTTGATATAAATCCGTTCAGTAGTTTCAGAGTTATTAAGGAGAGCAAAATTTATATATCTAGGGGCGTGAATCAGATGGAAAAGCAAGGTCCTTCTTGGCCGATTGCAACCTGAAAGAAACGTTTCAGCTGCAATTTTGTTTCTTGCATGGGCTGGAGGTGGGCGAAAAATAGTGTTAAAACATATAAGGGGTCAGGATACAGGTATCCTGACCCCATAGGACAAATTGAGAGTCCCTTAGGGACCCCTCATTGGAAAAAAAATTGCAATTTTCTTTCAGCTGATCTGTGGATCCACGGATCCTGCATGGCCCCCCAGGCCGATATTGGCCCCTGGAACCCCATCCTCTGGGGCGCAGTGTAAATAATACATTTTTGGGGGGTAGGAGGGGCAGCATGCCTCCCCAGGCGGATCTCAGCCTCAGGTGTTTGTGACCCTGTCGCAAATTCGCAGCAAAAATGTTTTTTAAATGCTTTTAGCAATGGGGGGGGGTCCCTTTGGGACACCACCACCAGGGCTAAGGGGTCACGGTGACCGTACCCTGGACCCTTTTCTTTATTTTTAGCCTTTTTTCTGGGACTCGGCTGAAGCCAAGTCCTAAGATGGCTGCCAACACCTCCTTGTTGAAGTGTTGGCAGCCAGTCAAATCTCAGCATGAGATTCCTATATATACAATTTTGGATTTTCTTTCATTTCTCTAAAAATACTGAAAGGATTTACACCAAATAACAAAAAGGTTGTTTCCTGGACCAAGAGATACCTTTCTGCCAAATTTGGTGTAATTCCGGCCAGGGGTTTCGGCGCTATCGCTGTTCAAAATCGCTACGGAAAAATTAATGGGGAAAAGACGTTTTGGGACCCCCCCCCTTTTTTCTTGGCCTCCGCTTGACGGATCACCCCAAAACTTTCCAGACAGCAGCTGACGTGAATGGCAAAAAATGTTTTGAAAATTTCGAGAAGATTCTTTAACCAGCACCAAAGATATAGGCAAGTAAAAAAATGCTTTTTCTATAGAAACTAGATCCTAACTATAACTGCCTAGTGGCATATATATATATATTTATATATATATATAGTAAAAATATTTTCATCTAGTAAACATTTTTCACTGAGAGGGGTCATTTTATTTCCCTACTTCCATTATTTTCTATGGGAGTGTGGCGCAGTACCTGAAAGTGTTCATGTGTGGGATTGGACTTGCTCCATGGCTGACCTGGAGTACATTTACTGCTGTTTTGAGACCTTGACTGTAGTAATTTTAGAAGTGTTGTTTGTGAATTTTGAAGTTACTCTTTTGTGGGCGGGCCTTTGTATTTGCATGTCTCTACCTAAACAACTCCTCACCCTTCCCATTTAGGTAAAATCATTCCCCATTTTCCTGCCTCTTCCTCTGTCCCTCTAACATTCACTACTAAAACATATATCTAAAAGTGTGAAAACCTCCTCATAGAAAAGAATAGGAGTGGAGGAGGTTTCAGCTCATGTAGGTAATAGCATTTTGTAGTGCTTGAGCAGTACTACTGTAGTGCTACTTCACCTACTACAAAATGCATGGATAGGCCCCTCCGGGCCACACATACACTTCATTATGACAATGGTGACCAGCAACTGTGAATACAGATTTTAAAAAAGCACATTTAAGGCCTGCTTGGAATTGAAAGTCGTCAATTTCTGATGGAAGGGCACTGGGTAATTTGTTGTGCCAATCAATCAATCAATCAACCAAGGATTTGTAAAGTGCAGCTAATCACCCATAGAGTCTTAAGGCGCTGAATGTAGGTGTGCTGCTCAGTCGAAGAGCCAGGTCTTGAGGTCCTTCCTGATGCAGTCTGCCTGAGCTTGACGGGAAGAGTGTTCCCTGTCTGGGCTGCTAGGTAGGAGAAGGATCGTCCTCCTGCTGTACTTTTCCAGATCATGGGGTCGGCTGCAAGGGCGAGCTGAGAGGAATGGAGAAGTCTGTTGGGTACGTAGAAGGCGAGGCAGTGGTTGAGGCACGCTGGTCCTATGTTGTACAGTGCCTTGAAGGTGTGGATCAGAAGTTTGTATGTGATGCGCTTGTTGACTGGGAGCCAGTGTAGGTCTCTGAGGTGGGAGGAGATTAGGCTGTGTCGGGGAATGTCGAGGATGAGTCTGGCTGCTGAATTCTGGACTCGTTGTAGTCTTGATTGAAGTTTCTTGGTAATGCCGGCATAGAGTGCATTGCCATAGTCCAGTTTGCTGGTGATGAGTGCATGGGTGACTGTCTTCCTAGTGTCGGATGGAATCCATTTGAAAATCTTCCGCAGGAGACAGAAGGTGTGGAAGCTTGATGATGAGACGGTGTTAACTTGGCGGGTCATCGATAGTGTGGAGTCCAGGATGATGCCCAGGTTGCACGCATGGTCAGTGGGGGCGTTACCCAGAGCGGTGGGCCACCTGGAGTGGTTCCAGGCAGAAGGGGTGGAGCCGATCACGAAGATCTCTGTCTTGTCCGAGTTGAGCTTGAGGCAGCCGGCATCCATCCAGGCAGCGACTCCTCTCATCCCGTTGTGGAAATTCCTCTTGGCTTGCCCAGAGTCCTCGGATAGGGAGAGGATCAGTTCGGTGTCGTCGGGGTAGAAGACTGTGTTTAGCTCGTGATGTTTGGTGATCTTAGCGAGTGGGCCATGTAGACCTTAAAAAGCGTTGGTCTGATTGAGGATCCTTGGGGCACTCAGCAGCAAGTGTCTTTAGTTTCTGATGTGAACGGTGGTAGTCTGACCCTCTGTGTTCTTCCGGTGAGGAAGGACCCAATCCAGCCCTGACCCAGATTCCTTTACAAACCTCAAAATGTGGTAAAAAAAACTTTACCTCACATTTCGGCGATAGAAAATTCAGGAATCTGAGAGGAGCCACAAATTTTCTTCTACCCAGCATTCCCTCAAGTCTCCTGATAAAAATGGTACCTCACTTGTGAAGGTAGGTCTAGTGCCCGCGACACGAAATTCCCCAAAACAAAACACGGACACATCACATTTTACCAAAGAAAACAGATCTGTTTTTTGAAAAGTGCCTAACTGTGGATTTTTTCCTCTTGCTCAGCCGGCACCTGGGGAAACCTAGCAAACCTATCCAATTTTTAAAACTATACACCTAGGGTAACCCAAGTTGGGGTGACTTGTGGGGCTCTCACCAGGTTCTGTTACCCAGAATCCTTTGCAAACCTCAAAATGTGGCAAAAAACCTTTTTCCTCACATTTAGGTAATGCAAAGTTCTGGAATCTGACGGGAGCCACAAACTTCCTTCCACCTAGTATTCCCCCAAGTCTCCCAATAAAAATGGTACATCACTTGTGTGGGTAGGCTAGTGCCCGTGACAGGAATGGATCACACGAGGGTCAATAGTAGTCCTTGCATGAGGGCTACTGTTAACCCTGGAGTTATCCATTCTTGACGCAGACACTAGGCACAGGCACACAAGTGGGATTGTGTTTTTATCAGGATAAGTGGAGAAACACTGAGTGATAGGACTTTTGTGGATCCATGCACACTCCTGTAGTTTCTATGATGAAAAAGCAAGGAAAAAAGTGTTTGTAATCAACGTTTCACTTTTGCAGGGTATTCTGAGTAAGAAAACTTTGTGAAATCCAAACATGCCACACTTCTGTGGACTGCCCCAGGTGTCTAGTTTTCAGAAATGTCTGGGTTTGGTAGGTTTCACTATATGGCCGCTGAGCCCGGGACCAAATACTCAGGTGACTGTCTTACAAAACCAGGCTGTTTTGTCGTAGGTAATTTTGATGTCACCATAATCCGTTTTGGGTACTTCCATGTTGTGGTCACTTGCCTACCCACTAAAGTGAGACAATGTGTTTCTCTGGAGACATAGTGGAATGCTGGGTGGTAGAAAATGTGTAGCTGCCTGCAGATTCCAGGACTTCCCCTCACTGAAATGCAAGGCA
The DNA here is from genome assembly GCF_031143425.1 of Pleurodeles waltl. NCBI lineage: Eukaryota > Metazoa > Chordata > Amphibia > Caudata > Salamandridae > Pleurodeles > Pleurodeles waltl. The sequence goes on from NC_090440.1 coordinate 404,744,168, forward strand.
AAAGTGTTTTTTAAGCAAAGTTTGTGATTTCAAGGGGATTCTGGGCGAAGCAAAACTGGTGAGAGTCACGCAAGTCCTGCACCCTTGGACTCCCCTGGTACTATTATGTTAAAGTTAATCCACCACTCACACTAGTTGGTTTTAGCACATCTAAAAATTATTGTTTCAAAGCATGAATACTTATCAAAGTATCTGAATATTGAAACCAAGCCTTCTGAAGGTGGGCCATACAGCTACGTCCAGGCACCAACCTCTTTATGGTCCATTCACACACCATTCATGCACAAATCAAATCAAATCATTAACATTTATAAAGCGCGCTACTCACCCGTGCGGGTCTCAAGGCGCTAGGGGAAAAGGGGGGGTTATCGCTGCTTGAACAGCCAGGTCTTTAGGAGTCTCCGGAAAGCGGAGTGGTCCTTGGTGGTCCTGAGGCTGGTGGGGAGGGAGTTCCAGGTCTTGGGCGCCAGGAAGGAGAAAGATCTCCCACCCGCCGTGGAGCGGCGGATGCGAGGGACAGCAGCGAGTGCGAGGCCAGAGGAGCGGAGGAGGTGGGTGGGGACGTAGATGCTGAGGCGTCTGTTGAGGTATTCCGGTCCCTTGTCGTGGAGGGCTTTGTGTGCGTGGGTGAGAAGTCGGAAGGTGATCCTTTTGCTGACTGGGAGCCAATGCAGGTGTCTCAGGTGTGCGGAGATGTGGCTGCTGCGGGGTACGTCGAGGATGAGGCGGGCCGAGGCGTTTTGAATGCGTTGCAGGCGATTTTGGAGTTTGGCTGTGGTCCCGGCGTAGAGGGTGTTGCCGTAGTCCAGGCGGCTCGTGACGAGGGCGTGGGTCACGGTTTTTCTGGTGTCGGCGGGGATCCAGCGGAAGATCTTGCGGAGCATGCGGAGGGTGAGGAAGCAGGCGGAGGACACAGCGTTGACTTGCTTGGTCATGGTGAGAAGAGGGTCCAAGATGAAGCCGAGGTTGCGGGCGTGGTCTGTGGGGGTCGGTGCGGTGCCGAGGGCCGTGGGCCACCAGGAGTCGTCCCAGGCGGACGGGGTGTTGCCGAGGATGAGGACTTCCGTTTTTTCAGAGTTCAGCTTTAGGCGGCTGAGCCTCATCCAATCTGCGACGTCCTTCATACCCTCCTATAGGTTGGTCTTGGCGCTGGCGGGGTCCTTGGTGAGGGAGAGTATAAGTTGGGTGTCGTCGGCGTAGGAGGTGATGATGATGTCGTGCTTGCGTACGATGTTGGCGAGGGGGCTCATGTAGACATTGAAGAGTGTCGGGCTGAGTGATGAGCCTTGAGGTACGCCGCAGATGATCTCTGTGGGTTCTGAGCGAAACGGAGGGAGGTAAACTCTTTGGGAACGGTTTGCGAGGAAGGAGGCGATCCAGTCCAGGGCCTGGCCTTGGATCCCGGTGGAGTGGAGGCGGGTGATTAGGGTGCGGTGACAGACGGTGTCAAAGGCAGCCGAGAGGTCGAGGAGAATGAGGGCGACTGTTTCACCGTTGTCCATAAGGGTTCTGATGTCGTCTGTGACTGAGATGAGGGCGGTTTCAGTGCTGTGGTTGGTTCGGAATCCGGTTTGTGAAGGGTCGAGCAGGTTGTTGTCTTCCAGGAAGGTGGTCAGCTGTTTGTTGACGGTCTTCTCTATTACCTTGGCTGGGAAAGGCAGAAGAGAGATGGGGCGGAAGTTTTTCAGGTCGCTCGGGTCAGCCGTAGGTTTCTTTAGGAGGGCGTTGACTTCAGCGTGTTTTCAGCATTCGGGGAAGGTAGCAAAAGAAAAAGAAGAGTTGATGACGGTCTGGAGGTGCGGGGCGATGATGTCGTCGGCTTTGTTAAAGATGAAGTGCGGGCAGGGGTCCGAAGGGGCGCCGGAGTGGATAGAGTTCATGATGGATTTGGTTTCTTCCGTGTTGATGTGGGTCCAGTTGTTGAGGGTGATGGCCGGGGATGCGGGTTCGGTGGTGTTTGGTTGGGTCTGGTGTCCGAAGCTGTCGTGGAGGTCGCTGATCTTGCGATGAAAGAAAGTGGCGAGGGATTCGCACAAATCCTGTGAGGGCGTGACGGCATTGGCGTTGGCGCTGGGGTTGGAGAACTCCTTGACGATGCTGAAGAGTTCTCTGCTGTTGTGGCTGTTGTTGTCCAGTCTGTCGGTGAAAAAGTTCCTTTTGGCAGCGCGGATCAGGTGGTGGTGTTCGCGGGTAGCGTTCTTGAGGGCGGTCATGTTGTCTGCGGTGTGGTCCTTGCGCCAGGCTTTCTCAAGGGCGCGACAAGTTTTCTTTGATTCTTTGAGGGTGTCAGAGAACCAGAGAGGTTTTTTGGTGTTGGTCTGTCGATGCGTGCGTTTGAGGGGAGCAAGGTTGTCTGCGCAGTTGGAGATCCAGTTTGTGAGGTTGAGGGCTGCGTCGTTGGGGTCGGTGGTGAGGGTGGGTTGGTTGGCGGCGAGTGCGGAGAAGAGTTGCTCTTCAGGGATCTTGTTCCACTGTCGACGAGGGATGGGTTGAGTGTGGAGGTGGCGGGTCTCGCGTCAGAATGTGAAGTGGACGCAGCTGTGGTCGGTCCAGTGTAGGGCGGAGGTGTGGCTGAAGAAGACGTGTTTGCTGGCGGAGAAGATAGGGTCGAGCGTGTGTCCGGTGATGTGGGTGGCGGTGTTCACCAGTTGTTTGAGGTTGGCGAGGTTGTCGAGCAGGGTGGTGGTGTTGGGGTCGTTGTTTTGTTCCAGATGGAAGTTGAGGTCGCCTAGGAGGATGTAGTCCGGTGAGGCGAGGGCGTGAGGGGAGATGAAGTCGGCGATGGCGTCGCTGAAAGGGGCGCGTGGTCCGGGAGGACGGTAGACGAGGGATCCTCTGAGGGTGGTCCTCGGGTCGGTGCGAATCTGAAAATGCAGGTGTTCAGCGGCGAGAGGGGCGTCTTCGGTGGAGGTGGTGACGCTGATGGAGTCTTTGAAGACGATGGCGATACCTCCTCCTACTTGGTTGGTGCAGTCTTTTCTGGAGATCTTGTAGCCTTCGGGGATGGCGGGCGATGTCTGGAGCAGAGGAGGCGTTCATCCAGGTCTCCGTGATGAAGGCGACGTCCGGTGCTGTGGAGTCCAGGAGGTCCCAGAGTTCAACGGCGTGTTTGTGGACGGAGCGAGCGTTGACTAGGATGCACTTGAGGTGGTTGATGGCGCGTGGGCTTGTGGTCGTGGTAGTTGCGTGGTGGAAGATGCGTTTGCAGGAGTTGCAGGCGAAGGGTCCATGGGTGCGTTTGGGGTGAGCTTGCAAGCAGGTGTTGGAGCGTCCTGGGTTGAGGGCGTGGAGGGTGGTGGGGTCGTAGCGGATCAGCAGGGCTTGGGAGAGCTGGGGACCAGGGGTCGTGGTGCTGGGCGCGGGCCAGGCGAGGACGGGCGCAGACGGGCTTGCCTCTGGCGTGCCTCCGGCGCGCCCGCTGCGCAGTCGCGCAGCGGCCGCCATATGAGGTGGGGGGGGAGGGGTCAGCTGGGGGCGAATCGGAGCTGGGGGGTGGGGGCGTGCAAGAGGTCACGGCGGGAAAGCGCGAGGGAGGGGGGACAGGTAGAGTGAGAAGAGCTGGGGGGGGTTTAAGGGTGGAGGGGGTGAGTGTTAGGAGGTTTAGGAGATTAGGGAGAAAGATAGGAGTAGGGTTGTGAAGATAGGGGAGGGGGGGTTGTAGAGGTGGGTGAGGGTGAGAGGTAGAGTGAGAGGATAGGAAGATAGGTAATAGAGGGGGTGGCGGGAAGGGGGAGAGATAGAGAAATAGATAGAGAAAATAGATAGATAGAGAAATCGATAGATAGAGAAATGGATAGAGAGATAGGAAGATAGGAGGAGGTGGAGAGTGAGGGAGTTAGATAGTGGGATAGAGAGATAGAGAGATAGGTAGATAGGAGGAGTGAGGGAGGTAGATAGTGAACGGGTTAGATAGGGGAGATACAGAGGGGGATGCGAGTGAGGGAGGGGGATGAGGCAGGAGCAGGAGGGCAGGCGCGGGGAGAAGAAGACGGAGGAGGCAGAAGAGCCGAAGGCAGAAGATAGAAGATAGAAGACAGAAGAGCAGAAGACCGGAAGAACAGAAGAACAGAAGAACAGAAGAACAGAAGAACAGAAGACCGGAAGAACAGAAGACCGGAAGAACAGAAGAGCAGCAGACCAGAAGAACACAGAAGAACACAGAAGAACACAGAAGAACACAGAAGAAGATACAGAAAACGAAGAACAGAAGGCAGAAGACCACAGAAGAAGATGAGGAAGAAGAGAGGCGACAGGAGGGGCTGAGAAGCACACAGAAGAAGAGAGAAGACGGGGAAAAGAAGAGTACAGAAGAAGATTACAGACGAGGAGTGAGGAGGAAGAACAGAGAAGAAGAAAAGAAGAAAAGAAGCAGGAGCAGGAGAGAGGGTGAGTAGCGCGGGGCAGAGCGAGGGGCTGGGAGGTGGGGGGTACTTACTGTGAGGTGGGTCTCAGGAACTCAGGAACCTGGAGGAGCTGGAGGAGCTGCAGCGGCAGGGGGAGCGACCTACCCTTGCACAACAAACAACCCTTTCACACCGCCGGCCATGGGCCCAATCCAACCAATCAATGCACTCACATTAACTTACCGATGCCAGACAAGGGCCCACCACATTCATGCGTCACAGGACGGAATACCTTTGACTACATTTTACCACCTTTCGAGTGACCGCCTCTTTCTCTCTGAACATTACCGAAGGCTTGCGTAATGAACCTTTACTAATGACTCCCATGACAGCCACCCGAGGCTCAGGGAGTCAAGTTTTTCATGTGCCTTTAGTGCACTCACTGTGCTAAATCCAACTCCTTCCAGTTTGTGGATGCAAGTTGGGGGTGTCCAAGTATGCCGTACAAAGCGATTCCTCGAACTGAGTGAGCATAGCTACCTTTGAAACTAAGGCAGACATGCTGGGGAATTCTCGCAATATTCCCTAAAGAGAAAGTCATAGGCTATAACAAAGGGTAGTGTTTGTCACACAGGGGAGTCTGTGAGAACGTAGCATATGTTCCAGCCAACATTATGTGCAGTGATGTGACTGTAATGCACTTATCATGCAGCAAATTGAACATCTACCAAGTTCTGATGGAGGATGAACATGAAAAGCAGGTCAAACACTGACCCATACGTGTCATTGTCCTTCAGTGCTGGGATGGCACCAATGGGTTTGAATCCATAGGTGTAGATGATGTACCTCTGTACTAGCTTTACTATTTGCCTTCTACCTGTGCAATATCCCTGTGAAGGCACACCTACCATAAGCTATCCTTACCCATTCATGTCTTGGTCCTCATCAGAGTCCTGACTAATCCTGTATAATTGGCAAGTGATCCTATACTATTTTGTGGATGGAAGTTGGGGGGTGTCCGAGTATGCCTTGGGAGGCCTATTCCTCAAACTGAGCGAGCATATCTACTGTTGAAAATAATGCAGACATGCTGGTGTAGAAATCCTAAGGTCTCTAAAGTAAAAAGTCAAACAAATATCCTGTGGGACTCATTCTCCAACACTTTTACTGTTGCTTTGAAGTGAAGCTACAAATTGAGTTTGCACACTTTCAAACAAGTAGAAATGTTGGTGAATATGTCCGACAGGACATTTGCTTGACTTATTACACTTACTCTGGTTCTCGTTGGCAATCATGGTGGTCCTTGTGTAGCATACATAAGTTCCCCAACATGCAGTTCAAAATGCCTTTAACATTTTGCCACACAGGGTACTCCGTGACAATGTGGCATATGTTCTGTCCACTAGTATGTGCAGTATGGGGACTATAATGCATGTTAATTGAACCGAACACCTACCATGCTCTGACGGTGGATATAGGTCTCAAGCAGGCCATAAGGAAGTCCATGATTCCCTGGAGTAGATGAAGTAAAATTCTGTGGCTGCTTGCCTAATGAAGCAGTGGCCCATGGACGTTCGGTACCCATGCACAGTGACTGAAAGGATTACCCAACGTCAGCTCCACCTCAGTCGATTTCCCAGAACTTTGCTTAAGTATGATACAATGTAAAGCAAGTAGGGACACAGAGGCCTGGTTGAGATGGGCACTGGGGACTGTAATACCGACTCTCCTGCCGCTTCCCATACTTCAAGCACACTTGACAGCAATGACCTGGACAGTCCTTTTTGGGTGTTTTAGAAATGTGATCAGCAAAGTGTCGCTCCTGCAGCCTTTTCCCATCCTCCAGAACATATGAGGTGAAGGCTGTTGCTGCTTCTGTAACAGCAGTAAGGCTTTCAATTACAGACAACTGGAAGTCAAGGAAAGTCGTGAGTCTTCCTGTGGTTGTCTCATGGTAAACAGCATACACATTGTATGTTGCCATTTAGATCAGATGGGTAAACAGTTTCTTGTACCAAGTGCAAGTTTTACGACACGCATTGTATGGTTGAAGAACCTGGTTGTTCTTGTCTATTCTACCCATGTACTTATTGAAATCAAGTAAACAGATGGGCTTGTGGACTTTGGCCATCTGACCGCAAACCGTGATGGGGGAAGTGCTCTCATCATGAATTGTAGTGAGCACGTATACATGACGCCTATCCAAGAACTTGACTGCGAGCAGTTCGTTGGAACGCAGAGCAGTACTCTGGGATTTCTGGAGCTTCTTGCAAACAAGCTCCTGCGGGAATCCTTTGCGGTTACAACAAACTGTACTGCAGGCCACAGTGCCAGCTTTGTAGAGCTCACTAAACAGCTCTACTCTTGTATAGAAATTGTCCACATAAAGGTTATAACCTTTGTGAAGGAGTGGCTGGACAAGTTCCCATACAATCCTACCTGTGACCCCTAACGCGGGAGGGCAACCTACAGGGTTTAGGGTAGAGTCCTTCCCTGCATATACTATCAAGCTGCACACATTGCCAGAAGAGCTTTTACACAGCATGTACAGCTTTATGCCACAGCGAGCTATTTTGCTCGCAATGTACTGTCTGAACAGCAGCCGTCCTTTGTACAGGATCAAGGACTTATCAACTGCTATATTCTTTCCAGGATTATAGATCTCTGGAAACCTAGCAGACAAATGTTCCACGACAGGCCGAATTTTGAACAATGTGTCATGGTCTGGATGGTCCTGGGGCAATGCAGCAGAATTGTCATTGGAATTCAGTATGCGCTGCAGTAGCAAAAAACTATCTCTGCTCATGTATGGTGCGAAGATGGGGTTTACCCAAACCGTGCAAGTCGTACAGTAGGACTGCAAGGTGGGTTTCTACACAAACCCCATTTTGAGCGTAAGGCCCAAAAATATCTTCAACTCAGCCAGCGAAGTGGGAGTCCACTGGCCTGCCCTAGAATGGGGCCCTGGAGTGTCTCCATGCTCCCTCAGAAATTGGTCTGCACGCTATTTTGTTTGTTGCAGAATTTCCTGAAGTAAGTCAACATCCAAAATTAGATGGATGTAGTTGACTTTACATCCAGCGTCACCAGTACAAGGTGGAATTTGGTGCTGAACTAAATCCAGGGGCTGCCAAGAGAGCCCTCTCTCTTTGCTTGCGGCCGCACGCACCTGCTCTCTGGGTTCGGCTAACCCGCTGTTGTCCCGCTGCACAGACTGTGCTTGCGAAGGGACAGCACGACTGTCGTCATCGTCTCCCTCAGAATCACTGGAAGAGGTGTCGCCGGATGGGACTCCGCTGACTGCAAAATCACTCCCAGATTCTGCCCCATTGTCCTCTCCCTCAGAATCTGTCTCAGTCTCTGATACTGCCTCAGAGCTATCCTCCATAACATGAGTTAGGGCTTGAGCAGCAGTCATCTCTGCTACTGGCTAAACTGCCCGTCTAAAGTACTAGCCTATGTAGAAGGCAGATAGACTCACAAAATTGCTTGTGGGTGTCTGTAATGTGTCCAGTAGTAACTGTCGTCACCTTACCTTCGCTTCTTCTCTGATTTGGCAGATTCTCTGAAAACACTGAAAAAAACAAAAAAAACATTATTACTTCACATACCCATCATCACAGCCTTTAGCTCTGGTGGCACCTAGTGCAACAGTCATTTTTGGTGCTCTGCCTCCTATGACGTCCTCTTCTAATTCCCTCAGTACCACCCAGCAAAAGCGCACCTCACATCTCCATAGCCCCCCTCCACATACATTTAATTTGTTTTAAAGAACAGGTAAGGCCTGGCTTTACTAATCCACTCAGCTAAATACATGTATATAATTTGCAGCAATCATATCAACCATCTCAGCTACTTTATGGCATCAAAACTGCCACTAGACAAAAGACAGATCTATTTCTATATAAAGAGAAACTATCTCTCTCTACTCTCCCTCTGTATATATTTATATGCACATATATATATATATATATATATATATATATATATATATATATATATATATATATATATATATATATATATATAAATATATTTATATATATATATAGATAGATATATATTTATATATATATCTATCTATATATATATATATATATATATATATATATATATATATATCCTACTTTTATATATGTGTGTGGTTTCCCTGGGGGACGATCGTGGCTCCCGGAAAATAACACAAGTAAAAAAGCGATATATATATATATATATATATATACACATCTATAGAGAGATTTGTCTCTTGTTACATATATATATATATATATATATATATCTCACGATTTCAGACGACTTTCAAAAGAAAAAAACACACTCCAAAGCTGTTAATTAGTCTTTTTGCTTTAATGCTGAGCTCAATTCAGTCCACAACAATTTAAAATACCCGACGTGTTTCGGTCATTCCGACCTTGCTCACAGGCATTTCCTATAGAATATATATATATTTAGAGAGAGAGAGAGACTGACTTTCTACATCACTTCTTTTTTTTTACCCCCCTTGCAAAGCACACATGTATAAAAAAAAAAAAAGCAATGCAATGGGTTTCGCGTTTGCTCGAGTTAAAACTATTAGTGTTGTAAACTCCTAACCGGACTTTTCTTGCCAGATAAACTGAAAAGTAAAACAGTTTCACATAAGCAAGCCGAAGGCTGCTATGAGCGCAAAGCAAACACACTAAAGGAAACAAGTTCGCTCACAGTGAAACGTATCTGCAAAAGTGCAATTATCCATGTAACCGGCAAAAGTGGAATTATCCATGTATTTCCCTAATTAAATCACCCTAATTTTAAAAGGTAAGCCCAACGGACCAACCAAACTGATAGGGTTGACATGGGTGTGGCTAAAAGCCCACAGAGAGATTACACCAGGGACTGAGTGCTTTGCACTCGACCCTAAAAATGACCCCAACATTTTCATTAAAAAAATATATATATTCCCGGGGGTGGGGGGGGGGGGGAGCGATCGTCCCCCCATGGAAAACCAGTTCAATTTTTTTTATAAAATATGACCCCCGGGGGTCGGCCAGTGTAGGAAGGGCCGACCCTGCCATTATTTTTATTTTTATTTTTATTTTTTTAAACATTTATTTCTTAATCCGTGGGGTGGTGATCGTCCCCCAGAAGAACCCCAACATCTTTTTTTATATTTTTGTGCCCCCCCAGGTGGAGGGATGGACGGCCCATTTACACGGGGCCGGACCCCAAACAAGATCCCTGGGGCCGTATTTATACTCCGTTTGCGCCGAATTTGCGTCGTTTTTTTCGACGCAAATTCGACGCTAAACTAACGCCAACTAACGCCATATTTATACTATGGCGTTAGAGGCGAATAGCGCCAAAGTTCCCGGAATGTGCGTCATTTTTTAGCGTGAACCCCTTCCTTGCGTTAATGATATGCAAGGGAGGCGTTCCCGTCTAAAAAATGACTCCCAGGCCTTTACGTGGTATTTATACTCCCGGGCAAAAGAGACGCCCGGGAGTGGGCGTGGCTAAAAACGGCGCATTTGCGCCGCTTTTTAACGCCTGGGTCAGGCATGGCGTTAAGGGACAAGTGGGCTCAAAATGAGCCCAGAGTGCCCTCCCCTGCCCCCAGGGACCCCCCCTGCCACCCTTGCCCACCCCAGGAGGACACCCAAGGCTGGAGGGACCCACCCCAGGGACATTCAGGTAAGTATTTTTTTATTTTTTTTTAATAATTTTTTTTGGCATAGGGGGGCCTGATTTGTGCCCCCCTACATGCCACTATGCCCAATGACCATGCCCAGGGGACAGAAGTCCCCTGGGCATGGCCATTGGGCAAGGGGGCATGACTCCTATCTTTACAATGATAGGAGTCATGTTGATGGGGGATGGGCGTCGAAAATAAATGGCGCAAGTCGGGTTACGACGATTTTTTCGACGTAACCTGACTTGCCCCATTTTAAGACGCCCATGCGCCATTTTCCCCCTACGCCGGCGCTGCCTGGTGTACGTGGTTTTTCTCGCGCACACCAGGCAGCGCCGGTCTGCTTGCGCCGGCTAACGCCATTCAATAAATACGGCGCCCGCATGGCGCTTCAGAATGGCGTTAGCCGGCGCAAAACTTTTTGACGCTAAACTGCGTTAGCGCAGTTTAGCGTCAAAAAGTATAAATATGGGCCCTGGTGCCTAATGGGCGCTTCCTGGCCATGGATCGCAGTGGTGCTGCGATCCGTTGCCAGGAATTGTGGCAGGAAGGCATCGATGGAACGGAGAGACTCTCCCCTTTCCATTGATGCCTCCCTGACATCTGTGAAGACCGTTTTTGCCTTTTTCCTCACTGGAGTGGGTATCAGCTCTGGTGGAGCAAAATGTGACATCAGCGCACATCGCGGCATGCTGACGTCACAGAGGGGCAGGTAGTTGGGTCGAGGGGAGACGTGGAAATTCTTGAGCGTCTCCAGGTTATATAAAAAAAAATCCTCCAGTAATCTTCCAAGATCGCAAGCATTTTAGACAAATACTTTTTGGGTAAAATTGCTATGATGAAAGTGTGGAAAGGTTAGGCCAATATAACTTGAAGCAAAGAAATTGAGCACACGTGGCTTCTGCAGAAGTAGCAGGACAAGGGTGCCAAGGGCCCTGATGAAAGCATGAAAAATGGGCATTTTGTTCCCCGTTTTAGTTGTAAAAACCATCTTTAACTGTTGTGCAGAAGGCCCTTAAAACCCTGGTACCCTGCCTCTGCTGCACCATTGCCAGCGGGCTCTGGAAGTAGGGGTGCTGCAGCAACCCCAAAAAAAACACACTCTGTAGTTCAGAAGGTTAACATGCAATAAAGGTATCTTACGTTTTGTTTTTGTCTTATCACTTTTGCTGTGTATTCAAAGACAGAGGTTAAATGTCGGGAAATATCTTGTGACAAACCTCTGCTTAGTCTTTTAAAAGGAAAGTCGGTGTTTAGTTTTCTTTCTCTGACTGCAAAGTGAAGCATTTTGTAATGTGAACCAAGTGAAGTTGCAGGGGTACAGGAAGCATGAAAGCAACAGCGGTTTGTGGCCACGTTTCCTAAAATCGGACAAACGTTAAATACCTGTAAATGAAATGTACAAATATTTCAAAATATATCATCATCGAAGAAATAACAAATGAAGCACTTTGATTTTTTCTGATTCTGAAATGTGATGAAAACAACGTTTTTTAAAGAATCAAATATTCGCTGAAACCAAATTTCCACACATTAGATTTTGATTAGATTAGATTTTGTGGAACATATAGTAAAACTGCATGTCTGGGGAAATTGAATGCCCATCTCAAGAGCTAATTTCCACGGAAAATGGTGACTGTGTGCTACCACACCATGCTATAGTCCTATGTTTTTGAGGATGCACCCCAAAATACATGACAGGACTCATACTATGGCCTTACCACATGTAGAATGGAGAGGCTCATTTGCTACACTTATCCTTTGTGTAACGCTTTGTTTATCCACAATCCCCATGACTTTAGCAATGTAACACTGATGGTGGCAACCCTACACAGAAAGTTGTTCCACCACCCTTGTTGATGGGTACGCCATTGTTCTGCAGGAACACGATAACATCCATGAGTATATAAAAAAAACTCCATCCTGTAGTTAACGTAAGAGTGCAAGCTAGCAAAGTGGAAGATGGTGTTACCTTCTGCACGTAACCTTCCAGAAATATTTTAAATTAAACATTCACTCTGGTTTGAAAGTACCTTCAACAAGGCAAGAATTCCACAGAATCATCTTTGTTTTGAGTGAGCACAGTCCTGCACATTTCAGAAATCCGCCTTTCACGGTCCAAGCATATGTGGAGACTTTAAGCCTCATACTCAGAGCTGAAGCTTAAGTCACTGGGAGCTTCTTAGAGAAAAGGACGACAGGTGCCCCAGCTTTATGTAGGAATGACCTATTTTACCGACCCTGAAAGTAATAGAGATAGTGAAGCCAAGTCGGAAGCACAGACGTTCATGTTTCAATTGATTATTTCACCGCCTGAAAACTTAAGCAAAAATTGCAGGTTATTCGGAAAATGGTTTGTACCTTTTATTGATTAAAGCACAGATTTCACCCCTTTTTTAATTTCACATTTTCTTCATTTCTTGTAACAAAGTGTAATGATAGCCATTGCTCCGGTGAAAGGTTATAAACAAGATAAGTTTATTTCGTAAAGCGGCCGCAGCAGCAGAAACAATCCCTCGCCCACCTCCGTCTTTCTCCCCGACTCCAACCTTCCCTTTCTGGAATGTAGAATTCTCGACACACGTGCGTATGTCGAGAATTCTACAACACAACATATCCACCCCCTTTACAAACAATGGATGACATGCACAGTCCCATATAACTTAAAACTATGTACAAGATAAACTACAACAGTAGTATAACTTAAAGTCAACTTCACTCAACATAATCTCGTAAATATCTTGGAGGTTTATGAGGTCTTAACCCTACTCTTTTGGTTTGAACATTCCCTTTATTCATATCTGTGAGTGGTTCCATCTCTGTCTCTTGTTGACATTCATTTTGCAAACAATCTCTCTCCTGTAGGTCCACTCTTCCTTTATCTAATATGTCTTCATCACTCATAAGCAAAAAAACACTATTCTCATCTGGAACCCATCTCTCAGAGCCCATCTTCCTCTTTTCATTTCCATTACTTCTGCAATACAGTGCTACTTTCCTCTTATTCCACCGTTCACCATTTTCCAAAACAACATGAAATTCACGTACATCCTTAACCAAGTCGGGACCCCTAAATTTCATGCAGCTATTTCCAGTATTCACCGCTCTAATTTTCACCAAATCTCCCTTCTTAATATCCTTTTCCCAAATAGATTGTGATGTCCCTGCACTCTTTTGGATCGAATCTCCTTCCTCTAACACTGAAACCAACCATGGTGGGTTAACTCTTGTACATGCTTTCCTGCCTCTCATCCCCTCAAAAGGAATTTTACCCGTAACACTGTGCACAATGGCACAATACGCCCATACAAGATCGTCCAACATGGTACGTACATTCTTACCACTTCTTATAGCCATGTTGATAACACCCTTTACCATCCGATTGCACCTCTCTACCATACCATTGGCCTGTGGATTGTACAATGCAGTACGGGAATGATGTATCCCTGTCTGTTTGAGGAATTGTTCCATCTCATGGGAAACTAACTGTGTCCCATTATCTGTAATGAGTTTCGTTGGATAACCTTCTTCATGAAATATTTCCTGCATTGTCCTAATAGTTGCTCTGGTAGTAATATCTTTCATAAATTTGACTGTCAACCATTTTGAATGCACATCAATCATCACTAAAGCATATCTTAAGTCCCATGGAACACCATTCAAAGGTTCAATGAAATCCATGCACAATGTATGCCACACTATGCCAGGATCTGATATGGATACCAATAGACCTTGTCTGCCCACTTTCAATCTCTTCTCACTCTCCACACAATCAACACACCTCTCAACCCAATTGCAAACATCACCATCAATCCCTGGCCACCAAAGATTTTCCTTTAGTCTTTTTTTCGTTAAAGTCTGCCCTAAATGGCCTTCGTGAGCCAACCAAAACAGTTTGTATCTCACACCTACCGGAGGAACAAACCTGTCACCCCTCACCACGATATTCTTAGTGACAATAGACAATTCCTCCAGAATCTTTGCATAGGGTCGAACCTGAGGGTTTAATGTACTCTCTCTCCTTTCTCCATCAACAATTAAATTAATAACGTCTTTCATCACCTCATCTTTCTCCATTTCCTCACACCACTCCTCACGCGATACCACACCCTGAGTGCATTCCAGCACGTCTTCAACACTTGCAACAGCACCTTCACTCGCATAGTCTTGCATACGTTGTTTATCTACCTCCTGCCAATTCAATGGCAAGCGAGATAGGCAATCCGCCTGAACATTACGCCATCCAGGAATATATTCGATAGTAAACTGATACTCCTGCAACCTTGCAGCTAATCTGGCCAGGCGTGGAGACACTTTGTTGGCACCCCCAGGTAACAGTACCCTCAACAATGGTTTATGATCAGTGCGCAATATTATCTTAAGTCCCCAAATGTAAGTTCTGAAATACTCAATGCCCCACGATGCAGCCAATGTCTCTTTTTTAATGACCGAGTAATTTCGTTCCGATTTGGTCAATGATCGTGACGCAAATGCCACAGTCTCTTCTCCTTTGTCAGAGATCTGTGAAAGCACAGCTCCTAGACCAATTGCACTCACATCCACTGTTATAATAGTCTTAGCTTCAAGATTGAAAGGTACCAAAACTTTAGCTTCACACATTTCTTTTTTTATGTTTTGAAAAGCTGTCTCTTGATCATCCCCCCATTGGAACTTTTGCCCCTTGCGTAAAAGTTTTCTTATACTCTCCGTTTTATCAGCAAAATTCTTTATGAATTTGGAGTAGTACTCAATGAGTCCCATGAATGATCTCAGCTGTTCTTTATTCTGGGGGGATGGAACTTTTTCAATGGCATCCAACAGTTTCCTCATTGGTTTTACTCCATGTTCAGAGAGGGTATATCCCAAATACTCAATTTCTTCAACTAAAAATTTACATTTTTCTCTTTTTAGTGTAAGACCTGCTCTCATAACTCTCTCTAATACACACTTCAGTACTTGGTTATGTTTTTCCAAAGTTTCTCCAAAAATCAAGATGTCGTCTTGAAAGTACAGCACGTTATCAACCCCTTCAAACACATCACACATAATTCTCTGAAACACACCTGCTGCAGAGGCCAAACCAAATGGCAACCTAATAAACTGATAGACCCCCTCCATAGTAATAAATGCTGTTAACTCTTTGGATTCTTTGTGCAATTTGACATGATGATATGCACTCCTAAGATCTAACTTGGAAAAATATTTTCCCCCTCTCAGGAGTAAAACTAATTCGTTAATATTGGGCAATGGGTAATTATCAACCACTATATTCTGGTTAAGTGATCTGAGGTCGACACAGAATCTCAAAGACCCATCAGGCTTACTTGTGATGACCACTGGGGAGATCCAACTTGATGTTTCAATACGTTCTATGATGCCTTCTTGTACCATGTCACCAATCATTTTCTTTACCTCGTTCCTTGCCTTAATAGGAACTCTCCTCAATTTGTGCTGCACAGGAACTGCACCTTTCCTTAGCATGATTTTGTGTGTATACCCTTTAAGTGCTCCTACTTTATTGGTGAAAACTTCTTTGTATTCCTCCAATACATTACCCAAGTTATCGTCTTGCAACGATATGACCCTATTATCTGTCCTGGGATCCAATCTTATGTGTAAATCATACTGGTGATGCCAACCCAGAATTGGTGGACCATTAGTAGCCACATAAACCTAACCCTCAATTTGTCTCTAAGCAAAACTTATGTTGGCCAACATGTAACCAATTATATCTATTTTCTCACTCTGATAACCACCAGGATTGATATCCTTTGGTAGAAGACGCACATTGGGCCATTGTTTAACCAATAAGCTTTTGGGTACAATTGTGTATAGTGAACCAGAATCAATCATTAGTCGTACCTTTCTCCCACGTACTATAAAATTTGCTGTTGGTCTGGGAGGTCTATGTATACTTTTCACCACCTGTCCATTGTTCTCTATGGATAAAACTCTATCTATTTCTTCAGCCTCCTCCATATAATCTTGATGTATGATACCTACTCTAGATTTTCCATTATTCTTACACATGCATGCAAAATGCGCCTTTTTACCACATTTCATGCAATCCTTACCCAAGGCAAAGCATGATTTTGAATTTGCATTGTGAAACTTACTCCCACATCTCGTACACACCTTACTGTAAGACTTGTTGACAACGATATTCTTATTTGCACCCTTGAACATACGCCTACCTTTTGTACTTGCCAAAACATCATTGCCTTCTTTTATAATACACGTTGTATTTGTATCAGAACTACCATTGGACACTCTCTCTTTCTTTTCCATCTCTCTCATACAATATTCAGATTGTTCCACAACTTTTGCTAAATCGATAGCATCCTTCAACGACGGATTTTTGGCTGCCCATAATCTTTCCTGCATTTTTTTGCTATGACACTGAACGATTAATTGATCTTGTATCAATTCTTCAGTCATCGCACCAAATTGACATTTGGTGGATAACTCCCTCAACCTGGTGACAAATTCGTCAATACTCTCCTCTGATCTTTGTGGTTGAGTATAAAATGTATGTCTTGCCATGACAATGTTGACTTCTTTCGAAAATCTTTTTTCCAGTCTATTCCTCGCCTCCTTATATTCAACCATTTCCGGTTGACCTTCTACTACTAATGGTTGAGGTAAGTACTTAAATATGCGCTGACCTTCCTGTCCTATAGTACTCAAAAGAATAGCTTTTTTTCTCGCTGGTCTCAAATCCTGGCCGTCAAGTGCCACCAAATAATTCTCAAAAATGTCAATCCATTCACCCCAAGGAATAGATGGATTACCTGGTTGTGCAATGAACGGGGGAGGTGGTACTATACCTTGGGTATTGGTGGCCATGGTAATTCACAATGTAAATATTGGACCTTTCACTTTGTTGTATATATATATATATATATATATATATATATATATATATATATTTTTTTTTTTATAAGACCAGCCTAATAAGTCTTAAAACACAAATCTAGGCAACATCAAACATTGTTGATAGACAGTCACACTTTTGTGTAGAACCTTGATGGCCTTCAACATTAAATTGTCCACTTTAAAAATTGAAATCCGATTTTTACTCCCAAAATGGCCGCCACGTTATGAGAAATCAGATTTTTACTCCCAAAATGGCTGCCACGTTAATGGACGATTGTTCCAGCTTGTATTTCCTACCCCCAAGATGGCCGCCACGTCATTCGACGTTTTCTTTAAGGGCGGTAGGGGTTGGTTTGTAGAAAATACATTTTTAGCTTACTAGCCTTAATACGCTTCAAAATCCATGCGCGTCGACCCGCCTTTCTTTCGTGCCATCCAAATTTAAATCAGGAAGGAAGTCGTTATCCTCGGTTGCCGTCAAGATCGCGGGTCCACTCTCACGTTTCTGTGCCACGGTAATATGGAGGTGGAGGTAGGCGCTTGTCACCAATGTAATGATAGCCGCTGCTCCGGTGAAAGGTTATAAACAAAATAAGTTTATTTCGTAAAGCGGCCGCAGCAGCAGAAACAATCCCTCGCCCACCTCCGTCTTTCTCCCCGACTCCAACCGTCCCTTTCTGGAATGTAGAATTCTCGACACACGCGCGTATGTCGAGAATTCTACAACACAACACAAAGTTGCCTCCCGTGCAATGCTCTCCGTGAACATGCGCTTTTATACTAAAGACGACTCATGCATATACTTATCCTGCATATATGAAATGCATCACTATTGAAACTCCTAACAGCCACAGACGATTATTCACCAGAATGACAGAGGTAGCGGAAGTGACATCACAAGCCTTTTGTCTACAATGGCAATGACATCACAAGAGATGACATCATATGACATTTGTTGACCGCCTCTTTATAGCCTCTTTCACGTCTCCCACCTGTCCCACTCTCTCATCCGTTTTTTCTCCCCTGCCTCTGACGCCACATCACCACTCTACTTCTCTCCTAAATCCCCCACCTCACAGCAGTTACTGTTTTTTTAAAATCTTTTTATCACTTTCTCATCTATCTCTCCTTTTTTATTATTTATCCTTTTTATCCCCTCTTTCGCCTCTCTCCCCTCTTTCTACGAGGTACCTCTCACACCAGTCTGCCTCTTTATCTCCTCTCCTGCCCCCCTTCTCTGGCTCTTTGAATTGTTGCTTTATGATCTGTCTGTCATCTTTTTCTTTGCTGCCTCTCTCATCCAACCGTCTCCACTACTTCTTTCTCGCCCTTGTTTCACCCTCTCTTTCTGTCACGTCTCCTGTCTCTTTACCATTTTGTTATAGCCTGTGTCTTTCCCTCATCTCTCACCTTCCTCAATCTCCCTTTCAAGTGTTTGTTTGTTGCTATCACAATTGGTCTTCTCTTTGTCAGCGTTCTCTTTATTACCTCCCTTGCACATTCAAACACACACAAACACCTGTCTTTGTCTTTCTCTCACTCATCTGCCACTCTGCAGTGTCCTCTTGTCCACGAATGGCTTAAAGTTGAATGAAACAAAAAATGTTGATTGAGCCCAGATAAAAAATATAAGCAAGCATTGGTGAAGCCAATAGTTATGGCATCTGCCACAGCATTTTGGATTTGTCAATGCTTTTGTTTTGTCATGATTTTTGCAAAACCTTATTATTGGGCAAGCTGCTGGGCCTTCATAAATCTAAGAAAAACATTGACTAAAAACACAAATATTAACTAGAAGCACTACCATATTAGTCCCTAGCACTAAGGTAACTACTTGTGTGTTCATGACAACATTGACTAAAAGCACTACCACAGAAGTCCCTGGTAAGTACTTTGTGTGTTCACGTGCTTCTTGTGGATGTGCTGAATGCCATCTCTCCAATGAAGTTTGCCAATGGCTCAAGTGGGTTAACCCATTACTCCATGCTGCAGTCTGTAGTGGGCGGAGGGAAAATGTGAATGACACAATAAAAGACCAATTAATTGAAGAAGGGTGGCTGAAAGCCCCTATATTATTTTTATAATTTTAGTAATATCGAAAGGTCTTGGCTAACACTAGACTTAAAAAAGAGAACTGCTTTAATGAAAAAAAAAAAAGAAAGGACTCTTTGATGTAAGCCATGATGTAGTGATCAGGGTGAAATCAAGATTAAAGAGACAACAAACAATTAAAGGCCTTTAAGCCTTAGGTTCACTGATTATTTTTATTAATGCAAGCATATATCACAAAATGAAAAAAGCTTGCAGCTACCTAAACATGGCCGCCATAGGCTTACAATAAAAAAAATCAAATAAAAGAAATCACTGAGTTGGCTGCTGTACTAGTGATGTTCTTTAAATACAAAGGCCCTCATTATGAACATGGCGGTCATTACCGCCAACGCCATGGCGGTCCAGACCACCATATTCTGAACACAGTAGTGAACTGGCTGCAAAGCAGCCAGGCCACTGCTACCCACCGCCAGGCCAGAATCAACCGCCGAGCCGATGGTAGGCACTTTCGACCTGACGGTGGAGTCCGGACCGGCAGTGGGATTATGATCCCATTTCCACCAGGGATTTCCTGGCGGGATACCCCCGCCCAGGTAATCCCTGGTGGAAAACATACAGGTGTCAGGAATTCTCATTCCTGTCACCTGTATGTGATATGCCACGCCCCCCCTTGCCACTACCACCACCCACCCCCAAGTCACTAGAACCACCCCCACCCCCGAACTCTGAAAACCGGTCCCCCACCCCTGCTCCCCCAAATCTCCCTATAGACCTCACAGCTCCCCACTCACCATCCCTCACCCACCCCCGTCCATACAGGTCCACCCCAAGCCCCCACATCCTCATACACCCATACACCGACATGCACACACACATTCATACGCTCAGACACACATCCCCCCTTCACAAACACACACACACCCCTCCATCTTTCCCTCTCGGACAGCAGTTACCTGTTCCGTTGTGCTGCTCCGGGAGGGAACGGGCTTCTTAGATGCTGCTCCGCCGGCATCTCTGCGTCTCCATACACCGCCATGCCTATAACTGCATCTTTATAGGCGTGGCAGGGTATGGACTGACGTGGTGTTGAGGGTGGAGCAGCATCCACCCTGTCACTGACCGCCAGCATGGCGAATGGCGGGCCTCACCGCCATCAATGGCGGTGAGGCTCCATGCGTCAGAATATGGCGGAATGCCTGCTGCCGCCACTGGCGGTCTTCTGTCGACAGTCAGCATGGTCGGCGGCGGGCAATCCCGCCATGTTCATAATGACCACCCAAGTCTTTCAGTTGTGACCTGCATTTTCCTATTATTCTTTGTGGCTACAAGGATAAATCACTGCCAATCCAAGCAATCACATTACGGTAGCTACAATGTGACAGTACCATTTAAACACTTTAAAAGGGAGAGTAAAAATCTCCATCTAACTGGACACTTAAAGTGCAGGCAAAATAATTTGCTGGTACTTAAAGATAATATTAAAAAAAAAAAAAAGCACACTTGGAACTAGTTTTGCAGTATAAAGGGAAAGGAATTATTTTTAGGTGGATTTAAACCTTGTGCACTGGCTTTGTGCAGTTAAAGTGAATGGAGCCTATAAGGAAAGTGTGCTACCCGCTGCAAATGCAGTATGATGCAAGTGACCAATTGAGCGGAAGCAAATTGTCAGTGACAGTTTATCAGACTGATGGATGACGCCGACTGACCATAAGTCCCTCTCATATGTATATTATCTAAAAATGTTTTAGGAAAATCGATAGTCTGGCAAGACAATTAAAGCTGTCTCAAAGGTGAGGCCTAAAAACACAGTAAGGCATTCCAACCATCAATTCCAAAATATGGTGAATGTCATATGTATTACTGCAATCAAAGGTCAAATTCCATGTTGTTATCACAGAGCAGCATAACTGACTAGAGGAACTGCTTTCTGCATCAAATACTCCATTCCAGAATCTCTTTACAGAAGATTTCAACGGAGGCTGTGCTCACAGGGCCAGTTACTCTGATTCTGCAACTCTACACAGATATCACCCATTTTGCTCTGGTTAAGGTTAAATAGCTTTGTTTATAAATATTACAAATGAAAACAAAACAATGCATAGACTATACATGGGGAAACAATCTTTACCACATAGTCTTTACCACAAAGTGCCTTTAAAACACAGTCTGCACCAGGCTTAACTTTTTACCACAAAGGCCTTTAGCGCACGTGCCTTTACAACGCTCAGTGTAGTATGCTGTTTATTACTGTTGCTGCGGGAGCGGAGAGACATCATGGCCCACTCAAAGTGTTGCCTCTCTAAAATGATGGCCTGTCACCAGATTCAGCAAAAACAATAAAGAACGTATTGTAATTTGAAAATCTGCTTATACGCTATTCATTTCATCCCAATGAAAATAAATGTGTCCCAATAATAAATGTTATTTGAAACAAGTGGGCTAGTAGTAGTTCCCCACTTTTATTATTATAGTGTGAAAGTCAAATTCAATTTTAAGACCACAGTACAGCTTAATTAATTTGAGAAAACTCTACTTCTATTCTACAATCGCTTTACACCCCTGTTAGAAATGGGGTTTTTGGTTGGCAGTCAGGTTACCCCCTGTCCAAGCAAAAGCCCTCACTCTAGTCAGGGTAAGTCACACACAATCCAAGATTATCCTGTGCCCACCCTCTGGTAGCTTGGCACGAGCAGTCAGGCTTAACTTGGAAGGCAATGTGTAAAGTATTTGTGCAATAAATCATACAATACCACCATATAGCACCACTTTCTGGAGGCCCCTTGGGTGGGTACCCTCAATGCCCTGCAGAATCCTCTTAGTTGTTTGACCGTATATGCATCCAACTGGACTAGGTCAAAGTCCCCTGTCTGAGACCCAGTCAGAGACATGTTGAGTGAGGATTTAGTTTTTGAAAATTGTCAGGAAAAAAATCGGGTTTTCAAAAAGAGATAAAAACCAAGTTGACCTTCAACTGTGGGTAGGTAGTGAAATACTTAGCTACTGTATGTCACTGCACAAATACAAGTCCTATCCTCACCGCTGATCACCAATGTTAGAAATGGGGTTTTTGGTTGGCAGTCAGGTTACCCCCTGTCCAAGCAAAAGCCCTCACTCTAGTCAGGGTAAGTCACACACAATCCAAGATTATCCTGTGCCCACCCTCTGGTAGCTTGGCACGAGCAGTCAGGCTTAACTTAGAAGGCAATGTGTAAAGTATTTGTGCAATAAATCATACAATACCACCATATAGCACCACAAAAATACACCACACAGTGTTTAGAAAAATATATAATATTTATCAGGATAATTGTAGGTCAAAAAGAATAAAGTTGCAATGGAAAATTGTAGAAATATCACGGAAAAGTGATATAAAGTGTCTTAAAGTCTTTAGAATATAAACAAAGTCTCTTTCAAGCACAAGTACCTGGTTGGGAGTGGAAAACTATCCTCAGAGGGCCACAAGAGAAGAGGTGCGTGGAAAAAGGGGTGTGTGCGTCGATTTCTCCCCAGCACACACGGACTTGCGTCGTTATTTTCCACGCGGGGAAATCGGGCGTCGTTTTCCGGCGCGCGGACAGTCTCTTTCTGTGGATCGCGGGGATTACCAGATGTCCCGGGTCTGTGCGTGGATTTTCCTGCTTGTTCTCCGGCTGCGCGTCGGTCTGCGGGGCTGCGCGTCGAAATTACGATCTCACGGCAGGCGTTGCGTCGATTTCTCCTCTAGACTTCGATCTGCGGGGCTGTGCGTTGAAATTACGATCTCACGGCAGGCGTCGCGTCGATTTCTCCTCTAGAGGTCGGGCGGCTTTGTCCTTGCGAGGCCGTGCGTCGGATCTTCGATCGTCCCAAGAGCGTCGCGTCGATCAGCGTCGGAGTGCGGCGTTTTTCTCGCCGCGAAACAAGCTGTGCGTCTAAATTTTCGGCGCACGGAGCGTCCAAGTAAAAGAGAGAAGTCTTTTTGGTCCTGAGACTTCAAGGAACAGGAGGCAAGCTCTATCCAAGCCCTTGGAGAGCACTTTCACAGCCAGACAAGAGTTCAGCAAGGCAGCAGGGCAACAGCAAGGCAGCAGTCCTTTGTAGAAAGCAGACAGGTGAGTCCTTTGAGCAGCCAGGCAGTTCTTCTTGGCAGGATGTAGTTTCTGGTTCAGGTTTCTTCTCCAGCAAGTGTCTGATGAGGTAGGGCAGAGGCCCTGTTTTATACCCAAATGTGCCTTTGAAGTGGGGGAGACTTCAAAGAGTGGCTAAGAAGTGCACCAGGTCCCCTTTCAATTCAATCCTGTCTGCCAGGGTCCCAGTAGGGGGTGTGGCAGTCCTTTGTGTGAGGGCAGGCCCTCCACCCTCCCAGCCCAGGAAGACCCATTCAAAATGCAGATGTATGCAAGTGAGGCTGAGTACCCTGTGTTTGGGGTGTGAGTGAATGCACAAGGGGCTGTCAACCAAGCCCAGCCAGACGTGGATTGTAAGGCACAGAAGGATTTAAGTGCAAAGAAATGCTCACTTTCTAAAAGTGGCATTTCTAGAATAGTAATATTAAATCCGACTTCACCAGTGAGTAGGACTTTGTATTACCATTCTGGCCATACTAAATATGACCTTCCTGCTCCTTTCAGATCAGCAGCTGCCACTTCAACAGTGTATGAGGGCAGCCCCAATGTTAGCCTATGAAGGGAGCAGGCCTCACAGTAGTGTGAAAACGAATTTAGGAGTTTTACACTACCAGGACATATAACTACACAGGTACATGTCCTGCCTTTTATCTACACAGCACCCTGCCTTAGGGGTTACCTAGGGCACACCTTAAGGGTGACTTATATGTAGAAAAAGGGGAGTTCTAGGCTTGGCAAGAACTTTTAAATGCCAAGTCGATGTGGCAGTGAAACTGCACACACAGGCCTTGCAATGGCAGGCCTGAGACAAGAAAAAGGGGCTACTTAAGTGGGTGGCACAACCAGTGCTGCTGGCCCACTAGTAGCATTTAATTTACCAGCCCTATGCACATAAAGTGCACCTTACTAGGGACTTATAAGTAAATTAATAGTCCAATCAGGTATGATTCCAGGTTACCATGTTTTAGGGGAGAGAGCATATGCACTTTAGCCCTGGTTAGCAGGGGTAAAGTGCGCAGAGTCTATAAACCAGCAAAAACAGTGTCCAAAAAGTGGAGGGAGGCAGGCAAAAAGTTAGGGGTGACTACCCTAAGGCTGTCAGGTCTAACATGTGTCCCCCCCAGCTGAAAGTGGGGAGAGCTACCCGACCTCCTGGGAGCTCTCATCGCTAAGGCGGAAGTACCTGGAGAGACCATCAGCATTGGCGTGGTCAACCCCTGGGCGATGTTCCACCATAAAGTCCATCCCCTGTAGGGAAATGGACCACCTCAAGAGTTTTGGATTCTCACCCCTCATCTGCATGAGCCATGTGAGGGGCCTGTGGTCTGTCTGAACCCGGAAGTGAGTCCCAAACAGGTAGGGTCTTAGCTTCTTCAGTGCCCAGACCACAGCAAAAGCTTCTCTCTCAATAGCACTCCACCTCTGTTCCCGTGGTAATAGCCTTCTGCTAATAAAGACTACCGGTTGATCTCTGCCCTCCTCATTCAGCTGTGCTAGGACTGCCCCTATGCCATGCTCTGAAGCGTCTGTCTGCACGATAAATTCCTGGGAGTAGTCAGGGGCCATGAGCACGGGGGCCGTGCACATGGCTTCCTTCAGGGCGTCAAAGGCTTTCTGACAAGCCTCTGTCCAATTCACCAACCTAGGTTGTTTCTTGGAAGTGAGTTCTGTCAAGGGTGTTACAATGGTACCATAGCCCTTGACAAATCTGCGGTAGTATCCTGTGAGGCCTAGAAAGGCTCTCACCTCAGTCTGCGTTCGCAGTGGTTGCCAGGCCTTGATAGTTTCAATCTTGGCCTGGAGTGGCTGCACCTTGCCACCACCCACTAGGTGTCCCAAGTACACCACGGAACCCTGCCCAATCTGGCACTTACTAGCCTTGATGGTCAGGCCTGCCTGTTGCAGGGCCTGAAGCACCTCCTTGAGGTGAAGCAGGTGTTCCTCCCAGCTGGAACTGTAGACAGCTATGTCATCCAGGTAGGCTGCACAGAAGGCATCCTTGCCAGCTAGGACCCCGTTAACCAACCGTTGGAAGGTAGCGGGGGCATTTTTCAACCCAAACGGCATCACCCGGAACTGGTAATGGCCATCAGGGGTTGAAAATGCGGATCTTTCCTTAGCCCCTTCAGTCAGGGCGATCTGCCAGTACCCTGAAGTAAGATCAAACGTACTCAGGAACTTGGCAACGCCTAGCCTGTCCACGAGCTCATCAGCTCGGGGGATGGGGTGAGCATCAGTCCGTGTGACTGAGTTGAGACCCCGGTAGTCCACACAGAACCGGAGTTCTGGCTTCGCACCTGGGGCAGTAGCCTTAGGGACCAACACCACTGGGCTGGCCCAGGGACTACTGGATTTCTCGATAACCCCTAGAGTCAACATCTTGGAGACCTCCTCCTTGATGCTAGCCTTCACCTTATCCGACAACCTGTAAATTTTGTTCTTCACAGGGAGACTGTCACCAGTGTCAATATCATGAACACAGAGGTGGGTCAGTCCAGGAGTAAGGGAGAACAGGGGGGAGAACTGCTCCAACAGCTCATAGCAGTCTCCTTTCTGGTTTAGAGTCAGGGAGTCAGACAGAATGACCCCGCTTACTGACCCATCACCTTCTTGGGCAGAGAGGAGGTCGGGGAGAGGTTCACTCTCCTCTTCCATTCCTTCATCTGTGACCAGAAGCATGTTGATCTCCGACCTCTCAAAATGAGCTTTTAGTCGGTTCACATGGAGCACCCTTAGGGGATTCCTAGGGGTTTGGAGGTCCACTAGGTAAGTGGCCTCCCCTTTCCGCTCCTTTATTTCAAATGGGCCAGACCAGCGGTCCTGGAGAGCTCTGGGCTCTACTGGCTCCATTACCCACACTTTGTCTCCAGGTTGAAACTCTACCAGGGTGGCCTTTTGGTCATACCAGTGTTTCATTACCTCTTGACTGGCCTCAAGGTTACTTTGGGCCTCTTTCCAGAAGCGGGTCATCTGGTTGCGGAGGGCCAACATGTAGCTGACCACATCCTGAGGGGGTGTCTTTGGAGCTTTCTCCAATCCCTCCTTGACAATGCTTAAGGGTCCCCTGACAGGGTACCCGTAGAGAAGCTCAAAGGGACTGAACCCTACCCCCCTCTGGGGGACCTCTCTGTAGGCAAAGAGAAGGCATGGTAAGAGGACGTCCCACCTACGCCTCATGGCCTCAGAGAGGCCACCAATCATGCCTTTCAGGGTCTTGTTGAATCTCTCCACAAGACCATTAGACTGGGGGTGATAGGGTGTGGTGAACTTGTAGGTTACACCACACGCATCCCATAGAGACTTCATGTATGCAGACATGAAGTTAGTGCCTCTGTCAGATACTATCTCCTTGGGGAACCCCACACGGGTAAATATCCCCATCAGAGTTCTGGTCACCACCGGTGCGGTTACGGTCCTCAGAGGGATTGCCTCTGGGGAACGGGTGGCATGGTCCACCAAAACCAGGATAAACCTGTTGCCTAAGGCAGTTTTGGGGTCCAAGGGACCAACAATGTCGATGCCCACCCTTTCAAAGGGGGTGCCAACGACAGGAAGTGGAATCAGGGGGGTTTTAACCCTTTTTCCTGCTTTACCACTGGCCTGGCAGGTAGGACAAGATCTGCAGAACTTATCTGAGTGTGTCCTCATTTTGGGCCAATAAAAGTGGGTGACAAGCCTGTTAAAGGTCTTGCCCTGCCCCAAATGTCCTGCCAGGGGAATGTCGTGAGCTAGACCCAGTAGGAAGGTTCGGTAACATTGGGGGACCACCAGCATACGTGCTGCCCCAAAGGCCGGAACCTTAGGCTCACTGTAGAGGAGATCATTCTCCCAATATAGGTGGTGATTGCCAGAGGCGTCACCTGCTGCCTGGTTTGAGGCTTGTTTCCTCAAACCTTCCAGAGTGGGACATTCTTTCTTCGCCTTGCAGAATTCCTCCCTGGTGGGTCCACCCTCAACTTGCCAGCCAGCAAGCTCAGGTAAGTCACCTAGGGTGGCAATGTCTTCCCCAGTTGGCTCGGGAGCCTCCTCCTCAGGAGCCCCGTCAGCCACTGTGGGAACTTCTGGGGCTGGTTTCCCGCGCCCCTGGTCCCTCCTCCTGGCAGCTCTCTGGGCCATCGTTCCAGGCTCCAGATGCCCTTGACTTCCCTCTCGGTCAGCCATGGACCGTGTGGTCATGCAGACCCACTCAGGTAACCCTAACATCTCCAGGTGAGACTTGAGCTCCACTTTTTTCCAAGCAGTGTGCTCAAGATCATTGCCTAACAGACAATCTACAGGCATGGCAGGACTCACAGCTACTTTCAGAGTACCAGAGACCCCCCCCACTCAAAGGGAACCAGAGCCACTGGTAGGTGACTCTCGCGATTGTCAGCGACTATGAACTGGTGGAATGTATTAGGGACTATCTGCTCTGTTGACACCAGCTGACTCTTGATAGTAGTCATACTGGCTCCTGTGTCACGCAGAGCCTCCACCTTCTGCCCATCAATGGTGACCCACTGCCGGTACTTGGAAGTATTTTTGGGCATGTGGGCCTTGGGCACCATTTCTCCTTCTCCCAGGGACACTAGGGAAATCTCTACCTGCTCCCCAAAGCTACTTGGGTCCATCTCCCCCCCGAGCGCTATACTAGTCAACCCAGGTGCCTGTCCGGTAGTGGACGGTGCCCTCTTGGGGCACTGTGGATCGCCTTTGTAGTGACCATACTGGTAACACTCCATGCATTTGGGGCTAGATCTCCCTGACTTGTCATATGTCCCTGGCTTTTTCCCAAATTTGGAAAAGGAAGGGTTGCCACCCCCTCCCTGGGAATTCTTTTGGGGGCCTTTGGAGAGTTCCTTATCTGCAAGTTTATCTCCCCCCTCTTTCTTCTGTTGGGAACCCTGACCACCTTTGTGGGAGTCCCCCCCAGGTACCTTCTTGGACACTTTGGTGCTAACCCAGAGGTCCGCCTCCTCAGCAAGCTTCCTGGGATCAGTCAGCTTACTATCCACTAGGTGCTGGCGCAACTCTGTATAAGTAGTATTAAGCATATGCTCTCTCAGAATCAAGTCATATAAACCTTTATAATCTGCTACTTTGTTGCCCCGCACCCATCCATTCAGTGCCTTACTGGAGAAATCAAAGAAATCTACCCATGTTTGTGTGGTTTGTTTGGTGCTGTCCCTGAACCTCTGACGGTATCCCTCAGGTGTCAGCCCAAACTTGGCAAGTAAAGTGGCTTTCTGAAGTGGGTATGTGTTTTGATCAGGTTGATTCAATGTGAGAAGTGTGTCCCTCCCCAATGGCGGCACATAACCCCACATAGCTACCCCCCATTGCCCTTCAGGAACCTCATGAGCCCTTAGTGCAACTTCATAAGCAGCTAACCATTTATCTATGTCATCTCCCACCACAAAACTGGGCACCACATTTTTGGGTATACGAACCTTCTTTTCTCCAGCAGGTCCTGTCTGTATGCTGCCACCATTATTGCTGGATTCAGACTGTCTTGCCTTGATCTCCAGCTCCTTGAGACTCAGTTCATGAGCCAACAATAGTTTCTTTTCAGCCAAAGCTCTTTCAGCTTCCACCTGTTTGGCTGCTCTTTCAGCTTCCGCTTGTTTGGCTGCCCTTTCAGCTTCTGCTTGAATCTGTTTGGCTGTTCTTTCAGCTTCAATCTGTTTGGCTGCTCTTTCAGCCTCAGCTTGTTTGGCTTCTCTCTCTGCCCTCCTCTCCTCCTGTTGAGCCTCAATTTTCAGTTTTGCCATTTGCAATTGGAACTCCCTTTCCTCTCTCCTTTCCTCTGCGGTCAGGCTTTGCATAGAGACACTGCTCCCTGGTCTGGAAGGGGGCACAATTGCAGTGGTAACACCATCCACCGATAGTGAAAATTCCTCTGAGGGGCCATGTTCTGGCTCCTCTTCCTCATCATCCTCTAAATGGGCTTCTGCCCAGGCCCTCAGCGCCACTTGAAAGTCCTCCTTTCTGGAGGCCCCTTGGGTGGGTACCCTCAATGCCCTGCAGAATCCTCTTAGTTGTTTGACCGTATATGCATCCAACTGGACTAGGTCAAAGTCCCCTGTCTGAGACCCAGTCAGAGACATGTTGAGTGAGGATTTAGTTTTTGAAAATTGTCAGGAAAAAAATCGGGTTTTCAAAAAGAGATAAAAACCAAGTTGACCTTCAACTGTGGGTAGGTAGTGAAATACTTAGCTACTGTATGTCACTGCACAAATACAAGTCCTATCCTCACCGCTGATCACCAATGTTAGAAATGGGGTTTTTGGTTGGCAGTCAGGTTACCCCCTGTCCAAGCAAAAGCCCTCACTCTAGTCAGGGTAAGTCACACACAATCCAAGATTATCCTGTGCCCACCCTCTGGTAGCTTGGCACGAGCAGTCAGGCTTAACTTAGAAGGCAATGTGTAAAGTATTTGTGCAATAAATCATACAATACCACCATATAGCACCACAAAAATACACCACACAGTGTTTAGAAAAATATATAATATTTATCAGGATAATTGTAGGTCAAAAAGAATAAAGTTGCAATGGAAAATTGTAGAAATATCACGGAAAAGTGATATAAAGTGTCTTAAAGTCTTTAGAATATAAACAAAGTCTCTTTCAAGCACAAGTACCTGGTTGGGAGTGGAAAACTCTCCTCAGAGGGCCACAAGAGAAGAGGTGCGTGGAAAAAGGGGTGTGTGCGTCGATTTCTCCCCAGCACACACGGACTTGCGTCGTTATTTTCCACGCGGGGAAGTCGGGCGTCGTTTTCCGGCGCGCGGACAGTCTCTTTCTGTGGATCGCGGGGATTACCAGATGTCCCGGGTCTGTGCGTGGATTTTCCTGCTTGTTCTCCGGCTGCGCGTCGGTCTGCGGGGCTGCGCGTCGAAATTACGATCTCACGGCAGGCGTTGCGTCGATTTCTCCTCTAGACTTCGATCTGCGGGGCTGTGCGTTGAAATTACGATCTCACGGCAGGCGTTGCGTCGATTTCTCCTCTAGAGGTCGGGCGGCGTTGTCCTTGCGAGGCCTTGCGTCGGATCTTCGATCGTCCCAAGAGCGTCGCGTCGATCAGCGTCGGAGTGCAGCGTTTTTCTCGCCGCGAAACAAGCTGTGCGTCGAAATTTTCGGCGCACGGAGCGTCCAAGTAAAAGAGAGAAGTCTTTTTGGTCCTGAGACTTCAAGGAACAGGAGGCAAGCTCTATCCAAGCCCTTGGAGAGCACTTTCACAGCCAGACAAGAGTTCAGCAAGGCAGCAGGGCAACAGCAAGGCAGCAGTCCTTTGTAGAAAGCAGACAGGTGAGTCCTTTGAGCAGCCAGGCAGTTCTTCTTGGCAGGATGTAGTTTCTGGTTCAGGTTTCTTCTCCAGCAAGTGTCTTATGAGGTAGGGCAGAGGCCCTGTTTTATACCCAAATGTGCCTTTGAAGTGGGGGAGACTTCAAAGAGTGGCTAAGAAGTGCACCAGGTCCCCTTTCAGTTCAATCCTGTCTGCCAGGGTCCCAGTAGGGGGTGTGGCAGTCCTTTGTGTGAGGGCAGGCCCTCCACCCTCCCAGCCCAGGAAGACCCATTCAAAATGCAGATGTATGCAAGTGAGGCTGAGTACCCTGTGTTTGGGGTGTGAGTGAATGCACAAGGGGCTGTCAACCAAGCCCAGCCAGACGTGGATTGTAAGGCACAGAAGGATTTAAGTGCAAAGAAATGCTCACTTTCTAAAAGTGGCATTTCTAGAATAGTAATATTAAATCTGACTTCACCAGTCAGTAGGACTTTGTATTACCATTCTGGCCATACTAAATATGACCTTCCTGCTCCTTTCAGATCAGCAGCTGCCACTTCAACAGTGTATGAGGGCAGCCCCAATGTTAGCCTATGAAGGGAGCAGGCCTCACAGTAGTGTGAAAACGAATTTAGGAGTTTTACACTACCAGGACATATAACTACACAGGTACATGTCCTGCCTTTTACCTACACAGCACCCTGCCTTAGGGGTTACCTAGGGCACACCTTAAGGGTGACTTATATGTAGAAAAAGGGGAGTTCTAGGCTTGGCAAGAACTTTTAAATGCCAAGTCGATGTGGCAGTGAAACTGCACACACAGGCCTTGCAATGGCAGGCCTGAGACAAGAAAAAGGGGCTACTTAAGTGGGTGGCACAACCAGTGCTGCTGGCCCACTAGTAGCATTTAATTTACCAGCCCTATGCACATAAAGTGCACCTTACTAGGGACTTATAAGTAAATTAATAGTCCAATCAGGTATGATTCCAGGTTACCATGTTTTAGGGGAGAGAGCATATGCACTTTAGCCCTGGTTAGCAGGGGTAAAGTGCGCAGAGTCTATAAACCAGCAAAAACAGTGTCCAAAAAGTGGAGGGAGGCAGGCAAAAAGTTAGGGGTGACTACCCTAAGGCTGTCAGGTCTAACAACCCCCAATCTAAAGGGGTCTTACTTTTAAAGGCCTAAGTACTGTGATGTTATCTCCCTATACAATTATATAGCTCTTCAGATATATGCTCACATATGCAAAGTATCACAAAATAAGCCCCGAGAAAAGATTGCATGAGATGCCAACTGTGTTAAATGTCTATGTTCTCTTTCACGTAGTGTGACAAAAATGATCCAATAAACAATGATCAGCATTGTCTTAATACAAACATTTTTCCAGTATTGAAAATGCATTAAATATATTTTTAATTGTCATTAGACCTAAAAAACGAATTTAGTGCTAAAACCCTTCTTACAAGTTGGGCGGGATAAGTGGGCTATGTACCATGCCCTCTAAATACCACTACCACAGTGAGAAG
The DNA here is from genome assembly GCF_031143425.1 of Pleurodeles waltl. Lineage (NCBI taxonomy): Eukaryota > Metazoa > Chordata > Amphibia > Caudata > Salamandridae > Pleurodeles > Pleurodeles waltl. The sequence continues at coordinate 404,776,006 of NC_090440.1, forward strand.
TATTTTCCTTGTGTGGTAAATACAACTATTCTGTGTTTTCATTATGAAATGAGGCATAACATGCAGAACATGTTTTTATCACATCATATTCTACCTGTTTCACCCTTTTCCAGGCCATTTTCCACAATAAATGTTGGCAGGATTGACCTGCTGTGATCATTCATGAGAAAACTTTCAGGAGAAACCTCTGAGAGTGTGATAATTATCATACAATTCATAACACAAGTCTCCATGTTTGTATGGGGATGAGTATTCAGCCCTGGAAATGTAAAGAAGGCCTTTGGCACTGTAATTTATGTTCTTTCAGGTCACAGTATTTGCCTACGGAATTACTGGCTCTTTGCTGACAACAGCAGAGTGATGGAACAATACAAAACCAAGTTCTATCGTAATCATGTCTATCAAGAATACCTCTGAAATGGTTGTACCGGAGCACCTAATTGGAGAATAAAAAAGTGGTTATTCTGCAGAATAATGACATGCAAGTTGTCACTCCATCTTGTTTACCCCACTGCTAACATGAGCTTCTGTGGAAAATATCGGTACTAAATGTATGCAGTAGTTTTGAGAAATAAAACTATATAGAACAATTGTTATTGTGCTTAACTGACCCCCCCCTATCCGCATTGTGTCACTTTTCCACTCCTAGAAGGCAAGAAATCCAGTTAAGTTCACATCTCTTAATGAGCAATGCTCTATTACTATTGATCAGCTGTTCACAGAATGACAATAACTTCGAACTATCATGCCTAAATCGACACATACCAAACCTGGCATCGGCGAAAAAACAACTTACACCATTGGTTGCTATGTTCTACTGCACTTTCCAATAGAAGGACCCTGATATCTAGGATTTGACGTAAATTATAGGCTCTTGTGAACGTAATGCAAGGACATTCAGATATTATGGGCCTTATTACGACCTTGACAGAGGGCTTTTCTCCATCAAAAATGTGGCTGATATCCCGTCCGCCGTATTATGATCACATAATATTCAATGGAGATCGTAATAGGGCAAACAGGATATCCGTCACATTTGTGCTGAAGACTGTTTAACGTTCTTCTTGAAGTTTTGAGTTGCTGGGCACAGGAAGGGCTTTACGTGTGTGTCTCCCAAGCATGCATCTTTGTTCATCATCACTATTATCTTATTATCGTGCACTGAACCCATCGGTAGCCGAAATACCACTGAGCTTGTAAACTCAGTTGCATTTTCTGCGTGGAATGTCCCTTTCACAGACAGCCAATAAAGAGATTAGCGTACAAGGGAGAGATGCCAAAGGTTGAGTAAATTAGTTAACTTAAAGGGCCACTCCAATTACTTTTGTTAGATACAAAATGCACAAAGGCATAAAATCTACAGTGGTATTTCTTGCAGACCTCGGAATTTTTAAAATGTATTTTTAACACTGCCAACTCCCTACCCCCTTAGCAATGGGTGCAGCAATTTGAATTGTTTTGCGATTCCTACTCAATGAGTCATGGCATCTACACCCCCTTCAGTACTTCTGATACTATTTTGAGTAGGCAGCTTTTCTAAAATATTCATATGTTTTATGATCTGTGAGTCATGAACATAGACCCCCAAAGATACATCATGAAATGCTCTACCGCCCATGTGCAAGCTAACTTCCTGCTCCATAACTGAATAAATTGTTTCAATGGGACACAAAGCAAGGGGCCCATAAACCACTACCTATTGCTCTAACTTGTCCTGGTGCATCGTCACAACCCCAATCCATAGCCTCATGCATCAACAGCTAAAATGCAATCTTTCCCCTGAACAAACAGCTCCAAACATAGTGCTCCCAAAATGTCACCTTTATTATTTTCAAAAACTACGTCCTTCTTCTTGCCCCATCATAAACTTGACATTTTTCTCAAATATCCTGCATATAGGCTTCACCTTACTTGACTAGTTCTCTGCAAATCTAAAATACAACTAACCAATGCCTAAAAAGGAAAATAATTGCCCCTTTCATGTTGGCGCAGGTGCCATTTTGCTCACCTTCACATGATCTTTGGTTATCCTGTGCCCCAAGTACTCCATCTCATTAAGTTGCATTTGCTGGATTTGACTGCTATCCCCACATCTTTTAATGCCAATAGTACTCCCCTTAAGTTTACATTATGTTCTTAGTCACTTTTAAGCACAAGAATGTTGACATGGGACTCTGGCTCCATCTATACCATTCAGAATCTCACACATTATTTTCTTGGAAAAGGGCAGCGGCGTTCACCATACTAAACAGCACTGCTTTGTACTGGAAACCCCTTTTGGTGTGATGAACACTGTCAAGTGTTCTCCTTCAGTTCAGCCTGATGCTATGTACCTGTCAAACCTTTGAAGAAAAAGACCATGGCCCCAAAAGTTGAAGATAATAACTCCTGAAATTAGGCAAGCAGAAACTGTCCACTCATATTTCCAAACTGAGGCATCTTAAATTGATTGATGCAGTGTCTTTAACTTGCCCAAACCTATTAGGGAATTTGAAACTGGGGTTGCACTGTTGTCCTTTGCACACAAACCTTTGTGTATCTCCTTTGACTCTGATCTGTGCATAAGTGGTACATTCCTGTCCTTCTGTCTTGCAGTTTGCACCTTCGATTTGCCTAATTAATTTGTGAATTTGCTTCCAAGCTGTTTCTAGTGCCCCAATTTCACGGATTACACAACCCTGTTGCTCACCACATCCACTGTGTGCACTGGAGGATCATCTCTTGGGTCTGACCTCATGTCCAATTCCTCCTGGTGCGGCCATTCCAATCACTACCACATTAAACCTTCACTTTTGTTCTTCTTTGAAACAAAGCTGTGACTAAAAAACCCTTAAAGTTCAACCTTATATAAAGTGTATCTCCCTGGTTAGACATCTGTTTGAATAAACTTCTTACTTGCCTTGAGGTCTTCAAGTAATGACCTTCCTACTTTGGCAAATCACAAATAGACAGAATAGTTCCAGCGTCCTCTGTTCCATCCCCATAATTACTCATCACCCAATTCAGACATCTGCCTTTCACTGTTTAACAGCACACATGTCCAACTGTCCCCTTTCATTACATCAATTGCCAGACAGCTCTTCACATGATCAAGATAACTAAAACTACCACATATGTAACATCATTCCTTCACTTTACTGTAATTCACATTATTAAATATTCCATCATTCCTCTCTTTTCTCTCTTCATCACCACCAGCTTTCTTTACAATATTATGTTACTCTTTTTCCTGAAGAACATCATGCACATATTGTTCTGAAAATGAAGTACTTCTGCCTATACGTATAGCCTCCTTCCAAGTGGTACCAGATCCTTCCCACAATCGTTCTTACCCCTTCTTAGATTTAGTCCTCATCAACTTATGGTCATGTAAAACCTGGTCATGTGTCATATGTTCAAAATCAAAGGTAATGCCAGGGCTTTTAAGACAGCTACACACTGATAAATCAATTTCCCTTCCTTAAGGTTCCTTGAGTAAAACTTTATTGTGAAGCACTATGTACACAGGCCAATTGTAGTATCACTCAGGGGATTCCCCTACGTGACATTATGGTGCACCTCCACGTCAATCCTTCAATGTCACTTTATGCTGCGCCCCAATGTCAGATGACACTGCTGGCAATTGAGTTCCTTGCTGCTAGTGGCAGACGCACAGCATTCTGGAACCAGGCTAATGGCAGGCCTTGTTCTGTCAGCTCCTGCACCACCAGTTTATTTGAAAGGCACAGTACTACAACAAACCCCTGCACTGCTGAATGTACCCAATAATTGCTGCATATACTTAACTATCTTCCTCTGGGAGAGGCAATAATTGCCCTGCACCCATTACCTCTTTGCCATTGGGAATGTCATGTCTCCTGGGCCCCAGTGTTGCATTCCATTCTCAATGATGAACGACAGACATTGGATGAACAAACAATATTTTTTGGGAAAAAACACATGGTAATCTGCACAGGACACAGGAGCAGACAGTCTCAACATATCACCAACAACTGTCACTCATTCTACTCTTCCACACACACACACCCCAACATTCCACTTTTTACACCAACTGTATGCGTTTCACATTCTGCCACCATCTTCTATACAAATAGAGTAGACCTACAACTGTAATGTTCTGCAACCTGAGTGGAAGTCACCCTGTCAAAGATCTAAGATGCTATTGTCATTGTGGTACCTTGTAAATTGCTTTGCAAATAACCTTCCAAACATCTTCTCCAGTGAATGCTGCAAGGTAATGGGACACCGTTAGAAATGGCCCTTTCTGTAGGGTTATCACCAAACATTTTACCTTTCTCCTCCTATTTTTCTGATGGTCTTTTTGTTGGTTTTAGGACCCTGGGCACTTTACCACTGCTAAATAGTGCTAAAGTGTATGTGCTCTTTCCCCTAAACCTTGGTATAATTGGCTTATACCTGTTTGGCATATTTAATTTACCTGTGCGTCCCTTATAAGGTGGTATTGAATATAGTCAGGACCTGTAAATCAAATGCTACTAGTGGGCCTGCAGTGCAGATTGTGCCACCCACAGAACTATCCTTTCAAACTTGTCTCAGGCCTGCCACTGCAGTGTTTGTGTATTCAGTTTATTGCCACATTGACGTGGCAATTCAAACTAATTGCCAAGGCCTAACCTCCTTTTTTACAACACCTACGTCACCCTGAGGGGATGCCCTAGATAGCCCTAAGGGCAGGGTGTTGTGTATGTAAAAGGTAGGACATATACCTTATGTGTAACATGTCCTAGTAGTGAAAAGCAGTTTATTTCGTTTTTCATTACTGTTAGTGCTGCTCCTCTCAAAGGAGTATCGTGGGCATGTTTGGAATGTTTGGAATGATAGTGAGAAATCGTGCTTACTGTTGTAGGTGGATTTTACATTACCATTTTAGAAATGACACTTTTAGAAAGTGCGCATTTCTCTGGGCTTATAACTCTAGTGCTTTGCAGCCTGACTCCAATCACATCTAGGGCAGAGTGTCAGCTTCACTTGGTACATACTTTCCAGACAGTCATCACACAGGAGGGGCTGGGTGTGACAGAAGCAGCATCTGCATACTGATAGTCTTCCTAGGCTGGGGAGAGGGAGGGTCGTTCACACATTACATGTGAATAGGCTGTGTCCTGCCCTCACACAATGGGATGATCACCCCCTATTGATGTCTGGAGCCAAGGCTGCGGTTGAATGTGAATAGGCTGTGTCCTGCCCTCACACAGTGGGCAGATCATGCTCTACTCATGTCCGGAGCCAAGGCTGGGGTTGAAACGGGATGTTGTGCACTTCTAAGGTTCTTTTGAAGTTACCTCAACATCAAAGACATTTTGAGTATAAGTGCAGGGGCTCTAACCCCATAATGGGAGACACTGCATGGACTTGTTACCAGACGCTGATGACTCTAGAGACTGCACATTGCCAGAAGGAACTGTTATGCTGCCAGGCGGAACTGCCATTGGACTGACTTGTTTGTTGTGTTGACCTGTGGCCTGCTGGGCTGCAAGAAGGACTGCCACTTTCATTCAAGGACCCTGATGTGCTGGCCTGCTTATTCTTCCCTGATCTCATGCTCCTGAGTTGTTCTCCAGGGACTGGATGGTGTGCCTCCTCCCTGTTTTGCTAAAAGTTGAAATGTAAGCTTGTGGAGCATTCGCCTGTTTAGGAGGACTAGCGCAAGTTGGTTTATTTGCCAGGACCAGTGCAGGGTAAGTGCCTGCTGTTTTGGCCCCCGATCAATGTTTATGGCCTCAGCGAGCCTCACAGCTGAGATTTCCCCTCTGCATGTGCCCTAAAGTACTGTTGCGCTGTTGTTACCCAAGCCTTTTCCCTTCTCAGAGTAAAATCAGCAGGAGAGACCGGCTCCGCAAAGGGGAGTGTTGTGTTCAAAATCCTTGCTCAACGACACACAGCTGTTCTTCCCGAAGCACTGTCTGGCAAAAGGAAAGTTCCCGAAGCAAACTTATCAATTGATCAGCATGCATCCCTGGGGGGGTGGAGTTAATGCTGGCACCATCAACAGCTGCTCTGAGGAGGGGCCGCATCAATGCCAGGTGTTGCCGCCACAGAGAGACGGGCTCCTGCTACAGAGAAAGATATGGCTTTGGCGGCTTTGTGGAGGATGCAGCTGTACTGCACGCTTTCAAGCAGCTGCCTTTGGTTTCTTCAACATGGGGGGGGGCAGTGAGGTCTCCCCACTGTTATCTCTAGTGTGTGGGACCTCTTCAATATGTTTGCTCATACCTTGGGGGTACTGATAAATTGAATCAGGTAGCAGGACAGGGTAACAGTCCTCAACGGAGGTCCCCATCTTACTGATTTTGCTTTAAATTACTGTAGTTCCTGTAGTAGGCGTGCAGGTGTCTCTGTAACTTATGGTTAGCGCTCACATTACCACCTAATATATGAAAGAGGTGCAGGTGCACTGTATCTATGTATTTATGATGGTGTTTTGTAACTCAGGTAGTACTGATGATATCTGATGACCATAGTTGGTGATTTATGTACTACAGGAATGTTTGGTGATTCATGTATTTTCTCTCCCTAACCTAACTGCTGCATTTCATGACCTGATGTTATGGTATACGTCATTTTCGCCTTGCATTGTCAGAGTAGCAAGTATTGTTTCCGGATTTGCCTTTTAGCACACCAATGTTGTTTTTCATGATGTGTACAACATAGAAATATATTTTTTATTGCGCTCATTGTGTTGTTTGACAATTGCCTAGTTGGCCAGGTAGTTACAGTTTTTTATGTTTTGGTCTATGATTTATGTATAATATATTTGTATATAACATTGTATGGATTCTCTTTTGAGGTGTATGTATTGTGTCACTGGTGTGTGTGTGTTGCGCAAAAGCTTTACACATTGCCTCTGAAGATAAGCTTAACTGATCTGTGCCAAGCTACCAGGGGTGACACAGGTTATCTTTGGTGTGTAACTTACTTGCCCTGACTAGAGTGGTGGGTTCTGCTTGGCTTAGGTATATACACTAGCTAACCGGAAACCCCATTTCAAACAGGTACTACACATTAGTATCATTGAGGCCAAGACTGTTTTTTTATAGGATAGGCAAGACCACCTCGATTTTTCATGGAGAAGGAACTAATCAAGAAGCAGACTGGTCTTGAAGATACATGCCACTTATCCCTTTATGGAAGGTGCTAGAGGAGGATATTCTGGGAAACCGGTTCTTCACTTCTCAAAAATAGGTTCTGCCTGTCTACTTAGAAATGAAGTGCTCCCAAATTAGCCCATCCATTTGACTGAAGAGGTATAAAACATTGGGTGATCTCAAAAGCTATGATCTATTATCCCCATAACAGTCACTGTCATACTTTCAGCAAATAGCTAAGGTGTTCCCTGGAGTTAGGAATGTTACTAGACAATCATTTGAGAGTGGTAAATGAAACATAATTGTGAATTACCTCCTTCTGGAATATTTGAACAAATAGCAAATGTATTAATTATAAGGTGCACTTTATAGGCAGCGTTCTAGTCTTCCAAGTAGGATCTCCTTCAAACTGTCTTCACCCTCCTCGTCTCTAACTTATCTTTATTGAGCAATTGGAAAAACTACTGATTATGAGGCCTAGATGATTTTCTCATGAATGTGTTGATATGTACAGTCTCATGCAAGGTAGTGCATATGCTACCATTTATCTACTATAGGAAATCAGCTGCCCCCAAACCAGCCTATTAATTATTCAGTTTCTCAATGAAGGCAGAAATGCAGAGCATCTTGATTATAATTTCAACACTTTTCAACACGTTTATGTAAATATCTCTTTCTGAAACCCCAGCTTCTATTGCAGTCTCGTATTTGTGCAGTCTTCCCTCTAGCATTTTTGGTGAATTCCAACCCTTCATTTATATCCACGTCTCCACAAAATAAGGACGAGAGTCTGATCTGCAGCCTGCATAAGGAGCACACACTGGTTTTGAGATTATTAGGGCATGTACCCTAAACGTTAAAGGTAACAATGAATCGCTTGATTTTACAGTGTGTGCTCATGCGAAGAGGGCGCAGTCTCCTTATGATATCACTGTATTACTCAACTGTAATTAGAAGGTGGGGTTTGCATGTGGAATAAACAGCATAAACAAATTTTGCATTGGACACAAATTGTAAATGTCCTTGACCCCAAATACAAGCTGAGCAAAACGGAATTCCCAGGTGAAATTCCGCACAGCTCAGTTGTACGCAGATACGAATGTTCTCTCGTGTTCTCGTTCTCAGATACGAATAGCGAAACACAAGACCTGATATTTCCAAAGGGAAAATCCAGCTGTACCAAAATTGACTTGGGAATGGGCAGGAGTGCAGCCCAGCTCCTGTCCAGGCTTCCAGCCTGACCGCGCTCCAAGGCACAGTGATGTTATAAATTGCTCTCACGTGCCAGGCAACATCGTTCCATTCACTCTCCCACCCTTCCCGAACCGCCTGGCTCGGAGCAGGTGGTCAATTCCTGCATTACAACCTACGGAACTAGGAATTCTGTGCAGAGTTCACTAGTAACTTTGGGTCCACACACTTGTTCCCCATTGAATGAGGTTTAACTTGCAATTGCACAGTAGTGGGGCATTCCCACACAGTACCGATGTTCACTGATGCAGAGTTTATACCCCTCTAGAAACATTCAATGCGTAGTCTGTCTCAAGAAATAGTGGCAGACTAAGTGCAATCTAGTCTTTTCTAATATTTTGAATGTGGGGAATCCCTAAGGCCTGCGCTCCATCCGACACTTACTGACAAGCTACTCCTACATAATGCTAGAGTCCTACTTCAAAGTGAAAGAAGTAATGCAGAAGAAGTATGTGAGGGGATTTGTAATGGCTGAGACAGCAGTTGCTACTAATGGCATCCTAGAAAACATGTCAAGTATCACATGGTTCACATGGTTCACTGCCAGTACATCTCGCATCTCAGCGAGTGGACATATTCTCTATATATTTGATGTTACTGTAGATGAGACCATACTTTCTCCAACACATCACTTTATCCTTTCTTTTTTCCAACAGAGGACAAATTATTGAGGAAAAGAATCTTAAAAACGGGTCTTGGAGAAACTACAAAACCCCTTCCAGGTCAAGAGGTGACGGTGAAGCTCTTGGGCATTCGTGAAGATGGGACTCTCGTGGAGAAGGATCCCAAGTTGACTTTCATCCTGGATGAAGGAGACGTTATACAGGTTGGGTATACCACAGAACTACTAAATGACACCTTGTGTCAAGTCCATGTGGATGATAGAACATTCCCTATGCTTTCTATTCCTCCTCTTCAGTTGCAGTGAAGAAATATTGACTTCTACTTTGCTTATTACGTTTTCCCATGTAGGTCCTTTCTCTACTTGCATGAAGCTCAGAGAAAAATATTTTTAAGAAATTGATTCATATTTGTCTCGTGTCCAGTAGTCAAACCAGGACACAGCTTCTGGTAATATCTTTCACGTACAAAATGGCTTACATTTATCCCACATGATGGTAAAGGCAAACATGACAGTGGAATATTACTGAACATGTTGCCATGGTTGTCTAGATAATTTATATCAAGGGCATTGACGATGGACCAGTCTGCTGTTCCTAGATATCTAGCAACATGGTGCTCTTTGTTAGCATGCTAAGATTACAGTACGTTATAAACATCAGGTATAGAGTGGAGCCCAGGGTGATTTAGGATAAATTAAAGCAAAAAATCATGACATGTATGCATTTAGTGCCCAAAATTTGCCGTCCATAGTGTCAAATAGTGCTTATGAGCCGGTGGTTGTTGGTGCGGGGCACAAGCACTTATTTTGCTGCCTCAAGCATTTACTGTGAGCAAAAGACTCATATAGGAAAGACGGAGGAAGAGAAAAATGAAAAAGCGTCACAAAGGGAGAAAACAGAAAGCTGCTAGAGTGAGCTGAAGGGGTAGGGAGTGGTTGTAAATGCAATGACGGCCACCGCATATGTCAAGGAGTGGGTGGTGGTGGGGGACGACGAACGATGGAGGAAACATTTAAAAAAAAAAAACTTACCTTGTGCTGCCCATCTCCTTCCCTGTCGCCGTCTCCTGCCACATCAATCCTCTTCTGGTGTCCGGACACCAGCACAGGCTTCTCAGCAATCCTGGTGCTGCTTACATGCTAAACATAGCATGTAAGCAGCGTCATGATTGGTCTGAATGGCAGTAACTGCCGTCAGACACAAGCCTGGGGTTTGTGCTGTTTCTCCAGCCTGGCTGTGTATACAGCTTGGTTGGAGAAACCTAAGTGTGCATGTGTGTTTCGCCAGCCTGAAACGGCCGGCCAAACACACTTGCACACTTAGTGCACTCTTCCACCTGCCACCTCCCCATGACCCAGCCCCGCACCTCCCTGCACCTGCTGGCTGAGCCAGCAGATGAAAAATGAAAACTAAAATGATAGCAAGCTATTGTTTTATTTTTCTTCTGCTGGCTCATCCAGGGGGGCGACGCCCCTCTGCCACTGGGGATGAGCCGCCCATGTGTGTGTAGATGGATTAAAGAGGCCTGAGATGGCTTCAAGATTAAGCTGACTCTGTATTCTGTGCTCGCAAATTTAATTGCAGCAGCCACACGTTTCAGAGGAGAGATTTGGGCACGGGCACGTTTTTGTTTACTAATTAAGCACTGGTCCATAGCCATCATGTTTATTGTTCATTTTTCACTGCTTAATCTTAACTGCAAGGCAAACAATCTAGACATTGGATCAAACCTGATAGTTTTGACTGCAGAGTTACATGACGTTTCTAGTTTGAGGAGCAGTTGGTAGCATTAGTGCATAGGTATTAGTGAGTTTCAGAGTAGTTACATTTGATAAAGAGGAAAGTACTAGTTAAGTTGTAACAGATGGCAGCATCCTTGCTCTTACTGGTTGCGTGAGGAATACAATAAAACAGATGGGTGGAATGCTTGAATTATTCTCAGTCACTGGTAATTATTCAGGCCGCATCTCAGTCCATTGTTTTCTTGTCCACCATGCCACATTAGGCAGGAACCAGTCACATGTAAATCAACCTTGGTCCTGCTCCAATAGGACCAGTCCAGCACGAACTGGCAGGGCATGCCCCCTCCAAACCAGGTGCTGTGACTCATGGCTGAGATCAAGAGAGTGCTCTAAGGATGGCTAGGTCTTTGAAGAGCTCTACTAAAGTAATTGAGAAATATACTTGCATAAAGACACCCCTAAAGCAGATAGCACAAAGAAACACAGAGGAGTACTACTTCTTCATCTTCCCTCTTTTTTCATAAAATGGGGAAAGTTTACTTGGATAAATCACATTAGCTACCCATGCCCACGAATGAGCGAGGTGACTTGGTTTTTTGTTGTAGTGGAAAATGTGATAGGAATAAAATGAAAGTATAGAAAAGAATTGAACTGAGAATCAAAATAATGGACATCCATTTAGTGGAGCAACAAATAGAAATACAATTTTGAGAACATTTGTAAGAAAGGACAGAAAAATTGTATGTTACGTTTCTAATGCCCGGTTTTTAAGAGAAAAAAATGTAGCCCAAATAAGGAATTCCTCATCGAGTTTTATTATTAAAGTGAAAAAGAGATGGTGATGTAAATAGAAGGGTCAGAGTAGGAAAAAGTTAAGAGGAAGAACAAGTGTGTGGACGGGGGGCTGCACAAAAAGTATTAGAAAATGAGGACCGGATGTGACGAATGAAAGTAAATTACTTTTTAAAATGGGCGAACGATGGCTGGGAGATGCACCGTCAGAAGCATAGACTATAGTGTAAGAAAACAGGAGGCATCTAAACTCAAATGTGGCACTTTCTGCAAGCTAACTTTAAACAAATATCAACGGCCAGTTGGCCAGTCCACAATTGGTAATTGATTTAACGTGGACTAACCCGTAAGGAACTACACACAAACACTCGTTCCCGCAAGTTAAACTGGAGCCACCCACAACCATCTACGTCACTGTAAACACTCGTTTATAGAAGCCTTTTTGAGCACCCACAAAGCACAGTTGACAAAACCCAATTTAATGGTAACCAACAAAATGACAGTGATAGGCCCAATGCATTTATTTGCCTACTTGGCGAAAAACACCTTTTAGTGCAACCATCTGCAACATTAGGACGAAATGAAACATTTCGGTATAATGATTTATGGATGACTAACGCGCAAACTTCTCTCCTCACAAATTTTCCCATAATGCCCGATACCTTGATTCCTTAAATAAATCGTTTCGTTAAGTCCCTTTACATGTCAAGACACTCCATACTCCTTCAGCAGGAACTGCGTTAAAAGACACATATTAAAACCTGCTCAATGGAAATCGTTCAAAAAACAAAAGGCCCAGCATAAATAAACGCCTCCCAGAAACAGGCCACAAAGAAACGAGTTGAGAATCCCCACGAATATACCACCGTCTCCTGACTGCCCATCTGAGATGACTGCCCGGCTGAGGTGACTCACGGCAGGGCCCCCTACATACCAACATCTCCACACTGCCCAGCAGGGGTGACTCCTGGCAGGGCCCCCTACATCTCCTTAAATGCATCCTCGATACAAAGCCCTCTAACCATTCTCTTGACCCCATCCCTAGTGCCATTGCCATTGACTTCTATACTAACTCTCTTTCCTATTGGACCACTTTGGTCAACCTCTCCCTCAGTCAAGGCTCCCTTCCTGTTTCCTTCAAAACTGGACAGGTCACCCCTCTGCTTAAAAAGCCCACCGCTGATGCGAACGACCTCAACAACTACGTCCCATCACTAACCTACCCTTTCTTGCGAAAATCACAGAAAAATGTGTAGCGAAACAACTTTCTCGCCATATCAAGGATAATAATCTTCTTGACAATTTCCAGTCCGGCTTCATTCAAAACTGCAGCACTGAAACAGCCCTGCTACTAGTGATTGATGACGCGCTGCGGATACTCGATTCAGGGGAGTCTTGTCTTCTAATTCTTCTTGACCTATCTGCAGCCTTTGACACTGTCAATCACAACACTCTCCTTAACACTCTTCAACAGAGAATGGGCATGGAGGGCACTGTGCTCAAATGGTTTGCCTCCTTCCTCTCTGATAGATCCCAAATGATCAAAATAGCGAACAGTCTCTCAGCTCCTTTAGCGGTCAGTCAAGGTGTTCCTCAAGGCTCCATACTTGCACCCACACTGTTCAATCTCTATTTAGAACCGTTGGGAAATCTCCTGAGTAAATCCGGGATCCACTATCATCTATATGCGGATGACACTCAGATTTACCTTAAGGTGGCCTCCAATCACGATCTCTCCTTCCTTAGCTCTACTCTCGACTCCATTCAAAACTGGATGTGAACTCATCAACTGATCCTGAATCCCTCCAAAACAGAATTCCTCCTCCTCTCCTCCTCACTTTCTCATCCCCCAGTGCAATCATGGATGGATCAGATCAATCTAATGAACAATAAGCCCATCATTGTCGAGAGCGCAAAATCCCTTGGTGTCATACTCGACAAAAAACTCAATCTACTCTCCCACATCGACTCCATTGCAAAGTCTGCTCGACACCAACTGCGCCTTCTTTGGGGAATTCGTCGCTTCTTCCCGGAGCACGACCTTAAAACTCTGGTCCAATCGCTGGTTCTCTCCAGATTGGACTACTGCAACTCTCTTCTTACTGGCCTTCCCAAATCCCACCTTTCCCCCCTGAAGTCTATTCACCATTCAGCAGCTCGTTTCATATATGGGGCCAAAAGAAGCGACCACATTACACCCATTTTATCCACCCTCCGTTGGCTTCCCATAGAGGCAAGATGTATCCACAAAACTGCATGTATCACCCACAAAGCCTTGCACTCCTCCTCCCCTCGCTACCTGGTGAATAAACTGAAACTCTCTGGGGGCTCCAGACCATCACGTAATGCAGAAAAGTTATTGCTTGAACCTCCCATTTTCAAGAAGGAAAGATCGATGGCCCAATCCTTTTCAGGCAACGCGGTGAGAATCTGGAACTCACTTCCGCCTCAGCTTCGGACCACCACCTCTTCCCAGGCCTTCAAAACTGACCTCATAGCTCTCCTCCTTCAAAGACACTTCCAAATTTAATTCAAGCCCTCTATTTTCTGAAGGAAGTCCTTCCATTATAGGAAATTCTGTTCTCCATGCCTATAGAAGTGCCTTCCCAGGGTGTTTTTGTGTTTTGAGTGTCTGCCATTTAGTGCAGTTTTATACCTCTACATGTATTTTGTACTCTTTTGTATCATGCACACGGCACCTTTCCTTTTACAACGTATCATTTGCTACCTCTTTTATCTTGTTTGCTTTTGATACATGCACAACGGCCACCACTGCCTCATGTAATGTAACTATTGTTTTAGTGTTTTGAGTGTCTACCATTTATTGCTATTTTTTCTTTTTTTTTTTTTCTCTACTCGTACTTTATTTGCTCTTGTAACCTGCACACGTCACTTTCTCCTTTCGTATTGCCTCATGTAATGTAACGTTTGCGTTTGTAACAGGCTCACTTGTAATTCCTCTCCTCTTGTATCTTTACTTTGCCTATTGTGAAGCGCTCTGATACCTTCGGGTAAAGTCTGCGCTATATAAAAACGCATTAAATAAAATAAAATACAATAAATACCAACGTCTCCACACTGCCCAGCAGGGGTGACTCATGTCACGGCCCCCTACACACCACCGTCTCCACACTGCCCAGCTGGGTTGACTCACGACAGGGCCCCCTGCATACCACTGTCCCAACACTGCCGAGGAAGGTGACTCACGGCAGCATCCCCTGCATACCACCGTCTGCACACTGTCCAGCAGAGGTGACTCACGGCAGCGTCCCCTACATACCGCCATCTCTACACTGCCCGCAGGGGTGGCTCACGGCAGGGTCTCCTGCACACCACCGTCTGCACACTGTCCAGCAGAGGTGACTCACGGCACGGTCTCCTGCTACCATTACTAACCTGTGCAAACACGCTCTCTTCCCTCCGGTACTCTACAACCTTAGTGCAGAATCCCGTGATATGGAGCGGCTCTGCATTTAGCTTCACCTCAAGCCAGGACTCTTCGAGGTCCAATGGCTGCGTCTTACTGCTCTTTTACTCTGACTTTCTTTCCAGGTGAACATCAGTGAAAGTCAGTAGCACTAAGCCTAGATTTTTACTTGTTCGTAACGGGGAAGATTGCTTCTTCTGTTCTCACGAGTCTCAGTGTTCAATTTTGGACGTGACTCCCATACAGAGTCTTCATTCGCAGCGTTTCTGATGTTTTGGGGTTCGGTGTCTTGAGCGGATTCCTGCCCTGGCTCCAGTGCTTAATTTGTAAATAAAAGCGTGCCGGTGCTCAAAGTCTTTTAAACGCACGGCTGCTGTAATTGAATGTGCGAGCACACAGTAATGAGACAGCCTAATCCTAAAGCCAGCTGGGGCCTCTTTAATCCATTTGCAGCCACTTCCGGTCCCTTCAGCCCACTCTTGCATCCCTGCTGTCTCCCTTTGTGACGCTTTTCGGTCTTTCGCCTCCTCAATCTTTCTCATATGTTTATTTTTCTCGTATTAAATGCCTGAATCAAAATAAGTGTCGGCCCCCCGACATACGTGCCGGAGCCTCCCACCGGAAACCACCGGCTCAAATTAAGCACTGCCCGGCTCTACTGATGATCTGGAACGTCATTCTGAATATGTCACCAGAGTATGGTGTTGCTTGTTGTTGAGTACGTCATTCCACTGTATGGGTGGCCATCTGGGGACCTGGGTATATCTCCCCTACTTTAATTTCAGCATACGGTTTAGAGCCGCTAAGGTGCCGGTTTTCAGGCAGCTGATCAGGTTATGAGGTGTCAGCTGAGGCTACTAGCCGCTTGAAGGATAGCACTGTTTCTGTATAGCGCACGAGTACATTCCGAGTTATGGTGGCTTTGAACTGCTTTCTATAATTCCACACTTTGAGGATAGACATTCCTCTTATTTCGAAATCTAGAACATTCACCACTCCTTCAAGTAAAAAACATTAACGGCGTCACTATACAATAACGGCTCAGACTATCAATCTACAATCAGGGTAGCATGGAAAAACAGATTTATTATTCTTAATTCCAAATGTGCTTAATTGTCAATACGTGTAGTCAACATTGTGCCTCCAATACAAGTGCAGGTCTATTTTAAAAAACGAATCATTTTGTGAAAATGCATCTTGCTTCTTTGCACAATATTTACTGCAGTTTTGCTTCATTCACCCAGTAGCACAGTCTTGCAAAGTTCAACATTTGTGAAGCGCAGTGTACAGATGTAGCGCTTGGATCTGTGGTGAATACGTTTAAACAGACATCCATGCTGCTAGCCTCATTGGCTGTCTCGCGGGCAACTACAGCATCTTCATTTGAAAGCCATTCTGCGTTCTACAGGGTTCGCGTGTGGGAGTAATGGGACACCTGGTGATTAATTGTGGTCATTTTACTGCCCTGTCACCGGTAATTTCAACATTTCCGGTCCTCTTCTTGTTTCTCCTCAGGCGCTGGAGATCGGCGTGCAGTCCATGCAGCTGGGAGAGGAATCCTTTTTGCTCACAGACGCCCTGTATGCCTTCGGTCTCCTAGGCAGGTAACAGGTGGCCTGATATGCTTGTTCTGTTGGTCGTGGCAAGAACGAATAATATTAATGGCAATCTAGAGGTTAAAGGGATATGGTGCAATGAGTGCACCACTCGATATTCAATTTATATTAAATTGTATATTCGAATATGAATTTAGAACTCGAGCAATCCCTTGTCATGTATACAAATTAAACTTCAACGTGTGATTGTAATTTATTCTATAACCCTGCACCCTGAACGTTATGTTTGACACCAGTCACAATAAGATAGATCACGAGTAGGAGTGCATTAACAGGCCAAGTGTGTGTGCAACGTTTGTGAACGTCTGTAGAAATCTTTTCAACTTCATGTGGTTTGCCAATGTTTCCATTTTGAGATTGGTGTGAAAATCGCGACATTTTATAGCGCATACACACATATCCTTGTTAATGCTAGCAAATGGTTCTGCGGAGAATATACATGGAAGGAAACCGTAAGAGGTAGATTTATAGAATGGCAGCCAGGCTGTATATCTGCCTGGGCAGTGAAGTTCCCGCAGACGGTACACTGCCCACCACTCTCAAAGGTCCTCACCACAGTGGTGGAGGTCTTGTCGCCAAGACTGATCCCGCTGGGTCAGCCAAAGTCTCATGCTGGCCTGGCAGGAGAACTTTCAGGGAAAATGTAATGCCGGCCAGTCGTTGGTCAGTATTTTATGTTGTATTTGAGAAACGAATCTCTGAAACATGGGAAGTTACTGCAATACAAAACAGAAATGTCCCCGGCTCTTAGAGAGTTGCGCAGTCCTCCATTCCTCACCATGGTGCTTGTTGAGGTGCTGGTGGCCTTGGGGTCATTTCCGTCAGCAGACACAGCTAAGGAGCCACCATCTGAAACAAAGCAATTTGTCCAGCATTAAAGCTCGGGTCACAAGTTCTGTGAAGTAGAATCGAATCCCACTCTGCCCAAAGGACTGTTGCTCCTACACTTGGAATTCTAGGTGTGGGAACTCTATACCTGATTTTACTGACCACAAAATCTGGTCCCTACTACCTGCCCGACCCTCTGCCAAAACACAGGGGGAGCATGTAATGCTCCACCCTTCCAGACAACACCCTTCACTTCCAGTCCCACCACCCAGACCCCAGACCTCCACTGCCCAAAATGAATAGGCCTAATCACACACTCATTTACCACCATCTAAAAGCAGGCGATAAATGCATGCAATACACTATACGGGTCTGGAATGCTCCACTAAGTCCGGCCCACACAGTTATTTTCCACTCTTTGGGGATTTAACTTGTAGCAGGAGGAATTATGTGAGAAGATTTCCATCAGCAATGAAAATTCTGGCCGCCTGAATTTCTACATACAAAATGTTCTTATTAGTATTGCGGCCAACATAGGAGAGGGAATGGTTATGTTGACAGACATTTCGTCACCTTCGAAGTGACCCAATTTTTCTTCTTCTCTTCTACAATACCATTGTGCATAGAAAAGCCCAGAAATAAGTAAACAAAGAACAATTCTGCACAGATTTGTCATCATGGAAATATGATGAAAATGTGAAAGTAGAGTAAATTGCCCTCCAAAGTTGTGTTTGGCTGAGTGAGATTATGTTAGCATGAAAATGATAATGATATGTAGAAAATACATTTTCCATGGGAAAGAAAGTCGTGAACGTACACGGACTGCAAAATCGGGCACTGCACAAATATCTGCTGTGGAAAATCAAAAAAGCACACACCATGTGGCACAACCGATGAGATCATATTCTGTCACTCACAGCAATAATGGGAAAGAATCGCTGTCAACAAATGAAGGCAAGTGACCGCTGCAGTGGCAGAGCAGTATACGATCTAGAATCCATATGTAATTTGCCACTGTCATCCTCTCCAATGCTGATGAGGCTCCACTGCTTTGGATTAGTAGCCATAGAAGGCACTCCCAAGGTGAAATAATAGTATCCATTGGTAGGAACATGAGGTTTTTGCACTGCTATGGATGTTGTGCTCTCTGCCCTTTTCTTTTTGTTTCTGAGATTCTCTGCGCATCTTCCCTCTGTGAACCCAACATCTTTGAGTCCACGGAGGGTGCTCCACATTTCTGTTCACACAAGTGTATCCCCACCCTCTGTGCATGGTAACTACTATTCCTTGGGTACACTGAGGATTGGTGTTGGTTGATCTGTAGTGCAGACTTGTTGTATGTACACTCTTGGCAAAGAGTCTACTGACTACCTATGAAGAAATACTTAGGGCCTCCTTTAGAGTTTGGCAGACAAGATACTCCGTTAAAGCTTGACCTATCCTGCCTGCTGTATTTTTAGTGACATAGGATGGACAGGATATAATGGACAGGACATTCATGACGTTTGTGACGGAGTATCCAGTCTGACAAACTCTAAATCAGGCCCTAATTCCTCCCTTACTGGACTCCTTCACTTCACCCTGCATAGATGCAGCAACCTGTTACATATGATGTGCATGGAGTTATTGTGTTTCAATGATAGATATGAACATTTCTGTGAAAGAAGTTGCAAAAAATGATGAACAAAAGATACCAGATCCTCATCGTCCTCTTTTATCTTCTGGAGGCTAAAAATAATACTATGAGAGCGAATCGTACGGAGATGCGTACGGCATCTCTGCCAAAAAGGTAGTGTAGGAGTCGGGTCAATATTCTCTAAGTTTAACAAGATTTTATTGGCCCTGTAATTTTATAGAATTCAACCCTTACTATGGTTTGTGCACCTACATTGCGAACTTTGTGCACCTGCTTTGCATCTCTCTTTATTTCTGCACTATATATCTTTACTAATTTCTCCTCCTTTCTTAAGCTTCTCACATCTCCCCTACAACCCATGAGTTCCTCTTGTGCAAACTCCTCATTCTCTGTCTAATACTCATCGCTGCATTGTTCTTGTTCCACTCAGGGACCCTGATATCCCAGCCGAGGCTTCGCTGTTGTACGAAATAACCCTTTTAAGGATCCAGGACAGACCGAGCCTTGGAGCCCTGACAGCTGCAGACTGCATTAGCCTTGTAAACCAGAAGCGCGAATGTGGTAATTTCCACTTTGAGCGTGAGGAGTACAGAAGTGCCATGCGTTCCTACAACCGGGCTCTCAGCATTCTGGAGTCACCTGAGCCAGGTACAGAGTGGGTCATCCACGTTTAATAAACCATTCTTTACATAATGCCACTGCACAACTGGACCTCTAGCGCTACATCTCAAACAAGACACAGAGACATGCCGAGGGAAGTGCACATATGCTTAATGTAAATGAGAGCCAAATCCTAATGTTAAATAACACTCAATAGACCTTATGCACCACCGCTTGTGCAATGATCTGACCATCTCTCTCTGTTCAGCCCTTGCTAGGTCTTGTGCACATACATTGCTCACTCTGCATGGTTCGGTCTAGAGGTGACTCTATTCCCACACAAAACATACCCTTGGTTGAAATGAAAGAAGCAGACGACTGATTATAAGTGCCCCTTTACTTCAAATGGGGCCAGTAACAGCTGTTACTGGCCCCATCAGGATTAGATGATCTGGAGAGACATGGGGGGTGGTGGAGGGTGCACATTTTAACCAGTGCACTTTGCTTGCTGAAATGCAGGGTTGTAGCTTATAGCGCTGCGGATGCATTGGCAGAAGATCCCAAAGATGTGAGGCCCATCGCACTTCAATTATACCTGTTTATACTAGCAAAATGGCGGATAGGGAGGCCTCTGCCATATTGGAAATCTTTCATAAACACATGGGTGCGAACTTCAGCCTTTCATATTAGGGTTTCTGAGGCCACTTCTACAAGCCAGGAGCCATTACAAAATTCTTATCAGTCGTGGAAATGATGGTGGTGGGTACAGAAATACCTGGTGGTTCAGCTCATCTACTGCATCAGGAAAATAAAGAGAGTCCCCTGATTTACAAGTTGGCTTTTGCAGAGAGCTCAGTTTAAATGTAGAGGTACGGCATTACTGGCCTTTTTGTATACATTGAAAAAAAGGATTTTCAGGCCTTGACAAATTGAATTACAATACAAATAAAAATACAAAAAATTAATAAATCTACAATCAGCGTCATGCCAGGCAGTTTGACCTAGCACTTCAAGCTAAACTCTTCCTATAGAGGGAAGAGCTGGGTTTGAAGATTTATTTAAATTTTAATTTATTTTTTTTATGTTCAGCAATCAGAAATGGTTACCGCACCTGACATTTCTAACAGAATGACCGTGAAAAAACATACGCAAGAGCGCAATAAGCAAGGGGAATATGTAGGTCCTAGGACACTACACTGTGCCTGACTGGGGATGTATTTAGCGCCCAGAAGGCCTACTTTGTTCGATATACTATATGCAGATATATTATCAAGTATGTTTTCCGTAGTGCAACAGCAATAGTTGTTCTTTCAGTGCGGTTTTCAGCTTCTGGAGTGAGCCGGTGGCCTTCCCAATAGAATTGGCACAGCAGGTAATAGTCACAAAAATGGGAAAAGGCGCCCGCTGTTTAGGTGTAGCCAGAAGGTTCTGCTTAACAGGTCAACTGTTGTGCCATGGTGCGTAACTTGATATCATGCAGCATGACAGCAGAGAACCAGACTCTATCTATTTGCACTCTGACAGTAGTTATTTACACGATGCCCAGTTTCTGGCACTTAGCTGTCCTATTTGGAAGTGATTGGTGAAGGTAGGGTGTGTGCCAGGGGAGATTAAATAAAGTCTTTGTTGCAAAGTTCAGAACCTCATCTAGAGAAGATCAGGAGTAAGTAGCTGGGCTGTTCAGGAGCCTAGGGTAGTTGTCCAGTCTGATGAAACCAGAGTGTTGACGAGTGATTTGGCAATGCCAAATTGAATCCCTGAGCAGATTTTCAGATATTTAGCAACTGGAAGCATGCTGCAGTGGCTGTACTGGTGATTACATCTTCCTCTTTATAAATGGGATGAACAGAACACAAAGATTCTTGGCTGATGAGGTGAATTTTGATGAATCAGGAGGAAATAGGATATCGGTGGATGGGGGAAGCTGCAAAGGAGGATGGAAAGACTGGCACTCATTTTTTGGCAAGATTTAGAATCAATGACCATAATATCGTCCAGTGACAAATGGCTGTGAGACAGAGACGTGCATCGAGGGCAGTGTGAAAGGTTTTTTCAGCAAAGAGGTGTTTGGGAAGCCAAAGGAGGTAATGACATTACCAAGTGACATGGTGTAAAGAGTGAAAAGAAGAGGTCCAAGGACTGATCCTTGTTGGACTTCGCCTTGTAGAGGAGTAGACACAGCTGTCTCTCAGTCCCAGGTGACTGTGAATCAGTGGACCAAGAGGTAGGAGGCACTCATTGTGTATGGTTTTATCCCAAAATTTCATTAACAAAATTATTGTAGGACAGAAACATTGTGACTTAAATAAGGTTTACAAAAATATCGCCCCATTAGGTGTAAATTTTGTGTTATGAATGCCAATGGACAATATGACTGTGCTCAATATTTAGGACACTATGGTGGTCATTATGAGTTTGGCGGTCCTGCTCCGCCACGCAGGCGGTGGCGGTAACACCACCGACAGCGTGGTGGGGTAGGACTGCCAAATTATGACCACGGCGGTGAATGGGCTGCAAAGCAGCCCGTTCACCGCCTGTACCGCCAGGGCGGTGGGACCACCGGCGGGGGGCCACCTTATACTGCCAACGGTATTAAGAGTCTCCTTTCCGCCAGGGATTGCCTGGTGGCAACCCTGACAAGATATCCCTGGTGGAAAGGATACTGGCGACAGTGTAGGAGGCTGGCCTGGCTTGTAGTGGGTACCAGAGGTACTTACACCATGTGCCAGGTCCAGTTATCCCTTATTAGTGTAGAAGAGGTGTTTCTAGCAGCTTAGGCTGATAGAAGGTAGCTATAGCAGAGCAGCTTAGTCTGAACTAGGAGACATGCAAAGCTCCTACTATACCACTGGTGTCATATGCACAATATCATAAGAAAACACAATACACAGATATACTAAAAATAAAGGTACTTTATTTTTATGACAATATGCCAAAAGTATCTCAGTGAGTACCCTCAGTATGAGGATGCCAAATATACACAAGATATATGTACACAATACCAAAAATATGCAGTAATAGCAAAAGGAAGTAATGCAAGCAGTGTAAAGTTACAGTAGATTGCAATAGGAGCACATAGGTATAGGGGCAACACAAACCATATACTCCAAAAGTGGAATGCGAACCACGAATGGACCCCAAACCTATGTGAGCTTGTAGAGGGTCGCTGGGACTGTAAGAAAACCGTGAGGGTTAGAAAAATAGCCCACCCCAAGACCCTGTAAGGTAGGTGTAAAGTGCACCTACAACCCCCAGAGAGCACAGAAGTCGTGATAGGGGGATTCTGCAAGGAAAACCAACACCAGCAATGCAACAACAGTGGGTGTCCGGACCTGAGTACCTGTAAGACAAGGGGACCAAGTCCAAGAGTCGCGACAGTGTCGAGAGTGGGCAGGAGCCCAGGAAATGCCAGCTGAGGGTGCAAGGAAGCTGCCACCGGATGGAAGAAGCTTGGTGTTTTGCAAGAACAAAGAGGACTAGAAACTTCCCCTTTGGAGGAGGGATGTCCCACGTCGTGAAGAAGCTTGCAGAGGTGTTCCCATGCAGAAAGACCGCAAACAAGCCTTGCTAGCTGCAAGGGTCGTGGTTAGGGTTTTTGGATGCTGCTGTGGCCCAGGAGGGACCAGGATGTCGCCACTTGGATGAGGAGACAGAGGGGGCACCCAGCAAGTTGGGGAGCCCTCACAGAAGCAGGCAGCACCTGCAGAAGTACCAGAACAGGCACTTAGAAGAGGAGTGAACCGGAGTCCACCCGAAGTCAGAAAAAGGAGTCCCACGACGCCGGAGGACAACTCAGAAGGTTGTGCACTGCAGGTTAGAGTGTCGGGGACCCAGGCTTGGTTGTGCATGAAGGAAATCCTGGAAGAGTGCACAGGAGCCGGAGCAGCTGCAAATCACGCGGTACCCAGCAATGCAGTCTAGCGTGGGGAGGCAAGGACTTACCTCCACCAAACTTGGACTGAAGAGTCACTGGACTGTGGGAGTCACTTGGACAGAGTTGCTGAGTTCCAGGGACCACGCTCGTTGTGCTGAGAGGGGACCCAGAGGACCAGTGATGCAGTCTTTTGTTGCCTGCGGTTGCAGGGGGAAGATTCCGTCGACCCACGGGAGATTTCTTCAGAGCTCCTGGTGCAAGAAGGAGGCAGGCTACCCCCAGAGCATGCACCACCAGGAAACAGGTGAGAAAGCCGGCAGGATGAAGTGATACAAGGTTGCAGAAGTCGTCTTTGCTACTTTGTTGCGGTTTTGCAGGCGTCCTGAGCAGTCAGCGGTCGATCCTTTGACAGAAGGTGAAGAGGGAGATGCAGAGGAACTCTGGTGAGCTCTTGCATTCGGTATCTGAAGAATTACCCAAAGCAGAGACCCTAAATAGCCAGAAAAGGAGGTTTGGCTACCTAGGAAGGAGGATTGGCTACTAAGAGAGGTAAGAGCCTATCAGAAGGAGTCTCTGACGTCACCTGATGGCACTGGCCACTCAGAGCAGTCCAGTGTGCCAGCAACACCTCTGTTTCCAAGATGGCAGAGGTCTTGGGCACACTGGAGGAGCTCTGGGCACCTCCCCTGGGAGGTGCAGGTCAGGGGAGTGGTCACTCCCCTTTCCTTTGTCCAGTTTCGCGCCAGAGCAGGGCTCGGGGATCCCTAAACCGGTGTAGACTGGCTTATGTGGAGATGGGCAGCATCTGTGCCCATCAAAGCATTTCCAGAGGCTGGGGGAGGCTACTCCTCCCCAGCCATCACACCTATTTCCAAAGGGAGAGGGTGTCACACCCTCTCTCAGAGGAAATCCTTTGTTCTGCCTTCCTGGGCCAGGGCTGCCTGGACCCCAGGAGGGCAGAAACCTGTCTGAGGCGTTGGCAGCAGCAGTAGCTGCAGTGGAGACCCCGGAAAGGCAGTTTGGCAGTACCCGGGTTCTGTGCTAGAGACCCGGGGATCATGGAATTGTCTCCCCAATGCCAGAATGGCATTGGGGTGACAATTGCATGATCTTAGACATGTTACATGGCCATGTTCGGAGTTACCATTGTGACGCTGTACATAGGTAGTGACCTATGTATAGTGCACACGTGTAATGGTGTCCCCGCACTCACAAAGTCCGGGGAATTTGCCCTGAACAACGTGGGGGCACCTTGGCTAGTGCCAGGGTGCCCACACACTAAGTAACTTTGCACCCAACCTTCACCAGGTGAAGATTAGACATATAGGTGACTTATAAGTTACTTAAGTGCAGTGGTAAATGGCTGTGAAATAACGTGGACGTTATTTCACTCAGGCTGCACTGGCAGGCCTGTGTAAGAATTGTCAGATCTCCCTATGGGTGGCAAAAGAAATGCTGCAGCCCATAGGGATCTCCTGGAACCACAATACCCTGGGTACCTCAATACCATATACTAGGGAATTATAAGGGTGTTCCAGTATGCCAATGTGAATTGGTGAAGTTGGTCACTAGCCTGTTAGTGACAATTTGGAAAGCAGAGAGAGCATAAACACTGAGGTTCTGGTTAGCAGAGCCTCAGAGAGACAGTTAGTCATCACACAGGGAACACATACAGGGCACACTTATGAACACTGGGGCCCTGCCTGGCAGGGTCCCAGTGACACATAGACTAAAACAACATATAGACAGTGAAATATGGGGTAACATGCCAGGCAAGATGGTACTTTCCTACACAACCCCCCCCCAAACGAAGGACAATAAGACTAGCCATGACCTGATGAGTCTTCATTGTCTAAGTGGAAATATCTGGAGAGTCCATCTGCATTGGAGTGGGTACTCCCAGGTCTATGTTCCACTGTATAGTCCATTCCCTGTAGAGATATGGACCACCTCAACAATTTAGGGTTTTCACCTTTCATTTGTTTTAGCCAAAGTAGAGGTTTGTGGTCTGGCTGAACAATGAAGTGAGTGCCAAACAGGTATGGCCTCAACTTCTTCAGTGCCCAGACCACAGCAAAGGCCTCCCTCTCAATGGCAGACCAACACTTTTCTCTAGGGGTCAACCTCCTGCTGATAAAAGCAACAGGTTGATCCTGGCCCTCAGAATTGAGTTGTGATAAGACTGCCCCTACCCCTAATTCAGATGCATCAGTTTGGACAATGAATTCCTTGGAGTAACATGGGCTTTTTAGAACAGGTGCAGTGCACATGGCCTGTTTGAGCTCCTCAAAAGCTTTCTGACAGCTAGCTGTCCACAATACCCTTTTAGGCATCTTCTTGCTAGTGAGATCATTAAGTGGGGCTGCAATGGAGCCATAGTTTTTAATGAATCTCCTGTAATACCCAGTGAGGCCTAGGAAGGCTCTCACCTGGGTCTGAGTTGTAGGGGGAACCCAATCCATGATTGTCTGGATTTTCCCCTGAAGTGGTGCAATCTGTTCTCCACCTACCAGGTGTCCCAGATAAACCACTTTCCCCTGCGCTATCTGGCACTTTGAAGCCTTGATAGTGAGGCCTGCCTTTTGCAGGGCCTCTAAAACTTTCCACAGGTGGACCAGGTGATCATCCCAGGTGGAGCTAAAGACAGCTATATCGTCCAGATATGCTGCACTAAAAGCCTCCAACCCTTGCAGGACTGTATTCACCAACCTCTGAAAAGTGGCAGATGCATTTTTCAAACCAAAGGGCATTACTGTGAATTGGTAGTGCCCTCCAATAGTAGAAAATGCAGTTTTTGCTTTAGCATCCTCTGATAATTTGATCTGCCAATACCCTGCAGTCAAATCAAAGGTGCTTAGATACTTGGCAGATGCCAGTGTATCTATGAGCTCATCTGCCCTGGGTATAGGGTGAGCATCAGTTTTTGTTACCTGGTTGAGACCTCTGTAATCTACACAAAACCTCATCTCCCTTTTTCCATCTTTTGAGTGAGGCTTTGGTACACGCACCACAAGAGAGGCCCATGGGTTTTCAGAATGTTCAACCACTCCCAGATCAAGCATTTTCTGAACTTCTTGCTTTATGCAGTCCCTGACATGGTCAGGCTGCCTATAGATTTTACTTTTGACAGGCAAGCTGTCTCCAGTATCAATGCGTGTGGGGCTGAGGAATGATCCTTGAGATATGCTGCATATGATGTTATTGGGTTTGGAGGTGAAGTGAGGCAGCCGTGTGCTCTGAGTACATCCTGTAAGGATGGAAGTCGATCCATTTGAGGACGTCCTCTTGTATGCCGAGTTATGGAGTCTGTTGATGAGGGTGTGATGGGGTACAATGTGGAATGCTGCTGAGAGGTCGAGGAGGATCAGGGCCGCAGTCTCGGTATGATTGAGGAGTGTTCTTATGTCACCTGTGGCTGCGATTAATGTGCTCCCCGTTCTGTGGTTGGCTCAGTATCCTGATTAGGAGATGTCAGGCACGTTGTTTTGTTCCAAGTAATCCGTGCATTTGTTGATTGATGGCCTTCTTGGGTACTTTGGCAGGGTAGGGGAGCGGAAAGATCTGTCGATAATTTTTGAGTTTGCTGGGAATGGCAGACGGTTTCTTTAGGAGGGGTCTGATCTCTGTGTGTTTCCATCTGTCCAGGAAGACTGCAGTGGTGATGGAGGTGTTGAGGATGCTGGTGAGTTCTGCGCTGATGTGAGTGGTTTTGAGGTTGAAAAAGTGGTGGGGGCAGGGGGCTGTGGGTGCTCCGGAATGGATGGATGACATGATGGCCAAGGGGGATTGTGTGGTGAGCAGTATCCAAGTGGTGATCGTTCGGCTGGCGTGCACTGGGTGATGGAGGCTGTTGAGGTTTGGAACTGTGGGTTGGCTGTGGCAGTTATTGTATTTGGTGGCAATCTTGCTGTGAAAATAGGCCAAGAGGGTGTCAAAGAGTTCTTGGAAAGAGTGGATTGTGGTTTCTGTGGCTGCTGGGTTGGAGAATTCCTTGACTATTTTGAATAGTTATTTTCTGTGGTTGGCTGCTGTGTCGATGTGGGCTTTGATGGCTTCTCTCTTTGCTTCCTTGATTTGCTGGTGGTAGTTGCTGAGGGCTGCTTTGTGGGCGGCTCTGTAGGAGGGGTTCTTGGTGGATTGCGATTGTTTCTCAAACCTTTGCAGTGGCGCATGGTGGTTCTGAGCTCTGGGGTGTACCAGCTGGCTTGTCTTGAGGTTTTGTTGGTTCTTGCTTGCTTCAGCGGGGCAACTCTATTGGTGCATTTGGTGATCTCAGTGGAAGAAGTTCAGGGCGGACTGTGCTAGGTCTGATGAGGCTTTGGGTTGTGAAGTGCTGAGGGCCTGAGTCCTCTGTATTTCTGCTACTTTGCACCGCTGCAGTGGAAGGAGCTGTGGTGCCTGATGATGTTGTGCTGTGCGCTGGAGATGATGAAGTGAACAATGGTGTGGTCGGAACACGTGAGTTCTGTGACATGAATGAATTTGACTCTGTCACTGGAGGCGAAAATGCGGTCCAGTGTTTGTCCAACTTTGTGCATGGGTTCGGTGACTAGTTGGGCGAGGCCAATGTTGTTCACAATCTCCAGGAGAGTGGTAGAGTTGACGTCACTGGGGTTGTCGATGTGGAAATTAAGGTTGTCGAGTAGGTTGTAGTGGTTGGAGTCGATGGCTAGAGAGGCAATGAGTTTGGGATGGCATCGCAGAAGGCTGGCTGAGGTCCTGAAGGTCTTTATACGAGGGTGCCGCTGACCGTTGTCTTGGTGTCAGTTTGTAGTTGGAAGTTGAGGTGTTCCATGAAAGGTGTGGGGTCATCGTTGGTAGCGATACATCCAATGGTCTCTTTGATGGTGATGCCTCCATGTTTGTTGGTGCAGTCTTGGTGTATCATCTTGTAGCCATTGGGTGTTGCGGTGGCAATGTCGGGGTTTGAGGATGGGTTGAGCCAGGTTTCGGTGATGAAGGCTACATCAGGAAAGAGGGAGGTGACATTGTTCCAGATTTCCATTGTGTGTTTGCAGAGGGATTGGCATTGAACAGGATGCACTGGAGTGGTTCCGGGTTGTTTGTGGTCCTTCGGTCGGGTGTGGCGCAGGCTCCTGGGTGGACTGGTGGTCCTGCGTTGCAGGAGAAGCGCAGTGATGGCAGGTGAAGGGTCCTTTGGTTGCTCGAGAGGAGGAGGTGCAGCAGTTGCTGTTGCGGCACCCAAGCTCCAGGCTTAGGAGCTCCTCTGTAGTGTAGCAGTGGGTGGTGGGAGTGCCAGGGTTCCAGGAGCCAGGCGTGGTCCGGGCACAGACAGGCACAGATGGGCTTGCCGTTGGCACATCCACAGTGTGCGTCCGCTGTGCGGCTGTGCTGTAGCCTCCATTAAGTACTTCCTGGGGGAGGGAGAAGCACTGGGTAGTGGGAGGAGGGAGGAAGGAAAACGGCGAAAAGTGGGCAGTGGGTGGGAAGCTTGCAGGGAAGCCAAAGCTAGGAGAAAAGGCAGAAATGAGAGGTAGATAGCTATGAAAAAAAGCAGAAATGAAAGGCAAAATCTATAAGAAACAGCAGAAATGAAAGACAAAAGCTATAAGAAACGGCAGAAATGAAAGGCAGATAGGTATGAAAAAAAGCAGAAATGAAAGGCAAAATCTATACGAAACGGCAGAAATGAAAGACAAAAGCTATAAGAAATGGCAGAAATGAAAGGCCAAAAGCTAAGAGAGAATGTAAATGCAAAGAGACAAATAGAGGTGCAGGTGCAGAGAGGACAAAGGGAGAGAAAGGCCCATCGAAGGCAGCAAGCAAGAATGCAGGTGAGTGAACTGTGGCAACT
Organism: Pleurodeles waltl; assembly: GCF_031143425.1. Taxonomy (NCBI): domain Eukaryota; kingdom Metazoa; phylum Chordata; class Amphibia; order Caudata; family Salamandridae; genus Pleurodeles; species Pleurodeles waltl. The sequence goes on from NC_090440.1 coordinate 404,805,316, forward strand.
GGTCGGGAGACATGTTGTAAGGGAGCTGGCAAAGGGATCTGCGCAATGGGGTATGACTGCGGCCTCCATTAAGTATGTACTGGGGGGACGGAGGGGAGCTGGGTGGTGGAAGGAGGAAAAACGGCAGGAAGTGGGCAGCGGGCGGGAGGCGTATAGAGAAGGCAAAAGCTAGGAGAAAAAGCTTAAATGAAAGGCAAAAAGCTATAAGAAACGGCAGAAATGAAAGGCAGAAAGCTATTAGAAAAAGCAGAAATGAATGGCAAAGGTTATAGGAAACGGCAGAAATGAAAGGCAAAAGTTATAAGAAACGGCAGAATTGTAAGGCAAAACGCTATAAAGATAGCAGAAATGAAGGCAAACAGCCAAGAGGAAAAGGAGCTGTAGAGAGACAAATGGAGGTGCGTGTGCAGACACAAAAGGAGAGACAGGCCGTACAGAGGGCAGCAAGCGAGAATGTGGGTGAGTGAACTGCGTCAACTGGTCGGGAGACCTGTAGCAAGGGAGTTGGCACAGGGACCTGCTCCCTGTGTCTGTGCAATAAGCAATCAGTCTGTGCTATAAGACATTTATTCATATCCTCTAGACATGATGTGAGACATTAGCAGAACATCTGTTATACTAGATGCTCTGCTCTTTTTCATGTTTATTGTTTTCTGTGCATTCTAAGTGTCTCTGTGTAAATTGAAAGGTGGGCCAGTAGCATGAACCAACATAACCTTGCTGTTCTGTTTATTTGTTGTTAGACTTGCGCTGGTCGTGAGCGAGTTCTGTGTTGCATTCTGCATTCCTGGGTGGAATGTAATGCTTTGAACACGGCGGTTATTTGGTGATCCTACCTTGGGGAGCAGCTGTATCTCTCAGGGGCTGTAATAACCTCTTTTAACTCTTTACCATGGAAACTCTTCTTTATACATTGGCGACGAGGAGCAGCCCGGCAGGAAGGAACCTGATGCAACACCGTGCTGTTCGACACCTCCAATTTGGATGTCTCTTCAGTTTGCCTTTGAATTTGTTGTCCTAAGCATTGGAGTTCTTAGTTTGTCACTGCTGGATTTGCCGCGGGAGCACTGCAGGATTGTGGTAGGTGGCCTCTACGAGGTGCGCTCCTTACAATACTTCAGCTGTGGCTCAAGGTTTATGAGCCTAGTGTGAGCTCCTTGGCTGTTGTCTCGCGCAGGGTGAAGCTTGCACGTGATTATGTCAGTACACGAGGAGCGTGTTCATGCGACAGTGTCGCCATTTTTCCCACAAACTGTTTAGCTGTGACTCACTTCTACTCAACGTCTTCACGCAGCTGTCAGATAGTACCGTCTGGTTGGACGCAGGAAGTGTAGCCTCACAGGAAATTGCTTGTTTTTGGGAACATGGTAGCAATTCCTTAGCACTTGTGTGCCTGGATCCTAAACTAACGTTTGTGCTGAATTACTGGCATTTTGGTATGGCTGACTTGAAGTAGCTTTGTAAATTAGCTGCATCTGTCTAGTAAACCTAGGAATTATTTGCCTCTATGTTCAGCAATGGTTGTGACACAAAACCACTCCTTAACTCCTCCTCTTTCCTTTGTGTCATTAAAGAGGGAAGCACCTATTAAATGGCCTGAATAACGGGAATACTTCGTTAACTATATTGAGACTATAAATTACATTGACATTTCACAAAAAAAGAAAAAGAAGATCTCTTTGTGCTCTTTAGTTCCTGAAGGGCTTAAAACATGTAATTGCATGAAAAAAAACAAGAACTGAAGAACATGTGTTTTTGCATGCCTTATTGGCTCTGGGTGACTACTTTACGCCTTGTGTGTGTATATAACTATTGATAAGCATATTTTTTTTCGAGTAACTGTAGAGGACTGTGAATCAGTTCCTTAAACATTAGCACTCACATTCAGATTTGGTAATTTACAAAGCAATTTGATACAGGACCGAATTATTATGCATGCTAAAAATGAAGCAGTTCAGGAACCGTTGTGGGTTTATTTGGACTCTAAGCCAGTAAGGATGTTATTGCGGTTGTTTGCAAGGCTGAAATCACCAGCAAATGTACCAGAGATACTGTTGATTATAAGAAAGGTTCTGGAAGAGATGTGGTGAGTAAGGTGGGGCATGAGAAAAACAAGAACAGGGAGGATTTAAGGAATTGGCTTGATTTTAGGCAAGGCTCCAGTTACCAAGGAACAGTGATGTACAGAGGGTTAATGGTTATAATACATAGTTAGATGAGGGAGTAAGAATCATCTTGCATACTCAAATATTTACTCTAAATTTATTAAGGCTTATGCTGAGAAGACCCACTCAATGAGACAATTGCTAAAGGTTAAATGTAAATTTGAGTGGACAAAAGTTTGTCAACAAGGCTTTTCGAGGGTACAAGATGAATTGTGCAATGCCAACCCCAATTCATGGGTTTGATACTTCCCTGCAAACCATTGTAACTACTGACACCAGTAATATGGGGTTGGGTGCGGATTTGAGCCAGAGAGATAAAGAGGGGAAACAAAGTATCCTGTCACTGAAAACGAATCATTGGCAGTGATATGGGCCCTAGAACACATTAGGGAATTTGTTTTCGGTACTGAGATAAATGTGAGGTGTGATCACAAAATCTTGACCAATCTTTTGACCACAAAAGATTTGTTAAATGCCCCTCCTAGAAATGCAACATTTTCTGTGAGACATTTGGATTTAAATTATTGTGTACAGCATGTTCCTGGTATGGAAAATAAGGTTGCAGACTGTTGGAGCAGATTACCCTTACCAGCGGAGGAGAGTGTTATAGAAGATTTGGATGATTTCAGTGTGGTGTGGTTGGGATGTGTTTGGAAATAGAGAAGGACAAAGGTGTTTCAAGGGAGGAATGGGGCCTTCTGTTTAAGGAGGATGAACTGTTGATTCATGTGACTGAGTATGTGAAAAATGGTTGGCCTAATAGGTCTCAGTTAGATGGGTACACTACAAATTTTGGGAGAAAAGACATGAACTTTCCCTGGAAAATGGTAAGTTACTTAGAGGTTCTAGAGTAATTGCCCCAGGGAAGTTTGAGGAAAATTTTGGGTTTGTGTGATGAGGAGCATTTAGGCATAGTGAAGTGTAAAAGCAGGGTGAAAGAATTTTATTGATAGCCAAGTCTAGATAAAGAAATGGAGATTCTCGTCAGAAACTGTAGTAAGTGTGAAGGGGCAGACAAGACACAAGTTACTCCAAAACCACCTCTGTGTCCAGTCGAATAGTCCAGTGTGGCTTGGGAGGTGGTTGGCATTGACATAATGGGCCCTGTTGTTGAACCGAATAAAGAGCAACTTTTTGTTTTGGCCCTCATGGATTATTTCTTGAAGTTGCCTGAAATTACATTTCTGGAATCTGCTGATTTACTTGCTATAGTCAAATTTTTAGGTGACTTGTTCAGCAGGGAAGGGTTTCCAAGGAAGAATAACTCAGATAGCAGACCACAATTTATGGCAATGCAATGTAAACGTTTTTCGGAGAGAAATAGTATTACACATAAAGTGACTTCTGTATATCATCCAGAAGGTAATGATGAAATTGAGAGATTCGACAGGTAAATAAAAGGAACCTTGCAGTTAGCAAAGAAAAGTAATTTAAATTGGAAGAGATAAGTTAAGAAAATGGTCTGGACTTATATCATCACTCCTACATTAATGGGGTATAGCTCTTTTTCAATTATGCGAGTGAGGGTTGCATTTACAAAGGATAATCAAAGATGGATGGTCAAGAGTAGAATTGTTCAATGGTCACCTGAGATGGTGTGAAATAATATTCTTAAGGAGCACAGTAACTATGTCATGCACTCACCGGGTTCCCCCTGTGAAGCCGATGCTGGATTTCTTTTTCCCTCAGAGGGCAGCTAATAATCAAGGAACCAAACCCTTTTAATCATACACTGCTCCCGAAGGGAAGTGGAGTTGGGATAAAGCAAGAAAAAGATAGATTGCATCAACGGGTCTACTCTGCTGCCTTGTGACACTGCACAGCAGGTTCTGTATTCTCTAGACCTTTTAGTGTTGATTCGGGTGCGGTGCACTAGAAACAACAAAAAGAGTTGTTTACTAACAGTTCTCAGCATATAGGGGCATATTTACAAGCCACTTGTGCCCCCTAGCGCTGTTGTGGCATCATTGTTTTTTATGCTACGGCAGCGCTAAATAGGCCCTCACCTTGCGCTCTATTTACAAAGTGGTACAATGGTACAATTGCGCCACTTTGTAAACCTTTGCACCAGGTATAATGTATGCAAGGGAGGTGTTCCCACACAGGGAGGCCCAAAAAAATGATGCATAGAAATCTACAAGATTTCACTGCGACATTCTAGCGTAATTTTCACTGCGCCATTCTAGCATAATTTTTTAACACCTGCCAGGCCAGGTGTTAAACTGACACTAGTCAGCAAAGCTCCCAGAGCTTTGCTGGACTAGCGCCCAAATGTTTGGTGCTAGTCCATTAAAGTGCCACACTAGCATCAAAATGTTTAAAGCTATTGTGCTAACGTGCACCATGGTGCACTGTATTGTAAATACAGGACTACCATGGTGCCATTAGGGGAGCGCAGGGTGACGCAAGGAAACTGGTGCATCGGACCCAATGCGCCAGTTCCTTGTAAATATGTCATCTAGTGGATGTGACCTTTGCTGATGGCAGGTGCAAGTCACAGTTGGGATCAATTAACCAAAACAGTCGGAACCAAAGAGCATTAGCCATTAGAGTCAATAGGTCATAACAATTGGGCAGGTGGAACAACTAAGCCTAAATGGTTACATGCAATAGGTAATGGCGGATGGAGCTAATTAACCAGGAAACATGTGATACTCTTACAAGAGTGCATCCCCAGGGAGCAACCGTACAGGAGGTTCACGGGGGTGAAGAGCTCTGGGAGAGGAACAATAGTTTGCCGGAGGCCAAGAGGTGCTCACGGGAAAAATAATATAAGCCCTCTGAGCAAAAGCCACGGTACAGAGGGCACAAGAAGGGGCATGACAAGCTACAAACGTGGTATGATGGAAAAAGAGGTGCAAAGAGAGTAAAGTGATAGAAGGTTAATTGTTGTGTGTTAAGAAACCTGGGAAGGTGTGTAAAGGTAAAGAAGTGTGAAACTGCTTCTGACTGTGGAGAAGAAAGTACTGATTCAAAGAAGAACAATGATTGTATCCTTAGTAATGGAAATGAGAAAGTTTGCTGTGAGCCAACGGAACCTTGCAATTCTTGCATTCATCTTGTGGGCCCATTTTTCTGATGAAATAATGTCATGCACTTTGTCGGATCACATCAAATAAAGATTAGCCCCAGATTACCTGGTCCTATGTATCCAGGTGCATTTATCATTTCTTTCCAGGGTTACTGTACTAGCTTTCATTCAATTGTTCAGTATTTTACATGGATTGCCTTTGTTTACTTCATTATCATTTGATGGATGTTTATTCATTTATTTTCCTTTATTCAACATACTTTATAATAAACACTTTTGTGAAATTCAGTTTTTGCATTCAACCACATTTATTTTTGCAAAATCCTTGAAAACCTACCTTAGAATGAAATAAATAGTATCACTCTTTTGAAGACAATTTGATTACAATTGATGGATGGTATGAATGCACTGATATTTAATTTATTGGGCTATGGTGGACAGGATGTTTTGATTACTTAGCCGAAGCCCAGCTATCAACCATTCCGTATTTAGCTTGGGATACAAATACTGAGGCTGTTAAGTACTTAGAAAAGCATTTTACAGAAGCACCCAGCATTATCTTGAAACTTTATAGTTTGTTTTTAAAGAAACAAAGCAGTTTATTAATTAAAACATAATTTCCCTAAAAATATTTACTTCAAATTGTGAATTTTGAAGAAATTAGTAACACTTATCATTGAGACCAATTCATCATTCATTGTGCTTCAAAAAATCTAAAAACGTTTATGCGCATGCAGAAATCCAATTCTAATGTAAGTGCTTAACATTGTCAGGGCATTGAATGATCTATATTTTATGCTGAAGCTTTAGCTATTCATACCTCAGAGACTGTTGGAATTGTTTGTGATGTTTCAGAGAATGAAGTAATTAACAAATGTGTGCAAAAAGTGAAATATATATATATATATATATATATATATATATATATATATATATATATATATATATATATATCACATTGGCAGTAACCAAATGCACCCAGCAGTTGGCAAACGCTGTTTGACATTCAGGACATTTCAACATTTCTAAAGGTGTGCAAAAGTTTGAGGAGCACCAATGCAGTGAAAGCAAATTGTGTTGAAGAGCTTGAACGTGATTTGGGTAAAAACCCGTCCTGACATTTGATAATAGAGTCAATTAATGTGATGTAGTTAATTTTAAGGAACCCTTGCAAGTGGTAAATATCTTGCAATGATTAATGTTATGGCTGATTCTATATCACCAATTAATATCATTTAGTATATTATATATAGTTGTACGTTTTTGGATAAAGGTGCAATCCAAAGGCATTTACTGAAGAGGATATTAACATGGTTGTGTATTTGTATTACTTGCTGGAGGATGTGAAGTTATAACCCAGATGTGTGTCACAGAGAAAGGCAGAGACATTATTCAATGATATAATTTGAGGTGTCTTGGTGTAATTTTGAAACCAGGCAGTGAGTGTCAGGTAGTGCTTGTTGAAGTAGTTGTCCTGCATGTTAATGGTGATTTAAGTACAGTAGAATACAGTAAAAACAAGATTTTGCTTCCATGCTTGGAAGTGTGAAAGGATTTGAGCGCCTATAGGAAGATGCTATTCCTGTAAAACATAAAGCCAGGCAAACACCACTGAGTACAGGGGAAGACTTAACAAAATTGTTAGACAATTTGTGTGCTGATGGCACTATAGTGCCAACTGATGTATCAGAGTGGGTGGAAGGCATACTTAGCCCATCACAGCACATAGCTGGCCAAAGCCTGTGACCCCATATGCCAGTCATGGCTTGCACTTCTCTTACCGAAGGTGTACCTCCAACCAAGCCGCTGTAAGCCCCTCCTTTCATGAGTAGGGCATCTCGTGGCTGGAAATCAGGAGTGTACAGGGCCTGTTAATCTTTGGCTTGACTGAAACCTCCCAAATGTACAGGCAAGGCTAAACCTTCATATACCTCAAATTTTTGCTTCACACAGTCTCACACTGTTGGGTAGTCTCGCTCTTTTTCTCTTATTCTATGCATTGCCCTCTCCCTCTTCCTCGCTCTGTCTCTTCTTTCTGCATATCTCACTCTCTATCTTTCCAGCTGTATCTCTTAACATCTTTGTCTTTCTGTTTTAATGTTTTGAATTTAATGATATTCTCAATGCCATGCAAACATATGTTTTTCTGAGCTCTGGAGAATTTTAATCTGTACCGGATTCAGAGAAAAAGCATGAAAGCATTATTGCTGCAGAGATGAAACTATTTTACATTTTAATATGCTATAGATTCTGCATAATGATTGCTGCAAGGTAGAGTTAAGACAGTTGTGAGAATACTTTGTGATGTATGTCTGCTTGGTATTTACATCTGCATTGTTTCATTTTACAGCATGTCTGAGCTCTGAAGAAAAAGAAGAGCTTCGTGAACATCGAATAAAATGCATGAATAACTTAGCCGCTACCCAGCTGAAGTTACATCTTTTTGAGCAGGTGCTCGTGTCCTGTAATGCTGTGCTGGAGCTGGACATGGACAACGTCAAAGCGCTTTACAGGAAAGGGAAGGTACACAGCTGGAATTGTGCCACAGACCCTGCTGGTGTTGGGCTACAACGGAGCAGGGTCAGATTTTCCATTAGATTAGATTGGTTACATTCTTTAACCCAAGGTGCTTTATATATCCTGAATACCTTCCAGGATCTTCAGTTCATGTGATGTAGAAAACAGAAAAGATATATGAAAACGACAATGTTACATTCCTGTCTCCTCCCAGAGTTTGAGGGTGTCGCCAGCTTGGCGTGCCACATACCTCAGTATGTTCCCAGGGCAAAGTTCTGGTGCAAGGGTGTCTGAGTGGGTGCATGGCAGCTTAAAATGTGCGTGCCCAGGGGAGAGCACAACAGCACCACCTGTTTGTAGCTATGGAGCTGTTCTGCTTTCTCCCTTTCACTCAGTGCAGCGCAGCTATTTCACTTGCTGTGCTCTGATGCTTGATTTATTTGTAAATCGAGGCCTCCACGCTCAATTGCTAAGGGTTCAATATACTGTGCAAAAGTAAGGGTGAAATTGGACAGTTTTGACGTACATAAACGAATATGAGGAAAAATGATCACTTATTCAATCGCCCACATATATAACTCGTCCTCCCACTGGGATTTGAATAAAATGCTTGAAATGCGTTGATACAATTTCGGGATGAAGGAAAAATGTTCTAGGACTTGCCAGGGAAAATACCAAAATTACCTTAGCAACAGGGGTGTAGCTTCCATTGTTGCAGCAGGTGCAATGGCGCCAGGCCCACTGAACCCGGATTACCTTTGCATTTTTTAATTCAAATAGAAGCGGAGGGGGTGTGAGTTTCGTCCTTGCACTAGGCCCATGACACCCTCACAACACTACTAGTTTTCAAAGGCCTTTTCTGCGTCAACCAGGAGGGCCTACAGAGGGTGAGAAATGATGGTGCTTCATCTGTACAAGTGGTGAATGCTGTTGTATTTTTTCTAGATTCCGGCCTCCTAGATATGTTGATGGATAATACAGCCCAACAACGTCTGTGGCCTGTTTGCAATTATTTTAGCTAAAATGTTACTGTTGTGTATGTATCTATCTATATGTGTATACATACATGTATGTATGCATGTTTGTATGTATGTATGTGGTATTTCTGTAGTGCAGCGCTAGCCAAGGCAGTGGAGTGCTGACATGATTTAAAAGAAAAATGGGAGGACACCAGTAAGCAGCCTTTTCCTGGTCCCAACAGTAGAGTGATATTGGCCTCTTGTCAAGACAGAGGAATATTTCAGCCATGATGAATCTCTTGACACATTTAATGAAATGGCAATAAAATGTAGGGGACTAATATTTTCCAAAGCTCAACAGTTTATCACCCAGACCTGGACTTTTTGAGAGTTTATCCTGTGAAATACTGTCTAAAATGTCCTGCCAGGAAATAGGTTGGCCAAGACGGTCACGTCTTCAGGAGACAATGTTGCAATGGTAACCTCCTTGTAAAACGTGTTGCAGGCAGCTGAGTTAAACTCTCCAAGATGGTTAGAAGTTCTAGCCCTGTAAGAAACCATCTCCTTTTGAATCGCTGATTAGTTACTAAAATCTTTTCCTTCTACATAAAATTGATGCACTTCTTATTCACACTGCTAATTGACTGCCAGGCAGCACATATTTTTCCAAAAGTTCATATTGTTAACTCTACTCATTAGCAAGTTTCTTAGTCCTGGTGACAAGCAGCCATACCTCGTATTTGTCTTTGTAACAATTCAACTTGATTAAGGTAAGAGAATTTACTTCAATATCTGATCAGTTCAAAAACAATTTTCTAGTCGATAAAGAGAATCTAAAAATTCAGTTTTTAGCATTATAACGGGAACATTTTTGTCTTTTCATATATTCAGGGATACAACGTCTTAAGACTACTTTATAAGTGTCCCATATAACAAAAATATGAGTTGAGTTTTTGTTGAACATGCAAATATTACTCCGTTCTATTCTGAATAAGCTGCTGGTTAAAATCTCCTTCGGATAGAACATATTTGTCAAAGGACCATTGTTTTGGTGTGTAATCCTCTACAAAAACTCTTTTGGTTGGAAATGTGAGTTGTGTTCTTACTTACTTCTAAGGCCTTGTTACAGATGAAATGTGAAATAAATAATCAGTCCTGGAAAAATTATGGGCACACCCTAAAAACGAGTATCCTGGGTCACTTTTGTTTATTAGTCGCCAAACAACCTTTAATCTAAGTTTTTTTTTAATTATTTGCAACTTTAATGTCATTCTCTAAAAACTTGATGCATCATCTAGTCTGGGCCCATATACACGTGCCTTCCTCTACCTTTTAGTGTCTGCTCTCAAGACTGCCACCCCACTATACTGTCCCCCAAACTGTTTATTCTAGTCTCCAACTTGGCTATAGTAGAAGACTTCCTCACTAATATTGCAGTAGCTCTTGATGGACCATGTTTCCCAGATAATACAACTAAAGATGCGTATTACTTTGTAATAAGGAGCTCTGCCCTATTGGAATATGAGTTTCTTCAAGGAGAATTATATCTGCAACTGACCCTTCTAGGCATTTGAAAACTGTCGGCCTTTTCTTTTTATTATCAAGCAGACCATTAATGTTCCAATAACATAGTTTTAAGTCTGAACCTTCACAGAAAAGAATAGACCAAGGGTTTACTTAGAGAGGCCTCAGTTGGACAAAATAAATCCTTTTTACAGGATACCCTCCTATACTCAAAAGTACTCTTCCAGTTTTTCTTTGCTACCCTAGCACCTCCTTTTGCCCCCTCACTCCCTTCTCCCTAAAATTGTATTTACTACTCCCATGGTTTGCTTATGTTCTTTCCTCTTACCCCACCTCCTTACTGGTACTTCCTATTAGCCTGAGCACTATGCCCCCCTCACCTCTTTTATGCCCTTGAAAACACAGGCCCTAACCTCTTGAAAGTGTCAGCACCTCCCAGTGTATTGACTTAAAGTACACACTTGAGAAAAGGAGTGTGAATAAAAAAATGAAAATTAAATAATAACAAAGCAGATTGCATTAATACCCATCAGCGAAGTAGACTGTATCACCGCCCCATAAAGTTCTGAATCTTAATAAGTAAATTCACAGCCATTCAATTCTATAAAACCCTCTCTATTTATACATGGACCAGCAATGTCTCGTTTTCTAGCCCTGAGAACGTAAACCTTTTCATCTACAAAGATGCGGTAGAAAGGCAGTCACTCCCTTAGTCTTTTATTTTTCAGTGTACTGCTTGAGCTGCCACCTCCTGTTATCTGGATTTTGGATATATCCAGGTGATTTAAAATTTGAGTTTTTCCCCAGAAAAGGAGTCTACGGAGCTCTGAAAAAATCCTGTTCACATGTTTGCAAGTGGGAACATTTACTAATATCTTACAGTTCTTATCTAGATGGAGTTTCTAGTGGATGTAAGCTTTTGCTAGAGATTTTGGGTTCTTGCTCCAAACCTCTTTGATGAAAAGGTCTATATCCTGAATAGGGTCTACAAAGGAGAATATTGTTTTAATAGCCCTCTCCAAACCAGGAACAAAAATTATGCTCACTTTATTCCTTCTAAAGTAATTTTGAAGACATACCTGAGTTATTTGCAAAATCTCATTTTTATCACATAACTTAACTATATCCTTAGTATTTCCATTTTCCACATTAGTCAAGTCCATGATTGTCTTAGCCATAGCTTCTTAACTATATATTTGGGGACTGATTTAAGAGCCCATAGCGCCTCCTTGCCCCACATTAGCGTAATTTTTTTATGCTAATGTGGCCCAACAAGCCCAAAATTGCCGCATCAAATTTACAAAGTGGCGCACTGCATGCATTGCACCACTTTGTAACCCTTTGCGCTACATTTTGCCTGCGCCAGACATAATGTATGCAAACGGGGCGTTCCCCCGTTATGGGGGCTGAAAAAATGGAGCAAAGAAATTTCAAAGATTTCATTTATTTCAGCACTTTTAACATATGCTCAGAGCAGGCGTTAAAAGGAGGCCATTGTTTTGAATGGGCTTTGCAGGATTAACGTCAACATTTTTTACACTAATCCTGCAAAACTCCAAACTAGCATCAATAATTTTGACGCTAGTTCCCCTAACTACCACCATGATGTGCGATACGGCGCACACATGGGGGCGCTAAGGGCCACATGAAAAGTAGTGCTGACTGGGTGCAGCACCACTTTTCTTCAATCAGGGCCTTGGTGTTTTAATTATCGTTAACTTCCACTTGAGTCAAATCTGAGCTTGTCTTGTCCATAGGCAATTATGAGATCATGTTTTTGTGTTGACCAACCATATCACACTTCTCTTACAGTTGTTTGACACTCTTCTTCTGTTATGTTAGCAATTTACTAATATTTTAGAAGTTGACATTGCAGTGATTTGCAGATCTAAATCACCCCTCATCACTTATGGTACACTTTTCTTGGGTCAGAGTCAAATCAGATAGGTTTTCCCTCTTCAGATAATGGGCTAGGTCTGACATGAACAAAGTGGGGGAAGAAACATTACTTACTGTGCCCCTTATGTCAACCGCCTTAATCATAGTAGGTGAAATTGAGTCACTTAAAATGTTTGTATGTGTGATTTTGATCCTTTTTCAGTGGGAGGATGCCCCCTCTTGGAATGGGCTGACATTTTTCCCTTAGAATAGAAAGAATCTTTAATAAACTGGAAGATCCTATAGGCAGGGGCCTGCTCCCCCTCAATTTCCCTCTGCCTCCCATGGGTCCTTAACCCTGCTCACTGTTTATTCTTGGGCAGTAAGATGGCTTTGTCGGTTTTTCTTTTCAATTGCCTTCTAAACGCGTGTGAAAATTCTGCATGCAGAAGGAGGATGTGGCCGATAATACTTTAGCATGCACTTGAGCCAGCAGCCACACTGGTAATGGATTGCTGATCAATCCCATCCACTAAAAGGCTCACGTCCTTTGGCCATTTGTACGCTTCAGCATGGTGGACTGAGTCTGTATTCAACAACCCGGCAGGTCTACTGAGGGTTGTCGAGCTCCAAGTCGATAAAGAATCTCTGCAACAGATACAACGTCTTTTCTCTATCTCCAATTATGTAAAATGCACAATTATGGTACTAAATATGCATCACATCAGTACAATTTCACCTGACAAATTTTTTCTCTTTTTTTCAACAAGGAAAATATTACTCCCTGTGGAGAAACCCCTTCCTCTATATCCCTTGAGGTTGTTTCCTTTCCATTCCCATAATATATATGTCAGGCATCTCACAGATCTAGTTGAGAGCTATGGCTTAACTCTCTTTCTGTATGCAGACAATACACATATCATTGTCATGTTTAACAATGATAAAGAAGATAAGCCTAGAAATCTTCATTTCTTTTGGTCTGAGGTAGCTGGTTAGATGAGGCTTAATTCTCTCAAGCTAAATAGAGACAAGACCAAGCTACTGATAGTTGGAAATTAACCACAGCTTTGGAATTCTCAGTAATGGCCGGCTGACTTGGGTCCACCTCCCATCCCTTGTAAGGATGCAAAAAGCTTGGGTATTTGGCTGGATCATAAGCTTTCTATGGATCTCAAATGTCCAAAATTGCTACTTGCTGTTTCTGTCTCCTCAAGTTCCCCTACAAAATTATCTGGCCCCTTCCATTGTTGGCAGAAAAAACTGTGGCCCAAGCCTTCTTCATATCTAGACTGGACTAAGGCAATGTGCTTTATTTGGGCTTTCCTAAGCAAATTATGAAAAGGCTTCAGTTGGTGCAAAACTCTGCAGCCCGTTTGCTTTGCCATGTGCCTGGAGAGATTTATGTCACCTCCCACCTCCATTCCCTCCATTGATAGACGTTGAAAATGCACATACATTTCAAAACACTATGCTATATGCATAAGGCTTTAAATGGAAATGGCTCACTATATCTTAAGGCACTGGTGCATCACTACTCTTTTCGGCGTAATCTTCGCTCGGGATACCAGCATCTTGACAATGTGCCCTGCTATCAACGTATTAGGCAGGGTGGTAGGTCTTTTTCTGTTTTGGGTCCAAATTTATGGAACTCTCTGCCATGGAAAATTCGTAGCTGCTCGTCATTGTTGAAGTTTCGAAAATTGCTAGTTTCCCTAAGTTTTTCTGTCCCCGCCTTTTATGTTTAGCTCTGGGAAACTCTTTTAGAGCAGCCATGCACTTTAGGAATATATATTGAGAAATATACATTGATTGATTCCCAAACTAGGAACCGATAACCAGCTTCTTCACTGCACCACCAAAGTGGGCGGAGTAGGTACTAGCCCTACAATTATACCTGGAAGGAAAAAGGAAAGGAACAGAGTGATCACAGTCTTAGGCCTTATTAAGCAGAACCCTCCTTCTGGTTATTAATACATTATAGGTTCAGATGGTGTATTTTGTCCCCAAGGTTATATTGATGTTATGGGCTCAGACTCCTAGTGTCCATATAGAGTACCATTGGGTTCAATTAGCAGAGCTATCACTGACATGTAAGTGCAGGTTTCAAGCAGCAACATTAATGTCCAAAAAAGTAAGAGGATGGATCAGGAAATACGTCTTTGTGAGTCATAAAACAATAACCACATTGGAGCTAAAAGATCATTTTTTGGTTGATAAAAAACTGAAAGTGCAATTTTGTCAATGCTGGGATCCTTTAATTAATATCAGCCACTACTAATTAATCAAAGCCTCCGATCAATCCTTCAGTTTTGTATTCACTGTGCCACGGAAACCATGTGTCTTGGTCCTACCCCAGTAGGAACAGTCTTGCACAGTCATCTCGGCCACTTCCTTTCACTTTGGGAACAAATGCAGCCCAAGATATGGTTTAGCCTTGAGTGGCCACATTAGTTATGAGCAGTTTGCTTCCTATTGCACTGAGTGCTGAATCCAATACTGGGCATTCCCTCCTCACTTCTGGCTTTGCATGTAGAAAAACAGGGAAAAAACGTATAGATGGTATGCTTCAATTAATTTCAACCAGTGCTAATTACTCATGGCTACAGTCCAGTCCACGTTGTTCACTGTGCTGCTACTGAAAGGGACCAACCAACTTGGTTCTGAGCAAATATTGGCAGTCTGTATATGCCAGGAATAGTCTTTACATCTTGTATGGACACCTCTCAAATACCAATGAGAGTCTCTGTGTAGCAGCAAGGGCCATAGTATACCAGGCAACATCTTTAAACATGTCATCAGAGAGGATGTTTTCTCAGGAACATCGCAATCGAATGGGTGCAAATTGTGCACTCAACAGCGCACTTTTTCAAATATATTGGTTAAAAACAGATTTTACAGGCATTTTCTGAAGATGGACTTTTAAAATATCCAATAGTTTACAGTCTGCCACAAAACTCAAGAGCACGGTTTCTCCATAGTAGTAAATCCTACATATGCAAACGAAAGAATATTACAGTTGTCATAAAACACTGGTTGCTGAGCAGACACATATAGATAGCCTACAGGCATACCACTGCCTATCTGTTACATTGTACCCAATGGAAAGAATGACAATCAAAACTCCACTCTTACGAGAAACACCATCGGTTTTAAACACTGTACCAAGTCAAAGGCCAGTGTTCCTGGGCTGCTTAATAATGCATAAAAATATCTGTGCCAGAAAAGAAAACACGGCATCAAACGTGATGCTATAATATTCTCGTTGATTACTTCTTTTATGCCAGAGTATGCCTGATACATATGAGGATTGCTGAAATATTCCATGATGCTAACACATAGGATAATTTGGAGGGATGCCCGCGAAGGGTTCCATTTAGACGTGCAAGAGTATTGCTAAATGCACCACCCGGTCCAGTGTGATCGCCGATGCTCAAAAAGGCCAAGCCTCCTCTTTATTGTGTGTGCCTGCTGATTCTGCAGGAGGTGAGCGTAGGAGATCAGCGTTTAGGTGGCCAGGGCTGTTGCTCAGAGTGCTAGGACGTTTGTAAATTATTTTTCATGTTTAGATTACTGATTGTACAAGTGCATTGACCCACATGTAAGCCATGCATTGCCATTACGGTTTCCAGTTTCCATTATGCCCCTGTAAGTAAAGCAAGCGTTTCCATGACAGCTTCCACGGTGTCCTTTCAGCCATGACATACATTGCTTTTACATATTCAATTAGGCCCCTATTTGTAAAGCCAAACTGGGATTCGGCTTCGACTATCCCCTGTAAGGAAAGCACGCATTGCCCTCAGATATCACCATAAATTGTGATGCATATGTGTGCTTTTCGTATGGTGCATAGAAGTGGGCAGGTCATTACACAGGGGGCATTATGTGAATGGGTTACATGTTGCCCTGAATGTAAATCACAAGACTATCATTGGATCCCGCTAATTATCCTACAACCTCCTTGCATCCAACAGCCAAAAAAGTCCTTAAATCAAGCAATATTGGGGAAGACTATCAGGCAGGTTTCAGGCACCATGTGGCATGGAGTTTATCCTGCTAGCAATACTAAATGTCAGGAAGTGCTGAATGGTGGTGTCACTGTCCCGGTACTTCCTCCTCTATGTATGTTATTTCCTACCATCAGCCCCACCAACCTGTAGGACCCTCTTCCAGAAATTAGCGTGGGTGTGTCAGACCTTTTCGTTTGCAGCAGGAACCATAGGTTTTCCATGCATGCCATCGCTTCAATTCTGAACAGCTCCCCTGGCACCTTGACGGTCTCCTATCCCTCTTAATTTGGCAGGCTAATCTGATCTATTGGATTGCACTTCTGCATGCACACCAATTGCACCCGAGCCCTGTTCCATTTGGACAGAGGCCAAATTGATGGTTATCTGCCTCTGTACTAGGAGATCAGTGTTGGATGGAAGGCACTGGATTAGCTACAAATGCCATAAGCTTTCATCTGACAAGTCAGAAGTGATGATCATATAGGGGAATGACGAATGGTGAGGCATCATATTTTGGTTACAAAAGTCCTGCCATTGCTTGTTATGGTGGTGAACAACCTGTGCATTAGAGCTGACTCTTCTGCTCCAGATCTCTGTGCCGCAACTGACATGTTTGACTTTTTTCAACTAAAGATCCCTTGCCAGATACTGCCTTTCCTAACTCCAATTCCCTAAAAATACAACCTAATACACCTAGAGTGGCTTTTATCAGGCTGAAGAAACCAACCTGGTGAAGTCCCTTCTTTGTAGGGGAAAAGTGTATGTCCTTTTTTTAGGGTGGGGTGTTCCTCAGAAGCACCTCCTTTTATATTCTCCATCCTCCACATTCACCTTCTCCTCCTTGAGGTTGCTGCTGTTTTGTGAGCGTTCTACCAAACTCCTCTTACTACATCCAAACTAACACGCTCTCCATCCTCAATTAGTGCCCTTTCTGACCCGTTATCCTTCTTACATTTGTGTTGCTGTCCTTACTTCACTCTTTAGTCCTCTTCATCATTACCAGGTCTCGTAGACTTGAAAAAAGACTACCACAACCTGTTTTTTTTAAAATATATTTCTTGTTACAGTTCCCAACGGTTTGGGAATTGTAAGGTGTTTGTATTATTTTATGTATCTGATCCAGGATTCAAATGTGGGACCAAAGACTCAAACCCATGTCCTAGGATTCAAACCTGGGTCCAATTTATTTTTTCATGAAAATCTTTGCACTTCCACAAAAATTGTATTTTCTCATTATGAGTTCCACATATTGGAGTTTTGTTAGCTTTCTTTCATCAAGCTGGCTTTATCTGTTCTGCAATTTTATCATAATGATGGAATGCCCATTGCTGCTGTAACAGACTTCAGCATTTGCTATGGCATTTAGAACTCCATTGGAGCTGGTGCAAGATTGATGGCGGAGCCCGCATATTTGACCCAGAAAGCCTCATTTTACCTGCCTTGCAATAGCTCCCTCTATCGACCATAATCAACTTCAAAGTCCTGCGTACTGTATACTAGAATCAATATTGGACAATCCCAAGCTTCTTAAAAGGCAACATACATCGATATTTTTCTAAGACATCTTTGAAGATTGTGCCAAGGATGTTCTTCAGACATTTTTTTACAGCTGCGGACTATTTCTGATTAAACTGACTTGAAAAAACAGATCCAAATTAGACCCTTCAAATCATGTTATTTTTACTTTTCAGTGTGTAGCAGTACCCCACATTCCAGTCAGCATCATAAACTCTGCAAGGGTGTTGGTCTATGTTACAAGCAATACTGAGCATAACACCAGGAAACATAACGTAACTGAATGTCACATAACAGAAAATAAATTAACATCACGTAAGATAACTTGAATAATATATAATGGTTAAATTACCTCTTGCTGTATATTGTAAGGGTATTGCAAGCCATTAAGGAGATCCTTTATATGGTATGGAAGTACAAGATATAAACTTGTAATATCCTTATCATGTATAGCAAGGGGTACATTAGCCCATATAATACATGGTCACACCATCCCCTTTCCCACAAGCCAATTAAAACCTTGCTGTGTAGCTCTTTCATATGAAAGAGCGACCATGTTTGCAAATGTGAAGAATAAAAATAAAACCTCTAGTGCAAAATTAAACACATCAAAAACCTGTTGCAAACAGATACTAGAAACAGTTCAATATGTCAATTAAAAAAAAAGCTGCAGAAGCTCAGAAAATATAGAAACATGCAGAAAGATTCTAGCTTTTTTCTATCTAAGGAGTGCAAAAAATAAACATATTTTCTCTTCGTGTCATTATAAGCTATTAAAATATAGTAGAAGAAAGAAAAGCAGTGTCACATTTGTTGCTTTAAAGAGCTGCTCTATCTATGCTCCCCGACCTGCCTTTCATCTCGGCTGCTGGCAGCAGGCATTGTCACATCAGAACTTGACTGTTATAACCTTATAATAGTGGAGTTCTGCCGTCTTTTCTTTATAATCAGTGACAGGGTGCATCACACATCATAGAATATAAAGCAATTAGTGACTGCCATTTATAGAGGAGCTAAAGAATTCCATGTATTCTAACATAATAATTAATACGATAATTATGAGTGGCCCTAAGTGTTATCCCCAGAAAGATATTTCCATTGTCTAAGGACTCAGAATTATCAGGTCCACAAACTCTGGTGGGCAACCACAGCACCTAGCCTCCACCTGAATGTAGGTATGGAGATCCTAACCGGAATATCTGATTTAAGCCATCTAATATTTCGACATGTATTTCCTGGGGAACTCCGTATCTGTAATCAGGGTTCAATGGGTTCAGAAGGCTTCACTGCCTTTCTTGCATTAGAGCCATTCACAACCTTGTTGTAAAGCTGCAACTGTTGCAACCTTCGAGGCATACTCCTTGGAAGGTCATGTGAAGTCATTTTATGTTTGGGGAGATGGCATTTCCTACGTCCAGAACTGTACACATAGTGCAATCATGC
Organism: Pleurodeles waltl; assembly: GCF_031143425.1. Taxonomy (NCBI): domain Eukaryota; kingdom Metazoa; phylum Chordata; class Amphibia; order Caudata; family Salamandridae; genus Pleurodeles; species Pleurodeles waltl. The sequence goes on from NC_090440.1 coordinate 404,824,355, forward strand.
ATCATGCAAAGCCAGCACCTTTCTGTAACAGCAAAAAAAAAATCTTTTCCTTTTTTTCTTCTTAGGTGAAAATATTTTCCCGTGAAGAAATCTCTTCCCCAACACCCCCATGAAATTTTGAGGTGTCCTTTGATTTATTCCTGACCTCGCCAGCATGTTTGTAGGTCCTCAAGAATGCATGTGGAAGAATGCATGTGGCCCACTCTAGGTGTTGTTGGCATGAGCAATTTGTATTACTTTTATAGAGTGATCACATGAACAACTCTGCCTCACCGTTGGCTTGGGTCCATCATGGAGTTACCATCTTGTGCCTGATGTTCCATAACTGCAGGTAAGCTGCAAACTGTTGGCTGTGAAACGGTGAGCGGTTGTCTGTGCAAAGTTCTTTGAGCAGCCCATGGGTCACGATTATTTTCTCCAGTTTCGGCAAAACCTCACTAGCCTCCTGTGACTGAACAAGTTCCACCTAAGGATATTTGGTTTGGTCATCTATCATGACCAACGTGTATCGCCCATCTGAGAGGCATCCAAAGTCCAGACTCGCACAGGTCCATGTCTGCTTTGGGCCAGGTTCAGTGATTATGGGGGCTGGTGGATCCGAGGACCCTGCAACTTGGCTCCATTGACAGGAGCTTGCGGTGGTCTCTACCATTTTGTCCATTAGCAGGAACTAGACTTTGCTTCTGAGGTGATTATTAATTTTGACTACACCTTGCTGCCTGGCATAGGCTAGCTGGACCACTTGTTCTGTGAGGCTGCTGGGAATGACAAAACACTGGCCTTAGAGGAGGCATCCTTCAACATCAGTTGCTCATTCCTTGCGTACTTGGAATAGTGAGGTTACTACCTGCCAGGCATCAAAAGCCCGTAGGGTCATATATTCTTTGAGGGTATCCCACTTTCCGGCACTGCATATAGGGCTAGCTGTAGGCACAGATCTCTTTCTGTGTTGATGCACATCTTTTTGAGTGACTGCGTAGGGGGTTGAAATCTCTCTATTACATACCAGACATACTCTGCTGTGTCCCGAGGTCCTCCACTTCCTCCTGGGTTGTGTCTCTCAGGTATCTGAAGAGGTAATCGGCGGGGTTATTTGCACCAGGATTGTACTCTACTTGGCAGTTATATACTGGAGCTGGATCATCCTTTTCTCGGTGCAGGGTGGGCGCTTGGAAGAAGTACCCTTGAACAGAGGTATTAAGGGCTTGCTGTTTGTTTAAAACAAAGGGGTGTTCGTAGATATACTGTTGGAAGTGGTGACACACCCAGTAGATAGCGATCACCTACTTCTCAATTTGGGAGCACCTTTGCTTCGTAACAGAGAGCAGCTGGCATACGCCACTGGGGCCCAGTCTCCACACACCTGCTGTTGTGATAGAACAGCACCATGTCCGGTCACGCTAGCGTCAACTGCCAAGGTCGAGGGTCTGGAGACATTAAAGTAGGCTAATGAGGTGTCCACCAACAATGGGTCGTTGGTTGCTTTGAAGGCATGGCTTGGTCATCACCCCACGTCCACATGGTCGCAACCACAGTAGGTGACCATGCCTAGGGAGCTCCGCATTTTTTAGATGTTGGTTGGTTCTGCGGCTTCCTTGATGTTCTTCACCTTGGCAGGGTCGGGGCTATGCCATTTGTTGAGAAAGTGTATCCAAAAAAACTGAACCTTTTTGTTAGAAATTCACATTTCTCACGGTGCAGGGTGTGCGCCGAAGCTCATATCCTCGGCAGCACTCTTCTGAGCCATTCGTGGTGCTCAGGGAGCGTGGTGACATTTTCAAGGATGTCATCACCCACATTAATGACTCCAGTTAGGCCAGTGTGTGAAGAAGGTCGTAATGAACCTCAATTCAGGGTGCAGAGTCAGCTGGTGGCACCCTGACCATAAGTCAACTTTTAAGAACCAACAAGCAACATTTAGCTCCCCAATTAGATCATCGATAGTCAGTGTGAGATGATGCTCCTTGCAAATTGATATGCTGGACAACCTCATGTCTATGCAGATCCAGGCTTCGAACGACTGCTTGTTTTTGTTTTCATTGCAACAACTGCAGACACTCAGGGGGCCACCCAGTGACCTTTTCAATGATTCTGACCTTCTCCAGTTTGTTGAGTTTGTCCTCAACATTTGGCCTCAACTGAAAGGCTATCCTGCAGTGGCAGAGGGCCACTGGTTGAATGGACTTGGCGATATGCAACCATATCAATTTGTCCTGCAGACATTCAATCCCCTCAAATAGGTCCGAGAATTTGGCAAGGAGGTGGACTAACTCTTCTGTGTGTATTCCGAATGCGAACTTAAAGAGCTCTAGAACCACTGCTGTGCCACTGCTCAGAATCATGCCTTGCCCTTCTTTCGTGACATATAACACGGTGTCCACTCTTGTGCTGCCATGCGAGATCTGGGTCTTTTGCTGCCCCACCCCCCTCTTTTTTTTTTTTGAATCCACAAATTTACTCCCCATACACTTTCGAGCATTAACCTTAGTTTTGTAATATAGTACGCATTCCCTATCTGTGATAGATGGACTCCGTCATCACGGAACAACATTTTTTCTTGCTCTTTTATGTCACCATGTCTCAAAACTTTGATCCCATGTGCCCAACAGAAAACTCTCATGGCTCTGTTTAACTTTTTACGAGCCCGCTCTATGGCTCCATGATTGAAAGCCCCTCTCCATGCCCTTCTTGGCACAAATTCCGTCCATACCAAGCATGTTCCGCATAGTTTCTGTTTCAAAAGCTCCAAATCCCTCTGCATCAGTTGTATCAGAGTGAGCCCCGATAGCTTCACTAAATCATTCTCCCCAAGATGAATCATCAACAGGTCTGGGCATCCCCACTGCGGCAAGTTACCCGTGATAAATGGGAGCAGGCTCCCCCACCTCATACCACTCTTGCCCCACCAATGTACTTCGTGGTGTTTGCTGGGCAGTCTCAATGACCTGCCGTAAATCTGCTTCTCCGCAAATTTTGCCGCCCAATGAACGAACGAATGGCCGACCAACCATGTCGTCATCTTTTCTTTCTGCGGCCCAGCCACGCATCCTGCAAAGAAACAACATTGTAAGAACTGTCTTGGTGGGCTAAAAACCTCCCCCCCCATTCCCTTCCAGCTATGTGCTATCAAGGCCTGACATACCGCTCGCAGCACCTAGATTTCCATCTGCCTATCACCTTAATCTTGGCCCAATCCCAGCCCAAATGGGCTGCCTCCGTCGCCGCACCAATTCTAATTGAATGCGTTCCATAATCTCCTGCTCGCCGCCCTATCCTTTCAAGGGCCATCCTCATAACTTGTAATAGCTGATAACTAGTCAACTTTTTCCCTGATGCATGCATGAAAACCCCTGAATCACCGGCCGCAGGCCACCTATCCTTGAAACTAAACCATTCCGCTACCGGGCAAGCTACCTCCGCACCCCCTTTTTCCAACCATATCCACTTGCCCTTCCCCAATTTGTCCGTCTTCGACCGCCTGAGCCATATCCCTAACCTATCCCCATGCATGCACACTTCTTTCCTTCTTACTCCGATTTCTTTTCCGACCCCCAACAACTCGGATACTCTAAATGCACCCAAAAACATCCACAACATGCACAAACGAAATAAAACGACTTCATACTCATTCAAGCAGCAAACTGGTAACACCTGTACCATCTCTACCAATGTTTCAAAAGTAATGGGTTCTCTCGCTGGTTTATCTCCCCTAGCTCTAACCCTGCTCCAGCCCTTCAGCATTCGCCCCAGTAACTCGTTGTGTGCTGGATCATACCCAAAAAACAGTTTTCCATAAAAAGAGACGCCCGCTAATTTACCCCCGATTGTAGCTGGAGATAAACACTCCCTCATCAGAAAAAGCACAAAACGTCTGGTCCGTGCTTCAAGCGTTCGCAAGCTTTGAGCCCAAAAATTGCCCCGAACTGTTCAAAAGATTGAAACTCCAACCATGCCAGTCTGTAATTACGCCGCGTGGATACTGCTAATGACATCTCCACCAGCCCCGTGATCATCATGCCCCCCATTCCCAGATGGCTGCCGGGACCACAGTCTTGCTCTGTTCTGCTCCAGGTGCCAACTCGCGAAAACGCCGCCACTGTGAACAAGATAGGGAGTCTGCACTCTCGTTGTGAATCCCTGGTATATGTGCAGCTTTAAATATAACATTCAAAGACAAACATAAAAGCATAAACTGCTGCAACAAGCGCAAAACTCTGAGATCCCTTGCCCTCTGCCTGTTAACTATCTCTACCACCGCCATGTTGTCTATTTGAAAAATCACTGTCCTACTGGCTAATTCCTGTCCCCACACTGCCAATGCCACTAGAAGGGGAAAAACTCAAAAAACGCAATGCTTCTCCCTTGCTGCAACCAAGCTGTTGGCCATGTCTCCGCACACCACCTCCCGTCCCAGTATAAGCCGAAACCAGATGCTCCTGCTGCGTCTGAGAAAATTTGAACCTGCCATACCGTGTCTGACTCACCAAAGGACATTGGTACTCCATTGAAGTTTTTCAAAAAGATCTCCCATATTCTGATGTCCTCACTTAATGTCAATGATACTCGTATCCTATGGTGCGGCAGTATTGCACCTGACATAGAAAGCCCCAATCGCCTGCAAAAAGTCCTACCTCCCCTAACTACCCTACACGCGAAATTGAAGTAACCTAACAGCTTTTGGGCCGTCCGTAGATCCATCTTTCGCAAAGTGCGCACCACTGTTAAGAAATCTAGTATCTCTCCCACTTTTGCTGCTGGCAATCTCGCGATCAGTTCTCTCGCGTCTAGCTCGATGCCCAAAAAGGTTAAAATCGGCGTAGGCCCTTCTGTTTTCTCCGGGGCCAGTGGTACCCCCGCCTGCTGTGCCAGCCTCTGAAACGAAACTAGAGCTCGCCCACACGCACCAGATGCCGCTGGACCTACGAATAAGAAATCGTCCAAGTAATGTGTCACCCACCTATGTCCACTCGTTCGCATGAAAACCCACTGCAAAAATGTGCTGAAGGTTTCAAACAGAGCGCATGATATCACGCAACCCATGGGCAGCACCCTGTCCACATAAATGTTGCCATCTAGCTGCATGCCCAAGAGGTCAAAATCTGCCGGATGGATGGGGAGCAATCTAAAAGCTGACTGAATATCGCATTTTGCCATCTCCGCCATCCTACCACACCTTAGTACTAGCTTTATTGCATAATCGACCGACGCGTATATCACTTTGGAGTCCTCTTGGGCAATGAAATCATTTACAGACGCCCCTTCGGGCCATCACAAATGGTGAATCAAACGAAATTCTCCCCGTGCTTTTTTGGGTACCACTCCCAGAGGTGATATCATCAAGGCCTCACTTGGCCATCTGTCAAAAGGGCCTGCTATTCTGCCTAGGCCCACTTCTTTTGCTAGTTTGTCGCGCACTATCTGAGGCTATTCCTTGGCTGACTGCAAATTGTCAGCCCATCTCCTTTCCCACGGGCCTTGGTAACCTATTCTAAAACCTTCTCGAAAACCCCATTCCAGTAGGAGTGCCTTTTCCGTATCTGGATAAACTCGCAACCATGGCAGCAGAAAATCCAGTCTAACTGGTGTAGGACCGCTTTGGCGCAGGAGCGCCATGTGCCCCCCTCCCTCTTGTAGCCCTCCACTGTTCCGCCGGGCTAGACAGGGAGAAACATTGAATGACTGGATGACGACCCCCGCACTTGGAGCAGTCATGCTTGAACCTGCATTGTGCTCTGGAACAAAAACCTTTGTTAAAGTTCCAGCATGCCCCTGACGTTGCCCCAGCCGTTTTTGTGGTGGCGCCCGCCCCTCCCTGGGCGGGGCGAGCTTGAAAGGGCTTATAAGTTACTGGCAGGCCACTCGCTGCGTGAGTGGACGCCGCTGTCTGTGCCGATGCCATCCATTGCATCCACAGCTCGGGATCCACGTCCCCCCAAGGTTTCTCTGTATTGATGCTCACCCGTGCCCTAAATTCCTCATCATAATTGAGCCACGCGAAACCCCCGAAATGCATTTGCGCCTTTCTAATTATGTCCATGTACTTAAAAAGTGCAATGGCCCTATCCGGATATTTTTCGCAGTATATGCTGGCAAATATCAAGAAAGCCGATGTCCAATTGTCCATCGTGATCGGTACCCGTGGCCTGCGTGCTAGTTCCCACTCCTCTTCCTTGGAACCTTCTTTCGCCTGTATGTCCCTATGCAGGAGCTTGAAGACATCCACATATTTGTGTTTCCATATTCTGGCTTTCGTTTTTTCCCCTATATGTGACCCAAGCGGCATAGCTAGACCCATGTACGGTAGCCTCTTCTTGTGACCTCCCACTTCCTTATCTTCCACTGTCTTTTCCCCCTCATCAGCCTTCCCAGCTGTGGCTGTGTCTGGCGCGGCCGGGCCTTCCTTCTCCTTGTTCCCGACTGTCTTTTGTGTGACGCTATTATCTGATGTATCTAAAACTGACCCTTCTCCTACCCCGATGGACCTACTTGTATTAGCCTCCCGTACTGTCTCTCCCCCTTCGCCCCACACTGACCACCATCTCTTACCTCCGACATTATCTCCCAAGCTCCTTGGCACTCTCTTCAAGCTTCTGCCACGCGGCCCGGCTTGCCGCCCGCCTGAGGGCCCTTCCATTGGAGCTGTCACCTGTAATACAGAGCACGGAGAAGAAATTGCGCCGCTCTTGCGCCCACGCCCCACACCTTTTCTAACGGTGCTCACCTCCCAGTCCTGTATTTCACCATCTTCCCATTCCTCCCTTTCCTCTTCATAATCAAGTTCCAACTCATCGTCTCTTTCCCACTGGCCCTTGTGTTGGGCAAAATCTCTTTCCTTGGTCGATGTACTCTTGTTCGCCTCCGTACCCGCATGACGCGTACCATCGGGACGGTATCCGTGCTCCCCCAGTGTGGAGAAAGCCGCTGCAGACCCCTCCAGTGCTTCATACCAACGCGTTTGGGCCGTGTTGCGCCCAGTTGGTGTGGTCCGTTTCTTGCCAACTTCTGCCGTTGGCGTTGCTGTATTCCTATACCCGTGACCGTCTGCGTCACCAGGTTTCTCTGCGCCCACTAACCCTTCGGCCGCACAAGCCTCTTGCCTCTGTTGTCCTTTTGCTTGCGGCACCCATACCCAGGTTCCGCTACTCGGCCCCATCTGCTGTGTTCCTGGTTGCCCTTTGGCCTCTCTGGTCCTTGGGGTTGCTTCGCTGTGAGCAAGCGCCTCTTCTCTTTCTTTGCACAGCTGTGCCCACCTAACCTCTGTCTCGTGAACTGCTCTACGCTGTTCCCGGATTCTCGCTTCCAAATCCCAAGACTCTGCCTGGTCCCAGTTACCCTGTGCTTGCGTGATCTGGCCCCCGGGGTTCTGTGGCTCCTGCGCGGACCTGGCTTTCCCCCCCCTCGCCTGGCGGGGTGTTGTCTTGGCCCTCCCAGGCCCCCCTCTGGACTTCCCCGCGTACTTGCCTCTTTTCTTTGCAGGCGCCCCGAAAACCCCGTGGCCGGGGCCTTCCCCACTGTGGTATGATAAATCTAGCGGGGCGAAATCCCCGCTGTGTACCGGTAGAGACCGCCCTGCCATTCCATCCTGCCCCGTGGGCCCCCCCTCTTCCGTCCGCTGCCCCGGGTTGCCCTCAGGGTCCGCCCCTGCAGCCCCGTTATCTGTTCCCGCATCCTGTGCTACCTGTGTCTCCCCGCTAAACATCAGGGGGCTCTGCACCCCGTGGGTGGCTTGTATCGCGTTTGCGCCCTGCCTAGGGGCCACCGACCCCTCGTCCTTCTCCCCGTCGGAGTCCTGAGACTCGCACGCCGCTATTGCTGCTGCGACCCTCCCTGAAGCCACCCTCGTTGGGCGTGACATCCCCACCCAGGCCTGTTCTAGGACCCCTGGTCTCAGTAAGTCAGCCCTGCCTGCTTTGCCTAGCACGCGGAGTGCTGTCCTCACTGCCTCTGCGTCGTGGCTCGTGGTCATGTTTCCGGTCTTATTAGGGATAAGACGACTATTATTCTTATGCTTGTCTATGTTCTATAATATGAGCCTCCCTATCCCCTTTTTTTTTTTTTTTGGCCTATAGGCCCCAAAAGTTTTTCTGCCTGTATCTGTGCAAACTAAATTATTATTAATATTATTTGTTGTTGTTTTATTTTTTTTTGTGCTCGGGGGCCCTCCCTGCCTCCTCCACGTCCCTTTTTCCTTATAACCGCCCCCCCGCGGGGTGTGCCGTTGTCTGGGCCGCGCTTAGCCCCAGTGCGTTAACTTTAATATAACGCGGCACCGCGCGCTAGAGAAATTGGCTCGCGCCCCCCCCCCCCCGTGGGGTGTGCCGGCGTCTGGGCCGAGAATGGCCCCACGCGCGTTACGTTGCCTGCAAGCGCGGCACTGCGCGCTAGAGAAATTGCCCAAGGGGCCGGCCTCCCTTGACGGCCGGTGCACGTTGCTCCCCAGCTGGCTCCGGTTGCTGGGCAGGGCGAAAATCCCCTTCTCCTCCCAGTGGGGCCTACCCTAAAACCCTGCCTCCTTACCTAAAACTTCACAAAAATTCTCTAAACCCTCCTAGCTACATTGGCGCGGAGAAGAGGCCGACCTCACCCTCCACCCCCCTTATAAACCCTTACCAAAGCCCACCCCCACTTACCTGTCCACCAATGGGCGCCTTCAGCGCCACTTCCTTTGTCCCGAACACGCCCACGGAGAGACTAGGCCGAGTCTCTCTCTCCGCGGGCCCCTTCATGGGGACAGGCAGGAGATACAGCCCCACAGGGCGATGCCACTCTGCAGCACACAGTGCCCCGCAACATGAGCACCGCCGGTCCAGCTCAGAGCCGGACGGCCACCAATCAGGGCACAGGAAGGAGACAGGCGACACGAGCGGGTGCACAGGCGCTCTCCGCTTCGTCGCTAGTGTAAGGTCAGCCCTGCGGACCTGACCAAGTGACCTCGAGAGATTGCCTGGTGAACCTTCGGTAGTGGTCCTAGATATAACGTGACACGAGACACGGAGTGAGTTTCTTGATAGTGGCGTGGACTGAAAACTGGCCACCCCTCCCTTGGTTTTATTCACCCCCTCACATTGGGGAAAACCAAACCATCACGGAGGACAGGGGCTCCCTCACTGTGTCTCTAACATCGGGACAACATTACAGTGGTCACACTCTGAAAGGCCTGATAGCTTTGAGCCTGAGGCAGAGTAAACCTGACCCGACATCACATGAGCCCCAGCTCAACAGCCCTTTTGTTAGAGATGACATCGCTGTCGGGTCCTGGTACTTAACCACTTCGCCACATCGCTCTGTGGGGCCTGAGTGGGAATCGGAAGCAGCTCTAGCAACAATGTTCAAACTACCTTCTTCCCACCCTTTGTGTTTCCATCTATTGTCTGTTTCTCTCCATATCCGCTCTATCAACCCTCTTCGCCCTATCTCGCTCTGATCTCTCTCCATTCTCCCTCGCTTTCATCTCGATTTCTTTCCCTCATCCATATCTTGCTTTCCTCCTTTTGTCTCTTACCATTTGCCCGCGGCCAGCGGTGCCAGGCTCCGTAAACCCTGCGAAGCTGAGGACAGTAACAGAGATGCCCGGGCCTTCAGTTGTATGTGATACTCTAACAACCCTTTTTCATCATGACGTGATTGTTTATATTTTTTTCGTCGTTTGACTTTGCAGACAAAGTTTATGAAGTCAATATTTGTGTTCTCAATATTTTTTTGGGCCATATTTTTGTCAGCAATAATCTTGTTTGTGAGATTTTGCCAGACAACCGCTGGAAAATTATCTGGAGATACAGTATACTTTTCTTGCAGCATAATCTGTAACTTGCCATCCATTGATGAGGCAACTATTTTATTTACTCAAGTCAGCACTGTATAACAATGTAGTCACATATAACAAACAAAATTATTTTTTGGTTCTTCATTAGTTGACATTTTATCAACCAACTCATTGGTACAGATCTGATAGACCTCAGAGGATAAAGGTTTGAGGCAAGAGTGGCAGAATTCAAAAGTGAGAACTGTGGATCTGTGGCTGGATGCTCAGTCCACTGAGCTATCTTAATAGCAGATAATGTTTTCATGAGAAACTGTGCAAGGTCCTAATTCTGCGATATTTCCTGCTGTCAAACAACTGCATAATTCCACTGGCTCAGTTTAAAAATATATGAAAGCACAATATGCGTTCATCATTCATTTCTTGACATAACCTGGTTTTGAGACACCCAGTCAGTATGGATATACGAAATCAGGGTGAAAGCATTCTTTTAAATTGTATCACTTTCACATGTACTTCAAATTACATAGGAATCACAGATGCTGTACACTAAATAAATGTACAGGTCCTTCAGCCAGCTAGCATAACCATTTTTCCATCCTTGAATTACATTCTGAAAAAAAAATATTCTGTGAATTAGAGAACTTGCTCTCAGCCATGCTACAAATATCTTCCTCAAATGCTTTTTTTGTGCAAATTAAAATTCACAGACACGTTTCAATGTCGCCAAATTTCGCAGCCTTCACCACCTGCAAAGTTTTGCCCAATATGGTGAAGCTACTCAGTATTCTCAGTCTCGCTATTGAAAAATATACCTCCTCTCCAGCACTATTTTATTTACTCTCCTGCACTCTCACGGCTCTCTGTAAGGGACATCCGGGCATCCGGGCATACCCGCAGGGGTGGCTCCTCCACTATGGCAGAGGAGCGTCACCCCCACCCCCGCCAGCAGCCACAGCTACAAAACGTTTACAGTAAAAACATAATAAAGTATGTTTATTTATGTTTATTATGTTTTTACTGTAAAAGTGATGGGGCCACGGGCACGACAGGGACAGAGGGATTTCACATGAATGTTTGGCCACAGTGCCGGGTTGTAGAAAGCGGGCAAAGGCTCCCACTTTGCCTTGTAGAGCCATGGCTGGGTGATCTGTCCAATCCTACTGCTGCTTTCATGCTGCTGACGGTAGGATTGGATGCAGGCTGGGAGCCTGTGCCTGCAATGCAAGACCGGAGCAGAGAGGATCGAAGCGGCGCAGTGAGGGAAAAAGGTACTTTTCAAAATTATTACAAATATATTTTTTTGTTCCCTCCGTACCCCCCCCCCCCTCCGCCACTGCCTTACCACCCCGTCCCTTTTCCTTCCCGCGAGCTACGACTGGGTACCCGGTCAAGATCAGGAGGATTTGTGCCCCTCAGAGTACCGGAAAAGTGTAAATCGACATGTCTCACTTCTGAGACTTTGGCCAGTCCGAAGAGGAGGTTTATGCGGAAACATGATGAGATATTTTTGCACAGAGATGTCACGTGGAAATTTGGCTTGTGTATGACTTAGATTGCCTTTGGGATATATCACTTGGTGTATGATCTTTGTATTCTCAGAAGAGAGAAAATCAAGAAGAAGTGATATACAGGGAGTGCAGAATTATTAGGCAAATGAGTATTTTGACCACATCATCCTCTTTATGCATGTTGTCTTACTCCAAGCTGTATAGGCTCGAAAGCCTACTACCAATTAAGCATATTAGGTGATGTGCATCTCTGTAATGAGAAGGGGTGTGGTCTAATGACATCAACACCCTATATCAGGTGTGCATAATTATTAGGCAACTTCCTTTCCTTTGGCAAAATGTGTCAAAAGAAGGACTTGACAGGCTCAGAAAAGTAAAAAATAGTGAGATATCTTGCAGAGGGATGCAGCACTCTTAAAATTGCAAAGCTTCTGAAGCGTGATCATCGAACAATCAAGCGTCTCATTCAAAATAGTCAACAGGGTCGCAAGAAGCGTGTGGAAAAACCAAGGCGCAAAATAACTGCCCATGAACTGAGAAAAGTCAGCGTGCAGCTGCCACGATGCCACTTGCCACCAGTTTGGCCATATTTCAGAGCTGCAACATCACTGGAGTGCCCAAAAGCACAAGGTGTGCAATACTCAGAGACATGGCCAAGGTAAGAAAGGCTGAAAGACGACCACCACTGAACAAGACACACAAGCTGAAACGTCAAGACTGGGCCAAGAAATATCCCAAGACTGATTTTTATAAGGTTTTATGGACTGATGAAATGTGAGTGAGTCTTGATGGGCCAGATGGATGGGCCCGTGGCTGGATTGGTAAAGGGCAGAGAGCTCCAGTCCGACTCAGACGCCAGCAAGGTGGAGGTGGAGTACTGGTTTGGGCTGGTATCATCAAAGATGAGCTTGTGGGGCCTTTTCGGGTTGAGGATGGAGTCAAGCTCAACTCCCAGTCCTACTGCCAGTTCCTGGAAGACACCTTCTTCAAGCAGTGGTACAGGAAGAAGTCTGCATCCTTCAAGAAAAACATGATTTTCATGCAGGACAATGCTCCATCACACGCGTCCAAGTACTCTACAGCGTGGCTGGCAAGAAAGGTTATAAAAGAAGGAAATCTAATGACATGGCCTCCTTGTTCACCTGATCTGAACCCCATTGAGAACCTGTGGTCCATCATCAAATGTGAGATTTACAAGGAGGGAAAACAGTACACCTCTCTGAACAGTGTCTGGGAGGCTGTGGTTGCTGCTGCACGCAATGTTGATGGTGAACAGATCAAAACACTGACAGAATCCATGGATGGCAGGCTTTTGAGTGTCCTTGCAAAGAAAGGTGGCTATATTGGTCACTGATTTGTTTTTGTTTTGTTTTTGAATGTCAGAAATGTATATTTGTGAATGTTGAGATGTTATATTGGTTTCACTGGTAATAATAAATAATTGAAATGGGTATATATTTTTTTTGTTAAGTTGCCTAATAATTATGCACAGTAATAGTCACCTGCACACACAGATATCCCCCTAACATAGCTAAAACTAAAAACAAACTAAAAACTACTTCCAAAAATATTCAGCTTTGATATTAATGAGTTTTTGGGGTTCATTGAGAACATGGTTGTTGTTCAATAATAAAATTAATCCTCAAAAATACAACTTGCCTAATAATTCTGCACTCCCTGTATTGAATCTTGTACTTGCTTTTGGAGCGAATGATACTACTTTTGAGATATATTAGATCTGATGGTGATTGATGTTTGTCTCATCAGAAGTGAGAGAACATAGAAGGTGTTATTGGTATTTCGATTTTGTATTTGGGTTTGCCCTGAAGAAGCAGATATTCTGCTAAACAAGTGTTGGCTACTTCAGTGCTAAGAGGCTACTTCAGTGCTAAGAGCATTGCAATGCTTAGATGGCGACTGCAATGGGAAGTCAATAGAAAACTATCTGTACAAACATGTGATTAACTTTGGATTGGAGTGGATGTCACTGATAGATAAATTGGAATATTGTGTGTATTGTGGAGGAAATGGGGTTGTCTAATTTGAAATAATGTCCATAACTTGATTTATCATGAAGTGTTATATTTATGCTCATCGGTATTAACAGAATATACAGAAATATTTAATCAGCTATTTTTCTCTTGTGGTGGATTTTGTTCTATGGATTTTGTTAATCTATTAAGCTTTTCTTCCCGCAACCCATTTTTGGAATGTCTAGTTTCAATATGTCCAGTGCCACTGGCTGAATATTTGTTCAATGACGGAGTGTGATTTAATCTAGTCTTGGATTTAAAGAAGCTTGAGACATATACAAACACAAAAAAGAAATCCTGATGGATTATCATGGACTAGAGAGAGTGTGGCTTGGTGAGAAGTTTGCAAGATTAATTTGTAGAACTGTGCCATAGCTGTGAGATGATTAACACCATGGCTAGAGCTTCCACCTAAGTGGTTGGTATATCCTACTTTTCACGTGCCTGTGCTGATGCAGTTTAGTCTACTAACAGGAATTTTAACTCTTGGCCTAGGCCTGTTAAAAGAGACTCAGAGATTGGAGGAAGTCTTAGTTTCTTGGTTGACCTATGCTGATATAGGCAAATGGAGCTTGAAAATCACATGTGGAAACATGTAAAGGGGACTTCACTATAATGTTAGTAAACAACTTAATTTACATTATTTTAGTGAATACAGAGTACAATGACCTGATGGTGATGTAGAGTTACGAAGGGGGCACTGTCAGGGAACTTGTTGAAAAAGTATATGAACAGTGTTCAACTTCCCCTCTTAGTTTTACAGCAACAAGAGTGGATGCTTTGGCCACAGAAAGGTTGTCATTCTAATATACCACCATTTACGCAAAGGGCAAGATTGCACCAGCATCTTCCTTTCACCCCTAAGTAGCCAACGTGTACACACCCACTTTTGAAAAGCTATCTGGTGGCAGAAGTCATAATTCTTTAAATCTCTGTGAGACAGCGTCGTGAGGACAGTAGATAGACAGCAAGTTTGCAGAGCTTTGGGTGGGTGGGGGCTCTATCTTTTTTTGGTGGTGACAGGACATTTTTATTTGTATTTGTAGTATTCAATCAAAGGCTCATGAGAGAAATAGTTTGGTCCTGTAGAGAAGTGATAGGGTCGCACTGGATGCTGGAAGGTTGTAGCTCCCATCTGTTGTGATTTTGGCCAAGAGGAGATATTCCTATTAGGCAATGAGGGACAGGCACCCTCATGGGAAGCTGCTTGTACTAATATGAACGAGCATGTGAGCGTGTACTAATATGAATTAGCATCGGTGGCTGTTTAATGGCATTTATAAGAAATTAGGTGGCATATTTACAAGCCCCTAGCACCACCTTGTGCCACCATAGCTTCATTTATTTTAAGCTAAGGCGGCCTTTCCCCGACGTCGTATTTATAAAGTGGTGCAAAGCTTCCATTATGCCACTTTGCAACCCCTTGCACCACATTATGCTAAGAGCAGGCGTTAAAATGACACAACCCTTTTAATCAATGGGCTTCCTTGTGTTTGCTGCACTAACGTCAACATGATTGACGGTAGTGCAGCAAAGAGCCATAATCAAAAAGTTGACCCTATTGTCCTAATGACCATCATTGTGTGCATTACTGTAAATATGGCGCAACCATGGTGTCGATAAGGGGGGCCAGGGCGATGCAAGAAAAGTGGTGCATCAGAACCGATGCTCCACTTTCTTGTAAATATGCCCCCAGGTATTTGAATGGGTGGGTGAAAACCCTTCTCAAACAACAACTGCAATCCTTGTCAGGGTGAACCGCAAAATCACTAAATTAATCTTTGCTTAACCTTCTGCTAGCTTAGGGGGAGGGTACAAACACTTTATCACTGGTTAGTAGTGGTAAAGTGCACAGAGTCCTAAATGCCAACAAAAGCGGGTTCAGAAAACAGGAGGGTTGAAGCAAAACATTTGAGGGTGACCCTGCAGAGATGGCCAAGTCCAACAGCAAGGTAACTGAAATCTAACGCTAGCTAAATGTAAGGGGGCAGCAATGAGAAGGGTGCTGTTTATGTTGAGCATTAGCATGGTTTTGAGAATTATGTTGCTTGAAGCATATTTAACATCCAGAAAGGTTGAATCTGAGTTCAAGTTATTTATATGGGATTTTAGTGTTCAAAATTGCTGAAAGGTACTGCCCAAACACAAGCACTGAGCCCATCCCACACCTGAACACCAATGTAAGAAATTGGGTTTTTGATTTGGGGGGAGGGGATGAAATCCTTTCTCAAATAACAACCACAGTCCTTGTCAATTTGAACTCCAAAAATCACAAAATTAACATGTGCTTAACCATATGGTAGCTTGGCACAAAATAAGTGAGGTGTAACTTAGAGGCACTGTGTTAAGTACTTATGTAGCACAGAAACAGTAGTAAAGTGAAAATATAACACAAGAGATATTCCACACCAATGTATAAAGAGAAATAGAGTGATATTTAATTAATAAGTTGAAACTGAAACAATAAAAATCCAGTCATTAGAACAGGAGATATGCAATTTAAAGCTTTAAGTAAAAATAGAGCAAAGAAGCAGGAAATACTATCTTCTGGCATCTAGACACGCTAGACAAAGACAAAGTGACAAGTTCAGGCCAACTGCGATGGGTTGCGGGACGGATTTCAGAGTTCAGAACTTCAGGATTTCACAAGAGGAGCTCAAGTGATTCCAGCCTTGGGTCCAGGGCCTGGAGAGTCGCCTCTTGGGGTTCAGGAACTCACTCCAGTAGAGACCAGTAGCAGGTCCAGGCAGGACCAGTTGCAGCAGGCCAGCTGAGCAGTTATAGGATGTCTCTGGAGCTTGCTGTGTCCCTGTAGCTTAGAACAGGAGGTCAGCCAACTGACCCTTGGAGTCACTCGGGTTAGCTTGTGATGAAGAGAGCAGGCCTTCTCAGGGAGCACGGTAGGCCCCAAGCAGCAGGGCAGTCCATTAAAGAACAGGTAGGCCTCAAGCAGCAGGGCAGTCTTTGAGGGACAAGGCAGGCCTCCAGCAGCAGGGCAAATCTCTATTAGCAGCAAGGCAGTCTTTTGAAGAACAAGGCAGGCCTCAAGTAACAGAGTAGTCCTCAGGGAAACAAATCAGTCCTTCTGTAATGTCCACTGGTCCAGGAGTGTAACGATGAGTGGTGCAGGAGGTCCAATATTTATACAGGGTGCTACTCTTTGAAGTGGGTGAAACTCCTAGTCTACCTCCACATCTGGTTGTGGAAAAGTTCCTTCCATTCCCTTTCTTCCTCTGCCCAGGCTTCAAGAGGTCTAGGGTGACAAAAGGCTGGTGTCAAGTTCCTTTGTGACTGTGCTGAAGGCCACCATTTTTAGTGTAAGTAGGGCAGGGAACAGCTCCACCCCTCCAGTCCAGGCAGAATGGCCCTCTCCCAGCTACAGCCAGATCCTATTGCTCATTATCTGAGTCTAATGCGAATTCCTGATGGAAGAGAAATTAAAAGGCCCAGGCAGCTTAAAACGTCTAGAAGCCCTCAGAAAGTTTAAGGCAGGAAAATGCCAACTAAAAGTGACATTTTCATAATCGTAATCTACAATCCAACTTTACCATTGAAGAGGATTTTAAATTACAATTCAGTTGAGCCAAGCATAACATTTCTACGTGCTCCCAGTCAAAGGTTAGCACTTATTAAATGTAATAAGGTCACCCAATGTTATCCAATGGGAGCGGCAGACCTTACAGTAGTGAAAAACAAATTTAGGACTTTTTCATTAAGAGGACATGTAAAACTTAAAAAACATATGACTGACTCTTTGAACACAGTGCACTGTGCCCTATGAGCTGTATAGGGCCTACTATAGAGGTGGGTTATATCTATTAAAAAGGAATGTTTAAGCCTGGCAAAAGGTTTGTTTGCCAAGTTGAATTGACAGTTTTAAACTGCTCTACAGGCTGCAGTGGCAGACCTGAGACATGCTTTAAAAGGCCACTTTTAGTGAGTGGCACAATGAGTGCTGTTGCCACTATTAGCATTTAATTTACAGTCCCTGGGTACACATGGTACCATATATAAGGGATTTACAAGTAAATTAAATGTACTAATCAGGTGTAAGCCAATTGTAACATTTTTTAGGGAGAGAGCACATGCACTTTAGCACTGATGAGCAGTGGTAAAAAGCACCCAGTCCTAAATACCAACAAAAACGAGTTCAGAAAACAAGAAAGGTGTAGGCAGACGGTGTTTTGGCCAAGTTGAATTGACAGTTTTTAAACTGCTCTACAGGCTGCAATGGCAGACGACCTGAGACATGCTTTAAAAGGTCACTTTTAGTGGGTGGCACAATGAGTGCTGTTGCCACTATTAGCATTTAACTTACAGTCTCTGGGTACCCATGGTACCATATACGAGGGACTTACAAGTAAATTAAATGTACTAATCAGGTGTAAGCCAATTGTAACATGTTTTAGGGAGAGAGCACACACACGTTAGCACTGATAACCCTTCTGGTTACGGAGATTTTTAGGGTTTGTAAGTTCTCCAAGAACCCAAGGTACCCAGAGCCAACAACTAAGTTGCACTATACAATGGTTTTTCATTGTGTAACGAGCACCGTATGGTGAAATATGTAGGATGAAAAATGGTTATCAAGGAAACCTATGTATTTCTGAAATGGGCAAAAGATATGGAGTTTAGGAGCAGTAGCCAAATATACATTTCTGAATTTGTGGGTACCTTTACTGGTGTATGATTTGGAGGATATTTACAAAATGTCTTCTTTTTGTTGTCTCTTGGTCCACCACACCAGTAGGGTATCGTTCTTAAAAGGAGACATGGGGGAACTCAGAGTGGTAAGAAATCTGTGTCTCCCCACAGATTCCAGGTCTTTCTATCACAGAAATGTGAGGAAAACATGTGTCTCCTACCAAAGTTTGACATTTGCAAGAGCTTGTGAGTAAAATTGGCTGGTGAGAGCCACACAAGTCATGCAGCCCTGGACGTCCCTCATGGTCTACTTTTAAAAAATATATAGGTTTGCCTAGCTTCCAGCTGAGCTAGGGCCCAAAATCCATAGCCACCTACACTGCAAAAACAAGGTGCTTTTTCACTGCATAAATGTGATGTCTATGTTGTGGTTTTAGCATTTTCCAATTATGTGCACGAGGACCAACAACAAAAATTGTGTTCAGTTTCTATGTGGCGACATGTGGGAATGCTGGTTGATTGGCAATTTGTGGATCTCAAACGGTTGCAGAAATTTCTAACACAAAATGTAAATAAATGATGTTAGCCATGTACGCACTTTCAAGTTTTGTACGGCATTATGGGAAAGTGAACAGAACCAGTGCAAGTTACAGCACACTGGAGACCTCCAGGTGTCAAGATTGCAAAACAAAATGAGGAGTTGGTAAAGAACTTAACGCCTGCCATGCTGAGACTACTCCACCCATAAAATTTAAAAATGTCTGCTAAGCTGGTGGTCAATTCAAAAACATTGTCAGGAGCCGCTGTCCCAGCAGTTTCTGTCAATGTCTTTTTATGTTTGATGCACTGCTTCATCAATATGATGGAGCGTTCCATCATTAACAAAATCCAGAAACCGGATTTATTTTTGAAGAATTACAAATGCCTCTCTTACTATGGGAGATACCTCCCACAGCAAGAGGGACATTAGATAGTTTTCACTGCCCCTTACCACCTTGATTTTCCAGTTAGTGATGGGCAGTGAAAATTGACCTAGAGGTCAGCTGCAGATGGCCCTTACTCACTTACTCATTCGGGATGTAGGAGGGGTGCAACAATGCCAGAGTAAAGTTGCCTTCCCCATGGTTACACCAATGGTCTATCTGCATATATCGGGTGGGCACACCATTATCTTCACTGTAAGGATACCCTTTCACCATTGCAATGGAGTATCCTTACCCCAACAGGTATAAATCTGGTACTAATGTTTTAAAGTTAATCCACCACTGACACTAGTTAGTTTTAGCACCTCCAGAAATGCTAGCTTCAAAAAACAAAAGTATCTGAATATTCAAACCAAGACTACTGAAGGTGAGCCATAATGCCACACTAAGGCACCAACTGCTTTATGGTCCATTCACATACCTCACACAAGACTTTCATACTGCCTGCCACTGGCCCAGTCCAACAGCTCAGTGCACTCACATCAATAAACCGCCTCCATTCAATGGCCCATCACATTCATATGCCACAGAATGGAATCCTCATTGAAGACCACGTCTCAACCAGTCATCTACCAAATTGCACACAAACACACCACAAACAAACCTCTCTAAACCCATATGTCTAGACATGTTGACAGTTAGTGCATCCACAACCTTCCCAAATAAATACACAGTTTTACTACATTTTTACCACCTGTCAAGTAACCGCCTCCATTTCTGAACATTACCAAGCGCATGTCTAGTAAACCTTTACTAATAGCTCCCTTGAAAGCCATGTGTGGCTCAGGAAGACGTGTCTTACATGCTTCTTTAGTGCACTCAATGTGGTAATCCAACTCCTTCTAGTTTGTGGATGCAAGTCTGGGAGGGTCTGAGAATGCTTTCCGAGGCCTACATTGTTCGAACTGAGTGAGAATATCTACCTTGAAACTAAGACAAACATGCTAGGGCATACTGCCTAAGTTCTGTAAATAGCACGTCATAAACTATGAAAAATGTTAGTGTTTGACACAGAGGGTAAGTAAATTCTTTATTGCAGATTAATAAAAATCATCACAAATTATACAGCATAAATAAGGTTACATTTGACATGATTAAAGTACCAATCTATTCATTAAAATATTGAAATGTGCTTGTGAAAAAAAAGAAAAGAGAAAAAAAATGAATCAGATACTAAAAGGTTAACAACATTAAAAACCTGTATAGAGGCCTGTTCAACCAAGATGGCAGAGTGGACATGAGCCACATGAGCTCTGCTGAGAACTTAAGTGGAATCAGGGTGTGCAAGCACCTCAGTCCCGTCAGACATAGTGGACGCCTTAATTGCTCGTGAGGAATGTAGATTAAAATAAAAGGCGACTGTGCAATGCCCAGGGAAGCTGATGGCGACAGATCATGAAGAAAGTGGAGGCAGCGAGGGAGACTATTGAAGACCCAACGTCAACTGAGCCACTTTCGTGTGGCAGGCCCCCGCCGACATTCGGGGGCCCTAGCCTCACCCGGGGAGCGACGCATGCAGAAGAGGTGAGCAATCAACAAGGGAGCGCTTAATTAAGCATAAGAAGGCTAAAGCGACAGCTTCATCAATGCTGCCTCACTGAGCAGAGCATCCCCGAACCGGCAGAGGCACCGGACCAGCACAGAGACACATATAGGGGCCTGTGAAATAAGCACAGTGCCCTGAAAGGAAATTCAAGGCCTTAGCAACCCCCTATTTGCAAAATTAATTTAAAGCAGCACATTGTTCCTTCTTCCCCCAGCAGGCCGAAAGCTCAGAATGTCTGATTTTAATATGGCGGCGCCGGGGCTTAGTCATACAATTCAGCCTCTACTATAGCCCCATGTGCAAGCTGCACTATCCCTGGCATTGTGTAAGAAAGAATATGAGGTTCTAAGCTTCCATATAGCTTGAAGCCTCCTGAACACGATCTTGCCAAAATGCTCCATACCTGACCCTAAAATGGAGCACGCCTAGAGGAATAAAAGCTACAAGAGAGAATACGCAGGAGAAGCAATAGCATAGACTCATTGGCTCACCACACCATATGATAAACCAACACCTGCTGCTTATTAATATCACCTGAGTGCTGAGCCACATATGGGGCTGCTTCCTCTATGACGAGAGTGACTATAACAAACGCAGGCAGAGGAAGCAACCCAATGAGGAGAGCACACCAGGATACTTCTTCCATGTTCTCAGATGGGACTAGGAACTGGAGTTCTGAGTGCTGCAGAAACCCTGAACCTGATGAGGGCCTTGCTGTACTAGAGTGAAAGGACTCCAACACAGAGATACCCCCAACACAGCTAAAAAGAGAGCAAACAGTTGAGAACTTGGGGGTGGTGATCCACCCCTGATGACTGTGGACTTTATGCCCCTTAAAAAGACCGAGGCCCATATTTATACTTTTTGGCGCAAACCAGCGCCGGCGATGGTTTGCGTCAAAAATGTTACCGCCGGCTAACGCCATTCGCACGCACCATGCGGGTGCCTTATTTAAGGAATGACATTAGCCGGCGCTGTGGACTGGTCAGACTAAAAAAAAATGACTCAAACCAGGCAGCGCCGGCATAGGGCAAAATGGGGGTTGTACGTCAAAAAATGGTGCAAGTCAGGTTTGAGGCAAAAATCATGCCTCAAACCGGACTGGCGCCATTTGTTTGACGCACAACCCCCATTGAAATGACTACTGTCTTAGCAAAGACAGGAGTCATGCCCCCTTGCCAAGGACCATGCCCAGGGGACTTCTGTCCCCTGGGCATAGTCATTGGGCACAGTGGCATGTAGGGGGGCCCAAATTAGCCCCCCCTATGCCACTTTAAAAAAAAAAAAAACTTAACTTATCTGTACTTACCTGGGATGGGTCCCCCCATCCATGGGTGTCCTCCTGGGGTGGGCGAGGGTGGCAGGGGGTGTCCCTGGGGGCAGGGAAGGGCACCTCTGGACTCCTTCCATGGTCAGAGACCATGGAAGTGAGCCCAAAGGTCCCTTAACGCCTGCCCTGACCCAGGCATTAAAAAACGGCGCACATCAGCCTGTGTGCTGTTTTTTAAGGCCCACCCCTTCCTGTGTGTCAAAATGATGTGGGAGTATAAATAAGGCGCACAGACCTTAAAGTCATTTTTTGGGCAGGAACGCCTACCTTGCATGTCATTAACGCAAGGCAGTTTCCTGAATCCAAAAAATGTCTCACACAGAGGAATTGTGACATCTGCGGGCTCGGGCGTCAAAGTTTAAATATGGTGCATGGTTTGCGCCGAATGTGCGTCAAAATTTTTGACGCACATTCGGCGTAAACAGAGTATAAATATGCCCCCAAATATAAAGAATGTTCAGCTACTTTGCACCTCCAGAGGCTTGTATCCCACCTCCAGCTGCTACTAACAAAGACGCCATGGCACTTACCAAGAAAGACCTCCTCGCCTCCCTTCAAGAATTCAACCAGGAACTTGGAGAGGAGTTGAGGGTGGACACGACCGCTTCTTTGAAACAACTTAAACTGACATTAATATCAGGATCTCTGAACTTCAACAGTGGTCTCACGAATGCTGAATCTCAAGACAAAAAAACAGGTGTTATATAAGCGTATGGTTAGGACTGAAAAAACAGCTGCATCCCTCTGGGTGCAACTCCAAGCCTCAATACTGAAATGTGAAGATCTTGAGAACAGGTCAAGACGCGATAATATACGCATCCAAATTTTGTGGAGGGAGCAAAAGGCCCGGACCTGGAGACCTACATAGTGGGTCTCTTTTCAGAGACACTGGAAGACACCCAAATGAAAATCAAGGTAGACAGAGTCCACCGGGTGGGCGCTCAGAACGCAGGAGGGGGAGGTTGCCCCTGTTATGACCTAGTAAAACTGCACTCCTTTAAGACAAAGGCGGTGTTCCTTTGAACAGAGCTAATGAAAGAAGACATCACATTTCAGGGCAGCACACGCTCTCCCTTCCAACATATAGCTCCAACAACTCTGGCTCATAGGTAACAACTAAGGCCTGTCACTGATGAACTAAGGTAGGAGCAGGTCAGGTACAGGTGGACTTCTCCATTTGTCTTGGCATTTGAATACCACAAAAGAACTCACCATGTCACAGGCCTACAAGCGGCATTAACATTTCTGGACATACCAATCCCTACTGACCATAAACGAGAAAGAAGTGTAAGGTCCCTCCCACAAGTCAATAGAGAACCACAGCGAGAAACCAATAGCAAATGCAGAGACAGTCTAAACCACAGGGGAAACGTTAAAAATGTAAAGGCTCTTCAACATCTCACTCTTGAACAGGCTCACTAAACCAAGGAACCTATATACACTGGCAGAGTCTGATGACTCATCTCAGCGACAAATCTTGCAACATCTGCAACTACGGTCTGTTTCACCCTCTTCTCTGAAGGAAGAAATGATAAACTAAGTGAATTGCACTACGAAGATAGGAGGCTGATACTGAGGCATGGTTTGAGGGGACTCTGTCACCTTGAACGCAAACAGCTTCTGACGATTAGCACTAGCGGCTCTTGGCCACACAAATGTCATGTTTGGAGACATGTTGTCCCACCAGTTGTATATTCATCTTTTTTAAGTTTCTTGGTATTCTGTACTATGTTTTGTGAGGAATAGATCTCAATGATGTGCAAGGGGTGGGGAGTGGGAGGGTATTAGTGTCTCTTGCTGATTGGGGAGATGGGAAGGGGGACGCACACAATATGCTGGGTTTTAAGATGCAGAGTCAATTAGCAGTCCACGCTCTAACTGAATTACCATGGTGATCACTACACTATTGTTGATGATTTAAGGCCTTAACTCACCAGTCAAATGCCACAAATTATGGAAATATCTATTAGACAAATGATATGATGTTGTAGCCCTACAGGAGACACACCTCAAATGAGGGAGAGAACATAGGATGAGTCATAAAGCCTAGTTTATTGTGTATACATAATCTGCAGCCACAAAATATAATGGGGCAGCCCTTTTTTCACTCTTCATTAGGCTTCTCTCCAGAAAACTACAAATCTGACAAAGGGGGAAGAATTATCTTAGTGAAGGAGCGTCTTACTGGTTGTTGAGCACTCTTGCTTCAGTCCATGTCTCTATTGTTAACCAGGTCTCATTTATCCATACACTCCTAACATTACGAGGAGGAGTCCCCGAAGGGGAGATTATTATGTTAGGATACTTTAATCTCACATCGGACCCAGTTATGGACAGCACTCATCCCCATAGATCCCCAATGGGAAGCTGTTCAAAAGTGCCAAAACAAGAAATACAGAAGACTCCTGGATGCCTGAAGGGAACTTCCCCCTACAACTAAAGATTACTCATTCTTCTCTCATACCCACCGTACATATTCTAGAATAAACTATGGCTTCCTAAGTCAGTTGCTTATGCCATCCCTACTTATGGCCTCGTTTCAACCCATCACCATTTCCAATCACACCCCCTACATTTAACCTTAGTCTGTGGCCCACTACCACCCAAATTATGCAGCTG
Organism: Pleurodeles waltl; assembly: GCF_031143425.1. Classification (NCBI taxonomy): domain Eukaryota; kingdom Metazoa; phylum Chordata; class Amphibia; order Caudata; family Salamandridae; genus Pleurodeles; species Pleurodeles waltl. The sequence goes on from NC_090440.1 coordinate 404,848,781, forward strand.
TTTTTTCCCTACTTCCTTGTCCAACTTCTCAGGGATGAGCTTCGCAAAGCTATCAGGGATGTTTTCCAGTTGAACCCCATCCAGGACACTAGTCCCTCTACCACTTGGGACACATTCGAAGCATACATTATAGGGGAATACATTGCTCTAGTCTCGGAAGTTAATAAACAAAGGACAAAAGAAAAACTGACACTCAAGGCAGAACATAGTAAAGCCGAGTTAGCACATAAAAAACAACCAAAACTACTATTACGTCAGAAAGTCACAGCAATTAGAGGGAAACTGAATGAGATATATACTAACAGGGCAGAATTTACCCTTTTACATCTTAAACGCTCTTCCTACAAGCACGCTAATAAGGTGGGACCCAGATTAGCAAGACAAATTAGACTTAAACGGGAAAAGGAATATATTGGAGATATATTGAAATAAGGTGGCAAACTGGCAACCTCCAAATTGGAGAAGGCACAAACATTTAGCAATTTCTATGAACAAATACACTGCGACCCTCATGACTGAATAAGCCCAAAAGAAATATCTGGGAAATGTGAACCTCCCCCAAGAGACAGAAGCCCAAAATAAGCGCCTAGGTGCACCAATTAGCGCAGAAGAATTCAGAGGGGCAATTATGGCCTTGAAGCCCCATAAGTCATCAGGTCCCGATGGATATATGGCTCTTTTTTTTTTTTTTTTTCACAAAACGTTCACCTCTGACTTCTGGTTTCTCTATCCACTTACGTGGCCCAAGTTGGGGCTGTCACACCCTTGATGAGCAAAGTCTTCATCTCGATTATACCTACACTGGGGAAGGACCCTTGTTCCTATATCTCATATCGCTTCATAGCATTGTTAAACCCAGTTCTTAATTTGAGCCGGTGGCTTCCTTGGCACCGGCAATTAATTGCCAACACTGGGGCTTGCAACATTCTGCTCTGATTTAGAGATTAGCACAATAACAGTTGTTTATTAATTCAATATGCAATAAAAATTACTACCACCAACATCTCATCCCATTCACATATCTTAGGGGGCCTGCAGTAGTCTGAAAAGTCACTCTTGTAGGTGTGTGATTGTTAGTAGTTGTGCTGTTGCTATCATTGGCCGCAGTGACCGGGACAATGTGTGGGGCAAGTTACAGTGGCTGCTGATGAGCCCCCTGGCCCTTATATTTTTTCACAAATTAAGCACTGGCTCAAACTAGATGCCACATTTTATGCAAAGATTCTAGACTAAAGTACCTCATGCCCAATTTGGCTCATCCAGATCAATCTGGCTTTATTAAAAGTCGACAGACACATGACAATCTGCAGAGGTTGATTTACTAGGTTGAAAAACCAACGAAAAAAGATACTGGCTATATTATTAGCCCTTGATGCAGAGAAAGCATTTGATCGAGTGGACTGGCTCTTCCTGTTTCTTACCCTGTGTTGGTTTAGCTTCTGGGACCAATTTTTCACTATGATTCAGGCCAACTATGCTTCTGCGTGATCTAGGGTTTTGGATCAAACTTTTTTCAGCCTCAGAGGGAAACATGCCAGGGGTGTTCCCGCTCCCTGTTATTATTTGTTCTTAGTATAGAACCTCTAGCAGCTACAATACGTGCTATGCCCACTATTCAAGGCCTGCCATTTGGATCACAGTGCCACAAAATTTCCCTCTTTATGGACGCAATGGAGTGCTAGGCTTTGACAGATAATTACAATGGTAAGAATTGCTGATATATTTATGGAGAACTATAAAAATGTTGAATTCATCTGGTGCCCCTTAGTTAGAGTGGCCAGATCTTGAGAACCAGAAACCAGGACATTTTGCAATGTAGCAGTGGGGAATGATAGCTCAGAAGAGGCATAATGAAAATAAATCAAATGTAATTTTTAAAACCAGCATCATACCTGTTGATTAAATTGCTTACTTGTAAGAGCTGCAAATTAGCACAGGTTTAGAACACCTTAAAATAAAGTGCGATATCTATCCAGAGGCCTTCCTTTATGTGCACGCCCCTCCCTCATGAGGGCAAGCCACCTTTTCCAATCTTAACGTGAGTAGTGGCGGGGTGATACCTGAATCTGGAGTGGCCCCTTGTGTGGTTGTTTCCTGAAGGCCCCCCCCCCCCCAGCACTGTTAACATTTCTCAATGTTACAGCTGATAAGACTCACATGTACCAAAGTTGTTCTGAATGTAAGGTTCTTTCCTTTGTCTTTTTTTTGTTTTGGGGTTGGGGGTTGGTTAAAGGTATTATAGCACTTTGAATAGTGATCGTGATAATACCTGTAAAGTACATAGGGGAACATCCCCCACGAGTCGACAAAGGGCTACTAAACCTGCTGAACTGTAATATGGGGGAATTGATATGTCTGCTGTCACCAATGTTGTCGCATGAATAATAAAACCAATAAAAAGAACTTTGATAAAAACCCGTAAAGTGAGGAGCAATCACATGAACAGCAAATGTCTAAAGTGTGGGATAGTGCAAAGCAGTTTTTTCACTTGCAACAAGAACTTTGTTGCCTTGAACGAAAGCTGAATGCAGTGCCTGAAGAGGCCTCAGAGCAGAACATAGCAATTTCTGCCTAAGATGAGTCACTGCTGGACAGATACTCAAAAAGTGTAATAAGCTTTCTTCTGTGTAACCACCTAGGCGACATAACGAATCTGGCCAGGATTGCTTCCAAACGGGAACCTGATCTTTTGATGGGAAGGCACCCTACCAAAATAAAAGAAGAGCGTGTTGGATGGATGCTGCAATATGATTTATAAGGTACAATTGTGGACTCCAGGTGGTATAGGACTGAAGAACATTCCATCCATGTCCTTTGCGGGTGGTTTCCACTTTATCTGTGGTCCAAGAGTGGAGTTTTGACCACAATTGCTAAGCTTTAAATTCAAGGTATTGACCAATTTTATGGTGCTTAGAGCTTGCTGAAGGACTGATGTCCAGGATGTTTTTTGGTTGGTCTGTCTCTCCATTTCCAACCAGCACAAGGCAGCAAGTGTATACAGAGGGGCGGATCTCACCTTCCAACATAATTTTATGATGGCATCCATCCTGACCGAGGCTTGATGGAACAAGCCAAACACCAGTCTCACCTGTAATTGTGATATATATTGTGGGAGCCGAAATATGCTTTTGGGCAGAGCGGATTGGAGCTAGTTTAGAGTGGACACATCACACCCCTTTAACAACTCAGGAAAAAAAAGGAAAGTGAGGGGATAGGTAATGTTGTGATGTACTTTCAATCTTTTGTTGCAGCAGGGTAAAGGCAAATTGTAATTTTTTTGCCAGGTCTCTTCTTTGAATTAGGTGCTCCTCGAATGATATTCTGGCATCACTTACCACCCCCAGGTATTTGTATGATTTTATCAATTCTAAGTTGTGTCCAGCTGCTTTCCACTTGAACCTGGGGCAGTTTGTGCTGGGTTGCACTGAGAAACAGATTACTTTTGGTTTGGTGTAACTGAGTTCCAGCCCCCGCTCTTGAGTGTGTTGGACCAATTTGGTAATTAGGCGCTGAAGACCAATCGGAGTCTGACTAAACGAAACAATATGGTCAGCATATTGTTGACAACGTAGTGATTTGTTCACTAATTTAGGAGGATCGCCTGCTGCTCCCGCTAATCGTAACTCTAAATCCACCATATAGATGTTAAATAAGCACACAGGGTAGTCAGTGAGAACATAGCATATGTTACGTCCACTGTTATGTGTAGTGCTGTGACTGTAATACACTTATCATACAACTAACTGAACATATACTTAGGCCCTAATTATTACCCTGGTGGTCTTCAGACCACCAGGGCTGCGGTGACGGTCTAACCGCTGATAAAGCAGTTCTCCGACCGCTTTGGCGGCAGTCAGACCACCACTTTATGACTGTGGCAGTTGGGCCACGGTCGGACCGCCAGCACCGCCAGTTTCCCTCCACTGGAGGGACTGGCGGTGTGGGCGGTCCTAATCCGCTAGGGCAGCACTGCATGCAGCACCGCCCTGGGGATTATGACCTCCCTACCCGCCAGCTTTTACATGGTGGTTGCGCCGCCATATAAAAGCTGGTGGAGATGGGGTGCAGAGGGCCCCATGTGGGCCCCTGCAGGTCCCATGGACAGCTCCGTTGCGCTTTTCAGTGAAAAGTGCAACGGGTACTGTTGCACCCTATGCACCTCAACATTGCCGCCGGCTCACTTATGAGCCTGCGTTAATGTTGTAGGCTGTTACTCACTGGCCCAGTGGTCAGAAACACCATTTCCGCCCACTGACCCAGTGGGGAACTTCTAATAGGACCCGTGGGAAGGTGGGTGCACGGGCAGCAACCTGACCGCTAGAGTTTGTCAGGCGGCCTTTTCTGCCCGCCAAACTCTTAATGACCCCCTAGTTCTGACGGAGGATGAACATAGGAAACAGGACAAACATTTTAACCATATATGTAGCATTGGGGGCCGCGTTCTCCTAAAGTTATGATTTTTTTTGTACAGCACACTGTCACTATAGAGAGTATCCTGTTGCTGATACAAGAGCAGTCAGGGCTGATCCATGGGTCCATGGATTAACCTAGTCGAAGATCCAAGTGTTCAGCTTCATAAGGAAGGCACTAATTTTAGAGACAACACAAATTTGCAGAGGCAAGTCATTCTGACTTTTTGGAGCCAATTAGGAGAAGTCACTTCTCCTTGTTCTGGTCCTTCCAGTTTGTGGATGCAAAGTTTGGGGGGTCCGATAGTGCCTCCAAGGTCTACATTCCTCAGCCACATGGCATGCTGGAAACCTGTGTCTGCAGCGATGATGGAAAGGAGAGCGGCGCAGCCCTGCAGATCTGGTAAGTTTTTTTGTTTTTTTTTAAATAATTAAATGTATACCTCCCCCCCCCCTTCTGCTGCACCCGCCCGCCCCTTTTGAGTGCTGCGAGCCACGACTACTGTAGACTAGTATTGTGTTAAACAGAATCTTACAGATTATTGCTGCAGAGAACAGTTTTGTTGTTGGTTCCTTCTTTCAACCAACTCGGGGGGGAAGGTGTTCTGCACTGTGAAAATCACTGCTGGACTCTTTGGCGGGCCTAACAGGTTCCGTTTTCTGCCAGGCTCTTACAAGAAAATCCCAAAAATGCATACATGCGTAAATATACTGTCATAGAGGAAGTTTTGGCAGCCCTTCTCCACCATTGTTTTTTTTTACTGTCATTCATATACTACTTATGCCAATGACATTCTACCGCATGTGGCAGAGGGTTAGCCCACTTCAGACATTCCCTCCCAGAAAAATAAAGGCCCATATTTATACTTTTTTAGTGCCGTTTTTGTGCCGCTTTTTAATGCAAAAACGGTGCAAACTTACAAAATACAATTGGCCCATATTTATACTTTTTGACGCACAACTGCGCCAACGCAGTTGTGCGTCAAAAATTTAACCGCCGGCTAACGCCATTCCAACGAGCCATGTGGGCGCCTTATTAATGGAATGATGTTAGCCGGCACTGTGGACTGGTGTGCGGCCAAAAAAATTACTCACAGCAGGCAGCGCCGGCGTATGGGAAAATGGGGGTTGTGCGTCAAAAAATGGTGCAAGTCAGGTCTGAGGCAAAATTCAGGCCTCAAAACGGATTTGCGCCATTTTTTTTGACGCCCAACCTCCATTGACATGTCTCCTGTCTTAGCAAAGACAGGAGTCATGCCCCCTTGCCCAATGGCCATGCCCAGGGGACTTATGTCCCCTGGGCATGGTCATTGGGCATAGTGGCCAAATCAGGCCCCCCATGCCACAAAAAAAATCGGAAAAAATTACTTACCCGAACTTACCTTTACTTCCCTGGGATGGGTCCCTCCATCCTTGGGTGTCATCCTGGGGTGGGCAAGGGTGGCAGGGGGTATCCCTGGGGGCAGGGAAGGGCACCTCTGGGCTCCTTCCGAGCCCACAGGTCCCTTAACGCCTGCCCTGACCCAGGCATTTAAAAACGGCGCACATCAGGCTGTGCGCCGTTTTTTAAGGCCCACCCCCTCCTGTGCGTCAAAATGACGCCAGAGTATAAATAAGGTGCACAGGCCTTAAAGTCATTTTTTGGAAGGGAACGCCTACCTTGCATATAATTAACGCAAGGCTGGTTCCCACTTCCAAAAAATGACGCACATGGTGGAATTTTGACGCCCGCGGGGTCGGACGTCAAAGTATAAATATGGGGCAGGGTTTGCGCCGATTGTGCGTCAAAAATTTTGACGCACATTCGGCGCAAACAGAGTATAAATATGCCCCAATTGTATTTTGCACGTTTGCGCCGTTTTGCGTCAAAAAATGACGCAAATGTGGCGCTAAAAAAGTATAAATATGGGCCAAAGTGCTTTAGTGCCAAGGCTGGTGAGACAGTCCTTTTTTCAATTTTCTTCTTTTTTAGGTCTCCTCTTGTTCCTGTCCTTTTTTTCATTTTGCTTGTGTTGTTTTACGCACCATGTGGCTCTCCAGAGCCAGCACCACCGGGCTACTAGTTTGCAGTGCCTCAACCATGAGGATATCCAGGCAGACACAAAACTTCAATTTTATTTATTTTATTTTTATATATTTTATGGCAAGCACACACCTTTCACGTTTAGGTGGTGGCATGTTTCCTTTTTTCTACTTTTACTCTTTCAACGTATCTTGCTTATATTTGTTGAGTTTATGTATGTATTTTATCGTGGGTTGTTAAGTGGATGAATGCAAAAGGATTTAGTGGGTGACTGAGTGATATACGGGTTCAAGGAAAAGTAATAGAGTGACAATGACTATCGAGTGCCTAATCTCACCAGTAACTGCAGACGTTGGCATTTCAAATGCATGTTCCAAATTCTTAAGGACACAGTCTGTCGGCCCTCTGTGAGCCGGTGGCAATAAGAAAGTAGAAGTCAGCAACTTTTCAAGACTTAAATGCTAAGAAACAAGAATGGCCGCCTGACACCAATGGTACAGCCCAGGGTCAGGCTTAGAGAAAAAGGTTAGAAATTGCAGATTGATAATAAAAAGTAAGATTGATAATAAAAAGTAATAGTTCGTTTTTTGCAATAAGTCGGATAAAATATAGCAATGTCATTATTTAATTGAAAAAAACATGTTTTGTCTTGTTTTTCCTTTTCTTGTGTAGCATTCAACCACTAGGATACATTAGATAGTCTGTAGAACAGGTTTTACATTTTGTAATGCCAAGGCATGTCGCGTGGAGATTCAGCATGACTTGATGGGTGTGGTATTCTAATATGCATCCCGTTCTTCTTTCTGGCTGATGCTCTTAAATTAAGCGTGTACATAGTTGCTTCTGTTGATGTTGCTTATTTTGGCAATCTGATCGCTACCTTGTGGTGTGGTTGGGCTGGAACGGAACTACAATCCCTCGCCACATACTGTTGATGATCTCGATAAACCACATAGCCCTCTCCTTAAATCCCACAATTCTGATACTCAAAATACACTCGGCAAATCTCAGTTTGGGGGGAGTCTCTTGGTGACTGTGTTGACATGATCAAATCAATTAGTATTCTTCTCCTTTTCTTTCTGCACCATTGTGCCTGACTAAATACATGGTGATGCTAGCAGGTTTATCTTCACAGTGAATGATATAGGCAGTGCTTAATTTGAGCCTGTGCTAGCAAGCGGGGCCCACCGGCACTCAATTTTGGGGATCGGCACCTATTTTAATTCACCACACTTGGACCCAGAACAAAAGAGAGAAAAACACAAAAGGGGGAAAGAGGGAGGAAGAGAAAAAAGGAAGAACAGTGACAAAGGGAGAAATCAGAGAGGACAAAGAACGTGCAGAATCGGGAGAGAGGATCGAGGAGTGTCTTGTAATGGGTCAAAAATGCATGAAGGGGACACAAGACTAAGCAGCCTTGGTGTCAAACAACACAACCTTCTGAAGCACCAGTGGCAGCTTGTAAGCAAAGGTTTGGACACCGGTACTTATTATTTTATATATTAAGCAGTGGCTATAGGGATTATTTTATATATTAAGCAGCAGATAAAGGGTTTAGATGGTTTCAGATAGTAGTTTTGTGGACGTGTCACATCAACTTTGGGATTATTTAAATTTCTCCTGTGGTACAAGCTGTTTCTGTTCACCTGCCCAATCTATTTCTGCCTCACCCATGAAAGTTACTTCAGCCAGCCAGAACTGTTTTCAGTGTCCTCATTTTAAAATTAGCTGCCCTCATTTCGGTTTTGATGCCATCTCCTATGGTGAGCTCCTGCAATTGTCGGGTGAAGAAGAAGCATGCTGCAGTTGAATCACTGAGTCATTAGGATTTGATTCACTGGTGGTATAAGAAACAAATCTGGGCAAGCAGTGTTAACAAGTTTACTACTGGTTTTGAAGAATCACCCTTTTTAATATTTTTATATATTTTTTTCAGTTTTATGTAGCGTGAACGCAACCCAAAGGTGATGGAGTGCTACATAAACAAGCACCAATTATATTGCACAAGGTGTCATTTTTTTCACTTTTTAGGTACAGGGAGATTCATTTATTTTGCCCAGAATCCCAGGATATTGAGCAGACATCAAGACTCGAACCTGGTTCCCCAGTTCCAATGTCAGCAGCTCTGGCTGTAACACCATATCCTCGCCCTTGCCCAGGTATGGTGTACTATGGGCTTCAGACTATAACATAGACTCAAGTGGTGTAACTATACACCACTTCATGTTGGCATATGATCATTTAAGCAACATATCCCCATCCATACTGACTAGTGCTCCTTCATGGGAAAATGCTCCTTCTGGTCCTTTCACAGAGCGAATCAGATTTTTGAATCATGTCTCCATGCAAGCTTGATGTGTTGGCATTATCATATCGCACAAGCACAGTAAGCATGGCAGTGGTAATACTGCGATGCTTTAACGAAATTACATGGTCAATGGTGGAATGGCTGTGAATTGTGTCTCATTCCCACGTTCTTCTACTACCAGTCCCTCAGATGCATACTCTGCTGACACAGTCATCTCATCAGATTCAAACATGGCACATTTCTTTGGTGTGACCAGAACTAAACACAAAAGGTGGACATGTTTGTGAAAAGTGAGTGTCCTAAATGTCTCAGTAGGAATAGAAACTTTGATGTGGGTTTCTTTATAATCTAAATCTCTGTTTGTCCTTCCCACATCCTATACACCTTTCGTGGTGAAAGACACCTGGTTACTGTAATGTGGCTAAAAACTGACATAATATCATATGCTAAGTTCTTGGTATTCTAGTTAACAATGTCTGCCACGTACCAGAAAGTGAACAATGAGCAGGTGGCAGGTAGTGTTGGCACCAAAATCGTTGGTCATCTTGCCTCCCAATTATCCAACGCTTTCTTTCAGTTCTTCTGTCAAACAGATACAACCCACATGAAAAGGCTCCCTGTTTAAGACACAAACAGGAGAAATACATTACTGAGTATTCATTGCTGACTATGGGGCTCTAACTTCATTTACTCAATTGTAACGCCAAATCATTTCTTTACTTTGGGGTATTAAAGCACACACACCTCTGGGAAAGTCATGAAGGACGATCACGAATTTACATGTGTTCTTACCACTATGTATACATTTGTCATTTTCTCAAAGCAGTACGTTCCATTCATATTTATTTAGATATATGGGTAACACTTTCTAGTCATAGTCCCAACGTGTACAAACAACAATGTTGCTTTATGGTGATGTCACATCATGTATTAGTATTTTTTAAGGATTATTACATAAATATTTACTTTAGAAATTCTCAATAGTTTTGCATGCATCCAGGCAGCACACCTCTCTTATTTTATTTACAACTGTATACCAAGTTAGGTATCTGTACGTCATATCACTAGTCTATAACACGAAGAGCCGTTCCTGTTTTGTATGTGGGGTTAAAACAGGAGATTGGCTCATGCTATTGGAATCAGCTGAAGCTATGTCACGCTGAACTCTCTGACTGCATAAGTAACCTACACGTGAAATCTGCAACCCTACATTCTATGGGTTAACCTGTACTCCATAAGAATGCCTCCATTGCGCCTATGGTAAACTCAACATTTATTTTATCCTGCAAGACGGGCAGAGACATCATTGTAACATAACACATTTGACTGTTTAAAAAAAAAGAAAACAGTGACCACACTAGGAATGGGTGTGAAGCATTCTTTTATTTGAAATTATGAAAAAACAAATTGTGTAATACAAGGGTCAAAGACTCTTCTTGAACATATGCTTCTTTTTACCTTCCTTATATTTATGTGTTCACTCTAAGCCCTAAACAAAGTCCTTTGTTATCTTTTTAAAACATAAGGCCTGATTTACCGTTTGGCGGGCAGGTTACTCCATCACAAATGTGACGGTTATTCCATTTGCCTAATTAAAACACTTCTAATAGGGCCTATCTGTAATGTTTGAGGTGGAGTAACCCATCTGCCAAACTCTTAATAAGGCCCTTATTCTGATGGGAACTACTCATTCCAGGTTGGTTTAGACAACAGAATGGTCCAACTGGAAATCAAACACCTCTTGTAGTTCAAAGTTAATGCCCCTCAACTTATTGCAATACTCTTTCCTGGAATCCATTGTTAGAATCACGTAATCATTTTATCTCAGTTACTTCCATTCCCATTTCAATTTAGTGTCTATTCTAAAGTGACTGTACTGCACTTTTATAGAAACAGTTTTTTCATGTAGAATCACAGGACCTCTTTAGCCTACGCTGTATGAAAGTGGTTGAAGTTTTCTCTGGCTGCTCCCAATCACCTCAAATTGCACAGTCTGCCCTCACTTGCTTTCAAGCCTTCGTGACCGCCATGGACACAATCTGAAAATGCAAATAATCTGTTACCTTAGGGCTGCCAAAATCTGGAATCCTGGTGGTTCATATGTATCCAATAATCTAAGTTAGTAATGGCAAAGAATTATGCACCTCCTTGTGGTGTCCAGTCTAGTTAAGTCAATACACTAGTCCAAAACGTGGTGCAAGTGGTCATGTGCCCTACTACCCCAAGGCACATGAATAGTGTATACGGGTATATACAATGTACAATGAACAGATACGACCACAGCACACAAAACATATATGGTAGTACAATACAAGTGCGAACTCTGGTATGACAGATCCGTTGATGTATGGTACAATACTCTTCTTTGTGTTCCAGAAAGATATTTATTTGGATCAGTAGTTGGATTGTTCGTAGGCCATGTATAGTGATAGTTCTTAACTATCCTTGGTGCTGTTTACTTCATGGTCAATCACTCCACCTGTAGTGCTCACCCTGAGAAAGGAAACAGCTTGAGTTTTACACAACCTAGGTATTTCTCAGTAGATGCTTGACATAGACCCCCGGGTCCTGTCTAATGATGAACTATGGAGAGGTACAATAAGGAGGGCATCCTCAGGGTCTCTGGCATCAAGACTGCAGCTACTCGTTTCTATCCCTTCTCTCCTGCCAAATGTCTAACCTCTAAATCTCCTCTGCAGCAGCTACAACATTCCAATATTGACATCACAGAAGTCTTCATCTCTGGCTGACATTAGAATATTCTGCATAACGACAAGTATATGCAAGCACTGACAAACCCACCAGCCTATTTACAGGTCAAGCATCTTGGCTGGAGCTCTGACCACATCAAACAAATATATAGCATGTCTAATCATCAACAACAAACTCCAAATATTCTTATACCACCTGCTACGTACCACTCGTCACAAACAACACCAGACTGTGATGGAATATCCAAAACCAGTGTGAGAAGGTGCTGAATATCATACCAATGGAATAATGAGCACCATATAAATGTGTATAATACGACAAATATTGGCACTACTTAAGGTGAAGTTGTGTTGAGTCAGAGACAGTTCTAGGTTTCCTGCCTTGCTTGAAAACACCTCACTTGTCTCTATGCCAAACCCACAGATTGTAGCCCAGATATATATATAAAATGACTGAAGATTTTTACACAGTTGGGTTAACATTGTGACAGGCTGCACGCAGGAGTATAAATGTGAACGGAGAAACAGATAGAAGAATATTTCTTAACAATGCGAATAAATGAATGGCTGCTGCAGGGCACTCAAATCAGACTACAAGAAGAGGGCGTTAAAACTTCAAAAGATAACATGTTTAAGGTGTGTTTGTGTGACACAGGTCGAGAAATAACAGGATAATTGACAACCTCTAGAATGAATACCAAGAGAGATTGTGTTAAATAGCAACCTATGCTGTTGTTTGCCGTAGAAGAAAATGCGGGTCCTGGTGTGTGCACACTGAGCTCTGTATCTGGCCCTAACTAGAGATTAATTCACAGGTCTATTAATGGTCCTTCCTCAAGCTGAAGTCCCTTTTTGCTTTCTACCACAGCTGCTGTCAGAGCGAGGAAACCATGGAGAAGCCATGAGTATTCTGAAAAGGGCCCTGAAGCTTGAGCCAACCACTAAGGTAAGAACCCATCAGAGGCTGCGGATATTGAAACCCGCCCATTCGGTGGTCTGTGTCGCAGGGCGATGTTAAACTGGAGATATTCTTAAAAGATTTAGCCCCAAACTATCAATTTTGGAAAGAGCCGATTGATTCTAATGTTCATGTGTCTTTAGTAGTAGAGTGAGCTTTCATTGCGCATTCCACGCGAACAGCAACAGCTCCGGTTTCTATTCCTCTCAGGAGTGTGCATCATTTGTTATGCATTCTTTGCAGGCTCTGTCAGCAGCCAACCCCCAGCAGACCCCGGGGCTGCTTAGACCTGCGCTCCCGCCTCAGCAGTCGGGCGTCTCGTGGCTGCACAATTATCTTGAGATTTCATTACTCAGTAATGTGGGGTTCCGGAATGACGCTGCTACGACACTTGACACAGACCCCTCCTTACATGTTTGTACTTCATTAAGAACAGGTGTTCCGCAGTGAAGAACGTGTACATGCGTCTTTATTTGTTTGGGTTGTTAATCATCTCCGGCAGTGGCAGTATCACTTAGCTACTTTCAGACCTGTGGTCAGGGTGAAGTGGGGGCGGGCTGGCAGGACAGCTGCGGGTTGGGTCGGACGCCTTCAGCGGCCCAACCAGTACTTTAAATGGGCCAGAACTCACAGGCACTGAGTACCGGCACTTTTTCATTGTCTCGCCCTGAGTATCGGAACTTCAACTCGGATAAAGAGAGTACCGGTACTCGTGGGGTCCTGGCTGCGACGCAGGTGTTGTTCCGTTCTTTCGTTTGCTACTTCCAGCACCTTCACAGGTCCCGCAATGAAGGAAGCCTGGACTGAGCTGACTCAAGAGCTCAAGAGCAGAAGTTCTCTTCACCATCACACGGCGATCTGCATGTGCTGCTCTGAAAGCCATCAGAGCAGGGGTGTGGCTGCAGGGTGTTTAGTTACCCTTGAGTTTCAAACAGTGGATGGCAGAGAGGTGCTGTACCATCGAATGGGACGCGTTGTTCAAGGCACTGCAGCTTTTTAGCTTGCCCTTAAATGACTGAAAATCTTCACCTATTATTAGAGATTTAAGTTAAAATGTTTGACTGGAAAGTAAATCCTTGCCATCTCCACCAATTGCCTGATTCCTGACATAAAAGGCGAAGCAAATGTTTTTTTTTTTTTTACTTTTTCTGAATGGTTTAATTCATTTACACCATATGTGACATAAGGCTCCATGGAATGTGTGACACTTTCAGCAGTTCCAGATTTTAGCTGTCAGCGCTTTTGTATTCTGGGACTTGTAGATTGCTTTTCTCATTTTATGGGGTTTAAAAAAATCCAGCATACAAAGTGTTGATGGCAGAAATTAGGGACTAGTTGTATATGCCACATAGCATGGAGCCACATGGAAGCTACTATGCCCCTGATCATATATTTTGCAGGAGTCCTCACAGATCAGTGGCGTAGCGTGGGTTGTCAGCACCCGGGGCAACTCAAATCCATGCATTAACGACTTAAACACAATCTGCACGATTTGTAGGTAAATGTTTCTTTAGATCTGTAAGCTTATTAGGTGATTTGGAGCAGACCAATCATTTCCTAGGTAACTGTGCTCCAATGAGACACATCCCGGCAAGCCTCTGATTTTTTCCCGAAGGAGAACATGCATGCCATGCGCCCTCAGCCTTGATGTTGCACCTGTTTAAATTGTTGAGGGCTACCACTGTCCGGCAGTGTGTGTGTATGCGATCTTGTGAGAGATAGAAATTAAAGGTAAAAGCGTGTGAGTTTCTAAGTGTGAGTATGACTGTGACAATGAAAAGTGGTACATTTGTGTGAAGCTGGATGTGTTTCAGAGACTATGAAATTGGCGTTTAAGTGTGGGGAGTGACTGTGTTTGAACATATGGGTGTGTGAGAAAGGGGGCAAAATCATTTAGAATTTTCTGAGTGTGTAGAGCATACATGTGTAAAGATGCGCAAGCCAACAACATAACAGGGAGATCCTAACCAGAGCTGAGCCAAGTGTCTGGCTCTGATCCTAGAAAATGTTTCATATGTAAATTATACAGCAAACATGACATAAAATATGATAAAGTCTCTTCAAATTTGAAAAAAGAATGCAACAATAAAGGAAAGCGTTCTGGTGAAAGAAAATATTTGCCTAAGATCACACAGTTAAAGAGGAGGGATGCCTCTATTTATCCATGTTTTTCTGGCTTCATTTTGTACAAATCAGACACGTAATGGGTATCTATGTGTCTTGCCCTATGTTAAGGCTTTGTTTTTACCTGTTTGTACCCTTTTCTGCAGTTTTTGCATAGTGCGAACTCGACTCGAAGCACCAGTTGCATTACAAAAGGTCACTTTTCATTGTTTGTAGGGATGGGGAGATTTAGTGATTTCCCAGAATCACAGGAGCTGACACCATGACTCGAACCTGGTTCCCTAGTACCAAAGTTGACAGCTCTGGCTGCAAGGCCACTTCCCGGGTACAGGGAGGTGGGCAGGCAGTCAGAAGCCCCATGAATGCTCGACTCTTTATGGGCTTGAGGTTCCAACTGGACCTCGAGCTCAGCCAGAGGCAGGCTTGAGGCTCGAGCCTGGCTCGAGCTTTCAGTGGCTCACCCACCTCTGTGCATGCGTATGTGTCTCCTTCATTTCAAATTACAGTCTTTTTGTATTCATCAACAGTGATTACACCTGCTACCTTGGAAGCAAAGATTAGCAATGAGATGTTTGCATCAGCACTTCAGACTCCAGAAACTTTGGAACCTGGGTGCAAGAGGTGCTTTATCATTTCCTGACCAAGATCATTGTATTGACTGTGGGAATTGTTGACATTTTGTGATGTCAATTTCTTAAAAAAATACCAGCTTTGTGCTCAAAATGTTGCAGCAAGTTTACCTTTGTGGAGACATTTATATATTTAAAATGGCTACGTATGAGGTCATAACCAGTTTTTTATTAATCAGGAAGGCACATAGGCCAAGGATTGGCAGCACATAAAGTGGGTGGAGACACAAAGAGCAAAGTTTGAACTTATATATTTACTTTTTAAAACTCTGCCCTGAAAATATGACAAGACAAATCTCATAATAACACTGTTCTGGCTTACTTAACTGGTCACAACAGGCTGTGTTCCACAATATTACATTGTACAGAGTTCTTTGTGTACTCAGCAAGTTCCAGGGTGTAATGGCACTTTATTAACTCTGGTGGTTAATGCATTTGCTGGAAAGATCTATGTGCATTGTAATCAAAGGTTCGACTCACCATAAAATTACACACAGTGTCAATTGTGTGCTGGAAAACACAGCGCGCAACATGCAGCTTACAGATTTGTTTTTCTATGTAGATGGCTCAATTGGCTACTGTTTTTGTTGCAGAGATCATTGTGTTACCTGCAAGTCAAAAGTTAAAATTATTCTCATATAGCTTAGTGAGTTATGGCCCTGCATCAACGAGCTGCATTCACACGACAAGGCACACATTTATGGCCAGATGTACCAAAGGATTTTACCCATTCTGTGTCTATGGGAAAAAGCTTTCGTACATATGGCCCTTAGCACCTTACTGGTTTTGTCTCAATCTTTTGTTTTTTTACTGATACTAAAAAAAGGTTAATTTGGGTAGCAATGAACACTTATTATTAAGTGCTATATAAACAGTTATTAGTGTAATAACTCATGAACAGACCTTCTTACACTGCACGCACATTTCAAACATACAAAGCTTGGAAAGGTCACAAAACCTAGCCCCGTCCCTTGGCCTGTCCTTAGCAACGCCCTTCCAGCCTCCCGAGCTCCACCCTCAGCTCATTTTCTTGTGAGTAGCTACACTTATTTTTTTCCATTGAAAGCACTGGGCCTACTCAAGGTGCCCTTGGACCTCCTGGCTCACTGGGGTTATGATTGGTGCAGATGTGAGTACCTTAAGTGGTGCCATGAAGGAACAATACAATCATGTGCAGTAAAGCAACCTTAAATCAGCAGATATTCAGATTTAATTTCTTCAATGTAGTTTACTACCTGAGCATTACCTTGTTAAAGTTAATGGCCGAAGGCGTCAAGATGGTGGCCGCACTTTCGTAGTTCTCCGTACCCCTCAGTCATCCGCCTTCCACAGAGCACACAATCCCGCAACATCTGTACCGCTAAAAGGCCCCCCGAGACCCCGCCGCAGTGCTGAAACCGAAAATGCTCTCACTGACCATCCCGCCAAACCATAAGCAGTCGGTTGGCATGTAACCACCCGGGGCCAAGATGGCGGATGGCGATTAGAACTGCGAGGCGGAGTACTGGCGACTGAAGAAGCCGCAGCACCGGTGGATCGGGGGTGCCCGGCTGTGGTCCCCCCGGTGCTGAGGAGAGCCAGAGGTGAGAGGCGAGGCGCTCGATCGCTGGTGGGCGCCCCGCGACGACCACGACGGCCCAAAAGGACGGACGGCGAACGAGGCATAGATGGAGGCTGCTGGTGACTGGGGCTTTGTGGCAGCGCATCGGCACTGTTGGGGGTGGTGCACCTGCCCCCTGGAATAGAAGGAAGCATGTGGCACCGTTATTGAGGAACCGAGGTGGGCTCGGCCGGGCCCCGCCGAAGCAGCGATCGCTGAGCCACCTCGCCCTTCCCAGGACCGAGGGCCTAGGATTCAAAGATGGCACCAGCCTGGGTGCATATTGGAGACCTTCCGCGACTGCCCAAACCCTGTGATCCGGGTCACGGAGGGGTGCTGCGGCACCGGGGCTCCTGGACGGCCAGGGACCGACGGATGCCGACCCGGGGCCTTCCCCACCAAACTGGAGACTCACCCGCCCAAGCCTGAAGACGGGGAGGACCTGCTGGGGGAGAACAGTGCCAAGGAATGGCTGCCTACGTGGGAGGGCAGGTGCCGGCGTGGCCGAGGTGAGGCTCTCTCCCGCGCGCCCTCTCCCTTTTCTTTCCCCTCCAGTAGACACCCCCCAAGACCCCCAAAACCCCTACCGGTTGGCGAATTCGGGCGGAAAGGGAGACTGGTGCCCACCCCCGCTGGGAACCTCCGCCCTACCGGAGGAGGCTGCCGGGGCCTCTGAAATCACATGGGGGCCCCTCCCTGCCTGGTGGAAGACTTTCCCACAGGAGCATAAAGACAATAGGTCCTGCCGGGAAAGAGTGGGAAAAGGAACAATTGCCTGCATGGGAGAGTTGAGACCAACGTCGTTGGGACGGAATCCTCTCCTGTACACCTCCCTCCCCCACCTCTGCAAAACGCTCCAACCATACTGGCGAACCTGAGCCAGGGGAGAGGGCTGGCATTTCATCTTCTCCAACTGCACCCTACCAGAGAAGACAACCGAAGCCTTGAACCATCTGGAGATCCTCCTATAACTGAGCAAGAGCAAACTGGAAGTTGTGACCTGAGGCCCCCGCTCCCTTGCAATCACGCGGCTGTCCCCCTGGGGCGGAAGGTCTACTTGATCCGAACCCTTGACAACACCATCCTGGCCTTGCACCGCGGGGAAGAGACTTTAACAGGCAGTGAAGTAAACCAATCCACCGAAGCCTAGGTGAAACAGAGAGCGGGACTACGCTACGATGGGCAAAGACAAGGCAACACGGCAGGCAGCGGCACAAACACGTATGGACCAGTTTACTACGGGTGTAACTGGTCCCCGGATGGAAGACCGTGCCCCAAGCAGAGGTGGCGACCCTCAGACGGCGTCCAGTGACCTGACAACGATTCTCCAGGTGATCCAGGCGTCCCAAGTGGCTGTTGAAATGAAAGTAGGAGAGGTGAGAGTGGACGTAGCCTTGATTCGGCAGGACCTCCGCAATGCCACAGCGCGAATTACCGAAACTGAATCCAGAATTTCCACAATGGAGGACGACATGACCGCTCTTAAGGCCCAAGTCTCCGCACTGACCACCCGCACTTCAGAACTACACCGGAGAGCGGAGGACGTGGAAAACAGGTCGAGGCGTAGCAACCTGCGCGTGGTGGGCCTGCCTGAAACCGCAGTAGAATCGTCTCTGGCCAAGTACCTGGAAGACTGGTTCCGCTCCTGGATGCCGGCAGATTGTCTCACGCCATGGTTCGCAATTGAGCGAGCCCACAGGGCCCTTCAGTCAAGGCCCCCACCAGGTTCCCCGCCCAGATCAGTGATACTTTGTCTCTTCAATTTCAAAGACAGGGACGCAGTTCTACAGGAGGCACGCTTGAGGGGGGATCTTGTCTGCGACGGGGCAAAGGTCCTCCTCTTCCCCGACTACACAAGCAGGTGCAGCAACAACGCCGCTCGTTCACAGAGGTGAAGTAGAAATTGAGATTGATGAACATTCAATATTGCCTCCTTTTTCCAGCACGACTCCGGGTGGTCCACAGCAACAAAACTTACTTTTTTGATCGGCCAGCCACGGCATGGACCTGATTGACAGAAGAGGTCCCATTGGGTCCCTACAGAGACGGATCTCAACTTCATCAAGAAACAATGCAGAGCGGCCAGAAAGGGCAGCAGTCCGATCGACACCGCCGCACCCGTTCTAGGAGACGCAGGACATACCATGGATCCCGCTCGGATTCCCCCCCCTGGAACCCACTGGATGGGGTCACGGGGCCCACGGCCACCCGGGGACCCAGAGGACGCCCCCCCAAGGCCGAGACTCCTGAGACATAAACCAGGCCAGGTTCGAATCTCCAGAAGATACAGACCTATCTCGTAGCCCAGTACTATGATCTCAAGAAGAGATCCCCAGACAGAAGTACCATTCTGCCAAGCTGATAACAACTATATCAGAAAATAGACCAACATTGTTTATTGTGTTCTTGAACTTGATCCGACTTCAAGGAGGGGTCCACGACCACTGCTACCCTATTTGTTGATGTTCCGCCTCACCAGTTCCAAAAGGGAGGCGCAACACCTGGGCGACAGATGCTTCTGGGGGGAAGTATGGGGTGGGGCGGGAGTTGGGGGTCAAGGGAGGTTTAGCCTAGTTTCAAAGGCAAAAGTTATGGTTCCTAAGTTACAGACATATACAGGCTTTCCAGGCAAGTCACAGAGCAGGGACAATAGAGACTTAACTGTTTTGGCAGCGACCCACACTAGCGAGACATGGGCGAAATAGGGGCCCTCCGTTATCCCCAGGCCCAGAGACAGGTAGTACTGACAGACACCACAAGACATTTCCAAACACCCACCCACCATGACTCAAGCACAGGTGATCTCATGGATCGTAAATGGCCTCCTAGATAAAATTAAACATACTACAGCAGTGGTTCCCAACCTTTTGACTTCTGTGGACCCCCATTTTATCAATACTGGAGCCCGGGGACCCCCACTGAATCATTATTGGAACACGGGGACCTCCAGAGGAGTCATTACTGATAGCTGGGACCTAATATTGTTTTAAGCAGCCGTGGACCCCCTGAGGAGGCTTTGTGGACCCCCAGGGGTCCTCGGCCCACAGGTTGGGAACCACTGTGCTACAGTGTTCACCTTCATACACCGACATAAACCCGAAATACTCCTGTTACAGGAGACGCACCTCCAGGCGGACCACAGCCCCTTTTTGACCCGCAGGGGCTTCGACAGGGTATATCATGCCAGATTAATGCGCGGATCTCGGGGGGTAGCCATATTACTACAACGTAATTTCCCCTTGACAAACATCCAAGTCCGGAGGGACCGGCAAGGACGATACGTGGCCATCACTGGCAAGATCGAAGGAATCACAACTAAGATAATCAGTGTTTATGTTCCCCCTCCACTGGTTCAAAGAACACTTGATGATCTCACTAAACTACTCGCTGACCTTCCACCGGGGCTTACGATGATAGGGGGCGACTTCAATGCAACCCCAGACCCAACTCTAGACGTTGCCGGCCTGATCTCTGTACATAGACAAGTAGCAGCGGTGAGAATCACGGGATGGCTTTCCGCAACAGGGCTCTGCGATGCCTGGCGGGTGTGGCACCCAAGACGGCGACAATTCACCCACACTTCGGCAGCCCACGGGTCGCATTCCAGAATCGACCTGGTGTTGCTCCCAAGCGTAGACTGCACAGCCCTCTCTCATATTGAGATATTGGTAAGGGGAGTCTCCGATCACGCCCCGTTTGTGGTCGTGGGTCCCACCCGATCTCAATCTCATCCCATGTGGCGCTTAAATGCGTGGTACCTCCAAGATATGTCTTACACTGAACAACTGCGACAGGCACTATAAGACTACTTTGCACTAAATGATGGGTCGGTGGCCTCGGCAGGTACTTTGTGGGTGGCAGGTAAAGCGGTACTAAGGGGCACAGCCAGAGATTTGATACGGAGACAAGAACACACACAAACCCAACACATTGAACAATTAGAACTCCGGGCAATGAAGCTTGAAAACCAAAACATAACAGACCCAAACGACAGGACGGAACGGCATCTAATCTTAATCTGGGAAGAGATCCGGGACCAGTCCCTGGAAGCGGCGAAACATCTGTGGAGAGCCACCACAGCGAAGGTCTATAGGTGGGGGGACAAATCCGGGAAAATGTTATATTGGCTGGTGTCACGCCACCACACCTCCAGGATAATCCCAGAAATCTATGACAGGGAGGGGAACCCTGTGGTAAAACACCCGGAAATAGCGAATGCCTTCGCTAAGTACTACCAAGCACTATATCAAAAGTCTGCCCTGGTCGACCTGAAGCAGGCTCAACGTATGCTAGACGAGGTTCCCCTCCCACAGCTGCCCGCAGCGGAAATGTAAATCCTAGACGAAACTATCAACGCGGAGGAAATAGGAACTGCCATATCGACTCTATGCGCCGGGACGACGAATACTATAAAGCCTTCAAAGAGGACGTAACACCATATCAGCTAAGACTCTATGCAGAGGTTGAAAAGGGTGGATCCTTCCCCCGAGAACTAGATGCCGCCACCATCGTGGTACTTCTCAAATCCCAACCTCCCTCACTACACTGCGCTGATTATAGACCAATATCACTGATCAACACTGAAGTTAAAATTGTTGCCACCATCCCCGCTAACCGCCTAAAAAGGGTCTTGCCAAAACTGATCCACCCAGACCAATGTGGATTCATGGCCACTCGCAGCACTCAACACTGTATCCGTCGCCTACATGTGGCCCTGGCCGAACGCCACCGATTACACAGGGATCTTGCCTTTCTACTTATAGATTTTGAAAAGGCCTTCGACTCAGTGTATGGACCGCCAGGGCCAACGACCGCGGAAGCACTGCCAACAGGCTGGCGGTGCTTCCTGGCCAATTCTGACCGCGGCGGTAAAGCCGTGGTCAGAAAAGGGAAACCAGCGGTTTCCCACCGGTTTTCCCCTGGCCATAGGAATCCTCCATGGCGGCGCTGCTTGGGATTCCGACCCCCTTCCCGCCATCCTGTCCCTGGTGGTTTTTACCGCCAGGAACAGGATGGCGGGAACGGGTGTCATGGGGCCCCTGGGGGCCCCTGCACTGCCCATGCCACTGGCATGGGCAGTGCAGGGGCCCCCTAACAGTTCCCCATAATGATTTTCAGTGTCTGCTTAGCAGACACTGAAAATCGCGACGGGTGCCACTGCACCCGTCGCACCCCAGCAACTCCGCCAGCTCCATTCGGAGCCGGCTTCATCGTTGCTGGGTCTTTCCCGCTGGGCGGGCGGGCGGCCTTTTGGCGGTCGCCCGCCCGCCCAGCGGAAAGTCAGAATGACCGCCGCGGTCATTTGACCGCGGTGCGGTCTTCTGGCGGGGGAACTTTGGCGGGCGGCCTCCGCCGCCCGCCAAAGTTGGAATGGCCCCCTATGTCTTTATAACAGGCTAAGGCATCCAAATAGCACGCACTTCCTAAACATAAGAGCCATTACAAAGCACTTATAATGTCCATATTTCAGCTAAATAAACACGAAAGAACAAACACTGAATCAGTAAATGATGCATATCATGTATGCATTATGTGCTGATTATGTAGCTCAAACCTGGCTGAAAGCCACCACAGGGATGTACAGCATCAAAAGTCATAGCTGGTTTCTAAGAGTGAAAATGGACTGTTGCTGCATCATTATGTATTATTCTTTAGAAAGGTGCTCTTTCCTAAATTGATGCAGGATTAGGACAATTCTGATGAATTAGAAGATAATCTAGCTCCTAGGTGCATAGATGGAGATGGCTTTATTGCCTTGTTTTTTGGACTTCTTTGTCATCATTCTTGTAGTGTGCTAGCTTCCGGCATGCCATGAGCCACCGGAAATTGGGAGCTTGTCAGCCCGCTAGGCAGTAATGCTGGTTGTTATGACTTTGTAGATGACATATATCACAACGAAGAGGAGAGGTAAAGGGCATCATCCAGTCTCCCGATTATAGTCACAAAACACAAAGTAGGATATGAATATTTATTGGTTTTCCATCCTCTATTAAGATCCCTTGTTTGTTTCTTAGAAATGCCCGTACCCATTTGTTGTGAAATTAATCATCATTAGTCAGGTGCAACATCTCACACATCCTTGTGTCTACATGGTAGACCTAAAGTAGAAGGAACTTGGGGACCAGATATCGAATTAAAGCTGCCAGTAAGTGATACCAAATCAATTTGATTTCTTCTGGGGTTTCTTCTGGCAGGGTTAAAACTACGTTTAGATGGTCAAAGGGTCATTATTACCCTTACCGTCTAGGCATCATCAATATGTTTCAGCTGGAACTTTACAGCCCTCACAGGTAGACAACCTCCGTCAGGAAAAGGTCCCTGTTAGACACTGTTGTCCATAGAAGTCGTGTAAATAACACTCACACTTCAAAGATTAATACTCGCGTTTTTTGCTAGGGTTCTTGGACTTTGTTCTCTAAAATTAAACAAAAAGATATTATGAAGGGGGTATGTGTTAAAACACACACTAGAAGCAAAACGCAAAGAACATAATATCCATGAATATCACACTTCCAATGATACTTAATAAATCCAAACTTCGTGCAGTTAATTTCGCGGGTGATGCACAGCACACAAGATTCAACTTGAAGGAAAAGTGGTGACCGGGGTGTGCAGCGTATACAGGAGGCAGGTGTAAATAAAAGAATAACTATCACTACTGTCAATCTTATCCAGTTATTGGATCAGGGTTTCCTAACCAGAGGAAACATAGGGGTGACAACCTTTAGGCACAGAAATGCGAGAAATGTATACAAGTATTTTAGAGTCCTATTCTGCCGTATCTATCATAATGACCTATAACACATTGCATGGGACAGTTATGACAAGAACAAAAAGTGTTTTTTTTTCTCGTAATCGGTGTTTCAGCATGCAAACTTTTTAGCTTTGGCAGAGCTCTGTAACATGGGTAATCCAATTATATGGTCGTTTTCCCCGGGGCACCCCGCGCACTTCATCATGGTCTGAAAACGCGGGTATTGTCCCTGCTATGACCCGTAGACAGTACTTAATTTTGAGTTGGTGATTGCCGGTTGGGGGCCACCAGCACATATTTTTCGGGACTGGCACTTCTCTTTTCTATATCAGATATTTGCTGAGTGCAAGCGATGAAAACATATACAGATCGGAAACACGGAGGAAGAAAAAGACGACAAACCGACCGCAGGAACCTGAGTGAGAAAAAGTGGCAGGGATGTCTGGTAGTGGAGTAAAGACTACCGACATTGGTATTCTGCCTGCTGACATTTAATTGCACGGACTGTGGGCTTCTGAGTAGAGCTTAGGGGAATTAAGTACTGCCCCTAGGGCATCCACTCACTTCATAAAGGGTCTGTTATGTCAGGGAGTGTGACGAGTCTGCGCATGGGTCTCCTCCAGGTAAGACACAAGAGACAAGTACGTGCTTGTAACTAGCTACTCGACAGGCGGTGTCCTTTTTACAAACCCTACCTGTCTGCGCTATTATTTAATGGTTATGGCACGTGGTGTACAGGACTGCACCGTCAGAGCCTCACCCCAAGGTGGTACACGTCAGGCACGCCTCCCGTGAGAGAGAGAGAGAGAGAGAGAGAACGTTTTCCACCTTCCCGTCTTGCCTGTTACGTCACATGCAAGACACTACAATCCTCCCTTATTTCCAAATAAGCCAAAATACAAACTTTCAGTCAACATTGAAGAAGTGTGAAAAACTGTAGTCTGGTATTTAACTCAGTTATGCTATGTTCACATTCAGAACTGGATCTCCATTATCCGAGTCGACAGTTCACACCCAGTGGCTCAGTTATAGTGTAACACAGTTCTACAGAAATTGCCATGCTTCACTCAAAACATAGCCACAGTTACATGACATGGGTGGTCATTCTGACCCTGGCGGTCTTTGACCGCCAGGGCGGAGGACCGCGGGAGCACCGCCGACAGGCCGGCGGTGCTCCAATGGGGTTTCCGACCACGGCGGTAAAGCCGCGGTCGGACCGGCACCACTGGCGGGGTCCCGCCAGTGTACCGCCGCCCCATTGAATCCTCTGCGGCGGCGCAGCTTGCTGCACCGCCGCGGGGATTCCGACCCCCCTACCGCCATCCAGATCCCGGCGGTCGGACCGCCGAGATCCGGATGGCGGTAGGGGGGGTCGCGGGGCCCCTGGGGGCCCCTGCAGTGCCCATGCCACTGGCATGGGCATTGCAGGGGCCCCCGTAAGAGGGCCCCTACATGTATTTCACTGTCTGCTGCGCAGACAGTGAAATACGCGACGGGTGCAACTGCACCCGTCGCACAGCTTCCACTCCGCCGGCTCGATTCCGAGCCGGCTTCATCGTGGAAGCCTCTTTCCCGCTGGGCTGGCTGGCGGTCTGAAGGCGACCGCCCGCCAGCCCAGCGGGAAAGTCAGAATTACCGCCGCGGTCTTTCGACCGCGGAACGGTAACCTGACGGCGGGACTTTGGCGGGCGGCCTCCGCCGCCCGCCAAGGTCAGAATGAGGGCCATGGTCTTTTAAGCAAGTAGAAGAGACAGGATTACCCTGCAAGCTGTATTTAGGGTGAGTGCTCCAGCCTTCTCCTTGGTCCGACTGATCCACTCTAGTATCGGCACTGGATTGCATCCCAGCAGGAACTTTGCTGTCACTCTCACTCACTCGTTCTGTAACACTAACGGTAGATTCAGTGTTCTCCAAAACACTGTTGTGGTCTAGTCGTGGTCTTTCTCTGCCACTTTCAGTAAGCATCCCTCGATGGAAGGGCTTGAATTGGGAGATATTTCTCGTCATCACCTCTTCACCCCGCTGGGCAGTCACTCGGGTGCCGAGCGTCTTGGTTATAACCCATGGGCGACGCTCATAGTGGAATCTGTCTTTTAGGAGCACCTCATCACCAGTTTGCAAGGTAGACTCTTGTGCTGCTCGGCCTTGACTGGCTCGATTGTTGAAAGTGCGTCGCTTTTTCACTACTTGGCAATCGTCCAGGGAAGCAGGAGTCCACCCCAGGTGGTGGGGAATGGAGTCTTGGATTATGCGACCTATGAAGAGATGCCTTGGGGCTTTCCCCGTGGTTGAGTGTGGGGTTTGGCAATACACCCATAGAAAAGAGTAAATGGCCCATTCGAGGGATTGCTGATTGGCATGGGCAATTCGGATTACTTTATTCAGAGTCCTAATGACCCTTTCTGCCTCACCCTTAGCCTGTGGCCATCTGGGTGTGATTTTCCAGAGTTTAATGTTCAGAGATCTCAGATATGCAGCCACTTCTAAACCTTGAAAAGGTGGACCCTTATCAGTTCTCAACTCTTTGAGCAGCCCATGTGCAGCCATCTTTTTTTCTAGCTTGGTCAATACTTCTGGTGCCCCTTGGGAATAGAGAATCTCCACCTCTGGGTACTTGAGTAATCACAGATTAAGACTAAGGGATGTCTCCCATTGGGGAGACTCCCAAAGTCCAGACTTGTGCAAACCCACAGCTGTTGAGGTCCTCGTTTGGTGATCGCTGTGGCCAGTGGAGAAGGCCCTCCAGAGATCTTACACCATGGGCAGGTGTGTACTACTGTCTCTACCAACTCATCCATGAGTGGGAACCACACTTTTGTGCTTAAGTGACTCTTGGTTTTGACCATGCCTTGATGGCCTGCGTGGGCTAGCTGAACTGGTTGGTTCATGGGGCTGCTGAGTATGACAAGTCTGTGGCCTTGCAGAAGACAGCCATGTGGATCTGGTATGAGTTTGTGGTGGATGTGATATAGTCTGTCTAGTATGCACTATACTTGAGGTGCATGCTGGGCCCAGTCTTTGAGTCCTCTGGGGCCTGCATCCACGGCAATGCTAGTATCCCTCCGGGGATCAAGGTATGTGAGGGTGGTATCCTCTCACAGTGCGTTTTTTTGTTGCTTAGAAAGACTGATCTTGTGACTCACCTCACACCCAGAGAGGAGATGACTTGGTGAGGTCCCTGAGGTGTTGAGTCAGTGTGGTTAGACCTTTGATGAAACAACTGAATTAGTTTACCATCCCTACGAAACTGCAAACTTCTGACACTGTGGCCAGTGAGTGAGCGTCTTTAATGTCTCTCACTTTTTCTGGGTCAGGTGCTACGCCCTCCACAGAGAACATATAGCCAAAGAAGTTGATTTTTGCATGAGGAACTCACACTTACTTCAGTGTAAAGTGAGTCCTGAGTCTTGAATTCTTTGAAAGAGACCTCTCAGCCAGATATGATGTTCCTGCAGGGACTAGACATACAACAGGATGTTCAGACTTACATTGATTACACCCAGTAGACGTGACAATGGTGTTCTGAACCACCTTTGTGGTGCTTGAGATCCCAAAGTTAAAAATGTAGGCCCACATGGGTAGAGAATGTTGTGATGTATCTCGATTCCTCATCTAAGGTGGTGCCGTGAGCGAAGGCCTACCTTCGAGAACCGACTGGCTCCACTTAACTCTCCAATTAAATCATCAATGGTAGGAGTCAGGTGACCTTCACGCTTTATTGCAACATTAGGAAGCCGCATGTCTATGCATATGCATACTTCACCAGCTTCCTTCGGCTTCTGCGTCACCGCAGTGGGGGATATCAATGGGGTGGGACATGAGACATTTTCAATGATCCCATTGGTTTCTAGTTTTTCAAGTTCTCTCTCTTGAGGTCTCAGGTAGAACGCTACACGCATGTGACATAGGGGCATTGGTTGAATGGATTGGTTGATGTGGAGTTTCACTATTTTGTCTTTTAGGCATCCTATGCTGTCAAAACATTTTGGGAACACCCTTTCTAGGTGAACTCTAAGTGCAAAGGTAACTACTCTTAATGCTTCAGCTGTGCAACACCCTAGCAGCATGCTGCAACCCCTATCTGCGACGTCGATGCAGGAGCTCACTGTCTGAGACCTTTGAGTTATGGGGATTTTGAACGTTCCTTGCATGGGCACCAGGGTGTTCTGCCCATGTGCATATACTTAAAGTAATGGTTTCTGAAGAGGCAGGGTTTATACCATGGATTGAAATGCGTCTGCCAAGATTATGTTTATGGAAGCCCCAGTATCTACAGTGACCACAAGCTGGTGCACCCCTATTTTTATCTGGCATTGGAGCAGCTGGAGTTGCGACTTACCTGTGGTTTCAATGGTGAAAACTAAGGGCCTGATTTATACTTTTTTAGTGCTGCATTTGCATCATTTTTTTACGCAAAAGCAGTGCAAAGTTACAAAATATAATTGTATTTTGTAAGTTTGTGCCGATTTTGTGTAAAAAAATGACCCAAATGCGGCACTAAAAAAGCATAAATCAGGCCCTAAGTGTACAGTATGTTCTCTACTTTCATCATCATCCATGTCGCTGTTGCTTTCATGGGCTTCAGGGATCATGTTGACTGTTGTACATGGTGGTGGCCTTTTCTTTGATCAACACACTATAGAAAATAAATTGGGTTTTCCACATCCAGCACACAGTTTCCCTTTTACTGGGCATTCTGATGAGCAATGTGCCGGTCCTCCATGGTATTCACATAGTGGCATTGGCACCACTGTCTTCTTCAGTTGTACGGGTCCTTTTTGGGCTGAAATTGTATTTGTTCGTCCTGCTTTTATTTTTCTTGGCAAGGCAGCCTCTCATGTGAGCTTATGCTTTTGACAGCTCATTTGAGCGGTCTATGGTTAGAATGTTCGCTAACGGTTTAGCATCGTGCTGCATGATAGATCCCCACCCACCTGACACTCAAAGAAGAGGACAAATAACTAGACCACTCAACATATTTACATCATTAGTGCCATTAGTATACCTGATTATTTTAAAGCAATGCCAGTATTTCTGTGCATTCAGTTGAAGAGTTACTCTTAAAATCATAAATCATGTGGGTCAACTATAATGTCATATCTATGTCTATTCAACATCTAATGATGCATGCTCCTTCCAAATGGTAATATTACCACAATACTGCCATATAAAATAACCTTGTTATCTTCAGGACATATCTATAAATCATTGTGTATTTCTGTAATGCCAAGGAATGTCGTCATGTAATTCATTTTGTTGCTTCCTAACCTGTACATCCAATGCTTTTCCTATTTTAACAGTGTTAGACTTGGCATCCTTGGCGTGGTCTCCCCTAACATTTTGCCTCTGTTTCCCAGGCTGTTGAGGTGTGCTGGACTCTGTTTTTGCTGTTTTTGATAACTCTCGGTACCTTACCACTGCTAATCAGTGCTAAAGTGCAAGTGCTCCTATGTAAAATGTATGTGTAATTGTCTTATCTATGATTGCCATATTTGATTTACTAGTACGTCCCTAGTAGAGTGCACTGGGGGTGCCCAAGGTCTGTAAATCAAATGCTACTAGTGGGCTTGCAGCACTGCTGGTGCCACCTACATTAGCAGCCCCGTAAACATGGCTCAGACTTGCCCAGAGTTTTAAACTGCCAATTTGACTTGGCAAGTGTACCCACTAGCCAGGCACAAACCTTACCTTTTTCTGCATGTAAGGCACCCCTAAGGTAGGCCTTAGGTATACCCATGGGCAGGGTGTAGTGTATGTTTAAGGTAGGACATATACTGGTGTGTTTTATATGTCCTATCAGTGAAATACTGCCAAATTTGGTTTTCACTCTGTCATAGGTTAACATGGGGGCTTCCTTTAAATATTATTAAAGTGCAGAGTCCCTTCCCTGTAGGAGCAGATAGGAATATGGAATTTAGGGTCTCTGAGCTCACAATTAAAAAATACATCTTTTAGTAAAGGTTGTTTTTAGATTTTGTGTTTGAAAATGCCATTTTTAGAAAGTAGGCAATTTCTTGCTTAAACTTCCGTGACTCTGCCTGTTTGTGGATTCCCTGTCTGGGTCAGTTTGACATTTGGGCTGTTTACACCTGTCCTCTAGACAGTGACACAAAGGGAGCTATGGTGTAGCCTGCATATTCTGATCAGCCATCTGAAGGGGAAGGGAGGAGTGGTCACTTACACCTGAATGGCCTGTGCCTGCCCTCACACAATGCAGTCTCTGACCCCCTGGTGTGTGTCTGGGGCCTGGCCTGGGCAAGGCAGGATCTTACAAACGAGAGACTTTTCTTTGAAGTTTGCCTACTTCAAAGGCAGAAAGGGGTATAAATATTGGACAAAACCCTCGAAAATTAGATCACTTCTGGGTTCAAGAGGAACCTCTGCCAAGGGGAAGAGCTGAAGAGCTGAGGAGAAGTGCTGCCCCTGCCTGTGACTGTGCTTTATTGGGCTATCCTGCAGTTGCTGGTTCTGCCTGTGAAAGGGCACAAAGACTGGACTTTGTGGTATATTCCTGCTTGAGAAGAATCTCCAAGGGCTTGGACTGAGCTTGCCCCCCTGTTCTGAAGTCTGAGGGCCATCAAAGACTTCCTCTGCCAGCACCTGGACTCTCTGCTGAGACTCCTGCCCTGCCAAGTGGTGTGTAATCCAATCCCTGGGCCCTTGAAAGGAGAAGCTGGTGAAAAACCAAGAAAATCCAAGAAAACTGACTTTGGACGACTCCGGACCGATGCCGCTGCCGAATCCCATGACGCCGCCTGAAACCGAAGCCATGGTCTTTGCTGGATTGCGATGACCCCGCTGGCCCGATACTGCTGCAGACCCGCCAAAGTCCGTGACTCCATGGAAGTCGCCGCACCACGTCGTGACCACCGGATATCGACTCCTCCCGAAGTGCACGAATCCAACACTTTGCACCAACACCGCTCCACCTCCACTGCTCCGCTACAAGGGCCCAATGCCTCTTTGTGACACCTCTGCTCTTTCGCTCCACAGTAGCAGAACTGATGCGGCCTCGGATCCAGCGACGCCGTGATTCCCAACTCTGTGCACTGGCTTGTTTCCACATCTTACCAAGGTACTGTACATGAGGGTCTGCTTGACTCCGTGACCGGCACCATTGGTGTCGGATTGTTGGGAATGAGGCCGTCACAACGCCGTGATATCACCTCATCGAAGCATTTGTGTTTCTAAGTGCTATGTTTGAGTTTAATCTTTACAAATTCATAACTTGACTTGTGTATGTCAGATATTTGTCATTTTGGTCTTGTTTTGTTCAGATAAATATTGGCTATATTTGTAACCTGGTGTTGAGTCATTTTGTAGTGTTTTCACTGTATTACTGTGTGTGTTGGTACAAATACTTTACACATAGTCTCTGAAGTTAAGCCTATTTGCTTTTGCCATGCTACCAAGGGGGTGAGCAGGGGTTAACTGAGTGTGATTTTCCTTTACCCTGACTAAAGTGAGGGTCCTTGCTTGGACAGGGGGTAACCTAAGTGCCAACCAAAGACCCCATTTCTAACATTGGTGATCAACGGTGAGGACTGGACTTGTATTTGTAATTGACATACAGTGATTAAGTATACACTACTGTTTTCAGTGCAGACCATTACGTGACCTCATACTACTTGTTTTTGCTTTTCCTCTTTTTGGACTTTTTTCTACTTCCATATTTTTGGTAATCTCTTGTGATCTTTGCTCTGCCTTGGAACTTTGCATTTTTTGGACTCACCATCATGTCCCAAAATGGAAATGCACCAGATGGAGCTGTTTGAGAGTTATGTATGTATGTATGTATGTATTGAGTATTTATAAAGCGCATTCCGGCCCGAGGGCATCGAAGCGCTAACTGGGTGAGGCAGGGTCTACTAACAAGGAGACTCCAAGACTTATTGCGGGAAAAGCCAAGTCTTGACCAGTCTCCTAAATGTTAGATAATTGTGTTCTTGCCTTAGATCCAATGGGAGTGAGTTCCAGATTTTAGCAGCCGCAATGGTAAACGCTCTATCTCCCCACTTCGCCTTCTTGGTGCAGGAAGTTTGGATTCGATAGGCAGAGGCAGATCGCAACAGCCTATTAGGCCTATACCATTGCAGCTTGGTGGTTAGAACCTTGGGCCCAATCCCATGGACAGCCTTGTGAGTGATGCAGAGAGCCTTGAAAGAGAGCCGCTGGGCTACCGGAAGCCAGTGTAGATTTCTAAGGCACCTCTTAGCAGAGGCCCCTCGGGGCAGTTTCAGTAAAAGCCTAGCAGCAGTATTCTGCATCAACTGTAGCTTATTCAACGATTCTTTATCCAAGTTGAGCAGCAGCGCATTCCCGTAATCCAATCTAGAAATGACTAGAACCAGAGTGGCAGTAGTTCTGCAGGATTGTGGAATAAAAGGAAATACTTTCTTTAATTTCTTCAGAGTCCACATGCAGGTCTTGATTATCTGATTGACCTGAGGTTTGAACGACAATTGATCATCAAACAGTAATCCTAAATTTCTCGAGGTAGACCCTGGCACAGGGAGAGTGCCACACTCTTCAGGCCACCAGATGGAAGACCAGTGTTCCCTCTTAATCCCAAAGCACAGAATCTCAGTTTTTTCGCAATTAAGTTTTAGCCAATTGGCCTTCATCCAGTTATTCACTGCTGTCATGCAAGCGTTGAAGCGGATGGCCACTTCCTCCATATCTTTGTTAATAGGGATGATAATCTGAGTGTCGTCTGCATAAGAAGTTGGGATAAAGCCGAAAGAGCGAATTAGCTCTGCCAGCGGTGCCACGTACACATTAAATAGCGTAGGGCTGAGGGAAGAGCCCTGAGGGACCCCACACGGAAAAAGGTAGGCTGGGGATCTAAAATCACCGCTGCTAACTGTGGCCCACCTATCTGATAGAAAGGATTCAATCAGCTTGAGAGCCTGATCTCTGATGCCTACCTGATGTAGACGGTCTAGCAGAATGTGAGGGGCAATGGTGTCAAATGCTGCCGACAGGTCCAGTAGAACCAAAAAGACCCCCTGCCCCTCATCAACCAATCTGCGTATGGTATCGGATGATGCAATGAGAGCTGATTCAGTGCTATGGGATTTCCGAAAACCATGTTGCGAGCTGTCTGGGCCCTTTGAGGCTGACAGGAAATCAACCAGTTCTTTATTAAGATGTTTTTCTAGAATTTTGGCCACATAGGGAAGAAGGGCTATTGGGCGTAGATTAGTCCAGAGTCTTAGCAGTTTTTTCTGGGGAATAGGTATCGAAGGCTGCTGCCTGACCAGAAATGTAAATGTCAGGAGAGCGTGATCCGTCCACTCTAACGGGGTCGTTAAGAGATTAAGTTCTTCCTCAGGGTGGGTAAAAATCCCATCTAGGGTATGGCCTGCTCTGTGAGTGGCCAGCCCATTCTTTAGGACCCAGTCCAGAGCCGCCATAAGATTGAGAAATTCCACGACCAGCAGATCACTCGTATTATCGAAGTGAATGTTAAAGTCTCCTAAGATAATTGCTTTAGGGGCCATAATCAGAGGTTCCAATAGTGAGGTCCATATCGAGAGGAACTTAGGGATGGGGCCGGGGGGCCGGTAAATTAGCAGGCCTTCAAAGACCAGGGATTTACCAAAGAAAAGTTTAAAGGCCATAGTTTCACAGACCTCTGGCATGTGGCTAGTACTATTCCAAGTGCAGGTAAACTCAGACCTGCAAATAATAGCCAGGCCTCCTCCTCTGCCTGTATTCCTGTCTACCCTATAAAAAGAGAAGCCGGTGGGGGCTGCCTCAATAAAATCAGGGTCCGAATCTGGCCTCGCCCACGTTTCTGTCAGGAAGAGACAATCTATGTTAAGGGTGGAAATAAGTTCATTAATTTCAAATTTGTGTTTGGGGAGGGATCTGGCATTAATAAGGGCAAAGGAGCCGACAGCTCTAAAGTCCCTTATACCTCCACCCGAAGCGTATTCTGAATTGTTGCCTCCTACTCCCCGAACTCCCTGAATTTTCTGCTTTCCCACCATTAATGGTATAGGCGCCATCCAGTCACACTGCGCACACCTCCAGGCATGAGTAATGTCAGGGATAAGTGTGTGCGTGCACCGGGGGCCAAAATGGAAATGCACCAGATGGAGCTGTTTGAGAGTTAGGGAAATTGGAGAGTTACACAGTAGGCCAACTGAAACAGGTCTGTAAGGATCTTACCTGTCCCATTAGGAGCACCACCAGGAAGGAGGAGCTGCAAAATGCACTGAGGTGATAACCAAGGAAGCTAGGGGGCACACAGGGGATGAGGATGAGGTGCAGAGTATACACAGTGGTATAGTGGGTAGACCTGATATGCCTGTGAGGAGGGTCTCCAGGGCAGGTATCAGTGTGTCATCCAAGGGTCTGACTCCTGAAGAGTTTCAGGACAGACAGACAGAGAGGGCTCCCAGTTGGAGTTGGAAAAGATGAGGATGTCCATAGAAGAGAACATTTTACTGCTGGCTCACGAGCTTAGCTTGAGGGAGCTGGATCAGAGGAACCAGTCCAGTAGGGATGGTGGCAGCAGTAACACAGTGCAGCCTGAGAGGAGGTTGCACATTCCTAAAGTCCTAGTGAAGGATTACAAGAGGGAGGATGACATATTCTGTGGTTTAAGGGGTATGAGTCTGCTCTCCACATGAATCTGGTCCCTGAAGCACATTGGGGAGCGGGTCTGTGGAAGTACTTTAAGGTAGAAGGGAGGGATACTCTGACATCCTTAGGGGATCCTCAGGGGAACACTTACTTTATCATGAAGGACACCCTACTTACAAGGTATGGTGTCACCCTTGAGCAGTACAAGGACAAGTTTAGGTCCTATAAGAAGAAGGAGTCCCAAACATGGTTGGAATCTGCTGATTCTTTTTGCAGGTCACTGGATGGTTGGGTGAAGGGCATTAAGGTAACAACCTTTGAGGGGCTGTATGATTTGATAGTTTGGGAGCATCTGTATAGTCTTTCGTTTCCAGAGCTGCGTCAGAACCTGATTGACAGCAAGCTGACTGACCCCAGGAAGCTTGCACAGGAAGCGGACTGTTGGGAGAGCACTAGGGTCCAGAAAAGGTATGGGGAGACCACCCCAAGGGTGGGCAAGGTCCCTCTCAGAAGAAAGGGGGGTAAGGGTAAACAAGGGGAGTTCTCTAAAGGGCTCCAATCTAGTTCCCAGGATAAGAATTCCCAGCCCCCACTGAGAAGAAACCATGGTTCTCCAAAGAGAAACCAGAGGAGGGCGGTCCCCGCAAGTGTTATGCATGTGACCAGGTGGGTCATGTGAGAGGGGATCCCAAATGTCCCAAGGGTACACCGGCACCCACTGGTGTTCAGTCACGGGGTTTTGCCAGTGTAGCGATTGGGGAGGAGTTGGTTCCACGTGGGTGGGAACCAGTTGAGATAGCACTTTTCTCACTAGGGGACAGTAGGATGGTCAAGAGATTCCTAGTGCCTGAGAACACTAAAATGTACAGGCAGTGGGTGACCCTTCATGGACAGAGAGTGGAGGCTCTGAGAGACACAGGAGCCAGTGTGACTTCGTTGAAGAGTCACCTGGTGGCTGAATAGCAGATAGATCACCATGTACTCCACCAAGTAGTTGCAGTGGACAACTCAGAGTGCTTGTGCAGCGTGGTGCAGATTCCCTTTGAATGGGGGTGGGTCTCAGGTTCCTTGAAAGTAGCTGTGAGTCCAACCATACCTGTCGACTGTTTGCTTGGCAATGACCTGGAGGATTCCTCTTGGAAGGAGGTGGAACACAGGTCACACTCGGAGATGTTGGATCTGTCTGGGTGGGTATGCGTATCTAGCCAGTCAATGGCAGCCCATCAGGGTGGTCAGAAGCCCCTGGAGCCTGAAACAGTGACCCAGGGGTCCACTAAAAGGAGGAAAGACAAGGGGTGTGGGAAACCGTCCCCATAAGTTCCCACGGTCCGGGAGGAGGCTGAACCTGAGGTTGAAGCCCTAGAGCCTATAGGGGAACAGGTGGTTGAGCTGGGGAAGGTCCCTGAGCTGTCTTAATGGCAGCAGGATGGGGGACCCACCAGGGAGGCACAGAGAGTATGCCCTACTCTGGAGGGTTTGCGGCAGCAGGCTGCAGACCAGGCAGCTGGCAAGGAGCCAGGATCTCAACAGATTTTTTGGGAGGATGGCCTCCTGTATAGTGAGCCTAGGGCTGCTGAGCCTGGGTCAGTCCGTGTGCTGGTGGTACCCCAGTGCTTCAGAACTTTCCTACTGGGTCTGGCCCATGACATGCCTTTAGCTGGACCTTTGGGCCAAGACAAGACCTTTGACAGGCTTGTCACCCACTTTTACTGGCCCCTAATGCGCAGGCACTCAGATGCACATTGTAGGTCTTGCCCAACTTGCTAGGCAAGTGGCAAGAGTGGGGGGAAATGCAAGGCTCCCCTCCAACCTTTTCCAGTGGTTGGTACCCCCTTTGAAAGGGCTGGTATTGACACTGTGGGGCTTCTGGATCCCAAGAGAGTCATGGGCAACAGGTTCATCCTGGTCTTGGTGGACCATGCCACCCTGCACCCAGAAGCCATTCTGCTGAGGTCAATCACCTCCCCTGTGGTGTGACGTGCATTGATGTTTTTTTTACCTGCGTGGGGTTCCCCAAGGAAGTCGTATCTGATAGGGATACCAATTTCATATCTACGTATAAGATGTTTCTGTGGCAGGAGTGTGGGGTAACTCATAAGTTCACCACTCCTTACCACCCCCAAAGCAGTAGTCTGGTTGAAAGGTTCAACTGCACCTTAAAGTGCATGATTATGGGCCTGTCAGAGCCCTTGAGGCATAAATGGGACGTCCTCTTGTCATGTCTCCTGTTCGCCTACAGGGAGGTGCCTCAAAAAGGGCTTTGATTTAGTCCTTTTGAGTTACTGTATGGCCACCCTGTCAGGGGACCTTTGAGTCTGGTGAAGGAGAAAGCCCCCAGTAAACCTCACAATGATGTATTCAGCTACATGCGGGCATTTAGAAACCAGACTGCCCACTTCAGAGCTCTTGCACAAGAGAAACTAGAGGGAAGCCAGGAAGACATGAAACAGTGGTATGACCAGAATGTCACTCTGGTCGAGTTTCAACCTAGACAAAAAGTGTGGGTGATGGCACCAGTGGAGCGTAGGGTGCTCTAGGACATGTGGACGGGGTCATTTGAGGTAGTGGAGGGCAAGAGCGAGGTCACTTACCTGGTGGACTTGCGGACTCCCAGGAACCTCTTGAGGGTCCTACATGTGTATCGCCTCAAGCCACGTTTTGAGCAGACTGACTTTTCCATGCTCCTAGCAAAAGATGACGGGGTGGAGGAAGAGAGGGACCCTCTTCCTGACCTCCTGTCTGCTAGAGAGAAGGATGGGTCTGAGGAGGGAGTGAACCTCTCCCCCTCCCTGACCTCCGAACAACAGAGCGACTGTGGCTAGGTGTTTGGTCAGTTCGTCTTGTTCTCCTTGATCCCAGGGGTCACACACTTGTGTCCACAGGATGTGGACACTGGGGACACTCCACCTATTAAACAGAAGGTTTACATGGTGACTGATAAGGTCAGGGCTAGCATCAAAGATGAAGTATCAAATATATTAACCCTAGGGGTAATTGAATTTTCTAGTAGTCCTTGGGCCACCCCTTGGTTCCAAAGGCTGCTGCCCCTGATGCCACACCAGAACTCTGGTTTTGGATAGACTATCAGGGTCTCAATGCGGTCACTAAGACTGATTCGCACCCCATTCCCCGAGAAGATGAGCTCATCGATTGGTTGGGAGCTGCCAAATAGCTTAGCACCTTTGACTTGATGTCTAGGTATTGGCAGATTGTCCTTACTGAGGGGGCCAGGGAGAGGTCAGCATTTTCCACCCCAGACGGGCACTTCCAGTTTAAAGTGATGCCCTTTGGGATGAAAAATGCCCCGCCACCTTTCAGAGGTTGGTCAACCAGGTGTTGGCTGGACTGGATGATTTCATTGCAGTCTATCCGGTCGACATTGCTGTGTTCAGTTCCACTTGGGAGGAACACCTACAGCCTCTCTGTAAAGTGTTAGAGGCCCTGCAACAGGCAGCATTTATTTTTAATTTTTGGGTATATTGTATTTGTCCAGTACAGCCTTGTTCAGTTGGTCCACAGAGTGGTTGCGCTTCAAAAAGTGGGTTGTGAGTTTTGTCATAGTTTTCTCACAGCAGATGTTACTTTTGTGTTCCGTTATATGCACATTGGTCTTTCATGTAGTCATTCCAACATATTGTAGCTTCCATGGAGTGTTTTTTTTTAGGAATCCAGAGATATCTTAGACCTAGGTCTCACTTTTTTTTTTTTTTTTTTTTAGCTTTTGTAAGGTGACAGACACTCCAATTCCCACAGGGATCTGTCATACTTGTACACTTTTTAAAAGAAAACACAGGTTTTTCCAAGGTTAATATGTTGGAATTAGGAATACACCAGTGTTTGTTAAAAATCTTCTTTATTGTGTTGGATGCTGTGCAGTAGGTCCTGACGCATATCAGTTTTCCATCTTTTAGCTTGGTGTAAGTTTACAGTACTACATTCCTCTGGTTGTTCTTAGTGTGTCTTGTTACAACCTCATTCAGGTATCCTGTGCTGCTGATTTCTCACTCAGACTTTCCAATTCTTTTTCGTAATTCGAGTGTGTGGATGAAAGCTACCATACAGAAGGAGGCTATTCTTATCTGTTGGTGTATGATAAACTGTTTTTTCAAGTTTACCTTTGGGTTCCCGGATTAGTAGCTCCAGGAACAGCCAATGAGGTTTTGGATATGTTAGAAGTAAACCGTAGAAGGAGGTTCCTGGAGTTAAACCACTCCATAAAGCTATTGATAGATTTTGTGTCTCCAAACCAAATCAAGAGCATCTCATCA
Source organism: Pleurodeles waltl (assembly GCF_031143425.1). NCBI lineage: Eukaryota > Metazoa > Chordata > Amphibia > Caudata > Salamandridae > Pleurodeles > Pleurodeles waltl. Next base: position 404,887,158 of record NC_090440.1, read on the forward strand.
ATGTACCTTTGCCACATTCTAATCCTATCTCTGCACAGATTATGGTGGCGTAAAGAAAATGGGATTAAAAATGGTGTACATGCAGGCAGGCCAGGCTGGAGACAAAGGTATTACCCATTGATGTTCAATGGGGATATAGGTACATGGTCTTTTCAAACTCAAAAAAAGGTGGGCTAGTTCTAGTATAAAAAGTCTGGGTGTCCTATAGTCCTTCTCAATCTGTTCAACTGTATCCTCAATGACTCTAAGGGCCAGATTTACAAGGCCCTAGCGCCTCCTTGCACCACATTAACGCCATTTTTTAATGCTAATGTGGCTCAAGGAAGCAGTTTGTGCTGCACCATATTTACAAAGTGGTTCAATGCATGCACGTATTGTAAATACGGCACACGCATTGTGTTGTTAGGTGGGGCAAAATCAATGCAAGAAAAGTGTGCATCAGTACTGATGCACCACTTTCTTGTAAATGTGTCCCTAAATACCTCCTTCTGCGTTATACTAGTGTCCAGCAATTCAATATTTGGTCCCACCAGGGATGAAGAGAACATCAAGCTAAGGACATCTTTAGTGTCCTTAAGAAAAGAGGGCATTTTTGCACCTTGGGTTTTAAGAACAAAGTTACAAAATTGTGGTATGGAGTCTAGAATCAAACCAATACTGGAGACAGTGGGGCGTCCTGGTTTAGGTCCGGTACCCTTATGGGTGGTAAAAATAGGGAGTCCTGGAATTGTCTTTGCAAAGGAGCATGCCCTCATCTTTAATATCCATTCCCTTTTGACTGATTTTTTCAACTTGGACTTTAATTTCTTTTCTGAGGTGCTGGTGTTGGGTTAGTTTTTAGTATCTGATGTTTTCCTTCTATCGGATAACAGACAGGCATTTAGTTCTGTAACTCTTTTTTGTTTGCAAGACGAGGGTGGCTCCTTTATCTGCTGACTTGATCATAAGGTCAGGGTTAGACTTTAGTAAGTCTAGGGCCTGTTTCCCTTCCCTATTCAGGTTATGAAAAACACTGAGTGTGCTATTGTCCAGGCATTCTATGTCATGAATGCCATCCACGTTTGAAAGCTGAAACTTCCACCGGTAATTGGGAGTCAGGGGACTTGACTGTAAATTTTGGTCGCACATCTGTGTCCCCTCTATCAATCCCTCCGACATTTTTCTTGGAGAAGAGTATCTTGAGTTTCTTCCTCCAGAAAGTCTCAGCCAGTTCACATCTCAGAGTAAATTTATATAGGGGGTGAGTGCAGACAGAACCCAGCTCTGTTCAGAACCTTGGTTTCATGGTTGGTCAGAATGTCATCCGTAAGATTCATCACTAGACTATTTCCCTGATCGTTTCAGAAAGGAATTTTTTGTCATGCTTCGGGCGACTATTGGATTCAAGTCCTGCTTTCTGTCTTCCCCTTCCCTTCCATTGTCCTTGTCCTAAAAAAGGATGTAGGTTAATTTAATAGTTGAAGGGATGTGCATGTGGGTACATCCAGAGCAAGCCAAAATGTGGTGGTAGTGGGAGCATCTGAAGCAACTTGGAATTAAATTGTTGACCTCTTCCTCATGCTCTGGTATCCTCCCCACTACTTTCTTCTTTCGAGTTGGAAGTCTAGCTACATTTTCTTTCTTGATTACAAGTATTTTTTGGCTATCTTTGAGTTTTGTTGGGTCACAGTCATCAGATACATAAAGGATATACTTTTCACGTGAGAATTTGTTTTCTTTTATTTATTTTTGATTGTGTCAAATAGTCTTTGAAGTCCATGATCTCCTTTTCATTTCCTTCCAATTTCTTTTCATATGTACTAATCTATATTTGGCCCATCAGATGATTTTCATTAGTTTAGATTTTGATCAGGAGGGCATTTGACAGTCTTTTGGCAGTATTTATAATGAGAATTAACCTGTCCCTCGTGCACTTAAATGCAATGAGGGAACCAGTCTTTTCTGAAGAGTGCAGCTTGAGGAAAATCCTAGGTATATTCCTAACTATTAACCCCCTTGGTGTGTAGTGTCACCTGAGGTACTTAGTTATATGGCACCATATAATATTGTCTTGATTTGGGTCTTTTTCAGTTCAAAAGTGCTTTACACCCTTCCACCTGTGTGAGTTTCTGTGTAATCAGGGTGCCCCCTAAAAAAGGGAGGCTGATAAAATTGATGAAGTTGTTTCTAGATGACAGGTCGCTTTTGCTGTCTAACAAACAAAAGAATACCATGACTAAAACCTAATGAGAACATAAAGGGGAAAATGTACCCATCCACAAAGTTCCGTGGCCTCGATGGACAGCCTAGAAGCAACTTGATAAAAACACATCAAAGATAATGGCTGAAAGGAGCTGAAGCAAACCCCTCTCTATGAATGCCTTATTGTCTTTGTTTGACGAACTGATGTCAATAAAAGCTGTCTATCGCCAGACCTAAAAGTCAGAGAACAAACATGTCACTGAAAGCGGACTTTGATTTGCTATTTACAAAATGACTGAGAAACTCTAGAGAGTCACTTTTACCAGTTGCTCTAGTTTTCAATCTCTCTAGATTTACTAGTACCCTTGCCTCTCTCTTTGATAAGGCAACTAGTTGTCAGTTGTCACTCAGTTAAGATTTTATCTAGGGGTGGGAGATAAACTCCGCTTCGCCAGTGGAGTTTGCAGAGTTTTGCCCACTCTGCATTATGCATGTAACACGGAGTTCCAGCCAAATTCTGCCAACTCCATGTGGTGAAATTTTTCCTCAAGCACAGCTCGCCAACGCTACATTGGTGAGAATGAGCATGAATTGGCCACCCACAGTGTGATTTTCAGGAGCTAGGAGAGCACCCAGTGAGATTTTTCCAACGCGGGTGCTCGCAACCGTTCGCATTGGGAAAGCTGTCACTCGAGGAGAAAGTCTACTCAAGTGGCAGTAAAACCAACTCGAGCAACAAACAAAGTTCCCTGTGGCATGCTGAATGTTGCAGTTTGCACTGATTTCTTCAGCACGTAACAAGCTCCTTGTGCTATAAATCAGCATGATGTACCGATTTCTGACTGCTCGTGAAACTCCAAGGAATCTTGCAGAGTTGTTATGTAACTCCACCGAATTTTGCAGAGCGAAACTCCACGAGTTCCTCCCACCCCTATATTTATCTCCTATTCCTGTTATTTCATGATGAATTCCATGACTACAGAAATCTAGTATAATTGTGCAGTTGGAACTGGCATCACCCACTCTGACTGTACCACAGAGTGCAATCTTCTTGACTTGACATTCTCATTAACTTCTTGTGTGAAATGACTACATCAATCTATTCTGCTAGCCCATCTTGACTTGCCTGTAACCACACCAATTTGTTTGCCGAATCATGAAGGCATGAAACATATACCACTTCTTCAATCTCCAGTAGTCAAGGAACACATTTAAAATTGGTCAACATTTTGCAGACTACATAACAGCTTGTTTGGCATGTTTTTCAAGAATGGATATTCCAAAACAAAGATGTCTAACTGTTTCAAGTGCAGGTCCATTAGGTTATAGTGTTGTTTGTTAGTCAGTGTACCACTTGTCGAGTGAACTACTCGACCCTTCCAAGACAGGTTTGGATGGTTCCCACTCCAAGAAAATGTGGAAAATAATGGGACCAAGTGGTCCATTTTCCATCCCCTTTTGTCAGATAATTGATAAGGTGTTGGTGGTCTGAAGGCACACTCTGCAATTGAGAAAAGAAGTAGTTTGTGAGTGCTTAGCTATGTTTGTGGATAAGAGTGCATCATAGAATTCCAGCTAAAGGTAAATTGTTACTTGTTAGAGTTCTGTGGGTGTCTTAATTTCTCAAAGCTGTGCATGTTGCAGGTCAGCAATGGTGTGCATTATCAAAGCTCTACAAATGTCACAAGAAGGACTATCAGAAAATGTATGGTGCATTAGAACAGAGGTTACACCGTGAGAGTGCAGCAAAGCCTCTGTTAATGTATCTGAGAGGAAATATCAGTGCATGATGGCAACTAAATTACATTGCAAATGTACATTATGAATGTATTTGGAGAAGTGCATATGCATGATGCCTTCCTGTCTCGATCAGGACCATGCCTGCTTGTGCCCAAGGAGCTCTTTTTCTTTGGTGACAGCATAGGGTGCTCTACTGGGCCATATTGTTGCCAACAGGTAGACAAGTCTAAACTAAAACGTTAGGAGGGTTGAATTTTCCATCTTGTTGCTAAACTCTGATCTGTCCTTAATGAAATTCATCTCAGATGTCTTACACAAAACTCCCTTGACATTATGCCTTTGCCTCTGTAAACCAGCATGCACATCATACATAGGTGGTCATTACAACCCTGGCGGTCGGTGTTAAAGCGGCGGTAAAACCGCAAACAGGCCGGCGGAAAAAAAATGGAATCACAACCGTGGCGGAAACCGCCAACAAAGACAGCCACTTTAACACACCAACCGCCACGGCGGTACAAACAAATAGCTTGGCGGTCACCGCCAACAGACAGGCGGAGGACAATGTACCGCCCACAGTATCACAACCTACCAATCCGCCACCTTTTCCGGGGTGGATTCACCGCAGACAAAAACATGGCAGAAACAGGACTTCGAAGGGAAAACGCTTACCTCTACACACCCCACGAGGAATCAGGAAGCCATGGAACTCGAGCTCCAGATCCTGCCAGCCCTTATCTTTTTGCTCCTCTACCAGGAGCACGAACGCCGGCGGCGAAGCCCACGGTGAGTACTGCACCTACGACACAGGGGAGGGGGGGGTGGGAAAAAACAGGGACACACACACATGCAACACCCCCACTCCCACCCTCACCCACCACAACACACACACTAATACAGCATGATACATTACAGTTACACCACGCAACCCCCCCGGAAGAATGCAGAGACCAAAGAAAATGAGTGTAACCATTGCAATATATTAAAATCCAGTATGACAAAAATATATATATACACTATAAACAAAATATACACCAAAAATAGTAGTCCAGGTAGTGCTCCATTGAAGTCCGTGGAACACTGGGCCCACACAGTATGGGCGAGGCCCACACTCAATCCCCGAACATGACGAAGAGAACACTGCAGGGGCATCAGATAGCAATAAAACAGGCACCTCAGGGGGAAGGGAAAGGGAGGGCACCTCAGCCGGCTGAGTGCACGACGCCAAATCCACGAGGGGTCCACATGCCCACTGTTCCATCCTGGGGAGTGCAAAGCCACAGTCTCTCAAGTCTCTACAGTGACTGGGTTGCCCACTGTTCAATCCTGGGGAGTGCAAAGCCACAGTCTCTCAAGTCCCTACAGTGGGTGGGTTGCCCACTGTTCCATCCTGGGGAGTGCAAAGCCACAGTCTCTCAAGTCTCTACAGTGGGTGGTTTGCCCACTGTTCCATCCTGGGGAGTGCAAAGCCACAGTCTCTCAAGTCACTACAGTGGGTGGGTTGCCCACTGTTCCAACTTGGGGAGTGCAAAGCCACAGTCTCTCAAGTGGATGCCTTTCTCCACTGGTTCTGGAGGGGGCTTTGTGTCCAGAGTGCTTCATCCTGCCAAGGACAGAGGTATTGGATGTGATACTTCACTGGTTCTGGAGGGGGCTTTGTGCCCAGAGTGCTTCATCCTGCCAAGGACAGAGGTAGTGGATGTGATACTCCACTGGTTCTGGAGGGGACTTGGTGCCCAGAGTACTTCATCCTGCTTGTGACGGACTCAGTAGCGTCAGTGCCCTTGGCGCTCATGGGCCAGCGGTGCTTGTGGCGGCGGTGCCCTGTTCAGTGGAGCTTGCAGGGCGGCGGTGCCCTGTTAAGCGGGGCTTGTGGCGGCGGTGTCCTGTTCAACGGTGCTTGTGGCGGCGGTGCCCTGTTCAACGGTGCTTGTGGCGGCGGGGTCCTTTGCAGTGACTCAGCTGCTGGCGGTCCTGTCTGGCCCAGCGGGGCTGGTGCTGGCGGTCCTGTCTGGCACAGCGGGCTGGTGCTGGCAGTCCTGTCTGGCCCAGTGGGGCTGGTGCTGGCGGTCCTGTATGGCCCAGTGGGGCTGGTGCTGGCGGTGGCCTCCTGGGCAGCGGGGATGATGGCGGTCGCCTCCTGGGCATCAGGGCTGGTGGCGGTGGCCTCCTGGGCAGCAGGGCTGGTGGCGGTGGCCTCCTGGGCAGCGGGGATGATGGCGGTCTTCTCCGCCGTGCTCCTCTTCCCAGACTTGCTGACTTTCTTGTGGCCCTTCCCCACCTTGGAAGGTGTCGCAGCTGACTCTACACTCCCACCTGTACCCCTGGGAGTGGCTTTGGTGGCTGGAGTCTTCCCCCTCTCCCGCCGGGCACTGGCCAACATTTGATGCTTGACAGGTGGGGGACTGTCCGTACTGTGGCTCCGTGCCACACTAGCTGCCCTGGTGGCCGGTGCACTCCAGATTCCGGTGACTACAGGCACCACTGGTCCCGGAGATGTTGTGGCTGAGTTGCTAGTTTGGGACCTGGAGAGTTGGGCCTTAGGAGACGGACGGGGTGGGGTGGTGAGGGAAACAGGTCAAGGTTGGACAGGAAAGGGTTTTTGGGAACACTGTGTCGGGTAGCTGGAGGGGGTTTGGGAGTGGAGGAAGAGGTTGTGGTAGTAGGAGGTGTTCGTTTGGTGACTTTGGGTGAAGGTGCATGCCCTGGAGGCTGTCGTGAGGTGGATGGCTGTTGGGTGGGGGTGTGCCTGCGTTTGTGTATCTTGGGAGGTGGCGTCACAGACACACTGGGAGAGGACACAGGGGACGTGTGAATGTCAGTGGGGTGGTGACTGCATGTGAGCGGGGTGTGGTGGTGGGTGTGCTGGTGATGGAAGTAGTGGCTGTAGATGTAGTGCATGCAGGTGTGAGTGTAGACTAGGAGGGAGGAGGGAGACGAGGAGGAGGGGGACACAGTGGAGGCAGTGGATGTTGGTGTATCTACATGTGTGTAATGCTTGCGTGAGTGCCTGTGGGATGTGTGGTGCTTATGTTTGCCAGAGCTTCCCTTGTGTGTTGACGTGTGTGCATGCTGGTCTGAAGGTGTGCTTGGGATAGACTGAGGTAGAGGGGATTGGGTCTGGGTGGAGGAAGTTGGAGGGGGAAGGCTAGAGACAGGGACAATGGCTGCCATCAGTGCTGAGGCCAGAGTCTGAAAAGCTCGCTGAAGGGCCGCCTGACCAGAATGAATGCCCTCCAGGAATGCATTTGTTTGTTGCAACTGCCTTTCTACACCCTGGATGGCAATCAAAATGGTAGACTGCCCAACAGTGAGGAACCTGAGGAGGTCAATGGCCTCCTCACTGAGGGCAGCAGGGGTGACTGGGGCAGGGCCTGAGGTACCTGGGGCGAAGGTGATGCCCACCCTCCCGGGTGAGCGGGCATGGGGCAAAGGCTGAGGGGCTGCTGGGAGGGCGGTGCTGGAAGGGGAGGGTGGCGGCTGTACCTGTAGATGGGGGGGGCACAGATGTTGCCGCCACCACAAGGGAGCTCCCATCAGAGGACGAGTCCGTGTCACTGGTCTCAGCTCCTGTCTCAGCTCCTGTCCCCGCGGTGGAGCTCCCCTCGCCCTCCGTCCCACTGGTGAACTCCAAGTCCGTAGTGTCGCCCTCCAGGGCCATGTGGGATGCAGCTCCCTCCTGCTCCGGTGCCACTGCTCCTCCGCCTGATGATGCTAATGCACACAAGAACAGGGAGAACACAAAAAGGGGGACGACGACAGAAGAAAGACATGTTGAGTGCATGCATTACCGCTACCGTTGGCGGACACGACAGACATAGAAGCCCCCTGCACTACGCCGCGCACTTGGGCTCCACTGTTCAATTCCTGGGACATGGCCTACAAGGCTATGGACGACATCTGCACACATGGATGACACAGGAGCCTGACTAGGTGTACTTGGCGCTGTACACAGGTGGGGTGGGGTGCCACAGGGTCTGCCAGAACAAGGGGACCTAACTAGCACACACGCCCTTGCCTAGGGAAACCCACAGCCCACCTCCCCCACCCAGACACCTCCACTGCGCACAAAATCAGCAGAATGAGAGTGTACTCACCCCCTTGTGGCTGCTGTGATGCCCTCAAGCGCCCATCCAACTCCGGGTACGCCACCGCCAGGATCCTGAACATCAGGGGGGTCATGGTGCAACGGGCACCCCTCCCACGTTGGGAGGCCATCTCCAGCTGGGCCTCAGCAGTCTTCTTGCTCCAGTGGCGAATGTCCTCCCATCTCTTACGGCAGTGGGTGCTCCGTCTGTGATAGCCCCCCAGGGTCCGGACGTCCTGGGCGATGGCATGCCAAATATCTTTTTCTGGTGGGCGCTGACCTACATGAATTGTACAGGGGGAAAAGAAAAGTTATTACCAAATGCACCGTCACAATCATTGGCCCCCACCCGTACCCTTGCCATGATGCACATGCACTCACCGTCGTTTCATGCACGCCTCAATCTCCCCCCCCTCATCTTTCATCCACCCCATTCCACACAGGCCTAGCCCATACAGCATGCTCCCAGTGTATTTACTTGTTTGTCTGGAGGACCGCAGAGTAGCGTGTACTGGGGGAGGACCCCATCCACGAGTTTCTCCAACTCCTCCGATGTGAAGGCAGGGGCCCTTTCCCCAGACGCACGAGCCATTGTCTCTTCCAGACCAAGGTCACAGCAGCACATGCAGTGTAGGTCCTCTCCTGTCGAAGATTAGGTATCGAGTGATTGAACAGATAGAAAATGGCGGTCACGTCCACGGCGGTGTGTACCGTCACTGCCGGCATACATCGTCATTGGCTCCTGGGACCCATAGGGTCCAATGTTAACCAATGCAGCATTGCGCCGCGGTCTTCGACCGCCTTCCGCGACGGTGTACAACGCCAGCGCAGTTACCTCACATCCCATTGTCCCACTTTACAGGTCAAGCAGCCGCCATTTCAGGGGCCCACATGGCTTAATTTTTCACTGCGTCACACATACCTAGGCCTTGCCTCAACACTCATACACGCCAAATTTCGGATTATGATTCGTGTTCTGTGTAAGCTGTGGGTACGTACCTCTGAGTTGGTTGACTCTGTGCTCACTGTTGTCCTTCATAGGCACCGTCCGCTGGGACATGTGAGGAGATGGCAGCATCCTCCGGTGTACAGACCGCTGGTGGACCTGTCGACAATGGAGGAAAGACATGTGATCATCACCTACAGGCTTGACCGTGCCACAATCCTGGAACTGTGTGCCCAGCTGGAGCCAGATCTGATGTCAGCTATCCGCCATCCCACAGGAATCCCCCCTCAAGTGAGGTGCTGTCAGTACTCCATTTCCTTGCAAGTGGGTAATTTCAAACAACAGTGGCCATAGCATCAGGGATGTCCCAGCCTATGTTTTCCAACGTGTTGTCCAGAGTGTTGTCTGCCCTGCTGAAACACATGTGGAGCTACATCGTTTTCCCTCAGGTGGAGGATTTGCCTACAGTGAAAGGAGACTTCTATGCCCTGGGACATATCCCCAACATCATAGGTGCCATTGATGGGACCCATGTGGTTTTGGTACCCCCCGCAGGAGTGAACAGGTGTACAGAAGCCGGAAGAGTTATCATTCCATGAATGTGCAGATGGTGTGTTTGGCAGACCAGTACATCTCCCATGTTAATGCTAAGTTCCCTGGCTCAGTGCATGACGCTTACATCCTGCGGAATAGCAGCATCCCTTATGTGATGGGTCAACTCCAGAGGCACCGTGTGTGGCTATTAGGTGAGCACCTGGAAGCAAGTCAGTGGGAATGGTTGTCTGGGTCTGGGGATATCCCTACAGGTTAATGTGTGTCTAAAAGTTGTCCCTCGCCATTTGCAGGTGACTCTAGTTACCCCAACCTGTCATGGCTACTGACCCCAGTGAGGAATCCCAGGACAAGGGCAAAGGAACGCTACAATGAGGCCCATGGGCGTACTCGGCGGATAATAGAGCGGACCTTCGGCCTCCTGAAGGCCAGGTTCAGGTGCCTCCATATGACAGGTGGATGCCTATTCAACTCACCAAAGAAGGTGTGCCAGATCATCGTGGCCTGCTGTAGGCTTCACAACTTAGCTTTGCGACGACAGGTGCCTTTTCTGCAGGAGGATGGTCCAGATGGCGGTGTTGTTGCAGCTGTGGAGCCTGTGGACAGTGAAGACGAGGCAGCAGAAGAAGAGGACATCGACAACAGGAACTCGGTGATCCTGCAATATTTCCAGTGAGACACAGGTAAGAACACAAACCTGCCTACTACATGTACTTTAACACTACTACCTCTCTACTGTCTGTCATTTTCACCCAGTGTATGGTCACTGAGTTGTCACTTTCCCTTACGATTTCACAGATGTGTGTCCCACAGTATGACATCTGCTTTATTTCCTCATGGACTAGAGCTGTGTGACATAGGTATGTTGACATTACATTTGATATAGCATTTTTCTACTGTAATTGCTAATACATAATTTCGAAATCACAGACTGACTCCAGATTGTTTTGTGCTTCAAGGGTGTTTATTTAAGTGCTCAATATTGGAGGGGGTTGTAAAATGGTGAGGGGTGATGGTGGAGGAATGTCCATGGCAGAGTCCAGTCTATTAGTCTCACAGGTGCATTGCCCAGATGGGCATAGGAAGTGGAGCTTGGGCAGTTTGAGGATGGACAGGGTGACAAAGTGGGACAGAAAGATGACATTCAGGGTGGTCTCATTTCTTGGCGGGGGTCTTGGCATCGTTCTCTTTCTTTGTCCTTGATCTCAGGGACCGTTTGCGGGGTGGTTCTCCCTCTGCAGGAGGTGGGGTGCTGGTGTGGTGGTCCTGTGGTGGTGCCTCCTGTCCACTAGCGCCGGCGGAGGTGGTGGGCAGTTCATCGTCCAGGCCAGTGTCAGGGGCCCCTTGTTGTGCCACAGTGTCCCTCCTGGTGTTGAGTACTTCCTTTAGCACCCCTACGATGGTGCCCAGGGTGGAATTGATGTATCTGAGTTCCTCCCTGATGCCCAAATACTGTTCCTCCTGCAGGCGCTGGGTCTCCTGAAACTTGGCCAGTACCGTTGCCATCGTCTCCTTGGAGTGGTGGTAGGCTCCCATGATGTTGGAGAGGGCCTTGTGGAGAGTGGGTTCCCTTGGCCTGTCCTCCCCCTGTCGCACAGCAGCCCTCCCAGTTCCCCTGTGTTCCTGGGCCTCCGTCCCCTGGACCGTGTGGCCACTACCACTGCCCACAGGTCCCTGTTGTTGTTGGGCTGGTGGGTTCCCTGTAGTGGTGGACACACTGCTGATTGACGTGTCCTGGGGATAGAGGTATAGGCCCGCTGGGTGGGTGCTGTGCTGGTGTTTCCAGAGGGGGGAAGCTCTGTAGTGGCCTGTGACTGTGTGAGGGGAACTGACTGTCCTGAGGTCCCCGATGGGCCGGGCTGGTCATCTAGATCCTGTTGGACAGAGCTGCTGTCATCACTGTGGGCCTCTTCTGTTGGTGGTGTGGACATGTGTGGTCCCTCCTGTCCGGTGACGTTGGGTAGGGGTCCTGCAGCGGTATAAAAGGATGTTTATTACATCTGTGTGTGCCATGGTGTGCAATAGGTGGTTGACCGTGTACCCCAGTGCTTGCATTCCTGTGTGGGACTTTGTGTGATGGTGGTTTAGAGGGGTGTATGGGTATGTGCAGTGCCCATGCTTTGGTGATGGGTGTCCATGCTTTGTTGTTGCATGCAGGGCTTGGTGTTAGGATGTGTGGTTTGTGATGTTGGGACATTTGTGAGCAGTTGGAGTGATGGGGGTGAGGGTGAGGGTGGGGGTATGTGATGGCATGCAGGTAGGGTGGGGGATGTAATAGTTAAGATTTGATTTACCAGAGTCCATTCCTCCATCTACTCCTGCAAAGCCCTCAGGATGCAGAATCGCTAAGACCTGCTCCTCCCATGTTGTAAGTTGTGGGGGAGGACGTGGGGGTCCGCCGCCAGTCCGCTGAACCACAAGGTGGTGTCTTGAGACCACGGAACGCACCTTCCCCCCTAGGTCGTTCCACCTCTTCCTGATGTCATCCCGATTTCTTGGGTGCTGTCCCACTGCGTTAACCCTGTCCACTATTCTGCGCCATAGCTCCATCTTCCTAGCTATGGAGGTGTGCTGCACCTGTGATCCGAATAGCTGTGGCTTTACCCGGACGATTTCCTCCACCATGACCCTGAGCTCCTCCTCAGAGAACCTGGGGTGTCTTTGCCGTGCCATGGGGTGGTGTGGGTGATGTGTGGGGTGGTGTGTGTAGTGATAAGTGGGGTGGTATTTAATGGTGTGTTGTGTGAGGTACGTGGAAGTTATGTGAGTGATGGTATTGTGTGCCTGTGGATGCTTGGTAGTTGTTTGTGGTGTCTCTCTCTGGCCTTCTCTAGGTAATTGTGGTTGTAGGGGTTTGTAGGTGATGTGGGTGTGTGTTTTATATTGTAATGGGCGTGTGGGAGTGGTGTGTGTATGTGTATCAGGTGTGTGTATTCGAATTGTCCAATGTGGATGTGTGTGTATTTTGAGCGCGGCGGTGTGTACCGCCAGTGGAATACCGCCGCGTGGATTCGTGTGTCGTGATAGTGTGGGCGTATTTCTGTTGGCGTGATGGTGGAGGTTTTATTTTTGCCAGTTTATCACTGACCTTTGGTGTGGCGGACTTGTGTGGGTGTCTGAATTTTGGCGGATTCCGAGCTGTGGGTCATAATAGCTGTGGCGGATTTCCGCGGCCGCGGCGGTGTGTTGACGGTCTTCTGCACGGCGGTAAGCGGCTTTTACCGCCAGTGTTGTAATGAGGGCCATAGTCACTTGTGTTTTGAAGGTGCAAAGGCACATTTGTTAGTGGCACAAAGTCAGGTGACACTTGCCGTTTATATACACTTTTGTGAAGGGTTCTGTCAAGGGCAAAATTCATAATTTGTCTCCATTCTAAAGTGTCAGGTTCTAACATTCAGGTGGGTTCTTAATCCCACAACATTATCACTGATTATCATTGTAAAGTCTCCTCATTCAATAAATACACATATATTTCTTAATCTACTCAATAATTTACTCCATGTTTGTTACTCAGCTGCCTACATTTAGAGGTATTATAGATCTCATGACTTGCATGCAGACTTGATGGTGGTGGGAATGAATCATGTTGACAGTCTAGATGTAGAAATTCTCACAAACCAATATATGAATGTAAGAATACCCCATTAGAGGTAGTAGTGAAGGAAATATTGTTTGAGATGATGCAGCCTGAAATGTATCACCTTGGGCCTAGGTTAGGGTGATTCAAACCAACTTTAAGTGATCCTGGGAAGAATTTACCACCCCAACAAGTAGTCTTATTATGACAATTGTAGAGGATTAGCAATTTTAAAACCTCCATTTGTTCACACCACTTTAGCCCCAAAAGCCAGTCACCTACTAATTCAGCAATCCACTGTCCACACTCACCATATATAGTCACCCTTTCCTGTCTGCTGTGCACATGCTGCTCACACACCTGTTGGTCTCTAATGTGTTTCATATGAAGCACTATCCTTCACATTCATTGTGCTCACCATGCATTCAAGGCCTTTATCGTAATCTCTGTGACTGTGCCCTGTTAAGCATGTGCAGCATTGTGTATTGCTTTCAGATATTCTATCATCAATCAGGATTTATAAAGCATGGCTAATCACCCAACAGGGTGTGCAGGGTCTTGCAGGTCCCAGAGGCTTATTCAAACAGGCAGGTCTTGACAGCGTGAGGTAATGTTCTGGAGATTCGTGGGGAGGCTGTTCCAGGTTTTTGCTGCGATGCGAGAGAAGGCACGACCACCACTTCTGCTTCGTGATGCAGGGAGTATAGGAAAGTGAATGGGAGGTAGAGTGCAGTCTTCAACAGTTGGTGGAAGTTTAGCCGGTGGTTAATGAATGCAAGTCCGTGGTTTTGTAGAGCCTTGTGTGCGTGGGTCAGCAGCTTGAATTGGCATCTCTTCTGTACAGGGAGCCAGTGGAGTTGCCTGAGGTAGGGTGTGATGTGGGTTCGCCAGGAAAGGCCGAGGATGAGTCTTTCTGTGTGCTCTGTGTGGTCTGAAGTCCCTGTAGGAGGTGTGCAGCATTTCCTACATAGAGGTGGCTGTCAAAGTCCAGTTTGTTGCTGATGAGGGCCTTTGTCATGGTGCATCTCATGTGTAGGGGTAGCCACTTGAAGATCTTATGTAGCAGGCAAGGAGAAGGCAATGATCTGTGATATCATGGTGAGCTTGTTGTCACTGATGATTCTGAGGTTTCTGGCATGGTCAGTGGGAGTGGGTGCAGGTCCTAGGTCTGGTAGCCACCAGGAGTAGTTCCATGTGTTGCTGCTATTCCCAAAGATCATTACATCCGTCATGTCTGTGTTCAGCTGCAGGCAGTTGTTTTTCATCCAGCCAGAGATGCTTTTCATGCTTCTGTGGAAGCTGATTCTGGTGGTGGAGGGATCGTCGGTGAGTGAGAGGATGAGTTAGATGTTGTCTGCGTAGGAAATTATGTTGTAACAGTGGGATCTGACGATGTTGGCCAGACGGGTCACATATGCTTTGAAGAGTGTGGGGCTGAGGAATGAACCCTGGGGGACACTGCAGGTGATCGCCTTGGGTTCAGAGGTGAAAGGTGGGAGGTGGATCCTCTGTGTTCTTCCGGTGAGGAAGGAGGTAATCCATCTGAGTGCGTTCCCTTGGATGCCGATGTGGTGGAGTCTTTCAATCAGCATGTGGTGGGATATGGTGTTGAAAGCTGCCAAGAGGTCGTGGAGGATCTCTACTGCTGTTTCTCCTCTGTTAAGGAGGGCTCAGATGTCATAGGTGGCTGTGATCAGGGCAGTTTTGGTGCTTTGACTGCTGCGGAATATTAGTTTGCTTAATTTCCATGTTTGCCTTACTGTCCCTCAGTCATAGGGCTGACTAACTGTATTGCAGTATCCTCTTATTTGAAGCTAAGGGACCGAGGACAAAAGCAGGGATTTAAAATCATAGACAGTAAATAGGACTCATAGTATCATGTTTACTTTATGTTTCTGCTGCTGCCTTCCTTATCTGTGAGACCAGGTAAAGCAAGGACAGTGCCAGGGAGTCCAAGGGGCGAGGTAGGTGTGGCAGCTGCAATCCCTGGGCCCAGAATTACATAGAGTGTATGCAATGCAGGGCACCAAGCAAAGTTGAACTGAAGAGAGCAGAACTGCTCCAGATCTATAAAGAAGTGACAGTTCTGCATACTTTGTTCGCTGGTGCTCCTTCAGCAGCCAAGCTCCAAACCAAGAACCCATGCACCACAGTGCAAGGGTGTCTGCGTTGTGGTTAGCATAATTTTTGTGCAGGAAGGAGTTCCTTCCTGCACAAAAACTATGCTTCAAGAAATTTCATCTTTGCATGTGTGCAAAGAGGGGAAAAACGAGGATAAATATTTTTCCTCGTCGCTATGCCTCAGGGATGCCATTTTCATTGGTTTGTAAATACCAACCTGGATTTTGTGTTGGGTGTGCATTAAAAAAGTTACAAACCTGACACAAAATCTTTGTAAATTTGGCACCTAACTGATGCAACTTTATAAGGGGGTCATAAGGGCACTAGTTAGGTAACCATATCACGAAGCTGTGTTTTCTGGTAATATGCCTCTGTGATGTCGATTAGACCCTGCAGCAGCACTGTATATGTAAAACCACAGTCTGAGCTCAGAAAACCAACAAGCCTTTTCCCGATAGAAGTAGTGTGATAATAGTGGTTGTCGTCTGGCAAGCACTGCTAACCTCACTGTATCGCAGCCCAAACACTACCATTTCGGTTGCTACACCCTGCATTAGCACTGAGACGGGCGTGGCAGGATTGAACCAAGATGTCTGCCGCGGACGGATATATCCACAGACTGTGGTAATGTTCCCAGGCTAAGAATGTAATTTTTCAGTTGTGTGGTCGAGTGTGAGAGATATGAGTGAATTCACCATGAGAGTGGATCACGGAGCTGCTTGTGTATTCATGGATGTAACAAAATAGACTCA
This sequence comes from Pleurodeles waltl, assembly GCF_031143425.1. NCBI lineage: Eukaryota > Metazoa > Chordata > Amphibia > Caudata > Salamandridae > Pleurodeles > Pleurodeles waltl. The sequence goes on from NC_090440.1 coordinate 404,903,111, forward strand.
CCTCCATGCAGCATGATTGTATTTTATATATTGCACTTCAGACAAAATAACATTAAAAAATAGCAACACAAGGCCCAGGCAGGTAGGAAGCAACCAACGTGAACATTTCCTCAGATTCTCATTTTACCAATTTTTGTTGTATTCATAAAGTGCTATAATCTGTGTAATCACCTTTTATTTTAATACTGGATGAGTTCTACTCAGCTACCAAAGGGAGAGAGGCACTTAGAACACCCAGGAAACTGTGACTATGCACATATTACTTTATTTGGTGCTCAGTAAAAGAATTGGACCCTTTGTATTTGCGTAATTTATGCATGCAAAAAGTTCATATGAACTGCAACTTGTGTGGAGAAAGGTTGGAACTACATTATTGCCGCGTTTGCTTCTGGAAAATAGAGTAATCATGTCGTGGCCGATAACAGGAAATGAACCCACAGAAACCCACAGAAAGTTGCCAAGTCTAAAACAAGAGCATATTATTTGATCTTGTTACTTTGGTAGAAAATTATACCTTTATTAAACTTGTGGACGTCAATAATTTATTTGGGTCAAGTTAAAGGAAGTCTTTTTCGCCAAGAAATCCCATCACTGGAACACTTCCTCCACTATTATATCAGTACAGTTACGAACCAAACATTGTATGTCTGGCTAGTCAACGATAGCTGTTAGCCTAAGCTTAAGTCACTAACACAAACACATAGCACAAAACAATTATAGAAGGGGTAAGCCCTCTTCAGACACTGACTTGGATGAGTCCCCTTCGGACATTGGCACCTTTTCTTATTACAAGATACACTGAGCTGAGCCAAACAGCATGATTCACTGACAGTCCTGAAGAATCACTTACCTTCAAAAACCCACAGCCCACCAAGTGAACATATAACAGAGGATAGGGTGAGCCAGGTACCTGAAGATGTTGAAAATCAAGGCAGATCATGTGGTGTGTAGTTTAAGATGCTTTGTAAGTTAAGGAATGTTTGTACAGATATATTTACTATAGTAAGAATTAGCCTGAATAAATACAACGTCTGTGAGAAAAAAATATTCTACACAAAATGCAAACATTCATGTTCACAGAGTTTGTATGCCAGTCCTCTCCTCTATCCTTTACTTAGATTTTATGCAGTGCTGTGAAGCACCATAATGGTTGCAAATGTTCCACACATGTGTTGTTCAAGCAGCCTGAAAGACAGAATATAATGCTCCTGTTAGGAATGGGGTCTGGTTGGGTGCAGAAGGCACCTCAGCCAGGCAGAAACCACAACTCTAGTCAGGGCAAGTATGTTACACACCAAAGATAACCTGTGCTCACCCCCAGTAGCTTGGCACAAGGGAGTCAGGCTTATCCTCAGAGGTCATGTGTAAAGCATTTGCACAACACATTCACGCCAGTGACACAATAAATACACCACACAGTGTTATAAAACTAAAGGCTTCTTATTTTGTAAATATCATAGATCTACACAATGACATAAATCATATAGTTAATACACCAAATGTGGTCACCACAGTAAAGGTCTGTATCATGATAATGCCAAGGTCAGGATGTTAGACATTAGGCAACACCAAATTATGCAAAGGGGATGGCTCCCCTAGCAAAATAGCATGAGTTATGAATATTATGCACCTTATGTCAGTTATTATGATAGACTTGTTATCCTGACTGTGCACGGTGAAGCAACATAGGTTATGACATCAGGGCATGGGATGCAACACATAATGCATGAAACCTCTGGTCACCCACTGTGGCCAGCACACATATGCAGCATGTAGTGCATGAAGTGCAATCGTTAGGCTAGGAGTGAGGTGCGTAAACATCTAAAATAACGCTGCAGTACACAGATTGCCATAATGACATGAAGTATAAAACCTTCTGTAATGTATGCACTATACTAACTGTAGTACCCCTTTGTAGGGCAGTCACAAAAAATCCCAGCAATCAAGGCCACATACATATAAACACCTCCCCAGTGATAGTATCTATGGTGACAGACAATTCAGACCGCCCTCCTGCTATCTCTCCCTGTGGTCGGGTGGACGCAATATCCCAGGGAAGCACAGCACTTCCCGCTAAGGCAGCACATAGCACCTGTGCACACCCCCAGGGCCCCACTTACCCTCACACTCCTCATGGGGACAGTCAGGCTACTGCAGGCACATCATGGGCTCTCAGGGACTTGGCTCCACTGTTGAGGCTCCTCAGAAGCACCCTGGGACTAGGCACAGCATCATGATCAGACCCGACGAGCCTGAGGCGAATATACGACGAAACAACGACTGCAAAAAAAACTACTGCCTTAACAACGAGGTCGGAACACCGACCTCGTTGCTACTACTAATGATTTTACCACGAATGCCTTAACAACGATATTTCGTTGTAAAGGCATTCCTGATAAAATCATTAGCAATAGGCACCATTCACCCTACATCCCTCACCCCACCCCCCCAACCCCACCCTAAAACCTAAAACCCCCTGACCCCCCACCCACTCCCCAAAACCAAAAACGCCCCACCCCCCCAACCCCACCCCAAAACCTAAAACCCCCTGACCCCCCACCCCCTCCCCAAAACCTAAACCCACCACTTACCTTCGTCAAGTCCCTTCTTTGTACCTTAACCACGCATGTTCGTTGTTCAGAACATACGTAGTTAAGGCACAAAAAACTGAAGTCGTGGTTAAAAAAAGCGTTGTTGCGCTTTCGTTAACCACGACCTTCGTAAAAAAAAAGTCGTAAAAAAGGATGTTTCCCGCCTGAGGCATCAGGTCAACAATAGTCTCCTTCATCCTAGGTGTGAGCCTGGGACTCTGTGTCTACTATGCAGAGGTGGGGCTCACTAGGGGGTTTTCGAGGGTGGTGTGACTCCAGGCATCTGTTAGGCTGACGGGGCCTTTGTGAGGGGGGTTCCTACTGTGCCTCCGTCAATTAGTCCCCAGAAAGGCACGGTGCGTCACTCATTTCAGATAGGGGAAAGGCTCTCACCACATGCCTCATTGTGGAACCACACATTCAGATTTAGGATGACCAGATTAAGTGTTCATGCTACAAATAAAATAACAACAAAGGGCATGCGCTGGCCTCAAAAGGAAGTGGAAATATGAAGTGCTCGCTGTGCGCTGGGAAATAAAGTGCTCGAGCAGAAATGAGGGGTGGAGTACCCCCTAAGCACCAATGGGGGCAGTTAAACAGATCAGCCTCAGATCCTCACAACAAGGAGGAGTATCGAGGGGGGCCCTGGAGAACACTTGAAGTTGGGGGCAAAGCAGACTGGCCAGAACATCAGGGCAATAATGGCGGTTCCTCCTGGCTGTCCCACAGGGTGTGGGGACCCACAGAGTCAGGAAGCGGCTGGCAGCTGGGCAACATACAGAAAAGCAATCCAGATGAGTCCCTTGTGCCACCCAGTAGGCACCAGGCAGCAGGGCAAAAAAACAGAAGAGCAGTCCTGATGAGTCCCTTTCCCACTCAGCAGTCCGTCTGGCAGAGGTTCAGTCCCAGTTCCAAAAGTGCTCTAAAATCATGGGGCAAGTGCCCTTCTGCTTATACTCAAAAATGCTTTTGTTCAGGGGGTAACTTCAAGGGGACCCTTTCAAGTGAAGCACAATACCCTTTCAACCCAGCCCTGTCTCCAGACATCAGTAAGGGGTAATCAATCCATAGTGTGAGGGCAGGACACAGCCTATAGACATGTAAGGTGTGAACGACCTTCCCTCTCCCCAGCCTAGGATGACTATCAGTAGGCAGATGCCTCTTTAGACACACTGTGAAGATGTCTTATGAAGAGATTTATATGCAGGTAGCACGTTTAATAGGGCAGTGAATTGGAATGTAGAGAGTTAAGGTCAATCAATCAATTAATCATTTGTAAAGCACACTACTCACCCATTAGGGTCTCAAGGCGCTAAAGGGGGGGGGGAGGGACTGCTACTGCCGAAAAGCCAGGTCTTGAGGTGTTTCCTGAAGGTCAGGAGGTCCTGGGTCTGTCGTAGGTGAACTGGGAGGGAGTTCCACGTCTTGGCGGCGAGGTGGGAAAAGGATCTGCCGCCAGAGAAAAGGATCTGCCGCCGAAGGTGTGAGGTCATATGGAATGTGGGGAGGAAGAAAACAGGAGGAGCTGGAGGGCGGAGAGGCCCTGCTGGAGATGTCACACATTCAAAGTTTATTTGAAATAAAGTGATAAAGGAGAACTTATTGGAGTGATCTTTACACACACCCATCCCTTCCTGTGTTATGGCTGCCTGGAAAGTAGGCACCCAGTGGAGCTGTCACTCTGGACCAGATGTAGATTGGAGTCAAGCTGCAAAGCACTAGAGTTATAAGCACAGAGAAATGCCCATTTTCTAAACTTATAATATAAACCACAGAGGGTCACCCATAAACCACGGGGGGCTCGGTAAGAACAATGTTACAAACAGTACAATGCCCCCTTCGGAAACTACATTCACAACTAAAAATCATTCACCAGCGTTCTAAGCAACATAGAATCATTATTAATTAGAAAAATAATTTATTATTCTACATATAAGCAGTAAAATCCTATTTCCATGAAACAACTCATAAGGAAGCCCTTATCAAAACACCCAACAAATGAAAGGACAGAAAAGGTGCAAGGATAAAGTGCTCGTGATCAGAAATAGTAAAAAGAATAATAAATATCACACTAATCCATATACTAAGTACTCAAACAACAGCCTGTTGGTTAATCTTCTACTGCACTGAACAAATCCTGAATTCAAAAAGCATCAAATTCTCTTTGTAAGTCCTTCGTCAATAATCAAAACTGTAACCCAATCCAGGCTTGAGCATTCTCTTCGAAGTTTCGACCTCTTTTCGCTCTTGCGCCAATTCTCAGCTCCTCAACGGGTCTTCATCAGGACTAACCGATAGGTACCCCTAGAATAATCCAAAAGAGTCCATCATACCAAATCTACAATCACATATCTATGCTGCCTTAAATCATCAAATCTACTCACCCTTATTTCCAAATCAAAATATGTATCTGCAATCTTTTCCAGAAACATTCTAAAACGGACCAGATCTGCGAATCCAGGGAAGGGCCAACTCAATTAGTCACCTTATATAAAATAACCCGCCTCAATATTTACAAAGACACATCCAATATTTATAGGCCTACCTTTTTACTCGTTGGAATATAAATTATTCAAGATAACTCCCAGGTATCACTCCTAGGTCTTGAAGCCATTGATTTCCTCCTGTTAACCTGTCTCTAGGCTAGTTTACTTTGACAGGACACCGCTGCCTTAATGAATATGAGGAGATAGCCAGGCAGAGAGCCAGTCTGGTCAATGGCTGATATGGATAGGCAAGATATTAGCACAATAGGGCAGGGAGTTGTGTATGAGTGACACAAAGGATTAAAAAAACAGGCGTATGGTTAATGGTAAATATGGAGAGACATGATATAAGTGAAAAAGGATAGGAAGCTAGTTATGAGTCTCGCATGAAGCCATACAAAGGACACAGGAGTGACCACACCCCTGTCGAGCTCCTCCTCAAGGAGGTGCACAAAGCTCTGCCAGGTGGCCACTTGATTCTGCCATCTTGAAAATAATGGAGCACCTCACTGGTTAGTCCAGGTGGGTGACGTCCCTGACCCCCTCTGATAAGTGGGTCAGTGCAGATAATGACCAGCCCCCTTTCAGGGTTACTTAAGGACTTCCCTGAGGGTGGGTTCCAAGATTCATCTGCAAGACTTCAGAAACCATCTGCAAGTCTCCTCTGAACGACACTTCTGTAACCTGGGCACTGGAACCGCTGCTGTACTTCAGGAACCAAAAGCAAACTTGTAACCAGCAGGTGAGCTCCTGCTGCAACTTTGTTTATTTTTTCTGCCAAGACTTCTGCAACCCTGTAGTCATGCATCCTCTAGAGTCACTGGGACTCAGCCTGCACTCAGAAAGGCAAGAAGGAATCTCAATTGGAGTGAAGGAGTCGCTCCCCTGCATCCGCAGGCACCTCATTGACGACAACCAGCTTGTGGATCCTGCTGTCCCACAGACTGTCCAAGGCTCTCAACACAGTTGGTGGTTCTGTGGCTCTCCAGACGTCTGACCTATCTTCCTTGCCACTCGGAACTTTGTGATCCCTCGCTGGAGCTCCTTGGCTGGAACACCTGCCTGTGCACTGCGTCTGCTTGTTGTTACCAAGGCTTGTTGGCTCTTCTGGTTGAATACCTCCTAGCTACAAAAAGCCCCAGCCTCCAGCATGCCCCAGCTCCAAGTGCAACTTCTGCGAGGTGGGCATTCCTCCTTGCTGTGTTGCTGAGGCCTTCCTGTGACTCCCTGTGCCTGCTGCCAGAGGGCCCTTCTGGGGGGGGGGTTCAATTCCTGATGGCTATCCTGTCTGCTGAGGGCTGGCCCCTGATCTACCTGTCAAGGTTGGGTCGCCTGGACCTTGCTGATCCCCAAAACTCCTGCAAACTCTGCACAATGGTCCTTGCATTTGCCAAGATTTGGTGTTGGTCCTGCTAACCACGTATCCCCTCTGCAGCCCATCCCTGAGATCCTTAGTACAGGGTGCCTCACCTATAGGTGTGCACCATATACTGAGACAGCATCCTACATTGGTGGTGCAGTGGTGGGATAAAGACTTGTATTGCTTTACCACTTTGTCATAACTGAGTTACACAGGAAACCACTGCTGACTTAGGTACATACTATATTTTTGCTAATAGTTTTTTTCTATTTTTTATAGATTGAGGCTACTAGGGTTTGGAATAGCCTTTCACCATTTAAAAAAAAGTTTAGATCATTAGAGTAGGATTTACACACATACACTACACTAGTACCATGTCTTCAGTTGAGGAATCTAGACAGGCTCAGGAGTCTGCATATAGCACCCCATGTAGGTCTAGAAAACTGTAGATGGGGTTAACCCCACGAAACCCCAACTCATAGAGTTGCTCTTGCAGTATGACCTCCAGTATCCTGGATGATAGGAAGAGCATTGTGACCTAGGTGACCAAGGAGATAGTAATAACTTATCAGAGACTGGCCAAGAAGTACCTGGTACTTCAGACTCACAGGATATAGGGGATCCACTTAGGTAGGTTCACTTTCACTCCCCTTAGGAGGGTCCAAAGGGTTACTGGGAGGAATAGATCCTCCTCAACATCCCCCTCACTCTCCTCTGCATCCCCATACTGTAATCACTCAGAAGAGTTAGTGTTAAATAGGGGTTACCATCTGCTCAACCTTGAGAAAGCTAAGCTCAGGCTGAAAAGGAAGAAGCTGGCCCTGGAAAGAGACTCTATATAGGTGGAAAGGGAGAGAAAAATGTGGGGTTAGATCCCCAAGGTGGCAGCACAAGAGACTCCGGGGTAAGAGAGGAACAACGTTATTCTAGGAATCTCAGCAGCATAGTCCCCCTTATAAATCTGGGGATGACATCCTCAAATGAGTAACTGCACTGGAGAGGGCCTGTAAAGTCCAAAAGGAACCCCAGAGGCAGTGGACAGCTATCCTGTGGCTCTCCTTTACAAAGACAGAGATACACTTCTGGCAGAGAAGAGGGTGCAGATAATTATCAAGTCTAGAAAGAGGCTCTGATTGAGGAGTTTCAGCTTACTACTGAGGAGTACTGGCTTAAGTTCAGAAACACTCAGAAGGAGTCCTCTCAAATCTGGGTAGATTTTGTAGACGGAATAATTAAGGCTCCGAAAGGCTGGTTACGTGGTAGTAATGTACTTGACCATGAAGGGCTGTACAATTTGATAATGAGAGAGCACATCCTTAATAACTGTGTGTCTGAAAAACTGCACCAATATCTGGTGGCAGCAGCGGCCACCACAAATCTCAAGGGGAGGGGCAGGTGGGCAGTGAGGTAAGGGGGAGCAGGGGGCAATAAATAATAATAAAAAAATCAATAATAGTAGTTTTTAAAACGTATCTTTCCCGCCGCCGCCGCCTCACTCTCCTCTTCTGATGGTGTCCCCGCATTCCCTGTGACACCAGCAGGCTCCCCCCACACAATCCTTGCACAGTCCTCATGCTAAACCTAGCATGAGAGCAGTGCCAGGATTGGTCCGAGTGTCTCGGGCTGCCACTCAGACACTGCGTTGGAGTCTGTGCAGTTTCTCCAACCCAGCTGTGTTGGAGAAACCTAAGTGTGCATGTCAGTTTGGCCATCCTAAGATGGCCGGACAAATTAACATGCGCACTTAGTGCACTGACTCCACTCCCCTTCCCATGGACCAGCCCCACCCCTCCCTTCACATGTTGGCTCAGCTGAGCCAGCAGCTGAAAAATAAAATTAAATATTGTTTTATTTTTCAGCTTCTTTCTCTTAGCCAGTGGGGCAACGCTCCTTCACCATTGCAAAGGAGCTGCCCCTGCCTAGTGGACTCTGAGCTGACCTCTCCCCAAGATTTGGGAAAGAAGGCAGACAAATTGGTTTGCACCAGGGTGAGTAAGAAAACTCATAGAGGGTGACCAGAAGAAAAAGAATGCTTCTAGGTCCCAAGAGAAGGACGGGGAAACACCTGAAGAAAAGAGAAATAGGGCCTCATTATGACCCTGGCGGGCGGCGGAGGCCGCCCGCCAGGATGCCGCCCTCCAAAATACCGCGCCGCGGTCAAAAGACCGCGGCGGGTATTACAAGTTTTCCCCTGGGCTGGCGGGCGGTTGCTGAAAAACCGCCCGCCAGCCCAGGGGAAAACGACCTTCCCACGAGGATGCCGGCTCGTAATCGAGCCGGCGGAGTGGGAAGGTGCGACGGGTGCAGTGGCACCCGTCACATATTTCAGTGTCTGCAAGGCAGACACTGAAATACTTTGCGGGGCCCTCTTATGGGGGCCCCTGCCGTGCCCATGCCATTGGCATGGGCACGGCAGGGGCCCCCAGGGGCCCCACGACCCCCCCTACCGCCATCCTGTTCATGGCGGCTTTCCCGCCATGAACAGGATGGCGGTAGGGGGGGGTCGGAATCCTCATGGCTGCGGAGCGCGCTCCGCAGCCATGGAGGATTCACACGAGCAGCGGAAAGTCAGCGGGAGACCGCTGACTTTCCGCTTCTGACCGCGGCTGAACCGCCGCGGTCAGAATGCTCGTTGGAGCACCGCCAGCCTGTTGGCGGTGCTCCCGTGGTCGGTGGCCCTGGCGGCCACCGGCCGCCAGGGTCAGAATGACCCTCATAGTCTTCTACAGGTCCACAAACTGCTTCTGGGGGTGGGTCCAGATTCTCCTCTTCTTCTTCAATAGGAAACCCTGGTGCTTTCTGTGTAAAGAAAAATGCCATAGGGCAGGTGATACCAACTGTCCTAAGAAAAGCACCAAGAATACTACTACTACTTCCTATAGTGCCACTAGCAGTAGCACTGGTAGTAGTACAACAGCGAATGGTGTAGATCAGTGGTTCCCAACCCTTTGACTTCTGTGGACCCCCATTTTATCTTTACTGGAACCGGGGACCCCCACTGAATCATTATTGGAATCCGGAGACCCCCTCACTGAGCCAATATTGAAAGCTGGGGACCTAATCTGTTAATATTTTTTTAATTTTTAAGCAGTCGTGGACCTCCTGAGAAGAATTTGCGGACCCACAGGGGTCCCCGGACCACAGGTTGGGAACCACTGGTGTAGATGGTTTCACCTTGGGCACTGCAGTGGACACTGGCCGAGTCAGAGAAATCACTGAGTCTGTCCTGATATCAGTGGGTGGCACTGACCTTGTCACTCTGGCTGCCTGGCCTCCTAATATGAGGAAATAAAGATAGCATCCTCTCCTTAATGGTACTGAGGCAGAGGCTTACAGGGACACAAGTGCAAGTGTCACCATGGTGACTGAAAAACTGGTTTTGCCTGAGCAGATTCTACTTGGGCACAATTACCAAGTGACCAGCGCTGATAACAACACAAAGTGCCACCCCATGGCAGTTGTTAACTTTAGCTGGTAGAAGAGTTACTGGCCCTAAGAAAGTTGTAGTGTCCTCATCTATTCCTATAGAGTGTCTTATGGGCAATGATTTGGAGACTTCAGCCTGGGCTGAAGTGGAGTTACAGGTCCACGCAGCAATGCTGGGCATGCCTGAGAGTGTGTCTGTAGCAACTAGATCACAGGTCAAGAAACAGGGAGAAACAAAGAGTAGTGGAGCCTGGACAGTGGCCCAGACAGCTCCCAAGAAGAGAGGTAGGAAGGGTAAAAATGTATCCTCTACTCAGACCTCATGTGAGGATCATTCTCCAGAGGGAGCTGATCTTGCCCCTTTTAAGGAACCTACACCAGAGGAGCTTGGGCCTGACACAGCAGGGCTCTTGGGAGCAGAGGGGCCCTCCATGGAGGAATTGAGTCTTGAGCAGAAATCCTGCTCCTCTCTTGAAGGCCTCAGACAGCAAGCTGCTGCAGAAGCGTCAGTGGATCCCACATGATCTACTGCAAAAATGGTCTCCTTTATTATGAGGCTAAAGACCCGAAGCCTGGTGCTACCAGGAGGTTGGTCATACCTCAGAAGTTTAGGGAGTTCTTATTGACCCTGGCACATGACCTTCCCCTGGCAGGACATCTTGGGCAAAACAAGACTTGGGTCAGCCTGTCCCATACTTTCACTGGCCCCACATGTCTGAAGACACCAAGGAGTTTTGTTGCTCCTGTGTCACCTGCCAAGTCAGTGGCACTACAAAGCCCCCCTTAATCTTACTACCTGGGGTTGGGGTCCCCTTTGAGAGGGTAGGGATTGACTTTTTTTGGTTCCCATGCCCCTCCTACAGCCCCTGGGAACAGATTTATTCTGGTGGTAGTGGACCATGCCACAAAGTACGCAGATGCCATTCAAATTAGGACCACTACAGTTCTTGCACTAGCCAAGGCCCTCCTGGGAATCTTTTGATTGGAAGAGGTGCAAACTTCATGTCTGGATACCTCAAAGCAATGTAGAAGGAATATGGTGTAACCTACAAATTCATCATTCCTTATCATCCACAAGAAAATGGGTTGGTTGAAAGATTCAACAAAGACCCTAAAAGTTTGATCATGGGACTGACAGGTGCCACAGAAGGGAGTGGGTTACAGCTCATTTGAGCTCTGTGTGGGCATCCTGTTAGGGGTCCACTTTGTCTTGCGAAGGAGGGATGAGAGCAACCTCTCAAAACCCCCCAAACAGGATATTGTGGACTATGTTCTAGGCCTGTGGTAACGTATAGCTGAACATATTAGGAACGCCACCACAAATCTTGAGGCCAGCCAAGAGCTGCAAAAGCAATGACATGACCAAAAGGCTGTGCTGACCGTCTACCAGCCAGGACAGAAGGTGTGGGTTTTGGAGCCTCTGGCCCCAAGAGCATTCCAGGACACGTGGAGTGGCCCCCACACAGTTGTTGAGAAGGAAGGTGAGGTCACCTATTTGGTTGACCTAGGCACTCCAAGAAGCCCCTACAGAGTGCTTCATGTGAACCACCTAAAACCTTATTTTGATAGGGCTTACATGAGCTTGCTCATGGCCACTGATGATGGGCAGGAAGAAGAGAGTACCCCTCTCCCTGACCTTCTCTTTTCTTGCCTCTCTGGACAGCAACAAGCTGACTGTACACAAGTTCTTGGTCAGTTCTCAGAACTCTTCTCTCTGCCACCCAGCCAGACCACTTGGTGTGCCCATGATGTAGACACAGGTGATAGTCGGCTTGTTAATAGTAAAATCTACAGGCAGCCTGACCATGTGAGAGATTGCATTAGGGCAGAAGTCCAAAAGATGCGTCAGTTGGGGGTTATTGAGCCTTCAGACGGCCCTTGGGCTAGTCTTGTAGTACTTGTACTCAAACCTCACTCCCAGGTCGTAAAGTAAGAGATGAGGTTTTGTGTTGACTACAGAGGCCTCAGTGTAGTCACTGTATATGTTCATCCTATCCCCAGTGCAGATGTGTTATTTGATACTCTGGCTGCAGCCAACTATCTCAGCACTTTGATTTGAATGCAGGCTATTGACAGATCAAATTAACTGATGCTGCTAAACCTACAACAGCATTTTCCACTTCTGCTGGGCATTATCACTTCACTGTGATGCCCTTTGGATTAAAAACTGCACCTGCCACATTCCAGAGGTTGGTGAATCACGTTCCGGCAGCCCTGGACGACTTTAGTGCAGTATATCTAGATTGTATTGCTGTCTTTAGCTCCACCTGGCAGGATCACCTAGTCCACCTCAGGAGTGTACTTGAGGCCTTGAAAAAGGCAGGCCTTCCCATCAAGGCTACCAAATGCCAGAAAGGGTACAGCAAAGTGGTTCACTTGGGCCATCAGGTAGGTGGAGGCCAAGTTCAACCTTTACAGAGCAAAATCCAAACCATTGTGGATTGGGTTGATCCTACTACTCAGACTCAGGTCAGAGCTTTTCTGGGCCAGACTGGGTATTAAAGGAGATTTGTAAAAGTGTATGACCCCCTTGAATGATCTCACATCCAAAAAGATGGCTAAAAAGGTACAATGGACAGTTAGCTGTCAAGAAGCCGTTGATGCCATGAAAAAGGCCAAGTGTTCAGCTCCAATTCTTAAAAGCCCTGACTACTCCAAACAATTCATTGTTCAGACAGATGCTTCAGAAATTGGAGTAGGAGCAGTACTATCTCAGCTTAATGAAGAGGGTCAGGATCAACCAGTAGCTTTTATCAGCAGAAGGTTGACCTCCAGAGAGCAACGTTGGTCAGCTACAGAGAGGGAGACCTTTGTTATGGTCTGGGCCCTGAAAAAGTTGAGGCCATACCTGTTTGGCACTCACTTAATTGTTCAGACAGACCACAAGCCCCTCTTGTGGCTTAAACAGATGAAAGGTAAAAATCCAAAACTCTTGAGGTGGTCCATTTCCCTACAGGGTATGGGCTTGTCAGTGGAACAGAACTGGGAGTAACCATGCCAACGCAGATGGACTTTCCAGATATTTCTGCTAAGAAAATGAAGACTCACCTGGTTAGGGCTAGTCTTATCCTCTTTCATTTGGGGGAGGGGGGAAGGGTTGTGTAGGAAGGGAGCATTTTTTTGACATAGTTACCACCACTTTTTGCCTGGTGTCAGTGTATTTATACTGTAGTACCCGGGATCCTGCTAACCAGGACCCCAGTGTCAGTGCCCTCACCCCTAAAGTTAGTTGTAAGGTAAGTTTTACACCCCACAATTGGCATACTGGTGCACCCATGTTAGTCTCTAGTATATGGTAGTTAGGTACCCAAGGCATTGGTACACTAGGGGTCTCCCATGGGCTGCAGCATGTACCACCCATGGGTCCCATGCAAACTGTGACTATGGGCCTGCCATTGCAGACTGCATGACATGGTGCATGCACCTTCCACTTCAGATATAAGGGTTGCCTTATATCATGGTTATTGCACTCTGACCATGTAAGTCACCCCTAGGGTAGTCCCTTTAGCCCAAGGGCAGGGTGCATGGTTCTAAGTGTGAGGACACCCCTGCATGACCAGAGGTAAAAATCCCCAGACTCCATTCCCTGGGCTTTTTAAGTGTGGGTAAGCCATTTTAAGATTTGTAGTGGACACTGATCAACACGAGTAGTCCAACTACATATTGGCTTCACCAAACATGGCATGTTTGGTATCAAGCTTGTCGTAATCAGGCAACTACACTGATTCCATTGTTAGTTGCATGATGCCATGTACTCTGGGGGTTCCCTAAGGGATCGCCCATGTCGGCATGTACAGCCTTGCGGGGTCTGCATGCCAGCCCGTGATGCTGCTGACCCCAGAAACTGTTCTGTCCTCCAGCTGCTGAGCCTAACTTGGGCAGGGGAAGGCAGAACAAAGGATTTCCTATAGGACAGAGGTTTGACCACCTCTCCTTTAGAAATAGGTGTCCCTGGGCAGGGGTGGGGGTGCCTTTCAGTGCCACCAGACTGCTTTGAAGGGCACATTTGGTGCCCTCCTTACATAAACCAGTTTGTACCAGTGCAGGTGCCCCCGGTTCCTGCACTGGCATGAAACCACACAAAGGACAGGGGAGTGACCACACCCTTGTCCAGCTCCTCCCCTAGGGAGATGTAAAGAGCTCTGCTAGGTGGCTAATTGATTCTGCTATCTTTAAAATAAGATGTGCAGAGGCCCCTAGGAGCATCTGATTCGTTAGTCCAGGTGGGTGATGTCCATGACCCCCTCTGATAAGTGGGTCACTTCAGGTAGTGTCCAACCCCCTTTTAGGGTTTCTTAAGGGCTCCCTGAGGGTGGGTCCCGAGATTCGTCTGCAAGACTATAGGAACCGTCTGCAAGTCTCCTCTGCAAGACACTTTTGCAACCTGGACACCGGAACCGCTGCTGTACTTCAGGAACCTAGAGCAAACTTGTAACCAGCGGAGGGCTTCTGATGCAAATTTGTTTCTTCATTCTGCAAAGACGTCTCCAACCCCATGATCGTGCATCCTCCAGAGTCACTGGGTCTCTTCTTGCACCCAGGAAGGCAAGAAGGAATCTCCCTTGGAGTGAAGGAGTCACTCCCTGCATCCGCAGGCACCTCAACGGCGATGACTGGCTTGTGCATCCTGCTGTCCCACAGACTTTCCAAGGCTCTACGATACAGTTGATGGTTCTGTGGCTTTCGAGAGGTCTGACCTTGTCGCATGGGGTCTCATTATCCTAATGAGGCTGCTGAATTTGGACGGCAGCATCACCTGAATTGTGGGGAACTGAGACCAATCCCACACAATGTGACAACTGTTGGCCTAATCTGTTTCCAGCCAACTAGCAGCACCTCATCTCTGCCCAAGAGCAGGGATGATTTGTGGCAACCGGGCGGATGGTAAGATGAATACTCAGGGAAATCATAGTGGATCAGATCTCATCCTTTTCTCTCAATTACATTAGTCTCACAAATGCAAAGACAGACAGATGCAGGAAATGGTTCAATAAGGTTTATTGAATCAGCTGCATCTTAGATAAAATGGCATGAAATGCAATAATTAGAATGATAAAACATACTCAAACCAAAATGGTGACAAGGAAAGTGAAACACAGGAAAGGTCCCATCATACTGTCACTATGCATAATGTGTATGATTCCTACCTAAAGTATGGTAGAGCGCAGCAGGATAAGCCCTAATCTGCCCTTCAGCATTCCCCCTTGGGAAGACATCATCCCCCATACCTGAGTATGACAATAGCGAGGAAGCCTGTAGTCTACAGAGACGCCATTCCCCTGTAGGCCAGGGAACCAAGTCAGACAGCATACAGTCGTGGTCTTCTGGCTGGAACCTCCCTCTAATGTACATGGAACAGGGAAATGTTAATATAATAAAACAGCTGATGTTCTTAGAAGATGTCCCTATGTAAGGAGACGTGTGTTTCTGTGAACGTTAGAGATGCAGTGTACCACTTGTCTTGACCATCCTATCTCCCTGTAGCCTTGAGGAAAACACAAAGTGAAAAGAACGTTGTGAAGAAATGTAATGCTTTCCTAGGCAAAAGGACAACTAGATAAAAAAAATAAAACATCACTACAGATGTGGCTGATTCTAAAATAATAAAATGAAGCAGAATAAAGTGTTAATAGGCTAAATGGCACAAGCAGCAGGCCTAGTTGCTAAAATAACGTGCCCACAGACATTACTGAAATGGCTATACAACAGCCTATCTTCTTTGCAACTGGGAAGTTTGTGGTCCCTTGCTGGAGCTGCTTGGCTGGAATACCTGTGCACTACATCTGCTTGTTATTGCCAAGGCTTGTAGGCTCTTCAGTCTGAAGACCTCCTAGCTCCAAGAAGCCCTAGCATCCTCCAGCTCCAAGAATGACATCCCCTCTGCAACTCCTGTGACATGGGCTATTTGCTGTGCTGCTGAGGCCTTCCTGTGACTTCCTGTGCCTGCTACCAGAGGGGCCTGCTGGGGGGGCTCCAATGATTCCTGCTGGCTCTCCTGTCTGCTGAGGGCTGGCCCTGACTTACCTGCCAAGGTTTGGTTACCTGGACCTTGCTGGTCCCCAAAACTCCTGCAAACTCTGCACAACGCTTCTTGCTTTTGCCAGGGCTTGCTGGTGGTCCTGCTGACCACTGACCCCTCTGCAACCCGACAACCAGCGTAGGACAGCTAGTGGATGGCTCCTGGGATCCTCCTGCATTGTCTGGGCTCCACCACTGAACGTCATCCACTATCCTTCAGGAAACATCACTGAGAAGGGTGGGCATTGCCCTCATGCACCGCCTAGACACCACTGGGTGGTTTGGACTCTGTCCCCTCTCTCCTTAGGTCGTTTTCCTCTGGAATCCGTGCCTGGGATCCACCGACCTGTCCACGAGTTATGACAGCAGCTGGACAACCAAGGACCTCATGACTTCAGCGGGAGGTCCTGACATGACTTCACCCCTATGCACCTGGGCTCCCTGGTGTAGGTACTCCACTGTTCTGGGTATTCACTGGTGGAGGCAATCTCCAACCTCCCTAGTCCCAAGGGGTTTCCTCTGGGCCCTCTGGAAAGGGTCCTAAAATGCAAAAATGCCAACTGCAACTTCCCCACGTTAGCCTATAGACACTAATCAATGATTTCTATTCTGCACCCGGGCGCCTGGGGACTCCTATCTACTTAGCTTTGGGGTGTTAGTACTTCCCCAGTCCTAAGGGTCCTTGAGTGGCAGTGTGGGTTGAGTGTGGTTTCCGCATTCCTTTAAAAAAAAAAATATGGTGTGGCCCCCCATATTTTATTCCTTTACTTACCTGTTACTGAGTATATTTGTATATGACTATATCTCCAGTTAGGATATATACCAAAGCTAGTTCTAGAGTGTGTGTTATAATAAATATTACATATTTTTGTAACTCCTGTGTGGCTTTTCCTGTGTGTACTTCACTGACTGACCTCTGTGTTATTTGCAACCACTTTGCACCCTCCTAGATAAGCCTGAGCTGCTCTCTACAGCTACCCCTATGAGAGCTCTGGTTATCTAGATCCACCTACACTATCACTAAGGGCTGTCTGGACTCAATACAGGGTGCCTCAACTATGGTGTACACCATATACTGAGCCAACCTCCTACAGGAATCACCAGGCTTAGGTATATCTTTGCTTCTGCCTTCCTGATATTGTAGGCCTGTGGGGCATCTAAAGTCCTATCAGTAACCCCACCCTCCTTTAGGCCCAGTAGGACACTGGATGTTAGCAAGTCATTGCTAAAGTCAGCTGGTATTTTGTCACTAACACAAATCAAAGCACTAAATAAGTGACAAGGTGTGAGATAACCCCTCTGTTGCTATGAGGTTCACTGAGTCAGATTTGTATGGCATTGGTAATATGTGAGCACTTGGATTCTTCTTATACTGAATGGAGGAGTCAACATCATCTGATATGACAAATGGGACTATGGTTGTCTGATTGAATTTCTCAATCCTCCCCCTACCTCTCCACTCTGTTGTAGGGCCTGCACTTAGTCTCCATTTTAGATTTCCATTTTAGCTTGACATCTGTTCCTAATGGTGACTTTTTACATATTTTTCACTACCACAAGAATGTGCTACATAGGTATTTATTCTTGGCAGGCACTGACTGCTGCAATGTTGTCTGCACATTTACCCCATGGTCATACAATCAGACAACAATGCCCTTGTTTTATTTTCTGTGCTCATCAGGAGGCAACCTGTTCATGCTAGACAAACCAAAAAAGCTGTTCTGCACCTCTGTCTGACTGAGATTCAGCCCTACAGACTCCAACCTTCATCCTGCAAAGGAAGATATCCTGTATGCTTAGACCGATTTCCTGACACCTAGGACCAAAGCATGGGGTTAGACTATCCCCCTATTTGGCAGATGGTACTCCCACTATACTCTCTTTATCATTGTATTAGTAACAGATAAGTGCAAGGTAACATTAGTAACAATTAACATGGTTTAATTGTTTGTATTTTTCACAATTCTAATAATGCTGGTTACAGTGAAGTGTCTTGTCTGTCTAATAATCACAGCTTATAGCCTGAAAATCCATTTTTGTATCTTTCTTGTGCTTGGGCATGCAAGTGTAACAAACGGAAGGTTAAGTTCTGTTTCTGATGCGGATTCCATGGGAATCAGAATGGTCATGTTTGAAGTTAGCAATAACATCTAATACACTGGTCAGGTTAGGAGTTTGGATGTGGTACTGTGAGCCAGCCAAAACAAACCAACATTTACTGCTGAAATATGTAGACTTAGGGCTGATTTAGAGTTTGACGGGTGGATTACTCCATCACAAATATGACAGCTATCCCATCCGCCGTATTATGATGTCCATAGGATATAATGGAATCATAATATTCTAAATCAGGCCCTAAGTCTCTATATTGTGATTTTTTTTGTGCTCATATACACAGTCCCACTAAACTTGTAGGAATCATATAACACTTCCCCTCTCCTGCTAGAACATAAAGCTTGTCTCTTGAAGCATCCTTCTATGTGTTAGGGTAACTGGAGGTCAAGGCATGGTCTATGAGGTGTCTAGGGTGTCAATGGTATCAATATACTCAGTATTGAGGATAGCTTGAATTGTGCTCAGGGAACACAGCATAGTGTGTGCCTTAGAGACAGTTCCCATGAACCACTGTTAATGCTTTCTTACACCGTCCTGTCTTCAGGGGAGGGCACAGGCATGGCAACACAATGGTGTCAGAGCAGTAATCACTTGGGCGATATGAGATAGGGTAGCTAAACTCAAGATGAGCAGAGTGACTGCTTTTATATTTCAGCTGAAGCTGTTGGGTTAGTGAAAACAGAAGAGCAAGATTTGAAGAATTACAATGGGTCATTCATGAAAGAATAACCACCTGAACAATAGTTTGTCTGTGAGCAGAGAGGAGAATAAGGACAGTCTTATAGATAAAAGACATCTTATTGATCTATTGTACAGAAGTGAAGTTGTTGAAAGGACCCTCGGGTTAAAGGCAGAGGAGGCGAGAACAGGAAGGTTTCCTAGCTTGTCTGGCCATCAATTTGAGGTCCAAATGGAGGGAAGTGCCCCAACAAACAGAGATTTTAGTGACTTATATCTCATCCACTATGCTACTATAGCCACCCCGCATCAAAACTGGATTTGTGTGTGGTCAAGATTTTCTTTAATCAATAAAATAACCTGGTTGTTATCAGCATAGGACAATGAAGAGAAGCAGAAAGATCAGTTTAACGCAGTAAGTGGTGTGATATAAAGCTTGAATTAGGTGGAAATGTGGAAGGATCCTTAAGGGACCCTGCAGGGTAGTGGTTTGAAAGAGGACTGGAGGAAGTTGAACTGCCAGAATTCTGTTTGACAAAAAAGAGGTGGTCTAGGCAAGAGCTTGGCCAACATATTCCAAGATGATCAAGTCGAGAGCTTAGAATTTTGTGAGAGACCATATCAAAGGTGGCACTGAGATCCAAAGAATCAGCACTGCTACATCAGCTTGATCAAGTAACATATTAAGCTTATGGCAGCTGCTAAGAGTGCTGTTTCTTTCTGTATTGTGAAGAAGCAAAATCTGGAGTGTTCCAGATTCACCAGATGATTAGCTTTGCCGTAGATTGATAAATTGTGGTTGCCCTGACTCTCTTTATAATCTTATTTGGAATAGGGTGAAACGTACTGAGCACAGACAGGTTAACAGATATTTATTTTTCCCAAGAGATGGCTCCATGGTTTACTTCTAGTCGGAGAAACCTGAGCAGTAGGTAAGGAAAAACTGCATTTAGTCAGTATGTGCAGAGCACACAAGATCTAGTGCTAAGGATAAAATGTGAAGAGCACAAGGCCCAGTATCAATGGGATCCTAATTTGAAAAGGATGCTAGAGTTTTAGTATGAATAGGGAAGGGAGTGAACTCAAGAAGGAAAGAGTGACAAATGGGATGGGAAGAGAAATTAATGGTGGTAGGGAAGTTGAAAGTCAAGTTGAATGTTAGGCATCAGTTTTCTCTCAGAAAAAAACTGAAAGGGCATTATAGGAAGCATGGCTGAAGAAGTTATTGAATTGAAAATGACAGCAGCATACGAGAGTTATTTTCCTATGCTAAAACAATCACAAAAGGTTAGTGGATAGGTCAATGCGAGAAGTGAAGTATTTGGAGCATGCCTTCTTTCCAATTTTAATTGTATTTTCACCAAATAGTACAATATCATAAAGTGATACAATAATGAGGGTGCAAAAGATGCTAGGTAGGTGATCCATAGCAGTGCTTTAAATAGTCTACTACTTACCAGTACCAAGTACCAGCACTTTTTCATTTTCTCCCCTTCAGTACCAAACTTCCCCTCGGACAAGGAGAGTACTGGTACTTATAGGGGCCTGGTTTTGAGGCAGCGTGGTGATTGTAGTGTCGCGTTTCGTGATGTAACTAACACGCACTACGTGGACGAATACATTATGGCCCTCATTACAACCCTGGCGGTCGGTGTAAAAGTGGCAGTAATACCACCAACAGGCTGGTGGTAATTACCTCCAAATTATGACCATGGCGGTGAGAACTCAGATAGACAGCCACTTTACCACACCGACCGCCAGGGCGGAAGCAACAGCCAGCACAGCCGTAGCCTCCTACAGCCAGGTGAAAGTCAATGTTCCGCCTACTGTATTAAGCCACAGGAAACCGCCACCGTTTCCGGGTCGGTACCAACGACATCAAAAGCCTGGCAGAAACACTGCACAGAAGGGAAAGGACTCACCATTGGAGACACAGGGAAGAACCACGCCGCCATAGAGCCCGAGCTGCATGTCTTCCTCATGATTTTCTACGTGCTGCTCCACCACGAACACCAACAATGGCGAAGACGACGACGGTGAGTACAGCTACCAAGCACACAAGGGAGGAGGGGAGGAAAAAGAGAGTGACAGACACACGCACAAAACCTCCCCAACCCCCCGAACACCATACACACAAACAGATGCAGTAATAAAACATTATTACCCGGTACCTCGGCTGAATAATGCAAGGACAACAGGAATTTACTAAAGTGAGTGTAGTAAGATCAACACAGTATAAATAAGAAATATGCAATGTAACTGGTATATACAATTCAAGGGAACGGGGGGCACCTCAGCCGGCAGATGGAACAAGACCACTGGTTCTGGAGGGGGCAACATGCCCTGTGCTTGGTCCTGGGGAGTGCAAGGCTACAGTCTCTCAAGTAGGTGACATGCCTACATGCTCTGGAGAGGGAAGCATGCCCTGTGCTTGGTCCTGGGGAGTGCAAGGCCACAGTCTCTCAAGTGGGTGACATGCCCAAATGCTCTGGAGGGGGCAACATGCCCTGTGCTTGGTCCTGGGGAGTGCAAGGCCACAGTCTCTCAAGTGGGTGGCATGTCCACATGCTCTGGAGGCGGGCAACATGCCCTGTGCTTTGTCCTCGGGAATGCAAGGCCACAGTCTCTCAAGTGGGTGACATGCCCACATGCTCTGGAGGGGGCATCGTGCCCTATGCTCTTGATCCTGGGAAGGCTGGGGTTAGTGGGTTTCTGACCCACTGGTTCTGGAGGGGGCATCGTGCCCTGTGCTCTTGATCCTGGGGAGGCTCGGTTGGTGGGTGTCTGACCCACTGGATCTAGAGGAGGCATTGTGCCCTGTGCTCTTGATCTTGGGGAGTGCAAGGTCACAGTCTCTCAGGTGGGTGCCATACCCACTGGATTTGCAAGGGGTAGGCCGCACAGCAGCCCATGGAGGCAGGACTACATACTGTCTGCCGGCGGTAACGGCTGCTCAGTGGTGGTGGTGGTGCTGCTGGTGGGGGGAGGCTCCAGCCCATCTCCTGCAGCCTTGGACGGCTGCTCAGTGGTGGTGGTGGTGCTGCTGCTGCTGGTGGGGAGAGGTTCCAGCCCATCCACTGCAGCTTCAGACGGCAGCCCACTGGTGGTGGTGGTGGTGCTGCTGCTGGTGGGGGAAGGCTCTAGCCCATCCCCTGCAGCCTCGGACGGCTGCTCAGTTGTGGTGGTGGTGCTGGTAGAGGATGAGGATGTAGTGAATGTAGGTGTGAGTGTGGACGTGACTGGGAGGGAGGTGGTGTTGGGGGATGAGGGGGAAACAGTGGGAGCAGTGGATGTTGTAGTGTCTGCAACTGTATGTTATTTGCATGAGGGCTTGGGGGATGAAGTGTGGTGCTTGTGTTTGCCTGTGCCACTCTTGTGTGTTGTCTTGTGTGCATGCTCGTCTGGCTGTGTGCTTGGGATGGGTTGGGTAGAGGAGAATGGGATGGGAAGAGGAAGTTGGAGGGGGGACGGTAGAAACAGGGACAATGGCTGCCATCAGAGAGGAGGCCAGAGCCTGGATCAATCTCTGTCAGGCTGCCAAGCCAGTGTGAATGCCCTCCAGAAATGCATTTGTCTGTTTCATCTGGGCCGCCAGCCCCTGGATGACATCCACCACGGTTGACTGCCCTACAGAGATGGATCTCAGGAGGTCAATAGCCTCCTCACTCAGGGCAGCAGGGCTAACTGGGGCAGAGCCTGAGGTGCCTGGGGCGAAGGAGATGCCCACCCTCCTGGGTGAGCGGGCACAGGCAATTTGCTGAGGGGCTGCTGGGAGGGCGGTGCTGGGACGGTGTGGCAGCTGTACCTGTAGCTGGGGTAGTCACAGATGTGTCCGCCACCACCAGGGAGCTTCCATCAGAGGAGGTATCTGTGTCAGAACTGTCCTCTTCAGTCTCCGTGGTGGTGCTCCCCTCACCATCCGTCCCACTGGTGCCCTCACTGTCGGTGGACTCTGCCTCCTGGTCCTGTGAGATGCAGCTCCCTCCGTCGCCAGTGCCTCTGCTCTTCTGCCAGATGATGCTAATGCACATAAGGACTGACAAAACAAAAAGGGTGGGAGAGACAAAGGATACACTTGGCCAATGGCTGCACCGGCACCACCCTTGGCGTACACACCACTCACACACACAGGGAACAGCCCTACGCACTATGCATTGCATTACCAGTTATATTGCTAGCCACCAAGGCATGGGGAGGGGCACACACCGCCAAATGCAGCACACCAGGGACCCACGCAGCCCTGACCAGTTCTGGATGCCTACGAGCTAGGTAGCAGGATTATCCCTTCAGGACCCTTGCCACCAGGGCACCTACTGTGCATTGTCAGGCCTGGCCAAGGGGCACCCGCTGACCCCCACCCGGATACCACCCTACCATGCGTAAGTTATAATGATGGGCACTGTACTCATCCCCTTGTGGCTGCTGTGATGCCCTCATGCACCCATCCTGCTCAGGATAGGCCACCGTAAGTATGCAGGCCATCAGGGGGGTCAGGGTTCGACGGGCACCACTTCCTCTTTGGGAGGCCATCCCCAGCTGGGCTTCTGCCGTCTTCCGTGCCCAGCATCTCAGGTCCTCCCACCGTTTCCGACCGAGGGTGCTCTGCCTGCCGTAGACACCAAGGTTCTGCACGTCCTTGGTGATGGCGTGCCATATATCCTTCTTTTGATGGGCGGTGACCTGCACAGTAAATACACACAGTAAAATAGTATCAGTCATACAGTCCTGCCTGTTACACTTATGGACCACCATACCCCTTCACATCACCATTTCCACACACATGGCCCAGCACACAACCAATACGCCGCCCAGAGACACCCACCCACCCCCCTACATGAGGCCTTCACACACAACCATTCCATGCATTCATGCCACATGCATCGTGCCCACAGTGTACTCACCTGTTGGTCTGAAGGCCCATATAGCAGTCTGTACTGGGGTAGGACCCCATCCACCAGTCACTCCAACTCCGCCGAGGTGAAGGCAGTGGCCCTTTCCCCAGTCACACGGGCCATGGTAGGTTCCAGACACAGGTCACAGCAGCACATGCAGTGTAGGTCCTCTCCTGTTGAAGGTCAGGTAGCAAGTGAGTGATCAGATAGAAAATGGTGGTCACGTCCGTGGCGGTGCATACCGTCACCGCCGGCGTACATCACCATTGGCCACTGTGCCCCATAGGGCTCAATGTTAACCAATGAGGAGTTGCACAGCGGTTCCCGAACGCCTCCTGCAATGGCACACAACGTCAGCGGAATTACCTCACTTCTACCTGTCCCTCCACACAGGACAGGCGGACGCCATTTCAAGGGGGGGCAGGCCCTGGATAATAACTGCGTCACAGTTAAAATTTGGACATACAGGACAACTCTCACTGACCCATTACAAATTGACATCATGCATTGTACTGTTGTAGGCCCATTGTTCAGTTTGTGACTGGCTCCTTACTCTTTTGTCTCTTAGATTGCTACCGCTGCGGATGAATAGGAGATGGAGACATACCCCTGTGTACAGACCCCTGGTGGCAACAATGGAGGACAGGCACATCATCCTCACCTATAGACTTGACAGAGCCACAATCACAGACCTGTGTGCTCAATTGGAGCCTGACCTGATATCTGCTATCCGTCAATTCACTAGGATCCCCCCTCTTGTGCAAGTTCTGTCAGTGCTCCATTTCCTGGCAACTGGTTCTTTTCAAGTGACAGTGGGCTTGGTAGCAGGAATGTCACAGCCAGTGTACTCAATAGTGCTGACAAGAGTGTTGTCTATCCTGGTTAAACACATGTACAGCTACATTGTTTTCCTCCAGGTGGAGGATTTGGCCACAGTGAAGGCTGACTTCTATGCAATGGGACATATCCCCAACATAATTGGGGCGATTTATAGAACACATATTGCATTTGTCCCCCCTTTCAAAATGAACAGGTGTTCAGAAATCCTAAGAGTTTCCACTCAATGAATGTGCAGATGGTGTGCTTGGTGAACCAGTACATCTCCCATGTCAATGCTAAGTATCCTGGATTGGTACATGATGCCTTTATCCTGAGGAATAGCAGCATCCCAATGTGATGGCCCAACTACAGAGTCACAGGGTGTGGCTAATAGGTTATCCCTGGTTTGCACCTAGTATATGTTGGTGTATGGGTATGGTGTGGCCCATTTGGGATAGTGTGTGGCTAAATGTTGTCCCTGGATATTTGCAGGTGACTCTGGTTACCCCAACCTATCTTGGCTACTGACCCCTGTGAGGAATGCCAAGACAAGGGCAGAAGAACGTTACAATGAGGCACATGGGCGAACAAGAAGGATAATCGAAAGAACCTTTGGCCTCCTGAAAGCCAGGTTTAGGTGCCTCCATCTAACAGGTGGATCCCTGTGCTACTCACCCAAGAAGGTCTGCCAGATCATAGTGGCATGCTGCATGTTGCACAACCTTGCCTTGAGGCGCCATGTGCCTTTTCTGCAGGAGGAGGAGGCTGGAGATGCCCGTGAGGCAGCAGTGGACCCTGTGGACAGTGAGGATGAGGAGGCAGAGGATGAGGAGGAGGACAACAGAACAACAGTTATACGACAATACTTCCAATGACACACAGGTAAGACAGTGTTACTTTACATTTCATTGTCATGATTTTGAAATTCTTTGGCACTGGCATGCTGTTATTTCCCACTTCTATGCCCACTTACTGTACCCTTTGGCAATTCATTCTACAGATGTTGGTGCCCCGCTATAACTCCAGGTCTTTCCTATGTGCACATTTACTCTACAGTTGAATTGCAATGTTTGAACTTGGTTAAACGAATACATACTTTAAAAATGTAACATATTCCATACTTGTATTTTTTCCAAGGGTGTTTATTGAAGTGCTGAGAAGAAGAGGGGCAAGTGCATTGGGATGGGGTGTTAATGGAGGAAAGTCCAGGGTATTGTTGCAGTCTATTTGTAGCACATGTGCATTGTCCAAGGGGACATTGGAAGGGGAGCAATGGCAGTTCAAGGTGGACAGGGTGAGACACAAGGGTGACAATCAGGAGCGTCTCATTTCCTGGTGGAGATCTTGCCAATAGTCTCTGGCTTCTGTCTGGATTGCAGGAACTGTTTGCGGGGTGGTTCTCCTTCTGCAGGGGGAGGGGTGCTGGTGGCCTGTAAGTCCTGTGGTGGGGCCTCCTGTCCACTAGCGGCAGCAGAGGTGGAAGGCAGTTCAGATGTCTGGCTAGTGGCAGGGGCCCGCTGTTGTCAGACTGCCTACCTCATAATGTTGGCCATGTCTGCCAGCACCCCTGCAATGGAGACCAAGGCGTTGTTGATGACCTGCAAGTCCTCCCTTATCCCCTGGTACTGTCCCTCCTGCAGCCACTTGTTCTCCTGCACATTGTCCAGGATCTGGCCCATCGTGTCCTGGGAATGTTGGTAGGCTCCCAGGATCTCGGTGAGTGCCTCCTGGAGAGTTGGTTCGCTGGGCCTGTCCTCCCCCGGGCGCACAGCAGTCCTCCCAGTTTCCCTGTTGTCCTGTGCCACTGTCCCCTGAACTGTGTGCCCACTGCCACTGACCCCAGGTCCCTGATTGTCTTGGGTATGAGGTTTGCCCTCGGGTCCCTGTAGAGGTAGACACACTGCTGATTGACGTGTCCTGGGGACAGAGGTATGGGTACGCTAGGTGGGTGCTGTGGTGGTGTTTCCAGATAGGGGAGGCTCTGTGGTGGTGTGTGACTGAACCTGGGTAACCGACTGTCCAGAGGTCCCTGATGAGCCAAGTTGGCCATCCAGATCCAGGCGACCAGAGTTGCTGTCATCACTGTGGCCTCTTCAGTTGGGGGACTGGATAGTGCTGGCACCTCTTCTCCGGTGACATTGGCTGGTATACCTGTGTGGATGTAAATGATGTGTTATTGTTTCTGTATTGTGCATCGGTGGGTTGCCCTATTTGGTTGTATTTGCCCTGGCAGCTTTCACTTGTGTAAGTTGGTATGTGGTGGGCTAGCTGATTCTCTCTAGTGTGCATGCTTTGGTGATAGGTGGCCATGCATGGCTGTGAGTGATGTCCATGCATTGGCATTGGAATGAGTGGGATGTGATGGTGGGATGTGTGGGAGGTGGTGGAGTGATGGAAGTGAGGGTGAGGGTGGGGTATGTGATGGCATGCAGGTAGGGGGGTGATAGTAGTATAGAGTTGACTTACCAGAGTCCAGTCCTCCTCCTACTCCGGCCAGGCCCTCAGGATGCATGATTGCAAAGACTTGCTCCTCCCATGCTGTTAGTTGTGGGGGAGGAGGTAGGGGTTCACCGCCAGTCCTCTGTACAGCGAGTTGGAGTCTTGCTGCAATGGAACATACCTTCCCCTGTAGGTCGTTCCACCTCTTCCCGATGTCATCGCTTGTTCTGGGGTGCTGTCCCATGGCGTTGACCCTTCCCACGATTCTCTGCCATAGCTCCATCTTCCTAGCTATCGATATCTGCTGCACCTGTGCTCCAAATAGCTGAGGCTCTACCCTGATGATTTCCTCCACCATGACCCTTAGCATGGCGGTAAGTGGGATTTACTCCCAATGTCATAGTGCGGTCCTATGTGTTTTCTGGCAGGTGTGCAAGACCCCCCACTCCTCTGTATTTGGTGTCCGTGAGAGATGGCCGTGGTCTTGTGATCAGGGTAATAAAGGTGAGCCCCTAAGGAGCGGCCTGGCACTTGCGGTCCACTGGAATCGCACTGAAACACCTAATCAAGTGTCTGTTGTTTGTATAGGCCCTAGGTCCAGTTATAAAGTAAGTGCGCACTGCACTAGTAAAGATGGGCCCTCCGACCCCGACCCTGCATTCAGCCTAACGGCTCCCGGGCCGCAACAACACCACAGTGATGCTCTTATCATCCGTACCTCGGCAGCGCGCCCTGTACTAGTCCAAGCAGGTCTTTCAATCACGATGGAAGGCTCTTGTCTAAAAGACACACCGATCTTCTGTGAGAGCAAGAGGCATCATGGAAAGAGCCGGCGATTTAGAAAGTGGGAAACTAGGTTTGAGTCATTGCGTCTTCTGCACAAATCACCACCCCCGTGATTAAAATAACTAGGAACTTGAGTTTATGTAATGCAGCTGGTGCTCATGTAAAGTACTCCAATACCTTTGGTGCTATATAAAAGATAAGAAAAACGTTATGCGTGGCTGCATGATGTTTCCTTCCACAGCAAGGATAGAGCGGTGGCTGTAAAACCTAATGGGTGGGGGCGTGGGACGCATTGTTATCGGCAGCGCAGCTTTTTAGCATACTGAATTTTTTTGAATAACTAGAAATCGTCGCTATCAGCAATTTCAATTAAACTTATTTGCTTAAAAGTAAATCCCTGCCCTCTACCCCAGTTTCCTGATTAGCCTCCAAGAAGAAAGTCATAAAAAGGAAAACAAACTTATAAAATACGTTTTACTTACTTGTCTACTGCATTTCAAACAAACCAACTTCTTCTTGTTTCACATGAAAAACTAGCCCTAAACTAAATGTGACGAGAGACTACATGGAATGCTTGACACTTTCACAGAGTTCTGGATTGTAACTGGAAATGCTTTGCATAATGGGATTTGTAGTTCCCCTTTTCGTTATAAGTATGGGATTTTAAAAATTCAAGCATAGACGGCACTGATAGAAAAATATGGGACGGGATGAATGTGTCGCATAGAATGAGTCACCGGGGAGCTATCAAGCCCCTGTTCCCATATATTGTGGGAGTCCTCTCACACCATGCATGTAAACAAATATAAGTAATGACCATTGTTTTGATTTTTTTTTTATAATTAATTGGCAGTTCTTTCAGGACACTGTTTCTGGCGTAGTAGGCTCTTTGCATTCATCTAGGCTGTTGATAAATCCTTCTATTTTCTGGCATCTGTTGATATGAGAGCAAGATCTATGCATCACCTGGTGGCAGAGTAGTACGAGGGAGTGATGAGAAGATAAAGCAAGAGAAAAAGAAAGTGATTTGAGGAGATAGAAAGGAAGAAAGAGTGACAAGAAAATACACCAAATTCAAGAAGTAGAATGTGCCATATTCTACCTGCAGGTTATAAACTTTAAAAAAAGCAAGTTGCTTTAATAGCGCTACATTTGTAGGTCAGTATAGATGTGCAATATAAGACTCCTGTACATCTGAATACTAGATATTGATGCATGGAGGAAGTCACAGTAAAGGTGCTTTGTGGGAATTCACACGAAATACATTGAGAGATAGGGAACAGTTTTCTTTAAGAAAACATGAGTGTTGTGAACTAGTAATGCAGCATGTTTACCTTTGTGGAGACAAATGTATTTTATAAGTGAGCACTCATGAGGCAAATTAAATTTTTATTTGTTGTGAAAGGACAAGGTATGGTAGCAGAAAGTGTGTGGAATTGGTGTATGATGGAACCACGCATGCAATTACCATGCACGTCTTTACAATGCCGTGATTACAATGCGTGCATCTTTACCACGCATGAATTTATAACGAACATTTTACCACGCATGCATTAAAAACTAAAGTTTTGTTGTAAAGTTATGGTTGGTAAAGCCATATGCGTGGTATAAATTTAACAAAAAATTTAATTAGGAAGTATAATCCATATAACACACACAGATGCATATATATATATATATATATATATATATTTGTATTTTTTTTTTTTCACTGAAAAAAACAAAGGTTACAGTGACGTTATAGTTAGGTTCTTAATTTACTCGTACAAAACTATAGAAACCATAAAAATTCAGCAGTTATAGTTAGAGTTCTTTCAAGTAACTATAACTCGCGCCCTGAGGTAAGTATAACTCGCGCCCCTTGCCATGCACAGTTTTCTTACCAATAATGTTATTGCAAATGTTGCAGTGACATCAAAGATGCCACACAAGGTCTCATCAATGATATATGTGGAGTAATTAGTTGTGCACGGTGAAGGTGCCAGTTATAGTTACCTTAGGGCGCGAGCAATAGTTACTTGAAAGAACTCTAACTATAACTTCAGAATTTCTACGGTGTTGTACGAGTAGATTCAGAACCTAACTATAACGTCCCTGCAACCTTTGTTTTTTTTCAGTGAATTTCTATGGGTTTTTAACGTAAAGTAATTTTAATTACTATACATTAATCCAACCCCTGCCATGCACGGCCTTTAGCCATGAACAGCGGGAGTTGGTCGCAAGGCCTGGCCTTGCAGCCATAACTTGCAGTCAATCCCTTATAACCACCAAACCCCATGCCTTTGGCTGTGCACAGTACAGGTTGGCCACAGGGCCTGTCTGTCAGTGGATGTGTGGGTGGGTGTGTGAGTGTTCGAGTGGGTCTGAAACTGGGTGTGTGAGTCTATAAGGTCTGAGTGGGTGCATGAGTGTTTGAGTGGGTGTGTGAATGTGCGCATGAGTCTCTGAGTGCATGTATAAGTGAATGAATGAATTAGTGTATAAATGAGTCTGGTTTTTCTTTTAAATTTTTCTTTAATCTCGAATATATTGCAAATAATTTGCGGAGATCTGCAAATTTCCATGAATAACACGTGCTGTGATGCAAAATTATATTAAACCTAGAATTTGTCCCTAAAAACACTTATCTCACACCCCTGGGGTCAGGGTGCCTTCGCCCTGACCCCTTATACTACTTTCAATTTCAATTTTCGCCCCCCGGGGACTGTGTCTGGTGAAATAAAATGGCGGTCGCAACTCTGTAGTCAGATTTCGGTCAACCAATTGCATCAATTATTTTCGCACAGTTATTCGCTAAAATTTGCGAATTTCGTGATTAATCACAGCCAGAGACATACAAATATATTTGCCCTTAAATATCTCCTAAACTACTGAATGGATTTACACCAAAGAACAAAAAGCACAATCTGCGTTCCCGGCAGCTAGCTTTCTACTAAATTTGGTGTAATTCCGTCCAGTGGTTTGGGCTGTAGACGTGTTGACAGGTCCTATGGGAATTAACATTGGAAATGAAACTTCCTGGGCGCAACAAGAAACACCGGGCTATTTTTGGGGAAAATTTTGTGAAGATTCATTAAGCGGTGCCAAAGATATAGGAAAGTCAAAAAACACTTTTTCTATGGAAACATGGTCCTAACTAAACCTACCTATTGGTGACTGCCAGTAGGTTGTATATATATATACATATATATATATATATATCACCTTGCCACCCAAAAAAAACATACCCACCCTAAAAAACACCCAAAAACTCATACTCACCCTAAACCCTATATATATATTATATATACACACACACACAGATGCATACATGTATGTTTGTATATTTGTATTTATATTTGTATTTTGTGTATTTGTAGAGCGCATTCAGACCAGAGGTATCGAAGCGCTAAGCAGAAGAGAAGGTTGAGGCAGAGCAGTTGCCTATAATGCAAACAGCCAGGTCTTTAAATCCTTCCGAAAATGCAGGGGGGACGTTATGTCTCTTATTTTTAGAGGGAGTTCCATAGCCTGACAGCAGCTACTGAGAAGGGTTTGTCTCCCCATTTGTCTTTTTTAACTTCTTCCTGACTGGGCTAACCTGAGCCCAGTCGATCTGAAAGAATGGTTGGGAGTGCACCAGTTGATAACAGATTGCAAGCATTCTGATCCTTGACAGTCTAGAGCCTTGTGAGCCAAGCACAGTGCCTTAAAGGTAATGCGCTGTCTGATGGGAAGCCAGTGCAGTTTATTTAAACCTTCTGTGATGGGAGTCGATTTCTGCAGGCCAAGCACTAATCGGGTAGCAGGGTTCTGTATTAGCTGCAACTTCTAAAGGGATGATTGATTTATATTTAAATGCAGGGCATTACAGTAGTCCAGTGTAGAGCCTATGAGGACCAGCATCACAGTTGCCCTAAAGTCTGCAGAAATGAATGGCAGAACTTTCTTTAAAATTCTAAAATTTCAAAGGCAGGTATTGGCAACTTTGTTTATCTGCAAATGAAAGGTCAGATCTGAATCGCAGATAATCCCGAAATTCCTGGCTTCGGGAATAGGAGTGGGAAGAGGCCCACAGATCTCAGGCCACCAGTTGTGATTCCAAATGGAGGTTTTAGCCCCAAAGATAATGACCTCCATTTTATCCCCATTCATCTTCAACCAATTAATGTTCATCCAGTTACTGACTGCTTTCATGCAGAATTGAAATCTGTCTGCCGTAATTTGTATCTTGTCATGCACATTGACAATAATTTGGGTGTCATCCGCGTATGACGACACCTGGGAGTCGAAAGAATGATGTTGGCCAGGGGAGCCATATACAAATTAAAAAGGGTGGGACTAAGTGATGATTCCTGAGGGACTCCACAGGGAAGCTGAAAGGGGGTTGAGCTGTAATCTCCACAGCTGACTGTCATTGTCCTATTTTGGAGAAGAGACTCCAGGATATTCTTAACCTGCCCTCTCAGTCCTTCCTGTTGAAGTCTGTGCAGCAAAATTTGGGTCGAGATCGTATTGAACGCCTCCGAGAGGTCCAACAATATCAGGATGGCACTAACTCCTTGGTCAACCTGTCTCCTAATGGAATCTGTTGTGGCGACCAGGGAGGATTCCGTACTATGATTTTTCCAGAAGCCATGCTGGGAGGATTCCAAACAGTCATGATTGACCAGGAAGGTGGCCAGTTCTTGATTAATATGTTTTTCAAGAATTTTTGCAAGCATAGGCAGGAGGGCAATGGGACGTACGCTTTTTAGATCAACTGGTTTGCCTCCAGGTTTTTTCTTAATGGGCATGATAATTGTTTCCTTCCGAGTGGATGGAAACAGCCCGGAGTCCAAAACTTCTGCAATAATGGTCACTAATGGCACAGCAATAGTATTGTTTACTAACTGAAGTACTCTTGGTGGACAGGGATCTTTGGGGGACCGCAAGTGAATTCCAGACAGAAGGGAATTCATTTTGCTTGTGCCTAGAGGAGCACATTTTGTAAGTATAGGGCCATCATCAGTTTTATTACGAGCACTGGGGCTGGTCATAACCTGAACTATGTGTAAGGGGGAAAATTCAGAGTGATTTTTTAGAATTTTCTCTTGAAAGAACTCAGCCACCCTGTTGCAGAATGCTTGTGAGTTGTCAAGTTCCTGGGGGTGGGGAGGGAGCACCTAGTACCTTAACTACTTTAAATAATTCTTTAGGGGTGTTGGAGCCACATCTGATTTTCTGAGAGTAAAAATATGATTTAGCAGTTCTGATGGCCTCTTTATAAATTTTCCAGCACTCCCTAAGCTTCGCTTTTTCCAACGGCCCCGGATTTAATTTCCATTTTTTTCTCTTGTTTCCTACAGTATCTCTGGAGAGTCTTGAAGTCATCCGTGTACCAGGGAGCTGATACTTTTTTTTTTTTTTGATTCTGACCTCCCTCTGTGGTGCAATTTCCTCAATAGCAATTTCCTCAATAGCTTCTCTTAACCTGGAGTTAAAGTTTTCTTACCAGGAGCCCCATCAAGCCTTTCCTGATGCCTTATCAAGGCCAGGCGCAAGTCTTCCTTTTTGATTCGCTCCCAATTATGACTTAAAGTATTAGTTTTGTTCTTGGGGTGCGGGCAGCTTCTGTATGTAATTTTAAAGGGGATCAAACATTGATCCGATCATTTCAGCTGCTGACATTTGCCCACAGTGGCAAGTTCCTGTACGGAGAACAGCCCATCTAGTACATGACCTGCCGTGTGAGTGCTTGAAGTGACCATTTGACTACAACCAAAACAGGCCATGAAATCCAAAAGAGATAAAGTGTCCTTGTCCTCTCTATCCTCCAGATGGAAGTTAAAATCTCCAAGTATCAGCCATTTTTCAAGCGAGATGAGAGGCTCAGTGATTAGTGGCCAGTCTTCTAGGAAAATCTTCTTGGGACCTGATGGGCAGTAGACTAGGAGTCCTTCTAGCCTTATCAAATTTCCTTGTCTTAGTTTAAAATAGGCTCCTTCATAAGTATCTGAGGAGGTACCTAGGTGGTCGAAGTTACAACAAAGGCTGTCTCTAAAAATGACTGTCAACCCTATCCTCCTCCTATGTTGTCTATATAGCCTTTCCACTCTATATCCCGCTGGAAGGGCGGTGACAAAGTATATTATATATAAAATCACCTTGCCACCCAAAAACCCATATCCACCCTAAATCCTATAAATGCCCTTACCACCCAATAAACCATACCCGCCCCAAACACCCTTCCCCATCCAAAAATCCATACCCACCCTAAACTCTAAAAACACATTTGCCATCCAAAAACTAATACCCACTCTAAAACCTAAAAATGCCCTTTCCACCCAAAAACCTGTAACTACTCTAAACCCTAAAAACCCCTTACCACCCGAAAACCCATTATATATATATATATATACACTTAATACTTACCTGTAAAACGTTTACTATGCATGTGCCTTTACCATTTATGCCCTTGCAAAAATTAAACACTTAATACATGTCTTTAAAACTTTTACCACACATTTGCCTTTACCATTCATGCCTTTAGAACGAAATTAATTGTAAAGGCATGCATAGTAAAGGCATATCCATGGTAAAGACATGCGTGGTAAAGGCATATGTGTGGTAAAGGATTCGTGGTAATGGTCATGTGTGGTTATGACTGCGTTGTATTGGCTGTTTTCTGCCTTGAATCACAAAGGGTGAAGGGTGAACTTATTGATTTATTTTTTTAAACTCTACCCCAAGAATTTGACAGTCAGACAAATGTAATAGTAACTCTGTTCTGGCACACTTATTTGGTCACAACGAGATGCATTAAAACTATGACCTGGTACAGAGGTCTTTGTGTACCCAGCATGTTCCAGGCTACAATACCAGTTTAATTAATAACTAGATCTTTGTGCATTGTAGTCAAAGATTCTATTTACAATAAAACTGCATAGAAGGTGCATGTGCCCACTGTAAAACACAGCGAACACCGTGCAGATGACAGATTTGTTTTTATGTAGTTAGCTCAGTTGGTTACTGATTAGTTGCAGAGGTCCTTGTCACATAGCTTAGTTAGTTATGGCCCCGCATCAGTGAACTGCATGCAAACTGCAAGGCACATGTTTAGCGCCTTATCATTTTTTCTTAATCTTTTGTTATTTTAAGGTTGCTAAAAATAGTTACTATAGGTAGCAATAAGCATTTGTTGGTAAGTGCTATGTAAATGGATATTAGTGTAGTAACTCATAAACAGATACATCCGACATTCTTACAATCATGCAGATTTGTTGTATACAAAGTTTGAAATGGTCATAAACCTAGCCTCGCCACTTGTCCCACCCTTATACCACCCCTTTGTCCCACCTTATTCCCACCCCAGACTCCACCCCCAACCCACCCCTCATTTTGGTGAGTACCAGCACTTATTTTTTTCCATTTAAAGCACTGATCCAGATCTGCAGGATAAGAGTGTCACTCATTTAGTGCCCACGGGTAGAAATCAAACAAGTGCACCCAGTGGTTTGCAGGACCGAGGGCGAATATCACAGTCATTACAAGGCAACATTACCGGAGAGTACACTACAAGACAGGTGTGTTTACAGCATTGCAATATATCACATAGAATGTAGGAATATGTACTTCAGGTTCCTTAGTCCACACAGAAGCTTTAAAGAAATACACGTAGAGGCCACTAGACATCTTTGAGTTTTGAAGCTTGCAGAAGTGATTTCTCAAAGCGGTCCAACTGCTTGTTACAGTAAGTTAATTCTTTAAGCTAACTATTGTGTGTGGGTGCAGACTCTGTCCCTCAGTTCCTTGCTACCTCCATCTGAGCCATGAAGAGGGTAATTGCCATGAACTTGTGAACCCCAACAGGTATCTCTCTGAGCAAGCCCAGCAGAGCGATCGTGGTGCCTGATTTCTTATTAAGAACGCTATAATGTATGAGCACAACCATATATGTGGGCCTAGCAGCAGAATTCTAAGTCTTCCTCAAGTCTCTTTGGAATTTCCTACAGAGAGGTGTGGTTTTGGTCAGGTTAGGTGTGAACATGGAGTGGAGGGAGCTCTCCAATAGGTTCAGAAGGATCAGATTTACGCAATGCAGTCAAGCTAAGTGATGACCCATTGGTTAAAAGAGGCTATTTTACTACTGACATCAACTCTTTTCACTGAGCTAACAAAGGTCGAGGCCAGGCCTCCTGAAAAAGCGGGAGGGGCAGGGGCCGAGGTATTGATTTCACACCAAGTCCCACTAAGGATAGGAGACATAATTGCTAAATGTTTCTGGACAGGAGACCAAGTAAGTCCCTTACAGTATCTGAAAGTTATCTTAAGACAAAATGAGCACCATAAAAAACCCACGTAAGATCACTGTGTACTGTATATTGTGTACACCTCCTCGCAATTTCAAGCAACCACTTAAGATAAAGTATATATTCACAGAACAATAAATCACCGAGTAACCCTGCAGATATAAACAGCAGTATTTATAAGTAAATTCGTAGATTCAGTGCAGGGTTAGTAGCTGTAGAAACACATAAACGATCTGTTTCTACTTGCACAAGAATTGTTGACAGCAATATATCTGAGCGCATATGCAACCCAGCATTCGTGACATAAACCCAGACTGGAGCCAAGCAGGAGCTCAGCCAAAACGCCAGCCTCCATAAATGGCTTGCACAAACTATAATTATTGTACTTATAGTGATTTTCTAGAAATGTCGTTCTCTTAGATGTCTCAGCCAGAGCCTGCTGGATAAAAGTTGCAGCAGCTGGGGAAGCAGAGTTTAACCCTTTCAACAAGGAACTTACAGGCAGTGCACAGTGTTCTTGTGCGGTGTTATGTTCAGATTCTGCAAGTCCTGTTAATAACACTAATCACGGACAAGAAAACTTTGCGTTCAGAACGTCCTGTTAACAGTAACCTGATATTCCGGATGCCAGCTGGAGCACCTTGGCACGCCATGGCATAAGCAGGCCCGTACACCTTGTATTTATGGCATATTTAGAACCACACTCTAACCTGAACCCAAAGATGACCTTTGCATAAGGTTTCAGGTGGGAAGAGCTGAGGGAGGCTCTTACACAACTTATCAGTTTTCACTTTTTTAAGTGGCATTTTTATTTTCGAAGTTACACATTTGTTTTCACTATGAGCATACATTCATTGTGCAGGTCTAACTCCATCCTTACAACATGGCAACTTTCACGAACTGGAGCGCCTTCCTGAAGGAATAACAACAGAGGAGATATCATCTTAGTTTTTACTTGCAGAGAGCATTTATATTTTTTGTTACCGAGTACAGGGCAGTAAAGGTCCTGCTGAAGGTGGTTGATGTTGTCTTAACCACAGACTCAGGTGGGCCCAAGTTATTAGACAATTAGGCAGATAGGCTTTACATTTGTTACCCACTTCTATCCTTAGTAAATTCTTTAAATTAATAATAGTGCCTGTTGCATCTTGAGTGGTGTGCAGGCTTTGGTGGACACATTGTTTGGAGCGGTCACCTAGTGTGATTGAAGCACACACAAGTTCCCTTGTAAGGATGTGGGTGAGCTCTGCTAACAGGTTCATTCGTATTCTCTCCTTAGGAATGGAGTTCTGGTGTGGGCGAATGGACATCTGCCTTAGAGCGCAGGTTGGACACGGTAGCGACAAGCATGTCAGCGTCACTTGTATTGACTGGGGTAATGGGGATGCCAGAGTTTTGTGTCGGTGAGCTGCTCTGGTGAGGTTTGTAGGATTTGCGTTAGTGGGAGGATTAGGCTGCGACAAGGAGCTGACAGTGAAGAGTAAAGGAGGTTGTGGAGGTGCCCTGTATTTGTACTGACGTGACTAAGCCGATATTCTTGAGTGTAAAACCACTGTGCGTCTCAGAGAGGCTGTACTGACTAAGATCAGTGGACGGTGTTGCAGGTTTGGGGTGTTGAAATTTGCCCAGTTTCATGGCAGTGTTGGAGAAGAGCCGAGAGGGAGAAATGTTGCCCCTAGTGGGGGATTCCTTTCAAACATGGCCATGAATAAAGAATTGTGTCCATGTGCATCGCATTGTTTCTCGAATCCTCTTTACACAAGGGACTAACTTCTGCTTCTAACGTTTGTCTGAATCAGCTTATCCATACTAGACATCTAGTTCACCTATTGGTCCTTTGGTTTCTGCATTTACTGCACTAGCCTTTATTTTGAATAGTGCCTCTTTTCAATTTTCTTCTACTTCCACCACATATAAGGTACAGAAACAATCTGAAACTGCTTAGCACAAAAATGGATTATGAATATCTCAAGAGAAAGACAAAATATTAGGGAAATGTTGAAGTCATGGTGGTCAATATAATAGGAGCACCAAGGTAGCTATTTGTTGATATTTTGGTGCACAAAGTAATGACTCGCAAAGCATTTTTGTGGACACAAGAAACACAATTACCAGTTTGGTCTTGGGCACCAAACATGCAAAGTAAATCATCTACTGTGGCCATTAAATAAAGAACATTTACATTCGGAAGTTGTCAACAACCTATAGAGCTTAGGCAGAGACACTGCAGAGTCTCTGCCTTCCTAAAGAGCTGTCTATAGTTTTACACGTCTTCATAAGGCAAAACTCTACTGCACAGCCTCTTTCTCAATGTAAACAAGAAGCCACCAATTGGTGGCATCCTGTCTTTCTTAAAGGAGGCCTGTGATGTCCCCCACACTATGACTTGTGCATCCACTCGTGCCTCTGCACCACCGCCCTTACACCATGTAGCTTCTCAGTGCTCACCTACTGCCATGTGCCTCCTTCAGACACCTTTCTGGAACGTG
Source organism: Pleurodeles waltl (assembly GCF_031143425.1). NCBI lineage: Eukaryota > Metazoa > Chordata > Amphibia > Caudata > Salamandridae > Pleurodeles > Pleurodeles waltl. The sequence goes on from NC_090440.1 coordinate 404,941,480, forward strand.
CACCTTCCCTCCAAATCTTCAGCATCTCCACATGTTCTCTGTGGGGCCCAGATACAAGGCCAAGGCCTCCAGCTACTACAGTTCAATGAACAAACTTGCACGTTGTCATGGCATTCTTGGTTGGCACAGACAGCTGTAATACCTAACACGCTTTTCCCAGGACGTGACCTCGAGGCGCTCTTTGCATTCACAGAACAGAAGGTTGTGTATCTTTAGCTCCACCTTCTGACCCACGGCCGCCGCCTCGGGTCGTGTAATCTATTTGTCCTGTGGCCTCTCATTTGAGTGCTCTCAGCCATTAGTCTTGCTGTTCTTCTTTTGCACAGTTTTCGCTTTGTTTGGATTTTGGATCTGCATAATGTTTAAACCAAATGCCCCAAACTCACAAATATTTCAACGTCTCATGCTGCTACAAGCACTTTGAAATAGTTCAGTAAATCTTTGTTTGGTGCATGACTCCAACACCCTTGACATCTCTATCTCACATAAACACACAGAGACCGTAGGTCTGAATAATATATTGAGATTACGCACATCTACTTGGAACACATAGTATTCGTTAATGTTTTTACCTGAAATAAGACGGTCTTTCCTTTAAGTTATTTCAGGGGTACACTTGTGCCATTCTCTCAGTCCAAACCTAAATGTTTATCTTGACGAAAGTCACAAACCAAAGGAATATTTTTCGCCTTGGCAAGTGATTCCCGGCCGACACTGTCATGTTGAATTCTCTTTGTGGTGCACACTTTCTGTCTTTGCGAGAGTCTGCTCACAACGTGAAGTAAAACCTTCTCGGCATCAGGCTGTCTCTTATGAGAGAAACACGGAGAGAGAAGGCACGAAATGTGCTTTCCTACGACCTTGCATAAGAAGATTATTTTCATCTATAGCTTCTTTAGATATGAGTTTCATACCTCGTGAGTGTCATGAAAATTACTCCTCTTTTCACTCCACGGGGTAGTATCACCTCTACATCTATTCATCGCCGGTATTTAATTGGAGTTTCGTTTGACAGTGTTTAATATGGGCAAAAGCTGTGGGCTAACATTGTGGATCGTACATACTACGTGTTTTAAATCTTTTGAACTTTTTAAACTACATTTCCAATGCTACCTGGAATAATTTTGAAGAGCTTCTTTCAACATTGTGTACAGTCCATATGGCACCCTTTATTGGCAATTACGTTTTTGTAGTACACAAATGTAACCATTAGCCCGCCTACCAATTTGTCTCAACACATTTCAGGTCTCACCCACATTCTGCAAGGACTTGTGTAGAATGTATTTGTAGGTCTGGTGTTAGCCAATACCTTTCCATTTCACTAACGTGTAATAATCTTACATATAGAGGCTTTTAGACACTTTTCTTCATCCATTGGTCTGTTGTGTAATTCACATCTTGCTTCTTCCCACTACAGCATGTAGCATGCAGCAGTGGGTCAGCCTACTTAAGACAATAGTTAACTTCACTTTGAGTTGATTGCATGTCATTCTCTCACAAGGAGCACACCCACACACAAGCTAGTTCCATTCAGTGCCAGTGTTAGAATTACCTTAGTCTTGCCTTTGTGTTTAGAGCCTAGTGTGATAGCAGGATGCTTCTGATACACATTCTGTCTTTATCAGATCCCCTCTACTACCAATGCTGTGTTAAATTCCTTTTGGAATGTTTTTCGTTTCACAGCATATCAGATTGTGTCCAAGTGAATCTGTTCTCTATTATTTCCTTTCTCTCCTTTCATTCTTTCTTGCCTTCACTCCTTCTTTCTTTCCTTCTTTCTTGCCTTCTTTCCTTGCCTCTTTCTTTCTCTCCTTCCTGCCTTCTCTCTTTGTCTGCATTTTTCCTCTTTCCTTCCTTCTTTCTTTCTTGCATTCTTTCTCTTTACTTCCTTCTTTCTATATTTCTTTCTTTCCTTCTGTCTTTCCCTCCTTTTCCTTCTCTTGCCTTCCTTCTTCCTTTTTCTTTCCTTCCTTCTTCGTTTCTCTTTCTTTCCTCTGTCTCTCTTCCGTCCTTTCATTTCTTTCCTTTCTTTCTTACTTTCTCAAAGGCAAGAGGCTTGCAGGCAATACCAGACTGGTTGACTTTTTTAGGTCTGTGCTAGCCAAGATTTGCAAGAACCTTGACAAAACAAGCACAAATTGCCAGAAGGCGGGTGACCAACGCCAGACCTATTGCCTTTGCCAGTGCTTGTTTAACATATTACATCTTTTCAGCAGTTTTGTTTGTTTGGAGAAGAACCATCCTTCTACATAACCGAAATTAAATTAATTTTATTTTACACCTTTAATTCAAATCTAGAAGTACAAGGGATACACATTGCAAAAGCACTGATGTCATTTAGGGGCCACTGCTACGACCGCCTGGCTTGCCCCTTGCAACTCCTGGCCGCATGGGTGGCAGAATCAGTGCCAAGAACACATGGGGTTTTATTGTCTGCCTATTTTTCATTTTACTAATAATGAATAATGTTCAGTTATTCACTATCAGTGTAATACAAATGGACCCCATTTATTATCTATAGCAGCTGCTGTGGTAAGTAAAAATAGTTTTAAATGTATGTTGTATACCTGTTTGCAGGTGACAGCATGTTTAAGTGAGAGAGCGTGCTTTTATATGTGAGAAATTGGTTCTGTATGTATAAGCATGTGTGTGTGTGAGTGAAAGTGAATGAGAGTCAAGTGACAGGTAGTGATTGAGACTGTATGAGACTGAGGCCCAGATTTTCTATTCTTTGAAGTAAGGAAAAACTGCATCAAAGTTACTGCGCTGCCTTGCGTCGAAGAGGGAAAGAGAAAAATGCACCATATCCAATAAGATATGCCACATATTTTCTCTCTACTGTATGTGCCCTGGCTCACTTTTGGTAGCCATGTGCCAATGCACATACCCTGGTGCCAGAGTGCAAGTTGTATGCATTCATTGACCTTGTTGTATTGTAAAATCATGTGACCTGCTTTCCTGGGAAAAAAGTTAGGAGTCATATGATGTCACTTTTTGTGATGTAATTGAGGTCAAAGGTTATGTGTTGTCCCTTCTGCTACCCCTAGCATTTTAGTGAACCAAGACCATGTACAAAAGCCTTGAAAGGACAACACCATCAGTTACTAACGTATGAATCGTAACTAGTTCTAGTGAATAGCAGTGCTATACAGAACAAGGTACTGTGCGGCTTGTGAAAGGTGGATTTTATAATTCATAAGAAAGACAAATGTTTATAGATTTACATGCTTAATTTACAACTATATACATTAGATAGAACCTCAGTCAGATGCTTGGCATCTGTTGGACATGGCCCTTCTTAGGGTACTTCATGAAACTTTCTGCTTTTTTCTCCAAGTCGTTTGCTGGATCTCTGTGTGTGGCCTTCGGACTCTGGCCACTTTCCCACTGTACTGCAGGGGGAAAGTGCGCACACACTTCCTACTCACGCCAGGAAGAGGTGCCTATGTGATTGGTTGAGGTGCCATACCTATATGTGCCCTGTAAAAAGGTACCCCACACTCCCTGGCCACTAGTGGGACATTGCACTGAATGTGCCACCCACCAGAGTAGCTTGACCAACATGCATTAGGTCTGGTATCGCAGATGCGCCTACCCTCAAGGTGGCATCTTCCCCACTTATGCCAGCCCTGAGTAGGCCTGCACTACCCCTAGAGCAACCCAGATGGTGGAGCAGAGGGTAGGCTGAAGGTAGGGCAGAGATGCAAGGGTGTCCCCTGCCCTGGTAGGGGAGAACCCCCATGTGAGTTCCCCTACCGAGGAGATTGGCTCTTCCTTTAGGTTTTGATGATAGTCTCTGAGTGGCCTTAGGGCCCTCAGCACTTTCCCATTGTAGGTACAAGGGGAAAGTGCGTGTGCGCTCTCCCTACATAAGTTAGGAACGGGTGCCCACCAGTAGGTGCACACTTGCATCTTGGTGTTTTCATGTATATACTGAGCCTGGTCTGGCTTGCCTAAATGTGCACACTTGCACATTGGTGTTTTCATGTGTATACTGAGCCAGGCCTGGCTTCCCTATATGTGCACATCAGTGTTCTCAGCTGTATACTAGGCCTGGCACAACATGCCAGAATGTGCACACTTGCACATTAGTGTTCTCTTGTATACACTGAGCCTGGCCTGGATTGCCTATATGTTCACAATTTCACATTAATGTTTTCATGTTTATATTGGGCCTGGAATAGCTTGCCTATATGTGCGTCCTTGCACATTGGTGTTTTCATAGGTATACTGAACCTTCCACAACTTGCCAGTATGTGCACACTTGCACATTGGTGTTCTCAGATGTATTTTGGGCCTGGCACAACTTGCCAGTATGTGCACACTTACACATTGGTGTTTTCATATGTATGCTGAGCCTGTTATAGCAGGCCTGTGTAGGTGCACTTGCACCATTTTTGGTGTTCTCAAAGCCTGTGTCCAGCCTCCCCCTGTAGGCTTGTGCATGCGCCAGAGCACATATGCCCATGGAGTGAAGACTGCCAATGTGTGTTTTCACTACCATTGAGAGCTGCTCTGCCCAGAGGTTAATATGAGGATAAGTTTAAATTAACCCTATCTGCAATAGTGGATTGCAGTGGAGCAGCCTCGTCATGTTTACTATCATTAGATTGCTAAAACTAGCCCTTCCAATGTTAAAGGTGTTTTTTTTAGTAGTACCTTGGAAATGCCACTTCTTGAATGTGGGCATTTCCATGTTTTAAAATCCCTTTTGTGTGCCTTTTCAATTCAAGCTTAATTTCACTGGGGGAAAACACATTCCCCAGCGAAAGCTGTAAAACTTAGAGAACCCAAACAACAGAACTCTGCCATCTGAGGGCCTGCCTGGATAGACTGGAGGGAGAGGTTTTGATATTTGGTCTCTTGGAGCCAGATCATGGCACCACTAAAGATAAGGATCTACATTCCAAGGCTGAAACTTAGGGGAGACATCTGTGGTTCACCAACTTCAAAGGCCCACTTCCATATAACTAGGGGATGCACACTTTAGGAATGGAGAGATACACTTGCAGGAGTGCAGGACTGAGTCCGTATATTATGTGGTGCACACTGCCAAAGAAATCTGTTGTGCACAGGAGTATTTACTGCCCTGGGAAGGGATTACTCACTGTTCCTGTATCGTATCTGGCCTGGGCACACTGCCTGCTGCAGTGTGACACTCTGAAGTGTGTTCTCCAAGGGCTTGTTGGCTTGCCCTCTGTTTTGTGAGGAGGTATCAGGGAAATCAAAGACCTCCTGCAAGGGACCTACTCCATCTGCCATGTCATCTGGAGAGCAGTGCCCTCCGATGCACCTTCCTTGTCTGCTGGATTCCACCTGGTAGCAGCAGTGTGAGCGTTGATCTAAGTGTTGGACCTGGAGATCGGATTGGCCTGGTGGGAAGCCAGCAAAGTACAGCCCTTATTCAAGGAGTGTGGCCTTTCATCATGAGGCCACGTCGCACATAAGCATTTGGTTGTTAGTGAACTAATTACTGGTTGAGTAACCCTATGTGGTCCGTTGTTGTTGAGTATGCAGCATTACTCTTGTGTGACCACTGACTGCACACTGATTGCGTGCGGTGTCCGTGTCACTGGTTGCAATCCTCGGAGGTTGAGACATACCTGGAGTAGTGCCGCATTTTACCTCGTGTTGTGGCTGAATTGGGGTCTATGTGTGTGACTGGAGTTGTCTGGTGTGACTCAAGTCATCAAGCACCAGACTTTGTGCCTCATTCCAGAGAGGTACATAACGGGAACAGATTGTGTGGTCAGAAGTGCCTGGTGCTACTCAAATCATCGCACATCAGGTGGGGTGTCTCATCCCCGCGAGACGCTGCAGTAAATTTTCATGCAGTGGGATTGTCTGGTGTGATTCACGTCATTGCGCACCAGACATTGTCTCTCATTCCAGGGAGGCACGGCAGCAGTAACTTTTTGTGTGCAGCAGGATTGTCTGGTGTGACTCAAGTCATTGTGCACCATATGTTGTGCCTCATTCTAGGGAGGCACGCAGTGGTAACTTTTTATATGCAGCAGGATTGGCTGGTGTAACTCAAGTCATTGTGCGCCAGACATGGTGTCTCATTTTTCGGGGAGGCACAACATTGGTAACTTGTTGTATGTAAGCGGGATTGTCTGGTGCAACTCAAATCATCGCTCACCAGTCGTTGGGCCTCGCCCAAGGGAGGCCCTGCATTAAGCACTTTGCGTTGGTGTTCGGAAGTGTCTGGTGCAACTCAGGTCATCATGCACCAGACCTTGTGCCCATACCATGAGGGCACGGAACTTAGTAAATTCTTTGTGTGCAACCGAAACACCTGGGGCGGTTCAAGTCATTGTGCCCCAGCCATGGTGCTTCCTGTCCTGAGAGGTGCCAGATTGTTAACTATCTGCGAAGTGGTATGTCCAGCTTGGCTGGGCACCACTGTGAACAGTGTGTTCCAGGGCTAACCACCCTCTGTGCTTTGCAGACCAGGGCCTGTGCTGGAAGGCTAGTGCAGAAACCCTTGAGAACTTCCGGGGTGGGAACTAAAACCACTATTTGATGACAGTTGCCTGTTCAGCGAATCTCTCCTTCTTCCTCTGTACCTTTACCAAGGGTTCACGGGAACTGGCTGCCAGCAGCCTATTATCTGGGGAAAGGTTTCTGCATTTCTAATTCTGAGCACGGGCAGAAACTAGTTGGAGAGTGGAGGTGGGTTTCGGTCCAAGAGTGGTCTTCAATGCAACGCATTTACACCTCACCTGCCAGTTGTCAAAGGACCGCATTAGGGTGCTGGAAGCGAGCGTGTGCGAGTGCGTGTAGAGTGTGGGTGACATCCGTAGCACCGCATAGCAGTGTGGAGTGAGTGTGTGGGAACGTGTGTCTGGGGTTCATTTCACTGCATGGCCACATAGCCGTGCACGTTGTTTCCTGTTGTGTTGGCATTGATGTTTACTGGTGCAGCCTCGGCCACGCAGCAATTTCAAAAGTGCTATAGTTCTCTGGATGTATACATGCTGCTATCATTGTGAACCGGGATGCATCTTATGACGGCTTTAGATTGAATTGAGGTGATCGTTGGGGTGGGTCCCGTGCAGCCAGTGCAGTAGCACCGCATATGGGTGCAATGAGGGAAAGTATTTTTTTCTCATGCTTACATGCTGTTGATTTTGTGTTAATGCTGTTGGGCCTTAAACTATTGTTGATAATTTTTAATGTGATTTATGCCCAGATTTACATGATGATAACTCAGTAAGCCCCTGGAGGAAAGTCTTTTTTCAACTATATTTAGCATAGTGATTGGCCACGCAGATGGCACAGTCATTTAAATGTTCACTCTTTCCAGTAATACTGGTTGCATAAATAGGAAAACTAGAATCACCATTTAGAGCTCGTCTCAGCTACCTGATTTTTCCAGAACCAATCTCAAACTGGAGAGCCAAGTACCACTCTGCTCTCTAAACAAGCACTGACCATGTTAAACTTCACAGCTGTAGCTAGTTGTAGAGATTCTCTAAAATCTCTCTGGCACCAACATAACCAGAAACACTCAGAACTCCACACTTGTATTCTCATCTCTTATTGAAAATGATTTAATTTTTGTTTAATTTTCACCAAGTAAATTTGACTCCAGAACACCAGCATATCAAAATGCTAAGCCACAGAAAATGGGAGTTTGTGAAATAAGTTGATTCGAATGAATTCAGGCTAGCATTGGGGTCCAGCTAGACTACTAAGAAGCCAATGCAGCCAGGCCATAGAGAACACCTCTTGAAAGCTACGAAACAAGGCCAGCACATCAGAAATATTAGCCTTTAAGTGAGGTTCATTTACAATTCTAACTAAAAGGTGGAGGGCGAGACAGAGATTAAATGCACCAACACTTCTTGTAGCCTTCCTCAAAGGGGGAGTGATTGTCCACCATCAGAGGTCATTTAAATATACATATGAGTTTGATTTCAAGCGTGACCATCCTGGGTTAGTATATCCAGATGTGAATTAAAGGTAATAGCCACTTGAACTGAAGTCATATGATTCAATCTATTTTAGCCTGTGATTGTAAACCACTTTGAGGGCATCGTTATGCTATTATGAGTTCGGGTTGAGGGAATTTCATGATAACCTGAGAGCAATTTCATGCTGCTAGGAGGGAATTTCATGTTTGTGTCCTGGCCATTTCATACTGCTATGGTAGCCATTTCACACAAATTCTGTATTAAATGGACTGCCCTTTCATCCAGTGAAACCTTTGTTACTGAAACATTAACAAACATAGTTTAATCTAAAAGGAAGTCGGTCAAATATGTTATTTTGCCTTTGCGAGTGATGACTGTATGAGAGGGTTGTACTGCTTGAGAGCGTCATTATATTGTCTGATGTATGTTTAATAATCATTGCCCACCATCTGGCAAACCTATTTAATAATCACGGAAATATTCACAGAATGCTATTTCACTGAAGTGTTTAACAGTCACAAATTGATATCGCTCAGAGATGCTCAACAGTCCAAAAATGCTATTATTTTACCGGATAGGGCAATAGTACATCATGAGCAGCCGAACCACGAGGTCTGACCAGCAGCAGGACATATAGTAGAAGTGCCAAAGAGGGATTAGAAGAGGGAATAGGTAAGGGCTTGCATTTAGGTGGCTAATGCCTGATCATGAGAGGAACCAGGGTCTGGCAGACGGTTATAAACTATGCTACCCAGTTGCAAGAATACCTTGAATACAGAGCAGGGGGGACCCTGTGAGGCAGAATATTTTCTACCCCTCCCTCACACCAATGTCAGAGGGGCCCTAGGAGTCAGGAGCCTTCCTCTCTCACTTGGTTTCACTAACAGGTCACATACTTCTTATGCAAGTCCCACCCTACTGAAAAAATTTACCTATGGGCCATAGCTGATGAGTGCGTTCAGGGAAGAGCTGGGGTGGCCAGGTACTTTCCTTTGTACTTGGATCGGAGGAGGAGAGGGGCAGTAAGATTTCTGAAGTCAGGTGTTGAAACTGTATGACACCAGCACTCATTTAGCCCCGTGTGGTGTGGAATGGGCTCTCAGCCCTCCAGCCCTCATGTCCCTTGCCCTTTAAGAGCTGCACTAGGCATTTATTTGGGATGTGTTCAGGATATGTGGAAGGCACAGGGAACTTAGCCTTGCCTTTTTCATTCCAGGATTTCTGTGACAACTGCAGGAAAGCAGGTGTGCCGGATCAGGGTTTTGTGACTAATTGGCTGCTGGTATGACGGTATGAAAACTTGAATTCGCAAAATATATAAAAAAATGCCTGACCGGCTAGTAATTTATATATAGCTGATATAGCACACCATGTTTCCTTGATACAAATTACGACATCAAATATAAATGTTTTCTTCTTGTCATATTTTACCACGTTCGCAAAACAAATCAGAGCACATTGCAAGTCAACATCTGCATTTTACACATTTCAGACCACGTGTCCTCGAAAATGCCCCAGTAAACCAAAGCGAATCATAATCGTGAGTGTAGCATCCACCAAAGTGAATCAACGTGCAACTGTAAATGTGTAATCGTCCTTATAAACTGGTCATTAGAAACCGAAATGTGTGTGCGTAGGTTATCATTTAGAGACATCCGTCTATTTTTCAACAAGGAACCACGTGGGGTAGATTTTGTGTAGTTCAGATCCCCACCGCTAATGTTCAGAGGTCAAGGTGTGGACAGGGTAAAACCCAGGACATTATATAGTAGACGAAGTTTGTCCCCAGGATAAACCCTCAGTAAACCTCTTTCTGTCTAGTTACCTTGTATCTTCTATTGTCTGTTGACCCGTTTCAACCTCTAACCTTTCTGAGGTCTCCTCAGGGCTGTGGCTGGTGTCAGTGCTCGTGGTCTATGGGGAGGGTTGGGTTATATAAAGTTAAAAAAAGATAAGGGAGGGCAGAAGAAGAGATGTTCTCACTTACTTGGACTTCTCTAATGAAGTCCTTTCCGTAGCTCAGGAAGAGAAAGAAAACAGAATATATGTATTTTAGAGGGCCCATACCTAAAGTGGAACTGTGTCTAGGTTTAGTGTTTAGAAACATCCTACCATCAAAGCCTTCATGGGTGTGAATCACTTGTGCAGATTAGAAAGAAGCATCTGAATAGTCTGTATTAAACGAGCATTTGCAATGGGTCTTGCGTTAGCTCGAGTTAGAGCTTTTAGCGTTGTAAATTCCTAACTGGACTTTTTTTGCCATATAAATTGAAAATTAAAAGTAAAACAGTTGGCATAAGCAAGCCGATTAAAAGCGCCACGGCCGCCATGAGCATGAACGTGAAGGAGAAACACAAAAGGAAAAATAAGTTTACTGGCAGTCAAACTATCGGTGTTGGACCTGGCCGTTTTACAGGGTCATTCCCCAGACTTTTTGCTTTTTGCCTCCTTATCTTTCTGACCTTTGTTGGCTGACATTTTGACTCTGAGCACTTTTTCACTGCTAACCAGTGCTAAAGTGCATGTGCTCTCCCATACAAAATTGGTATGATTGGCTTATACCTAATTGGCATATTTAATTTACCTATAAGTCCCTTGTAAAGTGGTATCTCTATACCCAGGGCCTGTAAATTAAATGCTACTAGTGGGCCTGCAGCGCTGCTTGCGCCGCCCACTGAAGTAGCCTGTCAAACCTATCTCAGGCCTGCTAGAGCAGGGCCTGTGTGCGCAGTTTTCTTCCACAAGGACCTGGCATCTAAATTTACTTGCCAGGCCCAGAACTCCCCTTTCACTACATGTAAGTCACCCCTAAGGTACACCCTAGCTAGCCCTTTGGGCAGGGTGCCATGTTTGCGTGGCCTGTCCTGGTAGTGACAAACAGCCTAACTTGGTGTCTCACTGCTGTGAGTGCTGCCCTCTCATAGGATTGCATTGGAAATGCCCTGCCTTATGTGTAAGGGGTATTGTCTGATTTATGAGGGGTAGCGTAGGCATGTTCGGTATGGTTGTGATAGTGATGAGAAATGCTGCTTACTGGTGTAAGTGTATTTTTTATTACTATCACAGAAATGCCACTTCTAGAAAGTGCGCATTTATCTATGCTTATGACTTTGGTGTTTTGCAGCTTGCCTCCAATCCATGTCTGGGCAGACTGACAGTTGGGGCTTTGTGCATACTTTTCATACAGCCTGAACACAGAGAGGGTGGAGGTGTCACAGAGGTGCATCTAAATATTGTAAAGCCTTCCTGGGCTGGGAGAAGGGAGAGGCGGGGCACACCTGCATTTGTAAAGCCTGTGCCCTGGGCTCGCACAATAGGGTCGTTTACCCCTCACTGATGTTTGGAGCCTGTGCTGGAGGAGAGAAAAGGCACTCCCAGAACCAGTTGTAACTGGTTGGAACCCCCTCTCCTCCGCATTGCAAAGCACACTGTAAAGCTAGTATAAGTACAGGGGAATTTTCCCCACAATTTAGACATCATTTGCCATCACTTTGGACATTCTGGGAACTCCAGGAACCTTACCTGGAGCTGGACAGGACGTTGTTGAAAGGACTCACCAGGACCACCTTGAACTGCTGCTGCTGTGCTGACCTGTGACCTGCCTGGTCACAAGGAGGAACCGCCACTGCTAGCATGCTTGTTGTGCTGACCTGCTGCTGGGTTTTCCAGCCCTGCGCCCCCCCTTCTTCACCTGTTGTCTCCAGAGGCATGGTGCTGAGGCCCCTGACCTCTGAAAACTCTCTTCAGCACAAGGAGTGTTGCCTCGGCTGAGTAGCGCCTTGGGAGCGCTCTTTTGTGCCCATAAAAGCGCTTTTTCATAAGCGTGCTTTTCTGCCTGAAGAGAATCACCGCCGCAGCCCGGGCTGCAGATTTGGGCCATAGTGCTCTTAAAAGCGCTCTCTTAATTGCCCCCAAATCACTGCCGTGACCCGGGCATCTTATTTACATAAAGCGCGAGGATCGCGCTGTTTCCAGTGCGCTCGGGCACAAGAAGAAGTCAAGCGGAGCAAGCGTGCTCCTGTCGGTGCCCCCGGGGCACGGTCCACTCTTGGGAGGGCACCAGCCACCTCCAATTCTTCCAAAATCACCGCGGCGGTCCAGGAACAGCTTGGGACCCTCGTGCACCACATCGGGTGCGAGCGAGTGCCTTATCGGGACTCCGGAGGGGTCCGAGCTTCCAAAAGCTGCATCCCAGGACTCAGGGAAGGCACAGGGAGTGCCCCCCTTCCCAGGTCTCTGCAGAAGGAGGAGGACGCTCCTTTTCCCTTTTTTAAAAGCCAAACGGGCATTGTTCCTTTTTAATACGGGGAAGGAAGACCTCAACGGAGGCCCCCGTCTTTGCATCCCTACTTGTTTTTTGGGCCTCGCCTGGCCTCCACCCCGAGGACAGGGCGTGCAGAGGTCGAGGCAGTCCCCCATCAAAATCTCAGGCCCCCAGAGGGGCCTGTCCCCCAGGAGCACCGAGTGGCTCCCATTGTGCGCACAAGAGCTCTTCCTTTAAGCACAGGGAGTGCCTCTCCTGCAGAAACCAGGTACTTTTTAGGAAACATTGTCTCCAGGAGCCTAGTATAGACCTTGGGGGGTTTATAGATTTCCTACCTGCTTTCCTGCCATAACATATATGTGCTGATGTTACTTTTATGGGCATGACATGCTGATATGTATTTTTATGACTTGTGATATGTTCTCTAATGTTCCTTTTATGGGTATTTACGAATTATTCATGACAAGTACATCAAATTCTTACTGTAATTCCTGACTACTGCTTATGTTGCAGAATCCTGAGTACTTACGTGTTATAATGTGAAAACTGCGTATTCTTGCAGAGTATTAGTAACTTGTGTAACATTCTGACAACTGCTAAGGTAGCAGGGTATTACTTACATGTAATGTTGGTCTAATTATGTTTTGTGCATTACAGTTTATTTTTACATAGCTCAGTGTTGTGTTTACTTTGTAGTGTACATTTTGCGTCACGTGTGTTGTGTGTGTTGTGCAAACACTTTACACATTGCCTCCGGTTTAGGCCTGACTGCTCGTGCCAAGCTACCAAGGGGGTGAGCAGGGGATATCTTGGACATGTAACTCCCTTGCCCTGACTAGACTGGGTAGGTTCTGCCTGGCTTAGGTGCATACCCTAGACAACCTGAAACACAGTTTCTAACAATCGGCAATAGTGCAATTATCCATGTAACAGGGTCAGTGGCCAAGGCAGTAACAAAACCACCCCAAATAAACCATTTACCAATGATGATAAAGGATTTTTGAAAGGCAAGCCCATGAACTAGTGATAGTGATGGGCGTGCGGTGTGCGTGGTTAAAAGCCCACAGATAGATTACAACATGTCAGAGCGCTTGCGTGCTCCACCTATAATGGATGAACGTCAGAATTCGTAGGTTTGATCAACAGTAATGCTAGTCATGCATGTACAAGCATGGTGGAAAACCATGGTTAAGACTTGTTTTTACTGTTAACTGAATGAAAAGAACAGAAGGTTCATTAATGGCTGATATATGTTAATAGTGTTGAGGTAGCCATGGAAGTAAATGTGCAGCCATGACCTGTTACAAGTCGGGTCACGCTTGCTGTGAGTAACTCCCAACATGCATAGGGAAAGCTCCTTCATTTAGTCTGTAGGAAACTGCTTGTATTTGGGAAAGGAGCAGCGGTCAGCTTGCTCAGTAACTTCCGGGATGCAAAGTCTCTGTGGTTAGTCCTTAGAGATCACTCGTGGGAGGCAAAGGAGAGAGGCCAAATTAAGCCATGCCAAATTTCCTACGTCTACGTGGGAAGTGCTTCTCCAGGCCAGGATTTTCCTTTGCATTCTGGGACTTGTAGTCTTGCTTATTCCATCATAAAAGAGGGTTGGAGTCCCAGGATTCAAAGGAAAAAACCTGGACAGAGCAGCACATCACGCATAAAGTAGGTACCCTGGCATCTCTGCAAATTATGGTGCCAAGAACAGCCTAGCTAGCATTCTCTCATGAGAGGACTCATGGGAAGTGTTTTTTTCCGCCCTTTTAGCGCTCAGTTGACCTGTGCCGTGGGGCAATCATAGAGCAAACGGACTTGGGCTATAAAGTGATCACTGAGGCCAAACGTCTTCAGAGTAGCAAACAGGTAGTCTCATACTATGTGGTCAAATGCTTTCTCGGCGTTGAGGGACAGGGCCAGGGCCTCCTCCGATAGGTCTCTAGCTTGCCAAAGGGCATGGGAGAGGAAGCGGAGTTGGTTCCTAGATGTGTGACACGGGACAAAACCCACGTGCGTGGGGTGCATTAAGGCCGGAAGAACCTTACGTTAGCGCGATGCCACTGCACTGGTGAATATTTTGATGTCACCATTCAAGAGGGATATGGGGCGATAGCTGCCGCAGAGGAGGGGATCCCGTCTGGGTATGGGAAGGACTGCTATCACTGCTCTGTTGGAAATAGAACCTAGTGATCCCTCACGGCTGGCCTCTCGGAAGGCTTTGTATAGTAAGGCAACTGACTCCTTGCTGGTCCATTTTTAGAATTCCGCAGGGAAGCCATCCTCCCGTGGCAGCTTATGGTATTGGAGGTTGGATATAGCCTGCGCTATTTCGATTTTACTAATCTCCCCATCTAACAGGGCGCGTCCCTCATCCGAAAGGATTCCAATTGAGTGGAACTAGCCCATGTTTCTGGAGTTTATAGGCCCTGGTAGTATTTTGCAAACTCTTGGACTATATCTTGCGGGTGGGTGAGGAGCTCTCCAGTGGAGGAGGAGAGCACAGGAATGGCCTGTGCGGCTTCCCGTTGTCAGAGCTGAGCCGCTAGAAGTCTGCCCGCCTTTTCTCCCTGTTCATAGTGTCATCCCTGGAGGCGTTGCAATGCATACTTAGCCTGAGAGGTGTACAGTTCAATGAGGGCCATCCTCGCCTTCTCCAGGCGTCTATGCACTGGTAACGAGGGCTGAGCTGTATTCAGCTGAGTAAAAGACACAATGTTATTTTCCATTTAGATTTTGCGAGCTTTCTTTTACCTATTGGTAATCGCTGCATCATCTGCCCCTGTAACATGGCTTTCCCGGCTGCACATAGTAGTCTTTAATAGCGGGCTGAGCCCTGATTGTCATGTAGGTAAGTGGTGATATGCATCTGCAATTGTGTTTTGCCCTGGGTTATTCGGTACCGGTGTACCGAGAAGCGCCACGGCTTATGCCCTGGGAAGGTAAGGTCCAAATCTACTGAAGTTAATATCGGTGAGTGAGAGAGCACATTCCAATATCTGTGCATCTCGAGTCTGTGCCACTGCCTTTTGTGATACAAGGAAATAGTCCAGTCTTGATTGAGTACCATGTACCGGTGAGAGGAAAGTGTATTCCCTATCCACTGGGTGTGTAAGTCTCCAGAGGTCCACAAGGCCGTGGTTGGAGATCACGTCTACCAATATTGCTCTGTCGGGGTTATAACCAATGTCGATGGGGCTGGTCCTATCCAGCACAGCATCTCTGGCGAGGTTCCAGTCCCCCCCAATGAGATAACGTGAGGCCCCTATCTCTGTAAGGAGATGATTAAGGCAGAGGAGGAATGAGTGTTTGTGACCTGTAGGTGCATAGACAGATCTGACACATAGCGATTGATTACCGATCTGTAGTTTGACAAATAAGTACCTCCCTTCTGGGTCGGACCATGGGTTGACCACAGTTGCAGGGAGAGTTTTACGCAGTAGGATAGCCACCCCGCACTTTCTGGGCATCCCGCCCCCGGACG
This sequence comes from Pleurodeles waltl, assembly GCF_031143425.1. Taxonomy (NCBI): domain Eukaryota; kingdom Metazoa; phylum Chordata; class Amphibia; order Caudata; family Salamandridae; genus Pleurodeles; species Pleurodeles waltl. Next base: position 404,957,135 of record NC_090440.1, read on the forward strand.
TCTGTGGAGCTGGACAGCTGCTAATAATCATTTTCCTGACCCAGTCCCGATGCAATTTGCTCAGTTCTACATCGTTAAGGTGTTTCTCCTGTAGGAGGTCTACATCTGCGTTTTGGATTGTAGATAGGAAAGTACTTTTTTCCGCTTCACATAATACGTCAAGCCATTGGCGTTCCAGGAGAGAATCTGAAACGGGCGGGGAGAGGTAGCAGTCTTACTAGCCATAGCGCCATTACGTGCATGCAGCCAGCGGAAGGGAGGGGAGTTAAAAAGGACGAGATGGAAGGAGGACGGTAAGAAGAGGGGGAGTTCAGAACAGTGGAAGGGGAGAGAGAGTGGGGAGGCGCTGGGTGCTAACCTGTAATGATCTTTAGAAGGAAGGACTAAGTAGAGTTTAAAGAATAGGAAGCGAGGTATCAGTAGAAGGGGAGGGGGTAGACTGAGGGGAGGTAGCTAAGCAGAGGGTGAGGAAGTTGAGGAAGGGGGAGTGGACAACAAATAGAGAAATCGATTAAGAAAGCGGGTAAGACCTGTCCCTAATGGGGAGAGAATCCCCGGGAATCCAGAACTGTGAACTGCGGGTCAAGACCTGTGGAGATCACAAGCCTGGGAAAGAACCCATCAGGAGGCAGGGAGCACCAGGCAAGCGAGAGGGGGCAAGAGTAAGGATCCAGTAGGGGAAATCTAGATAGGAGCCGAGTTACAGTTTGGGTGGGCGATAACCTTGCAGGGCCTACAAATGCCATTAGAGTGAAGGGGCGTCTAGGTCGAGAGGGATAACCCAAGTCCCCCAAGTCTCCCTGACCTGCCTTGGGGAGAGGAAAATAAGGACACGGAAGGGTGGGGGGGGAAGGTGGTGAGTATGTGTTAACGATGACCGTAGTGTAGATCCATACTCCGTGGTGGGATTGACAAGCGGGGAGGGGGCGCTGTTATTCTGGGGCACTGTGATAGCGCAGGGATACTATCTACAATGGCAGTCGCACTTCCTTATCTTCAAGATATATTTTCACTTGAGCTGCATAAGTAACAACAGAAGATACAGCCTTGAACTATACTGAAACCAATCTGATCCGCCTTGATCGCAGTATCTAACCTGCCTAGGAGGGCAAGGGGCTGATGGTGGGGGGGGGGAAGAATAGTAAGAAAGGATAAAGTGTGAGGTGTCAATAAAGCAGTGCAACAAACAGTGAGGGTGGGCTGAGCCTTCGGTCCACCATACAAGGAGCCCGGAGCCTGTACAGCTGAGCCCAGAACAAATGCAAATACAAACACAAACAGGCAGCTGGGTGCTTGTCTTCTGACTGGGTTCAAGAGTGGTATTCACGAACCCTTCATGGTCCTCCGTTGTTGCCGGGCCCAGGACACCACTGATAGTTCAGGTAGGAACAGGCTTCAGTGGAGAGCAAGACTTATCCCTGTCCGTCTGCTGGGTATAATGCACCATGGCCAGTAGCGCTTTGCCTCTGTCATCATTAGGTCTCGACAGTCTCTCCGGGTCTCTGCCTCTATGATGAGTCTCTCTGCCACAGAGGCTCCGTACTTCTGATGGAATATGCGATAGTAGTGCATCTGAAGAGTCCTCAGTCATGTCTGAGGGCACGTTCTGAGGGGACAGATCCATGGCTGTGGCAGACATGTCATCTAGATAGAGTTGGAGATCTTCCAGGTCGTAAAAGTGTTTTGACTGTCCATTCTTAGTAACCCACATGCGTGCCGGTTCTAAGAGGCCGTATTTTACTTCCAGTTGGTCGGAGACGAGGGTGGAGTGATAAGAATGCATTGCAACGTTTGTTTGTCTCTTTTGAGAAATCCGTAGCAGTGTGAATCTCGTAACCTTCAGCTCGAAACTGACCATGAGAGCGTGCTGTACTAAGGAGCTGGCGGGCCTGTGTGTAGTGTAGGAGACAGGCAATGATAGGGCGTGGGCAGTGTGATCCTTCTATCCATTTTGGCTCTAGACGGTGTGCCCTTTGAAACTCCAGTGGAGGGTCAAAAGAGAAGCCTGTTAGATTAGGGAGGGTCTTCTAAAGGACAGATTGAATGTCCGTTTCTTCTATTTGTCCTGGGAAGCCAAAGAAACGGATATTGTCCCTATGGCCTCTGTCCTCCAAGTCAATGAGCTGACTGCGGAGGAAGAGGAGTACCTGATCCCGCAAAGGGATGGTGTTTAGATGGTCTTCCACTGCCTTTACGTGCTGCTCCAGACCTGACACTCTGGATTGGCAGTCTGGAATGTCCATGGGGATGGATTTGGTTTGTGCCACCAGTACGGATATTGTGGAGTCTATCCCTTCAGCCGGTGGTCTACCGTTGTGAATTCTTGGAGTATACGTTCCATGGTAGTATCTTGCTCCAGATTTTCAGTGGAGGTGGTCAAATCTGTCATCTGCGCTTCTCGGAGTGAGACTCGACGGGCAAGGGTGTTGGAGGGCTTCAGAGAAGAGAAGCTGTCTCGCAGGCTTGCCAAAAACCTTACCATTTGGCTTACCAGTGGGCATCTCAGGGCCATGTTCCCAGACCAGGATTATAGCGATGCTGGGGAGTTAGTCTTATGTTCAGCCTGGTCGTTGAGCAGGGAGTGCATCTAACTCGGTCCAGTCAACGGTCCGCTGGAGGGGCAGAAGGTGTCCTTCGGCAGATGGAGGTAGAGAACATTGTCGCCTCACCCACTCTCCACTCGGGTAGATTATCAAGTTTCACCGTCCAGCAGTCACTCTGCCAAGATAGGGGGAGGGGTGAGGGCCAGCCGTGTCCCCGTTGCCTTGTGCGCCAGTTCGGACTGCCCCGCCAGCTGTCTGTCCAGCCCTCACTTCGTGCTGGATCCCGGCCCAGTGCCCAATCCGCTGCGGTCAATGTAGGCAAGGGGGAAAAGAATCAGGCAGCTGTACCCTGGTGCGTCGTTAAGTCTGGCCTCTCCCCTACTGAGCTCGAGCGACTACTTAGCCATAGGTTCCACTGACAGGAAAGGTGGGGCTCCTGGATATTTGCAGCTCTTGGCGACGCTACAGTCCTCACTGATTGGTATTGGGCATCCTCCAATCTTGGGGTGAGGAAGAGGGTGAAGGTGGCCCTCCAGGCACAGCTGGAACAAAGTAGAAGTCCAGCAGGGATAGGGCACAGCGCTGTTGATTTCAGTGTCCAGGTTCAGCGAGAGACCAGGTGGAGTGGTATGTTTAGGTCCCCTGTCTCGGTTACCGGTGATGAGTTATCCCTCTCAAGCTGCGAGGGTGGGGGGGAGGGAGCCTGGCTCTTCTGTGCCCTAGTTGACTGAGCCCGCTGTTCACCACTTGTCCCTATATCGTCGTGGGGTGAGGGAGAGGCGGGTCGGCGCGGAGGCGCTCCCCTAGCAGTGCGGGAGGCACAAGATATGATGTGCTATCCCATGGGGTTCCACTCTTCCAGTGCTTCGATGTTGGTTGAAGGGAGGGGGAGGGCATATCGACTTCCAAGCACACTGCCACAGAGCAGCACCAAGGACAAAGAAAGGCAGTTGATCTGCACGCGTCCAGGCTGCCGTGGCTGTCACGCAAGGCCGCTGCCTCACACGGGCACTAGGCCCCACCTCCACAGCCACAAAACGTCTCCTTGTCCGGCAGACAGTTTTCCCTCCTTTTAGCCCCCCGGACAGGGCAGCCACTCGCCGGTCCAACATTGTTGTCTTCCTCCGCTGCCAGGACCCCCGTGAAGCAGCGCCAAAGGTGAGGTAAGGCGGTCGGCCTGGGCACGCCTCAGCCACCACTTCACACGGGCTCTGGGACTTGTCTCCGCAGCCGCGGGGTGCCGCTTGTTTTAGCGGGCAGTCTTCCCTCTTTTGGTCCACCAGGCGGGGCGCACCACCAGCGTTGCTCCCCGATCCGGTGGTGGTGTCCTCCTCTGCTGTCTGAGCTCCTGCCTCCACTCAGGGCACGCCGGTACGTGAATACCTCCACAAGCTTAAAGTATTCCCCTTTTTCACTGCAGTTCCTAAGGATTCCCAAGTTGTCAAGTACATTCCAAAGGTGACTGCTACCGTACTGTAAGAGGCTGTGTCTCTCTGTAGCTTTAGTGTAGAGAGCGGTGGTAAGCCGCACTTCTCTTGGTGTCACAATGATATCCCCCCCAAAAATCTGTTTTTAAACATGATGTTGAATTTAATATCAGCTGTTCTGGTATTCAATCATTCAAAGAACTGTTGTAACTCCTCCAGCTTACCCGTCCGAGTACAGAATGTATCATCAATAGAACAATATTATGATGACATTATTTTACTAAAAGGGTTGTGACTGTAAACAAATTTCTCCTAGTAATCTGCCACCCATATGTAAAATCACCATTTCTGGAGTGTTATATGTCAACCCCTTACAGCCCACAATACATACTTTATGGTGTGACATGTCCAATATCCCTTGGCAATGAAAGTGCATGGGCTACATAGTAGGCCACAAAAATGTTTTATGCTGCCTATCCACTGTAAGTGGTGTTTGTTTTATGAGAGTTGTCTTGCTTAGTGAGAAAGCACAACGTGTCTTTCCCTACAAATGTGGATCAGTGTATCGTACAAGTCCAGACACAGCATATCCCTCGTCCATCACATAATCCCCAAAGCCCCTTTCACTAATGGACCCACCCCCCATTTCACAACCAAGACTGCTCCCCAAAGAATCACACTCACCTCCCTTTACTGCTGCTTCCATGTACTTTTAGCCAATAGTGTCCTGGAGCTTTTTTAATGGCATTAATTGAGACCGGTGGCAGAAATAAATGGGGCACGGGCCTATGAGGCCTGATGGGAGTAAATTACAAATATTGTAAGATAAAAGACCGTTTAAAATCATAAATCAAAAATAACGTGCCTTCCAACTGGAGATCAGTGGTCACTCATGGTGCCTGCTTGAAAATCTGTGGGCACTTTATAACATTACATTAGATCACACTGTGCCTTTTACCCTGGTGCTAGGTATCAGTTAAGTATTTACTATAACAACAACATTATAAGGCAAAAACCAAACAAAAAGGGGCTTATTCACAACATCCATGCATGTAAAGTAGTACTCCAGTAGTATTCTTCTATGTCCTTTCACATGGCACAAGAAATCTAAAACTGAATTAAAATGTGAAAATTCATGGAACATTCAGAAGCAATCAGTACAACTAGAAAGGACTGCACCCTCTTTTCTCTTTTACTAATAGAGACATGTTGGGACCACATCACGGGGACTTGTGAGAGTATGTAAAAGAGTAATCCAGCTATATTACTTCCCATACTCATAAATGCTTTTGTGCATTCGACCCGTTATGTACCAAAAAAACAAGGCGAACACAGCTTTGATTTTATGGCAACCATTGGCAAAACTTTCTGAAACAAAACTGATATTGCGGTACATAGTAATGCACACGCAGAACAGATGATTAATAAATCAACGATAAGATATTTGTACAATGAGAACTAGTCCAGACTGTTTCTCATGAAGGGCTACAGAGACTGTATAATTCACCTATTAAAGATTGAGAAAGTATTTTGGCGTTACCTGTGTTTCCAGCCACCGCCAAATATTAGTCTCCTTGAAGGACATCTGTCAGTCATAGCTTTTACTACCGTTGCCTTCTATGTCTCAAATTGTATAACCATTTTGGGTTACAACTTTATGACATGGTCCGCACATTTTTGCATCCATATTCATATGGATATGCAGACATATTTTCGGTCCTGATAAAAGCCACGGAATGCAGTGTTTTGCTACATTTATCATAAGGAGGTAACGATAGAACATTAGAGATGAGGGGGAAGAGGAAGCACTGTATGTCAACTGTATGATTCTTTGTATGTGGGTAAATAAATAGACCAGCACAAAATACTTTGTACCTTTGATTGTGGGTAAATCCACAATTATCCAATAATCCAAAGGCCGCTAATGGATTTTCTTGTGACCCTCACACACCTCCATTTAATGCAATTACAACTCCCTTGTATCTGCCCCATTCCTTTATGTGGCAGGACACCTTTATCTTAATTATTTCCATTAAGCTTCTCAAGTAACACCTTATCTACCATATGTTGTCCTCATTTGCCTTGTGTGATACTCCTGATCGCAAAGTCTGCCTTAGGCACAACACTTTGCATTTAGTCATTTCAGAAGTTGTTGTGAAGTGAGCTATTCTGTGTTATTACTCCTTGATCTCTCGGTTGTTCAATCCTGCATTAAGAAAGAGTGGCTGGGGTCATAGCCCTATTCTTGATATGCGCAAAGGCTGAGGTCTGGTGACTGTGTGTGCAAGTCTTTGGGGATCCCTCAGTGTTCCCCTTGTTTGATGTCTAAGTGTAGATCCCCATGGCTGAAAGCAAGATCAGCATCTGTTTTAATTAGTAGGATGCACCTTAATGTTACATGAGCTCAGTGTCAGGTCGATACTTTGTTCAGGACAGATGGATAAGATACAAACTGTATCAACCAGAGAGAGGCAGTAAGTTGATTCTAAGGGCTCAATTATCTACCTGTTACCCTGCTGTCCTGCTCTTTTCTTTGCCATACAGTTACCTATACAGCATATGATTCGGGCCCTACATAGACCTCGTTAGATGCTTATTTGTATTTGACCTCTTGGGCCTACACAGTATACAAATGATCTTTTTGACGCTGAAAGCCTCTCTATTGCTTGCAGCCAAATTTTCCTTTTTGAAACTTGTAAAGAAACAAGCTTCTTGCAGGTTTCCCCCCACTTCTTGCCCCCATTTGGAATATTAGTTACTGTCTTTCTTCCACTCTGAGAGTGCAGTGAGGCCTGCTAACCAGAACTCAGTGCCAGTGTTCTGACCCCATGAAAAGTACATTTTGAATTGGATTCCCCCGATTGGCAAAACCTTATAAGTCCCTAGAATATGGTACCCAGGGCATGTAAGGTAGAGTGTCTACTCAGGGCTGCAGCACTCGTTGTGCCACACCGAGTGTGACAAGGTACAAAATGGCTCCCAGCCTGCCACTGCAGAGTGGAAGGATAGTTTTTTTCACTGTCAGTTCAACTTTGCCATTCATATCAATGGCAAAGCCACCCTGCCCCTTAACACTATATATATTTATGTTTCCACTAAGGTAGGCCCATGGGGCCCTATAGCAGGGAGCTCCATTTTGTTAAATGAGACATATGTATCTCAATATTTCCCGAAAGCAACACTTCCGAATTGTCATTTTGCTGTGGGTAAAGTTGGTAGCTCCATTGGCTAACACAAGGTTGCCGGTTGGCATCCCAACCCAGCCAATTCTTGACTGGGACTACCAAACTGGGTCATGTGAGGTATCCAATTAATCATAACATTAAATACGATCTGATGCTCAGGTTAAAATTAATGTCACTATTAATAGTTGGCCACTTTTAGAAAAGTGGCCACTTTGTGCTCTGCTTGTCCAGTTGCCTCACAAAGGCACTCATATTCAGACAGCTTTCTAACTACCTGGAGAGATGTGTGAATGACTCCCAGGCTCAAAGACAAAGGCAGTGCTGCAGTAGCGAAGTGTCAACTCCTCTGTTAGGCTGGCTACTCAGAGGATTAGTCCAGAGGCATGCTTCAAAAGGGAAGCCACCTTGGAAGGGCTGCCTGGCTGAACACCCCTGAGCAGGATGTCTTTTGTCCCTGTAGACAGTGTAGAGACAGGGCCAGGGAAGGGGAAACTCACCCCAAACCAGTTTTACCATGGGCATGTTGGCCCCCACGTAGCCACACCTCTAGGGTGGGCTTTCTTGCTCCTCACAACAGATAAAGGGTCGTGCCATCTTGAAGGGGGCAAGAATGTGGCATTCTGCGATAGCCAAATGCCACATTTCACAGAAATATTATCTCTAGATAGGAGGGTGCCAAATAGCTCATAGGGTAGTGACCATGTGGTCCCCTCAGGGCCTTTTCCTGGGAAAAATTCGGCACCCCTGGCATGATAACCCTCAGTACTCACTGGATCTGGAAAGAAAACAAGAAGAAGACCACTCTGCACCCGTTGGAAGTGCACAAAGAGAGGCTGCAACGCTAGAGTGACTGCACCTGCTGCACTTTGGGCTAGTAGAGTTTAGACCGTGTTCTGTGTGTTTAGCATGGGGAATCACTGATCCCTGAAGCAGAGACTCCAAAGGCAATTGGTCGACCCCCAGAACAGCACTGGGGACGTTAAAGCTGCAGGAGCCCAAATTGTACCTCTGGTAGCCACTGTAGAAGTCTTGCCACTACCAGGCTCCGGGCACCCCCAAGGACAATTCAGAGATAGCCAAAAGGTACATCCATGCCTGATGGACTCATGAGTGTTTGTTGTGACCAGATTTGCCACCCAAGAGGGACATAAGCCTCCACCAAATATTTGCACCGTGACTGCTTCGTTGCAGGAGCTCAAGGTCTGCATTGGCAGCCCTTGGAAGCCTGCTAAGAGGGCTTTGTGGGACTCTGAAATCTGTGACCACTGTTGCCCCACACGTGTAGACTGATGACTCAACCAGACTTCATCCCTGTGGACTGCACAACACCCGGAGCATCCTGGAGAATCTTTGAGCCTGCATCCTTCAGCATTGGGATCACTCCATTGTGGTCTACGGCGATCATCCTGTAAAGTTTGGAGCATGCTCTACAAACACTCTGGTGGCCAGGTTACTGTCCAGAGTATACTCTCTGGGCCCCTGGACCTCTGTCCTACCTGACTTGGTTGCCCAACTCGGGTCAGAGTTGTCAAACTAACTTTTCCAAACTTTTCAAAAGTTTTAAAAAATGTTGTTGACCAATGCTTGTTTGCTGTTGATGGTAAAGATATTTATTCCTTTAAAAATCTATATCTCCTGGACCTTCCAGTAGATTTTGATGCTCAAGGTCTCTAAAGATACAAAAAATCTAATCTATTTTTCTAACCTGGTGTCTTGTGTTGTGTGACTTTTTTCTTCTGTTGTTTGGTCTTGTTCAATAATTTACATATTGTTCCTTTGCTAAGCTTTACTGCTCGCAGCCACAGCTACCCAGGGTTGAGCTTATGGTTGAGGAAGTGTACCTGACTAGACTCAACAGTATTGTGGCTACCCAGCCATACCATATAGTACACCCCAAATACTCACAAAACTCATGTTACAGTTGTAGGGTCTTCATTAATGCTGCCATAGATCAGATTGTTAATTGAATCAATTCTGGTTTACCTAAACACTTTCATCTGGTTCTCAATGTGGTTGCCTGTTTTATTTAGGCATAGGCCCTTTTTCCCCTCTGAATAGATTTTAGGTGCTTTCATAGCGTGCTGCACTCTAGGCACTATGTTCAGTAAAAACAGTAGCTATTTGAGTGCCTAGCCAACTCAGCAGCATGTAGAGAGCCTTTGAGTAGCTGTGATATGTCCATCTCCATCTGCACAGGGGGTCCGTTTATTCAGCTCAATTGCAGTGACTAGTGTGTTGTGTTAGTAAAATAAGTCAGTCCATCAAGTCACTTGAGAAAATACCTGTTACAGGACTGCACTCACCTTACATTCTCAGAGTAGATGATCTGAACTCTTGTTTTGATTTTAGGTTGCCCTATGCAGCTTATATAGTGGTAGTGAAACCATCAGCTCCCCTTTCTAAATAGCTTCCATAAATGAAGTTAACTACAGTGTCTTTATCCAAAAAATATATTTTATTTCCAAGTCGACAATAACAACATTATCTATGCAATTTAGCATAGCTCTAGTGGCATAATGTATAATATTAGACATATGGTTACATTTTTCCCCAATAGCATGCACTTTGGTAGCTGGGTATGTCTTTGAACCCAGATTATTGAGATAGGAAGATAATTCCAACAAAAGCAAACCAGATGGGATGTGGGAGAAGCAACACCAAGGCAGGCTGGCTGGGCAGAAGCTGAGGTCAGAAAACTATGCATCTAATGTTCCAAGCCTAATATGGCTGGAGGCGATGGCAGTCGCGGCTACTGCCTGGAAGGGGTGGGGGGTGAAGGGGCAACGCATGGAGTGAGAGGTGTGGGTGGGCAGTAAAAAAAAAAAAAAAGTACCTGCCTCTCCATGATCCACTGCTCCGCTTCAGCCGCCTCTCGTCTTCTTCCCTCCCCAACCAATCCTGCCGCTTCTCTCATGCTGTTACACAGCATGAAAGAAGTGCTGTGCTTGGCCTGAGTGGGCAGAAATGCCGCTCAGGGAAGGAGTGGGGCACTGCGCTTGGTCTCCACAAGGATCCACACAGCTGGGTGGAGAGTTTCTAAGTGTGCATGTAAGTTTGGCCAGCCTCGGATGGCCGGCCGACGGGCCATTCTGACATGCGCACTTAGAAGCACATCACTACTCCTCCTCCACTTGTTGATGTAGAGGAGGCTGGCCTCGTCCCAACCTATGAAAGCAGAAAAAGAAAGGGATAATAAAATACTTTAATTATCTCTTTATTTTTCTGCTTACAGCTGTGGGGCGACGCTCCACCGCCATAGCAGAGGGGGCACCCCTGAGCGATGACCTTTGGAAATTATCAAAAATGTGCTTGGGGCAGCTTACATAGTTGCAGTAGGGAAGGGGTCCCTTACCTTTTGTAACACCACATACATTTCCCAAGTATTCTTAGGACTGGTTGAAAAGTAGTAATTTTGTATGGCAGAAAGTGCTACCCTTAGAGCGCAGCTCAGAGCAAAAAACTAAGAATACCAAATAATTTTGAAATATTAATAACTGAGTTTATAAATTAATCAAAGTAATTACATTTTCAAACAATGGGAGTTAAGCTTGGTTAGAATTAATAATTTTTCAAAATGAAATGCTCAGGGGTTGAAATGATAATGCTTTGGTGCTAATGCTCTGATAAGTGAGAGATGTCTTGCACTTGCAGCCGTGTGCCTGCCTTCCAATTCCCCTGTAGCCTTTAGCCATGGTAATCGCACCAGTTGAGATCTTTAGGGAATCTTTCAGACTGCAGGTTCCTGGCAATAGATCACTCTGAGAATAAATGGTCTGTGCGGTTAACTCTTCTTTTGCTCACAGTAGTGGGGCACCTGGCGAGCAGGCCATGATAAACAGTAATGTGCCTACTGAGGCTAGTAAGGTGTATATGGCCTGCGCCTAGGCTTTTCCTGTGAACACCTGAGCCACCAGGCTTCCTGAAATGGATTGCCGAGCAACTTAATATGGGAAGAAACAGATATAGCACTTCTCGAATGTCCATGCTCAAAAGATGTACTTTATTTAACTCTCTTTAGTTCAAATGTATGCCTTTCGTTTAAAATGAAAACCACGCTGTTGATAATATTCTAATGCATTTTTACAATTTCAAACAAAATCGCTCCGATAAGTGTTTAGAGGTAAACCACTTTCTCAGACCAAAGTAATTGTGGTCCGTAAAGTGTGATAGAAATAATCTTAACGAATGACAGAAATAATAAATAAATGTACAAACTTCCACAAAAAAGTGTTCAATGAAAAACGTGCACATTATTCTATATTTTATAACATACATCTCATGTGCGATATGATACTTCACATTGTATGCTTTTCGCCTTGCTATGAATGAATCATTGAAAATGATTTGTAAAATGCGCTATTACCCATGGTGCATCCTGGCACTCAGAAAGAATCGTCCAGGATCGGCAAAAAGGAAAAGAAACTAAAATTGACGGAAGAGCCAGATCTTGGGATGTTTCCAGAAAATATTTAGAGTAGGGGCAGCAAGAATGGATTAAGGGCCGGCATTCCAAACTACATTTCCAAAATCCCAGATAGGAGAGTGATTGACCTCCTGGTCGGCTTCTTATAGTCCTAAAATTTTGAAGAAGCAAAGAATTTCCGCATCTCAGGGATCAGGTGGAAAGTAAAGTTTAAGGCCCGTATTTATACTTTTTGACGCTAAACTGCGCTAACGCAGTTTAGCGTCAAAAAATTTTGCGCCGTCTAACGCCATTCTGAAGCGCCATGCGGGCGCCGTATTTATGGAATGGCGTTAGACGGCGCAATCAGACCGGCGCTGCCTGGTGTGCGTGGAAAAAAACCACGTAGACCAGGCAGCGCCGGCGTTGGGAAAAAATGACGTTAGGGCGTCTTAAAATGGCGCAAGTCAGGTTGACGCTAAAAAATCGTCTTAACCCGATTTGCGCCATTTTTTCGACGCCCAGACGCCATTTCATGACTCCTGTCTTAGTAAAGACAGGAGTCATGCCCCCTTGCCCAATGGCCATGCCCAGGGGACTTGTGTCCCCTGGGCATGGTCATTGGGCATAGTGGCATGTAGGGGGGCACAAATAAGGCCCCCCTATGCCACAAAAAAAATAAAAAAATAAAAAAAATTATACTTACCTGAACTTACCTGTACTTCACTGGGATGGGTCCCTCCATCCTTGGGTGTCCTCCTGGGGTGGGCAGGGGTGGCAGGGGGGGTCCCTGGGGGCAGGGGAGGGCACCTGTGGGCTCATTCTGAGCCCACAGGTCCCTTAACGCCTACCCTGACCCAGGCGTTAAATTCAGGCGCAAATGCGGGTTTTTTTGACCCGCCACCTCCCGGGCGTGATTTTTGCCCGGGAGTATAAATACGACGCATTTGCGTCGCCGTCATTTTTTTAGACGGGAACGCCTTCCTTGCATCTCATTAACGCAAGGAAGGCGTTCACGCAAAACAATGACGCTCTTTCTTCATACTTTGGCGCTAGACGCGTCTAACGCCAAAGTATAAATATGGCGTTAGTTTTGCGCCGAATTTGCGTCGAAAAAAACGACGCAAATTCGGCGCAAACGGAGTATAAATACGGGCCTCAATCTTCTGCTAAGGAAGCCAGGGCCAATGCCATGAAATGCCTTGCATGTCAGACAAAGTGATTTGAAAATCACCTTCTTCCTGAAGCAGAACCAGTGGAAATCACTTAGGAAACAGGAGATCAAGTGCCGTGGGAGGAAACTGAGAATTAAGTGCGAATTGGCATTCTGAATCATCTCAAACTGCTATAAAATATAATCTGGCAACCCTGCCTAAAGGGAGCTGCAGTAATCTAGTATGGAAGTGCCTGGATGGTAGATTTGCGAGATGAGACAGGGCGGAAAGGGATGGTTTTCATAAGCATTTTCAGGTTGAAGAAACAGGAACTGAGGTTTTTAATTGGTGTTGTTGAGTTCAGAGGCAACCAGGATGGGAGAGTGGCCACCAAAGTAAAGGATTTCAGTTTTTCAACTTAAAGCTTTAGATGGGTGCTGGCCATCAGACAAACACTGTTAACATGCAGGTCGAGATGCATTCTTTTGTGGCTGAGGTGTTATGAGCAAAAGATATGGCAATTTTATAGATCATCAGCACATGATATTAAGTCAAACTCAAGTGATTTGACAACAGGTGGGAAACGTAAAAATTAAAAAGAGTCAATACTAAGTGAGGAGCCCTGTGGTACCCCACAAGGTACTGGCTTGGGAAGGACTGGAAGGGGTTTGGCGAAACACACAGAGATCCATCTGAAATATTAGAATTTAGGAATTTAAGGGTGTTTGAGTGGAAACTGCACTATAATAGACATCTAATCAAGATGGGGTGGGAAACCATATACAGTACCACTAATAGGTCTAACAGGACCAGGAGTGCAACCCTTCCTCATCCATGATGGACTTAATGTTATCTGTGCGAGCAATTAAGGCAGTCCCCTTATAAGAGTGCTGATGGAGCCTAGATTTTGTGTCATTCAAAAAGGCCTTACTTTCTATGTGGCAAGAGAGTTGTATGTTAACTTCTTTCTCTAAACTCTTTAAAGGAAAAGGGAGGCCTGACACAGAGTGGCAGTTAGAAAGTGCCTTGGGAGCTGCTGTAGCATTTTTAAGAGAGGAATGATCATGGTGTGTTTTTAAAGTGGGAAAGACATCAAATTTAAGAGATGTGATGCAGAGTTCAGAGATGGCTGGTGTGATCAAACTGGAGATAGTCCAAAATGTGATTGGGTCTGGGATTGAGTGGTGATCCTGATTCCATGGTGGTTATTAATGTAATAATGGCATCTCAAAAGGGTAATGAGAATTCAGAAAGTAAAGAGCAAGCTTTGGAGGTAGATGGAAAAGCCAGAAGATCAAGCCTTTCTATATCAAGATCCTCCCTGAATCTTGAAATTCTTATCAAGACAGAAGGTATAAAGGAAGATGCATGTATAGTTACAATGAGTAAGTTGCAAGAGGAAATGACAAGTTGTTGATGTTAATTTTAGACCATGTGCGAGCGTGGCATGAGGCAGTGGGAGCTGCTTCATGTTTTTTAATTGGATGGAAGGGAGGGCAAAAGGTTCTGCAAAGTGATATGACCACGTCAGTGGAAAAGGTAGACTGACTATCAAGTTTTCCACAGACTGATAAAGACTGGGCCTAGATTATGTCCAGGTAAATGTGTAGGGTACAGGAACTTGAGACTGTCTCGAAAGCAAATCAATTTTGGCTGTGGAACTGGAGTCATGAAGAACTTCAAGGTGATAATTAACATAACTTACTGAAGCTCGTTGTGTTTAATATAAAAGGAGAGAGGAGATTTGCGAGCTCAGTAGCCCAGAGGCCCAGAGCCCAGAGGACTGTGTATCAGAACGTGTTGGGTAAATGACGCTGGATTCCCTCCTAGCACCTAAAACTCGCTCTAGGGGATGCCAGTTCTCGCTCATGCTCGCCAATTCTCTCTCACACTTGCCAGCCTTGATGAGCTGCAGGTGAGGAAAAACGCCACTATATGGTGGAGTGCAGAATTTTATCATACCTTTCCGTTGTATGCATAACTTGGAGTGGCCAAAACTCTGCAAACTTCGCCAGCGGCGCGGAATTGTTTTGCCCACCCCTAATATATATGGATCTAAAAATTATAGCTATACAGTTGTGCGTCTATGATGGCAGTCCTTTCTGATACTGAACTTTCCATGAAGTATGGCACATGCAAAAAAAGCTGGATTAAAAGAAACATGGAGCCACATCTCTGTTATAAACAAAAAATCTGGCTAATTATCACAAATAAAGCCATAAAGGTCCTATTGAAGTTTTGACAAAGAGCGTATACTCATGAAAGAGCAATTAAAATCAGTAGCTAATTCATTCAGAGGATGATGAGAGGATTTTGGAAATAAAATAAAAGTGTTTACTAAGAAAATGCATGGGAGAGTAGAAGGCTTGCACGAAAGAGCAATTAAAATCAGTAGCTAATTCATTCAGAGGATGATGAGAGGATTTGGGAAATAAAATAAAAGTGTTTACTAAGAAAATGCATGGGAGAGTAGAAGGCTTGCACTTACAGCAGGTGAAAAGGTCCTTCCAAAGCTAATGGGGCCTTAATAAGACAAATGTGTGCTTCAGGTTTGAGACTATGAAGCTCTGTGGGTGAGTAGCACAGGGGCAGCTTCGTATCTGTCTTAAAAGGGAGCTAGTGCTGTACAGTGTTGATGAGTGCGGGTGAAGATGGGGTTGCCTTTGGTGCACCTTAGGCTTGTGGATCGAGGCACCTCCTCATTACAAATAAAATAAAAGGATAAGCACTCAGATTTCAGTAGTAGTGGGAACAGAAGGAAGTTGCTACAATCTCCAGGAGGATCAAATCCTCCCATAAATAGAGTGCTTCCTGAAACATCCCACAGCAGCACAACTCAAAAAGTATGGCCCTCATTATGAACATGGCGGTAAATACAGTCGACCACCGTGGCGACGGCGAACAGAAGACCGCCACTGGCGGTGAACGGAAACCCGCTATATAATGAAGAAAAAAATCAGAAACAGACAAAAATCTCCCTGCCACCAGTCACCGCAAGGACCTTGTCGGCAGAAATGCTGGACCTCCCACCCCACCACAGCCGAGCACACAAACACCCCACCCTCCAAATAATGAAGCACAAATCACCGCGGCGGCCATTGGCAGTACAGACTGCCACGGGTGGCAAGTGGACCCAACAGTAGGAAATGCATACATTGGCAAGTTCGAAACCCACACACCTGACATACATCCACAACACTATAAAACACTCACAGACACACCCCACAATCCTTTGCATCGCCAATAGGAGAAGCCAGATGGACAACAGTACAAGCAGACACTGAACACCACATCACATGACTCACACACCCAACCACACAAGAGCACCCTCACCTGTATCCACACAAGACACCATTCACAACACTCGCCATGGCACCCCCCAAACACCCACACTTCACAGAAAGGGAGCTAAGGACCATGGTGGACGAGATCCTGAAGGTGGAGCCACAAATATTTGAGGCACAGGTCCAGCACACACCCTCGCCAGGAAGATGGAGCTATGGCAGACAATAGTCAACAAGGTCAATGCAGTGGGACACCATCCACGACCAGAGACGACATCCGCAAGAGATGGAACGACCTGCATGGGAAGGTTAGGTCCATGGCATCCAGGCATCACACTGCAGTCCAGAAGACTGGGGGAGGACCTCCACCAACTCCACCCGACTACACTGACTGGAAGGAAAAGGTACTGGCCATCCTGCACCCTGAGGGACTCACTGGATGCACTGGAGGAATGGACTCGGGTAAGTCATCTACAATTACCCCATATGCATCACACCTAGAATGCATGCACACCTCACCCCTCCAACTACCACCAGGACCACAACCCCACCATCACTATATCCAGTCCCCCTGCATGCCCACAAACCCACTAACAGGCCCACATCCCTCCCCCTGTGCACAGCCACCCACCCCTGCAAGGAATCACAATGGCCTACAGCACCCACAATGCACCTCCACATCCTAAGCAAAAAGCAATGCTAACCTCACGAAAGCATCCTGCATGGTCCCAAAGTGTAAAAAAAAAACTGCACAAAACTGCCCAGTCCTGTGCACCCCATCCGATCATGCAATTGTAACAGACATGTCCATTCCCCCCAACAGGCATCACCACCCATGCCACCCTGATGGACAGGACAAGGAGTGGCAGTGCCCCACAGGGAGACAGAGGCACCTCCCAGGACACTGGGGATGGGACCCTGCATACTGACAATCACCCTGGCCCCTCACACAGTCCTGGGCTGTCACCATCCAGCAGCCCCACCCAGGGTACCACTGACACCCCTACCACCCAGCCAACAACATCAGCCCAGGGCAACCGTCCCCACACCTGTGTATCCAGGCCACAGACTGGTGGAACACATGGACAGAGGCCACAGTCACCCCTACCAACAGGCAGGTGGCCCCAGTACAAGTGGAACCGCCAGAGCCTGTGCAGGGGACACAGGCACAGGGGGCTCGGCCCAGTGGGAGGTCCTCAGTGGCCCAGGAGGGAGGCCACAGGATGGATGCTGCAGCCCAGGACATGATCTCTGAGGTCCTGGGAGCATACCACCATACCCAAGACAGACTGGCCCAGATAGTATCCACCCTGGAGCAGAGTCAAAGGATGCAGCTAGCACACCACCAAGAGGCCATGGAGCAGTGGAAACTGCACAATGCCACAATGGCCAGAATAGCAGGTGCGCTGCTGCACCTTGTCCCAACACAGCCTGAGGCCCACACAGACCAGGAAGCCCCTACTACAGGCCAGGATTCAGACCCGACAACAACAGCATCAGCAGCTACTGCACATGTTCCACCCTCTCAGGACACACAGGGGACATCCATCTCAACCCGTACAGGCCAACACCAGGCACCCAAACGTACCCTCAGGCCCAGATATGGCACTGGAACACCTGCCAAGACCAAGGCCCCCTCAAAGAAGTGACCCCGGCAAGAACTGTCCTCCAAGTGTCCCACTGAATCAATGACCAAACCGTGTGAAAACTACAACAAACTCCTGTAAACATTGATGGACCTACCACTACTGCCAACAAATGCTGCAGCCATGTTGCCATATTGTACAACCACCAGTAGCCCCCTCCCATCACTGGAATCCGCACGATTTAATCCCTGCACCAGTTCACCCATTACAATGTCCCCTGTCATTATGTTGAAACAAAGTGAAGTATGGATGCAACTGTATGATAACTCATTTAATATTATCTGAGTAGCAGGAAATGCACCACACACATTACATGTTGTTGTGCCTACAGATGTGTTGAACTATTATACTATAATGTAACCTGTCCTATGCAGACCTGGTCACAGTGGCAATGAGTATTGACCCAACACCCCCCTAGATGACAAGGCACACTGACAGTATGCTGCACAGACAGCAATCTCATCCAATTGTCCCACAGAGTTACTGGTAGTAGAGTTGTATCAGTTGGGTCCTGGAATTTACATCTTCCCCCTCCTCATCATCACCATCATTCTCATCCCCTCTCTGAGGAAGCTGGTCTGGATATACAGCACCATCCTCCTCCAAGAGGGGGATAGAATTTCTCACAGCTACGTTGTGCAGCATGCAGCAGGCCACCACTATTCTACACACCTTTTCAGGCCCATAGGCCAGGGAGCCGCCAGAGATATGTAGGCAACAAAATCTAGCCTTCAGGAGACCTATTGTGCGCTCTATCACCCTCCTAGTACATCCATGGGCCTCATTGTAATTCCTTTCTGCATCTGTTCCAGGATTCCTCACTGGTGTCAGGAGCCAACGCAAGTTGGGATAGCCAGAATCACCTAGAAAATGGTGCAAGACAGGACTGTCATTGACAACCCTCAGAGGCAGACAGCCTGGTGGTCTGCTATATAGCATTAAGTGTCAGAAACACCTACCTATGATCCATCCTCTGTCCTCTTGTAGTTGTTCCACCTTGTGTGGCACACTACTGTTCCTCAGCACAAAGGAATCATGGACTGATCCAGGGAACATGACATTCATATGTGAGATGTACTAGTCTGCAGTACACACCAATTGAATGTTCATGGAATGAAAGTTCTTCCTGTTTCTGTACACCTGTTCA
The DNA here is from genome assembly GCF_031143425.1 of Pleurodeles waltl. Classification (NCBI taxonomy): domain Eukaryota; kingdom Metazoa; phylum Chordata; class Amphibia; order Caudata; family Salamandridae; genus Pleurodeles; species Pleurodeles waltl. Next base: position 404,975,923 of record NC_090440.1, read on the forward strand.
CTGACTCTTGGGGGGATGATAGCTATGTGGGTGCCATCGATGGCACCTATCACATGGGGTATGTTGGCAAAGACATAGAAGTCCGACTTGATGGCAGGGAGGTCAGCACTTTGGGGAAACCTCACATACGACTGCAGGTGTCGTACAAATGCATTCAGGAATCTGGACAGTATAATGCTAAACATTGGCTGTGAAAAACCTGCACCCATGCCCACTGTCACTTGAAATGAGCCCGTGGCCACGAAATGGAATGCATAGAGCACCTGTACTTCAGTAGGGATGGCGTGCTGATTACGATTAGCCGGTCTCAGTGCTGGATCCAGTAATGCACAAAGTTCATCAATAGTAGCACGAGTGAGTCTGTAATTGATAATGATGTGACGCTCCACCATGGTCCGCAAATCAACAAGTGGTCTGTACACCGATGGGGCCCTTCCTTGCCACAAGGGTCTGTACCTAGGTGGGGTTGAAAACACGTGTGAGGAACACACACACATCTGCACAAATTGTTTCTCATTCAATGCTTTGTGTGTGTGACATTACAGCAACATGACCACAATGAAATATCAGGACTGGTCTGGTTAGGTAATGTATATTGTTTCATGCCTTTCGGTGTTTAGAGGACAATAGGGCCTGCATTGTGCTGATGAGGGTTTTACAACTGCGCAGTTAAGGCCAAAATGTCTGCCCCCTGTAATCCAGAAGTGTGGTGGAAGTGACCTCATACCGCTAGCCGTTGACGTAATACCGTAAGGCGGTGTTTACCGCTGTGCACAAATTAATTGGTTAACATGGTTGTCAATGGGCATTGTTAGCGTATCATGATTACCGCCGGCAGTGGCGGTGCACACCGCAGCGGTGCGTACGCGAACTCATCACCCCAACTTCACTTGACTCCCGGATCTCGTGCATGCAGGTACTCCACTGAGTGTACTGCTGTGTCCTGCCTCTGGTCATGGAAATGGCACGTGTTGCAGGGGAAAGAGCCCCGGCCTTCAGCAATGAGGAATTGGAGAAGCTCGTGGACGGGGTCCTGCCCCTGTATGCCAAGCTCTACGGTCAGCCAGAGGTACAGGTGAGTAGGAGGATTGGGATGCATGGATGTGTGTAATGGTGGTTGTTGGCTGCATACATGTGTGCACTTGTGACACTGTATGGTCCAGGGTTGCCGACATGCTGCGTGTGTGTGTGCTGTTAGGCTGTTTGAAATGTCCATCCCATAGTGGACGTATAGCCAACAGTATATGATTGGCCAGTGTCTGACCTCATTGTTACTTTTCTGTGGGTCCCTTATAGGTAAGCGCCCACCAGAAGAGGGGACTTTGGAATGTCATAGCCAAGGAGGTGCGGACCCTGGGGGTCTGCAACCGGTGGAGCATCCACTGAAGGAAGAGGTGGGAGGACCTGCGGCGCTGGGCGAGGAACATCTGTGAGGCCCAGCTGGGGAAGTCCTCATAATGAGGAAGAGGTGCCAGTCGGGCACTGACCCCCCTTATGCAACGCATCCTGGCGGTGGCGTACCCAGACCTGGATGGGCACTTGAAGGCTGCGCAACAGTCACAAGGGGGCGAGTACATATACCATATTTTGGCTCCTTGATGGATGTGTGTGTGTGCGTTCGTATTTATGCTGTCAAGTGGCAGGGATTCTGACTGATGTCCATCTACATAATGGCCCCCGTGGGGAGTAGGGGTGTTTGGGTCAAGTCTGCAGTACGTGAGGTCCTTAAGTTAATTGGGGAATGGCTGTAGAGCAGAGTTCTGGACACTAGTCAGGGGCATAGCCATGTGTATATCGGTAGGTGCTGCCTAGTGGAATATTTTCTGGGTGGGTGTATGTGTGAACCACTAATGTACCTCCATTCAGCTATTTACAAGTGTCTCTCCTGTTTTGTCTCCCCATCCCTGTTCTCTTGCGAGGGAGCTGAGGCACCGGCGAGTGGGGAGGCAGCAGCCCACAGATCCTCGGAGGCAGAGTCGTCCGACCCCAAGGGGACCAGTGGGTTGGAGGGCAAAGGCAGTATACCACAGGGAGGCAACTACCACTGGAGGTAGTTACTCCGATACCTCCTCCTCCGATGGAAGCTCTCTGGCGGTGGCGGACCCTAGTGGGCCCACCCCTATTGTGTGATCTTCCGCCACCCCCGTACCATCACCGCCCTCCCAGTTGCTCCCCACCGAGTTGCCCGTGCCCGCTCAACAGAAGGGTGGGCGTCTCCTTTGCTCCAGGCACCTCCTCCCCTGCTCCAGTCAGCCCTGCTGCCCTCACGGAGGAGGCTATTGACCTCCTGAGAACCATCTCTGTAGGGCAGACAACCATCGTCAATGCCATTCAGGGCTAGCATCAGAGGTGCAGCAGACCAATGCCTATCTGGATGGCATTCATGGTGCCGTGTCTGGCCTACAGAGATCTTTTCAGGCCCTGGCCTCCTCTTTGATGGCAGCCAGTGTCACTGGTCATTCTGTCCCCCCTCCAACCACCTCTACCCCTTCCAGCACCCACTCCCTTCACCCGTCCAAGCACACATTCTGATATGCAGGCATACACCTCAACACACAAGAAGCACACTTCAAAACACAAGCACCCCACCTCCCACCACAAGCATACAAACAGCTAACATACACATGCACACACACACCAACATGCACTTCCCCCAGTATGTCCACCTCTTCTGCCTCCCTGTCTGTCCCCTGTACATGCACACCCATAGGCACTGCACCCTCATTCAATGTTGATGACCCTATTTCTGCAGTCACCACAATAGCACACATCCATTCATGCACCCTAGACACCACACCTGCACTCACCACAACGACTTCAGTTGACACATGCAGCACACTCACCAGACTTGCAGACACCCATACAACATCCATTTACACTGGCAGCCTGCCTTGTCCCACTGTGTCCACCCGCCCTCCTCCCAAGACACTCAAATGCACGAGAACACCCACCCATCACACATCCACAACACCGAAGCATACTGTCCAGTCACCTACACCCACGTCACACACACCTACATCTGTCACGACCACTCCCTCTACCTCCACTCCCACGCCTCCCTCCAGGTCCACCCCAATTGCACCTAAGAAACTTTTCCTATCCCGTGTTGACCTTTTTGAACCCATTGGCCCACTCCATCTCATCCCTAAACATGCTCACCTCCTTGCCCTGTCCTCTCCTCCCACGTCACAGCCCGTCCCTGTCCGCCCTTCCCATTACCGTGCTACCTCCCCTGTGAGGAAGAGATCCCATGCTGGCCCAGGAACATCTGCCTTACCCCAGGACAAGTCCGCTCCACCAGCTGCTGTGACAAAACCTAAGCCCCCTCCACCTTCCAAACGAAAATCTAAGCCCCCCAGTTGTAAATCCCCACCCCCACCACCCCCTGCCCCTGTTCCCTGAGGTGCCTGGATGCCTCATTGTTTCCCCTATGAGGTGGAGTACCATTGCACTTGTGGGAGTCAAGTTGGGGCCATTGTGGCCCATCGGACTTCTATGACTATGGACTGACCATTGGCCTTCTATGCACTTCTGTTGCTCAGTGAGCACAATAAAGGTTAATGTGTGGCCTGTTTTGTTTGAGGCACACTCTGGATCCGTGGTCTTTCGTTTCATTGTTTGGGGGTGTTGGGCCCATGTATGTACTTTGGGCAGGTTGGATTTGCCTTGTGTCGGGTAAGTACCTCTTGCTGTGGGGTGTATGGCTTGTGCTGTTGTGAGGGGTTGTGGGTGCGTGCGGGGTGGGTGGAGTGGGTGGGTATATAACTGTGCCCTTTCTTCCCTTGTTTAGTAGGTTGCAGTACTTACTGCCGTCGTCTTCGTCGGCGGTCTCGTTCGTGGAGGTATATGGCAAGGATCTGCAACTCTCTCTCCATGTCTGCCTCGGCGTGTTGTGTGAGCCTCCAGTGAATGCTTCCTTATATTTGGTTCGTTTCCACCTGGCTTTGCGTGGCAGTGGTTCCCGCCCCGGAACTGACGCCGGTCTAGTGCTTCATTATTTGGTGGGCGGGTAGGGCCTTTCCGTCGGCCTGTGGGCGGGCTCTGCTGTCATTGTTGGCACTCCTCTGCTGGCGGTGAGTGGTTTTCAGGATGCCTGTGTTTCAATTGGTTCATTATTTGGCGGTTCGGATCGCACGTCTGTTGGCGGTTGTTACCGCCACCACCGGCGGTGCAGTGTTTACCTCCATGTTCATAATGAGGGCCTATATCTGTGTAAACGTTAGTTTGATATGAATGCAGGATAAATGATCATGAGATCTGAGCACTACATTACTTAAATAGTTTGTATTTACTCCCATTGTACTTGACAATGAGATCAAGTCTGTTCACTTTCATAGACCATACTAACCTACCAGACAAAGGCGTAGTGAAGCCCCCCGCTTTGCTAGCTTCAGCAGGGGTCAGAACAGCTTGTTTTTTTATTGCCCATCATTGTCTCATCCTCTATATGCAGGTCTCAAGATAAAAGTTGAAGCAAGTAAATATTTAAGGAAAGAGATAGATAGCAATAATGTGGGATCTGGCAAATGGGGTGCCAAAAGTGTTAACTTTGTGACAGACAGTAAAAGAAATGAATGCAATGACAACAAATAAATGAGAGGTTAATAGAGTTGGGGAACAAGAAAGGCCAACGGAAATAAGACAGCAAAGAAAGAAAACTGATCTGAAAAAAAGGAAGCATGGCTGAAAGAAGGCAACAAACGAAAAAGGGAATGAAAGGAAGGTGGCAAGAAGGAAATAAAAAACGAAAGAGAAAGAAAGGGTAAAAAGAAGATAAAAATAGAGGGAAAGAAAGTAAGAAAAAGAAAGGAGGGTGGCAGGAAGAAAAGGAAGAAGCAACGAATGATAAAAGAAAAACAAAGAGAGAAAGAAGAAAAGCAAAAAAACTAAATGCAATACTGTAAAAGAAATATGGAAAAGAGGAATGAGAGAAGGAAGAAAGGGCATTCATTGGAAGAAAACAAAACGAAAAAGAATTGGAGAAAGGCATAATGAAAAAAAGGGGAGATAGAAGGGTAGGAAGATAATAAATAAGGAATAAAAAGAATGAACAGGGAAAGAGACGAAGGAAGTGAAGATGGGGAGAAGGAAATGAAATAAAGAAGTTCAGAAAGGTAAGAAGGCAAGATGGAAGGAAAGAATAATGCTCAGAAGGAAATTGAGATGGAAAATGGGAATTAAGAGAGAGTGGAAAGAAGGAAAGAAATAATACTATAAAGTAGAAAAGAAAAAGGGATATAAAGAATACAAGAAAGGTAAAAAAAAATAGAAGGTATGACTGAATGACAGCGAGAAATAAATAAGGAAAAACTGAATGAAAAATAAAATGAAAGAAAGACCATAGAAGAAAAGATAATATAAACGCAACAAAGCAGGAAAAAAAGAAGGAAAGGTTGTTAAACATGCAACTGTTTGGCCAATGTCTTTTAAAATTGTGTTGTAAAAGCATTATTTTGAGCTATTTACAGTTCTCATAGGCCTGCGTAGAAATAAATGGTTGGGATCTCTCACTTTGTTTGCATTTTTAGTGTCATGTGATTCAAAGTGGGGGCGTTTTATTTTTCTGGGTGCTCCGTGGCCACCAGATCAGTCAGTCGGTAGTGCAATGTTGCATAGCTAATTTCATGTCTTCTCGATATTCTCAGATTGAGATATGAACCCAGAGGTTATAACGGAAACGTTGATGACATTTCACAGAAATGTAATACCGTTCTTTGGAACTTCTTTTTACCTTTAATTTTAAGAAATGTATTAACAATACCAGTATTTAACCCCGAGGCGCTGTGTGTACTCTCCAACCTTTCAACGTTAGAAAAAAACACAAAGGGACAGATATAGCAAAGGTTTTTACCCATTCTGTGTCTGGGAAAAAGTGTTTGCACATATGGCCCAAAGATACTTCCAAGGAAGGAAAAAAAGCATTACGAAACAGCAGGTTGGCTACATACAGGACAATGCTGCCATCTAGTGGCATTCGCGGGAACCCTTTTTGTATCGAGCAGATTTTATAAATGTAGTAAATAAATCTGTCTAAATTTGAAATAAAGATTCCTTACCCGAACAACAGCGACCGCAGAACTGGAACAAAAAAAGTGTTTGAAGGCGTTAATGGAAGTTGGGAAGTGTCCTCATTTCTCACGGAAGAGAGATACTTACTAATTTTCCTTGAAGTAATATGGATCTTTTGCCTCACCTAGATCGTTTTGAGCAAGGCAGTGTGAAAAGAACGCTTGGAACCAAACCATAATCTGTTTTAGGATTGTACTGATCAATTTAGAAGTGGGGAGAGAAGGATGCCTCAATTAATAGCTCTGTTGCATTATACACACAGTCTTGAAAAACACTGGGGGGCAACGAGACAAATATTTTAGGTCTCACTCATTGCGAGTGAGGTTCACACAACAGGAAGCCAAAACGAGGTTTATTTGCCAAGTGACCAGAAGCCCACGACCAGAGAGGACCGTCCCGCTTGGTGATCTGCAAAACTGGAAAACAGCGCAGTAGGCAATATCCTTCAGCGGGCAGTTCTAAGCTCCAAAACATGGAAGCCTATACATAAACTCACAGGGCGAGTCAAGCCAAGTACCCCACTGTGACTTTTAGGGACATATCCCGATATGATATGTTCTTGATACTTTGACACCTAACCCACACCAACACAAAACTACTATACATCACATACTACACGTTCACAGCACTTTAAATGGCATACCTGGTCAGAAAGGCTAGAAAATACTCTCTAAAATGTGTCCCTATTGAAAGCATCCCCGGAGAGCTACAGATGCTTCAGTGAGTCATTCAATCCCAGAGGGAGTCCTCTTACAGAGCAACTCATTTAATGGGAGAAACTGTTTTGTACACAATAGAGTAATATTCACATATTACAATGGCTAAGTGTATAGTGTATTGAGGATTTGGGGCTTGTTTTAGATTTCGGCAGACGGGTTACTCTGTAACAGCTGTGACAGATATCCCGTCCGCCAAAATGTAAATCCCATTATTTCCAATGGGATTTATATTTCGGCAGACAGGATATCTGTAACCGCTGTAAGGGAGTAACCCATTGGCCGAAATATAAAGCAGGCCCTAAGTGCAATTATTTTCATTTTACATGCAGTCTGATTTGTCATTTCACTTCTGTCACTTGCTATGTCATTCCAATTAGATCTCACTCTAGAGAATTTTCAGAACTTTACAGAATTTTCAGAACTCTGATAAAGTTGCCTCAGCTTGTCAAACATCGTATAGAATTTCTTCAACCCTAATAACTCAAGGACAGTACAGTTCTGAATATATTGCAACTGGTTCCGGACCCTTTCTGGAAGCCCTTGATAAACCAATGTTCACAAAAGAGGCATAAAAGGCTGGATTTCCACAATTTTTCCTGGGAAATTTGATAAAAGTGGCACCCAGGAAACCCCCAGTGAGGGCCTATCTTACTGTTATGCCACTCAGGCATTTTCTCAGTGGGCTGCAGGCTAGATTGCTGCTTTCACAGGTGGGTGGGTTGCCGTGACCCAACCATGCAGTAGCCATAACCACATTCTAGTAATGACCTGTAGAGTGAGTCTGGTTTAAATATGTTTACCAGGACTGATTTTGATTTCAAGTCTGGTCCTGTTCTTCTTGAGGTGTTGATGGTAGCCAGGTTTCCACCAGAGTCTTGGAGGGGCAGAGTCATGTCTCACGCTGCCCATGAGGTTTCCTGCTCACTGTATGGCATATATGGAACCTGCTGGGGGTCTGCTAGTGAATGCAGATGGCTTCTCAGTGCCAGTCGCTGACATGTTTATCTGATGCTGCATGGGGCACCACTTGAATAGGTCTTCACAGTCTTTAGGACTTTCAGGCATCAAACAAGTGCAGTTAGTGGTGAGATACTGAAAGGGCTCCTTTCCTCTTCGAAAGGCACAAGTGTCGCTCTGCATGTTGAGTTTTTCCTGTACTCCTCTTTCCCTGTCAAATCAGAGGCACACTGTCTTAGGGCCTGATTACGAGCTGGTTGGTGTATTCCGACTCCTGCCTAAACCCCAGTTTATGCATGAGTCGGAATTACGAGTTGGAAGGTATTTGATTTATCAGACGCGTTAAATTCCTCAAACTTTGTCAAATTTCGGCAGGTCAGACCTACCAAAATTTAACAGGGGGAAAAGCATAGGTATTTACTGTATCATGCAGATTTTGGTGCATTAAACACCAAAATCCACATTTTATTCCCCAGAAATTCGTTATAAGTGCTATTTTTTGCACTCTTTAAATAACGTACCTCATGGCGTCGTTATTTATGAAATGCATTCAATAGCACCTGTACTCGTAGTCAGGGACTTAGATGGGTAAATGGGATTGCGCTTCAGCTTCTACAAAAGCTTAATCTGCCTCGGTAGGCCTCTGGAGTATTTCCCAGGGTCGGTTACCTTATGTGTAAGCTGGGGTAAATTGCACCAGTTCCATGACGACCCTGCTGTCAGACAGACAGCAGCCTATACCATCAAGAGCAATGAGACAAGAGACAGCTCCACATGGAACATAAAAGTAAACAAAAGGAACCTACAGCACTACAAAGCATCCCTTATCAGCTCCTTACTAAAGTGGCCTGTGGTAAACCAGGCAATGAGTACATCTGATCCTAAGGGATTGTGGTGTGAATGAAAGATGTGCACATCTTTTATCCCATAGCAACAAGCCTAGGCTACCTCAAACAAAACAGGCCATACGTGAAGCCTATGCAAGGCTTACCAAATTAATATTTGGACAAATGTCTTGACAAAGTGAGTTGTCTCATACTGTTGTGTTAACATGTTGTATTCCCACATATTAATAACAGTTTTTATAAATGGCATCATACATAGAGTTATAAATAGGTAAATATAAACGAAAGGGGTGTTTGTTACCAAACAAAGCATTCCGAATGGCATGAAATAGGTAAGAGCAAAGCTTTAGTGGCCCATAATGCTAGTTTGAACTCGGCATTGAAAAACATCCCCTTTATTCACAGTTACAGATCTACAATAAATATGAGTTTCAGACCTGGCCACTGTTGTGAACAGGCTTTTCAAACTGCTGTTTTACTAATAGAAATGAACATAAACTAATACACACCACAAACACATCACAAGCTCACACATCCACCCATGCTACAAACATCTGCACACAACACAAATAGCATCTCAAGGCATGACATCTGTTAACCCGGGAATATTTGTTTGGTATTTAACATAAGAAAACATAAAATCACACTAAAAAAATAATAAATAATCTAATCTAAAAATGATATTATTTTAGTTGCTTTTCGCACAGGCTGTAAGGTGTAGATGGTTGTACAGAAAAGCCAGGAGTGGCCCCGAGTGAAAGCTGTAACCATAGCTAAAGATTTAAAGTGAAAACACGCAAACCAATGTCAACCGCTTTAAAATTCTGAGAGATGGAAATGCACGCTTCTGCCCCGGAAAACCCGACTGCAATCTTTGGGGCTACTAATGTGGAACTCAGTAATAAAGTATTTTATTTGTAGTTACAACTGTGGCCACCATCTGGAGGGAACTCCCACTTGTAGCACAGCACTCTCCTGCATCTGTACACTTTTTTCCCTTTGATTGCAATTTTTCTCATAGTAACAGTAGTCTAGATGTTATCCTCATCAGCAGGGTCAATGAAATCTCATTAGAAATGCAATAAAGCCATAGTAAATATGTATCTAAGAGTTGCCACACGTTTTTGTGATTTAATTTGAAGTGGTAGTACTGCATTACAAATAGGTAGTGTACCATCATAGCCCAGGAAACCACAAGCATAAGAGCGAGCAGAAATCCTGTGCTAACCGGTAGTTTTAAATACAGAACATGCAGAAACCTATCCGCACACTGCGCTCCAGTGAAAGATACATCTGTGGTAATGTCACAAACACCAGGCACAGTAAAGCAATTACCGACTCAAAGTATTATTTACTACACGTTATCCGTCAAGCTGTAAAGGAGCGCCCTAGGCAGATCACTGCGCTTACAATTGGATACAGGGTGTAGAATTGAAAAGAAGAGGTTTATTTCAGTGACTCTTAGGACGGTGGGATTACAGGTGTTCACTCACCCCAGCCCTTTGGTACAATGAGATATTGTAACATTCAGCACAACGCCTTTACCATAGAGCACTCGCATGTAATAAGCACCAATACAGTATGCTCATGTACCCAAAGCACAAAGCAAGCAGGATACAACAAATTCATAACTCCTTGTCTCTCATCGCCCTTTTGTTCGCACAGGCACTCTACTGCCATTGTTCTATTTCCAAACACTGCTGGGTAAAAACTCTCTATCTAAATCTCTCCCTCCTTGCCTGTTACTGAATAAAGAAGGCCATTGGTTTTGTTTCCTCTTTCTGACGAGACAGCGTCCCCTGTGAGCCAGGTTCTCTCTCCCTGTCTTTTTCTCTCTATTGCTGGTTCTCCCTTTTTTCATAAGAAATTCCTTCATCCCACTTCTTTCCCCCATATGATAGGGCCCTCTACAGGGTCATGAAAATGAGAAACTGACGGGGCACTGACTTCCATAGTGTCCGGCAGGAGTTACATGACTGGGTGGTTGCAATGCATCAAGGACATTCCGTGTGAGGCCCTGGCCATGCAACGTGCCAGACCAAAAGGAGTTTAAAGCAGGTTCAGAGCTTGCAGGTGAGGGGATGATCCGTAAGCGAACACCATTCGAAGAGTAGACATTCACCATGGAAGACGAAGGAGCACTGAGGGTGCCCTGCAATGGTGGCATGTTCATGTCGCCATCGGATTGCCAATGTGAGCGGCACTGTTTATGCTCTTTTTTTATGGACTGTAAAAGTAATACCTTATACCTTAATGCTATATAATGAGAAGCTATTCAGTAAAGAGCAGGTACTTATTCACTCAACCTTGTATGAGAGCGGCATCAACTTGAATCATGTCCATCATCTCAAGTCCTTCCTCATCCCTCTAATGTATGAAAATCTACAGATGGAAAGAAAGGAGGAGAAATGCAAAGAGGTAATCCCTATCCGGACATCCTTTAGAGGAAAGCAGAATTCCAGTCCAACCTCGCATTTCAGTGCCATCACCCTTTGTTGTTAGGAGAATGGGGACCTGCACACAGACACCTGGAATATTGATTAATTGGTCAATCATGTTTTCCCTCCTTGGGTGCAATCTGGACATTCCGACTTCAAATAAAGAACTCTAGTGACTGACTCCATTATCTATATGAATTATGATAAATGCGAATCCACAGAACATAGTTGCAGAAAATGCATCCAGAATATTGAGTCAGACTATGTTGTCAATTGAACTCTAAAAAAGATTTCTACTGGCCCTCATGGGAAGATTCCCTCTTCCAAATATCATCATCCTCCCTTGCTTACTATATGTTTCCAAGGCCATGTGACTGTTTAAAAGTAAGTCATTGTTCAAGAGTTTAAACACTTCCATGCACTTCTATTGCAATGGAAATCGTGGCAAAATTGCAGAACAAAAGTACTCAGTATTCAGAGGGAAGACTGAGAGTTCTATGTTTTTAATCCATGTAGACTAACTATAACTCGTGGTGCCTTGGTTTGAAGCAAAACCATTTACATCAGTGGATGAGTTAATAAAGGTCACCATGGTGGTAATGTCAACAGATCATCTCATAGAACTCTCAACCATGATGCACACAATGCAGGAGGGCCACGATGACTGACTGTGATAGGACCTTTTACATGCCAGAGCTTCCAATTCGTGGCAACAAAGAGTTTCCATGCACCAGGACTTCTGGGATGGCAAAGAGCAACAATATACGATGGTGATGAGCATTCTTGAGATTTGGATGGGATTTCCTAACATCCCTGAAACTCACACAGTGAATCTAACTATCAATACAACTATACAGATTGGGAGAGCTATATTGAACCTCTACTACCAATAAATAATGTCAGAGACTGGTGGAAGTCTGATTTAACAAGTACATATTCTGGCTCAGGACATGTGAAAAAAACAGATTATTGTGATACAGTAAACAATGTAAACGAATACTTGTACGTCTAAAGAGAGCTCGTATTTTTGTTAATTGTGCTGGGTCCTAGGGGTGGTAATATAAATAGGAACAGCTAAATGGTCCGACTCGTCTCAAGGAATTGAGCCTTGGTGGGTTAGTCAAAGCACAGCACAGTTGTGATAAGTAACTGAGGTAGGGATAACGAGAAAGGAATCTCACACACCTTAAGGGGAGTGGTCTCCAGGGACGTTAATATGACCAAGTTACATATTCGTACAATGTTAGACTGAGGCTGAAGAGATGAATTCATAAAAGTCAGCAATGACGTTTATTTCAGATGAGATGAAATGTACCAAAGAAGATAGGTGTGGGAGTTAGTCTGGCAAAAAGTATTCATAAGATCGGGGGGATGAACTCATAACATGGATGGAGATCCTGTGAATGATGGCAAGGCTCTCCACTGCTTAGCGTGTGCGTGGCTGGTGGGTAATTGTATGAATGGCAGGTATAAATTCAAGCGGGAGTTTGCCATGTCTTCGTGATTAGGAGAATATCTTAGGTTATCAGGTCAACAATGCCAGAGGAACTGATAATGATGAGATTCTTATTAGAGGCTAAAGGAAGTATCGGGGTATTTGATTGATGACTGGAAAACAGTGGTAGGATATGTAAGAAGAGGAAGAAGACACACGAAACGTATCTACTTTGTAGGTAGAAGAGTTTAGCCCACAGCCCTACCAGGCACAAAGAGGGAGTTGCAATACGACCTGCCATTTGCAGCTTTGGCACAATGCAATGGGGTTACATTCGCTGTATGATATGGTACAGTGATGCTAAAGGAAAAGGCAGAGAGGCTTCAGCAGGTAAGACAATGATGGACTCCTCCAAATTACATAACATCACTGCAAAATTGTTCCTGGAGCCAAGCGTAGGAGTGGTGACTCCTCAGATGCAGGATGTTGCTGGAGTGACATACGGAGGCCACAGGGAGCTCAAAATGTCATTTTCAGCAGGCATCTAACCTTGATAACAGTTTCAATTGAGAAGGATTGCCAAGTGCCTTACAGGGGAGTTCAACTGACCTATGAACAAATGAAGGAAGGGTTAGACAGAAATGGGATGAAGCATTGTGTATATTCATTGAAATGAATAGAATAATAGACAGGATAAGCTGCATCATTATAGAAGTGGCCACACGTGCAGTGAGCTGCGATTTGGTCTAGGGCTGTTGTAAGGATGGAATGATAGACAATCATAGCTTTGCACCCCTTGTCACTATAGAGTAAACAGCATTTCGAGTGGGCTCAGTGAATGGCAGTGAAGAAACAGTGCAACCTCTGGGCACAAGTCTTAGATTTTAATAGAGTCACAAAAGTAAAGGCTGCAAGTAACAGTCATGAATCTGTTTTACCTTGTAGAATCCGTGTATTTACTTACAAGGGCTTATATAGACATACAGAACATTTTAAATCAGACTCGTTCTCTCACTGGATGGTAGCTCAGAGTGTGTGCATTGTGGCCTTTACACATTTGAAATATAACCAGCTTCATCAGACGTCTTGTGGTAAATACCCACGTCGTCTTCAATCTCTTAATGTTAGCAGGTCATCAGAGGCTCAAGAAAAGCATAAATTTCTATTCTCATGATGTTGAGATGGTGGACTTTGTGAACACTGGCTGAGGTGTACCATAAACATGAAAGGAGTATGTTCTCCATACAGACTAACAGTGATGACCGTCAACAAAATAGAGTACATGGACTTGACATCAGCTTGACTAGCTTGGGTAGGAATTTGGCAAGGAGCAGCATCACTGTTTATCACTTCAGTGGAAGATTCTTGTGCTACCTAAAGATTTCACTAATGGAATTGGATGAAGAACTGTAACTGGAGGATAAAGAGATGTGTAAGCAAGATGTGATCCAAGCATCACTTTATGAAATATAAAGGTAACTTGTGATGGGCATTAGGCCCATACTATAAAGGTCTAATAAACTGTCAAGCAAACAATCTGCCTGATGACTGACACAGGCACATAAAGGTTCCACCACCAGCCATCCAACAGCCTTCCAACAGGCTGGCCAGGACTGGCAAAGTGCCAGCCTGGACCTAGCGGTTTTTGCATGCCTTGTTGCCATTAAGGTCGCACTGCAATATCACACACTTTAGGCGTAAGCCCTGTTATCCCCGGGGCTATCCATCAATCACCCTGTTAGCTCACCCTCTCCTATCTCGAAACAGTGTGGGATGGATTCCATAGACTCACTGACCCTACCCCATCCTGTGACAAGATGAGAAATGGTGAGGTGAAAAAGCAATAAACAAAACATTGAAAAGTGCAGTGAATGCTGTATTTGCTGCACAGACATCAGTTTTCAGTTTCCTGCTTTAGAGGTTGAGGCAGAAAAAAGCAGTGTACATGCCAGAGTGTCCACGCGCCAACAGCTGAGGAGCTGAAGAGATCAGTGTATGATGCTGAAGGTAGGTAAGCAACAACATTTTGTTAAATGTTGGGTGTGTGCATGTGCAAGAGAGAGTGTGTGAATGTGTGTGAATGTGTGTGCGTGTGTGTATGAATGTGTGAGTGAAAATTAGTCAAAATGAGTGAAACTTTGAATGAGAATCGGTGAGTCAGAGAAAGGGAGAACCAACACACTACATTAGAGTGAAACTGAGTGAGTGACAGTAAGAGTAGGTGCAAATGAGTGAATGACAGTGAGTGAGTATGAATGAGTGAATGGGAGTGAGTTTAAGTGAGATTGAGTTTTAGTACGCAAATGTAAGTTGTCAGAAGTGAGTTTGTATGTGTCAGTGTGAGTGAGAGGCAGAAAAGTGATCGAGAATGAGTGAGACAAACTGTTAGTGCGAATGAGTGAGTATGAGTGAGAATAAGTGATACTGAGAGTGAAACTGTGAGATTGAAAATAAGAATGAATGCATGTGAGTGAAGAGTGTGAGAGAGTGAATGTAAGTGAGAATGAATGAGTGTGAGTAAGAATGAGCTTGAAATAAATGAATGGATGTACATAAGCATGAGGGTGTGTGTGTCTGTCTGTGTGTGCAGCCATGCTTAACACACACGTAGGTAAACCTTGACAAACCCCGACAAACTAGTGTGCTATGGGGACCAGTATCGAAAGTGTGTTTAGGTACTTTCTAGCGAGGGCATGAAAAAAAATAAAAGCACAGTTACATTTGCTTCAGTCGCTGCATAACCCACTCCAGTATTAAAGGCACGTGTGGAATTAGAATAGCAAACAGTTACACACTCCATTATGGTCAATGATTAATTCTCGTATACATATACAAGTGATGATATGCGTGAGTGTTACCTTTACAAATTTGCTGGTGACCCTGGCATACTGGAGGTTATTTTGGCATTACGAGTACTAGTGCTGAAATGTTAGTGCTGGCATATTTAAAGTAATTCTTGGCACAATGGAGGACAACAATGGCATGTGGGATGGGGCCAGAGATAGGCAACCAAGGCAAAATGCTAACCTGGACATCCTGGAGGTAATTTTTGACATATGGGTCATCCATGGCATATGGATGACATGTATGACAACATTCTGCCATATTGTGTGTAACTCTCGTCATAAGGGGCATCCATGACAAAATGCTGGCCCTGGCACAATGGAGGTAATTACGGACATATGGGGGGCGCAGGGATCTACTCCTGAGCAGTGTCAGACTACATAGGCATGACACAGTAAGGGCTTTTGACCCTATTTGTGTGAATATGGTACTTTAAACTGCACTATTTGACCCCATTTTTTCAAAATCCCTCTTAGAAGTCAGGTTCTCTAGCTTTGCTTGCTTTCTAAAATTCGGGGCTGGATTTGAGCCCCTCTCAAAGGTCACCAGCCGCCTTTGAATGGAATAGAAGCTCAGGGAAGGAGAGGAAAATGGATCTATCCGCTCATGGAAGGAAGGGAATCAGAGGAAAATCTGCGCAGGGAAAACGAGGAAGCACGCTGCTTTCTTACCAAGGAGCGAGATGAAACCTGTAGAGCTCCACACACATGAAAAATACATAACAGATCAGACGTTCTTTCATAGACTTAGAAAGGGAATGGGCTGTTAAATTGACTTGTCTCTTCCTGGAGAATTTCCCTGATCTGTCACCCCCAGTTCACCTGTAAACACTTTAAATTAAATTAAATAAGTATGTATTCTGCATAGTGCACCAGGAGAGAGCTACCTGAAAGGCATCATTTCGTGAAGTACCTGGGTCATGGTCCCACAAAGCAAATGCAAATCATGAAATCGCTAACTTGTTGACTGAGAAATGTTGTTTTGAGGGACATCTCTTTGTGTGTCGTAGGCCATCCATGCAGAACTTTCCAAACTAGTGAAAAGGCAAAAAGGACTCCCAGAAACAGCTGGCACTGGCAGACCGAAGACCAGAGCTCTACTGAAGATCAGAGGCGATCTCAACCCGCTGATGCCACGCCGTAACAGCAACTGGAAGCAGGTAAGTGCCAACATCCTTGCGTCTGCTTCATTACTGACACAGAGAAAAGAAATAGAAAACATGAGAGAAAGGGGGAGAGAGAATGAAAGAGGTAGAAAGAAAGAGAGGGTGAAACGAGAGATAGAGAGAGAGATCGATGAAAGTGGGTTAGAGAAAGAGAGGGAGTAGACAGAACAAAAGAGAAAGAGAGCGAGGGACTGGGGAAGAGAGAGAAAGATAGAGAGTGAGAGAGGTAGGAAGAAATAGAGGGTAAGGCATTGACAGAGAAAAGGCGATATGGAAAAAAAGAGTCAAGGAGAGTGAGGACTAGAGACGGGGTAGAAAGATAAAGAGGATGAGGGACTCTAAGAGAGAAAGAGATAGTAACATAGAGGCAGAAAGAGAGGTAGAAGGAAATAGAGAAGGTGAAAACGTATGGAGGAAGAGTGATATGGAGAAAGAGCGAGATAGTCAAAGAGAGGGGGAGAGAGAGAAAGGTAAGAAGAAAGAGGCTGTGGGACTGAAAGACAATGAAAGAGAGAGAGAGGGAGGGAGAAAGAGAACAGAGAGAGAGAAAGAGACAGAGAGAGGGAGACAACTTGTTTGGACAGAGCTTCACCACCTATGATCAAGACGTCCAGCAGTCCAGTTATTCATATGGACCTGTGCTATATACAGGATAGGTTTGTGCAAGTCAGTGTACCTTGCTTCTAACACCGGGGCCCAGATTGCAAGTTCAGCAGAACACTGCACTGTACAAACTACAAGTGTGTTGTGTGTGCACTCTGTTCCTTGGGGCTCATTTTAGGTAAGCCCTCAAGGACACAGCGCAGTCCATCTCACAAATGGGGAATCACAACGGAATGTCTGCATTTGTCGATGTCACCTCTGAGTAGAGGTGTCTACTGATCTCGATTCTGAATAGAAATTCCACTTAGATGCCAAATAGAGTGTGTAGGGGGACGTGGCCAAGATGGCAGAAGGGGGAGACACACTTCTCGCTACTCCGCTTGTTTGGTGCTATTAAGCATTTATTTAGAGGAATTCAGGCCCATATTTATACTTTTTTAGCGCCGCATTTGCATCATTTGTTGACGGAAAAGCGGCGCATACTTACAAACTACCATTATATTTTGTACGTTTGCGCCGCTTTTGTGTCAAAAAATGACGCAAATGCGGCGCTAAAAAAGTATAAATATGGGCCTCAGTCACTTCTGGAAATCACCTCTGGACACTTTCCCAGGCGACTGGAGACACTAAAATTGGAATTGGTCATAATTCCGGGGCAGTCAGAGCTCTCTATGCTGTGACCATATAAGACTAGTGCGTGTCTCTCCACTTTCAGACTAGGGGAGGAGTCTTTGATGCTCGGACAACGCTTTAACAGGGGGATTTGGCATGTCCGCTCATGAAAAGACCCATGGTTGCCTGCAGCTCTCCCCAGAGGTTAGGTAGTCTGGGACAGGCACGTTCTGCATCAGTCGACCCTCTGCAAGGCAGAAGGGTGCTGCTCCGAATAACCTCCATACACAACAGTGAAGCCTGGGCGGCCATGACACCAGCGAGGCCCTGGTGAAAGCATTGTGAAGAAGTCCAGTGGGTGGTCACACAGCAGCACAAGGCACGCCACAGCAGTGGCAATGTTGGCTCGTCTATGAGCTGACTACTCGGAAGGTGACCAAAAGTGTACTAGAGGTGGGCTCGGTTCAGTTAAATGCTTGGTTGAGGTGTTTTCTCAATTGCTTCGCTCTCAGTAAAGCCTCCATTGACAAAAAAGAAGAGCAAGAACAAGAAATGCAGGCTCAGGTAATCAGCATGGCTATCAAATCGATCCCTTTCCTCTCAAGAAAGTTTTAATGCAGTTGCACAAAGCAGCTCAGTTTCACAGTCTACAGCTGAAGTCACAATCTCCCTTATGCATAAACCAGACAAAATCCCAAAAGAAATGTGGTTCTCACTGTGTGATCTATATTTTATGTGTTGATGCAAAAACCTACACTAAAATCCTGACCACGAGATTAGAGAAATTAATGCTATAATTGTTATACCCTGACCAAACGGGTTTATCGTTTATCAGCGAATAACACAAAAAAGAAGCATTATATATTATAAACATTATCCACAAATCAGCCCGTGTTTTTTTAGATCAGAGAACGCTTCTGCTGAGTAAGTGGAGATTGCCTTTGGGAGGGCCACCTCTGTCAAGGGTTTGGCCCGGGATTCACCTCGCTGGCCATTGCAAGATATGTAGGCTCCATTGTTCATATGAGTCTAAATGGGCGGTCACCTCATCCAATTGAAGTCTGTGGGTGGACCAGGCAGAAGTGTCCCATCTCCTCTCCACTTTATATTTAGATCCACTTGCCCACAGGGGTAACCAAGAACCCGTGATTGAAGAAAGATAAATAGGAATTTATTAGTTTGAATTATCCTTATTTGCAGGTGGCATTGCAGTCTCATCCACAAACTCTAAAGGATCTTTACCATAACCCATCAACATTTTGGAAGAATTTGGCAAAACAGTTGCCTTCAAAGTTAACCTAGCTAAGTTCAGCGACACTACCGATTAATGCTCCCCCTGAATTGTCCGACTGGTTTAAACCTCTCCCTTCAAACGAAGCATGGGCATTGTCAAATGCCTGTGAGTTCACCTACGTGCCACAGTTGCAGGCACAAAGAGGCTAAATTGTCCCTCGCTTGGCAGATAGTAAGGCAGAAGCCTAGAGCTGTCACAATTTGACCATTTTTTGTATATTAGGGTAGCTACCATTAAAATGTCAATATGATCAAGGACCATTTTTCTGCCCATGTCTATTCCTCCACAAGTCCTAGATCAACCCCAAAGGACTTACAAACTTTTTATTAGAGGCGGGGGAATCACAGATCCAGTCAAAATTTAGTTATTGAACTGACAAATAGGGAGGTCTGGTCAGGTAGAGCTCTGTGGCAAATAACCTGGGAAAATGCAAATGATAAGCTACTTAACATGACCTTGTCCCTAATCACAAGAGCAACATTAATGATTATAACATTTATTTGGCACCATTTACACTGTTACACTGTTTCTGGGAAATGACATGTTCCCTAGATCTTGATAGAGAGGTCTTTGGCACCTGGCAAAAAGCGTGTTGCAATACATTTGGTGACTTGTTCCTAAAAGGTAAAATTAGAACATTGGAAGAGATCAAAGAAAACGCTGGGCCCTTGACTGGTAGCACTTTGAGTAATTACAAATCCTTGTCTGGCTCAGGAGCATAGGATGTAGTAGATTAGGTAGACTTTGTATTGGGGAAATGGAGATTTAGACCTTGAGATTCAGAAAGAAATGACAGTGTTCAGTGGCTGACTTGCAAGCATGATGCCCAGCTCTCAAGCAGTGCTTAGTTTGTAAAATACTAAGTGCCTGATTTAGATCTTGGCGGTAACAATCCCGCCATCGGTTTTCCACTGGAAAACCTGTCCGCCAGCTTGGCAGTACACCCACCCGCCCGACTTAGATGTTGACAGTGCTCCAAATGTAGTCTTTCTAACCAGCCCCATACAGTAAACGAGAAACATGTTTGTGTCTCTGGAAACACACATTAAAACGTGGCTATAAAGGGATGATTATCCCTACCGATCCTGTGTAATTTGAGTAGTTACATCTGCACAGGTGCTTACTGGAGACTGGCTCCCAGATATGATTGACACAACAGAAAGGAATGTCAGAACTGGAACACTGATACAAAGCAGCCAAGATTAACAAAGGTTGCAACTTGACACACAACTCAAATAATATTGAGGCTAGCTTTTCAAACCACAAGGTTAAATGGGAAAGAGCATGTTAAGCCAATGACAATCCCTTTCTTGGCTAGGCTTTAGGTGTAACAGGCTGCAAAACACCTATCAGGGATGAGGCAGTGGATTATAACTCTCTCACTAGTCCTCTCAAGAAAGCAATTATTTTACAGGGAGGCGTGCAAACAAAAGGCATGTAAACTAAAAGAATACTTAGATTTAGAGGTTGACGAGGAGAAGCTATGTTCATTCACCAACTACATATGTTCTAAGGCATAGAAGAACATGTTACAAAAGTAGAAGTAATCTCCTGACGAGGAAACACTGAAAAGGAAAATCACCAATAGAACCAGGGAGGAAAAACCAGAGAACACCCAAATGAAAAAATAACAGTGTGTTGGGTGAGAATACTACAGCAGTTGGAAAAGTCCTATATTCACTAAGATTGCCAGGGAGCTAACATCTTCCAGAGTCCACTACGTATGGTGATCCAGAAGTTCTACAGAAAACCTCTGAACATGCCCCCATGCTGTACGCACCTCCGATGCCCAGGTGCCAAGTACATTCATCCACAAGCACCAACGTATCCCCAGCATAAGGCTCCTCTTCTGTGTCTGTGTGCACATTTCATGTACTTCAGTTTTGCTTTAATCACGTTATGCTGTATCTTGATGAATGTAAGGAAATGTCTAATTTTGCATGCTCACACCCATATTTGTAGACTGATGCATGTGTTTTTTTCACTCTGAGAGTAAAATGAGGCCTGCTAACCAGACCTCAGTGCTAGTGTTTTAACCCTATACAAATTGCTTGTTTAATTAGATACAACCAATTGGCAAGACCTGACTTACTTATAACTTCCTAGTGTATGGTACCCAGGGCATGGAAGGCAGAGTGTCCACTCATGGCCGCAGCACTGTTTGTGTCACCCTTTGTTAAAAACATAGAAAATGACTCACAGCCTGGCACTGCACACTGGAAGGGCAGTGTATTCACTGCCACTTCGACTTTGCCATTTAAACCTATGGCCAAGGCACCACATCCCTTAGCATTATATGTAAGTATCCCCTAAGGAAGGCATTTTGAGTCTGATGGCAGGGAGCAATATTTTGCTAAGTAAGACATATGTTTTACGTTATGTCTTAGCAGCAACACTTCCAAATTGTTGTTTTGCTGTTGGTAAAGTTGATAGCCCCATTGGCTAATATAGAGTTACCAGGTGACATCCCAACCCATCTAACGTTGGACTGGGAGTACCAAACAGGGTCATGTGAATTATCTAATTAATTGTGACACTGAAAGTGACCTGATGCCTAGCTCAAAATTAATGTCACTCTTAATGGCAAGTAGCTTTTAGAAAGCTTCCCCTCTGTGCGCTGCTTGTCCAGCAGCCTCTCAAAGGAACACATACTCAAATAGGTTTGCGATGTCTGGGGAGATGTGTGACCCAGACACAGGAACAAATAGGCAGTGCCGCAGCAGCAAGGTTTCATCTCCTCTGCCCGGATAGCCACTTGAGGGGTTAGCCAAGAGGTATGCTTCAAAAGTGAAGTCGCCTTTGATGGGCTGCCTAGCCCAACACCCCTGAGCAGGATGCCTTTTTTCCTGTAGACAGTGTGGAGACATGGCAGGAGAGGGGAAATTCGCCCTCAATCCGATTTTACCATGGGCGTGTTGCCATCAGGAAGCGACTCTAGCAAGGGTGGGCTACTTTGCTCCTTATGACCAAGGAAGGGCCGTGCCATCTTGAAAGGGGCAAGAATGTGGCATTATGGGATAGCCAGATACCACACATCACAAGAACTTTATGCACTAGGTAGGAGGGGACCCAGTAGTCTATTGACTAGTGACCGCGTGGTACCCTCAGGGCATTTTGCTGGGATAAATATGGCACCTCTGGCACATTGACTCTCAGTACCTGCTGGACTTGAAAGGAGGACGAGAAGAAGACCACTTTTCACACAAAGAGAGGCTGCAATGCTAGAATGAGCTGCACCTGCTGCACGTTGGACTATCAGAGTTTGGACCCTGTTCTGGGTGCCTAGCTTGGGGAAAAGTTGCTTCCCAGCTCCAGTCCGAAGCAATGACTCCAAGGGTCCGTTGGCTGACCTCCCAGACCGGCACTGGTGCCACTAAAGCTGGAAGAGCCCAAATCGCAGCTCTGGTAGCCACTGCAGAAGTCTTGCTGCTACTGGATGATGGGCACCCCAAAGGACAATTTGGAGAGTGATAATAGGTGCACTTGTGTCTGCTGGACCCGTGAGTTTTGGTTATGACCAGATTTGTCACCTAATGCGGACACCAGTCTCAGCAAAGATTTGCACCTTGACCACTGTGTTGTAAAAGCGCAGGTCTGCATCGGTAGCCCTTGGAACCCTGCAAAGAGGACTTCATGGGACACCAAGATCCATGGACAGAATCCCCCCACTCACCTGTGGACTGAGGACTTGGCTGGACTTCACCTCCCCATTGACTGCACATCAGGAGCCCCGTTGAGCTCTTTAGGCCTTCGTCCCTCAGCATTAGGACCATTCTATTATTGTCTATGGCAGTCGTCCTGTAAAGTTTGGATCTTGCTTTAAAAATGCTCTAGTGGCCAGGTAGCTGTCCACCAGAGTATCTGGTCTGGGCCCCTAGTCCTCTGTCCTGTCAGACTTCGTTGCCCAACTCGGGCTGGAATTGTCGAACTAAGGCCCATGTTTATGGAAAGTTAGCATCACCTAAGCGTCATTTATTTTGACCCCAAAGTGGCGCTAATTTAACTCCATATTTATATTTTGACACTAGACCCGTCTAGCATCAAAATATTGGAGCTAGCGTCATTTTTAGGAAGCACCAACCCACCTTGCGTCTCATTGTGACAATGAGATGCAAGGTAGGTGTTCCCTTCCTAAAAATGACGCTATCCCCCCAGCGCCATATTTACATCCCAACGCTGAAATAACATGCACCTCGGAGGCGGACCTAAGGAATGGCGCTAAGCCTGATTAGCGTCAAAATTTAATGCCTGGTCAGACAAAGCATTAAACTGCTGGTAGGCCGATTTCCATGGGGAAACACCATTGAATGGGCACATAGATGCCCACCCCAACCCCCAGTGTCACCACCACCCACACCACAGGGACACTACTGGAGGAGGGAGCACGTCCCAGGTAAGTGTACGTGTGTGTGTGTGGTGTGCCACTATGGGGCCCCTTACATGGGGCCCCCTGGCTGGCACTGGGTATGTTTGGGTTGCCTTAGGGATGCTGGGCCCCTGTGGTGTGTATTGGGGTTGTGGTGATGACTCCTGTCTATACCAAGACAGGAGTCATTTTTGGTTGCTTGGCGCTAGGCTGACAAGCGGCAGATATTTTACCACTAATCAGCCTATCATCATTTTTGACCCACTGGCGCCATTTCCCCTAGCGCCACCCATCACCGGCTAGCGTCTTTTTTTGAGACGCTAACCGTTCTTTAGCGCCATCGTGCGTCTTTTCTTAAAAATGGCACAGTGATGGCATTCGGGAATGGCATTAGCTCTTGTCAAAAAATTATGCACAACTCAATTTCATAAATATGGGCCTAACGGTTTCAAACTTTTCAAAAGTTTCCAAACTTTTTGTTGGCCTGTGCTTCTTTGTGTTTGATTTAAAAGTTATTATTTCTCAAATCCGTATCTCTGGAACCTCCGGTGGATTTTGATGATTAAAGTCTTGTTTCTTCCATGTTATGTGGCTTTCTTATTTCATTGTTTGGTTCTGTTAAATGCTTTACACATTGTTCCTTTGATAAGCCTTACTGCTCACAGCCACAGCTGCCCAGGGTTGAGCTTAAGCTGAATAACTATACCTGACGGGGCCCAATATGACAACCAGCTATATCATATCAAAACACCCAAATCCTCACAATGACTGAAGTGTAATATCTTATATAAGATACTGATAGATGGAACTTCTATTAGAAAAAAGAAGGTAAATTAGATCATAGAATAGATACCATAGGTGGATATGGATGGGATCTTTATAAGCAAATTTTGCTAAAAGAAGCCAATTCATCTAATCTTTTTAACATTTTATTGGGAGAAATTGTGATACTGTTCAATGGCCTGATTAAAACATTCAGTTTGGCCATTCATTTGTGGATGGTGACAAGTAGATTTATATTTAACCATTCATAGCTGCTTCAACAATGTGTTTCAAAACTTGGACATAAATTGAGAACTGCTGTCAATGACTACAATCTTTGGAAGTCTATGTCTTCTAGTGATTTCTTTTAAGTTTTAAGAAAATGTGTGTTAACTTTTTTCCTGGATGTTATTTCTTTGATGGAACAAAGCATGCTAGCTTCATTAAAGAATCCATTAGTACCAATAAAATTGTGAATTATTCGAATAGGGGAAAGTTCACTATAAAATATGTCGATATGTTAGACCAGAGTCATTGTACAGCTGCAAGAGAATGTAATAATCCCACTGTGTAAGTGGTCTGTCTTGGTTTGTGTACAAATGAAACACAACATTTTATACCACACTTTGCTACAAATTCAGCCATCAAAATGCACATGACAACAGTTCTTGTGGTTTACCAATTCCAGGATTTCATGACAAATGAGCCATATATCCCAATTCTGATAATTAGTATTTAACTCTACTTCAGCAACACACAACTTTCTTTTATGAAATAATAAATTGGCTGTCATACATCTATCCTCTGAAGCTTGTTGTATTCAGGATTCATCAATGCTCTTGCTGTTTTACTAGCTACCAAAAACAAAACTTCTGCTTCGTCTTTTTCAATCATTGAGTAGTCAGAATCAGAGGATAAATGGGAACAGCTTGTTTGGTATCTACCTAGCTAGATAAGGCATCTGCCTTCCCATGTTTGCGGCCTGGATGAAACATTATCTCATATGGAAACAGTGAAAAATTAAAGCTCATCATGCGTGTCTCACTCTAGACCATTTCATGCACTTGATCTACCACAAACTCTGATGATCTGTTCAAACTGTCACTGTATGCAGTTCACCCTCCAAATAATGCATCCAATGCTTGAACACCTCTTTTATAGTCAACAGCACTTCTAGAAGTTCTAGAATAAACCTCTCAACATGCTGCCATATTGTAAACATTCTCAGGACCCCACCTGCCAAGAGGTGGTCTTCCACAAGCACCAAAGCCAACAGAAATGTACAACCTGTGAAGCTGACCCGCTTGGGACTTTTCTCTACCTGTATCTACCCATTGGTTAATTATTTCTGACAAGGAGCAGCACATGATTGTCGGGGAAAGTACATCAGTGAAATGGAAAATAGCATTTATTAAAAAGGGGACTTAATAAATAATTGATAGTCAATGATGCAAACAAAGAGGTAAAGTTGCCCTGAACACAGATGTATTTTATCTTTAAGAGAATGTCTTCTTGATGAATTGCTCTGTGTGTAGGACGTCACAGAAGTTATCATTCTGAAGAGCTGGAGGTAGAAAAGGAGGGGGAGTATAGCAAAGTAAGAGTTCGAAGTACATGGTCAAAAGGGTAGGTCGCTCCCCCTGCCGCTGCAGCTCCACCAGCCCAGGCTCCTGAAACCTCCAAGCAAGCCCTGCGAAAATACAGTAAGTACTCCCCCCGCCCAGCCCCTCGCCCTGCCCCGCGCTACTCACCTCTTCTCCTGTGCCTCTGTCTTCTGCCTTCCGCTCTCCCCTCCTACCTCTCTCCGCTCCTCCGCCGTCCTTCTTCCCTTCGCTCTCTGCTCCTCTTCTGCAGCCCTCTTGCTGCGTGTTCTGCTCTTCCTCTTCCCCGCTCCTCTTCATCACCACGTTCTCTTCCTGCTTCTTTCATCATCTTTGGTCTTCTTCTGTGTTCTTCATCTGTATTCTTCATCTGTATTCTTCATCTGTGTTCTTCTTTCTTCCCTGCACCCCGTCCTGCGTGTTCTTTCTTCTTTCTTCATCTGTGTTCTTCATCTGTGTTCTTCTTTCTTCCCTGCACCCCGTCCTGCGTGTTCTCTCTTCTTCTTTGTCCTTCTTCTGTGTTCTTCTTCTGTGTACTTCATCTGTGTTCCTCTTCTGTGTACTTCATCTGTGTTTCTTCCTTCTCTTCTGCACCGCGACCTGCGTGTGCTTTCTTCTTTCTTCATCTGTATTCTTCATCTGTGTTCTTCGTATCCTCTGCTTCTCAGGTCTCTCCTCTTCTGCCTGACTCCTCTTCCTTGACTCTTCTCTCCTCCTCTTCTTTACCCTTCTTCTTGGCTCTTCTCTCCTCTGTTCTTCTGTCCTTGACTCCTCGCTCCTCTTCTTCTTTACCTTTCTTTCTTCTTGGCTCTTCTCTCTTCTGCTCTTCTGCTCCTGACTCCTCGCTCCTCTTCTTCTTTACCTTTCTTCTTGGCTCTTCTCTCTTATGCTCTTCTGCTCCTGACTCCTCGCTCCTCTTCTTCTTTACCTTCTTCTTGGCTCTTCTCTCTTCTGCTCTTCTGCTCCTGACTCCTCGCTCCTCTTCTTCTTTACCTTCTTCTTGGCTCTTCTCTCTTCTGCTCTTCTGCTCCTGGCTCTTCTCTCTGTCCTTCCTTACTCCCCTCCACCTCTGTAACCCCCCCTCCCCTATCTTCCTATATTTCTTCCTTACTCCCCTCCACCTTCAACCCCCCCTCCCCTATCTTTTCTCCCCTCCCCTCTACCTGATCCCCCCACCCTCCGCTTTCCCGCCACCACCTCCTGCTCGCCCCCGCCCCCCCCTGCTCCCATTCGTCGCCCCCCTCCCGCCCCCAGCTGACCCCTCCTCCCCCCTCCTCCCTCTTATGGAGGCCGCTGCGCGACAGAGTTAGCGACCCTTGACCCAAGGGTAGGTCGCTCCCCCTGCCGCTGCAGCTCCACCAGCCCAGGCTCCTGAAACCTCCAAGCAAGCCCTGCGTAAATACAGTAAGTACTCCCCCCGCCCAGCCCCTCGCCCTGCCCCGCGCTACTCACCTCTTCTCCTGTGCCTCTGTCTTCTGCCTTCCGCTCTCCCCTCCTACCTCTCTCCGCTCCTCCGCCGTCCTTCTTCCCTTCGCTCTCTGCTCCTCTTCTGCAGCCCTCTTGCTGCGTGTTCTGCTCTTCCTCTGCCCGCTCCTCTTCCTCACCGCATTCTCTTCCTGCTTCTTTCCTCATCTTTGGTCTTCTTCTGTGTTCTTCATCTGTATTCTTCATCTGTGTTCTTCTTTGTTCCCTGCACCCCGTCCTGCGTGTTCTCTCTTCTTCTTTGTCCTTCTTCTGTGTTCTTCTTCTGTGTACTTCATCTGTGTTCCTCTTCTGTGTACTTCATCTGTGTTTCTTCCTTCTCTTCTGCACCGCGACCTGCGTGTGCTTTCTTCTTTCTTCATCTGTATTCTTCATCTGTGTTCTTCGTATCCTCTGCTTCTCAGGTCTCTCCTCTTCTGCCTGACTCCTCTTCCTTGACTCTTCTCTCCTCCTCTTCTTTACCCTTCTTCTTGGCTCTTCTCTCCTCTGTTCTTCTGTTCTTGACTCATCGCTCCTCTTCTTCTTTACCTTTCTTTCTTCTTGGCTCTTCTCTCTTCTGCTCTTCTGCTCCTGACTCCTCGCTCCTCTTCTTCTTTACCTTTCTTCTTGGCTCTTCTCTCTTATGCTCTTCTGCTCCTGACTCCTCGCTCCTCTTCTTCTTTACCTTCTTCTTGGCTCTTCTCTCTTCTGCTCTTCTGCTCCTGGCTCTTCTCTCTGTCCTTCCTTACTCCCCTCCACCTCTGTAACCCCCCCTCCCCTATCTTCCTATCTTTCTTCCTTACTCCCCTCCACCTTCAACCCCCCCTCCCCTATCTTTTCTCCCCCCCTCTACTTGACCCCCCCACCCTCCGCTTTCCCACCGCCACCTCCTGCTCGCCCCGCCCCCCCTGCTCCCATTCGTCGCCCCCCTCCCACCTCCCGCTGACCCCTCCTCCCCCCCTCCTCCCTCTTATGGCGGCCGCGCCGCGCCGCTGGCGCGTCAAAGGCAAGCCCGTCTGCGCCCGTCCGCGCCTGGACCGCGCCCAGCGCCACGACCCCTGGTCCCCAGCACTCCCAAACCCCGCAGCACCGCTACGACCCCATCACCCTCCTCGCCCTCAACCCGGGGCGCTCCAGCACCTGCTTCCAAGCCAACCCGAAACGTACCCACGGACCCTACGTATGTCACACCTGCAAACTCACCTTCCACCACGAAACCACCACGCCCGCCAGCCCACGCGCCAACAACCACCTCAAATGCATCCTGATCAACGCACGCTCCGTCCACAAGCACGCCGTTGAACTTTGGGACCTCCTGGACTCCACCGCACCGGACGTCGCCTTCATCACTGAGACCTGGATGAACGCCTCCTCGGCCCCCGACACCGCCATAGCCATCCCCGACGGCTACAAGATTTCCAGGAGAGACCGCACCAACCAAGTAGGAGGAGGAATCGCCATCGTCTTCAAGGACTCCATCAACGTCACCACCTCCACCGAAGACACCCCCCTCGCCGCCGAACACCTGCACTTCCAGATCCACACCGACCCCAGGACCACCCTCAGAGGAACTCTCATCTACCGACCCCCTGGACCACGCGCCCTTTTCAGCAACTCTATCTCTGACTTCATCTCCCCGCACGCCCTTGCTTCGCCGGACTACATCCTCCTCGGTGACCTCAACTTCCACCTGGAACAGAACAACGACCCCAACACCACCGCCGTGCTCGACAACCTCGCCAACCTCGGTCTCAAGCAACTGGTGAACACCCCCACCCACATCGCCGGGCACACGCTCGACCCCATCTTCTCCGCCAGCAACCACGTATCCTTCAGCCACTCCTCCGCTATACACTGGACCGACCACAGATGTGTCCACTTCACCTTCTGACGCGAGACTAGCCACATCCGCACACAACCCATCCCACGGCGACAGTGGAACAAAATCCCTGCGGAACAGCTTCTCTCCACTCTCAGCGACAACCAACCCACCTTCTCCACCGACCCCAACGACGCAGCCCTCAGCCTCACGCATTGGATCACCAACTGCGCAGACAACCTCGCTCCCCTCAGACACCTCCCAAGACAGACCATCACCAAAAAAACCTCTGGTTCACTGATACCCTCAAGGAATAAAAAAAAAACTGCCGCACCCTCGAGAAAGCCTGGCGCAAGGACCACACCGCAGATAACATGACTGCCCTCAAGAACGCTACCCGCAAACACCACCAACTGATCCGCGCCGCCAAAAGAAATTCCTTCACAGACAGACTGGACAAAAATAGTCACAACAGCAGAGAACTCTTCAACATCGTCAAAGAGCTCTCCAACCCTATCGCCAACGCCAACGCCATCACGCCCTCACAAGATCTCTGCAACTCCCTCGCCACCTTCTTCCATCGTAAGATCACCGACCTACACAACAGCTTTGGACACCAAACCCAGCCAACCACCACAGAACCTACAACCCCAGCCATCACCCTCAACGCCTGGACTCACATCAACACGGAAGAGACCAAAGCCACCATGAACTCCATCCACTCCGGTGCCCCCTCGAACCCCTGCCCACACTTCATCTTCAACAAAGCCGACGACATCATCGCCCGCATCTCCAGACCATCATCAACAGCTCATTTTCTTCTGCCACCTTCCCCGAGAGCTGGAAACACGCTGAAGTCAACGCCCTACTGAAGAAACCTACGGCGGACCCAAGCGACCTGAAGAACTTCCGCCCCATCTCGCTCCTCCCCTTCCTTGCCAAAGTCATAGAGAAGACCGTCAACAAGCAACTTACCAACTTCCTTGAAGACAACAACCTACTCGACCCCTCTCAGTCCGGATTCCGAGCCAATCACAGCACAGAAACCGCCCTCATCTCAGTCACAGACGACATCAGAACCCTGATGGACAACGGAGAAACAGTCGCCCTCATCCTCCTCGACCTCTCGGCTGCCTTCGACACCGTCTGCCACCGCACCCTAATAACCCGCCTCCGCTCCACTGGGATCCAAGGACAGGCCCTGGACTGGATCACCTCCTTCCTCTCCAACTGCTCCCAAAGAGTCTACCTCCCACCTTTCCGCTCAGACCCCACCGAGATCATCTGCAGCGTCCCACAAGGCTCCTCGCTCAGCCCGACTCTCTTCAATGTCTACATGAGCCCCCTCGCCGACATCGTACGCAAACACAGCATCATCATCACCTCCTACGCCGACGACACTCAGCTGATACTTTCCCTCACCAAGGACCCCACCAGCGCCAAGACCAACCTTCAAGATGGAATGAAAGACGTCGCAGATTGGATGAAACTCAGCCGTCTGAAACTGAACTCAGACAAAACGGAAGTCCTCATCCTCGGAAACACCCCGAATGCCTGGGACGTCTCCTGGTGGCCCACGGCCCTTGGCACTGCACCTACCCCCTCAGACCACGCACGCAACCTTGGTTTCATCCTGGACCCACTTCTCACCATGACCAAACAAGTCAATGCCGTTTCATCCTCCTGCTTCCTCACCCTCCGCATGCTCCGAAAGATCTTCCGTTGGATCCCCGCTGACACCAGAAAGACCGTGACCCACGCCCTCGTCACGAGCCACCTGGACTACGGCAACACCCTATACGCAGGAACCACCGCCAAGCTCCAGAAATGTCTGTAACGAATTCAAAACGCCTCAGCCCGCCTCATCCTCAACACACCCCACAACAGCCACATCTCCGCCCACCTGAGACACCTGCACTGGCTTCCCGTCAACAAAAGGATCACCTTCCGACTCCTCACCCACGCACACAAAGCCCTCCACAACAAGGGACCCGAATACCTCCACCGCCGCCTCAGTTTCTACACACCCACCCGTCAACTTCGCTCCGCCAACCTCGCTCTCGCCGCCGTCCCTCGCATCTGCCGCTCCACGGCAGGTGGGAGGTCCTTCTCCTACCTGGCGGCCAAGTCATGGAATTCCCTCCCCACCAACCTCAGGACCACCCAGGACCACTCCGCATTCCGGAGGCAACTCAAGACCTGGCTCTTCGAGCAGCAGTAACCCCATCCCCCTAGCGCCTTGAGACCCGCACGGGTGAGTAGCGTGCTTTATAAATGTTTATGATTTGATTTGATTTGAAAAACAAATCTGTGGGTCCTTTGTAGTAAAATGTATATACACTTGTCAGGTTATTTGGCATGGGGGCCTTTGGCAGCACCTAGTTGTTTATACCTCTATAGAAAATCCATTTGAGACTAATTTGCCTCTAATTAATTGTGCAGAATCCCTGCCCCAATTTTATTGTGATCTCATGTTTTGTCTCCTAAGGGCTGGGCTACATGTTCCCATGTCGGACACCTTCTTAGGCATCTACAGTAGACTTCTATATGGAGTGCTATCCTCTCATCTATCCACCATATAACACATCATGTAAAATGTTTATCTTCTTGTAGACCAAATGAAATGCTGCTTTGGTATTAAAATGAGTTATAAATGTAATATCTCTCATTTTTCCCCAGATAACCTCCTGGACAATGATTTTTGGGGCAGTTGTGGCAGTTGCCAGCATTGTGATGGCGGTCCACCTCACACAGGAAGGTTGATGAAAAAAAGAAATAAACAACACAATGTGAACTTTAATTTAACTGTACCTAGTAAAGTATGTCCCAGCCTGATATACATTTGGATTAAGAGAAAACTAGAACTCTAAGAAATGTTAGAGCCTTCCTCGAGTTTCTTTTACAACATACCACTGTGTGGGGCTAGAGAGTGAATGGCTTCAGACTTCCTCTTTTTATCAAATGCACTGAATGAGCCCAAACTAGTCTGTTCTTTGTATTGCTGTGATCTATCTAGATTGTAGAAGATGTAAGCCTATGGAATAAAGCTCTTACTCTCATGGTTGACAGATAATACATTCTTTGGGATCACAGAGATGTAGGTATATGTACTGCACAGGAAAAAACATAAATATGTAAAGCATTTTACCATCTACAATATATGTGTGTGAGTTAGTGATGCCATTTTATAATTACAGAGACAACATTAGATGATCAAAGTTAAATGACTCCAGATTTCTTTAGCTTGATTCCTAATTTTTCTTCTAAACCAGGCAATAGTGTAGTGAACTGAAGGAGAAATGGATCATAATCCCAATAAAATGTATAGAAAGGTTAAACATGTAAATTTACACATACAACTGGGTCCTGCTGGCCCTCACCCTTATAGGTTTGCAAAGAAAACTGTACACCTTAAATGATTTCATGTTCCTGGAGCACTATAACTTGTACAACTTACAAAAATCATGATTTTGGTAACAGGAATCCTTATACTAAGTATACTTGATTGACAGATCTAGAGTTTTGTGAACAGTACTCCATCCGTTAGGGTGGCGGAGGACATTACTTCCACTACCCTGATGGATTGCTGGCCGCCAGATTTGGAGATAACCACTGGCCCAGCAATGACCTCTGTACCTTGACAGAGCCTGCCACCATGGCAGCTCATATATATATATATATATATATATAAATTCTGAACAACTAATAAACCATAAAAAATGAAAAACGCACCTTAAAATTTGTTGTTCATGCAATTGTTATTCAGGCAAAATCATTGTTTAGACAGTAGTTGTTCAGTACTTCGTTGTAGAGACTTTTTAGTTGTTTAGCAGTAGTGGTTTAGGCAAGTAGATGTTTAGGGCCTAGTTGTTCAGGATGTTTCCCTTGGTTGATGCCTCCCATCTGTTTTGATGGGCGTCTACCAAAGTTTTTCAAAGTTTTTGATTTTAACTTTGACTAAGATAGAGATTTTAAAAGAATGTTCATATCTGGGTGCATTATTTTTGGTGAACGTGAACGTGTCTGTCAGGCTTCTGAATGGGATACTGTTGGGTTTTGTTTGCTGTGCTTTTTCAAGGTTCATCAAAGGCAAAATATAGAGGCCTCACTACAGTCGTGTAGAGCAAACATACCAACTTTCTTCTGTAATGGGATTGATTGATTAAGATCACAAGAATGTCTGTACTTGGGTAATGTAGAAGCTTCATTAAGGAATCATCCTTCATAACTGAGGCAATTCTTATCAAACTCACAAATGATGTATTATTGAGTCAATTTGTGTCATGCTTGGGATGGTTAGACTCAGTGCTTATTTGACAAAGGGTTTCCAATGCTTGGCACTGGCACTTAATTGTCAACACTGGCACTTATGACAGTCTGTCACATAATGGCGCTGGCTACCTAATTTAGAGATGATCACACCAAGAGTTATTTATTAATTCAATATACATTGAAAAAGACTAGTACCTACAGAGCAAGCCATACTTATACCTTTTGGGGCCTGGAATAGTGTGAATTGTCACACTTGTAGGAGTGTGATTAGTAGTTCTATTGGTACTGTCTTTAGAAGTGCTGGCTCGGGCCAGCGGTGGTGCAGGCTACAGTGGCCTCCTGAAAAAGGCCCTCACACTTATTACTTTTACAAATTAAGTGCTGGTTAGTGTTCCATTTAGAGGTTACACCCAGATTTTGAGAACTTGGTATGGTGTCAGGAAAGGAGAGTGAGGCACACAGAAACGTCATTTAAGCCCTGATGCACCAATCAATTTCATGGTCGTAAAGGCCAAAGTTGAGCCTTTGCAGCTGCAAAATGGCAGTTTACATGTAGAAAACCCAAATTGTGATTCAGTAACCTGCTACTGAATTGCAATTTGGGTTTTCGAATAAAAACAGAATCAGTATTTTGAAGGGCGTCCCTTTCAAATACCGATTCTTTGGCTTATGTATTAATGTTTTGCGACTGAAACGCAGATGCAAAACATTAATATTTTACCACCAAATCAAATTTGGTGGTAACCATTTGCGAACAGGAAGGGGTTTCCCAAGGGAAATTGTTCTTTGTGAATGTTGGCATATGTAGGATATGGAAATCTCAGGGACCGCTGCTTGCTCCTAAAAAATGTTTACAAACGTATTCATTTTCTTTTTTAAGCACATCCCATTTTCCCATTACAAATATGTGCTGCAGTTTAAAAAAAAAGATTTGTTTATTTAAAAACAGTATCAGACATTGTGGTCTGCTAACCCCAGCAGGACACCATACCTGTGACTCTAACCAAACGTACAGGGTCTCAATTTGCGACCTACCTCATGCATATTAATGAGGTAGATCGAATTGTGGCCCACTGTGAATCAGTATTTTGTGAACTAACATATTCAAATATAGGTTGCTTCACAAAATAATCAAGCAGGATACATTGGAGAGGTTCCGGGTTGACTGTGGCAGCGCAGAGTCGTGTGTGGGCTGGCAGCTCAGTGCTGCAGGAGAAGCAGCAGTTTGCAAGTGAAGGGTCCTTCGGTAGCCCAAGGTGATGTGGTGCAGCCGTTGTTCTGACGTCCAGAATTCAAGGCCTTGAGCTCCTCGGAGGAGTTGCAGTGGGTGGCTGGAGGGCCAGGGCTCCTGGCACTGGGCACGGTCCAGGACCTGCTTGACCTGCTTAAAATTGCACCCACTTCTATCAAATCCATTTTAGTATAGTCCTAAAAAGAAATTGCAAACTGAAATCGGTATTTCATGCAATTTATTGTTTCTTAAGACATCAGGACCTATGTGAGTTTCTTAAGACATGTTTAATGCCAAAACATAAGAATCTGTATTAGTTCATTAAAATTGTTGAAAAATGTACGTCCTTGCTGGGCATTTTTGATGAAGAAATGTATGCATTTGCATCTAAGTCAAATCACAGGTTAAAAAATTAGGGTGGATCAAAAGTTCTGAATCTGTAATGTTTCACTGCACCAAAGTAAATCGCATTCTGCCTGTCACAATAAATGAAATTGACGAAAATGCATTTCGAATTGGAAGGAAATCTTGATATGGTTATATGCTATTTTACTTATAGTATTTGTCTTCTATCAGCCATCCTCTGTGAATGTGCGAAATGTGCTTTGTAAATGTTTGCAATAATATCTACTATTCTATGGAAATTTGAAAGAATAAATACAAAAAATAAATATCCCAGCGTTGGCATGTGAACTGCAATTACATCATTCTGGGCATATCCCTTAAAAGGACATTTTAAGTTTTTTAGAACATCACCCTGAAACCCCAGGTCAATGCCGTCACCTTGCCATGCTTCCACATCCTCAGCATGTTACGTAAAATCTTCAAGTGGCTCCCACTGGACATCAGACGTACCATCATGCAGGCCCTAATCACAAGCAGATTGGACTACAGCAATGCACTCTAGCTGGTATCCCAACCGATCTTCTTCATAGACTTCAAACCACCCAAAACACTGCTGCCAGACTTGTCCTTGACCTCTTGTGCCGAACACACATCACACCATTCTTCAGAGAGCTCTACTGGCTCTCCGTTCTGAAGCACTGCCAGTTCAAACTTCTCACACATACATTCAAGTCACTACCCAACAGGGGACCTCAATACCTCAATCACGGTGTTCACTTCCACCAACCCACAAACAAGACAACTTTTCTTAGCATCACTATCATTTGCACGGACACCCCATGTGAGAAATTGGGTGATCAGTTGACTGGGGTATGAGCTCTGGTCCAGCAACCACCACAACCCCTTGCAAAAGTCACTAATTTAACCTGTCCTTAACCCTGGGTAGCTTGGCACAAAAAGCAGTCAGGCTAAACGTAGAGGCAATGTGATAAGTAGTTATGCAGCACACAAACAGCAATACAGTAATAACACAACACAAAATTAGTAGAACTGGAGTTATGATTTTGTAAAGTTTAAGGTTCAAAATAGCAAGTCCTCAGTTTTAGAAAATGGCCACCTGGGCACCTTTACTACCACAAACAAGGGTACAGGAGTGGGTGGAGACCTCTTGGGGTTCAAGACTCACTCAGGCTGGGTCCGGGTGCAGGTTCAAGATGGTGGGAGCCTGTTATGTCCCCGTGCATCTGAACAGGGGTGAGCTAAACTAGCTCTTAGAGTCACTTCTGGAAGTCCTGGGTGCAGGTGGAGATGCAGGGCTAGTAGAGTGCACAACAGGTCACAGCAGCAGGCAGTCCTCCGAGAGTCCTTCCGCAGGTCCAGTAGTGAACTGAAGAGTGGGTCTGAGAGCCCTATATTTCCTCCCTGGTGCCCTGCTCCTGGAAGTTGGGAGAAGTTTCCAGAAGGGTTCTATGAAGTTCCAGGAATTTCCTGTCTCACCTGCCTTGGCTCCTAGCTGGCTTCACTGACACTATAAAGTTGTTACGCCTACTGTGTGGTGGCAGAGCCCAGTCTATTCAGCTGCAAATGGGGCTGTGCTTAGCTTCAGCCCCTCCATCAAGTAAGTTAATGGCCTATGAGGCTCTGCTAATCCCACTATTGTGTGACTGTTTGGGGTGAACTTACAAAGTCTCAATTGTCAGTTATACCCAGTCATGTGACTTAAGGCAGGCTGCAGGCACAGAGGGCAAAAGGCAGGGAAATGACAACTTTCTAAAAGTGGTGTTTTCAAACTTGTAATGATAAATCCGACTTTACAATAAAAGAGGGTTTATCATTAGAAGTTCACAGATACCAAACATGACCTATCTCCCACGTCTGGTTTAGGAATTATAACTTATTAAATTTAATAAGGTAAGATGTTAATTAGTATTGACATAATGGTTAACTTAAGTAGCTCTATCAAGGCTTATGTTTAATGATGATTTCATTTACTTCCTTTTTTATTTCTTTTTATTTTCACACATTATTATTATAATTATTAAAGTTGGGTACTTTGCAGATTTGTACTTTGAAACAAACCTACAGTTTATATCTTTATATATTCAGTTATGTATTAATCTAAAAATTGTATGTACCTCTTTCGGAATGTAATGTCTTTTCAGATTGAACTACAACTTAATAAAATATTTTGATAAGGAATCCCCATCCTATAGGAGGGGTAGCCTCACAGTAGTGAAAAAATGAATTTGGGAGTTTTTCACTACTGGGACATGCAACTAAAAAGAACATGTCCTACCTTTTAATTACACAGCACCCTGTCCTATGGGCTACCTAGAGCCTACCTTAGGGTGATATATCTAATAAAGGGAGAGTTTAAGGCTTGGCAAAGAGTTTTAAATGCCATCAAATCATGTTTTAGGGAGAGAGCGCAAGCACTTTAGCGCTGGTTAGCAGTGGTAAAATGTCCTAAGCCCAACAAGCAAAAATCCAGCACAAAGTAGGAGGAGGAAGGCAAAACGTTTGGGTGTAACCCTGTAGAGAGGACCATTTCCAACACACGCATCTGCAGAAGCAGAACAGAAGGTCAGTCATTCTCCTCGCAAGCCGTCAAATCCTTGCACGACCTCCCCCAGCACATCAGGGTCTCTTCTTCACTTCTTGAATTCTACAAGTAGCTGAAGACCTGGCTATTCAATTAGTCTTCTTGGGGAACCATAAATACTGCTTGTATTCAAGCTCAGCCTCACCACCTGCCTACACCCACCTACTCAGAACCTAAAACCAACAGTCAACAAATTTACCTAATAATACATTACATTACATCTCTAGGATCCTACTACATGCCTCAAGGGAGTGGCTTCATGGATGTGGAAGTTAGGAGCTTTTTAGTGTGGAGATGAGCTTCTTATGACAATATTCATATTGGGAAGCACTATTTACCCCTCTCCGCCTTCATTTTGCTGTAGTTTTCAGGCACTGATAAAACAGGACGACAGTCCGATCCTCATGGCAATAGATAAACTTGATGTTTCTGTGGGTCTTTGCTGACTCGTAGGGTTGGAGAAAGCCATAATGCATGATTATTCCCTCGTCCCAGATATGCTGTGACTTTCCTCTGCCCTCTAATATGCCAGCCATCCCATGCCTATTTCCCCATATGCCAACCTTGATGTTCCCCTGTTCCCCATATTTCAGACACTTAAGATGTGGTTGTGTCACCCTTATCCTTGCCATGCCATTATGTAGCCAAAGGTAATTAATCAACACACTATATACCGCACTAATAGGGGCTGTTATGACAAACATGTGTAGAGGACATTTCAGTGTAAATGGGAAGAGAGTCTAGTGCCATGAGGTAGCAGATCTCTGCCATTTTATTTGCATTCATAAATGGGAGACATTTTATAAAGCTATCTGTGTCTGCTGTTTTTTAAAAACGTTTCCCATTTGGGAAAACATCCGGGGAGAAACAGACAGTGGCCCCTGACCACTGTATGCCCCCTCCCACTTCCTTCCCCCTGAAGCTATCTGACATGATTCACAACCTGAGAATCAGTTACCACCCCAACGCAGGGGCTTTTAACTGGTCAACAGTTTGTTACCATAACTGCAGTCATAAACCATTGACTCATGCCTCTGTAACTCGTGAATTTGAAAAGGAACCCCCTTTCATGCCTCCTGCTAATCAGAAAGGGTCACAAAAGCACTTTTATGTGACGGAAAGAATTATCTGACTCATAAGATAGATTTAGTACATTCTAGGAAGCCCTATTGTGCTTACAACCCCTATGATTTTGAGAATCCCAGGGTTTGCAACTGCAATAGGAGTTTGTACAGCCGACCTAAAATTTTCTATTTCCTCGCATCCCCTCTGGAAAGCCTCCTGTCAATTCTATCTTTTCTTGACCAACCCCCTTCAACCAGATAACGTGGTGTGCTCTTCAACTCCAGGATGTGGCTGAAGCATTGATCTCCATTAGATCAGAACAGGTTTGAAGTACTAAGTATATGGAAACTCTTTCCAAACATTCGATTCAATATGGCAAAATCCCTATTTAAAAATCTAGACCAGCAGTTTTTAACCTGTGGACGCTGAACCCTTGGAAGTCTGCAATACCTAATAAAGGCATCCATACATCTTTAAAAAGTTTGTAATATTAGCAAATTAATAAAATATATACAATAAAAAGCAAAATATAATATTGAAATTGTTTAAAGCTCTGTAAATGAAAAGGAATTTTAAACTGTATGCTAAAATGTAAGTTGGTATCCTCAGCTTGATTTGTTGCAACAGTACAAGTAAAGCAAACAAAATATAGTATGGGCTTCATTGAAGGGCTGACAAAAAGAGTGCATGCATTAGGAGCAAAACAGGCAAAGTCTTGCATATCGCTTTGGCTTTTATAATTAAATAATAAATTTAGAAAAGCTCCAAAAGTCCCATAAAAATAAAAAAAACAATTTTTCTATATTTGTAAAGAATTAAGGGCCAGATGTAGGTAGGAAAAAATTTGCGAGTCGGAAATTGCGAGTCGTTGCGACTCGCAATTTCTGACTCGCAAAATGGTATCCAAGAAGAAAAAGCGACTTCATTTTGCGACTCGCAAATGAAGTTGCACCGCAGATTGCGAGTCTGCTGTTTACGAGGTCGCTTTTTGCGACCGCGCTACAAACGAACACGCAAATTGCGAGTGGGTGTCGCAAATTGCAACTGTGCCGCAAATTGCATGCAGGTGCAGCAGAACACTCTGGAAAACACTTCCTGGCTCTTGATGATGACATCACAGCCAGGAAGTTTACTAATATACCTGGGAGGAGGGAGGACCACACCCATTTTAAACTGCTGAACAGCCAACAGGAGGAACAGCAGCTACAATGGCAGAAACTCCTAGGAAGAGAAAACTGAAATTTGCAGAGAAAGAACTGGAGGTGCTGACGGAGGAATGCTGCCAGCACCACGAACAACTGTTTGGGAGAGCAGCCCTCAGTGTGCCTGAGCAGGAAAAAAGGTGGATCTGGTGTGAAATCCAGGACAAAGTCAACTCAATGGGTGTGAGCCATCGGAGTATTGTGGAACTAAAGAAACAGTGGTATGACCTGCGCTCCAGGACCAAGGAGAGGGTTTGCAGAGCGGCTCCGGGAGATGAGGGGCACTGGAGGGGGACCATCCACCATACCACCACCCACACCCTTGGAGGAAAGAGTGGAGGAGACCCTGGAGCCAGAGGCAGTGTCCGGGATAGGAGAGCTGGACACGTCAGCGCCAGGACCATCAACCGGTGAGTACCATGAGACATGCATCTACACCCATATCTGCCATACCCCCACCCACCTAGTACACAGCAGCATGCACAACCAAAATAGCTCCATTTCAGAGTAGCAACCACCTGCATGGTGCATTATGGGCAATGTAGTCAAGTAGGCAGTTGATAGGCAACAGTTTATTAGGAAGCATATAACAGATGGTAGATACTGACAGTGTGTTCCCTATGTCCCACAGGTCTCCCACACGACACCACCTCCAGCCACAGCGTCCAGGGGCCACAGGTCAGCCACCAGCCAGCACAGGACCCAGGACCAGCCACCACGGGGACCTGCCCCACCCAAACACAGTCCCCTCCTGATGCACCAGTGGCCATACTGGAGAGTGAACCAGCACCCGGTCCAAGCCACAGTGCCAGTGTACAGGACACGGAATCTCCACCGCGTCGCAGGCGACGTCTCAATGTCCCTCCAGTGCCACAGGGTGAAGCAGGGGGACGCCTCCATGTCCGCCACCGAAGCTGCACTCCTACATGGTCAGCGCCTGCAGACAAGGGAGATAAGAATTATTTTAGGGGCCATGCGGCGCATGGAACGCAACCAGACCACAGGGCTGCAACGGATCCACACTGAGCTGCAACAGCTAAACACCCATGTTGGTGACCTTGCGCTCTCAATTAGACAACTGGTGTCAGAACTTGTCACCGAGAGAGAGGGTGCAAGGCACCGTGACCGGCACCTCATCCACCGGCTGGACTGCATGTCTGCCTCCATCGTCCGGCTGGCTGTTAACCCCATTGGGCTGTCACGGCGCACGGTCAGCCTCCAGGTGGACATGGGCCACTTTGCCAGCGATGTGGCACGTGGGCTGGGACGTATTAGCCACGCAGTTGATCTTATGGAGGCACGACAGGTGGCTAGGGGCGCGGCAGACACGCCGCAGGACAGTGAGGAGGGCTCTACCGTTAGCAGTGTCTCAGCCACAGACACCAGGGTGTTGCGCAGTGGTAGCGCACGGCAGGGCACTGCCGACGCACCAGGAACCAGCCATGCTGGGCGAGCATGGCGTAGGGTGTGAGCTACGCACTGTCATTGACTGAGGTTAATGTGTCCTCATGGCAGGTGGACTTTTACAGCCCCTGAACTGTAGTTTGTGTAAATAGTTTTTTGGTGCACATTATAAAAGTCCTTGTTTGTTCCACTTTACACCTGGGCTCTTTCTGTGTGACATTTGTGTGTGTGGTGACAGTTAGTACGTACCTTCCAAAGTATTGGTTTGCAATGTGGTCCCGCCATTGTCTGCCTTGATTTGCAATGCTTTTATCCCCATGATGGCGATGTGGTAGCTCTTGCTCGTCATCCTCCGAATCTGGATCTTCTGGGGTGAGAGGTAGCCCACGTCTGGTGGCAATGTTGTGCAGTATAGCGCATGCGCCAACGATCTTGAAAGCTGTAATTGGGGCATACTGGAGAGCGCCTCCACTTCTGTGGAGGCATCTGAATCTTGCCTTCAGCAGTCCAAAGTTCCTTTCTATAATATTTCGGGTCCTCCTATGTGCACTGTTGTATCGCCTCTCTGTCTCATTGCTGGGTGTTAAGTACGGGGTAAGTATCCATGGTCGTAGTGCATATGCACTGTCACCTGTTTGGCACAAAATGTACAATGTTACCTGGGCATAGATGGGTTCCACATTGACCTGTGTGTATGTCTTCAAGGTGTATTCAGCTATACCTAGGAGGTATCCGTCTCCAAACTCCCCACGTTCTAGGCGTTGGTGTATCCCACTGTGCCTGAAAATGTAGGAGTCATGTGTACTCCCTGGAAATTTGGCAACCATGTCAGTAATGACATTATGGGCGTCACATACCACCTGGATGTTCAGTGAGTGGGTACACTTACGGTTGCGGAACAGATATTCCAGATTTTCAGGAGGGCATATTTGTATATGTGTCCCGTTGACACACCCTATTACATGGGGGAAGTTGGCAATCCTGTAGAATTCCAACTTGGTGCTGTTGATTTCTGCCTCATTCCTGGGTAGGTATATGTAGCTGGACATGTGTGTGAGTATGGCATCTAGGAATGCTCTGAAGAACAGTGAGAGTGCACTTTGGGATACCCCACTTGCCACGGCAATGACCCCCTGATAGCTACCCGAGGCCAAGAGGTGCAGTGAGCATAGCACTTGCACATGTGTGGGGATGGCGCTCCTGCGCACAGTCTGGCGTTGAAGCTGCGGATTGAGTAGATCTATTAAATCTAGTATTGCTGCACTGCTAAGTCTGTATTTATCATATATCTCCTCCTCAGTTTGTTGGAAAAGTGTCTGTCTGGTTCTGAATATCTTCTCATGTCTCTGGCTCCTCCTCCTCATCTGCTGTGCGGCGTGGGCTCTCCTCCTCCTTGCTATCACATATATCTCCGCCATCTTGAGTTACCCAGGTGCCTTCTGGGTCCTCTTTTATACTTTGGTTCTGGTTACCACCTGCTCTGAGTTAATGGTAAATTGGAAGTGCAAAATTGGCTTTTTGCGACTAGTTGCAATATGCGAGTGGCTATTGCATATGGTTTGCGACTCGCAAATAGCGACTTCCTATTTGCAGGTCGCAAAATGGGGTCGCTATTTTTGCGAGTCGGTTATGGCTCGCGTCGCATTTTGCGATTTGGAAATGGGATTTTTGCATCCCATTTCCGATTTTGCGTGGTCGCAAATTGCGATTCGGGCCATTTGCGACTCGCAAATGTTTGCTACATCTGGCCCTAAATAACGTATTTCATCATTTGTGTATTTTTTTTGATGTGTACTTGTTTCTGTCTTTCTGTGTATTGCTCAGAGATTCAAATCTTAAAAACCCAGTAATGACTTGGTGGGAGTTCCTAGATTCCAGTAATGATTCAGTGGGGGATTCACAGAATCAAAAGGATAAAAAAACTGCTGGTCTAGACATTAGCTAATGTAATATCCCTAAATGGTACTTTTTGTTACTGGATAAAATTAGAATGTTTATTACACAAACACCTCCTAATTCTCACTGAACAGTGGGGTGTGAGGTCAATTATCTAAAAACAGAGCCCTCTTCTAATTCTAAACTCTGGTCTTTTTTTCGATAGTTCGGGTCTAGTTCACCTTTCT
Source organism: Pleurodeles waltl (assembly GCF_031143425.1). Lineage (NCBI taxonomy): Eukaryota > Metazoa > Chordata > Amphibia > Caudata > Salamandridae > Pleurodeles > Pleurodeles waltl. The sequence goes on from NC_090440.1 coordinate 405,019,157, forward strand.
CAAACATCAAGCCACAATATTCCTGCAGACAATCTGACTATTGCCATTGACAACCTCATTTCCACTACGAAACCAACCCAACCCACACCACTTCCAAAATCAGATCTTTCAATAAAACACTCTGCCTGTGAACTGTCACCCTGCTATTGAAGGCTACCTTTAAAAGTTGCCCCCTCTGGCTCGAAATAAAACATTGTATCCAAACCCATCAGGCAACTATGGCTATCCCATCCACATGCCCAATTTAGTGCAAAGAGTCAAACCTTATTGTCTGTGCCTTTTTTATATGGAGAAACTGTATACTAAACTCTAAATTAGGTCCTGAGTCTCTATGCAAGTCATGAAATAGTTGAAAAGGTACAGAATTGTAGCTGGCAAGCTGAAATATCGCAATTGGTTAAGTTTCATCAAATTAAAGTACAAAGCAATAACAACCTGTAGTAACTCCTTGATGACCATTGCTTTTCCAAAAGAGCCCTGGCAACATTTGGCTATGTTTCTTCTTGGTCATTTCCACACAATCAGACAAGGGTATAAATATGGAATTGTTTAAGGAGATTATTTCTCAAAATGCGTACAGTGGAATTTTGTCAAAGAACCTACTATAAAAGCTTTATTGCATTTAATTTTCTGAAGGATCGTTTTTTGAGATGTGGGTTTCCCATTTCCATTGCTAATATCAATTGGGTCCAATCTACTGCTGTTACAATGTCTGATATTTTGGCATGTCCCAATATTAGACAAAAACGTAGTGCACTACATTCACTTAATAGTAATGGGCTTGCTGAAAAAATAACTGAATTTTGAGTGAAGCAATTCAATTTGCATACCCAGGAAACTTATGTTTGGGTTTAATTTATAGAAAAATGTGGGCCTGCTGTTGTGCATCACATTCTATCACTGGATGTTCACCTTTTGGTATGTTAAAAAATCATATACCCCATTCAGGCTGTTCTACCATGGCTATCTCAGCATAATCTGATAAAGATTTGTTAATATTTACAAAAAAGCTAAGGAAATTTTTCTTCCAAACAACACACATGTAGGATTTATTTTGATACCAAAAATTCAGTAAAGGAGTCTGTTATTATCAAAGGAGGCCCTGTTAAAATTAAGAAACCCTGTTTTGTTCACAAAGTAATTTCTAAGCATTCTTCTCAGACAAAGGGCCTCATTATGAGTTCAGCAGATGGGATAACCCATTGGCCGAACTGCTGACGGGGAGGTTGCCGCCATGCTGGCTACCTCCTCCCCGGGCCATTACGACTTTCCCACTGGGCTGACAGGTGGAAATCAAGGTTTCTGCCCATTAGCCCAGCAGGAAAGTCTTGGTAGCATTGTTGCAGTCTCGTAATTGAGCCTGCAGAAATGCTGCCACCGCAGAGGGGATCAGCACCCTCGAAAGGCTCACTGTCTGCACAACAGACAGTGAGCCTTGCGAGAGTGCTGGGAAGAGGGAACCCTGCATTGCCCATGGGGCATGGGTTGTACAGGGGCCCCTCTTTGGCCTCCTGCACTTGTTCTCAGCCAGTCTATTCATGGCGGTCATACTGCCATGAAAAGGCTGGCGGAGAACCAGGTCGTACACAGCAGGCCGACCCTGCATGCAGCACCACCCTGCTGATTCCGACCCTCGCCACCATCAGCCCATCGGGATCACTGATCCCGGCGGAGACAGCGGTACCCTGCCGGTCTGAACGCCGGGGTCATAATGTGGTGGTTGGACCGCCACCACGAGGCTAGCGCTCTCAAGACCGCCAGCCTCGTAATCAAGCCCGCGGACGTCAAAATTCCTCTGTGTGCGTCATTTTTTGGTTGCGGGAAACTGCTTTGCGTTAATGACATGCAAGGTAGGCGTTCCCGCCCTAAAAATAACTTTAAGGCCTGTGTGCCTTATTTATACTCCTGCGTCATTTTGACACACAGGAGGGGGCGGGCCTAAAAAAACGGCACACAGGCAGGCGTTAAGGGACCTGTGGGCTCACTTCCATGGTCTCTGACCATGGAAGGAGTCCAGAGGTGCCCTTCCCTGCCCCCAGGGACACCCCCTGCCACCCTCGCCCACCCCTGGAGGACACCCATGGATGGGGGGACCCATCCCAGGTAAGTACAGGTAAGTTGAGGTAAGTATTTGTTTTAATTTTTTTTAAGTGGTATAGGGGGGCCTAATTTGGGCCCCCCTACATGCCACTGTGCCCAATGACCATGCCCAAGGGACATAAGTCACCTGGGCATGGCCATTGGGCAAGCGGGCATGACTGCTGTCTTTGCAAAGACAAGAGTAATTTCAATGGGGGTTGTTCGTCAAAAAATGGCGCAAGTCCGGTTTGAGGCATGATTTTTGCCTCAAACCTGACTTGCACCATTTTTGACACACAACCCCCATTTTCCCCTACGCTGGCGCTGCCTGGTTTGAGTCTTTTTTTTTTACTCTGACCAGTCCGCAGCGCCGGCTAACGTCATTCCTTAAATGAGGCGCCCGCTTGTCGCGTAGGAATGGCGTTAGCAGGCGGTAAACTTTTTGACGCAAACCAGCGCCAGCTCTGGTTTGCGTCAAAAAGTATAAATATGGGCCACAGTATCACTAGGGGCTGCCCAAGTTGACAAAAGATGATTAGGAGGATTAACATTAATACGACTAAACATTCAATAGCAAATGCCCAAAATATTAACAAAATAAGCTGTGATTTAGAAAGTAAATGTTGCTCAGGCTTGGCAAGCATCAATCAGTTTCAAAGTCATTAAAGTGTAGTTTCAGCTGAGCAAAGGGAAAAACCTTACCGTGGGAGAATTAGGTATTGATGTGTGTGGGGCGGAACACATGCGGGCAAAAGACAAAAAGGACAAAAAGGGTAAAAAGTATTTGGAAAAAGGAAAACTTGGTCAACCAGAAATTAACTGAAGTGGTAAAAAGATAGATAAAAAGGTAAAGCGTCAGCATGGCAGAAGCTCGATCAAGAGTACTCTGAAAGGGGCTGGGGAGAAAAACTCTAAGGCCAATATTAAAGAAAAAGTGGCGTATCAGCTATGATGAGCCACTTTTTTTGTGCCCCCCTACTGGCACCTAACGACACCAGGTTGTGCAGTACATATAATATGGCGTACCATGGCAGTCTTTAGCACAATAGCATCAAATTGTTTACACTAGTGTGGCACTATGCTGCACTAGGGTCAAATATTTTGAACCTAGTGCAGCAAAGTGCAAGGAGGCCCATAGGTTACTATGGGAGCTTCATTTTGACGCCTGCTCTGAGCAGGCATTAAAAATGACACCACAAATGGCGCACCATCTTTTAAATTTCACTGCACCATTTTTGCGGGCCTCCTAGCGCCTAAACGCCCCCCTTGCATACATTAGGCCTGGTGCAGGCATAAGGTGGTGCAAGGGGTTACAAAGTGGCGCAATGCATGCATTGCGTGACTTTGTAAATATGGTGCTGCAGAAATGCCACTTCAGCGCCACCTTAGTGTATAAAAGAAATTACGCCATGGCAGCGCTAATTTCACGCTAGGGACTCTTAAATATGGCCCTAAGTGTTAGTGAGACATCTCAAAGAGGCAAAGCAGAGAGGAAGATACCTTGCCAAGGGGCTCAGGATTCAGGGAATCTCCATTAGCAAGGGTTCAGGAAACTCTGGAGATCCAACAGTATATGGATTTAACAGCCTCTGACCAAAGTCCAACTGGTCACTGATATATTAAAGTTCATGAAACAATCTGATTCGCCAATGACATCAGGCCACGTTACGTTGAAGAGGAATCATCCAATAGTAATTGATCACACAACTCCAAACTGAAACATTCACATCTTATCCCAAGTCCGTCATGGGAACATCTTCAATCTGTGCACCTTCGTTCAGGTTTGAAACAATTGTATGAAATGGCAGTCCATGTTCCACAATGTTCTGTGCTCAAGGACACTATGATACATTCTTTCTTTGTCAACTTAGCCATCACAAAATACTCTAATTCTCGTTTAATGAGACAGCTCATAATTTCAGCAGTGAGGTTCTCTGTAATCCTCTAACCGCTTAAGGTTACCATAATATATGATTCTCCTAGTTTCTACTTCAATCTCTCCCCTCCTATGTCTATTCTTTGCTGTTTTCCCTTTCAGTGTGTTAATCAGTTTGTATAATCCAACTGCAACTAGGGCACACAAAGCTATTAGCAACAGGGATCTTAAGATGGTTCCCATATTTCCTTTTCCCATGTTTCCAAACCACCTTTTGATGGCTGATCATCCACTACCTATAGCTTCCCACACACCTGTCGCTGTCAAACCTTTCAGGTCCTTTTTCACATCAGTCATGTTTGCAGTGTACTTTCTTATCTCCTTATTATTATCAGGTATATATGTACAACATTGTTGTACATGTAACATTTTGCAGTCTCTGCCTTTGTTTGCAAGAAGAATGTCTAGCGCAAGGGGATTTTGCAAAACCATTAATCTCACAGCAACGGTATCCATTAACAATATGGAACCTGCAGTGTCTGTAGATAACATCTATTATTGTTGACAACTTCCTAATCTTGATATGATTCAAGGTCACACCTACTGATGGAATCATGGCACCAAAATATCTCCCACAATCTCTGAGGCACTTGCTCCTCTTTTAGCTCTGGAGTTTGATTTGATATCATACACTGGATAATCAAAATGGTTCGGCAAAACTACTCCCAGGTCACATGTTCCATGCCAGCCTTTTGGCAGCTTGTAATAGGTATTTTGCCCACATATGAAATAAACACCTGGTACTGCAGGATAGTGTCCATTTACCATGAAATACTAAACACTTTTAAATAAAAACGCATGTCTACATTCACTATTACCTACAAAATGTATATCTGTCTGCGATCTAGGTCTATATACTCATCATTTTCCTACATGTTGCCAATCTAAAGCCAGGAATCCTTGATTTCCAGCCACGGAATGTGTTGCACCTTTCTCCCAGGTTTGTTAAACTACTTCCTTTTCTATTTATGACTTCATTGCTTTCCTTCTCTCCTCAACTTGTCCAATAAACTAATTTTCTACTGGACTAAGAATGCAGGTCAAATTATTCTGTTCCAAATGTCAGTATAGGTTCAAAGAAACCTCCCACTATGTGTCACCATTTTTCATATTTCCAATGCTACTCAAATGGTTCATGATGGGGACAACTAAAAATACTAGCTCATACTTGGAATTGACGTATTGATAATACTCCTGCTGATTCAACAGTGTTAATAACAAACTACAGGAAATTCCATAGGTTAGGAGCAAACTATATGTGATTCCTTACTGCGCTGATGAAGGTAATTGTTTGCACACATAGCAATCTCTAGCTTCCATGGTGTCTACGTACTCATAAAGTAATTTAAAATACAGGTTTGCTGACAAATCACCTTTAGAACTGTCAGTGTGTAAGAATATCTCATCCATTGAATAGTCTTCCTGATCTACCTATGTGACTCAGTGCAACAAATGTGCATTTCCCTACAGTTATCTGCTTGCATGTGACACATATGTGACATACAGTTTCAGCAATCAATCTGAATCTGGGGTTAAACCATGTTTACCTAAATGTTCTAATCACTGCATCTCTTCATATATGTGCCTGTCCATGGTAGTGTCTTGCCATAGGGGACAGTAAGCTATTTGGCAATACTGCTCTTCCATCATTTGAGACCCAAACATCATCTTCATTTCATTTAAGACATCCTGCTCTAACCCAACTTTGCTGGTTTTCCTGTCACTTCCTCCTGCAATCTCTTAACTTCGTCTCAGGTATCAATAGCGGTTAATACGTAATTGTGACTTGCCTCATTACTGTTTTCACTGCTCCACTCCCCATTAAAGGAGGTGCAGCTAAGGGCAAAATACCTTGCCACTTCATCTGCATATGTATTTCCTAAGTATACAAACGCAGTTCTTGCAGGCACCTGCAATGCATTAAATAAACTGTAAATCTTGTCACCATTCCAGATTAGGGATCGTGAAAAGGTCATGAAACCTCTCTGAGACCACAGCTGTCTGAAGTCATGAGTGACACCAAAATCATACCGACTATCAGTGAAGATGGTCACTTTAAGCTGGTCAGAAACACAGCAGGCTCAGGTAAGAGAGACCATTTTGGATACTTGGGCAGAAAAGACTCCTTGAAGCCAGGACCCTTCTATTACACCTGAGACTGTGCAAACTGCATAACCAGCTCTCGGGCACCATCCTTATCTCTTGAACAGGAGCCATCAACAAACATGACATAGTCATTTTCATCTAAGGGGACATTTTGAATGACAGGTCTTGGTTTGGTGCGCAATTCAGTCACATCAAGACAGTCATACTCAACCTCATCCTCACAGTCACGCTTGATATTTACATTAGGAGACCCAAGGATAATTTATCTGTAACGTTTTATATTCCACATTCAGTGGAAATTTTGTTGCCCCGTACAAAGACTCAATATCTTACAAGTAATGGTCAAACAAGCACTTGTAAGACGTGTACGGCTCAACAAACTTCCACTGAATGTGGAATAAAAATGTTCAGGCGGTGGCCCATAACAATGCTTTCAAACTGTTCAATGCTGACGCTAAGAGCAGTGACACCTTTAAACAACTATGCAGCACTCTTGCTACAGGATCAAGTGTAGCAGAAAAATGACCCACAGGCTTGTTTGCATTACCATGCAGCTGTTTCAAAACCAGGAGAGCACATCCGTCCCTCTCACAGCAAAACAGAGAAAAACATTTGTTGTAATCGGGCATTCTCAGCGCTGAGGATCGGCATAAGCTTTCTCTCAGATCTGTGATCTGCATGCAGCTGTCATCCAGTGGTACCAGATTAGACACATTCTTGTTTGTCAGCCTCTGTAAAGGCTTGGACAAATGGGAAAAGTTTGGAATCTACTGGTGACATTAGACAACAATTACCAGAAACATTTGGACTGCTTTCTGTGTAAAAGCAAATTTGCATGATTGCTGAGATTCTTTCTTGGGACACCTTACACCTTTTTCAATGTGGTGACTCAAATACAGGACTTCTTTCTTGCAATACTTTAATTTACCTGGGGAAACCTTATTTCCATTTTCTCCTAATTGATTCAAGAGAGCTATTGTATCTCTCCTGTATGCCTCACCGGTGTTTGAGGCAACCAGTAGGTACTCTAGATACTGCATTAAGATTGAGTGATAGTTAAAGGACTCCAGACTCTTTTTAAAGATTTGACTGAAAATGGATGGTGACTCAATATACCATTGAGGAGTTTGGCACTATGCCAAAACACGACTGCCGAATTTTAACGCCAAAAGGAAGTGACTTTCCTTATGAAGAGGAGTGGAAAATAATGCTTGACAAAGTTCAATTACTGCAAACCATACTGATTTACAGACAATTTGGAATAAAATCACTGCAGGATTTGGTTCCACTGGACAACATGGATCGACAATCTTGTTAGCGTTTCTGAAGGTCCTGGACTATGCGGTACTTTCTATTGGGCTTGCACAATCCTAAAATGAGATAGTTACATGGTCTTCCTAAAATCTCTTTCATCACACCTTGTTCAATTAGACTGTTTATCAGGGGCGTAATTCAATCAATTGTCTCAGTGCTTATAGCATATGGAGGTGTCTTTGGGTACACTGAATTTGGCTTCACTGTTATTTTAATAGTCTCAACTCCTTTAATGAGTCATTTGTCTTTTCTGGAAAAAAACAAAATCTCAGGCATAACTGTGCCTTTTAAGTCTTCTGGCAAATCATTACATGTCATCAATGGGTGCAATATGAAACTCCGGTACTGCTCCACAATTTTACAGAGCACATCTTCATTTGTCTGGATTTCAATTCCTCAGTGTGTGCAGCTAATAGAACAGTTTAGCTTACACATCAGCTAACGTCCTAACAAATTTATGGGACTTGAATCGCAAACCACAAATTGTTGCTCATCTTCAAATGGACCTATTTTTACATGGACATGTTCCGTTACAGGGTTTGTTAGCTGCTTATTTACAGCTCCTACAACCTGAATGCTTCTTCCGGAAAGGCGTAAATTTGGCACTTCTGCAACATGCAGTGCTCATCATCAGAGCTATCAGTTGGGAGACTTTCTGAAAGTTCATCCTCACTCATATATATTAGGGAATACTGTGATACTATATGATTTACATTTGCGTTTGCGACTGGTTCACCTGCTGGTGGGGAACAACCATCTGCTGTTGCTGTGCCATAGGGGCTTGTGGTACCTGTATCTGCTGTCCTGAGGACACATTCACATTTTGTACACTGGGTCTTTAAACTTCTTGAATTTGAACTTGAATATTACCCTTGTGTGTCAACATCAGTTCAGTGCGCGCACTACGGGCGACAAAAATGCAAAAACCCAGCCTTTATGCAAGAGCATAATTCATGCATTGTGTTTATATGCAGTATGTTAACCTTTTGCATTGCAGACTTTAACCTTGAAAAATACTATTAATGATGTTTGCAATAACTGTTCATTTGAAAGGTATTACTGCAGACTGACTGAGTGTGTTAGGGTGTGGTCCCTTTCTAGGACCTTCTAGAAGCTTTCTCTGCAGCATGACTGGGTGTGGTTTGTGGGCTGGGCCAGACTCTATATAAGGGAGCCAGCCCAGCTCCACGTGCTCACTATACAGAGGTCCCGGTGCAGAGCAGAAGCAATTTCCTGAGCTCCTGTTCCGGAGGCCTACCTTGACGTTCCAGGCTTGCCCCCGCATTATCTCGGTGATCTTTGAGCAGGGTGGTAAGGCGGAGGTCGGGCTGGGCCCTGGACCGCGTTCTAAAAAGACTTTAGAATTTTTGGGCCTACTCTTGAAACTTTCAGAGTACTTGAATCATTGCTCAGATGCACACCTTGGTGTTCAGATCGGCAAAGGCTTGCGCGATCATTTCATGGCATTTGCATATTCTTGTTCGAATCGGCAGAGTGCGCGATTCATTTCCTGCATGTAAAACTTGATGTTCAGATCGGCAAAGGCTTGCGCGATCATTTCATGGCATTTACATATTCTTGTTAGAATCGGCAGGGTGCGCGATTTACCACATGTAAATCTTGGTGTTCAGATCTGCAGAGGCTTGTGCGATCATTTCATGGCATTTACATATTCTTGTTAGAATCGGCAGTGTGCGTGACTCATTTCCCGCATGTAAAACTTGATGTTCAGATCGGCAAAGACTAGCGTGATCATTTCATGACATTTACATATTCTTGTTAGAATCGGCAGTGTGCGCAATTCATTTCCCGCATGTAAAACTTGGTGTTCAGATCGGCAAAGGCTTGCGCAATCATTTCATGGTATTAACTTATTCTTGTTAGAATCGACAATGTGCGTAATTCATTTCCAGCATGTACACTTGGTGTTCAGATGGGCAAAGGTGTTGCGCGATCATTTCATGGCCACTAAAAACTTTGATGTGTAATGTTTGTTGAAGTGCACACATTTATCCTGAGCCTATGGATTTTCTGTGAAGATGCTAAATTCAAAATGTGATGTTCTTTGTGCATATTAAGTCCCTAGTACAATTCCAATTGTTTTCCAGGGAATATTTCAGATTTCCTTTTGTTCTCATGTCAAAAACAGCAGTGTTTGTTCTGAAACAGTATTCTAGAAGGTTCACGTATTTCTAGACATTATGTGACATTTTATGAAAAGCTCTTATGAAACATTGCATTAATCATTCTTGATTTGCTCCAGGTACCCAGAGTTCTTGAGGTCTAGTTATAAGTCACTTTTTAGTTTATCCATGGTTACAGTAAGACAATGCTTAGAACCATAGTCTAGTGAAAGTCAATGTGATTATACTTTGATATTGTGTTGTTTAACCTTTTGCTTCCTACAGGTCTCCTTCCCAGATGTTCCCTACCTAATCCCCTTTTCCCCACTTGGACTCTCTTAGGCTCTGTGATATTCCTATCAGAGTTTTGGAGCTGTCTTGTGGTGGACATGTTGGGAACGTGCGCAGGCCCAGAGGATCTGGTCTCCCTGACAGAATAGTGAGCCCACAAATTTATTAACCTCATGGTTTGTGTGTGTTCTCAGCATGGCCACATTGGACGAGCTAGTCAAGGTTATCACGCAGCTCCAAGCAGAAGTAGTGTCATCAAAGGATATAGCAGCCAGCTTAGCTGAGAGAGTGAGTCAGTTGCAGGAAAGGGTAGAAAAGAAGGGACAAAGTCCTTTGGGTGTGTTTTGGCCTGGTCCTTCTTCTCTAGCGTCTGGAGGTAATCCTCCTACAAACATTTCCCTCAACGTTCCTTCAGCTATTCCCCTCACTCCTCCAGAATGTTTTTCAGGTGATCCCCTGAAAGCGCAATCTTTCCTGGTTCAAGTGGAATTACATTTTACCTGCCGACCAAACACTTTCCCTGATGCCCAATCCAGGGTGGCCTTCTTGTTATCTTACCTTACTGGGGACGCAGCCACCTGGGCAATCCCTCTTGTGTGTAAACCCAGTCCCCTGCTTTACAATTGGAGAAATTTTGTACGTGAGTTTGAACGAGTGTTTGATCGAAGAACAGTAACATTGTCGGCAGATCGTGAACTATTAGACTTGCAACAAGGTAACCAGGATCTAGTGTCTTACTTAGCTAACTTTAATCGGCTGGTAGCCGAGACATCCTGGCCTGAAGAAAAGCAAGCAGCCTTGTTTTACAAAGGACTCAAGGATGAGTTAAAGGACATTCTTGCCCAGATAGACCTGCAGCCTACAGATTGTCGAGATCTAATAATCCTTGTTTTGAGACTGGATCATCGTCTAGCAGAACGAAGGGGAACATGCAGAAAGACTGAGAAATATTCCTGGCGTGTTCACGATCATAGAGAATCAAGAACCCATAAAGAGAGAACTCCAGAACCTATGGAAATCTGAACAATCAGGAGACCTTTGACCAAAGACGAAAAGGACCTACGTAGAAAGAATGGACAATGTCTTTATTGCGGGCGCAAGGGTCATTTCGCCAAAGACTGTCCAATCAAACCAAAGAGCAAAAGAGGTCCTGTCCAGAAACTTGTAGCCAATACACAAGTCGAGCCGGAAAACTAAATCACACAAGATGTAAAGAAGGGTTGCTCTTGGGTGTCACAGTGGACCCTTCACAGTCGAGACATCTCAAGCTGGGCATAAAAGTTCAAGTAAAGAAAAGGAACTATTTCAAGAAGGCCCTCGTAGACTCTGGAGCTAACGGGAACTTTGTTGATGCCCAATTGGTTCGCACATGGGGGATCCCATGCACCGAGAAGAAGACTCCAGAGATAATACAAGCAGTAGATGGAAAACTCTTGACTGGAGGCCCAGTAACTCTTCAGACTGTCCCCTTGTCGGTGATCTGTGATGGGGGAAATCAAAGAACCATACATGAAGAGAAGCTCATCTTTGACGTGATCCATGCTCCCCAGTATGGAATTATCCTTGGTTTACCATGGTTAACTCATCACAACCCTGAGATTAACTGGGCAGAACGGAAAGTCGTGTTCTCTTCCACCCTATGTAATAAGAAATGCCTCCAGACGTCTCAAGTCGCCAAAAATTGCAACTCTTACATAGCCACTACAGCGGAGAAAGAAGTAAAGTTGCCCAGGCAGTATTTGTCCTATGAAGATGTATTCGATGAAAAAGAAGCAGAAACCTTGCCTCCTCATAGACCTTATGACTGCCAAATTGATCTAACTCCAGGTGCGATACTCCCTAGCTGTCGTGTATACGCATTGTCAGAACATGAAAATCAACACTTACGAAAGTACCTAGTTCAATTCTTAGAGAATGGCTTCTCCGCCCTTCCAAGTCTCCTGCAGCCTCTCCTTTGTTTTTTGTCCCTAAGATGAATGAGGACCTTCGAACCTGTATTGACTATAGGGGTTTGAACAAGGTCACAATCAAGAACAAATACCCATTGCCCCTGATTCCTGTCTTGTTGGATCAAGTGAAAAAAGCAAATATTTATACTAAGCTCGATCTACGAGGTGCTTACCATTTAGTCAGAATGAGAGAAGGCGACGAATGGAAAACTGCGTTCAAGACAAGATATGGTCTCTTTGAATACACCGTCATGCCTTTTGGCCTGTGCAATGCTCCAGCAGCATTTACATTTTTCCTGAATGACGTTCTTAGAGAGTATCTCAACATATTTGCAATAGTCTATATCGATGACATTTTGATCTACTCTGACAATGACACCGAACATGTACAACATGTCAAGAAAATTCTCACAGCTCTCCGAAAGCATCATTTATAATGCAAATTAACCAAGTGTGAGTTTCATGTTACCACAGTTGAGTTTTTAGGGGTTAGCTCTACCCCTCAAGGTATGGTCATGGCAGAAAAGAAAGTACAAGCTGTATCTGATTGGCCAACTCCAAAGACTGTTTGAGATGTACAATGTTTCCTGAGGTTTGCAAACCTTTATCACAGGTTTATAAACTAATTCTCTCAAACAGTGGCGCCAATCACCAAGTTACTGAGAAAGAAAGAAAAATTTGTATGGTCTCCAGAAGCTGAGCAAACCTTTTCAACTTTGAAAGAAGCTTTTTCCACTGCCCCAGTCTTGACTCACTCTGATGTGGATCTTCCCTTCATAGTTGAAGCAGACGCCTCAGATGTGGCAATTGGTGCAGTCTTGTCACAACAAAGTTAAGACACTGGCCAACTTCATCCTGTAGCCTACATGTCTCGAAAGCTGAACGAAGCCGAACAGAACTATGTCATTGCTGAAAAAGAGCTTCTGGCGATCCGTGACACCTTTAAAGAGTGGAGACATCATTTGTTGGGTGCCAAGTACACTATCACAGTATATGCTGATCATCGCAATCTCCAGTTCATGAGTTCAGCTAGACTTTTAACTCCTTGGCAATTACGCTGGATGCTGTTTTTTGCCGAATTCGATTTTGTGGTAACTTTTCGTCCTTGAAAAGACAATCGCAAAGCAGGCGCCTTGTCCCGCCAAGAGTCTACCACGTTGCCTACAATCCAGCCTTCCAGAGCTATCATTGCTCCATACAAAGTCCTATGCATCATAAAAACCGTAGACTTCTTTGAAGACATCCGTAATTCCTTCATGAAGTAGCTTCTCCAATGATGATAGAAGAAATTCTTCAAGGGAACAGTAGTAGCTTCTTTATAACTTCTTTATTCTTCAAGATGTGGTTACAGAAATTCCAGCCACACCTCCAAGCTGCTCCTTCAGTCCTCAACTGCCACAACACAACATTCTAGATCATCCAAGAGCCGGAGCAAGAGGGGGGAGCAGAATATACCAAGTACCACTTAAGCCATACATACAATATAAAATAAAACATCAAATACAGAGCAATACAGATAAATAAACTAAACTAAGAGCAATATACTACACTTCACCATTGAGAAATGGTAGGCATGGGCTCAAGCAGATCCCAAAAGATCAATCAAGCAAGGACTACCTTTCCATGACGCTCGTTTGTTCATGCCCACTACCAAGCTTGGCAAGTTAGCATTTCATTGGTTGCATGTTATACCGATGGCAGGTCACCCAGGTACTCCTAAAACTCTTGAATTAATCCAACGCTACTTTTGGTGGCCTACTCTGACAAAAGACGTCAAAACAATGGTAAATAACTGAGAAGTCTGTGCTCGCATCAAGACAAGTCATTCCAAACCGAAAGGTTTGTTGCATCCACTCCCAACTCCACGTCGACCTTGGGAACACATCTCTTTAGACTTCATTACAGGACTACCAGTGGTTCAACAGCACTCAGTTATCCTTGTGGTGGTAGATAGTCTCACGAAATATGGACATTTCATTGCCTGCAAGAAATTGCCCACCTCCAGTGAACTGGCAACCATCCTACTGAATAGAGTTGTCTGTTATCACGGGCTGCCAAAAATGATTCTCTCCGATCGAGGATCGCAATTTGCCTCCAACTTCTGGAAAACGTGGTGCAAACCACTGCAAGTCACATCCACACTATCTACTAGCCATCATCCTCAAACAGATGGCCGAACTGAGAGACTGAATCAGACATTGAAACAATATCTGCGTGCTTACGCTGAGAAAGCACTTCATTCCTGGACATCAATGCTCTGGTTTGCTGAGCTAGCCTATAATGGTGTCACACCATTTTTTTACTTGCTTGGCTATCATCATGACACTTTGCCCATCACGATTCCTCAAGAAAGTTCTCTTACACCAGCTGTGTCGGAAACGATTCAACACCTCCAACAAACCCAGAAACTGATTCAGAAGCATTTAGAAAAAGCTAAAAAAAATTACAAAAAGCACTACGACAAGAAACATTGTGAAGGACCTCAGTATCAACCAGGTGATAAAGTATGGCTTTCTACAAGACATATAGGCGGTCATTCTGACCGCGGCGGTCGTCGATCGCCGCCCGCCAAGCGGTTCCCGCCGAAAGACCGCACCGCGGTCAAAAGACCACGGCGGTCATTCCGGCTTTCCCGCTGGGCCGGCGGGCGACCGCCAGAAGACCGCCGGCCTGGCCAGCGGGACAGCCCCTTCAACAATGAAGCCGGCTCGGAATGGAGCCGGCGGAGTTGAAGGGGTGCGACGGGTGCAGTGGCACCCGTCGCGATTTTCACTGTCTGCTAAGCAGACAGTGAAAATCTTTGTGGGGCCCTGTTAGGGGGCCCCTGCACTGCCCATGCCACGGGCATGGGCAGTGCAGGGGCCCCCAGGAGCCCCACAGCACCCGTTCCCGCCATCCTGGTTCCGGCGGTGGACACCGCCAGAAACAGGCTGGCGGTAAGGGGGTCGGAATCCCCATGGCAGTGCTGCAAGCAGCGCCGCCATGGCGGGTTCCCTGGGCCAGCGGGAAACCGGCGGGAAACCGCCGGCTCCCCTTTTCCGACCGCGTCTTTACCGCCGCGGTCAGAATCGCCCAGGAAGCACCGCCAGCCTGTTGGCGGTGCTTCTGCCGCACTTCGCCATGGCGGTCATGGACCGCCAAGGTCAGAATGACCCCCATAGACTTCAGGAAAAAAAGCACATGTTTAATCCCAAATTTATAGGTCCTTACACTGTCCTCCAGCAAATTAATCCAGTGACCTATAAACTGCAGTTGCCCCGGTCACTGCGTATTCATCCGGTGTTCCATACTTTCCTCCTGAAAAAAGCAGTCCAGAAGGTACACTCCCAACCAGCTCCAGTGCTAGTACAGGGGGAAGTGGAATACGAAGTTAAACAGGTGTTGGATTCCAAACGTAGAGGTCGTAACCTGTGGTATCTAATTTCTTGGAAAGGTTACAGTCCTGAAAGTAACTCATGGGTCTCCACATCTGATATCCATGCTCCACGACTAGTGAGACGTTTTTATCATCTTAACTCAGGCAAACCAGGCCCTAGAGTGCGTTTGGGAGAGGGGAGTGCTGTCAACATCAGGACAGTGCGCGCTCTACGGGCGACAAAAATACAAAAGCCCAACCTATATGCAAGAGCATAATTTATGCATTGTGTTTATATGCAGTATGTTAACCTTTTGCATTGCAGACTTTAACCTTGAAAAACACTACTAATGATGTTTGCAATAACTGTTCATTTGTAAGGTATTGCTGCAAACTGACTGAGTGTGTTAGGGTGTGGTCCCTTTCTAGGACCTTCTAGAAGCTTTCTCTGCAGCATGACTGGGTGTGGTTTGTGGGCTGGGCCAGACTCTATATAAGGGAGCCAGCCCAGCTCCACATGCTCACTATTCATTGGGCCCGGTGCAGAGCAGAAGCAATTTCCTGAGCTCCTGTTCCGGAGGCCTACCTTGACGTTCCAGGCCTGCCCCGCATTATCTTGGTGATCCTTGAGCAGGGTGGTAAGGCGGAGGTCGGCTGGGCCCCCGACCCCATTCTAAAAAGACTTTTGAGTTTTTGGGCCTACTCGTGAAACTTTCAGAGTACTTGAATCAATGCTCAGATGCAAACCTTGGTGTTCAGATCGAAAAAGGCTTGCAGGATCATTTAATGGCATTTGCATATTCTTGTTCGAATCGGCAGAGTGCGCGGTTCATTTCCCGCATGTAAATCTTCGTGTTCAGATCGGCAAAGGCTTACGCGATCATTTCATGGCATTTGCATATTCTTGTTTGAATCGGCAGAGTGCGCGATTCATTTCCCGCATGTAAAACTTGATGTTCAGATCGGCAAAGGCTTGCGCGATCATTTCATGGCATTTACATATTCTTGTTTGAATCGGCAGTGTGCGCGATTCATTTACCGCATGTAAATCTTGGTGTTCAGATCGGCAAAGGCTTGCGCGATCATTTCATGGTATTTACTTATTCTTGTTAGAATCTACAGTGTGCGTAATTCATTTCCAACATGTAAACTTGGTGTTCAGATCGGCAAAGGTGTTGCGCAATCATTTCATGACAACTAAAAACTTTGATGTGTAATGTTTGTTGAAGTGCACACATTTATCCTGAGCCTATGGATTTTCTGTGAAGATGCTAAATTCAAAATGTGATGTTCTTTGTGCATATTAGGTCCCTAGTACAATTCCAATTGTTTTCCAGGGAATATTTCAGATTGCCTTTTGTTCTCATGTCAAAAAAAGCAGTGTTTGTTCTGAAACAGTATTCTAGAAGGTTCATGTATTTCTAGACATTATGTGACATTTTATGAAAAGCTCTTATGAAACATTGCGTTAATCATTCTTTTGTTCTTCTTGTTTTTGTTCTGTTCCAGGTACCCAGAGTCCATGAGGTCTAGTTATAAGTCACTTTTTAGTTTATCCATGGGTACAGTTAGACAATGCTTAGAACCATAGTCTAGTGAAAGTCAATGTGATTATACTCTGATATTGTGTTGTTTAACCTTTTGCTTCCTACAGGTCTCCTTCCCAGCTGTTCCCTACCTAATCCCCTTTTCCCCACTTGGACTCTCTTAGGCTCTGTGATATTCCTATCAGAGTTTTGGAGCTGTCTTGTGGTGGACATGTTGGGAACGTGCACAGGCCCAGAGGATCTGGTCTCCCTGACATCGTGTATGAGCAACTCCCACATTCTGCACTAAATTATTCATATTATTATGGGGGACATTCTCTCCGCCAATGTCCAAAATTTCTGCAACCATGACAAGGGTTTGTTTTCTTCAAAGTCTGAATATCAACAACATTTCCACTCTGAGCTACCTGCACACTATGTCCTCTACCTCTAGGATGAACAACATTGTTCACTTGCTCTGGCACACCTCGCATTCCACCAGTATTCACCATCATCTGTGGGCTCTGATGATCTTTCTGTGGAGCTTTCAATTGCATCACCATTACTTTTTATTTAAGATGTTTCTGCTTCAACTCTGTCTCATCACCGAAGTATTTTACATACCGCAGGATCTCGTCAATCAGTTTATTCTGCCTACCAACCAGGTGCTGCTGAATCATCTCACTAATATCTGGCTTCAATCCTTGCACAAACCTAAACAGAAAATGACCCATAACTTTTGGTTCTATAGTCTCTGTACCTCTGTGCTGTTTGAAATCTTGCTGCAGTCTTTCATAATATGGATGAATCGACTCCTTTGATTCCTAGGCTGTCCTGTCAATTTTCTGCCAATCAGTAGCTTTCGGGGACACTTTGTTTTTCAGAAACTCAATTACCTTGCAATACTTTTTCATCACATCTTCAAATAGTGCACCTGTCATTGGATCCCTCTGAGGTTCAGAGTCAGGCTAACACTCCTTTTATATTCAGTCCACAAATCAGCTGTGACCTCAACGTCAAACAACGTATTCAAACACTCCAATAGGCACTTTGAAAGTTTCACAAATCTCTCTGTCTGCCTGTACCACTCCACTGGTTTTTCTCTCAATCTCTGGTAATCATTTGTAAATGACAACATATCACTCTGCCTCCAGGGTATACTGTATGTACATAACCTCCACCTGGTATCACTGTCATGGGCAAAATTTTTACATTGTCCTACACTTGATTTACTCCTGCAGGAGGCACATTTAGCTTTGCTTTCTTCTGATCTCATTGCTTCGCCCATCTGCCTTTCCACTTATCTACAGCTCCCCATTTCTGAATGGATGTAATCAATTCTATAGTCTGCAATTTCATTCCAGGAGTCCTCATATCGCCATATTGGCTGTGTCTTTTGTGCTGAACTCTGATCTGTAACTTCTATTTAGAGGTTTTGATTTCTCTAAATCTACATCATATTTCTGTGATACTTCTACTAATCTCTCATATACCTGTCCTGCATGTTGTGTAATGTCTTTGCACATGAACTGCAGTTTATCTTCTGTGCAGATTTCCAATTGGGCTGCGTCTAGTGTACCTAAAATCATTCAATTTAATTCTAATTTTAATTGAGATACATTCCCTGATCTATCTCTCTCAGGGGTCTCTTCTGTACTCGTATTGCTATTTGTGATGCCTGTTGCACCTTGTGGGCTAAGATTATTTAAACAATCTGTCAATTGTTGTGCAGTGAGACCTTGCAAACTGATATTATTTATTTGCAGTACCTCTGCTCTCCCTTGTCCCATATTCTGCTGAATCGGGGCATAATATTGTGACATGTTCTCTGGTGCATTAAAAGGTACTCCTCCTTCCGGGGTGCTGCAATGTACATTTTGAATCTGGTCAGATCTGAGCATATAAGGAAGTGAATTTCCCTGAGGAAACCTCACATCAGGAGTGAATCTGGCTTGTCATTTGATTTGGATCTACATTCTGGACAGGGGTTATCGGTCTAATAATTGATGCACTTCTCTCCATTTCTGAATTATTGGAATATAATGATCACCTTACGCCAATTGGTGATATTCCAGTCAAATTAGTTGGTGCCCCAGGAAAGGTTGGGGCATTTATTGAATGGGCATTAGTATCAGATGTACCTGAAGCATACAAAGGGACAACGAGACCTATGGTCACAGAAACAGTTAGTGCATCTGGACCCATATGATTTGTCTGTTTCTGAGGAATTGTTATTCCTACACTCTGTCCTGTCAGGAGAGTGCTGTAGCATGGCCCTGTTTGAGTCGGGGTAACATTTGACATAGTCTGAGCTGGACTAAACATTGGCACTGGTTGATTTGGGACACAATTTTGCACAGACGGATTCACACAGCGTGTTTGCACTGTTTGATTCACGTTAGAAATTAGCACAATCTGGTTCACAACAGAGGTAGATAAGGGCTGAACTGTATTAACACTATGAACTGACTGATTCGCATCCGAGATCTGAGTCAATAAATTTGCGGGTGTAATTGGCACTACCTGGATCTGAACTGGGGCAGTTGGCACATTCAGAATTACATTTTGTGATACTCCACTTGTCTCTGTCTCATATGAATGATAAGGGGGCGGACGATTAATCAAAAGCTGATTAATTAAATTGTCATCTGTTAGAAATGGGGTCCCTAGATGTCAGTGGTTTGCACCCCTATCCAAGTAGAGACTCTCACGCTATTCAGGGTAAGTGAGCCACACAACTAAGATAGCCCCTGCTCATCCCCTTGGTAGTTTGTCACGAGCATTCAGGCTTATCTCAGAGGCAATGTTTAAAGTATTTGTACACAGTAACACAATGAAAACACCACAAATGTACTCCATTTCACTTTCGAAAAATAGCCAATATTTATCTGAGTAAAACAAGACCAAAATGGCACAAATCCAACACACACAAGCAAAGATACTAACTTTTAAATGTTAAATGTAGTATAGCACTTAAAAACACAATAGCTCCAACTGGAACTATCACAACGTCTTGACAGAGACGTTTTCAACAGTCTGATGCCACTCACGGGGGAGTGTGGGCCAGTCATGGAGTCGCACGGACCCCAGGTACAGTATCTTGGGAAATGATAAAGAAACATAGATGTTGCATAAAGTTGGGGAGGTGAGGCGTCGCTGGAGCTGGTGCAGAATCAGTTACTTATTGCTACCAGGGAGATAAGGCATTGGTTCCTTACTGCTAGGCAGGGGAGGTGAGGCATTGGTTCCTTACAGTTGCAGGGGAGGTGATGCGGTATCAGAGACGAGACGTCGGGGTTCCTTATGACAAGACGGGCTCGATGAATCCAGCAGCTCAAGATGCGAGGTGTCAACTTTGCGGTGCCTCAATCACACCATGGGGCCACAGGTGCTGCCCGGAGTCGGAGCCTGGTGCAACGGATATCGATGTCACAGTGCTCTGGACTCATGCTATGGCAGGAATTTGGAGGCCTGTATCACTGGTCGTGGTCGTTGCACTCAGTGGGGATCACAGCTCTGGTGCAGGTAGTGGCGTGGAGTAGGACAGCGGTGCCAGTTCCAAAGTTGCTTTGGAGTCGATGTGCTTGTTTCTTCTTTGGTACATCAGAATTCACTCCCAAGGGCCCAGGAACTGGATTTGGCATTACTTGGCAAGTCAGGACTCTCAGCAAGAGAGTCAAGGTGCTGGCAGATCAAGTATTTAATATTTTTGAGACTTCTTAACAGGAGGCAGCTCAGGTAAAGCCCTTGGACAACCTTTGGAAGCAAGATGCAGAAAACAAAGCCCAGTCTTTTCACTCCCAGGACAGAAGCAGCAAGCAGCAGGCTAGCACATCAAAGCAACAGGCAGAGTGGCAGTCCCTCCTACAGCATCTAGCTCTTCTTCCTGGCAGAATGTCCTCAGTCCAGAAGGATGGTGTCAGACGTCCAGTATTTACACCCATTTCTGTCTTTGAAATATGCAAACTTCAAAGAGAAGTCTTTGTAGTGCACCAGACCCGGCCTTTCCCTGCCCTTGCCCCAGACACACTCCAGGGCGTTGGAGACTGCTTTGGGTGAGTACAGGCACAGTCCTATTCAGGTGCAAGTATCAGCTCCTCCCATCACTCTAGCTCAGGAAGATCTATCATGAAATGCAGGGCACACCTCGGCTAACTCTGTGAGACTGAGAGTGATTTCACAAACAGCCCAACTGTCATCCTGACCTCGACGTGTATTCGCCAGACAGGCACAGGCACACAATCGTTAAGCAAGAAAATGCCCACTATCTAAAAGTGGCATTTTCAAACCTACAACCAAAAAAACAACTTCACCAAAAGATGTATTTTTTAATTGTGAAAACCTACCATCCAAAAAACAACTTCACCAAAAGATGTATTTTTAAATTGTGAGTTCAGAGACCCCAAACTCGACACCTCTATCTACTCCCAATGGGAAATTACACTTAAAAGGTATTTCAAGGCAATCCCCATGTTACTCAATGGGAGAGACAGGTCTTGTAATAGTGAAAAACGAATTTAGCAGTATTTCACTACCAGGACATGTAAAACACACCAGTACATGTCCTACCGTTTAAATACACTGCACCCTGCCTATGGGTCTGCCTTGGACCTACCTTAGGGGTGACTTACATGTAGTAAAAGGGAAGGTTTGGGCCTGGCAAGTGGGTGCACTTGTCAGGTCAAAATGGCAGTTTAAAAGTACCCACACAGACACTGCAGTGGCAAGTCTGAGACAGGTTTACAGAGATACTAATTTGGGTGGCACAATCACTGCTGCAGGCCCACTAGCAGCATTTGATATAGAGGCCCTGGGCACACATTGTGCACTATACTAGGGAATTACTAGTAAATCAAATATGCCAATCATGGAAAAACCAATCACCAATACAATTTAAACAGAGAGCACTTGCACTTTAGCACTGGCCATCAGTGGTAAAGTGCCCGAGTCCTAAAGCCAGCAAAAATTAATTTCAGTACAGGATCAAAGACAGGAGGTCAGAAGCAAAAAGACAGGTGAAACCATGCCAAGAGCTGACAGGTCTAACAACATCTGAATCACTCTAATAGGATATTGTCTTTTGATTCTAAACTTCTGTTGACTGTTCAATCTTTCCTGTCTTTTTCCAACTTTTAGTTTTGTGCTTTCACCCTCTTTACTGGAAATAGCTGGACACATTCTGACTCCCTCCAGTATGTCTGATCTCCACCCTTTCTGCTTTGCATCTCATCTAGCTTCTGCAAGTCATTTAACTGCTTTCTGAATCCTGTTCTCATACTTTGTTGTCATTCTCTCTCTTGCTAAAAGTTCCCATATACTAAGGGCTTCAAACATCGTGGGTTGAATCATACATTATTCACCTCAAATTGTCTAAAGTTCTCAAATTAAAGGTTCCATAACAGGGAAATGCTAAAGCACCTTCTTTTTCAGTCATTCTGCTCCATTGTTCAAGCCACAAGCATGCAGAAAGTCCTTTTACTGTTGACACATAATAAGCTTGAGTTCCCTCGGTGGGGTATCTATGCCCTCTCTAACTGGAATAAACACATCTCCTCTCAATGCACTCTTCAAAGTCTTAAAAACTTCGTTTTGAATCAAATTCAATTAATCACAATAACTTTCGATTGAATCAGCAAATAACTTCAGTCCCACAATCCTTTTCTCAAGCTATTCTCCACCAATAGCAACACAGTACTATCCACCAATACCAGTGCAGCTTCACACCAACCGACCTATACTAGTGCAGTACAAAATGACATCACACTCATTTCTTTCAGCAGCTGCAGTCTGAGTGACTGAAGTCTCTCACACAAACATGCACTTCTAATGCAAAATATTGCAAGCAAAAATCAACACCCCTCTGCACACTGTTGGATAGGAACTCAAACACTTCAAAGCTGTACAGAGATACACTTACAAGCTGTAGCTTTCACAATTATATGAGTGAAACTTGGCCAGCAATTATCTCTCCGGTTAATACAGATCTTCCCTAGGCCCTCAGAATACACGTAATACCAATCACAACTCACACTCACTTAAGAAAAGCTATTGGCACTGTAAATTACATCTCATGACAAGCACCTCACTGCAGACAATAAATGAACCAAGTGTCTTTTACACTGTGCGTTATCAGGTGATCTTAGGCAATGACAGGCCCGTCAACAACAACAACAACCACAGACATTTTTTGCAATATGCACCATGATGAAATGAGTACTTCACCGCAATCTTCAGGCCAAAAGCAATGCAAGCGCAAAACCCTATTAATACTGACACATCCGTCACTTGTATGCACAAAGCTGGAACTTTGTCAGTCTTTGGAACAGAGCAGAGGACAAAAGTGTGAGGTGGGTAATTTTTTTACTGGGCAGCCAAATGGGTCAATCCTATCTCCCTAACACTACACAAAAATGGTTCTCCCCTCTAGTGGGATTAAACCATTGTCTGCTACCAAATCTGTTGGAGCATTTTCATCCTGCACAGGAATCAATGCTCATCAAGTCAGGCAAACCTTTGGACCCAGCAATAGAGTGTGGTAGAACCATATAACAAAATTTCAGTACAGGCCGATTAATTTAAACTCTAGTCAGGAACAAAGTTAAGGATATGTATTACAAACTCAAGCTCATAGTCATGTAAATTATTCTCAGGACAAAATTATAAAGGTACAGTTTCACCAGGGGCTGCCCAAGGTGACTAAATAAGTTTAGTCAAACTAACATTAATAAGACTAAACATTCAATAGAAAATACACAAAACATTAACAAAATAGGCTGTGAAATAGAAGGTAAATGTTGCTCAGGCCTGACAAGCATCAATCATTTTCAAAGTCATTAAGGTATAGTTTCAGCTGAGCAAATGGAAAACCCTACCATGGCCAAATTAGGGATTGACATGTGTGGGGCAAAAAACATGAGAGAAAAAGACTAAAAGGATAAAAAGAGTTTGGAAAAAAGGAAAACTGGGGCAACCAAGAATTAAATAAAGTAGGCAAAAGATAGGTAAAAGCAGAAATCGCCAGCATGTCAGAAGCTTGGTCAAGAGTCTTCTGAAAGGGGCTAGGGAGCAAAAACTTTACGTCCTAGCAGGACATCTCAAAGGGGCAAAGCAGAGAGGAAGATACCTCTCCCAGAAGCTCAGCTTTCAGGGATTCTTTAACAGTAAGGGTTCAAGAAAATCTGGTGATGTGGCAGCATATGGATTTAACAGCCTCTGACCAAAGTCCAGCTGGTCACTGATATATTAAAGTTTATAAATCAATTTGATGCGCCAAAGGTATCAGTCCATGTTACGTTGAAGGGGCATCATCCAATAGTAAATAATCACACAACTCCAAACTGAAACATCCACATCTTTTCCCAAGTCCATCATGTGAACATTTTCCATCTGTTCAACTTCATACGGGTTTGAAAAAAGTGTACCTAAGGGCAGTCTATGTTCCAAAATGTTCTCTGCTCAAGGTTACCTTGATACATTCTCTCTATGTCTAAACAATGAGATCTACTAGCAAAAGCTATTCTTCACATGGGAATGAAGTCTGAAAGAAAGCTCACTTTATAAAAAAATGAATCAGCATTTCCTGCACAGTAGCAAAATACAAGCTTAACAGACATAACAATGTGTGAAATCCATAGGTGCAACAGAAAGAGGAATATCCCAAAGAACTATGCAGTGATTACTATAAGCATATTTGGGCAAGGGAGACCAAAAAGGCCATTCTCCCTGATGTTGTAATATGAAGCACTGTATTGTTCAATAGTCTGTTTGGGTTTCTCATTCTGCCCATCTATCTGTGGGTGGTAGCTAGATGATTTGAAATTGATGGTGCCCAACTGTTCTGTGTATTCCAATATCTAAACATGAACGGAGCCCCCCTATCTGTTATAATGCCTTCAGGAAGTTCATAGAGAACATCTATTTGATTCAGGAAGTACTGAGCCAATTCTGTAGCAGCATGAATCTTTGGAAAAGGAACAGGGGCCAGAAGAATCCTTATACTGGTCCCAAAAACTGGTCACAACTTGTGGTCAGTAATTATGTGACCAGTATTGAATTTTGTAAACCGACCTATGTGCCATTTGGTCAGTTTGAAAATTCTAAATCGGAGTGGGTCGCAATCCGACCTACCTAATTAATATTCATTAAGCAGGTCTCAAGTTGTGACTTACTCCAATTGAATACAATCACAAGGATGGTTACATGCAAAGCTCAGCAGACCACCATGCTTGTGATTGCATTTAAATAAAGAAACTTTTTTAAAGCAGCCCATTTTTTAAAAAAATCTTCCTTTTTTAGAATGTTTCTTTGAGAGTTGACAGTGATACCCTATACATTCTTACTCCCCTTGAAACTTTTTCTACAGTACACAAGGATGAAGTGGTCCAAATAGGATGAGTTCCTATTTGTGAATGAGTTACCACCCCATCTTGAGAGTTGTTAATTTTTCAATTTTTTGTGACTGGAAACATAGTTACAGAAGTTTTGATATTGGGCTAGCAAAAGGTCCTGGTAATAGGATATGTGTATTCTTTACATCAGGATGGCCTTAACAAAGGTTATCATGGCAAAGATGGATAAGCATTGTTTGGAGCTGTTTAGTTGGGATTAATGCCATATTGTTTGAGCATAGCAGTCTTTGACATTTCTTTCTGGTTGCCCGATCTTGTAGTAGCCATTCTTTACTATTCTTCTGCATCAAGGACTGCTGAATGTGTACAAGGGTCATATTTTCTGTGCACTTTATGTATTTGTGTGGGGCTAGAGTCATGGGAGGAGGTTCAGGAAGTACTCCCTTCCACTGCTGCAGTATCGCGTGAGTCTAGCATTGTCGAGTTCCTGGCCTATATGCAGTGTTCCAGCAACTGCATAAAAAAGATCTAAGACATGTCTAACATTTACAAACTTTCAAGAAACTCAGCTATTTATGGTCAGAATAATACCACCAGATGTTCGGACGCCTTTAAATAATGTCTCCAGTGGCCAAATCCTTCTTTGATGGCAAGGGGATCTCCATTAAAAATGGCGTAATACTTTGTTTGTGATGTGAAGGTTCTAAAGTAATAGGCCACAGCAATTGATTAGTTGAGTGTCTAAATGTCTTTGTCCTTGGAGTGCCATTTGTGCAGCGGTACTGCAGGAGTTCTACAATACAGCAAATCAAAAAATGTGGGGTGGGTGTCCATGGGGCATTGTTTGACTGTGAGGAATTGTTCAGCAACGGGGCAGTGGCCACCTATGGAGAGCACAAACCGTCTTCCTTGATGTTAAAAAACACCCAAGAAACAAAAGTTAAAGTGTTATTATAGTTAGTGACAACATATCAGAGCCCCTTCCTCTTCTTGACTTTCGCAAGAAGGTGAAGAGCAGGCTTTTGGATTAAGACACCTAGCCTGACCTCACACACCTGTTACAGAATGCCTGGATACCCTCCAACCATAACATCACTTCAACCTTTGTTTTTCCAGTAAATATATATATATGCATATATATTTTGTGTGTGTGTGTGTGAGAGAGAGAGAAAGTTATGGTATTCATTTTGTGGTTTTGTTAGCTTGTACAAATAATTGGATAATTTCAGGGGTTTTTCGTGTTTAAATTCACTGAACCATAACTAACCTTTAAATAAGCTTTTCCTTGTATTTCTAGGGGTTTATATGATACAGTTCATTCAGCTGCAATTTTGCCATTTACCATCTGCACTATTCCATCCCTGCACAGTGGGGGTTGGATTCAGGGCCTCGCTTTCACTCAACTTGCCATGGGTGCCCAACTCCCACTGCGCAAGGCCTTTTGGCTGTGCCTGGCCCTGCAACACATACAAAGTAAGTGGGCTACCCCCGCTGCATGTCGGGCAGAGGTGATGACCACAGGGCCTGCCTTGCTGTCAGTCCCTGCAACAAACCCAGCAAAGGCAGCCTACCACCACTGCAGTGCCCTGGATGTTAGCCGACCAAGTCATGTGTTTAACCCACCACAAAGCACCTACTTCTGCTGCACATGGATTGTATGAAATTTGGCATGCTGGAGCTTAGCTGACTAAGCTAAGCAAGTGGCAAATTTGGTGCAAATCTGTCCACATGAGCCAAATTCATAGAAAAATAAGAAGAGTAAGAACTAATAATTAGGAAGCTTCTCCAGTGTGATTTTATGTCACTACACAAAGTTAACAAGTTGAATCATGGTTTTGGTTAAATGCCTTTTTGAAAACCAAGTACCCATAAAAAACACCACAAATGAGACGCAGAGAATGTAACGTGCTACTTATTACCATTGTCAAGGGAGGGAATTGGCATTATTAGCCACTCAAGGCTTTGTCTGTCTGAGAAATGGGCCCTCTCTGCACTCAGCAATAGTGAAATTAATTTGGTCCCATAACATGTTTTTAAAGCAACTGGTCTAATTAGCATATATTCACACATTTATTACTGGAGTGCAAAGATAAAATTCCAGATTATTTTCACACTACATCAGAACTGACATGAGAAAACACTGTAAACTGCCACACAGATTGTACACTGAACCAATTCTCCTAACAGTCATGAGTCATCATCATGTATTGAGTAAAGACATGGATGTTGCAGAATTTTCTGAAACTCAATGCCAATAAAATAGAGATTTTGGTAGACACTGAGGCCCTCATTACAAGTCTGGCGGTCCTAGGACAGCCAGACTTGCGGTGGCGGTCTGGCCTCCACATTGCGACCCTGGCGAAAGCGGCACGGTAGGACTGCCGGCACTGACACATTTGTGCCAGCCAAGGGCCTGGCAGTGCTGGCATACTGAATCCACCAGTGAAGCACTGCTAGCAGTTCCACCACCATGCAAAGGCTGGCGGAGACAGGGTGCCAGGGGGCTCTGCACTGCCCATGCACTTGGCTAGACAATCCTGTGATAAATCAACACCCTAAATCATAGATTCTGTTCACTGTTCCTTTTTTTAAACGATCATGGTTCAGAAGCCGTTCTGTCCATTTGCCTGGCCATTAGCTCTGGAACGACTCTTCATTGTATTTTCATTGTATTTTAAGAGCATCCACTCACACCTTGAATTTCAAACCATTTTTATTCTGCTTGATCTCTCTTGTCCTCGATTGCTGTCTTCAAGATGTCTGTTATAACTTATTGTTCTCTTTCTCTATATCGCCCTGATTCCTTGGTTGGTGAACATGTGCTACAAAATCCGATCAAATCAATTAAATCAGTTCAAAATCAGCAATGTGATTTTACCTTAATGCACAAATTTCACCTGCTCATCCTGGTTTTGTTAAATATATTTTCAAAAGAAATACAATTGAAACGTTACCATGGCATAAACCACAGGATGTAGTAGACTAACAGAAATGGGTACAGGCCTTGCACCAATGGAAGGAGACATCTAGGAGTGTATAGTACCACTAAAAGTATGTGTATTTTACAATAGAAAGAAGAACTGATGAGGGCCTTTAGGAAACCACAGGAACAGGCTATATGATCAAGTATTTTGTTTGTTGTGTGTGATGAAAGCACATTATTACCTGACAGGTTAAATGGACTCAGAGTCTGATACTAGTACTGATACCACATAGACCTGTATTCCTTCTTTAGCCCCACACTACAAAACCCTCTGTTCGTTTATGCCCCTCCCAGATCATCTGCTTCTCCCTGGATTCATTCTCCATCTCACATCACCTGTGGATGGACATGAAACCTCAGGCTCATATAGAACTCTCATGCTCTGATTTTGATTGAGCAATTGTGCTGTATAAAGGGAGGTGTAGGCAGGACACAGAACCCAAGGAACTGAGTCTAATGTCAAAGGCAGTGGCTGAAGGAAGAAACATGGAAGTTATCATGATCTTTTGCCTAGCACTGGTGTCTTGAGTGAACCAAAGCTGAAGAAGAACTTTCTACACAGTGCACACTTTTACAGAGCCTATTTCATCTAGGTTCCCCACAGAAGCTATGGGCCACAACTGCCCTTGTCATGGTGTGCACAAATTACGCAAATGGTCTCTAAATAAGGACCCCAAAAGTCCTACTCCGAAGACTGAAAAGAAATCAAAATGCTGGAACAATATACCTGTTACCCCTTTGCCTACAAAACCACATTAGACCAGCCCACCAAATTTCAGTTGCTACTCCTACCTGTGCAGTCCTTCTCCAAGGCACTCTGCTTTGTTCACATTGCCATTCATGGCAAGGGTCTATTGTTCATCAAATCAACCAATCATCAATCAATCAACCAACAATTTGTGGAGCGCACTTATCACCCGTGAGGGTATCCAGGTACTGTGTCTACTGTGTAAGTCTGAGGCATAGAGCTCAGTTGAATAGCCAAGTCCTGAGCTGCTTTCTGAAATCCTGGATGAAGGTGGATGAAGGTGGAGGGTAGATTGTTCACGATTTTTCTGCCAGGCAGGAGAAGGTGCTTCCTCCGTAGTTGCTCCTGCAAATGCGAAGTGTGTAGGCGAGGTAGAGGAAGGCAGAGTGCAGGTGTCTGGAGGGGTGGTGAAAGTTCAGTTGGAGTTTCAAGCAAGCTTGTCCTTGGTTATTTAGGGTGTCATAGGTGAGTGACAGCAGCTTGAATTGGCATTGTTTGTTTGGGGGGGCAGTGAAGGTTCATGAGGTGTGCGGCTATGTACCCTTCAGTATGCTTCAGTTTAGATCACCACCTCAGTGGGCCATCCCCCTCTACCAGAAAGACCTCATCAGTGGGCCTTCCTTTACGATACAGGGAGCACAATTATGGCTGTCTACCTGCAAATAAACATTCAAGACCACTTGGAATTCAGGAATGCGGTAACGGTTCTTCTGCAACGGAAGATGAAGGCAACATTACCTCAACCCTGTGCCAACCATTGGTAAAGACAGCAAAGGGTTCAGGATTATACCTGCACCACAACTAGAACCACATCTCCTTCAAGAATGGTAGGCACCACTAATTACACAGCTTTCTCTCACTCCCCTTTGCTCCACTTCACGCATAATCTGTCACTCGCATTTGCTCTGCTTCACGCGTAAATACAGCTATGTTTTAGCAGCAGCACAAGAAGACATCAACAGACTTACCCTATTTTTATCCCAACTCCTTTTGCAACACAAAAATGCCTGATCGCTTAAGCAGCCAATCTGTCTCTAGTTGTTGCTCCATCACAGGCCCAGGTACAACAACATCTTACACACTAAAAGCACAACTCAGGACATCAAACACAAAATTGATACACCGCCCAGAAAGGCCACGCTACGAACCAACACCATTCCATCGAACCACAACTAGCCAAGTAACTTGCTGCCGATCTGCAAAATACTCCAGCACCTGTTCAAGGTGCAAATCGCTATATAAATGTTACAATAATGTAGGAACATCCAACCATTCCAGGGCATGGTTGTGGGAGTTTACCCTTTGAAGTATTTCATTAAGATATGCAAATAGTTCATTTACAGTACAAAATTGCTGACTAAAATCTTAGGGGGTGATTCTAAGTCTGGCGGGCGGCGGAGTCCGCCCGCCAGATTTCCCCCTCCAAAATACCGCTCCGCGGTCGAAAGACCGCTGAGGGTATTTTGGGTTTTGCACTGGGCTGGCGGGTGACCGCCAAAAGGCCGCCCGCCAGCCCAGTGCAAAACACCCTTCACACGAGGACGCCGGCTCAGAATTGAGTGGGAAGGTGCGACGGGTGCAGTTGCACCTGTCGCGAATTTCAGTGTCTGCAAAGCAGACACTGAAATTCTTTTTGGGGCCCTCTTACGGGGGCCCCTGCAGTGCATGGGCACTGCAGGGGCCCCGCGACACCCCATACCGCCATCCTGTTCCTGGCGGGAGAACCGCCAGGAACAGGATGGCGGTATGGGGTGTCAGAATCCTCCATGGCGGCGCAGCTTGCTGCGCCGCCATGGAGGATTCATTTGGGCAGCAGAAAACCGGCAGGAGACCGCCGGTTTTCTACTTCTGACCGCAGCCGAACCGCCACGGTCAGAATGCCCAGCGGGGCACCGCCAGCCTGTTGGCGGTGCCCCCGTCATTTTAGCCCTGACGGTCTTGGACCGCCAGGGTTAGAATGACCCCCTTAGTTTCGTAGAGCCAGAAAGAGGGCGAGCAAGGCTTCCTTTCACTGTATTCAATGGCAGCTCTGAATCAGTATTATTAGATTGCACTGGCAAACACGTTTGCGTGCTCGAGAGGGAAATTTATTTGACCAAGTCAGATACAATAATTTTACGAACCAAGCAGGATTGCGGTTAAAATAAAGCATTTACAAACTTAAATGTTGTTGTGAGAAAGTGCTGTGTCTAGAAAAATTATGTTCCCCAACGTGGCTTCTGGCACGGGACAACTGTTGAATCTTTCCACTTCATGAGGCGCGTAAGGAATGCTTAGAGAGCGCAGTCAAGAATGCTAGTAGCTAAGGTACAGGCTGAGCATAAGGATGCCAGTTTCACCACTTGATCAAATTGTGTGATCTTGGACAAAGTCAGAGTGTCTCTCTTCTGCCTTGCAGTGTCTATAAAAGCCTTCGTTAAGAGTGAGTAAACCTCTATATGTGCAGCTGGCGTAACAGATGTCACGCTAAGGCAGATTGTGCACAATACACACTCATACAGGAATGTTATGACATCTGCTACACAATGATGTGATTTTCGAAAACTTAGGAGGCAGTTCACTGAATATGACGCAAAAACACTAATCAACTGACAAAAACACAACAAACTCATCTCTTGAAAGACATGCAATGTCTGGCTATATGCGGAAGGTGCATGTTCAAAAAAGTATAACATGGGAAGAGCTGGCATTATTTGGAGGACATCATCTTGTCACCTCAGTGAAACGTACTCGACTTGGAAAGAGGAAGGAAACATATGTAGCAGAGTCCTAAGCCAACAAAACTTGCTTAGTCTATATTTGATTTTTTTTAACATAGTAAATATCGGTCCTTGTAAAAACCCTTTTCATCTCATAAGCATAGACTGTGTTGTTTACTTTTGTGGATTTCGTTCCCAGTAGGTAGCTGACTCTTTCAGTGAAATCTGTTTAAAGAACATTTATAGGGCCATAATTTTGGTCATTTATTGGTTAGACAATATAACATGTTGTTATATTTTCGTGGAAAGAAGTACCTTGCATGTACGCCTCTGGATGTACTCCCTTGTACATGTTCTTGAACATCAAGTATTAGCCTACACTCAAAGAATTAAAAAAACACTATTAGGTTTTTTGTTCATTAATTCCTAATATTCCGTTTACGACATATTTTTTGTTTTAAAGTATGTTTTCGGAATGATTCCCTTGTTTGCATTACACTTGTAAATAGCAAGGTTGTAGCAACCATAGTGCAGTAAAATCCCCATGTGGTACCAAATATGTAAGCTTTAGGGGTAGCAAGTGTTTCATTCCTCATTTGAAAACACTGTGCAGTGGCATCATCCCACAACAAAACCAACTAAGCAAGTACCAAAAGAGAAAGGAAAAGCAGAATGGGGAGAATGGAGGGATGGAGGGAGGAGGAGTGAAAAGAAGGGAGAAAGGGTGATTGAAGAGATATGGATCAATCATTACAGTAAGCATCACTATGTCGGGGTGTCCCTGAGCTTGTTAGAAGAAATACAAACTGGAGATATTTAAACAGCAACAAAGAAACTCATTGAGATGTTCAAGTTGTGTAATGAACCCCCGCCCCCCAGTTCGCCAAAAACTATTTAACCAGTATTAAGACAACTAGCCATTATTAGTGTGTTATCTTGACCATGGGCAGAGAAGGGGAACAGGGAAGATAATCTCACAGCTACCTGAGCGATGTAGGCCAACAGCATCCCAAACGCCATCCAAGAGATGTATGCTAGGAATCCGTATTGTGAATCACCCTACCTACTGAGGCACAGAGTTCAAGAGGGCTTCTCATTGTCCTTTTGGCAAATTCAACATCCGCATGTGCCATTGTGTTATTTGGGTATGGCCATGACGTAGTCTCTGTTGGCTAACTATTGCACAGCCTTCCACTTCTGCCCATTTAATCAGCTCCCTGTTCCACATCTCATGGATCTGTCACTCTCCATCTCTGAGCTAGGAGTCTTTTTCCTAATATATGGGTAGGTTGATAAACATGGTTTCATATTTTCGCTTGTTGGAGCGTGGCATCAGCTCCAAAAGAAACACCTCCAGGAACATTGCACCTGCATATTCGTGACTCGCCAAATAGTGGCCTCATTGTGTTCCCAAAATAACTGTATTTTCCTTCATGGCCGCAACATATGCAGAAGGGCCACTTTGTTTGCCTGGCATCTCAGGCATCGGTCCGGGATAGTATTCTGTGTAGCCGGCCGGGCATTAATTATGTACAGTGAATAATGTTGTGTTCCATTATTTTAAAGCAGATGTTTGTCATCACAGGTTTGGGATATGCCAGTACCTTTTCCACCTCTGTTCTGGTACTTCTTTGTGGAGGGCAAGCTTCCATCTGGAGTTCAGATCCTGAAAATCTTATTTGATCATATGTGTCAGAGCAGCATATAATCTAGTGACTGCCCTCCTCAACCTACCGTTATCCTGCAATGCATCAAGCACTCCATGTGTCAGAGGGAGACCACTGATACTGACGACTGCAATAAAGAGTAAAAATTGCCCTACCAGGAGAAAACATTTCCTGCGAAATGTTTCAAGAAATGGCATGCAATAGTATCGCAGAAGTTGCCTAGTTTAGGAATGCCTTCCTCTAGCCAAGCACACCGGTCGGCAGCCAAGACCACTTTCCTAAGGTCAGGAATGCTCCACAAAGGGAGGCTGGGAGTAAAAGCGACTTTGTGTTTGTTTTCTGCAGAACTCTACATCAGCAGTGACTAGCCACCTCCAGGACAATGCTCCCAATCACTTTGTGGGCCAGGGCAGAGGTCACTGCCTCTAGGAGTGATTCAACTCTGAGGGCGTCCTGGACCGGTATTGCGTCCACTACAGCAGGATCCCCCAAACCAGCACGTCACCCACTGCAACTGAGCCTCCACATGGTAGTTTTCAAAGATCAGGGCTGCCAATCCCTCTTCTTCAATAATCCATTGAAACCTGCACAGAGCCTGTTGGGACGGAAAAGATCCTCAGATGGTAATTGAGGTGCATGCCTGCCCTAAATGCCCCAGCTGCAATAATATCTGGAAATCTGGTGCAGATACATGGGTGAACATGGATCATGCGTGTGTGCCATGCCATAGGCCTGTCTCACAGATTGCAGTCTTGTTGGACCACGAGGGGCACCCAAAGCGCTAGCCTCATGGTGGTGAAGGGCTATAGCATTTACCAAGAGTCAAGGTGCACAAGCGAGGTGGTGGAAGTACACTGTGTAGTGATCAGTAGGAGTGAACAGGCCTTTTTCACTGTGTCACGTGAGACCTAGAGGTCCACTCATGTAACGTTCCACTGCTGTGTGCTTAACTCCTCTGCGGCCTACATCAAGTTAGTATGTAGCGCTGTGCAGTGCACATATGGCTGCATGTGTGTGCTGTGTGTATGTGTGTCTATGAGTGGTACAATACATAGAAGACTCTAGGTTCCATTTTGGGAGACTCAGGGCTGACTAGAGGAGCATGAGGGGATAAGACTTCTCCCAGAGAGCTGGGTGGGACACACACTGGAGGAAGGAAGAGCCAGGCTCTTCGGTACATCGCAAAGGGTGTGTTTGATTTTGCTAGAGATCGATGGAAAGTGGTCTGGGCACATCTTAGGAAGGACATAGGGCTGATAATAAAATCATAAATAATAGGACTGGGCTCTGGGGTAACCTTTTGATGCACATATCACTGTGGCTGACATCCAGGAATGAATCTCTATCAACCTCTAGACATTCCTATGGCCTGTGTTGTAGGGCTATCAGATTTGGAGTTCATCCTGCTGTGACGGACTGTGTTTTGGAGTGGGCACATCAAAAGGAATCAGACCACCAGCAAAAACTTCAAAGACTTAGACCTTAAATCACATTTCATACCTGGAAATTAACTATGAGAAAGGGAGCTCAAGGATCCCAAACTTGTCAGTTGTCAAGAAGCCATTCAGGCTGTATGTCAAGGAGGAGAAGCTCTGCAATACTTCTAACTGTGACCATGGCTATGGGCTAAGGTCTGCCATGCAGAGATGACCACCATGAAGAGTATATTACTGCTGTGCCGATAAGGCCATGGCCTGTGAGCAAAGTAAAATGAGCGACCCCATTTGCCTGATGGGGTTGCTGTGAAGAGTGAATTACTTTTTTTCCAATCAGGCCATAGCCTGTGTGCGAGGGAAAGTCAGCGACCCTGTACGCCTGAGGGGGGATGCTATAAGGAGCAAGAATCGTGACCTGGTTTCGCTAATGCTGAGAGGGAAAGCCACCATGGTGACCTGCGAGAGCCCGCTCCCTGACAGATGCATTAGAACCTGAACGTTCACCCCTTCATGAGAGAGGGATCAAAGGAACTTACTGCAACACTGAAGGAAGCACCGCGGATGACCAGCCACAGCCCTTGCAAAGCCGAGAGTGCTACTCACTGCTGGCAGTCGCTGCTGATCTCTGCAATGTCTGAGTGCAGAATACTTCTGGGGACTTTAGTAGAGAAACCCCGGCAGCAGCGGGTAAAACTGATCACAGGGTCGAAGGGCCCAAGGGAACTTGTTATGCCACATAGTGCTATAGGTGCTGGAACACTTTTGACTTTGTTGAGTCGGAGAGGGAATTCTGAGACTCGGAGTGATTGTGGGGTTTAACCTGAATGTCGTCTATCAAGAATGGGGAATAATAACTAATTATAAAGATGGAAGTGGGACTCAGGAACATGCCTATCTAACACTAGGTCACTGACCTTAGGACACTTGTGTATATTATTTGTGATTGTCGTATTTCACTTTGTGTTTGTGTACAAACACTCCTTTTTCTCATTTATACGTGCCATTGAATGTATTTTTAGTTGAGAGTCTTTGTTCATCCCCTGCGTCTGCCTCCCCCCTCAAGAAGCCTTGGACTACTTAACCAGCCCTACCACTGAGTCTCAAGTGCTGAAGGGGTACCAGACCCAGTTGCTCAGGAGCTATAGCAGGTAGGCCCCAGGACATCAGGAATAAAAGGCTTCAAACCTCACAGTTGGTCCTAGTAGCTCTTGCTTGACCCACAGCACTCAGAAATGGGTTCTGACCGAGTGAATCTGTGTCACCGACCATTCTAGAGCAGCTCTCTTACGATATGTGAAGCTTGGGAAAAAAGACGCACTGGAAGGCTCATCAGTATTGTCGCAAACAGATAAAGAAACCACAGCAAAATTACCATTATAGCAATAGCGAGCCTTCCTATTATCAACAATGGCAATTTTGGGCAGAATGACACAGAAACTTTTGTGTTCGAGATAGAGTTTGTAAAATTGTCCTCACTTAAATCTAGTTGTTGGTGATAAACCTTAACTCCCAAATATTAAAAGATGTACACGTCCACTTTAGCGACAATTGACTTAGACTAGTGATATCTCCACTTTCAACCATCTTCATCAGAAATAGACAGGGTATGGTGTAATTGGTGTACAACCAGGACACTGCAACATTTCCAAGAACTGACAGGGTGCAGTGTAAGTGGGGCACCACATTTTGAAGCTAAAGTAAAACTCTGTCTGTGTAAAGGGAAATTGAACAGGTCATGCCTCCTGCTCTCACGCCCTGTAGAGGGCACATCTGCCTCAAATGTACCACAAGCAGCTCCATTGCCAGAGAGAACAAAATAGGAGAAAGGGGGCATGGAGCTCTCATCATTCTCTTTGGTGGGGAGATGACCCTCCCCATCTTGACCCTGGCAACTGGATCAATATCTAACAGTCTCAACAATTTAATCATTTCTGGCCCAAACCCGTTTCAAGCAGGACTACAAACAGAAATTCCCAGTTTGAAGAGTTGAAGGCTTTTTCCATATCAATCGATATGACTGGTGGAATGCCGCCACAGTCATAGCTCTGCCCATAACCAGGGAGAGTCTCTGGATGTTCTCTACAGTACTTCTGGACGGCACAAATCCATGCTGATCAGGGTGCGCCAGACCCTTCTGCACTGGATGAAAATAATTAGCTAACACCTTAGTTAAGATTTTCTTAATGGTATTAAGAATGGGGTGGGGGAGATAGGAGCCCATGTTCAAGGGGTTAAGCTTCTGCTCCAGAAGGGAAACTAACAATGCAATGCCTTTCTTGTAGTAGGGGGATACAGGTTATTTTCCCCAGCCTTTAGGGATATCCCAAGAAGTCATTGGGCCAGTGATCTGCTTTAAACGGTATACAATACCTAGGTAAACTTCAGTCCTAGGGTTTTGCCTGGAGTTAACTCTTTAATTGATGCTTTTTTATAGTCCACCAAAAGCAGTGTTTCTAAGGATCCCACCTGCTCCTGTGTTAGTGTAATCAATGGCATGTGATCTATATACTTCTCCACAGCGTGGGGCGACACTGGGTTCCAATGCCTATACCGTGCCTGACAATATCCATACATCATCTCCTTCATCTGTTTCTGAGTGCTCCCTTTCTCACCAGGTCAAGACAGTAAAGTCAACTGTTCAATGTGGGACTGATTACAGATCAGTCACACCAGTGAGCTATCTGTTTTTTCTGCCTCACTGTGTTGTCTATATGTGAATTACCTAACGTTTTGCAAGCAGAGGTGTTCTATAATGTCATCATGGCCTGTGATTTTGCTTCTGTGATTTCCAACTGCTTAATTACTCCCACCAAACTTAGGGCCATATTTATACTTTTTGATGCAAAACTGCACTAACGCAGTTTTGCGTCAAAAAAATTAGCGCCGGCTAACGCCATTCTGAAGCACCATGTGGGCGCCGTATTTAATCAATGACGTTAGCCGGCGTTAGCCGCCGGCGCTGCCTGGTGTGCGTTGAAAAAAACGACATACACCAGGCAGCGCCGGCGTAGGGGGATATGGGGCTTGGGCGTCAAGAAATGGGGCAAGTCAGGTTGAGGCAATTTTTTCGCCTCAACCCGATTTGCGCCATTTTTTTTTCACTTCCAACCCCCATAGAAATGACTCCTGTCTTAGCAAAGACAGGAGTCATGCCCCCTTGCCCAATGGCCATGTCCAGGGGGACTAACGTCCCCCTGGACATGGTCATTGGGCATAGTGGCATGTAGGGGGGCACAAGTCAGGCCCCCCATGCCACAAAAAAAAAAAAAAAACACTTACCTGAACTTACCTTAATGTCCCTGGGATGGGTCCCTCCAGCCTTGGGTGTCCTCCTGGGGTGGGCAAGGGTGACAGGGGGTGTCCCTCAGGGCATGGGGGGCACCTCTGGGCTCCTTCAGAGCCCACAGGTCCCTTAATGCCTGCCTTTTGCAGGCGCAAAAAAACGGCGCAAAAGTGGCCGTACGTAATTTTTTTTGACCCACCCACTCCCGGGCGTGAATTTTGCCCGGGAGTATAAATCCGACGCACATGCCTCGGAGTCGATTTTTTAGACGGGAACGCCTACCTTGCATATAATTAACGCAAGGAAGGTGTCCACGCTAAAAAATTACGCAAACTCCATGGACTTTGGCGCTAGACGCGTCTAACGCCAAAGTATAAATATGGAGTTAGTTTTGCGTCAAAATTGCGTCAAAAAAAACAACGCAATTCCGGCGCAAACGGAGTATAAATATGCCCCTTAGGACTTCCCTCTGCAGTGTTGTTCTCACATCATAAGATGTCTGCATACATATCCTGTGCAAACAACATCGTGCATTTTTGGAAAACAAAACTGGTTGGCGTGTTCTCTGAAAATTGTACGAAAAGAGGTATTGAGGAGGGCCTTAGTCTGCAGTCTTCACGTAGGGATGCATGGGATCTGTTGGCCCCAACCCAAGTGCACTAGCACTAAATTATGATCTGGTACTGTACTACAAAGATATTCTGCATATTGCATAGCACTCTGTAGAAGACTGGAGCAGAGGATCATATCCAATCTTGAATGTGAATCATGTACTGAGGAATAATGTGAGTTGTCGATAGTGTGCCGTTTCCTACATGTGTCTGTGAACTTCCAGTTACATATCAATGTTCTGAGTCCCTCAGCATTCTTGATTAGCTGTGTAACAGGCATAGGAGAATGTGATCTGTCCAAAGTCAGTGAATACACCCAATTAAATTATCCTGCCCAGACAGATAGGGTATTGGTACGTGCAGTGAGGTAGAGTATTAATATGTCTAGTAATTCCAGCTGGCTGTTGTTGGGACATTAATACTACCTATTATCGGGGGTTTGCTGTCTAGATTGTATGGTACTCCAGTTTTAATTCATATTAAGGTGATGCAGGTATAAGGTCTTAAATACATGACACCACCAACTCTTATGGATCATGTCTTCCGCAGACACACAATATCAGTGAAATGCCTTCTGGTGTTGATTAATCATTTTCCCTATACCCCATACTTTGCAGGTCAGTAACTTACATGTAGGTGTAGCCATCTAGGTGGTGTTATGCAGTGATTATATGGTGTTCTGCTGGCCTCCCTGAAGCCCAGTATGACCCAGGTGCACAACATAACTGCAACACCCTTCCCTGGACCTTGCTCTAAACTGTCCAAATCCAACCCATGGAACTTTTTATCATCTTTACCCTTGAGGAAAACTAATATGGTGTCCAATTGTAAGGGGTGGTGGTATAATCAGGTGAGAACCCAACCCCGGCAGTACACTTGTTTTGAATTCCACTGTGAATATAGTTAGCATAATTGGGACTGAGCATTCATGTCAACCATGTAACCCTGCCCAGCCCACCCAAAAAGAACATCAGAAAGTAAAAATGTGCAGCGTTTCACTATACCAGTATGTCATGCAACAATCATAGGAGCAAAGAAAATGAAGGAGCAGGGGAGAGTCATTAGTTCTTCAGCATACATGGCTGTCACCCTGGGCAGACAGGTAGGTTCGTCTTCATTACCACTGCTGGGTGATTTCTGCCCTTCCTCTCCTGAGCCCATAGAATCGGATCCTTCTTAGTGAGCCGCCGATCTCCACGCAATTAACTTCTCAATGGTCTCTTGTAATACAGTGTCCGCTTGCGATGGAGATAGGCTCACACACTTTAGTGTCTTTGATTTTTGCTGATGTCTTCTTGTTTTATGAGGGCGGGTCTACGGGAGTGGAATGTCCTTCTCTGTAGCCCTCCTGTTTATCTATTTGTGGCCTCCTGTGGATCTGTAAAGAAATAGGAGCCCTTCCCATTTAGCCCATGTGGTTAACCAAGGAGCATTAACAAAAATTTCAAGTTCATAACAAGCAAGACCTGCATCCCCTTGCCTAACTT
The DNA here is from genome assembly GCF_031143425.1 of Pleurodeles waltl. Classification (NCBI taxonomy): domain Eukaryota; kingdom Metazoa; phylum Chordata; class Amphibia; order Caudata; family Salamandridae; genus Pleurodeles; species Pleurodeles waltl. The sequence continues at coordinate 405,059,098 of NC_090440.1, forward strand.
GGTAAATTGTTTTTAGATTGCGCTGGGTTATCTGTGAATAGGAAAATCTTGCTATTTTGGAGCACGCAAGGTCCATGCTTCCACGCCAGCTGCAGAAGGGCTTTGCGGTACTTGTAGGAAGCAGCTTTGATAGGACCCAGTGTGCTTCTTCCACCGAGGGGAATTTGGATAACTTGTCTGGAGCAACCTGTGATGTAAACCAGTCCTGAAGAAACAGCGTTATTGAAGGTCCCTGCACTTTTTCAGGCAGACTAATAATTCTGACATCATTCCATCTCCAGAATTTCTCTGAATCCTCAACTGTATATTCCAGAAAGCGGATACGTTCGCTATGTCAGACACTTGCTGCTACACAGCGCACCGTTGGCTGCATTTCAGAAAGAGAATGCTAATTGTCTTACTCCTATCTGAGAGTTTGTGTAGGTCAGCCCATAGAAGGGAGTGGGCTCCGGCAACAGTCTATTTCAAGCTCAAGCACTTTGTGAGAGTCCTTAGTCAGAATAGTGTTTAACTTATCTAGTGACGTGACAACATCTGAAACAGTGCTTCATGCTGGGTTAGACATAATTTCCTCTGATGTGCTACTGGCGAATAATCATGTGTAATATGTCAACAAAGTAGCAATTTCATTCTGCATGTTTTGCCTTGGGATATCATTCTTGTGTTTCCTCCAGGAAGGTAGACTTGCCTGCCCAGTTAACACCTAATCCATGCAATATTCAATTCACATGGCATAACAGGGTGGCGATCTGGCTCAGGGTCTTGTCTGTCGAAACTCAGGTGGCTAAGACATCGGCTAGTCGCTTGCAGTATACCAGCAGAACAGGGTATCCATCGAATGTTGTAATTTACTTTAGTGAATTGAGAGTGTTCAATGAACACCCAGTGTAGTGATAACATGTCTTACTTTTTGTATCTGTTGATGATTCGCGGGCTCGTTACTCTGAGGGTGCTTGTGGAAATGTTCTATGTTGCATTCTTTGATTACCACTTGTGTATGTTTGAAGTTGTTTATGCTTGCATGTGGAATCCATATTCGAGCCCGAGCCACGGGAGTGTGAGTCACTTTTGGGACAGTTGTCGAAGCGCTCCTGACGGTGTGAGGTTCCGATCATGGGCTCCAAATGAAATAAACATTCAATCACTTTGCACTCATTTGGATGAGTTTATTTCCACTTTACATTTGGCGACAAGTGACGTGCACCCACCAAGAAGCCCATCGTTTATACCTGGGCTCCATGGTAGGTGGAATTTGTCAAGGAGTCGGTTTTTTTGTTTGGTCTAAAACTTCGGAGCGCTGTTCGCCATGGAGGGGCCCGCGGAGAAAGAGACTCGGTCTAGTCTCTCCGCGGGTACGTTCGGGACGGAGGAAGTGGCGCGGAGGCGCCCTATTGGAGGACAGGTAAGTGGGGGAGGGTCTTAGTTAGGTGGGGGGGAGCAATTCTCTCGGCAAGCCAGCATTTTTCGGGAGCCGGGGGCAGCGCACACAGGCCGGCGGGGGGGCTGCATTTCGGGATAAATTTCAGCGATGTAGAGCAGGCGCGCAGGGCCGCGCTGGGCCACACATTCACGCCCCGAGCACAACACCGGCTTGGGCACGCCATACCCCCGCGGGGGCACGGGGAGCACGCAACCGCAGCAAAAGCTGGGGGGGCCCCTCGGGCAACATTTTAAATATATGTATATATAAAAAATTTAAAAAAGAGGAGAAAAAGAGTTTAGGCCCGAGGGCCCGATATATAAAAAAAATAATAATAATAATAATAAGGAGGGTAGGGACAGGGGGGGCAAGCAATAGGGAGTTTACCCACCAAGGGGAGCCCCAGCGGGCCACACACTGGCAGGAAAGAAGGCCCACTGTTTTCTTGCTTTCAATAGGGCCACTGGTGGGGAGGCATAGATAATAAATAAAAAAAATATATATATATATATAAAATATAGATACATAATAAAAAAAATTCAAAACAAAGAGAGCCATGGCAGCTAGCCATGACGCAGACGCAGTGAGGGCCGCGCTCCGCGTGATAGGCGAGGCAGGCCGGGCGGATCTACTTAGACCAGGAGTGCTAGATCAGGCCTGGGTGGGGATGTCGCGCCCAACTAGGGCTGCATCGGGGGGGTCGCGGCGGCAATCGCGGCATGTGAGTCTCAGGAATCAGACGGGGACAAGGACGAGGGGCCTGGGGCCCCCGGGCAGGGCTCTGGAGCGCAGCAGGAGCTTCCCAGTGCACATAGCCCGCTGATGTTTAGCGGAGAAGCACAAGGCGCGCAGGACGCGGGACCGGGAACCGCAGGTGCAGACAGCGCAGCAACAGGAGCCGACCCCGCATTTTGCAAGATGGGGCGAGCGAGCGGTCTCTACCTGGGCCCAGCGGGGAAATTGCCCCTCTAGATTTGTCATAACACAGGGGAGAGGGACACAGCCCCGGGGGTTTTGGGGCACCAGTAAAGAAAAGAGGCAAGTACGCGTGAAAACCCAGAGGGGGGTCGGGGAGAGCCAACACAGCGGCCGTCAGGCCAGAGGGGGGAAAACCAGGGTAGCGTACGAATCAGGGCCCATGGAGGCGCCAACCCCACACACGTAAGGGAATTGGGACCAGGCAGAGACCTGGGACTTAGAGGCCAGAATACGGGAACAGCGCAGGGTTGTTCTTGAGACAGAGGCCAGGTGGGCACAGTTGTGTAAGGACAGGGAGGAGGCGAACGCTCGCAGCGAAGTGGCCAAAAGGGCCAGAGAGGCCAGGGAGAACATAGGAGCGCAGCATCCGGGGCCGGGAAGCAGAACCTGGGTATGGGTCCCACAGTCAGAGGGGGATCAGAGACAAGAGGCTTGTGCGGCCGAAGGGCAAGTTGGCGCGGGGAAACCCGGTGACGCATACGGTCACGGGGGTAGAAGTAAACCAATGCCAACGGCGGAGGTTGGCAAGAGAAGGGCTAAGCCAGCTGGGCACAACAAGGCCCAAACATGTTGGTACGAAGCATTGGAGGGGTCTGCGTCGGCCTTCTCCACCCCGGGGGAGCACGGGTACCGTCCCGATGGTATGCATCATTCGGGTACGGAGGCGATTGAGACTACATCAACCAAAGCAAGAGGCTTTGCCCACCACATGGGCCAGTGGGGAGGAGAGGATGAGTTAGAACTGGACTATGAGGAGGAAGGGGATGAATGGGAAGATGGTGAAATTCGGGAGTTGGAGGTGAGCGCTGTCAAAAAAGGGGTGGGGGCGAGGGCGCAAGAGCGGCGTAACCTCTTCTTCGTTTTCTGTGTTGCAGGATACGATTCCAACGGAAGGGCCCACAGGGGGGCGGCAAGCCATGCCGCGCGGCAGAAACCTGAAGAGAGTGCCAAGGAGCTTGGGAGATAATGTCGGAGGTAAGAGATGGTGGTCAGTGTGGGACGAAGGGGGAGCGACAACGAGGGAGGCAAGCACAAGTAGGTCCATTGGGGTAGGAGACGGTTCAGTTTGGGAAATATCAGGCACTAGTTCCATACAAGGAACGGCCGAGACCAAGGATAAAGAAGGCGCCGCCATGCTAGACGCATCCACAAGTAGTAAGGCGGATGCGGGGGTACGACATTAGAGGACAAGGAAGGGTGAGGCCATAAGAAGCGTCTTCCATATATGGGTTTGGGTATGCCACTCGGTTCCCACATAGCGGAAAAAACAAAAGCTAGGATATGGAAACACGAATATGTGGACGTTTTTAAACTACTGCATAGGGACATACAGACCAAGGAGGGTTCCAAGGAGGAGGAATGGGAATTAGCGCGTAGACCCAGGGTCCCTATCACAATGGATGATTGGATGTCGGCCTTTTTGATATTTGCCAGTATATACTGCGAGAAATACCCGGACAGGGCCATTGCACTGTTTAAATACATGGACATCATTAGAAAGGCACAAATGCATTTCGGGGGGTTTGCATGGCTCAGTTATGACGAGGAATTCAGGGCTCAGGTGAGTGTTAATCCTGAGAAACCTTGGGGTGATGTAGATCCAGAGTTATGGATGCAATGGATGGCATCGGCGCAGGCAGCAGCGTCCACTCATACAGCGAGTGGACTGCCAGTGATATATAAGCCCTTTCAGGCCCGCCCCGCCCCGGGAGGGGCGGGCGCTGCCACAAAAACTACGGGGGCAACCTTGGGGGCCTGCTGGAACTTTAACAAAGGTTTTTGTTCCAGAGCACAATGCAGGTTTAAACATGATTGCTCCAAGTGCGGGTGCCGTCATCCAGTCATTCAATGTTTCTCCCTGTCCAGCCCAGCAGAACAGTGGAGAGCTTCAAGAGGGAGGGGAGCGCATGGCGCTCCTGCACCAAAGGGGTCCTACACCAGTTAGACTGGAATTTCTGCTGCCTTGGTTGCGCATTTACCCGGATACGGACAAAGCGCGTTTACTGGAATGGGGTTTTCGAGAAGGTTTTAGAATAGGTTACCAAGGCCCCCGGGAAAGGAGATGGGCTGACAATTTGCTGTCAGCCAAAGAACGGCCCCAGGTGCGCGACAAATTAGCAAAGGAAGTGGGCCTAGGCAGAATAGCAGGCCCTTTTTCCGAGTGGCCAAGCAATTCTCTGATGATATCCCCTTTGGAAGTGGTACCCAAAAAGGCGCAGGGAGAGTTTCGTTTGATTCACCAATTGTCATGGCCCGAAGGTGCGTCAGTTAATGATTTCATTGCCCAAGAGGACTCCAAGGTAATTTACGCGTCAGTCGATGATGCAATGAAGTTAGTCCTAAGGTGCGGGAGGATGGCGGAAATGGCAAAATGCGATATTCAATCAGCTTTTAGATTGCTTCCTATTCATCCAGCAGATTTTGACCTTTTGGGCATGTAGCTAGACGGCAAAATTTACGTGGACAGGGTTCTGCCCATGGGCTGCGCGATATCATGCGTGCTTTTTGAGACCTTCAGCACTTTCTTACAGTGGGTCTTTGTGAGAACGAGCGGCCATAGGTGGGTGACTCATTACCTGGATGATTTCTTATTTTGTAGGAACAGCTGCATCCGGGGCGTGTGGGCGGGCTTTGGACACTTTTCAGAGGCTAGCGCAGCAGGCAGGAGTACCTCTGGCCCCGGAGAAAACAGAAGGGCCAATGCCGATCTTGACCTTTTTGGGTATCGAGCTGGATGCAAGAGAACTGGTCGCCAGATTGCCAGCGGCGAAGGTGGGGGAGATACTGGATTTCTTAGCATTGGTGCGCACTTTGCGTAAAATGGATCTGCGGACGTCTCAAAAGCTTTTAGGTTACCTCAATTTCGCGTGTAGGGTAGTAAGAGGAGGTCGAACTTTCTGTAGACGTCTGGGACTGTCCATGGCAGGTGCAGTACTTCCACACCATAGGATACGAGTTTCCTTGACATTACGAGAGGACATTAGAATATGGGAGATCTTTTAAAAAAATTAAATGGGGTACCGATGTCTTTTGGTGAGTCGGACACTGTGTGGCAGGTTCAAATTTTTTTGGATGCGGCGGGAGCGTCGGGTTTTGGCTTATACTGGGATGGGAAGTGGTGTGCGGAAACATGGCCTGCAGCTTGGTTGCAGCAGGGGAGAAGCATCGCGTTTCTGGAGTTTTTTCCCCTATTAGTGGCGCTGGCAGTATGGGGACAGGAGTTAACCAACAGGACAGTGATCTTTCAAGTGGACAACATGGCAGTGGTAGAATTGGCCAACAGGCAGAGAGCAAGGGACCTCAGAGTTTTGCGCTTGTTGCGGCATTTCACGCTTTTATGTTTGTCTTTGAATGTTATTTTTAAAGCTGCACATATACCGGGGGTTCACAACGAGATTGCAGACTCCCTATCTCGTTCACAGTGGCGGCGTTTTCGCGAATTGGCACCTGGAGCGGAATGGAACAAGACTGTGGTCCCGGCAGACATTTGGGAATGGGGGGCATGACGATCACGGGGCTGGTGGAGATGTCATTAGCGGTATCTATGCGGCGAAATTACAGACTTGCATGGTTGGAGTTTCAATCTTTTGAGCCGTTTGGGAGCAATTTTTGGGTGCAAGGCCTGCGAACGCTTGAAGCACGGACCAGATGTTTCGTGCTTTTTCTGATCAGCGAGGGTTTATCTCCAGCTACAATTGGGGGAAAACTGGCAGGTGTTTCTTTTTATGGGAAACTCTTTTTCGGTTATGACCCAGCGAACAATGATTTATTGGGTAAAATGTTGAAGGGCTGGGGCAGGGGGAGGGCCAGTGGGGATAAACCAGCAAGAGAACCCATTACTTTTGAAATACTGCTGGAGCTTGTGCATGTGTTACCAGTTTGTTGTACGGATGAGTACGAGGTGTGTTTATTCCTTTTGTGTATGGTATGGATGTTCTTTGGAGCTTTTCGAGTGTCCGAGTTGTTGGGGGTGGGGAAAGAAACTGGGGTAAGGAGGAAGGAGGTGTGCATGCATAGGGATAGGTTGGGGATATGGCTCAGACGGTCAAAGACGGATCAGCTGGGCAAGGGCAAGTGGATATGACTGGAAAGAGGGGGCGTGGAAGTGGCTTGCCTGGTAGCAGAGTGGATCAGTTTTAAGGCCAGGTGGCTGGGGGCAGGCGACTCAGGGGTTTTTATGCATGCATCAGAAAAAAAGCTGACACAAGTTATGAGAATGGCACTTGGACGGATAGGGCGGCGTGCAGGGGATTATGGAACACATTCATTCAGGATTGGCACAGCAACTGCGGCAGCCCATTTAGGATGGGATTGGGCTAAGATCAAGTCCATAGGGAGATGGAAATCTAGGTGCTGCGAGCGGTATGTCAGGCCTTGAAGAGAACAAAACAGGTGGGGGGGGGTTAGCTCACCAATACAGCTTTTACAGTGTTTTTTCTTTGCAAGATGTGTGGCTGGGCCGCAGAAAGACAAGATGACGACATGGTTGGTCAGCCATTCGTTCGTTCATTGGGCGGCAAAATTTGCGGAGAAGCAAATTTACGGCAGATCATTAGGATTGCCCAGCAGACACCATGAAGTGCGTTGGTGGGGCAAGAGTGGTATGAGGTGGGGGAGCCTGCTCCCATTTATCAAAGGTAACTTGCCACAGTGGGGAAGCCCGGACCTTTTATTGATTCATCTTGGGGAAAATGATTTACTCAAGCTATCGGGGCTCACTTTGATACAACTTATGCAGAGAGATTTGGAACTTTTGAAACAGAAACTATGCGGGACATGCCTGGTATGGATGGAATTCGTGTCAATAAGGGCACGGAGAGGGGCACTCAATCATGGAGCCATTGAGCAGGCTCGGAAAAAGTTGAACAGAGCCATGAGAGTTTTTTGCTGGGCTCAAGGGATCAAGGTTTTAAGACACGGGGACATAAAAGAGCAGGAGAAGGCTTTGTTTCGAGATGACGGGGTTCATTTATCGCAGGTAGGAAATGCGTACTATCTAACAGAGCTAAGGTTGATGTTAGAAAGTGTATGGGGAGTAAATTTGTGAATTAGAGTTTAAAAAAAAAAAAAGAGGGAAAGAAGAAAATTAGGCAGGGACACTGATTGTAACGGAAAAAGGTTTGTTTTTCCTTGGGGTGGAAAACGCCTCATGGGTTTTGCTGGATGGCAGGAGATGGGGGAGGTTGGAGAGCCAGATGCGGTGACCTTTTACACCAACAAAGAGTGTCACTGTATGTATGTCCCGATGGAGGGGCCCGCGGAGAGAGAGACTCGGTCTAGTCTCTCAGCAGGTAAGTTCGGGACGGAGGAAGTGGTGCGGAGGCACCCTATTGGAGGACAGGTAAGTGGGGGAAGGTCATAGGGGTTTATAAGGGGGGTGGAGGGGTGGGGTCGGCCTCTTTCTCCGCGCCGACTAGGTAGATAGGGAGCGTTTCTTGACCACCCACCCACCCAGCGTAGGAAGGCAGGGGGGGAAGACTATATTTAGGTCAGGCAGGGAAGGTAGGTAGGGTTTGTTAGCAGTCATTTAGGGCAGGTGATTTGAGAGGTGTAGCAGGAGATGGGGGAGGGTGGAGAGCCAGATGCGGGCTTGTCCACCCTTCCAGGGGGAAAAACAAGGAGGTGAAGGATCAGAGCGGGGGTAGGCTACAAGCAAAGAAAGCATGGGAGGAATAGGGGAGCGTATACGGTAGGAGAATTGAAGGGAGCTATTTGAGGAGAGAATGAAGGCAAAGGAATTTGTAAAAGTTAAGGTCTGTTTTAAAAGGACGATATACAGTTAAATGTTAAATGATGTTTGTGTTTAAACCCTGTCCTAAAATAAATGACCTTTTACACCAACAAAGAGTGTCACTGTATGTATGTCCCGATAAACTTAAAGCATTTCACAGTTGGACCGCAAGGTTTAAAGGGAGATTTATTCAGATTACTTGTGAATCTTGGCCCGACTGTCTCTCCCTAGCTGCTGTATCCTATTTGGATGGCAGATCAACAGGACTTGGAACTTCGGCGGTGTTGGGAGCTGAGGTGCAGAGATCAGGAGGATTCAGGCAGTGTCACTTGGGAAACAGCAAGGACGGCACTGAAGAGTGTCGATAGTTTCACGTTTCCGGCCATTAATTAGATGCATGCCATCTGCAGTTGAGGAAGTGTAAAGGCATTGGATAAAACAGCCTTCATCGTCAGCAAAACCTCGTCAAAGGAGTTCAGCGACTGGCTCGTTTGTGAGTACGAGCTAATTCAGTGATTAGCTCGCTTTTCAGGACGAGCTAATTCAGCGATTGGCTCACTTTTAGGTACGAGGTAATTTAACTATTGCCTCACGTTTTGGAATGAGCCATTTCAGCGATTGACTCGCTTTCTACATATAAAGCTGAATCAAGGATTAGATTCTTTTTTTACCAGAATAAAAACATATTTTTACGCTTATCAATTGATTCAAATGTTATATTTATTATTTGTTTATTGTCTGAATTGCTGGAAAAGTTTGCTTACAATAGTTATTTAGATCGTATAAGATCTTATACATTCAATTTTACTTTTCTTCAGGAAACTCATCAAACACAAAAAGGAAAGAAAGATTTCTAATTGTTAATGCTTTTAACTTTGTATTTGTTATTTACTCATTAGTCTTATTTTATAACTTGGCTTTTGCACAATACCCAGTACAATTATTTCCTTTTTGCAGAATCCAGCGAAACCTTCAGCTCCCTGGAAACATTTGATCTGTAAGTTTGAAAATTTTATTATGGCTATTGATGCTTCTCCTTTTACACTACTTAGAAAGGTAGCCACACTATATAGTCATTTGGGACATGAGGGCCAGCAGGTTTTTAATAATCTTCCTCCAATGCAAGTACCTGCTTGAGGAGGGGATGGATGGAATGAGTATACTGAGGTAATATCCAGATTACAGAACAAATTTGCAGAGCAACCTAGTGTACTTTTAGAGAGGTATCATTTTCATAAAAGAAAACAGCTACCAGAAGAGTCAGTTAAGAATGTATCTATGCTTTATACTTATTAGGGTCAACATGCAATTTTGGGGTATCTTTAGATACTTATTTAAAAGACCAAATTTTTTTTTCTTGTCCTTCAAAAAAGTACAAGAAAGGTCATTAAGTTGTAGGGAATCCTTCATTAGAGGAAACAATTGACATAGCCAAAGCTATTGAATGATCTATGATATTGAGTAAACTTCTATGCACAGATCAGGCTTCCGGTACACAGGTCAATATGTACTCGTGTTAGTCTGATATTAATGTTATATCCAACAAAGGTAAATTGGAGAAAGTTGCAAAAAATAAAATCCATGGCACTGCTGTTCAAGAAATGATGCAACACAGGCGAGGCTGCAGAGAATTATGGGAACTGGCTATCCCCTTCTAATAACTACTGGCTTATTGAGGAAACATGTCCCATTACCCTCATCCCACTACCTACCATCTGAGGCTGGGGCTAGGAAAGAGGGGCAGTTTCACAATATTTGATGTGAGATACCTGTATTACATGGGTAGATGCTTGACACCATGGGGCATTATTCCATCACTGAAAGATGCCGTTGGTAAGGAGAAATAGGATCTGTTGCCCAGCCCTTATATTTTTAATTCTTGTGAAAGGGAGACACAAGTAAACACATTTGTTTGTCTCACCCACATTCTATTTTAATATAGGTCTGACAGTTTAACAACAGAAGAAAATAAAAGGTGGCATAAGTGACATACCCTTACCCTAAATAGGGAGCCCTTACTTAGAGACTGCACAACTAGTGACCAGTAGCACTCTTTAATGCTTCGCAATGCATGACATGGAACTCACTAATAAAGCATAGTACACTAGAGTAGATGAATGTTCATCACCCTATATGCATACATGAATGTGTGGTAATTCTATAGGAGGTTTGGCTGTTTATTCCTGGAGTTGTACACTTCTTGTATGCTTATGGAAACCACTCAATAGTCATTTACCATCTCCCACTCACTCTTTAGTGTGTTAGCTATCTGTGTTGTACCTGTCCTGTGTATGTGAGAGATTCGAGTTATGTTCCTTCTGCTACTCAAAGGTCAAAGTGGGCGTGATTGGAGGGCAACGACATACCCATACTTTTTTGATTTATGAAAAACTGTTTGCCTATTGTTTGTAAAAAGACAACTGTCCTGGGACAGTCAATTTTGATAGTTTAAAAGCTTCAGTTAAAGTGTCATTCAGTGAGTCTCCTGTGTTGTAAAACCGACAGACAGGCAGACAGCTAAACAAGCTTTCCTGTCTGGGTGCCTGCTTGCTGAAAGAAATGCATATGTGCGCTGTGAGTTAATCGTCAAATGTAAAAAGTAATCTACGAATATAAAGGATGCTTGGAAGTCGGTACTGGCTTTAATTGATTGAATCAGAAGTTTTTTGATGACAAAGATTTATTCTTTTTGAGTGGTAGTGCAAAGAGTTAACAACTGAGCTGGGAAGTGTGTGCTTTTTATTGTAACTGTACAGCGCTTACTGCCCCTGGAGGTGTTGAAGGGACAGTAATTTTTTTTTAACTGCATTACTTATGGTTTGGGTATTACTAAAATGTATATTTTGGAAGCACAATTTTATCTTAAAACTCTGTGCATTTTGTAGCATTCTTTCTTATACTGTGTGTAATGAATGCTTAAATTAATGACGTACATATTCACAGTGCTTTCTGTCACAGGCTAAAAATACACAAGTCACTACTCTCCAATGCACCAACCAAGATTTAATCCTCTGGCTTTCTGGTTACACACAGACCTCTGAAGTGCATTAACTAGGAGAGGTTTTGTAACATACGATGGTGCATTTCCCACTGAGTAACAACTTTTTTATTTTTCATTTAATCTGTGTGTTTTTTTATATGTAGCTACCTGACAGGGAAAGACCAAAAAAACTACAGAATATTTCGTTTTTTAGCCACATCTTTGACCCCAAACCCACGCTCACTAACCCAACCACCATTGCATGCAGCTTCACAGTTCTCATACATTTTTTAATGCACTTCGACCACTGCTGGTACTACTACCACCAGTGGCGGCTGGTGACATTTGAAAGTAATGGGGCGTAAAAGCTGGGTATAACTTTTACGTAGCGAGTGACACGAGCAAGCTTAATGGAGAATCATGGGTCCTCCTCCTGAGAATTCTTTTTTTTTAAAAAGGTTGGCAAATTGTGCATTTCAAACCAAAAGAATTTAGTAACAAAGCAAGGCTTATAAATCAGTGGGAATGTCTAATCTTGAAATATTAAGCACATTAAAAACTGCCACATACCTTACTGCATTAATATGTTCAACAGTTAATGTAATGTGAAAATTTTACAGCGTGCCAACTTCAGCCATTTCACGTGTGTGCTTGCTCAGTGTCTAACACTGCATTGTCACGTATGTTCTTAGTATCCTAGTGAAACTACGGAATTCGGACGGCACAATCACATGTACTGCGGGGCACTGAGTCTGATCCCGCACCATGTTACACCTGTCGGCCTAATCCGGGTTTGTTCCGACTAACTAGCAGGGCCTCATCTCCACCCAAGAGCAGGAATGATTGGGGCAACCGTGTGCATGACATACATGACTCCTCAGGGGAATCGTGGTCACTCAGATCTCATCCGTTTCTCTCAGGTACACTAGTCTCACATGTGCAAGGACAATCAGAGGCAGAGTAAAGTTCAATAAGATTTTATTGAAGTAACTGCATCTTAGATAATAAAGCATGTATTGTAATAACTAGGACGATGAAGCACAATAAGATTAAAATTGTGACAAGGAAAGTAAAACACAAGAATAACACTACCATACTGTCACTAAGGTTTGTAGGGATAGTTCCTACCTAAGCTATGTTAGAGCACAGCATGTTAAACTCTAATTCTGCCTTTCAGGTTCCCCCTGGGAAGACACCATCCCTCATACCTGAACAAGAGGCCTGTAGTCTACATAAGCAGCTGTAGAAAAGTTATCAGCAATTGGTACTCAGTCATGGTCATCTGGCTAGAATCTCCCTCTAACGTACATAGGTCAAATTAGTGTTTTTATAATAAAACATCTGATGTTCCAAGAAAGAATCCCCACGTAAGAGTGTGTATGTTTCTGTGAACATTGGAGACAAAGCGTACCACTTTTGCCGGCAACCTGTCTCACTGCAGCCTTGAGAAAAGCACAGAGTGAAAGAAATGTCTTGTTTAAGAACGCAGTGCTGACCTAGGCGAAGAACAGCTCGATAGAGAAAATAAAACAAGACCGCAAATGTGGCTAATGTTAAAATAATATAACAAAGCTAAATAAAATATATCTAGGTTAAAGTGCACAGCGGCAGACCTAGTTTGCTAAAACGGTGTGTATAAAACTGTAGCTAAAATGGATACACAACACCCTCCCTCTCCTTGCTGGTTCAAAGTTGGTTCAAAGCCTAATTCAATATATAAAATCTACTAAAATTCATCTTAAAACATATATCTATGGGAATGTCAATGATGACAAGTCAAAAGACACTTGAGCATATATTAAAAGGACAATTTAAAATGTTGCTTGTGGCATAAAAAAAAAAAAAAGAGAAGGCCGAATTTCAAAATTCAGAGTAATTTGTAAAGTCGCCTATTGAATCCAGGATAATTGAAGATAAGAGATCTTCCATTTCGGCAGGTGGTAAAGCAGAAAGTTCCTCGCCAAGGAAAACCAAGGAGCATTTGTGTTCCAAAGCCTGATCTCCAACCGAGACAGCAGCATTCCGTGGTGTGCCCAACAATGAGTTTAGAGCTGCTTGATTCACAAAAGGCATCTCATAAACAGCTTCCCGTCGCAAAACGCACCCTGAACGTGCATGTCTGGTAGTGAACCCTCGGCGAGAACATCAACAGATCACCGTCCAATTAAAGCAAGCACTGCGTAGAAAGACAAACTTTTAGTGCACATTCAAAAAGTTACCAAAGGCACCGAAACAGGGGCTGCACACAATGCAAAACCAGTCTGAATGACAGAGACCAGTCACATTCAAATCGCTCCAGGAGTGGTGCTCCAAAGTACCTCATTGTGCGTTCATGACACAGCTGCGCTGGTGGAAGCGCTTTCAGTCCTCCTTGTTGTCAAGGGACATTGCGCAGAAAAAGTAGCAATAGCAAAATGCCACCTATTATAGCCAAAGTTATCGGAAATCCCCAAAATACTGGAAAATATTGAGTGTATCGCTGAAGGTATTAAACCAAATATAGAGGAAAAGGTGTGAACAAAACCAGAACCAACAGCCCTAAAGAAATGTGCGATTCTAGTAGTACTGGATGTGTTAAATACCAGACCCATGAGTTCTCCAAAGTGTCTTGGAAAGTTAGTACTTAAAAGGGACTGTATCTATATGGATTACCTCGCAACCTGAAGTGCACAGGTCTTGCTTGCAGATGTAAGCGCCACATGTTTTTGAAACGAAACAATATAGCCTTGAGTCTGCTCAACTTGTCAAAATTCACATTTGAAGTAGTGATATGGGGCCAAATCTCAGCTAATTCCCTCTGTCATATAGGAGGAAAAAGTACATTCCCGCAGCATATAAAATTTTGGAGACCAAAATGACATAAACTATTCTGGCTCGCATCTCACAACAGCTCTCACTATTAAGGAGGATATAGCTGCCATTCGAGAGCACTTGGAACGTAGGTCTAATCAAGGGGACTGGGACTCCCTTCAGATAACAAGCCAAGTTTGCGGTCGAAGCGTTACACGCCCCGTGCAAGGACAGCTGTTTACAAACCATTGAATGACTGACAGACATTTTGCATTCACTACCGCTAAGAAAGACCTCTTTCATGCCACTGAGATATCTGTACGAGAAGGGCAGCTCCCACACCTCGTGTATGTAACTATCTCATAGCCTCTCATATCTGCCCACTGGAATGTGTTTTAAGCAAGATGTGAATTGAAGAGTTGAAATAGGCAGACTGATGACCCCGTGTATTAACCACTCAGCAGATGGTATTTCAGCCAAAGTGAAAGGCATCTTTTCAAATTATTCAATATTTAACATGGCATAAGTAGCTTCCTTCTTAGCCATTAGTTGTTGTTGTCGTGTTAAATTAAATGTAAAAAATATGTCCCTCGTGCTAACGTGTTGCCAGGGAATGCGACCTGCCTTCAGTGTTTGTAGTGTCCAACCTAGTTGCATAATGGATCTTAGTTGACTCTGTCCATTGTGTAAAAAGGACATGGCGCTCTGTACTGTATCTATTGCAGAGGAAACAATGTTGTTTAAGGTGTAAATTCGGTCGGACAGGGCATTAGTCCCATTATCTCATTATCTACAACAGCTAACGCCTTCTGTAAATTTTCCTGATCATTTGCCTTAACCGGGTAGCAGTTTGTTGTTGAGAAAGCTTCCAAATGTCATTACAGAATGCATTTAAGAAGCACTTTCTGCATTGTTTTCTGTGGCCTAACAGGAAATCCTGTAAATAAGTATTATTAGACAGGAGACTGAGGTGATCTAGCATCTAGTGAGGAACTCTTCAACCATTGCTGGCATAGTTTCCCTATACTGTATGTCGTTACTATACCTGTGTGTTCAGATGATACATAGCGAGGGTCAGGCCTACTTGTTTTAGAACCCCCTATGGAGTTTACAAAATGGTTATGACACTCATTGGTATCTATTGGCCACAATAACCACCCACCAGCACATGAAAGTGAAGCATTAGATGTGCCATTTTGGTCCCATTCATTGAGCTCATCTTCTGTTGCATTGATACATTTTTGCCATTTGTAAAATTTTGCAGGGGCAGATATACTGGCCACATTCAAATCCTTAATTTTTGCTAAGCCTAAACAACTTGTTTGTTGTACAGTTTCATTTAAAAATATAATTTGAACAGGCATCAGGTATGCTCTAAATAAAGCTTCCTTTCACCTTATTTGACAATTTTTGTTCCCCACACACTTTTTAAGCCAATCGACTTCAACTAATATTCAGAGCCTTCTATAGCCAACCGGAAAACAAAGTAATGCGAATAAATGAATTTTGTATCTGTCAATAATATATGTTCATTTTTCATGAATGGCAATTTGAATTAATATGACTCAGCATTTTTAACATTGTTCCCAGAAAAATATGTAAATTTTTCAGAATATGTTTTAGAACTCCCTTGTGGTGGAATTGGACATTGTTCCCATTGTGTGCAATTAAAAATAGTCTTCAGGGTACTTGCTCTGTGAATGAAATGGTGTCCATAAAAATTATAACAGAACATGTCTCCATAATTTTCTTTGGGTTGATAAACATCCTCACTCTCAAATGCAGTAAAATACTGCAACTCAGTCATTATAAAATCAACTGTTTTCACATCCCAGTCATCAGAAACAACTCCAGGTATTAGTACATAATTCATAGAAAGTTTAAACACATATGGTATTTGAACGACCTCCGTCCGGCCGTATATATCAAATGTGACTTTAACCCAAACAATCCCATCAGGAATTGGTATAGCGGAAATGCTCATGTGAGACCAGTCTCTGCTGACCTTGTGAGAAGAGAAATGGGATTTCAGGACATACATTTGAGTTCCAAACAGACGCTCGTGTGAAGTACGACCCCCCCCCAGGGACCTTCTAGGCAGATTATCAAGTGCTCTGTGGACTCCATACATGTGATTAATCCAACTACAGCCCGTAACCTAGTACTCTGGCAGTTAAGGATTGCTTTAAATCTCGGCTTTGTCTCTCCTCGACACTATTTCCCTCTGGATGAAATGGAGACGAGTAATGGAGTCGGACCCCTAACGAAGCTATGGCGTTCCTGAATGCCCTTGAGGCGAAAGCAGGGCCCTGGTCCGAGTGGAAAGTCATAACTGCATATGTGCCGATAAAGACTTTGCAAATCTTTAATACCAGTCCGAGCGTCAGCCAAGCGTTGCGGCCACACCCATAGAAATCTGGAGCAGAAGTCAACAACAACTAGAATGTATTTGGATGCACTATCAGGTGTCAAAGGACTGCAATGGTCCAGGTACATTCATTGCAATGTTTTGTTAGAAATTAGGAGAGGTGTCTGCAGTGGGCATTTAACTGTGGAACCCTTAAGTTGTTGGCAGATATCACAACAAAGGATATACTGCTTGGTCTGTTTGTATAGACCTGACCACCAATAACAAGCCTGCAACAATGATATTGTAGCTGTCACACCTGCATGGGCAGAAGCAACTCCCTTGTGTGCTCCTTTGATCAACTCTGGTCTTAGCTCTTTATTGGGAATCACTCGAACTCCCACGCCTAGTGTTTTTACTTCTGCGTCAAGCATGCCTCCCATCCGGTAGGAATATTTAGTGGGATATCCTTTAGGTAAAGGTGTGCCATCAGCCGAGGCTTTCATGGCAGCCAGTATTTCATCGTCCTTGCACAAGTTACTGCAGAAACAGAAGCCATAGCTACTGCTGATTGGCTGCTTCATCAGCCAGTGTATTCCCAGCAACATGTATTCCAATTTGCTGGTGTCCAAGTATATGTACTACATGGACATTTGGTAGCGTGTCCTTCAGATCCGCTACTTTCCCCCACAGAAGTCTTTGTTTGATGGTGTTACCTTTGGAATCTCTGAACCCATTCTGGTGTCAATAATGCAGATATTCATTGAAGGACTGGACACAATATTACGAATCACAGATAATCAGTGTTAGCTGGTCAGGATCTGTATGTTCCAGTGCCATCACCAGAGCCTTTAGCTCTGCTAGTTGTGCAGTGCAATCCCCTAGGGTTTCCGTATAGGTATGTTGTGGATAGAATTTACTACCCTCCATATAGCCGCTTACCACTGCGCAAGCAGCGGAGTATTGATGTTTTGTGCCTATAGCAGGTTATGCTGAGCCATCGGTGTACATGACTCTTTGACATTGATCAATAGGTAATGTATTTGCCGGAACTGGGTATTCTAGTTCAAATTGCAAAAATTCTTGATTTTGTAACTGCAGGTCAAAAATATAGTCAATATCAGTGGCTGTCAGAGATGTTGCCCATTGGATCTAACGTGGATGTAATGCTTTAGCATTTGGAACGCTGGCTTTGGTAACAGCCTCAAGGGCTGGGATTGGAGATACAACAATAATGTGTTTCCCCAGGGCTAATGGCCTTTCTTTAATGACAGCCATCTGAACAGCAGTTAGAATTTTCTCAGTGGGAGCAAAACATTGGTCTGCTGTTGAATACAAATGTGATTTGCATGCAATCAGGACTGTCTCACCCTCAATGAATGTAACATAGGTTAAACCAATGGCACCAGCAATTACTCTGATGGGCAGATGTTTTTTTATTGTCCCTTGTATGTAGGTGTTGCACTGCAAGCATGTCTTGTTGCAATGTTCTGAGAATGCATGTGTGTTCGACTGCCCAGAAGTTACTGGAAAAGTCAGGACGTATCAAGTCATGTAAGGGTTTAATGCATGACGCACAATCTGGAATGTATGTTCTGCCAAAATTTAGAAAACCCAATAGTGATTGGAGTTTTTTTATGGTATTTGGAGGTTGTAACCCTGCACATTTTTCTAAGAATTGTTTCGCTAGGCTCTTTCCTTCACTTGATAATTCGTATCCCAGAAACAGGACACTAAGGAAGACAATTTTTTTTTTTTTTATTGAATTTATAACCAAATTCGGCAAATCCTACAACAATGAGGGTTATCCATCTTAGATGTTGCAGGAGTTTATTGTCCGTAAGGTAGATATCATCTACATAGGTCAATGCTTCAGAGTCAATGTCATGCAATATTGAAGTTACACGAGCCGCAAACAGTCCTGGACTGTTCCTGTACCCCTGTGGTAAACAACAGAATTTTTTCTGGGAGCCTAGTGCACTGAAACGTTTTAGGTCCCTACTCTCAAGTGCTATATTTTGGCAGAAGAAACCATTGGAAATATCCAATGTTGATTTGTATTTTCTGTGCACTATATTGTTCATAAGTGCTGTGTTATGGGAATTTTGTACAGTATATGTGCGTGTACGACTATTTAAGTGTCTGTAGACTAAGACTATTCTGTATGAATGGTCCGGTTTAGCTACAGGGAACAAAGGATTATTCATTGGTGAGACACAGGGTTCAATTACACCCTGGTACTCTAGTTGTGTGAGGATTTCCCTCACAGGTGTTTTAGCATCATGTTTTATTGGGTATTGGGGTTGAGGTTGGGGTTGATTTTTAATTGGAATTACATGATAGGGGGAATCTTTATCCCACCCTACCTGGTTGCGGTATAACGCAGGTGTCTGCGCCAATGCCCAATCAATGGCGTAGGATTCTACAAGCTTGTCAGGAACAAGAGGCGAGAAAGAAGGTTTGATAATCTCTTCCCTGTATGGGCAAGTACGGACAAATTCAGATGGCCAATCCTTTTCGGCCAGTGAAATATCATAAATGTTGGTGACACAATCCCAAAAGTTTGAGCTCCATGTGCGTTCAAAGTCTCCTTCTAACTGTATCGTTACTTTGTACACCCTCTCAGGCGTGGAGACACGCATGTACGCACTTTCAACTTGTAAGAAGACATCAGTTACTTTCACCTCCAGATGCTCTTGAAGATTCCGGTGAACTAGTGTGACCTCTGCTGCGCTGTCCAGCAAAGCTAGTGCCCAAGTCTTGCTCTTCAATAGAGCCCTCTTCTTGAGTGGCATGACGAATCACAACTGCTGCTACTTTTTTTTTTTTTTTTTTAATTAAGGTAGTTGTTGGGGAAGTTTCTCTTCTTTTTTAACAGAAACTTCTGTAGAGTGTTGTGATTCCTGTCTCGGTTTCACGTACTCAGTTCTCTGCTCTGACCGACCACCTCTCTCATTGCATTTTTCCGCTGAGTCCTGAAAGGAATGAGATTGGCGTGTATCAGTATATTGATATCTGTCAGGAGCTTTTATATTATCTCTATTTCTATGATTATATCTATTCTGAGGGGTCACGGAATGCAGAGATTCTCCCCTTTCTTTTTTAGGTGTTTGTTCTTTTTTTATTCTAGCATTTTTTTGAACCCTCAGGTGCTTGCTTGGTAAATCTTTATTTGATTTACCTTGAAACTGTGGTTTCAAGGGTCTTGCCCCCCGACTATCTAGAATAGGTCTCCGTGATAATCTTTGGCAGCTCACGTTCTTGATCCTGTACAGGAACATCCCGGAGCCGCATATGTACTGCTAGTGCATCTGCTTCCCTTTTAAGGTTACTCAGTATAATGGAAGCTACTGTGGCAAAATTGTCCATAAATTGCATCCACAAGCCCAGGGCCGGGGCAGCCCCGTATTCTTCTTGAATTTGTTTTAACACTTCCGGAAGATTGGCAAGTGTCTGTGTATCGTGTGCGGTAGTATAGTGCATGGGAAATACCGTGCCCCAAGTATAGCAGTTATCTACTGTGGGAACCATTCCAAATGGCAAGCACATAGTTAATATTCTATGCTTATCCTGAGGTCCCCTATGGGGAAATACTGCTTCCGGTGCATTTATTTTTTGAGCTAACCAAAACGGAATCTCTTCCCGTTTGGCGGGTACCTTACCCATGATAGAATGTACAGTCGCAGGATTAATGCCTGGTGTTGCTGCATGTGGTTGCACCGGAGCAGCACGTGCTGGGTTTGTATTTAATGTTTACATTACAAACTGTATTAATAGTCTGTATATTGCCGTAAGCTCAGTATATAAGCGGCGAACCTCAGCTACCGTCAAGGTTGCTGCATCATTGTGCGGTGTATATGTGTCCAAGAAAGGCCAGGTAGGACCATCATTACTAAGAGGACCTAACCTAATACGTAGGATTGTATGTGATAAGGTGCCATCAAGCCAATTATTATGGTCTTGATAAGTTATAGGTATCTCTAAATATGCATAAGCTCTATATTGTGCAGGTATGTTTGCAGGTGCACAGTGGTGAAATGTATTTGTGTTCCCATCAACAGCTGGAAATGTGACCCAAGAATAGAAAATTGCTGTTCTGTATGCTGCATGAGCTTCAACAACAAATGTAACTCGACCCCCCTGGGCCGTTAGGCCATGTGCCAATAAATGTGCAGTAAGGGGAGGTCGCATATTGACTGCAATTGCTACCCGCTGTGGGTTTGCCATGGTAAATGGTAAATTTTGTTCAGAGATAAGCACACCAAATGGGGATTATCCTTTTAGGGTTCAAGCTTGAACAACTCCAGTGTTAGTTAGGTACTCCCTACTTAGTTGAGGAGGAAAAAAATCCTCAATACCATGGACTTCGCCGTATATAGTACTGAGGTGTTCTCGCATGTAGCGAGGCAAAGATACTCAGGAGGATCCGAAAATTAGTGCCTGACCAAACGTTGGTGGCGCCATTTTGCATAGGTTCTCATATCCTAGTGAGTCTACTGGATTCGAGCAGCAGAATCACCTGTACTGCGGGGGCTGAGTCTTATCCCGCACTATGTAAAACCTGTCGGCCAAATCAGGGTTTGTTCCGGCTAACTAGCAGTGCCTCATCTCCACTCAAGAGCAGGGATGATTGGGGCAACTGGGCGCATGACATACATGACTCCTCAGGGGAACCTTGGTCACTCAGACCTCATCATTACTCTCAGGTACACTAGTCTCACATGTGCAAGGACAATAAGAGGCAGAGTAAAGTTCAATAAGGTTTTATTGAAGTAACTGCATCTTTGATAATAAAGCATGTATTGTAATAACTAGGACGATGAAGCACAATAAGATTAAAATTGTGACGAGGAGAGTAAAACACAAGAATAATGCTACCATACTGTCACTAAGGTTTGTAGGGATAGTTCCTACCTAAGCTATTTTAGAGCACAGCATGTTAAGCTCTAATTCTACCTTTCTTTTTCCCCCTGGGAATACATCATCCATCATACCTGAGCAAGAGGCCTGCAGTCTACATAAGCAGCTGTAGATAAGCGATCAGCAATCAGCACCCAGTCATGGTCATCTGGCTGGAATCACCCTCTGACGTACACGGGTCAAAGTAGTGTTTTTATAATAAAACATCTGATGTTCGAAGAAAGGATCCTGCATGTAAGAGTGTGTATGTTTCTGGGAATATTGGAGACAAAGGGGGTCATTCTGACCCCGGCGGTCTAAGACCGCCGGGGCCAGGGTCGGCGGGAGCACCGCGGACAGGCCGGCGGTGCCCCGCAGGGCATTCTGACCGCGGCGCTTCGGCCGCGGTCAGAAGAGGCAAACCGGCGGTCTCCCGCCGGTTTACCGCTGCCCTTTGAATCCCCCATGGCGGCGCAGCTTGCTGCGCCGCCATGGGGGATTCTGACACCCCCTACCGCCATCCTGTTCCTGGCGGTTCGCCCGCCAGGAACAGGATGGCGGTAGGGGGTGCCGCAGGGCCCCTGGGGGCCCCTGCCGTGCCCATGGTAAGAGGGCCCCGCAAAGTATTTCAGTGTCTGCTAAGCAGACACTGAAATACGCGACGGGTGCAAACTGCACCCGTCGCACCCCTGCAACTCCGCCGGCTCAATTCTGAGCCGGCGTCCTCGTTGCAGGGGCATTTCCTCTGGGCCGGCGGGCGCTCTTTTGGAGAGCGCCCGCCGGCCCAGAGGAAATGTCTAAATGGCCGCCGCGGTCTTTTGACCGCGGTGCGGTCATTCAGCGGCGGTAGCTTGGCGGGCGGGCGGCGGGAATCAGGCCCAAAGTGTACTACTTTTGCCGGCAACCTATCTTACTGCAGCCTTGAGAAAGGGTCACAGTGAAAGAAATGTCTTCTTTAGGAATGCAGTGCTGACCTAGGCGAAGAACAGCTAGATAGAGAAAATAAAACAAGACCGCAAATGAGCTAATGTTAAAATAATATTACAAAGCTAAATAAAATATATCTAGGTTAAAGTGCACAGCTACAGGCCTAGTTTGCTGAAACGATGTGTATAAACCTATAGCTAAAATGGCTACATAACAGCATGTGGCATCAACTTTAGAACAAAGGGCCAGATGTACGAAAAAAGCAATTTGCGACTTGCAAATTGCGAGTCCCTGCGACTCGCAATTTGCAACTCGCAAATTGCTATGCAGTACGGTGTCTCAGACACCGACTGCAACTCGCAATGGGGTCGCAATGACCCACCTCATGAATATTCATGAGGTGGGTCGCAAATTGCGGCCCCATTGCGAGTATAGGCACTCGCTAACATGGAGGACTGCTGACGTCAGCAGGCCTCCATGTTAGTGACCTGCTTGTCAATAAAGCAGTTTTTTTTTTTTTTAAGTGTAGCCCGTTTTCCCTAAGGGAAAACGAGCTGCACTTTAAAAACATCCGAAACCTTTAGTTTCGGTTTTTCAGGGCAGGGAGTGGTCCCTTGGACCACTCCCTGCCCTGAAAAATTAATATCTGGTCCAGTCACAAAGGGGAAGGGGTCCCATGGGGACCCCTTCCCGTTTGCGACTGGGTTACCATCCACTTCAAGTGGATGGTAACTGCGAGTCCATTTGCGGCCGCTTTCGCGGCCGCAAATGGAATTGCATACCAGTGCGAGTCGCTAATAGGAAGGGAACACCCCTTCCTATTAGCGAGTCTGAAATGCATTTTGCGAGTCGGATCCGACTCGCAAAATGCATTTCTGCATAGCAAACCCACGTTTGCGAGTCGCAAACGGCGATTTTCGCCGTTTGCGACTCGCAAACGGGTTGCTACATCTGGCCCAAAATGCTCTAAACAGACTTCTGGAAGCACCCAGAGCTGCTGGCTGCAATCAGTCATATGGAAAAATGTGCAGGCATGTCTTAAGTAGGATGACAAAAAGTGGGAGCACTCAAAAAGGGAACATGTAAAATACATTTCTGTGATTCTCATTGTGTGCCACCCGACCAGTATTTTGGTTTCTCTCTGAGATGTAATTGCATCCAGGTCTATACCACAATAACTGACATACACCTAAAACCTGTCAGTACGATTGGCTTTGTCAATGGTTGTTAGCTGTTTAAGATAAATGAGTAACAGCAATGATTTGTTATAAATAATTAACATTGGAAATGTTTGAATTCTGAATTTGTGTCTGTGAATTAAATAATATTGATTCCTTTGAAAGGTGTTTTGGCCGTGAACAATGTGCGCTTTATGTTAGATATGTATGCCTTTTTTCTCTGCATATCTCGTCCATCTGCACATCTTAAACTGCCTCTTTTTCCACCTCAGCGCCCTCTTTTCACTCTTCCCCAAATGCACTTCCTCCCATCACTCTCACTTCACCACTTCCAAAAATACACTGCATCCATTTATATTTAAGCAATTTAGGGCCAGATGTATCAAAGGATTTTACCCATTCTGTGTCTATGGGAAAATGCTTTAGTAAATATGGCCCTTATTTCCTTTTGCTTTTGCCTTGTAAATATTTTGACATCTGTGTACCCCCTTCACACATATTTCCACAGAACTGCAATTGCAACTGGAATACATGACAATAGTTCTGTATGCTGTACCGAGAAGCCAACCCACTGACCGCCACTTTGCTTTGGCTTCAGCCTCAGTGTCACAGTTCTCAATCGAAGCCCCTAATAAGCACCTGGCACGGCTCAAAGTATGCACTATGCAAGAGTAATAAGATGCACAGAAAAAAATAGAGAAACACAGCATGATAAAATAGCTAACAGTCGTGGGGAAAGCAAGATTAAGTCAAACATGTGAAATAAGAGAGGAACAAAATTGCTAACATACATTGCCTTAACGTTTTTAACATTCATTGCTGGTAAAGCAATCCATGTTTTTTGCATTAATGTCAAGGGCATGAAGATAGGGCCAGTTGTTCACCATAAAGCAGATAACTGTCTTTACTATAAGCACATATTTCTCCCTTTGTGCTTGACTCAGGTATTTGGATCAACTTTGCAAGGGAACAAAACGCTGCTCTTTTTTTTGGATCAATTTCACTGGGGAACAAATACAGCAGTTCTACTTCTAATGGGGCCAGCGACGTGCAGCCAGAGCCTGGGGTGTCACAGTGAGAAAGGTGACTTTGACCTAAGCTCTCAGCACAATATACATAATACAGGATTGGCATTATAACACTTACCATTACCGAGGACAAGGCACCGAGTTACACATGCTTGCATTCACTCCTATGTGTGACGAATAGGGAAAGTGGGGGATCTATGTCTGAGAATGACAGATGGCTGCCCTCACGCAGGGATGGAGAATCCCACACCCAAACCGTGCCGCTGAAAGCATCACTGGCCTATAGTGGATAACACCATAGACTACAATGGCTATGAAGGGCTTTGTAACGGTAAGCCCTGCACCATGTGTCTTACTGCAAAAAATTGATTTACTGCCTGCCTTCCGTCTCCTGCTTCAGAGCAAGGAGGGGCAGGCAGCCTGAGACAGCCCAGATTTATTTACATCAATTTTTTAGAGCTATGATTGTATCTCTAAATAAATCGATCAAATTAATATTTGTGCAACGATGTGTAGGAATTTCAGTGGGGAGCAGCCCCTGAGCCCTAATGGAGAAACCACCCCTGACTACCACCTATCCTTAACTTGTTTGTGTTAGGGACGTCTACACTGCTGCTAACCATGTTGTACCTTTATTGTGTTATGAAGTTTGGTATTGAACTTTTCACTATACATACGAAAAAACAAATCACATTGGCAATGCTTGTTTTAATGCATGATGAGAGTGAAAGAGTGATCCCTCAAAAAATATAGGAGCAAAGTTAACTTTTGGATTTTTTGTGTGAAACAATAATTTTTTTAATGTAATCTTATTTGTAAACTTTTAAAACGGCTGACAAGATGACTTTGTAAAATGTTAAAATTAAAACAAAGCTGTCAGGTGGCCAGTTCTGAATTTTAGTCAACAGCACTTTGTATGCTGGCATTTTGAAACCATGGCACAACTGAAAGAAAAAAAACTTACAAGCCCCACAATGCAACATGCTGTTGATTGAAAAAAAATCACAAATAGATGATATTATCCTATGCCATAGCGCCAAATCGTAGAGGTGCGAATTTAGTTCCAGACTTTCTCCTTTTTTTTTAAGACACCCACATCTTCAACAGCCCAGCGGGCGAGAGGGCAGAGGTCATCTTTTAGATGCAAATGCAAGCATTTCACTGCTAATTCGCGAACCTTAACACTCATTTGAAAACTTGCAAAAGGCATTTACCAAACAATGCGAGTAGAAACAGCCAGAAGTGTCAAGAGACACTGAGCAAAGCAAAATAATGTCCTGTGGCCATTATTCCCGAACACATTCTTGATCAGGAGCGTGCAGCACCCAGATTGAACAAGTGCACCACAGGCTGCAGCTGCTCCCCGCAAGGATGACCATGGTCGCTGTGGTTGTTTAGGCAGAGCAGGGGGTCCAAAGTCCTCCTAACCACGTTCTCATCTCCTCCCAAAGGCCACTCTGCCTTCTTCATACGACGTTCACAAGATGGAAAAATTATTAGGTTGGCAGGTCTGATATGTACATTCTTAGTTAGATGGCATTAACTCTTTTATAGAAATGTAGCTCTGTCTACTCGCTAGACGGAAAAAAAAAAAAGCATTTGCAATTCAATAGGTATCGCGTTTGCAAGAGTTAGCGCTATTGGCGTTCTTAATGCCCAATTGGACTTTTCTTTCCACATAAAGTGGTCAACCCTGCCTTATAATTTGGTCCTTTCCTGCCACATAATTCCAGTGGCCCTGCATATCTGCATAACAAGGGTGAGCGACATCCCCCAAGGATAGTGTGCCAGGAGAGTAGTCTATAAGAGAGAGGGGAAGAAGCGGTCGCAGCCCTATATAGGGGGGCACACAGCAAGTCTACGGAATATCACAAGAGGCAACGTCAAGACCACAAGAGGGAGCACAAGCTAATTTGGGGGTGGGAGGTTGTTCATATCGTACCTAGAAACATGAGACAGAATTTACCCTAGAATGGCCCAAAGGGGAAACACAGTTTGTCAGTTTACAGGATTGGGGAAAAGCAAAGTTGTAATTCTTGTTGAAAACAAAAAAAATGGCATATCCTCCACCGGGTCTGGGTGTGCAGACATAAGAAATGGGTAAGCATAATGTCACGCTCCTAACCAGTGCCTTGAAGATTGTGCTTGCCTCCTAACATTCTCACGATTAAGCTCTGCTGCAGCTGCCATGCTGACTGCCTTGATGCACCTGTCACCCAGAAATGAAGGCACACAGAAGCATGTTGGCAGCTGTATTCCTGTGCAGCCAGCGGATCACACACACAGAAAGGGGGCTGTGGCCCGCAGGTCATTATGGAAGAGTCCCTTCAGACGTATAGAGGTGGGAGCTCTGAGAACTGCAGCTCCACAGAAGATGATGGGCACTGAAGCGTCCCTCCTTTCTTTAAAGATTCTTCCTGTGCTACTTTTACAAAAGTTTAATCGCATTGTGCTTTATTGCCCACGATGATACAAGTTTCAAGACAATGAGCTGTGCCCTGAACAGGAATAACTCGATACAGCCTATCAGAAAGCACACACTTTCCACTGCTCCAAAGCCCTTTTAAAAGTAGCATGGTCATGTGTGATTCCCACTGCAGCAGCACACATTTGCTCTGGACCAGTTAACACAGTGAAAAAGGTTCACCGACTACTCGAAAAGCAGACCACAAACAACCAGGTGAATAAAAAGTGCGTGCACACAGTCCTCTACTGCAGCATCCATGGCCCCTTAAAAAGACAATCAGGGCTCTCCTTCTCACTGTAGTCATGCCGTATGCTTCTGATTTTATGTACTTCAAAGCGCCATGGAGCACGAAGGGGACAGACAAAAGAAAAAAGTAGTTTGCACACATGAAAGCATATCAGAAATGGTGCAATTATCCATGCAACAGGGTCAGTTTACAAGGTGTGACAAAACAGCGTCAAGGCAGGACAAATGTAAAGCATTTACCAATGACATCAAGATATTTTTGCAAGGCAAGCTCAAGAACGAATGGAAGCGATCGGCGTGAGATGGGCGTGGTTAAAGCACGCAGATGAATAGCAACACATAGGAAAAGCAGCGCTGCTATGCTCGACCTAAAGCCCAGGAACAAATTAAAGTGATGGGCGTGAGGTGAGCGTTGTTAACCCCCTGGGTGCCTGGGGCGAGGTGGGCTTGTCCTCGGCCATGGTTCTCATGTGCCGGGGACGAGACCAGCTCATCCTGCACTCGGCCTACGGGGGAGCTAGCCTCCCACCCACACCCCCAGTCGGGGATTTTTTTTCTTTGTTTTTTTCTTTTGTGATGAGTGGCGCCCCCTTTGGCAAGGGTCACCCCCCAAAGGGGGCACAGAAAAGTTGGCCATTTCTGCCCCCCTTGATGGCAGATCGGCCTATTTTTTTAGGTCAATCTGCCCCCTAGGGGGGCAAAATCCACTTAGGCAACAGGGAAAATGTCTAAATGCTTGGTGACAGGGTGTTTGTCAACTGAGGAAGTATTTGCATTTGTGATTATAACAGTTTATGTCTCCTTTTTGCTCTAGTTCGAAGCTTTTGCTTCCTTTGCTGTGGCTCTTTGCGGTTTTGGCAGTGGTTGACCTGCGGTTTGCGTAGTTGCATGTTTTAGGTAAGTAAAAACAATTTACTCTAAAGGAGTATTGTTGCCATGCATGAATGACATGTTTGTAGGTTATGTACTAAATGCAGGATTGTGTGTGAAATGGCCCTTAGATTTGAACACAATGATATTTGTGTTGTCTTATGTCTAATTGGCTTTTCTTTTTAGTGGGATATCATTGGTGATTGCTGTGTCTGTGCAGAGTAGTTGCTGGTGAGTCTAGCTTTTTCAGGCAAGTGAGTGGTATAGTTTTTGAGTGCATAACTCTTTGTGATAAAGCTACACTTTGTTTATTACTTATTTTAGACAGTGCTGGTTGTTGCTGGCGCATTTGTAAAGTTACACTTTTTAGAAAGGATCATGGCTAGCCGCAGAGTGACTGAATAGCAGGTTGCTGGTATGCTTTTTGAGCCGTCTTCTGACCACGATCATGAGACTGACTCTGCATCTGAGGCAGAGGAAGTGAGAGATTCTGGCAGTGATTTTTCGGTCTGAGTGGACTCTCCTGATGAGGAAGCCATTCTCAGTGCAGATGAAGGGTCTGTTTTAGAGGAGGACATGCCAATAGTGCAGCAGCCTGGGGCTGAAAGGTTTCCTATTGGAAGACCTGACACCTGTGTTGCCCCAAACATGGAGCAGCCACAGTTGCCTGCCTTTACTGGTCTTCCAGGGTGTAGAGTGAATATGGAAAACTTTTTGCCTGTCAATTTCTTTCAGTTGTTTATGAATAATGTATTTTTGGAAAAGATTGTGGAGCAGACTAATTTGTATGAGGAGCAGTATTTGAGGGACAATGCTGCCAGACTTAGGACTCAGTCTAGAGCTACCCAGTGGATTCCCACAAATCTGGAAGATTTGAAAAAGTTCCTGGGTTTGACTTTTTTGATGGGATTGCTAAGGAAGCCGTCACTGGCTTCCTATTGGTCTACTAGTCCCTTGATGGCAAGGGCTATATTACCTGCAACCATGACTTGTGATCGGTATTTGCTTCTTCTTCGGATGCTGAATTTTGTTGACAATTCTTTAGCCTTGCCATGAGATCACCCTGATCATGACCGTCTTTTTAAGATTAGGCCTGTCCTTGATCATTTTGTAGATCGGTTTTCAGAGGTCTATTTTCCAGGCAAAGACAGAAGTGTGGACGAGTCTTCGGTCCTGTTCAAGGGGCTTTTGGTTTTTAAGCAGTTAATTCCTAGCGAGAGGGCAAGGTATGGAATTAAGATATAAATTCTATCTGAAAGTAGTACAGGACATGTGTATAATTTCCAGGTCTACACTTGTAGGGATTCCAGTATTGACCCCCTTGGTTGTCCGCCCACTTTTGGAGTTAGTGAGAAAATTGTGTGGAAACTTGGTAGACGACTGTTTAACAAAGGTCACGATTTGTATATAGATAACTTCTACACTGGAGTGCAGTTGTTCAAGGAATTGTTCAGAGTGGACACTGTTGCTTGTGGCACAATCTGTTCTAACCGTAAAGGCTATCCAAGGGAGCTTGTCTGTAAAAAACTTGAGAGGGGACACTGCAGTGCCTTGCGTAATAATGAGCTGCTAGCTCTGAAATTTGCAGAAGTGAGCGAACCTGCGTGCATTTTGGACTACAACAAGCACATGGGTGGTGTTGATAGAGTAGATCAGAGGTTGGAACCTTACACTGCTCTTCGTAAGTCTTACGTGTTGTATAAAAAGTTGTCCATACATTTGTTTCATTTAGCAACTCTTACTGCTTTTATTGTGTTCAAGGTTTGTTCCCCTGAGTCAAGGATGAAACTTGTTAAATTTCAGGAGTCAGTGATAGAGAGCCTTATTGTGGTGGAACAGGCGAGTGTTCCTAGAGTAGCAGTGGTGGAGGATGTGGCTAACTTGAAAGATCGCCACTTTCCTGATCACATTCCTCCCACGCCCAAAAAAGACTTGTCATTATGAAAGGTGTGTGAATGGACTGTAAAGCGTTTGGTGCCTTGATGCGGCTTTACAGCTCACGAGCTGTGAGTCACTGGATCAGTTTTTGGCCTTTCATTTATTAACAGTGCATTTAATTTTTGTGAAATCTCTTGTTAATAAAATGTGATCTACTAAACCATCACTCACCCTCATGCCAGTTCCAACCAGTATATGTGGTAGAAATGATAAAAACCTGCTCTGCTGTCATCAGGCGTCGCATCACAAAACAAGAATTGGCGGGTAGAGACAGATTTAACCTAAGTTATAAGCACAGCCTTGAATTCTGTTACTATTGAGTTTATTTCTTACTCAGAATTATTTCAAAACCAATTATAATGGTAAAAAAACGATAGGGAAATTAGAAAAATGAAAAGGCTTGTATGCAATACAATGACTGAAAACACATAACAAATTGTACTTTACTAGGTATAACAATCGACCTACACAAACACAGGACTTATACAATCACAATTAATGGTATTACAGGAGGACAGAAACACAAACATAAGCCCTATACATTTAAATAGTGGTCACCGTTAACATTTCACATGTAATCCACTTCTGCATGCTAAGGTACTGGGCTTCTGCGTACACTTACTAATCTAGTGTTAAATATTGCTTTCACACTAGTGTGTTCTAGTGCACCTACACTCTTTATATTCTCATCAATTATTTAATGAACCCAGTGCTCTTGCACTCTATAAAGTCAACGCGTTTCGGCCTTTCAATTTAAGGCCTCATCAGGACTGGAAAAGGGCAGAAGGAATTCTAAAAAAAGAAAACCAAAAAGAATTCTTACAAATGTGCCTACCACATATCATTTATAACCCAATCACCACAAGTGTATCATACATATATACAACACATCTACAAAACGTTTGTATTTTGTGTTAAAAACTTGTTTAAGATCTATCTAAAACCAATAGTGCCCAGGTATTTGTTGTGTGTCCTACTACAACCAGAGAATGAATTAAATAGCTTAACTGTAGAAAAAAAATGTGAAAAATTTTTTTGAAAAAAATTTCTAGGGCCCTAATTATTAACATTATCTCTGCTGGATAATTTCTTTATTTCAAATATATCTCTACTTTGTTTGCACAATGAAATATAACACATATTTACCTTAGTTCTTATAGCCCGCATCTGGGGAACCGCACTTGTTTAAAATCAATTCCTGTTCAGAGCCGACTGAAGATGCTTCTAGTCGCCTTTCTCTAGCAAAAAAACGAGTGGTCTCGTCAGTATATACTTTCTATGGCTATATCTCAAACCTGTCACCGAAATCAGAGCCACTTCGTTTGTAAGACTTTCGGCTTACCGTGACCGGCGTCTCAATTGGGAACGCTCGCGTTTAGGAACACGTGCAATTTTGAAGCCGTGTTCCGTACAGCACTCGCTACTCGGCGGCAGGCTGCTCGCGTCCTTAACTGGCGTCTTTCCGAATACTGTCTGGTTGCCTTGGCGACCCCATAGAATTGTGGGAACTCTAACCCTTCTTAACAAACATCTAAATCCCGGCGGCCATCTTAACACTGTTAAACTCGTAAATCTTCTAATGATTATAACTACCAAAGGGTAACTAAAATGCATCTTTGGGTGATATGAGGTGGGGAATCTACTTTACTATCTATATGGCTGCCCAAGCGTTTCATTTTGTCATAATTGACTGATTTTGCCAAGTTGTCTGAGCTTATCTATTATTGGGGACTTATATGATTAACACTGCTCTTTTTATGTTCTAGTCACACAAGAGCATTTCGTCCTTCTTCAAACTGGCTACCTAGCATAATCTTAAACCAATTGTATCGGCAAACTCTAAACTGTATGCCCATCGATGTAGCCTGCTTATATCTCTGATATCACATATCACATTTGGCGCATTCTTTAATAAAGCAGTAACCCCAACGTAATTTACGAATTTCTGGCAATAGATACCATTTTTACTTAATTAGAGCCCATATTTCATCAGCATCATTAAGTCCTGTTTTTGCAGTTTGAAATTTTTCAATCAATCTTGCTTCCATTCGTAGAAGGTTCTTAGTTGTCAATGATCCGTTGGGTTGTATTGTCAGTAGAACTGTCCACCGGATGTCTTCCGCTGTATGCAACCATTCTTGGAAGTGTTCAACAAGAGGGGCTCCCTTGACTCCACACTTGATTCTCGACCGATGTTGGAGAATTCTGGTTTTAACTACTTGTGAAGTCTGTCCAATATATGCTTTCTCACATGGACACATAATGCAATAAATAACATTTTTCGAATTGCAATTTGTGAAATCTTTCTGTACATGTGTTTTCCCATTTATTTTAACCTCTTTGGTATCTTGTGTAAACTGGCAAACTTAATGATGCTGATGAAATATGGGCTCTAATTAAGTAAAAATGGTATCTATTGCCAGAAATTCGTAAATTACGTTGGGGTTACTGCTTTATTAAAGAATGCGCCAAATGTGATATGTGATATCAGAGATATAAGCAGGCTACATCGATGGGCATACAGTTTAGAGTTTGCCGATACAATTGGTTTAAGATTATGCTAGGTAGCCAGTTTGAAGAAGGACGAAATGCTCTTGTTTGACTAGAACATAAAAAGAGCAGTGTTAATCATATAAGTCCCCAATAATAGATAAGCTCAGACAACTTGGCAAATTCAGTCAATTACGACAAAATGAAACGCTTGGGCAGCCATATAGATAGTAAAGTAGATTCCCCACCTCATATCACCCAAAGATGCATTTTAGTTACCCTTTGGTAGTTATAATCATTAGAAGATTTACGAGTTTAACAGTGTTAAGATGGCCGCCGGGATTTAGATGTTTGTTAAGAAGGGTTAGAGTTCCCACAATTCTATGGGGTCGCCAAGGCAACCAGACAGTATTCGGAAAGACGCCAGTTAAGGACGCGAGCAGCCGGCCGCCGAGTAGCGAGTGCTGTACGGAACACGGCTTCAAAATTGCACGTGTTCCTAAACGCGAGCGTTCCCAATTGAGACGCCGGTCACGGTAAGCCGAAAGTCTTACAAACGAAGTGGCTCTGATTTCGGTGACAGGTTTGAGATATAGCCATAGAAAGTATATACTGACGAGACCACTCGTTTTTTTGCTAGAGAAAGGCGACTAGAAGCATCTTCAGTCGGCTCTGAACAGGAATTGATTTTAAACAAGTGCGGTTCCCCAGATGCGGGCTATAAGAACTAAGGTAAATATGTGTTATATTTCATTGTGCAAACAAAGTAGAGATATATTTGAAATAAAGAAATTATCCAGCAGAGATAATGTTAATAATTAGGGCCCTAGAATTTTTTTCAAAATTTTTTTTCAAAATTTTTTTCTACAGTTAAGCTATTTAATTGATTCTCTGGTTGTAGTAGGACACACAACAAATACCTGGGCACTATTGGTTTTAGATAGATCTTAAACAAGTTTTTAACACAAAATACAAACGTTTTGTAGATGTGTTGTATATATGTATGATACACTTGTGGTGATTGGGTTATAAATGATATGTGGTAGGCACATTTGTAAGAATTCTTTTTGGTTTTCTTTTTTTAGAATTCCTTCTGCCCTTTTCCAGTCCTGATGAGGCCTTAAATTGAAAGGCCGAAACGCGTTGACTTTATAGAGTGCAAGAGCACTGGGTTCATTAAATAATTGATGAGAATATAAAGAGTGTAGGTGCACTAGAACACACTAGTGTGAAAGCAATATTTAACACTAGATTAGTAAGTGTACGCAGAAGCCCAGTACCTTAGCATGCAGAAGTGGATTACATGTGAAATGTTAACGGTGACCACTATTTAAATGTATAGGGCTTATGTTTGTGTTTCTGTCCTCCTGTAATACCATTAATTGTGATTGTATAAGTCCTGTGTTTGTGTAGGTCGATTGTTATACCTAGTAAAGTACAATTTGTTATGTGTTTTCAGTCATTGTATTGCATACAAGCCTTTTCATTTTTCTAATTTCCCTATCGTTTTTTGACCATTATAATTGGTTTTGAAATAATTCTGAGTAAGAAATAAACTCAATAGTAACAGAATTCAAGGCTGTGCTTATAACTTAGGTTAAATCTGTCTCTACCCGCCAATTCTTGTTTTGTGATGCTTTATTTACCCTAGGCTGGGTTGAGTTAAAGGGTTCCCCTTTTGGTTAATTGTCATCAGGCGTCGCAGCACACCCATGTCTCGGGTGGGACCCCGATGATAAAGCATGCCACCAACTTGGTTGGTGGGTGAGGGGTCTTCTTAACATAACCTAAGTGCATTTATTTTCGCAATTTTAGTGTTTGGAAAATTACAGAATGATGTGGATACATCAAAATGTTCTTTTACAAAACAACCTCTTTTTCCAGGGACAGTAGGCACCTGCATTTTTGGTCCTGGGTGCAGCCTTCATCTAGGGAAACCTAACAAACTGAGACATTTTTTAAGACTAGACACCAGGAGGAGTCCAGGGAGGTGTGGCTTTCGTGGATCCCCCAACATTTTCTTACCCAGACTCCCCTAGGTGTCTAGTTTTGAAAAATGCACAGGTTGGTAGGTTTCCCTAGGTGCCGGGTGAACTAGAGGCCAAAATCTACAGCTAGGCACCTCCAAAAAACACGTCAGATTTCGATGTAAAAATGTGATGTGTCCATGTTGTGTTTTGGGGTATTTCCTGTCGCGGGTACTAGGCCTACCCAAACAAGTGAGGTACCATTTTTATCGTGAGACCTGGGGAAACGCTGGGTAGAAGGACGTTTGTGGCTCCCCTCAGGTTTCCGAACTTTCCATCACCGAAATGTGAGAAAAAGTGTTTTTTTTGCCAAATGTTGAGGTTTGTAAAGGATTCTGGTGTTGGAGTGTGACTTTTAAAATTAATATTAACATGAAAGCTTGCAATATAATGTGTAACGAAGCTGCATAGAAAAAATAGTGTACGCGTTTGAAATGTGCCCACGGGGAGTGGCCACCAATAAATACGATGATTAATAATACTGACTAATGATGAATTAACAATGTACTAATGTATGACTTTGTATTAGCATTAAGGGTTGTGTTAGGGTTTATGCTAAATTACTCATTAGGCCTTAGTTAGCGAGGGTCTGGGCCTAGCTGCCTGGTCTCATATTAACTGTGTTTTTCTAACGTGCAATGTGCTGGTTTCCTGAAGGACATGAAGCTGTACT
Organism: Pleurodeles waltl; assembly: GCF_031143425.1. Taxonomy (NCBI): domain Eukaryota; kingdom Metazoa; phylum Chordata; class Amphibia; order Caudata; family Salamandridae; genus Pleurodeles; species Pleurodeles waltl. The sequence continues at coordinate 405,094,087 of NC_090440.1, forward strand.
TTTCCAGAAGCTAGAGAGATGTGTGTGCAGCCGTAGTAAATTCTTTCTCATAAGACCCGACTTGCTCAAGGAGACATTCTTGCCGAATGCAACAGTGTAATTCGTAACAGGTGCAAGGCCGAATGGACTAGAAGACAATGGAACTACTGACTGGAGCGTAAAGTGTAACTTTTCTTACCTGACATTCCACCCGTTGAAGACGTCAATCACAGGTGCCAATCAATTGCATGAGAACTGTGTTTTGTGGAAAATTCTAGTAAGGTGCGTGGAGAATTATTGGACAGAGATAATGATGCACCAAAATTGATCCAATGAGAAATTAAGGACTAGTTTGACTGTTTTAATATAATCGCATGACTCAAGGAGAAGCCAGCCATTACTGGACATTCCACCGAGCTATACTTCTGCCATTATTCTTTGAGACTTTGCTGTTCTGATATCTTAACCATCCTCTATTGAATCCTTACCTGATACTGACTCCTCCTCCTCCTTCTCCTTATGAGGGAAGACCTTATTCCTAGCTGTGCCATACTGAGATTTTTGTGCCCTGTCTTATCTTTGCTGATGCAGAATCGACTGATGTCCTGAGGACGAAGACTGACGCTGATTGCTGATACTTTGGAGGGGTAACTATCTGATGAAAATTGTAATTGTCTGTTTGCCTTTACTTTCTAGGTACCAACTGCTCTTTTGATAGAGGCCATAGCTAGATGTTTTCCAAATTTGTGTTGCCAAATTGTTTTGCACGAAGCCCAACATGCTAATGCTAATTCGAAGTTAGTTAAGGAATTCACTAATATTGGATGCAAATAGACAAATGACTGAATTCTTGCTTTGTTGAATAATGTACTAATGATGCTCTGCTAAAGTTGATTCATATTAATGTTGTGCTTTATTCTAATGTTCATGATCTATGCTTTGATAAAGTTTTGCTCTGATTGCCAAGTTATAGTGATTTTGATGTGCTTGTTGATTCTAGATTGTAAATAATAGGGAATAAATATCCTAACACTTACTAGATTTGTGTGGTTAATCATGGCTGAAATGTCATGGTGTGTCTGTTGTATTGATCTATATTAAATGTTATTGATTAGCTTGATTGATTAGTTATTGTACACATTGATAGGGTCATTGACATATTAATTGTGATGCTAAAAGATATCTCGTTCTGGGAAGTCTCCAAACGTGGTCAAAAGGTTCATTGGCCTTGACGTGTCTCCTTGTAAATTTACTTCCCAAGGTTCTGACGCGTTATCAGTTCTGGTAGCAGAGGTAATGTTTTGGCCCTTTGGGGCCCCAGGATGAGGGACCACTGTTTGAAAATTGTTTTAAAGTGATGCAAATTGGAGAGATGATGTGCCCCTAAGTCCTGAATGACTTTCCCGGAATCTCGGAGCTTGCTGAAGTGAGTTGGGTATGTTCTCGGCGTTCTAGTGATAGTGTGAGTGACATAGGGTTTTGCGCTTGCACAGCTTATGCATACTGCAGGTGAATTGGGAGGTTTGTGAGGATTTTAGTAGGAGTGTGCGTACTCCGCAGTATGAGAGTAGGGAAGTCGGCGAACTTCATGTGAGTGGCGCTTTGTGCTAAAAAATTGTCCACATGGTTGTTGGTGATGTACGGACCCTGCATGGTCTAAGACTCCGGAGTATACTGATAAGTGTATGAGACACTTGGTTTGTGTTGTAATTTGTGTGGTTTAATAGGTCAGTCGGGCGTGGTTGACGACTCAAATTTGAGTCAAAGTGAGTGAATGAAAACTTAGATGGAGATTTGGTGAGTCCTAAAGTGCACTAGGACAACCCATTGACAAGTCGAGAGTAGAATTTGCGGGTCACATTTTGCTTGCGAGTGCGGGATCTGAGAGGGAGAGAGTAGCGACCGAGGCTAAGCGAAATCTCTGTAAAGTTCTGAAGCGACTGTGTTACCCTTTCCTGTAGTAAACCGGCAAATTTGAGTTTTATTAGTGCTCGCAATATATTGCATTAGTTTTTGTGTGAATCGAGAGTGCGAGAGACAACCCGCAAGCCTTTGTCAGTCTCAGTGTGTGTGAGTGTGACGTCATTGGAGCCTCGCTGGGATAGGTCGGTTAGTGAGAAGGGCCACGCACGGATTGGCAGCCGTCCGTGAGAGACAATTGGTTGAGAAGGTGAGTGAAGAGAGAGTTCTGGGAATAAAATTCACTTCCTGATTCGATTGTTAACAGAATAAAAGACGCAAAAATTAAGTTTTTTAAGGCTTTAAAGAGTGCTTTGAGGGGAGATGTGTACATTACCGCAAGTGTAGGGGAACCTACACCGCCAGAGGATACACCGGCTTATGCAGTAATGGAAGAGAGGGGAGTCGCGCCATGTCTTTGGCTAAAGCAATGGTGCAAAGTGACAGAGAAAGAAGGGTGTTTGGCATTTCCGGAGCACGGAACATTCAATATAAGGATTTTGGAAAATTCGCGGAGGGTGTTAAATGAGCTAAAGCCACCTCTGAGGCCAGCACAGTTTGAGGCGCTAGCAATTTGGGAACTGATGGCAATACAACAACAGCAACAGAAATTTGAGAGGAGAATGAGGAAAGCAGAAAAGACACTAGCAGAGGCTAGGTGGGATAGCGCACAGAGGGTTTGGAGGAGAGAAACAATAGACAGAGTTAGGATGTTTCCAGCAATATCTCAAGAAGGCGAAACCCAAGGAGGGAAAGCCACTTGTAAGACTGACAGGGGTTCTAGCAAAGAAAAGGAGACTAAGAAGTCCTGGGCAGAGGCCGATGACTCAGATGATGATGAGTTCCTAAATCAGTTGCTAAATGATCGATCACCACCATACGCCCTAGATGACAATAGACCAAGTACTAGTGCAGGTCCTATAAATTAGACGCAGAACTAGGGAACAACAAATACGGTTCAGGTTAATACTGTTGCAACACCAGTTCCGGTGCAAAATAGTGTCAGTGTGTCTACTGCTCCAGAGATGCAACCTCAGTTACAGCAATAACTGGTTCAGAGACTTTACCCTGAAGTCCCACTACTAGAGACTACTACGAATTTGATGGTGCTGTCCGATCCGGCATATACGAGACCAAAGCTGGTACAGACTGAGCCAAGTCCACTTTTACTGCCTCAGGTGCAGCAACAGATGATTCCGAATTACACTTCGGTCACAGGACCGCAGTCAGCCATGGCATCAGGAATGAGTCAGAATATGGGAGTTAATGCTCCACAGGTTTTGGGAAGCAGGCAGATGCCAGCCGCCATATCCTTGCCTATTACAGTTGGTCCACCCGTACCACTGTATGCACAGGCGAAGCATAGTGTATGTGATCAAGGAATAACGACCCAAGAGGTGACAAGAGGAGGGTTTGTAGGGAGCTCTCAAGGGATGACTCCAGTGGAACCGACATTCGAAAGATCTAGAACTCTGTTAGACATCAGTCCGATTGGGGTTCCTCCAGATACCATGAGACAATCAGGTTTGGTACTGCTGACTCCGCAGATCCCAAGTGCGAATGCACCGCAGCACCGGTAGTGCAGGCTGGAAATATCTCCTTGCAAGGTTTAACAGCGCAACAACTGAACGAATGGTTAGACAAGTTAAATTCATCACAGACCACTCTTGCAACAGCAGAGCGATCGGAGAGAGAAGAGTACCTAAATTTTGTGAGGTTGGGCATGGAGGCAAATTAACTAGTTGAAGGGAGCATGGGAGTGAACAGGCTAGAGTCAAACACTGAAGCAGAATTGAGGTATTTGTGCCCAAAAATAACCAAAGAAGTGGGCAGGGTGCACCAGAAGTTGGCGAACCTGGCAGATAAATATGGAATAGATTTAGAAAATACTAAACATCTGAAGAGAAGTTATAGGTTAGACTTTGAGGCTAAGGATTTTGAACACATGAGGTCTACTGGGATGAAGGTACACCTTAAAGAAATACTACAGAGTGCACAAGTTTGGGGAGTATTAGAGAAATGGGAAGGCAGATGGGCAAAGAAAAGAGACAAAAGGAAGAGTGACTGTCTAGAGCAGCAGCAGGCAAAAGCCGTGCCGGATACCGGTACAATAAAGATGTTACCCATGAGAGAAATGGCCGGAGGGGTTCTTGACCATGTACCGTGGCCCAGAGGTGACATTCTGTCATTCACAAATGATTTCCCCAGGGTGAGGGAGAAGCCAATAGAGTGGTATCAGCAGACGGACAGGTTTGTGAAGCTTGCGAAGTAGCTTTGGGAAGACCTGAATACCCTTTTTGAGATCATAGTTCCAGCTGATTTGTGACTTGAGTGCAAGTGGAGTGTGGATTGGCCGGCTGTGGAACCGGCAAGGGATAGAGTCACAGGAGCACCGTCTCCTGAGGTGATGAAGTACTACTATAAGATGATTGAGTTCTTGAAACAGAGGGTACCGCCACAGAATATTGACTGGCAAAAGATTGATCGAACGGCGCAGGAGGCCAAGGAGTCGATACATGCCTATTACGAGAGGTTGTTGAAAGTGTTCAAGCACTACAGTGGTACAGAGGTTGTTGAGGCGAAGGACATGAATCACCGTGTGCTCAGATTTGTTGAAGGATTGAGGCCCGAGATTAGTCAGATGATTAAGAATCATTTGATCTGTTGGCAAGCGAAGCCGATTGACGAGGTGTTGCAGTATGCGAAGTACTGTAGTGACAAGATTGAGTTGAAACAGAGAAAGTTGAAGGAGAAGGTGATGGTGATGCAAATTAAGGGAGCACAGTCAGAGTTGCCGGGAGGTTGTCTACAGCAGATGGTGCAACAGCTGCAAGGAAATGGGATGTTTCAGGCGCAAGTGAGAGGCACAGGTCGAGGAGGTTTTGTGAACTGTGGTCCAGATTTGAATACTGTAGTAGTTCAAAATGATGTGCAGGGGATGAAGAAGGTGTTACCTTGTCATGCTTGCAGGGGACACTGGAAGCGGGGGTGCCCGATGATGGTGCAGGAGGGTGTTGTTCAACAAAGCAATGATATCAATGCATTCCCAAACGTTAAAGGATCCAGGATGAGAGGTCCTAATCCGAACTTTCAGAATAACATGGTTCAGATGCAGGGTCTCTAACCCATGCAACAAGTGCAGATGCCACGTGTGCAACCGGTGCAGATGCAGCAAATGCAACAGCAGGTTCCTGTGGTACCTAGACAGCAAATGCAGTTTCCCTTAGCACCAATGGAACAGCAACAGGTGATGCTTCCTCAACAGGTCACAGGTCAAAGAATGAGTCAAAATAACACAGTACAACAATTCCCATTACGTGGCGAGAATGGAATAAACGATGAATGGTCGGATGAGAGTTCAGATAGAGAAGAGTGCAGGCTCGCAGCGTCCCTAGAAGTAGATCAGAGAGGGCCCTATGTGCAAGGGAAAGTAATGAGTCACAAGGTCTCATTCTTGGTTGACACAGGAGCTACACGCTCTACGGTCAGAAGTGCAGAAGGTCCGAAATTGCCCCTTTCAGGACGTACAGTTAAGGTAGTGGGAGCAGCAAATCAACTCTTGACAAACCCGATCACAGATCCGGTTCAGGTTGAGCTTGCACTTTTCAGGGGTTGCACAGGTTTGTAGTTTGCGATTCAAGTCCCGTGTCTCTACTAGGAAGAGACTTACTGTGCAAGACAAGATGCTCGATCACCTGTTCCAATAAAGGAGTTGAGGTGCAGACAAACAGTGATGATGAAGGAGATGAGGGGCAGGTTTCAGAGCCTGAAACGGAGACGACAGATGAGGAGTATCCTCTGATTAACTTCTTCACAATGTTCACAGTGACTGATCTGCCAGCAGACTTGCAGGGGACAGTCAAAGAGAAAGTGTGGGACTTGACATGGAAGGAAGTAGGACTGATAAAAGGAGTGGAACCAGTCAAAGCCAGTGTGAAGCCAAATGCTGAGTTCCCCCACGTACCGCAGTACCACATGGCGCAAGATGCCCTTATAAAGGTGACGCAACTAAATGCAGACTTTGTAAAGCAGGGAGTTTTGAAAGAAGTGATGAGCAGTCCATGTAATTCACCAATAATGGGACTGAGAAAGCCTTATGGGAAAGTTCGAATTGTCCAAGACTTGAGAAAAATTAATGATATAGTGGTGAAATGTTGCCCAGTAGTGCCAAATCCAGCTGTGATCATGTGCCAGGTTCCATGTGATGCAGAGTGGTTTACAGTAGTAGATTTGTCCCAAGCATTCTTTTCTGTGCCTCTTCATGAGGACAGCCAATTTCTTTTCAGTTTCAAATTCCTGGACAAGGTTTATAATTGGTGTCGAATTCCTCAAGGGTTTTCGGAATCACCTTACATTTTCAATCAGATACTGAAGAAAGATTTGGAGTCATTGGAATTGCCTTTTCAATCGACTCTAGTGCAGTACATTGATGATCTGTTGATTGCATCCAAAACGAGAGATGACTGCAAGTATGATTCGATTGCCTTACTAAACCACTTGGGAAAGAACGGGCATAAGGTGTCCCCAAAGAAGCTGCAATATTGTCAGAAAGAGGTGAAATACCTAGGTCACCAAATTGAGAAAGGGTCGAGGAAGTTGTCCAGGGAAAAAGTGACTGCCCTGTTACAGATGAACCCCCCAACGACACGGACAGATGTTAGGATGTTTCTGGGAATGGTGGGCTACTTTCGTCAGTGGATTCCAAATTTCTCAGTCATCTCCAAGCCATTGGTGAGACCGACAGTTAAGGATGGGCCAGATGTCATAACTTTGTCAGAAAAGGAAATGAAGGCGTTTACTGAGCTAAGGGAGTGTATGTGCAGGGCTCCAGCTTTAGGTATGCCTGATTACACGAAACCTTTTGTTCTGTTTTGTCATGAACGTGATGCATGTTCTTTATCTGTCCTGACACAGGTCCATGGAGGTGTAAACCGACAAGTAGCATATTTTTCAGCTACTTTGGACCCAGTTGCAGCAGCCTTACCAGGTTGTCTACGTGCAGTAGCAGCAGTTGGTCAAAGCCTCGCACAATGTGAAGGCATAGTGATGGGACATCCTTTAACAGTCATGGTCCCACACTCAGTTGAGATCTTGTTAACCCGTACAAAAACGCAGCACATGACAAATGCAAGACTGATGAAATATGAAACGATCATATTGGGGGTCACCAAATGTAACGTTGAAAAGATGTACAGTGTTGAACCCGGCAACTCTGCTTCCAAATGAAAACACAGAAGTTGAGGATGCTGAAGATGTAGAACATGATTGTCTTGAGGTAACAGAAATGTGCACCAAACCGAGGCCTGATACCCAACTGGAAGAAAATGACAAAATTATCTTTGTTGATGGCTCATGTTTAAGAGACTCGGTACGAGTGCTGAGAGCCGGACACGCTGTATGTACAATCTCTGGTATCCTGGAAGCGTCTTGGCTTGAGAGAGTATATTGTGCTCAAGTGGCTGAATTCGTTGCTCTTACTAGAGCTTGCTATGCTGCTGACCAATTGAGAGTGACTATCTATACTGATAGCAGATACGGATTTGGAATTGTCCATGATTTTGGCCAACTATGGTCGCAGAGGGGTTTCCTGACCGCTTCTGGTTCCCCAGTGAAAAATAGTGAAAGAATTAAGTTGTTGCACTCAATTCAGTTACCTCATGAAATTGCCGTGGTGAAATGCAGTGCTCATTTGAAATCAAAAGACTTTGTTTCAATGGGAAATGGATATGCGGATCAAGTTGCATGGTTTCGCGCATTGAACTGTATATCGTTTAAGGATCAGTGGGAATTGCTACCTGAAACAGAAAACAAGACATGCACAGGTTACGCTTTAAGGGCGGTTGACACGTTGGAGGAATTGAGATTGTTGCGAGGTCACGCCAGCAAGGATGAGAAATGTTCTTGGGTTAAGATGCAATGTGTACAAAGACCAGATGATTTGTGGGTTTCAGATGAAGGGAAAATGGTTTTGCCGAACAGTCTCCTGTCACAGTTTGCAAGGTTTTACCATGGTCAAGCACATATTGGGAGAGATGCCATGATCAGGCTGTTTAAAATTGACTGGTTTAACCCGAAATTCAGACAAGCTGCAGAAGTAATATGTCAAAGGTGTATCAGCTGTCAACAGATAAATGTGGGGAAAGGGACCGTGGTAAATTTGAGCCACATTGGGAGAACAGGAGGTCCATTTAGCAGAATGCAATTGGATTTTATCGAGATGCCTGTGTGTGGAGGTTTGAGATATGTGTTGGTGATTGTGTGTATCTTTAGTCACTGGATTGAAGCTTACCCTACACATAGGAATGACAGTCTCACAGTAGCGAAGTTGCTGCTTAGGGAATTGATACCACTTTTCGGGTTTCCGATCTTTTTAGAATCAGATAGGGGAAGTCACTTCAACAACGAGGTGGTTAAACTATTGTGTGCAGCTTTGAACATTGAAGAGAAGTTGCATTGCAGCTACCGCCCTGAAGCATCAGGACTAGTGGAGCAGATGAATGGTACTCTGAAGTCGAGAATGGCAAAGATGTGTGCAGCCACAAATTTGAAATGGCCCGATGCATTGCCTTTGGTGCTAATGTCAATGAGAAATACACCTAACAAGAAAACAGGACTGCCTCCTCATAAAATTCTCATGGGCTGAGCTATGAGACTGCCCGCAGTGCCTGCGAATGTTCTTGTGAATATCACGGATGATATGGTGTTGGACTACTGCAAGGGTCTGGCTGACGTGGTCCGCTCTTTCTCTCACCAGGTGGAAGCTACCACACTGCCAACGATAAATGATCCAGGTCACAACCTGAAAGCTGGAGACTGGGTTGTCATCAAGAAACACGTGAGGAAGTCGTGTTTGGAGCCACGTTGGAAGGGGCCATATCAAGTAATACTGACGCTGTGAAGTGCGGGAATTCCGAACTGGACCCATGCCAGTCATACTAAAAAGGTGACGTGTCCAACTGATAAGGAAGTTGAGTTGTTGAAAGTACCAACAACAGAGAAGGACGTCTCAGGGCTGGAGAGTGATCGAAGGGGAACTGAGACCAAAGGAGAGCCCGTTGAGGACGGCTTGGTCACTCCAATAAGAGACGAAGGAGAAGAGACCCAGAGGGGTGACGGTGAGCCTCTCTCAACTGAGGTACCAGGAGGACCGAATCAGAAGGAGGTTCTCCAAGAAGCAGACGAATATGGACAAGAATTAGAGCACCTGACAGACCCATAAGGCGAAGGAGTTGAGGCAGAAGGGAGTCAGAGTGTCCAGACTCCTCCTGAGCAAATTGCAGGTCCATCAAGAGAAAACACCATAGAGTCAGAGGAGGGCGACGAGTTGCCAAAAGGAAGATCAAAGACCAAAGAGACACTAAAAGGAGATAAGTGGCCAGAATTGCAAGTGACTAAGGGAAAAGTGGTTGTCGAAGAAGCAATAGAGGAGGAGGTCGATACAACAAGGAGAGAAGATCTGAGTGAAGGAGAGTTGCAAGGTGATCGCAAGTTGAAATGAAAGTGAGTAGCAAACAGAAGGTACGCAGGTCCTGAGTGGGCGTACGCAACATCAGTTGAATGGCAACAAGAGTTCTTGGCGTTCTGTTTTGATCGAGAAGTTCCAGGTCAGTACTTTGGTACCTGAGTCTGACCCGAGAGACTGTGTTGATACGAAAATTGAATTAAAGAAGAAAATTGAGAAAAGAGACTGATAACTTACCGGATGTGACACTGTTAACCTGAATTGACTTTTGAGAACTGATTCTGACAAGCTGCTAACCAGAATTGACAAGGATCCTGGGAGTGAATGTGAAAGCTGGAAATAATTGCTGGAGAAAGACTTTTGCCTGCTTTAACTTTGCTGAAGAAAAAAAAGAAAAAACATTTTTTTTATTAATAATAAGTTTCAACCATCCTCTGTTGGTTATTGTTTGAACTAATAATACTTCACTTTCTGATTCTTTACAGATCATGGCTAACATTAGAGATGATAAGAGGGGAAGTAGGCGTTGTAAATGTTTGGGTGTTGGTTTGGGTGTCATATGTGTGATATTCATCATAGTTGTGATTGTGGGAATGCCATTTGTGGATAACAATGCTACAATTCCTGAGGCGGCTACCGCACTAACAGCTTGGGAGAGGTTTGAGCAAGACACAAAGGGGGTGATTCTAACTTCGGCGGGCGGCGGAGGCCGCCCGCCGAAGTTCCCCCACCAAAATACCGCTCCGCGGTCGAAAGACCGCTGAGGGTATTTTGGGATTTGCCCTGGGCTGGCGGGCGGCCGCCAAAAGGCCGCCCGCCAGCCCAGGGCAAATCAACCTTCCTACTAAGATGCCGGCTCAGAATTGAGCCGGCGGAGTGGGAAGGTGCGACGGGTGCAGTTGCACCCGTCGCGTATTTCAGTGTCTGCTAGGCAGACACTGAAATACTTTGTGGGGCCCTCTTACGGGGGCCCCTGCCGTGCCCATGCCATTGGCATGGGCACGGCAGGGGCCCCCAGGGGCCCCGCGGCACCCCCTACCGCCATCCTGTTCCTGGCGGGCGAACCGCCAGGAACAGGATGGCGGTAGGGGGTGTCAGAATCCCCCATGGCGGCGCAGCAAGCTGCGCCGCCATGGGGGATTCTAAGGGCAGCGGTAAACCGGCGGGAGACCGCCGGTTTACCCTTTCTGACCGCGGCCAAACCGCCGCGGTCAGAATGCCCTGCGGGGCACCGCCGGTCTGTCGGCGGTGCTCCCGCCGACCCTGGCCCCGGCGGTCTGAGACCGCCGGGGTTAGAATGAGGGCCAAAGTATTTGCATGAGGGAGCTAGTGCTAAAGGGGAACTATCGACTAATGTTTTCTATTGCTTGCTGAGTGAGTATGTTAACACTATGGATGTGAAAGATTGTTATGTGTGTACACAGATTCCTGTTTCGGTACAAGAGGGGTTTACCTATCATTGTTTGCCTTTAACGTATGGAATAAGCTGTAGTCTGTTACTAACAAGATTCTATAACCAGGAAGAGAGTCAATATTTTTATTCAAATCATGACCTTGTGTTTTCTTATGTGCCTATCATAGAGTATTTGAGTAGTGTAGCTAAGTACTATAGCATCAAATTAGTTAAGGGATTCTTTGAGGCCACATTAACCATTAGTACATCCTATGCACACCGCAATAATTTGACATGTTTGCTTACACATGTAGAGAAAAGCTTTGTAGATCACACATAAGATAGAAGGAGGGCATTGAAGGGGAAGTTAGAAAAAGGATTGCAGCAGCAAGCCTTTGCTAGCAGTGAGAGTTATAGTATGATTAGGGAACAAGGGAAATTAGCTTTAGATGCACTACACGTAAGTAAGCTTTGCATACCGCGACCAAAGTCATAATATGACAATGTGTTTGTGGGAACGAGTGAATGTAAGCATGTGTTTTTGTTTCAGAGTAAATGGACGTTCATGTTAAATGGACAGGATCCAGCGATCCCTGGGATCTATTGTATATGTGGACTTAATGCGTATTACCTTCTTCCAAAGGGATGCTATGGGACATGTTATTTAGGGATAGTTTTCCCAAAGAAATATCAACTGGATGATCTGAAAAAGTTTCAGAAATTGTCTGAATTACATTGTACTAGACGAAAGAGAGGGACTGCTGCTGGAGTAGTAGGTGACATACTTGGGGCGATAATTCCTTCAGTGGGAGTTATCTTAATCTCATAAAGATTTGAAAGTTGTCTACTATTGTGGATAACATGCTGACAAATTTCACAGGGGCTACACTCCTGATGGATACTGAACTTGCTGCGGAAAGGGCTATGACTGTTCAAAACAGGCTTGCTTTAGACATTCTTTTAGCGAAGATTGTCGGAGTCTGTAAAATGCTTAATGAGCGTCATTGTTGTGCTTACATACCTGTTAACAGTAACGAAATTAGAAGTATGCTTACTAACTTAACAAGAGATAGTACAGATTTGAAGGAACTGAAAGAGCCAGGAGTTTGGGAAAAGGTTGGAAAGGGACGTGCTAAAGTGGGAAATTGGTTTAGTAATATTTGGCATGGGATATTGGCAAAAATAATACAGGGATTATTGATTGTTGTAGCTTGCATATTTGGAATATGGATGTCATGCAAAATTAGTAAAAGAATTAAATTGAAAATGGCGAAAAATAATAAGAGGAGGGAAGAAAAGAAAAGGGAAAAATTGTTCAGGGCAAAATTAGAAGGGGAACAGTTGAGAAAGGAAATTGAAATGAGGAAATTCTAAGGTGAAAATTGTAAGGGAAAAGGTTTGTTTGATGACAATAGTCATCAGAGGAGGGATTTTTGGAGTGTGACCTTTAAAATGAATATTAACATGAAAGCTTGCAATATAATGTGTAACGCAGCTGCATAGAAAAAATAGTGTACGCGTTTGAAACGTGCCCACGGGGAGTGGCCACCAATGTATACAATGATTAATGAAACTGACTAATGATGAATTAACAATGTACTAATGTATGACTTTGTATTAGCATTAAGGGTTGTATTAGGGTTTTTGCTAAATTACTCATTAGGCCTTAGTTAGCGAGGGTCTGGGCCTAGCTGCCTGGTCTCATATTAACTATGTTTTTCTAACGTCCAATGTGCTGGTTTCCTGAAGGACATGAAGCAAGCTAGAGAGATGTGTGTGTAGCCGTAGTAAATTCTTTCTCATGAGACCCGACTTGCTCAAGGAGACATTCTTGCCGAATGCAACAGTGTAATTCGTAACAGGGCAAGGCCGCCTGGACTAGGAGAAGACAATGGAACTACTGACTGGAGCGTAAAGTGTAACTTTTCTTATCTGACATTCCACCTGTTGAAGACGTCAATCACAGGAGCCAATCAATTGCATGAGAGCTGTGTTTTGTGGAAAATTCTAGTAAGGTGCGTGGAGAATTATTGGACAGAGATAATGATGCACCAAAATTGATCCAATGAGAAATTAAGGACTAGTTCGACTGTTTTAATATAATCACATGACTCAAGGAGAAGCCAGCCATTACTGGACATTCCACCGAGCTATACTTCTGCCATTATTCTTTGAGACTTTGCTGTTCTGATATCTTAACCATCCTCTATTGAATCCTTACCTGATACTGACTTCTCCTCCTTATGAGGGAAGAGCTTATTCCTAGCTGTGCCATACTGAGATTTTTTTGCCCTGTCCTATCTTTGCTGATGCTGAATCGACTGGTGTCCTGAGGACGAAGACTGACGCTGATTGCTGATACGTTGGAGGGGTAACTATCTGATGAAAATTGTAATTGTCTGTTTGCCTTTACTTTCTAGGTACCAACTGCTCTTTTGATAGAGGCCATAGCTAGATGTTTTCCAAATTTGTGTTGCCAAATTGTTTTGCACGAAGCCCAACATGCTAATGCTAATTCGAAGTTAGTCAAGGAATTCACTAATATCGGATGCAAATAGACAAATGACTGAATTCTTGCTTTGTTGAATAATGTACTAATGATGCTCTGCTAAAGTTGATTCATATTAACGTCGCGCTTTATTCTAATGTTCATGATCTATGCTTTGATAAAGTTTTGCTCTGATTGCCAAGTTATAGTGGTTTTGATGTGCTTGTTGTTGAAACTAATAAATATGATTCTAGATTGTAACTAATAGGGAATAAATATCCTAACACTTACTAGATTTTTGTGGTTATTCATGGCTGAAAGGTCATGGTGCGTCCGTTGTATTGATCTATATCAAATGTTATTGATTAGCTTGATTGATTAGTTATTGTACACATTGATAGGGTCATTGACATATTGATTTTGATGCCAAAAGATATCTGGTTCTGGGAAGTCTCCAAACGTGGTCAAAAGGTTCATTGGCCTGGACGTGTCTCCTTGTAAGTTTACTTATCAAGGTTCTGACGCGTTATCACTGGGCAGCAGAACCTGGTGAGAGCCCCACAAGTCACCCCATCCTGGATTACCCTAGGTGTCTAGTTTTGAACAATGCACAGGTTTGGTAGATTTTCCTAGGTGCCGGCTGAGCTAGAGGCCAAAATCAACAGCTAGGCAGTTTCCAAAAAACACGACAGATTTAAATCTAAAAATGTAATGTGTTCCTGTTGCGTTTCCTATCCTGTGTATTAGGCCTACCCACACAAGTGAGGTACCATTTTTATCAGGAGACTTGGGGGATCACAGAATAGCAGAACAAGTGTTGTTGTACTTGTGTTTCTCTACATTTTTTTCTTCCAAGTGTAAGACAGTGTGTAAAAAAGACATCTGTTTGAGAAATGCCCTGTAATTCACAAGCTGGTATGGGGACCCCGGAATTCAGAGATGTGCAAATAACCACTGCTTTCAACACCTTATCTTGTGCCCATTTTGGAAATACAAAGGTTTCCTTCATACCTATTTTTCACTGTTTATATTTCAGTAAATGAATTGCTGTATACCCGGTGCACAATGGAAACCCATTGTAAGGTGGAGCTCCTTTATTGGCTTTGGGTGCCTAGGGGTCTTGATGAACCTACAAGTCCTATATATCCCCGCAACCAGAAGAGTCCAGCAGACGTAACGGTATATTGCTTCTGAAAATCTGACATGGCAGGAAAAAGTTACAGAGTAAAATGTGGAGAGAAATGGCTGTTTTTTTCACCTCAATTTCAATATTTCTTTTATTTCAGCTGCTATTTTCTGTAGGAAAACCTTGTAGGATCTACACAAATGACCCATTGCTGAATTCAGAATTTTGTCTACTTTTTAGAAATGTTTAGCTGTCCAGGATCCAGCATTGGTTTCACACCCATTTCTGTCACTAACTGGAAAGAGGCTAAAAGCCCAAAAATAGTAAAAATTGGCATGTCCCAGTAAAATGCCAAAATTGTGTTAAAAAATGTGGTTTTCTGATTCAAGTCTGCCTGTTCCTGAAAGCTGGAAAGATAGTGATTTTAGCACTGCAAGCCCTTTGTTGATGCGAATTTCGATTTGAGGTAGGTAGCTTATGTGGACAAAAAGTTAAGAGGGTGTTATGTCTAGGCTATCCTGTGAGTGCGATTATGGAATGTGGGGAATTGGAAGGTGGTGAGGGTTCGGGACGGTTAGGGGGATTCTGCCAAAGGAGACCGAAGCAACGAGATGGCATAAGAGATACCTGGAATAAAATACATCTATTTCATTGCAGCTCCACTGTACCGTTGTATTTTTTACAGTGGCGACGAGTACTTGGAGATATTTTTATAACTGTATCTCCATTTCGGACCTGAACGCGTCATTGACGTTTTTTTTTTGCCTCACTCTTCGTTGTTATTCCGTTCGGAAGGCGCTTGGCTCTAGATAATATTTGGACGTGGAGGACACTGATTTGAAGAAGGACTGGGTAACTATAATTATAGTTACTTTACAATTTGTTTTACCGGCAGTGTGTTAGCTGTTCAGGAAGCAAATTTTAAAATACGCTGCACACGCACCGTGGTTCATTGCGCGGCAGCATTCTCGTTCTGTGGCTGTGTAGCGCGCTTAGTCAGACACGCGCTGTTATACTAACACGTGTCGCAGAATTTAAGACGCGCTGCTGGAATAACACGTGCTGCAGTGTTTATGACACACACTGCTGTACAAGATCTGTATTTAAAAGCAACTCGCGCTGTTGTGCGCGTATTTTAACATATACTAGCCGCGAGTTGGACTTAACTTTATGGCAGCGACTTACCTCATCTGAAGCTGAATAGTGTGTGGAGCTTATGAGTTTCCGGTGTGGAGCTTCCGGTTTCCTGTTTTTAAGTTTTCCTGTTGAAATGAAAATAGAAAGAGGACTGTGCGCACTGTAATCCAAGTCGAAGAAAGACTCTTAAGTGGAACAACAGTTAATAATTTATCATTAAAAAAAAAAAGAAGGATAGTTAAAAGTGAGACACTTAAATATTTTTTTATTTTTGGGAATTGCTCTAAAAAAAAAATTAAGATGCAATTTGAACTGCCGGCGAAATTTTTGCAAACAAAAGGAGATCCTCCTATGCCTTGGTCCAGATGGAAGGAAGAGTTCTTGACCTATATGAAGGCGATGGATGATGTAAACATGTCCCAAGAAAGAAAAAAATATATCTTGCTACATTGTTTAGGTTCGGAGGGACAAATGATTTTCAGAACGTTACCACCTGTTGCTATGCTGGGACAAGGTGATGGAGATGTGGATGTGTTTAAAGAAGCGTTATTGAGATTGAAGAAGAGATTCAAACCGACACCAAGCATTGTTTTGAATAGATTTAAACTCTACACAAGGACACAGCATCCTGAAGAATCTTTTGATGACTTTTTGACAGCACTGCATGGGTTATCGGTACACTGTAATTTTGGAGAAATGACTGATTAAATGATCAGATATCAAACTATTGTGCACGTAAAGAGTAGGAAGATTCAGGAACATTTGTGGGTTATGGGGGATCCTAAATTACAAGAGGTTATTACAACAGCTAAGGCGTTAGAGCAATCAGAAAAATGGATAAAAACTATGCAAGAGTCAGACAAAGTTGGTAATATAGAAGTGGATGTGGTAGGAGCTATGAAAGTGAATTCCAATAGTAATTTAAGTACCAGCGGCAGTGTGATAGGAAAAAAAGAAAGGTATGACAGAGTGGAAAAATGTGCTTGTTTTCGGTGTGGTAGTTTGAGTCACTTAGCGTCGTCATCTCAGTGTCCTGCAATAGGAAAGGAGTGTAAGAATTGTGGTAGAGTAGGACATTTTGCAAGGGTATGTAGAGATGTTAAAAAACGTAATAGTATGTAGAGAGGGAAAATGGCGTGTGTGAAAGCTGGGAGACGTGAAATGAAGGGATGGGGTATTGAGGTGAAAAGTGATGAACATAGTGGCACCGTGTTGTCACTGAAGAGTGGTGATAGTGGAAATGGAAATGGAAATGAATTAAAACGACCGATGTGTGAGGTGCTTGTGGCAGGAAGAAAGATAGTGCTTATGGTAGATTCGGGGTCGCCATGGACAATAGTGGTGAAAGATTATTTTGAACGTATGTTTGAAGGAATTTGGGACATGACTGTTTTAAATGAACCTGACATTGTGGCTGAGTGTTTTGATGGCACGACGATTGACATGATGGGGTTTGTTGAAACGGAAATCGTGTTTAAGGAAAGGAAAGCGAATATTAAGTTGTATGTGGCAACAAAAGGTGTGAATGTTCTGGGTTGGAAGGATCAAGGAAAATTGAACATAATCTTGAACCCCATAAGCAAGGAACCAGTATTGGCACTAGGAAGTTTGGGAAACAAGGAGAGGATCATCTCCAAATTTCCTTTTGTGTTCACTGAAAAGTTAGGCAAATTGGTGAATTACAGCCATAAGATAAAGGTTAAATCTAATGCTAAACCTGTTATACAAAAACTCCGGAATGTGCCTATAAGTGTTAGAGAAGAACTCAAACATATATTGGCAGGGATGGTAGAGGATAATGTAAGTGAAGAAATCGAATCCTCCAAATGGGTTTCTCCAATTGTGTTGACCCGTAAACCCGACAAATCGTTGAGGTTATGCGTGGATTTGAGAGCGGTGAATGCGAACATAATTGTGAAATTTTACCCTTTGCCTAAAATTAACGAGGTGATCAGCCTGTTAGGAGCCAACATTTTCACCACTCTAGATTTAAGATCAGCGTACTATCAGATAGAGTTGACAGAGGATTCAAGACATCTTACGGCTTTTATTACCTCACAGGGCTTATTCCAGTTCAAGAGGATGCCTTTTGGTTTAGCATCTGCGGCATCAGTCTTTCAAAGGGCAATGTTTCACTTGTTTAAAGACATGGACAAATATGTTAAATGTTTTCAAGATGACATATTGATATTTTCCAGGGATGAAAAAGAGCACAAAGAACATGTGGTGAGTGTGTGTAAGGTATTGGGGGAGAATGGGTTGACTCTTAAGGAAAATAAATGTAAGTTCTTTGCTGAATCAGTGGAATATTTGGGTCATACCATATCTGGTAATGGTGTGGTTCCTAAACAATCTTTAGTGGATGCTATTGTGAATGCTCCTGATAATCGGGAGAAATTACTGTAATTTAGTGGGTTATGTGAGTACTACAGTAAGTTTATAGACAATTTTGCTACAAAGATGGAACCCTTGAGAGAACTCACGCGGAAAGGGGCCCAGTACATATGGGCGGAGAAACAAAGTGAAGCCTTTGAAAGAATTAAAAAGGAAATTGTGGGGGCACCAACTTTGAGACCTTTCAGTGTGGGGGTGCAATGTGTGATAACGGTGGATGCGAGCATGTATGGGATTGTGTTATCTCAAAGATGTGGTAGGGACAGGTGGAATGTTTCGTTTGCCTCACGCACTCTCAGTGACACGGAGAGAAAATACGCAGTGATTGAGAAGGAGTTATTAGCGTGTATTTGGGCTGTTGAACACTTCAGGGACTATATTTGGGGTACGAAGTTTATTCTTCAAACGGACCATAAACCCTTGGTGGGTATTCTTTCTCCAGGCGGGGTTGGAATGCCACAGCTCTCATTGCCAGACTTGTGTCAAGGTTGCAGGAATATTGTTTTGAGGTTGAATATGTGCCAGGAAGAAGCAATGCTGTGGCATATTGTCTGTCAAGACTTCCACAGAAAGAAACTAAGGAGGACAGTGCATATTGTGGGCTCTTGGAGAATGAAGTAATTTCCACAGTGTCAGGGTACATGACTGTAGAGTTTGGGAGCATTAAGGAGGAAGAATGGATGGATTGCGTGAAGAATGATAAGACATTGCAAGAGGTAATAAGGTATGTGAGAGATGGTTGGCCCAGTAGAGGTAAGTTTGCTGTGGAATTGGAACCGTTTGCTAAAGTTAAGGATGAGCTGGAAGTAGAAAACGAGACATTGTTCAAGAAAGGGAAGTGCATTCCTCCCAGAGATTTGATGCAGACCATTTTGAGTATAGCTCATGAGGGGCATCCGGGTATGTCATCTATGAAACGGTTGGTACGCACATGTTTCTGGTGGCCGGGATTGGACAAAATGGTGGACAGGGTGGTCAGAGAATGTGACGTTTGTGTTAATGCAGAAATTTTTTTAAGAACTGTACCTGCACCTCTGATACCTGTCTCCTGGCCGACTTCTCCCTGGCAGAAATTGGGATTTGACATTACAAGTCCATTTTATTCTCTTCCAGCTGATGCCCGGTATGCTTTAGTGCTTATAGATTATTTTTCCAAGTGGCCTGAGGTAAAAATGGTTCCATGTGTATCAGCGGGTATTGTAATAGAATTTTTCAAGGAGATTTTTGCAAGGGAGGGTTACCCAGAAGTCTTGATTTCGGATAATGGGGTCCAATTGATTGCTGCTGAAACACAGAGTTTTTTTAGGTATTGCAACATTAAACATATTACTACTCCTTTGTATGAGCCCCAAGGCAACGGACAAGTGGAAAGATTTAATTGAGTTCTTAAAGACAGTATTATTTGGGCACGTAGTTTTGGAGGTTTGTGGAAGGAAAAATGTAGAGAAAAGTTATGGAATTATCGGATTACTCCACAATCCACAACAGGTGTAAGTCCTTTCAGGTTGTTGAGGGGTAGACATCCTGTGTCGAAATTATGTCCATGGTTGTTCAAGAAGAAGCAGAGCAAAGAATGGGAAAATTTATCTTTGGAAGAAGTCAGAGAAAGGGTCAAGGACAAACAGGAAAAGATTAAGGAATTTTACGACAGAAAGTGGAAGGTGAAAAAAACCAACTTTGTGGTTGGGGATTGGGTTAAGATGCATAAACCAGGGTATGTAAGAAAGACTGAAAGCAAGTTTGGAAGGGAAGTCAAGGTGTTAAGGAATAGTGTGGTTACGCAGGATCGCAAAGTGTGGAATGTGAGAAGGGTGGCGAAATGCTGTGGTAACAGTCAGGATGTTAAGGAAGGGAAATGTTGTGATCACCTTGTATCAAGTTGGAGTAGGTTTGGTGAGGAAGTCGAGCACCCTGTTGAGAGTGTGGGAAATGAGAGTGAGTGTGGACAGCCTGTCTCTGATGAGGCATCAGAAGAAACCTATGAAGAAGTAATGGTGGCTGGAGATCAAAGGAATTATGGGGATAATGTAGCGAACAGGGGTTCTGTTGCTTCTAGAGGGAAATTTTATGCGAGAAAAAGTGTTCTACCATTCAAACTTAGAGACATTGTGTAATTGAAAATTAATATTATACATGTTAAAAGATGTTTTGCATACTCTGTAATTATGTTAATTGTTCGTCATTGTTCTTTATTTCTTCTGTATACTTGTGCCTATGTAGTTTCATTTTTTTTTTTTTTTTTTTAATCCTTTTTATTTTAGGAAGAGAAATGTGTTATGTCTAGGCTATCCTGTGAGTGCGATTATGGAATGTGGGGCATTGGAAGGTGGTGAGGGTTCGGGACGGTTAGGGGGATTCTGCCGAAGGAGACCGAAGCAACGAGATGGCATAAGAGATACCTGGAATAAAATACATCTATTTCATTGCAGCTCCACTGTACCGTCGTATTTTTTACAGAGGGCCTAAGCACAAACTGCCCCAAATAGCCAACAAAAATGCCTGGCACCTGACTGCAGAAAAGGCCTGGCAGCAAAAGGGTTAAAGCCCACAGACAGCAACAGAAAAGCAGGGCTTGTGCGCAGTAATGATCCACCTAAAAAACAATCCTCTCAAAATGGCCGCCGCCCCTAATGTCCACCTTTCTAGTTGGATCTTTCCTTCAAACGAAACGATGTACTATGGAAATAGATGAAAACCTATACAGGACTTAGAAAAGACAATCTCCAATGAGACATGCCGTAATGGGCGTCTGTATTGGCATTACAAATGACGTTCGAGACAAAAGGTAGCCTATTGTAACAAAAGAAAGAGCGTGGTATTATTTTGTTTTGTAACGAGCAGGAAGTTTCAATGTATTTTAGATTTCTTACAATTAACACTTTCTGCCGTATATTATGTGTACAATGTAGTTTTATCTATATAAAATCAATATAAACGAAAAAGTACACTGAGTTACTTCTCGAATATGCCTTTACTTTCTACCTGCCTCAATGTTTTGCTAACTTAAAAAGGCCACGCCTTTGGTGCGAGTATGGCGGAAGCTCATTGGCAGCCTGGTCTGCTCTATTATCGTTTTGAAGCGCTTAGGGAAGGACGCCACGCACAAATCACGCGGTCTCTAGTTAACCAACAGGGTAGGGATTGGAGGGCGGAGTGTTTCCGTTTTTCTGCAAACGTCGCTCGGTCTGGCGGCAGTCAGTGACGTCAGAAGAGTACGAGAGAGCGGAATTTCGGTGTCTGCGAACGTCGGAGCACGGCCAGCAATGACCCGTGAGTACAGGGAGCGGGGTTGGGAAGACCCGTGATATTTTCACCAGCTGGTAACTGGAGTGTGCCGTCTGCGATACCTAAACGGTTGGATTACTTATCAATTGTACAGAGGGCTTCGGCTGTTTATACTCTTAACCTTCGCCCCAGCACTCTTTGTCCTGCTGTTTCATTTGGCGGGTTGAGAGTGGATATTGAAATGTGTGTGTTTGGTATTGAGATAAGTGTGTTTGAGGCGGTAATGGCCTTCCGCGCTGTGCGGCCTTTCCCTCCCTGTCTTCGCCACGTCACCGTCCCACTGGGTTCTCCGGGAGCGGCTGGTGGGCCTGGCGCTCATATTTTTTATTTTTTTTTACATATCTATGTTCTACTGAAATGCACGTATGCAATTGAATTATTGCTATTGTTATACTAAATACCAGATTAACAATAAGATCCACACAAATCTGTGATGTATGTTGAAGGTGTGGGTTCTTCTGGGGAGGAAGGCGCAGATCCATTTGAGGGAGAGTCATTGAAATAGGATGAGGTGGGAGACGGTGTGAACAGCTGTTGACGTGTCTAGAAGGATGAGGGCTGTGTCTTCTTCCTTGTTGAGGATCGAGCAGAGAAGCTGGAGTGATGGCGACGGTCAAAAGGAGGGCAATAAATAGTACACAGGCTGGACAAACATTTGTTCCTCTTATTTCTACCTCCTTCGTCAACAGTGTGATCCACCATACCAAAAGCGGCAGGAAGGTAGAGCCATGTGAGGCAGTCAGGATTTCCATGCTCCGCATCCAAATTGAGCAAATCAGAAACAAAAAGAAGAGTAGCTTCAGTGCCTCAGCCTACTATAAATCCCAGTTGGCTACCAGTAGACGAAAGGATGAGGGTCTGTGCTGTGCAAGAATATTCCTGGCTTTAGGTCATTGTTACAATCCTGACTGGGCACATATGTTCCAATGTACCAGATTTAAGTGCATTGAAGTCTTTTCACCTCTACCTCCTCAGGCTGAGCGAGTCTTCTCTACATTTGATCTCTGTGGTAGAGGTAGCAGTAGTGGAAGTCTTCTTGATTTTAAGAGTCAATACCATTGGAAACACATATTTGGAGAATTAGCTGCTCACTATATCATGTCTACCCTCTTATCAGTTTTTAGTATTTTTTCCTCTCCAACTTGATACCTTTTTTATCTATCCAGCTTTTTCATAAACCGCAAATTATTTCTATTTATCAAGTTTACAGGTAGCTCTGTAATGGACAGTGCCAACCAATGGCATTGGTTAGGTGACTAAAACTATCTGGTACTTAGAAGTGTCTACTGCTGTCCCATGATGTATTAAAAGCTCCCAGACCTTGATAACATCCTTCTAATCCCTAGCTCTCCTGGTCAGCCTCACGGAAAGTAGGAATACTTTAATTTTTGTTTTAAGTAATGGTCCAAATCATTGGCAGACATTTATTGGCCTTTATTCATATGCCAACCAGAGCAAAAATTAAATCAATATTGTGTCCTGCGACAGAGGTAGGGTTGTTCACTTAATGTAATAAAATGTTACCCACATCCTTTCATCAAATAAATTTGAGAGCAGTTTATGCTGTAACATAAAAAAACAGCTTCATGGCGCCTTAATCTTCTATGCCTTACATACGATGCATTACTTTTGATGCTTTATCCCCTTTAATGACAAGACCTACAAGATCAAGTAGGTTCTCCGTATACTCTAGTTTAGCAAAGGTGGTGGGCTGCCAAAGAAGTACTAATGAAATAATTGTATCCATGGTTACTAAGCACTGAATAATCAACACTTAATTTAAAAGGGATCACTTTCCCCCCACAATCAAAACCTTTATCTACTGCTTAAGTGCCTGTCGCGGTCCCATTCCCAACGTCCCCCTTAATTTCGATACACACAAATACCTTGTACTAGGGAATGCCACTGGGAGGGTTTATGCCTTTGGCCAGGTTGATCTTCTAAAGCTACAATGGGTTCTATTGTGTGGGAAATATATTTTGAAATACTGATTATGCCAAATATCTTGAACAAATCAGTAAATGATTAAGCCAACATACATGAGTCTGTAGTTATTCAGCATATTCGTATTCATATTCCGAAGCTATACAGTAGTGTGAGAATTAAAGTATCAAACGCGGCTGTTATATAAAAGTGACAGTGTGATCATGTGAATCTGACAACAAATGACATAAACAATGTATGAACAAATGATTTGACAAGGTTTCCGTTTTCTTTTTCCACTTCAGCTCAAAAGACAGCACCTGTTGTATTTGTGGGTACTTGAGGCTTGTTAGCCAAGGACACGAACCTTTACCTTAAATATTGCGTACGTTTCGACCCTACCGGTACGTGTTCCCATGTAACCATCACAACAGGTCTGCCCCAGGGCTACAAGCTCGTAAATAGAATGCATAATGATTGAACAACATGTTGTTTGATATTCCAGCCGGGATGAAATACAAAAAATGGATCAAGCGTATCCACAACCGAAGCAGTCCGTATTGGCAATCCTATCTTAGGCTGCTGGGTGATGGACCACTATCTCTTGGTTGCAAGGAGATTGTGAAAAGTGCAATACTTTGAGATCCCCGTGGGATTCTCTTAAACCTTAACTGCAGGGTATGGGGTGTCTCCTGCGATTCATAAGGGCAAGGTTGAAGCCAGACTCCTCTCTTAGCCAAGTTTCAGTAAAAAAAAAAAAAAAAAAAGGTTAATTAAAATTAATTCTCCTTTTCTGTTTATATTTACACAGGGAACACACATTTATAAGGGCAGATGTCAGTAACGTTATTTTGGTTGGCTAGTTAAATCGTGCCTTTAGAGATTTAGGCCAGATCAGCTCACAGTGTATGGAATTGTATAAACTATTTACTTGCCCAAGAAACTCAATTCTTCAGAGATGTGTGTTGTCAAACAAGGCACTTGTCACATTTGGAGACTTGCAGTGTGGATTAGATCGGCCTATTAAAAAAGCTGACTCCCAGTGGTAGCGCTTAAGTGCATAGTTTAAACTTTATTCAGTGGCAGAATCATTTTTGAAGATGGCCAGATAGTCGTTTATAAATCAATAGATACATAAAATAAACTTTGAACAAACCATGCATCTGCACTGCTCAACTCTAGCTCGTCAGTTACTAGTTGGCCCCTTACTGTGAGTTGCCTGTTTTAAATCTGGTGGATCTGGTAACAGAAGGAACTGGCTCCATAGGAGTTGCAAGCTCAGCAGGTACACCTGAGTGGTATTCCAGCAAGGAGTTTCACACACTGAAAATAAATTAAGTCTCTTGGTGGAATACTGGGGTAAAACATTCAGGAATCCCAGGGTCCTAAATTGACACTCCTATTTCGGGCTTTGGATGCCTTTTACTTTCAGCTGTGTTGAATGACGACCAGCTTAGTCTTGGATATTTGTATGTGGCTGTACAGCTAATTTGCTGTAAGAATCTTGACCCACAAGCTGTGTTCATTGTCACTTCCCTACATGCTATTTTCTGCAACTAGAGGTCATAGTTGTACAGAATAATATGATTGGGAATGTATGATGTTGATCTAAGTTCGCAACCCAGCTCAGTCTTCAAATTAAATTACTATTTACCTATATCCTTATTTATTGGTTGTAGATCTAGCCATAAGGTTAAATAACAACTGTTGCATCACTTGTTAATGGCCAGGGAACCAGTTTTTGCAAGCTTCATAAACTCCCTCTGTCTTTTATTTTATTTTTTCAAGACAATAGCAGGGTAATGGGGAGGGTATACCCCTGGGTTTCTTGAAATTTAAAAACAAAACAAAAAAAATCATTCATACTGGCGTTTTTGCAGGTGGAAACCAGCGTGAACTTGCCAGGCTAAAGAACTTGAAGAAGACTACGGATAAAGCGAAAAAGCAAGAAGATGGTCTCTCTGCCGCTGCCCGCAAGCAGAGGTAAATTCTCTCTCAACAGAAAATCCATCCAATATGCTTGATTCACTTCTTCAAGATTGGACTCGGAACGTTTAGGAATTGGTGGAGATGAACTATTAGGGTTTGACTATTGCCATTGCCCAGCGGGAGGTATATAGGCACTCTTTGAAGTGCAGTCGTTAAAATGAGCAGTTTCGACTTGATTGAATTGCTTCTGGAACAAACTGAACAATTCAAGATTAAAACTATTCAGTCAATTGCTACTGCATAACTTTTTTAATATTTTTATTTTATTTTCAATCCTGAAAACCATCTACTTGCACTAATACTCAGCCACCTATCATAGAAACAAGCTTAATGTTGGAAATTTGGGAAATGATGTTGCAAATTGATACTGACTTTTAGATCTTCAAGCAGCGCATTATTGGGGATGTGGCAGATGAGTTTGGGTAGTTGGCATTGTATACAATAGTGGCAGCCTCAGACTTCCGGCAATCAGTGATTTGTTTTTTATGTTTAATATTGTCTCCTGCTGGTTATGTAGCACAATCTTATAACAAGAATAGAGATTGCGTGCACAGAGGGTTACTTGTACCTCCAATGGCTTCAGCAACACTGGTGAACGTGATGAGTCAGGAACCAGGATGGATGCCTTTAAACCTTCTACCTGAGAGTCTTTCAGCTCTGGTGCAATCTTGCATGACCCCAGAAAGAAGCAATATGCCAAGCTGTCTTTCAAGTACTTAAGTCATGCATGTCATTTAGGCTGGTCTGGTGGTAGTGGGTAGGGCTGTAGGGCACTGGTGACTTGGCATTTGAGAATAATGAAGGAGGATGAGTTGATCTGGTGCATGGATTGACTCCCCATTAGTGGATGGCAGACATCCATTATTGCGACTGTATAACTGTCAAATGTCTTGGCTATTCATTTTCATTAAATGCTTAATAAACCCCGCAATGTTTTTTAGCTGTGACTTTCATGAATCTTGTGGAATTTCGTAAGGTGCACATATGCTAAAGTAGAAAAAGGAACATGAAGTAAGCTTACATTTGGTTAGTTTTGTGGCTGTGGTTTAGGTTCAGTCTAGCTCCAGTACCAGGTGGTGTTTGGTAGCAGTCAGTGCCGCCCTTGTGATAAATTAAGGTTTTAATAGGACCCAAGTACAGGCGGTTTGGTTTGTAGGCGGTTCATATATTCTAATCGGTAAATAAACATTCTACAAAGACAATGTTACAAACAACAAAGATGCTCATGTGGTGTCAGTACAGATTAACGTGTTCGGTTTGTGACAGTATTGTGAAAACCACAGGGAAGGCTGGCTTAACGGTCACTTCATGCAGTAGATTTAAGATGTACCCAAGTTAATGGTTAAATGGACATTGCAGGATGTAGGAAGGTAAAGAAAATAGCCAGTGCTATCTGTTAATGTTTAGTTCATATTGGCGGCCGAGTAGGATGGAGTGGTAATAGTGGTTGCAGCCGAGCTACCTTCCCAAGCTGACATTATGTTTCAGATTGTATTCCAAAGGCAGATGTTACAATAAGGAAACCTGTAAGCAGTTAAAAAAAAAAAAAAAAAAAAAATTGACTTTACACCCAACACACTGGAAGATTGATACCTACTGGATTCAACAGCAAAACCGGTCTTCAGATAAATGCCTACAGTTGTGGAAGATGCATGGCTAATCAGGATGAGTGATCTTGTTAAAACAATTACAAAACACTGGGAAACTTGAATAGCCTTTGCAATCGTTCTTTGAAAAATTAAAGAACACCTAATTTGAATTATAACTGTGAACTATTATAATTTATCAATTTTTAGCTTTGTACGAGGAGTCCGACCATCTCTTCTTCATTAGTCGATGGTAAAAGATGCAGGCGTGAGACGAGCATTGAAGAGACGCAGGTGCTGTCTCATTGGCTTTATTCTATGGCACACTTGCTGGCAGTGCTTTCTAGTGACTTAAGATTTTAATTAAGAGCCTAAACTTCTCTGTGTTAACTAGCTGGAATAAAATTCACTTTGCGATTACAGCTCACCTTCCACACCCTACCAAATAAAAATTTGCAGTGAGCACGTATTTAAAAAAAAAAAATGTTCTTTCCTGGAGCAAAAGTAAATCTGGATATCATTTGGCATTTTGTTTATGCAGAACCCTTGGTGTTTTAGGTCCCTTATTTATTCAGAGCTCTTGGTGTTTAGGTCCCTTATTTGCCATATGAATAACTGCTTTGTGGAACAGTCGATGTTTCAGGGCAATCTGCAGTGTTGTAATGTTGTACTTTGACCCTTACGTGGGAGTTTAATGTCTCACTTGTTCCATTTCTTCGTGTTTAAATGTCTACCACAGTTGGCAGCTAGAAGCTCATATAGCTGTGCTCTTAATGGAAGTTCAGGTTTAGGAACTGCCCCAGAATTTGCATTTATTCACTTTTGCACAGTCACAATCTAGAATGTACTTGGGTCAATCATGGTCTAAATTTAGTGTGTGTAGTGTGTTTTATTTTTTTGTTCCCTTGGGTTACTCAGAAAGAAGTCATACAAAGAGCACCTCAGATGGTTGGTCAGTAGCTTCAAGGAAAATACACCAAATCCCTATCAAGCCGTAGTGTTTGACTGTCTCATTTTCATTTTCCGGTTGACAAAGGGAACTTGTGTACTAATGTCAAGCTTTCATTTTACTCAGAGCAAGTGTTGTCTTGATTTCAGAGGTGCAGTGATGTCTACTGTACCAGAAATACCTTTTGAAGTACTTTTGAGGTGTGACAGTCTTGTTGAATTACAGTGTGTGAAACTAAAGGGCGGTAGCCATAACACAATTTAGATACCTGTAAAATGGACAGTACACCTTTTTCAGAAATATATCAGCAGTTAAGGAAGCAGTTTTATTATTTTTTCTTTCTTATTTTATTAACACTGAAGTGCGATAGAAACTAAAGATTTCAATAGTAACAAAACAAATGAATGCCCATTTACCTGTTGAGTCACACATGACAAATATTCACTGAAGCCTAGTTTCCACACATTATCATTTGTGTGCTACATAGTTAAATCAGTAAAACTGTCTGCAATTGTACTGGCCAGTTGAGTGGAAAATGTGCGGTCTGTAAATGACTGTGCTACAGCACGATGCTTTAGCAATATATTTATGACGGTGTGCTTCAAAATGCACAAACAGATACATACTTTATCCTTACCACTGTTCTATTGAATATGCTGATAAAGTTTCCTACACTTTGTGAGGTCTCGCACATCTTGAGAAATAAAGATGTGGTCTAACAGCCAGAGCTGCTAACTTCAGATATGGGGAACCTGGTTTGAGTCCTGGCCTTGGCTCTGGGGAAATCACTTACTCTATGTAATACAATCTGGTGGTCGTGAAAAGTGCCCTTGGGTACTGTATAAAATTGCAGTATATGATGCACAACTGGGACTCTTTTAATACAAAAATCGATATAGGGTTTTTTCAGATGTGCTAAAATTACTTGTATCAACACCCAATATTTTTCGGAAGCCTTGTAGTTGTTAGTGAACAGATAGCAAAGGCTAGCACCTCACGCTGACAATTGTTCAGTGTGAGGTGCTGGCCTGTGCTATCTGTTTATGCCCCTTTATCGGGGGCCCTGTCTGCTGTGGCTTGACGATCAAGTGAAGGCTCATCTGTTTAACTTTTTGTAAGTCCATTGGTAAAGCAAGTCATTTTGTATGTACTACGTTATTGCTTTTGCCAACGCTTGTTTGTGTATTGGATCGCATACTTGCGTTCTTTTTTTAAAGCATCCATTCTCCAGATGCTTTTAAGTGTTCATTCCCTAGTGCTACCAGCTGGTCGGAGCAAATGAGTCGGAAGGACACTCCTAAACAGTAATAAGAATGAATTATTTGCAATGGGTCTTGCGTTTGCTTTAGTAAGGGCTGTTAGTGTTGCAAATTCATAACTGGACTTTTCTTGCCATATAAACTGAAAGTAAAACATTTGACATAAGCAAGCAGATTCAAAGCATCATAAGCGCAAAGGAGAGACACAAAAAGAAAAAAAATTGCTCGCAGTCAAACGTATCTACAAACGTGCAATTATCCATGTAAAGGGGGCGATGGCCAAGGCGGTAACAAAACTGTCCTAAGAAGAGACAAATGTAAAGCATTTACCAATGATAAAGAATTTTTGAAAGGCAAGCCCATGAACGAGTGATAGTGATGGGCATGCAGTGGGTGTGGTTAAAAGCCCACAGATGGATTACAATATGTCAGTGCGTGCACGTTCGACCTAAAAACTGGCCTTACACTAACAGAGCCCCAGGCGCACAAACAAGGCAAATCATTTTAAATAGTATTTGCATGTAGACTAGAACTTGCGCGACCCACCAAAAATTGGATTCTGACCCACAGTTTGGGGAATGCGGCCCTGCCCTAGGCAATGTCTTTACATCTAGTTGAACATCAGTATCTCTCTGCAGTTAGGGTTTTTTCACCTTTTATGCAGCGTCCCCCATTGAGTAAAATAACCAGTCCGGGATCACAACATGGCAAAATAAGAATTCTATTTTTCCTAAAACTAATAGCTAAAACCTTCAAAATTCTTCGTTAGCCAACACAATGTAACAGGGCTTGGAAATAGTATTGCAAGACATGCACTTTAAAATGTTCATACTGCAAATATGTAGCGTAACATGTTGAAAGGGAGCAAAACAGAACAAGGGTTGAGCATTTCTGAAAAGCACGTCTAGAAATTATGGGAAGAAGGTGGATAAATCTGATGCTCATGTTTATCTTTTATTACCTCACAGTGGAATATAACATTACAAATGTGGCAATGACACTGGCTTGCTTTTCTGTTTTAAAGAAATCCGTACCATTACTGACCAAGGGCCACTGTTTTTTCAGGGAGTTATTTGGCATGCTTGACAGTGCATACTTTGCTGCTGATCCTACTGCAGTTTTACATGAAAACTGAGATTGACTGCGAAGTACATCCTAGGGGCTACACTAAGAATGCTCTTTTGGGGTGGATTGGGGAGGGAGGAGTGGTCTACAGTCTGCTGAGTAGGAAAGTAATTCATGAAAGTAAAAACAGTGTACTCCAAAGGGCTCAGACACCCCACCATTTTAAACATGTAAACACAGTTACAGCTCGATGTTTGCACCCGACCAGTGTGTGCTGCCTAGCACTCCTTTAGGTTACGTTCCATTGTAGTCATTTGCACTGCAACTAAAACAAAAGAAAACTGCAACAAAGGGGCACTGAGGAACGGGCCAGGTTCACAAATAAAGGCCAGGCACTCACCCTGCAAGGGACGCCTGTCACATAAGCGCCCAGATCTGAGTGGGAGGTGGAGGCCTCTTCTCCTGGCTCACTGATGACACACACCAACAGAGGAGGAGGCAGCAATGAAGATAGAAGGACAAGGATTCCACCTTCTTTTTATGAATTTTTTTGTTCTTCTGCTGCTGTGTCCTTTTAAGAGAAACACTGCAGCCTCTGAGACAAACATTGCCATTCAATCAATGAAACTGTTATTTAAGAGTTGTTCAAGTCTGTGTTTAAAAAAAAAAAAAATATATATAGTAGAAATGGAGTTTGGAATGGGGAATACAACGCAGTAACACACCTGAATAATGATATTGTGATGCTCCTTGCAAAGACAATGGCATAGCAGGGGTGGCATTGATGAGCGGGAGATGTTCAACCAACAAACACTTGTGCTTTGTGCTACATTCCACACAGGTAATGAGGGGGTAAGGAGAGAGGCCTCATAGAGGTGTTTTTTATTCCCCCCGGGGGTGGGGGTGTTTTAAATGGACTGGTAGCAACACTGACTGGCAGCCTGACAAAAAAAATATGTCCGGAGCCTCACAAGATGACAAAATGTCTTGTTGCTTTCATGAGAAAATAGCGCCCAAGACACCTGCATTTGTGCCTCGCATTTCAGCAAAGCTCTGTTAGCAGAGCAGTCTGAGAAGATTTATGGCCTCAGTAAACAAGATAAGCAATGTCCTGTATGCGATGTATGCTTCAACAAAACACAGGCAGCTACCAGTCTAAAACACAGAGTGAAAGGGAAACACCAAAGAAATGTCATAAATAGTCCCTCACAGCAATAGATAAAGAAACCAAAGTGGAACAATACAGTAGTTAGTCACTGCTCTGAAACATAAAAAGAAGGGAGAATAAGGCAGAACTGACCAATAGCAAGCAAGACTTTTGAAAGGACACTGGAACCAACAAATGAGATCGCTTTATCCCACAGTATAAGTATGCTTAAGTATACACCAGGTCGAACTAAAAAGTGATAAACTGCTTCTGTAGGCTGATCCAAGATGCCAGTGACAGTGTTGCAAGATAGGGGCAGATGGTTCCAAGGCAAAATAAACAAGTGGCTTAAGTAGGCATTCCCCAAAGTCCCTTCCATATTTTAAGTGTACAATTTCCCATATTCACCATGAATAACCCAAGTGCTATACACCAGGTTCTTTGCAGGGAACGTACCTTGTTGAGAATGGCGCTTTGTATGTTTTGTATCTGATAAATTGGTCAGTGCCGAAAGTCCCTTTGTACTTTAAGCCACATGTACATATATCCGCATTGCCTTGAGTGGGTCCCTTTTCTCATTTTTGTTGTAGAGATGAGCAAATATCGTAATCGGAAAGATGGATTATAGGTATCCAGGGAAAAGACACTTTTAATTTGGGATGTGAAACTTTTTGTTAAATTACACTAGAGGGCCCCTCAGGACTGTGGCACATTGTCTAAGTTTTCTTTTGATGTTACTGAGTTCTACCTGTGAACGTGTTGCTGTTTGAAGGGTAGTTGGGGGTTTAGCGTTGTTATCGTTTTGTTGACCTGTAACATTTTGCGTGTACAGGGATGCGGAGATTATGCAGCAGAAGCAGAAAAAAGCAGCAGAGAAGAAAGAAGAGCCAAAATAGCACTGTTTCCTGACCGATGCAGGCGATCTTGTTAAAGAAGAAGCCACTTTCACACCAATTTTCTCATTTTGCCTTTGTATTAACACATCCACCTTCGATGCATTCATAATCCTGTATTTTTCCCCTCGATCTGGATATTTCTCTGCACTGTTTTTACAAGAGAATGCATAAAACTTGCCGTTGATTTCATGTCTGTGTGTGTATATATATATTATAAATAACCGTCTTTCTCGACTTTTAGTTACGAATTTTTCATTTATGGATTTTCTTCTTCACTTGGGCTACTTTTTATCAGCTTCCGCATGCTGTGTGAGATACTGTGTGTTATGCTGAGCTGTCCAGCAAGAAGAAACCATACATTTTGTACGCATGTTGGGCCCACTAAAAATATTTAATAAAGAACTTTTTTATTTCCTAATGTTCGTATTTTTTATTAAGTTGGTCACATTTTAAGTTGCCTGAAGTAACCTGGACCCAATATGGTTACAAAAGTGTCTTGCGTGTGCGTTTTGGCTGAAAAGACTTACACCTGGACTGACCTGATTTGCTATCAGTGACAAAAGGCAGCTAAGCACTATAAACTTACCCTTCTATTCGCATTTGGTATTGCCAGAGTATTTATCACCGGGTCCCAGATTAGTTGAAAAGCTATCATCGGCAGTTAATGGGTAGTTTCATCTGCAGTTTGGTAAACCTTCATTCTCCGTTATGGCTATTTAACGAGCACAGTATATTTATTGAGAAGTCTTCAATTGTGTTCGTAGTTAACGTAGAGTTAAAAGCAAACTACTGCCTATCATTGTATAATGAACCTCAATAAGACTATTTTCATCTGATCAAGGGTGGGTAGCGAAATACCCGCACCTGCCTTCTTAAATATTAACACGTTTCTGAGGGACCTGGCCTGTAAATGTGCACATGTGAGATCCCTTAACACTTTTTAGTTAAGCAATTCAATCTCTGAATGAATTAAAAGAACAAGATACGTACTTGTCATCTAAATGGTGTACCAGCTTTCCTCTTTATGAAGCCTTCCCTGTTGTCATTCATCTGGACATTTAAAAAAACCCTGCCGTCTTTAGTGGAGTGGGATGCTGGCAGGCAAGTAACATGCTCTTCTGAAGAGGCATTTGTTTCTGACATGGGGAGCATATCACAAAAGTGAAGGCATGATGATTAGAAAAAAAGGGATGAAAGACGTTGCACGAAGATGAAGGGGGGTAGTAATTCTTCAGTCTGCAAGAAATATAATGGGTAAATAGATCCTAGTGTTTGAAGATCCCACTGTTGTGAGCGGGATAAAAGAACTGATTCTCGGAAGCAACTGCCAGTACTGGGCATGGGACAACGGAACCCCCTGGAGTCTTTAGAGTGACAGGGTCCGGTAGTGAGGCCAAACTTCACTTACGATTGCTGCACTCTCATAGAGATCACAGCCTCATTGTGTCTGTTTAGAATCAACCATGGAGTGTATTTGAATTCTCTGGAAGTGCTTAGGAACATTTGAATACCACAATTATCCATTCAGTTTAGTGTCTGCGGTGGTACAGCGATTGGAAGCTGATAGGATGATGTCCCCTGTGAGGCCTACTACGCCATCAAAACCAGTGAGACGCTGAGCTCCAGTGTGCATGTTTCTGACCCTCTCTTAGGTGAGGCAAATACTAGGGTTGGAGATTGAAGCTGTGTTCCAGCAATCTCAGTACATACTGAGTGAGAGGCTTACTCCCTGTTTGAATGGAACTCATCCCCTGGGATGATTGGAATACCCGGTGCAGGTGAGGCAGACTCCAGCGGGGTGTCTCCAAGACCGAGACTGCTTGCCTCAAAACACTCATCAACATTAAATATCATTGCATTAGTTTATGGTTGTTTAGGTGCAGTCTGATTAGTTCATCAGTGGACAAACCTGCCATGCCGAGAAGAATGATGAACTAGCTGTTTGGCTCTTGGCTGTGTGGCTTTTGCGGGCAAGCAACGTGTAAGTGAAAAGAAGATAAAAGCACAAATTGGGGACCCTACTGGAATTGGGAAACGATTTATACCGTGGTAAAGATAGTAAACTGGACTTAGATGCATCCTACTGATAATAGGGCATTTAATTTCTTGGCAGGGAACTACAGAAGCCTGTACCCTTTACAGTTGGGTCAACCTTGACATATCAGATAGAAGTGAATGCTGCTAAAATTATTGCAGGACTTTGAAACGCTGTACACTGTCAGCCAGTTGTGTTCTAAGAGAGAACTTTAATGAAGGTCCACTCAGAATAACACTATGCTATGTATGCCCTGCACAGTATTTGATCATCTGCATCATCTGATAATTCACTGCCATCAATATTATCTTAACACATCGGGGAATATCAATGGAGAGAGGAGTAGCGACTACTTATGTTGCTGATTAGCCTACTATAGAATTGTGATTCAAGAAACACTACAATGAATGAATGACTGTGTGAAATACGCCTAGTGACTTCATTTATCCTAAGCATACAAGACCTAATCAAGTAGCCATACCTCATGTCTAAACCAAAACCTTCAAGATAGCTACTATTAAAAAAAAAAACAGTAGCGTTGAAACCAACACCTGATCTTATGATAAGCATTACCATGGATGAGGCTACAGTGGCCTTTCTAATGAAAGCGTTGTCATTGATTGCAACAGCCATTCATTCCGTTGGACAGTACTTTTAAAGAGTTGCATCTGAGGTGAAATTAAGAAGAATATCTTCTTCTTTCTAGTGAACACTAAATCATAGAGACCACCTCAACGAGGCACCTGGTTAAGGCCAAAAATTACGAAATCTGAACAAGAGAATTGTTTATCTTGAGGTCCAGGCATAATTTCAGTTATGCTGGAGTAACAGGAGTCATTTTGGCAATTCTCCGTTAGTCTTGAATGTGGAAATAGTGATTAATGTAGAGTTACTCTTCATGTAATCTTGCAGAGTTATCGGATAATTCTGCATGATTACGCTACACTTGATTACGTCCACCCCTAGTCAGAAGCAGGTGAGGAAAATGTAAGATTGTCACAATTCCTGGAGGCTATACCCACGTTGACAATCTAATCTTTTGGTCCACCATTGGACATGCAACGAGTTCGCTGATTAAACGCTCCATCCTGTAAACCCATGCAAGGGTTTTTTATTTTTTATTTTATTTAAACCAATATCAGCCAGTCAGGAAGACATCTTGGCTGCGAGAAAGCGAGTGGTCCATTCATTACCAAAACTTCTCGCAGTCTGTGTTGGCAGGCCTGTCACGAGATGCAAACAAAGTGCAGGAAATTCCTGGCATTAAGACCACAACTGCGAAAATGGAATATTGTGTGGTCTACTGAATGCTGCCACCATGCTGCCTACCACAGACAAGAAATTGAAGAAATTCCATAAGGCAGAAGACTGGAGAAACTACTGGAATCTTTTAAAGTTGCCACAATGGAAACCACGCATTCTACAGATGACACTAAAGGGACGGACATACTGTGCCTTGAAGCATTCTAGAAAAGTTTACTTTTTCAGTCTGAACGTCTGTCAGTCCATCATCTTATGATGGATTGTAAAGATCGTCCTAATGCTGGCCCAACTGCTAGGGACTGGGACTGATCTAGATTTCCACTAAAGGTGGGACTGCGGAAGAACATATTTTCCCCACATAGATTTCACATATGACGTTTATATGACTCTTTTACCCCCCCCCCCCCCTTTTTTTCTGAAATACCTTTCCCCTATGCAACATAATGGCGCTGTGCCTCATGTTCATTTGCTCTTAGAATTCTACCTCATGTTGAAAACACAACAGTACGTATAAGAAAATATGTTATTACTGGGAACATGGGTTTGGGACAGTGACTGAGGAGTCTGTCAATGTATCCTCTCCCAGACCTCAATTCTTTCTCACAAAAGTACAGTGGGCACCCATCCAGAAACTATGCTGATTTAGGCTACTTGTCTAAGCCTACAAAGCCCGTACCAGCAAGTCTGGAAGATGATACTCCAACATTGCTGCCAAGACCTGGAATGAGCTCTCTCAACACTTCAGGACAACCACATTACTATTCGACTTCAGTAGGAAACTGATGACCTGGCTGTTCCTCCAAGAGCTTCCCTGAATCGTACGTTCCTGCTGCAGCGCCTGGATACCCTCATGGGTGATAAGTTGCGCTATACAAATCGACATAACTGTATCTATATGGCTGACCATGCTCATTGTATATGACTAATAATTATGGTGAACCGCATAGTGAACCAGCCTAAGAGTTTATCTTGTTTGATCAATGCTTAGAGTTAGGTGAATAGGTGGCTTTTCGCCCTGACCACTAGAAATTTTACCCTTTATTTCCCACTAGTCTAATTTCCTGTTTCATGCACAACCACACTTATGGACCATTTTGAATCTCATATAACCTACAGCCGTTAAATTGTATTCTGGTAAGGTCAGAGAGACCCTCTATACTCCATTTACGTGGGGACTCAGTTTAAGAAAATACTGAGGCGGCTGACTGAACTGAATGCTATTTGCTAAGAGCCCCCACATAGGTAGGCAACCGACGAAAGACCGTTTTAGTTCACTTGGCTGGCCATCCCAACTGGCAGTCATAATGTAACAGAAGATGCTACTATCATATCTCAATGTGAATGGCCTTAATGGCTGCATAAAAAGGGGAACCGTTCTGTTGTGCTTGGCTGCCATAGCAGTGGATTTAATCTTGCTGCAGGAAAAAATACATTTCTGATTGAAACAGAAAATTTAAAGTGAGCTTTGGTAGCTAATGTTCTGCGTTATTAGCACCCTTGATGAAGACATAGTCACAATACCCTCTTGTGTATGAAAAAGGAGGGATGGCTCTTTTACTCTAGAAAACACTGCCTGTGCGCACACTTATGGCATGATTTCACCCAAAAGAATAATACATATTTGCTAATATTAACGGACAGGGTAAAATTGATGATTAGTTCTGTGTATTCACCAAGTGGGAGTACTCCTCAATTTTTGTTGTGGTTCTCCAGAACTCTCAAAAATTCGGGAAAAACTTGAATGTTGATTGTAGGTGATCTGAACATGACATTTGACCGTGTGCTTGACAATTTTGGCTGACCCGACTACAATAATAGACAAGACTGCGCAGCAATTTTTTCAGTCTTAATATCAGAACATGCATTGGTAAACGTGCAGAGGCTAGTACACCTACAAGAGAGGGTGTAATGCATTTGCATATACTTCTTCCTTATTACTGGCTCACTGCCACTGAAGGTGACCACTTGCTTGATCTTTGAAGAAAGTATTTCTGGCAGTTCTCCAGTAGTATTTCACATTTCTGTAAACTTAATACCACACCAAGAATAACTTGGCGCTGCAATGTGACTAAGACATCCAGATGAATAGGTCTTCAACTGCACATCTTTTATTTGCTACAATGAATGAAGATTCAGCAGTGACAAAATATTAGGAGCTGGTGGGAAATAATGCATCCTAGGAGCAAAGATTCTGACGAGACGACTGTCCTTTGATGTACGAAAAAGGTGAAAAAACATTACTGGAAGCAACTGCCAAAAATCTCATGACTAAAAGCATCCTTCTATGTAAACACCACAAGAACTGGTTATGACCAAGTTAAAACTGAATGCTTCCTTTACCCTGCAGGTGTGGTATGCAGTATTGAGAGCTAATGAGAGAGACCAGGAACATGGTGAGAATGCAGACTGTCGGCAGCATGGCTACACAAACAGGAAGCATCCAGAACCGTATCAGCAATATGTGATGGGAATGTCAATCATTTAACATGTAATGGAAATCACAGAGGAATTGGCACACTTCTTCTGACTGAGACCTCTAACCTTAGATTCCTCACCTTTGAAATATTCCCCAGGAGTTGGTCTAGATCTGTAAACGTTTGAGCAGTATCTCTGTGTCTGTATGTGCTGCCGTGTGGCTCCTTATTGATGCCTTTCCTTTCTGGAAATGGCATGCAGGGCCAATGTAGGCCCCACTTCCTTACACTGACATCACTTCCTATCTTTCCATGCCACCAGACATGGATCTGGAGCAAATTCTTGTCTCATTAAGGTAATTTCTCAACCAAATTTTCACAGCGTGCAAGGGAGATATCTCCCAAGACAAGAAGATCCAAAGCCTAGAAGGACTGTTGAAAGTAGATGTATGTGACAGATCCTACATCAGGTTTGACTGCGATACCAGGGGTCGAGCCACAATTCTAAGGCCTGCAGTGACTGTGTTGATCAGCCTGAAGGCCATACAGGACAGTGAGGCGAAGCTAGACCTCACCAGGTACTGGGAGACCCCATGTCATGTCCTGGTCAAGTCCAAAGGTTGGTCTCAGTCCAATCCTGGTCCAGGGGTAAATAGTCTTTGCACTCCAAATCTTTAGATATGTTGAAGAAAAAAAGTTTAAAAAATCCAAATGGGACTCTGCCTCCTTGTCGCCACTCTTAAACACCTGAAAAGGTGCACAGGCGGACGATGTTGAAGATCATCCTGCAACTTGCCCCAGCACAACTTGGGTTTTTCAGGGCCATCTGTGACACCACGGCAGATCCGAGACTACTGTGAGGCCATGCTCCAACTCCTTGGATCGTTTCCAACTTCCTCTGGTGCACCTATGGGCGTCATGGATCCTCCATCTGGGATACTGCTGGTGGGTTTGCCTTCGGTGCCAGTTGAACCCTTCGAGCCTCTCACCAGGCCTCCTCTTTCACCTGTACTCACTCAGTCTCCACAACCCACACCGGTTCCGTGAATGTTGATGCCGACTCCTTTGACACCAGAGCTGCTATGACTTTGACTGAGGCTGCTCTCGGTTACTGTTGAACCACAGCCTTCTGCTTAGAAGCCGCATAGTGTCTGTGCCTCAAGGCAATCTGTTGCCATGTCTGCCTGCGCTCAACCAGCTTTTTGGGTGGTGTCCAGTCTTCCCTTATGGGCATGCTCTGTCTTTTTGGGGGAAAAAGTTGATTCTGTCCTTGAGCAATTCAAACTGAGCTGGACCACAGCATGCTCCTTGGACCTGTCTGCTCTGCCATGCCAACCGCATCAGCCTTTTTGTTCCCTTTGTGACTTTGGCAGAGGAAACTTGTACACTTAGCCACTTCAACCTCAGCAGGGTGCCCAACCCTGGGTGGGTGAAGCTGTGGCACCCACTGGCCCCGCGGTAAGGGACACTATGCCAGTCAGTTTACTCGCCACCACCACCCGTGGCCTTACCGTCCAAACCCTTTTATATTTTGCCCTTGGTGAAGCACAGCCATCCTGTTGGTGGCAGGATTCAACTGTTCACTCTTGGGGGATTTCCATAGAAAATCATAAGCAATGAACAGTCCTGCCCACGTGTGGGGATCCCAGAGCACTTCTTCAAACTATTTATTCTTGTAATGTAGATATTTGCCTTACTACAGGAAGGCGAAGGTTGAGGGAGTGCTTTTTTTTTTGTGTGTGTGTTTTGCCACATATAGTAAGCTATATTGGCGAGTTACTTCAATTTACTTTAACAAAATAAAAATAAATTAGTAATAAAAACCAGGAAATTTTACCACATCTTGTATATTTATTTCTTATATTTCCTTATAATTCTCTTTCACTGATCTTTTTAAAGGAAATGGAAAAGGAGGAATAGGGCAGTGTAGACATATAGGCTCCAGTTGTTAATATATGAAAACTGATGTTGCACTTTGAAGGGCACACATCCCTCCAGTATCCCACCATGCCCAGCAGCTGGCAGTTACCTCAGTTCTGTTTTTTGGCTCCTAGTGTGAGGATCTTGTATCATTTAGCTTGGCTTTTTTTTTTAAAATGGGGGAGGGGCTTGTCTTCACTGAAAATCTTCAAAATATATATCAGATTTACTCAATATCTTTTGATGCCTAGAGTATTTCTCAGTTTTAAAATATTTGTCAGGCAAATAAAATGCCAAATGGTCTGCCTGAAGCAGAAAAAAGACAAAATTAGATCCTCGTGATCTGTGTATACTCTGCCTACATTACAGTCCCATTCATGACAAATGTCAACTCTGCAAGACCTTTTCCAGGTGTCCCCTGAAGGACAGGGAGAAGATTTGCTTTCATGGGACATAAGAGTGGCAAAGACGGCAAGATGCGCTATCTGAAGTTGGAACTTCACGTGAATGAGGAGAAGGCCAGTCCTCTACCTGGGCTCAGCCACTATCTTCTGAGGACTCCATGAGAGGCAGCTCCAAAAAAATAAAAAAAGAAGTCCAGGAAAACGACAATGTTCCTGTTCAACATCAAACTATGATGTAGAGGCAAGGTAGAGTGGCAACCTGCTCACTGTTGAGAACTGGGTCGATATTAAATAGCAGATGGCATTCAACATTGAGACACAGATGGTTGTAGTTTAGGGATATCATGACATTGAGGCATAGAAGGCACTCAATGCTGAGAAACCATTCAACATCAAGACACCAGATCTGAGGTTAGGGTCAGAAAAATGAGGGCGAGAAAGTTACCATCAACCTCTGATTTAGACTACTTATGAGTGTATTCTCTATCATCACTAGTAGTCATTCCAGACTCTACACAGTCTCATTATCCACAACCAACAACTCCTGTGCCTCCTCCCTGTCCTACACCCATGCTTCTTTCTCAGGCTGCTTACTCAATAAGACCACCAGCATCACCACAAAAGTCTAAGACTCCTCAAAAAAGGTTTAGGTCTCCTCACAGTCATGAGTATCTTCAGAGCGTCACAGTTCTAGACATTCTTCGTCGAGCCACTCGTCTACATACAGACACAAATACTGATCCAGATCTACGACATTAATCCTTTCCAAGATGTTCTCATATGAGGACCTATGAAGCTGAGCATTTCGTTACTGGCTCCCTCAACAATGACATGATTTTTTAGACTCTTCATCAATGTTACTCCTCAAGACCACTCCTGCCGCTAGTTCCATAAAGAGATTTTCCTCACACCAGCTTTAGCAAAAGTGGCTCCAGAAAAAAATACAAACCTCAGCAGGACCTGTTATTTCTGCGCTCAGTCCTCTTCCTGATTCTGGGGTGGTCTTGGCTGCAAAGAAAGTACGAAACTGGACTCTGGGGCATAAAGTATGTGGTACAGCACTTACATACATGTAATCTGCCAGTGCAACTACCCTTCTAGGCAGATATGACTAGTCTTTATGGGACTTCCTGCAGCAAATTTGTGGATGATCTTCCAGAGCTCACAGGGAGTATTTCAGATAAATTAAGAATGAAGGCATAATGGTGTCTAACTAGGTAATCAGTGCTGCTGTTGATTCTTCCTTATTGGCAGTACGTGGTTAGTGCCATGGATTAACCCTCAGGAGACATTTTTAGCTTAATTTAATTGCCTTCAAGTAGGAATTGCAAAAGAGAATTATGAACCTGCCTTTCTCGGGTACTACTTTACTTGGGTATCACACAAATGACGAGATGCTTGTATGATGACTGAAATGGAGACCCTAAAAGCAGTTGGTCTAGATAAACATAAAGAACAAAAAACAATCTTGCAGGCTTTATGAATGATGCTGTTATCCTTAGAGGGTTCAACCCCCTCAGTGGCTTCAAGGAACCACCACCAACATCATCAAATGTCATTCCAACATCAAAGACGTCAAACAAAAGGAAGGGGTGGTCACTAAATGGCTCAAGCAGGAAAACATACAGGTTCCAAACAATCTCTACTTTCCTTTTTTCTGTTACATACTCCCGTACGGGGAAGTATACCTGAGAGAGTGGAGTTCCATCACAAAAGACGCTTGAGCACTGAATAGTATGCTGAATTGTTGCTGTCTGAGATTCATCAGTCCTCCACCAGACATTCCCCCAAACCCATCCACTCAACATCTGGAGATGCTGCAAATAGAATTAAACGTTCTTCTGCAAAAGCATATGCTGGAGCCTGTTCCTCTTCCCCAAAGCCGAAGGGGAATTTATTCCTTTTACGTTTTGGCGAAAAAGAAAAGTCTAAGAAACAAATTCAGGCCTATCCTAGATCTGAAAGTCGCAAACAAATGAATATGGAGGCAAGAATTCAGAATTCTAGCATTACACCAAATTGATCCTCAGAACCATCAAGTGGACTGGCTATCTTCCATAATACTTCAATATGCATATTTTATTTATTCTAGTAGCCAGAAAACACTGCAAATTCCTGACATTCATGATTGGAAACAACCAATATTAGTACAAAGTACTTCCTTTTGGCTTCAAATCAGCTTCATGAACATTTCTCAAAATGTGTGGCAGCAGTTACAGCACATCTGAGAAAACTCAAGATACTCATCTATCTGTATTTAGATGACTGCTTATGGAGGCTTCTACACACCGACAAGCTCAACAACGTTATCAAGTAACTGTGCTAGTCTGTCGGTTAGTTACATGTCAATCACCAGAAATCTGCCTCATCACCAATACAGTATCTTCATTACCTAGGAGCAATCTTTGTTACCTTAAAAGCAAAAGTGTATCCTTTGTAGGAGAGACTGTTAGAGATTGACATTTCAGATGTAAGGCTAACAGTAGTTTCCCATCCAATGATGAGCTAAGTGTCATATATTTTTGGCTTAATAGCGTCCTTCATCTTTCTAACACCAAATGCCCGGCTCCACATGAGATCACTACAGGAGTGTCTGGAAGACCAGTGGAGTCAGAACTTGGGTAATTGGGAAAACAAGATCATCCTTTCCCCCAAAGCGATAGAATCTCTCAAATGGTGTAAATAAAAAAAAGCTCCTTGGAATGCCTTTTTCTCAGGAGGTTACATCACAAACAATAGTGACCGATGTCTCCCATTTAGGTTGGGGTGCACACATGGATTAAATTCATATACAGGGAACATGGTCCATGAAAGAAATGACATACCATATTAATCTTCTGTAACTAAGAGTTGTTCGGTATTTAGACAGAATATTGAAAACACAATTATCGTGGGACAGAATATTGTGTCAAAAATATTGAGGACAAAAATATTGTGAAGGTAAATTTCTATAGGTAAGTAAAGTTTTACTATATATAGAACTCCACATTTATGTACCTTGATGATATATTTATCTTCAAGGTACGGGATGTAAAGTAAAGAATAGCAAATCTATACTCACCTATTTGCAATTACCTTCTCGATATTTTTGGCACAATATTCTGTCCAAATGATATTTGTGTTTCCAAATTCTATCAGGGATCCGAGCTAATCATTTGGCCCTGAAATCTTTCCAGCCGTCCTTCAAGACAGATACAACACAACAACAATGTTTAATCTGAACAAGCAAGGAGGGACCTGTCCAGGACCTTATCAATGGAAGCCAAAACAATATGCAATTGGTTGCTGGCCAGGAATCTGACCATCACAGCAGTCTATCTTCCAGGCGTCCACAATACAAAGGCAGATACCTTCAGCAGGTATCTTCAAGAAAACCAAGAGTGAACCGTCGTTCAGTACATCTTCAGCACCTGGGGTTTTCCTCATATAGATCTCTTCACAGAGAACAAAAATGCCCAGACTTCGCTTTAAGGTTTTACCAACCAGGGACAGCGGATTTTGTACCTGTTGTACTGACAAGAACATTATTCCAACAAAGTGTTAAGAAGAAGTAATCTCGTTTACAATTTTTCTCTATTAAAGTCCATTTGGTATCTATTACTGCAGATAGAGAATGTCCTTTACAAACCTCTTTTTTCAAAGTCCCAATTATTAAGGACTTCTCAGAAGGCATCAAAACTTTTTTACACCAATTTGCCATTCTCCTCCTTGGGAGTTGAACTTTGTGCTTTCATGTCCCATGGCAGTTCTTTTTGTACCTATCCATAAAGCCTCATAACAACATCTTTCTTAGGAAAGCCGCTTTTTTTGTTATCAGCACACAGGTGTTGGAAATTGGGTTTCTGGTTGGCAGAGGTATCCACCTTGTTGAAGCAGGAACC
Source organism: Pleurodeles waltl (assembly GCF_031143425.1). Taxonomy (NCBI): domain Eukaryota; kingdom Metazoa; phylum Chordata; class Amphibia; order Caudata; family Salamandridae; genus Pleurodeles; species Pleurodeles waltl. Next base: position 405,138,041 of record NC_090440.1, read on the forward strand.
ATAATCCTAGTGAGGGTAAGTCAGATACACTCCATAAATTAACCTGTGCTCTCCCTCTGGTAGCTTGGCACAGAGCAGTCAGTCATCACTTAAGAGGCATGGTGCATTTGTGCAACGCTTTAAACAGTAAAACAGCGAAAACCCTACACAAAAAGACACCACACCTGGTTAGAAAAATACAGCTTAATTTCATGAGTGAAACAACTAAAAGGACAAAAATCAGTTGAAGTTGAGATATGAATTTTTAAAGGTTAAACGCCAGTATAGTGCTTACAGAGTCCCGCTCGCGTGGGAGAAGTTCACTGAGAGGTAGAAAAGCATCGCTGGCGGTGCTCCGCGGCCGAAAAGAGTCACCCAGACTCATTGACAGATGGGCTGGAGCCTCGCGGTCGCAAACAGCAATACTTGCTGTACAAAGGAGCAAACGTGCAGCGGTTCATGCTGATTCTTCATGCGAGCAGCAAGGTTCTGGTGCAAGCAGGCCCATTTGCAGTTGCAAAGAACCTGAAGGCTGGATTTCATGAGCCACAAAACCACTTTTTAGGCCCCAAGACTGGAGGAGTGCGTCTTGCGGGACAGGAGCTGGTTTAAGACATATCCAAGAGCTGTAATAGGAGTGTTGGAAGTCTTTTGTGTCCCTGAGACTTCAGGAAACCGGCGACACTCACTTTGGCTTTGGAATGGAGAGATGCAGGTCCAGCCTTTCTCACTCCCAGGCAGGAGGGCAGCAAGTCAGCTTAGCAAAGCTAGAATCTAGCAGAGTAGCAGCTCAGCAGAGTGGCACTCCTTGTAGCAGCATAGACGTCCTTCTTCCTGGTAGAGTATCCAGCCCTGACTCCAGACTCACTGCAGGGGGGTATCCAGCCCTTTGTGTGTGGCAGGACACCACCCATCCAGTTGTGTCAGCCCCTCCTTCCCTTCCTGCCCAGGATCCCTCATCAAGACTTTTTTGGCTTATCAGTCACCCAAGCTCCCTTTGTGGGTAGCTGTCTAGAGGGAATGCACATGCCCAACTGTCACCCCACCCCAGACATGTATTGGAGACAGGCGGTAGACACCATTGGTTAAAGTAAGAAAATGCCAACTTTCTAAAAGTGGTATTTTTAGAACTGTAATTTTAAATCCGACTTTACCATAAGTTGTGAATTTAAATTCTAAGTTCCGAGACACTAAACTTGAGAACCCTATTTCTTCCAGATTGGGATTTACACTTACAATGTGTTATAAATTAATCCTAGTGTTATCCTACGAGAGAGATAGGCCTTGCAGTAGTGAAAACCGAATTTGGGAGTTTTTCACTACCAGGGCCTGTAAAACCTAAACCTACATGTCCTGCCTTTTAAATACATTGCACCCTGTCCTGTGGGTCATATAGGGCCTAACTTAGGGGTGGCTTATTTGTAAAAAAAAAAGGGAATACTCATGCCTGGCAAGAGTTTTAACTTGCCGGGTCAACATGGCAATTTAAAACTGCACACACAGGCTCTGCCGTGACAGGCCTGAGATATGGTTAAGGGGCTACTTTAGTGGGTGGCACAATCAGTGCTGCAGGCCCACAAGTAGTATTTCATTTACATGCCCTGGGCACATGTAGTGCACTTTACTAGGGACTTTTAAGTAAATTAAATATATCATTTGGGGGCTAAGCCAATGTTACCATGATTTAGGGGAGAGAGTACATGCACTTTAGCCCTTTAGCAGTCGGAAAATGCGCAGAGTCCTAAAGCCAGAAAATGGAGGCAGGCAGGCAAAACATTGTGGGGAAGATCACCCTAAGGCTGTAAACTCTAACTGTAGGGTCAGTGAGATTCAAGCTTTATGCTCTCATAAATCATGCACAATATGTCTGGTAACGTTCCATAGTTTTTAATACTAATTTGACCTTTTAAAAAAAAACGAAAATAAATTAATTGACCAAGAGAGCCTACTTTATAGGCTGCAAAACACTAAAAAAACATTTCCTAAATCTTGCTTTTCTGAAGTAAGACCAATAGCTATACTTAAGAATATATATTATAAAGAAGTGCTCTAGGATCCCGCATGTTGGCAGGACTATTCAGTGCTTATGATTTCAATGGAGATTCCCCTGAGAGAAAACTAGGATTACAGGTAAGAAGCCATTCCATCTTAGATGGATGGCAGACGAAAACATCAGACAGATGGGTCCTGCAAATTGTAAAGTGGGTGTTTATCTTACCCTTCCTGGCTGCTCCACCGTACCTTGCACCGTCCCCAGAATGACTGACAAGACCATCAGTGCATCTTACAGAAGGAAGTGCAAGCCCTTTTTTGCCAAGGGGGATATCATGAGGGTGCCAGCATCGGAAGAGGGCTTCATCAGATGGCCATTTAAGTGTCTTTCCAAGATCTTAGCAGGCAGTGAAAGGAGTGAGATCGGATGACAGTTCATACGCTCCTTACTGTTGAGATTAGGTTTGTTAAAAGATGCCTGAGCACCGCCTCCTTCCATAGCTGTGGATAACAGCCAGAAGATAATGCCAAATTCATTATAGATGCAAGGGGGTGTGCCACAGTACTAGCCACCATATGCAACATTGCAGGACCACATACCTCCAAAGGCGAACTCGCTAAAGTACTAAAGGTTCTGTTCCACTATTTCAGGGGTAAGTGGGGTTGATAGAGAGAGCACATTAGTCTCTTGATCAATAGCGAGCGGAATATTACCAGGATCCCTCTGTTGCTCACTACTAAAGGTGGCAGCTTGTTGCTTGCTCTTTTGGATCATTCCAGCTCATGATAGATGTTGGTAAATTTAAGCTGGAAAAAAGCAACCCACCGATTACAGAAGTATTGCGATCCTTTATTCCCTCTGACCAACGGCGGGGAGGAGAGCTGTTGTACCACTAAAAGGAGCTCTATAGAGGATGTAGCTGAGTTAATTTTGTTGGTACAGTACAATGATTTTTCCTCTTTGAAAGCTATTTTATATTCCCTAATCTTACTCTTATGAATGACTCTTTCTTGCTCCTCGTAGGACTTCCTCCATATTCGCTCCTGATGACGGCATGCCTGTCTAAGAGATCTCTAGAACCAAGGGGCTGTGGGAGAGTTCCTCCTCCACTTAATCTCAAGAATGGATGCTACCGTGTCAGCAACTTTTCCCAGTCAGGTCGCAAAGGCCTCTGCGCCCTTACCTGCCCTATCGGATAGCTCCACAGGCAAGTTATCAAAAGCATTAGCAAAGGCTTCCATGTACCCCCTTCCAGTTTCTGCTAACAACCTTGGCATTGGATGAAAGGAATTTCACATATGAAAGGGGAAGTGTCAGTGAAAAAGACACAGCTCCATGGTCTTACCAACTAAGAGGGGCACGGACTGGAATTGAACCCAAGGATCATTCATTAAAATGCCATCTAGGGTGTGTCCTGCCTCATGGGTTGGTGCCATAATCAACTTGCACAGCCCCATACTACTAAGAGTCTCGTTTAATGCCATAATGTCTTTGTCAGCATTATCTTCAAGTTGAAAATTAAAGTCACCCAAGATGGTCAGCCCACTCTTTACCATGTAGGGTCTCTATGAGTAGCTATCTCATTTGGAAAGGTATTTCTTAGAGCAGGAGTGCCTATAGACCAGCATCCCTGCAAATGAGCTAGTATCAGACAATTTGAGCTTGAAATGAAAGGCTTTGCAGGAGCCGATTCAATATGGCAATGATAATAAGCTTTGAAAACCGCTGCCAGCCCCCCTCCCTCTCCTAACCTACCCACTCTATCTAGTCTTATGATGGAAAAATCTGGTGGGATGGCATCGACCAGAAGCTTCATTAATCCATGACTCTAACAAAAACCCAGTCAGGGTTATGTGATACAAGAAAATCTGCAAACTCCTCATGTTTAACCAAGGATCTTGCATTGATGAGAAACCCTTTAAATTTAGTCCCTGGCTCGTCCACTTTAGGCCCCTCAATTTTATCAAGCCTAAGTGGACTGATTCCATTGCTCAACTAATTAGCAGAAACACTAGCATGCGAATATCTCATCTGAAATTCAAGTTGCCATGTACCTCTACCTTGAGGAGAGTCCCGGGTCTATCATCCTGCAGGTTGCAATATATGTGAGAACTAAGCCTCTGCCCACCTGCCATTGTCAAAAATGTAACAATAGTCTGAGTTGATTCAGGGGCATCTGGGAACCCAGGCCATATCTCCCTCGCTGTGGCTGCTATTTTGGCATATTGGAGAAAATGACACCTCCCCAGACCAAATATCTCAGTTGCCTTTTTTAAAATAATAACTCAGCCTGTTGGATACAAATCAACTAGTGTGGTGCAGCCCTGCTCCTGCCATCTAGCTATGGCTGTGGATCTAGCTATTTGCGCCAAAGGCAGGATCTGCCACAACTCCAGCTCCGGTGCATTTGTTGCCCAATGGATCACTACCCGTACCTCCTGCTCCCAGAGCCTGCACACCAGTTGCAATACATGCAACATCACCCCAGACGTTTTATTGGCACACAGCAGTAGGGACCCCAGGTCTTCACTCTCAGTAGTACCATTCAACAGGGATTTCTCCCAATTGAGCTCATCATCAAATTAGTGTACTGCATCCTGCAGGTGTGGTACGAGGTAGTTCAGTTTAAGGTCAGGCATTCCCTTTCCTCCTTCATCCCGTTCCAGCCACAATGTGGCGAGTCTGACCCTGTATCACTTCCCTGCCCACAACAAGCCCGCAAGGAGCTTATCTAACTCCAGTTAACCACTCCTGGGAACCTTGTACATGATTCCTTGCAATGCAAGCCAGTGGGGCAGCTCTACTATTTTGATTAGGGCAATCTTCATCATCAGGGAGAATTTAAGGATATTCCAGAATTCAATGGATGCTTTGAGATTAGTGGGGGTCAAAACATCTGGCTGATGCAAATATACCATGGTGTCATCTGCATGGGTCATCTGTCCAATCCATATACCCCAACCATGCAACATCTGGCGCATCCTGCATGCCACCAGCTCCATTGCCAGAGCAAACAGCAAAGGGAATCAGGGGCATCCCTCTCTAGTGCTCCTCTGCAGCCGTATCACCTCTGATACTAGACATCTTTTGCGCATCTGCTCCAACTGCTGAGCGTAGAGAAATGTTATCCATGCAATATACTTGAGGCCCAGCCCCATTCTGCCAAGTACGTACCACATATACTCAGAGCTGACCGAATCTAATGCCTTTTCTATATCTAGAAAGGCAAGGGCATAATGATCCTGTTCCAGACAGAGCTCATGATAGACATGTCCCAGCCTCCAGAGGTTACAAAGGCCCTCATTACGACCCTGGCGGTTGGCGGAGAAGTGTCGGCCTGACCGCCAACAGGCTAGCGGTAAAGAAATTGGAATTAAGACCATGGCGGTTACCGCCAAGGCCATCCGCCACTTCTCCAATCCGACTGCTGGGCTGGAGACTTGGGTCGTCACAAGACCGCCGGCGGTATCACGACCTGGCTGACCACCATGGATTTTATGGGGTTGGGAACCGCCATGAAATCCATGGTGGTCAGCACTATCAGTGCCAGGGAATTCCTTCCCTGGCACTGATAAGGGGCCTCCCCCACCCCCGCTTTCTCCCCCCACACCACCCTGCCACCCCACAAAGGTGGCAGGACCCCCCTCCCCACCCCTAGCCCCAACATCGCAACCCAGACACACACCGTACACGCATGCATACGCCACCAACATACATACCCGCACACATATCACCAAACATGCCAACAGCCACACACACAATCATACACGCACACCCACATACAGACATACACGCACACATCCATCCATTCAGACATACAGACAGACACGCACACATTTCCAAACACAACACACCCCGCATGCATACACAAACTCAGACACCCCCTCTACATCCTCACACGCACACCTCCATTCACGCACACAACACCCCTCCACCCCCTCCCCTAACGGATGATCAACTTACCTGGTCCGGGGACGGGATCCATGGGGGCTGCTCTGCTGCCAGCACCACGTCAACAGAACACCGCCATGCCGAATCACGGAACATGAGTTTCTGCCGCAGGACTGTAACAGGACTATGTGCATGTCTGTGGGTGCTAGCCCCTTCATGCATCCACCAACCCCACATCCTGCATCATTTATCTCAGGGCTTCGTCAGATGAGGATTAGTGCCTTGATGTGTGGGGAACCCGTCCATATCTCCATCCATCACACAGCTTCCCAGCTACAATCAACTCTGCAAGTCACCACCAAGACTATCCCTAAGAAGGTTCCATCGTTTACATTGGGAGCATACAGACTGACCAGGCAGAGATCATGGGCATCTTGTATGCCATGCAGAATGACATACCTCCCATTCAGGGCCTCACACACCCCAATTTTTGGAAAGGGACACCAGGAGTCACCCATATAAGAGCCCCTCTTGCAAAGCCAGAATACAAGGTTGCATATATCTGACATTTCCACCTCTGGCGGAGAGTGGCAATACAGTCTCCCTACTGGGTTTCCTGCAGGAACGCTACTGATATCCGATAGCGTTTAAGATAAGCGAAAATCTTGTGGCATTTCTCGTGTCTGTTCAGCGCCCTGATGGTCCATGTAAGGAACTTATAGTAACTCCCCAGACCCGGCATAATACAGCATAATACAGCGAGCTAGTCCTTGGGGCACTCCCACTGGGCCGTGGCAGCACTGGCAGAGAAATATGAAGTTCACAAGTGTCTAGAGCACTTTTCCCCAGAAGAACAATAACAGCAAAAACAATACTCAAAAACATCCCAACTATCCACCTCCCCCCCTTACAGGCAGAATATACAGAACTCCTCCCAGCTCTACTAATGACCAGAAGGGTACCAGTCACCACCTCACTTATCTCCCTCCTCCCCATCTATTGACCACCTAGAACAGTTATTAATAGTTCAGGCTGAGCAGCCATGGCACCTCCAATCCGTGAGCCCCAAGAAGGCGCTCAGCAGACCACAAGATGGTGGGCCCACTGCCTCCTCCCCCTGCCTCCTCCCACCATATTACATACATACATTAATTGTCATGAATATCCTGCAGATAGTATCAAGTGGACCATCTCCAGACGCCCTTTTAACTCTCGGGGAGCAGTCCCTGTACTGTCTTGTATCAACAAATAACTAACATGTAACAGACACACAGAGTGACAACGTTACATTTTTGTGATCGCAGGTAGTCTAAGTAAAAGAGCTCCCCTGCCCTGCAGTCTCCAGCCATGATGAATGAAACTGCTTCCCTCCCATTGGCACCGTGTCTGGTGTTCTCTTATAGACGGAAACCTAACTAGCATCCGTACTGTCAGTCAGCGTTTCAGGTACCAGTCTAATCTGGGAAAAAAGCACTCTGATCTAGTGATCCTGGTATCTCTGACCCCAGGATGCCATCCGGATAAATGATAATCCAATCTGCAAGTGGGACCTCTCGCCCCTCCGCATTCTCTAGTGGTGTTTTTCTTTTAAAGACTGAGCTCTGCACTGTGCTCACCTGAATGTCACGTCTCCCTGGAGTATCAGCACTACATACTGTCCCACAGAATCCAACCACTCCATTACTTTGTGCGGGGACTTGTGGAAATGAACAGGGCCATCATATTGCACATGCAGTTTAACAGAGAACTACAGGGTGTATTTAAAGTTGGGGTCTTGTAATCGCCTTTTTACCCCTAAGAATTTGTTGTGTAAAGTCTGGACCCTGCAAGTGTAATCAGGATAAATGAAAAATGTGTTGTCTTCATACCTGTGGGGCTACGTGTGCGCATATACTGGAAGATAGCGTTGCTGTAGTTAAAAAGATGTGCAATCATGGCCCGTGGGGGCACTTCGGGACGCAGCACCAGTGCTCTGTGGGCCCTCTCTACTGTAAAAAATGAGACAGTTTCAGGGGTCTCAGAGTTTTTGTAATCCAGTGCTCCAGAAAGAGATCAGCCGATCGGCCCTCTATGTGCTCAGGGAAACCCACCAGGAGTGAATTATTTTGCTGCGACCAGTCATCAGCATCCTCTAGGCGATCTTCTGTGTGCATGCCACTGCATTTGAATCCTTCTGATCAAACAGATGGATTCCATTGCTCCCATGTGGGTGCTGCCGTCCTGACTTCCAGAGCCCAGCACAAGCCACCTGCCACCGCAATGCCACACGTGTCATCCAGGCATCTACTTGCTCACACTGGGGTTCCCCCAGGGTCCTGCAGCTCGAGGCCACATACAGCATACCTGACCATCGCCACACCATGTAGAGCGCTGAGATACCTGGGGCGTTGTCGACTAAGTCTCCAGTGCTATCACTTTTGCAAGTGCTTTTGCGACCCTTGAGTCATCAGATAACCAGGATGCCAGCTCTCTGACTATGACTGTGACAGGACTGTCCGGCGCTGAATGTAACAGCCAGAACCACCAATACCACCAGTAGGATGTCACTGAGGCCTTCCTCTGTGCAGCTCATCCACAGTTCTGCCGATTTCATGGCACCCACACCGTGTTTCCCTCTAGGCGTAGGGCGGGACTCAGACATGGCCCATCTCTTGCACCTGCCGGCTTATGTCTCCAAGCCCTTGGGGTTAGTCCCCACTGAGACTGCAACTATTAGGGCTCTCTCCATGCCAGCAGGGCATCTCAGGGGGGTCCTTCTTCCATGACACCCCCTCACAGTTCATTGTGTTTCATGGCTCCTGCATCACGTCTTCTTCAGGCTGTGGGCAGAGGGCTAGCCGCGGGCATGGCCTCTCAGACCCGCACCAGCCAGCTCTTTTTGTCAGGCTCCCAGCGATAAAGCAAATGGATGTCAGGAGCAATGACACTTCTGGTCTCTCTCGTGAGCCAGAAGGGTTCATGTCATTTGCTTGTTCAGCCCCATGCTCACTTCAGGGTATTTGGGCTTCCATGCTGCCAGAGCGGCTCTGCTGCAAGGCAACAGAGGATCGCCTGCACTCTCCCACTGCCCTCGCACCACACTCAGGTCCCCAAGGGACTCTTTCAAGGACTCGTACAGATCACCAGGAATAGGGGGTATCTCCAGTATCTGCAGTTTCAAGAGGTAAGATGCAGAAATTTATCACAAGATTGCTCAGGATTTAAAGCTCTGTGGCGGGAGAGATTGGAAAAGGCGTCTATTCAGCCATCTTGGCAGGCCACGCCTCCACTGGTCACGTTCGTGGCAGCACCTTTCTTTGGGGCTATCTTCAAGCTCTGTTAGTTGTCCCTTAGCTGCACAAGCGGAAGCAGAGGAGTCATGTGTTGTGGTCACATCACTTTGTACCAGCATTCTGTCTGGCAGTACTCTGGGTGATATCTCTTGTACACCTAAAAGCAAATAAACCAGAAAAACATTTAGTGAGACATTGCATTTTTGCAGTTTGAATTATTAATAGTACAGACAATATAATTTAGTGAGGTTATCCCAAATAATTAACAGCAATAGTGTATTGATTCCAGTCCACACCATAACATGATATTTCAATTAGGATAATAACACAAAGAACTGTTTGCTTTATGTGCATCCAAGGGGTATGCATCTCTGGCTGCCAGGGGTTGTGGAGGAAAGTTGAATAATCCTTAAAAAATGAATGCTGGTGTGCACCTATGGCAGGCAGTGGGTCCGAGGAAAATTGGATAGTCCTTAAAAAATGAATGCTGGTGTGTGCCTATGGCAGGCAGGGGATGCAGGGAACATCAAATATCCCTTAAGAAATTAATGCTAGTGTGCGCCTATGGCAGGCAAGGAGTGTGGGAAAATGACATAATCTTTACAAAATAAACACTGATGTGCGTCTATGGCATGAGAGAAGAAGACCTATGGCAGGCAGGGGGTGGATGGAAAATGTGAAAAAATAAATAAATAAATAATTGCTGGAGTTTCACTAGGGACTATGAGTAATCCACTGGGAGGCAAGGAGTTGCATGGAAAAATGGGGAAAAACGTGCATATAATATTAAAAACACTGTTCATACTACAATGATCCTCACAAATTAATCTGATATCATGGAGAAAGTAAAAAATCGAACAAAGAATGGCATAACCCTCTTCTATCGATATCCTTATAAAATGGCTTTGAAAACTAGAAAAAAAGGATTAAAACACTAGGTGGCTGGCTAAAAATGGCCACTGGCCACATGATCAAACAATAACAGCAAGCAAGGAGGCATGGAGACCAAATAACACATGCAGGTCTATAGCAAAAGCACACTGACTAGCTACACAAAATGGCTGCCGGCCATATGGTTAAACAACAATAGCAAGGAGGCAATGGAGAACAAAGAACACATGAAGGCCTATGGCAAAAGCACACTGACCGCCTACAAAAAATGGCCCCTGACCACATGGTCAAACAACACCAAGCAAGAAGACATGGACAAACAAATGCAAATGCTTGCATTGTGCCACTTTGTAACCCCTTGTGCCACATTATGCCTGCACCAGGCATAATGTATGAAAGGGGGCATTCCCCTGTTGGGGGGGGGGCGAAAAAATGACGCAAAGAAATCTGAGAGATTTCTTTACATCATTTTTTTCAGCATTTTTAAAGCCTGCTCAGAGTTTCGTAGTTGGACTCTTGCTCTAGACAAGACTGCTGGTTTAAGGATGACAGCACTTTTGTTTGTAGGCGACTAGGCCAATCCTACTACAAGTCACAATTGTCGGCTGAACCCTTTGGCTCACAAGCAGTACATCACCAAAACCCCAAACCGTAAAAGGTGATTTGTGGCAGCCCTTACGCATGGACTCTCAGGTGAGTCGTGGTTAAATGGAGATTACCCTTTTCTCACATGAGCAACATGTCTCAGTCACACACAGGCAATGAAGGAGATGCAATAAAGTTTTCAATAGGTTTTATTAGACTGCAATCTATTGCAAATTGCATGGGTTGCAATGATTAGGATAATGAACAATGCAAGAAACAGAATGGTAAGAACGAATACAAAGACCCCCATCATCTTTCAATAACATAAGATGTAAAGTAGGTGTGAAATAAACCCTAATACCCTAGCATGATGAACCTAATCTGTAACCTAAAGAGAGCTAGGTGTGTTAAACCTAATCTGCCAGTACCATGTCCATGAGAAGAGCCCCACAACCCAGGTTACCTTGGAATGAAGTCTCTAGATGAGACTCAGTGGCGACACGAAGGCTGGGTCGGCATCAAGGCGATGTGTAGCATAGATAGCGTTGATGGCATCTGGTAGGAATCCCTCTGATAATCGTGTCTGTGTGAGATGTATTTATACAGATCTATTAGGACCCCTGATGCAGGTATGTTCCCAAACAATAGATAAGATGGCATGCTTGAGGCAGCAATCATATAAACAATTCCCTGAAAAGGTACATTATGTTACTGTCACATGAAAGTGGGAAAATACATGATGTGAATAGCTACATATCTCATTTATCTTTGATGCTGATAGTGAAGCCTTTACTAAGTGGCACTGATAACGTAACTCTAAAACATCTCCCTAATTATAAACATAGCAGCCATTGTAGAAGAAATAATTAAATACATGTGCTAAAACAGAGGAAGCTAAGTAGGTTAAAAGTCACTAGTTGACAGGGGCACAGGCCTGCAAGCTAAAAGGCTGAGCTAAACTCCTGATTCCCATTAAAACTAAATAGGATCCACTACCCTCTCCCCATTGCTGGAACAAGTATGACGCCATAATGATGATGCCAGAGAAAGTGAATTAACCCAAGCTAAAAAATGCTCTGGACTAAAACAAGCTAAAATCATATTAAAATATAACTAACATCTAATAAAAAACCTGTTAAAATAGCTAAAACATACGAAGAAACAGAAAATGTCAACCATGACAAGCACAGCAGGTCAAAGTCAAAGGCAATGTTGGCAAACTTTGAAACTTTAGAGTAGGCAGATGGTCAAATTCATTTAACAGTAGTCATGATCTTGAAGAATGTCTTCGAAGCCACTGAAAGGAAGATGTTAGATTGATGACATGATTGACAGAAGGATCCACGGAGCAGGAGTGCGCAGCAGCCTCAGACGCAGGATCTCCTGCAAAGGGCAGCACAATCCAAAGTGCCCAAAGGAGTCAGGCTGTCCACCAAGGGCAGTGCGTAAGTGGCTTTGTGAGTCAGCCTCAGTCTCAAGGGGCACGACCGTGAATGAACCCTCATCGGGAACATTAGCAGTTCCTTGCCCACAGGAGGCACTGGTGGAGCAGCAAGGCACACCGAAGGTAGATGTTTGAAGAGGCACTAGGTGCAATGAAAGACTGGTTGCCCACACCATAGGACTGGCCGGAATGACAATGACCAATCATGCTCTAATTCTTCCACTAACGGAGCACAAAAGGACTGTACCATGAGATCACAGCAAGCTGGGCTGGTGGTAGTAGCTCCATCCCTCCACTTAACTGGGATGGCACAACCACTGCTTATCAGGAACAACAGCAGTAGTATCCCACTGATCAATGCCAAGTCACAGGAAAGCCACCAAACACACTGGAAGAGAGTGAATGGATGGCTGAAGGAACGACTCCATAGACAGTCTGGAAGATGGACACAAATCCAGACCTGACAGCCTTAAAGAAGTGCAGAATCCCTATAGTGCTTGAGGCGTTGGAAATTCTGGATACCAGCTCCCTAAATGCTTGGGGAAGTTGGTATTTGTTAGTGATTGTATCTCGACTGATGATCTTGCTATCTGGAGAGCATACGTCTCTCTAGCCAATGTCACCGCAACTTGTTTCTGGAATAGTAGCACCTTTAGTCTGCTCATCTTGTCATAATTTGCATTAGTAGTAACATGTGAGGCCACATTTCTGCTACTCTTATCTCTTGTGTGGGGGTAAATAAAACATGTCCTCAACACGTTACAATCCTAGAGACTGAAATTGCGTAGGCAATTCCTGGTCTCAGACCGCAACAGCCTTGTTCATTCAGAACCACATAACTTCCATTCAAAAGTATATGAAATGCTGGGCAAATCAAAGGGACGGGAGTAACCTTCATAAACAGGCCAAGTTTGCAACCCCCGCATTGCAAAGGCCATGAAGGGACACCTGTTTGCAAATCATTAAATGACTAACAGTAGTGTCACATTCGTTTCCGCTGAGAAAGACCTCTGTTTCGCCGTTCAAACACTTACCACCAAAGGGCAACCCCCACTCTTCTTTAATATAGCTATCACCTAGCTGCTCGTATCTGCACATGGCAAGACGTTTCAAGCATTTTGAAAAACGAAAAGTGGAAATGGACAGATTTATAATGCCATGTACGAGCCATTCTGTTGATGGATTTTCTGCAACCAGTAAAGCTAACTTTTCTATGTGAAGCATGGTGAAACTCGCTTCCCTCTAACCCATTGTCTGTTTCTCCCTGGATAAATTAAAAGCACAAAGCAGATCACTACTGTTAATATATTTCCATGAAATGTGGCCATTTTTCAAAATCTGTAGTGTCCAACCTAACTGCATGATGGAACACAGTTGACTCTGTCCATGGTATAAAATGAACATGTCATTCTGAATGATGTCAATCGCAGACAACACTATGGGGGTCATTACAACATTGGCGGTAAAAGCCGCTTACCGCCGTGCAGAAGACCGCCAACACACCACCATGGAATTCCGCCACAGCCATTATGACCCACAGCTCGGAATCCGCCAAAATTGAGACACCCACACAAGTCCTCCACACCAAAGGTCAGTGATAAACTGGCGATAACAAAACCTCCACCGTCACGCCAACAGGAATACGCCCACTATCACGACCCACGAATCCACGCGGCGGTCTTTCAACCACGGTATTCCATTGGCGGTACACACCGCCACGCTCAAAATACACACACATTTACAAAACACAACCACATTGGGAAATTCCAAATACACACACCTGATACACATACACACACCACTCCCATACACCCAATACAATATAAAACACACACCCACATCACCCACAAACCCCTATCACCAAAATCCCAAAAGAAGGCCAGAGAGAGACTACAATCTACAAACAAGCATCCACAGGCACAGAACACCATCACCCACATAACATCCACGCACCCCACACTACACACCACTAAATATCACCCCACTTATCACAACACACACCACCCCACACATCACCCACACCACCCCATGGCACGGCAGAGACACCCCAGGTTCTCTGAGGAGGAGCTCAGGGTCATGGTGGAGGAAATCATCCGGGTAGAGCCACAGCTATTCGGATCACAGGTGCAGCACACCTCCATAGCTAGGAAGATGGAGCTATGGCGCAGAATAGTGGGCAGGGTCAACACAGTGGGACAGCACCCAAGAAATAGGGATGACATCAGGAAGAGGTGGAACGACCTACGGGGGAAGGTACGTTCCATGGTCTCAAGACACCACCTTGCGGTACAGAGGACTGGCGGCGGACCCCCACCTCCTCCCCCACAACTAACAAAATAGGAGGAGCAAGTCTTGGCGATTCTGCATCCTGAGGGCCTCGAAGGAGTAGCTGGAGGAATGGACTCTGGTAAGTCAAACCTTAACTACTATATCCCCCACCCTACCTGCATGCCATCACATACCCTCGCCCTCAACCCCATCACTCCTACTCCTCACAAATGTCCCAATATCACAAACCACACATCCCAACACCAAGCCCTGCATGCAACACCAAAGCATGGACACCCATCACCAATGCATGGCCACTGCACATACCCATGCACCCCCCTAAACCATCATCACACAAGGTCCCACACAGGAATGCAAGCACTGGGGTACACTGTCACCCACCCATTGCACACCATGGCACATACAGATGCAATAATCATGCTTTTACACCCCTGCAGGACCCCTACCCAACGTCACCGCACATGAGGGTCCAGACATGTCCACACCACCAACAGAAGAGGCCCACAGTGATGACAGCAGCCCCGCCCATCTGGGACCTCGGGACAGTCGGTTCCCCTCACACTGGCACAGGTCACCACAGAGCTTGCTCCCTCTGGAAACACCAACGCAGCACCCACCCAGCAGGCCCATACCTCTGTCCCCGGGACACGTCAATCAGCAGTGTGTCCACCACTACAGGGAACCCAGGCTAGCCCACCACCCCAACAACAACAGGGACCTAGGGGCAGTGGCAGTGAGCACACCGTTCAGGGGACAGAGGCCCAGGGAAACAGGGGAACTGGGAGGGCTGCTGTGTGACAGGGGGAGGACAGGCCCAGGGAACCCACTCTCCAAGAGGCCCTCTCCAACATCATGGGAGCGTACCATCATTCCCAGGAGACGATGGCAACGGTACTGGCCAAGTTTCAGGAGACCCAGCGGCTGCAGGAGGAACAGTATTTGGGCTTCAGGGAGGAACTCAGATCCATCAATTCCACCCTGGGCACCATCGTAGGGGTGCTGAAGGAAGTCCTCAACACCAGGAGGGACACTGTGGCACAACAAGGAGCCCCTGACACTAGCCTGAATGGTGAACTGCCCACCACCTCCGCCGGCATTAGTGGACAGGAGGCACCGCCACAGGACCTCCACACCAGCACCCCACCCTCTGCAGATGGAGAACCACCCCGCAAACGGTCCCTGAGATCCAGGACAAAGTCAGAGAACGATGCCAAGACCCCCGCCAAGAAATGAGACCGCCCTGAATGTCATCCTTTTGTCCCTCCTTCTCACCTTGTCCATCCTCAAACTGCCCCAGCTCCACTTCCTATGCCCCTTTGGACAATGCACCTGTGAGACTAATAGACTGGACTCTGCCATGGACATTCCTCCACCATCATCCCTCACCATTTTACAACCCCCTCCAATATTGAGCTCTTAAATAAACACCCTTGAAGCACAAAACAATCTGGAGTCTGTCTGTGATTTCGAAATAGTGCATTAGCAATTACAGTGACAACATTATCTTTCAATGGTAATGTCAACATACCTATGTCACACAGCTCTAGTCCATGAGGAAACAAAGCAGATGTCACACAGTGGGACCCACATCTGTGAAATCGTAAGGGAAAGTGACAACTCAGTGACCATACACTGGGTGAAAAGGACAGACAGTAGAGAGGTAGTAGTGTTAAAGTACATGTAGTAGGCAGGTTTGTCTTCTTACCTGTGTCTCACTGGAAATATTGCAGGATCACAGAGTTCCTGTTGTCGATGTCCTCTTCTTCTGCTTCCTCGTCTTCACTGTCCACAGGCTCCACAGCTGCCACAACACCTCCATCTGGACCATCCTTCTGCAGAAAAGGCACCTGTCGTCGCAAAGCTAAGTTGTGAAGCATACAGCAGGCCACGATGATCTGGTACACCTTCTTTGGTGAGTAGAATAGGGAACCACCTGTCATATGGAGGCACCTGAACCTGGCCTTCAGGAGGCCGAAGGTCCGCTCTATAATCCTCCTAGTTCGCCCATGGGCCTCATTATAGCGTTGCTCTGCCCTTGTCCTGGGATTCCTCACTGGGGTCAGTAGCCATGACAGGTTGGGGTAGTCAGAGTCACCTGCAAATGGCGAGGGACAACTGTTAGACACACACTAACCTGTAGGGTTATCCCCAGACAGCTATTCCCACTGACTTGCTTTCAGGTGCTCACCTAATAGCCACACACGGTGCCTCTGGGGTTGACCCATCACATAAGGGATGCTGCTATTCCGCAGGATGTAAGCGTCATGCACTGAGCCAGGGAATTTGGCATTAACATGGGAGATGTACTGGTCTGCCACACACACCATCTGCACACTCATTGAATGATAACTCTTCCAGTTTCTGTACACCAGTTCACTCCTGCGTGGGGGGACCAAGGCCACATTTGTCCCACCAATGGCACCTATGATGTTGGGGATATGTCCCAGGGCATAGAAGTCACCTTTCACTGTAGGCAAATCTTCCACCTGAGGGAAAACAATGTAGCTCCGCATGTGTTTCAGCAGGGCAGACAACACTCTGGACAATACGTTGGAAAACATAGGCTGGGACATCCCTGATGCTATGGCCACTGTTGTTTGAAAAGACCCACTTGCAAGGAAATGGAGTACTGACAGCACCTGAGGGGGGATTCCTGTGGGATGGCGGATAGCTGACATAAGGTCTGGCTCCAACTGGGCACACAGTTCCAGGATTGTGGCACAATCAAGCCTGTAGGTGATGATCACATGTCTTTCCTCCATTGTCAACAGGTCCACCAGCGGTCTGTACACTGGAGAATGCCGCCATCTCCTCACATGTCCCAGCGGACGGTGCCCATGGAGGACAACAGCAAGCACAGTCAACCAACTCAGAGGTACGTAAACACAGCTTACTCAGAAAACCATTTATAACCCGAATATTGCCTGTATGAGTGTTGAGGCAAGGACTAGGTATGTGTGACGCAGTTAAAATGAAGCCATGTGGGCCCCAGAAATGGCGGCTGCCTGACCTGTAAAGTGGGACAATGGGATGTGAGGTAACTGCGCTGGCGTTGTACACCGTCGCAATAGGCGGTCGAAGACCGCAGCGCAATTCTGCATTGGTTAACATTGGACCCTATGGGTCCCAGGAGCCAATGACGATGTACGCCGACGGTGACGGTACACACCGCCGCGGACGTGACCGCCATTTCATATCTGTTCAATCACTCGATACCTGATCTTCGACAGGAGAGGACCTACACTGCAAGTGCTGCTGTGACCTCAGTCTGGAAGAGACAATGGCTCGTGCGTCTGGGGAAAGGGCCCCTGCCTTCAGCACGGAGGAGTTGGAGAAACTCGTGGATGGGGTCCTCCCCCAGTACACGCTACTCTACGGTCCTCCAGACAAACAGGTAAGTACACTGGGAGCATGCTGTATGGGCAATGCCTGTGTGGAGTGGTGAGGATGAAAGATAGTGGTGGGGAGAATGATGCGTGCATGAAACGACGGAGAGTGCATGTGCCACATGGCAAGGATAGGGATGCGGGCCAATGACTGTGATGGTGCAGTTGGTAATACCTTCTCTTTTTCCCCTGTACAATTCCTGTAGGTCAGCTCCCACCAGAAGAAGGATATTTGGCGTGCCATCGCCAAGGACGTCCGGACCCTGGGGGTCTATCACAGACGGACCACCCACTGCCGGAAGAGATGGGAGGACATTCGCCGCTGAAGCAGGAAGACGGCGGAGGCCCAGCTGGGGATGGCCTCCTAACGTGGGAGGGGTGCCCGTCGCACCATGACCCCCCTGATGTTCAGGATCCTGGCGGTGGCGTACCTGGAGTTGGATGGGCGCTTGAGGGCATCACAGCAGCAACAAGGGGGTGAATACACACTCATTCTGCTGATTCAGCGCGCAGTGGAGGTGTCTGGGTGGGGGAGGTGGGCTATGTGTTTCCCTAGGCCAGGGCGTGTGTGCTAGTTAAGTACCCTTTTTCAGGCAGACCCTGTGGCACCCCACCTGGGTACAGTGCCAACTACACCTAGTCAGGCTCCTGTGACATCCATGTGTGCAGATATCGGCCATAGCCTCGTAGGCCATGTCGCAGGGATTGCATAGTGGACCCCAAGTGCGCGGCGTAGTGCAGGGAGCTTCTGTGTCTGTCGTGTCCGCCAACGGTAGCGGTAATGCATGCACTGAACATGTCTTTCTTCTGTCTTCCCCCCCCTTTTTGTGGTCTCCCTGTACATGTGTGCATTAGCATCATCATGCGGAGGAATAGTGGCACCGGAGCAGGAGGGAGCTGCATCCCACATGGCCCTGGAGGGCGAGGCAACTGAGTCTGAAGCCACCAGTGGGACGGAGGGCGAGGGGAGCTCCACTGCAGGGACAGGAGCTGACACCAGTGATACGGACTCGTCCTGATGGGAGCTCCCTTGTGGTGGCGGCCCCATCTGTGCCCCACGCATCCACAGTTACAGCCGCCACCCCCCTCCAGCACCGCCCTACCAGCAGCCCCTCAGCCTTTGCCCTGTGCCCGCTCACCCAGGAGGGTGGGCATCTCCTTCACCCCAGGCACCTCAGGCCCTGCCCCAGTCACCCCTGCTGCCCTCCGTGAGGAGGCCATTGACCTCCTCAGGTCCCTCACTGTTGGGCAGTCTACCATTTTGAATGCCATCCAGGGTGTAGAGAGGCAGTTGCAACAAACCAATGCATTCCTGGAGGGCATTCATTCTGGTCAGGCAGCCCTTCAGCGAGGTTTTCAGACTCTGGCCTCAGCACTGATGGCAGCCATTGTCCCTGTCTCTAGCCTCCCTCCTCCAACATTCTCCACCCAGACCCAATCCCCTGTACCTCAGCCTACCCCAAGCACACCATCAGACCAGCATGCACACACCTCAACACACAAAGGAAGCTCAGGCAAACATAAGCACCACACATCCCAGAGGCACTCACGCAAGCATCACACACATGCAGACATAGCAACATCCACTGCCTCCACTGTGTCCCCCTCCTCCTCGTCTCCCTCATCCCTCCCAGTCTCGTCTCCACTCACACCTGCATGCACTACATCTACAGCCACTACTTCCATCACCAGCACACCCACCACCACACCCCGCTCACGTGCACTCACCACCCCCACTACCATTCACACATCCCCTGTGTCCTCTCCCAGTGTGTCTGTGACGCCACCTCCCAAGGTACACAAATGCAGCCACACACCCACCCAACAGCCATCCACCTCACGACAACCTCCAGCGCATGCACCTTCACCCAAAGTCACCAAACGGACACCTCCTACAACCACAACCTCTTCCTCCACTCCCAAACCCCCTCCAGCTACCCGTCCCAGTGTCCCTAAGAAACTTTTCCTGTCCACCCTTGACCTCTTTCCCTCACCTCACCCACCCCGTCAGTCTCCTAGGGTCCGACTCTCCAGGTCCCAACGTAGCATCTCAGCCACAACAGCGGCGGGACCAGTGGTACCGTTAGTCACCGGATTCTGGAGTGCACCAGGCAGCAGGGCAGCCAGTGTGGCAAGGAGCCACAGCACGGACAGTCCCCCACCTGTCAAGCATCAAAAGTTGGCCAGTGCCTGGCGGGAGAGGGGGAAGGCACCAGCCACCAAAGCCGCTCCCAGGGGTACAGGTGGGAGTGTGGAGTCAGCTGCGACACCTTCCAAGGTGGGGAAGGGGCACAAGAAACGCGGCAAGTCTGGGAAGAGCAGCACGGCGGAGAAGACCGCCATCAGCCCCGCTGCCCAGGATCCGGCCAGCACCAGCCCCGCAGGCCCAGACAGGACGGCCAGCACCAGCCCCGCTGGCCCAGACAGGACCACCAGCACCAGCCCCGCAGGCCAGGAGGTGATCGCCAGCAGCAGCCCCGCTGGCCCAGACAGGACCACCAGCACCAGCCCAGCAGGCCCAGGCAGGACCGCCAGCACCAGCCCTGCTGGCCCAGACAGGACCGCCAGCACCAGCCCCTCTGGCCCAGACAAGACCGCCAGCACCACCCCGCAGGCCAGGAGGCGGCCGCCAGCAGCAGCCCCGCTGGCCCAGACAGAACCGCCAGCACCAGCCCCGCAGGCCCAGACAGGACCGCCAGCAGCTGAGTCGCTGCCAAGGACACCTGCCGCCACAAGCACCGCTGAACAGGACACCGCCGCCACAAGCACTGCTGCCAAGGACACCTGCCGCCACAAGCACCGCTGAACCGGACACCTCCGCCACCAGCACCGCTGAACAGGACACCGCCGCCACAAGCACCGCTGACAAGGACACCTGCCGCCACAAGCACTGCTGAACAGGACACCGCTGCCACCAGCACCGCTGACAAGGACACCTGCCGCCACAAGCACTGCTGAACAGGACACCGCTGCCACCAGCACCGCTGAACAGGACACCGCCGCCACAAGCACCGCTGCCAAGGACACCTGCCGCTACCAGCACCGCTGGCCCATGAGCGCCAAGAGCTCTGACACTACTGAGTCCGCCACAAGCAGGATGAAGCACTCTGGGCACCAAGCCCCTTCCAGAACCAGTGGAGATTTACATCCACTACCTCTGTCCTTGGCAGGATGAAGCACTCTGGGCACCAAGCCCCCTCCAGAACCAGTGGAGATTTACATCCACTAACTCAGTCCTTGGCAGGATGAAGCACTCTGGGCACCAAGCCCACTCCAGAACCAGCGGAGATGTACATCCACTGCCTCCGTCCTTGGCAGGATGAAGCACTCTGGGCACCAAGCCCCCTCCAGAACCAGCGGAGATTTACATCCACTACCTCAGTCCTTGGCAGGATGAAGCACTCTGAGCACCAAGCCCCCTCCAGAACCAGCGGATATTTACATCCACTACCTCTGTCCTTGGCAGGATGAAGCACTCTGGGCACCAAGCCTCCCCCAGAACCAGCGGATATTTACATCCACTACCTCTGTCCTTGGCAGGATGAAGCACTCTGGGCACCAAGCCCCCTCCAGAACCAGCGGAGATGTACATCCACTACCTTTGTCCTTGGCAGGATGAAGCACTCTGGGCACCAAGCCCCCTCCAGAACCAGCGGGGATTTACATCCACTACCTCTGTCCTTGGCAGGATGAAGCACTCTGGGCACCAAGCCCCCTCCAGAACCAGTGGAGACTGTTATCCACTTGAGAGACTGTGGCTTTGCACTCCTCAGGATTGAACAGTGGGCAAACCACCCACTGTAGAGACTTGTGAGACTGTGGCTTTGCACTCCCCAGGATTTTACAGTGGGCAAACCACCCACTGTAGAGACTTGTGAGACTGTGGCTTTGCACTCCCCAGGATTGTACAATGGGCAAACCACCCTCTGTAGAGATGTGTGAGACTGTGGCATTGCACTCCCCAGGATTGAACATTGGGCATGTGGCCCCCTCGTGGATTTGGCATTGTGCACTCAACCGGCTGAGGTGCCCCCCTTTCCCTGCCCCCTGAGGTGCCTGTTTTATTTCTATCTGATGCCCCAGCAGTGTTCTCTCCGTCATGTTCGGGTACCTTGTGTGGGCCTCGCCCATGCAGTGTGGGCCCAGTGTTCCACTGACTTAAATGGTGCAATTCCTGGACTTCTATTCTTGGTGTATATATTTGTTTATAGTGTAATGAAAATGTCACTTACCCAGTGTACATCTGTTCGTGGCATTAGTCGCTGCAGATTCACATGTTTGGCACAGTCCGCTGCCTGGTGTTGGGCTCGGAGTATTACAAGTTGTTTTTCTTCGAAGAAGTCTTTTTGGTCACGGGACCGAAGGACTCCTCCCTCCTCGGCTCCATTGCGCATGGGCGTCGACTCCATCTTAGATTGTTTTCCCCGCAGAGGGTGAGGATGGAGTTGTTTGGTATAAATAGTGCCCATGCAATGGAGTGAATATGTATGTACGATAAGAGTTTCTAATAATTATTTACAAATGTTCAGATGTTTAAGATTTATGATCTACTTCTAAACGGCTACAGGCTTCCCGGGGAGGTGGGAAGGTACATGTGAATCTGCAGCGACTAATGCCACGAACAGATGTACACTGGGTAAGTGACATTTTCAGTTCGATGGCATATGTTGCTGCAGATACACATGTTTGGCATAGACTAGAAAGCAGTTACCTCCCCTAAAAGCGGTGGTTTAGCCTGTAGGAGTTGAAGTAGTTTGGAATAATGTTCTTAGTACAGCTTGGCCCACTGTAGCTTGTTGTGCATTTAGTACGTCTACACAGTACTGTTTAGTAAACGTATGAGGCGTAGACCAGGTTGCAGCCTTACATATTTCGCTCATAGGAATGTTTCCTAGAAAGGCCATTGTAGCACCTTTCTTTCTGGTTGAGTGTGCCTTTGGTGTAATAGGCAATTCTCTTTTGGCTTTAAGATAGCATGTTTGAATGCATCTGACTATCCATCTAGCAATGCCTTGTTTAGAGATTGGATTTCCTATGTGTGGTTTTTGAAAAGCTATGAACAGTTGTTTTGTTTTCCTGATTAGCTTTGTTCTGTCAATGTAATACATTAGTGCTCTTTTGATGTCTAATGTATGTAGTGCCCTTTCAGCCACAGAATTTGGTTGTGGGAAGAACACTGGCAATTCTACTGTTTGATTTAAATGGAATGGTGAGATTACTTTTGGCAGAAATTTTGGATTTGTTCTTAGAACTATTTTATTGTTGTGTATTTGAATAAATGGTTCTTGTATGGTAAATGCCTGTATTTCACTTACTCTTCTGAGGGATGTGATTGCAATGAGAAATGCGACCTTCCAGGTTAGATATTGCATTTCACAGGAATGCATGGGTTCGAAAGGTGGACCCATGAGTCTTGTTAAGACGATGTTAAGATTCCATGAAGGAACTGGTGGTGTTCTTGGTGGTATAATTCTTTTTAGCCCTTCCATGAATGCTTTAATAACTGGTATTCTAAATAGAGACGATGAATGAGTAGTTTGTAGGTAAGCAGATATTGCTGCGAGGTGTATTTTTATAGATGAAAAAGCGAGATTTGCTTTTTGCAAATGTAGTAAGTATCCTACTATGTCTTTAGTAGAGGCATGTAATGGTTGTATTTGATTGGCATGGCAGTAGTAAACAAATCTTTTCCACTTAGATGCATAGCAGTGTCTAGTGGAAGGTTTTCTAGCTTGTTTTATGACCTCCATGCATTCTTGTGTGAGGTCTAAGTGTCCGAATTCTAGGATTTCAGGAGCCAAATTGCCAGATTCAATGATGCTGGGTTTGGATGCCTGATCTGTTGTTTGTGTTGTGTTAACAGATCTGGCCTGTTGGGTAGTTTGACATGCGGTACTAGTGAAAGGTCTAGTAGAGTTGTATACCAAGGTTGTCTTGCCCATGTGGGTGCTATCAGTATGAGTTTGAGTTGGTTTTGACTCAACTTGTTTACTAGATATGGAAGGAGAGGGAGAGGGGGAAAAGCGTACGCAAATATCCTTGACCAACTCATCCATAGAGCATTGCCTTGTGATTCGCGGTGTGGGTACCTGGATGCGAAGTTTTGGCATTTTGAGTTTTCTTTTGTTGCGAACAAATCTATCTGGGGTGTTCCCCAAATTTGAAAGTACTTGTTCAGAACTTGGGGGTGAATTTCCCATTCGTGGACTTGTTGGTGGTCTCGCGAAAGGTTGTCTGCTAGTTGGTTTTGTATTCCTGGAATAAATTGTGCTATTAGGCGAATGTTGTTGTGAATCGCCCACTGCCAAATTTTTTGTGTTAGGAGGCACAATTGTGTTGAGTGTGTTCCTCCTTGTTTGTTTAAATAATACATTGTTGTCATGTTGTCTGTTTTGACAAGAATGTATTTGTGTGTTATTATGGGTTGGAAGGCTTTTAACGCTAGAAATACTGCTAACAGTTCTAGGTAATTGATATGAAATTTTGTTTCGTGTATATCCCATTGTCCTTGAATGCTGTGGTGATTGAGGTGTGCTCCCCACCCTGTCATGGAAGCATCTGTTGTTATAACGTATTGAGGCACTGGGTCCTGAAATGTCCGCCCTTTGTTTAAATTTTTGCTGTTCCACCATAGAAGCGAGAGGTATGTTTGGCGGTCTACCAACACCAGATTTTGAAGTTGACCCTGTGCCTGTGACCATTGTGATGCTAGACACTGTTGTAAGGGTCGCATGTGTAGTCTTGCGTTTGGGACAATGGCTATGCATGATGACATCATGCCTAGAGGTTTTAGCACAAATTTTGCTTGTATCTTTTGGTTTGGAAACATAGCACTTATTACCTTGTGGAATGCCTGCACTCTTTGTGGACTTGGAGTGGCAATTCCTTTTGATGTGTTGATGGTTGCTCCTAGATATTGTTGTGTTTGACACGGTTCTAGGTGTGATTTTGTATAGTTGATGGAAAACCCCAGTTTGTGAAGGGTTTGTATGACAAATGTCGTTTGCGCATTTTTTTACTGTGTTGGTCTTGATTAGCCAATCGTCTAGGTAAGGGAACACATGTATCTGTTGTCTCCTGATGTGTGCTGCTACTACTGCTAGACATTTTGTGAACACTCTTGGTGCAGTTGTTATTCCGAATGGCAACACCTTGAATTGGTAATGTATTCCTTTGAATACGAACCGTAGGTACTTTCTGTGAGAAGGGTGTATTGGTATATGAAAGTACGCATCCTTTAGGTCTAATGTGGTCATGTAATCTTGCTGTTTGAGCAGTGGAATGATGTCTTGTAGTGTGACCATGTGAAAATGGTCCGATATGATGTAGGTATTTAGTGTCCTGAGATCTAATATTGGTCTTAATGTTTTGTCTTTTTTTGGAATTAGAAAGTACAGGGAGTAAACTCCTGTGTTTTTTTGTTGTACTGGTACTAACTCTATTGCATCCTTTTGCAGTAGTGCTTGAACTTCTAGTCCTAAAAGTTCTAAATGTTGTGGTGACATTTTGCGTGTTTTGGGGGGGATGTTTGGTGGGAAGTTGTGGAATTCTATGCAATAGCCATGTTGGATTATTGCTAATACCCAATTGTCTGTTGTAATCTGTTGCCAAGATTGGTAGAATTGGCTTAGTCTTCCCCCCACTGGTGTTGAGTGAAGGGGTTGCGTGACTTGAAAGTCACTGTTTAGGTGGAGGTGTTTTTGGAGTCTGGAATCTTCCCCTACTCCTTAGGAATTGACCCCCCCGATATGCCCTGAAACCTCCCCTTTGGAAGGAACCCTGATATGGTGTGGTTCTTGTTTGTTGGCTGGTGGTGTCTGTGGGTTGGCCACGAAACCCCCCTCTAAATGGAGTTTTTCTGAAAGAGCCTCTGCTCTGCGGGGAGTAGAGTGCGCCCATGGCCTTGGCCGTGTCTGTGTCCTTTTTAAGTTTTTCAATGGCTGTATCCACTTCAGAGCCAAACAGTTGTTTCTCGTTGAAGGGCATATTAAGGACAGCCTGCTGGATTTCAGGTTTGAAGCCTGAAGTGCGTAGCCAAGCGTGTCTCCTTATGGTGACAGCAGTGTTGACTGTTCTTGCTGCAGTATCGGCTGCGTCTAGTGAAGAGCGGATTTGATTGTTTGAGATCGTTTGTCCCTCTTCCACTATTTGCTGCGCCCTTTTTTGGTATTCCTGGGGAAGATGGTCTACGAGAAGTTGCATCTCGTCCCAGTGTGCGCGGTCATATCTGGCCAGCAGCGCTTGTGAATTTGCGATGCGCCACTGGTTGGCTGCCTGTGATGCTACTCTTTTCCCTGCCGCATCAAATTTTCGGCTTTCTTTGTCCGGAGGTGGGGCGTCGCCAGATGTATGTGAATTTGCTCTCTTGCGAGCTGCCCCTACTACCACGGAGTCAGGTGGTAACTGCGAAGTAATAAACACTGGGTCTGTGGGTGGTGGTTTGTATTTCTTATCCACCCTTGGGGTGATGGCTCTTGATTTTACGGGCTCTTCAAAAATTTGTTTTGCGTGCCGTAACATCCCTGGTAGCATTGGGAGACATTGATATTGGCTGTGTGTAGCCAAGAGGGTGTTAAATAAAAAATCATCCTCTATAGGATCGGAATGCAGTTGGACATTGTGGAATTCTGCTGCCCTAGCCACCAGTTGCGAGTATGAGGTACTGTCCTCTGGCGGTGACGGCTTTGTGGGGTATGACTCGGGATCATTGTCCGGCACTGGGGTGTCATACAGGTCCCAAGCGTCTTGATCCTGATCGTCATGACTTATGGTAGTTTGCGCTGGTGAGCGCATTTGTGGCGGTGTTAGTGCCGGCGATGCCTGTGGTGGAGAGGGCGGAGGCGTGACTTTTTTAACCACTTTGGCTTGTGGTTGTGCGTCATCCTTTGGAAGTCCGATCCTTCTTTTCCTCATGATTGGGGGAAGGGTTGATATCTTCCCTGTGTCTTGCTGGATGTACAGTCTCTTTTGTGTGTAGTCCGATTCTACACTTTGGAGCTCTTGTCCAAATCTGTGCATTTGGCCACTTATTCCTTGTTCCTCTGAGTAGGATGAAGGTGTGGTATTTTTCGGCGCCGAGAGAGAATCTTTTTTCGGTTTCGGCACCGACAGAATTTTTGTTCCTTTCGGCATGGATTCTCGGTGCCGATGTTTTTCGGTGCCGATGTTTTTCGGTGCCGGTATCTTGTTTTTGTCTCTCGGAGCCGCTTTCTCGGCTCCGAGGTTGCTCCATGGCGGTCCCTCGACCGGAGTCGGGTGTCTTCGCTATGGGCGTGCCCTTTTTCGGCGCCTTCGACGGGTCGCCTGCTTTATGGGTCGAGCCATGGCCTGTTGGCAGTGGCGTCCCCTGGTCTTTCGGTTTGTCGATGGATTTACTTTTCGACGTCTTACTCACAGTTTGTTGCTGTTGTTCGAAGTCGGAGTCTCCGGATTCTGATTCCGGAACCGAGAATGTTTCCTCTTCCTCGTCGAAACGTTGTTTTGTCGACGTGGATGCCATTTGTTGACACCTGGCTCTTCGGTCCCGGAGTGTTTTTCTGGACCGGAAGGCTCGACAGGCTTCACAGGTATCCTCCTTGTGCTCGGGGGACAAGCACAAGTTACAGACCAAGTGCTGATCTGTATAAGGATACTTACTGTGACATTTTGGGCAGAAACGAAACGGGGTCCGTTCCATCGGCTTCGATGTCGCACGCGGTCGGGCCGACCAGGCCCCGATGGTGGATCGAAACTACCCCAAAGTCTTCCGATGATCGGTGTCGATGTACCTAACTATCCCGATACCGAACGGAACAATACCGACGCTTTCTTCCGAGATTCTGACTAACTTTCCGAACCGAAACACGGAGCGAAAAGGAATACGTCCGAACCCGACAGCGGAAAAAAACAATCTAAGATGGAGTCGACGCCCATGCGCAATGGAGCCGAGGAGGGAGGAGTCCTTCGGTCCCGTGACCAAAAAGACTTCTTCGAAGAAAAACAACTTGTAATACTCCGAGCCCAACACCAGGCAGCGGACTGTGCCAAACATGTGTATCTGCAGCAACATATGCCATCGAACATATATTTTTGCGTACTGGATTTTAATATATTACAATCGTTCACCTCATTTCCTTTTGTCTTTGCATTCTTCTGGGGGGCTGGGGGGTGTAACTGTAATGTATCATGCTGTATTAGTGTGTGTGTTGTCGTGGGTGTGTCCCTGTTTTTTCCCTCCCCCCTCCCCTGTGTCGTAGGTGCAGTACTCACGGTGGTCTTCGCCACCGGCGTTCGTGCTCCTGGTAGAGGAGCAAGAAGATACAGGCTGGAAAAATGTGAAGCTCTGGTTCCTCGTGGGGTGTGTAGAGGTGAGTGTTTTCCCTTTGAAGTCCAGGTTCTGCCGTGTTTTTGTTCGCGGTGAATCCGCCCTGGAAAAGGTGGCAGAACGGTAGGTTGTGATACTGTGGGCGGTACATTGTCCTCTGCCTGTCTGTTGGCGGTGACCGCCGAGCTGTTTGTTTGTACCGCAGTGGCGGTCGGAGTGTTAAAGTGGCTGTCAATGTTGGCGGTTTCCGCCACACTCGTAATTCCATTTTTTTTACCGCTGGCCTGTTGACGGTCTTACCGCCGCTTTAACACCGACCACCAGGGTTGTAATGACCCCCTTTGTTATTATGGGAGTATATCCTGTTGGACAGAGTGTTCATGCCTTTAACGACAACAGCTAAAGCCTTTTCCAAATTTTCTTTATCTGTCTGCCTTAAACGCACAGCTGCTTCCATTTGAGAAAGCTTCCAGAACTCATTGTATATGGCATAGGTAAACCTTTTAGAGCGTGGCTTTCTTGGACCTAACAAGAAGTCCAGCAAATCTATATCTTAAGAAACAGTATTAAGATGTTCCTTAACTGCTGCTAAAGTGTTAGTCTGTAACCACTGTTGGCACAGCTTACCCACACTGTATGTAGTAACTATACCCGAGTGCA
This sequence comes from Pleurodeles waltl, assembly GCF_031143425.1. Lineage (NCBI taxonomy): Eukaryota > Metazoa > Chordata > Amphibia > Caudata > Salamandridae > Pleurodeles > Pleurodeles waltl. Next base: position 405,166,734 of record NC_090440.1, read on the forward strand.
GACCCGAGACAAAGTGAGGGTCTGGCCGGCTAATCTTGAAACCCCCTGAAGAATTCACAAAACGCACCTGACACCCATTTGTGTCTATTGGCTATAATAACCACCCACCGGGACTGGTAAGTGAAGAATTATAAGTACCAGCCTAAACCTTTGAATCAAATTCTTCCTCTGTGACGTTCGGGAAGGATTGCCAATTGGTGAATTTCACTGGTGTGGGGATACCGGGCACATTAATTTCCTTCATTTTTGATAACCCTAGACAGGATGTCTGTTGAATTGTGTCATTTAAAAAGATAATTTGGACAGGAATGAGGCATCTTCCAAACAAAGCTTCTCTACCCTGAATTTGCTAATCTTGTGTTCCCCATATACTCTTTACATCAATAGTGTTCTTCCAGTATTCGTAGCCTTCAACTGCATGTTGGGAATCAAAGGAATCAGAATAAATCAATTTTGTGTTTGTTAGCAACATTTTCCTAATTTTAAAAGGGGGTAACTTGAAATAGTATGTCTATGCATTCTTAATGTCATGCCCAGAAAAATATGTGAATTTATCCAAATAATGTTTTGGGCTCCCCACAGGCGGATTTAAACAGGTTAAACAGTGTTCCCACTGTGTGTAATTGAATACTGATCTGTGTCTAGTTGCTCGGTGCAGGTAGTAATGTCTCCAGTTGTTATAGCAGAACATTTCCCCATAATTCCTTGTGTTAGTGTACACATTGTCACTTTCAAATGCAGTATATTCCGTCAATTCAGCTAACATGGACTCAACAGTTTGAACATCCCAGTCATCGAAAACAGCACCAGGGGTAATTACATCAGTCATTGAAATCTTAAAGACATACAGAATTTGAATGACCTCTTTAGGCCCGTATTTATCAAATGTAACTTTATCACACACAATCCCATCCGGAATTGGTACTGCTGAAATGTTCACAAGGGACAAGTCTCTTCGGACCTTATGTGAGGAAAGATATGGAGTTAGGACTTGATCCACAGTCTCAACAGAGGAGCGTTCAGGAAAGTAATGACCATTTATGAGGAGAAAGAAAACAGTCAAGAAACCAATCCATAATAAAAATGCAAGCAATGTCAGAAATTTCCACAGTTAGTTCCATGGATAAATTAAATAGTTGTTTTTAAGCCATATATACAGCTTACATGTCCTTGAAACAGTTTCAGGTGCAGATGAAGTTGAAGAAAAGTCATCAAGATCGATGAAATAACCAGAAGCAGTCTCTGTAAACACAGGAGCCTGTGCATTATTGGTAGATGGATCCTCTTCGCGTGGAGGCTTATAGTAGACAATGGGCCTGATTACAACTTTGGAGGAAGGTGTTAATCCGTCCCAAAAGTGACGGATATACCACCAGCCGAATTACGAGTCCATTATATCCTATGGAACTCGTAATACGGCTGGTGGTATATCCGTCACATTTGGGACGGATTAACACCTCCTCCAAAGTTGTAATCAGGCCCAATGTCTTCAGTTTGTGTGGTGTTGCAGTAGAATACAGCCATAACTTGGACAATGGAGACAAATCTATTTGCTTTGGAATCAGGCAGCGGTGGTAGAACAACAGTTCGAGTACCTTGTATTCCCAGGACTTGGACCGGTGCTCTGTAGGATGGCCAAAATTCCTTCTTCACAGCAGTCTTTTCACGAACCATATCCCCGACGTTAGAAATCCAGCCAGTAGAAGATGTTGGCAAATCCCATATTCCTAAGGTGGCAGCACTGGCATATAACATATTTTTTTGGATAAAGAGATTTTATTGGTTTTGCAAAGACAAACAGTGAAATAATAATACATGTAACATGGCACCAACCGGTGCTTGGATACGGTCATTCCCTGGACCTGGTCAGGACTCTGTAAACAATATCTGTACAAAAAGTTATTAGATGGCAACATGAACTCAGCTTATAAAGAAAGGATGAAGGAGGTAAGGGGAGGGGAGAAGAATCCTCACATCGTCCCTCCTGGTGAGGATACCTCCCTTCAGGCCGTATTGCCCCCGGCAAGCTAAGAGCATGACGTGGCCTCCCACTTCCCCCATACTTTATTGAATTTATTTGGGCACCCCCTGGCTTCATACACAAGTTTCTCACGCTGTGCACACCAGTCCACTCCTCGTCTCCATTTGTTTAGTGCCGGTGCTGCCCCTGCTTTCCAATCCACCATTATGTCTCTCTTAGCCACCAGGCACACCACTCCCAGGAAAATCTGGTCCGCTCTTCTCAGTCCGTCTCTCCCATGACCCCCAACAGGAGTGGTAGTGGGGCCACTTCTACGTCCTCCTGCAGGACCCTGGAGACCTCCCTCGTGACCGCCCTCCAGTAAGTCATTATGGCTGGGCATGCCCATACCATATGGAAGAAGTCAGCGTCCGGGCTTGACCATTCGGCCGTGGGTCGGAGGCCCGCTGCATGTAACCTTGTGGGTGTGAGGTATGCAGTATGTAGATAGAGGGCACTTCCGCGGTGGCCATTTCAACAAACCGAGTTTCCGTCCGCCGGCCAAGCAGGGATGTCGGCCGCAACACGGGAGCTGGCTCCAAATGGAGCTGGCGGTGTTGCGGCGGTGCGACATTCCATTCTGCATGTGCATACGCTGGTCGGTACCAGTTAATCCCTGCATATCACGGATTAGATCGTGTGTCTTTTGTCAGCCGAGTGCTGGGGATTGGCTCAGGTGGTCGCTGTCCATCACATGCACCGGGTCCCAGGCATCCGGAGCTTCCGTGGGGACCTCCCCCGTCCTGGAGCCGGATCTCCGACCCACGCTTTCATCTGTAGGATCATCGGGCCCCTCTGCCTCCCACGGCGAGACCTGGTGAATCTTCAGCCCTTCCGCTGTCCCGCCCGGGAGGGGGGGTCCAACCCCTGGGGAGCCCCCCACTGGACCAGGGGGGCCCCTCCCGGATCCAGTGCCCTCCTCAGTCATGCTTCCTCTGGGGATTCGAAAAAATACGCCTTCCCAGCCATAAGGACTTTTAGGCATGCAGGAAAGAGGAGCATGTATGAAAGTTGCATCACCCTGAGTTTTTGTTTACCCTGTTCGTATGACCGGTGTCGGGTCTGGACCTCATGGGTGTAGTATGGGAATGTTAAGATCTTGTGATTATCCCAGTGAAGGTCGACGGAGCGTCTGGCTTCCTTAAGGATATTGTCTTGGTCCTTAAAGTTTAGGAAACGTGCAATCATCGGTCTTTTGGGGCCACCTGGGGGGGTTGTGGGGCCAGGGCCCTGTGAGCACGTTCGATTGCAAACTAGGGTGAAAGAATTTGGTCTGGCATCCAGGACCTGATCCAACGCTCCAGGAATTCAGAAGCCTTATTTTCTTCTGCTCCTTCCGGGAATCCTATAAGGTGCAGGTTGTTGCGTTTGGAGCGGTTTTCTGCATCTTCGGCACAACAGTGCAGTTCGCCGGTTCGGGTTTGCAACTGGGCAACTTTGGTTCTGAGATCGGCCAGATTGTCCTCGGTCTGAGAGACATGGCCCTCTACCTCAGTGATCCGGCCAACTGCATTTCTGAGATCTTGTCTGATGAGGCCCATATCTTCTCGCACTTCACCAATCTTGGTCTCCACAGCCAGCTGCGATGATTGGATTGCCTGGAGGATAGCGCTCACCCCGTCCGGCGCGGGGCCCCCAGAAGCCACATCTCCGTCACTCCGAGAGGCCGCCGGTGTGGTAAACTGATCAATCTTCTGCTGGGAGGCCGGTGGCTGTCTATTCGCTCTGTCTTTCCCCATGTCGCCTCCAGAAGTAAGGCCGGGCCTCTGTTGTACCATGCGATGTTCACAACTGGGTTCTAAGCACACCGCTACCCCTCACGTTCCTCGCGTCTCAAAAAGGATATCTCTAGGGGGGCCCGAGTCAGCCCGGACACCACCGGAGGGTTCACTAACCCAGAGGTCTGCGCAGTGGGCCACTGGCCGCAGGCTCGTTTCCCGATATGACCGGGCAATGTGTCAAAGCAAAGCGACGGGGTCTCAAGCAGTCTCCCCCTGGATCAAAGGGGCACCAACCCGGCCACGCCCGGCCAGTGTCCAAGCGTCTCAGGTAGGCTCAGCCAGACGACCCTCACCTCCAGAGACCTCCACGAGCGCCTGTTCCTCCAGGGGGGTAACTTCAAAAATAGGGCGGTCGCGCTCGTCGACACCTGCAGCCAGATCCTCCGGCAGTCGGCCCACTGTCCCTCACTGCACTTGCCGCTCACATGCCCTCATGTGCTTATCAGCTCCCTGGGGGCCCAGTCACATCCTCGGCCCCAGGGGGGCTGGCTAGTCAGTTCTCCCCTCACTCCCCCGCGCGGAACATCCACGGCTCCGCCCGATGGCAAGGGGGGGGGGAGAGGGGTGCCATGGCGGTAAAGAGGCCTCCCGAGCCCCCGATGATCAACCTACTCCCCTCTGGCGGCAGCCCGGACCACAGGCGTCTCAAGGGGCTTGGTTTTCCTTTCGCAGGCCTTGCGCCTGCCATTGTCAAGCCCACCAGTTCCCACTCCTGCGGTGACAGGTAGGTATGGCTCGCTCGATCCCTCTCTGCTCCTGCCCCAGGGGGTCTCACCTCTGCATGTGTGGCACGAGGCCAGCCTCCGGCCCGGGGGCCACCACCTCCGCACTTGGGTCGCGGCTCCGGCTCAAGTGAATGACCCGCGGCAGCCGGGGCTCCCCTCTTCAATCGCCGCCACTGCTGCTCCTTCCGGCATGCTCAGGGACCCACACGCCGGGTCCCTTCCAGTCCCTTCCTGGGGATCGGCGCCACAGTCCGAGGCATAATAGGTGACCCCGATCCTCGCCGCCATCTTGGCCGCAGCCTCGGCCGAGCTTTTACGGGTGCCCATGCACCGCCGCTCCTTGCTTCGCGGCTCGTCTGAATCCCTGCTGGCCAGGGAACCTGCAGGGACAGTCAGGGATGTGTTGTAGGGCAGGTAAATGATGGCTTCCTCTGGCGGATGACGGAGGGGTCCAGAGTTCTCTCAGAGTGCGACCGCCATCTTGACGCCCGAAGCCACGCCCCCCGGCAGGTGACTTATAATGAACAAATTGCTGAAGCTCTGTAAGACAGTGAGTCGTTCATTTATGTCAAAAGGTGTATCTGCTGCCATCAAACCAGGGGCCTCTAGATCTGGGACATACATTGGTATCCCAAAGAGAACCTCATAAGGAGTGTGTCCTCCCAAGGACCTCCTCGGCAGATTATTCAGTGCTCTCTGTACCCCATATGGGTGATGAAGCCAGCTGCGGCCAGAACTATACTGTAGTTGTTAAGGACTGCTTCAGATCTCAATTCCTCCTCTCCACAACCGAATTTCCCTAATGGTGGTAGGGTGAAGAGTAACGGAGTTCAACACCAGTCATCCCAATGGTGTCCCTGAATGCCTTAGAGGCAAAGGCAAGGCCCTGGTCTGAATGGAATGCTGCAGCTGCATATGTACCAATATAGATCAGCAAGTCTTTTATAACAGTCGAGCGTGAGCCGACCACTGAGGCCAAACCCACAGGAATCTGCAGCGACTAAGATATATTTGTATGCACCATCAGGTTGAAGTGAACCACAGTAGTTCAGGTACACACACTGTAGTGACCTGTTGGACACTAAGAGGGATGTTTGTGGAGGGAATTTGATGTTTGAGCCCTTTATCTGCTGGCAAATGTCACAACAAAGGACATATTGCTGAATCTGTTTGTATAGACCTGGCCACCAGAAGCGTTTCTGAAAGAATGTTATTGTAGTGCAACACCAGCGTGTGCAGATGCGACACCCTCATGCGCTACTTTTATTAGATCTAATCTCTGGTCTTCATTGGGGATCACTCGATCTCCAACCCCAGGAAGTGTTGCATAGGCAACAAAGTGCACTGATGTGGTATGAATATTTTGTAGGGAGAGGCTTTCCTTCAGCCGAAGCTTTCACAGCAGCCAAAATTTCATTCTCCAATCTCGTCAAAGAACGAGTCACTGCAGCCACAGAAGCCGTAGTTACTGCTGATTTGGCCGCTTCATCAGCCAAAGTATTGCCAATAACGTGTACTCCTATACGTTGGTTGCCCAATGTATGGACTACGTGAGCACTAGTTAGCTTATCCTTAATGTAAGGATATGCCTCCTTGGCATGGTTACCCCATGACATTTTGCCTTTGCTGATGTCAAGTTATGATTTGAAAGTGTGCTGAAGCCTGCTAACCAGGCCCCAGCATCAGTGTTCTTTCCCTAAAACTGTACCTTTGTCTCCACAATTGGCACACCCTGGCATCCAGGTAAGTCCCTTGTAACTGGTACCCCTGGTACCAAGGGCCCTGATGTCAGGGAAGGTCTCTTAGGGCTGCAGCATGTCTTATGCCACCCTGGGGACCCCTCACTCAGCACAGACACACTGCTTGCCAGCTTGTGTGTGCTGGTGGGGAGAAAATGACTGAGTCGACATGGCACTCCCCTCAGGGTGCCATGCCAACCTCACACTGCCTATGGCATAGATAAGTCACCCCTCTAGCAGGCATTACAGCCCTAAGACAGCGTGCACTATACCATTGGTGAGGGCATAGGTGCATGATCACTATGCCCCTACAGTGTCTAAGCAAAACTTTAGACATTGTAAGTGCAGGGTAGCCATAAGAGTATATGGTCTGGGAGTCTGTCATACACGAACTCCACAGCACCATAATGGCTGCACTGAAAACTGGGAAGTTTGGTATCAAACATCTCAACACAATAAATGCACACTGATGCCAGTGTACATTTTATTGTGAAATACACCCCAGAGGGCATCTTAGAGATGCCCCCTGAAAACATACCCTACTTCCAGTGTGGGCTGACTAGTTTTGCCAGCCTGCCACACGCCAGACATGTTGCTGGCCACATGGGGAGAGTGCCTTTGTCACTCTGTGGCTAGTAACAAAGCCTGTACTGGGTGGAGGTGCTTCTCACCTCCCCCTGCAGGAGATGTAACACCTGGCGGTGAGCCTCAAATGCTCACCCCCTTTGTTACAGCGCCACAGGGCATTCCAGCTAGTGGAGATGCCTGCCCCCTACGGCCACGGTCCCACTTTTGGCAGCAAGGCCGGAGGAGATAATGAGAAAAACAAGGAGGTGTCACTGGCCAGTCAGGAGAACCCCTAAGGTGTCCTGAGCTGAGGTGACTCTGACTTAGAAATCCTCCATCTTGCAGATGGAGGATTCCCCCAATAGGATTAGGGATGTGCCCCCCTCCCCTTAGGGAGGAGGCACAAAGAGGGTGTAGCCATTGGCTACTAACCCCCCAGACCAAAACACACCCCTAAATTGAGTATTTAGGGGCCCCCAGAACCTAGGAAGATAGATTCCTGCAACAAGACGAAGAAGGACTGCTGACCTGAAGCCCTGCAGAGAAGACGGAGACACCAAATGCTTTGGTCCCAGCCCTACCGGCCTGTCTCCCCACTTCAAGAGAAACTGCAACAGCGACGCGCTCCCCAGGATCCAGCGACCTCTGAAACCTCAGAGGACTACCCTGCATCTAAAAGGACCAAGAACTACAGAGGACAGCGGCCCTGTTCCAAAGAAACCAAAACTTGCAACAAAGAAACAACTTTAAAAGGACTCCATGTTTCCCGCCGGAAGCGTGAGACTTTCCACTCTGCACCGGACGCCCCCGGCTCGACCTGCGGAGAAACAACACTACAGGGAGGACTCCCCGGTGACTGCGACCCTGTGAGTAGCCAGAGTTGACCCCCCTGAACCCCTCCAGCGACGCCTGCAGAGGGAATCCAGAGGCTCCTCCTGACCGCGACTGCCTGCTTCCAAGAACCCGACGCCTGGTAAAGACACTGCACCTGCAGCCCCCAGGACCTGAAGGATCCGACCTCCAGTGCAGGAGCGACCCCCAGATGGCCCTCTCCCTTGCCCAGGTGGTGGCTACCCCGAGGAGCCCCCCCCCCCCCTTGCCTGCCTGCTTCGCTGAAGAGACCCCTGGGTCTCCCATTGAAATCTATTGCAAACCCGTGCCTGTTTACACTCTGCACCCGGCCGCCCCCGTGCCGCTGAGGGTGTACTTTTTGTGCTGACTTGTGTCCCCCCCGGTGCCCTACAAAACCCCCCTGGTCTGCCCTCCGAAGTCACGGGTACTTACCTGCTGGCAGACTGGAACCGGGTCACCCCCTTCTCCATTGAAGCCTATGCGTTTTGGGCACCACTTTGACCTCTGCACCTGACCGGCCCTGAGCTGCTGGTGTGGTACCCTTGGGGTTGCCCTGAACCCCCAACGGTGGGCTACCTTGGACCCAACTTTGAACCCTGTAGGTGGTTTACTTACCTGAAAAACTAACAAATACTTACCTCCCCCAGGAACTGTTGAAATTTGCACTGTGTCTAGTTTTAAAATAGCTTATTGCCATTTTTGCCAAAACTGAACATGCTATTTTGCTGATTCAAATTTCCTATGATACCTAAGTGAAGTACCTTTCATTTGAAGTATTGATTGTAAATCTTGAACCTGTGGTTCTTAAAATAAACTAAGAAAATATATTTTTCCATACAAAAACCTATTGGCCTGGAGTTAAGTCTTTGAGTGTGTGTTCCTCATTTATTACCTGTGTGTGTACAACAAATGCTTAACACTACCCTCTGATAAGCCTACTGCTCGACCACACTACCACAAAATAGAGCATTAGAATTATCTCTTTTTGCCACTATCTTACCTCTAAGGGGAACCCTTCCTTGGACTCTGTGCATGCTATTTCTTACTTTGAAAAAGTACATACAGAGCCAACTTCCTACATTGGTGGATCAGCGGTGGGGTACAAGACTTTGCATTTGCTGGACTACTCAACCAATACCTGATCACATGACTAAATTCCAAAAATGGTCATTAGAAACTGATTTTTGAAATTTGAGCTATTTTTCTACATTTTTAAAAGTCCTGCTAGGGCCTTGTGTTAGTCCCTGTTAGCATTTCTTTTAGAGTTTAAACGTTTTGTAAAAGTTTGAATTAAGTTCTAGAGATAGTTTTAGAGTCTTAAAAAGTATTCCAACTTTTAGAAACAAAATGTCTACTACAGAAGAGAATGTGATGGAACTCAACCTCACCCCTTACCTGCATCTTAGGATGTCAGAGTTAAGGTCTCTCTGTAAAATCAAAAAGATAAAGACTGGTTCAAACTCTACCAAAATACAGCTCCAGGAGCTCTTGGCAGAGTTTGCCAAAAACAACCCCTCTGATGATGGCCTCACAGAGGAGGACACTAGTGAGTTGGAGGAATTCCCACCTCCAACCCTAGATAGGGAGAACAGGGTTCCTCCAACCCTGACTCCAGAAGTGATAGTCAGAGATGCTGCTTCCCTCACAGGAGAGTCCAGCAACTCTGGAAGCATTGAGGACAGCCTCAATGAAGATGACCGCCTGCTAGCCAGGTTGGTCTAAAGATTGGCTTTGGAAAGACAGATCCTAGCCATAGAAAGGGAAAGACAAGAGATGGGCATAGGTCCCATCAATGGTGGCAGCAACATAAATAGGGTCAGAGATTCTCCTGACATGCTAAAAATCCCTAAAGGGATTGTAACTAAATATGAAGATGGTGATGACATCACCAAATGGTTCACAGCTTTTGAGGGGGCTTGTGCAACCAGAAAAGTTAACAAATCTCACTGGGGTGCTCTCCTTTGGGAAATGTTCACTGGAAAGTGTAGGGATAGACTCCTCACACTCTCTGGAAAAGATGCAGAGTACTATGACCACATGAAGGCTACCCTGATTGAGGGCTTTGGATTCTCAACTGAGCAGTACAGGATTAGGTTCAGGGGGGCTCAAAAATCCTCGAGCCAGACCTGGGTTGATTTTGTTGACTTCTCAGTCAAAACACTGGATGGTTGGATTCATGGCAGTGGTGTAAATGATTATGATGGGATGTACAATTTATTTGTGAAAGAACACCTGTTAAGTAATTGTTTCAATAATAAACTGCATCAGCATCTGGTAGACCTAGGACCAATTTCTCCCCAAGAATTGGGAAAGAAGGTGGACCATTGGGTCAAGACTAGGGTGACCAAGACTTCCACAGGGGGTGACCAAAGGAAAGGGGTCACAAAGACTCCCCAGGGGAAGAGTGTTGAGACATCCAAGGGAAAAAGTAAAGAGTCTTCTACAGGGCCCCAAAAACCTGCTCAGGAGGGAGGGTCCAAAGCCTCTTCACAATCCAATTTTGGGTACAAGGGTAAAATCTTTGATCCCAAGAAGGCCTGGTGTCGTAGCTGTAATCAGCAGGGACACCAAACTGGAGACAAGGTCTGTCCCAAGAATGGTTCCACTTCAAACTCCACTCCAGTTAGCACTGGAATAGCCAGTCTCCAGGTGGGATCAACAGTGTGCCCAGAGCAAATCAGGGTTCACACTGAAGCTACATTAGTCTCTGAGGGTGGGGTGGACTTAGCCACACTGTCTGCCTGGCCCCCTAAAATGCAAAAATACAGGCAGCAACTCTTGATTAATGGGATTAGTGTAGAAGGCCTGAGGGATACAGGTGCCAGTGTCACCATAGTGACAGAGAAGCTGGTTTCCCCTGGTCAATACCTGGCTGGACAAACTTATCCAGTCACCAACGCTGACAATCAGACTAAAGTACATCCCATGGCTATGGTAACTTTAGAATGGGGAGGGGTCAATGGCCTGAAACAGGTGGTGGTCTCCTCAAATATTTCTGTAGACTGTTTGCTTGGAAATGACCTGGAGTCCTCAGCATGGGCTGAGGTAGAACTCAAAACCCATGCAGCCATGCTGGGTATCCCTGAACTGGTGTGTCAAGACAAGGGCACAGTGCAAGGCTCAGGGTGAAAAAGTGGTGTTGGAGCCTGGAAAAATGGCCCAACCCTCCAAGAGTAAAGGAACGAAGACTGGGGAACCAGCTTCAACACAACAAGAGAAAGAGAACCTCTCTTCCCAGGAAGGAGTTCTGCCCTCTGAGGGAACTGAGCCAATGGAGTTGGAACCTTATCAGGTTGAGCTCCTAGGCCCAGGGGGACCCACAAGGGAACAGTTGTGTAAGGGGCAAGAAACATGTCCCTCTCTTGAAGGCCTTAGGCAGCAAGCTGCTGAAGAGACCAAAGGAAAAATCACTGGAACACATAGAGTCTATTTGGAATATGGACTCCTCTACACTGAGGCAAGAGATCCCAAACCTGGTGCCACTAGGAGAGTGGTAGTGCCTCAGGAGTTTAGGAAGTTCATTCTGACCTTAGCTCATGATATTCCACTTGCTGGGCATTTGGGACAAACCAAGACTTGGGAAAGATTAGTTAACCATTTCTATTGGCCCAACATGTCCCAGAAGGTAAAGGAGTTTTGTGTTTCCTGTGCCACCTGTCAAGCCAGTGGTAAGACAGGTGAACACCCAAAGGCCCCCCTCATTGTACTTCCAGTGGTGGGGGTCCCCTTTGAAAGAGTGGGTGTGGACATAGTGGGTCCACATGAACCTCCCACAGCCTCAGGGAACCAATACATACTAGTAGTAGTGGATCATGCTACTAGATACCCTGAAGCAATTCCCCTTAGGTTCACTACTGCCCCTGCAGTAGCCAAAGCACTCATTGGTATCTTTACCAGAGTTGGATTTCCTAAGGAGGTGGTGTCTGACAGGGGTACCAACTTCATGTCAGCATACCTGAAGCATATGTGGAATGAGTATGGGGTGACTTACAAGTTCACCACACCATACCATCCACAAACCAATGGTCTTGTAGAAAGATTTAACAAGACATTGAAAGGCATGATCATGGGGCTCCCTGAAAAGCTCAAAAGGAGATGGGATGTCCTCTTGCCATGTCTGCTTTTCGCCTAAAGAGAGGTGCCTCAGAAGGGAGTAGGGTTTTCCCCCTCTGAACTTCTGTTTGGCCATCCTGTCAGGGGACCACTAGTTCTTGTAAAAGAAGGCTGGGAGAGACCTCTTCATGAGCTTAAACAAGATATAGTGGACTATGTGTAGTATGTCATGAGTAGGTATTAGTAATATTTATTATATATTATTTTGTTATTGTCTATATTTTATTGTTTGTATTTTTGACTTACATAGTAATGTTTGGTATAGTCCGTCTCCCCCTCCAACTGTTATCATCTTTGTCCCTTCTGGACTGAGTGTTCCATGTAGATGACAGTTGGAGTGGTGAAGGCTGGATGACGTCTGGATTTACTGTGGATGGAGTTTCTTTCTATGAGGATATATCAATAAACGTTTATCCTGGAAAAGCATCATCTTTGGATGTTTTGGAGCGCAAGAAACATACTTCATTTTTGGCGACGACTGGGTTTCTGAACCCTCTTCGAATTTGAAAGAGACTTCAACACAGATACTGCCTGCAAGCGATTCTGATGCATTGACGCGGTGTCCGTGAAGCCCAGGGAACAACAATTTGTTGTTTCGTTTTGGCGCTTCAGCGTTGCGATACCTTTGACGTTTCAACAATTAATTTTTTCTCTTTTTGCAGCCTGCTGTGAAACTTTGTGGCGCCGCCTGGCAGCCTCTGGGAGCAACACCTATTGTTACTTTGTAGTAGTGCTTCTGCGTTACGGTGCTTTCGGCGTTTCAACTATTTTTTTTTAGAAGCAATTGCGTTGTATATAACCAAGCGCAATTGCTAAACGCTTGTTGTTTCCTAGCAACGTCTTTGCGTGCTAGGAAACATTGACACGGCTCTCGCCAGAGCGTGCCGCATCTAAGCAACGCGCTCGCGTTCTTAGCAACGAGGGGACATTTCTTGTTTATTGACACGGCTCTCGGTGGCGCGTGCCGCATCTAAGCGACGCGCTCGCTTAGAACATTTCTTGTTTACTAGCACTGCTCCCATATGCTAGATAACATGAAAACTCTGACGTGGCTTAACTTGTGAAGATAATTCGCACATCGTTCTTCCATTATTCTGATGTGCACAGTACAATGAGGATTCATCCAAGACTTTAAAGCAACATATATATATTTGGATAAAAACTCATATTTATGTTTAATATCTGGACTTTTTGTCTATCTCTTGAATTTCCAGGATGAAGGTACATAAAGTGTTTAAAAAAAATAAAAAATACAAATAATTTCCACAATATGCAGAACATAACACCTCCTCTGTTTTTTCTTACATTACCTGGCGAGCCACCTATTGCTTGGAACAAATGGAAGAAAGTCTTTCTCACTTACATTAGAGTGTGTGGGAGTAATTTATCTGCAGTCAGAAAAGCGTCACTTCTTCAACACTGTTTAGGAGCTGAAGGTCAGGAAGTTTTGGAATCTCTTTCTTCTATTGAATCTCCTGATGGTGCTGATGGGGATGCGTCTTTGAATGAATTTGAAATAATCTTGCTAAAACTTGATAGACACTACTTACCTAAAGTGTCCATAATTCTTCAAAGGTACTACTTTGGCAAATGTAAGCAAAGTGACTCTGAAACTGTGGAGGATTTTGTTACTAACTTACGTAAATTAGCCAGCCAATGCAAATTTGGTACTTGTGTGGAAGAGCGCATCCGTGATCAGTTCATGCTGGAATGTAAAAACGATAAAATCAGAGAAGCACTGTGGTCAAAAAGTGAACCAACCTTGGATGAAGTATTGCTCATTGCGAAACAAATTGAGCACTCAGAGTTATGCATCGAGAACTTAAGAAAATCCAAGCTTGAATCTAAAACTGTTCAGCTGGTGGAAACGAAAGCTAAATTTAAGACTCCTACCGTAGCAAAATCTAAATTGTTATGTTTTAGGTGTAATTCGCCTTCTCATTTAGCTAATAGTAAGGATTGTCCTGCAATTACTGTTGTTTGCAATAAGTGTGGGAAGAAAGGGCATTTTGCGAAATGTTGCAGATCTTCTGGGAAAGTGAAAACTAAGATTAATGAAATTGTGTGTGACAGTGATGATGACAAAGACCATGATTTTATTCTTCAGGTGATTAATGATGTAAATTGTGTAAATCATATTGGTTGTGAGTATCCTACTGACAAGGTAGAAGTAGAGGGTATCAATATTTCCATGATGATGGACTCTGGAGCTAAGTTAACTTTAGTTTCTCTATCCGACTACTTCAAATACTTCTGTGGTAAAGTAACATTGCTTGAACCTGATGTTAAACCATATAGTTATGGTGGGAAACCAATTGAATTGAAGGGGTTTTTTAATGCGTCTATCTATTTCAAAGGTAACAAGATTAATGGTAAGGTATATGTCCCTGTGGTAGGCGATACCATCCTAAGTTGGCCACATCAAAAGCTGTTGGGCATAATTTTGAATCCTAATGCTGAACCACAGGTACAAGTACAGAAGGTAAATGATTTTGGAGATGAACTTGTGAGGGCGTTTGGTGATGTTTTTAGCGCCAAAATTGTATGTGTCAAGGGCTACAAACATCGGATAATATTGAAAGAGAATGCTTCACCTATAGCGTGCAAGGTTAGGAACATTCCTTTTAGCTTAAGAGATCAGGTTAAACAGGAACTTCAGAGACTGTTGTCAGAGGGAATAATTGCTGAGGTAGAAGCTTCTCCATGGATTGCACCTATTGTAGTTGCCACTAAGGGCTCCGGTGACATCAGGCTCTGTGTGGACTTACGCAATTTGAATAAAGTGGTAGTTGAAGATAAATTTCCTTTGCCCAATATTGCTGAAATGGTTGGGTCACTGGGCGATGCTAAATATTTTACAACCTTAGATCTCAGTTCTGCTTACCACCAAGTACCATTGTGTGATGAGTCTAAATTGTTGACTTCATTCATCACTCCATTTGGTGTTTATAAATTCAACCGTATGCCTTTTGGTCTTTGCTCTGCTGCCTCTGTGTTTCAGAGACTCATGAATGAGATATTGGGTGGTATGACTTGTGTTAAGTTTTTTCAGGATGATGTTCTCATCTTCACTGACACACTTGAGCGTCATGTCCAGTGTGTTAGAGAGGTTTTGAAGATTTTCCGACTGAAAGGCATCACTCTTAAGGAAACCAAATGTAAGTTTTTTAAATCTGAAATTACGTACTTAGGTCATGTCATTTCGGGCGATGGTGTAAGACCTAAAGGGGAGTTAGTGAAGACTATTGTTGATTTGTCTGCTCCTGGGAAAAAAGAGGATGTGCAGGTATTTTTAGGCATGGCCGAGTTTTATTCTAAGTTTGTGCCGAATTTTGCCAAGAGAAGTTTGTCGATCAGGAACTTGCTCAGGAAAGGGGTAGAGTTTGACTGGTCTGCCAAATGCCAAGAAGAATTTGATGATTTAAAAAAAACATTATCCTCTGCCCAGGCTCTCAGTAGTTTTCAACCGGGTTTACCATGCTATGTTGCTATTGATGCTTCAGAAAAAGGTCTGGGATGTGTGTTGAAACAGTTGAAAAATGGTGAGTTCAATAATATTGTTTTTGCTTCCAGGAGTTTGCGTGGGGCAGAGTGTAAATATTCCACAATTGAAAAGGAAGCTTTGGCTATATACTGGGCAGTTAAAAAACTCAAGCAGTTTTTGTGGGGAACATTTTTTGAAGTGCGGACAGATCATAAGCCTTTGCGTGAGGTTTTCGAGAAGAAGGGTTTAGACAACATTTCCTCTCGTATATGCAAATGGGTTGTAGGACTTCAAGATTTTCATTTTGTGGTGAAGTATTTACCAGGGTGTGTGAATAAGACTGCTGACTGTTTGTCTAGATTGACAAGTAAGGATTACATTGAAGATGAAAATGATTCTTCATGGTGGGTCGAGGATGATGTTAAGATTTGTGTGGTAACCGATGGTTGCATTTCTGAGGAGGAATGGCTGCAGGAGACTGAGAGTGATGAAGAGTTGTATGAAATCAAAAGACTTCTCATTTCTGGTATTGCTCCTTGTAATAGTGAGAATATTGGATTGCAATTTAAGAAAGTTTGGAATGAATTGTCTGTTCATGGGGGAGTAATAATGAGAGGAAGTAAATTTATACCACCCTCGTGTTTACGTAGTCGCCTTATGGATTTTGCTCATGGAGGGCATCATGGTATTTGTAAGACTAAAGAGAGGATGAGAAGTGCATATTGGTGGCCAGGCATGGATTTATCAATAGAAAGAATAATTCGTGATTGTGTTGAATGTAAGTTGGCAGACAAATCCATGAAGCTTAGGACACAGCCTGTGATATTAAAGGAGGTTAAAAAAAAAAGTGGGATGAAGTTTCAGTTGACATCATGGGTCCTATCAGCTCAGGAAGCTCTCCTAAATATGTTCTGGTTGTCATGGATGTATTTTCACGTTGGCCTGAAGTATTAATTACCACAGAAATTACATCTATGACTGTTGTGAATTTTTTGTCAGAAATATTTGGGAGAGAAGGAAATCCAAAATGTATATTAACGGACAATGGAGTTCAATTTACCTCTAAGTTAATGTGTGAATTTTTAGCTTCTAGAGGAATTGTTCAAAAAAAGTGTGCTTTATATCATTCTGAATCCAATGGCATGGTAGAACGGTTTAACAGGACTCTGAAAGAAACCATCCAATTGGCAAAACAGATTGGTAAAGAGTGGGGAAAAAATGATAAAAGATCGTGTTGAGGAATATAGATTTACTCCTCACACTAGCACGAATACATCTCCTTTTCTAATGTTCAGAAAGGGAATTCCTCACACTAAGATGTGTCCTCCGTGGGTCAATTCCTATGTAAAGGAACAATTTGACTATCATAAGTGTAAAAGCTTGGCACTAAAGAAAGAATTAGATTGTCAAAATAAGAGAAAAGAAAATTATGACACGAGAAAATCTGTAAAGAAATTGCATGTAAATATAGGTGACTGTGTCAAGATTAAATTACCTGGGAAATTTAGGGCAGGTCAATCTCACTATAGTAAAATTTTTAAGGTAGTCAAAGTCTTCGAAGGTGCTGTTAAGGTTGATGATGGTCGTATATGGAACCTTAATAGAGTTGTAAAAATTGAGTGATTGTATCATTCTCATGTTATTTTGGTGTTTTGTTTTGGTTGGTGGGAAGGGAGGTGGTGTAGTATGTCATGAGTAGGTATTAGTAATATTTATTATATATTATTTTGTTATTGTCTATATTTTATTGTTTGTATTTTTGACTTACATAGTAATGTTTGGTACAGTCCGTCTCCCCCACCAACTGTTATCATCTTTGTCCCTTCTGGACTGAGTGTTCCATGTAGATGACAGTTGGAGTGGTGAAGGCTGGATGACGTCTGGATTTACTGTGGATGGAGTTTCTTTCTATGAGGATATATCAATAAACGTTTATCCTGGTAAAGCATCATCTTTGGATGTTTTGGAGCGCGAGAAACATACTTCACTATGTACTAGGCCTACGTTCCAGGATGGCAGAGTAAATGGAAAAGGCAAGTAAAAACATTGAGGCCAGCCAACAACTCCAGAAGATGTGGTATGACCAAAAGGCTGCTATGGTTGAATTTCAGCCAGGGCAGAAAGACTGGGTTCTGGAGCCTGTGGCTCCCAGGGCACTTCAGGACAGATGGAGTGGCCCTTACCCAGTGCTGGAAAGAAAGAGTCAGGTCACCTACCTGGTATACCTAGGCACTAGCAGGACCCCCAAAAGGGTGATCCATGTGAACCGCCTCAAACTCTTTCATGACAGGGCAGATGTGAATCTGCTGATGGTAACAGATGAGGACCAGGAAGCTGAGAGTGAACCTCTCCCTGATCTCCTCTCCACAGACCCTAAAGATGGCTCAGTAGATGGAGTGATCTATTCAGACACCCTCTCTGGCCAACAGCAATCTGACTGTAGGAAAGTCTTACAACAGTTTGCTGAGCTCTTTTCCCTAACCCCTGGTCAGACACACCTGTGTACCCATGATGTGGACACAGGAGACAGCATGCCTGTCAAAAACACAATTTTCAGACAGTCTGAGCAAGTTAAGGAAAGCATCAAAGTGGAAGACCACAAGATGCTGGAATTGGGAGTCATTGAGCACTCGGACAGCCCCTGGGCTAGCCCAGTGGTCTTAGTCCCCAAACCTCACACCAAGGATGGAAAGAAAGAGATGAGGTTTTGTGTGGACTACAGAGGACTTAATTCGGTCACCAAGACAGATGCCCATCCCATTCCAAGGGCAGATGAATTAATTGACAAACTAGGTGCTGCCAGATACATAAGTACCTTTGACTTGACAGCAGGGTACTGGCAAATCAAAATGGTACCAGGAGCAAAAGAAAAGACAGCATTCTCCACACCTGATGAGCATTATCAGTTTACGGTTATGCCCTTTGGTTTAAAGAATGTCCCTGCCACCTTCCAAAGGTTGGTGAATCAAGTCCTTGCTGGCTTGGAGTCCTGTAGTGCAGCTTATCTTGACGATATTGCGGTCTTTAGCTCCAGCTGGCAGGATCACCTGGTCCACCTGAAGAAGGTTTTGAAGGCCCTGCAAGCAGCAGGCCTCTCTATCAAGGCATCCAAATGTCAGATAGGGCAGGGAACTGTGGTTTACTTGGGACACCTTGTAGGTGGAGGCCAAGTTCAGCCACTTCAACCCAAGATCCAGACTATTCTGGACTGGGTAGCTCCAAAAACCCAGACTCAAGTCAGAGCATTCCTTGGCTTGACTGGGTATTACAGGAGGGTTGTGAAGGGATATGGATCAATAGTGACACCCCTCACAGAACTTACCTCCAAGAAACTGCCCAAGAAGGTAAACTGGACTGTAGAATGCCAACAGGCCTTTGACACCCTGAAACAAACTATGTGCACAGCACCAGTTCTAAAAACTCCAGATTACTCCAAGCAGTTCATTGTGCAGACTGATGCCTCTGAACATGGGACAGGGGCAGTTATGTCCCAAACAAATGATGATGGCCTTGACCAGCCTGTTGCTTTCATTAGCAGGAGGTTACTCCCCAGGGAGCACCGTTGGAGTGCCATTGAGAGGGAGGCCTTTGCTGTGGTTTGGTCCCTGAAGAAGCTGAGACCATACCTCTTTGGTACTCACTTTGTAGTTCAAACTGACCACAGACCTCTCAGATGGCTCGTGCAAATTAAAGGTGAAAATCCAGTACTGTTGAGGTGGTCCATCCCCCTACAGGGAATGGACTTTATAGTGGAACACAGACCTGGGACTGCCCATGCCAATGCAGATGGCCTTTACAGGTTCTTCCACTTAGAAAATGAAGGCTCTCTTGGGAAAGGTTAGTCTCATCCTCTTTCGTTTGGGGGGGTTATGTAAGGAAATGCCTCCTTGGCATGGTTACCCCCTGACTTTTTGCCTTTGCTGATGCCAAGTTATGATTTGAAAGTGTGCTGAGGCCTGCTAACCAGGCCCCAGCACCAGTGTTCTTTCCCTAAAACTGTACCTTTGTCTCCACAATTGGCACACCCGGGCATCCAGGTAAGTCCCTTGTAACTGGTACCCCTGGTACCAAGGGCCCTGATGCCAGGGAAGGTTTCTAAGGGCTGCAGCATGTCTTATGCCACCCTGGGGACCCCTCACTCAGCACAGACACACTGCTTGCCAGCTTGTGTGTGCTGGTGGGGAGAAAATGACTGAGTCGACATGGCACTCCCCTCAGGGTGCCATGCCAACCTCACACTGCCTATGGCATAGATAAGTCACGCTCTAGCAGGCCTTACAGCCCTAAGGCAGGGTGCACTATACCATAGGTGAGGGCATAGGTGCGGGTACTTACCTGCTGGCAGACTGGAACCGGGGCACCCCCTTCTCCATTGAAGCCTATGCGTTTTGGGCACCACTTTGACCTCTGCACCTGACCGGCCCTGAGCTACTGGTGTGGTATCTTTGGGGTTGCCCTGAGCCCCCAATGGTAGGCTACCTTGGACCCAACTTTGAACCCTGTAGGTGGTTTACTTACCTGCAAAACTAACAAATACTTACCTCCCCCAGGAACTGTTGAAATTTGCACTGTGTCTAGTTGTAAAATAGCTTATTGCCATTTTTGCCAAAACTGAACATGCTATTTTGCTGATTCAAAGTTCCTATGATACCTAAGTGAAGTACCTTTCATTTGAAGTATTGATTGTAAATCTTGAACCTGTGGTTCTTAAAATAAACTAAGAAAATATATTTTTCTATACAAAAACCTATTGGCCTGGAGTTAAGTCTTTGAGTGTGTGTTCCTCATTTATTGCCTGTGTGTGTACAACAAATGCTTAACACTACCCTCTGATAAGCCTACTGCTCGACCACACTACCATAAAATAGAGCAATAGAATGATCTCTTTTTGCCACTATCTTACCTCTAAGGGGAAACCTTGGACTCTGTGCATGCTATTTCTTACTTTGAAATAGTACATACAGAGCCAACTTCCTACACTTAATATCAGCCACCCTCTGCCACAGAGTTCTGTGTTTCATGGTGTTCCCTTTTGAGTCTCTGAACCCATTCAGTCACCAATGACTGAGATAATTATTGTAGGACTGGACATAGTAGTACGAATTACAGACAATCAACATGAGTTGTCCTGAATCCTGAATGTTTTAATGCTAAGATAAGGGCTTTAAGTTCAGCCAGCTGAGCTGTGCAGTACCCAAGGGTCTGTGTGTATGTATTACGAGGATGGAATATACCATCCTTCATCACTCCGCTCAAGGCTGTGCAAGTGGCTGAGTATTGGTGTTTGATATTTACAGCTGGTTGTATGAACCATCAGTGTAAATGACAGTATGATAACTGTCAAGCGGCAAGATGTCTAGGGGTGCGTGGTACTCCTGTTCGTATTAGAGGAATTCTTGTGTCTGACGTTTTGGGTCAATAATGTAATCAACATCTGTAGCAGTCAAGAAGGTTGTCCACTGAATTCAGCGTGGATGTAATGCTTTAGCGATAGGAACACTAGCTTTGGTGACAGCTTCTAGGGCTAGCACCAGGGTAACAACAATAATGCGTTACCCTTGGGCAAGTGTCCTCTCCTTGATGACAGCCATCTGTACAGCAGTCAGCTATGGGCACTGTGTCGCCCTCGTTAATGGCACCAGCAATGATACTGATAACCAAATTTGTTCTGTTGTCACAGGTGTGTGTTTTGCTTCTAGCATGTCCTGTTGCAATCCTCTAAGAATGTGAGTATGTTCTACTGTCCAATGTCTGCTACAAAAATCAGGGTGTATTAAGTCAGTGACGTGATACGTTGTGCATAATCAGAAATGTAAGTTCTGCCAAAGTTAAAGAAACCAAGTAAAGGCTGTAGTTTCTTGATAGTATTTGGTGGCTGGAGTTGAGCACATTTCTCTAAAAAGTGTGGGCTCAGGCTCTTGCCCTTGTTTGATAGCTCATATCCCAGGAACAGTACGCTGAGAAAGGCTATTTTAGTTTTCCTAAAATTAAATTTGTAACCAAGGGCTGTGAACCTAGAACGATCTGATCGACCCTGGCAAGATGAATGTTGAGGTTGTCATCTGTTAGATAGATGTTATCCACGTAGGACAACGCCTCAGGATCAATATCATGCAATATTGATATTATACGGGCTGAATACAGCCCCGGGCTGTTCTTGTAGCCTTGGGGCAAACGACAGAAGCATTTTTGTGAGCCAAATGAGAATGCACTCAGGTCCCGACTTTTTGGCAGAAAAAACCATTGGAGATATCCAATGTTGTTTTGTATTTTTTACGCACTATGTTGTTAATTAGTGCTGTGCTGTCTGAATTTTGTTTTGCGTATATGACTGTTTAAGTGTCTGTAATCTAAGACTATTCTGTATGAATGGTCGGGTTTTGCAACTGGGAATAATGGATTATCCATTGCAGGGACACAGGGCTCCATTACTCCCTGGTACTCGAGCTGAGTGAAGATTTCCTTCACCGGAGCTTTAGCTTTGTGTTTAACAGGATATTATGGCTGAGGCTGGGGTGTAGTCCTAGCAGGTATGACATGGCAAGGAGAATCCTTGTCCCACCCTACATGGTTGCGGTAAAGCGCAGGTGCCTGCTCTAAAGCCCAGTTGACAGCGTAGGCTTGTTTTGCCGCCTCTGGAACAAGATCAGAGAAAGCAGGCAAAATGACATCTTCCCCATGTGGGAGCTTACGGACGTGCTCAGGTGGCCAGTCCCTTTCGACCAGTAGGATACTACAAGTAAGTTCATCCCAGAATATCGCACTAATGGTGCACTCTATGTCTCCTTCAATTTGGATGTTTAAATCATAAACCCTGTTGGGTGGGAGAACGCGCCTGTCAGCAGTCTCAACTGCATAAAGTTGCTTGTTGCTGTCGCATCCAGATGATCTTTCAGGCTCTGGCCATATATCGTGACTTCTGCCGCGCTGTCTAGCAGTGTCACTGCCCACATCTTGCCCTTCGGCAATGTTCTCAAGTTTACTAGCATTTTTAATTGACAGTGCTGCCACCTTTTTCTTTTTAAACTGTGGCTTTTGTTGTGGGGACTTGTCTTCTTTTTTGTCTGAAGACTGTTGCAAGTCTTTCTTCTGTTTCATGTAGTCAGGACGTCGCTCTGACCAGCCCACTCTCTTGCTACGTCTATCCAGTGCATCCTGAAAGGAGCGAGAGGGACGTGAATCAGTATATCTGTCAGGAGCTTTTATATTTTCTCTTTTTCCGAGATTTGTACCCCTTTCAGAGTTCTCCGGGTGTGGAGAATCTGCTCTCTGACTTTGTCTGTCTTTAATTTGCTTTTGTTCATCCCATCGTTTTTTAGAACCCTCCTGTGCTTGTTTAGTACCTTCCTTAGGGGTGGTACTCTGTATTTAAGGCTTTTTCGGCTTGGCTCCCAAACTATCCCGTCCTATTCTGGTATAGGTATTGGAAATTATTTTCAGTAGCTGTTTCTCCTGATCCAAATGTGGAATATCCCGGTGACGCTGGCGTATAGCCAACGCTACCGCTTCCCCTTTAATGTTACTGAGTATTATTAAGGAGACTGCGTCAAAGATACGTATTAGTTTCATCCCCTAGTCTAGGGCTGGAGCAGCCACATGCTCATTCTAAATTGTTTTAACACTTTCGGTACATTGGCAAGTGTCGGGTACCATGTGTGGAGGTGTCAATCACAGCGAAGACTGTACCCCATGTGGCACAGTCATCCACTAAGGGAACCATCCTGAAGGGCAAGCACATTGTGAGAATTCTGTTTTTTCCGTGGTCACATATGGGGAAACACAGCTTCCAGCTGATTTGTTTTCTGAGCTATCCAGAACAGGATTTTCTCTCGTTCCGTGGACTCTTTGCCCATGATAGAATGTAGTGTTTGTGGGTTAATCCCAGTAGTAGCCAATTGGTATCCAACAGGTGCTGGTGGTGCTGGACGCGCTGGTGTTGTGTTCAAAGTTCACATTACAAACTGAACAAGTCGTCTATATAGTGTTACTAGCTCAATGTACAGATTGCGCAGATTAGCTGCCTGCATGTTTTGTACAGCATGGTGAGCTGTATATGTGGCAAACATGGGCCATGTAGGTCCTTCATTACCTAAGGGACATAGGTGGTCATTACAACCCTGGCAGATGGTATTAAAGCGGCGGTAAGACCGCCAACAGGCCTGCGGTAAAAAAATTGGAATTATGACCGTGGCGGAAACCGCCAACAAAGACAGCCACTTTAACACTCAGACCTCCACGGCGGTACAGACAAACAGCGCGGCGGTCACCGCCAACAGACAGGCGGAGGACAATGTACCGCCCATAGTATCACAACCTACCAATCCGCCACCTTTTCCGGGGCGGATTCACAGCGGATAAAAACACGGCGGAAACAGGAATTTCGAAGGGAAAACGCTCACCTCTACACACTCCACGAGGAAGGAGGGCACCATGGAGCCGGAACTCCATATTCTCCCTGCGATAGTCTTCCTGCTCCTATACGAGGATCATCAACGCCGGCGGCGAAGACCAAGGTGAGTACTGCACCTACGACATAGGGGAGGGGGGAGGCAAAAACACAGGGACACACACAACCAACATCCCAACCCCCACCCCGACCCTCACCCCCTACAACACACACACCAATGCATATCTATACATTACAGTAACACCCACCAAACCCCCCGGAAGAATGCAAAGACAAAAGGAAATGAGTTGAACCATTGTAATATATCAAAATACAGTAAGCAAATATATACATATATATATATATATATATATACACAATAAACAAAATATACACCACGATTAGTAGTGCAGGTATTGCACCATTCATAGTCCGTGGACCACTGGGCCCAAAATGCATGGGCGAGGCCCACACAAGATACCCGATCAAAACGGAGAGAACACTGCAGGGGCATCAGATCGAAATACAACATGCACCTCAGGGGGAAGGGAAGGGGGGGCACCTCAGCCGGATGAGTGCCCCGTATTTAAACTTTGACGCCCGAGCCCGCAGACGACAAAATTCCGCTGTGTGCGTCATTTTTTGGATGCGGCAACCCGCATTGCGTTAATCATATGCAAGGTAGGTGTTCCCGTCCAAAAAATTGCTTAAACGGCCGTGCGTCGTATTTATGCTTTTGGGCAAAAATGACGCACGGCCGGGAGGCGGAGCCAGAAGATGACGCACAGCCCGATTTGCGTCAAAAATTAATGCCTGGGTCAGGGCAGGCGTTAAAATGGGGCAAACACACCTGTATTTAATCACAACACACAGAACAAACAGCAGAGCAGCAACAGGGAGCCATGGAGGTGATACTAATCCAGCGTGCACGCAGACGCAGAGCCCAGCAGCAACAACAGCAGCTACAACAACACCAGCAGGGACCCCAAAGGTAGCGCAGAAGGCAGGTGAGGATATTCCGCCGCAGAACCACCCTTCAGGGCCTCAGGGAACACAACATCATCCAGAGGTACCGGTTGAACTGGCAGGCCATTCAGCAGCTGCTGCGCAACATTGAACAGCAGTTGGCCCCCACTTTGGTGACACCCCGCACCATCCCAACATAAACAAAGCTGCTTGCCGTACTTCATATGCTTGCACGTGGCTCTTTCCAAACAACTGGTGCCCTGCTTGGCAGAATATCACAACCATCATTCTCCGCCTTTTTGCCCAAAGTACTGGATGCCATCATTGGACTGACACCCCGCCACATCTGCTTCCCTAACACACTGCAGAAGCAGCAGGAAACAAAACAGGGGTTCTACCTCATCAGTGGCTTCCCACACGTCCTTGGTGCAATCGACTGCACACCTTGTCCCACCTGCTGCAACTGAACACCTCTATCGCAACAGGAAGCACACACATTCCATCAACGTGCAGGCCATTGTCGATCACCAGGGATTGATCACCAACATCGTGGCTAAATATCCTGGGAGCGTACATGACTCATACATCTTCCGTCACTGCACCACCAATGAACACTTCCAGGATGGACGGTATGGCAATGGACTACTTGTTGGTAAGTACAAAAACCTACTTATATACACGCTGCACAGCAACCCTCTAGGACACACAACACATACACCACAACAGCAACATGTGAACATGAACACACTGAGGTCGTGACATCGCTAGCCATGTTTCTTAGGTCACCATTGAACCTGTCACACATCGGAAATTAGTGTACAGTCTAATGTTAAGACATCAAAGATCACAACGTGTGGAGTGGGTTGCCTAAATGTCACCTTGCAAAATGTAAGTGTCCCAATGACCTTTACATTAATCCATTGCCTAAGTCTAAAGGTATGGGATGTCCAGGGTACATTGATATGAACGTGTTAACAACACTGTCAATTTTAACTGTGCATGGAACTATCATCTCACCCCCAGTGAAGACACACGGACACCTGTATCACAAGTCACAATGCTAGGGAGGGCACACTGTACTGCAAATCCCAAAACATACTGCTGACAAATGGTTAGCAGACAAACACTCATTCTGCCAAGGAAACTACACAATGCAGATGGTACATCCTACAAGCATAGGATGCCACATTATTACACAAAAGAGTCACAGACAACACAAGACAACTACTGCCATGCAAGGTCATTTCAATAGTGCCAGCTACATCAACATGATCCCAATCATTTTCTCTTGCAGCTGATCAGGGGCATGGCATCCAGCCATGGATTATGACACCCTTTGGCAACCCAAGTACTGCTGAAGAGTGTGCTTACAACGACGCCCATAGGAGGACACGCAGCATTGTCGAGAGGACCTTCGACATCCTCAAGTCAAGGTTTCGGTGCCTCGACATCACTGGTGGTAGCCTCCTATATTCCCCGGAGATGGTCTGTAGGATCATCCTCACATGTGCAATATTGCACAACATTTGTATCAAAAGAAACATTCCCCTCCTGGAACCAGAGCCACACATGCCTGAAGAGGAGGAAGAGGAGGATGCTGGCCTGCAACAGGAGGGGGAACTACAGAACACGGCTGCTGGTATACGCAGGCGGCAACAGATCGTCAACAATTTCTATTGAATATGATCACCTTCACTACTTTAGTTAACTAATTTAAATAAACACCTATTCTAATCACCATATCATGGTCTGGCTATTCCTTTTTGCACACCTTCATCTCAACTTAGCAGAATAAGAGTGTTGCCTCATGGAGCAAATAGCTTTCCAATAGACATCTGCTTCCCTATTTACCTACGTTATTTTGAAACAGTAGGTAGAACCTCCTAGCAGCATGTACTTCCACATGTAATGCTACAAGTATGTGGAACTTGAGTGCAATGGCCTAGGTGTGCATGCAATTCATGATCATGGGTGTTCTAGCAACTCTGTGTCTGATGTAAGTCAGGCCTCACTGGAAGTATATGTTGTGTACCAAGTTCTGCATTTCCTGACATGTCTGACCCTATGAGTGCTCTAGGATTTGCTGACTCCTAATTGTAGACAGACCTTACCTGTGGTGTGTCTGTAGAGACGAACATGTGTGGAGTTTCCTATACACTCCTCGGTGTACATGTTGTTGGCAATTTATAGTTGTGTATCCACCCCCCTCAAACAGGGGCATGGGTTTGTGAATGGGGTACCTAGTACTGATGCTACCAGTATGTTACACATACATGTGAATAAGTGACGATTTGGTTGCAAACTAGTATACACACTCAGGTTTGGCACTTGGTACTATACTGGCAAGTCCAGTTACAACT
Source organism: Pleurodeles waltl (assembly GCF_031143425.1). Taxonomy (NCBI): domain Eukaryota; kingdom Metazoa; phylum Chordata; class Amphibia; order Caudata; family Salamandridae; genus Pleurodeles; species Pleurodeles waltl. The sequence continues at coordinate 405,193,727 of NC_090440.1, forward strand.
TGCAGACAATGTGGCTTCAGTTTTGCTTTCCGTACACTGACATTTGTAGCCCAGGTCTTGGCGGAGGATATGCAGCATGATTTTTAGCTGATAACTGGCAGAACTCAGATTGCAAGTCAAAGCCAGTTGTTACCCATCTTGTAGGTTATGGATGTGCTTTGTGTGATGTGACCTTTGTAGTCTGGCCTGCCATATACTTCCTCAGGGACATTCAATGATCTGTATTGTGATATGAGCTGTTACAAGTAGAGTAGATGTAATGTCTGATAAACTTGCTGTGCCATTTCACACAATGCAGTTACTAATGTAGGATATCTGCATTTGTCTTCACAGCTGCTAACGTGACTCCAGACCAGGTCCGTGAATTTCAGTGCCGGGCCATGCGATATCAGCACATCCTGCTGGTGGAGTCGGGGTTCCGGAGGATGGCCCGGCGATATCGCCATGAACGGGCCTCCGGGGCATGGAGAGCCTTCCCACAGGGTGGGCCTACTTTGCCCACCACAGCCACCACCAGCACAACCACCAATCAGAGGCAGGTGGCCCCACCCACAGCTGCCACTGTTGGTCCGACATCTGCTGGACTTCCAGGCCCCAGCATTGCCACCGGTGCAGGACAGCCCACTAGGCCTGGCACCACACCCACACAGACCTCCTCCACCGATACCCAGACTGCCACTGCTCCATCTGTTGACCCTGCAGCCTTCAACCAAATGGAACGTAAGATGAACAAAGTGCTGCGCAAGTTGAGCCACCTGAGCCAGGATGTGCAGCACATTAACCGGCGGGTTAAGTCCATTAAGAGGACCCTACGGAGGGCCAACCTCTAGACTTTTTGCTATGGACATGATTCCCTCCCCTCCCTCCTCTTTCCTTGTTCTTATAGTTAGTGGGCTTAGGGGGCTTAGTGTTAGGTTAGTATAGGCTGTTAGTTTAGTTAGTGTTAGTGGGTCCTGCTTGTTTCTATTTTTACTTATTACATGTGTGGGTGGGCGGGTGGGGGGCTATGTTGGGGTTCTTGTGTGTTTAAAAAAATAAAAAATAAAAATCCCCCCCCAAAAAAATATTTTAAAAAAATACAAAAAAAATATATATTTGTATAGGATAGTATAGTATGTGTTTAGGTTAGTATGTGTTGTCCTCCATGTGTCCCGTCTCATAAGGGGGGTGGGGGGTAGATGTTTAGAACGTTTCGTTACATGTGATAAGTAAGTGTAGCTTAGGTTAGTTAGGGACAGTTGTGGGTAATGAGTAGTCAGGGTAGATTAGGGTAGGTAAGATTTTTCCCTCAGTTTCCTCATCTGTGATTAGCATTTAATAAATATTTGGTTAACCCTTAATAGTATGTGTTGAATGGTACTTGATCGTGGATTTGGATTCAGTGTACATCAATTTTGTACTATAACATCTGTGTCCTATGCTACAAACAAATCCCAACTGAGCTGTACGTTTGGCAGCTAGCCCAGAGCTACCTTGCAAAGTGTCGACCCTTCGTTGCAACCACCAATCACAGTTAATATGGCTCCCATTGTGTTTCTGTTGATGTGTTTTGAAAGTCACAAACAGTGCTTCCAGACTTGATATTGGGGAAACAGTTTTAGGTCTGACTGCAGTGTGATGATCATGCACACCCTTATAAGATGAGTTCTCATTGGCAATCTTCTATTCTTGTCTTCATGACCCTCATACATCATTTGTGACACAGTTCGGCATGATTACCTATTTGTATGTTAACTCAGACACCTTCATTTATGCAGTTTTTTTTTTAGTGTTTACTTAGATTAGTGTGGCATGTTATTTGTGTTATTTTTGCATGTTGACAACATTTTGTGGCCACCATTTGATGACTTAGTTATCCCCTGAGGAAGCATTCTTCTGTCCAACACAGCATGGTGGTGTATGGTTTCCCACTTCATCAGATTTGTCCCTCAGGATGGGCAGAGTATGAAGCAATCATGGGCACTGTGCAGAATTCTCTGACTACATATTATCAGGACGGTTGTATTGACAAGCTACGTAATTTGACAGTAGGCACATTTCAGTTATCTACTTCACAGTTAATATGTCACATTACCCAGACAGATTTGTTGTGTAAGTGCTATTTATTGAAACGTGCTATAGTGCTATCTGTACATTGTCCATGATTGTGAGTCCATTATAGTGACATCTTACACTGTGATCCAACACAAGGGGTTACGGAAATGCTTTTGACATGCTGTGGTTGATGTTTCAGACAGTGCAGAGGGACAGGATTTGGCAATGAGTAGGAGAGAGACAATCACTGGGCTGGGTGACAAGATATACAGTGGTTTGCAGAACAGTGCTTGAGTAAAGTTGTTGCAAGACTGGCAAGTTACAAAGCGCAGGACCTTGGTAAATGTGGGCCATGTGGCAGGGACTAGTGCTTCTGGGTCATTTTCCTTGTGAATGTGATCTGTTCCATGTCTTCTTCTTCTGATGTGTGTGTTGCCTGCTCTGTCCTTGTTGTTGTTGGTTTTGAAGGGGCAACACACACTTTAGCGTTAGAAGACGTAGAGTAAGACATCCCGGTCGCTGCTCCCTGTGAAGGTCTTACGGGCAGTACTGCAGCAAGGAGGGTCTGCTGGTTCTTGAGAATAGCAGCCACATCACGATGGTAGGCAGCCAGGTCGGCCCTGAGGGAGTCATGATTGCATTCATGCATGCAGTGGAAGGTTTGGGGTGCGAGGTGTTGTGGCAACTCCCTTACTGCAGTGGTGAATTCCTTGACAGTTTCTTGTAGTCCTTGCAGTATGGATGTTAGGGCTTGCATAGCTGCTGCCTGATCTGCAGATGACATCATGCACAAACGCATCCCCTCAAGGCTGGCTGCCATAGTTTGCATCCCCACCCGCACCTCCTTGGCCAGCTCCCGCTGTACTCCAACTACAGTTCTCTCAAAGCTGGTGCCAGTGTCGTCTGAGTCCTCAGCTGTATTGGAGCTGGCAGGTCTTACAATTGGGGTGGTGGGTGGATCCTCGGCGATGGCTGCTTGTTCTGTGCTCCTCCTTCTGATTGAAGGTGGGGTCAGGAGGGTTTCAAGGACCTTTTGGATAGTCTCCTGGGGAATGTTTATCGGCTCGTCATCCATGTCATCAGGGAAATCTGGGACAGGCATATCAGCAGGAGATCCATCTTCCTTTGCAATGAAACAGGGTACAATTAGTGTGTCTGTGTTGTGGCAATTTTGATGTCATGTGCCTGCCTTTTGATGAATTCACTTTGTGATCTTGTTTTGTGTTAATTTCTCCAGTCCTTCAGATGGGCATTCTTCCAGGCCTATAGCCCACCTGTGTGTCACATGTATGTTATTGAGTTATCAGACTTGTCAGCCTCATCGCCTCTAGGTGTTGGTTTATGCCAAATAGAGAATTGCCACCTTCTTTTCCTACTCAAGCCTCCGTGTACATCCATTCTCATGGTGAGACCTTTCAGTGGCTGTGGGTGTACTGATGGCCCTGGCAACACACTTAACAATCTGGACCTGCCCCAATCTCTGATCTTTCACATCCACTTAAATGTAATTGACATGTGGCATATCCTATGCATGGCAATGTTATGATCCGATATGGATGTTGACATTGGTAATGTGTCCTGCTGATGTTGGGGAATATGTGTTACATTGGATTGCCCTGATAATCGTATCCGTGTCCTATTTCCTCCTCTGACTGTGCAGGTGTATTTTAGTGACCAGTTACATGTTTCCCCCCCTCAATGCTGTTGTCTGAGCAGTATGACATTTGGGACGTTGCATTGTTACCCAGGCACAGGATGGACCCTGACATATGCAGCATGGGTGTGTCCTTAGTGCTATGTAGCTCCTATTGTTGTTTACATTGGCTGATGTTTGCGACAACTATGGGCATTGACATTTGAGAGTACTGGGGCCTTTGTCTTGTTTCTGGGGATTGTTGCAGTTGTCATCCTCACCCCTTAATTTAGGTGTGTATGATCCATGGGGAGGTTACTGCCATTGGCTACTTGAGCTGCACACAGAGCGGAAGTGGTAGTGGCAACTGTTGTCGCAGTTACATTCCAGTTGTCAGTATGGCTAGAGGTTGTTAATAGGGCCCTAGTTAATGTAGGGGGTATGGTGGCTGACGTGTGCAGGGATGTCAGTTTGACGTTGTGCCCTTCCCTCCTGGCGTGGCTTTCCCTTTGCTCCATCGTTGGCATGACAGCATGCCCCCATGCAACTGTTGTTGGTGTTGTGTAATGGTGTGCACCAGGTCTTCTCAGAATGGGCCATGCCCCATGCCGTGCCCCTTTACCCATGCCACTCCATGTATTAGATGACTTCCATGCATTTAGTGGTCGGTATCCCCCCTTGCTCACAGTTGACATTAGTGCATTTTAATTCCCCATGCGACTTACCCTGCATGTGCGTTGTCTCGTGGTAGTCTGCGCTGTCCTGTCCTTGAATCCCTGTGTCGATCTCCTCAGGGATGACGGCTGCGACCATCTCCTCCATGTGGTCCAGGGCCTCCTGGTGTGCTGGACTCCCACCTCCAGTCTGCAGTGCTGCCTTCCTGTTCCTGGCCATCTTTTCCTTGGTCCTGCGCTTGCAGTCATGCCAGCGTTTCTTGCACTCAATGACAGTTCTGCGTACTTCAGCCACACTGTTAATCTTGTCGACAATTTGTTGCCATATAGCCTCTCTCCTACTGATTGGCAACTTTGAGGTGACAAACAGTGGGTGCTGGTGTTCCGTCACCTCTTTAACCAGAATTTCCTGTTCCTCTGCACTGAAGCGACACTTTCTTTTCTTCTTAAAAGTGTCCTGGTTCTTTTGTGGGTCCTCCTGGCTGGTTCCTGGTTTGCTGTCATCTTCCTGGAGTCTGTAGTGGCATCTGGGATCCATTTTGGCTCTCCTCTGGTGAAATGGCAGTGTTCACTGGTTTTTTTACGCTATTGCGTAAAAAAAAGGCGCATATCCGGTTTGCGGTGTCGTAAATCGATCCACAGTCATTTCCGCCGCGTTAACGTAGTTTTGCTTTATGACTTGACGCTGCAGTGTGCGTAAAAAATAATGACTCCCACCTGTGGTTTGCGCCGCCGTGCGTCAGTTTTGCGTCAAAAAGTATAAATATGGGCCACAGTGTTCCATGAGGGTAGGAAAACCATGGGAAGGGGTATGCTTTGTAAAGTTGCAATAGAGTAGAGCTCAGGATGCGGTCTGGATCCATAGTACATTTGTGCTCTTTGTACTCGACATTCATGTTTCTTCTATTCCAGTGATAGAATTCTGAAGTACATTACCTTCTCCCAATATATGAAGCAATACCAGCAACATATTGCCTTGAAAAAGCCTTATGCTCATTGGATTTCCTAGAATGAAACACACGTTTGCTGATTTACTCAAAATATTTACACATCCCATGGTCCTGGAAGCAAGATAAGCACAAGATTACATGAATGTGTGAAGAAGAATGATAAATTTATTAATCAAAAGGTCGAACTGATCCTGTATCTCATGATCGCCTTATACTTGTCTCCTATGTAATAATATTCATGTTCTTTCACTATGACATCTGGTGCTTTGCACTCTCACACTCTTGCATAACTAGTTTTTGAATTAAATAAGGTATGCTATCAACATATGGGCCATGCTGTCTTCTTTAAGCTCATCGCAGCTTCCCGACTCTGAAGGGCAGCCAAGAATTTCGTCCCTAGTCCAATACTTCATCTGTGTCGGTAAACCAAGCTTATACTTGAAATCTTATGTGAACCTAAACAGCTGGCTCTTAGGGCCAGTTTACATTCAGAAACAGAAACAATAGATATGGGACTAACTACCCATTCAAACCAGGAGCTTTCATTGCAATTTTGAGGGCAAATAATCAACTTCAGCAGCACATGTGCTAGCACTCTTTAGAGAACCACTTGCTGAATATAATGAAGTAGCCTCCAGAGATTCATTACGTACACAAGTGATAGCGAGTCCAGTCCTTATAAATTACTTATGCTTGGACACGCCGGAGGTCGGTGAACCTTTTGACCGGTTTGAGTTCTCCTCATCCAAAGAATTGTCAGATCCCTCAAATCAATAATCAGTAATCATTTATAATCAATAACCAATACTCGATTAGTAATCAATCAACAAATTAGTTAAACAGAAAATCAGTAATTAGACACACCATGACCTTTCAGTCATGAATAACCACACCTGTTTATTAAAAGTTAATGAGTTTATTTCCCTATATTAACAATGCTAACACATTATAAGTAAGTCTCAAAATCAAATGATACACATATACCAACATTACTGGCTGTCCATAACGACAGAAGAAACGCAATCTACCCAAAACTTGGATTATAATGCACTCAGCTATAGCAATGCAAATCACTAATAAAAGTAACTGAAATTGACTAATTGCATACATTGGTCAGCATAACAAGATTTCAATTCAGCATGGTGCATCAAATGAATACCTCAACTAACCTCTGATTAGCATTGGCATGTGGGACTTCATGCAAAAATGAATTTAATCAACATACATTTAGAAACCTTCTAGCTTAGGCTCTGTCAAAAATAAGCAGTTGGTACCTAAGAAGGAAAATACAACGAATAATACATTTATCCTTTTATAATTACCAAATACAATCAGCATTCAAGGAAAGTCTTCGTCCTTCAGGTACCGGTTCGATCAGCATGGGGCACACTTCAAGGGGGCAAAGTTTAAGGCAAGTTTTCCTTGCAGCAGCAAGGAAAATGGGGGAACAAAAGTTATTAAATGAGCAAGGCAAAGTAAGGTTAAAGTCTCTAGGGTGAGAATTCTTTAAAGTCTCTCTCTCTGGGATAGAGAAAAAGCATGAAAGCATTTAATCAAAATGGATTTTCGAATCTGACTTCAAAATGGCATCAAAGAAAAAATATATAGCTGGTTTCTCTCCGTCCGATGGGATTAAGTAAGAAAAGTTCCAAATTCTTCAGGTTCTTCCATTGGAGGGTCCATGGGGTGATTTCTCTTTGACCAATGAATAGTGTCTTTTCTCTTAATACTCATCTACGCATAAGGTGTCCTTGGAGTTTTGGAACACAAGTAGCAACAAAGTTGCCAATTAATTCTGCATCAGTGTCTTTATTGTCTGCACCTGCAGAAACTGACCTTGCTTCAAAGGGGATGAAAGTTGCCTAACACGCAACCATGAGATAAGTGTATTAGTCATTCTACTGGAAAAATACAGCTTTTAAAGGTTTAAAACACGTCTTTTGTTAATACAAGTGAAACCTTACGCAGTTAAAATTGAGACCAGGCAACTAGGGCAAAGCCTCTGCTAAATTTAAGCTAAGCATATAACAATTTTAACGAGAAAATCATAGAATATGGCGATCTACTTCGTGGGAACATTTTCTACATACATTTTTTTTCTTCGCTAAAATCACATTGTATTATACTATTTTGTTACATGATATATAAATGTTTGTTAGTCTTTCTTTTTCTGCTTCATCACAAGTAAGCCACTGCTAGGAGTTATGGGGAGGGAGACCGTGCTGGTAAGACCCTAGTGTATCTGCTTTAAGTGGTCAAGTTCCAACATAACTGAGATGCGTAATGATACTGGAAGAATCTGCTCCTCAACGAGCAACATCACCAAAGCAATTCTTGATTATTACACTTCCCTGTATGCCCCCGCTCCTCGGACTGAACCCAGGGAATTATTAGTTCTCTTTTACTCAATACAGTTCTTGTGGCTTGATGAGGCCCATCACCTATTTCAAGATGTCTTCTTAGATGTGGAAAATATAATACAGATTATTCAGGGAATGCCAGGTATAAAGTTCCACGATTGGATGGCTTGACTGACCAATTCTGCAAGGAATAAGCCCACATGCAGGTGCCACATATGTATGCTATTTAAGAGGAAGCCAGGAGAGTGCAGCTCCTACCCCTGTGAAGCTCTTATAGTGACCATCTAAAATAAGATATGAGATAAGCCACCTAATCAGTGTGACTCATATCGACATCTATGATTAATGTGAATAATAAAATACTCACTAAAATCATTGCCAGGCGGCTTTTGCCCTCCTCCCAGATGTTGTGAGACCTGATCAATCGGGGTTCATGCTGGGGCACTTCACAGTGTCTAACCTGAAAGCTCTCTTCACGGTTCTACACTCCATGAACCCAGAAATCAGGGTAGTGGCTGTTCCTCTGGATGCCACTAAACCTTTAGATTCACTAAATTTGACATATTTGTTTTCACTGCTGTTTAGATTCTGCCTCAGACCCACTTTTCTCTGGTGGATTAAATTTATACACACCAAAGTCTGTTATCTTACCACTGTACTTTGAATCGGGTTTCCCCTCCAAGGTGGGCGGACGCTGCCATCATGTATTTGGGAATTTGGCTTAATAGAGATCTGGATGTACTAAGCTGAGAGAATTATGTCAGAGTTGTTGCATGATTGGAAGAGAGAGTGCCGAGGTGGACCAAACTGCCGCTCTCAATTGCTTTAACATCCCTGTGCCACTGATGAGGGCCATCTGTGCTGAATTAGATGCTTGCTGCTAAGATTGACTTGGGCTGGGAAGCAACCCAGGATTTTATGGAAGTACTTCATTTGTCATTTGGCGCAACAGACTTTGTCCTCCACTACTATTGCGTGCAGACCCAGTTTGCCCATCAATGATTTCAACCTGTGCCGTATCTACCACAAGTGTCATTTGGGGCTGACAATTCACACCCGTGTCTGTTGAACACTGTTATCTACTCTACTCAAAGATGGCCAATTGGTGAAATTGATACCATGGCGTGTACAGTGTGGGCCTGGGACGGTATGAAAACAACTTAGGCCAGAGGTCTCCAAACTTTTTAATGCCGCGCCCCCCCAGTTGAAAAATAAAAATCATTGGCCCCCCTTCAGAATTTTTCACAATTATTTTATAAACATGGCAATGTTTAAATATGTCTAAACCTATTTAAACATTGCAGTTAAGTACTGTTACCTTTTTAAAACTGCAATAACATGCTTCTGCTTAAAACAAAGGCCTGTTATCTGCATAATATTTCTTTTGGCCAGAGACTGGGGCCCCCTCTGGGATCACTTGAGGCCCCCCTAGCGGGGCCCGTCCCCAAGTTTGAAGACCTCTGACTTAGGCCCATATTTATACTTTTTTAGCACCGCATTTGCGTCATTTTTTTACGCAAAAATGGCGCAAATTTACAAATTACAATACACTCACATATACTGTATTGGGTCCAGTCAGGTACGGTTACTTAACCTTAAGCACATCCCAGGGTAGCTGAGGCTTTGAGCAATACCACTTAGCAAAGGAACACTGTGTAAAGCACTTAACAGCATCAAACAGCAGAATAAGAAAGTCACACAACACAAAATAAAAAAAGACACCAATTTATAAAAATAGAGCAGATTTGTATACACCTTTAGAGACATTAATCATCAAAATCGAGAGGAGGCTTCTGGAGATACAGATCTCAGAAATAATAAATAACGTTTATATCAACCGCAAACAAATACTGGGCAACAAAAAGTTTGGAAACTTTTGAAAAGTTTGTAAAAGTTAGTTCAGCAACTCTGGCCCAATTTGGGCAGCCAAGTGTGGCAGGACAGAGGTCCAGGGGGCCAGAAAGGATACTTTGGACAGTTACCTGTCCACTAGAGCGTTTTTAGAGCAAGATCCAAACTTTACAGGATGATAGCCATAGATGACAATGGAGTGGTCCTGATGCTGAGGGATGCAGGCACAAAGATGCTCAAGAATGCTCCTGATCTTGTGCGGTCAACGGGGATGAAGTCAGGTTAGGTCCTTGGTCCACAGGTGAGTGTGGGCGACTCTGTCCATGGATCTCGGGGTCCCACAAAGTCCACTTTGCAGGGCCCGAAGAGCTGCAGATGTAGACCTTGTGCTTTTGCAACACAGCGGTCACAGTGCAAATCTTTGGTGGAGGCAGGTGTGCCTCTTGGGTGATGAATCCATTCACAACCAATATTCACAGGTCCAGCAGACATAAATGCACCTTTTGGCTATTTACAAATTGGCTTTTGGGGTGCCCTGCGTCCGTTAGTGGCAAAACGTCTACATTGGCTACCAGAGATGTGACTTGGGCTCTTCCAGCTTTAATGTCCCCAGTGCCATTCTGAGAGGCCAGCCAGCTGATCATTGGAGTCTCTGCTTCAGAATGCGGATGGGAATCAGCTTTTCCAAAAAGCCAGAAACACAAAACATGGTCCAAACTCCAAAAGCCCAAAGTTCAAAAGGTGCAGTCACTCTGGGGCTGCGGCTTCTCTTTATGCTCTTTCAACAAGTGCAGGGATCTTCTCCTCGTCCTCCTTCCAAGTCCAGCGGGTACCGAGGGTGAACATGACAGGGGTACCATATTCATCCCAGGAAATGGGTCAATGGGCTTCTGGGTCCCTTCCTACCTAGAGGCGAAGTTCCTGTGATCTGTGGCATCTGGCTATCCCAGAATTCTACAGTCATGCCCTCTTCAAGATACCATGAATCCTCCTGGGTCATGAAGAGCAAGGTAGCCCACCCTTGAAGTGTGGCTACCTGAGAGCAACACGCCCATGGTGAAACCGGTTTGGGGGTGAGTTTCCCCTCTCTGGCTCTGTCTCCGTGTTGTCTATAGGAACAAAAGGCACCTGCTCAGGGGTGTTGGGCTGGTTGTCCCCTTTGAAGCATCCCTCTGGGCTAACCCCCTGAATGGCTATCCTGGTAGAGGAGGTGTCAGAAAGTTGTCTGTGTGTGTATACCTTTGTGAGGCCCCTTGATGAGCACAACACAGAGTTGTCTACCTTTAATAGTGACATTAATTTCAGCCTGGGTATCAGGTCCCATGTAATGCCACAAATAATTTGATACCTTACATGACCCATTTTGATACCCCAAGTCAAAAGTTAGCAGGGTTGGGATTCCATCTGGAAAATCTGTATAAGCCAATTGGGCTACCAACTTTACCCAGAGCAAAACAACAATTTGTAAGTGCTGCTGCTAAGACATATCGTGAAACATCTGTCTTACTTAACAAAATAAAGCTCCCTGTCATAGGACTTAGGGAAGACTTACATATAATGTAAAGGGATAGGGTGGCTTTGCTATTTGCTTAAATAGCAAAGTCGAACTGGCAGTGAAAACACTGTCCTCTGTTGGAGAGAAATTGTCACATACATTGGCAGGTAAGGTTGTAAAACCAGATTTATTTCAGGAGCTGTTGGGGAAAGCAAACTCTCCCTGGCTGGTCAAGCAGTAATTGACTCACCAGAGAACGTTCTACTCTTCAAACATAATCACATGGAATCTGATAGATGTCATATTCCATAACAAAACTGCATGAGGCAAATCAAATCAAATCATTAGCATTTATAAAGCGCGCTACTCACCCGTGCGGGTCTCAAGGCGCTAGGGACAAAGGGGGTGGTTATCGCTGCTCGAACAGCCAGGTCTTTAGGAGTCTCCGGAAATCGGAGTGGTCCTGGGTGGTCCTGAGGCTGGTGGGGAGGGAGTTCCAGGTCTTGGCCGCCAGGAAGGAGAAAGATCTCCCACCCGCCGTGGAGCGTCGGATGCGAGGGACGGCGGCGAGTGCGAGGCCAGAGGAGCGGAGGGGGCGGGTGGGGACGTAGAAGTTGAGGCGTCTGTTGAGGTATTCCGGTCCCTTGTCGTGGAGGGCTTTGTGTGCGTGGGTGAGAAGTCGGAAAGTGATCCTTTTGCTGACTGGGAGCCAATGCAGGTGTCTCAGGTGTGCGGAGATGTGGCTGCTGCGGGGTACGTCGAGGATGAGGCGGGCCGAGGCGTTTTGAATGCGTTGTAGGCGATTTTGGAGTTTGGCTGTGGTCCCGGCGTAGAGGGTGTTGCCGTAGTCCAGGCGGCTCGTGACGAGGGCGTGGGTCACGGTTTTTCTGGTGTCGGCGGGGATCCAGCGGAAGATCTTGCGGAGCATGCGAAGGGTGAGGAAGCAGGCGGAGGACACGGCGTTTACTTGCTTGGTCATGGTGAGAAGAGGGTCCAAGATGAAGCCGAGGTTGCGGGCGTGGTCTGCGGGGGTCGGTGCGGTGCCGACGGCCGTGGGCCACCAGGAGTCGTCCCAGGCGGACGGGGTGTTGCCGAGGATGAGGACTTCAGTTTTTTCAGAGTTCAGCTTTAGGCGGCTGAGCCTCATCCAATCTGCGACGTCCTTCATACCCTCTTGTAGGTTGGTCTTGGCGCTGGCGGGGTCCTTGGTGAGGGAGAGTATAAGTTGGGTGTCGTCAGCGTAGGAGGTGATGATGATGTCGTGCTTGCGTACGATGTTGGCACAGGAACATTACAACACATCTCATTCCCTTCTGTATTTCAAAACAAAGAAAAGGACTTTATAAAAATAAAGGTTCTAGCAAGAACAGAAATAAATAATAAAAATAGTAATAATAATGAGAAGAAGGAAAGCATAGGAAGAATAAGATACAGAGTAAAACATTCTGAAAGCTAAGAACATCAACAATTCAGTTCTTTAAAAATAACAATTTATCTAACATAGGCCCTCATTATGAGTCTGGCTGTCTTTAGACCGCCAGACTTGCGGTAGCGGTCCCACTGCTGACGGGCCGGTGGTGTAGACCGCCATATTACGAGTGTGGCGGCTTGGCTTGTGCCAGACTGCCACTTTCCTGTTCATACCGCCAGAGCGGTAGGACCGCTGGGCCGGAGATAAGCATCTCTGACCAGGTGGTCCACCTAAGACCACCAGTGGTATTATGAGTCCCCTTGCCGCCAGGGTTTTCGTGGAGGTAGCACCGCCATGAAAACCCTGGCAGAAAGGCTACCGATGACAGGAATTTTCATTCCCCCACCCACCTACATCTAAGAGCCCCCACTTCCCTTCCCTTACAACATTCTCACCCTCACCCCCGCTCACTGTAGTAACCCCTCCACCCATGCACCCCAAACTTACCCCATCCCCGCATACACGCACGCACCCAAACACACACATTTCCACACACTGACACACAGGCACTCACACGTGCACCCTGGCACTCACTCACTCACACTCACAACACCCTTACTCTTGCGCACGCACACACACACAACATTCCCTCTCGCCCCGAATCCATACACACACTCACATGCACACAGGTGCACACACACAGCAGCTCCCCTACCCCTCCTTTTCAGACGGTCACCTTACCCGGTCATCGAGGTGGTCGTCCGGGAGGCGCTTGCACCGCCACCAGCACCCCAACACAACACCACCACGTCGTTTTTCTAAATGAAATAGGGCGGGCGGCATTTTGTTGGTGTGGCGGTGTCGGCAGTGCAACTTCCACTAGATCGCTGACCGCCAGTACGACTGCTGCCGGTTTTCCACCTGGAAAATGCCAGAAAGCCACCAGCAGTCATTATATAGTGGTTTGAGGACCGCCGTGCTGGAGGTCTTTTGGCGGCTGCCAGCATGGCGGTCTGTGGTCATTACCCCCAAAGTCATAATGAGCAGCATAGTGTATGAGATATTCAGGTGATCTGTCAACTTTTATGCTCCTATCCGAGTTGGCATTACATGAATCATTAGACATTGCCGTATCACCAACCATATCGGAATCCATATTGTCGCTTACCCCTCTTAAGTCAGCTTCTTGCGTGAACATATAACCCTGCAACTCTCATCACTATTAACAGGGCATTCACCACCCTTTAGATATAATGCAACTCTGCGTAGATTCCACCTTTCTCCATTTTCCAAAAGAACATAGAATTTCTATACTTGTTTCACTTTATATGGACCTCTGAATTTGGATAACCCTCTTAGTTTGGCTAACATTAAAAGTGGTGGATTACTCAATCACTACTTTAATGGATTTACCAGAAGTATTTCCTTCAGTCGCTCCATCCACATTGCATCCACATCCATTTTCCACCCACTCTTTCATTCAAGAAGGCACTAATTTTGTACCTGGCACTCTCCCTCTCATCAATTCAAGAGGAGACATCTGGGTTTCCACTTGTGCCGTTGTGCTATAGACCCACAGCATCTCCTCCGCACATCCATTCCACCTACACTTGCCTTTCTAATAACCCCTTTGACTAATCTATTGACTCTCTCAACTATTCCATTCCCATGAGGGTTATAGAGAGAAGTGTGATGGTGTGTAATGCCACAACTTCTTAAAAATGTTCTCATTTCGACTGTGATTATTTGGGTAACATTATCTGTTATCAAAACCGAAGGAACACCCTCTTTCAAGAATATTTTCCTCAAACAATGAATAGAAGCTCCAGTCGTAACTTCCTTCAAAAATTTCACAGATAACCACTTTCAGAAAACATCAGCGGCAACAACTGCAAACTTGTTTTCAGTGCATAATTCTGCTATAGGACCAATATAATCTAAACACTACGCCAAATTTTTCCACGATTACTAATCTGTCCCATGACTGATTTAACTCCTACCTTCAAACTCTTCTCCCCCTCCTTGCAAATGGTGCACCTTTCAATTTAAAATACTACTTGATCATCCATATCTGGCCACCAAAACTGGGCTTTGAGGCAAGGCTGCTTCAAACTCTGCCCTAAATGACCCTCATGAACCAAAGCGATGACATTATTTCTTATCCCCAACAGTGGTATGATCCCATCATCTCTCATAAGCACTTTGTCACCCGACACTGATAGCTCATCTACTACTTTGATATAGGGTCTGACTGACACTGACACATAACCCTCTCTTCTGCCTCCCAGATTTGCTATGAGTAAAACATCCTTGAGAACATCATCAGCCTCCTTCTCTTTCTGCCACTCAACAATGGTAAACACATCTTTACCTTCCATTACAGCATCCTTTACTGCACCGACACAGACGCTATTAGACACTGAAGGACCATCAACCAATTTCCAATCCACTGACAGTCGGGACAAACAGTCTTGAGTGTTCTTCCAACCCTGAACATGCTCCACAGTATATTGGTATTCTTGAAGCCTAGCAGTTAACCTTGCAAACCTTGCCGAACCTTTTCCTGCTCCTCCCGACAACAAAACCCTAACTAAAGGTTCATGATCTGATCTTAACACAAACTGAGTACTCCACAGAAACATGCAATAAAACTCCACACCCCAGGCTGCCGCTAATACCTCTTTCTATATAAGAGAATAGTTTCTTTTTGGTGAACTGAATGCTACTGTTTTTTCAACTGTTTTATGTTTCTGAGAGAGAACTGCGCCTAACCCTGTGGCACTAGCATGCACAGTGACTATGGACTTAAGTTTCACATCAAAAGGTATCAAAATACCTGCTCCATATACTCCTTTTTTATAGCATTAAAACAGTCTTCTCTTTCTTTGTCCCATGTAAAATTTGCTCCCTTTCTAAGCAAAGACCTTAGACTTTCCGTCTTCTCTGCAAATCTCTCAATAAATTTTGCATAGTGTTCTATTAACCATATAAAAGACCATAGTTGTTCCTTATCTTGGGGGGGCTGGAGCTAATTCAACTGCTGCAAGTAATTTTTTCTTCAATTAGATGCAACTGGCAGAAATGGTATACCCCAAATATTCAATCTTTTCCACTAAGAACAAACGTTTCTTGTTGTAAAGAGTTAAGCCTACATCAGCAATTCATTGTAAAGCTTCTTTCAGTTCACCCTGGTGTTCCTTCACAGTATCACTAAAAATCAAAATATATTGTTTTGAGAATATACTAGATTATTCAATCCTTTGAAAACCTCAGTAACCATGTGTTAAAAAACGCTCACTGCTGATGACAAACTGAAAGGCATGTGAGTAAACTGAAAGGATTCCTTAAGTGGTGATAAAGGCTGTCAAAGGTTTAGATTTTGGGTGCAGCTTTATCTGGTGGTATGCACTCTAAGTCTAACTTTAAAAAATATTTTCCACCTTTAAACATTGAAGCAAGTTCTCCAATATTCGGTAATGGAAAAGTGTCCGTTATCACACTTTGCTTTAAAGATCTAAGGTCTATGCAAACTCTTAACCTCCCATCAGATTTTTTTGTAATTACTATGGGTGACACCCGATTTGAAACTTCAACAGGCTCTATGATCCCATCCTGTAACATTTCCTGGATTATTTTTTACAATATTCACTCTCCTAAATTTGCGTTGCACTGTTACAGCATTTTCTTTAAAACAATTTTGTGCGCATAACCCTTCCGTTGGCCAAGTTTTCCTTCAAAAACATGCCTAACACAATCCACAATTTCTGCTTTGGAATCTTCCCCACTGCCATAACTTGAGTTGGGGCTCTAGGATTAACAATTATGTGGAGGTCATATTGGTGTAACCATCCTAAAATTGGAGATCCTTGATCTGCCAGATATACTTTGCCATGAATGACTCTTTTAGCAAAAGATATGTGAGTATTTATGTACCCCAAGATGCCAATTGATTCGCTCTGGTATCCTACAGAAGAAATATCTTTGGGTTTTAATTTCTTTCCATTCCACTCCCTATCAAATAGTGATTTAGGGATAATGGCATATCTTGACCCAGCATAAACCATAAGCTGGAAAAGCTGACCATTGATCACAAAAATAGCGTTGGGTCTGTTTTCTCTTTTGTCACCTCCTGACCCTTTCCTCTCATCATCGATGCTCAGTATTTTATCGTATATCTCAACCTCATTGTTCATGACTTCTGAAACAGACATTTACTTTGCCCCTTTGTTTTGCCATTCTTGGAAAATGCTCACTGTAGTCACACTTCCCACATTTCTTGTTCTTTGGGTCAGCCATATGACTTGTACTCCCACAACAGTTTCAATTTTTTGGAGATTGTTTTGATTGGACAAAACTCTTACTGGATTTGCCAGAATATTTCAACACGGCTACAGTGTCTGACTCTGTCTTATAAGTGTCTCCCACCTCTGATACTTCGTGATCATGGTCTCTCTTTTCCAACTCATGCATACGGAAGTCACACTGTTCAACAACTTTAGGTAAATCAATAGCATCCTTCAAAGTGGTGTTTTTAGCTGCCCACAATCTCTCTTTGATTTTCTTGCTTTTGCGCAGAACCATTAATTGATCATGCATAAGTTCATCAGTTATGCCTCCGAATTGGCATGTGGTTGATAACTCTCTTAGTCTGACTACAAACTCATCTATCGATTCTTCCTCTCTTTGATGCTGCGTATAAAATGTATATCTGGTCGTAACCAAATTATCTTCTTTCGCAGATCAGAGTTCCAATCTGTGTCTAGCTTCTTTATAAACATCTTGTATTGCCTGTCCTCTTGGTTCAAGAGCTTGTGGAAGATATCTAAAAACACTCTGACCTTCTTTTCCAAGCGCACTTTACAGTAGAGCTTTCTCAGGAGCCAGACAAAACTCTCGCCCATCTAGGGGTTCTAAATAGTTGTCGAACATTAAAATCCAGTCATCTCATGAAACTGGAGGGATACCTGCTTGAGCTAAAAAACAAGGAGGTGGAATCACAGATATATTAGATGTCATGTTTTCTTCCTTCTTTTATAAGTAATGCGTTGAATACATTTCAAATGATTTTTCTAAAACTTTGATGAAGGTGTGCGTTTTGCCATTGTGAAAGTCAATACACAAAACAATAACCAATATCAAAGTGTAAGGTGTGTGCATCCCCGTCAAATTAAAGGTGCGCACTTGTCAATTTTGTATTAAACCATAATGTTGAAAAGACTCTCCTTTGGCAATCAATAATCATTGTAAGGTGTATGCATCACCTTAATCTGTTTTGTATGTGAGTGCAAACTGGTTTTCGATAGTATTGGGCATTCCTTTAACCAAAGTGGTTGGCGCACAAGTTGGTGTGTGTATCACTTTATCTGCTGCGATGAGCGATATGCCCAAAACTAAGATGTCCGTTGTACGCTGTGACACGTGTACATCAAGTGTCTCTCTGGAACGTACTGTGCAGGCCTAGCAGCCCCGATAGGAAGCTGGCTTTCAATATCAACTTTTACGGCTCACTCCCAATGCAATTTTGTACTTGCCGCTCTCGTTGGCCACTGGCCTTGTAGTCACTCTGGCTGAGGTCCTTTGCACACACGGCAACATCAGCACTGACTTCTTTTACGATGTTGGCGTCTAAGCGGTTCCGTCCGCGCTCTCCCCGCAGCTGCTCTACAGCACTTGAGCAACTTCAGCCATTGCCGAAATTGTTGTAGAGAAATAGTCACATACACTGTCAGGTAAGTTGGTTAAACCAGATTTATTTCAGGAGCTGTAGGGAAAAGCAAATGCTCCCTAGCTGGTCAAGCAGTAACTGACTCGCCACAGAACATTCTCCTCTTCAAACATGATCACGTGGAATCTGACAGATGTCATATTCCATAAAAAAACCTGCACGAGGCAAAGGAACATTACACTATCCTTCCTATCTGCAGTGGCAAGCTGGGAGTCACTTTGAGCTACTTTGTACCTTGTCACATGAAGGATGGCGCCAGCCCTGAATGGGCATATTGAGTCTGGTTTAGAGTTTGGCAGACGGGTTACTCCAACACAAACGTGGCAGAAATCCCATCTGCCGTATTACGATTTCTATAGGCTATTATGGATCGTAATACAGCGGAGGGGATATCCGTCATGTTTGTGACAGTGTAACACTCGCTGCCAAACTCTAAATCAGGCCTTCTGTCCTACATGCCCTGGTTAATTATCTAGGGACTTATAAGTAAGTCAGGCCTTGCCATTTGGTGTATCCAATTCAACATGTACTTTGTATGAGGTTAAAACACTGGCACAGAGGTCTGGTTAGCAGACCTCAGTGCACTCTCAGAGTCGAACAACCTGCAGCTAATAGTACAAATGGGGGAAGGGCAAAAAGTGGGTGGAAACCTGCTAAAAGCCTGTTTCCTTACAGCAGCTATTGTCCATACAGGGGATAGAGCTAAATGACAGGTTGATCTTGACATCGAATTGAGAGATCATCACTGGCGTTACTTCAGTGCACAAACAGGTGCACTCTTACCTAAGTACTAACTGTGATTGATACACTTTTAATTTCTGCATGAAATATATTGCACCCTAGCTATCTTATGGAGGATGGGGCTGCGGGAGGAGACATGGCGTTTACGCTACGGCGAGAATGATGCAGATTTCCTGCAATTAGCCTGGTGATGCCAAGCTGTGATGATTTTCTGGCCACAAGTGGGTGTCTGTATTGTCAAAGTGATTGGTAATACAGTTAGTGAACTCTGTTGGTGGCCTGCTATTCTACATCAATGAAGGGCTGCCAGAGGTGCATAAATGTACTACATTAATGGTACACCTGGCTAAATGCACTGTGGCTATGCATTGGGAATGAGGGACTGTTCCACAGAAAAAACCTGGTTGAGAGATACAGGCCCTCATTACGACCCTGGCGGTCAGGGATAAAGTGGCGGTAATACCACCAACAGGCTGGCAGTAACTACTGCCAAATTATGACTGTGGCGGAAAGCTCTCCGAAAGACAGCCAATGTACCACACCGACCGCCAGGGCGGAAACAACAGCCACCATGGCGGTAGCCACCAACAGCAAGACGGAAGTCAATGTTCCGCCCACCATATTAACACCCTGCAAACCACCACCTTTTCCGGGGCGGTACCAACAACATCAAAATCCTGCCGGAAACAGAGCTCAGAAGTGAAATTGGAGACACAGGGAAGAACCACACTGCCATGGAACCAGAACTGCATGTTTTTCTGATGATATTCTACGTTCTGCTCCACCACGAACACCAACGCTGGTGAAGACGACAACGGTGAGTACAGCCACCTAGCACACAAGGTTGGGGGGAGAAAAACGAGAGTGACACATACACGCACAACACACAAGCAGATGCACTACAAAAACAATTTGACCCCATAACTCGGCTGAATAATGCAAGGACAAAACGATTTCGCCAAAGTGTTTGTAAGAAGATCAACACAGTAGAATAAATAAGTTAGGCGAGATAATAGATATATACATATTTACAGAAAAAGGGACACAGCCCAGTCCTCAATTAGTGTGGGCCACATGGCCACAGGCCAAAGTCCAAGGCCACACTTGTCACCTGCTTCAACATGGAGAGAACACTGCAGGGGCATCAGTTGTTAAATAGGCAGGCACCTCAGGGGGGCAGGGGGGCACCTCAGCCGGGAGATGAAACAAGACCACTGGTTCTGGAGGGGGCAACATGCCCTGTGCTTGATCTTAGGGAGTGATGGGCCACAGTCTCTTGAGTGGGTGTCTTGCTCACTGGTTCTGGGTGGGGCAACATGCCCTGTGCTTGGTCCTGGGGAGTGATGGGACACAGTCTCTCATGTGGGTGTCTTACCCACTGGTTCTGGATGGAGCAACATGCCCTGTGCTTAATTCTGGGGAGTGATGGGCCACAGTCTATCGAGTGGGTGTCTTGCCCACTGGTCTGGTTCTGGATGGGGCAACATCCTCTGTGCTTGACCCTGGGGATTGATGGGCCACAGTGTCTCGAGTGGGTGTCTTACACACTGGTTCTGGAGGGTGCCTGCCGCACAGCAGCCCATGGAGGCAGGGTTACATAACGTCCACTGGTGGTGACGGCTGCACAGTGGTGCTGCTGGTGGGGGGGAGGCTCCTGCACATCCCCTTCACCCTCGGACAGATGCACTGTGGTGGTGCTGCTGGTGGGGGAAGGCTCCTGCACATCCCCTGCACCCTCGGATGGATGCACAACCATGATTGGTGGTGGGGGCTCCGTCTCAGTCCCTGGTCCATGCTCCTTGCCCTTCCTGCCTGCTGGTGCAGGCTCCTTGCTCTTCCTGTCTGCTAGTGTATACTCCTCGCTCTTCCTGCCTGCTGGTGCAGGCTCCTTGCTCTTCCTGCCTGCTATTGCAGGCTCCTTGGCCTTTCGGTTGGCAGGTGCAGGCTCCTTGGCCTTTCGGGTGGCACATGCAGGCTCCCTGGCCTTCTTGCCTCCTGGGGCAGGCTCCTTTCCCTTTAGGCTGGCTGGTGCAGACTCCTTCCCCTTCAGTACATGTGGCCTGGATCACTTTCCACCACAAGTGGGTGCGGTTACGACTGGGCCCGTGGACTGTGTGGCTGAAGTGCTTGGCTGGGTTTGTGATACCCTGGCCATACGTGCAGGACGGGGGTAGGGGTAGGGAAGAGGTCAATGGTGGATAGGAACAGTTTTTTAGGGACATTGGGGCGGGAAGAGGGAGAAGAAATGGGAGTGGAGGATGAGGGTGTGGTTGTTGGAGGTGTCTGCTGCTTTTGAGCGCAGGTGCACAGGCTGTATGCTGTTGTGAGGTGGATGGCTGTTGGGTGTCTGAGTACTTGCGTTTGTGTACTTTAGGAGGGGGACAGATACAGTGGGAGAGGACACAGGGGATGTGTGTATGGCTGTTGTGGAGGTGTCTGCCAGGGAGGTGTGTGTTCTGCTTAGTGTGGTGATGATGCTGGTAGTGGATGATGATGTAGTGCATGAAGGTGTGAGTGTAGACATGGCTGGGAGGGAGGTGGTGGAGGGTGAGATATTGGAAATAGTGGATGTTGTTGTGTCTGCAACTGGATGGTGTTTGTGTGAGTGCCTGTGGGATGAAGTGTGGTGCTTGTGTTTGCCTGTGACACTTCTGGGTGTTGTGTTGTGTGCATGCTTGTCTGTATGTGTGCCTAGGATAGGTTGTGGTTGAGGGGAATGGGACTGGGCAGTGGAAGTTGGAGGGGGGATGGTAGAAACAGGGACAATGGCTGCCATCAGAGAGGAGGCCAGAGCCTGAATCGATCTCTGTTGGGCCGCCAATCCATTGTGAATGCCCTCCGGGAATGCTTTAGATTGTTGCATCTGGGCTGCCAGCCCTTGGATGGCATTCACAATGGTTGACTGCCCTACAGAGATGGATCTCAGGAGGTCAATAGCCTCCTCACTCAGGGCAGCAGGGCTAACTGGGGCAGGGCCTGAGGTGCCCGGGGCGAAGGAGATGCCCATCCTCCTGGGTTAGCGGGCACGGGCAACTCGTGAGGGGCTGCCGGGAGGGCAGTGCTGGTACGGGGGTGGCGGCTGTACCCGTAGCTGGGGTGGTCACAGAAGTGTCCGCCACCACCAGGGAGCTTCCATCGGAGGAGGTATCTGTGTCAGAACTGTCCCCTCCAGACTCCGCCGTGGTGCTCCCCTTGCCCTCTGTCCAACTGGTGCCCTCACTGTCGGTGGACTCTGCCTCCTGTGTCCTGTGGGATGCAGCTCCCTCCATCACCGGTGCCTCTGCTCCTCTGCCAGATGATGCTAATGCACAGAAGGAAAGGATGACAAAACAAAACAGGGGAGGGAAGAGACAAAGGATACACTGGGTCAGTGGCTGCACCAACACCACTGTTGGCGTACACAGCACCCTCACACACAGGGAACAGGTTTACGCAATATCCATTGCACTACCAGAGAAATTGCTTGCCACCAAGGCATGGGGAGGGGCACACACCACCAAATGCAGCACACCTGGGACCCACACAGCCCTGACCAGCAGTGGATGCCTACGAGCAAGGTAGCAAGATTATCCCTTCAGAACCCTAGCCACCAGGGGACCTATGCTGCAATGTCAGGCCTGGCCTAGGGGCACCCACTGACACACATCCCCCACCCGGATACCACCCTACCATGCGTAAGTTGTAATGATGGGCACTGTACTCACCCTCTTGTGGCTGCTGTGATGCCCTCAAGCACCCATCCAGCTCTGGATAGGCCACCACAAGTATGCAGGCCATCAGGGGGGTCAGGGTTCGACAGGCACCCCTTCCTCGTTGGGAGGCTATCCCCAGCTGGGCCTCCATTGTCGTCCATGCCCCTGGTCTCAGGTCCTCCCACCGTTTGCGACAGTGGGTGCTCTGCCTGCCATAGACCCGCAGGGTCCGCACCTTCTTGGCGATGGCATGCCATATACCCTTGTTTTGATGGGCACTGGCCTGCAGAGGCAATACACACAGGAAAATACCATTAGACAAACAGTCCTGCCTGTTACACATATGGCCCACCATACCCCTTCCCATCACCATTTCCACACACATGGCCCAGCACACAACCTGTATGCCACCAAGAGGACATCGACCTACCCCCCTTACACAAGGCCTTCACACACACAACTCCATGCATTCATGCCACATGCATCGTGCTCACAGTATACTCACCTGTTGGTCTGGAGGCCCATACAGCAGTCCGTACTGGGGTAGGACCCCATCCACCAGTCTCTCCAACTCCTCCGAAGTGAAGGCTGGGGCCCTTTCCCCAGTCACACGGGCCACGGTAGGTTCCGGACACAGGTCACACCAGCACATGCAGTGTAGGTCCTCTCCTATGGAAGGTCAGGTAGCAAGTGAGGAATCAGATGGAAAATAACGGTCACGTCCACGGCGGTGCATACCGTCACCGCCGGCGTAGATCACCATTGGCCACTGTAACCCCTTAGGGCCCAATGTTAGCCAATGAGGAGTTGTACGACAGTTCCCGACTGCCTCCCACAACGGCGCACGTCAGCGGAATTACCTCACTTCCACCTGTCCCTCCACACAGGACAGGCGGATGCCATTTCGGGGGGGGGTGGGCAGGCCCTGGAATAATGCTGCGTCACAGGAGATATTAGCACATACTGGACAAATCACAATGACCCATTACATGTTTACAGGATGCAAAGTACTGTTGTAGCTCCATTGTTCAGTAACTGGCTCCTCACTCTTTTGTCCCTTAGATTCCTATCGCTGCGGATGAATAGGAGATGGAGACATACCCCTGTGTACAAACCCCTGGTGGACTTGGCAACACTGGAGGACAGGCACATTATCCTCACCTATAGACTTGACAGGGCCACAATCACAGAGCTGTGTGCCCAGTTGAAGCCTGACCTGATATCTGCTATCCGTCACCCTACTGGGATCCCCCCTCTTATGCAAGTGCTAGCTGTGCTCCATTTCCTGGCAACTGGTTCTGTCCAAGTGACAGTGGGCTTGGCAGCAGAAATGTCACAGCCAATGTTCTCAATAGTGCTGACAAGAGTATTGTCTGCCTTCATAAAACACATGTGCAGCTACATTGTTTTCCCCTAGGTTGAAGATTTGGCCACAGTGAAGGTCGAGTTCTATGCAATGGGACATATCCACCACATAATTGGGGCGATTGATGGAACACATATTACATTTGTCCCCCCACGATAGAATGAACAGGTGTTCAGGAATCGTAAGAATTTCCACTCCATGAATGTTCAGATGGTGTGCTTGGAGGACCAGTACATCTCCCACGTCAAGGCTAAGTATACTGGGTAGGTGCATGATGCCTTTGTCCTAAGGAATAGCAGCATCCCAAATGTGATGGGCCAACTACAGAGGCACAGGTTGTGGCTAATAGGTGAACCCTGGTTCCCACCCAGTATATGTTGGTGTATGGGTATGGTGAGGGCCATATAGGATAGAGTGTGGCTAAATGTTGTCCCTCAATATTTGCAGGTGACTCTGGTTACCCAAACCTATCATGGCTGCAGACCCCTGTGAGGAATGCCAGGACAAGGGCAGAAGAACGTTATAATGAGGCACATGGGTGAACCAGAAGGATAATTGAAAGGACCTTTGGCCTCCCGAAGGCCAGGTTCCGGTGCCTACATCTAACAGGTGGATCCCTGTGCTGCTCACCAAAGAAGGTCTGCCAGAGAGTGGTGGCATTCTGCATGTTGCATAACCTGGCCCTCAGACGCCATGTCCCATTCCTGCAGGAGGAGGAGGCTAGAGATGCCCGTGTGGCTGCAGTAGACCCTGTGGACAGTGAGGATGAGGAGGCAGAGGATGAGGCCAACAGAACATGTGTGATCCGACAATACTTCCAATGACATACAAGTAGGACAGTGTTACTTCACATTTCAATGACTTTTGTTTTGGTTTGTGTGGCAATGGCATGCTGATATTTTCAACTTCTAGGCCCACTTACTGTTCCCTCTGGCAATTCATTTTGCAGATGTTGGTGACCTGACAATTACTCCTGGTGTGATCACTACAGCCAGCTACAGGTCATTAATCTATGTTCATTCTCTGTACAGTTGATTTGCAATGTTTGTACCTGTTACAATGAATACATGTTTGATATACATGACATACTCCAAAATGTTTTTTTTTCAAAGGGTGTTTATTGAAGTGCTAATATATGGAGGGGCAAGTGCAATGGGATGGGGTGATGATGGAGGAAAGTCCAGGGTATTGTTCCAGTCTGTTTGTAGCACAGGTGCATTGTCCAAAGGGACATAGGAAGGGGAGCAATGGCAGTTCAAGGTGGACAGGGTGACTGAGTGGGACACAAGGGTGACAATCAGGAGAGTCTAATTTTCTGGCAGGGTCTTGGTAAGTGTCTCTGGCTTCTGTCTGGATCGCAGGGAATGTTTGCGGGGTGGTTCTTCTTCTTCCGGGGGAGGGGTGCTGGTGGTCTCTGAGTCCTGTGGCGGGGCCTCCTGGCGGAGGTGGAAGGCTGTTCAGATGTCTGGCTAGTGGCAGGGGCCCGCTGGTGTGAGACTGCCTCCCTCATAATGTTGGCCATGTCTGCCAGCACCCCTGCAATGGAGATCAGGATGTTGTTAATGGCCTGCAAGTCCTCCCTGATCCCCTGGTACTGTCCCTCCTGCAGCCGCCTGTTCTCCTGCACATTGTCCAGGATCTGGCCCATCGTGTCCCGGGAATGTTGATAGGCTCCCAGGATCTCTGCGGGTGCCTCCTGGATAGTCGGTTCCCTGGGCCTGTCCTCCCCCTGGCACACCACAGTCCTCCCAGTGTCCCTGTTGGCCTGTGCCTCTGTCCCCTGAACTGTGTGCCCCCAGCCACTGACCCCAGGTCTCTGATTGTCTTGGGTGCGAGGTGTGCCCTGGGGTCCCTATAGAGATGGACACACTGCTGATTGATGTGTCCTGGGGACCGAGGTATGGGTACTCTGGTTGGGTGCTGTGGTGGTGTTTCCTGATGTGGGAGGCTCTGTGGTGGAGTGTGTCCGGGCCTGGGTAACCGGCTGTCCAGTGGTCCCTGATAAGCCAGGTGGGTCATCCAGATCCTGAAGACCAGAGTTGCTGTCATCACTGTGGGCCTCTTCAGTTGGGGGACTGGATAGTGCTGGCACCTCCTCTCCGGTGACATTGGCTGGGGTACCTGGGGGATGTAAATGATGTGTTATGTTTTCTGTGTCTGACATATTGTACAGCTGTGGCTTCCCCTCTTTGGTTGGATTTGCCCTGCCAGCTTTCACTTGTGTATGTTAGTGCATGGTGGGATAGTTAATTCTCTATAGTGTGAATGCTTTAGTGATGAGTGCCCATGCAGGGCTGTGAATGGTGTCAATGCATTGGTACAGCATGGAGGGCTTGGCATTGGAATGCGTGAGATGTGATGGTGGGCTGTGTAGAAAGTAGTGGAGTGGAGGGAGTGAGGGTGAGGGTATGTGATGGCATGCAGGTAGAGGGGTGATAGTAGTAGAGAGTTGACTTACCAGAGTCAAGTCCTCCTCCAACTCCGGCCAGGCCCTCAGGATGCAGTATTGCCAAGACCTGCTCCTCCCATGCTGTGAGTTGTGGGGGAGGAGGTGGTGGTCCACCGCCGGTCCTCTCGTTCGCGAGCTGGTGTCTTGCTGCAATGGAATGTACCTTCCCCCGTAGGTCATTCCACCTCTTCCTGATGTCATCCCTTCTTGAGTGCTGTCCCACAGCGTTGACCCTGTCCACAATTCTCTGCCATAGCCCCATCTTCCTGGCTATAGATATCTGCTGCACCTGTGCTCCAAATAGCTGTGGGTCTACCCTGACAATTTCCTCCACCATGACCCTTAGCTCCTCCTCTGTGAAACAGGGTGTTTTTGTGGTGCCATGGGTGTTGGTGATGTGTGTTGGTGAGGGTGTGTTGGGTAAAGTGTTGGGGTGTGTGATGTGGAATGCGTGAGTGGTGTGTAGGTGCGAGTAGTGTGTGGCTCTAGTTGTGTCAGTGGTCTTGGTGTCTCTCTGCTGGCAATGGTTTGTAATCGTAGAGGGTTGTGGGTAATGTGGATGTGTATGGGTGTCAGGTGTTTGTTGTTTGAATTGTCCAATGTGGTGTTGTTTTGTTTGTGTTTGTCCATTGTGAGCGCTGCGGTATGTACTGCCAATGGTTTACCGCCGTTGAATGTCTGCCGTGGTGATTCATGGGTCGTAATGTGGTAGGCGTAGTTCTGTTGGCGTAACAGCATGGGTTTTGGGACCGCCAGTTTATCACTGACCTTTGGTCTGGCAGATTTGTGTATGTGAATACTGACGGATTGGTGTGTGTGTCATAATATGGTGAACTGTGGCAGCGGTAAGTTGGCGATCGTTAGCTTGGTGGTAAGTGGGATTTACCGCCAATGTCATAATGAGGGCCACAATGTACTATAACAAACAATTGGCTGCTTTGATGGTGGCTAGGTCCAGACCAAAAGATAACTGGGGACAACTCGGTGCATACCTAGCACTGTAAAGAATCTTTCTTGAGGCTTTGGGAGGAATGGTGCTCGAATAGGGTTGAGTGTAACAATCTCAGTGAACAGAAAGATAGAGCTTAAAGTTGGAGTTAGCTTGCTGGCCCCACTGCTCTGATACTAAAGAGGACATCTTCTAATAGATTGGAGGACAGTTGAACATGTAGAAAGAAACAACATGAATTGAGTGTACTTTTTATACTGCATGAATATGTTACATAACAGGATGCAAACTTTGTCATGAAACTCCACTACTGTTGATACTACTAAGTGGGACTTTTTAATATAACTCAATTATGCAATAGTTACATTCCATTAGAAGTTGGGGCTCGGAGAGAGACAATAAATATAAAAGAAAAACTTTCAAAGAATAATAAAAGTACTGTTTAGTCATATGACACACGCACTATGACATTGTCAGTGACTCTGATTTTATGGTGATGGTCGATAGAATCAGGGAATGTACCAGACAGTCTTCCAGTCAACCAAGGGCTATTGCTGGGCCCCAGTTGACCTTTCTAGAGGAGATGAAAGAAGGTAGGGCTAGTCAGGTAGCTCACTCTTTTGTTCAGACAACAGCAGAATCCATGCACTTTCCCCCATTCATTGCCAAGGTTTTGATTCTTTTCAGGCATATCTATTTAAACAGGTGTGATCCAGTGTGGTCATCACGTTGAGGCCTTGTTTTTAGATCTCACCTACAGACATATTTTAGTTGTCTTTTCTCAAAGACCTATTGGTTCAATAAAAACACACAGAGTCGACTTTGGTTGAGCCATTGTTTACAATGTTGTCACTTTCTTGTCAATCTCACTTGCCTGCTTCATATACAATGGCTTTCCTTCCTCTTCATGTTTGTCCATCTCCTGGAGCATACCTTCTTTATACTTTTGATTGTCTGACTTGAATCCTTCCACTACTTCACATGAGGGAACTACTTTTTTTCTCAATGGACCCCATGGAAGTATATTTGTTTTCATGCTCTCTCCCCCATGTGCTGCTTCCCCCATCACATTCCCAATCCTTGTGCTCTCAGTGTTGCTGTGCACGCCTCCCAACTTGTCCATCAAAGCAGATCATATAGATGTTTTGCCAGGGTATGAAAAAAGAGCAGCCTTCATTTAGTGGGTTTGATTTTATCTCCTGTTTTCCACACGCTGCATTAAAACCCGGGCACTGACACACAATGCCAGCATTCATGCCACTTGAGGGCGGGATGGTGCACTAAGCTGGCATTTTAGGTAAAAGATGCATGTATCATGTCTGAAAAGGAGATGTCTCTACTAAAGGCCCATACATCTAATCATTGGGCTGCTGGTGAACACCGAATAGCTCTAGTATTTGTTTCAACTTCGAGTCCTGTGTGAAGTAAATTTCAAGCATTTTCCTTCAAATTACGACACGTCCTTATTCTTTTTAAATTTTGTTCCAAATGTATTTAAAAAAAAATAAACTATGCCATTTATAAAGATTAAAAATATTAAATTCAAATTTACAGTTGCAAGCTATCTTAAGATTTGTGTTTGCTTTCGTGCACTATTTAGATAAGCTTTACAAACCAGCACTGGCAAAACCGGTAGCATGGCACTTTTATAAATGTGAGCCCTGCTGGCTTTGCCAATGCTTGTTTCATACCTGGGTTTGGTAATCCAAACCAGACAACTGGCTACAATGGCCTGTGGAAGGGAGGTGGAGAGTAATATTCGTCGTTTTGACTTGAACTTGGACAAGGGAGGCAGCTGCCTAAACGGACTTTGCTGCCTTGCTTGACATCTGCCTTCTTGAGATTAAAATATAGAGATACGCTGGAGACCCCCACAACAAGATATGCTTTTCATCTCATACTCTGGGAAATGGGTGTCAATGATACAGATCATGGCAAACATTGGGTGATCTAGGTAAAAAGGCCCGTCCACTACAACTGTCAGCTGCCACAAAGTACAGGGGTGATGTTATGGTCTAGAGGGTTGCTAGCAAGGAGCTTGCTACAGAAACATTTATAACACCTGCAACGGATCCTGCAGAGAAATCTTCTTTGCATGAAAACATGCAGGGTTTGTCAGAAATGCTTACATGAGGAGCTAGGTGGCACAAAGCTATTGTGCCGGCGATTGTGAACCCTTAAAATGTTTTCCAATAACGTTATCATTATCTAAGTGACAACATGGACTTCCGCAAGGAGATGAAGGAGTAATATGCAGTCACAACCTGTAAATGTAGGTAAGAATCAATGTGGACCCTTTCATCTCTGAACAACAGCTAGGATGTTAGGCAAATACTGCGACTAAAGATCTAAATAATTAACAAACTGGACAGTTTTGTGGATGATTTCCTGGAAAACATCAAGCTGGAGTCTGTTCTCCAAAACTACATCTCCCAACACTCCTTGTAGTCCATAACATGCCCAGTCCCAGGCCTGGCCTCCTATAAATGTCTCTGCCTCCTTAGTCCTTCCTCTTTCTTTACTGCTTGCCACCAGAGATAAGTCTTCCTTCATATTGCTATTTGTTTCAACTGTTAAGTTTGTTTATATTGTTGACACCTACGGCTGTGGAGCGGGAGTGGGGGTTTCAACAGCGCTTCACTTGTGAACTGTTTGTTCCCCTCGCAGGCCGTCGCGCTCCCTTGATGATGGAGTTAATAGGTTTATTATTTAGGAATTCAGTCGCTCGACTCGAGCGCCGACGCGCTTCCAATTTGTTTATTCTATTTTTAGGGACTCCGAGTGCCCTGTGATCGGAGCGCTCCATTAGCCCGTCAAACTTAGCGAGGCTAAGCAGCCCCAGTGGAGCTGTGCGAGTGCCGGACGCAGAGGACGTAATCCTCTTTCGATGTTTGTGTGCGCATGCGCGATCCGTTCTCTGACCATGATTCTAGGTAGAGATCGGCTTGTGTGCTGCGCGACATTCACAACTTCACATTTTCACCCCTGAACGCCCAACTGGGCGCAAAAACATTTTTCAGGCTTCTGCCTAGAGGAATTTGTGCAGGTGCTCCTTCCACTTTTGAATTAGGCCGTTTTGAGTGTTATCAGCTCTCTCTAAATTGGAGATTTCTCCTCTTTAACCTGCTGGGGCTCTCCCCCCGTTGAACTCCTCCACTCCACTTGCTTCTCCAAGCATGGCATACTATGCAGAAAAGGATAAATTTTACCATGATGAGACGGAAATGCCTTATGAGCATCAGATGGAGGAGAGACTAGTACAGGCCCTGGGTCACCATGCACAGGACTCTGTTAACCAGGCCCTGATAAAAGCTTTAAAGTCTTTTACTCATGCACTAGTGAGGTTTGGTCAAAGGGAACTGATGGGGCGAACCCCCTCTTAGTCGCTGATTTGAGAAAATCAGTCGCCTGATGTGGGCTTTGCCCAGCGAGCCGCAGTGGGACCTACTTCCTCGGTGGAAATTTTCACGTAAATGGATCTTCTGTCCTAAAGGATCATGAGTATGGGGCTGGGGTCAATTTAGTTCCACCAGAGTTTTTTCCTGCCCCGTGCTGAAGTTTACCATTCCTCCGCCTCACATACTTCTGACTCCGACCAAGTGGAGGCAGAGCCCAAACAGCCCACAAAGCGCAAACGCAAGAGCCATAATACCATGTCGGAATCTACTCCTCAAAAGAATGTTCTTATTGATCTTGTGGATATCATACACCTGAGGTCTACTGAATAAGTTCCTTGTATGGAGGTTGCACACTATGTGCAGGACCACCTGCGTAAAGGTTTTGATAAAGATGTGCGCAACACCTTACGCTCAGAGTCTCCTCGCCCTTCCCTAATTGGCAAAGTGGCAGATACCCCGGAATTAGACCAGAGTGTAGCCACATTTCTTTAAATATTTGCCAAGGACCTGAAAAAGGGCTTCGATCGGGCCTGGAGAGGATGTCAGGATAAACTCCTCGACATACCAGGACACATTACCAAGATCCTTGAATTCGCTGTACAGGCAAAGGATTCCAGTACTCCTTTAGATCCGGAAGCCATTTTGAAATGGGCACAGAGGGCAATGTGCCTCCTGGGCAATGCTAATTGTGCTATGTCCACAGAACAGCGTAAATCATTTTTAATGCGGATAGATCCTAAGCTGGCTGAGCTGGCCCCATTGGAACCAGGTACACTTGCGAATGGCCTCCTTTTTGGTGAGAAATTTGTCAAAGACTTGGGCAAATAGGTCTCCGACTTTTCAGCCTTGGATAAGGCTCAAACTTCGATGAAACGGATCTTTAACAGGGGCTTTTTTGCCATGGCCGGACGCTATCGAGGCCGGGTGTCAGGCTGGGGTTTCTATCAGGCCTCAGTAGATTATATCCAGAGAGGTCATGGTTGCTACCAGAATGCATCAGGATTCTACCCTTCCCGAACCAGGAGAAGCCGTGGTCACACCTACACAGGCAGAAACCAAGGTGGTTTTCAATGCCACTGATGCCACAGCATCAGGTGTGGATTATTCCCTTTTCAGAAGTTATTCTGGGGGCAGACTAAGGTGGCACTTTGCCGCTTGGGCACAAATCTCTCAAGATCCTTGGGTTCTGCAGACAGTTCAAGGTTACAGACTGGAGTTGTACTCCCCTCCCAAACAGGAAGAGTTTCCTCTTCCACTCTGTTTTTCCCAAACCGAGAGCAGTTTCATAGACAAAATTGCTTCTCTCCTTCACAAACAAGCCATAGTTTCTACGGTTCCCCACCCAGTGGGTGAACATCCTTTAATTTGTAAACCTTTGTGAGGGATTCAAATGCTCAAACTCCCTCAACCTAAGTATACAACTTTATGGGACATGGATATTGTTTTGGGTTTTCTGAGAAACTGGCCATGTGACAAGGATCTCTCTGGTAAACAGTGGTCAGCTAAACTCACCATTCTTTTTTCTCTCATTTCCTGTCGGAGGGTGTCTGATGTTCTAGCCCTGGATTTGGCAGGTAGAGAATTTATCCTTCTGGAGTTTCTTTCACTATTTCTAAACGTACAAAGACGGCATCCAAGTGCATTTCATATCTCGCTTTTCCTCATAATCAAAAGTTGTGTTGCGAGATGTTTAAAAGCTTATGAGGCTTGTACTAGAGATACACAAGGCCAATTACTGATATCTCTTCAGAGTCCTTTTTCTCCAGTATCTTCAGCTACTTTGGCCAGATGGGTCAAATGGTTATTGGGGGAAGCGGGTATAGACATTACCACATTTGGAGCACATTCTGTGTGTGGTGCCATGGCTTCTAAGTCTTTTGCAGCCGGTTCCCGTTTAGAGGATATTATGGCGGCCGCAGATTGGTCATCCTACAATACGTTTAAGGTTTTTTTATCATAAGCCTATTGTTGATGTGGCATCTGCAGTGGTGGATCAGCTTTGAACTAGCACAATCCGAAGCCTCCGGTCCTACATAGAATTAAAAAAAATTCTAGGTATTGCATCAAGAGTTTTCAACTCTATTAAGGACACAGAGGCGAGGATTATCCCACCCAGATTAAGAGATTCTTTTCATATTCTTGCAATTGTTATGTGATTACATGATAAAGAATTTGTTATTTACGCATAATCTATTGTTTTCATGTATTTTACTTTATACCCACCCATGTATTGAATTGTCATTATCAGTTTATTAGCACATGTTCTTTTGTTCATAGGATCGGATAATAAGGCCCTAGATGTGCATTGGATGGTCGTTCCAGTTCAACCACTGGCTACAGTTCGTTGTTCCCCTTTGGGACTTAGAGAATTCAGTTCGTGGATGTCAGATTGTCTTCGGTTTATTATTGCAAAGAAAGAGGAAGGACTAAGGAGCTGGAGACATTTATAGGAATCCAGGCCTGGGACTGGGCATGTTATGGATTACAAGGAGTGTTGGGAGATGTAGTTTTCTGTTTAACTAATGTTGATTGGCTGCTGTAAACTTTCAGTAGAGAAAGAGAAAGCATAATCCTCGCCTCTGTGTCCTTAATAGAATTGAAAATTCTTGACACGATAGCTAGAAAAAATGTTAGCCCCCAGGCTCATCATTGGAACACTCAAAAGAAAGTAGGTGTGTTGTTCCATTGCTGTACTAAATGATAAACTTTGATGAAAAGGGTTTTTGAGGAGTACACTGCAATTGGTTTAAATCTTTTCAAACGCTTAAATTTTAAACCAATACCAGGCCTTTTACAGAGCAGAAACCCAAGATAGACTTTAAAGGCAATAGTGATATTGAATTCATATTTAACGCACAAAATAGTGCCCATGTCAGTTGCCTTTGGAATGTAATGCAACTGTAACACCTAAACTACATTGTCGAATCTATGTACTTATTCTCTCATTAACAGTCAGAAAAGTGCATTGGACTTGTTTCAAATTGGCTGGATTTAGATATTACAAAACACTGTGGATAGAAATTTATTTCCATATGATACATTTAAATGCAATCTTTTAGTTAACTAAAGCTTACTTAAGCTTCATACGACCCTTAGCCACGGGCATACCGAGCATTTACACATCTCACTCTTGATGCAGCAGTGCCATCTGTAAATGGGACTGAAACGCTGGGCTAGTTTTAGAAGAATATAGTGCTTGCCATGGAATGTTTTGCTGAGGACAACACTTTACGGCCAATAAAATGGAGGTCCTCGTGTGATTGTGAAATATCTCGTCCTTTGGGGCACCATGAACAAAGACTTTAATTTTGAATAGTTCTATGAGGCTGCACAGAGAGCACATGGACTACTTTCCCAAAAGTGCAGCAGGATTCCTTGCTTCCCAAACCAATGCTTGTCTGTAGGCAGATCCTACCACCCTCTTGTCTTAGTGTCCCTTAAGTGTATGAATTAAGATATGTGGTGCTTTGATGCAGAGTAGGCAGTGGAATGTCGTTTCTAAGACCTGTACAATCGAATGCACTTGTAAAGCTAGCAAGCAACTTCGTTGCTACAGACACGCACTAGGCAGTAGTCTTTTCTTATTTCATCTGAAATATTTTGTACATTCTATTTGTCTTTCAATGCACCATGTTTTCAGATTACAAACCCACAAGCACCGAAAAGAACGGTCATAAATAAAACTTTATTAAAAAAATACAAATTTGTTTGTTTTTATAAAAAATGTAACGGAGTCCAGAAATCTTCTTTTAAATACTCATTAGTCATACTAATATTGGAATAATATATTTTTTATATAATTTTTGTAACACCTATTTCCCAGTTTGAGTCAGCAGGCCTAGACTGGTTAAAAAGCTTTGGTGAGTTCCTGCACTCTCAAAACATACAAACAAAAGCTCAGCCACGTGCATCGACTTTTTCTTGTGATCTGTAAAATAGCCATAAAATTCAGTTTCACAGTGACCTTAAGCCACTTCAATTTT
This sequence comes from Pleurodeles waltl, assembly GCF_031143425.1. NCBI lineage: Eukaryota > Metazoa > Chordata > Amphibia > Caudata > Salamandridae > Pleurodeles > Pleurodeles waltl. Next base: position 405,228,438 of record NC_090440.1, read on the forward strand.
AGATGGATTCCATTAAATAGTATAACAATTCCTTCACTGTCTGCAGAACTGTGTGTATTCCTGCGTGTGTATTCCCGAATCCTTCCATATACCATGTAAAGTCTTCATAATGTCTTTAAAAAGTACAACAGTGCTCTTACAAAGTGAAACCATAAAATTGCTCTCATTCCAAGGTTTGATGGCAGTGAAAAAGAGGTAATTGTTTGGTGACTGCCATCATCTTTCAGATATGGACACAAAGTCAGATCACAAACGGTGCTCTCCATAGACTCCAAGAGATCTCGCAGGTACTTCTTTTTTGGCGCAATCACCAGGTGCAGAGATTATTTAAATATAATTGTTTCAAAGGTAGATGACAGTCATGATAAATTGGTACCAGAGAATTGAGACAGGTCTCGGAAAGGCGTCAGCATTGAGATACCATAGCTTCCAGATGTGTGGTTTTCTCAGAAATTGACATTTATTTCCCGGTAGACCACTCAAGCAAGTATAGGTATAGTCCTTTTCATTCTGATGAACTATGTATTGCAGCAGTTGGGCAAAATCTTTTTCTTGTCTGGAATGCTCAGTTTGGTTATAGTTTCTTTGTTTTCTTCTTTTAGATCCACAGTTTTCTTCACCTCCCTGTGTAGAGTAGATCACATCATTACATAAAATTAGACACTACACTCAAAATGATTTAGTAATTTCACGCAAAAAGTGAACATAGAAACTGATTTAGCTGCAATTATTGCCAAAAGTCTGATTTCAAAGTTAAGGTACATTCCTATGAAAAAAACCAGGCTAAATAAAACAGCTCAGTATGGGGCACAATTAGTAAGCCATTTGTTTGAAAACACAAACATTTCATGGTAGGCCTAGATGAAAAGAGTTAAATTACACCACTTGAAGGTGTTAAACTTCATCACAAAGTGTATTACGGTGGATGGACCAGGCAAATCATTAGATTCTCTTTCATGGCGATTTGTGTTTATTCATATTGCGTAACCTAATGAAGATTTGAATGCCTTTTTTCAGGCACATTCCTGTGCTGGAAATCTGCAAATTTATATGTGCACTATTGTGTAGAACTAAGCAAATGCTTGGCCTGGATAGTAGCCTTTGAGAATGGCTTTGCTTGAATTGTTCTCCATCTCAGACCCATCATCATTTTATTGACGGTCTTTGTGGTTGATTAGCGTTCAAGGCTATCCATATATCTTTGGTGTGATCTTTCTTTTTTACTAATATGTTTTCTTTACCTGTTTTGATTGTATGGATTTAGTTACATTGATTTTAGGGAACCTTGTTACACACTTGATAGGATTATGTTTGTGCATCAAACACATAGGGCAGGGTAAAGGTTACGCAAATCTTCTGCAATGAATGAAGATGTAGGTTCAAGACTGACCGTTGCTTTGCTTTAATTTAGTTTTCCTCTGACGATTTATTATTTTGACTTTAGATGTTAGATTTGAACTACATATGTATTATGCTTTGAGTTTTTTTTATTAGCTTTGTGGTTGATTAAGATTCAAGACTATCTGTAGTTCTTACTTTTTGAAATTAGTATTAAATTAGATCTATATAGCTATTCTTTGTATGGTATACTATTTGCCTATTTATCTTTGGTGGGCAATGATTATTCAGTATGGCATGTTTTCTTTTTTTACTGGTTTATTAATATGTGTGTTTAGTTGTTTAGGGACGTTCAGGCAGTGTTGCTGTCCTGCTGTCTCCCTGGGACTCACTGTCCCACACTGCATTGCTACTGAGGAAGAGGGGCTGTATCTGATTTCCCCACACTGCACGCTCCATCAGCATCCTACCACCTTCTGTGGTGCAGAGCATTCAGGGAGTGTTGCTGTCCTGCTATCGCCCTGACAATCATTGTCCCACATTGCATCAGTACTGAGGAGTAGGGGTTGTACCTGATTTCCGTGTGTGCTTTTTCAGCACCCTATCAGCTTCCGCAGTGTGGGACATGCCTGGGAAAAGTACAGGCCAAGGGCAGGCTCATCCTGTGCTCATCAGTGCCAGAAAGAGCCAGGGCGGGGCCTAGAACCTTGGATAAACTGTTGGAAATCATTGCTTATTGTGGTAAGAGCATTCGCTCTACTGCCATCTCAGCATTTGACTGCACCACCTCTGGCTGGCTTGGTGAGAGGATCAGTTGAACCTTAACCAATAGGAGATGTCGCTTGCTGTACATGGGTGTGCTGGGACCCTCAAGTTCCTGTTGTTGTATGGTAGGTCTCACCCCTCGCCTGCATCGTTTTTAAGGCCCCTCACATAAGACTGATTTTTGCTCCTCAGTACACAGGATTGTACTGGAACTGATAAAAGGGACGGTAAGGTATTCTTCTGGCACTGGGGCTTACAGTCTTTTGTTGCTTCACGACAACCTCCTCCCAACACAACTTTGTTTTTGTCTTTATCACATATATGTCTTCTCAAACAAGCTGATTTATTACCCCTCAGTTCATCTGAATCTACCTGAACTGATAAAAGGGACCATAAGGTATTCCACAAGTAATTGGGACCCTCAGCCTGTTTGTACTTTTCAGCATCTCTATTGCGACATCCTAGACTGATGGGGTGGGTTTTCCCTCTACTGTAGTCAAACTGTAATGAGCTAGGCGGCCACTTTGTGGTTGTTGATTTGGCAGACTAATATTCTGTTTAGCCAATACAATTTGGCATGGTCCAGACTTACGGCAAGAAGCCCTTGTTAGTGGTATTTTAATACATACTTGCATTGTATTTTATCTTCTCCTCTAAGCTGTTGCCAACTCCCCTATTATGGCATTCGGACTCCCTGAACTACCTGGTCTTATTTTATTTTCTCCTATATTACGTGAGATGGTACCCTCCAGGAACAGAGTAACATTAGGTTGTGTGTTGTTGGTTTTGATCTGCCATTCTGGCCAAAGTGCTTTAGGGACTTGGTCACTTGTATTAAATCTTTTTCCTGATTATTTTAACTCCCAAGAACTTTTTTAATGACTGAATTTTAGAAATGTGTTTTTATTTATAAATTTGAAGAAATTCTTTCCAGTCTTTTGAGAATATTAACGATTGAAGTGGATTGCCTAGTGCTAAACATACCTGCCATTTATGGTTTATTATCTGTTTAAGCCCTGATATTAGATGGCAGGCTTTTTTGCCTTTGCCATAGGGGAAAAAAAGCTTCTGAACTGCCAACAGAGGTAAAAAGGCGAGGGAGCAGGCAAATCATGTGTCACCAAATTGTGCCCTATACGAAACTTATGTTCTCCTGGAAGTAGTGGAGGGACCCTTGAAAACAACCGAGAAAGGCACTAGCCCAGTGACAACTTGAGGTGCTAAGAGTAATATTTAGTTTTATCTGATTAAATGAAGGGGAGTGGGAAAAAGCATAATGTAACAGAAACCCTAGTGCACTAGGTGAGTTCCCAGGGCCCCAGTAGAGCATCAGCAAGTGCAGTTGCCCCTGGGAGAATCACTAAAGTGAATAAAAATAACCCTGATATTGTCACATCGAGCCTTCAAATAAGTTTCAATTTGGGGGGTTGTGGAGAAGGGGAATCGGAGAATCTGAGAATAATTTGATGCACAAAGCCCCCCTCCTTAATGATAAAATGACTTGTACCTGCCTGTGGCAACCTACAGATCAATATCCAGGAGGGGGAGATTGGGGATCAGTTCAACCATCTGAAAACTAAAATTACGGGGCTAAAAACTGTTACCTCTCTGAAGCAACTTCTTACAGAAAAAGTGGAGATGCTGGAACTGATGGTCGAAGCTTTAGCAAAGGGAGAGCAGGAAAACATCCCCAGATGCCCTGAGTCTCATGCGCCAAACTTTTCTAACATGTGATCACTGGCTATATCTAGGCCCAGGAACACAACCCTTTTGGGGAGAAAAGCTCCCGTGGCAGAGGATTCCACCATTGTTGGGAGCCAATGTGAACATTATTTCAGGGAGAGCTATTAGGCATGTGTACCCTGACCCAAATGTCAGGAGCCCAGCAACTCCCTTAGACACAAGGTGTGTTGTTAACAGTAGTGCTCCCCATATTATTCTGCAGCCAGAAAACCTGGCTGTGCCACCAAGAGCTCCTATTACTTCCCATCTCTGGGGTAGGAGAGATAGTTTACCTAGTAGGCAATTGAGTAGAGAAGTGTTTCTGACAAACGTCCCTAAATCCCTATTGGTTAACCATGAGAGCAATGTGTTACTTATTAATAAAACAATTCACTTGCTTCACCGTGTGTGAAACTGCAGATCTGTGATCAGGAAGACATTGTTATTGCAACAAGATATGTGAGCAGGAGTAGTTCAACTGACTGCATTGGTGTGAGATTTGTTAACAATGCCATAGTTGAGGGCTTAATTCAAATGGAGCTAGATCTGTTTCGACTAGTGGCTCTCCCATCCGTTTATGACTTCACTTACCAGGCAAATTTTTATCTGGAAGACTGAGTTCACTAGTCCCGACTCCAGCCCAATTTTCCAGCAATCATGTCTACAGACCTTGTTCAATGCGGGCATCTGATATTGACAGACTGCAGCAGGGTCCGCCTTAGGGCAGTGGGACAAAGGATGACTGGGACACCCTGAAGGTCATGGTACAACCCAAGTTACCAAGTGTTTCTGAAGGAAGTCCGATTGTATTGATGAAATTGTTGTCCTGGAGCCTGGAGGGTATTAACTAAAAACAAAATTGCAGATCTAGGATGGGATGAATTTATTGATAGGCACCATATCATCCTATTGCAGGAAACATGGATGACTAAACCAGAGTTTAGGCCTGGCTAGTTGACCTTTTATATTAAAGCTACTCCTGCCAGTTTCGAGTGAGCATCCAGGGGTCTCATAATTTCGGTTAAGTCCATGATTATCTGTAAGACTGAAATGCTTAATTCTGGCTCTAGCGATACTTTGGGTATTAAATTGACTCTGCGAAACACTTCTAGAATGATTTACTCTTATTGTTGTTATTAATATTTATGTCCTCTCAGTGGTAGATAACAGTGAATGCCAAATATTACACTTCCTCCAAAATCTTCTTGATTCTGTAAAAATTGACTGGGTCATGATTCTAGTTGAAGACTGCAATTCACTCTTTGAACCATATGAGCCTCTCTCATCTCTGCTATTAGCTGAAGACAAGGAGTGGGGAATGCAGCGATATTTGCTAACCTTGTTAATAAATGAACAAAGGTGACAAACCAACTTTTCTACCTTACTCTTGAATATGGGCTAAAAGCAACCAACAGTCCCTCAAAATCTGTTCAATCGACCAAACTTAACTTTAAGTTAGGTAGATCCCTAAATTATAACCCAGGAAATTACAGGCCCACCAGTCTCATAGAAATTTCCCTAGAGTTCTTCGCCAGGCATGTTCTCTATCGACTCCAGACTTGGATGAAAGGCCACCAGATTTTGTCCGATTTCCAGACTGGATGTAGAAAATTAGTACTATGGACCAGGTATTCCGCTTTTCAGTCACCAGGTGGAAATATATCACAATAAGAAAAGTCCATCTTTATGTGGGGTTAATGAAATGGAAGGCCACATTTGACCTAGTCCCAAGGAAAAGCCTGTGGTATTATCTGAGACAATATGCCATCCTTGATGATCTTTTAAATATTTTAATTAAACTCATCACTGGTACATGTGCTCAACTTAGGTGGAATAGCTGCAGGGACCTCACTGATAGGATCCCCATCAACTGTGGGGTTAGACAAGGGTGTGTATTAGCACCCACTCTGTTCTGTCTGTACATTACCAGCTTGGTGAGCTGGATGAATAGTTGTCAACATGATGCCCCAAAATGAGCAAATGTCAGCACTTGATGTTTGCTGGTGATACTTTAATTATATCATGCACGTGCCTATGGGCCTTCAAGTTTTGTTGAGAGAATTCAAAAAATTCTGTGAAAACAGAGGCCTCGAAATTAATGCAGGAAAAACAAAGCTTATGGCCTTAAATCCCCATCACTCTTTTAAAAGCAAGATAAAGGTAGACGGGACACTGATGGGAGCAGATGAGAACTTTTATTTATTTAGGTACAAGATTTTCTGTTAAACTCTCCTGGACGCCCCAGATGAAAAAGAGTAAATCCTTGCTTCAGCACTGTTCTTCAGCCATCTTAAAAAAGTATTGACATACCTCCAGCAGAGCGCTTTCACCAGTCCTTGAGGTCTGTAAAGTAGTTACTCCTAGTAGGGCACTGTATGGGCTGAACTCTGGGAATACAGTGATACTAGTATGCTAACAAGAATGGAAAATAGATTTTTAAGATCACTCCTCAATTTACCAAGCAGTACCCCCTAGTCAACATTAAGACGGGACCTGAATATAGAAAGGGTTGGTGACATTGCCCATTTTAGGAATCTAAATTATTGGATCAGATTCTGGTCTACCCCTGAATTGGCCCTGAAGGAGCTGATTGCTCTTGACAAGAACTGTTCCACACCCTGGCTTAGGGTGGTCAACGAGCTCTGCCTTATATTTTCGGGTTTTCCCCACTCATCAGGCAGATGTACACTGAGTAGAAATGTGGGCATTCAGATTAAAATGCCCACATTTATATTCTTTCTGCAGTTTGGCCCGAATCAGGTCCGGAGGGCATGACAGATAAGTACTTAGCCCATAAATGCACACCACAATATGAAACTTTTATGGATAGAAGTATCCCGCACACAGACACAACTTTGTATTTTCGTTTCAGAATTGGCTTCCTTCCTCTTAACATGCTGACTGCAAAATGGAAGGGAAAACAAGGTGATTTAGGGGACTGTTCCTTCTGTACGTCAGCTATTGAAACAGAGGCTCACTTTTTATTCCTTTCCCCAAAGTACACTCTACCCCGCACTAAGTGGATTATTTCAATTTGTTGTCACTTGGGTGTCGGCCACTGTGCAGAGGCACCACAAATTCTTAGATCTGAAGCACATGAACCAATAGTTTTTGTGCTATCAAGATTTTTACATTGGGCTTGGTACATAAGGACTAGAAGTTATCATTTGCACACTGAATATTTGTTTAAACCTACCCATGGAGAGTGATGTTTCTGATTCAGGTGGAAGTGATATTCTGTTATCTGGATATATGAGGTAGGACATTTGTCAAGTTTATATTGATGTATTTTTTATGCGAGTTCTTTCGTCATCAAGCATTGCAGAACTATGCAAGTGTCACTTTATCAAGTACTTTATATCTCAGTAAATATTGGAGTTTTTACTAGCGGTTTGAAGCTTTATTTTGTCTACAGAACTCCCTTGATTAGCCTAGTCACTTGTCATTTTACTTTTGAAGTTTTACTTCTAATAAGTCGTCTAGATATTTCTCTTTCTAGGAAAACTCACATGCCACTTTAATGTGCACTTTATTCTCCTACAGACAACAGATTATGAATGTTGCACTGAAATTCAAATATGTATCTTGACTATGGAAACTTTCAGACTTTTAATGGTTATTTTCATACTGCTCCTGTATTTAAATGAGTTTTCTAGATGTTTTACATTGATTGGCTGTAGCACAAGTCACATTAGCAAGTACTTCTTGTTGATGCAAACAATGAATTATTATCATGGCACTGGAATTTTAAATGTCTATTGTGTCTGAGGGAATCCTTAGAACCTTTCAATCAGGTTATGCCCAGACAAATTATTAATCATTGTAAACTGCTTGATTTATACATAATTATAACAGCGTTGTATTTTTCCTGTGGTTGCATTTGTGATTATTTTTAACTGTGATTTCAATGTACGTTTATGGTTATATTTAAGCAAGCAACATAAAGTTATTACTTCTACTACTTGTTTTTACTGTAAGGATTCTGTTACATTCATCTTTGAAACCCTTGTTACACATTTTATAGGATTATGTTTGAGCAGTAACAAAAATGGTAGAGTAATGCTTAAGCAAGTCTTATGTGATGAATGAAGATGTAGATTCAAGACTGACTGTTGCTTTGCTTTTATTTTTACTTTAACATGATTTATCGACTTGAACTTAGATGTTAGATTCAAACTGCTTGTTCATTATACTTTATTGAGTTTTCAATTGTTTAGGGTATTCATGGTTGAATTTTGTCATTGTTATGTTTATAGGGTTATTTATGATCAGTAACACAAAGTGTAGAGTAATGGTTAAGTAAGTCTTGCACGATGAATGAAGATGTAGGTTCAAGACTGACTGCTGCTTTGCTTTTATTTTAGTTTTACTTTGACAAGATTTATCAACTTGAATTTAGATGTTAGATTCAACCTACTTGTTCATTATACTTTACTGAGTTAAGTTAAGGTATTTGTGGTTGAATTGTGCCATTCTTGTGTTTACTTAAGTAAATACCTTTCTTGTGTGGTGTGTGGGATCATAGAGTCCTTTTTTTAACCATAGAGTGGTAGGAAGCCGAGATGCACATGGTGAAATGCCGACATGCTAGGCCTGAGGGGCTTTTGAACCTCCAGAATGAGTTTGGTCAGCGCCCTTTGGGCATGTGGATTACCACAGTGTGGAGTTATGTGCTCAGGTCGTTTCTTTGGCTATCTTCCTCTTTGGACAAATACACTTTTTAGGTTTTCGTCAAGCATCAGAGAGAGAGAGAGCCATATTACTTGGATCCCATTTCTCCTCATATAAAAGAGCAACAACTCTGGTGGTCCTGTGTCAATAACCTGATTCCATGGCTCTTTGCCACCTATGGATAGACAGGTGGTCTTAATCCCTGAAATGTGGTATATCCCTTTCTGATAGGAGAAAAACTATATGAATGCAGGTTAACAAAGTCTCTTTATGATCAGTCTCTCAGCAAGGATCTCAGGTCAATGTGAGCAACACTCAGGAAGTTATATTTTCACCTTCAAGTACCAACTACCTGTTTGGGTACATTCCTGGAAAGTTTTAAGTATGGCACTTGCATGCACTTCAAAGTGCCCTTAATGAAATGTTGGGATTCAATCCTTCCAACTTTAAGAAAACAGTTGAGTTTCTCCTTCTATCAAAGGGAGATCCTACTTTGAGTGGAAAAGGTTGAAACCCCGTTTATTCATCTGAATAGGCAATTTTAACTGCATGATTTCTAAGGCACTAACCTGCAGACGTTTGGATAGGTCAGTAGAAAAGCTGTATATTCCTAAGAACTAGGAAACAATTATTTAAGGAACAGGTAAGAACAAATGGCTCCTATTTTGTCACAAGGCACTGGACAGGCATGTTACCAATCCTATTCAATTAATGTCTCCTATTGGTATCTTCATAAGCAGGATCAAGCTTATGAAGACATTCTTAAGATGACTTTGCATATGTCTAATGTTAAATATTTTCCTTTCAAAAGTCTCACTTTGTATGGAATTTGAAAATTAGTTAGAGCTTTCTGATCATATGCTTTTCAATCATAGTAAATTGGTGACATTTTTGTGACCTGTACATTAGCAAGCAAAGACAGAGCACGGAAATCCAGGCCCTGAAGATAGTTAACAAAATTAAGGCCATACACATAGCCCACTACGCCACACTGCAAAATTACTTTGCAGTTCGCTCCAAAGGTATAGTGGGTGAACAGTGAAAACAACCAGAACGTGAGTGGCTGCTGTTATTGGCAATTGTATATTTTGCACTTTTTTAGTGTGACAGCGCCCTCACATCACAAATTGACACAAGGATGCATTTTATGCTACACTAGAAAGTTGAATAAGGAATTTGTGTTTTGCATAACTAAGCATAATTTTCATGCAATTTCACACAATTATGCAAAAGCAAGTTACGTGAATTTTGCACACTCCTAGTTCCATGGCAGCTTCTGAGAAGTTTTAGCCATACCATTATAAATATAATCTGGCATGGCTGCCACACTGTGTTGGACATGGTTTCAAAAATTAGTTTGAAGTAGGCAGCTCTGAACAATGCAGTTACAACACCTCTAGAACTGTTGTGGTTGGGAACTTTCGCAACAATTTCACAGAAGGAAGCAGCTAAGCCTAGTAATGCCAGTATTTGCTCTTTAACTGCCTTACCTTCTAAGCAACACACACATCATTGATACATTCTCTTTTGTGTGTTTACAATCCTGGTAGACAGAGTCAAAGAAAACTAAAAAGGCTAGCCTGAGAGGATGTATTAGGGGCAGAATTTGGTTACATTGGGGTGTGTATGTATTTATGCGTGCCAAAAAGTCTGCTTTAGGTTTGCATGCCAAAAAGTCCACTTTAGGTTGCTATGACCTCCGAGGGTGTCACGAGGTACCCCGGGAGCAGCATCCAAATGCAGTACTCCACATTCAAAACAGAATGTGTACACATGCACTCAGGACTTGCGAAAATTGAAATTTCATTGTCCAAAGAAATACCAGCTCAAGCAGTGTGTGTTGGCGTGAGCAGGCCATCTGGCCGAAACACATTTCATTAAGTGGTGCTTCTTTGGGTAATAAAATTTCAATTTTCACCAAGTCCTGAGTGCGCGTGTACACATTCTATTTCTTTACAAAGATTTCAAAAGTAGTCCACAACTCACTTCAGCTGCTGTCTGGAAATTTGTGGAGTGATTCGTCAAGCAGGGCTGAGAAAAAGTGGGGGAGGTCCCAAAACACATTTTCCTCATGCAGTTTCACATTGGGATTTTAGACATCACCACAGCTCGAACCGCTGAAAGAATTACACCAAATTTGGCAGAAAGCTAAACCTTGGTCCAGAAAGAGTGCTTTTTAGGGTCGAGGGCAAAGAACTCCGTAGTTGGTGTAATCTCTCTATGGTCTTGTAACCACGCCCATGTCAAGCCCATCAGTTTGGTTGGTTCGTGGGCTTGTCTTTTAAAATTCGCTTGATTTAATTAGTAAAAGGCATGCATACATCATGCCTTTTCCGATGTTTAGCCCTCCTTGAGCGCACCGGCCAACTACTGAAAACATACGAAGTTCCATGTTTTCCACACTATTTTTTCCTCTTTATTTCGTAGACAGCGCGATCCTGCTGGGCAGTAGTCGAGCACTTTGCATGACATCGACCCCTTTACATGGATATTTGCACTTTTGGTGGTTACATGGATAATTGCACTTTTGCCGGTTACATGGATAATTGCACTTTTGCCGATAAATTTCACTGTGTGTTTGCTTTGCGCTCATGGCAGCTGTCGGCTCGCTTATGTGAAACTGTTTTCAGTTTATGTGGCAAGAAAATCCAGTTAGGAGTTTACAACGCTAATAGCATTAACTCGAGTAAACGCTAGACCCATTGCATTGCAAATGCTTATTATGATTTGGTGCATATTCATCCAGTACTTTTGGAGGTACTAGAGGAAAAAGAAATATACATATCTAGGGATCCCCCGAGGGGGATCAGGGAGAAAAGCAAGCCCCTGATAGGCTGGCTGCAACCTGAATGGAATGATACAGCAGCCATTTTCCTTCTCAGTCGGCTTCTGGGGGAGGGCAGTGGGGGAGGGGGGGATTGAGGGGAACAAAAGTTAACAACATAAGGGGTCAGGATATAATTATTCTGATCCCATAGGACACATGGAGGTGTCCCTTTTTTTGCGCTGAACCGCGGATCCACCGCCAGGCTCAACATGACCTCCAGTGTAAACCTGCAATGAATCAGCTAATTTGAAACCCAAGAGAAAAAAAAAAAAAACACGACACACCAAACCCTTGCTGCGCATGGCCAAAGGCTGAACGTGGCGTGGTGTTGGTTATGTGTGGGGGGATTGGCCATGGGTATTGCAGCGGTTGTATTGACATAAGGAAATTATATATTACTTTACGATAAAAAAAAAACATAGAAATACAGTGAAAAAGACACAAAGGTTACTGGGCCGTTATAGTTAGGTTGACGTTTTACCCAAACAAAACCAGAGAAATTCAGCAGTTATAGTAATACTTACAGTTATACTTATTTGAAGAAACTATAACTTTTGTCATTAAGTAACTTTAGGCCACGAGTTATAGTTTAAAATAAAAATAACTATAACTGCTGAATTTCTATGGTTTTGTGTACGTAAAATGTCATCCTAACTGTGAGGTCCCTGTAACTTTTGTTTTTTTCAGTGAAATATATAAATATATATATAATTCACTTAAAAAACCCAAAGGTTACAGGGATGTTATAGTTAGGTTCTGTAATTACTCTCACAAAACCAGAGAAATTCTGCAGTTATAGTTAGAGTTATTTCAAGTAACTATAACTAGCTGCCTAAGGTAACTATAACTTGCACCCCCGCCATGCACAGTTTTTTCTTCAATCATTTATCTTCTAATGTTTCACTGATATTTTCATTGATGTTATAAAAGCTGTCATAAGTGCTGTAATATCGGGGGTAACTACCAGTGCATGGCGAGGGTGCGAGTTATAGTTATCATAGGCCGCAAGTTATAGTTACTTGAAATAAATCTAACTACAACTGCTGAATTTCTCTGGTTTTGTGCGAGTAAATTCAGAACCTAACTATAATATCCCTGCAACTTTTGTTTTTATTAAGTGAATTTCTAAGTTTTTTTTTTTTAATTCTCTTTCCTAACTATAATGTTCCTGTAACCTTTAGTTAGTCAGTGATTTTATTTTTTTTATTTTTATGTAAAGTCATTTTTATCACTATACGTTAATCCAACCACTGCGCACAGCTTAGGACCATACGTGGCGGGAGCTGGCTGCAGGGCCTGGCCTGTGGCCAGTTCTGCAGTTAACTCCCCTAACCACCCAACCCCACACTGCGTACGCCCTTTGGGCCGGTCTTTCGGTGTGAGAAAAGGTGTGACAGGGTGTCTCTTGGTGTGTGAGTTTCTGTCTGGTGTGAGAATGGCTGCGACAGGGTCTATGTGGGAGTAAGAGTGGGTGTGAGAGTGTCTGATTGTGCTCCAATAGATTAAAGATGCATTCACGTCCACAAAAGATTTCAGATCATTTTTCAATATGGAATTGAGGAGCAAACACACTTGCTTTGCCTTCGCCAAGCCCAGGAGTTAGGATCAATTGTCCTTTCCACTGGTGCACCTGGTATGTTTATATTTGCAAGTGCTTTCTGCTGAGATTTAATTTCTGTGGAAATGAGCATCATGGCCAGAACAGAAGCTCACCACTCATTTATTCAACAAGAGTCCACAGTTTTACACAAAATGTCTAGCCAACTGGAGCACTTTCTACTGGTTTGCAAGTGCTACCTCGGTAGAGTGGACATTGTGGGCAAGGGGGGCTGCGTGGCTCACCTCCTTGGCTGATTTCGGCCACAGGGATGCCATTCCCCCAGGGCCCAGTCCCAACATATACCTTTTTCTTGGGAGGGGGGGCGCACAGCCGATCTCAGCCCTGGAGACCCCATCCCTTGGGGCCCGGTCATGTCACCTGGGTGTCCCCCATGGCACCCAGTCATCATTGTTAGGGAGGCCTGCGGCAGCCAGCATTGCTTTTGCAGACAGGGAGCTGCTAAACATGTAGCTCCCTGTCTGCAAAAGCAATCGCTTCCTCCGTTTCCCTGTCTGCATCTCTTGAGTGCAGGGAAACAGAGGAAACCTCTTCTCCCAGCATGCGAGAGCTCTTTAAAATCTCTCACTTGCTGGGATCAGATTGTTTGCTCTGACTTTCTTCTTACATTTCAGATGGCGTCTCTGTGGCTGCAGGGGACAGAATGATAGCCTCGGGCAGTGGTGGTCCCCGGGGGAGTCTGCAGAACCCCCACTACTATATTTTAAACATTTTGCCTTGGCGAGGTGGTGGCCACTGGGGCTGCGGGGGGTGAGGCAGTGCAACCCCCCCGTATATAATCAAAACATCCTTGGGAGGTGCCAGTTCCTGGGGAACAGGGGCGTCTGTGGGACCCCCATTATTATAATGAAGTCATTTCGCTCCGGGGAAATGGTGGTCTCGGCGGCACGGGGCCGCATGGCACTCCTACTGACTATTAAACCGCCAGTAGGATAAATAAATATAGATATATGATTTACATTGCAAGTCAAGTGAAACAACATATTGTCCTAAAGATATCAATACTACTATAGTAATTGGTAGTATATTGACATTCTGATAACTTGCTACAAATTTCCATGCAAATGTACATGCAATATGTAGATTACCTGGCAAGATGCAGAACGGCTTCCACCACATTGGTTCCCTCCTTGGCACTGGTCTCACAGAAGAGTGAGCTGTAAGCCTGAGAAAAAAATGTATACAATGGAAACCATTAGCCATCTTGTTATTTCTCACCACAGACAATGCTATCAATGATCGGTCTAAAACTGAAATGCGTGTAACCACATACGTGTGAGTTACAAAGCAGCCTTTATCATTCTAATGAAAAGTAACTGTAAATTTAATCGTGTGCCCTCTAAACAGCAGGTGATAAGCGTTATGCGACTGCTACTTTGAATGAAGAGATGTAGGTTAGGTGAATACGTTTATATGTGCAGCAGGTAAAAAAAACGGCCAATGCTGCTTTTTCTTAGAAAGCATCAAACTGGTGAAAAGTGCTCTTTGATACAAAATACATACGGATGCATATCAAAAGCATGACTGTCTAGCTGGTGAGATGGCATCAACAGTCAGACAGTAATCACTAGTTTCAGTGTATGCTCAAACTCGACTTCAGCATATAATAAAATACTGCTCTGAGCAGGTGCAGCTTCTGGGCCACCAGGTCTGTCTGGTTATGCTCCCTTGCAGACCCTTTCCAAGCAGGAATAGAAGTGTGGGGGCGCTGGTGTCATGCTCTCACAAAGTTAAGGGACATAACTAGCTTTTGCAGGCTCTCTTGGTTTCAGTTCGAGCAAGGACACAGTGGTGCCATCGAAGCAGCTGAGGCAGCTGGTATCTGCAACTTCCAAGATTTCTATTCCCTGCCTGTTCTAACTGCTTAAAAGCACAGTCTAAAGCTCACACGGGATGTTCCACCAAAGGACACGTACACCATCAGCCACCAGCGCAGGTTGGGAGCCTACCTTAGTTTCCCTCCTTGATTGTAGGGGGGGGTGGGAGGGCAAGTGGGAAGGGAATCGTGCCCCAGCGCAATATAAGCTAATAGGCCAGCTGGTAGGCCAGTCCTCCATCAGCTTTCATCCCTGGCATGCCCAAGGTCCTTGAACCAGGTTACATATCTCTCTGCCGCTGGACACACTGAGGAGGAATTTTTTTGAAGCTCCTATTAAACTCTAATCTTCTTGCATTCCAGAAGGGGACACCTACCAAACAAGGAAGCTCCCAGATAATCTTCATTACTAAAATAAACCTTGATTGTACATCAGCCCAGATGACATGTCAAAATGCCCCCAGCTGATACTTTGAAAGGCAACACTTCTGCCATCCAATTGGCAGTATGTATACATAGGTCTAAGCACCACTCTGCCCTCAGGTTTTGGTTAGTACTTCTGAAAGTCATCCAGGGGAGTAGTAAGAGGATATAGTGCTCTATGGCAAGAGTGCCTACAGTTTAACTTTCTTGTGAGCGTCTAAGGTCCTAAGGTACAGGTCTTTACATGGACAGGCAACCTTTGGACATCATTGGAAAATGCCCCATTATTTTCTGTCACCATCATCAGATAAAAGGGACCTTAAGTGATACCAGGACATCAGTAAGGAGACACCACCGACCGTACACTGAGTCACATAGGACATTATCACAAGCACCGTAGACTTTTTCATAAAAGTGTACGTGACTCTTGTTGCCTGGGTTATGTAGTTTTTGGGAGTAGCTATTTTTGCAGTCCACAGTTCCAGCTCCCACTTTATTCAGTACTGCGACTATTTTTAGGTCGAACACTTTTTAGTTTACACATCACTTAGGTACCAGGGCTTTACATGAATGTTGAGCCTGCTTATCAGTATTCTTAACCTTGTCTCTTGGATCATATTCCATTTATCGACTCAGGACCGAGTTGAACCAAAGCAACTCCTATAAGGTAATAGTGGCCATAGGGCTCAGTGTTCACAGAAAATATAGTGCCTAATAGGAGGGTAATATAAAGGTGTTTGGGGTTGCAACCTTGACTGTGAAGGTGCTATGACCTTTTTGTTTTCTTTGTATCTCGCACATTTAAATGTTATGTTTAGATATGTGTTACATAGTACGTTTGCTTGTGTAAATACTGAGGGTTATCTATTGTACCATACTTAATCTTAGTGTCCACGTCCAACAAGTTTCTGGTATAGGCTTTGACTCTCTCAGGGTAGAGCCTGTGAGCAGTCAAGTGTCTACATAATCTCTTGGCTATCTAGTTTGGAGTGCACATGTGTTGTATCAATGTGACACCAGTAAAAAAACCACATTACCCACACATAATGTTTCCCAGTAATATCTGACTACAACAGAACAGCAAGAAAATGCCTCACACCACTAATAACTATAAATTATGGGGGCTGTAGTAGAAACCTGCCAATTGCTTTGCAGAATTTATCCCATTTTACAGGCTCAGCTAGATGGGTCTTGGGCAGAAAAATGTGTGTGATTCAGAATGTTTTACTTTCAAAACAGAATTATGGAAAGTACTGCATAAATAATGAAGCTGAATGTCATGCACGATTTCTGATTTCTTAAACGTAGAGAAGGTACTTAAAGTCAACCAGAAAAACTTACTACAAAAAAATAATAAAAAAACTGGGTGAAATTCCAACAAGCACTGCAGAAAAAGAATGGATGACCTGCCAGAACAAAGGTATTTCAAATAGCTAAGTGCACGTACTTCCAAGCTAGCCCTTGAAGGTGATTCTTGCGCTTTGCGCATAATATGGAGTCAAGACCTTCTACCATGCCAAAGGTGGACAGCTCATGAATTTGAACTTAGAGCTAACCCAGTCATCATGAAAAAGAACCTTAGGTCAGCTGCGGTCTTAAATGGTATAATTATCATGCTCGCGAATTAGCGAGGTTTTTCAACTAACGCCGACCTTGTGGCTCAACTCCAGTTTCCTGGAAAAGCACCTTCACAAGTCTTACACAAAAAGTATCACATAATGATCCTGCCTTGCTTAGGTTCAACACACTGCCAGGTAATACCAGAAACTGTTGTATGTGGCAGCACTTTTATATGACAATAATGCATGGTACATTCAAGACACACCTGATTTCATCTTGAAACCAAGCACTGGTAAAGGCAATGAGGATCACCTTTGTAACCTATTGGTTTTGGCAATAGTTTTAGCAATATGTTACTGTAGATACAAAGCATACTTTGTGAGTAAAGACTTTGAATGTATTAACATTTTTTAACTCTTTGCTTTAGTGTGTTTTTGTATTGTATTTGTAATGTACTAAACTAAATAGTGGCAAAGATAAGAAGTCATGGTTCTAAAAGGCTGAGTTATTTGGATTTCCAATGCTCCTCTGGTACGCATGAGATGAGTAGCGGTTAGGCATCTGCGAGAGTTCTGCTTATGGATGGATAATCTGTAGCTGAGGCTGAAGACATTGCGAGTCAGTGGGCAACCTGTGGTGAGATTACACGCTCATGCAAACCCTGGCCTCTCTCCAGTGTGCACATACTGAGGGGCACATATGGGCCATTTGTATTCCCTATTCTATTTATGCACAACACAATCTTTGTTGTTACTCATTTATATCAGACTGCTAACATGAACTCAAAGCCAATAGATCTGGCTTGTTTTAGGCGCAGATTTGTGGTTGTGTGATATGTCTAGATGCAATGGCAGAAACCTCACAAAGAGACACCTAAATGCTAGTCAGGCAGCATGCAGTGTAAAGCACTGAATGGCATTTCAGTGTTTTAAGTCCCACCCTTAATTACATAGTCCACATGCCTTGCAGAGGCTCACAATGCACTGTGGCGCACAATAGGCTTTTGCCTCGTGACGAAAGCGGTTGCATAGGCAAGACCTAAAAATTGTGATGTAAAACTGTGGAGTCCTTGGAGCCAAATTTAAAACTTGTGGAACAGAAAGAAAGTGACCGCTTTGCTCCTCTGCGACACTCACCCTGCAGTGTCTCTGGAAGGGCAGGAGATCAGAGAAAGCAGAAAGCCTGATCTCCTCCACTCAGACACACCAGGCAATGACTGTAGGTCTCAGAGCTGTTGGTGCCACTTTGGCTTATTATTTATTTATTTTTTAAAAGAAGTGGAGGTGCAGTACTTGTTCCCTGGCAAAGTTGATCCAAAACTCATGCAGGTCATTTGTTCCCTGGTGAAGCAGATCCAAATATTCTCAGCTTTTCTATGAGTCAGGAGCTAAGTGAGAAACATGAGTAAGAGACAGCAAAAGGGGAGAGCAAAGCAATATGGAAGGTGGATTTGCTGAGGATGGGGTGAAGGGAAAGCAACAGGAGGGTAAGGAAAGCAACAGATGGCAGGGCAGAAGCAACTTAGGAGCATAGATGGAGAAGCAAGTAAACTGAGTAAGATATAGTTATGTGAACTGGGAAAGGAATCTCAGAGGACAGGGGTCTGATGAAGCAACACAGAGGACGGGGAAAGCAAAGCAGGGGCTGCAATACAGAGGACACAGGGAGCTAATGAAACTAATGGGGAGAGAGAACAAAAAAAGAGCAGGGGGGACATAAATGGGCGAGAGAATAATGAGAAGGGGCGGAGGAAAAGCATATGGGCAAGAGAGATAGCATAACATGGCACGCAGAGGCGGGAAGAGAGGCACACTAGAGCGATAGATGGAAAACACATGCGTTCTCGTGCAGTGCTTAAACAAAAAGGAAATGTAGCTCCTGAAAGTGAGTTGTAGAATGGCATTAGTAATGCACCCATGCTCCAGCGAAGGGGCAAAAGCAAGAAAACTAATGAAAGCCCACACAAGCTAATGAGAGGGACAATGAAGCCAACCAGTGGAAACGAAAGAGTGGCCTTTAAGCCCACGGTAAGCTAACAATATGTGTCTCCCAACAGGCAGCAGATGTGCTGTCTAATTTCCGAGACCCAACAACTACATTTAGTATTAGGGAATGTGTGACAGGCACAAAGCATAGGAAAGAGGACCATTCGAGTGATATAGCTAACAAATGTGTGCTTCATTGCCATGCTTTCTAAAAACTCCAGCTTTCCTGACAGTGTTCAATTTAACAGGGCAGAGACGGGAAACTCTCCACTTCTCTGGTGCACATGCTGCAACCATGGCTGCAAGGGAAGATAATCTTGTAGGCATACGTATTAGAATAAAGTAAGGTGTCACTCCATGAAACAGACCAATGAAGGAATATACCCAAATATGTTTATTCCACACAGAGGAAGACTTCATCCATCACACAATCCACCAGAGCAGCATCTAACAGTTTTCACTGGAATGAGGCAGACCGCCAAACCTAAATATTTGAAGAACCCCATACATACAATATAAGAATCAACTTGAGTGCGAACCACAATATATCTTCTCTGCCCACAGAAAACAGGGAAACAAGAACTCAAAAACAAACAAAGCTTGAACAATACAAAGGACAAGAAACAAAGCATACAAAATTGCAGAAATTCAAAGATAAAGCAACAATTATTTTATTGACATCTTTTTGCAATTCTATTGCAACTCAAATTACCCCTTGAAGCGCTTCACCACCTTATGAAACGTACCTTATTTTGAGATACCAATTTTTTATGAGGACACAATACCCTAACACTCACACAAACATTAGCCTCCATAAGCTTCTGCAACGGGGTACTGTTTGCACTTACTTTTTGTAGCAAAGCAGAAGCACAGTACAAGTGACCCCTTATTGCTCCATAAAATATAATTGAACACTTGCTGAGGGGAGATGCTGAAAGTCTGAATTTCAACTGCTGACCCGATGACAGCAGAGGGTATGCAGGGATAATATACATGGCTTGGCATTGATAAGGCTTAGTAAACTATGACAGCCATTTAAGTTAGATGGCTAACAACATTTAGACAATTAGGGTAGGGAACAGGTTCATTGATAAGTGCTTTGCGGTGAAATATAGTCAGGCCATATGTCATGTTAAATTTAATTTACATAGAATCTGCATAGTTATTTACAATAATCATAACTATTCTGGTACATAAGATTTATAGAAAAACTTTTGCTGAATACATTATCACATGATAATAAATTGTCAATCGTGTGTGTTCAGATTTTAGGGGAACAGAGCATAACTTGCTGGAGAGGAAGGGGGAAACAACTGCCAATTCCACATTTATTTTTAGGGCAATGTGGCCCTATCAGGTCTGATCCCAATAATATTGGTGTGAAAATTACAAAACATTTTTATAGTGGTCTTGATGATTGATGTGGAAACATCATACGTGAATTTCAAACTGGCTTTACACCAAGAAGTTGCTGCACAAGCCTTAGCATAATAAAACAAGCACTGCCAAAACCAACATGACTGGTGTGTCTGCAACATAGACAATAGACACTCAATGGTACAGTTATTCCAGGAATACCAGAAATTTTCTGAGGCTGTTTCACCCATGACATAATAATTTTAATAGCTCAATGTAAACAGTCCCAGTGTGCTGTATCTCTATATCTGCAGTATAGAAATCATTAGCTTGCCCACAGGCAGCTGATGCGTGGTCTGTAGCCATGCTACAATACATAACATTATTTTTCACTAAAGAAAAATAGCAGAAAAATACTTCTCACTTTTAGCTCCTTCATTATTTTTGAGGTTATGTAGAGAGAAAGGCAGTAGACGAAACTATGACAAAAATGAAATCAGAAAATTCCATAAATATTAACAGAATTGATTTCTAGTATACAGACCAATAATCAGTTAGAAAGGTATGGGAAATAATTCACTAACATATATAACCTCTGATGGATCAAACAGGACTTCTGAGCACCGATTCTATTCATTTACAAGTTTTTTGTCCAAAATACTGTTCTTAGTTACCCATATCCAGCAATACTATGCGTGGATGATGTGGTTTTCATTTCCTAAACGCGACGAGAGCTATAACATCTGGATGACACATTAGGCTAACACTGTTTAATTGTCTCATGGTTCAAGACCGGGGAAACCTAAAGCCTCAGACTACTTGGTACCAAGCAAATATTTTACTGGCTAAGAACATTTTTGACATATTTTCCACCTAAACAAAGGTATCTTGAGTGCAACAACAGGTATTTAATACTTCGTTTTTTGACCCCAAAAGTTTGGGCAAACAAAGTTTAGAGTGTAACAGGTAAATGGCTGCGAGAATCATTTACTAGAGGAAAAATATTGTCTATGAGGAAATAAAACACTGGAAAGTAGATTTATATATCACTGGCCTTAAATATTCCCATCTTAACAGATCGTTTCTGTCCTGATTTAATTAAACCCATTTACTATTGTTTCTTGATCAAAATTGATTATTGCAACCAATTTCTAACAAACTAAACAGTGGGAAAGACAATGAGTATGGCTAGCTTATGTGTGGAATTAAAAACAGGCTAAAATGATGTTTGCATGCTTTAGAATATTAAAGCTAGTCCTATTGGCTTTGCATGGTTTGTTTAATATTTATATTTGATTTAAACTCATAAACTAGCTCGCTGAACGAATAACAGCTGCAGGACTAACTTGTTTCGGACTTTGGCTTAATATCAATGAAGTTAAAATGTTATTAATGCTTCATCGTGAAAATGTGCGCATCAGAGCTGTATGTGTACCGCTTCACTGTGGGTGTCACTTCTGGGCCTTGAGCAGTAAGGAGCTGAGGGAGGCGCTCCTTATGTACAGAACCGCAGGACAAAGACAAACAGTCAGCAGGAGACCCAATGTTAAAGAATAACGTGGGAAGCTCACTGCCGCATGAGTAGTGGTAGGAGGAATGCAGGTGTGCCTGCAGCATCGTGCCTATCACGGGCGTGCCTGTGCACGGAGAGTGAGGGGAAAGGTCAGGTTGAGCAGTGGGAGGCGCCTAGGGCTGTGCTTGTGCAAAAGAAAATCTTGGCAGGTGTGCCGTGACAGCAAGAGTACACAAACATGTGTGCATGTGAAATAGCTGCATGCGTACATGCATGTCTGACCAACAGAAGGGAGGACATGCGCGTATATGACGTTTGAGGGCAGTTACAGGTGACACAGAGTTGGACTGGCCTGTAGGGCAATCAGGCATTGCCCGCTGAGTTGGTCAGACAGATCAGTGTGGGCCGCTTTTGTGACTGTTTGTGGGCCACTTTTATGGCTGGTGGGTCGGTTTTTACACTTGATTTGCCTGACGTTTCCACAAGCTTTGCTGCAGCAATCGCAAATCGTACCTTTCAAAGCACCCATACAGTGTGTCTTTACAAGTTCAAAACTGACCTGATTTGCAAACGTGGGCCGCTTTCATTCGCTATCTCGCTCTTTAATGGGGACCACTTCTATTCTGCTGCCAGGGCCTATTTTTCGGCCCAATCCAACCCGGGGCTGTACTGAATGGGGTGCGTATGTATGTACCGGAGGTATGGTACGGGAGATTCTGAGTAGTGGGAGGGTAATCCCGTGTGTATGTCTCAACGGCAGGATGCTGCTACTTGTCTCTGCACCCAAAGGTAGCTGGTTCAAACCGGTTAGCTCAGTGACCAAGGTGATACAAATGCCCCTGTGAGCAGCAAGCAAACATATGTTTGAAACAGGAGGAGATACACAGCAGGGGATATGCAGGAGGTGTCCTGTGCTGTAGAATTCGACAAAAGAGTGAGTGCAGAGGAAGGGTGTGTGCCGTGTGTGGTTTTGTAGACTGAGGCCTGGTACAGAGTGAGTGTGCTTGCACTGTAGAAGTACATACATATGTGTATGTATGGACTAGGTGGGCATGTGCATTGACGGTGTGTATGCAGTGGCAGATATCAGTGTTTATGTGTAGTGGTTGCTGGTACAGGGGCATCGGTGTGGAAAATGAGAATCAATCCCTCACGCAGGTGCATAAGGCAAGCCTCACGGCCTCTGTGGTTCAGAGGTCACGGGCGGGGATCAGCCAGGGGCATAACGGATCCCCACACTGTGCAGGCCCCCCCACAGTTCCAGCAGCCAGTTGCCGAGAATCTATATAATTTAAAAAGGTGTAACTATAAAAAAAAAAAAAAAAACGTTGTATAGACATAGGCCTATCATTAGTGGCAGAGGTGAATGAAAAAATAGAATTCACAAAGAGTGTCTCTCGTTTCAAATCAAGGGCATCTTGGAGGGTTAAAGGAGACGCTTCAGTCTCTTCCTGCTGCACTTCTAATTGGCACATACAGACCTCAGATACCAGCACTGGAGAGGAAACTGGAATGCAGTTTGCAGTTCCGTCTTCAAGACAGGTCAGACGACAGGGGAAACAAAAGCAGCCTGCAGTGATCTTAGCGTGCTCCCAATTTTTCAGGTCACATTAAGATAACTGGCGAATGATGTTAAAGAGAGCTGTTTTTTTGTGTCTATTTATGGTTTTGACTTAAAGTAGTATATAAGGGTAATGAGCCTGCTGCAAATGTGTAACAAGCAGATCGCAGATTTGTATTTTATGGTGATAGCTCATTGGGCTACTGCTTTGGTCACAGAGAATGTTTTGGTACTTGCAGTTCGTAAGCTACAGTTCTCGTAATAAAGCACAGTGAACTGTGAGCCATTATCAAAGAGATGCATGCAGACTGCAACACGTAAGCTTGGAACCTTATTTTTTCTAAAATATTTGTCATTTTAAGGTAGCTAAAAAGGTTTAATTTCAGTAGTAAAAAAATCGTATTGATATAGACAGCCCCAACCATGGCTACAAATTACATTCCGAGTTTGTGTTTCTCCAGAAAAAACACTCAACATATAATGCCTATCAGTATGGATGACATGATTCCTACAGGTTGCAGCTCACGTTGTCTTATGTAACAGTATCTAACAATGATTTACACATTTCACTGATTCATCGTCTCTGTGTGAGGCATAAAGAGTGCTTTGACACCATACATTGGGGTTATGTAGAGATGAGGTGCACCAATGCAGGGAGGTCACGAGGGAATCCATGGAGGAGGTCCTGGGCAGGGCTCTAGCAAAGATTGCCATACTGGGCGCCACTAATGCGAACCCCAGCCCTGGGTGTTTGTGTTATCTGCCCCAGCCTCGGAAAGTGAGACACAGTGCCAATGGCCCATCTGCATTTCATTTTCCATAGTGCAGAGTCCCCTGACTTACCTCTTTACCCAGAACTCTCCAAACTAAGGCCAGATTTAGAGCTCGTCAGACGGGTTACTCCGTCACAACGGTGGCGGATATCCTGTCCATCGAAATCTAAATCCCATAGGATAGAATGGGATTTGGACTTCGGCGAACGGGATATCCGTCACTGTTGTAACCACTCTGCCGAGTTCTAAATCAAGCCCTAAGTTTTTTAACTGTTCATTTAAATGGCCTGAATGTACAAACAAATAACATAACAACGCCTAAAAACACACAATGAACTGGAATCCAGACATGCACCATAATGTAAATCGGAACTATTAGTAAAATAAAAAGAAATTATCTTCAAAAAGCATATTTGATCCTACAGGTAGCTCTAAAACTTATATATGTTATAATTCTGAAAGCTACACGATTACAAAAATGCTCCTTAAGTGCATTACCAAAATGCACTTGATGGCACACTGAGGTTGTATATTTCATCACATTTTACAATTTGTGCCTGGCAGATTTTACATAGTGGCGTGTACGTTTTCACTCACACCCACATTCTTACAATCTGGTTCTAGCTTTTTATCCAAGATCATTGTGCATTCTGGAATTTGTAGTTTTGTGTTTAGCTGTTAAACAACCTCTGTTTGGACTGTGCTTTTGGATACAACGCCAGGAATGACTGAAGGTGTCACATGTGACATGTGCCATTTGGCAGCTGTACACACATATCCCTTCATACTTCATCATGTGTTTTGTCACATAGGCTTGCTTTGCCGCTATGGTATTCTACCTGGTTAAGTGAGTGGTGCTTGCACAACTGCTGCCACTACAGTACCTCTCTAGTGAAGGTGGCTGTCATTGCTTCTAGTTTCCCATGGTGTATCGCTCTTGTGAGGGATGTTTGCAGTACTCATGTTTCCGATGCTGTATCTGTTTCACAAGGGAGACCTCTACAGCTACTGCTAATATTTTTCATGTTTAGTGCGACAGAAGGTTGCACATCTTCTGTCAATGCTGGTCTTGCTTTGCTAGAGAAGCTTGCACTGATGCTCACAGTAACACACTGATGTGCAATCAATTTGAAGCTGATGTCACTCCTGTACCTTTTCTCTGTGAGGAAAGTTTGCTGTGCTGTTGCATGTGGTGTGCTTGTTTTTTATGCGATGGAAGCTTGCACAGAAGTTGCCTTTGCTATGCTTGTTTTGCATCAGGGAAGCTTGCAGTACAGCTCTGTGTGCTATTTCTCTTTTGTGTGAAGAAAACTTACACCAATGCTGCTTGCGCATAACCAGCATGGGGACATTTTATTCTCCTTTTCAATGCTGCTATCTGCATAGTACCTGCTGTGGGTGTGTAAATGAAGGTCGCACTGCTGATACTTATGAACAGCTTCTTGTGACTGTGAGAAACGTGAACTACTCCTGTGTATGCTGTACCTGCTGCCTGAAAGCGAATTTTGCTCTATTGCTGCTATGGCTATTGTACTCTATTGCAAATTTTGAAAACAATCCTCTGCACTTAGGCAGAGGGTCATAAATAGCCAAGTGAGGAGAAGTATGTGACATAAATATGGGTGTGGGAATTAGGACTCAAACATGGTAACATTGAAATGCTAAGAAAATAAGAGTTAAAAAGAATGAAGAGAGAAGCAAAGGAACAGTGAATGAAAAGAAACAATGATGGGTAGACAAAGGGAGGGACAAACGGGGAAAGTAAATGTGAGACATAGGGAAAAGAAAAATGTTAGAAAACACCTTTATGGAAGAGAATAAAAGGAATGGGGATCACACCTGAGAAAGAAAGCATTTGATAGATAAAGGAAAATCAAAAGAGATATAAGAAAGAGGGTAATAACTATGAAATAAATGAAGAAATTAGAAAGGAAAATGAATGGGACAGGGAAATACACATATAGAAAGGAACTGACTGGAAAAGAACAAAGGAGTTGGAAAAAAGGAAGTAAGGAATAGATAGCTTAAGACCAAAGTCTGAACAATGGCAAAGAGCATGAACAGGAGTCCAAGCCCATGAGGCAGAGCCTGAGGAAGAGTGGGCAGTAAACACAAAAGGTAGAGATATGTACATTGAAAAGTGGTGTAGGGAGTTTCGACTGGATGGATGGAGTGAAGTTATGGAATGTGAAGGAGAGATGACACACGTGTAAAATATGGAGTTAAGAAAGGTAAGGAGTAAGGGAACATACAGGAAGTTGAGTGAGCTGGAATGAAAATTTTGAGTAATAAAAGTAAGACTGAAACAAGAAGTACGTAGATGCATGGGAATGAGAGAGGTATCTGTGAAGGAAACAAGTGTGATAGGAGTTTGGAGATGACTAAGAGGGGTAAAGATGGCAGTGGTTTAGAAACTGGGGATGCAGAATCAAGAATATCAGAGGCAGAGAAGGAGTTGAACGTAGCTTTGAGAGATGATAGTGAGAGAATGAGAAAAATACATTGGAAAGTGAGATGAACTGAAGAAAGATATTTAGTGGCCAAAGGTCAAATTAAATGTGAGAGACAGGGGTGGTGTAGATATTAGAGAATGTGGTGTGTGCAAGTTGAAGCTAAATATGATAAGGGAGAATTAGCAGTAGGGTGTCAGTAAAACTGGGAAAGATAGAGGTGAGTGCAAAAAGTTAGAGATATAGTTTAGAAAGAGAGTTTCAGAGTTGGAGGTAAGTAGCAAACTGGAAGAGAAAGAGTGAACTAATGAGAGATTGAGGTGCAAAGAAACACATGAAAAAGAAGAGAGGGTGAAATTGTTAGAACATGTAGAAGTGTGAGGGATCATGATAGTAGCATGAAAATGAGGGACATAAGCATGTTTGAAGAGGAAACTCAAAGAAATCGATGAAACCGGAGGATGAAAGTGGAATTAAGAGAACTGAGAGAGAAGAGAACAAGAAGGGGGAGTGAGGAAACTTGGAACGATGGAAGTAAGAATGGCAAAGGTAAATCACAGCAATGGTAGTGAGAGGGGGGCCTAAATATGTTGGAGAAGGGGAGCAGTGCTGGAAGAAAAAAGAGAATTGGTGAACTGTTCAAAGTAGAAAAGGTGATGAAAAAATGAGAGCTAAGAGGAGAGGCTGACTGATCAAGGAACATGAGAGATAAAAAGGACTAATAACATGGTTCATTGGTGCACTGCAAATGGAATTTTCAGTAGCACAAAGGTACCGCTTTTGCTCATGACCACCTTTGATATGCTCGTCACCCTATAACACCAAAATGAATTTTTATATGTCCTAAGGTCTCCCTGACAGCAGAACTTGTTGGTCTCCTTGAAGCTATCTGTATCTGTTTCTGTAATGAAAGCCCTGCTGCTAGTTTTGCGGTCCGTTATGATGGTGAAGTGCTTTAAAACAGTGGGCAGGGGGCGTGGCCAAGATGGCGGCATGAGCAGACACGCACGGGAGAGCTCTGCTGTCCGGACCTACAAACGGCACACTGGCACTGGGCCCCCACATCATAACCGCCCCCAAATACTGGGGGGTCCAGCTAGGACCTAGGGGTTGCGCGGTGTGCCCCGGAACAGCGCCCGATCTGAGGCGGAGATCCGCCGACGCGGGCCGCCAGCGATGCCTGAGACGGACGAGGCCGGCGACCTCCGTGAGACTGGGAGATACGGGCAGACAGACCCGGATGCACCAGCCCCGCTACCGAGAGCGGCTTAGAGGAGAAGAGGGTGTGGCATGCATCGGGCCGCAGAGGTACGAGATGGGGGGAGGGGCAGATGTAGAGAGCGGCATTGTGGAGCAGCCTGCCCCCCGGCCCTGAGAAGACCTGTTAGGGCCTTGGGAGCCGGTCCTGGTGACCTTGGGACTTCCCTCTGCCCCACTACTAGGGTAGCGGAGGTGAGGAAGCTGCGCCATTAAGGGTGGGGGCACTCGGCAGGACTGATCGGCCCGCGGAGTGGCGGAGTAAGCGGGGACAGACCACGGACCAGCACAACTCCCGCCTCGCTCCCTGGGGGGTCCTGAGAACAGTGAGAGCTGCTAGGTGGGCCTAGAAACGGGGCATCGGAGGCTGGGCCCCCGTCTCACCTGTGGAGGAGGCTTCAGGGCTCCGGAAGTGGGAGAGCTGCGCCTGACCGGCGAAAGAGACTCGGCAGGATTGTTCGGCCCGCGGGGAGGCATCTGGGGACCCGCCTGGTGCTGCCTGGTTTGAGGGGAAGTGGTGGGGGGCTCAGAGAGCAGCCTGGCAATGACTTCCTCCAAAGACGTATCCAGCCACCCGGGACTATTCGTTTTACTCCGCGTCCTCAAAGATGTACACACGGATAGACTATTTCCTGGCCTCCTCAGAATTCTGCTCTAGAGTGCGGGCTACCGAGATAGAGCCCAGGGCCTTAACAGATCATGCCCCTATAACCCTGATGGCACAAATCAAGGGTGTTCGAGCCAGCGGCCCTGGCTGGCGATTTCAGGATACGATCCTACAGTCCAAAGGCCATGGTAGAGGCCGTCCGACAAGCGATACTAGACTATCTCAATCACAATGATACCGGAGCTACCAGCTTAGAAACACTTTGGGAAGTGCTAAAGGTAGTTGTACGAGGGGAGGTGATGTCCCTGTCAGCCAAGGAAAACAAGGCCCGGAGAGATCAGAGGGAGAAGCTGGAACACAAGGTGGCTGCTTTGGAGCGCTCTCATAAGCATACGGGAGCTCCCAGAGTATGGAGGGAACTAGAGAAAGTACGCTTACAGCTGAGGAGACTGGACTGGGACCGGGCAGAGTATGCTCTAGCACAGCTCAAACATAAATTCTATACAGGGGGGCAACAGATGTGGGAAACTTCTTGCCCATAAACTAAGAGCACAGCGCCACACCAAAGCCATAATGATGGTGCGTTCCCCCTCCCAGGGAGAGGCCCATACAGACACCCAAATAGCGGAAGCTTTTTCTGACTTTTATGGAAAGCTACATGCAGCAGACGCAGCGACAGGCCTTGATCCCTCCGCTTACCTGGCCGACACTGTGATTCCCCCACTCACTGATGCAGACTGGCTAGATCAATCCATAAAGAAAGAGGAGGTTATCTCGGCTATTTCCTGTCTGGTGGTGGGGAAATCACCTGGCCCGGACGGCTATACCTCACTCTTTTATAAAACTTTCTGTCCAGAGTTGGCCCCCATCCTTACAAGACTTTTCAATTCCTTCCTGATAACCAAGGTTCTTGCCCCCAGCATGCTTGAGGCCACCATTACGGTCATTCAAAAACCTGGGAAGAACCCGGAGGAATGTG
Organism: Pleurodeles waltl; assembly: GCF_031143425.1. Classification (NCBI taxonomy): domain Eukaryota; kingdom Metazoa; phylum Chordata; class Amphibia; order Caudata; family Salamandridae; genus Pleurodeles; species Pleurodeles waltl. The sequence continues at coordinate 405,257,659 of NC_090440.1, forward strand.
GATCATACCGGCCCATTTCACTCCTAAATATCGATGCCAAACTATTTACGGGCATCTTAGCGCAGCGCCTCAATCCCTATATGCCCGGACTTATTGACCCCGACCAGGCGGGTTTCATACCCCACAGACAACGTGGTGACAATACAAAAAGGCTCTTACATTTAATAGATAAAACGCACAGAACCCAGAGGGAGGCACTCCTCCTCACCATCGATGTGGAGAAGGCATTTGATAGGGTACATTGGCCCTATCTCTTCTGGGTCTTGGAGCACTTTGGAGTCGGTCCAGCGCTCCTGACCTGGATAAAATGCATATACAGACAGCCCAAGGCAGCAGTCCGAATCAATGGGACGCTATCAAAGTCGTTCCCGATCAGACGGGGAACGAGGCAGGGATGTCCGCTTTCCCCACTTTTATTTGCTCTTTATATGGAGCCCTTTGCACAAAGGCTTCGGGATGATCCCCGGATTACTGGCATTAAATTTGGAGGGGACCACCACCTTATTAGCCTATACGCAGATGATGCAATTCTTACACTGGCGGACCCAATGGTCTCACTCCCCGCGCTTACGGATGCCTTGCATACATTTGGCTTAGCCTCAGGGTTCAAGGTGAATGCGCCGAAATCCCAAATCTGTCTGTCCCCCTAGATCATGAGAAAGAACTACGTTCCAGATACCTGTTTCAGTGGTCTAAGACACATGTCCCATATCTTGGCATAGTTCTAGCCACGACGACAGCGGACACGGTTCGCGCGCGATCTCGCGATCGATCGAGATATATATATATATATATATATATATATATATATATATATATATATATATATATATATATATATATATATATATATATATATCTCTCTCTCTCTCTCTCTCTCTCTCTCTCTCTCTCTCTCTCTCTCTCTCTCTCTCTCTCTCTCTCTCTCTCTCTCTCTCTCTCAAGTCTTAGAGACATGGGGGGAAACATACTCTGTCTTGGTTCGGTAGGGTTGCTGCCATTAAAATGACGATCCTGCCACGCATACTCTATGTGTTCCAGACACTCCCCTTGGCTCCGCTGCCCACCACCATCTATACCATAAAGTCGGCAATTTTGAAATGTATCTGGAATCGGAAGTCCGCGCGCGTGTAGCGCCTCATACTTTACAGGCCTAAGAGGGAGGGAGAGCTAGCGGTACCATGCCTGCTAAAGTACTACCAAGCGGCCCAGCTGCGATTTATACTGGAGTGGAGCCGACCGATCACTGAGATGCACTGGTGTTTCATGGACAGGTGATTGCCGGGTCCCATATCTGGAAAGAGCCCTGGCTGAGACGCAGACATAGGGCGATAGGCCTTTACTCATCGCCCATCACGGACGTGACTCTCCGGGTCTGGGACGCTGTGGTGACGAAGTATGGCCTGACAACCTTTCCCTCCCCCAAGACGCCGATCTGTGCAAATCCAGACTTTACACCTGGCCTACAAGCTGAGAACTCCCAATGCTGGTATGACGGGGTGTAGGAGGGCCGGCTGCCTTTTCGACAGGGATAGCATTGACCCCTTTGAACAAATGCATACGGACTAACGGAGGCAGATAGGCTGACATATTGTCAGGTCAGACACTGGGTGCATCAACCAGCGATTAAGCCCTTGGTGGCTAGAACACTCATGCCTTTTGAGAAATGGCTCTTAGCGAAGAAAGACGACAAGCAAATGATATCAGAAATCTATAAGCTTCTCCGCGAAGCCCCACGTTCACCCAAATCTAAAGGGCAGAAGAGATGGGAGATTGAGGTGGGGAAAGAACTGACGGAGGAGGAGTGGGACGGTATATATTTCAGAGCACACCACACAGCCCATAACTCATCGGGGCTGAAACAGCTTACAAGATAGCTACACACTGGTATTACACCCCGGCGAGGATACATGCATGGGATCCCACTAAGTCTGGGCTATGTTGGAGGGGGTGCGGAAACACAGGCACGCTCATTCACTTGCTGTGGCACTGTCCTAAACTGCAAAGATATTGGAAAAGCATACTCAACGACATAGATAGAGTATTTCACACTGAGATCCCCAGACTCCCGATGTTTACTATACTGGGCCTCCCAAACCCTCTCACCTTTCCCCTCCACTCCTTGAGGGGTCGACAGATTGCCCTTGCACTCAATGCGGCACACCAGTCCATTCTAGCATTATAGAGCACCGACTCACACTGCATGGCTCCACAAACTCTGGTTTATCCTAGCAATGGAGAAACTAACATTGGCAGCTACAGAATGGGCGGTTGAGGTGCCTGATCTCTGGAGACCGTTTATACAGATCCTATCCGCTGAATTTAACAAACGTACTTGCCCCGCATATTTAAAGAGTTTGCGGCTTCTGTGGGACGCCCAACGTCTGGACGGACGGTTGGCGTTCCGCGGGTGGGATGAGGATCTGGGGCTTGGCTGATAATAGGGCATTGAACTGGGAGGGTGGAGGTGAGTGGCAGTGCGAAAGACAAACGGTGGAGCTCTACTGTTTACATGTTGCGTTTATGTTATTGCTGTCTTGATTTTGGTTATGCTCATAATTTGTTTTCTTTCCCCATCTGATGCCTGGTTTATCGCCAGCATGGAAATGGTTCTTGTATTGGTGGTCTGAAATGAGTCAATCAATATTGCACTACAGCTACTACTCGCACAATGCTTTCTATAGATCCTTTCTACGGAACTGAAACGAAGCACCTTTATTGCTTTCTTGTTGCCGGCCATTACGGTTATAGGCGCATGGCTATGTATCTTGTTCAATATCACGATATACCAATAAACAGATTTGATCCATAAAACAGTGGGTGGTAGAGTGACTGAATAAGGAGGCCCCCTTGCAATGCATTTTAGGGGGCCTCCCTAAGGTTTTGTTATGCCATTGCGATTAGCCCCACGCCACCCACAATCCCAAATCTCTCCTGTCTAGGCCCTACTTTGGTTATCGGTTGCCAGAAGATCGTCCTTCAATCTCCTTTATATCACCCACAAAGCAATACAAGAACAAGGCCATTTTTAATCAGGAATAAAATCAGCAATTACATTTAACAAAGAAACCTCTGGTCAATGGCACCCGTCTCAAAACACCACTATACAAGAAGAAAGGCAATAGGTGGTACAAACTTCTCTGTTTAAGTGGCCAAACTATGAAATTCATTACCCCCAAATATAAGATCCACGGATAACTGTCTTATCTTCAGAAGACTACTCAAGAATTGGCTCTTCCCTACATAACCACCATACTAAAACAGCAATGGACTGCATATTCCTGTGTGTGTATGTAAACATTAATAATTTGATTATATGCATATATCAAGATATGTATATTTCTTTGAAACAAATATGTATAATACTATTTTATCTTAAAATATATACACACCTTTTAGGCCTGTTTTAACAAATGTACATTTTAATTACATTTAAATGTATATATATGTATGGATGTGTAGGTGTATACATATATTATATTAAGCTTGACATGTTAATAGGTCATTGAATAATTTCTCCATAAGTTGTCTGATTAGATGCTTATGAGTCTCTGTTTTTATTGTATCTATGACAATAGGTAAATATTATCCTATTTATCTACAAGCTTTTCACTATTGAAATATTGAGGAAAGATAAAACAATGTTATAAGAGTACACAAATAAATTGACTTCAAATATTGCAACATTTGAAAGTCTGTGTTTATATGATACAAATCTCTCTCTATATATTATATTCCTTACACATATATTTCCTTGCTATGTAACCATGTATCTATATATTTATTACTTTAGTTCTACTGTTCAAGAGGAAAGAAAATACACTCCTAAAAGCTTTAATCTGCCTCACCATCACCCTATACCTCTAGCAACCTATCCTCTATTGCCACTCTCCGACTCATCCCAAATCCATTCCACTACTATGATGTCCTAAATAACCTTTCCTAGACTCTTCCCTCCTCTACCCCTTCTGACTCACCCGAAACCTCAGTTTACTGCTATGGTCTCCCAAACAACCCTACTAAATTCTCCCACATTTATCTCCCCTTTGACTCATCTAAAAGCCCATTTTATTACTATGATCTCCCTAATCCCTTTCTACACACTCTTCCCTCCTCCATCTCTCCTTTACTCATCCCAAACCACATATTACTACTGTAATCTCCCAATTAACACTTATGGATTATTCGCTCCTCTGTCCCTCCATTATTCTATTCAATCCAACTAACAGACTCACATGTCCTCTGCTCAAATTAGCTCATACCTTCTTATACTAATACTGTACTCCTATTTCTTTATACTAATACACCACTAATCCTCTGGGTTCCGGAGTAGTGTGCTACTCGCTGAAAGGGCTTTGACCCCTCGCCATGAGTAGTAAGCTCTATATAAATACAATTGTAATATAAGCAATAAAGTGAACTAGAAGCAGCAGCAAAATCATGAAAAAATAAGACTGCTTACGAGGAGCACTTCGTTGACCACCTGAAGCCAATGAGATCTGGCATTAATTTGGATTCTTCTCAAGTGCTGAGGAAAGAGCAGGACTTTTCCAATTAAAAGGGCACAGCTGCTGACAATACGAGCATTGTAATAAAGTGTGAAACAGACTTTTTCTGAATTAGCTCCATGACACTGGGGATGTAATATCAGTGTTGCTAGGCAGAATTACGGCCACATTTACATAGCTCACAGTCCAGAGTGCAAATCTCATAGCAGTCCTGACGTGAGTAAGGCGAGCCTGTTGGTATATGTGGTGCTTGAGGTGAGATTATTACATCTTTGACAAATACCATCAAACTACATGTCTGCGGCCGCTGCTGCCTTCCACCTCACTCTGTGCCACACATACTCGCTCTCTGGGGAGCAGGTACACTCCACTCAGTAGTGTTGGTTAGAGACAAACTCTTTTGAAGGTTAAAGGACTAGACTACCTGCCTCTTAGTGATGCAGACTCACCTAAAGCATCAAAATGCCATCACTAAAACTGGCAACACTTCAAACACTGTATGGCTGTCCTGCGGGTTGGCACAAAGTCACGAGCTAAAGGAGGCCAAGCCATTGCATATATACTGACTGTGGGAAGAGCCACAAGGTGAATGGCACAGCTACAAACCAAAGGCCGTCTCACAGCCCCTTTTTAAAATGATTAATTCTGTTTAAAATCCATTAACTTTATTGAGTGCAAGAAGTTGGCAGACAGCTAATGATGTTTCTATTCCATACCCAAATATGAATGGATAGTTATTTAAAAAAGGACTCAAACTGATTTAATGAATGATAACATGATAACACGTTTTCTACTGAAGGAGAGCAATTTTACATTTACATAATTAACACATTTAATAGCAAAATGTGATTCACAGTTTTGAATAATGTCTGCATATTAATCATAATTGTTAGTAGGTGACCACATTTAGCAATTACTAACAGCACCAGAGTTTAAACGTTTGTTTAACTTAAAGTTGACCATACTTTCTTGACTACCAAACTAGTAATCCTTTCATTGCACATATCTTTTATACTTGTTTTGCATGGTATGTGTTTTTCCTTTGCAGATACTAAGTTTTCCCAGATGCATTTTGCTAGCTAATGTTGTTGTGCAGAAGACTGATGGAGAGATTATCAAAAGAAGAAGGTGCCAGGACAGGAGAGTGACTCGTGGGAAGAGCTGAATGTATCCAACAGTCTGTCTAGAGTAACACCTTAAGAACATAGTCATGACTGGATCATTGTGCTGCTCTGAGAAAGAGGGGACATTACCTGCTTCCAGAGTCTGGAGAAAAAGGATTGGCTCGCAAGAGTGAGAACAAACTATAACATTGCAAACTAACATCTTGATAAATAATATTACTGTGTGTTCTTTAGACCAGAAAGAAGAGATGTTTTCTGACTTTGAGTTAAGAAAAAAACCCTTCTTAGGTTTGCTGATCGCCACTGCTTGAGCAAAAAGGCTTTATGTAAGAGTACTAATATTCTCTCATCAGAGACTTTTACTTGGCTTTCTGAAGCGGACACCTTAACTTATTTACTTAACCAAGTGCCCTTCCTGATCTATATCTGTTTGATTTAGATTAGGGAGTTTCCTTCATTTACACACAATTTGTATATTCCGTATTCTTTTTGGAGTTATTATTAATGTTTTATTCTATATCATACTGAAACATCAGCTTCTTGACCATTTGACTTAATGATCTGATTTACCAATTAAGGATTTGCAGCCTAACTAAGTTTGTTAATAAAACCCTGAAAATTCATTACAACTCTTGTTTCCTGTGGAGTCCAGATTGTCTTCACTGTTATGGAAATGCATGTTAATGATTGCTTCTAGATTTCTCTCCATGTCGACTAACAATGTTCCATAGACCAGTGGCAGGGTTGGTTTGGTGATTACAGCCAACGCTTGAAGAATCCCTTCTCCACCACTACCCAGTTCATTTGCATTGCTATGTGAGTTGCTCCAATTGAGGTGATCCATGACAATTCAAACCCATTTATTTCTGAAATGAGAACTCATTGCATCAGAAAAATTCACAGCTGATTCTTTCAATCATCGTTTTTTTCCACAGCTGCTTCAAGATTATTTCGCAATAAAACCATTTAAGCCACCAAATGGGACTTCTCAGTTTAACCTCAGATCTGCATCCAGGAGTTACAGTTACGCTGTGGAGAGTCTGTGTTCTAGCTGTTCCTGCTCTCTAGCTTTGTTGCACAATCTTCTAAAGAGAATGCACTTTAAATGTGTGAAGTTGGTGTACAAGGACAGAACAAGCACATATTCTGTCACGGAAACTGTGAAAAAAGGTGTCTTTGTGTTGGATATCGGTCACACCTCAATTTATAGGAAGCAGTTCATCTTGGATTCTGTAGAACTGATCCTACTGGTATTATTGTGTGGCCGCGCATTTGAACAGTCACTCATCCGATGCCTTACTCCTTTGATAGTTTTAGAATTCGAATATAGACCAGGATTTCAGTTACTCAATTATACTGGTGTGAGTTTGCCATCTGCTCAATATATCCATGCAAAAGATGCTTTGAAAACGACATTCTCTGTTTCTGACACCTACCACGTTCTATAAAACATCAGAATGAGTGCTCACAGACCTGCAAATAGAATGATAGTGCTTGTGACTCTTCTTCCTAGTATGTCTAAAACACACATGGGCTCAGTTCCAACTCACACTTGCCGACTCACCCGTGCTAGTTTCTCCCCATCTGAAGTGCGGATACTACCGGACTCTGGCATTTCTTCTCGAAGATCAATCTTGTTGCCGATTACCATGACTGGAATAGATTTATCTGTGGAACTCTAAAACATGAGGTAGATCTTTAATATACCAACCAGTTAGACATAAAATCAGAACTTGCACAGATGTGAAAGTCATAAATAAACTTTGATGCTTCCAAAGAGCAGATGCTTAGGGTTTGAGAACCTACACTGTAGTTTCTGTTTTTTTAATTGGAGTACTGTAGCACTTATCTCTGCAGGTGCAGAGTACAGATCTTCTTTACAGAATTCTATGTTGGTTCCAAAAGGGAGCAATTTATTTTCCAGTCTGAAGAAGTTACAGTACCCACACTTTATTTAAGCCTCATCCTACACTGGGGCTAAAACTGCATCACACAAATAACATCAGACACTGCTTAGTAGTCCGTATTTAAAATTGGAATTTTAAATGTGTGCATTCAAATTTTAAATACAGTATACAAGTCAGTCCCATATTCTTATATCATATACCAAAAAGGGCATTGAAGAAAAACACACTATTTATTGTAATCATGTAATCCACTATCTCAAGTCTGCATGGCCAACTAAAGTATTATAAAAATAATAATTCCTTATATATGGTGTACCTGTAGGAATGAGAACATACCAAGTAAAGAATGAAGGGCTTAAACTTTCTTAAAGAACCAGAAAGGTTAGATGCCGTTGAACCTTTTCTCGTATTAAGAATATTGCATATCTCACATCTAATGTTTATAATTAAGTATATCTCCACAGCCTCCAAACTATGTTAATGTTTTAAGGATTAATTCTGTTTATGGACAGTTTGGTAGAAGTTCAAACGCTCCCCATTCTAGCTTTTTCATTCCCAATGCAGAACACTACTTCTTGGCCAGCACAGGGTTAAGTATGTTAGCGCAAGACTGAACTCAGGTATATTAACAAGACTTGTTCATTAACCTATATCAAATGTCAAATTGGTTAAACATTTAGCAACGTTTATCATCTGACCTTCTTTCAACAAAGGTACCCTGAACCTGCAAATGAACAAACAGAAATATTAAGTACATTAAGGTATTCAAACAACGAAAATGCTGGATGTGTTGGGTAAAGGGAGCATTTTGGTTATCTGTAACACCTGTTTTCTTTCCCATTAGCTGCTATCAACAGCGTATATAATCAGAAACCTAAAATTAGACTTTGTCATTGAACCAATGCCAAGAGTCACTGCCGATTTTTCACAAGAACTCGTCATACTCTTAGAAAAAGGTTCAATAATGCAAACATGAACTTGTGGAATTATCAAATTACAACTGAGACAATAACAATAACGTATCCATTTACCAATCAAGGCATTATATCTTTTTGTTTTACTCTAGTGGAGTCTGCTTGTGTTAAGGAGCTGAGGCCGGAAGTTAAACGTGAAAGTAAACATATCTTCACTAAGTCCTATCTGGTACCTTGATTTCATCAATCCATTCGCGGACATTGAGGAAGCTACTTTCCGACGTAACGTCATACAGCAGTAAAACTCCGTGAGCTTTTCGGAAATAAGACTTGGCTATGCTACGAAACCTGCACAAAGACAAGGTGAATTAGAGTGAATTTTATAATATCAAAAACACAATTTCTAGCAGCTGTAATAAAAACTATAAGTGTCTGTTTTTAACTGTCACATTAATTTTACCTTTCTTGTCCCGCTGTATCCCAGATCTGTAATGTTGTTTGTTCCCCATCCACCATTAGCTTCTTAATTTGAAAATCAACACCTAAGGAGAAGAAGGTAAAAAAAAAAAATTAAAAAACCAACATAGGTCAGAAAGGTAAAAAAAACAACAGGTCAGATATTACAATTCTAGATGCCCCTTCTCCGTAAAATATTTTAAGTTTGTTTAGTTTCAGTTATTTGGGAGTCTACGTTAAAACTACCTGAGAAGAGAATGAGAGATCAACCCCAAATCTGTGTACATCCTAACTGGCAAATGTAGGGAGAGTGATGATTCAAGGCAGACAAAGGACCCTATATTGTCCATGTAAAGATACACCAAAGTGTAAAGCCTAAGAAAAATTGACTTACAGTCTCAATGACTTGCACACTTCCAGGAATTCCGAGGAGGCAGTAAACTTTGGTATAGTCATGCAATGGATTACAAACTACTACACTAAAGCAAAGAAAGGTCAACTCTTGATGCGGTGCGATGCTACATGGCAAAACGAATTAGAGCATGAAACAACACACGAACATATTGACACACACAATCTGAGCTACTCTGCTCTGTGAATATTTCCTGTTGTCAGGTCAAGCCTTAACTGAAGTACAAAGAAAGCCACCTTATTGTGGTTTTTATTGATATATCTGTTACTGTAATAAAAAACAATGTTGTTTAAACCTGGAATAGGGCAATACACGGGTATCTTCTGTCAGGACATTAAATGGTGCAACAAAATTGTGGTAATAATTTTGAAAATAAGGTATGCCCATTATTTAGTTCTGTTATTCTTTTTTTTAGCATACTCATTTTTTATTTAGGTTATTTATAGAGTGCAAACCTAACCCCAAGAAGAAGTGTAGCACCGTAAAAGCACAAAATCATACATAAAGTAGTGAAGATATAACAGATTGAAGATATACAGAGTAGACGATTTATACGTTCCATAAGCATTAACGCATTAACAGCACAAGTAAAACCTATTACACAAGCAGTATATTGTGCAGATATTTTACATATCCCACACATAATGTCTAATAAATGTATAGAGAGCTAGTCATTGAGGGTGGGACAAAGCAGAGCGAAAAATAATTGAGTCACTAGAAAGAGAAGTTTCTAACTGGATGTTTTAAGGATGATGGAAGGTGGTGCAGAAGAGGCAGGTGTTAAATGTTTTTTTTTCTGAATTGCAGAACGACGAGGACAGTCTAATACATAGTAGATGTTGATTCCAAAGTATAGGTATGTAGACGGAAAATATCAATTTCCATAGTATTTCAGTTTGTGATGAAGGGAGGATTTCTCACCTCCTACCAAAGTACAGTATTTCTAATTGGCGGCATTGCCCTTGCATACTAAGACAATGCAACAATGATTAAGGACTGTGTCACCACATGGACCCACTACAAATAAGGATTTTGATAACTCTTTATAAAACATCCATCCACAAAATCTCCGCTAACAGATACATAAAATTGCACACAAATTTGCCTTTTTCATGGAAAAATGTGGGTGCTCGATGTTAAATGTTCACACACAGAACCAGGAGGCTTAGATTACCTTTATAGTTCTCCCACATGACTCCTGCATGATCTGGAGCCCATTATACCACTCCGGTTAATTGCTTAGGCAAGCAGCAACACATTCAGTACATCCCAGACATGCACTAGGAAGGGAAGACTGTAGAACTCACTCACATGTTGCATAGAGAGGAGACATTGTAAGTTTCTTGAATTGACAGTACAGCAGACCTACAGCTCCTAATTCAGTTCAGGCAGCAGCTACTACATGGCCTCACTCAGTGGGATAAACACCGACCAGATCATCAGTCCTGGGGTACATTTAACAACACACGCAGTGGTAGGTGAAGCAGCAAGCACTTTCCTGAGCGCACTTCTGCAATGCCAAATGTTTATAAAAGGGGGAGGGGCGAGAAAAAATCGGTCCTGCTGAGTAAAACACATGCTTCCTGCAGCTGCAAGCCAGTCGATCTACTGCAGTCTTCTGGTAGCACTGGACAATTAAAATCCATCGCTCACTCGCACTAAAAACAATTTTACTAGGTTGTTAACGAAATGCACAGCCTCCCCGCCCCCTTTTCTCATGCAATTTCTGTGGCATCCCGTGTCGGTCACAATAATATATGCCACACTCGCGCTGTAGTACTGTTTTGCACATCAGACTACCGCGCTTCCTCTAAAACAAAAACAAAATCGTGTTTTCCGTTTGCTAAACACTATGTGTCAGATATGGAAATGCTCCATGTACATGGTTAACTGAAGCACTCTTAGACCCGCAAAGGGACAGACTTTCATAATGTAAGCGATAAATAATCACTTTTCTAAAACTACACCATCTTTCCTTGCGGATATCGGAGCACTGAGTCAGCTATTGTAAGCAGACTGAATGCTGCCAGAATACCCACAAGCATTGTTCAGAGTGTGGTACCAAGAATGTTTTAGAGATTCCGTTACTTCTAGACGTTGTAGCAACTGCCAATCAAAATGAAGCATTACCATATTGTACAGCTGTTTGATTTACACTACACTTTGTTGTAATCCCTGGGCCTCAAGTACTAAAAAGGGAATTTCATGAATCAATATACTCCTCATCTAGTTATTACATTCTTTCCCAGACTTTTCACTCTCCTCATGACCATAGTTTAAATGATTGAAATGCCACAGTTTCCTCCTGTGTTATCATGTTTGCTCATGTCCTCGAGTTTTGAACACCTTTCCATTCTCACATTCAGCACTTTGGTTTCCTGGTACAGTCTTGCTATCCATGCCCTCTTCCAAGAGTACGGTGGGGGCAATCATTGGCGCACTTTTCAGATACCAGTCGTTTGTTTATTGATTGAACTATTTCGGTTTGCTTATGAAAGAAGAAATGTGCAAACAGCTCTCCAGCCCAAGCGTGAGAAGGAGTTGGTCCTCTACTCAATGGAACTATGCTTTGAGTGTCTACTGCAGCAAATATGCTGCCATTTTCATCAAAGTACGCGTTTCTGTTTGGTGCATGGTGCAAACATTTTTTTTTATATTGTTCTATAAAATGTGTACACCTTACTTAATCCCCATCACAAACGAGAGAGTCTGGTGGAAGAGCTGTGTATTATTAATTGATATAACAGAATTAAAAAGGATTAGATCCTTTTGCAGTCACTGTATTAAAAAAAAGTTACGTTGATGACTCGAAGCAGCGTCATTAAGTAAAAAGTAAAAATGCAGCTTTGTTTCATGTAATTTTTATTTTGATCTCAAAGCTAAAGATACCTTTTAAGGGGCACATACACAAAACAGGCCTTCCTCTACAATGCAACATGAGAATAAAAGGCAGATAGGACCTGCAGGTGACAAACTGATTAATGTTACACTATGATGATAGGGAAGACATCTAAGGTCAAGTAGAAGAAATATGCTGTCCAGTGGTCATCCAGGCCAGAGTTCCATCCCAGTGCAGATCACAGGTTCAAACTGCATGCCAGAGAATCACTGGCACTGCAGGGTGAGGCAATTGATGGTGTACAATCTGCATCCAGTTGAGAGTTGTACCCTCTAAAATGGGGAATTAAGCACCATTTGGGCATGATTTTCCCCTGGTCTAGGGAACACAAACCTAAACTGAGCATAATTTTCACCCATGATTTGGGAAAAGTCTTACATGCCACAAACCTGGGGAAGTCTCTCTTGTTAAGCACAGTTTGTGCCAAACTTGTAGTGCTATTTTGGGTGTAAAAAGTAATTTGCGTTCAAAATGGAATTTGCACTGCCTTTGTAATCAGAGCATTAGAGTACAGTGCATTCTTGGAACAGCAATACCAAATATGATAGATAAGAGGGATCAAGCAAATGATCTTCTTGTATCGCTTGCACAAAAAAAGTCACCAGAAGCCGTTCACAACTCCATTTTCAATGTAATCCACGTTTTTCCTTTTGCTGTAACAGTGCAACGAGTGCTGCTGCTGTTACCTTTTCCTGGATTGAGAAGAATTTATTTATTTACATATTGCTTGTGATAGTGCAAACTCCACCTGCCTGGGTTTCAATGCGCTGCACAATCTTTTGTAATATACATGTAATAGAAGTATTAACTGAAAGTACACGAAGGGTAACATTAACCTGTGCAGATTAATCACTATTTGGGTAGGGCATACTTGCCCATAAAGATATATGGAACGTCTGCAATATGGAAACACGATAAAGGGATAAGTAGAAATTAACATTAAACTAAGAGATACGTAAATACATCCACAAGTAGAGAAAGTGGTTACTGTCTATACTGTAGTGTGGACAATCATTAAGATATAATTAAAGGCTACTTGGGATACAATAGGGCATAAACAGGCAGTATAAGAGCAGTTTCTGTTGTAACTCAGTCAAGGCATGCCAATGTAAATAGATAGCTCAGAAGTGATAATAAACACCACACTTCCTTTCTGAGAGATGGAAAGGCTTTACTTCCACACTCTAACGCTCTAAGTTGCCACACTGAAATGGCTATTTTGCGGCACTACAAAATAGTTCTCTTTTAATGTTCTAGAATTGACTCCTATCCTAGAAAATGGTCCCACAAGCCCATTTGTCACAACCAAGGTTGGATGGATTTAGATTTGCTTGACAGCCCCATACTGGCGTAAAACCAGTGAGCGGCAGGAATTTTAATTGTGGTAGACATACACTTATGAAAGAAGTGTCTTGAGTTAAAAAAAAAAAAAAAAAATCTCGTTAATTAAATTTAAAGTGAAAGTTTTGTCTTTTTTTATTCCTTGATAAAATGATATTGTTGAATGTCGGGATGGCTTCCGTTCTGCTTATGACTTCATGACTCATACTGGTCGTTTGTCCCACTGCGGCGCAGTTGATTTGCTAAAGAATTTTCAAATATTCAAATGATCAGGCACAGACAGAGAGGATGGTTCAGAGTACCATTTCATAATTGAAAATCAATTTAATAAAGGAGCAATGGCTAATTCGGGATGATTTACTTTTGAAACAAGTTGGGGTGCAATAAAATCTATTTAAGGGACATCTAAAACCAAGTTGTATCCTTCCGGCACAAACTTCTTAACACCTTACTTCCCCGTTTTCTACATGATTATAGTTTTATTATTAATGGGATACAATGTTCAAGAAGCGAGTGCACACTTTTTAAACACATCTAGCATCTTACAAATACCACTATTCACACCAGTTTAATAGGTTTCTACCTTGTGATCAACAGCAACTACATACTCACAAGCTCATGTTAGGTCAGAATAAGTACATGATGCAGTATCTACTCAGAAGAAGTCTCGGGCCCTATGGCGTGCTTTGATCGCCTGAGGCCAGTTACCATTTTAAAGGCTACTATTTTAACAATTATGCATTTAGATTTCTGGTTGTCCAGCACAAACTAGAACTAGACAATATTTAACCATGAGGACTGTAGCACTAGGTCATCAGCCTTAACATAACAGGAACGTGGGATGGCTGTACAATCTAAGGAGAGATATATTGCTTTAATTATCATTGTACCTGTATCCAGGGTTCTCACAGTTGATGAATGTTCACGTGTAAAACTCAGTTTGTTGTGATGCCATGAAGATACGTTAAATAATCAAGGATATAAAAAGATAGTTGACTTGTGCTCTACTGTACCTAAAGTGGTTGGAATTTGCCCCCGGAACTCATTCAGACATAATCGGAGCATGAAACTGGATTTCCCCGAGCCAGCATCTCCAGCTAAGACCAGCCGGTAATCGAGACAAGGGCCCTGGCTCTCATCTTCCACCGTCACACCTTCTTTCTAAATGAAGTTTGAACAAGGGAGGACATGAATTAAAGAAGGAATACAGAAAGATGTTTGTGCTGATACACAATTGCTCCTCTTTCAGTCTTCACATGAGCATGTAGCATTTCCCCCATAAAAGGTCTGAAGGCCACCACCCCTTATGCAGTTTATTGCACTCCTGATTGCTGAGGGCCCAGCTGTATGTTGTTTATTGCAACTTGATTTATTACCATATGGAACAAACAAAGCACAGTTAGTTAAGCAGGCCAATGGTGAATATGTGGCGAGGCAGACAGTAAAAACAGCACCCCATGTTATTGTTATTATTTCAACTACACACCTGGCTCAGGAGCAAATCAGCTTCACATACCCTTTTCCCCTGATCACATAACCCTCAGGGTAATTACCACCTACTTTGACCTACATGTTGCAATACTTTATTAGTGAATACAAATGTCAAGTAAATGCCAGTGATAGCTCACTTCAATATAGTATTATCTAATGGTGATTTTTAAACTAGCTACATTTCATGTGAGACCTTGTAGGAAGCCCCTACCTTTTACTACACAATCTATGCTGCACTACATCAAATTGTAGCCTTAAGATGGAATTCCAAAACTTTACGTCAATAACAAGTTGGAGTTTGAGAGAGATCTATATGGTTCAAAGTACATATCCTTCTTATTTGTGGGTATGAGATGTTGTGGGTATGGGAATACCCTTCTTTACAAATTTGCAGCAGTATTAAATAGTGGCCTAATAAACATGGTCTAACTAACGAGTATCTTACTATGAAAAACAGTGTTTAAAGTTCAAGTTATGAGGGACATCTTCCCATGCTCCTGAAAACTCCCACAAAAACACGGGAAACTCAGAAATATTTTCTCACATGGCTTAACTCCATCCTACACTCAGACTGTGTAAATCATTTTAGTGATCCAGCTAGAGCATCTTGCTGTGGCCTTGAAAAAAAAGCATTTCGTATTGAAGAAAACACTCATTAAATCATAGCATAAAATACAGCCAACTTGCAGAGTTGAGCCAATCAGCCAGAGCAAAGACTAATAGTTTCACCTTTGTGAAAACATTTAGATCTCTTAATTAGTAGTAGTACCATTCTAATAGCAATATCTTCTAAATTGCCATGTCTTTGGGCAGGTAAATGTATTGATTTAGTTCTTTTTGCCTGACCATCCACCCACCATAGGTATGTATGTCCAATATCGTTCAAAACATTAGGTATTCACTTAGGGGACCTGTGTGAAATCAGAAGCGTATGGATTTTATAAGTCCACGTGCTTGAAAGTGGACAAAATGAGTATAATTAATTTGTGCAATAGAAAAACCTGTACCTCAAAACTTCAAACATCCTGTGAAGTGTTATTTGAAAACAAGCTACTTTTATTATGTTTAGAGGTTGGCATCATTAGCATTATCAGACATTTTGGAACCCTTTTTTGGCAGAAGCAGTATTCACTATTTTTAAGTTGTCAACAATACTCAGTCCTCCAAACGAGAGGGAGAAAGGTGGTTAATCATCTGGCCTAATGCCCCTAAAAATTGGCTATTTCACAAAGTGAATCATGGCTGCTCGACAATAAAAAAGCCATGCTTTGAATTATTTGCACAATATTGTCCAGCTCTTTAAACATGGTCTCTTGTTATTGTGCAATACCTTTCGTGTAAAAGCAGGAAGCCGTTTCCTGGAGGAAGCAGTGGACCCACAGTGACTGGGTGGCCGGGAGGAATTCCAATCCAGGGATCTTCGAGATTCAACTCTATAGTCCGACCCCTAGAGAAGTAAAACATTTAGTATCTAAAGTTTATAAAGGTAGTTTCTTTGTTATGAAGAGGAGTATCTTCATATCAACTCTCGAGTTAATGGAGTAGAACACATAAGGCATATTTTCAAAGTCACCTACATCATAGGTATATGGTTTCCCCCAGACCCCCACTGCCTCCATTTTCAAAGCCTTGCTCCCTCAACAGTACAGCATGCAGAACAATGACTCATCCAACAGAAGCTGAGGAGCCATTCACAAATCATCATGGACCTATGCACTCTAGCAACAACTACCAAATAAATCCTTCAGCACCCCTTTCTGCTCATTCCTGTTGTGTGCAGTCGATAAAGCCACATTCCTCATCATCTTCCACCTACTCAGACTTAGGGCCTCATTATGAGTTTGGCGGTCGAACTGGCGGACCACCATGGTGGCGGTGTTTCAAACTGCACTAGGCCGATGGTCTCCAGACCACCGGATAACGAGTTTCCCATAGGGCTGTCAGGACTGGTGAGGGGAGGCAGGGGGTAGTATAGTGTAGCCAATACCAGCCATGCTTACCTACCTGTTGGCACAATGGGCAGACATGCATGCATGGGACAAAATGCATGGGACAAAATGCGCCCACAAACCACAAATATTTTGGGGCCCCACCTCACCCTCCATGGGGCGTACCCCCTGGGCCCTCCATTTTGTGCCCCTTACCTGCCTGACCACCAAGCTTTCCATGGCGATGGGATTGCTGTTGAAAGCTTGGCAGTCCAGCAGGTCGTATTGGCAATGGCGATCCCAATGCTGGGATCTCCAACTTTGGCTGCTGAGGTCAGGACTGCTGCGGTTCTCACCGCACTGACTATGGTGTTGCCGGCGGTCCCACTGCCAAACTCATAATCTGGCGGTCCAACCGTTAATCTCTTTTGCTGCTGAGAGAATGGACCACATAATGAGCCAGCTAATTTAAGAACTTGTTCCTCAGTAGCATCAGTTCCTCAGCGACATCAACCTATCAAGCAACACAGTAACCAAGATCGTGAAGGAAACCTTCCTCAGCCTCCTTGAAACCACCACCCCTAAACCCCACATGAGAGTACCTACTCACAACAAAGCAACACGGTCTCCTTTATCTGCAATTCCAACACAGACCCCACCTGAAACACTCCTCAAACTTGACTGACTACACAGCCACCCACTTTGACCTACGTCATGCCATACCGCCTCACAGAGGGCAGTGTACATCAACCAAGTGACAGATTTGATCTTTCAATGGCTTCCCATCAACATACTCAGCAACAGTTTCAGTGTCTTGACAGGCTTTTCAGACTGTGACAAATACATCAAATCCCTGCACTCTGTCCTCATTCACACCTTCCAAACCACAGTTGATGCCCATTCCCCCATCAAATCCAGCTCCTCAAAGGCCAAGCTACCTGCACCATGGTGCCCACAAGAATTCACAAACAGCAAACTTAAAGAGACAAAACATGTTATAATACAGAAGGTTCTCTGACCAATGACACAACTGCGAGAAGACCTAACTGCCCATCTATAAAACCATTAATTGAGAAAAAACATTGTTTGCTATGCAAGCTTGACCTGGATGCAGGGGTAGCTGCCAGGCAAGAGTGAAATTATACCTTGTACCCCTTCACCAACTGCACATTAATCAACCAATGGCTATAGAGGGCGATAACAAGACTATGGAGCATGGAATATGGTAAGACCACAAGCAAAGAGCTACACCTTTACTGATCACTTGGGTTTAGGTGGAGGATCAGAAGGCGAGCACAGCCAAAAAGTACTCCCTGCAGAGACAACCAAAATGTTTGCTATTTCCACACAGCTTTTACTTATTTTGCCTTCTGCAATGGAACATACTTCCTTTTCACCTGAGATCTATTCCCTTTCATCTCTGTTTTAGGGAAAAAAAAATAAAGACTCACCTTATTTCTTTTAAAACAGATTTCTCTCTGTTAATGTTTTATAGTACCAAGAGACCCCAGCGGATACAGTGCTCTATAAATTACCCTTAAAGTCTAACAATCCCTGAGGGATGAAAGTACTAATAAATACCATGTTTGAAAAAGTGTACTAGTTTCAGGAGGCAACAGGCACAGGAGTCTTTACAGTATATCTAAACTGGCCCTAAAAAGATCCACAAACAAAGCGAACACTATTGCCTAGGATGATTTGTTGCCTAAAGAGGTCACACGCACTTCTCCTCTCGTCATATAATATCACCATTCATTAACATTTGTTGCAGCCTCATATTCAAGACATTTCAGAGACTTGTCCATAGCAAATCTATATAAAAAGTTCAGCCTGTCCTTTTCAGCGGAATTATGCAAATGATTTTAACATTTCATTTTAAGAAATCCTGTGGAAAATTGACAGCGAGAAGTGATTTTTAATCCAACAAAATCTGTGAAGTTTGTGTTGTTTTGAATATGCTGCACACCAAATATATGCCACTTTGCTGACAAATGAAAGCTGTGAGGGATTTCTGTTAAAACAGCTACAAGTATTGAACATTAAGCAATTTCCCTTTGCAGTGATGTTTGTATTGATTTTCAAAGGTGTACTTGACAACATGAAACAAATGTATATGCCTCGTTACATTTTTGAAAAGCCAAGAGGGCTAAAAGTTAACATTGCTAAAATGGATAGAGATTTCAACAGTCATTTGCTGGCAATAGCCTATACATGCTAAAGAAATTGCATGTGACTGGAAAAGAGCCACATTTGTAATGCTGATATTATAAATGTCAGGAAATTCAGGCATTTTCCACTGGTGAGGGCAGCCCCAAGCAAGGATGATCTAGAAAAGTTAGTGGAGGCTATGAAAAAAGAACAAGTTACTTACCTTCAGTAAAGCCTTATCGGGTAGATACATATTCTAGTTGCAGATTCCTTCCCTTCGAATTTCCCCAGGCATCATACTGGATCCAGAGAATTTTCTGAGCAGTACCCCTGTGCGCCGTTAGGTGGTGCAGATGGGTTCTGCATCCGTTGTTGGCATTGTCTGCACTGGATATGACATTGAGGTCTTATATAGGTGCCACCTTGGCATGCTGGCATCGGTTTCTTTTCACGACTCTCCATGCCAGAAATGTAAATCCATGAAGAACACTGACTACTGGTGTGCCAAAACTAAGTCCTTGAGAGGGGAGTTGCTGTCCCTAGAAATCAGTTCACAAAGCTGGGAGGATGGATGGGTCACTAAGGAATCTGCAACTAGAATAGGTGTCTACAAGATAAGGCGTTACCAAAGCTAAGTAACCTGTTCATTTGATAGAGTTTGAGTTGCAGATTTCTTAGCTTTGAATAGATATCCAAGCAATATCATCCCTGGAGGTGGGTCTGCGAACCAAGATCATACTAGAAAGTCCTGTAGGACTGAACAGGCAAAGTAGCACTGCAACTGTACAAGCAGTAGTGTTTGGTAAACGTGTGCAGAAAAGCCCACACTGCCGCCTGACAGATGCTAAGAACTGGAACTCCATGGGGTAACTCAGTGGTCACACCTATAGCTCAGATAGAATGAGCACGCAAACCTTCAGGTGTTTGCTTTTTGGCCAGCGCGTAGCAGATCTTGATGCAGAAGATGACCCATCTGGAGATGGCCTGCTTCTGCACTGCCCTACCTTTCTTCGCACCCACATAACCAACAAAGAGTTGATCATCCAGCCAAAATTATTTTGTACGATCAAAGTAGAACGCAAATGCTCTTTTTAGGTCCAGGCAGTGGAGTCTCTCCTCTTCCTTACAAGGATGTGGGGGTGCATAAAAAGTAGGCAGGGTGATGGATTGGCTTACATGAAAGGGTCTAATAACTTTTGGTAGAAATGAAGTCCTGGTGCGAAACAGCACTTTGTCAGGATAGACAGAAAGATAGGATGGCTAATATTACACCACCTGCAGCTCATTCACCCTGTGGGCAGATGTAATGGCCACAAGGAAGGCTGTTTTCAAAGTGAGAAGCCTGAGAGGACAATTGTGTAGCGCACATAAGAAATGTCAAAAACAAATTCAGATTCCATTGGGATATAATGAATAGGGATGGTGGGAAATATATGTGTAAGACCTTTGAGGAACCTGTGTACAGTACAGGAGTTAAACAAGGAAGGTTGATCAGGAAACCTCAAAAAGAAAAAATTGCAGATAAACAACCTTTGAGTGTGCCCATTGCATAGCCCTGCTCGGCCAAAGAAAGTAAGAGAGAGGGGCAGAAAGGGGGTCAACAGAAATGTCTCTGCACCATGCCACAAATTTCTTCCAATGACAGGCATATACCTTTTGGTTCTGGGGAGGAAAGCCCAGGCTAAAGCACCTCTGTCAGCAGGTTAGTCCTGACTGCCACCAAAGGCAAATCAAGGAACAAGACCTCAGCTGCCCTTCTCACCACCATTGAATACGAAGTCCCTTCCTCCGTTGCCATGGTAAGGGGAGAAAACATGCCAGTATCTGGATAAGTACCTAGTTCACTGGCCTTACCCAAATCTGTGCGCCAGTCCATAGGCTCTTGGAGTTGGTATTCTAAAGGGTACAGTTACCCCTCCCATACCTCACTGTAACTTAGCCCATAAGAAAGGGGATCAGGATCCAACAGAGGGGTCAAAGCCCCTGCCGGCGTCTGAGTCTGCGTCATACGACGACCACCCGGCTCCATGTTAGAGTCAGCAATGAGAACGGGGATGGTGCCCCCTGTGGGTGGTGCCAGGAACCTCGACATCAGGGCCAGCATCGGGGTGCTGGTCCGGATCCAGGACCAGATCCGTGGGTGTCCTTCAGCGCCAAGACCGAAGCCATAAATACGGAACCTGAAGGGGCCTCTTCTGACTCTGCTGGTCCCAAAGGTGCTCAGGGGGAGTCGGGCTGCCCAAAAAGGAGATTTATCACCTCGTAAATCTCTTGGGGTTGGGTGGGGGTCACTTCAGCTTCCAGAAATCCCCATGTCTCGTCGGCCGACCAGAAGTCGAAGAATGCTTAGACTTCTTGCTTTTCTACTTGTGCCTCGACTTACCCGACCACCCTGAGGACTTTGTGTGGGACGACAAAGATGGAGGACTCGGCAACCACTCCCAGGACCTTCCTCTCGACCGGGACCTCGACTTGCATTGAGTTGAGCGTTGAGCCACCATCAGCTTCAGGGACCACTTCTTCAAAGCCTTCAGATGCAAAGCCAGACTTTGGGTCGTGGTCGTCCTCCAGACACCAAAGACACACAAGGTGCGGATCCGTCACAGACATTTCCCGATGACAGGAGCCACAGGGATGCAACCTGGTCGTTCTCTATGACATCCTTGAAGCACCAGGAGTAGAAAACTAAAAAATATATTCGACAAAAGTAAAAAAAAAAAAAAAAACCTAGTCAAAAAGTGACTGAAGGGTAGCCCTCTTCAGATTGGCGCTAGCTGGCACAAAAAGAAAAGAACTGACATCAGCATGTTGGAGTGGCGCCTACATAGGACCCGCAATATCATATCTGGCGTGGATGATGGCAGAGGCAGAGCAGATCCACGTCACCTAATGGCACGCAGGGGTACTGTTCACAAAATTCTCCTGCCTGATCCAGTCTGACGCCTGGGGCAAACTCAAAGGTAAGAAATTTGCAGCCAGAAGTCTCTATCAAATTTAAATGTTAATTTAAAATAAAGTATTAGGTTAGTTATATGATGGCGCAGACATTTAATATTGCCTTAGATCCCGCTGTAGCAGGCTTTACCGGCCATTAAAGGCTTGCTCCAGCGTTAAATGCCGAGCCGAAGGCGTTATGGCCAGTGGAGCCCGCTATGGTGGGCTCTAAGGCATTTAGAACATTCTGCCACTAGAGGGCAGAATGTTCTAATAAATAAGACCAAGTCTTCAAAGAGCCCAAGGGGATTAAAATCCCCTCGGGCTCCGTGAGGCCTGTGCTCACAGCTGTTGTGTGAACAAAGATAACATTGGAATGTTGATGCTCTGGGCTTTTACCGGCCAGTAAAAACCTGGAGCACTCCATTGTCTGCAGTGGAGATCCCAATATTCCAACGTTCTAATTTAAAATGAGTTTTGAATGCATCAGTGACTTTGAATGGTACCCTGACAAAGGATAATAATATACTGGGGATTGAGAGGAGCGATAAACTAGAGAGGAGTTTGTTGTCTCAATAAAGGGCTATAACTTCAAAATGCAGTTTAGAGACATATGAAGAATTGTTAAGCAGTTAAAGTTTGGTTTAGATCAGTAGTGAAAGGGTTCAGGACAGGCTATGTGTCATAAGAGATCCAACTTGCATGAAGAATCACTACTGCTAATGTTATGGAACAGTCAGCGAAGTTGGCAAAGAGAAGTCTGTGATGATGCAAAGGGAGCAGAAGAAATTAATAAAAAGAAGGAAGGGAGTGGAGTTTTTAAATGTGTTTGAATACCACCCACAAACCCACAATGCAGAGTAAAAAGTTTGTTTTTGCTATGTGAAAGGGGGCCTCACAGCATGGGATAAGACGGTATTTCAAAGAGTGTGTAAGGGCAGGATAAAAGTTGTGCATAACAAACAAAGAGGAACTATGAAGGTAAGGACAAAATTTGTGGAATTAAAAGGGAGGTGAGATAAAAAGAGAACAAAGGCATTTTTTCCAACATTCTATCATCACAAAGAGGTAGGTTTTAAACATGAACGATTACATGCAGCGACATTGTTACCTCTGGTACAGAGGATATCACCTTGCCCCCGTCTGCCTGTTTACTACCCCTCCAGCCTTACCTTGGTCTTTTAGCTGTACTGTTGCTTCCCTGTGGCTCAGGGCCCAGTCCAGCCGGACCATGTAGCACACTCTCCATTTGTCAATGGCAGCACTCTCCACTTGACAAGAGATTTTAGCTATTTCAAGGCTAAATCCTCCTTCACCTCAATGCAAGTTAATAATAAATTTCTCTTTTCTTTGATCCCAAACTTTGGCCTCTATCGGTCTCCACATTCGTCTTTCCAGACTCAAGCAGAGAACTCATATGCAATGGCATGGTCATTCTTTTCTTGTGCCTTTAAGTGTAAAGAGGAGGGTGAGAAAGAAGTAAATGGCAAAGGGATAGAAATAAGAAGGTAGAGAGAGAAGGATGTAAGGGGGGAAACGATGATTGGGTTGGATAAGAAGAGAGACCACATGGGAAGGTAGAAGACCAAAGCAATCACCGCGAATGATGGAAGAAAGATAGGAGGTAGGATGGCACACGGAGAAGGTAAGAGGATTGCAAAGGGCAGCAAATGAGGAAGGAAAGTTAGTGAAGAGTGAAAAAGTGATCAGCAGAGAGATGAGGGAAAAACAATATGGAATAACAACAATGGGGGATAAAGGAGGAATCTGAAGAAAGATGAATGGGACAAAAGATATGAATAAAGAAAAATATGGGAACAAAGATCTTGACATGCAAGCAAAAGAACAGTTGGATAAAAACTGGAAGAGAAAAGTAGAAGAAGGGAGAGAGCAATGTGATAGGGAGAAGGGAACAATACAGGAGATAGCATAGGTGAAGAGAAAGACAGGAGGTTAAGTTTGGAAAAAGGAGAAAGACAAGAAAACTTACAGAGAAAGACTGTATACAAGAGAAAGTAAGGCAGAGGGAGAAAAAAAGGGGAGAGGTGGAAGAAGTAACAGAAAATGGGTCTCAGAATGAGAGACATAAGATTAAAGAACAAACAAAGGAAAAAGAGGAGCAAAGAAAGGCAACAAAGAGGGGAAGAAAAGAAGAACAGTAAGGTAAGTATAGGACTGTGTAAGGAGGCATGGTCGACAGAAGGAAGGTAAGAAGGAATTGTCCTTTTGGAACAGAAATAGAGATGTACTAAGCCAGCATGACATTTTCCAAGTACTTCCTCTGCAACACCTTTGCTGTTTTTGTTACACACTCTACTGGCTTTCGCCATATTAGTACCCAGAAGCATATGGTACACATTATGCTATGGATTACTACTTTCTTCACAGATGTGGTAGACACTTGTAGTTTGCAGATAAAGTCTCCTATCAATGCAGATGCAGCATGGTCGGACGGGGATAAGAACAATCTACCATTCACAGCAACCCTGTACTTCACCTGTACTAGATACGACTGGGTTGGGAATGTGAGGAGGTCAAAGCCATAAAGCCTACTGGCAAACTTCCTGGATGTCAGCTTCATTCCTGACCGTCTGTTATGTGTTTACAAGTCCACACTTGCATGCACAGTATTCCTTGGCAGGAGTGCACTGTCGGAGCTTCTCGCCCGTCCAGAGAAGTCTGACATTTGGTGATGGTTATTCATTAGCTGGAGAAGGATATTGGGCTTGCTGGTATTATTTAAAGGCTTCTCTCTGCATTTCTGCAGCACAACAAAGTGGTAGATTAAGACACTGAAATCTGCCACACTGTTTATCATCTAAAGCCAAATCCTGGACTGTGCTCCAATGAAGACCTTTCATAGAAATGCTCTTTCTACTAAAAACTATTTTTATAAGAACCTAGCAAACACAATTAGGATTTATTTGTAGCACTTAGAAAGTGTCCTTCTTTCATGCATTCTGTAGTACAATAGTCGTCACCTTCCATTTACCTCCAAATCAGACAGCAAGCCACTTCGTGTTGCTATGTCCTCTGAACTGTCTGTGCAATCACTGTCAACGTCACTGGGAGAGTCGTCTTCATCGCTGTAAGCCAAACTCTGGGGCATGGAGACACCACTGTCCAGGTATCTGTCTGCCCAATCAGCAACGTCCGAGAATTTACCATAATCTGACTCGACCATATAACTAGAAGAAAGTCAAAATGATAAACAAAAGTAGTTATAGTCAAGTTCTTTCTATGGACTGATGTCAATCAGTTTATTGGCGATCCTACAAAACCCTCTCTCTTCGGCGGTGACAATCTTACCTGCTGTGTGTGATCACAGGTATCATATTGGGGCTGGAACGGTCTGCTAAACTGAGGCGACCTGGGGAAGACAACTAAGAGGACATTGCTAGTTACATAAAGTGTTATAATTATGCAGAAAAAGATAACACTTCCACTGAAATATTGCTTTATTCAGATAGAAAAGACTAGATTCTGGATATGTTAATGTACATGGATTGCAGGAATGGCAGCCTTTTTGTTTGCACATTAATAAGGCAATTATGAAAAACACAGTCTTATTCATGAACCAAACATACTTAGATTATTTTGCAATCCGCTCACCTAAGACTCCGAAGACTATTTTAAAAAATTATTTTAATCAGTTCTTGGCTACTAGAGTTTGCCCCTTAACATTTCCTCCGAAGTGAGGTAGATGTTTGCACTGCCAGTCTTTCTTATCTTAACCAATTTAAGTTCACCAGGGTCACTTACCCCCTTCCGTTCCTTTTCTGCACTCGTCACGAGAGCGGACCTGAGGCTGTCATTGCTGTCATAAAGTGACTTGTTGGCTGCCCTGCAAATACCATGAACAACATTAGTGTTCTATTTATATCGCAATGGTCTTTCTCATAACTCAAACTAAATATGAGACTGGTTAGACAAGCACTGAATGAGATGTTTCCCGCCATCTGTGGGCCACAAAGGCAAGGTGGGTGGAGTCAATCCCAGCTCGCTTTTCACAGAGGCATAACCAGTTATTCCATTTATAGAGAAGATGCTGGTCTAACGGAATCATCCAGAGCAAACAATGTTAAATGATTGGAGATGTTCAAAAAGTACAATATGAAATAAGCACATTAAGGGTTAAATTGTTATGAGATCACGGAACAAGGCATTCCCAATCCAGGCATTTAATTAAGGAAAAACATTGAGGTGGGTAAACCAAACCATCTCATTTCAAATTAACAAAGGCTAACTAACACATAAATTTGATAAATATAAATGGAATCCCAGGACAGGCAAGGGATTCCCAGTGACACAGCCATATGGTAATAGGTATGCGGCGTCGAGGCAGGTGACATGCTATCAGGAATGCTGCCCAGAAGGCCATAGAAACAGAAGTTAAAATATGGTCACTGGCAGCATCTCATTCACAATGCACTTGGTGAGCATAAGAATCCAGAGGAAATGAAAAGCCAGAGATCTGGTTGTGTGGGAGTATTATATTGATATGGAGTATGGTAGTTTTAAAAGGCCATATCTGGGGCGTGGCTTCGGGCGTCAAGATGGCGGTCGCACTCTGAGAGTGCTCTGGACCCCTCCGTCATCCGCCCATAGCTAACGCGGTTTTGCCGAGCGAGGGATGCCACTTCGACTATCCCCGTGATCCCTGGATCCTGAGGAGCCGGTGGAGGTGAGCGGTAGCGAAAGGCAGGCTCCGATCTGCCGCCGCGGCCCGACAGGCTCCGAGGGGAAAGAAAAATAAAATGGCGGCTGGGACGGGGTCTCCGTGGCTGATTCGGCTCCAACGCTGTTGCCCTTACTGATGCTGCGGCGCCGGGCTGGGGGCGCCCCACGGGCCCTGGAGAGCGCTGGGTCGTGCTCCGCGCGTGGAGCCCCGTGGACGGAAGAGACGGCCCTGTCCCGGCCTGAGAAAAAGGCCCTACGTTAGCGGGGCCGCCCCTGGGTGCCCGCGCGGAGGCGCCGGAGTGGGGGGCCTGTGGGGCCCCGCCGGACCGGAAGTACGCCGGGGGTCCGGGAGGGCATTGGGACCGCGCCCCGCACGCGGAACCCCGCGGACTGAGGGGACGACGACGGCTCGGGGGAGAGGCCCTGCGGCGAGAGGGCGGCCCGGGGTGCCCACACAGAGACGATCGACGAGGAGGCTCTGCGATAACCCGCCGGACGGGGGACGCACCGGGAACCCTGGAGAGCACTGGGGCGCGAAGTCCCACGGATTGGAGGAGGCAACGCCGCCCCGACCCAAGAAGGGGGGCCCTGCGCCGGCGGGACTGCCTCCGGGCGCCCAGCTGAACTGTCGGTGGAGAGGACCCACGGAACCCCACTGAAGGGAGGCGGGACGCTGTTGGCACGAGGAGGAACAGCGTGACAGTGGTATGGAGGATGCCCACCCGCGGCTCCCATTCCCTCCCTCCACCCTGGTGCCTTGATTGTCTTGGGGTGGGGGCCGGGAGCGTGTGGCATGCCTGAGTCGTTCGGGGGATCAGAGGTGACCCCATATATTCTTCAAGCAGCTATCGACAAGCGGGCCGGTGGGCCAATCTCACCCTCCCCGACGAGGCCGCTGACCTGAATGGCCCGACCACCAACGCGACTAAAAACAGGCCGTGAACCTGGGACACTGCGACATCCAGGGAGACTGGATCTGAGCCACCCCGTGGATTCCCAATCATAACAAGTGAACCAAGGCCCAAGATTTAAATCAAAACACGGCAAGACTTAACCTGTCCGACTCCCCCCCGCGCCACAATGGGGAGAGACAAGGCGAACAAACAACCTCCACCCTCTCAGCAAAAGATCGACCAGTTCACGACGCCGACAGGACAGCGGGGAGAGGGGGACACGGCTAGTGGGGGCCCGGCGCCGGACGGAGTGAGCGCCATCCTCCAGGCCATCCAAACTTCGCAATCCGCTGTAGAGACCAAAATCGGGGAAGTACGGGAGGATGTGGGCCTTGTTAGGCAGGACCTCAGAAACGCAGTGAACCGGATCACTGAGGTCGAGGCCAGAGTCTCCCAGACTGAAAGCGACCTATCCGACCTTAAAGCCAAAGTAACCCAGCTGATGACTCGATCCGGAGAGTTGCACCGCCGCGCTGAGGACGCGGAGAACCGGTCAAGACGCAACTACCTGCGCTTCATTGGTTTTCCAGAGGGCATAGAGGACGGCGGGGCCTCCGAATTCCTAGAGAATTGGATCAAGACCTGGATGCCGGAACAGTCCCTCTCGCCCTGGTTTGTGGTTGAGCGAGCCCACAGGGCACTTGCCCCTCGTCCCCCTCCGGGCGGCCCAAAACACCCGATGATTGCTCGCTTCCTCAACTTTAAAGACAGAGATAGTATCCTCAAGGAGTCTAGGCGTCTGGAAGACCTCCACTGGGAAAACCACAGGATCCTAATCTTCCCGGACTACACCCGTGAGGTCCAGACTCGCCGTCGTTCATATGAGCAGGTTAAACAAAAACTTAGAGCAATGCAGCTCTCTTACATGCTCCTCTTCCCCGCAAGACTCAAGGTCCTCTTGGCCGGGAAAGCTCATTTTTTTGAAACACCTGAAGAGGCATGGGACTGGCTGACAGAGGAGGGCGTCGGAGCCCGGAGGGGCCCCCCGGGTCCTACTGAAAAGATCTCCCGGATGGGACCCCCCCTCCCGGAGGGGCCCCGGAGGAGCCGGAGACGTACCAGGTCCCGGAGGGGGGGGATAAAAGGAAAAGATCCAGACACTCTGGTGGACAATGAGACGGCCCGGAACTTAGACTCACAGTCCGAGGGAAGTGCGGACCCTCCCGAGCCTCGGGCCTCGGCCCAGGCGATGGACGACGGACGCTTGAGCCAGTCCCCGGCACTTGATTAATACTGACAATGAAACATACTTGACCCCTGCTGGGGGACCCCCGGGGGGCGACCCGGGTTGTTCAACCTTTAAGACGCGGGCCCCTAGGGGACCATCGTTGGTCACGCTGTGCCCCTCTGACGTACAGCACATTACCTCGGCACACGGCCGCTAATTGCAGTTGATCCGGTTAAATGGAGGGGTTCACCACTCCACCCCAATGATAGTCACTCTGGCTATCTGGTTCTGGTTGGGTATGTGGGCGACAGATGCTTCCGGGGTGGGAGTATGGGGAGGGGAGCAGTTAGGGGGGGGGGGGGGTTTGAAACCAGTTTAAAGCGTAACGAGTCGCTTAATCTCGTTTGTTATTTTAATATCTCACTGTTAAGTTCAAAACAGCCGTCCCTAGATCCACAACCAGACACTCAATTTGGTACAATACTCATGCAATCCACGATTGGCATGCACTGACACAGGTCCTCTCCTGGAACGTAAATGGCCTGCTAGACAAGATCAAAAGGTCAGCAGTATTTAGCACTCTTCGCAGATATTCTCCCTCTGTGTTTTTTTTGCAAGAAACTCACCTCCTCGGGACTAGGTGCCCCATGCTTATGCGAGGAGGTTATGATAGAATATACCATGCGGGCTTCTCTAGAGGCTCCAGGGGTGTGGCCATCCTACTCCACCGCTCCCTACCCATGGTGATTACAGGCACACAATCCGATCCACAGGGCAGATTCGTAGTGGCCACAGGGACGCTCCATGGGTCGCCAATAAACCTTGTCTGTGTGTACGCCCCTCCGGCGGGACTGGACCCCTTCCTACTCTCGCTCCGACGCGTGGCGGCGGAGCTCCCCCAGGGGGCCACCCTGTTGGGAGGAGACTTCAATGCCGTTCTCGACCCCACCCTGGATGTGTCTGGCGGGGCCACTGCCAGTAGATCCAATAGGGCTTCGGCCCTCAACAGCTGGACCGAGAGCCTAGGCCTATGTGACGTATGGAGAACCTGGCACCCCAGGGAGCGGCAATACACGCACACATCAGCTGCCCACCAAACGCAATCCAGAATAGATCTTATATTCATGCCCGCCACGGACCTCCCGAGCGTTACAGGGGCAGAGATACTCCCTCGTGGAGTCTCAGATCATGCTCCAGTACGTGTTCGTTTGGGCGGAACAGACCCCTCCAGGCGCCTGGTGTGGCGACTGAATGCCTGGTATTTGAAGGACGAAGACTATGCCCACGAGGTCACGACTCACCTTACCCAATACTTCGATCTGAATACTGGATCAGTCCAGTCTCCGGGAACACTATGGGCAGCATGTAAGGCCACCCTTAGAGGGCAAGCTAAATACCTCCTCCGTTCCCGCGAAAGGGATCGAAATTCTCAGGTCTCCAAGCTGGAGGCCAAGGCCTTAAGGCTGGAGTGCCAACAAGCAACCTTGCCGTCTGCCTCTACCTTGAGACAACTGACCTTAGTCAGAGGCGAAATCAAACACATAATACTAGAATCGGCTAAACATATCTGGAGAGCTTCCACTGCCCGAATATATGGCTGGGGAGACAAAAATGGGAAGCTCTTGCATTGGTTGGCCACCCGTCCTCTGGCCAACAGAGTTATCCCAGAGATTTTAGATGCCTCGGGCACCCTCACCAAAACACCTATTGATATTGCGCAGAGTTTTGCCTCATATTATGCCAGCCTATATGCGAGGCACCCCCGCCCGATCATTGAGAGAGATGCTCCCCTTCTAAACGACATTACCCTTCCTAGGGTCCCCTCGGAGACAAGAGACAGGCTGGACGAAACTATTAGCCTCGAAGAAATCACCAACGCGATCTCCAGCCTGGCATCGGGTAAGACCCCTGGTCCTGACGGGTTCCCAGCAGAGTTATACAAGAAATGCAGTGACATTCTGGGTCCACACCTTCTTAACATGTACGAGGAGGCTGAGAGACTGGGCCGCTTCCCTGTTGGGATCGATCAAGCCACGATTGTAGTGATCCCCAAAACCCAACCACCATCACGACACTGTTCGGCGTACCGGCCCATCTCACTCTTAAACACTGAGGTCAAGGTGCTCTCTTCGATCCTTGCCTCTAGATTGAAAACAGTAATGCCCACTCTGGTGCATCCTGACCAATGTGGCTTTATGCCCACCCGCAGCACCAGACACTGCATCAGGCGGCTACATCTGGCCCTGGCCCACCAAAAGACCCTGTCGCACAAACCCTTGGCACTACTCCTACTCGATTTCGAGAAAGCCTTTGATACAGTGGACTGGTCTTACCTCGAACAGGTTCTGCAAAGAAACGGGCTCGGCCCCAAATTTCGAAGCCTAGTGAGACTCCTATATTCCAGGCCGACAGCCCGAGTTCAGGTGAACGGGGTGGTTTCCGATCCATTCCCCATTGGCCGTGGAACCCGACAGGGATGCCCACTATCTCCCCTGCTCTTCGCATTGATAACAGAACCCTTAGCGATAATACTCCGAGGAGACCCATTGATCGAGGGCTGGTCCTGGCCCACCTGCTTAGAGGATCGCGTGGCGTTATACGCAGATGATGTCCTCCTATATATTTCCAACCCGGCCAAAAGCGGCCCCCGCGTACTGGAAATCCTAGGCCTCTTTGCGGAGGCCTCGGGATTGATCCTAAATCCCACCAAGTCCTTATTGGTCCCCCTGCACAGCTCTAGGGACTGTGTGGACTGGCAGCGAAACATCCCAGTACGAAGAAACAGTTTTAAGTACTTGGGAATACACATCTCACTCCTCCCCGAATTGTCATGGGAACTCAACATTACGCCGTTAACTAGGAAAATCAAGATTGATCTTCTGCGCTGGAAGACCCTCCCCCTTAATTTGCTCGGCAAAATAGCGCTCTACAAGATGATGATCCTCCCTAGGCTCCTCTACTTATTGCAAAATTTTCCGTTCCCTATACCCATAAAATGGTTCAGGGAAATGGATTCACTGGCGCGCCAATTTATATGGAGCGGAGCTCGCTCACGACTGGCGCTCAAAACTTGCCAAAGAGATGTACACGAGGGGGACTTGGGCATGTCCAATGTCCACTTTTACTATCTTGCGACGCAGCTGCTTGTAATTAACGACTGGGTGGGGGGTGGGTGGTCAGACCCGGCATACCGGTTGGAACTTCAGTCCATGGGCTACCCTCGGATCTTTGGCACCCTCTACGGAGGTCCAATCTCTCAAGACGTCCCGGACGTAACTAAGGTGATTTTACAGGGATGGCGGACTGCTCAGAGGTTGACGGGGTGGCAGGGGCGTCTCACCCAACAGACCCCGCTATGGCATGGGAGATACTTGGTGCAGGTGGCGGGCTTGGGGGGTTTTCGAAACTGGGACAATATAGGTATCTCTACTCTGGGGGACGTCTGGAGAGGGTCGTATATGCGATCCTTTGAGGATCTCCCAAAAAATTTCTCCCTGAATAAGACACAGTTCCACAGATATCTCCAGCTCCGACACGCCCTACTAGCACATGTCCAAATGGGAGAAGACATACCCGAGCATAGTCCTATGGAGGCCGGGGTGCTGATGGGGGACCTGGGTAAGGGAGGTGTTTCCCAGATATACCGTGCCCTGGTCGCCGGCACCCCGGGTTCTCTGGGGGAGCTCCGCCGAAGGTGGGAGGGATGGGCGGGCCCCATGGAGGGGATGGACTGGGACGAAGCATTGATGGCCCCACGCACCCTAGCGATGGCCACACGCCTTCGATTGATACAAGCATATTACCTTCACACAGCCTATATCACTCCCATCAAACTACACAGAGCCGGCTTACGCCCCACAGCGGAATGCCCTCGCTGCAGAAACCCCACAGCCGACTTTTTCCACATGGTATGGACCTGTCCAGTCATAGTGACATACTGGGAAGCTGTTTTGCAGGAAATCTCCGAGGTCCTACAGGAAGATATAGAGAGGAGACCTCTGCCCCTCCTTCTGGGGATCATGGGCGACACTGGGTTGAGGAGACCGGACCGAGTTTTCCTTGGGGTGGCGTGCCTGGTAGCCAAGAGGGATATTGTGGCGGGCTGGAAGGCTATAGGTGCCCCAACACTGACTAAATGGAGAAGAGGGGTAGACTGGTGTGCGCAGAATGAAAAACTTGTATATGAGGCCAGAGGCTGTCCAAACAAATATGATAAGATATGGGGGAAGTGGGAGGCTGCCGCAGGTCCTTAGATTAAACAAAGTATAGCCACCAATCATATTGTACTGTCTGGGAGCATGGGCTCGGCTGTTGTTAGATGCACGTTGGCATCTTGTTCTATGTTTGTACCATTGTATTTACCCTTTTCTTTTCTCTTTGCAAAATAAAAAAAGTCT
This sequence comes from Pleurodeles waltl, assembly GCF_031143425.1. Lineage (NCBI taxonomy): Eukaryota > Metazoa > Chordata > Amphibia > Caudata > Salamandridae > Pleurodeles > Pleurodeles waltl. The sequence goes on from NC_090440.1 coordinate 405,290,919, forward strand.
TTATCAAAAAAAGGCCATATCTATTATTACACAGTCACTCCTGAAGATGTTACGAGAGGAGGAAACACGTCCTGTAGTAAATACTCAGGCCGGTAATGCTCTACTGAGCAAGCTGAATCTGAAATTTAGTTTGCAGTTAGACCAGGTTCAGAAGTTTCAAGAATGCAGTCGACATATTATTGCACAAGCAACAGTTATACTTAATCATACGAACCATCAAAGGACTGTGAAGGAATAGTACACTGTATGGAATACAGGTCTATACTGGGTGTAGAATTGAAATCCAATATGGAATTTCAGATGCCATAGTCAATATTGAGTTCAGAATTCTTTCTTCAATATAGAAATCAGACCATCTACTTGGTATAGATGTGAAAGTCAGATCCTACTGTTTAGAATTCAGTCCCTTTAGTAATCAGGTAATTTGCTGTTCAAATAGGACTATCAATAAATTTGCCACCTGGTGGTTTGTTCATAAGTAAATGTATTCAATTATGAAGGACTGAAATTAGACCATTAAACATGGGTTTGTAGTTAACCTAGGTGGTTTCTAAACTGGTGATCTACAGATGAAAGTCACTTATACTCAAGTGTTTAATGAACCCGCTACTGCTCACAAACATGACAAGTTACATTGAGCATCAGTCTCATGCGTGGACTAATTATTACAAGAGACTTACAACAGCTAAGTGATCAGTCACTCTTTACCGAACAAGTGTATTTTCAAATCAATAAATAGTTGCAAATCTATTTCCAGGTCTAGTGATGATACCGAAAGGTGAACACAGCATTTGAGCAAGAAGATAAGGGCTGTCTACCTGCACAAAAAGGAAGAAAACCTGAACAAACACGGCATCCGATCTGAAGCACGTATGCAAGGATTAATGTTAAATAAAGTCATTTTGTATCAGGATAATGCTCTAAAAGATTTTAAATCAAATTTCCAGAAATTACATATCATAAGGGCAGATCTCTCAGAAACATTCTTTGCCCTAGTTTTCCGATACTTAGATCAAGGGATGATTGGCTGTCTAACCATAGGAAAGGTTTTTACAAATTTGGTCAATGTGGAATGTGCAGATGGACCTGTCATGGTAAGAAGGAATTCACCAGTATTAATAATCAGACCTATAGGATAGAATCAGCCATAAATTGTAATATGACATGTGTTATATACATCATAGTATGTAAATGTGAAAGTATTTATGTGGGAAGCACTATCCGTCCATTTAGTATTAGGATTAGTGAACATATGAGAATACTTATACACGATGATGATAGATATCCGATAGTGGCAATATGCCAGACACAAGGGATTAGCAAGTCATTTAAATATTTCAGCATCAAACATATACCGAGAGACCTTAGGGGTGGTAACAGGGAACTTTCCCTAAGAAGGAAGGAAGCACTGTGGATAATGCGCCTTAGAGCAGCAGAGGACGGTCTTACCACAGATCATAAACTTGAATACTTTTTGGGCGACTTATATTACTGTATATTTTGTTTATAAATTAAGATGTAAGAGTTTTACTTCATAAATCCTGCTTGATTATTTTGTAAACAAAAGCACGCTAATCAATTAAGAATGCAACATAGTATTCTGAACAATGTTATTTTACATCGCTATATAGGCTAATTATTGTTGTTGATTTGACACTATTTTGAATTGTTATTGTCATATATTGGAGTTAGGTCATTATTGTAGTCATCGTTATTCGGACATACACACACAAGTTCTTGAAACTAAACTCAGATTGCCAACAGACATTGATTGTCAGCCCATGACTATAGGGTGACTCACACACCCTCTATATTATTGATAGGATTTTGCGTGAGTTTCGAGAGTTTTGAAACATCTGGTATCCCATTAGAAGGCAGAGGGGATAACCAAACTCTTTGCAGGTACAAGATATATGTGTACATGTTGGTTGTATGCATGAGCAACATACTCCATTACCGAGGATATGTTTGGCATGAGGTATACGGTTTAGGGTTTACTTGTATATGGTTCACATTAAGACTGTTACAACTTTGAGGAAATGCTATGATTACATGTTAATATCTCTTCCACTTTATATATTATCGACCGTTTGGTCACAGGTGTTGTTGTGCTGAGTACTGTATTTGCTTTGTTTTGCCGTAGCTTCTTGGTGTTGTAGTCAGTTAATTATATTTTTTAATTTGCCCATGAGAAACTATTTCCTTTTGTGATTAGTGCACACATACATTAATAACCTCTTAATTTACATTTTTATGTTGACATACTTAGCAACATAATTTGTTTCAATAACGTACCCATTGAGAATATGGTAATACGATACACCCAAGATGGCAGTTAAGGAGGGACCTGTAAATGAGTACTTCCTCTACCTCCGCGATCATTTAAAGGTAGCATTTCCGCTAGTGGAAAACGCTAGCGTACTCGCGGTCGATGCACGTGGAAAAAATAGGATTATTTTCTTCCATCACTGCCTCTTAATACACAAGGTGAGCCACATATGTTTTCAAATGGTAGCCGTGGTTTGTGGACACACCATGTGCATTTCCCATGGAAAAATACGATAGTACTCTCTAATTGTGCGATAGTTTAGAGACAACAATAGCGTTTTGATGATGAACGCTGTTACGTTAATAGAGACTTAGTTGTGTCAAACTGAATCAATTAGATGATTCTTCTCCTACAACACTAGGTTATGTACACGTCCGGTAACTACAATTCGAGCACATTTCGGTTTTGATTGTGGTAACAAACCAGCAAGCTTAGTACATACCATAACTGATGACTGCGATGGTGAAATGCTATCATTTTGGTGTGAACTCTATGGACTACAGTATTACGGCATTAATTTTGGTTTGATTTAGTATTTTCAATTCAATTTCTTTTTTACAGTGAATATGACATGGGGCATTCTTTTGGAACAAGTTGACTTTGACCTCTAGACTTGGAAGCTGACTATGTATTTGACTTTGTAGTAGGTAGGCTCTTATGAACATTTTTATGCCTATCTATTTGTGCTATCACTGGGTTTTGTTACACTTGTGTGTGCATGGGCCATTAACAAATATACTTGATTAACTTTGGGTTCCATATGTTGTGGATGCATAAACTATCATGTCCACTATTAATCTGCATGCACTTGGATACGTCACTGAGTTTCAAATTTTGATTTAAGGGATTATCAATGGTGAACTACTCGTAAGACTGGAAACATATTGGTCCCCATTCTGAGTTCAGTATGGTGGAGGGCTTATGTGTTTAGTAGTAACATTTGTTTTTACTTATACAGAGCTTATTTTAATATAATTCTTGCCCTGAAGAAGTCATTGGGTTGTTACCCTAGACGAAACACGTGTTGGCTGTTGGTGGTTTCATAATGCAATGTTTCACACCAAGAAGGATAGGACTTATACTTGTAACAAGGCTGTGATATACTTGGAACACAACAATTCTCACACGGAAGATTAAGACTTTTACTGAAGATAAATAAACTATGGACTGATTACACAAACAAAGAAGAAGTGCTAAGTGTTCTATCTAATGGTCAAATTACCAGATTTCTATATTTTTTGTACTTTGGACTCTGGTGGTGTTTTCCTTACACGATTTTGATATTTCTAGGTTACTATTAACTTGAGATATTATACAAATATTATACCGTGGGCCTCTTCGTATAGACATCCCTGCTGTAGTCTTAGAACGTATTTGGCTAACAATAAAAAAAAAGAGAATATTTTCAAAGTACCCAACGCAAAAGAACTACAGTCTGGACTGCAAGCAAAAAGAGACTAATGTTCAACTACTTTCTCTAGAGAACATTCTATCATGATCTAGCTCAGGAAGTAGCTTTATCCTGTCACTGCACAAAAACATACTCATTTTGGAGATATGAACCTCAGGGCAAACAGGTGAAGGAACCAAAAGTAATGCCTAGTGAAAGGTTTGGTTAATTACATGGTTTCCCTGTGTGGCCTACAGGTGAGCTTCATAATGGAACGTTGTATTTTTAAAAAATGTCTAGCTAATTCCCTCATAGCTAAATCCTTCACTATCTTAAATCTTGAGTGTTGATGAGAGACGTGGAATGCTCAACCCCTTCAACAGCATATTTCATGTCAGGAAGATGGATGCACCTCCATAAAACCCAAAACTAAGGTATCAGAAAAAGCAATCACCAGTATGGTGATGATGGTATTGACTTGTAAAGCACACTCACTGATCACACAAGGGGTGTCCTGGCACTAAGAGAAGATCACTGAAGAACCCATCAGATGACAAAAAAAGAAAAAAAGAGTATTGAGTGGATTACAAAACAAAAAATGATTAGACTTGGCTCTCCCAAATATGTGACAAGGAAGCTACAGGTGGTTCAGAATGCCGCAGCACGCCTCCTACTAGACATCCCAAGGCATACCTCGGCAAAGCTGGCCCTTGCATCTCTTCATTGGCTCCCAATGGAACAGCGTATAAAATTCAAAACTTTATGCGTTATCCACAGATCATTATATAACAGAGGACCTCCTTTGTTAAAGACCTTGGCCACCTACTATAAGCCCACCAGAGACCTTAGGTCTGCATCAGCAGCACTGGCCATACTACCAAAAGTCAAAAAAGCTAGATGGGGCGGTGCCACAATGGGATACCTGGGGCTAAATTGTGGAATTCCCTTCCCCTCGGGATCCGATTAACTAGCCATGATCTTAATTTCCGAAAGGCACTCAAAACCTGGCTGTTTTAGATCTACCTGTCCCTCCCTCATAGTCCTGTTGTTGTCCTTTAGCGCTGGGAGGCCTTCGGGTAGCCATGCGCTTTATAAGTCCAATTAACATAACATAACATAACATAACATTCAATACGGACTGCCAGAGGGAAGAGATTCCAAATTCTTGGTGCAAAGTAGGAGAATGCTCTGCCACTTACATGTTATTTCTGTATTTTGGGAATTTGAAGGAGGAGCGTGGAGAGTGAAGAAAGGACAAAGATTAAATTTAGCCTGAACGTAAACTGGACCACCCATGTAAAGGTGACAGATGTAAATAAATCATGCTTCTCAGTAGGAAGCCAGTTTAATTGTCATGGACCATCTGAGATGTGCAAATGGAAGGGAAGTCTACGAAGAAGCCAGGAGGCTGATCTCTGGTCCAACTGTAGATAAAGCAGCTCGTATTCTGCAATACCAAGCTTGATGGAATTAGCATAGTCAAGCCTTGAAAGTATAAAGGCTTCAATGAGCTTTTTATTTTTTATTTTTATTTTATTTTTTACTGTAGCTAGGTAGCAGATGAACAATTTTGCTGCACGTTCTCAGGTAGAAACTTTGTTGATCAAAAGGAAAAGATAACTGGGAGTCGAACAGTGCTCCCAGACCTTTAACTGAGGAGTGGTTGTAGGTGGAAGACCTAACTCAGTAGGCAACCTGTTTGGTATCCACAGTCCTGGAGAATAGTCAATAATGAAAAATTCTATTTTTTGTGTGCGAAATTTAAGGTGATTTTTATTTATCCAGGAACCTACCTTAAGAAGACAAGAAAAAAAATTGGATTGAGTGTGATTAGTCAATTTGCAGGACAATTTGGTTGTCATCAGCACAGGCCATTACATTCAGGCCGAATGACAGAATAAGCTTAGCTAGGGGGCAGAATAAACATTAAAAAGGGTCAGATTAAAGAACCTTGAGGTACGTTGCAGTGATGCAATGCAAGCATTGTATTTTTGTCTCTGTACTTCATATTACGCATCAACCAGGTTAGCTGGTCAAGATTCTTTGTGATCTGAGGTAGGTCCCTGTTCAGGCTGATATCAGAGCTGCCAGACAGTGGGAGAGAATGGTTGGGAATCTTCACTCTCACCTAGTTTAATTTGCATGGTTTACAAAAGGCAGAGAGAAGATATGCAAAGACCTTGCGGCCATTCAAAAAGAAATATCCCTATTCCATTATGTGTTCTATAATACTGGACCATCCAACTGCTTAGAGAATTGACAGGTATTTTAGTAGATTACAGCGGACTGTAAAAATAATCTCAACCTCTTCGTTTTATTCTTCGACTAGACGGGCTGCAAGAGAAAGACAAGAACTATTATTCATTGTGGATTTCTGGAATCCACTGGTGCTTTCTTCAAAGGTCTACCTAAACTGTCCATTCATTGATAGCTTGTAGTAGGCTACATCAATATAGCATGTTACCTCTTCTTTGCTTATACTGAAAACCATTGTTTTGATGCCTATCAAACGTGTTCAACATTTATGTGCACTATGTTTTAGGATCGACTGTGGCTATAAAGACTCTCATCGCATAAAAACACTGACAAGCGAGGTTGCCAGATCCTATGATCAAAGGGTATAGGAATGCAGAACTTAACAACAATTACTCTTTAATTGAGCAAAAAAGCATTTTTAGATGGTAGTATAAAGAGACAGTTGTGGATTTAATGGGTAGTGGAAGTTCAGCCACGATGGTACAGACAATTTTTCCTATATGCCTTAATTAGAGACCCTGAATAGATCTAAAGGTATAGTAATACTGTAGTGTAGTTAAATAACTATGTTTTTTCTTTATTTGAGGTGTTTCTTGAGAGCACTTTTGAAGGAGATAAGAGGGCTAGAGATTATTTCAGCAGGAAGAGAGTTCAAATGCACGAGCCCCTTAGACGGACAGAAATCTCAATGCTGTACAGGGGAGTTTGGGTGTGATCAGTAGATTAAGACTACAGGTTGGGATGAATCAGCTAGGGATGGAAGAGGGGTAGTTTGGTGAGAGACCAGTAAGGAGTTGTAAAACCAAGATCAATAACTCTATACCATGCTCACAATCAGCTGACATGGTGCAAATACATGGAGGTCTGCCTAGGAAGAGAGGGCAGGCTCCATGTGACAAGGTTAAGGGTCTAACTGCACGGGGCAAAAGAGTATGTGGGAAGACGTATCATCTGACTGCTAATGTACTCGACGTTTTTGAAAACTCGCATGAATAAAAGTTTTTTGGCAGTGAGGGAGATAATGTATGTTCAGACTTTTTGAATCACCAATTAGAAATCTGAGTGCAGTGGGTGTGTTAATTATGAATGCTTCAATGCTCCTGGGGGTGAAAATATACAACCACCTTTGTGGTTGGGTTGTTGAAGTCAGCAGGAAAACAGGTAATTTCCATTTCGGATGAATACAGCATAAGCTCTGAGAGACATTTTGAAATCTATTCTATAAGTAACCCAAGAGAGGGTAACAATTTTAGTACTCACAACAAAATAAATAGGCCAGCCATGACAATGCTTCTTCTCATTACAGTATTATGTAGTCTGCACAGACTTTATGTCTGCCACAGGTGTTATTCTTGTCTACATAACAAGTCTGTTTAAGCTCAATTATGGAAAAAAATTGAAAACATCCAGTGCTGAGCTCCTTTGACATCATGAATAGAGTGTTTTGTTGAGGTGAAGAGAAGGAGAACGTGGGAAGTTGGAATTCAAAGAGAGAAGTTGGAGATGAGCATTTGTAGAGATAGATGCTTAGGTGCAGAACAGAGGCCATGAGCATTATACAGATAGCCCGTGAGGTAAGCTGTAATTTTGATTAAGACAGGGGCATCTCTTGGACTGTCCTGTTTTTTTTGCCTACATTCTGGTTACTATCCTCTCTTTTCCTTTGGCCCCTGGAATAAAATGCATACTGTCAGAAATTGGGTCTCTAGTTGGCAGAGTATGCCCCCTGTCCAAGTAGGGACCACAATCCTAGTCAGGGTAAGTCAGATACACTCCCTAAATTAAAACGCAGCGCGATCGTCTTTTCATTTGTGTGGCAAGAAAAGTCCAGCTAGGAGTTTACAACACTAACAGCTCTAACTCGAGCAAATGCAAGACCCGTTGCTATTAGCTTTGTAAACTCCTAACCGGACTTTTCTTGCCACACAAATGAAAAAAAAAAAAAAACGCAGCGCGATCATCTTTTCATTTGTGTGGCAAGAAAAGTCCAGCTAGGAGTTTACAACACTAACAGCTCTAACTCGAGCAAATGCAAGACCCGTTGCTATTAGCTTTGTAAACTCCTAACCGGACTTTTCGTGCCACACAAATGAAAAAAAAAAAACACAGCGCGATCGTCTTTTCATTTGTGTGGCAAGAAAAGTCCAGCTAGGAGTTTACAACACTAACAGCTCTAACTCGAGCAAATGCAAGACCCGTTGCTATTAGCTTTGTAAACTCCTAACCGGACTTTTCGTGCCACACAAATGAAAAAAAAAAAACACAGCGCGATCGTCTTTTCATTTGTGTGGCAAGAAAAGTCCAGCTAGGAGTTTACAACACTAACAGCTCTAACTCGAGCAAATGCGAGACCCGTTGCTATTAGCTTTGGAAACTCCTAACCGGACTTTTCTTGCCACACAAATGAACAAATAAAAAGCAGCACGATCGCGCTGCATTTTCTTTTCTTTTCATTTGTCTGGCAAGAAAAGTCCAGTTAGGATTTTACAACGCTAATAGCTCTAACTCGAGCAAATGCATGACCCGTTGCGCCCATCAGTGCACACAGGGATGAAAACAATAAGCTGTGGAGCTCAACTCGCAAAAACACATGCGTCCTGTTTTGTGACCTTTTAAAAATAAGCACGAGAAACGGAATCATGTTTACACAGCATAAAAAAATAGTGAGGGGAGAGCAAGCTGGCCCTGGAAAAGCCCCCCTCTGTTTTATTATGTTTGCAAAGAGAGCTAGTGGGAATGAGGGAGTGAACAAGCACCCACAGGGTTGAAGTGAAACAGGCAAATGCAAAAAAAAAAAAGTCCCTTACAGAAAAGATAAACAGAACATAGCGTAATTACACAGTACTTTGTGCTGCTCCAAAAGTGAAAAAAGGCAGGACAAAGAGGCAGGATTGACCACTAGCAAGCAAGGATTTTTGAAGGACACTGCAACTAACAAATGAAAACGCTGGAACTCACTCTATAGTATACTTAAAAGTGTACAGCAGGCCGAACGCTCAACCTAAAACTCCAATAAATAGATCTAGAGATATGCAATTATAAAGTTAGCACGTTTGATCGTGACGTAGCAAAGATCATAACAGGAAGAATCACATCTATACTTTTAAAGTGATGCAGGATTGAGATTGCACTGTTAGGTGAACCCGTGCACTTCTATTCTGAGATTTACGGTCGCGCTAGTGCTCAACAGGGACATCAACAATGCAAAAGTGCTTCCACAGTCCATGGCGGACAAACTTTAAGCCGGGCCCTCTAGACTGGTGAGTTCAAAAGCTTTGGCAGATTATGTAGAGTGGGTTCCTCAGCTTTGTGGGTGCAAGCGATGCACAGTAACTACCGAGTAGAAGAGAAGGACGGGTGCGGCGGTCTCTCCTTGCTGGGAACTGCGCAGGATTGGTTCTCCAGCTTTCGGCTTCGCAGGCGGTGTTGAGTTGCCTGATGACCTGTAGGTGGCACAGTGAGCTCCAGCAGTGCCCTGCGAAGGTGGTTTTGTCGGGTGGAAGGATACTGCCGCACAGGAGGATCACACAGCAAGGGCAGACATGACTGCCTGTTCGGTGCACTATATAGGCAGATGCACCTGATAAAATCAAAGCAGCTGTGCATACGATGATCACACAGCAAAGGCAGTCACGACTGCTTGATTGGCGCACCACAAAGGCAGATGCGCCTGATGAAACTAAAGCATCTCTGCACAAGCTGATCCCATGGAAAGAGCAGGCACGGTAGCTTGATTGTTGCAAAATATGTCTTTTATGGCCCTCAGACTTCGAGGAACAGGGGGCAAGCCAACAAGCCATTGGACATTCTTGCTTCCAGGATGTAGAAAATACGTTTAGTCCTTCTCACTCCAGGCAAGAAGCAGCAGGCCAACACAGCAAAGCAAGTTGTGCAGTGGCAATCCCTCCTACAGCACAGCACACATCACGCAGTAGGCCAATAAAGCAATGCAGTAGTGGAGTGGCAGTGTCCCGTCCCCTGGCAGCACAGCAGTCCTTCTTCCTGGCAGAATGTCCTTGGTTCCAGTAGAGTTCTGATTTGGTGGGGTTTGGTGCCCAGTACTTATACCCAGTTGAGTCTTTGAAGTGGGGGAGACTTCAGGGAGATGCCTTTGCAGTGCACATTGTCCCTGCCCTTCCTGCCCTAGCTCCAGACACTCCACAGGGGACTATGCAGCCCTCTGTGTGGGGAGAGGCACAGCCCTGTTCAGGTGTGTCAGCTCCTCCCTCCCATCTAGCCCAGGAGGGCCCATCAGCCCGGTAATGGGCCATCAGGATGCAAATGTCACACCCAAGCTCCCTTTGTGTGTGACTGTCTAGAGGGAATGCACAAAGCCCAGGTATCATCTACCCCAGATGTGTATTCAGAGACAGGCAGAGGCACAGAATGGTTAAAGTAAGAAAATGCCAACTTTATAAAAGTGACGTTTTCAGACTTACAGTTTAAAATAAAGCTTCACCATAAGTTGTGATTTTAAATTGGGAGTCCAAATACACCAAACTCCATAATTCAATTGACAGTTACACTTAAATGATGCTACAAGGTAAACCCAATGTTAACCTATAGGAGAGATAGGCCTTGCAGTAGTGAAAATTGAATGTAGCTGTTTTTCACTAGCAGGACAAGCACATGTCCAACTTTTGCAATACACTGCACGCCCCCCCATGGGGCTAACCTTAGGGGTGACTGATATGTAATAAAAAGGAAAGTTTGGGCTTGGCAAGTGGGTGTACTTGCCAAGTGGAAATGGCAGTTTAAAACTGCACACACAGGCTCTGCAGTGACCGGCCTGAGACATATTTAAAGGGCTACTGTAGTGGATGGCACAATCAGTGCTGCAGGCCCCACTAGCAGCATTTAATTAACAGGCCCTGGGCACATACAGTGCACTTTACTAGGGGCTTACAGGTAAATTAAATATGCCAGTTATGGAGAAGCCAAAGTTACCATGTTTAGAGTACAGAGTGCCTGCATTTTAGCACTGGGAAGCAGTGATAAAGTACCCAGAATCCTAAAAGTCAGCAAAAATGTCATACCTATCAATAATCACCAAGGTGATCCTTTTGAATCCTTTATTGAGAGTGCATATAATCTGGTTAATATAATCAGTGTAAGTGAGAGAAAAATATATACAGTCATTGTCTATTGTATCAATATGTTCATGGAGAGCTGTGGACATATATTACTCTCCGAAAAAATAAGTCGACTTTGTCATATTCATGATTATGCGTGACAGAAAATATAGTAAATGAAAACCGTTATCGGAGAAAAATATTCTTACAAGGTGCATTACTACACACTATTCCCCGATGGTAGAATAGGACTCAAGATGAGCATTGCGCATTTTATTGTGTAAAAACAGACAATAACTGGTAACCCCAAAGAAAGAGAATTACGCCCATTGCATCAGGTCGCTTACCGGTTTGGCCAAGGCGGAGCTATCTTTTACTGGCAGAAGTCATTATGGACTAAATCCCTCGTCATATTCATAATTAAATGTTTAGGAAGTTATGATAAAATTATTGTAATGAATGAAAACTGTCATTAGGCCATTATTGATATATTCCTAGAAGGTGCATTACTCAACACTAGTTCCCGATGGTGGAATTCAGATTCAAGATTAAGGTGATCATTGCTCTTTGTCAGTGGATAGAATGAAACTAAAAATAACTAGTAACCCCAAGGAAGGCCCTTGCGCCTGTTACATCAGGTCGCTTACCGGTTAAGCCAATGTAGTGCTGTTTTTTGCGGGCAGAAATCATTTTGGGCTAAATCCCCCACGAGAAGCTTGCCGTTCTCATCCAATGCCATACCTTGTTAAGGTCTGTGCCTGACGTCCTATTTCTATTCTTCTGGTTCAAGTAACGGTCATTTCAAATGCATGGTACCGGCAGCCATGATGGAATGGCTAATGAGAGCATGAAACGATGGTGAGGTCAAGGGAAAAATGCAATTTATTCACTATCGGGGCATGTGTCAAACTTCACTTATTATAGACAATACAAATAGTACATTTCACCCTTAAGTACCCGTTACTTGTAACCATGTGTTGGATCCGACCTGGCATAATTCACATTTGCGAGTATAGTCCTACTTTACTTATCGTGTCCCCGGGGGTCGAACCATGCACGTCCCTAAAGGGAAAATAATTATAATAATTTTACCAATAGTTGGCAATGCTACGATTGAATTCCATTTTTTACTTATCGTATCCCAAAAATTGGACACTACAAAATCCTGTTTTAGCCATCATGTAAAAAGTTAAATATAACAAGAAAACATTTTCTTCCAGTGCAATAGAATGAAATTTTAATTAGTACTGCGTGATGTAGAATAGGGGTTATATATCATCTCAAAATCGCGTCCTAGTGCCTGCCTTGGTTCATTCATACTCCTTCCCTAGATGATATAAAACGAGGATTTTGGACACATGTTTTTGGAAGCGGGTCCCCAATGCTTTAGAGTCAAGTTATGTTGAGAGATCATCTATCTCTAGTAAAGAAGAAGCTACCAATACTTGCTAACCCACCTTAAGAGAAAATATGAACTGGGTATAGTATTCTATAGGAATAAACTGGTGCATAGGGTGTTGGTTCTAGGGAGAAAATTGGCGCTCTGAGAAAATTAAGAGATGAAATCAGTACAATGCTAATTATTGTTACCCATGGTGCACTCCTGGGGGTCTACACCCCTAACCCCCCAATACTGTAAGATAAACAGAGCGTACCGGCTCATTTCTACTGATGCAGACGCTGATACAGCATGATTGATCTTGACTTCAACAATAGATTTGAACCTACTATTCCTACATTGGCAAGACGAATATTGCAAAATGCATTTACCTTCTAAATACATGGAATCTTGATGCCTACCTAATTAGGTGCAACCTAATTACAGCCCTGAGGAAGTCGTGGGGTTAATCCCTGGACGAAACACGTGTTGGCTGAAGATTGGCAGACACACTGTTGATTGGCTGAAGATTGGCAGACGCATTGTTGATTAAGTATGATTGAATAATCCGAAGCTGGACGATTGACAGTTATATCATTCATCAATTGAAACCTTCAATAAATTCTACACTGTTTGGAATCGTGTTGGAGACTGTTGAGCCTTCTTGCTTCTGGACTTTAAAGAGATGCCATCTGAGGACATCCAGGCTTAATACCTTCTTTCTTTCCCTTTTTATTTGGGAAACCATAGAGACTTTATACTACACCAATTTACTTTACAATTACCATTGAGTGCCTCCTTTGGGTACACTAGTATTCTATAGGTCCTAACATAATCATATGTAAGTCTGGGAAGTACCAACATTTGCATCTATAGACCAGGCATTATACATATCTGTCCACTCCATATGTAATACTTTTTATATTGTTCACACAATACATAGCATATGTGGTGCAATGTCCATTGAAGGAGGCAGTGAGGTCAGGCTATATCCATCGATTCATTAGAGGAGCCAGTAGTGCCATTCTACATCTTTGTTAAGGCCATGGCGTACTGTGTCAAAGCGAATAATAAAAGGCGCTTTCACATTGTCGCAGCTTCAGTTCCAGATCTCCACCCCGGGGATGTTGTTTCATTTTGAGTAAACCACAGAATTTAAAGGTCTGTGTAAAGGGGTGACATTTTACAAAATGTTCTACCAATGGATGTCTCAGATCATCCTTTTGTATATTGTGATAGTGTTCTTGGATTCCTGTTTTAAGGCTCTAGTTGTACTACATATGTAAACCATGTCACATCGGCAAGTAATAGAATATATTATGTTAGTACTTTCACAGTTAATGAAGTGGCGTCTCAAAAAATTTTGGTCATTAATTGTAACCTTTTTTGATTTGGAAAGACCCAGTTTGCAAATTGAGCAATTGGTACAAGTATAAAACCCTGTAGCTTGTTTTAAAAAGTGTTTGGTTCTGTTCCTTTCTTGGTAACATGAAGAACATACTTTGTCCCTGAGACTGGGTGCTCTATTGAAGCTTATCTGTGGAAAAGATTTGATGTTCTGTGAAATTGAAGGATTCTTAGTGAGTAAATACCAATGTTTTTTAAGCAGTTTGTGGATGTGTTGATGACCATTGTTCTAATGATTAATGAAGCGAATGGACGTCTTGTTTGTGGTAGTGAGTTTTTCTTTGTTTTGAATTTCATTACGGTCAATTTTGGCAAAGTGTTCCTTTGTGTGGTCCGGTCCTGATCCGTTATATCCTCTTCTGCATAAGCCTTCAGTAATTTTTTTGCCGCTATCTCATAGTCTTCCATATTGCTACAGTTTCTCCTGGCCCTTCTGTATTCACCTACTGGGATATTTCTAATAGTACTTTGTGAATGGCAGCTTGTAGCATAAAGAATAGAGTTGGCAGCGGTTTCCTTTCTATGGAGTACTATTGATTTTGATCAATGTAAAAGGTAAGATGCAAATATTCAATTGATTTCCTAGAGATTTGATTGGTCACATCAGTTCCACATTTGTTGGGTGAGAGAGTATGCAAGAATTGTCTAAGTAGAGATTCTTGGCCTTGCCAGATAAAAAGAATGTCATCAATATATCGTCCCCAAAAAATTATGTTTTGTGTGTGATCCTCTGTATTGTCCTTCCATAGCCAGTGCCTTTCCACTTCACCCATCAAGACACAGGTGTACAGTGGAGCAAAACGAGCTCCCATTGACCACATTATATGCTCACTCAATAATGGTTTAAAAAGGATTACCTTGGTGATTATTGATAGGTATGACGTATGTTTTATCTTGACCACTCTACGGTGTTGCAGTACAGCATGTAGTAACGGAGTAATTTAATAACACGTGTTGATGCACTTCTAAATTAGATGTGTCATCTACATAGATTATAATTATACTGTACCAGCATTATAACAGCATGCAGTAACGGAGTAACTTAATAACAAGTGATAATGCACTCACAAATTAGAGATGTATTCTTCTTAGATTACAATTATACTGTGCCAGCACCTGCCCCATTAATTGGGTGTGTTTTTACTTTGCAAGACTCAACTATGATATTTGGAGATAATCTAGACACAAACAATCGTGTTACTTCATCTCTATCACAAGTGGTGATTGACTTACTTTTCTTTTGACCTTGCACCGGATGCACTGGATATACCTAGGGACTTCTCTTTATCCACCAATTTTACGGGTAATGTATGTCTTCCCCAAAAGTTCTTTCTAAAAACTGACTACGCCGATATTTTTCAGCCTTGAAGAAGCCCCAGGTGGATACACCCTAGGAGGCGAAACACGTTTTGGCTTGCTGTGTTTCTCTGCCTAAATGTGCACGAATAAACAGACTTTGGATCTAGCACTCTGACATGATGTGTCAATTCCATAATTCAAATTGATATATGTTACAAGATTGGATCTCCAAGCAATGAATAAACTGTGGGTTTCTCAATCCTTTATAGTTCCAAGATTTTGACTGGGGGCAAATTGGCCCATACCCCATCTCACAACTCACAACTGGATTAAAAGGGCATTTCAAAGGAGGTGAGAGTTGAACCATAGGAATACTGCTGTCCAAACACAAAAACATAGAATGCATAACATCGAAGGTTATAAATAAAGGTTCTGCACTACGTTTTAAAGAGACCTAAAGATAAGCCATTACAACACCCTCCTTTCTACCTCAAAACCAAACAAAGAAATAAAGAGGTATAAAAACAAAATACAAAAACAGAGAGAACTGAGCAAAAACTAAAATATTCACTGTCCATGTATATAAACCTCCAAATGATGAGGAGAACAGCAACATCTTTGAATCCACACCTCACTACTGCCAGATTAAGACAAGTTTGTTCTGTACTCACTATTACTGAAATCTCCACAACCACTTTCTCCTCTCAACATACCCCTACCACAGCTTTCAACCAATTCTGCATCTTCCATCAGCATGAAATTACGAATACCTTCCTGGTTACAATATTCCTCCCGGCTTCCAACATTACCTTTTTGATACAAAGCCACCTTGCGACGGTTCCATTTGTCACCATTATCAAACTTCACATATTCTTTGCACACCTTCTGCACTTTAAATGGGCCCCAAAATTTGGACAAGCCCACATTCACCCTTCCATGTCTCACCTCCACCAAATCTACCTAATCATTAATTTCTTTAGTCACTACACCAGATTGGGCCTTTTTTCCACTGCAATCACAATTAAATAACCACACGGCAGTCAATTTTGTGCCTGGTTTCCTTCCCCTCATGCTTTTAAACTTTGACATCTTAGTCACTTCATTCTTTGTGGTGCGATGAGCCCATACGATGCTATTCACCATTTCTTCCACATTACACCCCCATTGTATCACCATCAAAATCATACCTTTGACCAGACGGTTCACCATTTCTACTATGCCATAGGCTTGAGGGTTGTATAGTGCCATGAGGTGATGTTTAATACTACAGCTTTCCAAAAATGTTTTAGTTTCTTGTAAGGTGAGTTGGGTGCTGTTATCTGTAATAAGTAACTATAGAAAACCCTTGTCCATAAGTACTCTCTCCAGAACAGAAATAACGGCACACTTGGTGGTTACTTCCCTCATAAAATTAACCAACCACCTGAAGTGTACATCCACCAAAACTTCAGCATTTTTTACTTCTCCTCTTGCATCAGAAAATGGCCCTATAAAATCCAAACACCATACTCCAAGGTTTACCTGGATCCTCCATGTGACGTGGTATGGTCTGCAGACCAGTTTTAAGCCTCTTTTCACTTTCTTTACAAGCCTTACAGTTTTCCACTCACAATGCGATTTGATCATCCATCCTTGGCCACCAAGAGTTTTCCCTCCTCTTGGTTAGCGTTTGCCCAGATGTCCTTCATGTGCTATACCAATGAACTTTCCTTTCAGACCCAATCTTCCCTTTGAGACCCCTGGTGGGACACACTATTCATTCCACAAAATAACATCCTGGCCACACAAAGTTAATTCGTCAAGCACTTTCACAAACGGCCTCACAGAAGGAGAACAGTGCTCTCCTTCTTCCAGTCTTCAACAAGCATCTGTTTAACAACCTATAATACTTCATCAACCTCCATTCTCTGACCCCAAAGTGAAGGGTCCACAAACACACACCCTTACATCCAACATCCATGACACAGCTCCTGCTTGTTCATTTGCCAACCCCACCTCCTTGTCAACATCAGTCTAATCTAACAACATAAGTCAGACAGTCTACTTAAGCATCCCACCAACCCAGAATGTACTCAATCTTATACCTATACTCCTGTAACCTAGATGCAAGCCTTGCCAACCTTGCTGAACCTTTCCCAGCCCTTCCTGGTGTTGGCACCTTGATTAAAGGTTTGTGATCTGTATGAAGACAGAAACCCAAACCCCACAGATATGTCCTGAAGTATTCAACACTCCAGGCTGCAGCTAACACCTCACGCTCTATGACTGAATAATTGCATTCGTTATTAGTATGACACCGTGATGCAAAAGCAATGTTTTTCTCCACTCCTCCCTATAACTGGGAGGAAATGGCCCCCACAGCCAAGCACTTGCATTAACAATAAAGATAAACTTCAAGTGGGTATCAAATGGTACCAAAATCCCTACCTCACAAATTTCCTTCCTTTAAGCAATCAAATGATTCTTGTTGGTCCTTGTACCACACAAATGCACACCCTTTTCTTAATATCCGACTTAAGCTCTGTCTTCCCAGCAAACGTTTCCACAAATTTAGAGTGGAATTCAATGTGACCCATGAAAGATCATAACTGGGCTTTATCCTGAGGTATGGGGGTCGATATAATAGCTGTAAGCAAATCTGCCTTGGGTTTGACCCGCTTGTCTGAAATGGTGTGACCCAAATACTCATCTACTCAAAAGGAAATGTGCATTCTCCTTCTGCAGGGTGAGCCCCTGATCCCACAACCTGCACAAAACTGGTTTTAAAGCACAATTATGTTCTTGAACAGTCTCCTCCATCCTGAAAATAGATGACATTTTTGAACCATTTAAATACCTCAGCCATCATGCATTGTAGGATGCTTGTGGCCGATGATAACCCAAAGGGCATTCTGGTAAACTGAAATGTGCACTCCATTGTAACAAGTGCGATTAAACTCGTTGATTCCTCGTGAAAGCAGATCTGTTGATATGCACACTTTAGATCCAGTTTGGAGAACAACTTTCCCCTTTTGAGCACTAACATTTATTTGTTAATGTTAGGTAAAAAGAGGGCGTCCATAACTATATTCTGGTTCAGCCTCTTCAAGTCCACATAAAATCTTAACCGGTCATCAGCTTCTCTAGTTATTACCACCAGTGAGTTCCAACTTGAAGCTTCCACAGAATTGATAACACTCTCCCTCATCGTGTCTACTAACATTTTCTTTACTTCACTCCTAACCACCACAGTCACTCTCTATGTGTTTTACTGGAACCGCACCATGCTTCACGATGATTTTGTGGACGTATGCCTTCAATTGACCCAATGTGTCACTAAACACCTCTCTCACATCAATAATCGCATTATTGATACCAATATATCGTCCATAACCTGACTGGGAGCATGCAGATTGATTATGATACATAAATCATATTGGTGCACCCAAACCAGTATTGATGGCCATTCTGTGCAACATATATTTTCCCTTCAATTTATCTTGTCAGGAATTTAACTGGGCTTGGAAGTATCCCAAGATATCAATTCTCTCTACTTGGTATTCCCTCGGATTAATATCCTTGGCCGTTAAATCCTCATTTTGCCATTCCTTTTTTAACATACTTTCGGAATTATGGTGTACAAGGACCCTAAATCTACCATGAATTGGACATCCCTATCCTTGATTACAAAACTTGCTTTTGGTCCGAGTCTTCCCCCTTCTTTATCTCCCTCCTTATATAGGCGCAACACAATATTTTCCTGTCTGTCTTTTCTTGGTTCTTCTGTGACAACTACATGTGACTTGTTGGTTTCTTTGCACAAGTGGGCAAAATGGCCCTTGCGACCAGCATAACATGACTTAGAGTCTCCATAACAGAAAGCACTCCCACATCTATAACAAACCTTAGAGGATTTGAAGTAACTACTGCCCCCCTTCTGTAACCTGTTGGCTATTTGGTTGTTAATGACACCAGTGCTCTCTTGGGGATCTTCCTTTTTGTTTACCAGGGATACCTCATCTCCACGCTTGCCCTATCTTTCTTACATGTTTTCTGATTCCTCTGCTACCTAGGCTTTGCTGAGTGCATCCGTCAAAGAAAATTGTTTCGCTACCCATAGCTCTTGTGTCTCTTTCTCCTACACTGAACGATTAACTGGTCACAAATGAGTTCTTTAGTCATTTGGCCAAAACAGCACTTGACAGGAAGTTCACACAAACTTGACACAGTCATCCACTGACTCACCTGACTTGTATAGGCAAGTATAAAATGTATATCCTGACATGACAATATTCCCCTCTTTGGCAAATCTGCGCTCCAAATGCAGTTTTGCCTCTTTATATTCACCATGTCACGTATAGGTTGATCATTAATGTCAAGTGCTTCAGGAAGAAACTTTTTCCAAAGTACTTAAAAATAAGGTTTTTTTCCTTTCAGGTCTAAAGTCCTGCCCAACCAAAGCAATCAAATCATTTTCAAATAAATCTATTCAGTACTCCCACTGGACAGAAGGTGTACCATGGTGAGGAAAAAAGGGAGGTGAACAACAATTGCAGAGGACTCCATGCTAGAGACTATGAGAGCTATGGAGTGAAAAAGAACAGTCCTCTGCTTTTCATCATTATTTTTCCAAAGGGTCAAGCTAAGGTGCGGTCATCCAACAGTCACGTGAAGCCACTGACTAATGAATGTGAGTTACTCTTCTCACGCTGAGCGACACACATATACTGTTGAAACTTTCTCTCCATTATGAGATAGGGAGATTTAATGCTGTTCTCATCAAGTTGCTTGTGCGCGCCCCTACTAATGTTAAATTCAGACCGCTCTGTGCACCGGGGTTTCAAAGATTCTTAAGACAATGTAACAATCAGGTGTGCGTGTTGCCACTGAAGGCTCCAAGCATCTTTTGTGGTGGTAAACCTTTGGATCACGGCTCGAGCTGCCCGTTGAGCACAGCAGTGCAGTGCAATTCAGCAGTAATTTTTATAAATAGTGGAGTTATTCACAGTCGGTGTAGTGGCTGTCAGTTGTCCACTTGTTGAGGCAAATCTGGGCGTTCTGCATTTGTACTGCATATCTGATGGTCATGCTTTTCTCCTCATATCAGGGACTATGAAATAGGTTTGACGATCACATGTTTGGCTGGCTAGCGCCAAAATGTAGCAAAGACCTCAGAGACTTCAAAGTATATTATCTAACTCTTTAATAGCGCACAGTCTGCCGCAGTGTGATTGCCTCCTGCCAGCCAGAAACCAACTGCCAGGCCTCAAATCCTGCTCAGGCCAAACACAACCATAACTTCAAAGATTCTAAATAAAGTTTCTGCAGTATGTCATAAGGAGACAAAAAGATAAATGTCAGCTTGTGCCTTGCATGGTACAAGGCCTGTGCAGCTGTAGTATACGCTCCTCGCCAGCCCTCTTACAACTCGGGCCTCAACACTGCACATGCAACTCTCACCATGTGACTACGGCACTGCCACATGCCCAGCATATCTACTGAGCATAATCACGGCTTGGCAGAGTGGTTCGTATAGGAGGGCAAGCATGGCAATAGTGACCACGGTGCGCACATTCACGCCTGAGTGCTTCCGAATAGGGACAGAGCTTTTGAGTTCAGGCAAACCAGGGTGTATGAGCAGCATGTTGATGCTGTCGCTGAAGGGCCACCTGCGTGAGCAGGAGGGTGCGTTCGCCACTGCATGTGAGTCGGGAAGTGCTGAACACACATGCGTGTTTACACTACCCATGAGTGTTGCTCTACTAATATAGTAATATGGGAAGCCAAGACTTATTACGTCCAGTTGCCCTATTGGATTGCAGGGGAGCAACCTCATGCTGTTTGGTATCATTGAACTCGGAACGACAAACCCACACTATTGATAATGGTAGTTTTGTCATCATTGCCCAAGAAGGGCTACTTCGGTGAAGTGGGCAGTTCTAGGTCGGGACTGGTTGTGGTGCCCCATAAATTAGGGTTCATTCCATTGGTCCTGGGTGAAGATCACATCTGCGCATTCCCCAGATAACTGCAATAAAACTTGGGCATCCAGAACGACAGATTCCTGCCATTTGGGGACTGGCCAGATAGAAATGGGGGAGAGGTTGTGACACTTGGCCTTCCAGAGCCAGAGCCTGGCACCCATACAGATACAGATCTATGTTCCAGGGCAGATAGGGAAGAAATTCAGGGGAGACATCTGTGGTTAAAAGTATACCATTTGAACCCTCCCCAACTTCAAAGCATTTATTTAGTATAACAAGGGATACTCAATGTCTGCAACTCAGAGTATCACCTATGGATATGCAGAACCAGTGCGGCTGGACCGTGTCGGCACACTGGCAGAGGAAACTGGGGGCACAGGAGGATAACTGTCCAGAAAGGGGATCTGCTAACTCTTCCAGTATAAGAGACTGTCCTGTGGCTGATTGCATGCTGTAGTGTGGCTCTCCAAGGCAGGTTGGCTTGCCCCCTGTTTTCGGCGGAAGTCTCTGGGACATCAAAAACCTCCGGAAGGAATGGGAGCTTACAACGTAATAAGTAATATCTGGAGAGCGGTGCCCTCTATTGTGCTCACACTGTGCCGGATTCCACGAGGCAGAAGAAGTGTGCGCGTGGCCTAAGGAAGAAGTCTTGAGACCAGGACGCATCAGGTGCAAAGTAGCAACGTATTATGCGCACAACTGGTGTCTGGCCCTCAAAAGTGAGGACCACTGCACCCTGAGACGGCTTAAGAAGTGACGGATTATTTTTGTGTAACCCTGCTGAGTCTTCTCGGGGGTCAAGTGGGAAGCATGTGTCTTGCGTGAAAACTCAACTTCATGCTCATTGTGTGCTGTGCCCATTCATAGGTTTGAACCCCCAGAGGTATGGGTACAACCCGAGGAGCATTGCACGTGGCCTAGTGCAGCACAACAGAACTTGGGTCTAGTGTGTGCATCTGGAGTGACAGTCAAGTATGGCTAAGGTTATAGCAAACTAAACGGAGTACCTGAACCCACAAGGGTACGGAAAACCAGGAATTGGTTGGAACCACCTTGTGCCTCAGGGAACTCCAAGCTACTGTATCTCTGAGTAGTGTACTCTGTTGTGTGAGAACACGTCACTGAGCACTTTATACATTGGATCAAACCTGTCTGGGAGCCAGTGGAGGTTCAGAGGCAACAGACAATGTGTCTTCAGTCCAGAGGCACGGACCTGGTAACTTGTTGTGTACAATCTGAACTGTCTGCGGCAAGTCAAGAGAACACGCCCTAACAGCATCTCTCCATTCCGGAGGTGCTGAACTTGGTTATTTCTTTGTAACATCGGATCTTCTGTCGGATGGTCCCAGGGACCCCCCTCTTGTGTTTTGTAGATCTCTCAGTGAACGTCATATTTGGAGACTGAACATCTCCACCTTGTTTGTCTGCTGGCCTTTGTTTTTCCTGTCTCCCAGCATAAGCCCAACACCTGGGGAGTGTGACCTAGCCAGAAGCAGTTAGGTGTCCAGGGGAAAAGTACAATATTCTGAGGGTTGTGGTGGGGTGCAGGGAACTGGAGTGCTGGGTGGCAGGTGGAGGGCAGATTGGGAACAGGGAGTCTGAAAGCAGAAGGGCATCCACTTGGTAGTCATCAGGGCACCGCATTAGGGTGCTGGAAGCTAGTGCGTACAAGAGTGTGTGCGTGCGCACCTGTGCCAACTGATACCCGGGTCCCATGCCTAGGCCAAGTGAGAACGAAGGAGTGCTGGGGCAGCACCGTGGTGTTGCTGTGTACTCTTGTTTTGCTAGGGAGATCCTAGGATGGACATAGCACTTTACTAGCTTGGCTGAGGCTAGGAGTCTGGTTGGGAGAGTGCGAGTGGTGTGATATACATTTTTGCTGCTACTGCCAGTCCCCCAGAGCACCTCCTGATTTACATGTGTTACACTGATTGTGGGGGACGTGAGGGTAGGGCTAATGCTGACAGCGGGTGGGCACCTAGAGAATTACCTATTTAGCAACTATAGTTGGAGTCAAGTTGGCTTGTATGTCTCAGTTGCTCAAACACACTTCAGGTAAACAAAAGGATACTACACCAAAAGAAATTGGACAATGGTGTATTTTGCTAGCACTGTCCTCCTTGTTGAACTAAAGGTGTGCTGAATTGCATTTGGATTGCAGGTTTGACAAAGCGGAGGTTCAAAGTTAGAGAAATTTAAATGTATCAATAGTTCCCCAGCTTAAATGCACACTAATTTGTATCACCAAAGTTACTAGCCTTTGTTTAGAAGTCTGTTAGCCTTAGTCCACTGCTGAGAGACAGCGACCCCCCCTCACCCTTCTGTTATACCCACACAATGTCAAAGGGAAAAACATGAGAAGGACACTTTTGCAATGTCTGCAATGCAGTTGAAATAGTATTTAAACAATAGTGTCAATAGAATGGTAGGGGTTGAGTGACCTGGTGCATGTAAACAATGTATACATTTAGGGACTTAGAGAAAGATTTGGGTATCATTGGCATTTCAGACAGCTTATAATTATATTTGCTATTTCTCTCCTTTTGTGAACCTCAGCGGGGGAGGGGCCGCCACAAATGAAAGACTTTATTCTTCTTCTACTTAAGACCTACAATAGGGACCGCAGAAAGTGTACTTAACAGAAAATGAGTAGAGCATTTCAGACAGGCGTAAAGGAAGAGCATTCTTGCTGCACTTTCATGCTGTAAATCTGTAAATCCCACTGTACTCATAAAACACCAAAACACAAGATGCGTCATTTTCAACAGCCTTTAATCCCCTGTAAAGGCCCGATGCTCTGGTATTATGTTTAAACCATTTTGTACCAGAGAACACTAGGAGAGCAAACACTACAGCCAGAAGGACCATCAATTTATAGGCAGGTGTTCTTTCTTTGAGGGACACATCACTCTAAGTTAAGAGAAACAATGTGTTGTTTGACCTTGCACAAACTACATGCTCATCTCCACAGGCTGATTCCATTCTGAAATCTCATACCACGGTATTGGGAAGATAAAGCTCTTTGAGGTGGGGTTACCAGAGAGCAACTTCTATGTAGGGTGACCAGATAAAGTAGTGTTAACTTCAGGGATATGGACTAGTACTTTAGGTTATGATAGTGGTCCAGAGCTGAATGATGCCATGTAAACATCTTCATTTTATAGGCAAGACTAATGTCCAGGACTTTTACTCTTAAAATCACCTGCAAGGGCATGCGTTTGATAGTAGGAGCAGCACCAGTACTAAACCTGTGGTATCAGAATGTTTGCCCCAGATCACAGAATGCGTTTATTAAAAGGAATTTCAGAATTTTTGATGAGTTGGTTGCTGTGAATCAATGCCCATTTATGAGTTGAATAAAGTGAGATAGGGTTACCATCTTGAAATAACTTCGGTATCTAAATAGGGGAAACGCTTTAAAAACTATGATGAAGGTTCCCGGTTATTAGCTGCAGGGGCCATTCTGAGAATTATCCAGGATTCACAGATTGATAATTGTGGAATTGTGAGGATGATGCACTGGAAGGGAGCAGCACTGCATATCTGCACCCAGTGATACCAAAGAGAAATTTGTACTTTGAGCAGATGGCCCATTGCTGTAGAAAAGTAAAAAATGTTTAAACCGCTGGTGATACATGATCCAGGATACTGGGGAAGGGGTTTACCAGCAGGACTTGTGCCTTCGGAGAAATCTAAAGAGACCCCACATCGCTTATGTTTAAAATCTTTCTGAAATTGGCAGTGTAATTTTGGTGGTCAGCTTTGCTTTGTGGGATTCGAGAGGAGATAGAGGTGGCTCATAGACCAACTGGATTTCCAGATTTGCACGGGCACAGAAATATCACAGCTCCTGGCAAAATATAAACATTGAATTCATAAAAATCAAGCAAGGCATTTTAAACATTGGGACAGTCTAAAACATTAGTCAACTTTGTACACACTTTGCAGAGCAGGCCATTACTACACCATAGGAGCATAACAGGGTGCAAGCTGAAAGCCATTTAAACACAAGTGTTACTCTCAGAAATGGAAAAGCAAATATTCTTCTCTCAGAGAAGCACGTGATGAAAAATCCCCCGCAAATGATGGGTCAGCAAACCTAGAGAAGGATGAAGAAAACTGCCTTGAAAAAGCAGTAGAGACACTTGCTTTATCCTTTCTTTTTAGAATAGTCTCAGTTCTATTTTGTGTCTGGGTGAGGACAAGCAAACTATCAGCAACTATGTTCCTGCCTTATATCTGATGTTCCTAGTTACTTTATTTGGAAGATTTCAAATGATTTAAAAATCAGACCTTCAGAATGGTACTTAGTACATTTGACCACATTTCTGGAGTGTGCAATAAACTTTATTGTCTCCCAGGCCCTGAGCACAATTGGAAAACTAATTAGAAATTTATTTTGTGCCATATTTCCCGCCACGTTTACTCTTGTCTTTCAATCCGGTGGGTCGATCAGCCCTAGAGCCTTGTTGGTGAATATGTGCTTTGCTAGTATCCAACTAACTGCAACTCCATGGGGGAATTAGGGAAACGCTGAGGAGTTCAGTCACAGAAGTATATAAAACATTCTCAAACTTGAGGAATTCTATTAAGGATAACAGTTTAAAAGATTTCTTAGAATCAAAGGTAGGGAACATGGGATGAGGACTGAAGAGGCTACAGCCCTGCACATTCAACACCTCCCAAGAGTTTTCCAATGCAAGCATAAAGAGGAGGCTCACCCATGTCTCAAATAATTAAGTGAAGTAATCATGAGCTTACTCAATTATCTTTTTAGAAGGAGGGGAACATTAATGAGGTTATGGGTTGGATGAGGATGAGAGTCTTAACAACTGCAGGGAATGTACACAAACAACAGACTAATGAAACCTACAGTAGTGAAGGTTGTGAACTGTATTGACACATGCAATGATTCCAACCTCTCTTCTCAACTATACTTAAAGTTTTTAGATGAAACTTTCCTGACTGAGGAGACCTCGCTGCTCTACAGAGGATGCAAGGGCCCATCTTGCACTCCTGGGAGAGGTGGCTGAATCTCCAGCTCAAGGAGTGAAACAGTACCATGATGGAACTGCAAAGTTTAGAATCTGGCTAATTCTACAGTAGGGCAGTGTAAGGATATCACCTATATTCCCAAGGGCACCAGGTGCCTGTCCATTCAAAAAGCGTCCATAGACCCCCCAATGCAAAGGAAAGTGATGGCAAAACAAATTAAAGCTGGCACCAAAACTCTGTGCATCAGCCAGGCTGAAACTGGAAGGAACAGCATTTTGATCTCTAATTTCTGGTGTTTGTCTAGTATCTGAAACACCTAAAGGGGATGGAAAGAAGTGTAGAATTTCACTGCCAGATTAGTGTGGCAACTCTATGTTAACAGAGAAGATGCAATACTGTGGCTTATGCAGGATAATACAACGTTGAAGGTATTTTTATGGTGATCTGTATACATGCTGGCACATTAGAGGCTGATGAGTGACTAATTCGGCAACCGACTATGTTTCAAAAACAAACATGTGAAAGTGTTCAAATATGTTCCAAATCATCTGTGACCAAGTACATTGAAACAAGTTCTAATCATCACTGTCATTACCATTCCTCATACTTGCTAATTCTCCATGACTTTACCTCATCGAACTGAAATACTGACTTTTTTGCAGTGGACATATCCCACCAAAATGCTATTCTTATGTTTTGATCCAGAGACGTGAACAAAGAATTTTTTAACCCTACTACTTGATCCGGGAGGACCACAACTAGTTTTAGAACAACTTTTTATGTTGTGAGTTTCTCAAAGGTCTAGCAAGTCTAGATAGGTCAGAAAGTACTCAACCATATAGATGTAATACTCACATTTATACTTTCAATAACAGCATCATTAGTGACATTTCATGACCCTTAAATTCAAAGATAATGAGGGTTTAAAAAGTATATACATACTGTAGTATTTCAATATGGCTGCTGTATCCCCTGCTCTCATCTGTCACCAGCCTCATCATCTCTTTTTCTCTACGGAAAAATATAAACAGCTATAAACATTTCCAGACTCTGAGGTATACAATCTAGCTTGGAGGCAAAGTAGAACAGGGATGACTCTTTCTTAATAATTACATGAACAAGAAGCACAGATGCCAAACAGCTAGTATAGGTGCACACTGATATTAGCCTAACAGGGAGAAGGGCAAACCTTTAGTTTAAAACACAAATAAGTACAGACACCTTTCATGATGGATCTGTTGGTCCGTGTAGTCATTCTTCAGCTTATCCAGTTCTGTATGGAGCAATGCTACGTTGGTTTGGGTCTCAAGCAGTTTTCGTGTTAGATGTTCATTTTCCTTGAAAGAAAATA
This sequence comes from Pleurodeles waltl, assembly GCF_031143425.1. NCBI lineage: Eukaryota > Metazoa > Chordata > Amphibia > Caudata > Salamandridae > Pleurodeles > Pleurodeles waltl. The sequence goes on from NC_090440.1 coordinate 405,318,359, forward strand.
ATGTAGATACAGGTTTCTTGAAAACAATGCTGCTTTAGATATTTTCAACGATCATAATACTCAAACAAGCCTATTCATTTCAAAACGTAGGTTAATGTCAGGCCACCATTCAAACCTCCCACTAATGAGCCCACTATCCCACGATATAGATGAGAATGATTTGTCAGCCCCAGGATATGAAGATTGCTACCACAAAGACTAAGGCACACTGATATGACCATGTATGAGGCTGCAAGTAGTCACCAATATCTTATCAACTCACAGATTTATTATTATTCCATAACGACTACCTGAACTCCTGAAATAAACACTACAGCAGCATTATTGAAAAAACATGCCTGGTTCCTCCATCACCAAGTCTCCTAAAACATTCAAAATGCAGTTTGAGGTGGTGACTCTGATATATGGACATAGTTTGTCTACAAGTAGTAGATGATTCTTTGACCCACCATCAAGCCATGATTTTCAGTAGGCCAAAGTGAAACAATTTAATTCCTCTAATGCAATGAGGTTCTAGGTACAGCAATCATACATCTTAGCAAAGCCTAGCACATGACAGCAAGTAATTAGAGTCATCGTTCTTGATGGAGCAGCAACACCCATTGTTGCTGGTGTTGATTAGATGATCACCAGCTGAAGACTCCAATTCCCACTGCTAGTTTGTGTTAACGAATGCAGACCACTTATGCCAAGAAACTTATCATATCTGAATCTAACAATTTTAAAATTTCCTTCACTACTACATCAAGAGATTTGAAAGCACCAGTGAGTTATAGAATGCTCACTAAATGACTCTACAAACGTTATAATTCAATACAGCGACATGGTGCCTTAAATTCAATAGTTATAAAACATTCCAGTTGCCTCCAAAAAACAGGCTGCAACATGCTCAAAGGGATATTTCTTATACTGATATTACATTTTTTAAGTCATGGTTGACTACGCTAGTGCTCTAATAGCCACGGGTGCTTTACCATAAATTGGATTCTCCATGCGCATTAAACTTTTATCCAAAAGCACAAAACAAGAAAGGGGACTACTTTAGAAAACAACACTTCAGTTCAATGAAAGGAGCCATAAACAGAAAATGAAGGTATTTTTTTGTTTTTGTAACAATAGAAAGCGTATCTTCAATAATCATCTCTCTCTCTCTATATATATATATATATATATATATATATATATATTCAGTTATCTTAAAGGATTATTCATACAGAGAAGTCTGTAGCACATACTGGAATTTTGCACACTTTATGACATAGATTGGGCAGCAATTTACGAAGTTTTTATTTTATTTTGTATAGGTATCAGACAGCACTTTAGACACTCAGTCTCTCTCCTTTGTCCTGCAGTTGATATGGAATATATTCTAATACATGTAGAACAGTTGGAGCCCATAAACAGGCGTTTGATAACTATGCAATCATTTGAGAGGTAAACAATCCAGTATAAGAAATGTATCCAGAGAACGCAGGGTTCCCAAAAGTAGAACTAGCGACAAGAAAATCTAAATAGAGCACCGTTTAGATTTGACGTGAATACTTGGTTAAAGAAATATTTCTGTAGGCACATTTGTTACAGAACCACGATGCAAAAAGACCAAAGTACAAATATGCTGCAAATATTTTCATGGTCAGTGTGGAAGTGAAATTGAAGTCTACTAACCTGGCGATCGTCAGTACAGGTAAGACTGAATCAACAAACATTGGTCAGCGAAATCTCCATTAACTGATCAAGTTCAGATGATTTATGGCTACAAAAGACATACACAAGTCAGATTTCACCAGTCCATGAAAATAAACTTTCAGACTGACTAGGACAGTCCTGAGCACTTTGCTCACTTGCCACAGATTCCAAAATACAGGGCCTAACCCAAAAATCCCCATTTGTGTGTTCCTCTCAAAGGTCATTGCCCATAAAAATGACTGCGTCCCCCGGAACTGCAAATTGTTCATGAAGCACTTTCAACATCCTATTTCCATACTCCTGATGGTTCATTAATTGGAAGACTTGGAAATTTCGACAAAGACTGAGCCTTTATTTGTGTGTGTTCATGCATCCTACTGCAACCAACAACGACATAAGAGCTTCTATACAGGTGTGAAAAGGCTGAGGATTTGCTTGAAACTAACACTGTTCTAGCGAAATTAAGGATAGTTCATTGACTCTTGCATGAAATGTTCAGCATCCCATGCAAGTACAAGTGTTCCTTGAGATCTCCAACCACACTAGAGACGGGTCTACAATCCGGACCACCACTGTCAACACCACCCTGCTCCTGTATGGAATTGTTTAAAGAGAATTCATAAGTCTGGGCATCAGTCACCATGTATGCCTCATTAGTTGCTTTTATTAGCATATCCGTTTTATACATCAAGTGGGCTGTACCTAGTCACCTGTGCTTAGTGTGCCTAGTTTTCTGCAAACCTAGATCTACTGATACTGCTGACCCAATCAACAAAGTACTAATTACATGACCTCGAAGACCAATCTCAAGGTCAGAAAATAACTTCCAAGTAAGAAGAGTGTAAGAAACCTTCAACTGAAAGTCTACAATAATTTCTGGTGAGGGATTTTTTTACACACAGACCACACAGGAAGGTGGTTGTTGCATCCCCTTAAGGGAGCATAAGCACCACCAAAATTAAACCCTGCAGGCTTGGAGAAGAAGACATGAAAAAGGGGAGTGGAGCAAAAACATGTACCAAGCCTTGTTTAGTGTACACCAGGCAAGCCACATGTTGGGAAGCCTTAGCGGAACTTCCAATGTATCTCTCCAGAATGGATGGATGATCCGAGAGCTACAAAGGTAATTGGTTCTTTCTTCACTGGACTGTGCTGTTGCCTGATCACTCATGCATGAGACGAACACTCCACTTAGTCAGCTTAGTTGAGAGGTTATCTCTGAAAAGAGGTGCCTGTGGTTGCCTTCTTGTGATATCCCTGTGGGGCCTCTGATGTGCCACGGCTGGCATGGTTTGCAGGGACCTGTCATCACCCCTGAAAACAAAATATCCATGCTAGTTTAAGGATTCCAGCCTGACAAGAAGGACCATGCTTGTGAGAACCCAAGAGCTGAATAGCCAGGCACCATGCCTCTTGCAGGAACCCCAGCTGACGAATACCCAAAGCTCTTCATGCCATAGAGACTACCTTCATGAAGCACAGAGGAAGGAAAGAGAACACTGAACCCTGTCCCTCAGTGCTTTGGTGAACAACAAGTCGGAGATGCTTAGCAAATAACCACTAAGGGCTAACGTCTTGTGGGTGAGTTACTTTGCACTGGAGTGAGTGTATTCCACAATAGTGGTTCTTCCCATAAACTTTGCCTCATGTCTTTGCTTCACTTAGCTAGGGACTGTTGACACCACATGAAAAGCTATGTCTCACTAGTTACAATTACAAATCCAGAGGAGGTGTAAGACACTTCTAGGAAGTTTACTTCCACTAAGAGAGGGTTGAGGATTCCCTGTCGTAAATGGACGAGATGGAGAGATGTTACTCAAACAGTGAGAGTGATCCACTAGTGCAAGCAGAAGTGAGGAGTATAACTATGCAGAGTTTAAGTTGTGCCTGCCACTGAGTTACAGCCACAGTTGGTTTCAGTTTGCATGTTATGGCTTGCGTCAAGGCAGTAATTAAACTTCGCAGTACGGTACTGAGACAGCGTGTCAACACGTTTCAATTGGGAGATTTATCATTGAGGGTCTTTTGGGCCACCAAACCAAAATGGAGACTCTTATGTTCACACTGTATGCCATGTTCTTTTAGTATGTCATGTCCCAGTAGCATGTTCAACACAGCGGCTCTTACTGTAAATGTAGCACCAACCAAATCCAAAGATAGAAGTGCCATCAAGTGTGTATGGTGCACATTAGTGAAAACCGACACCCACTTCCATCATGCAATAGTACTCCCGTCTTCAGCTGGTGCGAATTCCTGTCACTGCTTACACTGCTACACTTAAACTTTGGTATAGCTAGCAGGAGACTGAATCTCACTACTTTTCAATGCCTCTGTTAGAGGCCTATTCTTCACAATTGCGTCCATTGTGATGTCGCGCATCCGACTGCATGAGAACGGTGGTCCTGAAATTCATCAACTTTTTATAAGACCGAGTGGAACTAGGGATTGCGTCTGACGGTTGGGCATCAAGAACGTCCTATTTATAACCCGCAGTATTCTTGACTCTGTGTTTTACCAGCTGCAGCGTGTGATGTCACAGTCTGTGGAACCTAGTGCAGCAGGTTTCTCCACATTCTGTTCTGCGGTTATAACAAGTGTCTGGCCCTGCACTTTGAGGCTTTAGGGCAAAGTCAACCACTTGCCAAAGAGCATTCACCCTCAGTCACGACTACTAGTCCATCAACCTACTGCCACATGAAAAGAAACATATGAGCAGGGCACCCACGCATGTCCATCAAGAAGTAATCTAACGACATGCCGTCGGCATCTATGCCAAAATCTACTTTCCACCAATTGCCTTGGTGCTCAAATCTTCCTCAGTCTACTTGCTGGTCAATTCAACCTTCTTTTCCCCAGTGGAGTGCAGTCTAAGCGCTATCAAGGTATGGTTGGGCTGCCATGAACAAACCATACTCTTAAGGCCCTGGACGAGGCCTCCTGCAGTGTTAGCTGGTTTGCAGCGTTTTGCAAAGCTGAGTTTGTTTTCCAGTATGGTTGTGTTTCTCGCATTGTGCTTTTGTAGGTCATTCATTTGGGGAACAGCATGTACAGTGGAAGCATCTTGAGGGTGCTGTGGGACAAGGAGGGTGAGCAGAGGTCTGAAAAGGATAGGGCAAGACAAGAGCACGTTAAACTTTTCTACCCCAGCTGTCTTCAGATAGCAGGGGTTAGAGAAAGCACAGGCCTCCAGTGCTCTTAAGAGCGCCGAGAGAGGCCACTCCTTCCAATCCTGATGCTTCTTCAGTGCTGGTTGCCAGCATGAAAGGAGCACCAGGATTGCTGAAGAGAATTTGCTGGAGCCTGAGGAGAGAGAAGCGGAGACGTCCTGCAGATTTCTGGATGCATCCTGAACCCATTTAACAATCTAACAGGCATATAGATTCAGACTGACTTGCAAAAATATGGCGCTGCTTCCCAATTTAGAGTGTATTTGTTTTTTATAAGAAGGCCCTCTCTATGAGGTTTTAGGACATTGCACAGCACAACGTTTTTCGAAACATAACAGAACAACAGAGTATTCTGTAGAAAAGAACAATATGGGGCTTTGAGATTTTAGATGGCCAATTACATGACAATCAATAGATTCAGGGTATAATGCATTTTTATAATTTCATGGAGTCTTTATTGAGATGAGAAAAGGTCTCCTACATGACTCTGGAGAGCGTGCACCATTGCCTTAAATTCTCACATCAAGTGACACGAAGTGAGACCCAGAGCTGAACACTGTGGTCTGGAGGGACATTTTAGGTACACCTTACTTCACTGAGCATGAGCACCGACAGCACACCGGGCAGAACACTAGCCGTGGGACATCAATTAATTATTAAGGCATGCTAAGCCTATTTACCTTTCGCTTGACAGGGAAGAGATGCCTACTGGCCCTTCCCAGGATTTTGATTTGTCAGTCAGTCCCCTGAAAAATGTCTTATACTCAATACATTTGGGACATGGCTGGCACATGTGTGTTAGTTATTACATTTGCATATGAAAATGTCTGTAGAGCGAGTGAGCTGCATGTGACTGTGGCAACCCAGGAATTCATTATGGTTACTTGTTCCAGAGTGATACATAAGATGAGGTTAAGAAGAACCTCAGACAGCAATGTAAATTGCAGGGCTGCATTCCTGACGTGCTTTGTAGTGGACCAGACTTCTAGAGTGTCGCGGATGTGAGGCAAGGGTTCCTTTTCAAGTGTAGGGAAAACTTTCTGTTGTTTCCTATTCCATTGTTGCCTAAAAGTGTTACCCACAACAGGTTGAGTGATAGATAAGTTGGGGTATGGTTTCCATCCTTTGTGCCTCCAAACTCACAGCCACATTCCTGCTGAAACTGTGAGACAAAGAGTTTGGTTTGACCAGGCTGAAAAGAAAACACAAAAGTCCGAAGCTACCTGAAACCAGTCCCTAAACTGGACCTGTGAAATACATGTAGTATGTACTTTTTACCTTTATATTATTCTTTATTGCATTATTGTATTTGTGTTATGACTTAAACTGTACTGGTTAATTACCTGTATATGTTCCATGCACGCTCCTCTAATGGAACCTTTATCCATTGGTTGTTGCTCTGGAGTGCGGGTGGCTCTTGATTCAGTCGGCCGTTACTTCAGGATCTGAGAGCAGCTCCGAGCATGGGTCCCTTATTTATGAAGAATAAACTCTTCGTCTGGCTCCAGAGGAAATTGGCTTCTTGTCTTATTTTGGGGCGCCCCACCACAATACACAAATTCTATCTGTAGAATTTACTTGTGCTATCTGCAGACGTTGGAAAAAGTGTGCAGCAGAAGCTACCAACAAGTGTGCAAACATTTTGTTTTACCACAATGCAGGGTCCCATCCCAATGATGATCAAGAAACGTCTCTGTGCTGCAAGGTTGGTGTTGCAGACTGCCATCTGCCTTTGCCAGATTGGAAAGAAGAACCTGTAAGTTCTGAAAACTGGCTAGACAAGATTACTTAGTCCTGCCGTCAGAGAAAGGGATGTTAGACTGATGAGCAGGAGTACTGAAAAGACCCGTCAATGAAACGTCCCAGAAACTGACGCACATGTTACAGCTTGGAGCTCACAGAAATCTCAACTGATTTCCACAATCTCTGAGCAGGCAAAGTATCCCTAAAGGTGTGGTGCTTGAAGAGCCGTGAATGCATCTCAGAAGTTTTACCAGCAGAAGTTAAAGTGCCTAGAGAAGGTCGACACACAGCCAAATCATAGACAGCAATCAATGGTTTAATTGACCTCCATCACATCACCGCTGTAACCCTTGTTCCGGTGGTGGGTTTTCTTTGGCCTGAGGAATAACTGAGGAATAAGCGCTAGCGAGGACCTACCTGATTCTGAGCAGCACCAGAAGAGTGCAGCCTCCATCCCTCTGGTGCACATGCCACCACACCGCCATAGCTGAGCATGCACCTTCACAAAAGACATAAGGCCAGAAATCACACTAGACTCTAAGATGCGGAGGCCAGGCCGGGACAGTGTGAGTGTATCCATTCCTAATGGGTTGTGCTGGAACTGGCTGCCTCGTTAGTAACTTTACAAGTAGGTACAGTGTTAAGGAGGGAAGGATAGGACACTTTGCAACCAATGTTATGTGCTACCATGAAGGTATCTAGAACTAAGCTTGGGGAGGGTATGCTAGAACCAAGAAGGACCTTGAGAAAGTCACATTCTCAGATCCTACAAGAGGACAATTTGTCCTATCTTGCATTAACTATATTTTGCTCCTACCTCTGATCATTAGGGAACACACCCAGATAATACTGTCTGACTAACAAAGCAATTGTTACCTAGACCACTGTTTACCATATGGCTCCTCTCTAAATGCTATATGTTCAGTATTGCATTGTGCGCTGGAAATAAAGTTTGACTGTTATTATACGTCCCATTGAGTTTTGCACCACATCCCTGAGTAATCTTTAGACTACTTGACTTTGCTACCATCAGGGTCAAGTGACAGAGGAGTACGCTCAGTGTTCATAGGCTCAATAGCATGGTAAAGCCCTGTGATAAAGGGTTCTGGTTGTAGCAATCCATGTCCAGTGACCTCTGGCTAACTTGGGACATCTGAAAATGTTCCCTCCCAGAAACTTCATGAAACAAATGTAAAGTTGGTTACTTAAATTCTTACGACTTCAAATACGTCAATGAAGCATTTCTGTTAAAAGGCTAAAAACAACCCTTTTTTGGTACACTTCCCAGAATCTTAGAACAGTTATAAAACATGGCTCATTGTATATGTCTGATTTCCTACAAGTTTGTATCCATGATTACCCTTTTTGTTAGTCTCTTAGCATCTGTATGTATGCATGTACGTACATATATATTGTTCTTTATCTAGCATGAACCTAGCTGGGAAGAAATGGTAACTGGTTTAGTGACCACAGCAATGCTACAGCAAAATGAAAAACGTGTATTTGGTCCCTTTAAAAAGTCAATGGGCCCGGTGGGTGCACCTCGTGAATTTCCTTAACAGCACTAAATCACTTTTCATTCCTTCTCAGGCTAACTGTTCCCGGGGATAGCATGGTAGGTCAAGCAACCCATGTCTGTTCTAATTAGTCTCCCTTGCAGGCCAGTATCAGTCTAGGCTCTTGCAGGCACTCCATTTTAAGTAGGCAATAAAAATACACATTATTATAATCGATCTTCTAAAATTTACATTAGTGGGACATAGAGGTGTTGTTCTTGGTAGTGACAGAAGGGATTCGTGAGGTTTCGAGGGAGTAATGGTATGATGGAAAACCTTAAAGGAAGGGGGTTGCAGTGAAAATGGAAGCTATTATAACCACAGCCAAGATTTGACGGTAGCAATCTTCAGCTCATTAGCGTTTTGTGGACATATAATACAAAAGATAGCAGACAAAACAGATCACAGCAGAAAGATAATCTTATGTGAAGGCCATATACCAGGCATCTGCTAGCCTACCCCTACATCCTCCCCTCACATGCGTGGCTGATGGTGCTCAAGCAGCTCTCTGCCTTTTAACTGTGCCGCATCATCCATCAGTCATTTTCCACTCTTGGTGTGCAGAACTGGTGATTTTCACGATCTTCACAAGCTGGCATGTTGTGCACCTAAGGTGTTACTAGTGCTGACATTGGTGAAGAGCAGCTTTGGTTCTAGTACGTTGTGGGCCGTGTACTTTAGATCCCTGTCAAGAGCACTGAAATCCAAGGTGCACCAGTGGATGTGGGAGGCATAAACTTCACAACCTATTTGTACTTAAAGAGCTTTACACAATGTTTCCTTGTATCCAGTGGGTTCTGGAAATTCCAATTGTCTTCTTTCGTGCAGAGCTGGAGAATTTCTACTTCAAATCTAGTGTGGAATCCCAATGCAATCGATCGTTTACTAGAATTTGTGATTTTGGATAGCAAATATACATCGTTTCTCTCTCAGTCACATCATCTACAATTAGCTGTTTAGAATCTGGGCCTGCTCAAAAGAAAACAGTGAAAACGGTGACCTATTCGCAGTCCAGCAGACATAACAAGTGCCTGTGTTGTCGGCCAATCAGTGCATTCCCGTTAACGAAATATTCAAAGGATCACTTTTGCTTCTAAAGTTCCTTTTTCTATAAGAAAGAATCATCACCCTCCAAATAATGGAATACTTCATTTGTAACGCACTGAGACGTTTCCCTCCTCGAAGTGCGCACCATTCAAGAAGGCGTTCTAAGTAGCACTCTACAATAATACACAGTATAACCAGTGCTTCATTCGTGATAGGATCAGCGCTGGTGCCAAAAGCTTTGGCCAGAATCCAGCGGCCGCTGCTACCTCATGTCAGCGCAGTAAAGACCAAGGCTGCCGGGTCTTGAATCAACCTCATGGCTCTTGCATCCACCACCAGACACTCCCCGTCCCTCTTTCACACTTGTGCCGCTTTGTGCTTTCTCTCTTTCTGCCCGTTTTCATTTTTTCTCTTCCTCCGTCTTTCCCCTGTGTTTGTGTTTCCCTCTGTGCCTCTCAGGGATGCGGAAAAATAAGTGCCGGTACCCAAAATGAGTGCTGGTGGCCCCCACCGGCAACCACCGTCTGAAGTTAAGAATTGAGTGTTACACACTTACTGGACATATGCAAAGGACTCACCTGGGTGAGACTGTAGACTTGGTCTTTCAATCTGAGGCTCTCGTCCTTCGATTCGGTAGCCTTTCTAACCTCTTCACTCTTCCAACAAAATACACAAACAATACAATTTTATTGAGCAGCTTGTTTGTATGTGTACCAATCTAGAAAACATATGTTAAGTAATGTGAACTTTTAAATACACATGTCGGTTTGGCCGGCAGTCCATGGCCAGACAAACGGACATGCGCACGAACAATCCTCCTCCACAGCCCGAGTGAAGAACCAGTGCAGTCTCCCAGTCCCCATCTGAGGTCCAATTCAGATTGCGCAGACCAATCCAGGTGCTTGTCTCAAGCTGGGTAACAGTATGAGGCAAGTGTCTTGATTGGATGGGGAGAGAAGACGCATGGAAGCACAGAGGCGGCGAGGAACACCGAGGCGGCCTTCTTAAGGTTAGTGGTTTTATTTATTATTCCCACCCCCCAACCCTGCGCGAACACTCTCCCTCCACACACCCAAGCGCGAACACCCCCATGCTCCGCACAACCCCTCCCCGCCCCACCAAGTATTATTAAAAGCAGCCGCCACTGTACCAAGATCAATGGTACTCATTTTATCAACCTCAGAAAGGCACAACAATGAATTGGTTGTTGGTATTTTAACTTGTGTCCTGACCTCTGAGTGAGCTTATACTCATGATCTCATAAAAACTATGGTTGCACAAATAAGTTACATTCTTCATTTCACAAAATCTTTAATCAGTTGCACCCAGGACCTTTGCCAGGTCTTGTCCAGAGCTCTGGTGGGACAGGCCGCTTCACAGAGGCTGGCAAATGTTCAATGCCAGTTTTAGTGGCACACTACAATATTAACATTCTGGATCCTATTTTCTTTAGACTGGTATTCATGGATTCTGAGGTCAGTGTATCCACAAAGGCATGAAGTGGTTGTCTTTAAATGTATCTTGTAGAAAAAAAGCCAGGAAGTATTGCAGGGTCACCTGGAATAACCATTGGGCACTCCCTCAATTACAAATAGCTGCATATTAGCTCTTGATTATCTCACTCGTCTGCGCACCATCAAGTAAATGTTTATGCATGCACAGAAGCTGCTCTTCGTTCAATCCGCATGAGAACTGTGTGCTTACATTAAATTGAATCTTCAAAATCTACTTTCTACTTCTTTTTGATAAGTCTTCCCATGCAGTCATTCTAGGGTTGGTCTCAAATTCCCCTGAATGTCTTTTGCTACACTTGAATCCTGCAACAATTTCAATTTAGGGATAATCTGAACAGGATACATTTTGAATACACTGAACATGATACACACATTTAGGTGGTGAATTTCATTCTTACATATTGTACCACTGTTTCACAGCAAAGTAAACCCTTTATGGATTTTGATAATGTATAATCTATTAAGTTAACATTGGCAGAAACTTGGGAAATTAGCTCTCCTAAATTTCTAATTTGCTTTGACAACAAGGCCAGGCACATTCCGAGGCAGAGTATATTTTCAATTAACGAAAAATAAACAGCTTGGTAATTAGTTTTAATTTGCAGTTTGTAACTGCAGTACTTTAGATGACATCAGCTGGCAGCTGAATATGCTATTCCTGGAAGATCGTAAGTAAGCTTGTTCTTTCACCTTGTGTAACCTGTCGATGAGGGACTGCATCTCTGATAGCTCGATCTGGTGTCTCCTCTGCAGTTCAAGGATGGTAGCTTCAACTTTCTGGCGCTCCTGACAGAAGGAAAAGTAAGGAAAAAGCAAAGTGTGAATGTTTAGGATGATCACGTGCATGGCAGGATCTACGGCCTATCACACCTACGGTTTACAACTCAGAAGAAAACATGTAAATTTGCAGATATGAACAACCTGATACCACTGTAAGAGTTTGAAAGCAAAGACATCCATTTTCAAAGTACAGAAAAGGCAGAATTGATGAGATCAGCACAGAAAATATTTTCCGACAGTTCTGGGGTGTGAAGGGAGATCAGTATTGAACTAGGGCAAAAGGATGAAAACGTTGATTTACAGATTTGATAAGGTCAAGATAGGAGAAAGACTCCCTGAATTTTGTTTGCTGGACTATATCTGATGATATCAAAATATTTCAAGTGTTTTGAATGAATGACTTGGAAGACTAAACTGAAGCATTAGAAACTGAGTCTTTATAAGAGTAGAAAGAAGCAAGAGTAGAAAGAAGCATGAGAAGGGTGGACTTCACGGGATGCAGCAGTGAAGATTGGACAACTGTACATTAGTAATTTAAATGTGTTACCGAAAAATACCATCTACTCGTTCTTAATACTTATAATTGCATCCCTTCGAAACTAAAGTATGTTGAATTGAAATTAAGTGTTGTGTTATTTTGAAAAGAAACAGTTATTTTTTGCCCATTCCAGAAAAAAATCTCACACTCATCAACTCGTTCAACTAAACTTTTCAAATAGTGACATCAAGCAAATGCAATCATATGAGTCAACCCTAGCCCCGTAGTCCCTAACATCTACATTCAAAACCCTTTCACTTAACCCTATACCAAAACCGTTAATCCTAAATACGTAGCACTAAACACTACACACTAAATCACTAGTCCCTAATTCCGTATATGTACCTCCTATTGTTTATACCCTTCACCATATACCCATAAACCATGATCCCTTAACCCCAAACCTCTATGCATTTTTAACCCTAAATGCCATACTCCAAATCCTTAACCCTAAATCTTTACTCCTGTATCAATAAGCCCAACCATTAGCCCCATACTTAACCCAATACCCTTTACCCAATGCTTCTAACGCTTAACCCATTATCCCATACATTTAACCTTTCATCCTGTACCCCAACCCCTTGACTCTACTCCCCAAATCCTTAATCACAAAACCCTTAGAAACATACCTTTACCACTCAAACCCTAACCCCTAACTCATATCCTTGACCTATATACTAAGTATCTTAACCATATAACACCAAGCCTAAAACCTATACCAAATACCCTTAAATCTATACCTTATGTGCACAACTGAATACTTTTAACCCATACACCCCCACACATTTTACTCCTATCTATCAATGCCTACCTACTATACATCAAACCCATAACCATATACTTCAACCCATAACAGTAGCCCCATATCGCCACACTCGTAACACCTAGCTCTCTTACCCCTGAACCATTAACCCTTTTCTCCATTTACACTGTCCTTACTTGTGTATGTTTTGTGAACAAACTCTCTGGGAAGTGTACCTTTTCTATGTATCATTTTTAGAACTTATATTTGAAAAGTGTTACTTTTGGGGGTGTTATTTTCGAAGTTTTGAGACAATAAAGATTGGAGTACTCTGAATCTAGAGAACAGTGTTTCTTATTTAACTAAACTGAAGCATGAAAACGTGGTCTATATCTAACTAGCCTGAAGCATGAGAGGATGGTCCTAGGTAGCAAGTCTGATACATAAAACAGGGCTGTGGAATTTAATAAAACATCTACCTGTTCATGGGACAGGTTGCTTCATAAATCTACTTGTCCTGTAAAAAAAATTAATTGCCCCTTTGGTGCCATGTAGAGCGGCGACAAATTATGGCAGCAATCTCATTACGCAAGAGTGCTGATAGTAGCTTCTCTGATTAAGCCAGGGCTAATAATATAGCAGGGCTTGAATACTAGCAATTCCAAGCCCTACTATAGCAATTTGTTTATTATGCCACCTTTCTGAAGATCTGAATACAGGGGCTGGAAGAAGCTGTAAGCAAGAGTTCCAGGGCTGGAATGCCTTTGAGTCTGTGCAAACCTATTAAAATGCATGTTTTAAGAATTTTCACCAGCACTTCTCTAATCTTTTCCCATGCTGAGAAAGGCTGGAAATATACTTCTGACAAGGGCAGAAGTAGAAGTTCTTCCAGGATTGGGAAAAAAGTGGTTGGAGGGAAAGTTAACTTATAAACGCTCAATAGATTTTCACATGAGCAAATCGTCACATACATATTTGCTAAAATACAGTTAACAAGTTTGTTCTAGGAGAAGGATTTCCTGGTCTATGTCTGTAAATTCTTGTGAATTCATGAAGGCCACTAATGCAAAGTCATATACCATGGGTGCACTTTTGTCACTTTCTTTAAGAATTGGGCCCCCAATTAGGTTTGGCATTAACCAAGACATTTTATTTTTCTTAAAATTATATTTCTCTGTCCATCTATCCGCTGTCTTTACTGTGAGTGATAGCATTCTGCTGTTCCACAAGGAGCATATTGGCCCACAAAGTAGTTTTGTTCAGTGTCAGGAACTAATGTGGCAGTGTGTGCTTTTTAAGACCATTTATTTTGTGCTTTTTGTCAATATTTGTTACAATGGTGAGGGCCTGGCAACTACTACAACAATAAATTGTTAAAAAGCTATGTCAAAACAAAACATGAATTGACAAAACCAAAAGATTGACCAGCAATGTCAGATCAGTTGGCTTTGCCAGTGCTTGTTTAGTTTCATGTTTCCCATACTCTTGTTGAAAATGGTTACCCTGATTTTCCATTATGAATATTTTTGGGAAATACTAGCATGCATCAACATAGTTTACTAAATGATGCCTCAAAGAAATAGTACCTAAAATTTCACAATAATTTATCAGAACGTTTTTTCCTACTTGCATTTTTTTCTGAGCATTTTATTTTGAAAACAAAGAATCATCAATCTTGCTTACAGGTTTATCTAAGCATTTGCATCTAATCAGAGAGCATTCTGGGAGCACTATACGTAGCCTCATATTGTTAAACCTTTAAAATGTGTGTAAACAGGTTTTTTTTTCACTGAAACTACTGTCAGTAGTGCAGTGTGACCTTACAACATTTATATAGATTGCTCATCCTAATAATAAAAGCTTTGCATTAGTAAACCATAAAAACAAGTTCGGACAGCATTAATAGATGGACACAAATATTACCTCCACTCCCTTCCCTGTAAACTGGCAGCCAAAGGGTTTGTGATGTAGGGGGTTCGGCCTACTTGTCCCAAGGACAAAATAAACATGAAGTACATGTTACCTACCTTTGGTAACAAAATATCTGGTAGAGACATTTTCTAGTTGCAGATTCCTTACCTTAGAATTTCCCCCAGGCGTCAGACTGGATCCAGAGATTTTTCTTCGAGCAATACCCTTGCGCGTCGGTGAGTGGCATTGGTCGACTCCGGGGGCGTCGTTGGCATCGTAGTCACCGTGATGACGTTGGGAGTAGTATATATATATGCCGCCCTCGCGCAGTGACGTCAGTTTCTTTTAATGACTTTCCACGCCAAAGCGCAAAGTCGCTAAGAACACTGAGATTGTGGGCCAGAGCTAAGGACCTGAAAGGGGGAATCCTAGAAATCAGTTCGCAAGTGGGGATGATGGGTGGGCAGTAAGGAATCGGCAACTAGATTATGTCTCTACCAGATATTTCGTTACCGAAGGTAAGTAACTTGTACATCTGATGGAGACTTCTAGTTGCAGATTCCTTCCCTTCGACTAGATACCCAAGCGATGCCATCCTTGGTGGTGGGCTGCAAACCAA
This sequence comes from Pleurodeles waltl, assembly GCF_031143425.1. Lineage (NCBI taxonomy): Eukaryota > Metazoa > Chordata > Amphibia > Caudata > Salamandridae > Pleurodeles > Pleurodeles waltl. Next base: position 405,333,662 of record NC_090440.1, read on the forward strand.
GATCATACTAGGAAGCCCTGCAGGACATAACAACCAAAGTAGCCGTCCCGACGGACCTGACTGTCCATAAAGTAGTGCTTAGCGAACGTGTGCAGGGACGCCCACGTAGCTGCCTGGCAGATATCCAGGACAGGAACTCCGTGTGCTAACGCAGTGGGAGCAGCAGTTGCTCTGGTGGAATGAGCACACAAGCCCTCAGGAGGTTGCTTTTTGGCCAAAACACAGCACATTTTGATGCAAAGAAGCACCCATCGAGAGATAATACGCTTTTGCACCGCCTTCCCTTTTTTCTCACCCACATACCCAACGAAGAATTGATCGTCCACCTGGAAATCATTAGTACGATTGAGGTAGAACACCAATGCTCTTTTTGGGTCCCGGGGGTGGAGTCTCTCCTCCTCATGGGAAGGATGTGGGGGTGCATAGAAAGTGGGCAGAGTGATGGACTGGCCTACATGAAAGGGTGTAACCACCTTAGGAAGGAAGGAAGGAAGCCTTAGTACGCAACACTACTTTGTCAGGGTGCACAGACAAGTATGGAGGTTTTGAGGAAAGGGCCTGAAGCTCGCTCACCCTGCGAGCAGAGATGATAGCAACAAGAAAGACAGTTTTGAATGGGAGGAGCTGCATGGGACAATTATGCATTGGCTGAAAGGGAGTACACATCAAATAAGTAAGGACAAGATTGAATTCCCACTGAGGCATGATAAATGGAGTCGGAGGAAATAAATGGGTGACTCCTTTTAGGAATCTACTCACAATAGGAGATTTAAAGAGTGAGGGCTGATCAGGTAGCCTAAAAAAGGCCAAAATGGCAGATAAATACCCTTTAAGGGTGCCCAAAGTAGAGCCCTGCTGGGCCAAAGAAAGAATGAACAGAAGAACCTCGGAAAGAGGGGGCAGAAAGGGGATCAATAGATTTGTTGGTACACCATGCCACAAATTTATTCCAAACGACAGGCGTATACAGTTTTGGTTGATGGACTCCTGGCTGCCAAGATAACATCGCAGACTTCGGGTGGAAGTGCAAAAGCCGTCAACTGTTGCCGCTCAATCTCCATGCATGAAGTCGAAGGTTGGACAGGTTTGGGTGAAGAACCGTCCCCTGTTGCTGCGACAGAAGATCTGCCCGAAGAGGCAGTCTGAGTGGAGGATCGATGGACATGCTCAATAACTCTGGATACCATACTCTCCGTTCCCAGTTTGGAGCCACCAAGATGACTTGGGCCCAGTCGTTCCTGATTCTCTGGAGAACTCTGGGCAGAAGAGGTATAGGCGGAAAGGTGGAAAGGAGGCCGGAGTTCTACTTGAGACAAAAAGCGTCTCCGAGCGAGTGCTGCCTTTTGAAACTCCAACGTGCAAAACAGATGACATTGCGCGTTCTCTGCAGAGGCGATCAGATCTAACCAAGGCTCTCCCCACTGCTGAAAAAGACCTTGCACCACCTCCGGATGGAGACACCATTCGTGATCGGGTGTGCATCGAAGGCTGAGTTCGTACGCTCTGGCATTGAGGGAACCCGCCAGATGGGTAATGCCCTGATGTTCCAGCCATGTACAGAGGCGTAGTGCCTCCTGACAAAGGGTCCAGGACCCTACTCCGCCCTGTTTGATGCAGTACCACATGGCAGTAGTATTGTCCGTGAACACCTGCACCACTTTCCCTTTGAGAGAGGGAAGGAATGCTTTCAACGCAAGCCTGATCGCCCGGAGCTCCAGAAGACTGATATGGAGCCCAGACTCCGCCGGAGACCAGAGTCCTCTGATTCCCGCCTCTCCCATGTGGCCGCCCCAACCCAGAAGTGACGCATCTGTCACTATAGAGAGATTTGGTTGAAGAAGGGTGAGGGATCCGCCGTGGACCCAATGCAGATTTGAAAGCCACCACTGCAGGTCTTTCGCAGTCCCCTCCGAGATCTGGACCATGTCAGAGAGATTCCCCTGATGCTGCGCCCACTGGAACTTCAGGTCCCACTGAAGAGCCCGCATATGCCATCTGGCATGTGTTACTAGCAGGATGCTAGAGGCCATGATGCCTAGCAGCCGCAGAGTCAGCCTCACCAAAACCCAAGACCAAAGCTGAAAGATCGTAATCATAGCCTGAATGTTTTGGACTCGCTTTTCGGGAGGATAAGCCCGAAACTGCACTGTGTCCAGAGCAGCTGACTGAGACCCCTGACCTGCGCAGATGAGCTGCAACCACCGCCATCACTTTCGTGAACACCCGAGGGGCGCTGGTAAGGTCGAAAGGGAGCATAGTAAACTGAAAGCGCTCGTGACCTACCACGAATCATAGGTAACGCCTGTGGGCAGGCAGGATGGGGATGCGGAAATAAGCGTCCTGCAAGTCCAAAGCTACCATCCAGTCTCCTGGGTCCAAGGCAGACAGAACCTGAGCCAGGGTGAGCATTTTGAATTTCTCCTTGAGGAAATAGTTTAGGTCCCGAAGGTCTAGGATAGGACGTAAGCCCTTGTCCTTTTTGGGTGTCAGAAAGTAGCTGGAATAACAACCACAACCTACTTCGGGCATAGGGACCTTTTCTATAGCTCCCTTGGCCAAGAGAGCTGCAACTTCCTGGCGGAGAAGTGCCAAACGATCCTCTGGAAGGTGACTGAAAGATGGAGGCATGGTTGGTGGAGCAGATTCGAAAGGGAGGGAGTAGCCCTTTCGAACTATCTGCAAAACCCACCTGTCCGTGGTGATGTTTTTCCAGTGGGGCAGGTGATGGCGAATCCTGCCACCAACTGAACGGGAGTGAGGGGACAGACTAGGAGGGTTTGGAGGCTGCAGCGGGGGTAGAGGTGGACTGGGCAGACCTCTGGCCACGTGGGATTCTGCATCCCCGGCCATGCAGAGGCTGAACAGCGTGGGTGGCACGGAGGCTGGGTGGAGGATGCGACAGGGAGCCCCTTCCGTGGGCACGAAAGGGGCGAAAAGCGGACTGTGGGAGGCGATGGGCAGAGGAAAGACCGAGGGACCAAGCCGTAGCCTGTGAATCCTTGAATCTCTCCAAGGCCGAGTCCGCTTTGTCTCTGAAGAGACGTGAGCCATCAAAGGGCATGTCCATGAGTGACTGTTGGACATCCCCAGAAAAACCAGAAGTACGTAACCAGGTGTGGCATCGTAAGGCCACCGTCATAGCAACCGATCTGCCCAGAGAGTTGGTTTTGTCCAGCCCACAACAGATTGTGAACTTTGTCGCATCTCTCCCATCGTTCACAGCTTGGGAGACGATAGCACGGGCCTCCTCCAGTATCTGCAGCAGGACTTGCGCAACCATATCCCTCAACGAGTGGGTATATCGGTCCATAAGGCATGCGGTGTTCACAGACCGCAGCGCGAGACTGGAGGAAGAAAATAACTTCTTGCCAAACTGTTCCAGCTTTTGGATTCCCTGTCTGGGGGTGCGGAAGGGAATGTGCCTGAAGAAGAGGAAGCCTGGATAACAACACTTTCAGGCGTGTGGTGTTGGAACAGGAATTTAAGGTCATTTGGAGCAGGCCGATGGCGGCGTGCGATAGCCCTATTCACAGGAGCCCCTGTGTTGGGTTTGGACCAGGTACCTCAAAGGACATCGGTGAGGGCTTCATTAAATGGCAAAAGGGGTTCTGAAGTAGAAGCCCCAGGCTGAAGCACCTCCGTCAGGAGATTAGATCTGACCTCAAAAGTGGGAAGCTCATGACCAAGGACCTCAGCTGCCTTACTGACTACCATACCATAAGTCGCTCCCTCCACTGTAGCCACGGTAGGAGGAGACAGCATGCCAGCGTCAGGAGAAGTATCCAGACCACTGGATTCGCCCAGTTCCTGAGCCCAGTCCATTAAAGGGTCATCCTTGTATTCATAAGGGTCCAGGGGCCCCTCCAATTCCTCACCATATTCGTACCCATAAGAAAAAGGGTCTGAATCTGACCTGGGGCAAATAGGCCCCATCGAAGTTGATGCTCTGACTCTGAGTCATCGGGGATAAGAATTGGGTCGACGTTGATAGTGGGCACTACAGACGTCGGGAGCATCGATAATCAACCTGGTGCCGGACAAGGTCTCAAGGGTGCGACTGGCACCAGTGCGGATCCGGAGGTGACCTCGGTGGCCGGAGCCGAATCCGCCAGTGCGCAACCCGAATGCCCCTCAGCCGAACCCCTTGGGCCCCAAAGGCGCCGTATCAGGGTCGGACCACCCAAAGATGAGGCGCATGGCCTCATAAAGCTCTTTAAGCTGGGCGGGGGTCGCTCCGGATCCGGGAAACTCAGGGAAACGCATAGCCGACCCAGACGCAGGCTCTGAGGATGGAGGCCTTATGCGTGGACACTCCTCCCCTACCACGTCGGCCGAGCGACAGCACGAAGTCGGAGAGCCATAGGTTCTCTTCGACTTCTTCTTCTTACCTTGACCCGAGGATGTGGAAGAAGATGAGTGGTGATGGCTCCGCGACTGGTCTCGAGACCTTCCTCTCGAGTGAGCTTTAGGGACTGCTCCCTCAAAGCCTTCGGGTTCATGGCCCGGCACTCGGAGCATGACTTCGGGTCATGGTCGTGCTTGAGACACCACAGACAAACCCGATGAGGATCCTCACCGTCATCGTACGATGAGAGTCCTCGCACAGCTTGAAACCGGTCTTCGGGGACCTCCTCGACGCACCAAATTTTACACAAAAACTCAACAAAACGGTCTAATTAGGTCAAAAATAGATCAGGGTAGCTCTTCTCCAGATCAGCGTGTGGCGCGGAAAGAAAAGAACTGGCGTCACTGCGCATGGGAGGCATCTATAAACTACTCCCTGCGCCATCACGGCGACTACGACGCCAACAACGCCCATGGAGTCGACCGACGGCACCTACTGACGCGCAAGGGTATTGCTCAAAGAAAAATCTCCAGATCCAGTCTGACGCCTAGGGGAAATTCTAAGGTAAGGAATTTGCAACTAGAAGTCTCTATCAGATAACTTGTTGTCCTTGACCCCAAACAATATGTCCTGAGTGTGGGACTAAAAGAATTCCTCACCCCTGATAAAATGGTCAGAAAGAGCCTAAATACAAATACAATGAAAATATTAAAGATGTCATGGGCTACACAGAATGCACGTTAATTATACACAAAGTTCCTGACCTACTTAGTAAATACTAACCGATAAATGTACTGCATCCTTAAATTCCATTTGTTTTGAATTTTAGCTTGTTGCATTTTGCCAGCTACATTAAGGTTTTGGGTATTTAACAATATATCAAAATTATATTTTCCCTTCATATCCACCATATTGGTCAGTAAAGAATTCCTCTTTTTGATGCACGACAACCACTGTGATGATACTACAGGAAAAAACAGAACTAAGCACTGAGAAGGTAGATGCGTTGAAAAGACTAAGAGCCTGATTTAGATCTTGGTGGAGGGGTTACTCAGTCGCAACTGTAACATATTTCCCATCTGCCTAAATCTAAATACTTTTGTTTTCTATGGTATCTAGATTTTGGCAGACAGGATCTCTGTCACTGTTGCGATGGAGTAACCCCTCCGCCGAGATCTAAATCAGGCCCTAAATTCCTCTGAAGCACCAGAGCATTCCACTGGGGTGGGTTTTCTCTATTATCTCTCTCTTTCGACTGCACAGTATAATTCACTCTCTTCTGGCTACCATCCATCACACTATACAATCTTATTAAGGGAACCACCTGGGGACCATGCAGAGTACTGAAGTTAGGTGCCTGCCATAATACATGAAATTGCCTCCTTGGTGTAAATTGTTACAGCCACATAAGGAGGCTAGCGAGCTCAGCCTCAATTAATTTAAACAAACATTTTCAAAGCCAATAGGTCTTGCCTATACAAAAGCTATTGGTTTTGCCAATGTGTTTTAGCCATGTTGTATACCATCGTGACTGCTGTTCAGCATGGCTAAAAGTTAGTGACATAAAGGAGAGCGGCATGGAGTGTCATTGAATGGCATAGAGTGGAGTGTCACATCAGGGAGGGAGTAGAGTACAGTGGAGGGGTGTAGAGTGGAGGGGCGTAGACTGGAATCGAGTGTCATACAGTGGAGTGCTGTAGACTGAAGTAGTGAATCACAGAGTAGTGTGACAGAGTGTCATGGAGTGGAGTAAAGCGGCATGGCATAGAGGGAGCTGTGCACAGTGGGAGTAGAGTGCTATGGCAAAGAGTGGAATAGATTGTCATTGAGTGGAATGGCAAACAGTGGAGCAGAGTGCCACTGAATTGAGTGCCAGAGTGTTGTGGAGTGGCATAGTGGAGTAGAGTGTCATACAATAGAGTCAAGTGATGCAGAGTGGAGGAAAGTGACAGAGAGAGTTGCTTGTAGTGGAGTAGAGTGTCATGGCGTAGTCTGGAGTCGATTGTCAGAGTGGAGCGGAGCAGAGTGACACAGGATGAAGTGGTAGGAGTGTTGTTGAGTGTCATAGAGAGAGTGGAGTGGCGTACACTAGAGTGGAATGGTGTAGAGTTAAATGGTGTGGCATGGCATGGCGTAGAGGGGGAGGAGTACAGTGAAGCAGAGTGTTGCAGAGCAGAGTGGCATAAAGTAGAGTAGGTTGTCAGAGTGGAGTGGCATAGAGTGGAGTGGCCTAGATTGGCACAGAGTGGAGTGGCATATGGTGGCAGAGTGGAGAGGCATAGAGTGGAGTGGCAAATGGTGGTATAGTGGAGTAGAGGGTCAGAGTAGAGTGGTGTAAAGTGGCATGGAGGGAGTTGAGTGGAGTGGTGCAGATTGGCAAAGAGTGGGAGAGAGTGGAGAGGCACAGAGTGACGTAGAGTGGAGTAAAGTGTTGTGGAGTAGAGTATCAGAGTGGAGTAAAGTGTCAGAGTGGCGAAGAGTGTTGTGTCATTTAGTAGTATGGCATAGAGTGGAGGGGAATAGATTGGAGGGGCTTAAAGTTGAAGGGCATGTCTGAGTGTAGGAGCATATTGTAGAGTGCAGTAGAATGGCATGTCACAGTGGAGTGGCGTTTCATTCAGTAGTGTGTCAGAGCGAGTGGAGTGGCATATCAGAGTGGAATGTGCCGAGTGTTGTAGAATGGAGTGGCATGTCAGAGTGGAGAGGTGTGTAGTAGAATGGAATAGTGTTGTACATTGGACTAGAGTGGAGGAGCACAGAATGGAGTAGAGTGTAGTAGAATGCAATTGAGTAGAGCGAAGTGGCGTAGTGGACTGTATATGGTGTGGCAGCACACTGCCATTACAGACAACACATTTTCAATGGAAATGACCATTACATTTCCATGATGAGAGTTTTACTGATAAAAAGTATAGAGCGCATTAATTATAATGTGCGGAACTGTCATCACAAAGTGTATTGATTTGTTTGATTATATTAAAATAGTTAGTATTAATGCTGTGTCAAATGTTCCTATTATTTTTTAGATTGTCATAGATATTAATTTCTGTTTATTCCATTCTCGTTTCTCCTCTTTCAATCAAGCTTCAATCTTCAATCTCACAAAAACCGAAGAAGAAAATTCCAAATGCTTCTTAGATATTTATGTATATATATATATATATATATATATATAGGATTTTTATTGTTATACAAAGTTCTGTATGGTCATTATGTTGACGAACATCCAACAACTTTCTTATTTTGTAGCGCTTCGTTAACGCAAGTGGAACCACGCTTGTGTTAACAACGACTCCCTTTTTCTCTTCAGTCATGCGTGGTTGGCGCATCATTCATCATACATCTTTTATATATAAACATCCTGAACAACGACGCCGGAACCAAAACGTCGTTAGCGCAAGCGGAACCACGCTTTTGTTCACAACGACTCCCTTTTTCTCTGCCTTAACCAAGCATGTGCTGAACAACGCACATGCGTGGTTAAGGCAGAGAAAAAGGGAGTCAGCAGCGGAAGAGGACGCGGTCAGGTAAGTGGGGCTGGGGGTAGGGGTTATTTTGTATTAAAGGCAGGTGGGGGGGTTGGGGTAGTTTTGTTTTTAGGGGCAGTGGTGGGGGTGTTTTTTTTGGGGTGGGGGTTGGGGTAATTTTATATTTAGGGTGGGTCGGGTTTTAAGGGGCAGGGGTTATGGCAATTTTGTATTTACGGTGGGTTTTTAGGCGCGGGGTCAGGGTAATTTTGTTTTTAGGCCTGGGTAGTTTTATTTTTGGGGTGGAGTCGGTTGTTTTTAGGGCAGGTGGGGGGTTGGAGTAGGTTTTAGGGCTCAGGGTGGGAGAGGGGTATAAGTGTTGGGTGGTTATAAGGGCTTTGCTGCAAGTAATATTTGTAGTAGTAATTTTAAATGATTCCTGTTAGAAAACCATAAGAATTCACTGAAAAAAAACAAGGTTACAGGGACGTTATAATTAGGTTCTGAATTTACTCATTCAAAACCATAGAAATCCAGCAGTTACAGTTAGAGTTCTTTTAAGTAACTGTAACACGCACCCTAAGATAACTATAACTTGTGCCTACGGCATGCACAACTAATTACTCCACATATTATATCATTGATGAGATGTTGTATGGCATCTTTGATATTATCACTGCAACATTTCCAATAAAATTATTGATAAGAAAACTGTGCATGGCAAGGGCTCGAGTTAAAGTATCCTTAGGGCGTGAGTTATAGTTAATTAAAATAACTAACTATAACTGCTAAATTTCTATGGTTTTTGGACGAGTAAATTCAGAACCAAACTATAACGTCCCTGTAACCTTTGTTTTTTTCAGTGAATTTTTTCAGTGAATATATATATATATATACATATATATATATTCACATATATATATATATATATATATATATATATATATATACATACATACATACAACAGCATTTCGAATTTTCTTCTTTGGTATTTGTGAAATTGAAGCTTGATTGAAAGAGGAGAAATGAGAATGGAATACGCAGAAATTAATATATATCTGACGATCTAAAAAATAATAGGAAAATTTGACACAGCATTATTTCCACATTTCCTATGAGGTGGAGTTGGCCACTTCCCTGAGAAATGTCACAGAGTTTTCCACACAAAAAAAAAAAATCAAAACAACGATGAAGGCATACTAAGTGGGGTGAGGAGAGGATTGGGCCTAAAGAAAAACACTTCAGAATTAGCAAAAAAAATCCTTCACTTGTTCTTTCCTAATTCTGATATAATCTGAAATATCAAAACAGTTCATTTACAGATATTTAAATTTTGATTTGGGCTAGCAAAAAAAAGCTTTTATTTTCACAGCCTTTCCTTTCACAGCACGATTCTCACATTAATCCTCTCACTTTGAGGTCAGAGATAGAAAAGAAAACACTACACTCCCTAGGAAGAAAAAACCTGACATTTGACCTGTCTTTGAATGCAAAGCAAATGTGACAGGATAAGAACAAGATTTAGAGTCCTGTGTACAGAAGGCACGCACTGGTGGAGATTATAACAAATAGGCTATGCTGCACTGGAGGGACTAACTCAAGCTGGATAGCCTAACACAACTAAAGCCAGAAAACAGAAAGCATAAAGCTGGCAATTGCGAGTTACAAAACACAAAGCCAGAGGTAAGCAATGGGCGGAACCCATTGCCAGGCAGGGCCGAACTGTGACAAAGGGTAGGCTTAGGCACTTAAATAAAAATGGCCTTCATTACTGAACCAGGTAGTTATAAAAGTGGCCCACATTTGCAAACCAGGCCAGTTTAGATAGTCAAGACACACTGTATGGGTATTCTGCAAGAAATGGGAGAATGCATGCGTTTGTGTTTGCTGCCGGGAATCATTGTGGTAATATAAAGGAAATCAACAGTAAAAACCGACCCACCAGGCCATAGAACCGGCTCACAAACTGCAAAAACAAACAAAAAAAAACAGCCCACACACTGATCTGTTAGACCAGCACATCGGGCACTGCCTGATTGCCCATAGGCCAGTCCACCCTGTTACCAGGTATGCTTTCAGAATATCCACAAGAATGTGTTACCAATCCAGACAACTGTGCTGTCTGGTAGGTTTCAACCTAAAAAAAAAAAAGAGAAAGTCTGTAAGCCATTTTCGAGGTGTCTCCTGGTCCTGCACCACCCTCCAGTGTTTAAAAAATATGCATAAAAAACAAACAAGCCAGGCTTGCATCCCCTGCGCAAACATGTCTGAACAATGTAAAGCAAGGTTTATTCATGCACATGCCGTTATGTAGTGCAAGGGTACTGTTGAGAGTCTGGTAGGCCCAAATCCTTCTGGTCTCACAGGTAGAAGTACTATAAGATATATATGAGATTAAGCGCACAACTGCAGGCTTCTATTAGTGACAGGAAGGTGGAGTAGAGACTACTTGAAAAGCTTCCTACCCAGGGTGATGATTGGCTCAAAGGCAGAATTTATAAAAGTTGGACAGGTGGACACTTGGTCCTATTAAGCGACTGGCAAATGGTCCCTTGGAGAGACAGGCCCTTGCATTTCTCCAGGAGAGGACTGCCTCAAATCTGGGAGCACCCGAGTGGGGAAAGGAACAATAAGTGAGTTAGATGGCTTGGCCATCTGATCAGGCTATGGGATATGGATGTGGGTTATTGTACCCAACGTAGCCCCTGACGAGGTCGTAGGTGGCGTGTCTGCTAGTGCAGGTGTTTTAATAAAACATTTTAACGAGTGTTCATGTATTCTGAATAAGTGATTTGTGTAGAAAATATAATAACGTAGAAAATAATGCACGCATTTGAAAATGTGATTACGAAGAATTGCCGCCAATGTTCACAAAGCGTACTTACTAGTGAATTAATATTGTGAAATGTTGAATATATGTTTGACTAATGTAGTAGTATGTCATATTAAGGGTTATGCATTATGCTCTAGCTTTATAAGTTGTAGGCCTTAACTTAGCGAATGTCTTGGCCTAGTTTGTCAGGCCTCATGTCAAAGCTGTATTTCTTAACGTTTAATAAATGGCTGTCGTAGAGAGTTAAACTGTGATTTAATTTTGCCTTGTTTAAATGTGCTCACAACTGAGGTTTTCTCATGAGAACCGACTGTTAGAAGATGCTCTTCTTGTTAATGTAACAATTTATGTGTAAGGCGTATGAGACGGACTTTCTCAGGAGAAGAACAATGGAGATACTGACTGAAGTAGAAGCTGCAACAATATTGTTACCTGACAAGCCGGATGATGAGGACATTGCAGGACAAACCAACCAAGGACATGTGAACGGAGTAATGGTAGAATTCATAGATTTGCCATTTTAGTTTTATTGGATAAATTGTGAACATGTGATTATCTGACCAATAGGGATTTTGGAAGTAGTTTTAGGAGTTTTGATTTAACGATACTGCACTGAGAAGAACCCAGCATTCGGCATTTTGCCATTGGATTCATTGCCCATTTTCTTGCTGGCCGAAAGGTCAGTATTTCCTTATGAGTCTTGACAAGAGACGTGTCTGACTTTAATGCTTACAGACTTTTTGTTTTCTGAACTTTGATGCTGAATCCTGATGCTTTGATGATCGACTGATGTCCTGAGGACGAAGAATGACTGTTTGCTGATCCACACTGAGGAAAGGTATTATGACCTAGACTGTTGATTATTATGCACATTTGCTTTTTCTTTCTAGGTACCAACTGCATTGTTTTGATAGAGCCATAGTTAGATGTTTTTCCAAATTTGTGTTACTAAATTGTTTTGCATGAAGCCCAACATGCTGATGCTAATCAGATGTTAGTTAAGGATTCTCACTAATGAAATTGTGCTAATAGAGAAATAATGCTTGATGAATTTCTTTGCTGAACTTAAATGTACATAATTACATTGTCGCTGTTGACTGTTATTAATTTGCACTGTAACTCTAGAATGTGTTGTAGTCCAAGCTTTGATTAGATTACATTTCCTCTGCTGCTTTGGACAGCCAGTATTGTATCTGTATGTGTTCCATTTGATTTTGAGATTAATCTACATAACCTTAGCATTGTTAATATATGGAAATAAATATTCTAACCTTTACTAAAAGGTGTGGTTATTCATGACTGAAAGGTCATGGTGCGTGACAATTACTGACTCCATTGATTATTACAGTTATTGATGGTTGTTGATTATTGATAGTGTATTGATTATTGATTATGTACTGGAGCTATGGTAAGAACATCTTAGTTGCGAGTCAAAAGGTTCATCGACCTGTTCGCGTCGTCTTGTAAGTTTACTTATTAAGGTCAGACACGCTAGCATGTCCCATGTGCTAGATCACTGCCAGGACCATATGAGTTGGTTCATGTTCAGTTTAGGACCAACGGTCCCTAAACTACAATCATTCTGTAGTTCAGTAGGAGGGCAGAAGAGGAGCATAACCTATCTGTTAAATCTTCATGAATTTAAGGGTGACTCAGCTGGTATCTCCACAATTCATCTATGCACATTGCACAGAAAACACATTTCAAGCAAAATATTTTCTTTGAAAAAAGAATTGATTGGAACAGAATGATAGCACATGGTCCAGTGTTTTTCCATCACACATACACGTCATTACAAAATGACTTTACAGTTTGAAGCTTAGCAAGATAATGTAATTTGGCCGAATCACGTCTTGGTCAAGTGCCAAAGTTGAGCTTAGATCACTGGTATCAGAGTTACAAAGTCAGAAATTTACCCAATAGGACATATCTTCCCTCCCACATCTGTTGCAACTTTCAGACAGTCCTGTTCTTTTCTTAGCTAACAGTATGTTGTATGATGTCAATAAATAAAAGTCAAAGAACACAGGTGTTTTGGTATTTTCGTTAAAAAGGCAGGGTTTTCTATTTACATCACCCATGGGGTCGCTAAGCAGCACCGAACAGGGTTTCAAGCTCTTAAGCCTCAGAGGGTCCACAGACTGCCCCTATGAGAGGGGCACCCCTTCAGACTCCACTGGCAGGATTTCTTCGTGTACAGCCACACTGACAGATTCTGCCCTTTGACAATCTTGTGAACGTTCGGTGGTTGGGAGTGTTTGGGAATAAGGTGTAATACCCAGCAACGCTAACTAGAAAAAGTTAAAGGAATGCTAACCGTGAATAGGGCAGCAGTAGCAGCGTTACGGGCATTACTGTGAATGAGGGTAGCAAGGTGCGCGCCTGGGCTGGCGTTTGGCATCCCGAGCCGTACGTAAATAAAGACTCTGGACTTGAAGTCCTGCCACTGAGACTTGCCCCATCTGTGGCCACTGTAAGGTAAACAGATAAGGTCATATAGAGTTCTGTCACAAATACAGAATTATGTTTGCCGCAGTATACTGCCAGCAACGAAGGGAAGAGGGGCTTACACACACGTTATTTAAGACTGACTGCAGTCACAAAAAGACAGAAAGGCCGTCAAAACGCAGCAGCAGCTATCTTTAAGTCACACACAGTACCGTGTACCGGCAGCCTATAGGTTGCAACCCTCTTCCTAGTACGCAGGGAGGCCAAGGTACAATCTTGGGTGTGGTGATATTTAGCCTGGAATTGTTGTGTACATAAGCACTTTAGTATGCACTATGTTGTATGTGTTTCAATTAATGAGATATACATTTAAAATTCCACACAGCATTCCTTCATTTATAACTCTGGACAAATTGGACGAGATTAGAACCCGTGATAAAAGAAGCACCTGCGCCTTATGTTGTGGGTGAGCCGCTCAAAACCTGGAAACCGCTGTCAGGTGAGAAAAGCCAAGACTTGTTTGAAGGCGACAGACTCCTCAATGCATGGGCAGCCACTGCATGACTAAAAGTAACCGGTCGTACAGCCAAACACATCCTTCTAAAACACCTCAAAAGAAACCCCTTCATTTGGAGGGTTGAAGATCTCATGTATATGTTTTTGGGGCAGTACAGTTAATAGTTTTACAATTATTTAAAAATAAAATAATACTCATTAGTATTGGGGCCGTTTCAAGTGGGAGATAGAAGTTAGTGACAGAAATGTGGATAACACTACTGTATTACCTGCTACGTTATGTGCCACATTTAGAGGGATAAGGGCACTTGTAGGGTCAAGGAGAGAATCACTTGGCAGAAGAAGGCTGGTGTTGTGAAAGAGAAGCACAATATAGGTATGCCACAGTGGTAAGCTCCAGCAGGGGGTAAGAGTCATTCAGAAACATTAAGGCCCTCATTACAACTTTTTGCGGGCGGCAAGCGCCGGCCACCAAGTTGTATCCGCCGCGCGGCCGCCAATGAGGCCACACTCCCGCGGTGGCCATTTCGAGATCCCCGCTGGGCCAGCAGCGGGGATGTTGGCCGCAACACGGGAGCCGGCTCCAAATGGAGCCGGCGGTGTTGCAGCTGCGCGACAGGTGCAGTTGCACCCGTCGCGCTTTTCATTGTCTGCTATGCAGACAGTGAAAAGCTCCATGGGGCCGTGGCAGGGGCCAGGGACCCCGCGACTCCCCTTTCCGCCAGCCTTTTAATGGCAGTTCATACCACCATGAAAAGGCTGGCGGGAGGGGGACTCGTAATCCCCTGGGCAGTGCTGCAAGCAGCGCTGCCCTGGGGGATTACAACCGCCGGGACCAAAGTGGCGGGAAACCGCCGGTGCGACCATGGCGCTTCCGCCGCAGTTGTAATTCCATTTGAAGCACCGCCAGCCTGTTGGCGGAGCTTACGACGAAACAGTCCTAATGAGGGCCTAAGGTGGTCATTACGACCCTGGCGGATTACTTCCGCCAGGGCCGCGGGACGCGCTGGCACCGCCGACAGGCCGGCGGTGCCCCGCGGGGCATTCTGACCGCGGCGGCTTAGCCGCGGTCAGAGAAGGGAAACCGGCGGTCTCCCGCCGCCCCCAAGGAATCCTCCAAGCCGGTGCAGCTTGCTGCGCCGGCTTGGGGATTCCGACTCCCCCTCCCGCCATCCAGTTCCTGGCGGTTCTCCCGCCGGGAACCGGATGGCGGGAGGGGGAGTCGCGGGGCCCCTGGGGGCCCCTGCACTGCCCATGCCAATGGCATGGGCAATGCAGGGGCCCCCGTAAGAGGGCCCCAAAATGTATTTCACTGTCTGCCTTGCAGACAGTGAAATACGCGACGGGTGCAACAGCACCCGTCGCACCTTCCCACTCCGCCGGCTCTATTACGAGCCGGCATCCTCGTGGGAAGGGAGTTTTTCCCTGGGCTGGCGGGCGGTCTTTTGGAGACCGCCCGCCAGCCCAGGGAAAAACTCATAATACCCTCCGCGGTCTTCTGACCGCGGAGCGGTATTATGGAGGGCGGAATTCTGGCGGGCGGACTCCGCCGCCCGCCGGAATCGTAATCAGGCCCCAAGTCTTTTTTGGGGGAGGGGGAACAACAGTGCCAGAGTATCACTCTACCATAAAGGCAGATGGGCTCACCTCTTCCTGGGCTTTATGCTCTGCATTGATCAGTTGCTGCTGTAAGTCTTCTTCCAGCTCCGCCAACTGCGCGGCTGCCATCTCCTCGCTCCTGCCAATCGGAACCCACAGAAACAGGAATTTGGAGGAAACAAACAAAAACACGGACAAAGCACACAATTTAATAAATGTCAGCATCAACACATCCAAGTGCAATTGGGGCGGAGGGGAACATCTCACACTGGACTCATACATTAGTTATACTGAGTGTTTTCCAGGTCAGGTGGGTCACAAAACTAGTATTTCAGGTTTTCCCCACCTGTCCATTAAAGACACAGTAGGTGAACGGTAGGAACAGAAACAAGCATTGGCATAACCAATAGTTAACTATGCAAGAGCTATTGGCTTTGCCAAAGTGTTAAGCCACGGATCTGTGGAGCTATTGGCTTTGCCAATGTCTTTTAGCATGGATTAAAGTTAATGGCATACTGCAGAGTGGCATGGAGTAAAGTAGAGTGGAATGTAGTAGAATAGAGTTGTGTGTAGAGTATTGTGGAGTGACGTACAGTGGAGTAGAATGGCATGGAGTGTTGTAGAGTGATAGAATGGCAGAGAATTGTAGAGTGGACTAGAGGAGCATAGAGTGGAAGGGCATAGAGTGGCAGGGCATACAGTGTTGCGGCATAGAGTGGAGTGTGAGTGTTGTAGAGTAAAGTAGAGTGTTGTGGAGGGGTGCAGACTGGAGTGACACAGAGCAGAGTGGCATAGAGCAGAGTGGCACAGAATGGAGTAGACTTTTGTAGAGTAAAGTGGCATACAGTGGAGTAGAGTCATGCAGAATGGAGTGGCATACAGTTTAGTGGAATGGAGTAGTGTGTCATATAGTGGAGTGGTCTAGAGTGGCAAGGCATAGTGTGGAGTATTGTAGAGTAAAGTGTTGTAGAGAGGAGGGTCACAGAGTGGAGGGGAGTGAATTATCAGAGTGGAGTGTCATATAGTTCAAGGCATGGAGTGGAGTGCCACTGATTGGAGTAGAGTGGCGTAGCGTAGCGTGGAGTGGACTGGCATGGAGTGGAGTAAAGTGGCATAAAATGCCATAGAGTGGCATAGAGTGTCAGAGTGGAGCGTCAAAGTGGAGTGTTGTGTTGTAGAGTGGAGTGGAATGGAGTAGTTTGTAAAGTGGAGTGGCGTAGAATGGTATGGCATAGATTGGAGTGTTGTAAAGCATTGAAGAGAGGAGAGTAGCAGAGTGGAGGGGATTTGAGTGGCATACAGTAGAGTAGAGTAGAGTGTTGTAGAGTGGAGGGGCATAAAGTTACATGGAGTAGAGTGAGTGCCAGAGAGTGGAGTAGAGTGTTGTAGAGTGGACTAAAGCATCATAGAAAGGAGTGATGCAGAGTAAAGGGGCATAGAGTAGAGTTACGTAATATAGAGTGGAGTGAAGTTTTGTAGAGGGTCATGGAGTGGAGTGCCATGCAGTGAAGTGCCGCAGGGTGAAGTGGAGTGCCGCAGGGTGAAGTGGAGTGCCGTAGGGTGAAGTGGCATGGAGTGGAGTAAAGTGCCACAGAGTGGAGTGGCACAGAGTGTAAGAGTAGAGTGTCATAGGTTGGAGTGGCACAGAGCGGCATAGACTGGCGCAGAATGGAGTGGCATAAAGTGGAATGGAGTACAGTGTTGGTGAGTAGAGTGGAGTATCGTGTCGTACAGTGCAGTGTTGTGGAGTAGTGTACAGTGGCATAGAGTGGAGCAGAGTGTTGTAGCCAAAACCTTTATTTCTAAGAAATAAATTCTTGCAGAAATATTACATAAACATCATTTAACATACACAATTACAAACATCATAAAATCCATACATAGCACTTAATTACATTTAATCCACCAACACCTACATCAACCTAAAATAAAAACGAACAGTATAAAATGTAGAATTTCATTACAAGACAGGAGGCTATCACTATGCATATCATTCCCTTAGTGCCACTCCAGGCAGCACATTTGGAAGAAAACATTACATCAGAAAGAAACATTCCAGAATAGAACGATAAACCCCATGAATAGTCTCTGAACTGCAGCCACATCCTCTTAATTGCTGCTCCAGTTCAGATAACTAGCACTTGATTCATTGCTTATTAGGATATATTTAATAGTTAGAGGTCCTTTAATATATACTTTAATTTTGTTGGCAGCTTATAGGTTTATACGCTGTGTATATGAGTTCATAGCTTTCTTGTGCATTTACAGTGGTCACTAGTTTTGTTGAAGACCTGTTTTTCAGTGCGTTTATTTATAAGTATTCAGTCTTTTTAAAATATTATATTCAATGTCTGTCTCATACATTGTCTTACTTGTCCCATTTTTTACGTTGTTGGCCTCATGCAGGTTCTCTTTTTTTTGCCGATGGCCTGGGGCTTTGACTTAGTTCTGACAGTTGGGGACCTGCGAGCACCGCCTCATTGAGCCTCTCGTGACTTGGTTTTCTTTTCTGTGTCTTATGTAAGCTGTTTGTGCACGTAATTTATGTTCATGAGGCCATTTTAGACCTCTTGCAATCTTCCGGTGAGGTGTTGTTGGAGTCTCGAGGAGCTCCTTCGTGCATGTAGTGCTAGCAAGTAGGTTAGAAGAATGTGATTAGACATAACGGGCCATATGTACTAAAGCATTTTCCCATAGACACAGAATGGGTAAAATCCTTTGGTACATCTGGCCCAACATTCCCTTACCTCTCGCAAGATGTGGTGGCCATATTTAGTTGGGCTTACTATCACTCTTTTATAAACGGCTCCATTAGCGTTTTATCACGATTAGCATCTGACAGTTGTCAGTTGCAAGTTGTGGTTGGAAGAGGAGGCATTTTTTCTAGTCAGGTTTTAGTGTGATTATTATACCGTTAGATTTTGTCTTATTTCAAATATATATTTATATATTTTCAAATCGGACTACATTTTTTTACCATTTATAAAATTATTTAGGAAGTATGTCAGAATCAGAGAATGGGGTCATCATTTCTGAGGGGGGAAAAAAGTGAGGGAATTATAAGAAAATTAATTAAGAATGAAATGAAAAAATTGTGTTAAAAAGTAATTGAAAGAAGATTTGAGCTACAAAACGAAATCATATTCAGACACCGAGTACTGGTCATTAGCAGAAAGTGATGCAGAGAAGAAAGTTATGCAAGGAAAAAGGAAGAGAAAGATGAAGTATTTGAACAGAAAGCCTGTTAGCAAAAAAGAGATGGTTGGTTTTAGCACCAAGAAAACAAAAAGGTGTCCTAAGTGACACAAAGGGGCTCATTATGATCCTCTAAGCGGTCCTAAGCGGTCTGGACCGCCACCAATGCAGTGGTGACCACCAGGGAACTGCCAGCTTCGCTAGGATCTAGGATCCCAGTGGCTGGAGGTGGTGGAGATCCTAATCCACCAGGGCTGTGCTGCAAGCAACGCTGCCCTGGGGAGTACGACCTTGTTCTCTGTCATCCTTTTCATGGCGGTAACACCGCCATGAAAAGCTTGGCAGAGAACAGGTGCAGGGGGCCACAAGGGTGCACCCATGCACTTGGCATGGGCAGTGCAGGCCCCCCTGACCAGCACCATCGCAATGTTCACTGTCTGCTTTGCAGAATATGAAACTCCAATAGATTTAGAATTATTGAGAGGATTGAGTCAAAGAGCTATTGTTCTTTTGGGAGATGCAAAAGCAAAATCAGGCTTCAATGCCAAAAGAAGACGAGCGGTCTTGTTAAAAATAAACCCAAAATTGAGGACCTTGCGGTCAAGGAAAGCACCGAAAATCCAAAAGGGTTGTTATTTGGGGAAAATATGATTAAGAATTTGTGTAAATAAGTTTCAACTTTTATGGCTTTGGAAAAAGCTCAATTTAATATGCAACACGTGTTCAATGGTGTTTTTAGGAGGGCTGGCAGAAGGGGACTTTCTGCTGGCCTAGAATTACAAAAGTCCCATTATGCTCAAAGAGGAGGAAGAGGATATTCTGGAGGTGCAACAGCCTCCTCCTACCCTCAACGAGGAAGATTCCAACGAGGAAGGGAATCTAGAGCCTGAGGTCACAGATATGCTGGTGAGTACAGTGAATACTACTGTTTTTTCTCCTAGGAAAAGTAGGAGGATGCTTAAGGTATTTTATAAAACAATTACAAAGGGCCTGTGGGTTCTGAATACTATTCAAGATTACAAATAGAGTTTACAGAGATTCCTCGTCAGTACAGAGAACGAAGACAAATGATACTGAACAAGGACCAGAATATAGTTGTAGAAAAAGAAATAGCAAGTATGTTGGAAAAGAATGCAATTGTAAGAGTGAGTGTAGAAGACAAAAGGGCTCATTACCCCCAAGTTCACAGATGGCGGTCAGACCGCCACCAATGCGGTGGTCCGAGCACCATATTACGACCACAGCAGTCGTGGCGCAGTCGTATCACCAGCACTGCCTGAATTAGTTGTCCGGGTGGTCTGATGGTTGTGGCGGTCCTAATCCGCCAGGGCAGTGCTGCAAGCAGCGCTGCCCTGGGGATTACGACTTCGTTCTCTGCCAGAGATTTCATGGCGGTAGCACCGCCTTGAAAAGGCTGGTGAACTGGTGCAGGGGGTACCAGGGGGGCCCATGCACTTGGCATGGGCAGTGCAGGGCCCCACTGGCCAGCACTGTCGCAATGTTCACTGTCTGCTTTGCACACAGACAGTGAACACTGCGAGGGTGCTGGTGCACCCTGTGCTCTACAGCATTGCGGACGGCTCAATTACGAGCCGGAGACAATGCTGAAGGGTGTTTACCGGTGGCGCAGCGGGCAGAAACTCAGGTTTCCACCTGTTGACCTAGCGGGAAACTCATAATGGGTCTGGCGGGGAGGTAGCCACATTGGTGGCAACCTCCCCATTGGAGTTTCGGCGGCCAAAATCGTAGTGAGGATCAAAGTCTACATACGTACGTTATTTTTAGAGGGAAAAAAAACAAACTGTGGAGACCTGTAATACATTTGTGAGATCTCAACAGGTTTTTAGTTTACAGACAATTCAAGATCGAAGGAATCCATATTTTGTGGGACATGCTGTTAAGGAAAAACTGTTGGTGAAATTAGACCTGAAGGACACTTACTTTACCATTCCAATGTTGAATCACAGTCAACCATACCTCCAATTTGGCAGGATCAAATTTACCTATTTTTTTGCCTTCCCTTTGGTCTGTCCTCAGCACCATGGTGTTTCAGCATGGTGATGAGAGCAGTGGTATTTTTTTTAAGAGAGGGTGAGGTGTGAGAATGATCATCTATTTGGACAACATTCTTCTAATGTCTTAAAGTTTAGATCAACTTCTCAAGGATCTGCAGAGGACAAAGAATCTTTTGGACAGTTTGGGTGTTCTGGGACAAGTCAGTTATGAAACCTTCTCAGAAGTTGGAATTCCTGGGGTTTACAATAGATCCATTAGATTTTGTTTTGAGTTTACCAGAGAAAAAGGTAAACAAAATAAAAAAAGAAACCGGTTATTTCTGGAGAAGGGATTGCTTGATTAGTTTGAAAGCAGAAAATTTACCGGGAAAGGAAAATGTGTCTGCGGATGGGAGTTCCAGATATTTGAGGGATTACACAAATTGGAAGCTTTGTCAGAGAGTTTTTCAGGAGTTAATTCGTCTTTGGGATCCTTTGGAGATAGCTTTATTTGCAAGGCCTATTGACTTTTCAGATTCAGAAGTATTTCTGTATTTCAGGTGTCTGGATTCTGTGGAATCCCCTATAGTGGAAGTTATGAATGTTTTAGTGGAATTATTTGAGAAGGGTTCCCTTATAGGATTATTAACTATTATAGGTCAGCAATTTCCCCAGGACAGTCCCAAGAGGAAGGATGGTATATATGGAGTAATGTTTTAGTATGTAGGGTCCTGAAAAAGTATTCGATTGAAGAGACCTCCAATGCCAAGATACAGAGAATTATGGGATGTGAATAAGGTATTATCTATGTTCATATCTTGGCCAAGTAATAAATATTAATATAAATGATATTGTACTGTATTGTAATAGTATTTATATAATGCTTACTACCCCTGACGAGGCGTTGAAGCGCTTTTCGGCAAGTAGCACGCTACTCCGGACTCAAAAGGAATTAGTGGTGGATTAGTATAGGGAAATATGAGTACAGTTTTAGTATTACTATGAGTTAATTTGAGCCGCGGATATGTGAGTGTTAGCTGGATTGACTGGGGTAATTGAGGGGTGGAGGAGGGAAGAATCCAGAAGTGTTAATTGCGAGTTTATGGTAATAGGATTTAGGCTTGGGATGAGTAGAGAGGGGATGGAGGAGGGAAGAGTATGTGGAAAGGGTTATGGAGATCATAGTACAGGAGGGGTTTTGGATGAGTTAAAGGTGAGATAAATGAGGGAGAATTTAGTAGGGTTGTTTGGGAAATCATGGTAGTAAAGTGAGGTTTGGGTGAGTTAGATGTGGAAGAGGAGGGAAGAGCTTAGGCAGGGTTATTTAGGAGGTGAAAGTAGTAGAATGGATTTGGGATGAGTCAGAGTGGGAATGGAGGATAGATTGATAGAGACATGACATATGGTGATGGGTAGATGGGTAGGCAAAGTGTGATTTAAAAATGAGAGCAGGGATTCATAAGTATCTAATATAACAACTTATCTAGGAGCTATGCAATGACCTATGAACATGTTAAACACAGAATAACATACATATATATATATATATATATATATACATACATACACACAAACACACATACACACATGAATACACACACATATATGTACATACATATACATATTTAAACCATGCGTAAATATACATTAGTTAAACAGGTTTAAAGAGTATGTCTGTAGTTTATTGTTATGACATAGTAGTGATACATATTTTCTAAAGAACTATATATAACTAGAATGTACACATAATCAGATAAAAATATGTATCAACATAGGCATATGCAGTCCATAGCTGTTTGAATATGGTGGTTATGAAGGAAAGAGCCAAATCTTGAGTAGTTTTCTGAAGACAAGATAGTTATCTGTGGCTCTTATAGTTGGGGTTAATGAATTCCATAGTTTGGCTGCTTGAACGGAGAAGGATGTACCACCTATAGTCTTTTTCTTGTATGGTGGCATTCTAAGGCGGGGCGCCAATCTTGAGCGGAGGTTTCTTTGTTGAATGTATTTGGTTATTTTGTTTCTGATAAAAAGCGTTCCTGTTCAATGCTTTATGGGTGATACAAAGCAGCTTGAAGGTGCATCTTCTGGCACTGGGTAACCAGTGTAGTGCTCTCAAGGCAGGGGAGATGTGGGCTTGTGGCTTTACATGTAATAGTAGCCTGGCTGCGGAGTTCTGAATACGTTGTAGTTTTTTCATAATAGAGATGATCCATGGTAGAGGCCATTGGCATAATCCAGTTTGGATAGTACAAGCGAGATAGTAGCTTGCACCTTATGTGGAAATCCGAGGTGGGGAAGATGCGTCGTAGAGTCTTCAAGGTGATGAAGCTCGTTTGTGCTAATTTGTCCACTTGGGCATTCATAGTTAACTTGGAGTCCATGATGATTCCAATGTTTTTAACTTCCTTGGATAATTGAGGAGGTGGTCCGAGATCGTCACGCCAGGCACACAGTGGGTCATAATTTATCCAGTCACCACATATGAGTATTTCTGTTTTGGAGGCATTTAGTTTGAGATGGCTCCAAGTCATAGACTGATCAACGGCTCTGAGGCAACTGAAGATTAGTGAGTTATCAATGTTTTTGGGGCATTCTAATTTAAGTAGTATTTGTGTGTCATCTGCATAGTTGTAGCAAGTGAGATGAAAATCATTGATCAGTTCTGGTAAAGATATCATGTAGATGTTGAAAAGCAAAGGTGAGATGATTGATCCTTGGGGGGACCCCTGCTTTTGTGAGGTAGGGTTTGGATGAGAAGGGGGGAGAATAGATGATATTAGTTCTTTTTTAAAGATAGGATGTAAACCAGTCGAGAGCAGTCCCTTCTATGCCAGCTTCGTGGAGTCTTTGAATTAGGGTGTCATGGTCAACCATATCAAAGGGAGCCGAGAGATCCAAGAGAAGTAGTGCAGCAACTCCATTGCGGTCGGCTGTGTTTTTAGTATCATCCCAGATTGCTATGAGTGCCGATTCAGTGCCTCTTCCTGGCCGGAATCCAGTTTGGAAGTCTGAAAGTATAAAATTGTCTTCAATGAATTGTGACATCTGGGTGAATGCTGCTCTTTCTATCAGGTTGCCCAGGAAAGCTCCATTTGTGATTGGTCTGTAGTTGTTGGGGTCTTGCGGGTTTAGGTTTGTTTCCTTTCATGACGGTCGTATGTATGCCTTTTTCAGGTCTACAGGAAAAGTTCCTGTAGTTAAAGAGTTGTTGATGATTCTTCTTACAGGTGTAGCAGCAGAAGTAGATAAAAGAATGTTCTTGAAGATGTGTGGTGGGCAAGGGTCAGAATGGCAAACGGAAGGTCTGCTTGCTTTGACCAAATCCTTGTGATACTTGTTTGAAGGACTGTAGAGGCTGGGTTGGTTTATTCTTAGAGGGTATTTTAGGAAAGGGGTTGGTGCTGATGGTTTTCTTCTGTTTTAAATAGGAGTCCAATTTGTCTGCCTTGGTTGTGTAATGAGTTGCCAGTTTGTTTGTGAAATCTTGAGCAGTGGGATGACTTCCTTCCATGCATGTAGGTTTTCGAAAATTAATTGAGAATTTTATAGAATTCTTTGGTTGCAGATTTAGCATTTTGAATTCTGTCTGAGTAGTACCTTTTTTTTTAAAGCTTTTTTGATTGATGATTTGTATATTCTGTTAGGTTTGTGTAGCTGCAGTTTGTCTTGACTGTTATTTGTTTTGAGCCAGGTCTGCTGCAACTTTCTGATTTGTTACGTTATCTTTTTAAGTTCTGTGTTTCTCCATATAAATGTTTAGACATCAGGAAATTGTCTATGAAATGGGTTTATGTTTCAGCTCAGGCCGGAGGGAATCAGAAGTGAAGGTTTTGGAGGTAAGTGACATTGTTTATGGCCCCTTTGGGGTAACTTTTGAAATTTCAAAATGAACTAAGGGGGTGATTCCGAGACTGGCGGGCGGCGGAGGCCGCCCGCCAGTCTACCCCGACAAAATACCGCTCCGCGGTCACAAGACCGCGGAGGGTATTTTGAGATTTGCCCTGGGCTGGCGGGCAGCCGCCAAAAGGCCGCCCGCCAGCCCAGGGCAAATCTACCTTCCCATGAGGACGCCGGCTCCAAATGGAGCCGGCGTAGTGGGAAGGTGCGACGGGTGCTGTTGCACCCGTCGCGTATTTCAGTGTCTGCTTTGCAGACACTGAAATACTTTGTGGGGCCCTCTTACAGGGATCCCTGCAGTGCCCATGCCATTGGCATGGGCACTGCAGGGGCCCCCAGGGGCCCCGCGGCACCCCCTACCGCCATCCTGTTCCTGGCGGGAGACCCGCCAGGAACAGGATGGCGGTAGGGGGCGTCAGAATCCCCCATGGCTGCGGGGCGCGCTCCGCAGCCATGGAGGATTCTCCCGAGCAGCGGAAAGTCGGCGGGAGACCGCCGACTTTCCGTTTCTGACCGCGGCTGAACCGCTGCGGTCAGAATGCTCGAGGGAGCACCGCCAGCCTGTTGGCGGTGCTCCCGTGGTCGGTGACCCTGGCGGTCACCGCCCGCCAGGGTCAGAATGACCCCCTAAGTCTGTCAGAAACTATTTTCTATCCAAGATTGATTCATGCAAAGATCTGTGTGTGGTACATTGTATAAAAGAGTATGAATTAAAAACTCTGGAAGTCAGAGCTTATGAAGTAAATCAATTGTTGATATCATTTGTGAAACCATAAAAAGCAGTTACCATGACCACTATTGCAAGATGGATTGAATGGACAATGCAGGAGGCAGGTATTTATGTGGATACATTTACAGCACATTCTATGAGAGGGGCTATGGCCAGCAAATCATTTTGGAGTGATGGTAGATTGGAAAAGATTCTGAAAGCAGCAGATTGGTCAAATGCTTCTACTTTTGCTAATCATTATTGCAAACCTATTGAACATATGTCTAGAGTGGTGCCGGAGAGCTACCAACATGCAAAATGATAGCCTCCGATCTTGTAATGAAATGGGGGTTCTCATAATGTAATCAAAAGAGAATCTAGGTTTCATTAAAGACACAGAAGCTAGCATTATCCCTCCCTCTGCACCCTATAATGTTTACGTTTTGTAAAAAAAAAGGTAGGAATTTCAGGAGTCATAAAAATATAATAAGTATATGATTGAATGTTTTTATAGTTGTTTTTTTATTAGATTTCATTTAAAAAAAAAAAATAGGAAACACGTTATGCTTTTTTGTACTGATTACATTGTAAAGATGGTTATCTGTATATTTTTTTCAGAAAATAATCAATAAGCAGATCATGGTTGGTGGATATTCGTTTGGATTGGAATTATATAACAGAATTTTTCCTTTTGGATTCACAATTTAAAAGAGGATGTGGCTGCAGTTCTGAAAGTATTTATGGGGTTTAGAGTTCTATTCTGACATGTTTCTTTATGATGTAATGTTTTCCTTGAAAGTGTTGCTTAGAGTGGCATTAAAGGATTATTATGCATAATGCTAGCCTTTGTGTATTTAATAAAATCTAGTTTCTCTTTTTGTTACATTATGAGAATCACTATTTCATCACAATAAAACTCAATCAAAGTTGATAACATTGCCATATACCTTTTGAGAACATTTGAGACATCATTAATTACCCAAGGCATACTGCTAATTTAGACAGGTAAAACATTATAAAGTGCTGTGTGCACAGCCACACATTCGCTTTTCGAAGTCTGGTTCCACCTAGTACCTTACAAGATCAACACCAAGCTATCTAAGGGGAACAGATCTTAGTGAGTTCAGTACACATTATCAAGCCCTTTAATAACTTTAAAAAAAAATACTGAGTTCCCATGGGATACAATGCCTTTATCCAGGTAGAGCGTTAAAGTGCAAGTGCAACGCCAAACTATCATGAGCTCTGGGGTCCCATTCAGTCTCCTTTCTAACATGATTGACACCCACCTAATTAAAAAGAACAAAACTCAATAGGTTACAGCCCATTACCACATACCTATAAAGAGCAGTTGGAAGGAGGGATATATTACCCAGGTCAAGCAGCTCATTTAACCCACTAGAGCAGTATAAAGTGCAACAAACAAATCAACCCCATTCACATACCCAAATACCCAATAGCAGCATTTGGAAAAGGTGGCAAATTGCCCAAGGCATACATCTCATTTTGCCAACCACGTTATAAAGTGCAGAACTACTATCACAGCCTCTGATCCACCCCCATGCGATCAACCTTCTAACGTATTTTGGGCCGGCCTATGTAGTAAGAAAAGTCACTACCAAACCTGTGGGTATAAATCCTACCCTCAGTCTGAATGAACTGACAAGAGTAGCCTGGCATAGGTGGTTACAAATTGCCTCAAGAATTGACCATTAGCAATAGCTACATCCTGGAACATGAGGCCACATATCAGGTTAAGGCCCTCATCTCGACTTTGAATCCCATATTTTATAAAAAAACAGGTTGGAAAATCTTCCTCCTTTCCTCAAGAAAAAGTGCAAAGTACTTATGAACTCGCCGGCAGGGACAAAGTCCAAGATTCACCATAATTTTCAGCTTTAGACCTGGCATCTGCCATCTGGG
The DNA here is from genome assembly GCF_031143425.1 of Pleurodeles waltl. Classification (NCBI taxonomy): domain Eukaryota; kingdom Metazoa; phylum Chordata; class Amphibia; order Caudata; family Salamandridae; genus Pleurodeles; species Pleurodeles waltl. The sequence goes on from NC_090440.1 coordinate 405,360,592, forward strand.
GTCAATGCCAATCCTTAAACGCTAAATTTCATATCTCAAAGGCTTATCTGGGATTTTATATAGAAACGGGTAAGGGTCCCTACTCTCCTGAAAAATAAGGAAGGGAATAACAGAACTCCTATTCTTTGGATAGTGTAAAAACTCCCTTTGCCTAGTTTCCACAGTACATTGCCTAAGGGTACATTTGATTTGACTTATTTGTATAATTTTGCCTTCCTCCAGATGTAAATCAGGATCCCCCAGGCACCCTATTATAACTGACACAGGGTTACTCTTGCAAGAAAAATTTGATAATACCTCTGGAAGGGTTTTGGCCCATAGCTTTTCAATCTGAACATCATTTGCGATAAAAAAGTATTGATCTCTTGCATCTGCCAGGCACTACAAGCAACAGAGCCTAGCTCCCTCCTTATAGCTCAGATCATTGAACTTTTGGGAAGGTCAAGGAGCAGTTTTAAAATACACCCTTCTAGGTTATCCCATGGGACAGGCCTATACATTGCTAACACCTCAGTTCCCTAAAGAGTCTGAGGGATAGGTTTGCCCTGAATCACCTTACTTAATGGCTCAAAGGTACAACTGCCAAATCTATGATTGAACCTTTTCAGGTTTGAAGTTTCAGAGAGGTCTAATGTTTATTCCAGTGCCTAACATCTGCAAAAGTCATACCCAGATACTTATATTCTCAGGCCAGCTCCAGCAGTACATTCCCTAGGAAACAAGTTAAAGTATTTTTTGTAAAGAACAGTGTTTTGTTTATTTTATCAGCATTAATAGTTAATTTTCAATACAGTAGGGGTTCAGAGCATCAAGTTTTATTTGGAGCCCAATGGGAGTAAGATCTATCACTACAAGATCATGTGCATAGAAGAGGCAGCTGATATGTCTGCCCTTGATCTTTGGTGAAAATCAGAAGCACCTAGTGTCTGGGGAAGGTCTGCAATGAACAGGAAGTATAGCAATGGACCTGGTGCAGGCCATTTTCTACTGTAATTTTTCCCGACAAACTACCTAACCCATCTAGGTAAACCTGAACCCACATATCCCTGTGTAGCCTCATGAGCAGACCTAACAGAGTCCCAGAGATCCTTCACTGTTGGGAGCTTGCGCCAGAGCATACTTCTGTCCACCCTTTTGAAGGCTGCACAGAAGTCAACGAAGCAGCAGCACAGGCCACCTGCCAGCTCCATTGACCTCCTTGCAATTTCCCACAGCGCGAACAGTGGTCCACTGTAGAATACTTTGGTCTAAAAACCTCCTCCTCAATTGGGATCAGTCCAGAGTCAAAAGCCCAAGAAGCTAAGTAACTCAACAAAGTTTGAGCAAACAATTTAGAGGTAATATCTAACAAACTAATCAAGTGATAGTTAGCAGGCAGGTTCAGTTTGCCTTTTTTATGAATGGGCTTCACTATGGCTCCTTTCCAATAATCCACAAGATGGCCTGAATATGTTACCCACTGAAAGAACACACTCAAGATTAGACCCCACTTCCTAGGATCTTTCTTTAAAAAATAAAAAATCACAAATGGCAAGAAAACAGCACCACCTGCCCTAGAGGCCTTGACGATGCTGATTATTTCAGACAGAATTACTGGTGTATGACTATTAGCGATTGCCTCTACATCAGCTTGAGAACAAGACGTGATTGCTACCCGGTTCTCAGAATCACCACTACTATAAAGTGAGAGAATAAAAGTATATCAGACTTCTTCACTAACCTGTGCCTCAAGGGAAGATGTTGATAAGAAGGTTACAGCATTCACAACCCTCCAAAAGTTCCTACTATTTTTGTCCACAAGGGCAGCCAGCATTAATTCCAAAATTGACCCTTTAAAACTCACTCTTTTTGAGGGCACACAAACTTCAATAGGTGGTTTTCAAGGCCATCATGGCTTCTCTTAGGCTGGTGTTACTTGGACCACGATTCAAACTCCAGAGATTCCTGTTCGCCACTCTTCTACCCTCCCGACAATCATCATCCACCCAGCTATTTCCTCTGGCCCCAGTGGATTTGTGAGGACCCTACCCTCTTCCCCCCTTGCCAGATTGAAATGGGATAGTAGTTGCTTTGTTAATCTGCAGTACTAGCCCATCACATCCATATTTGTTTTCAGGTCTTAAGGCTCAAAATCAATAGATGAGAGGGTATGCAAGGCATCTTCAGTGATCACAACACAAACAGTCCTGTGGTAAAATACCTCCGGGGACAATGCAAAGCGTACACCTATCGGGATGGTGCCATTAAACTCCAAGAGCAAGATGGTCGTTTGTCCCTAAGTCAAGAGCTCTAAAAGAACTGATAAATTGGAACAAAACCATTATCAATGGACATATTACTGTTGCCATATTTAAAAGTACTGGCCACAGGGATGTCATCATTAACAAAGATCAAATTCAGCTGGGCTAGATAGGCCAAGACCTTAACATCCCCCTCCCTTGCACTCACTGAAAAAGTAGTCAGGAATGTTTAATGCAGATCTTCTGTTGACCCAAATTCCTTAAAAGCTTAATTTTGCATTAAAATCACCTCCCACCACAAACAAAGCATTTGGATAATCCAGTAACAATGTTTCACATCATTAACCAAATTACATAATTCACATTTCGGTAGGTGGCGCTCTGGGAGAATACATATATTTACACATATCATCTGATTTGGCCCCACTTCATTAGGAAATAGTTTGATTAGGCCAGAAAGAGCCCATACACAGGACGTCTGGAGCTTAGTTGCCTTCCTCCCAAACAGACGGATACCAATTTTAACAAACCGCCCAATGCTCCAACTCTTACTGAAGCCTTTGCTCTTTCTTCTACAGCAGCAAACCCCTCTACTGCTGGGTGCTCCAACGGTCAGGTCTCCTGAAGGAACAGCACTGATTAATTGGTTAAAACCACTTGGTAGTTTTCTGCTTCCAAAAATGATTTAAACCCATGTACGTTCCATATCAAGACACGACCCAGCCGTGGATGCCCCTGGCTATCAATATCCTCCACCCCTCCCCATTCTTCGTTGAGCTATAGCGACCTTGCATATCATCAAAATGGTGGAAGTCTGCTCCTGTGGGAAAATATCCCTGCCTCACATACCTGTTACAACTCCTAAGCTCATCAAAACATGATGGGTATGAAGACTTTTGGTTTCTCACTTTTGGCACTCTATAATTTTGGAACGTGATGGTGACTATTCTTTCTTGGGGCCATTCCCATTCCCACCAGCTCCTATAATTCCCTGTTCTCTTGCCTGAACCCAGGAACCTAGAAAAGGTGATATGATTGTGTTTTAACCCTCCATGTTCACTTAGAAACTGGGTTATCTGACTGGGACTACTCACCCCTGTTCTCATCAGGAGCTTCCAATTGTCCTCTGTTCTTTCACAGAAGCCTATTCTGTTCACTGCCAAGGAAGATACAGAGTTTTCCAGTAGACTCTTAATCTCCTTGGAAACAAATAGAACACTGGTTAGTTCTTCGTCTGCTAGTGTTAAAACCGGCCAGTTCTAAGTCATTTGAGTTAATACTCCTTAATCTTAAAATGGTAACAAATATGCTTACCAGCCATGATCTATTCAGAGGTCAACTGAGTGCTTCCCTTCCTACCACATCCCCCTTTGCCCAGTCTTGTTTTTGATAGAAGAGTATAACTGAATCTCAATAAATCTCTTTTCTTCCCGAAAAAATTTCCCCTTCTTATTACTAGATAAGGATTTCATGAGATATATGTCCCACCACTTACCAAGGAAATGGTAGGAAGTCTCTTGAGAGGTAGAGGGAGGGCTAAAGGACTACCACCCAAAGTGACATCCTTGGTCCCACCTTTGAGGGATTGCTTCAGGCAACTGGATTGTTCAACATAAGGGCCTTTAACATTCCCTGGAATGTTACTTGCATAAGGGAAAGCAAATTGAACACTGACAGGTTCTGGGCAATGTCAGAAACATTCCCCAAAGAGTAGACTCATTAGATGGTTCATGGTTGGATGGTCATGCAAGTCACCTAAAAGCTCCTTCCTCCTTCGTTGAGCCAGCAGCCAGACCTTTGGACCTGCAAAGGGTGTCTGTTTAGCATATGCTCTTCAGGTTGACTCAGTCAGGACAGCCCCTGTACGTGTTTCCCTCCTAGCTATTGCTGAGGATGAAGACCTTGGGGTCCGGCACCTAACTGACCCCTCTTTGGCCTTGAAACCCCTCAGTCAGGTGCATGAAACTGCACAGTTCCAGCTCCAGTTCTCCTGGGCTGTTGCCAACACAATTGTCTACCAGGAGGAAACATTCAACATCAAACTCCTTTTTAGCATGTGGACCAAGTTGGACATTCGATTTACAGGGTTTAAGCGATTGCAAAGATTTGTGAGATCAATGCTCTTGGGGGGAGTCACCTCTATTGTGAGAGGCACGCAGGGGTGACCATTGTAAGACATCCACAGGTTGTGGTGTGATTACTACCACCTCCTCCCTTCCTATATCCTCTGGTAGAACCACCACCACACCTGCCCAGCAACTGTCCGCTGAATGTACTGCTACCAGTTCTGCTGTCAGTTGCTCGGCGGAGGCAGTCAACCCCACCATCCAGATTTCTTGACCCCTAAATCCATCCTTAAAACCTTCCTCTATGCTAACTGTGGAGTACAGCCTTTCCAAATTCACAAGATTAGTTCCATCCTCGGCGACACCAATTTTACTCAATTGCGGATGACTCACCCCCTCATTCTGCTCTGGAGCACCGGGGGCTGGACTTTTTACTTTAATTGCTTTGTGACAAAAGCCTCATAGAGAGGAGGGCAACCCAGCAACAGATCTCATTGATGTAGCAGCCTTATGGCTATGACTCGCTGCTGGTGACCCGTTTCTCTCAGGGGAATGCGCATGGGTAGCCTGATTAATGAAAGAACTAACTAGGGCTTCTCTGGAGCTAACTCTAGTAGAGGTTCCCAGAAAACATCCAGAGAATCTCAAACTAACCTAGTGAGGGAGAGAGTGGCCGGGGGGGTTACAGATGAAGTTCCAACAGGCAGACCATGAATTACGGATACCACTTTGGCACTCAAATAGTCCTCAATTACCCCTTCTGACGTAGGGTTCATTGTAGAACCTGAAATAGTTTCATCTACCAGGCTGTCCCGACTGTCTTCAGTAGCAGGTAAAAACTGTGAATGTTTCCCAGATGTCCCTAGCAACACTCTAACAAGACCCTCTTGAAGCACAGAGAAAGGACTCCATGGAACTGTGTGCTCAATACTGGCTTGCTCTTCACTTACACCTTTTGATCTTTTACGGTGGATTGGGGCCATTCACCCCAGCTCTCCTACCTCTTGGTCTTAAAAAGCGTGCCAAGATGGCAAAACAGCACAGTGGCAAAGTAGTATATAAGTAGGATAAGTAAAGTTCTCAAACAGCAGCTCTGCACTCCGCCCACATGAACCAGGGCCTAAGTCCTCTAATCTTGCTGCTAAAGGAAGGTAATCATGTAGGTCAATTGTGACAGGACTGTAACAGGACTGTGTCCAGGGTCTCAAATGCTGCAAAAAACAGGCACGACTGGGCTCTTAGACGACACCAGACAGGAACTTAGGGAACATAGGATAACACAGCAGGAGGCCCACTGCACAAGCTGCACCAGCTTTCTAGAGTAACCGTCTCCGCACACTGGGCCAACCATGCCAACCATACCATCCACACCTAGTGTGCCCTCCTTGCCCCCAGGTTTCTCCCCAACTTCAACAGGCCTCATGTAACACAGCCCGAAGTTAACAATTTTCACCAACGCCTTCAAGAGTCTTCAAGCAGGAACCAAATGAAGATAATGGCATGAATATCTCCAAGACACCTCCAGGATGAAACAATGCTCAAAAGCCACGACCTCCTCCTATATCCCAATTTACAAGCACCTCCTCTGTGCACTGCGGTGCAATGCGATAATGGCTGCACAGGGGTGTAGGATGGTACAGGAGGTTATAGACTGGCGTGTGAGAGGCAATAAAAGGCGATGAGAGATGGTAGAGCCATAAATGATGATGGACTACTGTGTGCCCGCTAGCGGTACCTAAACAATGTGCAACACGCACCAGCCCCTCAGATGGCGACTTCCAGACACTCAGGTTGGGGTCGCTGTGCTTAATGGAATACAAGCCTAACGGGTGCACGCTCACCTTTCTACGAAAGCTAACTGATTGTGCATGTGTGGCTTGCACAACTCCTGCAATACTGCTACGCTACCCTCCCGCCCTAGCCGGAACTGAGCTGGCGGCAGGAGGAACAAACACCAAGTTGATCCCTTAGGGTGAGAATACAAACAGAGGGGTTCTGCGGTGGAGGTCGAAAGTGGTGTGCAGCAGGTGGGCAGTGTAGACGAGTGGGAATCCTCAGCCCTCAGGGCTCCGTCGACTGCTCCGACAGCCTACTGTCTTCCTCCCTCCTCCTCCTCTCAAGCGTGTGCAGTGCATACCATCTCTTCGTAGAGCGTCTCTCTTCCTGTATCATCTCTCTTCGTTGAGTGTCTCTCCTCCCATAGAGTGGAGTGGCGTAGAGTGGAATAGAGTTTTGATGAGTGGAGTATAGTGGCATAGAGTGGAATGGCTTAGAGTGAAGTAGAATGCATTGGAATAGAGTGAAGTAGAGAGGTGTGTCAGAGTGGAGTAGAATGGTGTGGACTGGAGTGGAGTGGCACAGAGTGACATACAGTGGAGTGAGGTAGCGTAGAGGGGAGAATAGTGTTGTGGAGTACAGGGTGTACTAGCCTACTGCCTTTACCGACAGCACATTTTTAAATGAAATGTTGATAACATTTGCACAGACATACAGTTTTACTGATAAAATTATACAGCACTCAAATGATAATGTGTGGAAATGGCATCACCTAGTGTATGGAACTGGTTTGATCTTATTCAAATATTTGTTCCCACCACACTTCAAAATAAAAATAAAAAAATGGGCTTAATCAGTGCTTTACTAACTCAGATATATTCTGAAATATTAGCATCTAATTTACAGACATTTAAATTTTGTTCTATACAAAAGACTCTGGGGTGGAGGCAAAAATTGCCGCACCTTTTCTTTCAGTCATATAAGTAATATATATATATCAATAATTGTGGACACGAGTCTTGAGGGTAAGCCCTCTAATCCTCAGTCAGCAAAAATCAAGGTGCTACAATTGAACAAGACTCAGCACATATATACATCCACCTATAGAAGAGGATAATACCGTCAAAAAGAATGGATAGATAAATGATTTTTACCATTTATTAAGGACATTACTATTTGGGTTGTTTGGAATTGCAAATATTATGGAAGTTCAATTAATTTCTTGCTATTTCTCCTCCATCAGTTTTGGGTAAAAATAAAATGGATTATTAATGACATTACTATTTGGGTTGACTGGAATTGTAAATATTATGGAAGTTCAATTAATTTCTTGTCATTTCTCCTCCATCGGTTTTGGGTTATAATAAAACACATAAAAAAAAAAAAAAATCAACAATAATAATATTAGAGAGAAACATTTATGAATATATGGGGATTATTTCCAATAAATATGGGCTTTGTAAATAAATATTAAGGAGACGTGAATATGACAAACATCTGATTATTATAGTTGTATTTATGTAATGGTTTTAATATTTAATCATTTTTTCTTTGTATATTTTTTTTCTTTTACTAAATTATGGTTATTTATATTTGTATGTTTTTAGTCCTGAAGAAGTCAGTTGGCTATGGCTATTTTCACTGTAAAAGAAGACGTACTTGACGTGACAATTTATATATATGGTGCTGCATAAGGATGTGAAGATACATAAGGAGATTTTTCCTTCCTCTATAGGTGGATGTATATATGTGCTGAGTCTCGTTGTTCAATTTAAATTTTGTTGTTTGCTAGAAAAAATAACATCCTACAGTTTTCCTCAAGCACACCCACAGTACCCAGCATGATTGTCACATAAACCCTCTCACTTTGAAGTCAGAGAAAGAAAAATAAAACACCAAGCTCCTTGACAAGACAGAACCTGAGATATGACCGGTGTCGTTGAACGCACAGTAAATGTGACAAAATAAGAAAAAATGTAAAGGACTGTTTACCGAAAGCAGGAAATGTGGAAGAATGCAGTAAACAGACTATGCTCCATGGGAGGGACTAGATCAGGCTGGACAGCCTAAAACAAATAAAGCCAGCAGACAGAATGCAAGCAAATGTGAATTACAAAACACAAAGCCAATGGTAAGCAATAGGCTGATTACATTTGTAGGGATGCTTTATGAATGTATCCAAGAAGTCTTTGCAAACCAGACAACTGTGCTGTCTTGCAGGCCTCGCCCCAAAAAGTGGCCTAAGAGTAGCAGGGGAAATTTAAGAGTTCCTTTGGGAATCAACAATGCAGGCAGCAATCCTGTTCTGCACACTAAATCCATTAAAGCCATATTTGACAACATTCTCTGACCAAAGAGAGGTAGATATAAAACATGCTTATTTGCATATTGACAATAGGACAAAATGATCAATTTGGATAATTAAATCATTAATTAGCGCATGCATACAAAAAGTTTCTGTGACAGGAGAGGTTGCCCAACAGATACTGAGTCCTCGCGTGCAGCGCATAGTGACGTCACTCCCTCCATCCCATGAAGGTGCTAGAGAGGCTAGACAGAGGTCTTCAAACTGGGGGGCGGGCCCCGCTAGGGGGGCCTCAAATGATCCCAGGGGGGGTGCCAGACTCTGGCAAAAAGCAGCATTATACAGATAACAGGCCTTTGCTTAAAGCAAAGGCCTGTTATTGCATTTTTTAAAAGGTAACAGTACTTAACTGCAATGTTTAAATAGGTCTAGACACATTTAAACATTGCCATCTTTATAAAATAATTGTGAAAAATTCTGTAGGGGGGCCAATGATTTTTCTTTTTCACCTGGGGGTGGGGTGGGCGGCATTAAAAAGTTTGGAGACCACTGGGCTAGATGCACAGCCTTCTCTGGAACCCTGATCGTAAACGGATCGCTTTTAGAAGTGAGTAGCCAGCAGAATGTAAAGTTTGCAATCTTCCAGAAAAGCATATGCGTGTTTTTTTTGTGTTTTTTTTCCAAAGAGGGTGAATATTCCCCATTGATTTGGGTTAGGGTGCTCTTGGCTTCAATTCAGAAGGACTTCATTTTAAAACCCTTAAATGTTTGACACGGGAACTCAGTTTCACATGGATCTGGTATCCTTAGAATCCGAAATAAACACCTTTTCGATCCCCACTCGCCAAACACAGAACTACCCTATCGAGCTCTTTCTCAGGGCAGCTCCCAAAACCAGAAGTGCCCTCCCACTCTGCATCAGAAAAGCACGCACCTTCTGCCCCCACTGTCGAAAACTTCCTTAAAACGAATACCTGAACGCTTGAACTTCCCTTTGGGTAAGCCTCCAACAACATTTGAAAATAATGTGCCCTAGTGAAGTCGTCAACCAAGAAATGTGTAAGCTAGTCTGAAATTATGCCTAACCTTACTGCAAAGGGAAACACAAAACGTATACATTGATGTACTCCAAACCTATGCACCTATACTAGAGGTTAGGTGTTGTGCTGTACTGTAAACGGGATCACAACACGGAAAATCTGAATGTTTTCTAATTGGAAACTCCAAACCCGTGCACCTACATTCCACCCTATGTATAGTTTTTATGTTCAAAAGTAAATTGCAACTTGAAAAACAATTATTGAATGCACAGCGATCTGAAACAGCAAGTGATAAGTTCGCGTTTTACAAAACAACTATAAATAAATAATACGTTTCAAATAGTATCATCTGGCTGTATGTTTTGCAAAGCAAACTGACAGTACCATTCATTCAACTAGGGACGAAAGACCACTTCGCTTTACAGTATAGATGATATTAAAGAAAACAAGCACATGTGTGAGAAGCAATTAGAGTAGAATTTGATACACGTGTCAACTCACCTTCCTCACTTGAAGAACACCCAAACCCAACTTTACATTAGGTCTCCCAAAGCAGCGCACTCCTGATTTCACAATCCCAGACCAAATTGGTATTTCAAGTTTTTACATCAAATCCAGAGATGAAGTGGAACACATAGGTGTAATTCAGAAAACAGCAACATACGTCCAAGACTTGTGTCTGAAGACCACAATCCACATATCCACCGTGACCTGTCCGATGGAACTGCACAGAACTAAGCTACAATGTAAGCAAGCTGAACAGTGTCCTCACGGCGAGGAAACAGGTTGAGTGCAAACAGCAGTTTGTTGTTTTTCCTGCATCATCACCTATGCTTTGGACAACACCTACCTCCATATCAGCCACAACAGGTTAGTCCAGTTCTGGCTTGCGTGCTCACTCTGAAGCATTCTGCGCGGTGTAGTTCATGTATTTCGCGCTTCACTGGCCAAGCTGACACATATCCCAGAATGCTTCACGGTCACAGTAGGAGAGCTGGTCTCATCTGCACTTTAATGTGAAGATTAGTGGTGGTAAGTCCTGTTTTTGGGTTCTGCTCACCACTGGAGCAGGCAGAGCCGCAACCTTTCAGATCTTAAGACATGCAAGAGGACCACACTCAGTCGTCTTCAACTGGTTAGGCCCCTCGCGCTACACACAAGAACAAATTTGCTATGACGTGCAGCGCGACACACAAGAACAAATTTGCTATGACGTGCATAAATAGTTCTCTGTATAGCGGTTGGTTTTGCTGACTATTTTTCTAAACTGACTTGTGTGACTTATTGATGGAAATCTCAGGTCTCATCACTGGCGGAGAGTTCATTTCCTTGAACTCCAGGTCTCAATAACAGGTCAGACACAGGGTCAGGTAAATAATAATTACAACACCAAAATCGTGGTGTGGAGACCAAGGGAATATGTGAGTGCATGTGGAGTGCAGTGTTACTTTCATGGCTGATGAGAGATGCCGCAGTTTATGTTCCCAAGTGGAGAGGGATGTCATTACTTCACTGGATGACAAGGTGAACCAGTAGCAGCGGACCTTAAGGGGATCCAGATCGTTTCCATGTAAAAGTTGTAACAGTATCTTACCAGCAGAAGAGGGTTCCACGATCTCTACTGCACACAGGTCAGCGGAGCTGTTACAGCCCGGCCTCACACATACACAATATATATCTGACATGCTGCACTAGCGTCATGCAGGGCAGCATGTAAGATAGTGGTGCTTTAGGGCTTGTCAATCACACACCCTCTTGCCCTATCAGAAGCTGGAATAGTAAAAAGGTTTACCTTGGTACCTTCAACCCTATTTCAGCTTCTGATTGGGTGGAAGCTCCTTGGTTCTTCCTCTAGCTTGCTGCAGATAGACGGGAAAGTCAAAAGTTGTGGCCCTGCCCCAGGTAAGTGTTTATGTTCCAAAGCCGGAGTGTGTGTTTGACTGTGTGCTGGGGAGTGCATTTGTATGTCTGCATGCCCACAACTGTGTGTATAAGTCTGCTTGTATGCCTGAGTGTGAGTGTGAGAGGTCTGAAAGTGTGGCCCAGGGTTTGGCTACTTTGGGACGTCTAGGGACCTCACCAGTTTCATAATCCACCAGCTGCCACTTAGGTGGACCCACGGTATACCTGGACACAGCCTGGAATGACTTGGCAATGAATGAATTAACTGAATTTATAAAGCACATGAATACCCGGGGGTGTCCTGGAACTAAAAACCTAAAGGATTGGGTGCCTGCAGCATGGTGATCATGAGTTGTAAACATCTTGGAGAAATCCAGGCAATCAGGAATGGATTTTGTTAAGGACATTAGGGATGCTGCCTTGTAAGATAGCCATTGTGGCACAGCAGGGGTGGTGGAGTCTAGAGTCACAAAACTCACTGTGAAAACCCAGCCTGGTGAGGGCAATCCTGAGAGACAGGAAAGGATCTGGTCCTTGGGTAAACAAGCCAGCATTAAGCCGATTTAAGCCACCACCTGGAAGATTCCCAGGGTTGGCTTACCAAAAGGTAAGGTGTGTTTTGACTTCACGCACAACTTGGCAAAGTGTCAAGAAACGCCTGCGGGGTTTTAGGCTCATTTTGAAGTGAACCCAACAGAGATTCCGGAGGAAAGCGATGACAGTGCCACTATCACTTATTTTCACTTAATGAAATGTTAATCTGTAACTCACATAACCACTGCTCATATGATTTAAACGATTTACACCTGACTTATTTATTATCTTGCATATTATTTCACATATTTTTCTCATTGTTTTACATTTAGTAAACTGATTAAGTCATTTGTTGTTTATTAACTTTAATTAGCATATATGCAATTTTACATTGTAGGCCTAGGTGCCTTACTCCATGTTTGAAATAAATTTTGAGTTTTTGCTTGTTGTGCAAAATACTTTTGCTGTTACAAGCACTAGAGACACTGTGTGCCCATTTAGAAATATTATTCTTTGTTAGCTTATAGTTTGAAGGTCATAAAGTAGCAATTAACTAGTTTGGACAGTGACTTCGGCATCTGAAATGGATGGGAAACTGAAGAGATGAATACCCCTTTGTGCAATATCGCAACGTTTGATCTGAGGGCATTGAACTATCCATGAGAAGGAGGCAGACACCAAGTACAGAGAGAATTTTGGTTTTTGATTGGTTCTTGTCTGGTGGGGATCTGAAAAATGTATCACCTAGATGGAACTTATGTTTTAACTGTGTGAAGCTTGTTAGTTAGATCTCTTGTCAAGCTAACATGAGCAGGCAGATGTCCTATCCCTCCTCTTGAGAAAAATGATCCTTATTTTCCTGCTCATAGAGTAACTCTTGAGAGCGAGCACATTCCTTCTCATTGTATTTGGAACCTTTATTTAGTTCTTTTGATGCTATGTTTGCTGACACCTGCTGCTTCTGAATTTCCCTTACTTGACCACAATTTTAGCTTAGCAGTAGGATGCTTCCTTTAGGAATACAAGAATTTGCTTTAATTTGCCTAGGCCGCCCAGAGTAGTCTGGTTAAACTATGAAGTATTTCACTAGTATTACCTATTCACTAATAATTCACTAGTATTACCTATTCACTAAATGTTATTATTTGGATTACATCTGCGTAAACTGTGTTCAGGTGAATTTTGATTTATGTATAATTGATTTGATTGGAGACTACCATTTGGCTAATTTGCTAATAAACCTTAAGGGTTTGCAAACTTACTCCGCTCCGTAATTACTGTGGGGCAAAATCTGCTTCACTGCCATTGCAATGTTATTGAATTTGTTACTTCAACCTTAATTTGAGATAAGTGTTCATCCCAATGGAGATAGCGGAGTCTCTAGTTTGCACCAAGTTTTGGCTGTGAAAATACCATTAGAGTAAGAGGAGGGGAAGACTGGGAGCCAAAGAAGGTCCAGTACCAAGGCTCTGAAATAATCATGTAACAAATGAGGGAGGTACTGTTGCTGTTAAAGAGAAAAGAAGAGAACAGTGCAGAGGATGAGACAGGGATAGGGAACCCTAAAAGTTATTTCTTGGTGCCCTTACATATATATCCCTTAGGGATGTTATGCTTCATCATAAGGCATGCTCCTCATAGGACCGGCTCTGCAATGTCCTACGGGCCCCAGGAAGGGTTGCTTTAGCGGAGATCTTTCTTCTGTTATGCCGTATGATGAGTAGTCAAAGTGTGAAGGTATCCGGAGTGTGTGGGGTGGACTGTGTGCATTTACAAGTGAGGGAAGATAAAACTGCCAAAATATGCCAAATAGATCTTTAATGTAGTGGTTCTCTTGACAGCATTAAAAACCTAATAAGGTGGTCAGGGCTACTATGGGGGTATAATGTACCCAGCAGCCTAAAAATAAGTGAATGCAATCAGGCCAACATGTTTCGTACCTCAAGGCCCAACAAAGGATATGCAGTGCCTCTCCAGGACCTAAAAACTTTGGGGGTGCAACCCTACTCCACACCTAAATTCTCATGTGTGGTAATGGTGTTGCTCTTGGAAATTATACCTGGAGTAAATGATCGTCCAACCCTCTGGAGTGAATGATCATCCAACCCTCTGGATCAATCAGATATGCCTCATAAGTCAGAGTCAGAGGTTAGTGCACAGCTGCTAAGTGATTACTGCACGGATAGCGCAATGACCTACCATCCTCTGCTCACCAGGGTAGGTCGGTGGCGCTCTTTGCGCTAACTTCAGACTATGACCTATCGGGCATATCTGATTGATCCAAAGGGTTGGATCAAGGCGAGCAGCTGAGGGTAGGTGTATAGAGCTCTCCGTGCAGTAACCACCTAGCAGCTGTTTGTTAACTTCTGACTCTGACCTATGGGGAATATCTGATTGATCCAAAGGGTTGGATCCAGACGAGCAGAGGAGGGTAGGTCGGTTACACATACATGTCAAAAGAGCTGATTCAGGTAGGAGACTCACCATTTTTCAGCCACAAACTGCTTTATTTTAGTTGTCTTCCACAAAAAATTGCCTTTGCTTTGGTGTATGTGAATGGGGAAAATTAAGTCCCCTGATTTTTGTTTTAAAAAAATCCCTCATCCCAGTTTAAAATGTTGGCATGTATGTACCTAGCATTCTCCGGTCATTTTGTTTTTCCTGCCTCTAACTGGGAAAGGGAGAAAATGTAAGACTGCTGGGCATGAGTCTTTCGTGTAAACCTCTGCCAGGCTGGGGTTTTAGGTCACGACTGGACTTTCAGATCAGGGGCACCTTCAGCTATTTCTGGATGCTGCTCGTGGTACTTAAAGGTCCACCCCTGATTTAGGGGTCTGGGGTCAACTATACAATAACTGGAACCAATACAGTGTTCCAGAGCCCCCGTGGTCCAAGTCTCTTGAGGTATCTGAGACACTTCAGTACTGAAGAGGCCACCAACACTGTACATAACGTTACCACTTGAGTCTGTGCCTTCAAGGGCACAACGTTCCAGTCCTGGCCTTTCCTTTCATAAATCATTGTATTCAGTTATTATTTGGTCCAATGACTTCTTTTGAACACTACAACTTCTCCATTGCACAGTGCTAAAGAACAGTGTGCTGTGTTGTGTTGTTAAAGGAAAGGACAGTGCTACAACAGGAAAAGGGTGTCCCCGATGACAAGGAACCAGCTGAGGAACAAGGAATGTTCGAGCTACAGTGCTCACAAGGTTGAATTGGCTGAGATCGCTTGAACTCAAAGCGAGGACATCACTTCCTTCCTCTTGGGCCTGCTCGAAGTGTATGTTGAGCCGCGCAGAGTCACAAATGCAGGCCTTCGGGCTGCACTGAAAAAGGTTTGCTGGCACGAATGGTGAGGTAGGTACTGCTGCTAAACTGTGGCTTCCTCCGTTGAGGTAACGTGTGCAGCAAAACTACCCCTAGGTAGTGTTGGGGGGCACCGATTTGCTAAGTCAGAATCAACACAGACACATGATTGTGGTTACTAGAACTGGCCCAGGGCACGTGCGCCTGGCCCTTTTATTAGCAGGGTCACCTGACCGGTGACACCTGTGATGGATCAGATGTGGGGGTGAGTGTGGAAGCCAGCCCTCAAGGAGTGGCTGGTGGAAACACGTCAGTACAGAAACAGTAGTATGAGTACAGCCGTACTCTACATCCCTCCCGAACTTTATTTAAAAAACAAGTCCAACCTGTGGGAAAGAAGGAACACTAAAACAAACATCACTGAGTCTCTTCAGGCAGTCCACTGGACAGGTGCAGTTGGGGGCACCCGGCATAACGGCACGCCTCTGTAGTTTAACCAGACTACTCTGGGCACAAATGGCAGTGTTGACAAAGTGTGGATCTCCCAATTGCCTGTCCATGAGGTTACAGTCCGCAAGGGCACTGTTAGTCCTGTATCACCTGGTCTCACAGAGTTGGAGTTTATTTACAAAGTCCACTGGGATGTCGCATCCTGAGCAGTGGTGGAGACTATTTACGGAGTTTAATGTGGATGCATCAGGAGCAGTAGGGAGTCCACTGCAAAGATCTCTTTGAAGGTGTTCGGGCTTCATGGACGGCAACCTGCAAAGACGGAGCACGACATGGGTGTATGGGAGTCTTCCTTGACGACAATGACGCTTCCTAACGTCTGCTGGTGGATCAGCTTCCAACTTCCCTCTCTTGCTAGGACTCCTCGCATAGGAGTCTCCTTGAGGCCCTTTTGCCAGGCTGCCATGGAACCGTGTGGACTGTGCGGGGCCTATCGTAGGCCGAGCAAAGACATCACTGAGGAACTGCCAACAGGACCAAATTCAAGTCGCTCATGAAGCCACGAAGGATGGTTGTCTCAGGGTCTGTGTGCTCTGTCCATCAGGATTTAGGTTCAAGGGCCTTTATTAGATAGTCCTTGGGTGACCAGTCTCCGTCCATGACCTCAGTGTTTCCCAGAGCCTGCCGTGGAGCTGCCTCTGACACATCCGTTGGGTAGCCATTTTAGCTACAGCTTATACATGTTATTTTAGCGAACTAGGCCTGCCGTTGTGCACTTTAATTTAGATATGTTTTATTCTAGCTTTGTTATATTATTTTAACAGTAGCCACATTTGCTGTCTTGTTTTCTCTATCTAGCTGTTCTTCGCCTACGTCAGCACTACGTTCTTAAACAGGACATTTCTTTCACTGTGCTTTTTGCAAGGCTGCAGTAAGAAAGTTTGCTGGCAAAAGTGGTACAATCTGTCTCCAATGTTCACAGAAACATATATACACACTATTACGTGGGGATCCTTTCTTGGAACATCAGCTGTTTTATTATAAAAACACTACTTTGCCGATGTACGTTAGAGGGAGATTCTAGCCAGATGACCACAACTGTATGCTTTGCTGCAGCTGCTTATGTAGACTACATGCCTTTTGTTCAGGTATGAGGGGTGATGTCTCCCAGGGGGAATCTGAAGGGAAGAATTAGAGCTTAACATGCTGTTGTTTGACATAGCCTAGGTAGGAACTCTTCTTAAAAACCGTAGCGATAACATGGGGGTGTAATTTTTGTGTTTTACTCTCCTAGTCACGATTTTAATCCTGTTGTACTTCATCGTTCTAGTTATTGCAATACATGCTCTATTATCTAAGATTCAGTTACTTCAAACAAACCTTATTGAACTATACTCTGCCTCTGACTGTCCTTGCATGCATGAGACTTATGTAACTGAGAGAAACGTAGAGATCTGAGTGACAACGATTCCCCTGAGGAGTCATTTATGTCATGCGCCCGGTTGGCCAATCATCCCTACTCTTGGGTGGAGATGAGGCACTGCTAGTAAGCCAGAACAAACCCGGATTAGGCCGACAGGCGTCACCTGGAGCGGGTTCAGACTCCGTCCCCTGCAGTCCAGGTGATTCTGCTGCCCAAATCCAGTAGTCTCATTAAAATAATGAGAAACTACGCAACATGGCGCCGCCAACGTTTGGTCAGGCACTAATTTTCGGGTCCTCCCGAGTATCTCTGTCTCACTACATGCAAGGACACCTCAGTACTATTTACGGAGTCGTCCGTTGTATTGAGGATTTTCCTCCTCAGCTAAGTAGGAAGTACCTAACTAACACTGTAGGTTGCTCAAGCTTGGACTCTAAAAGGATAATCCCCATTTGGTGTGCTTATCTCTGAACGAAATATACCATTCATCATGGCAAACCCGCAATGGGTAGTAATTGCAGTCAATATGCGACCACCCTTACCGCACATTTATTGGCGCATGGCCCCGTGGCCCAGGGGGGTCCTGTTACATTTGTTGTTGAGGCTCATCCAGCCCATAGAACAGAAATTTTCTATTCCTGGGTCACATTTTTAGCAGCTGCTGGGAACACAAATACATTTCATCACTATACACCTGCAAACATACCTACACAATATAGAGCATATGCATATCTAGAAATACCTTCATCTTATCAAAAATATAATAATTGGCTTGATGGCACCTCACCACATACAATCCTACACGTTAGGTTAGGTCCTCTAAGTAATGATGGTCCTACCTGGCCTTTGTTGGCCACATATACACCACACCCTGATGCAGCAACCTTGACAGTAGCTGAAGTCCGCCGCTTATATGCTGAGCTGATGGAAATATATAGACGATTAGTACAGTTTGTAATGCAAACATTTAATACAAACCCAGCGTGTGCTGCACCGGCGCAACCACATGCAGTAACACCAGGTATTAATCCTGCAAGTGTACATTCGATCATGGGTAAAGTACCCGCCAAACGAGAAGAGATTCCGTTTTGGTTAGCTCAAAAAATAAATGCACTGGAGGCAGTATTTCCCCATAGGGGACTTCAGGATAAGCATTGACTATTAACTATGTGCTTGCCATTTGGGATGGTTCCCACAGTAGATAACTGCAATACTTGGGGCACGATATTTGCCACGCTCTATACTACAGCACATGGTACACTGACCCTTGCCAATCTTCCGGAAGTGTTAAAACAAACTCACAATGAATATGGGGCTGCCCCATCCCTGAACCAGGGGATGCAACCAACGGGCAATTTTGCCACAAGATCTTCCATCTTATTAAATAACCTTAAAGGGGAAGCAGTTGCACTAGCAGTGCACCTGTGGCTCCGGGACGTTCCTCAGCAGGATCAAGAACATGAGCTGCCAAAGATTATCGTGGAGACCTACTCCAGTACTGGTCGAGATAGTCTGGGGGCCAGACCCACAAAACCACAGTTTCAGAGTAAATCTAATAAAGATACTACCAAGCAAGCTGCTGAGGGTTCTAAAAAACGCTGGGATAAAAAACAAACAACACCTGAAAAAGAAAGGGGAGAATCTCCGCATACGGAGACCCCACAGAATAGATATAATCTCAGAAATAGAGATACACCAATCTTGTTCCTTTCAGGACTCACCAGAAAAATGCAGTGAGAGAGGTGGGTGGTCAGAGCGAAGAACAAAGTACGTGAAACCGAGACAGGAATCACAACGCTCTAAGAAGTTTTTGTCAAAAAAGAAGAGAAACTTCCCCAACACATGATTCAATTTAAAAAGAAAAAAGTGGCAGCAGTTGCGATTCATCATGCCACTCAAGAAGTGGGCACTAGCTCTGCTAGACAGCGCAGCAGAGGTCACAATAGTTCGTTGGAATCTTCAAGAGCATCTGGAGGTGAAAGCAACTGATGACTTCTTACAAGCGGACATGCGTGTCTCCACGCCTGACAGGGTGTATAAAGTAACGTTATAGTTAGAAGGAGACATTGAACCCATAATCAACGCAATCTTTTAGGACCGTGTCATAAAAATATATGATATTTTACTGCCCGAAAGGGATTGGCCACCTGAATTTGTCTGTACTTGCCCATATGGGGGAGAGGTTATTAAACCTTCTTTCTCGCCTCTTGTTCTCGATTAGCTCGCAGAATCCTACACCATTGACTGGGCATTGGCGCACGTAGTTTGGGATAAAGATTCCCCCTATCATGTAATTCCAATTTAAAATCAAACTCCACCTCAACCCCAGTATCCATTAAAACATGATGCTAAAGCACCTGTGAGGGGAAATACTCACATAATTAGAGTACCAGGGCGTAATCGAACTCTGAATCTCACCAATGAATAATCCTTTATTTCCTGTAGCTAAACCGGACATTCATACAGAATAGTCTTAGACTACAGACACTTAAATAGTCATACATGCACATATGCTATACAAAACTCTCATAGCACGGCACTCATGAACAACAGTGTGCAAAAAATACAAAACAACATTGGGTATTTCCAATGGTTTCTTCTGCCAAAACATAGCGCCTTAGAGTAGAGACCTAACAAGTTTCAGCACACTAGGCTCTCAGAAAAAATTCTGTCTTTTATCACAGGGGTATAAGAACAGTCCAGGACTGTTCTCGGCTTGCGTAACTTCAATATTACATAACATTGACGCTGAGGCACTGATGACATTTACCTTACAGATGTTGAAATACTGCAACATCTAAGACGGCTAGCCCACATTGTTGTGGCATTTGCCAAATTTGGCTATAAATTCAACTTCAAGAAAACAAAATTGCCTTCCTTAGTGTCCTGTCTTTGGGATACGAATTATCAAGTGAAGGAAAGGGCCTAGCACCACAATTCTTAGAAAAATGCGCACAGTTACAACCTCCAGATACCATTAAAAAACTCAAATCCCTATTGGGTTTCCTAACTTTTGGCAGAATTTACATTCCAGATTACGCATCAGGCATAAAACCCTCATATGATTTAATACGTCCTGACTTTTCCAGTAAATTTTGGACAGTCGAACACACGCATTCTCAGAGCTTTGCAAACAGACGTGCTTGAGGCACAACACCTACAGACAAGGGACAATAAAAAACATCTGGTTATCAGAATAATTGCTGGTGCCATTGGTTTCACCTATGTGACATTCAATGAGGGTAAGACCGTCCCGATTGCCTACAGATCACATTTGTATTCAGCAGCAGAACAACGCTTTGCTCCCATTGAGAAAATACTCACTGCTGTTCAGATGGCGGTCATTAAAGAAAGACCACTAGCCCAGGGGAAACGCATTATGGTCCTATCTCCAAACCCAGCCCTCGAGGCTGTTACCAAAGCCAGTGTTCCAAACGCTAAAGCATTACATCCACATTGGGTCCAAGGGGCAACGTCTCTGACAGCCACTGATGTTGACTATATCTTTGACCCAAAGTTACAAGCTCAAGAATTTTTGCAATATGAACTAGAATACCCAGTTCGGCAAATACATTGCCTATTGATCAATATCAAAGAGTCATGTACACCAATGGCTCAGCACAACCAGCTATAGGCACAAAACACCAATACTCTGCTCCTTGCACAGTCGTAAGCGGCTATATGGAGGGTAGCAAATTCTATCCACAACACACTTTCACGCAAATCCTAGGGGATTGCACTGCACAACTAGCAGAGCTAAAGGCTCTGGTGATGGCACTGGAACATATGGATCCTGAACAGCTAACGCTGACTGTGATTCTACTATTGTGTCCAGTCCTTCAATGAATATCTGCATTACTGGCGCCAGAATGGGTTCAGAGATTCCAAAGGTAACACTATCAAACACAGACTTCTGTGGGGGAAAGTAGCAGATCTGAAGGAAACGCTATCAAATGTCCATGTTGTACATACACTTGGACACCGGTGCGTTGGAATACACGTTGCTGGGAATACGCTGGCTATTGAAGCAGCCAAATCAGCAGTAGCTACGGCTTCTGTTGCTGCAGTAACTTGTTCGAGAATGAAATCCGACAATGACATATGGGCTGCTGTGAAAGCCACGGCTGAAGGCACGCCTTTACCAAAAGCATTCCCTGCTAAATATTCCTACTGGATGGGAGGCTTCCTTGACGCAGAAGTAAAAATACCAGGCGTGGGGGTTACAGTGATTTACAATAAAGAACTAAGACCAGAGTTGATCAAAGCAGCGCATGAGGGAGTTGCCTCTGCCCATGCTGGTGTGGCAGCTACAATATCATTGTGGCAAGCTCGTTATTGGGGGACAGGTCTATACAAACACACCAAGCAGTATGTCCTTTGTTGTGACATCTGCCAACAAATTAAGGGGTCCACCGTTAAACGCCCACCGCAGACACCCCTCCTAATTTCAAACAAACCATTACAGTGTGTGTACTTGGATCATTGTGGTCCCTTGACACCTGACAGTGCATACAAATACATCTTAGTCGCTGTCGACTCCTACTCCAGATTTCTATGGGTGTGGCCACAACGCTCTGCTGACACTCGGACTGTTATTAAAGATTTGCAAGTCTTTATCGGCACATATGCAGTTGCAGCCTTCCACTCAGACCAGGGCCCTGCTTTTGCCTCAAGGACATTCAGGGACACCATAGCTTTGTTAGGGGTCCAACTCCATTACTAGTCTCCATTTCATCCAAAGGGCTATAGTGTTGTGGAACGATGAAACAGATTTAAAGCGATCCTTATCAGCCAGAATATTAGGTATGGGTCGTAGTTGGCTTAATCACCTGTTTGGAGTCCAGAGAGCACTTAATAATCTGCCTAGAAGGTCCCTGGGGGGGGTCGTACTTCATACGAGTGCCTGTTTGGAAATCGAATGTATGTTCCAGACCTTGATGATCCTGGCGTGGAGGCGGCAGAAACACCTTTTGACATAAATGGGTGTGTCACTGTCTTGCAGGAATTACAACAGTTCCGTGATGACAACGCTTCTGCCGGTGCTGCCTCCATAGGAATTAAGGATGTACCAATAACATCTACCGGCTGGATTCCAGAGGTTGGAGATCTAGTATGTGAAAAAGGAGTTCAGTCCTTCCTATTGTGCACCGATCCCAGGCCTGGGAATACACTGTACCAGAACTGGCATTCTACCACTGCTGCCTGGTTCTAAAGAAAACCGCTTTTTCCTCCATCGACAATTTCAAATTACACCATAAGGAACAACCAGTAGTACCCGAATCCCTCTCACTACTGGTCAA
This sequence comes from Pleurodeles waltl, assembly GCF_031143425.1. Taxonomy (NCBI): domain Eukaryota; kingdom Metazoa; phylum Chordata; class Amphibia; order Caudata; family Salamandridae; genus Pleurodeles; species Pleurodeles waltl. Next base: position 405,382,936 of record NC_090440.1, read on the forward strand.
GATGTCCCTCTACAAGTCTTAAGCAGCAACGCTGACACCTCTCCGAGGTTGCGGAGGGTGGAAAATGATCTTGCATTAGTTCTACTAACATCTATTACAACAAGCTACACGGAAACTGATGATCGATTTGATTTGACTTCTACACAAACGGATGACGTCATTTAGAGTGAACCACCGTGGGAGACCCCTACCATTTCTCCTCTTCAAAATACGGCTCCAGTTTTTCCACAAACTGCTTCTGGATACTTTGCCGACATCAATGACACTTTTTCAGACTCATTTGCCTGTTCTACACCTGAACTGCCAAAAACATGTAAGCTGATAAATTGGCTTAAAATAAATTACTTCATTTTCTCATGGAACTATCTGTGGTTTTCCTTGACTATATTAGCTTTCCTCCTTTGAATTGGGTTTGTTATTACTTTCTTTCTACTGATACATGGTCATTACCTTCCTGAACGATCAACAGTTGAACTGGTGGATGAGGTCCTAAAACTACATTTTTCTTCTCACAAGGTCTGCAGAGACTTGTCTTTCGTGAACATTTCCGCTATACCAATTCCTGATGGGACTGTTTGGGATAAAGTCACATTTGATGTATACGGCCCGACGGAGTGCATTCAAATACCATATGTGTTTAAACTTTCTATGAACTATGTAATAATACCCAGAGTTGTTTCTGATAACTGGGATGTGAAAACAGTTGATTCTATGATGACTGAATTGCAGTATTTTACTGTATTTGAAAGTGAGGGGGTTTATCAATCCAAAGAAAATTATGGTGGCATGTTCTGCTATAATTATTATGGACACCATTTCATTTACAGAGCAAGCACCCCAAAGACTATCTTTAATTACACACAAATGGGAGCATTGTCCAACTCCACCACAAGGGAGTTCTAAAACATATTCTGAAAAATCTGCATATTTTCTGGGCACAATGTTAAAAATGCTGAGTCGTATTATTTCAAATTGCCAGTTATGGAAAATGTACATATATTGACAGATACAAAATTAATTTATTCAGATTCCTGTGTTTCCCGGTTAGCTATAGAAGGCTACGGATATTGGTTGAAGTCGATTGACTTAATAAGGGGAAAGGAAGCTTTGTTCAGAGCATGCCTGATACCTGTTCAAATTATATTCTTAAATGAAACTGTACAACACACAAGTTGTTTAGGCTTAGCAAAAATTAAGGATTTGAATGCACCCTGTATTCCTGCACCTGCAAAATTTTACGACTGGCAAAAGTATGTAAATGCAACTGAAGATCAGCTCGATGAATGGGTTCAAAATGGCATGTTTAATGCTTCACTTTATGTGGGTGGTTATTGTGGCAAATAGATACAAATGGGTGTCATAAACGTTTTGTAAACTCCACTGGGCGATTTGGAACAAGTAGGCCAGACACTTGCTATGTGTCATCTGAACATGTGGGTATAGTAACAACATACAATGTAGGGAAACTATGCCAGCAATGGTTGATGGGTTCCTCACTAGATGCTGTTAGAGAACACCTCAGTCTCCTGTCTAATAACACTGGCTTACAGGGCTTCCTGTTAGGCCCCAGAAAACAACAAAGAAAGCGCTTCTTTTATGCAGTCTATAATGAAATATGGAAGCTTTCTCAAAAAGAAGCTGCCACCCGGTTAAGGCAAACAGATCAGGAAAATTTACAGAAGGCATTTAGCTGTTGTAGATAATTATATTAACACCCTGTTCGACCGGATATACACTTTAAACAACATTGTTTCCTCTGTAATAGACATAGTACAAAGCAACATGTCCTCTTTACAGCATGGACAAAGTCAACTAAGATCCATTAAGCAGTTAGGATGGACAATACAAACATTGAAGGCAGGTTGCGTTCCCTGACAACACGTTAGCGTAAGGGACATTCTCCACATTTAATTTAAGGCGACAACAACAACTAATGGCTAAAAAAGAAGCGACTTATGTCATGTTAAACATTAAGAAATTAGAAAAGTTGCCTTTTACTGTGGCTGAAATACCATCTGCTGAGTGGTTCATTCACGGGGTCATCAATCTGCCTATTTCAACACTTCAATTCACATCCTGCTTAAAACATATTCCAGTGGGCAGACATGAAAGGTTAGGAGATAGTTAAATTCATGAGGTGTGGGAGCTACCCTTCTCATATAAATGTCTGAGAAGCATGAAAGAGGTCTTTCTTAGCGGTAGTGAATGCAAGACTTCGGTCAACCATTCGATGATTTGTAAACAGCTGCCCTTGCACGGGGCGTGTAACGCTTCAGCAGTGAACTTGGCTTGTTATCTGAAGGAAGTCCCAGTCCCCTTAATTAGACCTGCATTCCAGGTGCTCTCAAATGGCAGCTACGTGCTGCTTAATAGCGAGAGCTGTTGTGTCATGCGAACCGGAATAGTTTACATCGTTTCGGTCTCCAAAATTGTTACATGCTGTGGGAATGTACTTTTTCCTCCTACACGACAGAGGGAAGTAGCTGAGATTTGACCCCATATCGCTAGTTCAAATGTGAATTTTGACAAGTTGAGCAGACTCAAGGCTTTATTGTTTCAAAAACATGTGGTGCTCACATCGGCACGCAAGACTAATGCTCTTCAGGTTGCGAGGTCATCTGCAGGGATACAGTCCCTTTTAAGTACTAACTTTCCGAGACACTTTGGTGAACTCGTGGGATGGATATTTATTGCGTCCAGTACTACTGGAATCGTGAATTTCTTTAAGGCTGTTGGTTTTGGTTTTGTTCACACCTTCTCCTCATATATTTGGCTTAAAATACCTTCAGCCATCGACTCAATATTCTCCGGTATTTTCGGGGGATTTCCAATAACTTTGGCTATAATGGGTGGCATTTGCTATTGCTACCTTTTCTGCACAATGGTTGTCCCTTTACAACAAGGAGGACTGAATGCGATTCCAACAGCGCAGCTGTGTCGTGAGCGCATGATGCAGTACTTTGGAGCACCATTTCTGGAGCAATGTAAGTATGACTGGTCTCTGTCATTCTGACCGGTTTTGCATTGTGTGCAGCCTGTGTTTCAGTGCCTCTGGTGCACCTTTGAATGTGCACTGAAAGTCTGTCTTTCTATGCAGCGCTTGTTTTCATTGGACGCCGGTCTGTTGACGTCATTACCAGACATGCACGTTGAGGGTGCGTTTGCTATGGGAAGCGGTTTATGAGTTGTCCTTTGTGAATCATGCAGCCCTAAACTCACTGTTGGGCACACCACGGAATGCTGCTGCCTCGGATGGAGCTCAGGCTTTGGAACACGAATGCTCCTTGGTTTTCATTGGCGATGAACTTCCTACTTTACCACCTGCCGAAGTGGAGGATTTCCTGTCTTCAATTATCCTGGATTCAATTGGCGACTTTAAAAATGACGCTGACTTCTTAAATTCGGCTTTTTATTTTGGCGCCACAATTAACATTTTAAATTGTCCTTTAATACATGCTCAAGTGGCTTTTGACTTGTCATTACTGACACTCCTATGTGTGTGTGTGTATATATATATAAGGTGTGTGTGTGTGTGTGTGTGTGTATATATATATATATATATATACACACACACACACACACACCTTAGGATGAATTTTAGTAGCTTTTACATATAATTAGGCTTTAAACTGGCAAGGGGAGGGTGTTGTGTAGCCATTTTAGCTACAGCTTTATACACGTTATTTTAGCAATCTAGGCCCGCCACTGTGCACTTTACCCTAGATATGTTTTATTCTAGCTTTGTTATATTATTTTAACAGTGGCCACATTTGTGGTCTTGTTTTGTTTTCTCTATTTAGCTGTTCTTCACCTAGGTCAGCACTACGTTCTTAAACAGGACATTTCTTTCACCATGTGCTTTTCTCAAGACTGCAGTAAGATAGGTTGCCGGCAAAAGTGGTACGATTTGTCTCCAATGTTCACAGAAACATACACACTCTTATGTGGGGATCCTTTCTTGGAACATCAGCTGTTTTATAATATATTAAACACTACTTTGACCCATGTACGTCAGAGGGAGAGTCGAGCCAGATGACCATGACTATATGCTGATTGCTTCACTGCAGCTGCTTATGTAGACTACAGGCCTCCTATAAGAGATGATGTCTTCTCAGGGGGAAACTGAAGGGCAGAATTAGAGCTTAACATGATGTGCTCTGACATTGCCTAGGTAGGAACTATTCTTAAAAACGTAGCGACAACATAGGGAAGTTATTTTTGTGTTTTACTCTCCTAGTCACGATTTTAATCCTGTTGTGCTTCATCGTCCTAGTTCTATTATCTAAGATGCAGTTACTTCAATAAAACCTTATTGAACTATATCCTGCCTATCATTGTCCTTGCATGCATGAGACTAATGGAACTGAGAAAAACGGAAGAGATCTGAGTAAACACGATTCCCCTGACGAGTCATTTATGTCATGTGCACGGTTGCCCAATCATCCCTACTCTTGGGTGGAGATGAGGCACTGCTAGTTAGGCGGAACACACGTGGATTAGGCTGATAGGCATCACCTGGAGCGGGTTCAGACTCAGTCCCCCGCAGTCCAGGTGATTCTGTTGCCCCAATCCAGTAGTCTCACTAGGATAATGAGAAGCTTTGTGACAATCTCTCTTGCCGAGATTCCCCTCTCGCTGGAATTCGCAGAAGACTTCTGGGTGGCTAAGAATGCCTTGTTAACCTCTGGTTGTTTTGCAAATGTGCAGCTCCACACTGGTGGTGCGATGATTTTTAGGTGGTTCTGGTGATGCACCTGGTAATGATGACAGTCTTACCATCTAAAAATTGATCGACGGGTGGCTCTGTCTCGCTTGGAGAAAGGATGACCAGAGGGACTTCGTAGCCACTTGCAGTTCTCGTTTAGTATGTGCAGTTACCAGCAGGGATGCCATCTATGTGAAGCAGCCGGCTACAGATGTCTGGAGGGTCACACTGTGAACCCTGGGGCCTGGATGCGGTTCACGCTTGCTGGCGGCTTACAGTTTATCCACTCACTGAGCTGTCTCCAGTGACATCTGTGCAACCCGGTGGCTGGCTTGTGTTGATGGATGCCCTCTCCAGTGTTGGTACAAGTCTTCAGTCTTATTCCTCTTCTTTTTCTCTTGCGCACCTGTGGTGTTCCGGATCTTCAGTGTGACAGGTCTGTCACACACATTTCTTCTTCCAACCTTCTTCACAACATGGCGTTGTGCCTCGTTCCTCTCTCTCTCTCTCTCTCTCGTTTCCATTTTCTTGTGTGAAGTGGCATTGTGCCACAACTTCACATAGACTTTTAGCTGGTTGTATCCTGCACCTTGGACAGTGCATTGTCTTCCATTGAGGACTCTCACAGGCTTAGTTCTGTTAATAGGACTTGATTCCTTCTCCTCGTGGACCTCTCACAGGTCCCGTACCTTCCTTAGGGATCTTCTCGGTGCCCCGCTCCCTGACTGGAGGGTCATCTCTTATCCTTCCTCTCTTCACCCAAGGGCGTAGTGCTTGTGTCTCAAGACCACGCTGTTGCAGCGCTTGCTCCTGCCTCCTTTCAAATTTGCTTGGCAGGGTCAGTCACTCCCGGCGATGGGCTCGATGATGAGCCAACAGTGGCAAACCAGTGCTGGGGATGGCCAGCAAGCGCGGCCTCTGTGGTGAGACATTCCTGCTTGTCCTCTAGGGCTCTCTCTCTCTCCAGTGTTGCTGACCTTTTCCGTCAGGTTCATAGGTGTGACTGTCCGTGCACCCCTTACTTCCCACTCTTGGTCATTCTTCCTGGGCACCTCTGCTGGTGCTTTGCATGTCTTTTCTCCAGGCCTGCAGTGGTGGTTGTTTACCGCTGGGGGCGTGCAGCACTCTCTTCCTAGTTGCAGTGATGGCAGACGGCTTCTAGGGATGCACATGCAGCGCCCAGTGCTCCTCGTGGTCAGTCTCCACTTTCTTGTGCTGAGGCACTGGGCACTGAAAACTCTGGCACAGTTGCAGCGAGACTCATCATAGCTTTTCTCTTGCTGTGGTCCATTGCCAGTGGGGGCCTGCAGGTGCAGTGTTGGCTATTTGCAGATGTGACAGGGAGGCTGCTCAGGGCAGGTGCAGCCTTGCTCTTCTCTCCTTCTAGCAGGCACAAAAACAGGAAGTGCTTTGTGGTTGTCGCTGGAGGCCAACCGTCTCCTTTCCTCACAGCGGTGGCAGCAGATGGTCACCAGTGGGCAAACAGCACTCTCTCTGGGCGCTCATTGCTAATGCCAGGCAGCAGGGCGGGTTGTCGCCTGCATACATTTTTGCTCTGTCAGGGGTGAGGGGCAGTGCAAGAAGCTACCGTCAGGTTTCGCTGTAGTCACTCTTTTGTCGCCAGCAGTTTTGTCAGTACTGCGGGCAACTTGGGGCAGGAGATGCCGATGCGGGCTCAAACTGTCTCTTGTGCTGCATCATTTCAGGGTGTGCTCCTCTTCATGCCAAGGTGAGTAATAGTGCAGGCTAGGGAAAGCACTCACAACAGCGCTGCAGCTCCCACTTTAATCTTGAAAAGTAATGGAAGCTGGTGCAGTAGCATGATCGCTACAGGTTGCAAAAGGTCTGTTCTCCACAGCGGTAGTTGGTAGGGCCAGCAGGGGTGGTGCTTAGTGCTCACCATTGAGGCAGCCGCAGGCCAATCCACACTTGTTTCGCCTGCGGGCAGGGCCTCAGCAGGCATGCCTCTCTCCATACTCCTGAACCGCTATTGGCCCGGCTCTTCCATTCACCATTTCCTTGGCTGCGGGCAAGGCATTGAGGACACTGGGTAATATGCCACCCGGTTTTCCTTTACCGGTGGTAGCATTAAGAGTGGGGGTTGGCGCACACCCTCTCAGAGGAGCGTGTAGGCCACCTCCAATCATTGACCCCACCCCATTTCACATCGTTTATGCTGCTCACACTCCGGACGGCAACTGGTGCAGCGAGAGGTTGGAGAGAAACAGTCTCTATTCTCACCTCCTTTGTAGAGCTGGCATCTGGGCGCCGTTTTGTTGCCACCCAGGAGTTGGTGCAGGGGGGGTCACTCTCTGTTCCTGTAGCACGCTTCACCCCTCTTTCTTCTCCAGGGCTGGTCAGCGTGCTGGTTCCCATGCAGGAAAGGGCTGCAGGGGCATGCCTTATGGATGGAAGTTGCAGGGGAGCCTTGTGCATTTCCTCCTCCGGGAGTGACCGAGCTGCTGCCAGCTCACGTGTGGGGCAGACCCACCCATTGCCACTGTAGTGTTAGGGGCCCTAGGCCCTCATGCTAAGTCAAGAACTACACTGACACACGATTGGCCGAGGACACATGCGCCCAGCCCCTTTTATTATCAGGGTCACTTGACCGGTGACACCTGTGGTGGATGGGTGTGGGGTGAGAGTGGAAGTCAGCTCTCAAAGAGTGGCTGGTGGAAACTAGTCAGTAGAGAAACACTAGAATGAGTCCAGCCGGCCTTTACACCTTAGGCCCTGGTGCTGCAGCTAAAAGAGAGCTCATCTGAGAGGCACCGGGACCCCTGGCAGAGCAGATGAGTGAGAGCTGAACTGGGAGGTCCCTACGCGTTCCCGCCCATTGTTAGCTGTTTACGTTCGATGTGTTAAAACAACGGATCCTAGCTGTAACATACAACTTGTTATAAAAGGTAACGCGCAAACCATTAACTGCAGTGACTTTTCAAATACAGGTTTTCTTTGCATCCTGGTACTTGTAGTCTATGGTAAAGACAAACAAAAACTGCAAGTACTAAAATGCAAAGAGAAACAGTGGAACGTAATTAAATACCAATAAACATCACACTCTCGTTTTGTTATTGAAAGCAGTTTTTAACCGGAAAGGCGGAAGAATTGCACGCTTAGAACAATCAGGAGCGAAGCTTCAGCTACTCCAGACTGAGACCTTCACGCATGGATTGCTGCTGTCCTGGCCAAATCCATCTTCGACTTTACTGCAAAGCAAAGTATAGTAACTAACAGAGGGACGGTCGTGCTCGTTGCTGAAGCTTCCTGACTCCTCCCCCACCCCATTTAGGCCGACGCAAAAGCGAATGTGGAGGTGTGAGGGAAAAGGGAGACAGCGTATGTTAAACAGAGGCGCTTGAAAATAGAGGAATGATCAATGTCAGTGTGTGCTGAACCGCGGCAGCCAGGTAAGAGGAAGCCTGATCTGCCTGTAAACAACTTCATGCGCCCTGGGCATGGGCCCAGCTCGCCTATGCTAAAAACCGGTCCAATGCGGACACTGTACTTTTATATTCACTCGTTTCAAAGTATGGTACACCCCCCGGGAGGGGGTAAGACTTTCCAACCGATGACTGGTAGTGGATGGAATAGGAACGACCTCTTGGAACCGCAAACACAAGATTTAGAAGAATAGTTTCGAATAGGAATTTTAACAGCGCCGCACCAGTTTGTTTCCTCTTGTCTTTTTCAGGGGGTGCTCAGAAGTCTGGCCGGCGCTATTAAATGCCAGCGGGCTGAATACGGTAATGTTGCATTATATCCTCCGAACGCACAAACCTCTTAATCTAAAGGCCTTAACTGGCAGCACCCCCTTACCGGGCTCCTTTTGAGGTTGAGTCTCTTTGAGGTTCACTATTGAGCGAGTCGCGCCATACGGCTCAGTGGGCGTGGCTGGGCCAATTGAATATCGTCTAAATTAACCATATTAATTGCGGGGGAGGGGGGTTTGTAGGGCTCAATCAGCCATATTAACGGCAGCTGATTTTCTGATTTCCCTCTCTCTGTCATATATATTAATGCAGTAATGGCGGAAATGAACGCAGTTATCTTTTCTGACATTGTCAAGCTTTGCCGCCCTGACCAGCACCACTGTAACGACAGGTTCATAGTTGTCATGAAGAGATCTTGACTGTGTTGTGACACTTTACAACATTTCTGGGTTTTTAGATGACACGACGTGCTTTGGGGATGCTGCGACTTTTAAACGCGTATCAATAACGTGTGAGGCTAAGCTATATGTGCCTTAGTGAAAATCTACGTCGGATTTTAAAAGAAAACTAATCCTTTCTGATGCTGTTAGAGGGGGCAGGGTGCAACTGACATACTAATTAATGGAACTGAACTAGAATTGGACGAGTTCGCTCAACTAGTCGCCCGTAACTCAACAAGTCAGGGTCTTTGTAATGTTACTGTAGCACATCTCTCAACTTTCCCCGGCCCTACGTGAGTATCTCATCCTAGTCTGGTTTGTTTTTGCATTCTGAAATGTATTACGTGGGTATATGTCATTATAAAACTGGCCTCGATTAGCTATTCACCTATGGGAGATGTAAAATCGCTGTAATTACAGTCCTACAAATGTAACGAATACATCGGAACTACAATTATGTCAGTGCAAAGCAAAAAGACTGAACGAACAGCTGTGAACATGGGCGAAATTGTACTCCCTGGAACTGCAGTTGCTGGATACGGGTTTGTAAAAGGAAAGCCATCGACTGGAAAGATAATGTCCTGGAGCGAGCCAGGACAACAATGCGTCTCAGGTGCGAGCACTTTTACGTGCTCCTGTTTTTTCCTTTGCACGGTCACACTTGTGGTTTTTATTTTCCCCTTTTGAATGCTGAAATACACGGTCAGAAATGCAAGAAATGAACTTCTCAAATTTCGTGCGATCACAGCAATGTACCCATCACATGCTTCTAGTCAAATAACTCAATAATAGTAACCATTCTTGCTAATTCCTACACCACCACTTCAGGCAACAAGTACGTAAAGATTGGGCTCCCCTCACTCCTTGAGATCCTTGCTCTCTGCAACCAAATCCATCCTTGGCAAATGTTTGTAAATTCTGTTGGATGACAATCTGATACTGGATAATGGAGTTTCTAGCAAAATGGAGTCCGCTAATAACTCTGAACGGTGACCTCAGTTTGCATATGTACTTGCTGCAGCCATGAGAAGTGATGCTTAGTAGTGCACATCTGATACTAATATTATTTATGTTTAAGCAGCCATGTGGTGCAGTGTTGCAGGGACACCTCATTTCCAGTTCTAGGCTTTCTCTTTCACAATTTTTTGTACTTTGGTGCTTCTGTTAAGAGGACCCTTTTAGGACCTGGATTAGTCACCCCTGTTTTAGCTTGGTTTTACTGCTTATGTTTTTATTCACATTTTATTCATGTTAGCGTGACTTCTTCTTTTTTTTTTTTTTAGGAAAGGCTTTTACATGTTTTATCAGTCTGTTTTTATTCTAGGAAAGCAAGAAACATGCTGCCCGTTTAGCTTAGCCTTTGCACAACGTAGATAATGAGTACTTTCTGTCCAAGGCTACGGAACATGGTTCACAAAAGGCTAGTTTGTGTTGCCCGTACAGGAGACAGGTTCTATCCCCCAGACACAACATTACAACAGAACTCTATCCCCGAGTTGGTATGGTATATTATATAAACCATGCAATGACCCAAGGAGAGCAGAGGGCATTCCTGCCACAGCGATACAGGGACACATACTGTGTGACACACAGCTCGGCTGGCACTAATCTGCAGGCTTCCTGAGAGGATTGCCGTCTACATGACATGCTGATTCCTAATACTTTATCCAGATATGGGGCTCATCCCTTGGGTCAGGCCAGGCAGAGGGTTACAACCACCATGCTCTCAGATATAGACATGGGTTAGGTAGGAATCTCTAGATCCCCTAAAACATCCAGAACCACATACATCATGGTTGGATTGTTTATCTTCTTTACCCTAATCGTAATTCTGATTACCTTGCTTTGCTTCACCTGCCTAATTATTGCAGCTCACTCTTCATATGCTAGATTGCGATTGTTTCAATAAATGTATTGAAAACTGACTTTGAATCTTTGTATCTTTCCTTGGCATGCACAAGTAACTGAGTGAAAGGGGTATGATCTGTTTCCACAGCTTCCCTGGGGAGTCAGAGTGTCATGCTCAGGTTGCAATAATCCCCTTTTACCCCAGTAGGTTTGGGTGAGGTACTGTGAACTAGCCAGGAGTTATCTGACAGCTGCTAAAGGTGTGGATTGCACTCCGTTTTCCAAAGTCTACAGCGTTGCCGTCCTAAGCATGCAGCCCTATTACCAAAGTAGAAACCACATAATACTTCTAGTCAATCAGTTGGACAGTGAAACAAGATAACACTTCCCAGAATTAATTACTTTGTTAGATGACTGTAAAGAACTGAACATATGGTGTCCCAGAGACTTCTAGGCCAGATGTATTATCTATATGGTATTTCATTAGCATAAAACTAGCCAAAAGCACTGTACGTGGTCCAAGACAAGCATAAAGTCAATGTGTAATAGGAGAGGGAGCTGAGTTGTGGACGGTAAATGCATTAATATGACTACCGTATAAAACTCTTGTTCACCTACTACCATCAAGTTTTGTTATTCTACCACAATGGGGAAGACAGTAATAGTAGATAAATCTAACAATATGTGCCAAATAATACACACACATTTTACTTTGGTATAATTTATTAACAAAAACAAATAAGCCAAGATTCAGTTGCAAAAGTAAGTGGACCCCATAATTCACTATTGCTGGGAACCCCACATTGCAGTAATTACTTAAGTGAACATTTCAATTAAGGTTTGTCAGACTGCCACATTGACTGTGAGGAATTCTGCCTCTCACCCCTTACAAAAGTGCATCAACTCAGTGATGTTTGGTACATTTATGTGTAAACAGGTTTGAATGGGTTGAGGCCTGGACCTTGACTTGGTCATTTTACATTCAGGAGTTTTTTCTTTTACAGCCATTCAGCCGTAGATTGGCTGGTGTTTTTTGGATCACTGTCATTTGACTAAGATGTTTGTGTTGGGTTTTCCACTAGAATGAGCTGGAATATTGATGAATTCATGGTGGACTCAATGATTGTCAGCTATCAAGGTCATATGGATGAAAACCAGGCCAAACTCATCATCTCTTCATCAGACTGCTTGAAAGTTGATTTGAGGTGTTGTAGTGTATAGTGTTTGGTTGTGACCAAATGTGTGTTTGTCCATATTGTGACCGTAAGCTGTACGCACTTATTGTACTAGCTCTCATATCAGATCAACTATGTACATGAAGGTGATAATTTAAACATGTATACCTGTGATTTTGTTTGACTCCAATGAATAAACCTAAAGAAAATCATGTGTTTGTGAATTGCAGCCAAACAATTTTACCTTTGTGTCATCTGCAGAACGACCATTGTTTCATAAGTCTCATGGTTCATTCAGGTGCTGTCTTGCAAACCTGTGCCATGGAGATAAAGGGTTTTCTAGTAACTACTTCTTCATAAAAAACATATATATATATATATATATATATATATATATATATTTTCTAAAAGCTAGATTTATGCTTGTTAATGTTTACCACATTGACAGAGGTCTGTAGATACTTAGATGTAGCTTTGGGCTTTCTTGTGATCTCTCGGAGCATCATACAATTTGATCTTGGAGTGAATTTGCAGGATGCCACCTGCTCTCTAGGTTCACACCATCCTGAAATCTCTCCATTTGACAACGTTTCTTATTTTATATGCACTTAGTAGGAGGTCCTTGTGGTCAGGTAATCATTTGTGCAAGTTTAGCAGCACCTGATTGTAATTACTTTCTTAACTGATCTAGAAGCAGTAAAAATGTGCTTACTTTTTCACACAAAAATACTGTATGTTGGATGTTTTCTTTTGTTTAATAAAGGATTCTATCTTGTCACGGGTCCAGTTGGCATTAATGAGATAAGGCCGATAACTATTATGCATGCAGATATGTTCAGACTTTCTATCAGAGTGTCACAGGAGGAACTGTTCAACGACATATAGAGGGTACAAAGTGTTTAAAGGATGAAAGTTTGGCTCATATCCCCTATAAAAGCTTTCTTGCATCACAGACCCTGAAACATATTTCACTGCCAGCCGGTATGCAATTTTCCAAGCTGAAGTATGTATTGCAGGAGTCCGGGAGTAAGAATTCAATTCAAAGGGAAAACAGGGTCACTTATCTGTATTACCGAGAAGGTGGCCTCTTCATAAATTGTGAAGCGCTACATGCATCATTTCATCCAGTGGGGCTGCTAGCATAGGGATGTTGAATAATCCAATTGCTACAGTGGCAGGGTCTAAAGTACTGTGCATGGTCCGGTCATGCAATGTGGAACACTTTTTTGTTGTTGTTTTTTTACAATACATGGATAACGGATGGTGTAGTAGGATTTTGTGATTTACAGAGAATGCAGTCTTTGTAGAAATGGCCTGTTCGTGCAGTTAAGTCATCATAAACAACTACTGGACTGCCAACTCGGTTTAGAAGATTGAGGTTTTTATGACTTGGCATGACTTCTGATGGCAGACCTAGGGCACAGTGATGCATGGAGTCAAATTACCACTGTGCTGTCAGCCTCCACTTTCCAGTTAATAGTTCAGCCTCCACTAGTAAGTCCTCCACATTAAAATGAGAAAGGGGGTCAGCCTGCCCGTTGGTGTGCTCTGCCTCTTTGTCTTTGTGCGCCACTTTACAAAAACCTTCTCAATAGTTCAGCAGGCAGAGAAAATACATGGGGTGCATGTTAAAGGACAGGTTAGGGTTTCTAGGACTGGTAAAGGAGTTTTTCCTCCATCTCTTTTATACAACACATGGAAAAAGTAAGACAATCACACGCTATTATCACTGAGAAAAAGTGAAAAAAGAACTGGATAATTTTATTGGTGGTGAGTTAACAATTCTCAGTCCTGAGTATCCCGCACCTCTCCAGCCCACAAACACGTTCTCTAATTCTTAGAAAAAGACATATCTAATAGTGACCTAATGAAGGCCCATATGTACTACTTAGAGGTCACAAAATCTCTTCACTTTATGCAACCAGTAAATATTTTACAAACTGACCTATGTGCTAATAGGTAAGTTCTTAAAATTCTGAATATTTTAAGAACTGATGTATGCACTATGAGTAGGTCCATTCGTAAATATTTAAAACAGAGCTACCTCATGCCTATTAGTGAGGTAGGATGTAAATTCTGATGCAGTATGATTGGAGGCCTTCAGACCAACTTGTCTGTGATTGCATTTTAAAGAAATAAACTTTTTGCTTAAAATAGACTGTTTTCATAAAGGGAAACAGGACTGTGTTTACATTTTTGAAAGTTTAAGATGAGCCTGTGGTTCTCCTTTGGACCACTTCCTCCTCCTACATAAAACTTTTTTATTTTTAACATTGACAAAGGGGAAAGGGTCCCAAGGGAACCACTTTCCTTTTGTGAACAGGTTACCATCTCCTTTGAAATGTCAGTTAAAAATGATTGTTTTGTGACCGGATTTTAGTTGCAAACTATTGATACATTAGATACTGGTTCGGTATTTGGAAGGGATGCTTTCAACATGTTCTTTCTAAGTACCAAATTGATATTTATTTGGAATCACACTTTAGGACTCAGAAATCCCTTCCTGACTCCTAAGATATGATTACTAGATAAGAGAAAGCAAGGTTTATAGACGCAAACAAGGAACCAGAGTGCCTGCAAACTTTAAAATGCTTAGTACATCAGAGCTGAAATTAATAAATACAGGGAGTGCAGAATTATTAGGCAAGTTGTATTTTTGAGGATTAATTTTATTATTGAACAACAACCATGTTCTCAATGAACCCAAAAAACTCATTAATATCAAAGCTGAATATATTTGGAAGTAGTTTTTAGTTTGTTTTTAGTTTTAGTTATGTTAGGGGGATATCTGTGTGTGCAGGTGACACTATTACTGTGCATAATTATTAGGCAACTTAACAAAAAAAAATATATACCCATTTCAATTATTTATTATTACCAGTGAAACCAATATAACATCTCAACATTCACAAATATACATTTCTGACATTCAAAAACAAAACAAAAACAAATCAGTGACCAATATAGCCACCTTTCTTTGCAAGGACACTCAAAAGCCTGCCATCCATGGATTCTGTCAGTGTTTTGATCTGTTCACCATCAACATTGCGTGCAGCAGCAACCACAGCCTCCCAGACACTGTTCAGAGAGGTGTACTGTTTTCCCTCCTTGTAAATCTCACATTTGATGATGGACCACAGGTTCTCAATGGGGTTCAGATCAGGTGAACAAGGAGGCCATGTCATTAGATTTCCTTCTTTTATACCCTTTCTTGCCAGCCACGCTGTGGAGTACTTGGACACGTGTGATGGAGCATTGTCCTGCATGAAAATCATGTTTTTCTTGAAGGATGCAGACTTCTTCCTGTACCACTGCTTGAAGAAGGTGTCTTCCAGGAACTGGCAGTAGGACTGGGAGTTGAGCTTGACTCCATCCTCAACCCGAAAAGGCCCCACAAGCTCATCTTTGATGATACCAGCCCAAACCAGTACTCCACCTCCACCTTGCTGGCGTCTGAGTCGGACTGAAGCTCTCTGCCCTTTACCAATCCAGCCACGGGCCCATCCATCTGGCCCATCAAGACTCACTCTCATTTCATCAGTCCATAAAACCTTAGAAAAATCAGTCTTGAGATATTTCTTGGCCCAGTCTTGCCGTTTCAGCTTGTGTGTCTTGTTCAGTGGTGGTCGTCTTTCAGCCTTTCTTACCTTGGCCATGTCTCTGAGTATTGCACACCTTGTGCTTTTGGGCACTCCAGTGATGTTGCAGCTCTGAAATATGTCCAAACTGGTGGCAAGTGGCATCGTGGCAGCTGCACGCTTGACTTTTCTCAGTTCATGGGCAGTTATTTTGCGCCTTGGTTTTTCCACACGCTTCTTGCGACCCTGTTGACTATTTTGAATGAAACGCTTGAATGTTCGATGATCACGCTTCAGAAGCTTTGCAATTTTAAGAGTGATGCATCCCTCTGCAAGATATCTCACTATTTTTGACTTTTCTGAGCCTGTCAAGTCCTTCTTTTGACCCATTTTGCCAAAGGAAAGGAAGTTGCCTAATAATTATGCACACCTGATATAGGGTGTTGATGTCATTAGACCACACCCCTTCTCATTACAGAGATGCACATCACCTAATATGCTTAATTGGTAGTAGGCTTTCGAGCCTATACAGCTTGGAGTAAGACAACATGCATAAAGAGGATGATGTGGTCAAAATACTCATTTGCCTAATAATTCTGCACTCCCTGTATAGCAGCCTTGGTGCAATGGTTCTCAGTGGCTTCGAAACAACTATATTCAAAAGGGAATCACTGTTTTCCCTATTTGTATAATTTTAGGAATTGTCTCATCCTGAAACACTGAGCCACAGCCAAACAAATATCCACTGTGCACAACGTCTTGGAGAATTAATAGCTACCAAGAGTACAATGCTTTAGTAAACTAAAAAAGGCCTTTTGTTCAAGATTAATTCTAGCATGGTTTGGATATAAATACCAAATAGTGCAATCTGCAATGGATCGAACCCACCAGTGCTGTCCTTGGAACTGTGCTTTGCAGAATAGTGCGAAAAGACCACGCATACAAAATATTGTGATACAGGCCAGGACCAAGCATGCAGAGTTTTATACCTTATACCTTTCATGATCCCTAAATATGACTGCCCCATCACTCCAAGTAGGGAGGTCGCCTTTATTCTATACCGTTCTTTCACCATGGTTCCATTGATGCCAAGAGCCCAGTTGGTTCCGTGGGTAAGAAAGATGCCATGGTACTCACTGAATGCAGTGATCTGTTAAATGAAAGCGCAGGTCTGGAAGCATGGTGTTCTGCTGACTCGAAGCACTCTGAAAACTCTAGGCCTAACCTTGTCAGGAGAAGGCAAAGTGGCCACTGGGCGAGTAGGTCCCTGGTGCTAGGCAGCACCCTTGCCAAGTGTCTGCAATGCACACCCACCAGGGCTGGCACATGCACGTGTCGGGGTGAGAACAGAATATGATGCAGAGCTCTCATTGGAATTGTGGATTGGACTCAACCTGCCTCTGAGAAGCCCACCTGAGCCTTCCCATCTCCCAGGTGAGAAGTGAAAAACAGATTCATTTGTTAATGTAGCTCTCTCTATGTGTGGTATTATCTAGATTCCGGATCGTCTCAGCTATCATTTATTTCTGAATTTATTTTTGAAATTTCACTGCTTATTAAATAAAGAGTATAATTTTACAATCTATTTCTTTAATTTACCTTCACCAATTTGATTATTTGTTCTAATTTTATACCAAGTAAGCGCTGAGTTTGGTAAGTACTGTATTCTTGGCACTCTACATACAATAGCTAAATGTACCTTCTGCGCAGACTCAGCATCCTGCAGTACAGAGGCAACACAATTGATAAATGTCTTTGAAAACAATAATACCAAATCAAATTTGCTGAAATGCTGTGGGATGGCCAAGATCACAAAGGCACAAGAAACTCAACGGTGCTCATTTATTAAATAAGGAAATAAACCGAAATAAAATAAGTACCTTATCTTCTGCTTAGTTCCTGATTTGTCATACGGTAGATACAAATGAGGCATGATGAGTAGTGCCATAATTAGCAGGTGCTTTTTGATCTATGCATTCACCACCGGGCTTTTGTTGCAGGTAATGCAACGCCGTTTTTCTTTGTTTGCTGTGATGCAATTTTATCTTGATGCAGGAAAACTACATACAGTAAGTGGGTTAACAAGGGGCCTGATGATGCATGAAAAGGGGGTTTCCGCGCAAATTTAAGTACGTGCTTTATTCAACAACGTTTACCATAATCAGAAGGATGATTAATGGCTTGTACGCCAATTAAACGTTGTGCTTACATGTGTTGTCAAAAATACATTTGTTTTGAAGTTTGAAAATGTCAATTTTAAATGGGACCCATTTAAGAATTATAAAGCATAAATATGAGTGGTATAAACCTTGAATGCATCGAACAAGAGTAATCTACATGTGCTGTGGTTTGAATAATCACAATGCTTTATACTTCCCATACTGCTGATATAGTTTGAAAAACTTGTAAAGTTAAATTTGCAAACTAAGGAGATATTTTTATTTACAATAGAGACAGACACATTTGTCACACTGTAGTCTTCACTTTTCATAGTAAGTTGTGCCCTGGTAGGATCACCACTAACTAGGTTCTGTTCACAACATTTTGACTCAATTTGGTAAAAAAAAATGAAAGGCAGGCACATATTTCCTTTTAAAAGGATCGGCAGCAGTTTGTCACGTGAAGATGGCTGGCACTGGACCCTATTCATTTGAACATAAAGCAAATGTTTCAAGAAAAAGATAATTTTTAGAGGGATAGGCGCAGCTGCTTTTCAGACAAACCCCTCAAAGGTTATCTGGGTTGCTGAAGCCCCTCCTGTGACCCTAATTCCAGTGTCACTGTCTGCAAGGGAAGCAAATATGTTGGGAAGGTTCGGGGTGGGCTTCTTGAACAATGCCATGCTTTACTCTTCGCCCATGGATGATACACTGTACAGTAGGCAAAAGGTGTATGCTGTGCACTGGGATACCATCTCGCTCCTAAGAACTTGAGCACCAGACATTGTCTTTGCAGTTGCTCTGTGAATGTTCTAGAGGGTTTTTGCCAGTGGAAATGACCGTTTTGTATTATAGGCGAGGATATCTTCAAGACGAGCACAAGACACTCCCACTGGCAATGCCCAGAATGTTCACTTTTGAGATATGCATGGTGGTACCAGGTTTCTGTGAGCGTGGCATTGCTTGAGAAAACAAGCATTGGCAATTCAAATAGGTCGCGCCTACGTGAGAGATATTGGCTTTGCCAATGTATTTTAGCCATGTATACAGCAGTGTGGCTACTGTTCAGTATGGCTAAGGGTTAGTGGAGTGGCGTAGAGTGAATTGGAGTGGCATGGAGGAATGTTGAGTGGAATGGAGTGGTGTAGACTGGAATAGTGTGGGGTAGTGTGGTACAGAGTGCAGTAGAGTAGTATGGTTATGAGTGTAAAAAAGTGTCAATCAGGATGGCATATAGGTTTAAAGTAAAATAAACAAGAAGCTGTATGCCTGTTTTAAAAGTAGGAAAGCACATTGCACTTCCAGGAACAGCACTGAAACGCTTAAAATAAAAACAAATGCACTGCAAAAGAGAAGGAAGACCAAAGACGAGGAAGAACATGTACTTGGTCCATACTCCAGGGAGAAGCTAACACAAGAAAGGAAAGGAAGCTAAACAATAAAAAGATTGCAAATGAGAGAGACAAAGAAAACGACTAATGGTATGCTATGGGTCGGTTGTAAGCCCACTAAATTGTAAATATGTCTTGCAGCACAGTGTATGCAAGACTTAAAAAGACTTAAAACATATAACATCTTTAATTTATGTCAGTTTGTTTATGCTGACTTAACACTTGATGTGAATAAAGTAGTTGCAGCTTTCCACTGTCTCAAGACTTATGTGCGACTGCAAATCCATGAGTGTGGTTTGCTATGTCTGGTGGCTCAGCAGGAATCTGTCTTTGACATCATGGTCAGAGGTTCAAATCCCAGCAGTCCTTTTGGGCGAACGTGCGCTTCTAGATACACGTTGTGCTGTGCATGCTGTCACTTTCATCCAGATGAGGGTGAGACACTGAAAGTATAGCACGTGCTTATCAACACCTTTTGTCAAACCCAACAAGTGAAATGGCTGATGGTTCTCACCTAAGCAAGTTACATACACAGGGACATTGTGCACACCGCATGTTTAGAATCTAGGGGAGGGCGGCTTGCTTTAATCACACATTTGTTCTGCACTTAAGTACCAGAAGCCAGAGTGCATTTTGTAAAAACACATACCTATGAGCCCAATGAGTGTGTTCAAGTCCTAAAACTGACGTGTCCTTGCTTGCCAGCAGGTGGCTGTGTCCAACTAAAGATATCCACATTACAGAGCACACTGAGTGCACAAAGCTGCCTCACACAAGGGTGTAACCAGTGGCAATGCCAGCATTTCATCCAACATGCTTATGCAGATGAATCAGAAGTGGAGCTATAATTGGTGACAAAAGCTGCATGGGCACCAGAGCCCGAGGAATGAGAGGCCCACGTCACCATATTTGACTCTTTTGCTACCCAAACGGAGGACGAAGGGGCCCTTTTGGTAGCTTGCGTTAGGGCCCGTGCCACCATTGCTGAACCACCTGCACCCATTCCTCATTTATGGTGAATAAACATCATACTGGGAACAGGAAACTTAAGGTGATTCTAAACGGTCTTTACAAAGACAAACGTCCACTAGCCAAAAAGTACAAGTTACTTACCTTCGGTAACAATATATCTGGTAGAGACATATTCTAGTCGCAGATTGCTTACCTTTGATTCCTTACCTTAGAACTTTTCCCCCATGCATCAGACTGGATCCGGAGATTTTTTTCTTCGAGCAATATCCTTGCGCGTTGGTAGGTGGCATCCGTCAACTCCGCGGGCATCGTAGTCGCTGTGATGACATCAGGAGTAGTACATAGATGCCGCCTCAGCGCAGTGACGTCAGTTCTTTTCTTTCCAGGCCACGTGCTGATCCAGAGAGAGCTACTCTTTGTCAAATTTTGACCAACTTTTACTATTTTCACGTAATGCTGTTTCTTAGGTTTGGCCTAGAGACAGATTTAGCTGTCGGATAGCCTCATGTTTATGGGCGTGTAGAAAAGGGACCTTGGCCAGCCTTCTCCTGCCCGTTTGTTACTTGCAGGGTCAGGATATAGTGGTAGGTGTGTTCTAATGGTGCTTACTGGAGTATCCTGTTTCAATGTAACATTTTCATTAGTTGTTGTGAGTGTCAATTATATTGCGTGACGGCATTGTTTTGGCGGACTTATTTCAACAAAGTTTACATGCTCTTGTCTGCAGCATGATGGAAGTATTTTATTTTGTTCAATGCATTATGCGTTGATTTTCACACGTTGTCGTCTTTTGCAAAAGCGTTTATTTATACGGTCTACTGAGATGTCAGGAACTGTTAATGCACTTAAATCGTGTGGGTTATGTCTATGCATGTATGCTTAACATTGTGCTTTGCAAACTATGTACTCACTTGCCTTACCTCCATGTCGACAGGTGTTAATGTGCTTGTTCTTACTGTTTGTATGTTTTTCTTTTTTGCATATCGACTTTACTTTGAATGGAAA
The DNA here is from genome assembly GCF_031143425.1 of Pleurodeles waltl. Classification (NCBI taxonomy): domain Eukaryota; kingdom Metazoa; phylum Chordata; class Amphibia; order Caudata; family Salamandridae; genus Pleurodeles; species Pleurodeles waltl. The sequence goes on from NC_090440.1 coordinate 405,403,922, forward strand.
GTTTTCGTTTACTTGTTTTTGTGGGTTTGTTTTATGTGTTTACATATTAATGTGCCAATATTTAATGTTTTGTGTGCTCTGTATTTGTTGCCGCAAGTATGCTTTACGTTGCCTTTTTTTATCTGCTTATTTGTATGCCTTCCTGCTATGTCGTCAAATATTATTGCGCAATATTTGTTACTTTTACTCCGTGTTTCCATCGCACACAGACATATTAGCTTCAAGTCGTCAGGCGGCCTTCAGAACTTTAAAAGCGGCACCCTTAATACTTGTTTGATCTTTTTCCTCTATTATACGGTCATTACATTGAGCCTGCATCTTTACGTATCTTGTTACATGTATATTTCAGCCTTCTTGATTCGAAATACATTTACAAACTTAAAAGCGATACCCTTTAGGATTGCACACTCTTTGTAAACTATGCACATTAATATTTCTTCCCTCCTTTTAACGGTCTAAGCAGGTGCCAGTTCGGTGCATTTCAGCTGCATCTTTTGTGTAATCCGTGTGGTGGTGACTGAAGATGTAATGTGGCCCTCCGGCGGCAGCTCGCTATTACTGTAGACGTGGATTGGTTCATCATTAGTAGACATGGGTCGGGCGAAGCGTAATATGCTAGTGCCTTTCTCTTTCCGTGCTAATCCCTTTTCTGTGAGAACTTCCGCCGAGGCCCTTGGTGCATGCAACTTTATTTACATTGTTCATTCAGGTTTTCTTAGTGGCATTTCTCGAAGTCTCCAGGTTGGCCCAGGGAGGTTGCTTCATGCGTGTATTTTCTGTCCAAAGCTGAGATTAATATTAATGTATTGCTTTAACTGGCGCCTCTACTCCCTGTAACCATTTTTTGTGACATTATACATCACTGTCACGAGTTGACATGAGTGAAATACTGTTTAGAGTTGCTGTTACTGTAATTGCTGATGTAGTATTGTTATTTAACAATTGTGATTGTAAAGAGAATTTTAGTCAACTCTTGCAAGGATACTTCTAGATGTATTCGGATTATATCATACAGTTTCCATTTCCAGTATTCCTCAATGTCTGTTGGTTGGGAATGGCTTCTCCTTCACATCCCTACTTTCACTCCAACATCAAGAATTATTTTTTAACACCATGGTGTGTACAGCTTTTTACCCTTCGAAGTTCTGCAAAATGAGGATATTACGGCTGTAGGATATACGTTTTTAGGTGCAAACCACATTTAAGCAGCAGCTTGAGCCTATAAAAAGCACTTTTTGTTTACTCAATATAACTGTGCTGGCTTTGGTGTGGATATACCCCGGGACCGGGGATCTCCCATTTCAGCTCAATTCTGGCGATTACAACTTTTCTAACCAGAACAGTGAATAACTGCATTAACGGATTAATACTGTATCTTTTTCAATATAGTTTTCCCCTGTTCGGAGAAAACTGCTAACTTTTTCAGCCTGGTCAGAGCTCAGAGAGGACTTGATGAGGGGTGGTTATTTACTTTCTCCAAACCTCCTTTGAGTACTGGTCATTGACAAGCAGATACATCTGTATAACAGGGAAACTGCAGACCTCTTGCTCTGATGATGGAAGACAACGGTGTATGGAAATACCGAATACCAGTGGTGATAGCGCCTTTAGTTTCCACAGATGAAAAGGAGGCCCAGTCGAACATAACTCCCTTTGGTCCTTTAAATTGATGTAAACTATTTTAAAGCTGCAGATCTTGACCTGACACGATGAAGCAATAGGTTAAAGTTCGCAATGCCGAAGTCCGCAGTGGACAAGTCAAGTTAGGATTAGCAATGCCAGTTCTTCTTTCTATGATGAAGTTTTCAGATCACCAGGTAATAAGAAATGCACAGTTTCCATACTAGGCTGTGTTCAGAAGTCCGGCTGGTGTCTTTCCGCTCGTTGATGACTGCTGAAGAATTCCTGTAGCTGAGACGCCGTGGTTCTCTCCAAAACTTTGAAACTAAGGCAGTCCAGTTATTAGGCATCCATTTTGGCTGTCATTGGGGTCCATGGAGGCCTTTTGAAGCAGCGAGGTCAGGATCACATTTTTGAACCCAGGTTGGCATATAGCCTGCCTTGAATGTGAAATTCACCAAATTGGTAGCACATGGGGCAATAATCGTTGCCATTTCTCTAGCGACTAGTTCAGGTGTATTCATAATAGGTTGGCTTTTTTTTCAATAGCCCGCCTTTACAGGAAAAAAAAGGTGAATAGGCACGCAGCAAAAAAGTTCTCAGAAGAACGTGCAGATTTGGTGTGGCTGAATTTCTAGGAGTAAGTCACACATACTCAGAAATAAGGCATAGTAAATTGGGGAGAAGTGTTGACACTTTGTGGAGTTCTTGATAACCAGCAATATAAGCACAGAAAACATTGCTGGGGGTAAAGTTAGAATAATGCTATTCAGCCACCTAACATATTCAATGCACCCACTCAGTCTTTCCATTGGATTAACCTTTTTTTTTAATTGGGACATACATGATGTGGCGTGGCGGGAAATAATGCCCATGTGTTCTTTCCAAAGTCAGAAGAATTACATTCTTTTTTAGTTTGCTTTCAGAACTGTTATGAAATACCGCTGGCTTTTTAGACAATACTTTAGAAACAGATTGCACTAAAATGCACTATTTGATCCCATTTATTAAAAACATGTGGGAGAAAAAGGGTCCTTCCAAATTAGCCCCCTCTATCTCTTGAAGATTTGGGTTTATTTGCTACGCTCGACCTCACACCCCAACCCTATAATTCTGATAATGACCATACGATGCAACGTTTTATAATGTTGGCAGCTGTGCAGTGGGGACAAAACCTTAGATAGAAATCAGACATCTTTGGCATTGTCCAGCACTGGGATACTCTATGGTACAAGAACGCCAGAGATTAAAGCCAAAAGCTGTTTATTAGGGGACCCCCACTGCACAACTGATAGTATGACGGCATGCCCCTACTCAAGCTAGCCTACACTGTAGAAACGTTACCTTGCGGGACTGACGGGAGGGGCTTATGAGTGGGCTGATGGATTTCGGATTCCAGTGCTGGGTCTGATAAGGCATTCAGGGTAAATAATGTAATTCCATGAAAGTATCTCCATAGAACCACCACCTCAGCTCCCTGAAGACCGAGCATAGAGAATAGCCCTGGCAGGAAGTCATTGCAGAAAGATAGTGCATCTTCCCACTTGGTGAAATTGCCTAATGAGTTCAGTGTCAGGTGCAGAGATATGCCAGTACCTTCCATCTTCAGAGGTCTTACCTTTGCAGGGATCTGAAATTCACGATATTAATGACTTAAATTTGTAAGTCCACAAGTGTTGAGCTACAGATCAATTTGTAGTGTGTGCTGCTTTGACGATCACATTAAATAATAAAGTCTTACTGACCATTCTAGCTATCATGGAAGGCTGCATTGTGTTCGTTGTTGGGTTTCTAGGTTTTTTAAATAGGAGGAGAAAATCTAGAAGGTCAATGCTGGGGGGTGTCAAGGCACGCAGTAAAAAGAAGTGACTGGCTTCTTGTGGGTGTTTCCTCTCAGTGCAGAATATGGAGTAAGATTTACCTGCAGAGGCGTGTTTCTATGACCTCGTGTTGTGTGAGACGACAATAGTGCGACCTAGTAAATGTGCTAAGCTTGTGTGTCTCATACAGACTGTGGAGTGAAGAGGACAAATGGGACAGTATGGAGGCATGAGGGATGTCAAACAAGGCCACTTTCTTCCTTTACGAACAGTTACTTGGAAACACAATTTCCCCAGAAGAGCAGGTGCCTCTAACTTCCTATCTACACCTTTGCAGTGTTATGTGTATTTGTAAAGCACACTTTCACCCTTGAGGGTATCCTGACACTGAGCAGGTTTGTGTGTATAGCCCTGCTTGTGGCAGGTTGATTATTTGAAAAGCCAGGTCTTGAGCTTCTTGTGGAATTCAAGAGGAGAGGAGGAGGGTGCTCTGATGCGGAGTAGGAGCTCACTCCTTTCTTTAGGGCCGATGTAAGTGAACCTCCATCCTCTTGATCTGATTTTGTATATGTGTGAGATGTGCCAGCAGGAATCCTGCAGAGCGGAGTGCCTGAGTGGTTGGTGGAAAGAGGTGCAACTGGTCAGGTAGTTGTGACCCGAGTTGTGTGTGTAAGCATATTTGTGTATCAGGAGACAGTGCAGTTCTCTGGGGTGTGATGTGGATTCTCTGTAGGAGGTTGAGGATGAGTCTCTCTGCTGAGTTCTGGGTGGTTTGTAGTCTTGTAGTAAGTTTGGTGATCTGGTGTAGGCTTGCTGGTGACTGGGGTCTCGGTTTTTCTATTGTTGCTTGGGAGACATTTGGAGCTCTTCCACAGCATCTTCAGGGTGTGTAAGCAAAGTGCAATTATGGTGTTGACTTGTGTGGTCATATCCAGCTTGCTGTTGATCATTCCGAAGATCTCTGTGAAGGTTTTGGGTGTAGGTTTGAGTTTGGCCAGTTTCATGGTGAGGTTTTCTTGGTGAAGATATTGATGGGGTTTATCTTGTTGGTGTTGAGCTTGAGACAGATGGCTTTCATCCAGTTGGCGAGTTCGGTCTTGCAGGGGGTGAACTTGTTTCTTGTGTTTTGTCTGAGAGGGAAGGTATGAGTTGCGTACAAGTCATCTGTGTACAAGAGGATATTGATGTTGTGTGTGCATATAACATTGGCCTGAGGGATCATGTATGTGTTGAAGTGGGTGGGGCCCAGCGATGAGTCCTGAGGCACTCCGCAGATGAGTTTGGGGGTTTCGGAGGAGTAAAGTGCCAGGCTCAATATTGTTGCTTCAATGTTTGCTGTTTTAATATTCCCATTCAGATGGACTTTACCTTTCTTCCTGTGGTATGATTTTATATTTTCCTGTGTAAAGCAAGTACAAGCAGGCTTTAGCTTAACAAGGATGCATCACAATGCATGTATTCCCAGACTATTGTTTATTTATTTATATATTTTTGGCGTTCATTGACAATTGCTGTTCATTTTGGCCCTTGAATTTTGTCTTGTTTCAATCATCTTCTAGACACTGATTTAGGGTGGTTTTGATGGTGTTCTTACCAACATTAGTCTTGCCCTTCAAGTTTAATCAAAAACCATCAGATTGGCAATGAGATTTTTCAACCCCAATCTATGATCCTCCTAAAGAGACACTTGGCACCGTACATGTGTGTATTAAAAAGCATGGTAACAACTTAGCTATTAGGAGGAGTTGCACATCACTGGGGCAATCGAGAAAGAAACTAGAGAGACCTTCATTGCACCCAGGCCTTGGCTGTGTGTAGCATTATTTCAAGTCTCCACTTTCTTTGAGCTCCTGAAACAACAGTGATCTTGTGACCAACTATCCATACTAGTCTCTCTATTCTGCCAGTATTCTGAATTTGTTTACTGGTGCCGGAAGTCACCATCTTTGTGAGAATCATCTTCACTTAGCAGTGGATTAAGCTGCTGAATATTCTATCCCCCGCAGGCCTTGTTTGGGTTTCAGATTGCCGAGGTGTCAGAGCTGTGCAGTCGGCACAGTTAAGGAGGCGCCGTTACTCTGAATCTTCCAGCCCTCTATCTGCCCTACGAGTCCTCTGCAACCCTGTGAGACATTACATTAGTCCTCACCTTTCAGTAAATGTTCTTATAATGCATTGCCCTAGTCTAAACTGCAACAACTGGATTGATAGATAACTACTACAAACAATGGAGGGATATTGACGCTGATTACTGATGGCAGTTTTTTTCAGTACCATTGATGTTTCGGCTTCATAACATCAGATCTTGCTGAATTCAAAATCCAGATCACTTACAATAGGGGATCATTCTAATTCAAAAGAATGCTGTTGGGTTGAGATCCCTTCAGCAGTGTTCAACCACTTGATGCTCAGGATGCTTAAAATAGTCAGTGCAGTATTTCCAGAATCTCCTCAATTCCTTTCCATATGAGACAGTTGGAGAAAAAGAGTATACAAGTGGATAATGGAAGTGATAGAGTTTGATAGAATTAATGGTACCATTTGTTAGTTTCTACTGGCTGAGGGTTTCAACTTAAACATGTGGTAATGATCGGTGCATTCACCATTGGAGTAATGACTGTTGTTTCACGCGATTCTTAAAATGGGCTCGCAAATTTTATTTACAAACTTCTTCCAAAGTACTTATAGAAATAGGTCACTAAAAGAGAAGCCATTGCTGACAGTGCTGCAACACTTACTGATCATGTGCGAATCGTTATAAAATATTGAGAGTTAACAAACTGAGTCACATACTAAAAAACGTGTTTTTCAAGTTTCTGGTCTTGTAAAACTGTTGCGCAATCCTTAAGAACAAAATACGTCAGAATGATGAATTGGTAAAAGACTCACATATGCTTAAAAAATCCAGAACAACCTAACTCGTGAATTTGACAATTTGATTTGCACCACCTTAATCCCTGAATTCTATTTTATTTTTAATTACTGCTGTTTAAATGCTGATCAATGTACAATTCACTTTAAATGTAGGAATAAAACTAACAGCCTAATTCCATATGCTCCGTTCCCATACTTCTAGAGCCATATCTTAAATGAGATACTGGAAGGAATAGTTAAGGGAGAGCAGCATGCCAGCTCACATCATACGCAGGCAATTTAGGTTAAAATATAAATACCTATGAACATACTGTGGTATATTTAATCTTATTTAGTTTGTAGAAGCCTTAGCAGAAGACTGACGACCATATTGTGAATGAGCTGAAGCCTTTGCAGCACGCATCCGGGCTAACCCAAGTAGAATGAGTTTTAACAGTAGATTTTTGAGAGAATGATGGCTTGAAACATAGACCTTAGGGCAAAAGAGGAAGGAAGGGGATGAACGTTCTGAATATCTTCAAGTAGACTACCATTAATTTCGTATTTGAAACTAAGAAAATGATCATAGATTACACCAAGATTTCGTGTGGATTCAACTTGAATATGAGAAGTATCTAAGTTCAGAGGATACCAGTTAGGAGTCCTCAGTGTGCTTGTGTGGGGTGGGGGGTTCCCAAAATATCAGGACCTACGTCATTGAGCATGTGCATGTAAGTTTTCAACCAGAAAGCAACTGCCGATTGGCTGGCAAGCAAGCATGGAGCGGCTCCTGGAAATGTTCAAATAATCCGCATCGTTAAGGGAGAAAATGACCTAGATAACATCTGTGTATGACATGGGGGAAAATCTCAGCTGCCAATCAACACTTTACCATGTGAAGACTGGCAAGAGTTGGGCTTAAGGTGGAGTATTGGGATATCCCACAGACCGGACTTTTGTGAAATACATGAAAAGGCAGAGTTTTCTGCACTTTATTTTCTTTTGTCAATTTTACCCTGGTTTTATTAAAATTATTTAAATTCCAATAATCAGGGCGTGGGGAATCGGAAGATCCAGTGAAGCTCTGGCTTATCCACAACAACTTGACTCATCTAATTGTGTAAATATTTGTTCTTTTTTTTTTAAATGTGCCATCAACATAAGTAAAACGATATTGTTTTTACTGGAGGGGATTTCTTTGCTGGGTGTGCCTTATTATTTTAAAGGGAAATGTTGCGATCGTCACCTTCTTATGTGATTTTGTGTATTTTATCTATTTATTTTTATTAATATTGGCAAAGGTAAACCAGGTCTTGTGTAACCCTCTGTTAATTTGCCACCTGCACTTTATTAGCCACACTTTATCTGGGAGCAGAAGGACCGAACAAGGACTGACCTAGCCTTCAGAAGTTACGTTGGCGACCCCCAGGGGCTTTTTGACCCTTTGTCTGATTTTGAAATAGCGTCATGTATTCGTTGATTGTTTTTCTTGTGCAGTGGTCTGTTGTAAGCATACTAATGATGTGATTATGATGTACGTTTCTATTATGTGATTCATAGGACATTTTGCAAAACGAGTTCTTTCTTGCACTCTGCTTTACATTTGGAAGCCAAAAATGGGGAGAAATTCAGTTTAAAATAACAAATATTACATATTCTGTGTTTCCACACTTCCACATTTATCTTGAGAAAAATGATACTACATTTGCGTAAGTAGGCCTATTGTCTACAACAAGTAGAGCCACAAAATGCAACATTAAGGCATCAAATTTTCACAATGAAAAATGACCTTTGGGTTGTGTGGATAGCAGAGGTATTTAGGCCTGTAATAAGCTGCCAACCAAGGGAACCTCCTAACCCCATACATTTCAGAAAACCAAACACCTGGGACGGTCCATGGTGGTGTGACTTACATGGATCCCACATGTTGTCTTACCCAGAATGCCCTGCAAACCTCAAAATGTTGCCAAAATCAAGCATTTTTCTCATGTTTCTGTGAGGGAAAGTTCTGGAGTCTGCAGGGATCGACAAAATTCCTACCACCCAGGGTAAATTATAATTCTTCCCTTCTGCCCCCTCCTTTTGGGAGGGGTGGGGAGGCTTGTCACTTTCTTCAGGGCAGCCCCAACACTATTCATGAAGCTACTGATTTATATCCATCCTAAGGTGTGATACAAGGGTCTAGGCCTACGGCTACAGTTACAGCCTATTGTTCAAAAGATTTTAAATTCGTCCAGCAATATGAGGTGGACTCTGGTAAGCATACATTTGCTCTTTCTAAACCCATTGTTCCCAGAAGTCACTTAAAGCCACATTTTACCCTCTCAAGCAACATTCCATTCCGTTTCATCTATAGTCCTATGCAAACAACGCCCTGTGGTTTTTGTATTTATGCCAAGAATGTTTGTCAGCCAATCTGAGTGCGATCTAACAAATACATACCATCCACGTACAAGGATGTGCTTGTTTCTTGAACGGTGAATTTTTGCATAAAACAATTGCCTTTTGCATATTTTGAAATAATTCACCAACACATATTTTGGAAAATAATGCAGCAAATAAGCAGCATTGCTTCAGCCACACCTTACTTTAACCAACCTTAAACACGCATGTAGCACTGACCAAATGAACAGTTATAATTTTCCTACAATAAGTGTTCATACGGTGCAAAGGAACAAACAACTTTCAGGTGGCTTAGGGGCATTTGAGCAGCTCACTGTAGCAGATGTATTAGAAGCTTTGTATGTGCAGAGAGGGCCTCTTCACGATAGTCCTAGAGACCTGTAAAGTATCAGCTTATCATTAGCTCACAGTAAACAAATGACATGAAATGCTGCAGTCAGGTGCTGTACATCCCAAACGCTCACCTTTTCAGTACTGACTCCAGCTTCTCCATATTCAGCCTCTGAGCTCGAAAGTCTCTGGCCACATCCTCAATCATCCTCTCGTACTGCTGGAGCAGGCCAAAATCAGAGGTGGCGTGGATCTGCTGGTACACCTCGCAGAGCTGTTCCCGGCTGCAGCAAGACAATGATGAGCCGATTAATAAAACCAAATACAGAAATGTGTAACTTAAATCAGCAAAAAGTATGACATAAGTTGTTGACAACTTAAGAAAAATGGGCAAACATGTATGTGTCCTGCCCATGAGGTATGCATTTCTATCAAGCTGTGCAAGAAAGATGGAGATTCATATACATTTATCTAGTCTGAGTACCACGGTCTTCTCCATGACCCTATTTTATTCTGCAGTTCAGAGGTCTGCTCTCTTTCAAAACCTTTCATCTAACACTCCTGTCTGGACCATGACTTTAAAACTCCAAGAGATCCTGATACCTATGTCCCCATAATATAATAAGATCCCCCATTCCCATCTTCCATCAAATCCTGAAGGTATGTAATGAACGTTTCCCACAAGGGTTACTGCCCCCTCTAATAGCTAGCGTCTGACTCTGTCTCTCCTTGGCGTCTTCATTTCTTCCTGATCATCCATTCACACTACTGAGAAAAAAGACCTTTAGTTTTCTCACTAAGGTTCTGCTTTACAGTAATTATCTAACTTACTTTTCAATGTAACTTTGATCTTTCCTCCTGAAAACTTCAGTTTGTTGAAATTTCTAGCATGGCACATTTCTTATTTTCCTTGTATCATTTCCCTGAATCAGCAGAGGCATTTTTGTTAGCTCTGTTTTTCTGTACTTACTTACAGGATCAGGATTAGCCTCTAGGGCAATGAGGCAGTGTCTGATGGGCTGGTCTGAAAAGTCAGTTTGTGTGCTTTTTTTAGCTGTTGATATCCCCAATGTTACCACAAACCTTGCCTTTAGCAAGCACAAATACATTTGATCCCACATACCTTACAAAATACAGCTGTAGTCTTCCGTTACACATTCAGAATTGGCTGTATTTGCAAACATGGGCAACTGGCAAAGTTCAGCCAGTTTTCCCATTACTTTAATTATTATTGCTGAATTGCTCTACTTTTGGTTTGGTCTTTTGGTTCCCAAGTGTCTTCTTACATGCATTGCATTTAACTGTTGCTGTGAACGGATCAGTTGTCCTCCAACTCCACCAGTTATCTGGGGTGGGTACCAGTAGCGGCCGGCACAAATCTTGAGGGGTTTGGGTAGATTTATTGGCCTATGAATCTGGTCAGGCATTTGGTCAGATCTCTTAGTTGTGAATGGCCCTGCCTGAGATCTGTGATATAATTTTCTGAACCTGCTTGAGAGTCTGTGTTTTAAGAGAATGCAATGTGGAGTCAGAGCCCTACACACCTTTGGGCCTTGGCTGCGGAATGAGTTATCACTGTCTCTACGGACTGATCACCAGCTTTTTAGGAGAGAGTTTCTGCCTTTTTTCGGTTGTTACCTGTGCTTGCTGTTGAGCATATGTGCCGCCCTCCACTGCACTATACCAGCTACACAGATGATATTCATGCTCAAGAAAAAATGTAGTAATGTGTTCTATATTTGTCATTCATGCTTCTGCTGGTATCGCTGTCACGTCATTACCCCAGCCTTTTGTCTTTTTGTCACGTATTTAAAGTTGTGTGCTCCTTAGTGCTCAAATACTCTTCTTTTTACAAATCCAATGATGATGTTCTGCCTCCTACTCGAGTTCGTGGTGTGACCATTGAGAGGATTGCCTCTAAGGCAATTCATGCCATAGCATGGTGTGAGCTCTACCCTCCTCGCCTTTTGATTTCCTTATTTTGCTGACCATTCTTCCCAGAGCCCCAGCACCGTACGACCAAAATGTATGCTCTGGTTGCCAAGTGCCAAGTATTGAGGGATTGGTGAGTACACAGGTTCTGTAATAAAGGTGCTCAATACTATTCTTATGTGGCAGTACTAAGCATTTTAGCTGCCTATGCAAATTTGACTCTACATTGGATGTCTATATTAGAGATTAAATAGTTGTTCACTGTAGTAATTTAAAAAAAAGATACATCAACTCGTACATATTTTGATCAGGCGTTGCCTTAGAATTTGCCTACTGTCCGTCAACTCTACCATATAAGGTGCTTCTTTATTCCATCTACTTTGCTTCTGCACAGTGTTTAATTGTTAGTCAGTAATACTTATTTCAATGCTCATAGCAAAGAAGTCAGTGGTTTTGTGTCCATGATTGTAATATTCGTGGGCATATGTAGCTTTTTCCGCACAACAATCTTTAAATGTCAGTTGAAGATCATCTAGTAATCTGTTGGTACCAACAAACTAATAAGTCACTAATGTTTCCCTCTTATCTATTTTTCTTTACTAAATGCTCTGCATCACATCTTTGGACTGTGAGCATGTCTAGGTGTCCTCATGTGTCTTTAGGAACAGCAATTGCTTTTACTTTAGATTTTTCCAGGGCATCTCATCCACTCCACATTCAACCCTCATATATAGGACATTCTTCTTCTGACACTGAACAGCAAGAAACCTATATATATATATAATTTTCGAAGAACGGTGCAACCTAATTAGGCACCAAAAGGCTGCACAATATCCAAGAGCTCGTGGAAAGTAGAAAATGAGCAGAATTCAAAAAATAATTCATATGAAAAAATTATATATATATATATATATATATATATATATATATATATATATATATATAATACAATACCATTAGTTTCTCCCCTTCAGGAGCCTCTCTTGCCCAAGGCTGGTTGAAAATTCCAATCCAAGATGGAGAAATAAGGCGGCACCACCAGGATGAGATTCCAAATCCTTATTATCCTTTCATTTATTAAATTCTAAAGTGCTCGGTGCTCATAAACATGGTAACGCGTTTTGGCCGTAGCCTTCAACAGACTACAAACTATATGTAGTGTGATCTGTGAGCAGGGTCGGACTGAGACAGAAAATAGACCTGGGCACCATAATAAAAGTGGCTCCCATTAGCAAATCAGAGAGCTAAAAGAGCTAAAAAGTGGCTGTTGCAACAGAGTACTTTCTATTGAAATTCTAAATTAGGCCCTAAATCTTGTTTCAGCTTACAAAGTCAAAATTCTGAAATATGTAATTTACTTTACACTATGTTATGCAAATGATCGGTTTTTGTGTTTTAATGTGATTATTCCAAAATCTGAACCATATTATGACCCACATGGTCTGGGTTAATTGTTTTTGAAGCTATACAGAGACATAGTAAACACCACCACTTACAGCACTTTACCACTGAAAAGGATTAGCTGCGCTTATCTTCCTTACATAGGTGGGGCTCCTATTGCAAAGGTCATGCTGACCCACCCTGTGTCCCTGATTGCCTGGAACAACAAAGTCCTGCACTGACAGGTGTGCTGACTGACGCATATTTACAGTTCAGGTGGAGACGCCGTGCTTTCATTTGGAACCTCTGCACTATCCACACTGCGACTGAATCGGGCACTTTGAAATGGCAAGCAGACCACCCTGGAGAGATCTTAGTTTGGTATTGGAAGCATTACAAACGATGTGAAACAAAGGACAGCAGCTGCATCACAAATATATCTTACGGTTCCCCAGCATAGGGTTGCCCAGTCCCCATTTCCTCTTAGTACCATATGTTTGACAGTATTGTGATATTTATGCGAGGCCTGCACTTTTGCCTTTCCCTGATTACTGGCTGATGACCGCCAGATGCAAAAACCTCAGCCCCCTTTGTGCCTCTGTTGGAGGGTGCTCCAGGATGGAGATGACCCTGGTGTGAGGGGAATCCCTCTACACAAAGGCTATGCCTGGAGAACAACAAGGAAAGAGTACTTGAAAGGAGCCCTACCCTCAACCAGTTTTACAGTTTCAGACAGTGGATCCACATGTCCTGTTTGCCATTTGTGTCTAAAAGTAGGACTACATTTTTGGTTCCAGTTCCAAGTCTTCTATGGCCAAAGACTAGTGTGTTCCATAGAGTGCAGCCAGAGTTGGAGCTCTTGATGGAAGAGATATATACCGATCCTGAAGCACCTAGAAGCCTGCTGTCTGATGAAAGAGGGAAGGAGCCTGCTTCACCCCGAGGAGGGGTGACTGTCAAAGAAGGAGAGAGGTGCAGCACATTCCTAGTGACCGTGGGGCACCCAGAGGAGCAAATGGCTGGATAACAATCAAGGAGGACCAGCGTTTCAGAGGGTTATCAAAACGTTCCCTGTTGTAACAAGAACAGCAACACCAACACATTTGCCAAGGTCTGGTTGAGGCTGTAAATGTGTTGTGGTCAGCTTATTCTGGACTGCAAATACTGAAGTTGTGATAAGCCTGTGCGGAGCTGAAATTGCAGACAATATGATTGGCCAGTGTGAAGTATATGAGCTAACAAGCCAAATATTCCCAAGCACTGCTTTGTCGTGGACCCTCTGGCCCAGGGTGGCGCATTGCCAGACCCAGAGGCTCAGGACACTCACTGTTGGTAGAGCAGGACCATGCAGTATCCAGACTGTCTCTCTCATAAACCAAAAGACTCTTAGCTGGTGAACTTTTGAATGCAGCCCAGCACTGGAGGTGAGAGACACTTGTGGACTGCCTGCAGCAAGCTGACATTCATCAGTGTGTGTAGGCATGTGTCGAGGTACTGGGCAGGCCATGGCTGACCTGTGAGGACTGATTTCATCCATGAGTGTGTAGGGGACTAACCAGACTGAGTTCTCTCTGTTTTAGAGGCTATTTAAACTGCACATGTGCCAGATTCCCACTAGTCCTGCAATCCCCTAGAGTTAGAGTGGACAACTCAGAACCAGGGAGAGAGCCTGGAGACAGTAGAAACGGTGAGGGAGCAGGTTGGGTTCAGCACTTGCCAATTTAGTGCCCAGAGACACCAAGGGGCCAATTTCTACATTGGTGGTAAAATACTATGAAGAGTATCCTTACCACCAACATATTGGTCCGCCAGCCGGATTTAGAAGCGGGCGGACCTTTGATGTAACCACAGTGGAGGCTACACTGGATATACACCTTTGGTGAATTTTTTGAGATCGAATGGGATATTTAGTGTAAATCAAGGCACAGACGTAGATCGACCAGCAAGGTAGGCTTTTAGAACACAGAATCGAAGCTGTCCGATTAACTATATTTTCACGAATGCTTTTTTTTTTTTCATACAATCAAGAGCTTTATGGTGAAACAGATTTGTGGAAGTGACCTTTATCCTTTCCATAAAGAGTTAAATATTAGTGCTACCATGGATGCAGAGAAGGTCCTTGTGTAACTAGTAGCTTTTCCTAGAAGACTTACGAGATTTTGTAAAAAACAATTGTTATTTCTGGCCAACTGTCAACAAAACCAAGAAATTCAACTCCAAGAAGAGATATCTGATAACTTTATGGAGTGGCATAATAAGTGAGGTAGTCTTATGCATAAGGATGGAGTTGCACTTAAATGGGAAACTATCGAAAATTGCCCAGGCTGTAATGAGGAAAGAAAAGATGTGCATTCATAGCACCAAAATAAATACAAACCATTGATAAACAGTAAGAAAAAGATTTATAGGGAGAGGTGTTGGAAACAAATGTTGAAAATAATTGAAGCAAAGAAATTAAATAGATTTTGGCAGCTGGAATATCATGGATCAGGGAGGGCAGCAATAAAAACGAGCTGTATAGTGGAAGAAGAGGCGTGGATGACATATCTGGAAGAGATGTAGGGGAGGGGAGCGTGTGCAATGGGAGGAAAGAGTCATAATAGATAGTGATAGTCTGTTACTATTTAACATTAGGAATATTAAGGACCCAATATGGTCATTAAGATTAACAGAGCATCAGGTCTAGAAAATTTACCCACCATTATAATTAAAACAAATGTGGATTGGTGGGCAACATGTTATTTAGTGTTTCAAATAATATCGGGTCAGTTTTCTGAAAATTGGAAGGGTGCAGTTATCAGACCAATCTTCAAAAAGGGTGATGCAAAACAAACAACAACAAAAAATACAGGTTAATAAATCTACTTGATGTAGGGGAGAAATTGTTTTCCAGAATAATCTTGGGTAAGCTGAAGGAATGGGTAGAAACAAATAACATAATTTCTATATAACGGGGGTGGCTTAAGGAGTGACATTCTACTACAGACCATTGTTTTAGTTTATGGTCGTGCTCGGTGGAGCAAAGGGGCAGGTTGTTCTGCTGCTTTGTGGATTTTAGCTCAGGGTTTGACTTGGGGTGGGGTGAGGGGGATTGGGAAGTTCCATGGAAAATTTGACATATTTAGAGATACCACCAAGTTCTCTCCACCAAGTTCTCTCCTTGTTTTAAAAGAATTGCATTTGCGGAACTGGGCACAAGCAATAATTGATGGTGAAGGAGGGCTGACCCGGAAAATACCAATTAATAATTGATTGTGACAAGCCAGTGTATTTGCACCTTTACTCTCTCCCTGTTTTAAAGGAGATCTACCATCCGTTTTACCTTTGCCCAGAGGCTTAAGCCCCAAAATGAATGTCATGCTTAGAGCATATCTTTTATATGTGGATGATATTGTCATTATGGACATGACTGAGATTGGCCTTAAAAAGCCAATCTCTAGTCATGAATACTGATGTAAGATTACATTGGTAGCAAATAGTGATATGACCAAAGTGTCCTGTTTAGCGAGGAGATCGGGAAAGCCAGTAAGGTAAAATTTGAATTTAAGAAGTAATAAAGTTGAGACAGTAAACAAATATTAATATTTAAAAGTATGGTTTAAACAGAAATTACAGTGGAATTATTTGAGTCAAGAGCACTCTCCTCTGTGAGCGGGCATAAAATATTTAGTAAAGATTATGAGGGTTCGTCTATAAGACCAGTTATATCTGCTAATACGCCTATGATTTGTACACAATTTCAATATGGGGTGGAAATTTTAAGTCTTAGCGTAAAACATAATTGGGAGACTAAAGAGGGGAAGTGTTTAAAAAGGCAGTTGTCATTACCAAAGCCAACAATGGTCCAGGCAATAAAAATGGAAACTGGTGTAGCACCCTGAAGTTATTTAGCACATGCAGAGGTAGTAATGTTTTGGCTACACTTGGAAAGTAGGGAAGGGCAAAAGATTTCTAGCCTCAGCAAAAATGAGATTACAACGAGTGAGTTGAAGTGGGTAAAGGAAGTCAGAAAAATGTTGGAAGATTAAACATAGCAAGCCAAAACCTACAAATATCCACCACAAAGGCTGAATTCCATATAACCTCAAAAGCAAGATTACATGACTCGAGGTAATTAAGAGGAAAATCTCAATCACTTCTGTGCAGCCCTCTTGGCAAAATGGGGAATGGTTCCCACATAAAGAGGCCTTATCGAATCCAACACTCAACTATGAGCAGGTAAAGTCTCGAATTGCTTTATTACCGTCATATGAACTGAAATGTGAAAAAAGAAACAATAGACATTAATGGGAAATGTACCTGTGCACTAAATGTAAAATGCAATTGTTTGTTTATTCTTTTAAATTGTCAAATGTTACTAATGCTTCATAAAGCATTTTCAAGAATACTTTCTCTTAAATATGGTACTTTTGAACACAGAGAAGCAACGGAGCTTTTAACTGAGATGAAATATCTAGGTGTATCATGTGCAAAAGGAAGATTTTTGATTGTGGTAAAATAATTTTAAAAAGGGTTTTAACTTATCAGTTGCTCATAAATAACATGGAAAAGGTATGTGGAACATCAAGACCATATGTTAATGTATGAAGTAAATTGTGTATGTTGTATGTTGATTTTAGAGTGTATTGTATTATGAGAATTGTGTACATTGTTTTATGGTGGTTTAATAAAGACTGTGTTTTTAATAAACGTATGTTTTTTTTAATTTTTATTTTTTTGTAATGACTTTTGACAACTTTGCTGTGACAACGGTTCTGGCCAATGCTTTAAAATGACTGCCAGCCCAGCAGTTGTTTCTAAATTTGGCAGAGAATACTCTGTTTGTCAAATTGTAAATCTGGTCTAAATTGGTTCCTCTGCTAATAGTGTGTAGTATTGAGAACCACCATGTAATAAAATACTTTTGTTTCTTAAAAGACGAGCACTGGGATGGACATTCTCTTTGAGTTGTTGACTGATTGTTGAGCATGAGCACTACCAGGCTACCTCCCTCAGAACTCTGTTACTGCTCTGCCTCTTTACCCTGACTGCCATATACAGAAAGAGCTGTGCTTGGGCCACTTTGAAGTGCCATAACGGGACAGACCCCGGAGCATCAAAGACAAACAACCTCAACCCCTAACTGTTGAGGGCATGAAGCCCCTGCTTGTTCCATGGCCCCCTGAACAATGTCTGATACTATCCTTTCTGCCTTTGAGTTTTGCAGGAATAAAATTCCACATGGAGCAGGTGACCTTGTTTTAAAAAAACACTTTAGCCTCTACTGAATAAGCAAGAACTAGTTCTCCACTAGTTGAAGATCTTGGTTAACCAGTCAGAGGGTGGGGCTTCTCAGTGGCAAAGCATTGGGTTCCTTCAGTTGAGAGAACAAAGGTATCAAGAAACTAAAAGACAGGATGATATGTTTAGGAATTGGGAGAGTAGAAATGGAAGCATTTGGGCTTGACTCACAAAATATCTCTGTGTGTATCTGCAGCCTACACATGCATATATTCTTTCTAGCAAGTGTAAAAGCCATGTTAATGATTCATTTTTTAGGAAACGGACTTACGGTCCACTGGAGATCTTCAATGGGAGGTCTTACACATACATCTAACCTCCTGATTGTCACTGTAGATGGAAGCATGCACATTGAAGCTAGTTCCAATCTAGTTAATGCCATGGGAACTGATACACATCAGGGACAATCATAGGAATGTCACTGACAACAGCAATCAAACCATGTATGCTAACAGCTATAATGTTTTGAAGTATTTTGTCAACGGGCCAAGGAATGTTTTTCAAGTGATTGATTTATGGAGCATAGCGCCGCATCACCCCTGAATTGTTTGAAGAAGATTTTATTTTTCAAGAATGTGTTCAATTTCAGTCCACAAAACCCAAATAAACAGACATAAGATACATTGAAATTTAAATAACATCTCACTGGGTAATATTTGATCTATTCCATATTAAGATTGATTTTAAGGTCATAGTGTTACCATATCATATAAATAGCAGTGTATCTACTTTCTAAAACTCACTTTTGCAAAAAAACAAGTCACACAGTCCTAGTTGTAATACTTATTTTCTCCCATACACAGTACAATCAACTTGCAATGTTATGTTTAAAATCTTTAGAAAGTCGAAGTATTTAAGCACATGCATATTTTTAGTGGTGGTAATCAAAACATCCCTCATCAAAGACTTTTGACTATGGGATCAGCTAGATAGATATGTAATGGGCACCCATTAATCAGAAAGACCACAATAATTCAGCACAGACCATCTCAACAGCACCCCTTTGATATCTACTTTATCTTTATCCTTTTCATTTTGCTATCCATGACTTGGGACTGGTCTGGGAGCAACTTTACATAGCCTTGCCATGCTTTAGAAATGATAATATTTGAAATTAAATAAGAGGTACTCTGATGCACATAGTGGGTAGTGAGATCTGTTTCCTAAAATTGTGGAGCATAATGTATGAGAAATTGTGCTTTTATTAACCTGAGATAACTTTATTTTTCATCCATCTTGAATGTGACACCATAGTATACCATATGATAGTTTCTGTTGTTATTATTGTGCTGTAATAAAGGATTTTAGGCTTTGCAGTGAATGAAATGTACCTATTCAAGGAAAACCTAAGTGTTTTCGACTAAACGCATTATGTAACAAGTCATGTCACATGTACAGACTGTGGAAATGTCTCAGTCTACTCTAGATGAATGATGGGAGAATCTGCAAATGTATTCTGTAGTAAAATGTTTCTTTTTGCTTTTTTCTTATTGTTGAAAACCCTGTGAACCACATACACGATTAGTAAATGTATGAAATCCTACAAAAGGATGAGATTATTCTATGCAAGGAAGACACGTTTCCCTTTCTTAGACTGCGAATCAAAGCTAGGTTTCCAGTAGAAGTTTACTGAATTCTTCTATGTATTCTTTATGATTTATATACTTATCATACGAATAGATTGATTGATTGTCCAGCGTATGCATTTCTGTAGATATCCCTGAGTAAACCTTTTAACTTTAGTCCTTATCTGCCATTGTTAGAGAAATGCTTCTAACATTATTAATGTATAAGATCTAGTAAAAGCAGAGAGATTGGTCCAACCGGGAGCAAAGTCAAAAGAGAGACAGGTTTGCTCACTGACAGAAGGTTAATGAAGTTCTGATATCAGGATCGTGCTTAATTGATGTTATCCTAATTACTGTCCCACATTCTTCCCCTTAGCGCTAGTCCACCCAACGAGCTGTCCTTCGTCTCTATTTAGTAACTATCTGTATTCTGCTTAGACCCCTATCATCTTCTTCCCAGTCCTTTGATTCAATTGCTTCATTGAAAGCAAGGTGTAATAGTACTACTTCTCCCAATCCTAAAGACTGCAAGGCTCAGTTACTACATTTAAAGTAATTCTATTAAAATACAGTATGTCAGTATAACTGTTGTTCCAGGTACCGTTGTTGCTATGGTCAGTTCCAGGGAGTAATCATACACTGTGAAAGCTTTTTGGGGTCAGGTTGGCAAATCATTCTAACACTGCAGTATCATCTATGTAAAACAACTGGATGCATGTTTTGTCCAATCATAGGAGTGGAGAGGGCAGTATCTTGCTCACCTTAATTCTGAAAGGTGTGGGTTGATTAAAGAGGGCACAACTGGGCAACCTTGCTTGACCCTCTGTCAGTGTACTACTTATGCAGATAGGCAACTTTATTTTACAGCCCAATTAAATCCCAAATGCTGGAATACAATAGCTGTATTACTGTTATCAAATAATGTGGTATCCCCCATTTCAACAGCTCAGTCACGGATGAATCATATACCATTTACAATTTCATGGTTTCTTTGCCACAACGCTGCTGGCAGGCTTTTTGTAGAAATGGCCTTGCAAAATTTGGTTTGCATCCAAGGTATATGATTAGATTCCTATGTCAGGATTTTAGACTGTTGGATAACAGTCTTGTAAATATCTTCTTTGGTGGAAAAAGCATTGCTTACAGCTTAAACTATGTGTTATTCTCCTTTTTTAAATACTGACACAGGAGTTTTGCCACAAAGCTGGGACCTGAGGTTTCATTACATATCCCTCAAAGTAGAGCAGCAGCCCTGCCTGGGACCAGTGATGCTCTCTGCTGCCTTGACCCATCGATACTCCTTGTCTTGTTCCAAAGAACTATCTGCTGTTTAGAGACATGTATGCTTGTTACTGCCTGGGGCCATTGATATTTATTGCCGTCTGAGGCCAGTCCTGAGTGACATAGAAGTAAGTAGTTAAGAACCTGGTATAAGACGACTTCAGGGCTCACAGGTCATCCATCCTATGTAAGGCAGGTCTAGCAAACCTAATCCTATTTTTAATTATGAATTCAGGTTCGTTTAGTTAAACTACTCATGGCATAAACACATAACATTAGGGTGCCCCAAAACAAAGACTAAAACAAGAATGGAGAATTATCTTTGCACCAGTTATCTTTTTCAGATGCTTGCATTAGTGTCACTGAAGTGTCAAGCACATGGCATGTAAGTGTCACACACAGGCAAACTGCAAACAAGGAAAGGTAACGTGCATGTGATGGGATAGAGAAAGGGCCTGTAATTCGAGGAGATGGCCTTTTGTTACATTCTTTGGCATTGCTGATATCTGAGTGAGAGGTGAGGTGAGCTTTTGGTGCACTTTGGAATCCTCTCATACATGGGCCGCTGAAGGAGCGAGGGAAAGCTTGTGAAGAAGGAAAGGGGGCTTGGTATTCACCAGTCTCTTCTTCCGTTATTGTACCCATCCTCCATATGCACTAGCCCCTCTGCTTTAAAAACACTGCTTCTATTGCAATGTACCACAGCCTTGTAGGGAGGCAAGATTAAGTCAATACACAACACGTGCTACACTTCACATGCGGACTCTGGGCCCAGGGCTGGTGTATCCGCCCCAGTTTTCGGAGAGCAGTCGGAGAGTATGTGCACTATAGTCCAAATAATCAATATGCAGCACCCATTGTCTCCGTCACACCCATGGGTCTGTTACAGTGCCTCACTGACCTAAGGGGCAGAGATGCCAGTGCTTATGCATCATGTGAGTGATATGCATGCTTATATGATTCTCTTTTTTGTTAATCCACCTATCCTAGCTTTTGGAGGGAGAGAGAGAGAGAGAGAGAGAGAGCATCCTGCTGCATATTCACCAGTCCCTGTTTCTTTGAATCCCTCTGAGAGGAAGTTTCAGAGATTAAGATAAGGAAGGATTCAGTACAAAAGAACATAAACAACCCGAGCGTTCTAGTGTACATGCTTATCCCACCCTCCAAAACACAGGATAGATAGGTGTTTGCTGATGTCTGGATTTTGAACAGAGGGTCGGGTGAGCATGTGTACTTGCGCTGACACGTGCTGTGTGTATATATACATTGGCCCCTTTCTCTTCCTTTAATACATTCTAAAGTTACAGATCCATCAATCTACTCTGCCGTAGTGCCTAAAGGGAAGCATGCTACTTATTATTATTTTTATAGTTAAAACAAAGTAAAAGATTCCTGAATAATGTCTGACAGATGGCCACCCCTAAACCTGGTGAGCACACTACAGCTGGAACATGAACCTGAGCATGTGCCAAGTTTGGACTGGCCAATGAAGTACCCTGGCACTTGGAGGTAGGGGCTGCTTTTTGGACTGCATGGTCTGTAATGATCCACCGCTGAGAGTCCTTCCCTAAATAATACAGGACCTATTCACAAAGGTAAACTTACACATGTAGATTTACGCTCCTTTAAATTCACTCTTACATTTAGTAGTTACTTTACTACTTTTGCCTACTCCCCATTTAGGAATGTAATGTTAACTCCATTACATATACTTGCATATCTCCACCTCCTGGAAACAGAGGGTGGAGACAAATTTACAACTGTAAAATTACTACTAGTAACTTTTCACACATTGGTGGACGAGCGAGCTCTCTATAATAAAGTATATGGAAAAGTAAAAAAGTTTTATTAAAGTTGTAGAAATGTAGTAAACATATTAAATGGTAAATATTAATATAAAATAATTTTTTTCAACCTATAAAAAAGTTACAGATCTATTATCTTAAAAGCGTATTAAAATATTGAATGTAAATATATTTAATGGATGCATAATTAAAGATTTATTAAATATGCTTCCTACAGTAAAATGTTTATTTTTATGTAATATGTATTGAAAAGTTCTAGACGTTATGTACAGAATTATTTTAATTCATTCATTTTTATACAAATGTTACATTTGTTTTTTTAAAT
The DNA here is from genome assembly GCF_031143425.1 of Pleurodeles waltl. Classification (NCBI taxonomy): domain Eukaryota; kingdom Metazoa; phylum Chordata; class Amphibia; order Caudata; family Salamandridae; genus Pleurodeles; species Pleurodeles waltl. Next base: position 405,426,519 of record NC_090440.1, read on the forward strand.
GTACTAAAATATGTTTAAATATGCTTATTTAACTCTAAATGAAATGTGTGTGTGTGTATATGTATGTGTGTGTGTATATATATATATTTTTTTTTCTTTAAGTTGAAATAAGTTAACTATTGTTAACATTATTTCCTGTGTTTATTTTAAGTACCTGCCTCCATTATTCAGTTCCAGTGGGGACCATTTGTTGTACCGAACTTTCTCTCCGTATCTTAGCAGGAATACATTTACAACAGTTTTGAGACATTTGGGGTGTTATAAGTATAGTATGTGAACAGCAATGGTGTGTTTTCCCCCCCTGAGCCCCTCCTTATTCTTCCATTTAACTCCTCCCCAAATCTCTCTCATATAGCAGTAAGTAGCCCCTATTTTCCAGCCACTCCCACTGCAATACTAAAAGGTAGGCTTACATGTGCTGGAAATGTCTGCAGAGAAAAGATAGGAGAGGCGTTGATCTCCACCCATATGGCAGTGAATCACGTTTTGCAGTACGTAGGAGTACTACTGTAGCACTACTAAATTTACTACAAAAAAGTTTGTGAAAAGGCCCCAATATTTCTAAAACCGTGCTTTAATTTGCACCGTTTCAACCCATTTTTCCCCAATCATTTATTTGGGGGAAGGCACTTCATAGACAACAAAGACTATGCTATGGACGTAGAAATGTGGGGCTGGTGTGAACATTCTCGGCAGTGCTCATGTGAGTTACCATTCAGACCTTGGCTTGTGCCACGGGGAAGCGCATTCTCTTGCCACCATACTTGAGAAATATGGACCCTGTCAAAAGAGTTTCCGTTTCCTTTATGTGCGGTCCTTTCAGTGTCTACTAGGATTTTGTTTTGCCTTTTGCTGCGGAACAAATGCACTAACCGGTTCTGAAAGTGTTAAGAGCTGTGTGTTGCCGAGGGAGGAAGACGTCCTTCTTTATTTCTCAGCTGTGTTAAAGATCGGTTGCTGATTTTCAGCATATAGTAACATGATGGAAAAGCAAAACTTTAAATAAATGGGACTACTAAGTGATAGCAAAAATGGTCCCGCCTTCCAATTAACCAAGCACCCTTAAAAGCTAGTCACTGTTGCACTAGACATTACATAGAAAATTGGCAAAGCCAAGTGGCCTTGCCTTTCACGGGCTTACCTGGCCTTTTGGTTTTACCAATGCTTTTTGCCAATGCTGACCCTCATCAGCAAAAAAAGGAAAGCTTGTTTACAATGCGATACAGCATCGGTAAAATAAAATAAAAAGGGGGGGGTATCTCAGTGTGCTAATGTGCATGCATAGACCGACATGGTCAGGTATGTGTCCTGGCGTGGCTGCAATAAAAAAAATAAAAAAAAAAATATACCATTACAAGATGACAGATTCCAGCCTTCGAGAGGTACAAAATATGGGTGAAAGTGCATTAAAGATAAATAAGTCACCCAGGATCAAACTGTAGCCTCCAAAAAAGAAAAAAAAACATGTATTTTTTCAAAAAAAGAGATGGGACATGGGAGCATCAGGCACCTTCACTGAAATGCGACTGAAACATGAGCACAACATGTTCAGCCAGCAGCTTTGAAACAGTGGTCACTTTTCCACTGGAAAATGTGTGTATATCACATTTACAATTGATTCACCTAGTCACTGGACATATGCAGGTTATAATCTCATGTAAGAGCTGCATTACTTTACAGACACACAAATGCACAGAAGTATTTCCCAAAATATTGGGATAGAAGTGACACCTGAGTGATCATGATCATGGAGTGGGAAGAAACTATCCTCCATCACAAGTACGTCTGCTTGTATATTACATGCCGCCTTTTACCAAAACTGTGTGTGACCTGCAGATAAATATAGATGCCCAGCACAGCACCTTGGCTCAGTTGGGCACCACCACATTGCAGAATAAGAGACTACACAAATTAACAAGCATTTGCAATGGGTCTTTCATTTGCTCACGTTAAAGCTATTAGGGTTGTAAATTCCTAACTGAACTTTTCTTGCCATATAAATTGAAAGTGAAAAGTAAAACAGTTGACAAAAACAAGCCACTTCAAAGCGCCACAGCCACCATGAGCATGAAAGCAAAGGAGAGACACAAAGAAAAAGACATTCTCTCGCAAACGTATCGGCAAATGTGCAATTACGCTTGTAACAGGGTCGGTGTCCAAGGCGGTAAAAAAAACGCCTCAAGGAGGGATAAACGTAAAGCATTTACCAATGATAACAAAGGATTTATGAAAGGCAAGGCCACAAATGAGTGCTAGTGATGGGCATGCGGTGGGAGTGCTTAAAAGCCCATAGATCGGTTACAACAGGTCAAATCGCATGCACGCTCCACCTAAAAATTACATTTGAACTAAGATTGGTTAAAATGGGAAAATACAGCTATCATGAATAGTGGGTATTTCCCGCTGCTTGCAGGCTACGCATGCCTCACTTTTAGTTAAAGGTCTGCCTTCAGGATGTACCTTCTGGGGCAAAGAGCCATTGGCATAAAGCAGAAAGCCAGCTGGTCCAAGCCAAATAAGGCTAGAATCCCGCAAGACTAAGGCAGCCTTACAGATATCCACGGGCACTGGACGCGTGCAGGCCTACGTTAAGGGCGGATACTATGCACTGCAAAAATTGCAAACTACTATCTCATGCGGTGAGGCTGCATCAGTTACTACTGATACCTGACTTCTGGTTAGTGCTGTAGTTCACTGACCATAACTGCAGCATCAGACTCGTAAAGCAATGATGTCACCACTTCCCACTTTTCTCGCGCAGCACCAGACGTACACTAGACTAATGATTCTCCTGTCCGATTCAACCTCAAATATCATGGTTAGTTTCCTTCCCTCCCTTACTACTAGTATTATCATTTCATTATGCATAGCAGCCCATAGAGAAATATCCATTATTTGGAGGTGGCACATGCTTAAACAGTCTAATTTCCGGTCTGCTGTATAATTTATTTTACTCTCTACTTTTGTCTTTCCTCTGTCATCACAGCCATTTGATATCAAATAAACATAAACGCTATCACCAAATTTTGATACAACAAGCAATCACAAAATGAAACTTCTTGCTACCCTATATATTTTTTTTTAAGCTGCACCGGACTAGGCGTATGCAAAATTTTAAAGATGGATAGGTTTATAAAATTCAAAGCTTGCAAATTTTGAGAAACATATCTTCAGTGGCCATTCAGTGCAACAGGAAAACCATTCCTGCTGCACCGAAGGCTCATAAAAGGGCACACAGAGGCAACACTCCCACATCGCTTGGTCTAAGCACATACGGATGCATTTTCAAGTCCCAGACCTGCACTGCTTCCTGCCTACTGCGGCTGGCCTTTGCCCCTCAGTAGCCCACCACCACCCAGCTACCCTATGCCTTCTGTTGGCCTCTCCCGCCTTTTCCTCTGTGCTATTAAGTGAAAAAACTGTATGTTACTTTTCACATCAGCAAATACATAAGATAAAAACGCTTGACCGTGAAAAAACATATATGCCGACAGTGAAAGCTGAGTAGAATCTTTTTAAAACGGGCACTGGAAAAGCCAATAGGCTCGCCCAATAGGAAGGATGCGGCGCTATGGGCAGTGTAGGCAGGCGGGGCGCCCACTTGGAACTGAGGAACCAGGTTCAAGTCTCAGCATCACCTTCACATCCTGTGATTCTGGGCAAATCACTTTATCTCCCCTCCCTTGAAAATAAAAATGAATGTGAAGTTGTAAAAGTATAATTGGTGTTCAAATAAAGTATCACATAATTGGGTCGAGTTTACGCTAACTAAGAATGGAAAAAAATGAACTACTGCATCAATTGCAGTAAGAGTGGCAGAGGGAGACTAATTAAGTTAAATTAATCTGTATTTGGGCTCAGCTCCACACAGAGACAAAGAAGTGATGGCATCCCACGAACTGCCGAATTAAAAAGCAGCAAACATGAGTTATAATGGTGCTAGAAAATGGTAAGTGATGGGCGGGCAAAGAGCCCTTTTTTCTAGAGTTTTTTTTTTCTTCAGATAAAATAGTCGTCGCCATAGCGACCTTGAATGCACGCTGCCTGCAGGCTTGACCTAACAAGAGTTAAGATTAGCTATACCGCAAACTTGAAACATGTTTTCCTATCTTTTGGTTCTGCCAATGCTTGCTGACCATGCTGAACAGCATCAACAAAAAAACTAAATCTGGCCTAAGCATGACAATGTATGTGTGTGTGTGTGTGTGTGTGTGTGTATGCATGTATCACCATGCATGCACACTTAAACATCATGACGTGACTGCTATTCAGACTTTTGGACCCAAGTGTGATGATGCATGCTAGCTCATGGGTCACCATATATGTACATGTATACATCATAATGCCCATGTGGTAAATTAAAAATAAATAACATTAGTATGAAATTGCATTTAGAGAAAGGTGCAGTGTTACAGCAAACTTCAGCTGTTGGGCCTTCCTAAAAAGAAAAAAAAAAAAAAAAGAAAGTACTTGAGAGGGGAGGTGGTAAGGGAGAAGTGAGGGGTAAGTCAGTCACAATGAGGGCGGTGATTAGTGAGGCGTGGTTAAGCAACCCTGGGACCAGGGGAGGAAGATGCATTTAAAAAAATAAAATAAAAGCTGACACAGGTGGCAAAAACAACCGACAAGCTGGGGGTGGGAGGACAATGAGAGTTTGGAGGGCAGGGATGTGAAGGGGAAAGTAGCACTGAGGAGAGAGGGAGTAAGAAATCACATGCACTCCCATGGAGAGCTGAAAGCAAAAGAAAGATGTAGTTCCCTGAATGTTAGGATGCACGTCATACAATCAAAAGGATGGTATAGAAGTTATACTCCAAGGAACCAACATAAGAATAAGGAGAAAAACCACTGAAAAAGAAGCAAGCAAATGAATAAAAGGAAACAAGTCAAACAATCAAAAGGATGGTAAAAAAGCTGTGCTCCAAGGAACAAACATAAGAAGCAGGAAAGTCACTGAACACGAAGCAAGTAAATGAGACTGACAAGAAAGCCAACCAATGATCAGCAGTGGGCTATCCTCAAAGCCTGCTGTGAGTATTGGTTTAGTATACAATAGGTCTTTTGACACAGAGACCTAAAGCTAAGACCTAACAATAACTCCATTCTGAATCCACAAAGTCAGAGATGTTTTCAACAGTAAAGAACTTCAAGTCAAACAAAAACAGAATTTTGAAACAGAGCACTTATTTCCACTTTTTCAAATGTACATAAATAAACAAGCACCAGACTCTGAAATTAAATGATTTTGCAACTGAAATAAGAGTGCAGTTTAGACATAACAACTGAGTGACTGACGACTGCCTGAAAGTTAACCATTCCTCCTTGGGTAACAGTCTCACTCCCTGTTTAAATTCCAGTGGCTCCAGTGATGGCTGACATAAAAGTGGTGGGGCTGGTAGAGGGGGCACGGGGAGAGCGCAGGGTGGGGATGGGTAATAACAGCTGGCCAAACAGACATGTGCAGTTAAGGGGCACACTCCACTCTCCCCTACCATGACCTGGCCCCACCCCTCCCTACATAGGTTGACTCAGCCAGCAGCAGTAAAATAAAACAATACTGAAATATCTTTTTTTGATGTACTTTTTTTTTTTTTGCTGCTGGCTCAGAGCCAGCAGGGCAATGCTCCTTTGCCAGTGTGGAGGAGCTGCCAATGAGTGGCTCAACCAACTGACAGACTGAGCCTGACCCCCTGGGACCTACTCCAGCTCTAGTTCTGTGGAGCATCCTCAGTCATGGCTCCACGCCAGATCTTTGTTGAGGCGTACTCCTTGTCCCAAATGTCCCAAGATGCATAATGTACATCTGGGCTCAGCCATTTGCAAATCAGCCTTGACCCTGCTGCTCATGGGGACAGTGTAACCCGAACTGCCAAGTCAGGTCATACCCGGCTGCTGAGCCCATAAGTAAGGCCAAACCAGTCCTGGGTTGCTTGAGTTCAGGTTCAGGGAGGATCTGGCCTGGCAGTTCGGGATGGACTGTTCCCATGAGGAGCAGGATCAAGACTGATTTGCATATGGCTGGGTTCAAACTGAGGTGGCTTTGTGGGCGAACGAAAGATGGGTTGGAATGCTACCTCAACCGATTGCCAGTGGTTAGACTTATTGCAGGCTGCACCCCCCCCCATTACCTTTGTGTGTTTTAGGATATCAGAGTTGTGTTTCCAGTGGCTAAACTGCACGTTGTGCAGGCAGAAAACCTGAATTTAATCTTAACATAAATTTAGAAAAAGGACAGTGTTTGAGGTCCACATGTATTTGTTAGGTATTATTAATGTCTGAATGTTACTCTTCGTGTGATGAGATGGTGTGCAACATTTCAAGAGACACAGGGCTTGTTGAGTTATTAAAGATCCATTGTATGATTCTGCTCTTCATCTGAACAAAAAGCATAGCTGGTTACAAACGACCAAAAAACAGGGCCTACACTTGTTTCACGACTATAACAGCTAATGTGACGCTTCACAAGGGCCTAAGATGTACCACGATGAATGCTATATCATTTGCAAGGCCAAAGTATGTAAAAATTCCAGTCCAATTAAATGAGCAACAGTTTTACAAATACAGAGATTCTTTTCACTGACAGCAAAAAAGGGGCTCAGTAACTCTAAAGCTTATAAGTGTAATTAATGTAATTTCAGTATCATAACTGAGCTCCGAATCACGTTCGCTTGTTCAGTTTCAAGCCAAACCTTCCTTACTAGATCAAATTGTGTGACCCAAGGCAAACTTTATTTCACAGTGCCTCATTTCCATGAGCAACGAGTTTGAGAGCATCTTGAAGAAATTCGTGATTGGCACAATTCAAAAACATCAAACGTATATGGTTGCAAAGGCAATAATATTGCTTCTTAAATCACACCAGCCATGTATAAAGTGTGCATAACAAAGTGATATCACTCTTGGTTGACTCCTGGCAGTCATCGGGACCCAGGGATATTTTTGAATATTTCTAAATTTATATTTGAAACTATTAAGTTTTGAAAATGTTACTCAGTACGTTGGTATAATACACTGTATAAAATTTAAATACTCACAAATGTTAAAGAAATACACTTTTGTGAATATGACCGGTCTTTATCATATTTTACCTGATGTTTTTTATTTTGGGAAAAGGCCTTTACAGCGTAGGCATTAACACTAATACCTTTTTACCACGCATCATTTACCATGCATTGTCTTTACAATGTAATGCCTTAACCACGTATATACATTACCATGCATGTCTTTTCAATGCTCTGTAAGTGTATTTAAGGTAAGTATGTATGTATATTTGTGTGTACATCTATATATATATCTATATATATACACACACACACACATTACACATAGGTGCGTACATATGTATACATACGTACACATATATGTAAAAACATACATGTATGTGTGTAAATGTATATACATACATACGTAAATACGTATATATGTATATATGTCCATAAGTGTATACTATACTTAAGTACATACCTATATACATATGTATATTCATATATATGTGGCACGCATATGAATTGTGTGTGTGTGTATCTCTCTCTCTCTCTCTCTCTCTCTCTATATATATATATATATATATATATATATATATATATATATATACATACATATATATTAGAGTTTAAAGGTGGTAAGGGTGTTTTAAGGGTTTAGCAATAGGTAAGACTATAGGTAGATAAGGGTGTTTTAAGGGTTTAGGGGTGGGTAGGAGCATAGGGTGGTAAAAGATTTTTAGGGTTTAGGGTTGCGTAAGGGTATAGGGTGGTAAGGGAGTTTTTAGGGTGGATAGGGGGATTTGATGATAATGGTGTGTTTAGGGTGGGTAAGGGTATTGGGTGGTAAGGGTGTTTTTAGGGTTTAGGGGCGAGTATTGGGTAGTAAGGATATTTTTTGCAATTTAGGGGTGGGTAGAGGTATAGGTTAGTACAGTTAAAAAAGGGGGAATAAAAATAATTTTAAGAAAAGAGGGATGGTGGGGGCTGCTGCAATAAAAAAAAGTGTACATTTCAAATAATAAAAAAAAAGGGTTACAATCACTAACTATATATAGGTGTGTGTGTGTGTATGTATGTATATGTGTATATATATATATATATATATATATACATATATTACTTAGTGGTGGTCGCCACTAGGTAGCTATGGTTAGGACCTAGTTACTATAGAAAGAGAGTTTTTTGTTTTGCTAATAACTTTGGCACCATTTGATTAATCTTCACGAAATTCTCCAAGACAATACAACGCTCACTTCAGAGTCTGTCTGAAACGTTTTGTAGTGATCCGTCAAGCGGGGGCCGAGCAAAAGGGGGGTGGGGGAGGTCCCAAAAAGTGTTTTCACCATTCATTTTCCATAGGGATTTTGAACAGCGATAGCTCCCAAACCACTGGACAGAATTACACTAAACGTATCTCTTGGTCCAGAAAGAGCCCTTTTGTTATTTGGTGTAAATGCATTAAGTAGTTTCAGAGAAATTAAAGAAAATCCAAATTTGTGTATATAGGGACAAGAAGGATTTGCGATCCCTTCTGATCTTGTGCTGAGATTCCCTGCGGGTTAAAAAGCACTTTTTTTTTTTTTAAATTGCCGCGAATCTGCTGCAATTTTTTTTTATTTTTTTTTAAACGAAGCGCTGGCCCTAAGGTAACTATAATTCGCGCCCTCAATATGCATTGTTAATTTCCCCACATAATACATCACTCATGACTTCTTTGATAACATCATTTGATAATATCAGTGTAACATTTGCAGTAAAATTATTTAGCAGAAAACTGTGCATGTTAGGGGCGCAAGTTGTAGTTACCATAGGGTACGAGTTATACTTACTTGAGATACCCCTAACTATAACTGATGAATTTCTATGGTTTGGTACATTTAAAAGGTGATCCTAACTATAAAGTCCAAAGTTTTTAAGCATAGATTGGCCTAGCGCCATCCACGCCTAGCTTGAAAGCAACAGTCTTTTTGCCATTTGTACAGTAAAATCTTTAAACTTTGCTAGAAAAACAGACATTTGAGGTGAGCAAATCTAGAGTGTTGCTGATGTTGTAGAGTGCTCCTTATTGGAGCTGCTCTTCACCTAAACTTGGGAACTACCCAGTTCTCTCTCCTGTTTTGTATAATATATGGGTCACTCTAAACCCTGAAAGGATGTTGTTTTGAGATATATATATATATATATATATATATATATATATATATATATATATATATATATGTGTGTGTTTTGTTACCTTACCGTACACTTACTTTCCATTGTAAAGGTATGCGTGGTAATGGTATATACATGGAAAAGGCATGCATTGTATTGTCTTACATCCGTTAGCGTGATTTACTTGCCAAACGCTTCTTAGGGTTCGATCATGCTTTTACTCTTAGAGGCGAGTTCAACCTTGACTATTCCTATGAATTTGCTTCATATTCTATAACACCGATATTGTTTTTTTGTTTATGTATTTTTCATATTTGTTCTTTTTGCAGATTTCTATATCATAAACTTGGCCCAAGGGTGTTAGACTGCTCTACATAAGCACTAGATTACATTACTTTTTTTGTTTTAGGTTTGGAGGGGAGAGTTTAAGGGACTTCCCCTGAATTACAGGATGTTGAGTCGTGGTCGGGACTCAAATCTGTTCCTCCCACCCCCCCCTTTGTAGGCTGGCAGATCTGGCCGTTAGGCCACAGTAGAATTTAATATCTAGTTAAGTTAATGTTGCTGATTGAGATGTATAAAAAAGAAACAGCAAAGGCTGGCACCGAGTAGAGGGTTTTTAATGGCATTAGATGTCACCAAGCTTCAGCAGCGCCCTTGGCAATTCAGCTCGATGGACCCTGTGAAGATGTTGGCTAAATGTTTTGCAGCAGTGGGTGCCTTGACACAGCCTCTGCTTTGGGCTGTTGCAAAGTTTTCATATTTCTGTTGCTTACACTGCATTAGTAGCGTGATTAAAGTACATAAAGTTAGAGCCATTGTTTCTGAGCTCCCACCAGCTTGGCTTCTCCGCTGTCAGGCCCTCTTCTCTTTCTCTGGAATTACGTATATCTGGTACGGACCTTGGACTACCAATGGGCAGTGGCACTGTTTAGAAATAGCTATCGGATTGGTAGGTTCCTCTAGCTGAAAACCACTGCACAGAGAATTAACAGTGAGCAAACTATCCCCTACAGCTCCTCAGCATGCACCACAGACAAAAGCTGTCGCTGTTAAGACGGGGAGAATACTTGAAAAATCATAATACCATATTAGGTTTGTTGTTAAATCACCGACCTATTTTTTTTATGCGACTCAGTAAAGATGACCGAGTGTAGACCGGAAGATTCCGCCCCCACCACCAACCAGACTGTTTGGGTCTCACCAGGAGTTACAGGAATGCTTCCAGGCCACGCCAGAGACTGGACTAACAGGTATGACAGCCTCAGACCTCCATATAGCTGCAGTTTAACGTGAGTGCCCTATTTCAGGTGTCTGAGCTGCCTGATGGGTCACCCTTCGCCTGCTGAGTGTGGGATCCCCAAACTCACCAAGTGAAGGCCTTAAAAAAAAAAAAAAAAAAAAAAAAAAAAAAACACCATTTACCTAACCCCACAGGCTAGGTGTCTGTCAAAACGGATAAACATCTCATTAGATTATACTGTGTTCTACTTATAAAGGAGGTTGAAAATGTATCTGAGAAGTGGAGCACTAGCGATAATTACATCCAGGGCTGTGCGCTGTGTGTGTTATTTTTGGAGCTGGATTTTGTTGATGCAGCTTTTATTTACTTCTGACACATGAAGCAGAATTTCGCAACTGTGCATCAGCATAGGAAATAACATTGCACTTAGATGTGCAAGAAAAGTTCAGCCAATTAGAAGTCCTATTATAAGGCTCGCCTACAGAGACCTATTGTAAATAATACCAATACTAAAAGCGAGCTTCGGCTTAGTCCCTTGCATAACACTGGATGAATTTCTTGTCAGTCTTGTTTGCTTGCATTACACAGTTTCGTTCTTTCCTCTTGTGTTTGTCTGTCCCCTGGAGGTTAGCTTCTTGACCCTTCTTTTAATTGACTGACTTGTATCCTTCAACAGCTCCACATCAGGGAATTACGTTTTTATTTTGATTCCAGCAGTCAGTGAGAGTGCATATACTTTTTTGCTCTCTCTCTTCTGTGCGCTGCATTTTTCTTATATACCACCCGGCCTCTCCCTGTTGCTCTCCTCCAAGTTCACCCATGGCATCTCCTGCACCCATCCTTCCTGCTCAGCTTGTATTTTTCATGATCTGGCTTGGCAGCATAGTGGTCGCTAGACAATTTTGTGAACATCACCACAGAGGTGTTTTGGCTCCGCCCATGTAGTGGGAGCCAGAACTACAGTTTTTGATTGGGCAGAAGTTGTGCGTTTCCACACAAAAAATCCATGCACCACACAGCTTAGATCATTTTGTTTATTCAGCTGCCTAAGCTTGAACATTCATGGGCACACACATGACATTAAGATGCCATTAAAGTGTCTTAGATAGCTAGACAAGGTATGTTGTTTTTCTCTGACAGCAGCACAGACAGGAGGAGGGCAGTCATTAACCTGCATTGATATTTAGGTCTGGTTTGATAGTGCAACAGTCGCCTGATTTTTCAACCAACACAAATATTACTCTACAGTTCTTTGCTCCCACACAAATACATGTCTATTCCCATGCTAGTTGTTTGTAATGCCTCACTGTACCATAAAACATTCCTTTAAAGCCAGACCTATTGGGATTGCCAATGCTTGTTTCATTATTTAACAACCCACCCCCACCGGCTTCCTATTGCTGCTGCCACTAGGTGTCATTTAGTTTTGTAATCCCCTATCACCTGCCCATTTGACCATTGCTCCCCCATACTCTCTATCACACAACTTCTGTGTATTTCTATATTATTTAACCCATCTCCTTCATTGCTCCCTTTCAACCCACTCCCCACTACTGCCACCACTCAGTGGTGGTTATTTTTAACTTCCCACCTCGCTCCACTATTGGTACCCACATCTCCCTCATTGTTCCCCATCGCTTTCTTTTTACCTTTTTTGTAAGGGGCCAGCAACTCTAATCTGCTCTCGGACTGCACCTGTTCAATAAAAAAAGTGCTTTGACAAACATTTTAACCTTTGTTTATTTACGGTTCCAAGATAGATGTCTGCTATGTTGGAATGGTAATCAAAAACAATGGTCACAACATCAATGCATATGTGTTTATGCGTGATGGACACACGTATGCATCTACATATCATCCTTGGGCATCAGTGCATCATGGTGCATATGTGTGGATACATGAAGAGGCATGCGCACATAATTGTCAGCATGCTGGACCTTACTTTTTCCTTTCTTTTTTTTGCTGAAACTCGTCACAATCTGCAACAAACCAATCTTTGGCAAGGGCTAGACCTAATTGGTTTTGACAATGTTGTTGAATTGTGGCCGGTTTGGTTTCCTGAAGCTCCAGCTTGCATCTTTAGAAGTTTGATTTCACCTTTGACTTGAACAGTGGGACACTATACGCTGAATTGCCTCTAGGCACTTCCTGGCTCAAGAGGTCATAGCACAAAAAAGAGGAGGTATCCGTTTGCTTGTGCAGACTGAATGAATTGCATTGGTGTGCATGCCAGTGACACATTATATAGACTGGGACCAGGCACATGAGTGGTTTGTTTGTGAAAAAGCAAAACGTTGGAGCTCATTTCATCCCTGTGGAGCTACAGCCCAAGGGACAATGGTGAAGCCAGATTTGCCTAAAGGATGGACATCTGCTACCAGTATCTATGCATGTTTAAGTTGTGCGCATTCATCTTGCAGACTGAATTTGTAATTGAAACGCAGTTTAGTACTTTCCTCCTTTACTGGTTCAAGTTTGTCAGGGTATAGCTTGCTTAAGACGGCATTACCATAAGCCCATGGTTTAGCACCAGTTCAAAAGGAAGCGAGGGGCGAGAGTCGGAGCCAGTCAGTCGTGTTCTTATTAAATAATACCTGCATCTGTGGTTCAAGGTCAGAAGCCCCAAGAGGAAGAAGAAAAGTTGGCAAAACAAATAGTTACCTAAAACACAAAATCTCTCAGTATCCCCTGAGTAAAGCTGTTTACATTTTAATAGATTTAAAACTGAAAAGCCCCCAAAGATTCATTCATTATCTAATGAAAGAGTTGTGAGGTTCCTTGCAGGGACACCAGTGCTGGGACTTGAAGGAGTGATTTCAGATAATTCCACTGAGGAGCCACATGGACTACAAATAACACTGTATCCAAAGAGTATCATTTTCGAAGTAGCCAGAGGGGTGTAAGGCGTTGGAGAAAGTGGAGATCAAATAAGCTGTCAGGTTGTTGGAACTTTCCAAGGCGTCAACAAAAAATGTCTTCACAACCCCTGTCCAGACCTATGTGGACATCCAGCTATATGTCTGTTGCTGGGCAAATGAAGCACTGCATGTCCCATGAGGTGTTTCTTTTAAGCAAACCTTGCAATACAAGCTATCTGTCTGGGTACATTCATTTATTTGCGGTCATCCCAATTCTGAACACACTTTGCAGGCCTTTGTCATCATTGAATATCCCAAAACGTAAACAAGACAAGATGGAGTCCATATGAAATAAAACATGCTTCTACAAAGCAAAAGTGTCAAATAGATAAGGAGGGTGAACCTTTTAGGGAAGTGTCTGGGGTAAGTATGTGGTTCAGGTGTACATGTAGCACCTAGGAAGAGCACTACATGTACACCTGGATAGTTTACAATTACATGCACAAATGGGTAGTTTACACAAAGGAGCTACTTGACAGATTCGACAATAGGTGCAGTTGGATGTTGTTTCTTTGTTGCATTGGTCTAGGTCAGTGGTTCCCAACCTTTTGACTTCTGTGGACCCCCATTTTATCAATACTGGAGCCCGGGGACCCCCACTGAGTCATTACTGATAGTTGGAACCTAATAATATTAAATTTTCTAAGCAGTCGCGGACCCCCTGAGGAGGCTTTGCGGACCCCCAGGGGTCCCTGGCCCACAGGTTGGGAACCACTGGTCTAGGTCGTTTTTAAACTATACGCCTGTACAGTGTTCAATGATGTAAATATTTTGGTCGGCAGTTTTCAATGTGACTGCAGTATGTGAGGTCAGGGAGAAAATGTTCCAGAAGAGCCTTGTGTGAGTCAGTGGTGATGTTACCAATGGGTTAGTGGATTTTTTTAACCTTACAGAAGGGTTCTGCAGGGAGTAGTCTGTTGAGCACACAAGTTAAATTTGGGATTGGAGACTAAAGAGTGTTGGCTAGTTCCTGCTGGAGAAGCTTCCACAAATGTAGCTCCCGAGTAGAGTTGCTTTACTCTAAACCTACCTAGAGAGTATCATGGGAAAACATCAGAAAGATTTCACCTTGGCCTGGATTCCGATCACCACCCCATATTTCGGGGTGGCAGTAAGAGGGGAGAGAGATAAGTTGTCTATCACAGGATCCTTGCATTATGTGGCACCAGATGAAGGTCTAAGCAATTCCGTGGAGATGCCTACTGGAATCCCAGCAGGTAAGACCTCGTGAATGAGGTAAGTAAATGCTGTTGTATTGCAAAGCCTGTTGCAAGAATCCAAAGTCGACAAGGAACCTGTAAAGTATAATATTGAGTCCCAATTCCATTTGCGGATATGTGGTTCTATCCCAACAAAATGCAGTAGTTCTATGGAAATGGCTCCGAGGTCCTGGGAATGCAGACATTTTCCATGGTTTATGTTTATCTGAAGTATGAAACTGGTGTCTATTTAAAGTGTAATGAAATTGATCAACTCCAACCAAGTTGGTGCACTAATGGATTCTTGTTAAGTATTCAGATGTCTAACCAAGATGTGCGTGAATGCTGTATTCACTTCTTGCAGTGATGATCGTCAATAATTTACTATGTGGCACAACAACAGTAAGTGAGAAGGCATTTTTGAAAAAATAGGGAAAACGTTTACTTGTTGCTTCCACAGGCCACTGGAGAGAATGATTCTGTAAAAGTACAGTCCTCTTGCATACAAATTAGACTATTTCTCTGACACTTAGTCAAGGAGTGTTATTAAACGACCCAAGAAGTTGACATTCTGAGGTTCGCCCTGTAGCACAAAGCAAAATGTAATTAAATGGAAATGTCCTTAATCATCAGGATTTGATTTGTAAAACAATCACTCCTGAATTGAAACTGTAAATATTATGGATACACATGTAAACTCAGCCAGAAAAACTATCTGTGTAAAGGTGCAGATACCTGCATCTTAAAACTGGGATCCTTCCCATGAGTGCATGTTATTTCCTTGGGTCTGTACAGTTACAGTGAGAGGTAGCCACCAGAAATGATGCCATGAAACATCTTCACAAGCGGTATAATGCAAGCAATGTTAAGTTTGATATTTATATATGGTTTACGCATAGTTCAATTAAAAAACAAAATGTGATAACTCCTAACAATGTCTGGCGTTGACATTGATTTTAAGCTGATTTGATGTGATGATATCTCATAGAAACATTATCAAAGATGACTGATGCAAGAGAAAGAAAGATAGTCTCTATAACAGTAAAAGGTTAAAACTAAGTGGAGGCACAAATAAATGTATCCTATTTGGTGAGTTCCTAAATGTTAAACATTAATCTTTGCATTAATCTTTACATTAATGTGAAGCAAGTTATCCTAAACCACACAGCAAAGGATTGATAAAGCATATTGAAGGGCTCAGGACCACTTAGCCATGGATCAACCTAGAGAGTGCGAACCCTTCCTCTACACTTTATATGTGAAAGCGTCATAATTAAAATAAAGGGGAACCTAGTACTTAGATGTAGCGAGGAAAAGCCACAAAGGGGAAAAGGTATTGCACATGCAGTGAAAATCTCTGTCATGAAACAATTACATAGAGACCAGTACAAGCTGCTGTGTTCCTTACTATACATGTGTTTTTTTTTACCATATGATGAAAGGCGCTCCTCCAGTAACACAGCTTTATACACCCCCCAAACGGAATTACTTTTTTATCCTCACTCTTTAATGTCTTGTGAATTCACTGCCATACTATTTTTTTATCATAGTACCGGTCCCTTTCTGGTAATTCTCACTACTAAGTCTAAATCTTCTTTCCTTGAGAAAACAGTGACAGTCCTGCAGTAAGAAGAAAAGATTCCAGAAACTCCCCACCTCCTTTAGAGTAACTCAGGGTTCTACGGTCTTCCCCCATGATTTTCACCCTCTAGCTCGAACCCCTCAAATCCATACTAACCAACAACAACATCAAGATCAATCAATACAGCGATGACCGACTACTACATCTCAAAATCTTCACAGCCAACGATATTTAGCGACTCACAACTAGCTATGAGCTAATCCAAAGTTGGGTGTCAACAACCTACCAAAAACTTAGCACGAGAAACACTGTATTCCTCTTGTTCACCAATAGCATAAAACAACCACGGCGGAAACCTGTCTATACAACACAAACCAAGTTGGCTTCACTACTCAATTGACACACAATACAAAATCCATTGGGTACGCTCTCAACAGAGTTCTCACCTTCAATGAAACACGAAAAACAAGACACCATGGTAGCTGCTCTCCCTCCTGTGAAAAGTTGTACCCTTTAGTCCAGAAAACTATTTTAGAACAACAGTAAAAAATGTGATCCTGTTTCAAATGCACGGTGGCAGTGATGTACTAAAGGGCCTCCAAGGCACCAAAGTGGCAGCCTTGAAAGGCAGCTTTCACACTAGTATGTCTCATCAAGGAATTAAAGTATTTTGATCACATCATCCCAGCACTGACAGCATCACGGCTCATCGCCCCAGGCCCTCACCATCCTCAAGACCAGATGTATTTCGTACAAGGCCATCAGAAACGTCATCCCTAAATATCTCACCAAGAAACTGACCACATCTGTGGGACGAAAAAACCAAGATCTTAGTACATGAACGAACAATTTTTCCTATTTCTTTAATGGCTTATATCTCGGGTATTTTTCAAGTGTTAACTTAGCTGGATTGTTTACTGATAAGCTTCATTTTCAGCCTCTAAGTAGAACCACTCGGATTCATACTTGCCATATACATCAAGATCTGTTAAAATGCCAAAGACACCCAACTTCCCCTCCAAAAAAGCGAAATACTTCCTTTTAGAAATGATTTTAGAACAACAGTGCAAGCCCCAGTCTTGTGCCAACTCGCTAGAGGAGCAGGAGTGCTCAACTGAACGGCCTTCTTGGCACCTCTGGAAGGCATCCTACATGCTGTAACACATCTCACTAAGAGGTTGAAGAGGTGTACTGACACCATCTCATCACTGAAGTAACACCCCCGCCCCCAACCTGCATCATCTTCACAACCAAATGCATAACATACAAGGCCGTCAAAAGTGACACCCCTACATATGTGGTCAAGAAACTAGCCACCTCTGGTGGAAGGGCCACACCTGGAGCCAGTGCCAGTTTATCACCAGACTAGAGACCAAGAAGTGTAGGAAAGGGGAAACCAGAAGGCAGGCCTTCTCATATACACACACCGGATCTGGAACAGCATCCCCATAGTCATCAGAACTCTTCTGACCCTCTTGCAAATCAGAAAGACAATAAAGACAGTTTTCAAAATGCACTAGCCTTCTACACAATATGACATTACTGATTCATTTCCTCTTTGGGAATAATCTTGTACTGCAGTCCTCTCACCTGCTGTTCAGTGCACACCTGCCTCCTAGTTAGGGTCACGGCATTTAACTATGTCTACAAAAGCACAAACAGTCTAATACACATTTTCTAATAACTGGCTAGCTAACTTAGTTTTGCTCTTAACAGAATCCAATGTACTTTAAAATAATTTTCCTAGTGTGCCAATCATTTGGTTTACCTATTTCGTTATGGGTATTTTTTTTAAGTACAGTTTTGTTTTGGCACATCAGTTAGATATTAAATGAAGCACATAATAACATTAATCAGCTTCAATAAGTATTTTGGATATTCCTAACAATACTTAGCTGGACTACCATCATGTCCCTCTTACTTGTCACGGTCCTTCCTTTGTGGATATGCAGAAAAAAACAGATACTTTGTGCCTCTATCCCCATGTATTTTTAACCTAAACCAATTACTCAAATAGGCCGTTTTGTTTCTTGGATCCTATAACAGATGCTACTCTCTACTTTAGGTGCAGAGAGGGGTCATGTGTCCCCTATCATCTAAGATTGATTCATTCCCCCAGTTTCATTGTGGTTGGCCTTTTACTGGAGATGAGGCGAGAATTAGGTCTATATGTGGTAAATGGATAGCTTTCTGGTCTTAGTGGGTTGTCATGGCCACAGGTTAACTAGCCTGAGGCTGCTGAAAAGAAAAAATGAGGATAAATGTTAGAAGTGAGTATCCTGCGGGCTTAGCGAGGGGTCCTTGAGCACTCCTTCTCTCCCAACTTGCTAAGCTTTGTCGTAGTTATTGGCATGCATGGTAATATGTGCATCTGGTTTCCCTGAAGGCACTTCATGCATCTTGTGCACTGGGAGGTCAAGCTTAATGCAGGACCCATTCAGGTCTGGTTGGATTCCCCCGGGCACCATGAGAGTCTGGTGTGAGAGGCCACCAGGAAATAAAATGGACTCTGAC
Organism: Pleurodeles waltl; assembly: GCF_031143425.1. NCBI lineage: Eukaryota > Metazoa > Chordata > Amphibia > Caudata > Salamandridae > Pleurodeles > Pleurodeles waltl. Next base: position 405,445,115 of record NC_090440.1, read on the forward strand.
TCTGGTTCAATATGCATAGTAAATAAAATCTGGTTTCCCTTTAATTCACAGGTCCCTGGTTCGTCTGAGTTGGGGGCTGCAGTGAAGCCTGAAAGGATTGGACCTGGCAGTCAATTGCATGATGGGGGAGAGAGAAGAACAATACAGAAACAGGATCAGGGTCACTGACCCTACTCAAATCGGCCAGGTTCTGTGAAAATAGGATGTGGTCTTGACAGGGGAGGGAGAGGAGGCAGCACGTGCCCCTTTCCCCAAATGGATATTTGCTTCTGCAAGGCTGAGTCGCCATCTTGGACGAAAACAATGTTGAAAGTGAGAAGCAGCACTCCAAGCAGCGTCCCCACCAGCTGCTCACTTGTTTACAATGGGAGCTTTACAGTCCCTTGCTCGGAATTTTATGAAGGGAGGGCAAGTCATGGAACTTGGTAGCTGAACTGTGTTTGCTAGTCACTATTTGGTTGGTTCAGGTAAAGAAGAGCTGAGTGTACCTCGATTGGCCCTATTTAGAGATGGACATAGCCTTGCGCCATACCTGCACTCTGGAGAATAGTCTGCAGGGTCTGTTGTCTCCTCAGAAGGCTTTGGTGCACTGGTCAGAAGGTCTAGAATTCATAAGGTTTTGTAGAAAGTTGTGACTTATTCACAGTTTCAAATAAGGATCAAGGTATTGTTCGAGCCTAAATGTCTCTGACCTCTGAATGACTGGTGGGTATTCAGAGGTAAGCTGTTGGTTAAACCTTATTAAGCTGGTGTGGTAGGAACTCTATATATTTCAGTCAGTCATCACCAGTTGGATAAAAATAACTGCCTTTACGGGCATTGTTGATGTCCTCTGCAGGGATTTTTCGTCAGAGGTGAGCTCAAGGAAATCTGACTGAGACAACATTTGAGGGTAACCAGGTTCCAGCTCAATTGCTTCAAGGGACTTCGTAATCCAACATTCAAGGTGAATAGAAACGTGTAATCCTGCAATGCATATCATGAGCGTCTAAAGGTCAGCTGTCTCACTACACTGCTGTATCACTTTGAAGGGGATCCTATGCACTTGCAGGGTGGCACATGCAAGTGTGTGGCAGAAACCAATTTACCCTCCACCCCCCATTTGGGCCTTCATAGATTATCCATGGGGACCCTGTGTGCAAAATCTCTTGGGTGCTGTCAGTGGACCACCCCTTAAATTCTACAGATAGCCTCCCAAAAGTCATTCTACCCACAAGGAATCATGTGGGACTACTCACCTCCGGAGATGGGGCACTTTAGACATGTACAGCCAGCAGCAAACCATGCTACTACCATAAATAAATGTTCCATTACTTTTTTCAGCAAAATCAGGGAAATGTAGCTGACTAGAAATTTTTCAACTAGGATGGCAACCGGACCCATTCGGTTTCCAGCCTACACTTACTATAAACATTTCACCAGGTCGCCATATGTTCATATTATTTTTATTACTACTTGCATATCTCACTCAGACCGTTTTATTTGGTTTTTGCATTTTGCTTCCACTGCTTCTGTTGAGAAATTATTCCATTCCGTCACTATACTTTCTATTAAATGTTTATTTGTGAATATCACTTATGAGCCTTCCCTTGTCCATCTCGAATCGTCGATATCCTCAGCTTCTAGAGGTTAAAGTTTATTTAAATATGTTTTTATTTGGCAAGGAGTCGGGAAGTGAGGAGCTGGAAAAGCAATACACCTATCTAAAAAGAGATTTTAGGGCTCACAAAAGAAGAATTAAGTCTTCGATTCTAGTTGTTCTTTCATTAGGTTTTGGCAACTGTAGACTTGGCGGTGCACATTTGATTTGTTTCCAGGCAGCTTGAAGGAAAACTCAACTAGCAACAAATCCTTATATAAAATATATTCAAATAATTGTATGACAGCTGCAGATAGTGTGAATTGCTTGTGTGATTTTAGAAAAGAGCAACACCAACAGCAACTCATCACACTTAGGGAGTGGCATAACACAAATGACTAATGAATGGCCCATTAACCATGAGAGTACACCGCAAGCGAGGCACTGATTCCATTGCACCAAGAAGCATTACAAATAACACTAATTTGGGAACCTGAAAATGTCTCAGGGGTAACAGATTCTCAGCAAGTGCACATATACCAGGTCCATTTACATTTCTTTATTTTAGGTCTTGTCTCTTACTATTCTCTTTGAGTCTTGTAGTTGGTTGACTCTGCAGATTGGTCGTTCTTACAGGAGTGCATCACTAATGTGAGAGCTATTTTATCTTCGTTGATGCAATCTCCGCTTCTCCACAGTTTTACTCACATTATTGTCCTTAGTTTAGAACTTCTGACTTTACATTTCATATTCTTTCAGTAATGCCTCCAAGGACCACTATTGAAAGCCTCTGTTCCAAAGGCACCCCAATAATATTGTGTTGCTGAAACATGCCGAGAAAGTACAAATGCCCAAATATCGAATTCAAATTTGCATCCCGGTGTGTAGACTCCACCTGATTACATCTAACTTCGAACGATGCTCAACAGTTTTGTAGACATCTGCAAACTTTCTTCATTGACAAAACAACAAAACACTGGGAGAGGCAGCATCAACAACATCAACAAAACAGATTAAGAGCAAAGACACCAGGTACTGGTTTCTGCTCTCTTAGAAACTATCCCCAAAACCCCAATGAGGGAAACATTTAGAAGTCTACATGAAAGTGTGCAGCCGTCCGCCCCTAACCAATCTCATTAAGCAGTAGTTTGAATAAATTAATTATAAATAGGTGATTTAACCCAGTCCTCCCCAAAGACAGCCAGCCCTGCCGCCCCACTGCAAACAAGAGCCTCGACAAAGGTGCTGTTTCCCAACCCCAGGCTCCTTTTGACCCTCTGTTTACAAGACCCTCAGTTGCCTTGTTTTCACCATCCATGTGGAATTGACCCAGCCCTGTTGAAAATCTCAGAAGAGGCCCCCGGCAGCCAACACTGACTCCTAACGCATGTAAACCTCTGTCAATTCTCCACAGTGGACAATGGCATCCGTTTTCACTTTTATGAGGAAGAGGGGGTCTCTGACTCATTGTTCCGCTAGTTCTTTTATCCTTCCACCTACCAAACCATTCAGCCACTTCCCTCTTAAAAAGAGCATCGTTCGAACTTAACGGGTTGCCTTGCCAATCTGGTGATGATGCTTTTGTAAGAGCGAATATGACACATAGCAGAACTCATATTCCATTTTGTAAACTGCTGGGTAAATTATAACAAATATGAAGCAGCATTACACGTGTTGAACTTTTTTGTAATTTTTGCGCTGTACTTTAGCCATGCAGTACTTTGTATATAGCGCTAAAGTTATTAAATGTGGCACCTTTTGTACAGGAAACTGGAGTGATAACGGATCAGCAAGAAGAGCGTTCCTACTGGAGGGTTCCACTTGTGTCAGGGAGATTCAGCACGACGCAGTCACGAACACGATTGTCAGCTGGGCTGCTACTGCACAACACCGTCTCAGGGGGGAGTGAGGATGTGCCGTCATGCATGAAAACAGGAGCGGCTGTGAGCTAGAATGCCAGGGCTCCCTTATCCGTAGATAACACTATAAACTTGGATTTACGCAGGTTTGATTATAAGGGCTAAGAGGTGGAACGAACAATACTGCCGAATGTTTGAACGGCACAGGGAACTCTGCAACAGGATTCGATGTCACGACCCAGGAAATCGTTCAGCCTTTTTTAAGATACTTGGCAGGAACCGTGGCAGATCACAGGTTGTACACTGGCAGCGGGATATCAACCCACCACCGCTCTAACAGCGGGAGCCGGAGAAGTGGAGGCTGCTGTGATTCGTTATTGGGGTCTCCTGTCTGCAGACAAAAGCTCATGGCTAACATTGTACATAAAAACCACGTGAGAGATGACGGATGAGTGACCGATGCTGGCAAATGAGCAAAGAGCCTAGAAGGAGACAGTGAAAGACAAATGCTGAAAATAGGAAAAGAAAGAGAGAGGAAACAAGAGAAAGCAAATTAGAGAAAGGAAGTAAGAAGGAACGGGGAATAGACAACCAATATGATTAGAGAAAGACGGGCAGAAGGAGTGATTTAAGGAAGGAAGAAAATGTGAAAGAAAAGATGGTTTCCAAAGGAGAAGAAATTGATATAAAGAAGGAAGAGGACAGAAGAAAGGATGAATGAATGATCAGAGGAAAGGAGTGGAAAAGAATAGATGCAAGGCTAAAAGGAGGAAGAAAAGTCTCGAAGGTTGCGGGGCTGAGAGAATGGATGGATGGTCGGCTGGAGCGGTGAAAGGATCAATGGATGAATGATGTATTGAAGAGTGAAAGAATGGATGAGTGAAATGATGGATGGATGCAAGGGAGAAAGTAAAGCCGAGTGGGTCGACGATGGATGATGCATGGCTAAATGCATGGAAATGTGAGATAACGTATTACTGAATTGAGTGGTAGATGGATAAAAGAATGGATGAATAAATCATAAGATGGTTCAAAGTGGGAGTATTTTCATCTTCTGACAGCTTCCTTGTAGACCTAAAGATTTTGTTCAAATAGGACAGTCGGTCCCTCAACTAAGGTGCAGTGGCTTGAAAATGAGATACTCCAAAAACAAACAAACCATAAGAATATACGGCTGTGAATGGCTTACACTACGAATGCCGCAATGTAAGGCCGTGAATGGCTTGCATTGTGATTGCCGCAGAGTGTAAGGTTGTGAATGTCATACATTGCGAACACCACAGAATGTGACGTTGTGATTGTCATACACTGTGAATGCTGCAGAGTGTAAGGCTGTGAGTGTCTTATACTGTGAATGCCGCAGAGTGTAAGGCTGTGAGTGTCTTATACTGTGAATGCCACAGAGTGTAAGGCTGTGAATGTCTTATATTGTGAATACTGCAAAGAGTGAGGCTGTGAATGTCTTACACTGTGAATGCCGACGAGTATGAGACTATGAATGTCATACACTGTGAATGCCACGGAGTGTGAGGCTGTGAGTGTCTTACACTCTGAATGCCACAGAGTGTAAGGCTATGAATGTTTTACACTGTAAATGCTGCGGAGTGTAAAGCTGAGAATTTCATACACTGTGAATGCTGCAGAGTATAAGCCTGTAAATGTCATAGACTGAATGACCAAGAGTATGAGACTGTGAATGTCATACACTGTAAATGCTGCGGAGTGTAAGGCTGTGAATTTCATACACTGTGAATGCTGCAGAGTATAAGCCTGTAAATGTCATAGACTGAATGACAAAGAGTATGAGACTGTGAATGTCATACACTGTGAATGCTACGGAGTGTAAGGCTGTGAATGCCTTATACTATGAATGCCGACGAGTATGAGACTATGAATGGCATACACTGTGAATACCACAGAGTGTAAGGCTGTGAGTGTCTTATACTGTGAATGCCACAGAGTGTAAGGCTATGAATGTTTTACACTGTAAATGCTGCGGAGTGTAAGGCTGTGAATTTCATACACTATGAATGCTGCAGAGTATAAGCCTGTAAATGTCATAGACTGAATGACAAAGAGTATGAGACTGTGAATGTCATACACTGTGAATGCTACGGAGTGTAAGGCTGTGAATGTCTTACACTGTGAATGCCGACGAGTATGAGACTATGAATGTCATACACTGTGAATGCCACGGAGTGTGAGGCTGTGAGTGTCTTACACTCTGAATGCCACAGAGTGTAAGGCTATGAATGTTTTACACTGTAAATGCTGCGGAGTGTAAGGCTGTGAATTTCATACACTGTGAATGCTGCAGAGTATAAGGCTGTAAATGTCATAGACTGAATGACAAAGAGTATGAGACTGTGAATGTCATACACTGTCAATGCTACGGAGTGTAAGGCTGTGAATGCCTTATACTATGAATGCCGACAAGTATGAGACTATGAATGTCATACACTGTGAATGCCACGGAGTGTAAGGCTGTGAGTGTCTTACACTCTGAATGCCACAGAGTGTTAGGCTGTGAATGGTGTGCACTGTGAATGCTGCAAAGTGTAAGGCTGTGAGTGTCTTACATTGTGAATGTCCGAGTGTAAGGCTGTGAATGTTTTACACTGAATGCTGCAGAGTGTAAGGCTGTGAAAGTCTTACACTGGAAATGCTGCAGAGTCTAATGCTGTGAGTGGCATACACTGTGAGTGCCGCACAGGGTAAGGCTGTGAATGTCTTACATATACTTCAGTCTGCTGTCACTCTCCAACAGCAGCTGTCCAGTAAGACAAGAAAGGGTGGGTCGCGGCCGGTGAGGCTACTGGAGAATGTCAGACTGGGATATAACCTTCTCCTTCCTAGTACAGCGTCATCTAAAGGGAGGATAAACGCCATATTTGCACAATCCAAAAACCCATTCACTGTTGCTGGACTAAACGAAAACAAAATGCAGTAACGGTACACTCGTTTATTCTTGTCCTTTTCTGGGTGTCACAGCCCCAGAGTGATAAAGATGAGCTATAGATAGTGTTGATGAGAGGAGCAACAATGTAGCTAGGCCAGGCCCAACTACAGATGCATTGTGTTTTATTGTAATTTCATTTATATAGCGTTTATTACCCCTGAAAAAGTGTTGAAGTGCTTTACGCCAGGCAGCAAGGTGCTCCAGAACCCAAGATTAGTGGTTAATCCAGTGATTATTGGTTTTTGGGATTAGTCTTGTGCTGTCCAGAACAACATTCCATGCATTTACTCCACTTTCGTTGTGGTCGTAAATTAGTTGGAGTTAGGTGTGATCATTAGTTGGGAGGGGGATATGTGAGTTCATGCAGACGGTATAAACCTACAGAGTGCAAAGAGTGTCATCAGGGGGAATTCGATAACTAAGGTTCCCAAGCAGGATGCACAAGGGTTGCACACTCCGCAATAGCATGGTTTGCTTTCAGGGCATCTTAAGACTTGTTAGGGTACGAGGAGTTCAGAAAAGGCCTACTTACACGAGCCTGGAAGTCAATTCTAAAAAACTAATTGAAAGGGCCATGGGGAAGAAGCAGGAGAGGAAAAGTAGTGTGGAGCAAAAACCGCCTGACATTACACAAAAACTACAGTATTAGGCCAGGTCACCAAGGAGGCAGACAGTGTAACAAGTCAGTACTGGTTCAGGGTACTTATGGTACTTATTTTTACCATGTGTGCCTCACTGATGAGCAGCGTCATCCTTGACCTTGAAGCTGATTGGCAATGCTTCCCTTCCGGTCTCTTGGTGCGTAGCACATATTGTGCGATATCAGTACCTTGGCTCTTCAGAGGAACCTGCTTTCTGCAACACCATAAAATGGCTTCTCTGTGCCATGCCACTGTGTGAAGTGGTGCACTAATCTTACTGCACTGCTCCCAGCGGAGGCCTACATAGACACGGGGGGTACAAACTAACAACAAAGAGAGGGGGCCTCACTGTAAGCAGGGTCACTTTAATTATGTAGTTTGCAGCGTGGATTTTTTTGCATACTTACGAATTTGTCACATTATCAAGGATCTGCACCACAATCTGCAAATGTTTACAAAAAACTAGGTTTTTCGCTAAAACTGATGAAAAGTTACTAAAAATGTGGAAACGTGTCCATGTGCAGTGGGAAATACTTCCTAAAGGTTAACTGGTCCTCTTTCAGTTGCTTATTTCTAATGTGGTGGAATATTTGCCCAGACAGTATCACCATGGGTAAAAATTGCAAAACAATGAAACAAAACTATACACAATGTGCTGCATTATGCCGTATATTTGCTGCGTCCCCTGTCGCATAATGTGGTGCTCCCCTGCCACATAATTCCAGTGGCTTTGAGTTTAACATACCATTTCACTGAGGAGTGCTATGGCCGCACTAGAATTACGAGGCGTGCATTAACTTCACGGGCGCATTGCTTTCCAGCCACAGAAGCCACAGGCTGGGTGAAGGACCAGGGGAGGTAACGCATAAGCGATGAGCAGGGTCTGGCATTGATCTTGTTTAAGAGGCGGCACTCGGGGTCCATCTCATAATCCCCTGCGAGGCCTTTAACTGCACACGTTACACGCGCATCACACAGAGCTGTCATTGAATAACACCATTACACTTAATAGTCGTGCCTCCCCTGAAACTCGGGAGTCCCTATGGAGAGTGGAAGATATGTTTCTGAAGTCATGCATGTAATCTATCAGTCTAGCGGTAGTTCACAGACCTGGGGACACATCGTGAGCTCCTGCGGTGCGCTATGCTCTGAGCACTAGGCGTAGCACCTGTCACTCACACCGCGAGGTAGTTTGGAGGCGGTAATGCTACTTGGAGAGAGTGCAGGGTGCACTGCACCTTTGCCCACATCCATCCTGATAGAACGTGGACACATATGTGTATTATTCAGTTGGTACCAGTGCTTTAAACGAGCAGGTACTGTCCGGTACTGAGTACTTGCACTTCTTTCATTTGGAAGGGAGAGTGCCTGCAATTCTCAGCACTGATGCAATATACATTTAATGGGCAGAGTACTGGCACTTCTCAGGAGAAAAGAAGTACTCTAAATACTGAGTACCTGTACTTCTATAATTCAATTCAAAGCACTGGTACTACCACCTGCGGAGAGCGGAAGCAGCTCTGTGGGGCATTGTGTTCTTAGCACTAGGCGTAGCGCTTGTCTCTCACACACGTCTGGTGGTATTTTGCCAGGTGCAGTGTTACACCGAGATTCCCGCTCTACCTGTTGCTCACAGACAGACCGTAACTACGCACCTAGGGACAATTCTAGTGTGTGCCCCAGTACCGAGAGCACCATACACCGGCGCTACTTTGCGGGCGCCGTCCTCCTTACCTGGGCAGGTCATGCACCTCTCCCCCCAGACGGTCTTCAAACTCCCCCCAGGCGGCGATGCCCTGGGACCCGAAGGAGGCCAGGTCCAGGGTCTCGGACACCTCCTGGAAGCGCGCCGAGAAGTCCTGGAAGTCGATGGCCCCGTCGCGGTCCACGTCCAGCTTGCTGAAGAGCGGCCGCACCAGGCCGGGGCTGACCCCCAGCTCCCGGCACACGGTGGAGAAGTCCTCGAACTCCACCCGCCCCGAGCGGTTGACATCGCAGGCCGAGAAGAGGCGGCGCAGCTCCGGGCTGGACACCTCCTCGCTGGACCCCATGGGGACCGGGAGAGCGAGTCGGACAACCCCCGCAGGAACCGGGCGATCCCTGGGCACAAGCACGTTCACTGGCTGAAGGCAGTGAGGCAGGGTCAGAGGGTCTCTGTCACAGTCTGGTCCGGGGGCTGCGGTGCGACCCTCCACCCGAGAGCCCTCTTCCCCACTACAGGCAGCGCTTTGCTGGGCTCCTCCACTCGCTGGAGGCGCGCCACCTGTCCTTCCGCCCTCTGTCCACACACGCCTCTCCGCTCTCCGTGCCACTCACTTCAGGGCTAGCCCTCCCCAAGCCCGCTCCTCCGGCCCTCCTGTTCCGCGGCCGTCCCTACCACCTCTTTCTTCATTCCTTCAGTCTCCCACGCCGCCCACTCCCTTCCCCGCCCATTTTAACCCCGCTCCCCCACCTTTCCTCCTGAAACCGCCCTGCCCACCCCACCCGGCAGACGCGCTACTCTCGGCTCCCATCTAACTTCTGCCCTCTCACCTCCGCCTGCTCTCGGAGCTCGGTAACCGCACCATTCCGACCCAGGGTGCCACCTGGCCGGCCTTCCACCAGCACCACCGGCATGTTAATGTCCCGCCCCAGTGATTTCATTTGAAATGTAGAAGTGCAGGTACTCCCTATTTAGAGTACCTGTCTGCTGCTGAGAAGTGCCGGTACTCTCCCATTAAATATATTACAGAAGTGCTGAGAAGTGCAGGTACTCTCCCTTTCAAAATTAAAGAAGTGCAGGACTGGAGGGACTCCGTACCGGACAGTACCTGCCCATTTAAAGCAGTGCCGGTCGGAGCAAAAATATAAAAATCCCCTATTTCAGTGCTTTAAATGGTCCGGTACTAAGTACCAGCACTTTTTTATTTTGAGAGGGAGAGTACCTGCACTTCTCCAGATAAATGTAATACCTTTCATTGGAGAGTACCGGCACTTCTCCGAAACAAGCAGGTACTCTGGTACAGGGTACCTGCACTTCTATTTTTCAATTTCAAGCACTGCCTAAAGCTTGTATTTAATTCCCTTATCCCTATTTACTTCAAATAGCAACTATAAACATGAAGAACTTGTACATGTATTCTAGTGCTATGTCAACGATCTTTGACGAATAGCTAAAGTTACAAAGGCAGAAAAGTAATGTTACAAATCAGTACTTGGGATTTTGTTTAAAGACCTGCTGTATCATTTATCAGACCTTTGCTGCCTCCTAAAACAACATCAAACTGTCGGTATTTTCCTCTTGTAAAGGTGGCAACCGTACTCACCCTCCCCCCCAGTCTAGAGGCAGCTTCATTAAAGTGAGGAAAGCAACACTTAAAGGAGCTTCACGCAGGGGAGTAGCTACCATTGGTGCAGAAGGTTCACTAGTACCGGGACCCAAAGTCCTGAGGAGCTCACTGAAACCTGATAATTGTTGTATTTTGCTTTCCAAACAGCATTCAATGGGGCCATTTTCCTTGCTTGTAGCAGGGCCCATAGCAACCTTTCTATAATACTGGTTTCAAATACAATTTAACTTTCTATCTATAAAGTGTAATCACGAAGGAAGTGCAATCACCACTATCAGGCATTTATTGTGGGGCTAATTGCATTTCAGAGCCCTTGTAAATGAGAGTTAATCAGGCCGTAGCTTGGCCAAAGATATTCTGGGGTGGGGTGGTGGAGGTGAATCTCAAACTTCCCAACTTAAAAAGTAGTGTGCTGCAGTGTGGCGGGTTGAGAAGACCAAGGTTCAGGGTAGATTGTTTTCATGAGGAACAGGGTGAGTACAACTTATAATTGGTGGGTTGTCTAGAGTGGCACAGTGTATGAAAAACAATGAGTGGGAATGCTGCCCTGAGGGATTGCCACTGTTTAGACTCTTTGCAAGGATTCCTCCCATCAGCTTCTGGATGTTTGATTGCCAGTAGTATGCCTGGAAACTTGAAACTAGTGCAGCTCTCAAAACATATTACTGCCAATGTTAGTAAATTCTAAAAAGTAGTACATTTGAACCTATTCAATTAATACTTCATTGGGTGCAGATTTATTACTTTTTGGGTAAATGAGTCACTATACCTATTTAAGGTCTGATACAAAAAGTTAAAACCTCTTAATGAAATGAGAATGACTAGAAAAACCAACACAGACATAACAGACCTGACTCAGGGTCCCTAGACCCGACTACCAAACCAAGAAAACCTTTGAGGGGTTTCACACGCCAAACAACCCACTGAAACTATGCCCCGCTCTACTACACCAGGGCTTGGTAGTTCTCACTGGGAGCTCATGACTACGGTTATAAACAACACAACAGGCTGGAGTCCATGCCCTGGGATCACATATTTTATATGTATTTTACTGCACGCACTCTTTGTCTCTGCTATCGGAAGCCTTGGTGCATGTGGGCAAAGTTCCATGTTTCTAGTCATCACCATTTACGAATAATTTTATTAAGTGACTGAAGGCTTCATGTTCTAAGCCAGAGTCGCACACAGAGCAGGGCGCGCAGGCATATTTATAGGGTGAGGTGAGGCAGAGCTGAGCCGTGGATCAGGTGTGGCTCTAAGAGTCCGTACACAAGCCAAGTCATGAAAATGTCTGGCATATATATCATGTAACAAGCATAATGTAATAATGATACAATGTCTTCAGATTAAAAAAGTGTGTTTCTTTAACCCCTTCACTGTGGGCGTCGGCCACTGGCCGACGCCCGCACTACCTCCCTGGTGCGGGTCACGAACAGTGGCCGACACCAGGGAGGTTTTTTTTTTTTGCCCCAGGGAGACACAGAAGCTCTTCCGTGTCTCCCCCCGTCCCCCACCCGCCCCTTTGTGACGTCAGCGCACCGCGAGGCGCGCGCTGACGTAACAAAGTTGATTTTCCCCATCGGAGCAGGAAGCAGCCTTGCGGCCGCTTCCTGCTCCAAAAACGGCCTTCCCCACGTTCGGGAAGGCCTCGTAAGAAAGGGGAGAATCTCCCCTTTCTTACGAGGCCTTCCTGAAAGTGTTTCCTGGCCCCCGAACACAGCTGTAATGCGATCGGGGCCAGGAAACAGTTTCAGGAAGGCCTCGTAAGAAAGGGGCCAGGAAACACCACTAGACGCCAGGGATTTCACTTGGGGGGGTCGGCCCCCTCAGAAATCAGGCCCTCCCACCCCCCGGGGGCATATTTTTTCTAAAAAAAGGTAGGTGCCCCCGGGCCACCATTTTTTTTGTTTTTCAAAAATAAATAAATAAAATAAAATAAATGGACAGGGGGTCACCCGTGGGCAGAGTGACCCCCTGAGGGGGCAATTTTTTTTTGTTGTTGTTGCATTTTGGCCCCCAAGGAAACCATACAACAACAAAAACAATAGATCTCTCTCTCTCTCTCTCTCTCTATATATATATATATATATGTAACATCAAAAGAAATGCTCACTATCGGGCTCCCGAAGGCCCGAGAGGGGTGGTGCGTCAAGAACCGGCAGAGCACTCTGGATTTTTAAATAAAAGGAAAACAACACTGGCACAGTGTTGCACAGTGAAGACGCACACCCAGGAATTCGCAAACTAGTAGTATTTATTAACACAAATAATAAATACTACTAGTTTGCGAATTCCTGAGTGTGCGTCTTCACTGTGCAACACTGTGCCAGTGTTGTTTTCCTTATATATATATATATATATATATACATATATATATATATATGTATATGTATAGATCTATATATGTAGATATAACTATGTATGTATATATATATATATATCACTTTTGTCAATATGTGTGTGGTTTTCCTGGGGGCTGCGATTGGCCCCCAGGAAAACCAGACCCACATATAAAAGTGATATATATAGATTTGCCACCAGTTGTCTTGCAGTTGCAGCTTGCGTCTTCAAAGCAATGCATATACTTCAACTGACGCATTTCACCTGTAGCTTTTAGGCAGCAATAGAAAAGTCAAGTAAGTATTGTGATTATGTTTCTGCTACGAAAGGATCAGACTTTTGTCTAGAGGCAGTTTGAGTGCCATAAAGAAGCGCAGAAGGTTTATATGCCTACTGCAAAGAGCAAATCTGTATTTTATGTCAATAGCTGAGTACATTAGTAAAGTCAGCCATTACCTGCGCTATAATACAAATGAAATGTATGTGCAGGGCGGCTATGGAGAGATGAAGGGCACTTTTGCTGGGTGGTAATGAGGGAATCCGAGGAGGAGGGAGTGGGAGCACCAATAATGATTATTGGACTGGGCGCAGGAGGTGCTAAAGTCTGTGACGAATGGTATGTGACAAGGTGTTTTTTGAGTGTCTGGAAAGAACGTGCTGATTGAGGGAAGAAGTGCAGGTAAGGTAGCATCTACTGTTGCACGTATCTCACACACACCATCGATTTTGTGACTGTCTACGTAGGCTAGTGTTTTAGAGCAACAGTTTAGCCAATAGCAGAGATGGCATCTTGATGGATGACTGCTGCCGGCACTCGGGTTACAGAGGACAGCTCTGACATAGGATCAGAGACTGAGACAGCATCTGAGGGATAGGACAATGGCGCAGACTCTGGGAGTGATTTTTCAGTCGGAGGAGTCCCATTCGATAACTCCTCTTCCAGTACATTATGAGGGAGGTGATGATGACAGTCCTGCTGTCCCTTCGCAAGCAATCTGTGCAACTGGGTAATAGTGGGTTATCCCAACCCAGAGAGCAGGTGAATGCGTCGGCAAGCAGAGAGAGAGAGAGAGAGAGTGTTCTCTTGGGAGCACCCCAATTTAGTTCAGCCCCAAATTCCACTGCCCAAATCGTATTGTGGAGACATCAAAATTATCTATCGCAAAACAAACTGGTTTTGTAAGACAGGCACCTGTGTTTTTGGTCCTGGGTTCAGCGGCCATATAGAGAAACACACTAAACCCAAACATTTCTGGAAACTAGACATTCGGGGGAGTCCACAGAGGTGTGACTTGTGTGGATTCCCCAAAGTTTTCTTACCCAGAATACCCTGCAAAGCTGAAATGTTGAATAAAAACTCAATTTTTCCCGCATTTATATCACACAAACTACAGGAATATGCTGGGATCCACAAAATTCCTACCACCCAATGATTCCTCACCTGTCCTGATAAAAACACTACCCCACTTGAGTGCCTACACCTAGTGCCTGCGTCAGGAATGGATCACCCCAGGGTCAACAGCTGCCTCATGTAAGGACTAACATTGACCGTTGTGTGATCTATTCCTGTCGCGGGCACCAGGCCTACCCACACAAGTGAGGTACCATTTTTATCAGGAGACTTGGGGGAATGCTAGTTGGAAGGAAATTTGTGGCTCCTCTCAGATTCCAGAACTTTCTGTCACCGAAATGAGAGGAAAAAGTGTTTTTTTGGCCAAATTTTGATGTTTGCAAAGGATTCTGGGTAACAGAACCTGATCAGAGCCCCACAAGTCACCCCATCTTGGATTCCCCTGGGTTTCTAGTTTTCAAAAATGCACTGGTTTGCTAGGTTTACCCAGGTGCCGGCTGAGCTAGAGGCCAAAATCCACAGGTAGGCACTGTTTTCTATGAAAAAATGTGATGTGTCCACGTTGTGTTTTGGGGCATTTCCTGTCACGGGCGCTAGGCCTACCCACACAAGTGAGGTATCATTTTTATCGGGAGACTTGGGGGAACGCTGGGTGGAAGGAAATTTGTGGCTCCTCTCAGATTACAGAACTTTCGGTCACCGAAATGTGAGGAAAACGTGTTATTTTAGCCACATTTTGAGGTTTGCAAAGGATTCTGGGTAACAGAACCTGGTCAGAGCCCCACAAGCCACCCCATCTTGGATTCCCCTAGGTCTCTAGTTTTCAAAAATGCACAGGTTTGGTAGGTTTCCCTATGTGCCGGCTGAGCTAGAGACCAAAATCTACAGATAGGCACTTTGCAAAAAACAGCTCTGTTTTCTGTCAAAAAATGGGATGAGTCCACGTTGTGTTTTGGGGCATTTCCTGTCACAGGCGCTAGGCCTACCCACACAAGTGAGGTATCATTTTTATCGGGAGAGTTGGGGGAACATAGAATAGCAAAACAAGTGTTATTGCCCATTATCTTTCTCTACATTTTGTTCCTTCCAAATATACGAGAGTGTGTAAAAAAGACGTCTATTTGAGAAATGCCCTGCAATTCACATGCTAGTATGGGCACCCCGGAATTCAGAGATGTGCAAATAACCACTGCTCCTCAAAACCTTATCTTGAGCCCATTTTGGAAATGCAAAGGTTTTCTTGATACATATTTTTCACTCTTCATATTTCAGCAAATTAATTGCTGTATACCCAGTATAGAATGAAAACCAAATGCAGGGTGCAGCTCATTTATTGGCTCTGGGTACCTAGGTTTCTTGATGAACCTACAAGCCCTTTATATCCCCGCAACCACAAGAGTCCAGCAGACATAACGGTATATTGCTTTAAAAAATCTGACATCGCAGGAAAAAGTTACAGAGTAAAACATAAAGAAAAATGGCTGTTGTTTTCAGCTCAATTTCAATATTTGTTTATTTCAGCTGTTATTTTCTGTAGGGAACCCTTGTAGGATCTACACAAATGACCCCTTGCTGAATTCAGAATTTTGTCTAGTTTTTAGAAATGGTTAGCTTTCCGGGATCCAGCATTGAGTTCACACCCATTCCTGTCACTAACTGGAAGGAGGCTGAAAGCACCAAAAATAGTAAAAATGGGGTATGTCCCAGTAAAATGGCAAATTTGTGTTGAAAAATGTGGTTTTCTGATTCAAGTCTGCCCGTTCCTGAAAGGAAGGAAGGTGGTGATTTCAGCACCAGAAACCCTTTGTTGATGGCATTTTCAGGGAAAAAACCACAAGCCTTCTTCGGCAGCCCTTTTTCCCCATTTTTTTGGAAAAAACACAATTTTCACTGTATTTTGGCTAATTTCTTGGTCTCCTCCAGGGTAAACCACAAACTCTGGGTATGATTAGAATCCCTAGGATGTTGGGGAAAAAAGGCCGCAAATTTGGCGTGGATAGCTTATGTGGACAAAAAGTTATGAAGGCCTAAGCGCAAACTACCCCAAATAGCCAAAAAAGGACTTAGCACGGGTGGGTGGAGGTTGGGGGGGGGGTGGTAGAACAGGGGGGTGGGGGGGATGTGGGAGGCCGGGGGGGGAGGCCCAGCAGCTAAGAGGTTAACATGTGGTAGAGTATTTCCGTAATACATCAGATTATATCTTTGCACAGGCAGACTAAAGCAACATCCCCTTTGCTGCACCAGATACCATGAGGCATACTTGGTAGCAGGGCTGTACAAAGTTGTAAAGTCAAGCAACTCAGAAACTTTCCAATTCTAATTTAAAACATTTGTGAGCTTTGTAAAGTGCAAAGTTTGTTTTATTAAGTTTAAGAAATAAGAAAGGCATGGATGTTAATTCACCAAAAGGCCACGGTTAGCAGAAGTGACATCATACTCCGTTTGACCTTGGCATCCTCACTGGGGGTAACATGATATGACCTACTAGTCCAAATCTCCCAGAAAGTGATGTCACATGACCTTAACCCTGCATAATATCACAATATTTGACATTGCTGAAGTTCCACAATAGCTGCTTGATAAAAAAGCAACATAACAGCACAGCCAAATGTCTATTTTAAATACCACTTGTACAAGGGTGCTGCCATGAGCTTTGATAGTGGTGGGATATATTCCTTTTCCTTAATTGTAGCAAAGAAGCGAAGCGAGTGAACTAGACATCTTCTATGAGGGTGCAGAGGGTTGTTCCAAAAAATATTTCGAAAAAATAGGTTAAAATAGTGTACTTTAAAACCCGATTTTTCACCTAAATTAGTTAAAAAGCAACATGCCTTTAAATGTATTTTCATAGTGTGCCAAGCCTATGAAACCCCTGAAATACCCTGGGTATTAACACCATGTTTTTTTAAAATGTAATAAGGGTATGCATGATACGCCTGTCAGCTGTAGGGTGGTTTCCCTTCAACTTTTTGCCTTCCTCTTCCACTTTTTCTAACCTCATTTCTGCTGGTATTGGGACTCTGCACACTTTACCACTTCTAATCAGTGTTAAAGTGCTTGTGCTCTCTCCTCTAAGTATGGTAATATTGGCTTATCCCCAATTGACATATTTAATTTATTTCTAAGTCCCCAGTAAACGGGCACTACCTGTGCCTGGGGCTTGCTTATTAAATGCTATTAGTTGTTGGTGAGATGCACTAATTTTGCCTCTCAGTTAAGTAGCCTTTTAACATGTCTCAGGCTGGCCACTGCAGAGCCTGTGTGTGCAGTTTCAACCTGTCATTTAGACCTCACAAAATAACCTTTTTGCCATGCCCAAACCTTCCCTTTTTATACATATGTCACCCCTCAGGTAGACCCTGGACAGCCCAGAGGGCAGCGTGCAGAGTATTTAAAAGGTAGGACATGTACTTTTATGTTTTACATGACCTGGCAGTGAAAAAATCTCAGATTTGTTTTTCACTACTGTAAAGTCTATCACTCCCATAAGATAGCATTAGAATTGCCTTATTACATTTTATAAGTGTAATTTCCAAACAGGAGGAGATAAATGGTTCATATTTGGAGTCTCTGGAATCACAATTTAAAATCCTACCTTATGATGAGGTCAGAATTCCAAAAATTCTGAAAATGCCACTTGTAGAAAGTTGGCACTTTCTTGCCTTAACTTTTTGGTGCTTGCTGCATGTCTCTGGTCAAATGACTGACTGTAGTTGGCAATTGGGATTTGTGTATTCCTTCTATACAGCCACGCACAATGGGAGCTTAGGTGTGAACTGGATGGGCCATCACCAGCAGGATGGGAGGGAGGAGCTGGACACATCCTAACCTACACCAAAATAGGCTGCGTCCTGTCACCATACAAAGGGCCTTACAACCCTGCACTGTCACTCAGAACAACTTGGAGCTAGGGCAGTGGAGGCAAAGAATTCCTTGCACTTCAAAGAAGCTTCTCCCACCTTCCAGAACCAGGGCACCAGGATATAAAAGATGGAACTCAGGACACCACCACTTCATTACATTTCTAGACCTGTGGATACTCTGCCTGGAAGAAGGACTGCTAAGCTGCTGAAGTACTGCCACTCTGCTTCGACTGCACTCTGCTGAACTCCTGCTTTGCTGTGCTGACCTGCTGCCTCCTGCCCTCATGCCTGAGTGAGAAGACTGGACATGCATCTCTTGACCCCAGAACCCAGAGTGACTCCTAGGGCTAGTTGGCTGGTCTCCTCCTCCTGAAGCCTCTGGTACATAACAGGCTTCCAACAATCTTTCATACCTGGACTCTGCCATCTGTGAGTCTATCCTGCCAAGTGGTGCTTTCCCAGTCGTGGACCCTTGGAAGTGAGCCTAAAGTACTTTATCAGCTTGTGGATCCAGCAGAAGCCACACATCTCTGCTGTGCAGCTCAGAACTGAGCAGCACCAATGCATTACCGCCGCTGCATGGATTGGACCCGTGGCAAAGAGTTGCATTGCCACCGCAACCCTCATCGCCTTCAGGACCACCAATGTACAATCATTCCCCGGTGTAGGTCCTTGCATCTCTCATCAACAGAAGCTTTGACGGCAAAGCTGGACTCCGCATTGCAGCTCTTCAGAACCAATGCATTGCCCCAGCTGCACGTCATCCCCAACACTGCATTGGAATCCCCATAGATGGGATCCTCAATATTGATGCAATAGGACCTCATGCGGCAGCCTCGCCACATCTTGGAACCAATGTGCGACACATCTTCGATGTAGACCCACATAACACTCAGCAAGCCAAGATTAAAGGTACTTTTGTTCAGCTGGCCTAACTGGGTCCCTGTAGCCAGCCCTCGGTCCATCGTAAGTGGCCTCAACTTGTGACTTTGTCCCAGTTTGGCGCAACTAATTATCCACATTTGTCGCTTTACACTTTTTGGCACCATTTTCTTTAAAAACATTTTAAAATTTAATATCTCCGATTCTAATAATTGGATTTTTGTCATTTTCGTCTGATTTTATTTATTAAAAACTACTTTATTATTCTGTATTAACACTGTAACCAGGGGGTGAACACAGGTTAATTTGGGATTTGCTGGTGCCTTACTCTGACAAGGGTTGTGGCTACTGCTTGACCAGAGATTACACCCCAGCCAACCAACAACTCACTTTCTTACAGTGTTCCATAGTTCATAAATTACCTCCATTGTGTAAGGGCCACCTCTTTTTTTATGGGTACCCCTCATATGCCACGGGTGTCCATTATGCCTAAAATTACACACAATATGCTAGTACAAGAAATTTGCCACGTACTCCATACTAGGGGGGACCATATGTCAAAAATTACGACTAGTATGTCAGAGCCAGCATTTTGCCATGATTGCCCCCCTTCCTATATGCCACAGTTGTCCTACCTTATGACAAGAATTACTCCCAACATGCTCCCAACATTGTGCCTTGGGTGACACACATGCCAAAAATTAAATTTAGTATACCAGTACCAGTATTTTACAATGGGTGCCAGTTGTGCCAAGATGTACTTCTACTATGCTAATGTCAGTATTTTGTGACAGATGCCTGTCATATTAAGATATGCATCCAGTATTCCATTGTTAGAATTTTTCTTAGCCACAAATTACCTTCAGTATGCCACGGTTAGAGACAGACTCCCAAGCATAATATCACGTTCCTACTTATCCTCACTTACATTCACTTTCTCACACTCATTTATTTACATCATCTTTCACTCATTCATTCTCATTCTTTGCAGTCTCTTGCTGTGGGTCATTTTTCTTCAGTTGTGCACTCTCGCATACTTAGTCACACTGATTTGCACTTACTCTTACTTTCTCACTCCCTTTGACTTGCTCATTCATTCAAACTCACATTCACTCTTTCTCTCACTCATATGTTTTTACTCACTTTTACATACAGTCTTTCTCAGTTATCGCTCACTGGGACTCACTCATTCTCACTCACAGGCACCCTGTTATTTATGCTCATTCATTCCAATGCACATTAATTCTCACTCAATCTGTAACACCCCCTCACACTCATTCTTATTCTTATTCATTCTCTTCCACGCTCAATCATTTGAGATCACTTTAACTCACTGTCACTCTCCGCCACTCAATCAATCAATCAGAGGGTGTTTATGGAGCACGACTTGTCACCCCAGAGGGTCTCCAGGCACTGGTTGTGATGCTCGTCTGGCTGGCTATGGTGGTCAAAGAGCCAGGCCTTGAGTTGCTTTCTGAAGTTCTACAGAGAAGAGGATGTGCACAAGTAGAGGGGGAGATCATTCCATGATTTGGCGGTGAGCTAGGAGAAGGAGCAACCTCCAAAGTGTTTGCGGCAGACACGGGGACCGTGAACCTGGGCGAGGGTGGCTGAGTGAAGTTCTCCGGTCGGTGAAATGTGAGGCAGTTGTTGATAAAGGTGGGTCTGGCATTGTGCAGGGCCTTGTAGGAGTGCATGAGGAGTTTGAAGAGGCATCTTTGCTGTATGGGGAGCCAGTGGAGGGCCCTGAGGTGGGGAGTGATGCTGGTTCTCCTGGGGAGGTCAAGGACAAGCCTTTGCTGCCGGCGCAAACACTAGAACGCCAAGTTGTTTCCTGCCAGGCAAGGGTAACTTTATGCATGCCGGGCCCCGCCTCTGCCACATCCAGTATACGGATCGTTGCAGGTACGACAACACCACTTTTTTCTATGCCACTCCACTCTACATCATTCCACTCTACTTCATGTCACTACACTCTACTCTATGCCACTCCACCCTACGCTGCTTCACCATACACCACTTAACTCTACACCACTGTACTCTACCTCACCCTACTCAATGCCATCCCACTCCTCTCTACGCCACCCTACTCTACACCACCCTATGCTACTTCACTCTAAGCCACTCCACACCACGATACTCTATGCCACGGTATTCAACACCAATCTGCTGTATGCCACTTCACTGTACCAATCTAAGCCACTCTACCCTACTCCACTCTATGCCACTTTACTCTATGCCACCACCACTCTGTGCCACTATATTCTAAGCCACTCTACTCCACTCAAAGCCACTCTACTCCATGGCACTCTATTCCACTCCACACCACTCAACTTTATGCCACTTCATTCTATGCTACTCTGTGCCACTTCACTCTACGCCACTCTCCTCTATGCCACTCCACCATGCCACCAACTTTTATCCATGCTGCATAACACGGCTAAAAGACACTGGCAAAGAAAATAGTTCTTGCATAGATGAGGCCTGTTGTCTTTTCCAATACTTGTTTTTCTGAATGCTGCAGGTGCAGTGTTTACTAGTCCTTCAACAACTTACTCCAATTTCTCTCTCATGCCCTGGCCAACGGCCCCGAAATTCTCAACACCTCACCAACAACTTTGCATCAGCATAAAGTAGCTCTGCTGTGGGGGTGAGGAGCAGGAGGAGTGGATATGTTTGCGTTCAGAGGCCAGTGGGCGCTCTGATATAATCAACCAGTGACTGACTTGTAAACATAAAAGTGGCCCTGTGTTGCCTCCTTCTACGCACCATCATCAGCAAGGAAACAAAGTTTGATTCTGCCCAGGGCACTATCCTAGCAATGGCCAACCCAGACTGCCTGCTTCTTCTACCTCTCCCTACATTCATACCTGCAGAGGGTCGAGTTTCAGCAGCCATTTTAGGATTTCCTCACCCGCTGGTCATCCTAGGCAGGAAATTCATAGTTCCATTGGGTTGGCAAATCATCTTCACCCTGATGAAGTTTAACTTCATCTTGGGAAAAGATGAGAAACTTAGCTGCCTTCCCCAAGGTGAAGTTTAAGAGTCAAGTATAGACGTCAGTCACCCAGGGCTAATTTTTAGTCAAAGGGAGACAGCTCAAGGTTTATCTCTGCAGTCAATTGCTAATATAACAATGCCCTTGACGGACTCGTACTCCTTACTGATATAACTATTGTACAATGCAATTAAGTTCAAAGAGTGTTCCTAAGCCTGTCCTCTTAATGTTTCTCTCAACTGTTTGATCACACCCCCATCCGAATGCAACCATTGTTCTTCACTCCTATTTCATTGTAAAGCCCCCTGACACCTGCGCAGACATGTGATATAAATGGTAAAAAAACATAAGTGAAATAAAGTATTACCCCTGTACGTTATCAAGAAGTACAGTACTGCTCTTTACCTTTTCATCTCTTACCCTGAAAACATTAATTTCATGGATATGTGTAGGAATTATAGAGCACAATTCCAGCTACAGAACAACCACGCATCACACAACCTATGGAGCGGGTTAAGTTATAAGCGGGGTGTAAATGTATGAAGGGCATTCTAGAGAGTTTGGGAGTGTGGAAGGGGATAACATACCATTCCTACCTCTCCTCCTTCCAGAGTACTATTAGAGTACTCACATTTAAATTAATTGTATAAAATAATTTGTTTTAATTAATCCATTTTTTTTATGAAATAATGAAAATAACTTGTTATTGTCGTGAATTAGTTAAAATGAATACTAAAAGGGAGTACAGATGAGCTCTCTCGGACTGGTTACAGAGCAATTGTATTATAATGAAATGCATTTCATTTTCTATTAATTTTAATACATTACATCCATTATAACTAATAAAATTGGATTACTAGAAAAAAACATTAATTAATGACTAGAAGTAGGATTTCAAGTAGGGAAAGAGTAACACATTAAATATTAATGAATTAATTTGATGTAACAATTTACAAAAAATAAATAAAATAAAACATTGAACAAATGAAAGGGTTACAGTTACCCATAATAGAAAGGCTAAGAGTAAAACAACAGTATCTATCTGAATTTTAATTAATTACAAAAAAGAAAGGGAGATCTGAAGAGCAATAACAAGGAAATAGTGGCAAGCAAATAAAAATAATTAGAGATAAAGCCTACATTCGGAAAGAATCAGTTGATGAGGAAAAACAGCAAGGGCACGGCAGGAGATGAAATGACAGAATAAATATTGGTATGCTTCCAAGGAAGTCAGCCAATTGAGAGCTATTAGGTTGTGGTGATCTGCTTTGTGATAGATCTTGTTGATGTGGGAGCTGCCCATGCACCTAGAGCTTCTGATCCTGGATACGAGGGGTCCTCTTGCTGAGTGCTATGTAAATGATGAAGTGGATGGACCCTTATGAAGTCCATAGGACCCAAAACAGACTGACCCCTTTCTATTTCTGCTAATTTACTTTCTTCTCCCTTTGTAGACCTCTCCTTGTCTCTGAGCCTAGAAACGGAAATTGACTTTTTCTTGTCCTGTGTTTTTTTTCTTTCTGTTACCTTACTGCCACTGGGAGATGTTATAAGGCATGGACAAAGATTCCATTTGTGCAGGGCCCCCACTTTCAAAGGGGCGCCTTGGGAAAGAAAATGTTCTGTCTTTCGCTACTGTTTAATCTATTTCTTTATCTAGATCACTCACCCTCTCTGCCCGTCTCTGCTTCTGACTCTGTTTCTCTACTTGTCATCTTAGGATGTTTGAAGCCCTTGGAAGACATATTTATTTCAACAGTTTGTGTGTGACTCTGTTAAAGTTTAACATATAATTTGATATTGTTTTGACAGTATGCAGGCTTGAGTTAGCAGGAAATGGATAATACAATTAAAAATCTGTTTTGTGCAGTGCCCCACAAAATAGGTTTTGGCCAGTGACCCCAAACATATAAGTTCACACTGACTGTCACAGTTCTGGAAAGGATGTGGGTACGAGGCAACAGAAACTCCAAAAACAATCCTCCACACAGAAGAGACTAGGGTTAGGGTAGAGAGTGAGCATAATCTCTCCAGGGTAAAATAGGGTTTCAGGAACGAGAGAGAAGCACAGGAGTCTCTGCTCTTCTTTCACAGCCTTTGTTCGCAGGCAATAGACTGCGTCCCTCATTAATACAGGCTCATATGGTACCTTGCTTACGAGTAATCCATATTGAAAACTTTGATCGTACACATGCCTCAATCCCCTTTCCCAGGAGTAAGTCTTACCTGATGCGCCGATGACAATAGCCGGTGACAAGCCCAGGAGATACCGGGAAAACAAGCCCGGCTTGGGAACAGCAGGACACCAAAGTTGAGTAACTGCTAGGAGTCTGAAGTTATTGAATCCTGATTAGAAGTTTTAATAGGCAAGCACAAATAAAACATATGTGAGGGTACAAAATAGGAAGAGAAATAGAAAGAAAAACGTGACAGGGAGCAGGAACAGAATGTTGATAGGACTATCGCCAGCAGATACCATACCACCAAGAATGTTGTTCTGCAACGTAGTAAAGGTACTGACTCTTCTTATGCTGCTCTGGGAGTTTTGCCCTCGTGATCTTGCTATTTTGATTGGTCTGATTCTCCGTCTGCCTACGGCCCCCTCCTACTCAGCCCCACCTTCAGGTCTTCCAGCTACTGCGTTGTTCTTCAGCAAATCTCATCTTTGCGAGCTGTTTATTACAATTCTCAGACCTTCCGTATCAAATCCTGACATACATGGCCACAAATCCCCAAATATGCGTGTTTAGGCCAAGGTATTCTGTGGGGTGCAGTAAAAGAAAGGTAGCAGTTCGTCAGAAGGGTTGGTTTTAGAACTGCTTGTTTGCCCTAAGCTTTTGGCCGGGCCTGCACATTCTGCACCAGGCAGGGTATGCACCTTCTGGCTGGACTAAGCTGACGCGCACTCATCATTTCTCCCTAGCATAGTCAAAAGCAGCATCCGAAATGGTGGACCTTCTATAAATCAGAGAAGCAAGGTGCACAGCAGCACCTGCTCTTGGAGAGCTGTACGGTAGTTTTAGAGTGAGAAAAGCATTCTTGCTAATCCGAGGAAGTATGGCGCTTCCAATATGTACAGGCGCTATCCTCGTAGAAGTGCTAGATCTTGAATAAGAGAGAGGGCACCTGGTAAAAAGTGAAAACTGACACACACACACACACACACACAGCATAAACGGTGAATTCACTCCTTACGGATTTTAAGTTACTGTACGCCACCACTTCAGAGGAAGGTGATTGCACCTGTATCTCGAGGGCCATGAAATGGCAGGCAGTTGTGACCCGATGTTGCATCCTGTGCTGGTAGAGAAGCTGCATTGACATGTTGGGCAGCCATAGCCGATCATCAAAATACCACAGTCTAGGATTGGAATCAAACTGCGTGAAAAATAGTTTGTTCACATAATGTTATGTGTTCTGGAAACAGAACAGACCATTTCCAAACATGTCAGGATCTGGTTCTTCTATGTTATCACATCCTAACTCCCACGTGTCCTGATCTGTGAGTGATCCATTGGGTAAAGACAAGAGGTAGAGTCCGGCTCACTCTGGCTCGGGGTCATTCAGAGGACATTCTCTAACCTACAGTAGCAAATAGCAGCCGCGTTCATGAACTCTTATTATTAAATTCGATTATCTAGATAAACTGATGGAAGATCATATACACTTCATCAGTTAACTATTGCCATTTCGAATGCATGGGTGATTGAGGTGTGATTCAGCATTGAAACAGTATGCAATGAAATTCACTTATCTTGTTTGAGATTCACGAGTGTGAGTTATACTATGAACGTTGTCCTAGACCTGCTGCTGGGCTCAAGTTGACCGGATGTAACAACTGATTTTCAAGCATGAACTAGCGTTGATTACTAGGAATGAGGAGAGGCCTGAGTTCTATGTCACTATCTGTCTGTTAGTGAAAGTGTGAGGTGTATTCAGACTAGAGTTGAATCTCAATCAGGTCTACACATGCATAAACAAAAATGGGCTTTTGGACAGCCTTCAGCCATTGGCTACTATGGTCAACTGACTGTAGACAGTGGGTAAGGACCATGTCCATCAGTAGCATTTCGTGGACAAGAACATTCTAAAAATAATGCCTCTCCATTCTCTGTTTCTCACACACACACACTGGCGGCATGCCCGATCCCCAATGCTTCCCCTCATCCCTTCCCTACTTTCGTGCCTCCCCACCAATCCCCTGTTAGCTGAACATTTTTTCAATATCCCAGTAGGAGCAAAATGCTGCTAGACTGCTCTGTGATGCTATTAATTGTGTTTGACCAATGACTTGTGTTTCACCACTGCGCATATTAGTTGCTCAGTGTTCACCAGTAGCACATTATATGTTTTGTTCAGTTTAGCTGCCTATTGGCTTTGACATGACATTAGCATTACATTTGATATTTATGTCCGCTGCCTATTGGCTTTAACGTAGGGTTAGACATTGCAGTTGAGACATTACAGATGTCTGTGTTTTTCCAAGCTGTGTTTTTCCACAAGATGGACCAAGCTGTTTTCTTCACACCAGACCTTAGCTGATAAGAGCACGTAGATTTTGTGTTTACCTCGCAATCCAGTCTGAGAGCGAATTTGCTCAGAAGAACTGGCCCCTCTCCAAGGTTATTCGGCTCTCACACTGAGTTTGCTTTTAAGGATGACTCTGGGCTACAGTGAGTTAGATTTGAATCTGCTTGACTTCAGGCTGGAGCTAGACGTCAGTTGCCAGTCTCCCGTTTGGGTAGAGAATCTCTTTCTTGCAGTTGACCGGAGTCATCAACTTGCAGACCCCAGAAAGATGAAGCTGAGTTAAGGCCCTACCGCCTTGCCCATACGGTGATGAATTTGACTTTTATGCTTTGCTTTGCAGTTATGTTATATATTTGCTGTGCACATTGCAACTGAGAAGTACTGTGATATATTTTGCTTTCATTGCTGCGACTACTTTTGAATGTGTGCTTCCAATCTACTAATTTTGTCACTCAGGAACTTGTGGGTGGGGAATTAATAACAATAAATGTCTTCTTTGAACTCAGAAGTGCATTCCAGAGAGGTTCTGTAAGCTCCGATAGGAGATAAGTGGGAAAGCAGAACATGCTCACATCTGTTTTGCACTCTTCCCATGACTATCGTTCATGTTGGAATGGTAGAGTAAAAAAAGCCAAAAAGATGCTAATGTGTCATAGTGAATGCATGCAAATGTGTCACCAGGCATCCATGAGCATGCATCAACCTGCATATGTGCTCATTTATCACGACATATTAGGCACGCCTATGACAGTCTTCCTGACGTTATTTCCTTACCATTTCAAGATGGCCACCATGTGTTTACATTTGTGTTCATGCATTGCGAAGCATGCACAGTTTTTTGTGATGCATTGTGCACGCATGCCTCACACCTGGAGCTCCAATGCAAACAAGCATCGACAAAGTCACTTGGTTGGTACATACCTTTTAAAAGCAAGCCCTATTGACTGTGCCAGTTCATACTTTCAAATATGGCTGTCTGTGAAGGCTTCCTAGCATGGTCTTGGATTGCAATATTTCATTTCCTCTTGCAATACTTTTGCAAGAAGATCAACCTCCAGCTACACTCAAGATGGAATGACAATGGTTATTGTGCACTTGGAGTGACTACCAGGCAGTCTGTTGTCATCATTTAACTGAGTCGTTCTCTTTATTTCCTCAACACCCTAAGTGCCTTCCTCTCATCCTTATCCAAAATTGTTTTACCTGTATAACAAGTTGCATGACCTTGTATCGCTCCCAATTTCTTCATCTCACATTCTCAAATCCATATTCAATGTGCCATAAATTAAATCTTTAACAGTCCAAATATGAGCACTTGAAAGAAATATGTGCAGTGCAACTCTAGACCAGCCAGTGCCTATGACTCTGACAACAACTGGACAGCTCTGTATCACAGAATCTTGGCTCATTGCCGACTCTCAGTACATCATTGATTTCTTTCGCAAAAACGTTGTTGTTCCATGAATAGACAGTTAACTTAAACAAGGGGGAGGCATTGCCATCCTTAACAAGGACATTCTTTCAATCGCAATACCCATTGCTACTTTCCAAACTTCAAATGCTTTAGGACTACCATCTTCATATCACCTTCTAAACCTCTGACTTGCAGTCCTATACCTACCAACTAGGCATAAATCTAATTAAAAGACAAAATACCTGGAAACATTATTTGAAAAAAGTATTTATTTATTAATCGGTAAGACCTCAACTTATTAAAACTCAGTCAATTTGACATATCTGTGGGAGTTCTGTGCATTTTATAGACTTGTGCATTATGAACATGCAAAAAAGGGATTTATACTCAAATGTATATGTATATATAGTGATATTGTGCTATTGTTTATGAAACTAATTTGCCATGACTTGTTAAAGTGCGTCTTCCTGGCTTAGCTCCTAGACCTCAGTAAGGCCTCAGTGCCAACTTTTTCGAAATGTGTGTCTCCTCCTGCATGTTCACTGTTTATTATTACTGCAGTACACAGTCAAGCAGAAAAAAGTTTGTTTATTTCCATTCGCATAGTTCTTGCTGTTCTCAAAGAAAAACGTTTAAAATGGACACATTAATGTTGCAATCAATTGCTCTCACTGTATTGCATTCATTTGCAATAGCTAATTGTTGTTTAAGTAACTAGCTTGTCTTGCCTTTTCTGGATGACATTCTCACAGTGTGGGCAAAATATATTTTCACCTAGTGGGATAGTACTTAGATGGTAAGTCAATACGTTGTTAAATAGAACCATGCTCTGATTCACTAAAATAGCAATTCTTACACACCATGAAGAACCTGCAGTTTTCATTCTGTTTTATGAGACAATTTTCTATGTACACTCTTAAATTTGGGGGTGAGTCAGATGGCTTTCCAATGCCACTAGTGATACAGTCCTATTTGTTATTTATTTTGCTGCTCATTTGGAATTCAGAATTTTCCTGATTTTGCTCTTTGTTGTGTATTGATCTATCTCTGAAAGTCTTTATGACAATGACTTTATGCTTTTGAATTTTTGCAATAAACCTTTCTACATTTTTAGTTCTGCCCAGGAACTCAATTATTGAGCCTTTCCTACTCAATTAACTACATTTCTGATATACTGTATGGTGGCTTATCTCGGAGACACATTGCCTCATGAAATTTAAGTTTAACAGTCTCAGATTCATTTTCCTGTAGACGTGTTGTTGAGGTGTCATTTTTGGGGTGAACAATTTAGGGGTTCTCCACATATCAATAGACCTCAACTTGCTAAATGACTCCAATGGCAGCCCAATCCACAAATAGACCAACCTCATCATTTCACCCTAACATAACATAATGTAATGACATTAGCTTTATGAGTTACAAAAATAAGGTTATTATGGAATACAGAAAAGGCTTAGCATAGCTCTAATTCTTGTATCCTGTGTAGCAGATTAAATACTTAGAGAAGAGTGAAAAGAAGCCATTATATCCAAGGGCAAACCGATTCTTCTCATAGTCCTGCGGGACCCTATTTCAGTACATTGACTAGCTCATCAATCCTCCTGAAAGATGCCATCACTTTCTTCTGTTTCTAAATGCAATCAATTGGTCTCTTATTTTAACAATAAAACTATATTTTTGGAAAGTATCACCACAGCTCACCCTGTGAAAAGTTACTACCAAAAGCCAACAGGGCCCTGGCTATTTCTTCACCATCAGCAGTGAACAACTCTCTCTAATCATAAAGAAACTTAAACCCACAAACTACTTCCTTGACACCTTTACACTGAAAGTCATCAAATCTAATTTTAAGCTGTTCAAATAGGATTGAAAACCTCAGATAAATTTGTAGTAAACCAAGGAAGTCTTTTCTGTCTCCTTGAATAAGCCAAACCACCCACATTTTGAAAAAAAAAAAAAAAAACACGAGCCACAACCTAAGCACATCTGCAGACCTGTCCCTGTTGTACCCGGCCGACCTAGGGAGATCAATCAAGCATCGTGAGTCCAGCCATTTTAACATTAGCATGTTTGCTAACAATCATGGCCTGCGCTCTGTACAGAGTCTCTTAACAATCTCTTTGAAATTCTTTGATGACATATTGAATGAATGGGACTACTGTCTCCTTATGCTCCATCATCACTGGGATAGCTTCGATACAGTTTTTAAAAAAGCGTGTTATTGTTTTCATAAACAAAATACAAATATATTAACAGAGGATGTTTAGGGCACCACCAAGAGCAGAGAGGTTCAATCAACAATCAGTTGCAATCCATTTAATAGGCAATATGAAACTGACGGGTTTGCAATATATGACCTCTAAGAAGCCCATACACAAGCCAAGGCAGAAGTGAAATGGGAGGTTTGAAAGCGATCTCCCCAACTTCCTCCAATATGCAATATCATATGTTTAATATGCAATGCCATCTGTGTGTTTGGGTCTCTCTGAGTCCTAAACACATGGCACTTCTCTGAGATGGGCTATTCATATCACTTTACCAGTGGGTACCGGTTGGTATACTAAGCGAAAGGCCATCCTCCGTGAAGCCAACAACCTTTGATACAGTTAACCAGAAAAGGCTTTTCAACACCTTAAAGGTCCATCTAGACTGTAATGGTCAGGCCCAGAGCTGGCTCTCCTGCTTTCTTTCCAACCATCTGCAATTGATTAGGATTAGAGAGCACACCTCAGAAAATGCTGAGATGTCTTGAGTTGTTCCCCATGCTTCTGTTCCGGCACCCATTCTGTTAAAGCTGTATGTCGACGCAAGTAGAGCCATTGAGCTCTCAGAACATAATCTCTCCATGCCATCTTCGTCCTTTACATCTACCTTGATAAAGCACAACTTATTGATGCCTGCCTTCAAAAAACTGCATGCGTTGTTGTCACCCCAAACACAAAAGCTCCCAAGTTGTTCAGCAAGCTGAAAGTGAATGGTTTCACACCGTCTGTTTCTCAGAGATTGCAAGCAGCTCTGGGCTTCCACTTCTTTCACTCAGGCTTCACATTAACCTCACATGCATTCTTTGAAGAAGAGAGAAAACACATTCTCCCACCAATCCACCTCAGGCTGGTGGTTCTAGATATAATTATTGCTTCCTGGATTTTATTAACGGCCTCTTGGTAGGTAAACATAATCCTTGCTTGTTCATTTAAGGTTGTTCAACACGCTGTGGCCAGGGTCATTACAAGATCTGCTTTCAAATTCCGCTGCCTTGTATTAACAATTAAAAAATATATATATATGTATATTCTCCCCCTCCAGTTTACTTATCATTAGCAAAAACCCATAATAGAGAGAAGCAACCAGGTTCAAAACATCTCACCCACACAACCATCTCTTTACAGACACAGACCATATCAAATATAATTCTGTATACTAGAACTCCTATTCCAGCCAACTCTGCTTTCCCTCATGAAACACGTAAAATCCCACCTGTCCAACTATTTTTGATAGAACTGTTGGTGTTCTGAAGCTCACGTAGCAGTGTCACTGTTCTGCATGTACCTTCGGCAGCGAAAAGCAGCCCACAATATTATTCTTTGTTGTCTTATTTTATTCATAATAAAACAGCTTCACATTTTGATATTGTGACATTTTAAAGTCTGAATAATGTTTTAATCCATTGACAATTTAATACCCAGTCGCACAGTTTTAGTGGTCGGCCCAAATGCCTTCTAAAATGGTCTTGAACTCTTGTTCCTTCAAACCAATGATTGAATGTTTTTAATAAATTTCGTTATATTCCAAATTCTTATGTTCAAACATCAAGCATATGCTTTTCTTTCTCTGTTGTATACAATCTGTGCCCAATGCATTTTGGACTAGAGCACACAAAGTGGTGATCATGACAGTAGCATCCTTAGTTGTGGATGTTTTTGGGAGTTTGTTCCTTTAGACAGGATTAGTTATATTGTCGCTGAAGGACTACTAGTCATGAATGCTGAAGGCTGAAAGATACCGAGCCTACCTAGTTGGCATATTAAATAGTTTGACGCATTAAGTTGAAGAGAGAACCCTATTGGTGTGCCTAAGGAAATACATATAGTTCAACAATTTGAAGTCTATCATGCACCACCAAACTACCATCTCAACATGGTGGCTTTATTGGAACACCCCCTTTAACCATATTTGCCATACGAACAGGAAGTACTTGACACGCATTGGCAAAGGCAATGTGACTGGCTGATCTTTTGGTTTTGCCAGTTCTTATTTTTTGTGAATGTTTTGTGTACGGCCCAGTGGCCGTGTTGGCGCATCTGTCCTGCCCTTACTTAAGTAAAACTATTATTGTCTGAAGATCAAAATTAAAACACATCCTCCCCCAGTAGTGTCTGGCACTGAAGGGTGCTACTTATTATGCGGATGTGCAGTCAAAAAAGCAATTGGCTGCAGTGGGCGGATCTTATGTCCTATGCTGTATGATGTGATGAGAGGAAACAAAATATAAATGATACCAAAGCAGACCAATGAATGAAGAGGGCAGACTGAAAATCCATGTATGCAAGTAGTATTGTGTATATATATACTTATTCAAAACAAAAGGTCTTGGCTAAAAAAAACAAAAAAGTAATTTCTCTAGACTCATTTAAAGTCAGATCAGTTCAGGGGATCTTTGGGAATCTTTGGGAAAGGGTTTTACTAATCGTTAACACCTGGCTAGGACCAACTCTGTGAATCCAGAAGCAAATGGCATTACTCTTAAATATATATTCACAACGAAGTATGAAATACCTAGAAGACAGGAGTTGTAAAGCAATGGAGAATCTCAAGCAGTTTTACAACAGTTTCAAGAGAATTATTTTGACAGTTTATGATAAAGATGTTCAGTACATCCGTTCAGGTAAGAAAGAACGTAACATATTGTATCGAATATGCAATACATGGATACTACAAATATTTGTAATGAGATGGCACGATGCTCATTTGGGGGAAAACAGGAGGAATAAGTCCCCAGTATGCGAAAGACACACACAAAGAAGAGTCCGTAGTCGGGATTGCACCAAGAAATATCTAGCTTGTGAAGGCTAGGACAAGATGGAGTAGCCAAGAAGCAGGGATGCAGGTATAATACATTCACACTGAGCAGCCCGCCAAAAGAAGGCTGGCGAAGGGTGCCCCAAATGGCACTTCTAGAAAGACGTGGCCACAAGACTGCAGGTATGGGGCCACAGGATCTGGCCTTCACTTTCAGGGTCATGACTTCAGCACTGCATCAACGATGATAAGGGATTGTATAGTTCATTTTTATTGTTGTAATTCTCGGACAACATTTTCTGCCTCTTTGCTTACTAATAAAATAAGTCAATTATTTATTACTTACAAACAAGGCATAATTGCAAAGTCTGCTAAGGTGACATTGGAGCCTATACATATTGTTGTCCACTCACCTCACCTTTTTGACATGAGTCCCATCATGATGGAAATGTCCTAAAAACCTCCACGATTGTGCTTTCCATTTGCTCGGGGAAATAGTGGCAGTTGCGGAGAGCCATGGGCTTGATGGAGCAGTCAATATGTAGTTTGATTGGCAAGACTTTCAAGCATCCTAGGCCGTTGAATAATCCAGGAAGTGATTTAATGGTTTGGCAACTTCGAGGGTTTTTATGTTTTGGGTAAATGATACTAGTCCTAAATCCTCTGTGGTGTGATTCCCCAGAAGGGTGTCGGCCTTTTTGTCAAAGACATGGAATGTTGTTGTGACTTACTGGTCATTGGATCTCACTTTCATGGACATGCGCCCCTGCAAGGGCAATGTTGAGTGGCTGCCATACGTGAAGGTCTTGGTGTGTGATGGGGTAAGCGTTGACCTCGGATGAAGGCACTTGTATTGTTGTATTTCCATGATGTTTACTGAGGCACCGGTGTCGATCAGGGCCTTCACTTCGGACCCAGCAGTTTCGAACAAGCAGGTGGGTTGTGTCCTCTGCTGCTGCATCAGTTCTCTTGTGAATGAGATGAGGAAAACTTCCTCCTCGTCATCATTGGGGAACGAGTCTTGTAGCCGACGATCCTGTCGCTGCGGGTTATTGGCCGTTTTGGGTGGTATTGATTCATTTAAGGGTATCTGCTGTACCGTTCTGAATGGCATTCTCCCCCCCATTTTAGTTCTTCTTACTGGCCTTTTCACGGCATACAGAAGCAAAATGGTTGTTTTGTGCCGCAATTGGAGCATGTGAGCCGGTGTGCCAGGCAGTCGTCCAAGGAGTGCTCACACATTATGCACACCGAGGCTTTGACGATTGGGTGTGGATGCATGATGTGGTCATGTCTGTTTTTCTCCTGGTGCGGATGGCTCAGCTCGCTCAACTTTGATGGAGGGCGGTTTCTCTGGTGCCTGGGTGATAGCAATGTCCATTTCATTGGCTCTTGCAGCACATAAGTCATGAGATCGAGGCAGAGCTAGGATGTCGTTGAGACTGTTGTTTGGTTGCTTCAGTATGAGGCCTCTGAGAGTTTTATTTCTGCATCCTTGAATTAGTTGGGCCCTTATCTCTTTCAATTGGTCACCTGCAGTACACATTCTTGCCAACTCGCGCAGCTGCACGTAGAATACATCTATGGTCTCCCGCGTTGGTGGACCTGGCGGAGGTTGTAACGCTTGAAGTTGGGGTTCAACTGGGGGTCAAAGTGAGCCTTGAGTGCTCGCACAGCAGCGTCATAGTCTGTGGCAGGACCAGTGTTCTGGAGGTGTTTGAACAGTTTATTTTGACCCCCACATAATGAAGTAGAATAAGCCGCTTGATGGTCCCATCTGTTTCTTGGGTAGCAATGAAATAGTTTTCGAACCTTTGAATCCACATCTTCCAATTAGGTGACACAGTCATTAGGTCAGCAAGCTCAATAAATAGTTGTAGAACCCCTGCCAGCGTATGTTGCTGAGGACAATGTTTGAGTTTACAGCATTTGGGCCATGTTGTTAGCGTCATCTGCCATCATTGGGGTGTTTTTGTGCAAATGAAAGTCAGAATGTCAGAGAGTGCTCTCACTGCAGTACTGCTGATGTTTGCTGTGTGAGAATCTCAGAGGGGAAAATGTGATGTGCAAAGTCGATGGGCAGGCTGGGCCTAGCATGGCTTGGATTGCGTGTCGTGAGACCAACCTTGGTCTACCATGTCCTGTCCTGCTGGTTCCCCTGGGACGATGTGGAGGAAAACAGCTGGGCTGGCGTGGTGAAGGGTGCCTTGATAATCTGCAGCACGAGGAAGAGTGCTGGGCCTCTCCACGAGGTGCAATGGGCCGCTTTTGAGCAGGCTGCTTTGCCAGGTGGATTGCTGTGGAGCTCAGGCACTGCTGCATGAGTCAGAACCGCTCTTAGAAGCTCTGTCGCAGGCCTCTGGTGAAGGTGTTGTGTGGTCTTGCTGTTGGTACTCTGGCCTGGTGTGGAGCGCGTGTTGGTTGCTGCGTGCAGGTGGTGGCAGTGCTGTGATGGCAGCAGGTCGCAGGCGGTGCTATTGCTGTCTCACTGTGGGTTCAATACGCGAAGAGGACCATCCTTGTCGCCAGTGTTGCAAGGCGCCATGACTGGGTGGAGTCCCCGCTAATCACATCTAACACTGCTCAGGAACCCAAGACACAAGACACTCATACACAGTATTGAAGTGTGGGCAGAAGACCCCATACGGTCTCTGCCCCTTTATTTTATAGTCCCCGGCTACGCCTGGTCAGAGGATGTAGAAAGGCGCACATCCGAGTGACCACTCACAGCAGAGGGTCCTGGGTGGCTCACTACAACCTTGTCTCTTCTCGCCAATGCCTGTGCGCTGCCGCTCCTCCTAGTGCCACAATCCTCAGTTCACTCAAACTGGCTGCTACCTAGGTGCTACTTCTGCAAATTGAGTTACCCCTAGTTCTGAGAAGATTGAAGGATAGCGTTTTGGCCCTCTTGTGGAGGTTTCACATGATTGGCTAACTCAGATAATTGCGAGTCTGGCATGGTTATATCCATTTGAGGATTGACAGCATTGAAGCCCTTGTATGTTTCTACCTTATTTCACTCTTTGTCTGGAGGTATCAGTGTTTGCTCAAGGTGTATCTTCTGTCCACTAGGAAGTGGTCCTGCTGATTTTTCTTTCATAAAAGAGAGACCCTGCTTGTTACATTTGTCTGGCTTAAAATTGACAGTAAAATCAGCTGACTCAACTGTCCACTGGTAGACGTTCAGCCTAGGGAAAGATGGTAAATATACACATTTCCTAATAATGATGTAAAGTGCCTACACTAGGCGGCAACACTTCTGCTGGCAATTTTCTGGGCTCTGACTCCATCACTCAACTCTCTTTTATTTTGCCATCGGGTATGGGGAGAATTAATGGATGATATTGTGCTCCTCTGACTTTGATGACATTTTCAAAATAGTTCTCAGGCAGGAAAACACATGGGACATTTGTAGTCTGCAGGTTGGAGAACATAATGTGTTTGTTTTTAATCATGCAGTGATGGACTATGAAAATAAAGTCATGGGAGTCATCGTCTGATTGCACAGCATCTCACTTTATACTGAGGACCAACACACAAATGTGTAGGGATAGACCTTGAAATACAGGGGATTTCCCACGTTTAGTGGGAGCCATAGCATTCCCACATGACCTCCCATGGCCGTGTGCAAAGGAGTACACCAGTGATGAGAACCCTATGTTCCAAGGATGTCATCCAACAGCTTTGAGGTGGTTGCTTACATGCGGTGTCTCCCGCTGGCGTAACAAAACTTGCGGGGGCCCTCCTGCAAAGTACATGGAGGGGGCCTCCTCTAAACTCACTCAGGAGCTCTCAAGCCAGGGTACTGTGCTGAGGGGGCCCTCTGGAGCTTTGGGGTTCCCCGCAATGCGAGGGCTGTGGGTGGCCTTTCTTACACCAGTAGTGTCTCCTAGTTTTTAAAGCATTCAGCATTGTATGGTTTAAGATTAGTAGCACCCTCTGCAAACCAGATGGAGGTTGGTCTAAGTCATCCCTACAGTGTTCAGAGTAGATAATAGGGATGTATATAAAGTAGATTGGGGGTGCTGAGGAAAGGATATTTTATTGTTGTTCAGTTATATGAGTGAAGGCACTCCTTGTCCCTGCTTCTCTCTTTGCTCCTTTTTTTTTAATATAAAATGTCTACAGGGGCACAAGTCTGCAATGGCCCTATTGGGTTAATGGGCTAATTGGCTATAGGGCCGTTACTAAAGTCTATACTTTTCCAGAACTGGAGCTGGTCTCTTTAGTTTAGGAGGAGTTTACATGGACCATTACTGCTTCTTCACTTGAAACTTTGTATTACATTGACTGATGTCTGCAGAAAGGCTATTTGGGCGTCTCATAACACATCCCTTGCTGTAGCAAAGAGGGCTTTTGGGGTGATAAACCCCCACTCCCCCTTTTAACTTGTGTGCCTCTTGTTTTGTAGCCTATGCTGTGGAATGGGGCTCTCTTACCTAGAGTAATGTTATGTTTAACATGGATTTTAGCTACAAACCCAAGCAATTGTCTTATAAAATAAGGCCAGATGGAGTAAATGGCTCTAAGCCTGTTGCCAATAGCTAGTGTACTCGCAGTGGTGACAACAGATAAGCCTCAAACATCAGTGTCTTCTGCCCAGCGGTTGGCTCCTTTAAAAAAATTTGGAAGAAAGAGGCAGACCCAGGTGAACACAGACCAACTCGGAGAATGTTGTGCGCAGATTTTGGAGAGGGCGGCCATCTTGCAATTTACTGACCTTACTATACTGGAGAATGGCAGGTATGTTTCCTTTAGTGACATTAAGGGATGGAGCGATGATGTGAAACCACCAAATTGGGTGGGTACCGCACCAATGACATAAATACCTATCTCCCTTCATATCCCCTGCGAAGGCAGGGAGAGCTGATATGGAGTCTAAAAAACAGAGCAAGACCTGGTGAAGCTGTCTGCTCCTGTCAAAGAGCTTTGTGGGTGCACCTACTCCTGATTTGTGCTTTGGGTTCTTCAACTCTCCCTGGGGGGGCACCCACACTAGTTGCAGAGGACACTTAAAGAGGGGTCCTGTAGATTTTATTTGGGCAGGTCCTGTTTTAGTGCCTTGAAGAGCAGGTACTGTGGAGCTTTACTTTTGTGCACAGTCACCCCGCACGAGGGTCAATCCCTGCCTGAATGGGGAGAGCAGGTACAGAGGCTGGTCTGCTGTGGACCTTTGGGTGCTGCTGAGGAACAATCCGAGATTACCAGAGCTGACCAAGAGGACAAGTGCAGAACCTCTAGAGTTAAACTACTGTCATTCAGTAAGTCAATTCTAATTGTACAAAAGGTAGTGAAGAAGTTGAAAGACATACTGATGAAGATCGGTGGGGCAAGTGGATGCTGGTCCACTTGACTTGTGCTGGCACCAAGGAGCACAACATATATAGGGCCTGATTACAACTTTGGAGGACGGTGTTAAACCGTCCCAAAAGTGACGGATATACCACCTACCGTATTACGAGTTCCATAGGATATAATGGACTCGTAATACGGTAGGTGGTATATCCGCCACTTTTGGGACGGTTTAACACCGTCCTCCAAAGTTGTAATCAGGCCCATAGTATTTAGTTGTGTGTACATTAAGGTGTGTTCCTTTTTAAATAAAACATTGAGGCCATTCCTTTATTGAGTGTTATTGTTCTGTGTTGTTGCATTTTGAGTTTCTCGCCCATAGTAGCTCCCTTGGTGACCCTTGTACTTCTCTGCCTATCTATCCTGAGATTCAAGTGCTAAAAATAGTACTTAGCCCTCAGTCTGAGGAGTGGCCCCAGGACACCAAAGGTAAAAGCTCTTAATGATACAATTGGGCCCCAGTAATGTTTGATTACGGTAGGACTCCCAACATGGGCCTAAATTCACCAAAATGCCAGGGGTAGTGGATGTGACATCACAAGCCCTTTGACCTCCACTTTCACTCTCACACATACTTACACATACACACAAATTCACACTTACACATGCACTCTCTCACATACACACTCACTCCCAAGCACACACACAACATACATTTAAAAGATGTTTTACTTACCTCAGCTGCCATAGGAGGGTATATTCACGTTTTTATTATACTAATAGTGAATAATATGTTATCATTCACTATTAGTGTAATAAAAAATTGACAGAAAACAAAGAGAACGGAGCCACAACTGACGTCCATGAGGACAAGCTGCCACTGTGTTCCAGGCACTGAATTTGCCACCTCTGTAGGCAGGGTTCGTAAAGGCAGTGCCAGCAGTGCTTAATTTGTAAATAAAAAGGTGCCAGTGCCCAAAGCCCTCCTCTTAAACACGTGGCTGTTGCAATTAAATGTGTGAGCACGGAATACTGAGACAGTGTAATCCTGAAGCGATCTCGGACCTCCTCAATCCATTTACAGCCACGCCCTGCCACTCCAGCTCACTCTCGCAGCTTTCTGCTTTCTCCCATTGTGGCGCTTTTTCGTTTTTCTCTTCCTCCGTCTTTCCCATATGTGTCTTTTGCTCGCAGTAAATGCTCGGTGCAGGAGAATAAGCGCCAGCCCTCAAAAATAAGTGCAGGTGCTCAGCACTGGAAACAACAAACACAAATTAAGCACTGAGTGCCAGGGGTCGAAACCCCAAGCAAGGAGTCA
Source organism: Pleurodeles waltl (assembly GCF_031143425.1). NCBI lineage: Eukaryota > Metazoa > Chordata > Amphibia > Caudata > Salamandridae > Pleurodeles > Pleurodeles waltl. The sequence goes on from NC_090440.1 coordinate 405,484,489, forward strand.
CAGCTTCGACCCCTTACGACCCCTAAATGACGTCCATGACTCTCAATCCAGTCTTTTTTTTTTTTTTTTAACAATAGCCCATTGTCAGTTGCAGGTGTTTGTATTAGGTGTTTGAACAATCAAATTAAGTGTCAGAAGTTCTGCAGGCTTCCAGGTTCATAACATTAGGCCTCACTCTTTTTTCATATTTATATAATGAGCGCAAGTGTAACATCATTTTGTGTGCTCTTATGTGCGTTAACCTATGGCATAGGTTCAACCTCGTAAGTAATGCATATAATTAAAGATGTATTAGGTCAATGTCTCGATTACTTATTGGTAAATTTAACTATGCCATATGCTCTCTCCCTTGCTGCAGTAATATTCTCAGGGTGGAGAATGTCCCCTGGCTTTGCTTGAGATATGAGTCCTAAATACGATTACCACACTTGCCCAGTGACGATGAACATTCTCAAGTATTGGATTGGCCTTTTCTAGTCTAATCCTGAGTGGTTTCTTAGCAGTGGTTTCCTGATAGGTTTCCGAGCAGGCACTTTGGCTGGGCATGGAGCTGCATTGATGTCCCTTAGCAATGACTTGGTCCTTGTGCACTTCATGACCCTCAGCGATGGGGCTAGAATGCCAAGCAGCCACCTCTCTTCACCTCAGTACCAGCAGGTGAAGAGAGGTGGCAGATGGCAACCATGCAGTAATACTTTTATAAAGGGTTGTGCTTCTGTAGTTAAGTTTTAGAAGAGTATAATACAAGCTGCACATTCTACATGCATGTAGAATTGTATAAGTCTTACAATATAAGCTACAGATTAAGATGTACCTTAGTTAACATAAAACAAGCATGTGTGGTTTACGAATGTGACTAAAATATAATTCAGTGGTGTGTTCATGCCAAACTACTGCTAGGAGCATCCTTGGGATGAAATTATTTTCAATGGTCTGAGATGTAAAATGTTGTTTTAATTTTCGTTACCTGTTGTTACGTAGTACAGATTGTCTCTTCACAGCTGATCACTCTGGCCAAGTAGATACTAGACTCAAACACTTTAAAAAGTATAATTAGTCAATTTATTAAGATACTCTGATTATAAAAACAAAATCTCCAACAAACCTTTTTGGAAAGCCTCAAGACTTTCTTTTTGAATCATACAATCTACCAGAACCTTTTATTAGATTGTTTCTTAAAGGAATAAACATTATTTTACTTTATCTCAGGTTTGCTATTAATCTCTGGTCTTCATAGATTAACAATGCATCCCAGAAAGCTGTGATACCTTCACCTGGAGTAATGGTTGACTCTCTCAAGTACTCTCAGCTTCCATTGTAGTTACAATTCGTGGAATTGGATTGAGCTTGATCTGACATGATGGCGTCACTCAGGTTAATAGACCTTGACAATTAAAGAAAACAGACAAGGGTTTTACCAACTGACCTGAAAACTGATAAGAGCAACGAAAATATAAAAAAAAAAAATGTATAGTATAAAAAAAGATTAACCGTGCAGAAAGTTTTCTATTATCGTTTCGTTGTTAACGGGTAAGTACAGAGTTGGCAGCTTCGTTGCTCCAAGTTCTGGAACATACAAAGATACTACATATAGACCAAAATTGAATTCAAGTTTTCAGGTCAATTTAACAACTAATACTGACTGATACACCACCAGCAACTCTGCATAAAATACTACTAAAAACAATGATAATAAATGCTACTGCTACTAATACTACTACTACGTCCACTACAAATTATAATAAGACTATTGAGTAATAATGATAATAATAATAATAAAAGTGTATGTGATCGTTAGGGACCTTAATCATAGACTTTCACAGCATTGAAATTACAGATCTTATTTATCGAGTGCACAAGAGCAGGTTCACATGATATTTAGGAGACTTTTGCTGTCTGCTGAGAGCGCCTGTCATCACGTAGCACACACCACAGCATTTCACGAATGTAGGCTGCTCAAAAAGGTAGCCCCAACACATTGCCATTAAATATTTGTTTTTTCGTTTTTTCTTGGGAGGCCCCCATTTTCTCTTTATGTAATTAGTTAGCAATGTTTCAATGGTAAAGTAAAGAACGACAAAATAGTTGCTTCACATCAAAACATAATCGAGCATGTGTATAGCGAAGTTTACGCGCACATGCATAGTGATGCATGAGCACATGGCAGCCATCTTTAAACAGTAACCAAGATATTCACTCTTTTGCACACTTGCAATTGGGTGCATAAAAGAAATGAATATGTATGCAACATAGCACATGTGCATGCATGTGTTGAGATGTGCATTGGTCATTGTGTTTATTTTTTATTAACTTGTTTAACCTTTATCGTTCCTACATGGACGAAAGCCATGATAGAATGGTACACAAAATGTGTACTGAGCACAAATGCAAATAAGCCCTAGCAATGCCATTAGTTTTTGCACTAACCTTCTAAAGGTGATAACTATTGCCTTTTCTAATATTTCTTTTTAAATATGTACCATAATTAGTGCTTTAAGTTTGCAACCATTGATTCCCTTTTGGTAGGCAGCAGCCCAATGGTCCAATGACAAATAATACTCGAATTGAATCCACACCAACCAGTTTGAAGGGCCATATTCATCTTTATATTTTCAAGAAAATGTATTATACTTCTTTTTAAATTAAATAATTAATTTGCCAAGACATACTTCGCAAACTTTTTTGCGTTCTCAGGATCTCTTTTTGCAGATCATTTATGCTAAAAAAGTAAATATATAAACTTACAATTAGAAGTCTTATATAGAAAAATGTATGTACCAAAATTAATCCACAAGAAGTAAAAATTGCTCAACCAATCACTTTATAAATTGCACCCCATTTACACACACAAACTATACTAAAGACAGAATTGCATTCACACAACATACCTATCACATGTTGTAGTTCTTAACATTCATATGGTCTACAGATATAAACATGTTTACGAACCACATTATGTCAACATTACCTCGAAAGTTCTCTCGTTATACTCCTGTACTACATACTGGCATACTCCAGTGACATTTTAACGTCTCTAGTGAAAACCCATTTTAGTACCATACCACCAAATCATTCATTCTGTAAATTGCCGCCTAAGTTCAGAAACAATCACAGTACATCTAATTATTCCTATTAATGTACTTGAATATACTTGATAAGTGTGGGATTCGAATTTGTTGATGTGTATTCTCTAACCTGTACCACTTCATACCTGGTTTTAAAATATTCAAAATGAATCCACCCTGTGCGCTTGAGAAGTTTAAAATATCCATATTTACCAAATGAATCTGATCTACCTTGCTTTTCCGGTACCTCTGCTTTAATATAACCTTGTAATGTAATTCTAATAAATTACACCAATTGCTTTTTAATCTAAATCTTTTATTGGTTTTCAGAAACTCAAAAAGAAGGTACAGTCGACACTATAGTATGGTGGAAATACAGCTTTTCATACTGGGCCAAGGCGGCGTATGCCATTTGGTAAGTAACATCTAAGTCAATAACGCAATAGAACACATAGCTTAAGCCGTTATATATGTGCATGCAGCTGTGAAAGTATCGTAACAAAAGGTTTGACATATGAACTGGCAGAGAGGTGGATCTATCAGGGGAACGGAGGGGTACGGCAGAATTCGTCGGATAAAAAGAGAGGACAGCAGCAGTATGAGGGGGATCTTCCGGTGAGGAGAAAGTAATTGAGCATGGAATAAGTATGCGAAGATGGGGGGGAACAGTGGACTTTGGCAGGCATGGAGTAAGCAAGGGTATTTTCCAAAGAAGGTCATCATTCCCAGTGAGTTGTGATAGAGCGGTCCGTAGTAATAATTTACCTGTGTTCGGACACTCTTTAGGCCGATGAATCTTTTGACTAAGTGGGAACTCTCTGTACTCTTAATCAATCAATTTCATTAAAATCAATAATCAATAACGAACATAAGCAATACCTTGTTCGACATAACACTTAACAATTAATCCAGAATACATTTCGGCGAACCCTGACCTTTCAGTCAGGAATAACCACACCAGTTTATTCAAAGTTAGTGAATTTTATTTCCCTATATTAGCAAAGCTAGCACAATATATATGTGTCTCAACACCAAATGATAAACGTAAATGAACATTAATAGCTGTCCATAACGACGAAACAGATGCAATCTATGTAGCATTTGAATCACAAGGCATTCGATAATAGCAATGCAAATCACTAATACGATAATCTGTAATGAACTAATCGCATACATTTAGTCAGCATAACAAGATCTCAAATTGCATCGTGCGACATATGGAATCCTCGTCTAACCTCAAATTAGCATCGGCATGTGGGACTTCATGCAAAAACAATTTAGCAACATTAATTTAGAAAACTCCTAACTAGGGATCTTACCAAAATCAGCAGTTGGTTACCTAAAAGAAACACAATGCAATTTTACAATTTCCTTTCATATTTACCAATTACGATCAGCATACAAGGAAGACTTCGTCTTACAGGTACCGTTCTTCGGTCATCATGGGTACCGTTTCGATCAGCATAGGACGGGGCAAAGGGGCAGGGGTGGACGGGGCAGTTGCCTCACGGCGGCAAGGTAAAACTACTACTTCATGCAAAGGGATCAAATCAAAGTTAAAGTCTCTAGGGCCAGAATCATCAAAGTCTCTCAAAATGTCGTCGCAGCAAAGTGGGCCATAATAGCTACGAAGTCTGCAAAATGGCGGGTATCGAGCTGGCAATGGCTGTAATGGCGCAATGGCTGAAATGGCGGTAATGAATCTGATTTCTTCTCGTGCACCTGGTTTTTATAGACAACAGTTCAAATCCAGTAGGGTCTCCATTGGAGGGTTCATAGGTTAGCTTCAAATTGTCCAATCAAAAACGACAGTTCTCAAGCTTTTACTTAAGCATACATTATCCTTGGAGATGGGTACGCAAGTTGCAACATTGTCTACCAATTAGCTCACTTTCAGAGCCTCCATTGTCCGCACCTGCAAATCGACCTTGAAGTAAAGAGAAAATATGCCAGGCTGGCACGAAACCTTAAGATAAGCATGTGAACGGTTTCTGTGGAAAAGTACAGCTTCAAGCAAAAATACACGTTTATTAGCACAGTGGAAAAATACGAGCATCTAAACCGTGAGACCAGGCAACTAGGCCAAAGCCTCCGCTAAAGTCATGCTAAGCTAAAACATTTCAAACAGGCAAATCGTAGCACACGTTTATGATTATGTCGGATTAGTGCAATTCTAGTACACCACGTTATATAAAGCACGCGTATAAATGATGGCAAACTACTCTGAGGGCACATTTTGTCCCCGTACAATCTTTATTAGTTCGGTTAAAGTCACACATGATTATTTCAGCACTACGTTTAAGCGTTAATAAATCAAAACCTTCATTTTCTGCTTCATCAATCCCTCCTCTGATGACTACTTGTCATCACACCAAATCATGCCCACAAATTTTATTCCATTAAAATTCTGTCTGTTCCCTTTTTCTTTTAGTTCCCCTAGTTTGCGCTTTGTATTCTTCTGCCATTCTTTTCATAATTTTCTCTTCTTTTCTTCTTTTAATTCTTTCCATAATCATTATTATTCCCCTTTTTATTCCCCAAATTCCAAATACACAAATTATTACTATTAATATTCCTTCTATTATTTTCAATAGTATTCCATTCCAAATTCCCCCAATCCAATGTCCCACTGAAGCAAGTCCCTTTCCAACCTTCTCCCACACTCCTGGTTCTTTCAATTCCTTCAAATCTGCACTTTCTTTTGTTAGATTAGCAAGCATAGTTTTAATCTTCACACTATTGTCGGGTATATAGGTACAACAGTGTCGTGCACCAAGCATTTTGCAAACGCCTCCATCCTTTGCTAAAAGAATGTCTAAAGCAAGCCTATTTTGAAGAGTCATAGCTCTTTCCGCTGCAAGTTCAGCATCTATCAGGATTATAGCACCTGAAAACTTTGTCAACATGTTATCCACTATAGTAGACAACTTTCTTATTTTGATGGAATTCAACACAACTCCCAATGAAGGAATCATGGCTCCAAATATATCTCCTACCACAGCAGCTGCGGTCTCTCTTTTCTGGATACGATGGGATCCAGATGTCTTTTGAATCATCGATAGGTCATCCAGTTGATAAACCTTTGGGAACACTATACCCAAATAACATCTCCCCCACCATCCCTTTGGAAGACGATAATAGGCATTATATCCACAAATGTAATATACACCTGGAATGACAGGGTCAAGTCCGTTCATCATGAATGTCCATTTGGCCTTAAAAATAAACGTATGTTTACACTCACTCGCTCCTACAAAAATATTGTCATAATAAGATTCACCTCGATATATACAAAATTTCCCTACATGCCAAGCATCTAAAGCTATCTTCCCTTGCGTCTTTATTGCAGCAAAATCATAATTATCTACTGAAGTCCTCTTATGTAGCTCTTTTTCTAATTTCGCCTTCATTTGTGCCCTTCTATCATCTGTGCGATCTAAAAAGCTTATTTCTACTGCAGAGAGTGAGCAGGTAAGGTTCTCCCTATGAGCATGAGCCGTTTCAAAAGGTTGCATTGGCTCGAAAAATTCCCTCATTATGTTAGCATCCCAATCTTTAGCAATCTGGCTTAGCTGCGCTATTATAGGAACATAAGCAAAAGTAACATCATAATTCGAGTAAAAATACTGTATGTTAGTTTGACCATAAAATCTAGACATTACTATACTACATGTAATCCCGTATGTAAGAGGCATGTGGTGATAAGTCACCCCTTCCTTTACTGATGTCGGTATCTGTGTACACACATAACAATCTTTCGCATCCATAGTCTCAACATACTCTGTTAGCAAGCGATAGAAAACGTTATACGAAAACTCTTTCTTATCATGCAAGAGTCTCTCATCCAATGCCAGTCTTTTCAATGGGGTTAGTTCAGTGACAGTAACAGGAGCAAAAGTAGAAGCCTCAATATTCTCATTCTTACCCTTTCCATGCGTTCCAAGCACAATTGCCATTATTATTAGTACACATGCAATTACCAAGCCTATACACACATATTTACAATATTTCTTTCTATTATTTTGCGTAGCGTACCTAGTCATGATCTGTATAGAATCAGAGAGCTAGAAGCACCTATAAATGAAACTATTTAGCAATTCAGTTACAAAGCTGAACGAGCGCAATGTTCACACCGTCTTCTTCAAGAGGCCGGTCACTTATCGGTTAGCAGCATTTGTCTCAATTCGGCAATAACACAGTCTTTATCGGTTTAGCAAGTGTCTCATCCGGTTTAGCAATGTCTCAGCTGGTTGTTTGTTTCACGTTAGATTGTAGCAAGAAATATCATTTATTACCCTTTCAATCGACAGAGTCTATGAAACTTTTCTTTTCTATTGGTATCTCTTCTTCTTCTTCGTTCTCGATGCTTAGAGATACAAACTCGTCAGTCCAATCGTCATTGACTGCATACGCCCATTCAGGACCGGAATATCTCCTGTTTGGTATCCTTTTCCTTTTCAATTTTGCTTCTCTTTTCGACTCTGCTTCGCTGGTGCTTTCCTCTTTTGTCAAGTCTTTTTCTTCACTTGACGATTGTTCCACAACAGTCACTTCCTTTCTTTTCTCTTTCACTTTCGGCCTTCCTCCTTCGTTCAAACTTTCTTTACTCTTTTCTTTTATTGGTGAAATACTTAGGCGGTCATTCTGACCCTGGCGGTCAAAGACCGCCAGGGCGGAGGACCGCGGGAGCACCGCCGACAGGCCGGCGGTGCTCCAATGGGGATTCCGACCGCGGCGGTAAAGCCGCGGTCGGACCGGCACCACTGGCGGGCTCCCGCCAGTGTACCGCCGCCCCATTGAATCCTCCACGGCGGCGCAGCTTGCTGCACCGCCGCGGGGATTCCGACCCCCCCTACCGCCATCCAGACCGCCGGGATCCGGATGGCGGTAGGGGGGGTCGCGGGGCCCCTGGGGGCCCCTGCAGTGCCCATGCCACTGGCATGGGCATTGCAGGGGCCCCCGTAAGAGGGCCCCTACATGTATTTCACTGTCTGCTGCGCAGACAGTGAAATACGCGACGGGTGCAACTGCACCCGTCGCACAGCTTCCACTCCGCCGGCTCGATTCCGAGCCGGCTTCATCGTGGAAGCCTCTTTCCCGCTGGGCTGGCGGGCGGTCTGAAGGCGACCGCCCGCCAGCCCAGCGGGAAAGTCAGAATTACCGCCGCGGTCTTTCGACCGCGGAACGGTAACCTGACGGCGGGACTTTGGCGGGCGGCCTCCGCTGCCCGCCAAGGTCAGAATGAGGGCCTTAGTCTTCTCTTTGCACCGTGTCCATTTGATGGACTTGTAATCTTTTCTGTGGAAGCTTGAACTTTTTCGTTCTGTTCTGCCTTGTCCCCTCCTTCTGGGGAATCAATCACGTTCTCTTTATCTTTCTCTGTATCGTCTGCTTTTGGGAAAGCCCTCCTCTGATCAGGCTCTCCTTCTTTTTCAACTCTTTCGAGCCCTTCGTCACCGTTACTTTCGTCAGGCTCTTTATCACTTTCAGCTGCTTCAGGTTCCTTATCACCTTCAGCTGCTTCAGGCTTTTTGCTACCCTCAGCTGCTTCAGGTTGTTTGTCACCTTCAGCTTCTTCGTCGCTGTCTGAACTTTCTCCTTGGTCTTCCCCAAGCGAGTTGGTGTCTTCGTCCTCGGAGAATATCTCTTTCTCTCCCGTTTCTGCCTGTTCGTTTTCTGTTCGGTTCTGCTCTGTCTCAGCACTCAGCACTGTTTTATCAGGCACTGGCAGTTTCAGCGCTTCAACTTCCTCATCTGTGGAACACAACACCTTCTTTGTGTGACTGGCGTGAATCCAGTTGGGAACCCCCGCACACTTCACAGCGGTAGTTGTCGTCAGGATCACTTGGAAAGGGCCTTTCCAACGGGGTTCCAGACACGACTTTCGCACATGCTTCTTTACCACGACCCAGTCACCTGCTTTCAGTGCGTGTCCTGGACCTTGTATCGGTGGCAAGGTGGTCGCTTCCACCTGGTGAGAGAAAGAGCGAACCACGTCAGCCAGACCTTTGCAGTAGTCTAACACCATATCATCTGTAATATTCAAAAGCGCGTTTGCGGGAACTGCAGGAAGTCTCATAGCCCTGCCCATGAGAATTTCGTGCGGAGACAATCCAGTCTTTCTATCAGGGGTGTTTCTCATTGACGTTAGCACTAAGGGCAATGCGTCAGGCCATTTCAAATTTGTCGATGCACATATTTTCGCCATTCTCGATTTCAGTGTACCATTCATCTGCTCCACCAGTCCTGATGCTTCAGGGCGATAGCTACAATGCAGCTTTTGCTCAATGTTCAGCGCTTCGCAAAGTAACTTTATCACCTCGTTATTGAAGTGACTTCCCCTATCTGATTCTAAAGAGATCGGGAATCCGAAGCGTGGTATCAACTCTCTCAGCAATAGCTTTGCAACCGTAAGGCTGTCATTTCTACGTGTGGGGTATGCCTCAATCCAGTGACTAAAAATGCACACAATCACCAACACATATTTCAGACCTCCATGCACAGGCATCTCAATGAAGTCCATCTGCATTCGACTAAAAGGCCCGCTTGCCCTACCAATGTGACTCGCGTTCACAACCGTTCCCTTTCCTGGGTTCATCTGCTGGCAAGTGACACATCGATGGCAAACTGCTTCTGCAGCTTGACGAAATCTGGGGTTAAACCAATCAGTTTTGAACAATCTTATCATGGCATCTCTCCCTAGGTGAGCCTGCCCATGATAAAACCGCGCAAGCTGTGATAAGAGACTGTTTGGCAAAACAAATTTTCCCTCGTGTGAAACCCATAACTCGTCTTGTCTCTTTATACATTGTGATTTAATCCAGGAATCTCTTTCATCCTCCCTGACATTATTTTGTAATGCTTTTAGTTCATCTATTGTATCTACGACCTTCAAGGCAAATGCTTCAGCTGGTTCGAGTTCTGGCTCGTTTATCGAATTCCATTCGTCCCTAAGTAATATACAGTTCAAGGCACAAAATCTTGCGACTTGATCCGCATATGCATTACCCAGAGAAACATAGTCCTGTCCTTTCGTATGAGCACTGCACTTTACCACTGCTACTTCGGCTGGTACTTGAATGGCGTGTAACAATTCCCTTATCCTTTCCCCGTTCTTCACTGGGGATCCTGAAGAAGTCAGGAACCCTCTCTGTGACCATAGTTGTCCAAAGTCATGCACAATCCCAAACCCGTATTGACTATCAGTGTAAATGGTGACTTTCATCAATGCAGACAGTTGACATGCTCTTGTAAGGGCTACAAGTTCTGCCACTTGTGCAGAATAGACTCCTTGAAGCCATCCCGCTTCCAAGACCCCTGTTACAGTACATACAGCATATCCTGCTTTCAAAATCCCCATCCCGTCTCTTAGACATGAACCATCAACAAAAAGAATTTGGTCATTTTCATCAAGTTTAGTATCTTTAATGTCCGGTCGAGGTTTTGTGCAAAATTCAGTCACCTGAAGGCAGTCATGCTCGACGTCTTCGGCGTTCTCAATTTCGACATTTTCTCCAGGAAGCAAGGTTGCTGGATTCAACGTAGTGCACCTCTTCAGCTGCACATTCGGTGAGCCCAGAATTATCGTTTCATACCTTGTGAGTCTTGCTCCGGTCATGTGCTGCGTTCGGGAGCGGGTCAAAAGTATTTCAACTGAGTGAGGGACCATGACTGTTACTGGGTGTCCCATCACTATTCCTTCACTCTGAGTGAGGCTGATACCAACTGCTGCTACGGCGCGCAAACACCCTGGGAGTGCTGCTGCGACCGGATCCAAAGTAGCTGAAAAATACGCTACTGGTCTGTTTACGCCACCATGGGCTTGGGTCAAGACAGACAGAGAACATGCATCACGTTCGTGACAAAACAATGTGAAAGGCTTTGTGTAATCAGGCATACCTAAAGCTGGGGCCCTACACATGCATTCTTTCAATTCAACAAAAGCATCCATCTCATCTCCTTTCAGTTCAATTTGATCCAAGGCATCCTTCTGGGTCAGTTTCAGTAAAGGCTTTGCTAGAGTCGAGAAGTTGGGAATCCACTGGCGACAGTAGCCCACCATTCCCCAAAACTTCCTCACCTCCCTCCTGGTCTTTGGTGGACTCATTTGGAGTACACTGGTTATTCTTTCCTTCATTATTCTCCGTGACCCTTTCTCTATCTGGTGACCCAAGTATTTCACTTTCTTCTGACAGAACTGTAATTTGGAAGGAGATACCTTATGTCCATTCCTCCCTAAATGGTTCAACAGAGCAATGGTATCAGCTGTGCAGCCACTTTCTGTCTTTGATGCAACCAGTAAGTCATCAATGTACTGTACTAGGGTTGACTCGAATGGCAATTCTAATGCTTCCAAATCTTTCTTTAGAATCTGATTGAAGATTGACGGTGACTCAGAAAACCCTTGAGGAATTTGACACCAACTGTATACTCTGTCTAGGAATTTGAAACAAAAGAGGAATTGGCTGTCCTCATGAAGAGGCACAGAAAAGAATGCTTGTGACAAGTCGATGACTGAGAACCACTCGGCATCGCAAGGAATTTGAAACATTATCACAGCTGGATTTGGTACGACAGGGCAGCATTTGACTATGATGTCATTTATTTTCCTCAAGTCCTGCACGAGTCGGACCTTTCCACTTGGCTTTATTAGTCCCATTATTGGTGAATTACATGGACTGCTTAACACTTCTTTCAGTACTCCCTGCTTTACAAATTCGTCAATAAGTTGAGCAACTTTCATGAGGGTATCTTGTGGCATGTGGTATTGTGGGGTCTGGGGAAAGATTGCATTGGGCTTTACAGCCACTTTCACTGGTTCCACTCCTTTCATCAATCCCACCTCTTTCCCAGTCATGTCCCACACTTCCTTTCCGACTGTCTCTCGTAATTCAGCTGGAATATCTTCTTCAGTTATCATCGGGAAAAGACAAATCAGAGGATACTCTTCATCGACAGTTTCCATCTCATCCCCCTCTATACTGTCCTCTTCTTCCCCATCACTGCTCGTCTGGATTGTTATTCCCTCGTTCGAACACATGATCGAACAACCCAATTTGCACAATAGGTCTCTCCCTAACAGTGCTATTGGGCTTGAGTCACATACCACAAACTGATGTACCCCTTGATAGTTACCGATGCTGACTGGTACCGGATCTGTAATTGGGTTCGTCAGGTGCCTGTTTGCTACTCCCACCACTTGAACTGTCCTCCCTGAGAGTGGCAAATTTGGTACTTCACTGCTCTTAACAGTTGAACGTGTTGCTCCTGTGTCAACCAAGAACGAGACACGATGACCCATTACTCTTCCCTCTACGTACGGACCCTTTTGATCAACTTCCAATGATGCTGCAAGCACACAATCTCCTTCTTCTTCTGAACTTTCACTCTCCCATACATTGTTTATTCCACTCTCACTGTGTAATGGGAACTGTTGTACGGTGCCATTTGTACTCATTACCTGACCCGAGACCTGTGGAGGAACCATCACTTGCTGCTGACTCATTGGTGCCAAGGGTATTTGCATTTGCTGATTAGGTACCATAGGTAACTGCTGTTGCATTGGCTGCTTTTGCGTCATCTGCATACGAGGCATCTGCATCTGCTGCGGCTGCATAGGTTGCAATCCCTGCAACTGATTTACGGTCTGAAAATTTGGGCTTGGACCTCTCATTTTCGGTCCCCTCATTGTCTGAAATGCATTGACATCATTGTTTTGCTGACCAACACCCGCACCTGCACCTGCACCTTCCTGCACCACCATCGGGCACTCGCGTTTCCAATGACCTACAATTCCGCACACGTGACACGGTATCACCTTCTTCATTGCCTGCACACCCGTCACAACAGTGTTCAAATCCGGACCATTATTCACAAAACCTCCTCTACCTCTGCCTCTCGCCTGTGGCTGAAACGCCATGTTTCCCTGCAACTGCGGCTGCGGTTGCGGTACCTGCTGTTGGAACCCTTGCATCCCTTGCAAACCCTGCAAACCTTGTAAACCTGTTTGAGCTGCCTTAAGCTGCATCATCATCACCTTCTCTTTCAACTTTTTCTGTTTTACTTCGATTTCATCGCTACAGTATTTCGCATAATTCAACACCTCATCAATCGGTTTCGATTGCCAACAAATCAAATGCGACTTTATCATCTGACTTATCTCTGGCCTCAGCCCTTCCACAAATCTGAAGACAAAATGGAGCATGTCCTTCGCCTCTATTGTTTCCGTGCCACTGTAATTCTTGAACGCCTTCAACAACCTCTCATAGTAACTATGAATCGATTCTTTAGTCTCTTGGGCAGTTCGATCAATCTTCTGCCAATCCACATTTTTCGCGGGAACCTTCGTCTTCAAATGCTCAATCACCTTATAGTACAAGCTCATCACCATAGGTGATGGTGCGCCCGTCTCCCTGTCTCTCTCTGGTTCACTTGTCGGCCAACCTACCGCTCTTTTGCAATCCTCCCACAAATCTGCCGGAACCACAATCTCAAAGAGAGTGTTCAGGTCCTCCCAGAGACATTTTGCAAGCTTCACAAACCTATCAGTCTGTTGATACCATTCAATCGGTTTCTCCCTCAGTTTGGGAAAATCATCCGTAAAAGACTGAATGTCGCTTCTGTGCCATGGTACATGTACTAATTTTCCCCCTGCTGTCTCCCTCATTGGTAACATTGTTACTGTATCACTACTCTGCGGTCTTTTCTCATTGTGCTCTGTAGCACTGTCCCTCCTCTTTTCCTTTCTCTTTACCCACCTGCTTTCCCATTTGTCTAAGCACCTCCACACTTGTGCACTCTGCAGCAATTCTCTAAGGTGTGTCTTCATGCCTGCTGACCTCATGTGTTCAAAATCTGTGGTCCCAAAATCTAACCTGTAGCTCCTGCTCAAGTGTTTCATCTTGTCTATGTCAACCCCGTTTCTGTCAGCTGCTTCTTGCAGACTCTTATGTACCTTGTTCACTTCCTTCGTAATCCTGGGACATAGATACCTCAGCTCTTCTTCTGTGTAGGACTCTAACCTGTTCACACCCATTGTCCCTTCCACCAATTCTTGTGCTTCCATGTTCAACCTGACCCTATTCATATAGTCTTCTCCTTTCCCACTGGCTGAATTTTGTGTGGAGTTTAGACTGTTGAACCATTGTGTCAACTGTTGCGCATTCACCCCCATCAGCGTGGCATTCACATCGACTGCCATCGATGGTTGCGGCAACTTTTCAGTATTCGATGTTAAAGGTATTATCAGTGGGGGGCTCGACCTCACCAGTGTCGATTGAGCACATACGGGACTAAACTCCATCAAGGATCCGGGTCCATTGGGTTGAGCCGCTATCGGAGTTATCCCTGGAGTGTTTTCTATGCACCTCCTTTCGGTCCCATTCTGCAGCATTGATCCCTGACCGCTCAGACCCAAGTTAGGCTGACTATACAAAGGTACCGGTGGACCTACAGTAATGGGTAGTGATATCGCGTCTGGGTTCTGTACATTTCCCATGTTCTGTGGCATGTTCATGCCCACCCCATGGGTCATCATTGCCGGCATGCCCATCTGACTCCCCGTTATCTGAGCATGTGCGTTTCCTCCCTGCACCTGCTTCTGGGGCAGCATAAACTGAGTTGATTCAGCTTGTCCCATTGTTTGGTTGTAACCATTCTGTCCTCCCCTTACGGTTGGGTCCATAATCATTCCTGTACTATTGTCGCTGCTGTAATACCCTGGCATCTGCGGCTGATAATTTTCTGCTGGTTTCAACATGGGCACATCTGGATATATTCTCCTAACCTGCAGTATCTGCGGGGTGAACAATAAACTCGGGTCCTTAGATCCCGATGACGCTCCTGAACTCTGGGTTTCACTGTTCTGTACCGGTGCCGGAGGGGCAGAACGGGTACTTGGACCTTGTCCATTCTCTGCATAAGGCGGTGGACGGTCGTTCAGCAATTGCATTATTAACTCCTCATCCTCTAACTCCTCTTCTCTTCTCAACTTTTCCTCGTCCTCTCTATCCTTGGAACACTTCCTGTCCGTCTTACAGGTAGCTTTCTTCCCTGTCTCCTCTTCTTCCTTAGTAATTGCGGGAAACAGTTTTATCCCCTGCAATACATCTGACCTCCACACCTTCTGTGCATTATCCCACCTAGCATCCGCTAGTGTCTTTTCTACCTTTCTCATCCTGGTCTCGAACTTCTTCTGCTGTTGCTGTCTGGCCATTAGTTCCCAAATCGCTAGAGCCTCAAACTGGGCTGGCCTTGGAGGCACCTTCATGTCGTACATCGTGAATCTCAAATTCTCTAGAATCCTTATATTGAATGTCCCATGTATCGCGAACGCTACGCTCCCATGTTTCTCTGTCAGTTTGTGCCATTGCTTTAGCCAAAGGCACGGAGCTACCCCCTTCTCTTCCATTACAATGTAAGCTGGTGTGCCCTCGGGCGGCGTCTCCTCTCCTACGCTCGCTTTAATGTAAGACTCCCCCTTCATCGCACTCCTGAATGCTTTAAAGAATTTCATTTTCTCGTCTTTTATTTCACAGAGTTCGTAATCAATGGGTGACTTTAATTCCCGGAATACTCTTCGCTTGCCTTTCCCCTTCCAATTGAGTCCCACGGACTGCGTCCAATCCGTGCGCGACCCTTCTCACCAACCAACCTATCCCAGCGCGGCTCCTAGTGACGTCACACTCACACACACTGCGGCTGACAAAGCCTTGCGGCTAGTCTTCCTTCACTCACCTCCTCTCGTAGCAACTTCTTGCATATATTGCGAGCTACCAAAAATAAAACAGATCTGTCGGTTTACTACAGGAAGGGTAACACAATCGCTTCAGGACCTTAGGGACCTTTCACTAGCCTCGGCCGCTATTCCGTCTTTCTCAGTCCCCACGTTCGCAAGCAAATCTGACCCGCAGACCTACTCTCAACTTGTCAATGATCTGTTCTAGTGCACTTAGAATCTTGTCAAAGCCCGAAGTCGAAGTTCCTTTCACTCCCTAACACACGTACCGACTCGTTGACCACGCCCGATCAACCTACTAAACCGCCCAGACCACAACATGGATCAACATACTCCGGAGTCTCTTGACCTCGCAGGGCCCGTCTCAACAACAACAACCACGTGGACCTTTTTATGCACAAAGCGCCACACGCACATGAAGTTCGACGACTTCCCTACTCTCACACTCGGAGCCGCACCTCCGCTATTTCTATGAAGTTCGACGACTTCTCTACTTCTACACTCGGAGTCGCACCTCCGCTATCCCCTAAAAAAGAAAAAATCCTCGTAGCCTTTTCACACACCCTGCGGCAATAAGCTGTGCAAGCGCAAAACCCTAACTTCACTCATACCATCACTAGTACCGCCAACGCTGTTTCCACACCTCCGTTCTCTCCATTCGCAAGCTCCGAGATCCCGGGAAAGTCGCGGTGGACCTAGCCCATCATCATTCTGTCAATCTATTTTACCCAAGAAAAATCTAATTCAACTTCTCGAATGGGGTCTCAAAATGCGCAACCGTTAATTCAACACCATGTACTCTAAGAGTACAGGGTCCCAAAAGACGTAACCGTCCTCTGCTACCATCTACTGATAGAGCGGTCCGTAGTAATAATTTACCTGTGTTCGGACGCTCTTTAGGCCGATGAATCTTTTGACTAAGTGGGAACTCTCTGTACTCTTAATCAATCAATTTCATTAAAATCAATAATCAATAACGAACATAAGAAATACCTTGTTCGACATAACACTTAACAATTAATCCAGAATACATTTCAGCGAACCCTGACCTTTCAGTCAGGAATAACCACACCAGTTTATTCAAAGTTAGTGAATTTTATTTCCCTATATTAGCAAAGCTAGCACAATATATATGTGTCTCAACACCAAATGATAAACGTAAATGAACATTAATAGCTGTCCATAACGACGAAACAGATGCAATCTATGTAGCATTTGAATCACAAGGCATTCGATAATAGCAATGCAAATCACTAATACGATAATCTGTAATGAACTAATCGCATACATTTAGTCAGCATAACAAGATCTCAAATTGCATCGTGCGACATATGGAATCCTCGTCTAACCTCAAATTAGCATCGGCATGTGGGACTTCATGCAAAAACAATTTAGCAACATTAATTTAGAAAACTCCTAACTAGGGATCTTACCAAAATCAGCAGTTGGTTACCTAAAAGAAACACAATGCAATTTTACAATTTCCTTTCATATTTACCAATTACGATCAGCATACAAGGAAGTCTTCGTCTCACAGGTACCGTTCTTCGGTCATCATGGGTACCGTTTCGATCAGCATAGGACGGGGCAAAGGGGCAGGGGTGGACGGGGCAGTTGCCTCACGGCGGCAAGGTAAAACTACTACTTCATGCAAAGGGATCAAATCAAAGTTAAAGTCTCTAGGGCCAGAATCATCAAAGTCTCTTTCTCTCGATTTGAGAAAGCATCAAAGTCTCTCAAAATGGCGTCGCAGCAAAGTGGGCCATAATAGCTACGAAGTCTGCAAAATGGCGGGTATCGAGCTGGTAATGGCTGTAATGGCGCAATGGCTGAAATGGCGGTAATGAATCCGATTTCTTCTCGTGCACCTGGTTTTTATAGACAACAGTTCAAATCCAGTAGGGTCTCCATTGGAGGGTTCATAGGTTAGCTTCAAATTGTCCAATCAAAAACGACAGTTCTCAAGCTTTTACTTAAGCATACATTATCCTTGGAGATGGGTACGCAAGTTGCAACATTGTCTACCAATTAGCTCACTTTCAGAGCCTCCATTGTCCGCACCTGCAAATCGACCTTGAAGTAAAGAGAAAATATGCCAGGCTGGAACGAAACCTTAAGATAAGCATGTGAACGGTTTCTGTGGAAAAGTACAGCTTCAAGCAAAAATACACGTTTATTAGCACAGTGGAAAAATACGAGCATCTAAACCGTGAGACCAGGCAACTAGGCCAAAGCTTCCGCTAAAGTCATGCTAAGCTAAAACATTTCAAACAGGCAAATCGTAGCACACGTTTATGATTATGTCGGATTAGTGCAATTCTAGTACACCACGTTATATAAAGCACGCGTATAAATGATGGCAAACTACTCTGAGGGCACATTTTGTCCCCGTACAATCTTTATTAGTTCGGTTAAAGTCACACATGATTATTTCAGCACTACGTTTAAGCGTTAATAAATCAAAACCTTCATTTTCTGCTTCATCAGTTGCAAAAGCTGTGAGAGAAGCGTAGCCCAGTGAGGGGAAATGGGTTGTTTGCGAAGGGCCCAGATTTCTTTGTAGCGGAGGGCGTCCTCTTCTGCCGTGCCCCACTTATGGACTACTCCATACCAGGCTGTCAAAGGGGGGTCTCAGGGATCGCCAGTGCAGGGTGAGGGTACGTTTGGTAAGGAGAAGCGCTAGCGAGGCAAAACGCGAGCGTATTTTATGTGGTTTGAAAATGCCAATCGAGCACGCCTCCCATGTGTGGATATTGGTGAGCGCCGTAACTTGAAGGAATATGTTGTGTATCTTCCCCCAGAAATGGTGCTGGACCAGATCATGTGTTGTAAATCTGTGCTGGTAGCCTGACATCGAAGACAGCGTGCGCCTGCTTGTGGGAAGAATCCATTTATTTGGGCAGGGGTGAGGTATGTGCGGTGCAGCATGAAGATTGTACGTTTTTAAAGTGAGAGTTAGGGGACACCTGTCGCGGGAATTCTAAGGCAATCTCCCGCTCGTTATCGGGCAGTGCACGCCCACATTCCTCCTTGCACCTGCGTCGGAGGGCATCTAGGGGAAGCATATTCAATTTGCGCACAGCTTGAGCCAGAGCCAGGTAATGAGATGGTGGCTAGGGCCCATCATAAGCATAGTCTGCAGTACTGGGTGCGGCGGAGGCTGTCTCCGCAGCGTTCCTCGGGATATGATATGTATGAGTGTGTCGACAGTGAAAGAGAAATTGCCTTGTGGGGTAAACAGTCTGTTACTAACTCATCAAATAAGAGCCTTTGAGGTAAAGATCCTTAACTGTGAGGATTGAGTGTGTTGGCAAATTTAGGAAGGCCATCCACTGGCAGCGCCGGTGATTTTGGGGACATGCGATTTATTTGAGTCTTGCAGGCTCGGGCTACTGCTACTTGCAGGGGTGGTGAGGAAGGGGGTGCTGCCCTGGGAAGGAGGAGATGATGTGTCGCTAGAGAGGGAAGTACACCATCCGCATTGCAGGTCTCCCCAAACTATCTTCCAGCTGTCCAGTGCAACAGACATTGTAATTGCACCTCGAGAAAGACTGTTTCACTGATAGGGTGCTTAACCCTCCCAGGTCAATCGGGAGCTGTAATTTGAGGATTGCTACTCAATGTTGTCCGTTGCCCCAGATAAGATGTCCCAACAATGAGTCTAGCTCATTGAAGGATGAGCGGGGTGGGATTATGGGGAGGTTAGTAAAATGATACAGCAGGTGAGGGAGTATAATCATTTTTGCCAGGGCAATTTTAACTATCGGAGCAGCAGGCAACGAGCACCAGCTGTGCATTTTTGCCTTTATGCCCTGTAGCATCACTTGAAGGTTCCCATCAAATATGTCCGAAGGAGTATGGTAGAGATGGACCCCCAAATAGCGAGTAGGCGCTCCCTACTACCAAAGAGGGATAGCGCCTAAGTGTATGGATCGCAGTGGTTGGTTAGGGTGAATTGGGTGTATTGCTGATTTATCCCAGTTGACTTGGAGTCCAGTAGCTGCTGCAAAATCGTCAAGTGTAGCATGAAGTGGGGTAAGGTCAGATGTGTTGTCTTTTAAATGGATGAGAAGATTGTCGGCCTTTAGGGATACCGCTTGTGTCCTGTCCTTCAGGGGTATCCCACAGTCAGGGCCCTTTTGGCGCAAACGTATGGCAACAGGCTCCATAGTAAGGGCAAAGAGCAATGGTGAATGGGGAATCCCTGCCTGGTTCCCCTGCTAACTCGGAATGAGTTGACGACAAGGCTTCCTAGGCGGACCCGGCAAGTCAGGTTGGTATAGAGGAGTCAAGTGTATGCAAGAAGCCGTGGACCGACTCCAAATTGGGTCAAGACCTGGAAAAAGGTAGTCCCATATCAGCAAATCGAACGCCTTCTCCAGGTCTAATATCAGACAAGCTGCCCACGGCTAATCCAGCCCTGTAAGTGAAGCAACCCGATCCTCTGTGTGAAACAACCAGCAAATATTTTGGGATGCGCTTCTTCCTGGGACAAATCCATTCTAGTCAATATCAATGAGATCTGGTAGTATCCGGGCATAGTGGTCTGCTAGTATTTTGTCCAGTATTTTATAATCTGCCCCCAGAATGACAAAAGGTCAGTACAATGATTGTTATGTCAGGTCTCTGCCAGGCTTCAAGATCGAAACCAAAAGTGATTCCCAGAGCGAAAGAGAGAGTTCACCCACAGTCAATGAACTTCATACATGTCTGTCAGTATGGGTGCAAGTTGTGAGGAGAAAGCACAGTAATATTTGAGTGGTAGGACTTTCAGCCCTAGGGTTTTGTTACAGGACAGGTCCCTGATTGCCTGCACTATGTTTTTCATGGTGATTTTAGTATCAAAAATAAGTTTGGTTGCAATAGGGATGGCGGGTGGTGCGACGCCCTAAAGAAAGGAACAAGAGTGGTCTTCTGTTGTGTCAGACAGAGCCTGGTACAACATGGAATAAAAGGTGTAGAAAAGTTGCAGTATGTCCTCCTGGGCATAAATGCGAACGCCAGAGGGCATAGTCAATGCAGCAATAAGAGCTGGGTTTGTGTCTTGCCGCGCAAGCCAGGCTAAGAGTTGGCCAGGTTTGTCCCCCTCCCTGTGGACTTTGGCTGCATGCGCTGTGAAATTAAAGTGATGAAGGCACTATAAAAGTTGTGCATAGGATGTATTCACTGTGACTAGTTGCGGGATCATCCCTGGGTCTTGTTCTACTGCTTTACTCAATTATGCAAGGCATTTCTCTGCAGCCTGTATCTCTCTATCTAGATTCCTGCTTACCCCCACCACTTGTTGCATGCATCCCATTCTATGGCTGTTGAAGAGGCAGTGCAGCTGTTCGCTGCAAAATAGTGACAGAAATGGGCGCCTTGCTCCTCCAAGGCAATCGTGTTGGAGTTGCCAAGTGGGGACCGGCGGCCTGCGGGGCACCCATTGGAGGTCTATGTAGTTGGCATAGTTATCCGAAATCACACGACCTAGATAGTCTGAGCGAAGTTTGAGGGGCCTTAATGAGGTCAAGCACAGGAAGCAATCAAGGTGCATGTGGAGCCCGTGGGGTATGGAGTAGAATAAACAGAGTTTATGAATGGGAGTATCTAGTCGCAGACATCCACCAGGGGCCATTGCTGGATTCAACTGCAAAAGGCTGCTGTTTGTGCATGAGAAGGGGAACTGGGAAAGGGGGGTGGGACCTGTTGAGATGGAGATCTAGAACACAATTGTAATCCCCAAGTATCCTAGGGAATGCAGTTTTGCGAGCGAGAATAGAGGAGAGGGTGTTGGAAAAATACGCTTGACACAAGTTAGGGGCATAGATATTGCTAAGGAGTAGAGTGCGGCCAGGATAACATAGCAGCCCTCACATCTATGGTGGCATCTAGGACCTGGTTGGGGACACCGGATCTGATCCAGGTCAAAGCACCACAAGTGTATGCTGAATGGGTAGTGGCATAAGTGTGCCCTCTCCAGCGCATGGCGAATGGTCTACCTCCTCTTTGGTGACGTGGGTCTCTTGTAAGAGGACTATATGTGCATATTGTCTTTTGATGTAGGAGTATACCCCATATTTCTTACAGGCAGTGTGCATGCCTTGTACAGTTAGTGTAAGCAGGCGGAGTGTGTCATAAGATGCGCGCATACTGAGTGGGATATATAAGGATCGTTTTGCCCGTCATAACCATGAGCCCACTCACCCATGAGTGGAGTTCGTACTGAGGGTCTACCGTGTTGTGGACGAAGTAAAGAAGAGGGCTGGGCAATGAATCAGCTGAAACTGGGTAAGTAGAACCGGTGGGTCCTATTGTAACTAGGGTACACCCAAACAACGTCATGATTGAAAACTCAAAATAGTGAGGGGAGAGTGAGCAACTAAGGAAGTGTAGTGCTAGGTTGTGAGAGCCCAGATGCAAGAATTTTGAAGGCCTGTGGGACCCACTGTGACCAACGGGGGGAGAGCATGCAAGGAAAGTGTACTTGGTCTGAGTATATTAAGTTGGATGCACCGGGGGTCATCAGGGACTCCATCCAAGAGGCTCCAAATAGTTCATTGCATTGGGTTGGGGAGGCAATTTATCATTGGTGTGAATTTGAGACGTCACGGCATAACAGCAGAATATATCAATAAACAACAGTGCAAATGCTTCATACAAAAGCATCTGTAAATTGTAGTGGCTTTTCAAGGCGGTTGGAGTAGCTCCACTGAGAGTCATCTGAAAGGAGGGCATCATCATCAGTTGTGAGAAGATGGGGCCTCCTTTCATCATCAGTAATGATGATGTTGGGTACAATGCCACTGCCACTCGCAGGGCTCGTTGTCTGCCTTTGATGACTTGTTCGAGATTGAGGGGTGTCTTTGTAGACGATCGTTGGGTACTCCCAAGTGCGAGATCAGTTGTGTTGCTTCCGCCTTGGTTTAGACAGGGAAGGCCTACTGTGGGGGACCGTAATGTTGGTTTGCTCAGTCCCAGGCTTCCTTTGGGTCAGTGAAAAACAGCATGGTGTCATTCAGAATGACCTTCAAAACATATAGAAAAAGGAGTGAGTACTAGTCTCCCTGCTGGCGTAGACAGCGTTTAACCCCTAGGAAGGTTGACCTTTGCTAGTGAGCTGCTCTAGTATAATCAAGAAAAAGCATGACCACCATATACTCTACCTTGAGTGGTCCTGCATGGCGTGCTGCCCTGAAGATGGCTTCTCAGTCTCTGAAATGAAGGAGTTTTGCAAGCATAGGTCTGGGAGGAGATCCTGGGAGGCGGTGACAGGTGGGCACTGTCTTTGCTCTCTCCAGCGTGAAAAAAAGCATGAGTTCCGAGGCAGGGTGAAGGACTTGACCAAGTCTCTAGGTACAGGATGGGGTCTTGGCCTTCACCCCTCTCCGGCAGGACCTGTATATGCATGTTGCTTCTGCGGGATCTGCCCTCAATGTCATCAGCCCTGTCCTCTAGCTGGCAGACCCGGTCTTGCAGTTCACGTTGTCGGTCACAATGGGCTGCAGGGTGGCTAGCTGTTTCTCCCTATCTGTTACCTTGTCGGCAAGTTTGCGATGATCATCACAGAGGAAGCTGAGGTCAGTGGCTAGAGTGCTGAAGCGTGTCTCCATCAAACCGCGTGAGTGCTTTATGGCGACCAGCACTAAGTCTAGTTTATCCATCGTGGGTGCCAGTTGAGAGGGACATCCAAGAAGGGTGTCAGGAATGGCACTAGGTGGAGGGTCCAGCATCTATTTCTGGGCCAGCGTGGTCATGGCGGCCGACCAGAGTCTGCCCATGCTGTGTGATGTCAAGGATGTTTGTTTCAGGGGCATGTAGGTAGGTGAGGGGGGAAGGGATGCACCTTGGTGTTATAAGTCCAGACTGTGTGTGCGGGTCTCCAGGAATGACCCTAAGGGGAGATTGTGAGCCGCAGTGGGTAGGGCGGCCCTTGATGCATGTGCAAATCTCACCTACCCACACCAAGATGAGCATTGTGGTGCAGGGCGGCCACAAAACTCCCCGTAGGCAGGGGAAAGTGATTGGTAGTAGAATGGGAAGCTTCAGTTAGTATGCAGGTTACCCCATGGGGCAATTGCCAAGCTCACGTAGCAAGCAGGCAACTGGGGAATCAGAAGTCACATGAATGGTCTAATGACACAAAGTGGCAGAGAGACCACGGCAGTGGGCACTGGGTCACACTCAGGAGCAGGTGAGTAGAGGGGTTGCTGGTGAGTCCTCCGGAGGCAGCCCCACCATGCGGCACAGAAAGCAGTACCACCAGTAGTGGTAGATGACTCAATGGGTCAGGCAGTGTCCTGTAGAGCGTGAAGCCCGGGAGGGCTTGATACAACTTCTCACGGGTCCCTCGATCACAGGCTCCAGGTGTGTCCTTCAATGTCTGCGGTGGTTCAGTATCCTACAAGGGGAGGCTGGGTCTAGGGCACAGATGATGCGAGAGGGCTCTCAAGCCCCACCGCACACTTCGATTATGATGCCGATGTAGGGGGGCCCACACACAGCCCACAGGCAGAGAAGAGTTGGGTGGCTAATAGTTGAGTGGTGCGTTGAGCAGGGCAGAGGGACTTCAGGGCAATGCAGGCCCAGTATTTGTAGTGGGAAGCCCCCGTCACGCACACGTCCCGAAGTGAGCACCGAAGATGGGGGCACGCTCAGGCATGAGTCAGCTGGCAGGGGTTGAGAAAAGACTGGCCCTGCACGAGTTGAACTTTGGCAGGCCCTCTCCGGGCGGTGGCTGCTGTGCTCATGTGATATGTGGTGCCCCCTTTACGCTTTCCAACAGGAGATGTACGCTTTCCAACAGGAGATGCCAATGTAAGGTGTGATGTGCCCAGTGCAGCAGGAGAGACTCAGCAGTGGAAGAAGGTCGGCGTGGGTCTAGCCCTCGGAGTCCCCGCCTCTGTGGCTCACCTGTGGTTTGCGGGCGATGTTCGGGTCTCCAGGACTCCTGCACTGGCATCCGTTCCTCTGGGGTGCGGCCCCTCAAGAGGGCTGAAGTGGGGTATCAATGTGGAGGGCCGCAGTAGCTTCAATGGGCAGGAGTAGGGCATTGCATAACCCCGAGCCCTGCTGCTGGTAACTCAGTCCCATGTCATGCAGCCTGACCACAAGCAGGCCCCATCGTTTGCGGTGTTGTCTGTGCCACTCACGGGGGCCGTGACAGGACAGTGGGAATGGTCACAAACGACCACAGGGGCCCAAGGTTACTGTGGGCATCCTCCAATGACTATCAAGCAGGGCCTCCAGTGCAGGATGGATAATGATGGGCGGGCTGACAGAGCTTCAGGGTCTTGCGTCTGCCATCATGGATGGCTCGGCCACGCCCCCTCATAAAATACCCACAGTTTTACTATCACTTACTCTACTACCACTATTAATAATATTAATACTTATTATTATTTCAACATCTCTTTGCAGTGCAGCTATAAAAAAGTGAAGTGTCTCTTGGCGCTTAATGATGGGTGATATTTTTTAACTCCAAAAAGGTGCCAATTTTTTTGGTGTTGCAAGAGCGAAGTCATCACTCTGACTTAAACCTGTGACCTGCCAGTAAAGAAGAGATTTCTCCACCGTAGATATACCATGAACTGTACTGCTCTGCACTGAAAAATGCTGCAATTTGTATTCCACCGTGCAGTGCCCACTATTATCCTGTAATAGTAGAAAATGAATGAAATACTTTAATTGAGTAATCTCTGCACTTTCAGGTGATCGAGAAGAGGGCACACATTGTACTTTTAACCAATAATAGGAGGGTGATGCTTTTACAGGCAGGTCTAAGTAGGTCTCGCTAGGAAGGTCTAACATGAAACCTGCAAATAAGAAAGAGTATAGAAATTATCCAAAAGATTGCTGTCAAACAGGAATAACCTATGAGGAATTGTATTGACTGTCTTAACAAACATGAGTCACCAGTTATGTATTTGAGAGATTTAATATCAGTGGCTATTTACAATGGAAAAACCACAGACTGAGTTGCATCTGAGCACTTGATTGCCCCATTCAATGCTTCTCATTGTATTAATTGCAGAAGGATGAATAGCTGAGTCAGCATTCGAAGTATCCAAACCTGTTACCTGGAGGTTGCTGTGTGGGTGTCCAGCCCACTGAGCTAGCTTGCTATGTAAACTGCAGTAGGAACATTGGGGTGAGACACGGTTGAGATAGTTTCATTCATGCACGATGACTTCTGAAAATAATAGTTTGTGGTCATATGCTGAGAATTGTTTTTGAATGTAAAATTAATCAAAACTTACATGCTGAGAACAATCTTAAACATCAGGAAATTAATGTTACAGTATGGATAAGGTGAACTGTCAAACCAGTTGGCGTCTAATCCTTTTTTAAAGAAAGGACAGTCCTGAATCTCTAAAGTGTTACTTTCCAAAATACTTGCGTACGACAACTTCTCTATCAATGGCAGACATTTTGAGTGGGACAATAAACCACAAAAACAACGGACTAACTCCATCACACGAATGGCACTTTTTTAAGGACGGGTGAGGAGAACCGATACAAATCAACTCTTGGGCACTTCATAAATGTAAGACCTATTAGCTTTGAAAATGGTTTTGCCATGCTGCACAGCATCTGTATGCTCTGTGCAGATGGGTAGCAACAGGAAAAAAGCCTATGTGGCTGACTGCATCGTTTTTAAGCGTGCACACATCTACTAAATAACATCGGAGCTTTTTTCTTTTATTTACTAATCCAAATTGGGTCCTTAAAGAAAAAAAATTAACATGAAGGGGAAAAGAACCCAGGTTGGGGGGGTGGGAAGAGGGGCAGAATGCAGATGGAGGAAGCAACAGGAAGTGGGGAGCCACACGGAGGGTGGGCGGAAGCAAGAAAGGGGTACGCAGGAGGAAGCAACTTGGAGGGTCCAGGTGGGGGAAACAACATGGAAGGAAACACATTTTAACAGGACAAGGTGAAGGGGTAGAAACGAATGGATAAGAAAAAGCACAAAGAGGAATTAAAGTGTACTTATGAGTGGCTCAAAGGAAAAGTTGTGGAAAAATGATTTTTTTTTTTATGTGAAAAGAAATGTGGTGGGACAAGTAGGAAAACAGGGGAGACGGGAAACAGATGCACTCTCATGGAGTGCTTTTAGAAAAAGACAAAAACAGGCACTTGCAGAAGGATAAAAGGAGCATATTAAGGAGATGATAAATTAGCTTTGCTCCAGGGGAAAGGGCAAAGACTAGATGGATGGGATATAACAAATCAAGCCTTTGAATAGAAAGCAAGAAAATTAGAGTAACAAAAAACAATGTAAATCATTGTGCAGAGTTGCTTTCCATGTCAGCTATCAGCATGTCGCCAACAAGTCTTTTGAAACCAGACTGCTGTCTGCAAAGCTTCGACCTAAAAAAAGATCACTGGTAGGAACAAAAGCCTTGACCATATAAGCATCCACTTAATCGGATGTATAGGTCAACACTCTAGAGCTGAAGAGCCGCATGTAAATGTGCAAGATCCACCCAATATCTTGGGTAGAGCGGAATGAGATGTACAGTATATTATATTTTATGATGTTATCCCGACGAGAATACTCTGCGTGTAGTATTCTTGTAGTATTTCTGCTATAGCAAAAAGATGGTAAACCTAATTATGTGTGAGAAAAAGAAAAACAGTCAACATGAAGAACAGTATGGTGCTTAAGTAAAAATATTACAATTCATTTTCAGATTAACTAATGATATGTTTTCAAAACCAAATGAAATCTAAACAGCATTTTACAAATGTAGATGAGTTATGGTAAGAAAACAGTTCAGCTGTAGATCATTTGAATGTCAAAACAGTGGAATGCAGAGAGTAGAGGGATCTTGCATGAAAAAACCTTCTGTTGTCTCAGCAACAAGGCATGTCCCATGTTGGTGAAGAAATGTAAATAGTGTGGCCGAATGTGCAATTTTGTATGCATATGCGGAAATAAAGGCAGAAAGCAGGGCCCGAAGTTCCCGGTCTCCTTCGTGGAGATTGAACATTCAAGGGAAGGAAGGTTGTGCAGTGGCTGGTGTGCAGGAGGGGAAAGAGCCAGCCATGGGTCCTTTGTTCGCGCTCTTACATCTTCCCTCGTTTCCCCCACGTGTATAATGGCACATGAGTAAGGTTCGACGCTCAAGTCTGAGTAATGAGTGCCGTTTCATAGACAACGTGAAGTACTAGGGGCGTTCTATTATTTCTAGTACCAGTTGACATAAGGTTAAAAAAACAAATACTTTTCAAAATATACTGCGACTCCAAAACAAAAGTGGTTATTATTGTTTGTGGAATTATGTTAACATTATTAAAAGTTTGTGAACAACTTTGGTACCTGTTTATACATTGGCAAAGAGATAGGCTATTGCCTCCTCTTCCAAGGTACCATCATCTGCATTTACAAAGTAGGGGCAGAAGTCGGGATAGCGCCTAGCAGATGATGGTATCCTTGTCTCTGCCAGCAACCTGTAAAACCTCTTTTTGTGTCAGCCAAGTCTCCGTATTTATCTCTTGATTTGTATAAGGCGTAACGGAGAGGACGGATAGTGTTGGGGGTCATAAGGAGGCCCCCAGTTCAGAGCTGGAGTTAGACCTGCCTCCCTGTCCCTAATCCTCATGGAATTCCACGCGTCACGGGGACCGCTCCTTTCACTGCGCGCCCTAAGGCATCATTATGGATTATTTCTCCTGGCGTGCACTCCTGGCAAAAGGGGGTCACAGGGATTTACTCCAAGACAGTTCACCAGTGTGTCACTAGGATATCTCTTTTGATGAGGGGTGCTTGCGCACTACAGCAAAGATATCCCTGCATGGACATCTTCAGACACCAAGTGCTTCTTATTTCTGGTAAACTGGCTCGAATACGTTCACATATCTTCCTTTCAAACATGGAGTCCCTTATGACTCCCTCTTTGTCCTAGTGTTATTCAACAGGTACATGTAAATCCTTTAATGAAGGCAGACTGCTACCTCATGTCGCCAAATGGTTCAGTGGCCTGCAACCTACTGGTTTCTTATCTACTATACCGCAAGCACCTAATAAAAAAATTGACTCTTGTCTCTTTCTAAGAGCTCATAATACAAAACTCGTCTCTTTCAGAAAGAAAACCTTTTTTCCCTCTCTTCATCTTGAGTTCCACTGTTCAAACAATGTTCCTCGCACACACTGACGAGGGCAACGATTTGATCACAGGTCTTGTAGACTTCATATTCACAACATTAAATACCACCTCCACTCGACCTCACATATAACAACTACTTAACTAGGTAGAATAAATATGAACCCTCTCTCGAAATCTCAAATGGCTGTCTTTGCTCTCTCACGGAGCTCGCATAAAGTAACATTTCTTTGCATCTTCTGTAGAACATTAGACGTTACAAAAATACTGCCTCGCTGAAAAACTCTCTCTCGCCACATTTACCCACTCCATGTAAAATACCACCAAACCAGAAGTCCACGAAAGAAGAAAGAGTAAGACACGAAGACAAGAAGTCTCCCTTGCATCCTCACTCTGGACTAGTACATCTACCAACCTCTACCCCTAGCATGTTGAGGCACACCCCAGCAGAGTAGTTGGGACACAGTCCCAACAAACCACGAAGTTGGAAGGGCAAGAGGATTGGCAAACAGGTCTACTTTTCTCATAGTGCTCAGTCAGCTGTCAAAGTGCAGTAGAGTAGTGTACACATATGTTATGTTATGTTACAATGTTTTGTATAGCGCCGTGCTACCCAGAGGCTTTGTAGCGCTAATCGGACTTAATATTAAAACAAGCTGGAGGGTTAATGTAACCTCAACAATAAATTAAGATAAATGCTAAATTAGAATTAAAATAGCCATGTTTTTCTGGCCTTCTGAAATTCCAACTCCTGTCTCATCAAACGGATATTGAGCGGCAGTGAATTCCACAATCTGGCTCCCTGATATTTCAAAGATCTGCCTCCCCAACATGCGCTTTTTACTTTAGGGAGCACAACTAAGGCTTTATAAGAGGATCTTAAAGCTCTCGTAGGTGCATAGAATGAAGCTAATGTTTGTAGTTGATGAGTACCCCTTTTATATAAAGCTCTATGAAAAATACATAAAGCCTTAAACTTAATTCTCTTCCCCACTGGAAGCCAATGCAAAGCGATCAAAGCTCTCTTAGCCGAAGTAAACTTAGGCATATTATACGGTAACCAAGCAGCCACATTTTGGACTATTTGTAGTTTGTTAACCACATACTCTGGGGAGCCTGTTACCATAGTCCAGCCTAGATAAAATGAGGGCCTGTACCGTAAGTCTTTTGGCCAGGGGGGAAGCAAACCGATAACCTTATGAAGTAACTTCAGTATTCCAAAGCAGGTAGCGGAAAGCATCGTAGCCTGATAATCTAAAGTTAGTCTGGGATCTAACCAGATTCCTAATGCTTTAATATGGTCTTTCGGTGGCGGTAAGTATTCCAAATGTATTGCCGCCAGAGTATTCTTCGCCAGACTGGAAAGCTTACACATAGACAGACAGACACACGGACATGGACATACCAACTCACTCATCTATCTGCAAGAGTTAGGTGCCTTCAATTTTCCCTAAACTAAAAAAAGGTGTCCTGCAGAGAGCTCCAATAGCAGCTGAGCCCAAACACCAATACCTTGCCTATTTGTCCCACTAGCGAGCTTTCAGAGGCTCCATCATCTTATCCCTTTAAGATTCCTGAGGTGTGAAACTGCAAGGAAGTTGACCGTCACAATGAGGGACCCCTCTCTATAGCAAAATGTTCCATACTATGCTCTTTAACACACATTACCACTGACAATCGCAATTAAGTGGGGGTTTGGGCAGGAAATCCTTTTCAAAATTCTGCCTTATTTAGCTTAGCAGGACTGGGTGAAATCTGCACCTTTTTAAGATTGTGGTTTCTGTTTATGTTGACAAACTTTATTGCACTTCACTTCTTTCCTCACTGATGAGGTGTATTTGTACCACAGTAGGCAGTACGTCTGCTTTTAAAGGGGTGCATGGCTACTGCTCATGTCCCTAACTCCCATTGTAGCCCATTTGGCACTATTGTAATCATTTCACAGAACCTCCACTTTGTGCTTGTGCCCTATGGAATATTGGGCCTTATCTGATTACCCTTCCATTTTTCTATTTTTAGTGTGAAGAGAATCAGCACCCAGATGCTTCTCTGGCTAGGTTTGTGCCGTGTTGTTGCTTACATGTTTTAGTCTCCCAGCTACCTCTCAACCGCAATAACTACAACAGAGGCCACCTGGACAGATCCCACTTCTTTTCACTGACTCCAGCGAGATAAAAAAAATATATAACTGCCATCTAATTACAGTTATATTTGGCTCACCTATCTCTTGCACCTCTTCTTCACACTACTACACACTGCGTCCAAAGACAGGAACCAACCCTGTCTCTGGTCACCCATGCATGAAACTAAAACGTTTTCCACATAGTATTACAACACTTAGCCAACCATGCATCCTCCTAAGGTGTAGTGTGCTTTCCATCCAAAAATTCACTTTGGTGCCCACAAAGGGGCATGATCTGCTATATAAATGGAGATATATAATAGAGCAAGTAAATAGGTGTAGCCCACCTATGGCATCTGTAGATAGGATTTATTTACTGTTCTTTGTTATATGGTGTAATTATATAATGTAAGGTCATTGGTTCCTTTCATGGAACCAACTATGCATGTGATTGTTTGAATAATGAGCCAGTTATGAAGATTTCCTGGGCCCTTTTGTACATATGAAGCTGATACTGCAGTAGTTCAATAAATCTCTTTGAAGACTACTCAGCTTGGTGGATTGGTGTCTTCACTACACCACCCTACCCTCAGACTGCACATAAAAAATACCCTTGCACCCTACCACTAATTTGTGCACCCGTCACCAATAGTATACCCTTTCCTGTATGCCATACAGTGATTTGCTGTGTTGTTAGCTAGGAATAACCTATACAAGTACACATACAAATTAACAAGCATATATGTGCTGCTGCATCACATTTGTTGTACTGACTTGTCTTGACCTTCACCCAACTTCACTCTCCAGTTGGGCAAATATATCAGAGCTGCAGTCAAATCAGTAACTCAGAAAAAAACACACTAGCGATTGTGCCTCCAGGTTTGGATACAAAAGGCCAGAGGTGGCCTCTAAAAGTAGTGGTGAGACATTGGGAACTAGCCACAATACACCAGCCGAAGCTTGTAGCCCTTGACACAGTGCCACAGTTGCGCACTGCAGGACCGGACTCAAATCCAAAAAAAGCTGCAAAATGTTATTTTGCTGTGACTTCGTTACTTTTTTGAAAATTTCACAATATTTGTGACTTCCCAGTTTCGATGACATTTGAAGAGAAAATATTGGGTGAAAGGTTATACCAAAAGGAATCTTTGTGAGAACCCACCCATTCTTTATAGAAAACAGAAAACTTTTTTGGGGGAAAACTGCTAATCGAAAACTTGTGTGTGCTTCCAGCAGTTTTTTGCTCACATTTGAAGCAAGTTCTGTGAAGGTGACAAATTGCTCAAACGTCTCTAAGTGTTAAACGTATAAACTTCTTAAAACTTCGCGGGTGTAATATTGATATCGCCAGGATTCCTTAATAACATCACAGGTGAAATACTGAGATCTATGCAACACTGGAAATTAACCCCTTATAAATAGACTCTAGATAAGATCGCAGAAATGTGGGAAAACTGCAGTGTGTGGAATACTTGCAGAGATGCCGCCTGTGCTGTGATAAATGCGTGCTGGTTGTTTGTGCTTGTGTGCCTGAGGAAGCATCCACAACTGCTGCCTTTGCTGTAACTGGTGTGTATGTGTGCAGGCCTGCACCACAGCTGACGGTATGTAACAGGCGTATGCACGTCTGTACGTGCACGTGGGTGCACACCCGAAGAGTGTACCACTGCTACCTGTGCTGTAATTCTTGTGCTTGAGGTTAGTTTGCACTGCTGCTCGTACCGTTTCCTTGCTGTTTGTGTTAGTGAACTTGGTAAACTTATTCGATATAAAATTGTCGAAACGATTGGCGTTGACAATGCTTGTTTTTCTCTTTAAAAGTAGGTCTTTCGCGCGTGGCAGAATAGTGGACGCAAAACACGCGCATTAACTGTTAACGCATCTAGGTGTATCCTTCCACGGGCGTGTACCCGCATGAGGGAGGGTTCCGCGTGATATAATTCGGGTAGTCAAGGCGGCCCCCCCTGAGCGTGACCCTGAACTATTCACGGCTCCTTCGGAACTGGCAGTCCTCGTTCCATTCACTAGCCGCTCTGAATTATGGTTTATTCATATCAGGCTCTTAACAGCACATGGAGGAATGGAAATTTCTTTGTAGATTGTTTTAGTTTACACAGCTGTGACGAAGCTGTCAAAAACAGCGACCTGTTGGTTATTAACGGAAATCCTTTCAGAACCACCTATAAATGCTTTGGCAATCTGACTTTCCTAACATAGCAAGGGGAAACCACAGTTTGAGTGAATCAGAAAACACTTTAACACTACACCTGATGGAAACGTGAGAGTGTTGTTTTTTTTTTTTTTTTTTTGGGGGGGGGGGGAGTCTTTAGCCTTGGACCCTTGTCAACACGTTCCACATTGCTTTCCAGGGGCATACCTAATAATCGTGCAGCAGGTACAGTGACACCGGGGCACAAAGGCCTTAGAGGCTCACAGTATCCTGTTTATTACTCTATTTTACTAGCCAGCCAGCAGCCAAGAGGCCCATTATTTCCTGCTTGCACGAGGGGCATGTCACCCTTGCTACTCCACTGTACTTGCAGCATTTATTTGAAGCTTCCAGAAGGCCTGTATGATACATTTTATTTATTTATTCATTGTTTATAGCGCGCACGGTTACCCAGCGGGTGTGCTGGGCTGAACCAAACATGCTTCTTGGTGGTAAGCCAAACTTGCATACTGCTTACCAATCCAAAGTACCTATATTAGAGTAAAAGGTTAGGTTTTCAGTCCTCTCCAAGATTTCAACAGATCAGATTCAAGGCAAAGGTCTAAAAGCAATTTGTTCCAGGCAAGCAGAGCGACCACAGATAAAAACCTTACCCCCTAGACAGGCTCTGCGAACTTTTGGTATAATAATTAGACCCGTTGATCAAGAGCAAAGCAGCCTGGAGCAACAGTATCGTCTAAACATGCCCATGGTGTAGGATCCGTGAGTTGCCCTTTCTGGGCCATGCAAAGAGCTTTAAACTGGCATCTCATCTTAATGGGCAGCCAGTGACGCTTTCTAATAAGGGAAGAGACACTGTTCAATTTATTTTCCTGAAAATCAAACTGGTTAATGCATTTTTTATAAGTTGCAACCTCTGAATAAGGTGCTCAGAGATCCCAACATATAGGGCATTGCAATAGTCCAATTTGCTTAGTACCAAGGTTTGCATCAGTCCTGAGAAATGAACTGAGTGATCTTCCGGAGATGTCTTAAAAGCAAAAGAGCACGTGGACATCAACTTATTGATGTATAACTCAAAAGAGAGTCTGCTATCAAATAGCATTTCCAGATTCCAAGCTGATGGTGCAGGAACTGGGCGTGGGTCCATGGAATTAGGCCACTGCATTGAGGACCAAATAGAAGGATACAGAGCTAAGGCGAAGCAAGTTGTTATTTATCCAGTCGGCCACCTTAATCATACAGCCCCTGATATATTCCTGCAGCAGTGAGGTGTCGCCCTCCATACAAATGATTATTTGGGTAGCATTGGCATACCCATAAAATTGAAATCCTGAAGAACCATTAAGGCCTGCAAGCGGGGCCACACATATATATATTAAAACGTATAGGACTGAGGGCAAACCCCTCAGGGATACCACGTGAGATATTGTTGAAGCCTGAATGGAAGGATGTCTTCTGCACTGCCTGCATTCTATTCGTCAGGAAGGATTCAAACCATGCAAGTGGTTTATCACTCAAACCATTTCAACCCAGCGTCTTCAAAAAAGTAGAGTAGACCGTGTCAAACGCAGCTGATAGGTCAAGACGTATGATTACAGATGAGTTGTCCACATCCAGTATCATGCCTATGTCATTTGTAGTGGCCTTCAGCATGATTCCGTGCTAAACAAACCCAAAATCCAAATTGGTACCTGCTATATACACCGCCTTACTCACAATCTGAGGTTAACTGTTTTTTTAACCCATATTTCCTTATCTTTGCAAAATGTGGGAGCAGTTAAAAGTGCTGCTATGCAAAGACTAGAACGATTCCTTTTTCTAAAGAGTAATTGCACATCATGGTAATCCAGGAAGAGAAAAATTATGTCATCTCTTTGAAGGTGCTAATAGGACAAGAGACAAGAGACAAGAGACAAGAGGAGAGCCCGATTTGGTCTGCAATGGCCAGCTCGGGGCCTTTCATTCGAGTCGACATGGGTGTGAAAGTTGGCAAAATTGAGACAGTCTTGGCCTGAAAAAAGTCAGCCAAATCTGACCAAAACGTTTGAGCTTCAGGGAGATTAGTGTTTTTGGCTAGCGAGGTAAACACTGAAAAAGGTTCTCTAGTAGGATTATTAGCAGATAATATTTTGTTATGATAGTTTTCCCTGCAAGTTTTCCCACGCATTTTATACGTTTTAAGTTCTGCCATTTCTTGTATTCACATGCACGCTATGAAAGGTTTTTTTCAAAAGAAGGATTTGTTGTAGTACATCTCAAACCCCCAAGCACCAGTTTCGACCCCACTGTTCAACGCTTCCGTTTTCACCCGAATCCTCCCACACATTCCAATTCCCCACGACATCATCATCGACCTAACACATTCTAAAGCCCAACATTATTCTACTTAAAGATATACGTATGCAACATAGCCGTAACATAATAAGGTACACCCAGCACCTCACAGGGCTCCTTACAAATTACAGAATAGTCTTGTCTCCACCGCATTTTCTTTTCTTTTCACCTTCGCTAATCCGAAAGTAAACCAGGATGCTCATGGTATTTTACGAAAAGAGGTTCTAATGGTAGGAGGCAGCACTATGTGTAAGGTTCCCCCAATCCAGGAATTCAACTGGACCATAGACAGATCTATTTTGGCCTCTCACTGGATATTAGGCTTAGATTTTTCTAGATGTTCCCTTAACTCGGTCTTATCAAGTGTAGACCAGGCCCTCTAATGTGTAGTGACAGATGGAAGCTGGGAAGGAGAGAAACCCTTCTTATGGAGACGGAAAGAACTTAACTTGTAGTCAGACCATAGTACCTCTTCCACTGATTCCACAACTATAACCTTCTCTCTGGCTTAAATATGGTCTAGTATGTGGCCCGCCCTATGAGTGGATAGGTGAACCTATTGTCATCTCCAGAGCTGAACAGATTTTGACGATCTCATAGGTATTATTGTTCAGTTTCTTGTCAAAGTGTACATTTTAAAGTCCCCAAACCACAAAAGATTCTGTTTCTAAGGCAATAGTAGAGACAGGTTCCTGAAATAAGTTAGTAAAATGTTTTACTGTCCTCGGAGGTCGATATATTAATACATTTGCTGGACATTTATGTTAAATAGTTTACGCCATGGCTAGTAATTCCATATCCTGTGCCTGCGTTGCCAACAAGGGGGACCAGACCAATAATTCTTTGCAGATTAAAGCCACCCCCTATTCAATCCCCTCTTGTTATGCTGTTTGAGGCGTGAATAACATAACAAGCTGGTGTAGCAAAGACTATCTTAGGATCCGAATCATATGTCATATGTGTTGTCTTCAGGTAACAAACAAATCTCTTCCACCTGCTTCAACAGCAACCTAGCACTAATGAGCCAGCTTTTCATGTCAAAAACAGTCTTACATTCATGTTGTGCCCATTTACCCCAATGCATGACTCCGTCCCTCTTCCCAAATGGTGTCCCTGCGTCTGTAGATGAACTGTTAGGAATTCTGACATCCTCCTCCCCCGTCCTCCCAACCTTTGATAATAAGAGTTTTTTCAAAGTGTGAGTCAGATTAGTGAGGGCTGCAGGGGAAACACTGCTCGGTGGTGAGAACCTCTGTGACAGGAGGAACTCCATGGAATAACACCTTCTAGGGGAATTTGGGCAGTGTAGGCCCTTGGGCCCTAGGCCTGTATGTGGCACAAAGGAGTACACAAACACATGGTTAGAGGGTATGCAACTGACCTTGGGCACATGCGCCTGGCTCCTTTTATTGGCAGGGTCACCTGACTGGTGATGCCTGTGAGGGATAGGTAAGGGGTAAGTCTGACAGGCCAGCCCTCGGGGAATGGCTGGTGACATAGTATTGTGAAGACACTAGAACGTGTCCAGCAGGACACTACATCCCTCCCAAATTTAACTGATCGAAAAACAAATAAGTACAATCTGTGGGAAAGAATGAACAATAAAGTAAACACCACTGAGTCTCTTCAGGCAGTCCGCAGTGTATGCTAAGTGGACAGGTGCCACAGGGGATCCTGGCATCACTGCACACATCCATAGTTTAGCCAGATGACTCTGGGCACAAAAAGCAGTCTGTTTACTCAGTTCAATGTGGGGGTGCATCAGGAGCAGTGGTGGAGTGCGCCTCAGAGTTTTCTATGGAGGTGCCCTGGCTCCCTGAAAGGCAAACCTTCAAAGACAGGGATGACGGTGCGGTGGTAGGACATCTCCCTCTGAGGCCTTGGTGCCTCCCGGTACCTGTCATTGGAGCAGTTTCAGACTTGTCTCTCATGCTGGGACTCTCTCACACTAGAAGTCCCTTGAAACACTTTTCGCTGGCTTGCCACGAGACTCCTTGGGTTGTGCAGTGCCTCTCATAGGGCACGCGTAGGGGTCGATGTGGAACTCCTAACAGGACCACATCCAAATGGCTAGTGCAACCTCAAGGGTAGGTGATACAATGGCGCTCTCTTCAGCAGGACTCAGGTGCTCATGGGGTCACACAGATAGTTTTCGGGTGATGTCTCCCATAACTCCATGAATGCCTTGTTGGTCTCTGGATGTTTTGCAGGCAGATTTTTCCACTCTGGTGGTGCGATGCGCAATAGATGTTTCTGGTTATGTACCTCTTAAACATTCTGTGTCACATTGCTCATGCAGTGCTTCTTCTTTGGCATGTGCCATCACTAGCAGGGTGGCCTACTCTTTCAAGCAGCTGATGACAGGTATGAAGCATGGGGCAGCTATGCGGTCGGCGTACTCTGGCAGCTTACTTCCGGTACTCCCTCAGTGCTGTCTCTAGTGACGTTGCTACACCCCGTGGCTGGCTTGTGTTGCTGGATGTACTCTCCAATAGTGGCAAAAGTCCTCTGTCTTGTTGCTTTTCTTCCTTCCTCCTGCACATCATTGGTTGTCAGGATCTTCCGTGTGACGGGTGTGTCATGCACGTTTCTCTCTACTTCTCCTTCATGCTTCGTCATACCACTCTTCTCCTCACCAACTCTTTCATTATATGGCATTGTTTACTCCCTTATCCCTTTCAACTCTTTTGCAACGTGGTGTCATGCCACACTCTTCTCTCTTCTAACTAGGCCTCTTGCTGTGAAATCACCTCTTCACAGGGACCTCCCTGGTCGCGTCCTGTTCATGGTACTGTTTCTGTTCTTCGCTGCAGACCTCTCACAGGCTCTTTGCTTTTTAGTGGACCTCTCCCAGGTCCTGTCCTGTCAGTAGGACTTAACTCTTCTTTTCATCGTTGACCTCTCACAGGTCCTGTCCCTTCCTCAGGGATCTTCTTTGTGCTCCGCTCCCTGGATGGAGGGTCTCCTTTCTTCCATCTTCTCTCCTTCATTTGGAGTGTGCAGTGCTTGCACCTCGAGGCTGCGCCATTGCGGCACTTTGCCCTGCCTAAGCGCGGGTGTGCCTGACACGGTCTCTCACGCCGTGTGACATTATTCTTGACGGGTCTATGGTGGCCATTTAGAGCTGTCTTCTCAATTGCGGTGGCGGCAGACATCCACCAGGGGTGCATGCTCAGCACCAGTGCTTAATTTGTGCTTGTTGTTTCCAGTGCTGAGCACCGGCACTTATTTTTGAGGGCCAGGGATTATTCTTCTGCCTCAAGCATTTGCTGCGAGCAAAAGACACATATGGGAAAGACGGATGAAGGGAAAAACGAAAAAGCGTCACAAAGGGAGAAAGTAGAAAGCTGCAGGAGTGAGCTGGAGGGGCAGGGACTGGCTTTATATGGATTAAAGAGGCCCAATATGGCTCCAGGATTACGTGTTCACACATGTAATTGCAGCAGCCGCATGTTTAAGAGGAGGGCTTTGAGCACCGGGACCTTTTTATTTACAAATTAAGCACTGCTCAGCACACATTGCTCCTCCTGGCTTGCTAACCGTTTAGCAGGGCTTTCTGTCCTTGGCTTTGCTGCTTGGGGTTTTGCTGCATTGGGTCTGACTGCCATGGCTGGGCTCTTTTTGGCTAGTCTCTTTTACAGTTTGTGTGTGACTTACTGCTCCAGGAAGGTCTTAGGGCAGTGTTGCTTCTCATCAGAGCAGGCTGTCTCTGTGGGCAGCCGTAGCATTGCGGGGAATTACCAGTTTTCTCTTGCTGTGCCACTATGCTAGGCACTTGTCTTCCCCTCTCTTGTTGGCATAAAAAGACACAGGTGCTGCTGCTGCGGGTGGTCATAACACTCTTCTCTCGTACTGCAGTAGTGACATCCTGCCACTAGGGGACCCACAGTACTCTTTAGGCCTGCTCTTTCTTTGGTGGAGTCACACACGGTGGGCACACCTTCTGCCCTGCAGTTCCTGGTAGGTGTTGATGCCGCACTCCCTGTGCTGCCTGCCCGTCTCCTCTCCTTCGCTTGAGGTGGCAGCATACAGCCACTGGGGGCACGTAATCCTCTCACTGACATCTGGTGTTCCAGGGACAGTCTCCTCTGGTCCCACAGGTGACTTAATGCGACCACTGGAGGGGAAGGGGGGGTGCAGTGCTCTTCAGGCCCGTCCCAGCTCTGTTCTCTTGCAGCAGGCAGGTGGATATTCAGGGGCATGCAATGCTTTCCACAGCTCATCACTCTGCTGGAGATCTGATCTTGGGCGCTACAGGTGCTTGGGCTGGATCGGGGGTGGTGGTGGCACTCATCATGGGGACAGCCAGCAGTAAGTTCACGAGGTGAGGTGTTTCTTACCTAGGCCACCATACTTCTTTTCAACAGGTGCGTATGGTGCTGCAGTTAAGCTGCTGTCTGTGGCTGGGTCACGGTGCACTCAAGGTTCGCTGTTGATGCTAGGTGGCAGAGCAGCTTGTCGCTTTTAACATCCTGGTCCCTTTGGGCTACTTCATGCTGGTCATTATTGCCAGTTGCCATGTGGCACAACGGCCACTATGTGGTGCTGCAGATGCATGTCGCTTCTTAGGCCTCAGCAGCTCCTCTCCTTCTGTGCGCTGTTCAGAGCACTTGCAATGCTTGTGGGGGTCAGCAAACTGCAGGAGTGGCCTCTCCCACTCTTACACATGGATTCCAGCTCTCAGCCAGCTGGACTGCTTCTGGTGACTCTTTCTCTTCCCACAGCAGCAGTCTCCTTGCAATCAAGGTCCATGCGGGGACTGGAACTGCAGACTGGGCATTAGGCTCACACAGCAGGGCAGCTCGTCTCCTCACAGCACTCTCTCCTGTCAAGGCCGTCACCTTCTAGTCCCTCAGTAGGTGTTGCTGCCACTTCACATTTGGGCCACGGCCACCTTCCTAGTGCTGTGGGCCGTGCCTTTCTCCATGAGCTCTGTCCCCAGAGCTGCAGGTGGAATTTGATGGTCATGCTGGATGCGGCTGCAGGACTATCCACTCCATTGCACCCAGCGGGCACTTTGGCCATGGCACTGTTGGTACAGTCTCTCTCTCTCTCTCTCTCTGCTCACACGGACACTGCAGGGGAAAGGGAGGCTTCTTGTCTCTTGCAGGAGGGTCAGCAGCGTGGAGATGCCTTGAGTGAGGTGCTAGCTGCGAAGCTTCCCTCCTTATCAGTGGCCTCATGCTGCAGGGCTGGTTAGTACTACGGCTGCAGGGACATCAGCATGTGGGCGGCTGCAGGGGCCTTACCGGTGGACGCCAGCGTGTACACTGGGTGGCCTCCTTCACACCCTGTCATGCCTCGGTTGTCATCATGCTAGCAGCACGTGCGGGTGTGGCTTAGGAAAGAAGTTTTTTCCCATGCACACATTTCTGCTCCAGTCAGTCATTGTGCCTCCAACTTTAAATTATTCCTTTATGTTCTCCAGATCTAGCACTCATCTCTTAAAACTGTACTCGAGATGGTTCCTTCAGAAGATCTTGTCCCTTCTGCCCCTCTCAAGAACAGAAATAAAAAGGTGTGGCCTGGGTCGCGTGGAGTTGGATGCATAGGAACTGAGCTTCAGTGCTCACAGCCCGTGAAGGCAGATATCTTGGTTCCAAGGGGCCCCTATCGGGCCGAAATAGTAGAAGCAGCTTGGATATTGTCCCTAGTGCTCACCGGTGTTAACGCTGAAATTGTACTAATGAATATTCATGTATTCTGAATGTTTAATTTGCATGTAAACTGAGTTAACGTAGAAATTTAATACACCAGTTGAAAATGTGCCTTCTTGAGTGACCACAAATAATCACCAAGTGTACTTATTAACGGCTTATTACTGTGAAATGTTGAGCTTATATTTGGATTAATGTAGTAGTATGTCATATTAATGGTTATGTATTTGCTTTAGTAATCATAGGCCTTATTGTAGCGAAGTCTAGGGCCTAGATACACTGCTTCATGTCAAGTTGTATTGCTTAGTAAAATCATAAAATGGCTGTTTAGAGAATTCAATTGTGATTTTCCATTGCGTTGACCAAATGCTAGTAGCTGAAATTCTTTCCTATGAGAACTGCTTGCTAGAAAATGTTGTACTAGCTATAGATACTTTGTATAACTTAGAGTGTGTAAAAGCGAGTTTCCCAGGAGTGGACAATGGAAGCACTGACTGGAGTATAAGCTGATACAATGTTGTTACCTGAAGAGCACAACAACAGAAACAGGAGAAGAAGAGCCAATCATCAACATGTGAGCAATGGTTTAGTAAATTCTTAGATTTTAGGTTCTATTTTCATTGGACTAAATGTAAACATACGATTCTTTGACCAATCGTAATGTGGTTTAGTAGTATTAGGGAATCTAACTTAGCCAGACTGCACAGAGAGGAGAGAGGCCATTCTCCCCGTTTTTTCCTAACTGTCTTGAGAGGATAATTATTCATTTTTTTAATTGCATGCAGAGACATTTCCTATCTTGAACTTTAATTCTGAATTCTAATGCTTTGCTGACCAAACAGATGTCCAGTTGACGAAGACTGTTACCACTTGCTGAACCATACTGAGGCAAGGTATAAGAAGATATTACTAATTATTATGTCTATTTGCTTTTGTCCTTAGGTACCAACCGCTAATGCCATGGTTAGATGCTTTCCAAATTTGTGTAGACTAAATTGTTTTAAATGAAGCCCAA
Organism: Pleurodeles waltl; assembly: GCF_031143425.1. NCBI lineage: Eukaryota > Metazoa > Chordata > Amphibia > Caudata > Salamandridae > Pleurodeles > Pleurodeles waltl. The sequence continues at coordinate 405,526,676 of NC_090440.1, forward strand.
ACATGCTATTCTAATCAGAAGGTTAGTTAGGCTACTCACCGATGATGCTTGCTAAATATTAACAATAGTTGATGGCTTTTCTTTGCTGAATCTAAATGTATGCCATTTTGTTTGCACAAATTTTTTCTATTGATTTGTACTGTAACTTTAGAATGTGTAGTGGTCCATGCTTTGATTAAATTGCAAGTTTTTTTTTTAGAAGATTTGGTCTACCAGTATTGTTGCTGTATGTTTATCATTTGATTTTGAGACTAAGTTACGTGATATTAGCATTGTCAATATAGGGAAATAAACATTCTAATTTTTACACAAAGATGTGGTTATTCATGACCAAGGGGTCATGGTGCGTGGAAATTACTGACTCCCAAGAGTATTGATGTTATTGATTGATATTGCTATTGATTTGTACCGGAACTGAGTTTATGATGGGAACTACTCTAAGCGCAGTCAAGAGGTCCACCGAACCTCTAACGCATCCCCTTATAAACTAATGATAAATAACCAAATAAGGTCGGACGCGCCAACAGTGGTTAGTCTCCTTAAGAGCCCATCATAAATGTCCGGTTCATGATTAGTCCCCTAAAGAGGGAATAATTTGCAGGAAGTTTGGATTTTCAGCTTTGATGATACAAAGTGGTGAAAAATGTCTCTAAATACTTAGAATGACTTTCACAGAACCTGGGAGCTTGCCAATGATTGTTTGAGGATGTTCTCGGCATTCTAGTGACAGTGTGAATGAAATAAGTTTTGCGCTTGCACAGCATATGCAAATTGTAGGTGAATTGTGACGTTTGTGAGGGTTTAGGGAGTTTGCGTACTCCAGATGAAGTTGTTGAAGGAGTTTGCGTATTCCGAAGTGTGAAAGTAGGGAAATCGTTAAACTTCACATGTGTGGCTCTTTGTGCTAAAAAAATTGTCCACGTGGTTGTTGGTATAGGGGCCCTGGGATGTCTAAGACTCCGGAGTATGTTGAAAAGTGTATGAAACACTTGTTTTGTGTTGTAATTTGTCTGGTTTAGTAGGTCGTTTGGGCGTGGTGGACAAGTCAGTGTGAGCCAAGGGGAGTGAAATAATTTTTTACTGAGATCTTGCAAGTCCTATGTGCACCAGAAGAGACCTGCCAGAGCGAGAGGCCGTCCGTGAAAAAATTCCATAAGGTTTCTGAAGCGATTATGTTACTCTACCTGTAGCAAACGGACAAATTGGGTTGTCATTTTGTTTAGTACTCGCAACAATTTTGCTTTAATTGAGTGTGAATCTGAGTTTAGGAGGACAAGCAGCAAGACTTTGTCAGCCACTGTACGTGTGACTGTGATGTCAATGGAGCCGCGCTGGGATAGGCTGGTTAGTAAGAAGGGTCACGCACGGATTGGCGGACAACCGTGATGCGCAATTGGCAGAGAAGGTTGGTGAAAAATATTCTGGGATTGAAAGTCACTTCCTGATTTGATTTAAATTAACTTAAAGTTGCAGAAATTAAATTTTTCAAAGCTTTAAAGAGTGCCTTAATGGGAGATACTTATATTACAACAAGTATAGGGGAAATTGCACCACTAGAAGGTACATCAGCTTACATTGTATTAGAAGAAAAGGGTGCTGCACCATGTCTTTGGCTGAAATAATGGTGCAAAGTGACAGAGAAAGATGGGAGTTTAGCGTTTCCTGCCCACAGAACATTTAATTTGAGGAGCTTAGAGAATTTGAGGAGGGTGCTTTATGATTAGAAACCTCCTCCAAAACCAGCGCAGTTTGAGACATTAGCAATCTGGGAATTAGTAGCCAGACAGCAACAGCAACAGAAATTTGAGAGGAGAATGAGAAAGGCAGAAAAGAGACTAGTGGAGGCTAGATGGGACAGTGATCTGAGATTCTGGAGAACTGAGACTCTACAGGGGATTACATTTTTCCCAGCGATAACACAGGACATTGAAAGAGAAGGAAGGAAAGCTACTAGAAAGACTAACAGAAGCCCTTCCGAGAGTGGGGAGGCTAGAAAATCTTTGACATTGGAGAAAGAGTCAAACGATGACGAGTTTATATTGCAGTTATTGAGAAATCATCCTCCACCATATGCAGCACAAGAGAGTGGTCGGACACAGAACAGCGAGAGAGAAGAAAGGAAAGCTACCAGAAAGACGAACAGAAGCACTTCCGAGAGTAGGGAGCGGAGATCAAAAGTGTCTAGGGTTCTTTAACACTTGAGGAAGAATCAGATGATGATGCGTTCATTTTACAGTTACTAAGAAATCATCCCCCACCATATGGAGCACAAGAGAGCGGTCCGAGCAACTTTATAAACCCTTCGGAACCGACACCAGTTAACATGATGACGAGTCCAGTGCAGATTAACTCTAGAGTGACACAGAGCTCAATGCAAAGCAGTCTTAACCTACCTACTACTTCGGCAGCTCAAATTTCAATGCCACAACCGAATGTCCAGAGAATTTACCCTGATGTATCTATTGTGGAAACTGCCACAAACCTGATAGTGCCAACACTGTCCCAAAACTGACATTGGTTCAAACAGAGCCAACTCCACTCTTACTGTCTCAAGTGCAGTCACGAGCAATGCCAAAGTACACTCCTATAACAGGAACACAGAGAGGTATGTCCGTACTAATGAGTCATAATACGGAAATTATGCACCCACAAAATCCGAACATTAGACGAAGCCCAGACATTGTGTCTGTACCCGTCACCATTGGTCAAGTCATACCCTTGTTAGCCCAGGGAAGTAACAGTAGAAATGGACAGGGATTCCTGAGTCAGAATTCCATGAGGGGAGGACTCAATTAGAGTGCCAGTGTAGTCTCTCCCGTGGGGCAGACCTTTGACGGAACAGGATCATTGTTAGTCATTGTTAGTCCTTAGACCTTTCGGAGTTCCTCCGAATGCTGGAACCATTTCAAACATCAGTAATAGCTCGAAGTTACTAACACTGCAGCCGCCAAAAGTAACTGTACAGCCGTTCCCAAATATTCAGCCCAACAACATTTCACTGCAAGGTTTGACTGCCCAACAATTGACTGAATAGTTAGATAAGCTGACTACCCCGCAGAGTGTTCCTAGGGGAGAGTAGTACTTGGACTATACTAGACAAGAGATGGAGGCAGGTGAGCTTGTTGAAGGAACTATGGGTGCGAACAGACTTGAATCCTTCACCGAAGCAGAATTGAGATACTTGTGCCCATAAATTACAAGAGAAGCAAGCGAGATGCATCAAAAGCTAGCAGACGTAGCAGAGAGATACTGTATTGAAATAGAGACAACAAAACACTTGAAGAGGAGTAACAGGTTAGATTTTGATTGAAAAGATTTCAAACACATGAGATCTGCAGGAATGAAGGCACACCTTAGGGAATAACTACAAAACGTCCAGGCATGGGGAGCATTAGACAAGTGGGAAGGCAGATGAGTAAAGAAGAGAGATAAAAGGAAAATGGATTTTGTTAATCTTTCTGCGAATGTGCAGCACATTGAGGACCCAATAAAATTTTACTAATGAGAGAGATTCCAGGAGGGAACTTTGTCCATGTTCCGTGGAGCAGAAGTGACATTTTGTCCTTTACAAATGATTATCCCAGGTTGAGAGAGAAACCAGTAGAATGGTACCAGCAGACAGACAGGTTTGTGAAACTTGCAAAATGCCTATGGGAGGATTTGAACACTCTATTGGAGATAGTGATTCCAGCAGATTTATGGATGGAGTGCAAGAGGAGTATAGATTGACCAACAAAGGAACCAGAGAGAGATCTGATTACAGGTACACCATCCCCTGAGGTAATGAAATAGTACTATAAAGTGATTGAATTTTTGAAAACAAGAATTTTCCTCAACAACCTTAACTGGCAGCGAATAGACAGGACAGCCCAGGAAGCGAAAGAATCAGTACATGCGTATTATAAAAGATTGTTGCAGACGTTTAAGCATTAGAGTGGTACCAAAACAATTGAGCCGAAAGACATGATTCATTTTGCGTTCAGAGTTGTGGAAGGAATGAGACCTGAAATTAGCTAGATGATTAAGAGTCATTTGATTTGCTGGCAAGCAAAGCCGATTGATGAGGTATTGCAGTTTGCAAAGTACTATAGTTGCGAGATTGAGTTGAAACAGAGAAAGTTGAAAGAAAAGGTGATGGTTATGCAGATCAGAGCGGCACCAACAGGGATGCAGGGAAATTGTCCACCACAGCAGCAACAGCAGGGAAATATGGTATTTCAAAATCAGGTGAGAGGTAGAGGTCACGGAGGAATGGGAAACGGAAACCGTAGTCCCGATTTGGGTACTGTAGTGGTTCAGAATGATGTGCAGGGAATGAAGAAATTATTGCCTTGTCACGCTTGAGGACATTGGAAGTGGGAGTGCCCGATGAAGTTACAGGAAAATGTTGTTCAGCAATCAAGTGACATCAATTTGTTTCAAAATATGAGAGGACCAAGAATGAGAGGTCATAATCCAAAATTTTAAAAATCATGTGAATCAAATGGAACATTTCCCACCCATGCAAGAGGTGCAAATGCCATGTGTGCAGATGAAACAGTCACAGCCTATGCAACAGCAGGTTCAAATGGTACCTAGACAGCAAATACAAATACCTCAAGCCCCAATGGAGCAGCAGCAGGTAATGCTTCCTTAACAGGTCACAGGTCAAAAGTTTAACCAGAGTAATAAAAGTACACCAATTCCCGTTACACAGTGAAAATGGAATAAACAATGATTGGATGAGCGAGAGTTCGGACGAAGAGGAATGAGTGATTGCAGCTTCCTTAGAGGTAGATCAGAATGTGTCCATATGTGAGGGGAAAGGTAATGGGTCACAAAGTTTCATTCTTGGTTGACAGGAACTACACACTTTACAGTGAGAACTGCAGAAGTTCCAAACTTGCCCGTTTCAGGAAAAACTGTCCAGATTGTGGAAGTAGCAAATCAGTATTTGACCAACCCTATTACAGAATCAGTTCAGGTTTAAATTGGCAACTTTAAAGGATTACACCAATTCTTAGTCTGTGACTCAAGTCTGGTATCCCTACTGCGAAGGGACTTGCTGTGTAAAACAAAATGCTCGATTACTTGCTCAAATGATGGAATTGTAATACAGATGAACAGTGATGATGAGGATGACCCAGCTCCAGAGACAGGGTGTGAGATCATAAATGAGGAGTAGCCCCTGATTAATTCCTGTCCTGTTTTCACAGTGAAGGGTCTTCCTTTTGACTTGCAGGAAACAGTTAGAGGGGGAATGTGGGATTTGACAGGGAAGGACATTGGCATGATAAAGGGAGTTGAGCCAGTTAAGGTTCCAGTAACGCCAAACACAATTTTTCCCCTGATCCCCCAGTACCACATGACACAGGACATCATTGAAAAGGTCACGTCTATAATTGCAGAGTTTATGAACCATGGGGTTTTGAAAGAAGTAATGAGCAGTCCATGTAATTCACCGATAATGTGATTGAGAAAGTGCTGTGGGAAAGTCCAGGATCTTTGAAAAATAAATTACATTGTGATTAAATGTTGTCCTGTGGTGCCAAATCCAGCCGTGATTCTGTTTCAGATTCCATGTGATGCTGAATCGTTCACTGTCATATACTTGTCACAAGCATTCTTTTCTGTACCTCTACATGAGGATAGTCAATTTCTCTTCTGTTTCAAATTTTTAGATCAAGTTTACTGTTGGCGTAGAATTCCTCAAGGGTTTTCAAAATCACCTTCCATATTCAATCAGATCTTGAAAAGGAACCTGGAGTCATTGGAAATGCCTTTCCAATCGACATTGGTACAGTACTGTGACAAGACGAACAGTATAAAGGCAACGGAGAGGCGTTGGTGTTGCTCAGGTAAGTGGTTTATTCAAATTAAATGTTTGCTTTTAGGGAGTATTGGTTTTTAGAATTAAGGTGTTGTTTTTCTTCTCTGACTGGTGTTTTCCTCTGTTTCTCTTTCTTCTCTCTCAGGTTGCTGCTCTGGTGGTCTCTCGGGTGGTTCCAGTGTTGGGATACCGAAAACAGAAGGACATAAACGCTACGGTAAGTGGGGTGGAACAATACGTCTCTTTCTCTCTATACTATAACAGACTGGGGAAGAGGTAAGAAAGGGGTGGGGTTGTGCCAGTGAGGAGTTGTGGGAACAAAGTGACCACTGCCTGGGGTTTGTAGTGCCTTGCAAAGTGTCTCACACGTGTTTGTCCCTGTGTCTTTTAATTCCCTCCCGCTCTACCCTTCACCCTTCTCTAGCTCTCCTCCCCAGTCCCCTTTAAAGTAGTGCCCCCCTTTAAAGTAGTGCCCCCTCTGTGAGTCCAAAAGGACCGTACCTTGTTTAGCCACGACCCTCCAGGGTCGTGGCTGGCGCTAGGGTGGTCTGTCTGTTGATCCCCTTCGACAGTGTTGACGGGTTGCGGCACCTCGTGGTACGCGGGATCTCTTCTTTCGGGATTCCCCGTCTGGCCGTCTCCGTAGATTTCCTCGTCCTTGGGTTTCTTCTCCGTGTGCTCTGCTTTTCTCTCCGTTCTCCTCTCTTCGGGCTTCTCTCACTCCTTCCTCGGTGCACACGGGCTCTTTAGCGTCCCGGGCCGGAAACCCTCCTGGGTTACCCCGGCAACGTCTGGTCGCCGGCCTCTCTCTGGCTGCGTTTCCCCGGCAACGCGGGAACGCGGAAGTGACGTATCGGATGATTCCGATACGTCACCTGCAGCACTGCTCGCTGGATTGATCGGGGATACCCGGTCACACACCTCTTCCCAAGAACGGTCCTGTTCGAGGACCGTGGTAGAGTCAGGGAACCGAGACAAATAATCAGCCGGGGCTTGTTGGGACCCTGGTATGTGGCGGACCTGAAAGGAAAATGGCTACAGTTCAAGGAACCATCTCAGAATCCGGGAATTGGTATCTTTATGCGCGGCCGACCAAGTGAGGGGAGCATGATCCGTAAAAAGAATAAAAGGTCGACCCAACAGGTAATACTGTAAAGTGTCCACGGCCCATTTAATAGCCAAACACTCCCTTTCGATGATGGGAAAATGACGTTCCCGGGGGAACAGTTTCCTACTGATATATACTACAGGGTGATCACGACCCTCCCCGTCGGGTTGAGCCAGAACCCCCCCCCCCAGTCCTACGTCGGAGGCATCCGTGTACAGATGGAAGGGTTTCGAGAAGTCTGGACACTGTAATATGGGTTCTTTGGTCAGGTAGGATTTTAGTTGTTCAAAACTAGCCGTCTGGTGATCAGAGAAAGGTGCTAACCGGTTAGGGTGTGATTTAGAGAGTAGATCTGTGAGAGGAGCTGCAAGGGTGGAATACTCAGGTATGAACCTTCGATAGTAGCCTACTAATCCCAGAAACGAGCGTAAATCTTTCTTAGTTTTAGGGGTAGGTGCATTTAGAATGGCTTCTACTTTCTTAGTTTGGGGTTTCAGAGTCCCCTGACAGATTTTGTATCCTAGGTATGAAATGTCTGGTTTTCCTATAACGCACTTTTTGGGGTTGGCAGTTAGACCCGCTCTTGCGAGAGTGTGGAATATCTGTTGTAAATGGTTTAGATGATCTCCCCAGGTTTCACTAAATATGACTATGTTGTCTAGGTAGGCTACTGCAAAAGTATGAAATGGTTTTAATAGCCTATCCATTAACCTTTGGAACGTAGCTGGTGCTCCATGTAGTCCAAATGGTAGCACAGTGAAATGATAAAGACCGGACTGGGTCGCAAAAGCCGTTTTTTCTTTGTCCTCCAGGACTAACGGGATCTGCCAATACCCTTTAGTTAAATCTATTGTGGACATATATTTTGCTTTTCCAAGCTTTTCTAGGACGTCGTCTACTCTAGGGATTGGATACGTGTCAAACATTGAATTTTTGTTAAGCTTCCGGAAGTCGATACAGAATCTGATAGTACCGTCAGGTTTTGGTACCAGGACGACTGGGGAGCACCAGGGACTAGTCGAAGGTTCCACCACCCCTAGATCTAGCATTTTCTGTATCTCGTCCTCCATAATCTGTTTCCTTGCCTCGGGAATACGATACGGACGTAACCTAACAATTTTACCTGGTGCCGTCCGTATTTTATGGTATATCAAGGTGGTTTTACCTGGCGTTTCTGAAAAGAAATGTTGGAAGTGCTTCAGTAAGCTATATACCTGCCCCTTCTCTAGATTCGTCAAGGCTTCATTTACCGAGGGTAACCCTTTCCCATCGTTGTGTCCGGTGGGACAGAACTCAATATTCAAATTTTTACTGGGACATAGGAATCGACCCATTCCTACGGAAACGTCAGAGTTGTCGGGTTCTTCCCATTTTTTAAAGAGGTTTATATGATATATCTGTTTTTTTTTAGGTTTGGCCGAGATTTCAATCAGATAAGTAACAGGAGAAACTGCTCGAATTACCCGATATGGACCCTGCCATCTTGCAAGGAGTTTTTGTTCTGATGTGGGACGCATTATTAGTACCTGGTCTTCTGGTTGTAAAACCCTCAGCTTACTCCCTCTGTCATAATACTGTTTTTGGGTTCTTTGGGCCTGTTCCATATTCACTCTTACCTCTTCCCATAATCTTTGTAGGTGAGACCGTAAGTTGTGGGCATATTCTAATAAAGGCCTTCCGCCTCTTCCTCCCTTGTTTCAATGGCCATGTCTAGAAGGGAACGGGGCTGCCGGCCGAACACTAATTCCAAGGGGCTATGACCTGTTGAGGCCTGTTCATGAGTTCTGATAGCGTATAACACTAGTGGTAATTTCTGATCCCAGTCTCTCCCTGAGTCCTGCACTAATTTTCTCAGTAGGGTTTTTATCGTTCGGTTGTAACGTTCCACCAATCCATCCGTCTGTGGATGGTAAACCGAGGTTCTGATTTGGGAAATACCTAATGTCTTACACACCTGTTTCATGAGAGTAGACATAAAGGGGGTCCCCTGGTCGGTGAGTATTTCATGGGGAAACCCAATTCGAGAGAAGACGGTTATCATTGCTTGGGCAACGGTCTTGGTAGTCATACTTGTCAGAGGAATAGCCTCGGGGTATCGGGTGGCATAATCAACCATAACTAAGATATACGTGTGACCTTTAGTCGAGGGTACTACGGGCCCAATCAGATCCATCCCTATCCTGCTAAAGGGGATGTCTATAATGGGTAGGGGTATTAGCGGTGCTTTTTTAGGTTTACCCGGTTCAGTAAGCTGGCACCTGGGACACTGAGAACAATATTTTCTTATGTGTGCAAAAACACCTGGCCAATAAAACCGCCTGAGGAGATACTCTTCGGTTTTTTCCCTCCCATAATGACCCCCTCCTGGTTGATTATGAGCCAGGGTCAGGACGTGATCCCTATAATGTTCTGGTACCAATAGTTGTTGTTTACGTTCCCCCGTACGAGTAGTGGTTATCCTGTATAAGAGGTTTCTCTTAATCAGGAAGTAAGGACCCACCTCCTCGGTCTCTTCTGATTTTGCGGATCTCCAAGCCTGAGCGAGAGAGGGATCTTCTCTCTGTTGCTGATGGAAACTGACAGGTGCTTCGTGGGTTTCCGCTACAAGTCCTTGGGCTTGTTCTGGCCCCTTCTGATTCCGGAAATGCCCTTTTCCTTCCCGTTTTTCTCGACGTGACAGTTTTCTACGTGTTACAGGGCATTCAATAGTACTGTCAGAAAAAGGAGCTTCCCCCCCACCAGTCCTGTGTCACCTTGGGGTTTCTAACCTGATCCAGGAGCTCTTGAAAATGTTCATAATCGGTCCCGATGATACATTCCTCAATCAGTTGTGCCATTATTCCCATAGGCAGGAAATCCCGGTAGTTCCCCCACTCTATTGTCATTATTTGGAATGGGTATTGCTCTTTGTCTCCGTGAATACAGCAAATATTCACCCACTGCCCTGTTTCCCTGTCTGCCGGGTTTATTAGGTCTCTCCTAACTACGGATTGGCTGCAACCCGAATCAACTAGAGCACATACCGACCGTCCATTGATGTTCATTGTCTGTTTAAACTTCATGTTACCCCTTCCGGTACAAAGTACCCGTCGCCGAGTTACTCCGATCTCCATCGGCTCACTACTGTCATGTTTCCTCGGACACATGCGGGCTATGTGTCCCCATTCCCCACAGTTATAACATTGGGGTCCCGGTACAGGCGGACTTTCTGTTAGTCTACGGGGAACTGGTTCGTCAGGAAGAACTCTCGGAGCGATTTTGGGGCTGGACACACCCGATTTTATGCTGGGTCTGGGTGGTACACTCCTTACATCTACAGAGCGATGATATGCACATGCTAAATCGATCGCCATGTCGGTATTCACTTTTGGATGTTGGCGGATCCAGTTTTTTGTAGAAGTAGGTAAGGCATCTAAGTATTGTTCAAGAACAATCGTTTGTATCACCTCCTCACGGCTATTCCCGATAGGACCCAACCATTTCAAAGCCAAATCCTTTACACGATAATAAAAGGTACAGGGGTCCTCATTTGGTCCCCATTTGATTTTTCGGAATTTGACCCAGTAGTATTCTGTGTCATGCCCCACCCGTTCTAAGATGCTGGTCTTTATCTCTTTGTATGGTGTGGTTCCCCCCGGGTTTGCTGCTTGATAGGCTGCTTGTAATAAACCGGTAAGTAAGGGTGCGACATACTGACCCCATCTTTCCTCAGGCCACTGGGCTGAAGAAGCCACTCTTTCAAAGTTAGTGAAAAAACACTCTGGGTCTTCCCCTTCCTGATATTTCTGCAACACGGAACTTGGGACATTGGGGTGGACCTTACTGACGGCAATGGTCTCGGTTAATTTCTTCATGGCAGTCTCGTGTACCAGTTGATTGTTTGCGAGGATTGTCGCCTGGCTTTTCAAAGCCGTCTGTAAGGCTTCCCTGTCCTCTTTTGCTTCTCGTTGGTGTGCCTCCCATACCAACTGCAAATGTCGCTGGCCTTCAGCCAGTTGTTTGATCATATCCTCCAAAGACGGGCTTTCGCTCATTGTTTATACTGTTCGGTTGTTGGGTTGGGTTCTTCCTATCCCACTTCTGACACCACTGTGACAAGACAAACAGTATAAAGGCAACGGAGAGGCGTTGGTGTTGCTCAGGTAAGTGGTTTATTCAAATTAAATGTTTGCTTTTAGGGAGTATTGGTTTTTAGAATTAAGGTGTTGTTTTTCTTCTCTGACTGGTGGTTTCCTCTGTTTCTCTTTCTTCTCTCTCAGGTTGCTGCTCTGGTGGTCTCTCGGGTGGTTCCAGTGTTGGGATACCGAAAACAGAAGGACATAAACGCTACGGTAAGTGGGGTGGAACAATACGTCTCTTTCTCTCTATACTATAACAGACTGGGGAAGAGGTAAGAAAGGGGTGGGGTTGTGCCAGTGAGGAGTTGTGGGAACGAAGTGACCGCTGCCTGGAGTTTGTAGTGCCTTGCAAAGTGTCTCACACGTGTTTGTCCCTGTGTCTTTTAATTCCCTCCCGCTCTACCCTTCACCCTTCTCTAGCTCTCCTCCCCAGTCCCCTTTAAAGTAGTGCCCCCTCTGTGAGTCCAAAAGGACCGTACCTTGTTTAGCCACGACCCTCCAGCGTCGTGGCTGGCGCTAGGGTGGTCCGTCTGTTGATCCCCTTCGACAGTGTTGACGGGTTACGGCACCTCGTGGTACGCGGGATCTCTTCTTTCGGGATTCCCCATCTGGCCGTCTCCGTAGATTTCCTCGTCCTTGGGTTTCTTCTCCGTGTGCTCTGCTTTTCTCTCCGTTCTCCTCTCTTCGGGCTTCTCTCCCTCCTTCCTCGGTGCACACGGGCTCTTTAGCGTCCTGGGCCGGAAACCCTCCTCGGTTACCCCGGCAACGTCTGGTCGCCGGCCTCTCTCTGGCCGCGTTTCCCCGGCAACGCGGGAACGCGGAAGTGACGTATCGGATGATTCCGATACGTCACCTGCAGCACTGCTCGCTGGATTGATCGGGGATACCCGGTCACAAGTACATTGATGATTTGTTGATTGCATCCAAGTCAAGGGAAGAGTGCAATATGACACGATTGCCTTACTTGAACCATTTAGGAAAGAATGGTCCTAAAGTGTCCCCACTTAAATTACAATACTGTCAAAGAGAAGTGAAATATTTGGGTCACCAGATTGAGAAGGGAAGTAGGAAAATATTCAGAGAAAGTGTTACAGCCATATTGCAGATGAGTCCCCCAGCCACACAGAGAGATGTCAGGATGTTTTGGGGGATGGTAGGCTACTGTCGCCAGTAGCTTCCCAACTTTTCAGTCATATCAAAGTCATTGCAGAAGCTGACTCACAAAGAAGTCACTGATAACCTAGTAATAGATCAGGCATGTATGAAAGCATTTTCTGAATTGAGAGACAGTTTGTGCAAAGCCCTGGCTTTGGGAATGCCTGACTACACAAAACCCTTTGTTTTGCTCTGTCATGAGCGTGATGCATGTTCTTTGTCTGTCTTGACTCAAGTCCATGGAGGTATACATCGCCCAGACAGAGCCTTGCGCAGTGTGAAGGAATTGTGATTGGACATCCCCTGACTATTATGGTCCCTCACTCCATTTAAGTTTTACTTACACGAACAAAGACACAGTACCTAACAGGTGCCAGGCTGACTCGTTATGAAACAAGCATCCTGGGATCTCCTAATGTATCACTGAAAAGATGTACAGGGCTTAACCCAGCTACCTTATTCCCCAATGAAAATGTTGAAATTGAAAAATTGGAAGATATTGAGCATGATTGCCTTGAAGTAACTGATCTGTGTACAAAACATAGATCCGATATTAGAGACACCCGATTGGAAGAAAATGACCAAATTATCTTTGTTGATGGTTCCTTTCTAAGGGACAATACAGGAATACTGAGAGCAGGATATGCTGTGTAAACGATTTCTGGTATACTTGAAGCGTCCCGGCTTTGAGGAATATACTTTGCACAAGTAGCAGAACTGGTAGCCCTTACAAGAGTATGCCATGTTTCTGCGCAGCTTAAAGTTACCATCTAAACGGGTAGCCAGTATGGATTTGGAATAGTGCTTGATTTTGGCCGTTTGTGAATACAGAGAGGTTTTCTGACCTCTTCTGGTTCACCAGTAAGAAATGGTGAGAGAATTCAGGAGTTGTTGGAGGCTATCCAAATGCATGAGAAGATTGCCATGGTGAAATGCAGTGCACATCTGAAATCGCAAGATTTTGTGTCAATGGGAAATGGATATGTGGAGCAAGTCGCAGGGTTTTGCGCATTGAGCTGTATATTGTTCAACGAAAAGTTGGAATTGTTGCCTGAGGAAGATGAGACATGTCCATGTTATGCATTACATGTTATAAACAGCTTGGAAGAGCTGAGAACATTGCAAAATAATGTTCACATGGAGGAAAAAAGGTCATGAGTCAAAATCAAATGTGTACAACGACAGGATGAATTGTGGATTCCAGACGAAGGTCAATTAGTACTGCCGAACAGTTTGTTCACACAAATGGCTAGATATTATCATAGTCAAGCACATGTTGGGAGGGATGCAATGATTTGATTGTTCAAACATAATTGCTTGAATCCTAAGTTTAGACAAGTTGCTGAAGCAGTTTGCCATTTTTGCCTTTTTTGTCAACAGATGAATGCGGGTAAAGAGAGAGTGGTCAATATAAGTCACATTAGAAGAGCAGGAGGTCCATTCAGCAGAATGCAGTAGGATTTCATTGAGATGCCTGTGTGCGGAGGATTGAGATACATGTTGGTGATTGTCTGCATTTCTAGTCATTAGATTGAAGCTTACCCTACATGAAGGAATGACAGTCTCACAGTAGCAAAATTACTGCTTAGGGAACTGGTACCATGTTTTGGGTTTCTGATCTCTTTAGAATCAAATAGAGGAAGTCACTTCAACAATAAAGTAGTTAAATTACTAAGTTCAGCCTTTAACATTGAGCAGAAGTTGCATTGTAGTTACTGCCCTGAAGCATCAGGACTTGTGGAATAGATGAATGAATGGTACCTTGAAACCAAGAATGGTGAAAATGTGTGCATCCACGAATTTGAAATGGCAAGACGCACTACTGTTAGTTCTAATGACAATGAGAAACACACCTGACTGGAAGACAGGATTGTCACTGCATGAGATTCTCATGGGCAGAGCAATGAGGCTGGCAGAGGTTCCTGCAAATGCTCTTGTGAACATAACAGATGATATGGTGTTGAACTACTGCAAGGATCTGGCTGATGTGGTTCATTCTTTCCCTCATCAGGTGGAAGCTACCACACTGCCACTGTCTCAAGATCAAGGACACAATCTGAGAGCAGGTGACTGGGTTGTTATCACGAAACACGTGAGGAAGATGTGTTTGGAGCCTTGGTGTAAAGGCCCTTTCCAGATAGTTTTGATCACTACCACAGCTGTGAAGTGCACTGGACTTCCAAATTGGATCCATGCAAGCCATACAAGAAAAGTGGCATGTCCTCTGGACAATGAAGAGGAGTTGTTGAGAGTACCAAAAACAACCAGACTAACCTCCGGGCCAGAAAGAGGAGAAAGAGGAACTGAGACCGGATTTGAACAAATTGAGAACGGTTCAGCCTCTCCTGTGAGAGATGAAGGAGAAGACCTACAGGAGAATGAAAGTGAACAAATCTCAATTGAGGCTGCAGGGGAGTCTAGTCAGAGGAGGGCTCTTCCAGAAGTAGAAGATCTTGAGAGACAAACAGAGCAAACAACAGACCCTGAGGGGGATCAAAGCCACTGTGGTCTGACTCCTTCTGAACCAGTTGCAGGTCCGTCAAGAGAAAGTCCTGCAGAGCGAGAAGAAGAACCAAGTTTGATACTGAAAAGAGCTTTGACAAAAGGTCCATTTAAAGCAGATAAGTGGCCGGAGTCACAAGCAAGGAGAAGAGAAGCAGTTACAGTGACAATTGAGGAGGAAGTGGATGTGACAAGGAGAGAGGATCTGATTGAAGGACAGTTAAATGGAGACCGAGAGTTGAAAAGAAAGAGAATTGCAAGTCGAAGGTACGCTGGTCCTGAATGGGCGTATGCCATAACAAGTGAATGACAAAGAGAATTTTTGTCTTTTTGTTTTGATTCGAGATATTCCAGGTCAATATTTTGGCACTTGAGGAAAACAAATGAACCAAACTGTTGAAACTATTTGCTGAGAGAAGAGCAAAGAAAAAAAGATTATTGAAAGTAAACTGAAAAGGCTTTTGATAACCTGATTTGACAAGATAACCTGATTTGACAAGCTGCTAAACTGATTTTTGCCAAATTTACAGATTTTGACTAAAGGTTCCTGGAAGTAAGACCGAAAGCTGTAAATAACTGCTGAAAGAAGATTGAAGACTTTGTTTATGATTTTGCTGCATAGTTATTATTTTTCTCCTCTACGTTCTGATTCTTTACAGATCAAGAGTAACATTAGCCAGCAGGGTAGGAAGAATAGGTGCTGTACATACTTGAGCATTGGTTTGGCGATTGTGTGAGTGATATTGTGCCTGGTATTGATTGTGGGAATGACTGTTCTTGACAAGTGTAGCTAACCATACTTCAGCTTTAGAAACAACTACCGCACTCACAGAAATAGAGAAGTTCAGGTTAGGTGAGAAGTATCTGCACGTAGATAATGCACAAGGAGAACTTTTTAATAATGTTTTCTATCGCTTATTAAGTGAGTATATTGAGACGATGGAGCGAGAAATTGTTATGTTTGCACGCAGATTCCTTCATCAGTCGAAGAAAGGAATTATTTATCACTTATGGGATAAGTTGTAGTCTGTTACTAACAAGATTCTATAACCAGGAGTACATCCAGTATTTCCACTCCAATTTTGACGTCATGTTTTCGTTTGTCGTATAATTAAGTACCTGAGTAGGGTAGCTAAGCAGAACACTATAGAATTATTGAGAGGATTCTTTGAACCTACATTAACCTCTGGCACGGCCTATGCGCACAGACTAGTATAGTGGGAGATATATTTGGAGCAATGATTTCTTCAGTGGGAGTTGTTCTGAATTTTATAAAGATTCAAAAGTTGTCTTCTATTGTAGATAACATGTTGACAAATTTTTCAGGAGCCATGATCCTAATGGATACAGAAATGGCTGCGGTAAGATCTATGACTCTTCAGAACTGCCTTGCGTTAAACATTCTTTTAGCAAAGTATGGCGGAGTTTGCAAAATGCTGAACTCGAAGCATTGTTGTTCATATATTCCAGATAATAGCAAAGAAATTAGAAGCTTACTTACTAATCTGACTACTGATAGGGCTGATTTGAAGGAGCAGAAAAAAACAGGGGTTTGGGAGAAAGTTGGCAAAGGATTTGCTTCCGTGGGAAATTGGCTCGGCAGCATTGCGAAAGGGATAATAATGAAAATAATATAAGGGATATTGATTATTGTGATTTGCCTAATTGGAGCATGGGGAATATGTAAATTGTATCGTGCTTAAATCAAGGAAACCAAGAAATGATCAGAGGAGGGAAGAGATGAAAATGAAAAATTTGTTTAGGGAACATTCAAGGAGGGAACGAAGATTAAAAGGGATAGAGATGACACATTTTAGCTGAAGCAGAAAATTTGTGTGAGAAGATTTAAGTGAGATTACATATTTAGTCATCAGAGGAGGGATTGTTAACGCTGAAATGTTACTAATGAATATTCATGTATTCTGAATGTTGAATCTGCATAGAAACTGAGTTAACATAGAAATTTAATACATGAGTTGAAAATCTGCCTACTTGAGTGACCATCAATAATCACGGAGTGTACTTATTAACGGCTTATTAATGTGAAATGTTGAGCTTATATTTGGATTAATGTAGTAGTATGTCATATTAAGGGTTATGTATTATGTATTTGCTTTAGTAATCATAGGCCTTAATTTAGCGAGGTCTGGGGCCTATGTACACTGCCTCATGCCAAGTTGTATTGCTTAGTTGAATCATTAAATGGCTGCTTAGGGAATTAAATTGGGATTTTTCCATTGCATTCAGCAAATACTAGTAGCTGAAATTCTCTCCCATGAGAACTGCTTGCTAGAAAATGTTTTACCAGCTATAGGTACTTTGTATAACTTAGAGTGTGTAAAAGTGAGGTTCCCAGGAGTGGGCAATGGAAGCACTGACTGAAGTATAAGCCGATATAATTTTGTTACCTGACGAGCACAACGACGGGAACAGGAGAAGAAGAGGTTCTACTTTCATTGGACTAAACATAAGCGTACGATTCCTTGACCAATAGCAACGTGGGAAGTAGCATTAGGGAATCTAACTTAGCCAGACTGCACCGAGAGGAGAGAAGCCATTCTCCCCATTTTTTCCTAACTGTCTTGAGAGGATAATTATTATTCTTTCTGAATTGCATGAAAATACATTTCCTATCTTGAACTTTAATGCTGAATTCCGATGCTTTACTGACTGAACAGATGTCCAATTGACGAATACTGTTACAGCTTGCTGAACCATACTGAGGCAAGGTATAAGACGATGTTACTAATTATTATGTCTATTTGCTTTTGTCCCTAGGTACCAACAGCTAATTTTGATAGAGCCATAGTTGGATTCTTTCCAAATTTGTGCTGACTAAATTGTTTTGCATGAAGCCCAAATATGCTATTCTAATCAGAAGGTTAGTTAGGATACTCACCGATGATGCTTGCTAAATATAAACAACAATTGATGTCTTTTCTTTCCTGAATCTAAATGTATGCCATTTCGTTTGAACAGTTTATTCTTGCTATTGATTTGTTCTGTAACTTTAGAATGTGTAGTGGTCCATGCTTTGATTAAATTGCAATTTTTTTAGAAGATTTGGTCAACCAGTACTGAGTCCCAAGAGTATTGATGTTATTGATTGATATTGCTATTGATTTGTACCAAATCTGAGTTTATGGTGGGAACTACTCTACGCGCAGTCAAAAGGGCCACTGAACCTCTAACGCATTCTCTTATAAACTAATGATAAATAACCAAATAAAGTCAAAAGCGCTAATACCGGATGCCAAGAATCACCAGATTCGGAATTGCCTGGGGTCGGTGGTGGCTGACCATGGAGTTGCAATGCTGTGGCTGGTTTGGGGACACTGGTCTCCACGAGGAACAAAAGGAAAGAGAGGGTGCAAGTTGGAGGCCCAGGAGCCGGAGAGTTTTCTTCTAGGCCTCCCTGGGGCCTTTTAGTCAGAACCATTGGGTGAGAGGTGGGGAGCGGCCAGTGCAGTCAGACTTCACCGTAACTGCCCATAGAGGCCAGGTTGACAGGGACCTCCGTGCCTCAACAACATGGCAGAAGCAGAAGCGGGTGGGGAGAGGGCCTGATCTGATCTGCTAGTGAGGGCCCAGGCAGGCGGGAGGGGACCGGAGGGAACTACAGAGATGGGCAGTTCACCCCCCCAACCCAATTAGCTTAATACTTATGCCAACTGCCTGGGAGATGGCAAATCACTGAGTTGCAAGCTGGGGGAACCATGGCAACCTGGGCGGCCGGTTGAGGTGGTCCCAGGGGACATGGTGAGGAATGGTGCGACAGGTAATGACTTAAGGTACAGAGGTGGCAGGGCAACTGAGGTGCTTGTGTCCAGTGATGCAGCTGCTGGTCTTGCCTGGGGGAGGTGTTGCTCTCAATCTGGGATGTGCTCACTAGGGGGCTGGATTACTGGCTCCTTGTGGGTGATGATGTCCAGGGGCTGGGGAATTTCGGGCCCTGGATGAGTAGTGGCTGCCGGGCTCCTGGTGGTGGCCCGATGGACCCCAGAGTAAGCCAGTGGCGTGAGCAAAAAGTGACCCACCAGTAAGACGGTGACACCAGGAGGGGCAGGACATTTTCAGAAGTCAGAGCAGCAAGGCTAGGCAATAGTTCAGAAGAAACTCCGATGTAACACTGTCCTGTGGAAACCACTGAGGAAAAAGAGAATAAAGACAGTTCACTACATGAGCCCAGAAACCTAGGGTTGGAGGTCCACATGACCACAATACTGGTGGCCATAAAAGACACTAAGATGTCCCTGGAACATAAAATAAACATGATGGCCCGAGATTCGGGCCTGTTGCGGTCCAACCAAAAGAAATTGGCAGAAAGGGTGGTGGAAGCAGAATCTGCTGATTTGCAGATCATACCTGTGGTATCGGATGGCAACGTTATCCTGAGGACACGAGAACAAGAAGTGGCCACCCTGGCAGGGAAGCTAGATGATACAGACGACCGCTCCCGCCACAACAACATTCAGTTGGTTGCAGTTCCAGAGAGGGATGAAAAGCTGAACATGGAACTGTTTCTCAAGGACTGGCTATTAACTGACGCCCTAGGAGGTAAATCCTCAAAGTGGTTCACAGTCGATGCATCCACAGATATCCTTGGTGACTGCCTGTGCCCAGGGTGCAGCTGCAAGGGATAGTGGCAAGACTACTTAAATTTAGAGATGGGGACAGTATCCTGAAAGTGGTGAAGGTCCATGGCCCCTGGTCAATAGAAGGGGTGGGGAATCATGAACATTTATCTTGATTACATCACTTCTGTTCAGAGACAGAGAGTGATTCAAAGCGGTCAAACTCTATCTGTGCAAACCAAACCTTAAATATGCACTGCTCTTTCTGGCAAAGCTCCAGATTATTGACAGGGAGGGATCCCACTTCTTCACATTGGCAACAGGAGGGAGATATTGACATGGAGACCCATGATCCTCTCCTGCCTGAGGACCAAGAGATCCCAAGTACCTGGGATGGAGAGAGCAAACCATGCAATGGCACCCGAAAATGCCCACCTCAAGGGATCAGGTGGAGTCTGAGATACGAAAGTGGTGGTTGATATGCAACAGAGGCTGACCCTGGTGGATAACACCAACAGGTGAGCAGCCCTGGAGGGGGCTACTGATGAGTTTGAAGGAGCTACAACAGATCGGAGAGCAAACGACAAAGAATTGTCACAACCAGTGGTCAAATCGATGATGTCGGATAATATCATATGAACAACCTGTGAGCCACTTAGTGCCCCGGCCAGATCATGTGCAAGTTCCACCAGGGAACACAGTAATACAGAGGACTGGATATTTCTTCAAAGGCTACACCCCGCCAGCGATGCTACCTGAGACTTTGTATAGCTCATTGTTCATACATTTCATGTTCGTCATGAAGGAGTAACAGACACCTTGATTGATGGGGAGATGGGCTGTTGGGGGGTGTTTGCCGAGCAGTGGAGTTGGGGTCTACTGGCCCATAGGGCCACACACTATGCCACAGTTTTGCCACACTGAAGAACACTGTCAAAACCCACATGGTAAGTTCATTAACACAAGATCTCAAGTGGGGGCAGCCCACTCAAAATACTCTCCTGGAATGTCAGTGAGCTAGGAAATAGGCTGAAGTGAGGGATTGGGGTCCAAAGTCTCAAAGGAAACAATCCAGATATTTTCCTGCTACAGGAATCACATTTAACAGGCAAAAAGTGTTGATTCCTTACTCAAGGCCAGTACAGGCTACTGGTGCGTGCCAAATTCTCTGTAGATTCACGAGGGTGAGAGGAATTCCGTTGCACACACCTGGGTGGATCCAGTGGGCTGCTATGCATCGATCCTTGGCTACTGGAATGGCAGGTGCCTGGAGGTGACATCTTTCTATTTTCCCCCCTGTCTTCCTGAGACTGCAGTCAAACAGACTGGTTAAACTGGTGGAGTGGATATCAGAGATGCCCAAAGCTCTATTGATAGTGGGCAGTGAATATAGATCCCTGGTTCTACAAGAGGCAAGAAAGCATTACAGAAACACATAATGTTTGCTCTATGAAGCGGGCAATAAGGCGAGGAAAATGGTGGCCTGCCCTTCCTGGAGAGAGGAAGGCCAACGATGGATCTACAAGGTGTCCAAAGATTGAGAGGTGTCTGCAGTAATGTCAGGAAACATTGCACAGACCACCTCCTGCGAGTATATCAAGTGCAGCTCGAGGGAGAACTGAATATTATGGAAAGTTTCATAAGGGATAACCCGGTGTCTCGATTAAGTGAGGAAGCTAGATGTACAAGAGACAAAAATCTTGGAGGCTCTATTCCAGCTAAAAAGTAGGAATTCCCCAAGTCTGAACGTATTTCCTCCAGTATTCTTTAAATGTGTGAAGTCTCATATTACAGGACCCCTAGGGGTCATGTATTCTGAAGCCAGGGAGATGGGTACATTGTCCAGAGATCTTCATCAAGCCAATATGGTCCTCATGCACAAGGTCAGGAAACTGCCTGAGGAATGGGCCTCCTAAAGGCCGATCACGCTCCTCAATGTGGAGATCAAGATTTTGGCTAACTTACTGGCAAACTGACTGATCCAAGTGATGTACCCAGTGGTCACTGCAGACCATTAAGGATTTATGCCATATAGAGTGACAAGACGTAACTTATGATGCCAGTTTGGTTGCTTGGCCAGGAGAGAACCAGTGCTACTGCTGGCCTTGAATGCTGAGAAATCATTCGACTTGGGGGGGTGGCCGTACTTGGTGGCAATCCTGCAGCAGATGGCTTTGGTCAAATTACTGTACAGAGATCCTTTGGCCCATGTCAGAGTCAACAGGACAATTTTATAAGAATTCAGGCTGGGGAGGGGCACACAACAAGGGCCCCCATTCCCCTGTATTGTTTGCAGTGGCAATTGAGCTGTTTGCGCGGTGAATACGGGGCGGAGGGCTGATCCACGGCCTGAAATGGGGCCCAAAATGGGAGGATGTGATCTTGCTTTATGTGCATGACTCCATTTCTCTACCTGGTGGACAGCGAGAGGTCGGTCCTGAGAATCCTGCGAATCCTCAAAGTGTTTGTTATTTATTCTGGGATCTGCATCACCTGTAGTAAATTCATTGATTTCCCGTTGACCAACTGAGCACCATGGACAGACTGGGGTTGCCCCATGAAATAGGAATCAAGGGCTTTAAGTATTTGGGTATCTACATAACTACTAATTGTAAGTTATTTTTCTGAGATAATCTAGAGGAGAAACTGTAAGGGTACAGGAAAGAAGTGGGTTACTGATGGTAGCTTCCCCCATCTATGCTGGGCAGAGCTGTATTATATAAAATGATATATCTGCCCAACTTTCTCTACATTCTTCAAAACACCCCTTTTGAGGTTCTGGATGACTTCTTTAGAGAAGTGAAAGCAGTAACACCCGCACTTGTTTCACTCCAGTAATTTGTATCATAATAACACTGACCCGCCTGTGGCGTTCCGCGAAAAACAAAACAGGCAATGTGCTAATTTAAGGGTGGATATAACTTGGCCGCTTTGACATGGACAGATGTGTAATTGCCTGTAAGCATTAAATTCCGATGATTCTGAGAACGTTCAGTTTCACTGCTAATCAAATAACAACTCTGTCAATACAATCACAAACTTGATCTTGTTCCTGAAGCCATACATTTACAATGAATTACGAATTACAAACCAACAATGCAGAGCTAGCAGTGACTGTTGTGTTCGGCCTTAGAGTCCTGGCCTCTATTTGTCATGTCTCTTTGACCCAATATATTGTCGGCAATTCCACGTTTCTTTTTTGGAGGGGGCTCAGTCTATATTGTTCGTTTTACCATGTTTCTCCAAGGGGGTAGCATCAAGTTCTTTGGATTAGGCCCAACTCGCTACCTGGCGTGTACCCATGCCTCGGTCATCCGACCTGGCGGGTCTGGGCTGCAAGTGCCGTATTCCGCTTACTCCCCTTAGCTGGGCTCCTTACACCCTGCCGTAAGGCATCCCCAGGTGTGTGGCCTTCCATTTGCCCACCACCTTACTAGGTGTGCTTACCATCCATTTTAGTAAAACCTCCTTTAATTTCCGCCACGCTGCCTGAGAGGCTAACGTCTCCGGGCAGCTCCCACCAACAGTTTTTTTTTTTTTCCCAGCCTGCCTATGCCATCCCGGCAGCCAGGTTTGCCCAAAAAATGCCCATCCCTTCAGAGGACAGGTGCACTCCGTCTGGTACGCATAGCTCTGGATGTCTGGGGTGGATCAATCTGTGGCGTATGCTCTCCAGCCTGTTTGCCTTGTAGTACTTGATGACCACAATGTTCAGCTTCCTTCTGGAGTTGTCTATTGCCTTGTTTGATATCGCCCCTCGCCAATTGATTCTGGGGATTATTTCTGACCAGATGATGGTGGAATTCCCAAATAATCTTGTTATTGTCAATATACTCCGTCTGATCTCACCCAGAAGAATCTTTCTGCCCACCGTGGCCAGGTCGTTACACCCCAGGTGTATGATTATAACATCCGGCTGCCTCTGCGCTGTCTCTAACAGACTTTGCATTGTCTCCAAAAGTTGTGTCCACTTCATGCCTGGGAAACCCCACCATCTCACTATCCTTAATTCTCGTTCATTCCTTTTAGTATTGACGTTCTGTTTCCACCATGTCTGTAGTCTGGATATGAAAGAGTGACCCACCACCCCTACCGTCTTGGGCGATACACCTGTCAACACAATCAGAGACAATTTCCTTCTATATCAAATGTGGGTGTATATATTTTTTATATGCTTTGGATCGCCATCTGCCAACAGCTTTGATGGCGTTTTCCTCGAAACCTAATATGCTGCCATTGTAGCTGCCCCTATGCGGAAAGAGTGGGAACTGAAAACTCCTGGGGCTAAGCCTCCTTGTCTTAATACTTTGCGCATGACGGCAGAGAAGTGGAATCTGCTCAACCAGTCCCCGTTGTTGTGCATGAATAGTGGGCCAGGTAAAATGGGGCGAGTGGCTAAGTAATCTCTTACACTGCAGACCGGGCAATACTTTGCTTGTTTTATGCACTTAAATTCGATCCATGTTCCCCTGCCCTGCTGGTCTGTCTTTGACCTTCTCAGTAGCATTCGCACACTGTCTGACTCTGTTCTGCAGTCTTCCACCTTGAGGCAAGTTCCGCCGCCCATTTGTTTTGCCGAGGCCACTAACTCACTTACACAAAAAGCCCTGAAGAAAGCTGTGGAAAACGCTGTTCTAAATAAACCTAGCTCATAAGGGTTGTTTGCTCCTGCTTCCAGTGCGTCTATCAGAAGGGTCAGCTTGCTGAAGTCTATGGGGCGTCTGTGGTCCTGCCTTGTGCCCTCCAACCGTTTCCAGCCTTTCATCGCGGTTTTAATGTAATGTGAGGCAGTGGGGTCTGTGCCCGTCTGTATCTTTGAAAAATGGGCTATTGCCGCTAAGTGGGCTTGTGCCCAGGACTTAGTCTTCCCCTCTTGGGAGGCCCATTTGTTAAAATGTTCTACTGCTGATCTGGTTTCCTCAGGATCCTTGAGTGATTTGAGGCCCCCTATTCCCATGAGCAGCCTGGCGTACTTGGCGTACCTCTTCTGTGTTTCTGGTTTGAGCGCGTTATGCACTAGTATTGACAAGTCCGCTCCGCCAGCACCCACAGGCCTTCCGGAAAAGGTGTCATCGCTTGATTCGCCTCCGGTGCTAGCTTCCTGAACCTGACCATCTGGGAACGAGAGAGAGCATCTGCCCGTGAATTTTTTATGCCCTGTACGTGTCTCGCCCTGATGTTATGTTATGTTATGTTATGTTATGTTATTTTTATTTGTACCGCGCACAGCTTCCCCAGCAAAGGGGCGTCCCGGCGCTTTGAGAAGGTAAACACAACACAGCACTAAAAGCGGGCAAAAGAAGACAAAACTCAACAGATAAGCTTAGACAAATAAAAAGGTCTTAATAGCCCGCCTAAACTGAAGGAGCTCATCAATGGCCCGGATTTGTGGAGGAAGAGAATTCCACCAACTCGCTGCCAGGACTCGAAAAGAGCGGCCCCCAATTCTGCTCAGCTTAAAGCGCGGAACCACTGCTAAGTTCTGGCCTAACGATCTAAGAGTGCGAGAGGGAACATAAGGAATCAGCAATTTCTCCATGATTTGCGGGGAAGTACCCTTTAAGATTTTAAATGCAAAACAGAGAACCTTAAATCTAATCCTCTGCTGCACAGGGAGCCAGTGGAGAGAGCGCAGAGTATTGGACACCGAACATCGCCTGGGGAGACCAGTCACCAGTCGGGCCGCAGCGTTTTGAACCCGCTGGAGCCGCTGAAATTCTGACTGGTTTATCCCCGCCAGTAGGGAGTTGGCATAGTCCAGCCTAGACAGCACTGATGCTTGAACCACCAGCTGTCTTGTAGGTGCATCAAAGAATTTGAGGATAGGTCGAAGTCCTCTGATGATGCCATAGCAAGAAGCCGCCACCTTCTTGGTATGACAGATGAAACTCAGAGAAGAATCAAACCATACCCCCAAGTTTTTTATCTCTGCCGCTGGGAGGGGAGTCACACCCAACTCCGAAGGCCACCATTTATCATCCCACAAAACCACCTGTTTACCAACCACCATAATCTCCATCTTTTTGGTGTTTAACTGGAGACAGTTGGATTTCATCCAGTTAGCCACTTCCCGCAGACCATCACAAAACCTGGGAGCCTCCAGGTCTGAGTCCCCACTCAGTGTGACCGCCAGCTGCGTATCATCTGCGTAGGATACCATGGTTAGGCCCCACCGCTTGACGACCGCAGCCAACGGTCTCACATACAGATTGAAAAGGGTGGGACTCAGTGAAGACCCCTGTGGGACTCCCTGGTCTAACGGGTGGAGTGACGACTTACCGGGCGGGATCGCCACCTGGAATGACCTATCCATAAGGAGGGAACGAAACCAGTGCAAGGCGGAGCCAGAAACGCCCACCTCCTCAAGACGCCGAATCAGAATTCCGTGCGAGACCGTGTCGAAGGCGGCACTAAGATCTAATAACAACAGTGCCGCCGTCCGACCGGAATCCATCACGGAGCGCAGATGCTCGACCATCGAGAGGAGGGCCGTCTCCGTACTATGACCCGCGCGGAACCCGTTCTGGGTAGGATCAAGAATGTTAAACCTACCAAGGTGGTCTGTAAGAGTGGCATTCACATGGGCCTCTGCTATTTTCGTGGCCCAAGGAAGAAGGGAGATAGGGCGGTAGCTTTCAGGTTTAAGGGGGTCAAGGGTCGCCTTCTTCAGAATTGGCGTAACTACTGCCTGCTTCCATCTAACGGGAACCACTCCAGAAGAAAGAGACAGGTTGATCAAGGACAGTACCGGGGAGCGGCAAACCGGTGACAGAGTCTTAAGTTGGGCGGGTTTCAACGGGTCAGCCGGAGAGCCAGACTTAATTTTGGCGCTGAGATAGTCAAACATCTCCAGAGATAAGGGGGGTAAGATGGAAAGACATTCCCCCTCACCTAAAGTGCGACCAACCTGCTCTAGCATCAGGGAACCCGTTGGGAAAGTGCGATAGATGGCTTGCACTTTTTCATGAAAGAAAGAGGCCAAACCCTCACAATGTGAATCCGAGCATATTTCCCCTGCAATTACTCTCTTCGCCATCAGGTCCTTTAATACTTTAAAAATAAGTTTCGATGGATTGGTAGAATTCTGAAACTGTTGAGCATAAAAGGAGGCACGAGTTTGATGTCCAGATTCCCATTGAGTTGTATGCTCACCAAACGCCTCAACAACCTCAGTGTGTCGGGGCAGGATGCTGACCCCTTGTTTATTGCTACTACCACGCCTAGATTATCCGACCATAGTGTTAACTTCATGTTCTGCAATCGTTCCTTCCAGACTGTCATAGCTACGACTATGGGGAATAGTTAAAAAAATGTGATGTTCTTGGTGATCCCTAACTGGTGCCACCTACTCGGCCATTTGCCCGCACACCACTCATTGCCAAGCAGTGCTCCGAAACCACAACCGCCTGCGGCGTTTGTGAACAATGCAATCTCTTTGGCTGATACCCAGCCCTCCTTCCAAATGAGCAGACCAGTGAATTGGTCCAGAAAGGAGTCTCACATGGCGAGATCGCTTTCCTCCCCTGAACCCAACCTAACGTGGTGGTGTTTTTCGTGTAAACCCGCTGTCAATCTGCATAATCGCCTTGCAAAAACCCGCCCTGTGGGGATGACCCTGGATGCGAAATTAAGTTTGCCGACCATCCTTTGCAGTTCCCCCAGAGTTGCTTTCTGTTTGGCTCGCAAAGCCCTAATCTCTTCCTTTAACTCCGCCACCTTGTCCCCTGGGATACTAGAGGTTCCCGTGGCTGAATCTAGTTCGATACCAAGGACAACTAATGATGTTATCGGCCCCACTGTCTTATCTGCTGCCAGGGGAACACCCATTTCTTCTCCAAGCTGTTGAAAAGCCCTTAATAGGCTGGCACATTCTGTTGTGCCTGCTTCCCCCACGAACAGGAAATCATCCATGTAGTGCATTTTTCCCCCCGCTTGATGTTTTTTATGCAAAGCCCACTCCAGGAATGTGCTGAATTGTTCAAAATAAACGCACGCGATGGAGCAACCCATTGGCATGGCTTTGTCGAAATACACCTCCCAATTGTGTTGGAAACCTAAAAGATAAAATCTGTCTGGGTGCACCGGCAATAGTCTGAAAGCTGACTCAATATCCGCTTTTGCCAAAAGCGCTCCTCTGCCTGCTGACCTAATCATGTCAATGGCGTCATCTACGGTGGCGTAACCTACCGAACATGACTCTGCGGGGATGTTGTCATTTACAGATGTTCCTTCTGGGAAAGACAAATGGTGTATGAGTCTGTATTGCTATGCCTCTTTCTTGGGTACCACGCCCAGTGATGAAATAATCAAGTCCTGAGGTAAAGGTGAGGGCAAAGGGCCCTCAATGCGCCCTAACCTCAACTCTTTATCATTTTTTTGCTGGACCACTTGTGGGTGTTCTATGGCTGATCTTAGCTTCTTGCCGTTGCCTCCTGTTATTTGCCCTCTTACTGGGATTGTGAAACCCTCCTCGAAGCCTTTTACTAGCGATTCTGTCTCCTTTTTATTGTAATACTCATTGGCTAGCTTTCTCACAGTTTGAATGTTGATGGGTGATTTCGCTAGCTTATAGTTCTTCCAGCCACCCACCTGCGCTCATTTTGGCCCCCCCACTTTAATGTTTCTTTTTCTTTTCTTTTTTGTCTGTTCGGTGTCTGTTTTTCTTGCATGCTGCTGCTGGGTGCTCCCCCCGCATGATGAGCAACTGTGCCTAAACTTACATTTCTGTCCCCAAGTGCACTCATCTGTCTCAAATTTCCAGCAGATTGCCTGTGGTCCCTTATCGTTTTGCCCCCTATTGCTGCTCCAGGACTTGTATCTGTGGGATGATTTGAATTTCTCATGTTTCCCTTTGTAATGCGTGTTCCGAAAGGGCAGGTCCCCCCTCCCAGCCCACGAGCTAACTTCCTTGGCCATCATCATTTTGTGTATGTAACTAGACACGTCTTCCTCATTCCATTCCATTTCAGGGTGGGCCTGCATTTTTAGCCTGAAACTTTTGTCATATTCTAGCCATGCATCCCCTGGGAATTGGCAGTGTGCCTCGTTTATTTTCGACTCGTATAATCAGAGCAGCGTGGGAACTTCTCGACTATTACACACGCCATTATTCTAAAAGCGTCCAACCAATTCTCAAAATTCCTTTCTGGCTCTCTTTCTTTCCCTTCTGTCCTCATCCTTCTTATCGCATATTGTGAGGTCCAACCCTTCCAACTGAATCTCTAGCAGCGTGAAAGTATCTATGAATTATTTTCGCCATAT
Organism: Pleurodeles waltl; assembly: GCF_031143425.1. NCBI lineage: Eukaryota > Metazoa > Chordata > Amphibia > Caudata > Salamandridae > Pleurodeles > Pleurodeles waltl. Next base: position 405,555,203 of record NC_090440.1, read on the forward strand.
TCTCTCCTTCACTGTTATAGGGATGGGGTTTGCAAGGCCTGAAGCTCTTGTTGTCATGGCTGGGGGCCCTAGTGATGGTCTTGTGTATGTATCCCGGGGTTGCCCTATTGCCCTGCGGGGGTCTGTTTCTTTCCCTCTTATACCCCATGCGGGTGTGGGGGTCTCCTGGGATTGCTTGCTCGTTCCTAACTGCTTGTGTTACAGACCCTTCCCCTTTGTTGGTGTTCTCTTGGCCCCCCTTTTTCTCTGTGCATTCTAAATTTAATCCTGCGGTGCTTCCCTTTAGTAACAAAGGTGCAAAAGATTTCAAACATTCTTTGATTATTGTGCTTATATGCTCACCCTTGGTTGGTGTGCGTGGACTGCTGCTCTCTGGTGCTTCTCGCGTGGCAATCCGTTCAGGACCCTTCGTTTTTTTGTTTTTTTTTGGGGGCCGTTTTCTTTGCTGGTTTGCCTTCCGCTCTCTGCCTTTGATTTGCTCTTTGTTGCGGCGCAGTGTCCTTCCCTGTACCACATGCCTCTTCTGTCGTGAACATTGTGGTCTGGTCTGTCCCGTCTGGAGTTTGATCATCATCGCCTTTCTCAGACATCTTTGCGCATAACCAGTCCTTGCCCTGCTTCAATGCTTCTGCCATCATACTTTCTAGGTCGTCCTGGTGCTCTACAACCTGGACTTCTACCATGTTGTTTCTGGTAGGTGTTTGGCGGTAATGAATATAAATATCCTTTTTTTTTTTTTTTTTGTAGAAAAAACTCTTGATTTGGATTACTGGTTTTCGTTTTGCCTGATCGCTTGACTAAAAATGCTGCTCAACGAGCGATTGAACTCCCTATCTGTGTTGCCGGTGCCTAGGGATCACTGTAGAATTTGTTTTGGCCCCGCCCCCGGAAATGTCTGTGGCCGCGCCGCCGATTGGCTTGGTTCAATGCCCTTCTTCCGCTGCAGGATGTGCTACTCTGCCGGGCTCGCGTCGCCGCGTTGGGTGGTCCCCCGGTCGGATCTGCAGAAATGAAAGCTCTGGCTGATCTCAGAGTCCGTGGACGCGTATCTTTATGGGCTGTCCTGTCTTTGAAGCAGCAGGTGAGCGGGTGGCGTTTCAGATGTTGCCGCAAAGCGCCTGACGCGGGGTCGCGTCATCTGGTTGGGCGGTCCCCCACTCAGGAGAAATCCCGAGGAATGCAAATGAGGCCCAATAGTTTGTCCGGGTGTTTACTCGTACGTGGTCACGTTTCCTTGCTGGGCTGTTTCGCGCATGAGGAGGTGAGCAGTCCTTTTCCTCCTATAACCTGGCCTGGGGTCCGTGACAATTACCGGTGAGAAGCGCCACCCCAAAAATATCCTGAAAGGGGATGCATATCTTAGTAGGGCTGTCCTGACTTTGAAAACAGCAGGTGAGCTGTTGGCGTTTCAGACGTTGCCGCAAAGTGCCTGACGTGGGGTCGCGTTGCCAAGTTGGGTGGTCCCCTGCTCAGGGCAAATCCTGGCAAATGCAATATGAGGCAGGACAGTTTGGCTGGGTGTTTACTCATTCGCGGTCACGTCGCCTTGCTGGGATGTTCCGCGCACTAGGAGGTAAGCAATTACCGGTGAGAAGCGCCACTGCACAATTATCCTGAAAGAGGGTTGCGTAGCCCTCTTGGGCGGTCCCCCCACTACCAGCTCGCACCAGGCACGTACCTTTTGTCCTGTGAGTCCTTGTTCTGTGAGTCCAGCGCAGGTTCCTTCGCTCTCCTGACGCAGGGTTGTGTCGCCCGGTTGGGCGGTCCCCTGCTCAGGGAAGTTGGCAAAGTCGGCTCCCTTCGCTCACCTGATGCAGGGTCGCATCGCCCGGTTGGGCGGTCCCCCACTCAGGGCGATTTCCAGAGTCTGTAGAAAAACGCAGGTCCCAGTATCAGATCAGAGGCCTCTCAAAGGGGGACGAATTGTTGCTGTACGCCTAGTTCCTGGGTAGGCGCATGTTGTTCGATTACTGCTGACTGTCCCGAAAAGTGTCGGCTGGGCTGCAAAGTCAGAGATTTCTGCCAGTCGTCAGAGATTTTCTTTCCGCTCCTCAGCACGCTGTCCTGGGTCATCAGCTATCTTTGACCCGGAGGACGGTGCGCTGCTTAAATGTGATTCCCCATGCCCCCCCGAAGAAGCTTCCCCGTTTTCTAATTGTGGGGTTTGAATGATTCAAACCTCCCCTCATTGGTCTTTGGTCTTTCACACCTTTTCCCCCAACCAAGCTGCATCGGGTAGAGGTGCGGCTGTCGCGCTGGCGTGCCCTGCCCAAAACCGGTTTTGCCAATCTGTCCCTTCCGGGTCCAAGGCAGCCGTTACGGCGCCAGCTCTTTATGCCCCCTACGGGGGCGGCCTTTGCATTAACAAGACTACTTCTCCAGGACAGTGGTACACCAAGAATAGCCTTGACCGCTCTGACTAGGAAGCCTTTCGACGAGGTGAGGCCATCCCCAACTTGAGACTATACTACTGGGTAGCCCGGTTGCTGGTGATGAACAACATGGCCTTTGCAACCCCTTGAGAGCTCTCCCTTTTAGTGGACAGAAGGGCTATGGGTCTGAGAGGATACCTGAGCCAACTATATGGGATGGAAAGGAACATTAAACTACCAATCCCTGTCCCCACCCCCGGCCATAGTAGTAAAGATCTAGTGGAAGGTGACACGCCTGTTAGGGTGAAAGGGGAAAGTGACGCTAGAGAGACAGCTCTGGGAGTCCTTGAGGGGGCTAACAGCAGTGAAGGGAAGTGGGCAGTGGGCCCTAATAGTTATCTCAAAGCTTGGGGATGTCTGGCGAGATATACCGTTTATCGAACTTCAGAAACAATTCGACCTGATGGGGAGTCAATTCCTTTGTTACCTGTAAGTTAAATACATGCTACAGGGTTACAGAGACCTGCTGTGCAATGTGACAGAGGAGATGCCTTTGAAATTAAGAATTCTGGGAACCCCTTTGTACTAACATGCAATCTCCCAAATTTACACCACACTCCTTGCCAATAACCTACCACCCCTCTACACACTGAGGAATAAATGGGAAAAGGACTGGGGGGTCCTGGAAGACACAGCTTTGGGGAGGCTTGCCAGTACCCCAGAGAAGTGGCCATACATGCAGGTTTCTCATCTGCACAGTTGAAAATGCTACACAGGGCCTACTTCTAGAGGACACAACTTCTTAAAGAGGGTAGAATCAACTATGACCTGTGCTTTAGTGGGTGCCAACAGAGCCGGACCATGATACTCACACTGTGGAACTGCCCTTGGATAAGGAACTATTGGAAGAAGACCGGTGGTTAAATATCCACAGTCATTGACTGCACATTGAGCCTGCGCCTCAGTTCGTGATGCTGGAAATCTGGGGGGCCTAACCCTGGATAGATATACACTATTATTTTGTAATGTGGCATTGATGGTACCACATCTGGGGGCGGACTCAATCCTGAATGTGGCCAACTGGAAGTCTAATCTAAATTGGTGCATGACAGCTGAGGTGCTGGTGTAGAGAGGTGGTGGATGCACACAAAATTAGAAGAATGTGGGGACCTTGGAAAAATGCAGAACGAGACATAGCATGAGGCTGGTTTGAAAAGTGCCTGGGAGTAGTGGGCCACCGTTGCATTGATACTTAAAGAAGGTACGTGGTCAGCTGGACACTTGGGTATATTTGAGTTTGCCTGGTGGGTCTAACCTTAATACTGTACTGTGGTATTGTGAGGTGAGGGAGTGTGGCATTGTTGCCGTGGCCCTCACTGTTAACGGTTTGGTTATCTATCTGTTTGTTGTATACATTTAATAAACAGATTTTAAAAAAGAATAGAAATAAACATCTCTGTTCCTGGAAGTGAAAGCCAAGCCCCACTTAACTAAAGATAAGTTTATAATCTGTACCCAGCTCTTGAAACCTCTTTCCAATGTCTCCCATGCATTCTTGTATTTCTGTTAATCCCCTTACTTCACTTCTGACATGCCACCAGGAACCTCATGACAAAATGCTGATGCCGAGATCATTGTCAACAACAAAAATTCTCTCCACCAGCTCGCCTCATTTACATCCACATATTGTTATTAATCCCTACGTGAATGACCAACATGCCTTGTATGTCTCTAGCAAAGAATAGAAGTCCACAGGTCCATACTTCTTTTGCCCTTGATATCTGAACCAGGATGGTGCTTTAAATAAAGGAAATATCACAGTCAGATCCCCATAAGACTGCTCTTTTCTGCCATTTGTAGGCCTTCTAAGTAAGGGTCTGTGTAACTGCGGTAATTCTCTCTAGCCTAATTACTGCAAAGTTACTCTTAATGATGCGCAATTGTGTGAGAAGCATAATCCAGCATTTAGCGCTAAATGCACCCTCTGATAGAAAATGTGCCAAAGGAGGCATTTTGTGCTACGAAAATAGCACTACATTTAACAGGACATGAACAGCAGCAGTTTGGTTTCTCTTTGTTCTTTGTTCCTGTTCTCCTGCATTAGGATTTTTGCCCCCAAATTACTCTTAATTACTCAAGCTAGAGTAATCGCCTAATTTCTGTAATTTCGCATCACAAGAGTAATGATAATTACTGAAATTACTCCAGTTACTTTGGCATAATTAAAATTTCACTAAGGTGTACTTCTAAACTAATCTCTCACAAAATGTCATGCTTTGAACTGACAGGCCTAACATACCCACCCCTGTTGCCGACCGTATTGTAATAAAAATGATTGCACATTATTGGGATCCATTGAAGTCCTTTGCATCACCTTTCACACTAAGATCACAAATATACCTTGTCAAAGGCAGAGTAACTTCAATTCCAACTATGAACAACCGCAGCAATTACCATGCAATTGTGGTTGTGTCACGCTTGACAAATAATCCACCATTTTGGTAATAAATTGCAGACTGCAATAAAAATATTTCCAGCTCAAATTAACAAAATATTATTAATAACGCAGCACACAGAGTGAACGGCAATTCCAAATTAATTAGTCTCTGTTACGGGTTAGCCTGTATAGGAAGGTTTAACAGACTGGTTTAGGTTTGTGATTATTGTCTGTATGTTTTTTGTTGTCTTTTACTCTTGTGTCACTTTACTGTCTGTATGGCGTTTGCTTTTCTTCTCTTTGTATTCCTCTCTACAAATTTCTTTCCTTCTGTTTCTCATTTTTCCCACCGGTTTGCTGTCTTCTCGCTTGAGTCTGCTGTACCGCGGTCAGCCCACCTCGAATAAAAGGGGACAATACTCTGAATCAATAGGGGTTTATTCCAGGGAATCTTGGGGTTGGAAAATAGGGGTTCGACTTGGGGGGTTTAGTCATTGACTATTGCCAGCATGCATTTCTGCCATATTACCGGCATATGTCCAGTCTCCACCACCGTGACTCAAACGTGCCCTGAACCTTCCCAATTCCCCTTCTCTATCCCTCGCTCACCACCCTCCCCTGTCTTCTGTGCACATGCCCTTCTTTAGATAGGACCGTATCTTGTCTAGCCATGCTGCTCCAGGAACATAGCTGGATGTGTGGGCCGTTTCACCTCCTCCTCGCGTTTTCCCGACCGTTCCCGGCTCTCCCTCTCCGGTGTCTGACTCGGATATGGTCACCTCTGATCCTGGGTCTTCCTCACAGGTTCTCCCTGCCTTCCACCTCTCAGCGTCCACATCTTCCTGGCTGTTTCTATCACTTTCTAGCGCCTCAGGTCCCACGTCTTCTTCATCATCTCTCTGTCCTTCTGCCTCAGCTCCTTCCTCCGCTCGTCGCGTCGCCGTTCTCCTCTTCCTCTTTTCTGTTTCTCGAGTCCCGGAAGCAATCATCCTTGCTTCTGTTGCGCATACTTTTCGCAGTGCCCCTTGGGCACCTAGAGGAGTTGCGATGAGCGTGGCTGGCTAGCTACGCTCTGATGGCAACAGCCTCGTTACAGTCACCTCCTATCAGATGGACCTTGAGGAGGGCAGTCACCACCAGTATGAAACAAAAGCTTTGCAAAATTAAATGCAGTTCAAAGAGGATTGAAAGAATGATTCCTTCACTGTCAAAAACATGTTTTGTTTCACTATTCATGCAAATTCATGTTTATTTTATAGGTGTTGTAGAAGTAGCAGTCATTTCAACATGGTACATCGAGCCTAAAAGAATCACAAGCATTTTATGGTGGATTTACTAAAAATTCATGCAATACAGCACAGGAGCCAAAGTATCTACTACAATATGGCACTGTCCTGCTCTTTTCCTAGTGCTGATACACAATTAGGCTGCTTGGAGTGACTCACCCTCCTTTGCACTATAATGCAAAGGTGTCTGCATCATGTCAAGCATATGTTTTGTACTGGAAGGGTACCCCTCCAGTACAAAATACTGTATCTAGGCAAACTTCAAAACTTTTCTCACTTTGAATGTGTTCTTTATAGTGCAGCAGACATGTGGTGTTGGAAACGCTAATGCCATTCTCAGAAATGTGTTATTGTTTGGTGCAATCCCTGTTAGTAGTTAGAGCTTTGCATCATAACCCCTGGGTTCAAAGTAGAATTTATTATAAATGCATAGTTAGTTAATCCATCACTTAAGTCATCACATTAAGAATTGGAGCCCGATTATGACTTTGGCGGTCTGAGGATCTTCGTTCCGATGGGCTGACGGCAGGTGCAGGTTGCAATCAGCAAGAGCAGCTCTGAATGCAGCATCGCCCTGCTGATTACAACCTTGTTCTCCACCAGCCTTTTCATGGCGGTACCACTGGCATGAAAAGGCTGGTGGTGAACAGGTGCAGGTGGCCACAGGGGGGGCCCTGCACTGGCCTTCCTCGAGGTAGTACCCATGCCCATGGCATAGGCAGTACAGGGGGCCACAAGTGGGCCCCTGCACTGCCCATGCCTGTGGTATGGGCAGGGCAGGGGTCCCCCTGCCCAGCACCCTCGAAGACACAGTGCGCATTTCAAGGGTGGTGGTGCCCCCGTCGTATGGCAGCATTGCCACCGGCTCAATTATGAGCCTTCAACAATGTTGCCAACACTTGGTTTCTGCCAGTCAGCCCAGAGGAAAAGTCTTAATGGGGCTGCCAGGGAGGTTGCCAGCATGGTGGTGACCACCCCGTCAGGAGTTTGGCGAATGGGTGTAACCGTCCACCAAACTCGTAATAGGGCCCTCGGTTTTGAAAACCAGTGGTGGCTTCTGCCAGGAAGGGCTGGTGGGGCAGCGCGCAGAGTGGGGTTGGGGGGCAGGGGTAGGGGACAATAATAAATTTTTAAAAATAATAATAATAATACCTGCCGCTTTGCTTCTGCTGCTCCCCTGCCTCGGTGCTTCTGTGCTTGCCTTGCTGCCCTCCCCACCCAATCCAGAAGCGCCAGGATTGGCCTGAGTGGGCTGAAATGCCGCACAGTGAGGGAGTGGGAGCCTGCACTTGTGTTGCACAGCCAGGTGGAGAGTTCTAAGTGTGGATGTCGGTTTGGCCAGCCTCAGACAGCCGGCCAAACCGACTTGCGCACTTAGAGTGTACTGACTACTCCTCCTCCCTGCTGATGTGAAGGATGCTGGCTCCGCCTCGCCCTGCCTAAGTGGAAAAATAAAATGGTAATAAAATACTTTTATTATCATTTTATTTTTCTGCTGCCTTTCAGCCTGGGGGCGACGCTCCTCCGCCATAGCCGCCCTGTTATTATAATTCAGGGACCATTATATAAATATCAGATTGAAAGAACTGATCTTGAGGACTATGAACTACGTAATAATTGGGGGCCAAGTCGGCAAGTTGTATATACTTAACCAAGTTTAAAACAAAAGACTTGCATTACAGCATTATGTCCATTATCATTTTTTTTGCAGCTTTTTTCCAACTTGAGTGAAAAACGTAACAGTTTATACATTGAGTCTTGTATTTTCTTGATTGAAACACAGTTTGAGTGCTTGCTGGCATGTGCGTACACCCAGTTTATTAAAAAGATGACGTAAAAATTGTTATTGCTCAGACAAAAGTGCTGGGCATGTCCAAATAATGTGCATGATGGTTTCATGGGCTTGCTTGCGCCATCTACATGCATTCATTTCATTTTCCTATAAATGGCATAAAAAGTACTGAGGTATACTTGTTGCACTAAAATTTCATAGAAGCGTATGATGATCCATGCATGAGCTGACTTTGCAAATGTATTTTGTATCATCCAGTAGGAACAGCGCCCACGTATTTCTATTAAACAATTTATTAAATTCTTGAAATTACACCGGGGCCTGTATTACCTAAAAGGCATTTTCCTGTTTTGCGTCACAGTGCATCTTAAAGCAGGTGCGCCTAGTGCAAACAGGGAAAGTACGCCCTGTTAGGCATAATGTGGCAGCATATTCAGGAGAAATATAGAGCAACAGCAGCTCAGTGCAGGCGGCAATTCACCTGCACTTTTCAGAGGGAAATCCTCGTGCAGGCAGGTGTAGTGGGTCACTGCACCCACCTGCAAGGGGATGTCTGGGGATCCATGGGACCCCTTTTCATCCATCCAGAGGGCTGCCAATAGAAGGAGCACTGAAAATGTGCCACCTTTATCTTGCGCAATTCCAGTGCACCTTCTAAAGGCATGTTTGCCACTGCGCCCACGTCGGTAATACGGCGTGGGTGCAGAGGCAAAGAGATCCCCACATTTGCATGGGGCCGGGACCCCATGCAAATGAGGCCATGCCCTCTAATGATAGCGCTGGTGCTATATGTGCACCAGCGCAATCTTTATCACAGACGGGGCTGCACAAGTGTCTGTGACCCCTTCTGTAATGCCAAAGTGCCCCAGGGAGATGCAAAGGAGACACAAACGCCTGTTGCACCCTTGGGGCACTTTGTGTAATATGGCCCATGGGTGGTAAATGGAAACATCCATGTACCACCCGTAGAACACCCCTCTTAATACAAATGGCTACATTGCTGTACTTTCAAGCAACTTTTGTCCTGGAAAGTAAATATCAAATAAACATTTTGTGCCAGTTGATGCAAACCCAGAGAAAAACTTTAGTAAATCTGACCCGTTTTATCTCTTTCTAAGATATGGGCTCTGAAAGTTTTGGACTCTGGAGAGGTCAGATTTAATATTCCCACTCCAATGTAAACAGAAAACCAGGGGAGATGGTTGACTTTGGAAGGGTTAGATTTACTATTCCAATTCCAATCTTCAGGCCTCATTATGAGGCTGGTGATCTAAGGACCACCAGCCTCGCGGTGATAGTCGGACTGCCGCAACTGTGGCAGTCTGACCATCACATTATGACCCTGGCGCACCGCTGTCCCCACCGGGAACATGGTTCCTGTTGGTCTGACAGCGGTCTGAGTTGTACTCAGCCAGGGCTGCGCTGAGTTCAACACTGCCTGGCTGATTAGAACTCTACTGACCACTAGCCTTTACTTGGCGGTCTGACTGCCATGGAAAGGCTGGCGATAAGCCAGTGCAGGGAGCCGAACAGGGGGACCCCTTCACTGACCATGCCCAAGGGAATGGGCATTGCAGGGCCCTCCTGCCCAGCGCCATCAGAACGAAGACAATGCACATCCCGAGGGTGCTGGGGGCCTACCTGTGCAACGGCATTGGCCTCAGATCCATGTGGAGCCAAGACCAAAGCCGCTGCACAGTTTCCACAGGGCTGACCGGCTGAAACCTTGGTTTATGCCGGTCAGCCCAGTAGAAACCTTTTAATGGGGCTGGTGAGGGGTCCGCCAGCTCAGCTACAGTCGCCTCACTGCGAATCTGGCAGTTGGCTTGTCCGCTTAGAGAGTGGGGAAGCAACAGTAGTGCAGGGGGTTAGCAACCCAGTGGATGGGCAGAAAGTACATAGGGATCCACAGGGAAAGCAACACAGCCAGCATGAGAGGGAGGGAAGCACCATGAGGGTGCTAAGAGGGAAGGAGATGGAGACGTGTGGAAGCTTATGAACAAGAGAGAGCACAACATAAAGTTAAGCCCATGGGAGAGTGTCTCAAAGAGTGAAGTTGCATAAAAGTGAAAGCGTATGTAAGTGCAGCTCGAAGTACAAAGTTGTGGAAAATAAAATTGTTACGATGTCATGAAAAGAACTGTGCTGAGAGAAGCGGGCTAACATGATAAAAAATGCCCACACTCATGCAATGCTTAAGAAAAGCATGATTTAAGTTTTTTAAATTACTATAGTGTTAATGGTAAGAAATGAAATGTGGATTAGAAGTATAAGAAAGGTCCTAGATGTAATGGGCTAAAACTGATAATGCACAGGACAGCAAGTGGAAGGCCGGATCTGAATAAAACTGTAAATGCACTGAGAGAGGCTGGAAAGAAAAAGTCCATTAGTGATGTCATTTGAGATGTCACCAGTGATGTTACTGACCATGTCATGAGTGATGTAATATGCAAGGTCATAAGCAGTGCATTACGGAGGCGTAAGTTATAGTTAGCTGAGGTAACTATAACTGCTGGATTTCACTGGGTTTTTACCTGTGAAATGTGAGCCTAACTATAACATCCCTGTAACCTCTTGTTTTTTTAAGTGAATATATATATATATATATATATGAGTATAAAATAATGCTTGAAACTTAGCCTTGCCCATTGGAGAGGAGGATTGATTGAATAAAATGTGAGCTACTGTCCTGCCACAATGAGGAATGAAGACTGCAAGCTACAGATCTCCGACAATAAGGAGGTGGATATTGAGAGATGCAGGAAGAAATCTTTGGTCTGACTCTGATGAGACTGGATTGCTTGACATGTTAGAGTCTCATACTACACCCAAGGTCAAGGGCAGAGGGTGGGGGGGATGTTGGAAGTCCCCGATCCAAAATCCGACAAGCAGAAGAGGAAGTTCAGAGCCCCCTGCATTGGCAGAATTTGGCCCTTATACACTCATGTCAGTGGCTACCATAATGATGATCACCCTCTAGATGTGACTGCTGAGAAGCTAAATACTCACAGAAAACGTAGGAATAAACTAAAAGTGTGGCAATGAACATCCTCTGAAGATAGACAGTCTCCCCCAAGAAAAAGTCAGGAATAAGCAACTAGGACATTAGAAGCACCCCTGTCCTGTGACTAAACTATAAGCTGGCTGCCTGAACATAAGGCAGCTTTCACTCTCCACAAAAGAGTGAACCTTCCTTGGGCAGGAAGGACAGGTCATGACTTTTGAGCATGGTACTGAGGACCAGAGTACACTGTAAGTGGCATCAACAAGGAGAACATCCCACCTTCAGTTGAAGGGAACATGGTCAAGCTCAGTTGTGATCAGGCTAAAAGCTTAATGACTGGCTTGAGAAAAAGTGAAGATCTGCTCCAATGGTGTTATAGCCCTCAGGGTTGAAGTCCTGAGGGCTGTCACACCATCAGAGCATGTGAGCGGTTATATGAGGGAAGGACTTCTGTTTGTGTACTCTGCCCCCTCAATGAAGCCGTATTGGCCCAACTCAATGGCAAATATAGCTGTAAGAAAGGATAATTTGCCTTTGTCAAAACCGTATATGAATGCATGCTTCCAAGGTCTTTAGAAGGAATAGAAAAAAGGACTTGGAAAAGATGAAATGTAAGAGTCATGCATAAGATTCTAGAAGGGTATATCTACACTTACGGTAGATTTCAAGCCAATTAGAACTTGAGCTGTAGAGTCTGATGAACAATTGCAGGAAGTAATGGGGACATTCACAACTACTGATGAATGAATGTCCACTGCAACAGCCAACAGAGAGGCCCTTCAGCGGAAGTTAATGTATGTGGAAAAAAGGATACAACAGACAGCATCAGAGAGTGGAATGGTGGATACGAGGTGGAAAGTGCCAATGTAATTAAATATGAATGACTATTGTGCTGTCAAGGAGGACAATGTGGTTGGTATGAAGACCACTCTACATAAACAAGACTTTAAAACCTGTGTATAATGCTCTAGATAGCCGGGAGGTCAGTAAACATGAGCATTTCCAATGGACCTTCATTTACAGATTGACTGAGTGAAATATCATGTTACCACGTTGAAGGAAATAGTGAGGGCGCTGACCATCTTCAAGGAGGTCGGCACCAGGAACTTCTCATAGCAGGACACTCAGGCATGGGAGAGTAAGCTTCCCCAAAAATGATGAGGCAGTGGTCAATGAGGAGATGAAGTCAGATGTGCAATCAGGCCTTAGAGGGATGCTTGCCATCACCATGGAACCAGTGTGACCAGGGAGTCTAGTCTCATGGGATAGTGTTGTCCAGGGGTCTTAGCTATATTTACACAAAGATACCATTGGCATTGATTGGATCCCTTAAATTTCAAGTGTAGTTTTTAATCTGAGTGGCTAGTTAGTCTGATATCAGATGCTACTGGTTTTTATATAAGCTGAGTCTTTGGGCTAAGATTTAAATACACCTTTTAACATCAAGGAGCTTTGTAGATAGCAAAGGGGAGGCTTGAACCAGGAATATAACGTTTGGCTGTTCCTCTTGAAGAAACAGGTACCTGCATTTTACCTGAGTAAGAATGACCTACTGTACTTAGATCATAAAAGAAGGAGGTGAACTGCCTTGTAAGCTGAAAGCCTGCCTGAATTACCTGAAGATGGCAGAAGATCAGCTGTTGCGAGTGCTGATGAGAGGATATAAATAAATAGAACGCTGTATGGGCCTGGACTGCTCCCCACAGAGCCCAAAAAGAAATATAACATAATCACTGCAACCTCACTCACGCTTTTCAACTTAGATAGAGAGATCATTGTCTTGTGGAGTTCTTCCAACATTGTGTGAAAGAAGAGTACCTCTGTGGTATACTGATTTTTTTGAGAGAGTTGTCCCAAGTGCTCTTCCTTCCCTATGCCAAGCGCTGTCTTTGTACCAGAAATCCAATTGCCATAGGACTTCTTACACTGTTTGGCTGTTGCTACCAGCCAAAAAAGGAACATTAGTGCATTGTTCTTCTGCCCCACCCCTCTTCACAAACATTGTACCATGTTACTTGTGGCCCAATGACCTATCTTGCATTGAACCATCATATTTATGGAATCAGCGACTTCCCTATAGTTTCTAGTTTCTTGCCCCAACTCTGTTCCCAGCTAGCCTGACCATGGTGAGACCATGGTGAGATACTGCAAGTGACTGTGAGCCACATCTGAGAAACTCAGTTTGTCAAAGGCAAATCTGTTGCTGCACCAAAGGACACCTAAGACACAGAACATAGAGAACGTGGACTTCCCAGTATACCCGACACAGTGCACTAGCCACAAAAATCCCCATGCTTATAAAGGAAAAGATATAACTACCGGTTCCAAAATGTGTGGTAAGTTTGATTTACAGATAGGACTTCCTGAAGGTGTTACATATGCCAACTATGAGTGAGTGCATGCAACTATGTCTAAACATGATAGGCATTTGTCCTCAAATGTGATAGTTATATTGGAGTCCAGTACACAGTTAGTCTCAGATCTGAACCATATACAATTGAACTGTGAGCATTAATATGTATGTTTACAACATGGCAGTCATACTCAAGAGCTTTAAAATATACATTTCTCTGCAATCTTCAGGATCAAATGCATGCATATTAAGGAACATGTATTTTTATTTTATTTAAGCACTTTGTGGACTTGTCAGGGGTAGGAAATAGCTATACAAGTCACTGACATAAGCAACACTAAGGGCCTCATTTGGAGTTTGGCGGTCCCACCACAGGACCACCAAACTAAGTGGGGAGGACGCCACTGCCATGGTGGTGGTGCCCCCTGTCCTATTACAATGTTCCCACCGGTCTGACCGTGGGAACATTGCAATAGAGAGTTCCTGCTGGTCAGACCGGCGAGAACAGTGCAATGAGATAGCACTTGGCTCCCTTAAAGGAGCCGAGTCCTATCTCGTAGCACAGAGTGTGCCCACTAGCACCCTCGGAATGCACACTGTCTGCAAAGCGGACTATGCGCATTCCGATGGTGCTGGGCAGTGGGGCCCTGCACTGCCCATGTCGTGGGCATTGGCAATGGAGCCCCCCCCCCCCCCCCCTGGTCCCCAGCACTTAGTCTCCGCCAGCCTTTTCATGGCTGGGCCCCCTCCATGAAAAGGCTGGCAGAGAACAAGGTTATAATCAGCCAGGCGGTGCTGAGTTCAGCACCGCCCTGGCTGACTACAGCAAAGACGGCCGTCACCCTGTTGGGATCTGTGATCCTTGCAGGCCGGTGGCCTTTAGGCGGGTCCACCCACCTTGCTCGTAATATGGCAGTGGGACTGCCATGACAGTCTGATCGCAAGGCTGGAGGTCCTAGAACCGCCAGCCTCATAATGATGGCCCAAACTTTCTAGTGCAAAGGCACAAGATGAGCCATCTGAAGATGTAAAACTTGCAAAAGATATCATGACAAACAGCATAAAGATTTTTAAAAGAAAAAAATGTATATTTGTCATCATTTGTCAGTGTTTCCATTAAGTACATATAATTATATCACTGAATTGAGTGTCATTCATTGAAAACAATATTTTTTTAAACAGGTAATACTGTTGAATCTCCCATTCCTGACAACACTGTCAAAATGTGAGGAAGAATTATTTTATGTTAGGCATATATACATGAGGTTTTGGTAGAGTGCAGATTCTGTAATAAATTACTTCAGTGTGCTCCCAGACTGAACGGTTAAGGAAAATGATACATAGAGAAGTAAAACAATAGGCCGTGGATCACACAATTTAGTCAAGTGGGGAAGCCGGGCTTTGAGTCCAGGACTGCATAGTGCAAAAGGTAAATACTCTGTGCTCCATTGTTCAATTAAAGTTATTCATTTCTTGTTTGAATACAGAGTTGAATAAATACTTATCAAACCTTAAATCAAACTGACACTATAAATATGTATATGTGTATATATATATATATATATATATATATAATCAATCTCAAATAACATCACCCAGCTGATGATGATCACTTCCACCTCACGAGATCGGTTCGATACTGCAGGAAGCCGGATACCTGCTAACATGAAAAAACAAGCGCCGCTAATTTCACAGGGACCCCAAGATCGCAATCCAGGACGGTGATTCACAAGAAAAGTTTATTTGGCAACGCATTTCCATCTGATGATCTTTTTCACAGCTAAAACCAGAAAACAAGTGCCCAATCACCTTTAAAAACAAATTTCCAACGTCCTCATGTGAAATCATGGACATAGAAAAATCACCAACATTAGTGATCTGTGTGAAAAAACAGATTCATTCTATACTTTTCACAAGGGCATACTTATTTGGAGATTATGAATATTGTAATGGATAATTTATAAATTACAGAGACAGTAATAAATAGATAAACGTAAATAAAATTAAATGAATTAAACTAAATAAATAAATGATTTTGGCCCAGTGGCCTAATATTTACAAAATGTATTACTTTGTCCACAAATATTACAGCATAATTCAATTTCACTTATCATCTGTTCATGGGCAAATAATACAAATTTGTCCATCTTTTAAACGAATCATCATTTTTAAATAAAATCAAAATCATCTCTGCAAAATCCCTTCAAATTACAATAATTATTCATCCTCCCTGATACAAATCCACATAAGATGAAGAACAGTTTACACTGATGAAAACAATCAATAACATCTTTACAATTTCAAACCAAAGTTGAAAAAGAAGAAGAAAAGCTTTAGCCAATATGCAAAAAGCTCCTAATCTGTAATCACACCTCAAGGTATACGACTGTTCAACCAAATTATATACTCGGATTCCATAATCCTAAATTTCTTCTCTCTTTCTCCTCCTCGTTTGTTGAGGACAACCCTGTCAATACCATAAAAGGATAAATCATCAGCACGTTTTATACATCAGTGACCAATGTCTTGCCACAGGATAATTCGGATCAACATTCCTAATGGCTCTCATGTGTTCCAATATTCTTTTTTAACTGTAAACTTTGTACTACCTACATATAGGAGACCACATGGGCATACCAGCATACAAACACAGAAATCACTATTGCATGTTATTAGCGTATTAATATATCTGGTTTTCCCTGTAGGCAACAGGTAAGTCTTAAATTTTTACTTTCTCTACATGCTTTGCAGTGACCACACTTATAAAATCCTCGCTGTTCCGTAAACCATCCCTCCTTGGCCATCTCTGACTTTGTATAACTGTGTACTAGCATATCCTTCAAAGAGGAGGATTTCCTATATGTGATCAAGGGACTTAGTGGTACTTCAGATCCAATCACTGAGCCAGATCTCACAAGATGCCAATGTTTACAAATCATTTTCTTAATACTCTAGGAATCAGCATTATAAGTAGTAATTAAACAAATCTGATTCGAATTATCCTTTCTTATGGTTTCAGAGAAAAGGATCTCATCCCTATATTTTAAACTAACCTTCTTAATTGCTTCTTGTAAGATTCTTCTCAGATAACCCCTTGCCCTAAATCTACCAATTATTCTCTCCTCTTCTTTACGATAAGTTAATAGATCACTACAGTTAAGTTTAGCTCTCAATAACTCCCCATAAGGGATGCTCCATTTTAATTTCACTGGATGATGACTTTTCCCATGTAAAATACTGTTACCAGCTGTAGGTTTACGATATAATGAGGTACGGATCATTCCATCCCTCACCTGGATAAGAATATCCAGGAATTCAATCACCTGGTCATCTATTTTGTGAGTAAAAGCCAAATTCAAACTATTTTTCGAAATGTATTCCAAAAAAACATTGAAAATATTTTTATGATCATCCCAGATGATAAATAAATCATTTATATAACGTGTCCAAAAAACGATATGTCTTGTCCAATCCTAATTTTGTTCAGTCTAAAACACCTGTTCTTCCCACTATCCCATACAAATACAGGCAAAACAACTGCCCATCGCAGTCCTGATCAACTGACAGTACGATTTGCCATTAAACAGAAATATATTATTCTTTAAACAGAATCGTAACATGTCTAGTAACATCATGGAGTGATCAGAAAAACAAATAGGTTTATCCCTAAAAAGAGTTTGCATGCCGAAATCCCCTGTTCATGCTCAATGCAAGTATAAAGAGATGCCACATCTATTGTAACTAAAAAAGTACGATTCCTGCCGTGGTATCTTATTGATTTTCTTTATAAAATCAGTACTGTCTCGGCAATACGATGGTAAATTCAAAACATAAGGCAGCAAAAAATAGTCAAGATAGATAGAGGTAGGTTCACATAAGCTATTATTCGCAGAAACTATTGGTCTGCCCGGTGGATTATTCATATTCTTGTGAATCTTAGGGAGCAGATAAAAACAAGGGGCCACTGGTTTCTTTACATATAGGAACTGATATTCTTCCTCACAGCCCAGCAACAGCAATTTTCCTACTGCGGGTGCTGGACCTTGAAAAAAACACACAAATATCATAGGAATTAGAAAACCAGTCTCACTAATTAAGTGAGCATAGGAAGATACCATAGCCTTTCCTGGGGGGTTTAGATGGATTGTCAGGACCTAAAAAGAAATAGTAAACTGGATCATCAAAATTGTGTGTCTGTCAACTAGACACTTTTGGTGCTCTCTTTAGATTTTCTATAACTTTTATCTCAAACCTCACTAGGCTATGTGTGTTTTTCACTGATTCTCATCACTGCTCAAAAATGTAGAAAGTAACCAAAGGTCGGTAGAGAGTGAGGCCGGACAAGCGAGTCCCCTGTTTAGCTAGGTCAGTGTATCAGGTTAGGGCACATGGCTGGCATTTTGACATGATGGCCAGCATTTCTGTGTTCAGCCGTTTAGAAATACGTGGTATTTTCAATTTGATATGGCAACTTAAAATGTGCTAAAATCTAAAGTACTTCAGAGATGTTTATAGTAATCCTATATGATTAATAATGCAAGCTGAAGCAGAACTCTGAGCTAACAATGGGTATACAGGATTCTACATAAAATCATATCATAAACATTCTAGCTTTCGAGTATTCCAGGATTTCAAACATATACATTTCCCCATATTTCTCGCAGATGGTAACGCTACTTCTGATGCACAGGGCCATGTGTGCCTGCCCTTTAAATTGAAAATGATCATCACCAAAATTAGAACAGAACATAGAGGTTTGATTTTTGGAAGATTGTATCTAATCTATACATTTCAATGAAATATGTTGGTAGTTTGTGTAGGCAGAGATGAACAAATGGAACAAACAAAAAAAAATAAACTTGATAAAAAGCATTTGGCATTTCTACAGGCGCCATGCTCTTGATTTGTTTAATTACACTGCTACCTACCAGGCGAAAACAAGAGAGCTGACCATGAATAACCATTAAACACCTGCTTTGATATATTTCATTTTGAGGTCTTCTTGGAGATAATAATTAAGTTTTTAGAAAATGTGTAGCAGAATCCTGTGGGTGCTGCACCACCTGTCACAGCCCTACTTCCAGCGCCACTGCACAGCTATCCTTGCACCTAACATGTACATTAATGACTTCAATGGGGTCGGGAGATATTTCTCGATCGACCTTCAACCAAATAGTGTCTTACTGGCTCAATAGATTCCTTCCTGATACCGACCGAGTCTCATCAAAGCGATAATTCCATAGCTCGGCCTCGGAAACTCACTGCACTGATGGCCTGTTCCGCACTGCCCGGTTGGTAGATACAGTGCTCCAGAGAAAAGGAAAAGGTTGAGCATGTCCCCCTTCGTACCCTAGCACCCGATGGGTAGCTATGCACTTTACAGTGTCCTGCTCGACTGTGTTGAAGCAGATATGCTAATTAAGAAAATGTATTAATAATGTTTGTGCTTAATAATGAAAAATGTGTAAAGAAATTAATCGTAGAGAAAAGAATGTGCATTTTTGAAAATGTGCCCTCGGGGTATGCCCGCCATGTATACGATGTTGAATTAATATAACTAAAACTGTATGAAATAATGAAAAATATATGAGAAAAATTTAATATGTCATATTGAAATGTATAAACCATGTTTTACTTTAATTTGTAGTGTTAACTTAGCTGAACTTAAGGCCTAGTCTTCCTAGGCCTCGCACACAGAGAGCAGAAAACAATAACCGCGTTTGCAAGAAGCTGCTATGGGCTGACCTGACTCACCCGATGTCAAAGTTGCTTAGCTAGAATTTTCTGCAATGTATAGGCGGACAGGAGATGATGAAAACAATTTGATACAATTATGTGTAGAGTAGGTTAAATGTTCTTTCCAGGACTTGAACAATGAAGGCACTGACTGAAGAGGAACATGCAACAATTTTGATACCTGAAGAGCTGGATGATGAGGACATCGTATAGCGGACCAATCCACATCTTGTGAACGGACTGATATTAAAATTGGTAGATTTGGTAAACAAATACTATAGGTTAAAGCCATATCTGCTGACTGACTGACCAATTAGGAATTAGGGGGACTGATAAAAAGTTGTGACAAGGTGCTAAAACTTCAAATGTGGGCAGATGCGAGTGGAGACTTGATGACATCAGGTTCTGTCATTGGGCTCATACTCTGTAAGCCTGATGCGTGGCTGACTAATTGATGACCTGAAGACGAAGACTGACTTATTGCTGATCCATCCTGGATAGGTAGCTATGAAAATGTGACTGACAACTTGTGCCTTTTCTTCTAGGTACCAACTGCGCTGATTATAGAATTCTCACTTAGATAGATTTTTCCAAATTAGTATTTTTCTCTAAGATGTTTTTGCATGAAGTCCAACATGCTGATGCTAATCTTGGTTAGGTAGGCTGTCAAGGGAGACGTTGACAGTGAGACTTGACTGACAAGCTATTTGCTGAACTCTGCTATTAATGCTGGTATCCTTGGATTATGTAGATGCATTTACACAATTGGTTTTCTTCAAGTTATGTTATGATGTTATTAACAAATTAATAATTGAGTGGATTGAGTAAAGATTAAACTAACGGATCATTTAGAATTGTAATCAATAGGGAAATAAAAATTGTTTAATTCATTTCTGAGTTGTGGATATTCATGAGAAGATGGTTTTGAGCTGTTTTTCCATAGAAGTTTTCTTGATTATTGATATTAGCTATTGATTCAGTAGTCACTGCACGACTAGGATACGCCATGTGATTCAAAAGGCTCATCGACCTATACCCGTCCCCTTGTAAGTTTACTTACTCAGGACCAGGCGGCTTGCAACTGTGGGACACTACTTTCAGGCATTGTCTTATTTGTAGTTGTGATGACTGACCCCAATGCCAACACATAACCTTTGTGTTGACTGCCATGCTCGTGGTGGCAGTGAGAATTAGTGTTGTGTGGTCTGTAGCCAGCATTTGAGGCTTATTTGTCCATGTCCTGTGAGGTGTTAACAGCTCGGTGTTTAATACTTTGCAAATGAGATGGGCATTTGAAATTAAGGACAAATCAATAAAATTGTTTTGGAGTCTGATAATGGATATGGATACTTAAAAGAGCACTGCGGTGACGAGAAAAAAGCAGTTCTCTTTCCTCAGTCCTGTATTATTAAAAATCACCAACAATTAGCATTCTAGAATATCACTTTGTTTGAAGTCTGCTGGGTTTTTAGAAATATTGCAACATTAAGTCCCTTTATGCCCAGAGAAATGCTTAAACATACAGACAGCCAGTGGTATAAAAAAAGTGGCAGAAATATTTTAATACCATACTAGATGTACCAATTATCTGTGCTTGAATTGTCTTCTCATGTTAACCCAGGACCTTTGGTGGGGGCCAGTCGGATAGCAAAGTCGGACATCTGACCTTCCCCCAGGGCTGTGGGTAGGGGGAAGGCCTGTAACCAAGGGCTGTGGGTGGAGGCTGGTCTGAGGGCAAAGTCAGTCATCTGACCTTCCCCCAAGGTTGTGGGTGGGGGTTGCCCTGTGACCAGGGCTATGGGAGGGGGCTCTGGGAGGCAGTCATTTGACCCTCCATAGGCTGTGGGTAGGGATTGGCTTGTAACAGAGAGTTGTGAATCAGGAGCTGGTCTGAGGCAAGTGTGCCATCTGACCTTTCCCCAGGCTCTTTCACCAGATTCCACTGGAATAAGTTTTAGATGTTTCTGTGTCCTGCCTCAGTCACGGATGCCCGCCCTGAGGGATGCCTGCCCTGAGGATGCTAGTTTATGTTTACATTTGCTCTTTTTTTGTGGCACTTAACATATGATTTTATCAGCTGAAATACATTATTAAGTATCTTTTTGTTCACCACTTGCAGATTCTTATATACATAATAAATATGGTCTGGGCCTTGTTAACCCACACTGTTTGTCTCCAAGACTATCAATGCCTTCTTCACCAACTGTCAAGGGGTGTAGCTTAGTCAGTGAGGTTCAGAGGTTGAGAATCTCAAATTTCCAAGCTAAAACAGCAGTGGGCCACAAGGTTTAATGGGTGAGATGACTAAGGTTGAGATGGATTTTTCTCCTGAAGATCTGGGTCAGTACTGATTTGCATTATGTGGGCCTCTGGAGCTGATTTGGAGTTCAGCAAACAAGTATTCCACTGCAACAGTAATGGAGTACCCTGTCTGCTATACTCAAGGTTTGCCCATATGATTTCGAGTCAAACAGACCACAATTTCTTTCTCTGTTAGTGTAAAACTTCCTCCAACGGAATGGGCACTGTTGTGTATAAGCCATCTCATTGTCCAGCCTACTTAGAGAGGACGGTTAGATGTTTTTATTTTTTACAGTCTGTCACCTCCAGGTATATCCTTGCAGCAAGGGACAGTGAAAATAAACGACCACACACCATGGGAGAAGGCTCCCATGGTGTGGGGGTCATTAATTCTTTTATTTTTCAAAAACAAACTCCTGCTTTGGGTGGTTGTAGAAACATTTGAGGGCAAACCGTATGTTTGATGATGCTGTCTACCAAACTTTTCCTACATTGACAGGAACCTCCTCGATGGAGTAAAGGCAGAGTGGTAGGCATAAAGTCCTCTCCCCCCTGACTGCCCTTACTCTAACTACAAACCCTAAATCAGGCCCTCTGCCCGGAGCGGCACAGGAGTGAAAAATAGTGGTCTGGAATGCTACCACAAGGGATTGACTGTGGTTAGACTTTTTGCAAGTATTCATCCCATCACCTTTTGGGTGTTTGTCAGTAGTCTGCATGGAAATCTGGAGCACACCGTTTTCCAAGTTTACTACTGCCAATGTTTGTGAATTCTAAAAAGTGGTTAGGGACATAGTTATCCATCTGTCACACAGTGCATTGCAGCAAGCCACCTTGCTGCACTGCTTGAAAGGGAAAGGGTAAGAATGAGCTGTATTTAACATCATAGAGCACATTGCTGTTCTTTCTTTACACTGGTGCGCTTTTGGCTGCCTAGTGCCAGCGCCTTCTTTCCTGTGTCATGGTGCAAGGGTGCCTGCATAGTAGGCAGGATTGTTTATGTGCAGAAAGGGGCATTTTCCTGTGCAAATACAATCCTGAGAGGCTTTTTCCTCTTTCTATGTGTGCTACAGAATGCAGCACACTTACAAAGAGGAAATAATGAGGGGAATAAAGATATGGGGAGGCATAGCATTTTGATGCATTCCTAGGTCTACCACTAATGGTAAATCTGTGAGTGTGCCAAAATCCTTAGGTGTATGCATGGGAACACCAACTCTCTGCTTATGGAACACTTCCCTGCCGCAGACTAAAGCAAAGCAGCAATTTTCACTGCCTTACGTTACTCCAGATTTATCAAGCCTTACGGAGCCAGACAAGTTGGCCTTGTGTTGTTAGCCCATCAGACCTTAATAAGTAAACTTACAAGGGAGGCGCGAATAGGTTGATTAACTTTTTGACTCACGTCGAGGTTTTCCCACCATATATCCCATACATGCAGATCAATAATCAATAACAATCAACAATATTAGTAATCAATAAGAGTCAGTAATTGTCACACACCATGACATTGCAGTCATGAATAACCACACCTTTGGGTAAAAGTTAGAATGTTTATTTCCCTATATTAAGACTGCTAATGTCACATAGGTTAATCTCAAAATCAATGGTAAACATACAGAAACAACACTGGCTGTCCAAATCGGCGAAAGAATCTCAATCTACTCAAAGCTTGAGCTACTACACATTCTAGGGTTACAGTGCAAATTAATAACAAGAATGACTGCGCAAACGATATCACATACATTTAGATTCAGCAAAGGAAAGACATGAATTATTTCCATATATTGAACTTCTTTAGTGTGGATCCTGACTAACATCAGATTAGCATAGCATGTGTGGGCTTCATGCAAAACAATTTAGTCAAAACAAATTTGGAAAACATCTAACTATGGCTCTATCAAAATAGCGGTTGGTACCTAGAAAGAAAAATAAATACACATTGCAAACAACATCATAGTCAATATACCTATCCTCAGTTTGGATCAGCAAGCGGTGACAGTCTTCGTCCTCAGGACATCAGTTCGGTCAGCTAGGCATCAGGATACAGCATCAAAGTTCAGAAAAGGAAAAGTCTTTTAAACAATAAAGTTTAGCACATCTCTTCTCAAGACGTTCAGGAAAATAATGGCCTTTCGGCAAGGTAGAACATGGGTAAATGGTGTCTTTTTCTCAGTGCAGTCCGGCTAAGTTATATTTCCTAAAATTACTTCCCAAGTCCCCATTGGCCAAGGGATCGCATGTTTGCATTCAGTCCAATAAAACTAAAACTTCAAATCTACATTTCTACTAGTACATGGTTCACAT
Source organism: Pleurodeles waltl (assembly GCF_031143425.1). Classification (NCBI taxonomy): domain Eukaryota; kingdom Metazoa; phylum Chordata; class Amphibia; order Caudata; family Salamandridae; genus Pleurodeles; species Pleurodeles waltl. Next base: position 405,578,791 of record NC_090440.1, read on the forward strand.
GTCGGTGATTGGCTCCTTTCGTACTGTTCTCATCATCCGGCTCGTCAGGTAACAATGTTGTTGCAGCTTATACTCCAGTCAGTATGGTCTTTGTCTTCTCCTGAGAAAGTCAGTCTCACGCACATTACATTAAACAATGTTGCATTAGCACGTACATCATCTCCTAGCAAGCAGTTCTCATGAGAAAGACTTTTAGGTACGAGCATTTGGTCGGCCCACTGGAAAACCACAGTTTAATTCTCTCAGCATCCATTTTATTAAATGCCTAAGCAATGCAGCTTGACATGAGGCCATGCAACTAGGCCAGGACCTCGCTAAGTTAAGGCCTACAATTAATTAAGCTAATAAAATATAAACTTGAATATGACATATTACTACATTAATAAAACATAAGCAGAACATTTCATATAAATAAGCCATTAATAAGCACACTTCGTAATAATTGGCAGCCACTCTGGTAGTCGCCCCTTAAAATGCGTGCATTATTTCTCCCTTCATTATTACATTTTCTATGCAAATTCAACACTCATAATACATGAATATTCATTAATAATTTCATTAACAAACTCAGCATTAACAGTGTCGCTTGATAAATCTGACTTTAGTGTTGAGTCCCCCTTGCGCCCCACTTACGTGTTGCAAGGGCGATGCAAAACTATGATAAATATGCCCCAGACTTTGCATCCACTCAAGGAGTACATATGTGGGAGTAACTTTGCTTCTTTTTTGGTAAACCGATCACTACATATATTTAGGTTCCTGATCCAAAAAATGAACAATTTAAAACATCTTAGTGAAGTCAGGATGATGGCAAAAACCAACAGACCCAACTACTAGGCTAAGAATGTATTTGTATGGGAGTGTCACACCCAAACTCCCCCTCCTCACACCCCACAAACTCAACTATGCCCCTGCCAAATATATACATTTTTCTTATTAAATGCACTGCCGGTGGAGAGATATTCTTAGTGGTGGCAGCAGTGAGCCATGACTCTTCACTGTCTGGCCTCACTGCCTTTCAAGACAATTGCCAAACTGGAAATGCTTGTTCGAGATGTCATTATTTCTGCGCCACCCACACCACAGACACCTTTACCCTTCTATGTTTAGAACGAAGTGTTTTCGCTGCTGAAAAAAATAAAAAGTAGTGTTCGTATGAGCAGCTATGTTCAATGGGGCCAAGCCGCACCACAAAGAATGTGTATCATACGTCTGTCTGCTACGTCAACTTTTGTATCCACCTCTGGGGCAAGTAGATACGTTGCCACCAGTAGATACATTGCTGACTCTAAATTCATGTCGCTACACAACCACACAATGCAGATTGTAAACCTGAACAAATAAATGACTCGGTCTACTTGCTTTAGTTCCCTTATCTGAACTCATTAGGAATGCTTAGACATTGGCTTACAGCCCTGCCAAGTGTCACTCATCAAGAGTTATAATAACGCAAATTTGTTACTTTTTCGGCATCGCCGCACTCCTCTGAATTGTCACGCAAATGAAGGTCCTTTCTTATACGCCAGTCTTCTCTGTAGAAATAAAGCAGGTCTGCGCCCAGCTCTGCAAGGCTTATCTTTTCTGTGTGGAATCTCTGTCAACATTTTACTGCTGTCAGTGCCACGACTCAAAGCACAGGAACCAGGTCACATAGCATCCCGTTTTCATGGCTTGCCTGCCCCCCTTCCGGTTTGCTGTGTGTTCTGCTCTCTGAGTCAATGATCACTTGATGTGTCCAAAGCTGCGCGGCCAGGATTCGGGCTGTTATTTTCCAGTCTCGGCCTATCACCTACTCTTTCAGAGTTGCCTAACCTCCTTGTATACATCCTCCCATCATCTGCTACTTGAGTCAAACCCAACAGTACTCAGCGCCAGTCTCTTGGGCTGCCTTCTCCCCGCAAGGCAGAGACTTGATAAAGAAACAAGGTTACTATATGTCCTTGCAGAGTAGCGAGCTGAAGTTTTTCTAAGGTTACATTTTTGACTTTTCTAATACATAAAAGGCAGTCCACCGACATTCACTGCATCACCCACATGAGTGAGACAGACTATAGAGTGACAAGACACGAACTTCTGCATGAGGTTATACAAGACCAAAGAGGCTCAGCCAGTCTCTTCGGCGCCCACAAATAGAAGAGGCAAAGCCTATGGGCTGATGTGTGTGATACACTGGCAAGAGCAGCACTGCTACCGAGAATACTCCTAGCAATAAGACAAGATGCTAATGAGAGCACCAGGGTTGGTGCTGTGTTGGGTAGGCTGCTTAGCAGTGACCCTACCAAGAAATTAATTACACACACTTGGTTAGTAAGTTTCCGTAAGAATATACACTTCATAATTGCAGTGAATTATTTATAGGTGATAATGTACCCCTGCACAGTGTTTTTGCACCAACACGAACCCCCACCCGGAACCCACCAACGAGATCACCACCATCCTCACCTGGAGCCCAACCACCACAGAGGAGATCACCCGCACCATGAATTCGATCCACTCCGGTTCCCCATCGGACCCCTGCACGCACCACATCTACAACAAGGCCGACGACATCATCGCACCGCACCTTCGAGACATCATCAACGCCTCCCTCACCGCCGCCACCTTCCCGGAGAGCTGGAAACACGCAGAGCTCAACGCCCTCCTAAAGAAGCCCACAGCAGACCCCACCGATCTCAAAAACTTTCGGCCCATCTCTCTCCTGCCGTTCCCCGCCAAAGTGATTGAGAAAATTGTCAACTCTCAGCTCACCAACGCCCTGGAAACCAACGACTCCCTCGACCCCACACAGTTCGGTTTCAGAGCCAACCACAGCACCGAAACCGCCCTCATCGCAGCCACGGACGACATCAGGACCCTGACCGACAAGGGTGAGACCGTGGCCCTCATACTTCTGGACCTATCTGCGGCCTTCGACACGGTCTGCCACCGCACCCTGATACGACGTCTCAGCAACGCCGGCATCAGAAACAAGGCCCTCGAATGGATCGTCTCCTTCCTCTCCGGCAGGACCCAGAGAGTCCGCCTCCCCCCTTCAGATCAACAGCCACGGAAATCATCTGCGGCGTACCCCAAGGATCCTCCCTCAGCCCCACTCTCTTCAACGTCTACATGACCCCCCTGGCGAACATCGCACGCAACCACGGACTCGACCTGATATCATACGCCGATGACACCCAGCTCATCCTATCCCTCACCAACAACCCCACCGCAGGCAGAACCAGATTACACGAAGGAATGAAGGAAGTGGCGAACTGGATGACAGACAGCCGTCTAAAACTGAACGCAGACAAGACGGAGGTCCTCATCCTCGGCCCCACTCCCACCGCATGGGACGACTCCTGGTGGCCCCCCGCCCTAGGCAGCACTCCCCAACCCACCGACCACGCCCGCAACCTCGGCTTCATCCTGGACTCCTCCCTCACCATGTCCAGGCAGGTGAACGAAGTGACCTCGGCATGCTTCAATACCCTCCGCATGCTTCGCAAAATCTTCCGCTGGATCCCCACCGAGACCAGGAAGACGGTCACCCACGCCCTCGTAACCAGTCGCCTGGACTACGGGAACACCCTGTACGCCGGCATCACCACCAAGCTGATGAGGAAACTCCAACGTATCCAGAACGCCGCCGCGAGACTCATCCTGGACATCCCTCGCCACCATCACATCTCCGGACACCTGAAAAAACTCCACTGGCTCCCCGTCAACAAGAGGATCACCTTCCGACTTCTGACCCACGCACACAAAGCCCTTCACAACCTCGGACCCAAACTGATCAACAGCCGCATCTCCTTCTACACCCCTTCGCGCACTCTACGTTCCGCCGGTCAGGCCCTGGCAGCTGTACCCCGCATCCGCAAAGCCACCGCCGGAGGAAGATCTTTCTCTTTCTTGGCAGCGAAGACCTGGAACTCGCTACCCAGCCACCTTCGCGCCATACCTGACCACCTCCCCTTCAGAAGGCAGCTCAAGACCTGGCTCTTCGAGCACTGACCCCCCCCCCCCCCTCCCCCCCAGCACCTTGAGACCCTTTATGGGTGAGTAGCGCGCTTTATAAATTTGATTGATTGATTTTTGTATCTTGTTTTCTGTTGCTGCCTCCCTTAAATCCACCATTATTGTGTCTGCTACTACACTGAAATTAGTATGACACACTTTTAGCAAGTTCTCCCTTTCAAGCCAATAGTCCATATAAGAACTCAAAACAAGCAGTCTGGCAATGCAATCCCCTTTGTTTGAAAAAGCTAGCACTGGCTGTGGTTGTAAAACATCATGAAAGGGGCAAGGCCTACTATTGCAGGCTGACAACAGATTTATCCTGCCTTGCCATGATATAATGCTGCACAGTAAAACCAAATCATTTCAGTGCAGCACAAAAAGTAAGCCAAGACTGGCTTCATGCTGTTTTGAGGTCTTCTAGCTTCCTTCACCTCCTTCAAGAAGTACATTTTTGAAACTTGTTGTTACATGGATGTCACTACTTTGTTGTACTCGTGATAAAGTGTCTTCTTAGGAGTCCCTCACAAAGTATTAAAACGTCACACAGAAGCACTCTAAAAACATAGAAATGTTGCGCACAAGTAATCAGTAAACTTGGCAGCTTTGCAGCTTAATGTCTGACAAGTAATGCTGTTGTTGAGGCAGGCCATGGGGGCCCCTCCATGCCAAGTACCTGGGCAGTGCCGGGACCCCTGAATCCTGTCTCTGCCAGCCTTTATATAGCGGGGCAACGGCCATTTAAACACCATTGTAGAGGGGGGCTGTAATCCCCAGGGCAGCACTTGCAGCGCTGCCCTGGTGGATTGGGACCGCCAGTACTGTCTGGCTTTGGGCAGCTGAAAAGTGGCGGTGCTGGCGGTCCGACCGTGGCAGACTGCTACAGTCGTAATGTGGCTGCTGGACTGCCACATTGGCGGCGGTCCGACAGCCACCACAGCCCTGGCGGTCGAAATGACATGCCATGTCTTTGTTTTTTGACAACCTGTTGTAGAACATTGGTTCCTTCCAAGCAATTGGGACACTTTTACCGTTCTGGACTTTTGTCCATTTCCGAAAAGGCAGGATCATCAACAGATGCTGTAGTTGTGCGGTTGCTGACTTTGCAAGTCTGGCCCTATTTCATTACTCTCTACCCAGCTCACTAATCTAGTTTGCTGATGGATGTCATTTTATTGTTTATAATTTATTTTATTTGTTTATTTTATTGTTTTAAATTCACGTGTCAGCGTGCTCACTGTACTGAGCATTGATGATAATTATGCATTTTTGCTACTTTTCACAATTGATAACACTGATTTTGGAATTGAATGAAAATGTTGTCTCGTGACTGAGAAGTAACTTTATCAAATAATTCAGAGGTGGAGCTTTTTCTCTTGGGTAAAGGACTGCCATTTTCATCTGGTCTTCCATTATATCCATTTCTGGTTATAATTCATTATTGTGCCAATATGCAAACATTATTTCCTGCATTGATGCCGATACATTTTAAGACCATCTCCCCTTATTTGTATTTTATTTACCAGAAAGCACACAACATTCACAGTTTGCAGCAAACTTCCCTGCCCATCATAAATGAGATTACAAATATCACCAAACACATCAAACAGCACTCTGCGCATAAGTTGCAGTTGTATGTTTGATGACTATTTTGGTCTGCTCGTGTTCAAACATTTTTATGTTCAAGGCCAGTGGGCACACGTTACATTGTCCACCCTTACAGTGGCTGAACGTGGGTTACTACCTAAAGCAAAAACAGGATTGGAGCACAGTGACGTAACACCCCAGCGCCTAGTCCACTCAGATGTATTCTGGTCAGACCCCTCAGGGTTTTGGGGCTTTGGGTGGCAATTGATGCAACCAAAAAAAGTAAACTATGCAGCCCAAAACCTCAAAATGTGCGGTATTTTTGCAGGTGGGAAAAATGCGCCTGCCACAAAAATTATGCTCTGTGCTGTCACTGCTGGAAATTGCGCTGTCGCCACAATCTGTAACCTCAGAGAGCCTCCAGTAGCATAGCGCCTCGAACTGAAGGGTGTCTGATGCCACACACAGCAGACTACAATTTGAAATCTGCTATTTCTAGCATTACATAACATGACTTTGCAGGGCAGCAGGGGGACGAGAGGGAATGAGGCATATAAAAAAACACAAAAAAAGGAGGTGACGTGGGGAAGGTTAGGGGTTAACAGGAGACCGATGGGGGCTGAGAGAGAGAAATGAAGTGATGGGTGTGGGCAGGAGTACTTTCAAAAGCCTCACAGAGGCCGCAGGGGGCACACTGAAAGGTGTGAGAGCAGGCTGCAGATTAATTGCACAGAAGGGACCTCTGTTCATTTGAAAGGCAGGCACCTGGCTGCCTGCTAGTCTGTTGCTAGCCCTCTAGTTGCTGCCTCAGCAGCAGCACAGAGCCAATATTGCGATATCCTGGGAGGTCTGGCTGGTAAATTAGGCAGTGGCGGCTCCTCCGCTTTGGTGGAGGAGCGTCGCGCCCTCTCCCCCCCCTCCAGCAGCAGCAGCTGCTTCAAAACTTTTATAGGAAAAAACTATGTTTATTGCGTTTTTACTGCAAAAACGGTGGGGCCACTGACGTGACAGGGACTGAGGGGGAGTGCACAGCACTTCTCCTCAGTGCGCATTTATGTTTGGCTGGCCGTCTCGGGCCAGCCAAACATACACGCGCAGTAGGCTCTGTACAACCCGGCAACTCAGTGCCGGATTGGAGAGAGCAGGCAGAAGCTCCCACTCTGCCTCGGAGCACCCAGTCAGGGTGCATCATCCAATCCTACCACTCCTTTCATGCTGCTGGCACCATGAAAGTAGTGGTAGGATTGGACGCATGGCAGGCTGGCAGCCTGAGCCTGTCCCTGCAGATGAAGAGCGGGGAGCAGTTCGCAGGTGGCGCGGCACGGCGAAACAGGTAGGGTTTTTTTTTCATTTTTTCATTTTTTTTTGGTCCTTCCACTACAACTCCCAGCCCCCCCCCCCCCCCCGCACTGTTCCACCCCGTCCCTTCTCTCTCCCGCGAGCCACAACGGAAATTAGGTGAATTTACTCCATTAGACAAGATTTTGTTTTTCACCATGGTTGGTGCAGCCAGTACTGGATCTCTCTAGACACAAGCTAATGATTTGGGAAAGTTGTCCTTCATCAGTAGAGAGTAACTAGTCTGTTGGAACATCGAATAAAGCCTTCCATCGAAAAAGCCAATGCAGGCTCTGCTGACAGACCGGTGACAATCAGCCTGAAGTGGGAGGGCCAAGCGTTTGATGGACTGGGAATTCCATCACAAGTGCTTGTGTTGGAGTGCTCAGACCTCCAAACTCTAAATCTGGCCCATAGTTTGGACTGTTAAACAAGGATCATACATCACTCTGGGAACACTGTTTTCACTACAAATGGCTCATACTCTATTAAAACTGTACGCAGACAGTAACAAATTTGTTTATTTGTGAAGTTGGGTTGCACTAATACTTGTTAAGCACTCATTTGTTTCATGTTTCTGAGCACTAGTCAGTTCGGTGCACCAGACTTTTAAATTGTTTTAGATTCCAGTACTAGACAAAAATTGATAGTTAGGATTCTTAACCAGATCCTGTCTGTCTTGTCTCACATTAATGCAAATATTTAGATCACAACCCAGACCAGTGCACTGCACTCATGATAAAAACAGTCCAAGCATTATATGTCATAATAGGACAGTTTTGTTATAGAACCTGTGCTGTATTATACATACTTACACAGACACATGCATACCCACATACACATACAGACTACCAGCCTATATAATGAATGAGCAAGAAGGGAGTGAGTGCCTGGTTCTTTCATGGTTTCCCACATTAACTTGTAGGTAGGGAGATGGCCAAATGGTGGCAGCAGGTCCACAGTATCCATTCAGATGGAGAAATTGAATTGGGAAATGCTTACACCATCTGTGGGAAAACAGGGATGATTGCAGAGGCCCCCCTGACTTTTTCCCTCATTTTCACTTTTTGCTGGCGTTTTCCTGACTCTGATGGTACCCTGGGTACTGCTAACCAGTCCCACGGCCTGTGCTCTGTATAAAATTAGTATGCAGATTAGGCTAATTATAATTGGCTAAGTCAACCTACCTATAAGTTCCTAATATATGGTAGGGCATGTAGGTTTAGGGACCCCAGCATAAGTGGTGCCCCCATAGATGCACTGCTGAGGTGCCCAGTGTCATTTTAAAGGCAGGCCTGCCTTGCTGGCTGCTTTTAAATTAAAGTTACGTGCAAATTCGACTTTGGAATTAAAAGTAGTTCCAAAGTCCTAAACTACCTTATTTGTACATATGTCACCCCTCAGGTGTGCCTTAGGTGCCCTAGGGTTAGGTGCCATGTAACTATAAGCAGAAACCTTATCAAATAGTTTTATAAGCCCTAGTGAGGTCAAAAAGCCAAATTCGTTGTTCCCCCATTGTAGTGAATGGCCTCTGTAGGCTAGAATGGGGAGACTTTATTTTAATTTTAAAAGTTCCCTTGAGTAACAGATTCCTCATGTTTGGTATCAAATTAAATGTTATAATAAATTCCACAACTTCCAATTGTTGGATTTAATATAACTTGTTCAGGTAAAGAGTTTTAAACTTTACCTGAAAAGTTGTCAACTTCAGCCCTGCAGTGTTTTTGCTGCTTTGCTCTGATTGGCCAGCCTCTGGCAGCCTGGTCAGGCTGTTTTGATGATGTGTGAAGTGGCCTGGCTCAACACAAAGATGTGCCTGGGGGAGGAGATCTTCCCTCAGCAGATGGGGAAGCAGGAAGTGGGGAGGGCTGCCTAACTGGTCTTCAGAGGCAGGGGAGGACATTTGGAGCAACTCTGCACCTCCCTCACATCCTGCAAACCCAGATAATTAGGTCCCCCCTTGATTAGAATAGGAGAGGGTAGGAGAGGGGTGTGTATAGTATTTTTAGCCACACCGGTGGGTGGGCTCAGCCAGATGTAACCTCCACAAAATCTTTTTCAGCCATGATGGATTGTTGAGTAATGTTGCTCCCTGGGATTGATTTTTTCCACACTTCTCAGGAAGTGGTCATCACAGGGGGAAGCACCCTGCACCTGATTGGAGAACCAGGACCCTCCTGTTTTTTTACCTAGGAGCAAGGATAAAACTGGCAGACCTGTACCCACACCTCAGATCCCTATCAGATTCAAACAAGGAAGAACTACAGAAGAAGGACTGCCCTGCTGGAGCCCTGACCTGCACCTGGACACTGCACTCTGGCTGGAGGACTGCACCAGCTGCACACTTGGGCTTCACCACAAGAAGGACTTTGCCCGGCTTCAACTGGCTCAAGAAGGGTCTCCCTGTTTGCTACAGGTGAAAACTTGCTAACCAGAGTCCCCTGCACCAACTCCTGAAGAAACCAACCAGCTGACCACTGTCCAGTGGCTAAAAGGGGGTTTGCTCCAGGTGCATTCTAGGAGTTGTAGTCCGCACCCTAAAGGAGCATCTCAGAGCTTATGAAACCTTGGGGTGAGCTGTGGAGCTCAAAAGAACCCTAAAGGAACACCTGGAAAAAGGTCCAGAAGTTTGGAGAATGTTTGGAAAAAAGCTCCATAAAGGGAACAACCCAACGCAGCAACTCTAGCCGGCTTGCCTCAATCGCGACCCGGCCTGACTTGCACGTTCATCCCAGTGAAGAAAATCTCTGAAAAAGTGACTACGTCCGAACGTAGGAAGTTGACCGGGACCTCCCAGGCAGTGTAGCCGAAGAGGGCTCCAGGGACGTCGGATCAAGATTCAGGTTTGCCCCAGTTGAAGGATTTTCATCTTGAAAAAACAACTAAGTCCAAAGGTAAAAATCTCCAGCAAGGGCTACCGCAACCCTTATCCGAGGAAGAGTTCTAGGAGGTCGGATTGGATTGGCGACTTCGTCCCACTGAAGAAAATCTCCAGAAAAACGACTAAGTGTGAAAGTAAACTCTTGACCAAGGCCTCCCACAAGCTGTAACCGAGCAGGGCTCCTTCACGGTCAGGCTCAAACTTTGACTTTGCCCCGATCGAGATGCCACCAGATTGGCACCATTCGTTTCTAAGTCCTAAAAAGCATTAATTCCATAAAAATTCATATCTCCGGTTCCCCTTATCCAATTTTAATTGTTTTGGTGTCATTTTAAAGATAAAAATATAATCTATTGTTATAAATTGGTGTTGGATTTTTATTGTGTTTTGTGTTTAGCTTATTTACTGTTTTGTGATTTTTAAATGCTTTACTCATATGTCTCCTAAATTAAGCCTTGTCGCTCATTGCCAAGCTACCAAGGGTTGAGCTAGGTTTAATTTACTGAGACCTAACTGGACCTAAGTGAAGGTTAGTGGCCTGTTGCTAAGTGTAGGTACTTACCTGCCCTTACCAATAACCCATTTTCCAACACCATCTATTAAAATAAATAGAAAAAATAATGCAATGAATCTGCACTAATGTTGACCATAAGCAAGCCTCATAGTACAATGCAACAGTTCTCAGTGGTTAGGATTGACCATTATGTGTTGCACTTATGGATTCACAGCCATTAAAATTTGAAATACACAGTGTATTATTTATGTATGAGCACCATCGTCCACCAAATAGAAATAGAAATAATAAGACATAAAATTTAAAAGTTCTATACGTCAATAATGTCAAAAACATAATGAAGAAAAGAGTTTATACTGAAAAAAGAAGGTCACCATGAAGATAAGTGCATGCATGAAAAAGTTAGAAGGCTAATGTTATGATGAGCTGCTAAAATTGTACTTTGTTTCGACCCCTATTTATATCTGATCACATGCACTCAGAATATGCACAAGTACATGTTGGCCACTGAAAAGAGCAAGTGAGACAAATCATTAGAGATTAGGAGTTGAAGTGCAACTTTTAGAAAAGCCCATAATAACCATGCCTCTTTCATGAAGCTAAGCTGCCCAGATGTCCATGCCCCAGATTTGGTAGGGTAGTGCAGGTGTGTTGACCTCTGTCATGGCTTCCAAATTAAATTCTGAGTTTCATCATGTCCTGGTTTTGGAGAGGCGGTATTGTATTATAACTCTATTGTATTGTAGCTGTAAGAAATTGGAGTCTTGATTGAGGGGAGCGAGGACACACCTGAAATAATAATCACAGTCCTTGTCAGGTTGAACCACAAAAGTCAACAAATAAACCTGTGCTTAGCCTTTTCGTAGCTTGGCTCATAAGCAGTCAAGCTTATCGTAGAGGATATTGCTGCTTGGTATCGGTCCAAATGGACCCTCTAAATTTGGACTTAGAAAATTTTCTGGAAGTCAGATCTTGTTCAGCAGGGAAACCCAGTTAACTGGGTCCAACGTTGGAGTCCATTGATTCTCCAGGCAAAAAGTTGGGAAAAAGTTGGCAAAAAGTTTCTAAGTCTAGCTTGTGCAGGATTGACAGGTGGTCACTCTAACACCAGGCCAACAGAAGGGTCTACGGCAGGCCAGTTCGCTACTGGTCAGCTGGACAGTTGTAGACAGGGAGGCCTCTGGAAGCTTTTTGTGTCCTTGTAGCTCAAACAGGAGGTCAGCCAATCCCACCAATGGACTCACTGCAGGGGTCCTGGGTTCAAAGCATGCAGGTTTAGTGTGTTTTCAGGTTCTTTCAAGAGCAGGACAGCTTCTTCTGGATATCCACAGGTCCAGGAGTGTTCTGAGGTCAGTACTGGGGGTGCCACATTTATGCCCTGTGAGAGCCTGTGGGTGGAGAAAACTCCTGGTCGCGCCTTAAACAATGGGATAAAAGTTTGTAGCCCCACTATGCTGCACTTCCTGTGTGTTTTACTGTGTGTTTTACTGCAAGGTATCCCACATTACCCCTCTTTCCCTTAAACCAGCATGGCAGAACTCTTCTTCCCATGGCCAGAGCTCCCTTTGCCCTCCTAGAGGTGTGGCCATGGAAATGGGCAAACCCTCCCTTGTGATCACGGGGAAGAGGCAGTGCAATAGTTGTTGGGTTGCATGGTGGCTTTATTTGGGAGTGAAGGAATCAGGACAGAAGGCAGGATCTGGGAACCTAATGATCTTCCATTTGAGCCTTCCCATAATTTTTAACTTTCTCCTGGCAAGTGTGTTTTAGCTGCTTGGATTGAGGTTTTTGAGTGAGTGGTTGTCCTTAGATATGTTGTATGATATAGGTATGGCTGGTTAGCTTCATTGTGAATGAAGCTTGTTGAGTGGTGTAGGTGTTGGCAAGAGTTCAAGCCCCGGTGAGGTCTTAGGAAAAGACCTAGTGGCCAGGGGACCTGGACCTGGATCCTGGAACTCTAGCCCTCATTGGTGAATTGTGGCCAATGGAAATCCTAACCATAGTAGTTACCTGGCCTTAAGTCAAGAACTGCTTGGAAGGGGAAGGTAAGGCCTGATGGGGTGACTATCACTTGGTCTCCAGATGGTATGAAAAGGGTGAAGCTTTTGTGGCCTGCCCTGTTACCTTTCCTTGGTCTCCAGCTGGTATGAAAAGGGTGAAGCTTCTGAGGCCTGCCCTTTTACCTTTCCTTAGTAACAGATATGACAGATATGACTCCCAGCTCCTGGGCTTACCTCTCACACTTTGCACAAAGTTAATTGTTGATAGACTTCACTGCTGCATTGTGTCCCCTCATTCGTATAGCACAGCAGGATTTAAAGAGAAGTGAAACCTGTCTGTGGAGACCCAGTGTTTTGTGTGTTTATCTCCGTGTCCAATTCCCCACAGCCCATGATGCACACGCCAATGCATTTCATGCATGTGCGTTGACATGGTAGGCTCACAGAACTGACCCCAGGTTTCATAGTATTGGGATATGAGTTTATTTACAAAAACATTGTTTTGCAGTTATTTCCTCTGGCTCCTTTTAACAGTGACTTGCAGAATTCTAATAGCTATGGTCTAATCTGGAAAAGGGTTTCATTTGGCTTCAATAAGTAGGCAACACAAATAATTTCCTTAACAGATCATTGTGTATCTTCACCTAACTGAAACATCATAAGCTTATGAAGACATGGATACATTATTACCTTTCTGGAGCTTGCAGTTTTGTTTTCACCATTTTGCATATGAGACTACAAGTCCAAGAACGCAAAAATATAGGACTGTAAGAAACATACTCTAACATGACATGGAACTACTTGCAATCTCAGGGCCTTGTATATAAAGAATCGATTTTGCAAAAGAAACCGCAAGTTGTGCACTGACTTTTACCGAATCGTTTTTGATTTGCAAGCCAACTAAAGTACTAATATGTCGGTTCACACAATTCAGAACTGCAGTGGGTTACAATTCGACCTATCTCATCATTTTTATGATTAGCCACGTATAAAATTGGGTTTTTGAATGAGGGGGTCAAAACCCTTCTCAAGTCACAACCACTTTTCTTGTCAAGATAAGCCACAAAAGTTACCAAATTAACCTGTGGTAAACCCTCTGGTAGCTTGACACAAAAACAGTCAGGCATAACTTCGAGGCACTGTTTTATGCAACACACAAACCGTAACAAAGTAAAAACACTACACAAGAAACTCCCACACCAATCTAGGAACATAGATTACATTTGAAGAAAATGAGACCAAAACAACAAAATCCCAGTCAGTAGAACCAGAGATTTGCAATTTTAAAGGCTAAAGTAAAAATCGCACAAAGAAGCAGAAAGCGCTAAGTGTGGATATCTGGTCGCCGTAGACCAGAACAAAGTACAAGTTCAGGTGACCACAATGAAGTGCAGGCCGGATACAGGGAACAGGTATCTATGTTGAATAAATTACGTTTTTAAAGTCCCGCACACAGAGTTCAGAACTTCAGGATTTCAAAGGTGGAGCTGATGCCAGCTAAGGGTCCAGGAACTGGGGAGGCACCTCTTGCGGATCAGGAACTCACTCCAGCATAGGCCAGCAGTGCTCAGGTAGCTCCAGTTGCAGGGCCAACCAGGACTAGTTGCACAGAGGCCTCTGGAGCTTGTGGTGTGTCCCTGTAGCTCAGAACAGGAGGTCAGCCAACTGACCCTTGAATCACTCAGGTTAGTCACTCAGGTTAGCCTGGGATGAAGAGAGCATGGCCAGTCTTTCTTCTCAGAGAGCAGGACAGGCCTAGAACAGCAGGGTAGTCCCCTGAAGAACCGGACAGGCCTCAGGCAGTAGTGCAGTCCTCTGGGGAACAATGCAAGCCTCAAGCAGGAGGGCAGTCCTCTGTTAGCAGCAGGTCAGTCCTCTGGAGAATAAGGCACACCTCAAGCAGCAGGGCAGTCCTCAGGGGAAGAAGGCAGTCCTTTTTCTGTAATGTCCACTGGTCTATGTGTGCACTGAAGAGTGGGTCTTAGAGTCTTATTTTTATACCTGTTGCCAGCTTTAAAGTGTAAGATACTTCCACCGCAGTTGTTTCTGGAATTTCCTTCCTCCCTGCTCAGGCTCCAAGAGGTCTAGGATTACAAAAGACTAGTGTGAAATTCTTCGTGAGTGGTTTTAAATTTTAATTTTAATTTACAAGCCCTGGGTATATGTTGTACTACTTTACTAGGGACTTATAAGTAAATAATTCTGCCAATTGGGTGGAAGCCAGGTTTGCCATGTTTAAGGAAGAGAGCACAAAAACCTTAGCACTGGTTAACAGGGGTAGAGTGCACAGTGTCCCAATGCCAACAAAAATGAAATTCAGAAAATAGGAGGGGTGAAGGCAAAATGTTTGGGGGTGATCCTACAGAGAGGGCCTTGTCCAAGAGCCACCATCACAGGGATGGTGGCCTGCTAGGATTAGCTGACCACCATCTCTGTGGTTGGCTTTTGATAAAGCAATATTTTTTTAATGCAGCCCGCCATCCTTAAAGGAAAATAGGATGGGTTTAAAAAAGGGAAAATGTACACAAAGAAGTGACATCACAAGGCCTTTTACCTGGTGACATCATGTGACCTAATGCCTCCCACTGATGCCACAGGAACTAATATTGCATGACATTTGGTTAGTCACAAAGAACACTTTGAAAATCTACAGAAATAAATGTAGTACTATATAAGCAGACATAGTTTACTCAAATCCTATTGAATATAGGGATGCAGCTAAAGGGTCCTATTCACAAACTGCGCTTTTAAGTACGATTAGTAATACTACAATAGTACTACTTAAATGCTATAAAATGCTATTAACTTAGCTACATATGCAGGTCTATGCCTATGCTTCTCCTATTTTTTATGCGTGGAAATCACTGCCACAACTGGCCCTTAAAATATGCTATTGTCTAAGCTTTCTGAAATGGAACAAAGTGCACAACCTCTAAAACACTGGTCATTTTTGTTTTTCTGCTAGCTACTGTGTATTAAACATCTGTGACTAATATCAATGATTTGATTGTTCCAACTAAGTGGGTGCTTTTAGTGCAGCTCTTCTGTGCACATGGCCACTGTTAACATTTCAGTCCTACTTTTGTGTCTGAGCTCTGTAGTGTTTTTTGCTTTTGGAAAATGTGATACTCCTGTGCATAGATCTGCAGATTGCTTCTCTGGACAATTGTACGTGCATGTGTTCTCTTACTGTTTCTCCGTGCCAGTGCGGAGCCACTTGGAATGTTTTTATGTTTGTTTCAACCTCTTCTCCTCAGATGTAGTTGTGTGCATTCGCTTTCTTTTCGTTGAAAATGTATTTTCAAAGGGGACTCCTGACTCTCACCCATTCATTCTAGGAGTGTCCTTTCGTTGACGTTCTGACCTACCTTTTATATGCATGATTATACATGGCACTGGGTGACTCACTGTTTCTATTACGCAATGGTTTCCTTGGAAACAAGTATTTGGTGTGCTTAGTCATGAAGTTATGTGCACACTTACTTTCATACATTTCTAAATAGTGTCTGACATGCTCACTATTATTGTTTGGTCACCAGAGTGGAGGGATCTTGCTTGCAGAACCTCAGACTAACAGCCCTTTCTCTAATAACACAAAGACTGAAGGGTGTCTTATTGATATGTTAGGCAAAGTAAACTTTGCCCGAACAGGAGTTTAACTATTAATGGTGCAGTAGGCACATTAGCATGGTCTGAGAGGTGGGATGGGGCCACTGCACCTGCCTCTTCAGTCACAACTGCCCACTAACCCATATCTTTCTAGATCTAGGAGGTCTGGTCTAACAAAGCAGTTGTCACCAAACAGTATGTGATAAGTAGAAAAAAAGCTTTAAGAAGCACTATTGCGAGGGAGGCTTTAGCGCCATCCAAATGTTGATTTGATTAAGTATCCAATTTTGATTAGGTTGCCTTTGTGTGCTTCCCCCTGAAAAGTGTGTGTGCATTGTCCATTTTGCCTTGTGATAAAGATTATGCTCAATAAAGCAGGACTGGGTTGATGACAAGCCGTTGATTAAGGCTGTATGCCTGATCAATTTATTATAAAACATTACAACAAAGACTGCAGGCCTGACTTATCTATTATGAACAGCATATGTTAAACCCAATATACATTTAAGGGTAGATTGGCATTAAATTGAGTTAAAACCTGTAGGCAATTATTTTGTTATATGTAATCTCAGATTTTACTAAAGTAGTCCAGGCTTTAGAATTTGGTTACCACCTGTGACAAACCCTAGGAATAGATTTGCACTTTGAGAGTCTTTGTTATGTTGCTTTAGGAGGTTTTGTATGCTGTTTTACCAGCTACATTTTGCACATCACTGTATTTTATGACTGTATGCCAATGACTGCTTTGTGGCAAAACATTTATTCAACACATTAGGCCTGAGATTTTGGTGACAACCAAATAATAAAGACTATGGGCTTGATTCTAACTTTGGAGGACGGTGTTAAACCGTCCCAAAAGTGGCGGATATACCACCTACCGTATTACGAGTCCATTATATCCTATGGAACTCGTAATACGGTAGGTGGTATATCCGCCACTTTTGGGACGGTTTAACACCGTCCTCCAAAGTTAGAATCAGGCCCTATATGCCTGGTTGGTTCATTAGGAAAAGTTATGTCATATGACATACATCTCTTCAAAGGGCATTACATTATTAACAATCCTCAACTCGGCTTTATCTCTTCTTACTTGTTGACCTTTTGCTTGTCTTTGACCATACACAGCACTCCTCTACCTTTGTTAAAGCATACAGGCCTTTGACAGTGGAATCTCATAGATTACTGTAGTCAGGCGGATTGTGGCATTGGTTAGTTCCTCTGGCAAATGGTGGTGATTTTCACTGTGATGGTTCTTGTTAGATAATCTTAGGCGGGCCTGAGAGGTGTAGTTTGCAGCCAGTCTCTTGTAATAAAAACACACAAAAACGTCACTCATATATATCCTGTGAGGATTTGGGGGTACTATATGGTATGGTTAGGTAGCCCTATGTTGGGTTCTTATGTCGAGTCTTGCGTGCTTTCTGGAATTTCTGCACGAGACTTGACATAAGAGAACGTGGAGGAGAACGGTTGGGACGGCGTCTGTGGTGGTCACATTTATTAGCTGTCCTTCTTTTTGGATTTCAATAAACTTACCAATTCAAGCCCAGACTCTTCACTGGCGATGAGGGACAGCAGGACAGCTTGGTTTCCACGGGTGCGATCCAACGGCTGTTCCGACACCATGGTTGCCTTCCAACAGGCACCGGATTGGACGGACGTCTTTGTGCGGATCTTGATTCTGCCAGTGGTCCTGACCTTTTGTCTGTTGCAGTCATATTTCTGCAGCCGGACTTTTAGGCAGAAGTGGCGAAGCGTGGGTAAGTGCTGGTGGCTTGCGCTGAGATAGAATGCGCGCACCTCGCACTGTTGTTATTTCCCTTGCGCATGGCGCACGCGTCATCAGCACTTTTCAGTCCTGTTTCCTAGCAACGGAGACGCTTTGTGCATGCATGCGTTGTCAGCGTGCGTTTGTCAGCAGACTTTGATCTCCTAAGCAACGGGGACGCTTTCTCCGCGGCGCTGTGATATTTAGTAAATTTATTGCCATTTTCCCAAACAACGGAGTCTCTGTTCCACGGTATTTGAAGTGTTTTGGTCGTCAGGACTTTAAGACAATCACTTCAGCGGTGATACGCACACCTTGTTATAGCGTGTCATTCGAATTATTAAATCTTGGCATTTTGATTACTGAGTTTCACGACCATTTCAGTGGTGATAAGCACACCTTATTGCGTGTCATTCAGAGACTTTTCTATTTTGGCAATTTAAATATTTGCTCGCCAGAGTTTTACGTCCATTTCAGCGGTGATACGCACACCCTTATTGCGTATCATTTAATCTGCTACGATAATTTATGGTGTTATGCACACCATTGATTCAACGTTATCATCTTATTGGAACTAACTCATAGCTTGTTTCACTTTTTACGTTAACTATGCAGCATTCCATCGTTCCTCCTCCTGTGTTTTTTCCTGATCCAGTTTCATCGGATGCGGACAGGGATTTGTGGAAGGAAGGTTTTGAAGCTTATCTGGACGCTCTTGATGGTGACTCTTTTACTCATAAAAAAAAGTTTGCTGTGTTGCGTCATTATTTAGGTCCAGAAGGTTGATGTTAGATTCAAGGCATGTAAAAAATTTATTATGGAAAGGCACAAATTTTACAAGAGAGTACAGGTTCCTGGGGAGCCAGTTGCGAAGTTTGTGGGGGCTTTGAGAATGGTAGCTTTTTCATGTGATTATAAAGCATGTGAGGATGAAATTATAAGAGATCAACTGGTTGAGAAAACTAATAATAAGAAGGTACAAGAAACTCTCTTGTCTACTCCAAACTTAATGTTAGAGAAGGCAGTGGAGATAGCCACTAGGATTGAGAGTACCAGTACGTTCATGGAACAGATTAACACAGCTAGTGAGAAGGATCTGCATAAGAAAGTAGCTATAATTAAACAGAAATTTAACAAATCTCAAGTGAATATCAAAGCTGAAACATCATTTAGGAAGGAGAATCCTAAGAAAATAGAATGTTTTAGATGTGGTAGTACGTTCCATTTAGGTAATGCGAGTAATTGCCCGGCAGTAGGAAAGGAGTGTTCAATGTGTTCCAAGATTGGGCATTTTGCAAGGGTGTGTACGGCCGTTAACAGGATGCAGTTCGGTTCAAGGGATAAAGTTCTTAAGTTACATAGTGATAACATGGGTGGTTTAGATCCATCTACTAGTGAGGAGGATGAAATCCTTACTGTCGCTGTGGCTCTGAGTTTGGCGATAGTAGCGATGAGGGTGTCTTTTTTAATAAATTCAAGAGGCCTACCTGTAAATTGTCAGTTAATGGATGTGAGATAATGGTTGTGGCTGATTCAGGTTCACCCTATACACTTTTGAGTGAGAAGGTATGGAAGGAATATTTTGATCATATTGAGCTTAGGAAGTCTCATATTAGGCCTGTGGGATATGGTGGTAGACCGGTGGAAGTCTTGGGAGAGTATGAGGTTGAATTGAGTTTCCAAGGTAATTTGGCTAAAGGTGTAGTGTATGTAGCTAAGGACAATACCTGTTTGTTGGGTTGGGAAGATCAAAGGAATTTAGGTATTTTATTGGATCCTAATGACCCTGAACAGGTAATTGTAAGCAAAAATTATAACCAGGTGTTGTCTGTGGGATCTATGTGGGTTGATGCTTTTCCAGATGTTTTCAAGGATGGAATTGGTATGTTCAAGGGTTTTGCGCTCAAGATTAAATTAAGGATAATGTTGTTCCTAAGATTCATAGGGTACGTAAGGTACCTTTAGCGCTGAGAGAGGAGTTGTAAAAAGAGCTAGACAGATTGTGTGAACAACACATAATATAGAAGGTGGATGTGTCTGATTGGGTGGCACCCATAGTGATTGCCTGTAAGGCCAACGGTTCGATTCGCATGTGTGTGGATTTGCATGATCTCAATGCACAAATTTGGGTGGATTGCCATCACTTGCCTAACATTGTTAAAATGTTGTCTACTCTAGGCAATGCTAGTAAGTTCAGTTTGTTGGACATGAAATCGGCTTATCATCAAATTAACTTGCATCCCGATTCTAGGCACTTGACAGCTTTTGTTACACCTGAAGGGTTGTTCCAATTTAGACGCATGCCATTTGGTTTGGCATCAGCTTCAGCTGTGTTTCAAAGAGTGGTGGACAGCTTATTCAGAAATATGGATGGTGTTATTGCCTTCCAAAATGATAATCTAGTCTTTGGCAAGGATCAGGAGCAGCATGACGAGAGAATGAAATAAGTATTGTCTATTTTGAATGAGAAAGGGATTGTTCTCAGTGCAGACAAATGTAAGTTCAGTACATCATGTATTGACTAACTGGGTTACAAAATATCAGAACGAGGGATGGAACCGAAGGAAAGTTTGGTTAAGGCTATTGAGGATTTTCAGTCATCTTGTAACAAGGATCAAGTTAGATCTTTTATGGGTCTGATTGAGTTTTATGCCAGATTCATTCCCAATTGTGCCAGTAAAACACATAATATCAGATCTCTTTTGGATTTTTTTTTTACATTTGATTGGTGCCATGAATGAGAGCAGGAGTTTGCAGCTATAAAAAAAGAAGTTGCATTGGCCATTCCGATGAAGGCATTCAACACTAAGGACGAAATTGTAATTATGACTGATGCCAGTCAACTTGGTCTTGGGGCTGTATTGCTGCAGCGGAGGAATGGCAAGGATGAAGTGATAGCTTTTGCCTTACGAAGTCTGAGAGATGCTGAAGCAACATATTCGACTATAGAAAGAGAAGCTCTTGCATGTTGGTGGGGAATTGTGCATTTCAAACCTTATCTGTGGGGAGTACATTTTACGGTCAGGATGGATCATAAACCCTTAGTGCAGTTATTTTCCACCTCAGGTGCGCAACGCGCTACTCCAAGAATCACCAAATGGCAGTATAGATTACAGATGTATAACTTTCATGTGGAGTATGTACCGAGTGCAAGGAATTTACTTGCTGATTGCCTTTCCCATCTTCCTCGTAGAGGTGTGTTTGGTGAGGAGGAGGCAGATGAGGATGATGTCCTGGTATGCTCATTAGAGTGTCAATTGGAGGGAAGCGTGTGGTAGGGATGAACAAATGAAGGAAGTCATGGAGGGTATATTACAAGGATGGTCTGTTTGCAAATCTGTACATTGTGAAGCGTATAAACACATTTTTGAAGAGCTGTCTGTTGTGAACAATATGTTGATGCATGCTAGTGTATTGGTTGTGCCGGAGGGATTGAGGTACAAAATATTGACCTTGGGGCATAAAGGACACATTGGAATGCGGGCCATGAAAAGGAGAATACGATAAAAAAAATTGGTGGCCGGGGTTGGATAGAGATGTGGAGCACTTTGTGAGAGATTGCTTGGTGTGTGCTATTAGTGACAAGACTCAAGTCACTCTTCCTTCTCGTGTTGAGGCAATCGAAGTGCCCAAGAAAGCTTGGAGTAAGATTGCTGTGGACCTAATAGGACCAGTTAACTTGCTGAATGGGCAGGTGGAGTATGGTATAGTGTTAATTTATTTTTATAGTCTTTGGCCTGAGTTTAAGTTGGTGAAGATCCCTAATTCTCATAAAGTCATTGAATTTTTAGAATCCGTTTTTGACAGGGAAGGTATTCCTGATGAAATACTTACAGATAATGGGAGTCAATTCACATCTACTCATTTTTCCAATTTTCTGATGTACATGGGTATTGAGCATGTTAAAACATCACTGTATCATCCTAGTAGTAATGGTCTGGTTGAATGTTTAAACAGGGTGATCACGGAGAATTTACAACAGGCTAAAGCCGGAGGTTTGAATTTCAAGGAAGAGTTGAGAAAGTTGTTGTGGGCGGTGTGGACCACTCCTAATGCAGATACTGGTGTGTTCCCTTTTATGTTATTAAGAGGAAGAGTTGACAAGGAAAAGGATGGGTGAAGTTGAAGTTGATGAGGGTTTGATTGAGAAGGTGAGTGAGAAGAGAGTATCGGCTCAGAATAAATATAAAGGGGGTCCAAGGAGGACAGTATGTGTTAAGGTGGGTGATTATGTCAAGATTAAAATTGCTTGCATTGTTCAGAAAGGTGAATCTAAATTTTCGTGTCCGAAGAAAGTCATCAAAATTTGTAAAAATGCTGTTAAATTGGAAGATGGCAATTGGTGGAACAAGGTTATCCTTGGCTCATGATGTGGAACTGTTGAACAAAACATGGGGTGAGTCCACCAGGGAGGAGCAGGAATGAGACATTTTGCGAAAGAATTCTCCTTGTGACATGAAGGTGTTGGACAAGGAGTTGAAGAGACAAGCGAAGGAAGAGTATGTGACAAAGGACGTGAAGAGGAAGACTTCATCTAGAAGCAGAATACTTCCCAGCAAATATCGTGATTTTGTACTTTTTGTTTAAGAATTATATTATTTCCATGTTCTAGTGTGGGTATATGTTCAGTGTAATTTTTATGTGTTAAGGGGAAGGATGTGTTGGGTTCTTATGTCGAGTCTTGCGTGCGTTCTGGAATTTCTGCACAAGACTCAACATAAGAGAACGGGGAGGAGAACGGTTGGGACGGCGTCTGTGGTGGTCACGTTTATTAGCTGTCCTGCTTTTTGGATTTCAATAAACTTACCAATTCAAGCCTGGACTCTTTCCCCCTACCATGAAGTCCACTCACAGTAACCATCTCTGGTCCAATCAGATAAATTTTCTCAACCTTAAACTGAACCCTGGGTAGCTGTGGCCGTTATCAGTAAGGCTTAAAAAAGGAACAATGAGTAAAGCGTTTAACAACACCAAACAGCGGAATAAGAAAGTCACACGACACAAAAGAAGCAAGGCATCGGGCTAGAAAAATAGATTAGATTTGCATGTATCTTTAGAGACCTTGATCATCAAAATCCACCAGGGGTTCTGGAGGTATAGCTTTTAAAGTAATAAATGACTTTAGCATCAACAGAAAACAAGTATTGGTCACCCAAATGTTAGAAACTTTTGAAAAGTTTGGAAAAGTTAGTTTGACATCTCTAGCCCAAAGTCTGGCAGGGCAGATGTCCAGGGGGCCAGGGAGGATACTTTGGACAGTTGCCTGGCCACCAGATCATTTTTTAGAGCACGATCCAAACTTCACAGGATGACTGGCATAGATGATAATGATAATGGAGTATTCCGGATGCGGATGGATGCAGGCTCTAAGATGCTTAAGGATGCTCTAGATGTTGTGCAGTCCATGAGGGTGAAGTCTGGTCGAGTCCTCGGTCCACAGGTGAGCTGGGCGACTCTGTCCATGGATTTTGGGGTCTCATGAAGGCTTCTGTGCAGTGTTGCAAGGGCTGCAGATGCAGACCTTTAACGTTTGCAATACAGAGGCCACAGCGCAAATCTTTGGGGGAGGCTGGTGTCACTCTTGTGTGACGAATCTGGTCATAACCAACACTCGCAGGACCAGCAGACATGGGTGCACCACATGACTGTCCACAAATTATCCTTCGGGGTGCCTGGGATCTGGTAGTGGCAAGACTTCCCTGGTGGCTACCAGAGATACGGCTTGGGCTCCTTCAGCTTTAATGTCCCCAATGCTGTACTGGGGGGGTGGGGGGGGCAGGCAATGAACCTTCGAGTCTCTGCTTTGGACTGGGGTTAGGGGTTGGGGGGGACGTTGGACTGAAGCTCAAAGTGCCAGTGGTGCCATATTTATCCAACAAAAATGCCCTGAGGGGACCACACAGTCACTAGCCAATGGGCTACTGGGTCCCCTCCTACCTTGTGACAAAGTTCCTGTGATGTGTGGCATCTGACTATCCCAGAATCCCACATTCTTGACCCACTTCAAGATGGCACAACCCTTCCTCAGTCATGAGGAGGAAGGTAGCCCACCCTACAGGTATGGCTACCTGGTAACAAAATGCACAAGGGAGAACCAGTTTTGGGGCGAGTTTCCTGCCTCCAACCCTGTCTCCATATTGTCTACAAGGACAGAAGGCAGGTCAGGGCTGTTGGACCAGGCAGCATACGAAAGGCGGCTTCCCCTTTGAAGCACTCCTCCAAGCTAATCCCCTGAGTGGCTATCATGGCAGAGGAGTACCTTGCTACTGTGGTACTGCCTTTGTCCTTGAGCCTGGGAGTCCGTCACACATCTCCCCAGGTGGTCAGAAAGCTGTCTGTATGTGTGTGGCTTTGTGAGGCCACCAGACATGAGAGCACAGAGTGGTCACTTTTCAAAAAGTAGCCAACCATTAATAGTGACATTAATTTCGACCTGCGCATCAGATCACATTTAATGCCATGATTAGTTTGTTACCTCACATGACCTAGTTTGGTAGCCCCAGTCAAAAACTAGGATGCCACCCAGTAACTTTGCATTAGCCAATGGGGCTAACAACTTTACCTACAGCAAATGACAATTTGGAAGTGTTGCTTCTAAGGCATATTGTAAAACATATGTCTTACTTAACAAAATATAGCTCCTTGCAATAGGACTCTATAGACCTTCCTTGGAGGAGACTTATATATAATGTTAAGGGACAGGGTGGTTTTTCCGTAGGTTTAAATGGCAAAGTTGAACTGGGAAGTGAAAATATTGGCCTTCCATTCTGCAGTGGCAGGTTGGGAACCAATCTGTATCTTGTCACACAAAGGGTGTCAAAAACAGTGCTGCAGACCCGAGTGGACACTCTGGTGCTCATTCCGAGTTTGGCGGGCGGCGGAGGCCGCCCATCAAACTCAACCCGCCACCTGACTGCTGGTGCCACCATGACACCGCCGGCCATATTCCGACTTCACTGCAGGGCCGTCGGGCGGAAACAGGGTTTCCGCCCGCCGGCCCTGCAGTGAAGAGGGCCTTAACATTGACGCCGGCACGGAATCAGCAGCACCCGTCGCGCAGTGAAATGCGCAACAGGGCTGTGCATGGGGGCCCCTGCACTGCCCATGCCAAGTGCATGGGCAGCGCAGGGGTCCCCAGGGGGTCCCCAACACCTTCATTCCAACAGCTTTGCCACTGCGGTGTGAACCACCATGGAAAGGCTGGCGGAATGGAACTCGCACACCGCTGGGACCGCCAGGTGTCCGATGGCCACCCCGAGTCTGGCAGTCTCAAGACCGCCAAACTCGAAATGAGCACCTCTGTCTTGCATGCCCTGGGTGCCATGTAATAGGACTTAAGAGTAAGCCAGGCCTTACCAATTGGGTGTATCTAATTCAACATGTAATTTGTATGGGTGTTAAAACACTGGCACTGCGGTCTGGTTAACAGGCCTCAGTACACTCTCAAGAGTTGAAAACCAGCAGCTAACAGTTCAAATGGGGGCAAAAAGTGGGGCACAACCTGAAAAAAAGCTGTTTCATTACAAATTCAGAAAAGGTTTTTTGGTCAGTCCTCTTCTGTCTTTTCAGCTGCCATTCAGATTCTGCTTCTCTCCATGATAGCATAGGTCCTGGGACAATTAGTTAGCCTATTTCCGTCACTGGCTGTATTGCCCTGTAAGTAATGACATTTTGCATAATCAAATGTGCAAATCGGACAGCAAATGAGTGAGCCTAGACTGCGACCTTTAATTTTCCGTTTTTTTAAATGTTCATTGCGTTTTTTTAAAAAGTGAACTGCAGCACCCCAGATAGTCTTACCGGTCAGCTCACTTGCTGTTTATTTCACATTTGTCTGTGTGTGTGTTGCATTCTGTGTGGCCATTATTATTATTTTTAAATGTTTTATTATTTTCACATGTGGCAAAAATATTGCTAGGAAAATTAAATGATATACAATCCCATGATCCTTTTAAACTCCCCTCTCCCACTCTCAGCTCCCTCAACTACATGCAGTGTATCCCTCACTGAATGCAGTGCCTCCATGGCGGTCATAAACAATTATGGCTAGTTAATTAATGTTCGAGGTCTTGATATTCCACCAAAGTTTTTAAGTACTTTAAAACAACATGCCATTTTAAGTTTGATGCAACCGCTTGCAGGTATTCCATCAGGGGTTGTCAAACAGATGTAAATCGACCATGTTCATCGTTCAAATTATAAGAAAGCCTTTCCATTCCAAGAACATTACGAAGTCTACAGGACCACGCCTGAACATGATGTCTTTTTGAGTTCTTCCCGGGTTATGCTCTCTCTTGTTTCACTACCAACAGCATATGGGTGATGACAGTCCACTCTCCTTTACTCAAACTCTTCCGCCTCTCAGGTCCAATGTCCATAATGACTATGGTTGGAGCTGAAGGGACTGGGAGAACTGTCCTTTATATGGCTCAGAATCTCCTTCCAAAAGTATGTGATCAAATGCCACAACCACCATATATTTAGAGGCGGATCCTCTCCCCACTTCCCTGCCAGCACCTACCATCCAAGTGTGATTAGAATGTCTTTACTTTGTGGGCTGTCCCTGCCCCCTTCCCTAAACATTGACAACTGACTGCAGGACATTTACCCACAATCTGAGCCAGTCTTCCTGCCACACTTCCCCAATAATGTCAACTTCCTTTTTTGCCTGTGAGGCCCCCTGTGGTATACTGGGAGGGTGTTTAACGTTGCATATATAGCCGACCTTTACTAGAACCATAAGTGGGGAACAATTTTTCAAAATGTGTTAGCTCCCTCATCCTGGCCTCTCTATATGAGGGATGCGGTCGCTAGTGTCGAATTTGAAAATATCACTCGTGCTGAGGAGTTTATATTCTGTCTGATACTGGGTAAAGGATTTAATAATGGTCTCGTGGAAAAGATCTCTAAACATTGTAAAATCTCTCTTCTCTCATGCACTGAATTGGGACACATCCATAGCCATAGGAAAATCTGTTTTATTAACAATCGGAGTGAAGAGAGAGGGGAAGGTCATGATCATTGGGATCTAGAAATGGAGTGCCACAGTTCCATGAATGGTCATATCATGTCTGACACGTAAGCCACTTTTTAGTCTCACAATTTGTGGAAGCCATAACAAGTCCCAGTGAGGCCTGCCTATATCCATGATGGGCCAATGTTTTTTCGCTTCATGGAGGGACCATTCAAAGGCTAGGGTCAGATAAGCCCTGATCAAGCAATTTTTTTATTCTTTGTATGACCGTTCTCACTACTCTCTGTCTGCCTTTCTGCCAAATATATGGGTTGGATGCTTTCTGTAGAATTTGCACATTGTATGCAGAGATTGCTACAGGAAGAGCCAGAAATAGATACAGTGTCATGGGAAGCACACTCATTTTAAGACCCATCCCTCTGCCCATCCATAAAGTAGGAAATTCCCTATCTACTCAAGTTATTCTTCACTTCTGTTATAACATAAGGGTAATTTTCCTTATAGAGCCACTGCACCGTTGTGGTAATCTGCACACCAAAGTATCTATGTAACTGGGTTGCTGCAGGAAACTAGGAGCGAGTCAGCTGCGCGCATAGCAATTCTTCGAGTTCCCCCAGGGGCACTAAGAAAAGGACGCGTGACGGAAGCAAGGAGGACTGCTTCCGAGGGACTGAAAACAGAAAAGAGGAAGAGGAGAACAACGGCGATGAGAGCGGAGAAGAAGCAGATGCGGGAGACAAGGCCGGAAGAAGAGGATCTGATGAAGAAGACGTGGAAGGTGATAGTACCTACCAGGAAGAGGTGGATGCTGAGAGGTGGAAGGCAGTGAGAACCCGTGAGAAAGACCCAGGAGCAGAGGAAACCACACCGGAGTAGAAGACAGAGAGGAAGAGCCGGAAGCAGTCAGGAAACCAAGAGGAGGAGATGAAACCGCACACAGTCCGAGCCACATTCCTGGAGGAGCGAGGTTATATGAAGTATGGTCAAATCTCAGGAGGGGCATGTGCATAGAGGATACAGGGAGGGTGATGAGTGAGGGATAGAGAAGGGGAGAGAGGAAGATTGCCGGCACATTCAAAATCACAGTGGTGGAGACTAGACCTACGCAGGTGACACAATGGCAATGCATGCTGGACACATTCAATAACCCATCCACCCGAGGTGGTAGGCCCCTCTTTCCCTCACGAGCACCCCCTATTTCCCTTTCCCCCGAGATCCCTGAAAAAACTCCTACCTGATTCTGAATATATTCCCGTTTGAGTCGAGGTGGGCTGACGGCGGTACAGCAGACCCAGCGAGGGGACACTAAAACCTGTGGGGAAAGAAAACACAGCAGAATGAAAGAAATTAGTAGAGAGAAATACCAAGAGAAGAAAAGTCAACATTCTACAGGCAGTGAAGTGACAAGAGTAAAAATATAAAAAAAAAAAAAATTAAGTACCACCCTAAACAAGTCTGTTAAGCCTGCTTATACAAGCTAACCCACCACAATCTAATAATTGTATTTGTCCATATACATGAAGAGAGGGCCTCTATCGCCTGTTCCTAAATGTTTATCCCACGGACATAATTTTAGAATTGGGCAGCCATCTTGGGATTATACAGTTCATAGTGTATTGTTATTTTACTGTTCCAAGATGACCCCTGTACTTAAAAGCATCCCCAACTTGTATCACTACAACACTGATATACTGTGAACTTTAGCTTGTGAAGCTAGTACTTACAGAGCAGCCATCTTGGAGTGGTATTGTGTGTAACATGTCATTGTTTTTACTTCTCTAAGGTGGTCAACATGTTGCTTCTGAACGTGGCAGCCATGTTGGAACTTAAAAACACCAATATACTATGTACAATATCATTGCAAGTTGGCTACCCACTGCATTATTCGAAAAAATGAAGCAACATGCTAAACTGCACGGTATTGCTTTGTTTTTTGGCTGCCAATGCAGGCTCTCTTTTTGTTGGTACTCACCAGTGTTTTAGCTGAGCCACTAACCATCTAAATATCCACATTAGATTCTGTTTGCTGTACTTGCGCTGGTCCCATAAATCAAGCTGAGAATATTGTGAGAAAGTGCCCCTTTTTGCACGATCACTCCCATTTTTTGCTGCTACATTATATTGCTTATTTTTTTACCAGTATGTGTTCTAACACCTAAAAATGTAAAAATTGATTAATCCCGGATTGGCATACTCATTTCTTTTGTATATGGTGTACAAACTAGAGTTATGGCATGGAAAGTTAAATGTCACCTATGGACTGCAGCACTTATTGTGCCATCCACTAGTGTTACAGCTGTAGCCTGACTGCTCCAGTTTCAATCTGCAACCTGTCTGTTCACAATAATCCTTTTGACAGGGTATAATCTTTCCTTTGAAATATTAATATGTCACACCTATGCAGGTCTTGTAGTCCACAAGGTGGGGTGCATGGTATTTAAATGGGGACACATAGAAATGTAATGTTCCCTTTTCCCTGTAGTGACAAGCCCTGTAAAGCTGTTTTTGCTGTGGAAGGCTTTGACTGCCCTGTGAGAAAACTAGAGTATAGATTAAAATATTAAGGGGCTTATTTACCAGCCCCGTGATGCAGGGCAGCAACGGGAAAGGGCAGAACTGCACTGTATCTACAAGATACAGCACATTTCTTTCCTCTCCCCTGTGCTGACGCACAAATTGTTGCCTAGCTCTAACGCAGGATGGTGCTAGGATGCCTGCTTTGTCAGGATGATTGTTTTTGCGCAGGAAGGTGCACCTTCCTGCACAAAAACAATCAAGAGAGGTGTTTTCCTCTTTCTATGTGTACTGCAGAAAGCAGCACACATAGAAAGAGAAAAGAAACAGGGAGAATAAATATATTTCTCCCCGTTGCATCACCTCTGAGGTCACGTAGGAATCTGAACCAATCCCAAACTTGTAAATCTGGGAATGTGTCAGATTCCTTAGCATTCCATGGGTGTTGCATGGGAACACCCACAGCAACACCCATGGAATGCTCCCTTCAAACAGTTTAATGCATGAAAGGGGTCCATATTTACAAGGCCATGAAAAGCCACGCACGTTGGCTTTGTGTGGCCTTGTAAATATGGGATGGCACACTGACACTCCGGTGGCACAGTGTGCCAGAAGGGCCTTGTAAATGAGGCCCCTAATTCTGCTATCTCTGTTTTGGAACCAGACAGAAAGATGATTCACTCACTATTTCTAATATTTGTTACCAATCCAATTTCGTGATCAAATTAGAGTTTTAGTAAACATTTAGGAAAATTCCCTGTCTGAAACTCCTGGAGGCTAATTTGCATCAGTCTGACAGCTGCTGCTCTGTAAGTGCCTAACATTACTGAGGTGTAAAAACTGCTCCTGGAGCCAAGACAATGGCTTAGGCCTGATGATATGATAGAGTTGGGGTAGAGAGTGTGATACATATCAGCTCTCCCGGGGAGGTTCCAGGAATTTCATTAACTTGAAAGGGCAGAGGTGAAGCTTACTCATTTGTAGTTTAGTGTGAGGAGAGAGCCAAGGAAGATGAAGCATTTATTCTTTAGGCCCAAGATAGCCAGATGGGTACCAGCCCAGCGGGAAGAGGAATTAATTTCAGAACCAGTTTTGTGGAGCTGAGCAGAAGGGCACTGCTCATTTCCCTAAACACATCCCTGACTGGCACACACCCCCTCCAAGGCCAGAAGGTCTTTGCCATCTTGTATTCCCTCTAGAATAGTGAATTCTTGAACAGTTTTCAATAAAACACATGGATTGTGGATCAGAAGTGGGTAGGGATGTTCCTGGGAGCCCCTCCCCATTGGTTAGGGAGTATCTGGTCTAATCCACCCACTGGCTACTGAACTGTACAAAATGGGCCTTTCCGCCAGCCCCTCAGATCACATTCTGAACATGTGGAAGAACCGAAGAAGGGCTGCACCAATTGATTCCAACCTCTGAGGAGGCCAAAAGAGCTGGACCTTCTCCAACTTGTACCCAGGACAAGGAAGTGTACTCCAAGGTTTAGTTGGCTGACCACTTGGGTGGCTTCAGGGACATAACAAGCTAAAAGAGCCCTTTTTCCTGAATTGTCCAGGGGACCAGTTACAATTGGACCTTGACTGGACCTGTTGGTGGCTTTGCCTGAAGTCCTAGGACTCTTGGTTGTGTCTAGCTGGACGTGTCCAACAATGAAACGTTGGGATTTAGAAAGGTTTTTGACTTCCAGAGGATTTCCAGGCCTCCAGAGGATTGGGACCAATCAATCAAGCCAAATTGCCCAAAGAGCAACTTTGCTGGGAAAAGAAATCAAGTTGGTTCTGCTCAGAGCTTTTTGCCACTTGACAAACCTGTTCAGCTGACCCTTTTGGCAAGCCATCTGACTTTGGTGTGACTATACGTGATACAGCCTGCATCCATGCCCAACTGGGGGATTCTGAGATCAAGAAAAGAGACTAAGGGCCTGATTCATATCTAGGTGGAGGGGAATACTCCATCACAAGTGTGATGGGTACCCCGCCTACCGTATTTCGATCCCATTATATCCTATTAGAATTGTAATATGGCGAATGGGAAATCCGTCACGTTTGTTATGGAGTAACCCATCTGCCAAACTCCAAATCAGGCCCTAAGTCCAAATGATTAAATCTTGCCCTGATGAAGGTGTGAAAAGTATTCCACTGAAGAGTAAAGCTTTTCTTGCCAAAACCAATAGCTTTAGGAGGACCTTGCTGAACGCCTGTCTGGCTCTGACAGGATTTCCTAGGATACAGTCTGCAATCTTGCCCTACAAAAATTTGACTTAAATTTCAGAGACAAAGGACCTGATTTAGATATTAGCGGATATCCTGTGTGCCAAAATCTAAATCCCATAGAATATAATGGGATTTATCTTTTCGTGGACAGGATATCTGCTATTGTTGTGACGGACTGACTTGCCGTCATTATCTACATCAGGCCCTAATTTCTAAGGAAAAATCTTTGAGCTGGACAAACCTGCCTGGTATATCCGACCTACATTCCATTGTGGTTGGCCTGATACTGTGCCTAGGTCCTGGCGACCCACCAATAGTTACATTCTTACAGATACCAACTTAATTTCTGGCCACCAGTTTCAAGTACTTTGACATTTACAGCACATTTATAATGTTAAATTCTCAATGTTGCTTTTATATGTTTATTTACTTTATTAATCTTCTAATATTATTTACTTTTCTTGACAGTTGCGGCCCCCCTAAGTAAGCTTTGAAGTTCCCAATGGGTCTGTGAGCTCCAGGTTAAGAACTGCTGATCTAGATGTTTTCTGTGTACACTTTTAAAAACGCATTTTAGCATAGCTTGTTTGGGTATTCTGTGTGGCTCAATGGTTCTGCAGTTTATGTAGTCGAGGCAGGCAGAAAGGTTTTTCATGGCAGATGGTAATACAGCACCACACCGTATTGTGGCAGATGGCGGTATACATTGGGAGAATCCAATCCTTCTCTAAGTACAGTACCACACCCAGGTTAAATGCTCTGACATACATTCCCATCTCTGTTTCTTTCCACTATCTTGTTCCTCGCCTTTGCTGCTCCCTGTTCTCTCTTTCTTCTATGTTTTTCTCTTAGTATCAATGCCAGACACCCCTCCCTGCTCTCTCCGTGCTTCCTAGTCCCACGCTGAAGTGCTTACTCAGTGAATATTTAGGTGATGTGTGCCAGAGACAGATCAAGACTTGTCCAACTGCGAAGTGAACTTTTCTCCTTCATGGTGGTGTACTCCTTGGCTTGTCTCTATCACAAACCACACCTACAGCAGTCTTCACCCACCTCGGGGTGTAAGAGTTGCATGGATGGAGAGGTGTAATGCAAAATTATGCTTGCAAAATCAGGCTAGTTTCACTCAGGTCTGTAACTTTGACAAATATTTAAACGCCTTTGACGAAAGGGGCCTTCGGGGTGCACGCCATTTGGCTGTACCTGCAGGGGCCTATATTGTGACCCTGCAGCTGGTTGCTGTGTGCTGAAGGCCTCAGCATACGGGAGCCACTCTTAAAAGGGGTTGATCTGGTGCCAAAAAAATCTACATTGTGCAGGTACTAGGTACCAAGGAGATCAATATTAAGAACGCTAAACAAAGGAAGTGAGGTTTTCATATCTGCCAACATAATAAAAGAGGAAAGTAGGAGATTAAAAAAATTATAATTGGGGAATGTATTTCTCCCATTGACTTCTATTGAAGAAGAGGCAACTGCAGGTGGTAGACAGTCAAAATAAAGGTATTTTTGTCTTTCATGAGTCTCCTGTCTGAATCTGGCGTGTTGGCATGTATGGGTTTTGGACTGCCTGACTCCAGTCTATTGACATGTTTAGGTTTTGGACTGCCTGACTCTGGTCTATTGACATGTTTAGGTTTTGGACTGCCTGACTCCGGTCTATTGGCACGTATGGGGTTTGGACTGCCTGACTCCGGTCTATTGGCATGTATGGGGTTTGGAGTTTACGCTCGTGGAAGGGCTTCAGACCCCGCCCCATCTTTGCTGTTCAGAACAGTCCCAATCACAGAGCTCCTCCATCCTGGTGTGCCCGCGCGAGGCAGCAGTGTCAGAAGACTGGGCCCGCCCCAAAGAATGGCCTTTATGGATGTGAGGTTTCAGAAAGAAAAGCATGTTCACTTAGAGAAACCACAGGTATTTATTCGTTCGGTGCCTCGCAGGCTCCACCTGCCAGACTGCGGTGCACGTGGGTGAGCAGCGCCGACAGTTTTACAAGCAGAGTCCCCTCTTCCTCATTCCGAAGACGCTCAGGCTCTCTACCAGCTCTTCCGTGCCCGCGTCGCCAGGCAGAAAGAATGCAAACAGGGCAGTGACTTCTAGGCTCGGTCTCTGTGTGAAATCGGACTCTTGCGCTCAAATTCAGTGATATAAACGGCAACACCCTAGGCCTAGAGCGAGAGTTGTAGAACTACTTTGACACGTTATTACGCATTCCTAAATGTGCCTCTTCTAAGCCTTATATAAAAATCGTCTTTTAATTCAAACCAGGCTCGGTAATAATGTGACTTCTTAACGCCGTTGTATTTTTTTAATCACCAATTACATGAATGATTAAAAGATGCATAAACACAATGCAGTCGATAACCATTAGAAAATAAGTTATCAATATATTTCTCCATGTCGAATTGAAATTGGATTTACAATATACAAACTTAATGTCTCTCTTTTTTCGTTCTTTACGAAACTACATCTGCCTTGAAGAATACGCTTTCATTTATTCCTATCACATCATTATACAATTAAATCAATCTCAGTCGTTACATATAATTGTAGTGGCAAGAATGAAGGATGCGAGGCAGCTGCATTGTGTTCAAACCGTTCTTTATTCTTTTCCTGCCACTAACAACAAGGCCCACGAGGAGCCGGCGAGAGCACCGCCGAGTCGCGTCTTCGCGCTCCGCCTTCCTTCTGTGTCTCCCGCCGCCCCCTGACGTCACGACTACCCTCGATGCGGATTGGCCGTGACGTCAGGAGGCTATAAACATTAAGGAAGGACAAACCCTGTCCCCGACGTCTAGTACGTCAACTCACGTACGACATCTCCCCTTTTAACAGAACAAGAACTTATGGAGATTCATCTCATAACAAAATCTTCGAACCTCTTGGGAGCTCGGATATGCCTCATTGGCCTACTAGAAGTATTATACTGGGGTGAACCCACCCCGACGGCGCATGCATCCTCTTGATCAGAACTCATCACGTTGTGATTGTCACTCTTCGCAGGTTCGGTCCTGCTACCATTCTGTCCTTCGACATTCGTCAAGCCGCGCCATGCTTTCTCACATCGCTCTGCACTTCCATGCCCAATTCGCTCTCTCACAGGAGACGTACTCACATACTCCTCATCACTACTGACTACATCCCTGGCTCCACGACCTTGCCACTCATCCTCATCGTCCGTGCTTTCGGTCCCACACGCACGACTACCTCTCATGATGATTTCCTCCTGACCAGCCTTGAGCCTGATGATGTCGTCCTTGCTTCGCCATCCCCTTCCTTCCAAACAGACTGCCCCTCTTGTCACTCCTTGCACCCGTACAGGGGTTTGAAACACAGACTCTCCTTTCATTACCTTGTTAGGTTTCTTCACCAATACCCAATCCCCCTTCACTATATTTTTAGTTTTGGCTCTATTCGCATTGTCAGCATACCGCTTGTTGCTTTCCTGTTTAGCCATTATTCTTTCTTTGACTCTCAATCTCTCGTCAGATACCCCCTCATTTTCCTCCCTCATGTCATACCACTTATTGAATTTGGGGGTAAGCTCACTCATGCATCTTCTCCCTCTCATCAAGTAGAATGGAGTGTGTCCCGTAACTTCACTGGGCGTGTTGTGAAAAGTGTGTACTTTGTCTGCTAGAAACGCTTTCACATCCATATGGGAGGCGACTGCCTGTTGCACGCCCTCTTTGAGGAACCTATTCATCCGCTCGACCTGCCCATTGCTCTTTGGGCTGTACAGCGGGGTCTTCTCCTGCTTAATCCCTAACCTGGACAGAAAATCCTTCATCTGCCTGGACACTAGCTGGGTGCCATTGTCGGAAACCATGATCTTTGGCTGCCCCTCAATCGCGAAAATTTTCGTCAATGTCTTGATCACTCGTTCAGTGGTAACTTCCCTGACGAACTTGTAGTGAATCCATTTGGAGAAGTAATCCGTGAGGACGATGAGATGTCTACACTCGTCTGGTAGCAGTGTGAATGGGCCCGCGAAATCAATGGCAATCTTGTTCCATGGGCTGGCAGGAATGTCCACCAGTTGCAGCTCCCCTTTTGCCGTCTTCCAATGCTTGTCGGCCCTTAAGCACGGTCCGCACCGATCAATGAAGCTGCAGACGTCGCTGCATATCCCTGGCCACCAGTAGTACTGTTTGAGGAGATTTTTTGTAGCGGTACTGCCCGGGTGACCCTTATGGGCAATCCTGATTAACTTGTCTCTCAAACTTTCCGGAGGTACAAACAGTTCGTGCCTCTTCACAAAGCCGCCCTCAATGGTGAGTTCTGGGCTGACCTGTTGAAAACTCCTGAGTGCTCCGTGCAAGTTCCGGACCGGGGGCCATCGAGACGTCATGTGGTCCATCACCCTTCGAATAGTCGTGTCCTTCTCCTGAGCCGTCAACCACTCTTCCTCCGATATAGATCCCTCGCACATGGCTGTAGCGTCAACCATTGCTACCACGCATTCCGTGTCATCCAGGGAAGCGTCCTCGTCACCCGTGACTGGTATGCGCGATAGGCAATCCGCCCTGCAGTTGAGGCCACCCTTGATGTGTCTGATGTTGAAGTGATATTCTTGCAACTTGGACAGTAAACGTAGGAGCCTCGAGCTGGCTTTGCCATTGCCACGTCCTTTCCCGTCCATCATGTATATCAAGGGTTTGTGGTCAGTGACCAGTTCGAACTCCCTGCCCCACAGATAGTTCCTCAGTTTCTCCACGGCCCAGACGCATGCGAGCGTCTCCCGCTCGATGGTGCTGTAGTGCTTCTCTGCTTCGTTCAATGATCGGGATATGAATGCCACTGTGTTCTCCTTCTTCCCTTGAAATTGGCAAAACACTGCGCCGATGCCCTTGGCACTAGCGTCAACCGTGATTACGTTCCGGAGATCCTTGTTGTAAGGCTGTAATATTGGAGCCGCGGCGATTGCCTGTTTGACGGATTCAAAGGCATCATTTTGTTCCTGCGCCCACGTGTACTTTTCGTTCTTCCGTAGCAGTTTCCTTAGAGGTTCCACGGTGGTCGCGTATCCTTGCATGAACTTGGAATAGTATTCACTGAGTCCCAGGAACGATCGTAAGGCGTCCTTGTCTCCTGGGCAAGGGGCATCTCGTATGGCCCTCACTAAATCATCTTTAGGCGCAATGCCATTTGGAGTAAGCACATGCCCTAGGTATTCTATCTTCCCTTCCATGAACTTGCATTTGTCCTTGGAGACCGTCATCCCCTTTTCTTTTAGCACCTCCAGCACCCTGCCTAGCAGTTCCAGGTGCCCCTCCACATCTTCCGTGTGTATCAAAATGTCGTCCTGGAAGGCTTCAACTCCCTTCATATCGCGGAATAGAAGATCCATCAGCTTTTGGAAGACGCCCGAGGCCGATGCAAGGCCGAACGGAAGACGGACGTATCGGTATGCTCCAAACGGGGTAATAAAGGTGGTCAATTCCTTGGAATCCTCCGTGAGACATACCTGGTGGTATGCGGACTTCAGGTCTATCAGGGTGAAAAATCTCGATCCTGATGTGGAAGCTAATATCTCCTGAATGTTGGGCAGAGGATGGCAATTCACCAGGATATTTCTGTTCAAGGATCGCAGGTCAACACATAACCGAATGTCCCCTGTCCTCTTCTTCTTAGACACCACGATTGCGGACACCCACTCTGATGCACCTGCTTCCTCTATTACTCCTTCCACTTTCAGCCTATCCAGAACAGCTTTCAGCTCGCCCCTTACAGAAAGAGGAATCGTTCTGACCTTGTGCTTAATTGGTATGGCACCCTCTTTCAACCGTATGGCATGCACAAAACCCCTTACACACCCTACCTTGTTTTCGAACACGGAATCAAATTCATCGAGGACCTCAGCTAATCCTTCATGCAAATCCTCAGGCTGCACATAATTGACCCAATCATCTCTCAGAACTATGGGATCTTCTGCCCCAGGGACTAGCACCACACCCAGCTTCGCCAGGTCCTTCCACCCCACAAGGCTCCTCCCTTTTTCAGCTACATATATCTTTGTTCTCACCGTGCGCCCTCGAAAGGTGAGGGAGTCCCAGAAGTACCCCCTCATCACTATGTCATGTTCCCCAAAGGCCTTTGGATTCGCATCCGTCTCATGCAGTCGTACATCCTGCCATTTCAAATCAAATGTCCTATCAGAGATCAGGGTAAGTGGGGAACCGGAATCAGCCGTAAATGGCAATTCAACCGCACCAATCATGACAGAGCCAATGGGCCCCTTCACTCTTCCGTCCTCATCATAAATGGACAACACAATGTCCGCATCCGCATCCATGTCACTCTCGCTCACCGAGCTCACTCTCATGCCCGTACTGTATTTCTTGGCTTTACATACGGCCGCAAAGTGGCCCATCTTCCTGCATTTAGAACAGCTTTTGGACAAGGCAGGGCAAGTCCTGCTGTCCGCTAAGTGGTCCCTTGACCCGCATCTAAAACAAGCGAGCGACCTCCTGCCTCCCCCTCTATCACTCGTCGCCCTGTCTGGAGTCTTGGGCGCATGTTTATGCTTGTCCTGCACATAGAACACATTTGAAGCCTGACTAGTGCTCGCCAGTTCCTTAGAAGACATCATGGAGCGTTCCACTGCCTTTGCAATGGCCATCACTTCTTTCAGTGAAGGATTCCTGCATGCAAGCAACCGTTCCTGCACTTTCTTCGAATAGCAGTAGAACACCACCTGGTCTCTGATGTACGTATCAGTCATCTCCGCAAATTCACAGTCTTGGGCCAAAACTCGTAAGCACGCAATGTACTCTTCGATAGTCTCTCCTTCCTCCTGTTTCCGCATTGCGAATTTGTGGCGCCCCACCATGATGTTACACTCCTCAGCATACTGCAGCTCAAGTCGCTTAACAGCCTCCTGGTATTCATTTAGAGGAGTAGTAGCTCCAGGGGCATTCATATAAACCGGCAAGCTATCAAAAACCTCCTGGCCTGCCTTCCCCAACAGTCCGAATAACAGCGACTTTTTCCGCTCGGGGCTATACCCCTTACCATCAATGGAGACGATATAGTTCTCAAATGCGCGCAGCCATCCCTTCCATTTCATGCACGGCTTACCAGGAGAGTCCAGGAAGAGAGGAGGCACGCAGATATGACCGGTCTGCGACATGACAGAAAAGCGGGCACCGCTCCCGGAGAGACCACTAGATATAGGTGCAGCAGCGACTATGGAAGTCTCCTGGGCAGCGCGGGATGATACCCCAAGACGTCGGACAGCCGAGGACCACCAGTATACGGGCCACCTCCTATACGGTGTGCACAAGTGGGCAGGAACCCCGGGGCGCAGGCCTATTTCCTGGTCCTCACGTGGCAGGGATCGTCAGATATCGGTCGCTTGGGGCTCCCCAGCATCAGCTTACAGAGAGCAGTGCATGTGGTCGTCGGCGGGGAGACATCAGCGCGCCCCATTGACATCAGGAACCATCAGGCATGGAGGGCTTCACTCGTGGGCCATGTTAGAAGCTGTGACCCTCGTCGCCATTTGTAGTGGCAAGAATGAAGGATGCGAGGCAGCTGCATTGTGTTCAAACCGTTCTTTATTCTTTTCCTGCCACTAACAACAAGGCCCACGAGGAGCCGGCGAGAGCACCGCCGAGTCGCGTCTTCGCGCTCCGCTTTCCT
This sequence comes from Pleurodeles waltl, assembly GCF_031143425.1. NCBI lineage: Eukaryota > Metazoa > Chordata > Amphibia > Caudata > Salamandridae > Pleurodeles > Pleurodeles waltl. The sequence continues at coordinate 405,617,831 of NC_090440.1, forward strand.
TCTGTGTCTCCCGCCGCCCCCTGACGTCACGACTACCCTCGATGCGGATTGGCCGTGACGTCAGGAGGCTATAAACATTAAGGAAGGACAAACCCTGTCCCCGACGTCTAGTACGTCAACTCACGTACGACAATAATATATATGAATTCAATTCTTCATGTTTAATTCAGTTGTAAAAACTAAAGCTTCGTCCTAATCGCTAAAAAAAAAGGATTCCATATGTCAGTCAGTGTACTCCATACGTTCCTGCGCACTCTGGTTCTCTCTCCAGCTGCACAACATTAATGAATGCTAAACATGGGCAAAGCCACAGTGCCTTCAGAACAGTGAAGCCCCCCTGAGAAAGCAGTAATTACTGGAGGAATTAGCATTTCCTGTTCTGATTCCCCTGGTAATCCCCTGTGCTCCCCGGATTTTAACATGGAGATTCACTGTGTGAAAATTAGCAAATGAGTGAAAACACCGCTTATCTCATAATTCTGATGAGACCAGTAGCAGCAGTTTTACTATATTTTCATGTTGGTCCAATGTTGTGGTTGTTGTAGGCCGTATTAGTGCTACTTGACAGTGTGGTGTAGAAACTTAGCCCCACATCATGATGATGTTGAGAATGTGCACAATTCTCGTAGGATAAATGGTGTACTTATCCTGATGCAGAAAAAATGGCAATGGAAGAGTTGTGACTGACGCTAGATGTTAGCTATTCTCTGCTCGATTTTGGTACATGTCATTTGGTTATGAAAAAATATGCTCAGGGTACGCAGAGGCGCATTTATTCAGAATGTACAAGCCTTCCCTTGGGCCTACTTCCCGGTTCTCGGCTTCGAGAGTTCCTGAATTGACTTGTTCTGTTTAGAGATATGTTCATAATCAACAACAGTTCAGAGATTTTTGATGTTCTAATATATTGATAGTATATTGTTGGCTAATTATGGTGTTTGTTGCTGCTTTGCTGTGTTTTATTTTGATAAACAAATATTAGAAACAAAGTACTCAACATGATGCAATGAAATGGCAGCTTGTGAGAGTAACCCTGGCCCTTGTCCCTAAGTTCCATGTGCGATGATGCACAAAAGTTTTGATTTAACTTTGCCATGTCCCTCCCAAGAGCCAGTAGAGTGTTGTGATGGGTTTGATGTGGTAGCAGTTCTTTCAAGTGAGGACCAATCTTTCTGCATATTTTGCACTGATTGTTATCTCTTAACACAGTTTTGGGATAAGCTAGTTTAGCTCACCTTACATTACTTTTATCAACAAAAGAACTGTTCATACTAAATCAGTGTTTCTTTGAAGGAGTAGCAGGTCATTGGGAACAAGACTCTTGAAAGTTGTTTCCTTTGAGCACTGAATAAAGGCAGTTCAGTGTTGGTTCGATAACCTCTGGCCTCCTCAATATTAGCACTGGATTGGCCATCAGTTTTAGGTTGGTTTTCAACTACATGAAAAACATCAGCAGAATAGGAAGCATCCCTGATGGCATCCTGTCACTGGCCCACGAAAAGAACAAAATCACCAAGAATACATCCTTTCACCTACATCCTCTCTGCGGAGTATGGCGTCTGCTACTCCTGCTGCAAGGGCTCACTTGCGCGTTGGTCCTCTTGAGCATGTATTCCTGCAGTGGAATACATGTGTAGCTCCTCAACAAGATGATATCCACTCTTCAACTGCCTCGTGTGGCCTGCCCCAACCTAAGAATGAAACACAGCTTACGCCACTCCGGCGTTGATGGCCAAGTTCAGTGAAGGACCTAATTCAAAACACTCTGCCTGCTGCAAAACGATATGCCTGATTGACCACTAAAATACCTCACCAATTGGATGATGCCTGACGTGCACGTTTAACAGAGAAGGTTATCTTCCAAAACAGAATTTGCATTCACCTGGAAATCGACCCTGCACACTCATGACCCTTCCTCAAACAATCCTCTTTATCTGCCTCTGCACCATGAAGGAACCTAGAAGAAATTCAAGAAAAGACTGAAAACCCACCTGTTGTATCAGATATTTAAACATAGTAATTGTTAATTTTCTTTTAAGGATCTTAGTTATGTGAGGGTGATTTGGGATTGGCCTGCAACTGGCTAGGATCTTGAGGCTGACAGCAGGTTCAATCAGTGGCAGAGCACTGATTGCCTCCATCCGGTAGTCAGAGCCTTTCCTTTTGAGGAAGGACACTAGAACAGGCACTGGGAAACATTCTTTTATATAAAGGTGGACCAAGTCCAAGAAGAAAACTGGATATTTCCACCTTGCTTGCTGAAATTCCTCTCTTTGCCTGTTTCCAAGGCTTTAAAAGTCGAAGCTGAGGCATTGGGATTGAGAAAGCATAGGTCTATTCTTCTGGGCTGTGTGCTCATATTTTGATATAGTTATTTCGCAAGTTGATCATGAAGTACCGCCTGTTGTTGGATGGAGTGTGATTCTTAGCTTCTGGGATGATTGATTCACAAAAGATATAATTAATTTGCCTTGTTTGGTTGGGTGCTTTGTCAATGTGCTGCCCAAATCTGTTGTTGCTCCTTTTTTTGCTCTTTGGTATTTTCAACTGTGGATTCTGAACCAATTTATATCGGTGTCATCATAAGATGGACACCATTGGTGTTCCAGGTAATGGCCACTATTTCTAGGTGTGGCTGGATGGCGCAGCTGTAAATTAAATTATTATTGTTATTATTATTATTGTTATTATTATTATTATGTGGTGCTTGGATTACTGTGAATCAACAATTATTTTATATTTCAAAAGTATACGGAACAATTGGGCAGTAAGTTCTTTACCTCGTAGATTCAGTGGGTATTCTCTGTGTACAAAAACCCTTGCTTTTATTTGTGGTAATCACTCGTGTAGACTTCTTCAAATGCTTCTTTCAGGACTCAAAATGCACGCTGGACCTACTGGCTTTGGCAATATTTGTGATCTGCAGTGTACTCCTGGGTGTATATTTTGTGATGTTCTGTTGCTTCTCTTTTTGATATGAGTGGATGCTTCAAGTAGGGTTGTTATGCTGTTATGGGCATGCATTGGTCAGCGCTCAGGATCTGTGTTATCTGTTTGGAAACCTAAGTACAGTGATGCAGATTTTCTGGAAGTCAGTTTTATTGTATTTTTGGAAATATTCAGACTGAGACCGGGGATGCCTGTGTGTTATTGCAGGGAAGAGGGGCGTGCCGTGTCATGGGAGATGGGGCGTAATTACTGAATGTAGGAAGTTGGCTCTGTATGCACTATTTCAAAGTAAGAAATAGCATGCACAGAGTCCAAGGGTTCCCCTTAGAGGTAAGATAGTGGCAAAAAGAGATAATTCTAATGCTCTATTTTGTGGTAGTGTGGTTGAGCAGTAGGCTTATCAGAGGGTAGTGTTAAGCATTTGATGTACACACAGGCAATAAATGAGGAACACACACTCAAAGATAATTCCAGGCCAATAGGTTTCTATATAGAAAAATATATTTTCTTAGTTTATTTTTAAGAACCACAGGTTCAAGATTTACAAACAATACTTTAAATGAAAGGTATTTCACTTAGGAACTTTAGGAACTTTGAATTAGCAAAATAGCATATACAGTTTTCACACAAATGGCAACAAGCTATTTTAAAACTGGACACTGCAATTTTCAACAGTTCCTGGGGGAGGTAAGTGTTTGTTAGTTTTACAGGTAAGTAAACCACCTACAGGGTTCAAAGTTGGGTCCAAGGTAGCCCACCGTTGGGGGTTCAGAGCAACCCCAAAGTTACCACACCAGCAGCTCAGGGCCGGTCAGGTGCAGAGGTCAAAGTGGTGCCCAAAACACATAGGCTTCAATGGAGAAGGGGGTGCCCCGGTTCCAGTCTGCCAGCAGGTAAGTACCCGCGTCTTCGGAGGGCAGACCAGGGGGGTTTTGTAGGGCACCGGGGGGGGACACAAGTCAGCACAAAAAGTACACCCTCAGCGGCACAGGGGCGGCCGGGCGGAGTGTACAACCAGGCGTCGGGTTTGCAATAGGTTTCAATGGGAGACCCAGGGGTCTCTTCAGCGAAGCAGGCAGGCAAGGGGGGGGGCTCCTCGGGGAAGCCACCACCTGGGCAAGGGAGAGGGCCACCTGGGGGTCGCTTCTGCACTGGAGGTCGGATCCTTCAGGTCCTGGGGGCTGCGGGTGCAGTGTCTTTACCAGGCGTCGGGTTCTTTGAAGCAGGCAGTCGCGGTCAGGGGGAGCCTATGGATTCCCTCTGCAGGCGTCGCTGGGGGGGCTCAGGGGAGTCAACTCTGGCTACTCACAGGGTCGCAGTCGCCGGGGAGTCCTCCCTGTAGTGTTGGTTCTCCGCAGGTCGAGCCGGGGGGCGTTGGGTGCAGAGTGCAAAGTCTCACGCTTCCGGCGGGAAAAGTGTGTTCTTTAAAAGTTGCTTCTTTGTTGCAAAGCTGTTTCTTCTTTGGAGCAGAGCCGCTGTCCTCGGGAGTTCTTGGTCCTTTAGATGCAGGGTAGTCCTCTGAGGCTTCAGAGGTCGCTGGACCCTGTGGAACGCGTCGCTGTTGCAGTTTTTCTTGAAGTGGGGAGACAGACCGGTAGAGCTGGGGCCAAAGCAGTTGGTGTCTCCGTCTTCTCTGCAGGATTTTCAGGTCAGCAATCCTTCTTCATCTTAGGTTGCAGGAATCTAGTTTCCTAGGTTCTGGGGAGCCCCTAAATACTGAATTTAGGGGTGTGTTTAGGTATGGGAGGGCAGTAGCCAATGGCTACTGTCCTTGAGGGTGGCTACACCCTCTTTGTGCCTCCTCCCTGAGGGGAGGTGGGCACATCCCTATTCCTATTGGGGGAATCCTCCAAAATCAAGATGGAGGATTTCTAAAGGCAGGGGTCACCTCAGCTCAGGACACCTTAGGGGCTGTCCTGACTGGTGGGTGTCTCCTCCTTGTTTTTCTCATTATCTTTCCTGGACTTGCCGCCAAAAGTGGGGGCTGTGTCCAGGGGGCGGGCATCTCCACTAGCTGGAGTGCCCTGGGGCATTGTAACACAAAGCTTGAGCCTTTGAAGCTCACTGATAGGTGTTACAGTTCCTGCAGGGGGGAGGTGTGAAGCACCTCCACCCAGAGCAGTCTTTTGTTTCTGTCCTCAGAGAGCACAAAGCCCCTCACCACATGGGGTCAGAAACTCGTCTCTCAGCAGCAGGCTGGCACAGACCAGTCAGTCCTGCACTGAACAATTGGGTAAAAATACAGGGGGCATCCTCTGTGTGCATTTTTTAATAAATCCAACACTGGCATCAGTGTGGGTTTATTTTTCTGAGAAGTTTGATACCAAACTTCCCAGTATTCAGTGTAGCTATTATGGAGCTGTGGAGTTCGTTTTTGACAGACTCCCAGACCATATACTGTTATGGCTACCCTGCACTTACAATGTCTAAGGTTTTGCTTAGACACTGTAGGGGCATAGTGCTCATGCACATATGGCCTCACCTGTGGTATAGTGCACCCTGCCTTAGGGCTGTAAGGCCTGCTAGAGGGGTGACTTATCTATACCTATAGGCAGTGTGAGGTTGGCATGGCACCCTGAGGGGAGTGCCATGTCGACTTAGTCATTTTCTCCCCATCAGCACACACAAGCTGGCAAGCAGTGTGTCTGTGCTGAGTGAGGGGTCCCTAGGGTGGCATAAGACATGCTGCAGCCCTTAGAGACCTTCCCTGGCATCAGGGCCCTTGGTACCAGGGGTACCAGTTACAAGGGACTTACCTAGGTGCCAGGGTTGTGCCAATTGTGGAAACAATGGTACATTTTTAGGTGAAAGAACACTGGTGCTGGGGCCTGGTTAGCAGGGTCCCAGCACACTTCTCAGTCAAGTCAGCATCAGTATCAGGCAAAAAAGTGTGGGGTAATTGCAACAGGGAGGCATTTCCTTACACTGAACCAGCGCTGGGCTGTATTGTAAAATATACTCATTCTGAGTGAAACTAAGCATACATTTGGACGGGCCAGATAGGGGGGCCATGCTTTTGTAATTGCAATCAAAATGCAATTTTTATTTTTAACAGTGGCCCAGTTTCGTGCTCTTCAAAACTGCACATTTCGTCTTAAAGCCTTCTCGAATTCATTTCTTGATGGTGTTGCAACAGATGTAGCTAAACGTCGTCGAGCCAGGAAGGGGCTGTGCACACATTAAAAGCCTGTACACCTTGAAATCCTGCCTCTGCCCTCGGCTGCCGCATGCACACCGAGTGTGTGCTCAAGGAGCCTGAATACAGTCCCAATGAGCGCCCTGCACTCCAGGATGCTGCCAGCGCCCTTAAACAAAGCCATGACTCCCCCACACCTACTCTCTGCAAATAGGAGGGTGAGTCGGTGGTGTGCAGCCGCAGCGGAGTGTGTGCACTGTGAAAGTGACGCCTTCTAACACCAGTCTTCTGTTTTTGGACCAGACGTGTGTGTTTTGTACACGCCACTAGACAAACAAACAACCACTTGGTCAAGTCTGAAGTATGACTCTCTGTTGAAAGATATCAGCTCGGGATCATGCCTTGCAGTAAATTTGTAGTTACACAAACGTAAACATGTATGTCTTGGTCGCGTCGCCAGAACAAAAGATCTCATAAGAATGTTAAAGGTTTACATTGCATGGCCTTTGGCTATTCTCGTTATTTTATTCTGACATCTTTTGTTTTAATTTTGCATTTAATTTTACAGGTTTTTGCAACATTGTATAACGAAGGTTTATTATTGCCAACATTGTATAACGAAGGTTTATCATCGCCGCATCTATTCCGTCTTAACCTAACTACACCGTTTATAACGACACGGTCTGCTAGTTTAGCAACGTGCAGATGTGCATCGGCACCTCCAGGGACGACACCAATTGCACTTTTCATGGCATTCCAAAGGGTGTGCGTTTTATGCAGCAGCCTCAAGATTTAGGAAAGCAGCAATTGCGCCTTCTGTGGTTAGTGGGAGCAGCTCTTCCCTTCCTTTCCGACAAGCTTCCATTTTGGTGTAGTTCTTTATATGCATGGTGTTCATGGTAGAGTGCCTGGTACAATTATGTAATAAATTACCAGCGGAGATTGACGTAAATACAGTCATTTTCTCATCATCTTATTTGGGTTTAGCGCTTTTCCAGGTGTTAAAGATTGGTCTTTTTGAATAGATTGTGACGCTATTACTATTGATTGACTGCTAATGTATTGTCCTTGTGCTCAGACTTTGAACTGGCAATGAGACTGAGTTTACTGGGTAGCACTACTGTCCAAATGATGCTTCATGAAAGTTGATGGAGTTGACCTAAACCTCAACAGTTCTTCATTGATTGGACAACCACATATGAATTTTCTAGATCATCATTCGCATCATGAGATGGTTTTGAAGGTCCAACATTTTTTTTTTTTTTTTTTGTAATTTTTAGCTGTGATGCGAAATGTTTATGTTGTGGTCTTTTTGGTGCAATTGTGGCTCATTGCCTATGTAAAGTGAAATACATATATTTTGATATCTAAAAATCAAAGTAGTTGTTGATAATCTCTCTTGCATATTTTTGTGAATATTTGGTTGGTATCTTGAACAAGCTTTGAGGAAGCCCACAGGTTTTGCCAATGGGCGAGGTAATTATTGGCTTTGCTGGTCGGATGATGAACAGAAGGGATCGTTAATCAATTAATAATATGCCAAGAGTACAAGGGAAAATATGCAGAATCGATCGATGAGGATGAGGGAAAGGAAGAAAAACGAAAATGATGTTAAGTTACGCGTTAAAAGGACACATTGGTCACCACCTCGTGAGCGTGCCAGCTTGGACCTGAAATTAGCACTCATTGTAAAGTGTTAAAAAAAGAGCCAGCCACGAGGCACACCTAAAAAAGAGCCAAAAGCAATTAGGTGCACACCATTCACTGCAACTCACAAACCTTACACACTGGTGGTGGCATCTTTTACAACAATTCAGCCTAAAGCATCGACTCTCAAAATGAGGAAATCGCTCACTGTACAGCAAAGGGACCAAAGGCAGCGAGCATGTGCCTGAAACCAAGTGTGAACACCATTAAAGCCCAGGAAGAGAATGTGAGGGATTTAGCAGGCTAGCAAGTTAAACATTACCCCACCTAAGATGTTACAACGCACATAAAACCTATTGGGGCGTATTGTGAATTTCTTCAGACTTTAAGGCCTCCCGGTGTACATGTATGACGTGCATTATTCATACGTTCTTTTTTTTCTTCTTTAGAGCATGGGTGGGGGCTGAGAACAGGACGCTAAAAAGGCACTATCAAGCGGTCATCACTGGCCATGTCATTACACTTTTTTATGCTTCCGTCGATTGTGGGGGAAAAGGAAGGGTGAATGGTGGGGGAAGAAAAAGCAGGGATGTGGGAAAGAGAATCAGAGGTGGGTGGCAGGGCAAAAAGCAAGGAGGACAGTTAAAAAGCAACACTGACAGGGAGGGGGGACAGGATAAGAATCAAGATGAACTGTCAATGAAGCAACACAAATGGGCAAAGAAGCAATACAAGTGGATGAGAAGAGAAGAAGCAACACAGACAAGGGAGGTGGGAGTTGGAGTGGGAGAAGCAAGAAACTAAAAATAATAGGCCCATATTTATACTCCTTTTGCGCCAAATTTGCGTAATTGTTTTTTTACACAAATTCGGCGCAAACCTAACTCCATATTTATATTTTGATGTTAGACACATCTAACGTCAAAATATACAGGTTGCACCATTTTTTCGATGAGTGAACCTACCTTGCTTCAATGAGATGCAAGGTAGGCGTTCCCTTCCAAAAAATGGTGCTATCCCCATATCCCCATATTTATCCCCCCATGCTAAAATGACACGCGGGTGGGAGGAGGGGCTAAATAATGGTGCTAAGCTTGCTTATCACCATTATTTAACACCTGGGTCAGACCAGGCATTAGACGACCTGTAGACCCATTCCCATAGTTAAACACCATGCAATGGGTCAACAGGTGCCCTCCCCAAGCCCCAGGAACACCCCCAACCCACACCAGAGGGACCCCGGAGGATAGGGGACCCCATCCCAGGTATGACCAGGTAAGTATTTTTTAACTATTTTGTTTTTGCCATCGAGGGCCCTAACTTGAGGCCCCCTGCATAGCACAGGGTGCAATGGCCAGCTCAGAGGACACTTGTCCCCTGTGCTGGCCATTGGGGTGGTGGGCATGACTCCTGTCTTTCCTAAGACAGGAGTCATGTTTTTGGTGGTTGTGTGCCAGGAAATAGCGCTAGTCTGGTTAGAGGCATTTTTTTTGCCTCTAACTAGGCTAGCATAATTTTCTGACGCACAACCCCCTCCTTCTCTAACGCAACCCCCATCCTGCTAGAGTCTTTTTTTTAAGACCCTAACTCAAGTTTAGTGCTGGCTTGCGCCAAACTATTAATATGGTGCCCGGCTGGCATTGTTAAAGACGCAAGCCGGCTCTATACTTTTTGGTGCAAAACTGTGCTCCCACAGTTTTGCACCAAAAAGTATAAATTCAGGCCATAGTACCTCAATCATAGTGTCAGCAGCAGAAGGCTCGTAATACATCTGAAGCAATCAGTACTTGGTCTGTGCTCCTGCTGAAAGAGGAGGAAGTTAAAAAGGCTAGCACAACCAAAAGAGAAGGCAGCAAATGAGAGTGACAGTGAAGTCTATGAATGGTAAGCAATGGATGGGCTCCAAGCCTGTAGGAAAACACAGTATCTCTCGAAAGTGTGATCCTGGCACAGGCGAGACCAAAACAATCTGTGCATTCATTCATTGCCACAGATGAACTTGGTAGATAAGTGTTCAAAAAGAATTATAAAAATAATAAAAGTAAGACCGTCAAGGGTACTTTTTGATATAAATGCATCTTCTATGAGAGCAGCAACTGCACCTATTATGAGATCCTTAAATGTATGCCAGTAACTAGGGCCATGACCCTCTGTACCGCCTAAAAGATCCTTCATTCCCAAGGGGCTCTGATTCTGAGCAAACTCATGTACTCCTGCCTGCCCACACGATGTCTGCACTCTGCCACTCTTAACCTGACCATTGTTCCCTGAGTCAGGCGAGATAGACGGAGGGGTGGGGATGGGTGGGCAGAGGGGATACGCGTGATCCTTCGGGGCTCAGGCACCTTCCCTCTGGAAATCCCTTCCTCTCTCTATTTGAAACATTCAAAACTACCTGCTTTTCAGGAAATCCCTTAGGACCTGGCTTTTATTTCCATCTAGGCCCGTTCCCCTTTCGTTTGGGGCGCTGGCAGCTGCAGTCATTTGTCCTCTGTGTCTCGCACTAGGAAGGCCCATTGCTGGGGCAGCAATGCCCTCTACTAGTTTCATAACATAACATTTTCAGGACATCCTACATGTAAATTAGCACTGCTGCAGGACTGGCATGCCACCATAATGTCCGCTGTACTGATATTGGTGTTCTGACTTTACTGCTTTTTTGTTGGCTAGTACGACACCTCTAGGAGTAGCCTACTACAGATTGCTAGGATGCGACGAGAATGCTGATTTATTTTCATTAATTGTTTGATGCTGTGCGATTCTTAAAAACGGTTGGAAACTGCTAATGATGGAGTGGACAGTTTAGAATGGGTCAAAGCTGATGGATGTGCAAATACTTCTATTTGCACAGGGATCGGAATTTAACCACCTGCCTCAGGACCTACATGGTAAGTATGGTACATGAAGTATGGTAGTTGGAGGATAACATGACCAAGGACCTGATTACGAGTGGCCTGGAATGGTATCTCCATGGGACGTACCACTCTGAGTGGTCCTAATTTGGCCAGTGGTTACAAACCCAAAATGATTGGGTCCATGAACTCCAGACCTTAAAATTCCAGGCCCAGGGACCCCAGACCACAAAACCTGTCTGTGGTGTTGCGGGGCCCCGGACAGCTACATCATCTGGCCTTCACCCAGGTACTTCACACCTCACCCTCTCTGCTTTCCCCAAGCTCGCAGCACCCACACCAGGGGCTTTAAGAAAACCCCTGCAACCATTTATCACCAGCTTCAAGCAGATGGCAAAATAATGTGGATTTGGACACGGGGATTGGCCTAGGACGGGTTAAACATGATTTTAGGCCAAATATTCTGGATCTACATGTTTCTCTTCCATCACACCTTTGCTTCACGCAGTGCTTAAGTGCAGCCACAAGTGGGCTGGAGCATGATTGGAACGCACCTTAAAACCATGCATGGCACCAAACCGCTTCCAACATAGACTACCCCACAAACCACATAAACTGACAAACCGTGCTCAACAAACTGGGTTGTTATTTACTTACTGAAAGCGCATTGAAGTCTTGTTAGAGGTAGAAATAGCTGTACAAATGCAACAGTGCCACTCAGTTCAAATCGTTACTTAGCTATACCCTTCCCTATTTGTTTATAGCCAATGTTTTTGATGTCCTGATTTGTTTACCCCAGGATTGTTGAATTCCGAAGTAATAAACTAATCTGTAAACAGAACGTTACGTTATTTTTAGGATAAGAATATCAGGTTAGACTGTTATTGTTAGTTACATTTCATGTTATGTTGGTTGCTTGTTTAATGGTTAAACCACCATTTGAGCTCTTCAAAAAGCAGGGACAAGATAGAGGGGGCAGGAGAGTAAAGGAAGATTAGAACAAAAACTAGAAGAGAGGGTCTTACGTCACTGTAATTGCTGCAAAGCAGGTGGTGATTTTCGGAGAGGTGCCCAGACTTCAAAAATTTTACAGCAAGTGCTGGTGGAAACGCTAACTAAAAGCAAACTGTACCTAACCGAACGTTGAGTCACAGCAATAGAAAGGAGTAGAGCTCCTTCTCCTGGACAATATTTGTAATCTTGACTTCTGAAGCGGTGCTCTAGCAATGAAGGTGGATTGGTCGTTGCTGCCATCACGTGTTAGGTCTGGCATTAGCAAAGATCTTTATATTAAAAATAATAATATTTGTACTATGCTTACAGAGGATTTTAGCCAACCCTCTTTATCTATCGGCCTGTTTTTGTCTCATTCATATTTTGTTCGACTTTAATTTTTTCTGTTCTTTCTGAAGGAAAGTACGTTGTGTGTGTGTCTGGTCTTTTTGAAAGAGAAGAACGCTGTCACTCACAGTGAAGTTAGTCAAAGTCGGAAGTGAACTGACTCATTGACCAAATGTGTGGGCTGTAGTGGGTAGAATTAAAATGTGACTGGCACAATAACAGACCAAAAGCCACACGTGTAACAATAAAATAAGGACATTTAAAATCATAAATTTTTCAGTTTCTTCACAGTGGGTTCTATGTATAACAATCTTACTAATGGTAAGCCACTATAAGAAATTGGAATATTACTTGGGGTGGGTGGCTACCCTCCTCAAGGAATTATCAGAGCGCTTGTCAGAGTCAACCCTCCGAGTCAGTGTTCCCCAACCTTTTGACTTCTGTGGACCCCCACTTTATCATTACTGGTACCCGTGGACCCCCAAAGAAACATTATTGGAATCCGGAGACCCCCACAGAGTCATCACTGGATGCCAGGGACCCCAACCTAAACATTGTTGATGATTTGAACTGCAAAACAATACACAAAAATACAGAAACAAGTATTCCATCAAACACATACACAAATGAGAACACTTTTAATGTAATTTGCAAACAAATAAAATGATAAAAATAAATATTTTAATTTTATAGGAAGATTAGAGCTTTTGTAGATTTAATTGAAGCAAATACATCATCCATACTATATTCTGTTTGATGGATGTTCACTGCTCCCACAAATTAATCCGAGGACACTAAACAATTTTTAACCTTCAATTTCAAATTCCATGACATTTACAGTACTTTAAAAAAATTAGAGTTGCATGTTTAGCAACTTTATTTAGATACACTTTATTAATCTGTTAATATCAGTTAATTATGTGAGCAGTCACGGACCCCCTGAGGAGGCTTTGCGGACCCCCAGGGGTCCCCAGACCACAAGCTGGGAAGCACTGCTCCAAGTCACTAAAGTACCTGAGCTCAACCCCCTGGTAACATTGGTTCAGAGGAGACAGGCTTAACTTAGAATGATGAGTAAAGTATTTATGCAGTACCAAAACATTAAGGTCAAAATGCAACACAATAAACATGCCAAACTGAATTAGAAAATTAAAAAACTTAATAAACAAAATTATACTAAAATGACAAAAATCCAACAAGGGAAATTCAGAGATATGAACTTGAAATGTTTTAAGTATGAATAGCGACAAGAAGCACAATGGGCCAATGATAGTCTAACTTTGAGGTAGGCCAGGACCCAGACACAATTTGAGGCTGGCTGTGATGGGGTCAACCAGGTTCAACCTGGTCAAAGATTTCACCTACTGAAGTTGTCCTTTAAGTCTCAATCCAGAACAGGAGTACACTTCTAAACAACCCCAAGACCTCAAGAGAGTCACCCAGAGACTACAAGGTGTCAGGCAGAGACCACAAGCAAGGTCCAGTTGTCACTGATCAGCTGGATTGTCAGAACCTCTTTCAGAGTGCCACAGGGGAGCAGGGCTTACTGGGCCCAACCATTGTGGTTGTTGATGCCTTTTACTCCTGATGCCTAGGGCCCGACCAACTATTGATCGTTCTAAAGTGGTCCAAGTAACCCCTTCTGCGCTTGACTCTTAGTGGTAGCTAACCATCCACCCAGTGGATAGTTAGCTACTTTGGCCCATATTTAACAGAAAATGATGGTGAGCAATGCTGTGCCAAAATTGGCAGCGCCGCACTCCGTCATTTTCACAATGCAGGGATGCGCGGTATTTAATTGAATAGGACACACCTCTGTGTTGTCCCCTGCGCCAGCGCTAAATTTGTAGCCGAGCAATGGTGCAAGGACGGCTGCGTTGAGGGGGAGATTGTTTTTGTGCGGGAAGGGACACCTTCCTACACAAAAACAATCTTAAATGGCAATTAGTTTTTCCTATGTGTGCTGCACAATGCAGCACACATAGAAAGAGCAAAACATGAGGAGAAATAAAAGTATTTCTCCTCTCTGCTCCCTGCTAACGCCACCCTTGGGGTGGTGTTAGATGTTGGCGCTGCCTCAGGTTTACGAAAATTCAGAAATCTGGGGAAGTGTTAAAATGCAATGGGTGTTGCTGTGGCACGCCCACAGCAACACCCATTGCACACCCCTTCCACGCAAAGTGCTGCGTGGCGTTAAGCCACAAAAAGTGGCTTAACGCCCCCTTGTAAATGTAGTGCAGGGCATAGCACCAATGAAGCGTCATGAAAAGTGACTCTCCGGTGGCACTAGGGGCTCTTAAATATGCCCCCTAGTGACTGTTAGTCATAGCTAACCATTCATTGCACCATCGCCACAGACGACACCACCCTGATCATGGAGCACAGCAGTTTCAAACTCCAAACTGATGACAAAACCACCATCAGAGGCACCCTCACCTACAGATCTCCAGGACCATGCCCCAGTTTCTGCGACACCATTCCTGAATTCATTGCCCCGCTCTCCATTGACTCCAAACAGTATATCTTCCTCTGAGACCTCAACTTTCACCTCAACAACCCCAACAACATCAACACTGTCAACATCCTCACAAGCATGAATAACATCAACCTCACCCAATTAGTCATCGACCCCACACACTACGCAGGACACACGCATGACCCCATCTTCATGGCCAGTAACAGAGTCAAGTACAGCCATGTCACTGAGCTCACCTGGACAGACCATGGTATTGTTCACTTCATCATCACAGCATCCCCCAGCACCACCATCGAGCCACCTAGCACCTCTCACCACAGCTGGAGCAGAGTGTCAGAGAGCCAGTGGACTGATGCTCTCAACACCTCCCACCCTAACACAACAAACAACATGGAACAAACTGTCAAGAACTTCTCTGTCTGCATCACTGATTGCGCTGTCAGAATCGCTCCCTCAAGCATGGCTAACTCAAGAAACTCACCAAGCAGGCCAGTTGGAAAACTACAGAACTCAGAACCACGAAATGCAACTGCAAGTGACTAGAAAGGAAATGGCGCACCGGGAAGGAGCCCACAGACTAAACAACCTTTAAGTCTTCCCTCAACCCATGCCACTTACTACTGAAAAAAATGAAAAGGAGCACCCTAGCCAACCATATCAAAACCAGCTCTAACCTCAGCAAAGAAATCTTCAAAATCAGGGAGTTCTCCAACTCCTCAGCCACCAAAAATAACATCACCCCTTCTCAGTACCTCTTTGACACCTTGGACGACTTCCTCCATGACAAAATCTCCACCATCTACAAGAACTACAACACACTGCCACCAGTACCCTCAGCCTCCTCTCCCCACATGGATGTCAACTCCAATGCAAACTCCGACCACCTGCTCATCACGTGGGAAGAGCTCTCCACACAAAACACCACAACCATCATTAACCCGTCCACTCAGGAGCATCCACGGACCCCTGTCCCCACCACATTTTCAACCTCTGGGCAAGATGTTCAGCAGACATCTCAAGGCCATCTTCAACTCATCCATAACCATGGCCACCTTCCCTAAAGAATGGAAGCATGCTGAAGTTAAGCCCCTTCTCAAGAAACTATCCGCCGGCCCCAGCAAACTCAAGAACTGTCATCCCATCTCTCTGCTCCACTTTCACTCCAAAGTCCTTGAAAAGGCCATCAACTCACGGAACACCTGGAGAACTACAATCTTCTAGACTCCTCCCAATCTGGGTTCCGCACCAACCACAGCACCAGCATTTCCCTGATTACTTCCATTGAAGACATCAGAACCCTCCTTGATCGGGGAAAAACAGTGGCCCTGATCCTCCTCAATCTCTCAGTAGCATTCAACAATGTATCCGACCACACCCTCATCAAAAGGCTTCACTACATTGGAATCCAAGGAGACACCCTCAGATGGATTGCCTTCTTCTTCACCAGAAGAACCTGGGGCCCTACACTGTTAAACATCTACATGACCCCCTTGGTTAACATCCTCAGAACCCATGGAAAGAACATCATATCTTATGCAGACGACACCTAGCTCATCAATCATTCAATCAATTAGTCATTTGTAGAGCATGTCACTGTAACCACAGGGGTAGTTGGGCACTTAGGTGCTAAGTCTCTGTTGAAGAGCCAGGCTTTGAACCTCTTTCTGAAATCGGTGAGGATGCAGTTCGGAGGAGGTGGGGTAGGTCGTTCCAGGCCTCAGTAGTGATGTAGGAAAAAGAGCAGTCTGGATCTGTGTGCGCGGGCCAGAGAGGAAGAACGCAGGTGTCTGGTGGGTTGGTGGAAGTGTAGACAGTGGTTGGTATAGTCTGGTCCTTGATCATGTAGGGCTTTGTAGGCATGTGTGAGGAGCTTGAAATGACATCTCTTCTGGACGGGGAGCAAGTAGAGGTTTTTAAGGTGGGGGTTGATATGGGTGTGCCTGGGGAGGTCCAGGATGAGTCTGGCGGTCGGTGTTCTATATTGTCTGGAGTCTCTTTAGGAGCAGGGAGGATATGCAGGCACAGAGAGATTTGCCGTAGACAAGGTAGCTGGTGAGAAGAGCCTGGGCAACAGTTTTCCTGGTGCTGGCTGGGATCTGAAGATTCTGTGAAGCATGTGGAAGCAGGAGGAGGTGACTGCATTGATCTGCTGATTCTTGGTCAGTTCACTGTCAAGGATGATGCCAAGGTTGCAAGCGTTGTCTGTAGGCAAGGGAGTGAGTCTGAGTTTCACTGGCCACCAGCTATGGTCCCAAATGGTGGTGTTTTTCTGAAGTTGAGCTTCAGGCAGTGGGTTATTATCCAGTCAGCTATGGTGGTCATGGCATTGAGGAACTTGGTTCTGGTGGTGGTGAGTATTGTCTACATAGGAGATGCTGTTGAGTCCATGGGATCTAAGGATGTCGGCCAGTGGGGTCTTGTAGGTATTGAACAAAGTGGGGCTGAAGGATGAACCTTGGGGTACGCCGCAAATTATGCTCTTGGGTGCGGCAGAGAAAGGGGATAGTCGAACGCTCTGAGTGTGTCCTGTCAGGAAGGACGTGATCCATTTGAGGGCGTCATTTTGTATTCTGATGCTGTGAAGTCTGTTGATGAGGGTGTGGTGGGAGACAGTGTCAGATGCTGCTGATAGGTCAAGGAGGATCAAGGCCGTGTTTTTCCCGTGGTCGAGGAGTGCTCTGATGTCATCAGTGGCGGCGATGAGTGTGGTCTTGGTGCTGTGGTTGGAATGAAAACCTTAGCCCCATCTCCCTTCCTGAGATCTGTCCAGGGCACTTTCTTGTGATGTATCATGAATCAAAGAGTAGTCTTTTGAAATGTAAAGAGTGTCTCTTCCTTTTCCTTCCAGTGTGTCCCCACCCAGATCACAGGATTGCAGCACCACACAAATCTATCTGGGGGGATTGCTTTCCTCCTCATGTCTTTACCAGGAAAGCCTGGGCTTCCCAAAATGGAACGCAATGTTCTCCATACAATGTACCATTGAAGTCCCACTCACTAAGTGTACTTTTACAGCACACTTTCAGTCCAGCACTGATCCTTCATGCATTGTACCTTTACATGTATCCATGCATCCAGGACACACACTCAGTCTGTGCGCACTATTAAGCACTGAAACCTTTCCATGTTTAACCAGGGTGTGCTCTTTACAAACACACAAGCTGCCATTAGAGTGTCGTAGAGTGGAGTTGCCTAGAGTGTCATAGAGTGCCATAAAGTGGAGTAGAGGCTTGTAGAGTGGAGTGGCATAGAGTGGATTAGAGTGTGATAGAGTTTTGTGGTATAGAGTGAAGTGAAAGGGCATAAAATGGATTGGCATGGAGTGAACTGTCATAGAGTGGAGGGATGTAGAGTGGAGGGAAGTAGAATGGAGGCATAGAGTGGACTAGAGTGTCATGGAATGGAGTGGTATAGAGTGAAGTAGAGTGTCATAGAGTGGAGTGCATAGAGTGTTGTAGAGTGTCATAGATTGGAGTCTTGTGTCATAAAGTTGAGTGTTGTAGAGTGGAGGGATGTAGAGTGGAGGGTCATATCATGGAGTAGAGTGAAATGAAGGGGCACAGAGCAGCATAGAGGGAACTTCATAGAGTGCAGTAGAGTATCATAGAGTGAAGTCTAGTAGTGTAGAAAAGAGCAGAGTAAAGTGGAGTGGCATCAGGTGTTGTGGAGTGTCATAAAGTGGAGTAGAGTGGAGTGGCGTGGAGTAGAGTCTTGTATAGTGGAGTACCATGGCTTGGAGTGGTGTAGAGGAAATTGTGTAGAGTGGAGTAGACTGTCGTAGAGTGGAATGGTGTAGAGTGGCATAGAGTGTCATAGAGTGGAGGGTGATGGAATGCCATGGAGTGGAGTTGAGGTTTGTAGAGTTGAGGGTCGTAGAGTAGAGGGGCATAGAGTGGAAGGGCATAGAGTGGCAGGGCATAGAGTGCAGGGGCATAAAGTGGAGTGGCATAGAGTGGAATCTCATAGAGTGGAGTATCATTGAGTGGCATAGAGTGAGGTAGTGTTGTAAAGTGGTGTAGGACGGAGTGGCACAGAGTGGAGAAGAGTGTCGTAGAGTGGAGTGTTGTAGAGTAAAGTGACATATAGTGGAGTACGATGCAGAGTTAAATGGCATGGAGTGGTGTAGAGTAGAGTGTCCTTGAGTGGCGTAGAGTGAAGTAGAGCCATAGAGTAGTGTTGGGTAGTGTGTCATAGAGTAGAGAGGCACAGAGTTGAGTAGAGTGACCTAGAGCAAAGTGGCATAGAGTGTCCTAGAGTAGAGGGACATAGAGTGGAGTAAAGTGTCATAGAGTGGAGTGGAGTAGAGTGTTGTAGAATGAACATGCGTAGAGTGGAGGGACAGAGTAGAGTAATACACAGTTGCATAGTATAGAGTGGAGTGGCACAGAGTGGAGTGCAGTGGAGTGGCATGAAGTGGAGTGGAATAGACTGGTGCAAAGTGTCAGAGTGGAGTGGTGTTGCGTTGAGTGGTGTGGAGTGGATAGCTATCAGTTTGCAATAGGCAGCAGAGGCAACTTTAACATACACCAGTAAAGCAACCCAACCAGAGACTCTCTATGAATGTTCCAGTTCGCCATATATCCATACAATCATACACTTCAGTCGGAACTTGGCCTCCTGGTAACAGCTCCACACCAGGGGCAGGAAGTCAACATCAGACATCCTGTATGGCCTCTGTCTTTGTATGTACAGTAAATGCGACTAGATAAGAACACAATTTAGAGGCCTGTTTACAGAAAGCAAGCACACATGGAAGAATACAAGGAGAGATGGTAAACAGGATATTCTGTGCGGGAGGGACAAATACAAATAGAAAGCAAGCGAATGTGAGTTACAAACCACAAAGTCAACGGTAAGCAGTGAGTAAAATGCATTCCCAGGGACACTTTCAGAATATCCCCAAAAAGTATTTTTGCAAGCAGACATCTGCACAGTTTGGTAGGCTCCAACATAAAAAGGACAATATAGTTCCCTTAAAATAAGCAGTAGAATCATAGAAGTGATCCAGTCAAAAGGATGGTAAGAAAGCTATACTCCAGAGGAGGGATAAGCAAATTAAGAGGAAGGAAAGCCATTGAATAAGAAGCAAGCAAATGAGATTGACAAGAAAGTCAACGGATGGTAAAATATTTGCATGCTTCGCCAACCGCTGCAAAAGATTCCAATCAAATGTACACAAAGAAATTTTTTGACCCTCGTCAAAAGTTAAATGTGATGTAATCATAGGAATGGAAAACCAATAACAATGTATTTCATTAGTAAACAACACAAAACAAATTCTAACAACAAGAAAGATTGAGTCAGGGATGGTACCACAGTCCCACAGGGCTGGAGATGGGTGGAGGAATACAGGGGGATATGAGCAGGAGTGCCGAGAGGAGGTATGGACCACATGGCGGTTCAGGATTTGGGCATGGGGAAGAATATGGTGGAGAGGAGTTTTGAATTTAAAATTTAACCCAAAATCGCATCCCGTCCTATGTTTCCTTTGAACACTGCTCTGTGTAGTTCTGCATTGTGAGTTTTAAAGAAACAAGCATTGTCAAAAAGCCAATATGGCCCTAATAAGCCAAGATGTTGGACTTACCAATTCTTTTTAAACTTATCATTTGTATGTGATGTGTCGTGAACTGACTATCTTGCAATAGGTTTTGGTAAACAAAAAAAAATTCCAAGGTGGCAAACAATGTGTACACGAGTCACAAGCCACGTGCATATGATATGATGCAGGGACTGCATGTATTTTGATGTACACACAAATGTGGCTTGTGATGCATTGCAGACATCTTGTGTTTTTAAATTACTGTTCAAACATGGCAGGCACTAGAATGGTTAATTTAAAGTTTAAAAAAATTAAAACCAAATGAGCAAGTGCAAAAAAAAGTAAGCAAGTCACCCCCGGAGCACTTTGCAACTGCCAGGCCCTCATAGAAATAAATTGACACATAAATAAATTAATACATAAATATGGAAACCTTTAAAACAGGGAATGGGATGGAGAGTGGATTAGGAAGCATCACAGAGCGGGAAGGGAAGTAAAAAGAGAGCAAAGTAGTGTAGAGAAACAAGTAAGGGACAGAGTAGGGAAATGCATGCACTACCGTAGAGTGCCCAACAACAAATTAGGAAAAAAAAGACCCCTCCAGTACACTGTGAGAGGATACAACTCATCCAATGAAAACCAAAATTCCACCACATGGATCAAACTTAAGGATAGGGAGGAAATCCCTTGAATCAAGAGCCTTTAACTGATATAGAAAAACGCCACCCATTCATGAGGAAGGGGGTGAACAAAAGCATACTTTAAGTGTATGTTATGTATTGGAAAGAATAGGTCTGCTATAGACAACTAAAGCTGTCTGTAGCCGAAACCTAAAAACTACAAGTAGCATAGCACAAATATAAAATAGTAATGGATGTGCTACTGGTGTTAGAGGGTGTGATATTTCTGAGACAAGAGGGACTAAGGGACAAAGAAAGATGGTGGGAAAGAGAGAGGAAGGATTTTTGGAGATTAAAGGAATGGAGGAAGAGAGATGAGGGAAAGAAAAGATGCTGGAAAGGAAGAAGAAGGAAAAAACTGAGGAAGATAATAAGGGAAGCAATGGAAAGGAGGTAGAAAGAAAGGGAAAGGAAGACTAAGAATCCAATGGAGGGAAAGAGCTGAATGGCAGAGAAGGCAGGAGATTGGCAGAGGAAAGGAAGAGCAGTAGGGTCGGGGCAAAGAGCAGTGATCTGAAGTAGCCATAAGTCATTTGTGATTGGCTTCCTCAATCCACTTGTTTTTCTTTCTGACAGTTGAGGTTTTCTGATTTAATCACATATATTCAGGACAACAAGTACCAGAAGTGCAAAGGAAAATCAGGAACAGGTGAATTAGAGGAGGCACCGAACAACTGGACATTTCTGAGAGAAGAAAGAGAATTACGGGGAAGAGAGGAATCAAGAGGAACATGTAGCAGATGAAAACAGCGGAATGGCATTGAGTAAAGGAGGGGAAAGAAGGAATGGCCACTGGGGAGAGGAGGATCGGAGGGGCTATGGGAAAAGGCAGAGGTAGAGGCTACAACACGTGAGAGAGAGGACGTACAGGGCGTGAAAGAGTGTGAGATAGAAAAAGTTACTCATTATTTTGCTTTTTCCCACATCAGAACCAGCACCACTGACTAGGGCTGCCAAATGGCCACTATTACATTGGCTCGACTTGTATTTTCATGTCAAAAGTGGTACAGAAATCATGAAAAGTGTCAAAAACCAGTATTTGTTTCTTATAAAAAGACTATAACCAAAAATAAAAAAGACAAATACATCGCACAAATTCTGGAGTTGTCTAAACGACTCCTAAACGTTTTAAATCAAATAGAGGCTAAATTACACTGTTAAAAATATTGCAGTGAGTTTTACAGAACCTATGTTTGAGTACCATCTTCTCGCCCATCCAGAGCCTTAAAACACGTACAAATTGCTGGTATTTTTCTCTGAGAAAGTTGGCATCCGTACAATAACACCCCGCCTGCCTCCATCTGCCCCCACCACTCACTAGCACCAGTACATCCACGCCAGCATTAATGGTCCCTCAAGCCTCTCCAGCACCAGTCGCCCACGTGTATTCTCATTTAACTTTCAACTTGCAGGCTAAGCCTTGCTGTAAACCAATATTCTTCAGACAACGACTGCCATCTTCCGGCCCGATCGATGCTTGCACACTGTTACGGATGAGTTCTGTGAATGCTCTTGGTTAATGGTATAACTATTAGAATTTTAACAAAAAGACTCAACACATACGTTTTATTTAAGTGTCTTTACTAACCACAAGGCAAGCATTTTATATAGCGCTCACTATCCCTGAGGAAGCTGTCGATTGCCAAAAGTATGTTTATCACATTTTACAGTGAACGGCAGTTCAATTAAGTTGATCTTCTCAACACAACTGTTAAACGTTTGGTGACATTGTTTAGGTATGTCACACACACAAAGGTTAAACGGCAAGTGCGCCTCTTTAACAGATAAGCGTCTGTTAGATTGCTAGTGGAATGAAAGGACTCTTAATTGTAGATGAAATGTTATCATAAGTTCGAGTAAATCAAAATCATACAAAAACTAAAAACCCACACACAAGTTGTTTTCGGAATGCAGCACTATTTTGCAATAATGTTAAAAAAAAAAAACGGGAATTGCAAAACATAACGAATTGACATTGTAGGCTTCTGTTTACAAACACATTAGTGAAGACCTTGAATAGTTTATTCGCTACATTGTAAACTCTGGCTCTGATCATTATCACAACAGGATACATAGTTAAGACAGGCCTGGTGGATTTATAATAACACACACCTATGCTCTTTTTTAGAGCAGTACGAGGTCAATTATTTTATCAATAAAGGATCTGTGGTCACTGGATCACTCCCCGCACGAACAGCGACACCCAGCTGTCACCGTGTCCTCCCCCCGCCCTCGCTGCTCCCTGCTGGCCATCCCTGGTGCCTAGTGGTAAGTGCCGTCTTGTTATAGCTGTGTGTGTTCACCCTGTCCTGAGTTACCTTGCCTCAGCTGTTGTGTGTTACCTAGTCTGTTTTGTCTGTTCACTCCGTGTTTGCTCGTGTTCTCTGCCTAGTCCACACCGTGTTTTTCCGTGTTTGCTGTCTACTTTTCAGCTCTCTGTTTTCACTCCCTGTTATTCCGTGTTTAGCTCTCTGTTTTTGCTCTGTGTCTTTCTGTCTACCTTTTTTAGCTCTCTGCTTTCACTCCGTGTGTTATTCCGTGTTTAGCTCTCTGTTTCTGCTCTGTGTCTTTCTGTCTACCTTTTTTAGCTCTCTGCTTTCACTCTGTGTCTTATTCCATGTTTAGCTCTCTGTTTTTGCTCCGTGTTTCTCTGTGCTTTTGTTTTTTCTTCTCGCCGCCACGTGTTGACCCCCTGCCCCCCCCCAGCGCCTCGGCTATCCCCGAGCCGTCTCCTTTTCCTGCCGCTGCGTCCCTGTGGCCCGCCCCCCTCGAGCCCCCATTCGTCCACGCCTCCCGCATCCCAGCTGCTCCTCCCTCCCTCCTCCCCTTCTTAATGGCGGTCGCTGCGTGACGCGGAGAGTGACCTTTGAACTCTGTGGCCACTGGATCATTCCCCGCACGAACAGCGACACCCAGCTGTCCCCGTGTCCTCCCCCCGCCCTCGCTGCTCCCTGCTGGCCATCCCTGGTGCCTAGTGGTAAGTGCCGTCTTGTTATAGCTGTGTGTGTTCACCCTGTCCTGAGTTACCTTGCCTCAGCTGTTGTGTTTTACCTAGTCTGTTTTGTCTGTTCACTCCGTGTTTGCTCGTGTTCTCTGCCTAGTCCACTCTGTGTTTTTCCGTGTTTGCTGTCTACTTTTCAGCTCTCTGTTTTCACTCCCTGTTATTCCGTGTTTAGCTCTCTGTTTTTGCTCTGTGTCTTTCTGTCTACCTTTTTTAGCTCTCTGCTTTCACTCCGTGTGTTATTCCGTGTTTAGCTCTCTGTTTCTGCTCCGTGTCTTTCTGTCTACCTTTTTTAGCTCTCTGCCTTCACTCCATGTATTATTCCGTGTTTAGCTCTCTGTTTTTGCTCCGTGTTTCTCCGTGCTTTTGTTCTTTCTTCTCGCCATCCCGTGTTGACCCCCTGCACCCCCCCCAGCGCCTCGGCTCCCCCGAGACGTCTCCTTTTCCTGCCGCTGTGTCCCTGCGGCCCCGCCCCCCTCGAGTCCCCATTCGTCCACGCCTCCCAGCTGCTCCTCCCTCCCTCCTCCCCTTCTTAATGGCGGTTGCTGCGCGACGCAGAGAGTGACCTTTGACCTCTGTGGCCACTGGATCACTCCCCGCACGAACAGCAACACCCAGCTGTCCCCGTGTCCTCCCCCCCCGCCCTCGCTGCTCCCTGCTGGCCATCTCTGGTGCCTAGTGGCAAGTGCCGTCTTGTTATAGCTGTGTGTGTTCATCCTGTCCTGAGTTACCTTGCCTCAGCTGTTGTGTGTTACCTAGTCTGTTTTGTCTGTTCACTCCGTGTTTGCTCATGTTCTCTGCCTAGTCCACTCTGTGCTTTTCCATGTTTGCTGTCTACTTTTCAGTTCTCTATTTTCACTCCCTGTTATTCCGTGTTTAGCTCTCAGTTTTTGCTCTGTGTCTTTCTGTCTACCTTTTTTAGCTCTCTGCTTTCACTCTGTGTGTTATTCCGTGTTTAGCTTTCTGTTTCTGCTCCGTGTCTTTCTGTCTACCTTTTTTAGCTCTCTGCTTTCACTCCGTGTTTAGCTCTCTGTTTTTGCTCCGTGTTTCTCCGTGCTTTTGTTTTTTCTTCTCGCCGCCCCGTGTTGACCCCCTGCCCCCCCCCAGCGCCTCGGCTCCCCCGAGCCATCTCCTTTTCCTGCCGCTGCGTCCCTGCGGCCCCGCCCCCCTCGAGCCCCCATTCGTCCACACCTCCCGCCTCCTAGCTGCTCCTCCCTCCCTCCTCCCCTTCTTAATGGCGGTCGCTGCGTGACGCGGAGAGTGACCTTTGACCTCTGTGGCCACTGGATCACTCCCCGCATGAACAGCGTCACCCATCTGTCCCCGTGTCCTCCCCCCCGCCCTCGCTGCTCCCTGCTGGCCATCACTGGTGCCTAGTGGTAAGTGCTGTCTTGTTATAGCTGTGTGTGTTCACCCTGTCCTGAGTTACCTTGCCTCAGCTGTTGTGTGTTACCTAGTATGTTTTGTCTGTTCACTCCGTGTTTGCTCGTGTTCTCTGCCTAGTCCACTCTCTGTTTTTCCGTGTTTGCTGTCTACTTTTCAGCTCTCTGTTTTCACTCCCTGTTAATCCGTGTTTAGCACTCTGTTTTTGCTCTGTGTCTTTCTGTTTACCTTTTTTAGCTCTCTGCTTTCACTCTGTGTGTTATTCCGTGTTTAGCTCTCTGTTTTTGCTCCGTGTTTCTCTGTGCTTTTGTTTTTTCTTCTCGCCGCCCCGTGTTGACCCCCTGGCCCCCCACCAGTGCCTCAGCTCCCCCGAGCCGTCTCCTTTTCCTGCCGCTGCGTCCCTGCGGCCCCGCCCCCCTCGAGCCCCCATTCGTCCACGCCTCCCGCCTCCCAGCTGCTCCTCCCTCCCTCCTCCCCTTCTTAATGGCGGTTGCTGTGCGTCCGTGCCCCTGGCGTGCCGGAGGCGCGCCAGAGGCAAGCCCGTCTGTGCCCGTCCGTGCCTGGACCGCGCCCAGCGCCACCCCCACCCCCCCCGGTCCTCGAAACCCCCACACCCTCAGACACCACTACACTGCCAGCGACCTCAACGCACTCAACCCTGGGCGCTCCACAGAATGCTTCCAGTCTTCACCAAGAAATAGCCATGGTCCCTTCACCTGCCACGACTGCAGATTCACCTGCGACAGAACCACCAAACCTCCAACAACCAGAACCAACCACCTCCACTGCATACTCCTAAACACCCGCTCCGCACGCAAGCACGCCATCGAGCTCTGGGACCTGCTCGACACCTCAGCCCCGGATGTGGCCTTCCTTACCGAAACCTGGTGGAATGACTCCTCGGCACCAGACATTGCCATACCCATCCCAGAGGGCTACAAAATCACCCGCAGGGATCGCACAAACGGAATCGGAGGAGGAATAGCCATCACCCACAAAGCCACCCTCAGGGTCCTCACCCACACGGACGACACCCTCAAGACCGCCGAACATCTGCACTTCCAAGTACACACCGACCCCAACACCACCCTCAGAGGAACACTCGTCTACAGACCCCCCGGACCACATGCACCCTTCAGCGACTCCATCTCGGACCTCGCCAGCACCCACGCACTCGCCTCTACAGACTACATCCTCCTCGGGGACCTGAACTTCTACCACGAGAACAACAATGACGTCAACTCCACCACCCTGATCGACAACCTCGCCAACCTCGGCCTCAGCCAACTCGTCACCGCACCCACCCACGCAGCCGGCCACACGCTTGACCCCATCTTCTCCACTAGCACCCACATCACCTTCAACCACACCACCAAACTCCACTGGACTGACCACCACTGCATCCACTTCACCTTCCAGAAACAGGTCAAGCACCACCGTACCCTACAGCCACCCCGCCGCCACTGGAGCAAAGTCACCCAAGACCAGCTGACCAACGCCCTTGCCCAGAAGCCGCCTAACAACCCGCCGACCCAGACACCGCTGCCCACAACCTCAGACAGTGGATCAACGACTGCGCCAACTCCCTCGCACCACTCAAGAAGTCCAACCACAACCAAGCCACCAAGAAAGCCACCTGGTTCACCGAAGAGCTCCAGACCTCCAAGCAAATCTGCCGGAAACTTAAGAATAAATGGCTCGCCGAACACACACCTGACAGCCTCACGGCCCACAAAGACGCCACCCGCAGACACCACCAACTAATCAGACTAGCCAAACGATCCTCCTTCAAAGACCGCCTAGATAACAACGCACACAACAGCAAAGAGCTCTTCAGCATTGTGAAGGAACTCTCCAACCCCAGCGCCACCATCAACGACATTCCACCCTCACAAGAACTCTGCGACTCTCTTGCCACCTTCTTCCACCAAAAGATTACCGACATCCACGACAGCTTCGACACCACAGCCGCCCCCATCACGCCAGACACCACCCCGGCTAACACCACCCGCGCCAATCGCCTAACCGCCTGGACCAACGTCAGCGACACCGAGACACGCAAAATCATGAACTCCATACACTCCGGATCACCATCAGACCCATGCCCTCACCACGTGTACAACAAAGCAGACGCAGCCATTGCTCCCCAACTACGGAAGGTCATCAACATCTCCTTCGAAACAGCAACATTCCCTGAAAGCTGGAAACATGCCAAAATCAACCCCCTCCTTAAGAAACCCAAAGCAGACCCCCAGGACCTACAGAACTTCCGACCAATCTCCCTACTCCCGTTCCCTGAGAAGGTCATCGAGAAAATCGTCAACGCACAACTGACTCGCCATTCCGAAAACAACAACATCCTGGACCCCTCCCAATGTGGCTTCCGACAAAATCACAGCACCGAGACCACGCTCCTCGCCGCCACAGACGACATCAGACGCCAAATGGACAACGGCGAAACATCAGCCCTCATCCTCCTGGACCTATTAGCCGCCTTTGACACGGTATGCCATCACACTCTGAGAACCCGCCTCCTCGAAGCCGGAATACAAGAGAAAGCCCTCAAGTGGACTACATCCTTCCTCTCCGACAGAACCCAGAGAGTCTGCCTCCCCCCCTTCCACTCCAGAGCCACCAAAATCATCTGTGGCGTACCCCAGGGCTTATCCCTCAGCCCAACATTATTCAACATCTACATGGCACCCCTCGCCCAAGTAGCCCGCCGATACAACCTCAACATCATCTGCTACGCCGACGACACCCAGCTCATCCTCTCCCTCACCAAGGACCCACACACCGCCAAGTCCATCCTCCATGAGGGAATGCAGGCCGTTGCCGAATGGATGAGAAACAGCTGCCTGAAACTGAACTCGGACAAGATGGGGGTCCTCATCCTCGGACCCAACCCCTCCGCCTGGGACGACTCCTGGTGGCCAACATCTCTAGGAACCCCACCAACACCGACCGACCACGCACGTAATCTGGGCTTCATCCTCGACTCCTCCCTCTCCATGTCAAAACAGGTCAACGCAGTCTCTTCCTCCTGCTACAACACTCTCTGCATGCTCCGCAGGATCTACAAGTGGATCCCAACAGACACAAGAAAAACAGTAACACAGGCCCTCATCAGCAGCAGGCTAGACTACGGCAACGCACTATACACAGGCATCCCGACAAAGCACCTACGATGCCTCCAACGCATCCAAAACGCATCCGCCCGACTGATCCTCAACGTACCTCGCCGCAACTACATCACTCCCCACCTGAGAGAACTCCACTGGCTCCCCGTTGACCAGAGGATCACTTTCAAGCTCCTCACCCACGCACACAAAGCACTCCACAACACCGGACCTGCTTACCTCAACAACAGACTCAACTTCTACACCCCCACCCGACAGCTCCGCTCCGCAGACCTCGCACTCGCCACCGTCCCCCGCATCCATCGAAAGACATCCGGAGGTAGATCCTTCTCCTACCTCGCCGCCAAAACATGGAACACCCTCCCTACCAACCTGCGACTAACCCAGGACCTACTCACCTTCAGAAGACTCCTCAAGACCTGGCTCTTCGACCAGTAGCAGCGCACCCCCATCCCTCCACCCCCCTTAGCACCTTGAAACCCTAACGGGTACGTAGTGCGCTTTATAAATAGATTGATTGATTGATTGATTTATGTTTTAAAAAGCTATTTTAAATAGTGGTTTTGTGGAAGTCAGGTATTCCCACTATCTCATTTCTTACCCAAGGGAAGAAATTAAATAATTTTTTTTTAAAAAGTGTAGTAACAAAAGCGCTGGACTCCGATCAGGATATACAGGTAAGTTTACTCCATTAACAGATGCCGCGTCGGAGCCTCATAAACTCCCCTCCCGTAAAAACATCGTCGCACTCTCCAACTGTCATTTATTACATCACCCGTGGAACTTTCACAATTCGAGCGTTGCCTTCTGCCAAGACTTGCACGAGCCTGGCAGAGACAGCGCACTTAAATAACTGAATATTACATCATCCCTTTTCTCTCATGACTTCAAAGCTATTCATTGAGTAACATATAAAAGGAAACAAATAAAAGAAAAATAAAGAAAACTTATGGAAGAAAAATAAGATGTATACATATACATCACAGATAAGAACAATAGCAACATTAGATTTGCATCAACAGTACCACAACTTATTGTCGATACCTCACAGGTAGAGAAATAAGGCGTTTACTCCTACGGGAAGCATCTTGTGCCTTAAGCAAAGTGTTATCAGCATGATCAAGAGAAATAGGAACATTTTCACCACTGTTACTTCTTACTGTGCCCTTTAACTTCAACACCCTCACCTTGTTCCATCAGAACTTCTTGTCAACACGAATGGCATTTCCACAAACCTTGTCAACCACTTTTGGTTCACCAGATTTTGATATCCCTTTTTTTACATGGAAAGGAATTTGTTTACGTACAACATCACCTACACTAATAGGTTGATGGTAAGTTTTTTTCCTAGAATCAAAACATTGTTTTTGATATTCTTGTGAATATCCAACATTCCTACGCAGCACTTCATCTATCCCCTCAGTGACCTCCATCTTCACCCAATTGGACATCCTTTCTGGACAAATTTTTGTTGATGGTTTCCTGCTAGTCATGGAATGCGGAGTGCTACAGTAAAACCATAACATTGAACGTACAGCATTTTGTACAACACATCCATTAGCATCAGCCCATTGTATACAGTTATTCAAAACTAGATTCATACGCTCAACAAGACCATTGGTTTGTGGATGGTACAGTGAACTTCTACAATGTGTAATTCCCCCTTGTTTTAAGAAACGTTGAAATTCCGAACTGACAAACTGTACACCATTGTCCGAGACAATGAATGAAGGAAAACCCTCTCTTAGGAAAATATCCTTCAGTAAATCCACGATATTCTTGGAATTGGGTTCACTCATGAAACATACTTCAGGCCACTTGGAATAGTAGTCCATGACCACTACAGCAAATCTAGATGTAAAAGGTAGAATGTTAAATGGACCAACTAAATCAATCCCTATTTTCTCCCATGGTCTTGTTGGATAATCAATGGGCTACATGGGTGGAGTTCTAACCTTGAACCCTTTTTCAGCTTTGGAACATATAACACAATCATCAACCAATTGTTCAACAGACTTATCCATATAAGGCCACCAGAAAACCTCACGCAGTCTACGTTTAGTCAAGGTTTTTCCCAAATGTCCTTTGTGTGCTCCATGAGTCAGCTTAGTTCTCACACTCTCTGGAGGTACCAGTTTTTCACCCCGCATGAGAATACCATCTTCAATGGATAATTCATTAGAAACTTTAAAATAAGTTTGGAACTGGTAAGAAACATTCTTTTCTCTAGGCCAAGCACCCCTCACATATTTCATCACTTGGAGCAAAACTTCATGTTTCGATAACTCTGCTCTCCACTCTTCCTCACTAATGGCACTCCTACTTTCTACATCAACTCAAGCAATGAAACAACTCTCTTGTTCTTCATCCTCAATCATTTGCTCATTAGTCTCCTTAATCAGAAACCTAGACAAATAGTCTGCTCTTCCATTTTTACTGCCCGGCAGAAATGTAGTTGTGAAGTCATATTGCAAAAGTTTGGTTGTGAACCTGGCAATGCGAGGGATTTGATCATTAACTTTGTCTCCAGAAAGAATAGCAATTAACAGACTGTGATCAGTACGTAGTTCATAATGGCTTCCCCAGACATAGGGGTGACATTTCCTGATTGTCCACCAACAGGCCAACAGTTCCTTCTCAATCACAGAGAAATTAAGTTCTGAGCCTCTTAGAACTCTTGATGCATAACCTACAGTGTTTTCTACACCATCTTCACAATGAGTGAGTATTGCACCTAGGCCAAAACCACTAGCATCAACTGTGATGGTACATTTGACACTGGTATCAAAAGGTTTAAAAATTTTAGATCCAGGCAATTGTGCTTTAATCCACTCAAAAATGTCTTGACAATTCTTATCCCATGAAAAAGGGATGCTTCTTTTCAACAAGTTGGTTATAGGTTGAATCTTGGATGCATAACTTTGTACAAATCTGAATAGAATTTGCATAATCCTTTGAAGGATTTCAATCCAGCTTTGTCAACAGGTGCCTTAGCATCCAAAATGGCATTAACCAAATCTGGTCTAGGCTCCACACCCTGCTCTGACACAACATGTCCCAAAAACTCCACTTTCCTTTTTAGGAAATAACATTTCTCACTCTTGAGGACCACCCCTTTATCTTGTAATGCTCTTACAACCTTAAGCAATGTTTCATCATGTTCCTCTCTAGTATCCCCAAAAATTAAAACGTCATCTTGGAACACCACAACACCATTGATATCCTTCAACAAGTTGTATATGACCCTCTGAAAAACTGGTGCAGCAGATGCCAGACCAAAAGGCATCCTACAATAGTGGAACGTACCAATGGGAGACACAAATGCTGTAAAATGTGTAGATGAGGGGTCAAGAATGACTTAGTGATAGGCAGACGCCAAGTCCAGTTTTGTAAAGCATTTTGAACAACCAATCTTATTCAATAATTTCGAAATTTTAGGTAAGGGATGGGAATATACCCATATGTTTTTATTTAGACTGCGTGAATCCACACAAACCTGCAAGTCCCCATTTTTCTTCTTAGCCATCACCAAAGGAGAAAGCCATAGTGCTGACTCAGTGGGTTCAATCACACCCTTGGCACACAGTGCATTGAGCTCTTTCTTTAACTGCTCTCTCACACTACAAGGTACACTCCTCAATTTGTGCTTAACAGGAATAGCATGATCCTTAACCCTGATTTGGTGAGCAAACCCCTTGATAGTGCCCAGGTGTTCACCAAACAGTGCAGGAAATTGATTGACAATATTCTCTGTGTAATCAGAAGACTACTACAGACACTTGTTCCTTCATACCTGGTCTAAGGACCATTTTGAAAAGTCCTTGGTGAAACCATCCAAGAATGGATAGACCGTTAATTGCGACAAAAACTTTTCCAAATATTTTCCTGCCTTTGAACTCTAAAACATCTTTTGAAGAATCCAGCCAGATCAATCTTACGTCCTTCATAAGAAACTGGTGCTCTGTCTGGGGGTTTTAATGGTCTATTTTCCCATAAATCACTGAACAACTCCTGAGTAATCATAGTAATCCTCGCACCAGAGTCCACTAACAAATTTGCTTTCTTCTCACCTATGCCCACTTCAACGTAAGGGTCAACGCATAAGGACATATCACCAGTGTCATCCACAACCATCACCATTTCTCTTAAATCATCTTGGATTTTCTGAATGTTATCTATGTCATCACACACAAATTCTGAAACATTAGCAACATCAATGGTTTTGTTCTGTGCCTTGTTCATTTGCACATTTTTGCCAAGACGCTTCCCACTTTGACACACTTTGGCAAAGTGACCAACTTTGCCACACATCCTGCAAGTTGCCATCCTTGCAGGACATGTCCTGTAGCTTTTATTGTGTACCACATTCCCACATCGAAAACAAATGTTGCTTTGTTTGAAGAAAGGCATATTGTACCCTTCTTGGCTAAGAAAATTTATTTGACTCTAAACTTAACAGCCCCAACCACCTCACAAGTTTTCTCTTCTAACTCTTTTACAGAAATGTTGGCTAGCTCAATGCTCAGCACGAATAGTCCCCTCGAGGGAAGAATTACCCATGGAAAGCAACTTCTGCTGTAATGTTTTGTCCGCGCACTTGCAAATGTTCTGGTCTCTGACTAATTGTTCAGTGAAAGATTCAAATTGGCAGTCAGCACTCAGTTTCCTCAGAACCGATATGAAAGAGTCTACATCCTCTCTGTCTTTGCTCTCTTTTGAAAAATGTATGTCTTATGATGACTAGGCTTGGCTGCACGTTGAAACGTAATTCTAGTTTTTTGACAGCTGCAACCTATTCATCGAACTCTTCTTCATACTCATCATTCCTTACAAGAGCCGGTAGATGTTTAAAAATTGACCGGCCTTCAAATCCTAATGAATGCAGCGACATGCATTTCTTTCTGCTCTAAAACGTGTCGCGCCAATGGCTCCCAAAGTTGTGACAAAGGCATCAAACCAATTTTTCCATGGAACTGGTGGCGAACCAGATACTTTCAGAAAAGGTGGCGGTGGTGTTTGCATCCTGACTTTAAGTGGTTAATAATGTCGTTTAGCAATCTGCAAAGAAGAATGTCTTCTTTATTGAAAATCCAGCAATTTGTACATTAGCACCTGAAAATTTAAAGTAGCTGAAAAGTTACAGGTGTGCACTTCACCCTAAATTTTCCACGGACCCACTGCACATCAAACCTGAATAAAAGGTGAAACTTGAATCTCTCAGAAAATTGAGTAAATTTGCTTAAAAATAGTTGCCTGCTGTGCAGTACACAATAAGATAACATATTTCCAGTTCAGGTGAATAAAGCGCTTACAATTACAGTGAATATCTGGAGATGTACGCCTTTGTCACACCACGTTTTTGTAAAATACTAATAATAGATGTGCACACCAATGTACAGATGCGATATGCAGTCCTGTAAACACTAGTCTGCACACACCAGCATGGCCGTCAAGATGGGAAACACTCACTGAGCAGCGTAGGTTTAGCAGTCAGAACAGTTCTGATACTCTCAAAACACACCCACAAACTTGCTTGTAGAAGAGAGGGCGCTTCCTCAATCTTCAACACAACCGTCTGAAGTAATCCAGTACGAACTTTGTACAAACCTCGAGCTGTGAGGTAGCTTGTTGAAAAATGGTACCGAAAATATTCTTCAGACAGAGGAAATTGAAACCTTCGACCTCTTGAAGGCTGTAATGTGCTCACATGCATGCCTCTTCAAATATTTCCATGGGGTACGTGGGTCCTGCAGCTTCTATCATCAGCTAGTCACCAAGAATATTGTAGTAACAAAAGTGCTGGACTCTGATCAGGATATACAGGTACATATACTCCGTTAACAGATGCCGCGTCGGAGCCTCATAAACTCAGCTATGTAAAAACATTGTCACACTCTCCAACTGTCATTTATTACATCACCCTGTGGAACTTTCACAATTCGAGAGTTGTCTTCTGCCAAGCTTGGCAAAGACAGCACACGTAAATAACAGAATACTACAAAAAGGTTACGTAGAACCTGGTAAAATTAAAAGTAAAAGGTAGCAAAATTAGCACACTGCGCAAGTATCAGTGGAAAAAGTGGTCCACGTAGGAACCAGAACTGCCTTCCATAGAGTGAATGGGTCTCCATAGCAACTGGAAAAGGTATCCATAACAGCATCATTTGGCCCCATAGCAGTTTGAAGAATCCATCCATGTAGCAGCACAAAATAACTCCAGAAAGCAGCCTGAAGATACCTCACAGGCACTAAGTGACACAGTGGGAAATAGCCACACAGTAATGGTATTTATTAAATGGTGCGAATCACAGAAAATGGAACCGGGGGATTTCCCAGCATAAATCAAAGAGGTGAACTCCCAGAAGTGATGTGAAGCACACATTTTTACCTACCACAGAAACTTCTGGAATCGATCATGTCTAAGACGTTTCCATCCTATAATGAGCAAGTGCAGTGATGAGCTCATGAGAATGAAAGCAGAAAGCCTTCGAAAGCATCAACGTATGAGCAAAGCCTTTACAGAAGCAGCCATTTTTTTAAAAGCCTTACGGATGCAGAAACTGCCCCACACATGCCATGAAATATTACTAATGTAGCCCAATAAAATGCCTGCTTACGAGTAATGAAATTGCGATGCCATGAAATTACCTCCATTCTTAGGTCCTACCATAAACTGGGACAGAGTTTAGGATGCCAGCGCTGTTGCTTTGTGTGGATTCATATTGGGCACTTCAATAAAATTCCTGACTCTCCTTTTATATTTTGAAAGCAGAAAGGGGCCACCCGTGGACCTGGGTAATGAGAACTATAATGAAAGAAGTGGTCCTTGCGGGGGAAGTATAGCCTTTGACTTCCACGGTAAGAAATGAACTAAAACAAATAACCTTTATTCGAACTTCAACAAAATCGTTCTTTAAAAAGAAAAAGTTATGATTTGATATTTCTCATGGAAAAGAAACCTTTTTATAAAAAACATTTTTAAGGAAAAGAACTATCATTTTCTATACATAGGTGCTTCTATGAAGTGACGGCGCAGAGAAGGTGAGTAAAGTGAGTATAATGTGCACCAGTGTTGTATACACTAATATACAATAATTGGCATAACTGGATCTTATGTTCTTAAACACAACACCCAAGATGGTGATGTTGAAAATCACAGTCAAATTGATCAACAGTCCACATTAAAACATGACATTTCGACCCAAAACACTATGCCCCTCATTATGCGTTTGGCGGGCGGAATAGGCCACCTGCCAAACCTCCATGGTTGGATTGCCGCCAGTGCGGTCCCCTTCCATCGGCCCCTATTAAGAGTTTCCCACTGGGTTAGTGGGCGGAAACAGAGTTTCCGCCTGCTGGCCCAGCGGGAAACAGCCCACAACATTGATGCTGGCTCATAATTGAGCCGGCGACAATGTTGCGGTGCGTATGGTGTACCAGCACCAGTCGCGCTTTTCACTGCCTGCAAAGCAGACAGTGAAAAGCGCAACAGGGCTGGCCATGGGGGCCCATGCACTGCACATGCCAAGTGCATGGGCAGTGCAGGGGCCCCCATGAGGCTCCCTGCACCCTGTCTCTGGCAGCCTTTAAATGGCGGCGATACTGCCACGTAAAAGCTAGCTGAGGAAGGACTCGTAATCCCCAGGGCAGTGCTGCTTGCAGCGCTGTCCTGGCGGATCAGGACCTCCAGCACTACTAGACCGTGTTCTCTGCCTAGTCCACTCTGTGTTTTTCCGTGTTTGCTGTCTACTTTTCAGCTCTCTGTATTCACTCCCTGTTATTCCGTGTTTAGCTCTCTGTTTTTGCTCTGTGTCTTTCTGTCTACCTTTTTTAGCTCTCTGCTTTCACTCCGTGTGTTATTCCGTGTTTAGCTCTCTGTTTCTGCTCCGTGTCTTTCTGTCTACCTTTTTTAGCTCTCTGCTTTCACTCCATGTATTATTCCGTGTTTAGCTCTCTGTTTTTGCTCCGTGTTTCTCCGTGCTTTTGTTCTTTCTTCTCGCCGTCCCGTGTTGACCCCCTGCACCCCCCCAGCGCCTCGGCTCCCCCGAGACGTCTCCTTTTCC
This sequence comes from Pleurodeles waltl, assembly GCF_031143425.1. Taxonomy (NCBI): domain Eukaryota; kingdom Metazoa; phylum Chordata; class Amphibia; order Caudata; family Salamandridae; genus Pleurodeles; species Pleurodeles waltl. The sequence continues at coordinate 405,654,041 of NC_090440.1, forward strand.
TGCCGCTGCGTCCCTGCGGCCCCGCCCCCCTCGAGCCCCCATTCGTCCACACCTCCCGCCTCCTAGCTGCTCCTCCTTCCCTCCTCCCCTTCTTAATGGCGGTCGCTGCGCGACGCGGAGAGTGACCTTTGACCTCTGTGGCCACTGGATCACTCCCCGCATGAACAGCGTCACCCATCTGTCCCCGTGTCCTCCCCCCCGCCCTCGCTGCTCCCTGCTGGCCATCCCTGGTGCCTAGTGGTAAGTGCTGTCTTGTTATAGCTGTGTGTGTTCACCCTGTCCTGAGTTACCTTGCCTCAGCTGTTGTGTGTTACCTAGTATGTTTTGTCTGTTCACTCCGTGTTTGCTCGTGTTCTCTGCCTAGTCCACTCTCTGTTTTTCCGTGTTTGCTGTCTACTTTTCAGCTCTCTGTTTTCACTCCCTGTTAATCCGTGTTTAGCACTCTGTTTTTGCTCTGTGTCTTTCTGTTTACCTTTTTTAGCTCTCTGCTTTCACTCTGTGTGTTATTCCGTGTTTAGCTCTCTGTTTTTGCTCCGTGTTTCTCTGTGCTTTTGTTTTTTCTTCTCGCCGCCCCGTGTTGACCCCCTGCCCCCCCACCAGTGCCTCAGCTCCCCCGAGCCGTCTCCTTTTCCTGCCGCTGCGTCCCTGCGGCCCCGCCCCCCTCGAGCCCCCATTCGTCCACGCCTCCCACCTCCCAGCTGCTCCTCCCTCCCTCCTCCCCTTCTTAATGGCGGTTGCTGTGCGTCCGTGCCCCTGGCGTGCCGGAGGCGCGCCAGAGGCAAGCCCGTCTGTGCCCGTCCGTGCCTGGACCACGCCCAGCGCCACCCCCACCCCCCCGGTCCTCGAAACCCCCACACCCTCAGACACCACTACACTGCCAGCGACCTCAACGCACTCAACCCTGGGCGCTCCACAGCATGCTTCCAGTCTTCACCAAGAAATAGCCATGGTCCCTTCACCTGCCACGACTGCAGATTCACCTGCGACAGAACCACCAAACCTCCAACAACCAGAACCAACCACCTCCACTGCATACTCCTAAACACCCGCTCCGCACGCAAGCACGCCATCGAGCTCTGGGACCTGCTCGACACCTCAGCCCCGGATGTGGCCTTCCTTACCGAAACCTGGTGGAATGACTCCTCGGCACCAGACATTGCCATACCCATCCCAGAGGGCTACAAAATCACCCGCAGGGATCGCACAAACGGAATCGGAGGAGGAGGAATAGCCATCACCCACAAAGCCACCCTCAGGGTCCTCACCCACACGGACGACACCCTCAAGACCGCCGAACATCTGCACTTCCAAGTACACACCGACCCCAACACCACCCTCAGAGGAACACTCGTCTACAGACCCCCCGGACCACATGCACCCTTCAGCAACTCCATCTCGGACCTCGCCAGCACCCACGCACTCGCCTCTACAGACTACATCCTCCTCGGGGACCTGAACTTCTACCTCGAGAACAACAATGACGTCAACTCCACCACCCTGATCGACAACCTCGCCAACCTCGGCCTCAGCTAACTCGTCACCGCACCCACCCACACGCTTGACCCCATCTTCTCCACTAGCACCCACATCACCTTCAACCACACCACCAAACTCCACTGGACTGACCACCACTGCATCCACTTCACCTTCCAGAAACAGGTCAAGCACCACCGTACCCTACAGCCACCCCGCCGCCACTGGAGCAAAGTCACCCAAGACCAGCTGACCAACGCCCTTGCCCAGAAGCCGCCTAACGACCCGCCGACCCAGACACCGCCGCCCACAACCTCAGACAGTGGATCAACGACTGCGCCAACTCCCTCGCACCACTCAAGAAGTCCAACCACAACCAAGCCACCAAGAAAGCCACCTGGTTCACCGAAGAGCTCCAGACCTCCAAGCAAATCTGCCGGAAACTTAAGAATAAATGGCTCGCCGAACACACACCTGACAGCCTCACGGCCCACAAAGACGCCACCCACAGACACCACCAACTAATCAGACTAGCCAAACGATCCTCCTTCAAAGACCGCCTAGATAACAACGCACACAACAGCAAAGAGCTCTTCAGCATTGTGAAGGAACTCTCCAACCCCAGCGCCACCATCAACGACATTCCACCTTCACAAGAACTCTGCGACTCTCTTGCCACCTTCTTCCACCAAAAGATTACCGACATCCACGACAGCTTCGACACCACAGCCGCCCCCATCACGCCAAACACCACCCCGGCTAACACCACCCGCGCCAATCGCCTAACCGCCTGGACCAACGTCAGCGACACCGAGACACGCAAAATCATGAACTCCATACACTCCGGATCACCATCAGACCCATGCCCTCACCACGTGTACAACAAAGCAGACGCAGCCATTGCTCCCCAACTACGGAAGGTCATCAACATCTCCTTCGAAACAGCAACATTCCCTGAAAGCTGGAAACATGCCGAAATCAACCCCCTCCTTAAGAAACCCAAAGCAGACCCCCAGGACCTAAAGAACTTCCGACCAATCTCCCTACTCCCGTTCCCTGAGAAGGTCATCGAGAAAATCGTCAACGCACAACTGACTCGCCATTCCGAAAACAACAACATCCTGGACCCCTCCCAATGTGGCTTCCGACAAAATCACAGCACCGAGACCACGCTCCTCGCCGCCACAGACGACATCAGACGCCAAATGGACAACGGCGAAACATCAGCCCTCATCCTCCTGGACCTATTAGCCGCCTTTGACACGGTATGCCATCACACTCTGAGAACCCGCCTCCTCGAAGCCGGAATACAAGAGAAAGCCCTCAAGTGGACTACATCCTTCCTCTCCGACAGAACCCAGAGAGTCTGCCTCCCCCCCTTCCACTCCAGAGCCACCAAAATCATCTGTGGCGTACCCCAGGGCTTATCCCTCAGCCCAACATTATTCAACATCTACATGGCACCCCTCGCCCAAGTAGCCCGCCGATACAACCTCAACATCATCTGCTACGCCGTCTCTTCCTCCTGCTACAACACTCTCCGCATGCTCCGCAGGATCTACAAGTGGATCCCAACAGACACAAGAAAAACAGTAACACAGGCCCTCGTCAGCAGCAGGCTAGACTACGGCAACGCACTATACACAGGCATCCCGACAAAGCACCTACGATGCCTCCAACGCATCCAAAACGCATCCGCCCGACTGATCCTCAACGTACCTCGCCGCAACTACATCACTCCCCACCTGAGAGAACTCCACTGGCTCCCCGTTGACCAGAGGATCACTTTCAAGCTCCTCACCCACGCACACAAAGCACTCCACAACACCGGACCTGCTTACCTCAACAACAGACTCAACTTCTACACCCCCACCCGACAGCTCCGCTCCGCAGACCTCGCACTCGCCACCGTCCCCCGCATCCACCGAAAGACATCCGGAGGTAGATCCTTCTCCTACCTCGCCGCCAAAACATGGAACACCCTCCCTACCAACCTGCGACTAACCCAGGACCTACTCACCTTCAGAAGACTCCTCAAGACCTGGCTCTTCGACCAGTAGCAGCGCACCCCCATCCCCCCACCCCCCTTAGCACCTTGAAACCCTAACGGGTACGTAGTGCGCTTTATAAATAGATTGATTGATTGATTGATTTATGTTTTAAAAAGCTATTTTAAATAGTGGTTTTGTGGAAGTCAGGTATTCCCACTATCTCATTTCTTACCCAAGGGAAGAAATTAAATAAAAAAAATTTAAAAAGTGTAGTAACAAAAGCGCTGGACTCCGATCAGGATATACAAGTAAGTTTACTCCATTAACAGATGCCGCGTCGGAGCCTCATAAACTCCCCTCCCGTAAAAACATCGTCGGACTCTCCAACTGTCATTTATTACATCACCCCGTGGAACTTTCACAATTCGAGCGTTGCCTTCTGCCAAGACTTGCACGAGCCTGGCAGAGACAGCGCACGTAAATAACTGAATATTACATTATCCCTTTTCTCTCATAACTTCAAAGCTATTCAATGAGTAACATACAAAAGGAAACAAATAAAAGAAAAATAAAGAAAACTTAGTCTCATCAACAAACGGTACCCTGCAAAACAACATAAGATAATGGAAGAACAAGAAACTTATGGAAGAAAAATAAGATGTATACATATACATCACAGATAAGAACAATAGCAACATTAGATTTGCATCAACAGCACCACAACTTATTGTCGATACCTCACAGGTAGAGAAATAAGGCGTTTACTCCTACGGGAAGCATCTTGTGCCTTAAGCAAAGTGTTATCAGCATGATCAAGAGAAATAGGAACATTTTCACCACTGTTACTTCTTACTGTGCCCTTTAACTTCAAAACCCTCACCTTGTTCCATCAGAACTTCTTGTCAACACGAATGGCATTTCCACAAACCTTGTCAACCACTTTTGGTTCACCAGATTTTGATATCCCTTTTTTTACATGGAAAGGAATTTGTTTACGTACAACATCACCTACACTAATAGGTTGATGGTAAGTTTTTTTCCTAGAATCAAAACATTGTTTTTGATATTCTTGTGAATATCCAACATTCCTACGCAGCACTTCATCTATCCCCTCAGTGACCTCCATCTTCACCCAATTGGACATCCTTTCTGGACAAATTTTTGTTGATGGTTTCCTGCTAGTCATGGAATGCGGAGTGCTACAGTAAAACCATAACATTGAACGTACAGCATTTTGTACAACACATCCATTAGCATCAGCCCATTGTATACAGTTATTCAAAACTAGATTCATACGCTCAACAAGACCATTGGTTTGTGGATGGTACAGTGAACTTCTACAATGTGTAATTCCCCCTTGTTTTAAGAAACGTTGAAATTCCGAACTGACAAACTGTACACCATTGTCCGAGACAATGAATGAAGGAAAACCCTCTCTTAGGAAAATATCCTTCAGTAAATCCACGATATTCTTGGAATTGGGTTCACTCATGAAACATACTTCAGGCCACTTGGAATAGTAGTCCATGACCACTACAGCAAATCTAGATGTAAAAGGTAGAATGTTAAGTGGACCAACTAAATCAATCCCTATTTTCTCCCATGGTCTTGTTGGATAATCAATGGGCTACATGGGTGGAGTTCTAACCTTGAACCCTTTTTCAGCTTTGGAACATATAACACAATCATCAACCAATTGTTCAACAGACTTATCCATATGAGGCCACCAGAAAACCTCACGCAGTCTACGTTTAGTCAAGGTTTTTCCCAAATGTCCTTTGTGTGCTCCATGAGTCAGCTTAGTTCTCACACTCTCTGGAGGTACCAGTTTTTCACCCCGCATGAGAATACCATCTTCAATGGATAATTCATTAGAAACTTTAAAATAAGTTTGGAACTGGTAAGAAACATTCTTTTCTCTAGGCCAAGCACCCCTCACATATTTCATCACTTGGAGCAAAACTTCATGTTTCGATAACTCTGCTCTCCACTCTTCCTCACTAATGGCACTCCTACTTTCTACATCAACTCAAGCAATGAAACAACTCTCTTGTTCTTCATCCTCAATCATTTGCTCATTAGTCTCCTTAATCAGAAACCTAGACAAATAGGCCCTCATTCTGACCTTGGCGGGCGGCGGAGGCCGCCCGCCAAAGTCCCGCCGTCAGGTTACCGTTCCGCGGTCGAAAGACCGCGGCGGTAATTCTGACTTTCCCGCTGGGCTGGCGGGCGGTCGCCTTCAGACCGCCCGCCAGCCCAGCGGGAAAGAGGCTTCCACGATGAAGCCGGCTCGGAATCGAGCCGGCGGAGTGGAAGCTGTGCGACGGGTGCAGTTGCACCCGTCGCGTATTTCACTGTCTGCGCAGCAGACAGTGAAATACATGTAGGGGCCCTCTTACGGGGGCCCCTGCAATGCCCATGCCAGTGGCATGGGCACTGCAGGGGCACCCAGGGGCCCCGCGACCCCCCCTACCGCCATCCGGATCCCGGCGGTCGGACCACCGGGATCTGGATGGTGGTAGGGGGGGTCGGAATCCCCGCGGCGGTGCAGCAATCTGCGCCGCCGTGGAGGATTCAATGGGGCGGCGGTACACTGGCGGGAGCCCGCCAGTGGTGCCGGTCCGACCGCGGCTTTACCGCCGCGGTCGGAATCCCCATTGGAGCACCGCCGGCCTGTCGGCGGTGCTCCCGCGGTCCTCCGCCCTGCCGGTCTTTGACCGCCAGGGTCAGAATGAGGGCCATAGTCTGCTCTTCCATTTTTACTGCCCGGCAGAAATGTAGTTGTGAAGTCATATTGCAAAAGTTTGGTTGTGAACCTGGCAATGCGAGGGATTTGATCATTAACTTTGTCTCCAGAAAGAATAGCAATTAACAGACTGTGATCAGTACGTAGTTCATAATGGCTTCCCCAGACATAGGGGTGACATTTCCTGATTGTCCACCAACAGGCCAACAGTTCCTTCTCAATCACAGAGAAATTAAGTTCTGAGCCTCTTAGAACTCTTGATGCATAACCTACAGTGTTTTCTACACCATCTTCACAATGAGTGAGTATTGCACCTAGGCCAAAACCACTAGCATCAACTGTGATGGTACATTTGACACTGGTATCAAAAGGTTTAACATTTTTAGATCCAGGCAATTGTGCTTTAATCCACTCAAAAATGTCTTGACAATTCTTATCCCATGAAAAAGGGATGCTTCTTTTCAACAAGTTGGTTATAGGTTGAATCTTGGATGCATAACTTTGTACAAATCTGAATAGAATTTGCATAATCCTTTGAAGGATTTCAATCCAGCTTTGTCAACAGGTGCCTTAGCATCCAAAATGGCATTAACCAAATCTGGTCTAGGCTCCACACCCTGCTCTGACACAACATGTCCCAAAAACTCCACTTTCCTTTTTAGGAAATAACATTTCTCACTCTTGAGGACCACCCCTTTATCTTGTAATGCTCTTACAACCTTAAGCAATGTTTCATCATGTTCCTCTCTAGTATCCCCAAAAATTAAAACGTCATCTTGGAACACCACAACACCATTGATATCCTTCAACAAGTTGTATATGACCCTCTGAAAAACTGGTGCAGCAGATGCCAGACCAAAAGGCATCCTACAATAGTGGAACGTACCAATGGGAGACACAAATGCTGTAAAATGTGTAGATGAGGGGTCAAGAATGACTTAGTGATAGGCAGACGCCAAGTCCAGTTTTGTAAAGCATTTTGAACAACCAATCTTATTCAATAATTTCGAAATTTTAGGTAAGGGATGGGAATATACCCATATGTTTTTATTTAGACTGCGTGAATCCACACAAACCTGCAAGTCCCCATTTTTCTTCTTAGCCATCACCAAAGGAGAAAGCCATAGTGCTGACTCAGTGGGTTCAATCACACCCTTGGCACACAGTGCATTGAGCTCTTTCTTTAACTGCTCTCTCACACTAAAAGGTACACTCCTCAATTTGTGCTTAACAGGAATAGCATGATCCTTAACCCTGATTTGGTGAGCAAACCCCTTGATAGTGCCCAGGTGTTCACCAAACAGTGCAGGAAATTGATTGACAATATTCTCTGTGTAATCAGAAGACTACTACAGACACTTGTTCCTTCATACCTGGTCTAAGGACCATTTTGAAAAGTCCTTGGTGAAACCATCCAAGAATGGATAGACCCTTAATTGCGACATAAACTTTTCCAAATATTTTCCTGCCTTTGAACTCTAAAACATCTTTTGAAGAATCCAGCCAGATCAATCTTACGTCCTTCATAAGAAACTGGTGCTCTGTCTGGGGGTTTTAATGGTCTATTTTCCCATAAATCACTGAACAACTCCTGAGTAATCATAGTAATCCTCGCACCAGAGTCCACTAACAAATTTGCTTTCTTCTCACCTATGCCCACTTCAACGTAAGGGTCAACGCATAAGGACATATCACCAGTGTCATCCACAACCATCACCATTTCTCTTAAATCATCTTGGATTTTCTGAATGTTATCTATGTCATCACACACAAATTCTGAAACATTAGCAACATCAATGGTTTTGTTCTGTGCCTTGTTCATTTGCACATTTTTGCCAAGACGCTTCCCACTTTGACACACTTTGGCAAAGTGACCAACTTTGCCACACATCCTGCAAGTTGCCATCCTTGCAGGACATGTCCTGTAGCTTTTATTGTGTACCACATTCCCACATCGAAAACAAATGTTGCTTTGTTTGAAGAAAGGCATATTGTACCCTTCTTGGCTAAGAAAATTTATTTGACTCTAAACTTAACAGCCCCAACCACCTCACAAGTTTTCTCTTCTAACTCTTTTACAGAAATGTTGGCTAGCTCAATGCTCAGCACGAATAGTCCCCTCGAGGGAAGAATTACCCATGGAAAGCAACTTCTGCTGTAATGTTTTGTCCGCGCACTTGCAAATGTTCTGGTCTCTGACTAATTGCTCAGTGAAAGATTCAAATTGGCAGTCAGCACTCAGTTTCCTCAGAACCGATATGAAAGAGTCTACATCCTCTCTGTCTTTGCTCTCTTTTGAAAAATGTATGTCTTATGATGACTAGGCTTGGCTGCACGTTGAAACGTAATTCTAGTTTTTTGACAGCTGCAACCTATTCATCGAACTCTTCTTCATACTCATCATTCCTTTCAAGAGCCGGTAGATGTTTAAAAATTGACCGGCCTTCAAATCCTAATGAATGCAGCGACATGCATTTCTTTCTGCTCTAAAACGTGTCGCGCCAATGGCTCCCAAAGTTGTGACAAAGGCATCAAACCAATTTTTCCATGGAACTGGTGGCGAACCAGATACTTTCAGAAAAGGTGGCGGTGGTGTTTGCATCCTGACTTTAAGTGGTTAATAATGTCGTTTAGCAATCTGCAAAGAAGAATGTCTTCTTTATTGAAAATCCAGCAATTTGTACATTAGCACCTGAAATTTTAAAGTAGCTGAAAAGTTACAGGTGTGCACTTCACCCTAAATTTTCCACGGACCCACTGCACATCAAACCTGAATAAAAGGTGAAACTTGAATCTCTCAGAAAATTGAGTAAATTTGCTTAAAAATAGTTGCCTGCTGTGCAGTACACAATAAGATAACATATTTCCAGTTCAGGTGAATAAAGCGCTTACAATTACAGTGAATATCTGGAGATGTACGCCTTTGTCACACCACGTTTTTGTAAAATACTAATAATAGATGTGCACACCAATGTACAGATGCGATATGCAGTCCTGTAAACACTAGTCTGCACACACCAGCATGGCCGTCAAGATGGGAAACACTCACTGAGCAGCGTAGGTTTAGCAGTCAGAACAGTTCTGATACTCTCAAAACACACCCACAAACTTGCTTGTAGAAGAGAGGGCGCTTCCTCAATCTTCAACACAACCGTCTGAAGTAATCCAGTACGAACTTTGTACAAACCTCGAGCTGTGAGGTAGCTTGTTGAAAAATGGTACCGAAAATATTCTTCAGACAGAGGAAATTGAAACCTTCGACCTCTTGAAGGCTGTAATGTGCTCACATGCATGCCTCTTCAAATATTTCCATGGGGTACGTGGGTCCTGCAGCTTCTATCATCAGCTAGTCACCAAGAATATTGTAGTAACAAAAGTGCTGGACTCTGATCAGGATATACAGGTACATATACTCCGTTAACAGATGCCGCGTCGGAGCCTCATAAACTCAGCTATGTAAAAACATTGTCACACTCTCCAACTGTCATTTATTACATCACCCTGTGGAACTTTCACAATTCGAGAGTTGTCTTCTGCCAAGCTTGGCAAAGACAGCACACGTAAATAACAGAATACTACAAAAAGGTTACGTAGAACCTGGTAAAATTAAAAGTAAAAGGTAGCAAAATTAGCACACTGCGCAAGTATCAGTGGAAAAAGTGGTCCACGTAGGAACCAGAACTGCCTTCCATAGAGTGAATGGGTCTCCATAGCAACTGGAAAAGGTATCCATAACAGCATCATTTGGCCCCATAGCAGTTTGAAGAATCCATCCATGTAGCAGCACAAAATAACTCCAGAAAGCAGCCTGAAGATACCTCACAGGCACTAAGTGACACAGTGGGAAATAGCCACACAGTAATGGTATTTATTAAATGGTGCGAATCACAGAAAATGGAACCGGGGGATTTCCCAGCATAAATCAAAGAGGTGAACTCCCAGAAGTGATGTGAAGCACACATTTTTACCTACCACAGAAACTTCTAGAATCGATCATGTCTAAGACGTTTCCATCCTATAATGAGCAAGTGCAGTGATGAGCTCATGAGAATGAAAGCAGAAAGCCTTCGAAAGCATCAACGTATGAGCAAAGCCTTTACAGAAGCAGCCATTTTTTAAAAAGCCTTACGGATGCAGAAACTGCCCCACACATGCCATGAAATATTACTAATGTAGCCCAATAAAATGCCTGCTTACGAGTAATGAAATTGCGATGCCATGAAATTACCTCCATTCTTAGGTCCTACCATAAACTGGGACAGAGTTTAGGATGCCAGCGCTGTTGCTTTGTGTGGATTCATATTGGGCACTTCAATAAAATTCCTGACTCTCCTTTTATATTTTGAAAGCAGAAAGGGGCCACCCGTGGACCTGGGTAAGGAGAACTATAATGAAAGAAGTGGTCCTTGCGGGGGAAGTATAGCCTTTGACTTCCACGGTAAGAAATGAACTAAAACAAATAACCTTTATTCGAACTTCAACAAAATCGTTCTTTAAAAAAAAAAAGTTATGATTTGATATTTCTCATGGAAAAGAAACCTTTTTATAAAAAACATTTTTAAGGAAAAGAACTATCATTTTCTATACATAGGTGCTTCTATGAAGTGACGGCGCAGAGGAGGTGAGTAAAGTGAGTATAATGTGCACCAGTGTTGTATACACTAATATACAATAATTGGCATAACTGGATCTTATGTTCTTAAACACAACACCCAAGATGGTGATGTTGAAAATCACAGTCCAATTGATCAACAGTCCACATTAAAACATGACATTTCGACCCAAAACACTATGCCCCTCATTATGCGTTTGGCAGGCGGAATAGGCCACCTGCCAAACCTCCATGGTTGGATTGCCGCCAGTGCGGTCCCCTTCCATCGGCCCCTATTAAGAGTTTCCCACTGGGTTAGTGGGCGGAAACAGAGTTTCCGCCTGCTGGCCCAGCGGGAAACAGCCCACAACATTGATGCTGGCTCATAATTGAGCCGGCGACAATGTTGCGGTGCGTATGGTGTACCAGCACCAGTCGCGCTTTTCACTGCCTGCAAAGCAAAGCAGACAGTGAAAAGCGCAACAGGGCTGGCCATGGGGGCCCATGCACTGCACATGCCAAGTGCATGGGCAGTGGAGGGGCCCCCATGAGGCTCCCTGCACCCTGTCTCTGCCAGCCTTTAAATGGCGGCGATACTGCCACGTAAAAGCTAGCTGAGGAAGGACTCGTAATCCCCAGGGCAGTGCTGCTTGCAGCGCTGTCCTGGCGGATCAGGACCTCCAGCACCACTAGACCGATGACAAGTCGTCATCTGGTAGTGCTGGCAGTCCAACCGTGGCATAACCGCCATGGTTGTAATGTGGCTACCGGACTGCCACACTGGCGGCGGTCCGACTGCCACTTCGGCCCTGTTGGTCTGAGGACCACCAGGGTTGTAATGACCGCCTAAATCTATTAGAAATGGGTCTTCATCAGGACACGATGTTTATGAAGGATGCACCAAGGTATTCTGCTAGATCTAGCGCCAACCATTGGTCATTCAAATGATAGCATCTAAGAGGGCCAATGTCTGCTTCTAGCACAAGTCACTAATTAATCAATAAAGTAGTCTCAACTCAAGGCGCCTCTCTCTTCCGTGTAATTTAATAGTGGCCTTGAGATTATTGAACCCTAGGCCTTCAATTACTCGTCCCTCCAATGAGTTAGCTTTCACAAAAAGATCCGGTTCAGGCACATATTGTATATTAGTGTATATAACACTGGTGCACTTTATACTCATTTTACTCATCTTCACTGCGCGGTCACTTTATAGGAGCACCTATGTATAGAAAATGATAGTTCTGTCTTTGATTTTGTTTTTATAAAAAGGTTTCTTTTTCATTTAGAAATATAAAATCATAACTTTAAAAAAAAGGAAGAACTATTTTGTTGAAGTTCGAAAAAAAGTTGTTATTGACAGAATAAACCTTACCTATGAGGAAGGTTTTATTTCATGTCCTTTATTTAAGCACATTGATTGCCCTGCCCAAGACATGTGGTGTATATCTGCTAAATAACATGGATTGCACCTGTGTGAGGGGACATAGATGAAGTATTCGTCCACACGCATGCAATCCCAGATTTCATTTTCAGGGTGCTGTGTTCTTAAACAGCACTTTCCAGATGGATTGTGGCTAAGCCCCCTGCTTCTCTGCCTGTCATCAGGAGTCTTGAGAGGGGTGACCTGTGCACTGGCAGTGCTCACGGAAAAGAAAACAAGAATGTTGTGTTTTCATGAACACTGCTAAATGAAAGAAAGGGTTGTGTGGGAAAAGGCCACAGGCCACGTGGCGGCTTACAGCAGCAGACCACCACTCTAACCACCTGTTGGCAAGCTCTCAGTTTTGAATCATATATTTGTAATCATTCTTGCCTCATTCATTCAAATAGATTCTCTTTCATGACACATGATGCTCAACTACTCATTCACTTAGATTTTCTCTCCCTCTGTCCATTCGCAAAACTGGGTTTGTGGCTGTCGCATAAGGCAGGTTGGATGTGTGGAAATCTCTGAAGATTACCACTGACAAGACAGATATTAGTGGTTAGTAAAGATGTCTCTGTCTGGTCTGATGACTAGTGTCCTCCAGATCTCAGCCCAGCTCCCTCATCCAAAAAAATCAGTCTGAAATCTGTGGATTCTATTTCAATTAAACATTGCTGGGTTCCTCGTAAATTGTTAAAGTGTCTTTCTTCTGTTTTTATTACCTCTCACTGCTCCAGACAATTCTAAATTTTTCCACTTTCTGCCTGACAAATTGTGTTTCAAGCTGTTATTTTGTATCGTCTTGACTGTTGCAATTATCTTTATTGTGGACTTCCCTCTTTGTCTGTTAAGAGGCTAACTAGGATTCACAGTAAAGAGCAGTGGCGTATGAAAGGTCCCTGCAGACCCTGCGGTGTGGGGGGCCCCACTCAGCATAGTACTCTGGCTGCTCCTGCGTGAGTCCAGGAGTGGGGAGGGGGCCTCCATGTACTCTACTCTGCAGGGTGCCCCCTGAAGTTTCGTTATGCCACTGGTGAAGGGGCCTGTACACTTTTCCACCTGCCTCGACATGCCCAACTTTAAGGCACTCTGCTTGGTTCATTGGTCCTTTCATGGGTCTAATCCTCGTTATCTTCATGTTTTATTCATTACTGTAACTCTTGTGTTTTCCGTTTTTCTTCTCAGAGACTGCTCATAATTTCTAATGTCCGGTTGGTATGCTCCAGAGGCTGTCCTTTTCCCTTTTGCCCACTAAAGCCTAGAATGTGCTACCTTTTTCCTTATGTTTGATTGATGATCATTTGCCTTTCTTAAGCCTTAAACATGTTTTTTCTCTAGCTGTTCGTAATTTGTTTTCTTCCTTATCGGTTTCCCAGGATTCCTTTTTGGTGATAGTGCACTGTGACAGGGGATGCCGTAAGGAAGACTTGCAGCCAGCGGTTTACTGTTAATTTGTTTTTATTAGTTAGTACTAATGTTGCATAGTTTATGGTTTTGTTTGTGGATTTGGATATTACTTATTTTCTTTATTCTGCCTTCTGAGTTCACAGGGTGTTCATCTTCTGTTTTTTCCTTCCAGATGGGGTCTCAGGAGGCGCATGTGGAGAAGAAGATAAAGACAACTGTTGGTGGATTGGTAAGTTTCTTTTTGTTTTCTTTAACACTGTTTTCCCTGGCTCTGACCTCTTTTACTATCTACTGTTCTTTTCTTCTGATTTTGCTCTCATTCTCTGTCTGTCTTTTCTTTTCTTCTTTTCGTCTCGGCTATCGTCTAATCTTCTGAGGCTTTCTCTTTTCTCTATTTCTGTGCGTGTCTTGAGTATCTTCTCTTACCCCCCTTTTTTTTCTAATTCTTGTTCTCAGTGTCAATAAAAAAAAAAAAAACTAAGCCGTCTTGGATTTCTTCTGTTATCCCTACTAAACTAAAGATCTGACATTCTTCTGTCTTGTTTCTCGTTTTTGTTTTCTTGTATGTCTTGGGGAGATAACGTTCTACAGTGCTACTGCTGTAGAAAACCCCCCTATTGAACGCTTCAACCGAAGAAGGTACAGAAACAACAAAAAAAATTAAACCAATATCAAGAAGGAATGCACTAACGTTATGTCGTCAATTCGGCTTGGCCACCTCCCGCTCGTACTACCAGTGGTTAGAACTATGTCCTCCATAGGACCGTACCTGCCAAGGCTACGCTTTCCCCGGAGCGTGGCCGGTTGTCTGGTGTTGCCGCCTCCTGGTCTTCCGGTCTCCGGATCAGGGAAGAAACCGCCATTGTCATTCCACTCGTGGGCCTGGAGTCTGCGTTGACGGTGCTGATTCGGACAGAACGTCCGACCTCTCCTTGGTGTATGCCGCATTCTTCTTTTGGCGCCGCTTCCTGAGGTCCTGTTGCTGGTCCTGGCGCTGCCGTCCAGGTCTCGTTGAGGAGGGGTTTACCTACCCCTCCGTCACCCGGATGTGCTGCCGGATTGGATGATGGTGGTATCGCATCCGGGTCAGGCAGGCCGGATGTGATGGTGCCCCAGGGGTACAGTTGGCTCAGCGCCGGGTTGGTCGGCCCGTGACATTCACCTCCCCTAGGTTGTGGCTGATGGAGCCACACAGCAGAAGGATACCGGGACAGGAAATCAGCATTAGTTTGCCGGGAGCCTGGGGAATGTTGTACCTGAAAGGAGAAAGATTGCAGTGACAAGAACGACCAGAGTACCCGGGCATTAGTGTACTTATGACGAGCCAACCAGGCCAAGGGAGCATGATCAGTAAGCAAGGTGAAGGGGCGCCCTGCTAGGTAATACCATAGGGACTCGACAGCGCACTTAATCGCCAGACATTCTTTCTCCAGGGTCGGATAATGTTTCTCGCGGGGTAATAGCTTGCTGCTTAAATAAACTATGGGATGATAGTATCCGTCCTTGTCCGTCTGTGACAATACAGCACCCAACCCCTGATCAGAGGCATCTGTTTGGACCTGGAACGGTTTACTGAAATCAGGACAACAGAGTACTGGTTCGGATGTCAAAAGAGACTTTAGCTGGTGAAAGCTGTGCTGTTCGACATCAGAGAGGGTGGAGATGTGGTTGGGTTTGTTTTCCCCTAACAAGTCAGTGAGAGGGGCTGCTATCTCCGAGAAATGAGGACTAAACCTTCTATAATATCCCACCATTCCAAGGAAAGCCTGTATGTTTTTTTTCCGGCGTGGGGGGGGGGGAATTTGTGTGATGGCCTGTACTTTTTCAACTTGGGGCCGCACTATTCCATGTCCTATGATGTACCCTAGGTACTTAATAGAATCGTGTCCTAACCTACACTTCTCAGGATTGGCCGTGAGTTTGGCTGTCCGAAGAGCATGCAATACTTGTTGTAAATGGGAGAGCTGATCATCCCATTTAGGACTATAGATAACTATATCATGCAGATAAGCTGCTGCATGTTCCTGAAATGGATGTACTACCATATCTATAAGTCGTTGGAATGTGGCTCGTGCCCCATGGAGACCGAAAGGTAGGACAGTAAACTGGTAGAGACCTGAGGGGGTTGCAAAGGCTGTTTTTTCTTAGTCTTCTTCTTTAAGTGGGATTTGCCAATAACCCTTTGTTAAATCTAGGGTCGTCATATATTTTGCTGTTGCAATAACTCATCAATCCGGGGCACTGGATAGGAATCAAAGCGAGGCAGAGCATTCACTTGTCTAAAATCAATACAAAATCTGGTAGTCCCATCCGGCTTCGGGACTAGGACTATGGGGGAACACCATGGACTGGAGAAGGGTTCAATAATACCAGCTTGAAGCATGTCCGTAACTTCCTGTTCCACCACCTTTCGTTTGGCTTCTGGTATTCTATATGGCCATTGTCGGGCCACTCTATCCCCTATGGTACGTATATGGTGCTGAATCATGTGGGTTCTGCCTGGTGTTTTGGAAAAGACATCTAAATTAGCCTTAACGATCTCGCTCAATTGGGTCCTTTGCTCTACAGAGAGAGTCTCACTGAGTTGGGGCATTATTATCTCGGTTTGTTTAGTTACTCTCGTGGGACATACCGGAATATCGGCGTCACTTCCAGTGGTTACATAGATAGTCGTAGGGGACTCATTATTTTCATACCATGTTTTAAGCAGATTAATATGATATATTTGTTCCCTCCCAGACCCGTTGGGGATTTCAATCTTATATGGTATAGGCGTGACTTTTTCCAGGACAGTATATGGTCCCTGCCAATATGCAAGTAGTTTGTTCTCGGAGGAGGGTAACAGTACCAACACTTTTTGTCCTACTGTTAGGCTACGAGGGCTACTGTGTGCATCATAGTGGGCTTTTTGTTTCTCTAGGGCTTCCCTCAAAGTCTTATGGGCTTCTTCCCATATTTTGTGTAAGTTTTCTTTGAAGTCCTTCGTATAAGTGAGAATGTCCTTTAGTTCATCCTCCACCTCCTCCCGTTGCTCGGCCAACATTTCTAATTAAGTACGAGGCTGTCTACCAAAAAGAAGTTCAAAGGGGCTATGTTCTGTAGATGACTGTATATGGGTTAAGAGCGCGTATAGTACTAGGGGTAATTGTTTCTCCCAGTCTTTTCCTGAGTCACTTAAGACTTTCCTCAGCAGTGTTTTAATAGACTTATTGTAGCGTTCTACAAGACCATCTGTTTGGGGGTGATATACGGATGTCCGAATTTGTTTCACCCTGAGTGTGTGGCATACTTCGGACATCAGTCTAGACATGAAGGGAGTACCCTGATCTGTGAGGATCTCCTTGGGAAAACCTACTTGTGAAAAGAACTCTATCATGGCCTGGGCTATGGTCTTGGTGGTCATGCTGGCTAGTGGGATGGTCTCCGGATACCTTGTAGCGTAATCCACTATGACTAACAGATATTAGTGCCCCTTTATGGAACGGATTAACAGACCCACTAAATCCATTCCTAGCCTGGTGAACGGGACTTATATTATAGGAAGAGGTTGAAGGGGAACGGTGCGATCGTGAGAAAGGTTTATCAACTGGCATTTTGGGCATACCTGGCAATGTTTTCTAATATCACCATATACCCCTGGCCAATAAAACCGTTTGAGCATAGCCTCTTCGGTTTTCTCCCTCCCTAGGTGACCTTCCCCATTGTCCTTGTGAGCTAGGTGGAGGACTTGTTCCCGGTAGCGTTGTGGCACAACCAACTGTGGTTTTTGAACAGGGGAGTCTAGACATACTCTATACAATAATTCATCGGTGAGTGTAAAAGAAGGACCTACCGACTGGTTATCAGGTGATAATGCAATTTGCCAAGCATTCTTCAGGGTAGGATCTTCCCTCTGGGCCTGCCGAAAGTGTCCTGCTATGGACATTATGGCCTTTGGGACGTTAGATACAGGGATTGTGGTAGAAACAGTCTCCTTCTGATAAAGCCGCTTTTGTTCGCGTTTTTGTGTTTTACTGAGTTTTCTTCTTCCCTCTATGTGGGAGGATACGAAGGGGGCCTCCTTCCACCAAGAGTGTGATATGTGATCTTGATTTGCAGTGTTTAGCACCTGGGGAAAAGCTTCATAGTTGGTTCCTATAATCATGTCTTCCCACAGTTCTGTAATTACGCCCACGGAAAGGTACTACTCATGCCCTCTCCAATTGATTTCTTTAATGGCTACAGGATATGTCTTCCTGTCTGCATGTACACATGTAATTAATACTTGGGTATTGGGGTCCCACTGATCTGGTTGTACATAGGTCTGTTTTACAACACTTTGACTACACCTGGAGTCAATAAGGACGTTCCTCCTTTCTTTATTTACTAACATGGAGGTGGTATATTTCGCCATGTTGTGTCCTAGCCATAACACACAACCCTTCGTCATTCCTATCTCCATAGGTTCTTTTTTTAGTGGGCAATGCCTGGCTATATGGCCCCACTCTGCGCAATGAAAGCATTGTGGACCTGTCATGAATTCTTTGAAAGGGGTCGGATGAGGGACACTGGATCTGTCACTACTTGGACTTGCTATCGATTTGACACAGAGGAGCTTGGGAGTAGTGGTCCGGGAGGTTGTAGGAGTGTTTTTAGGATGGGCACCTCTAAATTTGGGAGCTCGATGGAAGGCACAGGCGAGATCTATTGCAGTACGGTTAGTGAGGTCAGGATGTTGTCTAATCCAGTTTCTGGTGGCGGGTGGGAGGGCAGCCAGATATTGCTCCAGAATAACTGCTTCAAACATCTAATCTTTGGAAGTCTCAGCAGGATTTAACCATTTTCCTCCAGCATGGTATACCCTATAATACAGGGTGCGGGGATTTTCCTGTGGTATCCATTTGGTCTGATGGAACCGAACACAAGAGCTTTCCTGGACCAGACCTATTCTTTCAAGAATAGCTTTCTTGATTTCGTTGTATGGAGTTACTCCTCCCGGGTTGACGGCCTGATACGCCACCTGCAGATTGCCCGTTAATAATGGGGCAATATATTGGCCCCATTTCTCTGTTGGCCAATTGGCCGAACTTGCGACCCTCTCAAAATTAGTAAAGAACGAGTCTGGGTCCTCATTATCCTGATTTTGAAAGACACTGCTCGGAACATTGGGGTGTACCCTGGCATTGGCTATGGTTTCTGTTCGCTTTCCAAGAGCTGTTTCATGTACCAGTTGGTTGTTCGCAATAATTGTGGCCTGGCTTTTCAATGCGATCTGTAACGCTTCTCGTTCTTCCTTCGCCTCTTTTAATTGCTCCTTCCAGACCAACTGGAGATGCCTCTGCCCTTCTGCTAATTGGGCTATCATATCGGGGAGGGTTGGTTTGTCTTCCATTACGGTCCCTTGTCTGTTGGGGAGTCCTTCACAATCCCACTTCTGACACCACTGTGACAGGAGATACCGTAAGGAAGACTCGCAGCCAGCGGTTTACGGTTAATTCTTCTTTTCTTTATTCTGCCTTCTGGGTTCACAGGGTGTTCATCTTCTTCTGTTTCTTCCTTCCAGATGGGGTCTCAGGAGGTGCATGTGGAGAAGAAGAAGATAAAGACAACTGTTGGTGGATTGGTAAGTTTCTTTTTGTTTTCTTTAACACTGTTTTCTCTGGCTCTGACCTCTTTTACTATCTACTGTTCTTTTCTTCTGATTTTGCTCTCATTCTCTGTCTGTCTTTTCTTTTCTTCTTTTTGTCTCGGCTATCGTCTAATCTTCTGCATTTTTCTCTTTTCTCTATTTCTGTGCCTGTCTGGAGTATCTTCTCTTACCCCTTTTTTTTTCTAATTGTTATTTTCAGTGTTAATTAAAAAAACTTTTTTTTAAAACTAAGCCGTCTTGGATTTCTTCTGTTATCCCTACTAAACTAAAGATCTGACATTCTTCTGCCTTGTTTCTCCTTTTTGTTTCCTTGTTTGTCTTGGGGAGATAACGTTCTACAATGCTAGCTACTGCTGTAGAAAAAACCCCTATTGAACGCTTTAACCGAAGAAGGTACAGAAACAAAAAAAAGAAATTAAACCGATATCAAAAAGAAATACACTAATGTTATGTCATCAATTCGGCTTGGCCGCCTCACGCTCGTACTACCAGTGGTTAGAACCGTGTCCTCCGTAGGACCGTACCTCCCAAGGCCACGCTCTCCCCGGAGCGTGGCCGGTTGTCTGGTGTTGCCGCCTCCTGGTCCTCTGGTCTCCGGATCAGGTAAGAAACCGCCATTGTCGTTCCACTCGCAGGCCTGGAGTCTGCGTTGACGGTGCTGATTCGGACGGAATGTCCGACCTCTCCTTGGTGTATGCCGCGTTCTTCTTTTGGCGCCGCTTCCTGTGGTCCTCTTGCTGGTCCTGCCGCTGCCATCTAGGTCTCGTCGAGGAGGGGGTTACCAACCCCTCCGTCACCGGGATGTGCTGCAGTATTGGATGATGGTGGTATTGCATCCGGGTCAGGCAGGCCGGATGAGATGGTGCCCTAGGGGTAGCGTTCGCTTGGCGCCGGGTCAGTCGGCCCGTGACATGCACTTTATAAGTTATTTTTCATCATCATCCTTTACTTCAATATCTGTGAAACTTTGCAAAGTTTGTATCTCATGTACAAAGGGGCATAAGTATTTAACTATCCTTTTTTGAACTGAAGACATTATGGCATGCAGAAATCTATTGTTCTGCAGTGAAGCGGGAAGCTCATCTTTGCCCTTCCATTCTTGCTCTGTCTCTCCTTCAGACCATATAGTCAGCAGACCAAATATGGGCATATCAACTATGACCCTGTATGCTGATGCAGGCCTGGTCCCCTGCCCTCATTGTGCAGTGATGTTGCAGTGCTGCCCATCACTATTGCATATGTGGAGCTTTGAACCTGGAGAATTCTGGGATTTTAGCTTTTGAAAGTTTGAGCCTGGTTGGAAGAATTCTGGAAAAGGAAAGCTTCCCATAATTCTTGTGCCATACACACTCCTTGCACAGCTACCCACTTCCTCATGTCCATGCTATAAATGCTGCAGTCGTTATTCCAGCCCAAGCCCAGCCCAGTTGAACTGGAGAAGAACAAATAAACAGATACCACGACCAGCGCTACAAGGTGTGATTTCAGTAGTTTTATTCAAATGTGCAATATGCCCAACTGCAGTTTTAGGTAAAGATAACCATGCAACGGGGCATAGGGAAGGGCTAATTGTAGGTGGGTTTCATGTGTCACACCCTGCCTCATCTTTTGGCAAGGCAACTGGTTAATGGAGAATGGCAACGTGCACACTAAGAACATTCCTGTCAATCTGTTGGCTGTCGAACGGTGATGTGGTTAGATGCTTAAGCTGATTACCCAGTTAGAAGGAATGGGAAAAAATACATTTTTGGAGGAAGATGCAGGTTTATAAAGAGGGTGACTTATGGAAGTCTATTGAGGCATATTGCTTTTATGAGTCTGACTATAATTAAAAAGAGGATGATGGTTAGAACCCCTTTCAGAGGGCCACAGAGAAGCAGGGGGTATTGGACCCAAACACGGAGGTTGAGAGGTTTTACTCCTGGTGTCACAGAGACTGACTTACTATGGACTGTGTGCAATTGAGCCAAGTACCCCTTATGCACTTCATTCTCAGGGTGAGTGTAGTCTGAGTAGTCCAAGGCTCCCTTGGGGGAGGTGGGTGTGTGGGTACAGGTGAGTGAACACAGGCTTAAAACTCAAAAGGTGATCAGCAGCTGCAATAAATCATTGTCCAGATAAATACTCGCTTTTATGGATAAAGAGAAGTATTTTATTTTCTACTGCCACCAACACAAAGGAAAAATCAACATTCAGAAACAATTACACAGTTCCCCGTGAGGTCAGTGCTATAGTGTGTCTTCGGTGATTCCCTATCCCACTCCCTCCTTGTGTTAAAAATAGTGGTTATTCCCCATTCACTATTGGTAAAATCCACGGTATGTCCCACTAACAGTCTGAATCTTAAGAATCCATTTTGACTTTAATTTAAAGTCAACAATGTTACAGTGATAGAACGCTAACTAGCAACAAATTTCCCTGTTATGACAGGCCTGAAATCAGTCTTACCCGTACCAGCAGGCATGAAACATCTGGATCTCCTAAGCATGCACCATGGGCCGGTGCTTGAAGTGGCTGCAGCTGAGTGCAGGTGAGTGTGCAGTACGCCACCCAGATGGCTGCACTCAGCGGGTCAGAGTTTTTCCCTCGCGGACACGCTCCTAAAGAGACCGGAGGTTCTCTACAGTTCTTCCTGCTTGGTAAGTGTCCAGTTCATCTCCTGGTGGGGGTGGTTGTGATAATCCTGTTGTAGGTCTCATGCTTTGCCTGGGGGATGGTGTGCTGGTGCTTTATGCTACAGTAGCATCCTCACAACTAAACGGGAAGGGATTAGGGAGGATTAAAGAGAGGTTTAGGGAGGGTCAGGGAGAGTTTCAAGGAGGAACATACACCCACCCACATAAGAGTAAACCCATTGCTATTCATAAACAAACTACACTTCTACAGTTATTACAGGTTCGATGGCATCTGTCGCTGTAGATACGCATGTTCTGCAATAGCTCGCCATCTGGTGTTGGGCCGGAGTGTTACAAGTTGTTTTTCTTCGAAGAAGTCTTTCGAGTCACGGGACCGAGTGACTCCTCCTTTTGTCTCCATTGCGCATGGGCGTCGACTCCATCTTCGATTGTTTTTTTTCCGCCATCGGGTTCGGACGTGTTCCTGTCGCTCCGAGTTTCGGAACGGAAAAAATAGTTAATTTCGGAAGATTTTCGTCGGTATTGTTGCGTTCGGGATCGGCGTACTTAGATTCAACACCGCATCGAAGATCGAAGAGCTCCGGTGCCCTTCGGGGTAGTTTTTCGATCCTCCGTCGGGGCCTGGTCGGCCCGACCGCGTGCTGAGGAACGCCGATGGAACGGACCCCGTTCCGTTTCTGCCCCAAATGCCACAATAAATACCCCTACACAGACCAACACTTGGTCTGCAACCTGTGCCTGTCACCTGAGCACAGCGAAGACACCTGCGAGGCCTGTCGTGCGTTCCGGTCCCGAAAAACACTCCGAGACCGTCGAGCCAGAAGACTTCAAATGGCGTCCGCACCGACAGCCCGACGGGAGTTCGAGGAACAGGAAGAGGAAGGTACCTTCTCGATCCAAGACTCAGACTCCGAAGGATTCGACGATACACAAACCGTGAGTAAGACGTCGAAAACCACACAAAGAAACATTTACAAGGCCCAGGGGACGCCACTGCCACCAGGCCATGGCTCGACCCATAAATTCGGTGACCGACCGTCGGCACCGAAAAAGGCCCAAACAGTGCCGAGATCGTCCGACTCCGGTCGAGACACCGGCACGCAGCCTTCTCGGGACCGAGAAAGTGCTGGAGACAAGCCTCGACACCGAGATGCCGGTGTGGACACGGCTCGACGCCGAGACAGCGGCACCGAAACAGATCGACGCCGAGAGGTTTCGGCCCCGAAAAGGAAAAAAGTCACCTCGGAGCCGAAAAAACACGCAGACAAAGTTTCGATGCCGAAACAAACTGCAAGCGACCCAGCTTCGGGCTCTTATACAGAAGAGCACTCGCTAACCTCCCAAATGCAAAAGCATAGGTTTGAGGAAGAGCTACAAGCAACTGATGTGGACCATACGCAAAAGCGTATCTTCATTCAGCAGGGGACAGGAAAAATAAGCACCCTTCCCCCCATTAGGAGAAAGAGAAGGTTGGAGTTCCAGACGGAACAAGCACCACAACCAAAAGTGGTGAAAAGAGTTACACCACCACCCTCTCCTCCGCCCGTGATTAACGTTTCACCAGCACAAACGCCATCACACTCCCCAGCTCACACCATCATGAGCCAGGGTGACCAAGACCAGGACGCATGGGACCTATACGACACCCCAGTGTCAGATAACAGCCCAGAGGCATACCCTACAAAACCATCTCCACCAGAAGACAGCACCGCGTACTCTCAGGTGGTGGCTAGAGCAGCACAATTTCACAACGTAAGCCTCCACTCAGAACAGGTCGAGGATGATTTCTTGTTCAACACACTCTCCTCCACCCACAGCTCCTACCAAAGCCTG
Organism: Pleurodeles waltl; assembly: GCF_031143425.1. Lineage (NCBI taxonomy): Eukaryota > Metazoa > Chordata > Amphibia > Caudata > Salamandridae > Pleurodeles > Pleurodeles waltl. The sequence continues at coordinate 405,677,773 of NC_090440.1, forward strand.
CCTATGCTCCCTGGTATGCTCCGGCACGCAAAAGACATATTTAAGGACCCGGTCAAAACTAGGGCAATCACACCAAGGGTGGAAAAAAAGTATAAGCCGCCTCCTACGGACCCGGCTTTCATCACAACACAGCTGCCACCAGACTCTGTTGTTGTAGGAGCAGCTAGGAAAAGGGCCAACTCTCACACATCTGGAGATGCACCACCCCCAGATAAAGAAAGCCGCAAGTTCGATGCAGCTGGTAAGAGAGTCGCAGCACAAGCTGCAAACCAGTGGCGCATCGCGAACTCCCAGGCACTACTTGCGCGCTATGACAGAGCCCACTGGGACGAGATGCAACATCTCATTGAACATCTGCCCAAAGACTTCCAAAATAGGGCAAAACAAGTGGTTGAGGAGGGACAGACCATCTCCAACAACCAGATCCGTTCCTCCATGGACGCTGCAGATACAGCTGCACGGACAATTAATACATCTGTAACTATCAGAAGGCATGCATGGCTCCGAACGTCTGGATTTAAACCAGAGATTCAACAAGCAGTTCTCAATATGCCTTTTAATGAAAAAGAACTGTTCGGTCCAGAAGTGGACACAGCGATTGAGAAACTCAAAAAAGATACAGACACTGCCAAAGCCATGGGCGCACTCTACTCCCCGCAGAGCAGAGGGAATTACAGCACATTCCGTAAAACGCCCTTTCGAGGGGGGTTTCGGGGTCAAAGCACACAAGCCAGCACCTCACAAGCAACACCGTCCACTTACCAGGGACAGTATAGAGGAGGTTTTCGGGGACAATATAGAGGAGGGCAATTCCCTAGAAATAGAGGGAGATTTCAAAGCCCCAAAACCCCTACTACTAAACAATGACTCACAGGTCACTCACCCCCTCCACACAACACCAGTGGGGGGAAGAATAGGTCATCATTACAAAGCATGGGAGGAAATCACTACAGACACTTGGGTTCTAGCAATTATCCAACATGGTTATTGCATAGAATTTCTACAATTCCCTCCAAACATACCACCAAAAGCACAAAATTTAACAACACACCATTCCAATCTCCTGGAGATAGAAGTGCAGGCACTATTGCAAAAGAATGCAATCGAATTAGTGCCAAACACACAAATAAACACAGGAGTTTACTCACTGTACTTTCTGATACCAAAGAAGGACAAAACGCTGAGACCAATCCTAGACCTCAGAGTAGTGAACACTTTCATCAAATCAGACCACTTCCACATGGTCACACTACAAGAAGTATTGCCATTGCTAAAACTGCACGACTACATGGCAACTTTAGACCTCAAGGATGCTTATTTCCATATACCAATACACCCATCTCACAGGAAATACCTAAGGTTTGTATTCAAAGGAATACATTACCAATTCAAGGTACTGCCTTTCGGATTAACAACCGCACCAAGAGTCTTTACCAAATGTCTAGCGGTAGTCGCTGCACACATAAGAAGGCAGCAAATACATGTGTTCCCATATTTGGACGACTGGCTAATCAAGGCCCATTCGTTCATACAGTGCTCAAATCACACAAATCAGATCATACAAACCCTCTTCAAACTCGGGTTCACCGTCAATTTCACAAAATCCAAAATTCTGCCACGCAAGGTACAACAATACCTGGGAGCCATAATAGACACATCAAAGGGAGTAGCCACTCCAAGTCCACAAAGAATTCAAAATTTCAACACCATCATACAACGCATGTATCCAACACAAAAGATACAGGCAAAGATGGTATTACAACTCCTAGGCATGATGTCATCATGCATAGCCATTGTCCCAAACGCAAGACTGCACATGAGGCCCTTACAACAATGCCTAGCATCACAGTGGTCTCAAGCACAGGGTCACCTTCTAGATCTGGTGTTAATAGACCGCCAAACTTACCTCTCGCTTCTATGGTGGAACAACATAAATTTAAACAAGGGGCGGCCTTTCCAAGACCCAGTGCCACAATACGTAATAACAACAGATGCTTCCATGACAGGGTGGGGAGCACACCTCAATCAACACAGCATACAAGGACAATGGAACGTACATCAAACAAAACTGCATATCAATCACCTAGAACTGCTAGCAGTTTTTCAAGCACTAAAAGCTTTCCAACCAATAATAGTTCACAAATACATTCTCGTCAAAACAGACAACATGACAACAATGTATTATCTAAACAAGCAGGGAGGGACGCACTCCACGCAGTTAAGCCTGCTAGCACAAAAAATTTGGCATTGGGCAATTCACAACCAAATTCGCCTAATTGCACAGTTTATACCAGGGATACAAAATCAACTCGCAGACAATCTCTCTCGAGATCACCAACAGGTCCACGAATGGGAAATTCACCCCCAAATTCTGAACACTTATTTCAAACTCTGGGGAACACCTCAGATAGACTTGTTTGCGACAAGGGAGAACGCAAAATGCCAAAACTTCGCATCCAGGTACCCACACAAACAATCCCAAGGCAATGCCCTATGGATGAACTGGTCAGGGATATTTGCTTACGCTTTTCCTCCTCTCCCTCTCCTTCCTTACCTGGTAAACAAACTCAGTCAAAGCAAACTCAAACTCATATTGATAGCACCAACTTGGGCAAGGCAACCCTGGTACACAACGCTGCTAGACCTATCAGTGGTACCCTGCATCAAATTGCCCAACAGGCCAGATCTGTTGACACAGCACAACCAAAAGATCAGACACCCAGATCCAGCATCGCTGAATCTAGCAATCTGGCTCCTGAAATCCTAGAATTCGGGCACTTACAACTTACCCAAGAATGTATGGAAGTCATAAAACAAGCAAGAAGGCCATCCACCAGGCACTGCTATGCAAGTAAATGGAAGAGGTTTGTTTGCTACTGCCATATTAATCAAATACAACCATTACACACAACTCCAGAACATGTAGTGGGTTACTTGCTTCACTTACAAAAATCTAACCTAGCTTTCTCTTCCATTAAGATTCACCTTGCAGCAATATCTGCATACCTGCAGACTACCTATTCAACTTCCCTATATAAAATACCAGTCATTAAAGCATTCATGGAGGGCCTTAGGAGAATTATACCACCAAGAACACTACCTGTTCCTTCATGGAACCTAAATGTTGTCCTAACTAGACTTATGGGTCCACCTTTTGAACCCATGCACTCCTGCGACATACAGTTCCTAACCTGGAAGGTGGCATTTCTCATCGCCATTACTTCCCTGAGAAGAGTAAGCGAGATTCAGGCGTTTACTATACAGGAACCTTTTATACAACTACACAAAAATAAAGTCGTCCTAAGGACCAATCCTAAATTTTTGCCAAAGGTTATTTCACCGTTCCATCTAAATCAAACAGTGGAACTTCCAGTGTTCTTTCCACAGCCAGATACCGTAGCTGAAAGGGCACTACATACATTAGATGTCAAAAGAGCATTAATGTATTACATTGACAGAACAAAGAACATCAGAAAGACTAAACAACTCTTTATTGCATTTCAAAAACCTCATGCAGGAAACCCAATTTCAAAACAAGGTATAGCCAGATGGATAGTTAAATGCATCCAAATCTGCTACCTTAAAGCTAAACGACAGCTGCCCATTACACCAAGGGCACACTCAACCAGAAAGAAAGGTGCTACCATGGCCTTTCTAGGAAACATCCCAATGCAAGAAATATGTAAGGCAGCCACATGGTCTACGCCTCACACATTCACCAAGCACTACTGTGTAGACGTGTTATCCGCACAACAAGCCACAGTAGGTCAAGCTGTATTAAGGACATTATTTCAAACTACTTCCACTCCTACAGGCTGATCCACCGCTTTTGGGGAAATAACTGCTTACTAGTCTATTGCAGAACATGCGTATCTACAGCGACAGATGCCATCGAACTGAAAATGTCACTTACCCAGTGTACATCTGTTCGTGGCATCAGTCGCAGTAGATTCGCATGTGCCCACCCGCCTCCCCGGGAGCCTGTAGCAGTTTGGAAGTTACCTTCAATTATTTATATATGTATCATCTCAACCTTAAATAGGTGCATACTTAGTCACTCCATTGCATGGGCACTATTACTACAATTCAACTCCTACCTCACCCTCTGCGGGGAAAAACAATCGAAGATGGAGTCGACGCCCATGCGCAATGGAGACAAAAGGAGGAGTCACTCGGTCCCGTGACTCGAAAGACTTCTTCGAAGAAAAACAACTTGTAACACTCCGGCCCAACACCAGATGGCGAGCTATTGCAGAACATGCGAATCTACTGCGACTGATGCCACGAACAGATGTACACTGGGTAAGTGACATTTTCATTACTACACCTAAAATGGACGTAAAACAAAGTAAATTTCTCCAGATAAGAGCTGAAATAAGTCCATCGCCACACATGACCAACCACTGGTAGTGCACCACCCTCCCATAGAAAATAATGGAGGTAGGGATTTAAAATAAAACCCTATAATAGTAAATCAAATTAAATTATTTGAAATAGTTAATAGTATAAATAAATATAACTTAATGTTGCAAACTATCTAAAAATAATACACATTCACTAACAAATCACAAAAGATTTCAATACTATTTTTTTATTTAATATTTAAAAATTAATGTAACATTGGTTTTTATTAAAATATTATATAATGAAAATAGGTTTAATTCTATCGCTCCATCACTTTTAATAATGTTTAATGCATAATAAAAAATAAAAAGTTGAATATGTGTTTAACTCTAGGAGAGAATTTACTTTTAAGTTAACTTTTTTACTTTTCACCGTAATCTACCATAGGGCGGCTCCGCAGTCAGGGCAGAGATCTCTGTAGGATGAAGTATAGGGAAAAGTAAAAATGCTTATTAAACTTGAAAAATGCCATCACAATTATTTTTATGCCAAATAATAATATAAATTAATTGTGTACTTTTATTTTAAATCTCGAACAAAAGGAAAACATATTTTTGAATTAAATCCTTAATTAATTTAAATGCCAAATTAAATTAAAATTATTTTTCTGAAGTTTTAATTTAAATAAAAATCACCTAAATTGTTATAAAAATTAATTTTCTGCACTCATAATCATTCAAAGTAATGTATATAATTGATTAAAAGTAATTTAAACGTATTTGAATAAAAACAGTATCCAATTAATTTTTAAATTAAAAAAAAGTTGTTATAATGTATCATACTTAAATTATAGTTAGGACCTACTTTATATAGAAAGAGCGTTTTTTGTTTTGCTCATAACTTTGGTGCAGTTTGATGAATCTTAATGACATTTTTCCAAAAAACAATGGACGTCACTTCAGTTGCTGTCTGGAAAGTTTTGGGGTTATCCATCAAGCAGGTCCGAAAAAAAAGGGGGGTCCCAAAACACGTTTACCCTATTAATTTTTTTAAGAGATTTTGAACAGTGATAGCGCCAAAACCACTGGAGGGAATTACACCAAATTTGGCAGAAAGGTAGCTCCGGGTCCAGAGAGAGGCCTTTTTGTTATTTGGTGTAAATCCGTTCAGTAGTTTTAAAGAAGTTAAAGGAAATTTAAATTTGTATATTTGGGGACATGAAGGATTAGCGAGCGCTCCCAAAATCGTGCTGAGATCTGATTAGCTACCAACAGTTCAACAAGGAAGTGTTGTCAGCCATGTTGGAACTCTGCTTTGGCCGAGTCCCTGAAAAAAATGTGAAAAATAACAAAAGGGGCAGGGTATGGACCCCCTGAACCTTTATCTCTGGAGCTGGGGTCCGAAAGGGATGCCCCAGGGCTAAAAGGCATTTTTTTTAATTGTGCCATAGAATCACAACGGGGTTGCGAATCCATGGCGAAAATTAACAAGACAAAAACAAAGCACGGGCTTCGTTATTGAAAAGCCTCCGGGTGGGCCAGGTTCTAGGGGCACTTTGATTTTAATGTGGGGGGCTGCCCAGCCCCCTCCTGCTGCCTCGGGAACCGCCAACTCCCCGGGGCTTATAACTAATATGCAGGGTGGCTGCGTGCCATCCCTACCCACTGCTCCAGGGACCACGCTCCCCCCATAACCGGCTCCTGCTATATTGCGGAGTGCCCACCCCCAGGACAAAGCTGTTTGCTCTTGCTTTGCTACAGCTTTGAAAGCTGCTGCCAAGCCACAGCAAACATTCTGCTTCCTGACAGTTGGACCTGTCAAACAGGTCCTGCTGTCAGAAAGCTGAGTTTTCATCTGCATGCACGGTGCCTATCACAGACATGCATGCAGGGTAGGCAGATGAAAACATTGCTCCAGCAAGCAGGTGGCTGCTGTTAAAAGCAGGTGACTGCTTGCCAGAGCAATGGGACCGCAGGGGAGGCCTTGAGACTCCCTGCGTGATCCCAGATAGCCCTTAAAGGGCAAAGAATAAAGCAAAAAAAAAAAAAAATGAATGGGACTGTGGGGAGGCCTTGAGGCTCCCCCCCGGGCCCAGTTAGCCAATAAAGGAAGTAAAAAAAAAAGATTTAAAAAACAATTAGGTAGCATAATGATGAAGATCACAGACCTTCACACTGAGAGTACAGGTTTTGACTACAGGTGTATCTGTAGTAATTTCCCTCATTTTCTTTTCAACTGCAAATGTTTAAGGCTCATATTGAAAGGTGGTCTTACTCTTTTACATTGACATACATTTTTCTTTTCAATTTGTACAGAAATATCTCATTATAAGTATATCGTCCATCAAAGCCTAAAAAACTCTATCTCTCTCCCTCTCTTTCTTTCTCTCTCTCTCTCTCTCTTTCAGTCTCTTTCTCCCACTCACACATGCGCTCAGACCCTTACGCACCCACTCACAGTTTTACTTATAGTAATGAAAATTACTATACTCCAAATAAACATAGAAATTCATTGAAAAAAAACAAAGGTTACAAGGACATTATAGTTAGGAAATAGAATTTAAAAAAACATAGAAATTCACTTAATAAAACCAATGGTCACAGGGACGTTATAGTTAGGCTCATAGTTTAAAAGTACCAAACCGCAGAAATACACCAGCTATAGTTAGTTATCTCAAGTAACTATAACTCATGCCCTAAGGTAACTATAACTCGCGCCCTTGCCATGCACTGTTAACTACACACAAATTACGGTACTCATGACATCTCTGATAAAATCATTGATAACATCACTGTATGAAAAATCTGTGCATGCCTGGGGCGCAAGTTATAGTTGCCTTGGGCATGAGTTATAGTTACTTGAGATAACTCTATAATTGGTGAATTTCTATGGTTTGTTATGTTTAAAATATGAGCCTAACTACAACGTTCCTGTAACCTCTGTTTTTTTAAAGAGGATAACAGATGTGCTTCATTTACATATTTTTATATTAAGTTATATTTTTATGACTAGGTTAAATAATTTGATATAATTAAACATTATTTCCTGTCAGATTTTATTTAAATTCGGTAACTCCATTATTTTTTATGGGAGGATATTACAGTATCAGTGGGATGCTGGACTAACTATTGTTTCTTCTTGACAGTAGTAACTTACATTTGTAAATGTGTCTCCACCCCTTTTTTCAGGGCTTAGAGACATGTAAGTCTACACTTTTGAGTAATTTTACACTAAAATTTTGTGAATAGCCCGAAGTAGTAAAGTTACTGGAAAGTGTAATAGTAAAATTACACCTGTAACTTATTGACAATTGTAACTTACCTCTGTGAATAGACACAAAAGTGTTTATGCCCATCCTGTGTGTTATGTTTATAATTTTTGTCAAGAAGCCTTAAGCTTGTGGTAAGTGGATGGGAGCACAGTAAACAGGGGCAATTAGCACTCATCTCCTTCTATGTGTTATTGATAAAATGATAGAAAACACAATTTGAACTTATTTTATCACTACTGCATGGGTCAAAATGACCGGGTAAAAAGTTAGCCTGCTCTATGCTTAGCGCTTATAAATAACCGGTACAGCGATGTTAAAACTGAGTCAGGCACATGGCTTGGTCATGTCTGGCCATGTCACCACTCTGGAGTTCTTTCTTTAGACTGCAGACTAGGGGCTGCTTTCATAGCGTGCTGAGGTACCAATGTCAGTCCTCAGTTTGTAAAATAATAAGTGCCGGGGACCAAACATTTTGCACAGAAGCTGCTGCTGGGGCGGAAGAAGGTGCTGAATACTAAGGCTGCGTAGTCCAGTTTCTTCTTCTTCATGCATCCTTAATCCATCACTAGACACTCCATGCCCTGCAAGCTCACTCCTGCACTGTCCTTTTCATCCTTGCTCTCTTCCTTTGTCACTATTTTTACATTTTTCGCTTCTTCCTTCTTTCCCATTTTGTGTTTTTTTCTCTGATGAAGAAAAATAAGGGTCTGATTTAAGATAAGTGGCGCTGCACCCAATGCAGCGCTACTTTTCTTGCGCCCCCTAGCACCCTCCTAATGCCACCATGTGCGCGCCATATCTCGGATACCATTTGCATAAAAAATGTTGATGCTAATCCTGAAAAGCCCTTTGAGGCCCATTGTAAACAATGCTGTGCATCCTTTTAATGCCTGCTCTGAGCAGGTGTTAAAAGTGCAGAACAAAATGATGCAAAGAAATCTCTTAGATTTCTCTGCTCCATTTTTCTGTCCTCCTAATGGGGGAACACCCCGTTTACATACACTATGCCTGGTGCAGGCATAATGTAAGGCAAAGGGTTACAAAGTGGTGCAATGCATGTATTACACCACTTTGTAAATTTTTTGCTACGATTTTGACCTCGTTGGGCCATATTAGCATATGTGGCGCAAGGAGGTGCTATGGGCTCTCAAATCTGCCCCTAAGTGTCAGTGTCCAAAATGTAGTGCCGGTGGGCCCCACCTGCAAACACCTGCGCAAAATAAGTACTTGCTACCATCATCACTGTGCCCTGCCCCATGGCTCCATTCTCCTGTGGCCTCCGCATGTTGGCTGCCTGTCAGCCTAAGGCACGTTCCTGGTATGTTTGTGCCGTAACAGCTGCTTTAACATAACATAAATGTAATTTCATCAGTGGCTGTTCAGATGCATAAGATGCCTTAACTCAGCGCTGGGGTCATGGCCAAGAATGCGCCCTCATTAGAAGCAGCAAATCAACTGCAAAGGCTTTCAGATGGGTCTTGAAGTGGGGAGGGCGGCACTGTTTATTTACCAGGGGCTGGCCACAGCTTTAGCATGGTTTTCGGCAGTCTATTAGCTTCTCTCACACGTGGCCTGGTCGTAGAGAAAACATGTCTTACTTTGAGTATGTTTTTTAACCTTCACTCCAAGAATTTAGAAAATGATATCATAGGCCAGGAGCGCTTCTTGACACACATGCTAAAGTTAAACTCACACAAAAGTTTACTGTCTGAGTGATTGATGTTGTTGTACTTGACAGGATGCTGGTAGGAATTCCAGCTGTATGCTTACTTGTCCATAGACTTTGTTTATAGGCCTTATTAGGAAAATGTCACTCTGAAACGCCCTCACTCCATTGGCAACTGATACCGTGCCACGTACCTTATTATTTCTAATACGCCCCCCACACACCCACCTTTTTGTTACCAACAGCATCCCCCCCCCCACACATACCAACGCTGACAGATGTTGTTAATCACCTGTAGCCACAAGGAGAGCAACGCACAGAGCTTTGCAGAAATGTGGTCTCATAATGGGAAAAGTCCTCACACCATCCAGTGACTCACACTGTGCCACTTACTTTATTATCTCTAACAGGCACACACATACACGCACACAAACACGCACCATTTGTTACCAACAGCCCCACATGACCACGCCAGCGCCAACAGATGTTGTTTATCACCAACTGCCACAAGGAGAGCAACGAGGGTGCACACTCACCTCTTGTCACACACACAGACCTACACACACCAAGGCTAACAGATATTGTTTATCGCCAACAACTTTTCAGCAAGTCCCCAACAAAGTTTCACATTCACCACTTATCACCAATACCTAACCACCAAGACTATTGTTGTTCATCACCAGCCCAAGGCCACCAAGTCTAACACAAGCCCTGCACCCGCTCCACTCTACTCTAAATGCCAGCACTCTCCCCTAAATTCCGTATTTTCCTTGTCATTAGAGGCACACCACACTATCATAAATGCTACACACTCACTTTATTACCACCTGTACCCACGTGCCACAGGTAAAAATACTGTACACTCAACTTTTATCACAAGTATGCCTAAACAGGGCTTATACATTTGCGGCACACACGTTTATTGCTAGCACCTACATATCAAGGGTGACACATCTACTGCTCACCCAATTCTTAAACAACGACTATCAAAGGCTGTGCACAACAACGTTTTATGACCAACTCACACACACTGGTTCAGTTTCATGAGTCAATGTGTCCACGAGACAAGGCACCTTACAGCTTATAAAAATATAGTCAATTAAGTAAAGACAGACTCAGAACTTGAGATCTAGGGCAGGAATAAACATTTTAAAGGGTTTATTACAAAATGTAAAAGGTGCGGTACAGAAATCATAAATGCAAATGGACGATGCTACTTCTATGAAGGCACTCAGCAAGTAGACCAATGAGTATTAGAGTGCAAAAATCAGAAAAGTTGTGAGGCCCAAGTGAGCTGCAAAATCAATAAGAAAACAGACATCATCACTAGTAGCATTGAAAAGTCTTCAGGAAAGCACTGGCAAACCCCCCCCCCCCCCAAATCTGGGGGTTTATATACAGTTTTCTTGCAGAGGAACTCATCAGTTTCTGCAAAATCATCATGGCGTGGGCAAATAATTATACTCTCAGCAAATCAGAGCATGGTTCTATAAAACGCCATATTACTTAAACAGGTAAGCACTATTCCACTACATGAATATTGATTGTGCCACTCTATGCTAATGTTATGTGAAGACGGCTGGACAAACTATTTACGAACAACAACAAACTATTGTAAATGAATGCTGTACAGTTAGCTAGCGGAATGGCCTTGGAAAAGAGCATAATTATTCCTGTTGAAAAGTTTTCTTTGAGAACAGAAAGAACAACGTCAAAAGTAATAAATAAATAAACATGACTCTCCTTAACTGTATGCCGCAGAAATTATGAACAGCGTATATGCATCCAATTAAGGCCTAATTTGAGGCCTAATTGTGATAAACTAAAAAAAACACAGTTTACCAAGACATAGCACATTTGTTTGAAATGCAGTAGTACCACATCAGTGTGCAGATGTACGTTTGGCAGTAAATCCACATTCTATACATATTAATGCACAAAATATGAAATGCATAAAAAGTAACATACAAACTCAATTCTGATAACCAACACTCAGACACCTAGGCGACCACGTGCTTTTCCGTGTCTTATAACAAACACTCTATGCATACATGCTTTATACATGTGCCTATTTATCATAAATCTTCCCTAATTAAGTATACCAAAGCCCACCCTGTGAACACTCACTTACTTAATGCTACCAACATACTATTGTTCTCAGTCAACACTTGACAATGCAAACCACATGAACAGACGTGCACACCTGGGGATAGAGGCAACCGGACTAGATTAGAAATCTTCATTCCTCACAGAGAGATCGCAACTACTTCACTCGGAAAATTTCAGCTCATCCATTTGTTCAATCTCTATTGATATTCTACAGACCGACAATCCTGCACTCTTTTTGTTCAACATGTGAACAACTTTGTTCATGTCAGTAACCAACAATGCCATCACACTCTATTGCCATGCTGATTACTTTAAATGAATCATCAAATTGATTTGCACAATGACTGGTGATATATTTTTGATTGCCTTAGCAAGGGAGACCATTGGCTGTCCCTCAACTGCATAAATACAATTTTTGAAAATATACCACACTTGTTCCCTTAGCCATTTGACCTGGGTCTTAGATCAGCACCCCCAAGGAGATAAACAAATGTCATTCTCGGGCAGTTCGTAATGCAAGGTCAAGTGGCCCATCCCTTAGCAGGCCAGGCCACAGACAGACCTACAGCATTCCACCAACATGTGCAGACTTCAGCTGATGTCCGCTGATGTCCCTAGAATTAATTAAAAGTAATTTAATTATATTTCAATAAAAAATAATGTTACATTAATTTCTAAATTCACAAAAGGTTATCAAGATATATTACAATTAAGCAATACATGTGTATTACATTATATTTATTTATATTGCTAACTATTTTAAATAATTTAATTTAATGTTTCCCATTTTTTTATTTTAAGTCCCTACTTCCATTATTTTCTATAGGAGGGTGTTGCAATACCAATGAATGTCCACATGTGATGGTAGACTTACTCCAGCTGTGAGGTGGAGTAATTTACTGCTATTTTGGGTCGCTTTTTTTTGTAGTAACCTTAGAGGTTAATTTTGTGAATAGCAATAGGCTTACTCTTTTGTGGGTTGGTGCACTTCCCTCCCTAAACCCCTCCCTAACCCTACCTAGGGCCCTCCTTACTCCTTCCTAAACTCCTCCCATTTGGCTGTAAGTATGTCCCTTTTTCTAGCCACTCACACGGTCCCTCCCACATTTAGTACTAAATAGTAAACTTACATGTGTGAGGATCCCCCTTTAGAAAAAGAAAGATAGGTTTGTGAATTGTTATTGTAGTTCTACTAAATGTACTACAAAATGCATTTTTGAATAGGTCCTTATATTTTTAAAACACATCAAACGTTTTAAAAAAAGCCCCCCATCCGATTGCCTTTACAGACAAAAGGCACTATGGATGGAGAGCAACATCATCAATTTGCTAATTCAGCTTGGCAGAAAAGCTAGAATCTGGTTTGGTGGTGAGGTGGGAGAAGGATCTGCCGCCGGAGCTGGTGCGTTGGATGCGGGGGACTGTAGCGAGGGCGAAGTCGACAGAGCGGAGCTGTCGAGTTGGTTTGTGGAAGTTGATTCGTTCGTTGAGGTAGGCCGGTCCGGTGTCGTGGAGGGCTTTGTGAGCATGGACAAATATTTTGAAAATGATCCTTTTCTTGATGGGCAGTCAGTGTAGGGATCTGAGGTGGGCGGAGATGTGTTTGTGGCGAGGGAGGTTGAGGATGAGACGTGCGGCTGCGTTCTGGATTCGCTGGAGTTTTCCCTGAAGCTTGGCTGTGGTCCCTGCATAGAGGGCGTTGCCGTAGTCCAGTCTGCTGCTTATGAGGGCGTGAGTGACCATTCTTCTTGTTTCTAAAGGAATCCATTTGAAGGTCTTACGTAGCATGCAAAAGGTGTTGAAGCAGGAGGATGATATGGCGTTGATTTGGTGAGTCATGGAGAGAGATGAGTCCAGTATGATGCCAAGATTGCATGCGTGGGTGGTGGGTGTTGGGGGTGGTCCAAGGGTGGTGGGTCACCAGTAGTCCTTCCAGGCTGTCTTGTTGGGACCGAAGATGATGATCTAGGTTTTTTCAGAGTTCAATTTGAGGTGGCTTGCTGTCATCTAGTTAGCGATGGCGAGGAGTCCGGCGTGTAGGTTATTCTTGGCGGTAGGTGGGTTCCTCGTGAGGGAGAGGATGAGCTGGGTGTCGTCAGCATATGAAATTATGGTGAGGCCATGGGGGCGGATGATGTTGGCGAGAGGAGCCATGTGGATATTGAAAACGGTGGGGCTGAGGGAGGATCCGTGGGGGCCTCCACAGATGGTCTTGGTGGCTGTAGACCGGAAAGGAGGGAGGCAGACTCTTTGGGTTCTTTCGGAGAGGAAGGCTTTATGGTGAATTACGGCGTCGAAGAGGCGTGTGCGGAGGGTTTGGTGGCATACTGTGTCAAAAGCTGCGGAGAGGTCTAGGAGGATGAGGGCAACGGTTTCGCCCTTGTCCAGTCTGGTCTTGATGTCGTCTGTGCAGATGATGAGGGCAGTCTCGGTGCTGTGGTTTTTGAGGAATCCAGACTGGGAGACGTCGAATATGTTGTTGTCTTCTAGGAAGCGAGACAGTTGTATGTTTACTATCTTCTCTGTGAGCTTTGCTGGGAAGGGGAGTAGAGAGCTGGGTCGGTAGTTTGGGAGGTCTTCAGGGTCTGCTTTGGGTTTTTTGAGAAGAGCGTTGACTTCTGCGTGTTTCCAAATATCTGGGAAGGTTGCGGTCTCGAAGGAACTGTTGATGATGGCCCGGAGCTGGGGAGCAATGATTTTGCTGGCCTTGTTGAAGATGTGGTGGGGGCAAGGGTCTGTTGGGGAGCCTGAGTGGATGGAGCTCATGGTTTTGCTAATTTCTTTGTTGTTGTTGGGGGTCCAGGTGTTCAGTAGGTTGGTGCGGCAGGGTGTTGTGGTGTTGGTTGTGTCGGTGGTGGTGATGGTGGGTGATGACGATGAGAAGCTGTTGTGTATGTCTGCGATCTTGCGGTGGAAGTAGTTGAAGAGGGAGTTGCAGAGGTCTTGGGAGTGTGGAGGGTCGATGGTGCAGGATTTGGGTTTGGTGAGATCTTTGATGATAGCAAAAAGTTCCTTGCTGTTGTGTGTGTTGTTGTCTATGCGTTCTATGTAAAGGGATCGTTTGGTGATCCGGATGAGTTGGTGATGTTTGCGCGTGGCTGATTTGAGGGCGGAGAAGTTGCTCATTGAGGGTTCTTGGCGCCAGGCTTTCTCAAATTTTCGGCATTCTCGTTTGGAAGACTGAAGTTCAGTGGTGAACCAGGGGGCAGTCTTGGTGGTGCGGGTGTTGTTGTTTATTTTGAATGGGGTGAGGGAGTCTGCGCATGTTTCTAGCCATTGTGTGAGGTTGAGTGCGGCGGCGTTGGGGTCGTTGGTACTGGGAGGTGGGGCTTGTGCGAGTTTGGAGATCAGTTGTTCTTTGGAGATCTTGTTCCACTTGCGGTAGGGGGTAGGACGCAGTGGTGGTCAGTCCAGTGGAGTTCGGTGGTGTGAGTGAAGGCGATGTGGCTGCTGGAGGTGAAGATGGCATCTAGCGTGTGTCTGGCTGAGTGGGTGGGTGAGGTGACCAGTTGCTTGAGGCTGAGGTTTGCAAGGTTGTTTAGCAGGGCCATGGAGTTGCAGTCGTGGGTGTTTTCCAGGTGAAAGTTAAGGTTACCAAGGAGTAAGTAGTCTGTGGAGGCGAGGGCGTGGGGGCTGATAGTGTCGGCGATGGTGTCACAGAATGGAGGGCGGGGTCCTGGTGGTCTGTAGACGAGGGTTCCTCTTAGGGTGGTGTTGGCGTTGATGTGTACCTGAAAGTGTAGGTGCTCTGCGCTGTCTAGGGTGTCGTTGGTGGTGGTGGAAATCTTGATGGAATTTCTGTGTATTATGGCGATTCCTCCTCCTGGTTTGTTGGTGCGGTCTCTACGGGTGATTTTGTATCCTTCTGGGATGGCTATGGTGATGTCGGGTTCAGATGAGGAGTTCATCCATGTTTCAGTGAGGAAGGCGATGTCGGGAGAGTTAGTGGTGAGAAGGTCCCAAAGCTCGATGGCGTGCTTGTGGACGGAGCGGTTGTTAAGGAGGATGCAGTTGAGGTGAGTGGGGGGTTTGGTGTTGTTGTGGTGCTTGTTGGTGTTGTTGGTGTTGGTGTGAGTGCAGGAGAAGTGGCATGAGTGGCATGTGAAAGGTCAGTGTGTGTGTCTGGGGTTGGCCTGGGTGAAGACGGTGTGCTGGCCGGGGTTGAGAGCAAGGAGCTCTGTGGAGGAGTAGTGGCGCTTGGAGGGGCCAGAGGAGCGTGGACCAGGGGGACAGCCACTGGGCACGGTCCAGGCGCGGACAGGAGCTGACGGGATTGTCTCTGGCACGCGGCCGCCATTAAGAAGGGGAGGTGGGAGGGAGGAGCAGCTGGGAGGCGGTAGGGAGTGGCCAATGGGGATTTGTGAGGGGGGCAGGGCCGCATGGGTCGCAGCGGCAGGCTCAGAACAAACCGGCAAGAGCCGGCAAGCAGAACGGGCACAATCAGAGCAAGGGGGTGCGAGGAGGCGGGGCCGCAGGGGATGCAGCAGCAGGCTCAGAACAAACCGGCAAGAGCCGGTAAGCAGAACGGGCACAATCAGAGCAATACGAAGCGGAGCAGAAAATGGGCACAGGTAAAGTCCAAAACAGTGTGTAAAACGAAAGACAAATTGCAAGGAACGAAATACGATGTACAAAAAACGAAATACATGGTACAAAAGCACACTAGATATGCCTACCAATAGGCACCAGGGATGAGGCGCAGGCGGATGCCTGCGGGTGGTGGAGGGCCTCGAACTTCTATTTGCAGCAACGGCGGGGTCAGGGGCACGGAGGCAGGCTGGTGGAGCCGAGTATACTCCTGGTCCAAAACAGGTCAGGGGTCCAAGTCCAGTACTCGTCTCCATTTCATCCAGAGGAAAATAGTGTTGTGGAGCGATTAAACTGTGATTTAAAGCAATCCTTAACAGCCAGAGTCGTAGGTACGGATCGTAGTTGGCTTAACCACCTGTATGGAGCCCAGAGAGCACTTAATACTCTGCCTAGAAGGTCCCTGTTCAAAACTCAAATGTATGTTCCAGATCTTGATGGTCCTGGTTTGGAGGCGGCAGAAACACCTTTTGACTTAAATGATTGTGTCACTGTCTTACAGAAATTACAACAGTTCTGTGATGACAACTCTTCTGCCAGTGCTGCCTCCACAGGAATTAAGGATGTACCTATAACGCCTACTTGCTGGATTCCTAGAGTGGGGAATCTAGTACATGAAAGGGTTGCTGTAAAAACTGAATTTGGTCCTTCTTTTCGTGCACCAGTCCCAGTCTTGGGAATACATGGTACCAGAACTGTCATTCTACCGCTGTTGGCAGGTGCCAAAGAAAACCGTTTTGTATCCATCGACAATGTCAAATTACACAATGTGGCCGATCGTGCAAAGCCAACCAAAAGGAACAGCCAGTAGTTCCTAAATCCCCCTCACTACTGGATAAAAAGTTCCTCTGCAAGTTGCAAGCAGCAACACTGACACCTCTCCGAGCTTGGGGAGGGTGGAAAATGATCTAGCATAAGTTCCACTGACATCAAATAATACAGAAATAACTGACTGATTTGACACAACTTCAACACAGACGGATGGTGCTATTTACTCTGTGCCACCACGCGAAACACCAACACCACCTGTTAACACGGCTCCAGTTATGGCACAAACTGCTTCTCGAAATCCAGTAGTCTCATTAGAATAATGAGAGCCTACACGACAGTTGCATCATTGCCCACATCTATTCAGACTTTCTTTAGTTACCATGATAAATAGTAATTAAAACTGCCACTTGATCCTTTTCAGACAAACTGAGCTTTTGTCCTGATGCTGTTATTCACAAATCACTATATTTCACAATATTGCAAGTAAAACCACTGACAACTAAAGGGAGTGACACCAAAACTGTGGTTTTGAGTATATACACCCTTTGCGTAGGTGATTCAAGATACACCAGACAAAGTTCAAAACTTACACACTGTTGATTATCTGTAAGTACACTGAACAAGTGAGATTAAATAAAAGAAGGAACCAGAAAAATATGTGCCTGCCAAATTAATTCATGCAGCACAGTAGTGAGATACAGAAATAATGTTGATAGTCAGCTTACTAATACATACCTGAGTGTTTGCAACTTAAAAACTCTTGATGCTACCAACTATAGCAATTAATTGTGTTTTTAATACCTCCACTTGGTTCTTAAGACTCCCTTTAAATCTCTGTCCTAGCACGACTACAGCATAATCGTGTACTGAACTTGTAAGAAACAGCACATTGGAACCTGTAGATATTTATTTAAAAAAACTAAATTGCTAGTTCCTAATTCCTAAAAGTGAAAAATGACAACCTAAACCTAAATGCCTTTGTTGAAACATGCAGTGTTGTCTTGTTTTGTAAACAAGGTTGTTGGAAAATTTGTGAAGTCGCAGGTCACAACACTGTTGCACTTCACTGGTAAAACAATCCAGTAAAGTATAAAACACACAAAGAGAACTGTCAAGTTCTGAGTCAGGGAACGCTGAATATCTTTATAGCTCCTTCGCGCTAGACAATATTTTAAGCTAGAGCCCTTTTCAGAGGTCCCAGGGCAGACATGCGTTACTGGCCCAACTATGGTGGTTGTAGACCTTTACTGTTACTCTTCTGGGTCCCGGCCTAATATGAGTCCTGAACAGCTGGGCCTTTCAGCACTTGACTCTCAGTGGTAGTGTGAGAAAAGAAGTCCAAGTCTTCTTGGGAGGGGAAGGCATTCACAGGCTCAACATTCAAAATCCAAACAGCACCCTCAATAAATGGACTGTCTAGTCAGATACTCACTTTCGTTATAAAACTAGCAGTTAATATAAGCACAGCTCATATATAATATCCGCAGTCCCTTAAGGCTGGTGTGCTAGCGTCATCCTGGGCAGTGTCCTTGAGTACCCCTTTTCTTTAGGTGGTGCCGTGGTTGTGGTGACTTCTCGAATGGCACCCATGCTCGTCAACATGCAACAAAGTCTTGTTCTGGCCCTAAGAGTCAATTAAGCAGCAGCAAGTTCTAAGGTAATGCAAGTCCCAGGGGCCCTGGCAGCCTAGGCACAGCCTAACCCAAACAAGGGCAGCCTAACCCAAACAAGTTAAAGGAGGACAATGACACATCTTCTTGTGCTCCCGCCTCTCAACGCTGGAGGATAGTGCATCTTATAGTCTGTTCCAGATGACATGCCAATACCACTGCTGTCTCTGGACAGCCCACAGCTGTGTCCGATGTCTCTTGCAGCTTTGCTGGCTTTCAGTAAGTCTTACCATGCGGGTCCTTCCTTATCAATCTTCTGATAGGGATCTTCTTGACACAGCAGTCCAGGTTGACAGCAGTCTGCAACCATGCAGGAGAATTTACACCCCAACAATTTAATACTGAGCCACATGGTTAATATTTTCCTGTTGGATGTGCTTTGAGTCATCAAGGCACATTGATGAGAATGGTGACACTTAAAATTCCTCAAAGTCTAATCTTAAAATCATACCACTCAATCAAAAAGGTACTTACCTTGGTGAGTTATTCTGGTGGTTTCTTCTATCAAAAGTAGTTCATGGGGGATAGTCCACTCAACTGGAGTCTGAAGTTCATGTTGGGGGCATTAGATGTGTCCCCTTAAGTACCTAGAGCAGTAGGGGACCACTATCTCAGCTCCCATAGAGTACATTTGAGATTTGAACATGGTGTAGCAGCCAAAACATCCAAAGAATACAACAGGGCCACAAGTAGTCACTGGCAATGGGTCCAGTTGAGGATTAAGTGTGACACTGTGATCTTGGCTTGTAATAACTCATGAATTGTAACCGCTGGAAATATAATTCTAATGCTTTAGTACCAAGGTGACTTCACAGGTCAAGACCTCCCATTGAGGGTTGAAGAATGGATGTCCTTAGATATGACAGAAGCTCATGGAATGTGAATAGTGTGGACACATTGGGAAATGAGCACATTCATCTTTCCCATAGTTTGAAGGACATGGAGCAGCTTGCCAAGAAAACCATGAATATTGCTTTTCTTTGGCAGCTGAGCTGGTGTAACCTCTTGGCTCCAGAGAAGTCTGTTAAACTTTCACTGAGCAGGTCTCTTCCTGTGAATCTGGTCTGTCATTCTGGCAATCACAGTCTAGCGCCTCCTACAGAAAGATGGGCCTTCCTTTTTACCTCAGGGCAAGCAGGAAGGCAGAGTCATTGTTGTATGACAGACCAGCCCAAATAACTCATGTACTCCTAGTAGATTTCCCTTAGCCCTGAAGCAGTGCAGATAAACTCCTTTATCATTTGGAGCAAGGAAAATGAACACTTGTCCAACAAACTGCTCCCAAATTTACATGGAAGGAATCTGTGTTAGGATCAAATGTTACCTGCCAGAGATGACATGTATCTTGTTGGGATAATCTCACCCTTTCCAGAGAGACCACACATGTCTGAAAACTGAACTAGTATTATTAAATGCTTTTATTAAAAGCCAGACTAGTGTAGAATATATTCTGCATTGTAATAGCAAATACCACAATAATTGTGGCACTAAAGAATAAAAACAACATCAATGAGAGGTTCAAACGAAACATTTCATTGTCTAGTCCCACCTTACTATTGAACAATTGCTAATTAGAATTAGCATCTAAATGTTTGCTATCTATAGGGGAGCAGTATGTTATCACAAATCTGCTTGGTTTAGGAGGCTGCCCTGTGCGGTCAAGGTCCAGTTCTGATTGTGAGATCCCAGCTTTTTATTGGCCAATGTCCTAGGAGGTGAAACAAGTGTTGGCAAAGCCAATAGGTCTCATCTATGCAAGAGCTATTTGCTGAGCCAATACGGTAGTTGGTTGAAGGGAAGTTAAATAGTTAAAAAAACACTATGAATCAGCCAGCACTGGCTGCATCATAGTGTTTTTTCTTTTATGGCAGCTGGGAGGAAAGGGAACAAGCAAGAGTAAGAATGAGGGAGTAGGAAATGAATACGTTACACAGCCAAGAGATTGGGGTGGAAGGGGAATAAGCAACATGGACAGGAAATGGGAAGGGCAAGAGGCACAAGGGGGTGGGAGGGAAGAAGCAGCACAAATTGTAGATGGGAGGGGAAGAAGCAACACAGACAGAGGGGTGGAAGGGGAAGAAGCAACAAGGACACCAGAGAAAGAAGAAAGAAAATAAATAACAAAAAGTATCTTAATCACCGCATCAGCAGCAGATGACCCTAATCCAGATGAAGCAACCAGTACTTGGTCTGTGCTTCAGCGAAAAGAAAGAAGTGGAGCCAGCTCACACTACCAAATTAGAAAGTAGCAATTAAGACTGACAATAATGCCCAAGAATGGAAAGCAATGGAAGGACTAAAAGCCCCTGTGGAACACAATGTATCTCGCAAGTGAGAGCGCATGTGCTGATGCAGGCGAGACCTAAATATGAGCTCTTTTGAATCCAAGAGGCACTTATTAAGAGAAACTATCTCTGTGATTACTGATGCAGTATGTGGACAATATTGCAGGCATTGTCATATATATATATAATATAATTCATTATATATATATATATATATATATATATATATATATATATATATATATATTTATTCACTAAAAAAACACTGTAGTTAGGTTCTGAATTTACTAGTACAAAACCATAGAAATTCAGCAGTTATAGTTATAGTTCTTTTAAGTTACTATAACTCGTGTTGGCAATAGAATGTGACTTTCGTAAAAGAAGATACAATGAGGATGTCCTGAGAAAGGCAAAAATTAAAATCTAAAAAGTAAATAGGAAGGATACATTACAGGAAAATCCTAAAGAAAAAGAAAACACTGAAGTTAAGGATTAAAATAGGGAAGTCAGTTTTGTTACCAAATATGATCTGTACAGTAGTCATGTCTATAATGCACTAAGAAAAAATTGGCATATATTGGATTCTGTCACACTGCCAAAAGGTACCATATCTAAAAGACCGAAAATGGTCTATCGAAGAGGTAATACTTTAAAAAATATACTATGTCCCAGTTACGTAAAAGATAATCACAATAATTCTGAGGTAGAAACATGGTTGGATGTGAAACCAGAAGGTTTTTATGTGTGTGGGGTTTCCTCCGTATGTAAAATAGGAGTTAACAAAATAAAAAAGTTCAAATACAATACCCCGAAGGAATACACCATCAATTTGTTTATTAATTGTAACACAACATTTGTGGTTTACGTCTTGGGATGTTCGTGTGGCAAATTGTATATTGGCAGTAGTATACGGAGTCTAAAGACAAGAGTGATGGAACATATAAGAGCTATAAAAAACAGAGATATTTAATATCATGTGGCCACACATGTACAGTCTTCCCATCCCACCAACACTCAGATTTGGTTTCATGGTTTAGAACATGTACCTCATGATGAAAGAGGAGGTGACAAGGAATTGAAATTAAGAAAAGCTGAGGCAAAATGGATAAATAGATTACGAACAGTGCAAGAAGGATTAAATATTAATAGCGAATTTCATTATTTTTTGGGAACTTAATAAAATGTGTGGTTAAAAGTGCCACTTTTCAATGGCTATCACTGTTACATGATTCAAAGTGAGGTTTTCTAAATCCGAGTTAGGTAGAAGTGTCTAGTATGAGTATTAAAATGATGTATAAAAATACAATCAACGTCTTAGTGATATGTGGCCTGATGGCTTTTAACAGTGGAGCACGTTATAAGTATTAACTGTGAGGTATGGACTGATGTTTCCACGTTAATAATTTGCACTATTGCTATATGTTGTAGCAGGTATATTTTATCCTGTTTTAGTAGAAGACAAAACAATAATATATCTTTTAGAACTCTTTGTCCATGATCAATATAAATGTGGGAAGAAAAAAAAAGTGTGATTCTAAAATGGCCGCCATTGTTATATATTTTAAAATGAGGTTCAAAACGTCGTTATTGTTTAATGTCTTAAAATGAGGTCATTTTGCTTGTTCAAGGTGGAAGCGATCACACAAGTATTAAAACATCTATTTTGTCTTAGTAGACGATGAAAATAACAACTTACATCAAATCCGCTTATGTAGATTCTGTACAAATATAAGGTAAAAGGTGCCTCTCTAAAATGGCCGCCACCAGTATATGTTTTCAAATAAGATTTTACTGGCATGCTGAGTGCATTATACATAAAATGTGCCATTTCAAAATGGCCGCCACCTTCATATGGTTTAAGAAAAGAGGTTTTCTAAGGTTTTTAGTTTGCCCCAGGTGTTAGTGATTGCATAAGTATAAAAACGCACACTTTGTTTTAATAAGATGATAAAATAACAACATATATTTAACCCGTTTATGTAGAGTTCATATAAATATATGGCAAAAGGTGCCCCTTCGAAATGGCTGCCATCATCACATGCTAAAAAATGAGATTTTATTAGCATGTTGAGTGTATTATATGCCGCAAGTGTGAGGTATGGATCAGTGTTTCTGGTGTAATAATTGACATTTTGCCATTTGTTATTGTAAACACAGTCTATTTTGTTTTAGTGGGCGATCAAATAATAATATATATGAAATCATCAGTGCAAAGCTTATATAAAAGTGTGGTCCAAGTGCCATTTCAAAATGGCCGCCACCGTTATATATCTCAAAAGGAAGTGTCTCAGTTTGCTTCAGGTGGAAATGGTTAGTGCAAGTATAAAAACGATGTGTGAGAACACAATCGGTTTCATTGTCAGGAGATCAGATGGCGTTCTGCCCTGGAGTGCGTTACATACTGCAATTATGAGGTATGGGCTGATGTTTCTTCTGTAATAGTGTGTACCATCTTTATTTTGTCCTAGTAGATGATCAATTGACAATACATTTCTTATATGTAGCCTTACTTCTAATGGAAATGGAATAGTGTTGGAAAGATTGAAAGATGAAAATCAGAAGAACGCAAAATAAATCTTTGAAATTTGGAGTTGTTTGTAATTAAAACTAATTGATAACCAAAATTAAGTTAAATGTGGAGGATAAAGTTTGTTACTTTGTAGGAAGTAACATATATGCAATTACTATATTAAGAAACAATTTGTTTACGACATTTGATATTTTTTATAAAACAAAAATATAAAAAAATATAAAAATGAAGAGTTTAAAATAAAATAAAATACATAAGAAGTAGACATAGGTAGTTTTGGAGGAAGTGAAGCAAATGAAGAAATAAATAAAAAACTGACAATGTTGGAAATTATTGCAATTAATTAAAAAATTTAAATTAAAACAAATATTTTAGCCTTTTTCCCTCTATTTATATTTTTCTATAAGTTACCTCATTAGTTTAATCTCTTTAATAAAATTAAAAATTACCATGATGGTGATTATTGATGATTTACATTTTTTCACGGCATTTTATATTTAATATGGGTGGAGGATGCATTTAGAATATTATATTGATTGATATCTGATGTATTTGTATATTTTTTATAGCCCTGAAGAAGTCCGTGAGGACGAAACGCGTTGGCTATGATGGATTAGATATTGTCATTGTGGATAAATAAAGAACAAAAAGTTTTCATAAGAACTCTATTGAATTATGTGATTTTTGAAGAAATGTGATAATTTTGTGGATATCAATGGACACTTCGATGTGCTGGGTCTCCTTTTCAATGTTATTATCCCACATGTACATAAACTTCTTCATCCTGGTTCAAATCCCACGGGGTTCTACTGTTGAGTCTAATTATATATTCCGATTCCATCCTCCTAAGAATCCGTTCCCTGTCTCCTCCTCTTGGCGACAGCAACACCCTGTCAATTCCAAAAAATGACACATCATCAACTTTCCCATCATGTTCCTGTCTGCAATGTCGCACAATCGGATAATTCACATAATTATTTTTAATAGCCTGCCAGTGTTCCAAAATACGTTTTTTTTTACTGGAAAAATTGTACTGCCAACATACCATAATTTCACAGACACATAATAACATATATCGTAAAATCTGAATTACAATTGATAAACTTATCAATCTTCCTCTCTTCCCCTGTGGGTAATTTATATGTCTTACGATTTGTGCTATATTTACAGGCCTTACAATTCGCACATCTATAAAAACCTCTCTGTTTGACAAATCCCAAATTATCTTTCTTATTTATATGGCTATGTACTAATATATCACGTAAGGAACTACTTTTTCTATATGTGATCCTTGGATAAGGACTCATCAGAGTGCCTATCACTTTGTCTGCTTTAATAAGGTGCCAATATTGTTTCATAATCTTCATAACTTCACTGGCATTTGAATTAAAAGTAGTTATACATCTCACTATGTTGTCTTACTTTTCTAGTTTTTTAGGGACCAAGAGGTTATCGCGTTTTTGTACTGGCTACTTTGTTACAAGCTTCCCTAATAACCTTTGTAGGATAACCTCTAGATCTAGATCTAGTAACCAAGTTCTTCTGTTCTTTCTCAAAAATATAACTTGTACTACAATTCCTTTTCACTCTCAGTAATTCTTCATAAGGTATGCTCCATTTTAATCTCGATGGATGATGACTCTTAGCATGTAATATGCTGTTACCCGCCGTGCTTTTCCTAAACAGACTCGTAGAGACCGTCTCCTTCTATTGTCACCAAGACATCTAAAAATTCCATAATCTGTTTATCAAATTTATATGTGAATCTCAAATTAAATTAATTTCTTGGTAACCAGTTTAAAAAATCTAACAAAATGTTCTCAGGACCATCCCAAATAATAAATAAATCATCAATAAATCTCGTCCAAAGGATCACATGTCTCATCCACTTCTCATTCTCTTCTGCCATCACATGCTGGGTTTCCCACCAGCCCATGAACAGATATGCAAAACTTGGAACAAAGCAACTTCCCATTGCTGTCCCCGTAGTCTGTCTGAACCATTTGTCTTCACATAAAAAATAGTTGTTTTCTATATACATATATGTTCCACAGTATCACGCAAATATAGATATGCTCGGACACCGCAGAGGTTGCAACAAAGTTTTATTGCTGGCTTCTCCCACTGTGTTTCGGCCCAGCCGGGCCTTGCTCCCGAGTACATAGAGTACAGCTACCCCCATCATAAAAAGTGCATAGTTAACATAAACAAAGGACATGTAAACACATTGGGAAAAACACCTGAGGGTCTATAGGAGTCATCTTTAAATGCATTAAAATGGTGCAAATAACTATATTAACAGTAGATTGAACCTTAATAGTCTTTAACTGAAAATTGCCCCACCACATGACTATCAATTTAATTACACAAAAGGGGGGGGGGCACTAAAATCTGGCCCAACACTTGTGCACATTGAGGAATAATAAGCATGTTCCATCTCTTTGTAAACTCCACATTACAGCAAATGCTGGCTAAATTATATATTTTGAACCGACAAATAACCATGTATCATCAAGTGTAGGCCTGCTTACCCACCATCACAAGCATTGTGGCTTCATAAGTGAGGCAAACAAACAAAAGATTAATTCAAAGTGTTGTCACTGATTCACAGTTTCGCCCAAGTGGGCTAAATATTAAGGAATGCACACTCATAAGAACGAAAATATCACCACTCTGTGTTGTAATGTGAATTGTACTTGTAATGTGAATTGCAATCACACTCACAATATGGACGAGTCAGCACACCACTTGACACTCCACTGTGTATGAGGTAAATGTATAATGCTGAAGGATAAGAATTCCAGGGGTGACAGTTGAGGATGAATGTGAAGCAGTCTGTGCCTGTACGACGTGTCTGGGGCTGTTAATAAAGAACCTATTTCAAGCTATCCTGACTTGATTGCTACAGAAATTGGTGAAAAGTTTGGCGCAGCCCTGGACATGTAAAGCAGCATGTGGTGATTCATTCAGCAGCTGTGAGGAAACGATCGGAACATTGCCACCTGTTACGTAACGTAAGACATATCGTGGCTAATCTCCCAAGAATTCATGTGCATATTGGCCTTGTTTGGTACCGCATTTTACTTCAAGGTACGGACGGTGAGTTTAAAAATTATACTTACCATGCTCATATTAGCAATAGCCCAGTACAAGGAACTGGCGATTGACGTTTAGCCTATGCACGCGCATTTCCATCAACAGTGAATCACTATCTAAACGGGCTGTTAGTGTATACACTGTTAACATCCCTTTTTGGCAGACATGTTGTAGGGATATTCGCTGATGCGCACAGCTGATAATAATATATATACTTATGGCAATTTCCTGCTGATCCCCACAGCTATTAACAAAAGTGGATCAGTAAATCGCAACTACAATTTTCACAACTCTTAACCAACGACTTGCTTTCATGATACTGTGGATTATATATGGAACGATAATAAACTGCTAAGTTGTTAATACAAGGCCGCCACCTACTGGGACTTAAATTGCTTGCAGTGAACAGCACGTTTATTAAACAAATTACTGTGGATTCATACATGCTATCACATAATTAATTACAGGCCAATTGTTACCGAGAGGACTTCTGTATATTTTACACCCAATTTGACACGTTATCACTTAAATACTAGAAACCCATTTTGTGATTAATTAAGTAAACTGCAGAGAGTATATTCTATTTAACCCTTCGTAAATTCAAGCTTCATTACAAGTTGTGAAAATGTGTGCATTAAATACATTAAATGTAACAAATCTGCAATCATTTTTACCTGCAAAAGGTGAACCTACTATGCCTTGGAAGGAATGGAAAGAATACTTTTGCAATTATATTGACACTTTTGAGTAAGAGGATTTCTCACCAGAGAAAAAAAAGGTATTACTGTATTGTTTAGGTCCAGGAGGGCTTAAAACGTACAACCAAATAGAAAAGAAATCAAGAGAGAGAGGAGATGTATTTACGCATGCATTGGAAGACCAGGACGCACATTTTTCACCTATTGTTTGTGTTGCTGTGGATAGGTACAAGTTGTTCCAGAGAAAACAAGGAAAAGCTGAAAGCTTTGATGACTACCTGGCTGCATCAAGTAATCTAGCGTTAACTTGTCATTTTGGACCTCTTCAAGAAGAACTAATTTGTGACCAAATCATTAAGCTTGCATGCAACAAAATACTCAGGATAAACTGTGGGTCAACATTGAAGCACCTTTAAAGGGGGTAATGGCTCTGGTAAAGAGAGCAGAACTCACAAGAAGATATGTCAAAGCAGTTATGGACGAGGCACAAGAAATAAAAGAAGTCAGCAAATATTGAGTGCAAAATACAGGAAAGTGGTTGAAAATAAGAAAGGACTACAAGAAGACATGAATAGCAAATGTAAATTTGTTGGCGTTCTTAAAACTATGAATGTGGGTCAAAAAAAGTGTTACAGGTGTGGGAGCACTGACCATTTAGCATTCTTCAAGGAATGTCCTGCAAGAAATCAAAAGTGTTCCCATTGTAGTGTGGTAGGTCACTATGCAAAGGTTTGCAGGAGGAAATATAGTAAGAACAAAATTAATATTAAATGTATCAGAGAGGACAGTGACTCATATTTTGATGATTCTGAGAACACCAATGTACATCATGTATTTTGCATTGAGTATGATATTTTAGATGTAGACTAATTTAAGAGGAAGAAACCAATGTCTGAAATGAATGTTGGAACGGTAATAATTAATGTAATTGCAGATTCTGGATCACCCTTTACCATGGTGAATGAGGACGTGTGGAAAAGAAATTGGGGGGGAAATTAGACATACATCTTAACAAATCTGATGTAGTAGCCAACAGTTATACAGGAAATAGAATTGAATTAATGGGTTTCCAAGAGTTAGAATTTCAGTTTAAAAAAAAGAAAGGCCAAGTGCAAATTGTACGTATCCAAAAAGGGACCTTCAGTTTTAGGTTGGGCTGACCAAGGTGAACTAGGAATAATCTTCAACCAAACAGCCCAGAACCAGTGTTGGCTATTCAGAATAATGTCGATGTAAAGAAAGAAGAATTGTTTGATGCATATCCGGAAGTATTTTCTGGTAAAATAGGGATGTTTAATGATTTTATACACAAAATAGAATTAAAGTCATCAGCGATTCCATGAGTTTATAAAGTCAGGCACATACCTATGTCTGTTAAGGAGGAGGTTCACCAAGAATCTGGAAAACTGGTGGAGGATGGCATTCTTGAGCAAGTTGAGTCGGCAGAATGGCTGACTCCATTAGTAGTGGTAAGGTGATCTAATGGGAAGGTAAGATTATATGTGGACCTAAGGAAATTGAATTAAAACACCCTAGTTGATCAGTATCCCTTACCACACATAAATGAAATGTTTGCTGCAACAAAAGACGTGTGCTGGTTTTCAACTATTGATCTAGAATCTGCTTATGATCATGTGCCATTACACCAGGATAGTAAAAAATACACAAATAACACCTTTTGGATGTTATCAATTTACCAGGGTACCTTTTGGTTTGGCATCAGCTGCAGCGATGTTCCAGAGGATTATGAATAACATCTTTAGTGGAATCGCTGAGGGGATGCTTTTTCAAGATGACATCCTTATTATGGGGAAAAATAAAGAGGAGCATGGTAATAAGTTGAAATAAGTCCTAGAAAAAAGGATTGAAAATAGAATATAGTAAGTGCAAATTCATTCAAAAAGAAGTGGTACACTTGGGTCATAATAACAGCAAGAATGGCATTAAACCTAAACAAGCTCTAGTGGAAACCATCAAAGTTGGTCCATGTCCGACTGGAAAAGATGATGTAAGAGCTTTTCTGGGTTTAATCAAATTCTATTCCAAGTTCATTATGATTTTTTCATAAAAAAACATACCATATACGAAAACTGCTCAAAAACAAATCAATATGTATTTGGTCAAAAGAATGTCAAAATGCATTTCAAAATTTGAAAATGGATATTTGTAATTCACCAGTTCTAAAAGGATTTGATCCTAAATTAAAAACCATTGTTACAACTGATGCAAGCAATAAAGGGTTGGGTGCGGTATTGACCCAATGTGACTATGAGAACAATAAATGGGTTGTTGCCTTTGCATCACACTCGTTGACTCCAGCTGAAGAAAGATATTCGGTCATAGAGAAACATTAGCCTGTTTATGGGTGTTGAATCATTTTCGTCAATTTGTGTGGCGACTCCATGTATTGTTAAGATCGGGCTATAAACTCTTGACTAAAGTGTTAACAATGGCAGGTTTACTAAATGCATCCCCAAGATTGAGCAGGATGTCACTAAAATTGTTGGACTTTACTTATGATTTTCAGTATTGACTGGGAGTCAAGAACAGAGTAGTGGACTTTCTAAATAGAATGTCATTATCAGTAACTGATGCAGATGAACTGATGGATGAGGTGAGCTGTGTGGCTGGATTTTTGATGAAGGAATGGAAGGCATTGACATCACTGAATGGAAAGAGATTTGGAATAGAGGTAACAATTTAAAAAGAGTATCAAGTTACATAAGTGTAGGTTGGCATAACAAAAGAAATCTAGGGACAGATGAAAAAGCATTTTGAGAAATAAGAAATTAACTTGGTCTAGAGAATGACATAAGGTTCAGATGTGGGAACGCAGTACCTTCAGTGTCTCTTAGGAGAAGGATACGAGATTTATGTCATGAATGACATCATGGAATATTTAAAACTAAACGAAGAGTCAAAAGCAAGTATTGGCCCTGATAATCAAATTGAGAAAAAAATGAGACTGTATCAAATGTAATAAGTCTGATAAGTCCAGAAGACGTTTAAACCACCTATATAACCCATGGCTTACCCCAACATGCCTTGGGAGAAGATTGATTTAGATGTGGTAGGTCCGATGGAAAGTAATGATTGTGAATACAAATATATTCTGGTTCCAATGTACCATTTCTCAAAATGGCCAGAGATTGAAATAGTGCACAAGGCAGAATGTATAAGGATCATTACATTTGTAATGACATTTTTATGAGAGGTCAAGCTAAGATTTTGATTACTGACAATGGACCTCAATTTATTGCTGAAAAAATTAAGGAATGTTTTAAAAGAAATTGTATCATTCACAAAACAACCTCATTGTATCATCCCAAGGGAAATGGTTTAGTGGAATGCTTCAACAGGGTCATTAAAGGTAGTACCAATTGGCTAAGAATAATAGTTTGAATTGGGAAAGTGAATTATATAAATTAATCTGGGCTCATAGAATTACTTCCAGTAGTGTCACTGAAGAAAGCCCATTTGCTTTGATGAGAGGTCGGGAAGCTACTGGCAAAGATCTTGGCTGGTTATCTTCTGTAAAAAAAAAAGTTGAGTTGTCAGCGGATCAAGTGTGAATGAAAATCAGTATGGCCCAACAAGCATATAAGGAATGGTATGACAAGAAAATTGGAACCAGAGAGTCTAATGTGAAATGTGGAGATAGGATTAGAGTAAAAAAAGAAAGGAATGTGCAGAAGTGAGAAAGCAGGTTTTCTGAGCTACTCAGAGTGTGTGAAATGTTCCATAACTCAGTTAAAAGAAGCGATGTGAAAGTGTGGCATTTGGGCAGAATTTCAAAGTGCAGGAATGACATACAAGCTGAAAGTGAGATGTTCAAGAATTATGATTGGATAGAAACAGATGAAGAAGTGAATTAGGAGGAAGCTAATTCAGAAACACAAATGGATAAGAGGGCTCAGACTCCACTACAGGATGGTGGAACATCTGATACTCAAAACTTGCAGAATAATACAAACAGGATCAGCCGAATCTATACTCCAAGATTTGGTAGAATTATTTCCAAACCAAAAAGGTTTGACTTTTTATGTGCTTATACAACTTAACACCACACAGGCTAGATGGTTTTATTTATCTGATAATTTCAGTTATTTATTCATCCATTGTTGTGAATTTGTAAGAATGTACCTTTTTTATGAGTTCATGTTTGTAATAAGACATAAGTTATGAAGTTTATTTTTATTTCAGTTGAACAGGTAAAAAGAGAGGATATGTTGTAATGTGAATTGTACTTGTAATGTGAATTGCAATCACACTCACAATATGGATGAGTCAGCACACCACTTGACACTCCACTGTGTATGAGGTAAACATAGAATGTTGAAGGATAAGGATTCCAGGTGTGACAGTTGGGGAGGAATGTGAAGCAGTCTGTGCCTGTACGACGTGTCTTGGGCGGTTAATAAAGAACCTATTGCTACTTGACTTGCTATACTCTGCCCACATGAGGACATCCATGAGTAAAAACGGCGTTGCCCTTGTGGGATTACAGGTATTCCAGAAAATAGTGATTATCCATGACCATGATGCTACCACACAAACCAACACCTCATACAGGCCTGTAAAAACATGCAAAGAAAAGAAAAACACTGTGAAAAAGTTGGGGATTAAAGCATGTCAGAAAGCTGGGGATTAAAGCATGTCAGAAAGCTTAAGACTAAACAGCAGGCACTACTCTAAGATATCACTGTAAATGTAATGCTATTTCCTCATCACAAATCAACCCCTGGCGCACTACTGTGTCGAAGTCAAGGTTATACCTTGGCTCCAACTTTCTCAGTGCTCTCTGTCTGTCACCACCCCCTCATTAGGTGGAATAGTGTCAATCACAAAAAATCCTAGTAACTCTGTATCACTGTAATGTGTATCTGCAAAGTGTTGTGCAACAGGGTACTGGGAGTCATGGTGACCTATTGCCCTGAGATGTTCCAAAACTCCCTTTTTAGCCTTATGTATTTCACTGCCCACGTACATCCGACTGCATTGACAGATGAGACAGTAAATACAATAAATCTGTGTTACAAGAGGTGAGCTTGCGGATCGTGAACACTGTGTTACTGTTGGGAACTGTAAATTCTTTGGTGTCAAAGCAAATTTTACAGGCTTTGCAATTCTTGCAATTTGTGTGCTGCTCCCCAGATAACATTCAGCAAATGTCAGTCTTTAAAGGATGAGTTGAGCAAAAATCACATTGGGGGAGGCACTTATAAAACAGAGACACGGACTCTATTTTTGCAAGTCCGGGACAGAGGTGATCCTAGAAATACACTCCCAGAAATTCATAAAAGAGCCCGAAACAAATACAAAAATAGATCACAGAAAAATAAGATATCCAATATGAAACCAATTAGCCAAGGAATACATCAAAAATCTGAAAAATTAGTAATAAATAAATAAATGCTCTAGCAAAACTGAAAAATCAAGGAAAAAGTAAAACCTTTTGATTAAAAAATAACCAACTTTTTTCTTAGAAAAAAAGAAACTTCATCCAGGCTAAAAATAAACTTTAGTGTCTGAAAATTAAAACCTGTAAAGAGAAGGCACAGAAACCTACTTAAAAGCACTTATAGCTGTAGTACAATCCAGAGCATGATAACAATGCATTTAAATCAATGTTAAATGCATAGACAACATATGTAAAATACAATAAAACATTACATTTCACAATACTACTACTGCTGCAATAGCTTAAAGGAATTGAAACACACTACATTAAAAACATACACTAAAGCAAGATAATATTTACAAAGACTACCTTAATTAACTCTTGCAAAATCACTCCAAGAATAGTCCAAGAAACACTACAAAATTAAACAATTGCCAAAAAAAACACGCCTTCCATCCCATAGAAATCAATGTTAAAAATGTATTATATTTATTAATCTTTATATAGCAATAAATGATACATATGTTTTAAAGAATTATGTTTAAAGAGTACACAAATATTTTATGTATATATATATATATGTAAAAAATACTGAAAAGATATTTACTCTTTGTTTAGTACATAATGTACAGAATGACCTATTTGTGAAAAATTGCTGCTCAACAAGTTTCAAAAGAAGTGTATAACTATAAATAAAAATGTATGTATACCCCAACAACATCATATGTGTAACTATAATTACTGTGAAGTGAAAATAAGTGTTCTCTTATTAAAAAAACAAATAATCCAAATAAAAACATTTTCTAATTATTGAGCAGTAAAAAATGGTAAATAATAAAAGAGATATTTTGAAAAAGTATACAAAAATAAAATATAAACAATAATACTTTTATGAAAAGTACACTACAAAGCAAAAACACTTTACATTATAAATAAGTATAACTTACTAATGAACAAAATAAAAAATACAAACAAATACTAA
The DNA here is from genome assembly GCF_031143425.1 of Pleurodeles waltl. Lineage (NCBI taxonomy): Eukaryota > Metazoa > Chordata > Amphibia > Caudata > Salamandridae > Pleurodeles > Pleurodeles waltl. The sequence goes on from NC_090440.1 coordinate 405,711,183, forward strand.
CATCTTATTGCTATAACATTTACTATTCCCAAAGAAATCTTTGCCACATTGGCAAATTGCCACATTGGAAAAAATGTTATAATTTGGGGACGTTCTAATGTACTACTCCCTCTCCAGACTTATGAACTTAGGGGGGAGATTTAATATTAACCACATTGGGGCAATGTTAGACTTGTCTGGGGGTGGGTTTAATTTACTATTCTCACTTCAAAGGAAGCCACATTGAGGAAAGTGTTGGACTTGGGGAGGGGAGGGTCAGATTTAATATTTCAAATTCAAACTTAACCACATTGGGGAATTGTTGCATTTTGGGGGTTCAAATTTACTATTCTCACTCCCAATCTTATCCACATTGAGAAAAGTGTTGGATTTTGGGCAGTTCAGAATTAGTATTCCCACTCCAAGCTTTAACCACACTGGGGAAAGTGGTGGTCTTTGAAGGGTTCAGATTTCAGGCCTGATTACGAGTTTGGTGGTCAGACCACCAGACTGCAGCTTTGGCAATCCCAGAAAGACCGCTGCGTCTGTGGTCTCTAGACCACCATATTGCAATGTATGCAGGCTGAATCGATGCCCCCAAGAAAAAATGGTGGCCCGCCAGCTACGTGGCGACCTGCAATCTTGGTGGTGTGCACTCCATCGCTGTCATGGCTATAGGGAACCGGAGAGCCTATTACAAAAACACAGTCAATGTGGCGGTCTCCTTGCGGTAGTTAGCTGACGGCAGTAAGCCGCCTGTATACATTCAGCAAAGCTACAGACAAGTGCACATTAGATGGATTTAAAAACAACACAGCTGACATCCATTGGTCTAGTGGATACACCTGTAAATCACACTATAAAACACAACTCTTCCCATACCATGATCCTTTGCCTCTCCACTACAGCACTGCAAGAAAGAGACCAGAGACCACCATTTTTTAATTGGTAGATAAGAAACCTCTTTTTGTCACCATCCCATTTAACACCTTTCAGGCACTTTTGTCCATTTACTCCTTTTATCACTTTTCTTGTTAAGTAAGCCCCTGTCACCCACTTCAATTTGCATCCCTGTCACAGCCCAAGAATTCCTGTTTTTCAGAAGATGAGTTGAGAGTCATGGTGGATGAAATCATAAGAGTACATCCACAATTGTTTGGAGCCAAGTCTGTAAGATGTCATGTTCACTCCCTCAAGTAACATGCAACTGATCATCACATCTGATAAGCTGCTTAAGTCCCATAATTTCTTCAAGCTTCACACGTCATGTCAACAACTTCAATACCTTTGTAACATAGCACAACCAGAAAACCTACCACTTAAGATTGTCCAAGTTCTCTACTTACAGTCACACAAAACCTTTGGATGTAGATTCCACACTTCAACCAATAACTATGTACTCAATTTCTCAAAATGGCGAGCTGGCACAGCACCTGGCCAGACATTGTCCGCTGACCAGATTCCCAACCCACCTCTCGATGAAGTGATGATGACAGTCCTGGACATGGATGACGGTCCTGGCCCATCTGGTCAGCCTGGTCAGACAGCAACAGTGAGTCTCACTGTGCCCACAACAACACCTCCCATCCAGTTGCTTTTACGTCACAGACAACAGCGTGGCCCCCCCATGCTGTGTATCTAGCACAGTTGCTACCATCTTGTGCACCCCAGTCCTGGATCCTGGGGTGCAAATCAACACTCCTGACACTGAGGGTCCAGGACCCAGTTGGCAGAGGTCACCCTGTGCCAAGGGCACAGGCGTGTGGGGGTAGGATCCCATGGTAAGGATGCTGTGGGCCAATGGAGTGAGGCCACTGTGACCACTCATGACCAGGATACCATCAGCAGCTGCAGAGGGACATAACCCAACAAATAGAGGGCCGTAATTTTAAGATGGCCACCCTAACAGGGGTGCTGAGGAACATCCATACAACGCTGGGCAGAGCTTTTCTCTCAACACTTACCCCTTTCTGTGGGCCAACTACATCAATCCCAAGTACATCTGTGGCATGACACAAGAAGAGAGACCCTGCCAGAGGACCAGCCACCCTCAGACACCCCTGCCTCTTCAACAGCTGAACTCCCCGGGATATCCATGTAAAAATCCAGGAGGTGCAGATGGCTAGACACCCACCATTGCCTGCAAGAAACCTCATCCTTAATTTCCTCCTTTGTGTGTCACACATTCACTCTGTGGACTGATCCTGAACCCCATTCCATTTCTGGTGAGTGGAGTACTCTGGACTTTGGACTTTCGATGGTGTGGCATCTACTCATATGATTTTGCTCACCATGACCCATTCACTTTTCATTTATGTTACTTTTTGCCACAAGTTTGTTTTCACCCTTAGCACTGTAATATATTCACCAGTCACAAATTAATTGTCTGCTGTCTTAAATTTGACATTTAGCAATGTAGATATGTAAGAACATGTGAACCATGCAATAAAAAAACAAGGTACTTGTCGAAGAAGGGATATGTTGCATGTACACAGTATCCAGCTCATGATTACAACCATTCCACACAAACACATACATACAAGTGTCTTTTCAAAGAATACATCTTATTACATTGTTCAGCTCAAAGGCAATCAATATGTCTGAAACATAGCAAATCATACATGGTTGAATCATACTGTGTAAATGATCAAATTTACAGGTACTGACCTCCAGCATATGGAAGGAAGGGATATATCAGATATTGTTCTGTAGAATAGGCAAACACAAAATTGGTTGATGTCATCAGCTGGAGCCATGTCTCCTACCTCAAAAAAGGAATCCAACTAACCTGAAATTGGTGTAGGACTACATATTTTCTGACCACATGAAGAGACACTTGATGCATCATGGCCATCACACGACAAGGAACAAGTCTAATGCAGTCTTCTAAATTTGTATCCTATCACTGTGCAAGCTGTCTTGGCACAGGCCTTTGTAGATGTTGTGACGCATTTAATGATCAGCAAAACTGTAGATATAACTGTCAAAATGGCAGATGCTTAACCTTGTTCATTTGACTTTAGGACCCTCCTGCTATTGGTGGAAGTTGAGCATGTGGTGGATGGTTTCAACCAAGGCGGACAGAGCCATTGGCTAACGTTGCTGACTGTGATGGCCGCGGTCTAATGACTGTGCCCATAGACGGTGATGATTGTGACATGGTGTACATGTGCACCGTGGTTTGGAAAAAAACTCACTTTCCTCCTGGCACTGCTGCCATCAACACTTCCAACACTTTAGCTGCTGCCTGCTGCTTCTGGGAGCAATCATGCCAGGCAAAGCAGGTGAAAGGGCCACTGCCTTCTCTCCAGCTGTCTGGCTCATCAGAGGAGCAGGTAACTACCTCATTGGCAACGCCATCCTTTCACTGTTCAACGCCATCCTTTCCTTCCTCACAGGCTACAATGTTCCTGTGAGTTCCAGTGAGTTATTTGGGTGCCTCTTGTCACAATCTGTGGGCCAAACAGGATGTACAGGCTGTGGAATGTAGAGCCCTATACTCTGCGTATTTCAAATGACCATTGTGTTGTGTGATGTGTGATAAACCCTAGATCCTCCTTCTACTCCACTCATATATCTACGCAAGTAAATTTTACAGCCACACAATGATATATCTGATGATCTAATGATGGTAAATGATACTGTAAATGTATTTGCATTACATCATGAGCTGTGTATGTATACTTTTTGAGTTAGTTGAGGATGTTGATAGCAATGTGTAAAGTCCCACAGATCACTCAGCCCAGATCAGGCCTTGGCAAACTGATGTATGCGAACAATGTAAAACTCACTGAGCCCTTCAGAGTGCCACACAAACCTGAACTCACATATAGGATGGCCACAGGGTGTACTGTTATGCATCGAAGTGATGGAAATGTGATGCTCATGTAGGTTCTGTATGCTCAGCCTGCAGAGGGCAAGGCCTGTCAAAGCCTTTTCACAGTATTGGACAAAGCCCAGTGCATAGTGCTGGTGCATAGTAGCCATGGCTATGCAGCTGAGGTACTGGGCCTGCTCCCTGTAGACCTTCAGATTCTTGGATGTGGCCAAAATGAGTCTTCAGAAGCAAGTTTTGGCCTGAATGCTTTTACACTGACTACATTAGGAATGGGGACTGAGGTAACCATCTGACCTTGCACTTATTTCCATTGACCCTCTTTGTCGATGTGTGTCATTGACTTATGGCAGGCCACTTACTTCTACAGGTCTGTTGTCACCTTTACATAAGTCTTGTTTGTACTGCACAGGACTATTGTACAAGTAAGAAGTGCACAGTGTAGATAGTTGGTTAATTCAGGGGAGATCATGCCATGTGAATCACTAGCTTTGTTACATGCAACCAATTCGACCAAACATGCCTTTGTATGTTGATTGTCATCTCTGTAGGAGTACTACATATGGTAAAAGGTGCCTCCTGTGATATCAGTATATACTTCACAAACCTGCTCAGAGTGGTATGAGAATCCATTGGTTAGACCACATGCCCACACATTCACAGTGAAGAAGCTTTCAGTGACACCCATGCCAGCACTTTCATTGTCGCTTAAGTCTTAGAGTGTAGTCTGTACCATGATAGTTGCCTGTATGGACCATATGCAGCGAGTCAATGTGCCTGGATGTAAAGGTGTCTGTTCAGTCATGCACAAGTACTTTACCCTTCAGGAGGCCACAAAGGTGTGTTGTGTTTCACAGTGGCTCACATTACAATACATATTGCTTGGCCCTGGGCTACATGATGTCAGTAGGATTGCTTAGTCAGTATAGGCCATGACCTGACCAGTATTTTGTATAGTCAGCAGATGACTCCAAAAGTGTGTATTTATGTCCCTGTACTTATCACCATGTGTGCTTTACACATCTAGTGTGTTGACAATTACAACATGCTTGTGCTAGGTGTATTCAAAATTTGTATTAAACAACCATTTACCCGGGAGTCTAGACTGGGGGAGCGTCCACTGTTGCAAAAGGTGGAAGGACCTTATTCGTTGGGCCCGGAAAATCAGGGAAGTCCAGCTGGGGCTGTCATCCTAACATGGACAGGGTGCAGGCCGTACTTTGACCCCCCCTGATGGCCCACATACTGGTGGTGGCCTACCCAGAGCCTCATGAACATTTGAGGGAAGCACAGCACCTTGCAGGGGGTGAGTCCTGGTCAGATTCCTACCTGTTAAATTGCTCGGTTGATGTGTTAGAGGCAGCCATCACTCCTTGAATATTGGAGATGACCCATGTGTGATACACAAGATGTGTTATCGTTTGTGTAGGTATGGTAGTTGGTGCATGCTGATGTGCCTTGCCTATTGTCCTAGAGACCAGGGACGCAACAGAGTACAATCCATGACCTATATGCTCTACTGGGAAGACACATGGCTGAGTACAGTGGTCAATCAACTCATGTTTTTTTCATGTTGAGGGTGTCATTTGTACCAAACAGTCCACTTATCTTCAGTGTGTTAGCCCCAACATCACACCAACATGAAGTAATAGATCACTGTACTCAGCCATGGCTGCTCAAGTGAGTACATTGACATCTCTACCCAACATGCCACTATTCTTCAGTGTGTCAAGAGTGCTGGGGAGTCACAGCTGTCTCTCGTGTGATGACGGGCATCATACATGTGACATAGCATACATTGTCCTTTGTGTGCAGTCACTGAGCAATACTTGCCGTGTGTAAGTATGGAATCTATAGAGTTACATGATTTGGGTAACATCACTGTTGACATCAGTATTTGTGCCTACATGCTAGCATGTGTACCTCGCACTTTTGTATATCATTTCCACTACTGTTTCATACATGATCTACCTGTCTTCATGAGGTGATGTCTGATTCCATTACATATGTGTGCATGGCAAAATGTCTTGGAAAATAGTTTTATATGATGGTTATACAGTTCATGTGGTTCCACAGACAGGAGTGTGCCAACATTGTTTGTTGGGTCACACATACCCAAACCCTATACTCCATGTCATTTATCATGGACAATTGCAGAAGAGATGAAAGACATGACAGGTAGTCCTATAGTAAAAACAAAGTGCATTTACATGCCACTGATGTTGAATCATTTGGCTAAGTACTTTGCACATGTTAATTGGTAAAGGTTCATTACCTGACTGTTGGCATTCATCAGGGATTGACGTTCAGAAATGTTGGAATGATGTGTGTGTACACTAAGTTATCCACGGGAATCTGTGCTTGCATGACAAAAAGATACAGTGATGTGCCTTCCCATTGAGAAACATGTTAAAGGGCCTCTTCGGACAATGGAGATTCCCTGAGCCACAACATTATTTAAGTTATGCAATGTTAGAAGGGTGTTCTTAGCAGTACTATTCAACACAGATGAGTTCCTTAGGCCTAGTTGATTCATTGTCCTCTGGGTAATTTGTAGACAAATCTCCCAGACATGTTGACATGATTGACTCCAGTGTATTTTTCTGTGCAAGATGTGTTATCTAGGAAAGCAACATTAGTACAACTTTCATGAGGCTATTTAGACAACGGACATATTGTGAAGTGACCATTTTGAGTTTTTAGTGTGACATGGGTGTTTCCATGTCACCTTCTTCTGACTAGTGTACGTCTTACTGAAACATGGCTAGATTATTTGCCCATCATTTCATCATGTGGTATTGTGTAAATGAACATTTGCTGATTGCAGGGCCTTGCATGAAATATGTGAGACTGAAGGTATCATTGTGCTAAGATTTGATGCCAACAGGTTACTGACGGGTGCTACAAAAGCCAAACCATTCAGGGTAACAAGGTCTCCTATTTGACCCATGGGTATTGTGATTGGACAACATCACTCATGCAACTGAAGTTGTCTGTGATTCTGATTTTCCTTTGGGCAATTGTTTGTAGTTCATGTAGCATACATGTGGTGTTGCAAATGTTGAAGACACTTTGGGGGACCTTGTGGCTGGGGGCTACTGCACATTATGGTAATGTTTTGTAATCAAAGCTATTGTTCAAGTGTGTCCTGGTACATGGAATGACTATATTTGTCTTTGTCATTTCAGCATCATCACAGGCAAGTAGAGAAGACAGGGGCAACATCAGTGGGGAAGCAGCTGACCATGGTACCTCCAGTCATGAAACATCAGACAATGAGGGACCCAGACTCTGAGGGACCCAGTGGCCCAGAGGGTGAGGGGAGTACCACAGAGGACACCAGCTCAACATCAACTTCTTCCAAGTCGACCTCCAGTGGACACTCCATAGTGGTGGCAGAACACTTAGGACCTACACCTGTTCCATCCTTTTCCATCACCCCCAGTCCCATCTCCACCCTCCCTGTTGCTTCCCACCTAGGTGGCCAGGTTCGCTCCCCCAGGAGGGTAGCCATCTCCTTTGCGCCAGGCATCTCACCCTCTGTCCCTGTTACCCCTGATGCCCTGAGTGAGGAGGCTGATTACCTCCTCAGGAGCATCTCTGTGGGTGAGACTGCCATTCTGAATGCAATTCCAGGTGCAAGGCACCCAGCTCCAACAGATGCAACCTGGTTGCAGACCTGGAAGTGCTATGTGTGGACTACAGAGATCTTTTCAAGCTCTGGTCTCCTCACTCACAGCAGCCTTACACCCCCCACAATCCCACCCACACCTTCCTCTTCCCCATTCAATATTCCTATTCCCATAGCTGTCCCAAGCACATTCACACTCACACACAGACATATACACACACACCTCAACAGCCACAAGCAGCACACATAAACACAAACACCACAAGCCCCACAAGCATACAAGCATTCAACCGACACTCACCCCCTCACACCCACCACCACTCAACCCATACCCCGAGACAGCACCCCAACACCCACAGCCACCACTCACCTCATACTCCCAGACACTACTCCAACACCCAAAGGACACAGCCACAACTCACCCCATACTGCCAGACACCACCCCAACACCCACAGACAGTCATCACTCACAAAAAACCCGCAGAAACCACCCCAACACCCACAGGCACAGCCACCACTCACACCATACCGCTAGACACCAACCCCACCCACATAGACACATCCACCACTCCCACCTTACCCATCACATCCACACTATAGCTGACCAAGAGATGCAAACATCCAGACTCACACATACAACAGACACCAATAAAACACAAACATACTTAGTCGCGTAGGTTCTCATTATGGTAATGAGGCTACTGGATTTGGGAGACAGGATCACAGGGATTGTGGCTACTAAGTATAATTCCACACCACATGACGCCTATCGGCCTAATCCGGGTTCTCCGGCTAACTAGCAGTGCCTCATCTTGAGCGGAGATGATTGTCGCAACCGGGCGCATGACAAGATGACTCCTCAGTGGAATCGTGGTCGATCCCATACCTTTCTCTCAGTTACCAAAAGTCTCATACAGGCAAAGACGACAGAGGAAGAATATAGTTCAATAAGAATTTATTGAAGTAACTGCATCTTAGATAAAGAGGCATGTATTGCAATAACTAGGATGATAAAACACACTAAAAGCAAACAGATGACTAACAGAGTAAAACACAAGAATTATCCTACCATACTGTCACTAGGAGTAATGTTATATTTTTCCTACCTAAACTGTGTCAGAGCACAGCGTAATAGGCCTAATCTGCCCTTCAGGTTTTTTTTACCTGGGGTACACCATCCCTCATACCTGGAGAAAGAAGCCTGTAGTCTAGAGAGACAGTGTCCCCATGTGGATCAGGGGTCCGGCCATCTAGGTAGGTAGCTGCAGCAAAGCAGTCAGCAATCAGTATACAGTCGTGGACATCTGGCTGGAATCTCCCTCTAACGTGCCTGGCACAAAGGGGTGTTTTTATAATAAAACAGTTGACATTCTAAGAAATGGTCCCCACATATGAGTGTGTGTTTTCTATGAATGTGGGAGACACAGCATACCATGTTTGTTGGCAACCCTATCTGACTGTAGCCTGTGAGAAAGCACAGAGTGAAATAAATGTCCTACTAAGAACATAATGCTTTCCTAGGTGAAAGTACAATGAGATAAAGAAAATAAAACAGCACAGCATATATCGCTATTGCTAGAAAAAAAAAGCAATGCTGAATAAAATATAAAAGGGTTAAAGTGCACAGCTGCAGGCCTAATTAGCTTAAAACAATGTGTCTAAAACATGGCTAAAATAGCTATACAACACCCTCCCCTTGCCGGTCAAAGGCAGTTTAAAAGTGTAAGAAAAAAGAAAAACCTAGTAACGCTTATACCAAAAAAAACATATATGTCAATTGTGACAAGTTAAGAGACACTAGGGCAGAAAGAAGAACAGTTTGAACAAGCTGAATTCAATAGTCAGTGTCACTTTGGAAATCATCAATTACATCTGGGACAATTGAAGCCAGGAGACGTTCTACTTCGGCAGGTGATAAAATATCCAGATCATATCCAAGTAGAGCCACAGAGCACTTGTGTTCCAAAGCCTGAGCTCCAGCTGAGGCAGTAGCATTCCTTGTCATGCCCTCCACAGAATTAAGAGTCGCAGAATCCATAAAAGGCAACTTGTAAACAGCTTCCCCTAGTAAACGCACCCTCAACGCGCTTGTCTGATAATGAGCCCTCAATAGGAACATCAACAGATCAGCGTCCAATGAAAGCAAGCACTACGTAGAAAGACAGACGTTTAGTGCACATTCAAAGAGGCACCAGAGGCATCGAAATACAGGCTGCACACAATCCAAAACCAGTCGGAATGACAAGGACCAGTCACACTCCAGTTGTTCCAGGAGTGGTGCTCCGAAATACTGCATCATGCATTCACGACACAGTTGTGCTGGTGGTTAGCACTTTCAGTACTCCTTGCTGTGATGGGACAGCCATTGCACAGGAAAAGTAGCAACAGCAAAGTGCCACCTACTATAGCCAAAGTAATCGGAAATCCCACGAAAACACTTGAAAATATACGAATGTATGGCTGATGGTATTAAACGGAATATAGAGGAGAAGGTGTGAACAAAACAGCCTTAAAAAAGTGGGCGATTCCAGTAGTACTAGACGCATTGAATATTCGCCCCACGAGTTCACCAATGTGTCTTGGAAAATTGGAGATAAGAGGGACTGAATCTCCGCTGATGACCTCGCAACCTGAAGCGCATAGGTGCTGCGTGCAGATGTAAGCGTCACATGTTTTTGAAACAATAAAGCCACCCAGTCTTTCATATCTGCCCACTGGAATGTGTTTCAAACAGGACGTAAATTGAAGTGTTGAAATGGGCAGGTTTATAACCCTATTCAGCAGATGGTATTTCAGCCACAGTAAAAGGCAACTTTTCTAACTTTTCAATTTTCAACATGGCATATGTTGCTTCTTTCATAGCCATTATTTGTTGTTATCGAGTTAAATTAAATGTGGAAAAAATCTCCCTTGTGCTCACGTGTTGCCAGAGAACGTGACCTGCTTTCAATGTTTGTAGTGTCCAACCTAACTGCAGAATGGATCTTAGCTGACTTTGTCCATTTTGCAAAAATGATACATCACTCTGTACTATATCTATCGCAGAGGATAAAATGTGGTGTATATCTGGTCTGAAAAGGTGTTAATACCATTATCTACAACTGCTAATGCTTTCGGTGAGCTTTCCTGATCTATTTGCCTTAACTGGGCAGCTGCCTCTTGTTGGGAAAGCTTCCATGCTTCATTATATGCAGCATATAAGAATAATTTTCTGTTTTGTCTTCTGGGGCCTGATAGGAAATCCTGTAAATCTGTGTTAATGGACAGGAGACTTAGATGTTCTTTGACAGCATCTAGTAAGGAGATCTTCATCCATTGCTGGCATAGTTTCCCACACTATATGTTGTCACTATACCTGAGTGTTCTGAGGACACATAGCGAGGGTCCAGCCTATTCATTCTGAAATGCCCCCGAGGAGTTAACAAAACAAGTATGGCACCCATTGGTGTCTACAGGCCAAAATAACCACCCACCAGGAAGCAAAAATGATGTGTTAAATGTACCATTCTAGACCCATTCATTGAGCTGATCTTTGGACACATTTATATACTTCTGCCATTTATAAAATTTAGCAGGGGATTGAATGCTGGGCGCATTCAATTCTTTAATGTTTGCTAAGCTTGTTTGTTGTACTGTTTCATTTAAAAATATAATTTGAACAGGAATCATACATGCTCTAAACAAAGCTTCTCTTCCTCCTATTTGCCAATTTTTTGTTCCCCACACACTTTTTAAGTCAATTGGCTTCAGCCAGTACTCATAGCCTTCTACAGCCAATCGGGAAACAAATTAATCAGAGTATATCAACTTTGTATCTGTGAATAAAAAATGTTGACTTTCCATTTCTGGCAATTTAATATAATATGACTCAGTATTTCTAACATTGTGCCCAGAAAAATATGCAAATTTCTCAGTATACGTTTAGAACTGCCTACTGGTGGAGTCGGGCAGTGTTTCCATTGTCCATATCTAAAAATAGTCTTTGGGGTACTTGCTCTGTGAATGAAATATTGTCCATAGTAATTATAACAGAACATATCTTCATAATTTCCTTTAAAATGGTACACATATTCATTTTCAAATACTGTATAATACTTTAGCTCAGACATCATAGCATCAACAGTTTTCACATCCCAATCATCAGAAACCACTCCGGGTGTGATTATATCAGTCATTGAAAGTTTGAATACATGCAATATTTGAATGACCTCAGTAGGCCCATATATACCGAATAATATTTTGTCCCAAACAATCCCATCAGGAATTGCTGTGGCTGTAATGTCCACTAGGGACAAGTCTCTGAATTTTGTGCGAGGAAAAATGTAGTTTTAAGACCTCATCCACCAGTTCAACTGTAGAGCGTCCAGGAAGAAAATGACCATGCATCAGAAGAAAGAAAACAATGATAAACCCAATTCGAAGGAGAAAGGCAAGTACAGTCAATAAGAACCATAGATAAATCCATGGATGAATGAAATAGTTAATTTTAAACCAATCTAGCAGCTTACGTGCTCTTGACAGTTCTGTTTCAGTAGAGGCAGATGAGTCTGAAGAAAAGTTGTCAGCATTCCGAGATAACCGCCATCTGTACAAACAAATGCTGGAGGTGTATGTTGAAGAGGAGAAGCTGCTAAAGATTCCCTCGGTGGTGTATAGTAGGTTAATACATCCATTTGTGTAGAATTTGTAGAACATTGCTCCGGATTAGCAGGAATCAATGTAGGAGTAGTTGTCAGTGGAACCAGTGAAAGCTCATTTTCCACCCTCCCCAAGCTCGGAGAGGTATCAACGGTGCTGTTGAAGACTTGTAGGGGAACATCTTGATCTGTAGGGGGAGGGAATTGGGCACTACTCAGGAGTCCTCTAGGTCTGCTGTGCAGGATCAGCCACATGGTGTAGCTTGACATTGTCGATGGAGACAAAGTGATTTTCTTTAGAGCCAGGCAACGCTGGTGGAATCAAAGTTCTGGTACCATGTATTTCCAGGACTGGACTGGAACCGGTGTGTGATAGGAAGGACCAAATTCCTTTTTCACAGAAATCTTTTCACGCTCTAGATCCCCAAGTTTAGGAATCCAGCCGGTAGATGTTACTGGAACATCCCTGATTTCAGAGGAGGCAGCATTGGCAGAAGCAACTCCACCAATATCGCGATTGTAATATTGAAATTGTAGCTGCCACACCAGCATCGGCAGAAGCAACTCCCTCATGCGCTGCTTTTACTAACGCAGGTCTTAGTTCTTGATTGGGAATTATTCGAACTCCCACACCTGGTATCGTGACTTGGGCATTAAACAAGCCTGCCATCCGGTAGGAATATTTAGCAGGATATGCTTTAGGAAAAGGCGGGCTGTCAGCCGAAGCTGCCACGGCTGCCAGTGTTTCATCATCCACTTTTAGCTTAAAACGAGTTACTGCAGCAACAGAAGACATAGCTACTGCTGATTTGGCTGCTTCACCAGCCAGAGTATTGACTTCAACATGTATTCCAACACACTGATGTCCTAGCATATGTACAACATGGACGTTGGGTAGCGTTTCCTTCAGATCTGCTATTTGTCCCCCACAGAAGTCTGTGTTTAACGGTGTTGCCTTTTGAATCTCCGAACCCATTTTGGCGCCAATAATGCAGATATTCATTGAAGTACTGGACACAATAGTACGAATTACAGACAATCAACGTCATCTGTCCAGGATCTGTATGTTCCAGTGCAAGTTGTGCAGTGCAATCTCCTAGAGTCTGTGTGTAAGAATTTATGGATGGCACTTGCCATCCTTCATGTATCCACTCACGACTGCGCAAACAGCGGAGTATTGATGTTTTGTTCCTATCGCTGGTTGGGCTGAACATCAGTGTGCAAAATTTTATGATATTGTTTGATAGCAATGTATTTGCTGGAACTGGATACTCAAGTTCATATTGTAAGAATTCTTGGGTCTGTAATTTGGAGTCAAAGACATAATCAACATCAGTGGCTGTCAGAGACGTTGCCCATTGAATCCAATGTGGATGTAGTGCTTTAGCGTTAAGAACGCTTGCTTTGGTAACAGCCTCTAGGGCTGGAACGGGGGAGACGATAATAATGCGCTTCACCTGGGCCAGCGGTCTCTCTTTAAGGACCGCCATCTGAACAGCAGTGAGGATTTTCTCAGTGGGAGCAAACGTTGTTCAGCTATGGAATATAAGTGTGATTTATATGCAATTGGGACGGTCTCACCCTCATTGAATGTCACATAGGTGAAACCAATGGCACCAGCAATTACGCTGATGACCAAATGTTTTTTATTGTCCCTTGTATGCAAGTGTTTTGCTTCAAGCATGTCTTTTTGCAAAGCTTTTAGAATGCATGTGTGTTCGACTGTCCACAATTTACCAGTAAAATCAGGACGCATGAAGTCGTACAATGGTTGTGCATAATCTGGAATGTATGTTCTGCCAAAGTTCAAAAAGCCCAACACTGACTGGAGCTTTTTTATTGTGTTTGGAGGTTGTAGCTGTGCGCATTTTGCTAAAAATTGGGGCACCAGGCTCCTGCCTTCATCCGATAATACATATCCTAGAAACTGGACACTAAGGAAAGCTATTTTCGTTTTTGTAAAAGTAGAATTTATAGCTGGTTTCGGCAAATGCTACAAAATGGTGGCTACCCATCTTAAATGTTGCATTAGGTCATAGCAAATGTTTTTGTGTAACTATTTAAATGTCTGTAGTCTAAGACTATTCTATATGAATGGTCAGGTTTAGGGACTGGAAACAATGGATAATTCATGGATGAGTCTGAAGGTTCAATGAAACCCTGGTACTTTAATTGATTGAGGATTTCCCTCACAGGTGCTTTATCGTATTGTGGTTGCGGTTGGAGTTGGGATTTTATTGGTATTACGTGGTAGGGGGAATCTTTGTCCCATCCTACCTGGCAAGCTTTCTGGGAACAAGGGGCGAGAAGGATTTTTCAATCACATCCTCTCCATAAGGGAGATTGCGGATAAATGCTGGTGGCCAATCTTTTTCAGCCAGCAAAATATCATAAATAGAGACAAGGCGGTCCCAAAAGATAGGGACAATTATGCGTTCACCCTATCGGGTGTGGAGCCACTCATGCCCGCAGTCTCAACTTGTAAGAAGTCATCAGTTGCTTTCACCTCCAGATGCTCTTGAAGATCCTGGAGAACTATTGTGACCTCTGCTGCACTGTCAAGCAGCGCCAGTGCCCACTTATATTGTTCTTCAGTAAAGCCCTCTTCTTGAGCAGCATGTTGAATTGTAACTACTGCCACTTTTTTATTTTTAAATTGGGGTTTTTGTTGGGGAAGTTTCTCTTCTTTTTTAACTGAAACTTTAGACCAGCGTTGTGAGTCCTTTCTCTGTTTCACGTACTCAGTTCGCTGCTCTGACTGCCCACCTCTCTCACTGCGTTTTTCCGGTGAGTCCTGAAAGGAACGAGATTGGCGTGTATCAATATATTGATATCTATCAGGCATTTTTATATTATCCCTATTTCTAAGGTTATACCTGTTTTGGGAGGTCTCCGCATACGGAGATTCTCCCCTTTCTTTTTTAGGTGTTTGTGGTTTTTTTTTATCCCAGAGTTTTTTAGAACCTTCAGGTGCTTTCTTGGTTGTATCTTTATTAGATCTGCCTTGAAATTGTGGTTTAATCAGTCTGGCCCCAGACTACCTCGACCAACTCTAGAATAGGTCTCTGCAACAATCTTTGGTAGCTCCCATTCTTGATCCTGTGGAAGAATGTCCTGGAGCGGCATGCGCACTGCTAGTGCAACTGCTTCCCCTTTGAGATTACTTAATATAATTGAAGATACTGTTGCAAAATTGTTCATTAATTGCATCCTCAAATACAGGGCCGGGACAGCCTCGTATTCATCTTGAATTTGTGTTATCATCTCCGGAAGACTGGCAAGTGTTGGTGTACAGTGTGTGGTAGTACAGAGTGTGGCAAATACCGTGCCCCATGTATTGCAGTTATCAACTGTGGGAACCGTCCCGAATGGCAAGCACATAGTGAGAATTCTATTTTTATCCTGAGGTCCTGTATGAGGAAAAACTGCTTCCAGTGCATTTATTTTTTGAGCTAACCAAAACGGAATTACCTCCCGCTTGGTCAGTACTTTACCCATGATCAAATGTACAGTCACAGGATTAATGCCTGGCATAACTGCATGTTGTTGCACTGGGGCAGCACGTGCTGGGTTAGTATTTAATGTCTGCATGAAAAACTGTACTAATAGTCTGTGTATTGTCATGAGGTCTAAATAGGTGGCAAACCTCAGCTACCGCTAAGGTTGCTGCTTCAGGGTGTGGTGAATATGTGGCCAATAAAGGCGAGGTCGGGCCATCATTGCTCAGAGGACCTAACCTATCATGTAATATTGTATGTGGTATGGTGCCATTAAGCCAGTTGTTATGGTCTTGATAAGATAAAGGTATTTCTAAATATGCATAAGCTCTGTATTGTGCAGGTATGTTTGCAGGTGTGTAGTGATAAAATGTTTTTGTGTTCCCATCTACTGCTGGAAAGGTGACCTAAGAATAGAACATTTCTGTTCTATAGGCTGGATGAGCCTCAACAACATGTGTAACTGGACCCCCTTGGGCCATTACGCCATTTGCCAATAAATGTGCAGTAAGGGGTGGTCTCATATTTACTGCAATTGCTACCCGTTGTTGGTTCACCATTTTTGATGGTAGTTGTTTGTTCAGAGATAAGGACACCAAGTGGGGATTGGTCCTTTTATGGTTCAAGCTTGAACAACCTACAGCTCAAAATAGGTCCTACCTATCTAGCAGAGGAGGAAATCCTCAATACCACGGACGTCTCCACATATAGTATTGAGGTGTCTTTAGCCTCAAATGAGACATAGATACTTAGGAGGATCCGAATATTAGTGCCTGACCAAATGTTTGTGGCGCCATGTCACGTAGGTTCTCATTATGGTAATGAGGCTACTGGATTTGGGAAAGAGGATCACATGGATTGTAGCTACTAAGTAGAATTCCACACTTCATGATGCCTGTCCGCCTAATCCGGGTTCTCCTGCTAACTAGCAGCGCCTCATCTCGAGCCTAGATGATTGTGGCAACGGGGCGCACAACAAGCTGACTCCTCAGGTGAATCGTGGTCAATCAGATCCCATCCCTTTCTATCAGTTACCAAAAGTCTTATACAGGCAAAGATGACAGAGGCAGAATATAGTTCAATAAGAATTTATTGAAGTAACTGCATCTTAGCTAAAGAGGCATGTATTGCAACAACTAAGATGATAAAACACAATAAAAGCAAACAGTTGACTAACAGAGTAAAACACAAGAATAATCCTACTATACCATCACTGGGAGTGATACATATATTTCTCCTACCTAAACTATGTCTGAGCACAGCTTACCAAGCCTAATCTACCCTTTGGGTTTTCCCCCTGGGGGTACACCATCCCTCATACCTGGAGGAAGAAGCCTGTAGTCTAGAGAGACACTGCCCCCATGTGGATCAGTGATCCGTCCGTCTCGGTATGTAGCTGCAGTGAAGCAATCAGCATACAGTCGTGGTCATCTGGCTGAAATCTCCCTCTAACGTGTCTGGCCAAAGGGGTGTTTTTATAATAAAACAGTTGACATTCTAAGAAATGGTCCCCACGTATGAGTGTGTGTTTTGTATGAATGTTGGAGACACAGCATACCACGTTTGTCAGCAGCCCTATCTGACTATAGCCTTGGAGAAAGCACAGAGTGAAATAAGCATCCTACTAAGAACGTAATGCTTTCCTAGGCAAAAGTACAATGGGATAAAGAAAATAAAACAGCACTGCAAATATCTCTATTGCTAGAAAAATAAAGCAATGCTGAATAAAATGTAACAGGGTTAAAGTGCACAGCGGCATGCCTAATTAGCTTAAAACAATGTGTCTAAAACATGGCTAAAATAGCTACACAACAACTTCAGACACATACCATCACCAACAACAGCCACTCCGACACCCGACACAAGCACTTCCTCAATCTCCCAACCCCTAGTCCCCCTAAACACCCTACCAATGTTCCAGAAGAAATTTTCATGTTTGCCTTTGCCGTTATCCCTGTGAAACCCCGAAAGCAAAAAAGACCCCACCCACACCCTAATCCACCCCTTCCACGTCCAAGTCCTCCTATGTGACACCTGCCCCCCAAAACCAGCCATACCCCTACCAAACCCAAAAAGAAGCCCACCCCTCCCAAAGTGAAGCCCACCACTCTCAAGACCAAACCCACCCTTCCGAAACCCAACCACACCCTACCCCACCCAAGGGTGCTCATTGAGGTGCCTGGAATGCCCATTAGTTGCCTCTTTCTGTGGAGGTTCCTGTGCCAGCTATCTGTGATGCACGTTGTGGGGCACAGAAGTGTGCTAAGTGCATTTGATGCATGGAGTGGCCATTGGCCTTTTTGCCATTTTTGGAGTTTTGAAAATAAACATCAGTTGGTTGTTTTGCTACACATTGGCCCTGCAATTTCTTTACTACCTTTTTAATGTTCTTGAATAATTTGTGATGTATGACTACAGTTGTGTTTGGTTCACCATGATTGATGGTCCATTTGATGTGTTGGTAAGATCTGGCTTTAGAACTAGTGCTGGAATCACCCAGGACAAAGGAAGATGTTTGATGGATGGATGTGTAATTCAATTGGGGTGGCATTGCATTGGGTGGTGTTTCATATAGAATGTATTTCATCTTGGCTTGGTCAATATCAACATCTATTGGGTTACTTTTCTCCCCCTGATGTTGATTGGTCATTTGTATCACGTGTGCAAGCTTGGGGTTTGTTTGTCCACACATGGAGGGTGTTCAATTATGCTACCTTCCTATACATTTGAATGGAGATGTATCCATTTTAATGTGTGTACCTTACACCTACTTTAACTAAATGTGTGGCCCATGATGTTTCAGCTGTATTTGCTTTCTAGACTTGCAGTTACACATTTGCATCATAGGCTTGACACTCGGTTATACTATTGGTTATCCCTGATAATCATCAAGCCACAGTTCCTGAGCAAAATAGTGGTTTTGAGGCATGTGCAAAGTGAAATGTATCCCAGGGCAGCAGCCTTCCTTGAGTCCCCCTGATGCCAATATACCTATTCTGCAAGGACTGATTAAATTGTGAGTTTCTGATGTTTGTCACACAAATTATTCTGCATCCCATTGGCCCTACAGTCTCTTGCAATGTGAGTGATATGTGTGAGTCCATGACAAGGATTTTTCAGGGACGGTGTGTTTGGGTTCAGTGACACATCTATACAGATGTATATGTTATGTCACAACAGGTCATGGCATGTGAACAATGTGAGGGTGTCACTTCAATTTTTAGGTGTGATATTGATGGGGATTTGCTGTTGGTTGACACAATGTTATGGACACATCACAATCCCTGAAACTGGGATGTGCATATATATCAAGTTTTGTAGAGTGTGGCGGTGCAGTGTCAGTTACTCGACCAAAGGAGGTGCCATAGGGCTATGATTGGGTCATACGTTGTGTACAACTCCGACCTGTGGCATATAAAATAATTTGGGCCCGGAGCACATCCCACAAACTAGGTCAATGTCAGCCTGTCAATTTGCTGTGAATTTGGAGGAAACGGGTAAGTGTTTTGCTTACCATCAGTTGCATCCACGACGACGTCAATTTTGTGCACCATCGAGCAGCACAAGCAGTGGCAGGACATGAAGGATTGGCTCCCTGGCATGTATGACATTGCCTGCAGGTGAGTTTCTGCCTTATACCCTTCCATTTCTGCCTGCTCAGATGTGGTGGTTGGACTGCCACAGTCAATTCAGCAGAAAGCAACATCATAATTGGTTCAGTGGGAACACTGGTGGTCCACCCTCTGACAGGCGTATTGGCCTAGTTCGCTGCCACGGTTTAGAGTTGCTGGTGGTGTCAGCAGGACTGTGATGGTCTTTCGCCTATACAACTGCATGTCTCGTAATACGGTGGTTGGACCGGCATGACATTGGTGGTTGCACCGCCACCAGCGGTGTAGCGGTCCCCAGACCGCCAAACTCGTAATCAGGCCTTTACTCTTCATACTTCAAACATAACCACAATGGTGGGAAAGCTGGATGTTAAGGTGTTCAGATCTGCTATTCCCACTCCAAACTTAACCACATTGGGGAAATTGTTGGACTTCAAGAGGAGTTCAGATTTACTATTCCCTCTCCAACCTTACCCACAATTGCAAAAGTTTTAGACTTTGGGTGAGGTTGGTAAATTTGTAATTGCCAATTCTAACTCAGATGAGAGGAAAAGGTGTACTTACAAATGTTTAAATTAACTAAATGTATAATAGACATGAGAATAAATTCAGAAATCCACATTATTTATCCCAAAAAAATTTAACCGCAAAACAAAAAAGAAAATTGAGATTACACTAAAAAAACTACAAAAAACAAATATTTACTACTGCTTTCAATTTAATAACTATAGTTTGTTTTAAAAATCAAAGAAGATTTAAAAAGATTTAAAAAATATAAAATTAAGTAACATAATGTAAAGCTCACATTATTTAAAACATACACAAATTATAAAAACACATTCATTTGAAACTAATTCATATCTTAAAATTAATTAAATCAAAATATTTTAGTTAATAAATAATAAAAAATTAGCAAAGGACCAATTATTGCTAACAAAATTATTAAAAAATGAAATGTTAAGGAAATATATCAATATTGAGATGAAATATTTGAAAAATAAATAACATATACCAATCTGAATTTTACATAACAGAAACACAAAAATAAAAAAAATAAAAAGATGTCATTTCATAAAATATAATTAATTGTACAAATGTTCACAAATGTAAAATAAAACGTAACTCAACAATTTTAAACATAACAAACAAACAGTTAAAAAAATTACAATACTCTCCATTCTACTACTCCTGTTCCTAAAATTATTATAAAAAAATACAAGCAGTTTGAAAACAAATACAATACATTAAGGTACACAAATACACAAAATACACGTGAAAATTTACTCAAATGATGTATGTTTAGATTGTTTAAGTGTAGATGCAGTGTATATCCCGCTGTGGGACCTGGAAGGCTCAATTATCCCATTCGAACTGGCTCCATTATGTGAGATAGCTTCCCATTAAATTACTGCATGTGTTTTTGGAAATGCATGGGAATCTCTAGTGTTTTATATGGCATATGTCCAGCAGGAGTTCTCATAAGCCATATCTGGCAAAGTACCCAGTATCTGCTTTAGGCGATCTGTACCCACCATGTAAATGTTCTGTCTGATATACTGGACTTGCTGTAATGATCTGTATTACATCTCCTTCTGCTGCTGGGGCCCTCATGAAGTAAAATGTTCAGTTACAGAGCCCCGCATATTATTGTTTATTGCCACATTTCCATCCACCATCTTAACACAGATTCAGATTGTGATTCAAAGCTCAATTGATTTGCAAGGTCTTCTTTTAAGAGTTAGGCTTAACAAACCCTTCAGTGGAACAGGAGACTCCTGTAGGAATTTACTACCAAGATGTTTTGGATAGCTATGTAGTGGTGCCTATTATTATGTGTGGGACTTCAAGGTTCTCAGTTTAATAGGGTCGTACATTGGGCACCATGCTGTGTGCCAGGGCAGTCATAGTCACACCTAGTAAATTTTCCTTAGCCCAAAGATAGTGCAGGTACATCAGCTTACCATCTGAAGTGGGGAAAACAGACAGATGTCATATGAACCTTTCCCAAACATATGGGCAAGGATGCATGTTAGGAATGATATTACCAGACAAAAACTACAGATATTGTGTTGGGTTTCCATCACTGTTAGCCAAGAGGGAGCACACTGACATGACTAGCATTGCTAAAGACTTTTATTAGAAGTCAGACTAGTGCAAATATCACATTAGTTGTAGCACTGAAGAATGAACAGAACAATGATAATACGTAGATAGGCAACATATTTTGTATATATCTCCCCTTCATGCAGTCTTTACTAATTAGAATCAGGATTGGACTGTGGCAGAAAATAGACCCAGGCACCAAAGTAAAAGTGGCCTCCATTCACAAATCAGAAACTTAAAAAAGTGGCCTGCATTTAATTCAGAGCAGTTTTGAACTTCTTGTAAAGACAAGCTGTTTATGTGTTTTTCAACACAAGGGCAACTGCCTGCATTTGTGCTGGCCGCAGGAAATATTTGTAGCAATACCAGAGAAACAATGCCCCACCAGACAGTAAAATAGGCCCACAAATAGTCAAAATACCAGACTACACACTGACCTTTCAGACCATACCATGGGGCACTGCCAGACGCCCTACAGGCTAGGTCGACCATGATTAGAATTACCACCTGAAATTATGCTATCAAGAGATGTGCTCTTATATGTCATCATTTATCTGTCAAGTGGCAAAGCTTAATTCTACTTACTGCTTACTGTGGCCTGTACGTAGGGGACCAGTACTCCAAATGCACAGGTGATGAGTTCCTTTCAGAGAAGGACAGGCTGGCAGCTGTCGTACAGTACTGGTGCTGTCTGTACTGAGGCTGAATACACACAATTTGTTATGCAGCAGCATGCTAACAATGAACTACAATTCAAGTAGGTTACAAACTTTCACTTATTCTGGAGAGTCAGCAGTCATTGTAAGGTACAAATACCCTTGTGCTTCACATCATCTTTTGCTAGGCAAGCGTGCTACAATGGTACGACTTCACTACATGGATCTCGGATTTCCCTTGTTAGGATCTACTGCTTTCTAAGGATTGGTATTGATAGAAATTAGGAATACGAAGAAGTATTCTGAACGTGTTATTGGTGAAAACAAACTTTGAACTATTTTTTTGGGAACTTATCTGAACTGTTCTTCTGAACTATAGATATTAATTCTAGTAGGACTTCCCATGTTAGAACATGAAGAATTCTTATACGGAGCTATATTTTATAAGTACATATGCATAGTGGTGGTCAAAATTTGCATAATTCTATTTGTGCACTTACATGTAATTTCAGATTTTTTAAATTAATTACACTAAATGCAAACATGGTACTTAGGGGCCAGATGTAGGAAACGATTTGCGACTCGCAAACGGCAAAAATTGCCGTTTGCGAGTCGCAAATGTGAGTTTCCCATGCAGAAATGCATTTTGCGAGTCGGGACCGACTCGCAAAATGCATTTCCGACTCGCAAATAGGAAGGGGTGTTCCCTTCCTATTTGCGACTCGCAGTGGGATGCAATTCCATTTGCGACCGCGTATGCGGTCGCAAATGGAGTTGCAGTTACCATCCACTTGAAGTGGATGGTAACCCACTCGCAAATTGGAAGGGGTCCCCATGGGACCCCTTCCACTTTGTGAATGGACCCAAAAATATTTTTTCAGGGCAGGGAGTGGTCCAAGGGACCACTCCCTGCCCTGAAAAAATACCGAAACTAAAGGTTTCGTTTTTTTTTTTAAGTGCAGCTCGTTTTCCTTTAAGGAAAACGGGCTACACTTAAAAAAAAAAAAAACTGCTTTATTTAAAGCAGTCACGAACACGGAGGTCTGCTGACTACAGCAGGCCTCCTTGTTTGCGAGTGCCTTGACTCGCTATGGGGCCGCAATTTGCGACCCACCTCATGAATATTCATGAGGTGGGTCATTGCGACCCCATAGCGAGTCGCAGTCGGTGTCTGAGACACCGTACTGCATACCAATTTGCGAGTTGCAAATTGCGAGTCGCATGGACTCGCACTTTGCAACTCGCAAATTTTTTATTTGCTACATCTGGCCCTTAGTGCTGTATTGTAGCATTAAATGTATCCTCACATCTATTTTGGATGTATTTAGCAGTAAAACAAAATGCACAAAAAACACAAGTACCATGGACAACAGCTGCACCTGTTCTGTTCGTTTGTGTTATTCTCATGCTCCCTCAATAAGATTTTTACCCAACTTGAAATTACGTGACATATCATAATGGCTTAATATCAGGAATATTGGATAACAACTGTGAAGCAAAATGATGGGTATCACACAAAATTACGCTGGCCTAATAAACATTTTAACCAAGACTAATATGAATATCATGTACAAGGTACTATACAGTTCTATTAGAACGCTGAAATGTTGAGAGCTCCATTGAAAACAATAGAGTGTCTCAGGGCCAATAACAACTGTTAGAGACCTGCAGATCTAGCTCTCCAATAGTTGTCTTTCTGTGTTTTTCCAATTCAATTTAGAACATTCTACCCTCAGTGGGTGGAATGTTCTAAAAGCCTTATATATATATATCTCTTCTGACTCGGGCTATACAAGTAGTTAAAGGACCTCGTTTTCTACGTAGGCCCTCACCTGTGGCTCAGGCTTATAACTGGGGTTCAGGACCTTCAGCGACTGGCATACCCCTCAACAGCAGGCTGTGAGTCTCCATGAAAGAATAAAGGAGGTTTCATAGTGCACTAATCCCCTTCAACAGCCTTAATTTGCAACACAGCATTGGACTGAAGTGTGGGAACAAGGGACAAGGGACCGCTATCGTTCTGCTCTGCCAGGCTGTTCATCACTATAGAAGAGTCCTGACAAGTGCGCGCTAGAAATGAACTTTAAAGGTTTGGAGGTTAGTTCTATGGGCTTGTCAAACAATTACACATTGCCCTGATAACACAATCCCTAGTGCTCTCAGTGACATCTGAGGAACACTACTGCACTTATCTTCAGACATTCTTTGTACAAGTGCGCACTCCAAGTAACAAGTCGAGGTAGGCATGTTTTAGATTCGAGCTTCTAACATCACTGCACTGCATGCTGGGAAGCATTTTAGGTGCTGCCAGGAAATCCCCGGCTGCTGCAGTCATGGCAGTGCCACCATGGCAATCATCATTTTACAGGAGCCAGACCGATTTAGCACTTTGTGTATAAAATTGGAAACACGTGTAGAAATAACAATGAGCACCTGATGGTAAATCTGATGTGCTTAGAGAACAGGCAAAGACTCAGCACTCGTACACAGAAAGGAAACATTGTAAAACATTGCAGGGTTTTAATGTTGAAGATTGGGTTCTTAATATGCCAGGAATGCCCCATATTTGCCCGACAGCAAAGCCCTAGCTAAGAAGGGCTCCATTGCATGAAGACTAATGTAGACAGATCCTAAGTTTGTTCCTTGAACGCACAAGTACTGAAAATGGTATCAAACGCAGTCACCATTTTTTAATATCCAGTATTGGCAGTACTGAGAGCCAGCGAATGGCGCAATATGAGTCTGTCCCGTCTACCAATTTCCACACCTGTGTTTGACATGCAGGTTCTACAGAACTTAGCATTCTTCTTTGTTCTCGACAAAAATTCTTTAACTTGTCCCAAGCCTTTTTAAGGGTCGAGCACTTGAGTCCATCCACTAGCTCTTGCATCTCGCTTGCAGGACTTTTTGTACAGTAAAGGGCTTGGAGCCCACCTGTCGCACTCCATTTGTTGCCTTGTTGGCTCTTCTTTACAGCCTCATAATTCATCCACTTCAGGTCTGGCATCATTTCCTTGCCTCTCTGTGGCAGGGACCAAGCACTGATTGATTCAACGTAGTTAGTGACCGTCCTCTGCTCCCAACATGATTAAGGAACTATTTTGTTCTTTTTAACTTCTAGTGCCCTGCAAACAGAAGGCATGTGACTGCCAAAAATGTGCCCAGTAGGACAAACAAAATTGCAAAGTTTTATTTTTTGTGATTAACTTTCCTATTTTTTGAAAAGTCGTCTTTTCTAGTTTTCCACTCATGTTTTATTTTGTTTTTGCCCTTGGGCACTCTTCTTAAAAGATGATGTTGCTCGAATGCAACATTTTTTTTAAATTATGTGTATTTATGTAATGATGCTTTAACACATAATCGTGCCGTACACTTCAATTCACCCCACTCCAATTCGCCCCACTACAATCTACCCCTGTTCACACCACTTTACCCCATACCAATCCACCTCACTCTAATCAAACCACTCACTTCAGTCCAGTCCAACCCACCCAGTCCAATCCTCCCAACCCAATCCAATCTAATCCCCCCAGTCCAAATTGCCCCACTCTAATCCAAACAATCTGCAACACTCCAAAATAATCTGTCCCCGTCCAATTCAAAACAATCTGCCCCACTCTAATCCAAAACAATCGGCCCCACTCTAATCCAAAACAATATGCACTACTCCAATCCAGAACAATGTGCCCCACTCCCAGTTACCCCACTCCAATCTGCCCCACTCTAATCCAAAACAATCTGCCCCCTCCAGTCCTCACTCCAATCTGCCCCAGATTAACCCTACTCCAATCCAGAACAATCTGTCCAACTCAATCCGCCCACTCCAGTCTTCCCCACTCCACTCCAAAACAGTCTATCCCACTCTAATCCACCCCACTTCAATTTGCCCCACTCCAAACCCCATTCCAAAACAATATGTCCCAATCCAATCCATCTCAGCCCAATCCAATCTACCCCACTCAATCCCAATTTGTTCTACTCCAACCCACTCCACTCCCATCCAACCCACCCATTCTCATCCAATCAACCCCACACCCACCCAATCCACCCCACTCCAAACCACCCTAATACAATCTGCTCCACTTCAATCTGCCCCACTCCAGTCCAAAACAATATGTTCCACTACAAACCGCCTCACTCTAATCCAAAACAATCTACCCACTTCAATCCAAAACAATCTGCCTCACTCCAATCTTCCCCACTTTAATTCAAAACAATCTGCCCCACGCCATTCTGCCCCACTCCAATCCCAAACAACCCACTCCAATCCAAAACAATCTGCCCACTTCAATCTGCCCCACTCTAATCCAAAACAATCTGCCCCACTCCAATCTGCCCCACTCCAATCCAAAACAATCTACCCACTTCAATCTAAAACAATCTGCCCCACTCCAATCTGCCCCACTTAAATTCAAAACAACCCTCCGCACTCCACCCTGCCCCACGCCAATCATAAACAACCCACTCCAATCCAAAACAATCTGCCCCAGTCCAATCCAATCCGCTTTACCCCAATCCAAACCACCCCACTCAAACTCAATTCATCCCACTCTAATCAACCACAATCCAACCCACTACATTTCAGTCCACCCCACTCCAATTCAATCCACCACAATCCACCTGACTACAATCCAGTCCACCTCATTTCAATCTAATCCAGCCCAATCCAGTCCAGTCCATCTACCCCACTCCAATCCAATACACTTCACCCCAATCCAATCCACGCTACTATAACACAATCCACTCCAATCCACTCCAGTCCAATCCACACCAGTCCATTACAATCCACCTGAGTCAGTCCTATTCACCCTACTCCAGTCTGCTCCACCCCACTCGAGTCCATCCCCCCACTGCAATCATCCCACCTCAATCCAACCCACCCTGCTCCAACCCAAACCACCCAACTCCAATTCAACCCATTCGACTCCAGTCCATTCCACCTCACTCCAATCAAACCCACCCTACTCCAATCCAATCTTCCTCATTCCAGTCCAATCCACCCACATCACCCCAGTCCATGCCACTCCAATACAATCCACATTAATCCACCCTACTCCAGTCCAATCCACCACACTCTAAACCATCTTAATCTACTCCACTTCAATCCAGGCCACCCACCCCTCTCCAATCCATCCCACCCCACACCAATCCAACCTACTCCATTCCAATCCAATCCAATCCAATCCAACCCACTCCAATCCAATATACCCCACCCCAGTCCAATCCACCCACCCCACTCCAATCCACCTTACCCACCCCAATCCAATCCACCACAAACCAATCCACCACACTTAATGCAATACACTCCACCCCACCCCAATCAGATATACCCCAATCCAATCCACCCCAATCCAGTCCACCCCTCTCCAGTCCACTCCACTCAGATCCACCCCACCCCATGCCAATCCAATCCACCTCACCTCAATGCAACCCACCCCATCTAATCCACCCCACCCCAATCCAGTCCACCCCCTCCAGTCCATGCTACCCACCCCATTTCAATCCAATCCACTCCTCTACAATCCACCCCACTCCAAAACACCCACTCCACTCCACCCCCATTTTACCCTAATCTAGTCCACTCCATCCCAGTTCAGTCCACTTGTTAAAAATGGGGTCTCTAGTTGGTAGTCGGTTTGCACTCTGTCCAAGTAGGGACCCTCATTCTAGTCAGGATAAGGGAGATACCTGCTCAGATAACCCCTACTCACCTCCTTGGTAGCTTGCCACGAACAGTCAGGCTTATCTCAGAAGCAATGTGTAAAGCATTTGCACATAACACAAAGTAATATAGTAAAAACACTACAAAAGGACACCACATCAGTTTTAGACAAATAGCTAATATTTATCTGTGTAAAACAAGACCAAAACGAGAAAAATCCAACATACAGTAATAAAGATAGTGAATTTTGCAAGAATTAACTTAGAAATACAGCTCCTTGAAGTTGATAGCTCCACCTGGGGCTATCATGGTGTTGTGATCAACAAAACAAACAGTACAGGCCAGCCGCGGCATCGCGGGCCAGCTATGGTGTTGGAAAGACCCGCAAACAGTACCTTGGAAATGCAGGGCGCTGCGGTCCTCGTGGTGAGATCCAGAGAGTGGCGTCGCAGGCGTCAGTTCCGGAGGTTGGTGCGGGGGTCGTTGGGCCCTTGAAGTCACACGCGTTGTGTATTGAACTCCGGCCTGATGAACTCAGGAGCGCTGGAGTGGATGGCGTCAAGGCTGTGGTGTGAAGCGGGACGGTGCGACGTGCTGTGCCCACAGGCCACGGTGCAGGCAGCGGCCCGGTGACAGCATCCAGCGGCGTCGGTGAGACCAGGGCTCCGGCGTGAAGTGTTGTGGTGCGATGTGCAGTGTTACCAGGTCACTGTGCAGGCAGCATCATCGTTGTTGCTGAAGCGCTGTCGGTAGACCAAGTCGGGGTGCGGCACTGGATGGGCTCCGTGTGGAGTCCATAGGATGCGGTGCAGGCAGGGATGCCTGGTGACGACATTGGAGTCGATGGTGCTCGTGTTGGTGGACCAGGCTGCGGTGCGGACCATGACTGCGCTTCGTGTATGTAAAAGACTGGCTGTTACGATCGACCCCACCAATCGATTGGGGCCGATAAACAAGTACCCCGGGAGCATTTTGAATAACCTCCTGTCTCTCGTAGAGTGCGCAAACCCGGAATTAGAGGGTTGCGCGGAGACGCTGGGAGACAGAAATACGGATGGAGGAGAAACAGGCGGACGGACGTCATTGAAGAAAGAGGAAGAAGACGCCGAACCGAGGACAGAAGGGGGTGACAAGCAGAGGACTGAGGAGACCACTAAAACCGCAACGGAGAGAACTCGGTGTCCAGAGTCCTCTGTGGGAGCCACCACAAAGGAAGAAAACACCAACACCACCCGCCACGTCCCAGAAGGGACGTAGCTATTACTGGTATGGGCATATTTGCCAAACCTGTATTCCTATGTTACGGGCCTGAAGGAAAGCGCATGAACAAAGGATTTTTGTTTTCACAAGCACTTGAGCACTCAAAACCAAAACTCAATATCTTCACTCTTAGGCACAACCCCACACCTCTCCCCCTCACAGATAAGTAAAAGATACAAAGAAAATCCTATATACTTACCTGTACCCTACCTTCTTTTATTCCTTTTTCATACCTCTGAGGATCACGCTTACAGTTTAGAAACCTGTAGGAAAGAAGAGACAAAAGAACAAAAAATAAATAAAAGAAGAGGAAAACAGTAAGAGACAGAGAGAGAGAAAGAAAGAAAGAAAGAGAAACTAAGAGGGAACATAAAGAATAAAAGGACTAAAGAAGCAAAGAAAAGAAGAAAGAGAGCCTATAAAGAAGGAAGAATAACAAAACTAGTGAAATAAGCGAGGACTTCAAGATCAATAAAGAAACTAAGAGAATATTTAGTAAAAACGTGCTTGTTTTCTGGTTTTTCCCTATCTAAGACTCTGACCAATACATGCACCCACTACAGTGTACCTCACGAGCGGTGTCCACAGGCCACGGTGCAGGCAGCGGCGCAAGTGTCAATAGGAGCAGCGGCGTCGGGGATACCCAGGCTGCGGTGTGAGCAAGGCGATGCAGGAGTGCGGGCCCACAGGTCACTGTGCAAGCAGCGGCTCGGTGGCGGCGGCAGATGGCGGCGGCGGTGGTGAGACGAGGATTGTGGTGTGAAGCGGGGCAGTGTGACTCCATGCAGCGTCAGCAGTTCACGATGTAGGACAGCAGCCTTGTTGGCAGTGTTGTGATGTTATTTCTTCTTGAACAGCACAAAACACACAGTTCTCAGTGCTGT
This sequence comes from Pleurodeles waltl, assembly GCF_031143425.1. Classification (NCBI taxonomy): domain Eukaryota; kingdom Metazoa; phylum Chordata; class Amphibia; order Caudata; family Salamandridae; genus Pleurodeles; species Pleurodeles waltl. Next base: position 405,740,938 of record NC_090440.1, read on the forward strand.
AGGCAGATGAAACTGAAGTCTTTAATATCCCTGAGACTTCCAACAGGAGGCAAGCTCTACTACAAGCCATTGGAGAACTTTCTCAAGCAGGATACACAGCAAAGTTCACCCTTTGCTATCTTTTAAGGCAGAAACAACAACTGCAGGCCAACCCAGCATGGCAGCACAGCAAAGAGGCAATACCCCTCCTCCAGCTCTTCTCCTTGGTAGATGTTCCTCCTGATTCCAGGAAGATTCTAAAGGTCTGGGGTTTTGGGTCCACTAATTATACCCAGTTCTGCCTTTGAAGTAGGCAAACTTCAAAGGAAAGTCTCTGTTGTTCACAAAATCCTGCCTTGCCCAGCCCTGGCCCGAGACACACTCCAGGGGATCGGAGACAGCATTGTGTGAGGGCAGGCACAGTCCTTTCAGGTGTAAGTGACCACTCCTCCTCCCCCCACCCTAGCCCAGGTGGCCCATCAGGATATGCAGAATACACCCCAGTTCCCTTTGTATCACTGTCTAGAGGGAATTTACAACAGGCCAACTGTCAGTCTGACCCAAATGTGGAATACACAAACAGGCAGAGGCACAGAATTGTTTAAGCAAGAACATGCCCACTTCTCAAAAGTGGCATTTTCAAACTAACAATCTAAAAACCAACTTCACTAAAATACGTATTTTTCAATTGTGAATTCAGAGACCCCAAACTCCATATTTCTGTGTGCTTTCAAAGGGACATGACACTTTAAGGTTATTTAAAGGCAGCCCCCATGTTAACCTATGAGACAGATAGGCCTTGCAACAGTGAAAAACAAATTTGGCAGTATTTCACTATTAGGACATGTAAAACACACCAGTACATGTTCTACCTTCTAAATACATCGCACCCTGCCCATGGGGCTACCTAGGGCCTACCTTAGGGGTGCCTTAAATTTAGTAAAAGGGAAGGCTTAGACTTGGCAAGTGGGTACACTTGACAGGTCGAATTGGCAGTTTAAAATTGCACACACACATAGACACTGCAGTGGCAGGTCTGAGACATGTTCACAGGGCTACTTATGTGGGTGGCACAATCAGTGCTGCAGGCCCACTAGTAGCATTTGATTTACAGGCCCTTGGCACCTCTAGTGCACTTTACTAGGGATTACTAGTAAATCAAATATGCCAATCATGGATAAACCAATCAACAATACAATTTACACAGACAGCATATGCACTTTAGCACTGGTTAGCATTGGTAAAGTGCCTTGAGTCCTAAAGCCAACAAAAACTGGTCAGAAATATAAGCGGAAGGAGGCAAAAAGTTTAGGATGACCCTGCAAAAAGGGCCATTTCCAACACAACCCACTCCCACCACAGCCCAAAGCCAGGGGAGACCAATCAATACCTTAATGGACTTCCATGATTGAGGCCATAGAACAGGGACCCTAGCCCGCAACAGCAGGGGCATGTTCCAGTTCTACGCCTTCCTGACTCCAATTGGATCCCTCTGTCCATACTGGCAGGGCCCACTAAGCTAACCCATGGGGAACCCCTCTCATCACCTGTGGATACCATCTGTGCTGCACCTATTCTTACTTTGCTCACAGATGCATCCCAGGGGGCAGACAGTACCACCATGGTCAACACAGTGCTGTGGCTCACTCTACCCCCGGGGTGTGACTCCTGTCCCCCCCAAGGGCAACTCTGTCCACCAGGACAGCATGCCACAGTGGCCAATGACAGCTGTCAGGGATGAGAGCCAGGCCCCAGGCCTTCCAGGGCTCCCCAACCACTGTGACTGTGGAGAGTGGGGGGGGCAGTAGCTCCAGGTGCCTGGCACCCTTTGTCCACTCTCCCTTTCACCAGGTCAGGGATGACTGCCTGAAACTGGTCCTCCCCTCTGAGGCTCTGTACCCTCCATCTAGGAGCAGTACCGCCAGAGTCCAGAATTGTCAGGGTGCTTGTGGAAGCAGTCCTGCACAATTCTCCTACCAGTGCAAGGATGTTAACCTGCAATTGTTCTTCCAACCTGAGGTCTGAACCCTCAGGTTGTACCAGGGTCAGGAGTGAGGCTTCCCTCCCCCTACCCCACCTTCTGGGGTCCTGCAACCCCCCCACTAGGAGTGACCCCCCCGCCCCCCAGAAACCAGAATTGACAAGGTGCTTAAGGAAGCAGTCCTGCACAATTCTCCCACCAGTGCAGGGATGTTCACCTGTAACTGGCCTCCCAGCCTGGGGTCTGTACCTTCAGGTTGGGCCAGGGGCGAGGTTTCTCTCCCCTGCCCTCCCTTTTGGGGTCCTGCAACCCTTCCCCCCACTAGGAGTGCCCCCCAGAATCCAACATGGTAGGGGCACTGTGAGTAGTTGCCCCTCCCTCCAGGTCAGTGGGACATCCTGAACCTGGCCCTTCAACCCAGGGTCTGTTCTTTTGGATTGAACTGGTGTCAGAGGTGAGTCTTTCTCTCCCCTGTCCCTACTCCCAGGGTTCTGCACCCCCCACCATGGAAAGTACCCCTAGGAGTCCCACTGAGGGGGGGTGATTGGGCAAGCTGCCCTCCCATCAGGTCAGGGTTTACCCCCTGCACCTGACCCTCCCGCCTAGAGTCTGTACCCTCAGACTGGACCACTGCCTGGCAATCCAGGACTTCCTGGGGAGCACACCTACCCCACATCAGGTCAGAGCTTACCCCTGAACCTGACCATCCAACCCAGAGTCACCACCCTCAGGCTGGACCACTGTCTGGCAAGCCACGACTTCCTGGGGAACATACCTACCCCCATCAAGTCAGAGCTTACCCCCTGAACCTGACCATCCAACCCACATTCACCACCCTCAGGCTGGACCACTGCCTGGCAACCAGGACTTCCTGGGGAGCACACCTACCCCCCATCGAGTCAGAGCTTACCTCCTGAACCTGACCATCCAACCCACATTCACCACCCTCAGGCTGGACCACTGCCTGGCAATCCAGGACTTCCTGGGGAGCACACCTACCCCACATCAGGTCAGAGCTTCCCCCTGAACCTGGCCATCCAACCCACATTCAACACCCTCAGGCTGGGCCACTGCCTGGCAATCCAGGACTTCCTGGGGAGCACACCTACCCCACATCAGGTCAGAGCTTACCCCTGAACCTGACCATCCAACCCAGAGTCACCACCCTCAGGCTGGACCACTGCCTGGCAAGCCACGACTTCCTGGGGAACATACCTACCCCCCATCGAGTCAGAGCTTACCTCCTGAACCTGACCATCCAACCCACATTCACCACCCTCAGGCTGGACCACTGCCTGGCAATCCAGGACTTCCTGGGGAGCACACCTACCCCACATCAGGTCAGAGCTTCCCCCTGAACCTGGCCATCCAACCCACATTCAACACCCTCAGGCTGGGCCACTGCCTGGCAATCCAGGACTTCCTGGGGAGCACACCTACCCCACATCAGGTCAGAGCTTACCCCTGAACCTGACCATCCAACCCACATCCACCACCCTCAGGCTGGACCACTGCCTGGCAAACCAGGACTTCCTGGGGAGCACACCTACCCCCCATCGAGTCAGAGCTTACCCCCTGAACCTGACCATCCAACCCACATTCACCACCCTCAGGCTGGACCACTGCCTGGCAACCAGGACTTTCTGGGGAGCACACCTACCCCCCCATCGAGTCAGAGCTTACCCCCTGAACCTGACCATCCAACCCACATTCACCACCCTCAGGCTGGACCACTGCCTGGCAAACCAGGACTTCCTGGGGAGCACACCTACCCCCCATCGAGTCAGAGCTTACCCCCTAAACCTGACCATCCAACCCACATTCACCACCCTCAGGCTGGACCACTACCTGGCAACCAGGACTTCCTAGCCCCCCACAAGGTAAACACCTTCCCTAAGTGCTACAGGAGAGTCTGGCTGGCACTTGTCTCCTGACCTCTGCCCACCTGGCAGAGCCTGAATCCCCCCAGCTCAGATATGGTATCACCAAGGACATTCCTGGGGAGCTCTGACCCCTGATCCTCCAAGATCTCTACTGGGGCCCACAGCCCCCTCTCAACCCCCTGTCTTGACTTCAGGACCCCCTCACTAGGAGTGGCACTACCAGACACCAGAACTGGTGGGAGTCTGGCTACAGCAGCTCCCCAAGTTCTCCTGACACTATGGGGGTCTCCCTCAGTAGATGGCCCTACGGTACAGGCTAGGCTCCCCTCCTGCTGTTCACTCATGGAACCCTCTAGGTTCTGGGACTGGATCCCGGGCATCCTGGGACTCAGACCATTCACTTTCCTCTGAGATAGGACATGGGATCCCTCACCCATCCCACCACACTGGGACATACCTGGGACACTGCAAGCATTTCCCACCTCACCTGGCTGGGAAATACCTAGACCACTTGCCTCAGGAGCACTCCCAGATGCCTCTTGAGACCATCTGGTACTCACCCAGAGGCCTGCCTCCAGTGCAAGTTTCCTTGGGTCAGAGAACTCACACTCCACCTGGTGTTGAAAAACAAGGACTGGACATATGCTCTCCAGCAATCACACCAGCAGCCCACCACATGAGTTAACCAAACTACCCTTCACCCAACCATCCAGTGTTTCTGCCTTGAAAAAGTACCCCACATCATCTTCCTGAGACTGTTGAGACAGTACCTGACTGTCCCTGACACTCAACACACACTGGGGTGTCTCCCCAACCAGGACCTTTACCTGGGGTGAACCCCTTTCCCTGTCACACTCACCTAGAGCCAATAGAGTGTCCCTAACACCATAAGGAATATGACTCCCCATGCCAGTTCCCCAATCCACCTCAGAGACCCTACACACCACTGAAGCTACCTCATACCTTTGAACCTCCTGGTGTATGTTAACCCCCTCCTTCAAGTCGGGCACCAAGTCTCTGGGTATGGGCACTTCTTCAGCACTGGACATAAGATTTTTGCTGCCATCATCTGAACTGGACTCAGCCCTCATGACTCCAGCTTCAGCTTTTCACAGCTCAATTCAACATTGTTCTTTCTTAAAAAACATGGCCCGTTGCATTGTTTAATCTTTCAGTTTTAAAGGACATAAGAACGAAAATACCCATTTTAGCATTGTCATCTTTAATATCTCACTACCCCTTGCACTGCCCTGCATACATTTATCACTTGAAATTCATACATTTGACTCTGACTTTTTAGATCTGCAGGTGCCACATCTCTGGTTACCATTCAGGATTTTTTCATTTCTATCCATTTTCAGTGGGGTATCTTTTATTGATAGAGCTTAGTATCACCTAAGGCTAGTCTTAGATCATTTCTGAGCTTTGCTGCATTGGTACATATGTTGTTTTGTGTGTGTTCTACTGAGTACAGACCCTTGTAATGCACCCCGTGCTAAATACATTTCCTCAGCTTGAATCCTTTCCCAAGAACCCCTCTCTCCTTTTCCCATTTTCTATGATGCACCTATTCCTTCACCAGCATTCCATGTCTTCTTCCACCCAAGGTTGTAGTTTACTAGTTTTCCATCTTGAGTCATAGCGTATAAAGAACCAAAATCTCAGCAGATCCTGCCACTGCTTTGTATTGACCTTTTTTGTATCAACCCAGTAGAAACTCGACTAGCTTTGTCTGGCCTGATTCTCCAGCTGAAAAACAATGATGACCCAACCATCTTGTTTCATTGTATTAACTATTCTCTTTGCAGGGAATTTTGTGTCAGATTTGTGCATTTCACACATTCCATGAAATACAAACAATAAAACAATCATAAACACCATAGAACCATAAACTCTTTACCCTTTCAGGTGTAGCACTTGAATATTCAGTGATGCATGAAAACATGTTATATGTGATTCCAGGAATTTAGCTGGCAGTAATCCTGAAGATGAACTGATAACATTAGTACTTAAAATGGCTTCCCTTGACCCTGGAGAGTCACAGACATCAAACAACTATTTAATTTACGCTAGTTGCAGCATAAAGATGCATTTGAAATCTGCGCAATCAAGTTTTAGGCCCTTGAGAGGGATTTAAGGCATCATTATGAGTTTGGTGGTCAGACAGTCGGACTGCCAAACTCACAGTCGATTTACAACATTTTCGCTGGTCAGCCTGACCAAGGCCAATGCCATCGCACAACAGCACCCTTGGAATGCATGTTGTCTGCAGATGGTGCTGGCAGGTGGACCCCTGCTGTGCCCATGCCCCGCTGTGGCCCCCAAAACTGACTTTCCACCAGCACTGGCTTTCCGCCAGCCTTTCCATGGCGGTTAAACTGCCATGGAAAGGCTGGCGGAAAGTGGACTCATGATCATCACTGTGGTGCTGCCATGGGCACTGTAGTGGCTGACCACGACTCCGACCGCCACCACCCCGTCGGGATCCGTGATCCCAGCAGTGGCGGCAGTCCCCTGGTGGTCTGACTGCCAAACTCATAATGAGACCCTTAATCAGACTTACTTACTGTGATGTATGATATTAACTGAGAACTAAATGGCAGCAGTGTCCACTTCCTATTTACTTTAGACTTGCAACATCCATCCACACATTTGGATGCAACACTTTCCAAGCACTCTCTCTATGTTTGGTGTTAGAACAGTTCCATCCTACTGACAGTCCTTTTTACATTTACGGCACCATCTCCTTCCTACATCCCCAGTCAAGAGCACCTAATTATGTGCCTACAATTTCTAAAATTATACCATGACACCAAAGTCATGCAGAGCTCGCAGACCTCCAGTCAAAATTCTGCAAGTAAGTTTGCAGCATGTCAACAAGTAATGGACCTTGATATCTATGCACAAACTCCCTAAAAATAAGTACAAGTAATACTGCAATCATTGTCTTTTGTTGGGATTCATATCTCTGAACCTGTGACTTCTGGCCTTCATCGATAGAATGCTGCCCACAGCCAATGACAGTGTTGAATAATATGGCAACCTGCCTTTATTTTGCAAATAACTCAAGTGACCCGACCTATTGGATTGAGAAGAAAGTTTTGCGGGGGTCGTCTACCTTCTGCCTCTCAGGAACTTACTGCCTTGCACAGACTAGATAGCCACAGTAGGTTTCACCAGAAACTATTACTATTGATCTATGAAACTTACTATGGATTCAGTCAGCACTGGTGTATTGCTTTCATCACTATTTGCATATCCCTTTTATTAGGCCAGCAATGAGATGAATGTTTTAGATATACCTAATAAAAATAGCCTAGTTGAGGCCCTGTGCAAGGTGCACTAAGTCCTAGTGGGCACTTGCCCTTCCTTTCTGAGTCAGAGTTCGCCATTACCGATCAAGTCTCACATTCAAGTTTTTGGAGTCATTACTTGATTACGCCCCACCATACAGCTGACAGACCTCGATGTAAGGATCCTGTATAGAACCCATGCTGGGGGCCCTCTGTTTACCAATGTCCTTCTTAGGCTGAGCTTGGCAGCACGCAGCTCTGTCTGCAAGATGTGTTGTATTCAATATGGGCTTGTAACCACGCCCGCTCGTGCCATTCACTCTTTGCTGTGCTTGTCTTAAATGCTTCACTTGTATTGGTGCATTGTGCTAAATGTCCCTCCTCTGTGTGTAAGTTCCTGCCCAGGGAGCTTACACTAAGAGAACATTTTTGTTGGCCATCACACTACGTCATGCTGCCTCCTGTTACAACGTGTGATGGCCCCTTCTCTCAGCGGACTACACTGATTGATCCTTTTTGATGGTCATCTGTTGCGTCCTCGCTCCCCCTACCTCTCGCCATTGTTGCTGTCCTTCCTTTTGTTGTTTATTTATATGAATCAGGCTTGTTAAATGCAACTTGAATGAGTACCTGATAAATATTGCAATTGCACTGCTCTATTTGATATTATGCAGTTCCAGTCTGGAATATGTTTTCTTTACATTTTATTTGTAGCTCACTCATTTCCTGAAGGCTTCTTGGTGCTACAAAGAAACCAAATCGCAGTCAAGATTTTCTGAACTCACCATCATGCTCTGATCCGCGTATGCTCAAAATAACCAATTTTTTTCTGTTTCCTCCAGAAGGAAAGTTGGTCAGTCTGCAGGGGGACACAAAGAGAGTAGGAGTTAATGCTTAACCTCTCTGCACCATACCTCGCTGTCTCTTCCTGCAGACACAGAGGTTGTGTAAACAACCAATTTCATTTCAGGTTCAAACTTATGTTAGTAACTGAAACCGGGTCCAAGTTGAGGAGTATTTGCCCTCACAACTGCAGATGAACTATTTGTCCATGTGCAAATTACATATCATGCAATGTTTTTCCATAAATTTTCAGCACCTGAAAATGTTAATCCAAAGCACTCCGTTGTTCTTGAGCTAGAAATATGCTCTACAAACACCAGCACATACACACACACACATAGGAAGCAAATTTTGCCCAGAAGTTGTACACAAGGCAGCAGGTAAAAATGCAGCATCCGAATCCATAAGATAATTGTTCTGTTTGCAATGATGCAAGCTAGACTCATCCCCTGTGTCCTTCAATCACATGCAGTGGTGGCTTATGGGAGGGAAAAGGGGCGGGTGGTGCGGCACGTGGCGGGTGAGAAATAAATAATAATTTTAAAAAACTTACCTTAACCCCTTCGCTGCCAGGCCTTTTTCCCCTCAGATGCCAGGCCTTTTTTTGGCTATTTGGGGTAGTTCGCATTTAGGCCCTCATAAATTTTCGTCCACATAAGCTACCCACTCCAAATTTGCGTCCTTTTTTTCCAACATCCTAGGGATTCTAGAGGCACCCAGACTTTGTGGGTTCCCCTGAAGGAAACCAAGAAATTAGCCAAAATACAGTGAACATTTTGTTCTTTTAAAAAAAATGGGAAAAAGGGCTGCAGAAGGCGGCTTGTGTTTTTTTCCTGAAAATGGCATCAACAAAGGGTTTGTGGTGCTAAAATCACCAGCTTCCCAGCTTTCAGGAACAGGCAGACTTGAATCAGAAAACCTCATTTTCAACACAATTGTGGCATTTTACTGGGACATACCTCATTTTTACCATATTTTGGGCTTTCAGCCTCCTTACAGTTAGTGACAGAAATGGGTATGAAACCAATGCTGGAGCCCCAAAAGCTAAACATTTCTGAAAAGTAGACACAATTCTGGATTCAGCAAGGGGTAATTTGTGTAGATCCTACAAGGTTTTCATGCAGAAAATAACAGCTGAAATAGAAAAATATTGAAATTGAGGTGAAAAAAACTGCAATTTTTCTCAACGTTTTACTCTGTTACTTTTTCCTGCAATGTCAGATTTTTTAAAGCAATATACCGTTACGTCTGCTGGACTCTTATAGTTGTGGGGATACATAGGGCTTATAGGTTCATCAAGAACCCTAGGTACCCAGAGCCAATAAATGACCTGCACCTTGCAATGGGTTTTCATTCTATACCGGGTATACAGCAATTCATTTGCTGGAATATACATAGTGAAAAATAGGTATCAAGAAAACCTTTGTATTTCCAAAATGATCACAAGATAAGGTGTTGAGAAGCAGTGGTTATTTGAACATCTCTGAATTCCGGGGGGGCCCATACTAGCATGTGAATTACAGGGCATTTCTCAAAGAGACTTCTTTTTTTACATAATGTCTTACATTTGGAAGGAAAAAATGTAGAGAAATACAAGGGGCAATAACACTTGTTTTGCTATTCTGTGTTCCCCCAAGTCTCCGGATAAAAATGGTACCTCACTTGCGTGGGTAGGCCTAATGCTCGCGACAGCAAACGCAACATGGACACATCACATTTTCACATTGAAATCTGACGTGTTTTTTGCAAGAAAATCTGAAGTGTTTTGGAGATTTTGGCCCCTAGCCCAGCCGGCACCTAGGGAACCCTACCAAACTTGCACATTTTTGAAAACTAGACACCTAGAGGAATCCAAGATGGGGTGACTTGTGGGGCTCTCACCAGGTTCTGTTACCCAGAATCCTTTGCAAACCTAAAAATTTGGCTAAAAGAACACTTTTTCCTCACATTTCGGTGACAGAAAGTTCTGGAATCTGAGAGAAGCCACAAATTTCCTTCCGCCCAGCACTCCCTAAAGTCTCCCGATAAAAATAGTACCTAACTTGTGTGAGTAGGCCTAGTGCCCGCGAAAGGAAATGCCCCAAAACACTATCCGGACACATCAAAATTATCAAATTCAAAACTACCTGTTTTTGCGGGGGCTGTGTTGGGGGGGGACCTATGTTTTTGGTCCTGGGCTCAGCAGCAATCTAGGGAAACCTACCAAACCCAGGCATTTCTGAAAACTAGACACCCGAGGGAGTCCAGGGAGGTGTGACTTGCGTGGATCCCCCAATGTTTTCTTACCCAGAATCGTCAGCAAACCTCAAATTTAGCTAAAAAATAAAAAAATTCCCACATTTCTGTGTGGGATCACCGCATTGGGACAAATTTCCTACCACCCAACGTTCCCCTCAGTCTCCCGGTAAAAATTATACCTCACTTGTGTAGGTGGGCCAAGTGCCTGTGACAGCGAATAGCCAAAAACATGTCGAAATTGAGGGGGAACCAAAGCGGGTCCAAAAGGGCAGTTTGAAAAAAAAAAACAATTTTAGGCTGACAAGTGCAGCAGAATTTTTATCGGTATAGATGAGACAATGCTGAGTGGTAGGAATTTTGAGGATTCCAGCAGATTCCGGAAGGTTCCATCAAAAAAATATGGGAAAAATGTGTGATTTCTAGCAAAGTTGGAGGTTTGCAGGGCATTGTGTGTAAGAAAATGGTGCGTGGTGCATGTGAAGCACACCACCCTGGAATCGCCCAGATGTTTAGTTTTCAGATGTGTCTAGGTCTTGTGGATGTTTCTACATGGCAGCGTCCCAAAGTCCAAAAAGTGCAGCCCTCACCATTCCAAGTGGGACGATTTTGGGAGTTAGCCAAGCGCTCATGACCCAAATGTAAAACCAAAACCCCAAATAATCAAATGTCCTCTTGCTTGCCACGGGATAAGATGTTTTAGTGTGCGGGGGGAGAGCTGAAAGACTGTTACCCCTTTAAGTTGGGGTGGGGACATAACCAGGCCCATACTGGTTGGTAGCCCCCACCCCACTATTTTTTATTTTTTTAATTCCCTGGCATCTAGTAAGCTTTCTGCCCGTCCAGGGAGTGGATCCAGGGTAATTGCCCCATCTGCCCACCGGTGGGCAGAACAACTTTGGCCCCATTTATTTGGGGTTGGGGTATGGCCATACCCGCAGCCCTCTTATTTTGGAAAAAATCTTCCCTGGTCTCTGGTGGGTTTTTTGCCCCCCTTGTGGGCAGATGGGCCTTCCAAAAATAGGCCGATCTGCCCCCAGGGGGGCAGATTTGGCCAACAGTAATGTGCCCCCCCATGGGGAGTGACCCTTGCCCAGGGGGATGCCCCCCGAAACAAAACACACACATACACACACTAATCCCTGGTGCTTAAGTGGTTTCTGCGGCCTGATAGAAATAGGCCGATCTGCCCCCAAGGGGAGCAAAAATGGCCTAAAATAAATCCCCCCCCCTCCCAGGGAGCGACCCTTGCCTAAGGGGTCGCTCTCCTTGCGTGCAATTGGCACACAAAAAAAAATCCCTGGTGCCTAGTGGTTTCTGCCCCCCCTTGGGAGCAGATCGGCCTAATAAAAATAGGCAGATCTGCCCCCAAGGGGGGAAAGAAATGGCCTAAAATTATTTTTTCTCCCAGGGGAACGACCCTTGCCTATATAAAAAAAAAAGTTAACATAAAAAAAATATATATCCCTGGTGTCTAGGGGTTTCTGGCCCCCCTGGGGGCAGATCGGCCTATTTATAATAGGCCAATCTGCCCCCAGGGGGCAGAAAAGGCCTAAAAATATTTTGCCCCCTGGGGAGTGGCCCTTGCCCAAGGGGCTGCTCCCCTTATGTATAAACATAAAAAAACAAAGCTCCCTGGTGTCTAATGGTTAGATTAGCCTAAAAGTAAATTTGCCCCCACACTCCTTGCCTAAGGGGTCACTCCCCACGTACATAAAACAAAAAACAAAAACCACAAAAAAAACAGATCCCTGGTGTCTAACGGTTTCTGCCCTCCCCCCCCCCCCCCCCCCCCCCCCCCCGGGAGGATGATCGGACTAATTTAATAATAGGCCGATCTGCCTCAAGGGGGGGGTAGAAATGGCCTAAAATAAATTGCCCCCCTCGGGAGCAGTCCTTGCCCAAGGGGCTGCTCCCCTTATGCCATAAACAAAAAAATTCCCTGGTGTCTAGTGGCATTTCTGCTGCCCGATCGCATCGCGATCGAGCAGCAGAAATGCTGAGAGATACATGAAAGGAGGATGAAAGGAGTGGAAAGGCCTCTCTCGCCCCCTCCACGTGATTGGAGGAGAAATGCTTTTGCATTTCTCCTCCAATCCGCGCTGGAAGTGGGGGCAGCCTCTGATGAGGTCAGCGCACGATCGCCCGCTGACATCATCAGGCGCCACAGGGGGATAAGGGAGTGGAAGGGGAAGCAAGTCACCTTCCACCCCTGTCCAGGGGAGCGGGGTGCCAGGCCTCCGGGGGTAGCGCTACCGCTTCCCCCGTGAGCCCCTGTCTGGACGTAACAGTTACGTCTTGGGAACCCAAGGGGTGCTGCCCAGGACGTAACTGTTACATCCAGGGCACCCGAGGGGTTAATTCCATGCTATGCCGTGCTGCTCCACTCCTCCGTCCTCGTGGAGACTTCAGGCTGCTTAGAGCAGCATTAGGATTGGTTGGAAGCGCCCAGCCAGGGTGCTCCCAGGCTGACTGGGAGCCTGTGCATGCTCTCCCCTGCCCAAGAATACAGTGCCGGGCTGGAGATAGCACACTGCGCATGTGTGTTTGGTGTGCTCACTCTCCTCAGGGCTCATCACAGTCCGTGGCCCCTCCCCTTTTAAATGCAAAACGATAATAAACATAGTATATTGTCATTTTACATTAAAGGGTTTGCAGCTGCTGCTGTTGGCGGGGGACAACGCTCCTCCTCCCTTACAGAGGAGCCCCGCCTGATCACATGTGAAAACTGTCAGAGTAACAGCAGAAAAACACAAAAGACATCAACCGACTGCACGGCAAAGGCCTGCCATTTCTGCCAACCAATGTAGATAGTCATGGCCACGCTGCTGCTGCAGTTCAGTGTGACAAGTGTACCGCCACAGTCTGTGAATGTCTTCAGCACCCTTGGCCCTCCCCCCAGCCTTAGTGAAACATGCTGGATAAAAACACATAGAAGCTTATTTTTTTAGGCAATCTCTGCTCTGACTGATCCGGTCATTGCAGTGACCTTGCTAAAGGCCTATGGTCTATTTGACCCCCTAGACAATGGGGAGGGTGTGGGGTTCAGCATCTGCCACTGACTGATAGAGTTATTCTTAGCTAGGAAAGAAAAAAGACCACATTCACTGAGCTGTCATATACGTCATCATCAAGTCCCTTCAGTAGCAAATCCCCGTAATGTCACATTCACAAGCCTCTTTTTTCTGGCAGGTCTTTTATGACATTCCTATGGCTGAAGGTGCAGAAAGAAAGGAAAGCTAGGGTAAATTTGAGGGAGCCCAGCCAGGTCACCACACACAGAACCTCCCCTAGGAATCTGAACATGATTGTCCTAATTATGAGATTTCTGTTTGCATTAAGGAATCTCACATTGTTGCCACATTAGTTTATTATCCTGTTGGTTATTTGTTATGTGCGCACTATGCATACATTCAACGCTCCTGTGCACAGCTGCATGCAATGATATTGAGCTTAGCATCAAAGCATTATTATTTTAGGTTTAATTTAGCAGTGCGCAAACGCTGCCCTTCGACATGATGAATTCAACTCTCTGGGCTTTAACCACGCCCATGTCACACCCATCACTTTCATTTGTTCCTGGGCCTGCCTTTCAAAATTCCCTTGTTTCCCTAGGTAAATGTTTTACCTGTGTCTCGCCTTGAGGCTGTTTTGTTCTGCCTTGCAGACTGACCCTGTTACATGCATTATTGCACGATCGGTCAGTACCTTAGAGTGGTGCACTATTTCTTCTTATGCCTCACTGCTTCGCACTGTATGACTTTATGTTGTTTCTTCCTCTTCCTTGTTTTGGGCTTGCCTCTGTTTCTTTTTTGGTGTCTGCGCATAAAGGCTGTAAGCTGGAGGGGAGTTCTTTTTAATTTATTTAATTTTTTTTTTAAAAGGTTCACATTGGGCTAATTTGATCGGAGGAGTGCTGAAATTTCATATAGCACAAACTCAATTGGAGGAGCGCTTTACATCACTACATGAAGTTTCATATAGTGTATCCTCAATCAGAGGAGCGCTTTACATGAGGACCACTTTATAAGTTTAGCAGCTGAAAAATATACAAACTGGAGCATTTGTAAAAGAAATAAACACAGAAATCCTCAAAGCGGGTCCACAGTGGGAGAACCCATACCACAATATTCACAGCACTCAGGAAACTAACCCCATAATGCTTTGCGGGGCATTTCTTTTTCAAAACATTTTTACCCTTAACTCAGCCTGTGGTGGTCCTAAGACAATGGGACCACCACCAAGTCATTCAGCGAGATGTGTTCTTTCTATCTAGGTCATCTTTGGGTCCCCACCCTTGGTTGGAGGGACCCCAAAATAGTAACATCTCCCACCATTCAGTGTATTTGTAAGCTATCTCATGGCTGGAGCTTTTCTTTTACAGCTCGGAATAGTTTGTGGTTTAAGGACCTTGTTTGTAATCATATTGCAGTAGGGCTACTAGGCCAGAAAATGTGTAAAGCACTACACTTTCTAGGGGGTACATATAGAGTTGTACTGCATTACATTCTGCCATTCTGGTTTCATATCACTATGCACTCTAGGGGCTGACTATATGGATGCATGACCATGTTTCTTACAAATACTATTTTTTATTATGGTGTCCTCTAGGGGTTGTTCTGAGCATTACAATTGAGATACTACAATATTCGCTGCACACGGAAAATTGCCCCATAATGCTTTGCAGTGTATTCCTTTTAACAAAACATTTATGCCCATAACTCCCCGTGTGGTGGTCCTAGGACAATAGGACCACCACCAAATCATTCAGCACAATGTGCTCTTTCTCTATGTCATCTTTGGGTCCCCACTCTAGGCTGGAGGGACCCAAAAATAGCAACATCTCTCACCATTCAGTGTATTTGTTAGCTTCCTCATGGCTGGAGCTTTTCTTTTACAGCTGAGCATAGTTTGTGTTTTAAGGACATTGTTTGTAATAATATTGCAGGAGGCCTATTAGGCCTGCAAATGTGGAAGGCACTACACTCTCTAGGGGCTACATACAGAGTTGTACTGCATTACATTCTGCCATTCTGGTTTCATGTCACTATGCACTCAAGGGGCTGAATATATGGATGCATGACCATGTTTCTTACAAATACTCTAGGGGTTGGTCGGAGCATTACAATTGGGATACTGCAATATTCGCTGCACAAAGAAATTCGCTCCATAATGCTTTGCAGGGCATTTCTTTTACAAAACGTTTTTGCCCATAACTCCCCTTGTGGTGGTCCTAGGACAATGGGACCACCATCAAAATGTTCAGCACAACTCACTATTTCTGTCTAGAGCATATCTGGGTCCCTACACTAGGTTGGGAGGATCCCAAAATAGTAACCTCTCCCACCATTTAGTGTATTTTTAAGCTCTCTCGTGGCTGAAACTTTTGCTATACATATGGGAGTAGTTTGTGTTCTAAGGACCATTTTTATAATAGTATTGTATTTGCTTTCTAGGCCTGAAAATGTGTAAGGCACTATGCTCTCTAGGGGCTACACATATGGTTACACTGCATTAATTTCTGCCATTCTGTTTCCATGTTGTTATGCCCTCTACGGGCTGACAGTATGGTTACATGACCATGTTTCTTAAAAAAAATATTTTTATAGTAGTGCCCTCTACGGGCTGTTCTGAGCATTACAGTCAAGATACTACAACATTTGGCCACTCGGTTTGCGGGCCATTCCTTTTACAAACATTTTTGCACATTACTCATAGTAGGACCTCCTCTTTCTGTGTAGGTCATCTCTAAGTCTCCACACTAGGTTGTGGGGGACCCCAAAATAATAATATACAAAATATAATAAATAATGGCAATATTTTTTATTATTGCTGCTGATGGAGGAAGAAGATAAATGGAAGTGCTTTAGTTATATGCAGGGCTACTCGAATTATGTGGCAGAGAGGACCAAATTATGCAGCAGGTTTGACTGATTTATGTGGCAAGAAAAGTCTAGTAATGCATTTACCACACCAATAGCTATAGCTCAAGCAAAAGCGAGACCTATTGCATTGCAAATGCTTGTTTCAGTTTACGATGCTGCCAGCCACGTTACATTCACTAATCTCAGAAAAGTTTGTCAACTAGAACTGAAGTTTACCACACACACACACACAAAACCCCACGTATATTTTAGAAACATGAGACCATCTCAGTGGTGAAAGCATGCTCCACAAATGATAACATACCTGATGTGAGGATGACCTTGCAATATTGTTGCTCATTGTCTCCACAACCCTAACTTTGTTGTAATTTCACCCTTGCTCTGAAAACTCTCCTGACACTAAAGATTGTGTTATTGGGGATGTAAGCTTAAGTTCATTTGTCAGGTTAGGCTTTATAGTATGCGCATCAAGAATGTATTTACCTTAATGTTTAAGGCTGCAGATTCACAGATTCTTTGCAAGCTTCTGTTTACTGAATTGCACCTCATGGGAGCATCTGACTTTTGCTTTATGTTCTGCATAATATAAAATATCTGTTCAATAAACCTGATTTCTTTCTGTATCTCCACAAGTATGCCTAGATAATTATCCCTTCCTTGAGATATGTATAGAAGCGTTCATTATTTTCATTCATGCATGCATTTTTTACCTAGCATACAGCTTGCAGGTTTATGAAGTAGTGTTTTAACAGTCATCTTTACCTCTCTTCCTTAATTGAGACACTTTTCTCCTGCATTGCTTTTCTTCAAAACCTGTACTAATGGAGCTTACTCTCATGATGATTGGGACCACTGATCTAGAAAGTTTTAAATCTGATGATATTTAATTTGAAACATTCCATTCTGTGCTATCAATCGCAAGTGTACCCATATCTTAATGTCTGAGATGCGTGGAAATTGACGTTTTGTATGTCTAGGAGGATGGCTCAAGTCACTGAGCGGAATATTCATCGCTGAGAAATGTAGTAGTCTGAAAATCACAAGTTCAAAATTCAGCAAGGCAAATCCATCCTCCCAAGGTCTGTAAATTGTGTATAATAAAGTGGGTGATAGTATCATTTGTTATTTACAATGCTTAGAAATGATTAAAGCACTATAAAAAAATCTATAATTAAGAAAGTTATTATGTGGGGGGAGCCCCCCCATTGAAACTTTTGCAGAAGCACGTCACCCCTTGGCAAGATGTACAACGCAGAGTACTGCCTCAACATTACATGTTTTGAAGTCAGTCCACTGATCTGATTTACGCCATCAGATTCTCCAGAATTCTCAGCAATGATAACTCACTGTGCACACTCAACCCCTCCCACCAAGACCGCAGGTTTCATGAGCATCTTGCACATACTGTGTAAATGATAACCAATGCAATGTAGTTGTTCTGAGAACATCATTATAGTGGAGATAGAAGGCATGTTTGGTAAAAGGAACTTTCTCGATAGTTACGGCATTCAGTGGCTTGGGCTCAGGATCTTCAAATAGCTGGACTTGAGAGGTGCTTCCAAGAGCTGAGTTGTGGTGTTTGTGTGTTTTCTAAAAACCCATCGAAGATTATTCCATGTGCTCTTCGCATGTAGCTCAGTACTGGCAACATAGCTCTACCTTCAAGACAATTATGGCATACGTTACGTATTTCGTGAGATAGTGAACAATCAAGAGCCTGGTGATAAACTACACTAGACATGACAATTTATGCACCCTGATTCGTACAGCAGGTCGCTGAATGCACCAAGTATCTGCAGTCCTGTTAACTGAGAACAATGATGCTTCCTCAGACAAAACAGCGCACACAAGAACTCTCGGGGCTTGGTCAAATTCTGAGGAATATGGGCTTAATCACAGCGTTTTAGATAAAGGACGTTTTATGGTCTCGTTCATATTTTCTCATTACATTGATTTCCAATCTAAGCAACTCTTCATATTTTGTTAAACAAACTGCTGCATAATTTGATGACACTCTTTGCACATCCACCGCCCCTTTATGGGTTTAATTTAATCTCCAGGTGTGAAAGAAAAAAGACTTCGCCTTTCAGCAAAGACCTCACACACATATAAAGATCCAAAGCTTTCGGGTGTGGCAACTAGTCACACATCTGTATTATGGGGCAGCTGAGGATGTGGTCATGTTGTTCGTTATTCGGGTGTTTGCTCCACAGGGTCTGGCTCGGTCACGCATATGAACATGTGACCTTGTTTCTGTGACTCCTGCCTGTGGTATGGTAATACCTTGTGACTGAACGAGTGGGTTGAAAAATTCAGCCTCTTCTTTCTATTTGCTCAAGGCGTCAAGAAAGGAATATCACAGAATGCGCATGCGTGAAGCCCTGCATCGTTACATGGATAATGGTCACCGACGCAAAGAGAACATTGCGCCGTTTATAGTAAGACTTCACCACGCGAGTTCGCGCCCCGGGCATCGTTTCCGTGGGTATATTGTCCTTCCCAGAAGCATCGCTTCATTTCTACTAGTTATAAAATCAAAGGACCAATGATATCAGCGGCAAGATGTGTCCAGCCAGTCACCTCCCGCACATGCTGGCGGAATGTACCAGAACCTTCTGATACTCAGCGCTGCTTCCTTTTCTGGAGCCTGGCTGCGCGCTGCTCGCTGCTCGCTGTTTGTTCCTGCTTTTGTCTCAGTGCGGTGACCTCTTACACTGGTACTGAAATAGATGTGTAATGTTCCTGGAATAAATGTCCTCCAGAGAGTTTTGATACGATTAAACGGAACATCAAAGGCAGTGGAACATTAATAAAATGCCCTGTAGTACCAGCCTGGATAAAATTAGAACCGGGGGATTCTAGTTAAGGCACAGTGTGCAGCACACGCGAATCCGGGATGGGCACAGAAGGCCGTGGCTTCTGCCTCACAAGCAGGAATAGGAGGAGATCTTCTGTGTGGGCCCGGGGCTTGCACATAGTGGGAATTATTGTTTGCCCTCAGAGGGATTGTCAGGGTTTAATGCTGCAGTTTACTCAAGGAAGCAGCTAGAAGCAAGTTGGAAGTGGTGAATGAATTCAGGAGGTTAAGTTACTGAATGTAGTTGAATATCAGTATTCAGACCAGGAGGCCGGGCTTTGTCACTAACTAAAACAGCCCTTTCCTACTGATCTCCGCACACCCCTCACTCCACAGACAAAGCCAATATCATAATAAATCAAGACACACCACAGGGAGCGATTAGAAGTGGACAGTGGGGTCTATAGTTGTAAAGTACTCCTAATGGAGGTCAATGCAAGCTCTCAAGTGGAGACGGAAGGATACACTCACACAGCCAGTAGCATTAAGTGAAAAATCCATTCTCCACTGGCCTAAGCCAAGATGTCTCAAGCCAAAGGATGAGTGCATGTGCGTAGAAAGCTAATCATCAAAAAGGTAAATCTAGGGCCATATGCACGAAAAAAAATTCCCATAGACACAGAATGGGTAAAAACCTTTGCTACATCTGGCCCCTAGTTCCTTGTCCCAGTCCTTGCAACATGAGATGTGACATTACCTTGATGACAGACCCCCTCTGCTGCCTATCGCAAAAAAGCAAAAATGTAAATGTCTTTCCCTCCAACTGTGACTGTAAAGGACCACTTCTCCCCAAATACTGTCTGAATTGACAAAAAAAACAGCCATCAGGACCAAAATGTAAGTCAATCTCACATCAGAAATGGGGGAGGGTAGGTTGAAAGGACTGAGATGAGGAAGTACAACCAGAATGATATCACTTGTAAGTAATATGATGTTACCTCTGCATGATCTCCTTGTCCCAGTTCTGACTCACGAGGCCAAAAAAGTAAGCAAATTGTAGTACTTCCTCCTCATCACTTCCTTGCCCTCGCCTTTACATCATTCGGATCTACCAAGGGAGGTTCAAATGCCACAGGTCACCACCTACCAATTTAGCCAGCCTTAAAGGGCACGGTCCAGACACACAAGAGGATAGACTGAACTCAGAGAACAATTAGTGTGAAAGCAAGCCAACAAGCAGTACAACTATTACAGTCTCAAAAGGTAGATGGCAGAATCAATGGACTCACTGCAAAAGACCTCACATGCAGGGATACCTGCAACAGGTGACCCCCATGAGGCAACAGGACAGCAAACGAGTAAAAGGAAGCTACAATTCAATAGTGTGCGCACAACATGCAACTCGCCCCCTGCAAAGAATCCTAACAGGTTCCAAGTGGATCACCCACATGTAGCCTTTTTTAATTCAAGTCATCTAATTTCAACATCATATGTCACATAAAATTTATAAATTGACCAAAATCCCCGAAAGGCAAAGGAACAGCTGAATTCAAAACAGACATTACTTATGGGATGACTTCAATCATTTACAAAGACAGCAGCAGATGGTTACATCAGTCGTGGAGGAATACAATGTGAACAAACAAGATGAGATGATCAATAGTCTCTTGCCACTAACACTGCGGTGCGCATTGTGCCAACAGGCTCCAACATACACCACCACCTGGGCATATAAGCAAAGCCGTATAGTGCAACATCAGAACACCGTGGGCCCACCAACCTTGTGCATCCCTCCAATCCAGAAGGGAGCTACCAAAACATCCCAGGGCACCTCATAGCGCATCGGCCCTGCTGGACTACCTGAACACAGGCGCAGCACCCAAAGTTCTAACCAGGTATCGTGGGTAGGGCAAGAGAGACCAGTACCACCAGCAGGTCAGCCCCCACATCCGCCAGCCCAGTGCCCACACAATTACACCCTGCTCAGGGGTCAGTCCATTCAAGAGTCCATATTAGTGATATTTCCTGCTATTTTGCTGCCATGGGACATGCCGATGAGGAATGGGTGGGTGGGAGAAAAATTACCAAACACAATGGGAAAATCACCATCTCTGCCAGAATCTTTGATCCCGATGGGATGACTGCTGTCAAGGTTGTAATCAGCCATGGCGGCACTGAAGTCAGCACCGCAGTGCTGATTACAATCATGTTCTCCGGCTGCCTTTTCATGGCTGGCGGAGAACAAGTGCTGGGGGCCACAGGGACCCATGCACAACACATGACATTGTCAGCACAGTCAGAATGCTGCACATTTTACACTAAGCTGGTCAGCCTAGTGAAAAACTTGTAATGGGGCCGGTGGGGAGCCTGCCAGCACCATGGCGGTTTCCTCTTCAGGAGTTTGGGGGTTGGGTTTTTCCAACTGCCACACTCGTAATCAGCCCCTTAGTGCCAACGATCCTGAGACTCCCAGATAATAATTTGTCATACATCATTGATAAGCTTTTGCAACACATTTTAAGAAGCACTGTTTATAAATGTGCACACTTCTATTCATGCACCATAATTAAAGAGTGTCCCAGCCATTATCAGTTCCATATCATACAAATTTCCATACACAAGCATTAATGGCACATCAGTCATGAGCTTGTAAGCCATTAGTTATACAACATTGCACACCATTATTTGTGCTTCATCACACAAAAACCTGAACACCATTGTCTAAGCCACATAATTCATGAGCCAGTATACAAATATTTAGGCCAACCATTCATAAGCATGCACACAGTATATGTATCACATCATGAGCTTGGACACCACTACTTGTGTCATACATAAGCCAGCATGCTATTATTTATTGTACTTCATGTACACTTTATACATCATTTGTTATGCCACATGATCCAGAACCATGCCCACCATTATTTATGCCATGTCCTTATTGAGCTTGCACACATCTCTGAACCCTAAAACCCCCTTTCTATGCTCAAACTCCAATTATTCCTGACCTCTAAAAACCCTCATTACCCTAAACATTACACATCCCTGAAACCAAAAGCCCCACTGCAGACCTACACGCCACCCAAGTTTGATGCAATTTCAGATTTTTCCTTCAAATTAGCTTTCCTTTAGATCTTCAGTTTGTTTGTATTTCCTTAAAATTGTCTTTCTTTAACATTCATTTTTTATGATCTGGTTTCCCCCAATACGGTTCCTCAGCTTTTGTTTTCAATTAATTCGCACACAGCAGGTTGGGCTCACTCTATTTGGAGGTGAGAATGGAGAGGGTTAAGAGGAGAAAAGTGGGCAAATTGTGAGAAAGTGAGAGTATTTTTGCATAGACCACAGGGTGTCTTGGCACTGGCATTTGAGGCGTGACTATGGATTGTGTCTTAAATACAGGAAACAAATAGGTCTTTAGGGTTATTTCTACACATGATGTACAACACAATAGTTTTTAAGTAACCTTGGAGAGAATCCCAACAGGCAGGGGCCAAAACAGAGGTACCTCTTGCAACCCAAATGGATTTATGAAACCGCAGCATCTTTAGAAGATGCAGACATCAGAAGTGCAGGTATTGGGGGAGGATATCTGATTTCGTTTTGTGAAAAAACCTTGGGCTTTGCCAAAGAAACCTTTATGTACTGAACACAATGCTTCAAAACAAACCCTATCATTGACATGCAGCTAATGGAGCTTTTTGAGAATGGGCTTGTATACAAGTAGCTTTGTGCAGAGATCATAAACCCAGCGGCTTAATTTTGGATGGACTGTAATCTCTGTACAAGGGTAATATTTAGGTCAAGATATATAGTATTGCTGCAGTCTAGCTGTGACCCAGTGATGGCTGCTCTCACGTTTTTTCACAGTTGATAGAGCGGAAAAGTACGATGGGTCTAATTTTAACTCTGTATTGATGTAGCATAAACGTTATTGCTACCCCTGATGTCACATTGATCATCTATGCGTGACAATCCATGCATTTTGTTATTGAAGTACTAATAGATTCATTGTAAAGTGATGCACTAAAAGCCTATAGTAATGTGCATTTACTATAGGTTACTAAACTGAGGTGTGGTGGCATAACCTTTAAACTTAATGTTTAACAAATTAATGCAACTATATGTGAATCACTATGATGTTAATTAATAGTTTGAACTAATATGATAAAAGATTTCTTGAGATTAATGTTTAAAATATTTCTTGCAAAAGTTGAAGATTGTAGCTCTGCACCATACTTAAAGCAATGCAACTTGTTTTAAATCTACTGTAACATGAAAAGTGACAAGCTTATTAATGTTGAAATTATTTTTGAATATTATATGTGTATTGTTTTGTATAATTGAATGTGCCATTTAAATTCACTTTATTTAGCGTAAGTGAGGCCTGCAAGGTCCAGTTTCCTAACTGCAGAAAATGTTTAGTCATTCTTGCTAACGTGAACTTTTTTTCAGACTCCTTTCCCATATAATGCTAGCTTGGTAGTAGATGGCCTATTGTTTTACACATTGTGAGCCTGAGAAACTAACCTTGAGCACAGTACATTCAGTAACTGTGGAAGCAGACTATGGGGGTCATTCCGACCCTGGCGGTCATAGACCGCCAGGGCCGGGGACCGCGGATGCACCGCCAACAGGCTGGCGGTGCATCCAGGCCAATTCTGACCACGGCGGTAAAGCCGCGGTCAGAAAAGGGAAACCAGTGGTTTCCCGCCGGTTTTCCCCTGGCCTGAGGAATCCTCCATGGCGGCGCTGCAGGCAGCGCCGCCATGGGGATTCCGACCCCCTTCCCGCCAGCCTGGTTCTGGCGGTTTTGACCGCCAGAACCTTGCTGGCGGGAACGGGTGTCGTGGGGCCCCTGGGGGCCCCTGCAGTGCCCATGCCAAAGGGCCCAGGGCCCCACAAAGATTTTCAACTGCACCCGTCGCACCCTTTCCACTCCGCCGGCTCCATTCGGAGCCGGCATCCTCGTGGAAGGGGGTTTCCCGCTGGGCGGGCGTGCGGCCTTCTGGCGGTCGCCCGGCAGCCCAGCGGGAAACTCAGAATGACCGCCGCGGTCTTTCGACCGTGGTACGGTCTTCTGGCGGTTCCCGCCAGGCCGGCGGCATCCGCCGCCGGCGGGGGTTAGAATGACCCCCTATGTATACATTTGTTTCAACCTGCAAGGATGCGCTAAGATGGATGCTTTCTACATATTGGTAATGGGAATCTTCACTGATGTTGCATTTACGTGTCACATGACTAATTTTATTTGGATAATTTCGCCTTCTGCATTATGTGGGGAGATCGATGAAGAAATCATCTTGCACTATGAACTTTCATATACAGTTCCCCAGCTGGATTTGCAGCAGTCTTCTTGCTATTCCCTTTAGGAGTAGACCCTTGGACTCTCAGAGGCACAATTCTCTCTACCCTTGCCCTTTATTCCAATGCTCCACTGGGACTTAGAATGTTTTCCCTGACCCCAAGAAGAAGACTCTTGACCGAGCTTGTGATATACTGACACTTTCCCCTTTTACCTACTTTTTGCCAATTTTGGTTAGTCACCTTTTGCACCAGATGTCACTTTTCCAAATTATTTTTTACCTTTTTACCTTTTTGTCTATATGTGTTTAGCCCAGGCCATGTTAACTTTTGATTTGCTAATCTGTATGGATTTCCCCTTGTCCTCGTGAGGAAAAATTAGATGTCTTTTGAATTGCCTTGATGCTTAAAAGAATTGTACAGTGCTTGTTTTCTATACATCAAGTTATTCTTCTGATGTTTTGTATTGCTTTTGTCGAATGTTTAATTCTATTGATGTGAGTTTGTTTGAATCTTATCTGTCACATTTGTCAAGCAATGGTGATTTTGTATCTTTCTAACTTTGTTTTCAGAATTGTCTACATGACTTTGAGTCTGAGTTTGTAATGAAACCCTTAACCTTATTTCAGACTGGAGTTTGTCCTCCAGGGGCATTGGTGGAAGGTAGCGCAGTCTAGATGACTGGGCTGCTTTGAGCTACAGCTGTTAAAGGATGCAACCCATGGGTATTTAAGCTGCTATTTTAGAGTGCTGGTCACCATGTTACGGTGAGCACTCCCGGTGGCAGCCCCTCGCCAGATAGGCATTGTGCTGTAGCGTTTCTGGGTGTTATAAGCCAACATTGGTTTTGGTTGTAGTATTTACGCAGCGTGCACTTAGTATGTCCGATGCAGATTCAAAGTGGAGGAGGCCCCGTGGTTATTGGCTGAGGCTGGCCGCATGGACCTGGTAGTGGGTGGGGGCGCGGCTACTCACCCGGCGAGGCACCCTTCCAGCGGGGTTGCAGCAGTGGTTTTCACCTGCTCTCCACCCCACTCCCGTGCTGGAACTTTGGCGGTGAGCCAGGTAGGAGTGAGAGGCCGCCCACCATCACACAGTGCAGCGAAATCCATCAGGAAGGGCCAGGGTGGGGCTAGGGAGGGGCTGCGGGACATATGCAGCTTTGAAGGCTCGGGGAGGGACTTGAAGGGTATGGAGGGCAAGGGGCATAGAGGAGGGACAGGGGAGAAGCTGCGGAATATAAGCAGCTTGGGAGGAGGAGGGAGGGAGGGGCCTGGGCTGCCTTTATCTCAGAGGCAGATGGACAACATTTGTCTATAGGGGGAAGATGAGCAGCGGGGAGACGGTGTTACAGGAACCAGTATCTGATAAACCCAGGTCCCATACTGCTGAAAAGGGCATATGAGATGGTAGTAGGAGAGGTCTCATATGGGTGGGGGTCAGAGGTTCCCCACTCCTTTAGGGAGGAATCAGGAGAGCACAAGGGGGGTGGAAGCACCTGGGCACTTCTTTTGGGGGGGAACCTGATCGCTTTGGGGACCTGGACATCTACATATCCCTGAGGGAGTGGGGGTGGTTGGAAAGGACCCCTTGGGCAATGCAGGAGCAGATGTCAGATGTGGTTCTTTGTAGGGAGGACAGCGGGTCAACAACAAGGGGGGTTATTGGGAACCAGGGGCCCCTATTGATGGTGGTGCAAAGGTGTCAGGGAGCAAAAGGGAGCAAAGGAGATGTCATGTAGTCTCAGGGCGTCTCACATAAGTAACCTATTGTGGAGTGATGAGGAGGACAATCTACACCTTACTTGGAGTGTGAGATTCCGGCCAAAGCAGGTGTATTCTTGTAAAAAGGGGTCCATGATTTCCTGACAGTTAGACCACTTGGGCCTCAATGGTGATGGTGAACAGGATCTTAGCGGGTCAGGGGGCACTGCACACCAGTCCTACCTACTCTTTTACAGTTTCTCTTCACTGAGGGAGTAACTGACATGGGAGAGCAATGGACGGCTCACCTACCCCGAGGATAAGAGTCGGCATGGCGCGAGGCACACAGCCAGACTTTGTCGTGGGATCCTGCAGGAAGCACCCCGCCTAGGTTAGGACTGGCCTCACAGGTGGGGACAAGCTGATAGGACACAACGCATTCTGCAGGAGGTGTGAGAGAAAACACAAGGACAACACATGGTGGGAGCTCGAGTGGTTATGGTACGGCCCCTCTAGCTCAGTTGGTGGTATCCCCTCTGGTAGGGTATGGGGTGCCACGTGGTGTGACAGGTACGAGCAGTGTAAAACATTGGTAAGGGATCTATGGAGGGTCAAGCAGTGCCACAAAGGGTGGTGGGTAATAAGAGATCGGTTCCGGAGAGCTGGATGGATGACATGGAAGTAGATTACAATGAGGTCAGCCAAGAGGAGGGGGAGATTGTGGAAATCAAGAGCCCACTGGGTGGGGGTCATGTCACCTTTGATGAGCAGGGTGTGGGAGCGGGGACAGCTAATGGTTCTTGCAGTAATATTTTGCTCGAGAAATTGGCACATTGGCAGGGGAGCAAGGCATGGACATCATCACAGACACTGGAAAGGCGGCAAGCTTTAGTGAGGGTGCCAACCTTAACACCAGGTAAGCATGCACACGGGGTACAGGGATCCTAATTTGATCTCACAGGGGGTTGACACAGGCTGCAGTGACAACATTGACGAATTACTGGGATGGGGACAGAAAGTAGGGTTGGTGTAGAAGAGGGCAACTAGATACAGGAGAGTGAGGGAAAGGATTGCAGCAAGGAGGGAAAAAAGGTGTCTTCAGCGCAGCAGTCAAAGGAGGCAGACAGAAACGCAGAGGTGAGTGATGAGTACAAAGGTAAGGCTGGGGCAGATAGCAAGGAAAGTAAAGAACTAAAAAAAAGGTTCCATATATGACATTAACTAAGCCCTCAGGAGCTCATTTGATGTTAGCCACAAAGGGAATAAAATGTGGAAAGGGGAGAGCATTGAAATATTGAAGTTGTTACACAGGGAGTTGAGGGCTAAAGAGAGGTTGAAGGAGGAGGAATATGAGCTGGTAAAATGCCCACGGATGCCAGTAACGATTTGGAATTGGATGTCTGCTGTGTTCTGTGAAAAATATCCAGAGAGGTGCATTGGGCTTATTCAAGTATGGATGTGAGAAGGAAGACACAGCTGTCCTTCGGTGGTAACGTTTGGGCGCAGTATGATGATGGGTTTATAGTGCACATGGCAGTGGATTCAGAGGCAAAATGGGGGGAAATAGACATTGATTTATGACAGCAGACCATGGGACCGGCAAAATTTGGCAAGACGGTCTTCATGGCCAGCAACCTATCCATTGTATTCTGTCGGTTTCAGGCTAATTTTAGCTGAGGACAGTTGGTTACACAACTAAAGATCAAGGAGGAGTCCTGGGAGCATACTGGGAACCGGGTTGTATGGTGATTAAAGTGGATAGGTTAATGTATTGACTGTGGATCTACCCAAAGAGGATGATGCACAGAGTTTTACTTAAGGCTTTAGACTAGGTTACGAGAGGCCAAAGGAGAGGCGCTGGGCTGAGAATCTAAAATCAGTCAAAGCACATCCACAGATAGTGAGGAAAAAGCTCACTAAAGAATTGAAGGAGGGGAGGTTGGCAGGACCATTTCATGACTGGCCGATGGACGACTTGATTGTATCCCTGATTGGGGTGTTCCAGAAGAAGGAGCCGGGACAAAACAGGCTCATACAGTACTTGTCCCGGGCTGCGGGTAGGTCAGTTAATGACTTTATTACCAAGGAAATCTCCTCCGTATAGTATTCTTCTGTTGATGTTGCAATGGCATTGGTGAAGTAGTCTGGCAGTGGGGCACTCATGGCTAAGTGTGAGATTAAGTTGGCGTTCTGGTTGCTGCCACAACACCTGGATGATTTCCAGCTCCTTGGCATCCAATTAGAAGGACATTGGTATGTCGATAAGGCTTTACCTATGGGTTGCTCCATTTCATGTGCCCTTTTTGAGTGCTTCAGCGCTTTCCTTCAATGGCTATTCACATGGTGCACTGGTCACAAAGAAGTGACACATTACTTAGATGATTTTTGTTTTGTCATGACTTCGGGTTTCACGGACTGCCAGGAGTTGCTGTTAAGTTTTCAGGAGCTCATGAAGGATCTGGGGGTGTCTTTGGCCCCAGAAAAAATGGTAGGTCCAAGTACATCAATTTCATTCTTGGGGATTGAGTTTGACTCAGTAAAATTGGAAGCTTGTCTGCCGGTGGAGAAGAAAATGGCAATGCAAGTGCTATTGGATGCCATGCCGGCAAAGCCTAAGGTCATTGGCAGGGAGGGTAAAGTGCTTTTGGGTTATTTGAATTTTGGTTGTAGAGTATTGAGGGCCAAGAGACCTTTTGTAGACATTTGGGCATTGTCAGGTCTTTTGTTGCCTCATCATCATTTAAGATTAACCGCAGGTGTGAAGGAGGCTTTGCACATGTGGCGCACATTTTTGGAATCTTTCAGTTGTACTCCTATACATACACCTGTGGAGATGTAGTGGGATGCACACATTTTTTCTGATGCTTCTGGGGGTAGGTTTAGGCATGTACTGGCAAGGAAAATTGTGTGCTGAGGAATGGCCCCAAAAGTGGAAAGAAGGGGCCTGTAGAATTGCATTTTTTGAACTCTTCCCTTTAGGGGTAGCAGTGCACTTGTGGAGTCATTTGTTACAATATAAGAAGGTACTATTCCAAGCTGATAACATGGTAGAGATGCAGGTCATCAATAGACAGTCTGCAAGGGATCCTCAGGTACTTAAGCTACTACGATTATTTGGCATGTTTGTGGCATGACATATTGTTTAAGGAATGACATATACCCAGTGTGTACAATGATGTTGCGGATGCTTTGTCTCATTCACAGTGGGAGAGGTTCCATGGGCTTGCCACGGAGTCCTAAGTGTGACAGACCCACATGCCACCACAATTTTTGACACTAGGAGAGAAAGGATGCTGCAGCTGGTTGTAAGTTCTTTGGTGGGGTCAACAAGGAGGTCTTATGAACAGGCCTATGTGGAGTTCATCATTCAGGAGCACATGGAAGTTCAGACTGGGAAAGGGTGGAGGACTTTATACTGGAACTCATAGACAAGTGTCTTGCATGGGTGACAATAGCGGGCAAGCTAGCAGGTGTGGCGTTTATGGGCAAACTCTTAAGGGATTATGGTCCACCAGCGGGAGAGTTAGAGGCACGTATTTTGCAAGGTAGGGCCAGGGAAGAAGGGAGATTTCAGTCCTCAAGAAAGCCTGTGACACTGGGATTATTATGGAGAGTGATAGTGTCATTACCAGAAGTTTTTCGTTCTCCTCTGGAGACGGTGCTTTTCTCTACACTAATGACATGGATGTTTTTCAGAGCTTTTAGGGTGTCTGAGCTATTGGGGTCTAAATGGGAAAAAGGGTTTTAGTGGGAGAATGTTTTGCTGCAGCCTCAAGGAGTATCTATCTTTTTTACGTAGTTCCAAGACAGTCCTGAGGTCCCAAGGATCAACTGTGTTGCTCCCGGCACAAAACAAGGGGGAGATTTGCCCTTTGCGATTGGGAATAAGACTTCAGGGGTTGCACTTATTAGTGAGCGGACTGATTTTTGTACATTTGAATGACAAGCCTGTAAGTGCTTTTCAGTTGTTAGCTATATTAAGGAAGGCCTTAGCACACTTGGGGATATCAGGGAAGGAAATGGCACCCACTCTTTTAGGATTGAGGCGGCTACAGAGGCAGTTCTGAGAGGGTGGTCACGGGGTGGGTATTAAGGATTTGGGAAAGTGGTCTTTGGATTGTTTTCAGGGATACGTCAGGCAGGCAAGTGGGTGGACAGAGTGGATTTAATTAATGATTTAGTGCCGGCCTCCTCTTTTCTTGCAGGTTCAGTGGCTGGCCGGTTGTCCTCCAAACCTAATGTGTGGCTTTTTGGACATTCATTTATCAAATGGGCAGCTAATGAGGCCAGGGCATCCAATGTTGCCTACTTGGCAATGGACAGTGCATCTTGTGTTTTTTTTTGGCATGGTAAAGGGGACATGAGATGATGGAGGGAACTCCTGTCAACACTAAATAAGTTGAAAAGGGGATTATTGTGTCCGTGCATTTTACTGAATCATTTAGGTGAAAGTGCAGAAAGAAGGTTTGTCATTGCTGTGTGTCATGAAGCGGGACTTGAGAGAGGTGAAGGAACAATGGTCTGGTTGTTTTGCTGTCTGGACATAATTTGTACCCAGGCGAGAATGGAGAGGTGCTTTGAAGCCGAAGGCTGTAGATAGGGCTCGACAGAGATAAACAGGATGATGAGGTGATTTTGCAGGGACATAGGTATTGGTTATATAGCTCATCTGGATTTGCGCTATGAGACTGTGGAGTTCTTTCATAGTGACGGAGTGCACTTGTCCAGGTTTGGTATAAGGCTACTCCTACAGGAGATTAAGGAATTTTTAGCACATACGTTACAAGGTTAAGTCTGGTTTATAGAAGTAGGGCGTTGGGGGGGGGGCAGAAAAAAGCATTGATGCATTTTTCTGTTGGCCCTAAAGTTTGCAGGGCTTTACAGAAGGTTGTTGTACTTGAAAGGGGGGAGCCAAGCACTAAGAAAGGATTTCAACAAGTTCAAAACAAAAAGAGAGCAGGATTTAAGGTTATATCACAGTAAGTTATATGTAGTCACGTTTACATGTTTAATATTAAGCGGGAGGAAGTTCAAGTGTTTTGATTATCAGAGGTCAGTAGATCCTGATATATGGTTTTGAAAGGTTAAAGGGGATGGTGGGACTTCAAGGGTGGGGAATAGATGTTAGGGGTTCGTTCAATGTGTAGTGATGTCTGTAGTTTTGTAAGGCAGTATGCCATTATTTCATTGTGATGCGCACCTGTTTCAATAAAGCAGCCTTTTTCACACACAAGAAGAGGGTCAATTGTCTGTCTGCGCTTATTTCACTCAAAGTGATGCAGTAACGGTCTGCCCAATCAAAGGAGTGACCTTGATTAATTGAAAAAGATCAGGGTGCCCCAGATTGCATCAACGATGTGACCTCATGAGGGCTGCCCCTTCCTGAGAACAATCCTGTGGGGCCACCTAATTGGCATCTACATGAAAAATTGCTGCTTTACTCCATGTTGCTTAAGTGCAAGTGGTTGCGCAGGAGTCTGTGGAAGGGATGACAGATGACTCGATCCTAGCTCCAATAGGTGCAGGTGTCTTAGGGACTGTGAGAGGCACGATATAGTAATGCCCAGAGCTGCCTACTTTGGAGCTGGGTAACCAGGTTCAAGTCTCAGCATGTGCTCCACGATAGCGGCGAGCTTGGCTAAATTGAATTATTCTTCCGTAGAGGAAGATTACTTTTTTTTATTTAACGCTTTCTAGAATAATTTTTTGGGGAGGTTGTGGTTCAGGATGTTTATAATGAAACAAAATGTTGGCATGCATAAGTTGTATCCTTGTTGGCTTCATTAAGAAATCCACCAAGTAACAGCAACGAGGGAAGCTAGAATTAATGTCTGCAAAACAATTTGTCTGTAAAAGATCTCTACAAAGGCTCTAATGGTTATGGGGGAGAGTAGTACTGTGGCACATTCGGACCCCGAACACCAAAGCTCTGCTCCACGTCAGCCTCATTGGACCAGCCATGGACCGGCTCCAATCTCCATCATTACTGGAGAGCCCTAAGCCAACAACCTCCAACCATGGTCCCCGGCTACTGAGTGAACACAGATCCCCTGTCTAGCGCCCAGACTAGGGGCTCTGCTCTCCTTTGCCTGCCCAAGCAATAGGGCAAAGCTAATCCCTCTCCTGATCTGGGTGCAGGGTGCAGCCCACCACCTCGGCTGATCGGGGTATAGGGCACAGCTCTCACCACAAGGTGCAGCTCTCCCATTTCCTGATCTGGGCGCAGGGCGCAGTATTCTCAAGATGGCAGTCGCCATTATTGATATGCTCTGCCTATGAAAGACAGCACTTTTTCCATGGTACGTAGCCTGCACTGGATACCCGGCACCCTCATCTTTGTGCCTGTTTATGTACTGAACTGCCTGTTCCAGCTGCGCCTCACCACACATGATGAATACACATTCCTGTGTTACTTTAAAGAAAATAATAGGTCTTTCAAGTTTCTTAATACTGCACGATGACTCGTCAAGGGTAATAGCACTATCTGAATACAATTACAATTGTGGAACACATGAAAAAAAACATACTTCACTACAAATAATAGATTGGGATAGGAGATCGATAGGGACCAGCTCTGGTGTTCTGCACTAGAAGAAGAAGATTGTGACTACATTCAGCAGCAGGATCGTAGCATGAACATTTGAAGCAGGGGCACACAGGGATACCCGGGCCGAGGACTTGCCCAAGGTGCGGCAGCTCTGAAAGAAACACAACTCCAATCAGCAGGACAAGGAATGC
Source organism: Pleurodeles waltl (assembly GCF_031143425.1). Lineage (NCBI taxonomy): Eukaryota > Metazoa > Chordata > Amphibia > Caudata > Salamandridae > Pleurodeles > Pleurodeles waltl. Next base: position 405,773,579 of record NC_090440.1, read on the forward strand.
AGGTACTGGCCCATGTCTGGGGAGCAGGTCTCCCGCACCCCTTTTCTCACTGCCACCTGTCCTGGGTTCCCTATCTCTATGCTGCAATTCTCCCCCATTGACTCAGATAGAACTAGCAGCATCCAGTGAACTGCTGTGCAGGCTGTGCATACTTCTACACCACCAGCTGCATCACACAGCCCCTGGCACCTGTGATATGTATGAGGGTCCTTCCTTCTATTGTGCACAAAGACTCCTGTGAGCGAGATGCTACATCGATGACCTTCAAAGTGAGCCCCTTTCTCCCGGCGAGCACCCCTATAGCCCCCAAATCTAGTGAACCAGAAAGTACTGTTGCCCACCCACACCTTCCATTATAGAATCACTGAGCTCACTGTGAGAGGCACTCAGGACTGCTACTTGTGTCCGTGTTACAGTGGATGTATCACTTAGGCTGCTAAGGCCGAGTTGCCCATTTTAGTTACCTGTGAGTAGGCTTTCATTTCATTTCATTCCAGCAAAGCCCTAATTCGATGGCACCTACTTTGGGGTTTTATAGACCCTCCAGGCCACATGTTTTCTTCCCCACGCCAGCCATCTTCTTCCTATCCTTCAATCTTTCCCAAAGCAAAACAAGCATTTACAATGCAACGGGTCTCGGGTTTGCTCATGTTAGAGCTGATCGCGTTGTAAAATCCTAACCCGACTTTTCACCTATCGGGCAAAAGTGCATTTATGTACAGAACCCGAAAAAGTGAAATTAACTATGTAAAGCGCTCGACTTCTGCCAAGCGCGATCGCGCTCGTAAATTAGAGAAAAAGAAGTCCACGAGCCCGATGGAAAACAGCGAGCCTCGCATGTTTTCTGTACTTGGTCGCTGCGCTCGAGGAGGGCTAGCCACCGGAAAAGGCATGACGTATGCTTGCCTTCGACTAATGAAAGCAAGCAGATTTTATTAGGCAAGCCCAAGAACCAATAAAAAACACTGACGTGAAGTTGACAGGGCTCCGAGCCCTTTTGTAAATACAAAAGCGTCTCGCTGCGATACGCATGCGCGAGCGCATGCAACACAGGCTCGACCCTAAAAAAGGACTACGACCCCACACCAGCCCAGATCTTTGGCTCAAAGCAATTAAGAGGACTATGCCTCTTCCACAGCTCTTGAGCTCCACCTAGTGGCATAAAAATGAATGACGAACTACATCACTAACCTCCATGAGAACCAGAATTACAAACTATTAAACTGTATGTATTGGCGCATAGTGAATGTAGTGCTCCAGATAGCTACTGGAACTGGCACCCACTTGCCAGGCCCAAACCCTCCCTTTTACTACATGTAAGTCACCCCTAACGTAGGCTCAAGGCAGCCCCAGGGGCAGGGTGCAGTGTATATAAAAGGTAGGACATGTGCTGGAGTGTTTTACATGTCTGGATAGTGAATTACTGCTAAATTTGGTTTTGTTATAGCAAGGCCTGCCCCTCCCATAGGGCAACATGGGAATTGCCTTTAAAAATCTTTTGAGTGTAATTTCCCATTGGGTGCAGATGGAGATGTGGAGTTTGGTGTCTCTGAACTCACAATTTAAAAATACATCTTTTCGTGAAGTTGTTTTTTGAATTCTAAGTTTGAGAATGCCACTTTGAGAAAGTGGGCATTTTCTTGCTTCACCACTCTGTGCCTGTCTGCTGAATACATGTCTGGGTCAGGATGACAATTGGGCTGTTTGTGTATTCACTCTAAACAGTCACACAAAGAGAGCTGAAGTGTGCCCTGCAGATCCTAATGGCCCATCACCAGGCCAATGGGTCTTCCTGAGCTAGAGTGGTGGGAAGAGCTGACACTTGCACCTGAACACGGCTGTGCCGGTCCTTACACAAAGCAGCCCACATCCCGTGGAGTGTGTCTGGGTCCAAGGCAGGGAAAGGCAGGGTATTGTGCCCTACAAAGACTTCTCTTTGAAGTTTTCCTACTTCAAAGACGAAAATGGATATAAGTACTGGACCTCTGACACCACATAGTAAGAATCCTTCTGGACTGAAGACATTCTGCCAGAGATGGATGCTGTAGGAGGCAATCTACTCTGCCGGTTGCTTTGCTGTGTGGCCTGATGCTTGCTGCTTCTGTTCTTGAAGTGAAAGGACTGTACTTTGCCTTCTACATCCTGCTTCCAAAGGTTATCCAAGGGCTTGGACTGAGCTTGCCTCATGTTAAGAAGTCTCAGGGACATCAAAGGCTTCATCTGTCAGCACCTGGGCTCTCTTGATGAGAGTCCTGACTCGCCAAGTGGTACCAAATCCAGTTCCTGGGCCCTGGGAGTGAGTACTGGTGCAACCCCCAAAAAAAGCACCTTAACTCTAGAGCAACTTAGGAACTGGTGCTGCTGTCTGACTCTGTGCCACTGCCTGCACCAGAGCTTTGGTCCCCACTGAGTGCAACGACCACGACCAACACTGCAGGCCCGATGCCACCACAGCGCCTCCAAAGTTCTGCCACAGTGTGAGTCCAGACCACTGTTTCACTGACGTTTGTGGCACCCGACCCCAACTTCAGGCAACACTTGTGGACCTGTTGTGTGGTCTTGACCCTACAAAGCCAACTCCTCACATCTTGACCTGCTGGATTCAATGACTCCACCTTGTCATAAGGAACGGACACCTCACTACCGATGCCGCATCACCTCCCCTGCAGCCGTAAGGGACCGATGCCTCACCTCCTCTGCCTAGCAGTAAGGAACCAATGCCTCACCTACCTGGTAGCAGTAATGAACCAACGTCGCACCAACTCCAGTGACGCCTCACCTCCCTGACTCCATGCAACATCTTTGTTTCCTCGTCGTTTCTCACGGTACTGTACTTTGGGTCCATGCGACTCCATGACCAGCCCGCACTCCCTCACGAGTGGTGTAGGACTGTAAGAAACGACTCCGTCAAGATGTCTCGATAGCCCCAGTTGAAGCTGTTGTGTTTCTAAGCGATATACTGCATTTAGGCCGTCATTACAACCGTGACGGTCGGTGATAAATCGGCGGTAATACCGCCAACAGGCCGGCGGTAACAAAAATGGAATTATGACCACGGCAGAAACCGCTCACACAGACAGCCCCTTTAACACACGACTGCCACGGCGATAACAACAAGCACCACAGGGGTAACGGGCAACAGCCAGGCGGAAGAAAATGTACCGCCCATCATTTTAAGCAGGCCTATCCACCACCTTTTCCGGGGCGGTACCAACGACTTCAAAAGCACGGCGGAAACAGAACTCAGAAGTCAAAGGACTCACCTCCGGAGACTCCGGGAACAACTAAGACGCCATGGAGCCTGAGTTGCACATATTTTCCATGTTAGTCTACCTTTTCCTGCATTATGAACAACGCCGCCGAAGACGACCACGGTGAGTACTGCTGCCTAGCACACAATGGAGGGTGGGAGGAAAAAGAGAGTGAAACACATACGCAACACGCAACACCCCCACCCCCAACACCACACACACAACTAGATGCACTAACATTACATATTTATCCAGTACCCCTCAGGAATAATGCAAGGACAAAATGATTTGAAGAAAGTGAGTGTAATACAATTAAATAACATGAAGAAGTGCATCAAAATACATACGTATATACATATTTGCAAATGTAGGGACACTGCCCAGTCGTCAATGTCCGTGGGCCACAGGGCCACATCACACAGGCCAAGGCCCCACCTCACTCCTGCAACAACACAGAGAACACTGCAGTGGCATCAGGTCAAAAATACACATGCACCTCAGGGGGACAGGGAATGGGGGCACCTTAGACGGAAGATAGTACAACACCACTGGTCCTGGAGGGGGCTACATGCCCTGTGCATTTTCCTGGGGAGTGCAAGGCCACAGTCGCTCAAGTGGGTGGTTTGCCTACTGCTTGGTCCTGAGGAGTGCAAGGCCACAGTCTCTCAAGTGGGTGGTTTGCCCACTGCTTGGTCCTGAGGAGTGCAAGGCCACAGTCTCTCAAGTGGGTGGTTTGCCCACTGCTTGGTCCTGGGGAGTGCAAGGCCACAGTCTCTCAAGTGGGTGGGCTGCCCACTGCTTGGTCCTGGGGAGTGCAAGGCCACAGTCTCTCAAGTGGATGGCCTCTCCACTGGTTCTGGAGGGGGCCTTGTGCCCGGTGTGCTTCATCCTGGGAAGAATGGGGTGAGTGGGTGGCTTCTTCCACTGGTTCTGGAGGGGGCATTGTGCCCAGTGTGCTTCATCCTGGGAAGGATGGGGTGAGTGGATGGCTTCTTCCACTAGTTCTGTGGAGGTATTGTGCCCAGTGTGCTTCATCCTGGGAAGAATGGGGTGAGTGGATGGCTTCTTCAACTGGTACTGGAGAGGCATTGTGCCCAGTGTGTTTCATCCTGGGAAGGATGGGGTGAGTGGATGGGTTCTTCCACTGGCTCTGGAGGGGGCATTGTGCCTTGCGATGCAGATCTTGGGGAGTGGAAAGTCACAGTCTCTCACCTGAGTGTCAGACCCACAGGATTTGCAGGGGCCAGGACGCACAACAGCCCATGGAGGCAGGACTACACATTGTCTGCCGGTGGTGACGGCTGCTCAGTGGTGGCAGTGGCGGGGCTGGTGTCAGTGCTGGCAGTGGTGTGGGGAGGCTTCAGCCCATCCCCTGCAGCCTTGGACAGCTGCCCACTGGGGCTGCTATTGCTGGCAGTGGTGCTGGTGCCTGTGCTGGCAGTGGTGGGGGGAGGCTCCAGGCCATCCCCTGCAGCCTTGGACGGCTGCCCACTGGGGCTGCTGCTGCTGGCTGGCGGTGCCAGTGGCGGTGCTGGTTGCTGTGCTGGTGGCAGTGCTGGCAGTGGTGTGGGGAGGCTCCAGCCCCTCCCCTGCAGCCTCAGACAGCTGAACCACCATGGTTGGTGGTGGGGGCTCAGAACGAGTCCCAGCAACAGGCCTCTTGCCCTTCCTGCCTGCTGGTGCAGGCCCCTTGCCCTTCCTGTCAGCAGCCGGGGATTGACACTTGCCCTTCCCTCCTGCAGCTGGTGGTGCCTCCTTGCCCTTCCTAGACGCTGCGGATGGTGCCTCCTTGCCCTTCCCTGTCGCAGCTGGTGGTGCCTCCTTGCCCTTCTTGATGCACCTGGTGCAGGCACCCTGTCAGTGTTGCTGCCTGGTGCCCAGGATCCTCTCCCACCTGCAGTAGCTGTCGATACTACTGTGGCCGTGGACTGGAAGGCTGAGGTGCTCGCCTGGGTTATGACCACCCTGGCCCGATGAGAAGGACGGGGGGAGTGGTAGGGAAGAGATCAACGGTGGAGAGGAAAAGCTTTTTAGGGACATTGGGGCAGAAAGAGGGTGAAGGTTTGGGAGTGGAGGAAGAGGAAGTGGTTGTAGGAGGTGTCTATCTGCTGTTTTTGGGTGCAGCTGCTTGGGCTGGATGCTGTTGTGAGGTGGATGGCTGTTGGGTGTCTGAGTGCTTTCGTTTGTGTACTTTTGGAGGAGGGGGCACAGACACAGTGGGAGAGGACACAGGGGACGTGTGCATGGAAGTGGGGGTGGTGAGTGCCAGTGAGGGCGTGTAGTGGTAGGCGTGATGGTGGTAGTGAATGAGGATGTAGTGCATGCAGGTGTGAGTGTAGATGCTACTGGGAGGGAGGTGGACGAGGAGGAGGAGGGGAACACAATGGAGGCAGTGGATGTTGGTTTGTCTGCATTTTGATGGTGTTTGTATGAGTGCCTGTGGAATGATGTGTGGTGCTTTTGTGTGCCTGAACCACTCCTGTGTGTTGTCCTGGATGCATGCTGGTCTGCCTGTGTGCTTTGGATAGTTTGGGGTTGAGGGGAATGGGATTGGGTAGAGGAAGTTGGAGGTGGGAGGCTAGAAACAGGGACAATGGCTGCCATCAGAGAGGAGGCCAAAGCCTGGATTCATCTCTGTTGGGCCGCCATGCCAGAGTGAATGCCTTCCTGGAATGCATTTGTTTGTTGCAAATAGGCTGCCAGCCCCTGGATGGCATTCACAATGGTTGACTGCCCAACAGAGATGGATCGCAGAGGTCAATAGCCTCCTCACTCAGGGCAGCAGTGCTAACTGGGGCAGGGCCTGAGATGCCTGGGGTGAAGGAGATGCCCACTCTCCTGGGTGAGCGGGCACGGGAAACACACTGAGGAGCTGCTGGGAGGGTGATGCTGGTACTGGGGGTAGTGGCTGTACCTTGTAGTTGGGGTGGACACGGAGGTGTCCGCCACCACCAGGGAGCTTCCATCGGAAGAGGTATCACTGTCAGAGCTGTCCCTCCTGTCTCTGCCGTGGTGCCCCTCTCACCCTCTGTCCCACTGGTGCCCTCACCGTCTGTGGATTCGGCCTCCTGGGCCCAGTGGGATGCAGCTCTCCCCATCCCCAGTGCCTCTGCTCCTCCGCCAGATGAAGCTAATGCACATAAGGACAGGGTGACAAAACAAAAAGGGGAGGGAGAGACAAAGGATACCCTTGGTCAATGGCGGCAACAACACCACCGTTGGCGTACATAGCACACACACACATACACACACACACACACACACACACATACACACACACACAGGGAACAGCCCTACACACTAGGCAATGCACTAACAGTCACAATGCTAGTCACCAGCCCATGGACAGGGATACCTAATGCCAATTGCAGCATACCTGAGAACCACAGACACCTTCCCAGTAGTGGATGCCTACTAGCTTGGTTGGAGGAGAATGACATCAGAACCAGCCCAACATGGGCCCTACCCTGCAATGTCCGGCCTTGCCTAGGGGCACCCACAGGCCCCCACCCCCCACCTGGATGCCACCCCACCATGCGCAACTAGAATATTGGGGCACTGTACTCACCCACTTGTGGCTGCTGTGATGCCCCCAAGTGCCCATCCAGCTCTGGGTAGGCCACCGCCATTATGCGGGCCATCGGGGGGGGGTCAGGGTTCGACGGGCACCCCTTCCTCGTTGGGAGGCCATCCCCAGCTGGGCCTCCGCCGTCTTCCTTGCCCAGCGTCTCAGGTCCTCACACTGTTTCCGACAGTGGGTGCTCCGCCTGCCGTAGACCCCCAGGGTCTGCACGTCCTTGGCGATGGCACGCCATGTACCCTTTTTCTGATGGGTGCTGACCTGCAGTGAAATACACATAGGAAAAGGTATCAGTCCGACCGTCCAGCCTGTTACACTCATGGCCCACCATAGCCCTCACATCCCCATATGCACAGACATTGCCCACCATACATGCAACACGCTGTCCAGGGCCCTTCCACCAACGCCCCCCACATGAGGCCTTCACACAAACCACTCCATGGAATCATGCCCCATGTATCGTGCTCACAGTGTACTCACCTGTTGGTCTGGAGGCCAATACAGCATTCGGTACTGGGGTAGGACCCCATCCACCAGTCACTCCAACTCTGCAGCGGTGAAGGCAGGGGCTCTTTCCCCAGTGACACTAGACATGGTCGGTTACAGACACAGGTCACAGCAGCACTTGCAGTGTAGGTCCTCTCCTGTTGAAGGTCAGGTAGAAAGCGAATGAACAGATAGAAAATGGTAGCCACGTCCGCGGCGGTGCTTACCGTCACCGCTGGCGTACATCTCCATTGGCCACTGTACCCCATAAGGCCCAATGGTATCCAATGAGGAGTTGCATGGCGGTTCTCGACCGCCACCTGCAACATCAGCGGAATTAGCTCATTTCCACATATCCCTCCATACAGGACAGGCGGACGCCATTTTGGGGGGGCAGGCCATGGCACCTAACTGCATCACAATACACATAGGCACCATTTGGGCCTATCCAACAATATACTGTTACAGTCACAACATGCAGTGCAGTGTGGTGTTTGGAAATATGGAATACTGACCAGCCGCTCACCGTTTGCCCCCTTGATTGCAACTGCTGTAGATGAACAGGAGATGGAGACACCCCCTGTATACAAGCCCCTGGTGGACTTGGCAACAATGGAGGACAGGCACATTATCCTCACCAATAGACTGGACAGGGCCACAGTCACAGAGCTGTGTGCCGAATTAGAGCCTGACCTGATATCTGCTATCAGTCACCCCACCGGGATCCCCCCTCTTGTGCAAGTCCTCTCAGTGCTCCATTTCCTGGCAAGAGGCTCCTTCCAAATGACAGTGGGCTTGGCAGCAGGAATGTCTCAGCCAATGTTCTCAATAGTGCTGACCAGAGTGTTGTTTTCCCTGATTAAACACATGAGCAGCTACATTGTTTTTCCCCAGGTGGAGGATTTGGCCACAGTGAAAGCTTATTTCTATGCAATGGGACATATCCCCAACATTATTGTGGCAATTCATGGTACACATATAGCATTTGTCCCTCACCCCCGGAGAAATGATCAGGTATTCAGAAATCGAAAGAGCTTTCACTCAATGAATGTGCAGATAGTGTACCTGGCGGACCACTACATCTCCCATATCAGTGCAATGTATCCTGGGTCTGTGCATGATGCCTTTATCCTGAGGAATAGCAGCATCCCATATGTGATGGCTCAACTCCAGAGGCACCGTGTGTGGCTAATAGCTGAGCCCTGGTTCCCACCCAGTAGGTGTTGGTGTATAGGTATGGTGTGGGCCCTAAGGGTTACTTTGTGTCTAACTTGTTGTCCCTCGATATTTGCAGGTGACTCTGGTTACCCCAACCTCTCATGGCTACTGACCCCTGTGCGGAATCCCAGGACAAGGGCAGAGGAATGTTACAATGAGGCACATAGGCAAACAAGAAGAATAATAGAAAGGACATTCGGCTTCCTGAAGGCCAGGTTTCATTGCATCCATCTAACAGGTGGATTCCTGTGCTACTCACCCAAGAAGGTGTGCCAGATCATCGTGGCATGCTGTATGTTGCACAACCTTGCCTTACGTTGCCAGGAGCCTTTTCTGCAGCAGGATGAGGCAGGAGATAGGCGTGTGGCAGCAGTGGGCCCTGTGGACAGTGAAGATGAGGAGGCAGAGGATGAGGATGAGGACAACAAAAGTGCAATAATATGACAATACTTCCAATGACACACAGGTAAGACACTGTAATTTAACTGTACATTGACAGTTTTGTGTTTGACGTTGTCACTGGGAGGCTGATGTTTACACTTCTCTGGCCACTTACTGTACCCTTTGGCATCTCTATTTTCTGATATTTGTGCCCCACTACTGCTCCTGGTCTGTTGACTGCACCCAACTACAGACCATTCCTATGTATACATTACTGTACAGTTGTATTGCAGTGTTTAAAGCATGTTAAATGAATACATAGTTAAATCATTTGACAGACTCCATACTTGTATTTATTCAAATGGTGGTTATTTAAGTGCTAATAAGTAGAGGGGGATGTGCAATGGGGTGGGGTGATGGTGGAGGAATGTCCAGGATAGAGTCCAGTCTATTTTTGACAATCAGGAGAGTCTTATTTCCTGGTGGGGGTCTTGGCAATAGTCTGTGGCTTCTGCCTGGATCGCCTGGATCGTTTGCGGGGTGGTTCTCCATCTGCAGGGGGTGGGGTGCTGGTGGCCTGTTGTTCCTGTGGCCCTGTGGCGGGACTCCTGTCCACTAGCGGCAGCAGAGGTGGAAGGCTGTTCAATGGTTTGGCTAGTGTTAGAGGCCCGGTGGTGTGCCACTGCCTCCCTCATTGTGTTGGCCATGTCTGCCAGCACCCCTGCAATGGTGACCAGGTTGGTGTTGATGTCCTTCAAGTCCTCCCCCAGGTACTGTCCCTCCTGCAGCCGCTGGGTCTCCTGCAACTTGTCCGGTATCTGGCCCATTGTCTCCTGGGAATGGTGGTATGCTCCCGGGATGTTGGTGAGTGCCTCCTGGAGAGTCGTTTCCCTGGGCCTGTCCTCCCCCTGTCACACAGCAGTCCTACCAGCTTCCCTGTTGTCCTGTGCTTCTGTCCCCTGAACTGCGTGCCCACTGCCACTGATCCCAGGTCCCTGATCGTCCTGTGTTTGTGGTGTGCCCTGGGGTCCCTGTAGTGGTGGACTCACTGCTGATTGACGTGTCCTGGGGACAGAGGAATGGGCCCCCTGGGTGGGTACCGTGCTGGCGTTTCCTGAGGGGGGAGGCTCTGTGATGGCAACGGACTGTGCCAGGGTTACTGACTGTCCAGAGATCGCTGATGGCCCAGGTTGGTCATCCAGATCCAGGCGTCCAGAGCTGCTGTCATCACTGTGGGCCTCTTCTGGGGGTGGACTTGATGTTGATGGCACCTCCTCTCCAGTGACATTGGTTGGGGCACCTGTGGGGATGTAAATGCAGTGTTACTGTTTCTGTGTGTCATCTTCTGCATGTGTGTTGCCCTCTATGGTTGTTATTGCCCTGTCAGCCTTGCCTTGTGTGAGTAGTTATTTTGTGGGCTAGGTGATTGTCTCTGGTGTACATACTTTAGTGATGGGTGTCCATGCAGGTCTGTGATGGGGGTCCGTGCATTGTTGTTACATGCAGGGCTTGGTATTGGGAGGGGTGGGTTGTGATGGTGGTGTGTGTTTGAGGTGGTGAAGTGATGGGAGTGAGGGTAAGGGTGGGGGTTTGTGATGGCATGCAGGTAGGGTGGGTGATAGTGATAGAGATTTGACTTACCAGATTCCAGTTCTCCTCCTACTCCTGCCAGGCTCTCAGGATGCATGATTGCCAAGATTTGCTCCTCCCATGTCGTTAGTTGTGGGGGAGGAGGTAGGAGTCCACCGCCAGTCCTCTGTACAGCCATTTGGTGTCTTGCCGATGTGGAACGCACCTTCCCCCGTAGGTCCCTCTACCTCTTCCTGATGTCATCCCTTGTTCTGGGGTGTTGTCCCAGGGCATTGACCCTGTCCACGATTCTCCGCCATAGCTCCATCTTCCTAGCAATAGATGTCTGCTGCACCTGTGATCCGAATAGCTGTGGCTCTCCCCGGATGATTTCCTCCTCCATGACCCTTAGCTCCTCCTCTGAGAACCTTGGGTGTCTTTGTGGTGCCATGGGTGTAGTGTGACTGGTGTGGGTGAAGGTGTGTGGGATGCTGTGGTGGGGTGTGTGATGTAAGGTGCATAGATGGTGTATAGGTGATGGTGGTGTGTGTCTGTGATCTTGTCTGTGGTCTTGCTATTGCTCTTGTGGCACTTGTTTGTAGTCGAAAAGGGTTTTAGGTAATGTGTGTGTGTGTTTTATAGTGGTGTGGGTGTGGTGTGTGTGTATGTGTGTCAGGTGTGTGTTATTCAGATTGTCCAATGTGTTTTTGTGTTGTTTGTGTTGTTTGTGTGTGTGTGTATTTTGAGCACAGTGGTATGTACCGCCAATTGTTTAGCGCCATTGAATGTCCGCTGCGGTGATTCGTGGGTCATAATCCTGTGGGTGTAGTTCTGTTGGCGTAGCGGTGTGGGTTTTGCTACCACCAGTTTATCACTGATCTTTGGGCTGGCGGACTTGTATGTGTGGCTGTATAGTGACGGATTGCCATGTGTGTGTCATAATATGGGTAGCGGTAATCCGCTGCGGCAGAGGTATGTTGGCAGCAGTCAGCATGGCGGTAAGCGGTACTTACCGCCAATGTCATAATGAGGGCCTTAATCTTAAATAATTTGCAGCTTTGCTTGTGTATGTTGGATTTTTATTGTTCATTTTAATCTTATTGTACTCAGATAAATACTGGTTATTTTTCTAAACCAGTGTGGAGTGCCTTTGTGGTGTTTTCACTGTGTTACTCTGTGTGTGCGTGTGTATGTGTGTGTGTGTGTATGTGTACAGACACATTGCCTCTGAGATACGGTTGACTGCTCGTGTCAAGCTACCAAGGGGGTGAGCAGGAACTATCTTAGCTGTGTGGCTCATTTACCCTGACTAGAGTGAGTGTCCCTACTTGGATAGGGTGCAAACCACTGCCAGCAAGAGACCCCATTACTAACAAAACACAAGAATCTAAAGAAATGTGTGATGAGCCTGGATAAGGGCTGAATCCTACTGGTATGCTGACTCTTTGACTACCACTACACTTTTCATTAAAAAATGTGTTATTGGGTCCAGTGTTTTACAACTGGTAATGAGGGGTGGTTTGTGTAGGAAAGGTTGTTAGCAACCTATTGAGATTATCTTGTCAATACCTTATCAATCCTACTGTTTAACATCAGTATGATTCCTCTTGCTCCTCCAATTGCCACCCATAGTCTTGTCCTGGGTTCTTTTTAGCACTTGCTGGGGCCCACTTGTTTTAGCTCCAGACTTGTGCCCTTTTACCTTTTCGGCAAGGTTGACACTGTGTCAAACCTATGCTTAAAGACTTTGCTGTACGAATGGCAAAAGACTTTGTCACTATCTAGCTCGGCGTGGATAGCACTGTGCTGATCCAATGCTTAAAAACTTTGCTAGATAAACAGACATTTGAGGTGAGCAAATCTAGAGTGTCGCTGGTGTTGCAGGGTGCTCCTTACTAGAGCTGCTCTCCACCTAAACTTGGGAACTACCCAGAGTTCTCTATTCTCCCTTTTTTGCATAATTTATGCGGCACTCTAACCCTGAAAGGGATTTGTTTTGACTTATACTGGGTGCTCCCTTGTGTCTGGACAAAGCTAAACCTCTCTGATGAGCTCTAATGAGAGCGAAACACGTGTCAGGGGTTGCTTTTACTCATTCCAGGTTGGCTTGGATGGTATTTTACCAGTCCAAAGCTGTAATACTGTACCTGGAGTGGTAAATGGCTTTTGTTATTTTACAGCTCGGCAAGGTTGACACTGTGTCAAACCTATGCTTAAAGACTTTGTCACTATCTAGCTCGGCGTGGATAGCACTATGCTGATCCAATGCTTAAAAACTTTGCTAGATAAACAGACATTTGAGGTGAGCAAATCTAGAGTGTCGCTGGTGTTGCAGGGTGCTCCTTACTAGAGCTGCTCTCCACCTAAACTTGGGAACTACCCAGAGCTTTCTATTCTCTATTTTTGCATAATTTATGCAGCACTCTACCCTGAAAGGGATTTGTTTTGCCCTTTTACCTCTATATACATTTCTTTGTTTATTCATTTTATTATATCTTAGCATGGCTTGGTTTTAGCTTGCATGTTCTGTTCGTTTACTACACTTATCAGTCCTTTACACACATTTCATTATTTGCTTTGCTCAAGGCTGTACACAATAATTTACTGGAAATCACTGCTCCAATAGTTCTGGAGCCAAACCTAAAACCCTAGACACAGCTACACACCAGGTCTGTTCTCAGAACACCACATGTGTGTTATATAAACACCACTTAAACCAAAATAGGGTAGAGGGGGCATTCCAGTTAGCCATTTTATGCTGTGTGCCACTTCATCGCAGCTCTGCGGATCTTGGCCTTGTCTCTCCAACCAACCGGGAGGACTATCAGTTGACCAACAGGCAGACACCTGAGTTTCTCCAAGTATGGGGTAGGGAGGTACGGACAGAAGGGCTAACATTGCTATGCTCACATGTTAGATGCTAGAAGTGAAGGTAGGAATTCTTAGACTTATGGTTATGTCAGGGGTGCTGGGACTGTTTATATGTTTTACTCTGATGGTCACAATCATAACTGTGTTATGTTTCATCTTCCTAATAATTGCAGCTCATGCCTTTTTACATAGACTGCAGCTGCTCCAATAAAATACATTGAAACCTATCATGCTTTTCTCTGTCTGTCTTTGCATGTGTGAGACATGTGTGAATGAGAGAAAGGTGTAAGATTTGGTCCACGACGACTTCCCTGAGGAGTCAGAGTTTCATGAGTCAGGCTGCCACAAATCACCTTTACTTTTCTAGGTTTAGGTAAGGTGCTGCTAGCTAGTCAAAAAGGTCAGGCTGACAGCTACCATTTAGTGTGGAACTGACTCAGTCACCCATACGTGGTGGTGCTGCCACCCGAAACCAAACAGTCTTCCCCAATGGTAAGAGTCCTACAACATGGCACCACCAATGTTGGTCAGGCACTAACTTAACTAATCGCTGAGTATTTCTGTCTCTCACATGCTAAGGGCACCCTAGTTACCTAATACAGAGATGTCAATGGTTTTAGGGAAATAGCTTTCTCAGCTAAATAGGTAGTAGCTATCTTAGGCTGTAGGCTTTTCAAGCTTGAACCTTAAAAGGATTTCTGCAAGTTGGTGTTTCTATCTCTGAACTTACTATTCTAAAATATGGCAGATCCTCAATGGGTTGCAATTCCAGTAAATAAGAGACACCCTCTTATACAACATTTATTAGCTCATGAACTCACTGAAGAGCGTAAGGATGTTACATTTGTGGTCAAGGCACACAATGTGTACAGAACAGAAATGTTCTATTCCTGGGTCACTTTTCCAGCAACATATGGAAATACACACACTTTCTACAATTACACAATAGCAAATACACCTGCACAATGCATGCCATATGCCTATTTAGAAATACCATTATCTTATCAAGAACACCAGAATTGCTTTGAAGGCGCCCTACCACACGTTGTAAAAAATGTTAGATTAAGTCCTTACGTAATTAATGACATACATGGCCAGAACTACCCACATGTACACCGCATCCTAATGTAGCAAATATGCCAGTAGTGAATTTATGCCACTTTTATAACAATTTAGTAGCTATAAAAATACTCCTAATACAATTTGTAATGCAGACTTTGAACACTGTCGAGCAAGGGCTGCTCGAGCAGCACCACATTTAGCTACAAATGGTAAAAATCCCACTACTGTGCATTAAAAAATGGGTGAGGTACCCACCAAGCATGAAGCAAGTCCATTTTGGTTAGCACAACAAAGAAATGCACTGGGAAAAGTGTTTTCCCTTACGGGACTCTCAGATAGACATAGAATTATTACAATGTGCATACCCTTTGGGATGGTTCCCTGAGTAGATAACTGTGCCACATGGGGTGTAGTATTTGCTGCAAATTACACTACCTCACACTGTCACTAACACTTGTGAATCCTCCGGAAGCATTAAAACAAATTCAAGATGAATACTGAACAGTCCAGGCTCTGAAATGGGAGATGCAATTAACAAGCAATTTTGCCAGTCTCCTCAATTGTATTAAGTAATCCTAAGGGGGAAGCAGTAGCATTGGCAGTAAGCCAGTGGCTTTGGGACGTTTATCAACAGAACCGGAACACAAGCATCCTAAGATTATCACTGAAACTTATAGCAGTATGGGTCAGGATAGTCTGGGAGCCAGAACAGGTAAACCAAAATTACAAGGTACACGGTAAATCCAATAAGGATAATATCAAACAAGAGGGTTCTAAAGAAACTCTGGGATACACACAAAAAAAAAAAAAGATAAACAAAAGCAAAGAGGAGAATCTTCATGTTCGGAGACCTCAGAAACCTACAACCTTAGAAATAGGGAAACTTTAAAAACTCCTGACAGATACCAATATACTGACACTCCCCCATCTCTTTCTTTCATGACTCCCCCAACGAATGCAGTGAGGGAGGAGAGGGTCAGATCACCAAAACAAGTATGCGAAACCGACAAAGGAGTCACAACGCTCATCGTAAGTTTTGGTTAAAATGGAAGAGAAAAAACCCCGATTCAAAAAGAAAAAGGTTGCAGCAATTTCTGCTAGACATGCCACCTATACGGAGAACCTTAATGAAGAACAGAATGTGGACAGGGACTCTGCTAGACAGCGCAGCTGAGGTCACAATAGTGTGCCAGATTCTTCCAGAACTTCTGGATGTGATACCAACTATTATTGACTTTCTTGAAGTCAAAACTGCAGACAGGCGCGTCTCCCCACCTGATAGGGTTTACAAACTAAGAATTTAAATTGAGGAAGACATTGAGCATACCATTAAAGTGGTCTTCCGGGGAAGATTAACACAAATTTACGACATACTATTGGCAGAAACAGATTGGCCACCTGAATTTGTATGTACACTCCCACAAGGGATAAATTTAATTTTGCCTTCTTTTTCAGTCCTTGTTCCAGGCGCAGTAAAAGAAGCTTAAGCTGCAGTTTGAGCATTGCGCAAGCAACAGCGGTGTAGGGCAATCATGTGGGGTGGGTTAGGGATTCCCCTGCCACCTTATACCTATATGTTCTGCTCCACAGATCTAACCTTAATGTCCCAATAAACATGAGATTAAAGCACCAGTGAGGGAAATTCTCTCACAACCGGACCATTCATACAGAATAGCCTTAGATTACAGACACTTAAACAGCCATACATGCACATTTGCCATACAAAATTCACATAGCACAGCCTTTACTGACAACATAGTGTGCAAAAAATACAAAACAACCTTGGAGTTTTCCAACAGTTTTTTCTGCCAATATCTAGCTCCTGGAAGCAGGGATTTAAGCACCTTCACATTGCTCAGCTCTCAAACAAAAATTTGTAGACTGCCTCAAGAGTATAAGAACAGTTCAGGATTGTTCTCAGTCCATGTAACATCAATATTGCATGATATTGATCCTGAGGTGTTGTCTTATGTTGATGACATCTATCTGACAGATGATGATCTAAACACACATTGCTTTAGGATTCGCCGCACAGGGCTACCAATTCAATTTAAAGAAAGCAGAAATTGCTTTTCTTGGTGTCCTCTTGTTAGGTTACAAACTATCAAGAGAGGGAAAGAGCCTGACACCACAATTCCTAGAAAAATGTGTGCAATTACAACCACCAAATACCATCATGAAACTACAGTAACTGCTGGGTTACTCTGATTTTGTCAGAACCTAGATTCCAAAATATGCAAAACGCATAAAAACACTCTGGCCCATATTTATACTTTTTGACGCAAAACTGCGCTAACGCAGTTTTGCGCCCAAAAAATTTGCGCCGGCTAACGCCATTCTGAAGCGCCATGCGGGCGCCGTATTTATTGAATGACGTTAACCGGCATTAGACGACCGGCGCTGCCTGGTGTGCGTGAAAAAAAAACACGTACACCAGGCAGCGCCGGCGTAGGGAAAAATGGCGTTTGGGCGTCCAAAAATGGGGCAAGTCAGGCTGAGGCAAAAAAATCGTCTTAACCCGATTTGCGCCATTTTTTTACGACGCCCATCCCCCATTGAAATGACTCCTGTCTTAACAAAGACAGGAGTCATGCCCCCTTGCCCAATGGCCATGCCCAGGGGAATTCTGTCCCCTGGGCATGGTCATTGGGCATAGTGGCATGTAGGGGGGCACAAATCAGGCCCCCCTATGCCACAAAGAAAAATAAAAAAAAATACTTACCTGGACTTACCTTAATGTCCCTGGGGTGGGTCCCTCCATCCTTGGGTGTCCTCCTGGGGTGGGCAAGGGTGGCAGGGGGTGTCCCTGGGGGCAGGGGAGGGCACCTCTGGGCTCATTCTGAGCCCACAGGTCCCTTAACGCCTGCCCTGACCCAGGCGCTAAAATCCGGCGCAAATGCGGTTTTTTTAGACCCGCCCACTCCCGGGCGTCATTTTTTGCCCGGGAGTATAAATCCGACGCAATAGCATCGCAGTCATTTTTTAAGACGGGAACGCCTACCTTGCATATCATTAACGCAAGGAAGGTGTTCACGCAAAAAAATGACGCTAATTCCATGAACTTTGGCGCTAGACGCGTCTAACGCCAAAGTATAAATATGGAGTTAGTTTTGCGTCGAATTTGCGTCGAACAAAACAACGCAAATTCAGCGCAAACGGAGTATAAATATGCCCCTCTGTGATTTAATTCATTCAGATTTCTCAAGCAAACATTGGACACCCACCCACACACTCATTCTCAGAGTATTACAGTTACACATCCTTCAAGCAAAACACTTGTCAACAAAACAAACTTGGTCGTTTGGGTAATTCCTGGTGCCATTGGGTTCACTTATGTTACACTCAATGAAGGTGACAATGTACCCATAGCATACAAATCACACTTGTACTCCAATGCTGAACAGCATTTTGCACCCACAGAAAAAATACAGACTGCTCTCCAGATGGCTGTCATAAAGGAGAGACCACTAGCCCAAGGGAAACACATTATTTATTGTCGTTACACCAATACCAGCCCATAGGGCTATCACTAACGCAAGTGTTCCAAACACAAAAGCATTACATTCATGATGGACTCAATGGGCTACCTCTCTGATGGCCACTGATGTTGATTATGTTTTTGATCCAAAAGTTCAGACCCAAGATTTCCTTCAACATGAACTTGAATACCACATTTCCACAAACATTCTGCCTCTTGAACAATTTTGAATCATCATTTACACAGATGGTTCTGCTCAACCAGCTGTAGGTACCAAACACCAATACTCTGCCACTTGCACAGCTGTTTACAGGGTAATGTCCTACAGGCAGACCCCAGGGGACTGAACAGCACAACTTGCAGAGCTTAAGGCACTAATCTTGGCACTAGAACACATGGATCCTGAACGTTCTACCTTGATTGTGTGTGATTTCTACTACTTTGTCCAGTCCTTCAATGAATATTTACGCTACTGGTACCTAAATGGGTTCAGAGACTTCAAAGGAAACACCATAAAACACAAATTACTGTGGGGAAAGGTACCAAATCTTAAAGAGAAGCTGCCATGTGCGCATGTAGTATATACATCAGTGTGTTGGAATATATTATGTAGGAAACAATTTGGCGGATGAAGCTGTTGTGTTGGCTCTCATTATGCTAAATGAGACTGCTGGATTTGGCCACTAGGCTGTGGGGAGCTAAGTCCAATTCCACACTGTGTGACAACTGTGGGCCTCACCCTTCTGGCCAGCTAGCAGTAACTCATCAGCACCTGAAAGTGGCAGTGATTTGTGGCAGCCATGCGCATGACATTCTGCTTTCTCAGCGAAACCATGGTGTAACAGAATTCATCCTTTTCTCTCAGTTACATTCATCTCAAACAAGCAGAAGCAGGAATTGGTTTGATGCACTTTATTGAATCAACTGCATTCTAGATAAAATGGCATGTACTGCAATGATTAGGATGATAAAACATAATAATGGCAATGCAGTGGCAAAGAAAGTGAAACATAAGAAAAGTCCCAGCATATTGTCAAAATGCTAAGTGTTGGACTCTCCCTGCCTATGCCACTAAGGTACTATTAGAGCATAGCAGTGTTATCCCTAATCCGCCCTTCAGGATCCCTAAGAAGACACTATCCCCCATACCTGAATATGGTAGTAACAAAGAGGACTATTGGTCAACTCTTCTCCCATGTAGGCAGAAAAGACGTCAAGTCTCAGCAGACAGCTGCAATGAAGCAACAGCATGTGGTAGCAATTCTCTGACTGGTATTCTCCCTCTAAAGTACTTGGGCAGAGAGATGTTTTATAATAAAACAGCTGGTGTTCTGAGAAAACCATCCTAATGTAAGAACATGTATGTTTCTCGTGAAGTTGCAAAGATTGCAGTGTTCCACTTTATACTGACAACAATATTGGGTACAGCCTTGAGCAGAGTACCGAATGAGAATGTTAGAGTAAGAAGAATGAAAATAGCTCCTGGGGTAAGAGTGCGTGAAATAAAAGAAATAAAACATCACAGCAGAATTAAACTCCTGTTCAGAAAATAAAATAAATTGTTATTAGGCTAAAGGGCACAAGCTGCAGGCATATGACTAAAATAACGTGCCCATAAAAGCTTAATAAAATAGCCTCATGACAAATCTACTGTAACTATGGCTTCTGTTGCTGAGATTACTCATTCTCAGATGAGACTGAATGATGAAACATTTGCTGCTGTGAAAGTTTCAGCTGACAGCAAGCCATTGCCAAAAATATATCCTGTAAAATATTCCTACCTCTTAAGTGCCCAAAACATTGCATTTACAACAATACTAAGGGTGGGTGATTGTGTGAACCCCAACCAAGACCAAAAATTAGATCTTATCAAAGCAGCGCATGAAGGGGTTGCTTCTGCCCATGCTGGTGTGACGGCTACCATCTTCCTATTGCAAAATTTTTTATTGGTGACCTGGTCTATACAAACAGACCAAGCAGTATGTCCTTAATTGTTACATTTGCCAACAAATTAAAGGGTCCACCATCAAACGCCCACCGCAGACACCTCTCTTAGTTTTCAACAAACCAATACAATGTGTCTACCTGGACCATTGTGGTCCATTACAACCTGATGGTGCATACAAATATATTCTAGTCACTGTTGATTCATGCTTCAGATTTCTATGGGAGTGGTCACAATGATCGGCTGGCGCTCTAATTGTTATTAAATATTTCCAAGTCTTCATCGGGACATAAGCAGTTGCAGCATTCCACTCGGACCAGGGCCCTGCCTTTGCCTTAGAGCATTCAGGGACACCATGGCAATGTGGGTGTTCAATTGCATTTCTCGTCTCCCTATCATCCAAAGGGAAACCTGATTGTGGAGTAGAAAAACCGAAACTTAAAATAATCCTTAACAGCTAGAGAAATAGATTCAGTTCGTAGTTGGCTTCATCACCTGTAAGGAGTCAAGAGAGCACTAAGTAAACTGCCCAGAAGGTCTTTGGAAGGACGTACCTCTTATGAAGTCCTTTTTGGGATACTATGGGGCTTATTTACAAGCCCCTTGCGCTGCCGATCTGTCACTTTTTCCCATAAAAAAGTGACGTGCCGGTGGCACAGTGGGGCTTGTAAATGGGCCCCTATGTACGTCCCAGATCTTGAAGGGCCTGGTGTGGTGGGGGCAGAAACACCTTTTGACATAACTGAATGTGTCATTATCTTGCAGAAATTACAATAGTTCGGTGATGAAAAGTAATCTGCACATGCCGCCACCTTGGGAATGAGGGATTTGCCACCAACATCTACAGGCTGGATTCCTAAAATTGGGGATGTAGTTCATGAAAAGGTACCTGTTCTTCACTGTAGTTGAGTTTGGCCCATCATTTAGCCCACCGGTTCCAGTCCTGGGAATACATGGTACCATAACTGTCATTCTACTATCGCTCCCTGGTTCCAAAGAAAGCTGTTTTGTTTCAATTCACAACGTCAAATTGTACCACGTGTCTGATCCTGCATAGTAGACCATGAGAACTCCTGAGTAGTTCCCGTACCCCTCTCACTGCCATCCAGGGGTTTCCTCTTGAAGCACTCGACTATGCTGAAATTATTTCCCTGAGCATGGGGAGGGCGGAGAAGGTACTTTTGTTGATTCCTGTAACTCCTCCATCAACGAGAAATGTCCAAAATTCAGATTGAATAGTTTATTATGAACCACCATTGGATACATCTACCAGTTCCGTTTCATTGGCAACGGCTCCAGTTTTTGCATAGACTACTTCTGGTTACCTTGCAGATATTTACAACTTTTCTTCAAATTCTTCAGCATAATCTACAGTATCTGTATCAATGGAACATAAGCTCTACATGTGGCTTAAACATAACTATTTGGTTGGTCCATGATATTATCTGTGGATACTTCTGACTTTGCTTGCCTTTCTGCTTTGGATCGGTTTTGTCATTGTTTTCCTTCTGCTGATACATGGTCATTATCTTCCTGAATGCTCTGTTGTTGAACTGCTGGATGAGCTTTTAAAACCTTGCCTATCCTCACATAAGGTCTGAGGAAACATGTTCCTTGTGAACATTTCAGCTGTTCCAGCTCCTGATGGGATTGTTTGGGCTAAAGAACCATTTGATATCTTTGGCCCTGCAGAAATGATTCAATTTCCACATGTTTTTAAAGTATCAATGAATTTTACTATTACACCAAGGGTTGTTTCTGTGGGGTGGATGTAAAACCAGTTGATTCTGTGCTTCTGAGCTTGAATGTTATACTGTATTTGAAAGTGAAGATGTTTGACAAACATGAATTATGGGGAAGTATTTTGTTATCACCACTACGGACATCATTTTCTGCACAGAGTTCCCAGAATAGTTTATAATTACACACAATAGGAACATTGCCCAACTCCACCAGTGGGAGTTCAAAAACATATGTAGAAAAGTTTTCTTATTTTACTGGACATAATGTTAAAAATGCTGAGCCTGATTATTTCAAATTTCCTCCTTCGAAAGCAAGAAAACCTCTACTAACAGACACCAAATTAATGTATTCACATTCCTTTGTTTCCCAGTTGGCTATAGAAGGCTATGAGTATTGGATGAAGTTGATGACCTAAAGTGTGTGGGGAACAAGAGATTGGAAAATACAGGGTACGGAACCTTTATTTAGAGCATGCCTTATTCCATTACAAATTATATTTCTCAATGACACCATACAATAAACACCTTGTTTAGGTTTGACAAAAATAACAGAAATGAATGCGTCCAGCATTCCCTCACCACCTAAATATGATAATTGGCAAGAGATTTTAAATGTAATTTAAGAACAGCTCAATGGTTGGGTTCAGAACGGCACCTTTAATTCAACACCTTCACGTCCCAACTGGTGGCTACTGTGGCCAGTAGACATAAAATGGTTGTAATGCATGTTTTGTTAACTGCACAAGAGACTTTAGAGCAAGCAAGATTGACCCTTGTTACATCACCACACAACACTCTGATATTGGGACAACATAGACCATGGGCAAACTTTGGCAACAACGGTTCAAATCTTCCACATCAACAGCTGTAAGAGAACACCTTAGTCTCCTTTCAGAAGATGTAGACTTACAAGCTTTCTTGTTAGGTCCCAGAAAATCATTCACAAAGCGTTTCATATATGCACAATATAATGAAATATGCAAGCTTTCGCAAAAGGATGCTGCAGCCCTGTTAAGGCAAATAGATCAGGGAAGGTTGGAGAAAGCTCTAGCCGTTGTTGATAATGGTATGAACACATTGTCCAACTGCTTTTACACACTAAACAACATTGTTTCTTCTGCAATTGGTACTATTCAAAATGATATGTCATTTTTAATTTAGGGACAAAGTCAGCTTTGGGCCATCATTTTTCAGCTGAGTTGGGCAAGAAAACAAAAGATATTGGCTAAGAAAGAAGCTAGTAATATCATGCTTAACGTCGAAAAGTCAGAAAAGTTGCCTTTTACCGTGGCAGATATTCCATCATCAGTGTGGTTAATACATGCAGTGATAAATCTGCCCATTTCAGCATTTCAATTCACTTTGTGTTTAAAACATTTTCCTGTAGGCAGATTTGAACAGCTAGGAAACAGTTACATCCATGAGGTGTGGGAGTTACCTTATGATTACAAATGCTTCAATGGCATGAAAGACGTCTTTCTTAATGGTAGTGAATGCAAGACTTCTGTATGCCAGTCTATGAACAGTTGACCTTGCATGGAGCGTGCAATGCTTCAGTCGTAAATTTGGCTTGCTATCTGAAGGGTATTCTCATGCCTTTGATTAACCCTGTGTTTCAGTTGCTTTCTAATGAGAGTTACTTAATGCTGAGCGATCAAGGCTGCTGTGGGGCGAGCCCAGGTGTTCCTTATATGATTTCAGTCTGTAAAATTGTAACTTGTTGCAGGAATGTACTTTTTACCCCGTGTATGAGATAAAAGTAGCAGACATATGGTCTCATATTGCTACTTAGAATCTACATTTTGACAAGCTGAGCAGACTTAAAGGTATTTTGTTTTCACATGGCTCTCATATCAGCCCACAAAACCTTTGACCTCCAAGTTGCAAGGTTCTCCACAGTGATGCAGTCCCTTCTAAAAAATACCAACTTTCCTAAACATTCAGGTGAATTGATAGGTCTCATTTTTAATGCATCTAACACTGCTGGGATTGTACACTTTTTTTTCAGGCTGTTGCTTCTGGCTTTGTGAGCACTTTCCAGGCTGCCTTTAGAGTTATACCTTCAGCCAACCATTCACTATTTTTGAGTGTTTTTGGAGGATTCCCAAAAACTTTGGCATTGATTGGCGGTATCCTGCTATTGCTATTTTTGATTTGCAATGGCTGCCCCATCTCAACAATAAGAAATGATAGCGGTCCCACCAGCCAACCTGTGTCATGATCGCATGATGCAGTACTGTGGAACATTATACTTAGAAGAACTGGACAGGAACTGTTCACTGTCATTTCAACTGGTCCTTGATTGTATGCAGCCCACTTTTGCTGCTTATGGTGCCCCTTTGAAACTGCACTAGAGGAATTGTCATGCCCTACAACATGTACCATCTATGGATGTAAATATGAACATGTTCTTGATGAGGGTTCATTGCCGTACTTATCCAATGAGAACATGGCTGTTGTGGGATGCCTTCTATGAGCCACCCTTCATGGATTTGCTGGCTTCTGGTGCTTCAACATCTATCACTGCATGAAACGCTGCCTCCTCGGCCTAATCTATAGCTGAGACAACAGAACAAGTATGCTCCTTTCATCTTTTGTCTGATATGCTGGTCAGACAAAAGATGAAAGGATTACATCACTATCAATGACATCGGAGATTTCCTGAGGGATGATGATTACTGGTAAATTTGACATTTGGTATTTTTTATTCAAATTCATTTTTTGTTCAAATTCTAAATTGCCCTTTGAATTTGGCCAGTCTTCAGCTTGCCCTAATTGTGAACTTAGACATTGTATCTCTTTATTGTATATTTTTAGCTTGCTTTTAAATAGTAGTTTTTGCATAGGTTATTTTAGGTCTTGGAACTAGTAATCCCCAGGGTGGCACTGCATGCAGCACTACCCTGGCGGATTAGGACCGCCGCCACCGCCAGCCCCTCCTGTGGAGAGAAACTGGCGGTGCCGGCGGTTTGACCGTGGCTCCTATGCCATGGTCATAATGTGGTGGTCTGACCACTGCCAAAGCGGTCGGAACCACCGCTTCCCCTCTGTGAATGGTGAACATTTTTAAGAGTGGACCACTGCTTAATCTTAAAACATGTTGTAACAATTTAGCTTTCCTTTTTTAAAAGCATCCTGTTTTTCTTTTAGGAAAACTGGATGTATGTGAAAAATTATTTAAAAGCAATTACAGACATAGCGGTTTGCTGACCCCCAGCAGGCCGCTAAGCCCATGATTGTAGCCAATCATAGTAGGCCACAATTTGTGATGTACCTCATTAATATTTATGAGATAGGTTGAATTGGAAGCCACTATGATTATTTATTTTGTGAACCAATTGATTAGAACATAGGTCAGTTTGCAAAATTTGAATGCAGTGAGTAAACATTGGTGCACAAGTTTCAACCTCTTTTACCTAATACATTCTTTGTACATGTGGCTGCTTATTATTTTAGCTCAGCGTTATCCTTCAGATGTGCACAGTTTCTAAATTAGTGCATTTACCTTTCTGCAATTTATCGAAATTTAGCATGCTAAGCATCTGGCGTATAACTGATTCTAGTACACACAGATTATGATGTTACAGCTCAACTATAAGTAATTACAGTTTAACTTTTTACAGATGACTAGAAATGTCACAACTCATCTGCAATAAGGATATTAGACACAGGGGCATATTTATACTCCGTTTGCGCCGGAATTGCGTCGTTTTTTTTGACGCAATTTAGACGCAAAACTAACTCCATATTTATACTTTGGCGTTAGACGCGTCTAGCGCCAAAGTCCATGGAGTTTGCGTCATTTTTTAGAGTGGACACCTACTTTGCGTTAATTATATGCAAGGTAGGCGTTCCCGTCTAAAAAATCGACTCCGAGGCATGCGCGTCGGATTTATACTCCCGGGCAAAAATCACGCCCAGGAGTGGGCGGGTCAAAAAAAATGACGTACGGCCGCTTTTGCGCCGTTTTTTAGCGCCTGCAAAAGGCAGGTGGTAAGGGACCTGTGGGCTCTGAAGGAGCCCAGAGGTGCCCTCCCATGCCCCCAGGGACACCCCCTGTCACCCTTGCCCACCCCAGGAGGACACCCAAGGATGGAGGGACCCATCCCAGGGACATTAAGGTAAGTTCAGGTAAGTGTTTTTTTTCATTTTTTTTTGTGGCATAGGGGGGCCTGATTTGTGCCCCCCTACATGCCACTATGCCCAATGACCATGCCCAGGGGACATAAGTCCCCTGGGCATGGCCATTGGGCAAGGGGGCATGACTCCTGTCTTTGCTAAGACAGGAGTCATTTCTATGAGGGTTGGGAGTCGAAAAAAATGGCGCAAATCGGGTTGAGGCGAAAAAATTGCCTCAACCTGACTTGCCCCATTTCTTGACGCCCAAGCTCCATTTTCCCCTACGCCGGCGCTGCCTGGTGTACGTCGTTTTTTTTAACGCACACCAGACGGCGCCGGCGGCTAACGCCGGCTAACGTCATTCAATAAATACGGCGCCCGCATGGCGCTTCAGAATGACGTTAGCCGGCGCTAATTTTTTTGACGCAAAACTGCGTTAGCGCAGTTTTGCGTCAAAAAGTATAAATATGGGCCACAGTTTTTTTAAACTGGGACTGCAAGCTGCCATGTATTTTAGATGAATAATACACAGGAATTTATTGAGTAGGTAGACGTGAAATATATGTTTTAATTCCACTAGGATTTCCTTATCCCACTTGTCGTCTACTTGTTACCGATCCTGTGTAGAATTCGTAAAAGACCAAGGCCTTCATTACAACCTTGGTGGTCGGTAATACTGCCAACAGGCTGGCAGTAAAAAAAAAATTGAATTATGACCATGGCGGAAACCGCCAACACAGACAGCCACTTTAACACTCTGACCGCCACGGCGGTAGCAACAAACACCGCGGTGGTAACCGCCAAAAGCCAGGCGGAAGACAATGTACCACCCACAGTAATATGAGAGGCCAATCTGCAAGCTTTTCCGGGGCGGTACCAACGCCATCAAAAGCACGGCGGAAACAGTACACAGAAGGGCAGCAACTCACCTCTCGACACTCAGGGAAGAACCACGACGCCATGGAGCCCGAGCTGCACATTTTTCCAGTGCTGGTCTACCTCCTCATACACCAGGAACACAAACGAGGGTGAAGACCACCATGGTGAGTACCGCACCTAGCACACAAGGGAGGGGGGAAGAGAGTGACACAAACACGCAACACCCCCAACTCCACCCACAACACCATACACACAAACAGATGCAACAACATTACATATACACCCCGTATCCCTCAGGACAAAAGGAATTGATTAAATTGAGTGTAATAGTACAATATTAGATAAATACGTCCTTAAAGCAATAAACAGTATGTACAATATATACAAATGGAGGGACAATGCCCACTCCAAAATGTCCATGGCCCACGGGACCATAACACATAGCCTAAGGCCACATTTGACTCCTGCCTCAATATGGAGAGAACACTGCAGGGGCATCAAGTTGAAAACTGACAGGCACCTCAGGGGGACGGGGAATGGGGGGGCACCTCAGCCGGAAGATGGTACAACGCCACTTCTCCTGGAGTGGGCTACATGCCCACTGCTTGGTCCTGGGGAGTGCAAAGCCACAGTCTCTCAAGTGGGTGCTTTGCCCACTGCTTGGTCCTGGGTAGTGCAAAGCCACAGTCTCTCAAGTGGGTGCTTTGCCCACTACTTGGTCCTGGGGAGTGCAAAGCCACAGTCTCTCTAGTGGATGCCTTCTTCCACTGGTTCTGGAGGGGGCTTTGTGCCCAGTGTGCTATATCCTGGCAAGGAGGGGGTGAGTGGATGCCTTCTTTCACCGGTTCTGGAGGGGGCTTTGTGCCCAGTGTGCTTTATCCTGGCAAGGAGGGTGTGAGTGGATGCCTTCTTCCACTGGTTCTGGAGGGGGCTTTGTGCCCAGTGTGCTTCATCCTGGCAAGGAGGGGGTGAGTGGATGCCTTCTTCCACTGGTTCTGGAGGGGGCTTGTGCCCAGTGTGCTTCATCCTGGTAAGGAGGGGGTGAGTGGATGCCTTCTTCTACTGGTTCTGGAGGGGGATTTGTGCCCAGTGTGCTTAATCTTGGATGGTGCAAGGTCGCAGTCTCTCATCTGGGTGTCACACCTACAGGTGTTGCAGGGGCCAGGACGCACTGCAGCCCAGGTAGTCACGACTATACAGTGCTCGCCGGTGATGACCGCTGCTCAGTGGATGGCAGTTGTGGTGCAGGTGGCAGTGCTGTCAGTGGTGGGTGGAGGCTCCAGCCCTTCCCCTGCAGACTCAGACAGCTGCCCACTGGGGCTGCTGCTTCTGGTAGTGGTGCTGGTGGCGGTGCAGGTGGCGGTGCTGGTGGCGGTGCAGGTGGTGGTGCTCGATGTGGTGCAGGTGGCAGTGGTGCAGGTGGCGTTGCTGGCTGCGGTGCTGGTGGAAGTGCTGTCAGTGGTGGGGGGAGGCTCCAGCCCTTCCCCTGCAGCCTCAGACAGCTGAAGTGCCATGGCTGGTGTTGTTTGCCCCTTCCTGCCCTTGGCAGATGGTGGTGCCTTCTTGCTTCTGCCAGCTGGTGTTCCCTTACTGCCCTTGCCGGCTGGTGGTGCCCCTTGCTCGCTGGTGTCCTCTTCTTGCCCTTGCTAGGTTGTGGCCCCTTCTTGCCCTTGGCAGGTGGTGCAGGCACACTGGCTGTGCTGACGGGTGCCTCCTTGGAGCTTCTCACACCTGCAGTAGCAGCAGAAACTACAGTGGCTGTGGACTGGGTGGCTGAGGTGCTGGGCTGGGTTCTGACCACCCTGGCCCGAAGTGAAGGACCGGGGGAGGGGCAGGGAATAGGTCAAGGGTGGCGAGGAAAAGCTTCTTAGGGACACTAGGACGGGAAGAGGGTGAAGGTTTGGGAGTGGAGGAAGACGGAGTGGTTGTAGGAGGTGTCCGTTTGCTGTGTTTGGGTGCAGGTGCATGGGCTGGATGCTGTTGTGAGGTGGATGGCTGTTGGGTGTCTGAGTGCTTGTGTTTGTGTTCTTTGGAAGGAAGGGTCACAGACACAGTAGGAGAGGACACAGGGGAAGTGTGCATGGATGTGGGGGTGGTGACTGCCAGTGAGGAGCGTGTAGTGATATGTGTGCTGGTGATGGAGGTAGTGGATGAGGATCTAGTGCATGCAGGTGTGAATGGAGACGCCACTGGGAGGGAGTTGGACGAGGAGGAGGGAGACACAGTGGAGGCAGTGGATGTTGGTGTGTCTGCATCTGGATGGTGCTTGTGTGAGTGCCTGTGGGATGAAGTGTGGTGCTTGTGTTTGCCTGAGCCACTTCTGTGTGATGATTTTGGTGAATGCAGGTCTGAAGGTGTGCTTGGGATAGGCTGGGGTTGAGGGGACTGGGTAGAGGAAGTTGGAGGCTAGAGACAAGTACAATGGCTGTCACCATTGAGTTGGCCAGAGTCTGGAATGCTCTCTGTTGGGCCGCCAGAGTGAATGCCCTCCAGGCATGCATTTGTTTGTTGCAAATGCCCTGCTAGACCCTGGATGGCATTCAGTATGGTTGACTGCCCAACAGAGAGGGATCTCAAGAAGTCAATAGCCTCCTCACTGAGGGCAGCAGGGCTGACTGGGGCAGGGCCTGAGGTGCCTGGGGCGAAGGAGATGCCCACCCTCCTGGGTGAGCAGGATTGGGGAACACGCTGAGGGGCTGCTGGGAGGGCGGTGCTGGTATGGGGGTGGCAGCTGTACCTGTAGTTGGGGTGGGCACAGAGGTGTCCACCACCGCCAGGGAGCTCCCATCGGAGGTGAAGTCGCTGTCGGTACTGTCCCCTCCTATCTCCGTCGTGGTGCTCCCCTCACCCTCTGTTCCACTGGTGCCCTCACCATCCATGAATTTCGGCCTCCAGGCCCATATGGGATGCAGCTCCCTCAGTCGCCAGTGCCTCTGCTCCTCTGTCAGAGTCACCAGATTCTCGGGGTCTGCGCACATTCCCAACACGCCCACCACTGAACAGCTCCAAGACTCTTATAGATAAATCACAGAGGCTAAGAGAGTTCAAGAGGGGAAGAGGGGATTAGGAAGGGAAACAGCTGGGAAGGAGACCTGTAGTAAGAAAAAGGTTAGAACACACAATATGAAAATTATATCTCCTGAAATCAATACTAGACTATGATTCTAAGCATAGTCATTCTGAAAACATGAACAATCTAAAAATTAAGTTTAAAATGACTAAGTTTCAAGATGGCCGGATACCTGTAAGGGAATCAAGATGGATTAAATGAAAACTTTCTTATTCAAGTACTTTCCTTTACATGAGAATCAGAAAAATATTCTGACTAAATTTTAAACCAGTCATATAAATCCTTTTTTGAGAATGCATACTAGGACCATAGAATATTGCATCTAGAAACTCTGATCTTCTGTGTACTCTTAAAATGTTTCAACACAAATTGCGCATATTGTAGATTTATGTATATATATATATTTATGTATATATATATATGTAGAATCTACAATATATACTATATATATATATAGTAAACACCATAAAAGGATTGTGCACCATAAATAACACACTATGGATTCAGGAAAACAAATCACATAACTTGTCAACTCGAATATTACATGATAAATATCTTAGAATAGTGGCATACATTAAACTCGAGGAGAGAATCATGCGTCTTGGCGATTCGAGTGTCACCATGTAAAATGCCAAGAAATGGTAGTACGCAATGAATATCAAAGTCAAATCATCATTAAACGAACCGCGCGTCTTGCCGATTCGTAAACCACAATGTAAATGCCAAGAAATAACAGCTCACAATGAAGAACAAGATCAAAGTACAATTAAACGAATCGCGCATCTTTTGCCGATTCTTAAGCCACCATGTAAATGTCAAGAAATGGTAGCGCGCAATGAACAACAAAGTTAAAACACCATAAAACGAATCGCGTGTCCTGCCGATTCGCAAGTCACCCTGCAAATGTCACAAACACTCAAGCGCATATTTCACATGCGCAAAGTACTCTGTCAAATCATAAAAGAATTAGGCCCAAGAACATGAGAGTTCTCGATAACGGCGTCAGGAGGCCAGCCCAACCATCGTCTTACCGCCCAGAACAAGGATCTCCAAAGAAGAATGAAAGTCAGATGTCTGGAAGATCAAATAGGCCACCGGGACAGGAGCTCAGGAAGTAGCTGCTGCTCTGCACCAGGACCTCTGAATAGTGAGCACTTGGAGCTGGGCTGGCTCCTTTTTATAGAGTCTTGGCCCAGCCCACAACCACACCCAGGCATGTTGCAGGGAAAGTCTCTAGAAGGCCCTGGAAAGGGACCACACCCTGACACACTCTGAAAGCCTGCAGCAATACATTGCAAATGAACAGCATTTGTAAGCACATTAAAAATGAGTCTTCAGGATTGAACTCTGCAATGCAAAAGGTTAAACAACAACATATCAGCACAATGCATAAATTACGTTGTTTTGAGAGTGCTGGGTTTTTGCATTCTAGTCGCCAATAGAGCGCACACTGCCCTGGTGTTGACATCTGCCAAATGATGCTGATGCACATAAGGACAGGGTGACAAAACAAAAAGTGGGGGGGAGACAGAGAATACACTTGGTCAATGCCAGCAACAACACTACCGTTGGGGTACACAACTCACAGGGAACAGCCCTAGGCACTAGGCCATGCACTACCAGCTACAATGCTAGTCACCAGGCCATGAGGTACAATGCCTAACGCCAGTAGCTGCACACCTGAAACCCACAGGACCCTGCCCAGTAGTAGATGCCCACTAACATAGTTGGGGTTGGAGTACATCTGAGCTTGCCCATCATGGAACCTACCCTGCCATGTTCGCCCTGGCCTAGGGGCACCCACAGCCCACATCCCCCACCCAAGTAACAAGTTAACACGCGCAAAGTCATGATTCTGAATCTGTACTCACCCCCTTGTGACTGCTGTGATGCCTTCAAGCGCACATCCAACTCCAGATAGGCCACCGCCAGGATACGGAACATCAGGGGGGTCAGGGTACGACGGCCACCCCTTCCTCGTTGGGAGGCCAGCCCCAGCTGGGCCTCCACCGTCTTCCTTGCCCAGCGGCGCAGGTCCTCCCACCGTTTGCGGCAGTGGTAACTCCGCCTGTCAAAGACCCCCAGGGTCCGCACCTCCTTGGCGATGCCACGCCAAATACCCTTTTTCTGATGGCCGCTGACCTGCAGAAAAAGATACAGCAGAAAAGGTATTATTCATACCGTCTGGACTGTCATACTCATGGCCCAACATATCCCTCCAATCCCCTTATGCATTTACATTGACCACCATAAAGGCAGCACTCTGCCCAGGACCTCTCAGCCCCCCCACTACATGAGGGTTACACACACAGCACTCCATACATTCATGCCCCACGCATCATGCTCACAGTGTGCTCACCTGTTGGTCTGGAGGACCATAAAGTAAACGGTACTGGGGTAGGACCCCATCTACCAGTCTCTCTAACTCCTCCGAACTGAAGAAAGGGGCCCTTCACAGAGCCACTCAAGCCATGGTCGCTTCCAGACACAGGTCACAGCAGCACTTGCAGTGTAGGTCTTCTCCTGTTGAAGGTCAGGTAGCAAGTAAGTGAACAGATAGAAAATGGCAGTCACGTCAGCGGCGGTGCGTACCGTCACCGCCGGCGTACATCACCATTGGCTCCTGGAACCCGTAGGCCTCAATGATAACCAATGCGGTGTTGCACGGCGGTCATCGACCGCCGCCCGCAACGGCACACAACGCCAGTGGAATTACCTCAGTTCCACTTGTCCCTCCTCACAGGTCAGGCGACCGCCATTTCAGGGGGGCACAGGCCATGGCACCTAACTGCATCACAGCAGACATAGGCACATCAACGGACATACAAGTTCACATACTGTTTCTGTAAAACAAAAATAGCATATTAATCTCAGTATATGTTTGAATATGACCTTCTGCTTACCGTTTTTCACCCTAGAGTTCAACTGCTGAGGATGAATAGGAGATGGAAACATACCCCCGTGTACAGACCCCTGGTGGACCTGGCAACAATGGAGGACAGGCACATTATCCTAACCTACAGACGATAGGGCCACAATCCAAGAGCTGTGTGCCCAATTGGAGCCAGACCTGATTTCAGCTATCCACCACCCCACAGGTATCCCCCCTCTAGTGTAGGTCCTGTCAGTGCTCCATTTCTTGGCAAGTGGTTCCTTCCAAGCGAGAGTGGCCATGGCATCAGCGATGTCACAGCCTATGTTCTCAAACGTGCTTACCAGAGTGTTGTCTCCCCTGATGAAACACATGTGCAGCTACATCGTATTCCCCCAGGTGGAGGTTTTGGCCTCAGTGAAGGCTGACATCTATGCAATGGGCATATCCCCAACATCATTGGTGATATTAATGGTACACATATTGCCTTTGTCCCCCCCCACGGAGAAATGAACAGGTGTTCAGAAATCGAAAGAGCTTTCACTCTCTAAATGTGCAGATGGTGTGTTTGGCGGACCAGTACATCTCCCATGTCAATGCAAAGTATCCTGGCTCTGTGCATGATGCCTTTATCTTGAGGAATAGTGGCATCCCATATCTGATGTCTCAACTCCAGAGGCACAGGGTGTGGCTAATAGGTGAGCCTATGGTCCCCACCCAGTTGATGTAGGTATATGGGTGTGGGTTTGGCCCTAAGGGTGAGTGTCTGGCTAACAGGTATCCCTCGATATTTTCAGTGACTCTGGTTACCCCAACCTTTCATTGCTACTGACCCCAGTGAGGAATGCCAGGGCAAGGGCAGAGGAATGTTACAATGAGGCATATGGGCGAACAAGGAGGATCATTGAGCGCACCTTTGGCCTCCTGAAGGCCAGATTCCTGTGTCTCCATCTGACAGGTGGAGCCCTCTACTACTCACCCAAGAAGGTGCGCCAGATCATCGTTGCATGTTGCATGTTGCACAACCTGGCCTTGAGACGCCAGGTGCCTTTTCTGCAGGAGGTTGAGGCTGGAGATGGTCGAGTGGCAACTGTGGAGCCTGTGGACAGTGAGGAAGAGGAGGCAGAGGAAGAGGATGTGGACAACAAAACTACTATAATTCAACAGTACTTCCAGTGACACACAGGTAAGACACTGTAACTTCACCTTCCATTGCATTGTTGTGTTGGACATTGTACATGGCAGCCTGAATATCCGATTTCTACGCCCACTTACTGTACCCTTTGGCATCTCTAGTTTAAGACATCTGTGCCCCACTCTGGCTCCTGGTGTGTTTACTGCTGCCCATTACAGGTCATACCTATGTATATGTAACTGTACATTTGAATTGCATTGTTTATAGCTTGTTAAACTAATACATTTTTCAATCAATTGACAGACTCCATACTTGTATTAGTTCCAAGGGTGTTTATTTCTGTGATAATAAGTGTAGGGGGGATTGCAATGGGCTGTGTTGATGGTGGAGGAATGTCCAGGGTAAAGTTCCAGTCTATTTATATCACAGGTGCATTGCCCAAGGGGGCATAGGAAGTATAGCAATGGCAGTTGAAGGTGGGCAGGGTGACAGAATAGAACACAAGGGTGACATTCAGGGGAGTCTTATATCCTGGCGGGGGTCTTGGCAATGTTCTCTGGCTTCTGCCTGGATCTCAGGGACCTTTTGCATGGTGGTTCTCCTTCTGCAGGGGGTGGGGTGCTGGTGGCCTGTTGTTCCAGTGGCGGGACCTCCTGTCCACTAGTGTCAGTGGAGGTGAAAGGCTGTTCATCAGTGTGGCTAGTGTCAGAGGCCCGTTGGTGTGCCACTGCCTCCCTCATGGTGTTGGCAATGTTTGCCTGACCAGGTTGGTTTGGATGTCTCTCAGGTCCTCCCTGATTCCCAGGTACTGTCCCCCCTGCAGCCGCTTGGTGTCCTGCAGCTTGGCCAGTGTCTGGCCCATAGTCTCCTGGGAATGGTAGTATGTACCCAGGATGTTGGTGAGTGCCTTGTGGAGAGTCGGTTCCCTGGGTCTGTCCTCCCCCTGTCGCACAGCAGTCCTCCCAGCTTTCCTGTTGTCCTGTGCCTCTGTGCCCTGAACCGTGTGCCCACTGCCACTGACCCCAGCTCCCTCATCGTCCTGTGTTTGTGAGGTTGCCTGGGATCCCTGTAGTGATGGACACACTGCTGATTGACGTGTCCTGGGGACAGAGGTATGGGCTGCTGGCCTGAGGGGGGAGGCTCTGTGGTGGTTTGAGAATGTGGCTGGGTCACCGACTGTCCAGAGGTCCCTGATGGGCCAGGTTGGTCATCGAGATCCAGGCGTGCAGAGTTGCTGTCATCACTGTGGGCCTCTTCTGTGGGGGGACTGGATGTTGCTGGCACCTCCTCTCCGGTGACATTGTGTGGGGGTCCTGTGAGGATGTAAATGCAGTGTTATTGTTTCAGCGTGTGACATCTTGTGCATGGGTATGTTCCCCTCTATTGTTGTTATTGCCCTGGCAACTTTGGCTTGTGTGAGTTGTGATTTGGTTGGCTAAGTGATTGTGACTAGTGTGCATGCTGTGGTGATGGGTGTCCATGCAGGTCTGTGATGGGGGTCCATGCATTGGTGTAGCATGCAGGGCTTGTTATTAGGATGGGTAGCTTGTGATGGTGGGGTGTATGTGAGGTGGTGGAGAAATGGGGGTGAGGGTAGGAGTTTGTGATGGCATGCAGGTAGGGGGGGATAAAGTAGTAAAGATTTGACTTACCAGAGTCCAGTCCTCTTGCTACTCCTGCCAGGCCCTCAGGATGCATGATCGCCAAGACTTGCTCCTCCCATGTTGTTAGTTGTGGGGGAGGAGGTGGGGGTCCACCGCCAGTCCTCTGTACAGCTATCTGGTGTCTTGCTACCTCAGAACGCACCTTCCCCCGTAGGTCGTTCCACCTCTTCCTGATGTCATCCCTTGTTCTGGGGTGCTGTCCCACGGCGTTGACCCTGTCCATGACTCTCTGCCATAGCGCCATCTTCCTAGCAATGGAAGTCTGCTGCACCTATGATCTGAATAGCTGTGGCTCTACCCGGATGATTTCCTTCACCATGGCCCTTAGCTCCTCCTCTGAGAACCTGGGGTGTCTTTGTGGTGCCATGGGTGTAGTGTGAGTGGTGTGTGTGTGAGGGTGTGTGGGGTGATGTGTTGGGGTGTGTGCCGTGAGGTGCCTGGATGGTGTATGGGTGTATGGGTGTTTTGTGGCTCTGGGTGCTCCTGGCTTGTCTCTCTCTCAGTTGTCAATTGTTTTTGTCGTAAAGGGTTGTGGGTAGTGTGTGTGTGTGTTTTATACTGGTGTGGGTGTGTGGGTGTGGTGTGTGTATGTGTGTCAGGTATGTGTAGTTTGAATTGTCCAATGTGGTGTTGTTTTGTTCGTGTGTGTGTATTTTGAGCGCAGCGGTATGTACCGCCAATGGTTTACCGCGGTTGAATGCCCGCTGCCGTGATTTGTGGTTCAAGATGCTGTGGGTGTATTTCTGTTGGAGTAACGGTGTGGGTTTTGGTACCACCATTTTATCACTGACCTTTGGGCTGGCGGACTTGTGTGTGTGTCTGTATAGTGGCAGATTTCTATGTGTGGGTCATAATACGCGTAGCGGTATACCGCCACGGTCACGGTATATTGGCAGCAGTCAGCATGGCGGTAAGCGGCACTTACCGCCAATGTCATAATGGGGGCCTAACTGTTTTGTTTTTCCTTGGGTTTTTCTGTTGTTTTAAAAAGGGGGCTCTATAGGGATGTAGTAATTAAGGTGGCTTCCTCTTTAAACGTTTTTCTTTGTATTTACTTTTTTTTAAAACCAGCAGACTTTGGAAGAGTTATGTGATCTTCTCTTCTTCACCCAAGAATTATATAGAATTCATGTTGTTAGAAAACCCACCCTCCGTTGCACTTCTCCTTGTCCTTGCATAGGTGGGAACACAGAGAGAGAGAGACTTGTCTCTGGTTTGGATTGTATTGGGGAAAGAAGAAGGTAGATCTCTGTACCTTTGAAGTGTAGCTTCCACCCATCTTCTCCTGTAGGTGGATAAACCTAATGGCGTCTTTTGAAACATCAATGAAAAAGTCCTAGCTGGACAACAATCTAGGTGAGACCGCTGCCATCAACAAGCACACATCTCTGTTTCTACTGGAGGAACCAGCGCTATCCAGAAGGATTGATTCTGACCTGGCAGCGAGGGAAATCCTGGTACTCGTCCCAGTGTCAATAGCTAAATGTTACACGTTATCGTTCATAAAGAGTCCTTAATGCATAACCTTTTATGAGCAAGAGCCTCAAAACTATTTGTATTTCCTAAAACAGTCTCCCTAGAGTTTAATCTTTTTATAGTGTCATGTGCCCAAATATATTTGTTTTTTTCATTTATTTAGTGAATGTCATAGAAGTTAGAAAGTTCATCATGAATTGAACTTTAGGCATTTTTAATGGATCCAATATTAGCTATGACTTTTGAGATTTCAATGCATTTTGAACCTTTGAAAGGTCCTTTGTCAGGGAATGTATTGTCACACATTTAAAATGGGTTGGACCGTTCAATCCAAAGCACCAACATGGCATGTCCTGCCTGCTGTGTCAAATCAACATTGATAATTTGCTCCTCTCTAGTACATTTGCTCCTCTTCCGTACAGCCACGAAGGGGTGTCATGATGTCCATCTGCATCAGTTTTATAGCTGCAAGTAAATTTAAAAGACCTGAGGTGGACTGAGTGGTCTCTCTGTTTCTGAGGTCCTTCCTGAGCACCAGGTCCCTTTAATTTGGGGTGTAAGGTCAGCCACGTGGTGCCGCATGGAGCTCACATCACTTCAATGCTCGGAAGCCAGCAACCCTCCTTTTGTATCGACAGGCAGTTCAAGGGAGGTGAGTTGATTAATGTGCAGGCTAGAAGTGGCATGGAATTCAGCACAAACAGTGAGTACTGCTTTACGTGGGCTCTCTGACCCATTCTATTTTACAGGTCAGTGTTACTGCCAACTCTAATTGATCGCAAGCACATTCTCCAACTCCACTATCTGCTGCTTTCATAAAGGGTTTTACTTCCCTCCCCCAGGGGACACTGAGTAACCATGTAGGGCTTCTTTCCCACTTCCAATATCTCAGAAGCTTAGTACTGCAGTGTTTCTACTTGCACAGCTGGGGGGCACTGGAAGAGTGGACTTGAGTGTGGCTGGCCCCCATACATCATCACTGCCTCAGCTGAAGTTGGTTTATCTGGTTTCCTTTTGAGCCGTTGAGCTCTGCAAGCACATTATCATCATCACTGTCGCCTGAGGGTCCAGCAGCTTTGTGGGAGAGGCAAGGTAGCAGCACTTTGGGAGAGCTTAAACAGCAGGAGGTCTTCCTTCCTGGCTCTTGCTGGAGCTTGCTGGGTTCCAAAAGTATGGTACTTTAACAAAAGGGAGTACCAGGATGGTGGAGGGGTGGTTAGGCTTTAGGGTTAGCATATTACATTGGCGAATGAGTAGTTGTGGCTGGTTATTAAGTTATATAGAAGTGGAGCAAGTGGGCAGATTGTGTTGGGCAAGAAGATAAGATGGGAAGTGAAATTGACAGATTCGTAAAGAAAGGAAAGAGAGGGGAAGAGAGTTCCAGTAGGAAGGGGAGTAAAGGAACTTTCTTTGCCTGAGGGAGAGGTGGAACAGGCCACTTTAGCAGGGTTGACTGCTTTATGAAAACTGCACAAAAAGTGTGAATTCCTAAAGCAAGAGGTGAAGGACCACAGAAGGAGAAAGACTACTGTATAGGAAAAGACAGTGACAGAGGATGGCTTTGTAGTGGAGCAGGTGAAAGCCGGGTTGCAGAGGCATGAGAAGTCAGGTAAGGAGGCAGTATGAGATTTTATGGTGCAATATGTTGACAGGTTACTGGTGCATAGGTCAGGTGGCATAGTTACTTCAGCGACACATGTTCCCAAGGAGTAGGAGAAGAAAGAGGTAAAGCTGGAGTATTTTTCATGTTTGACTTGTTTCCAGGAGAGGGCCACGTGGGAGATTACCTTCAGGTGTAACTAAGACTTGGGTAGAGCCAAACAAAATAGCAGTGAGTTGCACTTTTTATGGGAAGAGGCACTGTATTTGAGTAAGTGATTGTTCTCTTTTCAGCATTAGATTGACAAGTTGCCTTACATGCATAAAGGTCATGGCTGGTACTGGTATGGTCTGAAATGTAGGCTACATAAACTGGAGAATTCTGAGACACACTGGAGCAAGGTTAACTCTGATAAGATGAGTGAGGCAGGGACAGCAAGTTAGCCAGCCATTTTCTTTTGAACTCTGAGTTTGAGGGACATACCCAGAAAGGAAGTTGGAGTTCTCAACAAGAATGAAGGACTGGTACCATTGTGGTGCAGAGTGTGAAAGACAAGAAAAGTCAGGCAAGTACATTTATGAGTGTAGCTGGTATGGTGGAGAGAAACCAAAGATAAACTCTAGGTAGAGAGAAGCAAGGCGTTAAGTATTATTGTTGAAAATAATATGGACAGAAAGATGCTGCGACCGCAGGGGAACTTAAGAAGCAATCATACTAAGAAGAAGT
Source organism: Pleurodeles waltl (assembly GCF_031143425.1). Classification (NCBI taxonomy): domain Eukaryota; kingdom Metazoa; phylum Chordata; class Amphibia; order Caudata; family Salamandridae; genus Pleurodeles; species Pleurodeles waltl. The sequence goes on from NC_090440.1 coordinate 405,812,703, forward strand.
AAAGTAGGGTAAAAGCGGTTTGAAGTGGGATGTGACTTCCATCTCCAGCGGTGGCCTAAGACTTAGGTAGAGCTTTCTAGTAAAAGGTTTCGCTGAAGAAGGTGTGTGGACGTGAATGAGTTCACAAGAAGGACTACAGGGAGGAACAGCTGTTTACTTGGCTCCAAAGCAGGGCAGTCCAGTTCCAGTCTAGCATCAATGACAAAAAACAGAACCGCCTATAATAGAACTTTTTACAAAAGTAAACAAGGCTTTACTTTCCAACCAATGACAGCAAGCACAAAGGTCCACACAAGGGAAGAGCTAGACAGAACACATAATACAAAACACACTGGAAACAATATAAAGAACCTCTAAATACAACACATTTCCTTCCTTTGACATTGAAGTACAAGAAACTAAAACAGGTGGAAAAAGATAACTTAGCAAAAAATACACATCATACACTATCTAATGAGCCAACCAATGCTCATGTCGCAGCTTTATGGATTTTGGCCTCTCAATGTGAATTTGATAGAACTCTTCATCTACATATCAGAGATCAAATGAGAGAAGTGCTGAGGTTGCCATGTGTTCTATCAAAGTCGTGTCTGAAAGTGCCTCGATTTTTATTATTCTATTTTTGCCACAGATTAGTCAACTCAAATGACAGAGAATGTACTGATTTCAGATCCTGTAGATGAAGAAACAGAGGGGACCTTGAAAACAGTTAATTTTTTTCTGGAATCAATTCAAACAAGAGAGGTTTGATCTATACATAGCAATCCTTAGTCAATGATTTTCAGTTGTTGCCTTTGAGTATTTAGGAGTGGCAGGCTTGCTCCCAGCTACAAGCTCAGAAAGAAGTGCCAGCAAAGTTTATTTTAGATGTAACTTTTGATGATTTAGGAGCATTTACCTTGACATGAGGATGGTCGGTGCCTGCTCCATGCCAACTATATTTGATAAGTTAGACACTTGATGTGTCAGTCCCAGAAAAACTTGTTTTTGCAGAAGCCTTTTTCCAGTAGTAGGCTTTTTGGTGGTGACCTTGAATCTATAGTATGCAAATCATGTAAAATTTATAAGAACACTCAGCCTTTTTGTAATAACAAGTAAACCACTTGAGAGAAATTGAAGTAGATTGAAGTAGGGACAAGCTTTTTCTTTTAAGATATCCAATTTCCAGGCCAAGAATTCAAAGAATGAGGATGCATCCCTTATGCCTTCAGGAAACAAAAGAAACTGAAGAATGTGCTCCTGACTATGCAGTGGATGCTAGTTCTGTGCAGTGTAGAGCTCCTCTGGGACCAGAGTGAACTCTGGGGTTTGGCCTCCTCAGGAGAAGGCTCACTCATTGAATTGGAAGGAAATGAGGGTAGGGTGGCTGGGTCTTCAGTACTTTGCAGAAAGGATCAGGAAATTCATGCTCCTTGTAAGTACAGGCAACATTTCCACAAAAGAAAATCTGAATCAGTAGCTTGACACAGCATCCAAAGGACAGAGGCCCTCATTACAAGTTTGGTGGTCTTCGCAAGACCGCCATGCAAAATCACGCCACCATCCAGCCAGTGTCTGCCGTATTACGAGTCACAAACACCAAGCCAACGAAACACAGCCAGAAATCCAACACCGCCAGTGCCACAGATGGCGAAAGAGCGACTGTCCGTCCACCGGGCCCGCAACGTCGACACCATTCAGGCGCCATATTATGAATTACAAATCAGCACAGTGGAACATGCACGGCGGTAAACCATTGTCGGTGCGCACCGCGGTGGGATAGAAAATCACCGCCAATAGAAGGCAACACCAGCTTGGACAGCCTGAATACCCCACACCTGAAACATATACACACACCACACACACCTGTTCACCGCATTATAATAACACCCCCTCACTCCCCCACAAACCCTTGTGAATATCACCACGAGCCAGAAATATATGACCCATGAACCACTGCACATAGAGCAATAATTCACATGTTGCATGCACCCCCACAACAATCATCTGCCCGCACTGCACCTCGCATGCATAGCACGCACCCCCACAACATGTCACGCCACAAGCACCCATGCTTCACCGACAATGAGTTGCAGGTCATGGTGGATGAGATCATTAGAGTCGAGCCACAACTGATGGGAGCACAAGTCCAGCAATCATCAATCGCCAGGAAAACCGAGCTATGGCAGAGGATTGTCTACGGGGTGAACGCAGTCGACAACTACCCATGCACAAAGGAGGACATCAGAAACAGGTGGAACGACCTCAGGGGAAAGGTCCGTTCCATGGCGTCCAGGCACAACATCGCCCTCAACAAGACTGGCGGTGGACCCCCACCTCCTCCCCTTGACCTGACAACCTGGGAGGAGAAGGTCTTGTACATCATGCATCCTGAGGGCCTGACAGGAATCATTGGAGGGATTGATACTGGGAAGAAACTTACACCCGAGCCCTAACCACTCCAGTCCTGCATGCCTCCCAAGCACCTACCACTTCCCATCATATCACAAACTACAAGAATGCACCCCCACTATCACCCAACCTTCCTACTCTGGATGCCACACCACCCCTCTCCCCTCTCCCACCATCCACACACCCACCCTGCACAATGCACGCTAATTCTTCACTATCTCTTCAACTACCACTCCCACAATCCATCACTAGGCATGCCGGATCTGAGTCACACTCACACCTCAAATGGTACACCTGCATAGACAGTCATCCCACAGCCCACACAGACTGCTAGCCAACACCACCTCACTATCAATGCCAAATACAGCAATGTCAAACAGCAAACCCACAACTACAATTGATATGACAAGCATGGCCCAAGGGCCATTCACCATGAAGTGTCATTATTTCTGCAAATGTCATTGCCATCCCTGGGTAACGATTCCACCCACTGCAAGTGGCACACCATGACACTACATCAACATTTCCATGTAATAACTCTCACCCTTTCCATCCAAGTGAACCCTGCTACTGCCATCCAGCAGAGGATGCAGGGTCAGACAGCCCTCCCCAGGATGAAGGCCCCAGTGGATGTTTGGAGGATGACGAAATGCCTGGGCCATCTGGGGCAACTGGCCAGTCCACCTCCAGTAGCTCCAACCTAGACACCTCAGACTCACCCTCCCATGTGGCTACAACACCACAGCTAGCCCCTCCTCCCCAAACCTGTGCCCCAGGGGCCATTCACTTAGAGGTGTACCCCACAGTACCAGGGCCTGAGTCAAGGGCACCTGCCCCAGACAATGAAGGCCTTGGTGCTAATGGGAGTGGGCACACTGTGCCAGGGGCACAGGCACAGGGGGACAGGGCTTCAGGGGGGGATATGTGGTCCAAGGGAGGGGTCAGCAACAACATCAGACTGGTCAGGAGGCCCTCAACAGGTCCTGGGTGCATACCACGAACCTCAGGACACCATGGCCCAGGTCCTCACTACCCTGCAAGAGACCCAGTGGCTACAGAAGGAGAACCATCAGGAGGCCATGCAGCAGTAGCCGACCCACAATGCCACCAAGGCCTTCATAGTAAGGGTGCTGACGGAACTTGCCACCATCCAGCATCAGTCCACCTCCCACCAGCAGTCCTCTACCATAATCCAGATCACATCTGACCCCTCCACGTCAGCCGCAACCAGTGGAATGGAGGCCCTGCCACAGGACACACAGGACACCAGCACCCCTTCCCCTGTAGCTGAGAAGCCCTATGCAAGCGAGGACGTCCAACCAGACATCCAGCCTCCACTGATGCCAAGACCAAGACCACCACCAGGAAGTGAACCACTTCAGAACATACCCCCTTGTGTGTCAAAGCGACACCCTGTTGACTGCCCACTGTCATAATGCTTTTTTCACATGGCCATCATACTGAACAACAACTCCCAACAGGTGGGGTGAGTACTCTGATGATCCAACTCAATAGCCATTGCACTTGTATTATAAAATGAACACCTTTGAGCACAGTTTCTGTCTACGTCTTTATCTACCATGAGTATATTATGTACAGCCATCACATATGTAACAGAAAGACCTTTGACCTACCAATTTATGTGACAGTGCCAGAAGGGGGAGCAATAATTTCAAGTTCTGTAATACAGTTAACAGCACACATCTAAAGTAGTGTGTAAACACTACACCCACATTGAACTCATAACCCTTGTAGCAGCCCTGTACACGGCAGACATTGCTACTGGTTACATAGAATGGCTCTGACACATACCTGTATGTCAGTGGAAGTATTGTTGTATCAGCTCTGCGATCAGCTACATCCTCGTCATCATCCTCCTCATCCTCATCATTCCCCATGTCCCCTTCATCAGCCACTGGCACAGCTGCACCCTCCTCAGCATCCAGCAATGGGATGTGACGTCTAGTAGCCAAATTGTGCAACATGCACATGCTACAATGATCTGGCACACTTTTGCTGGTCTGTACAGTAGGGCCCCTCCAGTGAGGTGTAGGCACCTGAATCTGGCTTTCAGCACTCCAAAGGTGCATTTGATTACCCGTCGGGTCCTACCATGGGCATCATTGAAATGTTTTTCCGATGCTATAGTCGGATGCCTGAGAGGCGTCAGTAGCCAAATCAGGTTGGGATAACCAAAGTCACCCGTGTGCACAGAGGTAATTGGCATATTGGAAACTGTAGGTAAATCAGGAAGGTGGTGTAGAGTGTGCAGAATACACAGGCACACATATGACACAATACATACTGATGAGCCAGGCGCGACCCCTTTGCAGTGGTGCCATCAGGTGTGGGATACTGCCGTTCCGCAGTATGTAAGCATCATGCACTGACCCTGGGAACTGAGCAGTCACTTGAATGGGTAGAGGTCTATGAGACATACCACCTGAACATTAGTTGAGTAGAAGTTTTTACGGTTCCGAAACACCTGTTCACTCCTCCTGGGTAGCACCAGGGCAATGTGGGTCCCATCAATAGCCCGAATCACATGTGGCACATGTGCCACAGTGTAGAAGGCTGCTTTCATAGTGGGCAGATCGTCACGTTGGGGGGACATGATATAGCTGCCAATATGTTTCAGTAGGGCACATAAGACGTTCTTCAAGACGTTACTGAACATGGGCTGGGACATTCCGCCAGCCCAGCCCACTGTTATTTGGAAGGACCCTGAGACAAGGAAGTGGAGGACTGCTAACACCTGTACTGTGGGTGTGATGGCATTGGGATGACGAGGACCAGGCCGCAGATCTGGCTCCAACAGCTTCACAAGATCCATGATGGTCTGACGGTTGAGCCGATAGCACTGGATGACGTGCCTCTCTTCAAGAGTGGCAAGATCGACCAGGGGCCTGTAGACAGGAACATTCCTCATCATCATTCTTTCACTGTATCTAGGAATAGAAGGGAGTGGCAATCATTATGTGCATAAAGGACTGTGTAGAAGCAGCGGAGCTGTACACAGATCACTATTAAACATCCATGGCACACCTTATAAACCCCCTCTGTACACATTGTAAAAGTAAAATGGCAGACGCCTGTCCTGCATGCACAGGACAGATGGAAGTGAGCGAATTCCGCTGGCGTAAGATGTCATGGCAGTGCAACTTCTCATTGGTTAACTTGGTTGCCTATGGGAGATATGAGCCAATGACGATCACCGCCATCGGTGACGGTGATGTCCACGGCGGCTGTGACCGCCATTTCATGTTCTCATGTTCACTTGACTCATGGCACTCGTGCTGAGTATGCCGCCGCTGAGTATACCGCCACTGCGTGTGCCTCTGTGTTCTGCCACTGGTAGCCAAGATGTCACTTGCTGCAGGGGATAGGGCCCGAGCCTTTTCACAGGAGGAACTTGAGAAGCTTGTGGAGGGTGTCCTCCCCCTGTATGCCCAGTTGCATGGGGCACGAGGGCAGCAGGTGAGTGCACTATTATTGTACTGCCTGTGAGTGGCACGAATGTGGATGGCAGCCTTGGGACGAGGATGAGTGACTTGTGGAAATACCTGGCTGAGGGCTGTGAGGACATCTGAAAGGTTGAAATGTGCGTATGTTCAAGGAATGTGTTGTGTCCAAATGCAGTCCCTAAGATGCCACGCTACATGACTGTATCCTTTTCTCCATGTTATCAATGCAGGTGAGCGCCTATCAAAAGAATAGGATCTGGGGGTCCATGCCCGGCAGAGTAGACACTGCAGGAAGCGGTGGGAGGACCTGCAACGCTGGGCAAAGAAGAACGGTGAGGTCCAGTTGGGGACGTACTCCCAACGAGGGAGGGGTGCCCTTTGGACCCTGACCCCTCATATGTCCCGCATTTTGGCAGGGACGTACCCTGAGGTGGATGGGCACTTGAGGGCAGCACAGCAGCCACAAGGAGGTGAGTTCACATTCGTACTTAGGCTATGTGGTGAGTAATAGGTGCAGCCTGTGGAGTGTGTGAAGGCTGTGGAATGTGTGATAGGTAGCTACAAAATGACTAGGCTTGGGACACATTGATGCCAGATGTCCTACATACATGTGTTCATATGCCGTGAAGGATGTGAGTTGGGGTTGACTTTACTGCTGAGTGGCATCGATGACAGGGCAACTGTGTAGTACATGAACAGGGTCTTAGATGTGGACAGGGTTCTGCTTCTGGAGTTCACACACATTGTACTCCCAACTATCCAATCAGTGTTGCTGGGGCCATATCCCTATCTGCTATCTGGTGGCATGTGGTGTATGTGTAGTCTGCGAAGTCTGAGGTTTCACATAATACAGCTATGCGTGCTTGGTTTATGTGGCTGTGGAAGTATGCCTCCAAATGTCCGTAGAGTATAAAGGGCCATATTTATACTTTTTGACGCAAAACTGCGCTAACGCAGTTTTGCGTCAAAAAAATTCGCGCCGGCTAACGCCATTCTGAAGCGCCATGCGGGCGCCGTATTTAATCAATGACGTTAGCCGGCGTTAGCCGCCGGCGCTGCCTGGTGTGCGTGGAAAAAAACGACGTACACCAGGCAGCGCCGGCGTAGGGGGATATGGAGCTTGGGCGCCAAAAAATGGGGCAAGTCAGGTTGAGGCGAATTTTTCGCCTCAACCCGATTTGCGCCATTTTTTTCGACTCCCAACCCCCATAGAAATGACTCCTGTCTTAGCAAAGACAGGAGTCATGCCCCCTTGCCCAATAGCCATGCCCAGGGGACTTCTGTCCCCTGGGCATGGTCATTGGGCATAGTGGCATGTAGGGGGGCACAAATCAGGCCCCCCATGCCACAAAAAAAAAAAAAAAAAATGACTTACCTGAACTTACCTTAATGTCCCTGGGATGGGTCCCTTCAGCCTTGGGTGTCCTCCTGGGGTGGGCAAGGGTGACAGGGGGTGTCCCTGGGGGCATGGGAGGGCACCTCTGGGCTCCTTCAGAGCCCACAGGTCCCTTAACACCTGCCTTTTCCAGGCGCTAAAAAACGGCGCAAAAGCGGCCGTACGTCATTTTTTTTGACCCGCCCACTCCCGGGCGTGAATTTTGCCCGGGAGTGTAAATACGGCGCACATGCCTCGGAGTCATTTTTTTAGACGGGAACGCCTACCTTGCATCTCATTAATGCAAAGTAGGTGTCCACGCTAAAAAATGTCGCAAACTCCATGGACTTTGGCGCTAGACGCGTCTAACGCCAAAGTATAAATATGGAGTTAGTTTTGCGTCGGAATTGCGTAAAAAAAAACGACGCAATTCCGGCGCAAACGGAGTATAAATATGCCCCAAAGTTTGGGCCTAGTGATTGTATAGAGCCATGAGCCAATGGGGTGGGTCAGACATGTGTTGAGGGTATGGCTTTCATCCTGTACAGGATTGAATGTGTGTCAGCATGTGTGAAACTCATGTGCATGACTGAGGTGACACACATGGGCTGTGATTGCAGTGGCATGTGTGTGTGAAGGCATTGCAAGTAATGAAATGGCACTGGAGTATGTTGTAGTGACCTGTATGTGGCTGTTGTGCTGGCATTGAACACTTGCTCCGTTTCTCTTTCTTCCACCCTGTCTCTCACTGTCCCACCCACCCTCCCTCTTCTCCTCTGTCTTTCTGTGTCACAGCATAATCTAGCGAAGGAGAAGGGGCACTGGCAAGTGGGGAAGCTGCATCTACCCGGGACCCAGGAGGCTGATATCAGCGGAGTTGAGGGGACCAGTGGGATGGAGGGCAGGTGGAGCACCACGGGGAAGACAGGAACATCTACACCATCATCTGATTCTTCTTCCGATGGTGACTCCCTGGTGATGGCGGAACCTTCAGGCCCTATGCCTGCACCATCCTTGTCCGCCACCCCCTTACCAGCACTGCCCTCCCTTTAGCTCCCCACCCAATTGCCCGTGCTCGCTCACCCAGGAGGGTGGGCATCTCCTTCGCCACAGGCACCTCTGCTTCTGCCCCAGTCAGCCCTGCTGCCCTGAGGCTATTGACCTCCTGAGATCCATCTCTGTTGGGCAGACAACCATTGTGAATGCATCCAGGGACTGCCATCCCACATGCATCAGTCAAATGCATTCCTGGAAGGCATTCACTGTGCCCTGTCTGCCCTTCAGAGATTGTTTCAGGCTCTGGCATCCTCATTGACGGCAGCCAGTGTTCCTCCTTCTTCCGTCCCCCCTCCAACTACCTGTTCCCACTCCCACATTGCTCTCCCATTTCCCATCCAAAGCACACTTTCATACCAGCATGCATCCCCACCAAAAGACCCAGAGCGCAAGGACATTCACATGCACCACAAACGCCACCACTGCCATGGACACACCCACCATTCAGACGCACACACACCAACAACCATTACCTACCCTGACTCACCCACCTGCTCCCCCTTCACAGTCACATCGCCACTCACACATGCAAACACCACATCATCAGTCCCAGGTCCAGACATGTCCTGTCACTGCCACCGTCACCACAACAGCTGACCCCCATGCATGCACCTAATACACCAAATCCGCATGCACCACAACAGTCAACACAACCACATGCAGCACATCCACCCTACCTGCACACACCACCCCAACATTCACTCACACATCCCCCTGCCATCTCCCTGTCTTCTCAACTCCTCTTCCCAGTACACCTTTACATCCACACTCATCCACCCAACACACACCCACCACACACATTTCATACACCCACGCACCAGCACCCAAACCATATCCTCATACACAGCCATCCCCTCTCCCTCCACTCTCAAACGCCTAACCCATGACCTACCCGCTGCCCCTAAAAAGAGATTCCTGCATGAGTTTTCCCTGTTCCCATATCTTGCTTCCAGTCCCTGTTCTCCCCAAACACCCTGCTACCCTCCCCAGAGCCCTGCCTTCCACCTCCCTGTCCTCCTCTGGGCTGAGCCGTGCCCCGCAGTCAGCAGTCTGCAGTGCTGCCACAACAGGCACACCTGCCCCTCACACCTCCAGCCCTGGTAGCACTCCATCTGGGTCCCCTGCTGTGGAGGCTTCCACCGCCATACCACCTAAGAAGGCAGGAAAGAAGGGCAAGGCAAAGGTGTCCCCCCCAAAAGCAGGACAGTAAGGGGGAGAAGCCTGATAAGAAGAAGAAGGACCCCCCGTCCAAACCCTGATCACACACCCCACTTCCCCATCCCTGAGGGATGCCCCATTGATGCCTCTGCCCTGTGGAGGTCTGCAAATTGCAGTTAGAAGTCATGTTGGGCAGTCCTCACATGCCCAGTGTGCCCTGGACATTTGGACAATGATGCACTGGCCCTTGTGGCATTTTGTAAATAGTTATTATCATGACATTTTTTATATTTCCAATAATATTTATCTACATTGGCACCATTGGTGTCAATGCTACACAGCTTGTCCTGGCTTTTCTTCTGCATGTAAGTATGGTGACTGTGTGTTTGTGCGTGTGTGTGTGTACTAATGTCCTTCCCTCCAGTGTGTGCTAGGATAGGGTACATTAGGCCGGTGTCTATGTCAGTGTTGCTTGTCCCTAATGTCAATGGCCGGCAGGAACATTGGAAAGACTTGCAATTCGCATGCCAGGGCGCCTACAGACGTGCCTATGTTCCAGGAGGTGGGTGCTTTCTTTAATGTTGTTAGTTTCCGCTAAGGTTTTCGCGGCGGTTAGACTGTCCCGGAAGTCCTGGCGGTGTGCAACCTCGTCATACGGTGGGCAGTCACTGTCTGACCGCCGGCCTGAAGAGGCCTTCCGCTGGCAACAGCGGTCCGTCCACATTGGCGGTTCAGACGGAAACTTGACTGTTTTGCAGGTGCCATCCCAGTACTCGTAGTATGGTGGTCCATACCGCCAGTCCTGCTGCGGTGCAACTGCCATCTCCACTGTGGCGGTCCACTGACCACCAAACCCGTAATGAAGGCCTGAATATTTTACCTTGTCAGATTTAATTTTGATCAGAAAAAATCTGTTGTCAATCAGGGCAGTTTACAGTCTTGGAGTAAAAAGTGTCCGATCAGATGATCTAAGCTGGGTATTTCCATTTTTTTTCTCAAAGCCTTCTGCTAATTCTAGGTTTCAAGACGACCCTGTAGCCTTAGGCATGAATGTTCTGCTAACTCCTTGGTCAAAGGTCCTCGTTTATGCTTTTCCCAGTCCTTCTCTCATGCCAAGTAGTGCCAAGAGAGTGGATTCTTCCTCTTGTTTCTTTGCTATTTTATCAACCTGCACTTCCCTCGATACTTATACATGTCTAACAACTTTAGTTTGAAGGTTGAGAGGTCAGGACATTTGAATCTAGAGTTGTCCCTCCATATCTTTCTCACAATTCGGGGTTCTCGGAGAGGCTCCACTAGGAGGCCATACAATAGTCAGTGGAAATCTAAAGTGTAAAAATAAAGAGATTTCTCCAGTAGGCTGCGCTTTTGAGGATATTTTGCAATTTTTACAGGATGGGTTTGATAAAGCTTTATTATTATCCAATTTAAAACGGCAATAACCTACCAATATAGCATTTAGATGGTCAAGGAATGATTTGCCTGGGGCGGATGCACTTGTTTTTCATTTGTAGGGGGGGTTGATTTGTCAAGGCTAAATGCAAAAAATAATCTCCTTTCACGGGGATTTGTTGCTGGTTCTATGATATTTGTGGGTTCCCAATTTTCAGCCATTAGAAGAGGTCCCAGAAAATGTTTTGCTTTGGAACCTTGCTTTCTTGTTGCTAAAAGAATTGTCGAACAGGGTTTTTGATACATTGACAACTTTATTTGAGAATGTCTGGTGACAGAATATTCCTGAAGTTATATTCTGAGGCTTTTGTGGAAAGCAAGAGTTGGCTATCCCTGTTTTATGTTCAAATCCAACTTCAGAATAGGACCTGAGATTGCATTTGTTAGGTGTGATGAAAGCATGGAAGATGTGTTTGCATATATGAACAGAACAGAGGCAACCTGACAGCTTGTTTCTTCATTTTGGGCAGGCTAAAAGAGGGTGCAAATCATTCAAGGTGGCATTAGACTTTTGGATTACGTTTGTCATTTCTCAGGCATACCAAAATGCAGGGAACAATTGTCCATGTACTATTCAGTCTGGGCTACTAGAGAAATGACTGTACTACGTGCTGAGTGGTCTGCAGTTTTAAATTGTTGGCATCTGTTGTGCAGCAGCTTTATTCCCCATCATAGGTTGGATTTAGCCTGCAAAATTGAATTGTTTGATTCAGTGGAGTGAAAATAGAATTAAATTATCACATTGTTCTGTTTAAAGGTGTTGTTAATAAATGTTTCGCAGTGTAGCAGCACTGCGTGTCCCTTTTCTGCGGTTTTACCAATTCTTGTTTTTCACAGATCACATAAAGGCCACATGACTTGAGAATACCCTCGCAAGAAGAGGAGGTACAATTTGGATCACTTAAAGGGAATCTTCATTGCTCAGATTATTTCTTCCTTGTCCCAGTACTTACACCATGGATGTCTCGGGCATTCATATACGGCAAATGAGGCTTAAGAAGGAGTTTTGAGAGTATTAAGCATGGCCTAAACTCACTGAGTACGTCCTGGGACTAGGAAGGAAAAATCGGACTAATGAAGATTACCGGCAAGTATTCTCAACACTAATAGCTGAATTGGCGTTTCTTGGATGTCATAATCAAGGCCTAAATGTTTAAAGAACTGGTATGAGTCAGACGCATTGTTCCAGTTCTTTACAGGGGCCAAGTGACCTGGGCACAGAGAGCCCAACCAGACCAGAAGCAGCCTTGAGGGATGAGCACACAATTTGCATATAGACATGACATGATTTGCTGCTTCTGGGTACATTCCCAGATTTCTCGCCACTCAGTCTTCCGGTAAATGGTCAGACTTGCTCCCTGCATTCGCTTCCTTCTTGCAACCTGGGGCTGTAAAGAAGCATTTCCCACGGTTGCTTTGCTGAGCCATTGGTCGAGGAAAGGGCCACATAGAAAGCCTGGTGGTGTTGATCTGAAATAATACCACATATATTCGACTTATCATACCACATCTATCTTGACCTTTGTCCCTTTTCCATTCCAAAACATGGCCTCTGAAAAGTAGCTATTCAGTCAAGGTGCGGTTGGTATATACATGAGATATTTTCCATGCCGTGAACCTACCGCTGCCATGGTCTTTACACAATTGTGATGGGCACAACAATGGCTGCGATATGCTAAGCTTACTGCCCGTTTCTCTCTCATCTTGTCTGGCTAGCTTTAATGTTATCAAGCGGATTCCGGAAGCCGACACATCAAGTTGGGCACCAGCCATGAAACGGATTTTGTGCATCATCTGCTTTACTGATCTGCAACAAATTCTACAAAGAGAGATTGTCATTCCTATGCGCTCACTCTCTCTGTTCCCCGGCCAAAGTAGGACTGAGAGAAACTAACATTGTGACAACCAACAACAGACTAGTAACCGAGGACATGATGTGCAGCGGCAGATCACAGGTAAGTGCCTGTGAAAGCAAAGGAACTTTCCATGTTATCACGTAAACATGTTTGGGCTGGAGGCGGAAGGCAGAAGAGTACAGGAAGTGAGGGGTGGGGTGGCCTTTAACCTTGTGGAACTGGGTTGAGGGGCCGGGCAGCTGCAGCAAAATCCCAGAGCTGTTCCCCTGCTGATTTAGAGCATCACTGCACGCCCAGTCCCTCCCTTATTCCCACCAAGCCAGAGGCTCACTCGGCTCAGACAAACAGTGCTCTAATGTTTTCCGGTAGCGCCTCTCTGCTAAAATCACTCCAGGGAGGAATAAGATTAACTATTATTTAACTGAACCATATTATCTGACCACAGCTCCCTGTGTAGAGAGCGGCACGGAGAGAATCATTTTCAAAACACCACTCCAGCCTCATCAGTCTAGGCTGCTGGTCGCTTGTGCGGGAAGGAGGGCAGTCAGGTACCCGAGCCCCCCACCTCCTTTTAATGCCTATGTAGAACGATGGATGAATATTATAATGAATCGGCACAGTAACTTGGAGTCATTGAATAACTGAGCTGAGGAGAAATAACACCCTACAAATGGGCTTGTAATTAAATTGTCCACAAACTATATTTAAATATTTACTTATTATCGTAGTGTCTTGTGAGTTATGAATGAATGACGGAACCCTCTTGACTCCTGAAGGACTCTATAGATCTATGACGTAAGTGTTAGAACATCTGAAGTGAATGCTGGTTTACACTGTTGAGTTTGTGGTTACATACAGACAAAGGCTTGTAACATACAGCTCTGTGTGTGGCATAGTTATTGCCAGGTACGCCAGCTGGGGAAGATGCTACAATTTTCAAAACAGGGGAAACACCTTCCCCCCCCCCCCCCCCTTAGTAAAGTACACCTCAGTGCACCTGATACCCACCTGGAGCCTGCCATAACTTTATTCTGAGGAGTTTTAAACCTTTGTTGGCTCCTTTCGGCTGTGTTGTGATTAACCCACACCCCTCCCTTTGCTCCCTTATGATGCACCTGCCTGTAGCCAGTGCTATAGCGCTGACAGAAAACTGAGTGGGAGGCCCTTAACCTTTAAACTCATCCTACTTTTGCTTAGGAAAGCACCCTTTTGGTGTAGTTAGCCGCCACCCTTTTCCTGATTTCTGATGTGGCTTTGACTGTTAGTGCACTGGGTCCGTACTAACCAGGTCCCCAGTGCCAGATCTCTTTCCCCAAATCTGCACAGTTGTTTTGCAACAATTTCAAACTATTTAGCTACCCCTGGAAGTCCCTAGTACATGGTATCCCTGGTATCTAGGGCCTGGGGCTTTAAGGAAGGTCTCTGAGGGCTGCAGCCCCAATTGTGCCATCCTCAGGGTCCGCTCACCAAAACCACACAGTGCTGCCATTGTAGACTGCATGTGTTGGTGCAGGCTACATTGAAAACACACCCTGTTTCACACCCCTATGTGCCAGGTCCCCTGTTACTGCATGTGCTAGGTGTAAGTCACCACTAAGGCAGGGTGCATCAAGGCACATGTGAGAGCATATACGCCTGAACAGATATGCCCCTGCTATGTCTCTGTTGGTTCTGAGCCATAGTAAGTTAAAACGGAAGCCATTTTAAATGCATGTGCTGGACACTGGTCATGAGGTGTTGCCCAGCAACATGATGGATTTTCTGAAAGCCATGAGATGTCCAGTATCAAACACCTCAGAATAATAAACACTCACTGACCCCAGTGATAGATTTATTAATAAATGCAGACAGAGGGCACCTTAGAGATGCCCCCTGAAAACCTACCAGCTACTAGTGTGCCGACTGACTGGCCCTGATCAGTTCAGCCACCACAGATGTGTTTCTGGCCCCACAAGGTGAGAGCCAGCGCTCTCGAGGGCCTGAGACAAAAGCCTGCACTGGGCGGAAGTGTTACCACCTCACCCAGGCAGGATGGATATCCCAGGGCAGAAAGCTTCAAAGGCCTTGCTGCCTTTGTAAGGAGACTCAGGGGATGACCAACCCCCTCTTGTCCTGACCCCATGTTTGGAGGCAGCACAGGCAGGACAATTAGGCAGATTAGGAGGTGTGCCCACTTCTAGACTCCCAACCATTTATCGACCCTGAGACAAAAAAACTCCCACTCTCCCCCGACATCAAAAAGCTGTTACCACGTAGCTGGCCCTACATAGTCCTTGACTCAAATGCGAGCACTAGCCCCAACAATGCTTACATGTGCATGACACTAACAGGAATTGCAACCCACAGTAAATTAGTTACCAACCGGATCAACAGAAGTTAGTTTTTGAGGGCGAGTGGGAATGGGATGGTATTACATATCATGACACTGTTGTGTGATAACTTTAGAGTACAAGCAATATAGACTGTATTATCTACCAACTATTATGTACACCAAAATATCTGTCTATATAATCGAAATGGAAATTTAAATCAAAACGCCAATAAAGTTTGTGTTAAAAAAAATAAGAGGTGTGCCCACTTCATGCCAGTCCCACACATCACTTCTAAAATTCCTCCATCTTGCTTGGAAGAAATTAGGCCAATAGGATTAGGGTTATGCCCACTTCCCAATGAAAGTGGTCATAGGAAGGGTGTAGTCACCTTAAAGGTGGGCAGCCCATTGGCTACTATCTGGCACTCCCTGTAATGCCACTTAATTTAGAATTTAGGTGGCACTCCGAACCCTAGAACTCAGATCCTGACTACATAAGCAAAGGACAAAAAAAAAGGTCACACCTGAAGAAGAGGAAAAGAAGCAGCAGCTGACTTGGTACCAGCTCATTTAGCCTGCCTGCTGACCTCGACGGACTCTGCCCAAAAGACGACTCATCCTGCAGCTGAAGCGCCAAGAAACCCAGGAGGACTGCCTACCTTCTACAAAGACTCAAGCTTCCATGACCAGCGGAACTGCTCTGCAACAAAGTTTCAAGAAAGGACTCTGCAGCCCTCTAGAACAGCAAGAACCCAACACTCGAAGTGACTTCTGCACCCAACGACCATGACCCGAGGTGAAGCCAACCAACAGTGCCAGCCAAGCTACCCAGCTGTCTAGAGTCTGAGTCCACTCAGGTTTCTCCCCTCTTGGGCTCACCCAAGTTGCCTACAGTCTGTGAATGCTGGTCCCTTCTCCTGCAACCTGGTAGTGAGAGAAAACCCAACACCTCCAGCAACCACAGCACCTGTTGCCCTTACTCCATGTGAGGTGGGTCACTGGTGCCAACAACGTCCCCCGGCTCCCCTGATCTCGAGTCCACCCTGGGTCCCTCCTGCAAAGCTTTCAGTCACAACACACTGAACCCCCTGACTGCGAAAACCCAATGCCTAAGGACACCCCTTGTAGGAGGCTGGACTGGCTTGTAGTGAGTACCAAGGGGTACTTGCACCTTGCACCAGGCCCAGTTATCCCTTATTAGTGTATAGGGTGTCTAGCAGCTTAGGCTGATAGATAATGGTAGCTTAGCAGAGCAGCTTAGGCTGAACTAGGAGACGTGTGAAGCTACTACAGTACCACTTAGTGTCATATGCACAATATCATAAGAAAACACAATACACAGTTATACTAAAAATAAAGGTACTTTATTTTTATGACAATATGCCAAAGTATCTTAGAGTGTACCCTCAGTGAGAGGATAGGAAATATACACAAGATATATATACACAATAGCAAAAATATGCAGTATAATCTTAGAAAACAGTGCAAACAATGTATAGTTACAATAGGATGCAATGGGGAAACATAGGGATAGGGGCAACACAAACCATATACTCCAAAAGTGGAATGCAAACCACGAATGGACCCCAAACCTATGTGACCTTGTAGAGGGTCGCTGGGACTATTAGAAAATAGTGAGAGTTAGAAAAATAACCCTCCCCAAGACCCTGAAAAGTGAGTGCAAAGTGCACTAAAGTTCCCCTAAGGACAAAGAAGTCGTGTTAGAGGAATAATGCAGGAAAGACACAAACCAACAATGCAACAACTGTGGATTTCCAATCTAGGGTACCTGTGGAACAAGGGGACCAAGTCCAAAAGTCACAAGCAAGTCGGAGATGGGTAAATGCCCAGGAAATGCCAGCTGCGGGAGCAAAGAAGCTTCTACTGGACAGAAGAAGCTGTGGTTTCTGCAGGAACGAAAAGGGCTAGAGACTTCCCCTTTGGTGGACGGATCCCTCTCGCCGTGGAGAGTCGTGCAGAAGTGTTTTCCCGCCAAAAGAACGCTAACAAGCCTTGCTAGCTGCAAATCGTGCAGTTAGCGTTTTTGGACTCTGCTGTGGCCCTGGGCGGACCAGGAGGTCGCAAATTGGACCAGGAGAGAGAGGGGACGTCGAGCAAGACAAGGAGCCCTCTCAGCAGCAGGTAGCACCCGGAGAAGTGCCAGAAACAGGCACTAAAAGGATGCGTGAAACGGTGCTTGCTGAAGTTGCACAAAGGAGTCCCACGTCGCCGGAGACCAACTTAGAAAGTCGTGCAATACAGGTTAGAGTGCCGTGGACCCAGGCTTGGCTGTGCACAAAGGATTTCCGCCGGAAGTGCACAGGAGCCGGAGTAGCTGCAAAGTCGCGGTTCCCAGCAATGCAGCCCAGCGAGGTGAGGCATGGACTTACCTCCACCAAACTTGGACTGAAGAGTCACTGGACTGTGGGGGTCACTTGGACAGAGTCGCTGGATTCGAGGGACCTCGCTCGTCATGCTGAGAGGAGACCCAAGGGACCGGTAATGCAGCTTTTTGGTGCCTGCGGTTGCAGGGGGAAGATTCCGTCGACCCACGGGAGATTTCTTCAGAGCTTCTGGTGCAGAGAGGAGGCAGACTACCCCCACAGCATGCACAAGCAGGAAAACAGTCGAGAAGGCGGCAGGATCAGCGTTACAGAGTTGCAGTAGTCGTCTTTGCTACTATGTTGCAGGTTTGCAGGCTTCCAGCGCGGTCAGCAGTCGATTCCTTGGCAGAAGGTGAAGAGAGAGATGCAGAGGAACTCGGATGAGCTCTTGCATTCGTTATCTAAAGTTTCCCCAGAGACAGAGACCCTAAATAGCCAGAAAAGAGGGTTTGGCTACTTAGGAGAGAGGATAGGCTAGCAACACCTGAAGGAGCCTATCACAAGGAGTCTCTGACGTCACCTGGTGGCACTGGCCAATCAGAGCAGTCCAGTGTGCCAGCAGCACCTCTGTTTCCAAAATGGCAGAGGTCTGGAGCACACTGGAGGAGCTCTGGACACCTCCCAGGGGAGGTGCAGGTCAGGGGAGTGGTCACTCCCCTTTCCTTTGTCCAGTTTCGCGCCAGAGCAGGGCTAAGGGGTCCCCTGAACCGGTGTAGACTGGCTTATGCAGAATTGGGCACCTCTGTGCCCAACAAAGCATTTCCAGAGGCTGGGGGAGGCTACTCCTCCCCTGCCTTCACATCATTTTCCAAAGGGAGAGGGTGTCACACCCTCTCTCAGAGGAAGTTCTTTGTTCTGCCATCCTGGGCCAGGCCTGTCTGGACCCCAGGAGGGCAGATGCCTGTCTGAGGGGTTGGCAGCAGCAGCAGCTGCAGTGAAACCCCAGGAAGGGCAGTTTGGCAGTACCAGGGTCTGTGCTACAGACCACTAGGATCATGGGATTGTGCCAACTATGCCAGGATGGCATAGAAGGGGCAATTCCATGATCATAGACATGTTACATGGCCATATTCGGAGTTACCATTGTGAAGCTACATATAGGTAGTGACCTATATGTAGTGCACGCGTGTAATGGTGTCCCCGCACTCACAAAGTTCAGGGAATTGGCTCTGAACAATGTGGGGGCACCTTGGCTAGTGCCAGGGTGCCCTCACACTAAGTAACTTTGCACCTAACCTTTACCAGGTAAAGGTTAGACATATAGGTGACTTATAAGTTACTTAAGTGCAGTGTAAAATGGCTGTGAAATAACGTGGACGTTATTTCACTCAGGCTGCAGTGGCAGGCCTGTGTAAGAATTGTCAGAGCTCCCTATGGGTGGCAAAAGAAATGCTGCAGCCCATAGGGATCTCCTGGAACCCCAATACCCTGGGTACCTCAGTACCATATACTAGGGAATTATAAGGGTGTTCCAGTAAGCCAATGTAAATTGGTAAAATTGGTCACTAGCCTGTTAGTGACAATTTTGAAAGAAATGAGAGAGCATAACCACTGAGGTTCTGGTTAGCAGAGCCTCAGTGAGACAGTTAGGCACTACACAGGGAACACATACATATAGGCCACAAACTTATGAGCACTGGGGTCCTGACTAGCAGGGCCCCAGTGACACATAACAAACATACTGAAAACATAGGGTTTTCACTATGAGCACTGGGCCCTGGCTAGCAGGATCCCAGTGAGACAGTGAAAACACCCTGACATACACTCACAAACAGGCCAAAAGTGGGGGTAACAAGGCTAGAAAGAGGCTACTTTCTCACACAACCCCCCCCCCCAAACGAAGGACAATAAGGCTAACCTTGGCCAGTTGAGACTTTATTGTCTAAGTGGTGATAAGTAGAGAGTAGCTCTGCAATAGACTGGTTAGTCACTTTATCATCCACTATATGGTTACTTCCCTGTGGGGATGTAAACCACCCTGTTTGAAGTTTTTTAGCTAAGCAACAATGTGAAGATGTATTTTCAGAGTTTCTATCAGTAAGTTTTAGTTTAGAGCAGTGGGAATTGTCCACTGAACCTATTTGTAATGATGGAAATGCCAGACAGGGATGCTGTCTCAATAAAGCCATAGCTGGGCAAAAACTTTGTCCATATGGCTGGAAGAGAGAACAGGGATGCTGTTTCTCTTTAGTTGGAGCAGGGCAGGGATGCTGTCCTATGAGCTCCACACTAGGGCAGGGATGCTGTCCTAAGTGTTGTGAGGCAGTGCAGGGTTTCTGCACTAAAGTTTCTCTGGGAGGGTTGGAGGGATGCTCCATGTTAACTAAAATGGTGCTCTTTTTGTCACCAATGTTAGTTATCCCACAGAGAGGTACTTCTACCTCAGGGAGTCCAGCTTTGCCAGCTGATGATTCCCTTGGAACAGGTGCCACCCCAGGAGAGGTTTCTCCCACCACAGGAATGGTATCCTGAATGGTAGGGTGGTTAGGGGATACTGTGATACCCTTTTTACCTGTTGATGGAGAGGGATCCTGAGTTTTCAGGCCTTCTCTCCTTTGCTTTTTCATTTCAGTAGAAATGAGAGGGAACAATTCCTCAGGGATGCCCAGCATGGCTGCATGGGCATAAAACTCTACATCAGCCCAACCTGAGGCCTCTAGGTCATTACCTAAGAGACAGTCTACAGGTAAGCTAGGTGATACCACCACCTGCTTAGGGCCAGTAACTCCACCCCAACTAAACTGAATTATAGCTAAGGGAAGAAACTTAGTGGAGTTATGGACATCAATAATCTTATACTGTTGTCCAATGATGTGTTGATCAGGGTGCACTAGGTTTTCAGTCACCAAAGTGATACTGGCACCTGTGTCCCTGTAGGCCAAGGCCTCAACACCATTTATTGAAACTGTCTGCCTGTACTTATCCATTGTAAGGGGACAAGCAGCCAGTGTGGCAAGGCCAATGCCACTAGGTGTGACAGAAACTGTCTTGGGACTGACTACCACAGTTTCTACTATGGACCCAAAAGTGAACCCAACTACACCCTTAACTTGACTGTTGCCAGCAGTCCCACCACTAGTACCACTACTGCTAGGGGCACTAGAGCTTGATGTATTAGTGGTGGTAGGCTCAGGGGGTTTACCTGGACAGGACTTATCCCCTGGCCTATGGCCTCTGTTTTTACACACAAAGCACCAAGGCTTTTTAATGTGTGCAGGTTGGGAAGAAGAGGAAGAATTTGTTTTATCCCCACCCTCTGAAGAGTGTTTAAGATTTGAAGTGGGATCTTTGGTTTTACCCTTATCCCCATGCTAATCTTGAGATTTTTCACCATCTTTCTTCTTATTGCCATCTTTGTCACCCCCTGTATGAACCTTTCTGTTCACCCTTGTTCTGACCCATTTGTCTGCCTTCTTTCCCAATTCTTGGGGAGAGGTCAGATCAGAGTCTACCAGGTACCGGTGCAACAAATCAGACACACAATTATTAAGTATATGCTCTCTCAGGATTGTGTTATACAGGCTTTCATAATCAGTAACTTTACTGCCATGTAACCACCCCTCCAAGGCCTTCACTGAATGGTCAATGAAATCAACCCAGTCTTGTGAAGACTCCTTTTTGGTCTCTCTGAACTTTATCCTGTATTGTTCAGTGGTTAAGCCATAACCATCCAGGAGTGCATTCTTAAGAACTGTAAAATTATTGGCATCACTTTCTTTCACAGTAAGGAGCCTATCCCTACCTTTTCCACTAAATGATAGCCATAGGATAGCAGCCCACTGCCTTTGAGGGACATCCTGTACAACACAGGCCCTCTCAAGTGCAGCAAACCACTTGTTAATGTCATCCCCCTCCTTATAAGGGGGAACTATCTTATGCAGATTCCTGGAATCATGCTCTTTTGCAGGATGACTATGGGGAATACTGCTGCTGCCACCATGGGTTTCTAAACCCAACTTCTGTCTTTCCTTCTCTAATTCTAAAGACTGTCTATCCAAATCCAGCTGTTGCTTTTTAAGCTTCAGTCTGGTTTGTTCCACTCTCAATCTATTGAGCTCCCTTTCTAACAATCTGTCATCAGGGTGGGTGGGAGGGACATGCCTTGAAACAGAAGTATGGTGAGAATGGACAGAAGGAGACCTGTCCCTTACAGAAGCCACCCTAACAGCTTGGCTAACAGAAACATCACTACCAGTATGGTGAGAATAAATGCTTTTGCTATGATGTGAGACAACACTATTTATATGGTGTGGCTCATCATCATTACCAACTATGCTAGACTGTCTAGTAATGGGCAGGCTAGGAAGTTTCTTTCCTGAATCTTTTCCTGGGGGAGTCCCTGGATCAGATTGAGAACCATTAGCTACTTTTTCACCAGATTGGGCACTTATGGCCTTATCCTGTACTCTAAGCATGTTAATTAACAGTTCTAAGGAAGGATTCTTCCCTACACTCAAAC
The DNA here is from genome assembly GCF_031143425.1 of Pleurodeles waltl. Classification (NCBI taxonomy): domain Eukaryota; kingdom Metazoa; phylum Chordata; class Amphibia; order Caudata; family Salamandridae; genus Pleurodeles; species Pleurodeles waltl. The sequence continues at coordinate 405,834,609 of NC_090440.1, forward strand.
CTCTCTCTATGCAGAGATTCCTTGCTCCTTTCCAGCTAAGGTGATCATATGCAAGGTTGGACAGATCAACATTTTGGCCTGTGCCAGACATTTTTAGAGAGAGTTAAAGTGATAGTAAAAGATAAAAAGTTTGTCAGAGCTTTTAGAAAGACAGAGAAAAAAAACTTTTTAAACTTTTAAGAACTTTTTGAAAGTTTAGAAGTACTTTTCAGCACTTAGAAAAGAGTGAAAAGAGGAAATGCAAAACTTTTTGGCTATGTGTATATACACTGACCTTGTTTTGTATATTTTTCTCTTATGAAAAGTACAATGACAAGAGTGGTAAGTAGTCTCAAAGCACTTATCCCACCGCTGCACAACCAATGTAGGAGGCTGGACTGGCTTGTAGTGAGTACCAAGGGGTACTTGCACCTTGCACCAGGCCCAGTTATCCCTTATTAGTGTATAGGGTGTCTAGCAGCTTAGGCTGATAGATAATGGTAGCTTAGCAGAGCAGCTTAGGCTGAACTAGGAGACGTGTGAAGCTACTACAGTACCACTTAGTGTCATCTGCACAATATCATAAGAAAACACAATACACAGTTATACTAAAAATAAAGGTACTTTATTTTTATGACAATATGCCAAAGTATCTTAGAGTGTACCCTCAGTGAGAGGATAGGAAATATACACAAGATATATATACACAATAGCAAAAATATGCAGTATAGTCTTAGAAAACAGTGCAAACAATGTATAGTTACAATAGGATGCAATGGGGAAACATAGGGATAGGGGCAACACAAACCATATACTCCAAAAGTGGAATGCGAACAACGAATGGACCCCAAACCTATGTGACCTTGTAGAGGGTCGCTGGGACTATTAGAAAATAGTGAGAGTTAGAAAAATAACCCTCCCCAAGACCCTGAAAAGTGAGTGCAAAGTGCACTAAAGTTCCCCTAAGGACAAAGAAGTCGTGTTAGAGGAATAATGCAGGAAAGACACAAACCAACAATGCAACAACTGTGGATTTCCAATCTAGGGTACCTGCGGAACAAGGGGACCAAGTCCAAAAGTCACAAGCAAGTCGGAGATGGGCAAATGCCCAGGAAATGCCAGCTGCGGTGCAAAGAAGCTTCTACTGGACAGAAGAAGCTGTGGTTTCTGCAGGAACGAAAAGGGCTAGAGACTTCCCCTTTGGTGGACGGATCCCTCTTGCCGTGGAGAGTCGTGCAGAAGTATTTTCCCGCCGAAAGAACGCTAACAAGCCTTGCTAGCTGCAAATCGTGCGGTTAGCGTTTTTGGACACTGCTGTGGCCCTGGGGGGACCAGGAGGTCGCAAATTAGACCAGGAGAGAGAGGGGACGTCGAGCAAGACAAGGAGCCCTCTCAGCAGCAGGTAGCACCCGGAGAAGTGCCAGAAACAGGCACTACAAGGATGCGTGAAACGGTGCTCGCCGAAGTTGCACAAAGGAGTCCCACGTCGCCGGAGACCAACTTAAAAAGTTGTGCAATGCAGGTTAGAGTGCCGTGGACCCAGGCTTGGCTGTGCACAAAGGATTTCCGCCGGAAGTGCACAGGGGCCGGAGTAGCTGCAAAGTCGCGGTTCCCAGCAATGCAGCCCAGCGAGGTGAGGCAAGGACTTACCTCCACCAAACTTGGACTGAAGAGTCACTGGACTGTGGGGGTCACTTGGACAGAGTCGCTGGATTCGAGGGACCTCGCTCGTCGTGCTGAGAGGAGACCCAAGGGACCGGTAATGCAGCTTTTTGGTGCCTGCGGTTGCAGGGGGAAGATTCCGTCGACCCACGGGAGATTTCTTCGGAGCTTCTGGTGCAGAGAGGAGGCAGACTACCCCCACAGCATGCACAAGCAGGAAAACAGTCGAGAAGGCGGCAGGATCAGCGTTACAGAGTTGCAGTAGTCGTCTTTGCTACTATGTTGCAGGTTTGCAGGCTTCCAGCGCGGTCAGCAGTCGATTCCTTGGCAGAAGGTGAAGAGAGAGATGCAGAGGAACTCGGATGAGCTCTTGCATTCGTTATCTAAAGTTTCCCCAGAGACAGAGACCCTAAATAGCCAGAAAAGAGGGTTTGGCTACTTAGGAGAGAGGATAGGCTAGCAACACCTGAAGGAGCCTATCACAAGGAGTCTCTGACGTCACCTGGTGGCACTGGCCACTCAGAGCAGTCCAGTGTGCCAGCAGCACCTCTGTTTCCAAGATGGCAGAGGTCTGGAGCACACTGGAGGAGCTCTGGACACCTCCCAGGGGAGGTGCAGGTCAGGGGAGTGGTCACTCCCCTTTCCTTTGTCCAGTTTCGCGCCAGAGCAGGGCTAAGGGGTCCCCTGAACCGGTGTAGACTGGCTTATGCAGAATTGGGCACCTCTGTGCCCAACAAAGCATTTCCAGAGGCTGGGGGAGGCTACTCCTCCCCTGCCTTCACATCATTTTCCAAAGGGAGAGGGTGTCACACCCTCTCTCAGAGGAAGTTCTTTGTTCTGCCATCCTGGGCCAGGCCTGGCTGGACCCCAGGAGGGCAGATGCCTGTCTGAGGGGTTGGCAGCAGCAGCAGCTGCAGTGAAACCCCAGGAAGGGCAGTTTGGCAGTACCAGGGTCTGTGCTACAGACCACTGGGATCATGGGATTGTGCCAACTATGCCAGGATGGCATAGAGGGGGCAATTCCATGATCATAGACATGTTACATGGCCATATTCGGAGTTACCATTGTGAAGCTACATATAGGTAGTGACCTATATGTAGTGCACGCGTGTAATGGTGTCCCCGCACTCACAAAGTTCAGGGAATTGGCTCTGAACAATGTGGGGGCACCTTGGCTAGTGCCAGGGTGCCCTCACACTAAGTAACTTTGCACCTAACCTTTACCAGGTAAAGGTTAGACATATAGGTGACTTATAAGTTACTTAAGTGCAGTGTAAAATGGCTGTGAAATAACGTGGACGTTATTTCACTCAGGCTGCAGTGGCAGGCCTGTGTAAGAATTGTCAGAGCTCCCTATGGGTGGCAAAAGAAATGCTGCAGCCCATAGGGATCTCCTGGAACCCCAATACCCTGGGTACGTCAGTACCATATACTAGGGAATTATAAGGGTGTTCCAGTAAGCCAATGTAAATTGGTAAAATTGGTCACTAGCCTGTTAGTGACAATTTTGAAAGAAATGAGAGAGCATAACCACTGAGGTTCTGGTTAGCAGAGCCTCAGTGAGACAGTTAGGCACTACACAGGGAACACATACATATAGGCCACAAACTTATGAGCACTGGGGTCCTGACTAGCAGGGCCCCAGTGACACATAACAAACATACTGAAAACATAGGGTTTTCACTATGAGCACTGGGCCCTGGCTAGCAGGATCCCAGTGAGACAGTGAAAACACCCTGACATACACTCACAAACAGGCCAAAAGTGGGGGTAACAAGGCTAGAAAGAGGCTACTTTCTCACACAACCCCCCCCCCCAAACGAAGGACAATAAGGCTAACCTTGGCCAGTTGAGACTTTATTGTCTAAGTGGTGATAAGTAGAGAGTAGCTCTGCAATAGACTGGTTACTCACTTTATCATCCACTATATGGTTACTTCCCTGTGGGGATGTAAACCACCCTGTTTGAAGTTTTTTAGCTAAGCAACAATGTGAAGATGTATTTTCAGAGTTTCTATCAGTAAGTTTTAGTTTAGAGCAGTGGGAATTGTCCACTGAACCTATTGGTAATGATGGAAATGCCAGACAGGGATGCATGCTGTCTCAATAAAGCCATAGCTGGGCAAAAACTTTGTCCATATGGCTGGAAGAGAGAACAGGGATGCTGTTTCTCTTTAGTTGGAGTAGGGCAGGGATGCTGTCCTATGAGCTCTACACTAGGGCAGGGATGCTGTCCTAAGTGTTGTGAGGCAGTGCAGGGTTTCTGCACTAAAGTTTCTCTGGGAGGGTTGGAGGGATGCTCCATGTTAACTAAAATGGTGCTCTTTTTGTCACCAATGTTAGTTATCCCACAGAGAGGTACTTCTACCTCAGGGAGTCCAGCTTTGCCAGCTGATGATTCCCTTGGAACAGGTGCCACCCCAGGAGAGGTTTCTCCCACCACAGGAATGGTATCCTGAATGGTAGGGTGGTTAGGGGATACTGTGATACCCTTTTTACCTGTTGATGGAGAGGGATCCTGAGTTTTCAGTCCTTCTCTCCTTTGCTTTTTCATTTCAGTAGAAATGAGAGGGAACAATTCCTCAGGGATGCCCAGCATGGCTGCATGGGCATAAAACTCTACATCAGCCCAACCTGAGGCCTCTAGGTCATTACCTAAGAGACAGTCTACAGGTAAGCTAGGTGATACCACCACCTGCTTAGGGACAGTAACTCCACCCCAACTAAACTGAATTATAGCTAAGGGAAGAAACTTAGTGGAGTTATGGACATCAATAATCTTATACTGTTGTCCAATGATGTGTTGATCAGGGTGCACTAGGTTTTCAGTCACCAAAGTGATACTGGCACCTGTGTCCCTGTAGGCCAAGGCCTCAACACCATTTATTGAAACTGTCTGCCTGTACTTATCCATTGTAAGGGGACAAGCAGCCAGTGTGGCAAGGCCAATGCCACTAGGTGTGACAGAAACTGTCTTGGGACTGACTACCCCAGTTTCTACTATGGACACAAAAGTGAACCCAACTACACCCTTAACTTGACTGTTGCCAGCAGTCCCACCACTAGTACCACTACTGCTAGGGGCACTAGAGCTTGATGTATTAGTGGTGGTAGGCTCAGGGGGTTTACCTGGACAGGACTTATCCCCTGGCCTATGGCCTCTGTTTTTACACACAAAGCACCAAGGCTTTTTAATGTGTGCAGGTTGGGAAGAAGAGGAAGAATTTGTTTTATCCCCACCCTCTGAAGAGTGTTTAAGATTTGAAGTGGGATCTTTGGTTTGACCCTTATCCCCATGCTTATCTTGAGATTTTTCACCATCTTTCTTCTTATTGCCATCTTTGTCACCCCCTGTATGAACCTTTCTGTTCACCCTTGTTCTGACCCATTTGTCTGCCTTCTTTCCCAATTCTTGGGGAGAGGTCAGATCAGAGTCTACCAGGTACCGGTGCAACAAATCAGACACACAATTATTAAGTATATGCTCTCTCAGGATTGTGTTATACAGGCTTTCATAATCAGTAACCTTACTGCCATGTAACCACCCCTCCAAGGCCTTCACTGAATGGTCAATGAAATCAACCCAGTCTAGTGAAGACTCCTTTTTGGTCTCTCTGAACTTTATCCTGTATTGTTCAGTGGTTAAGCCATAACCATCCAGGAATGCATTCTTAAGAACTGTAAAATTATTGGCATCACTTTCTTTCACAGTAAGGAGCCTATCCCTACCTTTTCCACTAAATGATAGCCATAGGATAGCAGCCCACTGCCTTTGAGGGACATCCTGTACAACACAGGCCCTCTCAAGTGCAGCAAACCACTTGTTAATGTCATCCCCCTCCTTATAAGGGGGAACTATCTTATGCAGATTCCTGGAATCATGCTCTTTTGCAGGATGACTATGGGGAATACTGCTGCTGCCACCATGGGTTTCTAAACCCAACTTCTGTCTTTCCTTCTCTAATTCTAAAGACTGTCTATCCAAATCCAGCTGTTGCTTTTTAAGCTTCAGTCTGGTTTGTTCCACTCTCAATCTATTGAGCTCCCTTTCTAACAATCTGTCATCAGGGTGGGTGGGAGGGACATGCCTTGAAACAGAAGTATGGTGAGAATGGACAGAAGGAGACCTGTCCCTTACAGAAGCCACCCTAACAGCTTGGCTAACAGAAACATCACTACCAATATGGTGAGAATAAATGCTTTTGCTATGATGTGAGACAACACTATTTATATGGTGTGGCTCATCATCATTACCAACTATGCTAGACTGTCTAGTAATGGGCAGGCTAGGAAGTTTCTTTCCTGAATCTTTTCCTGGGGGAGTCCCTGGATCAGATTGAGAACCATTAGCTACTTTTTCACCAGATTGGGCACTTATGGCCTTATCCTGTACTCTAAGCATGTTAATTAACAGTTCTAAGGAAGGATTCTTCCCTACACTCAAACCTCTCTCTATGCAGAGATTCCTTGCTCCTTTCCAGCTAAGGTGATCATATGCAAGTTTGGACAGATCAACATTTTGGCCTGTGCCAGACATTTTTAGAGAGAGTTAAAGTGATAGTAAAAGATAAAAAGTTTGTCAGAGCTTTTAGAAAGACAGAGAAAAAAAACTTTTTAAACTTTTAAGAACTTTTTGAAAGTTTAGAAGTACTTTTCAGCACTTAGAAAAGAGTGAAAAGAGGAAATGCAAAACTTTTTGGCTATGTGTATATACACTGACCTTGTTTTGTATATTTTTCTCTTATGAAAAGTACAATGACAAGAGTGGTAAGTAGTCTCAAAGCACTTATCCCACCGCTGCACAACCAATGTAGGAGGCTGGACTGGCTTGTAGTGAGTACCAAGAGGTACTTGCACCTTGCACCAGGCCCAGTTATCCCTTATTAGTGTATAGGGTGTCTAGCAGCTTAGGCTGATAGATAATGGTAGCTTAGCAGAGCAGCTTAGGCTGAACTAGGAGACGTGTGAAGCTACTACAGTACCACTTAGTGTCATATGCACAATATCATAAGAAAACACAATACACAGTTATACTAAAAATAAAGGTACTTTATTTTTATGACAATATGCCAAAGTATCTTAGAGTGTACCCTCAGTGAGAGGATAGGAAATATACACAAGATATATATACACAATAGCAAAAATATGCAGTATAGTCTTAGAAAACAGTGCAAACAATGTATAGTTACAATAGGATGCAATGGGGAAACATAGGGATAGGGGCAACACAAACCATATACTCCAAAAGTGGAATGCGAACCACGAATGGACCCCAAACCTATGTGACCTTGTAGAGGGTCGCTGGGACTATTAGAAAATAGTGAGAGTTAGAAAAATAACCCTCCCCAAGACCCTGAAAAGTGAGTGCAAAGTGCACTAAAGTTCCCCTAAGGACAAAGAAGTCGTGTTAGAGGAATAATGCAGGAAAGACACAAACCAACAATGCAACAACTGTGGATTTCCAATCTAGGGTACCTGTGGAACAAGGGTACCAAGTCCAAAAGTCACAAGCAAGTCGGAGATGGGCAAATGCCCAGGAAATGCCAGCTGCGGTGCAAAGAAGCTTCTACTAGACAGAAGAAGCTGTGGTTTCTGCAGGAACGAAAAGGGCTAGAGACTTCCCCTTTGGTGGACGGATCCCTCTTGCCGTGGAGAGTCGTGCAGAAGTGTTTTCCCGCCGAAAGAACGCTAACAAGCCTTGCTAGCTGCAAATCGTGCGGTTAGCGTTTTTGGACGCTGCTGTGGCCCTGGGGGGACCAGAAGGTCGCAAATTGGACCAGGAGAGAGAGAGGACGTCGAGCAAGACAAGGAGCCCTCTCAGCAGCAGGTAGAACCCGGAGAAGTGCCAGAAACAGGCACTACAAGGATGCGTGAAATGGTGCTCGCCGAAGTTGCACAAAGGAGTCCCACGTCGCCGGAGACCAACTTAGAAAGTCGTGCAATGCAGGTTAGAGTGCCGTGGACCCAGGATTGGCTGTGCACAAAGGATTTCTGCCGGAAGTGCACAGGGGCCGGAGTAGCTGCAAAGTCGCGGTTCCCAGCAATGCAGCCCAGCGAGGTGAGGCAAGGACTTACCTCCACCAAACTTGGACTGAAGAGTCACTGGACTGTGGGGGTCACTGGGACAGAGTCACTGGATTCGAGGGACCTCGCTCGTCGTGCTGAGAGGAGACCCAAGGGACCGGTAATGCAGCTTTTTGGTGCCTGCGGTTGCAGGGGGAAGATTCCGTCGACCCACGGGAGATTTCTTCGGAGCTTCTGGTGCAGAGAGGAGGCAGACTACCCCCACAGCATGCACAAGCAGGAAAACAGTCGAGAAGGCGGCAGGATCAGCGTTACAGAGTTGCAGTAGTCGTCTTTGCTACTATGTTGCAGGTTTGCAGGCTTCCAGCGCGGTCAGCAGTCGATTCCTTGGCAGAAGGTGAAGAGAGAGATGCAGAGGAACTCGGATGAGCTCTTGCATTCGTTATCTAAAGTTTCCCCAGAGACAGAGACCCTAAATAGCCAGAAAAGAGGGTTTGGCTACTTAGGAGAGAGGATAGGCTAGCAACACCTGAAGGAGCCTATCACAAGGAGTCTCTGACGTCACCTGGTGGCACTGGCCACTCAGAGCAGTCCAGTGTGCCAGCAGCACCTCTGTTTCCAAGATGGCAGAGGTCTGGAGCACACTGGAGGAGCTCTGGACACCTCCCAGGGGAGGTGCAGGTCAGGGGAGTGGTCACTCCCCTTTCCTTTGTCCAGTTTCGCGCCAGAGCAGGGCTAAGGGGTCCCCTGAACCGGTGTAGACTGGCTTATGCAGAATTGGGCACCTCTGTGCCCAACAAAGCATTTCCAGAGGCTGGGGGAGGCTACTCCTCTCCTGCCTTCACACCATTTTCCAAAGGGAGAGGGTGTCACACCCTCTCTCAGAGGAAGTTCTTTGTTCTGCCATCCTGGGCCAGGCCTGGCTGGACCCCAGGAGGGCAGATGCCTGTCTGAGGGGTTGGCAGCAGCAGCAGCTGCAGTGAAACCCCAGGAAGGGCAGTTTGGCAGTACCAGGGTCTGTGCTACAGACCACTGGGATCATGGGATTGTGCCAACTATGCCAGGATGGCATAGAGGGGGCAATTCCATGATCATAGACATGTTACATGGCCATATTCGGAGTTACCATTGTGAAGCTACATATAGGTAGTGACCTATATGTAGTGCACGCGTGTAATGGTGTCCCCGCACTCACAAAGTTCAGGGAATTGGCTCTGAACAATGTGGGGGCACCTTGGCTAGTGCCAGGGTGCCCTCACACTAAGTAACTTTGCACCTAACCTTTACCAGGTAAAGGTTAGACATATAGGTGACTTATAAGTTACTTAAGTGCAGTGTAAAATGGCTGTGAAATAACGTGGACGTTATTTCACTCAGGCTGCAGTGGCAGGCCTGTGTAAGAATTGTCAGAGCTCCCTATGGGTGGCAAAAGAAATGCTGCAGCCCATAGGGATCTCCTGGAACCCCAATACCCTGGGTACGTCAGTACCATATACTAGGGAATTATAAGGGTGTTCCAGTAAGCCAATGTAAATTGGTAAAATTGGTCACTAGCCTGTTAGTGACAATTTTGAAAGAAATGAGAGAGCATAACCACTGAGGTTCTGGTTAGCAGAGCCTCAGTGAGACAGTTAGGCACTACACAGGGAACACATACATATAGGCCACAAACTTATGAGCACTGGGGTCCTGACTAGCAGGGCCCCAGTGACACATAACAAACATACTGAAAACATAGGGTTTTCACTATGAGCACTGGGCCCTGGCTAGCAGGATCCCAGTGAGACAGTGAAAACACCCTGACATACACTCACAAACAGGCCAAAAGTGGGGGTAACAAGGATAGAAAGAGGCTACTTTCTCACACAACCCCCCCCCAAACGAAGGACAATAAGGCTAACCTTGGCCAGTTGAGACTTTATTGTCTAAGTGGTGATAAGTAGAGAGTAGCTCTGCAATAGACTGGTTACTCACTTTATCATCCACTATATGGTTACTTCCCTGTGGGGATGTAAACCACCCTGTTTGAAGTTTTTTAGCTAAGCAACAATGTGAAGATGTATTTTCAGAGTTTCTATCAGTAAGTTTTAGTTTAGAGCAGTGGGAATTGTCCACTGAACCTATTGGTAATGATGGAAATGCCAGACAGGGATGCATGCTGTCTCAATAAAGCCATAGCTGGGCAAAAACTTTGTCCATATGGCTGGAAGAGAGAACAGGGATGCTGTTTCTCTTTAGTTGGAGTAGGGCAGGGATGCTGTCCTATGAGCTCCACACTAGGGCAGGGATGCTGTCCTAAGTGTTGTGAGGCAGTGCAGGGTTTCTGCACTAAAGTTTCTCTGGGAGGGTTGGAGGGATGCTCCATGTTAACTAAAATGGTGCTCTTTTTGTCACCAATGTTAGTTATCCCACAGAGAGGTACTTCTACCTCAGGGAGTCCAGCTTTGCCAGCTGATGATTCCCTTGGAACAGGTGCCACCCCAGGAGAGGTTTCTCCCACCACAGGAATGGTATCCTGAATGGTAGGGTGGTTAGGGGATACTGTGATACCCTTTTTACCTGTTGATGGAGAGGGATCCTGAGTTTTCAGTCCTTCTCTCCTTTGCTTTTTCATTTCAGTAGAAATGAGAGGGAACAATTCCTCAGGGATGCCCAGCATGGCTGCATGGGCATAAAACTCTACATCAGCCCAACCTGAGGCCTCTAGGTCATTACCTAAGAGACAGTCTACAGGTAAGCTAGGTGATACCACCACCTGCTTAGGGCCAGTAACTCCACCCCAACTAAACTGAATTATAGCTAAGGGAAGAAACTTAGTGGAGTTATGGACATCAATAATCTTATACTGTTGTCCAATGATGTGTTGATCAGGGTGCACTAGGTTTTCAGTCACCAAAGTGATACTGGCACCTGTGTCCCTGTAGGCCAAGGCCTCAACACCATTTATTGAAACTGTCTGCCTGTACTTATCCATTGTAAGGGGACAAGCAGCCAGTGTGGCAAGGCCAATGCCACTAGGTGTGACAGAAACTGTCTTGGGACTGACTACCCCAGTTTCTACTATGGACCCAAAAGTGAACCCAACTACACCCTTAACTTGACTGTTGCCAGCAGTCCCACCACTAGTACCACTACTGCTAGGGGCACTAGAGCTTGATGTATTAGTGGTGGTAGGCTCAGGGGGTTTACCTGGACAGGACTTATCCCCTGGCCTATGGCCTCTGTTTTTACACACAAAGCACCAAGGCTTTTTAATGTGTGCAGGTTGGGAAGAAGAGGAAGAATTTGTTTTATCCCCACCCTCTGAAGAGTGTTTAAGATTTGAAGTGGGATCTTTGGTTTGACCCTTATCCCCATGCTTATCTTGAGATTTTTCACCATCTTTCTTCTTATTGCCATCTTTGTCACCCCCTGTATGAACCTTTCTGTTCACCCTTGTTCTGACCCATTTGTCTGCCTTCTTTCCCAATTCTTGGGGAGAGGTCAGATCAGAGTCTACCAGGTACCGGTGCAACAAATCAGACACACAATTATTAAGTATATGCTCTCTCAGGATTGTGTTATACAGGCTTTCATAATCAGTAACTTTACTGCCATGTAACCACCCCTCCAAGGCCTTCACTGAATGGTCAATGAAATCAACCCAGTCTTGTGAAGACTCCTTTTTGGTCTCTCTGAACTTTATCCTGTATTGTTCAGTGGTTAAGCCATAACCATCCAGGAGTGCATTCTTAAGAACTGTAAAATTATTGGCATCACTTTCTTTCACAGTAAGGAGCCTATCCCTACCTTTTCCACTAAATGATAGCCATAGGATAGCAGCCCACTGCCTTTGAGGGACATCCTGTACAACACAGGCCCTCTCAAGTGCAGCAAACCACTTGTTAATGTCATCCCCCTCCTTATAAGGGGGAACTATCTTATGCAGATTCCTGGAATCATGCTCTTTTGCAGGATGACTATGGGGAATACTGCTGCTGCCACCATGGGTTTCTAAACCCAACTTCTGTCTTTCCTTCTCTAATTCTAAAGACTGTCTATCCAAATCCAGCTGTTGCTTTTTAAGCTTCAGTCTGGTTTGTTCCACTCTCAATCTATTGAGCTCCCTTTCTAACAATCTGTCATCAGGGTGGGTGGGAGGGACATGCCTTGAAACAGAAGTATGGTGAGAATGGACAGAAGGAGACCTGTCCCTTACAGAAGCCACCCTAACAGCTTGGCTAACAGAAACATCACTACCAGTATGGTGAGAATAAATGCTTTTGCTGTGATGTGAGACAACACTATTTATATGGTGTGGCTCATCATCATTACCAACTATGCTAGACTGTCTAGTAATGGGCAGGCTAGGAAGTTTCTTTCCTGAATCTTTTCCTGGGGGAGTCCCTGGATCAGATTGAGAACCATTAGCTACTTTTTCACCAGATTGGGCACTTATGGCCTTATCCTGTACTCTAAGCATGTTAATTAACAGTTCTAAGGAAGGATTCTTCCCTACACTCAAACCTCTCTCTATGCAGAGATTCCTTGCTCCTTTCCAGCTAAGGTGATCATATGCAAGTTTGGACAGATCAACATTTTGGCCTGTGCCAGACATTTTTAGAGAGAGTTAAAGTGATAGTAAAAGATAAAAAGTTTGTCAGAGCTTTTAGAAAGACAGAGAAAAAAAACTTTTTAAACTTTTAAGAACTTTTTGAAAGTTTAGAAGTACTTTTCAGCACTTAGAAAAGAGTGAAAAGAGGAAATGCAAAACTTTTTGGCTATGTGTATATACACTGACCTTGTTTTGTATATTTTTCTCTTATGAAAAGTACAATGACAAGAGTGGTAAGTAGTCTCAAAGCACTTATCCCACCGCTGCACAACCAATGTAGGAGGCTGGACTGGCTTGTAGTGAGTACCAAGGGGTACTTGCACCTTGCACCAGGCCCAGTTATCCCTTATTAGTGTATAGGGTGTCTAGCAGCTTAGGCTGATAGATAATGGTAGCTTAGCAGAGTAGCTTAGGCTGAACTAGGAGACGTGTGAAGCTACTACAGTACCACTTAGTGTCATATGCACAATATCATAAGAAAACACAATACACAGTTATACTAAAAATAAAGGTACTTTATTTTTATGACAATATGCCAAAGTATCTTAGAGTGTACCCTCAGTGAGAGGATAGGAAATATACACAAGATATATATACACAATAGCAAAAATATGCAGTATAGTCTTAGAAAACAGTGCAAACAATGTATAGTTACAATAGGATGCAATGGGGAAACATAGGGATAGGGGCAACACAAACCATATACTCCAAAAGTGGAATGCGAACCACGAATGGACCCCAAACCTATGTGACCTTGTAGAGGGTCGCTGGGACTATTAGAAAATAGTGAGAGTTAGAAAAATAACCCTCCCAAAGACCCTGAAAAGTGAGTGCAAAGTGCACTAAAGTTCCCCTAAGGACAAAGAAGTCGTGTTAGAGGAATAATGCAGGAAAGACACAAACCAACAATGCAACAACTGTGGATTTCCAATCTAGGGTACCTGTGGAACAAGGGGACCAAGTCCAAAAGTCACAAGCAAGTCGGAGATGGGCAAATGCCCAGGAAATGCCAGCTGCGGGTGCAAAGAAGCTTCTACTTGACAGAAGAAGCTGTGGTTTCTGCAGGAACGAAAAGGGCTAGAGACTTCCCCTTTGGTGGACGGATCCCTCTTGCCGTGGAGAGTCGTGCAGAAGTGTTTTCCCGCCGAAAGAACGCTAACAAGCCTTGCTAGCTGCAAATCGTGTGGTTAGCGTTTTTGGATGCTGCTGTGGCCCTGGGGAGACCAGGAGGTCGCAAATTGGACCAGGAGAGAGAGGGGACGTCGAGCAAGACAAGGAGCCCTCTCAGCAGCAGGTAGCACCCGGAGAAGTGCCAGAAACAGGCACTATGAGGATGCGTGAAACGGTGCTCGCCGAAGTTGCACAAAGGAGTCCCACATCGCCGGAGACCAACTTAGAAAGTCGTGCAATGCAGGTTAGAGTGCCGTGGACCCAGGCTTGGCTGTGCACAAAGGATTTCCGCCGGAAGTGCACAGGGGCCGGAGTAGCTGCAAAGTCGCGGTTCCCAGCAATGCAGCCCAGCTAGGTGAGGCAAGGACTTACCTCCACCAAACTTGGACTGAAGAGTCACTGGACTGTGGGGGTCACTTGGACAGAGTCGCTGGATTCGAGGGACCTCGCTCGTCGTGCTGAGAGGAGACCCAAGGGACCGGTAATGCAGCTTTTTGGTGCCTGCGGTTGCAGGGGGAAGATTCCGTCGACCCACGGGAGATTTCTTCGGAGCTTCTGGTGCAGAGAGGAGGCAGACTACCCCCACAGCATGCACAAGCAGGAAAACAGTCGAGAAGGCGGCAGGATCAGCGTTACAGAGTTGCAGTAGTCGTCTTTGCTACTATGTTGCAGGTTTGCAGGCTTCCAGCACGGTCAGCAGTCGATTCCTTGGCAGAAGGTGAAGAGAGAGATGCAGAGGAACTCGGATGAGCTCTTGCATTCGTTATCTAAAGTTTCCCCAGAGACAGAGACCCTAAATAGCCAGAAAAGAGGGTTTGGCTACTTAGGAGAGAGGATAGGCTAGCAACACCTGAAGGAGCCTATCACAAGGAGTCTCTGACGTCACCTGGTGGCACTGGCCACTCAGAGCAGTCCAGTGTGCCAGCAGCACCTCTGTTTCCAAGATGGCAGAGGTCTGGAGCACACTGGAGGAGCTCTGGACACCTCCCAGGGGAGGTGCAGGTCAGGGGAGTGGTCACTCCCCTTTCCTTTGTCCAGTTTCGCGCCAGAGCAGGGCTAAGGGGTCCCCTGAACCGGTGTAGACTGGCTTATGCAGAATTGGGCACCTCTGTGCCCAACAAAGCATTTCCAGAGGCTGGGGGAGGCTACTCCTCCCCTGCCTTCACACCATTTTCCAAAGGGAGAGGGTGTCACACCCTCTCTCAGAGGAAGTTCTTTGTTCTGCCATCCTGGGCCAGGCCTGGCTGGACCCCAGGAGGGCAGATGCCTGTCTGAGGGGTTGGCAGCAGCAGCAGCTGCAGTGAAACCCCAGGAAGGGCAGTTTGGCAGTACCAGGGTCTGTGCTACAGACCACTGGGATCATGGGATTGTGCCAACTATGCCAGGATGGCATAGAGGGGGCAATTCCATGATCATAGACATGTTACATGGCCATATTCGGAGTTACCATTGTGAAGCTACATATAGGTAGTGACCTATATGTAGTGCACGCGTGTAATGGTGTCCCCGCACTCACAAAGTTCAGGGAATTGGCTCTGAACAATGTGGGGGCACCTTGGCTAGTGCCAGGGTGCCCTCACACTAAGTAACTTTGCACCTAGCCTTTACCAGGTAAAGGTTAGACATATAGGTGACTTATAAGTTACTTAAGTGCAGTGTAAAATGGCTGTGAAATAACGTGGACATTATTTCACTCAGGCTGCAGTGGCAGGCCTGTGTAAGAATCGTCAGAGCTCCCTATGGGTGGCAAAAGAAATGCTGCAGCCCATAGGGATCTCCTGGAACCCCAATACCCTGGGTACCTCAGTACCATATACTAGGGAATTATAAGGGTGTTCCAGTAAGCCAATGTAAATTGGTAAAATTGGTCACTAGCCTGTTAGTGACAATTTTGAAAGAAATGAGAGAGCATAACCACTGAGGTTCTGGTTAGCAGAACCTCAGTGAGACAGTTAGGCACTACACAGGGAACACATACATATAGGCCACAAACTTATGAGCACTGGGGTCCTGACTAGCAGGGCCCCAGTGACACATAACAAACATACTGAAAACATAGGGTTTTCACTATGAGCACTGGGCCCTGGCTAGCAGGATCCCAGTGAGACAGTGAAAACACCCTGACATACACTCACAAACAGGCCAAAAGTGGGGGTAACAAGGCTAGAAAGAGGATACTTTCTCACACCCCTGTATTCATTGCCCCTGAGCCCTGGAGAAAATGACCAAAAGTGCATGTACATCTCTGAGCACCCAAAGTCTACTACTTACCTGCTTGTTGTTACTGACTGGCTTCTTAGCCAGAGCCTGCAACCAGTCTTCATGAGTACCAACACCCTTAGGAAACCATTGGGCACCTGATACGTTACTGCTAGGGGTGGACAGAAAGCGCAGAGTCGGGCTACGCAGAACTCCGTAAAGTTGTAAAAAAACTTTTGACGTCAAATGCAACGCAAAATACATATTTGCTTTGAAAGTCTCACACAAATGGCACCACATGGTTCGTAAGGGCATGGCCATCTTGTTTTTCACTCTGTTTATGGTACTGGGCCTGTTTTTTTCATCCCTATTTATTTTTGTAATTCTCCACCTGCATAATTAATCTACCCCTCATTTTTATTTATTTTATTACTGTCTCTTTTTCTGAATCAGCATTTTTATCTTTTTTTTTTTTTATGACTTTTTGTATTTTTGTTTCTTTTCCCCTTATTTCTTCCTTCCTTCCTTGTCTTCTTGTTTTTCTTCTCTTCTTCAACCCACCCCAGAAACACCAAGGTAGAGCAGGGTAGCAGCAGCCGCCTACGATGTGGGTGGCGGCGATGTCAAGGGGTGCAGTCTTGGCCCATCGTTAGTGAGGAGGAGGTGGCAGCACTAGTTTTTATGTGCAGCGTCAGCTCCCCTCCATGCCGGCAGCAGGTGGCAGTCCTGGGAGTGGCTACACCCTTTGGGAGCATTGACTACTGTGTCAGCGGGTGCGCTGGTTGGTTCGTTAGCACACTGGGGGCCAGAGCACCCAGCAGCAGTTGATGCACTGTTGGGTGGACATAATTGACAAAGAACAGGACCTGCTTGACCTGCAGGGCATCGAGGTGTCGGGTCTTGGTGAGTAATAGTTATTTATTTTTGTGTGTGTTGTTCCACAATGCTAATTATTTTTCTAATAGCAGTGCTGACTCTCAGAGGTAAGTTGAGGTTATGTTTATTTATTATGTGATCCAGTTTGAGCTAGCAAGGTGAGTCAGTGGCACCGCTTACTAATTGTACTCGTGGGCGTGTGTTTGGACTGATGATTTAAGAAGCCATGTAGACAGACACAATGCCTGTTTCAAAGAATAAGACAATGGTAGTAGTAATAAGTAATATCAGTGAGTTAGCATTCCCTTTGCGGTGCCTTTCTTTGAAGTCCCTCCCAGTTGCAATCTCCAGGTGATGTATACTATGTATGTATAGCATGATATCATCATAGTATGTATGTATGTATCTATGCTTTAAAAAAAAAGGAGACTGAGTCGCCCCATTAAAGGTGGTTGAGAAGCAAAGATCATTAGTTGCAATATGAATGCATTGATTGTGGTACATAGTTGTAAATGTAGGGCCACATTTATTTACAAGGCCCTTTGTGCCACTGGAAATGACGTTTAGTGACAGTTCAGTGACACACTACAGGGCCATATTTACAAGGCCATGAAAAGCCACCCTGTGTGACTCGTCATGGCCTTGCAAGTCGCTGCGTTGACTCACCCTGCGACGGAGGCATGCCATGGGTGTTATGATGGGTTTTCCCACATAACACCCATGGTGTTTGACACATTCCCAGATTTACAATGTTTTGTAAATCTGAGAATGTGTCTAAAGCCTACACCTCCCCAGGTGAGAAGTAAGGGAGACGCAACAAGAAGAAACATCTTTATTTCTCCTTATTTTTTTCCTTTTTCTATGTGTGCTGCATTCTGCGGCAAACATAGAAAAAGGAAAACTCTTGAGATTGTTTTTTTTTGCAGGAGGGTATCCCTTCCTGCACAAAAACAATCATCCCCTCAATGTAGGCACCCTTGCAGCATGGTACAGGGGTGCCTGCATTGACTCATGACAGCCATTGTGTACCGACGCAGGGGAAAAGGACAGGAATGCCCCACTTCTGTTGTAGATAAGGCACATTTCTTCCCTCTCCTTTTGACGCAGGGCAGAGGTGCAAGAAAGGTTTGCAGGGCTGTCCTGCATCAAAAGTTCGTAAATATGGTCCGCAGTTTGGAAATTTTGGAGTAGGGCTTAGATGTAGGAATTAGGAAAGTAAGAGTAATAGGTCAACTCGAGTTGAGACCATCATACTAGGGAATCTGATTTAGGAAGGTACAACATTACTGTGTTTGCCTCAGCTTGACAAAAAAATGCTTTGGGGAGATTAACTGTACCACTAATTCTTTTTTATCTTCTTATTTATTTCTTACCTCAGCACCCAAGGGGAAGACATCGTCGGCGGGTGCAGGAGGAAAGGAGGCTACCAGTGCCACCACCAGTGCAGATGCTGGCAGATCTGCTGGCCCCTGTTAGTGTTCCTGTTATATTATTATTATTTTCCTAATTTTATTTTTTACATCTCCTCATTTCAAATAATTTTTCTTTTAGTTTTACTGTGCCTGTCTACCCTTTTTCTACTTATTTTTGTTCTATGTAAGCTTTGTTAATTCTTGTTATTCCTGCATTTATCTATTTGACATATTTTGTCTGTACCTGTCTTCCTCCTTTCTGTACTAGCTTTCTTCTGGTTTGTTTCTAAGCTTAGCTTTCCCTTCTCCCCTTGTAAATCTTGTGGACTAGTACTTAATACTAAGAGGACAGATTTTAGGACAGGTACTGTGTTGACAAAATTGCATGCCCAAGTCAGCTTTTCTACGCATGTTTTTGAAGGTTTTGTTTGCCTGGCTCATGCCCATTGCATTTGCTAACCAAGACCTCACCATAGGTTTTCCTGGATTGACCAAAGTATTCCATCCCTTTATTGCACTTCAGTGACTTAGCTCTGCCCCTCCATTGTGAAAGTTTGCAGTTGATTTGTCTACTTTGCTTTTCTAACAACTGACAAAATTCCTAAAGTAAATGAAAGAAGATAGCTAGAATTGTAATGGTCTATTGTGATTGTATTGATTTTGTTCGAACTAAACTGTGCAATGTTTTTTCCAGCCACACTGACCACCAGGGCCAACGGCAGTACCAGTGCGCTGGAGGCGGCAGTAGTCAGAGGGGAAGAACTGGCAGCAGTAGGGACGGGCGTTGGTAAGTAACATTGCTGTTGCTCATTGACAATTACTAATATACTCACTGCAAGGGCGTTGCTTATGAAGCCCCTGATTTAGCAACTACAGTGAGGATTGAGTTCTAAATGGCCTCTTCTCTTTGCAAATCAATAGACAAAAGCTCATAATGAATGGTCTCTACAAATGATGGCTTGATGGCAAAGCAAACAAAGGATGGATGGCTTAAAGAAAGAATGGGTGAAAGGACGTGTGTGTGAAAGGAAAAGATGTGTAAGTGATTGAGAGGAGATGCATGGGTGGGTGAAAAGATAGATGAAACAGGTAAAAGGGGATAAAAGGATGCCTCAGTGGATGAAGGGTGGGGAACGAACGATACGTGGGTAAATAAATGTATAGGTGAAAGCAGGGTATTTGAAAGGGTGGATACTGGATAGGTGAGTCTATGGATGGATGGCTGGATAAAAATGAATGGCTGGTTTGGAATAGTGAAAGAATGCATGAGAGAGTGTAAGCTTCAATCAAATGGTGGATGTGAAAGGGTGAATAGAATGATGAATGAAAAGATGAATGTATAATTGCTTGGATCAAGAAATAAGGGAACTGTTGTGGAGAGAGTCTGCTGTTCACCTAATTCACTTGATCTGCATGCTTATCAAAGCTGAGGTTCAGAGTGGGGGTATTTTAATTTTCTGTCTTCTCCCTTAACTCACTGTGGTTGAAGCAAAGCAGATATGTATCCTCCCACATATCATCATACCTCCCTCCCCAATAGTCACAGACGTAACTGCAGCGTGGCAGTGTACAATAGTGTTTTCTGTGAAATGTGCATCTGCTCTAGTTAATGCACCATTTACAAAGTTATCAATGAACTGCAAAGTTAAAAAGCTGTTTCCCTTCTACCCCAGTGCCTACTCTGTCACCTCCTAGTACTTCAGTCCTTTATTCTTTCCAAAGTTCTGTCCCAGCCACCCCCAACAAAAATAAAAAATCCCTATTTGACATGCACCACATTTATGTATAATTGAATATTTCATGAGTTCCATTATGGAATCATGCTAGTTAAAATTTTACCCTTTTGACATTAGTCAACTACATTGAGGCATGTGTG
The DNA here is from genome assembly GCF_031143425.1 of Pleurodeles waltl. Lineage (NCBI taxonomy): Eukaryota > Metazoa > Chordata > Amphibia > Caudata > Salamandridae > Pleurodeles > Pleurodeles waltl. The sequence continues at coordinate 405,854,400 of NC_090440.1, forward strand.
GGTAACGGCTCTGTGACTCGTCCTAATCAGCCGCATCAAATTCCAATGGCCCTAAGGGACCATTAATCTATTGCTACTGTGCTACTCTACTTTAAAAAAAATTGTTTGCACAGAGCACGATTTATAATTTGACATTTTCCTTTTTCTTTCCCACTAAAGCTACTCCTGGTGGACATCCTCATTCAACTTGGCAGGAGATAGCAGTCCGGCTCTCGTAGCAGAGGCTGGGGGGCATCCACAGCGAATATCAGCTGCTGGTATCCCTCCAGGAGGAGGAGGATGAGGCTGAGGCAGCTGTCATGGCTGCCAGCCGTAGCTCCTCCAAACAGCCGCCAGTGCCACAAGCCTCCCAGCGGCACCATCATCGAGCAGGCAGCTGGCTTCAGCCCATCCGAGTTCCATCACTGCAGCCCCCCTCACGCGAGGACTGCATCTTCCAGCGCTGCAACCTGCAAAACCTCGCGCACCTGTACCGATGGGTGGCACGTATAGAAGCCACAATCAATGATCTCCAGACCCGAGTATGAACAACGCCCTCTTCTGACTCTTTTTTACATTTTTTGTTTTGGTGGGAGGGTCACTTGTTGTGGGTGGGGAGAGAGTTGGGACGGGTTTTGAAATGTACTTATTGGGCTTATCATTGGACTTTTTGGGTACTTGATTTATGCCTCAAATATTTCTTTTGGTGTTTTAGTTTGCCACTGTCTTTTAGTGTAGCTCGTTTTTTAGATCTGCTAAAAAAGTGCATGTCATTTACTTATACCCTTGCTCTATTGCCCTCAGCCGCTATATTGACCACTAGTGGATGATTGCCATTGCCTATTGTACCTACAAAAACCTCGATACACATAAACAAGTAATACAACATCTTCTTTAGTAGGAATTATTTGCTAACTAAACAAGTTAACTTCAATCCATAGATCTTCTCTTACCTGAATAGGTGAAGCGAGGGAGTCTTCTTGCTGCAGGGGTTTTCCCAAGATGGCATCTTAAGGGAGTGGTAGGTAGGTAGAGTAGTAGCAGGCAGCATGCTAACAGGGAATACAGAACTTCACAGAAGATGCCACTCCCACCTATGTGAACTCCAACTACAATATTAATCATCAAAGGGTTATCCATCACTGTCAACTCGGTTGAAAGAAAACAGAGAGTTATTGGGTCATCATATTATCATAACTTTAGGAAGACTGAGACCAGTCTACCACAATGACAGTATTTAATACACAGCAAAGAAGACATGATATGATAATAAAATCTAGCAATATCAATGTCTTCTGAGCAATGGTGGGGAACTATAAAAATAAACTTAGGAAATTAAATCATGGAGTCAGGAGAAGTGGGCTCAGACTCGAGTGGTTGGGCCAGGTTAAGCATTTTTGGAACATACACACAAGTCATGGATCATGATGTTGATGGGGCCGGTGTGGAATATTGCTCAGGTAATAGAAGATTAGAAGGTCATGCAGTGAGTTGGTGTCACTTTCACTACTTCCGCCCCAGCAAGTGTGTGATTCATCTATGGTGTAAAATTAAGTCACACCTCACTAAATCACACAGGTCGGGGGTTAGGGTTAGGGGATCGATGAACGGATGGGAAAGGGGAGGTGGGCAAAGGTGTGATAAAGACAAACACTACTCAAAAGAAACCATGGCAATTCTCACTGGGGCGCTGAGCAGCACACCATCATCAATCTGTTGTGGAAGGAAATGAAGGGATAAGTATGACACAGTTCAGTTAAATGCTTTGCAAACAGAGAGACCGCAGATAGTATATCCTAAATGTTATGTCTTCTAGTTTTGAAAAATACTAATTATGGAAGATTGAAGTTAACCCACACAGTTCTAAAAATTATGATTGTTATAAGGAAAATTATACTGTATATTGCCAAATTGGGTGATGTGTCTCCTTTCTTGAAATGTCTGTCACTCTTGGGTGCCTGTCTGATCCTTTCCAGTAGGCAAGCTGGAGTACTGAGCTTTCCCAAGTTTTGTTCATGCAGGAGAGGAGTGGAATCGGAGAAGGCCTGGGAATTGAAAAAACAGTAGCTATATTATAGAATAAAGGAGAAGCACAAAAGGAAGCAAGGTAAGCTTCATGAGGAGCTGGAGTGTACCAAGAACACTCAGATCCAGTGCAAGAGCAATCTTTCTTCTTTCAGTTCTCCTGCTTGCTCAACAATCCACCTCTTATACTGTGAAATATCCCCTTCCGAAAAAGGAATGAAAGTGGAAAGAACTTTTCTGTATTGTGGATCAAGTTGGTTGGCACAGATGTACTTTATGGAGAAGAGAATGTCATTTTTCAGGCTTGCATTACAAGTCAAGAGATAGCTTAGGCTCTCAACCAAGACATGTTCTTCTAGATTTTCATTCACATCCCCAAATGCAAACCTTTTAGACACTTTCTTTAGCTGCTATACAGGATAGCGTGGCACATTGTAATGTCCTCCTTGCTATCAATCAACGTGAAAACCTCAAAAAGAAGCAGCATCTGTGTGAGGCATTTGATTAGGCCGCATTTGTCTGCTGCCAGGGTCATAGCTTTCCCAATTGCATCCCCTCCTCTTTGAACAACATATTCATTGATCTGTTTTTACTGCCCAAACAGACGCGGCAACATGTAATAGGTTCAGTTCCAGCGCTTTGACACCTCCTGTATCAGTGCTTTAACTGGTACTCTGTTAGCATACTGAATAATCTGCAACTCTTTCCAGGCTTTAAAAGGATGGCTGAAATGAGTGCAGATGCGTGGTCAGTATGCTGATGACTATGTCTTCTTTTTTAAGAAAGTCTTGCACAGCGAGGTTGATTCAGTGTGCCAAGCACAGGACCTTGAAATAGCCACCGACTGCCATGGGCTTGGCTATGTTACTGACATTGTCCATGGCAACAAATCCAATTCGAAGACCTCTGAGTCGCAGCCATTCAACCACCTTGCTATTAAAATTGTCCAAGATGTTTGTAGCTGTTTGTGATTTCTCCCTGGCGAACATGGCTACTGTTGCATGCCGCCGAATGCTCTTAAAACTTTCTTCAGGTCCAAGGCATGTAGGTAACTTTTGGTTTACCCCGACAAAAGAGATCCAGTGTTCAGTGATGCACATGTAATCAGTAGCCTGACAACTGGTCCACATGTTTGTCGTCAGGTGGATAGGGTGGACAACACTTTGCTGCACAGCTTGTCTAACCAACTGCAGTACATTGTGATGCACCACTGGAACAGCAACTCTGGCAAAATAGGTCTGACTTGGAACCTTCCATTTTGGGTAGGTGGCTGCCACAAACTCTAAGAATCACACTCCTTCCACAAAAGAAACAGGGAGGAGGTCCATCGCTAACATTTTTGCCAGCTTCCCATTGTTCTAATGTGCAATTGGGTGGTTGCAGTCGTAAAGCCTCTCCTGCCTAAACGTGCCATTGGGCGATCGCAGTTGTAAGGCCAACCCTGCTTAAACGTGTCTGTAATAGCCTGGATTTTTTCCTTTTCTAGGGCCACTGATGCAAGCGACATGTAGAGAAATAGTAGGTGGTTGACTCAATGTGTGTTGTGGGGCAGCTACTATATGCCATGGTGTCTCGCATTACATCTGACTCCGAGTCTTCTTGTGCCATTGTGAGGTTGCCGAGGTGGGTGATTTTAGCGCACTGACTGGGACTAGGTTGCTTTGCATGAGGATGATGTCACCCTCTTCTTCCTCACCTTCCACCGTGATTTCACCAGTTGTAGCTGATGTTTCCCGGCTCTCCTCACCTTTACCATTGCAACCACGTTCAGCCATTTTTGAAAGGTGCTCCTCCCACCGGATTGGTGATGTTTTTCCATATGGGTTGTCTGGCCTCCAGTACCATAATGTGAACTAGGCTTACTGCGAAAAAACACTCATGTGGCAAAGTGAGCATATAGAAACGTACTCCTCCTTTTGGCTAATCAAAAGAAAGTCCCAAACTGGGGAGAAGTACTTTCTGATTGGGCCACTGTTAATGCCTGAAGAAGAACTGGAGGTAGGTGGGTGTGTCAATTAGGGGTGGGAGGTGAACTCCTCTCCACTCACAGAGTTTGCAGAGTTTTCCCCACTCCATGCTCCTCTTAGAGCACTGAGTTGTGAAAAACTCTGTAGCAGAGTTTTTTGTCCTTGCCTGTCCTCACCAATGTTACATTTGTGAGTGTGAGCGAGGAAAATGTTACTCCAGACCACCTCTGCCGGATGGTGCTACAGCTTTTATTGAGAAACTTTCTGTTCATATTGAGGAAGCTGCCGCTCAAGTAGAAAATCTATTCGAGCATCAGAAAAGAAACAGTGCTCGTAGTGCCATTCATGCTGATTTTACACCTGGAGCTAAAAATCAGCACAAAGGGTGCGACCTAACACACTGCCACTTCCCAGAACTCTGTGTAGCGCAGCAGAGTTTTTTGATCGCTTTGTGGCATTCGCATGAACTGAACTCTGCCCAGGCTTTGTGTCAATTGCCTCTCCGCAGTGCATACTTCTACCAAGGTATGGGTTGATATAGATCTCTGCTGGGACCTTACAAATATGGGAGCTGGTGGTGCTGCCTCTGCCAAATCCCTCAAAGCAGGTTTGATAATGTCGGACTCCTCTGGCCAGCTTCCACAATGACTGGCTCTTCATCATCATCCTCCTCATCATCACTCCCTTTCTTGAGTCTAAGGCTTTCTAGACCTTTCTTTTCCCTTGCCTCTCCTACCGTCTCACAGACTCTGCTGGGGTCCACTCCATGTTCCTGTCATCAGAAGTGGTGCTTGGAGAAGATGGTGGAGTAGTACCCTTCCTTTTTCTTGCTGGAGACATTGGAGCCATTGAATCTAAAAGAGGGGGTTCTTGCACGACGGAAAGCTCGACCTCCTGTTCTCCTCCAACTTCAGGAAGATCTGCTATTGCTGGCTGCGGCTGCTGTCTATTTTGCTTTGTTTTCTGAAACAATTGGGTGCTACTTTGCAAAAGGGGCAAATCCAATTCAACATCACTGCTCGTCGGTGTCGCCATGATTGCAGTGGCTGCGTCACTGACAGACATGGTCTTGGGCTTCGGTTGGAGTGGTGCTGTTGATGCGGGAGTGCTGCTCCCAGGTTCCTTCCAGGTGTGGCAGACACACGTCTCCCGAAAAAGGTTGCGGTTGGCACGCCACTGGCAGAAAGCTGCTTCTTCTTCTCACTGGCCACATTCTTCGGATTAACCTTCTTTGGGGCCTTCTTAAGTGCTTAATTGGCAGTAGCACTAAGATGCACAAGAGAAAGAGTTTGGAGTACCAAAATAACAAGGCCTTCTCTTTGGCATGACTGTGGGTGATATGGGGTCTCTGTTCTTGTGCACCTAAAAACAACCAAGCAAGAAAAATATGTAGTTAGTGAAATGTTGAATTGCTGCAGGTTGAAATAGTAGAGACAAATGCAATCTTAGTGCAGTTGGTTACTTATGTAATAAATACCAATTTAATCAAATATTGTAAAGGCAAACCACACCACTAAAACAATTACATTTCAAATCAGACAGCACAACAGGCAGATCTGGCCCTTTGCTTTATCTCCATCTTTTTTAAAGAAGACAGAGAGAGGTGATAGGTAAAATGGAATAGACCTTTCAATAACCTATGTCAGCAAGGTGGTCCAGGGGAAATAGAATAATCATTAACAAAATGTATTATGCCGTTGATTTGTTTGGTAGTGCTCCATAGCAAGGGTGTCCCAGAGGAAATGGAAGTATACCTAAAGAAACTGAATGCCGTACTGAAGCTGTGCGTCTTTTGTAGATGGATGAAAGTGGATGGATGGATCAAGACAAAATGCAGAATTACATTTTTTTTAAAGAAAAATAAAAATATAAAAAATTAAAAAAGCTAAAATATAAACATTAAAAGAAAAATAATAAAATTACAAATAAAAAGGAAAAAGAAAAAAGTACAAGCATATATAAAAATATATTAAAAAAAAATATATCATACAATACTTAAAATAGAAAATTTAAATTTAAAATTAAAATAGAAAAGAAAAATTAAAATAGAAACAAATGATCAATAATTAACAATGTTTGTATGTAAGTCTATGTCAAATACACACTGGCTGCATACACAAAATGACTGCCAGCCAGCCACATGGTCAAACAACAACAATAAGGACAAGGAGGCATGGTAAACAAAGGACACATGTAAGCCTAGGGCAAGGGACACTGGTTGGATAGACAAAATGGCTGCCAGTGAGCTCATAGTCAAATAACAACGAGGATCAAGGAGGCATGGCAAAGGGCAAACGCAAGCCTTTGGCAAAGACACATTGGCTGCATGCGCAAAATGGCTGCCAGCAAGCCACATGGTCAAACAACAACAATAAGGAGCAAGGAGGCATGGCAAACAAAATACACATGCAAGCCCTTGGCAAAGACACACTGGTTACATTCACAAAATGGCTGCCAGCAAGCCACATGATTAAATAAAAACTACAAGGAGCTAGGAGGCATGGCAAAGAAAAGATACATGCAAACCTGTGACAAAGGGACACTGGGTGGATAGACAAAATGGCTGCCAGCCAGCCACATAGTCAAACAACAACAACAAGGAGCAAGGAGTTAGGGCAAACAAAGGACACATGCAAGCCTATGGCAAGGGAGACTGGGTGAATAGACAACATAGCCGCCAGCCACATGGTCAAACAACAATTGCGTAGAAGAAGGCATGGGGAACAAAGAACACATGAAAGCCTATGACAAAGGGACACTGACTGGATAGCAAAATGGCCGCCAACCACATGGTCAAGCAACAACTGCTAACAAGGAGGCATGGAGAACAAATAACACATGCAAGCCGATGGGCAGAAAATGGCCCCTGGGCTGACCACACTGCATGGAGAACATAGAGAAATGGTGGACAATAGCACACATCCACACACACACACACACACACACACACACACACTGGCCATAAGAAGGCATGGTGGTGGTAACACTGAAGAAAAGTGATGAACATTAATTCAGAAATGCAAAACATGAGAATTAACTGAGCTATAAAAATTTCACAACAACACACATCCTACTATACCATCAAATATTACCCTACAACATATACACTTTTTGGAAAAGAAAAACCCATGAAATGCAAACAATATGCAACATTTTTAATTAATCAATGCTATCCCTGCCCTGAATAAAATTTTAAACACATATACCACTGTAACATTTATTTCATACACTGATGTCTACTAGTGCTGGCTCCTACTGGCTATGTGGCCATTTGGAAATCTAAGTCAGATACTAAAATAATATTGCAAATGTTACAAACCCACGTAGAAAAGGTACCGAGCTGTGAAACAATTTTCCTTTAGGGGAAAAATCTATTAAATGCAAAATTAATAATAACTAGGCCTATACTAAAACTCCAGGCTAACCACCACTATAAAATTTAAAAAATTAATGAAAGTACAAAGAAATACTGGTGCATTCCCAAGCAAACAAACAACGCCCTTATACAATAGTTTTTGAACTTACTTGTATGATTCAACAAAAACAAAATCCTTAATTCCAAAGGTATATCCAGGAGACAGAGAAAGATCCTTCCACTTCGAAATTCAAGTGAAAAGTGACCAGAAGATGGAAAAAGCACTGGGAGGAACCTCCTGGACAGGAACAGAAAAAAGACTTCTCAGTTTGAAAAACAAATTGCAAGGTCCATTGGAGAAGAAACACTAGTCAAAAATCTCTTTTTGACTAGATCTATAATCACAAATCTCTTTTTGACTAGATTTTGTGGCATCTAGAGTACAAAATATATACCAGAAATGAGTTTGCTCTCGTAAGTGGCACTCTTTTGACCACCGGTTCAGCCATAAGCATTGCAAGTGAACGCAAAGTCTTGCGCACACTCGCTAGTGGCCCGGGAGTATTGTGTCACTCGCGAGAGAGTGCCATACCCAATCCTGCAAGCATGAATGAGCTCCGCTCCACACCCGAGTCGGGAATTCAGGAAATCCCTGTTACTCGGTGTAGCGCGATGTCCCAAATTCCGCAAACTTTGCTGCCCAGGCCTACTTACTGTAACCCTGCACTCGGCTGCCCCAGTGCTGCCTGGAATGTCCTGCTAGTGTGGTTCTGATCAGTGCTCAGTACTTACCTTAACTCCCCAAGATTGGCTTCGTAAGTCATTGTTAACCCTGTGTTTGCTGACCATTGTTTTCCTCCATAGGATAATATTGAGAGAACTCTGAAAATTGCACTAAGTGTTGATTTCTGAAAGTGCACAGTATTCATATCTAGAAGTTTACTTACCTGATTATGAAGTTCTTGGGTTTGAAACTTATAAAAAGAGTTGGTATTTTTCTAAGTTGGTCCCAAATTTATTGTTTGAATGTGTGTCTAATTTGTTACCTCTGTGAGTTCAACAAATGCTTAGCACTACCCTCTGGTAAGCCTAACTGCTCGTGCACACTACCACAAAATAGAGCATTCCTACATTGGTGGAACAGCGGTGTGGTCTACGACTTTGCATTTTCTCATACCACTTGGTCAATCAGTGACTACACAAGCAAATCCAAAAATGTCCGTTAGATAAATTGTATTTTTTGAATTGAGTATTTTTCAAAATTTTGAAAAGCACTGTTAGGGTCCTGGTTAGATCCTCGTAACTCACAATAAAAATCTTAAAAACTTACTTTAGTTAGGACAGCAAAATCTGTTAGGATTTTTTCTCTAGCTCAAAAAGGTCCCAACTTTAGTACAATAATAAGTACCTCAGAGGATAGGGTGGTGGAGCTCGACCTCACCCCTTACCTTAACCTTTCCCTGTTCATTAAACATAACTCACAAACAGCAGAACATTTCTCTTGGATTGGTAAGAGAGTAATCATTTTCTCTTTTCATATACAACTTCACGTACTTGTAATTTCTATAAAATACCTTTACATTTTAGTGTACTGACATACAATTGGTGCGGTTTATAACAATAGGCATATCTTTATTTTTACTTAAGTATGTTACATGGTGTTCTAAGTAATAACTGTAACTTTCGACTATGTAGGTGCGAAAGATGTTTATGCTTTGCTTGAGTGTTCTGCGAGTAGTGGTGAGGCGGGGACAGGACTGACGAGTTAGTAGCAGCCGCTACCGATTTCCATGTTCACACCTGGGTGGATCTACGCTTGTTGCCTATGTTTATATTTTGGTTTAATATGGTGAAATCAACAGAGGTATTACGGCAAGTATGATGTGGCCCTTGTCATGATTGCTAAGTACTTAACCGGAGGGCTTTTTGTTTGTGCCTCATGTTTCAAGGGGGGTACATATCGTCCCTAGACTCTATTTTTACAACAAAGTGGTCCCAGTGTTCAGCACCTTCTTGTATCTGGCCCTTATGTTGCAGCTGTCTTAGTGTGTAAGCTTCTGCTAGTGTGGAGCTGTGTAGGTCTTTAAGCCAAGCAGAATAGGGGGGCATTAGGGGCCTTCCAATGTGTAGCGATCAATCGCTTGTAAGTTACAAACGCAAGATCTATAAACTTGTGAGTGTGTTTTTCATTCTTGCTCCTGTGTCGTATACCCAGCAAACAGGATTCCGGTGTAGCTGCGAGCGTATTGTCTAGTATGTCTGCTACCGTCTCGGTGATGCGGCACTATCCAGTGTTTATTGTGTGGCAGTCCCAGACCATATGGTAGAAATTAGCGGCCGGGGTAGCGCATCTAGCGCATTCTGGTTTAGAGTTTGGGTATATTTTATTGATACGGGCCAACAACAGATATGCTTGGTGGATTATCATAATGAGAGGGGAGAGCTTGGACACCTGGTACCTGAGCCAATGGTATTAAAGGTGAGTAAGGGGGGATTGGGGTTCTTCCCTGGACATATCTCCGCCAGCAGTATCTGGCTGGATCCAGTAGGGGTGTTTTATTAGGCGGGTAGGGAGGTCCAGACATAAGAGATGTCAATATCGTTTGTGGTGTCGAGTAAGCTGTTATCGCTGTACACTCTGGTGTAGACGGTTCGTTGAGCCACGTGGTTACCCACTGAAGGTGGGCTGCCGCGTAGTACAATTCAAAGTTTGGCATGCCGAGCCCGCCCTCTTCTTGTGGGTATTGTGTGATGGCTAGCGCTACCCTACGTCTGTCCCTGCCCCATAACAGATCAGTTAGCAGGGAGTGCAGTTTATGAAAAAACGAGCGTGGCAGGGACAACGAGAGCGCTGTGAAGTAGTATAAAAATCTCGGTAATATTAGCATTTTGGCTATAGCCATACGGCCCATGGGTGATAGTGGAAGTGAGCTCCAAAATGTCATGGACCCGCGAGTTGAGCGCAGTAGCCTATCAAGGTTGCCCTCCGGTAGGTCTGTCATGGAATGGTATACATGAACCCCTAGGTATTTAAAAGTCTGATATGCCCATGTCAGTTGGTGCATTGGTAGTGCCATTTGCCGCTCAGGAGGTATGCGTATAAGAGGAAAAATACATGATTTTGCCCAATTAACGCGCAAGCCAGAGGAGAGGGTGAAGTTATCCAGGATTTGCATAACCCCTGGAAGGGAGGAGGTATAATTACGCAAATATATAAAGGCATCATCCGCATATAAAGATAAAATATGGTGTGCGTTGAATTCTTGGATGCCCCATTTATAGGAGCAGCTGCAGAGCTTAATTGCCAGTGGCTCCATAGCTATTGCACATAATAAAGGAGATAAAGGGCATCCTTGTCTGGTGCCTCTACCGATGGGAAACATCTCCGATATCACTTGACCCGTTTTAACGCGGGCTGTTGGTTTGGAGTATAGGGTGGGGATCCAGCTGATGAAGCCATTTTGAAAGCCGAACGCTTTAAGAGTACGGAAGAGGTAATCCCATCCGAGCGTATCAAATGCCTTCTCTATGTCTAATGATACGGCCACTGCCTCTGCTTCTGTGGTACTATGCATTATGCGGATTAAACGTCTTATATTTAGAAAAGTGTTCCTCCCAGGTAGAAATCCAGATTGGTCATGGTGAATTAAGTTTGGTAGATACGGAAGTAATCTGTTTGCTAGGATTTTCCCTAAAAGTTTAAAGTCGGAGTTTAAGAGAGAGAGTGGCCTGTAGGATTTAACATCAAGTGGGTTGCGTCCTGGTTTTAGCAGTACCACTATCAGTACTTCACGCATGGAGTCTGGCAACTGTTTTCTATTTCGCGCTTCATTGAATACCTCAATCAGGGGCTGCAGGAGATGGGTGGATAGTGAGTTATAATATTCCATTGGTAGTCCGTCTGATCCAGGGGTTTTGCCGTGTGCCATTTGAGATAGAGCTGCACCACCGATAATGTTTATGTTTTGGGGAATCAACAATAGAAGTTCAGTCAATTGTTGCTCATTTGGGGGACTAGTGGTCTGATATAGAGAACGATAATACATGTGAAAGGACTTATTGATTTCAGCTTGAGTGTTAACCACTTCTCCTGAGTGTGTTCTGATCGCGCCTATAGGTGAGGCTTGTGACGGTTGACACACCAGCCATGATAGTAGTTTGCCCAACCTATCTCCTTTCGCATGTTGTCGGGCTCTAAAATGTTTGTAGTCATGTCTGCTGAGTCTGGCGTCAGCCTCTTTATATTCAGACTTCAGCAAATTTAATGTTTCATGCGGGGTCGCGTTTGTGGTAACCTCGGTCTCTGCCTTGCGCATTTTAGATTCTAGCTCCAGTAGTTCCTTATTAAGCATTCTTTTGATCCCTACCGAGGCTGCCAAACAGTGGCCTCATATTATCACTTTGTGAGCGTCCCACTCCATGGCGCGTGCTGTTGTTGTGTTTTTATTCAAGACAAAATAATCCGATAAGCATTTAGTTAGTTCAGCATGGAAAGGGGGATCTATGAGGGCATCTGGTTATAGACGCCATGTTGGAATACACGTGTGTGTGTGGCACCTCCTCACGGTGGCTTGGAGCGGATTGTGATCTGATATGGTACGAGCCAGATAGCCTGATGTGGTTATTTTTGGGATAATGTCAGTTGTAGCGAATATCATGTCTATTCTATTGTGTAGTTTGTGCACTGGAGAGTAGAAAGAGTATTTGCGGAGTGTGGGGTGGCCGGTTCTGCAAATTTCATTTAGGCCCTCATTCTGACCCTGGCGGTTTGTAACCGCCAGGGCAGAGGGCAGAGGAAGCACCGCCAACAGGCTGGCGGTGCTTCCGGGGCAATTCTGACCGCGGCGGTAAAGCCGTGGTCAGAAAAGGGGAACCGGCGGTTTCCCGCCGGTTTTCCCCTGCCCCAGGGAATCCTCCATGGCGGCGCTGCAGGATTCCGACCCCCTTCCAGGAAGAGGCTGGCGGGAACGGGTGTCGTGGGCACTGCAGGGGCCCCCTAACAGGGCCCCATCAAGATTTTCAGTGTCTGCAAAGCAGACACTGAAAATCGCGACAGGTGCAACTGCACCCGTCACACCCCAGCAAATCCGCCGGCTCCATTCGGAGCCGGCTTCATCTTTGCTGGGGCTTTCCCGCTGGGCCGGCGGGCGATCTTTTGAAGATCGCCCGCCAGCCCATTGGGAAAGTTAGAATGCTCCCCGCGGGCGGTGTTTGGGCGGTTTCCGCCCGGCGGGCGGTACCCGCCGCCCGCCGGGGTCGGAATGACCCCCTTAGTCTGTTGTTGGAGGCCCATTCTGTGAGTTTGAGTGAGTCGCGTTTAGCTGGAGTGTTGTCTAATGGGGGGATTGAGCAGTCTTTCTGGGTGTCTAATACAGAATTAAAGTCGCCACCCCATATGGTATCTGTCTCCGGATCGCTGAGTTTACTACTGTTAAGTGTCCGTAAAAATTCCCCTTGATTTGAATTAGGGGTATATATTACTGCCAATGCTATGGGATTACCATCTAGGGCGCCCTCCAAGAGGACATATCGACCATTTGGGTCGCATTGTACGCGGGACATAACGTAAGGGACCCCAGGGGCTATCCATATCGCAACTCCCCGGGCATATGTAACAAAGGTGGTACCATATATTTGCCCCTTCCATTTTGCTTTTGTGTACTCCAGAGAGGATTTAGACAAATGTCTCTCCTGTAGCATGGCGAAGTGTATTTGGTGTCTCCTGAGGTATGCGTGGATCTGTTGTCGTTTATGCGGGGTTGCCATGCCTCTTATGTTCCATGTGAGTATTTTATATTGTGGATTATACTGTTGTCTTTGGGAAGCCATGGAGTGGATTTTGTGTATGCTCTTTGTGGGTTTACGGGCTCGTCTCTGTTTGTGCCAACAATATACTTCCTGCCCATTGTGCCTGGCCAGTTTGTATTGCAGTTACCTAGTGTGTACCTATTGTTCGCATTATAATGATAATTACATCGAACATTGTAAGCTAAGATATGCCTCAGGGTTGTGATTCTTTTAGTTAAAACAATAACATTAACTATATCTAACAACAACTGTTGTTGTGGCAAGGGCAGTATTGATATGATACTTGCCAACCAGGCGAAACGGTCCATATGTTGCGGGGGTGCTTCAGGTTAGTAAGTTAAAGTCAATGTTGATTCCGGCCCGTTGTTCATTTGTTGACATTGCTGCTGTCTGGGGGCAACCGTGGACCCATTGCTGAGGACAGGGGTATCAGTGTAGCAAAGGCAAAGCCGGTGGGCTGTAAATAGTTTTAGCGGGCGATTCATGGTTTCTTCTATAGGATGTGGAACCATGTGCCATTGTATCAGAGTCTAAGGATCCCTAGAAGATGTCGTCTCTTGTCTGTGGTGTAAGTTTAGGGCCGGTGGCGGAGTCTGCGGAGTCAGAATTTACTCCTAAATCGGGTTCCATTCCCGATTGTGTTGATCCGGACTCTGGAGATGTATTAACGAAGAGGGATGTAGTCTGCAGTAGTAAAGAAAGTTCCGTGCGAGACTGCTCAGGAGTAGGTTTAGCGTCTTGTTGCCTACGGGATCTACGTTTGTTTCTGGGGGGGTGAATTTTGTCAGTAGGGCTTCTTGCGTTTATCGGATCGGCGAGACCCTTTGCGTGTAGCCAGATCCATGCATCTTCTGGTGAGGCAAAAAAGAGGGTGCGGGTGTCGTCCTGAATCCAGAGTTTGGCAGGGAACAGCAGAGCGTATTTGATGTTGTGGTCTCTTAATCGCTCTTTGACCCGAAAAAATGAGTTGTGCTTTTTCTGTACCTCCGTTGTGAAGTCTGGGTAGGCCGATATTTCCGCACCTTCGAAGTGCATTGGACCTGCTTTACGAAACAATTGCAGTATGAGGTCCCTATCGCGGTTAAGGAATCTTGTTATTAGTGGACGAGGCTGAGCGCCAGGTGGCGTGGGTCTTCCGGGAACCCTATGGGCACGTTCTACAGAAAAGAACTTCGGGATATTGTCTTTCAATACCGTTTCTGTTAACCATTGCTCAATAAACAGTTCTGCGGACGGGCCCTCAACACGTTCGGGGAATCCCACGAAGCGGATATTGTTGCGACGGGATCTGCCTTCCACGTCCTCAGCTCTGCGCCTCAGAGCCTCCACCTCTGCCGTTATAGCCCCCATTTGTGACTGGAGTTTGATTACTGCTGGTGAGAGGTGTGCCATATCTTTTTCCAAGCTTGCAACCTTTTCAGCCAACGCGTGCTGATCTGTGCGCAACAGATTAACATATTCAATTACTGAGCCTATTTTCACTTCCAGGGTGATTTTAGTGTCTAATATAGCTTGTAGAATCTTTTCAAATTGCATTGTGTATGTTTGGAGTGTTATTTCCATCTTATTTACTGCTTGTTGTGTGGCCGAGGTTTCCGCAGTTGGGGGTGGTGCTCCAGAATCCATATTCCCTGGGGGTGCGCGTGGGGTCTTCGGTTTGCCCACTGATTGTTTTTGGAACGGTGTTGCTGCTAATGATTGTATTTTAACCGGCTTCGATTAGTTCGGCCTGCAGAGGTTTAGCCCTTTAACGTGGGAAGCTCGCTGCGTGGTAGTTGTGGAAGTTTCTCCGCATTTAGGTTTTAGAGCGCGGTAACCAGCAGGGCCGCACAACGTGGCAGGGGCGCAGGGCACACAGATTCGGAACTGTTAGTGCTATTTGGAGTAGAGAGGTCTGGGTAGGGGTATTCTGCTTGTGCGATGTACACCCTGCTAAGGGTGCTCAGTAAGTATCCAAAAACTCGGTCTGTTTCAGTAGAGTTAGCAGATTAAATTAATCAAAACTGTTTTTAAATAGCTTTTTGTCTAATGTTTTTATGTACTCTCTGTAATGGAGAGCCTCAAGTCTTTTGAGTGCGCTGCGACTCGGTTAGTGTCGCCGATAGAGTGCAAAAGGAGGATACAGAGTCGTGCTCTTTTGTATATTTTGTTGCTTGAGGAGCGTGTTTCACTGTTGTGATTCTGCCTGGGAACTGAGACTGGTGCACTCCCAGTTCCTGTATCCTTTGGCATCTGTGTCCCACGTCGTTTCTGCTTTCCCCTTCATTTATTTTTTTGCTCTTCCCTTTCCTTTTTACTTCCTTCTACTTTTCTTTTTCCACTCTTTTTTTCCCCCGTTTTTTTCCCCTTTTTTTTTTTCCCCTTTTCTTTTAACAGGTGCCCGGGTCGGGCACAGTCCGCATTGCAAGGGGCTGCTGCCGCCCCGGTTTATCTGCAGCCCCAGCCCGAACACGCGGGTCGAGGCTCAGAGAGACAGGCGATCCTGCCCCAAGCGCACAGCCAGGCCGCTGAGCCCCCCGGCGGGAGCCACTGCTATAATAGCAAGTTTCCGGAGCAGGGGCGTTAGCACAGCCTCACCTGCTCCGGCATCGACGCCTTCACTCCGGCAGCCGAGTCGTCCGTAGGACTCCTGGGGAATGCGTTTCCAAGCCCCGTCTCGGCTTCGGCGGTGAAGGGAGGTGCTGCGGTCCAGCGACAAAGGCAAGCAGGCCACACCCTCCTCCGCCGGGCTTGGCCCCACTCGGCGCCGCAACCCCTCCAGGGACACTGCTTTCAGAATTAGTGCGGGCGGTGTTTGTGCCCTGCACAGAGCATGTGGCGCCCTGCACTTGGAATGGTGTAGGCGCCTGGGGAAGGATGTTTTACACAGGCCGGGGTCGGAGCTGCAAGTTATGCGGCCATCTCGGTCGCCATGTTGGCCACGCCCAAGGGCCCTCTGTTAAGGGTACAAAATAAAAAAACAGGCTGAACCTCTACCAGTGAAAAGCTCCAGGAACTACTGGCAGAGCATAAGCAGGCCCTTTCTACTGATAAAACAACTGACCCTGTAGATCAGGACAGTGAAGAGTAACTGGAACCTCCGCCACTTAAAAGAGTGGAACATGTACCCCAAGTGTCTAAGACACCTTTGTCTAGTGAGGAGGACTCAGGTTTCTCAGGGTCCAAAGAAAGGCTCTCTGAAGAAGAAAATCTTCTGGAAATGATAGCTAGGAGAATTGCCCTGGAAGACAGGATCCTGGCAATAGAGAAGAAAAGAAAAGAAATGGTTTTAGCACCCATGAATGGTGGCAGCAATTCCATAACTAGGGGCAGACTAGAGCAGTTTGACCCTAAAATACCCAAAGGAATTGTCCCCAAATATGAGGAAAATGATGATATCACCAAACGGTTCACAGCCTATGAGCAAGGCTGCCTTGCAAGAAAACTTGACAAACAGCACTAGGGCTCTCATCTGTTGGAAAGGTTATCAGGAAAGTGCAGGAATAGACTCCTGACACTGAATGTGGCAGATGCAAGGTCCTATGATCTCATGAAGGATACCCTGATTGAGGGATTTAGGCTCACTCCTGAGGAATATAGGATCAAATTCAGGGACACTTGAAAAACCCAGAGTCAGTCCTGGGTTGATTTTGTGGGCTTCACAGTGAAGACACTAAGGCCCTCATTATGACATTGGCGGTAAATCCCACTTACCGCCATGGTGATGGCCACCAACATACCGCCACGGAGGCGAACATCTGATCACCAAATTATGACACACACACGAATCCGACAGAATACATGCCACATACACAAATCTGCCAGCCCAGACGTCAGTGCTAACGTGGCGGTACCAACACCTATACCATTACATCAACAAAACAGCGCCCAGCACATTATGACCCATGAATCACCACGGTGGACATTCAATGGCGGTAAACGATTTGTGGTACACACGGGCATGCTCAAAATGGACACCCATATACTAAACTACACAACATTGGCCAATACCAAAAACACACACCTGACACTCATACACACACCACACACAAACACCCACAGCACTATAAAACACACACCTACATTACCCACAACCCTTTACAAATACAAATTTTTGCCACCAGACTGACACCAAGACCACTGTAACAACTAGACACATACACCCATAAATCCCTCACGCACCCCACTTCACACACCCAAGCACAGTATCCAATACCCACATACTTACACATACCACACAACACCCATGTCCCCACAAAGGCACCCCCGTTTCACAGATGTGGAGTTGCGGGTCATGGTGGAGGAAATAGTCAGGGTAGAGCCACAGCTGTTTGGAGCACAGGTACAGCAAATATCCATTGCCCGGAAGATGGAGCTATAGCGGAGAATCATGGACAGGGTGAACGTCGTGGGACAGCATCCAAGAACAAGGGACGACATCAGGAAGAGGTGGAATGACCTACGGGGGAAGGTACGTTCCGTGGCAGCAAGGCACCAGATTGCCATACAGAGGACTGGCGGTGGGCCTCCACCTCCTCCCCCACAGCTCACAGCATAGGAGGAGCAAGTCTTGGCATTACTGCATCCTGAGGGACTCACTGGAGTTGCCAGAGGACTGGACACTGGTGAGTCAACATTTTCTACTTATCACCCCCCATACCTGCATGCCATCTCACACCTTCACCCTCACTCCCATCACTCCACTCCATCCCACACACTGCATCTACACATATGACTAACCCCGGTGCCAAGCCGTGCATGCTGTATCAATGCATGGACAGCCCTCCCAGCCCTGCATGGACACCCATCACAAAAGTATGCACAGCATGGAGAACTAACAATCACAACATACATCACCATACACAAACAAAGGTGGCAGGGCAACAGCAACGATAGAGGGGAAGATAGGTATGCACAATATGTCACAGACATGAAGCATTATAAATCACTTACATCCCCACAGGTGCCCCAGCCAATGTCAGCAGAAAGAAGGTGCCATGGCAAACCAGTCCCCAAACAGAAGATGCCCCCAGTGATGACAATAACTCTGGTCTTCTGGGTCTGGATGAACTACCTGGCCCATCAGGGACCACTGGTCAGTCGGTCACTCCAGCCCAACGACAGAGCCTCCCCCTTCAGAATCCAACACCACTGCACCCACCCAGCATCCCCACACCTCTGTCCTCAGGACTTGTCAATCAGCAGTGTGCCTACCTGTACAGAGACCCACCTTGCCCCAAAGACAATGAGGGACTTGGGGTCAGTGGCGGTTGGCACACTGTTCAGGGGACAAAGGCACAGGGCAACAGGGACACTTGGAGGACCGCTGTGAGACAGGGGGAGGATAGGCCCAGGGAACCAACTCTCCAGGTGGCACTCACCCAAGATCCCTGGGGCCTACCGAACAATCCCAGGACACAATTGGCCAAATCCTTAACAACATGCAGGAGAACAAGCGGCTGCAGGGGGAACGCAATCAGGAGATCAGGGAAGACTTGCAGGCCCTCAACACCACCATGATCTCCATAGCTGGGGTGCTGGCAGACATGGCCAACATTATGAGGGAATCCACAGCACACCAGCGGGCCCCTACCATTAGCCAGTCTATTGACCAGCCCTCCACTTCCGCTGCAGCTGTGGGCAGGAGGCCCCGCCACAGGACCCACAGGCCACCAGCACCCCTCCCTCTGCAGAAGGTGAACCACCCTACAAATGTTCCCTGCAGCCCAGACAGAAGCCAGAGACACTTGCCAAGACCACCGCCAGGAAATTAGACTCCCCTGATTGTCCCCCTTGTGTCCCACCCTGTCACCATGTCCACTTTGAACTGCCTTTGCTCCCCTTCCGATGGCCCCTTAGACACTTGACCTGTGCTACAAACAGACTGGAACAATACCCTGGACTTTCCACTACCATCACCCCATTCCATTGCACTTTTCAGTCAATTATTTGCACTACAATAAACACCTTTGAACACAACTTGAGTGACACTATTTTATGGCCCTTGTTACAACCCTGGCGGTTGGTGATAAAGTGGTGGTAAATACCGCTAACAGGCTGGCGGTAAGTACCGCCAAATTATGACCATGGTGGAATGAGCCCAGACAGACAGCCACTTTAACACACCGACTGCCAGGGCGGAATCAACAGGCACCATGGCGGTAATCGCCTACAGCCAGACGGAAGACAATGTTCCGACCACTGTATTAAGACACTGGAAACCTCCGGGATGTTACAAACGACATTAAAAGCCTGGAGGAAACACTGCACAGAAGGGAAGCGACTCACCTGTGGAGACTCAGGGAAGAACCACGACGCCATGGAGCCCGAGCTGCACATTTTCCCAATGTTGATTTACGTCCTGCTCCACTACGAACACTAATGACGGCGAAGACTACCACGGTGTGTACAGCCACCTAGCACAGAGGGGAGGAGGGAGGAAAAAGAGAGTGACACACACAAGCACAACACACACACCCAACCCTAACACCATACACACAAGCAGATGCAGTAAGAAAACATATACACCCCATACCCCTCAGGGACAACTCCAATAGATCAAAGTGAGTGTAATGAGATAAATAGTAGCAATATGTGCATCCAAATCAAAAAGTATATACATATTTACAAATGAAGGGACACTGCCCAGTCCTCAATATTCGTGGGCCACAGGGCCATATTACAAAGTCCAAGGCTCCACCTCACTCCCGCAACAACACGAAAAGGGGCATCAGGTCAAAAATAGGCAGACACCTCAGTGGGACGGGGCACCTCAGCCAGCAGATGGTATAACGCCACCGGTCCTGGAGGGGGCAATATGCCCATTGATTTGTCCTGGGGAGTGCAAGGCCACAGTCTCTCAAGTGGGTGACTTGCCCACTGGCTCTGGAGGGGGCAATATGCCCTGTGCTTTGTCCTGGGGAGTGCAAGGCCACAGTCTCTCAAGTGGATGGCATCTCCACTGGTTCTTGAGGGGGCATCGTGCCCTGTGATCTTCATCCTAGGGAGGATGGGGTGAGTGAATGGCATCTCCACTGGTTCTGGAGGGGGCATCGTGCCCAGTGAGCTTCATCCTGGGGAGGATGGGGTGAGTGGATGGCATCTCCACTGGTTCTGGAGGGGGCATTGTGCCCTGAGACCTGCATCCCGGGGAGGATGGGGTGAGTGGATGGCATCTCCACTGGTTCTGGAGGGGGCATTGTGCCCTGTGATTCAGATCTTGGGGAGTGCAAGGTGACAGTCTCTCAGGTGGGTGCCATACCCACATGATTTGCAAGGGGCAGGACGCACAACAGCCCATGGAGGCAGGTCTACAGAATGTCTGCCGGCGGTGATGGCTGTTCAGTGGTGACAGTGGTTATGCTGCTGCAGCTGGTAGTGGTGGGGTAGGCTCCGGACCATCCCCTGCAGCCTCGGATGGCTCCCCATATGTGCTGCTGCTGCTGGTGCTATTTGTGGGGCGGAGGGTTGCTCCAGCCCATCTCCTGCAGTATCGGACGGCTGCCCACTGGTGCTGCTGGTGCTGGTGGCGGTGCTGCTGGCTGAGCTGGTGGTGGTGGTGGGGGGAGTCTTCAGCCCATCCCCTGCAGCCTCAGATGGCTGCCCACTGGTGCTGCTGCTGGTGGTGGTGGTCGCAGGAGGCTCCAGCAAATCCTCTGCAGCCTAGGACAGCTGCACCACCATGGTTGGTGGTGTGGGCTCCGACAGAGTCCCAACACCAGGCCCCTTGTCCTTACTGCCTGTTGCTGCATGGCCCTTGCCCTTCCTGCCAGCAGCTGGGGATGGCTCCTTGTTCCTTTTGGCAGCAGCTGGGGGTGGCTCATTGCCCTTCCTTCCTGCAGCTGGGGCTGGCTTCTTGCCCTTCCTTCCTTCCTGCAGCTGGGGCTTGCTCCTTGTCCTTCCTTCCTGCATCTGGGGTTGGCTCCTTGCCCTTCCTTCCTGCAGCTGGGGCTGGCTCCTTGCCCTTCCTTGAAGCACTTGGGGCAGGCACCCTTTCCGTCTGGCTGGTGATCATTTCCCACCTAGAGTTGCTGGGGACACTACTGTGCCCGTGAACTGGGTGGCTGAGGTGCTTGGCTGGGTTTTCACCACCCTGGCCTGACGTGAAGGACGGGGGGAGGAGGGGAGGGATTAGGTCAACAGTTGAGAGGAAAAGCTTCATAGGGACATTGGGGGGGAAGAGGGAGAAGGTTTGGGAGTGGAGGAAGAGGGAGTGGTGGTAGGAGGTATCTGCTGTGTTTGGGTGCAGGTGCATGGGCTGGATGCTGTTGTGAGGTGGATGGCTGTTGAGTGTCTGAGTGCTTGCGTTTGTGTACTTTGGGAGCCGGGTGCACAGACACAGTGGGAGAGGACAGAGGGGACGTGTGCATGGATTTTGGGGTGGTGACTGCCAGTCAGGTGTGTGTTCTGATAGGTGTGTTGGTGATGGTGCTAGTGGATGAGGATGTAGTGCATGCAGGTGTGAGCGGAGACGCAACTGGGAGGGAGGTGGAGGATGATGAGGAGGGGGACACAGTGGAGGCAGTGGATGTTGGTATGTCTGCATCTGGATGGTGTTTGTGTGAGTGCCTGTGGGATGGAGTGTGGTGCTTGTGTTTGCCATTTCCACTCTTGTGTGTTGACCTGGGTGCATGCTAGTCTGACTATGTGCTTGGGATAGGTTGGGGTTGAGGGGAATGGGATTGGGAAGAGGAAGTTGGAGGGTGGAAACAGGGACAATGGCTGCCATCAGAGAGGAGGCCAGAGCCTGGGTTGATCTATGTTGGCCTGCCAAGCCAATGTGAATGCCCTCCAGGAATGCATTTGTCTGTTGCATTTGGGCTGCCAGCCCCTGGATGGCATTCACAATGGTTGACTCCACAAAAGAGATGGATTGCAGGAGGTCGATAGCCTCCTCACTCAGGGAAGCAGGACTTACTGGGGCAGGGCCTGAGGTGCCTGGGGCGAAATGAGCTGCCCACCCTTATGGGCGAGCGGGCACGGGAAACTCACTGAGGGACTGCTGGGAGGGCAGTGCTGGTACGGGGTGGTGGCTGTACCTGTAGCTGGGGTGGTTGCAGAAGTGTCAACCACCATCAGGGAGCTCCCATCGGTGGAGGTATCCGTGTCCGAACTGTCCCCTACTGTCTCCGCCGTGGTGCTCCCCTGGCCCACCATCCCACTGGTGCCCTTACCGTCGGTGGATTCTGCCTCCTGGGTCCTGTGGGATGCAGCTCCCTCCATCGCCGGTGCCTCTGCTCCTCTGCCAGATGTTGCTAATGCACATAAGGACAGGGTGACAAAAAAAAAAGAGGGGGGGAGACACAAAGGATACACTTGGTCAATGGTGCCAACAACACCACTATTGGCGTACACGACACACTCACACACAGGAAACAGCCCTACGCACTAGGCAATGCACTACCAATCACAATGCTAGTCACCAGCCCATGGATAGGGACACATAAAGCCGATTGCAGCATGCCTGAGAGCCACAGACCACTGCCCAGTAGTGGATGCCTACTATCTTGGTTGGAGTACTTCACATCAGAACCCTGCCCAACATGGGACCTACCCTGCAATGCAAGGCCTGGTCTAGAGGCACCCACATGGTCCACACACCCCACCCGGATACCACCCCACCAGGAGCAAGTTGTATATTGGGGCACTGTACTCACCCCCTTGTGGCTGCTGTGATGCCCCCAATCACCCATCCAGCTCCGGATAGGCCACCGCCATTATGCGGGCCATCAGGGGAGTTAGGGTTCGATGGGCACCCCTTCTTTGTTGGGAGGCCATCCCTGGCTGGGCCTCCACAGTCTTCCGTACCCAGCGTCTCAGGTCCTCCCACCGTTTCTGACATTGGGTGCTCCGCCTGCCGTAGACCCCCAGGGTCCGCACGTCCTTGGCAATGGCACACCATATACCCCTCTTTTGATGTGCGCTGACCTGCGGTGAAATAGACACAGGGAAAGGTATTATTCCGACCGTCCTGCCTGTTACACTCATGGCCCACTATGCCCCTTCCCATCCCCATTAGCACAGACATGGCCGACCATACATGCTGCACGCAGCCCAGGGCCCATCCACCACCCACCCCCTACAGGAGGCTTTCACACACAGCACTCCATGCATTAACGCCCCATGCATCGTACTCACGGTGTACTCACGGGGTACTCACCTGTTGGTCTGGATGCCCATACAGCATTTCGTAATGGGGTACGACCCCATCCACCAGTCGCTCCAACTCTGCCGAGGTAAAGGCAGGGGCCCTTTGCCCTGTCACACAAGCCATGGTCAGTTCCAGACACAGGTCACAGCAGCACATGGATTGTAGGTCCTCTCCTGTTGAAGGTCAGGTAGCAAGTGAGGAATTTGTTAGAAAACAGCAGTGACGTTCGTGGCGGTGCATTCCGTCCCCTCCGGCGTACATCACCATTGGCCACTGTACCCCATAGGGCCCAATGTTAACCAATGAGGAGTTGCACGGCGGTTCTTGACCGCCTCCTGCAATGGCACACAACCTCAGCGGAATTACCTCATTTCCACGTGTCCCTCGATACAGGACAGGCGGACGCCATTTCAGGGGGGGCAGGCCATGGATCCTAATTGCGTCATAGTACACAAATGCACCATTTGGACATCTCCAACAAAATACTGTTACAATCACAACATGCATTGAACTATAGTGGTTGGAATTCAGAGATAATGACCATCTGCTCACTATTTTACCCCATAGTTTGAAACCACTGCGGATGAATAGGAGATGGAGACATTCCCCTGTGTACAGACCCCTGGTGGACTTGGCAACAGTAGAGGACAGGCACATTATTCTCACATATAGGCGGTCATTCCGACCCTGGCGGTAAAAACAGCCAGGGGCGTGGTCCGCGGGAGCACCGCCAACAGGCTGGCAGTGCTCCTTTGGGCATTCTGACCGCGGCAGGACAGCTGCGGCCAGAAACGGAAAGTCGGCGGTGTACCGCCGGCTTTCTGCTGCCCAGGGGAATCCTCCATGGCGGCGCAGCTTGCTGCACCGCCATGGGGGTTCCGACCCCCATACCGCCATCCTGTTCCTGGCGGTTTCGGCCGCCAGGAACAGGATGGCGGTATGGGGTGTTGTGGGGCCCCTGGGGGCCCCTGCAGTGCCCATGCCAATGGCATGGGCACTGCAGGGGCCCCCGTAAGAGGGCCCCACTTAGAATTTCAGAGTCTGCTTAGCAGACACTGAAATTTGCGACGGGTGCTACTGCACCCGTCGCACCCCTTCCACTCCGCCGGCTCCATTCGGAGCCGGCTTCCTCGTGGAAGAGTGTTTCCCGCTGGGCTGGCGGGCGGCCTTTTGGCGGTCGCCCGCCAGCCCAGTGGGAAACCCAGAATGACCGCTGCGGTCTTTTGACCGCGGTACGGTCTTCTGGCGGTTCCCGCTTTGCGGGCGGCTCCTGCCGCCCGCCAAGCTTGGAATCACCCCCATAGTCTTGACAGGGCTACAATCACAGAGCTGTGTGCCCAATTGGAGCCTGACCTAATCTCTGCTATCTGTCACCCCACCGGGATCCCCCCTCTTGTGCAAGTGCTATCAGTGCTCCATTTCTCGGCAACTGGAACCTTTCAAGTGACAGTGGGCTTGGCAGCAGGAAAGACTCAGCCAATGTTCTCAATAGTGCTGACCAGAGTGTTGTCTGCCCTGATTAATCACATGTGCAGCTACATCGTTTTCCCCCAGGTGGAGGTTTTGGCCACAGTGAAAGTTGATTTCTATGCAATGGGACATATCCCTACCATTATTGGGGCTATTGATGGAACACATATTGCATTTGCCCCACCCCCCCCGGCGAAATGAACAGGTGTTCAGAAATCGAAAGAGCTTTCCCTCCATGAATGTGCAGATGGTGTGCCTGGTGGACCAGTACATCTCCCATGTCAATGCAAAGTATCCTGGGTCTGTGCATGATGCCTTTATCCTGAGGAATAGCAGCATCCCAAATGTGATGGCTCAGCTCCAGAGGCACAGGGTGTGGCTAATAGGTGAGCCCTGGTTCCCACCCAGTATTTGTTGGTGTATTGGTATGGTGTGGGCCCTAAGGGTTAGGTTCCTCAGGGTCCAGAGAAAGGCTCTCTGAAGAAGAAAATCTTCTAGAAATGATAGCTAGGAGAATTGCCCTGGAAGACAGGATCCTGGCAATAGAGAAGAAAAGAAAACAAATGGTTTTAGCACCCATGAATGGTGGCAGCAATTCCATAACTAGGGGCAGACTAGAGCAGTTTGACCCTAAAATACCCAAAGGAATAGTCCCCAAATATGAGGAAAATGATGATATCACCAAATGGTTCACAGCCTATGAGCAAGCCTGCCTTGCAAGAAAACTTGACAAACAGCACTAGGGCTCTCATCTGTTGGAAAGGTTATCAGGAAAGTGCAGGAATAGACTCCTGACACTGAATGTGGCAGATGCAAGGTCCTAGGATCTCATGAAGGATACCCTGATTGAGGGATTTAGGCTCACTCCTGAGGAATATAGGATCAAATTCAGGGAGACTTGAAAAACCCAGAGTCAGTCCTGGGTTGATTTTGTGGGCTTCACAGTGAAGACACTAAGGCCCTCATTATGACATTGTCGGTAAATCCCACTTACCGCCATGGTGATGGCCACCAACATACCGCCACGGAGGCGAACATCTGATCACCAAATTATGACACACACACGAATCCGACAGAATACATGCCACATACACAAATCTGCCAGCCCAGACGTCAGTGCTAACGTGGCGGTACCAACACCTATACCATTACATCAACAAAACAGCGCCCAGCACATTATGACCCATGAATCACCACGGTGGACATTCAATGGCGGTAAACGATTCGTGGTACACACTGGCATGCTCAAAATGGACACCCATATATTAAACTACACAACATTGGCCAATACCAAAAACACACACCTGACACTCATACACACACCACACACACCCACCCACAGCACTATAAAACAAATACCTACATTACCCACAACCCTTTACAAATACAAATGTTTGCCACCAGACTGACACCAAGACCACTGTAACAACTAGACACATACACCCATAAATCCCTCACGCACCCCACTTCACACACCCAAGCACAGTATCCAATACCCACATACTTACACAAACCACACAACACCCATGTCCCCACAAAGGCACCCCTGTTTCACAGATGTGGAGTTGCGGGTCATGGTGGAGGAAATAGTCAGGGTAGAGCCACAGCTGTTTGGAGCACAGGTACAGCAAATATCCATTGCCAGGAAGATGGAGCTATAGCGGAGAATCATGGACAGGATGAACGTCGTGGGACAGCATCCAAGAACAAGGGACGACATCAGGAAGAGGTGGAATGACCTACGGGGGAAGGTACGTTCCGTGGCAGCAAGGCACCAGATTGCCATACAGAGGACTGGCGGTGGGCCTCCACCTCCTCCCCCACAGCTCACAGCATAGGAGGAGCAAGTCTTGGCATTACTGCATCCTGAGGGACTCACTGGAGTTGCCAGAGGACTGGACACTGGTGAGTCAACATTTTCTACTTATCACCCCCCATACCTGCATACCATCTCACACCTTCACCCTCACTCCCATCACTCCACTCCATCCCACACACTGCATCTACACATATGACTAACCCCAGTGCCAAGCCCTGCATGCTGTATCAATGCATGGACAGCCCTCCCAGCCCTGCATGGACACCCATCACAAAAGTATGCACAGCATGGAGAACTAACAATCACAACATACATCACCATACACAAACAAAGGTGGCAGGGCAACAGCAACGATAGAGGGGAAGATAGGTATGCACAATATGTCACAGACATGAAGCATTATAAATCACTTACATCCCCACAGGTGCCCCAGCCAATGTCAGCAGAAAGAAGGTGCCATGGCAAACCAGTCCCCAAACAGAAGATGCCCCCAGTGATGACAATAACTCTGGTCTTCTGGGTCTGGATGAACTACCTGGCCCATCAGGGACCACTGGTCAGTCGGTCACTCCAGCCCAACGACAGAGCCTCCCCTTCAGAATCCAACACCACTGCACCCACCCAGCATCCCCACACCTCTGTCCTCAGGACATGTCAATCAGCAGTGTGCCTACCTGTACAGAGACCCACCTCGTCCCAAAGACAATGAAGGACCTGGGGTCAGTGGCGGTTGGCACACCGTTCAGGGGACAAAGGCACAGGGCAACAGGGACACTTGGAGGACCGCTGTGAGACAGGGGGAGGATAGGCCCAGGGAACCAACTCTCCAGGAGGCACTCACCAAGATCCCTGGGGCCTACCGAACAATCCCAGGACACGATTGGCCAAATCCTTAACAACATGCAGGAGAACAAGCGGCTGCAGGGGGAACACAATCAGGAGATCAGGGAGGACTTGCAGGCCCTCAACACCACCATGATCTCCATAGCAGGGGTGCTGGCAGACATGGCCAACATTATAAGGGAATCCACAGCACACCAGCGGGCCCCTACCATTAGCCAGTCTATTGACCAGCCCTCCACTTCCGCTGCAGCTGTGGGCAGGAGGCCCCGCCACAGGACCCACAGGCCACCAGCACTCCTCCCTCTGCAGAAGGTGAACCACCCCACAAATGTTCCCTGCAGCCCAGACAGAAGCCAGAGACACTTGCCAAGACCACCGCCAGGAAATTAGACTCCCCTGATTGTCCTCCTTGTGTCCCACCCTGTCACCATGTCCACTTTGAACTGCCTTTGCTCTCCTTCCGGTAGCCCCTTAGACACTTGACCTGTGCTACAAACAGATTGGAACAATACCCTGGACTTTCCTCTACCATCACCCCATTCCATTGCACTTTTCAGTCAATTATTTGCACTACAATAAACACCCTTGAACACAACTTGAGTGACACCATTTTATGGCCCTTGTTACAACCCTGGCGGTTGGTGATAAAGTGGTGGTAAATACCGCTAACAGGCTGGCGGTAAGTACCGCCAAATTATGACCATGGTGGAATGAGCCCAGACAGACAGCCACTTTAACACACCGACTGCCAGGGCGGAATCAACAGGCACCATGGCGGTAATCACCTACAGCCAGACGGAAGACAATGTTCCGCCCACTGTATTAAGACACTGGAAACCTCCGGGATGTTACAAACGACATTTAAAGCCTGGCGGAAACACTGCACAGAAGGGAAGCGACTCACCTGTGGAGACTCAGGGAAGAACCACGACGCCATGGAGCCCGAGCTGCACATTTTCCCAATGTTGATTTACGTCCTGCTCCACTACGAACACTAATGACGGCGAAGACTACCACGGTGTGTACAGCCGCCTAGCACAGAGGGGAGGGGGAGGAAAAAGAGAGTGACACACACAAGCACAACACACACCCCCAACCCTAACACCATACACACAAGCAGATGCAGTAAGAAAACATATACACCCCATACCCCTCAGGGACAACTCCAATAGATCAAAGTGAGTGTAATGAGATAAATAGTAGCAATATGTGCATCCAAATCAAAAAGTATATACATATTTACAAATGAAGGGACACTGCCCAGTCCTCAATATTCGTGGGCCACAGGGCCATATTACAAAGTCCAAGGCTCCACCTCACTCCCGCAACAACACGAAAAGGGGAATCAGGTCAAAAATAGGCAGACACCTCAGTGGGATGGGGCACCTCAGCCGGCAGATGGTATAACGTCACCGGTCCTGGAGGGGGCAACATGCCCATTGCTTTGTCCTGGGGAGTGCAAGGCCACAGTCTCTCAAGTGGGTGACTTGCCCACTGGCTCTGGAGGGGGCAATATGCCCTGTGCTTTGTCCTGGGGAGTGCAAGGCCACAGTCTCTCAAGTGGATGGCATCTCCACTGGTTCTTGAGGGGGCATCATACCCTGTGATCTTCATCCTAGGGAGGATGGGGTGAGTGAATGGCATCTCCACTGGTTCTGGAGGGGGCATCGTGCCCAGTGAGCTTCATCCTGGGGAGGATGGGGTGAGTGGATGGCATCTCCACTGGTTCTGGAGGGGGCATTGTGCCCTGTGACCTGCATCCCGGGGAGGATGGGGTGAGTGGATGGCATCTCCACTGGTTCTGGAGGGGGCATTGTGCCCTGTGATTCAGATCTTGGGGAGTGCAAGGTCACAGTCTCTCAGGTGGGTGCCATACCCACAGGATTTGGAAGGGGCAGGACGCACAACAGCCCATGGAGGCAGGTCTACAGAATGTCTGCCGGCGGTGATGGCTGTTCAGTGGTGACAGTGGTTATGCTGCTGGTAGTGGTGGGGGAGGCTCCGGCCCATCCCCTGCAGCCTCGGATGGCTGCCCACTGGTGCTGCTGCTGCTGGTGCTATTTGTGGGGGGGAGGGTTGCTCTAGCCCATCCCCTGCAGTATCGGACGGCTGCCCACTGGTGCTGCTGGTGCTGGTGGCGGTGCTGCTGGCTGAGCTGGTGGTGGTGGTGGGGGGAGTCTTCAGCCCATCCCCTGCAGCCTCGGATGGCTGCCCACTGGTGCTGCTGGTGCTATTTGTGGGGGGGAGGGTTGCTCCAGCCCATCCCCTGCAGTATCGGGCGGCTGCCCACTGGTGCTGCTGGTGGCGGTGCTGCTGGCTGAGCTGGTGGTGGTGGTGGGGGGAGTCTTCAGCCCATCCCCTGCAGCCTCAGATGGCTGCCCACTGGTGCTGCTGCTGGTGGTGGTGGTCGCAGGAGGCTCCAGCCCATCCTCTGCAGCCTAGGACAGCTGCACCACCATGGTTGGTGGTGTGGGCTCCGACAGAGTCCCAGCACCAGGCCCCTTGTCCTTACTGCCTGTTGCTGCATGGCCCTTGCCCTTCCTGCCAGCAGCTGGGGATGGCTCCTTGTTCCTTTTGGCAGCAGCTGGGGGTGACTCATTGCCCTTCCTTCCTGCAGCTGGGGCTGGCTCCTTGCCCTTCCTTCCTTCCTGCAGCTGGGGCTTGCTCCTTGTCCTTCCTTCCTGCATCTGGGGTTGGCTCCTTGCCCTTCCTTCCTGCAGCTGGGGCTGGCTCCTTGCCCTTCCTTGAAGCACTTGGGGCAGGCACCCTTTCCGTCTGGCTGGTGATCATTTCCCACCTAGAGTTGCTGGGGACACTACTGTGCCCGTGAACTGGGTGGCTGAGGTGCTTGGCTGGGTTTTCACCACCCTGGCCTGACGTGAAGGACGGGGGGAGGAGGGGGAGGGAATAGGTCAACAGTGGAGAGGAAAAGCTTCATAGGGACATTGGGGGGGAAGAGGGAGAAGGTTTGGGAGTGGAGGAAGAGGGAGTGGTGGTAGGAGGTATCTGCTGTGTTGGGGTGCAGGTGCATGGGCTGGATGCTGTTGTGAGGTGGACGGCTGTTGAGTGTCTGAGTGTTTGCGTTTGTGTACTTTGGGAGCCGGGTGCACAGACACAGTGGGAGAGGACAGAGGGGACGTGTGCAGGGATTTTGGGGTTGTGACTGCCAGTCAGGTGTGTGTTCTGATAGGTGTGTTGGTGATGGTGCTAGTGGATGAGGATGTAGTGCATGCAGGTGTGAGTGGAGACTCAACTGGGAGGGAGGTGGAGGATGAGGAGGAGGGGGACACAGTGGAGGCAGTGGATGTTGGTATGTCTGCATCTGGATGGTGTTTGTGTGAGTGCCTGTGGGATGGAGTGTGGTGCTTGTGTTTGCCATTTCCACTCTTGTGTGTTAACCTGGGTGCATGCTAGTCTGACTATGGCCTTGGGATAGGTTGGGGTTGAGGGGAATGGGATTGGGAAGAGGAAGTTGGAGGGTGGAAACAGGGACAATGGCTGCCATCAGAGAGGAGGCCAGAGCCTGGGTTGATCTATGTTGGCCTGCCAAGCCAATGTGAATGCCCTCCAGGAATGCATTTGTCTGTTGCATTTGGGCTGCCAGGCCCTGGATGGCATTCACAATGGTTGACTGCACAAAATAGATGGATCGCAGAAGGTCGATAGCCTCCTCACTCAGGGCAGCAGGTCTTACCGGGGCAGGGCCTGAGGTGCCTGGGCGAAACGAGCTGCCCACCCTTATGGGCGAGCGGGCACGGGAAACTCACTGAGGGACTGCTGAGAGGGCAGTGCTGGTATGGGGTGGTGGCTGTACCTGTAGCTGGGGTGGTTGCAGAAGTGTCAACCACCATCAGGGAGCTCCCATCGGTGGAGGTATCCGTGTCCGAACTGTCCCCTACTGTCTCCGCCGTGGTGCTCCCCTGGCCCACCATCCCACTGGTGCCCTTACCGTCGGTGGATTCTGCCTCCTGGGTCCTGTGGGATGCAGCTCCCTCCATCGCCGGTGCCTCTGCTCCTCTGCCAGATGTTGCTAATGCACATAAGGACAGGGTGACAATAAAAAAGAGGGGGGGAGACACAAAGGATACACTTGGTCAATGGTGCCAACAACACCACTATTGGCGTACACGACACACTCACACACAGGAAACAGCCCTACGCACTAGGCAATGCACTACCAATCACAATGCTAGTCACCAGCCCATGGATAGGGACACATAAAGCCGATTGCAGCATGCCTGAGAGCCACAGACCACTGCCCAGTAGTGGATGCCTACTATCTTGGTTGGAGTACTTCACATCACAACCCTGCCCAACATGGGGCCTACCCTGCAATGCAAGGTCTGGTCTAGAGGCACCCACATGGTCCACACACCCCACCCGGATATCACCCCACCAGGAGCAAGTTGTATATTGGGGCACTGTATTCACCCCCTTGTGGCTGCTGTGATGCCCCCAAGCACCCATCCAGCTTCGGATAGGCCACTGCCATTATGTGGGCCATCAGGGGAGTTAGGGTTCGATGGGCACCCCTTCTTCGTTGGGAGGCCATCCCTGGCTGGGCCTCCACAGTCTTCCGTGCCCAGCGTCTCAGGTCCTCCCACCGTTTCTGACATTGGGTGCTCTGCCTGCCGTAGACCCCCAGGGTCCACACGTCCTTGGCAATGGCACACCATATACCCCTCTTTTGATGTGCGCTGACCTGCAGGGAAATAGAGACAGGGAAAGGTATTATTCTGACCGTCCTGCCTGTTACACTCATGGCCCACTATGCCCCTTCCCATCCCCATTAGCACAGACATGGCCGACCATACATGCTGCACGCAGCCCAGGGCCCATCCACCACCCACCCCCTACAGGAGGCCTTCACACACAGCACTCCATGCATTAACGCCCCATGCATCGTACTCACGGTGTACTCACCTGTTGGTCTGGATGCCCATACAGCATTTCGTAATGGGGTACGACCCCATCCACCAGTCGCTCCAACTCTGCCGAGGTAAAGGCAGGGGCCCTTTCCCCTGTCACGCAAGCCATGGTCAGTTCCAGACACAGGTCACAGCAGCACATGGATTGTAGGTCCTCTCCTGTTGAAGGTCAGGTAGCAAGTGAGGAATTTGTTCGAAAACGGCAGTGACGTTCGTGGCGGTGCATTCCGTCCCCTCCGGCGTACATCACCATTGGCGACTGTACCCTATAGGGCCCAATGTTAACCAATGAGGAGTTGCACGGCGGTTCTCGACCGCCTCCTGCAATGGCACACAACGTCAGCGGAATTACCTCATTTCCACTTGTCCCTCGATACAGGACAGGCGGACGCCATTTCAGGGGGGGCAGGCCATGGATCCTAATTGCGTCATAGTACACAAATGCACCATTTGGAAATCTCCAACAAAATACTGTTACAATCACAACATGCATTGAACTATAGTGGTTGGAATTTAGAGATAATGACCATCTGCTCACTATTTTACCCAATAGTTTGAAACCACTGCGGATGAATAGGAGATGGAGACATTCCCCTGTGTACAGACCCCTGGTGGACTTGGCAACAATAGAGGACAGGCACAATATTCTCACATATAGGCCCTCATTCTGACCCTGGCGGTTTGTAACCGCCAGGGCAGAGGGCAGAGGAAGCACTGCCAACAGGCTGGCAGTGCTTCCGGGGCAATTCTGACCGCGGCGGTAAAGCCGCGGTCAGAAAAGGGGAACCGGCGGTTTCCCGCTGGTTTTCCCCTGCCCCAGGGAATCCTCCATGGCGGCGCTGCATGCAGCGCCGCCATGGGGATTCCGACCCCCTTCCCGCCAGCCTGTTCCTGCCGGTTTACACTGCCAGGAAGAGGCTGGCGGGAACGGGTGTTGTGGGGCCCCTGGGGGCCCCTGCACTGCCCATGCCACTGGCATGGGCACTGCAGGGGCCCCCTAACAGGGCCCCATTAAGATTTTCAGAGTCTGCTTGGCAGACACTGAAAATCGCGACGGGTGCAACTGCACCCGTCTCACCCCAGCAAATCCGCCGGCTCCATTCGGAGCCGGCTTCATCTTTGCTGGGGCTTTCCCGCTGGGCCGGCGGGTGATCTTTTGAAGATCGCCAGCCGGCCCAGCGGGAAAGTTAGAATTTTCCCCGCGGTCATTTGACCGCGGGCGGTGTTTGGGTGGTTTCCGCCCAGCGGGCGGCACCCGCAGCCCCCGGGGTCGGAATGACCCCCATAGTCTTGACAGGGCTACAATCACAGAGCTGTGTGCCCAATTGGAGCCTGACCTAATCTCTGCTATCTGTCACCCCACCGGGATCCCCCCTCTTGTGCAAGTGCTATCAGTGCTCCATTTCTCAGCAACTGGCTCCTTCCAAGTGACAGTGGGCTTGGCAGCAGGAAAGACTCAGCCAATGTTCTCAATAGTGCTGACCAGAGTGTTGTCTGCCCTGATTAATCACATGTGCAGCTACATCGTTTTCCCCCAGGTGGAGGTTTTGGCCACAGTGAAAGTTGATTTCTATGCAATGGGACATATCCCTACCATTATTGGGGCTATTGATGGAACACATATTGCATTTGCCACACCCCCCCCCCGGCGAAATGAACAGGTGTTCAGAAATCGAAAGAGCTTTCCCTCCATGAATGTGCAGATGGTGTGCCTGGTGGACCAGTACATCTCCCATGTCAATGCAAAGTATCCTGGGTCTGTGCATGATGCCTTTATCCTGAGGAATAGCAGCATCCCAAATGTGATGGCTCAGCTCCAGAGGCACAGGGTGTGGCTAATAGGTGAGCCCTGGTTCCCACCCAGTATTTGTTGGTGTATGGGTATGGTGTGGGCCCTAAGGGTTAGGTTCCTCAGGGTCCAGAGAAAGGCTCTCTGAAGAAAAAAATCTTCTAGAAATGATAGCTAGGAGAATTGCCCTGGAAGACAGGATCCTGGCAATAGAGAAGAAAAGAAAGCAAATGGTTTTAGCACCCATGAATGGTGGCAGCAATTCCATAACTAGGGGCAGACTAGAGCAGTTTGACCCTAAAATACCCAAAGGAATTGTCCCCAAATATGAGGAAAATGATGATATCACCAAACGGTTCACAGCCTATGAGCAAGCCTGCCTTGCAAGAAAACTTGACAAACAGCACTAGGGCTCTCATCTGTTGGAAAGGTTATCAGGAAAGTGCAGGAATAGACTCCTGACACTGAATGTGGCAGATGCAAGGTCCTATGATCTCATGAAGGATACCCTGATTGAGGGATTTAGGCTCACTCCTGAGGAATATAGGATCAAATTCAGGGAGACTTGAAAAACCCAGAGTCAGTCCTGGGTTGATTTTGTGGGCTTCACAGTGAAGACACTAAGGCCCTCATTATGACATTGGCGGTAAATCCTACTTACCGCCATGGTGATGGCCACCAACATACCGCCACGGAGGCGAACATCTGATCACCAAATTATGACACACACACGAATCCGACAGAATACATGCCACATACACAAATCTGCCAGCCCAGACGTCAGTGCTAACGTGGCGGTACCAACACCTATACCATTACATCAACAAAACAGCGCCCAGCACATTATGACCCATGAATCACCACGGTGGACATTCAATGGCGGTAAACGATTCGTGGTACACACGGGCATGCTCAAAATGGACACCCATATACTAAACTACACAACATTGGCCAATACCAAAAACACACACCTGACACTCATACACACACCACACCCACCCACCCACAGCACTATAAAACACACACCTACATTACCCACAACCCTTTACAAATACAAATTTTTGCCACCAGACTGACACCAAGACCACTGTAACAACTAGACACATACACCCATAAATCCCTCACGCACCCCTCTTCACACACCCAAGCACAGTATCCAATACCCACATACTTACACATACCACACAACACCCATGTCCCCACAAAGGCACCCCCGTTTCACAGATGTGGAGTTGCGGGTCATGGTGTAGGAAATAGTCAGGGTAGAGCCACAGCTGTTTGGAGCACAGGTACAGCAAATATCCATTGCCAGGAAGATGGAGCTATAGCGGAGAATCATGGACAGGGTGAACGTCGTGGGACAGCATCCAAGAACAAGGGACGACATCAGGAAGAGGTGGAATGACCTACGGGGGAAGGTACGTTCCGTGGCAGCAAGGCACCAGATTGCCATACAGAGGACTGGCGGTGGGCCTTCACCTCCTCCCCCACAGCTCACAGCATAGGAGGAGCAAGTCTTGGCATTACTGCATCCTGAGGGACTCACTGGAGTTGCCAGAGGACTGGACACTGGTGAGTCAACATTTTCTACTTATCACCCCCCATACCTGTATGCCATCTCACACCTTCACCCTCACTCCCATCACTCCACTCCACTCCATCCCACACACTGCATCTACACATATGACTAACCCCAGTACCAAGCCCTGCATGCTGTATCAATGCATGGACAGCCCTCCCAGCCCTGCATGGACACCCATCACAAAAGTATGCACAGCATGGAGAACTAACAATCACAACATACATCTCCATACACAAACAAAGGTGGCAGGGCAACAGCAACGAAAGAGGAGAAGATAGGTATGCACAATATGTCACAGACATGAAGCATTATAAATCACTTACATCCCCACAGGTGCCCCAGCCAATGTCAGCAGAAAGAAGGTGCCATGGCAAACCAGTCCCCAAACAGAAGATGCCCCCAGTGATGACAATAACTCTGGTCTTCTGGGTCTGGATGAACTACCTGGCCCATCAGGGACCACTGGTCAGTCGGTCACTCCAGCCCAATGACAGAGCCTCCCCCTTCAGAATCCAACACCACTGCACCCACCCAGCATCCCCACACCTCTGTCCTCAGGACATGTCAATCAGCAGTGTGCCTACCTGTACAGAGACCCACCTCGCCCCAAAGACAATGAGGGACCTGGGGTCAGTGGCGGTTGGCACACTGTTCAGGGGACAAAGGCACAGGGCAACAGGGACACTTGGAGGACCGCTGTGAGACAGGGGGAGGATAGGCCCAGGGAACCAACTCTCCAGGAGGCACTCACCAAGATCCCTGGGGCCTACCGAACAATCCCAGGACACGATTGGCCAAATCCTTAACAACATGCAGGAGAACAAGCGGCTGCAGGGGGAACACAATCAGGAGATCAGGGAGGACTTGCAGGCCCTCAACACCACCATGATCTCCATAGCAGGGGTGCTGGCAGACATGGCCAACATTATGAGCGAATCCACAGCACACCAGCGGGCCCCTACCATTAGCCAGTCTATTGACCAGCCCTCCACTTCCGCTGCAGCTGTGGGCAGGAGGCCCCGCCACAGGACCCACAGGCCACCAGCACCCCTCCCTCTGCAGAAGGTGAACCACCCCACAAATGTTCCCTGCAGCCCAGACAGAAGCCAGAGACACTTGCCAAGACCGCCGCCAGGAAATTAAACTCCCCTGATTGTCCCCCTTGTGTCCCACCCTGTCACCATGTCCACTTTGAACTGCCTTTGCTCCCCTTCCGATGGCCCCTTAGACACTTGACCTGTGCTACAAACAGACTGGAACAATACCCTGGACTTTCCTCTACCATCACCCCATTCCATTGCACTTTTCAGTCAATTATTTGCACTACAATAAACACCCTTGAACACAACTTGAGTGACACCATTTTATGGCCCTTGTTACAACCCTGGCGGTTGGTGATAAAGTGGTGGTAAATACCGCTAACAGGCTGGCGGTAAGTACCGCCAAATTATGACCATGGTGGAATGAGCCCAGACAGACAGCCACTTTAACACACCGACTGCCAGGGCGGAATCAACAGGCACCATGGCGGTAATCGCCTACAGCCAGACGGAAGACAATGTTCCGCTCACTGTATTAAGACACTGGAAACCTCGAGATGTTACAAACGACATTAAAAGCCTGGCGGAAACACTGCACAGAAGGGAAGCGACTCACCTGTGGAGACTCAGGGAAGAACCACGACGCCATGGAGCCCGAGCTGCACATTTTCCCAATGTTGATTTACGTCCTGCTCCACTACGAACACTAATGACGGCGAAGACTACCACTGTGTGTACATCCGCCTAGCACAGAGGGGAGGGGGGAGGAAAAAGAGAGTGACACACACAAGCACAACACACACCCCCCACCCCAACACCATACACACAAGAAGATGCAGTAAGAAAACATATACACCCCATACCCCTCAGGGACAACTCCAATAGATCAAAGTGAGTGTAATGAGATAAATAGTAGCAATATGTGCATCCAAATCAAAAAGTATATACATATTTACAAATGAAGGGACACTGCCCAGTCCTCAATATTTGTGGGCCACAGGGCCATATTACAAAGTCCAAGGCTCCACCTCACTCCTGCAACAACACGAAAAGGGGCATCAGGTAAAAAATAGGCAGACACCTCAGTGGGACGGGGCACCTCAGCCGGCAGATGGTATAACGCCACTGGTCCTGGAGGGGGCAACATGCCCATTGCTTTGTCCTGGGGAGTGCATGGCCACAGTCTCTCAAGTGGGTGACTTTCCCACTGGCTCTGGAGGGGGCAATATGCCCTGTGCTTTGTCCTGAGGAGTGCAAGGCCACAGTCTCTCAAGTGGATGGCATCTCCACTTGTTCTTGAGGGGGCATCGTGCCCTGTGATCTTCATCCTAGGGAGGATGGGGTGAGTGAATGGCATCTCCACTGGTTCTGGAGGGGGCATCGTCCCCAGTGAGCTTCATCCTGGGGAGGATGGGGTGAGTGGATGGCATCTCCACTGGTTCTGGAGGGGGCATTGTGCCCTGTGACCTGCATCCCGGGGAGGATGGGGTGAGTGGATGGCATCTCCACTGGTTCTGGACGGGGCATTGTGCCCTGTGATTCAGATCTTGGGGAGTGCAAGGTGACAGTCTCTCAGGTGGGTGCCATACCCACAGGATTTGCAAGGGGCAGGACGCACAACAGCCCATGGAGGCAGGTCTACAGAATGTCTGCCGGCGGTGATGGCTGTTCAGTGGTGACAGTGGTTATGCTGCTGCTGCTGCTGGTAGTGGTGGGGGAGGCACCGGCCTATCCCCTGCAGCCTTGGATGGCTGCCCACTGGTGCTGCTGGTGCTATTTGTGGGGGGGAGGGGTGTTCCAGCCCATCCCCTGCAGTATCGGATGGCTGCCCACTGGTGCTGCTGGTGCTGGTGGCGGTGCTGCTGGCTGAGCTGGTGGTGGTGGTGGGGGGAGTCTTCAGCCCATCCCCTGCAGCCTCAGATGGCTGCCCACTGGTGCTGCTGCTGGTGGTGGTGGTCGCAGGAGGCTCCAACCCATCCTCTGCAGCCTAAGACAGCTACACCACCATGGTTGGTGGTGTGGGCTCCGACAGAGTCCCAGCACCAGGCCCCTTGTCCTTACTGCCTGTTGCTGCATGGCCCTTGCCCTTCCTGCCAGCAGCTGGGGATGGCTCCTTGTTCCTTTTGGCAGCAGCTGGGGGTGGCTCATTGCCCTTCCTTCCTGCAGCTGGGGCTGGCTCCTTGCCCTTCCTTCCTTCCTGCAGCTGGGGCTTGCTCCTTGTCCTTCCTTCCTGCATCTGGGGTTGGCTCCTTACCCTTCCTTCCTGCAGCTGGGGCTGGCTCCTTGCCCTTCCTTGAAGCACTTGGGGCAGGCACCCTTTCCGTCTGGCTGGTGATCATTTCCCACCTAGAGTTGCTGGGGACACTACTGTGCCCGTGAACTGGGTGGCTGAGGTGCTTGGCTGGGTTTTCACCACCCTGGCCTGACGTGAAGGACGGGGGGAGGAGGGGGAGGGAATAGGTCAACAGTTGAGAGGAAAAGCTTCATAGGGACATTGGGGGGGAAGAGGGAGAAGGTTTGGGAGTGGAGGAAGAGGGAGTGGTGGTAGGAGGTATCTGCTGTGTTTGGGTGCAGGTGCATGGGCTGGATGCTGTTGTGAGGTGGATGGCTGTTGAGTGTCTGAGTGCTTGCGTTTGTGTACTTTGGGAGCCGGGTGCACAGACACAGTGGGAGAGGACAGAGGGGACGTGTGCATGGATTTTGGGGTGGTGACTGCCAGTCAGGTGTGTGTTCTGATAGGTGTGTTGGTGATGGTGCTAGTGGATGAGGATGTAGTGCATGCAGGTGTGAGTGGAGACGCAACTGGGAGGGAGGTGGAGGATGATGAGGAGGGGGACACAGTGGAGGCAGTGGATGTTGGTATGTCTGCATCTGGATGGTGTTTGTGTGAGTGCCTGTGGGATGGAGTGTGGTGCTTGTGTTTGCCATTTCCACTCTTGTGTGTTGACCTGGGTGCATGCTAGTCTGACTATGTGCTTGGGATAGGTTGGGGTTGAGGGGAATGGGATTGGGAAGAGGAAGTTGGAGGGTGGAAACAGGGACAATGGCTGCCATCAGAGAGGAAGCCAGAGCCTGGGTTGATCTATGTTGGCCTGCCAAGCCAATGTGAATGCCCTCCAGGAATGCATTTGTCTGTTGCATTTGGGCTGCCAGCCCCTGGATGGCATTCACAATGGTTGACTGCACAAAAGAGATGGATCGCAGGAGGTCGATAGCCTCCTCACTCAGGGCAGCAGGACTTACTGGGGCAGGGCCTGAGGTGCCTGGGGTGAAACGAGCTGCCCACCATTATGGGCGAGCGGGCACGGGAAACTCACTGAGGGACTGCTGGGAGGGCAGTGCTGGTACGGGGGTGGTGGCTGTACCTGTAGCTGGGGTGGTTGCAGAAGTGGCAACCACCATCTGGGAGCTCCCATCGGTGGAGGTATCCGTGTCCGAACTGTCCCCTACTGTCTCCACCGTGGTGCTCCCCTGGCCCACCATCCCACTGGTGCCCTTACCGTCGGTGGATTCTGCCTCCTGGGTCCTGTGGGATGCAGCTCCCTCCATCGCCGGTGCCTCTGCTCCTCTGCCAGATGTTGCTAATGCACATAAGGACAGGGTGACAAAAAAAAAGAGGGGGGGAAACACAAAGGATACACTTGGTCAATGGTGCCAACAACACCACTATTGGCGTACACGACACACTCACACACAGGAAACAGCCCTACGCACTAGGCAATGCACTACCAATCACAATGCTAGTCACCAGCCCATGGATAGGGACACATAAAGCCGATTGCAGCATGCCTGAGAGCCACAGACCACTGCCCAGTAGTGGATGCCTACTATCTTGGTTGGAGTACTTCACATCAGAACCCTGCCCAACATGGGACCTACCCTGCAATTCAAGGCCTGGTCTAGAGGCACCCACATGGTCCACACCCCCCACCCATATACCACCCCACCAGGAGCAAGTTGTATATTGGGGCACTGTACTCACCCCCTTGTGGCTGCTGTGATTCCCCCAAGCACCCATCCAGCTCAGGATAGGCCACCGCCATTATGCGGGCCATCAGGGGATTTAGGGTTCGATGGGCACCCCTTCTTCGTTGGGAGGCCATCCCTGGCTGGGCCTCCACAGTCTTCCGTGCCCAGCGTCTCAGGTCCTCCCACCGTTTCCGACATTGGGTGCTCCGCCTGCCGTAGACCCCCAGGGTCCGCACGTCCTTGGCAATGGCACACCATATACCCCTCTTTTGATGTGCGCTGACCTGCGGTGAAATAGACACAGGGAAAGGTATTGTTCCGACCGTCCTGCCTGTTACACTCATGGCCCACTATGCCCCTTCCCATCCCCATTAGCACAGACATGGACGACCATACATGCTGCACGCAGCCCAGGGCCCATCCACCACCCACCCCCTACAGGAGGCCTTCACACACAGCACTCCATGCATTAACGCCCCATGCATCGTACTCACGGTGTACTCACCTGTTGGTCTGGATGCCCATACAGCATTTCGTAATGGGGTACGACCCCATCCACCAGTCGCTCCAACTCTGCCGAGGTA
Source organism: Pleurodeles waltl (assembly GCF_031143425.1). Classification (NCBI taxonomy): domain Eukaryota; kingdom Metazoa; phylum Chordata; class Amphibia; order Caudata; family Salamandridae; genus Pleurodeles; species Pleurodeles waltl. The sequence continues at coordinate 405,895,687 of NC_090440.1, forward strand.
AAGGCAGGGGCCCTTTCCCCTGTCACACAAGCCATGGTCAGTTCCAGACACAGGTCACAGCAGCACATGGATTGTAGGTCCTCTCCTGTTGAAGGTCAGGTAGCAAGTGAGGAATTTGTTAGAAAACAGCAGTGACGTTCGTGGCGGTGCATTCCGTCCCCTCCGGCGTACATCACCATTGGCCACTGTACCCCATAGGGCCCAATGTTAACCAATGAGGAGTTGCACGGCGGTTCTCGACCGCCTCCTGCAATGGCACACAACATCAGCGTAATTACCTCATTTCCACTTGTCCCTCGATACAGGACAGGCGGACGCCATTTCAGGGGGGGCAGGCCATGGATCCTAATTGCGTCATAGTACACAAATGCACCATTTGGACATCTCCAACAAAATACTGTTACAATCACAACATGCATTGAACTATAGTGGTTGGAATTCAGAGATAATGACCATCTGCTCACTATTTTACCCCATAGTTTGAAACCACTGCGGATGAATAGGAGATGGAGACATTCCCCTGTGTACAGACCCCTGGTGGACTTGGCAACAATAGAGGACAGGCACATTATTCTCACATATAGGCGGTCATTCCGACCCTGGCGGTAAAAACCGCCAGGGCCGTGGTCCGCGGGAGCACCGCCAACAGGCTGGCAGTGCTCCTTTGGGCATTCTGACCGCGGCGGTTCGGCCGCGGTCAGAAGTGGAAAACCGGCGGTCTCCCGCCAGTTTTCCGCTGCCCAAATGAATCCTCCATGGCGGCGCAGAAAGCTGCGCCGCCATGGAGGATTCTGACACCCCATACCGCCATCCTGTTCCTGGCGGTTCTCCCGCCAGGAACAGGATGGCGGTATGGGGTGTCGAGGGGCCCCCGTAAGAGGGCCCCAAAAAGAATTTCAGTGTCTGCTTTGCAGACACTGAAATTCGCGACGGGTGCAACTGCACCCGTCGCACCTTCCCACTCCGCCGGCTCAATTCTGAGCCGGCGTCCTCGTGGGAAGGGTGTTTTGCACTTGGCTGGCGGGCGGCCTTTTGGCGGTCGCCCGCCAGCCCAGTGCAAAACCCAAAATACCCTCAGCGGTCTTTCGACCGCGGAGCGGTATTTTGGAGGGGGAAGTCTGGCGGGCAGCCTCCGCCGCCAGACTTAGAATCACCCCCATAGTCTTGACAGGGCTACAATCACAGAGCTGTGTGCCCAATTGGAGCCTGACCTAATCTCTGCTATCTGTCACCCCACTGGGATCCCCCCTCTTGTGCAAGTCCTATCAGTGCTCCATTTCTCAGCAACTGGCTCCTTCCAAGTGACAGTGGGCTTGGCAGCAGGAAAGACTCAGCCAATGTTCTCAATAGTGCTGACCAGAGTGTTGTCTGCCCTGATTAATCACATGTGCAGCTACATCGTTTTCCACCAGGTGGAGGTTTTGGCCACAGTGAAAGTTGATTTCTATGCAATGGGACATATCCCTAACATTATTGGGTCTATTGATGGAACACATATTGCATTTGCCCCCCCCCGGCGAAATGAACAGGTGTTCAGAAATCGAAAGAGCTTTCCCTCCATGAATGTGCAGATGGTGTTCCTTGTGGACCAGTACATCTCCCATGTCAATGCAAAGTATCCTGGGTCTGTGCATGATGCCTTTATCCTGAGGAATAGAAGCATCCCAAATGTGATGGCTCAGCTCCAGAGGCACAGGGTGTGGCTAATAGGTGAGCCCTGGTTCCCACCCAGTATTTGGTGGTGTATGGGTATGGTGTGGGCCCTAAGGGTTAGTGTGTGGCTAACAGTTGTCCAGTCAATATTTGCAGGTGACTCTGGTTACCCCAACCTCTCATGGCTACTGCCACTTGTGAGGAATCCTGGGACAAGGGCAGAGGAACGTTACAATGAGGCACATGGGCGATAAAGAGAGGACCTTTGGCCTCTCGAAGGCCAGGTTCCGTTGCCTCCATCTAACAGGTGGATCCTCACCCAAGAAAGTCTGCCAGATCATCGTGGCATGCTGTATGTTGCACAACCTTGCCTTGCGTCGCCAGGTGCCTTTTCTGCAGCAGGAAGAGGCTGGAGATGGGCGTGTGGCAGCAGTGGATCCTGTGGACAGTAAAGATGAGGAGGCAGAGGATGAGGATGAGGACAACAGAAGTGCAATTATTCGTCAGTACTTCCAATGACTCACAGGTAAGACAGTGTAACTTCACATTTAATTGACAGTTTTGTGTTTGGGATTGTCAGTGGCAGGCTGTTTTTCCCACTTCTATGGCCACTCACTGTACCCTTTGGCATCTCTATTTGCAGATATTGGTGCCCTACTATTGCTCCTGGTGTGTTGACTGCAGCCAGCTACAGGTCATTCCTATGTAGACATTACTATACAGTTGAATTGCAATGTTTAAACCTTGATAAACGAATACATACTTAAATCATTTGACATACTCCATACTTGTATTTTTTCACAGGGTGTTTATTTAAGTGCTAAGAAGTAGAGGGGGTAGTGGAATGGGCTGGGGTGATGATGGAGGAAAGTCCAGGATAGAGTCCAGACTATTTGTATCACAGGTGCATTGTCCAAGGGGGCATAGGAAGGGGAGCAATGGCAGTTCTAGTTGGACAGGGTGGGACACAAGGGTGACAAGGAGAGTCTTAGCAATTGTCTCTGGCTTCTGCCTGGATTGCAGGGAACGTTTGCGGGGTGGTTCTCCTTCTGCAGGGGAAGGGGTGCTGGTGGCCTGTTGGTTCTGTGGCTGGGGCTCCTGTCCACTAGCGGCAGCGGAGGTTTAGGGCTGTCCGTCGGTTTGGCTAGTATCAGGGGCCCGGTGGTGTGCCACTGCCTCCTTCATAGTGTTGGCCATGTCTGCCAGCATCCCTGCAATGGAGACCAGGGTGGTGTTGATGTCCTTCAAGTCCTTCCTGATCCCCAGGTACTGTCCCTCCTGCAGCCGCATGTTCTCCTCCAACTTGTCCAGTATCTGGCCCAGAGTATCCTGGGAATGTTGGCATGCTCCCAGGATCACAGTGAGAGCCTCCTGGAGAGTCAGTTCCCTGGGCCTGTCCTCCCCCTGTCACACAGCAGTCCTCCTAGCTTCCCTGTTGTCCTGTGCCTCTGTCCCCTTAACCGTGTGCCCACTGCCACTGACCCCAGGTCCCTGCTCATTCTGTGTTTGTGGGGTGGGCTGGGGTCCCTGTAGTGGTGGACACACTGCTGATTGATGTGCCCTGGAGACAGAGGTATTGGCCTGCTGGGTGGGTGCTGTGGTGGTGTTTCCTGAGGGGGGAGGCTCTGTGGTGGTGTGAGAGTGTGCCTGGGTAACCGACTGTCCGGAGATCCCTGATTGGCCAGGTTGGTCATCCAGATCCAGGCGACCAGAGCTGCTGTCATCACTGTGGGCCTCTTCTGTGGGGGCGCTGGATGTTGCTGGCACCTCTTATCCGGTGTCATTGGCTGGGATACCTGTGGGGATGTAATTGCAGTGTTACTATTTCTGTGTGTGACATATTGTGCATCAATGTGTTGCCCTCTATGGTTGTTGTTGCCCTGGCAGATTTGTCTTTGTGTGATTTGTTATTTGGTGGGCTAGGTGATTCTCTCCAGTGTGCATGCAGTGGTGATATGTGTCCATGCAAGTCTGTGAGGGGTGTCCATGCATTGGTATTGCATGCATGGCTTGGTATTGGGATGTGTGGGTTGTGATGGTGGGGTATGTGGGAGGTGGTGGAGTGATGGGAGTGAGGGTAAGGGTCAGGGTTCGTGATGGCATGCAGGTAGGGGGTGTGATAGTAATTGAGATTTGACTTACCAGAGTCCAGTCCTCCTCCTACACCTGCCAAGCCCTCAGGATGTATGATTGCCAAGAATTGCTCCTCCCATGTTTTAAGTTGTGGGGGAGGAGATGGGGGTCCACCGCCAGTCCTCTGTACTGCGAGCTGATGTCTTGCTACTCCTGTAGGTCGTTCCACCTCTTCCTGATGTTATCCCTTGTTCTTGGGTGCTGTCCCACGGCATTGACCCTGTCCCCGATTCTCCGCCATAGCTCCATCTTCCTAGCAATGGATGTCTGCTGCACCTGTGATCCAAATAGCTGTGGCTCTACCCGGATGATTTCCTCCACCATGACCCTTAACTCCTCCTCTGAGAACCTGGGGTGTCGTTGTGGTGCCATGGGTGTAGTGTAAGTGGTGTGGGTGAGGGTGTGTGGGGTTATGTGTTGGGGTGTGATGTGGGGTACGTTAGTGGAGAAAAGAGACCAGAGGTGACCAGTTGCATTTACCATTTAGAATAGAATATTGATTAATTGAGCGCTCCATAATCGATTAACTTGTTATTCCTAACAACAAGTTGGATGTAGTCAATTTGGGTCATTTGAAATTGGGGGTTATCAATGCATGTCTAATGATTTGACATAGAGAGAAAGCCAGAAGGCTGATGTTGTTAAAATATACCTCTAAGTACAACCTGGGCACTCAAAATACTACCCTGGATCTAATATTCCAGAAGTCACTAGTCTGAAAAGTTTAAGCTGTGTAGGCGCAGAGGGAAGTGACTAGTGGTTGCCGATTGTATTTACGGTTTACGTTTTGAAAATATGGTGATTCATACTCACAAAATAGTTGATGTGTTCATAATTTTTATGCTGATGGTGAGAGCGTGTGTGTATGAATAAAGTGGCCTCTGTGTGATGTTGTTGTGTAATTTTGCGTAATGTTCTTTTAATATATATTGTATAATTGACAAAGACAAACATTGTTGCATATCCCTGTTTTTTAAAATGCTTTTGTACGTTTTATAAGGGGAGTGATATTTGGCTAGATAGATAAAAAGGTTAAACATATCGGGAAGACGAGTAATTATAGAGACTCCCTTAGCAGATAGGCAGGTCTTTCCCCATAATCAGATAAATTTACAAGAATATTGTTTAGAATGGTCTAAAGCCACCCAAAAACATGCATATCCTTGGCCAAAAGAAGGGACATTCGATGATAAAATAAATGAGCATATTGTTCATACCTGAGGACCAAGTGTAAGGGAACCAAATTGCAAATTGCAAAAAAAGAGAAACTATTCTAGCCCTGTGGCAAGTGTTTTGTGAAAAATCAAAGGACCCCTTCAAAAATAATATCCCTAATACCTCATCTGTTTCTCCACCACCCATACCACTCTGTGAGTACTTCTTCCATGGTACCCAGTATTTACCCACTGGTACAGCTACAAGAAGTCGCAGTGGGATTTGAGAATCCCGAAATTGAGATCCCTTCACAACCCCCAAAAGCTACCCCTAATGTTGCTTTGCACACCTTGTTAGCACATCTAGGCTGCAAGCAAAGATACATGAATCTCAGTTGTCAGGACAATTAGAACCACAGTCGACCCTATGTTTAGACCCAGCCTCTCCTGAGGAGGACAGTAGTGAAGAATAAAGCTCAGGGGATAGTGATGGCCAGTAACATGATTAATTAACAGCATCTTATTTGTTGCAGAGGAGAGACACAACATGAAGGGTAGTTAGGGAACAAATGTCGACCTCTCAGCAAAGAGATGCAGATGATAATTAATGAAGTGACTATGTGGACAGAACTGCTAGTATGGCACGATGGCCACATCCCAAGAAAAAGGTAGGACTAAAGGTAGTTTACCACCTTGGCAGAAGGAGATGGGGAACATAATAGTTTTACCATAAAGTGTTTTTTGCAAAGTAAAAGAAGGGGAGATTCTCGGAAAGTAACATAGAGCCTACACGTAAGCGTGTGGATAGTATGCATGAGCTGCTTCGACCCCCAAGAGTTAGGGACTCTATCTATGAAACTGATATTCAAGAAAGACCCCTTATTGATCTGGATCAATCAAAATGTGCAAGGGGATTATCTGATTATGTTGGTATTAGAGAAGGAGAACAGGAGATGTTTTCTAGAGCTAGGAAAGCTAGAGTTGCAGAGCTTGTAAGATTGCAAGTTCAGGGAACGCATGGCCAACCAGACCAAGTGGATGGGAACTTATGTAGCTATCAGATGACTGACACTACAGGATAGATCAGTGCACCAAATGAGTATTCAATCAGGTTTGCGTAGTACAAATCTCACCCCTAGTGAGATAGTTGCAAAAGGAAAGAATAGTTGGTGCAGTGTTGTGCCATATGTAGAGAATTTAGTGGATTGGAATGAACGACTAGCATCACAGATGAGTCCATGGCCACAATAAGGATCTTTTGCTCCACATGATGTGGGAATGCAGAAGATTGTATTCTTTATGGGGAAGGAGAGCCAGACTAGGATTATCCCTACATGCGGAAGTGTTTGTGGGTACGGCAGAAATATGCTAGACAGCATAATCCCCAGCATTCAACAACTCCCTTACATTAGATGCCCCAATACATAAGGGATCTGGGGCACCTCATTATGTTCTATGGCCACAAATGGACAAGGAAAATGTCAGAAAACTGTTGCAGCTGCTTATAGAGGGAGCAAGGAAGTGGATTACAGCTTTTGAAAAACAAACTGAAAGCATTACTTTAGCAGTAGGGGACATAAAAAGCCTGCTTAGCTCTCTAATGGGAGACAAAACAGACATTGCTTTTCAAAAGGCTGGAGTGAGAAATGTTACCCTTACTGAAACTAGATTTGATGGGTTTTCATTTAATTGAATAAGAACAGCGATTTGGGATCAGTTGAGGAAGAGGTATCCTGATAGGCAGATATTCGATCTCTTATGACTCAGTCATTGCAGCCAAATGAGGATCTTGCTCAGTTCCTTTATAGGATAAAAGAGAAATGGATCCAAGAAGTAGGCCAGGTTTGGGAGGTGCAGGAGAAAACGCTGTATTATTTTATAATGTGGTGAAAAAACTGTTAGCCCCTGATGTACAGGCTAGCCTAGATAATACAGTTGCATTAGAAGCCAAGCCTTGGACAGAGACACAAGCACATATAATTCATTTTTGTAAAAAGAAATATGAAAAAAGAGGAACAAACAGGAAGTGATAGACAAAGCAGCAGCCAAATGATTACAGCAGCAGTTGGCAAAGAAAGGAGTAGTGGAATGAACTGTAGCAGCAGCTGCTGCTCAGATGACTGCAATATCTGTGGGATCAGTCCCAGAGACCATTCAATAATACCAACAGCAACAGGACAATGTAAGGCTACAGGGAAGTAGTAGAGGAGGATGAGGAGGAATAGGAAGAGGGAGGATGGATCCTCAAAGATTGGATCAGGTATGCCATTATTGTCAGAGGTATAGACATTTTCTTAGAGATTGTAGAATTAAGAGATGGGATGAGCAAAATGGAAAGGTGGGAGTTTATAATTAGCCAGGGAGTACAGGTGTACAGTCACAACCTCATCTGCAAATCATAGGTACCATCACAAAATATGCAGCAACCAGTATTGCCACAAGCACAACAGGTGTCGCCTCATCAAAATTATCAAACACCCCCAACGGTGAGTCCACCTCAAAGTGGACAGGGAGGTGTAAATGGGAGAAAAGGGAATCATTTTCAGATTAATTCTGTGGGAGGATATTCACAATGAAGGTGCCCGCAGAGCATTTCTATGTGTCCAGTATTTTCAGTGATACACAGGCCAGATAAGGAATCAACTGTGCTGGTAGCTATCAATGGCAAAAGGTATGCATTCCTCATAGATACAGGAGCAACTAGATCCTGTATTAAAGGGGGGGGGCTGCCAATTTCTAACAGCTCAATGGACACACAGGGATTCTCTGGGGAAGTAATGAGGTTCCTTTCACTAAACCGATAGAGATGGAAGTAGGAGGGTAGTACATTGATGGCTGTTTATTATTTTCTTCAGCTGCCCCAGCTAATTTATTAGGAAGAGATCTTATGGTCAAATTAAATATGACTATTCATTTTGAATCTGATGGTATCATGATTTTTTCCACCCCTGGAGTTTCACCTTCTAGGGTGATGGCAGTAACAGTAGATTCTTCCAGTGGAGACTAAATAAGAGCATGACCTATTGATATGGAGGCATTTACAACAGCAGTATATACAATAATAACAGAGACACAAGAGGCATTTGGAAAGGAAGTTCATTTACCTCAAGTTTTTTTTTTCAGTGGCAAGGGCAAGACTACTCTATGCCCGATACTGAACTAATATTGCAAATAGTGACCTTAGAAATAACACCAATCCATGGTGCTCTGATAGCCAGTGACTATAATCATGTCTTATGGGCATGTATTTTTTTTACAGACCCTGGAAAAACGGTTAGAGACATATTGGATGACCAACTGTTTTGTGATGACGATTTAAAAAAAAAACACTTGTGGTTTTTCAAAGTGACATACAATTGAGGGCAGTGTTCCAAGTGAGGACACCCACACCAGGAAGAGCTTTCGATTCTTGTATAGAAGCCTATCTGTCCCAAGTACCAGAAGTACTAGACACTTTATGGACTAAGGGTCCTCATGATGTAGGCCTTAGTCGTACTGCTCACCATTCCGAGTTACATTAAAGGAGGGTGCTGCCTTGCACTGAGTGAGACAGTATCCTCTTTCCAAGGAAGCAGACAAGGACATTGTCCCTACTTGCCTTGATACAGGCCTTGTTAGAGCAAAGCGTAATTTACCCTGGATTGTCTCCTTTCAACACCCCGATTTACCCATTTAAGAAGTCTAAGGACAATACTTGGTGAAAGGATCAAGACTTATATCTCTCCTAGTTACTCTTGCACAAAGAGGATATAAAGTAGAGACAAAGACAAGTACAGTATTGCCAGGAGGACGTTCATTACTTAGGACAATTGTTGTCAGCTTTTGGTCTGCGAGTAACCGCTGAAAGAGCAGCATCCATTCGTCAGATGATAGAACCAGAAACTGTTAAAGGAATGCAGACATTTCTTGGTTTCTGTAACTATGTGCAACAACAGGTTTTTGATTATAGTACCTTGATTGTGCCTTTGTTAACTCCTAACAAACAATCCAAAGACAGAAATGACAAGATAACATGGACATCAGAGACGAGGGAGACTTTTCAGAAATGAAAGACCGAAATAACAAATGCTCCAGTCTTGGGGACTTCTGATTTTACTAAGGAATTTCATTTATTTTGCCATTACAATGGTCACATCTTGCACAGAAATATCCTTTGGGACATAAGCCCATTGCATTTTTCAGTGGACTGTTAGATCCAGTGATGAAAGGACATTATCCCTTTGAACAGGCTCGCGCTACTGCAGCTTTTGAAGTGCAAAAAGGCACTCATTGTCATGCGGGGCACTTTAGCACTTTAAACAGAACATGTAGTATTTGCTATTATTCAAAAAGTTAAAACTACTCTGCCTACACAGAGAGGGTCAGGATACGAGGTGATACTGTCACTACCATATTTGGAGGTTGTGAAGTGTCATACGGTGAACCCTGTGACATTCTTTGCCCATCTAGTATTAGATTCCGAGGATGATGTGCATGCTTGAAAGAGTCTTGTCAAGCAACAGAGGATCCTAAACTAGATGGCATAGTCTTATTTGTTAATAGTTCTTCTGCCATTGACCAAGATACACGAATCAGATACACAGGTGCAGCAGTAGTAGTCAGGGCACAACAGCATGACTCTTCTGATACACCCCCTATAGTGGAGCAGTTGACATTACCAGAGCATTAGTCTGCACAAGCAGTAGAATTGATAGCATTAATAGCAGTTCTTAAGCAAGGAAAAGGAGAAGTTATTACAATTTATTCAGATTCAGTTCATGTGACAACTACTGTATATTCCAGCATCATGAGATGGAGCAGGAAACGTTTTCTTAAGTCAGATGGAAGCCCAGTTATGCATAGAAAACTCCTAGAAGCTCTAATAGAGGCACTTGTAAAACAACAGGCGGTGGCAGTTGTGAAGTGCAAAGCACATACCAGTGGACGGAATTTTGTGTCTTGGTTAATGCACTAGCAGATTGGGCAGATAAAGATACAGCTAGAGTTTAGCTACACGCATGCCCCCACTTGTTCCAGTGGCATCACAACATGTCCTTGTCTTGGTAGCTCAGACTGCCTCACCTCTTGAGTCTGAATCAAATTCCATCACAGACAATGATATGCCTCAGTTTGCTAAGAGAACACAAATTGGAGGAAGCTGCTCCTCAACATGAAAAACAGTTATGGGAGGATAGAGGATGTGCCTAGTCAGGGAATTACCTAATATATAGACAGTTGTTGAATGCCTAAATGGACCTTGGAAGAGTAAGATCAGTGAGCTATATGCTACATTGCATAAGAAATGGCTGTATTACCTACCATTGGCATTCCTTTCCCTTAGGAATACACCTAGTTCTGATCATCACTTGACACCCCATCAGATAATGACAGGGAGATTTATGAATATGCATGTTCCTGCCACCAGAAGTGGTTTACAGGGGGGAATCTCTGCAGAAATTCAAAATAATGAAATACATGTGTACCTTTCTGAGGTCAACCTTCCAGTTGTGCACGTAGGAGACAAAGTTCTTGTGAGAAATTGTACTCCTAAATGGAGTGAGCAATGCTTCGATGTACCATTCACAGTGACCATGGTGACCCCTACCTCCCTCAAGGTGGATGGCAGAAAACCCTGGATTCACTTCACTCACCTGCATTCCGCATCTCCTTAACACTTATATGCAATGTAAATGGAACAAGAGGAGGGAAGAAGATTGTTATTGTAAAAATACCCCCTCCACCTCTACTTTTGGACAAATCCTTTTTGAAAGAACAGCATAAAAGATATGTAGTTTTGTTTTTTTTGTTTCTCTTTTGTCTCTCGATTCTATCCTTTCTATTTTTGTACGACAATGAGTTCTTTAGTCATAATATTTTAGATGTATGAAGGAAACTTTGTTATCATAATAATGTTACCCGTAATGTCCATACCCACTTGTTGGAAAATATGTGATATCTGCATACATTAGACATAGGTTTGGAAAATACTAATGTGTCTTGTTTTGTGTGCTCTCTAATTCTTAATGCTACTGGATCAGATAAGCTAAATTTAACAAGAGATGTGCCCTCAAGTATAGCCTTATGTCTATTACATCTTTACCTATGTAGGATTAAGGCCCAAATACAGTTGACACATGCTAAAGTTGCACATTTCTTAGTTAATACCATGAAATATGATTCTTTAGCAGAAGTGTACATTCTCACATACAGGTAGGATATCAAAGAAGAGATATCACATTTGAAGAGGTCAGGTCATCCTACTACTGCAGATTGGGTTCAGATGGACTAGATCCGGGTTTCCTAGGAGTAACACATCTGCTTACTGAGTGTAACAGTTATTTAGTAAAATCCTTTGCCCTCATATCGTGCACTTAGGCCAGGATTTAGGGTCACCAGATCAGCCTTTGCCCATGATCAATGGCATCCTGACATTGAATTTACTTTTCTTGTAGGGGTATATCTTTATGGAAAGGTATTGATGTTAGGATGAGATAGGGAAGTGTACACAGATCTGGGATGAAAACATTTCACATTACACTTGGATAGATGCTCAATGAATCCTCAAATTGTCATGAGACTAACTTCTGTTTTTTTATGTTTCAGATGAAATGGCTCTTTTGATGTTGCCCACAATATTGGTTGTAAGAGTACAATAGATAATGCTGACATGCAGGGTGGCACCGCTAACCTCATGGCCTATAATTGGCAATGTGGAGAATTACTGTATGCCCAGTTGCCACAAAACCGGGGTGGGATCTGCTCAATTGTGACTTTGCACACTCCGGTTTTGATAATTCCTGGAATTAATTTGACAGCTTTGCATGAACACCCCATGAGCTGTCCAACGACCTTGCTGCATCATAACTGAAGGAAGAGAACTGCAGAGGATTATGGTATGATTCCTTGGAGTGACATTCCTCTGGAGTGCCATTTGTTCAATAGTGCAGAGCTATTTTTGGAAGGATTCTGCTGTTTGTTCAGACTAAAGCAACAGCTCTATGGTTGCAGATCACTCAATGGGAACTTCTGAAGATTATCAACACTACCAAGGATGGGTTCAATGTGGTTAACGAAGATCCGCGTGCAATGAGAATAATGATGATGCAGCACCGCTACGTACTTGACCTTATGACAGCCATGCAAGGGGGGTAGGTAAGTTAATTGGAACAGTGTGTTGAACTTTATCAGAAACTATGCAGACACTGCGTGATCTACAAAAGAAAATGGAAGATGAAGGAGTTGCCCCAGATAACTGGTTTAGTGGGTGGTTGACATTACTGCTGTCCTGGATGTTGGGATGTTTGTATCCTTATTATCAATATATTATATCATGCAGTTGGTTCTAGAGTGTTGTAAAAGAGTAGGTGCTAAAGCTGCAGGGATGTTTCAAGTTAGGACACCAACATGTTGTAGATTTTCAGGGTAATGTGTATCACTTAGTGCCAAATGAAGACCAAGGCTTAGATTTAATAGTTACAATGTAGAAAATGCACATGAAGATATAACGCAACATCAGGCATTTGCAGAAAGTGCTACACAGATATATGAAATAAAAGAACACTGCAGGCCCAAATCCAATGCTTACCAGAATAAGGTGAATAGTTCACTTGACGACACTGAAATAAGTAACCTGAAAGGACTGCAGTTAAAAACGAACTCTCGTTTACTAAACATCTAGGTATTTACGACTTTAGACATAGAGGGGGTCATTACAACCCTGGCGGACAGTGTTAAAGCGGCGGTAAGACCGCCAACAGGCTGGCGGTCTTTTTTTCAGTATTATGACCATGGCGGTTACCGCCATGGCCACCCGCCGCTTTCCCGTTCCGCCCGCCAGGGTGGAGACGACCGCTGGGCTGGAGACCTGGGTCTCCAGCCCGGCGGCCGTGACAATACCGCCGGCGGTATTGTGACCCAGCTTACCGCCGTGGATTTCCAGCGGTAGGACCTGCCATGAAATCCATGGCGGTAAGCACTATCAGTGCCAGGGAACACCTTCCCTGGCACTGATAGGGGTCTCCCCCACCCCCACCCCCACCCCCACTCCGACTCCCTCCCCTACACCCCCCACCACCTCTGCCACCCCCCAAAGGTGGCAGGGCCCCCCTCCCCACCCGACCCCCAACATACCATTACTGACACACACCCGACACGCACGCAGGCACCACCAACACACATACACGCACACACACCAACATACATGCCAACATCCACACACACACTCAGAAACGTACACCTACATTCACACATTCACGCACACATCCATACAGACATACATACAGACATACATGCACACATTTCCAAAACACGCATCACCCCCGCAAGCATACACGCACTCACACACCCCCCTACATACACAGACGCACACCCCCATGCACCCACACAACACCCCCATCCCCCTCCCCTAACGGACGATCGACTTACCTGTTCCGTCGATCCTCCGGGAGGGGACGGGAGCCATGGGGGCAGCTCTGCCAACACCACACCGCCAACAGAACACCGCCGCGCAGAATCACATGACGTGATTAGCTCGGCGGTGTTCTGTTGGCATGGTGGTGGAGGTGGAGCAACCTCCACTTCCCCACCGCCCGCAAGTATGGCTGTTGGTGGCTCTCCGTCGGAAAAACGACAGAGGGCAGCCAACGGTCATAATACGCCGCGCGGCAAACCGCCACTACTGGCGGTCTTCCGCACGGCGGTCCCTCGACGGTCTTCTTAAAAGACCGCCGAGGTTGTAATGACCACCAGAGTCTCTCTTGGCACATACTTTGTATTTCTACATAGATTGTAAACCTTATTAGACAATTAGTGCATAAAATCCAATCAAGTCAGACACACAAAGGTATTTAGGTTACAATGATAAGGCACATATGGTATTAAAATTGTATTTGCTGTGGAAATGTATGTATAGTGTATAGTGAATAATGGTTAGTTTGTCAAAGCATTGTTAAAGCCACAAGTGAAGAATGTGTAGAAGATTAGTTTAGAGTTAAGGATTTGCAGGGTCACAGGTGTTAAAATATTTTTCAGTTTCAACCTTTGACTGGCCAGTCAATTCTAATTTACTGTCTTGTGATAAAGCATGATGTTATTTTGTAAATAAGAGGCAGTCTGTGCCACAGCAGTTTGAGACCGGTTGCCTGTCTGTGTGAGGAGGTTTGATCTCTCCATTGTGACAGTAAAGGGCTGTCTTTTCATTGCCAAAGAAGAGATTTTTTTCCATTTTCAAATGTTTATTTACCCTGCAACACTATGCAAGAGTTATTGGTTGGCCAATGTGTTTTAGCCATGTTGTACACCAGCGTGGCTGCTGTTCATCATGGCTAAAATTTAAGCCAACAGGTCTTGCCTATGCAAGAGCTACTGGTTTACCAATGTGTTTTAGCCATGTTGTACACCAGCATGGCTACTGTTCATGATCGCTAAAAGTTAGTGACATAGAGGAGAGTGGTGTTGAGTGTCATAGAGTGTAATGGTGAAGAGTGAAGTAGAGTGTTGTAGAGTGGAGTGGCATAGGGGCCAGATGTAGCAAACGATTGCGACTCGCAAACGGGCCGAATCGCAATTTGCGACAGTGCAAAATCGGAAATGGGATGTAAAAAGCCCATTTCCGACTCGCAAAAAGCGATGGGACCAGTTTGCGAGTCGCATCCGGTGCGACCCCATTTTGCGACCCGCAAATTGCAAGTCGCAATTTGCGAGTCGCAACCCATATGCAATTGCAACTCGCAAATTGCGACTAGTCGCAAAAAGCCCAGTTTACATGTCCCATTTACCACTAACTCAGAGCAGGTGGTAACCATTACCAAAGTATAAAAGGGGACCCAGAAGGCATCTGGGTTACTCAAGATGGCGGAGATATACCTGATAGCAGTGAGGAGGAGAGTCTACGCAGCCCAGCAGAGGAGGAGGAGGGGCCACAGACAGGAGAAGATATATAGAACCAGGCAGACTCTTTTTCAGCAAACTGAAGAGGAGATCTATGACAAATACCGCCTTAGCAGCGCAGCCATTCTAGAATTAATAGATTTACTGAAACCACAGCTAGAACACAAGACTCTGCGTGGCTGCGCCATCCCTACGCATGTGCAAGTACTATGCGCACTGCACCTCTTGGCCTCAGGGAGCTATCAGGGGGTCATTGCCGTGGCAGGTGGGGTATCCCAAAGTGCAGTATCAAGGTTCCTCAGGGCATTCCTAGATGCCTTAGTCACGCACATGTCTCACTTCATATACTTACCAAGGAATGAGGCAGAAATTAACAGCACCAAGCTGGACTTTTACCGCATTGCCCACTTTCCTCATGTCATAGGGTGTGTAGATGGGACACACATTCAAATATGCCCCCCTGCTAATCTGGAACACATTTTCCGCAACAGGAAGTGTACCCACTCACTCAACATACAGGTTGTTTGTGATGCCCAATATGTCATCACGGACATCGTAGCTAAGTTTCCTGGCAGTACCCATGACTCATACATTTTTAGGCATAGTGGGATACATCAACGCCTGGAACGTGGGGAATTTGAAGACGGTTACCTCCTAGGTAGAGCCACAGACACTTGCAGACATACACACAGGTCACTGTGCACGACTATCTGGACTTCCTAACAGTGTACTTTTGTGCCCAACAGGTGACAGTGCATATGCTCTCAGGCCTTGGATCATGACTCCGTTTTTAACACCCAGAACTGAATCAGAGAGGCAATACAACAGTGCGCATAAGAGGACCAGGAACCTGATCGAGCGCACCTTCGGACTGCTGAAGGCAAGATTCAGATGCCTCCACCGCAGTGGAGGCGCCCTCCAATACACCCCCATTACCGCTTTCAAAATTGTGGTCGCATGCGCCATCCTCCACAACATAGCCACCCGACGTGGGCTACCTCTCACCCCTGCAGACCCAGATCCTGATGATGAAGAGCAAGAACAACCACATCGCCATCATGGGGATAGGAGTCTAGCTAATCAAGGCAGACTGAGACGGGACCACATTGCAACGCAATATTTTGGACGGTACGTGTCAACTCCCACCATACTCACCTATTAACCAAAAACTCCATTTGTTAAGTGGAACAAAAATAACTGTTTTATTAATGTCATGAAGAAACTATATACAAGTTGAAATTGTCCATGGGCAGGAAAATGCCAACCAGTCATGTGGCACATTAACGCCATGTGCCACATTAATCTGTCCTGGCTGTTATCTCTGATCTCCTGCCCCTCCTGCCAGCCTGGCTGGTCCCTGCTGCGTCCATGGTGCTGTGCCTACCACTCCTCAGCACCCTACTGTCAGTGGCAGAGACACTGCTCACTGTTGAGCCCTCCTCACTGTCTTGGGGTGTTTCCCCGGTGGCCCTCGACATCTCCCGTGTCTCCATAAGTTCAACTATGTGGGTGAGACGTCCCAGGCCCCTGGCAACATCCCCAGCAAAATGGCCCATCTCTATTTGCAGGCCAACTGTCCTCCTCGACAGGCCTGTTGTATTGATGGCTAGCCTGCCGATCGATGTGGCCATCCTGTCCAGTCTTAGCATTATCTGGCGATCTCTGCGCCGCCCAGCCTCTGCCTGGCCCAGCAGTCCGGCCGCCAGTTCCCTGATGGCAAGGGCAATGTCCCCAGTGTTCTGGCACATCTGGTCCATGCGTCTGTTGAGGTGCTGCATGCTTGCATGGTTGTGTCTAACAAAGCGGTGCAGCACACCACTAATCCTGCCCAATGTTCTGTTCTGCAGGCGCTGACCCCGCAGCAGATGTGCCTCACTGCTGGTTGGAGGAAGTATCCCAGATCCAGATGGTCTTGCCCTGCGCCGCCTGTGCAGCGGTGGCTGCCCTGTGCTCACACCTGTATCCTCCCTGCCTGTTGCTGGGGCAGCTCCTGGCGTGATTGTTGCAGCAGGCGTTACCACTGCAGGAATGCTGCTGACTGTGCAGGTGGGGGTGCTGGCGGGTCCTGGGGTGTCCTCCTGGGCCTGGGTGGTTGGGGTGTTGGGGGTGTCTTGCTGGAGACCTGTGGGACATGGGGAACACACTGTCAGTGTCTAGTATCTATTGCACAATTCCTAATAAACATTTGCCTTTGAACTGCCTCTTTGACTACATTTCCCATAATGCATCATTCTGGCTTTTTCTACCCTGAAATGGAGCTAATTTGGTTGTGCATGCACCTGTGTACATGGTGGGTGGGGTATGACATTGATAGGGGTACAGGCTTATCACATGGTACTCACCGGTTGATGTGCTGGGCTCTGAGGTGTCCAGGTCCCCAAATCCACACACTGCCTCCTGCTCAAATGTTTCCTCAACCCTTTCTTCCAGGGGTGTGGGTGGTGGCACAGATGATGGTCCCCCTCCAGTGCCTCTCATCTCCCGGAGCCTTTCTGCCACCCTCTCCTTGGTCCGGGAGCGGAGGTCATACCACCTCTTCTTTATGTCCTCAATTGTCCTGTGGCTCACACCCAGGGAATTATTTTTTTCTTGCATGTCCTGCCAGAGTTTCTTTTTGGTTGCCTCAGGAACAGTGAGGGCTGCTCTCCCAAAGAGCTCATCATGGTGCTGACAGCATTCCTCAGTCAGCACCTCCAGCTCCCTCTCAGAAAATTAGATTTTTCTTTTTCGTGGGGTTCCCTCCATGGCTGCTGCTGCTTGTTCAGTGTGAAGACTGGCAGTTATAAAAGGGTGTGGTCCTGCCTCCTCCCAGGTGTATTTGTTAACTTCCTGGCTGTGATGTCATCATCATGTGCCAGGAAGTGTTTCCAGAGTGTTCTGGTATGCTTTCTGGAGTGTTCTGCTGCACCTGCAAGCAATTTTGAAGGTAATCGCAATTTGCGACACCCACTCGCTAATTGCGAGTTCGTTTTTTGCACACTCGCAAACAGCGACCTCGCAAACTGCGGACTCGCACACAGCGTTGCGAGTCCGGCTGCGAGTCGCAAAATCGGATCGCTTTTTTTTCTGACATTCCAATTTGCGACTCGCATTTTGCGAGTCGCATCAACTCGCAAAATGCGAGTCGCAATTTTTATTTTTGCTACATCTGGCCCCTAGTGTCCCATTGTTAGACCAGGCATCCTTAGGATGGTCTTACCCCAGACTTTTTGCCTTTCACCTCCTGTTTTTAGCTGTAGGCTTTTGTGTTGACCGTAGGACTCTGAGCACTTTACCACTGCTAACCAGTGTTAACGTGCATGTGCTTCTCTCCTAAACATGGTAACACTGGTGTATCCACAAGTGCCATTTTTAATTTACTTGTGAGCCCCTTGTAAAATGGTATCCCCTATATCCCGGGCCTGTATATTAAATGCTACTAGTGGGCCTGCAGCACCCATTGTGCCACCCACTTAAGCAGCCCTGTAAAAATATCTCAGGCCTGCCGTTGCATAGTCTGTGTGTGCTGTTTCACTGGCACTTCATCTTGGCAATTAAAACCTCTATCCATGCCTTAAACTCCCCTTTTCTTACATATAAGTCACCCCTATGGTAAGCCCTAGCTAGGCCATAGGCCAGGGTGCCATGGAAGTAAAAGGCAGGTGTGAACGCTGAACTTATTACTAATGAATTTTATACATTATGTGCTAAGAATTTGCGTAGAAATTAGACTAAGAGAAAATAATGTGCAACTTGGAAAATGTGTCCACTTGAGTGGCTGCTAAAAAAATACGTAATGCTTTTAGTGAAGGCATATTAATCATTATTCAAAGTGAATGTGTAGAGAAAATTGTAGTAGTATGTTATGACAATGAATTTATATTATGCACTTGTTTATTAACCTTAGGCCTTAGGTTAGCGAGGTTTGGTCCTAGTTGCACAGCCTCATAATAAACTGCAATGTCTGAATGAATCGTGGGAATGTATGTCCAGAAAAACGAATGCATTTATTGTTCACACTGTGTTGACCAAACGTTTAGCAGATGTCTTTAACTTTCTCATGAGAACTGCTTGCTAGAATGTCTTGTACTAAAGGCCGCTACTTTGTAAAGTTTGATGTGTGAGATAGCAATGTTCCCAGGAACCAACAATGGATGCACTGACTGGAGTACGGATTGATACAAGAATGTTACCTGATGAGCAAGACAATGGGAACAGAAGAAGAGGAGCCAATCATCAATATGAAAAAGACAGTTTAATTACATCTTAGATTTGGGGTTTAATTTCTATTGGATTCACTGTAAACGTACGATTTTCTGATCAATTATAACGTGGGAAGTTCTTTGGGAGATTTTAACTTAGCCCAACTACACAGAAGAGGAGCAAGTTTTTCCTATTCTGATTTTCCTCGTAGAGGTTCTGTTTGAGGAGCTGAACAGTTCCTTTTTTCTAACTTTGACTTTATAGCTTAATTGTTAATGTTGGATGCTGAGCCATTAGAGAGTGCTTCTTAAATGATCCAGATTGCTTTGAGTCCCCTGTGTCTGAGCTATTCCATTTTATTGCCCTTTTGCTGAAGCTGACCAGATGGATGTCCAACTGACATCGCAGCTTGCCAATCCATATTGAGGAGAGGCTTAAGAAAAATGCTGTTGTCTTGGTTGTAGATTTTATTCTTTGTTTCTACGTACCAACCACTATTTTGTTAGAGCCATGGTTAGATATTTTTCAAGTTAAATTTGACTAAATTGTTGTGTATGAATCCCAAACATGCTATTGTAATCAGAAGGTTAGTTAGGGAGACCCAGAGAATGTTAACAAATAATTATTAACAAAGAGTTGATGTTGTTCATTTGCTGAATCTAGATGTATGTTATTTCTTTTATGCAATTATTCTAGCTATTAATTTGTACTGTGACTCTCAAATGCTTAGTTATAAATGCTTTAGCTAAATTGAGATTCTTTAGAAGATGTGGTCAACCGGTGTTGTTTATGTATGTTTACTACTTGGTTTTGAGACTAATTTATGTGGCATTAGCATTGTTAATCTAGGGAAATAAACATTATAACTTATACATAAAGGTATGGTTATTCATGGCCAAATGGGTCATGATGTGTGAAGATTATTGAGCCCAGAAATGTATTTGAGGATGTTTATTGGAGATGATATTGTATTTGCTTTGAACTAAGGACCTATGGTGGAATCACTCTAAGTGTAGTCAAAAGGTCTATCGACTCTATACCGTGTCCCCTTACAAATTAAACTATAAAAGATCAAATAAGGACTGACGGGCTAACACAGGACATATACTTTTAAGTTTTATATGTGCTGGTAATGAAACACTCCCAAAGTCATTTTTCATTACTGTGAGGTCTGTTCCTCTCATAAGACAGCATTGGGAATTCCTTAATATTCTTTTAAGCTGTAATTCTTGATCAGAAAGTAGCTGCATCATGTTTCATATCATTGGAATGATAATGATAAAGCTTCTTTACTGGTAAAGGCAGATTTATTATTACTATTTTAGAAATGCCATTTTAGAAAGTGGGCATTTTCTCTGCTCTCACTGCTCTCTGTACCTGTCAGCCTGTCTCCAATACATGTCTTGTCTGGGCTGGGTGACAGCTACATTTGTGCATTCCCGCCAGACACCCACAACACAGGATACTCAACTACATCTGCATTCATCTGTCTATCGATGGGTCTACTAGGGCAGGGAGGTTGGGAAGGGTTCACACTTACACTTCAAAGGGTAATGGCCTGAGCCCTACGCAAAGGGCTGATTACCCCCACTGATAGTCTGGAGCCAGAGCAGGGCTGAAAGAGGGACTCTTGCACTTCAGAGAGATCCTTTGAAGTCATCCCCCACATCAAGTCACTTTTGGGTATAAGTACTGGGGCTCTGTCTCCCTGAGATCAGATCACTACTGGACTTGGGAGGAACTTTGATGGAGTAACGACCACTGTACTGTAAGAATTGCCACTCTGCCTGGACTGACTGTTCCAAGGAATGGCTTCTCTGTATTGCTGAGCTGCCCTGCTGCCTACTGATCTTTTCTCTGCTGAGGATAATGACTGGACCCATCCTGCTGAACCAGAGTATCTCCAAGGGCATGATTGATTGCCCCCTGTTCTTCTGCAGTTTCAGGGACATTAAAGACTGCTTGCAACTCTCCTGGTGCTGCTGGTGTAGGAAGTTGGCTCTGTATATACTATCTCAAAGTAAGAGATTGTGTGCACAGAGTCCAAGGGTTCCCCTTAGAGGTAAGATAGTGGCAAAATTAGATATTCTAATGCTCTATTTTGTGGTAGTGTGGTCGAGCAGTAGGCTTATCAGAGGGCAGTGTTAAGCATTTGTTGTATACACACAGGCAATAAATGAGGCGCACACACTCAATGACTTAACCACAGGCCAATAGTTTTTATATAGAAAAATATATTTTCTTAATTTATTTTAGAACCACAAGTTCAAGATATGAAGTAAATACATAAAACGCAAGGTACTCCACACAGGTAAGTTAGGAACATTGATTTAGAGCAATAACGTACACAGTTTTAGTTAAAATGGCAATAAGCTAGTTTAAAAGTGGACACTGCAAAAATCAACAGTTCCTGGGGGAGGTAAGTAATGGTTAGTTTTTCAGGTAAGTAAGGCACTTACAAGTTTAAGTTCCTGGGCATAGGCAGCCCACCGTTGGGTGTTCAAGGCAACCCCAAAGTCACTACACCAGCAGCACAGGGCCCGTCAGGTGCAGAGGTCAAAGAGGAGCCCAAAACACATAGGCGCCTATGAAGAACAGGGGTGCTCCGGTTCCAGTCTGCCAGCAGGCAAGTACCCGCGTTCTCAGAGGGCAGACCAGGGGGGTTTTGTAGAGCACTGGGGGGGACAAGTAGGCACACAAAACACACCCTCAGCGGCACAGGGGCGGCCGGGTGCAGTGTGCAACGCAGGAGTCTGTTTTTGTATTAGAATCAATGGAGGGACCCGGGGGTCAATCTAGCAGTGCAGGCAGGGCACAGGGGGGTTTCTCGGACCAGCCACCGACTGGGCTAGGCAGAGGGTCGTCTGAGGGTCACTCCTGCACTGAGGTTCGGTTCCTTCTAGTCCTGGGGGCTGCGGGTGCAGTGCTTGGTCCAGGCGTCGGGTTTCTTGTTACAGGCAGTTGCGGTCAGGGGGAGCCTCTGGATTCTCTCTGCATGCGTCGCTGCAGAGTCCAGGGGGGGTCGTCTCGGTTTACACACGAGGTCGCAATCGCCTGGGAGTCCTCCCTGTAGTGTTGGTTCTCTGGAGCTCGAGTCGGGGGCGTTGGGTGCAGAGGGTGAAGTCTCACACTTCCGGCGGGAAGAGTGAAGTCTTTAAAAGTTGCAAAGTTGTTGCAAAGTTGTTGCTGTTTTTGAACAGTGGCGCTATTCACAGGAGTTTCTTGGTCCTTTGGGCTCAGGGCAGACCTCTGAAGCTTCAGAGGTCGCTGGTCCCTGTCAGATGCGTCGCTGTGCAGGTTCTTTGAGTCTGGAGACAGGCCGGTAGGGCTGGGGGCAAGTCAGTTGTCATCTCTGTTGTCTCTGCAGGGCTTTCAGGTCAGCAGTCCTTCTTGTTGTAGGTTGCAGGAATCTGATTTCCTGGGTTCTGGGTCGGTCCTAAATACTGAATTTAGGGGTGTGTTTAGGTCAGGAGGGCAGTAGCCAATGGCTACTGTCCCGGAGGGTGGCTACACCCTTTTTGTGCTTCCTTCCTGAGGGGAGGGGGCACATCCCTAATCCTATTGGGAGAATCCTCCAAAACCAAGATGGAGGATTTCTAAAGGCAGGGGTTACCTCAGCTCAGGGCACCTTAGGGGCTGTCCTGGCTGGTGAGCGACTCCTCCTTGTTTTTCTCATTATCTCCTCTGGACTTGCTGCCAAAAGTGGGGTCTGTGTCCAGAGGGGCGGGCATCTCCACTAGCTGGGATGCCCTGGGTTGCTGTAACAAAAGGCATGCACCTTTGAGGCTCACCACCAGGTGTTACAGTTCCTGCAGGGGAGGTGAGAAGCACCTCCACCCAGTGCAGGCTTTGTTTCTGTCCTCAGAGAGCACAAAGGCTCTCACACCAGGGGGGCAGAAACTCTTCTCAGTGGCAGGCTGGCACTGACCAGTCAGTCCTGCACTGAAGGATTGGGTAAATTACAGGGGGCATCTTCTAAGATGCCCTCTGCGTGCATTTTGTAATAAATCAAACACTGGCATCTGTGTGGGTTCATTATTCTAAGAAGTTTGATACCAAACTTCCCAGTATTCAGTGTAGCCATTATGGAGCTGTGGAGTTCTTTTTTGACAAACTCCCAGACGATATACTTAATATGGCCACACTGTACTTACAATGTCTAAGAATGGATTTAGACACTGTAGGGGCATATTGCTCATGCAGCTATGCCATCACCTGTGGTATAGTGCACCCTGCCTTATGGCTGTAAGGCCTGCTAGAGGGGTGACTTACCTATGCCACAGGCAGTATTTTGTATGCATGGCATCCTGAGGGGGATGCCATGCCGACTTTGCCTTTTTCTCCCCACCAACACACACAATCTGTAATGGCACTGTGCCTGTGTTAGGTGAGGGGTCCCTTGGGGTGGCACAACACATGCTGCAGCCCTTAGGGACCTTCCCTGGTCACAGGGCCCTTGGTACCACTGGTACCTTTTACAAGGGACTTATCTGTATGCCAGGGGTGTGCCAATTATGGAAACAATGGTAAATTTTTAGTGAAAGCACACTGGTGCTGGGGCCTGGTTAGCAGGGTCCCAGCACACGTCTCAGTCAAGTCAGGATCAATATCAGCCAAAAAGTGGGGAGGAAATGCAACAGGGAGTCTTTTTCCTACACAAGCCCTCCCCCCAGCCCACAGGCCAGGAGACTCAGCCAAAGCGGGGAGAGTCTTCCTAGTCTGTCAGGCGAGGAAGAGTAAGGAAAACAGGCTGGTTTGTTGGAGGGACTATTCTGCCTTACATCCTTCTGTTCAGGTCATTCCCTCTGGGGAACTGACTTACTTCCACAGTGATAGGACCTAGTCTGAATTGCCTCTTGTCTGAGTTTTTAATGTCTTCACCCATTCTCTCTATTTTGGGGTTAGAGGTATCCACCTCTGCTAATCTCATTTTAGCGAAGGTCATCCCTAGCTTACCCAGAGCTGGAGTAACCCCACCATGACCAACAGGGTCAGGGGCCCTAACTTGCTATTTGGCATGGGGTCAGACCACCATGCCAAGGATAGTGCAGAAATGAAGGCTAACACCCAGCAGAGGCCACTGACAGCTGTCAGTGCCCAGAACCACACCTTTGGCTCTTCACCTACCAGGGAAGGGGCTACGCTACAAGCTTCTTTGGGTTCAGGGTGCCTGTCTGCTGTGTTAGAGTGGGGGTTACTACATCTTGTAGTAAACACCCTTCTTCCACTCTTTCTTCTGTTAACTGAGGAGCCACCCAGTCAGGTTTAACAGTTGCCTGACTAGCCAGGACTTTTTGTGGGTCAGGTTGGACATTACCAGTGCCACTTTTGGAGTTCTCCCCTACTGGAGCAGAATCTCCTTGGCTTGCTGGAACCTTGGCTAAAGGTTGTCCACCTTTTCTACACTGTTTTCTTTTCTTTTTCTTCTGGGGCCTATTTACAGTAACTGCAGGGACAGCACCTCCAGAATCCTTGGGAGAGGACTGACACTGGACCAGTTCCTCTCTTGCACTCTGACTAGCCTCTGGGTAGTCATTTCCAAGGAGACAATCAAGGGGGTGGTCTGTATTGACTACCACTCTTCTCCAGCAAAAAGTCCCACCCACCTCTATGGGCACAAAAGCCACAGGCCTATCAGTGACCCTGTCTGGGCTAACTCTTACTCTGGCAGTCTCACCTGGGATGTACTGGTTTGAGAACACCAGCCTGTCATGCACAATGGCGTGACTGGTACAGGTTTCTCTCAGGGCAGTGGCTTGGATTCCATTCACCAGTAGGTGGTGGAAGTGTCTACTTCCCTCTGGAATCTCCAAGTCACCTGTAGGGCCATTTTTCCAGTTGAAGGCTCTGAATACCTCCTCATCTGTGGAGTCATCTTCAATGGCTACACTGGTCACCCCTGGGACTTTGCTAGGAGGTTTGCTTTTGGAATAAGAAGTGTCCTTGATGTGGTGCCCTGTCTGTCTATAGGTTTGGGACCATGCCTTAGTGGCATCCCAGTTCTTACTCTGGTACCCTCCTTTGTTTTGGGTTGTGTCTTGGGGCCCACCCACCTGGTCTGGTTTTTGGGGGCCCACAGAGGACTCTTTTTCTTTATTTCTAGTGTCACCCACTTTCTCCTGGGGAGGCTTTGTAACCCATTTCTTTTGGTCACCCCCAGTGGACGTTTTGGTTACCCTAGTCTTGACCCAGTGGTCTGCCTTCTTTCCCAATTCTTGGGGAGAAATTAAACCTAGGTCTACCAGATACTGATGCAAATTTTCATTGAAGCAGTTACTTAAAATGTGTTCTTTCATTAAAAAATTATAAAGCCCAGCATAGTCATGCACTTCATTTCCAGTTACCCAACCATCCAGTGTTTTCACTGAGTAGTCTACAAAATCAACCCAGGTCTAGCTCAAGGTTTTCTGATCCCCCCCGGAACCTAATCCTGTACTCCTCAGTTGAGAATCCAAAGTCCTCAATCAGGGTAGCCTTCATGAGGTCATAAGATTCTGTATCTTTACCAGAGAGTGTGAGGAGTCTATCCCTACACTTTCCAGTGGACATTTCCCAAAGGAGAGCACCCCAGTGAGATCTGTTTACTTTTTTGGTTGCACAAGCCCTCTCAAAAGCTGTTAACCATTTGGTGATATCATCACCATCTTCATATTTTGTTACAATCCCTTTGGGGATTTTTAGGATGCCAGTACTCTCTCTGACCCTAATTAAGTTGCTGCCACCATTGATGGGACTTAAACCCATCTCTTTTATTTCCCTTTCTATGGCTAGGAGCTGCTTCTCTGGAGCCAATCTTTTGGCCATCCTGGCTAAGAGGAGGTCATCTTCATTGAGGCTGCCCTCAATGTTTTCAGAGGTGCTGATCTCCCCTGTGGAAGAACCAGTCTCTCCGACTATGATTTGTGGAGTCGGGGTTTGAGGAATCCTGTTCTCCCTATTTAGGACAGGAGGGGGGGATTCATCCTCCTGTTCACTAACTTCCCCATCTGAAGGATTATCCTCAGAGGGGTGGTCCTTTTTTAACTCTGCTAAAAGCTCCTGGAGCTTCACTTTGGTAGGGTTGGACCCAGTTTTTATCTTTTTTAGCTTACAGAGAGTCCTTAACTCTGACATCCTTAGATGCAGGTAAGGGGTGAGGTTGAGTTCCACCACCTTCTCATCTGTGCTAGACATTATCATTCTAAAAGTTGGGATTACTTTTTAAGAATCTAAAAACTACTTCTAGAACTTAAATCCAAACTTTTAAAAACTTTTAAACTCTAAAAGAAATGCTAACAGGGACTTACACAAGGCCCTAGCAGGACTTTTAAAAATGTAGAAAAATAGTTCAAATTGCAAAAATCAGTTTCTAATGACAATTTGGGGAATTTAGTTGTGTGATCCGGTATTGGCTGAGTAGTCCAGCAAATGTAAAGTCTTAGACCCCACTGCAGATCCACCAATGTAGGAAGTTGGTTCTGTATATACTATCTCAAAATAGGAGATAGTGTGCACAGAGTCCAAGGGTTCCCCTTAGAGGTAAGATAGTGGCAAAATTAGATAATTCTAATGCACTATTTTGTGGTAGTATGGTCGAGCGGTATGTTTATCAGAGGGTAGTGTTAAGCATTTGTTGTACACACACAGGCAAAAAATGAGGAACACACACACAATGACTTAACTCCTGGCCAATAGTTTTTATATAGAAATATATATTTTCGCAATTTATTTTAGAACCACAAGTTCAAGATTTGAAGTAAATACATAAAATGCAAGGTACTCCACACAGGTAAGTTGAGAACTTTGGATTAGAGCAATAACGTGCACAGTTTTAGTTAAAATGGCAATAAGCTATTTTAAAAGTGGACACACTGCAAAAATCAACAGTTCCTGGGGGAGGTAAGTAATGGTTAGTTTTTCAGGTAAGTAAGGCACTTACAAGTTCAAGTTCCTGGGCATAGGCAGCCCACCGTTGGGGGTTCAAGGCAACCCCAAAGTCACCACACCAGCAGCACAGGGCCGGTCAGGTGCAGAGGTCAAAGAGGAGCCCAAAACACATAGGCGCCTGTGAAGAACAGGGGTGCTCCGGTTCCAGTCTGCCAGCAGGCAAGTACCCGCGTTCTCAGAGGGCAGACCAGGGGGGTTTTGTAGAGCACTGTGGGGGACACAAGTAGGCACACAGTACACACCCTCAGCGGCACAGGGGCGGGTGGGTGCAGTGTGCAATGCAGGCGTCGGGTTTTGTATTAGAATCAATGGAGGGACCCAGGGGTCACTCTAGCGGTACAGGCAGGGCACAGGGGAGCTTCTCGGGCCAGCCACCAACTGGGCTAGGCAGAGGGTCGCCTGAGGGTCACTCCTGCACTGAGCTTAGGTTCCTTCTGGTCCTGGGGGTGCAGGTGCAGTGCTTGGTCCAGGCGTCGGGTTCCTTGTTACAGGCAGTCGCGGTCAGGGGGAGCCTCTGGATTCTCTCTGCATGCAGCGCTGTGGGGGCCCAGGGGGTCGTCTTGGGTTACTCACGAGGTCGCAGTAGCCTGGGAGTCCTCCCTGTGGTGTTGGTTCTCTGGAGCTCGAGCCGGGGACGTCGGGTGCAGAGGGTGAAGTCTCACGCTTCCGGCGGGAAGAGTGAAGTCTTTAAAACTTGCCAGAAAGTTGCAAAGTTGTTGCTGTTTTTGAACAGTGCCGCTATTCACAGGAGTTTCTTGGTCCTTCGGGTTCATGGCAGTCTTCTGATGCTTCAGAGGTCGCTGGTCCCTGTCGGATGCGTCGCTGTGCAGCGTCTTTGAGTCTGGAGACAGGCCGGTAGGGCTGGGGCCAAGGCAGTTGTCGTCTCGTTGTCTCTGCAGGGCTTTCAGGTCAGGGGTCATTTTCTTGTTGTAGGTTGCAGGAATCTGATTTCCTGGGTTCTGTGTCGCCCCTAAATACTGAATTTAGGGGTGTGTTTAGATCAGGACGACTGTCCTGGAGGGTGGCTACACCCTCTTTGTGCTTCCTCCATGAGGGGAGGGGGCACATCCCTAATCCTATTGGGGGAATCCTCCAAAACCAAGATGGAGGATTTCTAAAGGCAGGGGTCACCTCAGCTCAGGGCACCTTAGGGGCTGTCCTGACTGGTGAGTGACTCCTCCTTGTTTTTCTCATTATCTCCTCTGGACTTGCCGCCAAAAGTGGGGGCTGTGTCCAGAGGGGCGGGCATCTCCACCAGCTGGGATGCTCTGGGGTGCAGTAACAAAAGGCATGAGCCTTTGAGACTCACCAACAGGTGTTACAGTTCCTGCAGGGGGAGTGAGAAGCACCTCCAACCAGTGCAGGCTTTGATTCTGTCCTCAGGGAGCACAAAGGCTCTCACCCCAGGGGGGCAGAAACTCGTCTCAGTGGCAGGCTGGCTCTGACCAGTCAGTCCTGCACTGAAAGATTGGGTAAATTACAGGGGGCATCTTCTAAGATGCCCTCTGTGTGAATTTTGTAATAAATCCAACATTGGCATCAGTGTGGGTTTATTATTCTGAGAAGTTTGATACCAAACTTCCCAGTATTCATTGTAGCCATTATGGAGCTGTGGAGTTTGTTTTTGACAAACTCCCAGACCATATACTTAATATGCCCACACTGGACTTACAATGTCTAAGAATGGACTTAGACACTGTAGGGGCACATTGCTCATGCAGCTATGCTCTCACCTGTGGTGTAGTGCACCCTGCCTTAGGGCTGTAAGGCCTGCTAGAGGGGTGACTTACCTATGCCACAGGCAGTATTTTGTGTGCATGGCATCCTGAGGGGGATGCCATGTCGACTTTGCCTTTTTATCCCCACCAACACACACAATCTGTAATGGCAGTGTGCCTGTGTTAGGTGAGGGGTCCCTTAGGGTGGCACAACACATGCTGCAGCCCTTAGGGACCTTCCCTGGTGACAGGGCCCTTGGTACCACTGGTACCTTTTACAAGGGACGTATCTGTGTGCCAGGGGTATGCCAATTGTGGAAACAATGCTACATTTTTAGTGAAAGAACACTGGTTCTGGGGCCTGGTTAGCAGGGTCCCAGCACACTTCTCAGTCAAGTCAGCATCAATATCAGGCAAAAAGTGGGGAGTAAATGCAACAGGGAGCCATTTTCCTACACAAGCTCCCCCAGGCCACAGGCCAGGAGACTAAGCCAAAGCTGGGAGAGTCTTCCTAGTCTGTCAGGCAAGGAAGAGTAGGGAAAATAGGCTAGTTTGTTGGAGGGCCTACTCTGCCTTACATCCTCCTGTTCAGGTCATTCCCTCTGGGGAACTGACCTACTTCCACAGTGATCGGACCTAGTCTGAATTGCCTCTTGTCTGAGTTTTTAATGTCTTCACCCATTCTCTCTATTTTGGAGTTAGAGGTATCCACCTCTGCTAATCTTATCTTAGCGAAGGTCATCCCTAGCTTACCCAAAGAGGTTACCCAGAGCTGGAGTAACCCCACCATGACCAACAAGGTCAGGGGGCCTAACTTGCTATTTAGCATGGGGTCAGACCACCATGCCAAGGATAGTGCAGCCATAAAGACTAACACCCAGCAGAGGCCACTGACAGCTGTCAGTGCCCAGAACCATACCTTTAGCTCTTCACCTACAAGGGAAGGGGCTACGTTACAGGCTTCTTTGGGTTCAGGGTGCCTGTCTGCTGTGTTAGAGTGGGGGTTACTACATCTTGCAGTAAACACCCTTCTTCCACTCTTTCTTCTGTTAACTGAGGAGCCACCCAGTCAGGTTTAACAGTTGCCTTACTAGCCAGGACTTCTTGTGGGTCAGGTTGGACTTTACCAGTGCCACTTTTGGAGTTCTCCCCTACTGGAGCAGAATCTCCTTGGCTTGCTGGAACCTTGGCTAAACGTTGTCCACCTTTCCTAAACTGTTTTCTTTTTCTTCTGGGACCTACTTGCAGTAACTGCAGGGGCAGCACCTCCAGAATCCTTGGGAGAGGACTGTCAGTAGACCAGTTCCTCTCTTGGGCTCTGACTAACCTCTGGGTAGTCATTTCCAAGGATACAATCAAGGGGGAGGTCTGTACTGACTACCACCCTTCTCCAGCTAAACGTCCTACCCACTTCTATGGGCACAAAAGCCACAGGCCTATCAGCGACCCTGTCTGGGCTAACTCTTTCTCTGGCAGTCTCACCTGGGATGTACTGGTGTGAGAACACCAGCCTGTGATGCACAATAGTGTGACTGGCACAAGTGTCTCTCAGGGCAGTGGCTGGGATTCCATTCACCAGTAGGTGGTGGAAGTGTCTACTTCCATCTGGAATCTCCAACTCACCTGTGGGGCCCTTTTTCAAGTTGAAGGCTATGAAGACCTCATCATCTGAGGAGTCATCCCCAATGGCTACACTGGTTACCCCTGGGATTTTGCTATGGGGTTTGTTTTTGGGACAAGAAGTGTCCTTGGTGTGGTGCCCTGTCTGTCTACAGTTTTGGCACCATGCCTTAGTGGCATCCCAGTTCTTACTCTGGTACCCATCTTTGTTTTGGGTTGTGTCTTGGGGCCCACCCACCTGGTCTGGTTTTTGGGGGCCCACTGTCAAAGCCCAGCTCACCTGAGTCCTTGTTCAGTTCTGATGGAGGTTGAAGACAATCCGACCCCACCCTGAAACTGCTTGTTCCAGCACACTAGTTTTTAAAACAGTGCACTAAGAACAGAAGCTCAAGGGAAGGGGGGAAGTGGATAAAATAAAATAAAGAGACAACAGCGTTCTTGCGTTTCCACTGTTGAAGTGCTGCACAAATCTGCGGCCCTCTCTGACTTCGGTAGAAACTGGTGCCTAATGAAACATAAACAAAGAACAGATAAGTACATCCTATTCCTAACTGGGTTCCTGACTATCCCTTTATTTATTAGAAATTTTCTTCTAAAAGTACCTCTTGGATCCTGGTCTCTAGTTTCCAGGTTTGGAATGTGTTACTGCTCTGGGATGTGCTTTCTATTACTCTAAAGCTTCTAAAACATTAAACAAATACCGTTATCAGAATTATCAATATCAAACATTCATCTTAATATAACTAAAGCCTAAATTGCCAATAGCAGACTCACTTTTCCCATATTTCCAGAATATTTTATAAAACAAATACTGTACTTTTACGTCAAAATACAGCATGTAATTTGTGCAAGTCCTTGATTTACTGTTTGCCTTGCTGTTAATGGTATCCACGGTTCGATTCTTAAAAGTTCCATAAAAAAATGTTTGCTTCACAAAGTTCCGCAAAGTATTGTTGTAACAAAGAGTTTGAATCACAATGTTCGTGGAAGGTATCTTGTTTCAAATTGTCTATACACGAATCCAGAAATTGTTGTCAAAGTTCTTTCAGGTAATAAAAGTTTTGCACTTACTTGTTGCTGGCAAGAGATACTGATCAGTCTAACCTTGTCTTCTTTCTCTTTTGCAGGTTGCTTGTAGGAGAGAGGCTGAGGCAAGGAGGAACCGGAAACCGGAAGAAGGAAGAGCCAGCAGCTGCGCCCATTGAAGCCAATGAAAGTCTGTAGAGAGCAGGAGTGCCAGCGCCGAGGGATCTGTCCTCAGGTAAGCGGGAGGTAGACGAGCACAAGCACTGGGCGAGGCTCGAGGGCTGCCTTTTATAGACAGGGCTGGTTGTGGTCCTCACATGCTGCACATGTTCTTGAAAGGTGTGCAGAGCTGGGTGTGGTTTGAAGAGCTGGGTGTGGTCCTCACATGCTGCACATGTTCTTGAAAGGTGTGCAGAGTTTCAGTTATTATGCAAATGAGTTACATTAACACATGGCCTAGAGAGGAGTGTTTTAAAGAAGCCTTGGTAAAAGCAAGGCCCAATGTGTAAACAAAACAGCACATTAAACAACATACACAGAAGCCTAGGGGGGGGGGAAGGTGAGATAACAAGAAAGGCTTTCAATAGTAAGTTTAAAAGGGAGCTATTACAGAACCCACTAGTGCAGTGAGAGGGGACATGCTCTTTGCTGTGCACAAACCCTAACACCCACAGAGGACTCTTTTTCTTTATTTCAAGTCTCACCCACTTTCTCCTGGGGAGGCTTTGTAACCCCTTTCTTTTGGTCACCCGCCAGTGGAAGTTTTGGTTACCCTAGTCTTGACCCAGTGGTCTGCCTTCTTTCCCAATTCTTGGGGAGAAATTAAACCTAGGTCTACCAGATACTGATGCAAAGTTTTATTGAAGCAGTTACTTAAAATGTGTTCTTTCATTAACAAATTATAAAGCTCAACATAGTCATGCACTTCATTTCCAGTTACCAAACCATCCAGTGTTTTCACTGAGTAGTCTACAAAATCAACCCAGGTCTGGCTCGAGGTTTTCTGAGTCCCCCTGAACCTAATCCTGTACTCCTCAGTTGAGAATCCAAAGCCCTCAATCAGGGTAGCCTTCATGAGGTCATAAGATTCTGCATCTTTACCAGAGAATGTGAGGAGTCTATCTCTACACTTTCCAGTGAACATTTCCCAAAGGAGAGCACCCCAGTGAGATCTGTTTACTTTTTTGGTTGCACAAGCCCTCTCAAACGCTGTGAACCATTTGGTGATATCATCACCATCTTCATATTTTGTTACAATCCCTTTGGGGATTTTTAGGATGTCAGTACTCTCTCTGACCCTAATTAAGTTGCTGCCACCATTGATGGGACTTAAACCCATCTCTTTTCTTTCCCTTTCTATGGCTAGGAGCTTCTTCTCCAAAGCCAATCTTTTGGCAATCCTGGCTAAGAGGAGGTCATCTTCATTGAGGCTGCCCTCAATGTTTTCAGAGGTGCTGATCTCCCCTCTGGAAGAACCAGTCTCTCCAACTATGATTTGTGGAGTCAAGGTTTGAGGAACCCTGTTCTCCCTATTTAGGACAGGAGGGGGGAATTCATCCTCCTGTTCACTAACTTCCCCACCCAAAGGATTATCCTCAGAGGGGTGGTCCCTTTTGAACTCTGCTAAAAGCTCCTGGAGCTTCACTTTGGTAGGGTTGGACCCAGTTTTTATCTTTTTTAGCTTACAGAGAGTCCTTAACTCTGACATCCTTAGATGCAGGTAAGAGGTGAGGTTGAGTTCCACCACCTTCTCATCTGTGCTAGACATTATCACTCTAAAAGTTGGGATTACTTTTTAAGAATCTAAACACTACTTCTAGAACTTTAATCCAAACTTTTACAAACTTTTGAACTCTAAAAGAAATGCTAACAGGGACTTACACAAGGCCCTAGCAGGACTTTTAAAAATGTAGAAAAATAGTTCAAATTGCAAAAATCAGTTTCTAATGACAATTTTTAGAATTACTTGTGTGATCAGGTATTGGCTGAGTAGTCCAGAAAATGCAAAGTCTTAGACCCCACCGCTGATCCACCAATGTAGGAAGTTGGTTGTGCATATACTTTCTCAAAATAGGAGATAGTGTGCACAGAGCCCAAGGGTTCCCCTTAGGGGTAAGATAGTGGCAAAATTAGATAATTCTAATGCACTATTTTGTGGTAGTATGGTCGAGCGGTAGGCTTATCAGAGGGTAGTGTTAAGCATTTGTTGTACACACACAGGCAATAAATGAGGAACACACACTCAATGACTTAACTCCAGGCCAATAGCTTTTCCATAGAAAAATATATTTTCTTAATTTATTTTAGAACCACAAGTTCAAGTAAGTACATAAAATACAAAGTACTCCACACAGGTAAGTTAGGAACTTTGAATTAGAGCAATAACGTACACAGTTTTAGTTAAAATGGCAATAAGCTATTTTAAAAGTGGTCACACTGCAAAAATCAACAGTTCCTGGGGGAGGTAAGTAATGGTTAGTTTTTCAGGTAAGTAAGGCACTTACAAGTTCAAGTTCCTGGGCATAGGCAGCCCACCGCTGGGGGTTCAAGGCAACCCCAAAGTCACCACACCAGCAGCACAGGGCCGGTCAGGTGCAGAGGTCAAAGAGGAGCCCAAAACACATCGGCACCTTTGAAGAACAGGGGTGGTAAGGTTCCAGTCTGCCAGCAGGTAAGTACCTGCGTTCTCGGAGGGCAGGCCAGGGGGGTTTTGTAGAGCACTGGGGGGCACACAAGTAGACACACAAAACACAACCTCAGCGGCACGGGGGGGCGGGTGCAGTGTGCAACAAAGGCGTCGGGTTTTGTATTAGAATCAATTGAGGGACCCAGGGGTCACTCTAGCGGTACAGGCAGGGCAAAGGTGGGCTTCTAGGGCCAGCCACTGACTGAGCTAGGCAGAGGGTCTCCTGAGGGTCACTCCTGCACTGAGGTTAGGTTCCTTCTGGTCCTGGGGGCTGCGGGTGCAGTACTTGGTCCAGGCGTCGGGTTCTTTGTTACAGGCAGTCGCGGTCAGGGGGAGCCTCTGGATTCTCTCTGCATGCGTCGCTGAGGGGATCCAGGGGGGTCGTCTCGGGTTACTCACGAGGTCGCAGTCCCTGTAGTGTTGGTTCTCTGGAGCTTGAGCCAGGGGCGTCGGGTGCAGAGGGTGAAGTCTCACGCTTGCGGCGGGAAGAGTGAAGTCTTTAAAAGTTGCAAGAAAGTTGCAAAGTTGTTGCTGTTTTTGAACAGCGCCGCTATTCAGAGGAGTTTCTTGGTCCTTCAGGTTCAGGGTAGTCCTCTGAGGCTTCAGAGGTCGCTGGTCCCTGTCAGATGTGTCTCTGTGCAGGTTCTTTGAGTCTGGAGACAGGGCGGTAGGGCTGGGGCCAAGTCAGTTGTCGTCTCTGTCGTCTCTGCAGGGCTTTCAGGTCAGCAGTCCTTCTTGTTGTTGCAGGTTGCAGGAATCTGATTTCCTGGGTTCTGGGTCACCCCTAAATGGAGTGTTTAGGTCAGGAGGGCAGTAGCAAATGGCTACAGTCCTGGAGGGTGGCTACACCCTCTTTGTGCCTCCTCCCTGAGGGGAGGGAGCACATCCGTAATCCTATTGGGGGAATCCTCCAAAACCAAGATGGAGGATTTCTAAAGGCAGGGGTCACCTCAGCTCAGGGCACCGTAGGGGCCATCCTGACTGGTGAGTGACTCCTCCTTGTTTTTCCCATTCTCTCCTCTGCACTTGCTGCCAAAAGTGGAGGCTGTGTCCAGAGGGGCGGGCATCTCCACTAGCTGGGATGCCCTGAGGTGCTGTAACAAAAGGCATGAGCCTTTGAGGCTCACCACCAGGTGTTGGAGTTCCTGCAGGGGGGGTGAGAAGCACCTCCACCCAGTGCAGGCTTTGTTTCTGTCCTCAGAGAGCACAAAGGCTCTCACCCCAGAGGGGCAGAAATTCATCTCAGTGGCAGGCTGGCACTGATCAGTCAGTCCTGCACTGAAGGATTGGGTAAATTACAGGGGGCATCTTCTAAGATGCCCTCTGTGTGCATTTTGTATTAAATCCAACACTGGCATCAGTGTGGGTTTATTATTCTGAGAAGTTTGATACCAAACTTCCCAGTATTCAATGTAGCCGTTATGGAGCTGTGGAGTTCGTTTTTGACAAACTCCTAGACCATATACTTAATATGGCCACACTGTACTTACAATGTTTAAGAATGGACTTAGACACTGTAGGGGCATATTGCTCAAGCAGCTATGCCCTCACCTGTGGTATAGTGCACCCTGCCTTAGGGCTGTAAGGCCTGCTAGAGGGGTGACTTACCTATTCCACAGGCAGTATTTTGTGTGCATGGCATTCTGAGGGGGACGCCATGTCAACTTTTCCTTTTTCTCCTGACCAACAAACACAATCTGTAATGGCAGTGTGCCTGTGTTAGGTGAGGGGTCCCTTAGGGTGGCACAACACATGCTGCAGCCCTTAGGGATCTTCCCTGGTCACAGGGCCCTTGGTACCACTGGTACCTTTTACAAGGGACTTATCTGTGTGCCGGGGGTGTGCCAATTGTGGAAACAGTTATACATTTTTAGTGAAAGAACACTGGTGCTGGGGCCTTGTTAGCAGGGTCCCAGCACACTTCTCAGTCAAGTCAGTATCAGTATCAGGCAAAAAGTGGGGGGTAACTATAACAGGGAGCCATTTTCCTAGAGCTGGACTTTGCCTTTTGTGAGTCTTACCCTGGCCTGGGGTGCCCCCCTCCAGTCCTGGGCCTCAAATGTGGGTTCTGCAGCTCAAACCAAGAAAAATCGAGTGCAGGAGAAAAATAATTGTATTGCACATCGACGGCAATGCATCGGTTGCCCGATGATAGCGGATTCACAGTCTGCGTGGCCTGATGACAACGCTCTGCATGACCCGATGAGGACGCATTTCATTCACTTCCACGGAGCCTGACGACGATGCGGTGCCCCGAGTGCAGTAGAAATATCAATGCATCGTGACCTCGCCATCGACGCTTTGCTCCATCAAATGTACTGTTTCAGCAGACCCTGTGTGGGTTCTGTAGCCGGCCTACAGTGCAATGCTATCAGTCTGGATTTTGGATTTGCACAGGTCCCTTGCAACCACAAGTACCCTTTTGACTGCCAGTGACTTCTAAGCACTGTTTTCACATTTAGGGGGTCATTCTGACCCTGGCGGTCTTTGACCGCCAGGGCGGAGGACCGCGGGAGCACCGCCGACAGGCCAGCGGTGCTCCAATGGGGATTCCGACCGCGGCGGTAAAGCCGCGGTCGGACCGGCACCACTGGCGGGCTCCCGCCAGTGTACCGCCGCCCCGTTGAATCCTCCACGGCGGCGCAGCTTGCTGCACCGCCGCGGGGATTCCGACCCCCCCTACCGCCATCCAGATCCCGGCGGTCCGACCGCCGGGATCCGGATGGCGGTAGGGGGGGTCGCGGGGCCCCTGGGGGCCCCTGCAGTGCCCATGCCACTGGCATGGGCATTGCAGGGGCCCCCGTAAGAGGGCCCCTACATGTATTTCACTGTCTGCTGCGCAGACAGTGAAATACGCGACGGGTGCAACTGCACCCGTCGCACAGCTTCCACTCCGCCGGCTCGATTCCGAGCCGGCTTCATCGTGGAAGCCTCTTTCCCGCTGGGCTGGCGGGCGGTCTGAAGGCGACCGCCCGCCAGCCCAGCGGGAAAGTCAGAATTACCGCCGCGGTCTTTCGACCGCGGAATGGTAACCTGACGGCGGGACTTTGGCGGGCGGCCTCCGCCGCCCGCCAAGGTCAGAATGAGGGCCTTAATCTTTAAAAAATCATATCTCGACTTTTACTTATTGGATGTTTGCCGTTTTTGGTTGGGTTTTACTCAGAGAAATATTCTCGAATCTTCTAAACCTGTGTGGAGTCTTTTGTACTGTTTTCATTGAGTTACTGTATTTTAAGTGTGTTGCACAAATACTTTACACATTGCCTCTTAAGTTAAGCCTGACTGCTCTGTGCCGAGCAACCAAAAGGTGCGCACAGGTTAATTTAGTGTGTGCATCTGGCTTACCTTGACTAGGATTGTGGTACTTACTTAGACAGGATGTATACCTCTGCAAACTATATGCCCAATTTCTAACAGTTGTGTATTGGAGTGTCTTTGTGTGGAGTCATGTGAAGTGGCATATACTGGAGTGTCAAAGAGCAGAGTGGACTGGTGTAGGACATTGGCATAAAGTGTTGCAGAGTACAGTGGCGTACAGTGCAATGGCATTGAATGTACTTGCGTTGAATTCAGCAGCATACAATGAAGCGTCGTAGAATGCAGTAGCGTAGATTAGAGTGGTGCATGGTAGAGAACAGTGGCACAGAGTGGAGTGGTGCAGAGTGGAATGACACAGAGTGGAGTGTAGTAGAGTAGAGTGACATAGAGTGCAGTGGCATAGAGCAGAGTGATGTACAGTGGTGCAGAGTGAGGTATGGTAGAGTTGAGTGCTACAGAAGGCAGTGGTGCAGAGCAGAGTTGAGTGGCATAAAGTGCAGTGGCATAGAGTGCAGAGAAGAGTCAAGTGGCATAGAGTGCAGAGACATAGACTAGAGCAAAGTAGAGTAGCATAGAATGTTGCAGATCAGAGTGTAGTACCAGACAGTGCAGTGGCATAGAGAGCAGTGGCATGGACTGGAGTAGAGTAGAGTGGAGTAGGGCAGAGTAGAGTTCAGTGGTAGAGGGTGCAGTGTTGCAGAGTAGAGTGTCAGTGTGCAGTGGTATAGAGTGGCAAAGAAAGCAGTGGTGTAGAGTACAGTGAGTAGAGTGCAGTAGCGTAGAGTGCAGTCACATAGAGTGCAGTTGTGTAGAGTGCACTGGTGTAGAGTGCATAGCTTATAAATAGAGTGGCGTGGAGAGCAGTGGCATAAATTGGACTGCCATAGACTGGAGTAGAGTGGCATGCAGTGCAGTGCAGGGCAGTGGCAGAGAGTAAGTAGATTGTTTCCAAGTAGAGTGAAGTGGTGTAAAGTGGAGTTGTGCAGGATAGAGTGGAGTTGTGTATAGTGGTGTGGAGTGTAATGGCATACAGTAAAGGGGTGTAGAGTGCAGTGGAATAGAGTGCAGTGATTCAGAGCAGATTAGAGAGACATATAGGGCCATATTTATACTTTTTGACGCAAAACTGCGCTAACGCAGTTTTGCGCCAAAAAAATTAGCGCCGGCTAACGCCATTCTGAAGCGCCATGCGCGCGCCGTATTTATTGAATGGCGTTAGCTGGCGTTAGCCGACCGGCGCTGCCTGGTGTGCGTGAAAAAAAACCACGTACACCAGGCAGCGCCGGCGTAGGGAAAAATGGCGTTTGGGCGTCCAAAAATGGGGCAAGTCAGGCTGAGGCAAAAAAATTGTCTTAACCCGATTTGCGCCATTTTTTGTTGCCGCCCAGATGCCATTAACATGACTCCTGTCTTAGCAAAGACAGGAGTCATGCCCCCTTGCCCAATGGCCATGCCCAGGAGACTTATGTCCCCTGGGCATGGTCATTGGGCACAGTGGCATGTAGGGGGGCACAAATCAGGCCCCCCTATGCCACAAAAATGTTTTTAAAAAAATACTTACCACAACTTACCTTGTCTTCCCTGGGATGGGTCCCTCCATCCTTGGGTGTCCTCATGGGGTGGGCAAGGGTGGCAGGGGGTGTCCCTGGGGGCTTGGGAGGGCACCTCTGGGCTCATTCTGAGCCCACAGGTCCCTTAACGCCTGCCCTGACCCAGGCGCTAAAATCCGGCGCAAATGCGGGTTTTTTAGTCCCGCCCATTCCCGGGCGTCATTTTTGCCCGGGAGTATAAATACGACGCATATGCATCGCAGTCATTTTTTAAGACGGGAACGCCTACCTTGCATATCATTAACGCAAGGAAGGTGTTCACGCAAAAAAATGACGCTAACTCCATGAACTTTGGCGCTAGACGCGTCTAACGCCAAAGTATAAATATGGAGTTAGTTTTGCGTCGAATTTGCGTCGAAAAAAACGACGCAAATTCGGCGCAAACGGAGTACAAATATGCCCCATAGTGGATGAGCATAGAGTGCAGGGAAATATGATTGAGTGTTACAGAGTAAAGTGCGTTGGTGCAGAGTGTATTGGCGTTGAGTGCAGTGGCATGGAGTGCAATGCTGCAGAGTGGCGTAGAGTGGAGTTGTGCAGAGTAGAGTGGGATGGCCTAGACTGGAGTGGTGTAGAGTGCTGTGGCGAGGACTGCAATTGTGTAGAGGAGAGTAGTGAAGAGTGCATTGGCATATAGTGGGGTGGTACAGGGTAGAGTACAGAGGCGTAGCGTGAAGTGGCATAGAGTATAGTGGCGTAGAGTGAAGTGATGCAGTGTGCAGTGGCATGGAGTGGTGTAGAGTGGAGCAGTGCAGCGTAAAATGAAGTGGTGTGGAGTGTTTCAGGGTAGAATGGAGTGGCATTGAGTGGAGTATTCATGATGTGGTAGCACACTGCCATTACAGAAAACAAATGTTCACTTGAAATTACCATTACATCTGCACAGATATAGAGTTTTACAAATAAAACTTTACAGTGCACAGAGGAAAATGTGTAAATTTACACAACCTAGTGTAATGAGTTGTTTTCATCATATTACAGTATGTTTGCTACACACTTCAGAAATAACAAAAACTGTGCTTACTTTGTGTCCCTAATTCTGATATAGTCTGAAATACTTACACAGTTCATTTAAATGTTGTTGTGTGCTAACAAACTCTTTCCTACCCCAAGTATTTGAGTATCCAGCAAGATTGTCACATAAATCCTCTCACTTTGAAGTCAGAGAAAGAAAAGTAAAAAAGCGCCCTTGTAAGACAGTGCCTGACATTTGACCTCGGTTTTTGAATACACAGCAAATGTGACAAAATAAGATTTACAGGCCTGTTTGCAGTAAGGTAGCCCTTGAAAGGATACTGTAAATAAGGTTTGGGCAAGGGAATGTACGAATTCAAGCTGAACAACCAAAAACAAATAAAGCCAACAAATAAAAGGCAAGGAAATGTGAGTTACAAACCACAAAGCCAATGACAAGCAACGGGCAGAATGCATTACTAGGTCAGCTTTCTGATGTCCCAAAGACGTCTTTAGCAAATGAGACAGCTGTGCTGTCTGGTAGACTGAGACCTAAAAGTGGTGTCCTTTGTATCTTATTGCACCATTATAGCCACCATTTACATCTATAAGACTCCACTTTTGAAACATTCAGTGCAAGTGAAACATATTGGGTGAAGATTGCAGGTGGCCAAACTCCCCTAGACCTTACGAAAGGCAACTAACATGGCCCAGGGTTGGCCCTGTTATGCATCTACAACCACTAGAAGTTACCTGGCAGTACATTTCTTTTCTAAAGATGTAACCACAATATACCATTACTCCAGGTCATAATCCACCTCATCACAGTGCTCAGAAAAAAAGGCTTCTGACTCCACTGGTACAGATTTTCCCTATTCCTTCAAAAACTCAATTGCCTCTTTCAACATGGCTGTCACAGTACTTCCTGTTCTGTGGACCATAAGGGAGCAGCAATCCAAGATCACATTCTGGTTCTACCAAAGTAACTACAACAAAAGTAATTTTTACCTTTTAAGATATATTAAACCCTAGGAAGGGTTGGGAGGGAAAAGTAGGACTATGATGAGGAAGACTATGAGTAGGACTGTGACAAGGAAAACTATGACTGTGAGTAATAGTAATGAAGATTACTGGCAAATAATTCAAACTTTACCTGCCTCACCATCGTCCTCGTCCAAGTCGTCATAAAATGAGCGTCTACACAAGCAGAATAAGTATTGCCAATAAACACAAGTCTTTTGACAGATCGTGCAAATTTATCAAATTATAAGTGGCATTATTCAAAACTATTTTTAATTTACTGCTGACAAAACAACTGCTCCAAAAGAATATCAAATGACTCCTTTCATGCATAATTTATAATGAGAAATAAAGGTATGTGGTGTAGCCCAAAAAGCGGCTGCACAAATATCTTTAAGGAAAGTACCCTTAAACTCAGCCCAAGAAGAAATAATGCCTCTGGTAGAGTGACACTGAATCAAGGTGGACAAGGAAACCCCAGACTGCCATAGACATGATCATTTTGGCCCATATACATAAGGTCGAGGTACATGGACGGTGACATTGATCAATTCGCCCCATTTGTTGATTCCTGCTTGCCTTATTGGAGAAGTTAGCTGGTCCCACATGCAGCTGATGTACCTGGGGAATCCCACATTGGGGCTACCGTCCTGTTGGAAGGGATACCTAATGTAAACCTATTGTCATACTAAAGTTTGGTGGGTCCTTGCAGTACCTTAATCCATACTTTTTTTAAGTATTTGGGTGCTCCAGACCAGTGTATAAAGGAACTACCAGATAAAAAGCCTCCCAGCATTACTTTTAAAATACAACTGGTTAATGATTAGACTCCAATATAGCATTCTACTATTTTTAAACTGAAACACACGGCAATACCATTGCAAATCTTGTACTGTAGGCCTCATGTATCCATTCTCCTCCTTAGTTTCTTCCAGGAGAGTCTGACTCCCTTTGAAGCCATATAAAACTAGTCCCGTATTAGTTTTGTGTAAAAGCTTGAAAGTATATTTTCACATAAGAAAGTAAGCTTGGGCAAAATTATCATTTAATCCAAATGTACCATTTGGTATAATTAGTGGTAAATATTGGCCTTTTCCTTCAACTTATTTAATTATGAAATTATTTATTAAGATTTATTGCTGTGATCTATTTTAAATAATGTACCATCTTTATACCTAAGTACCTCAACTCCATCTTTTCTGACCTTCTTTCCAAGGTTGAGTTGCATATTATAATTTCAGTATTTGTGTTGTTCATTTGATAACTAACCAAAGGCATGTTTTATTGGCTCTCTGTAAGTGAGAGGTATATCTGCTGTGTAAATCAGCAGATAATCTGCATATAAAGACATTTTCCATTCGGATCTATTGCAGGGGAAGGGTTCAATATAGTAGGAATGTTCCCTGAAGAAAAAGAGTGGCAGCATTTCCAGGTACAAGCACTATCAGTTGCTTAAATGGAGCAGGATACATCAAGATGTCACTAAGGAGATATGTGAAAATGATTTAGAAGTCCAGAATATTCCACCTAAATAGAAGGAAAACTCACTGAGGCTACTGGATGGAGTAGCTAAGGGCCAGAAACCAGCAACGTGTGTATGGGAAGGATATTTGCTTAAGAGGGAGCAAGAAATGTATCGCAAGTGTATTTTACCACTTTATACTGTACAGTAAGACCCGCTCCTTTGAGAAAGAACCACCATTTCACTCTTCATAGGGTCTACTGGACTCCCTTGAAGCTGGTGAAAATCAAGACACAGACAGATAATAGATTACCCAAATGTGAAGGCAGTGCTGCAGACAATTTACACATGTTTGTCAATTGACCATGGTCCAACTATATTGGCTAAAGTTGGGTAAGACACTAACAGGAATTCTTGCACGGAAGAAAGCAGTATTTTTGAGGTACTAAAAGAAAAAGAAAAGGCTAGAATGAAATTACTATCAAATCAAAGTAAACTGTTTTTATATAATACAACTAGCTAGAAAGGAAATAAGTAGGAAATGGATTAATACTGTATTACGATGGAAGAAATGTTAAGAGTTAAGAAAGTCAGGAAAATTGATTCAAGTGGCTCAAAGGGAGTCTCCTGAAGAACTTTGAGCACCGGAGTCAATTCCCAGGAAGATACAGGAGCATGAACCAAATACTTTCTTAAATCAAAACCTCAAAGAATCCTAGCTGCTA
Organism: Pleurodeles waltl; assembly: GCF_031143425.1. Classification (NCBI taxonomy): domain Eukaryota; kingdom Metazoa; phylum Chordata; class Amphibia; order Caudata; family Salamandridae; genus Pleurodeles; species Pleurodeles waltl. The sequence continues at coordinate 405,938,741 of NC_090440.1, forward strand.
GTTAATCAAAATCTAAAACTGAGGAACCTCTCATGGCTCTGATGGCTGTCCATTGACAACTATAAGTAGCAGCTGCAAGCCCAAAAGGAAAACCATCCCTCAGGAATTCCAGTACTTTAACCCCTACAAATGTTTTGCCCCACACCAGGAACAACTAAACCGCATCCAGTGCCACTCCTAGACTTTCCAAAGTGCTATGCTTTCCTGAATTCTGAATAGATATCACAGTTTCAGAGAAACATTCTAAAGCATCTAATCTTTACCTCACAGTCTCAAGATTCCCAAAGTGAGATGGTGATGAATCTTCTCTGATAGCTGAGGAAACTTCAGGGGAATGGGGAAACTGAAACAATTCAGAGGGTAGACTGCTAATTGAAGGAACAGCAGAACTAAGGAAGGCAACTACAATAATGAGCTACCAGCAGAACCTCCACCTGCCCTTCTTTAATCTTGAACTTTGCTTAGTAAGTTGGAGGGGCAATGGCAAAAAGCAGCCCCCCTGTCCAAACAAAAGCTTATCATATCAACCTTTCAGACATCTGGACATGGTATGAGACAATAAGGTCTGGGGAGAATAGCATCCAGGGGTGATGCAAAGAGGGACAGCTACGAACCCCGAACCTCTTCTGAATTTCCTGAAACAGGAGAGGGCAAAGACTCATTGATATCGAAGATGGTAATGTGCGACTCAACCTATCTGCAAGCCCATGCTCCATCCCCAGAAGATAAATCACTGTCAGAGAGAGAAGATTTGTCTCTGCCCAAATCCCAAGCAACTCTGCAAGGTGGGCTAGGAACGAAACTCTTGTGCTTGCTTGGTGATTGACATAGGACCTGATTGTCCATTCATACTTGAACAATCCTGGTTCAGGAGATAGGGGACAAAGAACAGCAGGACATGCTGAATGACAGACAGTTCCTTCCATTTGAAGAAGATGTTTTGCTCTGAACTGGACTACAGACCCTGAGCGGAAAGATTTCCCATGTGGTATCCTACCGCAAACTGCTTGCGTCTGTTGTCAGTATCAATGTGAGGGGAGGGGGTAAAGACACTCCCTCGGTCAGACTGAAAGGAACTAATCACCGTTGCACCTTCTGAGTCACTGACTGTGAAATGGGAATTAAAGTCTTATAGTTCTTTGTTCTTGAATTCCAGTGTGATAGAAGATTGTATCCCAGATTATACAGATAAAGACAAGCCCACAGGAATAATAGCAAGGAAGCAGTCATACCAACTTGAACTAAAAACAACTGCCTTGCTGGGACTTCTTCGCATTCAAGAAGAGCTCTTAGCCATGACATCAACTTCTCCTTTCTCACTGTAGGTAGGAAGACTTTCACCAGACCTGTTCTCAACAGGGCTCCTAAGAAGTATAGATTCTGAACTGGTCAAATATAGGATTTTTCTTTGTTCAGAAGAAATCCATGGGCTATTAATATTAAACTAAAGCATACCAGTAGAACTGTCTCCAGATGCTTAGAAGGAGAAGCAGCACATATTAGCCAGTCATCAAGGTATGGGAAAACTAACAGGCCTTTGGAATGTAGGTTGCTCACAGGAGGAGCTAGAGTCTTGGTGAATACCCTTAGGGCTGAAGCTAGTTTGAGAGGTAGGATCCAGAATTAGAAGTGGTTCCCTTGGATGGAAAATCTGAGGAATCTTTGAGAATGCGGGTGCACTGGTATATGAGTATGGGACATGAGTACAAGAGGCCTGGTGATGATAGAAACATTCCTGAGCTACCAGGGTAGGATATTCTGAACAGTCACAATTTTGAACATGTTAGTAGCATGTGATAGAATTCATAATCTTTAAATCCAAGATGTTGAATAGCCATGATCAGGGAGTTGCTGGAGGAGCTGTAGTGATGGTTGTCTGCAACTGGGAGTTGTTGGCCCTCCAAGACCTCATCCAGATGTATCTTATGGCTGCTATCATGAAACGTGAGGCTGCAGTAACAGCAGATAACATGTCAAAGGAAATGTCAGACAGAAACCTGACTCACTGATCCTTCGGGGAAAACCTGGAAGTACGATCATCCTACTACTGATGTTTTTCTGCTAGGGCTTAGAAGTCTTGTAACTGAATTTGACTACATCGGTGGCATATGTCTCTGCTCTGAGGGCATAATTTTGTGTGGGTACAGTCTTTTTATAATTCCTTTGAACTTTTATCAGTGCTATCAGCAGGCTCTCTTTCTTCAGAAATATTAGTGGCACTGTATGCAAGACAAGCCATCAAGGAGTCAATTCTGAACGTTGCTGAAAATTCCTGCTGGAATATATTAGAATTCTATTGGATACCTCCTGCAAAGAAATCTAGGGAAACTAGATTTCTCAGTATTCTACTATTCCCTAGATATGTGTTCTCTGTTTGCCTTGTGACTTGGCAATGAGTCTGGTTCCTTGCATCTGTATTGATAAAATAGGTCTTCTTCCTCCATCTGTGAAGACGCACCAGACAATAGTAAAATCTCACAAAGGTGTTTTATCTCTTCTTTTAACTCTGATCCCTGGACATATATGCCCCTCTGTTCACCATCCTCTTCAGTGTCAATATCCTGAAAGAGTGAAATATTGCCATTTTTAGGTGGAGGTAGTCCTTCTCTGTCCACAAAAGCCACCTCAACCGTCTTGTTAATAATTGTCTGCTGCAAATCTGTGTCAGGCTGAACTGGATCAAGGTCAACAGAAACCAGGGAAACTCTTCCCCAACACGCCTTGAGGGCTCAAAATTCATTTTTTCTTACTTGAGTGCTTTCCCTTCATTTTCTACCATTCAGAATCTGTTCAACATTATACTGAAATAAACTACCAGTACACATAGGCAAAAAAACATTTCCTGCATAGCCTGTTTGCTAAGGAAACATGTTGTGATAGAAAAGTCTTGTGGGACCACCACCATGTTGAAAACGGGCACTGTGGTCCGCCCTTGCTGATACCAAACTTGTTGCATATTTTATTTAACTATGGGTGCAACACCCCTAATCTCCCAGAGGAGGGCACAGGCACGCAAACGTGCATCAAAAACACTGTTTCTCCGAGAGTAAGGACGGGTCTATTTAAAATCAAAGAGACTGATTGCTCGTGGAGGATTAAAGTAGGTTGCAGAGGAAATGTACTGGGGGCAGAAAATATGTTAATCCCTGAAAAGAAAAAACATATTAGACATCAAAAACAAAAAACAAAAAAGAATCGCATATATATATATATATATAGCTTTAGGTGAGAAAAATGCTTCAGGATACGCAGAATTAAAAACAGGATGTTTCATTCGATGGCTCCTCTCTTGTGGGTCACAAAACAAGAAATATTGTGAGTTGGGGAGCATGAAAAGTACAGGGTGAATGTGTACCAATGGAGCAGAAGCACATTTCGTGAGGAAGACAAGTGGGAAAGACAATATCTAGATGCAAAACTAGTGGGCCTTTATACTGCCATAGCTTTAGCCTGAGACTTCATGCTCTTTCCTGTAAACAGTTAAACCCGGCATGGCACTGCACCATCAGAGCCACCTATGCCTAAGAATGAGTTGAGCAGAAAATTTACTAACTCCTTACAAGCGCCTAGCACCCACACGGGCCCTGCACTGCAAAAAAGGGGGGACATCTAAACAAACGCAAGGAGCAGGCCAAATGCAGCAGCTCCAATGTAGCAAAGAGGAGGAGTCTGGAGTGAAACGAGCACACAAAACAAAAAAAGCATTGGCAAGCCCAATAGGTCTGGCATATTCAAGGCTATTGGCTTTGCCAATGTCTTTTAGCCATGTTGTACAGCAGTGTGGCTGCTGTTCAGCATGGCTAAAAAATAGTTGTGTGGCATACAGTATCGTAGAGTGGAGCGTCATAAAGAACAGCGGAATACAGTGGTGTGGATTGGAGTGGTGTAGAGTAGTGTAAAGTAGAGTGGAGTGGCATATAGTAGAGTGGAGTGGCATTTAATGGATTGGTGTAGAGTTGATTGTCTTAAAGTAGAGTGGAGTGGCATAGAGTAGAGTGGCATACAGTGGACTGGTGTAGAGTAGATTGGCTTAAAGTAGAGTGGCATAGAGTGGAGTGGCATAGAGTGAAGTGGCTTTGAGTAGAGTGAAATGGAGTGGAATGGCATAGAGAGGCATAGAGTAAAGTACAGGGTGTGGGGAAAAAATGGCATGGCATAGAGTGGAGTGGCATGACATAGAATGGAGTGCTGCAGAGTGGAGTGGCATGGAGCAGAGTGCACATAAAGTGGCATGGAGTGAAGTAGAGGGGCACAGAATAGAGTGGCATGGAGTGACCATAAAGTAGAGTGGCATGGAATGGAGTGGCATAGAGTGGCATGCAGTAGAGTAGAGTGGTGTGGAGTGGCATTGTGTGTAGCGTGGAATGGCACAGAATGGCATAGAGTAGAGCGGAGTGATACAGACCAGAGTGGAGTAGGGTATAGTAGCACAGCGTGGCACAAAGTGGTATGGAGTGAAGTGGAGTGATGTGGCATAGACTGGAGTGGAGTAGAGTAGAGTGGCGTGGAGTAACATAGAGTAGAGTGAAACAGAGAAGTACAATGGTGGGTGTAAGTAACATAAACATTGTACCAAACTTAAAATAAACACAAAGGTATGAGAAAAAAGGGGATGAATGGCTGAAAGGCAACAAAATAGGTGTGCAGCGGCAAGCATCATAATAGGGTAAACGTGTTGTTTGTGAGGCATTCATACATTATAACTGCTTAAGCCAACCCATGTAAAATGTAATTTTATTTTAGTTGTACAAGTAAGTCAAAAAAATGCAGGTGTAGAAAAATAATGTACAAAGATGCATTGGAAAACAAAATAAATTGAGAAAGAAACACATGAACTAAAAACATCACTGTGCGATCAACAGACAGCCGCTAATCAAGAGGAAGCAATCTGTGCTTGGTCCATAATCCACAGAAAGAAATGACGCCGGCTACACGGTGGCCATTTAGGAGACAGCAAAGAAGAGTGACACTGAAGCTGATACGTGGTAAACAACGGGCAGGCTCCAAAGCCCTTTCCAAGCAGAGTATGTGCTGTCACAAGTGAGACCTAAACAAAACACATAAAGTGTAATGGGTTGGGCATCAATCAATCAATCAATGGGGTCTTGTAAAGCGTGACTTGTCACCGAGGGTGTTTCCAGGTGCTGGATGGTTTTCTGTGAGCCTCAGTCGGATGGAGATGGCGGTCGAAGAGCCAAGTCTTGAGCTGCATCTGAAATCTTCCAGAGAAAGGGAGGTGCGCAGGTTGAGGGGGAGGTCACTCCAGGACTTGGTGGCGATGTGGGAGAAGGAGCGACCTCCGGAGCGGTTGCGACAGATGCAGGTAATGTGAGCCTGGGATAGAGTGACTGAACAAAGTTCTCTGGTCAGTCAGTGGAATGTTAGGTGGGTGTTGATGTACGCAGGTCTGGAGTTGTAGAGGGCTTTGTAGGCGTGCATGAGGAGCTTGAAGAGGCATCTTTGCTGGATTGGGAGCCAGTTGAGAGCCCTGAGGTGAGGAGTGATGCTGGTTCTCCTGGGGAGGTCGATGATGAGTCTTGCTGCCACATTCCAGATTATCTGGAGGCAGTTCATGAGCTGTTTCATGGTTCTGGCAAAGAGCAATTTGCCGTGGTTGAGTCGGATGGAGATGAATGCCTGGGTGACTGTCTTCCTGGTTGAGATGGGGATCAATAGGACGATTCTGCGGAGCATGCGGAGGATGTGGAAGCAGCCAGAGGAGATGGCGTTTATCTGTTGCTTCATGGTGAGTTGGGTGTTCAGAATAATTCTGAGGTTGCGTGCGCGGCTGGTGGAGGTTGTTGGGGGGCTCCGGAGCGACGGGCCACAATGTTTCGTCCCAGGGGAGGGCTTTTTTCAGAAGATGAGGACCTCTGTTTTGTCTGACTTGAGCTTGAGGCAGTTAGTCTTCATCCAGGTGAAGATGTCAGTCATGATGTTGGGGAAGTTGGTTCAAGTGGTTGCGGCCTCATCTGTGAGGAACAGGACGAGCTCAGTGTCATTGGCTTAGGAGATGATGCTGAGTCCGTGGGTCCGGGCGATGTCTGCTAGTGATGTCATGCAGGTGTTGATGAGGGTGGGGCTGAGCAAAATGCCACAGATGATGTCCTTTGGTGCGGAGATGAAGGGAGGTAGGTAGCTCCTCTGTGTTTGGCCAGAAAGGAAGGAGGAGATCCAGTTGAGTGTGTTTGTCTTGGATGCCAATGCGGTGGAGTCTGGTGATGAGAGTGTGGTGGGAGACGGTGTTCAAGGCTGCCGACAAGTTGAGGAAGGTGAGGGCAGCTCTTCCCCCCAGGTTGGGGAGACGTCTGATGTCATCAGTTGCTGTGATCAGGGTGGTCTCAGTGCTGTGGCTTGGCCGGAAGCCAAATTGGGAAGGGTCGAGCAGGTTGTTGTCTTCGAGGTAGTCTGTGAGCTGGCCATTGAGGGCCTTTTCCAAGACTTTGGCGGGGAATGGGAGGAGCAAGATGGGGAGATAGTTTTTGACTTTGTTGGAGTTGGCTGAGGGTTTCTTAAAGAGGACCTTGACTTAGGGTGCTTCCAGGCGTCGGGCTGTGGCTGTGGAGATGGAGGTGTTGAGGATTTCTGTGAGAGAGCCTCTGATTCTTTTTCTTCCTTAGTTGCAGAAGTGGTGCGGGCAGGGGTCCCAGAAGGATCCAGAGTCAATGGAGGTCATGATGGAGATGGTGTCTTCGGTTGAGAGCTGTTTCCAGGCAGTGAGCTGGTGGGGGAGGGTGTCTGCGGAGATGGGTCTGGTTCTTTGAGAACGGCGATCCATGGACTTTCTGTGACTTTTCCCCAGTTGTGGTGTGGGGAGGAATGGGGTCTCACTGGGGGTTCTGACTGTCCATTGATGGTGAAGTGGACAATGTTGTTGTCCAGGTTACCTGAGTAGTGTGGGAGAATTTGGCTCTGTCGCCTGTGGAGAAAATGGTGTCCAATGTGTGTCCTGCGCTGTTCGTGGGGGCGGTGGCCAATGAGAGGCCAATGATGCTCATGTCTTCAAGGACTGAGGTAAAGTTGGTGTCCTCCGGGTCTTCTAGGTGGAAGTTCAGGTCCCCCAAGAATTTATAGTGTTTGGAGTTGATTGAAAAGGGAGCAATGAAGTCCCAGATTGCGTTGCAGAAGCTGTGACGGTAGCCAGGGGGTCTGTAGGTGAGGGTTCCTCTGATGGTGGTTTTGACATCAGGTTTGATCTGGAATTTGAGGTGTTCAATGATCAGCATTGTGTCATCGTCTGAGACTGTGCAGTTGAGGGAGTCCTTGTGGATGAAGGCGGTGCCTCTGTTGTGTCTGTCGGGTGGTCACAGTGGACAATCTTGTATCCGGGGGTGTCGCGGTGACGATGTCAGGTGCAGGTGCAGGGTGAGTCAGGTTTTGGTGATGAACAATTACGTCGGGGTAGGGTGGTTATGGTGTCCCAGATTTCCATTGCGTGCTTGCAGAGGGATCAGACGTTGAGTAGTGCGCAGTGGAGTTGTGGTTTGTGGACGGGAGTCGGCTGGGTGGAGATCGCTGTGGTTCCTACATTGCAGCAGAAGCAATAGTTGTGGCAGGCGAAGAAGCCTTCTGTGGAAGGACGTGAGGCGATGCTGCAGTTGGTGTTCAGGGTCATAGGCATGAGGTTTCAGATCTCTTCAGTGATGTGGTCGCTGAGCGACCACCATAAGTAGGTCCTGGGAGGGCTGGGTGCAGTGGGAGGAGAGTGGACGAAAGGCACAGAAGAGAGAAATGGCAGAAAAAAGGTGGCGGGTACCATGGGTACGAGAAAAAGGAGAGACAATCAGTGCCAGACAAATAGGAGTACTACAAGACAAACAGTACACAACAACAGTCCAACTGAAAAATAACAGGAGGCCCACAAATAGACAAATAGGGGGCAGACAAATAGGAGTACAGGACAAACAGTACAGGACAACAGTACAACAGAAAAATAACAGGAGGCAAAGGAGCACTGCCAAATAGACAAATAGGGGGCAGATAAATAGGAGTACAAAACAAGCAGTACAAGACAACAGTACAACAGAAAAATAACAAGAGGCAGAAGAGCGGCGGAAGCACGGAGGCTCAGGAGAGGCTCAGAAGAGGCTCAGAAGAGGCTCAGAAGAGGCTCACTGCAAGGCGAGAGGCAGCAGGGGGAGCTTCACCAGAAAGAAGGTCCTGGGGAGAGTGGGGTGCAGTTGGCGGAGAGCAGACAAAAGGAGCGGAGAAAGAAACGTCTGGAAAAAGCTGGCAGGGACCTGAGGCACGAGAAAAAGGAGAGACAATCAGTGCCAGAAAAATAGGAGTACAAGACAACAGTCCAACAGAAAAATAATAGGAGGCAGACAAATAGACAAATAGGGGGCAGACAAACAGGAGTACAGGACAAACAATACAAGACAACAGCACAACAGAAAAATAGCAGGAGGCAGAGGAGCGTGGTGATCGTGTAGGCTCAGGAGAGGCTCAGAGCAAGGCAAGATGCAGCGGGGGATCAAGATACATGTTCTGGTGTGTATTTATGGAGGTGAATGGATACATTGGGTATTCATAAATCGTAAAAGAGGCTTGGGAGGGAGTGGTGAGTTACATAGGTGGTTCCCAATCTCATAGGGTAAGGATTGGGAAGAAGAAGGGTATGAGGAGGCAATGAAAGTTCAACACCATATCAGAATTACAAGTTACATGCAAACACCTCCACTTACCTGATTTCCACATTCACATTCTGTCAATTAAACCTGGCAAAATCAGTTGCGGCTGGTGTAAGGGGCAAAGCAAAGGGTGGGTGGGACACAAAACAAAAACACACACACAAAAAAAAACTTACCTGCTGCATCGTCGTATCATCACTCTTCTGGCTCCACTGCAGGCAGGCACAGGCTCCCAGAATGCCCTGTGGCCAATCCTAACTCTGCCCTCATGCTGCTGGCATGATAGCAGTGTCAGCACTGGCCTGAGAGCCATGGATTTGCTCTCCCAGTCAGACTGGGAGCCTGTGCCAGCTGTCTCCAACCCGGCAATGCACCTCGGATTGGAGACACCTCAGTGTGCATGTCGGTTTCGACTTCCTGAGATGGCCGGCCAAACCCACATGCACTGATAGCAGTTCACCTACCACTCCCCCTGGTGCCTGTCATTCCCATGGGTCTGTCCTTTAGAAAAATAAAATGATAATAAACCCTGATTATTATCGTTTTACTTTTCATGTTTTACAGCTGCTGCTGCTGGCCCTGGGGTGACGCTCCTCCGCCATAGCGGAGGACCCGCCGCTGGGCAAAATATCATTGGTGTTTGCATTGAAAACAGTAGAAATTTCACAGTTATGGTGCATTTTAGGCATAAGCAATGGTAATCAAAAGGACTTCCCGCACCCAAGAATTATTAATCCCCATGGCATTGGTAATTCCAGATGAGGGAATAACGATACCATTACCTCGGCACTCGGGCCGCAGTCACCTTGTCTTCCGCACAGGTCTCTTTCCAAACAGTATCGTTTCAGAAATTACTGAAGGAATACCATGGAATGTTTTCACTGATTAATGTATATGTTTTCTATCAAATGATTTGCTAGCATGGCAGCATTTTCTCTGGACATCAGAAACAGGGACTCTAAGCAACATTGTTTGGTTTAATACTTGTTGGGCATTGTCATTGTAATACTCACTAAAAACAAACAGAGATAAGAAGGATGATATTATATAATTATTTCGCCCAAACGTTCCTTCTTTTCAACCGATCCTTCTACAAATGGAACCATTCACACCCACTAGCTGCTCCACGTGGACCTCTAGAGGCTTCGACGAGCCTCTCGCGCTGTATTCCACCTACTCTGCTCCCTGTACACAATAATATAGAGGTGTACTGCGGGCCCCTGCTTCAAACGTTAAGCATACCTAGGTAAAAATCCACAAAGGGATGAATGACAGGCTGGTGGGGAGGTAAGCTCTGAATCAATCAATCAACCACTGGATTTCTAAAGCCTCTACGTACCCGTGAGATTTTCAAGGCGCGCGGGGGGGGGGGGGGGGGGGGGTCAATGTGTGATGTAACAGCTTTTATTGATGCTGTTCTGACCTCCGCAAATCCTTTGCCAAGAGCTTCCCTTATTCGCTGTTTCCAAAACAAAAGCAAAGAAAGCACCGTCTAAAGTTCGTGACAGTTGTTAATTGGCGATCCACGCCCCAGAAAGACAGTTCAGGTGCCAGAGGAACGAGCAGGGTATCTGTGTACAAGTGGAGACAGGTCCACAGGGCCGGCGACGTTTCCTTACTTGATTTTCTTTGATCTCCGGTCCTTGTTTATCTCCGCATCTCTCTTCCTGTCGTCCCCGTCCTCCCTGTCATCCATCCTCCCCTTCCACAGGATCTCTTGATGTTTCCTTTTGAGAAAGCCACAGCTGTCCACCGATGCAAATGTGACCCTGAAGCACCGATGTACAATGCAGAAAGAACCCATAACATGGCAGCTGGCCGGCATTTCGTTTTCACTCAAAGCGCCCCCAATAACACCAACATCTTGCACGTACAAAGGTTGCTCGTCAGAAAATGATCAGTTAAATATTGTCTGGCAGAAATAACGTGTCCTAAATATGAGTACAAAAAATGGTCCCCTTCAGTGTAGTTTTTCTACTAGTAACTGCAATGTGAAGATATTTCGGTAAACAATATTTAAGACACAACATTTCTGTCAGCTGATATTTTGGTTACGATATTCTGCTCCCCTACTTAATCTGTAATCTACTCTCCCCTCCACTTTTGGAAAAAACGATTTCTGCCCTGTCAGCCTTGAACTTTCAGTTTTGTGGACCTCATTTTAGGTTGTCGGACCAGTGGCCTAGCTCTGAATAATCCTCTAAAACCTTTCAATGCAGTCAGATCCCATGAGGTCAATGGAGTGGTAACTGCAGTTGGTTTATTTTGCAATTTTACGGTCTGCAAACGTACAAAGATAATCACAGGTAAATACACACCACAAATGCGCTGGGAAACCCCTTTGTTGGGAAACCCCTTCGGTATAAAAAAAATAATACGTACGTAAACCTACAAAGGAATACTCACAAGCGTGGCAATCCACATCTGGATTCACAGACTCATACGTGAACATATGTGCTTAACTACAGGCAGATACACATACACTCAACCATTTCTATAATCCTTCACATCCGTGCATGCACCCACATATGCACACACGCATGTCCGTGCCAAACACACATGCAAGGGCATATTGTTAAAAAACACGTGTACCCACACAACCAGAGTTCTTCCTACTTCTTCCTTTCACACAGCTTATTTTTGTTATTAGTTTTGGATGCTAGTCATGGAAAATGCCCTGAGGTGCCAAGTTTCCATTAAATATTGCTGCAGAGGGAGGTGAGTTTAACATAGGACAAGTGGAGGGTTCCCATCGCAAACCAAGGCTCAGCGTCACTTCTTCCCTTCTTTGTTTTTTCCCTCTCTCCTGCTTTCCGCTTCTGGGCTTATTTACACACGTGGTTCTATCTTCAATTCAATCCATCATTACCTCCTCTTTTCTATTGATCTCCCTCTGGTGCATCCCCAAAAAATAGTTTTGCACTATTTTACATCTTGTTTTATTTTTTTTCTCTTATATTTATTTTTATTTCGAAAGATGCAGTATGCAGTTTCCCGCCTGAGACATACCGAAAAGAGGGAAAGGTTCAGCACACTCAGTAACCTCTGACGATTCAAATGCATCTACAGTAGATAAATCTACTGTAGATTCAACGGCAAGCGTCCTGTGAGTAAAAGGGAATAACTCGGATAATCAGGACTACTGATCCAGTTTCAAGCATTTATTCTTCATTTCACTCCACAATGACGTCACGTTATGGAAAGGCACTGTACTTTTGAAAATGAAGAAACAAAGATGTCGCACTAAGTTGTGGAAGTGAAGTGTCTCTGGAGAGGGGGTGACGTCAGTCCCTTATGGCGCCTGGGGAGGTGAGGTGTCGGTCCTGTACTACGAGGCAGGGGAGGCAAGGCGTCGGTTCTGTCCTATTACAGGGTGAGCTGGTGCAGAGTTGGTGGCGAGGCGTTGGTTCCTTGTGAGCTGGCGGGGTCAATGAATCCAGTCAGTCAAGACGTGATGAGTTGACTTCACAGTGTCGCGATCACACTTCGTGATGTCAGCGGCATCGCAGCAATGTCATACTGGCATTGCAGGGCACAGTCGTAGCATGCAGTGAGGTCCACTGGGTGGGAGCAGCTGCACCGTCATTTCTGGCGTCACTGAAGTTGGAAAACTAGCTAAAAGCTAGCTGGTGAAGTCTTTGTTGGCACTAACACCTTAGAATAGGAGGCAAGCTCAATCCAAGCCCTTTGCGAGCACTTTTGGGGAAGGCAGGGGCCTTCCAGCAAAGTCAGAGGCCAGCAGGCAGCAGGGCAGCAGTTCTTCTCTGAAAAGCTGTCCAGATGAGTCCTTTGGGTAGCCTGGAAGTTCCTCTAGCAGGGTTCAAGTGTAGATCCAGAAGTGTCTGATTTGGTGGGGGTCAGAGATCCAGTATATATACACCCCAAAATGCCTTTGAAGTGGGGAAACCTTTAAAGAGTGGTTTGAAGTGCACAAGTTCCCCTTTCACCCCAGTCCTGTCTGCCAGGGTCCCTGTTTGGGGGTCACCAGTCCTTGGTGTGAGGGAAGGCCACTGTCCTTTGAAATGTAAGCGAGAGCCCATCCACCCTTCCTGCCCAAGGCGACCCATTCCGTATGCAGATTAATGCAGATGAGACTAGTGTCATGTGTTCATGTCTGTCTGGGTGGAATGCACAAGGGGAGCTGTCAACCAGCACAGACCAGACTTGGATTGGAGACAGGGCTGTAAGGCACAGATGGCAGTAAGTGCAGAGAAATGCCCACTTTCTAAAAGTGGCATTTCTAAAATAGTAATATTAAATCCAACTTCACCAGTAAGCAGGATTTTCTATTATCATTCTGGCAATACTAAATATGACAGGGCTACTCCTTCCAGATAAGAATCTAACACTTAAAAGTATATGAGGGTAGTGCTAATGCTAGTCTATGGGAGTAGTAGGCCTCACAGTAGTGGAAAATTAAGCTCTGAGCTTTCACTACCAGGACATGTAAAGCATGTAGGTATCTGTCCTGCCTTTCACTTAGATAGCACCCTGCCATATGGCTTACCTAGAGCCTACTGTAAGAGTGACATATGTAGAAAAAGGGGAGCTTAAGGCTTGGCAATTAGTTTTAAATGCCAAGTCGAAGTGGTAGAGGCACAGCCCACAAAGGCCTTGCAATGACAGGCCTGAGACACGGTTAAGGGGCAACTTATGTGGGTGGCACAGTCAGTGCTGCAGGCCCACTAATAGCATTTAATGCACAGGCCCTGGGCACCTCCAGTGCACTTTACTACTTACAAGTAAATTAAATATGCCAATTGGATAGGAACCAATATTACCATGTTTAGGAGAGAGAACACATGCACTTTAGCACTAGTCAGCAGTGGTAAAGTGCACAGAGTCCTAAAACCATCAAACACAGAGTCAGAAAAATGAAGGGAGGCGGGCAAAAAGTTAGGCCAACCTTAGGCTGTCATGTCTAACATATGTCACCCCCTCCCCTCCAGCTGAAAGTGGGGAGAGCTACCCAACCCCTTTGGAGCTCTCATTACTTAGGCGGAAGAATCTAGAGAGACCATAAGCATTGGTGTGATCAATCCCCGGGTGATGCTCCACCATGAAGTCCATTCCGTGTAGGGAGATGGACGTCCTCAAGAGTTTAGAATTTTCACCCTTTACCTGCATGAGCCATCTGAGGGGCCTGTCGTCGGTTTGACTCAGAAGTGAGCCCTAAACAGGTAGGGTCTCAGCTTCTTCAGTGCCCAGACCACATCAATGGCACTCCACTTCTGATCCTGTGGAAGTAACCTCCTACTAATGAAGGCTACCAGTTGGTCGAGGCCCTCCTCATTCAGCAGTGCTAAGACTGCCCTTATGCATGCTCTGAAGCGTCCATCTGCACTATGAATTCTTTTGAGTAATCAGGGGCCCTGACCACAGGTGCTGTGCACATGGCTTCCTTGAGAGAGTCAAAGGCTTTCTGACAAGCCTCTGCCCAGATCACCAACCTGGGTGGTTTTTAGAAGTCAGCTCAATTAAGGGGGCAACCATGGTGCCATATCCCTTAACAAATCTCCATTAGTAATTAGTGAGGCCTAGGAAGGCTCTCACTTCAGTTTGGGTTTTAGGTGGTTGCCAAGCCAGGACTGTTTCAATCCTGGCCTGGAGGGGCTTCACCTTGCCACCACCTATTAGGTGTCCCAAATACACCAGGGAACCCTGCCCAGTCTGGCACTTACTGGCCTTGATTGTCAGTCCTGCCTGTTGCAGGGCCCGGAGCACCTCTTGGAGGTTACGCTGTCCTCCCAGATGGCACTGTAGACAGCAAAGTCCTCTAAGTAGGTGGCACAGAATGCCTCTTTACCAGCCAGGACCCTGTTGACCAAAAATTGGGAGGTAGCAGAGGCATTCTTCAGGCCAAAGGGCATCAGCCGGAACTGGTAATGACCCTTCAGTGGTTGAGAATGCTGACCTCTCTTTTGTCGGCTCATTCAAGGCAATCTGCCATTACCCTGATGTCAAATCAAAGGTACTGAGGAATTTGGCAGCGCCTACCCTGTCAATGAGCTCATCGTCCCTGGGGATGGGATGTGCGTCAGTCTTGGTGACTGAATTGGAACCTCGGTAGTCAACACAGAACCAAAGTTCAGGTTTGGCACCCGGTGGGGCAGCCTTTGGCACCAGTACCACTAGGCTGGCACATGGACTGTTAGAGGTTTCAATCACCCCTAAAGATAGCATCTTGGCAACTTCATCTTTGATGCTGGCCTTCACCCTGTCTCACAACCTGTAAATTTTGTACTTTACAGGGGGACTGTCTCCCGTGTCAATGTCATGGACGCACGGTTATATCTCGGAACCACGGGTGCCTAAACCACCCGTGGCTCAACAACGAGGTCGGAACAACGACCTCGTTCTAACCACTAATGCCTTTACCATGAATGCATTTACAACAATTTTACAGTTGTAAACGCATTCCTGGTAAAGGCATTAGCAATCAGCATTCACGATCAAGCATGCTTCCACCCCAGCCCCGCCACCCCACCCCACCCCACCCCACCCCCTAAACCTAAACACTGACCCCTCTCCTCCCCCCAAACCCTAATCACCCCCCGCCCCCACCCCAAAAACTAAAAATACCCTGAGTTCCCACCCACCCCTAAAACCTAAACACCCCAACCCCAAACCTACCCCTTAAACCGAAACCCTGCCCCCCAAACCCTAATCACCCGAGCCCACCCCCTCAAAAAACAGCCCCAGTCCCAGCCCAACTTACCTCCTCCTTCACCGCGTCCACTCCGACTCCCTTCTTCTGTACCTTAACCACGCATGTACGTTGTTCAGACATGCGTGGTTAAGGTACCAAAACCAGGAAGTCGTGGAAAACAAAAGTGTTGTTTCGCTTTCGTTTTTCACAACCTCGTGGTTCCGGACTCGTTCTTCTGAGTGTTTCCCTGGACGCACAGATGTGGGAGTCCAGGGGTGAGGGAAAACAGGGAGGAAAACTGTTCCAGCAACTGGTAACAGTCACCTCGTTGGTCTAGGGTCAGGGAGTCAGAGAGGTTGACACACTCCACTGACCCATCACTTTCCTGTGCAAATAGGAGGTCAAGGAGGGGTTCACTCTCCTCCTCTACACCCTCATCTGTCACAAGGAGCATGCTGACTTCAGACCTCTCAAAGTGAGGCTCTGGTCTGTTTACATGGAGCACCCTTAGGGGGTTCCTAGGGGTTTGGAGGTCCACTAAGTAAGTGACCTCCCCCTTACGCGCCTTTATTTCATATGGGCCAGTCCAGTGATAGTGGAGAGCTCTGGGCTGTACTGGTTCCATGATCCACACTTAGTTGCCAGGTTGAAACTCCACCAGAGTGGCCATCTGGTCATACCAGCATTTCATTACCTCTTGACTGGGCTCAAGATTTCTTTTGGCTTTTTCCAGAAGCATGCATCTGGTTGAAGAGGACCAACATGAGGGGGGTGTTCCTGGGAGCTTTCTCCCACCCCTTCTTGACAATGCTTAAGGGCCCCCTGACAGGGTAGCCATAGAGAAGCTCAAAGAGATGGAGCCCTTCCCCTTTCTAGGGCACCTCTGTGCAAGCAAAGAGAAGGCATGGACAAAAGACATCCCACTTTTCCCTCATGGCCTCAGGTAGGCCTGTAATCATGCCTTCAAGGTCTTGTTGAATCTATCAACCAGACCATTGGATTGATGGTGATAGGGTGCGGTGAACTTGTAAGTTAAACCCGCACCCATTCCACATGGACTTCATGTATGTGGACATGAAGTTAGTGTCTCTGTCAGACACTATCTCTTTGGGGAACTCCACCTGGGTAAAGATCCCCATTAAGGTTCTGGTCACCACAGATGCAGAGGGATTGCCTCTGGGTAGTGTGTGGCATGGTCTACTAAGACCAGGATGAACCTGTTGCCTAGGGCTGTCTTGGGGTCCAATGGACCAATGACATTGATGCCCACCCTTTCAAATGGGGTGTCAATGAAAGGAAGTGGGATCAAGGGAGAAACCAGCTTTTTCCCTGACTTCCCACTGGCCTAGCAGGTGGGACTGGACCTGCAGAATGTATCTAAGGCTGTCTTCATTAGGTGTCCATAGAAGTGGGTGACACGCCTGACAAAGGTCTTTTCTAGCCCTCAATGTCCTGCCAGGAGTATGTCATGAGCCAAACCCAGTAGGAAAGCCCAGTAACACTGGGGTAACACCAACACACATCCTGCCCCAGTACCCGGGGCCTCAGGCTCACTATGTAGGAGATTATTCTCCCAGTAAATTAGGTGATCCCCAGAGGCTTCACCTGCTGCTTGAGCTGAGGACTGTTGCTTCAAGCCCTCAAGATTGGAACACTCTTTTTATGCTTTGCAGAAATCCTCCCTCCCCACCCTCAACTTGCCAGCCAGCAAGCTCAGGTAGATCACCTAGGGCAGCAATGTCCTCCCTGGTTGGCTCAGGGGCCTCTTCCTCAGGGACTCCGATAACCTCCACTATGGGACTGCTTTTCCACGCCCTTGCCCCTCTCCTTGGCAGCTGTCTGAGACATTCTTCCAGGCTCCAGATGCCCTTGACTTCCCTCCCAGGCAGCCATGGACTGTGTGGTCATACAGATCCACTCAGGCAATCCCATCATGTCCAAGTGAGACCTGAGCTCTACCTCTCTCGAGGTAGTGTGTTCTAGGTCATTGCCTAACAGACAATATACAGGCGTGGCAGGACCCACAGCTAATTTTAGAGCACCAGAGACCCCCCCACACTCAAAGGGAACCAGAGCCACCGGTAGATGGCTCTCACAATTGTCTGCGACTATGACTTGGTGGAATGTGTTTGGTAGGACCGCCTCTGCTGACACCAGCTGACCCTTGACAGTAGTCATGCTTGCTCCTGTGTCACGCAGAGCCTCCACCCATTGCCCATTAATGGTGACCCACTGCCTATACTTAGAGGTGTTGGCAGGCAGGTGGGCTTTTGGCACTGCATCTGCATTCTCCAAGGACACTAGGGTTACCTCTGTCTGTCCCCCAAAGCTATCTGAAACTACCTCCTCTCCGAACACTACACTAGCCAACCCAGGTGTCTGCCCATCAGTGGGGGCCTGTGCCCTCTTTGGACATTTGGAGTCACCCTTAGAGTGACCATACTTGGAGCACTCTGCACATTGGGGAACCCACCTCCATGTCTTGTGATGAAAGAACCCTTTCCTCTCAGTATCAGACTGGGACTGGTTACCACTATCTTGTTGGAAATTATTTTGGGGGCCTTTAGAGGACTCCTTATTTATCAGTTTTTCTCCCCCCCCTTTATTCTGTTGGAAACGCTGACCACCTTTGTGGGTGTACCCCCCAGGTACCTCCTTAGACACTCTAGTGCTAACCCAGAGGCCTGCCTCGTCAACAAGCTTCCTGGGCTGAGTCAGCTTACTGTCAACTAGGTGATGGTGGAACTCTACAAAACAAATACTGAGCATGTGTTCACTCAGGATTAAACTGTACAACCCAACATAATCACTGACTTTGCTGCCCTGCACCCAGCCATTCAGTGCCTTACTGGAAAAATCTATGAAGTCTACCCAGGACTGCATGGGGAGCTTGTTACTGTCCCTGAATGTTTGGGGATACTTCTCAGGCATCAGTCCAAATTTGCCAATTAAAATGGTTTTCACAGAAGTGTACTTGTTTTGGTCCCAAACCTCTAATGTCAGAAATGTGTCCCTCCAAAGTGTAGGCATGTGTTTCCACAGACCTGCCCCCCTAGGAACCCCATGGTTTTTTAGTGCAACTTCATAACCAGAGAATCACTTGTCAATGCTATCTTTCCACATAACTGGGCACCAAATCCTTGGGTATGCAAACCTTCTTGTCTCCATCAGGTACTGTACGTATGCTGCCACCATCACTGTTGGACTCATGCTGCCTAGCCTTGAGGTCCAACTCTTTTAGACTCAGTTTATAAGCCAGAAGTAATTTCTTTTCTGCCAAGGCTCTCTCAGCTTCCCTCTCAGCCTTGCTCTCCTCTGCCCCCAGTTTTAATCTTGCCAACTGCAGCTTGAATTCTCTCTCCTCTCTCCTTTCCTCTGCTGTCAGGCCGTGACTGGAGACACTGCTTCCTGGTCTCGCAGGAGGAACAAATCCAGGGGTGTCATCCCCTACTGTTGTCGGCAGCTCCTCAGATGAGCCCTTCTCAGGCCTCCCCAACTCATCATGATCTTGGGAGCTGCATTCTGCCCAGGCCCTCAGTGCCTTTTGGTACTCCTCCTTCTTGGAGGCTCCCTGGATAGATACCCTTACCCCCTTGCAAAAGCCATTCAGCAGGTTAACTATGTACTCCTCCAGCTTAGCCAGGTCAAACTCCCCAGCTCCACCTGTGGACCCAGCCAGAAACATGATGTATAGGATTGCTTAGAAAATGTCAAGCAGGGAAATTGTAGCAGCAAGAAAATAAATCAAATTGACATTTAACTAGGTAGGTAATGTACACATAGCTATTGTATGGCACAGCACCAGTGCTTAATTTGTGCATGTTGTTTCCAGGGTGGAGCACCAGCACTTATTTTTGAGGTCTGGCACTTATTTTTCTCCCTCACTATTTACTGTGAGCAAAAGATGGAGAAGAGAAAAACGAAAAAGCATCACAATTGGAGAAAGCAGAAAGATGCAAGAATGAGCTGAAGGGGCAGGGAGTGGCTTTAAATGGATTTGAATAGGCCTGAGATGGGTTCAGGATTACTCTGCCTCAGTATTCTGTGTTCGCACATTTAATTGCAGCAGCCTACTAATAGGACATTGGGTGAGGCAACCAACTGTCAAATTATATGCAGACCTCCCCTTGACATTCGTCGGAAAATGTCACGACTCACGTGCTGCTTGCGCCTGGAGTTTGCAGATCTTGAGGCGTGGATCTTGAGAGTTCGACTTTGGCCCAAAAAGGGGCGACTCTTTCTGGTAGCCACGGTGCTGTAGGCGAGGAAACGCCAAGGACAGACCGTGACCGTGAGAAAGTAGCGCCAGAGGGAAAAAAACCCTTCAGAAGAAGAGGAAAAAACCTCCCAGAAGATTCGCAGGGGATTCCTGGAACAAGAACAGAGGAACAGGAATCAAAGGAACTGACGTAACACAGAAATGGCGAAATCCAGAGCCAAAGGCTAGGAAATCAGGAGCGAGGACACTAACTGAAACAGAGAGTGTTGCAGCGCAAAGAGGAAAAGAAACACCACCCTTAAATACCATAAAACAGGAAGTGACCCACAGGAAGAAAAAGGACACCATCTTGAATAGGGAAAAGTAGATAGAATAGGCTGGAGCAGAAACCATAGAGAATAGGGAAGGAGGAATGCTGGGAAGACAGAGGTAACCTGGGAAGGGGAAAAGACATAAAGGACAGAGGAAGAAAACAGACCCAAAAAGGAAGAAAGACAGAAAAAGAAGAAAAAGGAGCCCCAAACAGGTAAGAGGGGTCAGGAGACCCCAACAAGACGGAGGGAGAGAGCAGCGCGAGGCCCCAAGTAAGTCCTGGGGCCTCGCAGTGTGCAAGAAAGGCTCGGGGCGCGCCGCGTCTTAGAGACGCGAAGCGCGGCCCGAGCCGAACGCGCGGCTATTGCCGAACGCTCGGCTCGCGCCGCGCGGTGCGGCGCGACAGTAGGCCCCCCTCCCGAAGGCCCTGGTTTGAAAGGAAATAAACGGTGAAAGCGCTGAGTCAGAAGAGGAGCATGAACAGAAGATGCATCTTCCCAAGAACACTCACTGAGAGGATAACCCTTCCAATGAATCAGATACTGCAGACGGGTGTGAAAAAGACGAGAGTCACAAATCTCCTGAACCTCATATTCAGGAACATCATCCACTAAGACAGGAGGAGGACAGGAAAACTGACGGGAATACGGATCTGGTACATAAGGTTTGAGTTGGGAGACATGGAAGACTGGATGAATCTTCCATGTGTGAGGCAAGTGAAGACGGACAGTGACAGGATTAAGCAACTGGAGAATACGGAAAGGCCCGTAATAGCGAGGTGTGAATTTGTTCTGAGAAAGACGTGAGGGTAAGAATTTAGAAGAAAGCCAAACTTTATCCTGTGGATGGTAGTCCGGAGTGGCCCTACGTTTCTTGTCTGCTACTTTCTTCATATATCTCTTGGTGTGTAAGAGATTAGAACGAATCAGTCTATGGATTTGTAGAAGACGTTTGGAAAAATGAGTAATAGCGGGCAAGGGAGTGGGAGACAGAGAAGAAGTAGGAAAAGAGGTAGGATGAAAACCATAAGAACAGAAAAAAGGAGTGGTCTTGGAGGCACTATGGACTGAGTTATTATAAGAGAATTCAGCGATAGGGAGATAAGTGTTCCAGTTGCTTTGAGTTGAGTTGCAAAAACAACGAAGGTATTGTTCTAAGCCTTGGTTCAGACGCTCGGTCTGTCCATTGGTCTGAGGATGGAAGCCCGATGACAGAGCTCTATCGATGTTTAGTGTCTTACAAAAATACCTCCAAAACCGGGAAATGTACTGAGGTCCTCTATCAGATATAAGAGTATGAGGAAGTCCATGAAGACGGAAGATATGTTCGATGAATATCTGGCTTAATTCTTGGGATGTAGGTAGCTTTTTCAAGGCAGTGAAGTGAGCCATCTTAGTAAAAGAGTCCACAGTGACCATGATTACCCGGTTTCCTGCTGAGAGTGGTAACGAACACATGAAATCGGTAGAGATGGTGTGCCATGGAGTTGGCGGAACCGGCAAGGGCTGGAGTAATCCCGCAGGTCTGGTTCGGGGAATCTTGACTTGAGCGCATGTGGGACAAGCCTGAACGTATGTTTCAATATCCTGTTTCCAAGTAGGCCACCAGAAAAATCGTGATAACAGTTCTTGTGTGGCCTTGATGCCTCTATGACCAGCAACCGGTGAATCATGACACATTTGTAATGCCTTTTCTCTCACTCTGTTAGTGGGGATGAATAACAGATCGTGATAATAATAGTATCCTTGTCTCTTATGTAAAAGAGGCCTTAAGTTCTCTACTTCATCATCAGATAGATTGGGGTACTCCAGTTGTACCTCCTCCAGAAAAGACTGGGCTACCCCAATGATCTTACTAGGTTCCAGTAGGGGTTGAGCTGGGACAGGAGTACAATCTGGATAACGACGCGATAGAGCATCAGCCAGAATGTTTTGGGAGCCAGGAATATATGTAATGTAGAAATCATACTGGCTGAAGAAGAAGGCCCAACGAGCTTGACGACTATTTTGGCATACGAAATTTCGTAAACATTGTAAGTTTCGATGGTCTGTTCTCACTTCAAAAGGTTCCTTGGAACCCATCAGAAACTGCCTCCATTCAATACAAGCTGTTTTCAGAGCCAACAATTCTCTTTCCAATACTGAGTAATGTTGTTCTGCAATAGAGAGTATATGAGACAAATAGAAAACAGGATGTTCAAGACCATCATCCTCTTGTTGTTGGAGTAGGACGGCACCAATGCCTTTTTCAGAAGCATCGGTGACGACAATAAATCGTTTGTTGGTATCTGGATGTCTTAAGATGGGAGCTTGTGTAAATGCCTTCTTTAAATCCTGAAAAGCTGTTTCAGCAGCTTTAGTCCAGACAAACCCTTTAATAAGATTTTCCTTCTTTAAAGTGTGAGTTATATGGCTAGTTTGTTTTGCAAAGTCTGCGATGAATTGTCGATAGAAGTTCGCCAATCCTAGAAAGCATTGTGTTTCTTTAATAGAAGATGGAGAAGGCCAATCTAGGATAGCTTGTACCTTTTCTTGATCCATGGCTACTCCGGTGGTACTTAAATGATATCCTAGATATTTGACTTCCGTCTGGTCAAACTCACACTTTTCGGGTTTGCAAAATAGTTGATGTGCCCGGAGTCGTTGAAGGACTTGTTTAACATGGGAAGAATGGAGTTCGGGATTTCTGGAATAAATAAGAATATCATCAAGGTAGATTACAACTGTCTGATTCAGGAGATCCGAGAATACTGAGTCCATAAATCTCTGAAAGATTGCCGGGGCATTAGTAAGACCGAAAGGCATTACCCTGTATTCAAAGTGACCAAATGGAGTCCTAAAGGCCGTTTTCCACTCATCTCCTTCTTTAATGCGTAAGAGGTGATAGGCTCCCCGTAGATCTAGTTTGGTAAACCGTTGGGCCCCTCTGACTGCCTCTAAAATGTCCCTTATGAGAGGCAAAGGATAACGATCTTTAATAGTTATTTTATTCAGGCCTCGAAAATCCAGGCAAGGGCGAAGGTCCTTTGTCTTCTTGGGTACGAAAAAGAGAGGAGCCCCGGCCGGAGAAGACGATGGAACAATAAGACCACTTTGAATATTTTCATCCAAATACTCCTTTAGTACTTCCTTTTCAGTTTCCGTGAGGGAATACATCCTGCCAAAAGGAACGATAGTGCCAGGTTCTAAGGGAATAGCACAATCGTAATCTCGATGTGGAGGTAACACAGGTTTGGAAGGTTTTTGGAAGACATCTTGAAAATCCAAATAGTGTTCAGGAACTCCTTGGACTGTATTTATGGTCGAACCGGTGGTACCCTCCGTGATTATTGACCTCTTAGGCGACCAATACTTGTCTGAAGCAAAACAGTGCTCGTGACAGAACTGTGAAGACAAGGAAACCGTCCGGGTAGCCCAGTTCACATATGGATTATGTCTGATGAACCACGGGATTCCAAGAATGATGGTATGGTTGGGGGAAGTTATAAGATCAAAGGAGATGTGTTCCTGATGGTTACTGATCTGTAGATTCAGCATCAGGGTAGTTGTATCTACTGGACCCGATGATATCAAAGATCCATCCACCGTGTGTACTTGTTCTGGAATCTCCTTAGGTTGTATAGGAACTTGTTGAGTGGTGGCCCACTTCTTATCCATATAAATACCACTAGCTCCACAATCTAGTAGTGCCATAGTCTTCTCTTGACGGCCATCAGGTAATTGTAACATTACTGGTAAAATGAACAAGGATGTGGTATTGTCGTTGAAAGAACTGATGGAAGGTATAGCTGCTAATCCCGTCCCCTCCCTTCTTACAGAGGACGGGAAGCGGCGTTTCCCGATGGCCTTGATGGACGTACTGGACAGGTACGCAGTATGTGGCCGGCAGAACCGCAGTATAAACACAAACCCTTCTTTCGTCTATCTTCTCGTTCGCTAGCGGAGAGAGGGCCTCGAGTTGTATCCACCTGCATGGGTTCTCCTTCGGTGTCTCTGACAGGAGGGCGAGGTTCCTCAGAACGATGCGGAAAAACTCGTGAGGTGCTTGGTTGAAAAGACCCTCTGCTCTTTCTCTTCTCTGCTCTCCGTTCCTGAAGGCGATACTCGATGGAGAGGGCTTGATCCATCAGGCCACGAAGATCTTCCACTCTGGTGGAATGTACAAGTTCGTCTTTGATTTCTTCTTTGAGTCCTCTACGAAACAAAGTCACCAAAGTACGTTCCACCCAGGTGGTCTCTGCCGCTAGTTGACGAAAGCGTGTAATGTATTGAAGGACATCTTGTGAACCTTGATGAATATCGCATAAGGCCTCTTCTGCTGAAGCCTCCAATCCCGGACGACTAAACATCAGCTTGAAGCGGTTCACAAAGGCGGAATAATCCGACAATACCGGATCGTTAGATGATACCATCGGGGTTGCCCAGGCCAAGGCAGGACCAGATAAGGCACTGATGAGATAACCCACCTTTGTTCTGTCATGGGAGAATTGGGTGGGTCGGAAGGCGAAGTACACTGTCAAGGAGTCAAGGAACTCTCGCAGCTTGGTTGGTTCACCCGAAAAACGATGGGTAGAGGCGGAGAGCGTCGGGACATCACCACTGCGGAAAGCCAAAGCCTGTCGCAGCGCAGCATTCTCACTGCGTAGTTGCTGTAATTCTTGAGCTTGTTGCTGAATTGTAGTTAGTAGAGCTTGATCCGGATCTGCAGCAGCTACCACAGTGTCTTCCATGGTGTTAGAAGACGTCGGGATGGTTAGGCGCTGCAATCTGTCACGACTCACGTGCTGTTTGCGCCTGGAGTTTGCAGATCTTGAGGCGTGGATCTTGAGAGTTCGACTTTGGCCCAAAAAGGGGCGACTCTTTCTGGTAGCCACGGTGCTGTAGGCGAGGAAACGCCAAGGACAGACCGTGACCGTGAGAAAGTAGCGCCAGAGGGAAAAAAACCCTTCAGAAGAAGAGGAAAAAACCTCCCAGAAGATTCGCAGGGGATTCCTGGAACAAGAACAGAGGAACAGGAATCAAAGGAACTGACGTAACACAGAAATGGCGAAATCCAGAGCCAAAGGCTAGGAAATCAGGAGCGAGGACACTAACTGAAACAGAGAGTGTTGCAGCGCAAAGAGGAAAAGAAACACCACCCTTAAATACCATAAAACAGGAAGTGACCCACAGGAAGAAAAAGGACACCATCTTGAATAGGGAAAAGTAGATAGAATAGGCTGGAGCAGAAACCATAGAGAATAGGGAAGGAGGAATGCTGGGAAGACAGAGGTAACCTGGGAAGGGGAAAAGACATAAAGGACAGAGGAAGAAAACAGACCCAAAAAGGAAGAAAGACAGAAAAAGAAGAAAAAGGAGCCCCAAACAGGTAAGAGGGGTCAGGAGACCCCAATAAGACGGAGGGAGAGAGCAGCGCGAGGCCCCAAGTAAGTCCTGGGGCCTCGCAGTGTGCAAGAAAGGCTCGGGGCGCGCCGCGTCTTAGAGACGCGAAGCGTGGCCCGAGCCGAACGCGCGGCTATTGCCGAACGCTCGGCTCGCGCCGCGCGGTGCGGCGCGACAGAAAATGGTTTATTGCCAAACCTAGTGACACACATCTTGTTTCGGATAGCTTTAAAGTCCTCCACAAAGCCACCCCCTTATGACGAGCCTCATCATAAAAGCACTGGGAAGTGGAATTAAAATGTACACTCTCAGAAGGGCAGAGGGCAGAAGTGCATTCTCAGGCCAAAGGGCATCAACATGGCATGCCATCTGGCATTGAGAATGCTGACCTCTCTTTTGCCCGCTCAGTCAAGGCGATCTGCCAGTACCCTGATGTCAAATCAAAGGTACTGAGGAATTTAGCAGCACCTAGCCTGTCAATGAGGTCATCAGCTCTGGGGATGGGGTGTGCATCAGTCTTAGTGATGGAGTCCAGACCTTGGTAGTCCACACAGAACATTGCCAAATTACACATTGGTAAAGCTTAAGGTCCAGATGGCTATACTGCAGCCCTTTACAAACTATTTTGTCATCAGTTGATCCCCATATTAGTTAGATTTACAACTCCTTTGCAGAGACAGGAACACAGGAAGAGAGAGGGTGACCTGATCATAGAAAGCACATATTCTAGACAAGGCAACACACACTAAGGCCCTATTGTTTCTCTTTTAGATAGATGCAGAGAAGGCCTTTGATAGGGTACACTGGTCCTTTCTGAACAAAACTCTGCACTGGTTAGGCATGGGTCCCAAGTTTGAGATGGCTGCTGAGTGGATAACCCTGGTAGCTAGAGTGAGTGTCAATAGAATAATCTCTGATACGTTTGAAATACGCAGAGGGACACAGCAGGCGTGCCCTGTGTCTCTGCTACATTTTGCACTATATGTTGAACCCTTTGCAGAGATCATGGGGGTAGCACTACAGAACATGGAACACAAAGTGGCACATAATGCAGATGATGTTATGCTGATACTCACAAATCCACTAAATACTATACCTGCCCTTCCACATGAACCACACAAATACTGGGAATCAAAACCGGGAATGGGAATGGGAGGAAGACCTGCAGAAAATGTTCCACTTTACCTGGGCTCACTGTCAGGTCTAATATCTAGACATAAAGCTATGCCCTACACTGATCGCTCCACCGTGAAAAACTATGTTACGATCCATCTGTGCAGAACTACAGAGCTGGTAGATGGGTGGACTCTTTTATCTGGGCCTTAGAGCAGCAATTAAGTTGACACCCTTGCCAAAAATACTTTACACCATGCAGGTTCTACTGTTGTAACTGCCTCTAGGTATACTAGAAACAATGCAGAAACTAATTAAAGACTTTGGGGGTCATTACAACCTCGGCGGTCTGCATGGCAGACCGCCGAGGTTGCGGGCGCCAGAATACCGCCATTGCTGGCGGTATGGCTGGCTCCCTATTTTGACATTTCCGCTGGGCCAGCGGAAAAGTCACATCAACATTGCCGCCGGCTCGTAATTGAGCCGGCGGCAATGCTGATGTGCAGTGGGAGCAGTAGCACCCGTCGCGCATTTCACTGCCCGAAATTCGGGCAGTGAAATGCGCGACGGGGCTCTGCCTGGGGGCCCTTGCACTGCCCATGCCAAGTGCATGGGCAGTGCAGGGGCCCCCTGAGTCCCCTTACTGCCAGCCTCTTCCTGGCAGTGCAAAGCACCAGAAACAGGCTGGCGGTAGGGGAGTCATAATCCCCAGGGCAGCGCTGCTTGCAGCGCTGCCCTGGTGGATTAGCACCGCTGGGGCTAAAAAGGCGGTATACCGCCGGCCCCGGCGGTGTGACCGCGGCGCTAGTGCCACGGTCAAAATACGCCGGGAGGCACCGCCAGCCTGTTGGCGTTGCTCCCGTCGTTTTGGCCCTGGCAGTCAAATACTGCCAGGGTCATAATGACCCCCTTTGTCTGAAAAAAAGGCATGCTTATCTTAACAACTCTCCTATGCATTACTGACAAATGGGGGACTGGGGATCTCCTACCTAAAGCCTTACTACATTGTGGCACAGCTTCGATATCTGATTAGCTTATGGACCACTCTTTTGCCGGGATTCATGCTTGGAAGATTCTGTGTTTGGCCAAGAAACAAAGGGCGTGGGACTCTAGCTGTCCTGTGCTCAGAACTAGAATGAACATCTGGGACAAGGTGGCTACTGCCTATGGCTTAACTTCCATGCCCTCTCCTCCCCGATGACTCCTAACATCCACAATCCCGAATTTAGATATAGCAACTGCTTTCCATGGCAACTAGTGAACTGCAATCGAATAGGAACCTTCTATGACCAGGATGGGTTGCAGTCCTTCAAACAACTAATGGAAGGTTACTATATACCAGAGACAGAAGACATGCACTATCTACAAATATAACATTGGCTACAAATATGACATTGGGTGATGCAACCAACTGTCAAATTATATGCAGACCTCCCCTTGACATTCTTCAGAAAATGGCTTATTGCCAAACCCAGTGACACACATCTTGTTTAGGATAGCTTTAAAGTCCTCCGGAAAGCCACCCCCTTATGACGAGCCTCATCCTAAAAGCTCTGGGAAGTGGAATTGGAATGTAAACTCTCAGAAGGGCAGAGGGCAGAAGTCTTCCATGGAACTTGCATGTCTGTGACAAGCAGTGCTGGTAAGGAGGCAATTATCTAAATTACAAGGTATTTGTCTTATAAGCCTGCTTGAATGCGCTACTGTGCTCCTAACAAATCCTTTAGGTGCTGCAGGAGGTGTGGGCTAACTGGCACACTTACTAATCTTTTATGAAACTGTCCCAAGCTACAATGCTACTGGAAAGAAGTGCTGCATAGCATTAATGAGATTTTTACTACTGATATCCCCAAATACCCTGCCTACACCCTCCTAGGCCTTTTGAATGCACTCACAAATCCTCTGCAGTCTTCGGGAGAGAAGGCCATTACGCCAGCTTTATGTGAAGCTAAACAAGCTAATATAGCACTGTGAAGAAAAGACACTGGGGCATTTTACAAGCCCCTAGTGCCTCCTTGAGCCACCCTCGTGCCATTTTTTTTTACGCCAAGGTGGCGTCAAGGAGGTCTTTTCCTCAAGTCAGATTTACAAAGTGAACCCCTTACGCCACTTGATGCTTGCACCAGGCATAATGTATGCAAGGCGGGCGATTCCCCGTTAGGAGGCCCACAAAAATGGCATAGTGAAATTTACAGGATTTTAGGGTGCCATTTTCCCTGTCATTTTTAACACCTGCCCAAGGCGGCCATTAAAGTGTTGCTCCCATTGTTTCTTGTGGGCCTCCCAATGTATTGTTGGACTAGTGCCATCATTTTTGGCACGAGTCGACTAATGCACCACAATAGCATCAAAAATGTTGACACTATAGTGCTAACGTGCGCCCTGGTGCAACGTATTGTAAATATGGCTTTACCATGGTGATGTTAGGAGAGTGCATGGGGGGTACAAGAAAAGTGGCGTATCAAAGCTGATACCCCACTTGTAAATATGTCCCACTGTCCCTAATTATGGCACGTGGCTCCACAGATTATGGGACCTTTTTGGACTGTAGAAAATCTCTGCTAGTTTAGAAGTAAGAGAGGGTCAATTTGAGAAGGTATGGGAGTTGTGGTGTGTTGCATCTCTGGTGCAGGAATTCCCTATCTCACCTAACCAAAATTTTTAAGGGTGATTTGTCTCACACAATCCCACATCACGGATCACCAGGTCGCACACATAGGGCCTGATTCCGAGGCCGGCGGGCGGCGGTCGCCGCCCGCCTGGCGGGAACCGCCATATGGCCGCTCCGCGGTCGAAAGACCGCGGAGGCCATTCAGGCTTTCCCGCTGGGCTGGCGGGCGACCGCCAGGAGGCCGCCCGCCAGCCCAGCGGGAAACCCCTCCCCACGAGGAAGCCGGCTCCGAATGGAGCCGGCGGAGTGGGTATGTGCGACGGGTGCAGTTTGCACCCGTCGCGTATTTCAGTGTCTGCATTGCAGACACTGAAATACACAGTGGGGCCCTCTTACGGGGGCCCCTGCAGTGCCCATGCCATTGGCATGGGCACTGCAGGGGCCCCCAGCGGCCCCGCGGCACCCCCTACCGCCATCCTGTTCCTGGCGGGCGAACCGCCAGGAACAGGATGGCGGTAGGGGGTGTCGGAATCCCCATGGCGGCGGAGCGCGGAGGATTCTCCCGAGCAGCGGAAAGTCGTCGGGAGACCGCCGACTTTCCGTTTCTGACCGCGGCTGAACCGCCGCGGTCAGAATGCTCGACGGAGCACCGCCAGCCTGTTGGCGGTGCTCCCGTGGTCGGTGACCGCCAGGGTCAGAATGACCCCCATAATATACCCGTGGCAGGATTAACTATGGATAGAGTCTTATTTGATACTTAATCACTGAGCGTTTACTCGACCAGTGTTCTGGGATGCTGCGGGTTGGCAGATGTCACTCAGGTGATTACCTGTTATTGTTTCTTTTTAGTATTTTCCCATTACGAGACAAGCAAAGCAATATGTTCACTGGCCTGCTGTTGTAGTTAGAGTAGCTCTACATAAATATCAATAATTTTATTAATTTTTGAAACCATAAAAATATGATATACTGTTCAAAATTCAAAAAAGTGCAATTATTTAACACCCAGTGTTTCGACTTAACGCATCAGATAAAATCACTTCATTGAGCGTCATTTATTTAAAGATGCAGTTTTTGTACAATAACTTAAAAATACTCATGCCCCTCCACTGCACCATGATGACAATGCTATTAGTGAGTTGAGGCAAGTCAGTTGTTATGTTCATCCTATATGTGACTTGGATTCTGGAACAACATCGTACTCTGTTTAAATCAAACACAAGAAAGGTGTTTGCAAAGCACACAGCCTGAACTCATTACTGCATTGTAGGAATCCCTCCAACCCAAGACCCAGACCATTCTGGCTTGGGAAGCTCCCACAGCCCAGACACAGGTTTGGACATTCCTTACCTTGAATGGGATTATAGGAGATTTGTGAAGGATTATGACACCATAGTGGTCCCCCCTCACATAATTTACCGCCAAGAAAATGCCCCAAAAGGTTAACTGGACAGTGAGTTGTCAAAAGGCCTTTGAAACTCTAAAGAACGCCATGTTCTCTGCTCCAGTCCTACAAGCTTGAGACTACTGCAGGCAGCTTATAGTCCAAATAGATGGCTCAGAACTGGGGGTACGAGCGGTCCTAGCTTTGTAAAATGATGCAGGATAGGACCAGCTTGTTGCTTTTATAAGCTGAAGGCTACTTCCTGGGGAACACAAATTAAGTGCCATAGAGAGGGAAGCCTTTGCTCTGTGCCCTGAAGAAGTTGAGGCCATACCTGTTTGGCTCTCACTTCATTGTTCAAACAAACAACAGGCCTCTCATATAGTTACAACAAATGAAAGGTGAAAACTTCAAGCTCCTTAGGTGGGTTATTATTTACCTACAGGGAATTGACTTTCAAGTGGAACACTGACCTGGGATGGGACTGCCCCTGCCAATGCATATGGCCCTCTCAAATCTCTACACATCCCCAGAGGACCTCCACTCTTCTGAAAATCACTGAAGATCTTCCTCCAGTGTGAAGGCATCACTCTTTTGCAACAAAAACCCAAAGACCACTGAAGTCCAGTTCACTGACCGGCTGCTGACCAAGGAACCGGACGCTGCAGCCAGACTAAATTTCATCTGATGAACCTGGAGGACAATCCCTGCATGTAACCGAAGTTTGGTGGTTGTGTGCCTTCCAATGGCTGAATGGTGCAATAGCCCAGGCTACTGGTCACTCAACATCAGACGCCTAGAAGAAAAGCCCACACTGGACTCCAGGAGGAAGGCCCAGTTCAGCGACTTTAGAAACCACAAGAGCCACCCACCAGAGTGGCCCTTCTGGCCTGCAAGCAACCCTCAAAGTGACCTCCCTCCTGCACCCAACGGCACCTTTGTGCCAAATCTTGGCTCATCTATCTGCTCTGCACCTGCCCTCCCTGGGTCCTGCACCAGAGAACCAGCTGTGCTCTAAGGGTTCCCCACCCTTTGCGACCTGTACAGTCCAAGGGGACCCACCAGAGTCACTTTGAAGTGCACCTGTGCATTGTGTTTCCAAGTTGTCCCCCTCGGTTGTCCTGAACCAGCTCCAAAGTCTTTTCAGCAGCTCTTCCTGCCAAAACTGGGAACCACCCAAACTCTTCCTGCTGCCCCACAGGACTTCTTGATGACCTTGACCTAATAACAAAAGGAGACATTGGTAAACATATTTCCTGAATTTATATGCATTTTTAAAGTTTTCTCCCATTGATTCCTATGGTGCATGATTACACTCAAAAAGACTATTTTAGCTAAACTTAGAAAAATCATAATTTGAAAAATTACTTACCTGATTTTGATGACCTTGGTCTTAAAACTGTTATAAAAATCTGAAGTATGTTTGTAAATTGATCTCTAGTTATTCAAGTTTTTCCTTTCAGTGTGTGTCTTGCTTTATTGATACTGTGAGTGCAACAAATGCTTTGCACTTCTCCAAGAATGGCCTAACTGCTCGACCAAGCTACCATAACAATTTGAGCACAGATGGTCTAGTTTTACCTCTGTAAACCAACGTGTGGTTTCCCGGACTCTCTACACAGTGTGCCTGGTTTTGCACACTTCATGGAGAGCCAGCCTCCTACGTGTATAGTGCTCTCAAGTCCAATAATGAGGAAAGTAGGAGCACAGTGAAATAATGTATTTCCCAGCATAGCCCACATTAGTTAAGCGAGAAAGTCAGAATAAGTCCCAGGTTTTCTGGTTTCACATTGTTATTCAGCCACTAGATGAGTATCGCTTTGAATGTCATGTTTTACATCAAAGTTTTTTTTTCTTTAATACTTGGCACATGTGCTTAGAGAGTAGGGTACAGGCAGAAGCCACGTGAAAGCTCAGCTTGCTTTGAGCTTGAGGGTCCAAGAGAACCTCAAGCAGAGCCATAGCCAGGCAATGGGCTAGAGCCTGGCTCGAGCATTCAGAGGCTTGCCCTCCTCTGTTTGTGTCACACATGCTCCCTTACCAGAAGCTGAATGAGACTCTGGTTTGTGATGGTTTCCTCAGAAAAAAAGTTGGAAAGATAGCAGACAGCTGAGAGTGCTATGGGACCACACAGTGGCAAAATGTGCGCTATACAAGCACTTATAACATAGCATTATATAAATACAGGCTTTGAGCCACAATTACAGTGCTAGGAAATTGAACTCTTCTGAGCACCTAAAGAGAACAACGCTTTCTTTCAAAGATTCCTCTAGAACATGGTGATCCCCTGAAATAAATGCTGCTTCTACAGCAGGGTAGGTCTCAATAGCTAACTCATTAACACCACACTGGTAATATAAAACCTGCCAAGATATGTCTGTGGTTAAATGCACGTACACTGACTGTGAACTGATTTTTATACAAATTTAGTTATGAAAACTGTTGGCTCGTGCTAACACCACCCCCCCCCCTTTATCTTTCTTTTGTAGATACAAAAAATAATTATTGGGTTGGGAAATGAAGCTTGAGTTGTACAACAGGTGTCACTGAAACTGAAGAAGAACTTACCTGACATTAAACTAGACCCCTTTGCTAATTCTCTGAAGTATACAATATTACTAAAAAGTTGTAAGTTTAAAAGCACAAATGACTCTAATGAGTCACATATATTAATACATTATTTGTTTAGGAGATTATGAAGTGTGGTGTTAATATCCACAGTTCAAAAATTGTCTATCTGACCTACAATTCCAGAACTAGGCCTGTGAGTATGAAACACTCTTCTCCCAAAGAGATATCCTGAAATAAATCTCTAAATGCTTGCCTAGAATAGTAACATGTCAAATGGCGTCAGACATCGGGCGTGGCCAAGGATCCAAAGATGGTGCACGCTTAATCCCCTCGCTCCAGAGGGGCCTACAATTATCCGGGCAAAAGTGTGTCATCCTCGGGCCGACCAGTGCTGAGGCAGAGGTGGTGACCTGGGGGAGTGCTCTTGGAGCTGCGTAGCCCCCATCCCGACCCTGAGACGTGGCTCCGGGCTAAGCCGGCCGAGCAGGCGAGGAAAGGAGCCGGCGGCCCATCCCTCGGCTGGAGCCGGGATCTTGCGTGGTGACGCGAGCCGCCGCGGAATTGGAGTGGTCGGCTGAGCGAGCCGCCCGGAGGCCTGAATCGGGTCTGGCCGCTGGTGCCGCGGCCTGAGGGAGAAAAGGGACGAACGGCAGTGGGCCCTGCCGTCCGGGGCCCTCGGAAAAGCCCAGGCCTGCGGGGAACCCCGTAAGACTGGGCCTCGCTGGGCTGCAGGAGGCTGCGACAAGGAGAGCGGGCGCAGCCCCGAGTTGGGAAGGGGCCGGCCCGCAGTTATACCAAATGGACGCCGCTGGAGGCGGTGGCCGCCCGGCAGGGGGCACGACCCCGGGATCGGGGTGAGGCCGACCTCCCGACCAACCTGGAATCGACGAGGGAATGCGGCGACATGCAGTGCGGAGTTCGGAATCCCGGGTGGGGCCTGACCGACTCCAAAGTCAACAAGTGAGCAACTGAGGCGGTGCAAAAGGAGCACGATATAGACCACCTGGCAAGAGAGAGCGGTGAGCGCCCCTGACGGTGGGGGGCTCCAATGACCCCCGGGTGAGTGACATAGTGGCTGATGTGCCTGAGGGGGCTTTGTGCCCAAGTGGTGGTGGAGCGCGCCTGGACAGGGCGTCAGCATTACAGAGATGATGCCGAAGAGGCAATAGAGACACAAGGAGGGGGAGCGGCCGAGCGGTGACTCACGGCGCCCCGCTGAGACTGAACGGACCCCCAGAGGGACCCCCTGGACCATCAAGGGGGCGACCTCCGGACACCCCGGTGAGACCCGGAGGGGCGCAGCCCCTGACACGCAGCACATAGAGGAACGGGTGTGACGACCAGGACTGGAGAGAGTGGCGAACTGCCACGGACCAGCAGCAAGGACCCCCAAACACTGCAGTACACATTGTGGATTTGCTGGAAGCTGACGATAGCCGGTGTGGTACCTGGAGGGCCTGCCAGAACCTGCCCGGGGGCTGCGTTGCGGCCTGCGGCGGACTGGACTCGGGGCCACAGAGGGAGGGAAGTGTGCAATAACATTCTAACCCCAGCCTTGACTCTGGGGGTGCGACCCCTAATTTACTCAATGTCCCCCAAGAATCGACACAAGAGCAGAACCATGGACTCCGCAGCACCATCGGGGCACAAAGAAGTGGACGCACAGGGCCAATCACAAATTAAAGTGCAGGATACCCTAGACAAAATACTAGGGGCGATCGAAGGTACAAAAACAACATTACAGCACGACATCAATCAGGTCGCAGTCGAGGTAGGTTTACTGAGGACAGATCAGCATAAACTGGTGGACAGCGTTAAAACGGAGTCCACATTGTCAGAAATTGTGCTGAAACATAAAGACCTAACGGCCGAGGTGACATCCCTCACAGACAGAGTGGCACGCCTAGAACAGAGGGCTGAGGACACAGAGGGGAGAAACAGGAGGAACAACGTGCATGGGGTGGGCCTCCCAGAAGAGGCAGAAGGAGCGAATATGGTGGAATTTCTAGAGAAATGGTTAAGCATGGTAGTGGCGCCGGGGTGTCGGACCCCCTTCTACACACTGGAACGAGCGCACCGGGTGCCGTCAAGGCCTCTCGCCCCTGGTAGACCTCCCCGTATGGTGATCGCCAAATTACTGCACTACAGAGACCGAGACATTCTCCTGCAGAGGGCTAGAGAGATGGGTTTGTTTAAAGTAGCGAATGGAGAAGTGACGCTATTCCTGAACTTCACTCTGGATGTTCAGAACAAGCGAGCCTCATTCCTAGCAGTTAAAAGGGCCCTAAGAGAAGAAGGGATCCAATACTCGTTGCTTTATCCAGCCAGGTTAAGAGTGATAATGGAGGGGAAGACCACTTTCCTTCAAACCCCAGAGGGGGCGTGGGAGTGGCTTGAGACCCATGGGCCCCAGGCGGGGCGGCACACAAGAGAGGGTCTGTCTGGGAGCGGGACTCGCCAAGCTCCGAGAGGGCGGTGGCCCAGGGATCGTCCCCGCCTGGCACCAACGCAGATGCAGAAAGAAAAGGGCAGAAAGGCGGCTCTGGTGGCGGCGGCCCGCGTGAGCGGAGAGGTGTCCCCCCCGGAGGGCTCTGGGGGGGAATCGGACGACACTGTGATGTCTTCGGCGGGGGGCTCAGGTTGTTTCGGCGCGTGCCCCGAGGGTGATCCCGCAGACAGCGGACAAACTTTGATAATCCAAACCACAGGAGTGCCCGGAGGCATGGTACAACGGATGAACACAAGGCCCCTCTGGACATGGCCACCCCTGACCGGAACCTCGTCTGTCCAGTCAGGGTGGCGAGCACAGCAGTTACAAGTTTGAAGAAGTTGCACTGTTGCACAGTTTTCTGGGCAACCTACAGTTTGAGAGGTGCCCCGGGGAGGGGGAGTTGGGTCATACAATTACAAGTTAAAATGGCGCTGTGGGTGATGTGGACAGACTATTGCAGTGGTCTGAGAATGCGAAGGGGCAAGTCGGATACTGGGGCAGGCCCAGGACGCTACCACCAGACTGAAAAATTAAGATGGCAGAATACAACTTTTTAACATGGAATGTCCGGGGGATGGGCACACCAGCTAAAAGACATAGGAGGTCATTACAACATTGGCGGTAAAAGCCACTTACCGCCATGCAGAAGACCGCCAACACACCGCAGTGGCCGCGGAAATCCGCCACAGCTATTATGACCCACATCCCGAAATCCGACAAAATTCAGACACCCACACAAGTCCACCACACCAAGCGCCTGCAGGAGGATCAGTATTTGGGCTTCAGGGAGGAACTCAGAACCATCAGCACCGCCCTGGGCACCATCGTAGGGGTGCTGAAGGAGATACTTAACACCAGGAGGGACACTGTGGCACTCCAAGGGGCACTCCAAGGGGCCCCTGACACTAGCATGGACGATGAACTGCCCACCACCTCCGCCGGCGCTAGTGGACAGGAGGCACCGCCACAGGACCACCACACCAGCACCCCACCCCCTGCAGACGGAGAGCCACCCCGCAAACGGTCCCTGAGATCCAGGAACAAGACAGAGCACGATGCCAAGACCCCCGCCAAGAAATGAGACCACCCTGATTGTCATCCTACTGTCCCACTTTGTAACCCTGTCCATATTGGAACTGCCCCAGCTCCACTTCCTATGCCCATATGGGCAATGCACCTGTGAGACAAATAGACTGGACTCTGCCATGGACATTCCTCCACCATCACCCCTCACCATTTTACAACCCCCCTCCAATATTTAGCACTGCAATAAACACCCTTGAAGCACAAAACAATCTGGAGTCAGTCTGTGATTTTGAAAATGTGTATTAGCAATGACAGTGACAAAATGCGTTCTCAAATGTAATGTCAACATACCTATGTCACACATCTCAAGTCCATGGGGAATCTAAGCAGATAACACACGTTGGTAACCACACCTGTGAAACCGTAATGGAAATGTACAACTCAGTCACCATATACTGGTTGAAATCGACAGACAGGATAGAGGTAGAAGTGTGAAAGTACTTGTAGTAGGCAGGAATGTATTCTCACCTGTGTGTCACTGGAAATATTGCTGGATAACTGAGTCCCTGTTGTCAATGTCTTCTTCCTCCTCATCACTGTCCACAGGCTCCACAGCTGCCACAACACCGTCATCTGGACCATACTCCTGCAGAAAAGGCACCTGTCGTTGCAAAGCCAAATTGTGAAGCATACAGCAGGCCACGATGATCTGGCACACCTTCTTTGGTGAGTAGAATAGGGAACCACCTGTCATATGGAGGCACCTGAACCTGGCCTTCAGGAGGCCGAAGGTGCGTTCGATCACCCTCCTAGTCCGCCCATGGGCCTCATTGTAGCATTCCTCTGCCCTGGGATTCCTCACTGGGGTCAGTAGCCATGACAGGTTGGGGTAACCAGAGTCCCCTAATAGCCACACCCGGGGCCTCTGGAGTTGACCCATCACATAAGGGATACTGCTATTCCGCAAGATGTAGGCGTCATGCACAGAGCCAGGGAACATAGCATTTACCTGGGAGATGTACTGGTCTGCCAAACACACCATCTGTACATTCATGGAATGATAACTCTTTCGGTTCCTGTACACCTGTTCACTCCTGTGGGGGGGGACCAGAGCTACATGTGTCCCATCAATGGCACCTATGATGTTGGGCATATGTCCAAGGGCATAGAAGTCACCTTTCACTGTAGGCAAATCCTCCACCTGAGGGAAAACGATGTAGCTCTGCATGTGTTTCAGCAGGGCAGACAACACTCTGGACAACACGTTGGAAAACATAGGCTGGGACATCCCTGATGCCATGGCACTGTTGTTTGAAATGACCCACTTGCAAGGAAATGGAGCACTGATAGCACCTGCACTTGAGGGGGGATCCCTGTGGGATGGCGGATTGCTGACATCAGGTCTGGCTCCAACTGGGTACACAGTTCCTGGATTGTGGCACGGTCAAACCTGTAGGTGATGATCAAATGTCGCTCCTCCATTGTCAACAGGTCCACCAGCGGTCGGTACACCGGAGGATTCCCCCATCTCGTCACATGTTCCAGCAGACGGTGCCTATGAAGGACAACAGCAACCACAGAGTCAAACAAATCAGAGGTATGTACCCACAGTCTACACAGAACACCATTCATACACAGAATCTGGCCTGTATTTGTGTTGTGCGACAAGGCCTAGGTCTGTGTGACGCAGTTGGTAATTAGGCCATGTGGGCCCCTGAAATGGCGGCTGCCTGACCTTTAAAGTGGGACAATGGGATGTGAGGTAACTGCGCCGGCGTTGTACACTGTTGCGGTAGGCGGTCGAAGACCGCGGCGCAATGCTGCATTGGTTAACATTGGACCTTATGGGTCCCAGGAGCCAATGACGATGTACGCCGGCGGTGATGCTATGCACCGCCGCGGACGATACCGCCGCGGATGTGACCGCCATTTTCTAGCTGTTCAATCACTCGATACCTGATTTTCAACAGGAGAGGACCTACACTGCAAGTGCTGCTGTGACCTCGATCTGGAAGAGACAATGGCTCGTGCGTCTGGGGAAAGGGCCCCTGCCTTCACTGCAGAGGAGTTGGAGAAGCTCGTGGACGGGGTCCTCCCCCAGTACATGCTACTCTACGGTCCTCCAGACCAACAGGTAAGTACACAGGGAGCACTTTGTATGGGCTATGCCTGTGTGGAGAGGGCTGGTTGTAAGAAGGAAGGGGGCACAGTTCTGCGTGCATGAAGGACTGTGAATGCATGTGCCACATGGCAAGGCTAGGGATGTGGGCCACTCACTTCGACGGTGCAGTTGCTAATGACTTCTCTTCTTCCCCTGTACATTTCATGTAGGTCAGCGCCCACCAGAAGAAGGATATTTGGCGTGCCATCGCCAAGGACGTCTGGACCCTGGGGGTCCACCACAGACAGAGCACCCACTGCCGTAAAAGATGGGAGGAAATTCGCCGCTGGAGCAAGAAGACGGCGGAGGCTCAGCTGGGAATGGCCTCCCAACGTGGGAGGGGTGCCCGTCGCACCATGACCCCCCTGATGTTCCGGATCCTGGCGGTGGCCTACCCTGAGTTGGATGGGCGCTTGAGGGCATCACAGCAGACACAAGGGGGTGAGTACAACATCATTCAGCGGACTTTGCGCGCAGTGAAGGTGTCTGGGTGGGGGAGGAGGGCTGTGGGTTTCCCTAGGCCAGGGCGAGTTCCGTAGGCTAGGCCCCTCTGTAATGCAGGCCATGTGGCACCACACCCCACCTCTGTAGAGTGCCAAGTACAGGTATACGTGCCCCTGGGTCATCTATGTGTGCAGATGTCGACCATAGCCATGTAGGCCATATCCCAGGAATTGCATCTGTAGAGCCCAAGAGCGCGGCGTAATGCATGGGGCTGCTGTGTCTGTATTGTCCGC
Organism: Pleurodeles waltl; assembly: GCF_031143425.1. Classification (NCBI taxonomy): domain Eukaryota; kingdom Metazoa; phylum Chordata; class Amphibia; order Caudata; family Salamandridae; genus Pleurodeles; species Pleurodeles waltl. Next base: position 405,978,029 of record NC_090440.1, read on the forward strand.
CAACGGTAGCAGTAAGCCATGCACTCGACCTGTCTTTCTTCTGTCGTCCCCCCCTTTTTGTGGTCTCCCTGTTCTTGTGTGCATCAGCATCATCAGGCGGAGGTACAGTGGCACCGGAGCACGAGGGAGCTGCATCCCACATGGCCATGGAGGGCCTCACCACGGACTCGGAATACACCAATGGGACGGAGGGCGAGGGGAGCTTCACGGCGGTCACAGGATCAGCAACCAGCGACACGGACTCGTCCTCCGATGGGAGCTTCCTTGTGGTGGCGGCAAAATCTGTGCTCCCCACTTCTACAGGTACAGCCGCCACCCCCCCTACCAGCACCACCCTCCCAGCAGCCCCTCAGCCTTCGCTCCGTGCCCGCTCACCCAGGAGGGTGGGCATCACCTTTGCCCCAGGCACCTCAGCCCCTGCCCCTGTCACCTCTGCTGCCCTCAGTGAGGAGGCCATCGACTTCCTCAGGTCACTCACTGTTGGGCAGTCTACCATTTTGAATTCCATCCAGGGTGTAGAAAGGGAATTGCAACACACAAATGCATTCCTGGAGGGCATTCATTCTGGTCAGGCTGCCCTTCATCGAACCCTGCAAACTCTGGCCTCAGCACTGATGGCAGCCATTGTCCCTGTGTCTAGCCTCCCCCCTCCAACTTCCTCCACCCAGACCAATCCCCTGTACCCCAGCCTATCCCAAGCACACTATCAGACCAGCATGCACATACGTCAACACACAAGGGAAGCTCAGGCAAACATAAGCACCACACATCCCACAGGCACTCACGCAAGCATCACACACATACACACACATCAACATCCACTGCCTCCACTGTGTCCCCCGCCTCGTCGTCTCCCTCCTCCCTCCCAGTCTCGTCTACACTCTCACCTGCATGCACTACCACTACAGCCACTACGTCCCGCACCAGCACACCCACCACCACACCCCGCTCACGTGCACTCACCACCCCCACTACCATTTACATGTCCCCTGTGTCCTCTCCCAGTGTGTCTGTGACGCCCCATCCCAAAGTACACAAACGCAGGCACACACCCACCCAACAGCCATTCACCTCACGACAGCCTCCAGCGCATGCACCTTCACCCAAAGTCACCAAACGTACACCTCCTACAACCACCACCTCTTCCTCCACTCCCAAACCCTGTCCAGCTTCCCGTCCCAGTGTTCCTAAGAAACTTTTCCTGACCAAGCTTGACCTCTTTCCCACCCCCCTCCAATTCATAGGTCCCGTACTAGCCAAAAAATCTCCGGGACCAGTGGTGCCAGTGTGACACAGAGCCACAGCACAGCCAGTCCCCCCCCTGTGAAGCACCAGAAGTTGGACAGTGCCCGGCGGGAGAGGGTGAAGACTCCAGCCAGCAAAGCCTCTCACAAGGGTCCCGGGGGGAGTGTCGACCCAGCTGTGACTCCTCCCAAGGTGGGGAAGGGGCAGAAGAAGTCACCAAAGTCTGGGAGGAGCAGCATGGCGGAGAAGACCGCCATGATCCCTGCTGCCCAGGAGGCCACCGCCAGCCCAATCGTCACTGGCCAGGAGGCCACCGCCAGAGTCAGTGCCCAGGAGGCCACCGCCAGCCACAGCCCAGCTGCCCAGGAGGGCCCCGGCAGCCACAGCCCAGCTGCCCAATGAAGGACCGCCAGCCCCAGAACAGCTGGGCAATGAAGGACCGCCATGGCAAGCTCCGCTGAACAGGGCAGCACCGCTGAACAGGGCAAGCACCGCTGAACAGGTCAGAAACTGCAAACTCAAGCACCGCTGAACAGGGCAAGCACCGCTGAATAGGGCAAGCACCGCTGAACAGCTCAGAAACTGCAAACTCAAGCACCGCTGAACAGGGCAAAGACCGCCATGGCAAGCACCGCTGAACAGGGCAAGCACCGCTGAACAGGTCAGAAACTGCAAACTCAAGCACCACTGAACAGGGCAAAGACCGCCATGGCAAGCTCCGCTGAACAGGGCAGAGACCGCCAAATCAAGCCCCGCTAGCCCATGGGCGGCAGGGGCAGTGACGCAACTGGGACCGTCACGGGGTGAGTGATGCAATCTGGGCACCAGTCCCCCTCCAGAACCAGTGGAGACATGCATCCACTACCTCTGTCCTTCACAGGATGAAGCACTCTGGGCACCAGTCCCCCTCCAGAACCAGTGGAGACATGCATCCACTACCTCTGCACTCTGGGCACCAGTCCCCCTCCAGAACCAGTGGAGACATGCATCCACTACCTCTGTCTTTCACATGATGAAGCACTCTGGGCACCAGCCCCACTCCAGAACCAGTGGAGACATGCATCCACTACCCCTATCCTTCACAGGATGAAGCACTCTGGGCACCAGTCCCCCTCCAGAACCTGTGGAGACTGTTATCCACTTGAGAGACTGTGGCTTTGCACTCCCCAGGATGGCACAGTGGGCAAACCACCCACTGTAGAGACTTGAGAGACTGTGGCTTTGCACTCCCCAGGATGTAACAGTGGGCAACCCACCCACTGTAGAGACTTGAGAGACTGTGGCATTGCACTCCCCAGGATGGTACAGTGGGCAACCTACCCACTGTAGAGACTTGAGAGACTGTGGCTTTGCACTCCCCAGGATGGTACAGTGGGCAAACCACCCACTGTAGAGACTTGTGAGACTGTGGCTTTGCACTCCTCAGGATGTAACAGTGGGCAAATCACCCACTGTAGAGACTTGAGAGACTGTGGCTTTGCACTCCCCAGGATGTAACAGTGGGCAAACCACCCACTGTAGAGACTTGAGAGACTATGGCTTTGCACTCCCCAGGATGGTACAGTGGGCAACCCACCCACTGTAGAGACTTGAGAGACTGTGGCTTTGCACTCCCCAGGATGTAACAGTCGGCAACCCACCCACTGTAGAGACTTGAGAGACTGTGGCTTTGCACTCCCCAGGATGGTACAGTGGGCAAACCACTCACTGTAGAGACTTGAGAAACTGTGGCTTTGCACTCCCCAGGATACATCAATGGGCATGGAGCCCCCTCGTGGATCTGGCGTGGTGCACTCTTCCGGCTGAGGTGGCCCCCCTTCCCTTCCCCCTGAGGTGCCTGTTGTATTTCTATCTGATGCCCCAGCAGTGTTCTCTCCGTTTTGATCAGGTATCTAGTGTGGGCCTCGCCCATGCATTTTGGGCCCAGTGGTCCACGGACAATGAATGGTGCATTACCTGCACTACTAATCGTGGTGTATATTTTGTTTAATGTGTATATATATATGTATTTATTTGGTTACTGTATTTTGATATATTACAATGGTTCCACTCATTTCCTTTTGTCTTTGTATTCTTCCGGGGGGGTTTGGGGTTGTTACTGTAATGTTTGGATATGCATTGGTGTGTGTGTTGTAGGGGTGAGGGTCGCGGTGGGGGTGGGGGTGTTGCGTGTGTGTGTCCCTGTCTTTTGCCTCCCCCTCCCCTATGTCGTAGGTGCAGTACTCACCGTTGTCTTTGCCGCCGGCATTGATGATCATCGTATAGGAGCAGGAAGAGAAGTGCAGGAAGAATATGGAGTTCCGGCTCCATGGTGTCGTCGTTCCTCGTGGAGTGTGTAGAGGTGAGCGTTTTCCCTTTGAAATTTCTGTTTCCGCCGTGTTTTTATCCACGGTGAATCCACCCCGGAAAAGGTGGAGGATTGGTAGGTTGTGATACTGTGGGCGGTACTTTGGGGGTTATTCTAACTTTGGAGGAGTGTTAATCCGTCCCAAAAGTGACGGTAAAGTGACGGATATACCACCAGCCGTATTACGAGTTCCATAGGATATATCCGTCCGTTTTGTTTATTTATATGACGGTGAGCGCGGCTATGCTTTCCGCTGCTCTGTCCCAGAGCTGTCATAGCCGTCAGCTGTTTGCCGCAGTATGTAGCGGCGTGAGCCGATCCAAGTTGTCAGTATCCAGCGCGTCAGCTGTTTGCTGCAGTGTGTAGTGCTACAACGGTGAGCGCGACCGAGACATCCAGCTCCTCCCACGGCGCTCACACCTCACCCCTTGGCTTTTCTCTTTCAAGTGAACACAGTACCCTTGTTAGTCTTCAGAGAGACTCAGCAAGGGTTTCCCAGCCCTGTACTATCATCTGCGCATAGGAAGTTGAACACTGAGCCTGCAGGAAGATGATGAAGTTCCTCATCACAGGAAGTGAATATAAACTAGTGTGCTAAGCCAGAGAGAGTTCTGGCACATTCAGGAAGTACAACAGAGGAATTCCTTACAGTTTTATTTACAATTCCAATATTTATTAACAACAATGACTCAACAACCTCTTCTCAGTTTATCTCAGCCTCCACAATTTCTATCTGAACGGGGTGAGCCAATTCTACCATGGAAGAAATGGATACATTTATTTGATTCATACTTAATTGGTATTGGTGGAGAAAAATGTTCCCCTGCAAGAAAACAAGGCATTTTATTACACAATTTAGGAGTTGAAGGACGGAATATTTATGACAGCCTTGATTTGATAACTATTGGCACAGCCGAGTGTGAACCTAGAGATGTCTACGAGATGTCACTCATGATGAAAACACTTTGGTGGTCGCATAAATGTTGTCATGGAAAGACACAAGTTTTTCATGAGAGCACAAGCTAAAGATGAAAGAGTTGGCAATTACATTGCTTCACTCAAGACACTGGCTCAAACATGTGACTTTTATGAACTTACAGACTCCCTAATACGTGACCAACTTGTGCGTTGTACCAACAACTCTAGAGTCCAGGAAAAACTGCTGGCAAAGAACCCAACCTTGCAGGAGGCACAGATTATCGCTGAAAGTATTGAACATGCCATTTTATGGGCCAAGGAGATGAAGGGTGCAGGTCCCAGTCATGGCATCCATCCTGAATCTACATTTCCAGTTTCTTCCTGTGATTGCGTTCAGGAATGTGACCTTGTCCAGAAAGTGTCCAGTAAAGCAAAAATTAGTAATGATACTCTGGAGAAGGGCAATGTCAGATGCTATAAGTGTGGAAATGTTGGTCATTTGGCTAACAACCCAAAATGTTTTGCTAGGAATGTAAATTGCAGGAATTGTGGGAAAAGGGGGCATTTAGCAAAAGTTTGTAAAAGCTCGAAAGTTAATATGGTCAATGAGTCAGCAAGCACACATCAGATGATTTTGCATGTTGATTACACAAATCAACAGTGCAGTGAAAATAAACTAGTCATGCCAAAGTGTGATATTGGCATTGATGGGAAAACTGTCCCAGTTCTTGCTGATTCTTGATCCCCTTTTACACTAATTGGAGACAAGAATTGGGAAAGGATCTTTGCAGGTGAAAAAGTTAAACTAATTCCACCTGATATAGACCCTATTGGATATGGTGGACAGAAGATTGACCTTATTGGATATTCTGTGATGACGATAGAATTTAAAGGACGTGAAACAGTAGGGAAAGTTTACGTAGCAAAACGGGGTAATAATCTGTTGGGGTGGCGTCATCAAAGGGATTTAGGTATCGTTCTGAACCCGAATACCTCTGACCAGGTTCTTTCTGTTTCCAATTTGGGTGATGATGAGAAAATTGTAAACAATTTCCCAGAGGTCTTTAGTGATGGACTTGGACTACTGAAAAATTTTAAACATAAAATTATCTTAAAGTCAAATGCTAGACCAGTTGTGTACAAAGTGAGAAAGGTACCTCATTTGATGTTGCAGCCCTTACAAGATGAACTTGACAGATTACTGGGTTTAGGTGTTATAGAGGAGATTGAAGCCTCAGAGTGGTTAGCACCCATAGTTTTGGTTCCCAAAGATAATGGAAAAAAAATCAGATTATGTGTTGATCTTAGAGGTCTCAATCAATGCATTTGGGTAGACCGCCAGCCGTTACCTAATATCAATGAGACTTTGACCATGTTAACTGGGGCAAATGTTTTCAGTGTTTTAGATCTCTCAGCAGCGTACCATAAGATCCTGCTCGATGAAGATTCAAAACACCTTACCTCTTTTGTCACTCCTTTGGGGGCATTCAGATATGTTAGAATGCCTTTCGGGTTGGCTTCTGCTGCCGCTTGTTTTCAGAGAGTGATGAAGGAGGTACTCAAATATCTTAGTTCTGTTTTGTTTTTCCAGGACGACATTCTTGTTTATGGCAAAAACACTGATGAGCATGATTCCATTTTAAAAGCTGTACTTGTGAGATTGAGAGAGAATGGTTTGACTGTGAAGAAAGAGAAATGTAAATTTAGAGTTGGAAGTGTTTCGTTTCTTGGTCATACCATCTCTGGAGATGGTATCAAACCAAAATTAGAGTTGGCAAAATCAATTATGTCTGTACCAATACCTATAGACAAAGATCAAGTACGATCGTTTTTGGGCCTGGCAGAATATTATTCTAAATTTATCAAGAATTTTGCTAGCATTGTCCAACCATTAAGAATGATTCTGAAGAAGGGTGTGAAGTATGATTGGACCCCACAATGTGAGGAGGCATTTAATGCAGTGAAAAATGACATAGGGAAGATGCCCACCTTAGGCCATTTTGATGTAAAGCGTAAAACATTCTTATCCACTGACGCTAGTATGAAAGGTCTTGGTGCGGTTCTCTCACAGCATGTGGATGGAGAAGAAAGAGTGGTGGCGTTTGCATCACGTTCCCTTAGAAGTCAAGAAGAACGGTATTCAGTAATTGAGCGTGAAGCATTAGCCTGCACCTGGGCCATAAACCATTTCAAATATTATTTATGGGGTTTACCTTTTGTGCTCAGGAGTGATCACAAACCTTTGGTACCTGTCGGAACATTGAGAGTATGACGCCACTTATTAAGTGTTGGGTAGAAAGTTTGTTAGATTTTAATTATTTTATGGAATATTTTCCTGGCAAGAGGAATATTCCTGCAGATTTCTTGTCCAGATCATCAGTGGTTGATTGTAGTTTTGATGAGCAAATTCCTGTACTGTGGATTAAGGAATCTGCTCTAGACAAGGTGGAATGGGATGGAGAATGTAGTAAAGACCCGGTTTTAAAGTTGGTCATGGACTATGTGGTTCAGGGTTGGCCATGCTTGCGTGAGTGTCATGAAGATACCAAATCCTTTTGGAACGTTAGGCATGAGTTGAGTATCATCGATGGCAATTTGTTCAGAAATAATAGGTTGGTTCCTCCTTTTAGTTTACGTGAGAAACTGATTAACTTAAGCCATGAAGGACATCTAGGTAGAAATCTCACAAAAGCTAGTATCAGAGAGTGCTATTGGTGGCCGGGTCTGGATAAACAGGTAGAAGCTCTTGTCAAGGACTGTTTACAATGTGCTGGAAATGATAAATCCAGAATAGTTCGGACTGCTCCTTTATCTCCAGTTTCTATTCCCAATGAACCTTGGGTCAAATTGGGTCTGGATTTGGTGGGACCCTTTGAAATGTTACCATACAATGAAAGATTTGTGATTTTTCTTGTTGATTATACTTCCAAATGGGTCACCGCTAGTTGTGTACACTCCGTTACCACCAGAACTGTGATAGATTTTTTGACTGATGTATTTGCTTGTGAAGGAATTCCTAGAGTGATAGTGACTGATAATGGGGTTCAGTTCACTTCCTCAGAAATGAAGGATTTTCTTAAGAATCTGGCAATCTCTCATTATCGCACTGCACTCTATGCTCCCCAAGCTAATGGGTTAGTTGAGAAAATTAATCAGTTAGTGAAGGCAAATGCTCAAGTAGCCCTAGAGAACAAATGGCCATTAAAAACTGTTTTGAGGGAGAAGTTGTGGGCTCACAGGAATGCACCCAACGTTGTTACTGGTATGTCTCCATTTCGTATTTTGAAGGGCAGATTAGCAGGCTCGAAGTTGAATCCTTCATGGTTGCATTCTAAAACTCAAGTTAGAGTAAAGTTTCGTGACACAGAGAATATTCAAGCCAGAGTAATTGCGAACCAGACAAAGTATAAGAAACAATTTGATGAGAGGCGTTGTGTGCGACAAAAGAGTTGGTGTGTAGGTGATCTGGTGTTTATTAAGAAACCTGTTTGGTGTCCCAAAGGAGAATCTAAATATGTTGGACCGAGGAAGATTGTAGAAGTGAAGAAGAATGTTGTTGTCCTGGAAGGTGGTGAGGTTTGGAGCATGTCTCGACTAGCTAAGTGTACCAAGTTGTCAGATGAACATGATACTGTCTTGCCTGATGTGGATGTGAATGTGGGAGTAAGAAGGAGTGGAAGGAACTGCACATATCCTAGACATCTTAGGGATTTTGTAAGTTGAATGATACTCACGTCATGCATTGAATACTTGTGTTAAGAACTGTAATGTACATCTTGTAATGTTTTTGCAACTTGTTAATTTCTCTGCAAATCTTATGTTATGTTGTTGTGATGTAAATGTATATAGTTATTGGGGGGGTTAACATTTCTTATTATTTAAAGAGGGAGATGTGTTATGTTTAATCCATGGTATCTCCATGGTGATCGCTTTGGTGATAGAATCCTCGTTCTGGGGATTCTATGGTGAACGGTTGGGAACTGGGAGGAAAGACGACATCGAAGGAGGTTGGAGCTGGTGTTGTTGTGGGTGGATGCTGAATAAAGGAAATTGAAATAAGGAGAGACAGACTCCGTGTCAAACACCCAATGAGGAACCAACAGAAATAGAAGCCTAGGAGGACGTAGGAAAGAGATGGCCGATAATACACCTACCAGAATGTGGCCCTAGGGAAGGACCCTGAAACCAATTGTAAGATGGGGGCGGAGGCACCAACAGACCACACTGAGTAACTGGGGGCAGGGACAGGTGAGGCACGAACTACTACGTACTTGCTAGGAGACGAGGAGAGTAAGTGGGTATCTGTCTCCTATACAATGGAGAGTCCTGGGAGAGACTTGCCCCATCAGCTGTAGTGTCCCACCCACATGATGCCAACATATTTAAACCTTGTTTAAAGTTAAGTTAAGTCTGTTATGCAGCCATAAAAAACAAAATGGTATCACAGAACCTACGTGTGAGGGAATCTCTAATGCAGTTAGGTTAGCACACCAGGTTCTGGGACAGTTTAATACTATACAGCAATCATAATGAATAATAAGTTGAAAACTCAAGTATTTGTAACACCTTGATATGATAGTTATCTGTTTAATGATGAATATGATGAGAACAAGATGATGCCATAATCTGATTTGCAAGTGTACGACAGCGAATTGTTAATAACAAGATATTTGAAAAAAAAAAAAAATGGCGTTAAACATCGTACCTTGAAACAGTGCCCCGATTATCTGTGGAAGTTCTTGCGTTTTGGTTTCACAGGAACATGACAAATGCGTTTTTCTTTTTGATGTCTGGTGTGCTTCCTATTGGAGAAGTGAGAGTGATTTTAAATTATAGAGACATTAACAGTGTACTTTGACATTTCTGTTTTTTCAGAATTCCTCCTCTATGTGACTTTCATAGCCTAAAACTAAACCTCACCAGGTGGTTTTGACATCATACTGCTGACAAATGAGTTATGGCTACTGTAGGCATTGAATAAGATATAGTGAAATTTCTCTGCTAGTGGCACACCTGTATTTCACAATGAAGTCCCGTGGACAGGTACCAAATGTAAACAGGGAAAAGCATATAAGTATTAAGTACTGGTAGAGTAATAGCCTGGAATGCTCAATAGAATCCAGGTCGGTAGCACAACACATCAATCTCATGATTTGTCCTTCAAGGAGGGCGAGGCCTGAGTTTAATGGGGACAGTCTGCTTTCACTGCTAAACTCTTGTAAAGTGTGGTACTAGTGTATTATACTCAGAATACTGCTTAAAAAAAATAGGGTTCCAAATATAGGGGGTGATTCTAAGCCTGGCGGTCGGTGATAAAGCGGCGGCCAAACCGCCAACAGGCCGGCGGTCCAAAAAACGGAATTCTGACCCTGGCGGGAACCGCCAACACAGCCCGCCACTTTAACACTCCGACCGCCACGGCGGGACCGACAAACAGCGCGGCGGTCACCGCCAACAGCCAGACGGCAGACAATGTACCGCCCACACTATCATGACCCACCAATCCGCCACCTTTTCCGGGGCGGGAGCCCCGCCGATAAAAACACGGCGGAAACAGACTACGAATGGGAAAACGCTCACCTCTACGCACTCCACGAGTACGGAGGACAGCATGGAACCCGAATTGAACATCATACCTGCTCTCGTCTACCTGCTCATCTACCACGAGTACGAACTCCGGCGCAGACGTCAACGGTGAGTACAGCACCTACGACACACGGGAGGGGGGAGGACGAAAGGTTACGGGCACACACATATGCAACCCCCCCCCAATATGTACACACCAATGCAGAGCAACAAGTCACAGTGACACCAACCAAACCCCCGTAAAAAATGCAATGACATTTCAAAATTGTCAATAAATATTTATGTCCAAAATAGCCTCCGATAAGTATTGGTCAACTAGGCAGAATATTTACAATTATAAAGTCAATATACACAGCAGTGGACAACTGCAGAAATCAGTCCTGCACATTTTACGTAGTAACGATTTGTCCCTGGGCCAAAGTGTAGCAACACAAGGGCAAAGCCCACACACGAGACCTGAGTCCTTTGGAGAGAACACTGCAGGGGCATCTGATGACAAAACTACAGGAACCTCAGGGGGAAGGGAAGGGGGGGCACCTCAGCCACATGAGTCCACGACGCCAGACCCACAAAGGGGCCACCATGCCCACTGCCATATCCTGGGGAGTGCTTGACAGGAAGGGCCCAGCGGAGCGGTGCTTGACAGGAAGGGCCCAGCGGAGCGGTGCTTGAGACGGCGGGGCCCAGCGGAGTGGTGCTTGAGACGGCGGGGCCCAGCGGAGCGGTGCTTGACAGGAGGGGCCCAGCGGAGCGGTGCTTGACAGGAAGGGCCCAGCGGAGCGGTGCTTGAGACGGCGGGGCCCAGCGGAGCGGTGCTTGACAGGAAGGACCCAGCGGAGCGGTGCTTGAGACGGCGGGGCCCAGCGGAGCGGTGCTTGAGACGGCGGGGCCCAGCGGAGCGGTGCTTGAGACGGCGGGGCCCAGCGGAGCGGTGCTTGAGACGGCGGGGCCCAGCGGAGCGGTGCTTGAGACGGCGGGGCCCTGTTCAGCGGTGCTCTTCTGCATGGCGGGGCCCTGTTCAGCGGTGCTCTTCTGCACGGCGGGGCCCTGTTCAGCGGTGCCTGTCTTCACGACGGGGCCCTGTTCAGAAGTGCTCTTCCAGGAAGTCTAGGGAGCCAGACCTGGGCTGGACACCCTGATCACTCGCCCTCCGAATGTGCAGTGGCAGGCCCCTTCGGGGACGGAGTCCTGGGCCCTTTGCTGTCGTCCCTTGCAGGCGGGATGGGCTTGCGGGGCCCTCCAGCTCCGCGCTCATGATGGATGACCTCTCCGCCCTGCTGCCCTTTCGCTCCTTAGATGGGGCTCTCGGGCCCTTGCTTCCCCTGGCTGTTGTGGCAGGTGAAGTGGCCGTTGTTGGCTCCTTGGGGGCAGCCGTCTCAGTCCTCTCACGGCGGCCCTTCACTTTACGTGTCCTCTTGCCTGGGGGTGGGCTGGATGTCCCCTTGCTGCTCAGTGAAGTGTCACTGCCGCCAAAGGGTGGACTCCAGAAGCCATGCACCACTTGGACCCTCGAAGCTGGGCTGGTGGTGGCTGAGGTGCTCTTGGGACTCTTAACCGATGGAGGGGGTGGGTCAGGGGAGGGAAAGAGGTTAAGATTAGAGAGGTAACATTTCTTAGGACCAAGGTAAAGGGTAGGAGTAGTGGTGATGGAAGTGGAGGAAGAGGATGTGGTTGTAGGAGAGTCAGGTGTGCTGTCTTTGGGTGCAGGTGACTGAGGTGTAGGCTGTCGTGAGGTGGTTGGCTGTTGTTTGGGTGTCTGCCTGCGTTTATGTGTCTTGGAAGAGGGGGTGACAGACACAGTGGGAGAGGACACAGGGGACGTGTAGATGGCAGTGGGGGTGGTGACTGCAGGTGTGAGGACTGTAGTGGAGGGTGTGCTGGTGATGGAAGCACTGGCTGATGGTGGTGTGCATGCAGGTGTGAGTGGAGACGTCACAGGGAGGGAGGAGGGAGACGAGGAGGAGGGGGACACAGAGGTGGTAGTGACTGTTGGAATGTCTGCATCTGGGTGTTGCTGGGGTGAATGCTTGTGTGTCCTGTGGTGCTTGTGTCTGGATGATCTGGCCTTGGGTGTTGAGGTGTGTGCAGGCTGGTCTGATGGTGTGGATGGGATAGGCTGAGGGACAGGAGACAGAGAAAGGGTGGAGGCAGTTAGAAGAGGGAGGCTGGAGACAGGGACAATGGCTGCCGTCAGTGCTGAGGCCAGAGCAGTGAACGATCGTTGATGGGCAGCCTGACCCGAATGAATGCCCTCCAGGTAGGCATTGCTCCGATGCACCTCCCTTTCCACCCCCTGGATGGCATTCAAAAGGGTAGTCTGCCCAACAATGAGCGTCCTCACGAGGTCAATGAGCTCCGCACTGAGGGCAGCAGGGGTAACTGGGGCAGGGGCTGAGGTGCCTGGGGCGAAGGAGACGCCCGCCTTCCTGGGCGAGCGGGCACGGAGCGAAGGCTGAGGGGCTGCTGGGAGGGCGGAGCTGGAGCGCTGGGTGGCGGCTGTACCTGTGGAGGCGGGGGGCCCGGATGTTGCCGCCCCGCTAGGGAGCTCCCAAACGAGGACGTGTCCCTGTCGCTGGTGTCTTCACCGGTCCCCGTTGTGGTGCTCCCCTCGCCCTCCGGATCACTGGTGCCCTCGGTGTCTGTTCCAGTGCCCACCGGGGCATTGTGACTTGCAGCTCCCTCGTGCTCCGACGCCAATTCTCCTCCGCCTGATGATGCTGATGCACAAGAAGACAAAGAATAAGGGTGGGGGGAGAAATAATACAAAGTTGAGTGTCTGCCTTGTCAATACCGTTGGCGGAGAGGACATACACAGGTGCCTCATGCACTAAGCCGCGAAATTGGGGTACACTACTCAGTACTTCTGACTAGGCCAACAGGTCTAGGGACAACAGACGTGCACATGGGTGATGCAGGACCATGGATAGCTGTACTTGGCACCCTACAGAGGTGGGGGGCGGGGGCACAGGGCCATGTCTAAGGGAGGGGACTACACTACAGAAAGCGCCCTGGCCTAGTGTCACCCACGGCCCTCCTCCCCCACCCAGACGCCTCAACTGCGCTTAAGGATAGCAGAATGTGCAGATACTCACCCCCTTGTGTCTGCTGTGATGTCCTCAAGCGCCTATCCAAATCAGGGTAGGCCACCGCCAGGATCCGGGACATCAGGGGGGTCAGGGTACGACTGGCACCCCTCCTAGGTCGGGAGGCCATCCCCAGCAGTGACTCGGCGGTCTTTCGGGTTCCGCGGCGGATGTCCTCCCACCTCTTGCGGCAGTGGGTGCCCCGTCTGGTGTAGACCCCCAGGGCCCGGACTTCCTTGGCGATGGCACGCCAAATGTCGATTTTCTGATGGGCGCTCACCTGTTAGACATGTACAGGGTGGGAAAGAGAAATCGTGAATTTTCGGCATGTTTGGAGTACATGCCCCCCCCTCCCCAACCTTGCCATGTGGCCCATTCTCTCATCTGTCGTGCGTTGCAGTCCTCATTTTCTCCCCACCCCAACAACTTACATCCACCCCACTCCACACAGCCATAACCCATTCAATGTGCACTCAGTGTACTCACCTGTTGGTCTGGAGGACCGTAGAGTAGCGCATACTGGGGGAGGACCCCATCCACTAGTTTCTCCAACTCTTCAGACGTGAAGGCAGGGGCCCTTTCCCCAGTCGCAGCAGCCATTGTCACTTCCAGACCGAGGTCACAGCAGCACTTGCAGTATAGGTCCTCTCCTGTGGATGATCAGGTATCGAGTGATTAGGCAGATAGAAAATGGCGGTCACGGCCGCGGCGGTGCGTACCGCGGCGGTGCGTACCGCGACCGCCGGCGCACATCGTCATTGGCTCCTGAATCCCATAGGGTTCAATGTTAACCAATGCGGGTTCGTATAGCGGTCTTCGACCGCCTACCGCCACGGTGTGCCACGCCAGCGCATGGACCTCACATCCCATTGTCCCACTTCACAGGTCAGGCAGCCGCCATTTCAAGGGCCCACATGGCTTAATTTCAACTGCGTCACACAGGCCTAGGCCTTGCATTGCCACACATCCAAACATAGCCATCCATACCTTATCGTGTACTGTGCATGCAGTGGTGAACGTACCTGTGACTTGCTTGACTCTGTGCTCCATGTTGTCCTTCCTAGGCACCGTCCGCTGGGACTTGCGAGGAGAAGGATGAATCCTCGCGTGTACCGCCCGCTGGTGGACCTGTCGACAATGGAAGAACGCCACATCATACTACGATACCGGCTTGACCGAGCCACTATACATGAACTGTGTGCCCAGCTGGAGCCAGCCCTGATGTCCCCCATTCGCCAACCCACAGGAATTCCCCCTCTAGTGCAGGTTCTGTCAGTCCTCCATTTTTTGGCAAGTGGCTCATTCCAGACAACAGTGGCCATGTCATCTGGAATGTCTCAGCCTATGTTCTCCAAAATCTTGTCTAGAGTGTTGTCTGCCCTGACGAAACACATGCGGCGCTACATTGTATTCCCTGAGGAGGTTGATTTGGCCACTGTGAAGGGTGATATTTATGCCCTTGGACATATCCCCAACATAATTGGTGCCATTGATGGGACCCATGTGGCTTTAGTACCCCCAAAAGACGATGAGCAGGTGTACAGAAACAGGAAAAGTTACCATTCGATGAACGTCCAGGTGGTCTGTTTGGCTGACCAGTACATCTCCCATGTGAATGCCAAGTTCCCTGGGTCAGTGCATGACGCGTATGTGATGCGAAATAGCAGCATCCCTTATGTGATGGAACAGCTACAGAGACACCGTGTGTGGCTAATTGGTGACTCTGGTTACCCCAACCTGCCTTGGCTATTGACCCCAGTGAGGAATCCCCGGACCAGGGCAGAGGAACGGTACAATGAGGCCCATGGGCGAACTAGGAGGGTCATTGAAAGAACCTTTGGCCTCCTGAAGGCCAGGTTTAGGTGCCTACATATGACAGGGGGATCCCTGATGTACTCACCAAAGAAGGTGTGCCAGATCATCGTGGCCTGCTGTATGCTTCACAATCTGGCATTGCGACGTCAGGTGCCCTTCCTGCAGGAGGATGGTCCAGATGGTGGTGTTGAAGCAGCTGTGAAGCCTGCGGAGAGTGAAGAGGAGGAAGACGAAGAGGACGACCCAGACAACAGGGACAGAGTTATCCTACAGTATTTTCAGTAGCACACAGGTAGGAATCTCCCACGCCATTTACCATTTAGTGAATGCCCCCTGCATCTTTACTTTGTGTATTGCCCCCCAGTTCTTTTAACCTGAAGTTTACTTTTCCCTTCCCTTTTCAGTGCTGTATGACCCACTGCGTGACTTCTGCCTGGTTAGCCCATGGACTAATGCTTATTGACATCGGTATGTTGTCCACACATATATAACAGTACATTATTGATAAGTAATGTGTTATACATTTGTAAATAATACAGGCTGACTCCAGAATGATTTATGTGCAATGAGTGATTTATTTTTAGTGCTATATTTTGGTACATGGTATTAAACGGTGAAGGGTGAGGGTGAAGTTATGTCCATGGCAGAGTCCAGTTCTCGGTCACACAGGTGCATAGTTCATATGGCAGTGGAAGGATGGAGCAGGGGCAGTTCAAGGTTGGACAGGGTGACACTGTGGGACAGTGGAATGACATCCGGGGGGATGTTGGACTGGCGGGGGTCCTGGCATCCTACTCTGTCTTCCTTTGAGATCTCAGGTTCCTCTTGCGGGGTGGTTGTTCTTCAGCAGGAGGTGGGGTTCTGGTGGCCCGTCGTTCTGTGGGGGCCTCCTGACCACTAGCGCCGGCGGAGGTGGTAGGCTGTTCCTGGCTAGTGGCAGGGGCCCTTTGCGGTGCCACATGGTCCCGCAATGTGGTTTCAATGCGGTTTAGGGCCTGGACTATGGTCCCCATTGCGGTAGCGATGGCCCGGAGTTCATTGCTGAACCCCATGTACCGTTCCTCCTGCTGTGCCTGGATCTCGGTGAACCTGGCCAGTACCGTCGCCATCGTCTCCTGGGAGTGATGATACGCTCCCATGATGGTGGTGAGGGCCTCTTGGAGAGTCGGTTCCCTGGGCCTGTCCTCCCCCCCCTGTCGCACAGCAGCCCTCCCAGTTGCCCTGTTTCCCCGGGCCTCTGTCCCCTGGACGGTGTGCCCACTACCACTGCCCCCAGGTCCCTGTTGTTGTTGGGGTGTTGGGTCAGCCTGGGTGCCCTGTAGTGGCGGACACACCGCTGATTGACGCGTCCGCGGGACAGAGGCATGGGCCCGCTGGGTGGGAGCTGTGCTGGTGTTCCCAGGGGGGTTTGGGTCTGCTGTGGCCTGTGTGTGGGGAACCGACTGTCCAGAGGTCCCCGATGGTCCGGGCTGGTCGTCAGGTTCTAGGTCGACAGAGCTGCTGTCCTCGCTGGGGGCCTGTTCTGGGGTTGGGATGGACATCTCTGGACCCTCCGTGGCGGTGTGTTGTCGTTCGGGCCCTGCAGGGGTAAAGGAGTATGGTTATTGTTTCTGTGTGTGTCAGGGCGTGCATTTTGGGTGCCCTTGTCCCCCAGTGCTGGGATTCCCTTGTGGGAGGTGTTGTGAGGGTTTGGGGGGGGTGTATGGGTATGTGCAATGGTCATGCTCTGGTGGTGGCTGTCTATGGTTTGTATTGGCATTCAGGGGTTGGTGTTGTTTAGCGTGGGTTGTGCTGGTGAGACATTGGCAGGGAGGTTATGTGCTGGGGGGTGAGATTGGGGGTGGGGGGGGTGTTGGCATGCTGGTGTTTGGGGGGGGTGAAGTGGTTGAGATTCTACTTACCAGAGTCCATTCCTCCTTGTACTCCAGCGAGGCCATCAGGATGCAGGATGTTTACCACCTCTTGCTCCCATGCTGTGAATTGGGGTGGGGTGGGTGGGGGTCCGCCGCCAGTCTTCTGCACAGCGATGTTGTGCCTGGAGATCATCAAGCGCACCTTCCCCCGTAGGTCGTTCCATCGCTTTCTTATATCTTCCCGATTTCTGGGATGCTGTCCCACAGCGTTGACCCTGTCTACGATCCTTTGCCATAGTTCAGCCTTCCTTGCTATGGTGGTGTGCTGCACCTGTGTGCCGAAGAGCTGGGGCTCAACCCTCATGATTTCCTCAACCCTGACCCGGAGTTCTTGGTCGGTAAACCTTGGGTGTCTTTGGGGTGCCATGGGGTGGTGTGGATGAGGTGTGGGGTGGTGTTTGTGGTGATGTGCGTGGTGATATGTGGTGATGTGTGCGTAGATGTGGTGTGGGTGATGAAGTTGTGTTCCTGTGTGTGTTGGGGTTTTCTAATGCTGTGCTCGCTATCGCTATCTCTCGCTCTCGCTCTCGCCTTCGCTCCGATTTCCAACTAGTGGGGGTTTGTGGGTGATGTGGGTGTGTGTTTTATAGTTGATTGGATGTGTGGGAGCGTTGTTTGTATGTGTGTCAGGTGTGCGTATTTCAAATTGTCCAATGTGGCAGTGTTTAGGAGCTGTGTGTGTATTTTGACCGCGGCGGTGTGTACCGCCAATGGAATACCGCAGTTGAAAGACCGCCGCGTGGATTCGTGGGTCAGAATGGCATGGGCGTGTTTGTGTTGCCGTGACGGTGGAGTTTTGGTCATCTCCAGTTTTCCGCGGCCCGCTGATGTGGCGGCCTTCCTTGGATGTCGGATTTTTGGCGGTTTCACAGTTGGTGGTCAGAATGACCGTGGCGGTCGACCGCGGCCGCGGCGGTAGTATGGCGGACTTCTGACCGGCGGTAAGGGCCTTTTACCACCGAGGTCAGAATGACCCCCATAGTTTACAAAAATATCACCTCATTGGAAATCATAATTGAAAAATGTACATTAAATATGATAATATTTTTTAAAAGGCTATTTACATGACATTATGAATGCCAAACAGCATTGCTGGCGGTGATATTCTGCTCAACAACACTTCTGCAAAGTCTGAAAATGCAGTCAAGGCACCTGGAAACAAATGGAGATCCTGGTCAGCAGCAAAGGATTCCCAATTTGGAAGAGCTGTTAATACTGAATAGATTTGTAACGGGATGTATACATCAGATTGACCTTTCTCTGAAGGCTGTCCTGCAACCCATGCTCAGCTACTCAGGGTGAACAAAGGTTGATCTTATTAAAGCCTATTTACATCTGTGGGTCTTAGCATTTTTTTTTTTTGAAAAACAATTTTTGATTGAATTTTCTCAAAGAAAACCACAAACCATACAGTGCAAGTGGTCCAGGACATCACAAGAATAACAAGTACATACATTTTGTTAGATATTTCATTCTAGCCCGGAATTAAAGCATCAGCTCCCCCAAATCCTCCTGTCTTTCTGTGCGCAGCCTCTTGCCGTGTAGCTGGACTCCATCATTTTTGAGCACCAGTCCATTGCCCTGTGCCAGGCTGAAACCTCCAGTTGTCCACGGAGTTCCACACAGAGCAATGTTTCGCTTGGCAACCAAAGTCCCTAGGCACACAAGAGAATGCTGAGCACTGGTCCACCCCGGTCATCTAATGAGCCAAGAAGGGCAATACATGGGGAAGGATCGATGGGTTTATCCAGCACTCGGGATAAGGATCAGAAAATAGGTGCCCAGAACACCTCTCAATTACGGGGCAGGCCCAAACTATATGGAAAAATTCAGCCGACTCTTCGCCACATTGGGAGTGCTAACGCGTCCTTTTATGTCAATTTTATACACATTGGAACTCATTTTAGGCCAATGAATCTTGTGACCCAGTGGTGAGACACCGTAGGACGAGATAACTGATCAATATGTCAAGCAATATTATCAATAATGTCATCAATATTCACCACCACAATGCACTTTACCTTGGTTATAGATATTAATCAAATTGTCGACGCAACCATGACCTTTCAGTCATGAATAACCACACCTTTGATAGAATTTTATGAATTTTATTCCCTATTAATTACAATCTACTAGCAGAAGTGTCAATCTCAAAACCAAGAAGCATAAGAGCATAGTCACAATATGGCAACTGTGATAAGATTTCATTAATGCAAGAATCACAAACATAAGAACATAGCACGGCGTGAACATAGATCAGGATACAAGAATATCACTTGAGTCTCAGTTCAGCATAGAGTAACAACAGTCTTTGTCTATTGGCGTCAGTCAGAGTGATTACCTATCCTAACCACCAATTAGCATCAGCATGTTGGACTTCATACAAAATAATTTAGAACATCAATTTAGAAAACATCTAGCTATGGCCTATATTTAAAAATGAGCAGTTGGTACCTAGAAAGGAAAAGCAAACAGACAAATTACAAATCGCATTGTCATAATTACCCTCCAAGGATTAAGTCAGCACACAGGATCAGTCTTCGTCTTCAGGACATCAGTCGAATCGCCATCAGTCCAACCTCGTCTAAAGGACAGGGTACACTTCCCTCATAAGGAGGAGAAGCGCAAAAGGCAGTCTATGGGTGAGGATAGTTTATTAAGTCTCAAAGTCACCAAACAGAGTGACAGAGTTTCTGGATAAAATCAATAGCATTCCCTACCTAGTTCCCTCGTCCCTTCTGTGACATGAGTTTTTATCGCTTTTTCGTAATACCTTCCCCCAAAATTCTATTGGACATTCACTATACCCCACTATCTTTAACCTATCAAATTATACATTAGGTAATCCCAATTGTCACCCCACGATAATTTATAACACTTTGATTGGTCTTCATAATTGACGTCTTCGGAGATGGCACATCCGGTGGGTTTCTTCACCACTTGGCACGTCTTCTTGGGTCATGAGCTCCTTTGTCTATGGTGTAATGTCCTTGTACATTTAGATTAATCTACTTTTGTTTCAAATAGAATTTGAATTCACACTAAGGCAGCTAGCATGCGGATGGGAACGGAATATGGTTTGTTACATAAAATGAAGGAAAGGAACAAATGCAGGGTCATGGCCCTTTGCGAGTCAGCACACTGGAAAACAGAGAAAATGCTTTAACATGAGTGCCTAGGCAGCCAAAATCTACAACTTACGCTAAGGCCTATGAGATTTTAATACAAATGTAATATCGTAAGTGTTAATATAAATCATAGCATGAACAGTTTTACTTATCATTGTTAGTTCACGTATATTGGTAACCTCATACATTATAGTCGAATTTCAGATGCGCGTTTAAGCATTACTCTAATTATTGTCGTTTTCTATGCAGCATTATTGATCATTGATATAAGCATTTCACGTTTAGCATATGTAATATTTAAACTACGCTCTATCAGGAGCATGCAGATAATAAGCACTGGCCAGCCCTGCGGTAGCTCAGTGGCGTCAGGTATGGAGTGTGCAAGAATTTCAGGTGAGTCAAATGGAACCTGGAGGCAATCGTCAAGTCTTTTGGTGCCATAAGTTCTTCCTTCCATTTGCTGTCCTGGAGGGGACCTTCTCACAACTCCCAGCACACCCTCAGGGGGGCGAATAAGTCGGATGAGTTCATAACTAGGAATCTATAGACACAGACAATGCCCCCCTGGACTAGGGTGTCCATGAGCGGGCTGGCTTCTAGGGGACGAAACAGGGACTCCTCCCCAATAAATTACCAGTGTGTAAACAAGGCAGTGCGCAATTGTAGAAACTTAAAAAAATTGAAATTGGTGCAGAATTAAATCTGTCTGCAGCTATTGGAAAGACTGCATATGTGCACCATGCCACACATCGCCCAGATCTCAAGTAAGTCCCATTTGCCAGTTACCAGAGGCGAGTGTGGAGCATGAGCCTGCCAGTCCATCCAGTCCAACACAATGCCAACCTTTACACCAAGAGCACCCCTCTAGTGAGATCTGGGAGAAAGCAGAGCACGGGCACACCATATAGCCGAATCATAATCATAATGCTGTCCAACCCCATGGACATCATCTCCACGTTATATGTTGGATCCTACCAGCCAAACAATCAGGACCACAACCTGGGCTGCCCAGTAGGAAGCACAAGTCTGCCGCTGCCATACTCACATTAAAGGTCAATTGCACGAATTTCCTGAAGGCTGTGCAGGGAACTTGGATGAACCATAGAAAGGAGCGCTCCCTGGCCTGCATTCCTGTGAAACACTGTGTGAGTTTGGGAAGCTGATATGGAAAATTTAGCAAAACATACAGCAAACATAGGAGGACATCATCTTAAAAAGAGCCACCTTCCCCAGTTTATTAAGAGGGAGCCGGCCCAAGTTCTCCAAGTCTCTCTGCATCCTGCCTACTAGTGGTGTAAGATTAAGTCAGTCTGAGCATTAAGGCTGTGTAGGAGAAAAGACTCTGACCTCTCTGTCCCACTGTATTGCAGGCTGGTGACCAACACTGGACAGTGCAAAACTGTTTCTGATAATTGTCAAGTCCTGAGATGTCACTAGATAGGTCTTAAAATGTGAATTAGACATCAGAACTTCGAATAGTTATGCAGACCAAATGAACATCCTCAGGAATTACCTCCGAAGATGAGTCCTGAATGAGTCAATGATTTAATAGATTTTAGGTTTTTGTTATATGCATATTCCCCAATTGATATCTTGGCAGAGAGCCAGTAATACAAGAAGGGAAGCAGCTACAATGAAAAGTTACTTGAAACTAATCACCTGAGTAAGGATAGATAAATAACTTTTCTTCAGAGAGACAATCACAGAATAAGGCTATTAGAACATTTCACCACTAGAGGGCTTAGTGTTCTAATAATAAAACAGAGGCCTCACGGAGTCCGAGGGGACTGAAATCCCCTTGGGCTTTGTGAGGCCTTTGTTCACGGCGGTTGCTGTGAGACAAACATTGGAATGTTGGAGCTCTGGGCTTTTACCAGCCATTAGAAGCCCAGACAACTCCATTATTTTCAATGGAGCTCCCAACATTCTAATGTTCTAATGAAAGTTGATGTCATTTTTAAGGTTTTTAATAATTAAACTTTTTTATTTTCATCTTTATTAGATCATCATATAAGTTCAGCAATGTAAGTCATTAGTTTGTCAGTAATCAATATTAGACCTGGGTGGAGCTTGCGAACTTCTGCTACATGGAATTCCATGGAGTGCCCAAAAAACTCTGCGAGAATTCTGCCTCGCACCGTGAACTGGAGAAGTTGTGGTTGGCTGCCTGATTGCGATGATTGGTGTGAGTAGTGTGTTCCAAGTTGCATAATGAACACTAACTGTACCAGATGGTTGCATGCACACGTGGCCATCTTTTTGATCCAATGTGTGGGCCTGATTACAACTTTGGAGGACGGTGTTAAACCGTCCCAAAAGTGGAGGATATACCACCTACCGTATTACGAGTCCATTATATCCTATGGAACTCGTAATACGGTAGGTGGTATATCCGCCACTTTTGGGACGGTTTAACACCGTCCTCCAAAGTTGTAATCAGGCCCTGTATCTTTATAGTCCTAACGTTAATTCAGCTATCGTCCCCTGTTTTACATTTATTACATCTTGGTGTGTATTCATGTTTGTGTACTTTACGTTTTTGTAATTTTTTTTATTTTCTCAGACTTTTTTGTCCCTTCTTTGTTTTCCTTTAACTTCCGCATTTCTTCCTTTCTATTCCTTCTCTTTCCTGTCTTTTCTTTCTTCCCACCCAGCTCCTATGCAGAGCATGGGCGAGGCAGCATTAGTGCAGAGGGTGCAGCTAATTGCACACCTTGCTGTCGCTGCCAGGGGATGCAGCCCTGTGACATTTTCGATGTGGAGGCGATGGCTGCACTGTTTTTTTTTTGTGCAGCACCATCTCTACTCAATGCTGGCAGCAGGTGGAGACCCGGAAGTGGATACAGCCTGCAGGAGAATTGGTTGCTGTGGGGGAGGATGCACCCGTGCAGGTACAGGTGTATTGGGGTCCGGCGCACTATGCAGCAGCTGATGCACCACTGGGCTGAGATCCTTGACCAGGAGCAGGACCTGCTCGGCACCAGGTTGAGGGGCTTGGTGAGTACTAATTACTAATTTTGTTGTATCCTACAATGCAAATTTTCTTTTCAAATTAGATGCTGCTCACATTCAGAGGTAAGTTAAGTTCATGTGACGTTACAAATATTATGTGATTCAATTTGAGTGAGCCAGGTGCTTGGTGTTTCTTCTCACTGCTGTAGGTGCTCGCTTGGGCTGAT
Organism: Pleurodeles waltl; assembly: GCF_031143425.1. Lineage (NCBI taxonomy): Eukaryota > Metazoa > Chordata > Amphibia > Caudata > Salamandridae > Pleurodeles > Pleurodeles waltl. The sequence goes on from NC_090440.1 coordinate 406,001,243, forward strand.
TATTTAAAGAAGTCATGAAGACTCCTCTGTTTTGTCACTAAGACAGTAGTACTGTGGTACTAGTAGTAATAAATGTCAATGTCAATTGTAAAAGTACAATGTCAATATGTTACTATGGGGGTCATTCCGACCCTGGCGGTTGCCTACCGCCAGGGCCGGGGACCGCGGATGCACCGCCAACAGGCTGGCGGTGCATCCATGGGCATTCTGACCGCGGCGGTACAGCCGCGGTCAGAAACGGGAAACCGGCGGTGTCCCACCAGTTTCCCGCTGCCCAAGGGAATCCTCCATGGCGGCGCTGCAGGCAGCGCCGCCATGGGGATTCCACCCCCTTACCGCCAGCCTGGTTCTGGCGGTTTTGACCGCCAGGACCTGGCTGGCGGTAACGGGTATCGTGGGGCCACTGGGGGGCCCTGCAGAGCCCATGCCAATGGCATGGGCACTGCAGGGGCCCCCTAACAGGGCCCCACCAAGATTTTCAGTGTCTGCCAGGCAGACACTGAAAATCGTGACGGGTGCAACTGCACCCGTCGCACCCCTTCCACTCCGCCGGCTCCATTCGGAGCCGGCATCCTCATGGAAGGGGGTTTCCCGCTGGGCTGGCGGGCGGCCTTCTGGCGGTCGCCCGCCAGCCCAGCGGGAAACTCAGAATTACCGCGGCGGTCTTCTGACCGCGCAGCGGTATTCTGACGGCGGGACTTTGGCCGGCGGCCTCCGCCGCCCGCCAAAGTCAGAATGACCGCCTATGTTTGCCTTTGTTCGCCAAAATATTTTCTAGGAGAGTAACTATACCACTTGTTGTGATGAAAAGTAGTTTTATGTAAAGTGGGCTATGCTATTACTGCCTTTGTAATGTTTCATGACATTCTGTGGTTGTCAAAGAGCAGGAGGATTCCAGGCAAGGCAGTTTGTTCCTTGGTCTGCCTGGGGTCGGTTTGACTTTATCTTATTCAATAAGCCTATCTAAAATATAACTGATGAGGTCTTAAAACTATTAATCTATTTTTGTTATGTTCTTTATTTCTTACATCAGAACCCAAGGGCAAGAAGAGGGCATCAGAGGGTCAGGTCAAGGCTGCCACCACAAGTGCTGTGAAAGGTAGTGGTACCACTCCCACCACCAGAGCCACGGATGCCAGCTCAGCTGGCCCCAGTAAGTTCTCTTTAATATTATTTATTTATATACCCTTTACCTCTCCCCATTAGAATAATCTTTCCTTGTTTCTCCTATACTGTGACATTTTCAAATCCTTTTCATTCTACTTAATATTTGTTTATTCGTCTTAACCCTCCCTGCATTATCCTTTTTTCAACGTTTCTTGTTTGTGTAGCTGACTTTCTCCTGTCTGTACTAATCTCTAGCATTCGTGTGCTTGGTTATTAAGCTTTCCTTCTCCCCTAATTTATTTACCCTGTGGACTGGTATTGTAAGACTAAGACAATAGATTAGGTATTCTACTATGAAGATTGCAGAGTTTGCAGACCCAAGCAACCTATTCTACACTTGTATGTTGAGAAGACTTTTTCTTTCTTGCTCATGCTCAAATGACAAGAGAGGGACCATGGTTATGGTAACTCCCCCCAATGTTGTGTTTTATATATTATTCAGTATCCCAGCAGTTTCGATGACAGTACAGCATGGCAGGAAAGTAGTATAAGGATGGTCCCATTGCATTTACCAACCAAAACCATTTGGCCTTCATTGGCCAATTTATTCTACCCCTTTATTGCCCTTCAAATTACTCACAGTCCTCATCATTTCTCTGCCTCTCCATTACGGTTGGCTTGACTACTGGCTTTTCTAACATTGCCAACAAGCAGAATACTCAAAGTGATATTTTAGATTGGAGAGAAGATACTGCAAACTTAACTGTAGGCATATATTGTGGCTGTAGTTTCTTAAAAAAAATAAAAAGGAGACGTGTATCTGGCATCTAAAATGTGTAATGTTTTATCTAGCTGCATAGATCACCAGTGCCAGTGCCAGTGCACCAGATGATTTAGCAGTTGAAGGTGGAGTCTCTGCTGTGGAATGGATGGGCAGTGGTAAGTGGCCTTGTTTTTTATTGACAATTACTAGTATACCCACTGTATTTGTTTCACAAAGCAGATCCCACCCATCATCATCCATGACCTCACTGCCCATGGCATTTCACAACCCATGGGCCATGACCTCACCTAACTTCAACATGGTTCAATTCGCCACTGCAGTGTTGGCTGTGTAATGTGTGTCTTCTTCTGTTAATGTGGCATTTACAAAGCTTTCAATGGATTGCAAATTAAAATGAAAACAAGGTGTCTTTAACTTCCCTCCCAGTGCCCACTGAGTCACCTCCTGGCACCGCACTCCTTTATGCGTTCCTAAGTTCTGCCCCAGCCTACCAAAAACATTAAAAAAAACATTTTTGGCATGTGCCACATGTTATGGGAGAAGTGGTTCATATAGCTTCTCTCAAATGTTTCTCTTTTGACATTCATCAATTTACAGTTACAACTACAGTGACTGACTAAGCCTAAGTTTCGCCACAAGATGTTCAGAGACCTCCCCAGCACTATTCTATAGCAAAACTTCTACTGTTCCTACTCGGCCTTTTCACTGTACCTTACCCTGCAGCAGACTAGGGCCTGATTTAGATAGCGGCGGGTGAGTTACTCCATCACAACAGTTACTGATATCCCACCCACTGAAATCTAAATCCTATAGGATACAATGGGATTTAGATTTCGGCAGACAGGATATCCATTGTGACAGATTAACTCTTCAACCATTAGCTAAATCAGGCTCTATAGCAAGACTCCTTCCCATAATGCCACGCAAATCAGATCAATCTGTGTTTTTAATTTGGGGTTATGCTGCCTCCTTTCAGCCAGTCATTGAGTTTATATGAGGCATGTGTTTGTAAAATCATGTCCCTGTGACTCTCCTAATCACATCAAAAACTCCAATAGCTATGGGGTACCAGACATGTACTGCTGCTGTCCCACTATATAAATTTAAACAAGTGTTTACGCAGAGCATTGTTCATAATTTGTCTTTTTTTTCTTTCTTGAAATAGTCTGGTCCACCAGCACCACTGACCCGGCAGGAGATAGCAGGCTGGCTTCAGCCAGACGTTGGAGGCCACCCAGGCACAATACCAATGGCTGGTGGACGAAGAAGGTGAAGCACATGCCCTTACCCCAGGCCCCAGTTCTATTGTGTAGCCATTTTAGTTGTAGCTTCATACATGTTATTTTAGAAAACTAGGCCTGCCACTGTGCACTTTAGCCTAGACACATTTTCTTCAGCTTTATTTAATTATTTTAACAATAGCCACATTTACGGTCTTGTTTTATTTTCTCTATCTAGCTGTTCTTTGCCTAGGCCAGAACTGCGTTCTTAAACAATACATTTCTTTCACTCTGTGCTTTTCTCAAGGGTGCAGTAAGATAGGTTGCCGGCAAACGTGATACGCTTTGTCTTTAATGTTCACAGAAACATACACATTCTTACGTGGGGATCCTTTCTTAGAACATCAGCTGTTTTATTATAAAAACACTACTTTGATCCATGTATGTTAGAGGAAGATTACAGCCAGATGACCATGACTGTATGCTGATTGCTGAGTGCTTCACTGCAGCTGCTTATGTAGACTATAGGCCTCTTGCTCAGGTATGAGGGATGATGTCTTCCCAGGGGAACCTGAAGGGCAGAATTAGAGCTTAACATGTTGTGCTTTAACATAGCCTAGGTAGGGCTATTCTTAACGATCGTAGTGACAATATGGTAGTGTTATTTTTATGTTTCCCTCTCCTTGTCACAATTTTAATCCTGTCATGCTTCATCGCCCTCGTTATTGCAATACATGCTTTATTATCTAATATGCAGTCACTTCAATAAAACCTTATTGAACTATATTCTGCCTCTGATTGTCCTTGTATATATGAGGCTAATGTAACTGAGAGAAACGGATGAGATCTGAGTGACCACGATTTCCCTGAGAAGTCAATTGTGTTATGCGCTCGGTCGCCCAATCATCCCCACTCTTGGGAGGAGGTGAGGCACTGCTAGTTTAGCCAGAGCAAAACCCAGATTGGGCTGACAGGTGTCACCTGTAGTGGGTTCAGACTCAGTCACCCACAGTGCAAGTGATTCTTCCGCCCAAATCCAGTAGCCTCATTAGGATAATGAGAGCCTACGCAACATGGCCCAATTCTGCCACCCAACTACAAATGCCTCCGTCTTTCAGGCCATCAGCAGCTTGGAGTTGCCCGTACCACCACTGCTGCCCCCCCCCCTTCAGACCAACTACTCCTTCACTGAGTACTGCTTGAACTGGCGCACTTGGGCCGTAGGATGGCATGCCTCGAAAGCCCAGCTGCAACACCTGCAGACCCTAATTTAGAATGCCCTCTTCTAAAGCCCTTTTTTCGTTTTTTGTTTCGTGGGATGGAGTTTTGTTGGTGGTGAAGAGGGTGGGAATTGGGCAGAGCATCTTTGGTCTTTCGGACATTTATATATATTTTGTACATTGTCATTGGGAATGGGAAGACATTGTACTGTGAGAGGGGTGGGCCTGTTGTGGATGGAGAGGGTGGTAAGCACTTTCTATTCCTATTTATGTCTTAAGAATTGTTTTGATGTTTTACTTGAACTTTGCACTGATGCCTTTTCGTGCAGCCTGTCTTTTTAATCTACTTTCAAAGTATATGCTGGTTAATTATAGGTAGTTATACCCTTGTCATACTACCTTTGTAACAATATTCACAGTTAGGAGAGTATGCTGCCATTCCCTATATTGCCTACAGAAACCTAGATAAACAATTACTTATCTCATGTGCAGTAGACGTTAGTTATGTACTAACTAAACTAGCTCACTTTACCCCATAGTTTTCTTATTTCTTACCTGAAAAGAAGAAGTGATGGCTGCTCTCTCTGTCAATCTTCTAACACCTTACTGGGGGGTTTCCCAAGGTGCCTTCTTTATGGTAGTGCACTAACATGAAAGGCATCACAACAAGCGAGGTCCCACTCCCACTCATGTGATCTCTAACTGTAGGATTAATCAAAAGGATTATGTATCACAGGCAACTAAATTGAAAGGAAAAACACAAAGTTAGTGGGTTATACATATACATTTATATTATAGTTTTAGAAAGACCGAGGACAGACTACTACCACCAAGACACATCAGAGGATACCACAAATTATAACAGAAACTAGCTATAGCAAATTATTCTGAACAATGATGAGCGTGGAATTTAATGAAAACCAAAGTTATGAAATCCTGAAGTCAGGAAAAGTGTACTCAAAGTCCGTGGTCGACAAGGTTAAGCGTTAATGCATTGACATTCAGGAATGACGTTCTTATGCGTGGTTGGGTAAGTGAGGCTGGTGTGGGCTATTGCTCAGGTGCTAGAAGATCATGCAGTGAGTTGGTGCTGCATTTAACCACATCCACCCCACAATGTGTGTGATCCATTTGATGTAAATTAAGTCACACCTCAATAAATCACACAGCCCGGGTAAAGAGGGTGAGGGGTTTGATAAATGGATGGGAAAGGGGATATGAGGACATTTGTGACAAAGACAAACACAAGAATAATATCCATCAGAGCAGGATATCATAATCAATCTGTTGTGAAAGGAAATGAAGAAATGAGTATGACACAGTTCAGTTAAATGAATTGCAAACAGTCCATCTGCCCTAGAGACCCAAGGTATTAGATATCTACATTTCATGTCATCTAGTTTTGAAAAAATCTAATTATTGAGGAGTGAATTGAACCCACCCAGTTCTAAAAAGTATGATTGTTAAAAGAAAAATGATACTGTATTGCCAAATTGGGTGGTGCATCTGCATTCTCCTCGGGAATGTCCGTTCCTTTTGGGTGACTGTCTGAACTGGTCCGGTGCAGGAGTGTTGAGCTCAGCTTTTACCTTTCATTTGTGCAGGAGAGGAGAAATCCTGGTGGTTGTAAAACAGTAACAGTATTGTAGAGTCAAGGAGAAGGATAGAAGGAAGGTAAGCTTCATGAGAAGTGTACGAAGAAGACTCAGAAGCAGAGCAAAAACAAGAGGAGTTTCACGTTTGTCAGCAGTGTAGCACACACACTCCCTTCATTCCACATAGCTAAGTACTGGGCCTCAGAGACCTCATCATCATAATTTTCCTTTGAAGTCAATAACTCCCTACTTCTAGCTATTGAGGTAGTCCCACCCTGAGCTGTCCCATTCTTCTCCTGACTCCAAGTACCTCTGTCCCAGCCCGACCTGACCCAGCAAGATTGACCTGTAGTGTACTGTTGTTGAAGAACAAGTAGTGAAACAGAATTACAGTATTTTGTGTAGATTTGTATTTGTTAACTAAAGTGACTGGTCTGGTCTTTGAAAAACAAGTAAAAATGATTAGAACCTGGAGGTAAATTTTCGCTAAGTTTGAAAGGGTCAATCACCTTCAAGAAAAATGAGCACCTATCAGGTACTAAACATTACAATTCATAGAAATCAAGTTTACTAATTAGTTGAAGACCCTCCCTCACTGTCTGACACCACATAAATCACCAATTATCACTCACAGTCACGCAATACTATATCATCACTCATTAGTGCATTAGTTATAATTACCTCTTTTAATCCAAGTACAGCGGTAGTTACACAATTGTATCTTTGATGCAAGGAACACATTGGAATTTGACATTGGCATTCTTGTAAATCAATGATCTTCAGACATTGGCCCTCATTCTGACCCTGGCGGTCGGTGATAAAGCGGTGGCCAAGCCGCCAACAGGCCGGCGGTCTAAAATATGCAATTCACACAGGCCTAGGCCTTGCATAGCCACTCAGACACGCCATTCACTGCATAGAGAATAGTTTACTGGGCTAGCTGTGAGTACATACCTGTGGGTTGCTTGACTGTGTGCTCCATGTTGTCCTTCCTAGGCACCGTCCGCTGGGTTGGGCGAGGAGACGGATGAATCCCAGTCTCCTGTTCCTCTGCCTGTCCCACCCACACCATCAGACCAGCCTGCACACACCTCAACACCCAAGAGAAGCTCATCCAAACATAAGCACCACAGATCACGCAGACATTCACACACGCAACATTCCGATGCAGACATGCCAACAGTCACTACCACCTCTGTGACCCCCACCTCCTCGTCTCCCTCCTCCCTCCCTGTGACGTCTACACTCACACCTCCATTCACCTCACCATCAGCCAGTGTTTCCATCACCAGCACACCCTCCACTCCAGTCCGCACACGTGCAGTCACCACCCCCACTGCCATTTACACGTCCCCTGTGTCCTCTCCCACTGTGTCTGTCACCCCCTCTTCCACACCACACAAACGCAGCCACCCACCCACCCAACAGCCATCCACCTCACGACAGCCTAACCCTCCTGCACCTGCACCCAAAGACAGCAAACGTGACTCACCTACAACCACATCCTCTCCCTCCACTCCCATTCCCACTGTACCTACCACTCTCCATTGTCCCAAGAAACTCTTCCTCGCCACTGCTAACTTCTTTCCTGACCCTGAGCCCCCCCCTCCTTCTCGTCGGGGTAAGAAGAGCACCTCAGCCACCACCAGCCCTGCAGCCCCCTTGACAAGGGTGCAGGGGTATTGGAGCCCACCAGCCCGCATGTCTGGATCTTCGCCCAGCAGCAAGGGGACAGCCAGCCCACCCCCTGGGAAGAGGAGCAGAAGGCGGAAGGGGCGCCGCAGGAGCCCGGCTTCTACATCCCCCCCGGACACCACCCAGACACAGTCACCAGCCACAGCTCCAAAGGGAGGAAAGGGCCACAGACTCCCGACTAAGGAGGGCAAGGGCAGCAAGTCGGAGAGGTCAGGCTGCAGGCCTGCTGCCCAGGAGGAGCCCACCACCCCCATAGCCGCTGCCCAGAGAGGACCCAGCCCAGCTGGCCAGGAGGGCCCCACCACCCACAGCCCAGGTGGGCATTGAAGGAGCACCATCCCCGCTGCCCAGGAGGGCACCACCAGGCAATGAGCAGTTGGCCATAGACCGGCCGCCGTCTCAAGCACCGCTGAACTGGGCCCCGCCGTCTCAAGCACCGCTGAACTGGGCCCCGCCGTCTCAAGCACCGCTGAACTGGGCCCCGCCGTCTCAAGCACCGCTGAACTGGGCCCCGCCGTCTCAAGCACCGCTGAACTGGGCCCCACCGTCTCAAGCACCGCTGAACTGGGCCCCACCGTCTCAAGCACCGCTGAACTGGGCCCCGCCGTCTCCAGCACCGCTCCGCTGGGGACCGCCGTCTCAAGAACCGCTGAACTGGGCCCCGCCGTCTCAAGAACCGCTGAACTGGGCCCCGCCGCCTCAAGCACCGCTGAACTGGGCCCCGCCGTCTCAAGCACCGCTGAACTGGGCCCCGCCGTCTCAAGCACCGCTGAACTGGGCCCGCCGTCTCCAGCACCGCTCCGCTGGGGACCGCCGTCTCAAGAACCGCTGAACTGGGCCCCGCCGTCTCAAGCACCGCTGAACTGGGCCCCGCCGTCTCAAGCACCGCTGAACTGGGCCCCGCCGTCTCAAGCACCGCTGAACTGGGCCCCGCCGTCTCAAGCACCGCTGAACTGGGCCCCGCCGTCTCCAGCACCGCTCCGCTGGGGACCGCCGTCTCAAGAACCGCTGAACTGGGCCCCGCCGTCTCAGGCACCGCTGAACTGGGCCCCGCCGTCTCAAGCACCGCTGAACTGGGCCCCGCCGTCTCAAGCACTGCTGAACTGGGCCCCGCCGTCTCAAGCACCGCTGAACTGGGCCCCGCCGTCTCCAGCACCGCTCCGCTGGGGACCGCCGTCTCAAGAACCGCTGAACTGGGCCCCGCCGTCTCAAGCACTGCTGAACTGGGCCCCGCCGTCTCAAGCACCGCTGAACTGGGCCCCGCCGTCTCAAGCACCGCTGAACTGGGCCCCGCCGTCTCAAGCACCGCTGAACTGGGCCCCGCCGTCTCCAGCACCGCTCCGCTGGGGACCGCCGTCTCAAGCACCGCTGAACTGGGCCCGCCGTCTCCAGCACCGCTCCGCTGGGGACCGCCGTCTCAAGAACCGCTGAACTGGGCCCCGCCGTCTCAAACACCGCTGAACTGGGCCCCGCCGTCTCAAGCACCGCTGAACTGGGCCCCGCCGTCTCAAGCACCGCTGAACTGGGCCCCGCCGTCTCAAGCACCGCTGAACTGGGCCCCGCCGTCTCAAGCACAGCTGAACTGGGCCCCGCCGTCTCCAGCACCGCTCCGCTGGGGACCGCCGTCTCAAGAACCGCTGAACTGGGCCCCGCCGTCTCAAGCACCGCTGAACTGGGCCCCGCCGTCTCCAGCACCGCTCCGCTGGGGACCGCCGTCTCAAGAACCGCTGAACTGGGCCCCGCCGTCTCAAGCACCGCTGAACTGGGCCCCGCCGTCTCAAGCACCGCTGAACTGGGCCCCGCCGTCTCAAGCACCGCTGAACTGGGCCCTTCAAGGCAAGACCCGCTGAACTGGGCCCTTCAAGGCAAGAAGCGCTGAACTGGGCCCTTCAAGGCAAGAAGCGCTGAACTGGGCCCTTCCAGGCAAGAACCGCTGGCCCTTTGGCAGACGTGGCAGGGCAGGATCTGTCTCGGGCAGGGCTGCAGGATGTCCTCTGGCCAACATGCCTCCTCCAGTGGCAGTGGAGTCTGTTATGGACTGTTTGGACTATGGCTTTGCTCTCCCCAGGATGGCCCAGTGGGCAGGCCACCCACTGTATGGACTGTATGGACTGTGGCTTTGCACTCCCCAGGATGGGCCAGTGGGCAGGCCACCCACTGTATGGACTGTATGGACTGTGGCTTTGCACTCCCCAGGATGGCCCAGTGGGCAGGCCACGCACTGTATGGACTGTATGGACTGTGGCTTTGCACTCCCCAGGATGGCCCAGTGGGCAGGCCACCCACTGTATGGACTGTATGGACTGTGGCTTTGCACTCCCCAGGATGGCCCAGTGGGCAGGCCACCCACTGTATGGACTGTGGCTTTGCACTCCCCAGGATGGCCCAGTGGGCAGGCCACCCACTGTATGGACTGTATGGACTGTGGCTTTGCACTCCCCAGGATGGCCCAGTGGGCAGGCCACCCACTGTATGGACTGTATGGACTGTGGCTTTGCACTCCCCAGGATGGCCCAGTGGGCAGGCCACCCACTGTATGGACTGTGGCTTTGCTCTCCCCAGGATGGGCCAGTGGTCATGGTGTCCCCTCGTGGATCTGGCGTTGTGTACTCAAGTGGCTGAGGTGCCCCCCCTTCCCTTCCCCCTGAGGTGCCTGTCCTATTTTCTTTCTGATGCCCCTGCAGTGTTCTCTCCGTGGAGTTCTTGTCGTGGGACTGGGCCTTGCCCCTTTGCACAGGACCCCTGTGGTCCACGGACAGTGGTTGGACTACATTTAGTAGCTGTATATATTTTGTACATAGTTTATTTATTTATTGGGATTACTGGTGTCCATATTTCAATATATCTGCCCGTTTATGATCTCTTCTTTTGGTCTTTGCATTATTTCGGAGGGGGGGGTTTGTGGGTTGTGACAGTGATCTGTGGGAATGCATTGATGTGTGTGTTGTAGTGGGTATGGGTGGGTGGGTGTGTGCCGGTAATCTTTTCCCTCCCCTGTGTCGTAGGTGCAGTACTCACCAATGTCTTCCGCGCCGCCGGGCGTGCTCCTGGTACAGGAGCAGGTATAGGAGTGCGGGGATGACCTGCAACTCGGGTTCCATACTGCCGGAATCTCGCGTAGAGTGCGTAGAGGTGAGCGTTTTCCCGTTCGTAGTCTGTTTCCGCCGTGTTTTTATCGGCGGTGCTCCCGCCCCGGAAAAGGTGGCGGATTGGTGGGTCGTGATAGGGTGGGCGGTACATTGTCTGCCGCCTGGCTGTTGGCGGGGACCGCCGCGCTGTTTGTTTGTTCCGCCGTGGCGGGCGGAGTGTTAATGCGGCGGGCTGTGTTGGCGGTTCCCGCCAGGGTCAGAATTGCATATTTGGGACCGCCGGCCTGTTGGCGGCTTGGCCGCCGCATTATCACCGACCGCCAGGGTCAGAATGAGGGCCATAATGTTCCACTAGATACTTTTTTGGTGGCAAAAAAAAGAAGTTCAATGGTGAATAATGAAAAAGTTCTATGCTGGCATACTCAGTCAGGGAAGTAGACTTTATCCTCATACTCAGGTGATTATGACCAATCATGTTCAATCAATCAAACACGGATTTGTAAAGCTAGACTACTCACCTGTGAGGATCCCAAGGCGCTGGCTGAGGGAGGGGGGTGCTGAGGATCAGTTGAAGAGCCAAGTCTTGAGGTCCTTCCTGAACTGCGACAGGGTTAGAGACTGCCTGAGGTGGATGGGGAGGATGTTCCAGGTCTTGGCAGCAATGGAGGAGAAGGATCTTCCTCTGGCTGTGGTCTTCTGAGTGCGGGGGATGTTGGCGAGGGCCTGGCCAGTAGAGTGGAGTTGTCTGGGGGGAGTGTAGAAGCAGAGTATGTGGTTGAGGTAGGCTGATCCTGTGTTGTGTAGGGCCTTGTAGGCATGGGTCAGGAGCTTGAAGGTGATTCTCTTGTCGATAGACAACCAGTAAAGGTCTCTCAGAAGGGTGAAGGTGTGGCTGTGTTGGGGGCATTCGTAATGAGACGTGCAGAGGCGTTCTGTATGCATTGCAGTCTTTTTCGGGTCTTGGTGGTGTTTCCGGCATAGAGTGCGTTGCCGTAGTTGAGGCAGCTGCTGACGAGGGCCTGAGTGACTGTCCTTCTGGCTTCAGTTGGGATCCATTTGTAGATTTTTCAGAGCATGCGCAGGGTGTGGAAGCATCCTGATGAGACCGGGCTCACCTGTCGGTTCATTGAGAGCGATGAGTCTAGGATGATGAAGAGGTTGCGGGTGTGGTTGGGGGGGTAGGGGCATTTCCGAGGGCAGCGGCCATCAGGAGTCATTCCAGGTGGTGGGTGTAGAGCCAAGGATGAGGACTTCTGTTTTGTCCGAATTCAGCTTGAAGCAACTGTCCTTCACCCAGGCGTCGACTGCCTTCATTCCTTTGTGGAGGTTGTTCTTGGAGGTGGTCAGGTTGTTGGTGAGGGAGATGATTAGTTGGGTGTCGTCAGTGTAGGAGACGATGTTGAGTGCGTGGCTTCAGACGATGGCGGCCAGTGGGGTCATGTAGAGGTTTAAGAGGGTGAGGCTCAGCAAGGATCCTTGGGGATGCCGCAGCTGATTTCGGTGGCTTTCAAGAGAAAGGGGGAGAGTTGGACCCTTTGTGTCCTGCCGGTGAGGAACGAGGAGAGGCATTTTAGTGCTGAGTCTCGGATGCCGGCTTTGTGGAGTCGGGTGCGTAGTGTGACATGGGAGACCATGTCGAAGGTGGCAGAGAGGTCCAGGAGGATGAGGGTGACAGTTTTGACTCGGTCGAGGAGGGTGCGGATGTCGTCTGTGGCGGCGAGGAGGGTGGTCTCGGTGCTATGGTTGCTCCTGAATCCGGACTGTGAGAGGTCCAGGATCTTGTTGGCTTCCAGGAAGGCGGTGAGTTGTTTGTTGACTGCCTTCTCAATGACTTTGGCTGGGAAGGGGAGCAGAGAGATGGGCTAGTAGTACTTGAGGTTTGCTGGGTCAGTGGAGGGTTTCTTCAGCAGAGGGTTGATCTCTGCATGTCTCCAGCTTCCTGGGAAGGGGCAGTTTCGAAGGAGCGGTTGATGGTATGTTGGAGTTTGGGTGCAGTGAGGTTTTTGGCTTTGTTGAAGATATGATGGGGGCAGGGGTCAGTGGGTGCTCCTGAGTGGATGGTTGCCATGATGTTGCAGGTCTCATCGTTGGTGTTACTGTTCCAACGGAGGAGGGCAGGGGGGCGTGGTGACGCTTCCGTCAACGAGCTAGTGGTGGAAGTAGTGTGGAGGTCCTGGGTAGTGAAGCTGTTGTAGATGTCTATGATCTTGCAGTGAAAGTAGTTGGTGAGGATTTTGCGACGGAGTGATGTTGGTGGAGTCGGAGCTGGGATTGGTGAATTCTCTGATGATGGTAAAACATTCCTGGCTGTTCTGGGCATTGTTGTTGATGCGTTGTTGCAGGGTGAGTTTTTGATGGTTCTGATGAGCAGGTGGTGATGTTTGATGGTGCTTTTGAAGGTTTCGTGGTTTGCGGGGGTCTTGTCGGTGCACCATTTCTTCTCCAGATGTCTGCAGGGCTGCTTTGATTCTTTGAGTGCAGGGTGAACCAGTTTGCCTTCTTGACTGTGCCTTCATTGTGGGGTGTTTTGAGTGGGGTGAGGGTGTTGGCGCAGTGGTAATCCATTTGTGGAGGTTGTGTGCGGCAGTGTTGCATTCGTCGGCTGCTTGGGGGTGTGTTGCATTGAGGCTGGCGGTGAGCTGTGGTTCGGTGACTTTGTTCCAACTGCTGTGGGGAAGCTGGGGTGCGTGGTGGCGATTGATGGGTTTCCTGAAGATGAAGTGAATGCAGCAGTGGTCGGTCCATTGGAGTTAGGTGGTGTGGCTGACGGAGACGTGATTGCTGGCAGAGAAGATGGGGCCCAGTGTGTGTCTGGCAGAGTGAGTGGGTGCGGTGAAGAGTTGCTTGAGTCCGAGGTTGGCGAGGTTTTCGATCAGGATGGTGGAATTGTTGTTGATTGGGTTTTCCAGGTAGAATTTGAGGTCCCGAGGAGGATGTTGTCCTTAAATGCGAGTGCGTGTGTACTGGCGAGGTCGGTGATGGAGTCGCAGAACGGGGGACGGGGTCCTGGAGGTCTGTAGATGAGGGTCCCTCGGAGTGTAGTGTTGGGGTTGGTCGCGATCCAGAAGCGGAGTTGTTCCATGGTGGTTGATGAGTTTTCTGAGTGTGTGGATATGTGAAGGGTGTCTTTGTAGATGATGGCGATGCCTCCTCCTGGTCGATTGGTGCGGTCTTTGCAGACAATCTTTTATCTGCCGGGGATTCCTGTGACGATGTTGGGGGCCGAGAAGGGGTTGAACCAGGTTTCGGTGAAGAAGGCAACATCTGGGGAAGTTGAATCGAGGAGGTTCCAGACTTCGACAGCATGCCTGTGTATGGACGGGTGTTGATGAGGATGCAGCCGAGGTGGTTGCGTCCTGTTCCTTGGGTCCTTGGGGCGGTGCTTTGGAGGCTGGTGAAGTTGCAGTTCCTGGAGGTGAAGGATCCCTTGGTGTCTCTCCGAGAGGTGGAGTGGCAGGTGGGCGATCTACCGGTGTTGAGAGCGAGGAAGGTGCGGGCATTGTAAGAGTAGATGTTCCGGGTTCCTCCTCCTCCTTTGCTGTTTTAGGAACAGTGTAATTGTGTGGTATAAAATGTTTATTCATTTTGATCATGGTTAATCTCTCCACATTTTGAGGCAAGAGACTGGTCCTTTTTACTGTGAGAACTATGCCAGCTACACTGAACACACGCTCAGCAGACACATTGGCTACAGGACAAGCCAGATACTTTATTGCCAGCCTGCTAAGCTCTGGCCCCTGGTGCACCTTCCCATACCAATAAACCAATGGGTTTTGATCCACATAGACCTCTTTTGGGTCATCCAGATACTTCTGGAACATCTACACTGGGCTCGAAATGAGTGCAGATTATTCTGCAGGTGGTCAGTATGTTGCTATGTCTTCTTTTTTTTTAGAAACTCCTGCACAACCAGGTTTATGGAATGCGGCAAACACAGGACCTTGAAATAGTCACTATCCGCCATGGCCTTGACTATATTATCCAGATCAGTGACTAGGGGTGACTGTTTGAAAAGTTTCAGCACTCCGTCCATTATCCTTTTGTGTTGCTGAAGTCACCCTAAGTGGCCAATGAACTAAAACTAGCCACACTAGAACAGCCACACTGGCAAAATAGGTCCAACTTGGAAACTTCCATTTCGGGGATGGCCACCACAACTGCTAGAAATCCCACTCATTCCACAAAAGAAAAAGGAGGAGGTCCAGCGCTAACATTGTAGCCAGCTTCCCATTGTACAAATGTACCGTTAGGGGATTGCGGTCTTAGGGCCCCTTCTGCATAAACATGTCCTTAATAGTAGCCTGGATATTCTTTTCTGGGGGCCTCTGATGCAGGTGACTTTTGAGAAGTAGGAGGTGGTAGACTCAATGTGCGTCTTGGGGCAGTCAATGTATGTCATGGAGTCTCATCTGACTCTGAGTCTTGTGCTATTTTGAGGTCATAGTGCGGGATGATGCTGGCGCATTGCTCGGGACAGGGCTGCTTTGTATAAAGATGTCAGGCTCCTCTTCCTCATGACCTCCCACCATGATTGGACTTGGAGCTGATGTTTCCCATCTCTCCTCACCTTCACCACAACCATGTTCAGCAGTTTGTTTTGATGGTGGTTCTCCCACCGGATTGCGTGATGTTTTTTCATATGGGTTGTTTGGCCTCCAGTACCATAGTGTGAACCAGGCTTACCTTGACGAACACTCGTGTGGCAACTGGAGCATATTGCAATTTTCTCCTCCTGTTTGCTAAGCGTAAAAAAGACCCAAACTGGAGAGGCGTACTTTCTCATTGGCCAGTGCCAATGCCTGAAGAAGAAATGCAGGTCGGTGGGCGTGTTATTGATTGCCTCTCTGCAATGCATACTCCTACTGAGCTAGGGGTTGGTGGAGGTGTCAGCAGGGGCTTTATAAATATTGGAGCTGGTGGCGGTACCTGTCCCACATCACTGGGAGCATGTTGAATAGGAGGAGCAATGTCAGACTCCTCTGTGCCAGCTTCCATAACAATGACTGGCTTGTTGTTGTCATCCCTCTCATCATCCCTTTCCATCATTTTAAGGCTTGCAGGAACTTTTCTTTCCCCTTGCCAGTCCTGGCTTCTCCCAGTCTCTGCTGGGGTCCAATCCATGTCAAGATCATCATCATCAGAAGGTGTGCTTGCAGAAGATAGTAGAGTACTACCCTTACCTTTTTTTGCTGGAGATCTGGGAGCCAATGATTCTAAAAGAGAAGGTTCTTGATAGGCAGGAAGCCCAACCACCTGTTCTGCTCCAACGTCAGGAAGATTGACTATTGCTGGCTGCACCTGCTATCCGCTTTGCTCTGTTTCCTGAAACAATTGGGTACTACTTTGTGAAAGGGACAAATCCAATTCAATGTTACTGCTCGTCGGCGCTAGCATGATTGCAGTGGCTGCCTCCCTGACAGATATAGGCCTAGGCTTAGGTTGGGGTGGTGCTGTTGATGCAGGAATACTGTTCCCAGGTTCCTCCCCAGAGGCTGGTGCAGAAGGCACACATCTTCCAAAAAAAGTTGTGTTCGGCACACCAGTGGTGGAAATCTGCTTCTTCTCACTGGCCACTTTTTTGGCAGGACCTTTCCTTGAGGCCATCCTAAAGCTGTCAGTTGGCGGTCGCACTAAGCTGCAATGGAAGAGATTGTAAAACTGATGTCACATGTGTTTGGTACAGGCCTTCTGTTTGACAGTACTGTGGGTGATGTCTCTTCTTCTCTTCTTGTGCACCTAAAAGCAAACAAGCAAGACAAATGTTTAGTGAAACATGGCACAGTTGCATATTGGTTATTTAGGTAATAATTAGCAACAACTTATCCAACAATTTTAAAGTCAAACCACACCACCATACCATATGATTTAATTTCCAATCAGGATAACACACACCTTGCAGATATAGCTCTTTGTTTTATGTGCATCTATTCTAAAGGCGGCACCCGTGACAGTCAGGGAGGTGCATGGGTAAATTGAATAATCCTTAAAAAATGAAGGTTAGCGTGTGCCTACGGTAGGCAAGGTTATCCAGGGGGAAATGGAATAATCATTAAACAAATGAATGATGCTGATATGCCTGCAGTGCACCTACTCTATGGCAGGCAGGGTGTCCAGGAGGAAATGGAACCATACCTAAAAAAAAGGAATGCTGTTCTGCTGCTGTGTGCTTATGATGAGTGGATCAAGGCAAAATGCAAAAGAAAAGAGCAATATAAAAAAACAAAAATTAAAATAAAATAAAAAATTAAAATAAAGATTAATAAAAAATTAACAAATTAAAATAAAAAATTAAACAAATAAAATTAAAAAATAACATGAAAATAAAAAATAAAATTAAAAAATAACATGAAAACATTAAAATAAAAAATAATGAAGTGTTGAGGTTTGTAGGGGAGTATAAGAAACCTAGTGTGAGGCAAGGAGGTGCACATGAAAAATGTAAAAAAACCGCATGTAATATAAGGCACTGTTCATGATAATCCTATTCATAATATACATATACTAAAATGATGCTCAAGCATAATTTTAAACTGATATCACATCCATGCAAGCCTATGGCACCCCCTTGGTAGCTTGGCACAAGCAGTCAGGCTTATCCCAGAGGCAATATGTAAAGTATTTGTACAATCACACACAGTAACACAGGGAAAACACCACAAAAGTTTAGAAAAATAACCAATATTTATCTGAGTAAAACAAGACCAAAATGACAAAAACCAAACATGCACAAGCAAAGATGCAAATTTTCAAAGATTAAACTTCAATATAGTGCTTAGAAAAACAATAGCTCCAACTTGGGCTATTGTGACGTTATTGACAGAGTCGTTCTCAACAATCTGAAGTCACTCGCAAGGAGGACACGGCATTGGTTCCTTATTGCAGAGCAGGGGAACTGATGCGCTGTCAGTGTGAGGTGTCGATTCCTGACGATCCTGCGGGGTCAATGAATCCCGGGGGCCAAGGCGCACTGGGCGACCTCATGGGGTAGCGGTCACGCCACGGGGCTACAAGTGTTGTGGCGGAGTTCGGTGTCTTGGATGTCGGTGACACAGCATACAGGACTCACGGAGTCATGGGGTGTCAGTGGGGCTGCTGTGGCGTCGGGCCTGCGGTGTCTGTTGTGGTCGTCACACTCCAGTGGGGACTACAACTTCGGTTGCAGGTGGTGTAACGGAGTAGAGCAGAAGGGTTGGTCCTGAAGTCGTCTGGAGTCGGTGCACCTGGTTCTTCTTGATTTTAGGCCAGCTTTCACTCCCAAAAGCCCAGAAACTGGAACAGGCACCACCTGGTGAGTTACGGTCCACAGCAAGTGAACCTACAGTCTGGAAGGTGAAGTCTTTGATATTACTTCTTAACAGGAGGCAAGATCAGTCCAAGCCCTTGGAGAAACTTCACAAGCAGGATACACAGCAACATCCAGTCTTTGTCCTCTGTTAGACAGAAGCAGCAACTGCAGGCCATCCCAGCAAAGCACACACACCAACGGGGCATTACTCCACCTCCAGCTCTTCTCCTTGGCAGAGGCTCCTCTTGATCCAGAAGTGTTCTAAAAGTCTGGGGGTTTGGGTCCACTACTTATACTCATGTCTGCCTTTGAAGTAGCCAAACGTTAAAGGAAAGTCTCTGTTGTTCACAAGATCTTTTCTTGCCCAGGTCTGGCCCCAGACACACCCCAGGGGGTGGAGATTGCATTGTGTGAGGACAGGCACAGCCCTTTCAAGTGCAGGAGTCAGCTTCTCCCTCCCCATTCAAAACCAGGAAGACTCATCATGATATGCAGGACACACCTCAGCTCCCTTTGTGTCACTGCCTGGAAGAAAATTCACAAACAACCCAACTGTCAGTCTGACCCAGACATAGATTCCACAGGCAGGCAGAGGCACAGAATGGTCAAGCAAGAAAATACTCCCTCTCTAAAAGTGAAATTTTAAAACAGACAATCTAAAAACCACCTCGACCAAAAGATGTACTTTTAAATTGTGAGTTCAGAGACCCCAAACTCCAGATCTCTATATGCTACCAATGGGAAACTGCACTTAAAAGATATTTAAAGGCAGTCCCCATGTTAACCTACGGGAGAGTTAGGCCTTGCAATGCTGAAAAACGAATTTGGCAGTAATTCACTATCAGGACATGTAAAACACACCAGTTCATGTCTTACCTTGCAAATATACTGCACCCTGCCCACAGGGCTACCTAGGGCCTACCTTAGGGGTGACGTATATGTAGTAAAAGGGAAGGTTTGGGCCTGGCAAGTGGGTACACTTGCTAGGTCCAATTGGCAGTGCAAAACTGCACACACAGAGAGCACAGTGGCAGGTCTGAGACATGTTTACTGGGCTACTCATGTGGGTGGCACAATCAGTGCTGCAGGCCCACTAGTAGCACTTGACTTACAGGCCCCGGCACCTCTAGTGCACTCTACTAGGGACTTACTAGTATATCAAATATGCCAATCAGGGATAACCAATCATAATCACAATTTACACAAGGAGCACTTGCCCAGAGTGCCCAGAGTACCAAAACCAACAAAAACGAAGTCCAGCACACAGTCAAAAATACAGGACGCAGGGACAAAAAGATAGGGGAAACCACGCCAAGGATGCCATGTCTAACACTGCTCTTCCATCTGCTGAAATCCAAATGTCATTCGCGTTTTTCCCACATCTTGTTCTGATCCAACCCTTCTATTCTGCCTCTGAAACATGTTCATGCAATCTCTTGAGCTCTTTCCGTGTATCAGCTAAAACCTAGAGCATCAAAAAAGCAGTATCCTAGTCAGATTAATTTGTGTAAGCCCCATTAAATATGCAGGCCACAACTGCATAACATCATGCAACTTCATCAGCAAATATGTTTCAAACCATGACATACCCATTGTCAATTCTGTGAGCTGCATATTTAACCACTGCAACCTCTGTAGTTAACTGTGGTTCTTAAAGCAATTTTCTCACATGTTCCCTTTTTCAGATGGGAGTGCCAGATGAGGTTATGAAACCCCATAGCTGTCTGACGTTATATACCACATCAAAGATGTGCTGATTACCCGTAAATATAGCCACTCTTAATTAATTGGGTGATAGACACCAAGGTCTTGTAAGGGCAATCAGTTCTGCAATGTGTGCTGAGGTAACACATCAAAGCCATGAAACTTCCGCATCTTCTTGTACAGACAGTATAAGCTGCTCTCCAGGTACCTTCATTGGTTCTCAGACATGAGTCATCCACAAAGATTACATAATCAGGCTCCATCAAAGGTATATGTTTTATATCTAATCTGGGTTTGGTGCACAAGTCCATAACATCTAGACAATCGTGTTCAACCTCCCTATCATTCAATTTATTCTTAGGAAGGGGTAACAAAGTTGATGGGTTCAATGTCTGGTGTCTTTTTAAGGTAATATTATCCACTCCTAGTATTTGTTGTTCGCATTTGGTAAGTCTACTGTGTTTTCATTCTGGCAAGCAGGATCTGCATGGAGTGAGAGACCATAACAGTTAAAGTATGTCCCATTACTACATTTTCACATCTCTCTACACTGACACCAACCACCCCAACTGCCTTAAGGAAGCTGGGCATGTAATTGAAAATAAGCCACAGGTCTTCAGGAATCACTATGCAGCTGGGTAAGCACTGAGAGAGTGAAGCCCTTCCTCTCATTGCAAAACAGTTTGAACATCTTACTGTAATCTGGCATTTCTAGTGCAGGGACATGACAGAGACTTTCTCTCAGCTGTAGGAAAACTGTTAAGCATTTGTTGTCCCATGGAAGCAAATTAGGCACATCTTTCTGTGTCAGCCTCACTAGGGGCAGATGTAAGAGGCCCTAGGGCCTCCTTCCACCATATTAGCATCATTTTGTTTATGCTAATGTCATGGATGCACTTAACAACTTCTGGGGGGTTGCATACTAAGGTTTAGTGAGGGCACTGCCATGGTGCAAAGTGATGCAAAACCTTGCAGGAATTTGCATATTTATCAAATAGGTATCCAACATTTCCAGTATAGACTATTGCAACTCATTGTTCCTTGTTCTTCCAATGGAGCAACTTTCTAGGATTCAAATGTACCAAACGCATCTGCACACCTCCTTCAGGGCCTTACAAATTCAACCCTATCTCGTTGCTCACAGCACTTACATGATCGTCACTGGCCCCCACTGAACATGAGTTTCACCTTCAAAGCTCTCTGTGTCTGTTTTATAAATATGACGGGTAATCCGTCCACCTAATTACAACTGTATGTTATCCTGTGGCACTTGTAATAGGTTAAATAGGATAGCCACCACATTTTTAAAGGTGCAACTGTCCGCTAAACTCCAAATCAGGACCCTAGTCACCTCCTCATATGTTGAGGTCCACTTCTACCCACCTCTTCAGGGCAGCTTGTGTAAAAAAAACAAGACATGGTGGTCGATCTTTCGGCTTTCTCATTATGTCACTCTGGAACAACTTTTCCCTGCGCTTCACACTGTCCCTTCATATCTATTGTTCAGAAAACATCTCAAACCAGTTCTGTTCATTTCATGAACTGAATGACTTTTCACCTCTTATTGCTTCAGTGACTGAGTGCCAGGACACCTAGATGGGTAGTAATGAGCTTTCCAAATTTGAGTGTATTAATTCATTCATTTTGAATATATTATAAGACAGTTCTGACTTCTGCAACTGTAGAAAGACCTCAACCTGCAGCTTTATGCTTAACTGACATAGGCCCTCATTCTGACCCTGGCGGTTCTCTACCGCCAGGGCCAACGGGGGCGGGAGCACCGCCGACAGGCCGGCGGTGCTCCCTTGGTCATTCTGACCGCGGCGCTTTGGCCGCGGTCAGAACGGGAAAACCGGCGGTCTCCCGACGGTTTTCCACTGACCCTTAGAATCCTCCAAGGCGGCGCAGCTCGCTGCGCCGCCAAGGGGATTCTGACCCCCCCTACCGCCATCCTGTTCATGGCGGGAAAGCCGCCATGAACAGGATGGCGGTAGGGGGGGTCGCGGGGCCCCTGGGGGCCCCTGCCGTGCCCATGCCCATGGCATGGGCACGGCAGGGGCCCCCTAACAGGGCCCAACTAGGCTTTTCAGTGTCTGCGATGCAGACACTGAAAAGCGCGACGGGTGCTGCTGCACCCGTCGCACGCCTTCCACTCCGCCGGCTCGATTCCGAGCCGGCTTCCTTGTGGAAGGCGCTTTCCCGCTGGGCCGGCGGGCGATCTGAATCAGATCGCCGCCGGCCCAGCGGGAAAGTCAGAATACCCCTCGCGGTCTATTGACCGCGGGGCGGTATTCAGGCGGATTCCGACGGGCGGGCGGCAACCGCCGCCCGCCTAGGTCGGAATGACCACCATAGTCTACTTATATGATATTAAAGCTTCATTGTTTTATATTTCTCTTCCAGGTCAGAGTATGCAAACAGTCTATACTTTGTTATCGGGAAAGCTCATTGTCTACATCTGCAGAGAGTGTTTCTACTGCAGAGAGTATCCTATCTTGGCTAAAGGAGTGGGAACCTATTATACTTCAGTTGGCGAGCCCTGTTTGCCTTCCTGTGTAAAAAATATAGCTTTGTTTCAAGTCTAGCTTTTGAGGAACTGATTAGTAGGAATATTAACCATGGGTCTGATGTACAAAGCCCATTTGCAAACTCTGTGCTTCAAAATATCACAGGGTTTGTGAATGCAAATAGGCCTTTCTTTCTGTACAAAAGTCCTATTAAGAGTTGGAAAATTCTTTCAGACTTGTAAAATGACTTTTGCAATCACCCCCAAATCGCAACTATCATGAGTTACCAACCCCTGAGATGGGGTGGTTACTGACTCACAAAATGGAATGGGCCCTTTGAAGACCTCTTCCTCTTTAGGAATCATGTGGGCAGCCTCTCAGTGGGAAGATAGTGAACCAGAGAATCGCTGTTTGCCCCCTTGAAGTTTTCCAAACCCGAAAACTGTTTTTAAGAGTAGAATGAGTATAGGCTCTTTTAAGGAACAAGGACTGCTTTTACAAAAAAAAAAGTTGTCAGTTTTGGAATGCACTCATCTGCTGCCCTTTGTAGGCCATCATCCTCATGATTGCAGACAATCACAGGCAGTCAGAAACTGCTACCTGTCCAACTAATATTACTCAAACAGGTCGTTTTGCAGCCCCCTACAACTCATTATTCTATGAAGCGACCTAATAAAGTACTATTCCATTCACAAAATTGTGTGCAGAAATTCCAACCACTTTTAGTGAATAGAATAACAATGTATGAGGCTGTATATGTTTAAAATACTTAGCTACAAAATAATCATCAATATTGTTTATTTCAGGTAATCACAGTCATAAAACACACCAAATGACAAGAAAATACAATCTCAGAGTATAAATATAAAAACACAAATCACATTCTATCAGCAATTAGTTGCAATTGTAAAAATCGAGCTATCGATTCAGCATCCAATTTTTTTAGATCTTCCTTAACATTAACCTTATAGATTTGTATCGTGTTGAGTGTCAGGTTTTCCTATTGATTATCTTTTCTTGGGCTTGGTCCGCTATTAAAGTTAATACCTGCTTCTGCGGATGTGGGAAGATGACTGTGTCACACTTATGAATCATTTAGGATTTATCCAGAAAGCTAAACATTTTTTTGCAGATTTGGACTTTTAAAGCCTTGAGAAAGCCCCAGCCTCACAGGCACTGCCGGGGGTGGAACACGTTTCGCTGTTGAAACCTAGCACGAATAAAATGCAGGCCACTCTGCAAATACTATGGACTCAATAAAAGGATATTAAAACACAAACATCTGTGTGGAAGTAGATCTTTCCTCAACAGGATATTACAAACAGCGCTTTTGAGACAAGAAAAGATAATCAATAGGAAAACCTTAGCACAATACAAATCTATTTACAAGGCGGAGTTGGCCCAATCCCTAAGGAGTGTTCTAAGAGTTTTCCAAAGAAGTAAAACTACAAAAAAATTCTTAAAAGCACAGCTTTTTCTGAATTATTCTCACATTAGCCAAACAGTAGATAAAATATTCAGAGCTTCAAGTGTTGTCTGATCTCTAGCATACAACAGTTGAGTAAAATTTATTTTCTGTGTGATCCAAGATAAGCTTTACAAAAACAATGAGTGTGGTTTGATCTCTGTTTTACATGCTGGGTATCTATCATTGCCGCAAAAGTTCTTGCTTCATCTAATGCAACAGCTATTGATCAGAATAATCTCACATCTAAAGTTTGCATATAATTGCTTAGTTATTGGGCAAGCTAAAATGTCAAGAAAGGGCTTGAACAATGGTATACATTTGTGATCAAAAAACTTATCTGAGATACTTTCATGTTTTCACTTATATGGGTGTCCCTCCATCGAAAAGGACCACCATTTCTCTTTTAGTTCTGCATTGATGGCTCAATTGTAGACATTTACATAGCCTCTAAATCTAATTCGCACAACATCTTTTTTTATCTATGCTAACCAGGGGGTGTTTATGTGTTTGTTTAGTTTCATTAATTCTTCAACAGCAGTTCTATGTGGGCCAAGGTCATTTGTATGCCATAGTCTGTGCCAATTAACTAATGGTCTCAATTTCTTTATGTGAGAATTTGGATGCTGGACAAAATCAATATACAGTGGGAGAAGAAGGACACTACGTGGTAAGTTGACTAATGATTTTCGAAATTTGAAATTTGTTTTCCACTGTTGTTAGCTTAGTTTCCTTGACATAACCCTACAGCTCTGCCCCAAATAAGACAGTACTCAAGCTTTCCGTATCTATGGCCGACGAGACAGTTCTCAAACTTGTTCACTTATTGACATTACCATAAAGTGGTTTTGCAATTTAAGGGCACTTTTATTAATTTGGGGTGACAAACACTTTATAGTTAGCTTTGCACCAAATTAAACAATCCTTGTGTAGTTTGAGGGTATTGACTTAGTTTTTGATAAATTAAGCTCCTGCCCTCGTTCATTACAAAATATCATGAACCGATCAACAAGCAACTGTAATCCAGAGAGGGTTTTGGAAATCAGGAGTGTCATGTGCACTGTTGATGAGTCCATTTTTAACGTGTCATTGTAGGAAATATCTAGATATTTCACAATTTCATTTTTATACAATGTGAGTGTCAAGTATTTTGGTATGTTGACGTCTGCCAACATTCTGTTGGTGATCCTATAAACATAGAAACCATTACATGGGGTTCTCATGAGTCCAAATCATCAGGGGGTATGTTTAAGAAAAGTGGCACTGCACACAGTGGTGCAGCACCACTTTTCTTGTGCCCTTTAGCACCCCCCTATCGCCACCATGTGTGCACCATATTTAAAAAACATAAAACGCACCATGGTGCTGAGTAAGGGGCAATAGCGTAAACATTTTTATGCTATTGATGTACTCAGCAGGTGTAGCGCCAACATTTTTGCACTACTGTAAAATACATAGGGGCCCATTGTATTCAATGGCATGTCCCATTTTAACGCCTGCTCTGAGGAAGCAGGCATTGAAAATGCCCAAAAAATGACGCAAGGAAATCCCTTAGATTTCCTTGCACTATTTTTTCAACCACCCTAACGAGGAATGCCCTCTTTCCATGCATTATGCCTGGCGCAGGCATAATGTAGCACAAAGAGTTACAAAGTGGCACAATGCATGCATTGCGCCACTTTGTAAATATGCCACAGTGTTTTTGGCCTTCTAACGCCACATTAACGTAAAAAAAATGATGCTAATGTGGTGTTAGAATGGCGCTAAGGGCTTTTAAATATGCCCCCTGGTATTTTATCATGCCCCAGGGCCTTCGCTCTTGTTGTCTATTTGATATCTCTTAGAAGCAGTCCAAGAAAAATGTCCCCATTATTCACTGTTACCCATCTTTAACTGTAAATGCATTTTTTATCGCGATTACATTCTTCCCCACTGTGTTGTTCAAGATTCATTATTCTTATTTAAAAGAGGGACAAAGTTTATCTGAAGGGCTTCTTAGGTATATCAAACTTTATCTAAGTAAATTACGTTGTGGCCTCTAGGATATTGGCATAATTACCGAAGCCAGGAGTCTCACTGTGTGGTAGGGTCAAGTTAGGTCAGCCTTCCATTGACATGGAAGCCAGAGGTCACAACATCAAAGTTACAAGAGGTCATTTCATTGCATAAATCACTGTGCCCTCACTTAACTCCCCTAGCTGCCATTTCCCGCACCTGTCAGCACTGTTAACTTGAAGTGACGGCTCTCCCTGGAGGAAATGTCCATGTATGTCATCGGGTAACTAAGGTCTGTGATCTTTAACCTCTGTGGATGGACACAAATGACGAGGACTCTTCTGCTTCTACCTGCCGTGAAGCACATCCTGTTCCACACTATCTCCTTAGCCCCCACATTTACTCGAGCCTAGCCATATAGATGTGGAATGCTTTAAAGCGTACTTTCTGCTTAGGGTGAAGATATGTTTGTGTAAAGTGAGTGAGGCCTAGAGTACACGCCTATGTATGCCCTGTAACAAAACAAGTCCCTTGTGAGAGCTCTTGCGTAATGTCTGATATTCACCTCAGAACTATTTCTAAAATGTAGCTTGTTTAGAACTGTTGTGAAGAAACAGCTGTTGAAAAATTTCTTCCTCATCCCGAGTGTATATTTTAATTAATTTGTAAATACAGTATAAGTGCAAGGTCTTGAAGTTTTTCTTAGAAGCCCACCGCTGATGACCCTGAGAATGCTGATGTTGCTGAAAACCAAGGCTACTGAGTCTTGATTCCATCTCATGCTACCCTGCACTTGCCGTCTCCTTATTTCACACTTAAAAGTCCCTTTTTATTTCCTTTTTCTCATCTAGCACTTCTTTCTATATTTCTCTTTCTACTCCTTTTTACCTTTTCTGGCTTTTTCTCTCTTGATCTGGGTCAAAATCTGATGATTTAAGATAAGTCTTTGTCCTAAAAAATGAGTGCTGGTGCCCACTACCTAAAACCACTTGCACAAACTAAGCACTGCTTGACTATGGATCAATTTATTGAAGTACCTGGTTCTTAGCTGCTAACTACACGTTCAAGTTGACTATTTGCCCAACTTCCTATGAAGGATGGTTTATACATCTTTAACCTTGGATAAGCATTATTTCCTGCACCTGCAGATGATACTGGCTGTTAACTACCCTCCCAGCACTTACGGGCCCAGCTGCAGGCAAAGCGTGATTTACAGCCATTAGAGCCTGGTAGGTAGTGGCAATAATTAAATAAGCACTTCCCCACTGTGACAGCGTGAGTAGCCTCTGACTTGAACAACTCTATCATGTGCAGCACTCCCTCAAGCTGTTTTCTAGCAGTTGGGTTCACAGACAGCTGTCTGTGCTCCTCCCCGTTAGAAGGAGAGTTAAACATTTTCTAGATATCGCCTCAAGAATTTTAGATTCTATTAAGGACACGCAGACAAGGATTATGCTTTCTCTTTTCTTTACTGTGAAAAACAGCAGCCAATAAAATGTCACAAAACTTTAAACTATATAACCCCAGAGGCATAGCTTCATCCAATCAGAAAGTTCCCCAATGCTATAAAAGCTCCACACAAGATATCCTGTCCTGTTTCTTTGCACTATAATCATAACCAAAATTTAGTCAACATGAACACAACTTGAATACAACTGCACCAACCCATCCGATCCTGGAAGAAATGTCAGCAACTGACGCATCTAATATCCATCGACATCCAGGGCTAGAGTGCCTGAACTGTATCAATTCGTCTGACATAAGACCTTGAAGTTCAAGTAGATGTATTGGATGCCCCTGGCGCAAATAACAAATAAAAACTAATATCCACATGTATATAGGGATGGGTAATTTCTTAATCACTTACTACATTTTGCAATAAAATATGTACATGAAATTACATGCAGAACACATAGGCCCTCATTCTGACCCTGGCGGTCTTTGACCGCCAGGGCGGAGGACCGCGGGAGCACCGCCGACAAGCCGGCGGTGCTTCAATGGGGATTCCGACCGCGGCGGTAAAGCCGCGGTCGGACCGGCACCACTGGCGGGGTCCCGCCAGTGTACCGCGGCCCCATTGAATCCTCCGCGGCGGCGCAGCTTGCTGCACCGCCGCGGGGATTCTGACCCCCCCTACCGCCATCCAGATCCCGGCGGTCGGACCGCCGAGATCCGGATGGCGGTAGGGGGGGTCGCGGGGCCCCTGGGGGCCCCTGCAGTGCCCATGCCACTGGCATGGGCATTGCAGGGGCCCCCGTAAGAGGGCCCCTAAATGTATTTCACTGTCTGCTGCGCAGACAGTGAAATACGCGACGGGTGCAACTGCACCCGTCGCACAGCTTCCACTCCGCCGGCTCGATTCCGAGCCGGCTTCATCGTGGAAGCCTCTTTCCCGCTGGGCTGGCTGGCGGTCTGAAGGAGACCGCCCGCCAGCCCAGCGGGAAAGTCAGAATTACCGCCGCGGTCTTTCGACCGCGGAACGGTAACCTGACGGCGGGACTTTGGCGGCCGGCCTCCGCCGCCCGCCAAGGTCAGAATGAGGGCCATAGTTTACTAGGGCGGGATAATTCTCGCCTCTGTGTCCTTAATAGAATCTAAAATTCTTGATATGATAGAATATTTTTTATTCTGTGGCAAAACCGGAGGCTTTGGATTATGCTAGTTTAAAGTTTATTCTCCACCCCTGACACCACATTTACAATTGGTTTATGATAGAACACCTTAAAGGTGGAATCAGATGACCAATCCCCCCAGCCATGATATCTTCCAACCTTGCACCAGCAGAAAAAGCCTTATAGGCAATAGCTCCCCTAACTGAGTGAGCCCCAAAGAGAGTCACACCCATATCTGCTTCACCTAATAACCACCTGACCTAGTGGGCCAGAGTTGCTGCAGAGACTGGGCGGAAAGGTTTCTGTAAAGCAATGAGCAATTGACCCGAAACATCCTGTATGAATTCACGAGTACAGACTTCATAAACTTTGATACATTGAGCCACACACAACTTCTTATCATGCGGAAAAGATAGGTATGCAATACAATGTGAAGAAGTTTTAGTATGTCTTGAAATAGAAGACGACACCCCCGAAAGAGTAAATACTCTCCCTGCTAAATCCAAGACATGGACATCAAATACTCGTCTTCAGGAGAGTAATCATAACAACATCATCAGTTTCACAGAGAGTTGTTTACGTGAAAGATCTTCATTACAAGGTCAATTCTTAATAAAGCGGAGAATGCCATTGATATTCTATAATGTGGAATATTTTGGCTGAGGAGGTTTAACCTTACGAATGGCTTGAAGGAGCTTACAAATTAATGGATGCTCCCCCACTGGTTTCTCCTGAATATGGGGTTGCCCTCCAGAAATAGCCAACCGAAATTTTTTAATCGATAATGATTAAGCCTTGAGAGGTTAACCAGAAAGAAAATTCACTATTACATGAATTTATGATTCCAAGGGATCCAAACTCCTTTTACTGCACCAACATAGGCTTGCACATATCTTTTATGAGTAGAGGGGGCCTATGATTGTGATAAGAAAAACAATGCTGATTCCAAAACTCCAGGCATCTGCCAGCGTCTCCTGAAAGCCTCTATGCCATCAGTGGCAATTGACCCTGTAGAATCAGAGGATGTGGAAGCCCCAACGAATCCATCAAAAGATTCGGGCATTACGGCAACATCACTGGAGGCATGCATGAGAGAGCCATCGGCTGACAGGAACCAAGGCTGAGCCTTCCAATACGGAGTCACCAAAACCACTTCAACAGCCTGATGACATAGCTGTGAAAGAACCAACGGAATCATGACAAATGGAGGAAAGGCATACAGAAGAACCCTCCACCCAGGGTTGAAGAAAGACATCCGTCCCTGCTGCACAAGGGTCCGGTCTCCAACTGAAGTAAGTTGGTATTTGGGTGTTCAGCTGGGAGGCAAATAAATCTATGCAGCATCGCCCCCACCTCTGCCGAAATGCCTGGAAAATTTGTGGTTTGAGCTTCCAATCACCGATATCCTGAAGGAAGCGAGAATTCCAATCCACCCTTCTATTGGAACGACACAGAATATATTCTGCTAGCACCGAAATCTGGTGATTGCCAAAAATCCTTTGCAATCTCCACCAACAGGCAAGATCTGGTACCTCCCAGGTGATTTATATACCTGACTGCGGACACATTGTCCATTTGGAGAAGAATACAACATTGAACCTTGCATGTGGACAGCAACCTGATCACAAATACTCCAGCAAAAAGCTCCAAACAATTGATGTGATATTTCAATTTGCCCGAGGACCAACAACCCCCTGTCTCCACTGAGCCGCAATGGATTCCCCAGCCCCACCGGCTGGCATATGACTCTATCACCACACCTGGGACGGAGGTAAAAATTGCCCTGATGTTCCACATGTCCATGTGGAGAGCCAACAGGAGATCTTGATTCTGGCTTTCTCCGACAGCAATACCTGTTCTGAATACTGCAGGCTCTTCTGTATATGCAAAATCTTCAATCGCTGAAGGGCTCTGTAATGCAGAGGGCCCAGAAATATAGCTTGAACTGAGGATGCAAGAAGTCCCACCTCATCCTCAATGATATAGTCGGAGAGGCAAGGGCTCTCCTCATCTCTTTCTTGATTGTCGCCCATTTGGACAGCAGGAGAAACAGCTGAGATTTGATTGAGTCTATCTGGAAACCTAAGAACTCGATAATGTGAGATGGCATCATATCAGATTTCTTGGCGTTGATGATAAATCTGAGATCCTGTAGCAGTTCTAATTGAACTGTCCAATTGAGATGGCAAAGGAATGTGTCTCTCTCCTGTGCCATAATCAGGATAACGTTGAGGTAAATGATAAGTCTTACACCTTGTTCACTCAAATGCTGAACCACCGGACTCTGAAGCTTGGTGAAGCACCAAGGGGCCGAGGAAAGACCAAAGGGCAGTGCGGTGAACTCGAACCAATGACGACCCCACTGAAATTGTAGGGACCACCTGTGGGGTGTGAAAGATAGGCGTCTTTGAGATCCAACCGAACAAACCAATCGCCATTTCTTAAGATATCCGTGAGCAAGTGTATGTCCTCCATTTTGAAATGGTGGTACATTATCCAGGAAGTGAAGTGCTTGAGGTTCAACACAAGCCGAGAACCTCTGCGCTTCTTTTGCAGAAAATCGTACTCACGAACCCCGAGGATAAAACAGCATCTCCACTACAGCCGCTTTCTTCTGAAGCACAAACATCTCCTCCTCTATGAAGAAACAATCTTCAAGGAAAAAAGGGAGAGGATGGAGAGGGGGTCCTTTGTCATAAGAAAGCATAAAACTCTAGTTGGAACCCATGAACTGTTTGTAATACCCATGGGTCTTGTGTGACACTCTGCCAAGCAGTAAAGCAGTAAGAAAGTGCTGAATTCTTCTCCCCAAGACCACTTCTGAAAAAGGAATAATCCTTACCTAATATACTGGCTTTGGGAGT
Organism: Pleurodeles waltl; assembly: GCF_031143425.1. NCBI lineage: Eukaryota > Metazoa > Chordata > Amphibia > Caudata > Salamandridae > Pleurodeles > Pleurodeles waltl. The sequence goes on from NC_090440.1 coordinate 406,032,385, forward strand.
GGGACCACCTCCTCGATAGCCTTTGGAGGTACAGCCACAACCACCTCTGTAGTGGGTTGGGTAGAACATTGAGGGACCATAGGTATCACCTCTGCCTCTCTGAGTGGCAATTCTTGAAGCCTGGTAACCACAGCCTGGCGCTCCGCCTCTGCAGTGAATGGTATTGCTGTGAACGCGCTGGCTGGCTGGCTGGCTTTGCCCCCCTGCAGTTGTCTCCGGCCAAAATTAGTCAAGGGTTGAGTGAATGGCTTTAAGGCCTTTATTAGGGCGCAATTCCTCAGTCCTGCACATGATGACCAAGTGACTCCACTAGTCTCTCCTCCATTTGATGCTCCATGGGCTCCTCCTAAATGTCTTGAAACTGATCCTTCTCATCTGTGTAGTATGTCATAACCGTGCAGTTAGGAGGAAATGAGGAGGTTCAATGGGGAGGGGAAACCCTTCAGCAGGTGATAAACTGTTCAGGTAGGATGAATAAGGCAGTAATACAAATGTCAGGCCAGGAAATGGTGTTTGTGGAGGGAGCTACCTGGCAAATAACGATCTATTCTGAATAATTTTTTATGCTACAGAATTTTCCCCCGGGCCAGGCCCTCACACGTTTAATACAGCCCCATCAGGTGCTGTCTGAGACCAAACACGCTTGGGAAGACGCTCCGAGCTTGACGAGACGATTGGAAACTGAAAGTCTTCCGATCTGGCCCGATGCGCACTTGCATCAATCACAATAGAAAGAGGACTCTGCCCTCCAGTATATAATGAGGAGAGCGCTCCGCCGGCCTCGCTCCCGCTGCACTGCTAGTCCTGCACTTGGGATCGGTGATCCTAATGACAGCATACTAAGCGTAATACGCGCTTGGGATCGAATAACAACAAAATGTAATGAAATTCAGAAAAAGTTGATTAAATGGCATACAAGATATGAATAATGATGAGCACTCAACTGGCTGCTGCAGCAGCAGAAAAGAAAAAGGATGGACTCTTGTGTAAGGAGCTTCGGGAAATAATTCAGTGACAGCTGTTTAGTGTAAAAGGTCATTTATTAGGACAGGATTGAAATAAGCAACATAACCTTAACTTTTCATCAAAAACCGCAACTTTAATAACGCCCTCCCTTTAACATCTCCTCGCTCATCCTTCCCCTCCAAACCTTTATTTTGTTTCCATTCCCCTACACACTCCCCTTTTCCTTTCATGCCCCATTTGGTTCGTGCGTACCCCCACTCACATCCTTCACCTGCTTGTTTATTCCCTGGAAGGGTGGCCAAGCCTGCATCTGACTCACCACCCTCCCCCATCTACTGCCAACCAGCACAAACCCATTTGGCGTTTTGCTGCCCCACCCCCGCAGACACGCTACTGCAACCTCACCTCCTCACTTCTTATCCCTGATCCACATGTTTTCTCCCCACAACTCCCCAACCAACAGTCTCAAATTCGGTAAATAGTATGCATTCCCTAAAGTGGACAAATGTACACCATCACCTCTAAAAAGTGTCTCATCCTGCTCTGTAATGTCCTCGTGCTTCAGGATTTTTATCCCTTGTGCCCAACAAAAAACTCTCATCGCTCTGTTAAGCTTCCTGCGAGCCCGCTCTATGGCTCCCTGTTTGGCTGCCCCTCTCCACACCCTACGAGGTACAAATTCTGTCCACACCAGGCATGTGCTGTGCAATTTCTATTTGATAATTTCCAAGTCTCTCTGCATGTGTTGCAGTAGCGTGAGTCCTGATAGTTTAACAAGATCATTCTCTCCCAAGTGGATGACTAACAAATCTGGACATCCCCAGTTCAATAAGTTAGATGTGATGAATGGAAGCAGGTTACCCCACAGCATGCTGCTCTTTCCCCACCATAAGACCTCATGCCATTCACTGGAATGTCCTAGGGCCCGACCATAAATTTGCTTCTCTGCGAACTTCGCTGCCCAGTGGATAAATGAATGGCCTACAAGCCACGTGATCATCTTGCCATGGGGTAGACCATACGCATCTCCTGTAACGGAAAAAATAACTGTAACATATGTTTGCATAACTTACCACCACCCCCCCTTCCACTGTTGTCGTTCCCTCCCTTTCAAGGCCTCACATAACGTTCACAGCACCGTGACTTCCAGCGCCCTATTGCCTTGATCTTTGCCCAATCCCAACCCAAATGCGCTGCGCCCGTAGCTGCCCCGATTCTGAACGAATGTTTGCCAAAATCCATGGCCCGGCGGCCAGTCCGTCCCAGCACCATCCTCAACGTGCGTAAGAGCTGAAAGCTGTTAAGCTTGGACCCGGACCTGTGAACAAACACCCCAGCTTCCTTATTCGAATAACTCAAAGATTGAAACTTCATCCATTCCCAGACTGGGCAAGCCAAAGCATTGCCCCCTTTCTTCAACCACACCCACTTTCCTCTGCCTAACTGGTCGGTCTTGGATCTTCTAAGCCAAATCCCCAACCGTTCGCCATGTAAGCAAACCTCCCTGTACCGTACCCCTATTGCTGCTCCAACCTCTAAAAGTTCAGACACCCGAAATGTGCCAAAAACATCCACACCATGCATAAGCGGAACAGTGCTAACTCATATTCGTCTGCGCAACACACCGGCAGCACATGCAGCAGCTCCAACAACAATTCAAAACTGATATGGCCACTCTACCCTCGGCTGATCTAACCCTGCACCAACCTTTTAACATCTTCCCCAATAAATCATTTCTGGCCGGGTCGTGATCGAAAAACAAATTCCCATAGAATGAAACACCCGCCAGTTTACCACCAATTGTCACCGCTGACAAACCTTTCTGTATCATGAACAACACAAAACGCAAACCGCGACGCTCTAACTATTTGCCCTGCTGTAGCCAAAAATTCCCTGAAAACCACTCAAATTATTGAAAATCCAACCAGGCCAGCTGGTTACTTCGCCGAGTGGATTCCGCTAACGACCACCAGCCCAGTGATCATCATGCCCCCCACTCCCAAATGTCTGCCGGGACTGCTATCTTGCTCTGCTCTGCTCCTGGCGCCAGGTTGCGAAAACGCTGCCACTGTGAACGAGACAGGGAATCCGCAATCTCATTGAATACTCCTGGTATGTGAGCAGCTTTAAAAATTACATTCAAAGATAAACACTGCAACATAAATTGGCGCAGGAAGCGCAACACCCTGAGCTCCCTTGCCTTCTGTCTGTTAACCAGTTCCACCACTGTCATGTTGTCCACTCTAAATATGACTTTCCTATTTGCTAATTCCCGCCCCCATACTGCCAATGCCACCAAAAGGGGAAAAAATTCCAAAAAGGCGATACTCCTCCCTTGTTGCAGCCATTGTGTTGGCCACGGCTCTGCGCACCACCTGCCGTCCCAAAACACTCCAAAACCCTTCGCTCCTGCCGCATCTGAAAATATCTGTACCTGCCATACTGTCACCTGATCGCAAAAGAACATAGATACCCCATTGACCTGCCTCAAGAAGGTTTCCCACACCTTCACATCTTCTCTCAGACCCACTGACACTCGTACTCTGTGGTGTGGCATCACTGCTCCCGACACAGCCAGCCCCAGTCTCCTGCAAAAAGTCCTACTACCCTGACTACCCTGCAAGCAAAGTTGAGATAACCCAACAACTTTTGTGCTGTTCGCAAATCAATTTTCCGTGCCTCCTTCACTGTCTGAAAAAAATTCCAGCATTTCTTTGACTTTTTGTGTCGGTAGTCTGCCTGTCAAGGTAATGGAATCTAGCTCAATGCCCAAAAAAGTGAGTACCATCACAGGTTCCTCTGTCTTTTCCGGGGCCAGCGGCACCCCGATATGGTGCGCCATATCTTGAAAAGTCATCAAAGCCTTCCCGCAAACCCCAGAATCGCCCGACCCTACAAACAGGCAATCATCCAAGTAATGGGTCACCGCATAATGCCCACTGAGCTTGCAGAAAACCCACTGCATAAAAGTCTGGAACAGAAACCTTTGTTAAAGTTCCTGCAAGCTCCTGTTGTGTTGGTCGAGGTTCTTTGCCCCACGCCCACCCCTCCCGGGGCGGGACGTGCCTGAAACGGCATATAAACCACAGGCAGCCCACTGGCCGTATGGGTAGATGCCGTGGATTGCGACGACGCCATCCATTGCATCCATAATTCTGGATCTACGTCACCCCAAGGTTTGTCGGGATTGACACTCACACGAGCCCTGAACTCCTCATCATAGCTCAACCAGGCAAAACCCCCAAAGTGCGTTTGTGCTTTCCGAATAATGTCCATATATTTGAACATTGCTATGGCCCTGTCTGGGTATTTCTCGCAATATATGCTCGCGAAAATCAGGAATGCCGATGTCCAATTATCCATTGTAATTGGTACCCTTGGCCTACCGGCTACTTCCCATTCCTCCTCCTTGGAACCCTTCTTGGCCTGTATGTCCCTATGTAAGAGTTTAAAAACGTCTATGTACTCGTGTCTCCATATTCTCGACTTTGTTTTATCTGCCACATGCGATTCCAAGGGCCTAGCCAGACCCATATAAGGAAGCCTCTTTTTGTGCCCTCCGTTCTCTTTCTCCACTGCCCCTGTCTTCTCCCCGGTTACCTTGGCCCCACTGTCACCTTCAGTTGAAGCACTGCCTTCCCCTTTTCACTGCCCTGTGTGTCTTTGTCCGATAGTGCGTCAGGAATAGTACAGTCCCCTACCCCAATGGACTTCCATCCCGGAGCATCTCTGCCCCCTACGTCATCCCCCCAAACTGACCACCATTGCCCTTTACCTCTTCCTTGTGATCCCACAGGCTGTGAAACCTTCCGGACCCCTCGGCCCGTGCTTGTTCTTGCCTCCCTTTGTGTTGTTCTCCGCTGATCGCCCGGTCCTGCCAAATAGAAGCGGAAAGAGGGGTTGTGCCACTCCTGCGTCCTCTTCCCCTCCCTCTCATGCTGCTCATCTCTGCCTCCCGAATCTCCCCCTCCTCCCATTCATCCAGCTCCTCCTCATAATCGAGCTCCAACACTTCATCTTCGACCACATCCATTCTTTTATCCACACCACCACTCCTCATAATGTAGTTAGCTGAAACATCCTCTTGACCCTCATGGCGCCCACCATCTCTGTGGAAGCCCCGATCCTGCGGAGTAGAGAAGGCCGCCGAAGTCCCCTCTAGCACTTCAGACCAATGTGCTGGGGCCGTGTTGCGCCCCGTTGGCGTCGCCTTCTTTCTGCCAAACTCGTGTGTTGGCATTGACCTTCTGCGCCACTCGTGGCCGTGTGCACCACTGGCTCCCATCGCGCTACCTAACCCACAGGCAGCACCAGCCTCCTGGCCCTTACTGTTCGGTACCCAGACCCAGCTACCCTTGCAAGCTTCCTGTAGCACATTTACTGCACTCCCGGTGCTCTCTGCTGGCGTCTTCAGTTGCCGGCCGTATGGCGCGGCCACCTCCTGCTCCATACATAATTGGGCCCACCTATCTTCTGTTTCTGCTACTATGCGTTGCTCCCGGATCCTGGCCTCTAAATCCCATGCCTCACTCATGTCCAGCCTGTTGGCTTTAGGGGCCACTCAAGCCCGGCCCTGTAAGGGGCTCAGACACTCCACCCCCGCTTTTTTATTTTGTGCCTTGTTGGCCTTACCTTTTGCTGTGCCACCCCCTATTCTGGGGCCCTTTCCCTTCTTTTTCGCTGTCACGGGGGCCCCTGCTGTATCGGCCTCCCTCTGGGGAGGGACAAGTCCATATGTCACATTTCTATGTTGGGGCCCGGGAGCCACTGCACCACCACCTCCTGTAAGGAGGCCCCTTCCCCTAAGGGCTGCTCCTGTTGCGCCTCACCGCCCCCCTCCTGTTGTTCTAGTGCTGCCCCCTCCTCCGTAACCTCATTGTCACTGGTGGGTCCTTCACCTTCGTCCCCCTGGCTGGAGGGGGAGGCTGCACCCTGCGCCCACCCCGCCGCTCTTTTGGGCTTTTTGGCCCTTTCGGGTGATGTACAGGCAGCTACCACTGCCGCTACCCGGCCAGACGCACTGCACGTCGGCCGCACCATTCCCACCCAGGCCTGGTCCAGGACCCCAGGCCTGAGGAGGTCAGCCCGTCCAGCCTTACCCAGTACTCGCAGTGCGGCCCCTACCGCTTCTGCATCATGGCTAGTTGCCATGGTGCCAGGCGGGGGCTCACTTATTTTACAAAAATGCCTGTTACCTTATCTATGGCCTCTACTGGCCTGACAGGAAGATTTTCTCTGAGGCCTAGGCGGCCGTCGCGCTGCCACTAGCGCGCGCCGCCTTTTAATATTTATACTTGGCCCCCTAGCTCGACGAGCCTGTCCCAGGCGCTCGTCGGCCTTCTGCGCACCAAACAAAAGTGTTACTTTTGCCGGCAAGCCACAAAACGCGGCTCAGCAACAAGCGCACGTGTGCGCTGGCGGTAGGGCGCCTCGTTTATGAGAGCGCCTGCCACAAAAACGAAACCCCAAACTACCGCCCTCGCAGATGCGACCTGGTAAAACTGCTCGACCCCCGTAGCAGTTCCAATAAGCAATTAGGCTCCACTGGCCTTGCCCACTTACACTTGCCTGCCACGCTGTATTCCCCCAGGGACCGGCCAAACTAACTGCGTGATGGGCTGCGCGGAAAGAGGCCGGTCCCTTCCCCCACACCCATTTTATCCCCACCCTCTAAACCCACCCCCACTTACCTGTGGACCAATCCTGTCCGTGCGCCGTCACTTCCCCTTCCCAAAAGAGCCCGTGGGGAGACTAGAGCGGCGCTCTTACTCTCTGCGGGCCCCTCCATTCATAGCGTTGGGGAACGTTATGAATGGATTAAGCTACATCATTTATTTGTGCTTGTGAAAAGCTAATCTGTAACCTGCATGATCATTACTCACATGATTTACACCCGATTTACACATATTTTAAACCTGACTTTACACTTGAGTTAGACATGACCTATTTGTTTCCACAGATTATTTCATGCATTATTTTACGTGTTGTTTTATATTTAGTAAACTGAATGAACATGTTTTTGTTCAATTTAATTAGCACATGTGCATCATGACATTGTCGTTAGTAGCCCTAGGTGCCTTAATTAATCTTGAAATCAACATTGTGTTTCTGCTTGATGTGCATGGCTCTTCTTCAGTTTCAGGCATTAAAGTTATCATGTTTTAATTTAGTAATGGTATTCTTTGTTAGCTCATATTTTGAAGGTCGTAGAGTACCCAATAACTAGTGTGGACAATGATTCCCATCACCTGCAGGACTGGAGGAAAGGAGGTGAATACTTTTTGAGATATTGTGAAGTTCAATATGATTTATGATGAAGAAGTTGGCACTGTATTATCCGTGATTAGGCGGCCGACCCTAACTAGAGAGAGAACACTGGGTTTTCATTGGTTGGTGTTTGGTGGGAATTTGAAGAGTGTTTAACTTGGATGAAATTTTAAGTTTTAAGTGTGCGAAGCTAATTAGTTAGTTAGATCACTTGCCCCTGTCCAACTTTGCAGGCAGACGTCCTTTCCATTCTCTTGAGACCGATGATCCTTATTCTCTTGCTCATAAAGTTACTTTTGAGAGAAAGTAAATTCCTATTCATTATGCTTGGAACCTTTTTTTGGTTCTTCTTTCAATGCTATATTTGTTTGCAGATGTTGCTTCTGAATTTCCCCATCCTGCTTAGCCCAGCCCAGCTTAGTGTTAGGTAGTTTACCTTATGGAATTGAAACTTTTCTTTGATTTATATATGTTTCATTTAATAACACGATACTCAGATTTACTAAATTCAGTTACTTGGATCATAGTCAGGTGAATTTTGATTTATCCTTAATTGATTTGATTGTAGACTGTAAATTTACTATTTGTTATTAAACATTTATGGTTTGCAAATTACGCCTCTCTGTTGTTACTGTGGGGCACAATCTGCTTCAGTGTCATTGCAATGTTATTGGATTTGTGAATCCAGCCTCAGTTCCAGAAAATGGTCCATCCTCATGGACATAGCAGAATTCTGAACTTTCATCGAAATTGCATGGTGAAAAGCAGTATAGAGGGTGGTGGAAGCAGCACAGATGGTGGAATGAAGCAGACAGGAGCAGGAGACGCACGCAGGAGAGTCGGGGAAGCATTACAGAGTACAGGATGGGACGCACATATGTTAGAGAAAGTAACATGGAGTAAGGGGGCAGAGAAGCACACAGGTGAGACACTACAATGTGGAGCTGGGGATAGAAGTACATGGGCCAGAGAGAGCAACAAATGGGGGCGATGAAGCATGTGGGTGAGAGAGAGCAACATGAGCACAGTTTGTGGCGAGAATATAAGGAAGACAGTTGGAAACCACGTGCACTCTAGAGGAGTGCTTAAGCAAAAAGCAGTTCCCTAAAAGTGAGCGGTGGAAGGACACAAGTGAATAGTCTAGTTCCCAGTCCCAGCTCTCTCCCTTGCTGTCCGCCCCTGATCAGCTGGGTTCTTGCCCTTCTTGTGCTTCTTTTTTCCTACTTCTGGTCTTTGCCCATTGTGCCTTTATCCTGTGCACTAGTGTGTTCCCTTTTGTGCCTGCTGGTGTCTTGTTTTCCCCTTCCTTTTTCTCCCTCCTTTCCTCCTTTTTCTCCCTCCCCCCATTTTGCTGCCACCAGTTTTCAACATAGCGCTAACCCCACCTACCACCACCCAGCACCCCTTGCTCCTCCCAGGACCTACTTAATAGAAGCCACAGCACAACCCCATTGAGCAAGTCCCAGGCCCAGCAATCTCTCTTGCTGTCAGCCCATGATCAGCCAGATTCTTGCCCTCCTTGTGCCTTGCTGTTTCCTTCTTTTGGTCTTTGCCTTTTGTGCTTTTTTCCTTTGCCTTAGTGCCATTCCCTTTTGTGCCTATCTGTGCTTCGTGACCTACTTAATGGAGGTCACAGCGAGGACGTATTTCTGCTGCATCAAAGGTGCACTAAAAGTGAAGCCCGTCTGCACCTGTCGGCACCTGGACCGTGCCCAGCACCAGGAATACTGGTTCTCCTACACCCAAGCAGCTACACTGCTGCTGAACTCTGAGCCCTGAACCACAGATGGCACAGCAACAACTAGTGTTACACGGCCCCTCAATCAATGGTAGAACCTTTCTCCTGCATCCACTGCTCCTTCTCCTGCATTATCAGATTGCCCACCCACACGCCATCCACCACGATGAGAACCAAACAACACAACGCACTTACTTCACAACAACTTGCCTGCCTCCTCCTCAACACATGGTCGTTTTGCAAACATGGCAACGAGATCTGGGACTTCATCACTACCCCCTCGCCTGACGTTATCTTCCTCACTGTGACCTAGTTTACACCTGCATCTGTTCCCAATGTTGCCATAACAACAACCAATGTGTACAAGATCAAACACTGAGACCGCACCAACAAAACTGGAAGAGGGATCGCCATCATCCACAAAGGAAACATACACTGCACCACCGAGACAGAAGACACCATCCAGATCAAGGAACACTTCAACTACAAACTCCTAACAGATGAAAAACTACCATCAGAAACACCATTACCTACAAACTACCTGGACCATGCCCCAGCTTCTGCACTGTCATCCCTGACTTCATCGCCCCTCTTGCCATTGACTCCAAAAACGACATCTTCCATGGAGATCTAAATTTCCACCTCAATGACACCAACACCGCCAGGCTCCTTGACAGCATGAATAACATTGGACTCACCCAACTCGTCACTGACACCACCCACAATGCACCTGATAACGCGTCCCGTCTTAGATAATTTAATTAGTCTGGGACTCATTTTAGGCCAATGAATCTTTTGACCCTGATTGAAGACACCTCAGGACGAGACAATTAATCAACATAGCAATCAATAGATCAATAACATCATCAATATTCACTAAAGCAAATGGATTCAATTTGGATAATGGCATAAGTAAGAATCAAAACACACCAAGACCTCTCAGTCGCGAATAACCACACGGATTTAGTATGATTTATGATATTTATTCCCTATTGATTACACCTCTACGAGTAAGTTTATTAGTCTCAATACTACGTAGAAAACACATCTACACGGTAATAATATGGCAACTCGAATAGGACTTCATCAATGCAAAAATCATAAACATTAGAACAAAGCACGATGTCAACATGGGTTAATCTTAGCATAGTATCATTAGCGCATTATTCAACAAAGCATAGATTCCGTCATTTGTCTATTTGCGTCCGTTTAGTGAATTCCTTAACTAACCTCGAATTAGCATTAGCATGTTGGGCTTCATGCAAAACAATTTAGCAACAGGAATTTCAAAAACATCTAACTATGGTCTCTATCAAAAGATAGCAGTTGGTACCTAGAAAGAAAAGGCAAACAGACAATCACAATTTCATCATCATATAGTTACCCTCCGTAATGAGTCAGCATACAGAGTCAGTCTTCATCCTCAGGACATCAGTTGATCCACCATCAGCCAAGAAACACAGCAAAGTTCAGCAAGACGGGGCAATAAGGGACACTTCCCTCATAAGTAGGAAAAGTATGAATCGGGCAGGACAAAGATAAGGATGGTTCGAAGAATTAAACCGCAAAGTCTTTAAGACAGAGTGACAAAGTGTCTAGGCAATAGCAAAGGCACGTAGTGGCTATGGCAAAAGAATGGCATATAATGGCTGATTTCCCCTTGTGTCCAAGAATTATATCGATCTTGTTGTGCAGTCCCCTAATTTCCAATTGGGCAAGTTTTGGTGCACCATTATCTCTATCCAATGGTTTACTTGTCGCCTCATTAAGATTGTCACCTTAGAACAGTTCTCATGTAGTTTATTGGCTTCTGTAATTGACGTCTCCAACGGGTAGAATATCAGGTACAATTTCATGCTCGCGGTCCTCTCACAGTCCCAGTCAGTAGTTCCATTGTTATACCCGTTCAGGAGACCTTGTACCTGTTGCAAGTTTACATTGTTGCATTCGGCAAGAATGTCTCCTTGAGCAAGTTGAGTCTCATGAGAAAGAATTTATTACGGTTACACACATCTTCTAGTCTTCTGGAAAAGTACGGCTACATGTCCTTCAGCAAGTCAGCACATTGCACGTTAGAAAAACACATTTAATATGAAACTGGACAGCTAGTGCTAACTAAGGCCTAGTGATTAATTCAGCAAAACCTTAACATATAACTCTTAATACTAATACAAATCATACATTAGTACATTAATATTTCATTATTAGTCAGTTACAATTATCATTGTATACGTTGATGGCCACTCCCCGTGGGCACATTTCAAACACATGTTTAGTAAAAGCACATTAATATAATTTCTATGCGGCATCATTATGCATTAATTCGCAAACTTTTCATGTTAATTTTGATTATAAAACTACACTCCAACACAACCACAATGCAGGACACACGCTGGATCCCATCTTCACCTCCACCAACAGGGTCAAGTACAGCCACATCACTGAACTCACCTGGATTGACCATTCCATTGTACACTTCAACATCTCAAGTCCATGCACCGCCAAGGCACTTAGCGCCCACCCACCACAGCTGGAGCAAAGTATCAGAGAGCCAATTGGCCAATGCCCTCAAAACATCATGTCCTAACCCAACATCAAACCTGGACCAAGCAGTCAAAAACTTCAACTCCTGTGTCCCCAACTCCACTAATATCATTGCTCCTTCCAAGAACAGAGACACATGAGATCTACCAAGATGAGACACCAAGGAAGTGAGAACAGCAAAACGCCACTGCAAGCAACTGGAAAGAAGATGGACCACAAGCAAGGGTGCCTCAGGCAGAAGTACCTTCAAGACCTTACTCAACCTCTACCACCAGCTACTGAAAGAGACAAAGAGGAAAGCCCTAGCAGACCACATCGAGTCCAGTTCCAACCACAGCAAAGAGCTCTTCAACTTTGTTGAGAGTTCACCAACCCCTCTGCCACAGAAAACAGCATTGTCCCCTCCCAAGAAATATGTGACAGACTCACCAACTTTTTCCACAACAAGATCACCACCATCTAGAAGAACTTCGAACCCCAACTCAAATCCTCAGACTTCTTTCACCTTCACATACTCACCGAAAACAACAAGAAGGACTGCAGACTTACCCCATGGGCCCAGCTCACCCCCAGGAAACCACCGCCATCATGTTCTTCATTCATTCAGATGCCCCACGGACCCCTGTCTGCACTTTCAGCATCAGAAGCTGCAGGATCAGCAGTGAGCTCACCACTCGCTTCAACTCCTCACTTGCCACTGTCAACTGTCCTGAAGAATGGATACACGCATGAGTCAAACCACTCCTCAAGAAGCCATATGCTGACCCGAGTGAACTCAAAAATGACAGCCCCATATCCCTTCTCTGTTTCCCTACCAAAGTCCTGGAAAAAGCAGACAACTCATTAAATATCTGGAGCATAACTTTCTCCCAGACACCTCCCAATCTGGATTCCGTGCGAACCACAGCACAGAGACTTCCTTGATCGCAGCCACTGATGACATCTGACCTTGACTGGGGAGAAACAGCAATCCAGATCCTCCTCTACCTCTCAGCAGCCTTTGACACCGTAGCTCATCACACCCTGATCAGAAGACTGCATCACATTGGTATCCAAGGAAATGGCCTCAAGTGGATCACCTCCTTCCTCACCGGAAGAATGCAGAAGGTCTTGTAAGAAAATGGATTTCTTGTTGGTTAGGTTATGCACCTCAGTCAGTCTGAACCCACCACTCTAGTCAGGGCAAGGAAGTTACACACCCAAGATAACCCCTGCTCACCCCCTTGGTAGCATGGCACAGGCAGTCAGGCCTATCCCAGAGGTCATGTGTAAACGTTTGCACAACACACCCAACACACATGACACAATAGATACATCACAGAGGAAACACAACAACGAGTTATATAAAAATAAACTGTATTGCATAAATTATAATTAGACCAAACACAACATGTATCCGTAATACCCTGTTACACAAGCAGTTGTCACAGGTTACTAGCACTCTTAAAAAATAAGCAGTAGTCAGACAAATATATAGGTTACTGGTATTTCTGCAACACAAGCAGTAGTCAGGTTGTCATTATCAGGTCATAGTAAACGCATTATCGTAGATGCCATGATATCCTCATGAAGGGACATAAAAGGAAGCATTCCTATAGGGCCTAGATCAGACACTCACCATGCCCTGGTCAGGATAAATATATTACTAGAGAGGTCAAGCCATCATTAGGAGTGCTCATCAAATGAAACATTCAGCACAGGTCCTAAGATTACCAACATAAAGGCACATATCAGTAAAACATTTCCATCGGGCATATATCATAAATATCCCCTGTAGTGAGGCCTGCCACCTCCATAGGGGGAAGGTAGAACCTTCACCCCTGCACAAAGATCTCCCCACGAACAAGATGCAGATATCAAAGGCCACAAGGGCCTAGGGAGCTTTATGCTCCTATCAGCAAGGTTACTTTAATTTCCTTTGGCACATTCTTCAGAAAGGTGGAGCCTCCGTCGAGGCTTCCCCCGTGATGTCACCCGTGCCCGAGGTATGCACCAGTACGGGGACACAAATACAATCAAAGGGTGTGGGTGGGGACCCTCTTTGGCTCCTGTGTGCAAAATCCCCAAAGGGTCTACTGCCCACGAGAGGGCAGTGAGGAAGCTGCCAGGGAGGAAGTAAGGACCCCGCTAAGGAGCCTGTCCTGATCGGAACAGGCCGGCATGTACCTGTCCTCACTCTGAGGAGGCTTGGTCCAACCACGAGAGGTCCGAACTTGAAGGGGCAGGGGGCAGCAGCGCTCCCCTGTCTGGCAACCAACCCTCCCTTGGGGGGAATTGTAATACTACCAGGGGAGCCTCTGGGCTCATAAAAAGGGATCCGCTGCCCTCCGGGGGCAGTCCGTGTCTTTGTTTGCCCAACCCTCACTCCTGGCAGCCGCTCTAAGCAGGCCAGCGGTGCACGAGCTCCCCTCTGTACACAGGATCACAGTCCGGGGCTGCGGCGATGACTACACCAATAGGAGCGGCCTGCCTGTGCCGCGGGGGCACTTGAAAGAGCACAGTTTGTCCGTGCTCGATGAGGGGCTGTAGGCGGGTTCCTCTCTACCTTTCTGGCATCAGGGAGAGGGAGGCACAACCACAATGATATAGGGACACTCTCTGAATCCGCTGTACTCCACAAACGGAGCGCTCTTCACATGCTGTAGGGGAACAGAAAGGAGCGCTCCTCACACACTGAGGTAAGAGAATGGAGCACTCCCAAATAGCACCTTCAGCACTTTCCTCTCATTGGGAAACCAAACGGCAAGGTGCCCTTCCTGTGTTTCGAGGAAGGGAAAATGCAGGGGAACAGGGCGCATGCCACCCAGCCCCTGGAGACAGCAATGGGGCACAGGGCTGCAGGGCCCAAGCAAGCAGGACAGCACAAGGGTTAGGAAGGCAGTGGCAGTTCCTCTCAGTGACCTAGCAGGTCGCAGGTCAGCAGAAAGGCAGCAGTCCCAAGGCAGTTCCTGGTGAGTCCTTCCAGCAGCCTCCAGTGTCCAGTTAATTTGTCCATTGGGGTCTTAAAATGTACCTATACTCATTTTGCACAACCTCCACAAAGGGAGAGAAGGGGTTCAAACCAGCACTAACCGGTTTCAGGAGTGTCCCCTCTCTCCTCCAGCCGTGGCTCCAGACATCAGTGGTGGTTAAACGAGCCCTTTGTGTGAGGCCAGGGCACAGTCATTACAAATGAAGGTGTGCCTTGCCTCTCCCAGCCCAGGAAGACCATTCAATATGTAGATACACTCTTGGACACCTCCACCCTCCCTGTGTACAGGCTGTTTCAAAAGTATGCACAAAGCCCCACTGTCACTTTGCCCCAGACGTGGATAAAGCTTGAAAACACCAGAGTCATAATCACAGAGAAATGGCCACTTTCTAAAAGTGGCATTTCTATAATCGTAATAAGAAATCCACCTACCAGTAAGCAGCATTTCTCACTACCATTATAACCATACCAAACATGCGTATGCCAGCCCTCATAAATTAGACAATACCACTTAGACATATGTTAGGGAATTTCCAATGCAATTCAATGATAGGAACCAGCCAAATAGGGGTTATTTATATGTAGTTAAATGGGAGTTCCAGTCCTGGCAAGTGAATTTAGATGCCCAGTCCCTGTGGCAGTAGACTGCGCATGCAGGCTCTGACGCAGCAGGCCTGAGAGAGGTTTGAAAGGCTACTTCTGTAGGTGGCATAAGCAGCCCTGCAGGCCCACAAGTATCATTTAATTTGCAGGCCCTAGGTATAGGGATACCACTGTAAAGGGACTTATAGAAAAATTAAATGTGCCAATCAGGTGTAAGCCAATTATACCAAGTTTAGAAGGGAGAGTGTTAGAAATGGGGTCTTTGGTTGGCAGTCAGGTTACCCCCTGTCCAAACAAGGACCCTCACTTTAGTCAGGGTAAGTCACACACAATCCAAATTATCCTATGCCCACCCTCTGGTAGTTTGGTACTGAGCAGTCAGGCTTAACTTAGAAGGCAATGGGTAAAGTAGTTGTGCAATAAATCATGCAATAACACAGTATAACACCACCAAAATACACCACACAGTGTTTAGAAAAATATAGAATATTTATCTGGTTAAATGCAGGTCAAAACGATCAAGATTGATAAGTACACATTGAAATATCACTTTAGAGAATGATAAAAAGAGACTTTAGTCTTTAAAAAGCAACAAGTGCCTCTTGCAAGCACAAAGTACCTGGTTTGCGTCGAAATGATCTGCAAGGGGCCGAAGAGGAGGAGATGCATGGAAAACGGGGAGGTGTGCATTGGTTTCTCAGGGCGTACACAGACGATGCATTGAAATTGTCCATGCAGTCAGGGCCTTGCGTCGATTTCCGACACGAAGGCTTGGATCCTCTTCGGGTTGCGGGGTTTTTGAACACCCCGGGGACGATGCAGAGAAATCCTGGGCGTGCAGGAGGAAGTCACAGGAGCTGCGTCCATCTGGTGGGCAATGCTGGGAAATTTCTCTTGCACAGCAGGCGCTGCATCAATTCTTCTTGCAGGAAGTCGGCTGCGTCGTTCCGGCTTGGCTATGTGTCGATCCAGTGGGCCGTGCGTCAAGTTCTGGTCGCAACGCTGGTGCTGCATTGATCTCCTCTCAGGGAGCCGAGCTGCATCGTTCCGATTTAGCGTGAGGTGATTTTCTCACCGTAATGCAGGCTGTGCGTCATTTCTGGCAGACTGTGTGTCGAGCTTTCGCCACACAAGGAGTTCTTTGCAGGATGAAGTCTTTTTGGCCGGAGACTTCAAGGAACAGGAGGCACGCTCTATCCAACCCTTGGAGAGCACTTCTCAGCAGTGCCAGAGGGCAGCAAAGCAGCAGGGCAACAGCAGGGCAGCAGTCCTTTGCAGAAAAGCAGTCAGGTAAGTCCTTTGGGCAGCCAGGCAGTTCCTCTTGGCAGATTGCAGGATCTGGTTCAGAGTTTCTTCACCAGTGGTATCTTGTCCACAAGTGTCTAAGTTGGTAGGGTCAGAGGACCTATTTAAATGCCCAAATGTGCCTTTGAAGTGGGGGAAACTTCAAAGAGTGGCTTTGAAGTGCACAAGGTCCCCTTTCAGTTCCATCCTGTCTGCCAGGGTCCAAGTAGGGGGTTTGGCAGTCCATTGTGTGAGGGCAACTACTGTCCCTTGACATGTAAGTGTCAGGCCCTCCACCCTCCCAGCCCAGGAAGACCCATTCAGTATGAAGATGTGTGCAGGTGTGACTGAGCATTCTGTGTTTGGGGTTGTCTGACTGACATGCACAAGGGAGCTGTCAACTAACCTACCCAGACGTGGATTGTAAGGCACAGAAGGATTTAAGTGCAGAGAAATGCTCACTTTCTAAAAGTGGCATTTCTAAAATAGTAATATTAAATCCAACTTCACCAGTCAGCAGGATTTTGTATTACCATTCTGGCCATACTAAATATGACCTTGTTACTCCTTTCAGATCAGAATGTACCACTCAAACAGTACATGAGGGTAGCCTTAATGTTAGCCTATGAAATGAGCAACCCTCACAGCAGTGTAAAACGAATTTAGGAGTTCTACACTACCAGGACATATAAACTACACAGGTATATGTCCTGCCTTTTATCTACATAGCACCCTGCCCTATGAGTTACCTAGGTCCTACCTTAGGGGTGACTTATATGTAGAAAAGGGGGAGATTAAGGCTTGGCAAGTACTTTTAAATGTCAAGTTCAATTGGCAGTGAAACTGCACACACAGGCCTTGCAATGGCAGGCCTGGTACATGGTTAGGGAGCTACATATGTGGGTGGCACAACCAGTGCTGCAGCCCACCAGTAGCATTTAATGTAAACGCCCTGGGCACATGTGGTGCACTTGACTAGGGACTTACAAGTAAATTAAATAAGCCAAATGGGTATGAGCCAATGTCACAATGTTTTAAGGAGAGAGCATATGCACTTTAGCACTGATTAGCAGTGGTATAATACTCAGAGTCCTTCCCTCAACAAAAAGGGGTCAGAAACTAATAGGAGGAGGAAGACAAAAAGATTGGAGATCCCTGTTAAAAGGGCCAGGTCCATCTGCCTACCTCCATTCACCTTCGAACCCAAGGACACCATCTGTGGTGTCTCTCAAGGATCATCCCTCAGCCTTTTCAACACCCAGATGAACCACAAAGCCAACACTGTTAGATCCCACAAACTAAACATGATATCCTACATAGGCGACACCCAGCTCATCCTCTCTCTCTCAGACGATGCCGCCATCACAAGAACCAGCTTCCACAGGTGCTTGATGAGCATCACCAACTAGATGAAGGACAACTGCCTGAAGCTAAACACGGACAAAATGGAAGTGCTGATCTTCGGCAACAACATAACCCCTTGAAACGACTCCTGGTGGCCTTCGGAACTAGGACCAACACCGAAACTGACCAACCACAACAGAAACCTTGACATATTCCTGGACAGAAATTTCAGATCAACTCAGTTACCTCTGCCTGCTTTCACACACTTCACATGTTATGAAAAGTCTTCAAATTGCTCTCCTGAACACCAGGCATACTATCACTCAGGTCCTCATCACCAGCCGATTAGACTACGGCAACACACTCTATGCTGGGATCACCACACACCTTCTGCAGAGATTCCAGACCATACAGAACTCCGCTGCCAGACTCATCCGTGACCTCCTCAGACAGACCCACATCACCCCCATCTCAGAAAACTCCTCTGGCTCCCCATTCAGAAGAGATGCCAATTCAAGCTGATGAGCCACTCCTACAAAGCACTGCACAACCAAGGACCAGTGTATGTCAACCATCGCCTGAACTTCCTCCACCCTACCAGACAACTATGCTCCACCTCCCAATCACTCGCCCACACCCTCAAACCCACCCACGCAACAGCACAGAACACTCCTTCTCCTACCCCACGGTGACATTCTGGAACAATCTCCCTCTGCAGCTATGGATCTCCTCCTCTCTACTCAAACTCTGGGGAGCACTCAAGACCTGACTGTTAGACTGAGTACCCTGATCCATCATGACCCACAAGCGCCTGGATATCCTCTCAGGTGATTATTCGTGCTAACTGATTGGTTGCTCCTAGAGAGGGACAGGCACAAGATGGACAAGGCAAGCCATCAAATGATAAGCAAGCAAATTAGAGTTACAGTAATGCCAAACAATGGTAAACTATGGGCAGGCTTTAAGGTCACTGTAATGTCTAGTAATGTGACACTAGGTCTTTTGCAACCAGACATGCTGTCTAGAAGGTGTGATCTAAAACTCGTAAAAACAATTAGTCTACACATTTGTCTACGTATGACTCATCTCTATGCAGTGTCCGTGGCATTGCAGTAGATAGGCAACAGCGGACGATGAGCTTGATGGTTTTTATTTGCTGTGTATTTATCTACGTGGTAGGAATTGAATTCTTCATCTCCTCAGTAGTCTGGAAGGACTAGTTCCTCTTCCTCTTTCAAGAGGGTTGTATGTATGACACTACATTGATATTGTTAATATCTACCTACAGTAATATTCCTCCCACTACATTGACATTTTACTATATTGTCAGATAAGTACATATTTACTATTCATAACTGCACCCGTACTTACCTTGGGAGGTACTCATAGAATACTAAACATATAATTACCTTACAATAAAGGTAGGGTGATGTAGTGGGTGTGATATTATTGCCCTGGGGTATGTTGCTTTCAAAATAGTAAACCTCAAACACCCCCACATGTGTAAAGGCTTGTCAGATTGTTCAATTGCACATAATTGTTGCTGCCCAGGGAAACTAGAGGCAAATGCTGAGCCTTAGGAGTGTCTCACCAGTAGAGATGGTTTGGCCAACAAATTAACAGGATGAGTCGAGCCAATGGTTTGGCTTAGGTCTTACAGCCTGTGCACGAGTCGAGCCCTGAAGATGTTTGCCATGTAAATTGTCCAAAAAACATCACATAAAATATGATAAGGTCTCTTCAAATTAAAAAAAAGTGCATTTCTTTAACATGTGGAAGCTTGAACATTAATACGTCACATTATAGCACTGCAGTCAGAAGTACATATTAAAAGAGATCGTTTTTAAACACAAACTTAGAACCATTCCTGCCCCTGGAGCCACCCTGACCACAGTGCCATTAGTGAACTCAGGCAGTTGTCATGTGAACCCTCTATGTGACCCGGATTGTTATAGATAAAGCAAGATTGTAGTCTTTTAAATCAAACACAATTGTTTTTTTGTACAGCTGGTATTTTAAACTGACATATTCGAAAGTGCTTTCACATGTGACAGTGAACAAAAGGACAATGGATAAAATAACAGTGGCAACTGACATGTAAGGACAATGGCAGGATGGGCAAATGGGGGTAGTAAAATAAATAAAAGAGATGCCGCTTACTTTCCTGGCCTGCTGAATGACGCTCTCCTTGCTCCGGTGTTCCAATCTTCTCTTCCCTAACCAATCTTGTTGCTACTCTCATGCTATTAACCACCAGTGTTGCCAGGTTATTTTAACATCATTTTATGGGCACATGTTTTTAACCATAGGCCTGCAGCTTGTGCCCTTTAGCCTAGAAAATAATTAATTTTATTATTTTGGCAGAAGCCTCATTCTGTGGCAATGTTTCTATTCCTTTAACTGTTGTCCTTTCACACGGAAATTATTTTCATTTCTTAGCACAACACTCTGTGCTTGCTCAAGGCTCTACACGATAATGTTGTCGGTACAAAGCAGAACATCACATTTCCTGTTGTTTCATGGAAACGTGCGTATTCTTGCATTAGGGCAGTATTCTCAGAACATCAGATGTTTTATTATAAAAACCTCTCTCTGCCTCCTATACTTTCGAGGGAAATTCCAGCCAAAAGTTGCCATTGCATGCTCTTCGCTTCATTGCAGCTGTTTGCTGAGACTAGACATCTTATAGCCTACATGGGAAAAGACTCTCGGTAGACCAACAGCCCTCTTTGCTATTACCATATTCAGGTATGGAGAATGGTGTCTTCCCAAGGGTTCTCGAATGGAGTATTAGAGCTAACACTGCTGTGCTGTAGTATACAACCTTAGTGGTGTAGGTAGGTAGTTCTAAAACTTACCATTGTGACATTATGGTGGGACTTTTCTTATGATTCACTTTTTTCGTCACCGCTCTACTATTATCATGTTTCATTATCCTCATCCTTGCAGTACATGCCTTTTTATCTAGGATGCAGTTGAATCAATAAAATTCATTGAACCAATTCCTGCTTCTGTTTGCCTTTGCATGTGTGAGATGAATGTAACTGAGGGTAAGATCTGTTCCACCACAATTTCCCTGAGAATTCAGAATGTCATGCACATGTCTGCCACAAATCACCTCTACTCTTGAGTACTGGTGAGGTCCTGCTAGCTGGCCGGAAGGGTTAGGCCGACAGTTGTCACACCGTGTGGGATTGGATTCAGTTCCCACAATCCGGTAGTGCTGCCCCCTGAATCCAGCAGTTTCATAATTATGAGAGCCAACACAACAGCATGACAGAAGCACTAGGATTGGAGGGAATGGGATCTCTCAGCATTCTTAAGAGCACTGGAGGCCTGTGCCTTCTTTAACGCAGCTGTCTTAGACAACTGGGTTAGAGAGGTTTAAAATGTGCATGACTGGCTATCCATCGCAAGACGATCAGCCAAAGTGACAGGCACACCTTAAACATAAGTTTATAAATCCCAGGTGCTACTCAGCAGCAATTGCCCCATCCCGTCCTGACACTCTGTTCCGGCCGGGTTAGTGAAAAATAAAATGGTAATAAATAAACTTTATTACCATTTTATTTTTCATCTCTGGTGCTTTTCTGGGGCATTTTTTAGTGGGACAACGCTCTTCCACTATATTGGAGGAGCCACTTCTGTGAGCTGGGCCAGGCTTCAGGGACGAGTCTGGCTCGAGCTTTCAGCAGCTCTCTCAACTCTACTCCCCAGTGGGATGTAAAGAGAGCAAACAAGTTAGTGGGATGCAAACAGTGCAGACAAGCTCAAATGATATCCAGCAGGCAGCATCACTCTTGCAATGATGTGGCTTCAAAAGTCTGTGAACTCTGCAGCTTCCAAGTGCTTGAGGCTTTCCTTTAGACCCAGGTCAGGACTGGCCTTTTTCCATTGTGCATTTTCCCAGACGCTGAAGCCATGAAAAGCCAATTTTAAAATCTGTCACTTTCCCAGCTACCCCAGGTGAAATGCAGCATGCACAGAGGGCTTCAAGAATGAGAAAAAGAGAGTGAGGGAGAAGAAGAGAAAGAGGTCAGAGAGGGAGAACAGAGAGAGGAGAGGATTTGAGAGAGATAATGGATGGATGATGAAAAGAAAGACATAGAGCAAAGAGAGGAAGGGAGCTGGGTTGGTTTGCATTTTTGCTAGGGCTGCCTTTGGTTCACCTGTCCGGCCCTGCTTAGACCACAGTCTGTATAGCTGGAGAATTTTATGTGTGGTGTCTTGTGAGTGGTTGAGTATTGGCCAGTACGGTAAGTGTGCCAACAAGGGTTGTGAGTTATGTCTGTTGTTGTGTGGCATTTGTTGGGTCGTGAACATGTCCTTGGAGTCCAGGAGTAGCAAGTGTCCCTGCTACGTCTTGGTTACACTGGACTGTTATTAAATAAAGATGTTTTTTTTTAAGTGTGGAAAGTACCCAGTGCTTTGCTTTTTTTTGCTTCCGTTGCCGCTCCAAGGAAATGGAAAGTCATTTACTCCACCCACCCAGGCTTTAAAATACACCTTTCCATGGGGAAAGCAGACGTACACCGTTGTTGGTGTGGTACCCGCTGCCAGGCTTTAACTTCAGAAAGCAAAATGTCAACCTATTGCTAAACCAAGTGGCACAAAGTGAGGAAGAACTTTCATTACCACAGATATATGTGAATCACGAGGCAGGTCAAGAGAGTAGCAGGAAAATAAAATGCCCCCACTTTGAACCCTATGACATTAAATTAGAGAGCAACATGAAGGATCACAAATTTCCCCATGAACGCTAGTGAGAATTGTTCACTCAAGGAAAAATTGACAAAGAATTGTTCATACTAATGCATTTTATCATATGGTTTTAAAGGAATCCGGTCAAAAACTGAATTTACACATATTCACTTCTTTCTATCATTCGTTCTCTCTTTCTATCTTTTTTTTAATTTCAAACCTTTTTCCATTGTGTCCTTCTTGCTATCCTTCTTTCTTTCCCACATTCTATTGTTCTTTCTTTTCTGTATTCTCCTTTCAATCCTCTTTCCATCTGTCCATCTTTCTTTCATACCATCTATCACTCTTTCTACCTTTATGTCCTTTTTACGGGCGAGCGCAAAGTGCTCCATCCCCTGCTGTAATCTCTCTTTGGGCTTCTAACCACGCCCATGTCACGTCAGTCACTTTCATTGGTTCTTATGCTTGCCTTTTAAAATCTGCTTGCTTTCATTTGTGAAAGGCATGCATACGTTATGCCTTTTCTGGTGTTTAGCCCATCTACACAGCACTGGTAAACTACTGAAAACATACGAAGCTCAATGTTTTCAGCATGGTTTCCAGACTACTTCATCTTTTTGTTTTCCACGCATCGCGATTGCGCTGGGGTTTACATAGCACGATTGCGCTCGCTTTTTCCGTTTTCAATTTCAGCACGATCGCACTGCATTTTACATAGCGCAATTGTGCTGTATTTTTTTACTTTTGATTTGTGTGGAAAGAAAAGTCCGGTTAGGAGTTTACAGCACTAATAGCTCTGACTCGAGCAAATGCAAAACCCGTTGCATTGCAAATGCTTGTTTATATTCCTGTTTAATTTTCTTTCCATCCTTCTTTTTCCAATTCTTGAATTATTTTCTCGTTCCTTCCTTTATTCTTATGATCCTCTTTACTTCCTTCTCCCCTTCATCCCATCCCTTTTTAATTTTCTATTCTTTCCATTTGTTGTTTCCGTTCTTTCCTTCCATCACTCTTTCCCATCACCCATTCCTTCTTTCCATTACTTCAATTTATTATCCTGACCTCCATTTGTTCTCCCTTGTTTCAGTTTTCATTTTAATTCTGTGTTCCTTACAACTTTTCTTCCTGCGCTCCTTTTTTCCATGCTTTGTTTTATTTATTTCCTTCTAGCTTTTTTCCTTCCTTTCGATGCATTTCCTTATTTCCTTTTTTCATTTGTGCGTTTTCCATCCTGCTTCCTTTTTGCTTTTCATCTTTCTCTCCTCATTTACATTCTATTCTTCTTCCTTTTTAGGGCTCTCTCATGCAATTTGCCTCTCATATATTTTGTCTTTACTATTTAAACAATGTATCTTTCTGTCTTTCACATTTTGACTTCTTTGGCACCCTTTGGCCCTAATCCCACAGCTTTGTCATGATAATTATTATTTTTCTTTTAAATCTCTTTATTAGTTTATATGTAACTCTTACAATCGACATCTGACGAGCCATCGTGAGCATATCATCCATCATTTAACAGAAGTACAACACGGAGAGTGGGGAGGGCCACCAGCAATAGGAGGAACGAGTACCCCAACTGCAATTAACAATGCTATGTGTAACGTGCACTCATCGAAGTAAGGTTCAAAAGAAGAATAGCAACCCCGTCATCTTGCCCCCCACATAAAACATCAATTAGAGATATTAACGCCCTTTGGACACTTCCTTTGTATGCCTAGAGTGCATGGTGACTATTGTGGTTTCGGCATCTTATGCAGTGAGGGTATCACAGCCTTTAATGCGTTATTACCTAATAGTATGTGTACGTGGTATGCAATCTCTTTCAGGCACGTGGTACCCCAATTCCTTGGCGACCTGCAGGACCCAGTGTATTATCTCACAACCAAAATGCCATGTGCCACCCTCGACTTGTGATTGCTCATGTGATAATAGTACTCGATTATAGTTCCTGACGCTTGCAGGACCAGAACTACTGGTTCATGCAGGGAGAACGTCATTTCTAGCCTCAATTTTGACTATACAATTATCCCAGAGCCCCAGTCCTTTAATCAATATGCCCCTGTCATTGAGAGAATGACGTGTGTGTGCTTCCGCTCTCGCCCACTTTAGCAAGTCACCCAGCCAGCGGCGCGTGTCTGGTACCCCTGGTGCTTCCATTGCATCACTATGAGGCATTTGACTAAGACAACTGCGAGATCTACACACCTGTGTATTTGTCTATCTTTTTTTGACCTGGTGCGTATCCCCAGCAGGCAGGATTCCAGTGTGGGAAGTAATGTGTGAACGACCAATTTTTCTGTTAAGAAAGTAATGTCATGCCAGGTCTGTTGTATGGGTGGCTAAGCCCATATCATGTGATAGAAAGCAGCGCCCGGTTCCCCACAGCGCGGCAAACATAGTTAGTTTGAGGGAACCAGTGAGGGGAAAGGTGGGTTTGATGTAAATAATTAAATTAGGTGTAACGGAATCTAGGGTTACGTGATACCTCCTTTATTATTCAGATCGCTGTGGCCCATGCAGATTGCGTTATCGGTTCATGGAGGACCCCATCACATCTTATTCATGCACCTGCTTGATCTGTGTCGAGGTTCCCCAGGCGAGAGCTATACAACTGAGATGTAATGTGGGCAGGCCATAAGCCGGACAATATTATATGTAATGTAGGTGAAATCAGGGGTTCAGAGTCTCTGCCTCGCCAGATGTTATGTATGAGTTGTTTCAATACACAGTAGGTTAGGAATCGCCCTAGACCTATGCCATAAGTGTCATCTAATTCCGTGTACGTCATGATAAAACCTTCTTTAAATAGGTCACCTGTAGTGTGTATTCCCAGTTCTAATCATGGATGTAAGGAATGTTGTGTATGTAGTTTCCTTGCGCCTGGGATATCTAGCAGTGGAATCTTAAGTAAGTAAGGCGGCGTTATGTTCCTTCCACATACGTAATTGCTCCAGCATGTGCAAGCCAATTCCATCAGGTTGTTTCCTCACAGGGGAGGGGTTGTGTGGTCCTGTAATCATGCAAGCACGCTTACCCTTCCCAGACTTTCACACACTGGCAATGACTCCACACTGGGACAGTTCTGTAGCCATTGAAGCGGCCACTGCAGTTGCACTGCTGCATAGTACAGCTCATAATTTGGCAGGCCCAGGCCCCCCTTTGTGAGCGGGTGATGTGTTACAGTGAGTGCGACTCACCGCCGACCAGTTCCCCATATTAATTCCAGCATCAGGCCATTCAATGTCTTGAAAAATGATCAAGGCACTACTAACGGAAGTGCAGTAAAGAAATACAGTAGTCTGGGAAGTATGATCATCTTTGCAATAGCCACTCGTCCCAAAGGT
Organism: Pleurodeles waltl; assembly: GCF_031143425.1. Lineage (NCBI taxonomy): Eukaryota > Metazoa > Chordata > Amphibia > Caudata > Salamandridae > Pleurodeles > Pleurodeles waltl. The sequence goes on from NC_090440.1 coordinate 406,058,147, forward strand.
GACAGTGGTAATGACCCCCAAAACTGTAAGAATCCCTTAATCACACGCAATGCACATCCTAAGTTGCCCTCCAGTAAGTCTTCTTTAGTATAATAGATTTGGATGCCAAGCTACTTAAACATAGACTGGCACCATATCAGTTTATGGACTGGAAGAGCAGGCTGCAAGCTTTCTGGTATCGGAGTCAACGGGAACAAGCAGGATTTCTACTAGTTTACATACAGGCCGGATAAATCCACAAAGTGATTTAATAATTGTGAAAGCGCCGGTAGGGACGATGCACATTTATGTAAATATATTAACGCCTCATCTATATAAAGGGTTACTATATGTTGTTTGCCTCCCTCAGGTATTCCCCATTGTTGCGCCCTTCGTTCGAGCTGAGCCCCCAATGGCTCAACTGATAACGCAAATAACAGCGACCATAAGGGACTGCTTTGAATTGGGGACATGTTGTCCAGCTGTAGAGAGAGAATTCCCTTCTGGGGAGCCCTCCAACAGCACATATCTTCCCTCCTTGTCCACTACAGAACGCCCGACTGCGTAGGGAACCTCTGGAGCTATCCATATTAACACCCCTTTAGCAAAAGCTGATGTCACTGTACCATGTGCTAGCCCGCACCATTTGGTTTTAATACTGTGCAAGCCTCTATCTGTGAGATATGTTTCTTGCAGGATCGCTATGTGGACCCTGTGCCGCTTTAAGTTTGAATGTATCCAATGACGTTTGATGGGATTGGCCATTCCTCGTTACTATGTTATAGTTGTCAACCTTCATGTGTGTGTGTGAGTACGTGGTACCGTGTTGGCATACAACCATGTCCATGCATCATCAGGTGAAGGTAAAATGTGAGTTTTTCCCTCGTCCACCACTCGTAGTCATGTGGGAAACAACAAGGAGTAAGTAATGTTGCACTCGCGAAGTAGTTGTTTGACTTTTATGTATGAAGTTCGTTTGCGTTGCACCTCCATGGTGTAGTCGGGGTAGGCCGTGATGACAGTGTTGTCGAACTTCCAGGGGCCCTGCATGAGGAAGCTTTGGAGAATCAGATCACGGTCCCAGAAATTGAGGAGGTGGGCTATTAGTGGCTTTGGCGGGGCTACGGGTCATGGTGGCCTTCCCGGGATCCTGTGTGCTCTTTCTATGGAGAAGAAAGGCAGTACATCGTTTGCAAGCACCATGGCCTTTAACCATTGTTCAAGGAATGATTCAGCATTAGGCGCCTCTGCCCGCTCTGGAAATCCAAGAAAGCAAATGTTATTTCTCCATGAGCATCCCTCCACATCCTTTGCTCTGCGTTCTAGAGAAGAGACTTCTGCGTTCAGCTGTGTCACCTGGTTCTGAAGGTCCTCATCCTCTGGTTGTACCACTGCGAATGAGGCCTCGTTCCCAGACACCCTTACAACTAGTTTACGGTAGTCTACTCGAAGCAGATTGACCTCCTGCGCCACAGAGTACATTTTTACTTGTAAAGTCATTTTGGTGTCCAGTACTGCTTGCAAGAGCTTATTGAATTGTGCTGAATGAACCTGTAGAGTTTCGTTCATCTGTTGGAGGGTTGTCGTGTTATCCTTAGCAATGGTGGGCAGGAGTGGCATTGCTTCCTCAGCAAGTGGCAGCAACCGTGCTGCTTTTGGTTAGACCATGAGTACTATCGATTGGGAGAGCTCACCCACTTGTGCGCAACTCCCCTATCTAGTGTTCTCAGATACCTAATTGGTAGAAACAAAGACTAGTAGCATTACTTCGACTGAGGGCCACTGGCCCTCCCCTGCCGTGGCACTTCACTCGCCCCACAACGTGATCTAATGGGATCGCTCAAGAATAAACGTCCCTGGTGCTCCAGAGCCGGGCAGTAATTTCCAGGGCCTCTGTGTCGTGTTGGGCCCTCACAGGTTGCCAGAAGAGCTCCTCATAGCTGGTCATATGGAAGAGTCAGTCCCTGTTTCGGCATGACTTCTACAGCTAGTGCAGCCAGGGCGGTCAGAAGCCCTCCTTGTGTACCTCCTACAGTCTGTGTCAGAGTTCTCTGGTGCCAGTCAGTGCCTGGTTCCCCATCTATAGGGCCTCGCTGCTGATTTAGGTGTCTCATCCATGCCCCTGCCAGGGGTCACACAGGATGTCAGAAAGGGGGACCGCCTCTTCGATCCCCAAGAGAGGCTCGTAGCTTGTAACTTGCTCTCACCTTAGTCCAGTGCTTATTTTGTGCTTGTAGCACCGCCACTTATTTTAGAGGGCCGGCGCTTATCCTTCTGCCTCAAGCATTTGCTCCGAGCAAATGACACATATGGGAAAGACGAGGAAGAGAAAAACGAAAAAGCGTCACAAAGGTAGAAAGCAGAAAGCTGCAGGAGTGAGTTGAAGGGGCAGGGAGTGGCTTTAAAATGGATTGAAGAGGCCCAAGATGGCTTTATTTTTACACTGCCTCAGTAGTCAGCGCTCGCACATTAAATACAGCGGCCGCAAGTTTCAGAGGAGGGATATGGGCACTTTTTTATTTACAAATTAAGCACTGCCTTAGTCCCGGGCCCCAGCAGCACAGCCCATCGTCCTATGGGCGCGTCTTCACTCCATGGAGCTGCCCGCTCGGCAGCAAAACAGGCTGCGGCAGGGCCCCACCTCCTACCCCGAGTTGCCCGCGCAGGCCTCTCAGCCCACGGGTGCGCCGGGCAACACCAGCGGGCAAATCAAGTCCCCGCAGCACAATTCCCCACGCTTGGGGTCAGGGAGTTCACAGCTCCAGCATCTGGGGGGACCTGGATAGGGTGCCACAACAGGATTACTTCAGGGCCGGGAGCGGTGCTAGTCATCGTGGTCCGCTCCGGTCGCCATCTTCATGATAATTATTCTTGCCACACTGCATTCAAGGATCGAAGTTAGGAAATACCATATAACATTTTTTGTTCTCCAGTGGCAGCCCTGCTTAAGCTGATAAAGCGGGTGCTTCACTACCCTCTTGATGCCGGGACAGCTTTCCCAGGAGAAAGATGCTTGTGTATTCCGTGTGATATTCATGGCATGGAACGATTGGCAGGAGACTGAATCTCCCCATCACGTTAAGGTGCAGCCTGCGCTCTGGATGTTTTTGCACTCTAGATATTTGTGCGCTCCGAACGTTTGTGTAAGAGCCTTTTATTCTTCATAATAGCAAAAAAGCGTATGGCAGCGACATATTTATTCTCTTGAGTGATACAGAACCAGTTACTGAGAACCTTGTCCCGGATGAATTCTAATTCTTCACAGGTGCAGCTATGAGTCTGTTTGCTGTTGCTAAAGCCGGGGTGTTTTGTGCAGTCCAGGGGTGTCCGCTGTGAGCTTGCTGCACTCTCAGCGCACTGTGACCTCCTGCAGTGCGTCGTTAAGATCTATAATGAAGACTGTTACTTACGCTGTGTTTTTTCTCTGTTGTTTAAGACCCATTCTCACCAGAATGCTTGGGGATTTCCAAAGTGCCAGTTTTATATACTGAAAGGGAAGATAAGGGATACCACTATCAGGAACAGGCTGATAGAAGAGGAAGTTTAGATACTCTATTTATGAGCTGGAAATCCTGCTCGGGGAGTCCCAATAGTGGGACCCAGGAGGCAAGATGACAATCAAGAATTTAAAGGAGTGAGAAGTGCTCAAAAATCTAATCCAATTATGTGGACTTAACAAAACACTGGCCGGTAGAACAAATATAGAATCTCGAAAGACAAAGACAGATAGATATTGCAGGGTTGAGTACGAGGAGGTGGCAGCACTCACAAAAATCCACACTTCAAGAAAACAGCTCCAGATGAAGGAGTTAGAAGCTAAAAGGAGGAAACCTCAAGGGGAGAAGGAAAACAAGTATTGGCGAAGCCAATAGGTCTCGCCTATACAGTGGAGTGGGGGAGTAAAGTGTTGTAGAGTGGATTTGTTGGAGTGTTGGAGGGTGGAGTAGGGAGGGTGGAGTGACAGAGAGTTAAGTAGAAGTAAGTAGAGTTCAGTGGCAGAGAGTAGTGGGGTGGATTGGATTGGAGTAGAGTGGGGTGGACTAGATTGGGTTAGAGTGGGGTGGATTGAGTAGTGTGGGCTGGATTGGATTTGAGTGGGGTGGATTGAAATGGGGTGAGGTGGTTTGGATTGGGTGGATTCGAGTGGGGTGGATTAGATTGGATTTAGGTGGGTGATTTGGATTGGTGTGACAGGACTGGGGTGGATTGGATTGGGGTGGGGTGGAGTGGATTGGATTCACTGGATTGGACTGGGGTGGAATGGACTGGAGTCGGGTGGATTGGATTGGAGTGGGGTGTGTTGGATTGGATTGGAATGAGTTGGATTGGAGTGGGGTGGATTGCATTGTGGTGGGGTGGGTTGGGGTGTTTGTTGGATTATAGTGGGGTGGATTGTAGTGGAGTGGATTGGATTGGGGTGGAATGGATGGATTGGAGTTGGGTAGGCTGGATGGATTGAGTTGGAGTGTGGTGGACTGAACTGGAGGGGTTGGTGTGGATTGGATTGGGGTGGGTTGGATTGTAGTGGGGTGGATTGCAATGGAGTGGATTGTATTGGTGTAGGTTGGACTGGATTGGAGTGGGGTGGGGTAGATTGGAGTGGGGTAGGCTGATGGATTGGATAAGAGTGTGGTGGACTGAACTGGGATGTGGTGGGGTGGAATGGATTGCGGTAGAGTGGGGTGGATTGGAGTAGAGTGGGGTGGATTAGAGCGGATTGGGTTAGATTGTAGTGGGGTGGGGTGTCGGGTGGGTGGGGTGAACTGGAGGGGGTGAATTGGATTGGAGTGGGGTGGGATTGGGTGGATTGGAGCGGGGTTGATTGCATTGGGGTGAGGTGCGTTGGATTGGTGTGTGGTAGATTGGATTGAGTGGGGTGGATTAGGTTGGGTGAATTAGGGTGGAGTGGGGGGATTGGATTGAGTGTGGTGAATTGGGGTGGATTGAATTGAGGTTGGGTTGATTGGGGTGGGATGAATTGGAGTGGGGTGGGATGGATTGGAGTGGATTGAGATTGATTGGACTGGATTGGGGTGTATTAGATTGGAGTGGGTTGAATTGGATTGGAGTGGAGTAGATTAAGGTGGTTGGGAGTGGGGTAGATTGGACTGGAGTAGGGTGGATTAATGTGGACTGGATTTGAGTTGGGTGGGTTAAAGTGGATTATATTAGAGTGGGATGGATTGGGGTGGTGTGGGGTGGATTGGATTGGGATGAGGAGTATTAAATTAGAGTGGGGTAGATTTGACTGGGCTGAATTGGGGTGGATTGGATTGGTGTAGGGTAGACTGGATTGTAGTGGGCTGGATTGTGATGGATTGGAGTGGGGTGAATTGGGATGGAGCGGGTGGAATTGATTGGGGTCAGGTGGATTAGATTGGAGTGGGGCAAATTGGAGTGGGGCAGATTGTTTTGAATTGGAGGGGGTTGTTTGGGATTTGAATGAGGCAGGGTGGAATGAAACAGGTTGGAGTGGGGCAGATTGGAGCGGGCAGATTGTTTTAGATTAAAGTGGTAAAATTGGAGTGGGGCAGATTGAAATGGATTGGAGCAGGGCAGATTGTTTTGGATTGAAGTGTGCAGATTGGAGTGCGGCAGATTGTTTTGGATTGGTGTGGGACAGATAGTTTTGATTTGGAGTGGGGCACACTGGAGTGGGACAGATTGTTTTGGATTGTAGAGGGGCGGATTGGAGTAGAGCAGGTTGCTTTGGATTGGAATAGGGGAGATTGGAGTGGGGCAGATTGGCATGGTGCAGATTGCTTTAGTGTGGATTGGAGTGGAGTGCATTGGAGTGAGGTGGGTTGGATTGGAGCGGAGTGGGGTGGATTGGATGGGAGTGGGTGGATTAGAGTGGGGTGAATTGGGATGGAATGGGATGGATTGGATTGGGGTTAGGTGAATTTGATTGGAGTGGGGCATATTATTTTGGGTTGAAGTGGAACAGATTGCAGTGGGGCAGATTAAGGTGGGACGGATTGTTTTGGATTACAGTGGGGAAGACTGAAGTGGGGCAGATTTGTTTAGATTGAAGTGGGACAGATTGTTTTGCATTAAAGTGGGGCAGATTGGAGTGAGACAGACTGGAGTGAGGCAGATAGTTTTGGATTGGAGTGGGGCAGATTGTTTTGGGCTGGAGTGGGGCAGGTTGTAGTCGGGTAGATCGGAGTGGAGAATATTGTTTTTGATTGGAGGGGGCATATTGTTTTGGATTGGACTGGGGCAGATTTATTTTGGATTGGAGTGGGGCAGATTGTTCAAGAGTGATGTACATTGTTTTGGATTAGAGTGAGTCAAATTGGAGTGGGGTGGATTGTACTAGGGCGGATTGGAATGAGGTGGATTGTGGTGTACTGTACAATGATGTATTAAAGCATAATTTCAGAAATTACACATAATAAAGAAACAATGTTGCTTTGCATTATTTAGAACAAGATAATCGTCATCTTTAGAGTACAGCGCACATGAGTAAAAACAAAATAAAACATGAGTGCAAAGTGAGAAAAGATGACTTGGCAAAATAAAAGAAAGTTAGCTATAAAAAATATAACTTTGCAATTTTGTTTGTTCCTGAGGGCACATTTTTGCCAGAAACAAGCCTTCTGTTTGCATGGCTCTAGAAATTTAAAAAGAACAAAATAGTACCTCAATCACATCAGGAGCAGCGGACGGGCACTAATTAAGCTGAATCAATCACTGCTTGGTCCCTGCTCCACACAGAAGAATGGAAATGATGCTTGGCCTGCAGTGACTAATTACAAGGCTGCAAAGAAGAGTGCCATGAAAGCAAATAAATGATAAGTGACAGGCGGGCTCTAAGCCCTTTACTGTACACAGCAGAGTCTTGCAAGCGAGACGCATGTGCTAGTACATGCACTCGCCGGCCTAACCCTAAAAACTGAAGTACTAATCTCCACTGCCTATAGGCTAGGTTTGTGTTATAGAAATACAAATACATACATTCACACACACACACACACACACATTTCTAGAAGATGTGTCTGAAGGAAATCAATATAAACTTGAAGTGGTCTACTATTACCTGACACCATAAGGACTAGTATTTGATTGTGTAGTGTACAGCCAAGTCCTTCGCAGACACTAATGTGCCAATGAGAGCAGAGATGTTCATCCTAAACCAGTGTGTGAGCAGTGTGTGATTACTTATTGTGCTGTTTAATTGCATTTCAATAAAAGTACTATATTGAGTTTCTACAAAAAAACTTTGGGACACTGACACTTTTTTCTTTCTTTCTTAATTATTATTGTCACAAATCAAATACTGTACACATGTGGTAAGGTAATGGGATTAATGTAGCCAGAACTAAGCCAAAAGGTAGAGGAGCTCTGTACAGGTGCAAAGTACTGTCTTAAAGCTGAAAGATGAAGCAATTCCGAAGTGCCTGGTGTAAATGTTGTACTTTCAGGCACAGAAGTGTGCAATAAGCCTGTTAGAGAAAGTGCAATATATTAAGTAAGACACAATTAGCCCAAGAGAGAATGAACAGTGGAATTTGAGTGGAAATGAGTGTGAGTATATGTAGGTGAGAGTGAGTGAAAATGAGGTGTTATGCTTGCTAGTCTTCAACTGGGCCTGGCATACTGAAGGTAAGTCCTAGTTTATAGAAGCACCCATGGGTAAATACTGCTGCTGGCATTCTGAGGCAATTGTTAGCAATGGAGGTATGTTGAACGGGTATGCTGGAGGTAATTCTTGGCATAATGGGCATCCTTGGCATAAAGAAGGAAAACCATGACATATTGAAAGGGACAACTGTGCAAAATAATGGCCTTGATATATTAGAGATCATTTGACATAAGGGTAACACAAGGTATAAGATGGCATTAACTGCATAATTCTGCCTCTGGGATATTGTAGGTGTTTTCGGCAAAAGAGGGGCACCCCTGAGTAAATGCAAGCCCCGGAACAATGGAGGTGATTATTGATATAAGGCAGCATCTAAAGCACTTTCCTAAAATAACCGGGTGACCTCCTTGAAAGATTTAGGTTTCATTGGCTTGGCACACCTTGAAAGGACTTGAATAAGAATTAGTAGCCTTTCAGAACCTGTGGAAGTTTAGCAAATGTATGTGAAAATTGTTCTTTTTAGTAACACTTTCTCCTAATTTTATTACATATTTTCTCGAAGACACACACACCAACCCCACGTAGAAGAGCTCTGGCTCGCTACAATTCAGAGTAAGTATTGCAGCCCACCACTTCCAAGATCATGTCAGCCCCATAATATAGGTGGTTTAACAATGGTAATTTATCTGTGTTGTGTTATACTAATTGTGCAGTTCTTACAGAATTGCAGTGATGTCAATTATTGTGATGTTTTCAGGGTTACGATTATGTGATACCACTTCCTGGGGACAATTAGAGTCAAAGGTCATATGATGTCATTTCCTCCACCCCAGGCATTTCGGTGAATTGACATCCATGCATAACATATCATTACATTAAATAAAATCATGGATTAGCCATGACGAAAGCACTGTTTTAATGTACATAAATTCATAACGCAGAAGAACCTTGTGGCAGCCCTTTTCCTAAAGTCTTATTTTCTTAAAATGGTAATCCCAGCTACAGGCTCATCAAATTACCCAAGTGCTTTTATGTGACTAATAATTTACTGTCATTCCATGGCATGAAATTCTGGAGTGTGGTGTTTATTAATGTAACAACTCTGTTACAAATTATACTGGAGGAACCTTGGAGATGCGTGTGCATTATATGGCAGAAAGGCCGATTTTAATGAGTTTCTTTTCTGGCAATAAGCCTGGGCAGATCTAAAGCAAACGAAGGAAATATTAATGTTGATAATAATTATAGCGTCTACAGCATTTCAAAAATTATGCAGTGCCCAAGGATCCTTGAACCCTTAGTTGTTTTCAATGGAAAAAAAAGAAGAATTGGTATAGAACTATGAAAGACCGATTACCATGGAAGGTTAGGAAAGCAGTAACGCTCCACTACATATTTTGTAAATTTAGTTTTGTTCAGCAATGGTAAATTGGAGTTATATGAATTATCAGCTGCAGGATAGTGAAGGAATCATTTATCTGCTGAAGCTGGAGTGCTTACTGTTCCAAATTACAAAGATAACTTAAATGTTCTAGCATCCAGTAGTAAAGCGAAGATTTTTTTGTGAGGCACTACAGCGCATTTCAACTTGTGTTCTGTTCTATTTGAGTTACTATTGTAAAAAATAGATGCATACTCACTATGTGCGTTTCTGAGCTAAAAGAAAAACTTTACACTGTGTAAAGGTTTGTTTTCCTGTGCTTGACTGAACTAGACCCGAACTAGGCCTCACATCCATTTTGATTCTCAAAGCAGCCATGATGTGTGTTTTCATTTCTCATTCTGAGGCTTCGTGATGACACACTAATCTTGGAGAAAACAATTTTGTAAATTTGTATCACTCTAATGTCCCTCTGTGCTCAGACACTGTGAATTCATTCATTCTTTTGAGTTTGTTATTGTCAATGTAACTAGATTTGTACTGCCACATCCAACGACATTAGATCAGAATAGAGCAAATTAATATTCATTTAACGGATAGTGCTAGGATGTTGGCACTAGATGACGTTGTATAATTCTGTAATATGATTCATTTAGTTTTGCTCACCTTATGCTGACTGTGCAATTTCCCTTAACTTCTATTGTGAATCTGTCTATTAAAACACATGACATTGGAGGTGAGCCATGTCTTGTTCATCCTGGCTTAGAGAGCAGATCCTTGTGAGACTGAGGACCTGATTACGAGTTTGGCGGATGATTCAGATCGTCCGCCGAACTTCCGTCGGGGAGGTTGCTGCCATAGTGGCTACCTCCCTGCCGGGCCCATTAAGAGTTTCCCGCTAGGTCGGCAGGTGGAAACGTGGGTTTCCACTCGCTGGCCTAGCCGGAAACACCCTACAACATTGTCTCAGGCTCTTAATAGAGCTGGCGGCAATGCTGTAGGATGCGGGGTGAACCAGCACCCTTGCAATGTTCACTGTCTGCTAAGCAGACAGTGAACATTGCCTGGGTGCTGGCCAGGGGGCCCTGCACTGCCCATGCCAAGGGCATGAGCAGTGCAAGGGCCCACCTGAGGCCCCCTGCACCCATTCTCCGCCAGCCTTTTCACGGCAGTGTTACTGCCATGAAATCGCTGGCGGAGAACAAGGTCGTAATCCCCAGGGTAGCGCTGCCCTGGCGGATTAGGACCACCACAACTGCCAGACAGCCAGGATCTCGAATCCTGCCGGTGCTGTTGGTCCGACTGCGGCACCACTGCCATAGTCACAATGTCGCAATCGGACCCCCGCATTGACTGCAATCTGACCACCACTGCGAGTCTGGCGGTCAAGTGACCGCCAGACTTGTAATGACCGCCTGAGTCTTGATTTAAACGTAGAATGTTTCTGCTAAGGACTTGACTTCATGTCAAATTCTTTGCTGCGTCTGATTAAGGCTTATGCTAATTCCCTACATTGATATTATGGCAAGGCCCAGAGGCCAACTTTATGCATTTAATGCTGTATTGCTGCCACCACACCAGCTCACATTCCTGAGTCAATTAAAGCCCTATGACAACAAGCTGCTTCTCACACAGATATGTTCAGATGACAGCTGATTTTGTTGGCCCTCAATGAGTCTTTCGTTGCACGTTTATGTTTCAAGACTGGTGCAATTTCAATTGTGCTTACCCGTGGACATTTTATTTGAACGAGTGTTGTGTTCAAGGTGCACAATCAGGTCCATTGAAATCAGTGTCTGCATCTGATGGGCAGGTTGGTTTGCAACTTTGCACTTGATGTAGATGGGCAGCTGTCTTTAAGGTAAGCTGGAAGGGAAATTAATGCAGAATCTTTTGATATGTACTTTGTGTTCTGTGCTTGTCAAATGTGTTAAGACATTTTATAGTTTGCCTTTAATGTTTTGCCTATTTGGACTTGTAATTGACAAAAAAATTATATTTACATTGCAGCCATTGTGGGACTTTGGGGTGGTTTGCTTTGGATAATATTGTGAATGTGCTTCACAGTTGTGGTGGTCAGTTAGCTTTTCTGCCAGAGAGCAATTATATTTGGAGCTATTGATTCATTTTGATAGGGAATTCATAGTTTCTGAAGTTTGGTGTCATATAAATATATTTTAGAGAGGAGAGTTGATTATGGAGTTGGAAGTTGTAGGTTCACAAAAACAGATTTGGATCTCAAGCTCTGAAAAGCAATTGATAGAGTTACTTCAGAGATTTCAAACAGAATGGATAGGAACTTGAAAATGATTTTGATGAATGAGAAGAAGAGGAGCTCTCTTGGTCTGCTGATGAGGTGAATGCTAATGGAAAAAGGGTGACAAAGCTACCCGTAAAAGATGCACCCAGATTATGGTCCAGATCTACCAAAATGAAAGAGATCTGTTTGGGCAGAGCAATATTCCTGTGATCACACATGGAATGGTGGTGCTGAGGACGCACAAGATGGCCAAGCTAAAGGCCAATAAAGATATGAGCAGGTCAAGGACAAGGGTCATACACATAAGACAGTTGTTTGTGGTGAATCATCTGGTAGTGCTGAGATAGAAATTAGCTGTTCTTCAAATTTTGGTTTTGATGATCAGAATTGTAGTACACACAAATAGAGGATTCATTATCAGACCAGGGTGCAGTTCGCAGAGTTGAAGTGACCCAAAAACTCTGCCACACTACGCGGAGTTCCACAAGTGGCAGAGTGCATTAGGTTGCGCTATTCGCGCTGATTTTTAGCACTGGGTGTTTGTCCCGCACTGAAAAATCAATGCAAACTGCACCATGTGCAGCGCAAGAGGGTGCTGATTCTTTTCTGCCACTTGAGTAGATTTTCTCTTGGAGCGGCAGCTTCCTCAACGCGAATGGAAGATTTTTCAATGCGAGCGGTAGTGACCATCCACGACCACCCATGTTGAGAAATCTCGCTGGGAGGTGGTCTGCAGTAAGATTTTCCTCACTCTCGCTCGCCAACCTTAAAACGAAGAAAAAACTCCGCTTCGCTGAGTATTTCAGAACTCTGCGCTCTAAGCGGAACGCAGAGTGGAAAAAACTTTGCAAACTCAACAAGCGGAGCGGAGTTCACCGTCCACCCCTATTCATGATGGGACAGATATGGGAAAGAATCAAGATGTTTTAACTGATCTCTTGGGTCATATTATGTGTAATCCTTTACTTTTAGAGCCTTCTCTTGCACCTGAGTGATCACAACCTGAGCATGTAGTGAAAAATGTGGGGCATGGATTAGGAAATAAATTCCTAATAATTTGAGAATAAGGTTGCATTCAGAATGTCGTAGGTCTTCTATATCTAATAGAGTGGTTGTTACTTCAGATTTGGATGCAAAGGCTGTAGCCTTTATAGCCAAGGTGGATGTGATCCTAGTAAAGGATTAATTAACAGTCTAAGAACAAGCCAGGACAGACTTTTGGATTTAATAGGTCTATTGACAAAAATGTTTTCTACAGCCGAAGAGGCCTATGTATCAAATAAATGATTTGATTTTGATGGAATACATCAGTGGGTGCGGTGTGCTTTTTTGGTAATGCTAATACAGCATTATCAATTGAATGCTGTAAAAGTATTTATGGAACATTTATCTGAAATTTATGAATATAGCCAATTAGGAGGAAGGCCTTGTGGCTAAAGGTGTGTTGTTTGGTGATGCATTTATTTTGGATTTAGTTACGTTTGTAGGAGTGTTTTGTTTCTTACAGATCTCTCAAAGAGACATGAAAAAGGTTTTCAATGATCGTGCTTTTAGGCGTTACTGGGAGAAAAATTGGTTGGGTCCATTGCTGTGGGCAATGCATCACAAGGAGTTATTTTCCCTGGGATTTAGGCCCTCTCAAGGACAACATGGATTCCAAAGACGAAGGGCCTCATTATGACTTTGGAGGTCTACAATGTAGACTGCCGAAGTCCCGCCAGCCACAAGACCGCCAGGGATGGCAGTCTTCAGACTGCCATATTATGACTGCTGGCTGCTCTAGGCCAGAATTTGGGCGGAGAGCCACCAGCAGCCATACTGGCGGTCAGCGGTGCAGTGGAGGCTGCTGAGCTTGCACCACCACGTCATCACAACACCACCATGCCTATTACGAGTTGGTAATAGGCGTGGCGGTGTTGTGGTGACGGGGTGCTGGCAGCAGAGCAGGCCCCAAGGATCCCGTCCCCTCCTGGACTACCACTGAGAAAAGGTTAGTGCCTGTCCGACAGGGGAGGGGGCGTGATGAGTAGAGTGTGCATGCATGGGGGTGTGCGATTGTATGATTGGAGGGAGGTGGTGTTTGTGTGCGTGTATGTGTGTGATTGTGCGTGTCTGTATAAGTGCGTGACTGGATGCGGGAGTGGGGGATGTGCAAGTGTATGTGTGTGTCTGTATGAGTGCGTGAATGTGTAATTGCATGTGTGTTTGGTGCGTGCATGCTTGTATGGGGTGGGGTGGTCTCTACGGGGGTTAGGGGATTGCAGCCTGTTCACCGCTGTGGTCATAATCTGGCGGTCCAGCACCGCCACGCCGTTGGCGGTGTTACTGCCACCACCAGCGTGGCGGAGCTGGACCGTCAATGTCATAATGTGGACTGAAGTGTCTTCCCTCAAAGACAGCAGGCACGTGGTAGAGGAACCCCTGGCGAGAGACGTAGCAGAGGTTCCACTGGTAACTGTAGACCTTTGTGTTATCCTATTAAAAGTGGGCAGCACATCTGCTAAGTTGTACTGGAATTGTGTTCTAATAACAAAGGATACTTGGTATTAGAACCTGTTCCAGGCTTTTGAATAGAATTTGTGGATGAACCAATTCAATTTCAGCTACAGCGAAGGTTGACATTCAACAAGGAACAGATGAAGTTGGTGGATCGAGAGGTTCAGCATTTGTTGGCAAAAGGTGCAATAATACAGCAGCAGGATCATTCAAGAGGGTCTGTAAGCAAGACTTTTTATGGAAAAGAAAGACAACGGCATGAGGCCTGTGATAAAATTAAAAGAATTAAATGATTGAGTAGGTTACAGTAATTTCAAGATGGAAAGTTGCATTCACTAAGATATTTTGCAAAGAGGAGATTCGATGACCCAGTTGAATTTGAAATATGCTTATCTTACAGTTCCAATTTGGGAAGGTCATCAGAGATTTGGAACAAGAAGGTATGGAGATTGCATGTCTACCTTTCAGCCTTTCATCAGCACCTTGGTGCTTCATGAAAGTTCTTCATCCTGTAGCAGCTTAACCGAGGGATGGAGAGGTATAAGGATGATAATTTACCTGGATGATATTTTACTAATTGGTCAAGACAGATCAGCAGTGGAAGCTCATAAAATTTGGCAGTGAGATTGTTGGAGGATTCGGGTTTTGTGGTAAACAGTAAGAAGTCAGAATTAGTTCCAATTCAGGAGAATCCTTTTTTGTGTTTTATAGTGAACACAATACATAGAATTTTAAAATTTCTGAAAAACAAGTTAAAAAATAATTAGGACTGAGATAAGAAAGACTTTAGAGCTGGGCCAGGTTTCTTTGAGAATGTTAGCTGGTATTGTCTTCAACAATCCAGATTATTTTTCCAGGTTCTTTACTTTATCTGGCTTTACAGAGTTTGAAAACAGGACACTCAAGGAGTGGTTTGAAGTATTCTCAGAATATTTTTTTGTCATCAGAGACAAGGAAGGAGTTGACATTGTGGTTGAAAAATATGGAACTGATTTTGGAGAGAACCCGGCTCTTGCTTTACAATAGGATGCATGCCTGGGACATAGGGGTGCAAGATGTGGTTCCTTGAGAACTGGAGAGTGTTGTAAGGCAGCAATGCAGGTTTCATATGAATTGTTTAGAATTGCCAGCAGGATCATTTGCAATAAAATGTTTTTTGAATATGGCAGTCAAGTGTTCAGTTTTGTTGCACAAGGACAATGTTTCAGCTGTAAGGTTTGTAAACAGGAAAGGGGGTGTTTGTGATCGAAGAGTTTTGCAGACTTGCTAAAGTTATTTTGGGATTATTGTCTGTAACAGAATTCAAGTGTTCAGGCATGATCGAGTGTAACAGATTATTTTTTGAGAAATGTCCATGATTTAATCGAGTGGAGATTAGAGAGGGAGGTTCTTCTGGTATTTGAGAGGTTGTGGGGTCCCTTTCAGGGGGATCTTTTGCAAAGCAGGCTGAACGGTGAAGTGAACAGGTTTTGCAGCTGATGGCCAGATCTGGAGTCCACAGGGGTAGATGCTTTCCATTAGGATTGGAGGGGCCTTTGCCTGTATGTTTTTCCACCTTTAGCAATAATTGGTTAAGTAACAGCGATGGTTCGTAGGTGACAGAAGACTGTTGTGGTGGTGACTTCTCTTTGGAGATCTCAGGCATGGTATTCAATAATTATTGAAATGAGTGTGAATATTCCATTATTGCTCCCAGTATTTCAGGAGATCCTGAGAGGTCCTCAAGGAGAGACGCACGTTCTTGTAAGTTCTGAGCAATTTAACTTGGTGTCATGGAAGCTTTCAGGAGTGTTTGGAGAAAGCCAAGCCTTTCTAGAGATGCTACAAAGCTTATAGAGAAGTTGTGGGCACCAGGAAGTAGGAAAGTTTATAGATTTGCGTGGAGAAAATGGGCACACTGGTATATGGAGAAGGATCAGGACCTTGTTTCAGTTGATGTGATTCAGGTGATTAGTTTCCTTCCTGAGTTGTTCGCAAAAGTTCTGGCTTATAGAACAATCAATATGATAGGTGTGCTATTAAGGCTGGTCACAGTTTGGTTAATGGTGTATCAATAGTTCAGGATATTATGGTGAGAAGATGGTTGATGAGTATTAGGATATATGAGCCACCAAACTTCTCAATACAATTCTTTATGGAATATTTGTAAAGTGCTGAGGTGCTTGGAAGATTGGGATAATATTTAGAACCTTTCTTTCAAGTCTTTAAAGCATTTCACTTTTAAGCTTACTATGCTTTCATATCTGTATCTTATCAAAGGGTGTCTGATGAGCAAGTTGTGGATGTGTCCTGAAGTGCCTTTTCTCTTGAGGGTATTTATTTTCATTTTCTATGAAGAACAAAAACAAATTCAGAGGCAATGTTCTATGCTTCTTTCAATGATACTGAAAAGCTGTGTGGTTTGGTGTGTTAAATCGTATCAATTGAAAAAAAATATTTAAACCCTTAGGGAGAGAATCAGTTACTTACTTCTTTTAAATATCCCCACAGGGCTGTTTCCCCACCTGCTTTAGATTGATAACTGTTAATTTCTTCAAGTCATTTATGTACTTAGCCACAAACACATATTTCGCTCTTCTTGAGCTCTTTGGTGGAGCACAGCAGGTACTGAGTGGCAAACGTTTTTGCAGCACAACATTTAAAGACCTGTGTCTTCTTAACTGTTCATTATTAGCAGGTTACTGCAATGGTCATCTCCATCTATGCACAGCCACTGGCTGCTTTGGTGTTATAATCAAAGCAAATCATAAATTAAATTCCTTTTTTACATTTGTTTTTTCCAGGAACATTCTGGAGTTTTTTGATCATATACTACACAGCCTTCCCCCAGCTGCCTTCAGCCATTGTGCAGCTAGTGTTAGCCAGAGAGCATGGCCAGTGGCCAGACCAAGTACCAAACAAGCCACAGGTAGCCAACCTCTGATGAGCATGGCTTTTGGTCTGGCCGCAGGGATTGGAATATGGTTGGCCCTGTATTTTTTATCATGTTTTTTAAGAGTTTGTAGACTGTGTTTTGGGGTTTGTGGACCACAAATTCCAGTAGCCTTGCTGGGTGTATCCTAGAACCTACAGAACCATCACTAGGACTGAAAACCCCATGGTTGTCCAAGTCTTCCTTTGCCAGGGGCCCAATAGTCTGAGGACTGGGCCTACATACTCCAGAAACTGTGCTGGAAACCTCAAAACAAGTTGTGCGGTGCACACAACCTGTAATAAAAACTGCTTTTTTAAAAATGTTAACATCTTCTGGCTCTTTCTGGGTGCCATCAACTCATGAGCCAGGGGGCTAGGGTATGTTCTGTCCAAGGCCTATTGGCTCCTTCAATTGTCTTTTTGCGTAGGCGGGTAGTACACCTTACTTTGGGTTGTGATTAGGCAACCAGAAAGCTGAGATGGTGAAATGAACAATATGAGAAAAAGTTTCCACACCCAATCAGATTTATTTTTTTATCATATTTAGTTTTTCAAATTTTTGAGAGCTGCAAACCTGGGTTTGTAAATCATAAATGAATTAATGGTCCACACAGCTCTATCAGGATTGATAGCCACTCAATTTAAGACCTACACAAATCACTTTTTTAAAGTGTTTATTTCTTGAAAAATACTGGTATTTTTTTTCTTGCTTTCCTCCTTGTCATTGTTTCCTTGTCATTGTTGCTTGCCCATTGTTGTCTTCACCCATCCACCTCACTTAATTGTTGGTTGCCCCACCCCCCTTCTGTTGTTATTTTGTTAACTGACATTTATGTCGAGGCATTAAAATAATTTGTGCTTTTCTATAGCTCTAACAACTGCACTTCAGCCAGCTCATAAGCATCATAAAGGATAATTTATGGTACTCAATTTACCCTTTGTCAGAAGGATTGGAAAGTTGAAGGATTGGTAGACTGGGTGTCCATAGCCAGAAATGGGACTTGCAGCTTCCAGAATGCCACTTTTCAGTGGCAGTGAGAGAAGCCAATCAACTTATAACTAAATCAACATAATTATATAACCGAGAATATATATAGAAAATAAAGATGAAGTATAAATAATTTACCATGGGTAACTTGCATGTGTTTCACTGGTATGCCAAGTATCTTGAACAGTGAATTTGAAAAATAAAATTGCTTCATGTGCTGCTGCAAACCCTCATTCAGTTCTATAAGGATAGATTTCCTTTGAAAGGGTGTGCAGAGGACAATATTTTTCTAATGGCAGTATTAAAAAATGTATGAATCAGTTTTCCGTCATCTATGGAAACAAGGACAGCTGGCAGTTAATAGTCTGTTGTGACAGGACACCCTCCAGTCAGTATACGGTACCTGAGATGAGTCCTGCCCGGACGACAATCACTCTTCCCTCCCACATATCCTGCACCTGCCCACGGCTGGGCTGGGAACCCAAAGCAGCCCTGGCAAATTTTGTCAGACCAGCCCCCATAGGCTGCATAGTGACCATGCCTGACCACTACAATGGTGCTTGGGGGGTCTCCCCCCAAGAAAATTTGGGGAAAAATGCCAAAAACAGTGAGTTCAACAAAATATTTTTCATTATATGTTCAATTATATTAGTTTTTATAGCACAGTAAATAATGGCCTTAGAGTGCACCAGTATACGGCTATCTTGGCTATCTTTTTTGCGGCTCTTCAATGATTCCCTCACCAGCACCCTCTAACAGTGCCTCTCATCTCTCCATAGCCCCTCTCTCACATGTATTTCATTTGTTTTATAGCACCTCTCTTACCATCATAGGGTGTTAGAGCACTTTACATCTCACACGCATAACGGAGACAATAAATCATACAAGTGCAGCTCAGTGTATAGAAAATTTTACGTAAGACAAAGGGGACTACAGAGTGTGGAGTTCACTTGTCATCCATGCTGGTGGGCATTTTTTAAGAGTGCTAGGGCTGTGGAAGCATAACCTCAGGATTCAGAATGTAACACTGTGGTTACGGTTGACTTTAGTAATAATTTATTTCTACCCAAACAAACCCTTTAGAACAAAATTAGGATAATCGAAGACTGGGAAAAAACAACTTTCTAACCTCTAAAATGCAGTTTGAATGCAGCTCTTGGATGGCAGTTCATAGCTCACTGTGTTAGATTATGATTGTAACTTATGAACTTCACAGTAACAAAAGGATCTCTGTGAGAAAAGCAGTATTCCTCTGAGCTGTGCACATAAAATATTGGTCAATGATCTGCATAGTACACGTTCTTTGCAGCAGGCATATTAAACCTCTGTACTTCCTTAGATGAGTCAAAACTACCACTAGACAAAACTCCTTCTCTCTCCAGCAGGTACATTAATCACAAGAGCTTTTTTTGGCACTGTTTTTGTTGCTTGAAAACTGTTGGATATAGAAGGAACTCTGCAGTGCTTTTAAACTGCTGCACAGATACCAACCTGGCCTCCCAGTATCAAAAGTGTCCCCCCCCCAGCATTCCAGCCCATCCGAGAGATGCCTGATGCCTGATGCCTGTATGGCCAGTCCAGCCTTGCATCTGCCGCCGTCTGACACTGCCCCCCACCCTCTCATTCCTATCTATCATTTTGCTGGCCCATCTGCGTACCTCACTATGCACATCCCTATATTTTACTCCCCTTGCACAGTAGAATTATAATATCTCAAACTGCATAAAGCACTTTAGAGGATGCTTACTGTGACCATTTTTATATAACAAATATTAGCAAAGACAAGAGGTCTCATATAAATTTAATTAGTGTCTTTTTCAGTTATTTAGCCATGTTGTACAGGTGTGCAACTGTGGCAGCATGGCTAAAAGTAAAAATAAAAATGCTATAATGCTGTCAGCGCCGGCCGCACCACAGCACTGTACTGCACAGCAGCTGCACTGCTCTACAACTTGGCTCAAAACGACATTGACAAAGCCAATAGCGTAGTTGGGACCCATTGGTTTTAGGTGCTTTGCAAGTTTCTATGGGAATTGAAAATGAGAAAAGGAGGGCTTTGGACCCCTCCTGTTCACCTTTGTTTGACGCTTTTGCCCGAAACTTACCATGCTAAACCAAAATAAGATGAGCAGTTTTTTTGGAACGCTTCATATCGATTTATCAATTGACACCAAAGGTATCAGCAAAATAAAAACTTCCTCTTCAATGTATGGGTGGCTCCTTCACTATGGCGGAGCGTCGCCCCACTGGCTGAGCCAGAATCAGAAAAATAAAACAATAGTTTACTATTGTTTTATGTTTCTGCTTCAGGCACAGCCAGCAGTGAAGGGAGGGGTGGGGCTGGGCCAAGGGAGGTGAGAGTGCACCTAAGTGCGCATTTGTGATTTGCCCGCTGTCTGAACCACACTTAGGTTTCTCCAGCCCGGCTGTGTTTAACAGCTGAGCTGGAGAAACTGCACAGACCCCAGGCTGTGTCTGAGCGGCAGTTATTGCACTCAGACCAATCCTGGCACTGCTTTCATGTTAGGTTTTGCATGTTGCAGGAAAGCAGCACCATGATTGCTGGGGAGCCTGTGCTGGTGTCCCAGCAGTGAATGCTGGGACACCAAAAGAAGAGGGGCACAAGGCGGCAGGAGGTGGCAGGGACGGAGGCAAGGTAAGAGCTATTTTTCCCCTCATTCCCATTCTGCCCCCCGCCCCTCCACTTGTGTTATGCGGCGGCTGCTGCTGTTGCAATGGAAGTCTCACCCCCTTATAGCTACAGGAGGGCTATTGCCGCCACTTCAATATATATGTTATATACAGTGCTTTAAATGGGCCGGTACTGAGTACCGGCACTTTTTTATTTTGAGAGGGAGAGTACCGGCATATGTCAAGAAAAACGTAATACTTTTAATAGGAGAGTACCGGCACTTCTCAGAAACAAGCAGGTACTCTGGTATAGAGTACCTGCACTTCTATTTTTCCATTTAAAGCACTGGTTATATATACTCATATTTATATATAAATCTGATGTTTAAGCTAGGGAAGTGTTTGCCTTCTTTAGAATTAATAAACTCCAATATGGCCTTGAGGAGTTTTTAGGGCTGAGGGGCTTGGAGTGGGAGGCCCTTCCACCTCAATGAATCACACTTCTGAACTCTCCACCTATTCACCGCGCCAGAGACAGCAGACAGCTTCTTAAAATGAGTCTGCAGTAAGGACCTCCACTTATGGAAGGCCTTAATGGACACAAAGTGCTGCGACCTCATTTGTCAGCAGTGCAATCATTGCAGTATATTTACTTAGGAAGCAAGAGTTGTGGTAATTGCTAGTTACCGATCTTTTTGCAAGTGTTTACATTTGTATTTGTGCAATCCTCGTTCAGTTGTGCCTTAAAATGCACGTTGATTTGGGTAAAAAAACGGCTAGGCCAGGAGCCAAACGAAATATAGATATGGTAATTGTTTTAACATTAGAGTGAGATCGTACCTGAAATTCCCTGCAGACCTAAGACGCGGAAGGCTTAATTTTTGATTTTCCAAACATATTGTGCTTTCTCTAGGGTATTTCGTTAGTGCTTGAAAATGCTTCAGGATGTCCAGAAATACATCCTTTCATTCAGAAGACAAAGACGCTTGTGCTTTAAGGCTGTGACTCACGCCCACCACTTCTATAGTAAAGGTTTTACTGTGCACCCTTTCATGCTTTTCTTTGTGTACAAATTATGGTAATGGCATATCCTCCTGTTTTCATAACGTTTTTCCTGCAACTGGCACCATCTGAGCGCATCGAGGCTCCCAATAGTTTCAGTAGGAAATGAATCAAATGTTGTTTTTTACGGCATGCTATGTTGTTGGTATTAGTTTGTTTTTTCTCACATTCTCCTTTTGTTAAGGCCTGGTAGTGCTTTCGGTAGTCCATTGCCTTTAATAAATATTAGGATGTCCCATCGCAGACCGGACTCTGATTCTGGAAGAGCGCCCCCCCCAACATGGGGGGGCGCGGCCCCTTAGGGATCGGGGACGCCGGGGCCGAGCCTCGCACTAGTTGTGCGCAGGCTGGCCATGGGCTTCCGCTCGCGCGTCTCGCGAGACGCGCGGGC
Source organism: Pleurodeles waltl (assembly GCF_031143425.1). NCBI lineage: Eukaryota > Metazoa > Chordata > Amphibia > Caudata > Salamandridae > Pleurodeles > Pleurodeles waltl. The sequence continues at coordinate 406,079,836 of NC_090440.1, forward strand.
GGAAGTTCGACGCTGGGAGAGCGTCGGTGGACGGGGCAGGGCTGGACCGGTTTGGGCCGCCGCGCACTGGTGGGGGGGCATAAAAGCGCCCCCCCCAGAAGGCTCGGCCTTCTTACTTCGTGCTCGGCGGCCGGGGACGGGCAGACCTGTTGGCGATTGATTCCAGATTCCAGAGGACCTAGGAACGCGGCGGCGAGGTCGAGGACAATTGCTTCGAGAGAAGCAGGGTTCTGGAATCCTTGTCGTGGACAAAGAATCAGAGGGTCCCTGAGGATCAGATAGCAGGGGAGCGACCTCGTAGAGTCGGGTGCATAAAAATTGGTCGTGTAGCGGCAGGCGCAGGGGAGCGACTTCGTCAGCAAGCAAAGGAAAGCGAGGTGAGTGAGCGCACGGAGGCTGACTCCGTAGTTAGGAGGTTGTGTGCCACGTGGGAGAGGGCTGTGGTGCAGGGGAAAAAAGTATTAAGGGTACAGATATTGTTCTCCTCCCAATTATAGTTAGCTTTGTGGTAAAGCGAAAGGGGGCCATATCAGTTGTTGAAAGTGCTTATTTACACATATAATTGTGGAATTAGTAGGTGGGTAATTTTGTCACTAATCTGAATGTGTTAATGGTGCATTGCGCGTCAGTGTCCTAAGACTGTTATCCACTGTGTTTTGCAAATAGTGATGTTGGCATTGGGCTAACGGACTATTCATTAGGTGGGTAATTTTGTCACTGATCTGAATGTGTTAAGGGTGCATTGCGCGTCAGTGTCCTAGGATTGTTATCCACTTATTTTTGCAAAAAGTGACGTTGGTATTGGGCTAACGGATTATTCATTTGCGTTAATTAATTGAGAAATTTGTCTTACCACTGCTTGCAACTTGTTTACCTAATATTAGCATTATGGCAACTAATAGGGCGAGAGGAGGGAAGAGGAAGGCCACAGATCCTGATCTTGCCCAATTGCTAAAATTGGTCCTAGCTAAGTTAGGGGGCGGGGATTCAGAAGGGGAGGCTGCTCCTTCAGATGGAGATGACGGTGAGGTAGGCGCTTCCCGCCCGCGCCGTGCGAATGTAGCACCGCCTGCAGCTTTTCCTCCAGTTAAGCGTAGGAATAAAAAACAGACTGGGGGGGCGGTAGTTCAACAGCCTACGCCGCAGACAGTTGCTTTTCCTCCAGTTAAGCGTAGGAATAAAAAACAGACTGGGGGGGTGGTAGTTCAACAGCCTACGCCTCAGGCAGTTTTGGCCCCCCCTCCCCCTGTGGTTGAGTTAGTCACAGTGGTGACCCCCAGTATTGCAGCAGCGGCGCCTTCTGAAGAAATTGCTGGGCATCACGCAGGGGTAAGGTCGCCTAGCACGGGCCCGGCGGGAGGTGTGGAAGCTATGCTGGCGGATATACGGCGTTCTGTAGCAGCATTAGCAGCACCAGCCAAGGATGTACCCACGCAACCATTACCCATTGCGCAGGGAGTGGCTCTAGGGATTGGCGCAGTCACAGAGCAGGGGCAGGCGGCGGGGGCCCATTCAGGGGCATCCCAGGACCTGACAACTCAAACTTTGGTGTCAGTATCACAGATGTTGGCCAATCTCTCTGTGCCAGTGCCAGCCCCACCCCCCACGACCCCATGGGCTAGTGACCCATTGCAGAACTCCGTACTTGAACTTAAGCGCCAGGTGGAGGCGTTGGTAGCAGCGCGTAATGTTCCTTCATTGCAGGTGGCGACCTCGGGCCCCAGTGTCAGCCAGGCACCGGGCCCGCTGTTGCAGACTCCTCCAGGTGGAAAAGAAAATGGTAAGGTCATAGAACAGGGTGGTAACACCATAGTAACACCAGCCCCAGCTGAAGTCACGGGGGCAGACACATTGCTATCTAGGCCGGGAAAGTTAGCTGCACATGTGGCTTCGGAAATCAAAGAGAAAATATGGAAAGGGGATTTTGTGGACATTTTTAGCCTGGTAAGGGCTAAGAGAAGGGAAATTGAATCAAAGGATAAAGATGCTAAAACTTCAGCATACTCAGATAAAAAACCTAAGATAGAAGAGAATATTACAAATTGGTTATTCGGTTTTAATGTGTTTATGTCAGTCATGATGGAAAAGAAGCCTGACATCGGCCTGTCAATGATATTTTATGCAAACAAAATTTTAAAAGCTCATCATATGTACGGCGGGAACGCTTGGCTGGAGTATGACCGTGATTTCAGGTGGGCAAAGGTAGAGGATCCAGCAATTGGTTGGGATCAGACTGAAGTAAATGTTTGGCTGGAGTGCGTGAACAACAAATTACCCAACAAGCAGCCCTTTCGAGCACAGTATACAAGCGACAAAAAAGGGTCTTGCTGGGCGTTTAACAAGAAAGTATGTTCACGCCCCCCTGGGACGTGCAAATTCAGGCACTCCTGTGCATTTTGTGGGCACCCCTCTCACCCCGAATTTAAATGCATTAAAAAAGCAAAGGACAGAGCTAAGGAAGGGAGTAAGTCCAGTACCTAGTTCTTCCTTGCCGACTCCCATTCACTTAGAGTTTTTGTTGCCTTGGCTGAAAGTTTACCCAGTCAAGGCTTCAGCTGAACTTCTGATTAAAGGTTTTTCACAGGGTTTTAGAATTCCAGCATCCCAGGTCCCCCCCCTAGGTCACTGCAGAAATCTTATGTCTGCCGTGAAAAACCCTGGCGTGGTGGCTAAGAAAATTGCAAAATAGCGCGCTCTAGGGAGGCTGGCTGGCCCCTTCACTTCCCCACCCACAGTTAATTTTGTCTGTTCCCCATTAGGAGTAGTACCCAAAAAAGAGCTGGGACAGTTCAGATTGATTCATAATCTATCAGCCCCACGCGGCGCCTCAGTGAATGAGGCAATAGACCCGACTTTATGTTCAGTGCGTTATGCTACCGTAGACCAGGCACTAGTGTTGCTGAGGGGTCTGGGGCGGGGTGCGCTCTTAGCAAAAACAGATATCGAAGCAGCTTTCCGGCTTTTACCAGTTCACCCTGAAGATTACCATTTTTTGGGATTCCAATTTAATGGGGAGTATTTTTATGACAAATGTATGCCCATGGGATGCAGTGTGTCTTGCAGTTATTTCGAACAGTTTAGTTCTGCTTTGCAATGGATTTTCACTAGACGTACAAGTCATGCAAATGTTATTCATTATTTGGATGATTTCCTAGTGTTGGGCCCTCCTGAGTCAAACAAATGCATTTGGGCCCTGCAGTCTCTGACAACCATGTTTGGAGAATTCGGGGTCCCAATAGCCCAGGAAAAAACAGAAGGCCCCTCCACATGCATCACTTTCCTGGGCATAGAAATTGACACCATAGCGGGGGAGTGTCGCCTTCCTCTGGACAAGCTTCAAGTTTTTAAGGGGTCCATCAGAACAGTCTTATCCCATACCAAGGTCACCCTGCACCAATTGCAAGTATTGGTGGGTCAATTGAATTTTGCATTGAGGATTATTCCCATGGCCCGCCCCTTTTCCAGATCCATAGCTAGGTCCATGGCAGGGTTGACCGAGAAACACCATCACACCAGGCTATCTGCGGAAGTAAGGGACGATTTGAGAGTGTGGGAAGCATTCCTACAAGACTTTAACGGGGCGGTGATCTGGCCTCTTCCCCCTGCCGACAGCCCTTCTCTTGGCCTGTTTACGGACGCTGCAGGCAGTGTGGGCTTTGGGGCTATACTTGGTTCTGCATGGTGCCGGGCAGATTGGCCAACTGATTGGGTAGAGTTGGGGCTCACCAAAAACATAGCATTCTTGGAATTATTTCCCATCATTGTAGCGGTTTCTGTATGGGAGGACGCATTGAGAAACAAGACAGTAGTATTTTGGTCAGACAACATGGCAGTCGTGGAGTCAATCAATAGACAAAAAGCTAGCTGCAGATGGGTGCTGAGACTACTTAAGTATCTGGTGCTGCAATGTTTGAAACTCAACATCACATTCCGGGCGAAACATGTTCCTGGGGTAAATAACAATGCAGCTGATGCTTTGTCTCGATCATTAATGCAGGATTTTCAGAGGTTCCACCCTCAGGCGTCGGAGAGGATGACAGAGTTTCCAACATCACTGTGGAAGATTGGTGTCCCGCGCTGTCAGCCCTAGTAGGGGCTTCTTTGGCGACACGAACAAAGGGGGCATACGAAAGGGCCTTCTTGCATTATAGACTGTTTTTGAAATCAGTGAACTCCTCAGATTGGTTTTCATCCGAAGCAATCTGTGCCTTTTTACAACATTTAAAAAGCAATGGTAAACCTGTCTCGTGCGCCAAGGCCAGCTTGGCAGCCATCCGTTTTTTCGCCAAGCTAAGAGGGCAAGACTCTAAACTCAATGCCTTTATTATTAAGCAGGCACTGGTGGGGTGGTCAAAAGCGGAGGGCCCCAAAGTAGACTCTAGGCGGCCTATAACCCCCCAGGTATTAGAAAAATTGCTGGGTGCAGTTGCTGTAGTTTCTTCCTCCCCTTTCGAGACTGCCTTATTCACATCAGCTTTTTCGGTGGCCTTTTATGGGGCCTTCCGTATTGGCGAAATGGTAGGTACTTCCAAGAACGACCATGCAGGGGGTCTCCAATGGCCAGATGTAATAATCAATAATAACTCTGCCACCATACTGCTGCGCAAATCAAAGACTGATCAGTTAGGTAAAGGGGCGAGGATTGATCTTCGGGCAGCGCGGGGGTCTCTTATCTGTCCGGTTGCCAACCTAGGTGCTTATCTAAAGGTGCGCCCTTTAGAAAAATCAACGGCGTTATTTATACACGCAAATGGGGACTGTCTGTCGCGCTACCAATTTACAGAGGTAATGAAAATATCATTAAAGGCAGCAGGCTTGGAGCCTCGGGGTTACTCTCCTCACTCGTTCAGGATTGGCGCGGCTACGTTAGCTGCGGGTGCAGGTATGCCCATCTCTGAAGTTAAGGCCATTGGCAGATGGTCGTCTAACTGTTATAAGCGTTACGTTAGGCCAGAGCTGGTATAATTGGGATTGTTGGTGTATCTTAACATTCTGTACCATTCCTCACACAATTTTCCCTTTATTGCAGTAGATGGCTCCGCGTGTGGTTTGGGTACTGGGGCATTCATTCGTTCGTCGGGCGGCGTACCGGTTGCAGCAGCTCCGTAAACCGAATCCGGCGACAAGCTTAGACGTGGCCTTCAGGTGGTGCGGGGTTGGCGGCAAAGGAATTAAACAGCTACAGCAGCTGGTTGATTTGGCTCGCGGATGTCCAGGTCTCCAATCCCCGGACCTCATCATCATTCACCTGGGGGGCAATGACCTGGTACATCTGGGTCGAAAAGCCCTCAGAGAGGCGATATTCTTAGAAATAACAAAGCTTGCTAAGCAATTTCCTCATGCAGCCATCGCCTGGTCTCACATGGTGCCACGGAAAAGATGGGGCCCAGGAATCAAACCAAGAACAATCAATGTGTCAGTGAGGCGACTTAACGCAGAGATTTCAAAGCTTTGCCCTGGTCCAGGCCGTTTGTGGAACATCCCACATAGACAATTGAAAGGTCCTGAAATGTTTCATAGGGATTTAGTTCATTTATCCGATGCAGGTACTGACCAATTCATGGCAGACATGTGGTTTTTTGCTAAGTGTTTGTTTTCTGGTGGGGAGGGCGTAGGACCCTGGGGCCCTGGTCGCCCTCGTGGCGCAGAAAGAAAGAATAAAGTAACCGGAAGCAACAGAGGGGACCCCAAGGGGGGGCCCCGGTATAACAAGAGAGATAGGATCCTGAAGTCCTGGACCAACCTGCGGATGGACACACCTGTTTGGGGGTAGGGAGCCCAGATCACTGGGGTGGTCACGGGGCTCATGCCCTGGGCCGCCCTGGTACACCCCTTGGTTGATTGGTGTTTGGAGAGGGGGCGGAACCCTGAACATGGGGGCAAGGAACAGAGGAAGCAGGGATACCGCCCCCCTAAGGATACAGGTGACAATCAGTCCCTGTGTGGTCCAAAGGAGGTTCAGGACAGGAAGGGATCCTGTCAAAATTATATGGTTACAAATTAGCGACTATAGCAGTTTATATATATTAAAGTTTGCAGTGAAATGTTTTAGTTGAGTAAAGTGCATATGACGACTTACATGAATTGTGTTTATGAATTTCTATGAAAGTATATTTAAAAATAAATACTTCTTCCATCAAACAAAAACTGTCTTGTCGGTTGGTGTATGACCGGTGTTGGGGTAAGGCCCCTATGGCGGCCTCCGAGTCCTAAGCGTGTGATGCTGTGCTATGGGCATTGCGTCTGGGCATATCATTGGTTAGGTAGCAGTTCCACATTCTTTGCTCTATGACCACAAGATTTTGGTGTGCAAGGACTAAGGACAGGGGCTCGCCCGTGTGTAAGAGTTTGTTTTTTAGGTTATAGCCAATTTGTTCTGTTGGAAGTTTGTTTGTGTGTTATTTCTTAGTGGTCAGTGCCACTGTAAGCCACCCGGATAGCTCGCTTCATGGTCTGCGTGGGGTTTGTTGGGTGCAAAAAGTTGTTTTGTCTAATGTATTCTGTTGCAAGTTTGTACGTGTAGTGTCTTTGTGGTCAGTGCTATCGTGACTCATACAACAAGTATATTAAGATCTTCCAAAACAAAACATAAAGTATGTGGGAGGCAAGCCAAACGAATGTTGTTAAAATCCACAGCAAATTCATGATAAAAAATAAACGTGAGTCCTGCTCTAGGTGCTTAGCTACTGCCTTCACGGTCCGATGGTTTTGAGATCCTTTTATTAACATGTCACAAAAGTATCACGAACGAGCAACCTGTGGCAGCCTATCACGATACGTATCAGAATAAATTGTTGAAATAAATAAAACCATGCTATGACTAGTCTCCTGTATTCTATTTGCTTTTTGGGAAATAAGCAGGTTAGAGATCAATTTACCGATCTTTTCCAGTAAGTTATAAATCAATGTGTTTGTTATTTTTGAAAAGTGGAACTCCCATGTAGTGTTAATAAGAAAGCAGAAAGTATTTGTGCATAATACAGGCAAAGTAATGTAAATCCCTATGTTGGTGTACCTGACCTACACATTTTCGAACACTTCTTCAGCCAGAGAAGTCTTCACTTTCGGATTGAGACTTCAAAAAGAATAAACTCAAGTAGCAGATTAGATCCAGCTACTTTCAATATGTTACCACTCCCTCTAGAGCTGAATCCATTCATTTATTCAGCTTAGTTTACCAAGACGATGTTCCATTAGAGTACTACGAAGAGGGATGAGCTAAGTAAATATCTTTCCAACTTTGCAAATAAATGAGGGGTGGGTGTGGCTGACCGACAGGATAGCAGGCAAATGATCTCAGAGCTCCTGCGCCCATCCAACCATTTATTGATTTCCCTTTTGAAGCAGCATCAGGCCGTCAAATACACCGACGAGTGTCTCCCCAACACCTGCACTAACTAAGGGTGATGAGACAGCCGCATAAGGCTGATGAGGCCAGTGAGCGCAGAGCCCGGCTGTTCTGTAGGACCGTCAGCCGAAACATCGAATACGGCCTCTATCAGTGTGCACCTTTCCCACCTTTTCGGGCCCAGTGGAGGTAATAGGGGAGTCTACAGGTGACAGAGGAACACAAAGAGGGTACTGCAATATATCTCTCCCCCACCTTCTGGAGGCTTAAATCACGAGGATCGCCTTTCACAATGGGATGCACCAAGTCCACCTCTGAGAAACAGATGCTCCAGGCACCATTGCGGGACCGCCCACCGGATAGTTCACTGACACAAACTCTGGAGGACTATGCCCCTTTCACCAGTGGATCCCCAAAGATAGATGAACTTGAAGCCATTCTGAGAGTCCGTGTTATCACTTGAACAATGGCTGGGGCCCATTACAACGGATGTGAACCTGCTAAAAAATGACCAGTGTAAACTGGCTGGAAAGGTTAGAACCAACAAACAGACCATTGCCACACTAACGCCGGGCCGGGCAGAAGATACGGCCCAACGTATTCAATTGTGTAGACAGGACCTGGCGGATGATGCCAAAGGGAGGCCCTTCAGGAATGATGTTCGGATTATGAGTGTCCCAGAGGGCGCAGAGGAATCTCACCCCACTCAGTTTATTGAGGAATGGTTCTGCATAGTGATGGCTCCCTCAGGATTGTCTAATCGATTGGAGATTAGAGAGAGAAGTTCTTTTTAGTGGAAAGGGCACAAAGGGTTCCCTCAAGAAAACCCATTCCAAAAGCACCTCTGCGCCTCAGGGTGGCCAAGATGCTCAACTTCAGAGACTGAGATGTGTTACTCCACACCGCACGCAAGAAGGTGACTATCCTTATGCAAAATGCCCCATTTTCTCTGTTCCCGGATTGCCAATTACGGTGCAATGCAGGTGTGTAACCTTTCAAGAGGTAAAGTTAGACTTACGCACATCTGGGGTGAAAGGGGCACTGATCTTTCTGGCTGGACTTAAAATGTTCTATGATCAGATCTCTCTCTCTTTTTTGAAACGCCTGAAGAGGCATAGAACTGGCTGGAACAGCACTTCCCACATTCACAGCGACAGCATCCACTGCACCTGAACTATCTAAACCACAGCGAGCCCCATGATTCCACCACCAAGGGGCTAAACGTAAGTCCGCCCGAAGTCGGCCCACTCACAGCAACAAGCCCTGTAGGGCCAGTGTGCTGTGATCCTAGTCAGCCACTCCCTCTGCCACACCAAAGAAATCATCAACTCCACTTCCTCCACAGCAGTGTCTTGGACTCTGAAGCAGCCAGCAGCATGATGCTGTTTTCCACAGTAGCACCTCAGATGATGCATGACCTGCTGGGCTGAAGGTTGTCAGTACAATCTACAGCGACGACAATGGGGGATATACTCTACACACTGGTTTCCTGTGTTTTCCCATTGCTATATAGTATATAGGCCTGATGCACACAGACCATCAAAACCTACAGATATCAATGCACAAAGAGAGACACAAAAAGGACAACACAAAAGGCATAGTCCTATAAATAGTCCCATAAAACACTGATGCAACCAGACAACTCACACATAGGCGCTCTTGTATCGACAGACACACAGACCAGGAGATGGGTGGACTGACAAAAGGACAGCTAGGCAGGGGATGAATTGATAACTCAATTACAGGCATTCATGTATGCAGAGGCTTACACACATACAAGTACCCATGTACACAGACCACCAAACATACAGGAACTATGTACAGGCATTTTTGCACACAGGCATATAGATTTACAGAGACCCGTTCACACAGACATATAATCATAGAAATACTAACAAGCTAAATAGCATACAGGCATTATGTCAGCAGACAATTACTATGCATACAGATGACTAGTAATGCAAGTAGCCATTCCCATGCAGGCATCCATTCACAAACAACAGCACACATCTTAGCACTTATGTTTACATCACTCTTTTGCACACAAAAAGGCAAACATACAGATGTACATTGATGGTAGGAAGAACAAACAGACAGGGATGAAGGGACTGACTGATGGAAAGATAGATGCCAGTAGACAGATGACCACTTAGGGCCTGATTATGACCTTGGTGGATAGGATACTCCGCCACAAACATGACGGATATCCCACCCACTGTTGTACAAGTTCCACAGTAAGGAGGATTAGACAGTGGACTACTAATGCAAAACACCCACCCCCAAAAGATAAAGACCATTGCAATTCACAAAAAATGCTTCTAAGTTTACTGAAGGCCTAAAAACATTAAAGTGTTCCTGTCCATACTTGCCTTGCAGTAAGTCAAGCACCACACTTGGCAACTATTGGTACTGTAACACACTCCCATATAAATAAAAGGAGAAAGGATATTAACCTAACACCCCATAGAAAATATTTGTTGGTCTTGGCCAGTTTTACAGGGTTATCCCCAAATGTTTTGCCTTCTCCCTCCTATTTTTTACCTGTTTTTGTTGGCTTTAGGACTCTGGGCACTTTACCACTGTTAACAAGTGCAAAAATGCATATTCTGCCTCTCTAAAATGTAGTCACGATTGGTTTATCCATGACTAGCATATTTGATTTACTATTAAGCCCCAACTATAGTGTCCCATGTGTGCCCAGGGCCTGTAAACCAAATGCTACTAGTGGGCCTGCAGCACTGATTGTCCTACCCACATGAGAAGCCCTGTAAACATGTCCCAGACCTGTCACTGCAGTGTCTGTGTGGGCAGTTGTAAACTGCCATGTCGACCTGACAAGTGCACACACTTGCCAGGCCCAAACCTTCCCTTTCATTACGTGTAAGTCACCCCTAAGGTAGGCCCAAGGCAGCCCCTTTGGCAGGGTGTAGTGCATGTGAAAGGTAGGGCAAGTACTGGTGTGTTTTATATGTCGTGGTAGTGAAATACTGCTAATGTTGGTTTTCACTATTGCAAGGCTAATCTCTTCTATAGGGTAACATGGGGATTGCTTGAAATATCTTTTAAGTGTAATTTCCCATTGGGGGAAGATAGAGATATGGAATTTGGGGCTTCTGAACACACAATTTAAAAAATACATCTTTTGGCGAAGTTGGTTTTGGAACTGTGAGATTGGAAATGCCACTTTTGGAAAGTGGGCATTTTCTTGCTTAACCATTCTGTGCTTCTGCCTGTCTGCTGAATACACATCCGGGTCAGGATGACAGTTGGGCTGTTTGTGTATTCGCTGTAGAAAGTCACACAAAGGGAGCTGAGGTGTGCCCTGCATATCCTGATGGCCCATCACTAGAGTGGTGGGAGGAGCTGACACTTGCCCCTGAATAGGACTGTGCCTGTCCTTACACAAAGCAGTCTCCAGCCCCCTGGAGTGTGACTGGGGCCATGGGAGGGAAAGACAAGGTCTTGGGAACTACAAAGACTTCTCTTTGTAGTTTGCCTACTTCAAAGTCAGAAATGTTACTAAGTATTGGAGCTCTGACGCCTCAGTTAGAACACTTCTGGATTGAGGACATTCTGCCAGGAAAAAAAGTTGGATGCTGTAGGAGGGACTGCCACTCTGCCTTTTGCTATGCTGTGCTGGCCTGCCGCTTGCTGCTTCTGTCCTGGGAATGAAAGGACTGGACTTGACTTTCTACATCCGGCTTTCTAAGGTTCTCCAAGGTCTTGAACTGAGCTTGCCTCCTATTAAGAAGTCTCAGGGCTATCACGGACTTCACCAGCCAGCATCTCGGCTCTTTTGCTAAGAGTCCTGACTTGCTAAGTGGTACCAAATCCAGTTGCTGAGCCCCTGGAAGTGAGCTCTGGTGCACCCAAGAAGAAACAAAGCACAGTAATTCCAGAGCAACTTCGGAACCTGAGCCACTGTCCTACCCTGCACCCTTGCCTGCCCCTGAGCTGTGGTCCCTCCTGAGTGCAACGACTTGCAATAAAGGCCGGACACCACTGCAGTGCCTCCAAAGTCCCACCACAGCATGAGTCCCAAGTGCTGTGTCACTGGCGTCTGTAACACCCAACTTCAACTCTTCTGCAGCACATGTGGCCCAGTGGTGTAATCACAACACTGAAAAGTCAACACCTCACATTTTGACCTGCTGGATTCATCGACCCCACCTTGTCGTTATGAACCTACCCCTAGACACCGACACCGCATTACCTCCCCTGCAACCAAAAGGGACCAACACTTTACCTCTTCTGCCTAGAAGTAAGGAACCAACGTCTCACCTCCCCGTTAGCAGTAAGGAACTGATGCCGCACCAGCTCCAGCGACACCTCACCTCCCTGACTCGATGCAACGTTTTTATTTCATCATCGTTTTCCAAGGTACTGTACCTGGGGTCCGTGCGACTCCGTGAAAGCCCACACTTCCATGTGTGTGGTGTCGGACTGTTTAGAATGACTCCATCAAAAGGCTGTGATAGCTCCAGTTTGAGCTATTGTGTTTCTAAGTGCTTTACTAAGATTTCAACTTTGAAAAATTGTATCTTTACTTGTGTATGTTGGATTTTTGTCATTTTGGTATTGTGTCACTCAGATACATATTGGCAACTTTTCTAAACTGGTGTGTACTGTTGTGGTGTTTTCATTGTGTGACTGTTTGTGTGTATAAATATTTTACACATTGTCTCTGAGATAAGCCTGACCGCTTGAGCAAAGCTACCAAGGGGGTGGATAGGGGCTGTCTTGGTTGTGTGACTCCCTTACCCTGACTAGAGTGAGGGTCTCCGTACTTGGACAGGGTGCAAACTACTGCCAACTAGAGACCCCATTCCTAACTATATATATATATATATATATATATATATATATATATATATATATATATATATTACCTACTGGCATTCGCCAGTAGGTAGTTATAGTTAGGACCTAGTTTCCATTAAAAAGCATTTTTTGACTTGCCTATATCTTTGGCACCATTTCACAAATCTTCAAGAAATTTCCCCAAAAAGTGTGACCAAGAATTTTGTTATTCATGGAAAGTTTCGGGGTGATCCGTCAAGCAGGGGCGGAGAAAAACTACAGACCAAACCTCCTGATGGAATTACACCAAATTTGGCAGAAAGGTAGCTGTTGGTACACTTTTTGTTATTTGGTGTAAATCTGTTCAGTAATTTAAGATAAATTAAAAGAAAAACACCTTGTATATCTAGAGGCACGAAGGCTTCATAAATCCTCCCAATCTCGTGCAGAGATCTGACTGGCTGCCAACACTTCAACCAGGAAGTGTTAGCAGCCATTTTGAGACTCAGCTTCAGCCGGGTCTTAAGGGAAATGAAAAAAAAGTAGAGAAGGGGACAGGGTACTGTTACCCTAACCCCCTAACCTAGGTCCAGAGGTGCCCCTGGGATCACCCAGAGCTAAAACGTTTTTTCTCATTCACGGAGAAATTCATGAATATCCGCAAATTTCGCTGTGGGTTAAAAAAAAAAAGGACTGTCTCGTTTGCTTGCTTTTCGTTTTGCCCCTTGGTGGGCCAGGTCCCAGTGATACTCCCAAAATATATAAGGGGGCACAGAGGTACAGAGCCCCCCTCCTAGTGCATATAAAAGCTCCAGGGACCACCACCTTCCTGGGGCAATCAGTGTAAAATGTATGCGAGGGAGCTGTGTGCCCCCCCCAGGAGCCCTAGAGACCACCACCTCCCCAGGGCAAAAACTGCAATTGTATGCGGGGGCCTGCGTGGCTCCTGTGCCCCACAGATGCCACCCCCGGGCAATGACTGTAAATGTATGCAGGGTGCCCACACGGCCCCCTGTACCGGGCACCACCACCTCCTCAGGGCAATGAAAGTGATGATGCTAGAGGGGCCACGCAGTCCCTCTGCCACCCGGGGACTGCCACCTCCCCAGAGCAAATACAATATAAGGATAGGGGTGCCACGTGGCCTCCTTTTACAGCCATTTATGGACCTAGGGTACCGTTACCCCCCCCAGGGCCGGCTCCTGCTACCTCTTGAGATGCCCACCCTCGGGTGGTAGCTGTATGATTTTGCTTGGTTGGGACTGTGAGCTCCCTCCAAGCAAAGCAAACATAACTCCACTTTCAGCCAGCAGGAGCTGCCAAACATCTCCTGCTTGCTAAAAGCAGAGTTTTCAACTCTTTCCCTGCACACTAAAACACGTGCAGGGAAAGAGATGAAAACAATGCTCCCCAAGCAGGGAGCTGCTATTTAAAGTAGCTCCTTGCTTGCGGGAGGAATGCCGGCTCCTGCAGGAGAAGGGAGTCGGCTGGGTCCGCAGGGGCCTTGAGGCTCCCCGCAGTACCATAAGCACTTCTGTAAAGTACAAATCATTCAAGTTTGTTTTCTCTGCAACTCCACCTTGTAAAGTTATCTGATGAAGACGCCTGAGGAACAACCACATTGGCAAAGGTACAGACAAACATGTTCACTGTAGACATTTCCTTGTTGCCCTTTATGCAGCTGTAGTGTAGGAGGAGCACTATACCTTTACCCAAAGAGCTAGCACTTACTAATTAGCCAGTAAAAAGTATTCCAGTTGGGTAGACATTTTGCATTCCCGCTGGGCCGGCGGGAATGAGGCCGCAACACAGAAGCCGGCTCCGAATGGAGCCGGCGGTGTTGCGGCCGTGCGACGGGTGCAGTTGCACCCGTCGCGCTTTTCACTGTCTGCTAGGCAGACAGTGAAAAGCTGGCCGGGGCCCTGTTAGGGGGGCCCTGCACTGCCCATGCCAGTGGCATGGGCAGTGCAGGGGCCCCTGGACACCCCTTACCGCCAGCCTCTTCCTGGCGGTGAAAACCGCCAGAAACAGGCTGGCGGTAAGGGGGTCATAATTCCCAGGGCAGCGCTGCAAGCAGCGCTACCCTGGCGGATTATCGCCGCCGGGGCAGAAATGGCGGAAACCGCCGGCTCCGGCGGTGCGACCGTGGCTTTACCGCCGCGGTCAGAATACAAAAAAAAGCACCGCCAGCCTGTTGGCGGTGCTTTGGTCTTTTTTACCCTGGCGGTCTCGGACCGCCAGGGTCAGAATGACCCCCTTTATGTTCTTTCAGTATATACCTATTAGTGTAATATTCCTTACATCTCCATACACATGAGTAGTACATCCATAGACACAGACAGTGATTGCTGAATGATGGATGTCCGACATAGGCTCTGGAGAGCCTGATTTTCATATTTGATGAATGTACATACAGTGAACCTCTATGCAGCGCTGTTACATACATTGGGTCTCAATATTTCGCTGTGCTAATACCACACTCAGTAAATACCAACGCAGCAGGGTGTGGTATTATCAAGTGCTTGTTTGGTGTGCCATCCTGATTTGTGCATGAAATGAGGGATAACATAGTCTCACCAAGTTTTTCCCCCATTTTCCAGGGTGAACTCTTAGAATGGTGAAGTATTTCGCCAGTAAATTCTGACAGGTTTTATCTGGTGAACATCATTCTGTGAAATACCTGCAGGTGTGGTGATTCTCGGAAATATTGGAATACCAATTGAGCATTCCCTTGAGACTCCGAATGAGGACTCTAGTGGATGTACTAAAATATGGAAAGAACCTGGACCTCTGGTGGACGTCTCTGCTATAATAGTATGTGCAAAGCTGGATTACACAGTGTTCTGCCACCTTTTTCCTCAGTACAGATGGAGCTGATAAGGTAAACATTGTAGCATTTTTTCCAAAACACTGAAAAAGTTGACGGAAAATATTAGATGTTAAAAGTAATGCGCTGCTTGTAATTGCAGGGCCTGCGGATAATGTAAACGAACTGGAATACACTAGATTCACTGCAGTCAAAGTGAAAATGATCTTGCTT
Organism: Pleurodeles waltl; assembly: GCF_031143425.1. NCBI lineage: Eukaryota > Metazoa > Chordata > Amphibia > Caudata > Salamandridae > Pleurodeles > Pleurodeles waltl. The sequence continues at coordinate 406,095,024 of NC_090440.1, forward strand.
CAGAGCCCTCATAAGAGGATAAACAAAATATCTCAGCTCCAGGCTATTCAGAAAAATGAAACACTACAAGTGTTCCTTACATAGGCAGGAAAAATGCGTTGCAAGGTCTGAACATGGCAGAGCGTCAAAGATAAGATTGATGAAAGAATAGTATTAACAAGAGCTTCTTAAAATAAAGTCCGCATTTTTGCAATCTTAAAGTCACGGAAAAAAGTATGCAATAGCTACTACACACTTTAAAAAACACAGCTCACCCGTCCATTGTGAATCTGTATTTTAATTGTTACCCCAATTTTTATAAAAAGTAAATAATTTTACAAGCCGACGGATCCTTTAATTGGGCCGCTGAGGTCAGGTACCGAGTACTGGCACTTTTCTATTTGGAGAAGGAAAGTAATTTCACTTCTCAACAGAGGTTGAATACGTTTCATTAGAGAGTACTGGCACTTCTCAGAAGCAAGCAAGTACTCTGGTATAGGGTAGATGCAATTCTATCTTTTGATTTCAAGCGCTGAAACTTATTTATTACTGGGTTGGTTCATAAAATTCCAAAGGAGAGGGTCTGAATCCGACCTACCTCACAAATATTAATTAGGTAGGTCGCAAATTGCAACTCAGTCTGAATGTTAGCCATCAAAGTAATGGTGGCTTGCTCCGAGACAGTTAGCAGACTATGGGCGTCATTTATTATTTGGCGGATTGGCAGTCGCTCCGGTGTAAATGACCACCCACCAAATTTATAAATTATCGCCAAGCAGGTTGTTATTTATAATATATTTCCAGGAAAAAACATCGGGTGGTTCCTGCCAATGCATTTCACTGTTTGGTGCAGGGCTGCATCAGCATGACTCAGCCCATCACCAGTTTTATTTATTTATTTTCAAAAAGAAAATGGCTGAAACAAGATTTTCTTTTTGAAATAAAAATCAGTAATGCTCCCTTCACTATGGTGGCCATATCCCATGGTGGGGGAACAATTCTAGCATTTTACTGTCCCACATCACAAGGGTTTGCCTGGTGGGGGCAGAGGGTAAAAACCTGGCTGTGTGCCCTCCCATCCTGCTTGGATTGGCGGACATAACCCCATTTCTGTGACACCCCTTACTCCATAGGGCCGTTGGAGATGCTTGGCCATGGCTGTGATGGAGTAATCACCACCATAGCCAAACCTATGGTCAGCTTGCATTTAAATTAGGTAGGTTGGCCATTGACGTGGTATTAAGGATACTCCATCGATGATGCGACAGACATCCTTACCGCCAACACATTCATCAGGCTCCCTATGGTAATGGTAATCTTTTAATAAACTTTTTTTCTAAAATGCTGCCTATTACATCTCATACCGATTTGCAGTTTGAAAGGGATGTATGTAACACGTCCCTTGCAAATTGTAAATCTGTACCCAATCACGAATGCTTTTTGGGAGTCAGTAAAAGTACACTGACTCCTGGAATTGGTGTTATACCTTGGGAAAATGTTTGTGGGGTCGCAAACAATGAATCAGGCTTTTTGAAACCTACAAAATGTTTTGTATATCAGACGCTATGTTTATCTGTTTTTGTAATAATATTGAACACACACCAGAGTCTCCAGAAAAAGTAGCTTATTCAACTATTTTAAAACGTTGTTTTTCTTTGAAAATTCTTGTCTCTCTGGGAAGACATTTTTGACTTTCCCCAAGTAGAGCTCATTCACCCTCTCTTAAAAGACATACAGGTAGAATTTCCTTGTAATATTCACTTGGATGTAAAATGCTCACGTTTACCAACTATAGTGGATCCTTTCTTATCACACAATAGCTCTGCAGAGACTTCTAAACGTGCAGATTAGCATTGAAAAAACTCTGGGAGAAAACAATGTTAGAAGTTAGTCATACGCTGCCCTGTGAGAATAACTTTCTTTGTAAGTCACCCAGCGAAAACCTTCATCCAGGACCAACCAAAATGCATGCATGAAAATCTAGCTAGCTGGAGACCTTTGATGATACTGTTTAGAAGCTGCTGAAAGCTCACGTGAAGAATTCAAATTATGTTATTTGTTATGTTGTGTTGTAATGTGTTGTGGCATGTTAGGTTAGGGCAGGATTGGGTATGATGGGAAAGAGGCATTTTTTTAGCGCACAATATGCCATTGGTATGATCTCAGAGCTCTAACAGGAGTTCTGGATCTGTAAGCATTTAGAGAACTGCTTATGTTGAGAAACTGTATGCTGAGTTCAGCAGAGATGCCTGCTGGGACATCCGGATGGCTACTGGTTGCAGAGATGTCCCTTTCCCATTTCCTAGTTATTTAGGTGAGGGGTTTGCTAACTTTTCAAGACTGAAGGACACTCTTTGACAAGGCAAACAGACTTCCAGCTTGATCAACAGTTCGATGTAGGGTGATTGTCTTTGGTGGTGTTACTCGATTAATACAATCCCATGTCTGTATTTATTCTTTAAAAGAGAAAAATACAGAACGTTTTTGAGTGACACTCAAGGCTAAGCAGACTGGCATCATGCGAAGTTAACCAAGGGATGAGATGTCCTTAAGTTACTGCAGATGTGCACAGGTATTTGTGCTACAAGACTCATGTTTTCAGATGAGGGTATTGGATTACATATACAGGTTCCAGTGCTGAAACAGAAGAGTGTTTGTGGAAATGTATTGGGTAAATAAACAAGAAAATATACTCGTCCTGACTTTTAAATAAACATGGATAAACGGATACATGCTGATTAGATGGGCAAAAATAAATAAGGATAGAGCCAACATACATTATGGATACATTGCAGACATAAATGATTGAGGAATAAATACCATAATATCGGGAACTCTAATTAGGGACTGCAACTATGAATACCATTAGCAAGGTTACTTGCTGCAACTGAAGTTCGAACTGTTGTCCAGGTGTTGGCACATCACTATCCCTGGCATCCAAGAAAGTCTTCTAAGTGGGTCTGCGAGCACAGAATGCACCTTACTAGGTAAATGATCAGAATGATCAAAGAGTGCTTTGGGGCAGACAGGTGGCACGGTTCTCCAGTAAAGATGATTTAACTCTAAGTATCCCCTGCCTGGGACAAGTGTATTCTTTGAAATAGCGTGAGTGCACATAAAATATACTTTGAATAAAGATCGATATATCAAGCCAGAGGGCTTTGATGAAGGCAAAAGAGGTGCATGACTTTTGGATTATTATCAAAAAAGGAAAGACTTCAGCACAACTTCCCCCATGGGTGGATTAGTAACTGTAAACGCCTCTAATACTTAATGGTTAGACTTGCAGAGGTAAACATCCTTGCTAAATTTAGAAAACGAAAAAAAAATATTTTTGTTTCAGACGTTCTTGGCAGCAAGTGATTTTTTAAAAGTATTTAACAACTTGAGATATATTGAGTTGATGTGTATTTTTTTAAATAAATCTTTGAAGTGAAAAGTGAGGGGACATCAGACAGTGCTAAGCACACACACCAGGGAGAGACATTTGTGGCCTGATGCATTATTCTCAGGTTGCGAAGCAGTTGTGGTGCAAAAACAGACCTAGGAATATTTTTGCACCTTGACTGATGCACAAATACACCTAAATGCAAAAATTACCCCTTGGTACAATTTGTAGAAACCTACTCCAATAATATTAATGAGATGTGGTTACAAAGTCTGTCATTTGCAAAAATACGGGGGGCATATTTAATACATTTTAACGCAACACAACAACCGAAGTTGCTGCGTTGCGTTTCTTCAAAGGAAGAGATTAGTGATACTGAGAAATGGTGCATTTTTTCTCTCTCGTAGCGCTGGTGCACTCCTGGCTGCCAAGCGCCAATGCATGCATGCACACTGGGTATGTTTGTTGTGGTCAGAATAGTTTTTGTGCAGGAAGGAATACCTGAAAACTATTCATAGAAGTTTATTCCTCTTTGCATGTATCTTATTCTTTTTTGCACATGTGCTACAGAATGTGGCACATGTGCAAAGAGGTAGACACGAAAAGCAATAAAGACATTTTTCTTTGTAATGCCAGCCTCAGCTAGATGCGCCATTTGGAAGAAACCCATGTTTACTGACTTTAGTAATTATGGGTTTACGTCAAAATACATAGGTGGTTGCAAGTGAATAACTATGCTCCACCTATGTAACTTCCCCACAACACTAGCACAACATGTTACTTTTCTTTTTACAAAGCCACGCAAATTGGGCTTTGTGTGGCTTTGTACATCCCAAAATATATTTTGCGTCGGGCTGCTCCAAAAAAGTGATGCAACCCTGCTGAAAAATCTTAGTAAATCTCTTTTTGGACAGGTTTGTGACTGCGAAACACCCTCTAAATATTAAAAATTCTCACACCCCTTTTATCGGATGGAAAATTCTTTCCGATTCATAAGAGGGCTTTTGCAATTCATTAGAAATCACAAATAGGATGGGAAATGAAAGAGGCATTTCCTCCATAATGGAATTCACCACAGAGTCTATCAGTGAATTATCACTGCAATTCTGGTCATAAACCATTGAACTGTTACCGACCACTAAGTTGGAATGGTACCTTCCAACTTAGGGGTCCCTGTGCGATAGTGTGCCCTTTTTGGGAAACATGTTGGCAGCTTCGGGAAGGAGTAGTCCGGAGGACCACTGCCTTCTCCCTCTGATGTGTTCCCAAACGGGAAACCTTTTTTTAAAGCAGCACCTGTCCCTTTATTGAATATGGTTGCTTCTAAAAACAATATTTCACATCTGGGAAGGCAAATGCATGTATGGAAATCTGCTGTACCTTGCACACCTCCATCCCTACATTTGCAGCCTGCAACAGGGAGTCATTAATTGCAGCCTGATAATTAATTATCATGAGGCAGGTTATTTTGCAAATCCCTGAGGATATACAATTTGTGATGCAACCTATCAGTAAATACATTGTTTTGCAAATTACAGTCCCATTGCCTAAGTCATTAGTGTGCAAATTACACATCCTTGATTTCTAAATAGGAATAATACATCAGTCCCTTCATTCAATTAACCCTACTGAAAAGGCGGGGAATGCAAGCTGAAGGTTTGCTATGGGCAACAGATTGCCATTCCAAATCTCAAACTCCCAAGGTTTGACTACCATCTAAAGGGAACTATGATGTCCTCTAGATGGACCAGCCTACACAAAAAAATTGGAATTGTATGGAAGACATTAGGAAGTAAATTCAGCAGTCCCATTGTCATTATGCTAATGAGGCTACTGGATTCAGTGGCAGAATTGCATAGATTGTGGGGTATTAGGTACAATTCCACACCATGTGACACCTGTCGGCCTAATCCAGGTTTTCTGGCTAACTAGCAGTGCCTCATCTCCACCCAAGAGCAGGGATGAATGTGGCAACAGGGCGCATGACAAGGAAGGCTCCTCAGGGGAATCGTGGTCGATCAGATCTCATTTGTTTCTCTCAGTTACATTTGTCTCACACAGGCAAAGACAACAGAGGCAGAATATAGTTCAATAAGGCTTTGTTGAAGTAACTGCATCTTAGATAAAATAGCATGTATAGCAATTACTAGGATGATAAAACACAACAATTGCAAGAGGGTGACAAGAAAAGTGAAACACAAAAATAGTCCCACCATACTGTCAAAATAGTGCTATATAGTTCTCCTATCTACGCTATGTTTGAGCACAGTATAATAGGCCTAATCTGCCCTTAAGGTCTCCCCCTGGGAAAGTATCATCCCTCATACCTGAGCAAGGAAGCCTGTAGTCTAGAAAGGCACTGTCCCCATGTAGGTCAAAGGTTCAGCAGCCTAAGCAAGCAGCTGTAGCGAGGCAATCGGTATAGAGTTTCAGTCATCTGGCTGGAATCTCCCTCTAACGTGTATGGGACAAAGGAGTGTTTTTATAATGAAACAGTTGACATTCTAAGAAATTGTCCCCACTTATGAGTGTGTATGTTTCTGTGAACTTTGGAGATACAGCATAACACTTTTGCTGGCAACCTGACTGTAGCCTTGAAGAAAGCACAAAGTGAAATGCTTTCCTAGGCGAAAGAACAAGTAGATAGAGAGAAATAAAACAACACCGCAAATGTGGCTATTGCTAGCAATATAAAGCGATGTTTGAATAAAATGTAACTGGGTTAAAGTGCATAATTGCAGGCCTAGTTTCCTAAAATAACGTATCTAAAATATGGCTAAAATAGCTATACAACACTATAGACTCCCCTCAGTGCTCACAGCACACATTCTCAAAATGGAAGCTGTCTGTCAAAGACAGTTTCTACATGATTCAATGTCTTTTCCTCCCAGGTGTTGGTAACCAATCAATGGTTTAGGACTGCAGTGGTGGTCATAAACCTTTGATACATTCAATTTCAAATTGCCAGAAAGGTGATGCCCATTCCACATCCTTCGTAACAACTCTTAAAGGGTTGCAAAGTATATATTGCATTAGCAAAGGCATTTGCAATTATCAGTTTACCTTTGATACATTGAAACTTTAGATTTTGCATTGTAAAGCCTATGGTTGTTTCAAATTGCTGGCTTTGCAGCCACAAAATCCTTTTTAGTATCTCAGGTTGTGGTGTCTCATCCATAAAGCGCCACACCCTTGAGGGCCTATTTACAAAGGTAAACGTACACAGGACCTATTCACAAAGGTAAACTTACACATGAGTAAATCTACAGTTGTACATTTAATCATACACTTTGAGTAACTTTACTAGTTTGGGCTATTCACTATTCACAAGTGTAAAGTTACTCAGAAGTAAATAGGGGATGGAGCAAAATTTATGAGTGTAAGTTACTACAGCCAAAACACAGCAGTGGCAAGCCGAGCACCGCATATGGCCAAACACTGATACTGCAACACCCTCCCATAAAAATAATACAGGCAGGGACTTCAAATAGACACTCACAGTAAATAATGATAAATTCAAAAAACATATTTTTAAAATATATATAAAACAAAATGGATTTAATGGTAAAACAACTGTATATATTTAAAAAAAAACATATTTTTAATGATAAAAGATTTTACAACCATTTTTAATTTAACAATAAATTTAACAATTTTTAAAGATATTAATTAACTAAATTTTAATTACCTCCATCCATAATGTCTTGCAATTTATCATGCCAAACAGATGAATGCAAATATTTAACTACAGGTGGAATTTTTAAACAATATTCAACATTAATATTTATTGAATTCTATATATTTAAACTAATATACTAATTATGTAAAAAAGAAGTTAATAGTTTAAAGTTACTACTAGTAACTTCTGGTAAGGAGTTTCTCCTTACCTTTCTCCTGCTCATGGGCTACACCCCAGAGTGCCTTCATGTAGGCCAGGCCTGAGGATCATCTTTCTTTTCAGTGACAACACAACAGCATCTTCACTGAGCGCCATCCTGTGTTTTCTTTGCATGTGTTGGGTTTCTAGACCACACACAGCATCATGGGGCGGGGCTTTGTGCATGTCGATTTCCGGCATACACTACATGCAGGAAAACATTTCTAAATAGAATTTGGGGCATTATGATATGCATATTTTGCAGTATTTTTGCTTATGTTGTGTCACAGAATATTTTTCCATGTTGATAATTATTTTAATAGTTGTTTCTATTCTCAATCCAAGATTGCTCAATCCATTTTTAATTGGGTTTTTAGATGCCTTTCCCAAGTATAAGGAGTTCCATTGGGTAGTCCATTTGCGTCACAATTGTTCCAGTATCATAGCTCGCTCTCTCAAATCAAATCAAATCAGGGTCTATAAAGCGCAGCTACTCACCCATAAGGGTCTCAAGGCGCTAAGGGGGTTTGTCCTCTGAGCTTCAGTTGAAGAGCCAGGTTTAGAGGTCCTTCCTGAATGAAGGTAGTGATGGTGACTGCATGAGGTGCAGGGGCAGGGTGTTCCATCTCTTTGTCACAAGGTATTGTGAAGGATCGTTCACCAGCCAAAGCCTTCCATATGCAGGGTATGGTGGCTCTTGCTTGTTGAGCGGAGAGGTCTGGTGGGGAAGTAGGAGGTGATGCAGTGGTTGAGATAGGCGGGTCCTAGGTCATGGAGGGCCTTGTAAGCATAGACGAGGAGCCTGAAGTTAATTCTCTTCTTAATGGGAAGCTCTCTAGAATCCTTTGGACTCTGCTTCTCTTCAGTTCCTGTTATTATCCTCTGCTCAACTCTCAGTTGCTTGGCCTCATCAGAAGGACGTTTTTCTGATCTCCCAGTTTTCCTCTTCCTGGTGGGCTTTTTTCTTTAGCAGTTAGGGATTTCCTGGTGTCTGATATTGCAGCTCTGAGTAAACAGCCTTATCTCTTTTTGAAGAAGACTCTGCAACTGTTGCCAAGAAGACTAGCTCTTGACAGGTTGTGACACCCACATTCTTCAGACATGGTTCAAGCTCTTGAAACTTTTACACTTCTTAAAAACTGATTGTATGTTTGCAGAATCAAGAAAACTGGGATCCCTTTGGGATTTTCACTAAATTTTTCTTAAGCACTTCTAAGGCTGGAGCTTCTCCACTACTGCTGAGAGTGCAGCACCCTCTAGGAACTTGTTCTATGGTTGCATTTAATGTGGCTTCAAGGTGTATAAGGAAGATACAAGGGGTAAAGCACTCTCCAGGGACTGAATCTATGGTTGCATTGTATATAATCAGAAAGTGGCGTCCTGTAAGGGTTGTTTCTATGGTGGCAATTTTTATGGCTTGAAAGATTATAGAAAGCACACAGAGATGTTATGCTCATTTTAAAATGCTTTATTGACATAACAATGTTGACAGTGATTACTGATGAAGGTGAATATGCTAAATTAACATTAATAAGTGCATTTACACATGGTTATTGTTAGAAATGGGGTCTCTAGTTGGCAGTCGGTTTCCACCCTGTCCAAGAAGGGACCCTCATCTCTAGTCAGGATAAGGGAGATACCCAGCTCAGATAACCCCTGCTCACCCACTTGGTAGCTTGGCACGAGCAGTCAGGCTTATCTCAGAAGCAATGTGTAAAGCATTTGCACATAACACACAGTAATACAGGAAAAACACTACAAAAGGAAACCACGTCAGTCCGTTAATGACACTGGAGTCGATGACGCTGGCGTTAGTGGACTGGGGCTGCAGTGCAGGACGGAGCTTCATGTACCTCGCAAGCGGTGTCCACAGGCCACAGTGCAGGCAGCGGCATAGGTGTCAGCATGGAGCAGCTTTGGTGGGGATGCCAAGGTTGTGGGGTGAGCAAGGCCTTGCGGAGTGCAGGGCACATAGGTCAAGCAGCTGCTTGATAAAAGCGTCAGGTGGTGGCATTGATGAGACCAGGGTTGTGGTGCGACTTGGAGCACAGCTCCGTGTGGTGTCCTCAGGTCACGGTGCAAGCAGAGGCGTCGTTGCTGGCGTTGCAGTGATTTTTCTTCTGTTGCAGCACAAAACACACTCTTCCCAGTGCTGTAGGCAGATGAAGCTGAGGTCTTGATATCCCTGACACTTCCAACAGGAGGCAAGCTCTACTTCATGTCCTTGAAGAAACTTCACAAGCAGGATACACAGCAAAGTTCAATCTTTGTCCTCTTTAAGGCAGAAGCAGCAAATGCAAGCCAACCCCAGCAAAGCACACACAGCAAAGGGTCAGTACTCCTGCTTTAGCTCTTCAGCTCTTCTCCTTGGTAGAGGTTCCTCTTGCCCCAGAAGTGTTCTCATAGTCTGGGGTTTTGAGTCCACTACTTATATCCCTTTCTGCCTTTGAAGTAGGCAAACTTCAAAGGAAAGTCTCTGTTGTTGACAAGATCCTGCCTTGCCCAGGCCTGACCCCTGACACACCCGGGGGTTGGAGACTACATTGTGTGAGGACAGGGACAGCCCTTTCAGCTGTAAGTGTCGGCTCCTCCCTCCACACTCTAGCCCAGGAGACTCATCAGGACATGCAGGCTGCACCCACGCACCCTTTGTGTCACTGTCCAGAGGGAATTCACAATAGCCAAGCTGTCAGTCTGACCCAGATGTGGAATGCACAGGCAGACAGAGGCACAGAATGGTTTAAGCAAGAAAATGCCCACTTTCTAAAAGTGGCATTTTCAAATTGACAATCTAAAAACCAACTTTACCAAAAGGTGTATTTTTAAATTGTGAGTTCAGAGACCTCTAACTGCACCTAATGGGAAACTGCACTTAAAAGATATTTAAAGGCAGTCCCCATGTTAACCTATGAGAGAAATAGGCCTTGCAATAATGATAACCGAATTTGGCAGCATTTCACTATCAGGACATGTAAAACACACCAGTACATGTCCTACCTTCTAAATACACTGCACCCTGCCAATGGGGCTACCTAGGGTCTACGTTAGCAGTGCCTTACATGTAGTATAAGGGAAGGTTTCGGCCTGGCAAGTGGGTACCCTTGCCAGGTCAACTTAGCAGTTTAAAACTGCACATTCAGACATTGCAGTGGCAGGTCTGAGACATATTCACAGGGCTACTCATGTAGGTGGCACAATCAGTGCTTCAGGCCAACTAGTAGCATTTGATTTACAGGCCTGGGCACCTCTGGTGCACTTTACTACTGGTAAAGCGCACAGAGACAAAAACAGAGTCCAGCATACCATAAAAACAGGATGTCAGAAGGCAAAAAGACAGGGGAAACATGCCAAAAGATGCCAGGTCTAACAGTTATTATTGATTATTATTGCATGCATGCACAACATGATCATGTTTCTAACATGTAGTTTGTTGATCCTGAATCTTTAACCAAGCCAATAGACTTACCTTATATGTTTGTATGAGACTTTAGCGGGTCAAATTTGATTATGCAATGTCATCTATGGTATTTTCAAACTGCGTAATGCATATATTTGCACACAATGGTGTAGTATTTATTGGTTTGTGTGTACTAAATTTACTTTTCCTTTTTTCTAAAGAAAAAGCATTGACTGGACAATCAGATATTGAGTGCTATTGTGTGCCAGCGACTGCTGATTACTGGCCCACACCACCTCCTCTGAGTTGATCTTGGACTGCTCTGCTTCGCTATCCTGAGAGAGTCAAGCGCTACAATGGAGTGCTTGCTTCCCAGTATGGTGAAATTGTGGGCATATTACTTGTATACTTCTCACATCCTGCACAAATAATAACCCCATTTCCTACATTGGTGCTCAGTACTGGGATAATGGTATCTAGTTCTGGTATGCGTTGGTACCATTTGATAAGTTCAGTTTTGCCACACGTTAGTTATGCATTAATATGCAAATATCAGAGCTTAAGTCTCTGTAAGGGATTCAAATGTTTGGTTGTGTGAACTCTAGATGTGGGACAGGAAAGCCCCTGCCCACATATGTCATGTGAAAATATTGATCGGCAGTTAATGTATTACCTGTGTTTATTATGACAGTTGACGTGATGATGGGGTGGGATTTCACACACACTGTTCCCATTTGAGTGTTCACGGCCACGGTGTCCTTTTAACCCCAGAACCTCACAGTAGGCCTGAATGAGGAGGGTTCTTATCTACTGTTTTAGGGACTACAACAGTGTAGGGGAGGGCCCTACTTCAGGGGGTGTAGGAGGTGATTTGGGGCTCAAGGACATTTTCGTGCTTTCCAGGGGCAGTGCAGACTTCCCATGCGGGAGCCCACTGAGTCATTCTTTTTACAGTTTTTCCCACCATTGGTTCAGGCCATAAATTAGGAAAAGGGTGGGGTCGGATGGTACCCAGAAGTAATTGGCCCTTCGCTACGGGCTCCTGCCAGGAAGTTGAGAGGTCCCCAAGAAATTTTCACGCAGTGAGGGTGTGATAAAGTTGTTGTTTCTAAGGTCCCCATTGGTTATCTAGTGGGGAGGGTTGGTCTTTAGTGGTGGGTGGTCCCATGGAGAGAGGGTTTCCAAGATAGAAGGTGTTGTGACTGACCCTAAAGGTGGGTTAGCGGAGGACCCTGAGATGTCAGGGTAGGGTATGTGACTACCTGACAACAGTGCAGGATGTCGTCCTAGGACTGTTTTCACCTGTAACTAAGGTGGCGGCTGCAGCAATGACCAGCAGGATGTCCAATCAGGTAGTTCCTGTGGGGTCAGATCCCAGGACTAAGAGTAGAGGCCCTATAGCTGGAGGGTGTGTCGGAAGCTCTGCCCTAAGCAGACATCTGCCTGGTGCATTGAAGGTGTACCTGCTTGAGATGGATGCCCTGAGGCCCCTCAAAGTCCTGGCTTGCCAGGCATTAGTTTGGCTGGTGGGTGAAGCCCCCAGCATGGTGTGATGGTGTGGAAGGCAGGGGTGCCCTCAGTAGGAGTACCAGCTGAACAGGTTAGATCTATCGAAGGTTAAGGAAACCTGTGCTTCACTCTAGGATCATGGTGGCTTCCCTGTCTGGCAGGTTGCTCTGAGCTACCCCACAAGCAGTGGACGAGGAGAGTACCAGGGCAGACTTTTGGTGGGTGCACTTCAGGTGTACCAGTTGTGGATATGCCCTTGGCGAGCTTGTGAGAAAGATGGTGGTACCAGGTGGCCATGTGAGCCCTATCTAAATGCAGGGACCCTGTGCCTCATTCTAGGACAGTGTTAGCCACTTCTGTCCGGGAGGACGTTTGCACTGTTGAGGACTGAACCCGGTGTACTTCAGCGTGGTGCACTTCAAGTATACCAGTCGAGACTGCTGCCCTAAGAACCCTAGGAAGTCCTGGTTCACCAAGCAAGGACTCAGAATGTGTGGGCAGCCTTCTGCTGAGTGAGATGAAATGAGGCAGTGTGGGCCTCAAGGTGACCTGTTGAACCTTTCACTGGAGGATATTTGTGGTCCCTGATTAGTCTCCGTGTTTACAGCAAAGAGGCTGGGAAGAGGCTTTAGGTGGGGCCTGGCCTGCATGTCCCACTCAGTGCCCCACAGTGCTTCCTTTTGACCCAGTGGGTCTGGAGGGAGTCCACAGGTTTGAAGTTAAATTGTGAGCACTAGTTTAGTATGTGCTTCTTTGTATAAACCTTTAAGGCACAAATTTCTCAAAATGCTTCTGATCAAATTTAATCAAATTTGGCATACAATTATAATATATTTGGACCATGTGCACAGATAAAAATTGTGACATCGGTCCTAGTCATTTTAGAAAAAAATTGAATATGCTCAAGACTATAACTTAGGTGAGGCCAGAACAAAGTGAAATTCAATGAGCACCCGGAAAATACTGAAAACACTGCACTCCACAAAGCCATTAACAATATTTGACAAAATAAATGTTTGTTTTTTGTCAAAATCACATACAGTTAATGGAGCAACTTTATGGTCTATTAAACCAGAGACAAGAGAGGTTTTTGTACAGTGTGCATCCTGAATTGAATTGTTTCTAGCCCCTCTCAATTGTAATGATCATGAAAAAGAAGGTACAGGGAAGAAAATAAATTGCCTAGATTAGCCAAGCTGGGAAGCCAGCACTGAATCCTGGTTCTTTGGATCAGGGCCACAAATAAGGTGTGAAGTTGTTTTGCATCTTGATGATTTATATCAATTTATATGACATATTACAGAAGACCATGTTGTTTCACCCTCTGCTATGTTTTTTTTGTAAATATTTTTTATTAACATTTTATTATTTAATAAACAGTATCTTGTTTACAGCACCATCTCGTTTGCTTCGTGTTTATGCGTAACAGTGTTAATATCACTACTGTCTACATTGTTTGAATGTTCTACTTCATTATTAGATAACCTTTATACTTTAAACTTATGCAAGAATAGAACATCAGTGGCGCTTCTTCTCGTTTGGGTTGCCCCATTGGCTGGGTGTAACAGAATCATGTTATTCTAGTTATTATACAACACATTTAACTCTTATCAAACATTAATCAACTTAAACTTGAACACGATGGCATTGTAAGGGGTGGAAGTTGCTTATGCAGGGGGATGCCACATCCTGGCTTTTCCAGTATATGTGGTGTCAGTACTCATAGATTTGTCTGGTTTCAGGTGGGTGGGGCATCTACAGTGTCCAACCTGTCTGTTACTCAATGCCCTGGGTTCTATCCTCTGTTGCCCGCCTTTTATTCAATCTCAGCCTTATCATGTCCTCCCTAATCATGTCCTAGCGGGTGCAGCAACATCCCTTCCTTCCCTATGTTTATCAAGTCTCCACTTCTGTTGGTGTGTCTGTGTCTGTGTCCGCTGCTCTCACTATATTATCCCAGCTTGTCATTGCTACTTCCCACTTCTGCGCAATAGGGTGGCGACGTAGTCCCTTCCCCTCCTTGCTCTTCAGGACCTGGAGTTCGGCTCTGGCCCATGTTGTAACGTCTTGTCTCCACCCAACCCAGGGGGGCCGAAACTGTGCCTTCCAGTTCTTTGCGATCTGTCTCATGTACAGTACCAGGGCCAGACTCAGAAAGCGGATCTCCACTCTTCCCCGCGGCAGCCCATCCCCAAAGCCCAGCAGACATCTGTCAGGGGTCTGAGTCAGGTTCATATTAAGGAGTCTCGACAGGTCAGACATCACCTCGTCCCACCCCAGCTGGATCTCTGGACAGGTCCATACCGTGTGGTCAAAATTTGCGTCTACATTTTTACATCTAGGGAACGTCCTAGGATCTCCCCCATAGATTACTGTCAGTCGATGTGGGGTGAGGTACGTTCTGTGGAGGTAATAATATATTGTATATATCTCAGTCATGTGCTGCGAGCGATGGTCCGGGGATAAGCCAGAGCTCTGTTCCATTCCACATATGACAGTTCCCTACCAACTATCCTCCCCCATCTCTCTCTCAGTGGCCGCAGGGAGTCTAGTGCATCCTCAACTTGAATTCGATATAGTTTAGAGATCAGATGGGTCTCATCTCCTGATTTCAATAGGAGATGCAACACCCTGTGGGTGGCCGGTTCTGCGTTGACTGTAATCCAGTGCGTTTTCAGTGTATGTATCAGTTTATGAAACATAAGGAACTGTCCAGGGGAGACTCCATTGTCCACAAGATTAGTGAAAGATCTCAACACTCCCTCATGAAATAGGTCTCCCACTGTTCCTCTTCCTGCTCTCCTCCAGGTTCCGAGGCTCATGCCTCCCAGGTTCCTCACACCTGCCTCAATCGTGAGTACCGCCAAGGGTAGGGCCGGGGAGTACGGGGGGCCAACTCCAGCCCTTTTCGCGCACCTCTTCCAACATGCTGACACCACTCTTGTGATCAGGCTGTGCATGTGGGGTGTGAGCTTCCTGTTTGTCATTCGAGCAATGAACCGATTTATGTCCTCCACTACTGGATCGGTGTACCTCTCCAGTTGACCCTTACCTGTGAGCCATCCGGCTACCCATTGCAGCTGGGATGCCAGGTAATAGGCTTCAAAATCTGGCGCTCCTAAACCCCCCTGGTTAGTTGGTCTGTATAGTATCTGGAGCGAGGTGCGTCTACGACCATCATCCCATATAAGTTCCCTGAGTAGGGTGTTTAGTTCACGAAACCATGCTGTTGGAATCAGAAGGGGCAGGTTAGCGAAGTAGTATAGGAGCCGGGGCAGCATGACCATTTTGGACAATGCTACTCTGGCCATTATCGTCAATTTCAGCGATTGCCAAAACCCCACCGAGGACCTTAGGGATCGTAGAGCTCTGCCCAAGTTACCCTTGTGCAAGTCTGCCCTGTCGTGAAACACCTGTATACCCAAGTACTTAAAGGTTCGTGGGGCCCAAATCATATCTCCAGGGCATGTTGTCGGGCGTTCGCTGCCCGGAGCCATAGGGAACATGCATGTCTTGCTATGGTTGAGGCAGAGTCCAGGTATATTCCCATAGTTCTCCAGCACTCCCAACGCCCATGGGAGATCCTTCTCTCCGTCCCTAAGGTAGACAAGTATATCATCAGCATATAGCGAGATGATATGTTCTCGGTGTCCCCATTCCAATCCTCTACCTACGCCTTCCCGCCGCATCTGGGACGCCAGCGGCTCGATGGCCAAGGCGAATAACAGTGGGGACAATGGGCAACTTTGTCTGGTTCCCCTGTAAATTGGGTAAGTGTCGGACACTATTTTACCTGTTCTCACTCTAGCCAGCGGTGACGTGTATAGTAAGTCCACCCATTTGACCTAACCTTCACCCATTCCCATACGGAGCATCACTGCTCTCAAGTAGTCCCATCTGATCGAGTCGAACACCTTCTCAAAGTCCACCACGAGCAACACCCCTGCTGCAGGCCTCGCGTCGCTAGGCATATTCAGGACTGCAAAGAGACGTCTCAGGTTCAAGGAAGTGCTGTGATTCGGGACAAAACCATTCTGATCTTCATGTACCAGAGTTGGTACAAGGTGGAGTAAACGGTTGGCCAAGATCTTGCTTAGTATTTTAAAATCACTGTTTAGCATTGACAAGGGGCGGAAGTCGGTCACCGAAGGTTGCCTGGATTTTGTCTTAGGGAGTGGGATTACCATTGCCTCTCTCATGGTGCACGGCAATATCCCATTCTGTAGCGCTTCTGTATACATCTCTACCAACTGTGGGGGTCAGTTGTTTCTCAATTTTTTTATAAAAGTCCATGGGGAGGCCATCTGTTTCCGGGGTCTTCCCAGAGGCTAATTGCGCTATAGCTTCACTGATCTCCGCCACCGTCACTGGGCCCCCCAGCCCATCCCTGTCTTCGGCCGTCAGAGTCGTTATAGGTATATGTTGTAAGTAATTATCAAAGACCTTCGTGCTGATTTCAGCCGGTTTTCCGTATAAAAAGGTGTAATATTCCTTGAATGCATCATTTACAGGGCCTGGCATGTCCCTTCCTTATCCAGCACATTTGCGATGGACTCGGCCTCCCCACCCGGTCTCACCAACCAGGCTAACATTTTCCCAGACCTACCCTCTTCAGATTGTAGGGAGGTAAAGTATTTTTGTGTGTTGTGGCATCTGAGTTGTTCTTCGATCTGGGAATGGTCTCTTCTTGCCTGTTTATATTTCTCATTTACTAGTGTGCCCGCCCCCTGATTCAGTTCTCCCTCATGTATTATCTTCTCTAGCTTAGTCAGTTCCCTTTCAAGTGTGCGTCGAACTCCAGCCGATTGTCCCAGACAAAAACCCCTTGTCACCACTTTGAGGGCCTCCCATTCCGTAGATCTAGAGGTGGTGGATCCACTGTTAAATTGAATATGGTCAGTCAAGTGCTGTCTCAGGGTGTCTCTATATGCTGGGTCCTCAAGTGCTGTAGGGGACAATATCCAGGCCGGAATGGGGGGCCTAATCTATGTCGCCATCCATGTTACCAATAGGGGGTTGTGGTCGGACAGTGTATGGCCCAGATATTCTGAGTGAACCATCCCGTGTGCAAGGTCTGCCGTGCACGCCACTCTGTCGATTCTGGTGTGGAGTCGATGAAGGCCCGAATAATATGAGTAATCCCTGTCATGTAAGTGTTGTTCCCGCCAGATATCCACCAGTCCCCAGGAGTTCAACCATTCACTACGTTTCCCAGCTATCTTACTTGACAGTGCACCCTGCAGCGGGGGAGTGGACCTATACAAGTCTACATCTAATATACTATTGAAGTCCTCTCCAACCAAAAGCTCCCCTCTCCTTTGGCAGGTGAGGTGGCTCGACAATCTCATCAAGAAGGGGATCTGGTCTTGATTGGGGGCATACATGCAGCATAGAACAATCCGTGCGCCGTATAACCTTCCCTCCAGAATCACGAACCTTCCCTCACGATCTATGTTGGAAACTTCTATCTCTAGGGGAACCCCTGCACGGACCCAGATCATTACTCCCCTTGCGTATGCTGAGTACTCTGTTGAGAACACCCGCCCCTTCCATCTGCGTCTCAATCTCTCAGGTTCACCAGCCGCCAGGTGGGTCTCCTGTAGCATTGCTACCTGTATATTCCTCCTTTTTAAGTAAGCCAGTATTTTGTGTCGTTTGGCCGGTGACCCCATCCCTCTAACGTTCCACGTTAAGAAATTGTATTCTGTCATGTTGGAGTTTTTTAGATTTACATTGGCTACTCTTTACCACTCTTACCATCTGCTCTCCCCTGCTCATTAATGAAATACTGTTGTTACGCAACCATTCACCACCCCTTGCCATCCTAACTTGTAACTGCTTATCCCAACTCCCCCTCCCCAGGGCGCCTCTCAAACAGTAGGCTGCCCACAAACAAAAAAAACACCTGTGTAACAGTACAGCATGTTTCATCTTTTAGTTGCAGTTCTCGCCAGTCCACCTGTGCGGGCGAGATTCCAGTAGGGGGGTGGCCCTGCACGGAGGGGCCTTTAGTGCACCCGTTGCACCTGCCCCGGGGTGTCGGGTGAACCTCTGGGCCTCAGAGGTCGTCTGCAGTCTGTGGGGTCACTATTGGGGTCTGCACCGAGCTGCTCGAACCCCCCGACGATGACATCACGGTCTCGTCTGATTCCCCTCCAGAGCCCTCCGGAGGGGTCCCCTCTCCGTTCATACGAGCTGCTGCCTCCAGTGCTGCTCTTCTGCCACTTTCTTTTTGGTTCCGGGATGGTGCTAAGCGTGGGCGGCTTCGGGTCCATCGTCCCCTGGGGAGCCAGCGCGGTCCACCTCCAGTCGGGCCCCCCCTCCCGAGCCGCTCCATCTGGGTCCCATGGGCTTCCAACCACTCCCATGCTGTGATGCTATTAATTGTGTTTGACCAATGACTTTGTGTTTCACCACTGCGCATATTAGTTGCTCAGTGCTCACTAGTAGCACATTGTACGTTTTGTTCAGCCTAGCCGCCTATTGGCTTTGACATGGCATTACCCATTACTTTCTGTATTCAGTTTAGCCGCCTATTGGCTTTGACATTGCATTAGCCATTACATTCTGTATTCTGCCTATTGGCTTTGACATGTTGTATTCAGTTTAGCTGCCTATTGGCTTTGACATTGCATTAGCCATTACATTCTGTATTCTCCTTATTGGCTTTGACATGCTGTATTCAGTTTAGCTGCCTATTGGCTTTGACATGATATTAGACATTACATTTTGTATTCAGCTCAGCTGCCTATTGGCTTTGACATGATATTAGACATTACATTTTGTATTCAGCTCAGCTGCCTATTGGCTTTGACATAACATTAGACATTACGGCCCATATTTATACTTTTTGACGCTAAACTGCGCTAACGCAGTTTAGCGCCAAAAAAGTTTGCGCCGTCTAACGCCATTCTGAAGCGCCATGCGGGCGCCGTATTTATTGAATGGCGTTAGACGGCGCAATCAGACCGGCGCTGCCTGGTGTGCGTGGAAAAAAACCACGTAGACCAGGCAGCGCCGGCGTTGGGAAAAAATGACGTTAGGGCGTCTTAAAATGGCGCAAGTCAGGTTGACGCTAAAAAATCGTCTTAACCCGATTTGCGCCATTTTTTCGACGCCCAGGCGCCATTTCATGACTCCTGTCTTAGTAAAGACAGGAGTCATGCCCCCTTGCCCAATGGCCATGCCCAGGGGACTTGTGTCCCCTGGGCATGGTCATTGGGCATAGTGGCATGTAGGGGGGCACAAATAAGGCCCCCCTATGCCACAAAAAAAATTAAAAAATTAAAAAAATTATACTTACCTGAACTTACCTGTACTTCACTGGGATGGGTCCCTCCATCCTTGGGTGTCCTCCTGGGGTGGGCAGGGGTGGCAGGGGGGGTCCCTGGGGGCAGGGGAGGGCACCTGTGGGCTCATTTTGAGCCCACAGGCCCCTTAACGCCTACCCTGACCCAGGCGTTAAATTGTGGCGCAAATGCAGGTTTTTTTGACCCGCCACCTCCCGGGCGTGATTTTTGCCCGGGAGTATAAATACGACTCATTTGCGTCGCCGTCATTTTTTTAGACGGGAACGCCTTCCTTGCATCTCATTAACGCAAGGAAGGCGTTCACGCTAAAAAATGACGCTCTTTGCCGATACTTTGGCGCTAGACGCGTCTAACGCCAAAGTATAAATATGGCGTTAGTTTTGCGCCGAATTTGCGTCGAAAAAAACGACGCTAATTCGGCGCAAACGGAGTATAAATACGGGCCTACATTTGATATTTAGGTTAGCTGCCTATTGCCTTTAACATGGAGTTAGACATTGCAGTTGAGAATCCAAGCTGTATTTTTCCAAGCTATGTTTTTCCACAAGATGAACCAAGCTGTTTTTTCCACACCAGACTAGACCTGATAAGAGAGAGTACATTTGGTGTTTTCCTTTCTGCTCAGGCTTGGGAAGAGGAGAAGTCTAGGAGATCTGGCCAGTCTCCAAAGGCTTGCATAGTTTTCCCGAGTCTGAGAGGAGGGGGCACGCTTTTGTAAGGATGACTCTGGGCTACAGTGAGTTAGATTCGAATCTGCTTGACTTCAGGCTGGAACTAGGCGCCAGTTGCCAGTCTCCCGTTTGGGTAGATAATCTCTTTCTCGCAGTTGACCGGAGTCATCAACTTGCAGACCCCAGAAAGATGAAGCTGAGTATGTAGGCCCTGCCGCCTTGCTCAAACGGTGATGAATTTGATTTTTATGCTTTGCTAATATAATCATATATTATCTACATGCTGTGTACATTGCAACTGAGAAGTACTGTGATATATTTGGTTTTCATTGCTGTGACTACTTTTACTCTTTTGAACGCTTACTTAAAGTCTATTAATTCGTCTCTCAAGAACTTGTGGGTGGGGAAGAATTAACAATAATAATAGTCTTCTTTGAACTCAGAAGTGCATTCCAGAGAGGTTCTGTAAGCTCCGATAGGAGATAAGTAGGAAGGCAGAACACATGCCTCCTCCGGGGACTGAAGGAATGTTGTTTTACTGTCTAGTATTACTTTCAGTTTACCCGAGTACAGCAACGAGTATTGTATACCTTCGTCCCTTAAAGCCCTTTTGACTGCCATGTATGAGGCACGCTTATTCTGTACCTCTACTGTAAAGTCCGGGAACAGTGTGACTTCGCCATTTGCTACTTTAAATGGGCCCTCTTTTCGCGCCCTTTGCAGCAAGATGTCTCTGTCTCTGTAGTGCAGTAATCGTGCGATCACCACTCGGGCCTGCCCGGTGCTAGGGGTCTCGTGGGTACGCGGTGTGCTCTTTCCAGACTGTAGAAGGAGGTCAGCCGGCCCGGTGCCACCACAGTGCTCAACCATTTTTCAAGGAATTCCACCTTATTTGATCCCTCTGCCCCCTCTGGGAGGCCCACCACTTGCACGTTATTCCGCTGGCTTCTCCCCTCTGCGTCCTCAGCTCTTCGCTCTAGTCGTGTCACTCTGAGATGTGTCATTTTGGCCTGCAGGTCTTTTTGTTTTGGTGCGATATCAGCCAGTGTGGTTTCTGTCTCTTTGACTCTGTCCGATAATTTGTGATGGTCAGCCCTCAAGAGGCCCAGCTCAACCGCGACCTGATTGATGTTGTGTTGCAGTGTTAGCTTAGTGTCTTCTATCGCACCTAATATTTTGTCCAGGGTGTCCTGTACATTGACCTGCGGTGGATCCTGTAAATGTAAATGTAAATTAGCACTTGTATAGCGCACTACTCACCCGTTAGGGTCTCAAGGCGCTGTACTCATACCGCTATGGAACCCCTCCTGGCTTTTCCCTGTGAGGCGCCCACTCCTGAGCACCCCCAGGGTGAAGCCAGGCATCCAAGCGCTGTTGGGGCCGTTGTGGAGATTAAGCAAGCTATTGCCCAGAGTTGCAGAGTGGGACCCATGAATTAGATTAGGCACCGAGGCGAGAATTATCTGGTCAAGGGGAATTGAGCCCAAGACCTGCCGAAGCGGGACTTGAACCCTGGTCTTGAGCCAGATCTCTGCTTCAGGGTCTGCCGCTCTAACCATTGAGCCACACTTCTCCACATCCCCCCACCTTGTGGCCGGGGGCTGCTGTGCTGTCCATGACTTTAGACTTGTGGCGGTTCTTAGGGGACATCGAATGTGCAGGAAATTGTCCCCCCAAGGGGCGAATCGAACTACAGTGTGTCAGTTCAGGGGTTCCCCCACCTAGGGTTCCCGCCTCCAGCACAGTTCAAGGCCTGCAGAGGCCACAAGGTAGAATCCCACCAGCATCAGAGACCCGTGCTTTCTCGCTCTGGATCTCAGTGGGCTCGGGCCGCGTTGCACAAGAGGAGCCGCACCGGATCGTTCATGGTAGTCGCCACTTCAGGAGTCAGTCCGGTCCAGACAAACAAGGCGCCCACTATTGACCACTCTCTCGAGGTGGACCACCGCATGGGGAACCGCGGGCCGCTCCCACCCCGTTTCGGCAGGCAAGCCCCGCCCGGCAGTTCATCCACCTCTACTGAGGTACCGCGAAGCGCCGCGTCGCTGTGCCTTACCCCCGGGCCATCGGTCGTCCGCTGATGTTCGGATCTTCGAGTGGCATGCCCCCGTCGAGGTCACCCCGGGATCCTCATCTCCCCAGATGCAGCTGGGCGATCCTTGACGTTCTGCAGCCCTGGGCCCACCAGGCCAGCCCCAAGCCCAGGGGTCACCGCTCCGTGCACGCGGTAGGCCACCACAGGTCCGGCCATCCGCCAGGGGGTTTGCTCCATCCGCCGACCGTCTCGTTCGGTCGGGGCCCAGTACTCTCCCCCGCAGGTGCGCGCCGCCGTCCAAGGTGGGTGTCCGCTACACCAGAGGCCCCCCCAGGCTCCGCCAGACACACCATCCTGTGTGCAGGCTCAGTGCCCCAGCAGGTCTCCCAGCAGCCGGGCCCCTAGTTAGGCCCAGGGGCTCCGGTCGCGCATGTTCGTGTTGCTTCCTCTTACTCAGGAGGAAGGGGGCAGAGGGCCCGCACGTAGCCCGGGCTGCCGTCACACCGTCCTCTGCGGCCACGGGAACACGAGGCTTTTCGGCCCAGCGGCCCGATCCGCTCCTCGATCAGCCCCGCAGGAGCCCTTCCGCTCACCAGTGGCCTACGGGCAGGAGGGGGGCCGTCCCGCCCTCTCAGCCACGGTCGGCTGGCTCTCCCTCAAACGGCGCGCAGTCGCACGTCCAGCCGCGCGCCCTCTCACTCCAGCTCCCGGCACCTGCGCGGAGACAGGCCCCAGGCCGGGGGGCTCGCCGGACGCTTCTGATGCGCTCCGCCAGGCCTGCTCCAGGCTCCGCTGGCGCTCGGGTCCCCCCACACGGGTCCCCGCTCTCGCACCCAGGATAACAGGAGAAGTTTCGGCCCCTCTGGAGAAGACGGATCAAACGTGCGCCATCTTCGGCTTCGTGGCCACGCCCCCCACCCTCTGCTATGTTGTATACCCTTGTTCTTCATAGGCCTGGTCAGCCTTCCTGCTTCTGGCATGATCAGCCTCCTTTTCATTCTAACACCTCCAAGCAAGGATTTGCAAATTGATTAGCTCAATATCTTTATCATTTCAAGATCCTTTTA
Organism: Pleurodeles waltl; assembly: GCF_031143425.1. Classification (NCBI taxonomy): domain Eukaryota; kingdom Metazoa; phylum Chordata; class Amphibia; order Caudata; family Salamandridae; genus Pleurodeles; species Pleurodeles waltl. The sequence goes on from NC_090440.1 coordinate 406,118,257, forward strand.
GTCTTTTTCGTGAAATGTATCCATGCTCCTGCTAATCTCACTGTCTAAAGTTTTGGTTTCTGTCTTATGTATCCTTTCCATTGCAGATGAAAATGTAAAGTGAGTAATCTGTGGGAGGGGTTAGCAGTACATGTTCAGCATCTTGAGAAGGTGAAGCACACTCACTCTCCGAGGACTTATTTTCACCTTATTTTTGTTCAATAAAATGTTTTAAACTTAATGTAGGCTTGGGGATTCATTATTCTTCCACTCTACTTTTTCCAGGGCCTGTTAAAAATCACATGCAACCAAAAGCTATCCCGTTGTGGAAGCGTTTTATAGATTTTGCCCATTTTAAAACCAACTCAAACCTGATCATATTTTGATTAGTAAAGTCCATCTAATTGTAACGCTATCTTTTCTTGTAATGCAAGTACAGCTGTGGGTAATGAAGTCACAGGAAACTGCAATTTTCTCCTAGCAGTAAACTTAAATGATAGGTTTAACCCCACCCCCCGGCAGAAGTGTCCCCTTATATAATGGGACGTAATTACCAGCCCCTAGTAATAACCGTTTACTGTCAGCGGGTTTCCTGCTTCTCGCTCTGTAATAGGGCCCGTGATGAAAAGCATTGGATATGCAAAGTTAAGATGTTTTATTTACACTATGTAAAAATATCTTCACTGTATTGAAAATTTGACTCTAATTTTGCAAACGATTTTGTAACATCACGTATTATTTGTCATTGTTTAATATCAGTCAATTTAAGGAGTATTCTGTACTTTCTTATATGTACACTGATCGGCTCATAGCAGTCTTGGCAGAAGCCCTCTTTACTATCAGGCCCACATAGGAGGCCCGCTGTAAACATTACCACAGGTCTCCAAATTCCATATTTGCCAGAATATTGTCTGCATTGCACTCGAAGCGTTCAGTGCCTCTTCCAGAGTTGTCCCATCCAGTACAATACAGCCAGAAAGACTCAATAGATTGTTCGTCAGTTCTGATTGGTATATGGGTGTATATATCGGGACTTTTACAGTGCAGCCTAGCTGGGAAGAAACAGATCATTGAACACAGGCTGGAGCCCAGGGAAGTGTAGTAATGTGTATTGCGGAGGCCCGGGTAAGCTGAATTCTACTAGTAAGTAGTCAGTTGTTCATTGGATTCGCCGTCCTGGCCATTGAAAAATAATCAGATAACTATGACTGAACTAACTACACAGTACAGTGAAAAAAATTGAATATTGTCTTCAGCAAACTAAATCAGGATGTAGATAGAAATCTAAATACCTCTCCAATTTCAATAGTAATGCTGGCTATACTGTTAGATTTACTGCCACGGTGCAGCAGACCTTACCCGGAGGTCAGTGCACAGCACATTTTACTCATTCAAAAAACTGGAATGCAGTCCGACAGAATAATGGCCACATACATACATCCAATCAGGAGAGTACACACACATCTAAGATGAAGGGATCCAATTGAACACAAAACAGAAGGTGACTTCAGCCAAAAGCCCAGGTCTGTCGTAGTGCTCCCGACCGGGACTGCTGGATCCGGGGCAGCAGCACCACCATTTGTGGGTGAGCGAGTCGATTCTACAACATCTTGGCAGCAATTGGCCCAACTCTTTCGGCTAGCCAACAGCACCTCTCCCAAACCTGAAAGAAAAGGTGATTTGTGGCAGCCTGAAACATGACACTCTGGCTTCTCCAGGAAAGTTGGGGTCGACAAGTCCCATCCCTTTCTCTTGTTAGCAAAGGTCTCATACACACACATAGGCCAAAGAAAGAGATGCAGGATGGTTTTCAATGGAGTTATTGAAAAGACTGCAATCTATGATCAAATATATGAGCTGCAATTATTAGGGCAATGAGACATAACAGGATTAGAATGGTGGTGACCAGAGAGAAGAAAATAAACAGTCCCAACATATTTGAATAACATACATAGATGTACTCTACCTAACCCCTAACTCCTACGCAGTATAGCGCTGATAGCCCAATCTGTCCATATTTAGTCCATGAGAGGAGCACCCATCCCCATTACCTGAAGGATAGGGGCTGCCCACTGTCTCCTGGGTTGGCTGTAGAGACAGGGCTGAAGTCAGCAATGAAATGTCATACAGCCTGAACAGAATCCTGGCTGGAGTGATCTCCCTGTTGCTCTTTGGCTTTTACAGTGTTTGTATAAGAAGTGTATTTCTGTTCCATGAAAAAGCCTAACGTGGGCAAGTGCCTAAGTTTAGGACTGTTTACAAACTCTTGTGGCGAACATTTCTAGCTGGATTATCACATACTTGGACACATCAACCTTGGACAGGGGTACATGGTGAAATGTCGTGCACAGAAGAATAATAACAATGCTTTAGCAGAATCACAAAGTGACAGCTGATTAGAAAATAAAAACACCCCTGCTAAAAGCAGGCTAACTAAAAAGAATGAATGAAACCAGAGCACATATGTAGGTGAAAGGGCACAGGCCACAGGCCTAAGCTAAGCGAAAATATGTGTGCCCAAGCAGAGTGTAAAATGAAACCACAACAGGTCACAATATAAGCATAAATACTCAAATGCCTGAAACCACAAATTCCACTAACAAATATGGTCAGAGGCTCAGATTTCATCTGTAATATGATGTTGATGGCGGATTGGAGAACTTGTGACCCACTTAAAAGTTTAAAAGAACTTGGGCCTAATGCATGAAACCATAGGTGAGTTCACAAAACTGCTATTTTTTGTGCTTCTCTAAACTAACAGCTAAGTGACATTTGCACAGAGGCATGTATCAGAGTAGCAGTTCATTCAGATTTGCAAATGGGCTTAACAAATATCAGGGCCATAGCCACAAGGCGCATTTGAGGGTTGGGTTAGCCCATATTAATCTTTGCTCCCCACAAATGAAGGAGGCAGTTGGCACAGTATTTATGGAAAACTCTGTTTCAATCAGTTTAACAAATTGCATTCACATTTGAATGCCTACAGTGTAATTGGAAAAAACGTGCTGGAGTTCAGAAGGTGAATTTACAGTAAAATTGATTTTTTAATCTTGTTACTTTCACAACATGTTCAAATCAGAGGTTAAATGTCAGGCTATATCTTCTGACAAATTGCTGATTACTCTTCTCACATGGAGATGTTGTTTTCTTTCTTCTTTGATTGCAAAGTGAGAGGATTTTGAAAAGTAAACTATCTCACAATTTCGCTGGTGTGTAGGCAGGGCCACTGGAATTATGTGGCTCGGGAGCCAAAATTATAACTATATGGCAAGGTTGAATAAATTATGCAGCAAACAAAAACATAAATGATGCAGCTTAATGCAGCACATTTTGTGATGGTATTAATTTATTATTTTGCCATTTTCACATGTTAGCAATGTCAGGGCAAAGGTTTCACTTTTTTAGGAACAGTCCCACATCCAAATTCAGATATCAGTACCTTAAAGGTGACTGGTCAACATTTGCGAAGGACCTTTCTTGCTGTGCAGCACATGATGCAGCATGTTTAGTAACTTTTGATCTGTTTCAGCTACAAACTATTTTTTGTTACAATCTGCAGATTATGCAGCAGATGATGGATTAAGTGGCAGATGCAGCAAATGCATAATCACGCAAAAAACTACACGGCTACAGAATAACATAATTCCATGATAGAGCATGACACCCGAGGGAGGAGGATGAGAGGCTATACCTTTCAAACATTAACAATTTTTTAATTATTTTCAAGTTGTTTGGTCTAAAGTCCTACTTTGACTAATGCAATTTATTGTCATGGTCTACAAGGTCACACAGAATTGGGGGATTTTCCTATGGTAATCTGAGTATGTCTCTTTCACCTTTTATGTGAATTCTGATAAGTGGTGCAAGTCTGAAGTGCTTGAAATTAGCTTATAGCGGTCCTTTTTCTTGGAGGCTTTATGGACAATGAGGCGTGCCATGAACATTGGCCTTCTTGTTATAGGTAGCCAGTGGAGTGATTGCAATACTGTAGTCTTGCGTTCTCTTCGGTGAAAGTATAGAAGACGTTTTGCAGCAGCATTTTGGATGAGTTGTGCTTTATGTATTATAAATGCAGGTGCCGCAAGGTATAGGCTGCTGGCATAGTAAAGCTTTGAAATTTCAAGTGTGTGGATAGCACGCAGTTTCTGTTGGTATCCAAGGTATGGGAGGATGCAATGTAGTGGAAGGGCACTCTGATTGATGTTATTAACATGTGGTATTGAATGTTGGTCGCTCTTGATATTGTCTTCAGGTTGTATTCTCTGTCTTTAATGTATTGAGTTTTAGATGGGTATTCATCTTATGTGTGTTTTTGGCCCGGAGGCAGTCATCAAGTCTTAAATTGCAGAGGTATTCCAGACCATCCATTTTTTAAAATTATTTTGGATTCATCTTTATAGTTGTAACAGGCGAGGTTGAATGATTTTGGTAATGGGGTCAGGTAGGTGTAGACTAATAGAGAGGATAAGATGGAACCCTGAGAAATGCCATTCAGTTGTATGTGAGGAGCTGATGTGAAAGTTGAGAGGCCAAGAATTCAATGGGCATTAGCTGAATATCCCTCTTACCTTTCACAGATAGTGTGTCAAACTATCATTTGTAAGGGAAACTGATATTTTCATCTTTTCCTTAAGACAGCAACTTTGATGTTGTTTCCAACTATTGCTGATACTTAAGTGGCTGTCAGTACTAAACCTACTAGTCAATGAGATGCAATGTCCAATCAGGAAACTCCAAATTCCAATTTGGCATAGTGCTTTGATTAGCATATTGTGCTGGGACAAAGTCATCACAAGTCTGGTACAACTTACATTTAACTGTCATTCCTCCAGCCTACACTTGCCTATTGTCAAAAATAGCCTGGTGACACCATGTACATGCTCTAGAGATCTTTATTTCGTTTGCATGAGCCAGGGTAATCCACTTTATTGCATAAGGCTGCAAATATCCTAACTACCTAAGGTAAATCTGCAATTACCTAATGTAGCCTGCCATTTCACAAAGGCCTGCATTCAAAAAATTGTTTAATATGTAGATAACTTTGCCAGGGTCAACATGCTGATGATTCATCTCCTTGACCCAAGTATTGTGGAAGCCATAATCAGGGCATCTGAGACAGAAAGCATCTGTATTCTAATTGACCTCGTTAGACATCTCCACAGAACAGTGACTATATTTTTCAGATTTTTATATATTGTAATTTAATATCTGTCTAGTATGAATATCCTTTATGAAATGTATTGTTGCCTTTGAACTTCTGTTTTATCTTTATCTAATTTATAAACATAGCAAATAAATTACTCTTATGAGGTCCGGCGTAATAACGTACTAAATGAATAATACTTGGTAAAAATTGGAGATAGCATTTTTATTGGGAGAAGTGTGGGAGCACTAGGTAGTAGGAAGTTTATGGATCCTCACAGATTCCATCATGAAGAAAATCTGTGATGTAGTTACAGTTTGCTGTTTGCAGGGCATTCTGGGTAAGAAAAGATATTGAGATCCATGCAACCCACATCATCTCAAACTACCATAGGTGCCTTGTTTTCAGAAATTCTGGGCCTGGCAGGACTTCCTGGGTGCCAAAAGAGCTCTTGCCTATACACCCAGAATTAGTCAATTCACAAGGCAAAATTGTGATGTTTATTTGTGTCCTAGGGGGCTTAGGGTGACTTTCTATTCTCAGTTGATAGCCCAGTCACACAAATAGAGTTGCAGTATTGTTACGAGGAGAAGTGTAGCAACTTGTGGTGTGGACATTTGTAGATCCCCGCAGATTCCATTAATGCGGTCTCCTTTCACCTTTGTGTCACTATGTTACATCAGTGCTCACAGTATGATGGGCAATATAGCGAAGTGAAAAATCAAACTCCTTGTGGGAAGCATTTCCCACTTGTCCCGCCTTTGATGATGGAAAATAACGTTTTTCTGGTGCTTTTACCAGAAATATTTTATTTTCCAGTACTGTGGACCTCTCGTTGAAGTCCACCACACCATGGTTTGTAGCGTGGTGGACATTGAGTTGTCATCTGCCGTAAAACAGTAAACCCACCAAATCCACGCAGCCTGATGCCCCGTCAAACAAGAACTGACAAAAAGCTGCTGGGATATCATGGCCATGTAGCACTAACTTCTTCATTCCATGATCACAAGGAAGTTCTCCAATGATGGGAGGCCCCCAGGATGGTAGGCTTCTGGGACTGGGGTACAGCAAAAAGCACAGTGGTCAAAGAAAGATGGCCAGTGATGTTAATGGCTATGCATAGCCAAGAGGAAGTTGCAGCTGCCATACATGGTTGATAGAGAAGAGGTCTAGAGAGAAAATAAAAAAATGAAAAGTACAAAGAAGATAGAAGAGAAGCTAGAGAGAATAGGTTTTAGAAAAGGAGAGAGGAGTGAGAGAAAGAAAGGATAATGAATAGAAAATGCAAGAGAGAGAGCAGGAGAGACAGAAATGGGAGGATAGTTGCATCAGCATACAAAAAGGGATTATGGGCAAAAGGTTTAGCTAGTCAGTGAGGACAAAGATTAGGAGATGGGGAGAGTATAGAAGGTTAGAGTGAGCCCAAAGGATCTACATGATAGCTTGATACACGTGGAGAAAATTTGATTGGCGATTTTTTGTGGAATTTAGAAATCATAATTTTTTGGCCAACACACCTAGACCAGTGTGATTTCAATGCACAATTTTGCACTTTATTTTCTAAAAGGGATCTTAGTGTAAAATTCCAGAATCACCTGGCATAGTGGTCTTTAACATCCTAATAAAGTCTAACAATTGTTACTTGATCCATATTGCATTTTGCAAATTGCTTACAAATGATACCCCTTTGTTATTTGCTACTGTATGCTCTTGGTGAGAAGTGCTGACTCTTTTCTTTTAAAGCATATCAACCACATCTATATTTGCTGATATTGTCACTGTAAAATACAACTTACTTGCTGAGAAGCCCAAATTCTACCTAGTGCTTTCTAGTGTACATTTAAGTATGGCAGTCTTTTAATTGTTTCATAACATGAAGCTTGACTTTCTTCTACACCTGCAGTAATGTCAAATAATCTCTCTGCAAGTAAATATTTTCCACTTTTAGTACAATTGGCAAGCTTGCATGCTTTCTATATTCACTACTGAGAAAAGTGCATGCTCTTTCAAGCAATGTTAGCCACACAGAGGATGCCATCTTGAGGAGTTTTTGCAAGGAGTCTACTGCATGTAGAAGAGAGGAAGATGTCCACAATTCTGGAAGTGGAGAACTTTGTAGCAAACAAAAGGGAGGTACTATGCAAGCAGAATCAAACAGAGTTGTTATTACAGAGCAGGATCCTAGATGCAAATCAGGAAACCACCACTCAGAGTCCTAGAGGCAGTGCTGTTGCCTGCCCATCTATGGCTCCTCTGACTGAAGATGGAACTAGGGTACCCACCCATTTCACATTTCACAAATGGAACCATCCCGGGCTCAAACAGTCACCTATCCTTTACCATGCCTACTCGCCTTGCTGGCTGATGTCTAACAAAGGCCTCCTTTGTACAACACTTTTTGCACAACCTGCCTGTAACTGTGAGGGGTGTATGCCAATGTCGGAGCCTGCTTCCAGTCCATGATGTTTTGACTGGTGCTTTTGATCAAGTGTAATTAAACTCTCCATGTTTTGTCACAACTTCCTCTATAAAATGACTTCTATATTCTATTTAGTTTTCACCATTTTTGCAGGCCTAAAATGTTTAAAACACACTGCTTGCCACTGATTTTTCAAAATGTACTTGATGGATATGCTTTAAGCTCTCTGCAAAATTATTTTAAATTAGTGCCAAGTTAAATTACAATTTCATCTTCACTTACAAAGTAGGATGGAATAAGGAAATGCCACACTTAATGAAGCAAATGAAGTTTCCTAACTTTATATGAGTCAAGGTTTATACTTTTGGGCCTTTCAGGTGTGATAATTTCATGATGTTCAATGTCCCAGGTAGGTGATCGTCCAGCAAACAAATGTTGTGAAGTAAGAGGTGTCGGAGGGAGGGCTGCGAAATGAAGCCAGCTTCTTTTAAAAAACTTTATAAGCTTTGCATTTCACAAAGCTTGAACAGTTTAGAAAATACACAAAGCTGTGTGCCACACTACTTTACAACTTTACTCCCCTCTGCTTTAAATCCTATCTAATTGATAGGATTTAAAGGTGGATTGTGGAAAGTTGATTGAGTGTGCTTTAATGTGTACCGTAAAAACAGAAAATTGTGTATTCCTTCTCATAGAATCATATGGTGTGCACCCTGAATATCAAAATCCGAATATTGATAGCACAGAATGTTAAGGACAAAATATCAAATCCAAAATATTGACACATAAGTAGAGATTTTTTATACCTTACTCCACATATATACACCTATGTGATATGTGTATCTTCAAGGTATGTAGGTGTGGAATTAGGAATACTAAATCAATGCTTTCCTACATGCACTTATCTTCCAATATTCTGTCCTTGATGTTCTTGTGCCACAATATTCTGGGGATCAATATTTATTATTACAGGTATTTGGGAACAAATGGACCTATAGTGCACTGCTTTAATGTTTGGTCACAGCTGAGGGCCATGCCCCCTAAAAATATACTCCAGGCTACGGGCTTGACAAATATCTAATTAGCTAATCACAAGAAGCATTATATGACATGATGAGACAGCACAAGTCACTCTCTACACGTGCTGCTCCTTTCTTCTTGCTGCCACGGTGTCCCATGGATGGTGGATGCTCTAGGTTCTTCCACAGCACTGCCCTAGTAAGCCATGCTTTTGATTCACACATTTTATATCATTGCAGACCTGTGATAAAGATATTCCAGGGAGCCAAAACAGAGGAGGGAACCTGCAATGTTGTCCAAAGAGCTGCAGGAGAAGTCATGATGAGTGGATGTGCTCTGAGCAGAATCAGAGTAGGTCAGCACATTGCCTGCTGGTATGCGTTATTCATTGATCTGTAACAACACCTTATTCACCTTCCTATTTACCAGTTTACAAAGCTATTATGCCCTCTTCTCAGCAGGATTTTAAAAAGTCCACATTTAGAACATGATGTAAACACACAATTTCTTATAGTGGGTCAGGTGCACCCGGGATAAGGATTTTAAAACCAACGTCCAGATATTATACATGTTTTCACATTCCATATTGGCGGCCCTTGCTGCTCCACATCACACCATCTCACAAGCATTCCTCAATCATCCTGTGCATGTGAAATGTGAACAGTCTACGCCGCCTCCCCATGCAGAATCTGCAAGGTTGTTGTCTGATGGCTGTGGGAATTAGTTGCCATTAGAAAGTTGCCATTATGCAATTGAGTGTATTTAATGAATAAGGCTCAATGATTCGCACACAATCGGGAGTAGTGTGTTGAGACCAACTGAGGCAATCGGCGGGGTCAGGCTTCTCTGACTGATAAAACCCAATGCAAATCTGTTTCCTTTGTCTCTTCTGAGTAGGCAGACATAGGAGTTCCTAATCAGCTTCCAATCTGAGGGCTGCGGCATAATGCTTAATTTGTAAATAAAAACGTGCTGATGTGCTAAGCTCTACTGTGAAACATGCGGATGCTGCAATTAAATGTGCAAGCACAGAATACTGAGGCAGCGTAATCCTGAAGCCATCTCAGGCCTCTTTAATCCAGTTACAGCCACTCTCTGCCTCTTCAGCTTACTCGTGCGGCTTTCTGCTTTCTCCCTTTGTGACGATTTTTCATTTTTCTCTTTCTCCGTCTTTTCTATATGTGTCTTTTGCTCGAGTAAATACATGAGGCAGAAAAATAAGTGCCGGCCCTCAAAAATAAGTGCTGGTGCCCCACACTGGAAACCACTGGCTCAAATTAAGCACTGTTGCAGCACTTTTGCTGTCTCAACAGTCATTTTTAGGTTGGACGTAAGCATACGGCCTTTTGTATATACTTTAGTATATACGTCTTTGTGGGCTACCCTGGAGCATGGCCCCAGTACTTGTACCTTTCCACTTGTGCCTCTGTAGCATGTGCTTAGGGACTACTTTTTTCTTAGGTTAAGAGCATTTGAACAGAGCGCTGGATGTTTTCAGTAGCTCCAGTCAGTTTCTGTAAACAGGGCTGTAAATCATGTTCTTCTCTGGTTACATGTGCAGTGCATTCAAAGACTGAGGTCAAATGTTAGAGGCTATTTTATGAGGGTGCCTGTTTCCACCCCTGCCGCCACCTTGCAAAAGACAATTGTGACCGCAAGTATGTTTACATTGATATCCTTAGGCGCTGCTGATGCATAGAGAAAATCGCTACCGTTACAATATTTAATGTATATCCCCCAATTTAAGATGGCCACCGCACGTCATGCGTGATGACGTCATTAACGTCATGACGAGGCCCTCTCTCTTCCTTAGCCGTTGCTTGATTTCATTGGAAACACACGACTTCTGCCCAAAATGCTATACTTCCATATCTTTAGGAGGTGTAGGCAGAGAAAACTCTCTCGATCAATATTCCTCCTTAAAGGTCTCTTTCTGCACGACAGGTACTAACAAGCCAGACTTAATAAGTCACTTCGAAAAGGAAATAAAGAGGCTATCACATAGACGGTGTCCTTTTTTGTGAAACTAAGGTTAATTTGATACGAGTTTCTAACAGTAATCTTCAGTAATTGGTTGAAACGTATCGTCATGGTCGCCACCATTTCAGATACGCAGAACCTCTAACAATTGTCCCTTTTCTATGTCTACCACTTTTCCCTTTCCCAAGCAAAAGACTCCCAAGAATCTAGAGCACGAGTACTCCAGATGTACTAGCCTGACGCCCCGTATTGACAACTTGAGTTCAATACAGAAGAACATGGTGGCTGAGGCTGCTGTGGAGTTTCTCTTCCTGGAAACATTCTAACACCAGAACAGCGAGGTATGCATGGGGAGATCGTGGATTGGGGAACGAAGAAGAGGTTGGGCAGGTGATTGCAGGCTGTGGCAGAGATAGCTTAACAGTTCGTAAGATTGTCATACCCATTATGATCTGCAGCTCACTTGGATATGCTGATTCTCCGTCCCAGAGTGACATATATGGGCTCAGTTTGTAGCGTAGAGGAACTGAATACACCAACCACAGCTGGATGTACCCTGGCTCTGGGAAAAGAATAACTGCTGGAAGTGGAGTGTCTTACTCAAAATAAGTGTACCTCAGTTCGCAGGATTCTACTGCTGTAAAGAAGCACCGTGCAAGTGATTGCAGCATAATTAAATTAATGAGTGGTAACAGCACTGCCATGCGCAACATTAATTACATTGCTTATAAAGGACTACCGTTTGCTTTACGCCACTTCAGAGCAATAACAGAGTTTGAATGTTTTGGAGGTGGGAAAGGAATGCTCAAAATCCTCTGTCCTACTTTTTACATAGAGTTCAGTTGCTGGATTGTTTTATGGCTTTTTCTTGAGAGTTTGTAGATTGATTTTGCTATCAGTTTAGTCTTCGATTCATTCCATCTGCTGGGACCTTCTGCTCCCTGGAGTTGGGCATTTGTACTTCATTTTATTACTAATTTCAAAGGGAGTGTAGTTGCAGAGAGCAGGTACCTATTAGAGGTCAGGGTGTCAATTCCCCTTCCCCAGTACTAGTAGGTCTTTTCTATGGTAGAGTGATCTTAAAGCTAGACTTGTGTCTAGCAGGAGACAGTGGTAAATTTTCAGACTTCATTTTATATACTTGTGCTTACACTAATCAAGACAACCAAATTCTGCTTGTTTTGTTTTCAAACTTTTGCAACCTTTCTATCTTTGTGAGCTCTGTCTGACCAATAATGCAATGGACTAGGTGAGCTTAGGGTTTTTCTCAGCCTCATCTTATAATTGGCCAGGAGGTTTGGGAGCTTTATGTCCTTGATCTCTGCACTGATTTGGTGAATGAGGGAGAGTTTGTGATTAAAAATAATTTCCATGTTTCTTGCTTACACCAGAGGAGTTTGAGGTAAGTCTCCATTAGGAGGCCATTCAAACGGTAACAAGTCAAAGCCCGGTCCTTCTAGCACCAAGGCTCCATCTTGGCTTAATTCATGCATAGAAAGCCCTCTTTCATGAACTGGAACACCCAGACCACATATGTAGCTGCTGACCTGGGTTGCTGGGCTGTTTTTGGATTGTATACAGATTTGGGTGTCACATACACTTTGAGGTGCATCTGGTACTCTTGTAGGGGTTCTGTCAAAGTGTACATTTAGATAAAGAAGAGCAGACAGGAAACAGATGACACCAGTGCCATTCTACGTGTCACCAAATGATGATAGTTCTAATCACATAATTTAAACTTATTTCCAGTAGTAGAATGGAAGGATTGAACCCACTGCAGGGTGAATGCAGACAGACAGTACTGAACCATCAAGCCTTGGAAGTGACACTTTGTTGTACACAGTGTTACATAAGGCTGAGACATCAAGATTTAAGAAATGTGATCACATGTTCCTGTCCAATGAGACGAAGAGATCTCTCATATTAACAAGAGTGAATTTGGACCTTTTGCAGACATGAATGAAGGGTATTGGGTGACCCTTCTAGTTTATTTCTCCCATTACTCCTCCGTGGCTGTCATGTGTCTTTTTTTGGGAACTGTGTTAGCCAGCAACTCTGATGGTGGCATGGCATATTTAAATTAGGATGCTAAATGGCAACATTTTAATTTTTTGCTGCAGATGGAGGAAGAAGGTAAATGGTAGTGATTCTGTTATATGTAGGGCAACTGGAATTATGTGGCAGGAAAAGACCAAATTATAAGGCAGAGTTGACCAATTTATGTGGCAAGAAAAGTTCAGTTCTTAATTTACAATGCCACTAGCTCTAGCTCAAACAAATGTGAGACCTATTGCATTGCAAATGCTTGTTTGGCATGTTGTTAAGGTGATTACCGTAGGCAGCAATCTTAGTTATGTGTCATTTTGATCACTGCACTACACATGCATATTACAATGTCAGTACACTTGCCTTCAACCACAGGCACATGCTGTCTATTATAAAAAGCACTATAAGTCATGTAGTATGAATTCGGCGATGCACGTGCTTATGTGAACTAGATTAAGAAATATCCAGTCAGCTTCGTTAAAGAGTTTGAATGTGCATCCTAATGATGTAATGTAAATGTATTCATGTAACATCTTGCTGCGAATACATTCAAAGTTAACAACTTGAATGTGCTGCTGGGTTGCACGCGCATATCAGAAACAAGCTTGAGAAAATCTGTTCAGACAGTTTATTCATGGCTACGAATTAGTGATATCTATCAGTCCTAAAGTGACAGTTCACTCATTGTACTTTTAAGCACATAAGTGTATAGCATTTCTTTATTTTCATATTTCCTCCACACTTGTGCTCCACTAGCAAGTATATTGTTGTATTATTAATATTGTGTGCCAACATGCAAGTTGATACTTCACAAAAATGCTTTCAGTGTAAAAGGGATCCTGGGAATAATGGAATGAAGAATGTTTGCCATATTTCATATTCATTGAGGCTGACAAAATGTCATTAGCAAGGAAAACGTGCATGTTGCCACATTGTCCACTGTCAGAAGACCAGGAAATTTTCAGGACACTTAGCAGAATAATTCCATTAGAGGGACAGCGGGGTCTTATGGTTTTGGAAGAAGCCGTGGCTAGCCTTGAGACTTGCCTTAAGCCCAAAAGCATTGTCAAATTGGATAGATACAGTTTTCTTGCACTAGTGCACAGAAACCTCATGAATCGTTTGATGCATTTTTAACAGACCTCGGTAACACTTGCAATTTTTTGGCCACGTTGGTTGCAATGATTAAAGATTAATAAATCGTTATTATAAATTCCAAAATAAATCAAGAACATTTGTGGGTGATGGGGAATGAGGTGATTACTTTCTCAAAACCTATGGAACAGTTTGTTTCATGGGTCAAAGAAGTTACTGATGATAGGTGTTCCAATGAAATTTGCAATGTAAAGTGTAAGTCTAGCAACTAGGAGTGACTATTAGTGTACATAAGGCTCACAAGGTTTTTAAGAAGGTTGCGCAGGGAATTATTGAAGAAGTTGAATCTGTAGATTGGATCTCGCCTGTTATGCTCTCGAAATTAAAATAAGGGGAGTTTCCGACTGTGTGTCTTTATCTGGGAACGTTTAACATCATTAGGAATATCACTCATTCTTTACTTGAAATCAGTGAGCTAATCTCATGTTTGACGAAGCTACTCTTTTTTCTAAATTTGATCCGAAAGCAGTTTACCACCAGGTTGAAGTATCTACCTTTAGTACTCATTTCAGCTTGCTTTGCTTCAAAGGAATGCTACCTGGCCTCGTATCAACCTCTTCTGTATTTCAAAGAGGTACATTCCACTTGTTCAAAGATATGGATTATTTTATCAGATTCATCTAAAATGATGATTTCATTTTTACCGAAGAGGAAGAATCTCACTTTGAAGTTCCTAAGGAAAGACGTTTTCGTTATCTAGAAATGGATCGGTATTTATTGCAAATGAATGTAAACCATTCAAACAAAAGTGGATTTCCTATGGCATACAATAACAAGGAAATGAATTGTACACAAAGCTAATAGGGGTAATGCCATTAATTACCCGATAATGAGAAACTTTTATCCTTTGCTGATTCATGTGTGTAATACAGCTCATAGTCAATGTTAGAAATGGGGTCTCTGGTTGGCAGTCAGTTTGCACTTTGTCCAAGCAAGGACCCTCACTCTAGTCAAGATAATGGAGAGACACACCTAGGATAACCCCTGTTCTCCCCCTTGGTAGCTTGGCACAAGCAGTCAGGCTAATTTTAGAGGCAATGTGTAAGTATTTGTACAATCACACACAGTAACATAGTGAAAACCCCACAAAAGGATTTAACAACAGTTTGGAAACATAGCCAATATTTATCTGATTAAAACAAGACCAAAACGAAAAAAATCCAACATACACAATCATAGTTAGGAATTTTCAAAGATTAAACTTAAATATAGCACTTGTGACACCAATGGTGCCGGTCACAGAGTCGCATGGACCCCCAGGTACAGTACCTTTTGAATGTGAGGAAACAAGCCGGTCCCCGGAGTCAGGGAGCGAGGCATCACTGGATACAGTGTGGTGTTGGTTCTGGTGCTGCAGAGCAGAGGAGGAGCGGCGTCAGTGTGAGGCGTCAAGTCCTTGCTGTGGAGCAGTGGAGATGAGGCAGCGTCGGTGCGAAGCATTAGTACCTTACGCTTCCGGTGGGGTCGATGTCCGGCGGGTCAAGATGCAGTGGGACGACCTCACGGGGTTGCAATTACGCCATGGGGCTGCAGGTGCTGTGGCAGAGTCGGGTGTCACAAACGTAGGTGACATAACACTCCGGTCTCACGAAGTCACACAACATCAGTGGCTGCTGCAGCATCAGGCCTGCGATGTCAGTCGAATCGTCACACTCCAGGCGGTGGCACGGCTTCAGGCAGTGGCGTCAGTCCGGGCGTCGTCCAAAGTCGGTGCACTTGGTTTTTCTTGTTTTTTCTCTAGCTTTCACTCCCAAGGGACCAGAAACTGGAGTAGGCACCACCTGGTGAGTTAGAGTCCACAGCAAGGGAACACAGAGGCTGGTAAGTGAAGTCTTTGCTGTCCCTGAGACTTCTTAACAGGAGGCAATCTCAGTTTACAAGCAGGATACATAGCAAAGTCCAGTCTTTGCCCTTGCTGAGGCAGAAGCAGCAACTGCAGGCCAACCCAGCAAAGCACACACAGCAAAGGGGCAGTACCCCTCCTCCAGCTCTTCAACTCTTCCCCTTGGCAGAGGTTCCTCTTGATCCAGAAGGGTTCTAAACGTTTGGGGTTTTGGGTCCTCTGCTTATACCCATTTCTGCCTTTGAAGCAGACAAACTTCAAAGGAACGTCTCTGTTGTTGACAAGATCCTGCCTTGCCCAGGCCTGGCCCCAGACACACATCAAGGGGTTGGAGACTGCATTTTGTGAGGACAGGCACAGCCCTTTCAGGTGCAGGTGTCAACTCCTCCCTTCCCACTCTAGGCCAAGAGACTCGTCGGGATATGCAGGATACACCCCAGCTCCCATTGTGTCACTGTCTAGGGGGAATTCACAAACAGCCCGACTGTCTGATTCCACAAGCAGGCAGAGGCACAGAATTGTTAAGCAAGAAAATGCCCACCTTCTAAAAGTGGCATTTTCAAAATTACAATCTAAAATCCAGCTTTACCAAAATATGTATTTTTATATTGTGAGCTCAGACACCACAAACTCCACATATCTATCTCCTCCCAATGGGAACCTGCACTTAACTATTTGTCGACTGTGGAGAGGACATAAAAATATACTTTGGACTGATTTCTGTGGTACCCATATTTGGGATATAAGTTGGATTGATGATTGGTTTGTATTATTTTGATTATTGTATTTTTTTCTCTCTATACTGTACTTATAATAGAATCTGAATACACCACTGTAACTGGATTGGTTTCTTTGCTATTATTACGTGTGCAAATGTATTTATTTTCACTTTAGATAACATGATGTTATCATTTTTGGGGATATAGAGGGTTTGACCCAAGTCATTTGCACCGTATGATTTAGTGGAGTGCATTACTACGGAGTTAGAGTAGGAAGCGCCTATCGCTCATGACTCACCCTCTGTTTTTGACGTATATTATTGGAGTGGGCTGCTCTATAATCTAAAAATTAAAATAATTCTGATTTTACAATGGAAGAGAGACTAAAGGAAGCGGAAGAACTATTTAGAAGTCTAGATAAAGGGGCCACGGTACGACAAGCTGTAGGCAGTGGGAATCACAAGATGAAAGAAGGACTTAGAGATAAATTTGTTAGGTTGGAAAAGTTAAAGAAAAATGAAATGTCTAGATGGTGGGACGCAATAACATTAAAGCAATATAGAAAATTGGACAGAATACCAAGGGGCCTACGTTCACATATATTCCCCACATATGATGATCTAGATATTGATCTATTAAAAAGATGGGAAGAAGAATTAAAGACAAACTCAATGAAGCTGATGGACATTCTGATAGAGAATGCAGAAAGAAAAGTTGCGAAACTACAATTAGAGATAGAAGCATTGGAAAAGGACATAAGGGAAATGGGGCTGAAAGATGCTACGGATAAGAACTATCTTATTCTGAATGATGTGATCATGAAATTTCAAGACGAAATTAAACAGAGGAAAGCTAGGAAACTTAGGAGAGATGAATTGGACTATATAAATGGGAGGGTTTTTACTTTCTCGAGAAAATATGATCATTTGATAAAAAATGGGAAATCCATAGGGGAATCCAGTACTATAACGGAATCTCCATCTACATCTCGTAGCAGTTCAGCTACAAATCTAAGTGATACAGGATTGAGCGAATCACATGTGGAATTAAGTTCACAAGGAGTAGGTTTTTTACAAGAACTAAAGAGAATAAAACAGGGGAATTGGGAGATAAATCAAAAAAGGAATCGAGTAGAAAGACTAGAAGAGGGAAAAGAGGTGGAAAAAAGCGAAATGTACTCGGGAATGAAAACAAGATCACGGGACAAAAAGGTATAAAATTATATACAGGGGATGCAAACAATGTAGTGAATTTGTCAAATAAAGAGTTATCTCCAGATATGATATTGTTGTTGAATAAGGGTCTTGGTTTCTGCCCATCATCAAAGGGGGACATTTGCAATTCCAAAATAGACCTATATAAATTTATAAGAAAATTGAAACTTAAAAAATATTTCTATTCAAGAATGACTGATGAGGATGCGACCCAACAAGGGGAATCGTTATATGGTGGTTTATCTATTCAGGACATCTATGATACGGCTACACTAATGTCAATTACGGACTATGAGGAATATCCAAATACAGTTGCTACTGTTTTACAAGATCTAGACTTAGCATCAAATAGACATGTTATAAGTGGGCTTAAACAAAGATCCACCTGGGTGCCCAGATCCCTGGTGGATGGGAATGTAGAAACATTTTTCAAAATGGTATGGACTGACCTTAATAAAGAAGTGAAGAAGAAAAGGATTTTGAGAAAACCAAATCTTACGAGTCAAGAATATTCCGCATTGAAAGCTCTGAGGCAGCGTACTCGCGTACATTAGGACAATAATTGGGGATACATATAACATTAAAGCAACGATCTGAGACATAAAGAAGATATAGATGTACTAGGAGGACATAAGAAATAAACGGAACAGTTTTAAATGGACAAAATGGAGCGTAGATAACGATTAAAGATATTGTGAAGGAAGTCCTGATGAAATCCAGGGGTACTCCCCGGATGAAACACATGTTGACAGACAAAGGGACAAAGGAGGATGTTGTTGGACGGAATCGGTAACTTTGGAACTAATCCTTAGGAATTTAATTTGAATTGATGAAAAATATTTTTGGACTGTGGAGTTGTCATAACTATATTCGGGACTGATCAGTATGAGGATATACAATTGGAACTGGCGATAACTATTTGTCGACTGTGGAGAGGACATAAAAATATACTTTGGACTGATTTCTGTGGTACCCATATTTGGGATATAAGTTGGATTGATGATTGGTTTGTATTATTTTGATTATTGTATTTTTTTCTCTCTATACTGTACTTATAATAGAATCTGAATACTCCACTGTAACTGGATTGGTTTCTTTGCTATTATTACGTGTGCAAATGTATTTATTTTCACTTTAGATAACATGATGTTATAATTTTTGGGGATATAGAGGGTTTGACCCCAGTCATTTACACCGTATGATTTAGTGGAGTGCATTACTACGGAGTTAGAGTAGGAAGCGCCTATCACTCATGACTCACCCTCTGTTTTTGACCAGGTCTGAGCCATGTTCACAGGGCTACTCATGTGGGTGGCACAATCAGTGCTGCAGGGCCACTAGTAGCATTTGATTTACAGGCCCTGGGCACCTCTAGTGCACTTTACCAGGGACTTACTAGTAAATCAACTATGCCAATCATTGAAAAACTAATTACCAATACAATTGACACAGAGAGCACTTGCACTTTAGCACTGGTCAGCATTGGTAAAGGGCCCAGAGTATCAAAACCAGCAAAAACGAAGTCCAGCACACAGTCAGAAATAGAGGAGGCAGAGGAAAAAAGACAGTGGAAACCATACCAAAGATGCCAGGCCTAACAGTCATCTTGTCAGAATTAATGGAACTTTTGTGCAAGGGCCAAGAGGTAAGATGGGCCATATGGAGAACAAGTTATGTTTAAAAATACTATAAAACTATAATCTCTGCTCCCACTTAGAAATTCTTTTAAAGGTGGTATTACATGTATCATACCTGTCGATGCCAGTATATGTTGTCCGGAGGAATTTCTATCACATTAGTCTGGAAAACAGGAATGGAATTTCACATTTGCCTCTTGAATGCTCTGAAAAAGCTATTATCTTGTGCATGGGATGTCAATCATTTTAGACTTCATATGTGGGGCAACAGCCTTATATTGAAAATGGCACCCCTGCAATATCCAAAGGCCCTGTGCTGTTGTTACTTGTCTCTAGGCGAATCGAGAGGAAGGGCTGCTATAACCATCAAAGTGGAAGCTTGATCCTGGCCAAGAGGCCACACTTGCTAGATGAGAATCTAGTGTAATTCCTACCTGGAGGCGGCAAGTGCCTGAAATAAGCATTTGCAACTGCATACAATAAGCACCCATTGGATCCCTAGCCAGAGGTTGTGTCTGCCTGGGTGTGCGCAGTCAGGCTAGCCTGTCTTGCTGTTCACCTTTGCAGCCCAAGTCACAAGTGAAGAAGCAGCTGCAGTCACATGTCAGCAGAGCTGCCACTGAGAGCTCCGGCCAGGGAAATGTCCTTAGGTGCCACCTAATCTCAGCAATGTGAGCACATAACAGGGCCTCACATGTGAAAGACTGAGGTAGACACGCAGATAATGTTCCACAGCAGAACGCTGACGGGATCGAACTGTTCAAGTGCCGTATGAAACACTCCTCATGAGTAGAGATCAAGGGCCAGATGTATGAAACTTTTTTGCACTCGCAAACGGTGCGAATCGAAAACATTCGGCCGTTTGTGAGTGCAAAAAAGTGGTCTGCGATGCATGAAAGGCATTCGCAGACCAAAAATAGGAAATCGCAAAAATTTCTATTTTTTGCGTTGCGACCTGGTTTTGTGAGTCGCAATTTGCGATTCAGTATTTCCAGTAGGAAATTGCGAGCTGCAAATTGCGACTCGCAAAATCCAAGTTGCAATTCAATGCATCAAAAAATCGCAAATTGCGATTTTTCGCAGAATGGCATTTTGCACATGCAAAATACCACTAAGTGAAACCAGGTGGTAACCAGGTGCAACCTATATAAAGAGGCCCAGAATGCCTCAGACTCTTTTCAACAATGGCTGCACTCTACATCATGGCGAGGAGGATGAGGATATTAGCAGGTTTGAGGAGAGGGAGGAGGAGACAGGAGCGCATTTTCAGAGTACGCATTACACTTTTTAACCTGACAGAGGAGGAAATATATGAGAGATATAGGTTGAACTCAGCCATGATACTTGATCTAATAGCTGAGCTACAACCCATACTGCAGCGCAGAACACTAAGGACTCACAGCATACCCACCCATGTGCAGGTATTATGCTCCCTCCACCTACTCGCCTCAGGGAGCTATCAAGGGGTCTTAGCAGCAGCTGGAGGGGTCTCACAGAGTACCCTCTCCAGATTTTTCAATGCATTTATCAACGCCATGCTGAGCAAACTACACCAGTGCATCAGATTCCCCCACACCCCACAGGAAATACAGCAGACAAAAATTGCATTTTACCAGATAGCACAGTTCCCCCACGTCCTAGGTGCCATAGATGGGACACATGTGGAAATCTGTCCACCATCTGCCACAGAGTATGTGTACCGCAACAGGAAATACCAACATTCAATGAATATACAGGTGATATGCAATGCCTCCTGCATCATTACTGATCTCGTGGCCAGGTACCCAGGAAGCACACATGATTCATGCATCTTTTGCCACAGCGGGATTCACACACGACTGCTAGCTGTGGAGTTTGGTGAAGGATATCTACTAGGTATTGTCCCTCTATACAATGGCGCATTGATGGCGTGCTGATGTCAGATGGCCCACTTCTTATCATACCCTCTGTCCCTTCCAGGAGACAGTACTTACGCAGCGCGCGCCTACATCATGACGCCCTACCTCAATCCTGCAACACCAGCTGAACGGAGATACAATGCAGCACACAGGGCAACCCGAAATGTGGTGGAGCGCACCTTTGGACTGCTGAAGAGTCGCTTCCGGTGCCTCCACAAAAGTGGAGGGGCACTACAGTACAGCCCAGAGACAACATGTAGAATCGTGGCTACTTGTGCTATCTTGCACAATATAGCTACCACCAGGGGCATACCTGTAGAAATATGTGATACTGAATCTGATGAGGATGATGATCCCATACCACCCCTACATCCAGCAGACAGGACCAGTGCAGCAGAGGGAAGTCAAAGGCGTGCCGACATCCACACAACCATTTCAGATGTGAGTATAAATGACACAAATCCTCTGACAACTGTACCTATAGTGAAATAAATTTATTACCTTAAGTCAGGTAATGTTCGTGCGAGGAATAACAAAAAAAGGTTAAGTGAGAAACTCAAAACAATGAAGGACCTGAGTAATGCACCATTACTTCATAGTGAAAACAGAAGTCCACTGGCAGCCAGAGTAATTTTTTGCGCCCACGCACACCACTTGGGTGCCCAGTTACATCACTGGCACCTCTAATGTAGGCCTCAGTGGCAGTGCTGTGCCTGGCACTGCGCCGTCTGGTGTCCAATGCTGGTACAGCTACACTGCTGAGGCTGGAACTGTCCTCAGTGTCCCCCAGTGCAAGCTCACTCGGAGTGGCCGACCTTGGTCCCAGGATGTGTTCGATCACATTGGTGATCTGCACCAGTCCATTCGCAACGTCCCTGCTGCTGTGTACTGCCTCCACTTGCGCAGCCACTGCACGACGGGCAATCAGTGCAGTTAAATTTGAGACCCTGTTAGACGAACGACAGAAGCTGCCAAACAGGATCCTCTTATTTTGTAGGCGCTGCTGCTGCAACATAGCAGCTTCCAGCCCACCAAAGAAGCAGGGACCCTCACCTGCCTCATGCTGCTGTGCCCCGGAATCTGTCACCATCCTGCATGGTGCTGTCTGATGACACCTGACCTCCTGCATCTGGCTGCGCCTGCCTGTTGCTGATGGGGAAATTGGCCCTTCCTGCTGCTCATCTGAGTCGTTGCTGAGCTCTGGCAGTGGCAGTGCCCTGGGCCTGCGTCGGACAGTCGCAATGCTGAGGGACCCACTGGTGTTTGAATCGGAGGCCAGATGGGTTTCAGTCTCACCTACCCGTGCTGAAGCTGTGACTGCTGGGCCTGGCCCACCTGCAACGACAATATGCAGCATGTCAGTTATGTATGTTACATTTACGGTCAGACAATGGTAATAAAGGTACAGGTACTTCTCTACACTGTGTTGTGTGTGTTGTGTTCCTCTGGGTGTCACCCTACTTAAATACATTGTATGTGCTACTTTTAGCTCTGGGTTGTGGACCGCCACTCCCATAATGCATTGTTGTGCTGCTTCTAAGATGTGGACTGGACTACTTCTCACAATGTTTTACATTACTTACTAATTCCTAAGGGGCTTTTGTGCATACACATATGGGGCTACAAATCAATATTGCACTTACCTTGGCTGGTACTTGGTGTGCCGGAGGTGTCGATCTCTGTGACCCCTGTCACAGCTTCAGGGAGGAGTGTGGACTTGACTAGGTCCTCCAATGGTGTGGATGGTGCCTCTGTGGGTGGACCGCCTCCTGTGCCCTTGGCCTCCTGCAGTCTCCTTGCCACCCTCTCCTTCGCACGGGACCGCGGGTCATACCACCTCTTCTTGATTTCTTCAACAGAGCGCTGTGCCACTCCAATTGCGCAGATTTTTGATTGTATATCCGCCCATAGTCTCCTTTTCTCACTCTCTGGCACCTGGAGTGAGCTTTTTCCAAAAAGGCGGTCATGGCTCCTGACCACCTCCTCAGTGAGCACCTCAAGCTCCTGCTCGCAGAATTTTAGCTTTGCGAAAATGCAAATTGCTATTCTGTAAACGGGCGTCGCAAACCACAAATAGCGATTTTTAAGAAATCGCTAATTCCGAATCGCAATTTTGTTACGTGGCCAATTGCGACTCTGAAATAGCGATTTCTTAAAAATCGCCATTTGCGATTCACAGTGCCATTTTTTCATACATATGGCCCCTAGTGAATTGCATTTGTGTCTAATCTGTGCCTGTGCTTGGATAGACCATCCATAGGCACTAGCAGAGTTCTTAGAATGGGGAAAGGACGCCATGGAGGGTGTAAACTCCTACTTAGGAACCATAGCTGAGCCTCATTTAAATGTGTAACAGTGTGTTTTGCTGTGTTATTAAGGTACTTAAGTGGTTAATGTGCCTGGTGGGTTAATGAGTTTATTCAGAAAACCTTCTCTAACCATCAGGTTGCAAGTTACAATCACGGTTAAAATAGCTTAGTATGTCATGCGTTAACTTTAAACAGCTGTGTGTGACCTTCACTCTATGCATGTATGAACTGAATGTTTTGTTATTGTTATTCTGTGTGTTAGCATTATTCTTAACAATAATTCTTCGGCCCTCCTTATGAGTGGCCAACTAATCAAGTTTTAGATGGAAATGACAACATTTGATTCAGTGCTTAATTTGAGTCAGTGGTTTCTAGTGCTCGACACAGGCATTTAATTGTCTACACTGGCACTTATGACAGTCTGCTACATGGGGGAGCTCCTTGTCTAATTTAGAGCTATGCATAACAACAGCTGTTTGTTAATTCAATATACTTAAAAATGGCAAAACCCTGCCATTCTTATAGCTTTGGGGACCTAGAATAGTCTGAATGTCACCCTTTAGACGTATGAAGGTCAGTAGTTGTGCTAGTACTGTCATTGGCAGTGATGGTAGGGGCAATGGGTGGTGCAAGCTGAAGTGGACTCCTGACGAGGGCTGTGCCCCTTATTTATTTACATATTGAGCACTAACTGGGCTACAACCAATGCCATGTTACTACACCTGGTATCCGTAGGTGTGGTAATATCACATTTGTTGTTTCGGACAACTATGCCAGGTCATATCTATTCTGAAGGACATTGTCTCTGGTCTGAATATTTGAGTTACTCCTTCCCATGGGGGAATCAGTGCAGAAACACAGATTCTAACATGTTATTCCCCATTCCTTTAGGAACATACCCAATCAAGGTATATTCCAAAGGTAACACTGGTCCCCTATATTGTCATTTCCCACAGTATTATTGATACTAGATGTCATATTACTGCCCAGTATCCCCCCAGCCATTCATAATGATGGCATTGGAATGTTCTTTCATGATCGTTTTTTACTTTTATTGAATACAGTGCCCCTGTCACAATCATATTTTGTATTAGAACTTGTCTTTGGAAGTAGATAGTAAAATGGTTATGCATATATTATAAATTAATGAAACTGAGATTTATTATATTTACATCCCAGACTACTAGTGTGGATGGCACAATCAGTGCTGCAGGCCCACTAGTAGCATGTAATTTGCAGGCCCTGTGCACAGGTAGTGCTCCCTACTAGGGAATTTCAGATAAATGTAATACCCCAATTGTGGATAAACCAATGTTACCATGTTTTAGGGGAGAAGCACATGCACTTTAGCACTGGTCAGTAGTGGTAAAGTGCTCAGAGTCCTAAGGCCAACAAAAAGAATCAGCAAAAAGAGGAAATAAAGAGGCAAAACGTTTGGGGGAAGACCAACCTAAAGCTGACAGGTCTAATATGCCCCAATCAATGACAGCAACCTTAGGCATATTTTGTAACTTTTATAGCCTTGAAACCGTCCAGGCAGACAAAATGGATGTTGGACTCTTACAGTTGCTTATGTTACGAAGGATTCAATAAAGAATAAGTCTGAATAAGAGAACAGTAGCAAATAACTTCTGGATGTGGTGTTGTGTAGCTTAGTTGATGATGGTCAATATTGTTTTGGTGTGCAGCTATCTTATTGCTAAATAGGTGTTTGCACCAATAAATTGGTCCAACAATTAGATACTTGCTGGAAACAGAAAGTCTGTCTAGCATTGCACGCTCAACGACAGCTGATCACAAGAAACACACATTACAAAAAGGCCATTTTATTGCAGGGTAATAGTGTGCAGAGAGGTCTAGGGATACGAGACAAGCTAGCAGCCCATGTGAGAACAGCCCTTCTGTACTAGCAGAATGCTGGATGACAGAAGTTGGAGTGGGTGAACTTTTCATTGGGCCCACATAGTCGGCGTCGTGTGGAAGCTTTCCTTTGGAGAAGACAACCAAATTTTCCCAACTTTGCCCAATTGACTGGAGCATAGTGTAAACCACTGATCCAACTATCTTGTGAACATTTCCTTCTCCAGAATGTCCGATAGTTGGAAGAATCCCAGAGCAGGAAATCATTGCAAACTGCAGCCCTCTATAGTCATCAGGTAAGGGGTTGGAGGGCTGCAGGTGATGGTGTAGATTGTAAGATGAAGGGCCTGAACAACTCCTGACCAGGGGTATGGAGTGCGCCTCCTGAGCAGACCTGATAGGTGGGCTATTAAGTTGTGAGTGGGGGACGATGGCAGGGCTCAGAACTTTGACACAGCATGAGGAGCTTAGAGAAGGGTGTATGTCATGGCTTGTAAGTGGCACAAGTCCACACATTGCCCTATTTATATCCTGGGCACATCAGGGATGTTTTCCATTGCTATGCTGCCCTTATATAGCGTTTGTAAGCTTCACACATTACAAAGTTTGCAATTTTTTTTTTTTTTTTTTTAAGTTGCAAAGTTGTGGGTAGTGCAACTTCACACACATTTGAGAGCATATGAGTTTAGTACTTTGTAGGCATGTGTCAGTCAGCGACCGCTGCCGCAAATCTCAAGGGGAGGAGTGGGCAGGGGAGGGTTACTAGGAAAATAAAATAATAATTTTTTTTAAACTTACCTGTTTCTGCCAGTGCTGGCCCCCTCGCTCCCCTGGTGTTGGTGTCCCAGAAGTCCCTGGGACACCAGCACAGGCTCCCCCATGCAATCCTGGCACTGCTCTCATGCTATAGCTAGCATGAGAGCAGTGGTAGGATTGGTCTGAGGGCTTGGTCTGCTGCTCAGGCAGTGCACTGGAGTCTGTGCAGTTTCTCCAACCTGGCTGTGCAGCACAGCCCGGTTGGAGAAACCTAACTGCAAATGTCAGTTTGGCCAGCCTAAGACAGCCAGCCAAACTGACATGCTCACTTAGTGCATTCACTCCACTCCTCCTCCTCCCCCCTCCCATGGCCCAGCCCCACCCCTCTCTGCCCATGCTGGCTGAGCAAGCAGCTATAAAATAAAACAGATAGTAAAATATTGTTTTATTTTTCAGCTGTTCGCTCAGCTAGTGGGGCAATGCTCCTTCGTCATTACGAAGGAGCCACCGCTGCTGTCAGTATTATCTGTCGCATTTAAAACCACCAATATGTGCCTGGATGATTTTCATTATGTAGTAGTAGGCACTAGCATTACCCCTAGGTTGGTCTATCCTAAAAGATTCAATTTTGGCACTTTCACGATAACCTTAAAAGACTGGAACAAGCTCAAGCAACTGCAAAGCACTAAAGCCAAAAACATCTTTGCTGTTCTCTGAAAACTTGGGGGGCCATATTTATACTTTTTTATCGCCGCATTTGCGTCGTTTTTTGACGCACAATCGGCGCAAACTTACAAAATACAATTGTATTTTGTATGTTTGCGCCGTTTTTGCGTCATAAAGCGGCGGAAATGCGGCGCTAAAAAAGTATAAATACATTATTTTCAATTCTTGGTGGAGCCAGTGGCCTGGAATTGTCTCTTATGAGCCCAGATGTGCCCTGTATTCACGGGATCAGCGGGGTCTGTGTACAATCGTTGCCAGCTTTATCAAAACCTGGGTGTCGGAGATTACTCAGGAGGGGTTTCGTATGGACATTACTTCCACTCAGATTCGGAGACACAGACTGCTTTTGGTTTTCAGAGCAACTCTCAAACGCCAGCTCTTTAATTGCCGCATTTTCCTTTTCCTACGAGCTGGTTACCTCTTAGACGCGGCCTGACCTTATAAGTGCACCAAGTGAGTGCTCTTACTTCGTGTGCTTAATGGCGTCTATAGCAACAGTCATGAGTGAGTTGTGTCTCCCTAGTTTTCCTTGAGCTAGAAGTGTATCACAGGCTATAGGAGAGGGTGCACGTGAGCATACAAGTCACATCCTGTTAGCGATGCCTCCTTGAAACTAGGAGATTACCCCTTAGTCTGGTGAGGAGGATGGGAGGGGAGGAAAGCTGATCAGGTTAGTGCATGCATGACCCGAGCTCTGGGGCAGGTAAGCTTTCCCATCACGCATAGTAAGCTGCTTTTAGACCACCTACCCAATATTCACTTTTGTAGCCTTTAGGCCAAAAAAGAGGATTGACGATATCGTTTTGGGGGGACACTCTGCAAATATCAATTTAACATCGTGCTTTGCTAGGCTTTATTATAGATGTTCGGAAGGAGTAGTGTCCCCTGCGTTTATTTATTACAAGGATTTGTATAGCGCAGATCTACTTACATGGGCTTGGAGGCACTACACATGTAACAAAGAAAAATAACAGACAATAGCTGTAGGAAAGTACCATCTTGCCTGGCATGTTACCCCCATATTTCACTGTATGTATGTTGTTTTAGTCCTTGTGTCACTGGGACCCTGCCAGGCAGGGCCCCAGTGCTCATAGTATGTGCCCTGTATGTTTTCCCTGTGTGGTGCCTAATTGTATCACTGTAGCTCTGCTAACCAGAACCTCAGTGTTTATGCTCTCTCTGCTTTCTAAATTTGTCACTGCAGGCTAGTGACTACATTTACCAATTCTCATTGGCACACTGGTACACCCATATAATTCCCTTGTATATGGTACTGAGGTACCCAGGGTATTGGGGTTCCAGGAGATCCCTATGGGCTGCAACATTTCTTTTGCCACCCATAGGGAGCTCAGACAATTCTTACACAGGCCTGCCACTGCAGCCTGCGTGAAATAACATCCACATTATTTCACAACCATTTACCACTGCACATAAGTAACTTATAAGTCACCTATATGTCTAACCTTCACTTAGTGAAGGTTGGGTGCAAAGTTACTTAGTGTGTGGGCACCCTGGCACTAGCCAACGTGCCCCCACATCGTTCAGGGCACATTACCCGGACTTTGTGAGTGCGGGGACACCATTACACGTGTGCACTATACATAGGTCACTACCTATGTATAGAGTCACAATGGTAACTCCGAACATGGCCATGTAACATGTCTAAGATCATGGAATTGCCCCCCCAATACCATTCTGGTATTGAGGGGACAGTTCCATGATCCCCGGGTCTCTAGCACAGGACCCTGGTACTGCCAAAATGCCTTTCCGGGGTTTCCACTGCAGCTGCTGCCAACCCCTCAGACAGGTTTCTGCCCTCCTGGGGTCCAGGCAGCCCTGGCCCAGGAAGGCAGAACAAAGGATTTCCTCTGAGAGAGGGTGTTACACCCTCTCACTTTGGAAATAGGTGTGAAGGGCTGGGGAGGAGTAGCCTCCCCCAGCCTCTGGAAATGCTTTGATGGGCACAGATGGTGCCCATCTCTGCATAAGCCAGTCTACACCGGTTCAGGGATCCCCCAGCCCTGCTCTGGCATGAAACTGGACAAAGGAAAGGGGAGTGACCACTCCCCTGACCAGTACCTCCCCGGGGAGGTGCCCAGAGCTCCTCCAGTGTGTCCCAGACCTCTGCCATCTTGGAAACAGAGGTGTTGGGGGCACAATGGACTGCTCTGAGTGGCCAATGCCAGCAGGTGATGTCAGAGACTCCTTCTGATAGGCTCTTACCTTTCTTGGTAGCCAATCCTCCTTTCTTGGTAGCCAAACCTCCTTTTCTGGCTATTTAGGGTCTCTGCTTTGGGGAATTCTTCAGATAACGAATGCAAGAGCTCACCAGAGTTCCTCTGCATCTCCCTCTTCGACTTCTATCAAGGATTGACCGCTGACTGCTCCAGGACGCCTGCAAAACCGCAACAAAGTAGCAAGATGACTACCAGCAACATTGTAGCGCCTAATCCTTCCGGCTTTCTCGACTGTTTCCTGGTGGTGCATGCTCTGGGGGTAGCCTGCCTTCACCCTGCACCAGAAGCACAGAAGAAATCTCCCGTGGGTCGACGGAATCTTCCCCCTGCTAACGCAGGCACCAAAAGACTGCATCACCGGTCCTCTGGGTCCCCTCTCATCCTGACGAGCGTGGTCCCTGGAGAGACTCCTTCTGATAGGCTCTTACCTTTCTTGGTAGCCAATCCTCCTTTCTTGGTAGCCAAACCTCCTTTTCTGGCTATTTAGGGTCTCTGCTTTGGGGAATTCTTCAGATAACGAATGCAAGAGCTCACCAGAGTTCCTCTGCATCTCCCTCTTCGACTTCTATCAAGGATTGACCGCTGACTGCTCCAGGACGCCTGCAAAACCGCAACAAAGTAGCAAGATGACTACCAGCAACATTGTAGCGCCTAATCCTTCCGGCTTTCTCGACTGTTTCCTGGTGGTGCATGCTCTGGGGGTAGCCTGCCTTCACCCTGCACCAGAAGCACAGAAGAAATCTCCCGTGGGTCGACGGAATCTTCCCCCTGCTAACGCAGGCACCAAAAGACTGCATCACCGGTCCTCTGGGTCCCCTCTCATCCTGACGAGCGTGGTCCCTGGAACACAGCAACTCTGTCCAAGTGACTCCCACAGTCCAGTGACTCTTCAGTCCAAGTTTGGTGGAGGTAAGTCCTTGCCTCCCCATGCTAGACTGCAAAGCTGTGTACTGCCTGATTTGCAGCTGCTCCGGCTCCTGTGCTCTCTTCCAGGATTTCCTTTGTGCACAGCCTAGCCTGGGTCCCCAGCACTCCGTCCTGCAGTGCACAACCCTCTGAGTTGGCCTCCGACATCGTGGGACCCTCGTTTGTAACTTTGCGTGGACTCCGGTTCACTCATCTTCTAGGGTGCCTGTTAGGGTACTTATGCGGGTGCTGCCTGCTTCTGTGAGGGCTCTCTGAGTTGGTGAGCACCCCCTCTGTCTCCTCCTCCAAGGGGTGACATCCTGGTCATTCCTGGTCCTCAGTAGCACCCAAAAACCTCTACTGAAAACCTTGCAGATAGCAAGGCTTGTTGTTACGGTATTTCTGCATGGGAACACTTCTGCAACCTTCATGGCGACATGGGACATCTGTCTTCCAAAGGAGAAGTTCCTAGTCTTCTTCGTTCTTGCAGAAATCCAAGCTTCTTCCATCCGGAGGCAGCTTCCTTGCACCTTCATCCGGGGTTTCCTGGGCTCCTGACCCCCTGGACACTGTCGTGACTATTGGATTTGGTCCCCTTGCCTTGCAGGTCCTCAAGTCTGTAAATCCATTGTCAATGCACTGCTGGTGTTTGTTGTTCTTGCGCAATCCCCCTATCACGACTATTGTGCTCTCTTGGGGTGGTAGGTGTACTTTACTCCTACTTTTCAGGGTCTTGGAGTGGGGTATCTTGGACACCCTGACTGTTTTCTTACAGTCCCAGCGACCCTCTACAAGCTCCAATAGGTCTGGGGTCCATTCGTGATTCGCATTCCACTTTCGGAGTATATGGTTTGTGTTGCCCCTATACCTATGCTTGCCTATTGCAACCTATTGTAATTCTACACTGTTTGCATTACTTTTCTGACTCTTACTTACCTATTTGTGGTTTGTGTACATATAACTTGTGTATATTGCTTACCTTCTTACTGAGGGTACTCACTGAGATACTTGTGGCATATTGTCATAAAAATAAAGTGCCTTTATTTTTAGTAACTCTGTGTATTGTGTTTTCTTATGATATTGTGCATATGATATAAGTGGTATAGTAGGAGCTTTGCATGTCTCCTAGTTCAGCCTAAGCTGCTTTGCCATAGCTACCTTCTATCAGCCTAAGCTGCTAGAAACACCTCTATTCTACTAATAAGGGATAACTGAACCTGGCACAAGGTGTAAGTACCTTTGGTACCCACTACAAGCCAGGCCAGCCTCCTACATTGGTGGTGCAGCGGTGGGATAAGTACTTGTAACTGCTTTACCACTTTGTAATTTTGTACTTTTCATAAGAGAATCATATACCAAAAAGTTCAGTGTATGTACACTTAACCCAAAAGGTTTGCTTTTCTATCCTAAAACGTTTTTCAAAGTTCTGAAAAGTTTCTTAAAACTTCTAAAACGTTTTTTCTCTGTGCTTTCAAAAGTTCTAAAACGTTTTCTCTCTTCTCCCTATCTCTAAACCTTTTACTATCATGTCTGTGGTAGATTCTACTCTCAAAACTGTCAATGGTACTTATGACATTTTGAACTACAAGAGCTTAAGGAGTCTCTGCTTAGATAGAGGTTTAGTTCTAGGAAAGAACCCTACAAAATAGTTTCTGTTTAACATGCTTATGGTGGATGACCAGAACCAGTCTGGCCCATCAAAGGAGAGGTTAGTAGAAGCTTCCCAGTCTGATTCAGAGGATCCCCCTGAGGATCCTGGGGAGGGTTCTGAACAGGGTCTGCCCCATAGCAGGACACCTAGTAATGCTGGTAGTGATAGAGGTTCCTACCACAGTAGGGCATCCTTTATTCCTAGAGGCCAGGTTACCAGGGTCCAGACAGTTAGGGACAGGTCCCCCTCTGAAGTTTCCAATTTGTCATCTGTGTCAAAGCATTCCCAACCCACCCACCCTGAGGATAACTTGTTAGAAAGGGAACTCAAAAAGTTGAGGGTTAAAGAGACCAGACTGAAGCTTAAACAGCAACAGCTGGCCTTAGATAGGGAATCCCTAGACATTGAGAAGGAAAGAAAGAGGTTGGGGTTAGGACCCCATGGTGGCAGTAGCAGTATTCCTGATAGTAATCCTGTTAGAGAGCATGATTCCAGGAATCTGCGCAAGATAGTCCCCCCTTACAAGGAGGGGATGACATCAACAAGTGGTTTGCTGCACTTGAGAGGGCCTGTATGGTACAGTTGGTCCCTCAAGGGCAGTGGGCTGCTATTTTGTGGCTATCTTTCACTGGAAAGGGTAGGGATAGGCTCCTTACTGTTAGAGAAAGTGAAGCTAACAACTACACAGTATTGAAGGATGCACTCTTGGATGGATTTGGCTTAACCACTGAACAATGCAGGATTAAGTTCAGAGACACCAGAAAAGAGTCCTCGCAAGACTGGACAGATTTTGTGGACTGCTCAGTGAAGGCCTTGGAAGGGTGGTTACATGGCAGTAAGGTATCTGACTATGAAAGCCTGTATAATCTTATTCTGAGAGAGCATATTCTGAATAACTGTGTGTCTGACTTGTTGCACCAATACCTAGTGGACTCGGATCTGACCTCTCCCCAAGAATTGGGAAAGAAGGCAGACAAGTGGGTCAGAACAAGGGTGAACAGAAAAGTTCATACAGGCGGTGACAAGGATGGCAAGAAGATGGATGGTAAGTCTTCTGACAAGGGTGGGAACAAAGGTAAACATTCTGAGTCTTCATCAGGCCCACAAAAATCCTCTGGGGGTGGTGGGTCCAAATCCTCTTCCAATAATCAACCTAAAAAGCCTTGGTGTTATTTATGTAAAGTCAAAGGCCCACTGGGCAACTGATTCCAGTGGGCCAAAGAAAAACACCAAACTGCCCACCACCACAACCCCTGCTGCAAATTCTAGTGCCCCTAGTAATAGCAGTGGTGGTGGGAAACCTACTAATAGCCAATCCAAGAGTGTAGCTGGGCTCACCATTGGCAATGTAGTTGGGGTTGGTCTTGTTAGGGAGACCACGGAGGCTGTTTTAGTCTCTGAAGGTGCCATTGATTTGGCCACCTTAGTTGCTTGTCCCCTTAATATGGATAAGTACAAGCAACTACCCCTAATAAAAACGTGTTGAGGTTCAGGCCTACAAGGACACAGGAGCCAGTGTAACTATGGTCATAGAAAAACTGGTCCACCCTGAACAGCACCTTCTTGGTCAGCAGTACCAAGTGACAGACGCTCATAACAACACTCTTAGCCACCACATGGCTGTTGTGAATCTCAACTTGGGGGGGGGGTTACTGGTCCAAAGAAAGTTGTGGTTGCCTCAGATTTACCTGTAGACTGTCTACTAGGGAATGATTTAGAGACATCAGCTTGGGCAGAAGTGGAGTTGGAGGCTCATGCAGCAATGCTGGGCATTCCTGGGCATATTTTTGCTTTAACTAGGGCTCAGGCAAAAAGCAAAAAGGACAGGGTAACTTGGATCCTGGAACAATGGACCAAGTGCTCCCTAAAGCTAGGGGTAGCAAGGGTAAATCCCGACCCACTATCCCTCCCTCTACAGATGATTCCCCTTCTGAGGAAGAGGAACTTCCTCCCTGTGCAGACCCTTCACCAGATGAGCTGGCAGCAGACACTGCTGAGCTTTTGGGTGGAGGGGGGCCTGCCAGGGAAGAGCTGAGTGTGGCACAGCAAACCTGTTAGAGGGTCTCAGACAGCAAGCTGTCAAGCAGCAAAATGGGGATGTCAGTGACTGTCATAGAGTATACTGGGAAGACAACCTCTTGTACACAGAGGCAAGGGACCCAAAACATGGAGCAGCCAGGAGATTGGTCATTCCCCTGCAGTACAGAGAGTTTCTTCTCACTCTTGCACATGACATTCCTTTGGCTGGGCATTTAGGCCAGATAAAAACTTGGGAAAGACTTGTCCCCTTGTTTCACTGGCCTAGAATGTCAGAGGACACCAAAGATTTTTGCAAGTCTTGTGTGACCTGCCAAGCCAGTGGCAAGACTGGTGGCACTCCAAGGGCCCCTCTAATTCCACTTCCAGTGGTTGGGGTGGCCTTTGAAAGGGTAGGGGTTGACATAGTTGGCCCCCTTGACCCTCCTACTGCTTCAGGCATTAGGTTTATCATGGTGGTTGTGGACCATGCCACAAGATATCCTGAAGCAATTCCTCTAAGGACCACTACAGCTCCTGCAGTGGCAAAGGCCCTCCTGGGAATCTTTTCCAGGGTGGGTTTTCCTAAAGAGGTAGTATTGTAGTGAATCCTAGTTTGTTTTAACAGGATAACAGGAGTTAGCTTAGCCGTCGGCTTGTAAACTCGTGCCCCTGTCACCCAGTGACTTTTAACCTACTTAGCTTTCTCTGTCTTAGTCCATTTAATTATTTATTTCCTTTAAAATGGCGGCCTTGTTTATAGTTAGGTCACTTGTTATGGGTTCTATTATCGGTGTCACTGCGCCAAGGCGTCAAGTTCAAGCACAAAAGACAAACATGCAGTAGGCATTCACACTTAGGGATTTTCCCTCTCTATACTTTCGAGGGATTGTTGATCTTAATTGCCGTCCCAAGCATGCCTGTTATCTATTGTTATGAATAACACTTATGTCGGGGGACCTTGTAGATCTGTATAAATACAACACACTTTTAGACAGATAATCAGAGGGATTCCGACCAGAGGGCATTGCCACCATCGCTGATACCGATGCTGCAGTCATCTTGACACTGACTCAGTCTTCGTGTCCCTGCGGAGTCTGAAATAGAGACCTCATTCCAAGGTAATGAGGGTTGGGGGCTCCTCTCATGGACACGGCTTTGGCAGATTAGGTTTAACGAACCCAGCTCTCCTTGAGGTATTAGGGCTTGTGCCATCTTTTACATATACATATACTTCTTTCATATATTGCATAATGGTGGGGGTCTTTATAACAATGACTCTCCTCTTCACAATACTGTTGCTTGGTATATTCATTATCCTAATCATTGCAGTTCATGCAACTTATCACAAATTGCAGTTATGTTGAATAAAAACTATTATAACTTTACTGCATCTGTGCTATTGCCTTTGTTTGTATGAGACATAATAAATCTGTGAGAAAAGGGTAATTTCCGTTTAACCATGACAACCCTGAGATATTGTACTTTGAGTCCATGCGTAAGCGACTGCTACAAATCACCTTTGACTGTTGTGTTTATGGTGAGGTACTGCTAGTAAGCCGGTAAGGTTTGGACAACAGTTACAACTAGTTGTAGGAAGAGACTTAGGGGGTCATAATGACCCTGGCGGTCACCGACCGCCAGGGCCAACGACCGCGGAAGCACCGCCAACAGGCTGGCGGTGCTTCCTGGGCCATTCTGACCGCGGCGGTAAAGCCGCGGTCAGAAAAGGGGAACCGGCGTTTTCCCGCCGGTTTACCCCTGGCCCAGGGAATCCTCCATGGCGGCGCTGCTTGCAGCGCCGCCATGGGGATTCCGACCCCCTTCCCGCCATCCTGTTCCTGGCGGTTTTTACCGCCAGGAACAGAATGGCGGGAACGGGTGTCGTGGGGCCCCTGGGGGCCCTGCACTGCCCATGCCACTGGCATGGGCAGTGCAGGGGCCCCCTAACAGGGCCCCATAATGATTTTCAGTGTCTGCTTTGCAGACACTGAAAATCGCGACGGGTGCCACTGCACCCGTCGCACCCCAGCAACTCCGCCGGCTCCATTCGGAGCCGGCTTCATCGTTGCTGGGTCTTTCCCGCTGGGCCGGCGGGCGGCCTTTTGGCGGTCGCCCGCCGGCCCAGCGGGAAAGCCAGAATGGCCGCAGCGGGCTTTTGGCATGCATGACCCGAGCTCTGGGGCAGGTAAGCTTTCCCATCACGCATAGTAAGCTGCTTTTAGACCACCTACCCAATATTCACTTTAGTAGCCTTTAGGCCAAAAAAGCGGATTGACGATATCGTTTTGGGGGGACACTCTGCAAATATCAATTTAACATCGTGCTTTGCTAGGCTTTATTATAGATGTTCGGAAGGAGTAGTGTCCCCTGCGTTTATTTATTACAAGGATTTGTATAGCGCAGATCTACTTACATGGGCTTGGAGGCACTACACATGTAACAAAGAAAAATAACAGACAATAGCTGTAGGAAAGTACCATCTTGCCTGGCATGTTACCCCCATATTTCACTGTATGTATGTTGTTTTAGTCCTTGTGTCACTGGGACCCTGCCAGGCAGGGCCCCAGTGCTCATAGTATGTGCCCTGTATGTTTTCCCTGTGTGGTGCCTAATTGTATCACTGTAGCTCTGCTAACCAGAACCTCAGTGTTTATGCTCTCTCTGCTTTCTAAATTTGTCACTGCAGGCTAGTGACTACATTTACCAATTCTCATTGGCACACTGGTACACCCATATAATTCCCTTGTATATGGTACTGAGGTACCCAGGGTATTGGGGTTCCAGGAGATCCCTATGGGCTGCAACATTTCTTTTGCCACCCATAGGGAGCTCAGACAATTCCTACACAGGCCTGCCACTGCAGCCTGCGTGAAATAACATCCACATTATTTCACAACCATTTACCACTGCACATAAGTAACTTATAAGTCACCTATATGTCTAACCTTCACTTAGTGAAGGTTGGGTGCCAAGTTACTTAGTGTGTGGGCACCCTGGCACTAGCCAACGTGCCCCCACATCGTTCAGGACACATTACCCGGACTTTGTGAGTGCGGGGACACCATTACACGTGTGCACTATACATAGGTCACTACCTATGTATAGAGTCACAATGGTAACTCCGAACATGGCCATGTAACATGTCTAAGATCATGGAATTGCCCCCCCCAATACCATTCTGGTATTGAGGGGACAGTTCCATGATCCCCGGGTCTCTAGCACAGGACCCTGGTACTGCCAAAATGCCTTTCCGGGGTTTCCACTGCAGCTGCTGCCAACCCCTCAGACAGGTTTCTGCCCTCCTGGGGTCCAGGCAGCCCTGGCCCAGGAAGGCAGAACAAAGGATTTCCTCTGAGAGAGGGTGTTACACCCTCTCACTTTGGAAATAGGTGTGAAGGGCTGGGGAGGAGTAGCCTCCCCCACCCTCTGGAAATGCTTTGATGGGCACAGATGGTGCCCATCTCTGCATAAGCCAGTCTACACCGGTTCAGGGATCCCCCAGCCCTGCTCTGGCATGAAACTGGACAAAGGAAAGGGGAGTGACCACTCCCCTGACCAGTACCTCCCCGGGGAGGTGCCCAGAGCTCCTCCAGTGTGTCCCAGACCTCTGCCATCTTGGAAACAGAGGTGTTGGGGGCACAATGGACTGCTCTGAGTGGCCAATGCCAGCAGGTGATGTCAGAGACTCCTTCTGATAGGCTCTTACCTTTCTTGGTAGCCAATCCTCCTTTCTTGGTAGCCAAACCTCCTTTTCTGGCTATTTAGGGTCTCTGCTTTGGGGAATTCTTCAGATAACGAATGCAAGAGCTCACCAGAGTTCCTCTGCATCTCCCTCTTCGACTTCTATCAAGGATTGACCGCTGACTGCTCCAGGACGCCTGCAAAACCGCAACAAAGTAGCAAGATGACTACCAGCAACATTGTAGCGCCTAATCCTACCGGCTTTCTCGACTGTTTCCTGGTGGTGCATGCTCTGGGGGTAGCCTGCCTTCACCCTGCACCAGAAGCACAGAAGAAATCTCCCGTGGGTCGACGGAATCTTCCCCCTGCTAACGCAGGCACCAAAAGACTGCATCACCGGTCCTCTGGGTCCCCTCTCATCCTGACGAGCGTGGTCCCTGGAACACAGCAACTCTGTCCAAGTGACTCCCACAGTCCAGTGACTCTTCAGTCCAAGTTTGGTGGAGGTAAGTCCTTGCCTCCCCATGCTAG
The DNA here is from genome assembly GCF_031143425.1 of Pleurodeles waltl. NCBI lineage: Eukaryota > Metazoa > Chordata > Amphibia > Caudata > Salamandridae > Pleurodeles > Pleurodeles waltl. The sequence continues at coordinate 406,155,986 of NC_090440.1, forward strand.
ACTGCAAAGCTGTGTACTGCATGATTTGCAGCTGCTCCGGCTCCTGTGCTCTCTTCCAGGATTTCCTTTGTGCACAGCCTAGCCTGGGTCCCCAGCACTCCGTCCTGCAGTGCACAACCCTCTGAGTTGGCCTCCGACATCGTGGGACCCTCCTTTGTAACTTTGCGTGGACTCCGGTTCACTCATCTTCTAGGGTGCCTGTTAGGGTACTTATGCGGGTGCTGCCTGCTTCTGTGAGGGCTCTCTGAGTTGGTGAGCACCCCCTCTGTCTCCTCCTCCAAGGGGCGACATCCTGGTCATTCCTGGTCCTCAGTAGCACCCAAAAACCTCTACTGAAAACCTTGCAGATAGCAAGGCTTGTTGTTACGGTATTTCTGCATGGGAACACTTCTGCAACCTTCATGGCGACATGGGACATCTGTCTTCCAAAGGAGAAGTTCCTAGTCTTCTTCGTTCTTGCAGAAATCCAAGCTTCTTCCATCCGGAGGCAGCTTCCTTGCACCTTCATCCGGGGTTTCCTGGGCTCCTGACCCCCTGGACACTGTCGTGACTATTGGATTTGGTCCCCTTGCCTTGCAGGTCCTCAAGTCTGGAAATCCATTGTCAATGCACTGCTGGTGTTTGTTGTTCTTGCGCAATCCCCCTATCACGACTATTGTGCTCTCTTGGGGTGGTAGGTGTACTTTACTCCTACTTTTCAGGGTCTTGGGGTGGGGTATCTTGGACACCCTGACTGTTTTCTTACAGTCCCAGCGACCCTCTACAAGCTCCAATAGGTCTGGGGTCCATTCGTGATTCGCATTCCACTTTCGGAGTATATGGTTTGTGTTGCCCCTATACCTATGCTTGCCTATTGCAACCTATTGTAATTCTACACTGTTTGCATTACTTTTCTGACTCTTACTTACCTATTTGTGGTTTGTGTACATATAACTTGTGTATATTGCTTACCTTCTTACTGAGGGTACTCACTGAGATACTTGTGGCATATTGTCATAAAAATAAAGTGCCTTTATTTTTAGTAACTCTGTGTATTGTGTTTTCTTATGATATTGTGCATATGATATAAGTGGTATAGTAGGAGCTTTGCATGTCTCCTAGTTCAGCCTAAGCTGCTTTGCCATAGCTACCTTCTATCAGCCTAAGCTGCTAGAAACACCTCTATTCTACTAATAAGGGATAACTGAACCTGGCACAAGGTGTAAGTACCTTTGGTACCCACTACAAGCCAGGCCAGCCTCCTACATTGGTGGTGCAGCGGTGGGATAAGTACTTGTAACTGCTTTACCACTTTGTAATTTTGTACTTTTCATAAGAGAATCATATACCAAAAAGTTCAGTGTATGTACACTTAACCCAAAAGGTTTGCTTTTCTATCCTAAAACGTTTTTCAAAGTTCTGAAAAGTTTCTTAAAACTTCTAAAACGTTTTTTCTCTGTGCTTTCAAAAGTTCTAAAACGTTTTCTCTCTTCTCCCTATCTCTAAACCTTTTACTATCATGTCTGTGGTAGATTCTACTCTCAAAACTGTCAATGGTACTTATGACATTTTGAACTACAAGAGCTTAAGGAGTCTCTGCTTAGATAGAGGTTTAGTTCTAGGAAAGAACCCTACAAAATAGTTTCTGTTTAACATGCTTATGGTGGATGACCAGAACCAGTCTGGCCCATCAAAGGAGAGGTTAGTAGAAGCTTCCCAGTCTGATTCAGAGGATCCCCCTGAGGATCCTGGGGAGGGTTCTGAACAGGGTCTGCCCCATAGCAGGACACCTAGTAATGCTGGTAGTGATAGAGGTTCCTACCACAGTAGGGCATCCTTTATTCCTAGAGGCCAGGTTACCAGGGTCCAGACAGTTAGGGACAGGTCCCCCTCTGAAGTTTCCAATTTGTCATCTGTGTCAAAGCATTCCCAACCCACCCACCCTGAGGATAACTTGTTAGAAAGGGAACTCAAAAAGTTGAGGGTTAAAGAGACCAGACTGAAGCTTAAACAGCAACAGCTGGCCTTAGATAGGGAATCCCTAGACATTGAGAAGGAAAGAAAGAGGTTGGGGTTAGGACCCCATGGTGGCAGTAGCAGTATTCCTGATAGTAATCCTGTTAGAGAGCATGATTCCAGGAATCTGCGCAAGATAGTCCCCCCTTACAAGGAGGGGATGACATCAACAAGTGGTTTGCTGCACTTGAGAGGGCCTGTATGGTACAGTTGGTCCCTCAAGGGCAGTGGGCTGCTATTTTGTGGCTATCTTTCACTGGAAAGGGTAGGGATAGGCTCCTTACTGTTAGAGAAAGTGAAGCTAACAACTACACAGTATTGAAGGATGCACTCTTGGATGGATTTGGCTTAACCACTGAACAATGCAGGATTAAGTTCAGAGACACCAGAAAAGAGTCCTCGCAAGACTGGACAGATTTTGTGGACTGCTCAGTGAAGGCCTTGGAAGGGTGGTTACATGGCAGTAAGGTATCTGACTATGAAAGCCTGTATAATCTTATTCTGAGAGAGCATATTCTGAATAACTGTGTGTCTGACTTGTTGCACCAATACCTAGTGGACTCGGATCTGACCTCTCCCCAAGAATTGGGAAAGAAGGCAGACAAGTGGGTCAGAACAAGGGTGAACAGAAAAGTTCATACAGGCGGTGACAAGGATGGCAAGAAGATGGATGGTAAGTCTTCTGACAAGGGTGGGAACAAAGGTAAACATTCTGAGTCTTCATCAGGCCCACAAAAATCCTCTGGGGGTGGTGGGTCCAAATCCTCTTCCAATAATCAACCTAAAAAGCCTTGGTGTTATTTATGTAAAGTCAAAGGCCCACTGGGCAACTGATTCCAGTGGGCCAAAGAAAAACACCAAACTGCCCACCACCACAACCCCTGCTGCAAATTCTAGTGCCCCTAGTAATAGCAGTGGTGGTGGGAAACCTACTAATAGCCAATCCAAGAGTGTAGCTGGGCTCACCATTGGCAATGTAGTTGGGGTTGGTCTTGTTAGGGAGACCACGGAGGCTGTTTTAGTCTCTGAAGGTGCCATTGATTTGGCCACCTTAGTTGCTTGTCCCCTTAATATGGATAAGTACAAGCAACTACCCCTAATAAAAACGTGTTGAGGTTCAGGCCTACAAGGACACAGGAGCCAGTGTAACTATGGTCATAGAAAAACTGGTCCACCCTGAACAGCACCTTCTTGGTCAGCAGTACCAAGTGACAGACGCTCATAACAACACTCTTAGCCACCACATGGCTGTTGTGAATCTCAACTTGGGGGGGGGTTACTGGTCCAAAGAAAGTTGTGGTTGCCTCAGATTTACCTGTAGACTGTCTACTAGGGAATGATTTAGAGACATCAGCTTGGGCAGAAGTGGAGTTGGAGGCTCATGCAGCAATGCTGGGCATTCCTGGGCATATTTTTGCTTTAACTAGGGCTCAGGCAAAAAGCAAAAAGGACAGGGTAACTTGGATCCTGGAACAATGGACCAAGTGCTCCCTAAAGCTAGGGGTAGCAAGGGTAAATCCCGACCCACTATCCCTCCCTCTACAGATGATTCCCCTTCTGAGGAAGAGGAACTTCCTCCCTGTGCAGACCCTTCACCAGATGAGCTGGCAGCAGACACTGCTGAGCTTTTGGGTGGAGGGGGGCCTGCCAGGGAAGAGCTGAGTGTGGCACAGCAAACCTGTTAGAGGGTCTCAGACAGCAAGCTGTCAAGCAGCAAAATGGGGATGTCAGTGACTGTCATAGAGTATACTGGGAAGACAACCTCTTGTACACAGAGGCAAGGGACCCAAAACATGGAGCAGCCAGGAGATTGGTCATTCCCCTGCAGTACAGAGAGTTTCTTCTCACTCTTGCACATGACATTCCTTTGGCTGGGCATTTAGGCCAGATAAAAACTTGGGAAAGACTTGTCCCCTTGTTTCACTGGCCTAGAATGTCAGAGGACACCAAAGATTTTTGCAAGTCTTGTGTGACCTGCCAAGCCAGTGGCAAGACTGGTGGCACTCCAAGGGCCCCTCTAATTCCACTTCCAGTGGTTGGGGTGGCCTTTGAAAGGGTAGGGGTTGACATAGTTGGCCCCCTTGACCCTCCTACTGCTTCAGGCATTAGGTTTATCATGGTGGTTGTGGACCATGCCACAAGATATCCTGAAGCAATTCCTCTAAGGACCACTACAGCTCCGGCAGTGGCAAAGGCCCTCCTGGGAATCTTTTCCAGGGTGGGTTTTCCTAAAGAGGTAGTATTGTAGTGAATCCTAGTTTGTTTTAACGGGATAACAGGAGTTAGCTTAGCCGTCGGCTTGTAAACTCGTGCCCCTGTCACCCAGTGACTTTTAACCTACTTAGCTTTCTCTGTCTTAGTCCATTTAATTATTTATTTCCTTTAAAATGGCGGCCTTGTTTATAGTTAGGTCACTTGTTATGGGTTCTATTATCGGTGTCACTGCGCCAAGGCGTCAAGATCAAGCACGAAAGACAAACATGCAGTAGGCATTCACACTTAGGGATTTTCCCTCTCTATACTTTCGAGGGATTGTTGATCTTAATTGCCGTCCCAAGCATGCCTGTTATCTATTGTTATGAATAACACTTATGTCGGGGGACCTTGTAGATCTGTATAAATACAACACACTTTTAGACAGATAATCAGAGGGATTCCGACCAGAGGGCATTGCCACCATCGCTGATACCGATGCTGCAGTCATCTTGACACTGACTCAGTCTTCGTGTCCCTGCGGAGTCTGAAATAGAGACCTCATTCCAAGGTAATGAGGGTTGGGGGCCCCTCTCATGGACACGGCTTTGGCAGATTAGGTTTAACTGTCACGGTTTCGGGCAGGTCTGATCAGGACTTTGGTTGGGACACCCCTTGAGGTCACCGAATATCCTAAAGAGGTAGTACACTGGGGCAGAGGAGCAGCTAAAGGCATACACGGAAAGGACAGCTATGTCTAGGCACAGGAAACAGGAAAGTAAAAGCAGAGCAACCCTTGTGTGAACAAACAGGAAACGGATTACCAGTGGACAAACACGCTGGGGTTGTACACAGAGTAAGGCGCAGAACCTCCCACAGTGACAGGGAATCTCAATGCCTCTGTGCAGTTTGCCCTTACAGATAGTCACCCTGCCAGCCCCATAGAAAGGAGGCAGCAGAAGTGATTCTGTCTCTGGACCCTAGAGCACAAACAAGGATAGTACTTACATACACAGGACACGCTCTTGTGGGTCCAGCTGGAAACACAGTGGCGATTCCTGAGAAAACAGCAATAGCACACTGTCACTGTTAGGCACGAAATACAACGTATAACACTGGACAAGGATGGGGGCTGGAATTGCCTCCTGGAAACCAGGAGCCAACCCCAGTACACAGGAGGACACGTATACACTGGTGAAGACTGATAGAACACTTACCAGACACAAAGAACCAAGAAGAAACAGAAACAGAAGGGAACAAACAAAGATGCAGAGGCAAGAACTAGGAACAGGCTCAGGCTGAAGCAAAGGCGGGACTAGGACTTGAAAACAGGGCGCAAACTTCTGGCTGGGACAGACAGAGACAGGACTGGGAAACGGAGAACAGGCTCTGGCTGGAACAGGCAAGGACAGGACTGGAATACAGGGAGTAGGAAATGAGCAGTAAACAGGACTGGGAAACAGAGAGAAGGTTCAGGCTGAAACAAGGCAGGAGCAGGGCAGAGAAACATGGAGCAGGCTTTGGAAGAAACAAACAGGTACAAGGCTAAGAAGTAGGGAGCAGACTCTGGCTGGAACAATCAGGAGCAGGGCAGAGAAACAGGAAACAGGATCAGGCTGGAACAGAACAGGAACAAAACTGGAACACCATCTGACAAGGGGTCTGTAACACAAAGGAATTGAAGTCCGATGCACGACAGGGAGCTTGAGGAAATGGCTGCTTATAAGCAGTTCCAAGCTGGGCTGCACAGGAGAGGTTTCAGGTGTGTGTAGTTTCGGACACTTGCAAGTCCTGGAGGAGAGGATCCAGTGAAAAGGAGCAACTGGACTTCTCCCATTAAAAACAATGGGAAACGGAATCCGGGTTTTCCTGACTACCAAGCTATGCATTATGGGATTTGCAGTCCCAAGAAGCAAATGTAGTCCTACACAAGTGTACCATGGAGAAAAGAGAAACAAACAGGAGTCAGCAAGGGACTCTAGGTAGGTGTTCAAGGTGATTCCCAGGCTTCTGACAGTCCCCTTACAGCGCCCCCTGGAAATGGGACGACCGAGTCGTAACAGTATACCCCCTCCCACCAGTCCGCTCAAGAAGAGAAGGCGATCCTTTGGCTGAAAAAAGTTGAAGAGGAAAAGCCAAAGCAAGAAAATCCAACACCAACCTTGGTGGATAGGTTTACAGTCCTGCCATAGGTGAATCTTCCAATGAGCAAAGCATGTATTAATACCCATATGGGCTCCAATGTCTTTTCTCTTTATTGTTCGATTGATATGGGAGGAGTGCATGGAGTTGGTTTCTGATGAAGTGGATTCAGGAGCAAGGAGATCTGGAATTGCATCATGGGCGGTATTCTTTAGGACTTTAGTTTCCTGGTCAGTACCGTCTTCCTTAGAGGAGATAATTGGCGTGTTAGTAACTGTAAGGTCTGTAACACCTTCTGACAAGCAGGATTTGTCTGTTTCTGCAGCAGTATTTGCAATGGTTGTCGTCTGAGGCTTGCAAAGCATAGAGACTTGGGAGACATGGGTAACTGGTGTTCTCAAGGTAAACATGAAAAAGTCAGAATTGTCTTTCATCTTGGATGACTTCGGAGTATCAAATTCAGGATCAACAAGAGTTTTTAAGTCTTTAGAAACTGGATTAACATCTGAAAATGTAGAAGTTCCACAAGCTAATTCTTTAGGGTGATCTTCAGACAAGACTGAGATTTCATCATTGCAAGTGCTCTGTGGTGTATTCATGGTATCAGAAATGGTTTCTTTGCAAAGCGTTTCTACTACAGGTAGTTGATCTTCAGCTCTGTTAACACTGAAAGGTTGTTCTTTGAATTGAAATAGAACTGGAGTCTCTTCAGAAATCGCCTCTACATTGTTATCTAAAGCTTCAGCTTTAGCCTTTGAATTGATGATGGTTTCTTGCAATAAAACACTAACAGTACTTATCATCAGATCTTCGAATACAAGATTCAAATTCAAGTCTTTAGTTTTAGTGGGACATATTATATCTTTCAGTACTTGAGCTTCGGTTTCAGATTGCTGGGTTTCAGGAGTCTTTAATTTCAGGGACACAGCAGGTGACGTTGGTGTGGCTGATTTTACATCAAGATGAGATACCGGTAGCTCAGAGATCTGTTCTTTACTAATTGTTGAGCTGAAAACAGGATACACATTGGCAGGGATCAGCAGGTCAGGATCAGTGGTTGAGGCTGCAACTGTGTCCAGTTCTAGGAGAAGGCGCTCATTTCTTATGACAGGCTGTTTAGTTTCAGATTGCTGGCTTTCTTCCTTTTCTGAAATCTCCACGGTTTGTTTTGACACAGAAGAGATTTTTTAACTTTCTGAGAAGTCCATTACAATCTTAGTAACTGCGGGTATTTCTTCACAGTCATAAAAATCCATGAATTCACTTGAAACAGGAACTGTCTCTTCATTATCTGAAAATTCTATGATATTGTTTGAAAGAGCAGGATTATCCCCACAATCTGAAAATTCTGGTGTGTGCGCCAATTGAACAGCACTATCTGCAGGTTTGTTCACGGCAAGGCAGGAACCACTGTCATCACTAGATTCAGATTCTTCAACACTGTTGCACAACTTGCCATTAATCTCCAGTAAAGTCATATCTTGGTTTCTTAAGGTGCAGCTATTGGAGTCTGCATCAGAACTCTCTTCTTCCTTTGGCTTTATTTGTTTTGATAGAGGGGCTGAGACACTTCCTTCTGAAGACTCTGATCCATCCTTTGAATCAAGAGGTGTCAAATCTCTCAGAGATGTCAGAGATTCAGTCAACTGCACAGGGATATTCTCTGGAAAACTACAAGCTGAGAGAGAGTCTGAAGAAGAGGCTGATATATTTATAACTGGAGCTGTCTTTTGACTGTCATTAATAGAAAGGACAATCTGCTCTATAGAAGTCTTTGGAGAGGCACACAAAGTAGCATACTGTTCTTTAAGCCAAAGCTGGTGATCATTTTCTTTTTTCAGGTTTTCAAATTGCCTTGCAGTAGTTTCCATCAGCTGCTCTGTTACTTCTTCTACCTTACAGATAAACAGAATGTCTGGTTCTGGCAACAGTGAAATTTGCATTGATGAAAAGAGCCCACATGCATGATTTCTTGTGTATGTTACAACATATTCATCATAGAAGTCTGATATCTGCCTTTTAATCTGCCAAAACTGCTCTTTTAGTGTGTGTATGTCCATATTGTTATCAAACCCACTCAGAATAGAAAAGGGTTTAGCAGAGCTTTTAGGGATTGAGACTGGTATATTATCATCCAGTTTGGGAGGAGCACAAGCCATTTGAGTTGAACTAAGGAATCCCACAGTTTTTACTGATCCCTTAGATACAGGGTCTAGCCTGCTGACTTGAAAACTCTGAGGGACTGATAGGTCTTTATAAGAGTCAGCACTGCACTTTGAATTCTGAGAAACTGGCCTAGATGGGCTGAAGCACTCAACAGAAAACAAGGGAATCGGTAGTGTGGCTTCTTGAACAGTGTCAGGGTTCTTTGTTTTGGCAGAGTGCTGGAAGTGAATCTGGGATGCACTAGCATGAGGCAAGGAATTAACCAGGTTTTCTTGAGAGTAAATGTCTTGTGCAGAAGTAGCAAAAGCACTTTCACTGTTAGGAACATTCTCCCCTGTTTGAGGTAATAGAACCTCCAAAAACTCATTATTACTTTGTAATTCTTCTACAGACAGGGATTGGGGGTCATAATCACATATACTATAATAGTTGAACATTGATGAATCAGCAAGCCACGCAGTATAGTACTGAACTTGCAAGTTATGGTTTTCTTTAACAAGTCTATCCTTTAAACTAAGGTCTTTTTTAGAGGATTTCAGAGAATGTTTAGGCTTAGAAAGGGGTGTCTTGACATGATAGGAAAGCCCTTTAGGTTTGTGTGTGCCTTTACTGCCAGGGGAGCTTGAAATGTTTGGGTCGTGCATTCTGTCACGGTTTCGGGCAGGTCTGATCAGGACTTTGGTTGGGACACCCCTTGAGGTCACCGAATATCCTAAAGAGGTAGTACACTGGGGCAGAGGAGCAGCTAAAGGCATACACGGAAAGGACAGCTATGTCTAGGCACAGGAAACAGGAAAGTAAAAGCAGAGCAACCCTTGTGTGAACAAACAGGAAACGGATTACCAGTGGACAAACACGCTGGGGTTGTACACAGAGTAAGGCGCAGAACCTCCCACAGTGACAGGGAATCTCAATGCCTCTGTGCAGTTTGCCCTTACAGATAGTCACCCTGCCAGCCCCATAGAAAGGAGGCAGCAGAAGTGATTCTGTCTCTGGACCCTAGAGCACAAACAAGGATAGTACTTACATACACAGGACACGCTCTTGTGGGTCCAGCTGGAAACACAGTGGCGATTCCTGAGAAAACAGCAATAGCACACTGTCACTGTTAGGCACGAAATACAACGTATAACACTGGACAAGGATGGGGGCTGGAATTGCCTCCTGGAAACCAGGAGCCAACCCCAGTACACAGGAGGACACGTATACACTGGTGAAGACTGATAGAACACTTACCAGACACAAAGAACCAAGAAGAAACAGAAACAGAAGGGAACAAACAAAGATGCAGAGGCAAGAACTAGGAACAGGCTCAGGCTGAAGCAAAGGCGGGACTAGGACTTGAAAACAGGGCGCAAACTTCTGGCTGGGACAGACAGAGACAGGACTGGGAAACTGAGAACAGGCTCTGGCTGGAACAGGCAAGGACAGGACTGGAATACAGGGAGTAGGAAATGAGCAGTAAACAGGACTGGGAAACAGAGAGAAGGTTCAGGCTGAAACAAGGCAGGAGAAGGGCAGAGAAACAGGGAGCAGGCTTTGGAAGAAACAAACAGGTACAAGGCTAAGAAGTAGGGAGCAGACTCTGGCTGGAACAATCAGGAGCAGGGCAGAGAAACAGGAAACAGGATCAGGCTGGAACAGAACAGGAACAAAACTGGAACACCATCTGACAAGGGGTCTGTAACACAAAGGAATTGAAGTCCGATGCACGACAGGGAGCTTGAGGAAATGGCTGCTTATAAGCAGTTCCAAGCTGGGCTGCACAGGAGAGGTTTCAGGTGTGTGTAGTTTCGGACACTTGCAAGTCCTGGAGGAGAGGATCCAGTGAAAAGGAGCAACTGGACTTCTCCCATTAAAAACAATGGGAAACGGAATCCGGGTTTTCCTGACTACCAAGCTATGCATTATGGGATTTGCAGTCCCAAGAAGCAAATGTAGTCCTACACAAGTGTACCATGGAGAAAAGAGAAACAAACAGGAGTCAGCAAGGGACTCTAGGTAGGTGTTCAAGGTGATTCCCAGGCTTCTGACAGTCCCCTTACAGCGCCCCCTGGAAATGGGACGACCGAGTCGTAACATTAACGAACCCAGCTCTCCTTGAGGTATTAGGGCTTGTGCCATCTTTTACATATACATATACTTCTTTCATATATTGCATAATGGTGGGGGTCTTTATAACAATGACTCTCCTCTTCACAATACTGTTGCTTGGTATATTCATTATCCTAATCATTGCAGTTCATGCAACTTATCACAAATTGCAGTTATGTTGAATAAAAACTATTATAACTTTACTGCATCTGTGCTATTGCCTTTGTTTGTATGAGACATAATAAATCTGTGAGAAAAGGGTAATTTCCGTTTAACCATGACAACCCTGAGATATTGTACTTTGAGTCCATGCGTAAGCGACTGCTACAAATCACCTTTGACTGTTGTGTTTATGGTGAGGTACTGCTAGTAAGCCGGTAAGGTTTGGACAACAGTTACAACTAGTTGTAGGAAGAGACTTAGGGGGTCATAATGACCCTGGCGGTCACCGACCGCCAGGGCCAACGACCGCGGAAGCACCGCCAACAGGCTGGCGGTGCTTCCTGGGCCATTCTGACCGCGGCGGTAAAGCCGCGGTCAGAAAAGGGGAACCGGCGTTTTCCCGGCGGTTTACCCCTGGCCCAGGGAATCCTCCATGGCGGCGCTGCTTGCAGCGCCGCCATGGGGATTCCGACCCCCTTCCCGCCATCCTGTTCCTGGCGGTTTTTACCGCCAGGAACAGAATGGCGGGAACGGGTGTCATGGGGCCCCTGGGGGCCCTGCACTGCCCATGCCACTGGCATGGGCAGTGCAGGGGCCCCCTAACAGGGCCCCATAATGATTTTCAGTGTCTGCTTTGCAGACACTGAAAATCGCGACGGGTGCCACTGCACCCGTCGCACCCCAGCAACTCCGCCGGCTCCATTCGGAGCCGGCTTCATCGTTGCTGGGTCTTTCCCGCTGGGCCGGCGGGCGGCCTTTTGGCGGTCGCCCGCCGGCCCAGCGGGAAAGCCAGAATGGCCGCAGCGGGCTTTTGGCCCCGGTGCGGTCATTCAGCGGTTCCCGCCAGGCGGGCGGCTAGTGCCGCCCGCTGCGGTTGGAATGACCGCCTTAGTCACCTACAAATGAAAGTACTGTCATCCTGAGACCAGCAGTCTTGCTCAGAGCAAGAGTCCAAACTACGACATAGTGCCACCAACGATGGAGTTTAGGCACTAATTTACGGTTACCCTGACTATCACTGTCTCACAGACAACAGGTACCCTCAGTACCATTATACGGAGACGTCTGTGGTCTTTGGGAGAATCCTCCTCAGCCAAAAAGGTAATACCTGATTAGGCTGTCGGTTGTTCGAGCTCGAACTCACAAAAGGAAAAAACTTCCCCTATTTTGGTGTTCCGTTTCTCTAACAACTATGGCCAATACCATAGACATTCCTGCAAATGCTAGAAATGCACTTACACAACATTTAATAGCGCATGGCCTTACGGAAGAGGGTGTGGAAGTTACTCTGATTGTAGAAGCAAGTGAAGGCTACCAAACAGAAACATTTTACTGTTGGGTTGCCTTTCCTGAGGCTGACCAACGGACGCACACATTTCACACATATGACATTGCGGACGTACCCGTAAGATACGAAGCATACCAGTATCATGAAATATCGCTCACATATCAAGAACACCAGAACTGGTTTGAAGGCGCCCTACCACATGTACTAAGACGGGTGAGGCTAGGTCCTTTAAGTAATGAGGGACCTACATGGCCTATGTTTGCCACATATACACCTCACCCAGGCATACAGAATATGCCACTCGCAGATTTACGAATATTATATAATGAATTAGTGGCATTTTATAGACGATTGGTTCAGTTCGTGATGCGAACATTGAATACTACCCCAGCGCGTCCAGCACCGCCAGTAGCTGGTGGATATCAATTGGCTACCGGGATTAATCCACAAACAGTGCATACCATTATGGGTAAAGTGCCCACGGAACGGGAAAAAATACCGTTCTGGATTGCCCAGAAAACAAATCAGCTGGAAGCTGTGTTCCCCCATACGGGGCCACAGGACAAACATAGATTGCTCACTATGTGCTTGCCGTTTAGGATGGTTCCCTCGGTGGATGAATGTGCCACTTGGGGTACAGTCTTCGCTGCCGTTTATACTACCACACATGGTACCCCTACACTTGCCCATTTACCGGAAGTGTTAAAACAAATACAAAATGAAAATGGGGCCGCACCGGCCCTGGATCTGGGGTTGAAATTGATGCGTAACTTTGATGCCGTCTCCTCGATAATACTAAGTAATATTAAAGGGGAAGCGGTGGCACTGGCAATACGCCAGCGTCTCCGGGAAACTCCAAATGTGGAAAAAGAGAGACAGCTGCCGAGAATAATATCTGATACCTATACTAGTATAGGACGGGATGGGCTGGGAGCCAAACCTAAAAAATTGGACATACCGAGTACCACCCACAAGGAAGGTACAAAGCAAGCACAAGAGAGCTCTAAAAAGCGCTGGGACAAACAAAAAGATTTCAAAGATAGGAGAAATAAAAGAGCTGATTCTCCACATCCGGAGTACTCCGAAAGGAGGTATAATCTCAGAAATAGGGATAACATTAGAACTCCAGACAGATATACTGATTCACGTCCTTCTCGTTCCTTTCAGGACGCACGGGACAGACGTAGCGAGAGAGGGGGCCGTCAAGATCGACGTCCGGAATATGTGAAAGAAAAGAAAGACTCGCCGCAGTCTACCATTAAAAAAGAAGAAAAGACTCCTCAGCAAAAGCCACAATTTAAAAAGAAGAAGTGGCAACACTGACCGTTAAAAATGCCAGTAGTATTGAGAACACTGTTGAGGAACAAGAGGTGGGCAGTGACTCTGTTGGACAGCGCGGCAGAGGTCATGATATGTCGCCAGAGTCTGAAAGATCATCTGGATGCGACAGTAACTAGCGATTACATCGCAGTTGAGACGGCGGATGGCCGCGTTCTCCCACCCGATCGGGTTTATGATTTAACACTTCAGATAGAGGGAGACGTGGAACGCATTATTAGTGTAATATTCTGGGATGAACTTACTAGTGATATCCTGTTGGCCGAGAGAGACTGGCCACCTGAACATGTCCGCAAGCTCCCACATGGGGAAGATGTCATTTTGCCTTCTTTCTCCGATCTTGTTCCGGAGGCAGACAAACAAGCCTATGCTGCTGAATGGGCTTTAGCGCAGGCACCTGCATTATACCGTAATCATGTAGGATGGGACAAGGACTCTCCTTGTCATGTTATTCCCGTTCGGTCTACACCACACCCGCAGCCACAATACCCTGTTAAACATGAAGCAAAAGCTCCAGTGACGGAGATACTGTCACAACTTGAATATCAGGGAGTAATTGAGCCCTGTACATCGGCAATGAATAATCCGCTATTTCCCGTTGCAAAACCTGATCATTCATATAGAATAGTGGTTGATTATAAGCACTTGAATAGTCATGCACGCACTTATGCTATACAAAATTCACACAGCACAACTCTGATTAATAATATAGTGCGTAAAAAATACAAAACTACATTGGATATCTCTAATGGATTTTTCTGCCAGAATTTAGCACATGAAAGTAGAGACCTAAGTGCATTTTCCTTTGGTTCTCAGGAACTCTTTTGTCGTTTACCCCAAGGTTATAAAAAACAGCCCAGGACTGTTTTCGGCCCGTGTCACATCAATCTTGCACAAGCTTGATTCAGAGGCATTATCCTATGTGGATGATATCTATCTCACTGATGACACCCTTGACATTCATCTTGCAAGGGTCGATCGGATAATTCTGGGATTTGCTGCCTACGGATATAAATTTAATTTTAAGAAAAGCAGAATTTCCTTTCTTAGTGTATTGTTCCTGGGATATGAGCTATCAAACGAGGGGAAGAGCCTGGTCCCGCACTTCCTACAGAAGTGTGCTCAGCTACAGCCTCCGAACACGCTAAAGAAATTGCAGTCATTACTGGGTTCCTTTAATTTTGGCAGAACATACATTCCTGATTATGCTGAACGCGTCAAGCCACTATATAACTTAATTCAGCCCAATTATTCTAGCAGGCAATGGACAATTGAACACACACACATCCTAAGGGACATACAACGAGACATGCTGGAAGCTAGACACTTGTACACACGGGACAATAAAACGAATTTGGTCATCAGAATAATAGCTGGTGCCCTAGGATTTACCTATGTCACCTTTAATGAGGGTGACACAGTGCCAATAGCATACAAATCACATTTGTACTCCAATGCAGAGAAACGTTTTGCTCCTACTGAAAAAATTCTGACGCCAGTTCAGATGGCCGTCATAAAGGAGAGACCGCTTGCCCAGGGGAAACGCATTGTTGTTGTCTCCCCGGTTCCGGCCTTAGAGGCTGTCACTAAAGCGAGCGTTCCAAATGCTAAGGCATTGCATCCACTCTGGATTCAGTGGGCAACGTCTCTGACCGCCACTGATGTTGATTATGTGTTTGACCCAAGACTTCAGACACAGGAATTTCTCCAGTGTGAATAGGAGTACCCCGCTCCCTTACACATATTGCCAATAGACAGTTATGATACAATCATTTATACTGACGGATCGGCACAACCGGCTGTGGGTACTAAACATCAATACTCGGCAGCTTGCGCAGCCGTGTGCGGGGTAATGGAAGACGGAGTTTTCCATCCTCATAATACCTACACTCAGACCTTAGGGGACTGCACAGCCCAGTTGGCCGAGCTTAAGGCTCTTCTTCTAGCGCTCGAACATTCAGAGCCAGGAACACAGACTTTGATTGTCTGTGATTCGTATTACTGCGTCCAGTCATACAATGAATACCTTAATCATTGGAAACTGAACGGGTTTAGAGATTCTAAAGGGAACACCATTAAACACAAAATGTTGAGGGGAAGGGTGGCTGATCTTAAGGATAAGCTGCCATGTGTCCATGTAGCTCATACATTAGGGCACCAACGTGTAGGAATACATGTTGCCGGTAATACATTGGCTGATGAAGCAGCCAAAGCATCAGTAGCTACGGCTTCTGTGGCTGCAGTGACTCGTTCTCGGACGAGGTTGGATAATGAAATACTGATTGCCGTTAAAGCCTCGGCTGCAGGCAGGACACTTCCGAAAGGATACCCTACAAACTATACCTATCATATCAGTGCACAGAATGTTGCTTTTGCAACAATTCCTGATGTTGGTGATCGAGTGATCCCAAATGAAGACCAAAGATTGGAACTAATTACAGCTGCACATGAGGGTGTCGCTTCTGCACATGCTGGTATACAGGCCACTATCACCATTCTACAACAACGGTACTGGTGGCCTGGTCTATGCAGACGGACTAAACAGTATGTCCTTTGCTGTGACATTTGTCAGCAGATTAAGGGCTCGAATATCAGACGCCCTCCGCAGACATCTCTCTTAGTGTCAGACAAACCACTCCATTGTGTGTACCTGGACCATTGTGGTCCTTTGCAACCTGATGGTGCATACAAATACATTTTAGTGGCTGTAGATTCCTGTTCTAGATTCCTGTGGGTATGGCCACAGCGGTCGGCTGACGCCCGGACTGTTATAAAAGATTTGCTGATCTTTATCGGTACATATGCGGTTGCAGCATTCCATTCGGACCAGGGCCCTGCATTTGCCTCTAAGGCTTTCAGGGACACCATGAGGACGATGGGTGTTGAACTCCATTACTCCTCACCATACCATCCTGAGGGAAGTTCGGTCGTGGAGAGGCGGAATCGTGATCTAAAGCAGTCCTTAACAGCTCGAGTATTAGGTTCAGGCGGCAGTTGGTTACATCACCTATATGGGGTCCAGAGAGCACTGAATAATCTGCCAAGACGGTCCTTGGGGGGAAAGTCTCCATATGAGGTTCTCTTTGGGACAACTATGTATGTTCCCGATCTTGATGCCCCTGGTATGGTGGCAGCAGAAACACCATTTGACATAAAAGAACGTCTCGCTGTTTTACAAGAGCTTCAACAATTCCGTGATGATAAATCTTCTGCAAGTGCTGCCACCTTGGGAATAAGGGACTTGGCTAAAACTTTGACTGGCTGGATTCCTAACGTTGGGGATCTGGTTCGTGAGAAGATCGCTGTGAAAAAAGAGTTTGGTCCAGCATACAGAGCACCTGTACCGGTCTTGGGGATAAAAGGCACCAGGACTGTCATCCTTCCGCCGTTGTCTGGTTCTAAATCAAACAGATTCATCTCCATTGACGACATCAAATTACACCATGTGGCCGATTCTTCACAGTAGACCAGGAGGTCCCTTGGGTAGTTCCCAATCCCCTCTCACTACCCAACAGGACATCCCTCTACATAGTAGGATGACCATCGCTACTACTGACTATGCAACTATGTCAGCTGCTGTTCCAGAGACTTCCTCGACCATGGGGAGGGCGGAAAATGAACTTTTGTTGGTTCCAGTAACAATTTCGGAGAACACACCGCTACAGGATTTGGCTGTATTTTACACGAACACTTCCACGACTGGTAACGTCATCTATCATGAACCTCCACGAACAGTGGATGTGAATTCGATGAGTCCTGTGTTTGCGGAGACTTCCTCTGGCTATTTTGTGGGCATTGATGATTTTTCTTCCGATTCATCCTCAACTGAGACTGACAAACTTTCCAGAGGTAGCAAGTTCTATTGATGGCTTAAAAAGAACTATTTGATATATCCATGGAACTATCTCTGGTTCTGTTTGACATTTGTTGCATTGTTTTTATGGATTGGTTTTGTGACTGTTTTCTTTTTACTAATTAATGGTCACTATATTGCTGATCGCTCCTCAGTGGAGCCTGTTGATGTACTTTTAACACCACATCATTTATCACATAAGGTCCGACGTGATTTGTCCCCTGTCAATATTACAGCTATTCCAATTTCTGATGGTATTGTTTGGGACAAAGTTCCGTTCGATATATACGGGCCTACAGAGGTAATTCAAATACCATACGTGTTCAAAATTCTATGTCTGATGTTATTACACCTAATCTTGTCTCTGATGATTGGGATGTCCAAACAGTTGATTCCATGCTAACTGAAATGAAGGACTACTCCGCTTTTGGAAGTGATGATGTATATGATTTTACAATGAATTATGGTGAAATGTTCTGCTATAATAATTGGGGACATCACTACCTGCACCGTGCAACTAGATATAGCCCTCTCTTTAACTACACACAATGGGAACATTGTTCAACACCACGGGTGGGGAGTCCAAAGTATTACAGTGACAAATTCACATATTTTCCTGGGCATGATACAAAGAAAGCTGAATCTTATTATTTTAAATTACCCACGACACACATTAGAAAACTATTGCTAACAGATACAAAACTGATTTATTCAGATCCCTTTGTTTCCCGACTTTCGATTGGGGGTTATGACTATTGGAAGAACACTATCGATTTGAAGAGTGTATGGGGGAACGCAGGATTGGCAGATACAGGGTAAAGAGGCTTTGTTTCGAGCTTGCTTAATTCCTGTGCAAATGATTTTTTTGAATGACACTGTTGAGCAGACATCATGTCTAGGATTAGCAAAAATTAAGGATCTAAACACGCCCAGTATTCCTACACCGACAAAATTTATAGATTGGCAACACTTTTTAAATGTTTCTGAGGAAAGGCTAGATGCATTGGTTAAGGCTGGTGCCTATAATTCTTCACTTTCCCGTCCCGGGGGATGGTTGGTATGGCCCACCGACACTGGTGAGTGTCAAAGGCGTTTTTTGAACTCTTCAGGGGGTTTTTCCATTCATAGGCCAGACCCTCGCTTTTTGTCAGGTCAGCATACTGGTATAATTACAACATACAGTGTGGGTAAGCTGTGCCAGCAATGGGTACAAACGAACGCCTTAACAGCGGTGAAACACCACCTGAATACTATTTCTGACAGTATAGACCTACAAGATTTCCTATTAGGTCCTAGAAAACAACGCTCGAAACGGTTTTTATATGCCATGTATAATGACATTTGGAAACTTTCTCAAATTGAGGCTGCTGCACGTTTACGGCAACTTGATAGAGAGAATTTGGAAAAAACATTGGCTGTTGTCGACAATGGCATGAACACGCTATCCAACAGGATTTATTCCCTGTCGAATATAGTGTCATCTGCTATTGATATCACTCAGACTGATTTGTCTCGGTTATATCATGGGCAAACACAGCTGCGTTCCATCATGCAGCTGAGTTTGGCATTGCAGACGCTGAGAAGTGGCCACATTCCATGGAAATACATTAATGGGAGTGAACTATTCGCTGCTTTTAATTTTTCCAGGGAACAAGAGACAATGGCTAAAAGGGAGGCTCGTTTCACCTTGCTTCAAGTTGAAAAATTAGATAAGTTGCCCTTCACGGTAGCAGAGAGTCCTTCAACTATCTGGCTCTTACACAGCATTATTAATTTACCGTTTTCAACGTTTCGTTTCTCAAGCTGCCTGAAACATCTTGCAGTGGGACGATATGAACGGCTAGGAGATAGCTTTATTAAGGAAGAGTGGGAGTTGCCCTTTGAGTATCGATGTCTGAACGGCGAACAGGAGGTCTTTCTTAGCTGAAGTGAATGTGAGACTACTGTTCGTCATTCCATGATATGCAAACAGGTGTCTCTTCACGGTCTTTGCAATGCGGGGGTCGCGGATTTGGCCTGTTTTCTGAAGGGTACTCCCGTCCCCTTGATTCGTTCAGTGTTTCATGTACTTTCTAATGGGAGTTATGTTCTTCTGAGCGATGACAGCTGTTGTGGCTTGCGACCTGGAATTGCCTACGCAATCTCAGTCACGAAGGTCGTTACGTGTTGTGGCCATGTTTTGTTTCCCCCCACACGAGAGATACAAGTATCTGAAATGTGGCCCCACATTGATACTATTAATGTGAACTATGACAAGTTGAGTAGACTGAAGGCGCTATTGTTTCAAAAACAGGTCGCCTTCACATCCGCAAAAGAGACGTATGCTCTCCAGGTTGCGAGATCATCAGCCGAGATACAATCCCTTTTAAATACCGATTTCCCCAAACACTTTGGAGAGTTGGTGTCCAGAATATTCAATGCTTCAAGCACAACTGGGATTGTTCATTTCTTTAAGGCTGTCGGGTCTGGTTTCGTGTCCATCTTCCAGACTGTCTTCGGAGTCATCCCATCAGCCATCCATTCTCTCTTTTCCAGTGTGTTTGGTGGCTTTCCAATTATTTTGGCTTTAATTGGCGGACTACTACTGCTATTTTTTCTGATTCGCAGTGGTTGTTTTTTTCCAGCGACACAGAGCAAAGGAGCCGCTCCCGTCAACACCGCTGTGCCGTGAACGCATGGTTCGGATCTTCGGTACACCTTTGCTGGTAAAACTGGAATCTGACTGGTCATTGTCATTCCGGCCTCTACTGTGGTGCGTACAACCAGTGTTCCGCCGCATATGGTGTCTCTTTGAACATCTGCCTATGGTCTGTCTTGCTGTTGTGCCGACATCTCCTGTGGACCACGAACTGCTGATGTCCCCGATGAGGGTTCATACATGGTCATGCCCCTTGAGACTGCGGTTGCTCCGCGAGGCCACCTATGAGCCTTCTGTTATACGATCTAACATGGATGAGGACACTGCAGCGAGTGTCGATACACCGATGACCATGTCTCACTTCTGCTCTGTGGATCCGTTTGTCCGTCCAGCTCTCAATTTCACTTCAGACGATGTTGACTCATTTTTGAGATCCTTGAATGGTGACTTCGATGACATTCTTCAAGATCCTGCATATAGCACATAATTTTATGAATTTGTTTGCCAGTTCCCGGTTCTAAGACGTAGCGATTATACTAAAAGTTTGCTATACTTGTCATGGTTGATATTAACATCTATGAATGTTTTTTGAACGTATTTTAAACACACAGCATTTATTTTTTTTGTCATTAAGGTTTTTTTGGCTTTTAGTTCAGTATAAGCTTTTTAGCGATTGGGTTTCTTTACCTTCATCATACCTGTTACGGCAATGGGGAGGGTGTAGTGAATCCTAGTTTGTTTTAACGGGATAACAGGAGTTAGCTTAGCCGTCGGCTTGTAAACTCGTGCCCCTGTCACCCAGTGACTTTTAACCTACTTAGCTTGCTCTGTCTTAGTCCATTTAATTATTTATTTCCTTTAAAATGGCGGCCTTGTTTATAGTTAGGCCACTTGTTATGGGTTCTATTATCGGTGTCACTGCGCCAAGGCGTCAAGATCAAGCACGAAAGACAAACATACAGTAGGCATTCACACTTAGGGATTTTCCCTCTCTATACTTTAGAGGGATTGTTGATATTAATTGCCGTCCCAAGCATGCCTGTTATCTATTGTTATGAATAACACTTATGTCGGGGGACCTTGTAGATCTGTATAAATACAACACACTTTTAGACAGATAATCAGAGGGATTCCGACCAGAGGGCATCGCCACCATCGCTGATACCGATGCTGCAGTCATCTTGACACTGACCCAGTCTTCGTGTCCCTGCGGAGTCTGAAATAGAGACCTCATTCCAAGGTAACGAGGGTTGGGGGCTCCTCTCATGGACACGGCTTTGGCAGATTAGGTTTAACGAACCCAGCTCTCCTTGAGGTATTAGGGCTTGTGCCATCTTTTACATATACATATACTTCTTTCATATATTGCATAATGGTGGGGGTCTTTATAACAATGACTCTCCTCTTCACAATACTGTTGCTTGGTATATTCATTATCCTAATCATTGCAGTTCATGCAACTTATCACAAATTGCAGTTATGTTGAATAAAAACTATTATAACTTTACTGCATCTGTGTTATTGCCTTTGTTTGTATGAGACATAATAAATCTGTGAGAAAAGGGTAATTTCCGTTTAACCACGACAACCCTGAGATATTGTACTTTGAGTCCATGCGTAAGCGACTGCTACAAATCAACTTTGACTATTGTGTTTATGGTGAGGTACTGCTAGTAAGCCGGTAAGGTTTGGACAACAGTTACAACTAGTTGTAGGAAGAGACTTAGGGGCATATTTATACTCTGTTTGCGCCAGATTTGCGTCGTTTTTTTTTTATGCAAATCCGACGCAAAACTAACTCCATATTTATACTTTGGCGTTAGACCGGTCTAGCACCAAAGATCTTGGAGTTTGCGTCATTTTTTAGCGTGGACACCTTCCTTGCGTTAATGATATGCAAGGTAGGCGTTCCCGTCTAAAAAATGACTCCGAGGCATGTGCGCCGTATTTATACTCCCGGGCAAAAATGACGCCCGGGAGTGGGCGGGTCAAAAAAAATGACGCCCAGCCGCTTTAGCGTCATTTTTTAGCGCCTGGTCAGGGCAGGTGTTAAGGGACCTGTGGGCTCGGAAGGAGCCGAGAGGTGCCCTCCCATGCCCCCAGGGACACCCCCTGCCACCCTTGCCCACCCCAGGAGGACGCCCAAGGATGGAGGGACCCATCCCAGGGAACTTAAGGTAAGTTCAGGTAAGTCTTTTTTTTTTGTTGCATAGGGGGGCCTGATTTGTGCCCCCCTACATGCCACTATGCCCAATGACCATGCCCAGAGGACAGAGGTCCCCTGGGCATGGCCATTGGGCAAGGGGGCATGACTCCTGTCTTTGCTAAGACAGGAGTCATGTCAATGGAGGGTGGGAGTAAAAAAAAAATGGCGCAAATCGGGTTGAGGCAGATTTTTTGCCTCAGACCGACTTGCCCCATTCTTTGACGCCCAAGCTCCATTTTCCCATACGCCGGCGCTGCCTGGTGTGGGTCATTTTTTTTGACGCACACCAGTCAGCTCCGCCGGCTAACGTCATTCCATAAATAAGGCGCCCGCATGGCGCTTTGGAATGGCGTTAGCCGGCGTTAAATTTTTTGATGCACAACTGCGTTGGCGCAGTTGTGCGCCAAAAAGTATAAATACGGCCCTTAGTCACCTACAAATGAAAGTACTGTCATCCTGAGACCAGCAGTCTTGCTCAGAGCAAGAGTCCAAACTACGACAGTATCAGACAGGGGTAGCAACTTCATGTCTGCATACTTGAAAGCAATGTAGAAGGAGTGTGGGTTACCTACAAGTTCACCACTCCTTACCATCCACAGACTAATGGACTGGTAGAGAGGTTTAATAAAACTCTCAAAGGTATGATAATTGGACTCCGTGAAAAACTCAGGAGGAGATGAGATGTCCTGTTACCTTGCCTCCTTTTTGCTCACAGGGAGGTACCCCATAAAGGAGTGGGCTTCAGCCCCTTTGAACTCCTCTTTGGACACCCTGTAAGAGGTCCACTCACTCTTGTGAAGAAGGGTTGGGAACAACCTTTAAAAGCTCATAAACAGGACACAGTGGATTATGTACTTGGCCTCAGATCCAGAATGGCTGAGTACATGAAAAAGGCCAGTAAAAACCTTCATGCCAGCCAGGAGCTGCAAAATCAATGACATAACCAGAAGGCTGTTGTGATCCAGTACTAACCAGGACAAAAGGTGTGGGTATTGGAGCCTGTGGCCCCAAGAGCACTCCAGGACAAATGGAGTGGACCCCATCTAATTGTTGAGAAAAAGGATGAGGTTGCCTATTTGGTAGACCTGGGCACTGCCAGGAGTCCCCTTAGGGTGATTCATGTCAACCGCCTGAAACCCTACTATGACAGGGCTGATCTCAAACTGCTCATGGCAACAGATGAATGACAGGAAGAAGAGAGTGACCCTCTTCCTGATCTCTTTTCCACCACTGAAACAGATGCCTTAGTGGAGGGAGTAGTTTTAGCAGATTGACTGCAGAACAGAAAGACAACTGCATCAATCTCCTAGGACAATTTTCTGACCTCTTTTCAATTGTGCCAGGTACAACCTCCTGGTGTGAGCACACAATTGACACTAGAGACAGCCTGCCTATCAAAAGTAAAATGTATAGGCAGCCTGACCATGTCAGAGACTGCATTAAACAAGAGGTTCAGAAAATGCTAGATCTGGGAGTGATTGAACCTTCTGAAATCCCATGGGCTAGCCCAGTGGTGCTTGTACCAAAACCTCACACCAAAGATGGAAAGAGGGAGATGAGGTTTTGTGTAGACTACAGAGGTCTCAATCAGGTAACAAAAACTGATGCTCACCCTATACCCAGGGCAGATGAGCTCATTGATACACTGGCTTCTGCCAAGTATCTTAGCACTTTTGATCTGACTGCAGGGTATTGGCAGATCAGATTGGCAGAAGATGCTAAACCAAAGACTGCATTTTCAACTATAGAAGGGCACTAACAATTTACAGTGATGCCCTTTGGTTTGAAAAATGCACCTGCCACTTTTCAGAGTTTGGTGAACACAGTCCTGTAAG
Source organism: Pleurodeles waltl (assembly GCF_031143425.1). NCBI lineage: Eukaryota > Metazoa > Chordata > Amphibia > Caudata > Salamandridae > Pleurodeles > Pleurodeles waltl. Next base: position 406,179,896 of record NC_090440.1, read on the forward strand.
GGTTGGAGGCTTTCAGTGCAGCATATCTCGATGACATTGCTGTCTTTAGCTCAACCTGGGATGAGCACCTGGTCCACTTTTGGAAAGTTTTGGAGGCCCTGCAAAAGGCAGACCTCACTATCAAAGCCTCAAAGTGCCAGAAAGGGCAGGGAAAAGTGGTTTATCTGGGCCACGTGGTAGGTGGAGAACAGATTGCACCACTACAGGGGAAAATCCAGACAATCATGAATTGGGTTCCCCCCTACAACTCAGACCCAGGTGAGAACCTTTTTAGGCCTCACAGGGTATTACAGGAGATTCATTAAAGATTATGGCTCCATAGCAGCCCCTCTTAATGATCTCACAAGTAAGAAAATGCCTAAAAAGGTATTATGGACAGCTAGCTGTCAGAAAGCTTTTGAGGAGCTCAAACAGGCCATGTGCTCTGCACCTGTCCTAAAAAGCCCATGTTACTCCAAGAAATTCATTGTTCAAACTGATGCATCTGAATTAGGGTTAGGGGCAGTCTTATCACAACTGAATTCTGAGGGCCAGGATCAACCAGTTGCTTTAACAGCAGAAGGTTGACCCCTAGAGAAAAGCGTTGGTCTGCCATAGAGAGGGAGGCCTTTGCTGTGGTCTGGGCACTGAAAAAGTTGAGGCCATACCTGTTTGGCACTCACTTTATTGTTCAGACAGACCACAAACCTCTACTTTGGCTAAAACAAATGAAAGGTGAAAATCCTAAATTGTTGATGTGGTCCATATCCCTACAGGGAATGGACTATACAGTGGAACATAGACCTGGGAGTACCCACTCCAATGCAGATGGACTCTCCACATATTTCCACTTAGACAATGAAGACTCATCAGGTCATGGCTAGTCTTATTGTCCCTCGTTTGGGGGGGTTGTGTAGGAAAGTACCATCTTGCCTGGCATGTTACCCCCATATTTCACTCTATGTATGTTGTTTTAGTCCTTGTGTCACTGGGACCCTGCCAGGCAGGGCCTCAGTGCTCATAGTATGTGCCCTGTATGTGTTCCCTGTGTGGTGCCTAACTGTATCACTGAGGCTCTGCTAACCAAAACCTCAGTGTTTATGTTCTCTCTGCTTTTTAAATTTGTCACTGCAGGCTGGTGACTAAATTTACCAATTCTAATTGGCACACTGGTACACCCATATAATTCCCTTGTATATGGTACTGAGGTACCCAGGGTATTGGGGTTCCAGGAGATCCCTATGGGCTGCAGCATTTCTTTTGCCACCCATAGGGAGCTCTGACAATTCTTACACAGGCCTGCCACTGCAGCCTGCGTGAAATAATGTCCACGTTATTTCAGAGCCATTTACCACTGCACATAAGTAACTTATAAGTCACCTATATGTCTAACCTTCACTTAGGGAAGGTTGGGTGCAAAGTTACTTAGTGTATGGGCACCCTGGCACTAGCCAAGGTGCCCTCACATCATTCAGAGCAAATTCCCCGGACTTTGTGAGTGCGGGGACACCATTACACGCGTGCACTATACATAGGTCACTACCTATTTATAGCGTCACAATGGTAACTCCGAACATGGTCATGTAACATGTCTAATATCATGGAATTGTCACCCCAATACCATGATCCCCCTGGTCTCTAGCACAGAACCCAGGTACTGCCAAACTGCCTTTCCGGGGTTTCCACTGCAGCTGCTGCCAACTCCTCAGACAGGTTTCTGCCCTCCTGGGGTCCAGGCAGCCCTGGCCCAGGAAGGCAGAACAAAGGATTTCCTCTGAGAGAGGGTGTTACACCCTCTCCCTTTGGAAATAGGTGTGAGGGCTGGGGAGGAGTAGCCTCCCCCAGCCTCTGGAAATGCTTTGATGGGCACAGATGGTGCCCATCTCTGCGTAAGCCAGTCTACACCGGTTCAGGGATCCCCCAGCTCTGCTCTGGCGCGAAACTGGACAAAGGAAAGGGGAGTGACCACTCCCCTGACCAGTACTTCCCAGGGGAGGTGCCCAGAGCTCCTCCAGTGTGTCCCAGACCTCTGCCATCTTGGAAACAGAGGTGTTGGGGGCACACTGGACTGCTCTGAGTGGCCAGTGCCAGAAGGTGACGTCAGAGACTCTTCTGATAGGCTCTTACCTTTCTTGGTAGCCATTCCTCCTTTCTTGGTAGCCAAACCTCCTTTTCTGGCTATTTAGGGTCTCTGCTTTGGGGAATTCTTCAGATAACGAATGCAAGAGCTCACCAGAGTTCCTCTGCATCTCCCTCTTTGACTTCTACCAAGGATCGACCGCTGACTGCTCCAGGACGCCTGCAAAAATGCAACAAAGTAGCAAGACGTCTACCAGAAACATTCTAGCGCCTAATCCTGCCAGCTTTCTCGACTGTTTCCTGGTTGTGCATGCTCTGGGGGTAGCCTGCCGTCACCCTGCACCAGAAGCACATAAGAAATCTCCCGTGGGTGGATGGAATCTTCCCCCTGCTAACGCAGGCACCAAAAGATTGCATCACTGGTCCTCTGGGTCCCCTCTCATCCTGACGAGCGTGGTCCCTGGAACACAGCAACTCTGTCCAAGTGACTCCCACAGTCAAGTGACTCTTCAGTTCATGTTTGGTGGAGGTAAGTCCTTGCCTCCCCACGCTAGGCTGCAAAGCTGTGCACTGCGTGATTTGCAGCTGCTCCGGCTCCTGTACACTCTTCCAGGATTTCCTTCATGCACAGCCTAGCCTGGGTCCCCAGCACTCCGTCCTGCAGTGCACAACCCTCTGAGTTGGCCTCCAACGTTGTGGGACCCTCCTTTGTAACTTCGCATGGACTCCTGTTCACTCATCTTCTAAGTGCCTGTTGGGGTACTTCTGCGGGTGCTGCCTGCTTCTGTGAGGGCTCTCTGAGTTGCTGAGCGCCCCCTCTGTCTCCTCTTCTAAGGGGCGACATCCTGGTCCTTCCTGGTCCTCAGCAGCACCCAAAAACCTCTACTGCGACCCTTGCAGCTAGCAGGCTTGTTTGCAGTATTTCTGCGTGGGAACACTTTTGCAACCTTCATCGCGACGTGGGACATCTGTCTTCCAAAGGGGAAGTTCCTAGTCCTCTTCGTTCTTGCAGAAATCCAAGCTTCTTCCATCCAGAGGCAGCTTTTTTGCACCTTCATCCAGGGTTTCCTGGGCTCCTGCCCCCCCGGACACTGTCGCGACTATAGGACTTGGTCCCCTTGCCTTGCAGGTCCTCAGGTCCGGAAATCTCTTGTCAGTGCACTGCTGGTGTTTGTTGTTCTTGCAGAATCCCCCTATCACGACTATTGTGCTCTCTTGGGGTAGTAGGTTTACTTTACTCCTACTTTTCAGGGTCTTAGGGTAATTTGGACACCCTGACTGTTTTCTTACAGTCCCAGCGACCCTCTACAAGCTCCCATAGGTCTGGGTCCATTCGTGATTCGCATTCCACTTTTGGAGTATATGGTTTGTGTTGCCCCTATACCTATGCTTGCCTATTGCAACCTATTGTAATTCTACACTGTTTGCATTACTTTTCTGACTCTTACTTACCTATTTGCGGTTTGTGTACATATAACTTGTGTATATTACTTACCTTCTTACTCTGGGTACTCACTGAGATACTTGTTGCATATTGTCCTAAAAATAAAGTACCTTTATTTTTAGTAACTCTGTTTATTGTGTTTTCTTATGATATTGTGCATGTAAGTGGTTTAGTAGGAGCTTTGCATGTCTCCTAGTTCAGCCTAAGCTGCTTTGCCTTAGCTACCTTCTATCAGCCTAAGCTGCTAGAAACACCTCTATTCTACTAGTAAGGGATAACTGGACTTGGCACAAGGTGTAAGTACCTTTGGTACCCACTACAAGCCAGGCCAGCCTCCTACAATAGCACAGATAAGAAGCAGTCAAATTGCACACAAAAGTGTTAACTTTTACAGTAGACTCTGAAAAGTAGATTTCTATGGGCCAGATTTACTAAAAAGAGGCACAGCACGGTGCTGCGCCAAAATTTGCAGTGCCTGGCTACACCACTTTAGAAATGCAGGGATGCACCATATTTACTAAAAATACGGCACACCCCTGTGTTTCCCCCTGCACCAGCGCTAAATTTAGCTACCAACGCAGGCATCCATGCACCATAGCACAAGGGTGTCTGCGTTAAGGGGATTGATTGTTTATGTGCAGGAAGGTGTTCCTTCCTGCACATAAACAATCTAAAATAGCGATTTGGCACTTCTATGTGTGCTGCACAGTGCAGCACACATAGAAGTACCAAAGCGTCATTTTTGAATGATTGTTTATGTGCAGTAAGGGACACCTTCCCTGGACATAAACAATCATTCATGGCCTTTTGCTCTTTCTGTGTTTGCTGCAGAATGTAGCTGTAGGAAAGTACCATCTTGCCTGGCATGTTACCCCCATTTTTACTTGTGTGTCAGTTTGTTTTTGCCTGTCTCACTGGGATCCTGCTAGCCAGGAACCCAGTGCTCATAATTGTGGCCTGAATGTGTGTTCCCTGTGTGGTGCCTAACTGTGTCACTGAGGCTCTTCTAATCAGAACCTCAGTGCTTATGCTCTCTCTGCCTTTAATGCTAGTGACCATTTTGACCAATTCTAATTGGCACACTGGAACACCCTTATAATTCCATAGTTAATGGCACCTAGGTACCCAGGGTATTGGGGTTCCAGGAGATCCATATGGGCTGCAGCATTTCTTTTGCCACCCATAGGGAGCTCAGACAATTCTTACACGCGACTGCCACTGCAGCCTGAGTGAAATAACGTTCACATTATTTCACAGCCATTTTACACTGCACTTCAGTAACTTATAAGTCACCTATATGTCTAACCCTCACTTAGTGAAGGTTAGGTGCAAAGTTACTAATTGTGAGGGCACCCTGGCACTAGCCAAGGTGGCCCCACATATTTCAGGACAATTTCCCCGGACTTTGTGAGTGCGGGGGACACCATTAAACACGTTTCACTACATATAGGTCAATACCTATATGTAGCTTCACAATGGTAACTCCGAATATGGCCATGTAACATGTCTAAGATCATGGAATTGTCCCCCCATGCCAAATCTGGTATTGGGGTGCCAATCCCATGCATCCCCAGGGCTCCAGCATGGACCCCAGGTACTGCCAAACCAGCTCTCTGGGTATTTTACTGCAGCTACCGCTGCTGCCAACCCACAGATAGGCTTCTGCCCTCCTGGGGTCTGGGCAGCCCAGTCCCAGGAAGGCAGAACAAAAGATTCCCTCTGAGAGAGGGTGTTATACCCTCTCCCTTTGGAAATAGGTGTTAAGGGCCTGAGATGAGTAGCCTCTCCTGGCCTCTGGGAATGCTTTCAAGGGCACGGATGCATTCCTTGCATAAACCAGTCTACACCAGTTCAGGGATCCCCCAGCCCCTGCTCTGGCGCGAAAGTGGACAAAGGAAAGGGGAGTGACCACTCCCCTGACCATCACCAGTGTGTCCCAGACCTCTGCCATCTTGAATGCAGAGGTGTGAGGGCACAATGGAGGCCTCTGAGGGGCCAGTGCCAGCAGGTGACATCAGAGACCCCTCCTGATAGGGGCTTACCTGACTAGGTGGCCAATCCTCCTCTGAGGGATATTTAGAGTCTCTCCTGTGGGCTTCTCTTCAGATAACAAATGCAAGAGCTCACCAGAATTCCTCTGCATCTCCCTCTTCGACTTCTGCCAAGGATCGACCACTGACTGCTCCAAGACACCTGCAAAACTGCAACAAAGTAGCAAGAAGACTACAAGCGACATTGTAGCGCCTAATCCTGCCGGCTTTCTCGACTGTTTCCTTGTGGTGCATGCTCTGGGGGCTGTATGCCTTCACCCTGCACTGGAAGCCAAGAAGAAATCTCCAGTGGGTTGACGGAATCTTCCCCCTGATAACGCAGGCACCAAACTTCTGCTTCACAGGTCCTCTGGATCTCCTCTCATCGTGACGAGCATGGTCCCTGGAACACAGGAGCTGGATCCAAGTGACCCCGACATTCCAGTGGTCCATCTGTCCAAATTTGGTAGAGGTAAGTCCGTGTCTCCCCACGCCAGACAGTAATCCTGTTTACTGCGTGAACTGCAGCTGCTAGGGCTTCTGTGGACTTTTGCAAGGAATCCTTCATGACCAGCACAGCCCAGGTCCCCAGTACTCCGTCCTGCATTGCTCAACTCGTTGAGTTGACCGCCGGCTTCGTGGGACCCTCCATTGTAGTGTTGAGAAGACCACTGTGCTCAGTTTTCTTGAACCCGTGTTCAAGTACTTCTGCGGATGCTGCCTGCTTCTGCATGGGCTCTCTGTATTGCTGGGCGCCCCCTCTGTCTTCTCTTCCAAGTGGCAACCTCCTGGTCCTTCCAGGGGCCAGGCAGCACCCTTTTTCTTCAACTATGCATGGAAACAACTCTGCATCCTCCAGCACCCCCTGCTGTGCAAATGAGAAGTTCCTGGCATCTTCCGTTGTTGCAGAATCTTCAGCTTCTTCCACCTATTGGCAGCCATTTTGCGCCTTCATCCGGGGTTTAGTGGGCTCCTGCCCCCTCTGGACACTTTCGTGACTCTTGGACTTGGTCCCCTTCCTTTGCAGGTCCTTAGGTCCAAGAATCCGTCTTCAGTGCTTTGCAGTCTGTTGTGGTCTTTGCAGAATCTCCTATCACGATTTTAGTGTGTTTCTGGGGAAGTAGGGTAACTTTACTCCTACTTTTCAGGGTCTTGGGGTGGGGTATCTTGGACACCCTTAGTGTTTTCTTACACTCCCAGCGACCCCCTACACACTACAGTAGGCATGGGGTCCCTAAGTGGTTCGCATTCCACTTTCTTAGTATATGGTTTGTGTTGCCTCTAGGTCTATTGCATCCTGTTGTATTCTACAGTGTTTGCACTACTTTTCTAACTGTTTATTACCTGATTTTGGTTGTGGTATAGTAGGGGCTTTGCATGTCTCCTAGTTCAGTCTAAGCTGCTCTGCTATAGCTACCTTTATCAGCCTAAGCTGCTAGAACACTACTGATCTACTAATAAGGTATAACTGGACCTGGCACAAAGTGTAAGTACCATCAGGTACCCACTATAAGCCAGGTCAGCCTCCTACAGTAGCACACATGGAAATCCCAAAAACGAGGAGGATTAAAAGTATTCCTCCCCATTGTGCTATGCTAACGCCACCCGTGGGGTGGCATTAGTTTTTGACTCTGCCACAGATATCTGCCTTCTTGTAAATCAGGGGCAGCGTCAAAAGCAATGGGTGTTGCGGTGGAATGCCCACAGCAACACCCATTTCACACCCCTCTGACACGGAAAACTGCATCGAAGGGGCCCATGTTTACAAGGTGGCGCTAAGCCACAAAAAAGTGAAGTAGCGCTGCCTTGTAAACGTGGTGCTCTGCACAGCGCCACTGGAGCGTCACAAAAAGTGACACTGCGGTGTCGCTAGGGTCATGTAAATGTGGCCCTATATCTTTCCAGTAGGATAGGAAGTTGAGATGAGCCAGCTATCTTGAGGTAGACGATTCAAGGACCTTGAATCTCCACAGGAAGCACTTTATTCAGAGATTTGTTTTTGCACGCTATTTGTCTGACTTACGTGGTGAGGGCCAGCTTCATGGAAGGCAGTTTGTTGATCCAGATATTTGGGGGCTATACCAGTAAGGTTGGGGATCCCTTTTTCTGCACAGAAATGTGAAGGGCTTACTGGGAAGCACTCTTGTTATTATTAACTAGCTGTTGAGAGTGGAAAGGTTCGGCAAGGACTACTGCAGGACTGGAGAAATAAGTTGATTTTTGACAGTGAAGGCGGTGTTTCTGAAACTTCAGTCAAATGTTGCTACTAGGGCCATTCCACTGGGACAGCTATTTGTAAGGCAGCTTATAAGGGTACCATGATCCTGAAGCATCAGCGTCACTCCACCACGTTCACTTATAAAATGATGGGCAGTTGGAAGGTATGGGATGTGAGTGAATGTATGTTTTCATATTTAATTCTCACAAATCTAGCTCGGTATCATTGATTCCAATAATTAGCCAATTTGTGATTTTGCACACCAATCACAAAGAGAAAACAGAAGATGAAGTTCTATCTGTTTAGTGCCATGGTGAGTGGATGGAGTAGGTGCCCTCTTATCAATAATAAGTGAGATGGTCCTTGAAAAGATGTTTCTTCTGCTCATTGGGGGAAGCTTGCAATGTGAGGTGTGTTGTTCTAGATTTCAGGTGTGTAACTGGCAAAGGCTTGCCCTGGGTATTTTCTTTATTTCATTTTTAAGTCACATTTAGACGGCAGGCTGTACCATTGTGCTTTTTTGTTACTTTAAGCCATGCTGTTGTACAACATGGCTTAAAAAACTTTGACAAAGCCAATAGCTGCCTCGTAGAGGATGCTGATTGGCTTTGCCAATGCTTGTTTCACTTGTAGTCTGTCAATGTCTCCCTTGCCTCGTTCTTTACCACTCCGATGAAATGTGAGGAAGCATGGTGGATGTTCTTCAGTGAAGTCAAGATTTGTTCATGTTCGATTTTAATGCTGTGTATCCCGCGAGGGAATTTAGGGCCAGATGTAATAAAGAAGCATTTTGCGAGTTGCAAATAGCGAGTCTTAGCGACTCGCTATTTGCAACTCGCAAAATGTCATGCAGAACGGTGTCTCAGACACCGTCTGCGAGTCGGTATGGGGTCGCAATGACCCACCTCATTAATATTAATGAGGTGGGTCGCAAATTGCGGCCCCATACCGACTATGGGCACTCGCAAACATGGAGGCCTGCTGTAGTCAGCAGACCTCCGTGTTCGTGACTGCTTTAAATAAAGCAGTTTTTTTTTTTTAAGTGTAGCCCGTTTTCCTTAAAGGAAAACGAGCTGCACTTAAAAAAAAAACGAAACCTTTAGTTTCGGTATTTTTTCAGGGCAGGGAGTGGTCCCTTGGACCACTCCCTGCCCTGAAAAAATGTTTTTGGGTCCAGTCACAAACTGGAAGGGGTCCCATGGGGACCCCTTCCAATTTGCGAGTGGGTTACCATCCACTTGAAGTGGATGGTAACTGCAACACCATTTGCGACCGCATATGCGGTCGCAAATGGTATTGCATACCACTAGGAATCGCAAATAGGAAGGGAACACCCCTTCCTATTTGCGATTCTGAAATGCATTTTGCAAGTCGGTCCGACTCGCAGAATGCATTTCTGCATAGGAAAATGCAATTTGCAACTCGCAAACGGCAGTTTTTGCCGTTTGCGAGTTGCAAATCCTTTCCTACATCTGGCCCTTAGTTCTTCCCTGGGGGTGCTTACATTGTCACAAAGCATCAGGATACTTGTATTTTGGTGCAATTTTGGCCAAGAATGGTGTGCAATGTGAAGACTGGGTTGATGGAAAGACAAATATCCGAGGCTTAATATTCAATTTCTGGAACCTGTTTGCCCGTCAAAATGCTTTCAGTTATAACCACTGGTCAATGTTTCAGTTGCAGAATCAGTGTTCTGCAGACTGCCCATTCATATTGACAATAGTAAGTTATTTGATGCTGCAATGCCTATAACATATGTACGGTTTTTGGTTTGATTTGTACAAGAACATAGAAGGTAAGTTGTTGAGTTCTTTCCTTGCATCTCTTGGAAATATACGAGCCCCATCCCAGAATAAGCAACAGTCTCTGTTACAGAACATGGCTACTCCAAGTGTAAGTATAAGTCTGAATTCCGATTGTACTGAATGTGGCAGTGGCTAAAGTTTTGTTCGATAACTATATAGAGACAGATCTCAATTTTTTATGAAAATAATGAGGAATGGTTTGGATCAAAAATATAAAGGTGGTATGCAAAAGAATGAGAGGACGTTTCATTTCCAATCCTGGGTCTCCTTTAGAAATAGTGGGCTCACTGAGGGAAGTTATCACTTCAGTTCATAGAACACACTATTTGCAGGTACTTTCCATCGGGCTTTCTTCACAGCAATGACAGTGAGCTGGTTGGGTGAAGAACAGGAACAGCAGCACAGTAGCTCAGAAAGAATGATGTCTGTTTGAGGTTGACAGGATGAATTACAAGACACCATTTAAAAAATGGATCAGAATTGTTAAAATAAGCATTCAACCCCCAAGGTCAATAGTAGAGATCGAGCTGTCCAGCTGAGGCAACAACACAGTTTTGGAAGGTAATACCAAAATACATGAATGGCTTTTGGTGCATTTAGATGCTTGCTGATGTCAATACCCCAGCTCAGTAGAGCACTCAAGGCAGCAGTGGTAAAGGGTGGTTTTGGTCACAGTCCTTTTGGCACTAACTCTTTCAGGACTGGAGTGGTGTTGGTGCCTGAGGGAGCAGCAACATCTGGATATGGCATCATCAAGAAGGTGCACAAATGTATGTAATCTCCAAACTTTGCAAACACCCGTACAGTGTCTTTACAAGTTCAAAACTGCCCTGTCTGCAAATGTGGGCCACTTTTTTAGGTGTCTGGTTTGCTAATGAGGGCCACTTAAACTTTGGTGCACAGGCCTATTTTCTGTCCCAGTCTGACCCCCGGATTGGGACTTGAAGGTCAACGTTCTTTAGGTGCTATGCACATCCCCTACTTGAGCTACTGCAGGAATACCTTTAACTGGCACTTCTCTAAGTTTCTGCGATATTGACAGTGACTAATAATACATTTAGGGGGCCATAGGATTCTTCACCCAATCCTTCTTTGCATAGGTCAGTTCTCCCATGAGGAGCATGCAGCTGTAGGAACATGTTTAGGTTTGATGGGGCACTGTAAACGCATAATAAGAAATTGAAAAATCTTGGATTTTCTTTCTTAATGGGTTTTCTTTCTAAAGGGCATTTACATGAAGGAGCAAAATAGTACAATTTTGCAATCAAAATTCGTTTTTTGTCCAACTCTGCAGCAGGCAAAGATGTAGTCAAGCCCATCTTGGTGGTGTGAGGTAAATAAGTCTGTTAAAGTTACTGTGGACTAGTTAGTGAGGAGATTTTGCAAGCCCGTCGCTGGTGGAGTGCCATCAAGCCAGAGGGGTGGGCAGCAGGAGGAGTTAGAGTTAGTTTGCTGGTACTAGATAAGTCACTTGGTAGTACCAATGTTACTGGGAATCGGGCATTGGCTAATGATAGGTCTAGAACCATACACTTAATATAGGGAATGCAGCATCTGGAAGTGGCATCCCGGCAGTTGGTGACTGCCAGGGGTGAGTGCCAGATGTGCCATTTGTTTTCCTGGCCCCTTAGACAACCAGCCTCCCTGAGTTCACCCTAAAGTAACCGATACCTTGAAGGATTTTCCTATAATATATTGAATTTGCAGTCTTATTTAGATAATTCTATGGTTACTTGCAGCTTCGTTTATACCCAGCTTCGAACACTGTCAGTGGCTCAAAGCAAAATGATGCTCCCCCACTTGCAGAATGTGATGAGTGGCCCCTAGTTTCCCCATATCTCAAAGCATCCACTGGCCTTGGGATGAATGGGGCCCCCCTTGAAGTGTTGGGGCCTGCGGAGGGTTGGCGCCCCTCTGTGCCGCTGGGACTGCAGGGGGCTGCGTAATACCCTTGGACGCTGCGTCTTCTTTGCTTCAGTCATCTGATTATTGTGTATGTCAGTTATTGCCTGCAATTGTACACTTCAGGAGCCAAGGTCTGGCAGGAGGTCACCATCCGTTCCTCCCACCCCAACGCTGATCATTCAGCGGAGTGCAGAGTACAATCGCTCATTTTTATCTCTAGGTTACAGTAAGAAGAAAGTCCTGCTCTTTGGGCGACAAGGGTTGGAAAGAAAATGTTCTCCTTCAGCCACCGGCTCCATTTTAAGAGTGAATCTGGACTGCTTCAGAGGAACATGTTTCACTGTCTAGTTGCTCCAATGTAGTACATCCAAGTACCTGGATGGCGTTGCCCTGTAGCGCGCGGGTGAATTGCTCTGTTATTTTTGTTGTTTTTCAGTGTTACAAAAACATAGCACTCTACCATCAAAGGTTACAGGAAGTACCCATCAGCTGCCTGTCCAAGCACACCACCTAATCAGGGTAGTTCATCTCTGTAGATCCGCTAAGGGAAGAGGAGGGGCTGACTCCATCAGCGCCCTCGGATATCCATCCACTTTATGCGAGGGGCGGCCAGGGGCGGTGCGCGTGAGGTCATGCTGCAGCCTCTAAGAGAGCTTTGTGCTCGGAGGACACCGAGGTTGCGGCTGTCAGTCTGCGAGTTGTCAAGAGATACAAATCATGCAAAGACCTTTAACAAATGGAATCCACACCGCCCCACTTCAAGTTAATCACCCAAAGATATCTTGCCCAAAAGGTGTGTAAAGTTTATTCATAGCACTATTCACCGGCAGGGTGCAGGTGGAGGTACCATTGGTGCAGATGGTGCAGTGGCGCGGGGGCCCAGTGCCCCGAGGACACTTTAACCTGCCGTAGATACTCCCCCACAGCAGTCAAAGCGCAATTTTCCTTGCTTGCTCCAGGGCCCATTCATCCTTGCTACCCTACTGTCGGGATGCCTGCTGTTAGCAACCAAGTTAAACTGAAACAATCCAGTACAGGAATGTGATAAAAAGAAATCGTTCACACCAATTAATAAACTGTAAATAATACAATGTGCGCTGACTTATCCTTTTGTCAACATATCCTTCCAGTCCCATTTCCACCAGCACAGACTCTTGCTGTCGCTAAATTGACAATAATGCATTTCTTTGGAAATTAGGACTTAAAGATAAGAAACGAAGACAGGTGATCAAGAAAAAGGGCTTAAACGATAAATCTTGACTTACCAACTGTTAGTGACTCTTGCCTACTTAAAGGAAAGGAAACAGTGATGGCCACTCCAGAAGCACAGAAACACCTATAGTAACACAAGCTGAAGCTAAATGTAATTGAGCAAGTGCAACCATCAAAGTGTACTTATGAAATGCCATTGACAAGCCGTACTTAGAAGAGGTACATCTTGCAAGCACACAACACAGAAAAGTAACTAAACCCAAAGAAAGACTATATGACCAACAGTATAGAAGAGCATAGAGGTCAAAGGGGTGAACAAATTGCATTACCGCCACCAGAGAAAGTGAGAAGACACATGCTCTATAGTAGTAACAGTGAATCAAGAACAAGCATTTGCAATACAATGGGTCTCACATTTGCTCGAGTTAGAGCTATTAGGGTTGTAAATTCCTAACTGGCCTTTTCTTGCCACATAAATTGTAAATGAAAAGTAAAACAGTTTCAGATATACGAGCCGACTGTCGCCAAGAGCTTGAAGGAGACACAGGAAAGGAAACAGAAGTTCGCTCGCTTTAGGTTCAGCCACTTGACTTCACACATTTCTGTGTAATCATTCGATATGTGTATTTGTAAAATCTAGAAAAGCACCACCTCTGTAATCACTTATATCACAGTATAGTCAGGTGATGCCCAGCACCATTTCTATAATTGCATCACTCTACTATGTGCACGAAATGGCAGCACTTTTATGTCAGCTGAAAAAGTACATCTGTATGCGTAGCCCAAAGGTTTATGCACACTCGACAGCACTACGAGTAAGCATGTAGCGCCATGAGTGACAACTTGTTTTTAAATAGCACTTTGTACCACAGTGCTAAGCACCATTAGGAACTGTATGGTAATCCTTTAATTGACATTGAAAGGATGAAAGGCTGAAGTGACCTTGTTCAGGGGCGTAGGAGACAATACATTTCTGGGGGGGACAGGGACAGCCTTGGGGACTTTCAATCAGCCCTCTACAAATTGCTCGTTGTTTACGAACTGCAGGCTCCGATAAATATACACAATCATATATATTGGAAGTGAAATAGGGAGAAAGGAAGGCATGTTTTCACAGTCTGAAAGTATCTTTAATTGTTATTTACATTCACAAAGTAATTAGCTAAAATGTGAAAATAACAGGTTGATTAACCTTGCATCTTCATGCACCAAGCAAATAAAGGTAGGAGGGTAAAAAGGAAGAACATACCCTTTGCGCCCCACACCCACCATGCTCTTCGCCTCATGCCAATTGGAACCGCACTGGAGATATCAAAAGCGATTACGTACAAGAGTTGTAAACTGTGCTCGGAAACCATAGTTCTAATAACACTTCTGCTCCTTTGTGTGATCTTGGGCAGCTCAGCTCCACATCAGTCATAACTAGAAGCATTTCAACTGAAGACGCTCTTAGAGTTACAGGCTTTATGAACATGGATTGTCTAATCTCTGTATAAACTGCAGTCACTAATTTCTCTAGAAACGGCTGTTTGTGATGCACCAAGTCACTGCGTGTAAAGAAAAGACATTCACTGATTATAAAGAAAAGACATCGGAAAATGACTATGATAGGGTTGTTACAGTCCAGTTCTGACATTACAATGCCTTCTGCCAGAGCTAGCAGCCAAGGTAAAAGGCAGACCAGGTCACAGAGCATAATTAATGCAGCTGTTTAAAGCAAAAAATGGAATGTTGCTTTTCTTTCTTCTGCTCTACTTTCATAGCTTTGAATGTCAGAAGCTATGCACTAAGGTTTTAAGTGGTTTGTGGGAAAGTTGGTGGTGTGACCATGTATTAGATGGGGTAAAATACCCCCTGCGTACATAAAGATATTGCAAGTCACCTTGAAGTTCATACCTTATAAACAAGCATTGGCAAAGGGAATAGGTCTCGCCTATGCAAGTTCTATTGCCTTTGCCAATGTGTTTTAGCCATGCTGTACACTAGTGAGACTACTATTCAGCATGGCTCAAAGTTAATGGCATAAAGGAGAATGATGTGTCATCGACTGGTGTGGTGTAGTGTCATGGAGTAAGTAGGGTGTCCTAAAATGGAGCAGTAAACTAACTTTAAAGGAACAGGGGTCCCTTGAATAAAATGCAACACCACTCCCATAAACAATGATATTAAAGTAGTATGCAAATGGATTGTTTCATACATTTATTCAATCACAATATAAAAGATCAAATGTAGTGGGAAAACATCAACAGGGGAAATCGAGAAAGACTGGTATTCGGGCATTACACAAGTTATCTGGATGACCCAATGTCACCAATTACAAGAAAAATGTAAAAAGTAACCTATATAGTACAGTGGTTTAGAGGAGGCTGGCCTGGTTTGTATTGGGTACCTATGGTACTTACACCTTATACCAGGTCCAGTTATCCCTTATTAGTGAAATGTAGGGAGTGTCTAGAAGCCAGGCTCTTTAGGGGTAGCTGTAGCCAAGGCTTATCTAGGAGACGTGCAAAGCTCATGCAATACCACTGTAGTCACACAGCACTCACACACATGAAAGAAAATACTCAGTGTTACAAAAATAAAGGTACTTTATTTTAGTGACACAAATGCCAAAAATACCATAGAGACTATACTCCCTTAGGAGGTAAGTAATACACCAATTATATACACTAGTATGCAGCAATAGCAATAAAAAGTTAGAAAAGTGCAATTAGTGAAAATCACAATGGTTAGAAATGGGCCTAGGGTAAACACAAACCATATACTAAGAAAGTAGAATGCAAATGTCGGTTTCCCACCTAGACAAGTGTGGTGTGTAGAGGGGCGCTGGGAGTATTAGAAAACACCAAAGGTAAGTAATAGAACCCACCTCAGAGCCCAGGAAAGCAGGAGTAAATGACAGTAACTTTCCTAGAACACACAAGAACACGAGAAAGAAGATAATGCAAGAACCAGAAGATACTTGAAGACACAAAGGGTAGATTCCTGGACCTAAAGACCTGTGGAAGAATGGGACTAGGTCCAAGAAGCACAGAAGAGTCCAGGGAGGACAGGAGCCCCTGCTAACCCGAATCAAGGTGCAAAAGAAGAACCACTGGTGAAGAACAACAGTCAGTACTGCACCCAAGAAGATGGATGCGGGTTCCTCGTTGGTGCAGATGATATCCCACACCGGATGGATGATTGCAGTCTGGTTGCGTCGCTGGATTCTGCCAACAAACCTTGGCACACGCAAAGCTCACGGTTAGCGGAAAATGGCACTGCCTGGGACCAGGAGGGACCTGGTGGACTCTACCCAGGAGGAGGAGTCAGATGGGGCTCTCAGCAACTCAGAGAGTCCACAGAAGACCAGCCAGTGCACACAGGAGTCCTCCAGCACAGGGACAAAGGAGTTGCAAAAGGAGGCCCACGCAGCACAAAAACAAAGGATCCCACACCGCCAGAGAACCGCTCAGGAAGCTGTGCATTGCCGGAAGGAGTGCTGGGGGCCAGAATTACATTGTGCACAAAGAATTTCATAGAAGGATGCCAACAAGCCTTGGCAACTGAAAAACACGTGGTGAACAGGGTTACTGTCTTGCGTGGGAAGGCAAGCTCTTACCTCCACCAAAGTTGGACAGTAGGACGTCAGGACCATCGGGACCACTTCAGTCCACCACCCGTGATGTAGGATCCATGCAACTCAACAGGAGAGGGGACCCAAGCAGATGGTCGTCTTGAAGAGAGGTGCCTGCTGAAGCAGGGGAGTGACTCCTTCACTCCAAGGGAGATTTGTTCATTCTTCTGGTGCAGGCTGAAGACAGGCTGTCCTCTGAGGATGCACGACCAGGAAACAGTTGCATATGCTGGCAAGAGCTGAAGATACAATGTTGCAGAAGTCGTCTATGCTTCGTTGTTGCAGTTTGTGGAGTTCATGGAGGGTCCAGATGCAGTTTCTTCGGTGAGAAGGTGAAGTAAAGGATGCAGAGGATTCCTGGTGGAGTCTTGCAATCCGAATCTGAAGAACCTCCCAAAGGAGAGCCCCTAAATAGCCATGAAAGGGGGATTGGTCAGCTAAACAGGTAAGCACCTATCAGGGGACGGCTCAGACACCACCTGCTGGCGCTGCCCACTCAGATGCTCCCAGAGTATGCTGCCAACTTGGAATCCATGATGGCAAAACACAGGGACCCTCTGGAGGAGCTATGAGCACCACACCTGGGGTGGTGATGGACAGGGGAGTGGTCACTCCCCTTTCCTTTGTCCAGTTTCGTGCCAGAGCAGGGACCGGGGGTACCTGAACCGGTGTAGACTGGATTATGCAAGGAGGGCACCAAATGTGCCCTTCAAAGCATTTCCAGTGGCCTGGGGAAGGAAGCTACCCCTCCCAAGCCTGTAACTCCTATTTCCAAAGGGAGAGGGTGTAACACCCCTCTCCCAAAGGAAATCCTTTGTTCTGCCTTCATGGGCTTGAGCTTCTCAAGCAACAGGAGGGCAACAACCTGTCTGAGAGGTGGCAGCAGCTGGGCCTGCCTGGAAAACCTCAGAAGGCTGGAATGGCAATACTGGGGGTCCTCTAAGGAGCCCCCAGAGTGCATAAAATCATACAACCAATGCTTGCAAAAGCCTTGGGTTATGATTCCAACATGTTTGATACTAAACATACTTATGTTCCGAGTTACCATTATGTAGCTGGGAATAGGTAGTGACCTATTTCAAGTACATGTGTAAAATGGCATCCCGCACTCAGGAAGTCTGGGAAAATGGTCCTGGAGGTCGTGGGGGCACCTCTGCTAGTGCAGGGGTGCCCTCACACACAGTTACTCTGCACCCTGCCCTCAGGGCTGGAGGGCCTGCTATAGGGGTGACTTATAAGTGACCTGGTGCAGTGCAACTGGCAGTGAAAGGGTGCATGCACCTTTTCACGCAGGCTGCAATAGCAGTCCTGCAGAAGCCTTTGCATGGGCTCCCTATGGGTGGCAAAAGAAATGCTGCAGCCCATATGGATCTCCTGGAACCCCAATGCCCTGGGTACCTAAGTACCATATACTAGGGACTTATAAGGGGGCACCAATATGCCAATTTTGGGTGAAATACTGGGTTACCAGTATGCAAAAACCATAATTTAAGGGAGAGAGCATAACTACTGGGGTCCTGATTAGCAGGATCCCAGTAGACACACGCAAACACACTGGCAAACAGGCCAAATGTGGGGGTAATCAAGCTAGAAAGAGGCTACTTTCCTACAAGGTTAGCATCCACAACAATGATTTACAAGCTTTTATACACCGACTTTTACATGAATGACTCAAATAGTGAATCAAGAAGTTATTAGCTCATAGTACCTATGCTAATGCCAACTTATGTACAATATCACAAATTCAAGTCAAGGTACTTTGGCCGACAATATTTTGATCCCCTAGACAAGTATCAGGACCATCCTAAGCCTTCGTTAAGCTTGAGTTAAAAGGGTTACAGAGTGCTTGTAACCATAACGGCGAAGATAAATCGGACTCACGTCTCATATGAGTGAGAAGGCAATCAATGGAGATCTGAATCTCTAATCAAGCCCCAATGCCATAAAGTAGTATTAGAGTGGAGTAGTGTCACAGTGTAATAGAGTGTCATAGAGTGGAGTGGCAGAGTGTCGTAGAGTGGAAAGGCATAAAGAAGAGTGAACTGGAGTAGAGTGAAGTAAAGTAACGTGAACTAGCATAGAGAAAGTTGGGTAGAGTGTCGTTGAGCACAGTACATTGTTGTATATTGGAGTGGCGTAGAGGGTTGTGCAGTGGCATTGAGCAGAGTATCATAGATTGAAGTGGCATAGAGTGGTATGGAGTGGCATACAGTGGAGTAAAGTGGAATGGAGTGGCGTATAGGGAGTTGTGTAGGGAGTTACAGAGTGGAGAAATTGTTAGAGTTTAATGGAATAGAGTGTCAGAGTCTAATATCATGGAGTGTAATGTCATAATGAAGTGTCATAGAGTGGAGTTGGGTGGTCTAGAGTGAAGTGGCATAGAGTACAGTGGTGCAAACTAAATTGGTGTAGAGTGTAGTGGTATAGAGTGCATTGGTTTTGAGTAAAGTGGTGTAGAGTGCATTGGCGAATACTGCACTGGTTTAGCGTACAGTGCAGTAGTGTGGAGTGGTGAAGAGTAGAGGGGAGCACAGAATAGATTGCAGTGGTTCAGAGTACTGTGTCATAGAGTGATGCGGTGCATGGTAGAGTGGAGTGGTGCAAGGTAGAGTAGACTAGTGTAGAGTGCAGTGGTGGAGTGCAGTGATGCTGAGTAGAGTGGCATAGAGTGTAGTGGCATATAGTACGATGGTGTAGAGTGCAGTAGAGTGGCATATAGCTGAGCGGTGCAGAGTAGAGTGCCGTGGTGCAGAGTAGAGAGGTGTCGCGCCGCGCGGTGCGGCGCGAGCCGAGAGCTCGACTTCTGCCGGGCGTTCGGCTCGGGCTGCGCACCGCGTTATTAAGACGCGGCGCGCCCCCAGCCTCTCCTGCGCGTTTCGAGGCCCCAGATTTGCTTGGGGCCTCGTTCTTCCTTCTGCCTTTCGCTGTCCCAGGGGTCTCTGAACCCTCTTACCTATTTTTCTTCGTTTCTTTGTCCTTCTTCTTTTTGCAGTCTGTTGTGTGCCTTTCTTTATGTTTTTTCCTCCTTCCCAGATTCCTGTGCTTTCCCAGCATTCCTTGTTCCCTATTCTCTATGGTTCCTCTACTATTCTGTTCTATGTATTGTTTCCCTATCTAAGATGGTGTCCTTTTACTTCCTGTGGGTCACTTCCTGTTTTTTGGTATATAAGGGCTGTGTTTTTCCTCTTTCCTTGCGCTGCAACACTTTCTGCTCAGTTAGTGTCTTCGCTCCTGATTTCCTTGCCTTTTGGTTTTGGATTCAGCATTCTGTGTTTTCTGATTTTTGCTCCTTGTGGATTCCTGTTTGTTTGTTCTTGTTTTTCTCCAGGAGTCTTCCTGTTTGGAGGTTTTTTCCCCTTTTTAAAGGTTTTTTTCCCTCTGGCGCTACTTTCTGAAGGGCACGGTCTGTTCTTGGTGTCTCCATTGCCTACAGCACCGTGGCTACCAGAAAGAGTCGCCCCTTTTTGGGCCAAAGCCGAACATTGAAGATTCACGCCACCAGATCTGCAAATTCCAGGCGCAAGCAGCACGTGAGTCGTGACAGATTGCAGCGCCCAACCATTCCGACGTCCTCAAACACCATGGATAATACAGTGGCGGCTGCTGCAGATCCGGAGCAATCTCTGTTGACCACGATTCAGCAACAAGCCCAGGAATTGCAACAACTACGTAATGAAAATGCTGCGTTACGACAGGTTTTGGCCCTCCGCACCAGTGATGTTCCGACAATCTCCGCTTCTACCCCTTGTTTCTCTGGTGAACCAACCAAGCTTCGCGAGTTCTTGGATGCTTTAACGGTGTATTTCGCCTTCCGACCTACTCAATTCTCCCACGACAGGACCAAGGTGGGTTATCTTATCAGTGCCTTATCCGGTCCAGCCTTGGCCTGGGCAACCCCGATGGTGTCCTCCAACGACCCTGTATTGTCAGACTATTCCGCCTTTGTGAGTCGCTTCAAACAGATGTTTAGTCGTCCTGGATTGGAAGCCTCCGCTGAAGAAGCCTTGTGCGACATCCAACAAGGCTCCCAAGACGTCCTGCAATATATAACCCGTTTTCGTCAGCTGGCGGCAGAGACCACTTGGGTGGAACGTACTCTGGTAACATTATTTCGTAGAGGACTCAAAGAAGAAATAAAGGATGAACTAGTGCATTCTACCAGAGCGGAAGATCTTCGTGGCCTGATGGATCAAGCACTGTCCATCGAATATCGTCTTCAGGAACGGAGATCGGAGAAGAAAAGGAGTAGAGGGTTTGCCCAGCCAAGTAGCTCACGTGCTTACCTGCAGCGTTCCGAGGAACCTCGCACTCCTGCTAGAGACATCGAAGGGGAACCCATGCAGGTGGATACTACCCGAGGTCCGCTCTCTGCTAGTGAACGAGAAGACAGACGCAAGAGAGGGTTGTGCCTGTATTGTGGTTCTGCTGGTCACATGCTCCGTACCTGTCCAGTACGTCCGTCCAGGCCTTCGGGAAACGCCACCTCCCGTCCTCTGTAAGAAGGGAGGGGACGGGATCTACAGCTATACCTTCCATCAGCTCCTTTAATGACAATACAACTGCCTTGTTCATCTTTCCGGTCCTGTTACAACTTCCTGACGGTCGTCAAGAAAAGACTATGGCATTACTAGATTGTGGTGCTAGTGGTATATACATGGACAAGACGTGGGCTGCTGCTAACCTAGTTCCTACTCAAGCAAAAGAAGTACCCGAACAGGTACACACTGTGGATGGATCTTTGATATCCTCTGGTCCTGTAGACACCACTACCCTGATGTTAAGTCTACAGGTGGGAAACCATCAAGAACACATCTCCTTCGATCTTATTACGTCCCCTAACCATACCATCATTCTTGGAATTCCGTGGCTCATCAGACATAACCCATATATAAATTGGGTTACCCGGACAGTCTCTTTGTCTTCGCAATTTTGTCATGAGAACTGTTTTACTTCCGACAAGTATTGGTCTCCGAAAAGATCCTTAGCTACTGAAGGTGCCACTGGTATGTCCATTAATACGGTCCAAGGGATCCCAGACCACTATTTGGAGTTTCAGGATGTTTTCCAAAAACCGTCAAAACCTGTGCTACCTCCACATCGAGAATATGATTGTGCAATTCCATTGGAACCCGGCACAATTGTTCCTTTTGGGAGGATGTACTCCCTCACGGAACCCGAAAAGGAAGTTCTAAAGGAGTATCTGGACGAAAATATACAGAGTGGTCTTATTGTTCCATCGTCGTCTCCGGCTGGGGCCCCTCTCTTTTTTGTGCCCAAGAAGACTAAGGATCTTCGTCCGTGCCTGGATTTTCGAGGTCTGAATAAAATTACCATTAAAGATCGTTATCCTTTGCCTCTCATCAGGGACATACTGGAAGCAATCAGAGGGGCCCAACGTTTTACTAAATTGGATTTACGAGGAGCCTACCACCTTTTACGCATAAGAGAAGGCGACGAATGGAAGACAGCATTCAGGACCCCATTTGGCCATTTTGAATATAGGGTTATGCCGTTTGGTCTTACTAACGCCCCCGCAATCTTCCAGAGATTTATGGACTCAGTGTTTTCAGACCTACTGAATCAGACAGTCGTGATCTACCTAGACGACATTCTTATTTATTCTAGAAATCCTGAACTCCATACTTCCCATGTTAAACAAGTTCTTCAAAGACTTCGTGATCATCAACTATTTTGCAAACCAGAGAAATGTGAGTTCGACATGACGGAAGTCAAATATCTGGGCTATCATTTAAGTCCCACCGGCATAGCTATGGATCAAGAAAAGGTACAAGCTATCCTAGAGTGGCCTTCTCCTTCTACCATAAAAGAAACACAATGTTTCCTAGGTTTAGCAAACTTCTATCGACAATTCATTCTAGACTTTGCCAGTCAGACTAGCCACATAACTCACACCTTAAAGAAGGACAATTTAAAGAAGGGGTTTGTCTGGACTGAGGCTGCTGAAGCAGCCTTTCAAAGCTTAAAGAGAGCCTTCACCCAAGCCCCCATCTTAAGACATCCAGATACCACCAAGCAATTTATAGTAGTAACCGATGCTTCTGAGAGAGCCATCGGAGCTGTCTTACTCCAACGACAAGAGGATGATGGCCTTGAACATCCTGTTTTCTATTTGTCTCATATCCTTTCCACAGCTGAACAACATTATTCCGCACTTGAAAGGGAATTATTGGCTCTGAAAACAGCCTGCCTTGAGTGGAGACAGTTTCTGATGGGTTCCAAGGAACCATTTGAGGTGAGGACAGACCACCGTAATTTACAATGTTTAAGAAATTTTGTATGCCAGAATAGTCGTCAGGCCCGCTGGGCCTTTTTCTTCAGTCAGTACGATTTTTATATTACATATATTCCAGGATCTCAAAACATTCTGGCTGATGCTCTGTCTCGCCGATATCCAGAGTGTTCTCCTTCCTCATCCCAGTATCTTCTAGAACCCAGTAAGATCATTGGAGTGGCTCAGTCTTTCCTGGAAGAAGTACAACAAGAATACGCCAACCTATCGGACCATGACATAGAAGAACTAAGACCATTATTGTACAAGAAACAAGGATATTTTTATTACCAAGACCTGATATTCCTCCCTACAAACAAGGTGCAAAAGAAAGCATTACAAATGTGCCATGATTCCCCTGTAGCTGGTCACAGAGGCATCAAAGCCACACAAGAACTACTTTCACGATTTTTCTGGTGGCCTACCTGGAAACTGGATGTGGAAAAATACGTTCAGGCCTGTCCCATATGTGCCCAAGTCAAAATACCTCACACCAGACCGGCAGGATTACTACAGCCTTTGCCTGTTCCATCGGCCCCATGGCATACTATCTCTACTGATTTTATGTGTTCGCTCCCACCATCAGCAGGAAACCGGGTTATCATGGTCACAGTGGATTCTTTCACAAAGATGGCTCATTTCACTGGCCTAAAAAAGCTGCCTACTTCTCAAGAACTAAGTCAAATATTCATAGATCATGTCTTCCGTCTCCATGGACTTCCACATACCATAATATCTGATAGAGGACCTCAGTACATCTCCCGATTTTGGAAGCATTTTTGTAAAACCCTGAATATAAATAGAGCCTTGTCTTCAGGGTTCCATCCTCAGACCAACGGACAGACTGAGCGTCTGAACCAAGGACTAGAGCAATATCTTCGATGCTTTTGCAATTCTACCCAAAGTAACTGGAGCACTTACCTCTCTTTAGCTGAGTTTTCCTACAATAACTCAGTCCATAGTGCCTCCAAGGTCACTCCCTTTTTCTGTTCCTATGGTTTTCATCCTACCTCTTTCCCTACTTCTCCACAATCCAACTCTCCTCTACCTGCTATTAACTATTTCTCCAAACGCCTTCTCCAACTCCATAAACTAATTCGATCTAATTTGTTACATACCAAGAGGTATATGAAGAAGGCTGCAGACAAGAGACGTACAACCAATCCAAATTATCATCTGCAAGATAAAGTCTGGCTCTCCTCCAAATTCTTGCCCTCACGTCTCTCTCAAAACAAGTTCACACCTCGTTACTATGGGCCTTTCCGTATTCTCCAGTTGGTCAATCCTGTCACTGTCCGTCTTCACTTACCCCATACATGGAAGATCCATCCGGTTTTTCATGTTTCTCAGCTTAAACCTTATGTGCCTGATCCTTACTCACGTCAGTTTCCTTGTCCACCTCCTGTCCTTGTGGATGATGCTCCTGAATATGAAGTGCAGGAAATTTGTGACTCTCGTCTTTTTCATAAACGACTTCAGTATCTGATTCATTGGAAGGGTTATCCTCTCAGTGAATGTTCATGGGAAGATGCCTCTTCCGTTCACGCTCCTCTCCTGATTCAACGCTTTCACCGTTTATTCCCTCTTAAACCTGGGCCTTCGGGAGGGGGACCTACTGTCGCGCCGCGCGGTGCGGCGCGAGCCGAGAGCTCGACTTCTGCCGGGCGTTCGGCTCGGGCCGCGCACCGCGTTATTAAGACGCGGCGCGCCCCCAGCCTCTCCTGCGCGTTTCGAGGCCCCAGATTTGCTTGGGGCCTCGTTCTTCCTTCTGCCTTTCGCTGTCCCAGGGGTCTCTGAACCCTCTTACCTATTTTTCTTCGTTTCTTTGTCCTTCTTCTTTTTGCAGTCTGTTGTGTGCCTTTCTTTATGTTTTTTCCTCCTTCCCAGATTCCTGTGCTTTCCCAGCATTCCTTGTTCCCTATTCTCTATGGTTCCTCTACTATTCTGTTCTATGTATTGTTTCCCTATCTAAGATGGTGTCCTTTTACTTCCTGTGGGTCACTTCCTGTTTTTTGGTATATAAGGGCTGTGTTTTTCCTCTTTCCTTGCGCTGCAACACTTTCTGCTCAGTTAGTGTCTTCGCTCCTGATTTCCTTGCCTTTTGGTTTTGGATTCAGCATTCTGTGTTTTCTGATTTTTGCTCCTTGTGGATTCCTGTTTGTTTGTTCTTGTTTTTCTCCAGGAGTCTTCCTGTTTGGAGGTTTTTTCCCCTTTTTAAGGGGTTTTTTCCCTCTGGCGCTACTTTCTGAAGGGCACGGTCTGTTCTTGGTGTCTCCATTGCCTACAGCACCGTGGCTACCAGAAAGAGTCGCCCCTTTTTGGGCCAAAGCCGAACATTGAAGATTCACGCCACCAGATCTGCAAATTCCAGGCGCAAGCAGCACGTGAGTCGTGACAAGAGGAGTATAGTTCAGTGGCAGAGTGCAGTGTTGCAGAGTAGAGTGTCATAAAGGGCAGTGGTGTAGAGTAGAGTGGCATAGAATGCATTGGTGTAGGCTGCAGTGATGCAGAGTAGAGAAGAGTGGCTTAGAGTACAGAGGTGCAGAGTAGATTAGAGTTGCGTAGAGTGCCGTGGCATAGAGTAGATTGCTGCAGAGTACAGTATAGTGGTGAAGAGTAGATTGTTGCAGAGTGGAGCATAGTGATGTAGAGTGCAGTAGCATAGAGCGGTGCAGAGCAGATTGGAGTGGTGCTGGGAACATTGGCGTGGTGCAAAATAGATTAGACTGGCATAGCATAGAGTAGAGTTGCGTAGATTGCAGTGGCATAGAGGAGATGATTTCAAAGTAGAGTGAAGTGCCCTACAGTGGAGTGGTGTAGAGTAGATTACAGTGCAGTGGTGCAGAAAAGAGTGCAGTGGGACAGAGCACAGTGGCATTGAGTGCAGTGGTGCAGAGTAGAGTGGCGTGGAGTTCAGTGGCAGAAAGTGCAATGTTGCAGATTAGAGGGTCGCAGAGTACAGTGGTGTATTGTAGAGTGACATAGAGTGCAGTTGCATAGAGTGCTGTGGTGCAGAGTACAGTGGCATTGAAAGCAGTGGAATAGAGTGCTGTGGTGCAGAGTAGATTGGCAGTGGGATAGAGTGCATTGGTTTTGAGTAAAGTGGTGAATAGTGCACTGGCAGAGTGCAGGGGTGTAGTGTACAATGGTTAGAGTAGAATAGCATAGATTGCAGTGGTGTGGAGTTGTACAGCATAGATTGCAGTGGCGTAGAGTAGCACAGAGTGGAGAAAAGGGGTGTAGGGTGCAGTGGCATAGGGTAGATTGTTTCAGAGTAGAGTGAAGAAAAGATAGAGAAAAGATAATATACTTCAATATGCTGAAGTATGTAACGATAACAACAACATAAATAATAACGCTAGGCATAACGGCCCAAAATGAAATATGGCTTCTTCCTGTTAGCCATGCTGTAATCAAGCACTTCATTACCTAGAAAACAAAACATTAAACATAAATGTTAGAAAAATATACCCTTCTCATAGCTAAATTGTTGTGTAAAAATGTAAAATCTGGGCTCAGTCTCGACTTCACTGTTTCACCAACTGGTGTGATCTTAGGGAAATACAAATATTGTGTTTCACAGAGTCTCCTTTCTAGCCTGCAGGCATCACGGTGAGTGGGACTCTGTTCTCTCTTTAGATCTTCCTCATTGATTTGCAGCTCCTCTTGAAGGTATCCTGCAGTGCTCCTCTTCAAGGCAGCAGGTGACAGTAATCATCCAAAACTCTTTTCTCCTCCTGTGCCCTTTGTTCTTATGAGCACCCTTAGAACAGGACAAAAGGGCAGAGGGCGCAGGGGGCCTCCTGACTCACCTTCCTTTGGTTACCATCAGCTTGTAGGATTTGTCTGTACAGGGCTATCGTAAGTAGCGCTTTTGTGCGCTAATGGCCCTCTGAATGACAGATGTGAGAGGGGAAATTATTGTGTCCCCTTGTCCCCCCCACCTTCGTCCCCCGTGTCCCCCACCCTCCAAAATCTGGGGGGGATACATCCCCCGCGTCCCCCACACTTCCTACGCCCATGACCTTGTTCCTATTTGAACGTGTGGCTTGCACATCGCAGGTTATCAGCGGCAAGCATTTAAATCGTTGATGGGTTAAAAAGGCAAGGCAGTGCAGTGAGTAACGTGGTGGCCGTCGACACTGCATCACCCAGCTCAGCCTTTATTCCGCCTGAGGTTGCTAACCTGTTATTAAATGTCTGCCTGTAAAGTGCTAAGAAAATCAAACGAGTTAGAGCTATTAGCATTGTAAACTCCTAACCGGACTATTCTTGTCATATAAACTGATAATGAAAAGTAAAACAGTTTCACATATGCGAGCAATATTTTACCACTTCCACCTTCCAGAGAGTTGTTGGTGCTACCAAATTACATGCTGGTGCCCCTTCAGTTGACTTGATAGCCGTAGCCTAAACTGGGTAATTGGCTCAGTTGCCACAGCCAATCGTGCTGACTCTTAGAATAAGGTGCTATTTCCAGCAATGGATATGCCCCCACTCACATTTATACAATCCTTACACAGAGCATGCAAAACACACACACACATATTCAATTGATGTTACTGCTATTAAAACACACACCCTTTTCAGATAAAAAGTACAGCACTTCAATAGTTTAGCTTGCCTGTCAACACGTAAGCTTCCCAACCTCTTACCTTGTTAATAACGATTATGCCAACCCTGTAGGAGAAAAAAGAAATCTCAGGCCATAAACCAATGGGGAGAAGGGAGGAATCTTCTAAAAAACCCACTAAGCATAAGCTGGCAACTGATTAGTTTGAATCTGGATTAATAACTGTCAGAAAGAAAGCTATGAACTTCCACAAAGCTAGCAAATGAGTGCTTTTTTGAGTAAATAAAGTTTTAATGAAAAAAACTTGGGCTTACCCCTGGTAGCTATTGTATCAAGCAGCAGGCTTTTCCTCAGATAAATGCCTGTAAAGTATTTAAGCAGTGCCATAACACTATTAAAGTCAATAACTCAATCAGTAAAATTCCCATACCTGTAAAAGGAAGACAAATGTTATGATTTAAAGAAGACCACCTTGACAAATAATTGGATAAGGGGATCAGGGGAAGTGAATATTGAAGAAAATGTCAAAAATGTCCCATAGGAAATCTGAGGTATAAAAGTCAATGGTGGTCTAGGTGCATTGACAAAAGCAGCCACAGGAGTCCACACATGCAGCAAAAAACGAGAAGCAGGTACCAGCAGTGTTCTGGGGAGACTCTCATCATAAATTCATGGAGTAGACAGATCATTCTACCCTCTTCTTCTCCATGACCATAACTAATGTCCAGTCCCTCTGGCTTGTGAAGTACTGTTTCTTTAAAGGCATACAGTATATCTCTCTCTCCTTGCTGCTTCTTTAGGTTTAATGCCAAGAGTTCCGTTTTTTTAGAGGCTGCACACCTTTCTCCCCGTGAGTCTTAAAGCTCTCAGACTGCTGGAGACAGAAACCTGCATTGAATAGGAAAAGTAATTTATTGAATACGTTTTTTCATACAAAATATCAAAATCCATTTGTTGAAAACATTATTCAGTGAACACATCTAGGTCCATATGTACTAAAGCATTTTCTCATAGACACAGAATGGGTAAAACCCTTTGAAACATCTGGCCCCTAGTGCACAATATAGCAATTCAAATCCTAACCCAATTGCCCTCTCATTCATTCTATTCATATTAATAGCAGTGGTGAAGGGAATAGAATTACAAATTCATGTGGTTATTAATTTAACCATCCAAGAATACTGTAGTCTTTATTTACAGGGGTTACTCGCCTCTCAGTCAACCTCATAGGTACTGACTACGATCACATAATATTAGCAAATATTTTCTCACGCCTTCATCAGTATAATTGATCACTGTACTGGCAAGATCATATATACATATTGTCCAGAGATGTCCCAGGAAGCATAAACAATTTTGTGGTAATTCACAGCGATTCACTTTATAACTTATCATTCTGCATCTTTATTACATTGCCTAATCATGTTAATCTTTACTCACATTCACTCTAATCATGACATGCATATAAATAATATACATTGCAATGTGCACAAATCAATGTAACACTTACAAAATTACAATTCAGTTTATTCTGCATTTTCCTAATTCATCAGCAAAAGTTGGAGGTCCATTACTATGTGTCATCAAATAACTATGACATTCCAATTAATTAAAGTGCATTTCCTAGTATGGATTTCCTTGACCACATCACGTTACAGCATACATTTGATAAAACTAATATCTAACCTACAGTATAATGAATGAATTTTTCAATATGTTTCACCAAACTTTCAAAGATTTATCATTTACCGCCGTAATTCTGGTAAGTACACAATTATTCATCATTTTCTAATACTCACTGATCATCAAATACCCCACTTACACTTCTGCAGAACAACCATTATATATATACTCCCAGTTGCTTGCATTTTCCATATAATTTCCATATAATTCTAATGGTTATTTTAAAGTCTGATTTGGAAAAAGTTCACTTAAAAATCACATGAAGATATTTACATGCATATGTTTTACTTTCTCAGATCTTATTACATTAAAGATTATCAATAGGAGCATTGACCCACCCCTCTCTCCTCAACAGTGGTATCTGCTCTGTAATGCCAATATATTATATTAATGTATTCTTGTACACAGGGTGCTTGCTTGGTTAGTCAACTTGGTAGAACAACTCACTGGTCTTCCAAAATCTTCACTCCTTACTGTGGGGAAAATATAAAAATATATACATAATTGTAAGAATGTTTTTTTCTCCCAATCCTTTCTTACCATTATATGTGTTTTTGTATTCACTCATCGGATATAGCGTGAATCCCTGTTTTTCAAGTGCATGACAAAAATCATTCAGTCCTCTCCATCTAATAAGTCCATAGGCCCCCCTCTTGATTATTGAATTATTGCCCGTGTTTATAAATATTAAATCATTACTGTGGAAAAATATAAATATATATCAAAATATTAGAAATCTCTATGGAAGCCTCGTTCTCCCAGTCCTGCCATGGACTTTCAAGCTTGTTTCATACCTTTTTTATGTGGTTTGTATCATATATACTCTGTGTCCGTGCTCCTCATGCAGATGATGAAAAACACTCAATTCACTCACTTTAGATTTACTTGGTGGCTAGGAAATCACTGGTCTACCCCGAGAATTGAAGTGATACCCTTTTCCCATGGAGTCACTACTGTCCTCGAGAACAGATATGAAAAGCTGATTAGCTAGGCTCCTTCTAAACAGAATAGATACACTTTTTCCTTGTTATTGCCATGAGTAAAATTGGTTGTAAAAGCTGAAGGACTTTAGATATTTTGGCCCTCATTACAACATTGGCGGTTGGTCGAGGCTGACTGCCAATATTGGACCGCCAGTTGGCCGCCTATGGGGCCAGGAACCCGCCGGCCGCATTTGGACATCTCCGCTGGGCCAGTAGGCGGAAACAGAGTTTACGCCCGCCGGCCCAGCGGGGAGAAGGGCGTAACATTGCAGCCGGCTCCTAATGGAGCCGGCGGCAATGTGGCCGTGCGGCGGGTGCAGCAGCACCTGTCGCGAAATCCAATGCCCGTAATTCGGGCAGTGGATTGCACAATGAGGCTGTGCCTGGGCGGCCCTGGTCTGCCCATGCCAAGTGTATGGGCTGTGCAGGGGCCCCCAGGGGCACCCCGAGGCCCCTTACTGCCAGCCTTTCCATGACGGTGTTCACCGCCATGGAAAGGCTGGCGATAAGGGGAGTCTAAATCCCCAGGGCAGCGCTGCCCTGGCGGATCACGACCGCCGGGACCACGATGGCGGTATTCCGCCGGGACCACGATTGCAGTATTCCGCAGGTCCTGGCGGTATGACCGTGGCGCTTTTGCCATGGCCAAAATAAGCAGTGTAGTACCGCCAGCCTGTTTGCGGTACTACCGTCACATTTGAAATGAGGGCCTTAGTGTCATCTTTTTTAAGGTGGGTTTCTAGGAGCAGGACTGCATCAATCTCCTTATGATTTAATCATTTTAAAACTGCCCATGGTTTCTTAGTAGAATTTAGGCCTTGAACATAAAGAATGGCAAAAGTCTGTAATGTCATTTTTGCTGAAGATAGAAACCTTTATTCATCATCTTTTTGATTCATAAATCTGTTTGAACTCACCTGTTTTCACTCAATCTTACATTAGCCCAAACATTTCTAATAACAGTATACACTGAGCCTCCCCAGTTTCAAAAATACCATACTCTTCACCTATAACTGCATTTAATGAACAAGTGAGTGCCATAGTTATCTATTGCAGCGCCTTCTCTCTAAGAATTTGTCCCTTGTCATGCTCTTCCATGAGTGTTTCCCTATATCCTTTTTAGAATTAATTGTAATACTAAAAAGAAAAAATACCTGTCTCCTAAGCAAACATAGAATATGTATATCGACTTTACAAAAATTAAACCTTCTAGAGGTACTGAATCTACCATGAGAAAAGCAGTTTACAAACATACATGAGTAACAAGAAAAAACATTGCTAATGTACGTAAAGGGCATTGGGAAAGCCCTGATTCGGAAACGTCTCATAGATATTGTAAAATACAAATGAAGGCAATTCAGCACAATTTTACGAAGTTCTTGTATAACATTATGAAGTGCTTGTACTGTATAACGTTACAACCCTTCTGGTGATGCAAGACTCACCTTGTTAATTAGTAAAAGGATATACTTTTATTACTTGGGACTAGTAATGGCTTTGTAATGCAGAAAACGAACCATAATCAAACAATTCAGTAACTTTGTCCTCTCGCCTGTTTTAACTCTGGTCTTAGCTTTTCTTCAGCCATCTTTGTTGGCGCAATGGGAAGCCCAAAAGCATAACATGCATTTATGTCAAAAACAGCAAGTCACACAGCGAATAACCAGAAGACAACTGGCATTTCAAGTGATTAGAGCTCTCACCCAGTACGTCAGTTGGAGCATTGGAGCATGTAACGCTAAAATGCATTCAATTTTGGACATTTTTTATACACTTCCCCAAATACAAATGTATGATGGCGTGTAAACGTGAAAAAAACATGTTACTTCAGCAAAATCTATGTAATGAGCAGATGGTAGGATCTTCCCACAGAGAAAATATGAGATGTCCTTGAAACTAAGATACAAATACATGAACACACTGCTGAATTCATTAATTTCCCAAATTACGCTTCTAGTTGCCAAAATTGAAAGTGATGCCATGCTTTGCTATAAGATGCAGGAAATGCTCAAATGCACTATTTTGAATAAAATGGCTTCTAGTCCTTCTAGAGTGATGAAATGCAGAATGCATATTGAGGAAAATGAGCGCTTCAGATTAATAAAATAGGACTTCCACATTTGATTATAAACTACATCAGTGCATGTTGATATACACGTGTGCAGAGGGGCATTGCTGGTAACGCAATTGGAATACATGATTATGTGTTCACAGCTGCCAATTGCTTTTCTCTCAGGGAACTATTCTGAGTTGTCTTTAGCCATTGACATCAATGGTGAATATCAGGTAAAACGGGAAGCCCAATGTGTATGGGATTTGTTAGTTTCTAAAACTGGAGGTTACTTCCTTCATGTCTTTTCTTGGGGAAAGCATAGTGGGGACCCATCTTGAAATAGAATGATAAAGTCACCTTTGAGTTGAGAAGGTTCATTTTCCCGTAAAAGCTGCTAGAATATCCTCTTTTATATGGAAGAAATATATTTAAATCAGCACATCAGAATTTAGCTTTGATTTTGTTAAGCTGATTACACCCTGCGTGTGCAGTCTAATGACTTGTTTCACAAATCCATCTTCGGCGTGGTCTAAGCGAGCTTCTGCCTTCTGTAGGCTTGAAGTCTCGAAGTGATTTGGCAAAGTCATGACGAAAAGCTGTTAATTCCTGGAAAAGCTGTTGAATGTCACCTTCCATAAAAAAAGCCTTGTAAATATGCCATTAGTAATGTTTGAGGAGTCTATTGTTCCGTGATAGAGGGTGCCTCAAGCATGTCTCTTTATTCAGGCTTCTGTTTGCAGCACATCTTTGATTAACGGTGTCTTTTAATGTTTCTGTTTGTTCTATGGTATTTTTTTCACTGGGATATTAAGTAATGAATGTCTTAATTAATACCTTTTATGTTGTGGCAATTGATGTTCACTGGAATTTACTTCTGAGTCCCAAAGATGTATTTTCATCAGTATTTTGTGATATCCGATCATTCCATTATTGAAATCGCCCACCCGACATCCAAATCGTTTGCAGCAACTCTGCCAAGAAACTGATCTGAAGAAATATATAAAATGCTGCCATAGAACTGGATCGAGTTGCCTGGTCGCGAGTCCACGAGATGATCGGATATTGTGCTTAAACGTTGTTTATATTAATGAAGTGAGATAATCAGCAAACGTATTCACATAACACTTCTGACACATATACTTCTCAGCCCTGATGAAATCGATGGGGTGTTCCTAAAACGAAACACGTGTTGGCTGTGAGGTCAGAACAGAGGGACACCGAGAACACGATCCCTAAGCAGTATTGGTGACTTATTGATATGTTGGATTCACTTATATCGACGCATTTGAAGAAAGAAATGTTGAACAGAGAAAATAAATCACAAGACTGATTAAGTACATTTAAGACTACAGACCCCTCTTTCCTTGTTGGAATGAACTTCACACAAAACTGTGATATTTTGTTTTGTGTTATTGGATTTTCTAGGATCATCAACATTGACTTTGCCTGATATTTTGACACATATCAATGTTACACGTATAATGATTTAACAAGTGCCTTATTTGTTTATTGTGACCTGGGAGAATCTGCCTAACTTTTTTGTTGATAATTATCCCAAGGTCTCTTGCTTGTCTGCTGGGGGTGTCAGAGGGTTTGAGGCATGTAGACCACCAGGCGGAGTCCCACGGCATTTCATTCAATGTGTTGTGCTCCCCCCAGCTTTAGAATACAGTGTTTATTTTCAACATATCCTACTTCCATAGCCAAAATGTACATGTTACAACCATGTCTTGTGAGCGTAAGAGGTTACTGGGCAGTATGTGTGGGATATAATGATATTTACTACTGGTGTTTCAAAGTTTAAGGCATTTCATTCCATTTTGATACCAGTGTTCTTCTTTTTCTAAACTCGTTTCTCAAAACTCGCAATAGTGAGCAGGCAAACCTTACTCCAAAAGGTGGTAAAGGGGTTAAAACTCAAATACAGTATGAATAGTAATCATATTAAATAAACTCAATCTCTGTCTAAGGTATATGATATAAGATGGCCTGATTTCGAAGAGGGGAATTTAGAATGAAACCCTAAAAATGCACATGGTGACTCATAGTCCCCATACTCCCAAGCATCTTATGATGTCTGTACAGATGCAAAGAGTCTCTCTTTTGTGCATGCAGTGTCAAAGTATCCGGCAAAATTACAATGTAAGGTTGGCCACCCTAACTAGGTGAAGATTGGCTGACTCAGAGCCTGGTGCACCCACTGCTTTTGGTGCAATGTCATTTTCCAATGCCAGCAAGTTCCTCTCTCCATCAACTCATTCCCATAGAGAACTTATGAGGAAGTACAAAAACGAGTGGCACTAGATCATGAATTTCCTCCTTTTGGGCCTAATGCTCAGAGCTAAGCAAGGACATTTCCTCACGGATCTCCACTTCAGTCATACCCGTGTTTGTTAAGATTTTAGCTTTCATTCCACTTCTAATGCCTCCAGAAGCATATTTATTATTTTCCCTGCAATTCTATGATCTTCAGCAGATCAGTCTGAGAATGGAGTCGGGATCTAACGGGTGGAAGGAATAGTGGTCTTAGGGGGTACTTCTTTTTTCATACAGTTTTGGCTTCAGCATCACATTGCTCATTAATTTATAAACCTTGCCACTAATTGGGGCCACTTGGGTAGTGGTACTAATAGCTGTGTCTCCACCTACAATATCTGTTTCCTAGATGTGATTTTCTCTGCAGATTTGGCCTGCATTTCTGGGGCTCCAGTAGGTAGGTGATAGCACCTGCTTTTCTCCATGGTCCTCAGACTTTCCTACTCTCTATCATTCTGTAACCTTTTTCTTCTTCCTTGATATCCTTTACAAAATAGTTTGAATTGGCAGCATGAGTTGGCCCTTACTCAGGTTTTTGGCAAACATCTTGGTTTATTAAATTAAACACACCCTCTTTTCATGTTGCGGTTTTGAGTTTCTCAGTCACATGGCTGTGAAATAAGTGCCTTGTGTGCAATGGCACTTTGTAGGCGAAGGCTCCTCTGTGATTTCTTGCTTGATGTGCCTTCTGTGCAAAAGATTAATGGAGGATTTGGGAGAACCTGACCATTCTGAGATGCCTGTTCTTTTGCCCTTATAACCACTCTTTAAGCATCTCAGAAATTAATTTCTGCCAATGGGTTCAGGTCACAGGCCCTTAAGGAATATGGGAAGTTGCAGTAGAGGTGTAGGTCCATTGTGAAATCATATCTTTATGGTTACGAAATACCCTACTACTCTACTCGTTTTTCAATAATCTAATATGGAAGAGCAATGTAGGAAGGAATGTACATAAACCCTGTTGGGTGTTTATGCAATGGCCAGGAATCCCAGAGGCCAAAACCCTAGAGTGCCTGCAATATTATTCCTACAACCCTGAACAAATTCTGCAGTCTGCTCCCTCAGGAGTATAATGATATGTATAATGATAAGTGGGATATTGGACATCTTCTGTTGCAGGATCTGCACTAGGACCAGCTATCTGACTATTCAGTAACGGTGTGGCCAATTAAACAGATTTATCTAGGCTGTACAAATACTCCCAGCACATTCGAGTGGCAGCATCTTGGTGTGACACTCATAATAGCAGGTACCAAAGGAATTTTAAAAAAGTCACACCATAAACATTAACCAAGTTCTGCTCTAAATGGATGATAGCAAACCTGACACTATATCTCAGATATATCTCAACTAGTGATTGGTGGTTCACCACTGAGACCACCACCATTATGCTGCCTGGCTCGTCTAACATGGACAAGGACCACCACATGTGCCAAGGGAGGCTTGTGTAAATACACGCTGTTATGTCATTTGCTTCATTATAAAACTATTGATGTCATAAAGCAATTGATCAAATACACCACAAAAATTGTTGGACCAATACACAAAGATTTTGCTTTGACCTACACTTGTAGCGTTGTTGATTTACTTAGAAAATTCAGAAGTAAGCCAGGACTCCTTCAGGAGTAAGCCGCAGATGCTACTAGCAAAATCTTTAAGAATCCGGCTGTATTTCTTTTGTTTCATTTAAAGCTCAGATCCAGGATCTTTAATGGTTTCTTAGAAGAGCCACAAGAGAGAATGGTAACTTCTCCTGGCTGGAACAGTGGATCAGTAACACTCACAAATTGACCTTAAATTGCACCGACGTTCCCGGGCTCAGGTAAACATGGGCAAAAAAAGCTACAACGCAGACGGCTTTATGGGGAATATGTTGTCCACAGAGAGGGAAGCCTGATTTCTGACATGTATGAACAAACGGCTGAAAAAAAGCGCCATCCATGTAACCTTGACCATCATGAAGAAACGGCTTCCACTGTAAAGAAAGGCATCTACTATGTTCTATACCAACAGCAAAATGTATATTGCAAACGATAATTTACCTAAAAGAAAACTGGTATATTTGTCTAAACCCTTTGCGAAGCACATTAAAGTGCTACTTCACGAGGAGATTCTTACATGCAGGGGTGGACAAAGAATTCTGCTCCACTGGTGGAGTTCATGGAGTTTTCCCCACTCTGTGGTCCACGCAGAGCGTGGAGTTCCCAACACCTCACGAAGCGAAGTGGATTTTTTTACTCATGGGCGGCTCGCCGATGTTAAGTCGCAGCAGATCACTACCTCTTGTGTTGGGAAAGCTGCCGCTCGCGTTGAGGAAGCTGCAGCTCGATTAGAAAATCTAGTTGAGTGGCAGAAAGAGGTTAGTGCCCTCTGGCGCTCCGCGTGATGCCGTTCACGCTGATTTTACAGAACGGGAGAAACTCTTGATGCTCGAAATCAGCACCAACAGTGTGGATTACCAAAACTCTGCTGCTCATGGAACTCCACGTAGCGTGGCAGATTTTCTTTGGGCACTTCGCAGAGTTACGCATACTGGAACTTCGTGAACTCCGACCAGGCCTTCTTATGTGGTGGCATGGCTCTTTGCCTATTGTTTCAGGTGTGGTAGTCACAATATAGTCTGACCTAAATATTGTGTACTAAATATCGTTAATAAAAAATATCATCCCATTGAAGTTAATAATAGAAAATGTACATTCAATGGGACAATATTTTTAAGCGCTATTAAAGACACACTGTTTATGTCATTAATTATTTTGACATAACTCTGTTGCTTTGGAAACATGATAAACTATATCTACTGATTTTATTGTCAAGTTTTCCTTATTTAATATACTTAGTGTCAGCCTAAGAACTGTGAATACCTTATCTAACATGGCTACTTGTTTTACGAACGGGGAAGATTGCCTCGGAAT
Source organism: Pleurodeles waltl (assembly GCF_031143425.1). NCBI lineage: Eukaryota > Metazoa > Chordata > Amphibia > Caudata > Salamandridae > Pleurodeles > Pleurodeles waltl. The sequence continues at coordinate 406,216,996 of NC_090440.1, forward strand.
GTATTTTCATTTCTGATATTTTATGTCTCCATGGGTAAATAAATTCATATCTGATCATGAGGAGTAAACCGTCTCTTATGTTTTGAAAAGTTACCTGCTTTGGATTGGGCACTGAATGTGCCTTAACGTCTGGTCCATTGTTCAAAGAGTGAAAGCCATCATCACTTGTTGGCGGCATCCTTCATCATAGGTCTCCTCCTCACAATGACCAAAGGCTATTAGCCTTTTTTAATGGGAGCTTTTACTGACCCTCTGTATGTATGTGTTTCATATGTAAGCAGGAGCCTAACAAAAATCTGAGGGGATCACAGCAAGTTTAACACTACCTACAAGTCGAGAAAACACTTAAGTTATGTCATCAATTGCTGTTAAGTTGTGGGGTACCTTGTTTTTCTGTCTTATTCGCTTTTTACTAAATTAGCATGCTGGCTTTGTAGTTCATTGGTAAGTGAATGCATGATTCATATTATGGTGGTTCCATTATGTTTAGGTTGTGCTTTGCGTTTTCACACTGCTCCTTTCAGGCGCAAAGCGTATGTATGTGGCTGTGGAGGGAAACTGTGATTTAGGAGTAGAGAAGATTTGTGATTCCTTCTGTCAAACATTGGTTTTGTGGTTTCCTGAAAATGGTACCTGTCAGTGATCATCAAGTGGAACTTATTTCTTTTATGCTGTTGTTTGGCTTTGCGTTTTTGTGCAATTCTACAGGTTTATTTAAATAAATATTTGTAAATTATCATAAATCCACAGAAAAGCTACGTCTGGTTATCGTAGCATACATTATGTGTTCTGAAGGAGAATTGGAGGCTAAAGGCAGGAGCCAAGAGATAATTAAGCGAAGGACTTCGCATGTGTCTGAAACAGATTCATCAAGGTTTCCATGTCTATGATCATTGGCTGTTTTTTACCTCCCTTGTAGTATCTTGTTGCTCCTGCAGATTGATTTATTATGTCTGCTTCACTTTCCCTAGAGCGGACCTAAGTAACCACATATGTTGTCGGAATATGCATCATCATAGACAGGGGACCTGAGAACACACTGGGGCTAGCTGTGCTGAAATCTACAACAGTCATTGAGGGACCTTGTAGTTTCTGCATTATGGCACCTGCCACAAGTAGTCATTCTTCACCTCAACAACCAATGCCTTTTCTTCCATACAATTGTGGTGGTGAGGGCAGGCAGCAAGTCCAACCCAACATGGCTGTGGGGCATCCTATCATATTGTCTCGTTAGAGCTCAGCTCCAAGCAACTGTCTGTAGGCAGGCCTATTGTTTCCAATACAAACACAGAGGGGGTCATTCTGACCGCGGCGGACGGCGGTCGCCGCCCGCCACGCGGTTCCCGCCGAAAGACCGCGGCGGTCATTCTGGCTTTCCCACTGGGCTGGCGGGCGACCACCGAAAGTCCGCCCGCCAGCCCAGCGGGAAACACCCTTCCCACGAGGACGGCGGCTCAGAATTGAGCCGGCGGTGTGGGAAGGTGCGACGGTTTCAGTTGCACCCGTCGCGAATTTCAGTGTCTGCTAGGCAGACACTGAAATTCTTTTTGGGGCCCTCTTACGGGGGCCCCTGCAGTGCCCATGCCATTGGCATGGGCACTGCAGGGGCCCCCAGGGGCCCCGCGGCACCCCCTACCGCCATCCTGTTCCCGGCGGGAGAACCGCCAGGAACTGGATGGCGGTAGGGGGTGTCAGAATCCCCATGGCGGCGGAGCGCGCTCCGCCGCCATGGAGGATTCTCAAGGGCAGCGGAAAGTCGGCGGGACACCGCCGACTTTCCGTTTCTGGCTGCGGCTGAACCGCCGCGGTCAGAATGCCCAGCGGTGCACCGCCAGCCTGTTGGCGGTGCTACCGCCGACCTCCGCCATGGCGGTAATTACCGCCAGGGTCAGAATGACCCCCAGAGTGTCAGTTGCTCATGATTGATGGAGTTGTTGTCAATGGTAGTTGTTTGGTACTGATTTGATGTATTTCCTCTCTATTCTTGTGTCTGTCTCCTCCACAAGCATTTCAGTCTCGGAATGTTTTGATGTGATGAATTGTATTCTTCGACTTCATACTTTGTGAGGCTACTTTTAATTTTTTAGTCAGCACTTCATGGGAGGCATGTATTTCTTTGCTCTCATCACCTGCTTTTTGTCCCCTGTATCGCTTTTAACTCTTCGCTACTCTGGTACTCAGCGCTCCCTGCCCTGCTCCCTGTTCTGCTCCTCATGTCATTTTTTTTACAGGGCCTTGCTGCTATAAAGTGCTGCAGACCAAAATCCTATTACTCAATTGCCGGTTTTATGTGCCATGCATCTTGATGAAGGCATTCACATGCATAAAGCATTGGCAAATCCATTTGCCCAGCTTTATAGATCCAATACTTATTGGCCTTGTAAATGCTTGTTTTTTGACAAGCAGTATTAAAAATGGTGCCGTGATATGGTTCATTGCATCACAGCTCCTTTGGTTTACCCCATTAAGACAACTACTTATTTGGTCTAAGATTCTTTCCTCTGCTGCCCACATTCAGTATCTTCAAACTAGACAGCATCAAATTGAGAACTGACCCATTCAACCTGACTATCTCCAACAGAAGTTTCTATTGCTATGAAATGTGTTTATTCTTTAGTGATTTTTAACTTTGTGTGTCTTTGGCTTTACTTCAGTGGGTATCCCATTGTATCTCATGTTGTTTTCTGGACAGTGTGGCTTCCAGACACTGGCACGTTCGTTTTAGGAAAACACTGACCTCTCTGCTCAGCCTCACCAATAATACAGGAAATATTATAAACACAGGGTTCAAGAATCAAAAATGAACATATCTTACAGTATTATTGATCCTTAGCAATCAAACAAATATTATCAAATGTAAATACATTCAGTATGTATGATTACATTGATTATCAATCAGTGTGGCACAGTTACATATGACTTTCTCAACAGCTAAAATAATGACCTACTACAATACTTGTACTGATTAATAAACGTTAAACATACATTTGAATATGAATCATACGTAAATGCATATAAATGATATGTAGAAGGTACAGCCTAAAATTATGCTTCTCCAGTAGTAATGTTGAGATTGTTTTTGCTCATTTAATTGGTTGTTGTACTGTACTGTGATGTCTCTAGCCAATGGTCGAATATTTGTAAAACTGTTAAATAAAAGCAATAAATAATTCTTACAACAGAATTTGTGGATATGTGTATGCCCTGGCAATCAGACAGGATTAAATGCGTAAACATATTATATTGCAATAAGCTCAAAGACACACTTAAATCTAATATGGATGCTATACTCTCTAAAATCACTAAAATATCTCAAAATTGGTCACCTCTAATTTTATCATGGTGGGGTTGTCTTGGGACAATTAAAATGATGATTCTTTCAGTAAACAATGTATTTTTAATGACGTTGACTCTTAAAATCCCTGGGAAATACCTCTGTGCTATTGACAAGACTTTATCACAATTTGTATGGAATGGGAAAATACCTGCATCTCTATAAATCATTTGAAACTACCAAAACACTTTGGAGGAATTAAATTCCCCATCTTCTCCCTTTATTACAAAGCATTTATTATTAAGCAATGTCAAGGATGCTTTCAGAACCCTTTAGAGCCTCAAACTAAACAATGGTGTCAACTGTAACAGGCCTTGTCTCTCCCTTTTTCCATAATCACATCCTATAAATGTCCCAACCCCCTAAATATTGGCTATTATAATTGATCTCATACTCATGTTCTCTTTTTAATCCCTATTTTATAGCCAATTCTTCTTCAACAGAACAATTCATATGAAGTCCAATCTAGTATAACAAGCAGCTTTTGAAAAATGGTAAACCACTAAAGAAAGGTATTTTTACAGTTTATCAAATAATTCTTCCCAACTTTGCAGTCATTCCCTTCTGCACTCTCTCCTCCTCCTATAATATACCTCCTAATTGTATAAAACAATGTCAGATGTTAAAATACCTGCATACACAATCATTAACAACTCTTTCATCTTACTCTGTAAATCATTCCATCACACAACCACCCGTAGCTTCATCACAAACTCCTCCGCAGCAGTATTCATATGTAAAACGATGGCAACTCCCGTGGTAGAAAGGCCTACATTCACAAAATAACTTTTATAGGAACAAGAATTATACTGTAACTGGCCTATATCCCTAAAGCACATAATATGGGACAAAAATCACTCTGCATACCCAGCCACCCTTACTCAAATGCTGTATTTCTTCAATAATAGATTGTTTTGCACTCCAGAACATCTTTTTGAACTAAAATTACTTAATGCAGACACTGGCTGGCATTGTAATTCTAATCCTGCTCCTACATTCACATGTTCTTTTTATGTCCTGTGGTTGCTCAGTTTTGGGAGAATGTTTGGTCCACAATTGGAAACATTATAGAGGTTCATGCTCCATTCTCCATTATTACACTCTTTAGGGGTTCATTCTCGATTATTACACTCTCTTGAGGCAAATTGAAATTTTTTTGGCCCCATAATAAAATGTGTCACAAATTAATAGATTTACTTATAGCGATTGCTTACAAGGTGATCACCTCCAACTGCAAATCAACAGATGTTTCTTATCAACACTGGTGAGACTTAGTCTGTCATAACCATTGTTTGGATCGATATAATCTACCTTCAACATCATTAGCGGCCCCAGAGGGAAAAACTGTGGGATCCTTTAATGTCATTTTTATCTTCGGCTGCAAAGACCACCCCTTAAGACTTTTCAAGTTATAACTTGCTATGTTATTCTATCATTTAGCTTAAAAGCCGAGTTTCTGTGTATTCCTTTTCTCATGTAACATTTTTCCTATTCTCTGAATATTGTATCTGAATATCGTATCAGAAAGCTTTGGTTTCTTCTATAACTGAATATAATATCCTCTCCTTTTCTTTCTTCTACTTTTTCTCTTTCCTATCCATTTACTCTTTCTTAAATATTTTCAAATGGTTATAATTAGTTATGTATAATTTTATCTAACATATTACAACAGATTTTGCTAAAGGTTGGCATTGATGCAAATTCTTTTCTATTAACATTATACTTGGCTAATGGTTTGTTTGAGCTATTGTATTAATGTAATCCTTTCAATAATAATACTAAAATAAAAAAATAAAGCAATAAATAAAATAACTCTATGAGGTAGCCTCTTCTGGGACATTAATTGAGCACTTTATTTTTATTGGTAATAAGCACTTATCAAAGAATGTGGTATATATTAACATATTCCGTACCGGTATGCTTCATAACCATAGTTTGGCCCTTTTTGATCCATGTACTGGCCAGGGGAGTAAAATACATTTGTAAAACCTTTCAAAGTTGTATAAAAGGAAGACAGGTCAAAAGGTACTGAAAGCTATTTTAAAAAATTGCACATGGATATTAAGAATTTCTACAAGATGCCAGTCCTTTGTAATGTATAGACAGAAATAACAATAGAATAACTCTTAACAAAAACAATTTCTTAAAGAAGCAGGATATCATAGAACATCTATAAGGCTATCGATAGAAGACTCATTGGGAGGCAGCCGGCTGCATGATAGCTCCTTGATGACTGGACACGCAGATTTTCATGTTGCTGTAAAGGGGGGTATTTAAAGGAGTGATGTGGCAGAGATATTCATGATTGAAGGTGCTCTCGCCTTCCCTCCATCTACTGCCTCTGTTACTTGTTCACCTCTAAAATCTACGTCACTTGATTTTCCTGGAGTGACCTCACTGTGTTGCTGTGCTTTGAGAATACATGAAGATTCTCATAATTATGTTGTGCCCAGGGGCGTGTCCTAGCCGGCAACCAAGATGTCCGCAGGACATTGAAGCTCCAGAGACTTAGCCTGACTACCGCTGTCTACGGATACCATCCTAATTCCTCGCAGTGCCCCAATGCCTGGATCATGCTGGACTGAGGACGCTGGGCCCAAAACTACTACGGCGTACAGTTAATGCCCCTGGAACTTCCGCTACCAATGCCCCCGGACGCCACATCCTGAAGCACGGACTAGGGTTCGAGCCCTCCGGCTGCACCTCTGCATGGCATGATGTGCCCTAATGAGCACCGACTGCACCACATACATGCATCTGAGCAGAGGTGAGCAGCGCTTATACCTGTATCCCTATATGTGTGGCTAACACCGGTGTGGGCTGTCTAACAACATGCAGATAAGGCTGCACGCATTCAGACCTACCATCAAGCCTTCCTAGCTTCTCCTCCCAAACCCCACCTCTGCAGCACTCTCAGACCCTCTCAAAAATCCATTGTGGATTAGAGGAAGATATGGCTGCCAATGCCCCTGGGTTTGCTGCTGCTGAAACTGCTGGCCGCCACAGCCCTTGGAGGCCCCGCAGGGACAGAGTCAGCAGGCAAATCTGAATGCAGGGCCACAGTGAGCACAGCTGGGGTAAGAACACTGCAACTCCGTCAACAGACAACGAGACGCACCCTGGTGAACACCTGACTGCACCATGCATATACTGTTCAACGGAGATGAGGCACATTTATACCCATGTCCTCACATGCAAGACAGACACCCGAGCAGACCGTCTCACACTGCATGGGTTAGGCCGCACGCATATAGGCCTACCTTAAAACATTCCTTGCTTTGCAACCGGCCCTGAGCGAGCACCTGGAATCCTCTGCCTCTTCAGCACTGCCAGACCTACCTAGAAATTAACTGTGGGCCAGAGGGCAGTACGGTATGACATAACTCGGCACCTTGACCAGAAGGGATTTGTGCAACCTGCGATTACAGAGCATTGCCCCTCCACTGAGACGCCATGCTTTATATTATGAATGCGTCCCCCAGGCACCCACCAAATATTACTGGAATGGATTAATCAAAAGCAGCACACAGACTGAGGACCTCACACTGCAGAGTCGAAGCTGCTCTCTCCTGTCCTATTCTGGAACTGCTGCGAGTCGCTCTGCACATGCCTATAGTGCCCTGAAGTTTTATGCTGGTTGCACTGTTATTTCACCTGTGTACCGGTAAAGGCCTACATCTCTACCACTGGCTCTGCAAATCCAAAGTGGTGCTCCCCCATACATTACTATTGAGTCCTCTGCACTCACAGCCGGCGGTGAGACCACCACATGAGCGTAATGTGGTGCGGGGACCCTAAACATAAACAAATGTCATTGGACTCTGCCAAAACCCCTCGCAGACAACATGAAACTGCTGACAGAGAACACCTTCCCAAAGTTACTTCTGACCCCCCACTTGATGGTACAGCTGCCATTATGGCTGAATTGAGAACCAGCTTTAAGGTCATAGATTTGCTCTTGGACTCATTGACCATGTGACTTGACCACATGAATCATCATCATCATGCGGTTTTTGTAAAGCGCATGGCTGCCCGTAGGTCTCCCAATGCTGAAGTATGCTAGCAACACCAATCAGAAGGGACAGCAAGGCATACCACTGATAAAAGATGTTTAAGACGGCTGAGTAAACAACCAAGTTTTAGTTGCTTATGAAATTGAAGTTCTGTATCCAGGGACCGTAAAGGGGGGGCAGAGAGTTCCACAGTTTGGCTGCATTCATTGAAATGAGTGGCCTCCACTCTGGTTTCTTTTGATGCGAGGGGCAACAGTCAGAGAGGCCTTCGCTGATCGCAAAGACCTGGTAGGCACATAAAGGGTTAAAAGAGAGTTACAAAGTATTGGTCCGGTATTCATCAGAGCACTGCTGGTAATATACTGTAGAGAGATTTAAATGTAATCCTCTGCACCACCGGAAGCCAATGAAGAGATCTGAGGGCATGTTGAGCAGACAAATGTCTGGGAACATTAAAGAGTAAGCGGGCAGCGGCATTTAGCTCCACTTGAAGTTTCCTCACTGCGGATTTGGGAGCTCCCAGGTACAAAGAATTTCCATAATCCAGTCGAGATAATATAAGCGTCTGGATGACTATTGTTTTTGATGGAAAAGGGAGCACTTTCCTCAATGTACTGAGCATCCCAAGGCAGGTCGCTGCTACTTTCATATCTTGGATATCCAAGGCCTGGAAAGGCCTTACCCTGCCAAAAACCCAGGCTTTTTACAGCAGGCTTGGGTGCAGGTGGAACACCCAAGATCTTGGGCCACCCAAGGTTGAGATGAAGTGGTGGGAGGGTTACCAAAGATCAAGAGTTCATTCTTAGAGCGGATAGTTTCATCCAATTGGCCAACACCATAAAGCAAGGTCCTAAGGTTGATGAGCAAGGAATCTGGGTATGGCTAAGCGAAATAAACAGTTGGGTATAATCAGCATACAAAATAATCAAAATGCTGTAAGCCATCACCACATCTGCTAGTGAACACATGTACACATCATATCATGTAGATCATGTAGGACTTAAAGAAGGTCGTTGTGGAATGCCGCAGTTCAGGGGAAAGATCTCAGATGTACAATTACCCTCAAACACCTGGAAGGATCTATTGCTCAGAATGAACTGAAGCCAGGTAATGGCTTGGCCAGACTTGCCCACCTCTGAACGTCTTGCAAGGAGAATTCCGTGGCTGGCGGTGTCAAAGGCTGAGCTAAGGTCTAGGAGGATGATAGCAACGGTACCTCCCTGATCAAGCCGCAGTTTGGATTACTCTACTGCTACCAGTAGGGCAGTTTCAGTACTATGTTTGGCACTAAAGCCCATTCGCGTTGAGTGGAGAATACTATGGCCCTCATTATGACCTTGGCGGGCGGCTTCTGTGGCAAATGTGGCGGGAAACCGCCGCGGTCGTAATGACCTTGGAAGCACCACCAGCCTGTTGGCGGTGCTTCCGTCAAAACAGCCCTGGCGGTCTTGGACCGCCAGGGTTGTAATGACCCCCTATGTTTCTATAAAAAATTGAGACTGATGGTTGTTAACATAGCTTTCCAGTATTTTACTTGGACCTGGCAACAAGGAGATAGGCCTATAATTCCCAGGGTCTAAAGGATGCAGATTTGTTTTTTTCAGAAGAGTGCCAAGATCGACGCACTACCAGACTAGATGGCGCAGAAAGGGGATATCAGAGATAGGAGATGACAACGCGACATCAGAAAGCGACTTGATAGAATGGAACGCTCCCATCGCTAAAATATTCACATTGCAGGAGTGGCTAAGACTACCAACACTGGATGTATAGACACTTTTGTAGAAAAAATCCTGGTGGAACTAATCAATAGAGAGTCATTTACTGAAACCTTTGTTGTCAAGAGAGCCCACAGGTCACCTGGCCAGCACCTCATTCCTGGTGCGCCCCTGCGCCCAATAATTGCTTGGCTTCTAAACTTTCGAGATCCGGACACTGCACTCTGCTTGGCCTGCAAAAAGGAGCCAATTCACTACCAGGGCATGGCCCTATCTCTCTTCCCAGACCTCACAGAGGTGGTCCAAGAGGCACGGCGTAAGTTCACTGAAGTTAAATCTACCCTTCAGAGATGTGGCCTCTGATACAGCATGCTGTATCCAGCATGATTACACATAGAGACCCACATATGCAGAGGAACATAAGGAATTTCCATCTCTCACATTATTGATCTCTGCTCCTGATAGCGCCCACTTGATATCCCATCTACATCACACCTGTCTACAACTGAGGCTGGTTGGTGTGTATAGGTCCAGGGCTGCCTGGGAATGGGGTTTGGGATATCCCATTCCTGATAAAACCTGGTTAATCTCCAACAACCACCACCATAAAGTGTTACATTATAAGTATTTGCACCGTGCATACACAACTCCTAAAGCGCTTGCTAAATTAGACCCTACTAGGTCACACTGCTGCCTTAAATGTATAGAAAAACAAGCTGATTTTGCTCACTCATCATGAGGCTGCACACTACTCCAAATATATTTGGAAGACATTCATTCCACCTTATCTCGCATGACAGGACAACTACTCACCGCAGATCCACTTATCTCCTGATACCACCAGTGAAATTTATGCCTCACTACAACCTCCTATGTCTAGGCTGAAAGACATGTGGCAACCAGTCGGGGACTGTTTATTAATACTGATCTCTGCTGGTGATGATGATGGGGAAAATGTTGTTTCAACTCTGTGACAATTCTGCTTTTCATTATGTTTAAAATTGTCTTTTACACTGCTGCGATGACGTTGGTACCCTATGTACTTCTTGCCAATAGCCGTACTTCAAGCATGCTTAAATAGTCTTTACCCCCTCGTCCCCCCATCTTCATCCTACTGATCCCTCCCTTGCGCTCTATCCTGCTACTGACCTTGCTCCCCCTTTTATTGCTGGAATGTCTTATACTGTATTTTGGGCCTGCAAATATATAGCCACTTTGCTTTTCTTTTATCCCACAAAATGTACTAAATCAAGTTAAAAAGTTAAAAAAATATGTTGTTCCCAAGGTGTAAGCATAGTGACCACGAGGATCTGTGTACCCCACAGTTATCTGTTTTGCTTCCCTACTTAAAATCCTCAATTTAGCCCTGTACCTCTCCTACTTGGCCCTGTTTCTGCCACAACTGGTCATGTATCTGTCCCACCTTGCCCTCTACCTATCCCACCTGGCCCTGTACCTGTCCCACCTGACTTTGGACCTGTCCCAACTGACCCTGTACCCGTCACACCTGGCCCTGTACCTGCCACACCTGGCTGTGTACCTATCCCACCTTGCCCTGCACCTGTCCCACCTGACCCTGTATCTGCCAATCTGGCCCTGTACCTATCACATCTGGCAGAGTACCTGCCCACCTTGCCCTGTACCTATCCCATCTTACTCTGTATCTGTTTCACCGGGTCCTATCCCTGCTACACTTGGGCTTGTACCTGTCCCACCTTGCCCTGCACATCTCCCACATGCCCCTGTACCTGTCCCACCTAAACCTGTACTTGGCCCTCCTAGCCCTGTTCCTGATCCACCGGGCCCTGTACCTATCCCACCTAGTCCTGTACCTATCCCACCTGGAGCTGGATCTGTCACATCTGGCCCTGTCCCATTTGGCTCTGTAACTGGTCCTGTACCTGGCCCACTTACCCTGTACTACATCAAGGTCTGTACCTATCCCACCTGGAGCTGGATCTGTCACATCTGGCCCTGTACCTGTTCCATCTGGCTCTGTAACTGATCCTGTACCTGGCCCACTTACCCTGTACTTGTCACATCAAGGTCTGTACCTATCCCAGCTAGCCCTGTACCTGTTACACCTGGCCCTCTATGTGCCACACTTGGGCGGAAGGGAGTTCTAAAACGGACAGTCTCAGTGCCCTTGGATCTGCGGCCAGGGCAGTGTAACCACAGCACTCCAGGTCATTGGGGATGCGGTATCCAGTCCTGAACTTTCCCCTACAAATCATTGCTTTCAGTTGTGTTAGCCTGATTAGTTTATGAAAGTAAAACAACACTACCGCACCCAGAATGTATTAAGCTATGACAGCAAATACCGTGACTGGAAACAGTGTCCTCAGTGACCTAGAGGGATGTGGTCACCCTAGGGCAGGCACACTTGGAAGTTTTAGAATGAGCCCGTTTGGCAGAAAACGCCAGTTAGAGGGGTGCTGGCAACTAATAATACTTCAGGACTACAACAGAAGTGTAGTGGGAAAGTGTTGTGCGGTTGGTTCAGCTTCTCTTTGCCAACGGGATTTGCAGTGGTACCCTGTTGTGTGCAAAAAAGCACGAGGAGTGGCGACAGACATGTTCAGATGGGAATATATGATCTATGTATCTGTTCTGCTGCAGCACTTAGGGTTTATCAAGTACATGTGGTAAATAACACATTCCATTATTATTTTATATTTCAAACAATGCACTGTGCCGATCAAGCACGTCATCCTTTTACACGGAGTGAGATCTGTGTCTCTGTAGTACCTCTTAGTGAGTGACATGCGCACAAGGTGTAGGAGACTGCTTTGGTTCCAGATCAGAGCTAGATGAGAACGCACAGTGTGTGGTGGGACTTATTCAGGATTCTGGAGATCATTGTAATCTTGTAGGCAAAATAATTCATGCAGGGACACCTATGATGTGACATACAAGGATCTGAGAGGGATACTGGGCCTGTTAGCTACTCTTCAGGTCGCCTTGAACCCTGGCTCACGTGTGCAACAAGCGGCGAAGAGCTCTGCTCACAGTTACATGCATAACAGAAATGTTTCTGCTTGCTGCAAGATAAGGACTGTGTAAGGCACTCTGAACCCGCTCAGGAAAGCTTTAATTGTAACAAGCAAAGAAATAACAAGTAATCAGAAAAGGGTGGATTGTAGCTGTTAAGGAAGCAGGACCCCTCGTTAAAAAAAAACGTTATTATGGAATTGAAGCTAAAAGGGTTTTGGAGGTCCATTAGAAGTCATCAACTTTAGGTTACATACATTCTCATTATGTTTTTAAACTTTTTAGTATAATTGATTGAGTCTAGCCACAGGGTGGCGGAAGAAAGCAACATATATAAATCTTCAGGCGCCATCAAACTACAAACTGGGAGGTACAGGTAAGTATCTTCTGCCTTCCTGCTCGTGGGAGGGAACAATACGCTTGTCACCGAGGCTCGCAGTGGTAGGGGTCAGAGAGGGACACGTATTCTAGCCTGTGCTCCGGGACGTCACATTCCATTCCATGACTTTCATTGAATAACCCTTTGCATTCTGGGGTTTGCAAGCCATGTTTACTCAGAGGTCAACGTGGGAGGGATCTGGGGGACAAGAAGTGCCCACACCATTTTAATTTGTCAAAACCAGTTCCCGTACTTTATCTTAAAAGCCACCTTTCCCGGGACCGTTTATTTCGACATTTGCGATGCCTCAATTTAAATGAAACAGCTAAACAAGAAAAAGGCCTTCTCACCTGGATGCGCTGCCTGAATGATGTGCAAATGTAAAGGCTGCTTGGAAGCTGTGGTTGGCTAATTGGTGGAGTCACTAGAGGCTTAGTGATGACAACGATTCTTTTGAGGGTATTGTAAGAGCTTGCCTGAGCTGTATGTAGTGCATGCTCTTAATTGACAGTTTCAAAAAATGTGTGCATTGGGGACAGTCTTCATATTATTCAGAACTATATTTTGGAAGCCCATTTCTGATCTTTATACGCGTTTAGTGGCATCCTATCACATACTATGGTGGTCATTATGCTCTTGGCAGTGTGGCCCGCCATGCCGGCGGTGGTGGGAAAACCCGCAAGCCGGCATGGCTGGCCACACCGCCACATAAGGTACCCATGGAGGGCCACCATAGACGGCCCTCACTCACCGCCAGGCTGCCTCCGTCAGGCAGCCTGGCGGCGGTCGGTAAAATTATCCGACAGGGCAGTGGTGCTGCCCCTCGGATAATGATCCCTTAGCCTCCAGCCTTTCCCTGGTAGGTTTCCTTGCCAGGGAAAGGCTGGCGGAAGGGGTGCACTGGGGCACCCCTAGGGGCCCCTGCACTGCCCATGCACTCGGCATGGGCATTGAAGGGGCCCCTGTGCAGTGACCCATCGCGGAGGTCACTGCCTGATTTACGGGCAGTGATCTGCGCGACGGGTGCAGCTACACCCGCCTCATAGAGGCATTGGCGGCGGATACATGTGGAGCCGCCGTCAATGTCCCGGCCAGGCATTCCTGTGGGCCGGCGGGCGGAAACTTTGTGTTCCAGGGGCGCCGGTCAGTAGTAAGACCGCCAGCATGAACACAGCGGTTTCGACCGCCGTGTTCATAATGAAGGCCTATGTGTTATGCAGATCTAAAACTCATATCTATTCACAGTGCTTGAGTGTGGGGAGGCGGGGACCTCATAGCATTAAAAATACACAAGTAACTCTTCCCCACTGCACTAAGTAGGACTCAATTCTTTGACCCTCTGGTCACAAACAGCCATCTACTGTAATCACATTAACCAATAGAAGTTTCATAAGATTATATAGTGCATCTGTCACTGAATGGTTTAATTTGTTATTGTTTTTCATTTAAGGTTGTGTTACTTTATATGAAGCTACCTGAAGGTAAAAGACCAACAGAATAGTTACAGCATACTTTGTTCTTTTTAGAACTGGGAACATAGCCTTTGCTGCGGAATTGGCCATTGCTGCACTTGTAAACTTACCTGGAGCATCAATTCCCTGGGCTTATTACCTGCGGTAGGACCACTGGTGCAACAGGTGCAGTGGCCCTGTCCCCAAAGGCATCAGGGGCACACTGAACCCTGATTATTGCTGCTTAGCATAATGGAAACAGCGGCCAGAGCACCAGTTTCCATCTGCATTAGGGTCCATCACACACAGTGGCTGTGCTACTGCATGGGACCTCGGGTGAAGGATTTTCTTACAGAAAGCTAGGGAGGAAACAGCATTGCCAATAACAACGGTTCCGGTTCAGACAAGCTTGTGGTGAAAGAGGAACATGTAATGTTATTCTAGTATCTCTGACATCATCCAGATCATGGTTTGAGTGTAAATTTCACTGCCATGTAAATGCTGTCTTTTGTTTCGGGACCCTGAAGATGCATTCTACTTTGCATGAGTAATAACTTCAGGCTTTGTTCCTTAACAAATATCCAGGTATTTCACAATTTGTGGGTATCACTATTATCATACCAACAAGCATGAACAGGTGCTATCGCAATGGATCTGTAGTATGTTTAACCTTGGGCCTTTAAAACGTTGTCAATAGTAGCCTCATCTTGGATACTGAAGGCACTTTCTCTTCCAGGTGCCAAAACTGGGAACCTAATAATATCAGAAAAAGAAGAAACTCCACAATGATCCAAACTGATGTAAGGAGCAAATGGGAAACACAAGCCCGTGCTCAAATCTAAATATGGCAACACAATAATTAATATAGACAATGAATTACCATTTTTGGTTAACAAATTCATTTAATAAAGTTTCTCAAAAAAACATTTTACTGTATACCATTATAGCACATTAATGAGACTCTATATAAAAACCCAAACTGTGTTCCATAGTGGCTCAAATTGGTCAACTTTATGGAACCAACAGCTGAAGGTATTCATCAGCCACTCTTCTAAAGAGCCATCCAGCTGCCCAGAGTCCCTGGGATCAAACAGCTGCTCTCTCCTGTATCTGTGCCCTGCCGTAGAAAGACCAACATCTTCCAAATTTGTTCTAAGCACTTCTATCCTGAGTCTTCGTACCTTGGGATCTGCAGGACTGGTCCCAGGTCAACCTGTTACTACCCAAAGAGTTAGACCAGCCACCAAAATGGCAATGCCATTGTGCCATTGTGCCATTTGATGACCTGAACCCCAAGTCTTGCCACATTCTCTAGCCCAGGGACCCAGATGTTCACTCCCCTAACTTCATACTTTTCTCTGCCCGCTCATCTATGCTCCTGATCTCTCTTCTGACCCCTTCCCATTCTCCTACCTATAGAGTTGTGTGAGTTATTAGTGACAGAACCCTTTCAGCTACTGATGGACTGTATAGAACTGTGACGTAAGTGTTTAGAGCGTGGTGAAGTGAATGCAGGTTTAGAATATTGAGCTCGCGGTTACACGCGGACATATAATACCTAGCTCCGTGTGTAGCATAGTCATTGGCGGGTACCCAGGCTGGGGAGGATGCTACATCTAGCAACAAGATAGGGGATAAGTAACCCAAAGAGCAACAGTGCTCTTCCAGAGAATTTGCTGTGGTCCAAGCAAACTGCTCGGGCATACCACGTGTGCATCCATTGAAGTGCGGAATCAATGTTTTGCATATGTGGAGTCAAAGCGCAACTCCAGCCGGTCTGAGCACTTAAGGATAACGAAAGCTGCACTGAGAAGTCTACACATCGTTGGCCAAGAACCTGCTGGCAAGGCCTTAAAGAGAGGTACAGCGCTACTATGCAATATAAAGCTATACATCATCATACAGAGTGATAACACTAAAGGTGGACACAAACAGTTATAGAAAAGAAGTGGTGAAAACTACCATAGTTAGATACGAGTAGAATACACAAAAGTGCTAGCTGACAGAATAATTGATAGTAAAGCATATTGTCATTGCACATAGCATAGCCTTGATAAGAAGTGCTCTACAACCTCAGCAACAGGCAAAGAGACCCAAGAAGAAGCACATGGTTTGTGCTTACTGACCTGTCCAATACCTGAAGCAGCAAACCACCAGCTGCCTGGTGGTGACTTCAAACAACTCCAGAGGTCTTCAGAAAAGTGAAGGACTCCAATGGAGTCCAAGAAAGAAGTCACAGTTCCACAGGCTGTCTAAGATGTCCCAGAGGACAGCATATCACAGGATGGAGGAAGCGGGTCCTAGTGGACAGCAGACAGTATCAGAGAGAACTCCATTCTCAGTGTCAGCCCATCCCAAAAATATTTATCATGTTTCCTGCCTTTCTGAAACCACCACCACCATTCGATACCGCCAAAAACAGAATATAGGTGATAGATGGACTGCTTGGATAGAGACATTTGATTATTTAATTGATGCACAAGAAGAAACAAATAACAAGAAGATTATCAAATACCTTAAGAATCGCGCTGGTGAGGGTATGAAAGAAGTCATAAAGAAAATGCTGCAAGCTGACAAATTTACATGTCCTCAAATTAAAGAAGCCTTGAATCATTCAGACAATGAATGCTGAGAGAAACTCTTAGTCTGAAGTGAGTTCTCATGGTTTCCAGAGCTGTAGAGCATGCCGACAACCTGCTGACATGGAGGCCAAAGGTGCCCAAAGAGAATCAGCCATGAACATGAAAAGTAGGCATTAGCACAAGGCTGAAGGACAGAAATGTATGTTTCCACTTAAAAAAAGGTTGTGTTTCATGTGTGGATTTTCGTTTCCACACAAAGGTAAATGTTCCGCCATTGGACAGATATGCAAAGGCCGTGGGAAGGTGAGCCATTTTGTAATGGTTTGCAAGGAGAAAAAAAGTAAGTGCTTCATGGTGAGAAGACAAAATGGCTGCCTGAATTTCCAGAAGTGGCGTTCGATGCACGCCCACAAGGCCAAGCAACAACACCAGATGAGACAAATCGCTACCAAACGAAGTTGATCCTCATCTAAATCACCATCATAAAGTTCTTCAGTATCAATAGCAAGTGAAAGTGAAGAAGATGGTTGTGCAATTTGGATGTTTACCTCAGAAAAATGTGTGCGTGTTGGACTGGCCGCATGTGAACAAAAATACCAGTCAAAGGAAAGTCAACATGAAAAAGCACCAAAGTCATTCAAACATTGTTTGAAGATTACACTGAAAGTAAACGGTTGTTCAATACCTTTCATTATTGACAGTGGTGTGTAGATAAACATTATGGCTGAGTAGAATTATTGACGCCATGAAAAACTAAAGTCTATACATAAGCCACATCGAAGACATTAAAAGTCAAGGTTCATTTGTAGCGACGATGAAACACAAGCAGCCAAAAGTGCAAGCAGTCATTAATGTGCTTCAAGGTACGGCATCAAGTGCTTGTTTACTCAGTTTCAGCACATCTGCTGATATGGGACTAATCTCAGTGAACAGTAACATGAATGCTCATCACAAAATAGTAAGTCAGTTCCTGTCATTGTTTCATGGGTTAGGAAAACCTAAGACTATGAAAGTACAATTGCATATGAATGAGGACGTCCGTCCTGTTGCTCAAAGACACAGATGAATTGCATTTCGTTTGCAAGAAGCTGTTGAAAAGGAACTCAAATCATTACTTTAACATGATATCATTGAGCGTTCTACTGGTCCAATACCATGGGTTTCTCCCATAGTAATATTGTCCAAGAAGGACAGTAAAGAAGCTGTACTCATCTGTGTGGTTATGCAACAAGTGAACAAGGCCATTGAAAGAAAACAACACCCAGGTCCATACGTTGCTGATATGATAACATCATTGAATGGTGTGAAGGTCTTTGCTCACTCTGGTATAAATAAAGGATATCATCAGTTGCAATACAAGGAGAATTGCAGGTACATCACAACCTTTCCTACACATATTAGTCTATTTTGATATAAAGCACTAAGGCCTGATTTAGAATTTAGTGGAGAGCTCCATCCTCCGTATTACGATCTCATATTAGCACATGGAGATCATAATACGTTAATGGGATATCCGTCACGTTTGTGATGGAGTAACCAGTCTGCCAAACTCTAAATCAGGTCCTAAGTTTCAGTGTGTCATCAACTGCAGAGACGTTTGAAGGGGTCATTCGAGGTATCATACAGCCTGTCTTGAATGCTTTCAACTATAATGATGGCTTATTAATTTTCAGAGCTACACAGAAGGAGCACGATAAAACTCTCAAGAAAGTGTGTTGTTTACTTTTTGATGCTGGTTTAACTTCGAATGCTGAGAATTGTGCATTCCATAAGAAAAAAATAAAGTTCTTTGGTCATATCTGTTCTAAAGGGGGTATGACACCCGATCCAGCTAAAGTGCACTCTTTGTCAATTGCCAGACCCCCAAAAGATGTTTCCATGTTGCATTCATTCCTTGGCATGGCCAGTAATTGTTCCAGATACATACAAGACATTGCCACCGTGAGTGCTCCATTGAGAAACTTGACGAAAATGAAGGTTTAATTTCATAGGTCACATGAATGCGACCAAAGCATTAAGAGACTCAAACAAGCTAATAAGAATGCTATTGGAATGGCATATTTAATCCAAAGCTTTATACAGAAGTTGTCATTGATGCTAGCCCAGTTGGGTTAGGTACAATCCTTGCACAGCACAGTGGATACCCAAATGCTCCAAGACATGTTGTGGCATATGCAAGCAAAACTTTGTTTCAAACTGAACGTGCTTGTTAACAATCTGAGGAAGAAAGTTTAGCAGTGGTGTAGGCTTGTGAACATTTCCATGTGTTCTTATATGGAAAGCCTTTTACTCTTGTGACTGATCATCAAGCATTGTTGACCATCTTTGGCACTCGAAAGGCTAAGATGCCTCCTCATATTGAACATTTGGGGTCTACGATTACAAGAATACCACCACACAATCGTGCAAAGTCCAAGGAAATATCAGAACTCTGCTGACTTCTTCTCCAGAGTGCCTAAAAATGTCATAGTACCCCTTCCAAGACGGCTGAAGCCTATATAAATTTCATTGTGAAAACAAACACAACAGCTGCCATTTCTTTGGAGCAAATTGTCACTTCCACGACTCAAGATAGTGACATGTTAAAAATGAAAGACATTATTGCATATCAGTCTTGGGTCAAGCCCACTCAACCTCTTGCCAGTGACAGTGAATATAAGAAGTTTAAAAATGTCAAAGATAAACTATCCATGACTCAAGAAGGCTTTATCCTGAGGGGTTCAAGAATTCTTATTTCGGAGGCTCTGCAGCAATGGATAATTGAAGTGGCCCATGAAGGACATCATGGAATTGTTGCCATAAAACACACTTTCCAAGACCATGGCAGTCATAATGAACACGGCGGGAAAGACCGCTGACCGCCATGTTGGCAGTGAACAGAATCCCACCATAGGCAGTGAATGGAAACCTGCCATATAATGAACGAAAAACCCAACCCTGCCAAAAATCCCCAGACCACCACTCCCCGCCATGACACTGTCAGCGGGAATCCCGGACCTCCCCACCCCACCACTGCCAAGCACACCCACATCCCGCCCCCCAAATAATGATGCACAAATCTCCTCTGCGGACAGTGGAGGCCGGACGACCATTGGCAGCAGCGACCGCCACGGGCGGCAAGTGGACTCAACAGCAAGAAGTGCACACATTGGATAAGCGTATGACCCACACACCTGACACACATCCAGAACCCCATAAAACACCCCCAGACACATCCCACAATCCCTTGCAACGAAAGCAGGACAAGAAGACGGAGAGCACCAGAGGCAGACATCGAATGCCAGCATACAGGAGACGCACACCGACCCACAGAAGAGCACCCTTACCTCGTTCCCAGTCCCTACAACATTCACCACACTCACCATGTCCCCCCCAAAAATCCACGCTTCACCGAAAGAAAGTTAAGGACCATGATGGACGAGATCTTGAAGGTGGAGCCACAAATCTTCGGGCCGAGGTGCAGCACACACCCATCGCCAGGAAATTGGAGCTGTGGCAGACCATTGTGGACAGGGTCAATGCAGTGAGACACCATCCACGCACCAGGGACGACATCCGGAAGAGATGGAGCGACCTGCGGGGGAAGGTCCGGGGCATGGCATCCAGGCACCACATCGCAGTGCAGAAGACTGGGGGAGGACCGCCACCAACACCACCCGACTACACCGACTGGGAGGAAAAGGTACTGGCCATCCTGCACCCAGAGGCATCCACAGGACTCACTGGAGGAATGGACTCGGGTAAGCCATCTACAATTACCCCATATCCACCACACCTGCAATGAATGCACCACCCCACCCCACCCCACCCACACCCACCAGGACCTACACCCCACCCAGCCATCACCCACTACATCCACCCCCTGCATGACCACAGACTTATTAACGGGCCCACATCACTCCCGCTGTGCACAGCCACCCACCCCTGCACGTACCCACAATGGAACAATACCCCTCACCACAATGCAACCCCACACTGGCGCTAAATGCAATGTCAACCTGTCTTATCCAGGTGACTGGTTGACACCTGTTCGGTATAAGTCAATAAGGATGCTCAATGAAGGACCACACGCCAATTATGAATACAATTTAGCTTTACTAGAATTTCAGGTAAATGTAGGCACTTAGCACATTAACAATAGTGGAATAAGAATAGCAATGAAAAGCATCTATTTATATATAAGTACACTACAAAGAGCATCTATGTATACATATGAGCAAAGAGTTAATTGACAGATATAAGCTTGGAATAACTGTATACCAAAATGTGTTACACTATGATGTTCAGGAAGTAAAATATAAACGAGTTGAATACTTCAAATAAGCTTTGATTTACTGCACACCAAAATGCATGTTTCAATTACTGCAGCAGGCTCACACTACGATGTTCAGAAAGCAAAATATAAATAAGCTGAATTCTTCAGATTAGCTTTGCTTCACTGCATACCAAAATGTATGTTTCAATTACTGTAGCAGGCTCAGACTACGATGTTTAGAAAGCAAAATATAAACAAGCTGAATACTTCAGATTATAAACACAGTGCAAGCATAATAATCATAATAATAGAGCAGAGAAACAAAGGCCTTTCATCCCTGTGTGGAACTTAACTTAGTCCACAAAATGCTGGAAAGCCCTCTACCGCCTGCTTGGACCTCTCTCCCCCTCAAGAATTACTGTCTCTGAACAGCAAAACAGGGAGGCAGCGCTGGGCCATGGCAGCTTTCACAACCCCATCTGCGAGCTTCAGATCCCTCACCCGCACTTCAGTGCTTAAATAACTTGAAGCTTGGATTCTATCTCTTTCTGGCATTTCCTAGCTATGTTATCAGCACTTGGCTGCTCTGCCCTTCCCCAGCCTTTGTTTTCATTCCATCTTCTCCCTGTACTCTCGTTCTCAAGGTTGAGACGGAGTCTTCTACACAAACAAGCTTGAAAATAATATCATGAACTTTTCCACGTTGCTCAGTGATTTCGGCAGGCATCACGCTCATCTACACTGCTCAAGCTAATTAACCCTTTGCGTCACAATGTCTTCCGCACCTTTCCCTATACTGATCACAACCTCACAAAGGCACCCTGGAAGGCCACTGAAAATAACACCAGCACAAAATAGCACAGTCCTGTTCACCTCAAACCTTCATGCATATGTAACAGACATGTATATGTTCCTCAACAGGCACCACCACCCATGCAACCCTAACGGACGGGAAAAGGAGTGCCACTGCCCTCCAGGGAGACCGAGGCACCTCATAGGACACTGGTGAAGGATCCCTGGACACTGATGAGCAGGCAGGCCCCTCACACAGTCCTGGACTCTCACCATGCAGCAGCCCCACCCAGGAAAACACTGTCACCCCTAACACCCAGTCCAGACCAGCAGCCCAGGGCGGGTGTACCCACACCAGTGTGCCCAGGGCACAGACTGGTGGAACACAGATACGGAGGCCACAGTCTCCCACTCCCAACAAGCAGGAAGGCGAGAGCCCCAGTACAAGTGGTACTGCCAGACCTGTGCAGGGGACACAGGCACAGGGGGCTAAAGCAAGTGCAAGGGGCACAGTAGGGCAGGGGGGAGGCCACAGGATCAGTGCAGCAGGCCAGGACGTGATATCCGAGGCATTGGGGGCCTACCAACATACCCAAGACAGGTTGGCACAGATTGTGTCCACCCTGGAGCACAGTCAGAGGATGCAGCAGCAACAACACCAACAGGCCATGGAGCAGTGGAAGGAGCACAATGCCACAATGGCCACCATAACAGAAGCACTGCTGCAGTTGGTCAAAAACAAGTCTGACACCCACACCGGACAAGAGGCCCCCTACAACAGCCCCAGACAACCAGAATCAGATGACCCCAGCAGCAGAAACATCCCAGGAACTACCCTCCCAGGAAACCCAATGGCCAACCATGTCATCCCATGAAGCTCCACAGCAGGCGCCCAAACGTACTCTCAGGCCAAGATATGGCACTGGAAACCCAGCTAAGAACAAGGCCCCCTCCAATAATTGACTCAGCAACAAATGCAAAGCAACCATCCCACCCATTCACCAACGACACTTAGCTATGAGGCAATTTGAAGTACTGTTTGACAAAATGGACCCATCAATACTACCAACAAGGCTGTCACCATGTTGGTCTTGAGGACCCCCCACCCTTACGACTTCCCATCACTGTAAATAGCACAATTCACTCACTTCTACCAATAAAACACTTTTCACACCTGTAAAACTGTCCGCTGTCTTAAATTGTGAACAAAGTTGAGTATGGATGCAACTGGCAGAGAACAACTTTATTGTCGATTCTGTGCATGATGGTAGTCCTGTGTGCCCAAATGGTGGCAAGGAGGAATTGCATATATTTTCAGTCAGTACCATGCAGAAGTGGGCCATGTATCGCCAATCATGACCAACCCCCCCCATATGACAGAGCACACTCACAGTATTAGTCACTAACCCCAATGACAGGCTTAAGTCCCACACAGTTATTGGAAGTAGAGTTATATCAGTTGGTTCCTGGAATTGACATCTTCCCCTTCCTCATCATCACCATCACCATCACCATCACTCTCCTCACCTCTCTGAGGTAGCTGATCAGGACCTATAGCACTCTCCACCTCAAAGAGGGGGATAGAATGTCTCACTGCCAGGTTGTGCAGCCTGCAGCAGGCCACCACTATTCTACACGCCTTATCAGTATCATAGGCCAGGGAACCCCCAGAGATATGTAGATACTGGAATCTAACCTTCAGGAGACCTATAGTTCGCTCTATTACCCTCCTAGTATGTCCATGGGCCTCATTGTATTTCCTCTCTGCAGCCGTCCTGGGATTCCTCACTGGTGTCAGGAGCCAACGCAAGTTTGGATAGCCAGAATCACCTACAAAATAGTCCAATACAGACTCGTCATTGGTATAGTCAGACAGGCTGGTTTTCTGCAATGTGTCAGTTACTGACAGGCAAACTTACCTATGATCCACCCTCTGTCCTCTTGTAGTTGTTCCATCTTGTGTGGCACACTACTGTTCCTCAACACAAATGAATCATGGACTGAACCTGGAAACATGGCATTCACATGGGAAATGTACTGGTCTGCAGTACATACCAATTGGATGTTCATGGAGTGAAAGTTCTTCCTGTTTCTGTACACCTGTTCACTCACTCTTGGGGGGATGATAGCTATGTGTGTGCCATCGATGGCACCGATGACATGGGGAATGTTGGCAAAGGCATAGAAGTCAGACTTGATGGCAGGGAGGTCAGTACTTTGGGGGAAACCTCACATAGGACTGCAGATGTTGTACAAATGCATTCAGAAATCTTGTCAGTACCTGGCTGAACATTGGCTGTGAAAAAACAGCACCCATGCCCACTGTCACTTGAAATTAGCCCGTGGCCAGGAAATGGAGTGCGGAGAGCACCTGCACTTCAGTTGGAATGGCATGCTGATTACAATTTCCTGGAGTTAGTGCAGGATCCAGTAATGCACAAAGGTCCTGAATAGTTGCACGTGTGAGTCTGTAAGTGATTATGATCTGACGCTCCACCATGGACCACATATCCACAAGTGGTCTGTACACCGATGGTGCCCTTCCTCCCCACAAGGGTCGGTACCTATGAGGGGTTACAAAAAGGAATGATGAAGACACATACATAGGCACACTTGTCATCATTTGTGCACTGCATTGTTCATTGCGGTGTCTCTACAATAACTGCTACCTGACAGATATACATGTACATCACAATGAGGGTACAGAGTATTTCATGTGTGCTGCAATACTGAATGGACAGAGGCCTAGGTACTTCATGTGGCTAGTAGGGCCTGCATTATGAGTATTAATTAATTGTAGATGCGTAGGTGATGGCAAAATGTCTGCCCACTGTTATTCTGCCCTTTTGTTGTGGAAGTGACCTCATACTGCTAGCGGTTGACGTCACAGCATAAGGCGGTGTTTACCGCTGTTCGCACCCTCATTGGTTAACATGGATGCCAATGGGGAATCCTGGTGTATCATGATCGCCGCCTGCGGTGACAGTGCACACCGCTGCGGAATGTACGCGCATTCATCATCGTTTGATCACTTGACTCCCTGATCTCGTGCGGACAGGTACTCCACTCTGTGTACTGCTGTGGCCTGCCTCTGGCTATGGATGTGCCACGTGTTGCAGGGGAAAAGCCCCCGGCCTTCACCCAGGAAGAACTGGAGAAGCTAGTGGACGGGGTCCTACCCCTGTACGCAAAACTGTACGGACGGCCAGAGGTACAGGTGAGTCTGGGTTTTGGGGTCACTGTGTGTGTGTAATGGATGGCATTGATTGCACATATGTTTGCACCTCTGAGCCAGCATGGGCCATGGTGCATGGCATGCTGTGTGCGACTGTCCTGTATGTCTGAGAGTACTGTCCGTCCCATAGTGGACGAATAGCCAGCTGTTCCAATCGTGCAAGTGCCTGACCTCTGTGTTCCATTTCTGTGTCGCCCTTTTAGGTCAGCGCCCACCAGAAGAGGGCACATTGGCATGCCATTGCCAGGGAGGTACGGACATTGGGGGTCTACAACCGGCGGAGCACCCACTGTAGAAAGAGGTGGGAGGACCTGCGGCGCTGGGCGCGAAAGATCAGTGAGGCCCAGCTGGGGAAGTCCTCCCAACGTGGAAGGGGTGCCCGTCGGGCACTGACCTCCCTCATGCGACGGATCCTGGCGGTGGCGTACCCAGACCTGGATGGGCGCTTGAAGGCTGCACAGCAGTCACAAGGGGGTGAATACTCATTGACCATACTTCAGTCTGGAAGGATGTCTGGGTGTGCAATAGGGTTCATGCTGCTTATATGCAGGGAATTTGGCTGGTCTCCATCTACTTTATGGTCTCCAAAGGGTGTAGGGGTGTCTCTGTTAGGTTTCACCTACTTCTGCTCTTAGGTGTTTCAGTGGATGGGTGTAGAGCAGTATTCTGGTCAGTAGTCAGGGGCATGGCAATGGGCATAGTGAACGGTGCTGCCTGTTGGGTGTGTCTTCTGGGTGGGTGTATTGGGTGTATATCTGGCCATTATGTACTTGCATTCAGCTATTTACAAGTGTCTGTCCTGTTTTGTCTCCCCATCCCTGTTCTCTTGTGTTGGTTTGGTACAGCATCAACATCAGACGAGAGAGCTGAGGCACCGGCAAGTGAGGAGGCAGCGGCCCACGGATCCTCCGAGGCAGAGACAACCGACACCCAGGGGACCAGTGGGTGGGAGGGTGAGGAGACTTCCATGGAAGAGGCTTATACCACAGGAGGCAGTGACTCCAAGACCTCCTCTGATGGGGGGCCCCCGGCAGTGGAGGACCCTAATGCACACACCACTACTGTTACATCTTCCGCCACCCCCATTCGATCACCGCTCTCCCTTCTGCTCCCCACCGAGTTGCCCGTGCCCGCCCACCCAGAAAGGTGGGCGTCTCCTTCGCCCCAGACACCTCCTCCTCTGCCCAAGTCAGCCCTGCTGCCCTCACAGAGGAGGCTATTGACCTCCTGAGAACCATCTCTGTAGGGCAGACAACCATCGTCAATGCCATCCAGGGGCTAGCATCAGAGGTGCAGCAGACAAATGTCTATCTGGATGGCATTCACAGGGCCGTGTCTGCCCTACATAGATCTTTTCAGGCTCTGGCCTCCTCTTGGACAGCAGCCAGTTTCCCTGGCCATTCCGTTCCCCCCTCCAACCTCCTCTACCCCTTCCAGCACCCCACTCCCTTCACCCGTCTAAAGCACACATTCAGACACGCAGTAAAGCACATCAACACACAAGACGCACACTTCAAAACACAAGCACCACACCTCCCACCACAAGCATTCACACAGCCCACAGAAACCTGCACACATAACAACGTCTATTTCCCCCAGTGTGGCCACCTCTTCCGCCTCCCTGTCTGTCCCCTCTACATTCACACCCTTATGCACTGCACCTTCACTCACTGTTGCTGCTCCTCTTCCTGCACTCGCCACAATAGCAGACAGGTATACATGCACCCCATACACCACACCTGCACTCACCACCTCTACTGTAGTTGACACATGCAGCACACTCACCAGACTTGCAGACACCCACACAACATACATCCACACTAGCTGTCTGTCTTCTCCCACTGTGTCCACCCCCCACCTCCAAAAACACACAAACGCACCAAGACACCCACCCATCAGACATCCACTACACCACAGCATACTGAGCAGTCACCCTTCACCCACTACACGCACCCCTACACCACATACATCCACACCCTCTGCCTTCACTCCCACGCCCACCCCAATTGCTCCAAAGAAAGATTTCCTCTCCTGTGTTGACCTCTTCCAACCCACTGGCCCACCCCGTCTTGTCCTCAAACGTGCTCACCTCCTTGCCCTTTCTGCTCTTTCCACATCACAGCCCACCCCTGTCCGCCCTTCACATTCCTGTGCCCCTTCCCCAGATAGGCCCGGACAGAGGCCCGGACAGAGTCTAGGCCATCCAGCTCCACCTGAGCCAAACAGCCCCCACCCCCTTCAAAGGAGAAGCCCACCCCCTCCACCGTCCCAACGAAAGTCGAAGGCCCATCCTGTTGAAAATCCCCACCCTCACTACCCCCCTTCCGTGAGGTGCCTGGATGCCCATATGGTGCCCCATTATGTGGAGTACCAAGCACTTGTGAGAGTCGGGTTGGGCCCGTTGTGGCCCATGACAATTGTCACTATACGGACTGGCCATTGGCCCTGTTTAGACTGCTTGGCTCTGTGAGCTTCTGATTAAAGTTTCTGTGTGGCCTGTGTTTGGGCTGCATGCCATTGAACCCTGGTAATTTGTTTTATTTTTTTATGGGTGTGGGGCATTTGTATGTACTATGGTCAAGTTGGATTTGATTTGTGTCGGGTAAGTACCTCTTGCTGTGGGGTGTATGACTTGTGCTGCTTTGAAGGGTTGGGGGGGCGTAGTAGGATGGGTGGAGTGGTTGGGTAGGTAACTGCGCACTTTCCTCCCTTGTTTCGTAGGTTGCGGTACTTACCGTCGTCGTCTTCGTCGGCGGTCTCGTCGTGGAGGTATATGGCAAGGAGCAGGGCTGGCATGATCCTTAGCTCTCTATACATGGCTGCCGCAGCGCGTTCTGTGGGACTCCGATGCGTGGTTCCTTACATTTGGTTCATTTCCGCCTGGCTTTGTGTGGCAGTGGTTCCCGCCCCGGAACTGGCGGCGAAATGGTGGTTCATAATTTGATGGGCGGGTTGGGCCTTTCCGACGGCCTGTGGGCAGACTCTGCCATCGTCGGCTGCACTCCTCTCCTGGCGGTGGGTGGTTCGCAGGATGCCTGTGTTTCGTTTGGTTCATTATTTGGCAGTCCGGACCGCTTCTCTGTTGGCGGTTTCTACCACCACCGGCGGCGGAGCAGAACAAACCGCCATGTTCATAATGAGGGCCCAAGTCTGGTTTCCTTATCTCGATGAGAGAGTTGAAAGACAGTTGAAGGCCTGTCACCTATGCACCTGCCTGTCATTAAAAATCACTCAACATACCTTCAGCATGTCAGAGGTTCCAAAGCATGGATGGGAAAAATTACTGTTGACTTTTTTGGTCCCCTTTACAATGGACATCACCTAATGGTGATTGTTGATAAATACTCCTGTTTTCACATTTATAGAAGATCTCTCATTTATCACTTAAGAGAGAGTCATCAAGAGATTAGACTGTATATTTGTGACATGGGCTGTTCCTGCGATCTTAAAATCTGACACTGACCCACCTTTCAACAGTTGACAATTCAAAGATTTTCTCAGTCATCTTAATGTTAAGCATCATGAGAGCACACCACTTAGGCCAGGGGCCAATGGCCTTGTCGAACGTTTCATGAGTACAATGAAGAAAGCTGTTCAGCACACTGTATTGGAAAAGCTCTACCTTAAAACTGTCTTGAATTCTACCCTGCAAGCTTACGATCGACTGCTCACTCGACCACAGGTGAAAGCCCTACAACTTTGATGTTCGGGAGAACCATGATGACCAGGAGACCTAAATGGACCTACAGAAGATTAAGTACTGAGGAAGAAACTGTACCAAAGACTTGGATCATAAAAAGAAAATGAAGGACTTTGCAGACAAGCAATAACATGCAAAATACATTGTTTTCACTAAAGGAGATCGAGTGCTTATCCATAAGCCGAAAAAATTTAAGTCTAGTGCTACATTCGATGCTGAGCCATTTCATGTCGTAACCAGGAAAGGTCACATGGTGACTACCCAGTGTCCTGGGAAGTCCATTATGCAAGATTCATCGCATTTCTGATGTGTAGCTCACCACTCGTCAGATACTGATGTCACTGTAGAGATTGGGTTTGAAAGGACAATTGAGAAACTCCTGACTGCTGTTGCTCCTGCATTGCCACCGCAGATCATGGGTACTTCTATGGCTGATTCCCAGTTTCCGAAGACATTATCAGGATGAGTAATCAGAGCGCCATGAAGGCTCATTGAAAAACTATGATTGTGTGTATATATAATTGTAAAAAATTGCATTTGTTTAATTAACAGAGGGGGAGATGTAGTGTCATGTAAGTTATTAATGGCAGAACCCTTTTGACTCCTGATGGTCTCCGTAGAACTGTGACGTACGTGTTAGAGCATGCTGAGGTGAATGTAGGTTAGGATGTTGAGTTTGGGGTTACACACGAACGACTAAAAACATGTGATACCCAGCTCTGTATGTGGCGTAGTCATTGACATGTCTCCAGGCGGAGAAGGACGCTATACCATCTTCACTTTATTGCATTAGCAGTCAGTTCCATAATGGTCCTCTGCCACTTCCGCAGGGTCAGTCTCACTTAAAACTCTAACAGGGCCTGGTGTGGTCTTTTCTGATTCCAGATACACATGCATCTTCAGCCCTCATTGCAGAGTACATCTCCAGCATGAGGACAGGATGAGCAGTAACCAATGAAAGGCCACATTGCATCTTTTGGAAGCCTGAGCCACACTCAAAAGACCAGTGCAGGCAGAGAAGGGGTCACCTAATGGGGCATGGTGCTTGTGAACCTTACGTGCAGTTCAGAGAATAAGTTCCTGATCAGGTTATCCGCTGAGAGAGCAAGTTCTAGATGCCATTAGAACTGACATTAGGATCATCTGTCAAAGGGATATCATCTCTAGTGAGGAAGCTTCACACAATGTATGATTTTTCTTGCAAGTGGAATAAATGGTAACTGATCAAAAACCTTCTGCCAGAATCCCAGAATCTGTGCAGCATCCAGGCTGAGACTGGAGCTGACTTTAAATCAAGGGAATGATACCACAACGCTTCTTAAAAGGTGAAATTAGGAAGTGAATGTATTCCTTGGCCCAACAGTGAACCATGGTGAATCTATCAAAGCCAACTCATATCAGAGGGATCAATCCCAGTATGCTTGAGATTAGGTCCAGTCCCACCTAAAAGAGATTTTGCATAGTAGGTCTTACTCACCAATGCCAAGGCCGTTTGTTTTGCTTGGCCTAGAATGTTTTTTGTGTAGTTAGGAATGGTTATTTGAGTACAAGCCAAATTCCTCCAGTTGAGGCCTCCCCATACATGTAATGTTCTATCATTGTTATCGCCCAAAATATAAGGAGCAGAATAAAAGATCCTATCCTACCTCTCCGGGGATAGTCTTGGGCAAAACACTAATGGTGCTGTTACCAGTTTTCCATTGAGAATACCGCTCCAAGCAACAGCATCTTTCCTGGTGTATCTGGCACCAGCAGCAGCTGGCATGTAGGCAGAGCCGGGGGAGCAGGCAAATGTGGTGTTGGTGCGTGTATGCATGCAAGGTGAGGGGTGTGTGTAAATGAAAATTAAAAAACATTTATCTTGCTTGTTGCACAACGTCCAACGTCTTCCTCGCTCCGGCCTTCTCGGGCTCCAGCAAATTCCCTTAAACACTTCTGGTGCTGCTCTCATGCATGAGAGAAGCACCAGAATTGAAGGGAGTGGCCTCTCTCAGCGCTCTCAAGAGCACGGGAGGCCTGTGCTTTCTCTAACCCAGCTATCTTAAGACATCTGGGTTAGAGAAGTTTAAAATGTGCATGTCTGGCTGGCTGTCACATGACAGCCAGCCAAAAAGACATGCGCACATTAAACAAAGCTCAGCTCACTGCTGCCACTCAGCAGCATGGGCCCCACCCCATTCTGACACTCAGTTCAGGACGGGTGAAGGGAAAATAAAATGGTAATAAATTAACTTCATTACCCTTTTATTTTTCATCCCTGGGGGGCATTTTAGGTAGAAGGTCAATGCATCTCTATCCTAATGGAGGAGCCACTCCTGTCTGGACCCAGAATTATCAGGTCTGGAGTTTGCTGAGTTTGGAGATATTGGGTTGGGACTTTTCTGTGGCGCTTCAAGTGCTGCTGGCAGCCATTTTACCCATCCCCCACCTGCCAACATGTAGCAGGAGAAGCTCCCACCAGCTGAAGTAAAAAGAAAGCTGCCTTCCTGTGACTCCCATGCCCTATTCTATCCCCGCACCTCATGCACAAGAAAGAGCCCACTCAACATTCGAATGTCTGCAGATTTGTGGCCGTTTATTTTCTCTGGATTTGGGAAAACAAGCAGAACTGCATTTGGTTTTCCAGGTCTGCATGTTAGTCCCCATTCTGGAGAAAGTAAATTGTAATTCTCACAGGTAGGTACTGCCCAGAATTGTTCATTCCATCCCTGGTATCGCCTCTCAGAGATAATGGGAAACTCATAATGAGACCTTATCTGGTGTGTGGTGTGTTGTTTCCTGCATCCCGCGGCACATGTCCTTCCAGGGCCTATACCAGGGGAACAAATCTTTCCAGTCTCTCCTAATTCAGCTGGTCAAAATCCTAAGGCGGTCAGTCAACCATTGCTGTAGATTTCGCTTGTCATTTCAAGGCCTGAATACCTCCTCCCATGTCTTCCTCATAGTCAATCTCCTGGCTGATCTGAAAACTAGGAGTGCACGTCACCCATGGCTGCTAATAAAGCCTCAAGATTGGATATCTGGGAAGGCATTGAAAACACATGGGTGGACCATGAAGATGGAAGGCTCTGACCAATGTCTCCCCTGTTTCTGAGAGCTGGGTCTCTGCATGCTAGATGCCCTTCTAAGGTGGGGGGTGAGGGGCAAGAGGGGCTGGACACCACCTACTTTCATGGTGTTGCCTACTGGTTTTAACTATGTATTTCTGAAGGGGGAGTTGACGTTGGCCACCCCTCTAAAACCTAGACTGCTGGTAACCCCATCTCAGTTTTTGTTCCCTGTCTTGTAGCCTGACCATTCCAGTGATGGCCAGGTACATAACGTCAGTGGGCCATCATTATCTGCGAGCCCCTCACTCCTTTCCCAAGGCTTAGCCGCACACTGTACTTCTCCTGTCCTGGCCTATGCCCATGTAGCTTTTCACCCTGCTAGTGGGATGTTCAGACTCAGCAACCATTCTCCAGCGGTTGGCTCACCCTGCTAGTGTTCTGACCCCTGAGGCTTCCGCCTATCTCGATACCACCTGAACGTAGCCATCTTTCCTTGCTTCTCCTAAAAATCAGAGGCAAAGCATGGAAATGTGCCAACATTTTTGAAGGAGATAATGTACTAACCTTACTCCACTCTTCAAATAGTTGGGGAACATGTATTTGTAGGTGCTTTGTTATCGTCTCGGCAAGTAGAGAGAAGTAGAGAATGAATAAAATACTAGGGGTGGATGGAGCTCGTGGAATTGCAAAAAAGCTCAGCGAGATTCCATGGATTTGTGAGAGCGGGTGGAATTGGGCACGTTGTGCTGCTTGCACAGATTTTTAGTGACCAGAGCTTCTCCACGCTGTAAAATCTGCGTGAACGGCACCACACAGCGCGCCAGAGGACTCTGCTTCTTTCTGCCACGTGAGTAGATTTTCTAGTTAGGCAGCAGCTTTCTCAACATGAAGGCTAGTGATCTGCCGCGACCACACGTGTTGAGAATTCTCATCAGGAGGCATTCTAGTGCCTGAAGATCCCGCTAGGGGATGCATATTGTAGCTTGCCAACTTCTCAACGCTGGCAAGATGCACGCAAGAAAAAACTCTGCCACGTGGCGGTCGGCGGAGTTTGCCGGAACTCCGTGCTCCAAGCGGAACACAAAGTGGGCAAAACTCCGCGAACACCGTGGCGGAGCAGCATTTTTTGCCCACCCCCCAGGAAAATACTCACATGTCTCTGAGCATGCGTGAAATGTGTTTGTGCACTCTTTGGAAGTGACAGGTCATGCAAAGGCGGGTAGCTTCAACAGACGGAACACGGTCAGCACGTGCACCTGCGCCCTGAAGCGATTGCCAGAAGAGAACAGTGTAGAGAAACCCAAAATAAACAAAAACAACACATGTAGCTTTACTTTTCAAGCGCTCTGTAGTAACATTCTCGTCAGAGTGTCGCTGTGAGGCTTTCAGCCTCACCAGTTACCCTGTGTAT
Organism: Pleurodeles waltl; assembly: GCF_031143425.1. Taxonomy (NCBI): domain Eukaryota; kingdom Metazoa; phylum Chordata; class Amphibia; order Caudata; family Salamandridae; genus Pleurodeles; species Pleurodeles waltl. Next base: position 406,249,907 of record NC_090440.1, read on the forward strand.
TTTACTTTCAAGCTTCACAATGCGTCGCTGTCCTGGTGCATTCGATTTAGAATTGCACAACAGGTGACAGTGTTTCACAATCCTGTGCGTGTAAGCACGTGTGCCTGCACATGTACAAGGGGGCGTTTTCCCCATAGCCTTGGGTGAGGAAAGCTAGGATGATGTCAGGCTGACGGGGAGGAGAAGCTTGACTTACTGATTTGGAAGAAGGTGGTTTTACTGATAGCAGTAAGCCAGGTGTGTTCTCTGAGTCACGCTCTTGGTACATAAAAAAATGAAGATATGAATGACACGGGGAGGAGAAACTGCTAGCAAAGAAAAAGAGCTCACAACAAACAGGCAGGACCACGGAACTATGGCAGAGAAGCTGTTGGGAGTGACAAAAGCAATTTAAAGGGGAAGACAAGTGAGTGAAGGAAAGGGCAGGAGAGTGAGGTGAAAACCAGGGAGAACGTGGAGACACAGGCGAAGAGAAACTGGGAATTATGTGATAGCGAAAAATAATGGACATGAGGCAAGAGGGGAGTTGTATGTGAGAGAAGAAAAGGAGAAAGCAAATGGAGATAGTTATAAGAACGGCCGTGGAAGGTGGGGAAAGAGTCGTATGTGAAAGGGTAAGCAGATGGAGACCAGAAAAGGGGAGGTGAGAAGAATCTGAAAAGGAGAGATGGGATTATGGATATGGACAGATGGGAGGTAAGAGGAATAAAGAGAGAGCAAGGGAAAAGGGAAAGACGGAAAAGCAAGAGAAGATGAGAGCTAGGAAGGAGAAATCAAACACAAATGAGAAAGGTCTCGAAAGAGGGAGGTGGGGAGAGAGGAGGCAAGTGAGAAGCAAACACTTACGTAATTCTTCTCTGAAATGTTGATAGTCTCAGTGAGAGCAAAGATAAACTACTTACAGTGAGTATTGGGTAACAGCACACACTTCAAGAGCCTGGCTGTGTCCAGGGTGCTAATGTGTAAGAAAGAACCACTGTCTTACACAAAGACCTGTCCCAGTAAAGGCAGCACGTAAAGGCATCTACGGTGTGAGTAAAAATTGAGTATTGAAAGGAAGACTGTCTGCAAACAGGTCTGGCAGGAGGTAAAGAACATAGTCCCATATTTAAGAAAAGGTGGCGCATCATAGATGATGCACCACTTTTCTTGCGCCCCCTACCGGCACCTAACGACACCATGGTTGTGCTCTATTTATAATGCGGCTCACCATGGCGGTCATCAGCACAATAGTGTCAAAAATGTTTATGCTATTGTTGCGCTTTACTACACTAGCATTAAAAATGTTGATGCTAGTGCAGCAAAGTGCAAGGAGGCCATTGATTTCAATGAGTGCGTCACTTTAACACGTTTTAACGACTGCCATGAGCAGGCATTAAAAATGACACTAAAAATGGAGCAGTGAAATCTTTTAAATTTCACTGCACCTTTTTTGTAGGCCTCTTAGTGCCGGAACGCCCCCCTTGCATACATTATGCCTGGGGCAGGCATAATATGACAAAAGGGTTTACAAAGTGGCGCAATGCATGCATTGTGCCAGTTTGTAATTATGGCGCGACAGAAAGTCCACTTTAGTGCCACCTTAGCATTAAAAGAATTATGCTATGGCAGCACTAAGGTGGTGCTAGGGCTCTTAAATATGCCCCATAAAGTATTATGAGAGTGCATTGGTGCTGCCCTGTACTACAACAACAAATGATGATCACAGACAAAAGAACGCCACGCACAGAAAGCGCAAGGGACAGATAAATAATGGTGAGAGAGACAATTAGTGAGACAGAAACAGTAGTCCAGTGGCAGGGATAGAAAGAGGGGAGAGATTCAGGCCCTCATTAAGAGTCTGGCAGTCCTAGGACCGTCAGACTAGCGGTGGCGGTCGGAAAGCCCCCAATGCAGCAGTCCGAAAGCCACATTATGACCGTGGCTAAAGCGCCACGGGCCGACCGCCGGCACTACCACTTTTTTGCCAGCCGATGGCCTAACGGTGCCAGCAATCTTAATCCGCCAGGACAGCACTGCAAGCAACGCTGCCCTGGGGATTACAACTCCTGTGTCCGCCAGCTTTTGCATGGTGGTTCCACCGACATGCTAAGGCTGGCCGAGACAGGGTGCCGGGGCCCCCATGGGCAGCCCATTCGTGCTTTTCACTGCCTGAATAACACCTTCAGGGTCCAAAGGTTGCTTTTACTTAACTGTTCAGGTGTTACAAAAAAGCTTATCCATCCTCTTAAAAGAAACACAAGATCTGAATTTGATTAACTAAAAGAAAACAATTTGAAAAGATCAAATCTTAAATGTTAGCTTTAGTTTAGACTTTAATTTAAAGTCCTAACATTTTTTAGTTAATTCTCTGTATCTGGGTAAAGCACAATTTTATTTTTTGTTTAAACAGGAACATAAGATGAAATTATTTTTTTTATTGAGAGCAGCCCACTTATCAGTCAGACCGATTCTCCAAAGTTGGCCGCTTAAAAGACGTATTTGTAATTTATGTCACTTGACTACATAAGGATATAAAGCATGTTCTTTATGTTTGTCCAGCATGCCTGATACTGGAGCAGAATTATCTGATCAGTTATTTCTTAAATACAAAGTGAAAAACTTCTGAATAACTTAACCATTATATTATGATACAAAGTGAAAAACTTCTGAATAACTTAACCATTATATTATGTTTCATGGGATCCTTCCATCTGTTAATGTATTTTCAAATGTTTTGTATTTTCTAATTGCTTTACTATTTTATTATTTATGACAATATGAAATTTGTTGCTTACGTTTAGCTTATTACTCATTCAGGGGTTTATGCTGGCTATTCTTAACCAGGTCACTGATCAAACTGTCTAATCATTGAATCTCTTCTTGAAGGGCTAATTCCAATTGTCTTTCTTCTTTGATCCTTCACCCCTTTGAAGATAACACCCCTTCTGTGAGGCTTGTAAGCATCCCACGCTATCCTTCCCTTGTAGCTGTCTCTATTGATTTCAAAATATTCTTTTGTGTGAACTAACGGGGGTTGTAAGAATTCAGGGTATATAAAATTCCTTCTTTCGAATGTCCACTGCCTCGATCGATCACTCACATAGCAGCCTTCCCCTCCCATCTCTAACCAGACGACTTTATGATCTGAAAGTACAGTGGTGATGTAAGCAGGAATATAGAGATCTTGTGGGATAGAAACAACAAGAGAGATGGGAAGCTGGGTGGATGAAACAGTTTATTGAAGGGGAAATGAATGGTAACCTGTTAGCATGAGAAAACACAGACTGTCCATAATATCATCAAAAGTATTTAAGTGAATTCCATAGAACAAGCATGGGAGGAGAAAGAAATAAGGCTGCCGGAGGAAATCAGAGATGCTTTTCAGAAATTCTTTCAGGATCTTTATAAGGATGATTTTCAGCCTTGGCCACAATGAATTAGAGAATTGCTGTGTCTCTCAGAGGAATCCAGAGCATAGTTAGTGCAGGAAATAACTGAGGAAGGGGTCAGGGAAACTGGTAAGGGTATTAGCGGTGAAAAGGCAGCAGGACCAGATGGGATACCAGGGGAACTTTATAAGGCTGCAATTGAAGAGATCGGCCCTGTTTTAAAAACACTTTTTAATGGTATACTACTCTCGGGATAATGCCCCCCTCAGTCATGGTATGAGGCAACTATCTCAGTAACCCTGAAGCCTAATAAAAACCCAAGATAATGCGACTCATACTGCCCCATCTTATTACTGAATACAGATTATAAGATATTGGCTGGAATACTGGCAAAGGGGCTTGATCAGGTTGCAAATAAGGTTATTCAATAAGATCAGCAAGATTTTTTGATAGTGTGTCAAATGCACAACCTAACCCATTTGTTAATAGATATTGTTGACCTGGCCATCACTGGAAACATCCCCTTAGCAATTGTGGCTTTCGACGTGGCCAATTTCATTGGGCATATTTGTGACTTTGTCTAGGGAGGTTCAGTGTTCCCAAATTATGCATAGAGAATCTGAGGGCATTGTACTTGAAGACCTTGACTGCAGTAATGATAATGGGGCTTTGACAGACTGCTTCTCTGTAAGTAGAGGGACCCGGAGTGTGCCCCGTCACCTTAATTGTTTATCCAATATATTGTACCGTTAACCCAGAAGGCCAGAGAGGATCATGACATGATCCCCTTTCTAGCCCCTGTATATACAAAGATCTGTCTCTATGCTGATGACTTGATATTATACACATCTGAGCCCAGATCCACCCTGCATAGGTTTAAGGAAATTGGCTAAAAAGATTTGGGGCATTCTAAGGAAATCTTATTAACCAGGATAAAACAGAAATGATAGTGTGGAATTTAGAAATGCAAATAGTCTAGTGAAAGGGGAAGTGTGCTAACTAGGAATTCTGATGAACCATAAGCTAGATGCTGTCATAGAAGTTTACTTGGGTAAAGCATCCTTAGAACTCAATAGAACCCTCAGAATGACAGAAACTATCGCTTATGAAATATGACAGAGGCAATTTGATTAAAATTAATATTCTCCTAAAGCTCATGTTTTTGTTTAACGGCATCACACTAGCATTCCCTAAGTGATCAATACAAAAGATTCAGGGGAGCTTCAACAGCTTTATTTGGCGGTCAAGAGGATATCATGGAAGAAGACGAGACAAAGTCTCCGGAAAGGCAGTCTACATTTTCCAGATATCCAATTTTACTGTACGGCGTTTCAATTTAAGTTTTTTAGGGTCCTTCTAAATAGAATAATAGACAGTGGTAATGAGGATATGGATAGGTTGTTTCAGGTAAGTTAGGCTCTGGAACTGATGAAGTTGGGTTTCTGTACAAGTTTGAGGATCCTAAATATTACAAATGGTCTGGCTAAAGACTCTGGCAACGTCCCCAATCTTGTGGAGTAGGCTATGGAAAATATGATTATTTCCATATTTCTTTTCTATGCACTGATCTGGGACTTACCCAGTATCTCAGAATGTTTACAAGACAGTTTATGCAGTCGCCTGCAAATGGTGGGGATTAAAAAATGGGGAGATCTTTTGGATTGCAGGACCTTAAAACTGTGGTTAGATCAGAGTACTAAGTCAGGCAGGAATATGTCCAAATTCAAATGCTTGCAATTAGTCTCATGGTTAGCGGCACAGAAAGATGAACTACAAACCCCTAGGGGATATTGAAGCTGCCCTGCACCTTCTTGGGATTAAGAAAGAACTTACAAAGTGGTATGGATTGATATCTCAAGCAGATGATCTGGAGCTGCTTCCTACATGATCTGGAACAGGTGCTTGCCGAGTCACTGGTTAGAAACTTTATGGCAAGCATCGTTTTGCACTGTATATAATGTGGTCAGTTCTGCTGTGCTTAAAAGAAATAGCTTGTTTATATGACACAGGGATTACTGGACTCCGCAGAAACTTTTGAAAATCCCTGGTGTGCCTGAAAGGTGCTGTAAGAAGTGCAACATGACCAGGGACAGGCAACATGTTTGTGCAATGCCCTGGTTTGAAGGTATGTTGGGGAAAGTAAGTTCAGCTATAGTGGAAGTTTTCAACAAAGAAATTAAGATAAGCACCTGTTTGGTCCTGTTTAGGATATGGGCAACACAAAAGGATGATGGACGGAATGCTGAAACTTTTCAAATACTCACCCCTCGTTACAACTCTTTGCTAAATCCATTGTTCTTTTGCTCACCATGCCACCCCAATTTGGACCCATCCATGTGCAAATCAGTCTTGACCCTGCTCCCCATGAGAACAGTCCAGGTCGTCCGTTGACCAAAAATCAGAATCCTGGGACTGGTTTCAGGGTATCACCCATCATCAGCCAGGCTAGCTTGAATCCAGTGGCACAGTAAACAAGGGGCACATGTCTGGGCATACCCTGGCCACTTACGGCGACTTTAGCAACACAAAAGGATGATGGACGGAGTAGTGAAACTTTTCAAACACTCACATTCAGTCACAGATCTGGGTTCAATCCATTGTTCTTTTGCTCACCATGCCACCCCAGTTTGGACCCAGCCATATGCAAATCAGTCTTGACCGTGCTGCCCATGAAAATAGTCCAACCCAAACTGCAGGGTAAGGTCATCTCAGGATCGGAAACAAGCATCCTGGGACCACGCTAGCTTGAATCCAGTGGCACAGTGAGCAAGGGACCCACATCTGGGCACACCCTGACCACTTAGGCAACTTCAGAGACACAAGTTTATACTTGGCGGAGTGCTGAAACATTTCAAAACCCACCCCTGTCATAGATCTAGGTTAAATCCATTGTTCTTTTGCTCACCATGTCACCTGAGGTTGAGCCCAGCAGTATGCAAATCGTTCTTGACCCTGCTCCCCATGGGAAAGTCCAGCCTGAACTGCCAGACCAGATCCTCCCTGGACCGGAAAAAAGTATCCTGGGACTGGTTTTGTGGTATCACCCCAATCTGCAGGCTAGCTTGAATCCAGTAGCAAAGTGAGCAAGGAATCCACATCTGGGCATACCCTGTCCACTTTGGGTGACTTTAGCAACACAAAAGGATGATGGATGGAGTGGTGAAACTTTTCAAACACTCACACTCAGTCACAGATCTGGGTTGAATCCGTTGTTCTTTTGCTCGCCATGCCTCCCCAGTTTGGACCCAGCCACATGCTAATCAGTCTAGACCCTGCTCTCCATGAGAGTAGTCCAACCCGAACTGCCAGGCCAGGTCCTCCCTGGACCGGGAACAAGCATCCTGGGTCGGTTTTGGGATATCACCCCTCATCAGCCAGCCTAGCTTGAATCCAGTGGCACAGTGAGCAAAGGACCTATGCCTGGGCATACCCTGGCCACTTAGGGCAACTTTAGCATCACAAAAGGATGATGAACGGAGTGCTGAAAGTTATCAAACACTCCGCCCAGTCACAAATCTGGGTTGAATCCATCCTTCTTTTGCTCATCATGCCACCCCAGTTTGGACCCAGCCATATGGAAATTAGTCTTGATCCTGCTCCCCTTGGGAACAGTCCAGCCCGAACAGTCAGGCCAGGTCCTCCCTGGACCAGAAACAAGCATCCTGGAACCAGTTTGGGGGTATCACCCCTCATCAACCAGGCTAGCTTGAATCTAGTGACACAGTGAGCAAGAGACCCATGCCTGGGCATACCCTGGCCACTTAGGGTGACTTTAGCAATACAAAATGATGATGAGCGGACTGCTGAAACTTTTCAAATACTCAGCCCCAGTCACAATCTGGGTTAAATCCATCATTCTTTTGCTCACCATGCCACTCCAGTTTGGACCCAGCCATATGCAAATCAGTCTTGACTCTGCTTGTCCAGCCCGAACTTCCAGGCTTCTGGGATATCCAAGAGATAGAGGAAGAGCCTAATAACTGTTAAAAAGAAACCTATTTTTGCCTGACAATAATAGAGAGGCATGCTATTTGTAAAAGATGGCTTGACCCTGAAACCCCCTAAGCTGGAAGACTGGTTGGAACAAATAACGAGAGTATATTGAAAGGACTTGGGGAATCAACAGTGCAAGAGTAAAGCTGATTTATGGGCCCCAGTGGGTGAATGGTTATGAGTTACACATGAAGAGGTCCACTTGTGTACTCTCTTTACTCTAGTATAGGTTATAGCAATACCTAAAAATCCTTTGGGAAAAGGAATGGCCCCCTTTCCTGCACCTTGCTTGGTAAGGACGTATGCATGCAGTTATTATTGATGAGTGGGTCAACTGGGTTTGGTAACGAGGGCTTTAATTAAAAAAAGATTACATTTGTCCTCTAGTGGAGGGCTGAAACATTTTATAGGTGAAAAAGTGTAGGTGTTTAGGCTAGAACATATATCATTTAATTAAAGCAGGGTCCTCGTAAACAAAATGCAGCGTATAATTAACCGCATGAAAGTTCAACACCTTTAAACAGGAACAATGTGTGATACAGGGATGCTGCCTCAGCCGAACTCTCTTAAAAATGTAGATGTACACAAACAACTTGTCTGTCACTGTAGCAGAACCACCATTCATACATTGCCACTTGAATATTAAAAGATTGTGCACGTAGTGCAAATAATCTGGTTTCCTTCCTTTTCCCCTACAAAACAAGGCCTATATCAATGCTGCCACATACTAAAAATTACAAGGGAATAATGTTCAGCACATCAGAAATCTTCACAGATACTGTATATGAGAAGTCTAGGAGTACTCTATGCTACTAAATTCAAGCTCCAAGGAATGAGTTCCATGCCGATGCCTTATATGGATCTGTTTGACTGCGTTGTCAAACAGCAGAGAAGCCTTGAACTCTACAATATGGTGTGAACATTTGCACAGTGAAAGGCTTTGTAACTTTTATTTTTTTATGAACTTCACCAGAACTGGAAAATGCAAGGTTTTTTTATTTAAAAAAAGGCAAATTATCAAATGGAACCTCCACCTGAGAGTGGGAAAACAATCCCACTTTAGTTCAAGGACACATGGCTCTCCTTAGGGTGGGCATTCTGGCAGGTGGAAAGAAATAATTCATGGCTGCCTTCCCCGTATGTCAGAAGTCCTGCATGGCAGCACAGCTCTTCCTAGGGTGGAATGGAAGAATGAACAGTGAACTCATATTTCAGAGTTTTTCCTGCTGCCTCTTTGAGTTAAAGGCAGCCCTGAGTAGTAGAGGGTGAAATTCCTCCTAATGAGCTTTCAGTTTCTTCTAGGCTTAAGTCACACCCTTATTGAGTGGGGGTGTTATCAGGACTCTCGTTCTCTGATGAGATTGCTGGATTTGCGGTGGCAGCACATCTGCGTTGTAGGGGGCCGAGTCAGTCCACACCAGTTGGGAGCTGTCGGCCCAACCCTCTCGGCTCACTAGCAGTACCTCACCAAAACCCAACTGGTAAAGGTGATTTGTGGCAGCCTTGCATGGGCTCTGAAAACCCCTCAGGGAAATCATGGTGGAAACAGGTCTTACTCTTTTCTCTCCACTTACAAGTCTCTTACACACACATAGGCAAGAAAAAGAGATGCAGGACAGTTTTCAATACATTTATTGAAAAGACTGCAATCTTCAATAAAACACACGAGCTGCAATGATTAGGATAATGAGGAATAACAGAATCAGGATTGTAAAAATTAGAGATATTAATATAAACAACTCCAACATATTGTCATAACATGAATATACAAGTCCTTCCTAAAAGCCTAATCTCTAGCCCCTAAGCGAGAGCTTGGCAATGTAAGCCAAATATGTCCTTACAGTTTTCATATCTACACAGGGTTGGGGCCAGCAATCCTAAATATTTTCTGTGTGCCTCGCATTCTGTTCTTGTGAATCCGAGGAAAAGAACATGATGCAAAGTATGTCATCCATAGCACTGATAATGACACTTTCACAGAATAGCAGCTGATAGTGGCATTAAAACAATACCACTAAAGGTTGTAGGAAAATATTTAATAAAAACAGCAGAGCATGATAACTGGTTAAAAAAGCACAGGACGCAAGACTAGATTAAGCTATTACTGTGCCTAACTAAAATGGACCCACAACACCCTCCCCTATTGCCAGAACAAAGGTGCGCAGTCTAAGCCCTAATGTTTAAAAATGCTCTAATAATATTGTAAAAACTCTAAAAGTGTGGGTAAATAACATACATAAGAAACAAATGTCTAAATCGACAAGCCAAGCAGGCCAACAGACAGGTCGAATTAAAAAGCAATTTGGTATCACACTTTACTTTATTTAAAATACAATGGTCGAATTTTAAAAATAATCATGTTCTTGCAAAAAATGTCATCAAAGGAGATTGAGACCAGGAAGGGCTTCAGTTCGGCAGGTGGCAATTTGATCAAGTTATTGGCAGAAGGGTCCACGTAGCACAAGTGTGCAGAAGCCTCCAGCGCAGATTGAACTGCGTAGGTAGCACCGTTCATTATGCCAGATGTTGTTGGAGTCAGCAAATCCACATGTGGTCACTCGTAGGATGCCTTGCCAATCAACCATGGACCCACGGGGCATATCCGTGAATTAACCCTCATTGAGAACAATAACAGATCCGTGTCCACAGGAGGTGCAGGCTGCACGGCAAGATACCCTTTTGGTGCACATTTGAAGAGGCACCAGATGCAATGGAAGACTGGCTGGACACACTTAAAAACTGGTCTGAATGTCAAAGACCAATATGTCTCCCGCTCCCAAAACAAAGAAGCTCCGAAATACTGCATTGTGCGTTGACGACACAGCTAGGCTGGTGGTAGCTCCATCACTTCACTTTGCTGCGAGAGAACAGCCACTGCGTATCAAAAATAGCACTAGCAGAATTCTGCCAATTAATGCAAAGTTATAGGGAATCGGCTAAAGACTCTTTAAAATAGTGAATGTATGGCAGCAGGTGTCACTCCAAACATGGCCTGGAAGGTGCTAACAAATTCAGAATGGACAGCTTGAGAAAAATGTGCAATTCTTGCACTATTTGATGCATTGAAAATATATATATATATAGGTATATTGTTAGACCTGACAGCCTTAGGTTGGTCACCCCTAACTTTTTGCCTACCTCCCTCCACTTTTTGGACACTGTTTTTGCTGGTTTTAGGACTCTGCACACTTTACCACTGCTATCCAGTGCTAACGTGCATATGCTCTCTCCCTTAAAACATGGTGACATTGGTTCATATCCAATTGGCTTATTTAATCTAGTTGTAAGACCCCAGTAAAGTGCACTACATGTGCCCAGGGCTTGTAGATTAAATGCTACTAGTGGGCCTGCAGCACTGATTGTGCCACCCACATAAGTAGCCTCTTAACCATGCCCCTTAAACTCTCCTTTTTCTAAATAAAGGTCACCCCAAAGGTAGGCCCTAGGTAACCCATAGGGTAGGGTGCTATGTAGATGAAAGGCAGGTCGTGTACCTGTGCAGTTCGTATGTCCTGGTGGTGTAAAACTCTTAAATTTGTTTTTACACTTCTGTGAGGATACTCCTTTCATAGGCTACCATTAGGGATACCCTCATACACTGTTTGAGTGCTAGATTCTGATCTGAAAGGAGTAACAAGGCCATATTTAGTATGGCCAGAATGGTACTACAAAATCCTGCTGACTGGTGAAGTTGGATTTAATATTACTATTTTAGAAATGCCACTTTTAGAAAGTAAGCATTACTCTTAAAACCTTCTGTGCCTTACAATACACGTCTGGCTGGGTTAGTTGACAGATCCTTGTGCATTCCACTCAGACAAACCCCAAACAAAGGATGCTCAGTCACACTTGCACATATAGGCATATTGAATGGGTCTTCCTGGGCTGAGAGGGTGGAGTGCCTGACATTTACATGTCAAAGGACAGTAGCCTGCCCTCACACAAAGGACTGCCAAACCCCCTACTGGGACCCTGGCAGACAGGATGGAACTGAAAGGGGAACGTGTGCACTTCTAAGCCACTCTTTAAAGTCTCCCCCACTTCAAAGGCACATTTGGGTATTTAAGCAGGGTCTCTGACCCTACTAACTCAGACACCTCTGGACAAGATACTACTGGTGAAGAATCCCTGAACTAAAACCTGCAACCTGCCAAGAGAATCTGCCTGTCTGCCCAAAGGACTCACATGACTGCTTTTCTGCAAAGGACTGCTGCCCTGCTGTTGCCCTGCTGCATTGCTGTCCTCTGGCTCTGCTGAGAAGTGCTCTCCAAGGGCTTGGATAGAGCTTGCCTCCTGTTCCCTGAAGTCTCAGGACCAAAAAGACTGCATTCCTGCAAAAGAACTACTTGTGCGGCGAAAATTGATGCATAGTCTGCAAGCAACGAAGCACAGCCTGCATCGCGGTGTGAAAATCACTGCATGCCGAACCGGATCGACGAAGCCCGATTTCCCGAAGAGGAGAATGACGCAGTGCGAGCGTTGCGACCAGAAATTCGACGCACTGCCCACTGGATTGACGCAAAGCCAAGCCGGAACGATGCATCCCGATTTCCTGAGAGGAATCAACGCTGCACCTGCCGTGCGGCAGAAATTTCCACGCAACACCCACCGGATCGACGCAACCCTTGTGACTTCGTCCTGCATGGATTTCAACGCTTCATCCCTGGGGCGTCCGAAAACCCCGCAACCCGAAGAGGATCCCAGTCTACGGGCCCGAAATCGACGCAAAGCCTGCCCTGCGTGAAAACTCACTGACGCATCATGTGTGTGCGCCGGAAAAATCGACGCACACCTCCCCGTTTTCCACGCATCTCCTCCTCTGCAGTCCCTTGCGGAGAATTTGAATGGAAACCAGTTACTTTGTTCTTGCAAGAGACACTTGTTGCTTTCTAAAGACTAAAGACACTTTAAATCATTTTTACAGTGATATTTCAATGTATACTTATTGAATCTTGATTGTTTTGACCTGCATCTTACCAGATAAATATTATATATTTTTCCAAACACTGTGTGGTGTATTTTTGTGGTGTACTACTGTGTTATTGCATGATTTATTGCACAAATACTTTACACATTGCCTTTTAACTTAAACCTGACTGCTCAGTGCCAAGCTACCAGAGGGAGGGCACACGATAATTTGGATTGTGGGTGACTTACCCTGACTAGAGAGGTGGTCCTTGCTTGGACAGGGGGTAACCTGACTCCCAACCAAAGACCCCATTTCTAACATATATATATTATGTTTTTGGAATAATAGAAATAATAGCACCTTCAGTCTGCTCAGCTTATCAAGGTTTACATTACAAGTAGCAATGTGGGGCCACAAGGCTGCCACTTTTATCTCTTGTATGGAGGGGAATAAAACAAGGCTGCAACAAGTTAGCATTTGAGTAACTGAAACCACATAAGCAATTCCCGGCTTCATTCCTGTAGCAGCTTTGATTGTTCTGCACCACATAACTTCCATTAGAAAGTATCAGAAATACTGGGCGAATCAAAGAGACAGGAGTACCCTTTAGATAGCACGCTAAATTCTCGACCTCCCCAATGCACAGGTCGTGCAAGGTCACTTGCTTTCAAATCATAGAATGACTAACAGTAGTCTCACATTTGCTTCCACTAAGAAAGTCCTCCGTTTTGCTGTTCATACCTTTGTAATCAAAAGGCAACTCCCACACCTCGTGTTTGTAGCGGTCTCCTAGCTGCTCAAACCTGCCTACTGAAAAATGCTTTAAGCATTTCGTGAAACGAAAGGTGGAAATGGGCAGATTTATTATTCCATGTATTAGCCATACTGGTTAGGGGATTTCTGCTACAGTGAAAGGCAACTTTTCTACTTTGTCAATGTAACTAGCTCCTTTTTAAACCATTATCTCTTGTTGTTTAGATAAATTAAAAGAGGCAAATAATTTAGTAGTGTTTATGTGCTTCCAGGGCACATGGCCACTTTTGAGAACCTGCAGTGTCCAACTTAACTGCATGATAAAATGCAGCAGGCTTTGTCCATGTTGTAAAAAGGACACGTCATTCTGAATGATGTCAATTGCAGAAGACAAAATATTATTTAAGGTGTAAATTTTGTTGGACAGTGTGAATGCCCCTATGGACAACAGCTAAAGCCTTTTCATCTTATCTTTATCAATCTGTCTTAAACGTGCAGCAGCTTCCATCTGGGAAAGTTTCCAGATCTCGTTATAAATGGCAGGAAACAATTTGAGCGTAGCTTCCTGGGTCCTAAGAGGAAAGCTTGTAACTTCATTTTCTCAGACAGGAGACTAAGGTGTTCTTTTACAGATTTTAAAGTAGAGGAACGCAGCCATTGTTGGCACAGTTTACCCACACTGTATGTAGTAATGGTACCTGAGTGATGAGCCGAGACAAAGCGAGGATCTGGCCAGCTTGTTTTGAAACCCCAATAGGAATTAAAAAAGCGTACCTGGCACTCATTTCTGTCCAATGGCCACAATAACCACCCGCCAGCAATGTTTCATATTTCATTGTGCCCAGTCTGATGGTGTTCTGACTGTGGGTGTGCCAAGAGCAACTGGGTATGGGAAGTTTGTAACCCACGTAGGCAGAAACAGTGTGCAGTCTGAGAGGTCATGGAGCAGGGTGTTACCACCAACCCAGTGCTTAATTTGTAAACAAAAACGTGCCGGTGCCCAAAGCTCTCCTCTAAAACACGCAGCTGCTGCAATTAAATGTGTGAGCACAGAATACTGAGGCAGCATAATCCTAAAGCCATCTTCGGCGTCTTTAATCTATTTACAGACACTCCCTGCCCCTTCAGCTCACTCTTGCAGCTTTCTGCTTTCTCCCTTTGTGACGCTTTTTGGGTTTTCTCGTCCTCAGTCTTTCCCATATGTGCCTTTTGCTCACAGTAAATGCTTGAGGAAGAAAAATAAGTACCGGCCCACAAACATAAGTGCTGGTGCCCTGCACCGGAAACCATCAGCTCAAATTAAGCACTGCACCATCCAGATGCAAGAGTATGAGAGCTGGAACTGCAGGTGAAATTGTTGCACTTTCTTTAGTAAAGAGAGTTGGTATAAGGCTGTCTTGGTTTTGTAGGCAATGTGTTCCTTAAGGGTGAGGTCTATGTCTGACTGACTGTCCATGTGTTGCTTCATATGCAGAAAAGATGAAAACACTTTTGGGCCAAAGTCAAAACAGGATGGCTGTTATAAGGGACAATTGTTTGCTACCAGAAGCCTGCATTTTAAGTCTCACTCATTAGGTGTGAGTGTCACTCCTCAGAGTACAATGTCAGTCCTAGCTCATTCTAATAGCTCCATTGGCGCTGATGGAGTGAGTCTCACAAATAGGGAATCTTGATTATTCTTAGTTAAATTATACCTAAAACTTCTCCTCAAAAGTCCGAAATTCCACAGTGGTGTAGGTACTGCAAACGGCAGATCTCTCTATAAATAAGGAAAGGAGCGAAACACACGGTATGGGTGGGGGGTGGAAGGGGTACTTGGGCGGAGTTTCTAATCACCTTGAAAATCCCGCAGACATGGGAAAGACATAAAGAGGGAAGCATCAGTCACCAGCAGTGAAGAGAGGCGGGCGGACTGGGAGAGATGGAAGGAAAAGTAACAGACCTGGAGTGAGTCGGCGGGAGAGGCGAAGAGAACATTAAAGGGCATTCTCCGTGACCAGCAGAGTCCAGTGCCGGGAGCAGAGGGCAAAGGCCGAGGAGCAGAGCCTGCCGATGCGGTAGAGACCAGGCAAGGGGACAGCGGGGCAAAGGCTGTCGAGGGAGGCAGCAGCCGGCGCGGGGTCCCCGCCCCTGGGAAACAGGACGCAGGGCGAGCCTGGGCGCAGCGCGCTATCTCAAAGCTCATAGCTGTCCACACCGGCACTGCACAGTGTTCCCAGGCGAGAGGATTGCGCAGGACGGGAACCAAGCCTTCCCGTGCACAACACGGCCCCTGCAGGGAGAGGGCGTCCAGGGCATTCCCACCACACCCCAACGCATGTGAGCGCGGGGCCGGCAAGAAACACCCCGGGGGAGCGGCAGATAAACACCTCGGCGGCGCAGGAGAGGCTCCTGGAACCAGATCTCGACAGCCAGTGGCAAGAAAAGTGCGAGCGCTGCCAGGAAGTTAATTGCTCGCAGCTTTTATCTGCTTGGAGGCTTATCGAAAGTTACCTAGAGATTCGCCTAAACTCGTCTTTTGCACGTGTGATGTGGCAGAGTCGTGAGGTAAATCAGCAAAAAATCTGAGTTTCATCACTCGGAGCCGGAGGCAGCAGGAGAGGCGAAGGAACGGGAGGATGCGACGCCCTGGGGTCGAGGAGTTCGCGGATACATCTCTGGGGGTGCTGCCCTGCACCCTAAGTGTGTGATAAAAGGAGGTCCTCGCTGAGACATCACAGGGTTATCACCACAGGGGCAATCGATCACCTCGTCCTCCTCGTTCTTGTCCCCAATCTTCTGGGGATCGACAGCATGCACCCTGCAGTGTGCCCTGGGGATAGACCTTATTGAGAGATCTCAGGGAGATTTCAACCTGCTCCTTGAGTGTACCCGAAGGACACACCTTCCCGATAGTTCTCAGGGGCTTTACAGCCTGTCCCTTGAAGCGTGCCCCGAGGATACACCTTCCTGCGAGATCTAAGGGGGTTTACAGCCTGTCCCTTGGAGAGTGCCCTGAGGATACACCTTCCTGCGAGATCTAAGGGGGTTTACAGCCTGTCCCTTGGAGAGTGCCCTGAGGATACACCTTCCTGAGAGATCTTATTGGGCTTACAGCTTGTCCCTTGGAGCACACCCTGAGGATATATCTTCATGAGAGATCTGGGGAAGGGGGCTTTCAAGCTGTCCCTTGGGGCGTAACCTGAGGACACACCTTTCTGGGACATCGCGGGAGCTTTACAGTCTGTCCCTTAGAGCGTGCCCTGAGGATACACCTTCCTGGGAGATCTCAGGGTTCTTGCATCCTGTCCATTGAGTGTACCCTGAGAATACAGCCTTGGTTTGATCCAGCCCCCTTTTGGCCCCGGTCCTGCTGAAATCCTAGGATGGCCATGGGTGGAGCAGCCCCGGCTGGGGCTCAGTATGGCCCCTCTCCACTTCTGTGCTGTGGACTGGTTTGTGCACCGAGCAGCTGTGGACACTCCCCCAGTGTGTGTGAAGGAGATACCCACAACGCACCCCTAGTCTGACTCGTGCCAACGCCGCTAACACCTCGAAACCGTACATGAAAGCCAAGTTCTCTTTCAGAACTGAGAGGGAGCTGTCCTAACTTCATGTGCTTTAACCCTTTCGCCACCAAGGAGGGAGAGGATGCTGCCCAGCTGCAGGTGAGTTACGTTCTCTTGCGTTTGTTTTTATTTGTTGTTTTTGATGTATTGTTTTTATTTGCTGACCTGGTTGTTAGGTGCAAATCGTCTATGGGGCCTTGGGGCTACTTCATGGCACGGACGCTATATTGTATATGGTACTAAAGGGCCAGTCGTGTCGCTTTACCTGATCTGACGTGACCATCCCGCCCAGTCTGTGTTCATCATTTAAAAGAAGCGCCCTCCTGTGTCGCATTCTTCACTACTGAGGCCGACGCAATCGCCCCCTTCCCGCCACTGAAAGTTGCAGTAGTTGGGTCCCTTATAGCCGCGTCAAGGAGGAACAAACTATAAGCACCCCGCTCGAACAACTCTTTGCGCCTCTCCTTGGATGGCCAAGGGTCACGTACCCTTTGTGTAGATTCAGGTATCTTCTGCATTGTTGACATCAGAGCTCCAGGCCCCTTTGACCACGGAGCGGTGCCGCTGTTCTCTGGCTGGGGCACCTTCCTATAGCTGGGCGCGGTGCCCCCAGCGCCTCCTCGTTGCTGGGAAGCGGAGAGAACTTTAGTTGCGAGTCTCACTCACCACGTGAAGGCATCAACCTCATACGTGGTATTATCATTCATTATTCACCTCCTGTCTCCAGCAGCCTACGTCTGCATGACAGTTCTCTCCAATGATCCCCGTGGGTACACCCCCACGCTAGAGGGTCTCAACACCCTTCGCCATGAGAAATGCCATGAACGGGCGGGCGTGAACCGCACAGCAGCGCTGGATGCAGAGCGTGCGCGCAGCAGGAGCCTCACTGGTGCGTGCCACATGGGGCGTAGCATTGGTGCAACAGGTGAAGTGGCACCGAGGCCCAAAGCGACGAGGGGTCCGTTCAACCTGGACTATGTTGTATTTTACTACCCAAAGGGCAGTCAAACGTGCCGTTTTCCTTGCTTGCACCACGGCCCTTGGCATCCTCGCTTCACTGCTGCGTGCCACGGTAGCTCCATGAAGGCAGATGTGAAATCTGGGTCGAAGTAGGCACACATGCTTTGGGTGTGAGAGTCAGTACCCTTTAGCCATTTTGGTAAATTAATGCGCAATTTTGAGTTAAAGGGTTTTCACCTGTTAGATGTCAGTCTCAATGGCTCTGTGATGCTGTACTTTTCAGCACAGGAGATAGATCGGATTGTTAGTGCACCTGCTGCAGTTAATGTGTTGGTAGCCTAAAGGCTGCACGGACAAACCCCGCCGGTGGCCAAGGCCTACTCCGCCTTTCATTCACATCAGCTCGATAAAAGGCGTGTGGTAGGTAGTTGGATTAGAAATTCTCCCTGCGGCTTGACCGAACAGAGAGCAGTAGTTGCCGTTTGCGCTTCTGTGCAAGATGATAGACTGTTTGCTCAAAACAAAGGCGCACCTTTTGTTAGCCTCGGTGTCTGTAACCCTGGGAGTGGTCTGTTGAAGGAGCTCGTAGAAACCCACAGTGACTGCTGCTGAGGCATGCAGCCGGATTCCACCGAGATAAGGCGCGTGTGTCATAGTTTTGGTCTGGTTTCACTATTATTGAAAATATCTTTTACTTTTGTCCACAGTTACACTGTAGATGGCCACGCTGAAAACACACGTGGACCATTTCTGAATATGTGATGTGAAGGGGTTTAATGTGGTGACGTCACAAGTCAGCCCTGATGTAGGGAGGGAAATTGTGAGACCTCTGTGACGCACATCCTGCATCCAAAGCGCATCTAGTAAGGAGCAGTCTCTGTGGTGAAGGGGGGCTTGTGCCTTGGCACACCATTCACTCCAGAACACACCTGACTTCACAGATATGTCTTTTGGTGAAGGGAAAGGTGTTCTCTGAGGAGTCAGCAGGGTACACTGACACCTAGCCACATGGATTTAGATCCCAGCTATATGAACAAAGAATGGTGTGATTTCTGGCAAACCACTCTATCTCCGTGCACCTCAAATTGTAAATGGACTCACAGCAGAGGGTGAGATGCTTCCCAATGAGATGATTCCCCCATGTGATAACCTAGGGCCAGATGTAGCAAGCAGTTTTGCCCATTCTGTCTCTATGGGAAAATGTGTTCGTACATATGGCCCCTAGTGTCTCTGATCTGGTCTCATTCACATCCTTCGCCAATACTGGTCCTTTAACAATTCATCACTTTCAGGTTACAAAGCTTCGGCTCCTAGGGTTTCCACCCTTTGCCCTTCTGTCATTTGACATTCTTGCTTTTGCGACAGACACGCAGTTTGCATCTCACATATCAGACCACAGGCTGTTTGTTGGGCAAAACTGTCACACGTTTATTCATAATTTCATTAGCCAGTACCTAGGAAGGTTTAATTTACGGGCGATCCGATTGTTCTGATCTGTTTAAGACTAACCACATCCTGAACCCAATATCACGGTGGTGTATTTATTTGCCATCCGGTGCTCTGCATTTCTCATTAGGGCGGCAGCTCATACAATGTTAGAGTTGCTGCATCTGTGTTCCCACAAAGCGAATTAAGGCCAACACCCAGCTGTCAGAACTGGGCCGGCTTTAGGGCGGTGCGAGCGGTGCGGCCACACCGGCTGCTGACCTGGATTGGGGGGCGTGGAGTGTAGCAATAACGTACAAAACTTGGGTTTGAAAAGCACCTGCTAAGAAGTTCCTTGTGGTCTATCCTTCACGAACAATTAAAATGTCAAGATACCTCTTGTGATTAATGTTCCTGCTAGGGAGAGATGGGACTTTTGGCAGCTTTGACTAGCCAGAAAGTAGAGCAGATGGTTAATTTACCTGCTGCATAGAATCAATCAATCAATCACGTAATTTATAAAGCGCGCTACTCACCCGTCATGGTCTCAAGGCGCTGGGGGGAGAACTACTGGTCGAATAGCCATGTCTTGAGGTGTTTCCTGAAAGTAAGTAGGTCCTGGGTCTGGCGTCAGTGGAGCGGTAGGGAGTTCCAGGTCTTGGCGGCAAGGTGAGAGAAGGATTTTCCTCTGGCGGTGGGGCGGCGAATGCAGGGGACGTAGGCGAGGGCGAGGCTGGCGGATGGGAGTGTGGAAGGTGAGTCTGTCGTTGAGGTAGGCGAGGCCTATGTTATGGAGGGCTTTGTGTGCGTGGGTGAGTAGCTAGAAGGTAATCCTCTTCGATACGGGTAGCCAGTGTAGGTCTCTGAGGTGGGCAGAGATGTGGTCGTGGCGTGGGACATCGAGGATGAGTCGGGCGGAGGCATTTTGGATACGTTGTATTTTCATTTGTAGTTTGGCCGTGGTTCCTGCATAGAGTGCTTTGCCTTAGTCCAGTCGGCTGCTGACCAGGGCGTGGGTGACAGTCTTTCTGGTTTCGATGGGAATCCACTTGAAGATCTTGCGGAGCATGCAAAGGGTGTTGTAGCAGGAAGAGGAGACTGCGTTGACCTGCTGAGTCATGCTGAGTGCTGAGTCCAAGATGATTCCGAGGTTTCGTACTTGGGTGGTGGGTGTGGGTGCGGCTCCTAGGGAGGTAGGCCACCAGGAATTGTTCCAAGCGGAGGGGTTGCTGCCGAAGATGAGGATCTCTGTTTTGTCTGTGTTTAACCTGAGGTGGCTTGATTCCATCCAGTTGGTGATGGCGTGGAGTCCATTGTGGAGGTTGTTTCTTGCTGTTGTAAGGTCTTTCGTGAGGGAGATGATCAGCTGGGTGTTGTCTGCATGGGATACTATGTTGATGTGGTGGGATCTTGCGATGTTGGCGAGAGGAGCCATGTAAACGTTGAAAAGTGTTGGGCTGAGGGAGGATCCATGGGGGATGCCACTGATGGTCTTGGAGGATTTGGACAGGTAAGGCGGAAGGCAGACTCTCGGGCTTCTGCCGAGAGGAATGACGAGATCCATTCGAGGGTCTTGCCGCGGATCCCGGCATTGTGGAGGCATGTTCGAAGGGTGTGGTGACAAACGGTGTTGAAGGCTGCAGAGAGGTCCAGGAGGATGAGCACTGCGGTTTCGCCTTTGTCGAGCATGATCCTGATGTCATCTGTAGCAGCAATGAGTGCGGTCTCAGTGCTGTGGTTCTTGCGAAATCCGGATTGGGAGGTATCGAGTGCTTTGCTGTCTTCCAGGAAGCGGGATAGTTGGCTGTTTACGATTTTCTCAATGACCTTCGCTGGGAAGGGGAAGAGGGAGATGGGCCGGTAGTTTTTGGGGTCATCCGGGTTCGCCTTGGGTTTCTTCAACAGGGCATTGACGTCAGCGTGTTTCCAACTCTCTGGGAAGGTGGCTGTCTCGAAGGAGCTGTTGATGATGGCGCGGAGATGGGGGGCGATGATGTCGCTGGCTTTGTTGAAGATCTGGTGTGGGCAGGGGTCCGAGGGGGGGCCGGAGTGGATGGAGGCCATGGTGTTGATGGTGTCTTCACTGTTGACGTGGGTCCAGGCGCATAGAGGGTTAACGTTGCTTGGTGCGTTGGGTTCGTGGCTGTCTGTGGTTGGCTGGTGGGTCTGGGGTTTGAAGCTGTAGTGGATGTGTTCGATCTTTCAATGGAAGTAAGTGGCGAGGGAGTTGCAGAGCTCCTGTGACGGTGGGGGTTCGTGGGAGCAGGGCTTGGGGTTGGAGAGTTCTTTGATGATGCCGAAGAGCTCTCTGTTGTTGTGAACATTGGTGTCTATGTGGCTTTTGTAGTAGGTTCTTTTGGTGGTGCGGATCAGCTGGTGATGTGTGCGGATTGCAGTCTTGAGGGCGATGTGGTTGGATTCGGTAGGTACAAGGCGCCAGGTCTTCTCCATTCTTCGGCATTCCCGTTTGGAGGCCTGTAGGTCGGGGGTGAACCAGCTGGCCTTGGATCTGTGGTGGATGTCTGAGGGTTGTTTGAGTGGCGCGAGGGTGTTGGCGCAGTCGTCTATCCATTGATGCAGGTTGGTGGTGGCTGAGTTGGGGTCCCGGGTCCTAGGAGGAGGAGCCTGGGCGAGGGTAGAGATCAGCGGTTCTGTCGAGATTCTGTTCCAATAGTGGCGGGGTGGTTGAGTGGTAAGGTGGTGAGTGACCGGCTTCTGAAAGGAGAAATGGATGCAGCAATGGTCGGTCCAGTGGAGTTCGGTGGTGTGGTTGAAGGAGACGTGGTTGCTGGCTGAGAAGATGGGGTCGAGTGTGTGTCCTGCGGTGTGGGTGGGCGACGTGATGAGTTGCTTGAGGCCGAGGTTGGTGAGGTTGTCGAGTAGGTTGGTGGTGTTGATATCGTTGTTGTTTTCAAGGTGGAAGTTCAGGTCGCCAAGGAGGATGTAGTCCGTTGAGGCGAGGGCTTGGGCGCTGATGCTGTCGGTGATGTCGTCGCAGAAGTTAGGTCGGGGGCCCAGCGGTCTGTCGACCAGTGTTCCTCTGAGGGTGGTGTTGGTGTTGACATGGATTTTGAAATGGAGGTGATCGGCAGAGTTGATGGTGTAGTGGGAGCTGGAGGAGACTCTGATGGTGCTTTTGTGGACTATGGCGGTTCCTCCTCCTGGTTTGTTGGTGCAGTCTCTTCTAGTGATCTTGTAGCCTTCAGGTATGGCTATGGCTATGTCTGGTTCCGAGGCCAGATTCATCCAGGTTTCGGTGAGAAATGCGACGTCAGGTGATGATGAGGTCAGTAGGTCCCATAGTTTGATTGTGTGCTTGTGGACGGAGCGGGTGTTGAGCAGAATGCAGCTGAGGTGGTTGTCTGCGGCTCTGTGTCGGAGCTTGGTGATTAGTATGCAGGTGAAGTTGCAGGTTCTGCAGGAGAAGGATCCTTTAGTGTGCTTCGGAGTGGACTGGAAGCAGATGGAGGAGCGTCCTGGATTGAGGGCGTGGAGGTCATTGGCTGTGTAGCAGTGATTGGTGGTGTGGGGGCGCGTGGGCCAGGGGGACTGGTGCTGGGCGCGGATTGGTGCAGACGGGCTTGCCTTAGGCACCCTTCGGCGCGCCAGCGGCGCATCCGCACCTCGGCTGCCATATGAGGGAGGTGGGAGGGAGTGGCAGAGGGAGGAGGGAGGGGAACCAACGAATGAGAGAGCAGGGGGGCAGGGCCGCAGGGACGCAGCAGTGGGAAAACGAAGACTGAAGTGGAGGGAGGGGGCGGAGCAGCAGGGATGCAGCGGCAGGGAGGGGAGCGGGAAGAGAGAAAAAAAATAAAGAATCAAAACCTGGGCACCTGGCGCAGAGGCAGCGGTGAGGGGAGCGACCTGCCTGAAGCAGGGTCAAGGGTCGCCCTCCCTACCGCGCCGTGGCTGCCATATGACGGAGGTGGAAGGGAGTGGCAGCAGGGAGGAGGGAGGGGAATCAACGAATGGGAGAGCAGGGGGGCGGGGCCGCAGGGGCGGGAAAACGAAGACTGACATGCAGGGAGAGGAGCGGGGCCGCAGGGACGCAGCGGCAGGGAGGGGAAACGGGAAGAGAGAGAAAAAAATAAAGAATCAAAACCTGGGCACCTGGGGCAGAGGCAGCGGTGAGGGGAGCGACCTGCCTAACGCACTGAACTATATTTTATGTGGATTATGTGGAGCTGAGTGGATTAGTGAAGCCAGCAATTACCAGTGCTTTAAAACAAATGAATGTATGTGAAAGGGGAACTATGGAGAGATGAGGGGCACATTTGCTTGGTGGGTACTGAGTGAATCCGAGGAGGTGGTATGGCGTGGGGGGCACCAAAAAAAGTCTGTTGCACAGGGTGCCACTAGCGCTAAAGCTGGCCCTGTGTCAGGATACCAACTGTTCCTTGCAGGATAACGGGGTCACCATCACGTTCTTCTCATGGCTCCCTATGGCCTAAAGATATCATAGTTTGCAGCCCCATCTCCATCATTTTGGGCATTATTTGATTTTTTGCGTTAGAATCTCTCAGTAACTCCACTTGAGATGCTGTAGAGCAACTGGTTATTTTTGCTTTGCACTCCAGTGCATGGCAGGTAGGTGGGCAGCTATTTCCTCTGATGCTGCCAATGAGAAGTGGGGGAGTAAGAGATTGAGCTCACCTAAATACCCCCAAACCTGGGCTGGATATGACATCATCCACCCCGGTTCAAGGACTGAGATCTCGTGTTGGCCTTGGCTAGCTTAGTTAGCCAGGTGGCCACTGAAACTATGCTGTTTCCCAGGCAGTGGGGAACACTAAGGAGCTGTGCCCTCTAATGTCCCTTTGTAGGTGACGTGGCCATCCACAGTGGAGCTGGGTTTACACTGTATCAGATACTTAAAATAGTCATTGTATAGTGGTTAGGGCTCAATTTTTCAGTTTTGTGGAAATTTATGTAACTGTGTTGCCATTTTAGGGAGACTGATGGCAGCTGTTCCCTTTTCAAATAGATTTAGGGTTGATATCAGGAATGCAGCAGTCAAGGAGGGCTTCACTTCATTGGCGCTTGCAAGCACATTGTCCCCACTGGTATCCCAGGTGATCTTACACAAGTCACTAACTACTGTCCAGTCCAACCATTAATTTAGCTGCAACTGCCTCGGAGTATTAAAGAGAGCAGCTTTGCTGACAGTGGAGGGAGGATGTGCAGAGTCACTGAGGACTAAACCTGGTGCATCCAGGACAGTCAGTGTCCGATTCTGCAGTACACAACATGGCCACTCACGGGCCATTTACTACAGTATATGACACAATACCATAAAGCACAAACCAAACATCGTATAGCATCAAGTGTTGCAACCTTACCACAGTCCGAGTGAAACATCACTGCAGTGCGAAAACGCCTAGCCTTCAGTACACACAGAGCGATGACAGTGTACTACACATTGCCAGAAACGTACCATAACACCTCGTATTGTAACGTATTGTGACACCATTCGTCCAACAACATGATCTTGTTCTCTTAGTTAATAACTGGTTCCACTGTTATGATAAGGGATGGAACACATAGTTAAATGTGAGGAAGTGCTTGGTGGGAAGTGTGTGGGTTTGTCGTGAGGTCTTTGTGGGAAGCGTTGTAGTGTTGTGTGAGTGATCTTATCCTGTCTTGAGTTGCACTTACATCGTTTATTAGTGTAGTGTTGGTAGGAAGGGTGACAGGTAGAGGGCATGCAGTTTACATTAATCGGTTGCTGTGAGTTACTCTGCAGGTCCCTTAAAGACGTTTTTGGAGAACCACCAAACCATCATCTAAAATCTCTGTAATAAAGGATGGACTGTTCTGGGCGAAGACAAAGATTCGCAGGGATGGTTTCTATTAAGTCAATCCCTGATGCAAGTCATATTTATAACAGGAGAAGTTATCATTTCTTTAAGGCCTTCACTATGAGTGGCCCATATAATAATCTACATTATTTACCAGCCCTGAGATTACTGTTACAGAAGGTTGCAGTAATTTTGAAAGGGGGGGTGAGGCGTAACGGGGATTACACATTTTTGGAAACGAGTTCACCATGCTGACTCCTGCATATTTTCCCCCGGTATTTCACCTGGAAACTTCACAGTCTCTGGGTAAAACAATGCAGAGTTGAGGTGTTTTCACAAAACTTATAATTCTGAGGGAGAGGATAATTGCTGTTACTGGCCCCATTGGAATTATCAGGTCACTCACAATTAGCAGAAGATATCACAGAAGACAAGAAGACAATGTCTCCTAACGGAATTGTTTTCAAAGAACACCTGTAAGCCTATCATTGAATGATATGGATAAAGGCATGAAAAGTGCATGGTAAAAAATAGTTTATTGGTCTTCGCTATCCTACAAGTCAGTGACATCTGAAAAGAAGAAAACGGGGACAACTGAATATACGAAACATAAAAAAGCCAAAAATGGCACTGTAACCTGTGTAAGCAATGGGTGAAGTGAAAAGGTATAGAATATAATAAAACACCCCTAAATTTAGTTGTACTACACGTATACTAGTAGAAATATAAAATCAGACAGTATAGCTAGTCAAACAAAATGGGCATTGATGTTCTGACTCTTAAAATCCAAACAGCGTCATCATCGGGAGAGTTAGACTAAGCTACTTTCATTCTACAAGAGAACATACGTACAAACATAATGATAGATTATAAAATATTTTATTTACTCGTATATCATTCAGTGATAGTGAGCATGCCAATCACAATTGTTTGACATTACCATCTTTGCAGTGGTGTTCCCCCATATTTTTTGCCTTCCTTTGCTGAACCCATTTTTGCTAACCATAGGACTCATAACACTTTACCCCACTAAACAGTGGTAAAGTGCTTAAGCCCTCCTCCCTAAACATGTTGGAACTGACGTACCCCTTATTGACATATTTAATTTACTTATAAGTCCCTAGTATATTATACCACATGTACCCAAGGCCTGTTAATTAAATGTTACTAATGGACTACAGCACTCACTGTGCCACCCGCTAATGTAGCACGTAAAACATATCTCCAGGCCTACCATTGCAGTCTGGGTACATAGTATTAATCTGCCATTTCGACCTGGCAAAACAAACATTTTGACAGACATAAACCTTAATTTTTAGGTCTCGCCTGAGGCAGCGCATCTGCTGTCTCTTCCAGACATTTTGTTTTTTATCAGTGAGCTTAGAGCCAACTCATTACTTCCCATTCATTGGGTTCATTGTCACTTTCATTGGCTTGCTTTTAATTGACTAGCTGCCATATGCTTCCTTCCTCAGTGTGTTTGTCACTTGCCTGGAACTCAGACTCATTACGTGTGTCCTTCCACTGCTCCTTTTTTTGGTGCTACTTTTTTATTTGCGTTTAAGCACTCTACCAGAATGCGTCTTTTTCAGCTGGCTCTGCGTATCCCTCCCTCCTTTGTTCCTGTTGCTTGACGCCACCCCCTTTCTCTTTCCTTTGATGTCCATGGTGTTGCTTACCCAAGCCTCTCCTTCCCACCTGCTGTTGATCATGTGCTTGCTCCTAGACCCTCCTTCCCACCCTCAATTGTCTGTTTTGCTACAAGCCCCCTTCTTACCACCCTCAGCTGTCTGTGTTGTCCCCAGCTCACCCTCCCTCCATGTTGCCTGTCAACCCGTTCTCCTTAACATGCAAACAAAAGCTCTATGACATTCCCAGTGATGGCCGCATCTTAGTGCTTTCTTCCCACCCTTTCTGCTGTCAGTGTTGCCCCTCACAATCCTCTTCTGTGTTGCCTACCAGTCCTCTCACCATGCCAGCAATAAAAAGCGTGCTATTACACTGGCAGCTATGGCCACGTCATAACACATTTTTTTACGTCAGCCATGCATGAGCAGCAGCCGTGCTGCAGTACAGCATGGCCAAAAAACATTGAAAAAAACAACAGCTCTCCTGCAGAGGAGAACTTTTGGCTTTGCCAATGCTTGTTAGTACTTATACGTCAACCATACGGTGTGCCCTAAATGCCCGTAGTGTACTGTATTTAAAATATAGGACACATATATTTAATGTAATATTTACACGTCGTGGCAGTGAAAAAGCTCCAATGTTGTTTTTCACTGTGTCAAGGCTGGCTCGTCTATGGGTTAACACTGGTATACATTCTTACCTTTAATAACTGCTAAATACAGTGTGGGAGCAACTAAAAAAAGTGGGTAAATAAGTCATTGAGCCACTTTAATAGTAATTTAAAATCAAACTTTATGTTCAAGTCATATTTTAGATTAATATTTTGGAAATTACACTTTTAAAAACTTGTGATTTTCCTGACTAAAGCCAAAAGGCTTTCCTGCCAGTGTCTAGATGTCACCTGGCCCCTTGATGGCTCCCCTGTGGGCCGATGTGTATTTCTGCCAAACAAGGGACAAAGTGCTGTGGGTATGAGGTGAGGAGCCTCCCCATCCCCTTCCTGAGTTCCAAAGGATGACTGCCTGTCACTGCCAGTTGAAGCTCACACCTAGGCTTGCCTCCCCTTTGGCTGGCACCTAACAAGTGAGGGTAGCGGAGCTGGCCAGAGATGGTTTAAGAGGTGGACAAAGGCTGCCCTCCAACCACAAACTGGCACTGGCCATAAAAGTGGACCTCACAAGCCACTCCTCAGAACACTCCTAGACCTGTGAGGAATCAGAAGAAGGGCTGCTCTGCTGTCTGAAGAAGATTGAACCTGCTCGCCTTGAACCCAGGACCTCAAAAGTGACTTCAAGGGTCAGTTGGCTGACCTCTTGTTTGAGCTACGGGGACACAACAAACTTCCAGAGGCTTCTTTCCTTTCAACTGACCAGCTCCAACTGGACCTGCTCTAGATCCTGCAGCTGGCCTCTGTTGGAGTGAGTCCTAGTACCCAAGTGGTGCCCACCCAATGTCCTTGATCCTTGGCTGTTTTTGGTGTGTACACTTCCTGTCCCCAAACCGCAAGATTTTTTGCCAATATTCTGCCTGATGAACCGAAGGAGGTCAGGATCACCATCCAAGCTGCAGTCGTCAACCTTGAATTACTGGTCAGCCTCAGCTTGCTGGTTTGCCCACCTGAAGGGGATCTGACTTTATCGGTACTGACACCAGGCAGCATCCAATCAACTTTGAGGCTTTCTTCCGCACAGACTACAGACTCCACCCACTCAGAGCTTTCCCAACATCATCAGCTACTGCACCGGGACCTTGCTATTCAGCACCCTGTCGTCATCGAGTCCCACTTCAGATCCAGCTTATAGCTTGCTCTCCAAACAACTAATCGATGACCACTTTTCCTTCATAAAGGCTTCTAAGTCAGAAGTGAAACTTTCCAGCAGAACAAACCTGTCACTGTGTCGGACCCATGCTCCATCTCTGTCAGACTTAACTTGTGGCTTTGACCTGTTCTAGTTTGACCAGATAAAGGTGGTTGGGGCTTTGTGCTTCTTGGCACTACTTTTGAATTCACCTTTAACAATTAATATCACTGTACACCCCTGTTCACTGCCCTCTGCTGCGTTAGCAATAGGCCATCTTTTAATTGTTTTGAAACCATTCAAGTATGGCTCCCCATGCATGAGCATGGTGCATAGGTGCACGTTCATACCAGCTATCTTGGAATGCTTTTTCTTTTGGTTTATTATTTCATGAGCTCCATCTTTGCAGGCACACAAACAGAGGCTATCTTGGAAAGGTTTATGTTAAAGCAAAAAAATAGCATTCCAGGATGTATGCCGTATGAGCACAATTATGCATGCAAACGCAGGGCAGCTGTCCTGTAAATACTTATGTAGAAGTATTTTAAAATGGTTGCTGTGTATCCAGGGGTGGTTCTTCTCGAGGGCTGTCGCCCCTCGTTCGCTGCGAGCTGCGCAGGCAAAAATAAAATGCTGATGAAAAAAATTACTTTCCATTTATTTTTACTGGTTCAGCGCCCACCAGCCCAGAGACATCCTAGGCATGAGCAGTGGCTTGACTGGATGATCCAAAGTTCACATGTCACTTTGGCTGACACAAACATTGGCTGGCTGTTTTGTGCCGGCCAAAGCGACATGCGCACTTTGAAGCTCTCCACTCATCCGTCTTAAGACAGCTGGGTGGAGACCAAGCACAGGCCTCTAGGACCTGAAGGAGCATCCAGCCAGGCCACTCCATCCAATCCAGGCTCTTCTCTCATGCTGGTTAACAGCATGAGAGCAGTGTCTGGATTGGTTAGGTGCAACTCTTCCGGCTTCGGAGAAGGAGAAGAGCACCGAGGAAGATGCACAGCCTATGGATAAGTGCTGTTTTTTTAATTTTAAATGTGTAATGCATGTTTGTGTAATGCATGTAGGTATAGCGGTTGTGTTTATTTTGTAGTTAGTATTATGGTTTTATTTGGGCTTTTGGAGTGAGATGTGGTTGACTTTGTGGTTTTGGTGGGGGGGTGTTTTTTTTGGGGGGGGAAGTGGTCGGGCACGTTACTCATTCCGCCACTTTCAAAGGGTACAAGCCGCCCTTGCGCGTATGCACATGCACGTCTGTCATATGGGGGAAAAACCTTGGCAAAGCATATTGGTCAGCACTCTGTTATCACAAGCAGGGTCTATTGCCTTGTCAATACTTCTTTACATTGATTCTCACACCAGCAGGAATATTTTGATCGCCCTTTTTACTGACTGAGTGCGAGCATCCAATTATAGGCTTTGCTAATGCCTGGTTTTTATTTTGCGTGATTTTAAAAAGAATACGAAGTGCCATACAATACTGAAAATGGATGGCAAAACAGACATAAATAAGGGGTGATAAAAAGCCAACGCACTTGTATGCCACCTGAGTGCAAAAATCCCTGTACTAAGCCCAAATGTGGTGGTTGTTTACTTTGCGCTCGCCATGGAGATGGGTGAACATTCCTAAGATTGGCGTTGAGTTCCTGCGTGGCCTTTTCACCGCCCCTGAAAATAATGACACAGTTCCAAAAAATCTGAAGGAGAATGTAGCGGCAGCTGTTGATCGGGCGAGAGGGTAACAGAATCCACGCAAAGCCTCCCTAGAGAACCTTGATGTATCGAGAGCAGTTCCCTATATATTTGTAAGCACGTGTGATGTGGTGCCCTGCCAACATGTGATCCCTAGAAACCGTGCCGTAGATCAAAGCAAACAAGCAGACTCTCTGCCAGGGCTCTGTCCTGCCAGGAAAAAATACTGGCTGAGCCGGGGTGGGAGGTGTAACAGCTGCCTCAGGAAAATGTGCCCGTCATAGGCGATGGGGCTTTGTAGGAACTTTGTAGTGAGTTTATCAAGAGCTGGACTGTCTCATAGGGATGTGGCCCAATGTGATGCTCCAGTAGACGATTTAGCCCCCTGTTGGTGGCATTACTTGCTTTAGTGCAGTCACCACCGGCCTAAAGTATCACAGAGGCTAAGTGGGCTATCGTCGAGGCAGTCACATTTCAAGCTAGTCGTGACTGTCTCAGTCCCAACCTTACCATCTTGTTTTGTCCGGGCTATCGAAAATCTCCTTGTACTGATGTGTTTGATGGAAAAGAGGAGATGACGAAGAGGATCTTCTGTTGCTTTTATGTGCAATAATTGAAGCTCTGAATTATTGGCTGCACGGGGAGTATGGTATGCGTGGATGCCACTAAATCAGTATTCTTTGCTGCACACGACTGGGGATGTTTTCCCTTGATGTGTTCTCGCAATAAAGCTACAATTTGTCGATGATGAGGAAATATCCGTACTCCGTCAATCATTATGACAAAGAGTGGCTCTGCGGTAAGAGGCGTCAGGCGTGCCGTCGTTCTCTGTCTGATGTAATGTTGAAAGGTGTGTTCTTTTGCTGCTGATATTTTGAATTCCACCCCCGTGCGTCATCTGGAATTTTCCGAGTGCACCTTGTTTTGCTAGCTTGCGGTATGCTCTTGTGAAAGACCTGCTGTTTCTTGTAACAAAAGTCTCCTTTCGCATCAGTTCTGGCGTGTGTGAAAGTGGCACACTCCGGGTCGTCATGGTAGGCACACCCCCTTAAATAACATTCACTTTCTTTCATAATTTAGTGCCGCGTGTCTCCTTTCCTTACTTCCGAGCGCTGACACAGAGAGGAAGGAAGTTCAGCTTGACGCTTAGGCGGACTAGTTCGAGTCTTCTCGGTCAGTTAGATACCCAGGGCGATAGTCAGAGACGAGCTGACCCTGCGCTGTGCTCGGGTTCCGTTGAAATGAGGCTCACTTTAAGTCACGTGACCTGGAGAAACATTCTGAGCTCAGTAGATGGACTCAGCTCGAGAATGTGAAGACATCCTCCCGGAGAGAGGCCCGCGCGCGGCGTGACGTCTTTTCTTATTACAAGGTTGTGGAGAGACGCGTTACTCAGGGGTGTAACTCAGGGCCCTGGCCCTGCTACTCAGAGGGTAGAAGGGAGGCAACTTCACAAAGGGGCCCACACCTTCAAGGAGCCTCAATCAGCCCAAAGTCAATGAATATCTGTGAAATATGGGTGACCCAGGCACCCCTCATCCGATTCTGCGGGTGGGTGGGTCATAATTTTGTGTTAACCTCTGACTTGACTAAAGGACATTTGCTCTTTCCTTTGGTCATAAAGTCTAGCCTCCGAGGCATACTGTTGCACATCCAGAGGTTTGGCAAATGTTGGAGTCAAGGTTTCAGAAATGCAAGTCCTGGGCCAGCCACCACCTGCAAAGACTGATCCTGGGCAAAGTGTTAAGCTGCATGTGGGTGGAACTATACAAGGCTATTAATGGACTATATAGATTTCAGGTTTCCCTACACATGTGGTTCTCCCTGCAATCCATATTCTTCATTGACATTTAAAGAAAACCTAAACTGTCCACAAAGTCAGTGACTAATTGGCGCTGTTTGATATAATTTAGAAGCCCTCCTTACAGACCCCTCCAACCATAGAGCAACCCAGATGTCCACACGTGTCTGTCTGAGAGCTCCTGAACAGTCACAACCCTTTGTGGTCATTGTTCTATACATTCTGTCTGGGTAGGACGAACCTCTATACACCCGGTCTGGGCGGCACGAACTTCTAGTACACATTCTACAAACTCGCAAATTAACCGGTTTGCAATTGTGCAGCTCTGAGGTAGAACACCACACACGGATGCAAGCCGAGACCTGGACATTACAGAGGTCTAATGCCCATGCTGTTTCTCATACTGCTCTAACCTTACCATAACATGCTAGGAGGGCCTGGAAAACAATGCCAGGGGCTATTGTGCAATGTGACACCAATATGTGTCTTCCGGTGGATATGTGTAATGCTCTTATGTATCTGAATATCAGTATTTGTTGCTTCACTGTCTGTTATGTACTGTGGATTTTGTCTGTCGACTGACTTGTTACTGGCGCGTATTCTTGTCGCGTTAGTCAGGTTAGTTTCTGCTATGCATTGTGTTTCAAATATGGTGCAGATGCAACATTCAATCATTACTGCTGAATGTTGTACACATGTGATCCATGTTACCGACGTCCAGATTTCCTGTCTTTAGGGAGCACTGTTTGTTTGGCTTAACATTACAAATGTAAATATAAATAAAAACATATTGCAAAAAAATGTAAATTTGAACTGTTATTTTTATAAAACCCACCCCTTCCACTACCCTGTATTACTTATGTACCCCATTGCTGTTATGTTAGATATTCATGGTCGAAGTGCCTTTACTTTTAAATAAATAAATGCCCTCCATCAATAACCGAAAGTCACCAGAGCCACCTTACCTTTTGTAAGGGATGCTATACAAAGCTACAGCGACATGACCGTAGCACCAACGAACATTATCCTTCTCTGTTAAAGAGGCACTGAGCCCAGCAAAGAGATCCTTTTTACATAGTATTATAAAGCTATTTAAAAGTCGTTGGACAGTGACAACTCGCAAACGCAAAATATGCTAGTTGTAGAAGATAGCGTGACCAATACACAGGTCAGAGGCTAAGTTGTGGTGGTCTTTCCCATATGCTTGCAGAGTCCTGGGATTTACTTGTGCATCAGTGCACAAACTTCTCAGTGCTTGTCGCTTCGCTCCACAGTTTTCAAATGAAACTTGGATTGACTTTTATTTCTTTCTGATGGTTCTCAGGTCTCTTCTGCAGCAGGCAGACAGGCAAGCAGGTGCTGTCCCTCAGCTCCCTCCAGGACATGCAGATTCCTAATGCACTCTGCAGATTCACCCTGGGGCTGCTGTTCAGTAGCTCTCCATTGGCAGTGTGCCAGCACTCACCATCCAATCGCTGTCAAGGTCCACAGGGCATTCTGAAAGGTTCTCACCAGCACTGTCTGCCTCACAGTTGCGTGGCCGCAGCACCAGGACCTGCCAGCCCACATTCCTATTTCTGTGAACTTAGAGCATAGCCAAGAAGTTTCAATCCCCTGTAACCTCTTAGGGGAAGCACAGCGCTGTCACAATGGAATATTTTCGTAAATCCCAAATGCCATATGTAAATGTATCTTTCACAGCTCAACTGACTTTGAATTAATTCTGAAGAATCCTTGCCAACTTCAGAGTGGTACAGGTTAACTGACCCACAGCAGCATCACTGACCACAGAGGTGTTAAAAATTGCTAAGAATGAGCCTATCCCCAGCACTAACATCAGGAGAGCAAAAGTAAAGAGTAGCACTGTTGAGCAGCCCCCAATCAATATTTACATATTATTTCCTGCTGCTGGAGACAGTAATAGCTGTTAATTGCATTCAAACTCTCTCAGGGCCTGAGCTTACACCAAAGGTGGAGACTAAGGGCCTGATTTAGATATTGGCAGATGGGATACTCCGTCCTGGTGACAGATATCCCGTTCAACAAATTCTAAAACCCATAGGAAAGAATGGGATTTAGATTTCGGTGGACTGGATATCCATCACCGTTGTGATGGAGTAATCCATCTGCCAATATCTAAAACAGGCCCTAAGTCTGAGAAGTGTAAAAAAGACAAAATAAGGCAGGAGGCTTTTTTGACATATGTGCACAGGAGTTAGAACAACATCCCTATATTCATCAGGACTCATTGGCATAACGAAACTTGAGGGGGCCCCCCAGCAAAAGTACAAAGCACCTCCTCCCTGTCCCACCACTTGACTACTTTTGCCGAGGGGGGCCCCTGGAGCTTTCTACCTGCACCGTAGGGGGCTGCAGGGGCCTATGCTACACCACTATTAGGACTACCCAATGCTGCTATAATTTAGTAAAACATTGAAACCACGCCTCTTTAAAGAACACTACATCGCAATGCAGTACAATTACACTTCAGCTCCCAGAATCCAGCTACGTCCCCTATGACTAGTTGACTGCCTGATTGCCTTTGACATGTAAAGCACTCCTCTGCCTTTTGGCTACATTCGTGCTATCAAGTTCCACATTCAAACAAAATAAATCACAAAATGGGCCATTAAAAAACCCCTATGGTCCAGGAAAACCTCAAAGGTTCTGGGTGCTTTGAACAAATGTTATCATTGGATCAGCTTCTTGATTGGCGTATGTCTCTCATAATGAATGTAGACAGGGGCAGTGGTGCAGTAGCACTGATGGCACTAGGAAAGATGTTGCTAAAACAATGACAGCGAAGAGGTAACTGGGATCAGTGAGACATGCCAATAGCTGACATCTATTTGTCACATGCTTGAGTCTCGACTCAGAATAACTGAGGTTCATAAACTGAGGACCAGTTACGTTCAGAAGCAGTACCACTCAATATTCACACGATTACAAAAAAGCAAATATACGTCAGTAATCTTATGTGAAAAACATGTTTTTTTAGTATTGAGATATGAAGAGTTGAAGCACCATGATAGGGATTTGTTAAAGCATCATTGACATTTAAAAGGATGGATGTTAAAGCTCTCACATGCTTTGGTGGGAATTTGTTA
This sequence comes from Pleurodeles waltl, assembly GCF_031143425.1. Taxonomy (NCBI): domain Eukaryota; kingdom Metazoa; phylum Chordata; class Amphibia; order Caudata; family Salamandridae; genus Pleurodeles; species Pleurodeles waltl. The sequence continues at coordinate 406,284,701 of NC_090440.1, forward strand.
ATACATTATTGACTTTACAACAGAGCATGAGGGCTCTGCGAAAGGTGGGGAGATAATACTCTGATGACATTCAATAGTATGCTGGTTTTGAGAGCGGCAGCTGTTTTAGTGATAACATTGAAGAACAGGGTTTGTCAAATGTAGATGGCTTTAGAATATGGAATTATTGAATGAGTGGTGGCATTAAGATAAGAGATTGGTAAATAATTGATGGCATTCAGATATGAGTTGTCAGCTCATTGGGCTCAGGATTCGGAAATGTTATGACATCAATGGTATTTGTTCAAGCATTGATGAATTCGGAATGGGATTACCCTAAGCATTTGTAGCATTGGAAAATGGAGGTGTTAAGCAGGGGTGTTATTGTAACAAGGGCCTTTCAAGTACTGAGGCCAGTGGAAACTGAGCTAAATAAGTACACATATTTGACTGAAGGGCTTTAAAGCAAAGACTATAAGTAAAGGAAGTTTTAAAGCATTGATGAAAAAAATAGAATTTCTGTGAGCATTGGAGCATGTAAATCATTGAAGGGAACACATAGATCATCCCCAGCACACTTAGGACAGTGTTATCGATTAATAATAGCACTAAAGGAGTTCGTCTTTGGTCTTCGTGTTAGACTCCCGCTAGAGCACTGATAGCCATGTGATAAATGACCTTTGCCGTGAGAACAAATGTTTGCCTGCAAGCAAGCCTGGTGGACAGCGTGTTCGGAACACTGATTGTAAAGAGGAACACACAGTTCAGCACTGCCCATAATACTGCTAGAGAACAATGACATACTTTAATTGAACTAAATACAAAATTCTGTGTTGTGTTTTATTTATTTTATAATATAGCCGTACAAATGGCCAGGCTCACACCTATTGATGTGATTACTTTTTTATTACGGTTTAAGTGGTAGTAAAATATTTCACACAATAGATTAACTAATATTGATCTACAAAATAGGAACACAGGCCTAAACACGCTGGCTTCCCATAACAAAAGTATTGACCTTATGTATGCTTTCTTGAAGTCTTAAAAAACAAACATACAAATATGTAATTTTAAAATTGGGCGGATGGTTGGTGGCAAATATACTGTCAAATAAAAAAATCCTAAGCAGGGCTTTTCCATTGGGCACTTCTTCTGATACTTGCCTTTAGAGGTGATGACGGTGCTGACCATGTGAATGAAATCAGAGTGGTAGATCCTCCTGTCCTACAAGATGAACAGGTTCAATTACTCTGAAGCCTCAGAGAAAAATGCGTCCCTCAGTTAAGAAAACATCTATGCCACGAGCGCATCTGATAATTGCAGCCCCAACAATCACCTGGAATTTAGGTGAATTAACGAACAGTAGACTGTTTCCGCTTTTAATTCTCTTTGAAATGTGTACAATATGGATCTACTTTTCAGTGTTAGAATTTTCCTCACCATGAAAAGCAATCAATGCTGTTCTATGGTTTTGATAATCTACCATTTTCTGTGGGCCAAGGGAAGAAGTTAGTATTGTATTCATTCAGCCTATTAAAATATTCAACTTTCAATTGCACCCTAGTCTGCTGGAGGAAATGTCTTCACTTAGAGGGGTTTCAGGCTCAGGCATCAAAAGACATTAATCTGAAAAAAGGAGAGCAACCCCTCACACCAAGGGGGAAATTAAAATCCTAAAGACTCCCTCAGGTGAATTATAAATCCATAAGTGATCATTCACTCCACAACTTATACACTTTCACGTAGATTCAGAAATACAACGCAACCAAATACCACAGAAGTTTAGAAAAATTTATAGGGTTTTAATCCTATCATAAAAATGTTTTTTGCTTTTTAAACTCACATATACATAAAAAACACATATACTTAAACAACATATGTACATAAACACAGGGAAATACTTCATAGATAACACAATTAGTCTTTCAGACAACAGACCTCTATTTTTTCTGTCACCGTGAGTCCATGAATGTAATCACTAACATATAAAGACCACCAGTGCACTGTAGTTTGTGCCTTCAATTTCCGTTGCTGCGTTTTGGTGGAACCACCTTATAAAAACCACCTTTCTCAGGACTACTCTACAAATATCTCCTCCCGAAAACAATATCATATGACATCTATTGATTAAATGATGAACACCTTTTGTTATATTCCACCTCACCATGAGTTCTATTGTGCCCCACATAATTCACTACGCCTGGTCACAATCAAATAGACTTCTACATGTTCTCAGCTGTCACAGAGTGTTCACAATCAGGCCTCGTCATGAATTTTCCAAGGGGTCACTATTTATCTGAAGGTCACTATGCTCAATCTTTCTAGGTGGTGGATACTTCATACAGAATAGTACCTCAATACTTTAACAAATGGTCCGCTCCTAGTGGTATAAAAAGTGACCTCACTCAAGATACCCAGTGATGTTCTACCATAACACCATCAATTGCCTTTTACTGAATGACATGTACAGCCAACAACTCATCCGTATTCACATAAAAAAATAAAATAACCAAGGCTGATTTGCATAACACTGGGTCCAAACTAAGGTGGATTGGTGAGCAAAAGAGCAATGGATTGGGATGCTACGCTGAGTGATTGCCAGTGTTTAGACAAATTGCAAGCATTCCTCCCATCAACTTTAATGTTTTTGATATACCAGCCTAAGTGGCAAAGGTATTCCAACCCGTGGGTCCTGTGCTCACTATGCCTCTGGAACCAAGCTATACCTCGCTGATGAGTCCTTATTAGGGGCAACTGGTTTAGATTGCTTGTGTTCTGGTCTGGTAGTTGGGGCAAGACTGTGCCCATGGGGAGCAGGTTTCAAGGCTGATTTGCATATGTCTGGGTCTAAGCTGAGGTGGCATTGTTAGCAAAAGAATGATGGGTTGGAATACTACCCAAATGATTGCCAGTGGTTAACCAAATTGCAAGCATTCTTCTTATCACCTTTTGTGTGTTTCCTGTATCATCTTAAGTGGCAAGGGTGTGCCCAGACGTAGGTCCCATGCTCACTGTGCCACTAGAACCTAGCTAAACCTGGCTGATAAGCCCTTATCAGGATGAAACTGGTCCCAGGTTGCTTGTGTTTCAGTTTGTTGAGGACTTGGTCTGTCAGTTCAGGATAGGTTGTTCCCTGAAGGAGTTGGGTCAAGGCTGATTTGCATATGGCTGGGTCCAAACTGAGGTGGCATGATGAGCAAAAGAACAATGGGTTGGGATGCTACCTGTAGCAATTTCTAGTGGTTATACAAGTTGCAAGCATTCCTCCCATACCTTTTGTGTGTTTGATGTACCAACCAAAGTGGCAATGGCATTCCTAGATGTGGGTCCTGTGCTCATTGTGCCCGTGAAACCAAACTGTACCTGGCTGATGAGCCCTTATTAGGGTGAAACTGGTCTTAGGTTGCTTATGTTCTGGTTTGGTGAGGATCTGGCCTGGCAGACCGGGCTGGACTGTTCCCGTGAGGAGCAGGGTCAAGGTTGATTTGCATATGGCTGGGTCCAAACTGAGGTGGCATGGTGAGAAAAAGAACAATGAGTTGTTATGCAAAATGGAATGACTGCCACTGGTTAGACAAATTGCAAGCATTCCTTACATCACCTTTTGTGTGTTCAACATTTTTATTGTAACCACATGTTTAGAGTAGTGCAGAAATTGCAGCTGAAAATGATTCCCAACTTCACCCCATTTGCGTCTTGATTTAGGGAAACACATGGCCCAGCTACCTCTGGTATATTCTACTTTCTACTCTTGAGGTGCGGTGGGTGCAACAAACTGAGCATGAAATCACCAGAGACTCTAACCCTCTTGTTGTCATTAGAGGTGCCAGAGAGGCGAAGTCAAACTGCAAACGAAAATCAGCAGTGGCACTAATATTTAAGTCAGACCCACACACCAGGGGGTAGTAGCTGCGTGGTTGTGTCACGGTAGCCCATCTTGATCTGAAAGCAGCCTGCTAGCCTGCAGCCCTCTGGGAAAATGCCCTCGTGGCAGGATGGCCAGTCCAGCCCTGCATGGATGGTTGCTGTAGTAGTGTCAAAGGGGAAGTGGGTTCTAGATCTTTAGGCGACCTGTACAATCCATAGTGCTTAATTTGTAAATAAAAGCGTGCCGGTGCCCAAAGTCCTCCTCTTAAACATGCAGCTGCTGCAATTACATGTGGGAACACGGAATACTGAGGCGGCGTAACCTGAAGCCATCTCGGGAACTCTTCAATCCATATAAATCCACTCCCTGCCCCTTCAGCTCATTCTTGCAGCTTTCTACTTTCTCCCTTTGTGATGCTTTTTCGTTTTTCCCTTCCTCCGTCTTTCCAGTAAGTGTCTTTTGCTCGCAGCAAATGCTTGAGGCAGAAGAATAAGGGCCGGCACTCAAAAATAAGTGCTGGTGCTCAGAACCGGAAACAACAAGCACAAATTTTAGTACTGACAATCAACAGTTAGCTGTGCAATAGAGCATTTATGGTAAAGCAGAGATTCTCAAACAATAGTGATATATTGTGAAGTGAGCGTGCTTGAGCACGGAGGGCTACCAGCAATACTATAGCACACTAGCTTCATTACGGACCCCCTTAGTCACTGTCACTGTGAATTTTATCCTGTTCTGTGTGTTGTTTCCTACTTGTTTTTCATGTGTTTCAGGCTAACCTAAACAAAGTTCAGGGAGAGTGAGGCCTGGCAGCATCTTCCAAGGTAGACAGAAGAAAACATGCAATTATGAAACATGCTTCCCTCTCTTATCAGCCTCATCGTGATCACGATGTTCCTGTTATAGGTTAGATCTGAAGACCATTCTAGTGACGCCATGTATTTTGCTTGGTTGTGGAATGCCAACAATCGGACAGATTCTAGTGACAAGGAGTTCTGTGTTAGTGTCATTTCTCTCCTCTAGTTGGACTCAGTGTTATTGATGCTCGTGGACATTCAAGCTGGAAAACAGAACAAAATCGAGGAAGTCACCGAAACCGAGAAACATTTCAGCTTTTTACACCTTCTCTACAAAAATGCTAACATCTGTTTTTGACTCGTCTTAATCAGGAGAGCGGCGGAATGGAGCGTGGTACTTACCGCCTCCAATTGATAGTGATCCGTCTGGGTTCCGTATTTACGGACTAGAGCTATTCCGAATTTTGGTTTGCACTCAGAAACGAGGCAAAACATGCAAAACTAGTTTTTTTTTCCGAATGTAAGCTTGCATATTGCTTATTTTTCTCCACATATCCCCCTAATGTATCTCTGCATCTTTGACCCGCTGAAGTCCATAAGTAGAGAATTGTTGGGGTGCCTAAATTACTGAATTTCCATCCCCCCCACAAACTCCTGCTCTGGGATCAGAATCTAAGCCCCCAAATGTAAGCAGAGCCTAACATGGGTTCGCTTCACTCAGTGTATATATATATATACCTTTACAAAGGTAACTAGTGGAATCATCAAGGCCAGGGTGTGATGGTTCATAAACTCTGACGGCGCTGCAGGACCACCGAATACTGCTCTTTGTACCACAAAAAGATATACAGAGGAAAGTGAGACATTTTTTATCAGGTTTTGAGTAGGGAACTCTCAAATGCCAGGAATCAAGTGTTCTTTAGGTGAACAAAGAAAGCTACCTGTAGGTGTTAATCCAGCATCCTGATTTGCAGATATTTATTCCCGCAGATGGAATTTAGTACCAAGGAAGGGCAACCAGTGCAGTATTTTTCAAAGTACTAATTTGAGCAGTGGTGCTTGAAACGTGTGCATTTCCAGGGTGGAGGTGTCCCTTAGAAAAGTAAAGAAAACCTACAAATGTATTACTTTGTGGGTATTCATGTACAGTGTCAATTGTTTTTCCATCTCATTTACATATCAAATCAATGGGTCTCATTACGAGACTGGCAGTCTCAAGGCTGGCGGTCAGACCACCACACCCCTGGCAGTCTTACCACCACATTATGACCCTGGTGGTCAGACCGCCAGGAGACCCCCGTCCCCGCCAGGAACATAGTTCCCAATGGGCTTAAAGGTGGTCAGACTCGTGGTCAGCCACAGCGGTGCTGGGTTCAGCACTGCCATGCTGATCACAAGACCCCTTTCCACCAGCCTTTTCATGGTGGTTGAACTGCCATGAAAAGGCTGGCGGAAAGGAAGTGCTTGGGGCCACAGTGGAGGCCCCGCACTGACCACGACCTTGCCCAGCACCCTCAGAATGCAAACTGGCTCCTTTGCAGGCAGTGCATATTCCGAGGTTGCTGTTGTGCTACAGTATATTGTAGCACTGTTCCTGCCAGGCTGACCGATGGTAACGTCGTAATACATTGTCCCCTCGGGTCTGTCCAGTGGGAACATCGTAATACGACTGGGGGTAAGGCCGCTGGGCTGATGGCGGTCTCATCCCCGCAAGTTTGGTGGGCGGCTCGTCCAACCACCAAACTTGTAATCAGGCCCATAGGCTTCAAAGATATGTGTGTGTAAAATGACGCTTCTCCAGAAGGAGGACATTTTCCCTAAGTAGAAAAAAAGTGAGGTAAAATCACTGCTGTAACCATATTTCAGCAGCACTTACTGTAAAGGCAGTGATTGAGTCTGTACTGACGTATTATTTTCAGACTGTTACTTGTACACTTCTTTGATGAGCTCCAACGAGCGTAAAATACTTTTCATGACTTGCAATGGACCTTATTGTGAGGAAATATAATACCACATTAATAACTAGAGTGACTATACTTATTTGGGGCTTGATAATTTTGGCAAATCCAAGGACAAGATTTAATAGTGATGTAGCGGATGACCTGCATCATATAACTATGAATCTTACAATGCAATGGGAGATCAGATTAAAAGATGAGTAATTAAAGCCAAAACACTATGGTAAAACATACTGATCACCATTTGGCATTACGCACCCCCAATAAATGCTTTGCATAAATTGAGTGCCTTTGAAAAACCAACTGATTTCATGCTCTGATCAGTTTGGTTTTGTTGTAATAGCACGTTTGATTATAAATGCCCAAGTCGGCCGTTTTGGTTAGGGATGGGAGAGTCATCATTTAACTCTTTAAGTTCTGTTGGGAACACAGTGGGTCAGGCGCCTTCTTTCAGATGAAAAGCCAATTTATTTCAAGCTCTTGCCCCCTAAGTTAAATATCTTCTACTTCCTGCCTTCTCTCGAGGGTAGTCTTGGAAACAGCTTGCCCTCGAGATTGGGTTTAGGTACTTAACGGAGCTTGACACCATGTCTCGGAATAGCTGTACCCAGTGCTTGAAATTGAAAAATTAAAGTGCGGATACTCTGTGCCAGAGTACCTGCTTGTTCCTGAGAAGTGCCGGTACTCTCCTATTAAAAGTATTACGTTTTTCTTGAAATGTGCCGGTACTCTCCCTCTCAAAATAAAAAAGTGCCGGTACTCAGTACCGGACAGTACCGGCCCATTTAAAGCACTGGCTGTACCACTCCTATCGTACACCTCGTTACACATTTGAACATGGAGTCCGGACCGCAATGCCATTCTACACTCGGCATTATACAAAAGGAATATTCCCTAATTCGAAGTCATTTTTAGATTATTTAGTTATAACAACACAGCCTCAAACAGCCTGTGACGGAATTATTGAAACTTGTGTTAGATCGCTGTTGTTGCTAACTTCCTAAAAAAGAGTTAAGTTGTAAGGAAAGGAGAGGTCACATTTTACACACTAGGCGGATTTGTAAAAAAAACTCCCCTGGACACATCACTGACATGAGAACTCAAGAACAGATAATCCTCCCCCCTTCAAACTGGTGCTGATTTTTTTTTACATGATTAAGAGGGACAGGGTAGCAATTGTCCAGAGATTAACTTGCCCAGGGCTTTAATTGCTCTTTAGTAAAGTTATTCTGGTTTCGCTTGAATAAAGTCTGAGCCATTTAGCCAAATCCAAGCCTGACTGTCGCCCAGGGCTGAATGAAACATTGGCCACAGTCACATGTACCCCATGGTGTGCCGTAGGTCCAGCTGTTGCCTGCACAGATATGACATTTAAGATCATGACTGAGAATGAGAGGATTAACTCACTAGGAGAGACGATCATTAGAAGGCCGCGGAAAGAGACAATTCCTGCTTAATGTTTCTTCATCCAGCATACAAATATTCACTGATTATTTTTTGCAGTAGTAAATGCTTCTTCAAAAGCCTACTTAACTGTAGCTGGGTACACACAACTTATTTATTTATTTACCCCTACTATTTTATAGGGTGCAAACCGGACGTCAAAGGGTATCAGAGGATTGTACAAGAAGAGCGTGTGCCACAGGAAAAATTCCCATACTGGGCTTTTGCCCAATAGCATATGATAGCATGTGTTGCCAACCTTCCACGGGCTAGCAGATGTCTACATGTGCTCAGGGGGATTAACATTCTGTGACCAGTCGCTAGTGTGTAATGAAACTTTTACCAGGCAATTAGCAACATAGAACAGCTGAAACACAAAAGCTTTTTTGCATTAAAAACAAAGTGAGCATCTAGTAAGATGGACATAAAGGTTGTTCACAGAAGACAGAGCGCATGAACAGTTTTCAAGTAAAGGGGTGTTATTTTCTCTAGGAAAACTTTGGGTTTGGGTAAAGTGCATTCCACTGGCTGCCCTCCACATTTTGTACAGGTGCAGCACCCACGCTGGGATTGCACAGAGCCTGGTGCATGTGCATTCAAAACCTTTTCGAAGAGGTTGCTACCTTTCTGCCTGGCTAGGAGCTGCAGCAGGACTTTCAGGATGCTGAGTTGAAATATCACTTAATTAAGAATGGTGTCAGAACTCGCACATTCAGTCACTCATCTGCCTATACATCCATCTCAGTGACTTAAGCACCTGCTCCATTGATCTGTTTGTAACCTACATGTACATGTTCTGTGAGCACTGAAAGGTTGTAGTAGTCTGCCCTGCTGGATCTGTTCTGCAGGGAATAGAAGATTTTACTTACTGAATGTACTTACATATTGTCTTCTGTGAGAGAGGGGGGCTTGCTCTGCCATGGTATCTCAGTTCTCTGTGGAAGTAAAGCTTACGCTGCTGCTGCCCAATATGTATCCATCTTGTGATGGGTAAAGCTAGTGCTGCTGCTGCCCTAGTTGTACCTGCAGGGGCGGTTTCTCCCTTAGGGCTCAGGGGCGGTGCCCCTCTGAAGGTCTTACACAATAATAGCAAAAAATATTATCTTAACAATCGTAACTCTAAACAAATGGATGCATTGAAGTCTGGGCTGTATGTCCCAGGCTGCCTCACTCTAAAGCAGGAGATGGAAGCAAGGCAGTAAATCAGCTTTCTGCACTTTGACGCATGACGCAGGACTTACTACTCTATAGCCCTTTATTTCCACTGTGGTCTATGGCAGTATCCATTATAGGCCAGTGACACTTTTAGCTTGGGCGTTTGGAGTCTTCATCACTGCGTGAGGGCAGCTGTCTGTCATTCACAGGCATAGATCCCATGCTTTCCCCATTTGTTAACAATAGGATTGGATGCAAGCACGTGTAACTTAGTGCCTTGTCTTCGGTAATGGTAAGTGTTATAATGCTAATCTTGTGTTAATTTTAGGGTCGAGCGCGCAAACGCTCTAGCCTGCTGTAATCTCTATGTGGGCTTTTAACCACACCCACCGCACACCCATCAGTTTCGTTAGTTTGTGGGCTACCCTTTCAAAAATCGCTTGATTTTATTTGTGAAAGGCATGCAAACCCTTTCTGGTGTTTAGCCTTCCTCAAGCGCACCGACGAGGTTCTATGTTTTTAGCATGGTTTATGGACTACTTTTTATTTTAATTTCCTATGCATCGCAAACTTGCCGCACATTTTCCAATATGTTTGACTGCAATTGAACTTCTGTTTCATTTTGTGTGCTCGTTAACGCTCATGGCGTGGCACTTTAAATTGGCTCACTTAAGTAAAAGTGTATTACTTTTCATTTTCATTTTATGTGTCAATAAAAGTCCGATTAGGACTTTAAAAAGCTAATAGCACGAAGTCGAGCAAATGCGAAACCCATTGCATTGCAAATGGTTGGTATTGTACTGAGACCCCTTGTCACGCTAACCTCCCCCACTGGGACACCGCAGGCCCTGGTGGCAGATCGCTGGCTCCTTTAGAAGTGGAGCTGCTTATTTGTTCCCCCACAAAATTGTTCTAAAAGACAAGCAGGGTGCTTGCTCCCTTGCGAAATTGATCCAAATTTCAGAGTCAAGTGCAATGGGAGAAATATGTGCCTACAGTAAAGGTACTTATCTGCTGTATGGCTTTAAAACTGGCCCGATTGTCATGCCCTTAGCATTAATGCCAAAAACATGGATTGATAAGCAAACAATGAATGTTGAAAAGCAATTTAGTTCCTCTCTTCTTCGCCAAGAGAGTTAGCTGTTCCATCATGCTCTGTTTCTGTATTTTTTTCATGCATTTTATTACTCTTTCATAGTGCACACTTTGACTCGTGCCAGGTGTTTATAGTGCCTATCAGTGTGTTCGCGCCTCTGCAGAGCACAGAGGACGATGGTCACTGGTCACGTATTCCAGCTACAATTGTAATTCAGTGTAAATGTGTGTGAAGGGGTGCACAGAGGTTAAAATATTTAGAAGGCAAAAGGAAATAAAGTGCTTAAATGTGAATGAGTGCAATGTATGTTTGGGGTGGTAAAATGAGGGAGATGCTAGGAAGTGCATTCAGGGGAGAGTGAAAAGAGGGTGCTGAACAGTAAAGAGATGAGGGGATCACATATCTAACATAAAGCACACATACCTGAAGGCCCTACTCCTTCCACAGTCCTCAATAATGTTTAATTCACAGTCTAAAAATTTCAGAATTGAGACATTTCCAATGTTAATTATTTATATCTAATCATTGTTGTTACTCATTTATCTTAAACAGCTAACAACCACTGACAAAGCCAACAGTACTGACATGTTTTAGGTGTATGTCAGCTGTTGTGTTATATTTCTGGATGAAATAACATCTCAGAGAGAAACCAAAATACAGGACTGGTGGCACACTATGGGAATGACAGAAATGTATTTTGCATGTTCCCTTTTAGAAAGTCCCTACTTTTTTCATCCCACTTAAACTTCTGTCTGCACATATTTCTGTATGACTGATTGAAGCCAATGGCTGTGAGTGCTTCCTGATGCTTGGTTAGAATATTTTCTTCCAAAGTTGATGCTGCATGCAGTGCAAGACACTGGGTAAGCACACACTTTAAAGGGCCTGAAGCAGTGTACAATTCGTACATTAAAGTAAACGGGTGACATATTAATGCAGTAAGATATGGGGTAATTTTAATGTGTTTAATATTTCAAGACTATACATTCCCACAGCTTTATAAACCTTGTTTTCTGACTCAATCTATTTCCTTTCGAATGCACCATTTGTCAATCTTTTTTAATTTTTTTCTTGGGAGGAGGACCCACCCTGGCCCCCATGTTTGTCCGTTAAGCTTGCTCGCTTCACTCGCTACCTAAAAGTCTAAAAGTCATATCTAGACTTTTACGCCCCACCACTTTCAAATGTCACTGGACTCCACTGTGTACCTGTCTTTTAAAGGAGAGATGCTTGCACTGTTCTGCCTAAGGTGTACTCATTCTACAAAGAAGGAGTGTTTGCGCTGCTGTTGCCCCATCACATGAAAAAAAACAAAGGATATTTGAATGCGTTGCGTAACATGCTAAGGCCAATCAGGAGCTTTAGTGGCACTGACTGCAAATGCTAGTTGTGGGGCCATGACCCAGTAGACGCTGGTTCAATCTCCATCTTTTCAGCTTGACCAAACTGTGCAGCCCTGGGCAATTACATTTAATCTCTGTGTCTCCTTTTCTGTGATAATCACATTTGAGAGACCTTGGGATAGTTCAGTTTAGAGTATGCACTGTACAAAAACCTCTCGTAAATGGTTTAAAAGACCATAATGTAACTCCATCTACAACAACAATAAAGGCCTTGTACAGGAGGCACAAGACAACTGACCCACCTCTTGGGTTCCCAATGAAATTGCCATCATAACAGAAGGTGGGGTAGGATACTATACCCATCCAGGATCTGAAAGTCACAATGTCTTATCCGGAGCCTGGTTTCAACTGCGGCTTTATGGCTTGACTAAACAGTGTGACCCTCAACAATTACTATTGTTTACTGTGCCTTCTTTTCCATGATCATCTCATTTGAACTAATTCAGTTCACTGTGCTCACTGTACACAATACCATATGATATATGGTTCAATCGACCATAATCTTGCTCTATAAAAATAAAGTATTATATGAGAAAAACAAGAGCACTGACTTGCCTTTTGAGTCATAATAAACGTATCAGAGCAGAAAGGGAGGTATCACTAATTCTCACAATGTGCAATGATGTATTCTAAGGTGGTAAAGTGAAACAACCTAAAATACATTTTTTTATTTAAAAATGTGTACCTTTTCTATTAAGTAACATTCAATGACACCTTCAGCAGAGAGGAAGGCCCAAGCTGAGTTAAAAGACGTTCTCCTCAGCCTCCACTGCACTGCTTTTCCTGACAGGATGCAACATAGGTGGAGCTGCAGAGAATCATGGGACCCACCTGTTACTGCCTTATTACTACTAGTTACTGGCGCTGGTAGCAAGAAGGAGATGATTGAGTGTTTGGCATGTAACCACCAGCGTGACTCAAGGCCTACGCCCACCAGATGCCAACACCAAGTGAGCTGAGGGTGTGGTTTAGGAGCAATAGTGTGGCTTGTTTCATAGTACAGTATGTGATTACGGTAGCTCATCAACAGCCTCACCAATAACACTTTGTGACATGTCTTAAATCAGTGAAGCTTGAGCAAATTTGCCTTAGTTGCCCCCCCCCCTCCACTTGAGGATGGTGAACATGCTCAATGAACAAGGGACTGTTTCAAAATATTTGATGTGAGGTACCTATAGTCCTGGGAAAGATACTTGAACCCCTATGGGCAAAATTTGAGTGCTGAAACATGTAGATGGAGTAGAGAAGTAAGGTCTGCTGCTCATTCCTCTTGTTTTTAATCCTGTGGTAGGTAGACACCACAAAAAAACATCTCACCTACATATACATTTAATATAAATCTCAAAGTTTAACACAGGAAGTACACAATTGTTCAAATAAGTGGCATAACCTTGCCCAAACTTGGGAACCAATAACCATTAGACCATACAACCTGTCTATAGTAGTACTGTTGGATGCACAACCTACTATTAGCATGCCACACTAGGTAGGTGAAGGTTCTTGTATGGCAGAGGTCTTCAAACTGGGGGGCGAGCCAGCTCTCCTACTGGGGAAACACACTCTTTGCATACATTATGCCTGGCGCAGGCATAATGTAGCACAAAGGGTTACAGCATGCATTGCGCCAACCTGTAAATAAGGCGTGGGGATTTTGGCATAGTTGGCCAACATTAACATCAAAATAAATAATGTTAATGTGGCGCAAGGTGGCGCTGGGAGCCTATAAATATGACCCTTTAAAAATGGAGTAGATTCTAAATGTGGGGGCATTTACAAGCAAATGAGCCTTACACGTGGCTGGGAAGGTGATGATTGATTAGCCTTGCAAATGCTAAGGAGAGTTTTTTCTAACCAAATATGGTTGAGCAATAACTCCATGTGAAATTCCACCACCCAAAATTACAAGTGTCTATGGGCTTGATATCTTGGGTCAATAAACTCCAGACCTGATAATAGCATGCTTTGAGGGGGCAGACCCGTCAGATCCTGGGGAAGCAGGGGCTGCCCAGCCACTGCCTCACTGGTGCAGCAACATTGGGGGGAGGGAGGCAGACAGTGCTACCAAGACAGACAGAAACCTTCCTTAACCCCACACCCTCCCCACTAATCTAGCCTCTAACACTTTGCCCCTGGTCACAGCAGCCAACATTTCAGCATTTGTCTGTCTATACTTGGGGAAAAATTAATGGTAGAGTGTCTCCGGATCCCCGCTACTATTGCCCATTCTGGATACAAATTTGTACTTGGTGGATTTTGAGGCAGGAATATCGTTTGGAATGGGGAATGTCGGCAAGAATTGGGAATTGTGGATCTCTGGTACCGAACACTAAAATATGCCAAACTCATAATGAGGGACTAAGTAAACTAGTCAAGAATGGACTCTTTATAACTTATCCACTCTAACTTTCTGTCACAATTTAGTAGCCAATTTACATCTGTAGGTGTTAATTGGCACCTGTAATTATTTGTGGGCCCTAGGAGGGTCATCACTTTTCTCATCGAGAATTGATTAATGTATGCCCATGGGCCTTACTTAATATTTCTATTGGCGCTTACCATTTTTATTGTTTTATCATCAATCTATTAATGAAAGGTAAACCAATCCTAAACATTCTAATTCCAATTAGTGGCTATTCTTTACTGTACCTTGGAGAGAATAGCTTCAACAAGCTCTCCCTTCTACAGATGGAATGTGTTTTTAACAACGCAGTGAGTGTTTTTTCTAAAACTCTACATTCTTAAATACTTAAGAACGGGTTGTTTTATTTTACTGCAGCAACTATACAGGCTGGTATTTCACTTACTGTTTGACACTGCACTCTTTTCAAGCAAAGGTCCTCCAAATAAACATGTAATATGAAAAACGCCTAATGGGTAATGTGTATTATGATCCTAAATTGATAATTTCCGGGGTTCCAGTAACACAAACCACTCTCCCTTCTGGCATTCTACTGAAAATATATGTGCCCCAACAGCATGTTTTAGAGCAACTATATCAATAAACACTCTTTCAGTTATTTGTTATTATAGTGCATGTTATTACCACAGTTCTGCAAAACTGACACATGAAAACTCTGCTGCCTCACAGATTGCATTTTTCAATGACTCTACATAGGGAACCAATTCTAATAGGCACAAGGCTACTTCAATGTGATTTTCCTCAATGCATGAATTTAACTCCTTGCAGCCCTGTTTTGATTAAATACCTTTTCTAAAACAAATGCACATGGAAAAACAGTATGGCATAAACCGTTTGTGCAGATGTGCAGAGTGTAATATGTCACCATTGTTGTAGGAGAAGAGGTGCATCATAACCCACTCAGGGCCTCTTATGAGCCATAGCCCCACCACACTCTAGGTTCTGGTGACATTTTCAGACAACTCATACTTCGGTCTTTTAGTTTATAATGCTACCAGAAACCCTTGATGCAATGTAGAACTGTGATACATGTTATCCATTTTTGGATTTACATGTGTATTTTGGGGCAGTTGGCTTTATTAAATTGTTCATTGATATATTGGATGGTGTATATACAAATGTATATGTGCATGGATTGGTATTAATACACTGAGGGTTACGAGTACACTTAATGGTTGATTTGCACAAATGTGTCTTCAGATCTTACTTGACCTGCAGAAGTGATGGGACAAAACTTGTGTGGAAGGCTTTTGTTACATATTTTGAGAACACAAATAGAGAAGGTCTACTTTCAGCTTTCTCCTTCTATTGCAGTTCTTCATCTCCAGTGTAGTCATGTCTTGACATCGTCTAATATATTGATTCTCCACCCCCAGAAGGTTTTATTTTTGATGTTTTGCTTTGTTTGCAGGTAAAGGGCAATGCTTCTTACTGCTTTGTATTTGAAACACAGGCCATGAAATGGTAATGGTAGATTGTCAAGTTTATTTAGGGCAAGCTATAAGGGGTCTAACTCAGTGAGCTCCTTGATATTACAGACTGCGTCAGCATTGACAGTGCTAAATCTGGGTGTTAAATGTGAATCTAGGATTTCTATTAGTATGCCACTGGTGCTGTCCAGTGGGACAAATACCAAGGCTTGCATGGTGGTTTTAAAATATTTTATGGTATCTTGAGCTGGCGAGTGACTGAGTACCAACTGTCTGAATTATCATCAGGCTCTGAGTTTTGCTATCCCTTTCAATAAAAGACATCACGACTCCCTTGCTGAAAAACAACCCTAACATCAACACAAATCATCAATTGATCCTTCAAAAATATTCTCAACAATAGTTTTAAACAGCCACTGATATTGCCCATGACTTCCCTGCAACCAAAATGGACACCCTCTGAGATCATCTACAATAACTACAGCCTTTCCCCCACAATGAAAATATCAAGCTAAATCCATCTGCCGCTTGATACACACAAGGCCCTTGTCTACAGTGGAGACATATTCAAGTTAGAGATACTATCAGCTCAAAACACAGACTTCTGGACATCACAAAACACAGACAGCTTTATGCACAACCCACAAACACAACATAGACATCCCCAAATGTGACTTTAACCTCAATCTAATGATACAGGCTGCAATACAAATAAGGGCAGGAATAAAGCTGCATTATCTGCCCCATCACCACTTAGTTTAAAAATCCAACAACACCAATCACACCTTCAGCAATAAAATTCAGCACCATAAAACACAATATCAACTACATCGATACACCCCATCACTCCCACAGACCCACCTGGAGAACCCCTAACTGCACTTTGATGATCTTGTCAAGATATTGAGGTCACTGAAAGCAACTTCCTACAAGGAAGGCCTCATTCCCTCTTCCATCATGTATACCTATAAATCATATTACTTCCTCTCATTCTTATCAACTCCTTCATCCACACAGACACCTTACGCTTCTCATCAAATGTTGGTAAATACCTCTCCATCTTACACCCTAGAAAAACAACATTTGGACCCAAACCACCTCTGAAGCTTGTCCCACATCACAATAATCCATGGATGGGAAAGGTTCTGGAAAGAGCAGTTAACACCCAACTACAAGAGCACATTGGCCATCACCACGTGCTCTCAATCTAGCATTTAAATGATAACCACAGATAATGGTGGACCATGGCCTAAAGGTCCTACTCAGCTTGTCTTCCAGGAGACCCTCTTTGCCACCCTATCCATTTGCATGAGCCTCTCCAACAATGTTACTTGGGTTGCTATCCTTAGGCAAACTCCTGTTTACAAATTCCATCTCAACAAAGTGCCATCAGGAAACCAACTCTTGCCATTCAAAGCCTTTCCCAACATCTTATGGATATGGATATCCACTGTTTATTAGAAACTTATCCTTACTGACACCAAGATTATTCTCCTCAATGACAGTTGATGCCAGTTCCAGAATCAGGAATTGTTCACTGTGGCATTAAGGGCTATACCCCACACACCCATCAAATATGCAAAGCCACCTGGCATCCACGGTGGCTACAAATTATCCTTCCATGGACACATGAGAAATAATTCAAAGATAGTGCAGTTACAGTTGAGCCACATGTTGAAAATGAAGACATTTTTCCACCCCTCAATTCTTTTGCATTGTCCAATATCTAGTACTCTCACATAGTGACTATGGTAGTCCTCACCTCATTGGCATCCCAGACTTCACACTGACCTATCTGAAATCATTATTTCATGCAGTCAATTGCCTGATCAGTGGTTGAGGGAAATATGGCTACCTTATCCTGTCCTTAATAGAACTGCCCTGCTCCTGTCAGCTGCAATAAATGTATAACTTGCTCCATTGCATACAAGGACATCTAAACTAAGAATCCATGTTATTCTCAAGGCAAATTTCCCTCCCTAGCTGACTCTGTACCATTCAAAGCATTTACCTGGCAGTTTAAGTCACACTCACTCATATTCTTCAAAGGAGATATGCATATTCGACATAACCCTACATACTAATGTGAAATAAGAGTATCCTTCTTCCGACAAAATAAAACTTTATTGGACAATTTAAAAGTGAAACATTTTACAATTTACATAAACATAGATGAGAAAAGCAGCATAGGGTTTATGTAAAATCCCATGTTCAATTCTAGCTGGAACATTAGTACCTTATCATTGTTTTATGTACCTTAATGTCAAACATAGACACATACATTAGAAAATTGTAATGAACATGTGGAGAAGGACACATGTAAGATTTAAGATTTATCACAAAATGCAGGCGGAATGAAGAACAGTCATATAGCTCAAGCAAGGGCATTCAAACTCTTCGACAAACTGAGGATCAGGTCTTTTTACTATGTGTAGCAGGCTTTCCATTTTACAGCAACATAGCTGAATCCAAGACAAGTGGGGAGTCCACCCCAGGGGACTGTGCGAGTTCCATTACATTCTCATTCCTGGCAGAGCATACGAAAAGAAAACCTGCTAGATTCTTATTACTAGATGGTGTTCTGTGCTTGTAAGGAAGGAATGCTGCCATTATTAATGTTTCTGTTAGCATACCTCCATCTTGTGTCCTAACTGACTCTTGCCAACATGGAATTTCACAAGACGGTCCCTTCGGTTCAAAACTAGTCACGATTGGTGGGTATGGGTGCCATCTGATCTCAGGCCTTGACTAACGTTTTGAAGCTGGATGCTTTGCCAGCCAACCAGAATCCAAGCCATATGGTTATAAGTGTAGTCCTAGCACACCTAGATTTTCTAGCCTAGTGGGCAGACTGTGTCTTCCTACAGAAAATATGATATTAATATACATTGGCTCCACTTGTTTCCCACACACAGTTGTCTTGTTAGAGTGGACTAAACATCTGCCCAGAAACTAGTAGGTCATAGGCTCAAATCCAAGTGGGGCACTCTTAACCTTTTCGTACTTCTGAGGTCTCTAAAATAAGTACCTTTAAGTTATGCAGTAATAGCATCCTTTATCCAGGAACCTAGCACCAGTTCAGCTTGTGCTGTGCACTATGGAATAGCAGTGACTACAGTTCTCGTTGTGTTGTGCTGCCTACTGAGATTTCAGAACAACATTAACTTAGCACACAGAGATCATTATCAGCCCCCTACCACCACTATGCTTCACCACACTCCATGTGGTGAGGCATAGCATGATGCTACTGTAGGTGAGCATGGAATCAGAGATATTTCACAGAAAGATTGAGATGAACTCAGGCCGTCAGACACATTGACGTTCCCACTATGTGATCTTTCAGTTCCGTGGGGTGTCTTTAATCATGCCTGATGACCTTGGCAGTAATGCCATGAATGCAGAGTGCTTAGAAGTCGACTTTTGCAGTCAGTTGTCAAAGCCTTTCGCTTTTCTTGTATCAAACGACCTAATGTCCCATGTGTTAGAAGCAGTCACATGGCTGGCTGCCAGTGATTACCCAATACACACATGTGGTCATCTATGAAGTCTCTTATCGTGCTGAATGTTTTGAAGGATTGTTGAGGAATGTGGGAGTCAAAGGTTAATTCTCATTCGTGTCAGCTTGTGCTTGTATTTCTAGATGTGTTTGCTAATTCGGCTACCACAGGGCTCTTTTTTTCTTATGTTTATGAAGATAAAGGGTTGGGCTGACCTCACCTTGGTCCTCCCAGCCCAAAAGTTTAAACAGCAATATTTGCATGAATAGTAATCTTACAACAGTCAATAACTGAGAGTTTCTCATTTAAAAATCTTGAGCCTGGATCGCACAAGACCTGTACTTTGCATTCCTGAGGTTTGCCGCAGCGCTGTGCGACCAGAGCACCAGGAGGCATGATCTGTGAGCTTTCAAGGTACATTTAAATACACGTTTGTTGAAGAGGTTGAAGTAGTATTCTTAGACCACCATGGTCCTTGTTCCATCCTTTAATGTTTTAACCCAAGAAGCACCGAGGGATGTTTGTTTGCACACGTGCATGTAGGGGTGCAGTTACCTACCCAAAAAAACAATAGCGGGGAAGATACAATTAAGTGTACTTGCCAGGAGTTACAGTAATTAGAAGGCTCTGATATAGTGTAATGCAGACGCAGGATTCCAGGAATCCTTGAATGTATATTTTATCTGTAAGTATGCTGTTCTCTGGTGTCCACCAGCCCTATCATTAAAGTATGCAATGTTGTGTCTTAAGAAGCAGTTTGTGCTGAAACTAGGCAGACTGCTATCTTTCTTGAATTTCATAGATTGTTTTATTCTTACGTTCTGCTGCTGGGAAGAGAGGAAATAACAAGGAGGGAAACATAACTGTATGTTGAGAAACAAGAGTCACATAACTAACAGGTGCTCATTGGCCATAGTGGGCAGTAAGCCTTGAGACTTGCAGAGTTTACTGATTAATAGCATATATTTAAAAGCAACCATGGAGAATACTTTCAACAACTGTTGTTCAGTTTCAAAACATCTTGTACAATTCTAGTTCATGCTAAAAATGTCATGTTGTTTCACTTAAAGTGCCAGAAGCAAAGTAATATCCGAGCAAGAGCCCACGCTCCTGGTTTCTAGTTGACTAGAATCAGTGAACCTGAAATCATTTCATTTTCAGTGAAAGGGTAGACCCCATTATTATACTCTGATTTCAGTTTCAATAGTTCTGCATGTACTACACTTTATATCAAGAATGTAAGAATCAAACACTTTAACAGGCGAGGTGATGTTGAATCTTTTCAAAGCGTGCCCTTTAAAAGTGATGCAGATGGCTTGTAATCCGGTATCGATTATAGAATATTGTGTAGTCTCAACATCATGAACAAAATATGAAAGCCAAACTATCGAGGAGGTAATCACTGGAGAGAGTCCTAACTTAAAGTGTTGTGTCTACGGTAGGAGGTTTGGGTGGCTGCAAAAAGAAGGGTGGCACTATGCTTTGGAAGGCCACAGAGTGCCTTGGCCCATAAACTTCCCTCCTTTGTAAAAGTTACACCTAACCCTTCCTAGAGGACACCACCACATACATGTTTGCATACTTTGACAAATGCTTATTAACTCCAATGGGGTGATATTTTTGTAGACACTACCTGAGTACTAATTTTCCTAAAGGCTGTTCCTGCAGCTAATTAGCTATTCTCCTCCTAATGCATCCTTCAATAAGGAAGCACTTGCACAGTGTGTTTACTAATTCCAGGTGCTTCAGGCACCATAAAGTGAAAGTATACATGAACTCTACCTTCTAAAGATGTACTTTGTAGACAGGGAAACTGCAAAGAAAACGGTGAGTGCTACCACCCTTAGGCAGTTCTCATTACTTAACCACATGCAGGTACACAAGAATGATGCTGGGAACAGCCTGATGAAGAAAACATTCAGGTGGTTGACAAAGAGTTCAAATAACCCAAGCATCTCTGTTTATTCATATAGATGCTTGACAAACATTTAATGCATGTGGTTCCCCTCACCTGCTACCTTTATCTGCCAAGTGTGTCTAATACAGGGCCTGTATTAGACTGTTGGTTGTAGTATGTGTTGACTAGGAAGGTTGTAATACTTTTGTGCTGTCTTGTGTCTTTTGTGTTTGCACATGTGCCTCTGAGAAGTTTATTCACTAAGAATTTGGGCCGTGTTTGCATCACAAAAGTGACGAGAATCGATGCAAAACGTATTTTTATCTATTTACTTTCCAGCGCAAAACTTGTTTTGTGCTGAAGAATCACTTAAACGTAATGCAAAGATGCAAAAGCACTGCTTTGCATTACTTAGAACCAAGGGGGATTCCATGGGTGGTGCATGGGTGTTCCCATGCAACCATCCAAGGTTTTTGACTCAAAACCCTATTTACTAAATAAAAGGAAACAGGGTTTTGTGTCAAATAAAATCTCCCATTCCAAGTAGGTGCTATCACGAAGAAATGCTTTTATTTCTCTTTTCTTTTCAGCCTTTGCATGTGCACTGCAATGTACAGCACACATACAAAGTGGGAAAAGGGTATTCTTCCAGTACAAAGCCTATGCTAGACTCATGCCGACGACCTTGCACTATGGTGCAAAGGTGTGTGCGTGCAAATTTCTATGCTGGCGCTAGGGAGAGGAGAGGGCCATATTCCTGTAAATATGGCACTATCCTGCTCTCTCCTCATGCAGTGCAGCATTTTTCGATGCTGCACTGCCTTTGTTACAATTTAGTAAATCTCGGCCTTCGTGTGGGAACTGATTGATGTGTAGTGTGTCACTGTCTTTTTCACCTCTGAGCTCCATGTGGTTATTGATTGTTAGGTTGCCTTCTAACTCCTTGCCTGACTTATTTATTGCAACCTGTTTGTCTCTCTCTCGCTTTGTCACCCTTTGACACACCTGCTGTTTACAGACATGGACAACAACTGAGGCAATTGTGACAAACATGCTTTGCCCTTGGTGGGAAGGCTGCACGTGGAGGCTGTAATTACCCGTTTGTGGTCTTTTGCTGAATAAGGGTGAGAGCTCAGATGTCATAGCTTGTCTTGCAGGGCCTTTAAGACATGGCCGCTCCACCAACAGCAGAACGGCCATGAGAGGGATGGGAGTGGCTAACTGCATGAAATACAAGAGGTCAGCTTCGCTTGTTTCCAACAAGACCAAAGAGGGTTAGATGTAGTTGTGTGGACGTGCGAAGGAAGCAGTGGGGGAGCATGGAGCATGTGTTGGCAGTACCAGCCTACATTGTGCAGGTAAAGGTGGAATGATGTTCTTGCAGAAGGCACAAGTATCCCAGCCCATACAGGGCCAGGGGGCTCTCAGCACAGGCAGGGAAGTAGAACTGTCTGGCACAAGTATCCCAGCCCATACAGGGCCAGGGGGCTCTCAGCACAGGCAGGGAAGTAGAACTGTCTGGCACAAGTATCCCACCCCATACAGGGCCAGGGGGCTCTCAGCACAGGCAGGGAAGTAGAACTGTCTGGCACAAGTATCCCACCCCATACAGGGCCAGGGGGCTCTCAGCACAGGCAGGGAAGTAGAACTGTCTGGCACAAGTATCCCAGCCCATACAGGGCCAGGGGGCTCTCAGCACAGGCAGGGAAGTAGAACTGTCTGGCACAAGTATCCCAGCCCATACAGGGCCAGGGGGCTCTCAGCACAGGCAGGGAAGTAGAACTGTCTGGCACAAGTATCCCAGCCCATACAGGGCCAGGGGGCTCTCAGCACAGGCAGGGAAGTAGAACTGTCTGGCACAAGTATCCCAGCCCATACAGGGACAGGGGGCTCTCAGCACAGGCAGGGAAGTAGAACTGTCTGGCACAAGTATCCCAGCCCATACAGGGACAGGGGGCTCTCAGGACAGGCAGGGAAGTAGAACGGCCTTCATTACACCATTTTAATCGTTGAAGTTAGGAGTGAACGTGGGAGTGGGGGGGGGGGGGGCACTTTCCAATGGTGGAGTTTGAGAGCTAGTGGTTCTTACTCCAGTACACTCAGGAAAGCACCAAGCCGAAGGTTCTTTCTAAAGCAAGTTTTTCCAGTGTTTTTGTTAATAAAACGTTACATGATTAAAGGTTTTTCTGTTGAGAAGCTGAGGAAATAACTGCCCCAGAGGATATGATAGTGACCAGGAATATGATTCCACTGCAGCAAAAAATAAGCTTAAATACCTGTCAGAAAATGTATGTTACAAACACTGAAGGGAAACATGTCAAACTACTTCCAGTGAGCTGAGTACTGCTGATTGCATGAAGACCAGCCCTGCCCATCAGGTACATGGTATAAGACCGTCTGTGTTGCAGAATCTCCGTGATCTCATGTACTTCCCATCACTTTGGTGATGACGTGTGGCTGGATTTATATGTGTAGAGGCAATAGGAACTCTCAGTGTGTAAAAAGAACCTTTGTACCTGAATATGTCACAACGAATACACATGTGATGTGTTACGTCAAAGGGAAAACATGGTACACTGTGTAAATAAATTACCGTGGAGCCTAGCCACGTGGTAGAAATGTGCTGGCTCATTAGTCACCATAATCAGGGTAAGAGTCCAGTCTACGCTAATCGTTTTCGCTGCTTGCAGCCATCAGTACACTGATTGTGGTGTAGTATTCTGCACAGTATTGAGCAGGAACTTGTTGAAATGTGTTAATGGAACAATTACGTTTTCCTGGACGCCTTTAAATTGGGACTTTTGATGTGTGACTTTTAAGTCTGTCACAGAGAGACTCTCGGCATCCTTATGTAATAGAAAAATCCTTTATAAAAAATGCATACATATTTACATAGAGTGTTGGCTTTGGGGTCAGCCCTCTTGATTCATTGGTCTGTTCAATGTCACTCACATTTTGTTTTTGCTGATTACAGCAAAGAGCATAGGGCAGTAGGTCCTTCCGCTTCAGCCATTGGCTCTCTGTCACAGTGAGTGTCAGTATTTTCACATGTGTCTGATCACTCGTGCCATCTACAAAGGAGAGAACATCCGTGCCACGGCTGATGGGCAAATACTTTCCTTTGACATCCTTTTATAGTCACCCTTGTAGTTTAAATTATATCTTCAGGTTGCACTAATTGAAAGCCAGTAATGCATTTTCTTTGTACCAATAAGAATCCTGTGAAGTGCATTAAAACAAAACAGGGTTTCTATACCTGCTCTAAGAACAGATTTATGTTTTAAATTTGAGTGCAAGGATACGGCTCACACAATTAGGCGGTAGCATGTTTTTTTCTTCATTCTTCATTTTACTTTTGTAGTATATACTTGTGGTAAAAAAATGAAAAAAATAAGAAACACACCAGCTTCCTAAGGCCAGACCTATTGACATTGTCAGTGCTTGCTGATAAAGCATACCTGTTTTAAACAAGGGTTGGTTACAGTTCAGATTGTTCTGCGAGTATCCAGAATCATGCATTCAGGGGAACAGTGTTGCTATAATGTAGAGAAGCAAGAGGAGTGGCTACTTTGGGGTAATGGAGCATGCAACATGGGAGGATACTGAGTAGTGCTTCCTGGCAGGTGTACTACCAGAATATCAACTTCTAAATATCATGCTAAAAAAATATTGTTTTAAGAATATCAACTACAAACGTATTTTGAAGGGACGTATGTATGATAATATAGATTCACTACTCTGAAGTTCACATTTATGCAGCCAGGGCCTGCAAAAACCCCTTGCATGCAGTCAACCCAGCGCTGCACTCGACTTTTGGTGGTGTGCGGCCGGTAGGGTTGGCCACAGGGCCTGGCCTGCAACCAGGCCCTGCAACCCGCTCCCCCAAATACAGACCACCCCACGCTGCATAGGTCCTTTGGCTGTGCGTGATGAGGAACTGGCCACAGGGCCTGGCCGATATGCAGCGGGGGGTTGGCCACCAGATGTGACCTGTGGCCAGGCCCAGTGAGCAACACACTCAAAGGCAGCCAACACCCCTTCAGGCTGCCAACCCCACACCATGCACAGCCTTTGGTGATGTGTAGCAGGGCTGGGCATAGGCCCCAGGGGCCCCATTCCCTCATCCAGAAAGAGCTGAAGTGAAAGGCCCTTTTCCGTTTTTTTTTGTGTGACTGCATTTTCTGGACCAAAAAATATTAAAAGAAAGAGTCAGAAAAATGCTGGTTTTAAAAAAAAAAATACATCTCTGACTATTAATTTTGACATTTTTCACCCACAAAATGTATGCTCTGCGGAATGGGTTCTCTGGGGCCTATCTGTGGTTCGGGGAGGGAGGTAGTACACCCCCTCTCTTTTTTAATAATTTGACCCCAGTGGATAGGATCCCTGGAGTCCATCTGTGGCTTGGGGGGGGGGGGGTATGCAGGCCCCCTCCTCTTAAATATATATTATGGAAAATGCCAGCAGGCATGTTCTTTTTTTTTAAAAAAAGTCACAATCCAGGATCTCACATTTTTCTAAAAGAAAAAATATTTTGGCTACTCTGGGACCTCCGACAAGGCTTAGGGGAGCAGGATATCCCTACCCTGGCCCCTTATGTTTTTTTAAATCACACGCAGGACAGGGGACTCAGTCCCTGAGTCCTGTAATGGCTGCCTGCAACAGGTTTCCTCTTGTTGGAGGCAGCCAGTCTGAGCCAATCAGGGTCCAAGATGGCTCAAGGGTAAAAAAATGCCCCCTGGGCCAATCAGAAGGCTATACAGTTTAAACTGTCCAGATATACAAATATGTTTGGAGCTTAACATCTCCTAAATTACTGAATGGATTTATACCAAATCACAAAAAGCATGTTTTC
Organism: Pleurodeles waltl; assembly: GCF_031143425.1. NCBI lineage: Eukaryota > Metazoa > Chordata > Amphibia > Caudata > Salamandridae > Pleurodeles > Pleurodeles waltl. The sequence goes on from NC_090440.1 coordinate 406,310,498, forward strand.
TGGACCATGATCTAGCTTCCTTCCAAATTTGGTTCAGCAGTTTTTGTTGTACCACTGCCTAAAAAAGTCTATGGAATGTTGTAATATGTGTTTACTTTGTATTTATTGCTTAACTGTGTATTTATTGGGTCTGGGATTTGTTCAATGACACATGCATTCTATGTATGGCTTTTCTTTGTTTTCTGCTTTAGAACTGTAATATTCATGCATTCTAAGTTCCATGTGAGATCGGTGCCCTCGGGTTCTGGAGCCTGGTGTGAAGGCAGTTGGAGGTTGGCTCTGGACCTGTGAGGGTGTTGATGTCTGTTGTGGATTCAACAAATAAACTACAACTAAATAACTTACACAGGAGTGTGAGTGGAATCCCTTGCTTTTATTTCTGCCTCTGTGTACTACAATTTTGGTACCAGGAGTGGGGTAGACTTTGTTTGGATCCACCGACCTACCGGATGCGACCCATCAGCAATTTCCTGTGTTCCTGACTCAGAGAAAGAAAAATGTTGACGTCGACGGTGTATTATTCTTCTTTTCCGTTTCCGTTTCATGTTTTGACAAGGTGAGCCTCTTTTTTTGGGAAAGAAAGAAAGAGCATAGCGCTCGAGCGTTTTCCGTTCTCGGCGCGCGTGACATTCTGTGCGCGAAGTTAGCGCACTTCAAGAGAAATCAGAAACAGGAAGAGCGCGAGCGCGTTTAAGGCGCGTTGCTTAGCAATGACGGCGTGCACTTGTGCGCACTCTCTAAATGTGAGACGCGTGCGAGCTGTGTGAGCGCGCCACGCCCAGTTTATGCCGATCGCGTTGCCCAGCGACCTTGGACTCACGTTATTCTCCGGAGACGCTTTGTTATTAGCAACTTCATAGCAACCTCTTGTCTTTAAAAGCCAGTTTGGCCGACAACTTCGTGTTATTTTTTTTTCTTGGCAAATTTGGTTGCAGATTAAACAGATTAACACCAGGCAGTGTCACTTACATCGAGAGTGGAACATTTACAACAAAAATGGAAACATTATATATAATGATATAAAAATTAAAAAAAATAAATATATATTTTATGTACAATTTTATGTGAATGAAATACATTTGAAGGTTCGTACATTTATTGCTGCAAATTAAGCGTCTTTAAAAAAAATAAAAATAAAAAATAACATGTCAACGAGCCAACTAGTAGTGCAACCGCCTCCTTTCCTGCAAAAAGCTGGTAAGCCGGAAATAAAGTGGAATGAGTGGCTTAGAATTTTTGAAAATTATCTATCGGCAATAGATGCTATGAGATATCCACCGGTAAGAAAACTGGCTCTTCTTTTTAACCATCTTGGAACTGCTGGTCAACGTGTGTTTGACAACTTGCCAACTATTCCGCCACCCGTGGGCGAGGACATTATTTGGGACGTCTACATTGAAGGAAAAGAGAGACTCAGAAAACAATATTCAGATGACTCAACTGTTTTGCTTGAGAGGTTTAATTTTGCTATGTGCAGACAATCTGCTGATGAGTCGGTTGATGAATATTTGGCTAATTTACGGGTGCTTGCAGCAAGGTGTGATTTTGGCAACATAGTAGATACATATCTGAGAGACCAATTTGTTTTTCATTGCCATTCAAAGAAGATACAAGAACGTCTTTTGGCTTGTCGCAACCCATCTTTAGATGAAGTGGTGGATTTAGCTAAGGCCATCAAGAGATCTATTCTTACTTCTAGAGTTGTGAGTGGACAGGGAGCTTTGTGTGTGCCAAATGAACAAATGAATGTTGGACAGATAAGTGAAGAACTAGGAGTTAATTATGTTAAAGAAAGATAGTTTAAACAAAAGAAAGTTCTCTCTCAAACAGTTAAGTTTTGTTACCGTTGTGGTTCCCACAATCACATTGGTAACAATCCTACCTGTCCTGCGACTGGGATTTTTTTTTTGAAGTGTCACAAAATAGGTCACTTTCAGGCAGTCTGTAGACAGGTTACCCACAATGTTAATTCCGGGAACAAGGTGAGAATCAGTAATGTGTACACGCCTGACTCTAATGATTTAATCCATTGTTCTAGCAGTCTATCCAACATGATTCTCACAGTTAATTTTCCAAGCGATAATATTAAAAATTGTGACATGGGACATGTTAAGGGCCCATTTTGTGAAGCTTTAATAGATTCCAAGGCAGTCCTGGTTATGGCTGATTCTGGAGCACCAGTTACTATTTTAGGCAATAAAACTTTCTTTAATTTGTGGGAAGGTAAACGAAAGTTGGAAACTGCAGACATTGCACCTAAAGCATTTAGCGATCAAGACATTGATTTGTTCGGATTTTTCCATGCTTCTTTGGAGATTTTAGGAAGGACGGTGTATACAAAAATTTATGTAGCTGTAAAAGGAAGAAACATTGTGGGGTGGAAAGACCTAGGACTGTTGGGAATTATATTATGTCCTGGTCGGAAGAATCCCATTGTTTTAAGTCAGATGCCTCTCCTCAGTGATGGTAATTCTGTTTTACATATCACACCCAACAAAGGAGTTCCTGAACACTTTACCTTAAAATTTCCGGATATTTTTGCTAATAAAGTGGGTACAGTTAAAGGGTTTGAACACACCATTAGACTCAAAGATGGAGCTATCCCTGTTTCACATAAAGTTAGACCTGTTCCTTTATCTATCAGAGATCAACTTAAAGCATTGCTTGATAAATTAGTTTCTGACAATATAATTGCCCCTACTAATGCCTCTGAGTGGGTTTCTCCTATTGTGGTTACGAAGAAAAAAAATGGTGATCTTAGGCTATGTGTTGATTTGAGATCACTTAATAAGAACATTCTGGTAGATTGCCATCCACTACCCCACATACAAGAACTTATAACCACTTTGGGAAATTCTAAATTCTTTTCTACCATAGATTTACATTCAGCTTACCATCAAATTCCCCTTAGTGAAGATTCTCAAGAATTAACTACGTTCATTACCCCTTATGGAGCTTTTAAGTTCCTCAGATGACCTTTTGGTCTAGCTTCAGCTGCTAGGGTATTTCAGAAAATCATGGATGCATTGCTTGGTCAAATCAGAGTTGTTTGTGCATTCCAGGATGATATTTTAATACATACTGAAACCATTGAAAAGCTCGAAGAAGTTTTAGATGAAGTGTTTAGTATCCTTCAAAGTTATGGTCTGACTATCAAAACTGAGAAATGCAAATTCTTGGTTGACAGTGTGGAATATCTTGGCCATTCTATTTCAGCTGAAGGCATCAAACCCAAAATGTGTAATTTGGAAGCCATAAAGAAGGCTCCTCCTCATCCAACAAAGATGAACTATGTTCCTTTCTTGGTCTCTGCGAGTATTATTCGAGGTTTGTGTCTGGTTTTGCCTTATTAATACAACCCCTTAGATCACTGTTAAAGAAGGGTAGCAAATATGTTTGGGATAAACATGTAAATGATTCATTTGAGCACATCAAACAAGTGGTGTTGTCTGCACCCACATTGAAATCTTTCATCCCCACTGCCACGTCATTTATCACAGTGGATGCTAGTCTCAAAGGACTAGGAGCGGTGTTTGGACAATGGCTTAACGGCCAAGAACACACAGTTGCATTCGCTTCCAGGAAACTTTCTCATGCTGAAAGTAACTACAGCACTATTGAGAGGGAAGCTCTGGCTTGTGTCTGGGCTGTCCAAAAATTTAGAACATACATATGGGGAACCCATTTTGAGATTTACACCGATCACAAACCACTAGTGTATTTAATGAGTGGTAATGGTCTCGGTAAAGCCTCTGCCCGACTTGTCAGATTATTATCCAAATTACAAGAGTATAATCTTGAGGTGAATTATGTACAAGGTGGGAAAAATATTAGAGCAGATTGTTTATCCAGATTACCACTACCACACTCTACTGATTCTAATGACGACCAAGACACAGAATGTGTAGTGGGTGCTTTAGATCTTGTCTCTGCATCTGATGGTTTGTTTACACAGGAAGAATGGAAATTGGCCATGTCTAATGACACCTTACTATCTCAGGTTTTACATTACATTAGACATGGTTGGCCTAATAATAAAAAATACTGTGGTGAAATAAACACGTACAAACAGATAGCCATGGAATTATCTTGTGAAAATGGATTTTGTATGAGAGGTTCTGTCTGTGTTCCACCTAGTGTGTTGAGATCGAAATTGATTAAAATTGCGCATGAGGGTCACTTGGGTGTTTCTGCCACTTGTAAGACTTTATAAGAAAAATACTGGTGGCCCAACATTGATAAACAAGTGGCAGACTTTATTGATAAATGCCCAACGTGTGTAGTGTCAGATAAACATTGGAAAAGCAATGTGAAACCTTTATACAGTGTTCCTTTGCCATGTAAACCATGGGAAAAAATTGCCATGGATTTTTCTGGGCCTTTCAACATGCTGTCTAGGGATATGAGATATCTAATTGTTGTAATTGACTACTTTTCAAAGTGGATATATTTTGCCTTTGTTGAAAGTACTGATACGGACACTGCAATACAATTTTTGTCAAATTTGTTTATGCTGGAGGGAGCCCTGTCAGTAATTGTTACTGATAATGGGGTACATTTCACTTCAAAGAAAATGAGAACTTTCTTGGAGAAATTCAATGTTCATCATTTACAGGTAGCCCTTTATAGTCCAGCTTCTAATGGCCTAGTAGAAAGGGCCAATAGAATTTTAAAAGAAGGCATTCAAACAGCTTTAGCCAATAATTACAGTGTTCATGATTTTCTCAAAGAGAAGGTTTGGGCTTACTCCAATACTCCTCACTCCACCACAGGGGTCTCCCTTTTTGCTCTTCTTAGAGGGAGGGAGTCGAGGTCTAAATTTGTGCCAACATGGTTGACCGACTACTTACCTAACAAATTGGGCAAATCGGATGTGACATTGGATGATTTGAGAAAACAAGTATTGAAGAAACAATTTAAGCAAAAGGAGAATAATGATTCCAGGAACAAAGTTAAAGAAACGGAGTTAAATATTCATGATTGGGTGTTAATTAAAAAACCTCAGAAAGTTTCTAAAGGAGAATCTAAATATTCTCTTCCTGTTAGAATTCTGAAAGCAACCAAGGCTTCGGTTCTATTGGAAGGCAGAGGGTGGTGGAACAGAAACAGTGTCATTCCTATTTCTGCTACACAAGCTGACATCTTCAAAGAGGTTTATGCTAATAGGGAGGTAGACATCTCTAGTCATGCTATGCTTCATGAGCTCCCATATACAAATGTGACCAAATCAGGTAGTGAAGACAGATCAGAAGTTAATGCTCCACATGTCTCTAGTGAGAGTGAGGTGTTTCCTCAAATTATCAACGATAATTGTAGCAGGGATGTTCTTACCTCTTCAGGTTTGGAAAGTACACAGAGTAAACGGATGACTAAGATGCCTTCCAAATTTAACGATTTTGTTTTGGAATAATTTTTGTTTTTTATTTTATTTATTTTTACTTCGTTTTTGTTGTGAAGGGGGAAGATGTAATATGTGTTTACTTTGTATTTATTGCTTAACTGTGTATTTATTGGGTCTGGGATTTGTTCAATCACACATGCATTCTATGTATGGCTTTTCTTTGTTTTCTGCTTTAGAACTGTAATATTCATGCATTCTAAGTTCCATGTGACATCGGTGCCCTCGGGTTCTGGAGCCTGGTGTGAAGGCAGTTGGAGGTTGGCTCTGGACCTGTGAGGGTGTCGATGTCTGTCATGGATTCAACAAATAAACTACAACTAAATAACTTACACAGGAGTGTGAGTGGAATCCCTTGCTTTTATTTCTGCCTCTGTGTACTACAAAAATGCATGAGGATTTGCATTTTGGGACCACCCCTACTTTTTCTCAGCCACAGCTTGATGGACCAGCCCAAAATGTTCAATGCACAAACTGGGCAAACAAGAGAAACTTTTTGGAAAGGTTTGTTGAGATTCTTCAAGCAGAGCCAAAGTTATTAGCAATAAAAATGTATTTCCTATGGAAATGCTAACCTAACTATAACTACCCAGTGACTATGGGTGACTCTGGGTCTCTGAGCCCTCATTGCAGTAATCTCCCCTCTTCAAGTTGGTATACCATATCAGCCTCAGCATGCTTGAGCTTTATCTGTGGCCTTGGAGGTGTGTTGTGTGGGAGAGTAGAGTGTCTAGAGCTTGAAGGGCAGAGTGTGAAATGTCGCTACACATCTGAGCCTTGCAGAGGGTCAAACAGTCAACGACAGAGCCTAGGCTTAATTGGGTAGAAAATAAATCCAACATTGCCTCATAAATTACTATCTTCCTGTTACTTATATGATCACTAAGACTAAAAATGTCCTTAATAACCCAAAGATCCTAAGTGTAAAACCCCCCTTGAATTTTCCTATCGTACAACTATTATTGGCTCATATGAAGAGATTGACCTGATAACCACTGGTGAGCCAAACACTATTTGCAGGAAGCAGGAATAAAGAAACAGGGTGTTGTCCCAGTTGGAAGAGCCTGTAGTGACAGAACACCTCCTCCTTGTCAGCAGCAACTACTCTTACCACCCACCTGATTAAATATCTGGCCAGCATTTGAAGTTTACCATCCATATCTTCAGAATGCACAATCTCCCTCCGGTGTTGTTGACCTCCTCATCTTGAATTGTTGGTAAAGTTGTTCATCGATGGACATGAATCGGTAACTAGTGCTTTAGTAATAGCTTGTCTGTTACATGTTTTGTTTTTGATTGGTCCTGCCTGCAAACCTATGTCAGCTGTTCCAGATAATCTTTACCTGGATGCCAATCCATGCCTGCTTTTGCAATCCTCCCCGGGATGGGATTTGCAAGCTGGTGGTGCCCAGTCAGCTCTTTTATACTTGAATCCTCTTGATCACTACCAACTCACATCAACATTTTCCAAAGAAGCTGAATAAGCACCGTGGGAACCACACACCTACACACCTGCCCAAGTGCCTGGATACCCTGTCAAGTGATTAGTGCGCTATACAAATCAACATAACATACAACACACATAACATGATACAGTTGTCCATAGGCATCCGTCTTACATCTAGATGAGGGTAAGGCCTTTCTTCTCCACATGAAAGAATGACATCAACATCCTTCATTGTTAGATGCCATCAGGGATCTTGTTATTTCTGTGGCACCTGGTATTACACATTATCAAGGGGTACTTATGACTGGAAGAGAAGACACTCCTCTGCACATATCTGCTTTTATCACTCATCTTCTTCTATACATTTGGATAAATTACACTGTGCAAAACCCAAAGACAGACCTGGTATAATGACAATGAGCACAGTGAAGTTCCAGAAATATAGCATGTCAATATCTCTCAGAAAAAAAGATCTATGACAGATATCTCTTTTTCTGCTGCCAGAGAACAAGCTCCTTTCCATCTGTGTTAACACATGACTGAGGCTAACTGAAGGAATGTGAGGCTGCATTATACTGAGTGGCTCGGGGGTGCAACAGGCGTGTGCATCTGCTTTCTGTGCCCTAGGGATACAATGGTATTACAAAAGGTCTCTCAGCCGCTTGAATAGCCCCTTCTGTAATACAAATACTCACCAGCGCTACATTTGTGCCAGCGTGATCTCAAGGACATGATTCCTTACCAGCTTTACCCCGTTCAAATCAATGAATACTTCCCCTTTCTGACTCTTTCATATTACAGACGCGGGTGCAAATTCAAGGCAGCTGTCAGGGTGTGGACTAACTGTGTGCCACAAAGAGGGAGACCCTTGAAATGGGGATGGGGCGCATGGATTTCCCAGACATCCCTCTGTAGGCGGGTGCAGTCACTCACTGCACCAGTTTGCGGGATGATCTCTGTTCCCATTTGAATTTCAGGCCGCATTGCACGCTGCAAACTGAATGAAAGGTCGGCTGCTTTAAACAAGCAGTTTGCCTTTCCCTAATGTGCTGGCCTCAGGGCGGTCACCTGTTCTCACCTGTGCTGGGACTACTGCATTAACTGTAATAGGGCGCACTGACCAGGTCTACCCCAATGCACCCATTCAAAGTAGGAGTGTGCCAAATTCATGTAATTTGGTATTTTGCGCAAATACATACAATTTCTGCAGCACTAGCCGAAATTATGTATAATTACACAAAATGCAAATTCACCATTTTGCACTATATTTATGAATGGAGTCTTCGCATCATTTTTTCACACGATGATGCATTTCGCAAAGTGGTGCCAAAAAACAAAAGTACCGCGAATAGCTGCTGTTGGCAGATCCTGTTGTTCCTCTGCATTTGTAGCAAATTTTTACCATGAATGGCACATTTGCTGTATTTTTTTTTACCGGAAATTGAATGAAATTACATGAAGTGGCATAATGGTGTAATGTCAGGAACTTTGCATAAGTGTACTTTGAAATTCACTAAATTATGCAAATTATACAAGTGTAATTTAAATTTCATTCATGCTGAAATTAAAGGTGTGCTGTGGTGCAGACCAGAATAGTGTGCCCCATATATAATATGCCACCTGGACCTAATATTCAGCATTTCCCTGATATAGGGGAGGTTGCACCTCAAAACTGAAGTCTTAACATCCTTCATGAAATAACTTATTTAGAATTCTTTGGAGAGGCAAAAAGTGACTTCTTAACTGACTTCCATGGACCCCTATGGTTTTCGATGGGTTTGGAATGGCAGTTCTTCCATAATCCCAGAAAAGGGAGAGAGGGCCCTCCTAAAGCTATCACCCAAAGGGGACAGGGCAGTGCGACACAGTGAGAAAGAGAAATTCCCCAGTGGGATCAAAAGACTTTTTGCGTCAACGTGTTTCGGTGGTCTTTCAAAAGTCCTTCCACCACCTTCTTCAGGACATGGATATACTCCCCACATATATCTTTCAGATCTGCATATACTATAAGTCAAATAGGCATCAGTTAACCAGTCATCCCAAATCCATATGTTTATACACACATTGTCATTGTCAAATTGGATTGCTGGACCCATTGGAACGGCCTAAAATTGAACAGGGACTGTGGACAGAAATCGATAGGCCTATATATACCAAGATTGGGACAGCACATACATAATAGACTAGAGTGGATGTCTTTTGTTTTGTCTCCCTTATATCTGATCTTTATATATGATGGTCTTATTGTTCCTGGTTTTTAAAGGGTGGTTTCATTTTGTAATTGTATGGGTTTGTACTTTTAAATAAAGTTTTTAACTGATTCCTTTATTTAGATTGATCAATGGAGTGATAGAATGGTTGAGATAGTGTATTGTGTATTTGTATAGTCTTTTGATCCCACTGGGGAATTTCTCTTTCTCACTGTGTCACAGTTCTTCCGTAATCCCCATTGAACACCCTACTAATTAACAACAGCAACGGTGCCAAGGTTCAAGCAGAACTGTTGCATACATCCATCACCGACATGCCATGTAATTGTCTATTGCTGTGCTTGCTCACAACAGCACATCCCATTAAGATACTCCACGTGCTGACGTCCAACAGAACACATTTAACAGACCTCCTAACTTACATCCAACACAGAACAGATAAGCCGTATAGCCAATTGTCACAGTACCCCACAGCTCTTGCACCAAAAAACATTGCACATAGTCATATCCACCGGGCAATGGGCATTTCTGTAGACAAAGAAGATGCATCAGAAGTTACCGTAGCCCTCCGGCCTCAGTCCTAATGCTGCTAAATCATACATCCTGTGACTAGTGAAGACAAACTAACCACCTAACTAGTAGCTGGGACACAACACGCAATGAGAAATCGCAGTCACAGACGTCGTATGCTCTAGTCAATTGTTAATTTTCCTCTGGGGGGGAGCACCAAACAGTGACATTCTAGCTCAATAATGCTATGAGTCTACCATACAGGAGTGTGCACTGCATACAAACAAGCACTGGCAAAGCCACTAGGTCTTGCCTATGCAAGAGCTATTGGCTTTGCCAATGTGTTTGAGCCATGTTGTACACCAGTGTGGCTACTATTCAGCATGGCTAAACGTTAGTGGCATAGAGGATAGTGGCATGGAGTGACAGAGTGGAATGGCGAAGAGTGGAGTAGAGGTTTGCAGAGTGGAGTGGCAAAGAGTATCATGTATTGGAATGGTGTAGAGTCGCATATTTGGATTGGTGTAGAGTGCATTGGCTTAGAGTGTTGCAGAGTATAATGCTGTAGAATACAGTGACGTACAGTACAGCAGCATAGCATTCAGCAGCATAGAATGCAGTGGTGTAGATTAGAGTGTTACATAGTAGAGTGCAGTGGTGCAGAGTAGAGTGCCATAGTGTGTGGCGGCGTAAAGCAGCGGGCTGCAGAGTGCATTGGATTGAATGCAGTAGTGCAGAGTAGAGTGGTGTAGATTGCAGTGTGGCATAGAGTCCAATGGTTTATAGTGGCATAGAGTGCATTGGCATAGAGCAGAGTGGTGTTGAGTAGAGTGGAGTAGAGTGCAGTGGCGTTGAGTACAGTTGTGCAGAGTAGAGTGCAGTGGCATAGATTGCAGTGACGTAGAGTGCAGTAGAGTAGAGTGCTGCATAGTGGAGTAGAGTATAGTGACACTGTGTGGCAAATGGACTGGCGCAGAGTGCATTGGTGTAGAGTGCTGCAAAGTATAGTGACGTAGAGTGCAGCAGCATAGAATTCAGGAGCATACAATGCAGCCTTGTACAATGTTGTAGCGTAGATTAGAGTGGTGCATAGTAGAGTGGAGTGGTGCAGAGTAGATTAGAGTGGCATAGAGTTAAGTGGCATAGACTACAGTGGTGTAGACTGCAGTAGTGTAGAGTATAATGGCATATGATAGAGTGCCAGAGATTGCAGTGGGGTAGAGAGGTGTAGAGTGGAGTGGCAAAGAGTGCAGCAGTGTTCAGTGGAGTGATGCAGAGTAAAGTGGAGTAGAGTGCATTGACATAGAGTGTAATAGTGTACAGTTCATAGCAGAGAGTGCAGTGTTGCAGAGTAGAGTGTTGTAGAGTGCAGTGATGTAAAGTGGCGTAGAGTGCAGTGGCATAGAGTGCTGTGGTGCAGAGTAAAGTGCAATGACAGAGTGCAATGGCATAAAGTGCAGTGGTTAAGAGTAAAGTGGAGTAGAGTGCAGTGGCATAGATCGGCAAAGAGTGAAGTAGCGTGGCTTAGAGTGCAGTATTGTAGGTGTTAATTGTTTCAGAGTTGAAAGAAGTGGCGTAAAGTGGAGTGATGCAGAGTAGAGTGCAGTGGTATAGAGTGGCATAAAGTATAAATGTTGTAAAGTGGTGAAGAGTGTAGTGACAGAGTGTAGTGGAACAGAGTAAATTAGAGTGGCGTACAGTGAACTGGCATAACGTCGAGTGTTACAAAGTAAAGTGCATTGGAGTAGAGTGTTTTGGCATAGAGTGCAGTGGTGTATAGGAAGGTGGCATTTAGTGCATTGGCATGGGGTAGAGTAGTGCAGAGTAGAGTAAAGAGGTATAGAGTGCAGTGGTATGGAGTGGTGCAGAGTGGAGTACAGTGCAGTGGCATGGAGTGGTGTAAAGTGGAGTGGTGCAGAGAAGAGCAGAGTGGAGTAGTGTGGAGTGGTGTGGCTTAGAGTGAAGCCGCACCATCCACAGATTCATGATGTGGTAGCCATTACAGACAACACATTTTCAATTGAAATGACCATTACATTTGCACAGACATACAGTCTAAAACTAATAAAACTATACAGAGCACAAACGATAATGTGTGAAAATGGCATCACCTAGTGTATTGATTTATTTTGATCATATTAAAGTATTTGTTTTCAACATACTTCAGAATGAACAAAAATGTGCTTCATTTGTGAGTTCCTAATTATGATGGGTTCTGAAATACTTGCACAGTTCATTTAAATGTTGTTGTGTGCTAGTGAATACACCCTTTCCTACCCCCAGTACCAAGCAAGATTGTCACATAACAGTGGAAGCTGCTCCCTTTAGAAAGTGGTGGGGCACATACATTACTTTCAACCCCTTAAAATTAAAAACAAACTTACCTCTCTTGAAGATCTTCTGTAGTACACGTTCGGCTGCAAACACACCCAAAGTTCCTCCTGCCTTGCACTGCTTGCTGGACAAAAGCATGGGGCCAATCCAAGCACTGCTTTCTTGCAGCTTACAGTGCTAAACAGCATAGGAGCAGTGCTAGGACTGGCTGGAGCAAGGAAATGCAGCGCTCCATCGGACATTTACAGCGCTGTGTTTCTGCTTCTCAGCTGCCTTTCAGCTGTTGATTGCAGGAGCCTGAACTGAGAATGGCAAGCTGGCCACAGTGACAAAACTGGCCAATCTGACATGCGCAGTTCAGGTAGCACAGCCCAAACTGCTGCTGTGATTCGGGGAGAGAGAAATCTGTCATGGCCCGCCCCTAAACACTTGAGAGTGCACAAGGTGAGAGGGAAAATGTGTACTCTGTGTGTATGTGTGTAGTGGGTTGCAGTGGGGAGGTCAGGGGGTCAACGTCCACATGCTCCTATAGACAAACCACCCCTGTCACATACATCCTGTCACCTTGAAGTCAAAGAAATAAAACATCAAGCTGCCTCAGAAGACAGAGCCCAACATTTGACCTCTGTCATTTAATGCATGGTAAATGTTACAAGATAAGTATAAGATTTACAGGCCTCTTTACAGAAAGGTGTACTTGTGGAAGAATACAAGGGGAGTTGGTATGAAAAGGCTGTGCTCCTTTGGAGGGATGAACTCACCCTGGACAGCCTAAAACAAATAAGGCCAGCAAATCGAAAGCCACAAAGTGTGTGTTTTAAACCACTAAGGTAATAGTAAACAAGAGGTAGTATGCATTCCTAGGAAAGCTTTCTAAATGTCTCCAACATGTCTTTAACAAACCAGACAGCTCCTCTGTCTGGTAGGCCACGACCTAAACAAATGTAAAAGTAAACAATAGAAATCCGTGAATAAGCCAACTTCAACAAAGCTTTGTAGCACTTTCTATGCATGCTAAGGAAGGTGGTGATAATGTTTGTCTTGTCTCTGTTGTTGAGCTAATTTTTCACAATTCTCTATTCATTTCTAGGCTGGTCTCTCCAGGTCTCATAATGACGTGCATCATCATGGCCTTTGAGATTGGTCCTACGCCATGCCAGGTGTGTCAAACGTATTTATTTGTTAGTATAGAGAACAGCACTTGCACTTTTCTATTACAAATGCCCTTACATGCATAACATCAGAGGTACAAGTTTGGATTAAAATTGAAAGGGTCGGATTTTGTGTATTCTGCAGACTCACTATCATGTAGGTGGGTCATCAGTACAAACCTGACAGTGCTGCGGGACCCAAAGAGGAGCGTTCGAGTGAAGAGACCTTATCAGAAGTACTGGGAAAAGTGAGAAAGGAAAACAGTGTGGGGTGTTGAAAGAAAGTGAAGGAAGCCAGAGTGCAGAGCTCACACTCTCAGCCCCCACAACTCTCACCACATGATGAAAAACAGATATTTCGAAACACCCATGTGAAGGCAATGACTCATTGGAAAGTTTCATAGCTAGCTCCAAAGTAGCCTCCATGGTACTACACACACACACACACACACAAACACACACTTACTCACTCACCTAGACACGCAGTAATGTTTAAAACACAACCTAGGACCCCACCCAAAAAATGTATATTTAAGCCCTTTTATACTCTGCCATCTTCCCTTTAATATGAACTGCACCTGTAGAGTACAGCAGTGTTCTAGGCACTGCTGACTGAAATTCCAGTACAGTAGACCTAATCCCAGCTTCCTTGCTTGACCAAAATGTGTGGTTTCGGGCAAAATTCTTAATCGCTCTGTGATCCACTTGCATTATCTGCTAAAATTAGTACCTGGATACAGGTTAATAAGAACAGTCCAGAGCTACTTATGACTCTGTTGCAGTAAAGTTCGCATTAGAGACAATCGCAATAATGGCCACACCTTGCAAGATAACTAATAGTGGCCACCCAGACATATGTTACAATATTGAGTAATGACACAGTATCATATCAAGAATATTGATTAATACAGTACCACGATGGTACATAAGAACACACTTACTATTCTAAACTCCCCATCTATGTACCTTGAACATATATGTTTTCAAGATAAATAGATGTGGAGTAAAGAACGTAAATAAAATAATACATTTATATTCTTACCTTCATGATATTATGGTAGTCTATATGTTTAATGCAATATTTTCTCTGGATGAAATTAAAATTCGATAACTGCCTAGAACACGAATCACCCTGATGTATACAGTAGGTTAGTAACAGTAGTGTCAGGAAAAGGTTTATCAAAATAAAATGCCTCTACATGACTACTGACATACCAGTCGCAGCAGTAAGTGCCCAGGGTCCAATAGGACAAAGGTAATACTAACAAGCATTTGCAATGGGTCTCGCGTTGTAAATTCCTAACCGGATTTTTCTTGCCGCATAATTTGAAAATGAAAATGAAAACAGTTGACATAAGCGAGCCAATTCAATGTGCCACAGGTGCCATGAGTGTGAGCGCGAAGGAGAGACACAAAAGAAAAATGTTCGCTCACAGTCAAACATATCGGCAATCGTGCAATTACCCATGTAAAAGGGTCGATATCAAAGGCAGTGACAACACTGCCCCAAGGAGGGACAACGTAAAGCATTTACCAATTATGACAAAGGATTTTTGAAAAGCAGGCCCAGGAACAAGTGATAGTGATGGGCATGCCGTGGGCGTGGTTAAAGGCCCACATACATACCAACACGTCAGAAAAGCAGCGCTTGACCACTGCTATACTCAACCTAAAAGCTATCCATCTGCACAACTCAATATGAACAATCATTGAAAGAGCAGTTTTATTATGTCTTGGATTTTCAATCATTTGGCTTTAAAAACATCAGCATGTCAGTTTCTCAAGTGCATTGTTCTCAAATATGCACTTCCCATTTTAGGGTGACACACTCAAAGAAAATAATTTTCTTGCAAAGTAACCTTCCTCAATATGGGTAGATTAGACCCTCTGAATTGAGTACTGTGCTGGGCTGCAGTTCAGGGAGCTACCTCCAGGCAGCGATTAATTTGTAAAACAAAATTTTAAAAAAAGTGCCAGAGCCCTTCCTTTGTCAGGAGGCCACCGTAGCTTCCACCACCCAGTGCCCCTGTCAGTGCTGCCAATGACACTACCAACACAACTAAGAGCCATCACACCCTAACAGGTTTGCCAATTCAGCCCTTTTCATGCCCTCAAAGCTATAAGAATTGCTTGGGAGGCAGGTTTTAGTTGCTTTCATGAACATTCAATTAAAAACAACTGTTATTCTGCTAACCTCTAAATGACACAAACAGTGCCACCAAGAGGCAGCTGTCATAAGTATTGGTGTTGATAATTATGTGCCAGTGCCCAGCCCCGGAACCCACCAGCTCAAATTAAGCACTGCTTCCAGGGTCCTGGCAAGCTACCAGAAACTGCCTATCTACATGTTGACCCTGGTGTTCCGCATTTTAAAAACAGTGAACATTTGCATTGACCAGGAGGCCTTTTCTACATTATGAGTAGGGATCTTTTCCTTGCTTTACAGGTGGTGGGCAGGACACCTGGTGGGAGTGGGAGGAATGAGTTGGCACTAATATAAACAAACTAGTTAGTTTACAAATATATTAGGTATGTCATATTTTGCCAAAGCTTTGCAAGATTTAACAACTGCTTTTCAGGTGGCATCTTGCTCCTTACCCAGGAATTGTTTAGGAAAATCATGTACTTGTCGAGGATGTTAGGCCAGTATCATTGGTCAAAACTTGGCTGGATTTATAAAATGTTTCCACATTCCACTCCTAGCAATTTGGTAAGTCATGGCTGACAATGTCATGGTCGTTTCTTATGGGGCAGACATGCATCTCCATTCACCACTAGCGCCACCACTGGGAGGTCACCTATTTAGCAATACAACTGGCCACTCTATCTCCAGGGGCATAGCTAACATTAGTGCAGCAGGTGCATAGCAAGGGTGCCATGGTCCCAGTATAAACAAGGAAATGTGTTCTCCTGCCTTCTGGATGTTTAATATTATGCAGGCCTAATCGGGGTGCAGTCGGTCCCTTTTATGAATGGGCACCAGTGTCACTGCACCTTCTGCACTAAGGATATATATACCCTTGCAGGGGCCAAGGAGTGTGAGCCTTCTTCTGCACCCCAATAATAACTGTATTTAACTTCCTAACGGGGATTACTGAGGCCAGTTTCCTTGCTGCGTTGGGGCCTATCGCCCCTTTGCTGTGTTACTGCTGCCCCATCTTAGAAGCCCTGGGGCGCGAATTCAGGGAAGACCTGGCTTGGCAGTTCGGGCTGGACTGTTCCCATGTGCCCTAAGTGGGAAGGGTATGCCC
This sequence comes from Pleurodeles waltl, assembly GCF_031143425.1. Lineage (NCBI taxonomy): Eukaryota > Metazoa > Chordata > Amphibia > Caudata > Salamandridae > Pleurodeles > Pleurodeles waltl. The sequence continues at coordinate 406,326,799 of NC_090440.1, forward strand.
AGACGTGGGTCCCGTGCTTCCCATGCCACTGGATTCAAGCTAGCCTGGCTGATGAGGGGTGAAACCCCGAAACCTGTCCCAGGATGCTTGTTTTCAGTCCAGGGAAGACCTGGCCTGGCACTTCGGGCTGGACTGTTCCCATGGGGAACAGGGTCAAGACTGATTTGCATATGGCTGGGTACAAACTGGAATGGCATGGGCAGCAAAAAAACGATGGATTAAACCCACATCTGTGACTGGGGGTGAGTGTTTGCATTGTCACCACTCCGTCCATCATCCTTTTTGTGTTGCTAATGTCCCCCTAAGTGGGAAGGGTATGCCCAGGCATGGGTCCCGTGCTTCCCATGCCACTGGATTCAAGCTAGCCTGGCTGAGGAGGGGTGAAACCCAGAAACCGGTCCCAGGATGCTTGTTTTCAGTCCAGGGAAGACCTGACCTGGCAGTTCAGGCTGGACTGTTCCCATGGGGAACAGGGTCAAGACTGATTTGCATATGGGTGGGTCCAATCTGGAATGGCATGGGCATTAAAAAAACGATTGATTAAACCCACATCTGTGACTGGGGGTGAGTGTTTGCATTGTCACCACTCCGTCCATCATCCTTTTTGTGTTGCTAATGTCCCCCTAAGTGGGAAGGGTATGCCCAGGCGTGGGTCCCGTGCTTCACATGCCACTGGTTTCAAGCTAGCCTGGCTGATGAGGGGTGAAACCCCGAAACTGGTCCCAGGATGCTTGTTTTCAGTCCAGGGAAGCCCTGGCCTGACAGTTCGGGCTGGACTGTTCCCATGGGGAACAGGGTTAAGACTGATTTGCATATGGCTGAGTCCAAACTATAATGGCATGGGCAGCAAAAAAAGATGGATTAAACCCAGATCTGTGACTGGGGGTGAGTGTTTGCATTGTCAGCACTCCGTCCATCATCCTTTTTGTGTTGCTAATGTCACCCTAAGTGGGGCTAATGTCGCCCTAAGTGGGGCTAATGTCGCCCTAAGTGGGAAGGGCATGCCCAGACGTGGGCCCCGTGCTACCCATGCCATGGGGTGAAATCCCGAAACCGGTCCCAGGATGCTTGTTTTCAGTCCAGGAAAGACCTGGCCTGGCAGTTCGGGCTGGACTGTTCCCAAGGGGAAAAGGGTCAAGACTGATTTGCATATGGCTGGGTCCAAACTGGAATGGCATGGGCAGCAAAAAAACGATGGATTAAACCCAGATCTGTGACTGGGGGTGAGTGTTTGGATTGTCAGCACTCCGTCCATCATCCTTTTTGTGTTGACGTGGGTCCCGTGCTTCCCATGCCACTGGATTCAAGCTAGCCTGGCTGATGAGGGGTGAAACCCCGAAACCGGTCCCAGGATGCTTGTTTTCAGTCCAGGGAAGACCTGGCCTGGTAGTTCATGCTGGACTGTTCCCATTGGGAACAGGGTCAAGACTGATTTGCATATGGCTGGGTCCAAACTGGAATGGCATGGGCAGCAAAAAAATGATGGATTAAACCCGGATCTGTGACTGGGGCTGAGTGTTTGCATTGTCAGCACTCCGTCCATCATCCTTTTTGTGTTGCTAATGTCGCCCTAAGTGGGAAGGGTATGCCCAGATGTGGGTCCCGTGCTTCCCATGCCACTGGATTCAAACTAGCCTGCTGATGAGCTGTGAAACCCTGAAACCGGTTCCAGGATGCTTGTTTTCAGTCCAGGGAAGACCTGGCCTGGCAGTTTGGGCTGGACTGTTCCTATGGGTAACAGGGTCAAGACTGATTTGCATATGGCTGGGTCCAAACTGGAATGGCATGGGCAGCAAAAAAACGAGGGATTAAACCCAGATCTGTGACTGGCGGTGAGTGTTAGCATTCTCAGCACTCCATCCATCATCCTTTTTGTGTTTCTAATGTCGCCCTAAGTGGGAAGGGTATTCCCAGACGTGGGTCCTGTGCTTCCCATGCCACTGGATTCAACTCCCGTGCTTCCCATGCCACTGGATTCAAGCTAGCCTGGCTGATGAGGGGTGAAACCCCGAAACTGGACCCAGGATGCTAGTTTTCAGTCCAGGGAAGACCTGGCCTGGCAGTTCGGGCTGGACTGTTCCCATGAGAAACAGGGTCAAGACTGATTTGCATATGGCTGGGTCCAAACTGGAATGGCATGGGCAGCAAAAAAACGATGGATTAAACCCAGATCTGTGACTGAGGGTGAGTGTTTGCATTGTCAGCTCTCCGTCCATCATCCTTTTTGTGTTGCTAATGTCGCCCTAAGTGGGAAGGGTATGCCCAGACGTGGGTCCCGTGCTTCCCAAGCCACTGGATTCAAGCTAGCCTGGCTGATGAGGGGTGAAACCCCGAAACCTGTTCCAGGATGCTTGTTTTCAGTCCAGGGAAGACCTGGCCTGGCACTTCGGGCTGGACTGTTCCCATGGGGAACAGGGTCAAGACTGATTTGCATATGGCTGGGTACAAACTGGAATGGCGTGGGCAGCAAAACAAACAATGGATTAAACCTAGATCTCTGACTGGGGGTGAGTGTTTGCATTGTCAGCACTCCGTCCATCATCCTTTTTGTGTTGCTAATGTCGCCCTAAGTGAGAAGGGTATGCCCAGACGTGGGTCCCGTGCTTCCCATGCCACTGGATTCAAGCTAGCCTGGCTGATGAGGGGTGAAACCCCGAAACCGGTCCCAGGATGCTTGTTTTCAGTCCAGGGAAGACCTGACCTGGCAGTTCGGGCTGGACTGTTCCCATGGGGAACAGGGTCAAGACTGATTTGCATATGGCTGGGTCCAAACTGGAATGGCATGGGCAGCAAAAAAAAACAATGGATTAAACCCAGATCTGTGACTGGGGGTGAGTGTTTGCATTGTCAGCACTCCGTCCATCATCCTTTTTGTGTTGCTAATGTCGCCCTAAGTGGGAAGGGTATGCCCAGACGTGGGTCCCGTGCTTCCCATGCCACTGGAATCAAGCTAGCCTGGCTGATGAGGGGTGAAACCCCGAAACCGGTCCCAGGATGCTTATTTTCAGTCCAGGGAAAACCTGGCCTCGCAGTTCAGGCTGGACTGTTCCCATGGGGAACAGGGTCAAGACTAATTTGCATATGGCTGGGTCGAAACTGGAATGGCATGGGCATTAAAAAAACAATGGATTAAACCCAGATGTGTGACTGGGGGTGAGTGATTGCATTGTCACCACTCCGTCCATCATTCTTTTTGTGTTGCTAATGTCGCCCTAAGTGGGAAGGGTATGCCTAAGTGGGAAGGGTATGCCCAGACGTGGGTCCTGTGCTTCCCATGCCACTGGATTCAAGCTAGCCTGGCTGATGAGGGGTGAAACCCCAAAACCAGTCCCAGGATGCTTGTTTTCAGTCCAGGGAAGACCTGGCCTGGGAGTTCGGGCTGGACTGTTCCCATGGGAAACAGGGTCAAGACTGATTTGCATATGGCTGGGTCCAAACTGGAATGGCATGGGCAGCAAAAAAACAATGGATTAAACCCAGATCTGTGATTGGGGGTGAGTGTTTGCATTGTCAGCGCTCCGTCCATCATCCTTTTTGTGTTGGTAATGTCGCCCTAAGTGGGAAGGGTATGCCCAGACGTGGGTCCCGTGATTCCCATGCCACTGGATTCAAGTCCCGTGCTTCCCATGCCACTGGATTCAAGCTAGCCTGGCTGATGAGGGGTGAAACCCTGAAACCGGTCCCAGGATGCTTGTTGTCAGTCCAGGAAAGACCTGGCCTGGCAGTTCGGGCTGGACTGTTCCCATGGGGAACAGGGTCAAGACTGATTTGCATATGGCTGGGTCCAAACTGGAATGGCATGGGCAGCAAAAAAAACAATGGATTAAACCCAGATCTGTGACTGGGGGTGAGTGTTTGCATTGTCAGCACTCTGTCCATCATCCTTTTTGTGTTGCTAATGTCGTCCTAAGTGGGAAAGGTATGCCCAGACGTAGGTCCTGTGCTTCCCATGCCACTGGATTCAAGCTAGCCTGGCTGATGAGGGGTGAAATGCCGAAACCGGTCCCAGGATGCTTGTTTTTCAGTTCAGGGAAGACCTGGCCTGGCAGTTCAGGCTGGACTGTTCCCATGGGGAACAGGGTCAAGACTGATTTGCATATGGCTGGGTCCAAACTGGAATGGCATGGGCAGCAAAAAGACGATGGATTAAACCCAGATTTGTGACTTGGGGTGAGTGTTTGCATTGTCAGCTCTCCGTCCATCATCCTTTTTGTGTTGCTAATGTCGCCCTAAGTGGGAAGGGTATGCCCAGACGTGGGTCCCGTGCTTCCCATGCCACTGGATTCAAGCTAGCCTGGCTGATGAGGGGTGAAACCCCAAAACCTGTCCCAGGATGCTTGTTTTCAGTCCAGGGAAGACCAGGCCTGGCAGTTCGGGCTGGACTGTTCCCATGGGGATCAGGGTCAAGACTAATTTGCATATGGCTGGGTACAAACTGGAATGGCGTGGGCAGCAAAACAAACAACGGATTAAACCTAGATCTCTGACTGGGGGTGAGTGTTTGCATTGTCACCACTCCGTCCATCATCCTTTTTGTGTTGCTAATGTCGCCCTAAGTGGGAAGGTTATGCCCAGATGTGGGTCCTGTGCTTCCCATGCCACTGGATTCAAGCTAGCCTGGCTGATGAGGGGTGAAACCCCGAAACCGGTCCCAGGATGCTTGTTTTCAGTCCAGGGATGACCTGGCCTGGCAGTTCAGGCTGGACTGTTCCCATGGGGAACAGGGTCAAGACTGATTTGCATATGGCTGGGTCCAAACTGGAATGGCATGGACAGCAAAAAAACGATGGATTAAACCCAGATTTGTGACTGGGGGTGAGTGTTTGCATTGTCAGCTCTCCGTCCATCATCCTTTTTGTGTTGCTAATGTCGCCCTACGTGGGAAGGGTATGCCCAGACGTGGGTCCCGTGCTTCCCATGCCACTGGATTCAAGCTAGCCTGGCTGATGAGGGGTGAAACCCTGAAACTGGTCCCAGGATGCTTGTTTTCAGTCCAGGAAAGACCTGACCTGGCAGTTCGGGCTGGACTGTTCCCATGGGGAACAGGGTCAAGACTGATTTGCATATGGCTGGGTCCAAACTGGAATGGCATAGGCATTAAAAAAACGATGGATTAAACCCAGATCTGTGACTGGGGGTGAGTGTTTGCATTGTCAGCGCTCCGTCCATCATCCTTTTTGTGTTGCTAATGTCGCCCTAAGTGGGAAGGGTATGCCCAGACGTGGGTCCCGTGCTTCCCATGCCACTGGATTCAAGCTAGCCTGGCTGATGAGGGGTGAAACCCCGAAACCGGTCCCAGGATGCTTGTTTTCAGTCCAGGGAAGACCTGGCCTGGCAGTTCGGGCTGGACTGTTCCCAGGGGGAACAGGGTCAAGACTGATTTTCATATGGCTGGGTCCAAACTGGAATGGCATGGGCAGCAAAAAAACGATGGATTAAACCCAGATCTGTGACTGGGGATGAGTGTTTGCATTGTCAGCACTCCGTCCATCATCCTTTTTGTGTTGCTAATGTCGCCCTAAGTGGGAAGAGTATGCCCAGACGTGGGTCCCGTGCTTCCCATGCCACTGGATTCAAGCTAGCCTGGCTGATGAGGGGTGAAACCCCGAAACCGGTCCCAGGATGCTTGTTTTCAGTCCAGGAAAAAGACCTGTCCTGGCAGTTCGGGCTGGACTATTCCCATGGGGAACAGGGTCAAGACTGATTTGCATATGGCTGAGTCCAAAATATAATGGCATGGGCAGCAAAAAAACAATGGATTAAACCCAGATCTGTGACTGGGGGTGAGTGTTTGCATTGTCAGCACTCCGTCCATCATCCTTTTTGTGTTGCTAATGTCGCCCTAAGTGTGGCTAATGTCGCCCTAAGTGGGAAGGGTATGCCCAGACGTGGGCCCCATGCTTCCCATGCCACTGGATTCAAGCTAGCCTGGCTGATGCGGGGTGAAATCCCGAAACCGGTCTCAGGATGCTTGTTTTCAGTCCAGGAAAGACCTGGCCTGGCAGTTCGGGCTGGACTGTTCCCATGGGGAAAAGGGTCATGACTGATTTGCATATGGCTGGGTCCAAACTGGAATGGCATGGGCAGCAAAAAAACGATGGATTAAACCCAGATCTGTGACTGGGGGTGAGTGTTTGGATTGTCAGCACTGCGTCCATCATCCTTCTTGTGTTGACGTGGGTCCAGTGCTTCCCATGCCACTGGATTCAAGCTAGCCTGGCTGATGAGGGGTGAAACCCCAAAACCGGTCCCAGGATGCTTGTTTTCAGTCCAGGGAAAACCTGGCCTGGCAGTTCATGCTGGACTGCTCCCATGGGGAACAGGGTCAAGACTGATTTGCATATGGCTGGGTCCAAACTGGAATGGCATGGGCAGCAAAAAAACGATGGATTAAACCCGGATCTGTGACTGGGGCTGAGTGTTTGCATTGTCAGCACTCCGTCCATCATCCTTTTTGTGTTGCTAATGTCGCCCTAAGTGGGAAGGGTATGCCGAGACGTGGGTCCCGTGCTTCCCATGCCACTGTATTCAAACTAGCCTGCTGATGAGGTGTGAAACCCCGAAACCGGTTTCAGGATGATTGTTTTCAGTCCAGGGAAGACCTGGCCTGGCAGTTTGGGCTGTACTGTTCCCATGGGGAACAGGGTCAAGACTGATTTGCATATGGCTGGGTCCAAACTGGAATGGCATGGGCAGCAAAAAAATGATGGATTAAACCCAGATCTGTGACTGGGGGGGAGTGTTTGCATTGTCAGCACTCCGTCTATCATCCTTTTTGTGTTGCTAATGTCGCCCTAAGTGGGAAGGGTATGCCCAGACGTGGGTCCCGTGCTTCCCATGCCACTGGATTCAAGTCCCGTGCTTCCCATGCCACTGGATTTAAGTCCCGTGCTCCCCATGCCACTGGATTCAAGCTAGCCTGGCTGATGAGGGGTGAAACCCCGAAACTGGTCCCAGTATGCTTGTTTTCAGTCCAGGGAAGGCCTGGCAGTTCGGGCTGGACTGTTCCCATGGGAAACAGGGTCAAGACTGATTTGCATATGGCTGGGTCCATACGGGAATGGCATGGGCAGCAAAAAAACGATGGATTAAACCCAGATCTGTGACTGGGGGTGAGTGTTTGCATTGTCAGCACTCCGTCCATCATCCTTTTTGTGTTGCTAATGTCGTCCTAAGTGGGAAAGGTATGCCCAGACGTAGGTCCCGTGCTTCCCATGCCACTGGATTCAAGCTAGCCTGGCTGATGAGGGGTGAAATGCCGAAACCGGTCCCAGGATGCTTGTTTTCAGTCTAGGGAAGAGCTGGCCTGGCAATTCGGGCTGGACTGTTCCCATGGGGAACAGGGTCAAGACTGATTTGCATATGGCTGGGTCCATACGGGAATGGCATGGGCAGCAAAAAAACGATGGATTAAACCCAGATCTGTGACTGGGGGTGAGTGTTTGCATTGTCAGCACTCCGTCCATCATCCTTTTTGTGTTACTAATGTCGCCCTAAGTGGGAAGGGTATCCCCAGACGTTGGGTCCCGTGATTCCCATGCCACTGGATTCAAGTCCCGTGCTTCCCATGCCACTGGATTCAAGCTAGCCTGGCTGATGAGGGGTGAAACCCTGAAACCGGTGCCAGGATGCTTGTTTTCAGTCCAGGGAAGACCTGGCCTGGCCGTTCGGGCTGGACTGTTCCCATGGGGAACAGGGTCAAGACTGATTTGCATATGGCTGGGTCCAAACTGGAATGGCATCACCAGCAAAAAAACGATGGATTAAACCCAGATCTGTGACTGGGGGTGAGTGTTTGCATTGTCAGCACTTCATCCATCATCCTTTTTGTGTTGCTAATGTCACCCTAAGTGGGAAGGGTATGCCCAGATGTGGGTCCCGTGCTTCCCATGCCACTGGATTCAAGTCCCATGCTTCCCATGCCACTGGATTCAAGCTAGCCTGGCTGATGAGCGGTGAAACCCCGAAACTGGTCCCAGGATGCTTGTTTTCAGTCCAGGGAAGACCTGGCCTGGCAGTTCGGGCTGGACTGTTCCCATGGGAAACAGGGTCAAGACTGATTTGCATATGGCTGGGTCCAAACTGGAATGGCATGGGCAGCAAAAAAACGATGGATTAAACCAAGATCTGTGACTGGGGGTGAGTGTTTGGATTGTCAGCTCTCCGTCCATCATCCTTTTTGTGTTGCTAATGTCGCCCTAAGTGGGAAGGGTATGCCCAGACGTGAGTCCCGTGCTTCCCATGCCACTGGATTCAAGCTAGCCTGGCTGATGAGGGGTGAAACCCCAAAACCTGTCCCAGAATGCTTGTTTTCAGTCCAGGGAAGACCTGGCCTGGCAGTTCAGGCTGGACTGTTCCCATGGGGAACAGGGTCAAGACTGATTTGCATATGGCTGGGTACAAACTGGAATGGCGTGGGCAGCAAAACAAACAATGGATTAAATCTAGATCTCTGACTGGGGGTGAGTGTTTGCATTGTCAGCACTCCGTCCATCATCCTTTTTGTGTTGCTAATGTCGCCCTAAGTGGGAAGGGTATGCCCAGACGTGGGTCCTGTGCTTCCCATGCCACTGGATTCAAACTAGCCTGGCTGATGAGGGGTGAAACCCCGAAACCGGTCCCAGGATGCTTGTTTTCAGTCCAGGGAAGACCTGACCTGGCAGTTCGGGCTGGACTGTTCCCATGGGGAACAGGGTCAAGACTGATTTGCGTATGGCTGGGTCCAAACTGGAATGGCATGGGCAGCAAAAAAAACAATGGATTAAACCCAGATCTGTGACTGGGGGTGAGTCTTTGCATTGTCAGCACTCCGTCCATCATCCTTTTTGTGTTGCTAATGACGCCCTAAGTGGGAAGGGTATGCCGAGACGTGGGTCCCGTGCTTCCCATGCCACTGTATTCAAACTAGCCTGCTGATGAGGTGTGAAACCCCGAAACCGGTTTCAGGATGATTGTTTTCAGTCCAGGAAACACCTGGCCTGGCAGTTCGGGCTGGACTGTTCCCATGGGGAAAAGGGTCATGACTGATTTGCATATGGCTGGGTCCAAACTGGAATGGCATGGGCAGCAAAAAAACGATGGATTAAACCCAGATCTGTGACTGGGGGTGAGTGTTTGGATTGTCAGCACTGCGTCCATCAGCCTTCTTGTGTTGACGTGGGTCCAGTGCTTCCCATGCCACTGGATTCAAGCTAGCCTGGCTGATGAGGGGTGAAACCCCAAAACCGGTCCCAGGATGCTTGTTTTCAGTCCAGGGAAAACCTGGCCTGGCAGTTCATGCTGGACTGCTCCCATGGGGAACAGGGTCAAGACTGATTTGCATATGGCTGGGTCCAAACTGGAATGGCATGGGCAGCAAAAAAACGATGGATTAAACCCGGATCTGTGACTGGGGCTGAGTGTTTGCATTGTCAGCACTCCGTCCATCATCCTTTTTGTGTTGCTAATGTCGCCCTAAGTGGGAAGGGTATGCCGAGACGTGGGTCCCGTGCTTCCTATGCCGCTGTATTCAAACTAGCCTGCTGATGAGGTGTGAAACCCCGAAACCGGTTTCAGGATGATTGTTTTCAGTCCAGGGAAGACCTGGCCTGGCAGTTTGGGCTGTACTGTTCCCATGGGGAACAGGGTCAAGACTGATTTGCATATGGCTGGGTCCAAACTGGAATGGCATGGGCAGCAAAAAAATGATGGATTAAACCCAGATCTGTGACTGGGGGTGAGTGTTTGCATTGTCAGCACTCCGTCTATCATCCTTTTTGTGTTGCTAATGTCGCCCTAAGTGGGAAGGGTATGCCCAGACGTGGGTCCCGTGCTTCCCATGCCACTGGATTCAAGTCCCGTGCTTCCCATGCCACTGGATTTAAGTCCCGTGCTCCCCATGCCACTGGATTCAAGCTAGCCTGGCTGATGAGGGGTGAAACCCCGAAACTGGTCCCAGTATGCTTGTTTTCAGTCCAGGGAAGGCCTGGCAGTTCGGGCTGGACTGTTCCCATGGGAAACAGGGTCAAGACTGATTTGCATATGGCTGGGTCCACACTGGAATGGCATGGGCAGCAACAAAACGATGGATTAAACCCAGATCTGTGACTGGGGGTGAGTGTTTGCATTGTCAGAACTCCGTCCATCATCCTTTTTGTGTTACTAATGTCGCCCTAAGTGGGAAGGGTATGCCCAGACGTGGGTCCCGTGATTCCCATGCCACTGGATTCAAGTCCCGTGCTTCCCATGCCACTGGATTCAAGCTAGCCTGGCTGATGAGGGGTGAAACCCCGAAACCGGTCCCAGGATGCTTGTTGTCAGTCCAGGAAAGACCTGGCCTGGTAGTTCGGGCTGGTCTGTTCCCATGGGGAACAGGGTCAAGACTGATTTGCATATGGCTGGGTCCAAACTGGAATGGCATGGGCAGCAAAAAAAACAATGGATTAAACCCAGATCTGTGACTGGGGGTGAGTGTTTGCATTGTCAGCACTCCGTCCATCATCCTTTTTGTGTTGCTAATGTCGTCCTAAGTGGGAAAGGTATGCCCAGACGTAGGTCCCGTGCTTCCCATGCCACTGGATTCAAGCTAGCCTGGCTGATGAGGGGTGAAATGCCGAAACCGGTCCCAGGATGCTTGTTTTCAGTCTAGGGAAGAGCTGGCCTGGCAATTCGGGCTGGACTGTTCCCATGGGGAACAGGGTCAAGACTGATTTGCATATGGCTGGGTCCATACGGGAATGGCATGGGCAGCAAAAAAACGATGGATTAAACCAAGATCTGTGACTGGGGGTGAGTGTTTGGATTGTCAGCTCTCCGTCCATCATCCTTTTTGTGTTGCTAATGTCGCCCTAAGTGGGAAGGGTATGCCCAGACGTGGGTCCCGTGCTTCCCATTCCACTGGATTCAAGCTAGCCTGGCTGATGAGGGGTGAAACCCCAAAACCTGTCCCAGGATGCTTGTTTTCAGTCCAGGGAAGACCTGGCCTGGCAGTTCAGGCTGGACTGTTCCCATGGGGAACAGGGTCAAGACTGATTTGCATATGGCTGGGTACAAACTGGAATGGCGTGGGCAGCAAAACAAACAATGGATTAAATCTAGATCTCTGACTGGGGGTGAGTCTTTGCATTGTCAGCACTCCGTCCATCATCCTTTTTGTGTTGCTAATGACGCCCTAAGTGGGAAGGGTATGCCGAGACGTGGGTCCCGTGCTTCCCATGCCACTGTATTCAAACTAGCCTGCTGATGAGGTGTGAAACCCCGAAACCGGTTTCAGGATGATTGTTTTCAGTCCAGGAAAGACCTGGCCTGGCAGTTCGGGCTGGACTGTTCCCATGGGGAAAAGGGTCATGACTGATTTGCATATGGCTGGGTCCAAACTGGAATGGCATGGGCAGCAAAAAAACGATGGATTAAACCCAGATCTGTGACTGGGGGTGAGTGTTTGGATTGTCAGCACTGCGTCCATCAGCCTTCTTGTGTTGACGTGGGTCCAGTGCTTCCCATGCCACTGGATTCAAGCTAGCCTGGCTGATGAGGGGTGAAACCCCAAAACCGGTCCCAGGATGCTTGTTTTCAGTCCAGGGAAAACCTGGCCTGGCAGTTCATGCTGGACTGCTCCCATGGGGAACAGGGTCAAGACTGATTTGCATATGGCTGGGTCCAAACTGGAATGGCATGGGCAGCAAAAAAACGATGGATTAAACCCGGATCTGTGACTGGGGCTGAGTGTTTGCATTGTCAGCACTCCGTCCATCATCCTTTTTGTGTTGCTAATGTCGCCCTAAGTGGGAAGGGTATGCCGAGACGTGGGTCCCGTGCTTCCCATGCCACTGTATTCAAACTAGCCTGCTGATGAGGTGTGAAACCCCGAAACCGGTTTCAGGATGATTGTTTTCAGTCCAGGGAAGACCTGGCCTGGCAGTTTGGGCTGTACTGTTCCCATGGGGAACAGGGTCAAGACTGATTTGCATATGGCTGGGTCCAAACTGGAATGGCATGGGCAGCAAAAAAATGATGGATTAAACCCAGATCTGTGACTGGGGGTGAGTGTTTGCATTGTCAGCACTCCGTCTATCATCCTTTTTGTGTTGCTAATGTCGCCCTAAGTGGGAAGGGTATGCCCAGACGTGGGTCCCGTGCTTCCCATGCCACTGGATTCAAGTCCCGTGCTTCCCATGCCACTGGATTTAAGTCCCGTGCTCCCCATGCCACTGGATTCAAGCTAGCCTGGCTGATGAGGGGTGAAACCCCGAAACTGGTCCCAGTATGCTTGTTTTCAGTCCAGGGAAGGCCTGGCAGTTCGGGCTGGACTGTTCCCATGGGAAACAGGGTCAAGACTGATTTGCATATGGCTGGGTCCACACTGGAATGGCATGGGCAGCAACAAAACGATGGATTAAACCCAGATCTGTGACTGGGGGTGAGTGTTTGCATTGTCAGAACTCCGTCCATCATCCTTTTTGTGTTACTAATGTCGCCCTAAGTGGGAAGGGTATGCCCAGACGTGGGTCCCGTGATTCCCATGCCACTGGATTCAAGTCCCGTGCTTCCCATGCCACTGGATTCAAGCTAGCCTGGCTGATGAGGGGTGAAACCCCGAAACCGGTCCCAGGATGCTTGTTGTCAGTCCAGGAAAGACCTGGCCTGGTAGTTCGGGCTGGTCTGTTCCCATGGGGAACAGGGTCAAGACTGATTTGCATATGGCTGGGTCCAAACTGGAATGGCATGGGCAGCAAAAAAAACAATGGATTAAACCCAGATCTGTGACTGGGGGTGAGTGTTTGCATTGTCAGCACTCCGTCCATCATCCTTTTTGTGTTGCTAATGTCGTCCTAAGTGGGAAAGGTATGCCCAGACGTAGGTCCCGTGCTTCCCATGCCACTGGATTCAAGCTAGCCTGGCTGATGAGGGGTGAAATGCCGAAACCGGTCCCAGGATGCTTGTTTTCAGTCTAGGGAAGAGCTGGCCTGGCAATTCGGGCTGGACTGTTCCCATGGGGAACAGGGTCAAGACTGATTTGCATATGGCTGGGTCCATACGGGAATGGCATGGGCAGCAAAAAAACGATGGATTAAACCCAGATCTGTGACTGGGGGTGAGTGTTTGCATTGTCAGCACTCCGTCCATCATCCTTTTTGTGTTACTAATGTCGCCCTAAGTGGGAAGGGTATCCCCAGACGTTGGGTCCCGTGATTCCCATGCCACTGGATTCAAGTCCCGTGCTTCCCATGCCACTGGATTCAAGCTAGCCTGGCTGATGAGGGGTGAAACCCTGAAACCGGTGCCAGGATGCTTGTTTTCAGTCCAGGGAAGACCTGGCCTGGCAGTTCGGGCTGGACTGTTCCCATGGGGAACAGGGTCAAGACTGATTTGCATATGGCTGGGTCCAAACTGGAATGGCATCGCCAGCAAAAAAACGATGGATTAAACCCAGATCTGTGACTGGGGGTGAGTGTTTGCATTGTCAGCACTTCATCCATCATCCTTTTTGTGTTGCTAATGTCACCCTAAGTGGGAAGGGTATGCCCAGATGTGGGTCCCGTGCTTCCCATGCCACTGGATTCAAGTCCCATGCTTCCCATGCCACTGGATTCAAGCTAGCCTGGCTGATGAGCGGTGAAACCCCGAAACTGGTCCCAGGATGCTTGTTTTCAGTCCAGGGAAGACCTGGCCTGGCAGTTCGGGCTGGACTGTTCCCATGGGAAACAGGGTCAAGACTGATTTGCATATGGCTGGGTCCAAACTGGAATGGCATGGGCAGCAAAAAAACGATGGATTAAACCAAGATCTGTGACTGGGGGTGAGTGTTTGGATTGTCAGCTCTCCGTCCATCATCCTTTTTGTGTTGCTAATGTCGCCCTAAGTGGGAAGGGTATGCCCAGACGTGGGTCCCGTGCTTCCCATGCCACTGGATTCAAGCTATCCTGGCTGATGAGGGGTGAAACCCCAAAACCTGTCCCAGGATGCTTGTTTTCAGTCCAGGGAAGACCTGGCCTGGCAGTTCAGGCTGGACTGTTCCCATGGGGAACAGGGTCAAGACTGATTTGCATATGGCTGGGTACAAACTGGAATAGCGTGGGCAGCAAAACAAACAATGGATTAAACCCAGATCTGTGACTGGGGGTGAGTGTTTGCATTGTCAGCACTCCGTCCATCATCCTTTTTGTGTTGCTAATGACGCCCTAAGTGGGAAGGGTATGCCCAGACGTGGGTCCCGTGCTTCCCATGCCACTGGAATCAACCTAGCCTGGTTGATGAGGGGTGAAACCCCGAAACCGGTCCCAGGATGCTTGTTTTCAGTCCAGTGAAGACCTGGCCTGGCAGTTCAGGCTGGACTGTTCCCATGGGGAACAGGGTCAAGACTAATTTGCATATGGCTGGGTCCAAACTGGAATGACATGGGCATTAAAAAAACAATGGATTAAACCCAGATCTGTGACTGGGGGTGAGTGTTTGCATTGTCAGCACTCCGTCCATCATCCTTTTTGTGTTGATAATGTCTCCCTAAGTGGGAAGCGTATGCCCAGACGTGGGTCCAGTGCTTCCCATGCCACTGGATTCAAGCTAGCCTGGCTGATGAGGGGTGAAACCCCGAAACCAGTCCCAGGATGCTTGTTTTCAGTCCAGGGAAGACCTGGCCTGGCAGTTCGGGCTGGACTGTTCCCATGGGAAACAGGGTCAAGACTGATTTGCATATGGCTGGGTCCAAACTGGAATGGCATGGGCAGCAAAAAAACAATGGATTAAACCCAGATCTGTGACTTGGGGTGAGTGTTTGCATTGTCAGCACTCCGTCCATCATCCTTTTTGTATTGCTAATGTCGCTCTAAGTGGGAAGGGTATGCCCAGACGTGAGTCCCGTGCTTCCCATGCCACTGGATTCAAGCTAGCCTGACTGATGAGGGGTGAAACCCCAAAACCTGTCCCAGGATGCTTCTTTTCAGTCCAGGGAAGACCTGGCCTGGCAGTTCAGGCTGGACTGTTCCCATGGGGAACAGGGTCAAGACTGATTTGCATATGGCTGGGTACAAACTGGAATCGCGTGGGCAGCAAAACAAACAATGGATTAAATCTAGATCTCTGACTGGGGGTGAGTGTTTGCATTGTCAGCACTCCGTCCATCATCCTTTTTGTGTTGCTAATGTCGCCCTAAGTGGGAAGGGTATGCCCAGACGTGGGTCCTGTGCTTCCCATGCCACTGGATTCAAACTAGCCTGGCTGATGAGGGGTGAAACCCCGAAACCGGTCCCAGGATGCTTGTTTTCAGTCCAGGGAAGACCTGACCTGGCAGTTCGGGCTGGACTGTTCCCATGGGGAACAGGGTCAAGACTGATTTGCGTATGGCTGGGTCCAAACTGGAATGGCATGGGCAGCAAAAAAAACAATGGATTAAACCCAGATCTGTGACTGGGGGTGAGTCTTTGCATTGTCAGCACTCCGTCCATCATCCTTTTTGTGTTGCTAATGACGCCCTAAGTGGGAAGGGTATGCCCAGACGTGGGTCCCGTGCTTCCCATGCCACTGGAATCAAGCTAGCCTGGTTGATGAGGGGTGAAACCCCGAAACCGGTCCCAGGATGCTTGTTTTCAGTCCAGTGAAGACCTGGCCTGGCAGTTCAGGCTGGACTGTTCCCATGGGGAACAGGGTCAAGACTAATTTGCATATGGCTGGGTCCAAACTGGAATGACATGGGCATTAAAAAAACAATGGATTAAACCCAGATCTGTGACTGGGGGTGAGTGTTTGCATTGTCAGCACTCCGTCCATCATCCTTTTTGTGTTGATAATGTCTCCCTAAGTGGGAAGCGTATGCCCAGACGTGGGTCCAGTGCTTCCCATGCCACTGGATTCAAGCTAGCCTGGCTGATGAGGGGTGAAATCCCGAAACCAGTCCCAGGATGCTTGTTTTCAGTCCAGGGAAGACCTGGCCTGGCAGTTCGGGCTGGACTGTTCCCATGGGAAACAGGGTCAAGACTGATTTGCATATGGCTGGGTCCAAACTGGAATGGCATGGGCAGCAAAAAAACAATGGATTAAACCCAGATCTGTGACTTGGGGTGAGTGTTTGCATTGTCAGCACTCCGTCCATCATCCTTTTTGTATTGCTAATGTCGCTCTAAGTGGGAAGGGTATGCCCAGACGTGAGTCCCGTGCTTCCCATGCCACTGGATTCAAGCTAGCCTGACTGATGACGGGTGAAACCCCGAAACTGGTCCCACGATGCTTATTTTCAGTCCAGGGAAGACCTGACCTGGCAGTTCGGGCTGGACTGTTCCCATGGGAAACAGGGTCAAGACTGATTTGCATATGGCTGGGTCCAAACAGGAATGGCATGGGCAGCAAAAAAACGATGGATTAAACCCAGATCTGTGACTGGGGGTGAGTGTTTGCATTGTCAGCACTCCGTCCATCATCCTTTTTGTGTTGCTAATGTCGCCCTAAGTGGGAAGGGTATGCCCAGACGTGGGTCCCGTGCTTCCCATGCCACTGGATTCAAGCTAGCCTGGCTGATGAGGGGTGAAACCCCGAAACCGGTCCCACAATGCTTGTTTTCAGTCCAGGGAAGACCTGACCTGGCAGTTCGGGCTGGACTGTTCCCATGAGAAACAGGGTCAAGACTGATTTGCATATGGCTGGGTCCAAACGGGAATGCATGCGCAGCAAAAAAACGATGGATTAAACCCAGATCTGTGACTGGGGGTGAGTGTTTGCATTGTCAGCACTCCGTCCATCATCCTTTTTGTGTTGCTAATGTCGCCCTAAGTGGGAAGGGTATGCCCAGACGTGGGTCCCGTGATTCCCATGCCACTTGATTCAAGTCCCGTGCTTCCCATGCCACTGGATTCAAGCTAGCCTGGTTGATGAGGGGTGAAACCCCGAAACCGGTCCCACGATGCTTGTTTTCAGTCCAGGGAAGACCTGGCCTGGCAGTTCGGGCTGGACTGTTCCCATGGGGAACAGGGTCAAGACTGATTTGCATACGGCTGGGTCCAAACTGGAATGGCATCGCCAGCAAAAAAAACGATGGATTAAACCCAGATCTGTGACTGGGGGTGAGTGTTTGCATTGTCAGCACTCCGTCCATCATCCTTTTTGTGTTGCTAATGTCGTCCTAAGTGGGAAAGGTATGTCGTCCTATGTGGGAAAGGTATGCCCAGACGTGGGTCCCGTGCTTCCCATGCCACTGGATTCAAGCTAGCCTGGCTGATGAGGGGTGAAACCCCGAAACCGGTCCCAGGATGCTTGTTTTCAGTTCAGGGAAGACCTGGCCTGGCAGTTCAGGCTGGACTGCTCCCATGGGGAACAGGGTCATGACCAGTTTGCATATGGCTAGGTCCAACCTGGAATGGAATGGGCATTAAAAAAACAATGGATTAAACCCAGATCTGTGACTGGGGGTGAGTGTTTGCATTGTCAGCACTCTGTCCATCATCCTTTTTGTGTTGCTAATGTCGCCCTAAGTGGGAAGGGTATGCCCAGACGTGGGTCCCGTGCTTCCCAATCCACTGGATTCAAGCCAGCCTGGCTGATGAGGGGTGAAACCCCGAAACCGGTCCCAGGATGCTTGTTTTCAATCTAGGGAAGACCTGGCCTGGCTGTTCGGGCTGGACTGTTCCCATGGGCAACAGGGTCAAGACTGATTTGCATATGGCTGGGTCCAAACTGGAATGGCATGGGCAGCAAAAAAAAACAATGGATTAAACCCAGATCTGTGACTGGGGGTGAGTGTTTGCATTGTCAGCACTCCGTCCATCATCCTGGAAAGGTATGCCCAGACGTGGGTCCTGTGCTTCCCATGCCACTGGATTCAAGCTAGCCTTGCTGATGAGGGGTGAAACCCCGAAACCGGTCCCAGGATGCTTGTTTTCAGTTCAGGGAAGACCTGGCCTGGCAGTTCGGGCTGGACTGTTCCCATGGGAAACAGGGTCTAGACTGATGGGTCATGACTGATTTGCATATGGCTGGGTCCAAACTGGAATGGCATGTGCAGCAAAAAAACGATGGATTAAACCCAGATCTGTGACTGGGGGTGAGTGTTTGCATTGTCAGCACTCCGTCCATCATCCTTTTTGTGTTGCTAATGTCGCCCTAAGTGGGAAGGGTATGCCCAGATGTGGGTCCCATGCTTCCCATGCCACTGGATTCAAGCTAGCGTGGCTAATGAGGGGTGAAACCCCGAAACCAGTCCCAGGATGCTTGTTTTCAGTCCAGGGAAGACCTTGCCTGGCAGTTGAGGCTGGACTTTTCCCATGGGGAACAGGGTCAAGACTGATTTGCATATGGCTGGGTCCAAACTGGAATGGCATGGGCAGCAAAAAAATGATGGATTAAACCCAGATCTGTGACTGGGGGTGAGTTTTTGCATTGTCAGCACTCCGTCCATCATCCTTTTTGTGTTGCTAATGTCACCCTAAGTGGGAAGGGTATGCCCAGATGTGGGTCCCGGGCTTCCCATGCCACTGGATTCAAGCTAGACTGGCTAATGAGGGGCGAAACCCCGAAACCGGTCCCAGGATGCTTGTTTTCAGTCCAGGGAAGACCAGGCCTGGCAGTTCGGGCTGGACTGTTCCCATGGGGAACAGGGTCAAGACTGATTTGCATATGGCTGGGTCCAAACTGGAATGGCATGGGCAGCAAAAAGACGATGGATTAAACCCAGATTTGTGACTTGGGGTGAGTGTTTGCATTGTCAGCTCTCCGTCCATCATCCTTTTTGTGTTGCTAATGTCGCCCTAAGTGGGAAGGGTATGCCCAGACGTGGGTCCCGTGCTTCCCATGCCACTGGATTCAAGCTAGCCTGGCTGATGAGGGGTGAAACCCCAAAACCTGTCCCAGGATGCTTGTTTTCAGTCCAGGGAAGACCAGGCCTGGCAGTTCGGGCTGGACTGTTCCCATGGGGATCAGGGTCAAGACTGATTTGCATATGGCTGGGTACAAACTGGAATGGCGTGGGCAGCAAAACAAACAATGGATTAAACCTAGATCTCTGACTGGGGGTGAGTGTTTGCATTGTCACCACTCCGTCCATCATCCTTTTTGTGTTGCTAATGTCGCCCTAAGTGGGAAGGTTATGCCCAGATGTGGGTCCTGTGCTTCCCATGCCACTGGATTCAAGCTAGCCTGGCTGATGAGGGGTGAAACCCCGAAACCGGTCCCAGGATGCTTGTTTTCAGTCCAGGGAAGACCTAGCCTGGCAGTTCGGGCTGGACTGTTCCCATGGGCAACAGGGTCAAGACTGATTTGCATATGGCTGGGTCCAAACTGGAATGGCATGGGCAGCAAAAAAAAACAATGGATTAAACCCAGATCTGTGACTGGGGGTGAGTGTTTGCATTGTCAGCACTCCGTCCATCATCCTGGAAAGGTATGCCCAGACGTGGGTCCTGTGCTTCCCATGCCACTGGATTCAAGCTAGCCTTGCTGATGAGGGGTGAAACCCCGAAACCGGTCCCAGGATGCTTGTTTTCAGTTCAGGGAAGACCTGGCCTGGCAGTTCAGGCTGGACTGTTCCCATGGGGAACAGGGTCAAGACCAATTTGCATATGGCTGGTTCCAAACTGGAATGGAATGGGCATTAAAAAAACAATGGATTAAACCCAGATCTGTGACTGGGGGTGAGTGTTTGCATTGTCAGCACTCTGTCCATCATCCTTTTTGTGTTGCTAATGTCGCCCTAAGTGGGAAGGATATGCCCAGACGTGGGTCCCGTGCTTCCCAATCCACTGGATTCAAGCCAGCCTGGCTGATGAGGGGTGAAACCCCGAAACCGGTCCCAGGATGCTTGTTTTCAGTCTAGGGAAGACCTGGCCTGGCAGTTCGGGCTGGACTGTTCCCATGGGTAACAGGGTCAAGACTGATTTGTATATGGCTGGGTCAAAACTGGAATGGCATGTGCAGCAAAAAAACGATGGATTAAACCCAGATCTGTGACTGGGGGTGAGTGTTTGCATTGTCAGCACTCCGTCCATCATCCTTTTTGTGTTGCTAATATCGCCCTAAGTGGGAAGGGTATGCCCAGACGTGGGTCCCGTGCTTCCCATGCCACTGGATTCAAGCTAGCCTGGCTGATGAGGGGTGAAACCCCAAAACCAGTCCCAGGATGCTTGTTTTCAGTCCAGGGAAGACCTGGCCTGGCAGTTCAGACTGGACTTTTCCCATGGGGAACAGGGTCAAGACTGATTTGCATATGGCTGGGTCCAAACTGGAATGGCATGGGCAGCAAATAAATGATGGATTAAACCCAGATCTGTGACTGGGGGTGAGTGTTTGCATTGTCAGCACTCCGTGGGAAGGGTGTGCCCAGACGTGGGTTCCGTGCTTCCTATGCCACTGGATTCAAGCTAGCCTGGCTGATGAGGGGTGAAACTCCGAAACCGGTCCCAGGATGCTTGTTTTCAGTCCAGGGAAGACCGGTCCCAGGATGCTTGTTTTCAGTCCAGGGAAGACCTGACCTGGCAGTTCGGGCAGCACTGTTCCCATGGGGAACAGGGTCAAGACTGATTTGCATATGGCTGGTTCCAAACTGGAATGGCATGGGCAGCAAAAAAAAGATGGATTAAACCCAGATCTGTGACTGGGTGTGAGTGTTTGCATTGTCAGCACTCCGTCCATCATCCTTTTTGTGTTGCTAATGTCGCCCAGGAGTGTGAGCCTTCTTCTGCACCCCAATAATAAATGTCTTTAAGTTCCTAACGGGGATTACTGAGGCCAGTTTCCTTGCTGCGTTGGGGCCTATCGCCCCTTTGCTGTGTTACTGCTGCCCCATTTTAGAAGCCCTGGGGCGCGAATTCACAGCTCCACACCCTAGAAGCCTATGAACTTCGAAATGCAGTTAACTCAGCAGCAGGTGCGAGCTGTGTTTTGCTTCCAGAATCCCCGAACTACTGTAAATATTTAGCTTTACCTGCCATGTCAAGAGATATGAAGATGCTCCTGCCGGGAGGCAGAGGAGCTGGGAGAGCCGGGCGCTGCTGTGTACTACCAGGTCATGTCTAGCACTCCTCCCTTCCGTGACCTTCGGTAGATTGATTTATGTTCAAGTACGGCCTTTAAAAAAAAAAAAGTCCAAATGCCTCTGAAGAAAATTATTAGCACCTTGGTCTGCCATGCTTAGGGGCGCCTATAATGAAGTGGTGGAAGAGAGCCAACTTTGTAAAGCACCCTTTTATTACATTTAGCAGCACTATTGAAAGATTTTATGACAGAAAGTGTGAAAAGGCCTTGTTTTTTTTAAGATGGAAAAAAGAAATACCCTGAATGATTTCGTAATGTGCAGGTTGTGCTCACATTTTCATTGTGCGTCATCGATATGTTGAGTAAAACGTGGAAGACCGACTAAACTAGGTTGTCTTGGTGTAGTACACACAAGCTTGGCAGAGAAGAATTTTATCCGTCCATTTTCGGTAACATACATGCGTATTATTTTGCTAAACAGAGAAAGGTTAGGACTGATGTTTGTGGAAACGTTGTGAAGGCACAACTTTGCTTTAGTTTGTAAATGAACACTTTACAGCTTAGTTTAATTTTCTCACGGTTTTGGTGAACGTGATTTTGGAACCAGCAGAAGCCGCTACCCCGGCTCATCCTTAGCAGCCCAGATAGTGTCCTTGCCATTCCTGCTCCCAGGAGTCGTGGTGGCTGCAGAATGAACAGAAAGTAAATAGGGTTCTTAGAGAACTGTTTACGTGTTGCAGTTGCCAATCGTTGCTCTTCTTAGTGTTTATTCCAGCTGTTGACGGGGTAAGAGTGATAAATCGATGTCCATGCTTTTTTCTTAAAACATTTTTTGTTTTCATGATGTCTAGTTGGTCTCGAAACCAATGTCCACAATCGACTGTGACAAGTTAGGGTCCCAGACGCCACTGAACATACGAATCATAGGGAAGGATCCTCTTAGCTGACTGCCATGACCAGCCAAGGGGTTCCAGTTCTTCTGTCATTGAAGATCACCAAGTAGGCTGATTTATAATGTAAGAGCAACAAAGCCCAGCAAGATACTACCGCAGAGCAGACCACCCTTTTCTTGGTTTTATCCTAAGTGATTGTCTTGCAGGGACAAAGGTGACACTGAAGTGGCCGTGAGCAAAGGGGACTATGCATGCCTGCAGAAAGAGAATCCATGTGGCCCTCCCACTAGTCAGTGAGGCGCCACAAAACAGCACAAATTTTCCCAGTGGATTTTTTTTTTTTTTAGGTCGAGCGTGCAAGCGCTTTGACCTGTTGTAAATATTGTGGGCTTTTAACCACGGCATGTCCATCACTT
This sequence comes from Pleurodeles waltl, assembly GCF_031143425.1. Classification (NCBI taxonomy): domain Eukaryota; kingdom Metazoa; phylum Chordata; class Amphibia; order Caudata; family Salamandridae; genus Pleurodeles; species Pleurodeles waltl. The sequence goes on from NC_090440.1 coordinate 406,349,039, forward strand.
TCACACGTTCCTGGGCTTTGTTATTATTGGTAAATGTTTTAAGTTTGTCCCCCTTAGGGCGGTTTTGTTACCGCCCTTCAGACTGCCCCTGTTACGAGGATAATTGCACTATTGCCGATATCTTTGACTGCAAGCAAACTTCATTTCTTTTTGTGTCTCTCCTTCGCGCTCATGCTCATGGTGGCCTCACTTATGTCAACTGTTTTACTTTTCATTTTCAATTTAAGTGCCAAGAAAATCCATTTAGGAAATTACAACGTTAATAGCACTAACTCGAGAAAACACAAGACCCATTGCATTGCAAATGCTTGTTTTGCCTTCTGCTCAGGCAGGACACTAACACAAATGATGCAGCAGGAGGCAGAAGGTACTGCCCAGCATGTTTTACCCACCCAAGTGGCAACAAGTGATTACTTCCTGTAATTTGTCTCCATGCTGGTTGTACCACCTGACAGTAAGTGAAAGGTAGTGGTGCTTTATCAATGTGGGATGTTATGTAGTGTAAGCCTAACCCTGGGCCACTTAGTACTGTGCAGGGCTATAATCCAAAGAATACAAGAGATTTTCAGCAGGCTAGAGGAGAAGATGGCTGCTGAAGTGATCAAAGGGGACCTTTTAAGGCGACTACATCTAGTGGTCTTTAAAGAGGTGAATCTTCAGCTCTCTCCTGAACTGGCTGAGGGTTGAGGTAACACTGATGGGTCCACAGTGTTTTGAAACCTGGGGGTTTTAGTGGAGAGGGCCTGCTCCCTCTGTTTTTTTGTATTCACATTTCTTTGTTGTGACACTGGCAGGGTCTGGCCACTATGCCGGTAGCTACCAGAGATTATGAGTTTGTTAGACAGAGCTGCCATTTGTGAAGGCTTTGCACATTATGCAATTGGTCACAACTATGGTGCTAGGAAGTAGGAGGATCCAGTGGAGTTCCAACAGGTTCGGGGTAATTTGGTCCTACTCTATCAGATCCGTGAGGAGGCATGCTGCAGTGTAAAGGACGCCTTTCACAAGGGTCATTGTGGTAGCTGCAAGGCCATGGAGAAGGGCATTTCCACCATCTAGAATGTACAGAATTTTATGAGTATTGCCATCAATTTTGTTTGTTCATACTTGAGAGCCACATTGAGCACTCAGGCCTGCTAATTCACACCATGCCACACTGGCATGAACTGTTTGTTTGCTCATCACATGGCGACTATCACATGGTGAGCTCCAAACCCTGGCACAGTATACGTTTCCAGCTCAGGCATAAATGATCTGTTTTATAGATGTGGAAGATTGCAGAGTCACAGGCCAGGTTTTGCAGTGTTTTGCCTCCAATGAAATACATCGCAGGAAATAGGAGGTTGCCGCAGAAGATGTTATTCTTGCTGTGGGGGAGGGTATGGGTGACTGTTCAATGCAGGGGGTCCAACAGCGCACTCTTCATGGTCATACCTCCCTCCAAAGCCTCGACTCTCTCCTAAGTCCTGCCTCCTTCTTCCTGTATAATCACCTGGTGAGCAGTATATTAAGGTTAGCAGGACTGAGGGCGTCTGTTGAAATATTGGCTGGTAGATGTGCAAATGAAAGTTGATTTTTCATTAGGGAACTCTCTATGATTGTTATCTGAAAATAGATCCTTGGTTCATCTTGCCTCATGAGACAGACAGCCACTGTAAGAGGCAGTTGCCAGGGGGCTGGGATTAATGAATCTATTGGGACAACAGTTGTTCTCCATACGTTTCCAAAATAATCTGCAATATGGTGGCAGCAAGTCATTTCCTTTCTCATATCTTTATTATGTAAGCAGTTAAGACTGTGTATCAAATAAATATATCTATAGAAGGGGTGGCGGCAATTGATCGTAATAACCTTAAATTCCTACATCAGCTCCATTCTGACAGCGTAAACCTTATTCAGCTGGAGTATCCATAGAGGGGTTATATACAAACCCAGATACGTATCAAGTGCAATGGAGTCATAGACAAGTCACTGTCAGGTGTGATGGGTGCTTGATCAAGGCTTCCCATGCCACCTGGGATGGGGAACATTGACCTGCAACCCGGCCTCAAAAAGATGGAAACCTTTTTCTTTGCTCCCCTGATCCCTGGAGTCAAACATTATTTGCTGTCTTTCACTGTCTCATGTTTTATAGGATTGGAGATGGAGCACCCCTTCTTCTACAGCGGATAGCTTTAAGATTCGGTGGGTGACACAAGAGGTAGAAATACTGCTTAATTATACAGAAACTCAAAAATCAACTTTTCTTAAAATATTATAGTTTGAGACTTCAAATGGTGATACCATGTGAAGGGTCTGCAATTTTGTTTGTAGTAATATTTTTTTATTTTTCTATTTGCTGGACACCGTGAACCGCGCAGGTGTGTAGAGATTACATCATATAGTACCTAATAATCTAGTACTGGGGATAATAAGCAATTCACTTTTGGGAAGGATTGTGGTTGGAAAAAATTACAAGACAATCATGTGAGTATCATCAAATAGTACACATTGTATCAAGGGACATGTTAATATGGATGAAATGTATAAAGCGCGTGACGGCTGAGGTGGGCTTCCCAGTGCTAACAGACAGAAGAGATCAGAAGAAATGTAGTGGTTTATTAGTGTTCCAACAGCCAGGTCTTCAAAGCATTTCTGAACATTTTTCATCAGAAGAATGACAAATGCTATAGGGGAGGGAAATCTACAACGTTGAGAGCCAAAGAGGCAAAGGAATGCGCTCCTTTTCTTGATTTATGTATTTTTAGGATGGCAGCTAGATACGAGTTGAATGATCTTAAAGCTCTGGTAGTGGTTTAATGTTATACAAGATGTCTAAGAAAGACTAGCCCTGAGTTGATAAATGCACTAAAAGCGTCACAAAGTGTTTTGAAGTGTACTTGCTTCTCGAAGGGTAGCCAATGGAGCATTCTGGATTATCTATGATCTATTTTGTCCAGCCTTAGTGGCTCCTTAATATAGCACATTTCTATAGCTCGAACCTGATGTGACAATAGCATGAATTATAGTTTTCTGGGTGGCACTTCGGAGGGTCCTTAAGATCTTTCTTAGAGTTCTTAATAGGCCGAAACAACAGGGTTCAAGTTTCTTGACCTGTGATTCAAATGTTAGCTTATCATTGAACCAAAACCCTAAATGTTTAATTATTGTGTTAGGAGAAGGTAAAAGTCCGAGGCAATCAGGCCAGCAATCAGAAGTCCAGTAATAAAGGTTGTTACCCACTAGCATGACTTTAATATGTTCATGTTTAGCTTTAGGCAGCTGTTGCCGATCCACTCCACTACAACAATAAGACAGTTATTTAGCGTGCAAGCATTGTTGCCTCCATACGAAGAAAGGAATATTACCAGCTGCGTGCCATCAACATCGGAGATCTAGGTAACTATGAAGGATCGCCCAATGACACGTAGTGGGCAAACATATATATTGAACAATGTAGGACTTAGAGAGGACCCCTGAGGAACCCCATACACCAAATGAAGAACATTTGAGTAAAAATACATATCAAACTCTTGAAAACTCCAATCTTGAAGTAAAGAGGCAAAACACTGCAAAACCTGGCCCGTGACTCTGCAATCTTCCACCTCTATTAAACAGAATACTATGGGAGACAGTGTCTAAAGCAGCACTGAGGTCAAGCAAAATTATAGCTGTGCCTAGGTCAAAAGCCTGACTGAGTGGGATGGAGAAGATTGTGCTGCTTTAAATCATCTGACAATTGCCAGGTGACATGCTTCTCTTTGACCTCAGTGGGACAGAGAGAAATTATGTAGGTCTATAACTCTCATCCACTATCGCAAGTTTCCAGGGGTTTGACTATCACAAGTTTCCAATAGTTTTGATAATAGTCAAGGGTGGCTCCTTGGTAATAGCGAAGGAGCGCCGCCCCACTGGCACATATTTTAATACTGTTTTCTTTTTCAGCTGCTGGCTCAGCCAGCAGATGCAGGTAGGGGTGGGGCTGGTCCATGGGAGAGGGGACAAGGGGGAGTGGAGTGAGTGTGCACTAAGTGTGCATGCCAGTTTGGCCAGCCATCTTAGGCCGGCCAAACTGACATGCGCACTTAGGTTTCCCCAACCCAGCTGTGTTACACCAATACACTGTCTGAGCGGCAGAGCAAGCCTATCAGACCAATCCTGATGCTGCTCTTATGCTAGGTTTAGCATGAAAGCAACAGCAGGATTGCTGGGGAGCCTCTGCTGGTGTCCAAGGGAATGCTGGGACACCAACAGAATCGCAGGAAGGGGATTGAGGCAGGTGGTGACGGCAGCGGCAGCAGCAGCGGCAGTAGGTATGTTTTAAAAAATATATATATTCTTTTTATTTCCCACCTGTAACCCCCTCCTACCACCCCTCCCCTTGAGATTTGGGGCAGCCGCTGCTGGTTTTGATTAAGTGTCGGGATAGCTAGAGAGAAATTGACTAACTTTTTTAGTATGGTTTAGACAACCATGGCCAGCCTCTTTATAATATGCAGGGGAGCCGGAACAAAACAGGAACTAGACTTAATGGATATGCCAGTCCTACCAAATCCTCATATTCTGTAGGCTGAAAAGAAGATAGAGTGACATATAAGGGCCTAGATGATGTTCAAGGTAGGAGGAGCTGTGTGTGTTGAAAATGTGGCATAGATGTCTTAGACCTTGTTGAAAAAAAGCTGTCTAGCTCCTTGCAGCAGGAAATAAACAAGCCACAGACAGATTTTTTACGGAAGGATCAAGCACTGATTTGACAGTTGCAAAAAACATCTTTTGCATAATTAAAGGCTCCATCAATTTTAGTTGCAAAGATGTTTTTTTATTTTTTATATTTTTTTATGTCTCTTCCACACTCGAATTTACTGAATGGATCATATTTTTGTCTCCACTTTCCTTCCAGAATTTTCCACTTCTTTTTAAGGCCCCGAAGATGGGAGGGAGTGAAACCAAGGGTTTAGCACTTTATCAGATGCGACCAGACAGTCACTTAAAGCGGTCGCCTTGTCTAAAGCTGCCTGAAGCCAGTCTTTAAGTTGGTGATCGGCTTCATTAACGGTGTCTACGAAGTTTGGCTTAGAAGACTGTAACAAACAAACCAGTTCAGGCGGATCGAGTTTAGACCATCAGCTCCCAACACTGGGCAGAATAGAGAGTGGTCCTGATATCTTCTGTGCATGTTAACTCTACAGGGCTGAGACTAGAGGACTCTTAGGGTCTGAGTAAAAGCTCCGCAGGAGACTGGAGAAAACTATCATACCCGATAGAATCTGATATCTCAGGTATCACAATGTTTCCAGTATGACAATTATTGCTTACTCAGCCCTTTAGAATGAGGCATAACAAGCAGATGCTGATGCTTCCTGAACAGAATCCCTCATGTCCTGCTATTTAGCTGACATTATTCCGCTAGTACTTATTGGAAGTACTGACCTGCTGATATGTACCTGTAGAAAACTGCACAAATGTGGACTTTAAGGCAACTAGAAATAACTGAGTGTGGAAGACTTCAACCAACACATTAATCCAACACCTGCACTCATTTGGAAATTATCCTCCCTCTTGTAATCAGAGTCCTAGAGTTGCTTCAAGGCTTTATAGAAGATGCTTGTGGTAGGTCTGGGGACAAAACTTGAGTTTCTGATCAAAGTGAGAAATAAGGAATGTGGGCCTTGTAATGTAGAACGAGAGGTGGGAAAGAAAATGACCATCCATTCTGTTTTCTGATCGGAGAGGCCATATTGACATTGTTGAATTTCAGCTCTTTTCTCTAGCCTTTAGTCTGTCACAGTGGATTGTAGACAGCGTTGAGCTGAAAAGCAGATCAGTGATTAATAAAAGAAAAGAAAGAATAGGATATAAACAACTCTGTAATTGCATCAGTTAATAGACAGTGAATAATGTTTTTGCCTTTTGATAAGTTGTATTTCCTGGAGTAGGTGTTACAGGTCAACACAGCTAGATATGCTCCCACGCCACGTTCAGAGCCAGAAGACCATCAGGGTAAACAAAGGTACTCTTTGACCACATGCTGCTCTTAAAGTAAACTTGTATGGAATTGTATTAGAGTGTCAAGCTCCATATAAAATACAAACGATTTCTAAAGAACATGTGTGCAATGATACCAGAAGAACAAGGAGGGGCAGATGCAAGATATGTTTAATTGTGTCTCCAATGCAAGCAGGACAGGGTAACATGTCTATTTAGGTGGAATGAACGAGATACATGCAGGTGCATGTGAATAATTGTACCAATAACTATCCCAGGAACTACCATTTATAAAGCACAAAATGCATACTGAATTAATTTTAGCAACAGGTGCGAATCACTGCCCAATTCAATGCTATTCATTGTGTCAACCTCAGAACACTGAAAGTTTGAACTAGACTTGTAAGGATTCATATTATGACTACTGATCGCTGTCCTGTGACCAGAACTTGTGGCCTGCAGGTTACTAAAGGATCTCTGCAAAAATACATCCACTAAGCCATGTTTGCTCCAATTTACCTTAGGGTTGGGTACAATTTTCAGTAAGCTTATGAAATGAGCAAATTTTGAGATATACAAAATTGATGAATCTTCCCATTACGCTGTCTCCATAGACACTCCTCCACAAAAAACATCTGAACATCTCTTGGTGGTCATCACACAGGAGAGTGCCGAGATTCATCTTGATCACTTTAACAGTATGCAGGGTTGGACGCTTTGCAAGCTTATTACACACCGAAGTAACCGTTGTGTAAAAAAACACATTGTGTGTTTTGGTTATCCCACTTCTTGCACATATTCACCTTCATATATCTGCATGATTACCAAACGCCCAGCACCTTTTGGGTTTTAAGAGATTAAAGAAGTAAGTGGTCACCCATGAAGACACATGCACGCCGGAGCAGGGGGGGAGGGGGGGGCACTGAGGCGAAACTAATGGCAAACTGTATTTATTCAAATGCAAGTAACATAGCGTAACATAACATAGCGTAATGTAATACAACGTATTCACCCCAGTGGCGTAATATACGTGGCGCGAGGAGGGCGAGCTCCAGGGGGGCCTCAGCACAGTATCCTGGCCTGAGAGCTCCTGACCGAGTCCAGAGGAGACACGATCCCTCCCCCCACCCCGCCATGTAGTTTGCTGCCTCCTCACCTCCCCCCCAAGTGCCGAATCACGTCTCAATTTGTCTCTGTAATCACGCCTCCATGTTGTCTGGCTAACCACGCCTCCATCAGACAGGTGTTATCTCATTAATCACGCCTCCACGTTGTCTCAGTAATCACGCCTCCCTCAGACAGGTGTTATCTCAGAAATCACGCCTCCCTTATTGACTGGGCAATCATGCCTCCCTCAGTAAGGTTTTGCTCTCGGGATAAGTGCAGGGGGCTGCTGAGCCCAGATCCGGTATTCAAGATTCAAAATAAACAGAGACCAAAGAATCTTGTTTTCTGTCTGCCGCCCGGAGACTTCATCAATTTTAATGGACAAAAGAGCAGATTTAGGCCTGAAAGCGCTCTGAGCCCCGGTCTGTTTGTAGTGTGAAGACCCTTCTGTGGGGCAGAGATAGAGCCGAGAAAGGGCTCAGGTGAGCCCATCGGACAAGTGCAGTCTCGGTGACCACGCCTCCCCCAGACGGGTATTGTGCAGTCATGAGCCCCCAAAAGCCTCAAGTGCAGACAGGCTGCTGAGCCCAGATCGGGTTTTCCAGGTTTTCAAATAAATAAAGAGAAACCCCATTTGTTTTCTACTTGCTTTTTAAGAATCTAGCTTGAAGGGAGGCCCAGCAGCTTTAATGACGGCTATGCACTGATCTCGTGACCTGCCGCTGGTTCACATGGCAACAACTTTATAATTCCCCGGACCTACATATGCGTGTGGGTTCTTTCTTCGATATGTTCCAGCATGAGATGAGACACATCTGCTTTTGACGGTGTCTGCGACGTTACGCTTCTCGACTGTCAATGACGCCGATTGTATCATCATTTTCAGCCCAACAGGTTGCGTAGGAAGCCTTTTCTCATACCAAAATTGGTAGTGTCTAGTAGCTTCTCTGGGGGTTTAATGCGTCTGCTGCAAAGGCTTTTGAGCTACCTGCTGGTCATAGGTTTGAATTCAGCCAGCAGAGGTTGGCTCTATCTTTTTTTCCTTCAAATATCAATTAATAAAAATACTATTTAGTTTATTATAGGCACACCTTTTATCTACAATAAGAGGGAGATGCTCGACTTGGCAACAACTTCTACATTAAAGATATTATTTGTAGTAGTAGTAGTATGACTATTGTTATTAAACATAAGAATACCTGGGTGCCTGGTATCTTGTGGAAAACCCTTCTGGACGTGCACTGCAAAACATGGCCTTGGTTTTGTCATTTCTTGCACTGTCCATTATCGATGGATATACTTGGTTTGCCACTAGGAAAGATAACTATCACACAAATAAAAAGAAAAACAACAGGAACCTATAAGCCGTAAAGAACAAAAAAGGAGAAATGCTTTTCTCCATATGGTTGAATGTTATTGCAATAAAAGGGTGATCGACTATTTGTATGTTGCATGATTAAATGTTTTCACATTATATTTATGCAAAATCTTCCAGGAAATTATGCAATGTCTCATTGCACCTGGGTGGCATTATGAAAAAGAGCACAATTGAGATTTTGTCCCAGGTGCACCACGTTCTGCATTTTGTTCACGTTGGCAGTGCAAGCACAAGCAACATCTACTTTTGCCTATGCTCCCTCAGAGAGTGTCACACTTTGGTTTTCATAGTATGTGTGTTCTCTTTTGTATCCAAAATTCATTAATTTATTCAAAACTTAATACTCTTTCTAATTATTTTTAGTCTACAGAAAATATGCATTTACTCAAAAAGTTATGCAGGATCCGTATGCAATCACGCATATGAAAACATTGGAATGTTGGGAGCTCCTTTTGAGACACTGGAGTGCTCTGGGCTTTTACTGATCAATGCCCTGAGAGTGGTTGTGCATACATGTAGACATGTATTCCTATTCTGTAAATTGGTCCAAAAAAACGCCATTCTCGAGTCTGTGCAATTTTAAATATCGATTCATTACTTTACCACAGGAGTTGGCATAAGGCAGTCTTCATCTTGTGCCTGAAGGGAGGAGACGTTTGTTTTTATCCCCGAAGATTAATGATGATATATTCACTTCTCTCACTATATGGCAGGAAATGAATGATACTGGTCACTGTCAATAACTATCAATACAAGCTAAAGGAATGTACTTTGGTGCTCATATATCTATACAGCAACTGAACACTTTACCCACAGCTCTCTTACAAGAATTGAAGGAGCTCATGGTCTTTCACGTATGTTAGACTCCATTGTGAAAAATTTAAACTCTTGGAAATAATTAGAATTTACTCATCTTGGCTTCTTCTTGAGGAGCCCACTCCCACTTTGCTGTTCTCAAGAACCTGTTGATCTGAGAGCACCTGTGTTCCATGGGATGCATTGTTCCTGGACGGTCTATAATGAAGGGCAGGTGTGTTGTTGCAGGAGCCTACAAATGATGATTTTATGCTATCAGACACACAAATAAACACCTGTTCAGTGTACATCAGCTCTGGGGTTAGTTGGGTTACAGCCCCGCACACTGCAAAACCAATTTTAGGATGATATCCTGTACACCCTCCATTTGACATCATACTCATCTTTCAGACCTACATTCACCGTTTCTGCCCCTCCAAAGAGCAGGTGGTGAAATATTAGAAGACTGTCCCATTCATTGCAACACATGTGTGTCATCTATTGCTAGGGGCTGGCTTCTTACAATGCCATCCTACTCATATATTCATCATCAATGGATTCTGTATCTGATCAAAACATCAGCTTCAGGGAATAATCTGTCTGGTTATGGGGAGGTCTGGTTGATCTCCAGCGTACTTCGGGTATTGTGTTTAGAAAGAGGTTACATATAATTGGCCTTTGATCTTCAAGGTTCTGAAGTTCTTCATGAAACTTTGTTTTTTAAACAACATATCTCAAGTACAGGAATACCTTTTGATGTGCAGAAATACATGTGGGTATTAATTATATTGCTAGAAAACAGCCTTATTGTGACAATAAATGCAGTATAAACAATGGTATATTATTAGTTAGTAGGGATATTTACATGAGATAAGCTAGCAATTGTTGCTTCCCAGGCAGGAGAACTGCTCTTTATATATCACACTTGATTTGAAGAAAATTATTTTGCTTGCAACCCATCACTGAAAGACATTTATATTTTCTGATTCTTTGAAGCCTTTAGCCTCAGCTAAGTTTGTACTCATTTTGGTTTAGGTTTGACACAATCGTTTACACATTCCAGCTCGCCTTTTATTTCAATTTTGTGATCCTTTCTTCATTTAACAACTTAATTGAACAAAACAGTGTGACTTCAAGACAGTTTTTTTGGGGAGCGGAGTGCCTAATCTGTATTTCCCTTTCAGTGATTCAATATGTATCATGTTGTATTGTATAGTTCTGGAACAATAATCAAACTGTGCAACGATTGTCTATGTACATCACTTTGATCTTCATGATGTGCACATTGCATGATTAATGTGTTAACAATGAAGTAATATACCTACAGATTACGTTAGGAGATATATTCCCAAAAATATAGAAAAATAGATGCCCTTCCATATATTTTGGAACACATCATTTGTTGAACCCTGGAAAATTGTATGTGAGATAAAAATGAAAATCTCCAGCAGTCCTTACGTATTCCTCAACCTTTAAGGGACTGATTTAAACTTGGAGCCACCAAATTTAGTGAAGCTTTCAGCAATATAGAAAACACAAATGTCTAAGTAATCCCAATATTTTAGAACACTAGTATAGGGCAATGAAGGAGGCATGATGAAGTACTCAGTAGTAAGGTCAAATCTGCCTTGTATGTGAAGTGTGACAGTTTTTCTCCTTATATGTATAATTGCTGGCTTAGATAAGAATCAGTACCTAGGAAATATTTCTGACTAGTCATAAGTAATTTGACGTCCTGCAATTTGAAGGTTCCTTCATTCTCCTCCTACTCACTGGAATTGTTGGTATGTTGTCAGCGTCAACTTCATCCAGTTTCAAATATCATGATGTGTAGGTACTGAATGATTTTTAAAAATGTAATTAACTATCGTGAAAAAGAAGCCGGCTTCTTGTTGGGCTGCCTTTCGTACAGGAAGCTTCTAACTTGCTGATTGGCTCCCTACTTTCAGGCATCCAGAATGAGATTTGCCCACATACCACCATGTCCAGACAACTTCTTAAGGATGCCTGTGGTGTGGGGAGTAGTGGCTCCTCCTTCCATCACCTACCATTGACCACATGTTCACTGTCCTTGGCGTTGGCAATTATGTCTTTCCTCATGTACTGTTGCTTGTAAATTAGCAAAGAAATCGAAATAATGAGTGCAATTATTTTTGACAAATTAAGCAACCTCCGCATAGTTGGGGGGAAGGAGCTGGTTTTGCAGGGACTTTTCAGGGTAAACGTTTTACAAAATTCCAAACTGATGGCATTTTTCTTTCTAGCCTCAGAGGGGCCCGTATCAGAGAGGTTTCTTTAGCAGTGCCGGGCATGAGCATAGTCACCCGCTTGGATTTGGTAATGAATGGAGCTCGTGGAGGAGCTGGTCACCCTGCTCGAGGACCTGTGGTGGTGGAGTGGCCGTGCGCACCAGGCAGTGTTTGAGCAGGTGATTACTCATATTTATTGAACAATGTAACTTACACTCCAGTCATCCTGATATGTCGGTGAACAAAGTCCAGCCCTATAGACATGCCATAATGTTTTCAGGTATGTCTAGGTATTTAAGACCATGATGAAATGTCACATGTTCAAATTCAGAATTTGGTGAGAACACATTAACTGATATTAAAGTTGTCAGACCGCGGCACATTCCTGATATTTCTAAAAATTTTTTAGAACATGCATCAACACCTGTAAGTGGCACATGTATATACCAGAAACTTACTTCCTACTATAAAATAATTACACATACGCACTCCAAGTACTGCCCCAAACACTCATCTTTGTTTCAGATATGATTAACTCTTGCAATTCACCTGTGTTAAATACACCATAAGCAGCTCTGGTAAGCAGCTTGATTTCAAATGAAAGTGCAATAGAAAGCAGATCATATTATGCCGTCATTGTGACAAAAGTCATCAAGAAATCTTTGCTGTCTCAATAGGGCATCCACAGAACGGACGTGCCCAGGAGACCAAAGGCAGTACCGCATCTGCAACACTAAGGTGAGCCATTCATGACATTCGTTTGAACTCCCTCAGGTTTATTTCTCTAACCTTTCATATGGGCAATGTGAACTAACTCAAGGCCAGGGCAAATTTTGCATAGGAGTAGAATGAGAGGAATTTCCTACAATTCAACCTTTGTGTCATCTTTAATAAAAAATCAGGTTTTGCAGCTTTTTATGCATGTAGGAAAGGAACCTAATTCTGACCTTCTGTTGAATTGGGATATTTTGTTTGTGCAGATGTTTGGAAATCATGTTCTCTCTCATATTTGTTCCCAAAGCCATTTCAAGGAAAAATCTATAGGGTTAGAGAAAAATATGGTAAGTTCTATGGATATTCAGCAGACTGCTTTAGGGCAATCCACTCAACCCAAAATCCTGCATCATTTTGCATGTGTGTAGTTTCATGTAAGGTTCAGATCTAAAAATGTTTAACGAATAGGACATTACCCCCAAGTTATAATTACAGTGCTGTTTTATTACAAAAAGCCTCTGTGTGCTCAGAAAGTCTCATGAAAGGCTAGTGTAAATAAGGTGAATTATGGTATTAAATTGACCACCTACCTGTTATACATTTAGTGAAGAGTACTGTTCTGCATGCTACAAATAACCTAAAAACATTGTAAAATGCTAAACAGGTTGATGGGTATTGATGATAATAGTTACTGAGCATCCCCAACAAACACTTTGAAATGGTGTCTCTTAAAATATTACCAACAGCACAGAGATGTCTGCAATCTTCTTCTCAGATCATTTCTCCATTCATCCTGTGAGTCGCAAATATTTGAGTGACTGATCAATCCATTCCCAAGCCCCTTTCCCCTGGAACTCGCTGCATAGATCCCTCTGCAAAGAAGACACGTTTATCTGAAATTTGGGAAGTCTGTGAAGATGCAGCTTTTCCTCTTCCACCTGCCCTAATTATCCAGCGATTTCCTATTTAGTCATAATAATTATGTAAATCTATCCTACTATACCTGTATGTACCCCGCTTCCATGAAAACAATTTTGAAGCATATTCCAGGCTTCACTAGCACTACCCAAAAATAATACTTAGGATTATATTCCAATTTCCATGCTTACTCTGCTTGATCACAGAAAAATATTGGTCCTCTTGTCTCAATGCTTTCTGTGGAGTGTTTTCTCTCTAACCTCAGGTGTCAGTGTCTGATGCTCTTAGATGGGAAAGTTATACCCATGTTACTTGCTGCTGCCTACTTCTGCAACCCTCCACATCCATAAACTACCAGCCTAAAGCAAACATTTTCCCCAGGACTTCAACTAAACGTACAACAAAGGTCCATTATGTATGCAAATATATTCACATTATTATGAGTGACGTGAAATTAATGTGCTCGTGATCTACGCATATACATTTGTATCTGTACAGCAAGGAAACTAAAAGACGCAAATGCTTGAATCAGTTGTAAACTTTGGTACATACCTTGAACAGCATTATAGAACAAACCATACCCAAATCATTCTTGGCCTTGCCCTAAAATAAATAGTGCAGCCCAACCAGCTAGGCCATATCGCTTTCTGAGGAGGTACCAAAGAAACCTCAGATGTGTTTCAGCATTATTGGGACTAATTGGTGGCAGGCGGCTGGTGCCCCTGTGGCATGCAGATTTGAGATGCTTTTCAACTAATACTCTTATCACTTAAGGTAATTCAGGTTTGATCACTTGAGTCAAACCCGCTAGGTTCTCTCTTCCATACCCTATCTTACAAAGTCTCACCCACTGGTAAAGGTCATATTTCTATATTGTCTGTCTGGTACTAGAGCCCATCTATCAATCATGCAAACAACAGTCTTTACCTTCATTTATGAGACATTCCATAATAGTCCATTCTGCTATAGGTGGGGACCCTAAACGACTCACCACTCCATGTCTTGGCACTGGATCTCTACAAACACTATGTTTAAACAAAATACCCACTAGTCATAGGCATGAGCCTGTGCCAGAGGCCTCTGTCTGCCAGCCCTTACAGAAAGAATGCCTTCCACTGGGACTCCAAACACTGCATCTTAAACTATTTATTTACTCAAGGTTTACTTCTACATTATTTCTGTGTAGGACTGTCATCCAGAGCCCCTGGATTTCCGACATCTACAGTGCTCTGCGTACAACAACAAATCTGTCATTGGAAATCATCTCTTCAAATGGCTACCATTCAACACAGGTAAATATAAATTCATTCCTCACCTTCTAAGACTTTTCAGAAGATTTTGAAATATTTTACTCTACTCTTTGATGCGTCTAATGTACACAATCTGCCTTGGCAGCATCACTTTTGGCTTTTCCTGTAACTTATACATAGATGATATTCAAATATTTCTTTCATTCCCTGCATTATGGAAACGTATGTCACATTGCTTCTCAGCCCCCTGTCACCGGAAGGTCATTCACGGACTCATGTTGAATTGATTAAAAAACGAAATAATTTTTTTCCGGCTACCACAGCACATGCCTAGCTCCCCTTTTCTGGTCACTTCCTCCCAGATGGCCTGATCACAACATTCTGTGTCAGATAGTTTGGAGTACAGTTTGAATTCAAAAGGGACATGATGAAGTTCATAAGTAACACAGCCTCAGGGCGAGATTCTGACAGTTAATCAAACATAAATCCATTCAAACACTTCTTCCCACACTGGCAAGATACTTGAGGGCAGATTTAAGAGCCCCTTGCGCCATCTAACAAAACATTAGTGTCATTTTTTTAAATGTGGTGTTAGATGGCCAAAAACGCAGAGCCAGATTTGCATGCATGCATTGCGCCACTTTTGTAACCCTTTGCTCTACATTATGCATGTGCCATGCATAATGTATGCAAAGGGGGCATTTCCCCGTCGGGGCAGGGAGGAGGCTGAAAAAATGGCACAAAGAAATCTATGAGATTTATTTGCATCAATTTTTTCGGCACTTTAAACGCTTGCTCAGGGCAGGCGTTAAAAGGAGGCACACCATTATTCATAATGGGCCTCAATGGGCTTTGCAGGATTAGCATCAACATTTTTGATGCTAATCCTGCAAAGCTCTACATTAGCATAAAAAATGTTGACACTAGTTCCCTAACTAACGCCATGGTGCCCCATATCTTAGATACAGTGCACACATGGTGGCGGTAGGGGGGCGCTAAGGGG
The DNA here is from genome assembly GCF_031143425.1 of Pleurodeles waltl. Taxonomy (NCBI): domain Eukaryota; kingdom Metazoa; phylum Chordata; class Amphibia; order Caudata; family Salamandridae; genus Pleurodeles; species Pleurodeles waltl. The sequence goes on from NC_090440.1 coordinate 406,364,417, forward strand.
TGCAAGAAAGGTGGTGCTGGACTGACTATTTGTTAGAATCCACCGCTATCTCTAGTTTTTCCTCTGCCAAATCCTATGTTTGACCTGAAAACTATACATGGATGGATGGATTGAAACTTTTTAAAATTAAACTATTTAAAGAAAAAAAATCCTTTACCTTCTATCAAGTCTTGCCAGGACAGCAGAAATATCTGGCATGAAGCCTTTAAGAATGCAGGTTTTCTATACAAAATGATAGTATTGCCACTATTCCTCTATCTCCTACAAAACTTCTGAGGCACTAGTTCAACAAGATAGAGTCAATTGATTCTTGTGGTCCAACTTGCGTCCCCGGCTGGCCTTCCTCACCTGTCAGAGAGGAATATAAGAAGGGGAACTGGGGATGTCAAACCTTCGCTTGTACTACCTCACCTACCAGCTGCTGGTGATCAATGATTGGTTTGGGGGTGGATGGGCAGACCCAGCATACCAACTTGAACTCCTCACTCTAGGGGCCGTATTTATACTCTGGTTGCGCCGAATTTGCGTCGTTTTTTTCGACGCAAATTCGACGCTAAACTAACGCCAACTAACGCCATATTTATACTATGGCGTTAGACGCTTCGGGCGCCAAAGTGCCCGGAGTGTGCGTCATTTTTTAGCGTGAACCCCTTCCTTGCGTTAATGATATGCAAGGGAGGCGTTCCCGTCTTAAAAAATGACTCCCAGGCCTTTACGTGGTATTTATACTCCCGGGCAAAAATGACGCCCGGGAGTGGGCGTGGCCAAAAACGGCGCATTTGCGCCGCTTTTTAACGCCTGGGTCAGGCATGGCGTTAAGGGACAAGTGGGCTCAAAATGAGCCCAGAGTGCCCTCCCCTGCCCCCAGGGACCCCCCCTGCCACCCTTGCCCACCCCAGGAGGACACCCAAGGACGGAGGGACCCATCCCATGGACATTAAGGTAAGTTCAGGTAAGTATTTTTTTTTTTTTTTGTGGCATAGGGGGGCCTGATTTGTGCCCCCCTACATGCCACTATGCCCAATGACCATGCCCAGGGGACAGAAGTCCCCTGGGCATGGCCATTGGGCAAGGGGGCATGACTCCTATCTTTACAATGATAGGAGTCATGTTGATGGGGGATGGGCGTCGTTAAAAAATGGCGCAAGTAGGGTTAAGACGATTTTTTCGACGCAACCTGACTTGCCCCATTTTAAGACGCCCATACGCCATTTTCCCCCTACGCCGGCGCTGTCTGGTGTACGTGGTTTTTTTCCACGCACACCAGGCAGCGCCGGTCTGGTAGCGCCGGCTAACGCCATTCAATAAATACGGCGCCCGCATGGCGCTTCAGAATGGCGTTAGACGGCGCTAAATTTTTTGACGCTAAACTGCGTTAGCGCAGTTTTGCGTCAAAAAGTATAAATATGGCCCTAGGGTTCCCCTGTATAATGGCGATGCTATATGGTGCTCCAATATCTAACAATATACCGGAGGTGAGCCAATCAATATTCAAGGGATGGAGTGCTGCTCAATACTCGATGGGTTGGTGGTCTAAACTCATGCAGCAGACTCCACTGTGGCATGGCACACGGTTGGGGGAAGTGGCTTTCCTGGAGGGATTTAGTAAATGGGACACCATTGGTGTTACACTCTTGGGTGACGTATGGAGCGGGTCTCACATGCTCTCATTTCAAGACCTCCAACAACAATACTCCATTTCAAATACCCAATTTCATAAACACCAGCAACTAAGACACACACTGAAATCCCATACCCTCTTAGACGTGGCAGTACCTGAGTTTAGCCGATGGAGGCTAAGGTTTTGATGGAGGCACTGGGGAAGAGAGGAATATCCAAAATTTATCGTAGTCTATGCATTAACACACAGCACTCCATAACCAGCCTGAGATCCCGGTGTGAGGGATGTTTGGGGCAGTTGAAAGACGAGCATTGACGTGATTCTCTAATAGCACCCAGGGTACTGACCATGTCATCGCGGCCCGCCTCATCCAAAGATACTATTTACATAAACTGCACCTACTTCACCTCGGATAACATGCACAGAGCAGGAATCGGAGACGATTCCCGGTGCCCCCGTTGTGCACAAACGGGCGCAGACTTTTTCCACATGGTGTGGACATACCATTATATGCCAAGATACTGGGAAGGAGTGGTCTGAGAGCTGTCCACCGTTATGGGCAATGAGATAGAAAAGGCCCGACTTCCATCCGCTTAGGGTTTCTGGAGGGCACGGGGGCAATCGGGCAATCCGTGCATTCTTGGGGACAGCACCGCTGGTGGCAAAGACAGATATAGTTGCTCAGTGGATGCACACAGCATACCCATCGCTGGTAAAATGGAGACGGGGTGTTGATGGTGTGCCTAGCAGGAGAACCTGGTGTACAAGGATCTGGGGTGCCCAGCCCAATACCACAAAATATGGGGGAAATGGACTGGAAATGTGGAAGTGTAAATCTTACAAGGAAATGCTCATTGAGACATATGGTTGACATATGGTTGACCAAAACGTACTACTTGGGCATGATGAAATTGATGGTGTGCTGAGCAGATATAGTGGAGATGGATCCAGTGTGATTTGTTGTTGTTTTGTTTTCCTTTTTCTTATCCTATATTGTCTGAAAAAAAAACAATTAAGTGGTTTGTCAAAAAAAGAATGCAGGTTTTTTCTCCAAACATGTCCACTACGACAAAATTCCTTGGCTTCCCCCCTACTTGAAAATCGTCATCTGAAACCTTTGCCTTAAGCAGGCCTCTAGTCAGAAGTATATTTTAGGGGGCATAGCCCTCAGCTGTGACCAGACAGTAAAGCAGTGCACTATAGGTCAATTTGTTCACAAATACTTGTACTAATAAATATCGAACCACAGAATATTGTGGCACAATAATTTTGAGTACAGAATTTTGACGAAAATTGCATATGGGAAAGCATTGATTTACTATTCCTAATTCCACATCTATATACCTTGAAGATACATATTTCACATAGGTACATATATGTGGAGTAAGGTATAGAAAATCTGTACTTATGTGTCAATATTTTGGATTCAATATTCTGTCCTTAACATTCTGTGCTATCAGTATTTGGATTTTGACATTCAGGGTGCACACCTTATGATTATATGTGAAGGAATATGTTAACTTTTTTTAATGTACATATTAGAGCACACTCAATCAACTTTCCACTATCCAACTTTAAATCCTATCAATTAGATAGGATTTAAAGTAGAGGGTTGTAAAGTTGTGAAGTAGGCTGGCTCACAGTTTGGTGTATTTTCTAAACTGTTCAAGCTTCGTGAAACACAAAGCTTATAAAATTCTTTAAAAAAATAAATAAGCTGGCGTCATCTCATAGCCCTCTCGCCAGTACCTCTTACCTCAGGTGATGCATTTCCAGCCTCCACACTCAACATTTGTTTGCTGGAGGATCACCTACCCGGGACATTCAACATCAGGAAATTAACACACCTGACACACCCAAAAGGATAAACCTTGCCTCACGTAAAGTTAGGAAACTTCATCGGCTTCGTTAAGTGTTGAGTTTTTCCTTATTCCATCCTACTTTGTAAGTGAAGATTTAATTACCCTCGGCACTAATTTAAAATAACTTTACAGAGAGCTTGAAGCATATCCATCAAGAACAGTTTGAAAAATCAGTGGAGAACAGTGTGTTGAAAACTATATAGAATTTAGATGCAATTTGGGAAAGTCCCACAATGAATTGAGTTGTATTTTACAGTGACGATATCAGCAAATGTAGACATGGTTGGTATGCTTTAAAAGAGAAGCATCAACACTTCTCACAAGAGTATACAGTAGCAAATAACAAGGGGATGCCATTGTTATTTGCAAAATGCAATATGGATCAAGTAAAAATAGTTAGACCTTAATAGAATGTTAAAGACCACTATGACAGGTGATTCTTGAATTTTACACTAATATCCCTTTTAGAAAATAAAGTGCAAAATTGTGCATTGAAATCGTATTAGTCTAGGTGGGTTGGCCAAAAATTTATAATTTCTAAATTCTACTTAAAATTGCTAATCGCCTTTTCTCCATGTCTATTCAGCTATCATGTTGATCCTTTGGACTCTCTCTAACTTTTTCTATACTCTCCCCATCTCCTAATCTCTGTCCTCACTGCCTCTCTCAACCTTTTGCCCATTACCTCTTTTTGTATGCTGCTGCAACTATCTTCCCGCTCCTGTCTCTCCTGCTCTCTCTCTTGAGTTTTCTATTTACTCTCCTTTCTTTCTCTCAGTCCTTTTCTAAAACCTATTTTTTCTAGCTTCTCCTCTATCTTCTTTGTACTTTTCAATTTTTTTAATTTCTCTCTAGACCTCTTCTCTGTCAACCATGTATGGCAACTGTAACTTCCTTTAGACTATGCATAGCAATTAACAGCATCTGCCATCTTTCTTTGACCATTGTGCTTTTTGCTGTACCTCAGTCCCAGAAGCCTACGCACCTGGGGGTCTCCCTGCACTGGAGAACTCCCCTACGATCATGGAATGAAGAAGTTAGTGTAACGTGGTCATCATATTCCAGCAGCTTTTTGTCAATTCATGTTTGACAGGACATCAGGCTACATGGATTTGGTGGGTTTAACTGTTTCAGGGCAGATGACAACTCGATGTCCACCAAACTACATTTATGGTGTGGTGGACTTCAATGAGAGGTTCACAGTACCTGAAAAGAAAATATTTCTGGTAAAAACACCAAAAATACTTTCTTTTCCAGAATCAAAGTCGGGACAAGTGGCAAATGCTTCCACAAGGAGTTTGATTTTTCATTTTGCTATATTGTGCATCACACTGTGAGCACTGAAGTAACACAGTGATACAAAAGTGAAAGCAGACCACACTAATGGAATCTGCGAGGATCCTCAAATGTCCACACCACAAGTTCCTACAGTTCTCCTGATCACAGTACTGCTACTCCAGTTGTGTAACTGGGCTATTATCCTAGAAAAGAAATGAAAGGCTCCCTAAGCCCCCTAGGCCTTTTGAATTGACCAATTCTTGGTATATCGATAGCTGTGGTATTTATCCCAGGGCTCTGTTGGCACGATGGAAATCCTGCCAGGCCTAGACATTTCTGAAAACAAGGCACCCAGGGTAGTCTGGGATGGTGTGGTTTGTGTGGATCTCAATATCTTTTCTTACCCAGAATGCCCTGCAAATTGTTTTCTCATGCTGTAATCTGTAAGGATCCATACATTTCCTACTACCCAGTGCTCCCACACTTCTCCCAAACAAAATGCTATCGCCAATTTTTACCGAGCATTATGCATTTAGTATGATATTACACTGGACCTCATAAGAGCAATTTATTTGCTATGTTTATAAATTAGATAGAGGTAAAATAGAATTTCAAAGGTGTCAATATATTTAAAAACAGGAGATTCATACTACACATATTTTAAATTACAATATATACAAATCTGAAAAATGTAGTCACTGTTCTGTGGAGATGTCTAGCGAGGTCAATTATAATACAATGGCTTCCTGCCTCAGGTGCCCTGATTATGGCTTCCACAATATTTGGTTCAAGGCAATGAATCATCAGCATGTTGACCCTGGCAAACTTTTGTACATTTAAAACAGTTTTTGAAAGATAGTCTGCTAAGCAGCCCTTTGTGACACGACAGGCAACATTGGGAAATTGCAGATTTACACTAGGTGGTTAGGATATTTGCAGCCTTATAAAATAAAGTGGATTACCCTGGCTCATGCAAACAAAATATAGATCTCTAGAGCATGTACATTATCTCAGCAGGCTATATTTGACAATAGGCCAGTGTAGGCTGGAGGAATGACAGTTAAATGTAAGTTGTACCTGACTTGTGATGACTCTGTCCCAGCACAATATGCTAATCAAAGCACTATGCCATATTGGAATTTGGAGTTTCCTGTTTGGACAGTGCATCTCATTGACTAGTAGATTTAGTATTGACACCCACTTAAGTATCAGCAACAGTTAGAAACAACATGAAAGTTGCTGTCCTAAGAACAACATAAAAAATGTGTGTACCGACAGATACTATCTGTGAAAGGTAAGAGGGAAGTCCAGTTAATGCCCATTGATTTCCTGGCCTCTTTTCTGTGACTATGAACTTGTTTTACTACCAACATTCACATCAGCTCCTCACATACAACACTGTAGCATTTCTCAGAGTTTCATCTTATCCCCTCTTTTATTCTACACTTACCTGACCCCTTACCAAAGCTGATTAAATCATTCAACCTCACCTGTTACAACTATAAAGATGAATCCAAAATCATGTTTTTTTTTCATGGATGGTCCGGAAGACCTCTACAATTTAAGGCTTGATGACTTCCTCCGGGCCCAAAACACACACATTTTAAAGACAGAGAATACGACCTGAAGACAATATCAGGAGGAGTCAGAAACCTAGGGTTAACCATGAATTTATACCAATATTCGATACCACATGTTAATAACATCAAGCAGAGTTCCCTTCCACTACACTGCATAATCCCATACCTCGGATACCAACCGAAACTGCATGCTATCCACACACTTGTAATTTCCAAGCTTGACTATGCCAGCAGCCTATACCCTGCTGCACCTGCATTTATCATACAGAAAACACAACTCATCCAAAATGCTGCTACAAAACTTCTCTACTTTCACTGAAGAGCATGCAAGACTACAGTATTGCAGTCACTCCATCGGCGACCTATAACAAGAAGGGCAATGTTCACTGCACTTCTCATTGTTCATAAAGCCTCCAAGAAAAAGGACCGCTATAACGATAAACTAATTTCAGGTACTTCAGGCTTGCACTACTTATCACAATTCGCAAAAAAGGTGAATGAGACATACTCAGGTTACCATGGGAAGATCCCTAAATTCTGTGTGACCCTGTGGGCCATGACTTGCATTAATCAAAGTAGGACTTTAGACCAAGCAACTTGAAAATAATTCAAAAATTGCAAACGTTTGAAAGGTATGGCCTCACTCTCCCCTCCCTTGGTGACATGCTTCATCATAGAATATATGTTATTCTGCAGCCGTGCAGTTTTTCCATGATTATGAATTTGCTGCATCTGCCACATAATCCATCACCTGCTCCAAAATCTGAAAATTGTAACATAAAAATAGTTTCTAGCTCAAACAGATCAAAAGTTACTAAAAATGCTGCATCATGTGCTGAAGAGCAAGAAAGGTCCTTCGCAAATGTTGACCAGTCACCTTTAAGGTACTGATATCTGTATTTGGATGAGGGACTGTTCCTAACGAAATTAAACCTTTGCCCAGACAGTGCTAATGTGCAAAAATGACAAAATAATGAATTAATACCATAAAAAAATGTGCTGCATTAAGCTGGATCATTTGTGTCTTTGCTTGCCACATAATATATTCAACTTTGCCATGTAATTATAATTTATGCTTCGTAGCCACATAATTCTACTGGTCCTGCCTATACACCAGCAAGATTGTGACATAAATCACTTCCAAAATCCTCTCAATTTGCAGTCAAAGAAAAATGAAAACATCTCCAGGTGAAAAGAGTAACTAGCAATTTGTCAGAAGATATAGCCTGACATTTAACCTCCGATTGAACATGCTGTGAATGTAACAGGTTAAAAAATGCATTTTATTTGCTAATTCACCTTTTGAACCCCAGCACGTTTTTTTTCAATTACCCCAAAGGCATTCAAATGTCAATTCAGTTTGTTAAACTGATTGAAACTGAGTTTTCCATAAATACTGTGCCAACTGCCTCCTTCATTTGTAGGGGGGCAAAGATTAATATGGGCTGTCCCGGCCCTAAAAATGCCCCCCGTGGCTCCAACCCTGGCCTCAAGGAACATATTCAGATCATGGTTAAGGTTGTGGTAGGGAATACTGAAGACAGACTATCAAGGGACAAATTATGAAAGAGGTAAGTGCACAGAGAGAGGTATGGACCAACTATTCTGAACTCCACATCTTCTTACCTTGAAGATATACCATGGTACATGTATGTGAAGTTAGGTATACAAAATCTGTACTAACTTAACTTTCGATATTGTGCCCCTCAATGTTCTGAAAACAATTTTATGACCCTTCAATGTTCTGTCTTTGATATTCTCAACCCACTCCAATAACTAAATCAACAAGATTTCAGTATCAGAAGAGGAAACATCTACAGAGTATGCTCTTTGCCAAAGACCTCAAGGATGCAGTTGAAGCTTTTCTTATCACCCATAAGGACTATGACTTGGCCTTTCTTATAGGCCTTCCCAAAGGTAGATAGCTGCCCTGTAAGCTGTTCTTCATGCTGCCACAAGAGTTTTGTTCACTATAAAAAAAATTACATATCATCCCTGCACTTGCTTTCCTCGGATGGGGGTACCTGCCGGTGACAGACACATCTTAAAATCTGCATGCCGGGGGGCGTGGCCAAGATGGTGGCGTGAGCGGATGCGTTAGTCCGAGCTCTGCCGCCCAGGCCTCTAAAACTGCCTCGAGACTCCCGAGCTGGTGGGCCCGCGGGGCCCGGCTGGGGTGCCTGACGTGGCGGGACCCAGAGGTATCCAAAGGAATTGAAGACACCCGCGGCTGGACCATCGCGTGCGGGAAGTGGTGCGTCCTGGGCCGGCGCCACGGCCAACGAGAGAGGAGGGCCGCAATCCCTGCCGTGGCTGGGGCCCGGCGGCCCGCTGGCCGGGTGAAGGAGCGTGGCGGCACACTTGATGAGGGCCGTGGCCCTCCAGTGAGACAAGCTTGCGGCGAGGGCCCGGCGCTGTGCCGGCTGCTGGAATGGAGAGCAGTGGTACACTCCTGGTTGGGCCTACTGGAGAGGAGCCCTAGCGATGACGGAGAGCGGGCGGAGATGACGGTGAGCAGGCGGAGTTGCACCTGCGCTGCGGGGCACTGTGCTGGAGGAGTTTGCGGGCACGCAGTGGGACTGGGCCACTGGTCGGCGGTGCGATCGGCCCGCGGTGGTCTTATATAAAGCTGAGAGGGACTGCTTTGTGACGAAGCCCGTGGGGCATCTTCCAGCGTGAAAGGCCGACGGCCACTGGCAGGAGTGTGTGGCCAGAAGAACACGACCCCCGGTAGCGGCGCGCAGAGGCCCAGCTGAAGTTCCAGTGTCTCCACAGTTAGACGGCAGAGGTGATGGCGACTTCCAAGACCAAGCGGGACCGGTCGGTAAGAGATACGCTTACTGGGGGACGTCCAGTCCCAGGAGGGGTTCCTGAGGAGCTGCCGTCCGCGAAGGCCCCTGAGGCAAGGGGAGAGGCAGCAGAGGACGAAGCGTCCCCTATTACAAAGGGTTTCCTTACCTCCCTGTTTGTAACTCTTCGCAGTGACTTGCAGGAACTCCGCAAAGACATATCTCAGGAGGTTAAGGAGTTACGGGTTGAGCTTACCACCCTAAGTGAGCGGGTGACGCAGGTTGAAGATGGGGAAACGGCCCGTGGTGAGGAGGTGGCGGACCTGCAGCAGGAGGTTATCCGCTTGCGGGAGCAGCAGGACTCCCTTCAAAGGGCGGTGGAGGACCTGGAGAATCGTCGCACAGGCATAATATCCGCATTAGAGGGGTACCGATCGAGGCTGAGAAGGAGGACATTGGAGATTTTGTGCTGGCGTTGTTCTGGTCTGTCCTCGACCCGGAGGAATCTCGGGAGATCGTCCTGGACAGAGTCCATCGTGTGGGCCATTCTGGTGGAGCCGGGGATCGTCCGCCAGACATCTTGGCGTGTGTCCACAACTTTGCGCTGAAGGAAAGCATCTTGCAGCAAACACGCAACCTCCCGTGGGTCCACTTTAGAGGAAATCAGCTCCAATTATACCAGGACCTTTCGATCCAGACTTTGCAGCGGCGGCGTGAGTTTAAACCGATCACGGAGCACTTACGAGCACATGCTGTGTCGTACTCGTGGGGCCACCAGTTTCGCCTTGTCTTCCGCTGGGAGGAGCAGCTCCGCCAGGTGAAATCTTTGACAGAGGCGACCAGGATACTGGGCCTGGAAGGAGACACCCAGGGCCCAGACCTGAAGCTGGGGCCAGCCGATGGGACTCGCCCCGCATTGGCGGAGGAAGGAGAGACGGAGGAAACAGCGGCGCCCTACTGTGTCGGGGACAGATCTCGGAGCGTCAATCGGCAGTGAGCAGTGTGGCAGCTGGGACGAGTACCTAGGCGATGGGAGGCGAGGAGCTACTGGTCGGCTGTGGGTCGCTTGTTGCGGGACTTGGGCCCTTATAACGAGGCCTGGGCGGCGGAGTCAATAGACTTGGTGAATTAATCTGTGTGGTTCTACAGCCCTGCTGTGACTTTTTCCTCTTCGTGATGTGTGTGAGAGGACTTCTTTGTTTTGAGCACCTGTTGTGCGTTATGGTTATATGTTGGTATGCTTCCCTGCGAGTCTGGCGCTTATGGGTTACAGCGATGGGGCCGTGCGACCTGGAGTGGCTGAGGTGCTGCTCTGGGCCTTGGCCGCTCCGTGGATCTCCTTCCCCCCTCAGCAATTTTGTTCCCTGAGATGTATGACAGTTAAATGCTTAAGTTTGAATGTCTGTGGGCTTAACAGCCCGACCAAGCGGCTGGCGATATTGTCGAGGGTAGAGAAATCCGGGAGTCATATCTGTTTATTATAGGAGACACACCTGCTGCACAAGGACACATTTTGCATGCGCTCGCGGTGGTTCCCTAGACAACTCTGGTCTTCGGCAGCCACGAAGCATGCTGGGGTGGCAATATTGCTTTCACAAACCTTTCCTGGGGAAATAGTTGGGAAGGTATACAAGGTGCAAGGCAGGTTTCTGGCTATTAGAGTAAGACTTGGGCCGCTCTTCTTCACTGTTGCCTCTCTCTATGCCCCGAATACCCAGCAGGAGGCCTTCCTGAGACAGGTGGTTTCCCCGACCCTCAGCTCTCCGGACTGTGCCATTTTAGTAGGTGGAGATTTTAATCTGGTCTGGACAATGAGCTTGACCGCTCGGGCCAACGCTTTGGGCAGGCGGGGGCGATTTCTGAGGCGGGACATCAGTGGCTGGCTGAATGTGGATTGGAGGATGTATGGAGGAAGTTACATCCTACGCTCCGAGATTACTCCTTCTTCTTGGCAGCGTCCAGGACTTATGCACGGCTTGATCTTTTCCTGGCTTCACACGAGTTTATGCCCCGAGTCAGGGAGGCCACGATTGAGCCTAGGGCCTTGACCGATCATGCCCCGGTTACTGTAGAGCTTGCCATGGACATGGGCCGGGTGGGTACCCCGAATTGGCGCTTTAGGGATTCCTTGCTCCAGAGTGGGACATTGGTGGAGTGGTTCCGGCACGCGATCTTAGACTACATTAGCTTCAATGACGATGGCAGCACGTCTTTGGAGACTGTGTGGGAGGCTCTAAAAGCTGTGATACGGGGCGAGGTAATGGCACTGTCTGCAAGAGACAATAAGGCAAGGAGGGAGATAAGGGAGAAGTTGGAGCAGAGAGTGGCTGTACTGGAGCGCTCCCATAAATCCACCGGCGCACCTAGAATTTGGCGAGAATTAGAGAAAGTGAGGCAGCAGTTGAAACGACTGGATTGGGATAGGGCGGAGTATGTGGTAGTGCGACTTAAGCACAAATACTATATTGGGAGCAACAGATGCGGAAAGCTCTTGGCGCATCGGCTACGAGCGCAACGAGCGGCGTCGGCGATAAAACTAATCCGTTCCCCTTCTGGAGGGGAGGCACACACGAGCGACCAGATCGCAGAAGCTTTTGCGGAGTTCTACCGGGGGTTGTATGCGGCGGATGGGCGGGACGATGCGGGCCTGGATTCCTATCTAGAGAACATAGCAGTCACCCCTCTTGGGGAGAGGGAGGCATCCCTGTTGGACCATCTGATAAGAGCAGAGGAGGTTATATCAGCAATCTCACGTCTAAAGGTTGGGAAGTCCCCTGGTCCTGACGGGTTCACGGCATTGTTTTGTAAGGCCTTCTGCGTGGAGCTCGCCCCGCTCCTTGTGCGGCTTTTTAATTCCTTCCAGACGGCGGGTGCCCTGACGCCTAGTATGTTGGACGCTACCATTGCTGTTATACATAAGCCGGGCAAAGACCCAGAAGAGTGCTCTTCATATAGGCCGATTTTGCTCCTGAATATTGATGCCAAGCTGTTCACCGGGATTCTTGCGTGTCGCCTCAATCCTTATATGCCGGGTCTTATCGATCCGGATCAGTCTGTTTTTATCCCAAACCGACAATGTGGCGACAACACGAAGTGGCTTCTGCATTTGTTAGATAAAATAGATCGATCTCATAGGGAAGCGCTCTTCTTATCTATAGACGCCGAAAAGGCGTTTGACAGGGTTCATTAGCCATACCTCTTTCAGGTGCTGGAGCGTTTTGGTCTGGGCCCTGGGTGTAGGTCCTGGATCCGATGTGCCTATCGGTCCCCTAGGGCTGCGGTTCGAGTTAATGGCGTGCTCTCCCTGCCGTTCCCGGTTGGGCGTGGGACTAGACAGGGATGCCTGCTCTCTCCCCTTTTGTTTGCACTATATATGGAGCCTCTTGCGCAGTGTCTGCGGGACAGTACTTTGGTTTCCGGTGTGAAATTCGGTGGGACCACCATCTCATTACCCTCTATGCAGATGATGTGATCCTTACAATTGCGGAGCCCAGGACCTCGTTGCCCGCGCTTATGGAGATACTAGCTGAGTTTAGCCAGGTTTCGGGATTTAAGGTGAACATGCAGAAATCCCAGATCCTTAGTCTGTCAGTAAATCCGGAGCATGAACAAGAACTGAGAGCTAGATACCCCTTCTAGTGGTCGTCTTTGCGTCTCTCCTATTTGGGGATCGAGCTGGCGACGTCTGCTGCGAAGACAGCGAGCCTGAATTATACGAAGTTGGTTCGCGAGATACAGCGAGACCTGGGGCTGTGGGGGAGACACAAGCTGTCTTGGCTAGGCAGGGTGGCGGCGGTCAAGATGACTATCTTACCGCGCATACTATATGTGTTTCAGGTGCTTTCACTGACCCCGCCCCCTCGGACGATCGCCACTCTTCAATCGGCAGTTCTGAGGTTTATTTGGGTGGGTCAACCTGCGTGTCTCCCGCGGCAGGTTTTATATCGTCCTAAGAGTGGAGGGGGCTGGCGATTCCGTGTTTCTTGCGATATTTCCAGGCAACGCAGCTGCGCTTTCTTTTAGAGTGGAGTCGCCCGCTCACGGAGAAACATTGGTGCTTTATGGACCAAGCGGTAGCGGGTTCCCATATTTGGAAGGAGCCTTGGCTCCGACGTCGGCACAGGGCAGGAGGACTTTATCCTTCTCCGGTCACGGGAGCAACAATGCGAATATGGGACGCCGTGGCCTGTCGCGCGGGGCTGACGTCGTTTCCCTCCCCGATGACTCCCATAGGTGCGAATCCTGACTTTGAGCCTGGACTCAATTTAGGGGGCTTGCGACGCTGGTACGAGGGGGCTGTAAGAGAGTGGGAAGCCTCTTTGATGAACAGGAGGTTCTGTCCTTTAATCAGATTTAGGAGATGTATGGCTTGCTGGAGGCAGATAGGCTGATGTATTATCAGATCCGGCACTGGGCCCTCCTGCCGGCTAATAGAGCATTAATAGATAGGCCCCTTACACCATTTGAGAAATGGTTGTTGCTAAAGAGGGACGATAAGGGTGTCATTTCGGAACTTTATCGACTCCTACAGGGGGAGAAGCGTCCGCCCAAGTCTAGGGGACAGCTGAGGTGGGAGAGGGAACTTACAGATGAGGAGTGGGACAGTATATTCTATAGAACACACCACACAGCCTATAATGCAGCAGGAACGGAGACAGCATATAAAGTGGCCTCCTACTGGTATTACACTCCAGAGCGTATCCACGCATGGAATCCTACTAAGTTGGACCCGTGTTGGAGGGGATGCGGAGCAGTAGGCACCCTGGTGCACTTGCTCTTGCACTGTCCCAAGTTGCACCGTTACTGGGGAAGCATACTAGATGATATAGATACAGCGTTTCACACTGAGATCCCAAGGTTCTTACTTTTCCTTTGAGATCGTTAAAGGGGAGGCAGATGGCCCTGGCGCTTAATGCTGCATTGCAGCAGATTCTAGCTCTCTGGGGTACGGACAGGGTCCCGACGCGGGTGGCATGGCTCCAGAAGCTGTGGTTTATCCTTGCTATGGAGAAACTCACTCTGGCCTCCCAGCAGCGAAAGGGGGATTTGAGTGTGGTATGGAAGCCGTTCCTTCAGATCCTATCCTCAGAATTTACTGAGTTGACATGCCCGGCCTATCTGAGAGTCTTGCGATTGACTTGAACTTGGGTAAGAGCGCTGCGAGGAGAGACTTAGGAGGGCTCGAGTTGGATGGGGGAAGGGGTAGAAGAGTGGAGAGTTAGTGAGATGACTTGGACTCTGGAGGGGAAGCATTGTTAGTATGTTTTACTTATATGTTTGGGTGGTTCGTATTTTTGGGACTCGCAACCTGACAGTCTATTGGACGCTGACAGCCTACTCTTTGGATCATAGAATGGGGGTTGGCAGATGGGCCCCTTTGGAGCGATCCTGGGGTTAATGAGAGGAACCTCTGTCGATGGGGTTGGGGTCTTTGCTGGAGCGATATACTTTATCTATTGTCTTGAGATGTGTTGTATTTTGTATGTTTACACTTTTAAAATAATAAACAGATTTGATCCATAAAATCTGCATGCCTTACCTATAGAGTGATACATCTTACAACTTGTAGATACTTCACCTAAAAGCTATGCGACTCTGGAGGACAAAGAAAAGTAAGATTCAAAAGTAAAAGACCCTCTTGCATTCCCAAGTATCAAGAAGAAATGCATCCGGTGTAGAACTCTCTCAGGTACTGCACCCATAATTTGGAATCACTCTCATGTACACATATGTCACGCCCCTCATTCTCTGACTTTATATACATACTTTACACTACAGCATTGTGTGTGACAGCCACACTACCTTTCCCAATTAGTTGCACTCAATCTCAAGGCTAAACTCATTTAAGATTGCCCCCAAGGAATATCTCATCTCACAAGAATGGTTATAAATATACACTCCACACACTCATGTTCTATCACTGTCTTCGCTGTATGATATGTTTGTAAAGTTGTGTTTTGTTCCACCATCATCAGCTATTAAACCACCCATCCAGTCCCTACACAATCTAAACAGTTATTGCGGATCGGGCTGGACCTGGTAACTCAAATGTTTTAGAGTTTGTATCAAAGCCTGAAGTCACATCTTTTTTACTTACTTGGTTTTATTGTTCAAAGTTTTTTTATTTTAGCGTGATTTTCATTAACCAAACAACAAGCTTCTGACTATATATTTGTACCCACCAAGAACTGATTATGGTCTACGTACTGTTTGACAATGTTCTTTTCTTTAAAACTTTGGCAGATTTTAATAAACTAAAACTGACTGCACGCCCTACCCCTGGCGCTTTTGAGTACACAAATGAAAGCCTAAAAAATTATAGCCATTTGAGCACTATTGAAAATTTGTAGGGACTCTGATTGTTATAGTTCGATTGGTAGTGTGTTCCATCGGTGAGGGCATTGGAAAAGAAAGTCTTACCCTATTTGGGTCCTGATTTTGATTGCTATGGAGCGAAGGTTGTATACTTATTGCACCTGCTGAAATTTTATGATCCAATAAATTACACTTATTCTATGTTTTTAGGAAAAGGATGCTCATTTTGGTGCTTAATGCACCAAAATCCATGTCACAGTAAACGCCTTACTCTTTTCACCTTTTAAATAGCAGCAAGTTTGACCTACTGAAATTTGACAACGGGTACAGACTTTATCACACCTGGTAATTACTGAGTGCAGTTAACTCTGAGAAGTAGACATGTCTGACCCCTACACAGGTCCACTCATATTCAAGACCTCAAAGGTTAGGTTGCAATGACGGGTTATCAGAATATCTTAGTAAGTGATTTCCAGGTTTCTTTCAGGGACAGAAAGATGAATGTTCTCAATTAAGCACCTGGAGGGGTGGGGGGTTGGAGGTTTCCTACAAAGATTAGAATCCAGTGTGAATTGGAAATACAAATTAATAATATATTACACTGCATATTAAATTTGGCCAAATGGCTTCAAAGCTGCTCCTAATAGCTTGGGGCTAGACGGGATTTCAGGGACCCATTACTGGTGCGACTCAATATCACTGGCACTCCACTTCGAGCGTGTCATTTTATAATTTTAGGATGCTCATTAAGGAACTCACCAAAATGATTTTTTGTGTTGTGTGGAAGACAGGAAACCCCTGACATGTGAACTGATGGGCGCAATTAAAGAAAAGTCCCCACAGGTGACATTGGTGTTTACCATTAGTATTAAAATATAACCCATTTGCAGAAGAAGAATGTCTGGTGATAAAAACTGTTCTTACTGACAAATCACTGGTAGTACATTTACTCCCATGGTAAGTGCATTATGTGTAATGGCAGAGATTCAGTTGGATTTCTTTTGGGCTAATGGTAGAAATCATTCACTAAGATTTGGAAGGAATTCCACTTTTTTCAAAGTCTAGGTAGCGCCATGCCTAAAATTGTGGAAGTAACTAAGGGCCAGATGTAGCAAAGGTTTTTACCCATTCTGTGTCTATGGGAAAAAGTGTTTGTACATATGGCCCTAAATTCCACAACAAAAAAACAAGGAAGTCAGTAGATGAGTGAGGTGAATCTTGGTTACTTATACTTTTTTAATTCTGGGTGTAAAACAGTGGGCAGAGCAGCCAGACGAATTCTTAGATATTTTTACACGAAGCGGAGGGACAGGGAGACATCCTTGAAAAGAAGTCTCGACTTACACCTGTTTAAGAATACTTGTAAGCCACCAAACCAAAAGGACATTTTTTCATTTACAATGCAACCTATGAAAGACTTTGACCGCCTTTTAATTAATACACTTGGAGTTACTGGTTTCGAAAAGGCTTACCTGCCGCATTATTGATCATGTTATTACTGTTGCAACTCCTGCTGCCCTTGAGACGCACAAGTCCCACGTGCCACAGTTTCTGCAGCTTCTTGAAATAATGCCAGTAGCATGCAATGATCTGAGAGGCTCTGAAACTCTTAACCTTTCGAGAATTGAGGCATCAGCCAAAACACACTGCTCCGTTTCTTTAGAATTCGGTGAACCTAAAGGCAATACAGTATGAGATTTAGCCGAAGTGCTTAAGCCCCCTGCACTCTGTATGAGACAGCCACTCGCAATGTTGGCATCAGGACTGGGGCCTGAACCACTCAGCGCTTTGGCCCTTACCATACAGTACTAAAAAGCCGCGCCAGCTCCCCGTCTGCTAATCTTTGAGAGCCATGTTTTTTGGCGACATGTGAATGGAATTCTTAATGTATTGTCATCTATATGAGTGAAAACGTGATATTGCGTTTTGTCGTCATTCAAATTGTTATATATTAGATATAATCACTGCCTGAAACATCAGTTATGGTCTTGAAGCGCCGGCTAGTCGATGTATTGAAGCACTATTGAAAGATGTTGTTAAGCGTGATCTTTTAATTCATTTTTCCATTGTGTCAAGCTTTCAAGTTAACCTTGCAGTACACGTCTAAATTTTAGAAGGCTGAAGACTTACGTTGCTTCTTTTCACCTTTTTGAATAGATTTTCATGCATGTGAAAGAAACAATGAGGTTTCTGATCCCGAAAGTGCCCTTAGGGCATCTCGAGGCCACGCCAATGCGTCACTCATCAAACATTATGAGGCTGAACGTGATATCACTCCATCAACGCCATTTTGAGTCTGCTTTGCAATGGATCGGTGCTCACATTTTACTGCCACCTCATTTCCAAGGTCCATTTAAAGAACTGAGCTTCAAAAAGAAAGCCTTTTCTCATCCTATACACCTACGTCTGCCATGCTATTCCTCTATCAACGTTCTGCTGTAAAACACCAAATTAGCCGATGATTTATTTTCTTAGTGCATTACAATATATTTAGAAAATTATATTGCGGTGTACATAAGTAAAAGTGCAGGTCATGTCAAACGTTTAAAATAGCATAGAAGTAAAAAAAAAAATGACATTAACACGTGAAACACAGTGCCATAATAAAGAATCAGGCACGGGCAACCGGGAATATCAGGAAAAATGAAACATTTCCTTGAGGTTTACAAGGAAACAGCTTAGATTATTCATATTCCTCACAATCTAATGATAGAGGAGTCCGGTCCCAATGACTGACTGACATATGGTAAGTATATAGGGAATAAAGTACCCCCTCCCATACTCTATAAGTATATTGCAAGACACCCAGAAGTGTTAAAACCCTCTTGAATGTTGATGAGAAAGTCACAGCCTTTGCTCTACACCCTGTTATAGTTATAATTACAATAGTTATGGAGCAATGTAACTATATTCTGCAGTGTAAATTTAATGAGTCTGCCATTTTTTACCTTAAGTCTACCATTAAACCTTGCATGTTTCTTGAATGTTTTCCTCTCCTGCTTGAGTTGGATGTGAAAGATGCTCCACAGTACTATGTGCCCACCCCTTGCATTTAAATGTCTCCTTTTCTAAGGCCTCATTTCAGCCACAGTGGTAGATATTGTTTTATTTATCGAGCTGGCATACGAGTTGGCATACAAGCAATTTTTCCATGAAAAGGAAACTGTTTGCTACCATCTTGTTCATAATACATGGAGAGGCCGAGGGTTCAACACTTTTGCAAATGTGTCATGTGTGGTATAGCAATAATGCTATAGAAAGAGATTAAATAACCACTTGGAAAGATATAGGCTTGTTATAGGGAATCATGGGGTTGAGAAATATGTTGGTGATATTCTCAGAGCAGTGAACACCATAGTCTGTGTATCAACTATAGAGAAGCCCAGCAGAACCAGTAGACCGACAAAGAAACAGACAAATACATTAACAATCTCTTTATGCATCCACTCAGGAAGCAGTAACTGTGAGCTGAGCTGTCTGGCTGATGGACACCATTTCTACTATAACTTTGGGCGAGTTCTGGATGGAACACGTTGCCAAGAAGATCCCAAAGGCATCTGCATCAACGGTCACTGCCTAGTAAGTCTACTGACATAACCACTGAAAGTACTACTAGATCAGGGTGTGGAGACGGGGTGCTCAAGTCTCTTAGATGCAATGACTGGCAACACAGTGGCATTACTTGTATCAACTTACAGAATAATAATAATAATAATAATAATAATAATAATAATAATAATAATATCACTGCATTTACAGAATGTTGGGAGTTGGCATTTCTAAAACCTTTCAGACAACAAATGGTGCCAAACGCTTGCTGCCCAATCCCTTATCGTAACAGAGATATGCATAAGTTATTTGTAGTTATGATGGACAGAAGCTTTTTTACACCCTTTTTGACATACTTTACTTGCTTATTTGCCTTTTTATGCAGCAGTTGTTTTTTTACTTGTAAATGTAAGTTAAAAGTTTGCTTTACCTTTCTTTGAAAGTGGGATTATTGCAGATTGTTAGTTGTATTTGTAGGTGTGAATATTTGTGCACATGGGGGAGTGACTGTATGTGTGTCTGCATGTGCATATTTGTGTTTAGTAGGTGTCACACTGAATTGATGGGCTGAGTGGAAGTTATAGTAGACTTAGAGCCTCATTATAAGACTGGCGGGCCGACTGGCGGCCCACCAGCCTTGATGGCGGAGACCGGCGTAGAGTTGGCGGTCTCCCCCCAGCACAATTACAATGTTTCTACTGGGCTGACTGGGAGAAACCTCCATATTAGGAAGTTTCTGCTGGTCAGCCTAGTGGAAACATTACAGCATCATTGGCCTTGGCTTCACATAGGGCCGAGGCCAATGCCGTCGCAGAGAGTGCCCCCAGTACCCTCAGGATGTGCACTGTCTGCCGTAGCAGCCTATTGCACACTCCAAGGGTGCTGGAAGGTGGGCCCCTGCACTGCTGATGACATGGTCATGGGCAGTGCAGGGGGCCCCCATGTATCCCTCAGCACTGCCTTTCCACCAGCCTTTTCATAGCGGAGACTCCACCATGAAAAGGCTGGTGGAAAGGGGACTCGTGATCAGCACAGCGGTGCTGAACTCAGCACTGCTGTGGCTGATCATGACTCCGACTGCCATCACACCACCACCATCACACCACTATGATCCTGGCGGTGGCAGTGGTCCAACCACTAGGGTTCTAATCTAGCAGTCGGACCACCAGGAGTGCAGCGGTCCAACCACTACCGCAGGTTTGGCAGTCCTCGGACTGCCAAACTCCTAATAGAGCCCTTGGTCCACTGCTGATTGGACTAGAGCTTCTCCTAAAGGGAGCAATAATTCACCAGCAGGTAGTCAGCCACATTTATTCTTGCACCATGGCCGAGCGACTATGGTACATAGGTTCCCCTACATAAATTTGGCATGGCCTAACTCCTGACATGCCATTATTTCTACCGCTGGTAAGGAACATTTCAGAACATTTTATGTACTAAGGTTGAATCTTGAGCAATGCAGCCCCCTTTCATCATCTCTCCTGATTTTGTACACAATATTGAATCAATTGTGAATCATTCTCACCGCATTCCAGTGCTTCCCATGAGCCCAGTTCATACATGCAGATTTTCTTCATTGTATTTCCTGGCAATTCCTTCAAATCCAACATAATTTACTCTTTTAACTCTAATCCTGACATTTTAATGGTGAATGTTAAATAGTAGAATTGCCAAATGTTGATATTTTGGTGTAAAGGGCAGGGAAGTAAAGAAACACGTGCAACCAGATTATGGTTATATCACCCTGGTCAGCCCCAACTCGCAGTGACTAGCGCTCAGCTGGACTAATTTTCATCAGCCTTTTAGAACATTTCCCAGATCCTCCATAAGGGAACTTTATAGTAAAGGTCTACATACAGCAAGCCTCACTAAAGCATTCCTTACCTATAGATACTAGAAGGCCATGACAATGGTTGAATGGGTGATGCATTGAGCATGAATGCACTGGCCGTGCTTAGTTTGAAAAATAATAAGTGCTGGGGCCTAAACGTTTTGCTCAGAAGCCCACAGCCAGTACTGCTGTACGTCAGGGATATTTTAAGGATTTTGGGGTTCCTGGGCCAAACTTATTTTGAGTGGCCCAGTGCGTAACAGCTTTGAATTTATGATCCAGTTTCAGGTCTTCACTGCCCCTTTTGGCCAGGTTACTCTGGTCCAAATTCTAAATATGTTTAATCTTATAATCCGGGTAATGATGTGTGGTTTTAATATTGTAACTCAGCAGCAACTCACTAATATTATTGCAAATAATCTCTGTGACAACCTCTCATTTCTCATATGCAAGACCCTGTTTTCATCTAAAAGAATCTTTATTTATGGATGTTGCATGGTGTTGAAAAACATAAACACACCATTTCAATGCAAAATGTCTGTAATAGCCCCCCACCGATCACCACCAAAAAAAAATTAAAAGAAAATTGTATTTACAACAATCTGCTTAACAATTATTCCAGGTCCTCAGGGCAATACTCTACAGAGAGAGCTGGATCTATCAGGGGTTCTCTTGAAAGTCTGGGGCCCTGCGCTAGTACCCACTGCCCATGTGTTGAAACGTCTTAGGTCAGGGTTGTCGAATACCAAGGCTGTCAAATCTTCATTCCATGTCATGTTCCTTTCATTCACCATCCCACATACCCTGTCCCTTTATCTTATTCCTGCACGTTTTTCATCCCTTCTCCCTCCCTTTCTCACTGTTTTTCTATCATTCTCTTCCCTTTTCTGTGCAGCATTTTCCTCCTTTCTCTCAGCTCTTTTGGTCAAAGTCATGAATGAAAAATAAGTCCCAAAAAATGAATTAGATATGCCACCACTGGCCCAATTGAGCACTGTGCATTGGACGATTGAAGAGAAGAACAGTCAGGAGAATAGTGATACGAAGTGTCCATCTCAGCCATTCAGCGAGAATCAGAAAAGAGAAATTCAAGGTGGTGAGAGTTGGCAAAGGGAGTGGAACTGCAGACACAGGAGCTGGTAAGCAGCAGAGGGAGAAAGATGATATAAAGGAGAAATGAACATGGATGCTGAAATGGTGTTCTTCACCTGCTTATTCTTCTCTCTCATTAAGTCCACATTTGCAATTGGACTTCTGATGTTATCCCTCCTGTCACCAAGAATTCGTCCTGTGGCTTCGTGCATCATATAAAATGGCACTTATATATTAGTATATTAGCCGTTTAAATATTAAAACTTGTGAGGCAAATATTTCTCTGTATATTTTATCAGGCTTGATTACTGACATTGATCGGTTTTTTTACATTTGGTTTTGTAGACTTATTCGCAGAAAGGAGTACAACGCTACATTTACATTAATACTTTATTTTCGATTGAATTTCCAAATAGAACACAGCACATCGAGGATTAGGAGTTCCGGTGCTGTATTATCAATTAATACGTTGATGACCTTTGTTGTTTTGCACAAACTCAGTGGGTGACGGAATGCAACACAAGTGATCTGGAGGAAACCTCAAGGTCCTTTTTCCAGGCTGCACGTTGCTCCCTTCGCTGACAGATGCTGTTAGTGCCGCAAACAGGTGCTGGCAGCATTCAGGGCTCAGTAGGCCCTGCTCGGATGAGGGCCTTTGACCTGCAGGTTGGACGCGCTTCTCTGCAGCTGCCATATTAACCTGTTGAGTAATCTTTCCAGGGGAGTGGGGGAGCGGTAACACTGCTGAGGTTGTGATCCCCATAACTCAGTCAAGCTGTGCACCCTAAAGTCCCGATGACCCCCTGACCTTACTCGTCATCTTCTTCAAAACAAACACCATATCTCAGCATATTCATTAGGAATATCATTTACACCAGTAGGAGTCTGAATTTACAGCGTTTCAAGAATGTGTGAGAAGACGTGCTTGGGGGCTGAAGGTGGACTTTAACTGTTTACATTTTAAAATAAGTGCATCAGCAAATTTCTGCTTGCTTTCAGAGGCGAACATCTAAATACTGCTGAGGTCAGAAAGACGAACCTAAGTGCAAAATAATATTCATAGAAATGATGAATGTGAGACTACAATAATAACTTCTAGCAATGGTGCTAGGGGCCACGGTACACAACCACTAGTACCAATGCTCTGTTAAAAGATGTAGCAACGTTTGATAGGACTGTGTACAGTACGAAAAAATACTTTCGCAATCTTTACTGACTGGAAAATACAAGAGCAGACCTGATTAGGAAACAAATAGTAGAAGCACAGGACTGTGCAAGGGGCGAGAGAGGAGATAAGTCCACAAGTGCACATAGCTGTGGATCTTGCACATACCAGGAAAATGTATCTTCAAAACAAAAATTAATCATGGTTTTAACAGGGATCACAGGGTTTGAAAACATATAGTCGTGTGCTAAAGATACAAGCGGCATGTGGTAGAGAAAAGTAAAGCTCACACAAGGTGCGGATTTCAGTGGGGACATAGAATATATTAAAAGGATAAGGTGTGACTAAAATGTGCCTGTGTTTGACATCTTGGTGTATGGCTTTTTACTTACTTCTGCCCACTTTGTATTTCTGGCCTACAAAGAGCTTTAGCGGACTCCCCAGTCTCGTGAAGTAAAAAATATAATAATAATATAATCAAATGCACATACACAGAAGTGCTTTAGTTCAGACCTCGTCATCCATTTGTCTGATTAATCAATCAATCAGGAGATTTGTAGAGCGCTTCTTGTCATCCGTGAGGGTATCTAGGCCCTGGCAGGGTCCAGTTGATTATCCGAATAGCCAGGTCATCAGGGACTTTCAAAATTCTGGAAGCTGAAAGGGGAAGGCAGACTTTTTGTATTCGTCCGTTGAAGAAAGAGGAGATCCATTGGAGAGTGGCTCCTTGGATGTATATGTTGTGCAGCCTTGCGATGAGTGTGTGGTGGGAGATCATATTGAAGACTGCCGAGAGGTCTAGGAGGACCAGAGCCGCAATCTCTCCTCAGTTGAGTATGGCTCGGATGTCGTCGGTAGCCACAATGAGGGCTGTCTCGGTGCTGTGGTTGCTGAAGAATCCAGATTGGGAGGAGTCGAGTAGGAGGTTCCATTACAGGTGTGAGGAGATTTTTTTGGTTGATGATTTTTTATAATACTGGGAATGGGAGCATGCAGATCGGTTGGTAGTTGTTGAGTTCGCTGAGGTCTGCTGATAGTTTCTTCAGTATCGTGTTGAATTTTGCCTGTTTCCAGCCCTCAGGGAAAGTTGCCGTGACAATTGAGGAGTTGAACAAGGTGGTGAGTACATAGATGATTCTGGCTTCACCTAGGTTGAAAATGTGGTGAGGACTGGGTCGTTTGGAGCCCCTGAGTGGACAGAGCTCATGATGGAGGCGGTGTTGTGTGAAGGGAGCTGACTATATTCGATGTTGGCAATCTTGTCATGGAAGAAGTTTGCAAGGTTATTGTAGAGTTCCTGTGAGGGGTAATGTTGTCTGTTGCAGCTGAGGGGTTAGCAAATTCTTTGAAAATGTTGAGTTCTTTGCTGTTTTTGGAGCTTGATTCGATGCATGAGGCTAAGGCCTTTTTCTTTGATTCTCTCAACAGTCTGTTGTAGAGGTTGAGGTTTGTCATGAAGGCTGTCAATCATGTCCTTGCTGGTGGACATCTCCTTTACAGTTGTTTACAGTGTTGTTTAATGATTTTGAGTTCTTCAGTGTACCAACTAGCCTTCGTCGTGGACCTTCAGTGTGTATTGTTGCCAATGAGAGTGACACAGTTGGCGTAGTTGGTGATCCAATTGTTGAAGATTCTGACGTTCTTTTTAAGGTTGTTGGAGGAGATGGTGTGGGTCATGTTGAGGGCATTGATCCATGTGTCCTTTGATATGTTGCTCCAGCTGCGGTGGAAGGCATTGGGCAGACTGGAGACAGAGGTCCAGGAGCTGGTGATATTGAAGTGGGCGATAGAGGGGTTGGTCCAGGTGAGCTCTGTGGTGTGGCTGTAAATGGTGCAGTCTCTGGAGGTGAAGATGGGGTCTAGCATGTGGCCTGCGGTGCGCATGGGGTAGTGAATAAGTTGGGTGAGTCCAATGTTGTTCATGCTGTTAAGGAGGTTGGTAGTATTGATTTCATTATGGTTGTCAAGATAGAAGTTGAGGTCGCTGAGGAAAATGTAGTTCTTAGAATCTATGGCGAGGGAGGCGATGGAAAGGCGATGGTCCTGGTGGACTGTTGGAGAAGGTGCTACTGATGAAAGTTTTTCTGTCTGTTTGGAGTCGGAAATTGAGGTGTTCCATGGTTGGGGTGATGTTGTCATTTGTGGTGGTGCATTGGATGAATTCCTTGTGTATATCAGCAATTCCTCTGCCAGGCTTGTTCATGTGGTCACAGTGGGTGATCTTGTATCCTCTGGCTATTGTGGTGGCAGTGTCAGGCACAGAAGT
Source organism: Pleurodeles waltl (assembly GCF_031143425.1). Lineage (NCBI taxonomy): Eukaryota > Metazoa > Chordata > Amphibia > Caudata > Salamandridae > Pleurodeles > Pleurodeles waltl. The sequence continues at coordinate 406,389,765 of NC_090440.1, forward strand.
GGGATTGAGCTAGATCTGAGTGAGGAAGAGGACATCAGGTGTGAGGGTGGAGGTGAAGTCCCAAATCTCAAGGTGTTTGCATAGTCAACGTGTATTGAGAAGGGCATATGTAAGTTGGTGTTTTTGTTCACGTAGTGTCTGGGGCGTTTTCAGGATGGGGCTGGCCAGTGGGCTAGTGTGTGTGCAGTGGCACGTGAGGTGGCAGTGGGTGCAGGGGAAAGAGCCTATAGTGGAGGGTGGGACAGTGTGGTGGCAGTGTTTGTTACAGCATCGAGAGTGTAGAGCTCAGAGATGGTGTATCTGAGGATGGCAGGAGGGCCAGGGGTTGTGACGGTTGGCACGGTCCATGCGTAGATGGATGCAGACAGACCTGCCTTAGGTGCGCCAGTGGTGCGGTTGCACTGTGGTCTGTATTAAGTATCGTCCCGGGGTGGGCGGGGCTTCTGTTGGTGGGGAGAACGGTGAGCAGGAAAACCCAGGTGGGAAAACTCACTTGGTCAAATGGCAGCAACTGGGCCAGGCTGGAACAAGTAGAAGCTGGAGGCCACAGGCAAGTGGCAGGCTAGGTGCCCAGGTGCCTACGTTCATGTGTCATTCACATTTTGCTTCAGCTCAACAGAGAGGCTAAGGATTTAGCCACTTCTGCTATTGGATGCCTAGTATTTTGAGTGGCAACATCTTTCCTGATCATGATTGAACCTTCACTTAAAAAGTGCACATCAAAGCCAGGGCTGTTGAACTAACACTTTACTTTGCCAAGGCCTTTTTACTATTGATTTATTATACTTTAGTATATGTTTTTCAATCATCCTTGTGTGCTTCAACTATATATATTCACCTTACAGTAATCCAAAGGTGATTGTATCTTTTATTTGCACCAGTAAGAATCATATTGTCCTGTGATGCATATTAAAACTAAAAATCATTTCTATACCCACACTTTTCTATAAAAATTATATACCATGCTCTATTTAAAGAATATTCAATCATATGGCTTATTTTATTTTTGTGGCATATGCTTGCAATAAAACATATAATAGAAAAAAATCACCACTTTGCCAAGGCCAGGCCTACTTGCTTTGCCACTGCTTGTTAGCGATTAGTAATGTGATATTTTGTGATTTTACCGATGTGACGAGTGAGGTAAATAATAATGTCATATGTGTTGTCACTTGGTGGTGCCATTTGCGAGTCTTTGTACAATTGTGTGTATGTGTTATTACAATAGAAGGGCCTGTGATCAATTTATTTATTTATTATCTCTGCATTTATTTGCAAAATGTTGTAAATAGTAAAATGCCAAGTATTAGGTCACAGGCATTTAGAATGGTTACAGAATGTTTTCATTACAAAAAGGCTCCTTGAAATTATCCTTAGCTTGAACAATTTTTTACCTGTATATTGTGGACGTTTAGATTTACTATTTAAGATTCCAGACCTAAAAAAATATGGAAGACGCAAAATCAAAAATTTACTCTGAAATGCTCTGGAATGATTTAAATTATGGTATCCTTCTGGCATGCTGCAAACCAGTCTGCATATATTATAATATGTATGACTACCAAAGACACAATACCGACAGGTTGTCTCCCATCAACACCTGGCATTTTGGATGTGACCATTCGTTGAATGTTAAAGGGTAATGAACCCCTGCTTTAAGTTCACTGTAGCTCTTACACATGTATTAATACATAGAAAATGGTCATGTCTCACAAGACGGCAAGCAGTCAGATTTCTAATGTGACAGCCTTGGAAAACCTGAAGAACCCACAGGACATCACCGTTATTACCCCTAATTCATGACACGCGCATCCTCCACACTGCTCCACTTCACCACTGGATCTGACACACAGGAAATCACCTGCCTAAACTGATACGCACCAGGTTATCCCAGGGACATCTTAAAGACTCTGGGGTCTTGGGCCAACCATATTTTGGAGTCCCCAGTTCGGAAAAACTTTGAATTTATGGTCCAATTTCAGCTCTTTCATACCCTTTTTGATCCAAATTATAAATGTCTTTATATCTGTGTGTTTTCAATATTGTCACACAGCATCAGTTCACTAATAATATTGCAGATAGTATCTGTAACCCCATCCCATTTCTCCTATATGAGGTGCTGTTTTGCTCTAAAAGAAACTTTTTAGGTCGAGCGCGCAAGCGTTTCCGACCTGTTGTCTTTCTGTTGGACTTTTAACCACGCCATGTCACGCTTATAACTTTCATTTATTCGTGGGCTTGCCTTTTCAAATTCCCTTGATTTCATTTCTGAAAGACATGCATACATCATACCTTTTCCGGTGTTAGGTCCTCCTCGAGAGCACCCGCCAATTACTGAAAACATACGCAGTTGCATGGTTTCTGCATGGTTTCTGGACTACTTTTTATTTTTATTTCTTACACAGCACAATCTCGCTCTGCAGTAATCGAGCGCTTTGCATTGCTGCCAGTCTATTGTTTATCCAAGCACTCCTTGGCGAATTCAAGGTTTTACACAGCGCAATTGCGCTCAGCAGTATTGGAGCGATTTTTCTCTCTTTCTTTCAACTGTCCGTACTAACATCTTGTGGGCATACTTATAGAAGGTATTTGTTGAAATGCTTACCGTCATTATTTGAGCATTTTCGGTTTTGTCACTGCATGGACATGTAACTGCGTTTTCTTTTTTCTGTCTCTTTCTTTGTTCGTTTTAGACATTGGGGGCACATTTGCATGGGGTATGCGTAGGAATGGCACCGGTTTTTGCACGTTTCGGTGTTTGAAGACACGCAGTACGTGCCATGGTCTAGTTGTTGTACGGGTATTTCAGCCCATCGTCGATTTTAGAACACTTTCACGCTACGCAGTGGCTTTAAAATCAGGGCGCTGTTAAACATGGCGGCAGGCGGCCATGTACTGTTTGGGAATGCATTTGTGGGAGTGGTTTCCACGTCTATTCAGGTAAGTTCCATGAGATTCTCTTTCCTGTTGTGATTTGCACCTTTTTCCGTTTTTGACAGTGATCGGCGTTCTCACTCTGCTTTTATTTAATTCTATGTCAGGACCGGAGGCTTCGGATTATGCTTCTCTTTCTTTACTGATCAAAACACAGCAGCCAAAGAGTTAACAACATTAAACTACAAATCCCATCAACCTTAGTAGTCCATAGTGTCCAATCCCAGGGAATCCCCAACTATAAGAGTCTCCATGACAACAGCTCCTCCTCTTTCTTTGCTGCTGCGCAGCCGAAGTTAAGTCCCCTCGATTCTTCCATCGTTGTGTATGAGATAAGTACTTTTTTGTGTGCAGTTTTATTGATTTCTGGGTCCCGTGGAGTGGGAGCAGGGCGAGCGGCACTCGATAGGCGGGAGACGAACCTTCAGTCTTCCCGTTACCTTCCTAACTGTGCGCGCGTTGGGAACGATCTTCTGTTCGTTCCCGATCGCGCTGTAAGTGGAATCGGCTCCCCGCCCGTGACACAGCTTAGAAAAATAAAGTTGCTGTGCTCGCCGGGCGGGAGTAATTGATTTTACTCGGTCTCCGAGGGAGACCAAGCGAGTGCTGCATCAGAGAACAGTCTACTCTCTATTTCTACTCTCCTTGTGGTCGCGCATGCGCGGAGCCGGGGATTCCGTTTTTCCATCGGAATCTCCGTCTCGACAGCACGCGAAGCGCACGTACAGTTATTTTCTGCCCTAAAGAACGCCCGACGGGGTAAATAAACGGTGCAGGCCTCGCCTAGGAGGCTATTGCAGGTGCTCCCTCCACATTACTGCAGACCCCAAAACAAATTTGCACTGGGTGCATAAATTGATTCACTCTTTATCAAAGAGTAGTTTACCTGCTGGGGCTGCCTCCCCCCTTGAACTTCATCTGTATCCTGCCATGGCTTATTTTCCTGGGGAGGATGAGTATTATCAAGAGTAAGTGGAAGGTCCCTTCCCTGAACAGATGTAGGAGAAATTGGTGCAAGCCCTGGGCCACCATGTTCAAGATTCTGTTAGCCAGGCGTTAATAAAAGCACTTAAACCATTTACCAGACCTCTGGTCAGATATGGACAGAGAGAATTAATGGGGCTGCCACCTTCTGGGTCACGAAATAAAGAATTTCACTCCAGAGATCCTGGTTTTATTAATATGGGACAGAAAAGCCCTTTATCTTCAGGAGAGATCCTCTCCCAAATGGCCTCGGCCGTACTCAACGACCATGAATACAGCTCGGATCTTCCTCCTTCTGAGGGTCTTCCTACCCCTTCTGCAGTGCATAAGGATCTTTCTCAATCATCCGACTCTCAATCGGATTCTGATGTTTCAGAACCTAAACCTTCAGGCAAGCGCAAACGGAAATCTAGACGCTACACCTGTGAAGAGATATCTCTTCAGGGAAATTTGCTTTTTGACCCAGAGAACATCATTCATCCCAGGTCAACGGAATGTGTCCCTTGCAATGAAGTAGCCCATTATGTTCAGGAAAGACTTCGCAAGGGCTTTGATAAGGATGTTGGTAGCATTCTTAGGTCGGAATGCCCCCGCCCCTCTCTGGTGGGTAAGGCGGCGGACACCCCAGAACTCGACCCCAGCGTGGCTACTTTTCTAAAGAAATTTACTAAAGACCCTAAGAAAGGTCTGGATTGTGCCTGGAGGGGATGCCAAGACAAATTGCTGGATTTGTCGGGTCCCATTACTAAGATTTTAGATTTAGCTGTTCAAGCAAAAGAAGACAACTCGATCTTAGATCCTCAAGCTGTTCTAGAATGGGCCCAAAGAGCCATCTGCCTTTTAGGCAACGCAAATTGCGCCATGTCCTACGAACGTAGGAAATCGTTCCTCATGCGGATAGACCCTAAATTAGCCGAGTTGGCACCCACGGAACCAGGCCCCCTAGGTAATGGCCTTCTATTTGGAGAGAAATTTGTGAAAGACTTGGGCAAATACGTCTCCACCTTTACAGCCCTCGACAAAGCCCAATCCTCCATGAAACGAATGTTCACAGGTGGCCTTTTTACCAGGGCCGGGCGCTATAGAGGTCGAGTGCCAGGCCGTGGTTTCCAGCAGACCTCTTCCGGCTATGCTCCTAGAGGTCAAGGATACTACCAACCTACAGGTTTCTACCCTTCCAGAGGCCGCCGAGGTCGTGTACGTGGCTTCAGAAACAGAGGTTCAGATCGAGCCCAAGATTCCTCCAATGCAGGTGAGAATTATTACATTTTCGGAAGTGATTCTTGGGGGGAGACTAGAGAAACATGCTCTAGCATGGAGTCGCATTTCCCAGGATCCTTGGGTTCTTCAGACTGTCAGGGGTTACAGACTAGAGTTTTACCACACCCCTCGACAGGGTTGCCCCCGTTCCCTCTCCGTTTTTCCCTAGCAGAGAGCAATTTTATAGACGCAGAAATCGAAAGTCTTCTGCGCAAACAAGCAATTATATCCACAAGTCCTCACCCAAACGGTTTCATCAGTACCATTTTTCTAGTTCAGAAAAAAAGGAGGAGGTTTTCGCTTGGTGCTAAATCTGAAGGATTTCAATCATTGGATAGTCTACCATCACTTCAAGATGGAAGGTATCCATATGTTGAGAGACCTTCTTCAAGAAAAAGATTGGTTAGTACGTCTAGATTTCAAAGACGCCTATCTTTCAGTTCCCATTTTTTCCCCTCATCGACGGTTCCTTCAGTTTCAATGGAGACACCTTTGGTACGAATTCAAAGTGCTCCCTTTTGGTCTGTCCTCCGCCCCGTGGTGCTTCACGAAACTTCTCCGTCCGGTGGCCCAATTCCTTCGAGAAAGAGGCGTTCGACTCATCATATATCTCGACGATATTTTGATCATGGTACAATCCAAAGAATTGGTCTCTCTACATCTCTCCTGGGCAATTCAAATTCTCCAAGATCTGGGCTTCTTGATCAACAGCGAGAAATCAGTCACGGTTCCCTCTCAAAATATAGAATTCTTAGGTTTTCAAGTGGATTCTATCCAGGCTCAGCTCAGACTACCTTTAGTGAAACAAGCCTCAATCAAGAAAGAATTACGGAAAGCCCTTGTCTCTCCGACTATATCATTACGGATTCTAGCCCGATTGGTGGGGCTTCTAGCTTCTTCCATTCAGGCGATCTTTCCGGGCCCGTTACACTACAGAGCCCTCCAGCGCTTGAAGATATTACACCTGCGCAAGGGTCTCTCTTACACAGACGAAATCCCGTTATCAGAAGAAGGCAAGACGGAGATTGTCTGGTGGCTTCATCACATGGAGGCTTGGAATGGCAGGGCCATCTTTGCATCCTCTCCGGAAATGATTATAGAATCAGATGCCAGTCGCTGGGGCTGGGGAGCTCATTGTGGCTCAGTGGAGACGGGGGGCCGTTGGTCCTCAGAGGAACTGAACCTCCACATCAATTGTTTAGAACTGCTAGCGCAAGCGTTTGCGATTCGTTCTCTCTCGCCCGGCAGAGCCAGATGTTGCATCCTTTTGCAGATGGACAATGTATCAGCGGTGAGATATATCAACCGCCTAGGAGGCACCAGATCTCACATGCTAGCGGAGATTGCCAAGGACTTTTGGCATTATTGTCTCCAGAACCAGATACATGTGATAGCAGAGTACATTCCGGGTCGCGCCAATGTAGTGGCGGATTGGAATCCACGTTTTTTGAAGGACAACAGCGATTGGATGCTCCATCAATCATTGTTTCAGAGCCTTTCAGAGAGATGGGGCCCCTTTGTAACAGACCTGTTTGCGTCCCGGCTCAATACCCAACTTCCGAGCTTCTTCAGTTGGAGACCGGATCCAGTAGCTGTGGGGACGGACGCCTTTCTCCAGGATTGGTCTCACAGCATTCAGTATGCTTTTCCCCCTTTCTCTATGATTCAGAGGGTCCTTGCTCAAGTAAGGAGGCAAATGGCAGAAATAGTGTTAGTGACACCGCTCTGGAAGGCCCAAGCGTGGTTTCCGGTGGCGATGGCACTATCATGTGCCCCCCCAGTACGTCTGCCATTATTCCCGTCCCTTCTTCTGGACCCATCGGGATCTCCTCATCCTCTAGTCATTCAGAATCAGCTGCACTTCATGGCATGGAGACTTTCAGGAGACGATGGCAAGTGCCGGGAGTTTCAGGAGACTCTTTGTTCTTTTTGTCTCAATCCTGGGCACCCTCCACCCATAAACGATATGAAGCATCCTGGAAAAGATGAGTGGGTTGGTGCAGTGAACGGGATATTGATCCCGTGGGGGCCCAGATTCCCATGATAGCTAATTTACTCTCAGAACTAGCTACACAGGGTCTGGCCTACAGAACGGTTAATAATTTCAGATCTGCAATTTCGGCAGGTCATTCCCATGTGGATGGTAAACCTGTGGGTGAACACCCTTTAATTTCAAAAATTCTCCGAGGTATTCGAATGGTAAAACCGCCTCAGGCACGTTACGCAGTTTTGTGGGACGTGGATATTGTCCTTCGCTTTATTAGGTCGTGGCCTTGCAATGAGGATTTATCACTTAAACAATTAGCAGCCAAATTGACAGTTCTTTGGTGCCTTATTTCATGCAGACGCGTTTCTGATGTGAAAGCTTTGGATTTGACAGGTAGAGTATTTACTCCTACGGGAGTCTCGTTCTCTATTTCTAGAAGAACAAAAACTGCATCAAGATGTATTTCGTATCCTGCTTTTCCTCATAACCAAAAATTGTGTGTGGTTCAATGTCTGAAAGCTTATGAGAATTCTACCCGTGAATCTCGAAGAGATGCAGGAGGCCAATTATTAATATCCCTTCAGAAGCCCTTTGGCCCTGTCTCGTCAGCAACGTTGGCTAGATGGGTCAAATGGCTTTCGGGAGAAGCTGGTATTGATACCTCGGTATTTGGGGCTCACTCCATTAGGGGAGCTATGGCTTCCAAATCCTTTGGAGTGGGTTCCAGATTAGAGGATATCATGGCAGCGGCGGATTGGTCTTCAGATAGTACAATTAAGGTATTTTATCATAAGCCCATTGTGGATATAGCATCTAATGTGGTGGATCAACTTTAAACTAGCATAATCCGAAGCCTCCGGTCCTGACATAGAATAAAAAAAATTCTAGCTATCGCGTCAAGAATTTTCAGGTCTATTAAGGACACAAAGGCGAGGATAATCCCACCCGTATTTAATTGACAATTGTAATGCTTGATGTTTAATTATTAGCATATAAATTCGTAATGATGAAATGCATTCAAATTCATGTCCCCCCCCCCTTAAAATTGAGTCTTTTCAAAAGGTATTATGACGTATTTCTTTCCATTTAGGTTCCATTTCCAAAGGTGATTGAAATTTCAGGCTGGGATTTCAAATTTTCCTGTTGTGTTTCCGAGTTCGCCAACATGTTCAGTGGCAAGTTTGAAGGATTGATGTATATTTCGTCTATCGCAAAGAAAGAGGAGGAGCTGTTGTCATAGAGACTATTATAGTTGGGGCTTCCCTGGGATTGGACACTATGGACTACTAAGGTTGATGGGATTTGTAGTTTAATGTTGTTAACTCTTTGGCTGCTGTGTTTTGATCAGTAAAGAAAGAGAAGCATAATCCTCGCCTCCGTGTCCTTAATAGAATTGAAAATTCTTGACGCGATAGCTAGAATTTTTTTTATTGTGCAGCGTTCACTGCATCAGTAGCTGCTTTATTAGGAGAAGCGGTTTGAACTTGGATTCGACCGTTTACAGGTATTTTGATGCCCACATTCACCTAAGCATAAGCTTTCATACACATTCATAGGGTAACATGGCCTTAGTTGTACACTCTGTTTTTTGCAAGGTTGAGTAGTAATACGGTTTAAAGATAAGTGAGGTTGTTTTCTAGCAAGCATGTAAGTGGCCTCGCAAATGAGGTTTTGTACACGTTTGTTTGGTTTCACACATGGCAGGGTCTGTGCTATAAAGGCATTTCTTGGATGAATAATCATTTGCACGTGTGGTGTCTTACTATGGGTATTCACAGTCTAATGGGTTATAGATTGTTTTTGGGCATAAATTGGGAGCAGTTCGAGAGTCTGGACTTATCATGAGGATGGGTTCCCTATGCATGAGGTTGGGCTCAGGGCGGGTGAAGTTGTTTATTAGGTCAATAGCGCATAGTGCATGGCGGCCATGGCGCTCACAGCGTGAACAGGCACAACAGCGTGAAGTTGATTGGCGGGAATAGAGAGCTGGTCACATTGTTCACAGTTACTAATCAGAGTCATTTCTTGTGCCTCTCCACTTAAAACACTTGAACTTGGTGAATGCTTTAAAACAGAAATACTCCAAGCGCACAGCAGGAGAGCTGATACTACAATATTCACTGCACTCAGGAAAACTCGACCCATAATGCTTTGCAGGGCATTCATTTACAAAACATTTTTGCTCATAACTCAGCTGGTGGTCCTAGGACAAGGGGACCACCACTAAAACATTCATGACTATGTGCTCCTTCTGTCTAGGTCATCTCTGGATCCCCACAATAGGTTAGTGGGGACCCAGCAATAATAACCCCTCCTACAATTCAGTGTCTGTTTAAGCTTTTCTGGGGCTGGGAGTGTTGTTTTACAGCTGGGAATATCTTGTGTTTTAAGGGCTGTGTTTGTAATATCATTGTTATGGACTTGTTACCCCAGAATGTATATATAATGCACTATGTTCTCTAGGGGCTACATTTTTGGTTACACTGTATTATTTATTGATATTTTCTTTTTGTGTGATTATGCCCTCTAAGGGCTAAATATAGTTATATGACCATGTTTTGAACAGGTGTCCTGTACGTGCTGTTCTAAGCATTACTGTGATATCAACATATTAAAATATTTGTGGTGTTGAAACTTGTCCCATAATGTTTTGCGGGGCATTACTTTTACAAAACATTTTGCTCATAACTCAGCCTGTGGTGGTCCTTGGACAATGGGACCACCTTGAAAATGCTATTTCTGTCTACATCATCTCTGGGTCCCCACACTAGTTTAGTCGGGAACCCAAAATAATAACCCGTCCCACCATTCAACGTCCTTTCACCCCTTCGCTGCCAGGCCTTTTCCCCCTCCTGTGCCGAGCCTTTTTTTGGCTATTTGGAGCAGTTCGCGCTTAGGCCCTCATAACTTTTTGTTCACATAAGCTACCCATGCCAAATTTGCGTCCTTTTTTTCCAACATCCTAGGGATTCTAGAGGTACCCAGACTTTGTGGGTTCCCCAGAAGGAGGCCAAGAAATTAGCCAAAAAACAGTGAAAATTTCATTTTTTTAAAAAAATTTGGAAAAATGGGCTGCAGAAGAAGGCTTGTGGTTTTTTCCCTGAAAAGGGCATCAACAAAGGGTTTGCGGTGATAAAATCACCAGCTTCCCAGCTTTCAGGAACAGGCAGACTTGAATCAGAAAACCCAATTTTTCAACCCAATTTTGGCATTTTACTGGGACATACCCCATTTTTACGATTTTTTGTGCTTTCAGCCTCCTTCCAGTCAGTGACAGAAATGGGCATGAAACCAACGCTGGATCCCATAAACCGCAACATTTCTGAAAAGTAGACAAAATTCTGAATTCAGCAAGGGGTAATTTGTGTAGATCCTACAAGGGTTTCCTACAGAAAATAGCAACTGAAAAAGAAAAATATTGAAATTGAGGTGAAAAAAACATCAATTTTTCTCCAAGTTTTACTCTGTAACTTTTTCCAGCAATGTCAGATTTTCGAAAGCAATATACCGTTACGTCTGCTGGACTCCTCTGGTTGCGGGGATATATAGGGCTTGTAGGTTCATCAAGAACTCTAGGTACCCAGAGCCAATAAATGACCTGCACCCTGCAGTGGGTTTTCATTCTATGCCGGGTATACAGCAATTCATTTGCTGAAATATAAAGAGTAAAAAATAGCTATCAAGAAAACCTTTGTATTTCCAAAATGGGCACAAGATAAGGTGTTGAGAAGCAGTGGTTATTTGCACATCTCTGAATTCCGGGGTGCCCATACTAGCATGTGAATTACAGGGCATTTCTCAAATAGACGTCTTTTTTACACACTGTCTTACATTTGGAAGGGAAAAATGTAGAGAAAGACAAGGGGCAATAACACTTGTTTTGCTATTCTATGTTCCCCCAAGTCTCCCGATAAAAATGATACCTCACTTGTGTGGGTAGGCCTAGCGCCCGCGACAGGAAACGCCCCAAAGCGCAACGTGGACACATCACAGAAAACAGACCTGTTTTTAGCAAAGTGCCTACCTGTAGATTTTGGCCTCTAGCTCAGCCGCCACCTAGGGAAACCTACCAAACCTGTGCATTTCTGAAAACTAGAGACCTAGGGGAATCCAAGATGGGGTGATTTGTGTGGCTCGGACCAGGTTCTGTTACCCAGAATCCTTTGCACACCTCAAAATTTGGCTAAAAAAACACATGTTCCTCACATTTCTGTGGCAGAAAGTTCTGGAATCTGAGAGGAGCCACAAATTTCCTTCCACCCAGCGTTCCCCCACGTCTCCCGATAAAAATGATACCTCACTTGTGTGGGTAGGCCTAGCGCCCGCGACAGGAAACACCCCAAAGCGCAATGTGGACACATCACAGAAAACAGACCTGTTTTTAGCAAAGTGCCTACCTGCAGATTTTGGCCTGTAGCTCAGCCGCCACCTAGGGAAACCTACCAAACCTGTGCATTTCTGAAAACTAGAGACCTAGGGGAATCCAAGATGGGGTGATTTGTGTGGCTCGGACCAGGTTCTGTTACCCAGAATCCTTTGCAAAGCTCAAAAATTGGCTAAAAAAACACATGTTCCTCACATTTCTGTGGCAGAAAGTGCTGGAATCTGAGAGGAGCCACAAATGTCCTTCCACCCAGCGTTCCCCCACGTCTCCCGATAAAAATGATACCTCACTTGTGTGGGTAGGCCTAGCGCCCGCGACAGGAAACGCCCCAAAGCGCAACGTGGACACATCACAGAAAACAGACCTGTTTTTAGCAAAGTGCCTACCTGTAGATTTTGGCCTCTAGCTCAGCCGCCACCTAGGGAAACCTACCAAACCTGTGCATTTCTGAAAACTAGAGACCTAGGGGAATCCAAGGAGGGGTGATTTGTGTGGCTCGGACCAGGTTCTGTTACCCAGAATCCTTTGCAAAGCTCAAAAATTGGCTAAAAAAACACATGTTCCTCACATTTCTGTGGCAGAAAGTTCTGGAATCTGAGAGGAGCCACAAATTTCCTTCCACCCAGCATTCCCCCACGTCTCCCGATAAAAATGATACCTCACTTGTGTGGGTAGGCCTAGCGCCCGCGACAGGAAACGCCCCAAAGCGCAACGTGGACACCACCAAAATTTTGGAAGAAAACAGAGGTGTTTTTTGCGAAGTGACTACCTGTAGATTTTGGCCTCTAGCTCAGCCGGCACCTAGGGAAACCTACCAAACCTGTACATTTCTGAAAACTAGAGACCTAGGGGAATCCAAGGAGGGGTGACTGGCGGGGCTCGGACCAGGTTCTGTTACCCAGAATCCTTTGCAAAGCTCAAAAATTGGCTAAAAAAACACATGTTCCTCACATTTCTGTGGCAGAAAGTGCTGGAATCTGAGAGGAGCCACAAATGTCCTTCCACCCAGCATTCCCCCACGTCTCCCGATAAAAATGATACCTCACTTGTGTGGGTAGGCCTAGCGCCCGCGACAGGAAACACCCCAAAGCGCAACGTGGACACATCACAGAAAACAGACCTGTTTTTAGCAAAGTGCCTACCTGTAGATTTTGGCCTCTAGCTCAGCCGCCACCTAGGGAAACCTACCAAACCTGTGCATTTCTGAAAACTAGAGACCTAGGGGAATCCAAGGAGGGGTGACTGGCGGGGCTCGGACCAGGTTCTGTTACCCAGAATCCTTTGCAAAGCTCAAAAATTGGCTAAAAAAACACATGTTCCTCACATTTCTGTGGCAGAAAGTTCTGGAATCTGGGAGGAGCCACAAATTTCCTTCCACCCAGCGTTCCCCCAAGTCTCCCGATAAAAATGATACCTCACTTGCGTGGGTAGGCCTAGCGCCCGCGACAGGAAACGCCCCAAAGCGCAACGTGGACACCACCAAAATTTTGGAAGAAAACAGAGGTGTTTTTTGCGAAGTGACTACCTGTAGATTTTGGCCTCTAGCTCAGCCGGCACCTAGGGAAACCTACCAAACCTGTACATTTCTGAAAACTAGAGACCTAGGGGAATCCAAGGAGGGGTGACTGGCGGGGCTCGGACCAGGTTCTGTTACCCAGAATCCTTTGCAAAGCTCAAAAATTGGCTAAAAAAACACATGTTCCTCACATTTCTGTGGCAGAAAGTTCTGGAATCCGAGAGGAGCCACAAATTTCCTTCCACCCAGCGTTCCCCCACGTCTCCCGATAAAAATGATACCTCACTTGTGTGGGTAGGCCTAGCGCCCGCGACAGGAAACGCCCCAAAGCGCAACGTGGACACATCACAGAAAAAACAGACCTGTTTTTAGCAAAGTGCCTACCTGTAGATTTTGGCCTCTAGCTCAGCCGCCACCTAGGGAAACCTACCAAACCTGTGCATTTCTGAAAACTAGAGACCTAGGGGAATCCAAGGAGGGGTGACTGGCGGGGCTCGGACCAGGTTCTGTTACCCAGAATCCTTTGCAAAGCTCAAAAATTGGCTAAAAAAACACATGTTCCTCACATTTCTGTGGCAGAAAGTGCTGGAATCTGAGAGGAGCCACAAATGTCCTTCCACCCAGCGTTCCCCCACGTCTCCCGATAAAAATGATACCTCACTTGTGTGGGTAGGCCTAGCGCCCGCGACAGGAAACGCCCCAAAGCGCAACGTGGACACATCACAGAAAACAGACCTGTTTTTAGCAAAGTGCCTACCTGTAGATTTTGGCCTCTAGCTCAGCCGCCACCTAGGGAAACCTACCAAACCTGTGCATTTCTGAAAACTAGAGACCTAGGGGAATCCAAGGAGGGGTGACTGGCGGGGCTCGGACCAGGTTCTGTTACCCAGAATCCTTTGCAAAGCTATAAAATTGGCTAAAAAAACACATGTTCCTCACATTTCTGTGGCAGAAAGTTCTGGAATCTGGGAGGAGCCACAAATTTCCTTCCACCCAGCGTTCCCCCAAGTCTCCCGATAAAAATGATACCTCACTTGCGTGGGTAGGCCTAGCGCCCGCGACAGGAAACGCCCCAAAGCGCAACGTGGACACCACCAAAATTTTGGAAGAAAACAGAGGTGTTTTTTGCGAAGTGACTACCTGTAGATTTTGGCCTCTAGCTCAGCCGGCACCTAGGGAAACCTACCAAACCTGTACATTTCTGAAAACTAGAGACCTAGGGGAATCCAAGGAGAGGTGACTGGCGGGGCTCGGACCAGGTTCTGTTACCCAGAATCCTTTGCAAAGCTCAAAAATTGGCTAAAAAAACACATGTTCCTCACATTTCTGTGGCAGAAAGTTCTGGAATCCGAGAGGAGCCACAAATTTCCTTCCACCAGCGTTCCCCCACGTCTCCCGATAAAAATGATACCTCACTTGTGTGGGTAGGCCTAGCGCCCGCGACAGGAAACGCCCCAAAGCGCAACGTGGACACATCACAGAAAACAGACCTGTTTTTAGCAAAGTGCCTACCTGTAGATTTTGGCCTCTAGCTCAGCCGCCACCTAGGGAAACCTACCAAACCTGTGCATTTCTGAAAACTAGAGACCTAGGGGAATCCAAGGAGGGGTGACTGGCGGGGCTCGGACCAGGTTCTGTTACCCAGAATCCTTTGCAAAGCTCAAAAATTGGCTAAAAAAACACATGTTCCTCACATTTCTGTGGCAGAAAGTTCTGGAATCTGAGAGGAGCCACAAATTTCCTTCCACCCAGCGTTCCCCAACGTCTCCCGATAAAAATGATACCTCACTTGTGTGGGTAGGCCTAGCGCCCGCGACAGGAAACGCCCCAAAGCGCAACGTGGACACATCACAGAAAACAGACCTGTTTTTAGCAAAGTGCCTACCTGTAGATTTTGGCCTCTAGCTCAGCCGCCACCTAGGGAAACCTACCAAACCTGTGCATTTCTGAAAACTAGAGACCTAGGGGAATCCAAGGAGGGGTGACTGGCGGGGCTCGGACCAGGTTCTGTTACCCAGAATCCTTTGCAAAGCTCAAAAATTGGCTAAAAAAACACATGTTCCTCACATTTCTGTGGCAGAAAGTTCTGGAATCTGGGAGGAGCCACAAATTTCCTTCCACCCAGCGTTACCCCAAGTCTCCCGATAAAAATGATACCTCACTTGCGTGGGTAGGCCTAGCGCCCGCGACAGGAAACGCCCCAAAGCGCAACGTGGACACCACCAAAATTTTGGAAGAAAACAGAGGTGTTTTTTGCGAAGTGACTACCTGTAGATTTTGGCCTCTAGCTCAGCCGGCACCTAGGGAAACCTACCAAACCTGTGCATTTCTGAAAACTAGAGACCTAGGGGAATCCAAGGAGGGGTGACTGGCGGGGCTCGGACCAGGTTCTGTTACCCAGAATCCTTTGCAAAGCTCAAAAATTGGCTAAAAAAACACATGTTCCTCACATTTCTGTGGCAGAAAGTTCTGGAATCCGAGAGGAGCCACAAATTTCCTTCCACCCAGCGTTCCCCCACGTCTCCCGATAAAAATGATACCTCACTTGTGTGGGTAGGCCTAGCGCCCGCGACAGGAAACGCCCCAAAGCGCAACGTGGACACATCACAGAAAACAGACCTGTTTTTAGCAAAGTGCCTACCTGTAGATTTTGGCCTCTAGCTCAGCCGCCACCTAGGGAAACCTACCAAACCTGTGCATTTCTGAAAACTAGAGACCTAGGGGAATCCAAGGAGGGGTGACTGGCGGGGCTCGGACCAGGTTCTGTTACCCAGAATCCTTTGCAAAGCTCAAAAATTGGCTAAAAAAACACATGTTCCTCACATTTCTGTGGCAGAAAGTTCTGGAATCTGGGAGGAGCCACAAATTTCCTTCCACCCAGCGTTCCCCCAAGTCTCCCGATAAAAATGATACCTCACTTGCGTGGGTAGGCCTAGCGCCCGCGACAGGAAACGCCCCAAAGCGCAACGTGGACACCACCAAAATTTTGGAAGAAAACAGAGGTGTTTTTTGCGAAGTGACTACCTGTAGATTTTGGCCTCTAGCTCAGCCGGCACCTAGGGAAACCTACCAAACCTGTACATTTCTGAAAACTAGAGACCTAGGGGAATCCAAGGAGGGGTGACTGGCGGGGCTCGGACCAGGTTCTGTTACCCAGAATCCTTTGCAAAGCTCAAAAATTGGCTAAAAAAACACATGTTCCTCACATTTCTGTGGCAGAAAGTTCTGGAATCCGAGAGGAGCCACAAATTTCCTTCCACCCAGCGTTCCCCCACGTCTCCCGATAAAAATGATACCTCACTTGTGTGGGTAGGCCTAGCGCCCGCGACAGGAAATGCCCCAAAGCGCAACATGGACACATCACAGAAAAAAGACCTGTTTTTAGCAAAGTGCCTACCTGTAGATTTTGGCCTCTAGCTCAGCCGCCACCTAGGGAAACCTACCAAACCTGTGCATTTCTGAAAACTAGAGACCTAGGGGAATCCAAGGAGGGGTGACTGGCGGGGCTCGGACCAGGTTCTGTTACCCAGAATCCTTTGCAAAGCTCAAAAATTGGCTAAAAAAACACATGTTCCTCACATTTCTGTGGCAGAAAGTTCTGGAATCTGGGAGGAGCTCAAATTTCCTTCCACCCAGCGTTCCCCCAAGTCTCCCGATAAAAATGATACCTCACTTGCGTGGGTAGGCCTAGCGCCCGCGACAGGAAACGCCCCAAAGCGCAACGTGGACACCACCAAAATTTTGGAAGAAAACAGAGGTGTTTTTTGCGAAGTGACTACCTGTAGATTTTGGCCTCTAGCTCAGCCGGCACCTAGGGAAACCTACCAAACCTGTACATTTCTGAAAACTAGAGACCTAGGGGAATCCAAGGAGGGGTGACTGGCGGGGCTCGGACCAGGTTCTGTTACCCAGAATCCTTTGCAAAGCTCAAAAATTGGCTAAAAAAACACATGTTCCTCACATTTCTGTGGCAGAAAGTTCTGGAATCCGAGAGGAGCCACAAATTTCCTTCCACCCAGCGTTCCCCCACGTCTCCCGATAAAAATGATACCTCACTTGTGTGGGTAGGCCTAGCGCCCGCGACAGGAAACGCCCCAAAGCGCAACGTGGACACATCACAGAAAACAGACCTGTTTTTAGCAAAGTGCCTACCTGTAGATTTTGGCCTCTAGCTCAGCCGCCACCTAGGGAAACCTACCAAACCTGTGCATTTCTGAAAACTAGAGACCTAGGGGAATCCAAGGAGGGGTGACTGGCGGGGCTCGGACCAGGTTCTGTTACCCAGAATCCTTTGCAAAGCTCAAAAATTGGCTAAAAAAACACATGTTCCTCACATTTCTGTGGCAGAAAGTTCTGGAATCTGGGAGGAGCCACAAATTTCCTTCCACCCAGCGTTCCCCCAAGTCTCCCGATAAAAATGATACCTCACTTGCGTGGGTAGGCCTAGCGCCCGCGACAGGAAACGCCCCAAAGCGCAACGTGGACACCACCAAAATTTTGGAAGAAAACAGAGGTGTTTTTTGCGAAGTGACTACCTGTAGATTTTGGCCTCTAGCTCAGCCGGCACCTAGGGAAACCTACCAAACCTGTACATTTCTGAAAACTAGAGACCTAGGGGAATCCAAGGAGGGGTGACTGGCGGGGCTCGGACCAGGTTCTGTTACCCAGAATCCTTTGCAAAACTCAAAAATTGGCTAAAAAAACACATGTTCCTCACATTTCTGTGGCAGAAAGTTCTGGAATCCGAGAGGAGCCACAAATTTCCTTCCACCCAGCGTTCCCCCACGTCTCCCGATAAAAATGATACCTCACTTGTGTGGGTAGGCCTAGCGCCCGCGACAGGAAACGCCCCAAAGCGCAACATGGACACATCACAGAAAAAAGACCTGTTTTTAGCAAAGTGCCTACCTGTAGATTTTGGCCTCTAGCTCAGCCGCCACCTAGGGAAACCTACCAAACCTGTGCATTTCTGAAAACTAGAGACCTAGGGGAATCCAAGGAGGGGTGACTGGCGGGGCTCGGACCAGGTTCTGTTACCCAGAATCCTTTGCAAAGCTCAAAAATTGGCTAAAAAAACACATGTTCCTCACATTTCTGTGGCAGAAAGTTCTGGAATCTGGGAGGAGCCACAAATTTCCTTCCACCCAGCGTTCCCCCAAGTCTCCCGATAAAAATGATACCTCACTTGCGTGGGTAGGCCTAGCGCCCGCGACAGGAAACGCCCCAAAGCGCAACGTGGACACCACCAAAATTTTGGAAGAAAACAGAGGTGTTTTTTGCGAAGTGACTACCTGTAGATTTTGGCCTCTAGCTCAGCCGGCACCTAGGGAAACCTACCAAACCTGTACATTTCTGAAAACTAGAGACCTAGGGGAATCCAAGGAGGGGTGACTGGCGGGGCTCGGACCAGGTTCTGTTACCCAGAATCCTTTGCAAAGCTCAAAAATTGGCTAAAAAAACACATGTTCCTCACATTTCTGTGGCAGAAAGTTCTGGAATCTGAGAGGAGCCACAAATTTCCTTCCACCCAGCGTTCCCCCACGTCTCCCGATAAAAATGATACCTCACTTGTGTGGGTAGGCCTAGCGCCCGCGACAGGAAACGCCCCAAAGCGCAATGTGGACACATCACAGAAAACTGACCTGTTTTTAGCAAAGTGCCTACCTGTAGATTTTGGCCTGTAGCTAAGCCGCCACCTAGGGAAACCTACCAAACCTGTGCATTTCTGAAAACTAGAGACCTAGGGGAATCCAAGATGGGGTGATTTGTGTGGCTCGGACCAGGTTCTGTTACCCAGAATCCTTTGCAAACCTCAAAATTTGGCTAAAAAAACACATGTTCCTCACATTTCTGTGGCAGAAAGTTCTGGAATCTGAGAGGGGCCACAAATTTCCTTCCACCCAGCGTTCCCCCACGTCTCCCGATAAAAATGATACCTCACTTGTGTGGGTAGGCCTAGCGCCCGCGACAGGAAACGCCCCAAAGCGCAGCGTGGACACATCACATTTTTTCATTGAAAACAGTGCCTACCTGTAGTTTTTGGCCTGTAGCTCAGCCAGCACCTAGGGAAACCTACCAAACCTGTGCATTTCTGAAAACTAGAGACCTAGGGGAATCCAAGATGGGGTGACTTGAGGGGCTCTGACCAGGTTCTGTTACCCAGAATCCTTTCCAAACCTCAAATATTGGCTAAAAAAACGCATTTTTCACACATTTCGGTGACAGAAAGTTCTGGAATCTGAGTGGAGCCACAAATTTCCTTCCACCCAGCGTTCCCCCAAGTCTCCCGATAAAAATGATACCTCAGTTGTGTGGGTGGGCCAGGTGCCTCCAACAGAATAAGGCCCAAAACTTGTAGAGATACAGGGGATAGTACTGCGAGTTTATAAGGACATATTCTTTTATACATCTTTAGACTGACTCTGCTTTGGGGACCCACATACGTGAGGTGTCATTTTATTTGGGAGACTGAGGGGAACACTGGGGAGTAGGAATTTTGTGCTGGAGTGGTGATCGTACGAAGAAAAGTCAGGAAAATATGCTTTTTTTAAGCACATTTTGAGGTTTACAGAGGAGTCTGGGTAAGAAAATGTTGGGGAATCCACGCAAGCCACTCCTCCCTAGACTCCTTGGGGTGTCTAGTTTTAAAAAATGTCTGGGTTTGGTAGGTTTCCCTAGATGAAGGCCGCACACAGGACCAAAAACATAGGTGCCCTCTCCCCCCCCAAACACAGGTAGTTTTGTAATATATCGTTTTGATGTGCCCACATACGTCCGTGATGTGCCAAACACTAAAATTTTGAAAAGAAACACACTTAGGTTATGTGAAAAAGACCCCTCACCCACCAACCAAGTTGGTGGCATGCTTCATCATCGGGGTCCCACCTGAGGCACCTAGCGTGTCATAGGTGTGCTGCGACGCCTGATTACAGCGGAGCAGGTTTGGTCATTTTTACCACACATACTGGTTGGATTTGGCACGAGGGTGAGTGATGGTTCAGTGGATCAAATTTTACTAACAAGAGCTTTCACAAAAATGAAAAGCACTGTTAGTAACTGAAAGGCAAAAAACTGAACCAATGACTCACAGCTCGTGAGCTGTAAAGCCGCGACAAGGCACCAACCGCTTTACAGTCCATTCACACAACTTTCATACATGACACACACAAGGCCATTCACACCGCCAGCCACTGGCCCAGCACATTACAACACTCACATCGACAGACAGCGCCACTCAAGGGCCCATCACTTACATACGCCCACATGCCTGATACAACAATCACACCAGCTGATGGGAGTGTGTGGACTGGTGTTTGGCTGGCAGTGTGTTGCAGTAGCCAACATCAAGTCAATATGTACAGTCTCAGCCAAGCCCCACTCCACACACAATGGCATCATATTTTTATTTATTTTTTTAAACAGAGGAACCCCTAACTAAGTAGAAAGAATTACAAAACAACAAACACAAAAGCTCTAACTAACAACATGACAGAAATGCTAACCATGAAACTAAACACATGAAAATACAAAACAGACATGAGTTTACACTCATGGTTGTTCCCAGAAATTCTTCTGGGTGTGGTAATTCTTAAAACAAGCACCGACACACAGCCCAGGCTTTGAAGGACAATCTGGGCAGTACATTCGAGACTCCCTCCGGATACCTCTTCGAAAACACACTCTACATTTCTTAGCTGGAAAGTCTTTTTTGGGTGTGGGAGGAATGTGCTCAGCAAAGTGGCGATCTTTCATTCTAGCCACATCCTCCACCACTGCTTCTCTAGGAACTCTGGCCTGTTCCACCACAATAAGGCTCTCTATCACTGACTCCTGAAATTTCACAAATGTCATCTTTGAGTCTGGAGACCTATCCCTAAACACAATAAAAGCATTGAAGGTTGCTAAGTGGAAGAGGTGAAGTGCTAACTTCTTATACCAAACATAAGACTTACGAATAGCAGTATAAGGTTCCAACCTCTGGTCAACTCTATCTACACCTCCCATGTGCTTATTATAATCTAAAATGCACACAGGTTTGCGCACTTCAGCAACCTGGCCCCAAACAGTCACAGGGGAAGTACTCTCATCATGGATGGTACTTAGCATGTAGACATCCCTCTTGTCTGAAAATTTCAAAGCTAGCAGCTCCTCGTTCCGCAAGGCACAGCACTGTCCCCTCTCAAGTTTTTTACAGACAAGCTCCCTTGGATAGCCTTTCCGGTTAGAACGGATTGTGCCACAAGCAACTGTGTCCACTCTAAACAATTCCTTGAACAACTGCACACCAGTGTAGAAGTTATCTACATACAAATGGTGACCTTTGTTGAACAGTCGTCTACCAAGATCCCACACTATTTTCTCAGTAACTCCAAAAGTGGGAGGACAACCAGGGGGGTCAATATTGGAATCCCTACCAGTGTACACACGGAAACTATACACATATCCTGTCCTACTTTCAGACAGCATATACAATTTAATTCCATATCGTGCCCTTTTGCTAGGAATGTACTGCCTAAAAAACAAACGACCCTTGAAGAGGACCAAAGACTCGTCCACACTTATCTCTTTGCCTGGAACATAGACCTCCGAAAACCGATCTACAAAATGATCAAGGACAGGCCTAATCTTAAAAAGACGGTCAGAATCTGGGTGATCTCGTGGCAAGGCTAATGCATTGTCAACAAAATGCAGCATCCTAAGAAGAAGCAAATACCGATTACGACTCATGGTAGCTGGAAATATAGCTGTTGCCATCAAGGGACTAGTAGACCAATAAGAAGCCAGTGACGGCTTCCTTATCAACCCCATCAAAAAAGTCAAACCCAAAAACTTTTTTAGCTCCTCCAAATTTGTGGGAATCCACTGGGCAGCTCTAGAGTGTGGCCTAAGTCTAGCAGCGTTGTCCCTCAAATGCTGCTCCGCATACAAATTAGTCTGCTCAACAATCTCTTCCAAAAACACATCATCCATGAATAACTCAAAGAAATTGATAGGCATAAAGTTCTCTGTATTGGCGTTACACCCCGGGAGACCAGTAAAGGCAGGCAACTCTGGCTGCTCCATGTTTGGGGCAACCCAGACATCAGGTCTTCTAACGGGAAACCTTTCAGCCCCAGGTTGCTGCACTATTGGCACATCAATGTCCTCCTCTAAAACAGAACCTTCATCTGCACTGAGTGTGGCTTCATCATCAGAAGATTCCCCTCCAACAGAAACGTCACTGCCAGAATCTCTGACTTCCTCCTCTGCCTCAGATGCAGAGTCCGTCTCATAGTCATGATCAGACTGTGACTCAAAAAGCATACCAACCACCTGCTGAGCGGTCATCCTGCGGCTAGCCATGATCTCTCCTGCTAAAATTAACTGGACAAATTCACCACCAACAACCAGCACTGTGTAAGACAAGTAACAAAGTGTAGCTTTGTTAGTAAGAGTTACAAACTCAAAAACTATACCGCTCACTTGCCTGAAAAAGCTTGATTCACCAGCAACTACACAGCAATCACCAATGATATCCCACTAAAAAGAAAGAAAGAAAGGCAAATTAGAAATAAGACAAAACAAATATCATTGTGCACAAACCTAAGGACAATTTCACACACAATCCTGCATTTAGTACACCCCCTACAAACATGTCATTCATGCATGGCAACAATACTCCTTTGGAGTAAATTGTTTTTACTTACCTAAAACATGCAACTGTGCAAACTGCAGGTCAACCACCGCCAAAACCGCAAGGAGCCACAGCAAATAAAGCAAAAGCTTTGAACTAGAACAAAAAGGAGGAAAACATTTTTTATCACAAATGCAAAGACTTCTTCAGTTGACAAACACCCCACCATCAAACATTTTAGAAATTGGTGCCTAAGTGGATTCTGCCATAGGGGCAGATGGGCCTACTAAAAAAATAGGCCTGTCTGCCCCAAGGAAGCCAAAAAATACCTTTAGTACTGTGTCCCCATGGAGAGCGACCCTTGCCAAAGGGGACAGCCCTCAAACAAAAAAAACACACACAACACTATCCCTGGTGCCTAAGTGGCTTCTGCCCCCTTGGGGGCAGGTGGTTCTAGAAAAATAGGCCCATCTGCTCCCAGGGGGGGCAGAAATGGCCAACAGGTCAATGCCCCCCTTGGGGGGGCGCCCGTGCCCAAGGGGACGCCCCCACACAAAAATAAACACATAAAAAAAAATCCCTGGCGTTCTAGTGGTTTCTGCCCCCCTTGGGGGCAGATCAGCCTAAAAATAATAGGCTGATCTGTCTCCAAGGGGTGCAGAAATGGTCTGGGTACATGTGCCCCCAAAGTGGGGGGCGACCCTTGCCCAAGCCCCCCCCCATCCACTAACACACACACACACACACACTATCCCTGGTGTCTACGTGGCTTCTGCCCCCCTTGGGGGCAGGTGGGTCTAGAAAAATAGGCCCATCTGCCCCCAGGGGGGGGCAGAAATGGCCAACAGGTCAATGCCCCCCTTGGGGGGGCGCCCGTGCACAAGGGGACGCCCCCACACAAAAATAAACACATAAAAAAAAATCCCTGCCGTTCTAGTGGTTTCTGCCCCCCTTGGGGGCAGATCAGCCTAAAAATAATAGGCTGATCTGTCTCCAAGGGGTGCAGAAATGGCCTGGGTACATGTGCCCCCAAAGTGGGGGGCGACCCTTGCCCAAGCCCCCCCCCCATCCACTAACACACACACACACACACACTATCCCTGGTGTCTACGTGGCTTCTGCCCCCCTTGGGGGCAGGTGGGTCTAGAAAAATAGGCCCATCTGCCCCCAGGGGGGGCAGAAATGGCCAACAGGTCAATGCCCCCCTTGGGGGGGCGCCCCGTGCCCAAGGGGACGCCCCCCCACAAAAATAAACACATAAAAAAACATCCCTGGCGTTCTAGTGGTTTCTGCCCCCCTTGGGGGCAGATCAGCCTAAAAATAATAGGCTGATCTGTCTCCAAGGGGTGCAGAAATGGCCTGGGTACATGTGCCCCCAAAGTGGGGGGCGACCCTTGCCCAAACCCCCCCCCCATCCACTAACACACACACACACACACACTATCCCTGGTGTCTACGTGGCTTCTGCCCCCCTTGGGGGCAGGTGGGTCTAGAAAAATAGGCCCATCTGCCCCCAGGGGGGGCAGAAATGGCCAACAGGTCAATGCCCCCCTTGGGGGGGCGCCCCGTGCCCAAGGGGACGCCCCCCCACAGAAATAAACACATAAAAAAACATCCCTGGCGTTCTAGTGGTTTCTGCCCCCCTTGGGGGCAGATCAGCCTAAAAATAATAGGCTGATCTGCCCTCAAGGGGGGCAGAAATGGCCCTAAAAGACATGCCCCCCAAAGGGGAGCGACCCTTGCCCAAGGGGGCGCCCCCCCATCCACTACACACACAATCCCTGGTGCCTAAGTGGCTTCTGCCCCCAATGGACCTAAAAAAAATAGGCCGATTTGCCCCCAAGGGGGGTAGAAAAGGCCAACAGTTCTCTGCCCCCTTGGGGGGGGCGCCCCTTGCCCAAGGGGGCACCCCCCCCCACATAAATACACATAAAAATAAAAAACCCTGGTGATCTAGTGTTTTCTGCCCCCCTTGGGGGCAGATCTGGCTAAAAAGTAGCCAATCTGCCCTCAAGGGGGGCAGAAATGGCCCTAAAGGACATGCCCCCCACAGGGGAGCGACCCTTGCCCAAGGGGGCGCCCCCCCATTCACTACACACACAATCCCTGGTGCCTAAGTGGCTTCTGCCCCCCTTGGGGGCAGATGGACCTAAAAAAAATAGCCGATCTGCCCCCAAGTGGGGCAGAAAAGGCCAACAGTTCTCTGCCCCCTTGGGGGGGGTGCCCCTTGCCCAAGGGGGCACCCCCCCCCAACATAAATGCACAGAAAATAAAAATCCCTGGTGATCCAGGGGTTTCTGCCCCCCTTGGGGGCAGATCCGCCTAAAAAGTAGGCCAATCTGCCCCCAAGGGGGGCAGAAATGGCCGTAACAAATTGCCCCCACAAGGGGAGCGACCCTTGCCCAAGGGGCCGCTCCCCGCCAACAAGAAACAGAAAGTACAACAAAAAAAAAAAATCCCTGGTGTCTAGTGGGCATTCCTGCTGCCCGATCGCAATGCGATCGGGCAGCAGGAATGCTCAAAGAGACACCGGGGGAAAGGAAAAGCCTTTCCTTTCCCCCGGTGCCTCTTTAGCCCAAACCCCTCACCCACCGGGAAGAGGAACTCACCTCTTCTCCGTTCGCCGCACAGGAAGCAAATGGCTTCCTGTGCGGCGAAATCCCCATAATGAAGTCAGCGCGCGATCGCGCGCTGACGTCATTATGGGGGGGTGGGGGGGTCGGGGGTGGAAGGGGAAGGGCTTCCCCTTCCATCCCTGACTTTGGGGGGGTGGGGGGAAGCACACAGAGGGAGCGAGAGCGCTCCCTCTGGGCTGTGTGCCGAGGACGTAGTGGTTACGTCCTCGGCACAGCAGCACTGTGCCGCGGGACGTAACCACTACGTCCGCGGCACAGAAGGGGTTAAGCTTTCTCATGACTACAACTTTTGTTTTACAGCTGGGAGAATTTCTGTTTTAAAGGCCTTGTTTGTAATATCATTCCAGTACACCCACTAGCCCTAAAAACTTGGGGCTACGTATATGGTTACACTGCATTACTTTTTCCTGTTTTTTTCATAGGGTTATCCCCTCTATAGGCTAACAATATGGTTACATTACCATGTTTCTTGCAAATTATATTTTTGCTGTGGTGCCCTCTATGCGCTGTTTTGAGCCTTACATCTACTGCAAAAAGTTTATTTCTGATAAAGGTTTATATGATAATTGTATATGTTGTAATGATCTCTAAATATTACAGTTGTGACCATAATTCTAGCTAATTTAACATCCTTATTACACTATGACTGTATGAACACTCTTTCTATGCTTGTGTTACCCTAATAGTGTATTTCTCCTCTGTGGCCATCCTGTGTCTTTTTTGGGTGAATTGTGTTAGCCAGCCAGCAACTCTGATGGTGGGGTGGTGAAAGTGGTATTCTATTTGAATTAGCATGGCAGATTTAAATTAAGATGCTAAATGGCAACATTTTAATTTTTTGTTGGAGATACTGGAAGAGGGTAGATAGAAGTGCTTCAGGTAGATGCAGGGCCACTGGAATTATATGGCAGAAAATGACGAAATTCTAAAGCAGACCAATTTATGTGGCAAGAAAAGTCCAGTTATAAATTTACAATGCCAATAGCTTCAACTCAAGCAAATGCTAGACCTATTGCATTGCAAATGCTTGTTTAAGAATGTTACATGAAACAACACAATATATCTCTGGAAAATGTCTGTAATAGACTCCCACAGATCACCCACATTGAAAATAAATTAAAGGCAAAATGGTATTTAAAAAATGTTGAAGAATTAATCAAGGTCATCAGGGCACGACTCTCTGCAGAACAGAGATGACTGTATCAAGAGGCCCCCTAAAGGGTTGGGCCCCTGGGCAAGCATTCACTTTGCCCATGCCTTAAAACGTCGCTGGGTTAACCAACTACCTTGATTTGGGTATGACTTTTTTCATCTGTGAACTTTTTTTTTTCATCCGTGAAACTTTGCAAAGATCCTGATATTTGCCCTTTGTAATATTAGTAAAGTTTCCTGGATTTCCATTATTCTTTGAAAGATGTTTCTCGTCATAACGAACTTTTTTCATGCTTACAGAAGACAGTCAAGTCAAATAAAATTTGTGGATTGTGATTGAGGTGACTTGCCTATCTGCAATATAATTCTATGCTTGAAAATGTATTAGAATTTGTATCTAGATGGATGGTACAAAGTAAGAAACTTTGCGAAGTTGTAAAGTTTACCTCTGACCTTTGCGAGCATGCCGAAAGACTTGGCATTTAGTCTGCAGCTGTTCGAAATAATTATGCAGATCTGACTCAACAGCATTCTCACTTGCAGGTAATTTTATATCACATGCATATATTAGAAGCATTTTTACCAATGGATGTGGTGAGCTGTCTGTGAACATGCTTTACAGTTTTGATGTAGTAACCCATTTATTTACCTCATCAATTAGTTTTAATAAATGTGATATTGCACGGGCCACAGACAGACACACCATGAGGACTATATTAAAATAAGTAACTGATTTACAGTAATGCCACTATTTTAATAACCGTCTCAAATGTCTCGAAACTACAGCTAAGGATAGGCATATCCAAACCAAATGGGATTCTCATGTTTAGTCCTCCATGCAAAATGAGAAATCCAGGCAGCTGGAAGAATCAATGAATTAAGAGAGACGGCAGTAATCTGACCAAGGAAAGGCCACCTGATCCTGAGCCTTCTTGCTGCTCTAGCAGGTGCCCCCCGAACTCCTGCGCGCTGCGTTATCCAGTTCCATGCTGCCCTGGTGCCATCTGATACTATAGGTTATGCATTTTACAATAAAATGTAAACTAAACTCTGGCTATGGATTATTCTGTCAAAGTTCTCTATTCTCTGTGCCCTTCTGATTCTGCTGGTGCGCCTTCTTGCTCACAATGGCGATAAATCCAATGGGATGCGGAGATCAGGGTCGCATATGTGGCTTAAACTCACATTCTCCAGAACTGTCCCTTTTAAGGGAAGGGCAGCATGAGCTCTCCATTAGCACTGAGTGGAGATCATTACCTCCACCCTTTTTCTGTCTGTATGCTGACCCTTGCACTGGAGATCAAACTAGGGTATTGGACACGTGACCAAGCTGCTGGTAATACTTAAAGTGAGGGAAGTTGTGCCCTCTGTAAGCAAGTATACATAATTAGTAGGTGACATCCCTGAGTAAAACAGCCAAAGACTTGTGAACTATGGATCCCCTAAAATCTGACCAAGCAGGTTTATCAGGGAGCGGATTCCTCGCTACCCTGACCTAATTCCTGATTTGCAAATATTTTGTTCCATTGCTAAGGTGCTTGGTGAGGATTTTGGTAAGCACTACACTCCATACATCTCATTTTGTCTTTGCTGCAATTATGTGTAGCGTGGAGTAACGGGCATAGAGAAGGGCCTTTATACTAAATGACGGTCATTAGCTAGGTCTATGCACCCAACCTCTCAATGCCAAGGTTCTTTGCTGGTAGACCTTTCTTCTGGATTTTTCGCCAGTCTGTTTTCTGAGTTGAGCTAGGACTCGCTTCCCCGGCTTTCTTTGCATGAACAATTCACCTCAGTGCATGTGACCTCACCCATGGTAACAACCATGGTAACACTCAAGATGTCTTTGCTGAATATAAGGCACGTAATGCATAATGCATCTATGAACAATTGCTGGCCTGCTCAGTTTGTGTTTTTTTACACAGCTTCCATCAGATGAAGGGAACACTGAAGGGTTGATGCAGGAGTTTTTTATCGGTCATCACTGAACTTGTTTGCTTATGCCCTTGTCCTCTTGTGTCATTTCTCCTAAAATACCAGGGTGTTCACAGGAGCAAGCCAGCAATCAGTAAAATTACTCTTGTGGGTTCACCAAGCATCTCTGCTTGAGCCAGGGACCCTCTAGTGAAGGGAACATATTTAAGTTACATTAGCCATGGTGGGGACCTCTGAAGCACAATACACACGCTAATTCAATTTCCTGATAGGGATGTAAAGGGGAGTGAGCAGATCTGAAGCACCAGACAAGGGGAATTCTCCAGAGAGCCTTAATTCAGTGTTTTTGAATGTTTTCGTCCCAAATCTTATCCCTCCTTATTATAGCTTTCTTGAGGCCATTTACTCTTGACATCCATTTGAAATGCGTGTCAGATCCTAACCAAATCATAGTAAAAATTCACAATGCTACAATATTTAGAAATGAAAATGTAAGGAAGATATGACTTTAGAATGTATTGCAAACTTGCATCAGTCAACCATTCATGTCGGAAACTGGATGTGCGTGCAGTAGGGATTGGAAATAACCTACAAAAACAGGCTAGTGGGAGATTGTCAACAGGGGCTGGGGAATAAATGAAGGAATGTAGATTTTCTATTATGAATTCCAGTGGGGAGATATTTTTGTAAACAATAAGTAAAACAGTCCTTTTAGCAGATGAGATTCTAACATCGATATTCTGTTACAACGACTTTTGAACTCTCGGAGGCCTTGTAGTGTTGATAAAGGTTGCTTCTTAGGGGATCCAGTTTGTTCAGGTACTGGTAGATTTTGAATATTTCCTTCATCTGATTGAATTAATAAGGCAAAAAGTTTAGTGAATAAAACCTTTTCGGTCTTCTTGGCTTTATGGTATACTCTCCTATATTTCTTGCATTATTTTTTGCCCTCTCAGGACTTTGAATTGTGCCATTTCCATGTCAGGGTCTGGTTGGCACATTTCAGCTCAGCATGTTCCCCGTTAAAGCACATGTTGTAAGATTTTCTGACTACATTGGATTTTCTTCTTTTGACAAAGGGAAGTAGGTGTAGTGCTGATTGTATGTAAATACAACTGCAATTAAAAGCATGCACTTCACAGTTCAGTTGTTAACTCTTTTCACTATCACTCAAAAAGAATATATCTTTGTCATCACAAAGCTTAGAGTGATTCAATAAGTACTGGCTCTCAAGTATCCTTTACATTTGCAGATTACAGTTTATATTTGCAGATTAACTGGTAGCGCATATTTGCATTTCTTTCAGGCAAGCAGGCACCCTGCAAGAACGCTTCTTTAGATGTCTGCCCCTACCTCTGATTCACTAAACAGGAGACTCACTGAATGACAATTCAGCTGAAGCTTTCTAAACTATCTAAATTAACCCTCCCAGGACAATTGTCATTTTCCAAAACCAAGACTTTTTGGATTTGTGGCTGAGGAATGTGCGCCCACCTTCCGATGACTCCACGACCCCCCTGGGGGTCGCGACCCACAGTTTGAAGACCTCTGACTTAAAGCTAAATTAATTCTCATGGGCAAGCGGCACTACCTCAAATTGAACTGTCAATGGCTCAAGGATCTCACTAAGGCCCATATTTATACTTTTTTAAGCAAACCAGCGCCGGCGCTGGTTTGCGTCAAATATTTTACCGCCGGCTAACGCCATTCCTACACGCCATGCAGGCGCCTTATTTAAGGAATGACGTTAGCCAGCGCTGCGGACTGGTCAGAGTAAAAAGAAATGACTCAAACCAGGCAGCGTCGGCATAGGGGAGAATGGGGATTGTGCGTCAGAAAATGGTGCAAGTCAGTTTTGAGGCAAAAATCATGCCTCAAACCGGACTTGCGCCATTTTTTGACGCACAACCCTCATTGAAATGACTCCTGTCTTACCAAAGTCAAGAGTCATGCCCCCTTGCCCAATGGCCATGCCCAGGGGACACAGTGGCATGTAAGGGGGCCCAAATTAGGCCCCCCCATGCCACTTTAAAAAAATTCTAAAAAATACTTACCTGGGATGGGTCCCCCCATCCATGGGTGTCCTCCAGGGGTGGGCGAGGGTGGCAGGGGGTCTCTCTGGGGGCAAGGAAGGGCACATCTAGACTCCTTCCATGGTCAGAGACCATGGAAGTGAGCCCACAGGTCCCTTAATGCCAGTCCTGACCCAGGCGTTAAAAAAAGGCGCACATCAGACTGTGCGCCGCTTTTTAAGGCCCGCCCCCTCCTGTGCATCAAAATGACGCAGGAGTATAAATAAGGCGCACAAGCCTTAAAGTCATTTTTTGGGCGGGAACGCCTACCTTGCATGTCATTAACGCAAGGCAGTTTCCCGCATCCAAAAAATTACGCACACAGAGGAATTTTCACGTCCGCGGGCTCGGGCGTCAAAGTCTAAATATGGTGCATGGTTTGCACCTAATGTGCGTCGAAAATGTTGATGCACATTAGGCGCAAACAGAGTATAAATATGCCCTTTAATCTGCTGGACCATCTCTGCTGCCCCTAAATAAACTTAAACCTTTCCTCCCTCCAAGTGGCTTTTGCCTGGTTATCCAATCAATGGTTAATGTTATACTTTGGTGATTTCTCTTTGAAGGATGAATGAATGTTCGGAAGGTTCTGGAATGCACACATACAAAGTCCTACACAACACGGGATCAGAATATTTGAAAAGCTGCATACACTTTAACCAACCCACCAGACACCTACGCTCTGCCTCACCCTCACTCGCACACATTCCCTGCATCCGCAAAAGCAAAACTGGAGGCCGCTCTTTCTCCTACATTGCAATCAAAACATGGAACAATCTCCCTCAACATATCATAGCCTCCTCCTCATTTCTTGGGTTTCACAAGAATCCGAGGACCTGGCTCTTTGTATGAGCACATTTGGGACCACAAATTTACACACCTGCCTATGTGTCTAGTTATCCTTTCCGGTGATTAGTCTGCTATACAAATCAGTATAACATTATGAGAACAGGGAAACCATAAGGGTCATTTAGATCCTGAAGAAAGCCCCAACACAGAGAGGACCTAGTAGAATGCGGAAACATGTAGACTACATCAATACAATTAAGATGTACAGGGACCTAATAACCCTAATCTACATTTTTGCCTTTCTAAATTTAGATCACATTAAAGAGCTAACCATCTACACTGGGAAGTACTTTAACCTCACACCATGACGCCCAACAATGCTCACATTTAAACAGATTCTCAAAAAGAGCTGAAGGTGAACCCACCTACAACACATTTTATGGGTGAAAGAGCAACCCTAATGATGAAGCATTCTACCTAGTGTGAGTGGGGAATGTGCTTTCTTTTTAAAGGAACACGCATGTAAATAGAACCAAACAAGACCGAAATGAGCCTCTGCTCCAAGGAGCCAAGAGTATTGTATTCCACAATTAAAAATGCAATACTTCTTTTAGTGATATGGATGGATAGAGAGGGTAAACTGTTGGTCTTTGGGCTACCCTTTCACTCACTCATGATTTATTTATGATATATTTTGAATGTGGTGGTTTTGAGTATTATCAGACACACTTTTCAAACCGCTTCAGGATAAAATTGCCACAATTTGGCTTATAATTTGAGACTCAGTTACTGCTTTGACTCCCATGTAATACTCTATGACTTTGTTCATGTCAATATTGATTACAAAGTTATGGCTGATCAGTCTATATAGCACTAGGAATGTAGGTTATCTTCGTCGAACACTCAGGTGCTCATTTTGACTTCGTTGGTCTTTTGCCAAGACCGGCGTTGAAGTGGGCCCCAAAAGACCGCCAATGTTGGCGGTCCGAAGACCAAAGCGTTATGACTCACCAGCGGATTTGCACCCATAAACAGGCAGAAATCCGACACCGTGGGCCTGACCGACGGCGGGTGAGAGGCAGTTCCACCGCCAGCACCCCCACGCCGCAAGGACTCCGCCCTCCATATTACGAAAAGTAATATGGCACGGCGGTCCTTGCATGGCGGTGCGGCATTGGCGGTGGAACCGCTGACACCCACCCCCTCCCAGACTACCACCTCAACGTAGGCCAGACAGGTAGGTGGACCGACCGAAAGTGGGGTGTTAGGTGCATGTGCGTGGTGTGTGAGTGTATGTGTGCGTGCATGTGTGTGTCGGAATGGGTGTGCATGTATATGTGTGGTCGGGTGGGGGTGTTTGTATGCGTGAGGTCAGGTGGGGGTGTGTGTCAGGAAGTGCGTGGGCGAGTAGGGGGGTGTCTGCAAGTGTGTGGATGCCATGCGCATCAGTAGGTAGGCATGTACTGGCTGTGGTCTCAAGGCTACATTGGTTGTGGGGTCCGATTCAGCGGGAGCTCTGACGCCAAGCAGCAATCTTGGTTGCTGGTGTAGTCATGCCCTCTTGCCCAGTTATCTTAATCCTAAAGATGTAACAACATAAAACACTGCAAAATCCTAGTTGACATGCCGGCATTTCAGAATGGACAAATTTCTTGCCAGTGCACAGATAATAATCTGATTTCTTAATTTGCTAAACTAGTTCTTTGATATGTTAAACTTAGGGGCATATTTATACTCCGTCTTCGCCGATTGTGCGTCAAAAATGTTGACGCACAATCAGCGCAAACGTTGCCCCGTATTTAAACTTTCATGCCAGAGCCTGCGGACGACACAATTCCGCCGCATGCGTCATTTTTTGGATGCGGCAACCCACCTTGCGTTAATTATATGCAAGGTAGGCGTTCCCGTCCAAAAAATGGCTTAAACGGACGTGCGTCGTATTTATGCTTTCGGGCAAAAATGACGCACAGCCGGGAGGTAGAGCCAGAAAATGACGCACAGCTCGACTTGCGTCAAAAATTAATGCATGGGTCAGGGCAGGCGTTTAAATGGGGCAAACACACCTGTATTTAATCAGAACACACAGAACAAACAGCAGAGCAGCAGAGCAGCAACAGGGAGCCACGGAGGTGATTCTAATCCAGCGTGCACGTAGACGCAGAGCCCAGCAGCAACAACAGTAGCTACAAGAACACCAGCAGGGACCCCAAAGGCAGCGCAGAAGGTAGGAGAGGATATTCCGCCCCAGAACCACCCTTCAGGGCCTCAGGGAACACAACATCATCCAGAGGTACTGGTTGAACTGGCAACATTGAACCGCAGTTGGCCCCCACTTTGGTGACACCCTGCACCATCCTGACAGAAACCAAGCTGCTTGCCCGTACTTCATATGCTGGCAAGTGGCTCTTTCCAAACAACTGGTGCCCTGGTTGGCGGAATATCACAACCATCATTCTCCGCCTTTTTGCCCAAAGTACTGGATGCCATCATTGGACTGACACCCGCCACATCTGCTTCCCTAACACACTGCAGAAGCAGCAGGAAACAAAACAGGGGTTCTACCTCATCAGTGGCTTCCCACACGTCCTTGGTGCAATCGACTGCACACATGTACACCTTGTGCCACCTGCTGCAACTGAACACCTCTACTGCAACAGGAAGCACACGTATACCTTGCATTCTGTCAGCCTGACTGGCAAATGTCTGTGCGTCACACTAAAGTATCCCTGTGTCTACATATGTACCACACTTGCGTTAGCAAACCTCTCATTCATCAGGGGGTATTGGGCATGGGCTTCTTCAATGCATACACAAATACATTGTATAGCATCATCTGCCTTTTAACTGTACCGTTTGAGTTACATCCTCTTGGAAAAGCAAAATTCATGGCCCATCCCTTGTCTGGGCTGCATTTATGCATGAATGACAAAGTGTGACAGTGTCCCAGGGCCGTAGGAAGGGATTGGTTACTGGGCTTTCAGCACAAACAGCACCCTCTGATAATGTCCATGAATAATACACAACTGTCAGGACCAGGAGTTCCAGAGTTTAACCACCTAGATAATCTGTCACCTATCTTTAAATTGTGAAAGGAACAAGTGTATGAAGGAGTTTATTTTGAGAAACAGGGCAATAATGCTGAACCTAGAAGTCAGAAAATCAGACCTGAGTTCCAGGTATGCCTTATACATTATTCAAAAGATTATTGAATATGATGTGCTCCCCACTTACAACCAGTGCAGTTTGGTTAGTACTTAGGACAGATGATCACACTAATATGTTTTAATGATGATGCTAGCGGATGGTGTGTAGCTAATGCAGAAGGAGTTTGGCAGTCTATAGACCTTTACAGAGGTTTAGCCAGTAGAGGGTAATGAACTCTACAATTAAGTTGTGATATGACTCGGGAAGAAAAGGCAAGAGTTGAAAGTGCCAGAATTTCACTAGTACTCTCTCTTGGACAGTGAAAGATGTATTTCCATTAAGTAACCTTCAAAAGAATATGAGAGGTCAGCAAAGAATGAGGCATTTTGCCCATTGTGTGTGACCAAAGGCAGAGACCATCAGAGAATGGGACTTACAACTTTTTAAAATTCAGCTTCTGTAGTACGCCTGCACCAAAGCACCTTTTGCCATGAGGAGATGGTCAAAATAGGCACTGCATTGCTGCACCAAACTTAATACGCAGGAAGAGTACTGTTTTGACTAAAAACGGCCTACCAGGTTAGAAACCTAATCGGTCAACATCTTTGATCACATCATTATTATATTACTATACTTTGATGTTTTTCACCTTACGTTATCTGGGACTTGAATTGGAATTTACTTCCACCTGAATTTCAATAGTCATGATGACTAGTACATAAGAAGAGCATTCGTCATCCCACTTAACCGCAACGTCTACGCTCTTTAACCAGACTCCCTCCACATCTCCATGACCCAGTGGCTCTTGCTTGTTTATGTTTTTATTACCCTTTATTCACTTGTGTTAGACATTGTGGTCTTTTTGAGTTTCATAGACTTAATAAAGCTGAAACATTTTAGAATTTTTGAAAATATGATAAAAAGACATTGTCCATTTTCTGCATCATTTTATGATGGAGTTAAGTATTTTTACTAGCCAATTAGAGGAGCATCAAATTGGCATGTAAGTTTTTTCATGTTTTCCAATTAAAAACAGCATTTTATAAAGGTACATTGTAAAGACAACTTCAAGTCCTCCTTTATTAGTGCTCTGAATGTGTAATCCTTCATACCACATAAATTGAAATATTTTCCATTGAGCTCACATTATGCAACTTGTTGTCTTCTGTATCTGAAGCCATTTCCCTTTTACTCGTTGTTCCTAATCACAGATTCATTTAGCCCCCGTTAAACTGACCTATGTACTTGGTTTATTTTTGTAAGCTTCAAAGAAATGCCTGAAAAATGCTCATCTTACTATATTGCCTACTGCGTGATGATTCAGTTTCATTAGGGGCAGTCTGGGATCCAGTATCTTACAGCAATTGGTTATAGTTGCTGTCACATCAGTTATGCTGCAGAACTGATATGACAGCAACAATTTTCTAGTGAAAGATGAGGGAACTTTATAAAAAAGAAAGCAGCTGAAGAGAGCAGTGCAAAAATAGTCGGCTGTACTTGTACTTGACCCATCACACTTACATTATCTGCAACACTTTGTCCTTAGTCCAATAACTGTCTACATCAAATGTCCAATGGTTAAGTCAAAGTAAAGTGCCAATACTCGCCTTCACATGATGGTCCAATGGATATCTCCATCTGTAGGCACAATGCCAGTCTCTAACGTATGGCTCAGTAACTGGTGCCAGATAAGGTCCTGCTGTCGATCCTCCTCAAATATTCCAAAGCATTCCCTATGTTATAGTTATGTGGCTCGCCCTAGTCACTGATTAATATCTGTCTTAATTCAATAGTACAATAAATGTCACAAAATAATGGTCCAATGGCCTTGCAGTGGCCCGGGGATCGCCCCATTGAATTGACCAATAAGTGTGCCACCTAATAGTTCAAAGTCCAGTCAATGAGTGTCGCTGTAGCATGAGCTGATGACTCTTTTTACCTAATGATTCAATGATTATCTCCCATTATTGACCCAACCCCTGCTTCTAATTTTCATGGGACTGTATTCCTGTGTGTATACCATGAACATCGCTATCTAATAGTCAGCTCACTTAAAACATATCCATTAATATGTGTGTTAGTTTCTTTAATTTAGAATATTGTGTTCTCACAGTACCTGTTTTGCGTCTTATTATTACTGTTTACTTTGCAGCATCAATGCAAAGTAAATAGTTAAAATGAAGTCGATACAGTATGACAAGGCGTTGTGTTTCTGTTTCTTTTCTTAGAGACATCTTTTATAACTCAGGAAGTGATTAATTTAGAAGCACGGCTAAGGCCTAAAGTTGTTCTAAAGGTCATTTTCAGATCCATGTGTTTTCCTATCTGCGGTTAATTTTTTGTGCTTTTAAAATGGTGGTGGTGAAAACATTTTGTCAAAGAAGCACATATGGAATCAGCCACTTTGGCACATTCTAGTTAGTTCAAAGGATAGGTT
This sequence comes from Pleurodeles waltl, assembly GCF_031143425.1. Classification (NCBI taxonomy): domain Eukaryota; kingdom Metazoa; phylum Chordata; class Amphibia; order Caudata; family Salamandridae; genus Pleurodeles; species Pleurodeles waltl. The sequence continues at coordinate 406,426,608 of NC_090440.1, forward strand.
TGGTACTAGCCTTCTGCCCTCACAGAAGGATTAGTTTTTGAGCATGCCACTCTAGTACTTGGGTATAGTTTCACAACTGTAGACAATACCCCAAATGAGCTGTTGCCAAATGGTCGATGATACTTCTTAGCAACTTTGTACTTTTTCTCCTTAATGTAACCCTCTAGTTAGAACATGGCTCTTAATGCAAATAGATTTTATGTCAATATCAGAATTATAATTTGTTTCTCTCTCTTCTTCCTTTGGTAGCAAATTGGCTGTGACCTCATCCTGGGCTCTGAGATGAAGAATGATATTTGTGGAGTCTGTGGGGGCAAGAATGCTACCTGCAGACACTACCACAATGTTTACACCACCGTGTACCCCACTTCTGGTAACTGCCTCCCTCATTCTCCACTACACCATCGAGCGCACTGCTTCTGGTAACTGCCTCCCTCGTTCATCCCTGTACAACACTCAACACCCAACTTGTGATCTCAGCTCCCTTCCTCATCCTGGTATTGCAGTGGGCTCCCTTCCTCTCTTAACTGCTTCCCTCGCTCATCCATGTACAACACCGACCCTGATGTCTGCCTCCCACCCCATCATTGTGCAACACTAATCCTTTAGTAAATGCCCCACCTCAGCTCTCTACAGCCCTGAGCATCCTACTTCTGGTACCTGCCTCCCTTCCTCTCTCGTTCCTGTGAGCAACCTGAGTATGTCATGGCCTCCCGCGGTCACATACCATGGACTTGTCTATGTGCTGTTTATGTTTCGCTTACCCCTCTTCACAAAATCAGCTTCTTTGTGCAGTGCCTCAGATAATTTACTCTGGTTTGTATCCCCCACCCTGGCTGCACCGCCTCCACCTTTGTGCACAGGATGTCTGCTCCAAATGCTAGGCCGCGCATGTCCTTTCATGTCAATAATAAATCACTGCAGGACACAGGGCAGCCTGCCTCGTGTAGCTACTTCCCTTCTTTATCTCAGAGCAACTCTGAGCGCCTGATTTCTGATATTCTGATATCTGCCCCCCAGCAACACTAAAAACGAATGAGCACCCACCTCTTATATTTGCTTTCGTTTCTCATCCCTGTAATATGCGGAGCACCCGGCCTCTGGTAACTTCCTGTCTTTGTCATCACTGAGCAACTTTGAAGACTGAGTCTAATACCTGCCTCCTTCCGAATTCTTGTGATACAGTGAGTAGCTTGCCTCTAGGCACAGTCTGCCTCCTACATGCCCTAACAGTGCTGGGCACCCTGCCTCTGGTGACTGCCTCCCTCACTCATCCCTGTACAACACTGAGCACCTGCCACTGGTGACTGCCTCCCTCACTCATCCCTGTACAACACTGAGCACCTGCCACTGGTGACTGCCTCCCTCACTCATCCCTGTACAACACTGAGCACCTGCCTCTGGAGACAGCCTCCCTCACTCATCCCTGTACAACACTGAGCACCTGCCTCTGGTGACTGCCTCCCTTACTCATCCCTGTAGAGCACTGAGCACCCTGCCTCTGGTGACTGCCTCCCTCACTCATCCCTGTACAGCACTGAGCACCCTGCCTCTGGTGACTGCCTCCCTCACTCATCCCTGTACAACACTGAGCACCTGCCTCTGGTGACTGCCTCCCTCACTCATCCCTGTAGAGCACTGAGCACCCTGCCTCTGGTGACTGCCTCCCTCACTCATCCCTGTACAGCACTGAGCACCCAGCTCCTAGTGCTTCATTCGAGCTGGTGGATGCAGGCGAGGCGCACCAGCACTCATTTTTCGATACCAATATTTATTTTTCCTCATCACTTGTTGACTCAGAGCAATAGAGTGAACAACAGAAAAGCGGGAAAAAGGAGGAAGAGGAGGATGGAAAACAGAGAAAGAATGAAAGGAGGGAGCAAACCAGTGCTTAGTTTGTAAATAAAAACGCACCAGTGCCCTAAGCTCTCTTTTGAAACACAGGCCTGCTGCATTTAAATGTGTGAGTCATTTTGGGCCTCTTTAATCCATTTACAGCCACTCCCTGGCCTTTCAGCTCACTCTTGCAGATTTCTGCTTTCTCTCTTTGTGACGCTTTTTTGCTTTTCTCTTCCTCCGTCTTTCCCATATGTTCCTTTTGCTCACAGTAAATGCCTGATGCAGAAAACTAAGTGCCGGGCCTCAAAAATAAGTGCAGGTGCCCGGCACCGGAAATTACCGGCTCAAATTAAGCACTGGAGGAAACATCATGTAGCAACGAGTAATGTTTCTTGGAGACACATCTGTTATAATATTTGCTGACACACACACTGCTCGAGTTAATGCCACTGGAATATATTGCATTGCTTCAAAAACCGGTCTCCTGTTCTGTGCCGCACTGAAGTATACACTGCTGACAGTAACATACTGGGGTGATGTACTGCATTACCATGCATACTGCATCTCGTGACTTCATATTAAAACTGCCTTATATTCTGCACTGTGCCATCATGCACTCTACTCTTGGTGTCTCTCTTAACCAGCTGTACTCTGTCCATAGCTCATGAATTTCATGTAACTCCTTGTCTACTGGGGCTGTTTTCTGCACTGACCCTCTATGCATTTTACTGCTGCAGTCCCTCTCATCCTACACTACGAACCTCTCCTATTATGCACTTAAACAGCTTGCATGCTGCTGCCTTTCCTCTTATTCTGCAAAGTAGCTCCATGCATATTACCCATAGTAGCCCATTACTTAAATGTAACTATGTCCATACTATTGACTGTTTCTCTGTTATTCTGCGCTGAGCTGCTTCACATATTTGAGCCGATGTATCTCTAATTTTGCCCTAGGTGCAGATGCGTACTACTGCTAGTAGCTCTCTTGTTATGCAGTGGAATAGCATGCATACTCTTGATGGTGCTCTATTCTGCATCTAACACCACACCTACAGCTGATAGTAGCCATACCTAAAGTTTACTCTGTGCATACTATTAATGAGTTCTCTGTTATTCTGTACTACGTCTCTGCACATACTATTTCTATGGTATCTCTTTCTGCACTCTGTGGCAATGCCCAGTACTGTTAGTAACTCTTTTTGTGCACTCTAACAACATGCAGACTACTGGTGCTGCTCGTATTCTGCACAGTAACACCATGAATACTACTGATAGTATATATGGGTTTGTGTTTTTATTTGTTAGTTTGCGGCAGCGTTTCTCATAGTATTGGCCTACAGAGCAACCAATTGGTATATGATGACACTGTCAGCTTTGCTGCTTTTAGTTAAAAGCATGGGTAAGAAACTTATGAGGAGGGGGTGTTTGGACTGTATGTGCAAATAATCTGTTGCTTATTGTATATTAGGCAAGGTACAGTATGGTGATTTTTTTTATTCGAGACTGCAACTGGATTTGCTGGCTAAAGACTGGGGATTGACAATGAGGGGTATCAATCGTGTTTGTTTCTAAGCTGCAGAAGATAAGTGTTTAATTCAATATTGAATGAGGGGGTGTGGTAGTAGCGCACAGGTTGGGCTGTGGGGAGTTAATGTCGATCGGGGGTAGAAGTAATTATTTCATGGTAGTGAGGACGTTCAAGTTGTCTGATTTAGATCCCTAGAAGTGACGTATTTAAGACAGTTTGGGAGTGATACCTTATGGCAGTGCCAAAAGTCACTTTAAAGACCATGGGTAATAGTTTAGAATTGAACCCAAGTCTGGCAGAAATTGTCCTACCTGGTACTGGACTGGTATGTAGTGGTAGCCATAAGTCAAAGGAGGTTCAACAGTAAACAAGCAATAAGGTTTATGAGTTTGTGTGGAAAAGAGAGTGAGTACTGGCCTAGTGCAACTAGGGGACCGTTGCAATAATCAATCTTCGACCTTAAGTTCGGTATTAATCAGGAGTTTGTTCAACGGGAATAGTTAGAGGGAGCATACCTTTGAAGTGAGTAGGACATGGAAAGGAACAGCCATGGGATTGAGGTAACGGGTTCTAACTGCATACTAGTGTTGATTAGCGATTAGCGTGATGATGTTTCGTGCTGTAAGTGAATGAGTCATACTGTTGAGCTATTGGTGTGTGTTGCATGAAACTAAAAGCACTGTCTGGTTAGGTTATTGCTGCAGAATAGTTCGTCCTCATTTCTGAGGGATTGAGGAAGTGTGAACCCAAGTCAAGAGGTCCTCACTACGAGTGGCCTCTTAATTCTGATGAGGCTAGTAACAGCAGATAAAGAAGGCTCCTTGGGAGTTATAACTTTTTCACTTTCATACGGAGATTTCGGCTGCTGAAAACAGTTTAAATTTCTTTGTGACATCTCGGGGAATCGGACCAAGAATACAGACTTCCCAGGTAATTATTCATTTTTTGTGGACTCTCGAGGTTCAACTCACAATGGGCAGATTTTCTACACCCCTGGTGATAACAGCTGCCCTGCTATTGGTAACTTTGAGGGCCATGAAACTCCTGCCCATTTTCAGGGCCATTTGTAAAGGTCCTAAGTGTTCATGGATAACGAGATGGACTCAATATTATGCTTCCATGTGTAACCAGGATCTTAGTTGTGAGTTCTCTTCAGGGAAATGTTAGTCTTCATTTGAGTCAGAGGAATGGCCCAAATTGGGAGAAGAGTAGGGCAGTGTGTCTCATATAAGGAAGAGATAAAGGGGATTATCATGAAAATTAGTAAGGACCCATTAAGTACTAGTGAAGTGTGTCCCAAGAGGCGTTAAATAGAGAATCTGAGATGCCGATGGTTATTCGGGGTGGGTTGAGGTCATGAGAATCACAATGGAATTGGAGGAAGATAGCTGTTATGAATGGATAATGAGTAAGCATGACAGAGTGTAAAGGGAGAGTGTTTTCTTGGGTGTCTCCAGATGAAATTGTTTGTTGTACCTCTTTCAGGGAGGACAAAGTGGATTGGTGGTGATTTGTTATAGTGTCACTAGTGATATTGGTAGCACTAGGGAGCGATGGTTAATGTGAATGGGTGTATGTCAGAATATTATAGTCAGAAATATCGACTGATATAAATATTGTGTTTTAAATGTATTAACTCCAATGCGGCTGTATTTTTGGCAGCAATATATATGTCAGGTGATATTCCAGCTGTTATATTCTGATTTCACATCTTAGTATGTGTGGTGTAGTGAGGTGGCATACAGTTAGCCTGAGTAGTCATGTGGACAGTAACACTGCCGGAAAAATGCATCAAAGAATGAGTTTTTAGTGGAGGATATTTAATCATGGTGGCAGTTAAAGGGCTTGCGATGTAAGTGGCAGTTCTTAATTTGAACTGTTCTCAGAGTGGTATGGACTCATGCTCACACTGCATGTAGTGACTAACTTTTTCTGCACTTTAACTCTCATTCTGATCTGTGAGTCCAAGCCTTGTAGTGATAGAAGTTACCACACTGACACTGGATCAGCATCAGTGCTTGAAAAGAAAATATAAAAGTGCTGGTACTCACCATGCTAGAGCGCATATTTGCTACTGAGAAGTGGTGGTACTCTCCCATGAAAAGCATTGCATCACCGCTGGGTAGTGCAGATCCTCTCCCATTCACCTTAAACAAAAGCAGTTGCCCTTACCTGACCATTTGAAACACTAATAAACATGCACGTCGATCCTTGAAATTTCCAGGGATAGTGGAAGTGATGCTTCATTCTATCAGGAAGTGATGTCATATGACCTTGATGACATCACTGTTGAAGTTATTAGCCATTAAAGGGCACAATTTTACACGAATACAACAGCCTACACTGCGGAATTTATTTGTTTATAAATGAATTAAACGTTTAATGTCACAAGTCCAGTGAAAGCTGCAGAGACTGTTTACCTCGTTTTCTTGGCATAGGCTTTGCCACCACAGAGGTCAGAGGCTGCAAATGCTCTGCCAGGGGTCACAAAGGACAAGAAAAGGGTCACAGATGAGGCTCCTGGCGACCCCAAAATGACATCCATACTAATATCCCTGCACTCTGCGGTGGTACCTCCCATTCTGTTCTGAACCAGCATGCCTGCACCAGTCCAGAGCTATCAGAATTTGCTATGTTACTATAGACATAGAGCATCAAGTAACTACCTGTTGTCCTAAAGTACAACCTCGTATCCTTCTTATACTAACATTCTGACTCTGCTCTGCTAAGCAGTGGATGCTGATTCAAGTAGCCTTCCCTCAATCATGCACTGTGGCATCATAACCCCTCCTCATAGTTGCTGTCTAATTCCATTTTGCTCCATGCATACTACTTCAAGTAAACTCTGCTGCTCAAGGAAGGCTCTTCCAAGACTACATTCACACACTAGAGACACTGCTTCTAGTAACCCTTATTCCAAACGGCAGTACCGTAAACCATGCATTGTACTACTTGGTGTCTACTACTCACCAGCCTAGACTACAGAGGTGCACAGCAAAACTACCTGCTTGCACCCAATACCATTTACGCCATACAGAGAACGTGTTCTGTCTCAGTCATACTCTCGAAACCACTGCCCCCCACAAGAACCTTTTACATTCTGTATACTTTAGAACATTGCTCCGCATAATCAGCTGCTACATTTTCTATACCATACTCCGATTCCCATGAGGTTCAGTTCAAGCTAATTTTCTGCATGTTTCAGCTCCATTCCTACAAAAGGGATAATTTCCATTCACTCTGCCAATAATCCCCCTGCTTCCCAATATGTTTGGATCCATTCTCTCTAGTACTATCATGCACCTTGTTTCCTGCTAAGCATGCCCCCTACCATTGAGCATCCTGTCCCCTTAATGACAACCTCCGCCATGTAGAGGCCTGTCTCCCTTCGCTAAATGTTATCTCCTTTATGTTTTGATATTTCATGCTGCTGGATCTTCTATAGCTCCCAGTGTTTCTTCAGTGTCATCTCTCTTTGGGTGCATCAATACGCGATTCCTGGGTCCCATTTACAGACCACAGGCTCGGTCTTCCTGATACCTTCTCTTCCTGGTACGGGTTTCTCTTCCTGTAATAACTAGTTTCATTTTGTTGTAGGCCAATTCGCAAAGCTTTTCCTGAGCACTGATATGTCTTACTCTTGATTTATGAGTGGCTTCCAACTTTACAGGAGTAAGATAGACACACTCATTAAGAAGGATTTGCAAATCTTATCAGAAATGGTTAAGCATTATTGTTCCTATAGTGATTATCTCCACTCTGTATACCATTATGTACCTTCTGACCCATAACTGTCTCTCCCTGATAATAATAGGCACTTTGCTTCCTGTAGAGTAATTCTTCACTGCCTATAGAATTGAGCATCCTGGTCCTCATTATGCTTCTATTATTTACTGATAATCCCTTCACTCCAGTCCCACGTCGTCGTCCCGTACTGTACATCATAGGTTTTGCACTGACCTCATAGTGCAAGTGCTAAGACACGAAGGAAATGACTAGTTCAGTTCACTGTCCAATATACATCCTACAATATTCTTACCGGTGCTCTATATGCGTCGTCACCCTCTTCCTATAAAGGTCAGCTCCATTCTATTTTCCATCAAGGACTACCTTTCTCGTGTGGCCTCCATTTCCTTCACATGAATGCACCGAACATCTATCAACCACATACTCTACGTCCCAATATTGTGCTCCATCCTAGTCTATAATATTGACTTCCTATATAGTTACTTTTGATCCTCTGTAAAACTGAATGCCCTGTTTCCCTTGATGTTCTGCACTGTTGTCCATAACAGTGAGCAGTCTGCTTTGCAATAAGCATCTCAATGCTTTTTAGCATGAGCACCACGTTTCTTCCTATGTACAATAATTAACTGTCCGGTTTTGTGTCAGTGGACTTCCTGTTTACCTAACAACCTGCTCCATTCCGTACATTACGACAGTGCACCCCTGCTTCCAACAATAAGAGACACAGTCCTCTATAACACTGGGCACAAGGCACCCCAGCTTATATTTGCCTCTGCTATCAAACACACTACTGTCCACAAGCACCTGTACCTTCCCATCACGTGCTTCCTATATTGATCCACTTAAATAATGTCCAGCTAAGCAAAATCTCTCTAGTACCATGCTCCACGTTTCGTATACTACTGAATGCAGGGCTCTCCACAATGACCACCAGCGACACATTTCTCCACTATTGTGCCAGATCTGAAAATAAGTCTGCAGGGGCGTAGCTGCCGGGGGGGCACATTTGGGGTGTTACACCCCCCTAATAAATGTATTTTGTGATAAATAGTTGGGCACATGTGCTTTCAGTTGGGCTTGGTGAAGTGTTTGTTGGATTTTACCACTCATTCTCTCAGTTTAGACAGACTTAAAAATGTTGGTTATTTAATAAAATAATGTTTTCTCTCACTTTGTATCCCCACCACTTCACACTCCTCTCCCTTTCACTGCTCCTTGGGCACCACTCATGTACCCTGCTTGCCAAATAATGTATTTACACATTATATGCCAGCGTGATTGTTGGGAAATCCGAAGCTCACACCCCTCCAGTTTTACTGTCAACGCTACATCCCTGTTAGTCTGTCACTACTCCTGCCGCTTTACATCCGACTTCACACTGCATCATACTTTTTCCTGTCTGCCCCAAACATCTTGCAAGATCAACAAAGACCATCCTTCTCTTTCGATGGTTCCTGCTGCTGGGAGCAGACCACAGACTGCGTACTCCTTCTTTTTTATTGCACTGAATATCCACTTCCTCACCATTTCCTCCCTCATGTTCAATCAGTTAATCAATCAGGTGTTAATTTTATAGCGCAGGTTGTCACCAGAGTGGTTATCCAGGCGCTTGCTGCCACTGCACATGCGTTCTTCTCTCTTTCACACGTTCTTTGTCTCTGTATTTACCTCTTTATCTATCCATCTGCATCGCTCTCACTTTTTTCTCTCTCCTTTGTCTAGCCCATTTATTCTTTCTTCTCCCTAACCAATGGACGCACTGCTAATGGCAATTATAATTATTGCATGCTCTTGTAAAATATACTTCATTGATTGTTTAGAAATGCTTCTTGCTTTCCCTTACTGACTCTCCTTAACTCTGCGCTAATGAGATCATTCATGGCGTATGCTGTTTTAACATTACAGATATATCATCCTGTGAAATGCAGTTTATGCATGTATTTATATTATAAATGCCATTTTAGTCCCTGATGTAAACCTCCAGTATTCACTGAGATTAATAAACGTGTATTTTGACCACTGCTATTTCCAACACTTGTCCATACCAAGGGACATAGTGGTGACTGATTTAGAGGAGGATGTTAAAGGAATATCCCCCAAAATGCAGGGTGTTCCCTCCTCTGCATTCATCAAATACCCTTACAGGACAGGGGAACGCAGTCTTCCAATACGGGTTTTGCCTTAAGCAAGACTGTCCTTGCAGCCAAGATACCCCTGCCTGATTTAGGATAGCTGGTTCACCATAATTTTTGATGGCACCCATTCTATGGAAGACCGCCATGTAAATCTTTAAACAGAAAATCCTCAAAATGTGCCTGATATTCAAACAGAAACTCACAGCCTGTTAGGGACATTTTTATTTGTGGGTACTGGAAATGTATGCTCATTTTAGGGTTGCATTTCTACTGCCAATGTTTCATGATGGCCAGGTGGACCTATCAATCAGTCCTGTGGACCTGCCAATCAGTCCTTTTCCCACATAAGCCAATCTTAGGGGGGATGGAAGGGTGGAAGAGAAGTTGCACATCCAAGATGAGAAATAAAAAATGCGTAGCCTGACTGGGTGGCAGAGGAGGTGCCCCCGCGACACTGGCAGTTCGGTGGACGCTACCAAACTTAAATCAGGCCCTCAGTTCTTTATCATACCAATGGGCACCTGGTTCCTGCAACTATCACTTTGAAACCATTCTGTGTGGTCTAGCACCCTGCTTACAATATTTACTTCATTTGCTTTAATTTCAATAGTAACCTCCTTTTGTTTCCTACTTCACTAACTTGACCCCTCTAATTCCAGTAACAATCGTTTATATCCTACATTATCTCTTTGAAGTCCCACCTTCCTCTAACACCCTGATGCACTTTCCTTAATTTATTAGACCTCTTTGCTTCCATAAACGTCCTTTTCATAAAGTATGTGTTTCCTTTAACCTCATTGCTTCAAGTATCGTATTGTTGTAGTTTATTTAGGTGATTCCTTTCACCTTCCTGCTTTCAGTAACTTCCTCTTGTAGTGTGTTTGACCTTCCTAATCCTTTAACTTCTCTTTGTAGAGTATGGGATTCCTTTGTCCTGCCTGCTTCCTGTAACGTACCCTCATTTACGTGTATTTCACCTTCTTTTCGTTTTTACGTCATTGATCTTTCAAATTCCTAGAACCTCCTTTTGTATTTAAGTGAATACCTTTAACATCCTTACTTCCAGTAACTTCCCCTTGGGTGGTCTGGTTAGTACATTAATCTCCTGGCGCCCCGGTTTACTACTCTCTTTCGAATTTTAAGTGCCACTCTTCCTCAAGCACATGGCGACCTAACTGGTAAATTTAAAGCGCTAATATTTTCAAAAATTAGTTTGTTCATTATGAGATCCAGGGGCAGTCATCTATCTCAGACTTTATTCATGTGTTTATTTGTACAGAAGACCCTGTTATGCCTCCCCCTCTGTCTCCAGCATCCCACTGACACTCCTCACTGTTTTGCCAAAATGTTTGCACATTGTGTGATGCAGTTCGAGAGGCAACTTCCTGTGTGTTGGCCCACGCAGCAGGCTTGTAGAACGTTTATGTTAGGGTTACTCTTAGTGCACGTTGTCTATGATGACCCGACCTGTTTTGAAAGTGCAAACCCTTTCTCTGAAGTACCCCTCTCCGAGTTATCTGAGGACTCGCATGTGTGCAGGTGTTTCTTTATCAGATTGCTCACCAACCACCTTGTTTTTACTTGCTTTGAGTACTTTGTTTTTGTCTGATGCTATCTCTTGATTTCCTTAGGTAATTTTGGATACAGTGAGGTGACTGTGATACCCGCTGGCGCTACCCACATCAAGGTGACAGACAACAGTAAGAACTACCTGGGTAAGAAAAGGCAAAAATAGCAATCAGAAAACTGAAGGCCTTTTTGACAGTCAACCCTAAAATGGTACAGTGCTCTCACACTAACAGTGATATTGCTACCACGTACAGAAGAAAATATAAATAAAATACATTAACTCATATGTCTACAGTCCTTATCCTCAAGTGGCCTTATTATTGTCGTTCCCATATAAGGCTGACCATGAATGCTCTATTAACCTATTATCAACCACTAAATCCCCTCAAAACCTAGGGCAGGTTGGGCCTCGACCATACTGCGCCCTGCAAGTACCCAGAGGATTATCAAATATAAAGGATCCAAATACTGTATCAGGGCGTGTCTGCAGGGCACAAACATGCAGGGGTTTGGCATACTAGGATACTTTTGAAAAAATGTTGCGGGGTACGAGAAACACAAACCCCTTCTGTACCATTCAACAAGTAACCTGCTATTCCAGATTAAGGGGCTCATTACAAGTTTGGCGGTCAGGCAAACCGACTGTCAAACTCGCGGGGATGAGGCGCCCGCCAACCCAGCTGCCTCACCCCGTCGTATTACGATGTTCCCACTGGGCTCATATTATGAGGTGCCCGCTGATCAGTCCAGTGGAAAAAGTGCTATGGTACTGATCTCTGCCCCCTTAAGGGAGCCAAGGCCAGTACCGTAGCACACCAGCACCCTCGGAATGCCCACAGTCTGAAAGCAGACCGTGTGCATTCTGAAAGTGCTGGGCAGGGGAGCCCCTCTGCCCACGACATGGCTGTGGGAAGTGCAGGGTCCTCCTATGGGTAGTGGGCAGTGTAGGGGCCCCCACGGCCCCATGCACTGCGTTTCCACCAGCCTTTTCATGGTAGAGCTCCCGGCATGAAAAGGCTGGTGGAAACTGGACTTGTGATCAGCGTGGCGGCGCTGAACTCAGCGCTGCCGTGGCTGACCATGACTCTGACAGCCATCAGCTCGTCGGGAACCATGTTCCTGGCGGGGACAGCGGTGCCCTGGCAGTCCGACTACCAGGATCATAATATGGCAGTCGGACTGCCTATAGTGCGGCGGTCCAACCTCCACCATGGCATGGGTGGTCCCAGAACCGCCAATGTCATAATAAGGCCACAAGAGTTGGTTCAACATGATCCAGCAGTTTCTATACAAAAACATGTAGGCATACTTACAGAAAGAGCTTTACTATGCTGCTGCCACCTGCCAATTACCTGTGATTCGCCCCACCTCTACACAGCAGAGTGGTGGGTAATATTGCCCTTTCCCTATCTTAGCCTCATGCATTTCAAGCTCCAACATTTTAGCCACCTACATTGATGAGATGTGGGATGCAATATGGGATGCAATATGGCAATATGATATGACAAAGCATGTTTCACAATTGTAGCAATGTGGAAACTAGCATGGCCACAGTGGTGCACATGCTGAATCACTGTGGAAACATCATGGCATACTTTCAAATGTGGAAGTTGGAATGGCAATGATACCTTACATACTTTACAGTGTTAAAATATGTTTTGCAATGATTAGGACAAGGGTATGACCAGTGTGGCAGTGATCATTTACATACCAGGGTAGCGTGGAAACCGACTTTGTAATAGGTGCTTCACATACTGGACAATGTGAGAAATTACGTGGCATATAATTTTTCACGTCTCTAAACGTGGAAATCAATTTGGCATTGAATATTTTACATATATTGAGTAATACAAGAACATATTAAGGCAAGACATGCTATTCTTGGAAGTCAATGTAAAATGTAAAAACTGTCAGGGCAATGTTTCCTTACATACTGGGGAAATGTGGATAGTGCTAGTAGGGTGTGTGGTTTACATAGTGTACCAGGTGCAAACTTCTGTCTCATGGATAGCTCTGTGTCTGAGGCTGCGGCTGGAAGAGCAATAATCTCAGAGCACGGATTTCAGCACGGTAGGGTGTAGCTTGGAGCTTTGGATTAGTAAGAACCCGCAATGTACTATGAGCAGTTCTTGTTTATTTGAGAAGTAGCGATTTTAAAGTGATCGGTGCTGGAATACTTGATTATCACCACTGGGAGGGTTGTATATTGAGCATCATAACAGCAATGTGAAATATTTGATCACCATCCTATGGCACCATCTTCTATTATCTGAACAACACTCATTTATAAATGTTGGAAGCATCCTTATATGTTGCAGAATTCTGTCATATGGTAGCAGCAATTAAGGTAGTAATTTATTTTCTATATTAGCACTCATAGCAACTATGTGTACAACAGAATTTTTTTTATTGTGTTACTTAAGCAATTTTTTAAATATAAAAAAGAGTTTATGGAAATTCTGTAACACAATAATCTTTTTTGTTAACCATGCTAACTTTCTTCCACTAGTAATGTTATGATGACAAACATACTTTTTTTTTAGAACAGTGAAAACCACGTAATAATAAAAATTAAAAAAACATTGCTAGTATAGTAACTGAACCAGACTGCATATCTGGCACAACATATAAATTCAAACTGAAATAGACAAATCATAAGTGGTTGAGTTGGTGATGCAGCAGTCATAGAGAAGTTACATAACAAATAAGGTCAACAGTCCTGGTTTGATTGTGTCAGTATGTAATTCAAATAACTAGAAGATCGTAGCTCTTCAAGTAACGGAAATGATAATAATAAAGAGATACAAAAGACCTCAAAAGGGGACATATTTGAGAAAAAACTATTCAAATCTGCTTGTCTCAAATTTGTCGACTTGAGTGGCTAATATTCTAGAATTGATAGTCCAAAAATCTTTTGGCACAATATTTGAAACGTGAGGTGCTTAGAAAGCAGTAATTGAAGTTTCTGGATTTATAGAAGTTTAATATACTTTATTAGATTTATTTGGATACTTCTATAGCTTGTATCTAACTTATCCTAGGCTACACAAATGAATCAGTAATATCTGTGAAGATTGACCATTCTGAGCTTATTTAGAATAGAATTATTTGCAGCACCATATACGAATTGTAAGAAGAATGGGTTTTATTAACTGAGGATGGGCTGGCAGATTGCTTCATTCCTCGTTTGAAAGTTTTATCCACGTGTTTAACCTGAAAAGAAAAGAAAAAAGACATCTTTGTGAATGCTAATAAATGCTTGAGTAATTGTCAGAAAAAGGGTCATGAAGGAAGATACCTTTAAGGCATAAAACAGTCCAAAAAAGGCAGAGAACATTTTAATTTAAGACAGTAATTACACTGTACTTTAAATAGCTTGAAGGGCTGCTGAGTGAAAGAAAATGAATGCATAAAACGAAATTTACAAAGGCAATTGGGGACAGAAAGATCTTCAAAAGTTTGAAAGTGCGAATCTGTGATTTTGGATGCTGAAACCGCAGGCTGCAGTGCCTTTCAATTTGAGATGCACCAAAGAATATTAGTCTCCCTACTCCAGTTGTTACTTGATTAGAGGTTTTTGCACAGTCTGCTTCAGTAGTGCTTCTATTTATATTATGGGAGTAACCCAACCGTATTATCCATGAACAATGGTCTCTTACAATTTCACACTAATTTTGTTAAAAACATTAAAAAAAATATATTTCTTATTATATTAATATATTTTATGTATATATATATTTAAAGTAGCAAATCTGTAAAATGTTAATATATACTAATTATATAATGTCAGTTAAATAAATCTCACTAATATTTAATACTATATAAAAATATATACGTGCATAAGCACACATACATATATATGCATATACACATATAATACAACACAATTATTATATATATTTTACATTATATTTTGTGTGCCTAATTATTTGAATGTACTATGATAAAAAGCACATTATATATATAGACATATATTACATGAAACATAAAAATTAATTCAGTTCTAAAACACTAAATAAATTGCTAAACAAATAAAATTAAAAAAAACATTAACAAAAAATATTTAAACAATTCAGAAACAAATACAAATATAAACAAATACTGTAAAGTTCAAAATATAAACACATATTAATTAGAAACATATTTAAGTTCATGTTATGCAACAGTAGGGAAAGTGTAGAACATCAGAGGGGTTAAATATATTATTCCCACTCAAAACAGTGCAACAGTAGGGAAAGCAATGGGCTGCAGAGGGGATACATTTACTATTCCCACTCCAGTTTGTGCAACAGCAGGGAAAGCACTGGACTTCGTAGGTGATACATTTACTATTCCCACTCCAGTCTGTGCAACAGTAGGGAAACCGTTAGACATCAGAGGGGTTATTTAATTATACTTAATTAACTTGCTGCCCTATGCGCTTACAAGACTAACAAACAATAACTAAAATAAATAAGTAGCACAAAACTTAAATAATTGATAATTAATTAAATAACTAATTCCCAATTATTAATTAATATTTACTTCATTAACTTCCTGCCCAACAACCCTACAAACCCAACAGCCCACACCTGAAAAATACCTAATTTATATAGTTAATACAAAATTGACACAATTATTATCAATTAGATCTTTAATTGTGCAGTAATACTCATTATTTATTAATTATGACTTAATTAACTTCCCACCCTATACCCCTACAAACCTAGCAACTTTCAACTAAAATGATTTAGTATTATTTAATGTACATATTTAATAATCATTCCAATGATTAATAATAAATTCACAATTTATTATTAATTAATACATAATTAACATCCAACCCTTCAAATCCAGCACCTCACACCTAAAATGTAACTAAAATGAATGATTACATACTTTACATAATTAGTAATATATTAAATAATTAATAATGAATTACTAATTAATTGTTAATAATTACCTAATTTATTTCCCAGCCTATACCCCTATAAAGATAGCAACCCACACCTCAAATATAATTAATTAAATCAGTATTACATAATATACATAATTGGTAGCAAACACATACTGATTGAAAAAAATATGAATTAGTTAATAATGAATTATTACTTAATTTACTTCCCACCCTATCCCCCTAAAAAACCAACAACCCGCTACAACACTATAAATTCCTAAAACAATTAAATTAAAAATCACTTAAAATCACAAACGATATTTTTAATAAAATTAATAACAATTATAAAACAAATAATAACACACAAAATTAATGGCAAGAAGACTATTATTTGGAGACTATAGATGTGATAGCCCATTATACTTCAATACAACATGAAATAGGCATGCATGCCATTGAGTATTTTTGGAAAGAGAGAAGGGTGGGAGAGTATAAGCATTCAATGATGTTGATGGAAATGATAAATCTTTGCCTAAACAATAATGTGTTTATTTTTGATAAACAAATGTACAAACAAAAGTGCGGAACTGCAATGGGAGTGGTCTTCTCTCCCAGTTATGCAAACTGAGGATCCCGATGGGATGGTGGGAGAAGGGGGTTGCCTGGAATGAACATCATGGGGAATATGTGGAAAAGGTAGTACTATGGCAAGATACATTGATGATCTTTTCATCATTTGGAAAGGGACTATTAAGGATTTTGAGAACTTCGATATTTTAAATTGTAATCATGTGGGTTTAAGGTTTACCTATGTAATTGACAAGAAGAAAATTAATTTCCTTGATACAAGTTTATATGTAGAGAACCATCAATTACAGACAACTTTGTATAGAAAGGAAACCTCTATGAGTTCTATCTTACATAGATCTTTTTCGTCCACAGTATATAGTAAAAAATGGCCCACATAGTGAGTTCTTAAGATTAAGAAGAATTTGTTCCACTGAGAGAAAATTTGAAAAACATGGGGAAAGCATGATTAACCGATTCACAGTAAGAAACAGCAGATTAGGAGATATACAAAGAGGTTTGGAGAAAGCGAGACAAAGAAACTGTAGTGACATGCTAGTACAAATCCAACAAAATAAGGACAGTGCTAAAAATATACAAACATCTAAACCCAGAGCCATATTATCATACAGCAAGGAAAGTGGTAAAATCAGGAACATTCTTCAGAAATATTGGCATATATTAAGAGAGGACCCAGATATAAGTGGGAAAATAGGACCATCAATATCCATTGCTTTTAAAAAAGCACTATCTATATAGGATATGCTAGTCCATAGCTATTTGAGGACAAGCAGGATAAAGTTTGGTTTGAGAAAATAAGCAAAGGTTTTAGAAAATGTCTCCATTGTAAAGCCTGCACTATTCGCAAAAATATGAGGTTGTACAAAGATGCAGTGGGTGAAGAACTATTGATACACCAAAAAAATCACATGTGAAACCACATTTGTGGTATATGTTCTTGAATGCCAGTGTAGGCTAAAGTATGTTGGTAGCACCATTTGTCAATTAAAAAAGAGAATCCTTTAACACATTAGGGCCATAGAAAATAAAGATACAACATATGCTATAGCAAGACACATGAATAGGGTACATGAAGATTCTACATGGAAAAGTCTGCAATATTATGGGATAGACACAGAAACCCCAGCGACCAAGGGGAGAGGGGTGATAGGATCCTAACAATAAGGAGAAAAGAATCAAGATGCATCATGACACTTAAAACAAAATACCCAAGGGGGTTTGAACCTTGACAAGGAATCATATGTACATGTTTGATGATAAAGATATTGATTGACAGAGACAAAATAGAAATAATGTTTCAAGTGTGTAGAAATGAGCACTAATGGAAAAGATACCCACTTAGGGTCTTATTTTTATCTTCGTAGGTATTTATTTTTGACCTTGATGAATCTTACTACTGAAAGCGGAAAATATGAATCTAAATTTAATTGATGAAAATGTATAACTATCTTGAAACATGTGAATGTTTAACAACAGTGGTAGAATGCAGCAAAAATGAAAATGTATATATATAAAAAAAGAATTCTCTCACAAAAAAATTGCTTTGTTATTGAAATACTTTCATGTATATATGGATCTGAACTATGAGATCCAGAATGCATTTGGTCACAAAAATGTATTTATTGTCAACATGAAAGTAGGACTAACAGTCGTGAACAAGACAGGTGTGTCGAAACGCATTTACTGTTTATGAACTAATAAACAGAAAGTCCGTTGCGAAGTGTATCCCATCTCTTTGAGTGAAAAAAAAAATATAGATATAAATGCTTATATATATTTATATAAAATGTTCATATATATATGTATATATATATATGTATATGTATCTATATCTATATATATAGTCACTTAAAAAGCAAAGGGTTACAGAGACGTTATAGTTAGGTTCTGAATTTACTTGTATAAAACCTTATTCTAAGTAACTATTGCACAAGCCCTAAGGTAACTATAAATCGTGCCCCACCATGCACAGTTTTATTCTCAATAATTTTACTTCAAATGTTACATTGACCATATCAATGAGGTTATAAAAGTTGTCATGATTGCTGTAATATCTGGGGTTACTAGCAGGGCATGGCAAGGACATGAGTTATAGTTACCTTATGGCACGAGTTCTACTTACATGAAATAACTCTAACTATAACTGCTGAACTTCTAAGGTTTTCTATGAGTAAATTCATAACCTAACTATAACGTCCCTATCTGTAACCTTTGGTTTTTTAAGTGAATTTCTATGTTTTTCTCCATTCTATTTAATAACTATAACGTCCCTGTAACCTTTGCTTTTTCAGTGAATTTCTATGGGGTTTTTTAAACGTAAAGTTGGGCACAGGCCCTGGTCTGTGGCCAACCCCATATAACCACACAACCCAGTGCCACACACCTTATAACCACCCAACTCCCACCATGCACAGCCGAAGGGTCTGCGTCTCTGGGTGTGAGAAGAGGGGTGAGAGGGTGTCTCTGGGTGTGAGTGTCTTTCTGGGTGTGAGAGTGTGTGCGTGAGGGTCTGAGTAGGTCTGTCAGTGGATGTGTGGTGGTCTTAGTGGGTCTGTGCATGAGTGCCTGAGTGGGTCTGTGAGTGAATGCATGAGTGTCTTAGTGGGTCTGTGAGTGGGTGCCTGAGGGTTTGAGTGCATCTCTGAGTGGATGTGTGATGGTTTGAGTGGGTCAGTGAGTAGGCGTGTCAGTGCCTGAGTGGGTCTGTGAGTGGGTGCGTCAGTGTCTGGGTCTGTGAGTAGGTGTGTCAGAGTCTAGTTGGGTCTGTGAGTGGGTGTGTTAGTGTTTGAGTGGGTCTATGAGTGGATGTGGAAGGGTCTGAATGGGTGTGTGAGTGAGTGCGTGAGTGTCTGTGTGGGTCTGTTCCTGGGTGTGAGTGTCTGAGTGTCTCTTGTCAGTTGCTGCATTAGTGTCTGAGTGCTACTATGAGTGAATGAATTGGTGTAGAAATGAGTCTTTGAATGTTTTTTTTTATTTTTTCGCCGATAGTTGCGAATTTGGCGCAGCGTATTTACAAGTATCTCTTGTGGTGAAAAAAATATTTTTAAGGGCATAATTGCACCCTCAAGGTCCCCTTTATTACAGCCCTGTGTTTAGGGTAGCTCCACCATGACCCTTTATGTGACTTTTCATTTTATTTTTCAGGCCCGGGCTGTGTCCTGTTACCTAAAATGGAAGCCACAACTTTCTGGCCAGGTTGCGGACAGCCAATCACAGCATTCCTGTTGGTGCGTGCATTTGCGAACTCACCACAATATCCGCAAAAACGTTGCAACAGATCCGTGGCCCTAGATATACAATTTTATTTCCCCTTTAAAATCTCAAAAACTACTAAACACATTTACACCAAATATGCAAAAGCGTAATCTGCGCTACCGAAACCTACCTTTCTGCCAAATTTTATGTAATTCCGTCCAGCAGTTCGGCCTGTAGTCGTGTTCAAAACTCCTACAGGAATTATCATGGGAAACACATGTTTATTGACCCCCCCATTTTCTCAGCTCCCACTTGACGGATCACCCCAAAACTTACCATGCGCAACAAGAATCACCGGCACACTTTTTTTGAAAACGTTTGTGAAGATTCATCAAACGGTGCTAAAGGTATAGATGACACGAGCAGCTCTGATGAAACACTTGTTGGTTTTGTATGGGGACTGGTGATTCAACCAAAGAGAAAATTACATTGTAATTGTTTAAGTGTGAGGACAACATGGTCTTACTTATAGTGTTCTTGCAGCTGTTGAATAACTGTATGGACCTTCCCTAATGGATGAAGTAAGGGTGGCTCTTTCTCTTCTTGAGCACCGGACAATTTAGATGCTTGCTTTTTAACTAGTATGTTACAGTCAAGTTTAACAAGTGAGTGTGCCTCTTTCCCTAACCACCCTCATTTATAAATTCTACATTACTGCATACAGTAGACTTACATATCTCCAACCCCTGGAACAGGGAATGGAGCCAAATTTAAGTTACCACAGCCAAAAAGGGTACAAAACAGTAGTAATGCGCTCCGGTTCAAACCTGGAGCTAGTCCAACATCACACATGGCCAACCTTTGGTGCTGCAACAACCTGCCATAGAAAATAGTGGAGACTATGACTTAAAATACAAACCCAGTCGCAAATTTTTGATTAAATTCATTTATTTCAACTTATACATGAAATATATGTATGTATAATATATATGTATATGTATGTATATATACTTATATCTATCCTTTCTAAATATAGCTTTCAGGCCCTGGGGAGCGCTCCTGGTTATGAGGAGCCACCTACTTGCATTTGAGATGCCCTGCTGAGCTCTCTTGTGAGAGTTCAAGATCACAGTGGCCATCTTGGATGCCACTGATACTTAAGCAGCCATTCCAGAAACGTTGATGCTTCGCATTCAAGATTCTGAAGGGGAAGCATCATAGCTGTGAATCTCTGCAGGATTCCGAAGTCACAAGAAACCCGATAAGTACTTATCCTCTAATGGTGGGAGATCTTTCCTTGTGCGGTGTTGGGAGGTGGGGCCTACTTTTAGGAGGTGGCGTATTGAACCTTCCCTTATCAGCCATCCTCATCCAGCAACCCAGCCTTTCGATTTGAGAATATGAATACCCAACTGAAGGACTTTAGCCCAGCTACTCAGTTCCAACAAAGACAACCATCGGGCATCCATTGCTATAATTTATATCCTTTCTTCTCCCATGTACAGGGTAGGGTAGTATACTGAACGCTTGGACCACTTTGAGCTTCACTTGTGTGTTCAAACTGTGTCTTGTGCCAGCCCATGGTGCAGTAACCTGGTGCCAAGTTGATTCAAAATAAGATTATCTTTGAGTGTCCTAGGGGATACTAGAAATGTTACTGTCACGGATAGATTGCATGTGGGGAGAGCATCAATTTCGCACTACTGGTGACTGGTGCCAGAAGCTATCAGGAGGAGAAAACAGGTTGTTCAGCTGCACACCTCTAAGCATTACTATTTTAGTTTCTTCTTTTAGCTCTTTGTTTTGATTCATTAGTTTAGTTTATTATTTGTACCAGACCCCTTCCCCTTTCCCTTGAGTTCACTCCTGTCCCATTGTGTGATCCTATTCTGGTGTACGAGCATGAATGCTAGGGAGAGTTGATCTATGCTGTCCCCACAACATGCCAGCCACAGGCCAGAGCGATGATAACTAGCTTGTGGCATTCTGACAATGATAAACCAATTTGAAGTCAAACTCTTACGCCATAGGCACAGCCTGAAACTTCTTGATATTCAGTCACGTTGTGACAGAAGAAAGAAGAAATTGTATGGTATCAGTGGGTAAACGTAGCCTACAATTACACATAGCAGTGCAATCTATCTGTGCCTTAGTGTCGCTGAGGATGTCCTTAACTGGTTCTCAGAAAATCTTTATTTTACTTCACTCCCCAAAGACCCTACTAATGTGCAAGTGCATCTCTGCAAAGTGGAAGCATTGGACACTGTGCAGCCTCTTTGAAACCTTAATTCCACCTTTTTTTGCTAAAAGAAATCCCGTAAAAAAGAGCATCATCGATGGATAATCCAGAACACACTTCAATCCTGGCCTAGTTATTCTACCCTCCACATCTATCTGCCATTCTTCTTTCACAAGCCATTGACAGATTACCAACTTCTCAATGGTGACGGTAGTCATTCTCAAAATGTAAACTGTTCATGGGAGACAGATTCCACAGTGTGAATAACACCTGAGTTTACAGCTGGAGAAGACGGCACTTCTCCAAGGTTCCCCGACTTCCCTTTCACTCATGCCACTATTTTATTAGGTCGAACGCACAAGCAATTTGTCCAGTTGTAAGTATTGTGGGCTTTTAACCACGCCACCCCACGCCCATCAATTTAACTCATTTGTGGGCTTGCCTTTCAAAAATATTTATCATCATTGGTAAATGCTTTACGTTTGTGCCGCCTTGAGGTGGTTTTGTTACAGCCTTGCAGACTACCCCTGTTATGAGGATAATTGCACGATTGCCAATACGTTTGACTGCAAGCAAACTTCTTTTTCTGTCTCTCCTTCACGCTCATGCTCCTGGCTGCCATGGTGCTTTGAATCAGCTTGCTTGTGTCAACTGTTTTACTTTTCATTTTCAATTTATGTGGCAAGAAAAGCCCAGTTAGGAATTTAAATGCTAATATCTCTAATTCGAACAAATGCGAGACCCATTGCATTGCAAATGCTTGTTTAGAATTGCAGCCCCAGTTCTTTTTAGGGAACATCCTCAATTTGTTCTGTCACTGTTAGGGACAGGTGCTTTAATCAGGACATTTTCAAATGTGATTGCACGGATGGAGCAATGCTTTTCCTAGGGGATCCTGCCTCATTAATATGAATAATGCAGGTGTTCTGCGAATCCTTGTGAATGTCTTTTGTTATCGCTATGACACATTAGTACATCCAAGGCAGCTCCATTTTAGCCCCTAAAATCGGATTGCACTAGAGAACTGTGCAAAAGCTACACGTGGGGATGCCACTCAGTGCTAAGTACACCTGCCCCCCTTTAAAACTACAAATGAACGATACCGTGGATTTACCTCATGCTGAATGCTGCCTCAGTCTGTACACGTGTCCCTCGAAGTGTCGAATTCTATCTTTACATCCGCATGCGAATGTTTGTGAGAGGGAGAGTTAGGAACTGAACTGACGAAAACGAAGGAGTTAAAATTCCTAAACCGCTCAGGTTGTGCTAATTTGCACCGATTTGCGCCGATGTGCTATTTAGGAACCTATTAAGCGTAAGGTCTGCTATTCTGCCTCGTTTATTTTGACCTTAGTCACCGCTGTTCAGGTGCGTGACACGGTGCTGCTGGCCAGGAAGAGACCGGTTCTCCTCAGCGGGGCCACCTCCGTTCTGAGGTATATTTTCAGCCTTCAAGTGAAAGATTACATTTTTCGGGGAAGGAATGCTGCAGCCCCCCAGGGCAGCAGCAGAGAGAGGCTTGTGTTTCTTCCCCATAGATTAATTTGTCTCACGGAAAGAGCAGGCAGCATCTTGTCCAGGAATCAATATGAAGAGAGAGGGGCCTGAGATAACATTCTTTCCTCACTTCCCTCATCGAAGGGAGACACCTATAGTATGAGAACAACAGCAGCCAAACGACTACCACGTTACAGGATTAAAGGCTTAAAGGGGAAGGCGGCAAGGGATCTCTAATTGTAGTGTCTGTCTGGTAATCGCCCTTTCCTTGCCTTTCCTTCCCGTCACTCTCTTCCTGACTCTCTCCTCCCCCTGAATCAGACGCAGTATATCTTACTTCTAGCCGCCACACCCGACATCCTGACGTGAGCCTCGTTCGGAGATGCCTTTGCCTCGATGAGGCAAAGTCGGAGCACAATGTGTCAAAAGGCGCCTTTAATTCGCCACTGTGACAAGTGTAAATTAAGATGATAGGAGATCACCCACGAGAAAGCTGCGGTTACCTCAGTGGCAGACTGCCAAAGTAAGAGTAAACATGAAGCAACTCTGAGTGGGACCTCCAGGGCGTCGTTTGTAACTATCCGTGGCTAATTGCAGGGGTGTAGCTTCGGCGGGAAGGGGTGTTTGGGGTGTCAGCCCCTTAATAAATGTATTTTCTTATAAATAGTTGGGTACAGGTGCTTTAAATCGGGTATTGTGAGATGCCAGACGGATTTCAGTAGGAGTTTTTACATACACACAGACAAAAAAACACACAAAGACAAAAAACCACACACACAACCTGTTTGAAAGTCCTCAAAAATATTGTTTATTTTACAGAATATTTTGTTTTCTCCCAATACTTCTACCAAACTGCATTCTTCTCCTTTCCAGTGTCCCATAGGCCCCTCTCATGCACCCTGCTTGTCATAAAACGTATTTAAACATTATATGCTATGCTGATTGTCAAAAAATCTGAAGCTCCCCCCCACCAATCTTACTAACCAAGCTACGTCATGGCTGATTGCAAGTTACAAAGAGTGTAGCTTTAATTCAACACGAGCATGTGTACTACAGCTGGAAAGGTAATACATAAGGGGGAAGATCCAGACTAAAAGGACAAGGTACATTTTCACAAATTTTTGATTATACATTTTTATTGAACAGGTTAAACAGCGTACAGGAACATTGTACATAAGCTGTGTGCATGGATCAGGACATGTACACGTAGCATTACGTTAGTAATTGTGACATCCAGTACAGGCCCTGATAGGCAAGACAACAACTCAGTAGGCAGTAGCAGTAGTGACAATTGCTTCGCCGTCTAGAACACACATAGCTAATTAGCTGGGTGCAGGTACGCAGGTGGGGGCGACAAATAGGTAGCATCCCATTTCCCATTGTCCACAGATGTCCAACTGGGTGGGGAGACGTCTTCGTGGTGTTCCCATGAATCGCAGTCTCACAACTTTGTTGTAGTGCCAAGTAATGTACACAGGGGCCCATGTGTCCTTATGGTGTGATTTACTAGGCATGAGTTCCCAGTAGTGGTCGAGCTGTTCATGGCAATACACAATGTCCCTGAACCAGTCCCATCTTAGAGGTGTTGTCTCACGTCCCCAGTGCATCGTCACCCTGCGTTTCGCTAGTATGAGTAACATAGCTGCGAGGCGTCTATTCCCGGCCGGCTCTTCCGCATTGAAGGGCAGGATTACCACCAATGGTACCATTGGATTCTAAAGTCAGTGTTGTGATAATTGGTGTCACACATGGCAGACTAGTACCCATCCACTCCTGGGCAGCCCCATGCCAAATGCAAGAAGTCTGCACCGCTAACTGAGCATTGAGTGTTAAAGGTGTTGTCAGTAAGGCCCATCTTGCCAAGGAGCACAAGCGTGCTGTACCTCCTGTGGAGGTGAGGCGCAGTCTGTAGTTAGACTCAGTGGTCTAGGTGCTGCAGCATTGCCATTGTTTCTCCATAGGAAAAGGGTCCGAATTTCTTAATTTATTGGTCTTGATTTTAACCAATTTAGGACATTTAGAATTGTTTACATTTATCGTTACTATAACACTTCTGAGAGCCTTTTTTCAACCTGCATTTCCAATAGCAAGGGCACTCCTCCTCCTGGAAAGTAGATGGATGCTCTTTCCTTCTTGTTGACTGGTTTTCCTGGACATCACCTAAATCTCCAAGACAGTGGCAGCACCAAATGATTTATTTAGATATTTGTCTGTTCCTCTGCATGCACTTTTTTGTCCACGTCTCTTTTTAAGAGTTATCCAGGGGCATTTAAATGAGTTTGGGGGCCCTGGGCCAAACATAATTTGGGGCCCCTGCTCAGCACAACCCTGATTTTTTTTATCCACTTTCAACTCATTTACACCATCAACAACTTTAGATGTATCATTGACAATCCTATCCTTTTATCAGCATATATCTGGTCCAGCATTAGAGCAAACAGTTTCTCTCTGTCCGGCCAGCACCAGAGAAATAGAAAGATGATCAGTCTGAACCAGCCTGTTGCATGTGGTGCTTTGGATTAGTGTCTCATCTTATGGGCCTGTGCATGTGGAGGGTGTTTTTCTCCTTACTACATGCTAGTTCCTGCTGTGTGAGGAACAAGGACTCTGTCAGGTGGCACTTGGCTGTGATTGCATCAGCCCAGCAGTGGCTCCATGTAGTTGAAGACATTCTGTAGATGGTGCAGTCATGGAGGGAGTGCATAATGCCTCACTACACTTTAATTTATGGCCTACTTGACACAAAAGCAGAAAGACTAGTGGTCCTTCTCGCCACAATCTCTGTGGTTACACTGTAATTAATCTGTCAGAGCCATTCGGGTACACAGTGCTGATGGGTGCTTTTGTTTGCTGCACTGCCTGTACTGTGAGTGATATTCAGTCAGGAAGCAGAAACCTGTGATCGCATCATCTGGCCGCATCCCCAAAAGGACAATGCAATCACAGGGGAGCCACACCCCATGGAAATCTTTACTGCACAGTAAGTGTCAGTTTTATTAAGCTTTGCATTGGCACTGTGCCATGCAAGGCAGCGCAAGTCAACACAAGGGCTTAATTCAGATTTACTAAGCCACGCAAAGCCCCTATGCATGGCCCTACATGGCTTGGTAAATCCAGAGTAATGATAGGCAGCACAAGTCACTGTCTTTCGTTACTCTGCATCAAGAAGGCTTTACATCGGTAGAGAGTGGGTGTTCCCAGGCATCCACCTAGGCTTTTTGGCACATTCCCAGATTTGCTAAGAGTAGTAAACCTGGGAATGTGTCAAAATTGTACGCCTTTTCAAGTAAGGCGTGACTAGGAGAAATATCTCTATTTCTTCTCGTTTTTCCACTTTCTAAGTGTGGTGCAGAGAAGGAATAGGAATGTGCCATGTACTAGTAAATATGGCATATACTTGCCCTCTTCCTTTTACATAGTGCAGCAAGTTGTCTTGCTGCATTGCGTGTGTGAAAAGTTTGAAAATCTGCACCTACGTGTACATATGTTGAATATAGACAAAGGCCAGTGCAGAAAAGCTGTGCTTATTCATTTTGAAAGGTTAGCATGCTTGCTGAACCAAACCAGAATAAAATAGGTATTTTCTTAAAGTCTCTCCATATTTCAGGCAGGGGCTGCACTAGCCATGGAGCCTGGGTTGGCTAACAAAATGAAAGTAAGTAAACAAGCTGGCTATTTTCTACCTCTCAACAGAGTGGAAGCTGTCCTGAAAGTTTAATGAGGAGGCCCCTTTGAAGGTGGGGGACCTGGGCCTGAACCCACTTTACCCATACCTTAATACGTCTCTGGAGTTGGCACTGA
This sequence comes from Pleurodeles waltl, assembly GCF_031143425.1. Classification (NCBI taxonomy): domain Eukaryota; kingdom Metazoa; phylum Chordata; class Amphibia; order Caudata; family Salamandridae; genus Pleurodeles; species Pleurodeles waltl. The sequence goes on from NC_090440.1 coordinate 406,453,622, forward strand.
AGCTGCCTACCAGAGGTCAAATAATCACTAAAAGGAGCAACAGAGGGACTTTGACTCTGCCCCTTTATTGATCTTCTTTCTTCATCTTGAATAAGCAGCAGTTATGTTAGTCTACCTACAATGGAGTTCAGTTTCTCATAACTGAGACATTAACACAGATCCTGTGTCAAATACTCCAGGTAAGGTCTTTGCATGGAGTAATTCTTGGACAAATGCAGTAGGAAGTTGTTGCTTATTGTGAATTGAGATAAATACAGTGGGTAGGAGTTTCATGTTGTAAACTCCCTGTCAAACACCACAGGAAAGAGCTTTATATTGTTTCACATCAAGAGACGTTTCTAGTTCAGGTGGGACTAGGAAGGTCTGGATTTCATTTTGCATATTTGTAATTTTATGTGTAATATTTAGCTTCTGTGAATTAAAGTACTTTTTCTTTTTAAAAGTAAACGTCCTGAATTAAGATTGATTTATGAAAGGCTATTAGTGTGACTTGTGAGGTTTCTAACCCACAGCACCTCCCAGAGTGAGTCTTGCATGGCTCTGCTTAGATACTTGAGGGACAAAAGCTGTTGCTAGAAACTGCTACTGAGCTGTTCATGTGAGGTCAAAGGCAGATTCCTGGAGGAGAGTGTGAATGTGGTTGAGCAGTTGGAGGTCTAGGGGATGGGGCTGAAACTGATTTTCTCTGCTGTAACTAGATCTTGGTGATGCCAGTAAACACAACCAGTTGTGCATTTGATGTGTGGGGTAAATGATCTGTGCAGGCGAGGAGAGGCTGGTTGGCCTGCCTTCTCACAGGTTCTTAAAAGCAAATAAGAGGACAACTTGTGTGATTAATGCCCTCATCCACAATGTTTGGGCAGCTTTTTTAAGGAAAAGAATGCTGTTGAGTCTCGCAAGTGGATAACTCTAACCAGGAAAGATTGCCGCAGTGTTATTTCAGAATTAAAACTAGACCCTCACTGTATTAGTGCACAGAATGTCTTCAACTATGGTCTCACCAAAATCATAAAGGGAGCTGCCACAGCCCTAATGGTGGAAAAGTTGCACACCCTAAATAACGGCAGTACTCTTATACAACTCACAGACTAGCAGTGGCACACTCTTTGAAGTACCCTCACACCCCTTACAGAGTATCATTCACACACAAATAGAACCTTTCTTACACACCTCACAAACAAGCAGACTTGTACTATTGACTGTACTTCCATATCTACAAGAGTAGTACTCACAAACAGCCAGACACACTCTTGCAATTCTCATGGACTAGTTCTCTAGACAGACCTAAAAGCGCTTGTTGACAATGACTGAAAGCAGGCTTTGCAGGTTTCCGTATCTTTAGGCTGTAACTAGCCCATACGAGAAGCACACTTTGGCAAAACCAATAGGTGTGAGAGGTAGTTTGCTCAGAGCGGTGATTCTGAATCTTAAATTTGTATTTTGTCCCAAAGGAGCTCTTACATCCTCCAGCTACCAAGATTGCTTTGACAAATAGCTCAGAGTGGCAGATCTTCGATGAGGATGGTGCCTTTGTGTCCCATTTGAGCTACTGTGGGAAGAGACTTCTTTCTCCACTGTACTGAAAAGTCTCTGCTTAGTTTTTCAGGCATCACTATTTGGACCCTTGAACAGTAAATTTCAGTTACTAAGATCAGCTTCCTAAATGCTGTAATCTCTTAAATATTCTAGAACTTGGGAGGACAACACTTCTAAGTGAGAATATTTTCATTGCCAACACCTCGGACTCCTGGAAAAATGCAACATCTGCAATTGCAGCCAACAAGCTCCACAGGACAGATTGCTGTCCTGAGAAAGAAGTTTTAGTCAAAACTATTTCTCTTCAATTGTATTTTAGGGCCTTTTCAAATAATATGTGTTGGTTTGTGCTTTAAGTAGCCAACCGTAGCGCCCCTTTCACGATTATTTTACAGAATGTGGCAGAGGCCTGCTATTATATACTATTCATGCATATAACTTATAATAATTTACTTAAGCAAATATAGGACATTTCTAACAGAAACACTTTACATGGTGACAGGTCTTCAATAGGTATTACATGAATAGAGACTGGCAGTATGTATACTGTTGTAGATGCTCACCCCCTCTATTGACACATCAGAATGAACTGTAAACTGGGCAATCTCCTGACCAAGTGCTATGTAAGAAATTGGAAGTGTAAGAAATTGGACTGTTGTTTGGCTGGGGTATGAGCCTTGATCAAGCAGCAATCACAATCCTTGTCAAGGTAAGCATAAGAAACCCCCAATTAACCTGTGCTCAACCCTCTGGTAGCTTGGCATAGAGCAGCCAGGCTTAACTTAGGGGCAAGATGTAAAGTATGTGTGTAACACTTCAAACAGTAATACAAAGAAGACACCCCAAAAAGAGCCGACAACAGTGTCAGAATGATAGATTCGGTTTTAATAAATAAAACAAGAACAAAAAGACAAAAATCCAATAAGTAGAATCAGAGATATTGAATTTCACAGTTTTTAGGTAACATGGCACCAAAAGGTATAGAGCACCAACTATGGATATCTGGTCACACCTGACTGGGACAAAGTCACCAATTCAGGCCGACCGCAATGGAGCGATGGCTGGCTACAGGTACCCAGTTATGCCCACTGAACAAAAGTACCTTCATTACCAGTTTGCGTAGCATTATGTGGATCCATGTTGAATATGCACCGTGTTGCAGAGGTGATGCGTTGGTTCCAAGATGCGATGAGGCTGTGTTGCGAGGTCCTGCTGTGCTAAGATCGAGGATCCCACTGACTGGCCTTCCAATGTGAAGTCAAATGTCAGGGATGCTACGTGCACTGGAGGCGATGCCTCGGTTCCGAAGAGCTGAGGTGCTGCAATACGGAGTCTGGCATCATCATCAAGGCTGCCGTCAATGAGTGATGTGAGGGCTTGCATGGGGAAGCGTCACACAGCGGCGGTTCGGAAAGTAATGGGGATTGCAGTGGCGAGTCTTTGCAATGGGTCCAGTCCGCGCATCAGTGGCAATGCACAGGTTCTGCTCGGATTAGACCCGTGCAGCAGAGGTGATGCGTCAATTCCACTGGATCCACAGGATGGCAGAGTACCTTAGGCCCAATTACAAGGGTCCAGGACTGTGGTGGTACCCCTTTATGTGGAAACAGGATACAGCCTATTAAGGTGTAAGTCAGCTCCTCCCTCCCATCCTGCCAGTGTTGGCCCATCCAGTCACACCTAAGCTTCCATTGTATATGGCTATCTAGGAGGAATACACAAATTCCACTTGCCAACTACACCCAGTCATTGGGACCAGAGACAGGCTGTAGGCACCAAATGGCTAAGGCAAGAAAATGTGAACTTTCTAAAAGTGCCATTTTCAGAACTGCAGCTTAAAATCTGACTTCACCATAAGTTAGGATATTCAATTTTGATTCCAGGGACATCAAACATGAACCGTTCATCTCTTCCCATTTGGAAATTACACTTAAAATATTATAATGAGGCAACTCCAATGTTATCCTATAGGAGAGCTAGGCCTTTCAGTAGTGCAAAACAAATGTAAGAGTTTTTTACTACCAGGTCATGGAAAATGTAAAAGTACATGTCCTACCTTTTAAATACACTGTGCTTTTCCCTCTAGGATGTCCGGGGCCTACCCTAGGAGTGACATATGTATTAAAAGGGAAGGTTTGGGTTTCACAAAAGGTTTACTAGTTCAAAATAGCTGGTTGAAACTGTAATCTCAGGCCCGAGACTGGTGAGTGACACAATCTGTGATGCAGGTCTACTATTAGCATTTAATTTACAGGGCCCTGGCACAAGAAGTGCCACCTTACTGTGGACTTATAAGTAAATTGAATATGCCAGTTAGGGAGTAAGTCAGTATCACCATGTTTAGAAGAGAGAGTACAAGCAGTTTAGCACTGGTTAGCAGTGATAACGTGTGAAGAGTCCCAATACTAGCTAAAACAAGGTTAAAAAAGTGGAAGAGGAAGGCAAAAGGTTGGGGGAAAGACCACCCTAAGGCTGAAAGGCCTAACATACCAGAACTATAAACCACTTCACAATCAACTACAGAACAGAAAAGCAGCTCAACACTTTTTCCACATCTAAAAACAGCCGGATAATTCTATCTGTGCCCTATGTCATCTGTGTAACGTCCCCTCCCCACTTACTTCATTTACTAGCTACCATGCAATGGTATCTTTTTGAAACCATAAGATGCTTTCTGAAATACTTCAGTCAGTAATTATTACACCCATAGTGCAGGGATCAGTAAGGCTGTTAGTAGTACTTGGTAGTAGTCAGATCAATTAGAGTTGTGTTTTAGTGTTGAGTGAGAGGCCCAGCAAGAGTGCAACCGTCTTGGTGGAGCAGCATGTACTCACAGCTTACAGATGTGGTTGTAGGCAATAAAGAGTGACCATATACTTGCATTCAGGTGAGACCAGTATTTGGAAAAATCCAGCTCTTTATTTATTTTCTGAAAACTTGGTGATTGTGGATGGCCTTATTCTCTTTGGGAGTGTTTTCCAGAGCTTTCAAGGCTATACTGAAAGGGAACTTGTACACACCATATTTTTTAGTATGGGAGGTTGTCAGTTATCAAGCTATTCTTTAGATAAGGGTACGTTTTTGGTGCCAGTTTAAATTGTGTGGGTTGTCCCACCCAATGAACTCACAATATAAAGCATTGTGAGGAATTTTCTTCTTGGCACGGGTTACAAGTGCTGAGTTTTGAGAGCAGAAGCAATACTCTGCTGTCTGTTTCAGCTAAGGAGTTTCCTGGTTTCAGCTTTCTGGATTCATTGTCATTGTCGTTGTCATTTTTGAGAAAGTCAAATATACAGTCCAAATATTCCAGTTTCCTGTGTGAAAGGCCTAGGTGAGGAGAAATATGTAAAAACGTATCAACATATCTGGTCTTTCTTGTCCCTTTATTCATTTGGGATTCAAGAGAGAGTGGCAAGTCCATGATCATGCTAAGGTTTTTGACTTCACCGGATATTGTAGCGGGTATCCCATTTTCAGATGTCAGAGGGATAGTTCCAAGATCCACAGGTGAGTCATAATGTTTTTGATGAATTAAGTTTGAAGCAATTCCTTAGCATCTACTTTCAACTGCCACCTAAATGTATTAACATGGGAAGTTTCTCTATTGTTATGACCCTCTGCGTATTGTCTGCATAGTTATGTTAAGTTGTGTGTATTTGTATAGCACACAACTCACCCATCCTGGCACTGATGTTGCAGCACTGAAGACAATTATGTCTTTCGACAAATTGCAGATTATTATTTTAACATGGAAATTGGTGTTTAGTTTTCTTTATCTGACTGCAAAGAGAAAGGATGGTGTAAAGTGAACTATGTGCTAATCTTTCTGGGGTAGAGGGAGTTTAAAAGTAAAGGTTTCAGGTTTTCAGTTGGTTCTAAGACCACAAAATTAAAATATCTGAAAATGAATTGTAAAAATATTTCAAAATATTTCTGCACAAAAGCACAAATGAATCACATTTAAATAGGATCAAACCAATCATGGGCCTTTTCATGATGATGCACAAATGCAAAATATTTGTTGAAACCTTATTTCCACAAACATCATTGTTTGTGCGTCATACATTTTTGTATCAGTAAAATGGGATGTCTGTACATCTTTAGTGTCCATTTCGATGGAAAATGTCAGTATGCTACCACATCATGCTTTAGTAAAATGTTTGCAACAGTGTGCTCCAAAATGCACCCCCAGCTACATACCACAATCCTGCTGAATGGCGTGTTTCTTTTGTTACACTTGTTCTTCACATGAGCTTGGATTTTTCATTCCCTGTGAATTCAGTGTGTAACATTGATGACAGCAATCCCACTCTGAAAATTGTTCCAGATTTTTGACGCTGGGTAGGGTTTGCAGAGAGCAATGAGCATAGGGCAAGGCCTTTGACAAGCTTGTCTCTAGTGCCTCTGCCATCAGGGCCTGCAGCATATGGTCTTAAGGCAGCATATATTTACATTCTGCTTTCCCAGCATTTCCTTGGGGAATTTTAGTAGGACATGCAAGTTCTGAGGTCCAATAAACGCCTCTCTTGTCTAATAAGCACACACCTTTCCATGGTCTATTTTAGGTGGATATCGTTTTATTTTGGGAAGGTTCATGAAGATGAGGCCAATGCCCTTAAACAATACAGAAAACGTTTTCTGTGATTGTATATGGTACCGGTATGTTCCAGTCACAACGGGCATTGGAAGTAGGGCATTGGCAAGACCCATAGACTGTGTGTAGAACATTCTGGTACCAGCCCACTGTTAGGTTTAGTGTTAATGTCAGGGTCTCCGGCAAGGATGGGATTAGGGTTAAAGTATCGGAGGAATTAAATCTTACCCAAATTGGCACAGAATGTAAAAATGTACATTCATTTGCAATCCAAATATTAATTTTGCAAGTCCTGCAATCACATTAAGCCGTTTTTGCGGCCCCACACCTATCTGGAATATTCCCAGCCCTCCCAGAAGGAACAGCGGAGGCAGGCATTACAACCTCGCTCTAGAACCCCCTGTGGCTGAAGCAGACGATTATTTCTGTAGAAATTATTGTCAGGTTTCACAAGTCCGTTTTGTCAACTTGCAAATTGGCACGTCTGCGTTTTGCCATCAGAAACAAATTGGAATTCTAGACTTACATGCACAATCCATGTGGAATATTTCAAAAGCGGACAAATATTTGCACCAAATCATAAAAGCAAACAGAAGACTACAGCCTCTGCGTTCTTTTTAAGTACTTATTTGTCCAGTAAATGTGGACTGTCTTTGGCAAATGACACATTAGGACCCACCTTCCTATAACAATTCCACCCCCCCGACCAATCTATAAAACGTTTCCAGGGTCAAACGTACGTGTTTCTATGTATTTATTGCAAATTTGTGGGCAGAGTTGTTGAATGGGGCTCAAGCGGTTAGTGAACAAACATGCTTCACTATAGACTAAGCAATGGAAATATAACTATACCCACTGTCTCTGTGATATATATGTGACCTGGGGTAAACCAAATAACAAAAAGACAAAACAAGCAGGGCATCTCATAAGCAAAGCCATTAATGCAGGAAGTTGCTGTGCTACAAGACAAACTTACCAGCAATCATCATAAGACACGCACAATACAGCGGATATATGGTGCGACCAGTTATGTGTGCGAGGGAGTGCCAGGAATAGGAAAACGTGTATCTCATGTCCGGTAGGGTGTGTGGCTACTGTGGCTAGTAAGCAGGTGCCCAACTGTGCGGAGATTGTGATCACTTTGAAGGTAGCCCCTCTCGTGGGTGATGACTGGGAGTATCTTGAGTATCAGTCAAGGCTGTGTGTGACGCCAGGTAGGAAACAAAGAGGGGGGCAGAAATCTACTGGCCGCATCAGTCTCAGTATGCAGTGAGTTGTTCCTGACTGTACGACACATCCCGTGTTCAGATGTCTATTTGGGGTACAGGGCGGTGCCCCCAGGGAATCGTGCTTCTGTGCTTCGCTACGAGTAATAGCATTGCAATCAGGTGTCAGACTCCCTTAGGGACATCTTTAACATACCCAAGGGTGGCTAACAGTGGGGTCTTTTGGGGAAATGATAGCCTCGTATTCAGAGGTCCAAAAGTGGCAGAACACTGGGCATTCCCATGCAAGGTGAAGAAATGTTGCATTGTCTTGCCCGCAACTGTGACAGCTCGCATCTGCCACTATGACCAATTCAGTGCATCTGAACAGTAGTGCAATACATACTGTGGCGGAATGTAATATGGACCAAACACAGTCTATAATTAGGAGAGATGCTTTAGTAAGTGTGTAGCAGTATTTCATTGTGTGACATTTGGGGGGGATCTAAATCAACTTCCCGGCCAAAGTGAGCCCCAGTGATTTATAGGGGTGAGTTGTCCTGCATTGTAGTGTATAGTCGTGTAATCAGTTTTCAAGTAGATGAACTGGTCAGGAGCTGGTCTAGCTCAGGGAATAATGGCGGCTGAGGAAAATGTATTATGTAGCGTACAGAGCACCAACTGGAGCCGAAAGTATATGAAGATGTCAAGGAGAGTATGCTGTGGAAGGTCATGCATTGCACTGACAGGAATTGTACCTCCGGATGTGGATTGCCCAACATAAAGAGCCACAGGTAGGCTAATTGTCGGCAAACTCCATCATCAGTGGCCTTTGGAAGTAGCAGGTGAGCTCTCAGAGGGATGGCTGAGCACATTCAAGTGGTCGAAGCAAGCATTAAGGCAAAGTCTGTTCCATGCCCAAGTCTACAGTTGACGGTATCAATTTCACCTCATGGGTGGTGGGCTGGCCCATAGAGTTGTGCCTTCAGAGGGCAGGGGGCTGCACCATCTACCTCAATGGCTAAATGTGGCTGGAAAGGTGGTGGGTGGATCCAGTAGTGCGTAAAGTACGCTTGTGCACAGTAATAGTATCGCTCCATGTCTGGGGTGCAGAGGCCACCCTGTTCAAAGGGGAGAGTCAGTGTGTCCCAAGAGGCCCTTGGCTGTTTATCAGCCTAAGCCAATGTGACAAGGTGCATGCAGAGTTTTCAAAATAAATGTGTTGGGAGGTTTATAGGGATGTTGATGAATAAATATAAGAATTTTGGGAAGATAAACATCCTGGCATTGGCTATTCTCGCCATAGAAAGTGGTTGTTTAGTCCAAGCCAGTAATTATTCCACCAGCTAGGTGAACAGTATAATTACCCATCCACAGTTCATCAATGTTTCTGCTGAGCCATATTCCCAGGTAGCGAACTGGTCCATCCATACACAGTAGCAGGTATTCAGAAGTGAAGCTGTCCATCTGAGAAGCGAGGGGGAAGAAGAAAGACTTATCAGTTTATATGGATGCCAAAGAGGCCACCAAAACAAATAACCTTGCAAACTACAAGGGATATGTTGATGTGAGGATTACACATCTATAGGGTAACATTGTGTGCATACATGGAGACTAGAATACTTCTATTGTGAAAGGTCTGAATGGCACTGGCATAGGCGGGCTGCCAGTGCTCCACAACTATAGCAAAGAGGAGGGGTGAAAGGAGACGCCCTTTCCTGGGAGCCCTAAAATTGGGAAACAAGGCCATGACCACACCATTAATGTGCAGCCTAGCACATGGTGACTTCTGGAGGAGTTTAATCCAATTAATGAAACAGGAATCGAACGCCATAGTGGCATCGAGTAACACCGCTACAGCCTTGAGCTGGGAATTAATGGAATGCATGAGTGTGAACATTGTGCACAAGTTACGTGAAGTGTGGCCAGCCGCAAACCACGATTGGTCAGGGCGTACTATGTCAGGTATAAGAGGCGTTAGTCAAGTAACAAACAGTTTGACTAGGGTCTTCTTATTTACGTTAATCTTTGACAAGGGTTGTTAAAGTCGCCAGTTTTAAAAATGGTAACGATTAACGCCTCTTGCATCATTTGTAGGGTGCGTCTCAGCTGGAAATCCTCATTGTAGACAGCCAAGAGGTGAGGGGCAAGGATCTGTACATACTCCTTACAGAAGGCAATGGTCACTCCGTCCAGTCCTGGAGCCAAATCATCAGGCACACTTAGGATTGCCTGAACTATGTCCTGGATGGTGAAGGGGACATCAAGGTATTGCCGGTGAGCGTTCTTGAGCCAGAGAAGTTAGACTGAGTCTAGGTATTCACATAGGTATGCTGGTTTGCTAGGTATGGTACAGCTATACAGATTTGTGTAAAGGTTAGTCATGATGTGCTCAAGGCCCTCTGGGTCCGAATGCACGGGTTTGCTGGTCGTCAAAGAGTTCTGTGACGTAGTCACTAGCCCAAGGCCAGTAGAGCATTCTAGTCAGTATCTGTTCGGCTCTATTTCCCTCTCCATATCACCATGCCAGCACATCCTTGCTTAGTCTGTTTCCTGGGCTGCCTCTTCATTGTATCCACTGAACTTTTGCTTATGGAGGCCAGGATGCCAGCATCGCCACATGCAAAGAAGTCTCATTCAAGAACGGGGAATTCTGACTCAAGTTTAGCCAAATGAGCACATATTGCTCACAGTGCCCCAGCCTGCTTAACAACGCACATGCCGTGAATTACCGCCTTCAATGCTTTTCATGGTGTAGAGGCAGAGATCATCGATCAAGAGTTCTGGTAGAAGTATTCTGAAATGCTTGAGCTGACCTTGGCACGAAATATAGGGTCATGAAGGGTGTTAATAGGTACGCGCCAGGTGTGTGTCTGAGCTCGCATGCCAGGGAGAGCTCACTCAAGAATGATTGGTGCATGGTTCAAGAATGTCCTGAGCAAGTACTTGATTGACACCAGCCATGGGGCTACATCTTTTGTGGCCAGGCAATAATTTATTCTGGACCACGTGTAGCTCTCTTTCAGGTTCCCTCTCTGTCTTGGGTGCCGCTGTCTCCACAGACCAATGACACTGTGGTCATTCATTATGAGGTGCACTTGAGCCGCCATGGGTGGGTGCTCTAGTGCATCTTTGATTTGAAAAAAAAAAAAATTGTTTGCCAATAGTATGGTTTTATTAAAATTAAGTGACATCATAATGGTGAGGTGGGTCAAGAGCATCAGAGGGTCCTATGACATTCTAGAGTTGTAGGGATAGTCACCAGTGGCAGTGATAGCAACTTAAGTTATCAAGACTACAAACACACTTACATATACAACTCACATTTGTACTTAGTTGTCTAATTCAATGTGTGCCTTATAAAATTTGTGGATGTGTTTTTTCCAAATGAAAGATGAGACGAGTTTCTTCATTGTCTTAAAGAATTAAAAAGGAAGTGGGGAGAGCAGTCTGCTAATGATGCAATGAATTTAGGGTGAAATATGAAGCAAAACGTACCACAAGTTGGAGAATAAGTACAAGTTGGAGATGGTGTGACTGGATCTCTTTGTGCCTGGAGCCCATTCGGTGGCAGAACACCCACAAGCCCCTCAGTGGAGATTGCCACCAGAGTTGATGCTTCTCCTACTTAACTCACCTTCCCACCTCCATGTAAGCTGCTGCCGAATGCCGGGGGTGTGCCCCTACTCAATTTCACCAGTTCATTTTGGTGGATGGCTCGGATGATCAGTTGCTGATAACATGGTGTTGGCATACCCCCTTGCTACAGTTTTGATGCTTAGCCAAGCCATTGACTGTGGCAGGACAGCTTAAAACACGACCTGTAAGCTTTTGCTGGAGAGCCAGTGCAGTCTGACACCATTCCTGCAGCTGCCTTCTCTCAGGCCCACTTCTGCTTGAAAAAGGGGCAAGGCCATGCAAAGACCAAATAAGTGAGAGTGGCTAGACCATGCATGCACTGCTATTGCTTGCTACCTTGCCCCCTGGAAATTGGCTCAGCAAATTGTCAAGGGTAGTGTAAGTGATATGCCTTTGAGACTAGTGATATCACAGGGTTTAGCACTCGTCCTACCCTTGACCCTTCAATAGTCTCCTGAAGATATCTGTTCTAATAGAGGCAGAATGTGCCCTTGCTGTATAGACTTGGTTGAGCAATTTTCTTGGTCTGCTTTATAGGGAGTTACGGCTATTTGTAAAGCAACTTTCATTATTGGTTTCTGCTTTACATTACCATAGGTAGACGTGTTGTCTTTGCAGCTGTAAATAATACTTCTGTGCTACTCCCTTTTTTCCGTCCCCTCCTGCCTATTTCTATATTTCTATTTTGAGATTTAAGAGAATCGCTCTCCTTCTGTGTCCACTACTTCCATCAAAAATGGCCAATCTGCTGGTTATCTGTCACCAAGTTATGAACCGCTGCCCCTATCGTCTGGATAAGGGTATCCTCTCTCTGCCTTTCTGATCCTCTGCAGCCACTCAACACATACACACCGCCATCTCCTGGTCCTCGCACACCATCCAGCTCTAGAGTCCGGAAAGGAGACGTCCCCTGCGGGTCTTGTAGGGAAGCCCTCGGAGCAGGGACGTATCATTAATGAGCAGCTCCTATTCTGCTTCTTGTGTGACAGTATCAGTAGTCAGAAATATAGGTTAATGCTCCCAGCGCCTCTCCTAATGCCTGCATCACTATTGTCTTTGTCATTTTCTGTATTTTTTGCTGTACAAGGCTGGCTAGGAAGGTGTACACCAGTACTTGCTGCCGTCAGCTGCGCACCACATATGTTTATACGTTTGCCCACACACTAGCCGAGGCCCTGCGTGAACTTTTCAGTGCAGCCCTCTGGGCTCACCCACCAAAAACTACAGCTCATTAAAACTGTCATTATGCGCTATACACGTGCTCACTGACAAGAACCAAAACAACAACAAAGAATGTACGCCAAACATATAATGCACCCACAGCACTGATGACCATGATGAAGCAGTAAACAGACTCTCTCCATCACAGAATACTCAATTTCTGGGTGTAAATTAACCTGAACCCTAGAGTGCTGGGAAGCCAGACTAAAGATAGTTCAGCGCGACACAGATCTGCCCTAACATAACATAGTCCCAACTCCAGATCCTGCGAATTAACTGAAAACTATCGAATGACGAACTAAGCCCTTCCTCACCAAGACGTGTAGGCCTTGTTTTCTCTTTTGCTGTTGATTTTCTGTGTGCGGGAGGAAGGCAAAAAGCAGGGCGTGCGTGTGTAAGTGCTCTGGAATTCAGGATCACACAAGGCCTTGAGTGGAATGCTGCTCAGAAACATCCCTCTTTCCCCATTAACAAACCCATCATCATCATATTTTAAAAAATAACATCGCTGCGGCATTGGCTTAATTATAGCTGCATGTACATATTTATGTGTGTAGAGAAGACAAGGGGAGGTGGGGCGAGTTGTGGCAGATCGTGATACCCCTGTCCTCTCTGACTACTGCCCCCGCCTCTGTAATAAGCATGTGTTGTTCGCTGTTCTCTTTTTTTAATTACTAGAGGTAGCAGAGCCAATGATGAAAGCCCTGTAAGAGACTCTGAACTCAGAGGCTTCCTCAGGACTGTTTTTTTTTCATACATGCCTGGCCGCCTTCCTGTTATTGTGCCGGTGGTACTAAGTGGCATGTTTGATAATCTGCACGGGCAATGAAAGTTAAAAACATTGATTGAGGTGAAAGTTCTATCCTTAGATCCTTGACTAATAAGAATTTAGATCCCGGCTCATTTCAGACAAGCAGACACTCCGTTCTTTTATGTCAAATCCACTTCTCCGTGTGTAGTAGATAATTACATTGCATCCAAAAATTAAACGTGCGTTTAATAACATTTTATAGCATTAAAAATGTAATACAATTTTCAAGCTTTTTCTTTCACATACATTTTATTGATTTTTCAAAACTATAAGAACAGTACTTCTGTTCTCTGTGGATAGCAAAATAATACATTGATATATACAATGTCAAATTGTGTGCAAGGACACTGAAACTACAGCAATATAACACAATAGGCACGGTAGGAACACCAACACCAATACCTAGTTCCCAAACCCACCTGAATTATGCACGGCAAACACTGAAAGGCATAGCTTGAGTCCACCCATGCTCAACTGGCAAGATGGCTGAGTGGGGTCATAGCATGATTGTGCCTGAACAGCTCAACTAATATGGCCTCCCAGATCACCTCTAGGTCTGGGAGGAATTTCAGATATGCCAAAGTAAGCATCATTTCGATAATTCTGCATTGCTTTTCGATGGAGAATTACCAATACTAACACCATTACGCCTGCTTGCGTAACTAACAGTAATTTGGGGGAAAACCCTACAGTGAAAGCACATTTTGGTGCACTTTGCAGAAAGAAACTAGTGATAAATGCTGGGATATGTTGGAGGGAAAATCCTACCCCAAGTGCACACTTAGCGAGCACGAGTGGCTGCTGGCACTTGCTATTTATATTCTCTTGCACTTAGCGATATTTCTTAGCACAAAGTACATCCTCAGGTCCATTTTGGATGCAAGGCAGCTTTATTGCGCTACAAAAATAGCGATAAATGTAGAATTACTCTTCTTGCATAATTCTGTGTAACCTTGCAGAGTTTTTGGGTAATCGGGTGTGATTGCACTGCACAGAATTAGGCGAGTTATGTCAAACTCTAGTCACCACCAAATACACACGTTCCAGGGGGCTACTCACCACCATCAGTGCAATTCACTGAGCTGTGGTACCCCTTTTGCATTTTTTCACCAAATAAATGATCCAGGGGGCTGACATTGATGTCCATAACATGGCAATCCTCCATTTCATGTGTAAGAATGCCAACTTAATGAATGTGCATTTAATTTATTTATTTGTTCATGTGGTTTTATGTAGAGTGAACTTGCACAAAAGACATTAAAGTTATTTATAAGGGAAAATTACAAATGTTATATGATGCGGTTGGTGACAACACCAATAGCAATCTAAAAATTGATACAAAGCAGTCAAATAACAGGAGCGATTCATAATAGAATATATAAAAATAACAGAAGACCATTAAACTGCTTAAAAAATTAAGGATCAGGGACAGTAATGTATTTATGAGTACAATAAAAGAGGCCTCTACACGACAGAGATCAGAGTACGGTATAAACTCTATGCCAAAGTTAAAGATGGAATGATAGAGTGGAATGGGGTAGCAAAGGATGAAAGAGTGAGGGAGAGAAGCAAGTAGCTAAGGGCCAAATAAGAATGGGAGATACGTTTGAAGAAAAAGTGAAAGGAGGAGGCATATTTCTTTTAGAGCTGGCTTTATCTGAATTTAGACAAGAAGTGTCTTTGGAATGGAAGCAGTTTCAGCTCAGGCTTGAAGGTAGTCAGTGAGGCAGTGCTGCAAAGATTTGGGAGAGATTATTCTAGTCTAAAGACACACTGCCCAACAATTATTGTGAATTCCCTTTCGAAGGCCAGATGTTCTCAAAGTAGAGATCTGAGCCCACCAGACATTTTCAGAGTTTTGCTAAGTACCGAGTGGTGGAGGTGTGTAATGTGTAGGTGATACCAGCCATTTTATAGAGTGCATTTGAAATATTATTAACAATGGGGTGATATGGTCACATTTTCAAATTTCAGTAATGAAGCATAATGCAGCACGTAACACTGCCTTCAAGGCAGCAAGTTGACTTTTGGAAAGCCCAGTCCGAACAGAGTTAATGTAGTAAATCCTTGGCAATACAAGATATTGAGATAGAGGTTTGAGGTCTTGTTATAGGATTAACTGATGACTCCTCCAAAGAAGGCAGAATTGAGATTGTGATTTCTTGGCCATTGCTTTATTTCGTGTTTGAAGGTTGTGTCTTTTATCAAGAATAAAACCCAAGGACCTTTTCACTGGTAATGATGTCTGAATTGAAATGCAGAGCAGCACAAAAGTCAATCCAAGATTTAACTGGTCAATTTGAATATAAAGATGAGATCAGGAGAAATTCACTTTTAAAAGGATGACGTTTCAAGTGGCTTGAAGCCATCCACTGTGGATAATGTGTGTTCTCAGAATAACAATAATCCCAATTGAGTATTACAAAGAATAATCTACATCTGCATTGGTCTTCGCAGCTGTTTGATGAATTAATAATCCCTACAGATGTCATCACTCTACCTTCTTTCTGCAGCCCTACAAACTGAAAACTTTGAATATGTAATCAATGGCAACTGGGAAATCAGCACACCAGGCTTATACAACATAACTGGGACAGAAGTCCTATATCAACGGAATTTAGCTAATCACGAAAGCATCGAGGCAACAGGACCCACCAATGAAGACCTTCGTGTTATGGTAAAAAAGTGTTGCTTACATACATATATTGTACCACTGCACATGATGAGGCCAGGTTATTCCTTTGTTTTCAACTATTTGTTGATATTGTGGCTGCACTTGGCCTCCCATGTTATAAATAAGGAGTATTATGTGGTTGCGCATGGTGCTTGATTTGAAAATGTACTAGTGATTCCATAAAAATATATATAGTCATATTTTTCTGCAACTTAAATTGCTTTATTATGTGAATGATTGTATGGTATGAACATTATCATAGTTTGTGTATCTGCGGCAAAGTACAATATATCTGGGTGTTTGTTGGTATTATCCTTCACCTCTCAGGTGGAATAAATACTGTCTGTGACAATTTTGGAGAAAACAACTAGAATTCCCTTTGCCCGCAGACAGTGTAGGTTTACCAACTTACCATCTGGAGCGGGAAAATCTGACCAGTGCCCTGTGAATCTCTTCCAGACTTGCCTGTAAAGGATCGACATTAAGAACAGACAAACTTGCAACAACCAACAGGCATATTTTTCTGTTTTCCTCTTACCGTTTTCCATGAGCCAACATACACAAAAGTTATGAGAACAAGTATTAATGGAAGCTTCACTAAACACCAAGTTACCATTGAACATTTGCACAATAATCATAGCAAATATCACAGTTATTGTGGCACTACAAAATATAAAGAGTTTAACAATTATGAAATGCAATTACATGATGCTCTCAATATTTCTCTATGTTGCTAAGTCTTTGCTGCTATTTGTTAGCAGATAAAAGGTCTGCTATTGTAAGAAATGGAATACAGCAATTGTATACCTGTTTGCCAGGTGTGGGTCACCATTACTCACACAGTGCAGTCTTTGGCAGGGTGACTACTTAATCTGCTGTAGCATCCTTAGGTCCATAACCTTCTGGAAAAAAGAATGCTCCTCTCTATCTTAAAGCAAGATGTACTACTTGCAGTGTGGTTATGTATGCAATGCAGTAGTGAGCAGTCAGTAGTTTAAAGAAAAAGTGAAAAAACACCACAGGTGAATGTGAATGGTGGGCACTAGAATACAATAATACATATAGAGTAAACACCTTTCTCAACAGTGTTTTAGGAGTAAAATAGGCAACAAACATTTGTAAAGTTCAGTATTTACCTGTAAAGGCCTCAAATGATAGAGAGTTTAACTTAAATTATTAGAAACTGCTCATTCAACATAAGATCATCTTTATGGTCCGTTCTGTCAGCTAGCATTCAAAGCTCACTGAACATGGGTTCGAGGCCATTTACTCCCAAATACGAATTGAGTTTTACTTTCAATCTTCTTAATACATTTAGGGCCATATGTACGAACACATTTTCCCATTGACAGAGAATGGGAAAAACCCTTTGCTACATCTGGCCCTTAGTGCCATGTTCTACCGTCCTGTTTCATTGGGTAGATGTATAACATTCAATTCACATATATTTGCATCCTTTTTTGGAGGCATTACATATACTGTATCTCTTGTTGGCTGTGCTACATCTAACAGGAAAACGTTCTAACATTCTAGTTTCAAAAGTGATGCTGCTGTTAGTAATCAGGAGAAATGGTACAACATAACCACAAAATAACTCATTTGTATCTGCTCTCACAATTTATCTTCTGTATCTCTTTTGTCAACCTGCCCTAACTTCTGCCTCAGGTCCTCTTCACAGAGCGCAATCCAGGGATTGACTATGAGTACTGGCTTCCTAATGACCAGTATGACTACTACTATGGAGGCCGCAGCCCGCTGATCCAAAACCAGGAAGCTGTTACTGTTCCATTGCCACCATTCACCAGAAGGACAGCTCCAACAACTAGCCCCATTGGTGAGTGGGAAAATACATTCATTTAAAAAATATTTTTCTTGGCAGATTATTTCTCGACAGTTTGGACCTCTTGGTAAAGGCTAAGCTCTATATGGAGAAAGGGGGATTGTGTTTCACATTTTTGAGTAAAAAAGTATCAACCTAAAATGAGTGTATACAAGTAATGGTAGGTTCACTATTCTTAACTGCACATCAACGTACCTTGGGGAAAATAAAGGTATATAAATATTTTTTTCCACAAGGTATGTTGATGTGCAGTTAAGAACAGTAAACCTACATTTACTATATATATGGTTGCATGATGGAACAATGCATGTGAGAACCACCCATGCCTTTACAATGATTTTTCGTTGTAAACGAATGCATAGTAAAGGCATGTGTGGGACCGGCATGCGTGGTTCTAGCATGCCACCCCCCACCCTAAGGCCCAAAAGTATCCCACCCCTGATACTAAAACTACCCTGACCCCTGCCCCTAAAAACAAAAGTACCCCACCCCCCACCCACCCTGAGCCCTAAAACATTCTGCAACCCTCCCACCCACCCTAAAAACAATTGACCTCTCACTCTTGCCCCTAAAACTACCCCTGATACCCCCACCTCTGCCCCTAAAAACCAAACTACCTTGACCCTCCCACCCCACCCCTAATAACAAAACTACCCTGCCCTCATCCCTGCCCCTAAAAACAAATCTAACCCAATACCCCCACCCACCCTAAGCCCTAAAACCTTCCCTGATCCCCCACCCACCCTAAAAACAACTGACCACCCACCCCGCCCATTAAAGAAAAACTAACCCAACCCTCATCGACACCCCTAAAAAACAAACTACCCGACCCGACTATCCAACCCCAAAAAAACAAAAATACCCCGACCCCCGTCCCTAAAAACAAAACTACCCTGATACCCCACCCACTGTGAGCCCTAAAACCTTCCTCAACCCCCATCCACCCTAAAAACAACCGACCCCCACCCCTAAAAACAAAACAACCCTGATCCCTCACACCTCCCCCAAGCCCTTAATCTAACCCCTCCCCTAAAAACTACCGGCCCTGCCCTAGCCCCACTTACCTGACTGTGACCTCTCCCGATCCACTGTGCCTTTTTCTCTGCCTTAACCACACATATGCGTAGTTCAGCACATGCGTGGTTAAGGCAGAGAAAAAAGCATGCGTTGTTTCCCGGCAAACATTGTTACGTTTGCGTTATAATTGTTATCATTGTTAGGGAGTCGTTGTTCAGGACGTTTCCCTATATTTATATAGATAGATAGATAGATAGATAGATAGATAGATAGATAGATAGATAGATAGATAGATAGATAGATAGATTCACTAAAAAGTTCAAGTGGCATTATAGTTAGGTGAAAATGTCAGTTAAACATACCATTTTAAACTCAAGAAACTACTGAAATTCACCCGTTAAAGTTAACTGAATTAGAACTTGCACACTCGCTATGCAGTGTTGTCATCAATGACGTGATTTCATATATCATCAGTGATGTTATCAGTACTGTAATAGAACATATGAGTGATGTAATACACAAAGTCAAAAGCAGTGCATTGCAAGTGCGCAAACTATTGTTAATCATAAAGAGGTGCTGTTTAAACAGACACGTGTGACTCTTTCTCTCACTAGATCCATCATGACAGCTAACAATAAAAAATCTGACTTGTGTATTACATTCAAACATGACATTATCATGGAGCAGCTATTTTACGGAATCACTGTGAGACAACATGGATGATGCTGAAAATAAGGCCTCTAGCTCAGAGGGCTTCAAGTTGTTACCTCTGTATTTGAACGCAAAACAAAATAAAAAACTAAGGGCCACACGTACAAAGCAATTTTCCAGTTGCAAATGAACCGATTCGCAGAATCGGCCCGTTTGTGACTAGAAAAATGCTATTTGGGATGTACAAAGGCCAAACGGTGATTCTGTAACTTGTTACTGAATCGCAATTTGGGTTTTGCGATTTGGTATTAGGAAGGGGCGTGTCCAGTGCGTCCCTTCCTAATACTGAATCTAAATGGTATGTATGATTGTTTTGTGACCGTGAATGCGGACACAATACAATCACAGTTAGCACCAATTTCATATTGGTGCTAACCCATTCGCAAAGGGGAAGGGAACTCCCTTGCCCTTTGGGAATGCATGCGAAAACGTTTTTTAAGAGCAGGCACGCTTAAAAAATGAAACTGAAACATTTCATATTTTTCTTTTTAAACGCAGCCTGTTTTCCATAAACAGGCTGTGTTTAAAAAAAAGATAGCTTTATTTAAAAGCAATCATAGACATGGTGGTCTGCTGACACCAGCAGGCCACTTTCCTTGTGATTTTTTGCGATTCCTGGTGGGTCGCAAACTGTGACCTACCTTATTATTATTAATGAGGCAGGTCTATTTGCGATCCACCTGGAATCATAAAAGAAACTCAATGGAGTTTCTTACTTTTGGAATTGGGATTTGTATGGAATTGCAATTAGGGTATCGCAATTCCAAATATTCGTACATGTGGCCCTAAATTATATCTAAAAAACGTTCCCATTGAAAGTCGGGTCTTTGTTGTACAAGGCAGTTGTGACTAATTATCTTTTACTGAAGAGGCATAGTCACAACTATAATCTGTCAGAAGACACTTAACTCTTCAGTGTTTAAACACGTTCCACTAAGTCGCATTTGTATTTCGCAGGGTGGAAGCCAGCGGTACCAGTAAACCAGAGGCCGCAAGCACGCCTGGAAAGAGACAACATGGAGTCCAACGTCATTCCGGAAGCAGAAAGGCCGGGTACGTAGCTTTCTAGCCGTTCCGTCTGTGAATATTTGTAAGTGAGAAGCCTCCGATGTCCTTCCAGAGATTTCTGCAGTTTCAACGGGCTGTCGTTTTTATCCATCTCTCAAATTTACTACGTAAACATTTTGAAAGATACAAATTGAGTGGAAAAATAATATTTTTAGAATGCTTTCCATTCTGATTAAAAAGTTCCTGGGTTTTGGCCTCACGCACTGTCGGCACGGATGGCTCCCGTGAGAGTGCCCGGCTGTGCGGAATGACATACAGCACGGGGGAGAGGTATGTTTGTGCACACGTTTGCAAATCCCGGAGGTGTGTAGACTATAATTTGTCAAGCACCGCATCAACAACAAATCAGCTCAATGTACATTACCACAGGGACCGCATATGAATCAACCATCCTACAAAAAGAGTACTCCATTCACTCTCCAGTTGCTTCCTTGACCTCCTTAGTTTGAAACAGCGCAGGTATATCCCGGCACAAGTGAAGGATGGCAGAGCTTGTGTCTGATGTGTACTGCAGTGAAGAATGTAAACACAGAGATATGAACGTAGTAAAGTGGCAAATGGTCTTTGTCAAAGATGGGCTGCACTGATTCAGTTCCTCTACATCTACTTCGATTTTCCATCCTCCTGCTGCTGTCTGTAAAAATAATCGGAGGATATACACTAACATTTCTCAATATATTGTCAACAAGGTGAAACAAAATACATTAAACTACACTCACTAAGGCCTACTTACCAAGGTATTTTAGAATGCGTAAAGTGGTACTCTTGCAGTCCTTTTCGCGTGCTCTTTACATGGTTGTAAATTGGCCGAAAACTTCTAAAAGAAATAAAATGTAAATATTATGGTAATATTCTTATAAAGTTAGAATAAATACAACTGTGCCCTCTCTGCACATTTATTAATAGCGAGTTAGTCGTTTCAGGGCTAAGTCACAAAGGGTGTGAGAGTACGTAAAAGAGCACTTTTCTAGCCCTCATAAATTCTTGTGTGAATCAGTCACCATTTTTATTCATTTATTTTCACCATTCGTGCATGTTTACCTTTACCCCACTTTTTGCATCTATATCCCAATGTCTTTACGAAAGTTCCTTCTTATCATGCAAGTGTCTCTCATCTAATTCTAGTCTTTTCAATGCGGTTAGTTCAGTGACAGTAACAGGTGCAAAAGTAGAAGCATCAATTTTCTCATTCTCACCCTTACCACGCGTTGCAAGCACTATTGCCATTATTATTAGTACACATGCAGCTATCAAGCCTATACACGCATATTTACAATATTTCATTCTACTATTTTGTGTCATGATCTGTATAGAATCAGAGAGCTAGAAGCACTTATATAAAAAAAACTATTTAGCAGTTAGTTACAAAGCTGAACGAGCGCAATGCAATGTTCACACAGTTTTCTTCAGAAGCCCAGTCACTTATCGGTTAGCAGCATTTGTCTCACTTCGGCAATTATTCTTTCAATTCGGCAATAACTCAGTCTCTTTTTTTTTTTTTTTTTTTCCGTTAGCAACGTCATCGGGTTTAAGAGTCAATCAGGTTATCAAAGTCTTATCAAGTTAGCAAATGTCTCATCCGGTTTAGCAATGTCTCAGCTGGTTGTATCACGTTATATTATAGCAAGCAATGTAATTTACCAGCTTTTCAATCAACAGTGTCCATAAAACTTTTCTTTTCTATTGGTATCTCTTCTTCTTCGTTCTCGAGGCTAAGAGATACAAATTCGTCAGTCCAATCGTCATTGACTACATATGCCCATTCTGGACCGGAATATCTCCTGTTTGGTATCCTTTTCCTTTTCAATTTTGCATCTCTCTTTGATTCTGCCTCACTGGTACTTTCCTCTTTGGCAAAGTCTTTTTCTTCACTTGTTGTTGGTAACACGACAGACACTTCCTTTCTTTTCTCTTTCACTCTTGGCCCTTCACTGTCGTTCAATTTTTCTCTAGTCTTTACTTTTACTGGTGATATACTTGGTCTTTTCTTTGCACCGTGTCCACTTGATGGACCTGCGATCTCCCCTGGGGAAGTTTGAACAGTTTCGTTCTGTTCTGCCTTGTCCCCTCCTTCTGGGGAGTCAATCACGTTTTCCTTTTCTTTTTCTGTACCGTCTGCTTCTGGGAAAGCCCTCTTCTGATCAGGCTCTCCTGCTTTCTCACCTCTTTCGAGCCCTTTGTGACCGTTACTTTCGTCAGGCTCTTTGTCACTTTCAGCAGCTTCAGGCTCTTGGTTACCTTCAGCTGCTTCAGGCTCTTTGTTGCCTTCAGCTGCTTCAGGCTCTTTGTTACCTTCAGCTTCTTCGTCACTGTCTGAGGTTTCTCCTTGGTCTTCCCCAAGTGAATCGGTTGCTTCGTCCTCAGAGAATATCTCTCTCTCTTCTATTTCTGCCTGTTCGCTTCTAGTTCTGGTTTGCTCTGTCTCAGCGCTTGGCACTTTGTTATCAGGAACTGGCAGTTTCAGCGCTTCAACTTCCTCATCTCTGGGACACAACACTTTCTTTGTATGACTGGCGTGAATCCAGTTGGGAACTCCCGCACACTTCACAGCGGTAGTTGTCGTCAGGATCACTTGAAAAGGGCCTTTCCAACGGGGTTCCAGACACGACTTCCTCACGTGCTTCTTTACCACGACCCAGTCACCTGCTTTCAGTGTGTGTCCTGGACCTTGGATCGGTGGCAAGGTGGTTGCTTCCACCTGGTGAGAGAAAGAGCGAACCACGTCAGCCAGACTTTTGCAGTAGTCTAACACCATATCATCTGTAATATTCAAAAGCGCGTTTGCGGGAACTGCAGGAAGTCTCATGGCCCTGCCCATGAGAATTTCGTGCGGGGACAATCCAGTCTTTCTGTCAGGGGTGTTTCTCATTGACATTAACACCAAAGGCAATGCGTCAGGCCATTTCAAATTTGTCGATGCACATATTTTCGCCATTCTTGATTTCAGTGTACCATTCATCTGCTCCACCAGTCCTGATGCTTCTGGGCGATAGCTACAATGCAGTTTTTGCTCAATGTTCAGCGCTGCGCAAAGTAACTTTATCACCTCGTTATTGAAGTGACTTCCTCTATCTGATTCTAAAGAGATCGGGAATCCGAAACGTGGTATTAACTCCCTTAACAATAATTTTGCAACTGTAAGGCTGTCATTTCTACGTGTGGGGTATGCTTCAATCCAGTGACTAAAAATGCACACAATCACCAACACATACTTCAGACCTCCATGCACAGGCATCTCAATAAAGTCCATCTGCATTCGGCTGAACGGGCCACCCGCCCTACCAATGTGGCTCACGTTCACAACCGTTCCCTTTCCTGGGTTCATCTGTTGACAAATGACACACCGGTGGCAGACTGCTTCTGCAACTTGACGGAATCTGGGGTTAAACCAATCAGTTTTGAACAATCTTATCATGGCATCTCTCCCTAGGTGAGCCTGCCCATGATAGAACCGCGCAAGCTGCGATAAGAGACAATTTGGTAAGACAAATTCTCCCTCATTTGAAACCCATATCTCATCTGGTCTCTTTGTACATTGTGCCTTAATCCAGGAAACTTTTTCATCCTCCCTGACGCTATTCTGTAATGCTTTTAGTTCATCCATTGTATCCACGACCTTCAAGGCAAATGCTTCAGCTGGTTCGAGCTCTGGCTCATTTATCGAATTCCATTCATCCCTGAGCAATATACAGTTCAAGGTACAAAATCTTGCGACTTGATCCGCATATGCATTTCCCAGGGAAACATAGTCCTGTCCTTTTGTATGAGCACTACACTTTACCACTGCAATTTCGGCTGGCATTTGAATGGCATGTAACAATTCCCTTATTCTCTCCCCGTTTTTCACTGGGGACCCTGAAGAGGTCAGGAAACCTCTCTGTGACCATAGTTGCCCAAAGTCGTGCACAATTCCAAACCCGTACTGACTATCGGTGTAAATGGTAACCTTCATCAATGCAGACAGTTGACATGCTCTTGTAAGGGCTACAAGCTCTGCTACTTGTGCGGAATATACTCCTTGAAGCCAGGACGCTTCCAAGACACCTGTGACAGTACATACAGCATATCCTGCTTTCAATATTCCCAATGCATCTCTTAAACATGACCCATCAACAAAAACAATTTGGTCATTTTCATCAAGCTTAGTATCCTTAATGTCAGGTCGGGGTTTTGTGCAAAATTCAGTCACCTGAAGGCAGTCATGCTCGACGTCTTCAGCGTTCTCAATTTCAGCATTTTCACCAGGAAGCAAGGTTGCTGGATTCAACGTAGTGCACCTTTTCAGCTGCACATTCGGTGAGCCCAGAATTATTGTTTCATACCTTGTGAGTCTTGCTCCAGTCATGTGTTGCGTTCGGGAGCGGGTCAAAAGTATCTCAACTGAGTGAGGAACCATGACTGTTAATGGGTGTCCCATCACTATTCCTTCACTCTGAGTGAGGCTGATACTTTCATGAGGGTGTCTTGTGCCATGTGGTATTGTGGGGTCTGGGGAAAGGTTGCATTGGGTTTTACAGTCACTTTCACTGGTTCCACTCCTTTCACCAATCCCACCTCTTTTCCTGTCATATCCCACACTTCCTTTCCGACTGTTTCCCGTAATTCAGCTGGAATATCTTCTTCAGTTATCATCGGAAGAAGGTTAATCAGAGGATATTCTTCATCGACAGTTTCCATCTCATCCCCTTCTACACTGTCCTCTTCTTCCCCATCACTGCTCGTCTGAATTCTAATTCCATCGTGTGAACACATAATCGAACATCCCAATTTGCACAATAGGTCTCTCCCTAACAGTGCTATCGGGCTTGAGTCACATACCACAAAATTATGTAACCTTTGATAGTTACCAATGCTGACTGGTACTGGATCTGTGATTGGGTTCGTCAGGTGCCTGTTTGCTACTCCCACCACTTGAACTGTCCTCCCTGAGAGTGGCAAATTTGGTACTTCAATGCTCCTAACAGTTGAACGTGTGGCTCCTGTGTCAACCAAGAATGAAACACGATGACCCATGACTCTTCCCTCTACATATGGACCCTTTTGATTAACTTCCAAGGATGCTGCAAGCACACAATTTCCCTCCTCATCTGAACTTTCACTCTCCCATACATTGTTTATTCCATTCTCACTGTGTAATGGGAACTGTTGTACTGTGCCATTTGTACTCATCACCTGACTCGAAACCTGTGGAGGAAGCATCACTTGCTGCTGACTCACTGGTGCCAAGGGTATTTGCATTTGCTGATTAGGTACTATTGGTAACTGCTGTTGTATTGGCTGCATTTGCGTCATCTGCATGCGGGGCATCTGCATCTGCTGCGGCTGCATAGGCTGTAATCCCTGCAGCTGATTTATGGTCTGAAAATTTGGGTTTGGACCTCTCATTTTCGGTCCCCTCATTGTCTGGAATGCATTGACATCATTGTTTTGCTGACCAACACCTGCACCTTCCTGCACCACCATCGGGCACTCGCGTTTCCAATGTCCGACGATCCCGCACACGTGACACGGCATCACCTTTTTCATTGCCTGCACACCATTCGGAATCACAACAGTGTTCAAATCCGGACCATTACTCCCAAAACCTCCTCTGCCTCTGCCTCTCGCCTGTGGCTGAAACGCCATATTTCCCTGCGGCTGCGGCTGCGGTATCTGCTGTTGGAACCCTTGCAAACCTTGCAGACCTGTCTGAGCTGCCTTAAGTTGCATCACCATCACTTTTTCTTTCAACCTTTTCTGTTTCACCTCAATTTCGGCGCTACAGTATTTCGCATAATTCAACACCTCATCAATCGGTTTCGACTGCCAACAAATCAAATGCGACTTTATCATCTGACCTATCTCTGGTCTCAGCCCTTCCACAAATCTAAACACAAAATGAAGCATGTCCTTCGCCTCTATTGTTTCCGTGCCACTGTAGTTCTTAAACGCCTTCAACAACCTCTCGTAGTAACCATGAATCAACTCTTTAGCCTCTTGGGCAGTTCGATCAATCTTCTGCCAATCCACATTTTTCGCGGCAACCTTCGTCTTCAAATGCTCAATCACCTTATAGTACAAGCTCATCACCATAGGTGATGGTGCACCCGTATCCCTGTCTCTCTCTGGTTCACTTGTCGGCCAACCTACAGCCCTTTTGCAGTCTTCCCACAAATCTGCCGGAACCACAATCTCAAAGAGGGTGTTCAGGTCTTCCCAAAGAAATTTTGCAAGCTTCACAAACCTACCAGTCTGTTGATACCATTCAATCGGCTTCTCTCTCAGTTTGGGAAAATCATCCGTAAAAGACTGAATGTCGCTTCTGTGCCACTGTACATGTATTAATTTTCCCCCTGCTGTCTCCCTCATTGGTAACATGGTTACTGCATCACTACTCTGTGGTCTTTTCTCGTTATTCTCTGGGACACTGTCTTTCTTCTTTTCCTTTTTCTTTGTCCATCTGCTTTCCCATTTGTCTAAGCACCTCCACACTTGTGCACTCTGCAGCAATTCTCTAAGGTGCGTTTTCATGCCTGCTGACCTCATGTGTTCAAAGTCTGTGGACCTGAAATCCAATCTATAGCTCCTGCTCAAGGGTTTTGTCTTGTCTATGTCAATCCCGTTTTTGTCAGCTATTTCTTGCAAGCTTATATGTACCTTGTTCACTTCTCTCGTAATCCTGGGACATAGATACCTCAGCTCTTCTTCCGAGTAGGACTCTAACCTATTCACCCCCATAGTCCCTTCCACCAATTCTTCTGCTTCCATGTTCAACCTGATCCTATTCAGATAGTCCTCTTCTCCCTTCCCACTGGCTGAGCTTTGTGTGGAATTTAGACTGTTGAACCACTGTGTCAGCTGTTGCGCATTCAGCCCCATCAGTGTAGCATTCACATCGACTGCCATTGATGGTTGCGGCAACTTTTCAGTGTGCGATGATAGCGGTATCATCAGTGGGGGACTCGACCTCACCACTGTTGACTGAGCACATATGGGACTAAACTCCATCAAGGACCCAGATCCAGTTGGCTGAGCCACTATCGGAGTTGTTTCTGGAGTGTTTTCTATGCACCTCCTTTCCGTCCCACTCTGCACCATTGATCCTTGACCGCTCATACCTGAGTTAGGCTGAACGTACAAAGGTACCAGTGGACCTACAGTAATGGGTAGGGATATCGCATCTGGGTTCTGTCCATTCCCTATGTTCTGAGGCATGTTCATTCCTACACTATGGGTCATCATTGCCGGCATGCCCGTCTGACTCCCCGTCATCTGAGCATGTGCGGTTCCCCCCTGCATCTGCTTTTGAGGCATCAAAAACTGAGTTGATTCAGCTTGTGCCAATGTTGGGTTGCGACCATTCTGTACTCCCATTACGGTTGGATCTAGAATTATTCCCGTACTGTTGTCACTGCTGTAGTACCTTGGGACCTGCGGCTGATAATTTTCTGCTGCTTTCAATGTAGGCACATCTGGATATATTCTCCTGACCTGCGGTATCTGTGGGGTGAACAGTAAACTCGGGTCCTTAGATCCCGACGGCGTTTCTGAACTCTGAGTTTCATTATTCTGTACCGGTGCCGGAGGGGCAGAACTTGTACTTGGACCTTGTCCATTCTCTGCATAAGGCGGTGGACGGTCGTTCAGCAATTGCATGATGAACTCCTCATCATCTGACTCGTCCTCCCTATCTTTGGAACACCTCCTGTTTGTCTTACAGGTAGCTTTCTTGCCTGTCGCCTCTTCTTCCTTAGTAATTGCGGGAAACAATTTTATCCCCTGCAATATATCTGACCTCCACACCTTCTGCGAATTATCCCACCTAGCGTCCGCTAGTGTCTTTTCTGCCTTTCTTATCCTGGTCTCGAACTTCTTTTGCTGTTGCTGTCTAGCCATTAGTTCCCAAATCGCTAGAGCCTCAAACTGTGCTGGCCTTGGAGGTACCTTCATGTCGTACATTGCGAATCTCAAATTCTCTAGGATCCTTATATTGAATGTCCCATGGATCGGGAACGCTACGCTCCCATGTTTCTCTGTCAGCTTGTGCCATTGCTTTAGCCAAAGGCACGGAGCTACCCCCTTTTCCTCCATTACAATGTAAGCTGGTGTACCTTCGGGTGGCGTCTCCTCTCCTACGCTCGCTTTAATGTAAGACTCCCCCTTCATCGCACTTTTTAATGCTTGAAAAAATTTCATTTTCTCGTCTTTTATTTCACAAAGTTTGTAATCAATAAGTGACTTTAATTCCCGGAATACTCTTCGCTTGCCTTTCCCCTTCCAATCGAGCCCCACGGACTGCGTCCAATCCGTGCGCGACCCTTCTCTACAACCAACCTATCCCAGCGCGGCTCCTAGTGACGTCACACTCACACACACTGCGGCTGACAAAGCCTCGCGGCTAGTCCTCCTTCACTCAGCTCCTCTCGTAACAACTTCTAGCATATATCGCGAGCAACCAAATAATAATAAAACAGATCTGTCGGTTTACTACAGGAAGGGTAACACAATCGCTTCAGGACCTTAGGGATTTTTCACTAGCCTCGGCAGTTATTCCATCTTTCTCGGTCCCCACTTTCGCAAGCAAATCTGACCCGCAGATCTGCTCTCAACTTGTCAATGATCTATTCTAGTGCACTTAGAATTTGTCAAAGCCCGAAGTCGAAGTTTTCTTTCACTCCCTTAACACACGTACCGACTTGTTGACCACGCCCGGTCAACCTATTAAACCGACCAGACCACAACATAAAACAAGTGTCTCATACACTTTTCAACATACTCCGGAGTCTCTTGACCTCGCAGGGCCCGTCTCAACAACAACAACCACGTGGACCTTTTTCCGCACAAAGCGCCACATGCACATGAAGTTCGACGACTTCCCTACTCTCACACTCGGAGTCGCACCTCCGCTATTTTCTATGAAGTTCGACGACTTCCCTATTCCTACACTCGGAGTCGCACCTCCGCTATTCTCTAAAATCCTCGCAACCTTTTCACACAATCTGCGGCAATAAGCTGTGCAAGCGCAAAATTCTAACTTCACTCATTCCGTCACTAGTACCGCCAACGCCGATTCCACACCTCCATTCTCTCCATTCGCAAGCTCCGAGATCCCGGGAAAAGTCGCGGGGGACTTAGCCCATCATCATTCTCTCAATCTGTTTTACCCAAGAAAAATCTAATTCAACTTCTCGAATGGGGTCCCAAAGGGCGCAACCGTTAATTCAACACCATGTACTTCTCGAATGTGGTCCCAAAAGGGCGAAACCGTCCTCTGCTACCATCTACTGATAGAGCGTTGCGACCTAATAAATTACCTGTATCTTAACGCTCTTAGGCCGATGAATCTTTTGACCAAGTGGGGCTCTCTTCATCCGAGAGTAATCAATTTAATCAAATCAACAATCAATAACGTACATAGGCAATACCCTGATCAACATAACACTTCACAATTAATCCAGAATACATTTCGACGAAACCATGACCTTTCGGTCACGAATAACCACACCAGTTTATTCAAAGTTAGGGAATTTATTTCCCTATATTAACAAAGCTAGCACAATATAAACATGTCTCAACACCAAATGATATATGTAAATGAACATTAATAGCTGTCCATAACGGCGAAACAGATGCAATCTATGCAGCATTTGAATAATAATGCATTCGATAATAGCAATGCAAACCACTAAAACTATAATCTATAATGAGCTAATTGCATACATTGGTCAGCACAACAAGGTCTCAAATTGCATCGTGCGACAGATGAATCCTCATCTAACCTCAAATTAGCATCTGCATGTGGGATTTCATGCAAAAACAATTTAGCAACATTGATTTGGAAAAACTCCTAACTAGGGCTCTTATCAAAAATCAGCAGTTGGTTACCTAAAAAGAACACAATGCAATTGTACAATTTCCTTTCATATTTACCAAATTCAATCAGCATTCAAGGAAGTCTTCGTCTCACAGGTACCAGTTTCGATCAGCATGGGACGGGGCAAAGGGGCAGGGTGGACGGGGCAATTGCCTCTCAGCGGCAAAAGGACAAAGCTATTACTTCATGCAAAGGGACGAATCAAAGTTAAAGTCTTTAGGGCGAGAATTAATTAAAGTCTCTTTCTCTCGATTAGAGAAAGCATCAAAGTCTCATCGGACATCAATTGGCATCGAAGTCGGCAATAACGGGTAATGGGCTGGTAAAGGCGCATGTCCAATAATAATGGCCGTTTTCCTCTCGTGCACCTGGTTTAAATAGACAACAGTTCAAATCCAGTAGGGTCTTCCATTGGAGGGTTCATAGGTTGGCTTCAAATTGTCCAATCAAAAACTACAGTTCACAAGCTTCTACCTAAGCATACATTATCCTTGGAGTCGGGAACATAAGTTGCAACATATTTTACCAATTAACTCACTTTCAGAGCGTCCATTGTCTGCACCTGCAGATTGACCTTGGAGCAAAGAAGAAGATGCCAGGCTGGCACGAAACCTTAAAGATAAGCATGTGAACGATCTCACTGGAAAAGTACAGCTTCAAGCAAGAATACACTTTTATTAGCACGTTGGAAAAACACGAGCATCTAAACCGTGAGACAAGCAACTAGGCCGAAGCCTCCACTAAAGTTATGCTAAGCTAAAAGCATTTCTAACAAGCAAATCATAGCACACGTTTACGATTATGTCAGATTCGTACAATTCTAATACATCACGTTATATAAAGCACGCTTATAAATGTTGGCAAACTACTCTGAAGGCACATTTGTCCCCGTACAATCTTTATTAGTTCGGTTAAAGTCACACTTGATTATTGCAGTACTACGTTTAAGCGCTAATAAATGTAAAACCTTCATTTCTGCGTCATCACCCTCACACACGTCCGGTTCTCAGTGCCAGTGTTGAATGCCACCTCTCAAACATCATCCTCTTTGTGTGGTTGTGCCTGTACGATCTACCACGTGTGCCACATTGGGTCAAGGGGGTCGGGTGGGAGCCTCCACTCAGTGGTCGCTTTACTCGGGCTAGAGACTCTGTCTATGCACGCATCCTTTTGCTCAGCCCAGCCCACAATTCCACTGAAGAGCCATTACAATTAGCTATTACCTCAATCAGTTTTACCAGTGCTATTAGCATATGTTGCCACATCTATTTGTAGGTCTCAGTGATGATTACTGCCTTCCTGGTGCTTCTACAAGCTCTTTCTCTGCATGCAGATGCATACAGAGATAGAAAATCTCCATATAATTTCCAAAATCTGCTATTAATTATCAGAAATTTGGGCTAGTGATAATATGATCTTGTCTCCTATCATTAGTTCATCTATTTTCATTGACCGTAGGGTCTTGAGGTGCTGTGGGTTAGGTCCTCAAGTTTCAGTTGAAGAGCCAGGTTTAAAGGTCCTTCCTGAATTGAGGTAGCGATGGTGAGTGCCAGAGGTGGAGAGGCAGGGTGTTCCAGAATTTTGCCGCAAGGTAGGTGAAAGATCTCCCTCCAGCGGAGGGCTTCCTTATGGAGGGTACAGTGGCGAGCGACTGCTGGGAAGAGCGGAGAGGTCTGGCAGGGCAGTAAAAGGTGATAAGGTGGTTGAGGTAGCTGGGTCCAAGGTTGTGGAGGGCCTTGTAACCGTGTACGAGGAGCTTGAAGTTGATCCTCTTCTCGACGGGGAGCAAGTGGAGGTCTCTCAGGTGTCCTGTGATGTGCTCTCTACTAGTCAGAGTGAACTCTTTAGTCAAAGTTTACTAGTGAGCATTTTCTGGATGTGGCCATCAGTGAGTGGGGAATAATAAAGACCACGTTATGAAGAGCGGGTGGGACGGGGATTTGCCAGTAAAACACTAGAGCATTGGTCTAAAGAGGAATTCTGTTGTTTATGCATGTCATAACATTTCTTTGAAAGTGTAAGAAAAAAACACTTATTTTTATTATAAAAATAGGTATTTGACTGGACTTTGATTTATTGACACTGCTGTGCACTCTTTGAGTTATGAGTCATGTTCACTAATCTGTGTCCGCATCTACTCCTAATCCCTACTCTCCTGAGGGAGCATTAGACTACTCGTTCACACCTACCACTGAGAGTCAAGTGCAAAAGGGATACTCGGCCCAGTTGTTCAGGAGCCATAGTAGGTCGGGCCCCAGGGCATTAAGGGTAAAAGGCCTCAGTGCTCACAGTTGGGTCCAACAACCCCAGTGCAATGCATGGCCCTCTGAAAGGGGCTCTGCCACCTTGTAAACGACTGGGCAACTGCAGAGAAAAGAGCAAAGCCCTGCTTCTTGTTATCTGTCTGCTTGTGTTTGCTGCTGTGCTCTGCTTCCAGCCTTTAGGTATTAGCTTATAATTTCTACTTGGCGTTACCTATTTGGTGCTGCAGTCTCAATATAGCCCTTATGTCCTAGTTTGAGACACCAGCTTGGTGTTACCATAGTTGTTGCTGCAGTAGGTAGGTAACTTTAAAGTCTTAATTGCGAGTCCTAAAGGGTGTTACCGTATTAGATTCCGTAGTCTGCACCTAGCTTTTAGGTCTTAATTTGAGAATCCTGCTGAGGGTAATCTTATTTGTTGCTGCAGTCCATAGCAAGACTTTTGGTCTCAGGTTGAGTTATCCTACTTATTGCTGCCACAGGCTCTTAGGCTGTAGATCATAGGTTGAGAACGCTGTTTTATGTTACCGTAGTTGCTTTTGCAGTCGGTACCGCTTCAGATTTTAATGCTGTGAGCTGTGCTGTTTGTATTGCTATTTGCTGTTGCAGTCTGCACATAGTCATTAAACCTTAGCTTGAGAACCCTGCTGGCTGTTACTTTGTTTGCTTTTGTAGTCTGCACATGGTCTGAAAGTCTTAGCTCAGAAGAGTGATTGGTGCAACCTGTTTGCTGCTGGTCTGCATCGCACCTTTAGGCCTTTGCTTGAGAGCCTTGGAGTTTACACTGAGCCTGAAGGGCCTTAGATTGCCACTCAGTCCCCGTTACCATATTTCCTGTTTCAGTCTGCAGCTAGTCTTTACACCAGAGGTTGAGAACCTTTTGAGACAGTACTTTATTGACTGCTGCTTTGCACACCTTACCTTTAGAGCGCTGCTTGGTGCTGCCATTTTGCTTTTGTTGCATTTTACCCCTGGGATTTCAATTTTAGCTTGAGACCCCTGCTGGACATATTACCGTATTTGCTCCTGATGGTGAACCTTGCCTTACGTTCATCATAGAGAGCCCTGCTGGGTGTTTGTCCATATTGGCTGTTGCGTCAACTCCCAGCCCTTATGCTTCAGACCCCTGCTGGATGTTTTCCCTTGTTTGTTGCTGCAGTGTACACCTCGCCTTTAAGTAGTGGCTAGGCAGCCCTGCAGGGTGTTATCATTATTTCAGTGGTTTGTACTCAGTCCTAAAACTATAAATTAAGAGTCATGTTGGGTGTTAACTGCTTGATGCAGCACTCTCCATAAAACCTCAGCTAATAGGTTGTGAGCATTGCTTGTTGGTACCTTATTTGCAGCTGCAGCATGCACCCAGCCTCTGGGTTTTAACTTTCTCTAATGTGGAATCTGCAGGCCTGTGCTAGTGAGACAGTAAGAACAAAAAATTCCCGTCTCTGCAAGAAGCTTATGTCTACAGTCTTGAATACTCATGAAGAATTTGGCTTACTATCAATAAAAATACACATCTCCTGGCAGGCTTTCAAGTTTTCAATAGAAGTTGATCTAATTTTGTGATACTTCATTGTTTATGGTAGGTCATCCTGCGTGCAGAACATATTTTCACCTATTTGACATACCTGGGTGCCTTTTCCAAAAATGACTAGGCCATATCAGTGATGCTGACTGGCAGTGCAGTGCTAGTTGCTGTGTGTAATGGTGAGTAGATGTCTATGTAGGTAAACATAATTTCTACTATCCGGAGCCTTCTTGGCAGATAAACAACTCATTAGACAGTTCTATTTGATTTGCTTACGAGCATACATATCACATCACATCAATTTCAAAGGGAAAGGGAAACAAAGTCATCATATGAAAGAGAAAGTCTCCAACTGACTTGGTTAAGGGAAAGTACTTAAAGCCTCCTTTCGATAAATAATCCAGCAGACTCTAAAAGATTATAAAGCACCGTTTGTGGACCGTCCTCCAAAATACAGCAGGCAAACACACAGCTGAATACTCATGTTAGAATGTATGGATCAAAAGAAAGATGGCAGCACGGAGGCAGAAGTTTGCTTGTTGAGTTTTAGTTTTGTGGTCAACGAAGAGCTAATGGCTAAATGCTGACCCTCCACATTATAAGAGCACATGAAATACATTAGCAAAACTTACTGAGTGAGTCATTGCTCTGACAACTTTGAGATTATTAGAGCCAATGACAGTCAGCTTGACACTTGTAAAGTGACACTAACGCAGCTGAAGTAATGGCAGGAGCAGTGCAAGCATTCCTCATTCAAAGACAAGGTTTCGGGTGGTTGACTACATCAGCCGTGTAATACTTTCCTTACGCACAACACAGATACAACTCAACTAGCAGCAGTGGTCCTTTCTCTCTCTCTCTCTCTCTCTCTCCTGTAGCTATCTGTTCTCTAGGCACAGAGTTAAGATAGAAGGCAGCAGCAGTGTAAGATAGTTTTTTTTCAGATTGGTCCCACCTTGAGGGTGGAGTTTATTCACTACCACCGATTCCGTTTACAACAGTCTTCAAAATACCTCTGGCATGGGCATCGGCTCACAAGGTCACAGGTATAGCGTCAGAAAGTGGGGTTTTAGTTTTGTTTAACAACATAATAAAAACACCCTGGTTGGATCTCATCCCAAGTCTCAGTGAAACTCTATGTTAAGCACTGGTAACTATGTCATAAGCAGTAGGCAATTCCCCTGGGAAATGTGTGTTAGGTTCAAGCTGTACCAACGTGTGAATTCAAGAAAGCAACAATGTAACTTTTCCAAGCCAATTTAGAAAAAGAGTGAACAAACCAATAAACAAAAAGTCATCAAAACGATTCAAATAGGATAGGGAGATCCAGAGATAGTACATTTTAAAATTTTAGTGCAAAATGGCTGAGAAATGCTGATATGGAAATGGAAATCTAAAGGGCACTTTCATTTAAGATATATTGCCCAGAAATGGTCACCAGAGGCTGTTTTTGCACCAGACAAGAGTGGCTCCTCTGCTAAAGCGGAGGAGCGTTGCCCCCCTGCTTTCAGCAGAAAGGGAAGGAAAAATGAAATGATAATAGCGAAGCGTTATTATCATTTTATTTGTCAGTGAGCCAGGTTAGGGCAGGGTGGGGCTGGAGGGAGGAGTGGTTGGTGAACCATAGGCAAAACAGACATGCACAGTTTGGATTTCTCCACCCGAATGTATTGAACAGCCGGGAGGAGAAAGTGCACAGGGTGCCACTTCCTCTGTGAGCGCCAAAGCAGGGCGCTCACACCAATCATGGCACTGCTGTCATGCTGGTGACAGAAGTGTCGTGATTGGAGGGGAGTCTGGAAGCCTCTGTGCTTCCGGGAAGAGGATGGAGGAGACAACCCCGTCTCCGTAGGAAAGAGGTGAGTGGGATTTTAATCTTTATTTTCTTTTTATTCCCCTCCACCACCACCCCCTGTTCAGTGGCTGCCGCCACTGGCACCAGTACTAAAAACATGAAAAAGTTAACAGCAGGCTTTTGTACTTCATAAAGACCAGGAGGTCAGGGACAGAGTCAGCTACCTTTCATGATGGTAAATCTCAGGACTTCCAGGCTTTCTGATGTTCTGTGTGACTTCAGCCACAGCTCCAAGGGGTTAAGAGCCCTCTATGCCCCTGCAGAATATCAAAATCTTATTGATACAGAGAAACACATTCCTGGGAGCTCTTCTGAAAATGCTATGGGCAGGCTTCTAAGTCTGTCTACAGCCAGAACTTCTGTACGATCCAGTCATGTGTGGTCAACTGGAACCTATTGGATTCAGGAGTCCTGTTTTTTAATGTCCACTGAGCAGGAAAACAGGAGTTCAACCACTTGTCCCTTGATAAGCCGCTTCAGCCCTAGAGTGCCAGCAGGTGTCAGGTGTTCTTGAGTCCTTTTCTTAACAGAATCTTTGTTTTTCAAGATATTGTTTTCCCAGGTTCAGGAATGTTCTGAGGAGGTCATTTTGAGGTGTCAATCTTATCCACTTTGTTATCCACTGATCGGATACATTTTCCCACCAAGTACTGTTTGCTTTTTCCCCATATCTACCTCCTTGTGCAGCTCGGGCTGCTATCATTGCTAGTTTTTTCCAGCCTGGCCAGTGTTTTGTTATGGAGGCCAGCAAAAAAAAAGGTGGCAATCCTATTTGAAGCACTTTGTCTTTGCTTTACTTTAAAAGTTCCCAGATGCCCCTAAATCCAACATTGCTAACCCCTTCTTCCATCAGAAGAGGCCCTGGCATCCCTCTAAGACAATCCTCTACTCAGATGAGGTATCCTCACTCTGTTAAGGTGAAGAATTGTTTTTTGCCCTGATGAGACTGAAACCTAAAAATCCAGGAGGCCCTGAGGAAGGAATGGGAGCTGATCCTGTCAGCCCCCTTTGGCATCTCTATGCTGGCTGTCCTTTTTTTCTGTTCACTGTTCATGCCCCCTTCCAGATTTCTAATCCCTGTAAAGTGGCCAGCTGTTGACTAAATCTGTGCCTTCCTTATCCCAGAGGCCAAGCCGTTGCCCTTTCCAGAGAACGGATGCTAACTCAAGCCATGAATATGTTTGGGCATCTGGTTAAATGTGTGGAAATAACTCTTCTAGCCCATTTTTGTCTCAGGCAGCACAAAGTACATTTGTATAAAGTTGCCTTTCCACTAAAGTTATCAAAATCTATTTTCTTTATGAAATGAGATTTTTAAAACTGAGTGGAAAGTAACTTTGAATTATTTTGCTATCATTGTCCTTAGTGTAGGCAGAAATCAAGCATTTTAATTAAACCCAGGCTTGTTTATTGATAAGTTAGTTTACCCTATACAGTGAAAACAGCTTTTGTTAGTTAGTCACTGTGAGGGAGCCTACCATTTCTCATATGCACAGAGTCACATTATTATGCATTAAGCAGTCCACCCTGTGGGCTTACATGACACACTTTGTGATAATAGTTTCTGCTACATGGTGAAGGCACTTTTCCTTTACATGTTTGATTTCAGTACTTTTAAACTGCAGCCCTGCTAGAGCACTGTGATGCTCCTGGCATTCATATATTTTGTCATTTATGTGGGTGGAGTAATTGCAGAGTGTACCCCACTGCTGGCATTTATCTTACATACTGTTGGTGCATTTTCTTTTCCATCTACCATGGCCTCACAGGAAAGTTATATAGGCTTAATTGGGTGAAACCAATTTAAACAGTACCATTTTAGGGCCAGAGTGTCCATGCTGAGGCACAGGAAAGTGGTGTCTCATTGCAAAGAATCCTAACACCAGCAAAAACTAGAGTACAATAAAAGGCAAACATATTTGCAATGGCCACACAGAAAATTCACCTTTGCTACAGATAGCACATGAGGGAGATTGCAGGGAGTCAGATTCATGTCTGCAAAATGGCCACATCCTTAGACTCTAAATATATTAGCCTTTACCCAGGCCTCAACATGACCCCTAACCTTATGAAACCACCTACATGGGGGGCAGGCCACCATTTAATGTGTGAGATATCTAAGAAGGTGCCCATTTTAAAGGCACAGAAAGAAAGACTACCAGCAGGCGAAATTTAAGTCATTTAGATTCAGTATATTGAAGGGCGTCATTTTAGATGGGGGCTGCATGTCAAAAATGAAATGTATTGCTGCTATGCAAATGGAGATGCACTAATTTGCATTACAAATGACCACCAAACGGAGATATTAATTTACAAGAGCACTAGAAGTGGCAAGCAGTGAGATGCTGGTGTATTATGTTTCCTATTTACCTCCTGTGTCTTTCCCACTATACACCAGAACATAAAAATCTTTTCCTCCTGGTGGTCTTTGTTGGACTGAACCCTCAGTTTTCACTGTCTAGCTCTCCTCTAAATTCAGAAAAGTGCCCTTCCCACTGTATTTGCTGCCTGTTGAAACAAAGCCCCCCACTCGTAACCGTGTGCCTTGTAGCACCCCCTTCTTTAAGAGTAAGGACTCACAGCGTTGTCTGCCTGGCTAGTCACTTACCTTCTTCCATGGACCATTTGGTTTATGTGGAGTACTGTTGTCACTTATTTCTTTTGACATTTTTTTATTTATGAAGGTTTTAGTGTAGAAAAAAAACACAAGGGTGAAATTTGTGTTACAGCGCACCGCCATATATGTCCCAAGATCACCACCTCTACAAATCAGACACAGTGTGCTCAAGTAGCCTATTAGGTGGAGGCAAATATGCAAATTGTGTTAACATCGCACATGTATAATCACAGCGCTGAATGACAGTGACTCCAGAAAAACCCCCCTTTCTAACCAACGCATGACATCCATTTCGTGGGCTGCAGGTCTATGTAGTAGAAAGCTCGTCAACATTAAGAAGAAAAGAATACAAATAATATAAGAAATTGGAACTTGGGAATGGATAACGAGGCACCTGTTGTGCGGTTGTTGGCGGACCTGAAGCAGGATCATCAAAGGAATAAGACAAACTCATGCCATTTGACCCTGTAGAATCACAAACATTTGTGTGTGCTAGAACTGAAAGATCTGACGGCTGGAGTGCATGTATGACAGTCCCACAGATAGGTAAGTTACCATTGGGCCCCAGAGATACTTAAAGTTTTTAAAGTCATCTCTAAAAATATCCGTCATGCGCTCTAGAGTTAGTGTCGTCCACAGACGTGCATGCCATTGTTTGAGCCCTGGGGCTTGTTGTTTTGTCCATGCTGCGGGTATTGCCATCTTGGCTACACCCAGGCATAGCCAGATGATCAGATTGTCTCCACTAGTTTGTTGTGACAGCGATGCATCTTGTAGGCCAAGAAATGCAAAATCCGGGGTGTCGTGGATCGGGTATCCTAGCACTTCCTTGATTTGTGCTAATAATTTGCTCCAAAATGGGCATAGGATCGAGCAGTCCCACCAGATTTGGCGGAAGTTCCCCAACAGTCCACAACCCTGCCAGCATAAGTCTGTCATCCCTGGGAAGATTGCCTTCAATTTAGTGGGTATAAATACTAATCGTACATCACTTAACAGTGGGCTTCCCTCAAGGGAATGGAGTGGTTGCAGCTCCATATATCCTTCCATAATGTTTCCCATGCGCTATCTGATATGGGTTTCTCTACGGTATGTTCCCAGAATGGATTATGACGAAGCCGTGGAGATAAAAGAGTGTGCAGTAGCAAGGCATAGAGGTAAGAGTATAGTCCCTTTGGACCCACTATTCCTTTTGACAAATTGTTTGATGGGTGTAAGTTCTCAAGTCGCTGCCTCTCTATTTCTTGGGTGTGTCTCCCAGTGTCTAAGTTGGGTATAGTGATATTGTCCTGCATCTGCTAACTGGAAGTCAGATTTACAATTCTCAAAGGTCAGAAGGTCCCAGTTGTGGAAGAGGTCAGCTAGTGTTAGGCAGCCCCCCTCTCTCCATGCATCAAAGGGGCCTGGTAGTGTTGCTAGTGGGAAGGCTGGGCTGACTTGGATGGGAGTATGGGGGGGAGGGAAAAGTAGTCCACTCTGTCCTATTAACCTCATCCCACATCCGGAAGGTTGTTCTGGTGGGTGCGCTTAAGTAAGTGTTAGGTGGTCTTTCAGCTTTGGGCTTCCAAAGAACATCCCAGATGACCCACCCCACAATGGCCCTATCCATGTGTAGCCAATGTTTATCTGCGAGTCTTAAGTGACCACTCGGTTATCACCCATAATTGGGCAGGCTTATAATACTATAAATTACATATATTATACACTTATACAAGTGGGGGTCCGGCAGTGCCAAACCTCCTGCTGGGGCGGGGAGTCGTAGAAGTTTTAAGTAGAAGTGCTCTACCCTTCTGCCATAAGAAACTCAGAATCAACGAGTGCAGTGTTGAAAGGCAGTCCCTCTCTAATGGGATCTGAAGGGCCTGAAAAAGGTAGAGGATCCTAGGCATGATCATCATCTTAATGGCATTGATATGTCCCAACCAAGAAAGGTACATGGGCAACCAGCATCTGAGCTCCATCTTGAGCTGTTGCAGGAGCGGTGAATAGTTGGCCTGATAAAGGGTAGATATGGAGGACGTGAGTTTGATTCCTAAATATTTGATCTGCTTTTTCACCCACTGAAAGGGTGAAGAGGTGGCCAAGGTGGACATGTCTGCATCACTGAGCGTTAAATTAAGAAGGAACGATTTATTAAGGTTTATCTTAAAGCCCGCGACCCCTTCAAAATCAGTTCGGATAGGAGGGCCTGTAGGGTGGAAGACGGAGAAGTAAGGGTCAAGAGGATGTCATCTGCAAATAGAGATACGTTATGTTCAGTAGCGCTGAATGTTATGCCGTGGATCCTTGGATTTTTCCGGAGACTGGCAACCAGGGGTTCAACGCTGAGGGCAGACAGTAGGGGAGAGACAAAGAAAAGAGTTCTGAATGGGTCCCATTAACTGTGACTCTAGATCGTGGGGCTGCATAGCTCGCACCATGGCAATGAAGGACTCACAGAAGCCAAATCTCTTTAAGGTCAAGAACAGAAAGGGCCAGTTTACCCTGTCAGTGGCCTTTCAGCTTATAAACTGAGTAGAGCTGCTGGTTTTTTTAGTGGCCTTCTCTATAAGCTAAGTAACTCACCTTGGATTATTGTGGATCTGGTGCCCTTAATAAAGCTGGATTGATTTGGGTGGATCCAGGATCAGATCACCTAAACGTGTAGCTATAATTTTTGCATTTAATTAGGCGTCTATGTTGAGCAAATCGATTGGACTGTTTGAGCCACATTCATGTGGGTCTTTGCTCGGTTTTGGCAAGACTGTGATTACCACTTCACTCATGGTGTGTGTGATGGCCCCTGTCTTTGCTATGTAATTAAATACTGTGGTTAAATGGGGGAAGGACCAGATGCAAACTGAACGATTTGTAAAATTGGCCCGTTAATCTGTCAGGCCCTGGTGCTTTAAGGAGTTTTAAGGATTTTATAGCTAAACATACCTCCTCTTCTGCAGTTGGTTCTTGGAGTATATCATTTTGTGTTTGCGTTACCTGAGTTAGATCCATCCCAGCCAAGTATTCCCGTTTGAGCCTGTACCTCCGTCTGGTCTGCCAAGTAAAGGTTATTGTAAAAGGATCTGAAAGCCTGTGCCTTTTCAGCATCCAAATTCGCCAAGGCCCCCTTAGCCCGGCGACTATCCCCTATATGTTCCCGTTCTCTTTTATGTCTTAGCTGTCAAGCTAAATGTGGGTCCACTTTATTATGTGGTTCTATGTAGCCGTAGTAGTGTGAATTCGGCACTATTATTATATATAGCTTTTAGTTTCCCTCTCAAGGCGTTTACTTTCTGCTGAAGCGCCAGAGATGGGGCTGTTTTTTGGGATAGCTCTAAGAGCTGATTATCTCATTCAAGGGCTACTCTTTCTGCTGTTCTTTGTCTGTTAAGAGCTGTGTTTAGGGCAACACATGTACCCCTATTGGAAACTTTAAATGCATCCTACGTGTTGGAAGTGGTGGTGTCCTGAGGGTTATTGTTTTGGAAAAAATCTCTGATCCCTTTTCTTAAATTGCCTTGTGAGAGCTAATCTGGTACCAGCGATTTTGGGAAATACCAGAGTTGGCGATATGCTGATGGAGGACTCCATTCGAGTATCATTGAGACCAGTGCATGGTGAGACAGGGTTATGGGCAAAATTGAAACATACTGTAGATCGCTTCGTAGGCTTTGACCAAGGAAGATATAGTCCAGTCTAGAGTGGTGTGATGCATGTGAGAGAAAAATGTATAGTCTCTTGTGTTTGGATGGAGTATTCTCCATGCATCTAGAAGGCTCTTCTACTGGGATGCCTGTTTAAGAGATTTAAGAAAACTCCCTGTAGGGGTTCTATGGGGATGAGTGGTGTCAATCTCAGAATGCCATGTTAAGTTGAAATCCCCATCACCACGATGTCACCCTCTGCAAACCCTCCCAATATAGTGAAGAAAGACTGTAGAAAAGACACCTGGTTAATGTTGGGGGCATAAATGGATGCAAAGATATATGTCCTGCCCTTTAGTTCTCCTTTTACTATATTAATTCTACCAGCCTTATCTGTTTTGTGTTCCCCCCAGCATGAACGGTAGTGAGGAGTGGAACTCCAGCGCCACTACATTATGTTTAGAGGAGGTGGAGGCTTTATATAGTGGATAGGTTTTATGTTTCAGCCTATGGTCATCGTCTCTTTTAAGATGTTGCCCTTGTATCGCCACAATGTCATGGGGATTATCAGAGAAGTACTTCCATAATTAGAGTCTCTTGGCTGATGAGTTAAGATTGATTTTTAACGTTCCAGGTAAGTGTGGCTACTACCATGGTGATTCAAGAGTTTCTACTTCTCTAGATAAAGCTCCATTAGTCATCCTTCCCGCCTTCCTTGTTCCTGCCTTCAATTGCTT
Source organism: Pleurodeles waltl (assembly GCF_031143425.1). Classification (NCBI taxonomy): domain Eukaryota; kingdom Metazoa; phylum Chordata; class Amphibia; order Caudata; family Salamandridae; genus Pleurodeles; species Pleurodeles waltl. The sequence goes on from NC_090440.1 coordinate 406,496,406, forward strand.
TGATTGTAAATCTGTTAGTTCTGTCACTTCCCTCCCCCCTGCGATCCCCAGTCGCTCCTCCTGCGTCTCTCTTGCACCAGAGACCATTCCCTATACATTAAAACAAATGACAACAAACAGAAAACATTACCAACAGTAAGGTCCAAAGTGGGATGTTCCTGATTAAGAACAGTGGTCATATTAGGCGATTCGGTCTAACACTGCTTTTAGCTCTTCATAGTTTCATTTGTCCAATAAGGAGTGAGCTAGAAGGGAGGAAGTTTAGATATGTATTTTGTAGGTGACCTCCTGTGGAAGTTCGTTCCTTCCCAAGCTCCTCAGCTAAATGTGTTGGGAGTGGGTGTGACCCTCCCGCACCACCACACATGGTGGTCATCTCACCACAGTCTCTGGGTTGGGGGGGCATCAAAACCAATGACCCCCTCTTAGTGTTCGTTCCATAAACTTCCTGTAGGGCTATTTTCATTTCCTCATCTGTAAAGGTCGGCGTTGCTGGCGCTATTGGGCAGCCGATGTAGGACTCCGGGTCTGTTCCGTGGAGGCACTGATCGGTTCTTCCATCCCTAGATCTGGGGGGAGAAGAATCTCCAATAGAGTCATAGCTTCAGTGAGATCAGTAACATGGTCTGGTTTGTTGTGTAAGTCAAACGCTAGCCTGAAGGGATATGTCCAGCGGTACCTGATACGTTCCTTCCTTAGTTTTTCCATCGTAGGGTAGAATTGTTGGGAGCATGAGAAGAGTTGCCGGTGCAAAGTCCTGGAAAAGAGAGCAAGTCGCCCCCTGAAAAGCCATGGGCTAACATTTATGGTCGGTTTGCACCATTTTTGCGCATTTTTTTTACGCTAAAAGGCAGCAAACGAAACTCCATATTTATATTTTGACGCTAGACCTGCCTAGCATCAAAATATTGGCGTTGGCACCATTTCTAGGATGCACGAACCCACCTTGTGGGTCAATGAGATGCAAGGTAGGCGTTCCCGTCCTAAAAATGACTCTACCCCCCTAGCACCATATTTATCTCCTGGCTCAGAAACGATGCACAAGGAGGAGGCGGACCTGAATAATGGCACTAAGCCTGCTTAGCGCCATTATTTAACGCCTGGGTCAGACCAGGCGTTAAGGGCCAGATAGACCCATTTCCATTGTGAAACACCATGGAATGGGCACAAAGATGTCCACCCAACCCCCGAAACACCACCACCCCCACCACAGGGACACTACTGGTGGAGGGAGCTCATCCCAGGTAAGTTGCAGGTAGTATTTTTTATAATTTCTATGCCACTGTGGGCCCCTTACATGGGGTCCCCTGCCTGGCACAGGGTATATAGGGCTTGCCCATTGGACACTGGTCCCCTGTGGTGGGCATTGGGCTAGAGGTAATGACTCCTGTCTATACTTAGACAGCAGTCATGTTTTTGGCTGCTTGTGCGTAAAAAAATGATGCTTTGCTGATTAGCGGCAGAAATTTTGCTGCTAACCTGCCTAACATCATTGCTGACCCACTAGCGCCATTTTCCCTAACGCCATTCCGGCCTGGCTAGCGTATTTTTTTTTTTTTTTTTTACACTAGCCAGCCCTTCACGCCATTGTGTGTCATTTGTTAAATATGGCACACAGATGGCGCTATGGAATGGCGTTAGCTCATGCTAAAAAAAATGAGGCACAAATACATTAGTCTGACCCCCCAGAGAAGGACCTGCTGTGGCTAGGCTGCAGTCTGGTGTTCAGGTTTGCTCAATAGCTGGTTTGTAGCGATGCCAGGTGCATGGCCACCTCCCACGCCGCAATGTTGTTGGAGGCTGTTATCTTGTTAGCGGAGCCATTGTGGATTATGAGCCAACGGCCACCTTGGTTGGGCACACCTTCCGTCACTGATTACTTCACCATTTTTTGTGCTACTCTTACCTTTGGGAGGCAGTGACTATAAACTGTGCTGGGTCATTTTCGTTGCATCTCGGATATCCATTTAACCATTGGCAAAACAAAAGCAAAACTCCCAGACAAACTGTAAAAAAGCGTTGCAGAAATGGACAGGGTGGAAGAAAGCAGAAGACACTGGCGGTCATTCCGACTCCGGCGGTCAAGGACCGCCGGGGCCGGGGATGCGGGAGCACCGCCAACAGGCTGGCGCTGCTCCTCAGAACAGGAAAACCGGCGGTCTCCCGCCGTTTTCCGCTGTCCTGCAGCTGCGCCGCCATGGGGATTCTGACACCCCATACCGCCATCCTGTTCCTGGCGGGTCGCCCGCCAGGAACAGGATGGCGGTATGGGGTGTTGTGGGGCCCCTGGGGGCCCCTGCAGTGCCCATGCCAATGGCATGGGCACTGCAGGGGCCCCCGTAAGAGGGCCCCACTTTGTATTTCAGTGTCTGCTTTGCAGACACTGAAATACGCGACGGGTGCCACTGCACCCGTCGCACATACCCACTCCGCCGGCTCCATTCGGAGCCGGCTTCCTCGTGGGGAGGGGTTTCCAGCTGGGCTGGCGGGCGGCCTTCTGGAGGTCGCCCGCCAGCCCAGCGGGAAAGCCAGAATGGCCTCCGCGGTCTTTCGACCGCGGATCGGCCATATGGCGGCTCCCTCCAGGGGGGCGGCTCCCGCCGCCCGCGGGGGTCAGAATGACCCCCACTGTGTTTACTCAATGATACTACAAATCACTGTTAAGGTTTTCACCATAACCAAAGCAAAATGAAATCCTAGTTCGCTGACCAAAAAGTGAAGAGACATGGCTTTATATAAACAAGCGTGTTTAAGATCCAGAAGCCCATAGCTGTCCAGTACTTTGTGCTGGTGAAAAAAATATTTTTCTTTTGAAATTTGAGAATTTTATATAGCCGGACGAGTCCTACAGAGGGCTTGGGAGTGCTTCACAATCACTTTCAGTAGCTTGTACATACACATGAAGAATATTTTTTTTTAAATGAAAACTTTACATTTTAATTAGGTGACCAGGGGCTACTGATAAAGGATATTTTTGAATTCACAATGACAGACATTTTTAATGTCTGCTGTTTCCTTTGTGGGTGGCCAGCGATCTGCCTGACTGCAGCAGTGTGGCTGCTTGATGAGGCTGCATGCCCTAAGTCTTCAGAGATTGTGGGTGATCTGGAAGGTTGGCGACTGGTGACTTTACAGACATGTTCGGCAACAGCCTCTGAGACAAAGGAAGGATTGGTGGCCGTTTTGTCATGTGTCATTATTCGCTATATTGAATTTCTTTTCATAGGACAGAGCTGATCAGGCCTTGAGCCAAATACGCTAAAGATATTTGTCCGTGTGTGGTCCCTCGTGTGATGAAATAGCTGCCTTTTTCACGTTTTATCCGGCCTTCACATCTGATTTACAGCATGAATGATTTTTTAACTGAAATTAAATATTTTCTTTTCATCATGTCACTTGATGATAAGAGAGAGAGCCACGTTTGTCCCTAAGTGACTTTATTATGTCTTATCACCCTGTCACACACAATATAATCAGAGTGAACACCAGCCTTTGTGACATTGCAGGCCCTTTATTTTCTACTAACCAAGCGTAGTTCCCAAGAGGTCAGTCAACTCAGCATAGCGTTGAACACTGTAGAGCTAAGGATGTTCTACATTGCTGGTTCCATGACCTGTATTGCAAGATTCTCTCTGAAGCGGCCATCGTAGTGTACTGAATTGCCTTGCTATATTTGTGTACCTCTTTATACCCTTCACGAGGCCCCAAAGTGATTTCTGGGCAGTCGACTTAGTAGTGTCTCAGTTTATTATGAATGGCGTCAAGGGTGTCGGTTTTGTAGAGCAGTTTGTGATTGGTTTTGCACATTAAACTGGGTGGTGTGCTCCAATCCTGTCACAGGGGGCTGAGGAATAATGCCAGAGGCTACATTAGATACATGTGCTAAGAGCAGACATGTGAAGGTGCTTGACTCTTCTCAACCCAAATCTAATGCAGCATCAAATTGAGGCACTTATTCCAGGACAAAGTGTGAGTTGAAGGGTGCGCACCCCGAATCGCGGCCCCAGACTATAGATGCGGTACGTATTTGTTCAAGGTACATAGATGTGGAAGTAGGAATGGTAAATCTATGCTTCCCTATATGTACCTCCCTTTCGATATTTTGTCTCTTGATATTCTATCCTCGATATTCTTGTACCAGGATAATCCGGGGGTCGGTATTCAGTAGTTCAATTATTTTCAAGAGCCTTTTCTTGTCTAAGCCCGGGTGTACTCTGTTTGCGGCGGAGGAAGGGTTGATGCTAACTGGCCACATGCCGTGTATGGCCTCTCCTTTCAGTCCTGCCTTTTTCTCCACCAGCATGCTACATCTGGGGCGTGTTTCTTTTAAAACATTGCACTGTTTAGGTAAGACATTTTTACCGTGTAAAGTGCAATAGGCTAAAAAATATGTAGCTGTTAAAGTGTCACAAGACGTGTTCACTTGGCCCAAATGATTCTTCTGTAAACCTAATGAAATTAAACCGGTTGTACGCCGCACCAGGGCCCAGAATGTCAGGTAATAGTTTTCCAGTTCACTCCAATTGCATTTTTTTTAAAAAAGAAAACCAAATATTTCCGGAGTAAACAGTGGTTTGTTCGTCGCCGTGCCAAGCCCATTTTGGCTCTGCGTTGTTCAGTGTGTGCGTTTTCTCAAGTGTGTAAATAGTTAATCTTAAATACGCGCTCATCCTGGGCCTTGGAGCCAGACAGAGGCGTCTGCAGGGAAGGAGCCAGACATGCCTGTGTGAGGGCTCGAGGGGAACAGGCGTGTGGTTCACACTGCGGTATTGTCGGCAATTAACTCTGTCGGGGGAGAACGAGTTCAAAGGACTGGGTGATGTGAGTTGAGGTTAGTTTGGCCACTGCCAGAGATTTGAAACACGACAAAGCTTCAACTGCAGTGAGCCGGTGGTGTTAAGCTTTTCACGTCTCTGTTTCTTCATGTTTTCTTGAGAGCCGTGGAGGCCTGCGTTTAACTATTAAAGACTGTGGAATTTTTGTTTCATAAATTTGTGTCTTTATACTCACAGATAACTTGCCTTAGTAATCCATGTTACCCATGATGAGTGGTGATACGGGGGTTCCGCAGGAAAAGATCAGATTAATGAGTTGGGGTACTGCACCCCCCAAGTCAAAAAGGAAGATCATCCTGGTGTCATTCTGAAGTCATCTGATGACTTCAGCTGAGCTATTCCTGCAATTGTCTGGGGAAGTCATCCGAAACCATCCTGAAGTATGTGTATAGGACGAAATATTTAAATGAGATGACTCTAGAGTCATCCTGGAAACTACTCCAGGATTGCTTCCCGATTACTTCAGTGGAAAACATGTGATGATCTTTTACTGCTACAGGATGATCCCATGATGATTTCAGGATTAGGCTGGATTACTCCAGGATGGGTTCCTGATAACTTTACTGGAAAACATGTGATGATAATTTACTACTGTGGGATGATCCCAGGATGATTTCAAGATTAAGTTGTATTACTCCAGGATGATCCTATGAGTATTTCATGATGGGTCTGTATTATTACAGAATGATCTTGTGATGACTTCAGAATGAGGCTTTATTACTCCAGTATGATCCCAAAATATCTTCAGAATGGGACTGTACTAGTCGATGATGACTTAGTGATGGGGATGTATTACCCTTGGATGGCTTCTAGCTGTATCACTGCATGGCAGTTTCAATATGCAAATGTATAATTCTAGGATGATCTTGAGTAGCAGTGTGTAAACCTTTGACATACACCGGAAGTTAAGAAATTCACACTTTTATTAGTTTGCTGGCACAGCAGGTTACTTCAACAACAACAAATAATTGTTTCAAGGGCGGTTTATCAGAAAAAGCGAATTCCTTGTTTGACAACAAGTAAACATCTCACTATATTACGTGAGCACAGAAAACAGAAGAGGGAACAAGAAAAGGAATACCTGTCTTGGAATTTACTTCAGCTTGCCACTGAACATGTACCCAGCCCTACCTGCAGGGGCTTCAGAAATGTTCATCTTAATCCAAGATAATTCCACTATTACTTCTTTATAGTTTTTCTACGATTGTCACTTACTACTGCAACTTAATACTGGCATATTAAACTACTGCACTAAGCAGAGAGCTGCTAATCATATTATTGTTGTTCTTTTAATTATGCCTCACCCATAGTCTTTCATTTTGATGATTGTTGTTAAAATCAAGTAATTTTGTTGACAGCAGATGTAAAACAATGACTATACATATAGAGGTTTGTATCATCGGTGCCGAACTGGTCTTGAGTGAGTCATTGTGCATGTATGAGATTGCTCAAGAACTATGTTGTGGTTGAGTGTCTGTAAGTAAGCCTTTAAGTGGTAAAATGGATGCTGGAGTTCAGTGGTGATGTGAATGAGGGTGCTATCACAGACTATGGTGAATGGCAGTGGTGGGTGGTGACTGGTCTTGTAGTTGTGAGCTGTTTAATTAGCTGATGGAGTGTGGTTTGATCACAGGAGTGGCCATGAATCTTGTGAGTGAAGAAATAAGTGTCTTGTGTGGCTCAGAGTTTCTGTGCTGGGGATAAATTATGAGTCGTGTTGTGACGTACTTTGGTAAGTAATGAGTTGTATGGATTGTAAATGATGTGAAGTGGTGAACGAGTGTTACAAGTGGTTGACTTTTGAGTGATGACAGGTTTAGATCGGAGATGTGAAAGAAAAGTTTTAGTGGCTGGGTCACGCTGTGAGGCAGAATAGGGTTACACATACCTGTGAGTGAGACATGACTGAATGGCTCATGGGACTGATTGCATGGAGGAGTGATGTTTAAAAAGGCTGAGGTAAGTGAATGGTGCGAGTAAGCTGGACAGTGAGTGCCTGCAGCTTATTGCTGGTGTGAGTAAAAGTATGTGATCGTACCTATGGTTGAGGTGAGTGGGTGGTATGGATGCCTGGTAAAGCGAATAGTGGAGAATGAATGCTGCATGTAGCTGAAGAAGAGTGGTTAGATTAAAAGGAGTTATAAGTTTTGAGATAGTAAGCAAGTGATGAGAGTTCTTGAGGAGTGGTGTGATGACTTAGTAGTAAAGCAGCAGAGGTGAATGGCTACTGAACATGCGTGGAGTGAAAGTGGTTTTATGAATGGTCAAGGGATACACATGCCAAAGTAAGGTAGGGACTGGTGAAGTTAGAGGTTGAGATGACAGGTAGTTGTGTGGACAAGTTATTATGTTTATGGTTCGTGCTGAAAGTAGTGTTGCAACTGACTGAAGGCTAGAGAGTTGAGTGGGTGACTCATGCAGTAGATGGTGCTGCGTGTCCCATGGTGGTGTTCTGAAGGGATGACTGGTATTGCATGCAACTGAATGTGTGTTGTGAAGTGTCAGTGAATGGGTGATGAAGGCCATGGATATTGCATCTCATGTGTTTAGTGCCTCAACAGATATCATTGGATGATGGGAGTCAATGACGTAAATAATTAGTTCTGCGAGTGTTATCAGTTTTTGCTGATGCTGCTGTGTAGTACTGCAAGTGGCTGAATGGTGCTGATTTAGGGCCTGAGTAGGAGCTTTGTGAACTGGTTACTCCATTAAAAACAGGAAGGTTTCCTGCCCATCTTGTTTCAAGCAGTATAGGATTTAAACACACTTGTAAAAAAGCGGACTGGAAATCCCTCATGTTTGTGATTGAGTACCGCTTATGCCAAACTCTTAATCATACCCCTAGTTTCCAATCAACAGCTAAATTAGCCTGTTCAGCTAGAGCACAGTTGGCATCTATCACCGCCTTCTCCTAAGCCCTGTGACCAGGTAAGACAGCCATAGCATCTGGCTACTGGCACTGGTGAGTTAACACATGGAGTAGGTAACTTGCAGGAGAGCTTATTGACGTAGTCAGCAGTGGCCAAGCTACACAGCTTCTTTTTTCTAAGCTTCTGTCATGCTACACAGAATGGTCGAAAATGATTGGTAAAATCAATAACACTTACATAGGCAAGACCTATTGTCAGGGAAGGACAAGGCAAGCAACAACTTGGAAGGGTAGCGGGAGGAACAGGGCCAGCAACAACGTGAGGATGGTGGAGGCAATAGGTGGGAAGGATGGGGCAAGCAATGACAGGTCATGCAATGACTAAGTGTAAAAAACAAGACAGCATGCATTTTACATCTATGCATCAGGATCTCTACCAACATCCCCATATCCAGCAAAACCACCCAAGTCCTGCTCTACTTCAGGAAAGAACTAAAGGCTCAGCTCTTTAAGGACCTCTACCTCACATGCTCCTACCATCCACAACCCTCTAATGCAGTAATACTCACAGTACAGCTCGAAGGTCGCATGCGGGCCCCCTAGTTAACAGCTGCACTGGGCTGCTGTTTAGTCGACCCAGCACTAACATTAAAAAAAAGTTAAATGGGCAAAAATGTATTTAAAGGTTACTTGAAGTTAAAGAAAGGAAGTGACTGGGGTGTCCTGCACTGCTAAACTTTAAAAACACCTCCATTTTTAAAGACACCTTGCAGTAAAAGTTAAAAGTATGATAAAGTCTCTTCAAAATTCACAAAGTGTATTTCATTAACATGCAAAACAGTTTCATCTTAGTACATCAGATTATATCAGTGCACTGAAAAGTATTTTTTTTTTGAGTGACAGCATTCTTCCCTTTCACAAGAAAAGTGTCCACATATAAAGGATTTCCTTCAAAAGCCAAGGACTTGTATAGAGATGTTTGCTTTTAGAAAATTATTGTTTTAGATTTATGTGGGCCTGGCTAGTTCCCTAACAAACATTTTGCAAAAAACATGAGAAAACTCAGTGACAAAGCCAAAAGGCCGGTGATCAATGCCAGACCTTTTGGCTTTGCCACTGCTTGCTTAATATTTTAAAACATTCCAACAGAGTCCTGTCACTTTGTGGCCTAGGGACTTCAAGGGAATAGCATCTTCATAAGAGTGATTCCAAGGTTTGTGACTATGCTAGCAGAGGTCTGCATTTTAGTGATCGAGTGGCCGCGGGGAAGAGGTCTGGGGTAGTGGGCCAATTTGGGGTAGCTTTCAGTTGCTATGTGAACTATGTGGAGAAGAATGCATGATGATGTTTGTCAGGAGTCTGACTGAGAATTGGGCTGGGCAATTGAGTCCCAAAAAAACTGTTTTGGTGATATCAGTACTTCACAAAATTTAGAAGTTACCCTTAAAGTGCATGAGCTATTGCTGTACTAATTAATGTACCAGGCCTAGATTACAATGTGCCAACACTTTCGAACGTGAAGGAGTGGGGAAAAAGAATGGCAAAGAGGGAAGGAAACAGACAGGTGGAAGCAATGAAAGATATTGCAAAAAGAAAAACAAACTGGAGAGTGAAGAAGGAAGAGAGCTATGAAGGCAAAGATAGATACGTTAGAAAAGGAATTTGAAGAGAACTGTGGAAAGCAGAGACTAGGAGTGCAAGAATGGAGTGGAAGAAGATGAGAATGAAAAGTGGAAAGAGGAGCGAGGCAGGAGAAGAAGAGCAGACAGAGGGGGGAACGCGTGGAAGGAGTGGAAGGGAAAGCAGGGAAGGTGAAAATAAAAAGCAGTTAGTGAGGGGAAAGCAGAGCAAAGGAGAAACGCAGACATGGGGCAGAGAGCAAAGGAAGTATGGTGAGAAGGAGAGCGACTAGGAAGCTCAATATTGAGACAGATGGAACACTTGCAGAGTGCTTAAACAAGAAGAAAAGGTAGAACCAAAAAGGCGGGCAGTGTAAGGACACAGTAATGCTTCCATGCTCCAAAGGAGGGGCATATACAAGAAGGAGAGAAAATCCATACACACAAATGAAAAAGAAGTAAGCAAATCAGAGTGACAAAGAAGCCAACCAGTGGAAAGCAATGTGTGGGCTCTAAGGCAACAGTAAGCTCACAATACGCCTCTTATGCGCTGCCTAGTAGACAAGACCTAAAAATGGAGCAAATGTGATACCCGCCATTCTGAGCTGCATGTGTAGTAGGTAATGGAACAATGGGGGATTACTCCTGCCCCCACTTGCATCAGGTCAATGAAAAGGAGGCAGATTACAAAACAATTTAAAAATTGTCTAATGCATAGAAAAATAATTTTTCTCATCTAGTATGGTTTTCATCAAGGAAAAACGCTGATATCTTTTGATTTTTTTCTGGACCAGTGAAATGTTTCACATTTTAAAAGTGGAGAATAAGTACTTACTGGTTTTCTCATGATATAAACAAGACACACAGCACTTTTTCTGTTTGGTTCATTTTTGTCCCGGATGTGCTAGTGCAGAAACATGTTTACAATATGGACTTGAGCAAACCCCTTTTGCACAACTGCCTATTATGCAAAAGTGAGCAAAAACATATATAAAATATAAACATTTATACACATATAAATCTGAGCAAAAACAATCCGATCCATGTTTTGCAGTAGCACAAACCAGCTCCCTCATTTCTGTAATCTATACTCAGTCAAACTCCCTACCTAGCATGCTGGTCAATGGACAGCACCTCCTGCAGCAATAAAACGTCCTCCATAAAAGTTTTCCTTGGAGCTACCTAGGCGCCATTCAAATGCCCTAAAAACTATAAAAAAGGACGAATGAGGTCACCAAAATGAAGGTGTGATTTGCTAAACCCTAGCTGCTATCCTTTCAGTGCTAGTTTAGAATCACAGAGTCCCACAGATTCATTGTGTGAGTCACAATAAGTGACAGCCACAGAAGTACAGGGTCAACAACCTAAGGATCATTAAGCAGGATCAATCCGTGGTAGTCATGAATGTGCCTCTTAATCCATCATCTGCTGCGCAATCTGCAGAGTTTAAGAAAAAAAAATCTTGCTCAAGCTTTAGTAAACATGGCAACATGTGTTCTTGTATAGTAGAAATGTTTTGGCAAAGGGTGAATGGTCATCTTTCTGTTGCTTATCGCTTTATTTAATATTTAACTGGTACTAAAGAGGTGAAATATTTGCCAAGTAAGTATTAGCATGTATAAAAACCTATAAACTAATGAAGTAATATTATCATTAAATGTGCAGCATTCCGCTGCACAATTAACTTTTTCTTGCTGCATCATTTAGTTAACCCTGTTACATAATTTGCTTCTACCCTACCCCCTAATGGCACTGGCCCTGTAGGTTGTCAAGCCCACCATGGAGGGTAGAAATGAAATCAAGAGGTAGCAATGGTATACTAACAACATGATGCAGGAGCTTCAAACATAAGCGTTGGTGCATTTATGAAACTCTCTCTTCAAACAGCATATTGCTGTGGCACTGATGGCAGATCCTGTATATGTATGTGACATATACAGAGCCACTCTAATTATGATTCTATATCTGCATCGTTTCCCACATAATCCATCATATGCTGCATAAGCTACATATTTTAACAAAAAATGTTGATTCTAACTCAAATCAACAGTTACTAAAAAGGGGTTAACACGTACTGCTGCACAATGGAAAGCCTATTACAATTACTGACAGGTCACTTTTACATTGCTTACTGCTGCATTTGGGTGTTAAGTAATGAGGCAAAACATTTGCATAGGCAGTGTTAGCATGTACAGATGTCAAAATAAATAAGTAATACTATGAAAAGGATGAGCTGCATTATGCTACATAATTCTCATTTTGTGACCACATAATTTATTCAAGCGTGCCACATAATTTAAACCTTCCGTGCCGCTTCATTCCACTGGGACTGCTTTTTTAGCATACACCACTAGAGCACTGTGGGGGCGGTTTTAGAGTAGATACAGAAGACGAGAAATAAAAGCAAATAAAAAGTACAGGCTAATGGGAACGAGCACAAAATGTGGAGAATATCCAGTTTCTTGACAGGATTAAGCCTATAAAATTGACACCGACGTGGTGCTTTTCGACTGCCTCAGTGGCAAGAATGGAAGAGAAAATGTGGGCACTGCTTCAGCGAGAAGCTGTGGAGCAAATGGAGGTGGGGTGGTATTAGAATAAGCAAAAGGCGAGTGTGGGGGGGGGATACTGGGAAAAGGAGACCTTTTATGAGGCAAAAATGTGGAAACAGCAAAGTTTCAGACACATATCTCGGTGACCAATGTGAAATACACTGCACACGGCATTACCCGAATTACAACGATACTCTCTGCCTGCCGCATTATGCAGCCTTTCTTTTATTCAAATTTACGGTGATTTGCTGAACCCCAGGAAAAAGTTTCCATTTTCAAGACGTTTTATTTCTTTCACGTGAATAATCTTGCAAGGCAGCATTTTCTGTAAGAGTCTGCCAGGTGTTTAAAGTATGATGCTTTCTCTTTGGCTCCGGATGTGAACTCGTGCATTAAAGCAGCGATAAAGGAAAGGTAAATGTCTCCACACGGAAGGTCCTTTCATTGTGTTTTCACTCACCATTACTCACAAGCACTGCAGTGGCACCATTGTTACATTGCACTAGCAGCATTTCACTAACACGTTGTGCGAGCTGGCACCTTCCCTGGGCCTTGTACAGTTTCAATGGTGGGAGAGGTTTGATCTCCCGTGTACCCTCCATTCACAGCGCACACTTTACCTTACCTGAGATCTTGGCTTCTCTCACAAGCGCCGCAGTGACAGAGAGAGCGTGCAAAATAAAGTCAGGAAAGCAGTACATTTCGCCAATACTACCCTAATGTATGGATTTTGGCTGTAATGTATAATTGCCCACTCTCCGTCTCACTGAAGCGCAGTGATGTTGAATGAGAGTCAGTCTCTTACATCACCTTTCTTAAATAAATCTCCTCATTCATCGACCAACATCACCGGAGAGGCTACCCGCGTTTCAAAGAGCAGATGAGGCAGCCCAGAAGTGTGAAGAGGGAAGCCATAACACCCGATTCCATTAAAAAAATATATTGACGAGGTTCAATGCATCTCCCTTCCACTCTCCTGCAAACAGAAGACATGTCGCTTGCACGGTAGCTCGTATTCTTTGTTTCTCCTCGCTGTTCTGGCTATACAGGCCCGCTTCCGGTACTAGAGGGAAACTTCCGGTAAAACGTGAGATAGAAAAAGGACAAACGTAAGCCACATGTTAATCCGTAGCTCCAGCTTTTCTTAACGTGGTACCGCCAAATAGTGCCGTTTTCGTTGCACAAGTGGGCGATGCCACAAACATACCATTTAAATTTGTGTTCAGAATTAAATGTTCTCTTTTTTGCTTGTAAACATGTTTTTAACTCTCAACTTTATACACATTTTGTATTACATATACTCAATAGTGTCAGAGACATTAACATTATGCAGGAAGGCATTCTAATTGCGTGACAGGATTGAATAAACGGTGCTGCAACGAAATAATCATCATGGCATTCTCATTCATGCCAATAAACCTGGTTGAGGCAGGAGACTCCTGATTTTTTAAACCAAAACCTGCTTTATTTTGGATGTCTCCCGCCTGAAATTGCCTCTCCTTCAACAGAAGTCTAAGGGTGAACTACATTGTCACAATTATTTTTTTTTTTAAATCACTGTAGGAGGCTGGCCTGGCTTGTAGTGGGTACCAGAGGTACTTACACCTTGTGCTAGGTCCAGTTATCCCTTATTAGTGTGGAAGAGGTGTTTCTAGCAGCTTAGGCTGATAGAAAAGGTAGCTATAGCAGAGCAGCTTAGGCTGAACTAGGAGACATGTAAAGCTCCTACTATACCACTGGTGTCATATGCACAATATCATAAGAAAACACAATTCACAGATATACTAAAAATAAAGGTACTTTATTTTTATGACAATATGCCAAAAGTATCTCAGTGAGTACCCTCAGTATGAGGAATAGAAATATACACAAGATATATGTACACAATACCAAAAATATGCAGTAATAGCAAAAGGAAGTAATGCAAGCAATGTAAAGTTACAGTAGATTGCAATAGGAGCACATAGGTATAGGGGCAACACAAACCATATACTCCAAAAGTGGAATGCGAACCACGAATTGACCCCATACCTATGTGAGCTTGTAGAGGGTCGCTGGGACTGTAAGAAAACAGTGAGGGTTAGAAAAATAGCCCACCCCAAGACCCTATAAGGTAGGTGTAAAGTGCACATACAACCCCCAGAGAGCACATAAGTCGTGATAGGGGGATTCTGCAAGGAAAACCAACATCAGCAATGCAACAACAGTGGATTTCCGGACCTGAGTACCTGTAAAACAAGGGGACCAAGTCCAAGAGTCACGACAGTGTCGAGAGTGGGCAGGAGCCCAGGAAATGCCAGCTGAGGGTGCAAAGAAGCTGCCACCGGATGGAAGAAGCTTGGTGTTTTGCAAGAACGAAGAGGACTAGGAACTTCCCCTTTGGAGGATGGATGTCCCACGTCGTGAAGAAGCTTACCGAGGTGTTCCCAAGCAGAAAGGCCGCAAACAAGCCTTGCTAGCTGCAAGGGTCGCGGTTAGGGTTTTTGGATGCTGCTGTGGCCCAGGAGGGACCATGATGTCGCCACTTGGAAGAGGAGAGGGGGAAGATTACGTCGACCCACGGGAGATTTCTTCAGAGCTCCTGGTGCAGAAAGGAGGCAGGCTACCCCCAGAGCATGCACCACCAGGACACAGTCGAGAAAGCCGGCAGGATGAAGCGATACAAGGTTGCAGTAGTCGTCTTTTCTACTTTGCTGCGGTTTTGCAGGCGTCCTGAGCAGTCAGCGGTCGATCCTTTGGCAGAAGGTGAAGAGGGAGATGCAGAGGAACTCTGGTGAGCTCTTGCATTCGGTATCTGAAGAATTCCCCAAAGCAGAGACCCTAAATAGCCAGAAAAGGAGGTTTGGCTACCTAGGAAGGAGGATTGGCTACTAAGAGAGGTAAGAGCCTATCAGAAGGAGTCTCTGACATCACCTGCTGGCACTGGCCACTCAGAGCAGTCCAATGTGCCAGCAACACCTCTGTTTCCAAGATGGCAGAGGTCTGGGGCACACTGGAGGAGCTCTGGGCACCTCCCCTGGGAGGTGCAGGTCAGGGGAATGGTCACTCCCCTTTCCTTTGCCCAGTTTCGCGCCAAAGCAGGGCTGGGGGATCCCTGAACCGGTTTAGACTGGTTTATGCAGATATGGGCAGCATCTGTGCCCTTCAAATCATTTCCAGAGGCTGGGGGAGGCTACTCCTCCCCAGCCATCACACCTATTTCTAAAGGGAGAGGGTGTTACACCCTCTCTCAGAGGAAATCCTTTGTTCTGCCTTCCTGGGCCAGGGCTGCCTGGACCCCAGGGGGGCAGAAACCTGTCTGAGGGGTTGGCAGCAGCAGCAGCTGCAGTGGAGACCCCGGAAAGGCAGTTTGGCAGTACCCGGGTTCTGTGCTAGAGACCCGGGGGATCATGGAATTGTCTCCCCAATGCCAGAATGGCATTGGGGTGACAACTCCATGATCTTAGACATGTTACATGGCCATGTTCGGAGTTACCATTGTGACGCTATACATAGGTAGTGACCTGTGTATAGTGCACGCGTGTAATGGTGTCCCCGCACTCACAAAGTCCGGGGAATTTGCCCTGAACAATGTGGGGGCACCTTGGCTAGTGCCAGGGTGCCCACACACTAAGTAACTTTGCACCCAACCTTCACCAGATGAAGGTTAGACATATAGGTGACTTATAAGTTACTTTGGCGTGCAGTGGTAAATGGCTGTGAAATACCATGGACGTTATTTCACTCAGGCTGCAGTGGCAGGCCTGTGTAAGAATTGTCAGATCTCCCTATGGGTGGCAAAAGAAATGCTGCAGCCCATAGGGATCTCCTCGAACCCCAATACCCTGGGTACCTCAGTACCATATACTAGGGAATTATAAGGGTGTTCCAGTATGCCAATGTGAATTGGTGAAATTTGTCACTAGCCTGTTAGTGACAATTTGGAAAGCAGAGAGAGCATAACCACTGAGGTTCTGGTTAGCAGAGCCTCAGTGAGACAGTTAGTCATCACACAGGGAACACATACAGGGCACATACTTATGAGCACTGGGGCCCTGCCTGGCAGGGTCCCAGTGACATATAGACTAAAACAACATATATATACAGTGAAATATGGGGGTAACACGCCAGGCAAGATGGTACTTTCCTACAATCACCGTCTTTTAAAATGTTGGCATGCATGCATTCTGTGGAATTCTTGTATAACTATTTTGACATTGTAATGGCAAATGAAACAGACAGGACCCTAATGCTTTCGAAAATACAACGTTTAAGAACAAAACACATTTAGCTGTTCTAAATAAAATGTTCTTTACCAACACATAATCCTTTGCCAATCATAAAAGCACAGGAGCAACATTTTCCTAACAATGTATTTTACAACTTCCAAAGTAAAATAGTTGGCATAAAACAGACAATATTGTACCAATCAGAAAACAAAACTACCTACCTGTATACACTTCTTGTAATACATAATAAAAGGGATTCCTCTTTTAGTCTGTGCATTCCAAATATGAAACTACCACACCAGACCATAAGTTGAGGTCATAATCCTATCTACAAACATTTCACTTATTTATTACCTGTTTAATGTCTGCATACACCAATAAACATTTGAAAGTTGACTAGCTAGCTTTTCCAATTTTCTTGCCATGGTATCGCATGCACCAAGACTGCAGTCTGTTTTAAGGCCCCATTGTGTAGGAAACATTGTTTTTGTTGGAATCATAATTTATGCAGCAGTTGGAGGATGGTGTGGCTAGGTATTTTCTGCTTGAACTAGTCCATAGCAGATGAAAATTACTTAAAAATGTAATAAAAATAAACATTTCAAGAAATTTGCATATCCCAATAATCAAGATTTACTAACTTTTATTACTGTTAAATGCACCTGCACAATTTATTTTTTGCCCCGGTGTACTTCAATGTAATAAAAACAGTAAAATTATTACCCTGCAAATTACGTTTGACACATTTTTCTAAAGCACACTGTTTGCTTATTTGTATGTTACCGGCAGCTCTAGTAGCTTAATAGTTTTCACTGTTCAGTGCTCAGCCAAACGGTACAGCATTCCTGATGAAAATGCAACCAAAATAGTGGACAGAACAAATTTCATCTTGTTAATGCCTCTGAAGTAATCAGATAGTCATTTTTAAATCATCCCCAAGTCATCAGGAACAATCTCAGTTTAAGAAGTAATCCTAAACCAATTTTCAAGTCATCCTCAGTCATCAGGAATATTCTTATCTTGTGAGGTAATCAAATGGTCATTTTCAAGTCATCCTGAAATCATCAGGCTCAAGTGTCTAAACTTTGCTGATGACTTCAAGAGCTTGATGATGTCTGATGACGTGAAAATGACTTCTGCAGTAGTTGGATGATCATCTAATGATTCTGGGATGGCTTCTAAAGTAATCCTGTTTGATCAGGGCCTCGACGGCTGCAGAGATGACTTTTAAGTTATCCCTTAGTCAAAGATACAGCACAACATGCAAGCAAGTGAACTGGGGGGAAGGAAACAGGAGATGATAAGGTCAGAGTGCTGGGTTTCATGGTGTGTCTAGCTAGGTCAGCTGCGGAGATCATGCTGGTATTAAGGGGAAAGTCATCATGGTCATTAGAGCAAAGGGGTTGCAGGAGTCGCAGTTCACTCCCTTCCCTGTATATTTTCCTTGGTACATGTCCAGCCAAGTGGGCTTTTGTCACTCACCATTTACCCTTCCATAGTTCAACCAAAGCGTATTTTAAAAAGTTGCTTTTCACATATTTCTGATGGTGAGGAGGTTTGGATGGGCTCTTCAGGTGACGTGATAAGGGCGTTCCATCACTGTGAGCTTAGCATCCTCCACATCCCACCATCATGTTTTTGTTACCTGAACTTGTGTTGCTGGAGGGGCTTTAACATGGTTGACCGGGGGTCCTGCCAGATGCATATTAAGGGGCCATGTTCTGCAGATAGAAGTGGCTGCTGATTTAGAAGAAGCCCATGTCTTGCCTGTAAAACTTTCAGTGGATGCCACTAGGAGTGTTGGCACGCAGCTGTAGAGAGGCAGTTTTTTCTGAATAAGGGCTAGTGCAGTTGGCTGGTTTTGTACATTTTGTAACATGACTGTCACCGTTTGCTGGGAGGCATGTGTATACCACGTTATAGTAGTCTAGTGAGGCCATTGCTAGGATCTGGACAATTTTCCAGAAGTCATTTGTAGGGTAACAGAGTGCAAAGAAGATCTCTTAGTCAAATATAATGTACAAGATTTGTAGATTTCGGAGATAGATCGAGTGTGATTGGACCAATCAGCTGCACTCTCTACACACACATTTTATTTACCTTAAAAATAAATAAACTAATAATAATAATTATTATTATTAATGTTGTTTTATTGTTATTATATTCATATATTTTAAGCCTCATGTAAAGTCAATACAAAGTAGAACTGAAGCGTGTGAGCGCTGTGTTCACGATGAGCCTGTGCATCTATAACTCTTGCCATAAATGCATATCTTACTAAATACTTCAACATGCTGCATGCACCAGGAATTTCCGCTGGGGTACCTCCTCTTGTGTAACATTTGATTTAATTTCCTATGATGACATCACAGGGGACAAGGTTGTTTGATTTAATTTCTAGTCCAATCATCATTATTCTAATATTGAAACATAAAAAGTCCTATCTGTTTCTGGTTGCAGTATGTTGGCAGGTATGCAACTAGCTTACCAGTTACGACAAGAACACAAAAATATTTTAGTCACTCAGGAGTGCTCACTGCTTGAAAACCTAGATTCAGCTGGCAAGAACGCAAGTGGCAGCCTCTACTTTGAGGTTCTGAGGACCACCCTCACTGATTGTTAAGGCTGAGGCACTTAATCACTGACGTTACAGCAGTCTAGTGCATAGCTGGTGTGGCCGATACCTATCATCTCAGTCACTACATGTGGGTAATCACTTTTCAAGGTGTACTATTACATTTTACAGTATTGTTTTTTTCGAAATAAGCTATAACGAAATACAGGTTTTGTAAGAGCAGAAGTAGACATTACAAATATGTAACTAGAAATGTGGTTCACATTTATATTTTACAAACAAAGCATGGTCACACGTATGTCCTAAACCTCATGGTTACTTCTTAAAAAATCCAAGGTAGTAATTCAAATGTTTTTTCAAATATTTTTTTCTGGCAGCAAGTAAAGAGAGCCTGGAGCTGAAAGCCATTTGGCAACATAGAAAAAGAATTTCCACTAAAATACAAGGTTTCATGCAACATTTTATGAGGGCCTCTAAAGTGTCACTTAGCCTGGAGCACCCCTTGAGATATAGAATGAATAGTAGAGACTAAGTGGAAGTAGTGCTGAATGGACTGCTGTGTTGCATGCAAAGTGCCAAAAATCCAGCACTAGCTGGATGTGAGGTTCATGACATGGCTAACCTTTGCAGGTAGGGCTGCCAAATGTTGGTATTTTAGGACTATATCTCGCTCACTTATAGATGGAATAAAGCTGAATATTTCATGGAAAAAAACAGGGATATGTTTCCCCCACACAATCCCTGCTCAACATCCTGCCTCTTTCCTTTACACATACACCAACACACACACAGACATAGACATTCAGTCTAACACATACCAACTCTCTGGCCCTCTCTCTGTCTTTCTCCCTCTCCCTCTCTTTCTCTCTCTCTTTTTCTTTTTCCCCATATCCCATTCCATGCATTTAGCTTTCAGGAAGCCTTTCAGCGTATAGAGAGTGGCGGCTGCTGGCAAAAGTAAGTGGCGGGGCAGAGTGGGGGGTTCTGCTGCCGGCCGCCTCAGTTCTCCTCTGCTCTCAGTGGCCAGACAGCACAGGCTCCCAGACTCCCCACCCAATCTAGATGCTGCTCTTATGCTATTATCCAGCATGAGAGCAGTGCCAAGATTGGCCTGAGTGGGCTGGTTTAACCCTCGGTCAGGCACACGGAGTCTGTGCCTTTTCTCCACCGGGCAGCACAGCACAGCTGGGTTGGAGAAATGTAAATGCATGTCAGTTTGGCCAGCCTAAGACGGCCGACCAAACCGACAGGAGCACTTACAGTGCCCACCTCTCCTCCTCTCCCTGCTGTCCATGGTGGATGGCCCACACCCCTACCCCTTCGTCCCCTCCCTACACTCGCGACATCAGCTCAATCAGCTCAATCAGCGAGGGTCTAGGGAATTAAAAATAAAATGATGCTAACATTGTTTTATTATTATTTGATTTTTTATTTTCTTGTGCTGAGCAGTGGGGCGACGCTTCTCTGCCATTATGGAGGAGCCGCCGCTGGTAATACATGCACCGTGGGATGGGTATGATGAAGGGGGTTGATTCCAAGCAATCCACCTACACTCTCTGTAAGCCCCTACTATTTGTTATTTTAAAGTTCTTTTATTCTGCTATGAGACATTAAACGCCACTGCAGCTTGGGAGTCCTGGGGGCCCACATCCCTCAGTGCCCCCTCTGCACCAACTGAGCATGCCCGCAACTTAGGAATCATCCTCAACTCCTTCCTATCCAAGTCCCGCCAGGTAAACTCTGTTGCCTCCTCCTGCTGGCACACACTCCGCAAACTTTGGAAGATCTTCAGATGGATCCCAGCGGACTTCCGCAGGACAGTCACCCAATCCTTGGTCACTAGCAAGCTTGACTACTGCAACACCCGCTATGCCAGCACCTCAACTAGGAACATCAAAAAACTACAACTTATCCAGAACACTGCCTCCAGACTCCTTCTGGACCTCCTTCACCGAGAACATATTTCCCAACACCTGAGGACCTTCCACTGGCTACCGGTCGAGAAGCGAATCACCTTCAAGCTTCTCATCCACACGTACAAGGCCATACACAATGCAGGACCAGCCTATTTGAACGACCGTGTCTCCTTCCACACCCCCGCCATATCCATCCGCTCCACCCAGATGGCCCTGGCCACCATCCCGTGCATCCACAAAACCACCGCCGGAGGACGATCCTTCACCTACACTGCAGCAAAGAGCTGGAACAACCTCCCCTTGCACCGCATACAAAGCCCATCGCTCCCCATTTTCATGAATCAGCTCAAGACGTGGCTCTTCGGATGAGGCCCCTCCCCTTCCCCCAGTGCCTTGAGACCCTCATGGGTGAGTAGCCGCGCTTTACAAATACTGATTGATTGATTGGTTGATTGTTTACCTTTTGTTTTCAGTAATGTTAAATTGGTTACTTCAAGGGTTGTTCTATCTTTTTACTCACCTGTTTGCTAGGAGCACCTATGATTCCCAAAGTGCCAGACTCAGATTTCTAAAAACCTTCAAACTTTCTTACTTTTTTGTGTTTCTTCATGATTTCGTTGTGTAGAGATGGGGATTATTTTTTCTTTTTTTTTGTTGCAACATGGAAATTCCCAGTAACCACTTTGCCCCTTTGCTTTTCTTGTTCTACTGATAGTTCATATTTACTCCTGTCACAATCCTAAGCTGAAGAGCTGTGCTATCATGAGGCATGCCCGGTTTCCTTTGAAGATAAGTGTACAGTAATTCTTGCAGTTTGGTTCCTGTTTTAAGTCCTGGTTGTATGTCCTTTTGGGTCCCACCACTAGGGAGTCAATAGATATTAAGTTATGGAGTGTGGAAAGCCTGTGGAATTTTGGAATGCCACTCTGGTCAGGAAACTATTAGGAGGTGCAGAAGTGATCAGTTGCACTGCTGTCATCATGTGTGTATAGTATGGCTTGCTGCTTTGTTCCTCAAGGTCCCAGAGCCTGATGTCGAAACTGAATCAAACTGCAGAGACATGCAGGTACTGTCATTCTCCACCCATATTAAGTGGGGTCTATATGCATGTTGGGCCATACACCTTAACTGATTCTGATGGTATGACCATTTTCAGCACTGGAGGAGTCCCATTAGAGGAAGACTTTAATCCATGCTGCTCCGAATGCAGAGGACATAACTTAGATTCTGCTGCACTTAGTGCTTTAAGGGAGGAGGAGCAAACGGGCAAAAAGCAAAGTAATGCAGTGAATACCCCATGGAATGCAGGGAATGCATGGGAACTGAAGAGTTATGTCTTGGAAGTGGTGATATGAGGTTGATGAGTAGTTTGAACGTCCCGAGCTGGAAGTGCAAATAGGAAGGATCGATGAAGGAGGAAACAAATGTTTGGTGGCTTTAAGGAAACTCATCCGCATAGTACACTGCATGTTGTGCCCCTGTTAGCACCCTCCCAGCGGCTGCACACCGAACGCACAGTGGAGGTAGGTAATTACTAAATCAATGCATACCAAGTTTAAAATACTTAGCAGGCATAATATGGGGAATTTATTTTAGAGGCTATTTGTTGATCTGATTTGGCATTTGCGCTTCTACTCTCCAGTCCACGCTGTTCCAGAGAGAGTTATTTTCCCCACTTCTAGATTTCTTCTATATCCATCCTTGTGTGTCATTTTGGGTTCCTTAACTATTTTCCTTTTTCTCATCTAGTCTTCCTTTACTGGCATCATTTGTAAACCTCCCATCAATTAATTAGGGTAGGCTGCACAGTGGCTGAGACACTGGCATGCCAAAGCAGTGGCAATGGCAAGCTCATGAGCGCTCATCATGTCTCAACTGGAAACAGAATCAGTTGGCCAATTTACTTTTCAGGTAAGTTATGATCACATACGAGACATACCTCATGCCCCTCTAAGTTTCATGTATCCACCTAGTCTCAATTATGTTCAACATAACAGGATAACATGCTTTACATTACCAAAGCTAATTCCCTACCCAGTAGTGTCCAAACTGATGATATACTCCTCCCTGGCGTACTTTTTCAAAAGTAATGAAAATCCACAACACTTTCTAAGATTGCTGATCAACGCTCACTCCTTTGTTATGCATGCAAGAGATTTCAGGGAACTGCATATTGACCACAACCGTGATTTCATTGCAGTCAGCAAAGCATGGTTAAAAGAATATCCCTCCCCTGGTATTGCCTTATCTTTACCTTCCGATTTCTCCATTTGTCACATTACCTGTGTTTCTAAATCAGAAAGAGGACTTGCTCTGGTCTTCATATCCTTTCTGTAGGTGTCCAATTGGGAAATCACTCCTCTACAGGATTGTGAACTATGGTTAATAATCAATTCACCTTGACATTTTTGTTGTTATACCACCATCCAGGCAGTATCATTAAAAACTCCTTACTTGCTTCAAGTATTTGCGTCTGTCCATTTTGCCCACTGCACTAGTTTAATGATTCTGGGCAATTTTAACCTACATCTTGATAATCCTGGCCACAATCAGGCTAAAGAATTTATTGACATCTGCGACTCAGTAAACTTGCCACAGGCTAGCCTTTTGTTCCACACACACAGAAGGTCACAAACTGGACAGCATGTTTGCCCATGAAGATCTGCTCTCATTAGTAAAGACTTCTGAACTTTCATGGACTAATCACAAGGTTCTGTTTTTTCAGCTTTAATCCTCCAATGGGGACATATTTCCCCTGGGCGCAAGTATCTGCTTCGGCTTGTAAATGGGCCAAATTAATGCCACACAGTTCACATGCTGTCTAAAATCAACCAGACCCCCCCCCCTTTCAGACAGCGGAAGAACAATGACACACCAGTTTAATCTATGGATTAAGAATGTCCTTCACATTACTGCCCCTCTTAAACTAACAAGGACTCACAGCAGCTGGCGTTCGCTGCTTGAGCATCTCTGTAGAGTTTCATATTGTCAATCTGTCGAACAAGAATACCAATCAGACCTTAAAATATAAATCACATGTCACAAAATCAAAGTCACACCGCTAACACACCCAGATTTCTAACTCGGTTAACTCCTCTAAGGAGATTTTCCCACTTTTCAGATCTATTGCACATTCTAAGACCCTCACTACAACACGCTTCTTTCCACCACATTTTACAACACTCTTTCAGACTTTTTCCACAATAAAATAGAAAAATTGATTGAGTCCTCTTTACATCCCTCCCTAACTGTGGTTGCTGCCAATCAGACTACCTTATCAAAATTGATTTCCTTTGAAGAGATAATATTGGATGAAATCAAAAGTCACCTCACTGAAATATTTTCAGACTTTCTCTTCGAAGTGATTCCCCTGAAACTCCAAAAACCCTTTCTCTCTCCTTTCTGTCAGAAATTCATGCGATCTGTTTCATATCTCTGACATCTGATCAATTTCCACACTCCTGGAAACATGCAATTATTATTCCTCTTCTGAAACAGGTCACGCCGAACCTCCTACAACCATCCAGCTATCACAAGTACTCATTATTGCCATTACTTGCTTAGATAACAGAGCGATGTCCCAACCAACAACCTAATAATTTCCTGGCAACACCCCCCCTTCTCAATCAAATAAAATCATTAACATTTATAAAGCGCGCTACTCACCCGTGCGGGTCTCAAGGCGCTAGGGGAAAGGGGGGGTTACTGCTGCTCGAATAGCCAGGTTTTTAGGAGTCTCCGGAAAGCGGGGTGGTCCTGAGGCTGGTGGGGAGGGAGTTCCAGGTCTTGGCCGCCAGGAAGGAAAAAGATCTCCCACCCGCCGTGGAGCGGCGGATGCGAGGGACGGCAGCGAGTGCGAGACCAGAGGAACGGAGGAGGCGGGTGGGGACGTAGAAGCTGAGGCGTCGGTTGAGGTATTCCGGTCCCTTGTTGTGGAGGGCTTTGTGTGCGTGGGTGAGAAGTCGAAAGGTGATCCTTTTGCTGACTGGGAGCCAATGCAGGTGTCTCAGGTGTGCGGAGATGTGGCTGTTGCGGGGTACGTCGAGGATGAGGCGTGCCGATGCGTTTTGAATGCGTTGCAGGCGATTTTGGAGTTTGGCTGTGGTCCCGGCGTAGAGGGTGTTGCCGTAGTCCAGGCGGCTCGTGACGAGGGCGTGGGTCACGGTTTTTCTAGTGTCGGCGGGGATCCAGCGGAAGATCTTGCGGAGCATGCGGAGGGTGAGGAAGCAGGCGGAGGACACGGCGTTGACTTGCTTGGTCATGGTGAGAAGAGGGTCCAAGATGAAGCCGAGGTTGCGGGCGTGGTCTGTGGGGGTCGGTGCGGTGCCGAGGGCTGTGGGCCACCAGGAGTCGTCCCAGGCGGACGGGGTGTTGCCGAGGATGAGGACTTCCGTTTTTTCAGAGTTCAGCTTTAGGCGGCTGAGCCTCATCCAATCTGCGACGTCCTTCATACCCTCTTGTAGGTTGGTCTTGGCGCTGGCGGGGTCCTTGGTGAGGGAGAGTATAAGTTGGGTGTCGTCGGCGTAGGAGGTGATGATGATGTCGTGCTTGCGAACGATGTTGGCGAGGGGGCTCATGTAGACATTGAAGAGTGTCGGGCTGAGCGATGAGCCTTGAGGTACGCCGCAGATGATCTTGGTGGGTTCTTAGCGAAACGGAGGGAGGTAAACTCTTTGGGAGCGGTTTGAGAGGAAGGAGGCGATCCAGTCCAGGGCCTGGCCTTGGATCCCGGTGGAGCGGAGGCGGGTGATTAGGGTGCGGTGACAGACGGTGTCGAAGGCAGCCGAGAGGTCGAGGAGAATGAGGGCGACTATTTCACCGTTGTCCATCAGGGTTCTGATGTCGTCAGTGACTGAGATGAGGGCGGTTTCCGTGCTGTGGTTGGTTCGGAATCCGGTTTGTGAAGGGTCGAGCAGGTTGTTGTTTTCCAGGAAGGTGGTCAGCTGTTTGTTGACGGTCTTCTCTATAACCTTGGCTGGGAAAGGCAGAAGAGAGATGGGGCGGAAGTTTTTCAGGTCGCTCGGGTCAGCCGTAGGTTTCTTTAGTAGGGCGTTGACTTCGGCGTGTTTCCAGCATTCGGGGAAGGTAGCAGAAGAAAAAGAAGAGTTGATGACGGTCTGGAGGTGCGGGCGATGATGTCATCGGCTTTGTTAAAGATGAAGTGAGGGCAGGGGTCCGAAGGGGCGCCGGAGTGGATAGAGTTCATGATGGATTTGGTTTCTTCAGTGTTGATGTGGGTCCAGTTGTTGAGGGTAATGGCCGGGGGTGCAGGTTCGGTGGCGTTATGTTGGGTCTGGTGTCCGAAGCTGTCGTGGAGGTCGCTGATCTTGCGATGGAAGAAAGTGGCGAGGGATTCGCACAAATCCTGTGAGGGCGTGACGGCGTTGGCATTGGCGTTGGGGTTGGAGAACTCCTTGACGATGCTGAAGAGTTCTCTGCTGTTGTGGCTGTTTTTGTCCAGTCTGTCGGTGAAAAAGTTATTTTTAGCAGCGCGGATCAGGCGGTGGTGTTCGCGGGTAGCGATCAATTGATATCAATCTTGGTTTCATTCAGGACTAAGCACAGAGACCATGTTGATCATGGCCACAAATTACATCAGTCTTTCACTGGGCCATAGCGGCCGTGCCATCCTCACCCTTCTTGACCTTTCTGCCAGCTTTGGACATAATCTCCCATGATATTCTGTTAACCAGGATGAGGAACATTGGTATCAGGGCAACAGGGCTACCTACATTAGTTTGGTTTCCTTTCACATGGAAAAGCACAAGCCTTTGGTCTGGTTGCCTCACTCTCTGCCTTCAAATCTGTTACCTTTGGTGTTCTCAGGGATCATTCCTTAGCCCCAATCTTTTGAACCATTATGTCGCCCCACTTGCAAACCTTGTAGCATCATTTGGACTGTCATATTTTGTCTATGCTGCCGACACCCAAAATATTCTTAAGGTTACATGTTCCCTCTCTGATGCACAGACAATCCTATTCGTGAGTGCTAGCGTTTGGCCACCTGGATGAATACTAATTCCCTTTGCCTAAGTACTGATAAAATGGAAGTACTTTTTTTCGTAATCCTGACCTCTGGTCTTCCTGCTAGTACCCTAGCTACCTTAGCAGTCATCTAACCCCAGTAGTAGAAACTCACATTCTCTCTCCCAGAGCCTACATCTCTAAACTCACCTCATCATGTTTATTCATGCTGAAGGTATTAAGGAATATATCTCCCCTTCTTCTTCTGGCTTCCAGAAAGACCCTAGACTGGTCCAATCCCCAATATTGATCAGGCTGGACTGCTGTATATCTGTATACACTGGGGTCCCTGCTTCTTCGATTCACAAACTTCAAATCATATGAAATTCTGCAGCAAGCCAGATCCTTAAAGCTTCCAAACATCCCAAAGCCTCATTGCTGCTCCGATCTCTACATTGGCTCCCAATTTTAAAACATATCATTTTAGGGCAGTATTTATGTGTCATTAGGCACTGTTTCCACTCTAATGGAAAACCTACATGTCCACTTGGTTTGCCTTTCACAAACTTATCCGAATACTCAAGCCCTCAAATCTCTCTTATTGACCATTCCTCAATAAAAAATATCCTGTACGGGAGGTTAAGCTTTTTCTATAATCACTGCTTCCACCTGAAACAGTCCCTCTGTCGAATTACATTCCCAACCTAATCTGTTTCGATTTCATTAATTATTGAAGACTCATTTATTTTTGCTTGTAAGTGCCACTTTTACTCCCAGTTGTATTGCTACTTCTCAGAGTGCCAGGACACCCTCGGGTATTTGCACCCCTTGTAAATGAATCATCATAATTCTAACTAGGAAAATAACAGAAGGAGATACAATGCTATTAAAGGGTTCTGAAGGAGAATAATGCCAAAAACCAAATACCACTACTTCTCCTGCCTTACTCTACTCGTATTAGTAACCTTGACTGTCAGAAAGACTAACAGTATCACCATAGAGTTTGACCTAAAGACACACAAAAAGAAGATGGACACTACGGCACAAAGTAGTTCATTTCTAGCCATCCAAACACAACTATCGGAGAGGAATCCGACAATTTACTGGTCAAGCCATCATGTAACTGCCTTCTGGCGATGTTTGATGTGCATGACAAAAATGTGAGGAACCTTTCGAGATATGAGAAGAAGAGATTGCCACATCAAGGAAGTGTCAAATCATAGAATAGAATAGAATTGAGGGACATTAATAGAACACCTGACTTCATCACAGTGAACTTCTTGGTACTAACCACAATGTAAAGACTATGACAAGGACAGAAAAAGATGAAAAAGGCTAGATAACTTAACAAAATAAATGTGTTTTCAAGGTCTTCCAAAAAAACATAAATTAACTAATTTATTTAATCCTCATTGGAAGATTATTCCAAATCTGAGGTCCTAAGTATGACAAAAGCTCTACCTCCAATACTAGTATTCTTAACACGCATTACTACCAGAATCTGCCCATCCTTAAAGGCAGAGGGTTCATGCTCCCCCCACCTTTTGGACATAAAGAGTGTCTGTCAGGCTGACCTGAATTTAAGCGGCTGAAGATGTCAGAGCTCCTGTGGGCGTGACCTCCTGAGCTCAGCAAGTGTCTCGAGGTCCTCCCCCTCATGTTGCTTCAGTCTTCAGCCCAGATGTGCCTAGGGCAGAGTGCCGATCACTGACACCTCATCACAAAATGGGGTGGGTTCAGCAACTCTCATTGACCCCATCCCACACAGTGACGCAGTAGGGGATGCTGCCTCCTGTCACCGGCTGACCCAGGGTCAGCCAGTGATCAGAGGCAGCAGTCCAAACCCTCCTTCTCTCCAGAGAGTGCAGTCATAATATGAATGAATTATGCTGTGGTGAATCCTTAGGTGCATTTTTACAGTGGCTACATAGAAACATACCGAAGCATTAGAACAATTGCAGCATACAAGTCAAAAGACTTCTTAATCTGACATGTGCAGGGCTTCACATGGAAATTCAACCCAGGTTAAAGCATCTCAAAATCCAGATTGGGCCTACCTCCACCAACCTCTGTTGGCCCTCCGCTAGCTCCAGGAGCCGTGGTCTTCTGGTCCCTCTGCTTCATTCTTCTTCCTCTTCCTGCTTCTGTGGCACTCTCTACTCGAGCCTCTTCCTGATCTTTTTCCCACCCTTTCTGCTGCTCTTGCTCTCTTTCCTGCCCTTTTTGTTGCTGCTCCCAGCCATTTTTCTTACTCTCCACTTCAGTCTTTTGCCTATTCCTTTGTTCTCACCTTATTCCTTCATTCTTTTTCCTTCCCTTTTGCTTTTTTCTGCCCACTTTGGGAATGCTTTTGCAGCTGCCCCTTTTTGTCATTTTCCTGCTCCTTTCTTCCACCTCCCCCTCTCCTGGTCGCCTTTTCGCCAGCCCTGCCCACTGTCTCCTAGTGACCCTCCCAGGACCTACTAAATGTCAGTCGCAGTGCGGCCCCACTGAGCAGGTGACCAGGCCCAGCTCTCCACCTACCTCTGTTGGCCCTTAGCCAGCTCTAAGATCCATGTCCTTCCAAACCTTCTCTCCTCTGCTTCATTCTAATTCCTCTTCCTGTTTCCGCACCACTCTCTCCTTGAGCTTCTTCCTGCTCTCTTTCATCCCCTTTTTGCTGCTCCTGCCTGTTAGCCTTCAGTCTTTTCTCTATTGCTTCATTCTCACCTTATTCTTTCATTCTTTACTGCTCTTTGTTTGCTTTTGTCTGCCCTCTTTGGGCCCTTTTATTCTGCTTTTACTGCTGCCCCTTTTGCCCTTTTCTCGCTCTATTCTCCCGCCTCCTCCCACGTCCCCTTCTCTTTCCGATCTTTTTGCCAGCCCTGCCCACTGCATCCTAGTGATCCAACCACCTCCCAGGACTTCTTAATGGTGGCCACACACAATGGGCACACCACTAGCATGCCAAAGCCAGCTCCAGGACCCACCACCCAATGCTACACTTCTACCACCCTTTGCACCCTCGACCCTGGATGCTCCCTCATGCACTGCTACCATGCTGCACCACACTCCATGGTAGGACCTTTCTACCTGCTCCCTCTGCCACTTCACCTGCCACAACATGAATGCCCCCACCCCTCTAAATATCACCCATCCCATTCAACGCACAACACCAGCTACCCACCACCAGCTCCCATGCACCCTCAATATTTGCCCACTTAGCAAACATGCCACAAAGGTCTGGTATCTTACTGACACACTTGCGTCCAACATTGTTTTCCTAACCGAGACTTGAATGAACCACCTGTGTCAGCCCCTGACATTGCCACTGTCATACCAGCAGGATACAGAATCATCCACTGTGACCGCAACAACAAGCCAGGCGCAGAAATCTTCATCATCCACAGAGACTCAATCAAATGAACCACTGCTGTAGACACCATCACAGCAATGAAATACCTCAACTTCACTATCCAAATGAGCAAGAAATCCACCATTGGTGACCCCTCGTATACCATCCACCTGGACCTCGAACCACCTTCTGCAACCTCATCACTGATTTCATCGCACCTCTCGCCATTGTGAGCGCACCCAGGCTTATCTGTTTAGTTATTGAACTTATAAGCAGATGTGTCCTAAGGCCAATTAACTTTTTGACTTGTTTAAGATTATCATACCCTATGCAGCACATAAAGTCATTAATAATAAACAATACAATTCATTAGACAGTCAGTAAAGACTAACCTCACCATTTATTATCAGTTAAAATGTTTATTTCCCTCTATTAACAATCCTAGGGGCACGAAAATTAGTCTCAAAACCAAATGGTACAAGTAAATAAATATTACTGGCTGGCCAAATCTCTGAAAGAATCTCAATTTAAACAGAGCAATAAGTACGATAATTTCAATAGCAAAGATACTAATCAGTAGCAGCGATATTTGTGCAAGAAAAATAACAAACATTTGCTCGGCAATAAAATGACATCAAATCATAGGTGAAGAGATAACCCCGGATTAGCATTACCATGTTGGGCTTCATGCAAATGTTTTAGTAACACAAATTTAGAAAACATCAAGCTATGGTGCTAACAACACAGCAGCAATATTGAAACAGTAACAGTTGGTACCTGTAAAACAAAAGACAAATAACAATGCACAGATCACACATAATTACCTATCCCTGGGGAATCAGAACAACAGCTTCAACTTTGTCAGGCGGACCTCAGCATCAGCATCAGGACAGGAAGAGGAAAGGGGGATGGTTTAGAATTTGGGCTATAAGATTACTAAACCATCAGAATATAAATTTGACATTGAACAGGGACGGTAAACTCAGAAAATAACAAAGCACCAGAACGTCAGTAGACTATCCGGCATAGCATCTAGTGTAATGGAGAAGGACTTCATAAGAAGGTTGTCAAAGAATGACTGACCCTGCTTCTCAACGTACAAACATTAAATTGAAACTACTAAACATTTGCTATTGGTCAAAAACATCAGGTGAAGAAAGAACATCCAACTACAAAAATGTTAGGCATCAGCAATGCGGTGAAAAGTTGCATTATAATATTGGCAGGATACCGATTGATCTCTTCTTCTTTCGCGTAGTTCAAAATTATATTGTATGTATCTCCCTAGGTTCTTTCAAACTGCCATCAGTAAACAACTTTGCCACATTCTAAATACGCTGCTGTCGGACAGTAGTTACAAAGATGTGGAAACATTCTTGTGTTGCATCATTCCCTCAAGAAAAATACATACACTGGACAAGTTTGTAATTTGAACAAAATAAGTTTGTTATACAACGGACATATCATCATCCAAAAGTTACAGTTGTTAAGACACTAGAAGTTAAATAACTTCTCGCTGTGGCCTTGTCTACCAAAAGCCCAGCAGAAAACAAGAAATACTCATATTATTCCATTTATTAGTTTGTCAGAGAGACATTTTTAAAGAGACATGCATCTTAATTCAACATTAGTACATTATTCTCAAAGTGCATGTGCAGGCAATGCACTCAATGGTGGCCAATCAAGAAGGCACATTTTGTGGCACACGTTAATATCAACCGTTAATACACCTTAAATATTAAATCAAATATGGAAATACATGTAAAAACTACTAATATTAATTTCAGCACTCACACCATCGTCTCGAGGAACTACATATTCCTGGTTGACCTCAACTTCCACCTCAACGACATAACCGACCCTAACTCTGCCAACCTCCTCAACAGCCTCAACAACATTGGCCTCACCCAACTCGTACACTACCCCACACACATCACAGGATACACGCTCAACCCCATATTTATTTCCAGCAATCGCATTGCCTACAGAACTGCCTACGAATCAGCACTCAAACTATACCACCACCATCCATGTGAGACAAATAAAAGGCCCTGGCATCGCACAGCGAAGCTAACCCCAGCGACAGCCGGGTGCTCTCCTACATAGTCAAGGAATTCACCAACCCCTGCAATGGTGACAAGCAATATCTCTCCCTTGCAGGACCTATGTGACAGCCTTGCAGATTTCTTCCATGACAAAATTGCCAAAATCTACAGAAACTTCAACCCCCAACTCAAGCCTCAAGATTTTTCAATGGCTATACCTCCATGCACAAGGCCATCCCAAGGCTAACCACATAGAACCACCTCTTGACTCAGAACGCCATCAACATCATGAAATTCATCCAGTCAGGGGCCCCAACCGCCCCATGCCCCCACCACATCTTCAACCTAGGAGCATCTAGGACCAGCCTCAAATTTTCCACCACACTCAACCTCACTGGATTCCACCACCTTCCCAGAAGACTGGAAGCATGCAGAAATCAACCCCCTGCTGAAGAAATCTTCAGTGGACTCAAACAAACTCAGCAACTAGAGACCCATCGCTCTGCTCCTTTTCCCGCCCAAAGTAATTGAAAAAGCCATCAACCAACAACTCACCATCTACCTGGAAGATAGCCCAAAACAGATTCTGCTGCAACCACAGCACTGAGGCGGCCCTGGCCGCAGGCACAGAAGACATCCCGGGCCCTCCACGACAAAGGAGATGCAGCCTTTCTAATCCTCCTTGATCTCTCAGCTGCCTTTGACTCCGTCTCCCACCACAATCATTGTTAGATTTCACAAACTAGGCATCCAAGGTGCCACCCTCAGATGGGTTGCCTCCTTCCTCATTGACAGAACACAATGAGTCCACTGTTCACCTCAAAACCCAAACAAATCATCTGTGGAGTCCCTCAAGGCTCATCACTCAGCCCCACGCTCTTCAATATTTACATGTTCCCTGTTGCCAACAAAGCCAGATCCCACTATGCCGATGATGCACAACTCATCATCTCCCTCTCAGAAACTTCCACAACTGCAAAAACCAACTTCCACACCTGCATGACCAGTGTCGCTAATTGAATGGGGAATAACTGCCTCAAGCTCAGCACAGACAAGACAGAAGTCTCCTGGTTACCCACAGAACTGGGGCCCATTCCAACCCCATCTGAGCATGCCAGGAGTGTCGGTATCATCCTGGACAGCAAACGCACCATGAGGTACCAAGGCAACGGAGTGTTCGATGGCATCTGTCGCTGTAGATACACATGGTATGCATGAGCTCGCCATCTGGTGTTGGGTCGGAGTGTTACAAGTTGTTTTTCTTCGAAGAAGTGTTTTCGAGTCACGGGACCGAGTGACTCCTCCTTCTGTGCTCATTGCGCATGGGCGTCGACTCCATCTTCGATTGTTTTCTTTCCGCCATCGGGTTCGGACGTGTTCCTGTCGCTCCGGGTTTCGGAACGGAAAGATAGCTGAAAACGGAAGATTTTCGACGGTATCGTTGCGATCCGGTTCGAGATAGACACATACGACGACGCGTTGAACATCGAAGCGCTTCGGTACCCTTCGGGGTAGATTTCGGCACCCCGTCGGGGCCTAGTCGGCCCGACCGCGTGGAGAACAACGCCGATGGAACGGACCCCGTTTCGATTCTGCCCCGAATGCCACAACAAATATCCTTATACGGACCTACACTCGGTCTGTAACCTGTGCCTGTCACCCGAGCACAGCGAAGAATCCTGTGAGGCCTGTCGGGCGTTCCGGTCCCGAAAAACTCTGCGCGACCGTCGAGCGAGAAGACTGCAGATGGCGTCCACGCCAAAGGAGCGTCGACAGTTCGAGACAGAAGAGGAACAGGAGGAATCCTTTTCCATCCAGGATTCAGACTCCGACGAGCTAGACTCTACAAAAACTGTGAGTAAGACGTCGAGATCAGAACTTAAAAAAGGAAAAAAAGCCCAGGGGACGCCACTGCCAACCGGCCATGGCTCCACCCAAATTCTCGGTGACCAACAATCGGCACCGAAAAAGGCCCATTCAGTGTCGAGATCGTCCGACTTCGGTCGAGACACCGGCACGCAGCCTCCTCGGGACCGAGAGAGTGCTAAACAGAAGCATCGACACCGAGAGTTCGGTGTCGACACGGATCGAAGCGGCTTCCCCAAAACATGAGACACACCATTATCAAATTCCTAATCACAAGTCGAATGGACTATGGAAACACCCTCTACGTCGGAATCAAGGCCCGCCTAGTTCAAAGACTACAGACTATCCAGAACGCTGCAGCAAGACTCATCCTGGATCTCCCTCGTCGCACCCACATCACCCCCACCTCAAAAAATGCCACTGGCTCCCGTTTCAGATCAGATGCCAATTCAAGCTCATCACCCACGCGTTCAAAGCCCTGCACAACTCTGGACCCGCCTATTTAACCACTGCCTGAGATTCCACAAACCCTCCAGACAGCTCCGCTCTGCCTCCCTCGCGCTAACCCATGCCCCCCACGTACAGCGCATCAGAACAGGAGGATACTCCTTCTCTTACCTTTGCAGCCAAATCCTGGAACGGCCTCCCACTGCACCTCAGGGCCTCCCCTACTCTACAGAAGTTCCATAGGATGCTGAAACCTGGCTCTTCGACTGAGACTTTGGACCCTGGACCCTGCTACTGCCTGGACAAGTTGAGCTCTACAAGTCGATTGACTGAATTATTGATCGAGGAATTCTAATGATGGTTGCAACCCCTGCAAGATAATCATAAAAGAAGCAAATGTTCATGAAACTTGAAGTAAGAAGAACGTTAGTAAAGCTGAGTTGAGAAGCCACAAATCAAAGATGGTGAGATAAAGGCATTGATAGATGGAAAGAGAAATATGATATTTACATGTGAATTGACCAGGCCGAAGGAACCCAAGAGATGCACTAAAAAAAAAGCCCTATTTTGGATCCACAAGACCTCAAGATCTGCAGAGAGTGTGTAAAGTGACATAAAAGACCGATGAGATACAAAGGGTTACATCTTGTCAGGAATATGAACAAGGAAACGCTCACTCAAAAAGAAGGTAAAGCACAAGTGATCTAATGCCACTACTAAATAATTCAGCTGAAAATAGGTTTGCAGTGCCAATTTACTGCCCCCAGGAGTACTTCTGGAGCCTTCCCTCTCAATGATAAATATGACAGTACTGACCTTCAGTCCCTCCTAGCAGGTATTTAATTATCGATCATTGGAGTGGTGTGAATGCATTTGTTTATTGTTAGATTTGGTATCTCCATATTCAAAACAAAGCAATTGCTCAGTCACTAGGAATCAAATCCCTTCCACCTCAAAGCCCACATAAACTGTTATTTTGTTAGTTGTGCGTTTCACACTTGGTTAACACATGTTGGACATTCTGATAACTAAGTCATTATCCCTATCATTCCACTGGGTTCAGAACATATTTTTATTATTGTTCTACATTTCCTGTACAGTTGTGATCTAATCATTACAGGACTTTTATCTCCTTACCTCTTTGCTTATGTTAGTTTAATATTCATTCACCTCTGTTTAATATTTATTTGTGTTCGTCTGATTTGTAATTTTTATTGCAATTTCTATTTTTAACTCTTTACACTGTATATGTGCCCATTTTATTTCTGATGGAATAAAAGGCAGTTTTAAAGAAAGGTTGAAAATAAACTTGCTCAATACAAATATGAATCTGCGGAAAAGTCACCAATAGGGCAATCTGGACATGTGATTTACTTAAGTCCAATTTGTGCTATGCAGTATGTCACGTTCAAGGAGATTCTACGAGATCAACAGTTATATCACTCAGGCAGGCGCGGCCCGTCCTAAAGGGCGGAGGGGCCACGCCCCCCCACCTTTTGCCCCTCATGAAGAGTGTCAGGCTGAACAAAGGTCAGACTGACAGACACTCTGCATGCTCAGGTCAGGCAGCCAGGAGCAGACATGCGTGATTTGCGCAGACTCCTGGCTGCCTGAGCTGAACTTTGCTAGGCTGAGGAGGTCACAGCTCCTATGGGCGTGACCTCCTCCGCTCAGCAAAGGTGCTTAGAGGCCCTCCTCTGGGTGATGAGGAAAGCGTCACCCATTTACTTTGACCTGGTTTAAGCCCTGAAGCGCCCAGGGCAAGTGTCGATCAGTGACACTTCGTCACAGAGTGGGGTGGGGTAAGCAGTCTCACTGACCCCATCCCACTCTGTGACGAGGCTGGGAGTGCTGCCTTCCCTCATTGGCTGACCTATGGTCAACCAATGAGGTAAGGCAGCAGTCCCAACCCTCCTGGGACCTCCGAGGCTGAAGGTAAGTGTGTGTGTGATCTTTTAAAATGAATGTTTGGTTCGTGCATGTTTGAATGTTATGAGTGTTGTTAATGGATGTGCATGCATGTCTGTGTGTGAAAGAATGAGTGTGATCTTTTAAAATGAATGTTTGGTGCGTGCATGCATGTTTGAATGTTATGAGTGTTGTTAATGGATGTGCATGCATGTCTGTGTGTGAAAGAATGAGTGTGATCTTTTAAAATGAATGTTTGGTGCGTGCATGCATGTTTGAATGTTATGAGTGTTGTTAATGGATGTGCGTGCATGTCTGTGTGTGAAAGAATGAGTGTGTGTGTGTGCTTCCCACCCGCCCCCCTCCCTCCTAAAGCTGCTGGCCACCACTGCACTCAGGCTATTCATATTACTCACTTTTGAGCGTGAAGGAGTTTAATCCTGCAGTTTTCCTGCATGACTAACAATACTCAGATTTAAACTGTGTTTTTAAAACTTATTTTTTTTTGGCAGATGAATGTGGCAAATGTAAAAAGATCAAAGGTCGCCAGAACAAGATTAAGCAGTATTGTCAGAAGGACTTTGGTGAGAATTGTGCTTTCAATTTTTCTTTCTATTGTAATAGCAGAATGCCATGTTCCAGATCATGATCTGGCCCTTTTCTTTGAATGTTTGAATCTGAAAACATGTGTGTCTAGGGCGAAATGCATGAAAAGCAACAACGCTCTCGGCTCCCTTTATGCGTTTTAGTGCAGTCTAAGGAATATTACTGATTAATGCTCACGATTGTATGATGTATTAACTGATTCCTCTAGGTTCTTTCATATTTTTGGTAGAGCATGTCTTTTTTTCCCCAGAGGCCTTTTAACACTGTGGCCTGACTACAGATAAGTGAAATGTGTATTTCAACTGAGTAGTTTCCGAAGATTACAAATCCTGCATGTTGCAAAGATAGAAGAGTTTTATCAACTTTGCTAAACTTTGCTGTTAGAACTTTCTTATTAAAACGTTTTTCTTGCCATGTAACTCTCTAACTAGAAGTGACTTGTTGCAGATTTTTTTCTTTCTGATTTAAAGTTAACCATCTTTTAATAGTATCACTAAGTTTGCAGGAGAAAAACTATTGACCCTTCACATGTCCCTTGTTGGCCTACATTTTTAGATCTTGCCTTAGTGTTGAACAGCTGGTATAACACATGGCTTCTGCTTTTTTATCTCAAAGGACCTGTTTTGCATCCACCTGAAAAATTATCACTTCACGTATGTCAGGCCTGGCGCAAGTCATGCATCCAAGCCAAGTCGATGGACATGCATCCTCTCACTCTTCTGCATTAGTTGGATTAGGAACAATGGGGTAACATGATTCTCATCAGCCCTGCACTAGAGGTGGTGTGAATCAATATGTGGTCCATGTGTGGGAACTTTTTCAGTCTTGATACTAATCCTTGTATGGTTGTCTTTCAGTTTTTCGAGGCAGGATCATCGGTAAAAAGTTGGTTGGAAAGGAAACGCGTTACGATGTGCAGGTGGTAATGACTTACAAGAACAGCTTTCCTATTGTGAGGCGAGAATACATCTGGGTTCCAAACATCTGTGACTGCCCTCACCTGCTCGAGAAGAGGGACTACATCCTGATGGCTCGAAGGCATGTGAATTACGAGCACACTCTGAATCGGATACTGCTAGAAGCCCATAGCTTTGTACGCCCCTACAGACCAAAGGAAGACAAGTTACTCCGCGGGCTAGATCGGGAGTGTTCCAAGTATGGAGCCCAGTCAAAGACAAAATATCATGGTTAGCTCTTCAGAGAGCAACCTAAATGTCTATAAATACCACCAAAGATAAAGGATGAAGAAAGGGCCCTATGGGATTCCCATGTGTGGACTAAATCATTTCCAGGTACACTGGGATTTACACATTATGAGCACTTTTTGCAGAGAACTTTTGCCAAATGCATAAAACCAAAGAACAATACAGTATGCGTGCCTTGATGTCGTATTGTATTAGAAATAATAGTAACGTTTTCTATATTGACGCTGGAGTGGACTGAAAAGGCTTTAGCTGTGGATTTTGGAGCACAGTTTCGAACTGAGCAACATACCTAAAGGACTGCATTGATGATCTGTTGGCTGATCTACCGCAGTGACTGATGTTTAACCATGTAGTTCAGATTCGAATGCCTGCCGGTCTACATAGCCATTCGTCCTCCAAAGGCCAAAAAATTAGTGCTGTTGAGTTGGACAACAATAAGCATCTGTTATCGGTGCCAAGAAACCACTTCAGCAGTGAACGGGTGCATTGCATATAGAGTGTTATGTAATATACAGCACGTTCAACATTTTTAAAGAATTCTGTAGGTTTCATACCAAGTTATCAGTTGTATATTCACAGAAAGAAGGCAATATAAGTGCTACACGTCACTCACATATATTGCTGAGATTGCTGCTTCCCTCACAGTTGTTGAATGTGGTACCTTACCTCTGTATTTGATACTGCTCCTTATATTTATACTGGATTATATTTGCATGCATGTGTGCTGGCAAGAGGGAGGAGTGAAGATGAGACTTGTGTACTATGCTAGAATGTAATATGACATGTTATATATTGTTATCTGTGACTAATGATGTATCACATTGCCAACTGGTGCAAATTCACTTAAATGCCAACACATTTGCTGCTTCAGGTGTAGTACACCAGTTTAAAATGTATTTTGCTAATTTATATCACACAAGTTGTTGTACTTCATGTTTAGCAATGGTTCTAAAACCTTTAATTCATACAATGATGCCATCCCTGTGAATAAACGGATTTTCACCCACTGAGAAACATGGAAGATCACTTCAGGTAATATAAAAATATATAACTGGCAACCTTGTATTATGTTGCTATAATATTATCACTGGATTCTGGTGACTTTTACAAGCCTCTCAGCATTTGGTCGTGAGATTTGTCATGCTTATTTGTAGGTACAAAATACTTAAATCGAGCTAGACATAGTGTGTATGGAAACAATAGAAAGGTAGTAAGGGTGAGAGCAGCCGCACTTCCGTGGAGTAACAACACAAGTAATAAAAAAAGGTCAGTGAAAATTGAACAAGGTGCTCGATGGGTCGGGTGCCTAACTACCTTAATAGGCACAGATATGCGTAACAGGTACACAGTAGTAATAACAACAGAATGACCACGGCACACAGGATGGTAAAAACAAAGTTCGAATTAAGGACAAGTGTCCCTGGTGTTCAGGTTCCGGACGTGGGTAACAAATCTGAAGAGTCCTCAGTAGGTGATGCAAGTGTCTTTATTTGTAGGCCCAATTTGTCACAGATTAACGTAGTCTTCCAAGAACAGCCAACACGTGTTTCGTCACACAAGTGACTTTATCAAGGCTGGGCCAATTGGCCAGGAAAATGGGTAATGGGCAGAATCGATGGTGTTGTGCGCGAGTAGTAGAGATTTGATTAGCTGGCAGTAGGTAAAGATGATCCAGTGAACGAGGGTAAGCAAGGATGGCCTTGATAAGCCTCGGTTTGGGACCCTGTAAAGGTGGTGAGCCGGTCGAAGTCTGCAGAAAAAGCGCATCTCGGTGTAGACCGAGACGCGCTTTTTCTGCAGACTTCGACCGTTACCCATTACCCATTACCCATTTTCCTGGCCAATTGGCCCAGCCTTGATAAAGTCACTTGTGTGACGAAACACGTGTTGGCTGTTCTTGGAAGACTACGTTAATCTGTGACAAATTGGGCCTACAAATAAAGACACTTGCATCACCTACTGAGGACTCTTCAGATTTGTTACCCACGTCCGGAACCTGAACACCAGGGACACTTGTCCTTAATTCGAACTTTGTTTTTACCATCCTGTGTGCCGTGGTCATTCTGTTGTTATTAATAGTGTGTATGGATATGTGCGTGTGTGTATGAGCATGCACATATACACACAACTATGGACTTGTGTCTAAAAGGGTCCAGTCCAGCAGAAACAGAGATAATCTGCTGTATATGAGGTGAGAAACTATTATAAACTGTAAAATAAATATTTCATGTGTTAGCAAAGTGGCCACCACTTATGCATGGCATTATTTAAACTGGACATATTAAATTTAGTATAATACATGCTCAGTCAAAAGAATACGTTATTTTGAGATGTAGATATGGAAAATGAAGGAAGTGCTGTCTTCTCTCACACACCTATTGTGCCTTCCAGTGTGAAGTTGTGTCACACTTCTGATTGTCTGTCATTTTAACCTTAAATAACTTACAAGCAACACCAGACAGGATGCCACTAGGATCCTAAGCAAAACTGACTAGCATGTACCTTCTTAGTCTACAGATATCACTAACTGGGGTATTGTGTGACTGACAGCATCATATGCTTGCGTCGCTGCTTCTCTCGTGAGTTGCGTGAGGTACAGCACTGGCCTGCTTTTCTATGTTTCAGACAACGTCCTCTATTCTGTCTCCAGCCTGCACTCACTTCAGGAAAACAGAGACAGCAACGAAGTATGACACTGCTCTGCCCAAACCATTCTAAATGTTTTGTTTTTAAATAAAGCTTTGGAAGACCTCCCTTGCCCACTTCAATAAAATATATTCAAATATTTAAGACCTACTATTTTCTGTAGGCTGGTGGGGAAAATGAATGCCATCAAGTGGCAGAAAAGCCTGAAGGGACCAATGTTATATTACCTTCCCTTGGTAGAGTGAGCAGAAGGGCGGGCAAGGGAACAAGTACATTTGGTACTCTTTTTCCATAAAAATATATTTTGTTTGAGCATTATTCAGCCTCTAGCTATATATCTGTCGTCTGTATTCAAATACAAAAGTAGAGCAAATAAATTTGTGTTTAATCAGAACATTGAGCATATGTAAGACTGTACGGCCAAATCGCCATACACCTTAGTGACATAGTGTGCATCGAACATGGGACCGTACCTGTACATAATTTGAATATAAGGGATTTAAACGACTCTGTATTGGCTAGAGGGCATCTGTAAGATCATT
Source organism: Pleurodeles waltl (assembly GCF_031143425.1). NCBI lineage: Eukaryota > Metazoa > Chordata > Amphibia > Caudata > Salamandridae > Pleurodeles > Pleurodeles waltl. The sequence continues at coordinate 406,537,543 of NC_090440.1, forward strand.
TTACAGTAATGCACAGGGTTAAAATCTGCTATTCCCAATATATTGCATCCTGGCGCCATTCCAAAGCCTCGCTACAGCCCATTAAAATCCTCCCTGGGCATCATATGATATTTGGCTAGTGAGTGTGAAACCTTTCAAATAGTTTCTTATGAGACTTCTAAACTGTAAGTATTCATTTCAGAACAGTTATGATTTAAATTCTATATTGCAGGAGGCGAGTTGTAATGTCACAAATTACCTGAGATGATGATATTATTTCCAGGCATTTAGAAAGGTTTTGTACTCACCTGAATTATGTGTATTGTACTACAATAAATCATGTTATTGTGAATCTTTTTGCCATCTTTTTTATGTGTTTTACAATCTGGCATGAAAGGTATTTGTTCTGACAAAATAGACAGTGGCATGTCCTGTGTTTTGGTCTCCTAAGATAGCACATGCGCTATCGCATGAGGTATTTTGTTCACTTACATGAGACTAAGGGCCTGATTACAAGTACCGCGGTCCATAGGACCGCCGTACCCACTGTGGCATTCCGACCGTCCCATCCTTGACACTCTGACCACCTGTTTAGGATGCTGGTGGTCGGACCGCCACAACACCCCTGATACCGCCAGCATCCTAGATCCCGCAGTGCCAGTGGTGCAGAAAGCTGTGGTCAAGCAACGCGGTGCCGCTGTCAGCACCGCCATGCTGATCATGACTTTCCTTTCCTCTAACCTTTTCATGGCAGTGTCATCGCCATGAAAAGGCTGGTGGAAATGTGGAGTTGGGACCACAGGAGGGCCCGTGCACTGCCCACGACCATGTCGTGGACAGTGCAGGCCCCCCTCCTCTCAGCACACTTTAATGCGCACTGTCTGCCATGGCTGTGTGCAGCGCCATTGGCCTTGGCTCTCTAGGTAAGCTCTCTTGTTGCTTGCTGCCTTCCACCCTCCCATCTCTCTTTGTGTTGAATGGAAAGGTGGGTGGGAAAAAGTCATGGAGTTGACTGTACAGAGAATAATCCCATTTTACATAAAACAGCACATCTACCACCCTCCCTCTACCTCTACCACCACCACCCTACCCACCAATTTAACCACCACACCACCCTAACCACCACCAAACACTAACACACTCTTACCCAACCCTACTCTAACCACCAACACTCTACACCACCACTACCCTACCATAACCAAAACCACCACCACCCTAACCAACACAATGGCCCTACTGTACCCTAATCACTACTACCACCACCCTACCATAACCACCACCATCCTTACCACCACCACCCTAACCACCACTATCCTAACTGCCACCCAAACCACCACCCTAAACACCACAACCTTCACCACCACCAACCTCAACACCACCACCGCCTCCTCACCATCACCCTACCACTACTGTACAACCACTACCCTTAAGACTACCACCACCCTCACTATAACCACCCTCACAGCCCTGAATTCCACCCCAACCACCACCCTTACTATCTCTACCAGCACTCTACCACCACCCTAACAACCACCACGCCAACCAGCCTGCCACCATCCTACCACCACTACAACCACCACACTACCACCACTGCCCTAACATCACCCCACTATCTCCCACCACTCCACCACACTAATCAATACTACAACCCTATTGTAACCACCACCACCCTCAAGTCCACCACCAATCTCACCCTCGCCACCACCTTCACCCTCGCCATCACCATCACCATTCTACCTCGCCACAACTCTAACCACCCCCAACAACCCTAGCTTAACCACCTGCCACCACTCTTTTACTCAACATAGCTCTCAAACTCTGTACAAGTTCTTCGTTTTGTACCAATCATTTTCAACTCATTACTTGATTGTTGTTTTCATGGAAAGTTGTGGTCTGTCTTTGCTTTTCTTTACTCTCAAAGTTGTGACCTACATTTGCGTTTCTTTACTCATGAGTAACTTCTTCTTGACTAAAACTATGCGTAATGTTATCTAGTAAAACTAAGTCATATCAAAGATTAAGAAACACTTACACATCATCTATAGCTATCTATTGACCTGTCAGACTATTCTATGGAAATTAATATGTGAATGTTGTGAAGGAATTCTATGGTAGGATGTAACTGTGAATCCTAGGGTGAGTGCTCACTGGGCACATACATATTTGCAGAAATTTGATATTGATTGTCTTGTACCTTTTAATTGCTGTGCCGTTGGAATAGGAATAAGAAAACATATTCATCGCATTACGTGGCATGCTTTTGATAAAGCAACCTACAAATGCAGTCAATCCTGCCTTAAAGGCTGAATGTGTGGGCTTTCATTCCTCTTCTTTGTTTGTCTCTCCCCTGGAACATGGCCTCATTACTTCTATCGATCCTCTGCTTACTTTTCAGGTACTCCTTTTTTTAGGGTCGAGCGTGCAAGCGCTGTAGTCTGCTGTAATCTCTCTCTGTGGGCTTTTAACCACGTCCACTGCAGGCCCATCAGTTTTGTTGGTTCGTGGGCCTGCCTTTTAAAAATCGCTTGATTTTATTTGTGAAAGGCATGTATACGTCATGCCTTTTCCGGTGTTTAGCCCTCCTCGTGCGCACCAGTCAACTACTGAAAACATACGAGGCTCCATGTTTTCAGCATGATTTCTGGACTACTTTTTCTTTCTATTTCCTATGCAGCGCAATATCGCTGCACATTTGCCAGTACGTTTGACTGCGAGCAAACTTCTCTTTCATTTTGTGTGCTCCTTCACGCTCATGGCGTGCTGTTTAAATCGCCTTTCTTATGTAAAACTGTATTACTTTTCATTTTCATTTTATGTGGCAATAAAAATCTGGTTAGGACTTTACAATGCTAATAACTCTAAGTCGTGCAAATGAGAGAACCATTGCATTGCAAATGCTTGTTTTCTTTCTGATTAAGCACTCCATGATATTGCATGTGTTTCCTACCTGTCGCCCGTGGGTACTTCTCTTCGCCCCCTCCACCATGCTCCATATTTCTCTTGACAATTGCTTCTCCCCACCCCATCCATATCTTGCTTGCCCTTGTGTGCTTCCCCCGTTTCATGTTGCGATTTCTCTTGCACGTGTGCTTCTGCTCCCCGTGCTCCACGTTGCTGTCTCTCACCCATGTTACGTGCTTTTCCTGCCACCCTCCATGTTGCTTCCGATTCCGCATACCATGATGCTTTGCCCTACAGCCATCTTTCCTGTTGCTTTCACCTTGCTCTCCTTGTGCTTCCCCTACCCACTCATTTAAATAAATTATTTTACCATGCCTTTTTTTAATTTACCAATCCAAATTGGATCAATAAATAAAAAGAAAAAAAGCACTTGTGCATTTTTAGGTGCGTTCTTGAGTGGTGCGTGCACCTACAAATTGACACGGCTGCTGCATTTGAATCATCGCACCTTTTTTTGGGGGGGGGTCTCTTCTTTAGCCGTGCTGCACAGCATCACTAAAAACCGCACAGCTAATATTGGCGCAGCTAATAGGTTCAAAAGTTGAGATCTATTGGCTTTGCAATTGCTTACTTTGAATGCAAATGACAGAAGGCTCTATGTAAGTGTCATGTGAGGCACGGCCTATCATGGTTTGTCTGTGCGTATGCAAACGCATTCGAAGCTTGGCTGGATGCTTGTGAGGCCATGTACATGTTGTGCATACCTAGGTAGGCATACAATTTTTTGGCACACAAAATACAAGAACCATCCAGTCCCCAAAGGGTGAGGCATAGGATTGAAGAAAAAAAGTAGATGGTTTATTTGTGCAAGCTTCATTTTCATAAGTTCACCTACAAATCTTTAATGCAACGATTCTCACAAACACATACTGTAATCAGACATTTTCATGGGTGAAAAAGGGCAAGAATATTTAGTGCACACAAATACAGGCAATTAAAAACACAGGACATGGAAACGCAGCAAAAATGTGTTCACAACAAAAAACTAATGTATGTATGCAGAACACCCAGTCATGACAATGTCCCGAGGCTGGCATAACTCTCATCATTTAATGTTAAATTGACACCCTTGGTAATAAGTTAAAGTGAACACATACATATTAATAGAATACATGCTTTGGCTGTTTTCTTTGTGTAATACTTATGTATGAAATGTGCAGCTGTGATGAAAGCACAGCTGTGGACGCACTGCCCGGGGTCTGCCTCCGGGGCAGATAGTTTCGGATTCTCCTCGGGTTTTGGTTTTTAGAAATTCAGGGTTACAGCTTGCTGTGCAAAGGGCACTCTGTGACGCTTGGACACACTGGTCGCTTATCAATGGTGAGGCCACCTCGTAGGCACCTGTTGGAGTATGACCTTTAAAAATAATATTAATATGAAAAGCTTGCAATATATTGTGTAATGAAGCTGCATAGAAAATTTGCTAACTTAGAAAATTAATGCACACGTTTGAAATGTGCCCACGGGGAGTGGCCGCCAATGTATACTGAGACTAATGAGTCTTATTAATGATGAATTAATAATGTACTAATGTATGAATTTGTATTAGCATATTCTAGTTAGGGTCATGTATTAGGGGTTTGCTAAATTAAACACTAGGCCTTAGCTTAGCGAGGGTCTGTCCCTAGCTGCCTGGTCTCACATTAAACTGTGTTTTTCTAACGTGCAGTGTGCTGTTCTCCTGAAGGACACGAAGCTGTACTTTTCCAGAAGCTAGAGATATGTGTGTGTAGCCGTAGTAAATTATTTCTCATGAGACCCGACTTGCTCAAGGAGACATTCTTGCCGAATGCAACAGTGTAATTCGTAACAGGTACAAGGTTGTCTTGACTAGGAGAAAACAATGAGACTACTGACTGCAGCGTAAAGTGTAACTTTCTTACCTGACATTCCAACCGATGAAGACGTCAATTACAGGAGCCAATCGACTGCATGAGAACTGTGTTTTGTGGAAAATTTTTGTAAGGTGCATGGAGAACTATTGGACAGAGATAACGATGCACCAAAATTGATCCAATGGGAAATTAAGGACTAGTTTGACTGTTTTAATATAATTGCATGACTCAAGGAGAAATCAGCCATTATTGGGATGTTCCTCGCCATTCTTCACCATTCCTTGCCATTATACTTTGAGACTGTGCTATTCTAATGCTTTAAACCATCCTCTGTTCATTCTTACCTGATACTTACTTCTCCTCTTTATGAGGGAAGAGCCTTATTCTTAGCTATGCCATACTGAGACTTTGCTTTGTCCTATCCTTGCTGATGGCGAATCGACTGATGTCCTGAGGACGAAGACTGACGCTGTTTGCTGATTAATTTGGATGGGTAACTATCTGATGAAATTGTAATTGTCTGTTTGCCTTTCTTTCTAGGTACCAACTGCTCTTTTGATAGAGGCCATAGTTTAGATGTTTTCTAAATTTGTGTTTGCTATTGCATGAAGCCCAACATGCTGATGCTAATTCAAGGTTAGTGAAGGTGTTCACTAAAATTCTGACGCAAATAGACAAATGACTGAATTCTTGCTTTGTTGAACTCTGTACTCTGATACTGTGCTAAGCTGCTGATTATTATTTATGTATTTATGCTTAATGAATATTCTTTATGAATTGATTAACTCTGTTCAAATTATACATCTGAAGAGTTACTAATGAGATTGATCGCTAATGAGATGAATGGAAATGACTTTAGATTGTAACGGATAGGGAAATAAATATCCTAACACTTAACCAAATTGGTGTGCTTATTCATTGACCGAAAGGTCATGGTGAATTCGTTATTGATTCTTGTTAAATGTTATTGATTAGCTTAGTGATTAAATATTGATTAGGTTTTTGGGACATTGATTTTGTGATGCTAGAAAATACCTCGTACTGGGAAGTCTCCGAATGTGGTCAAAAGGTTCATCAGCCTAGGCGTTTCTCCTTGTAAGTTTACTTATCAAGGCTCTGACGCGCTATCACACACACTTCAAATATATTCCTTTTTTTGTTAGTTGCTTGAAAGTACATTTTAGACAAGAAATACTTTTCGGACCGATGAAGTTAGTTAAAAATAACGTAAGCCAATTTTCCTGTACATAATACCTTGTTACACATTATGTTATGGATGTTGTTGTGTATAGCACATCACCATCGTTAGATTAATTCCAAGTGAAAAAGTTGTTGAAATAACCTCTTCTCCCATTCCAGAACATGAAATTGACATACATTCTCTTCTTACTGAACGCTATTATTTCACAACAGACAAAGCCATTTTAGAACATGGAAAGTCCCTCCCAACATCCACACGTCCTCCCCCTGTGACTCCCTCCCACCCATAAGCTTACTTTCCCGGGTTGCCTACACCTAATTGTGCAGAGATGGTGTGGTGGGACTCACCTGTAAATAGGCTGAGAAAAGGAGGCATGGCTGCCATTCTAAAACCTTCCTCTCAGGCTACTGACTGGCATAGCCCCTCTCATCCCAACCATCCTTGCCTGTCTGTCTCTCTTTAGGCTGGGAGACAGGCAGTGGGGTAGGCCTGTCAGTAGACACTAGTGCTGCTCGTAGACACTAGTGCTGCTCGTGGGTCCAGAGAGAGAGTATGGGACAGTGGGCTGCAAGGTAATCGCTCCCTCTACCACATTCCCTTAACTTAACCCCTCCACTACTCAACATATGCTTGACCGGAGGCTGTCACCTCCCATGCCACGTTCACCTGGTGCATCAGGCAAGTCATTTTTCAGAAGACATAATTAATCTGGACATAATTTGTTCTGGCCTACACAAGAAAATTATCACAGAGTCAGAAGAAACATGTGCAACACTGCATTGTAAAATGGACAGCCATCGTGATGGTACCAAATAAATATTTATCAAGACACTACATTAGTCACATGACTTTGCACATAAATAAAGCAGACATTGTTTTTGGCCACATTTTAAGAGTCTACAACACTGCGAGTAATGGGATCTTGAAAGGTAATGGCTGATGATCCTTTGAAACTTGAACAAAGGTTTCTGTTCTGTAACACGTCATTTTGTTGCATAATGTTACACAATTCAGAGCCCAAGTTCATGGTTCATTGCAAAGGGCTGCTTATGGAATATTTGGTAAATATGTTTGGAACTCAAACCTAGCTACAAACAGTGGAGCACTGTACAAAATAGTAGGTTCTTTGTTCTGTAGGCCTTGTTGACATCTTCAGGGAAGTGGTAGTGCATCCAGGAGCAACATGTAAAGGTGAAACAAGCTATAACAGAGCTCACCTTTGGAAAAAATTGAAGGCAGGGGTCAAAGGCTAGAGAGTGTGGCCAAGTCTCTGGTGTTTGGAAACACCACATGATTTTGAAACAAGCCGCTGTATCAAGACTACCACCACACAGACAGATCTCAATATGGTAAGTCAAAAAATGGTTTTCTCAGCACCTGCCTTGCTCATTGGCCACAACTCTAACATCCATCCGAGAGGGAGTCTTCTGATCACCAGCGACCATCAGTGAAGGGCTCTTCACATTGAGTACATTACCATGCCATCTTCTCTGTCCTTGACAAAGAACCCAATACCTGTGTCAATGAGACTGTCCTTCAGGAAGGACACAAGACATCATCGGGAGACAGCTCAGCGTTATTTAGGAACTGTGACCCTGCGTAAATGGCGCCGTCGAAGAATGTGTTGCGGTGGGCCCTTCCCACTGTGCTGGTCTGTCTCAGGAAGACAGAGCGGTGCCAGGAGGATCCACAGGTACAGCAAGATGCATGCCCAGCACGATGCCACTTTCACCCAAAAGGTGGACCAGCTGCCATGGGTGAAGGTCGTCTCCAGAGAAGAATTTTCATACCTGAGAGAAACAAGAGTTGAGGCAGCAGTCAGTGACAACGCACTTCACAGTTTCGTAAAGTAAAGTATGCAGCAGTTACCCGAGCCTAATCTGCGGTGAGTTAACAGACCGGAAGTTCATTTGAAAAGACTTTAATTTGTTGTTCCAGGCAAAGCACTCCCGTTCTCCAGTACTTAGCTGGGTGGGAAATGTCACCGCAGACCACAGGAGATCAGATTAGTCTCCTGGGGTTCCAATCATGTCACTGTGTCGCCCTGCTGTTCCCTCTAGAGAAAAGCAGCTCTTCTCGTCGAGCTCACAGTTCATGCTTGAAACAGTGGAAGCCAGGATTAATGGCGACTGCAGGTATTTGGTAACGGTGCTTTAATAACTCTACAATTACTGCGTAAATTTAATCTGCCACTCTTCATCTCGCCATTATGCGCATTTTCAAATACTGTTCTTGATTTGGCCGAATGTGTACTTTATATTGAAGTTGCCCTTTTGGAAACAGAATAGCACCACCCAAGGGGCATGACTTTCGAGAAGCACGTGTGCCTACACTAGTTGGAACCCTAACATCTTGGGACGACCTAACCTGCTATGAAATTTCTGGCACTTAGCTTTGGATGAACAGAGGCGTTCAGCTTGCCATTAATGAACCGTATATAAGTGTGGACTATAGAAGAGGCCAGCTTGTGATGAAATATACCACTCTATGTCATAGACTAGCTGGAGAGTCCAACCTGTTACGAATCCACCACAAAGTGCTTCATTTGAGCTGGTGGCTGCAGGTGTGAGACCACTTTCACTTATTTTTGTGGAGCAGCACTTATTTTTCCTCACCAGACTCTGACCCACAGCAAGAGAGTCAATAACACACAGGAGGAAAGAAGGGGGAAGGGAAACACCAACAAAACATTACACAGGGAGAAAATAGGAACCTGCAAGATTTAGAGAAAAAGGAAGGGAGTGTCTGGTGGCAGAATAAAAAGGTGAGAGGTGGAAGCAAGACTCAAGCCTTAGTATTTATTAGTGGGTTTCTTTGCAAAACTTTGGGCCCCAGCACATAGTGGCATATTTATAAAATTTTGAAGCAATGCAGCACAGCAAGCCACCTTGTTGAGTTGCGTGAAAGAGACAGGACAAGCAGGTATTGTATTAAAATTTATATGCCACATTTCTGCTCTCCATCTGCGCTGGCCCACAAACTGCTGCCTAGCACCAGCGCACGCAACCTTTCACAATGGTGCAAGGGAGCCTGTGTTGAAGGCAGATTGTTTTTGTGCAGGAAGGGCCACCTTCCTGTATAAAAACAATCCTCCATGGCATTTTCCTCTATCTAAATGTGCTGCAGAATGCAGCACACTTATGGGCAGATTTAAGAGCCCCTAGCGCCTCTTTGCGTCATATTGATGTCAATTTTTTAATGCTAATCTGGCCCAATGAGGCCAAAAACCACTCCAAATTTACAAAGTGGCACAATGCATGCATTGCGCAACCTTGTAACCCTTTGCTCTACATTATGCTTCCATGCTTCCGCCTGGCATAGTGTATGCAAAGGGGGTGTTCCCCCATTAAGGGGGGAGGGGGGTGAAAAAATGGTGCAAAGAAATATAAGAGATTTCTTTGCGTCATTTTTTTCTGCACCTTTAATGCCTGCTCAGAGCAGGCGTTAGAAGGAGGCTCCCATTGTTTACAATGGGTTTTGCAGGATTACTGTAAACATTTTTGTAGCTAATCCTGCAAAGCTCCGAACTAGAATAAAAAATGTTGATGCTAGTTCCCTAATTACCACCATGGTGCGCCTTATCTTAGATACAGCTCACACATGGTGCCATTAGGGGACGCATTAGGGTGCTGCACCACTTTTCTTAAATCTGGCCCTTAGAAAGAGGAAACAATGAGGAGAAATGAAGATGTTTCTCCTCGTTGGACCTCTGGTAGGGAGACGCATTCTCACATCTACCAGCATTGGTAAATCTGAGAATGTGCCAGAATGCGTGGGAGAATGTGTGGGAACACCCATGGTCCACTCATGGCACGCCTCCCTGCCACAGAGTAATTCAAGACAGCGGTTTGCACGGTCTTGCATTACTCTAGATTTATCAAGCCACGTAAGCTGGCCTTGCGTGGCTTGATAAATCTCATTTAGGACTTGCATCGCATGGGGCAAGGGTGATGCAAAACCTTGATGAATATGGGCCTTATTGCTTTACAAATGAAGCACTGACACAACATAAAAGTGTGAGCTAACAGAAGAGGCCAGCATGCAATGAAATCCACCATTTTAAGGTGTGGACTAAAGGAAGAGGATAGCCTTAGACGAAATCCATCATATTAAGGTGTGGACTAACAGAAGTGGCCTGCCTGAGGTGAAAGCCACTGCAATAGGGTGTGGGGCCACAAAGGAGATTAGCCTGCTGTAAAACCAACCATATTAAGGTGTTGACTAACAGGAGAGACCAGCCTACTATGAAATATTTTGCATTAATTTTTGGAATTATAGAAGTCAACCTTCTTTGAAAATTCCCACATTAAGATGTGGGGTAAAAGAAGAGGCCAGCAGCTGCAAAACCACTGCATTAAAGTTTACTTATCCTGTGGTCCGCTGAGACAAAGGGGCCCCTAAAGCCTACTCTAGGGGGTCCACAATATCTTATAAAATGAAATAATATTAACAGATTAATAAGGTACCTATACATAAGAGAAAAGCAAATTATAACATTTCACTCTTTAAAACATCCTGTAAATATGTAGACATTTGAAATTGAAGGATAAAAATTAAACCTTAGCTGGTTTCTTAGCAGGAGTTAAAATACAGCAAAGAGAATACAGTATGGATGATTGATGGCCTCAATTGAAGCTGTTGCAAGAGCTGACCAAAAGAAGGCATACAATAAGAAAAAAAACAAAAAAAAACGATGTACTGGAGTCTAGCATATAATTTCGTCTTTTATAAATTAAACTACATTTTAAAAAGCTCCAACTTTCCTATTAAAAGTTTTAATTCAGAATTTTATATTTTTCGTTTGTTTATTAAATAACATATTTGATAAATGTTGTACTTCTTACATATATACTTGTTTCTGTATTTCTTGATATTGTTTAGAGGTTTAAATTGTAGAAATTGCTTAGGTATGGAATCCTGGCTTCCGGTAGTGATTTCCTGGGTGTCCAGAGAAGTCAAAAGGTTAAGAAGCCCTGTTGAAGACTAACAAAAGAGCCCAGCCTGCTATGAGATGATCTTTGCTAGGATATGCGATAACAGAAAATGTCAGCCTACTATGAAAGGAACAGCATTAAGGTGGAGACTAACAGCAGAGACCAACATGCAATGAAATGCACCCACTTTAAGGTGTGGAATACCAGCAGAAGGCAGTCTTCAATGAACTCCACCACTTTATGGTGTCGAGTAACAGAAGTGGACAGCCAGCAATGAAATGCACAGTGTTACGTTGTGGAATAACAGAAATACCAGCATGTACGGAAATCTTCTGTATTAAATTGAGCCTCTGCTTTCAAGCTGTTGCAACATTTAATTCTTGGTCTTGAGCGGTCAAAAACAGTAACTCAGAGGACCCTGTGACATTCAGGTCTGTATTCAAGGCTAAGGCCCAACTCTTCAAAGAAGCAGGAAATCTGCTCATTCACATTGTCCCCTTGGAATGCCCAGTGGCATGAATACATTTTTTACGTGTGCAAAGCTATTTTTTGCAATGGTCGCACAAGTGTTTTTTCGCATCAAAGCGATAATTGTGTATTAAATCTTACTCACCTAGTTAGTCTGACTATTGGGTCCTCAAAAGTGAAATTATTTCTGATATTTTTTAGCCAGCCCGTACGTTTCTTTTGGCTTATAGTAAACATATTTAATTTCTCAGTAACTCTACCGATTCCTGCCTTCTTCTGGTCGTATTCCATTTCCCAGTTGTGCTGTGAAATCTGACGTCGCTTGCAGTGCTTGAGTGAGATTCTCACGAGGCTTACCCAGGGCTCTGAGAAGCGATACCAGCCCTCTAATGAGCGCGAGCCGCGATCAGCTCTGGTCTATGAACTACTGGCTGCTGCCATGCAACAGGGCTATCGGGTCACTCTGCCCTAATGAAGTCACTTACCATTGATATTCCAGTCTTCCTCGCAGCTGCTATCTGGGAGGAGCGTAACTTTCCATCAGTCTAATAGTAAGATGACTCTACGGCAAGTACAGCAACCACCTGAGCTCTTTCTTGAATTATACCGCCTTACACTGCTGGATACAAATAGCTTTCTACAGCATGTGGCTTAACATCGTAGGCCATCTTAAAAACCTAGGCCCTGATTTATACTTTTTCACGCAAAACTGTGCTTATGCAGTTTTGCGTAAAAAAGTATGCCGCCGGCTAGCACCATCTCAAGACACCGGCCGGGTGTCATATTTATGGTATGACGGTAGCCGGCGGTAAGGCCTGGCTAGCGTCATAAAAAAGGACGCTAGCCGGGTGGGGGACGAGTAGGGGGGAACAGGAGGTTGTACGTCAAAGGATGATGCTAGTCTGGTAGAGGCATAAATATGCCTCTAACCAGACTCACGTCATCCTTCGACGCACATCCCCCATGGACAAGACCCCTGCCTTAGTAAAGACAGGAGTCATGCCCAATACCCCAATGGCCATGCCCAGGGGCCATTGGGCCCAGTGCCATGTAGGGGAGTCCAAGTTACGCCGCCATGGCACTTTAAAATACAATTTTAAATATTCACCTGAACTTACCTGTCTGACTTGGGATGGGGTCCCCCACATCCACTGACATCCCTCCGGTGTGGGTGGGTGTGGGACTGGGGCTTGGGAAGGGCACCTGTGGGTCCATTTCAGGGTCTCTGACCATGGAATGGGCCCACAGGTCCCCTAACGCCTGCCCTGACCCAGGCGTTACATGATGACGCTACATTATTTAAGGTCCCCTTACCCTCATGCTTGATTTTAGCACATGGGGAAATATATGGCATTAAGGCCAAATAGTAACTATTTGCCCAGGAACGCCTACCTTGCATCTCACTGACGCAAGGTAGTTTCCCGCTAGCAAAAAATGACTTAAACTCCAAAACTTTGACCAGAAGGGTCTAGCACCAAATTATAAATTTGTGGTTAGGTTTGCGCCAAATTTGCATAAAAAATGACGCAAATTCAGCGCAAAACAAGTAGAAATCTAGGCCCTATTGTTTCTAAACCTCAAGACTGTGATAAAAAGTGGAATTGTACGTAAACAAGCAAAATTTCACATGTGCTCATGCCTAAATATGTTTTTAAATAATCATATTCTGCAAGGGGGCATGTCACTTTCATGTGGCATAAGGGGGTTCAGAGTTAGGACCCCGTATCAGAAGCTGGAACGTCCTTATAGCAGAATGTCCTCAGTTGCAGCACTCTTCCTGTTCGTATGCCTACTACACACAAAATATGACACTGTTCACAGCCTGTGCCTCTGGTTGGACTAAACACTCGATACAAAATCACTTCTGCTTGCAAGAAAATATGTATAAGTGGAATTTACTCTGTTGATGGATGGATTCCTGTGTCTACCAATTTGTATCACTTTTGTGTAGACTAGAAGTAAAGAGAGGTGAGGGTGACTTGAGGGCTCAGGGTGGGTAGATGTAAAGGCAGATGAGGGTGACTTTTTTTTTGAAGTTTCATATAGTGCAAACTCGACCCAAAGGTATTGGAGGGTTTTACATGAGCGCCAGTTAACATATCACAAGGACACATTCATTTTTTTTTAGGTACAGGAAGATTAACAGCCTGATTTAGAAATTGGCGGACAAGTTACTCCATCACAATGGTGACGGATATCCTGTCCGCTGAAATCTAAATCCCATTATGGCCTATGGGATTTTGATTTCAGCAGACGGGATTGACATCACCATTGTGACGGAGTAACCCATCCACCGAGTTATAAATCAGGCCCTAAGTTATTTGTCCAGAATCACGGGGTGTTGAACCGGCACCAAGATTTGAACCCGGATGACCAGTTCTAAAGTTTGCAACTCTAGCCTTAATGACACATCCTCTCTCTTTGAGGGCTGGGGGTGGGTAGAGGTGATGAGAGGTCAGGCTGACTTGAGGGCTTGGGGGTGGGTAGAGGTAAAGGGAGGTGAGGGTGAATCAAGAGTTCAGGGTGGGTAAAGGTAAAGGGAGGTAAGAATGCCGTAAGGGTTCAGGGATGAATAGGGGTAAAGGGCGGTGAAGGTGACTCGATTATTCTGGAGATACGTAGAGGTCAGTAAGGGTGACATGAGGGGTAGGGGGTGAGTAAAGGTAAAGGGCAGTGAGGGTGACTTGTGGGGTTTTGGGGGTGAGTAGAGGTAAAAGTAACTTGAAAGTTCAGTGATGGGTATAGGTAAAGGGAGGTGAGGGTGACTTGAGGGTTCTGTGTGGGTAGAAGTAAACAGAGGTCAAGGTGACTTGGGGGCTCACAGATGGAGAGGGGTAAGAACTTGGTGAGAGTGACTTGAGGGTTCATGGGTGGGCAGAGGGAAATGGAGGTGAGGGTGACATGAGAGCTCAGGGACGTGTACAGGTAAAGGAAGGTGAGGATGACTTTAGTTTTCAGGGGTGGGTAAAAGTAAAGGGAGGTGAGGGTGACTTGAGGGTTCATTGGTGAAAGGAGGTGAGGGTGGCTTGATTGGATTGTTTGATATGGCAAAGCATGTCATGGTATGGTATGGTACGGTACGGTCTGTCATTTTATAGTATGTTATGGCTTGTTATTGTATGGTATGTTGTGGCATGGATTGCTATTGTATAATATGGTATAATATGATATGGACTGCCATTCATTTTATAGTATGGTATGGCCTGTTATTGTATTTTATGCTATGGTATTTTATGGTATTTTATGGTTTGCTATTGTATAGTATGGTAAGGTGTGGTATGCCATGGAATGTTATTATAAAGTATATTATGGTATAGTATGGTATGGAATGTTATTGAGGCATGCAACGTATAAAACTGCTAACAGCATACACATGCATTTACCAGCTGGTACAATTTAAAAACATGTAACTCATGTTGGCTTTCCCAAATTGGGGAGGAAGGTGGATGAGACCAAAACGAGGACACATCATGAACAAATGCACCCTTATTGAATGCTGCAAAATGTAACTTTATTAAAATATAATACATTGTGTTGTGTTGTTTTTGCGGCTTGGAGAAGACTGACCATAGAAAAGCTTAAAAAGCTTACTAGTAAGTGAAGTTTGAAAAAATCTGGAAAACAAACATTGAGCAATGGGACTAGCGTGCCCTAGACAAAAAAACTCAAAAATTAAGTGGCATAAAAGCAGCAAAATAATGAGCTTGAGCGTGTAAAAAGGACATACAAACAAACAATATATCCTCACAAAAAGTACCACAACCAGAGAGCAAGAAGCGTGGAAGAACACTAATCAAGAATACTCCAGGTATGAAAAGAAAATTACGGTGACAACATTACAGCACACATGCAAAGTTTTGATAAAAAACGTTTCTCACACATTGAGCCTGCTTCAAGGAAGCATACTTTTTTATGTGACTCCCTCGCTACCCATGGAGAACACCTATGTACCACCCATGGTTCACCTCCTTGATACAAAGTAGTGCACAGAGCCCCTTTGCCTTACTTTAGGGTGACTTTACAGAACTAAACAAGTTTGTGGTGGAGAGTGAATACCAAAACAACACTTTACACAGGTTTGTGTCGGTTTTGTGATGCAAACCCTGCCCAAAGTGTGAGCGAGTATGGGCCTACATGTACACAACAACTATTATGCACAATTAATCTGGACATAGTGTAACAAGCATCACTGATACTCATTATCATATTTGTGTGTCATAAGCTGATGCACTCTATGCTTACCCAAACCAGTTTGTGAGGGTCATCATGACGTAGAGCGAGGCAAGGACGAAAATGAAGTGGAAGAAGGAGTAGCTGTAGAGGACCCGCTCCCGCTCATTGTGAATCACCCGTTGCCCTCTGTGGGGGTCTCCATCGTCTTCACAACCTTTCTCTGTGCCAAGAGAGAACCATATCCACCGTCATAACAATACATATCCTCAGCAACCACTACCCAACCGTTGTTAGTTTTATAAAAGAGGTGGATGTAGTGATGCTATTGTAACAGAATCCCTGGGCACTGAGTCTGGCAAGCCTGGATTACTAGTAAGAGGTATCTAGCATCTATTGAAGATCTTAGTGAAAAGGAACACCTTTTCATGTCTTGGCAGCACAGTGATGCAACATGGATATGGGCTGGTGTTTCTGAAGTGTGTCTTTAAAGTGATTTGTGCTCCTCATACTGATGATACTCACGTGGGAGAGATAACATAGCATCTTTTAAAAGTGATTTATTCTAAACCAGGGTTCTCCAGCCCATCAATCGCGAAGTACTGGTAGCTTGCCGACAACCTGCTAGTAGCTTGGGGCACGATGCTCACTTCTGTACCCTGTCATTTTGTGTATTTTCGGCCATTTTGGCCTCTCAGCCGTTCTTGCCTGCTGTCACATGAGCTAACTGCTCCCCTGGCTGGTAAGCTTAGGTTGGGAGAGGAGGGGCCAAGGAAGTGACGTCGGCCCAGCATCTGCAGTGTTAGGCTGCCCACCTGCCTTCTACTGCCTGGCACCGCGCTTTGATCCTGCATGACTTCTGCAGTGGCACGGCAGCCATGGAGAACTGTTTTCTCTACAAACTGCAGCACAGGAGGTGAAAAGCTCTGCACCTTAGGTACAACCAGACTGCGGCCATAAGGTTTGTGGCAGAAGAAAGTTTTTTTAAGAAAAAGATGTTTGTGAAATACTTTATTCGAGGCATCAAAATGTGAGGGGTACTTTATTTTAAAAAAATCCATTTGAAGCGATGTTTTAATTTAATCATTAAATTAAAGCAGAGAGCACATTGCAAGTTGTTCCTGACCACAAACTGGAGCGAGGAACATCATTTTACATTTCATTTTATTAAATTTGAATAAAATAATGAGAGAAATGTAAAATAAGTTCTGGGCTCCGGTTTGTGTCAAGGGACAACTTGTAAGAGGTGCTTTATTTATTTTAAAAAATTCCCTGTAAAACACTGCGTTCATTTAATGACATAATAGGAGAAATTTAAAATGAAGTGTTCATTTTATGGCACAATGAACATAATGCTTAACACGTCACTTTAAGGGCCATATTTATACTTTTCGACGCACAACTGCGCCAACGCAGTTGTGCGTCAAAAAATCTAACGCCGGCTAACGCCATTCTGAAGCGCCATGCGGGTGCCGTATTTATTCAATGACGTTAGCCGGCGTTAGCCAGCGGAGCTGCCTGGTGTGCGTCAAAAAAAATGACGTACACCAGGCAGCGCCGTCGTAGGGGAATATGGAGCTTGGGCGCCAAAAAATGGGGCAAGTCAGGCTGAGGCAAAATTTTCGCCTCAACCCGATTTGCGCCTTTTTTTTTACTCCCAACCCCCATTAAAATGACTCCTGTCTTAGCAAAGACAGGAGTCATGCCCCCTTGCCCAATGGCCATGCCCAGGGGACTTCTGTCCCCTGGGCATGGTCATTGGGCATAGTGGCATGTAGGGGGGCACAAATCAGGCCCCCCTACATGCCACAAAAAAAAAAAAATTACTTACCTGAACTTACCTTATGTTCCCTGGGATGGGTCCCTCCATCCTTAGGCGTCCTCCTGGGGTGGGCAAGGGTGACAGGGGGGGTCCCTGGGGGCATGGGAAGGCACCTCTGGGCTCCTTCCGAGCCCACAGGTCCCTTAACGCCTGCCCTGACCAGGCGCTAAAAAACGACGCAAAAGCGGCTGGACGTAATTTTTTTTGACCCGCCCACTCCCGGGCGTCATTTTTGCCTGGGAGCGTAAATACGGCGCACATGCCTCGGAGTCACTTTTTTAGACGGGAACGCCTACCTTGCATATCATTAACGCAAAGTAGGTGTCCACGCTAAAAAATTACGCAAACTCCATGGACTTTGGCGCTAGACGCGTCTAACGCCAGAGTATAAATATGGAGTTCGTTTTGCGTCGAATTTGCGTAAAAAAAACGACGCAAATCCGGCGCAAACGGAGTATAAATATGGCCCTAGATGTATTCCATTTGATAAACGTACCTTACCCCTGTAGTGGCTATATTGTTCTGTTGTAAATGAGCCCAATACACAGGAAAAGACTAGACATGAGCCAAGCTTAGGTGTATGAGTATTTCCTTGCACAACCACAAATTTGAAACTATTGCAAATAGTGACACAAAAGTAATACAGAAATAGTATCTTTAAAAAAATCACAACTTTTATTTCTCCAACATGCAGAAGCATTTTATCAGAACAACAAAGTATATCACCGCATTGAGAGGCATTTTTAGAAGTGATAGTTTTTAAAAATAAAAGTATCATGGACTCCCAGTCCCTGATCACAATGCTATATTAATGAATTAAGAGGCAAGTCGTGTGTACCATACATGTGGCATAGGTTTTACTACATGGAGCAACTTTATAGTCTGCCAGGGGAGATTTGTAATAATAAAGAAAAAAGGCATGGTACAAATAAATAATTGTACTGCAGCATTTATATAGTGCTTACTAAGCACTGAGCACTGTTGGGCACTGAGCACTTACCCAATTGTCCAGAAAGCTGCACCATTTAGGGTGTGTGTTGTTGGAATGGTGGTGTCATTGTTTTGTGAACCTATGTGGGAAGCGTTTCTGTGTCATGCGTGATGACCACAGAGGTGCATTTACCATGTAATGGTAAACAGCAGTGTGGTGGATAATCGGGTATGAGAAACAGACATGCAGTTTAAGTTTTTTAGTATGCTGGTAGCTTTGCACAGCTCTGCAGAGTCCTAATTGTTTTAATTATTGTAGTCTACTTAACAGGTGACTGCAGAGGTCTGGATCAAACACTTTGTTGAAGAGGGAAGCTGGGACTAATGCCAGATTTTCTGGTTTCATGGCGTGCATTGTATACACTAAGTGAGTAGCTCTTTCTCTGTAGAGGACCTTTAGTCAATGAAGCAAGACGGTGGTGGGGGGATTCTGGTATTCTGGGAACAAAGCGCGAGTTGCTCAACCCTTAGCAGCTCTGGATGAGTTACACTGACCAGAAGTAGCTATTACTACAGAAAAGGTTGGAGACCCCTGTTCTAAATTCACTGCACTACATATATATCCTATCACAATTTTGAGAAGAATCAGAAAGTGAAAGTAATATTCTCCTGGAGTGTGCATGAGTAAAATGCAAAGAGAAACACGGTCTCTGGTGACTCATGGTCATGAAACATTAAACATTATACAAGTGACTTTTTGTTCATTCATTCATCAGGGACTTAGTCCAATGTGCTCATGCAAGGCTGTACTTAGATACATATAAATATGCTTTCTAGGGGTGTGCAAAATTTGCGTAATTTTCTTTTTGCGTAGTTATATAAAACGTCAGAAAAATTAAGCAAAATGATGTGAAATGTAAATTTGGCATTGAGGGTTATATTTTAACATAAGTTGCTTCTTTGCTTTCATTTTGAATGAAAGGATTCAGTAGAAAAACGCACCGAAAACACAGTCGACAGAACAACAGACACTGTTTTTTTTGTTTGTTCGCATTGTCCCCGTGCTGCCATCATAAGATTTATTCCTAAACAGACTTGAAATTAAACAATGTGGTATAATGGCTTTATGTCGGGAATTTTGCGTAACAACTCAAAATGCTTGGAAATTATGCATGAATATGCATACATATTGAAAATGTCACCCGGCACTATCATCAGAGCGCTCAGCAGATTTTTTAGAAGATTCATAGAGACCCTAATATGTGTAACTGACAAATCAACCAGCATGTAGCTGAAAGTGCAGGTCAATATTTAACACAATACTCACCCGCGCCCTCCTCTTCCTCCGGACAACAGAAGCAGCAGGAGGCTTTCTGCAGACAACATGCAAACAAGTTAATCATGAGCATAGCTCTATCAGTTGAGCAAACTCGCAACCTCTCAATGCAAATGTAAACGTTACAGAATGAGCAATACAACCACGCTCAAATGTTTAGTGAAAAGTCAGAGAAGGAAATGCCAAAAGAAGACCTGCATGGCCTTCAAAGACATACGACTTTCAGACAATTCAGAACCGGCGCAGTAACCAAACAGTGATTCAGCTTCATAACTCCTTCCTTTAAGACAACAATTTAAATGCATTCACTCTTGAAAAGAGTGGGAAGAGGGAGGGGGTAGGATAAGAATATGCAACTTTTCTTAGAGACTTAGGTAAAATATGGCATGCTCTTCTTCACATTGCAGTTCTTCCTCGTCACATTTCTTATAAAAATGTGGTAAGTCTCCAACCTGGAGACAAAAAGTAGCATTCATGTTTTGAAACAGCAGAATTCTCCCTTTTTCTCATGACCACAAAAGGCACCTGAGCTTTGCCTACCTCCTGATAATATCCATCAGAGCACCATTGTGGAATAATGCGAGAGTGATCAGTTGAAAGGAGCGGGGTGAAAGGGGGCAAGACTGAGAGAAGGTTGTTCTAGAGTTGGTGTAATGAAGATTACAAGTAAATAAATGGAATACTACCACCTCAACCATCTTTCTTATCATGTCCTGAAGGATGTATCAAGTACCTTCTGATAAGTACTTCTGATAAGACACACGTCTAGACCTGTAAAGCTCTTAGCTACTGCCCCTGCTCGTTAGCAGATGGCACTGTCTTCAGAGTTTCTTTTTCTGTGCTCTTATGCGGATCCGGAGCTCAGCTCCTACCATTTTTAGTTTTGTTACCAAAGATTTCTCAAAGGTGTGCAGGTACATTTCCTCTCAAAATTACAGCTCACAAGTGCCTCAGGCAGATGTCAGGCATGGACCCACACAACATCTGCCTTTGGCTTCTCAGAACCAAACAAGACTCCATATCCAGCAACAAATACTCCCTGATGCTTCCAAAGGTAATCAGGGAACAGGAAGCCAAACATTACATCGCTGAACACTAAAATGAGGGTGGTCCTGCTATAAGTCAAAAAGTAATTAATGGTTTCATACCCATTCACCATCGTTGGATAAGTCAAGGATGAAGTGGAAAGATAAGTCCAAAACGAAAACATAGTAAGTTGAAATAAAAAATAATAATTTCCCAGCTAACCCTAAGAAATGTGCAAAATTTGAATATATTGCTTTTGCGTAAGTACATAAAATTTCAGGAAAATTATGTGATGAAATTATGTGTAATTACTCGAAATTCAAATAAGGCATTTTACTATAAAACTAACACAAACCCAAAAAGTACTGGGAATGACGGCTGCTCAAGTTCCAATAATTCTCGTTGTATCTGCGCTGTAGTTTTATAGTGAATGCAGCATAATTACATGACAAACCATAATGGCATAATTTTGGACATATGTGTAACACGTTTAACATGAAATTCCTTAAATTGTGCAGATTATGCAGCATAATTGAAATGGCATCTTTCCAGCTCCAGTTCCAGGAAGAAACCTCACAGTCACCCAAAAAGGTCGTCCATGATTCTGATCATAGACCTTACAGGGAGTGCAGAATTATTAGGCAAATGAGTATTTTGACCACATCATCCTCTTTATGCATGTTGTCTTACTCCAAGCTGTATAGGCTCGAAAGCCAACTACCAATTAAGCATATTAGGTGATGTGCATCTCTGTAATGAGAAGGGGTGTGGTCTAATGACATCAACACCCTATATCAGGTGTGCATAATTATTAGGCAACTTCCTTTCCTTTGGCAAAATGGGTCAAAAGAAGGACTTGACAGGCTCAGAAAAGTCAAAAATAGTGAGATATCTTGCAGAGGGATGCAGCACTCTTAAAATTGCAAAGCTTCTGAAGCGTGATCATCGAACAATCAAGCGTTTCATTCAAAATAGTCAACAGGGTCGCAAGAAGCGTGTGGAAAAACCAAGGCGCAAAATAACTGCCCATGAACTGAGAAAAGTCAAGCGTGCAGCTGCCACGATGCCACTTGCCACCAGTTTGGCCATATTTCAGAGCTGCAACATCACTGGAGTGCCCAAAAGCACAAGGTGTGCAATACTCAGAGACATGGCCAAGGTAAGAAAGGCTGAAAGACGACCACCACTGAACAAGACACACAAGCTGAAACGTCAAGACTGGGCCAATAAATATCTCAAGACTGATTTTTCTAAGGTTTTATGGACTGATGAAATGAGAGTGAGTCTTGATGGGCCAGATGGATGGGCCCGTGGCTGGATTGGTAAAGGACAGAGAGCTCCAGTCCGACTCAGACGCCAGCAAGGTGGAGGTGGAGTACTGGTTTGGGCTGGTATCATCAAAGATGAGCTTGTGGGGCCTTTTCGGGTTGAGGATGGAGTCAAGCTCAACTCCCAGTCCTACTGCCAGTTCCTGGAAGACACCTTCTTCAAGCAGTGGTACAGGAAGAAGTCTGCATCCTTCAAGAAAAACATGATTTTCATGCAGGACAATGCTCCATCACACGCGTCCAAGTACTCCACAGCGTGGCTGGCAAGAAAGGGTATAAAAGAAGGAAATCTAATGACATGGCCTCCTTGTTCACCTGATCTGAACCCCATTGAGAACCTGTGGTCCATCATCAAATGTGAGATTTACAAGGAGGGAAAACAGTACACCTCTCTGAACAGTGTCTGGGAGGCTGTGGTTGCTGCTGCACGCAATGTTGATGGTGAACAGATCAAAACACTGACAGAATCCATGGATGGCAGGCTTTTGAGTGTCCTTGCAAAGAAAGGTGGCTATATTGGTCACTGATTTGTTTTTGTTATGTTTTTGAATGTCAGAAATGTATATTTGTGAATGTTGAGATGTTATATTGGTTTCACTGGTAATAATAAATAATTGAAATGGGTATATATTTTTTTTTGTTAAGTTGCCTAATAATTATGCACAGTAATAGTCACCTGCACACACAGATATCCCCCTAACATAGCTAAAACTAAAAACAAACTACAAACTACTTCCAAAAATATTCAGCTTTGATATTAATGAGTTTTTTGGGTTCATTGAGAACATGGTTGTTGTTCAATAATAAAATTAATCCTCAAAAATACTACTTGCCTAATAATTCTGCACTCCCTGTAGGTTCTTGAATGCCTTCCTCTTGAGTCAAAATGATGATACCAGCACAGGTCTTTGTAGCCTTAGACTCTGAAAGACTGGATGGAGAACTGGCAGGACATGCCAATCCTGAAGCACCACAGGCATACATTCGCTTTGTGGTGAGGTCAGAACATTTTCATTTTACCCTCTTGCCCATTGGCCTATGGGTGTCCACAAAGATCATGTCAGTGATCGTGGCCCATTTTCAGAGGTAGAGATACATGAATTCCCGTACCATGACTACTGGTTTTGATGATAAGATCACCTCCCAAGTTGCAGATCATACGCAAGGAAACTTATTGTTTTTGTCTAGACTGGGGTTTTCGATTAATCAGCTAAAATCTAATCTTCAGCCTGTTCAGAGGATTCCTTAGTAGGGGCTACCCTGGGCATAATGTCTTCAGAGCCCTCTAGTCCCTGGAACTTTCAGGCTGTCAGCCTGATGTTTTGGGAGTGAGCACTTGTAACAGCCCTGGTACTTATGGAGCCTTTTTGGGCTCTTGGCCCAGGGCACCCTGCTAGTGCTTTGTGCCCACTGGCACATGCAAGCTGTCTAGTGGACCCTGTGCCTTCTGTGGGCTCAACACTGTGGGTCCCTTTCAGACAACATATGCATTTGAGAGGATGTGACCCAGGACCTGGAGTGGTCGATCACAGATGCCCAACTGGCCTACAGTAAACCATTCTCATTGCCCCAGCCAGGGCTTACAATAGTGATGGATATATCATCTCTCAGCGGGGGACGGGTAACCTAAATGTGTGATACTGCAACAAGCGGGGCAGAGTGGGACCCCACATCCTCTGCCTAGAAGCTCTGAAGCTGGGGTGGTGGCTAGAACCTCTTGGGATCACACTGATGATTGGATAACCTGGCAGGTTTTGTGAACACCAGACTGAATTAAATCAGCAGACATCATCTTGCTGATTACAAGTGGCATCCACATCCAGAGGTGGCAAAGGGAGTACACAGCAATAGGAAGTGTTGTGGAATTTCCATACTTGGTCTGTTCTGAGAAGGTGGGGAGAAATGTAATGTGGCAGGTGGAAGGGAAGACAGCTGAGTGGTTGACTTAGTAGCAGTAAGCTGTGCCTGGAACCTCTGTAGGGCTTGAGGTACAAATAAACAACTTTGAGAAATGGATGAAAGTGTTCTTGTTATCATAAGTTATCACAACAAATTGGCGATGAGGATGGCATGATTGCTTCCTAGCAACAGTGTATGGTGATAATTTACAAAGGATAAAGTCGGAGTTATGGAACACTGAGTTGGTCATTCCGGGTTTGGTAGTTATCACCGAAGACCGCCGTGCAAGCAGCCGTCAAAACACCGCAGGTGATGGTGGAGTGAAGACCGCCGTATTACGAGTCACCCACACAACACAGCCCAAAATACACCCCAAAAATGACACAGTCTGTCGAAGCGACGGTGTGAAGGAGGCAACTGCACCACGAACACCGCCACACAGAGAATATCCCGTCCGACAAATAACAATTCACAAATCAGCACTTCGGACCCAACACAGCAGAAATCCATTGGCGGTCAGAACTGCAGCGGGGAAAAAAGGCACCACCACTAGAACACTGCACCACATTGGACTATACCATTACCCAACACCTGAGACACATACACACACCTGTCCACAGCACTACAAAACACCCCCCCACATACCCAGAACCCTTTGCAATCAGAAACTCTGACAGAGCAAGGCAAGAGCGCACTGAAAGGAGGCACTGCACCTAGATACCACCTGCACCATCACACTGATCATGCATCACACAACACACCACTGCACACAAACACCACAGAGCACACACACATACTATTACACAAACTCACATCAACAAACAGCACATCCAGAATCCCTTCACAACAAACACCCCCACTCACAACACAACCACCATGGCTCCACCAAAAAACACTCGATTCACAGAAGAAGAGCTCAGGGTAATGATTGAGGAAATCCTCAGAGAGGTACCTGCCACTGTTTGGAGCACAGGTCCAGCAGACATCCATAGCCCGAAGAACGACTAATAGCAGAGGATAGTCATCAGGGTGAATGCAGTGGGGAACCGTCCACGCACAAGGGAGGACATTAGGAAGAGGTGGAACAACCTTAGGGGAAAGGTACGGGCCATGGGTTCCAGGCATCAAATCGCTGTAATGAGGACAGTTGGTGGGCCCCACCAGACCCCCCAGAAACATCACCGTGGGAGGAGAAGGTCCTGACCATACTACATCCAGAAGGGCTGACGGGAATACCTACTGAAATGGACACTGGAAAGTCTACTGTACTCCCCAGCCAACATGTCTCCGTGCATAGCATGTACCCCCACCACCCTCTCACTCCCTGTCACACCACCCTAACGTACACAGACCCACCATGGACCCAATACCCACCCTTGCATGCCACAGCACCCTACTGACACCATTCCCTTACAGGCCCACCTAGTGCATGGATACCCCACACTGGAGCAAGTACCACATCTACCACAATGCAACACTCCCTACCCTTGCATGACTGCTACATCCACATCACATCACTGCAATTGCACCTTAAACCATGGCACTCCCCATCACCAATAAGTATTAGGAATGCACATCAGTACATGGCAATGACAGTAGCAAGGCAAACATGAACTATTCTCCAAAATAGGCCCATTGTAACATTCCACTGCTGGGAACACAGAAGTGGATTGTTAACTGTCAACGCCATTACTGCCCTGCAAATCTAGTCAATGATGGCATACAACCATGTGTGTCACTGCTACAATCCCTCTCATTACACAGGTCTCCCAAGTACTGCCACACAGAAGAGGAGCCCAGTGACAGAAAGCCCAGGCCTAGAAGCAGAACCAATAGGGGAGGGCTCCCCTAGAAGTATGGACATGGACAACAAACCTGTCCCATCAGGCATGAGTGGTCAGTCCACCACCACCAGCAACACCATGCCCACAACTGAAACCACCTCCCCTGTGGCAGCGAATGTACAGCAGAGCCCACCTTCCCATACCTGTGTCCCAAGGTCACATCAAACAACACTGTGCCCCACAGGACAGGGGCAGGAGTCAACGGTGCAAACCCAAGACAATGACGGTGCTGGTGTCAGAGGGAGGGGACACACTGCACCAGGGGCACAGACACAGGAGGCAAGGGTGAGTGGGAGGGCAATCATGGGCCAAGGGACAAGGCTGGTGCAGGACATGACTGGCCAGGACGCTGTCTCCAGAGTCCTGGGAGCCTACCAGCAAACCCAGGACAAGATGGGCCAGATACACACCACCTTGCAGGACATGCAAAGGCTGCAGGAGGATACCACCAGGAGGCCATGCAGCAGTGGTAGGCACTCAATGCCACCATGGTCTCCATATTAGGGGAGTTCAAGGAATTGAACAACATCCTGCAGACACCCTCAACCCAACAGCAGGCCACAACCAGTAGTCAGGAAACACCACTGGCAACAACATCAGCACCTGCTACTGGAATTGAGGCACATCAGGAGGACCCACAGGCCACCAGCACCCCTACCCCTGCAGTTGAGGGATTCCCCCCGCAAAAGAGGCTGCCAATCCAGACATCCTGCAGGACCTCAGGCCAAGACCAATCCACCCACCAGGAAGTGATCCTTCTTCTGAACTGTCACCCTTGTGTACCACTGTTGCACCGTGTTGGCTGTCCAATACCAAGTACACAGCATACCGGGCACATGGATACAGGACCTGTGAGACAAACAGCTGTACCACCCACTCTGATCAGCACCCACAACAATACCCCACTCCTCTGGACTGTGACATCATACACTCAATAAACACAAATTCACACAAGTCATGGTGGACGTTTCTTCATTGTATGTAGTGGCAATCCTGTTTCCAAGCAGCAAATATATACACATGTCTGCACCACAACAATGTTGAAGTGACAGATGTAGTGGGACACCAAGGCAGGTGTGTAAGGAAATCCAAATTTTAATGATTTCCTGTGTCAATGATGGAAACAGAGAATACAGAAATCAGCTTGCAGACAGAGATGTGACCTGAAGAGGGAAAATTAAATGGAATCAGGCCCAAAGTTGTAAGGCATGTAAACAATACATACATCCACCCCATTTGAACACATACACAGGATGACAGGCCCGGCAGCTATGATACCACATATGTAAGGGTCTGCATAGACAGTCACACACGTGTGGGACAGGAACGACGTAACATAGGTAACATCCTCTATTGTACACCTCCCTGAATGGTCAGGAACTGGTACTTGCCACACAGCAGCTGTCAATGCAGCATGACATGCCTACACAGCAGGACAAGACTGATAATTCCCCCTAACATATCCCCAAACAGGTAGACTGAGGACCCTAAACCTTTGGTACAACAATAAGGCTGTACCGCAATGGCACTAGCATTCCACATATGTACTTAGCAACAGTGCATTACCACTACCCCTCATGGTAAGTTTACTATCCTTCAAGGTTGGAAACCAAGATGAAAGGCTGTAGTCCCCACACACACCTTGATGCATGCAAATACTGGCTAGTGACTGGCTTCAGCAATATATCTTCCATGGGCAGATGGCATAC
Organism: Pleurodeles waltl; assembly: GCF_031143425.1. Taxonomy (NCBI): domain Eukaryota; kingdom Metazoa; phylum Chordata; class Amphibia; order Caudata; family Salamandridae; genus Pleurodeles; species Pleurodeles waltl. The sequence continues at coordinate 406,564,985 of NC_090440.1, forward strand.
AATTCACACATACCCGTACATCATTGAAAGTAGTGATGAATCAGGTCAGTCCTGTTGTCGTGTGCCTCATCCTCGTCTGCCTCCCGCTCAGCATCAGAGTCACCGGCCCCAAACACTGCTCCAGCATCAATGCCCCCCTCCTCCAACAGTGGGATGTGCCTTCTGAGGGCCAGATTATGGAGCATGCAGCATGCAACAATGATCTTGCAGACTTTCCCTGGTCGGTATTGTAGGGCACCACCAGACACATGAAGGCAACAAAATCTAGCTTTCAAGAGACCGAAAGTCCGCTCAATCACTCGTCTCGTCTCGCCATGTGCCTCATTGTACCTGTTCTCCCCTCCTGTAGTTGGATGTCTCAAAGGTGTCTGGAGCCAGGGCAGGTTGGGGTATCTGGAGTCACCTGTGTTGAAAAGAGAACATGACCATAGGTAACAATGCTAGGCAGAGGGCTGACTGTGTTATGAGGGGTACGAACTTCTGACATGGAGGGCAGTACACATACCTATGAGCCAGGCCCTTTCTCCCTGTAGCTGTGACATCATTGCAGGGACACTGCTGTTCCTCAGGACGTAAGAATCATGTACTGATCCTGGGAATTTTGTGTTCACTTGTGTTATGTACTCGTCTGCAAGACACATCATTTGGACATTGAGCAAATATTTACTCTTCCTGTTTCTGTAGACCTATTCATTGGTCCTCGGAGGTACCAAGGCAATGTGAGTCCCATCAATGACCCCAATTACATGTGGGACAATTGATATGTTGTAGAATGCTGCTTTTACAGTGGGCAATTCTTGACGTTGTGGGAACCTAATGTACCTGTGCACATGCTTGAGTAGGGCATCCAGCACATCCTGCAACACCTTACTGAACTTGGGCTGTGAAAACCCAGCTGCCAGTCTCACTGTAACCTGAAAAAAGACACTCACCAGAAAAAGCAGGACTGACAGCATCTGGACTGTTGGAGGAATGGCACGGGGATTTCTCAAACCCGACAGGAGGTCTGGCTTCAACTGAGCGAACAATTCCCTGATGCACAAATGGTTCAGTTGATAGGTCAGGATGATGTGGCGCTCTTCCATGGTATCAAGATCGACAAGTGGCTGGTAAACTGGGGCATTCCTCATCACTACAATGTGGCGATATCTGTGCGGGGACACAAACAACAATCTGGGAACCACTCACAATGTAGGGCACCAAGTATGACATACGACAGTCATGAAGAGTAAATAGCGCAAGTTGGTTGTCATGTTGTGGGAAGACACATTACTCCACACAGCATTCCTAAGCAGACGATGGCACATGATCACTGTGGCAGTGGACGTATACAGGACATGTACACATACACCTTTCATGTGTTCAACTATACTGATCAAACATGGTGATAACTGTAGTGACAAATTTGGTGTTGTCACAAGTCACTCACTACGTGTCATTATCCACAATGTGTCACCTGATGCATCTATTTGTGACGACATGCAGGTAATTATGCAGTGTGCACCCAGGACAGTAATGTCACAGACTAATATGGCATCCGCCTGTTCGGCATGCATTGTACAGCTGGAAGTGACCTCGTTCTGCCGGCGGAAGTTGTCATGGTGGAAGGCGGTCTAAACCGGCGTGCAACCCCCCACTGGTTTACATTGACGTCTCTGGGAGACTGGGACCAATGACGATCACTGCCAGCGGTCGTAACTGCCATTTTGTATGGGTCACTTGACTCCTGGCTTTCTGGCAAGACAGACCCCCACTTTGTGTGCTGCTGTGTCCTGTAATTTGGAGCAACGATGGTACGCACTGCAGGGGATAGGGCCCCAGCCTTCACTACGGAGGAACTGGAGAAACTGGTGGAAGGGGTTCTACCACTGTATGAGCGGTTGTAGGGTGCTCCAGGGCAACAGGTCCATACAATGTACTTTGTCCCACTTGTCAGGCAGTGTTTGACGATATATGTGTGTGCACACTGACATGTCATGACTGATCAGGTGTTTAGCATGCACAGGATATGTGTGGAATACTGGCATTGTGCATGGTCCCTGTTCTTGTGTGTCGCCAAAGGTTACTGCTGTATTGTTGTAATTAACATCATGCCCTCTCTTTTCTGAATGCTTTCCATGCAGTTCAGCATCCACCAGAAAAAAAGGGTTATGGAGAACCATTGCCAAGGAAGTGCGGACCCTGGGGGTCCATAGCCGGCAGAGCACCCACTACAGGAAGCGGTGGGAGGACCTAAGGCGATGGGCCCGGAAGACGGCGGAGGCCCAGCTGGGTATGGCCTCCCAACGTGGGAGGGGTGCCCGTCGGATCCTGACCCCTCTAATGGCCTGCATACTGGCAGTGGTGTACCCAGAGTTGGATGGACGCTTGAAGGGAGCATAGCAGCTACATGGGGGTAAGTGTTGACTGTCAGGTGACTACTGCATGGTTGTGTACTGTGACCCTCACTGGATTAGGAATTGATGTGGTCAGATGTGATTTAGGGAATGCACAGTCATGGTTGTCACACCCATCATGTAGGAGTGTGTGACGTTAGCTATGTTGAGCCATGCAGGAAAAGAAGTGGTGGTACTGTGACACACGTTCACCTGTAGGTATGGGTCACTCATCTATGCAATGATGTCACTGGCTGCATCCTCCAACTCTGCGTGTACTGTTGCAGTACAAGGTGGTTATTTAGGCACTGTATATGGGTAATGACAGGCATGTTACATGAACATTGCAATTGTTTGACTTGCTACATCAATGGACCTCTGTAGCACATGTACTCCACACATTCCTGTCAGTTAGTTAGTGTTCCCAGTCCCTCTGTGCTCAGATTTGTATCATCCACTAATGGATGACATGTGGATGGGTATGGTCCTGGGCTGTTTTGTTGGATAAGTAATTCATGCAGTTGATAGCCATGTAGTGGTTTTCATTCAGGTGTTTTGGCTGCAGGGATGAGGTGAGTTTGGGTATCGCTTGCATGACCCAATATTAAATGATTGGTAAATGGTATCTTGTTTCCCCAGCACAGGCTGTAATCTGCATTGTTTGTTTGTGAAGTGGATGTGTGGGTTAACATCCTTTCCTCCCTTTTTGTTCCCCCGCCCTCCTTCTCTCTCTCCATCTCTGTCTATGCGTGCATTAGCATCATCTGGTGAAGGAGGAAGGGCACCAGTGAGTGGAGATGCAGCAGCCCCAGGACCCAGAAGGCGGACACCAGTGAAGCTGAGGGGACCAGTAGGACGGAGGGCGAGGGGAACACCCCGGGGGAGACTGGAGCTACCAACACATCTGATTCAGATTCCTCCTCTGATGGCGGCTACCTGGTGGTGGTGGAGCCATGGTAAACAATACATACATCCACCCCATTTGAACACATACACAGGATGACAGGCCCGGCAGCTATGATACCACATATGTAAGGGTCTGCATAGACAGTCACACACGTGTGGGACAGGAACGACGTAACATAGGTAACATCCTCTATTGTACACCTCCATGAGTGGTCAGGAACTGGTACTTGCCACACAGCAGCTGGCAATGCAGCATGACATGCCTACACAGCAGGACAAGACTGATAATTCCCCCTAACATATCCCCAAACAGGTAGACTGAGGACCCTAAACCTTTGGTACAACAATAAGGCTGTACCGCAATGGCACTAGCATTCCACATATGTACTTAGCAACAGTGCATTAACACTACCCCTCATGGTACGTTTACTATCCTTCAAGGTTGGAAACCAAGATGAAAGGCTGTAGTCCCCACACACACCTTGATGCATGCAAATACTGGCTAGTGACTGGCTTCAGCAATATATCTTCCATGGGCAGATGGCATACAATTCACACATACCCGTACATCATTGAAAGTAGTGATGAATCAGGTCAGTCCTGTTGTCGTGTGCCTCATCTTCGTCTGCCTCCCGCTCAGCATCAGAGTCACCGGCCCCAAACACTGCTCCAGCATCAATGTCCCCCTCCTCCAACAGTGGGATGTGCCTTCTGAGGGCCAGATTATGGAGCATGCAGCATGCAACAATGATCTTGCAGACTTTCCCTGGTCGGTATTGTAGGGCACCACCAGACACATGAAGGCAACAAAATCTAGCTTTCAAGAGACCGAAAGTCCGCTCAATCACTCGTCTCGTCTCGCCATGTGCCTCATTGTACCTGTTCTCCCCTCCTGTAGTTGGATGTCTCAAAGGTGTCTGGAGCCAGGGCAGGTTGGGGTATCTGGAGTCACCTGTGTTGAAAAGAGAACATGACCATAGGTAACAATGCTAGGCAGAGGGCTGACTGTGTTATGAGGGGTACGAACTTCTGACATGGAGGGCAGTACACATACCTATGAGCCAGGCCCTTTCTCCCTGTAGCTGTGACATCATTGCAGGGACACTGCTGTTCCTCAGGACGTAAGAATCATGTACTGATCCTGGGAATTTTGTGTTCACTTGTGTTATGTACTCGTCTGCAAGACACATCATTTGGACATTGAGCAAATATTTACTCTTCCTGTTTCTGTAGACCTGTTCATTGGTCCTCGGAGGTACCAAGGCAATGTGAGTCCCATCAATGACCCCAATTACATGTGGGACAATTGATATATTGTAGAATGCTGCTTTTACAGTGGGCAATTCTTGACGTTGTGGGAACCTAATGTACCTGTGCACATGCTTGAGTAGGGCATCCAGCACATCCTGCAACACCTTACTGAACTTGGGCTGTGAAAACCCAGCTGCCAGTCTCACTGTAACCTGAAAAAAGACACTCACCAGAAAAAGCAGGACTGACAGCATCTGGACTGTTGGAGGAATGGCACGGGGATTTCTCAAACCCGACAGGAGGTCTGGCTTCAACTGAGCGAACAATTCCCTGATGCACAAATGGTTCAGTTGATAGGTCAGGATGATGTGGCGCTCTTCCATGGTATCAAGATCGACAAGTGGCTGGTAAACTGGGGCATTCCTCATCACTACAATGTGGCGATATCTGTGCGGGGACACAAACAACAATCTGGGAACCACTCACAATGTAGGGCACCAAGTATGACATACGACAGTCATGAAGAGTAAATAGCGCAAGTTGGTTGTCATGTTGTGGGAAGACACATTACTCCACACAGCATTCCTAACCAGACGATGGCACATGATCACCGTGGCAGTGGACGTATACAGGACATGTACACGTACACCTTTCATGTGTTCAACTATACTGATCAAACATGGTGATAACTGTAGAGACAAATTTGGTGTTGTCACAAGTCACTCACTACGTGTCATTATCCACAATGTGTCACCTGATGTATCTATTTGTGACGACATGCAGGTAATTATGCAGTGTGCACCCAGGACAGTAATGTCACAGACTAATATGGCATCCGCCTGTTCGGCATGCATTGTACAGCCGGAAGTGACCTCGTTCTGCCGGCGGAAGTTGTCATGGTGGAAGGCGGTCTAAACCGGCGTGCAACCCCCCACTGGTTTACATTGACGTCTCTGGGAGACTGAGACCAATGACGATCACCGCCAGCGGTCGTAACCGCCATTTTGTATGGTTCACTTGACTCCTGGCTTTCTGGCAAGACAGACCCCCACTTTGTGTGCTGCTGTGTCCTGTAATTTGGAGCAACGATGGTACGCACTGCAGGGGATAGGGCCCCAGCCTTCACTACGGAGGAACTGGAGAAACTGGTGGAAGGGGTTCTACCACTGTATGAGCGGTTGTAGGGTGCTCCAGGGCAACAGGTCCATACAATGTACTTTGTCCCACTTGTCAGGCAGTGTTTGACGATATATGTGTGTGCACACTGACATGTCATGACTGATCAGGTGTTTAGCATGCACAGGATATGTGTGGAATACTGGCATTGTGCATGGTCCCTGTTCTTGTGTGTCGCCAAAGGTTACTGCTGTATTGTTGTAATTAACATCATGCCCTCTCTTTTCTGAATGTTTTCCATGCAGTTCAGCATCCACCAGAAAAAAAGGGTTATGGAGAACCATTGCCAAGGAAGTGCGGACCCTGGGGGTCCATAGCCGGCAGAGCACCCACTACAGGAAGCGGTGGGAGGACCTGAGGCGATGGGCCCGGAAGACCGCGGAGGCTAAGCTGGGTATGGCCTCCCAACGTGGGAGGGGTGCCCGTCGGATCCTGACCCCTCTAATGGCCTGCATACTGGCAGTGGCGTACCCAGAGTTGGATGGACGCTTGAAGGGAGCATAGCAGCTACATGGGGGTAAGTGTTGACTGTCAGGTGACTACTGCATGGTTGTGTACTGTGACCCTCACTGGATTAGGAATTGATGTGGTCAGATGTGATTTAGGGAATGCACAGTCATGGTTGTCACACCCATCATGTAGGAGTGTGTGACGTTAGCTATGTTGAGCCATGCAGGAAAAGAAGTGGTGGTACTGTGACACACGTTCACCTGTAGGTATGGGTCACTCATCTATGCAATGATGTCACTGGCTGCATCCTCCAACTCTGCGTGTACTGTTGCAGTACAAGGTGGTTATTTAGGCACTGTATATGGGTAATGACAGGCATGTTACATGAACATTGCAATTGTTTGACTTGCTACATCAATGGACCTCTGTAGCACATGTACTCCACACATTCCTGTCAGTTAGTTAGTGTTCCCAGTCCCTCTGTGCTCAGATTTGTATCATCCACTAATGGATGACATGTGGATGGGTATGGTCCTGGGCTGTTTTGTTGGATAAGTCATTCATGCAGTTGATAGCCATGTAGTGGTCTTCATTCAGGTGTTTTGGCTGCAGGGATGAGGTGAGTTTGGGTATCGCTTGCATGACCCAATATTAAATGATTGGTAAATGGTATCTTGTTTCCCCAGCACGGGCTGTAATCTGCATTGTTTGTTTGTGAAGTGGATGTGTGGGTTAACATCCTTTCCTCCCTTTTTGTTCCCCCGCCCTCCTTCTCTCTCTCCATCTCTGTCTATGTGTGCATTAGCATCATCTGGTGAAGGAGGAAGGGCACCAGTGAGTGGAGATGCAGCAGCCCCAGGACCCAGAAGGCGGACACCAGTGAAGCTGAGGTGACCAGTAGGACGGAGGGCGAGGGGAACACCCCGGGGGAGACTGGAGCTACCAACACATCTGATTCAGATTCCTCCTCTGATGGCGGCTACCTGGTGGTGGTGGAGCCATCTGGGATCATCACAGCACCATCCTTGTCCACCACCACCCTAACCAGCACCGCCCTCCTTGCAGCACTCCACCCAGTTGACCTTGCCCGCTCACCCAGGAGGGTGGGCGTCTCCTATGCGGCAGGCACCGCTGCCCCAGTCAGCCCTGCTGCCCTCAACCAGGAGGCTATTCGAGCTCCTGAGGTCCATCTCTCTGGGGCAGACAACAATCGTGAATGCCATCCAGGGACTGGCATCCCAGATGCAGCAGTCCAATGCCTTCCTGGAAGGCACTCATGGTGCCTTGTCTGGTCTACAGAGATCGCTTCAGGATCGCTTCAGGATCAGGACCTCCTTCATCTTCTGACCCTCCTCCAGCTACCTGTTCCCAATCCACAACCTCTCTCCCTATACCTGTCCAAAGCACACATACATACTAGCATACACCCCCTACAACAGACAAGGGGGGTAATTACAACACTGGCGGTCCAAGACCGCCAGGGCTGTTTGTGACGGAAGCACCGCCAACAGGCTGGCGGTGCATTCCGGGTCATTACGTCTGTAGCGGAAGCGCCACGGTCACACCGCCGGGGACAGTGGTTTTCCGCCACAATGGCCCCGGCAGTTCTAATCCGCCAGGGCAGCCCAGGGGATTATGAGTCCCCCTACCGCCAGCCTTTTCCTGGTGGTTTGAACCGCCAGGAAAAGGCTGGCGGTACGGGGAGTCGCGGGGCCCCCTGACAGGGCCCCGTGCAGCTTTTCACTGTCTGCTATGCAGACAGTGAAAAGCACGACGGGTGCAATGCACCCGTCACACGGCCGCAACACCGTCGGCTCCATTTGGAGCCGGCTCCTGTGTTGCGGCCGAGATCCCTGCTGGGCCGGCGGGGATCTCAAAATGACCGCGGCGGGAGTGTGGCTGCATTGGCGGCTGCCCGGCGGTCAGGTCTTGGCGGGCGGCTTCAGCCGCCCGCCAAGGTCATAATGAGGGCCAAGGTGTGCAAAGACAGTCATAGGCATCACAAACGTTCCCACAGGCATGCACACACACAACACACATCTGCAGACATGACAACAGACACTCCCCCACCACCTCCTCCCTTGCAGTCACATCTCCACTCACACCAGCCAGCACTGCATCATCACACGCTGGTCTACTACCATTCCTGTCATACCCTCAATGACCATAACAGCAGACTCACAGACACACACCACATCCGCACTCACCACAACTACCATCTCAGCCACCTGCAGCACATCCACCTCACTTGCTCACACCACCGCAACATTCACTCACACTTCTCCCATTCCCTCTCCCTGCGTCTCTATCACCCTCCTGCCAATGAATGCTCATGCACACACTCACCCACCCAACATTTAGCCACCACACACATACAGACATTGCACACACCAGCATCCACGTACAGCACACCAACACGTCAGATGAGCACTCCCTCTACCTCCACTCCCAACCCTCAATCATGTGACCGCCTATGTACCTAAGAATGTTTTCCTTTCTGCCCTTGATCTCTTCCCTACTCCTCTCCCACCCCATTTTCCACGTTAACGCCGTGTCCCCCTGCCCCTCTCAGGCCCTTCCACCTCACATTCCTAGGGTGCCCCCACTGGTGTTTCTCCTGCTTCTCCACCCTGCAAGAAATCCACCCCTTCTGGTGCCAAAGTCACCCCTCCTAAGCCCAAACCAAAACGTGCCCCTTCCACATCCAAGCCTCCCCCACCATCCCCACACCCCTGAGGTGCCTGCCTGTCCCATTGATACCCCTACGACGTGGAGGCCTCTTTTCTGTCTGGAGTCAAGTTGGGCCCATGATTCATGGACAATGTGTCCTGCATTTCTGGACCTTGGACTTGCCATTGGCACATTTTGTATATAGTTTTCTAATTCTTTTGTTGTTGAATACAACTGACCGCATTGCTGTGAATGTCAAGTTGAGATGCTTGCCCTGGTTTTCTTCTACATGGTGGTGTGACATCTGTGTGCAAAGGTGTGTGATGTCTGTGTATGGATTGTGTCTGTGTTGTTGCATGCGCTGGGTAGATGGTTTGGGCCATGGGGATGTTGTGATGGGTGTGACTGCTTTCTTGTGTGATTGTATGGAGTGTTGTGTGAGTCCGTGCGTATGGTGCTGCATGTGTGGTTTTCCCTTGATTGTTGGTTGTAAGTGTTGTGTCACCTGTATCATTGTTTGGATGTGTGTTCACGGCTATTGATTGTGTGTCATTGCTACATAGATTTCATGGTGTGTGTGTATGTGTGGTGTCAGACGACGTGCCTGTCTGTGCCTGCGTTGAGGTGTTTGTGGTCTAGTTGTCAATGTGTGGTTATGGGGTGTGTTGGTGGTGTTGTTGTGCGTTGTGCTGTACGTTTGGCACGTATCAGCTTGGCTTTGTGTGTGTATTGGGTACTTGCCATTGACGTATATTGTGTGTGTCTGTGTGTGGCCTTAGCTGTCTGTGTGAGGAATGTGTGTTATGTGTGGGATTGTATCGCTGCCATTTCCTCCCCTCTATGCTAGGCGTACTTACGGTTGTCATCTTCGTCGTTGTCGGTGGCCCTGAAGGAATATGGAGAGATAGAACGCTGGGAAGACTAGCAGTTTGTCTGCCATAGCGGCAGCAGAGGCTTCTCTGTGCCTGGAGGTGGGTGTCTCCTTTTGTACTTTCTGTTTCCGCCATGGTTTTCGTGGCAGCCAGCCCACAACGTATATCCTGGTGGTGTGGTGATTCGGAATATGGCGGGCGGGACATTGGCTTCCGCCTGCATGAAGTTGGCTTCCGCCACGGTGCTGACGGTGAGTTGTCTGTGTTGCATTGGTTTCACCGACTTACTCGTTAAAATGGCGGTCTGCAGCGCCAGCGCGGCGGTTCAGGTACCGCCAAACTCGGAATGACCCCCTGAGTTGGAACTAGGGCCATCTTGGTATTGAGAACACGAGGTGCATGGTTAGGTAATCCTATTGGTGGCCTGGTATTGATACAGAAATTGAAAGTGTGGTCAGAGAATCTGTGAAGTGCGTTAATTCTGATAAATCGCTGGTCAAACTTCAACCTCCATTGCATCTTTAGAGTTGGCACAAATGCCATGGGAAAGAATTTGAGTTGATGATTTTGGTCCTGTTCACGGTAGGCATGTTTTACCCAGGTTTGCATTTGTAGCCACTGATCACTTTTCTATGTGGCTGGAAGTTAAAAGTAAAGCGGATGCCAAACGTGTGGTGGAGTTTGTAGAAGAGCCCTTTCACAGTGAGGGGTTTCCCAAGTGTATCATAAATCACAATGGTTGACAGTTTGTGCCGAATGTTTAATGGAATTATTGTTAGGACTTTTATAGTGCATAGTAATTCTTCTCTTTATCATCCCAAGAGCAACGTTAAAGTTGAATGTTTTAACTGAGTGATTAAGGGCTCAATTGTCCTCCCTTCCACCCACCATATTCCGTTTCTCCCCACATTTTCAGAAGAGACCCAGGACAGAAATTACACAACACAGCAGGTCTTCCCGCTAAAAAAGAAAAAAAAAAAAAAAACTACCTTACAATACAAAATATTAAATTGATAGTCTACTAACTAAATACAAAAAGCATAAAGGAAGCATTTGCAATATATATATATATATATATACATATATATATATATACATATAGCAAACTTACAAACGTATACTTCACTTATCTATATCGACTTGAGAGTAAGCTGTGCCTGGAACCAATACATGCAGGGCTTGAGTTACTAGTAAAGGACTTCAAGAAAAGGTGAAAGTGTTCTTGTTATTGTATGTTAACACAACAGGAAGCAGCTTCTGCAGTACTGTTCACGTTCTCCGAGACTGCTCAATGCCTAGCTTTTTGCGCTGTGGTGTTTCCTCCTTGAGGAAATGCATTCCACTGTTGGTGGGACCTTGGCTTCCTTTAAGCATTTCTTCATCTGTCACTGCACTGATCCCATGGGTCCTTAAGAAAGTCAAGCAGGACAAGGTTAAGGCTCATTCTGATGAACGCAGACTGGGCTCAGAGGGTCTGGTTTCACAGCTCCTAAATCTCAGCACATGCCCACCATTTTGACCGCCTCGTTGGAAGGATCTACTGTTGGCCAGCAGGACAAAATCCTACAACCAAACATGCACAGTCTCCACCTCCACGCAGGAAGATTTAGCAGAATCCACTGAAAGGTTTTAAGCTAACATTGGAGGTGGTAGATGTCAGTTTGCCTGCGTGATAACTATAGGTCACACATGCTGTCGGCATTCTCAGTTTATCGATCATGCCCTGTTGCACTACCTGCCGGTGTGTAGTTGTCACTACAATGAGTTTTCATGATCTAGTCTGGTATCTGTGAAGGTTCACAAGGTCAGAAATCACAAGGTATGGAATATGTGGTTAGTATTTACCAGAAACAGCACTACCAAAGCTAAGTAACTTGTTTTTGCCATTCTAGCTGAAATCACAGATACAGGATCAGGGGAAATTCTACTGCATCAACAATGGCTAATTTATTCCATGCATCTATTATGCACATTACAAAGACACAGTGCTCAAGACACATTCATCAAATTAAACCGCTCAGGCTGACTCAACTAAACTGCCAACAAGAAATGATAGATGGAGATATGAGGGAATGCCCAGAAAGCCACCTTACAATTTGGGTTGGATTGCATAGGATTCAAAGGTCACTGTTCTGACCAAGAAATTACAGAGTGCAGGTATCTTTCGATCTATGTTTCCCGATGTGCTAGATAATCTCCAACAGCTGTACCTCTTGTTCAAATTTACACAATAGTTCAGAGTCCTGGATGCCTCTGGCATGGCCTCAGAGCACATCTTTGTCGTGAAGTTTCATCTTCTATAACGGAAGCCTTCATTCTGCAAGACTGAACACCACATTATCAATCATGGCCTGTGGTTACCAAGAAGAAAGCAACAGCAGATTATGGCCCTCATTACAACCCTGGCGGTAAGTCCCACCTACCGCCGTGCAGAAGATTGCCAACATACTGCTGCCACGCGGAATTCCGCTACAGGTATTACGACCCACAGCTCGGAATCCGCCACAATACAGACACCCACACAAGTCCGTCACACCAAAGGTCAGTGATAAACTGGCGATAACAAAACCGACACCGTCACGGCAACAAGAATACGCCCACACTATCACGACCCACGTATCAACGCGGCGGTCTTTCAACTGCGGTAAACCATTGGCTGTACACACCGCTGCGCTCAAAATACACACACACTTACAAAACACAACCACATTTGACAATTCAAAATGCACACACCTGATACACATACACACACCACTCCCACACACCAATCCAATATAAAACACACACGCACATTACCCACAAACCCTTACTACCAGAAATTTGTAAGCAGGCCAGAGAGAGACAATACCAAAAACAACACCAGCATCCACAGACACACAACACCATCACTTACACAACATCCACGCACCTCAAACAACACACACCAACACATCCTCTCACACATCACACCAGACACCACCTCACACATCACCCACACCACATCATGGCACCTCAAAGACACCCCAGGTTCTCTGAGGAGGAGCTCAGGGACATGGTGGAGGAAATCATCCGGGTAGAGCCACAGCTATTCGGATCAAAGGTGCAGCAGACATCCATTGCAAGCAAGATGGAGCTATGGCGAAGAATTGTTGACAGGGTAAACGCAGTGGGACAGCATCCAAGAACACAGGATGACATCAGGAAGAGGTGGAACGACCTACGGGGGAAGGTGCGTTCCGTGGTCTCAAAACACCAGATTGCTGTACAGAAGACTAGCGGTGGACCCCCACCTCCTCCCCCACAACTAACAACATGGGAGAAGCAAGTCTTGGAAATACTGCATCCTGAGGGCCTCGCAGGAGTAGCAGGAGGACTGGACTCTGGTAAGGAAAATCTTTACTACCTTATTCCCTCTACCCCACCTGCATGCCATCACATACCCCCACCCTTACCCTCACACCCATCACCCCAACAACCCACAGATACCCCACCAACACAACCCACACATCCCAAAACCAAGCCCTGCATGTAACACCAATGCATGGACACCCACCACCAAAGCATGTCCAGTACAGAGACTCACTCATGCCCAAAATCACCAATCACACAAGGACCAAGCCAATAATGCAAGCACTGGAGTATAGGGTCACTCACCCATTGCACACAATGGCACACACAGATACAATAACTATGCATTTACACCCCACCAGGACCCCTACCCAACGTCAGCGGACAGGAGGTGCCAGACATATCCAGTCCCCCCACAGAAGAGGCCCACAGTGATGACAGCAGCTCTGCACGCCTGGATCAAGAATACCAGCCCGGCCTATCTGGGACCTCGGGACAGTCGGTTCCCCTACCACTGTCACAAGCCACCACAGACCCTCCCCCTAAGGAAACACCAGCACAGCACCCACCCAGCGGGCCCATCCCTCTGTCCCCAGGACACGTCAATCAGCAGTGTGTCCACCACTACAGGGAACCTAGGCAAACCCACTAACACAGGACGATCAGGGACCTGGGGGCAGTGGCAGTGGGCACACATACAGGGGACAAAGGCACAGGATAACATGGAAACTGGGAGGACTGCTGTGTGACGGGGGACAGGCCCAGGGAACCGACACTCCACGAGGCACTCTCCAATCATGGGAGCGTACTATCATTCCCAGGAGACCATGGCAACGGTACTGGCCAAGTTTCAGGAGACCCAGCGGCTGCAGAAGGAACACTACCTTGGGATCAGGGAGGACTTGAAGTCCATTAACACCACCCTGGTCACCATTGCAGGGGTGCTGGCAGACCTTCTCAACACCAGGAGGGACACAGTGGCACAACAAGGGGCCCCTGACACTAGCCTGGATGATGAACAGCCCTCCACCTCCGCCGGCGCTAGTGGACAGGAGGCACTGCCACAGGAACAACAGGACACCAGCACCCCACCCCTTGCAGATGGAGAACCACCCCGCAAATGGTCTCTGAGTTCCAGGAACAAGACAGAGAACATTGCCAAGACCCCTGCCAGGAAAGGAGACCCCCCTGAATGTCACCCTTCTATCCCACTATGTCACCCTGTCCATCCTTAAACTACCATTGCTCCACTTCCTATGCCCCGTTGGACAATGCACCTGTGAAACAAATAGACTGGACTCTGCCATGGACAATCCTCCACCATCACCCCAGCCCATTTTACAACCCACCTCCACTTATTTGCACAGGAATAAACACACTTCAATCACAAAACAATCTGGAGTCAGTCTGTGCTTTCACAAATGTGTAATTGCAACAACTATGGAATAGAGCAATGTCAATGTACTTGTTCACATACCAATGTAACACAGCTGTAGACCAGGAGTAAACAGAGCAGAGGGCACAAAGTAGGACCCAGATCTGTGAAATGGAAAGTCAAAGTGACAAGTCAGGGTCCATACACTGGGTGAAAATGATAGACTTATGCTAGCTCAAAAACAGTATGGGATGTGGGAAGCAGTTACATCTTCTTACCTGTGTCTCACTGGAAGTATTGCATGATGATATTGTTTTGGTTGTCGATATCCTCTTCTTCTCCCTCCTCTTCTTCACTGCCCACAGGCTCCACAGCTGCCACAAGACCATCATCTGGCCCATCCTCCTGCAGAAAAGGCACCTGCCGTCACAAAGCCAGGTTTTGCAGCATACAGCAGGCCACGATTATCTGGCACACTTTCTTCAGTGAGTAGTATAGGGAGCCATCTGTCCGATGGAGGCGCCGGAATCTGGCCTTCAGGAGGCCGAAGGTGCGTTCGATCACCCTCCTAGTTCGCCCATGTGCCTCATTGTAGCGTTCCTCTGCCCTTGTCCTGGGATTCCCCACTGGCGTCAGTAGCCATGACAGGTTGGGGTAACCAGAGTCACCTGCAAATGTTGATGGATATCTGTTAGACAGCCCCATACCCAGACACCTTTGTCAACTGTATTGGGACCTTGCCCTCACCTATTAGCCACACACGGTGCCTTTGGAGTTGCCCCATCACATAAGGGATGCTGCAATTTCTCAAAATGTAACCTCATGCACAGAGCCAGGATACTTGGCATTGACATGTACTGATCTGCCAAACACACCATCTGCTCATTCATCGAATGGTAGCTCTTCTGGTTTCTATACACCTGTTCATTCTTCGGGGGGGTACAAATGCCACATGTGTCCCATCAATGGCACCAATGATGTTGGGTATATTTCCCAGGGCATAGAAGTCACCTTTCACTGTGGGGAAATCCTCCTGAGGGAAAACGATGTAGCTGCGCATGTGTTTCAGCAGGGCAGACAACACTCTGGACAACACGTTAGACAACATTGGCGGGGATATCCCTGATACCATGGCCACTGTTGTTTGAAAAGACCCACTGGCCAGGAAATGGAGTACAGACAGGACCTGCACTAGAGGGGGGCATCCCTGTGGGATGGCGGATAGCTGACATCAGGTCTGGCTCCAACTGGGCACACAGTTCCTGGATTGTTGCACGATCAAGCCTGTATGTGACTAGGATGTGCCCCTCTTCCATTGTTCACAGGTCCACCAGGGGTCTGCACACCGGAGGAGGCCGCCATCTCATCACCTGCCCCAGCAGACCTGCCCTATGGGGGAGAACAGAGAGCAGAGAGTCAGCCAACACTGAGGTATCACAATTTGTTATTTGCAGAAACGTTATTAATCTGCAATGTGCCGGTATCTGTCTATATTCCCAGCCCAGATAAGTGTGACGCAGTTAACATTCATCCCATGTGGCCTCCTGAAATGGCGGCTGCCTGACCTGTAAGGTGAGACAAGGGGATATAAGGTAACTGCGCTGGCGTTGTACACCGTCGCGGTGGGCGGCCGAAGACCGCGGCGCAATTCTGCATTGGTTAACATTGGGCCCTATGGGTCCCAGGAGCCAATGACGATGTACGCCGGCGGTGACGGTACGCACCGCCGCGGATGTGACCGCCATTTTCTGTCTGTTCCCTCACTTGATACCTGACCTTCAACAGGAGAGGACCTACACTGCAAGTGCTGCTGCTGTGACCTCCATGGCGGGGACAGGAGCAGACAGCAGTGACAGCGACTCCTCCTCTGATGGGAGCTTCCTTGCGGTGGCGGGCACCTCTGTGCTCACTGCTTCAACAGGTACAGCCGCCACCCCCCTACCAGCAGCCCCTCAGTGTGTTTCCTGTGCCCGCTCACCCAGGAGGGTGGGCATCTCCTTCACCCCAGGCACCTCAGGCCCTGCCCCAGTCAGCCCTGCTGCCCTCAGTGAGGAGGCTATTCACCTCCTGAGATCCCTGACTGTTGGGCAATCTACCATTGTGAATGCCATCCAGGGTGTAGAGCGGCATTTGCAACAAACAAATGCATACCTGGAGGGCATTCATTCTGGGCAAGCAGCCCAACAGAGGAAATTTCAGGCTCTGGCCTCAGCACTGATGGCAGCCATTGTCCCTGTGTCCAGCCTCCTCCCTCCAACCTCCTCCACCCAGACCCAATCCCCTGTGCTTCAGCCTATCCCAAGCACACCATCAGACCAGCATGCACACACATCAACACACAAGAGTGGGCATGGCAAACATAAGCACCACACATCCCACAGGCACTCACACAAGCACCATCCCCATGCAGACACACCAACATCCACTGCCTCCACTGTGTCCCCCTCCTCCACGTCCTCCTCCTCCCTCCCTGTCTCGTCTTCACTCACACCTGCATGCACTACGTCCTCAGCCACTACCTCCATCACCAGCACGCCCATCTCCACACACCGCTCATGTGCACTCACCACCCCCACTACCATTCACACATCCCCAGTGTCCTCTACCAGTGTGTCAGTGAACCCTCCTCCCAAAATACACAAACGCAGGCACACACCCACCCAACAGCCATCCACCTCACAACAGCCTCCAGCTCATGCACCTTCACCCAAATTCAGCAGGCGTAAACCTCCTTCAACCACTACCTCTACCTCCACTCCCAAACCCTTCCATCTTCCCATTCCAGTGTGTCTAAAAATCTCTTCCTGGCTAACATTGACCTCTTCCCTACACCTCCCCCCCCGTCCTTCACCTTGGGCCAGGCTTTCCAGGTCCCAGCCCAGCACCTCAGCCACCCCATCCCCATGCACAGTGGTGCCAGCAACTGCGGGTTCATCGAGTGCATCACCCATCAGGGCTGCCAGTGTGCTACGTAGCGAGGGCAAGGACATTCCGCCACCTGCCAAGGTGAAGAAGGTGCCCACATCCCAGTGGGAGAAGCCGAAACTACCAGCCACCAAGGGCTCGGCAAAAACCAAAGGGGATAGTGGAAAGACAACTGCGGCACCATCAAAGGTAGGGAAGGGCCAAAAGCAGAAGAGCAGGTCAGGAGAGGGCCTGGTGGCACCGACTGAGGGACCAGTGTCACCCCTTCTGTCCACGACCACGCCAACCTGTACGGTGGCGAACACCGCTCGCTGACCTGCCACCACAACCGCCACCTGCACCGCCACCGGCACTTCTACAGCCTCAGCGATAGTCCCCAGCCTCTTCCCCAGTGGGCAGCCATCCGAGGCTGCAGAAGACGTCCTGCTTTGTCCCTCAGCAGATGCTGACCCATGCACCGCCGCTAGCACCGCCGCCACAGACACCGCCGCCAGCACCGCTGCCACAGACACCGCCGCAAGCACTGCCGCCACAGACACCACCGCAAGCACCGCCACCACAGACACCACCGCAAGCACCGCCACCGGCCCCGCGGCGTCCTCGGACACCGGCACCACCACTGACATGGCTACCATCCCCAGTGGTCAGTCGTCTGAGGCTGGATGTGAGTTCCTGGACCCTGGGCAACTTCCATGAGGCATGACTTCCATCACTGTTTGCACCTGCAGATGGAATGCGAAGCCGCAGCAGTGTGGGGTATGTCGCTGCATCCATGGCGTATCATGCTACCTGAACCTCGTCAATCTCGTGGCACGCACACCCAGGTGAGGGAATTGTACCGGCCACACTGCACGTGGAGCACTCTGGGCACCATGCCCCCTCCAGAACCAGTGGAGAGATACATCCACTACCTCAGTCCTTGGCAGGATGAAGCACTCTGGGCACCATGCCCCCTCCAGAACCAGTGGAGATTGACATCCACTACCCCAGTCCTTGGCAGGATGAAGCACTCTGGGCACCATTCCCCCTCCAGAACCAGAGGAGATTGACATCCACTACCTCAGTCCTTGGCAGGATGAAGCACTCTGGGCACCATGCCCCCTCCAGAACCAGTGGAGAGATACAACCACTACCTCAGTCCTTGGCAGGATGAAGCACTCTGGGCACCATGCCCTCTCCAGAACCAGTGTAGAGATACATCCACTACCTCAATCCTTGGCAGGATGAAGCACTCTGGGCACCAGGCCCCCTCCAGAACCAGTGGAGAGATACATCCACTACCTCAATCCTTGGCAGGATGAAGCACTCTGGGCACCAGGCCCCCTCCAGAACCAGTGGAGATTGACATCCACTACCTCAGTCCTTGGCAGGATGAAGCACTCTGGGCACCATGCCCCCTCCAGAACCAGTGGAGAGATACATCCACTACCTCAGTCCTTGGCAGGATGAAGCACTCTGGGCACCAGGCCCCCTCCAGAACCAGTGGAGACTGTTATCCACTTGAGAGACTGTGGCTTTGCACTCCTCAGGATAAAGCAGTGGGCAAACCACCCACTGGAGAGACTTGTGAGATTGTGGCTTTGCACTCCCCAGAATAAAGCAGTGGGCAAACCACCCACTGGAGAGACTTGTGAGACTGTGGCTTTGCACTCCCCAGGATACAGCAGTGGGCAAACCACCCACTGGAGAGACTTGTGGGACTGTGGCTTTGCACTCCCCAGGATACAGCCATGGGCATGGAGCCCCCTCGTACAGCAGTGGTGTTGTGCGTTCATCAGGCTGAGGTGTCCCCCCTCCCCCTCTCCCTGAGGTGCCTGTGTATTTTCGATCTGATGCCCCAGCAGTGTTCTCTGCGTTTCGAGTTAGGTATCATGTGTGGGCTTCGCCCATGCATTTTGGGCCCAGTGGGCCACGGACAATGATTGGTACACTATCCGGACTTGTGTAGTTGGTGTACATATTTGTATATACTGAATTTTGACTATTGACGAATGGATTTTTAATGATTACAATTGTTACAATCATTTCCTTTTGTCCTTGCGTTCTTCCAGGGGTTGGGGGGGTGTATATGGAATGTTGATGCATGTATTTGTGTGTATGTTGTTGGGTGTGAGGGTGAGGGTGGGGGTGTTGCGTGTGTGTGTCACTCTCTTTCCTCCCCCTCCCCTGTGTTGTAGGTGCAGTACTCACCATGGTCGTCGCCGCCGCCGTTCGTACTCCTGGTAGATGAGAAGCATGGGCAGTACGTGTAGTTCGGTCTCCATGGCGTCCTGGTTCCTCGTTGGGTGTCGAGAGGTGAGTGTTTTCCCTTCTGTGTACTGTTTCCGCTGTGCTTTTGATCGTGTTGATTCCGCCCCGGAAAAGGTGGCGGATAGGCATCTTGAAATGGGCGGTACTTTGTCTTCCGCCTGTCTGTTGGCGGTTACCACCACGGTGTTTGTTTCTACCGCCGTGGCGGTCGGAGTGTTAAAGTGTCTGTCTATGTTGGCGGTTTCCGCCACGGTCGTTATCCCATTTCTTTTCTGCCGGCCTGTTTGCGGTATTACCACTGCTTTAACACCGACCGCCAGGGTTGTAATAAGGGCCTAAGTTTCTCATCCAAAAGCACTCCCGCCACATTCACTCCAATGTAAGCCACAATCATAGATTGATGTTCAAAGCGCATGCACTGCAGAGCAGGTCTATTGGATCCCACTGCAGCAGGGAACCTCTATTATGCTCACTGCCTGGCAATCATCTGCTGTGTGCAGCCTTTGTGGTCTATCATAGCCCATGCCATGACAGGAAACCCAGACAAGATGGTAATTTACCAAGCAAGTATTTTTCTATTAATTAATTGTTCATATTTCGAGCTTGAAGAGGAGTAGATGCAACACTTAATAGCTAAACAAAGAACGAGCTGTAGATTTTCATCTAACGTAGTAATGAGAAAGCTATTGAGAAATGTACCATCTAGCAGAAAACAAGGAGGCGTTCACAGTATCTAATGCTCACAATAAATGACAAGTGCAAGCCTAACTAGGCTATGTATGGGTGACACATGTTCAGACTTGAGGTCTTAGTGCCCGTGTTTACTTACCTTAAACTCATAACTATAGACTTTGATCATCCACAAAGGCCCGAACATCTCTGCTAGGTAGGACGCTTCATTACTTGGGGAAAATTTAGAAAAAAAACACTGTCAACATGTATTGCTCAAATGATTTCTTTGTTATTAATTGGTGAAAATATGTTTTCAGTTATTTGACAAGAATACCATCAATATTGCCGTTGCCACCTTAATGAATTAGTTATAAGTAACCAGTAAGATCACTTTACATCATTGTTAATGGTGTCCTAATTCATAAGCATTACAAAGCCTATTTTTGATTTATTTTTAAATGTTTGCCTTACCAGAAACAGCAATGCTGGCAAAGCTAACCTCTTTTACGGCAAAATAATGATTCTATTAGCAGCATCCCTGTTACATCAGTTTTATTATTAAAGCGGTATAGTCGACCTCATCAAATGAGAATAATAATATTATTCAAAATCTTTTCATCATAAAATAGCCTCAATTATGACACAGGTGAAACAATAAACAGGGGGACATTTAAATCCAGGAAAAGCAAACAGGAAAAAAATAAATTTGCTGAACAGAGAGAACCATGCTACAGGGAAGAGAGAGAGAGAGAGAGAGAGAGAGAGAGAGAGACGTTAGGATCCTCATTTGAAAATGCTTATCTACTGAGTGGAAGGATCAGCAAGAAGACAAGAAGAGGGTTAAACAGCCGACTGGTTATAACAGCAGACCTTAGTCAGATTCTGAGATACTGAAGCCCAAGGCCTGGCACATAAGTATAGCCCACTGCCACAAATGGATTATGAATTTGGAAGAGGACAACCCTGCCAACTCAATAAACCCCCTCTGATTAGATCACAGTTCAGATCACAGTTCTGACAGAATCTCTGCTGAACCCCCAGTAGCTCTTCTGCTGACATTCACCTCAGACGGCCCAGAAGCGTAACGGCGTAACGGCGGTTTTGGCATTTGTCCGCCCGCCTTATTTTGAAAGGGCGGACAAATGGCAGGTTTTCACTGTCTATCACCACCAGGTAAAACCTGGTGGTAAGCGGCAGTGAAAGCTGAAAATGACTTCCACGTCATAGAAAAAAAATACCATGGTGAAGGAGTAATCTTTTTTTTATTTCCAAAAAATACTGCATTAGGATTTCGTTTTGCAAAATATCAAAACATTTACAGAAAACGCTGTGACGGAAATTCCTGTAAATGCAAGAGATATCCACTGGCTGGCAGACATCTCTACATTTGGTGAGTGGAGTATCCTCACCATGGTGGGAGAAAAGCACTCCACCATGGCGATGGTACCTAATCCGCTTACCAAAGTCTATATCAGGCCCCAAGTATCCAGCTAAGGGGAAAGCTGCTTCTGGTCAGTTCTGCAGCCTATAGCTCCTCAGGGCAGGCATTGGGGCACTAAGGGCCATATTTATACTTTTTGACGCAAAACTGCGGCGCCGCAGTTTTGCGTCAAAAAATTTACTGCGAGCTAACGCCATTTCGTAGCGCCGTGCGGGCGTCAAATTTATACTTTGACGCACGGCGGCGCAATCAACAGTTGGGAGTCATTATTTTTGACCCACATCGCGGCGTCAAGTCGTAAAGGAAAACGACGTTAACGCGGCGGAAATGACTGTGGGTCGATTTACGACACCGCAACCCGGATATGCGCAGTTTTTTGACGCAATAGCATTAAAAAAAAACGCGAACACTGCAAGTGCACCATAGGAGAGCCAAAATGGATCCCAGATGCCACTACAGACCCCAGGAAGATGACAGCAGACCAGGAACCAGCCAGGACGATCCATACAAGAACCAGGACATTTATAGAAAGAAAAGAAAGTGTCGCTTCAGTGCAGAGGAGCAGGAAATCCTGGTTAAAGAGGTGACGGAACACCAGCACCAACTGTTTATCACCTCAAAGCTGCCAATCAGTAGGAGAGAGGCCATATGGCAACAAATTGTTGACAAGATCAACAGTGTGGCTGAAGTACACAGGACAGTCACCGAGTGTAAGAAACGCTGGCATGACTGCAAACGTAGGACAAAGGAAAAAATGGCCAGGAACAGGAAGGCAGCACTGCAGACTGGATGTGGGAGTCCAGCACACCAGGAGGCCCTGGACCACATGGAGGAGATGGTCGCAGCTGTCATTCCTGAGGAGATCGTCACAGGGATTCAAGGACAGGACAGCGCAGACTACTACGAGACAACACACATGCAGGGTAAGTCGCATGGGGAATTAAAATACAATAATGTTGACTGTAAGCAGGGGGGGAAATACCTGCTACACATTGCATGTAAGTCATCATATACATGGAGTGGCATGGGTAAAGGGGCACGGTAGGGGGGCATGGCCTGCACAGACAGAAGCTGGGGTACAACATTACACTACACCAACAACAGTCCTTTGGGGGCATGCTGTCATGCCAACAATGGAGCAAAGGGAAAGCCTCAATAGGAGGGAAGGCCACTACGTCAAACTTACATCCTGGCACTCATCAGCCAACATATCTCCTACATTAACTAGGGCCCTATTAGCAATCCTCTAGCCAAAACGACAACTGCAATGTAACTGCCACAACAGTTGACACTACCACCTCTGATCTGTGTGCAGCTCAAGTAGCCAATGGCAGTAACCTCCCCATGGAACATACATATCTAAATTAGGGGGTGAGGATGACATCTACAACAATCTCCTGAAACAAGACAAAGGCCCCAGTACACGCAAATGTCAATGCCCATAGGTGTCACAAATATCAGCCAATGTAAACAACAATAGGAGTGACACAACACTAAGGACACACCCATGCTGCATATGTCAGGGTCCTTCCCGTGCCTGGCAAACAAGGCAACATCACAAAAGTAATACTGCTCAGACAACAGCATTGAGGAGGGGACACATGTAACTGGTCACTGAAATACACCTGCACAGTCAGAGGGGGAAATAGGACACTGATACGACTATCAGGGCAATCCAATGTAACACACATTACCCAACATCAGCAGGACACATTAACAATATCAACATCCATATCACATCATAACATTGCCATGCATAGGATATGCTACATGTCAATTACATTTAAGTGGATGTGAACGATCAGGGATTGGGGCAGGTCCTGAGAGTCAATTGTGCTGCCAGGACCATCAGAACACCCGCAGGCAGTGAAAGGTCTCACCGTGAGAATGGATATACACGGAGGGTCGAGTAGGACAAAAAGGTAGCTATTCTCTATTTGGTATAAAGCAACACCTAGAGGCGATGAGGCTGACAAGTCTGATAACTCAATAACATACATGTGACACACAGGTGGGCCATAGGCCTATAACAATGCCCATCTGAAGGACAGCAGATACCAATACCAAACAAGATCAAAAAGTGAATTCATCAAAAGGCAGGCACGTCACGTCAAAATTGTCACAACACAGACACACTAATTGTACCCTGTTTCATTGCAGAGGAAGATGGATCACCTGCCGATATGCCTGTCCCAGATTTCCCTGATGACATGGATGACGAGCCCATAAACATTCCCCAGGAGACCATCCAAAAGGTCCTTGAAACCCTCCAGACCCCACCTTCAGTCACAAGGAGGAGCACAGAACAAGCAGCCATCACAGAAGAACCACCCACCACCCCAATTGCAAGACCTGCCAGCTCCAATACAGCTGAGGACTCTGACGACACTGGCACCAGCTTTGAAAGAACTGTAGTTGGAGTACAGCGGGAGCTGGCCAAGGAGGTGCGGGTGGGGATGCAAACTATGGCAGCCAGCCTTGAGGGGGTGCGCTCGTGCATGATGTCATCTGCAGATCAGGCAGCAGCTATGCAAGCCCTAACATCCATACTGCAAGGACTACAAGAAACTGTCAAGGAATTCACCACTGCAGTAAGTGAGTTGCCACAACACCTCGCACCCCAAACCTTCCACTGCATGCACGAATGCAATCATGACTCCCTCAGGGCCGACCTGGCTGCCTACCATCGTAATGTGGCTGCTATTCTCAAAAACCAGCAGACCCTCCTTGCTGCAGTACTGCCCTTAAGACCTTCACAGGGAGCAGCGACCGGGATGTCTGACTCCACGTCTTCTAACACTGAGGTGTGTGTTGCCCCTTCACAACCAACAACAACAAGGACAAAGCAGGCAACACACACATCAGAAGAAGAAGACATGGAACAGATCACATTCACACGTAAGAGTACCCGGAAGCACTAGTCCCTGCACCATGGTCTACTTTGAACAAGGTCCTACGTTTTGTCAAATGCCAGTCTTACTACAACTATACTCAATGACTGTTCTGCTAACCACTGTATAACTTGTCAGCATTGCCAGTGAATGACTCTCTCCTACTAATCGGCAAATCCTGTCCCTCTGCACTGTCTGTAACATCACCCCAGCATGTCAGGAGCATTATCCACACCCCTTCTGTAAGATCACCATGTAAGATTGCAGTAGAACGGACTCAGCAAACATGGACAATGTACATATTGCACTACAGCACCTATCAATAAATTGCACATGCACACCAAATATGTCTCTGTGTAATTTGACACATCAACTGTGCAGTAGATAACACAAATGTGCCTGTGTGACAACCATGTAGCTTGTCAATACAACTGTCCTGACATCATGTAGTCAGATACATCTGTGCAGTGGCCAGGATTGCATCATAGCCTGCCCATCCTGAGGAGAATAACTGATGAAGGGAGAAACCACACACAATCATGCTGTGTTGTACAGAATAATGCTTCATCAAGAGAAATCAAAGTTAACTAATAGTGGCTGATAAATGTTGTCACCATGCAATACTAACACATTGAATTATGCAGTCTAATCTAAGCAAACACTACAAAACACATCATCAATCAACCTTTCTGAGTAAACATCCAAATAAGTAATCATGCTGAATTTTAGCACAAATGATCAATGTCAGTTATGAAGACAAGAAGACAAGAGTGTTAACAAGACCTCATCTTCAAAGATGTCCCTGAACATCACACTGCAGTCCGACCTAAAAATTTCCCCACAATACCAAGTCTGGAAGCACACTTTGTGACGTAGAAAACATACTCATCGACACAAATCCTTTGTGATCCATGTCAACTCCGATTGGTGGTTCTAACAAATGGTGGATACTTACCAAGGTAGCACAGGGGTAGCTGCCATTTTACACCTCAGTTTGTTTTGGTTTGTAGCATAGGACACAAATGTCATAGAACAACAATCACCTCCACTGATGGCAAGGCCATGATCAAGTAGCAGTTAACACATAATGCAAAGGGTTATCTATATATTTATTCATAACTAATCACACCAGAGGCAACTAAGGGAAAAGTCATACCTACACTAATCTAACCTGACTACTCATTACCCACAACTGTCCCTAACTAACCTAAGCTAAACTTACTCTACACATATAACGAATCGATCTAAACATCAACCCCCCACCCACCATTATGAGACAGGACACATGCAGGACAACACATACTAACCTACACACATACTATACTATCCTAAACAATCATATATTTTTTTGTACATTTTTTGATATTTTTTTTATTTTTTTATTTTTCTTTATTTTTTAAACACACAGGAACCCCAACATTGACCCCCACCCACCCACCCACACACTTAATAATGAAAAGTAGAAAGAATCAGGACCCCCCACCCTCCTCCCTAACACTAACTAAGCTAACAACCTATACTAACCTAACACTAATCCCCCAAGCCCACTAATCATGATAACAAGGAAAGAGGAGGGAGGGGAGTGAATTATGTACATTGAACATATCAGTCCTAGAGGTTGGCCCTCCGGAGGGTCCGCCTGATAGACCTGACCCGCTTCTTGATTTAGGCCACATCCTGGCTAAGATTGTCCACCTTCCTCGTAAATTTGTCCATTTTGCGTTCCAAAGCCTGGAATGCCGCAGGGTAGATTGGAGGTGCTGCTGCTGTTTGGGTCCCGGCAGAGGTGCTCTGTGTGGGTGTTGAGCCTAGCCCACTGGACTGTCCTGCAGCTGTCACACTGCTGGGTCCTGGTTGTGCTGCAGAGGCAGGGACAACTGTCCTGCTGTGGCTGGGGCCACTTGGGGAGAACCGGTGGTTGTGGTGGTGGTGGCTGTAGTGGGCAACCTTGGGCCACCCTGTGGTGAAGCCCACCATGCTCCGGAGGCCCGATCTGACTGGTATTTACGGGCCATCCGTCGGAACCCCGACTGCACCTGCAGGATGTGTCGGTACCTCATGGCCCGCCTCTCAAATTCATGCCTCTGTGCGGCACTCATGTTTGCAGCTGTGAAGACAAAGGGCAACTATTTACCATATGAACTGCATTGTGTGGAATAGCACAAGTGGTCAATCTGACAATACATTTACTGTACTTGTAACAGCTCATATCACCATACAGATCATTGAAAGTCTCAGAGGAAGTACATGGGAAGCCTGCATACAAAGGTCATCTCACACATAGCATATACAATAATCTACATGATGGGTAACAACTGCCAATAACGTGTCATCAAAGTACTTACAGTTGCAGCTAACAATCATGCTGCACCTCTTCCGCCTATTGCCTGGACTACATATGTCAGTGTATGTGATAACAATCACAAACTTCAAGGTCTGCAATTTGTAATGGGATTTGCTAGTATAGAACTCATGTGCCATAACTGAGTGTGTACACTAGGTTCAAACCCATATTTCATATAATCACAAGTATGTGTAACATACAGGTTGCTTCAGTCCTAGGTAACCTATTCACAAACCCATGCCTGTCTTTGAGGGGGGGGTGGGAAGAACAACAAACAATCCCAAAATAGATGCACACCCAGGAGTGTAAAGAAAACTCAACATGTTTTTGCCTCCGCACACACACCACCAGTGAAGGGCTATCAACAAATTGGAGTCAGCTAAACCTTGTCCTATCCAAGGTCCACACATGTCAAAATGTACTGACCTAGGCCAACATCACATACTTCCAGTGAGGCATATTTTTCTACAGACACAGAGGAGCAAGAACACCCATGATCATGAATAGCATGCACACCTAGTCCGTTGCAATCTAGTCCCACACATTTCTAGTACAACTTGTGGAAGTACATGCTCCCGGAAGATCCAACCTACAGTGTACTCAGTACATCGGTTAATAGGGAAGCAGCAGATTTCAGACAAGCCATTTGCAGAAGCTATCTGGGAGAATGTCAGTCTGACATGGAGACTCAGTCCGAGACGAGTCCCAGTGCAACTCTTAAAGTAACTAGTGTATTCCACATGACTCACCCCATTTCCCATAGCGGGCCCTACAGGAATGGCCTACAGACCCAAGATCAGACAAATGGATAAGCATAGGTCAACTCAAAATCAAGTGATAACTGAAATCCCACTAATGGAACAAGACTAATGATTGGGCAGCGCATCAAACCTTGCAATCTGTTCAACACACAGTAGTCCATCACACATCACCAGCAAACACAAAACATACCACACATGTCAACACTCACTGTAGGTGTCGGGGTCCTCAAAACGAGCCACCTCTCCCACTGTGTACGGTGCAGGTCCACCTGTAAAGCATGGAAGCAAGAATATGCTCAGAATCCGTGCACTGACAAACAATTTCAAATACAAACACAATGTGATAATCTGACATGAGTAATGAAACACTTTCACACATGCTCATACTGCATGGAATAATTCCTGTGCAACATTTACATAGGATGGGTCTCCTGCTACAGTTACACACACTTCTACACACATGCAGTGGCCCGGACTGTCATGTGGTGGCAAACATGCACCTCCATTAGTGTGCAGCAACAATATAGGTCTGTATTCATCTCATCATGTGCATCCAAGAGAGACATCCAAAAGCTGGTTACTTGAGGACTGCATGACCTGTCAAACAGCCTATGTGGTCATGACACATTTGTGACAGTTAGGTACATGGTACAGAGGGCCAGTTACTTTGGCAATACCTCATGTTGTTACAGTTTCATAAATTGATGTGTCCAAACAATGGTGATTGGCACCAAACATAGATGTTTGTACCCTAGTCAATACCTTTGGACTGCCATCCCTATTCGGATTTTGGCACAAGTGACAATAAATACCTGTCTAATATGTTAGCTGAGGGCACCTGAGTCCTTTACAAATATGGTTCATGTTCAGATCTGGCATGTATCAATAAAATGTGAAGGAGCACATTTATCACGAACAGGCATGGCACTTCCTTGAACACTTTCCCTACACACTAACCAGACACACATGTGACATATGTGTGGGCCACATTGCTAACTTCAATTGACGTGAAGGCAGCACTCATTTTCAGCATCATGTAGGGTTTCAAATGTCAGTCTAGCTATAGCGTCAACATATGTAGGTATGTTGTTACTACATCCATACTTCACTGGCTATTGTGACCTGTAGAGTCCTGATTGCCTCATTAATGTGTCGCTTGTCTGACACAAAGGCGGCATTACATTACATTCTGCTACAAGCAACCTGTATGTGTGGAGAAGTGTGGCTCAATGGTTAGAGCGGCAGACCCTGAAGCAGAGATCTGGCTCAAGACCAGCGTTCAAGTCCCGCTTCGGCAGGTCTTGGGCTCATTTCCCCTTGACCAGATAATTCTCGCCTCAGTGCCTAATCTAATTCATGGGTCCCACTCTGCAACTCTGGGCAATAGCTTGCTTAATCTCCACAACGGCCCCAACAGCGCTTGGATGCCTGGCTTCACCCTGGGGGTGCTCAGGAGTGGGCGCCTCACAGGGAAAAGCCAGGAGGGGTTCCATAGCGGTATGAGTACAGCGCCTTGAGACCCTAACGGGTGAGCAGTGCGCTATACAAGTGCTAATTTACATTTTATGTGTGGAAAACATGAGCTGCCTGACTGCTAGCATTTGTCATCCTTCACATAGTGCATCAATTACCCTGTATGTTTCCCTAGCATTACACACAGTCAGCTACTTATCTGGCAGATTGGGTACCAATCATCACATGTCACTACACAGCTTTAAATTGTGCACATTTACATGATCTGTACTCACCAACATGGCCACCAATCCTGATTCCCAGGTGGTCCAGCAGATCTTGCTCCCTGGAGATCAGGTCAGCGGTGCTTCAATTGATGGTCATTCCGTTGGCTCCCATACAGACGCACCAAGTGATGGCGCACCTTCCCACACCTGACTTTTCGGGCCTCCGTGTGATACCCCTGTATCACCCTACCCCCAGCCTCCAGCATAAGTGGGAGGAAATGGCAAACCAGCCATATAAACCCCCCCAATCTCTCCTCACCCATCCTGGAAAGCTGTGGCCTACCAGACATTTAAGCACTGAAAAAGGGGGAAAAAGTAGTAGAAAAAAAGAAAAGGGGGAAATGGGGAAAGTTCGAGTGAGGAAATACAAAGAAAACTTAACAAATAGAAGAGCCCAACTATCCCCTATATCACAGTACCCACAACAGACTCCCACAGACAATAAATACAACACTGGACTGGACAAATTTATACAACACAGACTCAGACAGTATTCTACAACAATATATTGATGACAAAACAAAAAGTAAGATGGTACTCTGGACACAAAAGCACTAATACAATGGACAACACTTTGCACACAGCCACACAGTCTAGAATAATCAGAGACTGCAAAGTGAAAGTGAAAGTACACCCACTGTACAGAATCTGTAAACAGGATATCCTATTACATCACATCCTGCATAACATGGCTGCCGTTTTTTCCCATTATGCGTCATATTTTCACGCATACAGCTTGTGCGTCATATTTTTTGACGCACAGGAGTGCAGATAATGCAGAGTCAAAATATTTTTCATAATTGGGAATTAATATTTGTTTGTGGCATTTTTTACAGTTCTAGAGGTGAAAATTAAGCCGCAGCCAATTATGATATCTATTTATGAAAAATATTTTTGACAAGCTGTATGCGTGAAAATATGACGCATTATGACAAATATGTATTTCATTTGTCCAAATGAGAAATGGAATTTTGCATGACCAAACGGTGCTAAGTGATAAACTTTGGGGTTAGCTATAGCAAATGTCCCTTATAGGACGTATAGAAGGTATTCACAGTGCAATAGTAATGATTGGCCAGAATGGATATTACTCATAATTGTGCACATATGTAGGTAATTGCTGATTGCAAATTTCAAAATATGAAAGAGATACCAGGATGTATTCCTTAGCAAAATTGTGAGCACATGTATCAAGCTATTCCAAATTGCATAAAGGCCAATTAGGTAATGCAATTGTCGCCTAAACCTTTTTTGGGGGTAACCATGTCCTAATTACGAGTTAATGTAGCTAAAATGTGTTTCAATATTGACATGTAGGGCACACATGCGCCTTATGCATGTGTGTGCTTCACATGTGCATAAAAAATGGATATTTGGGGTGCAGCAGAGGGGGACTTAGGCCCCCAGCACCCTGGGGTTTGCTGTTCCTGACTTGCAACTTTATCCAAGGTTTTCCCAAATTCAGTAATGCTAAACCATTGGCAGCAGGCCCATGGAAGCAAATTGAGTATGATTCTCTGTTTGCTAATCTGTAATCCCATTTGCCCATTTAACGTTTGCCCTATTGATTCTTTGGAGAATTCTGACATACCATTTAGCATTGATTTAATAGCAAAATCTCAACGTTCCTTATGTCATGATAGCAAATAGGTTGTTGATGTATGTGGCCCTTTATGCATTACCTGGTTTAGTGGCATGTTTCATTCTTCCTGCTAGGTTACAACTGGGACACTACTGTGATAGGCTGCTTGCAACCGTTTTGTTGATTGGATGGTACATGTACATGTGTGTGGTCCAATGTTGATCCAGTATCAACTGTTAAGGTGTATGTTGTCACTGTAACGTCCACATCTCATCATGAGTTATTGGCAGCTAATCGTGTATCTAATAAGTATCGTTTGTAGCTAAATGTGACAAAAGTCATTGAGGACATGGTAACCTACACGTGGATGGTCCCACCCTGTCACTGAAGATGTGTAATGAGACTTTCAACTGGGCAACCGTGGTGTGCTGAGTGAGAGAATGTCTCAGGTGTCTGGATCCGGCATGTGTCATTGCAACATTTGTACTCAAGTTGGCCTCTGTGGATGGAAATGCATCAGGAAACATCATAGCCGCTGTGCAGAAGTAAATGGCTGGTATTCAGCACACACGACTCATCTCTATTATTTGAACAATGTTACTCAGCGTGTGAACTGTCAGGGTCCTCCTATGTGTTGACTTTTCATGGACATTATCTGAGGTTGCTGGTTCTGCTGGAGAGCACGTACACCATCAAACGCTATGGGCCAGGTACACTGTCACACTTTGTAGTTTAGGCATTAATGAGGCCCAGACAACGGAAGGGCCATGATTTAGCTATTCAAGGGCACTGTCACAAATATGATACAAATAACAGTCAGATGATGCAATACAATGTATTTGAGTAAACATTGATGAGGCAAATGACAAATTAGCCTCTGAGGTACAAGAGGTTTTGGACAGCAAGTGTGGTCCATAGGTGGACACTGGGTATCTTTAGGGTGACCCACGGACAGGTGCCAGTCAGGCTGACAGGATGCTGGGTCAATCAGGAGCCATCTCTTTCACAAATTACATGATCAGTGGTCTGACTAGGACTGGTCAGAGGGAGGAGTAGACAGTTGACATGTCACACTCTGTATGTCCTGTGTTGTCTTGAAGGTGACAGATGAACCCTGATAAAGTGTTACACGGCAACATTAGTAGCAATGCTTAATAGTGTAATTGCCCAAATGTCTACATCTATGCTGTCGGAGGCATCAGCAGGGACAGGGCATGTAAATTTGGGTGGTGTGCATGGAGGGGATCACTGGTGTGGCCTCCATCAGTGTCTCACTAGTCCTGTCGGATGAGATTTGCTTTAAAATGGCCTACAGTACCTTTCACACGAGAATCAATCTACAGATGATACCAGGCCTTAAAAACTCCAAGCCAGTGTATTATATGAGCTGAGTTCCATGCAGTGAGATGGTACTATGACAATGGTAGGCATAGGAAAAGGTGTGGCACACTGGATGACTCTTGTGAGTGTGTGTATGTAGATGAGGGAATCTCAGGGTAGACATATCAGCATTCCAGGGTCCTCTTCAGACAGGTGGGGTGTGACCAGCCGCATGGGTGTGTAAGGTTTTTAGAAAAGGGCTGACATGTAGATGAGATGTGATGTGCTGGATGCTTGTCATATGTGTGGCACTTGTGCTGTGTATGTTCTGCTTATGTGTAACTCTAGTGACAGATAGTCATTGCAAAGATTGTAAGTAGTTGGAATTACTGCTGCCAAGAGTCTGGTAATACATTCCTGTTCCTGAAGCAAAAGCATGTCAACTGCCTGATGTATGAGGCCTGTTTTCCCCTAGTTGAGTGATGGTGTTTTAGTTGTGTGCCATCTGCTGCGATGAACCATGTTTCTTACATGTATGTGTGTAATAGGTGTGGTCCTCAGCTATTGACCTTCAAAGGTGAACTGTACAGGATGTCAGTCATTTACATTGTGTGTGTATGTGACCGTTGTATGATAGGCATTACATTTGGAGTGTATTTTTCTGTGTCCTGATTGTTATATCATTAATGCTCCATGAGACGACATTCTTCTTCTTATATTTAGAGCTAAAGGTGTGCAGAAATGAATAGCCAGACCATGATGTGGTGTTTGTTATCAGTGTTTATTTACAATAGTTCATTAAGTGGTGATGGTGATAATTATGAAAAGAAATTGTTCACAATGTGTTGGCGCCTACGCACTCCAGCAGCCGTGTTTGGTTGTTCCCCCTCCTGTTGCAGGCCAGCATCCCCCTCTTCCTCGTCTTCAGGCATGTATGGGTCTGGTTCGAGGAGGGGAATGTTCCTTTTGACACAAATGTGGAGCAATATTGCACATGTGAGGATGATCCTACAGACCATCTCTGGGGAATATAGTAGGCTACCACCAGTGATGTAGAGGCAGCGGAACCTTGACTTGAGGATGCCGAAGGTCCGCTCGACAATGCTGCGTGTCCTCTTATGGGCGTCGTTGTATGCCCGCTCTGCAGCAGTACTCGGGTTGCCAAATGGTGTCATTATCCATGGCTGGATGCCATACCCCTGATCAGCTGAAAGAGAAAAAGAATGGGATCATGTTGATGTAGCTTGCACTATTGAAAAGACCTTCAATGGCAGTAGTTGTCTTGTGTTGTCTGTGACTATTTAGTGTACTAATGTGACATCCTATACTTGTAGGCTATACCATCTGCATTGTGTTGTTTCCTTGGCTGAGCAAGTGTTTGTCTGCTAACAGTTTGTCATCAGTATGTTTTGGGATTTTCAGTGCAGTGTGCCCTCCCTAGCATTGTGACTTGTGATACAGGTGTCCTTGTGTCTTCACTTGGGGTGAGTAGATAGTTCAATGTAGAGTTTCATTTATAAGTGTTGTTAGCACGTTCATATGAAAGTACCCTGGACATCCCATACCTTTAGACTTAGGCAGTGTATTAATGTAAAGGTCATTGGGACACTTACAATTTGCAAGGTGACATTTCGGCTACCACACTCATTAATATCTTAACATTAGGCTGTACAGTAAATTCCGATGTGTGACAGGTTCAATGGTGACTTAAGAAACATGGCTAGTGATGTCAGGACCTCAGTGTGTTCCTGTCTAGATGTTGCTGTTGTGGTGTATGTGTTGTGTGTCCTAGAGGGTTGCTGTGCAGTGTGTATATTAGTAGGTTTTAGTACTTACCAACAAGTAGTCCATTGCCATACCGTCCATCCTGGAAGTGTTGGTTGATGATGCAGTGACGGAAGATGAATGAGTCATGGACACTCCCAGGATATTTAGCCACGATGTTGGTGAACATTCCTTGGTGATCGACAATGGCCTGCACGTTGATTGAATGTGTGTGCTTCCTGTTGCGGTAGAGGTGTTCTGTTGCAGCAGGTGTCACAAGGCGTACATGTGTGCAGTCGATTGCACCAAGGACGTGTGGGAAGCCACTGATTGCGTAGAACCCCTGTTTAGTTTCCTGCTGCTTCTGCCGTGTGTTAGGGAAGCAGATGTGGCGGGGTGTCAAGCGAATGATGGCATCCAGTACTTTGGGCAGAAATGCGGAGAATGATGGTTGTGATATTCCGCCAACCAGGGCACCAGTTGTTTGAAAAGAGCCACTTGCCAGCATGTGAAGTACAGCAAGCAGCTCTGTTTCTGTTGGTATGGTGTGGGGTGTCACCAAAGTGGGGGCCAACTGCTGTTCAATGTTTCTCAGCAGCTGCTGTATGGCCTGCCAGTTCAACCGGTACCTCTGTATGATGTCGTGTTCCCTGTGGCCCTGAAGGGTTGTTCTTGGGCGGAATATCCTCTCCTGCCTTCTGCGCTGCCATTGGGGTCCCTGCTGGTGTTGTTGTAGCTGCTGTTGTTGCTGCTGGGCTCTGTGTCTGCGTGCACACTGGATAAGAATCACCTCCATGTCTCCCTTTTGCTGCTCTGCTGTTTGTTCTGTGTGTTCTGATTAAATACAGGTGTGTTTGCCCCATTTTAATGCCTGCCCTGACCCAGGCGTTAAATTTTGATGCAAATCGGGCTGTGCGTCATTTTCTCGCTCTGCATCCCGGCCGTGCGTCATTTTTGCCCGAAAGCATAAATACGACGCACGGCCGTTTAAGTCATTTTTTGGACGGGAACGCCTACCCTGCATATCATTAACGCGGGGCGGGTTGCCGCACCCAGAAAATGACGCACATGGCGGAATTTTGTCATCCCCGGGCTCGGGCGTCAAAGTTTAAATACGGGGCAACGTTTCGGCTGATTGTGCGTCAAAATCTTTGACGCACAATCGGCGCAAACGGAGTATAAATATGCCCCTGTCTATCACTAGCCAAGCCTCTTGGAGGGTCCAGTACTCTATATAAACAAAAATGATGTGACATTCCAGAAATAAGTCAATTAAAATTTTCCGGATGAACCACTACTCATCAAGACCTCCACTAACCCAGAGGGAGAATCCCTTTCAGGATTCACTGACTTTCATTAACCAAGGAGACATGTTTCATCATCGAGTTGTGCTCCATGTTTGGTGTGGGGGTGAAATATCCAACAGGCTCCTTTCTGAAGTCTTTCTTGGAGATATTTTTCTCTTTCATACAATAGTCCAAGTGAATTACATGAATGTAACTATTTCAAGTCACTAGGCTAGAAAGACGGTAGATTGTGTAAAGAGAATAAATTATCTATCAATAGGCAGAAGAATAATCTTTACTGATAACCAGTTAAATTGTGATAAGGTTAAAAAAGTAAGGTGAGCTAACTGGACATAAAATATCCAAGAAATCTGTTAATTATTGACATGATTCTTCCCCAGTAGCCCAGAAACGGTCTGTGGCAGTCATCAAACCTAGAGGCATATTTATAATCCCCTAGCGCCACCTTGTGCCACATTAGCATAATTATTTTTGATGTTAATGTGGCCCAACGAGGCCAAAATCCCTGGGCTGTATTTACAGAGTGGCGCAATGCATGCATTGCACCACTCTGTAACGCTTTACGCTACATTATACCTGCGCCAGGCATAATGTATGCAAAGGGGCCATTCCCCCGGGAGGGGGGGGCGCAAAAACAGCGCAAAGAAATCTGTAAGATTTTCTTGCGCCATTCTTTACGGCACTTTTAACACCTGCTAAGAGCAGGCGTTAAAAGGAGGCTTCCATTATTTAGAATGGGCCCCTATGTACTCTACAGGAGTAGCACCAACAATTTGGTGCTACTCCTGCAGAATACATCAATAGCATTATGAAACATTATGCTATTGCTCCCTACCCTACGCCTTGGTGAGCAGTTTTTTAAATACGGTGCACACATGATGGCAGTAGGGGGGTGCAAAGGGGAGCATTGAAAGTGGCACTGCACTTGGTGCAGCGCCACTTTCCATAAATTTGCCCTCTAGTCTTCTTTAGTCAGTTAGGCCCTCTTGTAAGACTATTATGGAAATGTATGATTTTTTTGTGTAGCTGAAGCAAGTACACAGGAGGCCAACCACTTGACCCCTGGAAAATAGTTTCAGTCCCAGAGTGCCAGCATACTTCAGGATCCGTTGACTCCTTTTCTTTCAGGAGGAATCAGTGGTTAGGATTATTCTTCCAGTACAGCTGCATTCTTCAGAAGGAGTCTTACCAGGTCCAGGAGTGTTATGAGGAGATGGTGGTGCATGTGCTAGATTTATTAAGTGCACTAGCCAGTGATTAGGAGAATTATACCGCCAATCATAACACATTTTTCCTGCAGTGCCTCATCTCCTTTCACAGCACTTAATTTTTCCCTTTCTGTAAACTTTTCCCAGTGCCCTGCTTCAGGATGGGGAACCTAGCTGCCCCAAGGCAGGCCTGTCTTCAATCTTTCGGCCACTTAATTTCTCCCTTTCTGCAAACTTTTCCCAGTGCCCTGCTTCAGGATGGGGAACCTAGCTGCCCCAAGGCAGGCCTGTCTTCAGTCTTTCGGCCACTTCCTCACCTAACAGGGTCACAAGTAGTTTCCACTCTAGTGTGGCTGGAGGCTGTCCCCCACTCCTTGTTGCTGCCCCTACCCTCCCTGACCTGCTACTGTAACCCCCACCTTATTAAAAAAAATATTTTAAATGCTGACTCGGTCACTGGGCTGCATCATTTTATAGACATGTGGATGCATGTTTAACTGTTTAATGCATCCATACACCTACAAAATGACAAGGCCCAGCCTGCAACTGCATTATCGTGCTTATGTTTTTTTTAAATAGTTGTTTAATCTTTCCTTCATGCTGTACACTATCTGCTTTGATCTTGGCAGAGACAATAGGTCTCTAAAGCAAAACCTATTGGCTTTGCCTGTGGGCTTACAAGGCACACTAATGGAAGTGACTTATGATTATATAAAAAAAAATAGGCTTTTCCTACATGGCAAAGGCAGTCTTCTTGGTCATGTACCACTGCAGTGCATTTAAACTGCAACATAGCCAGAATATCATGGTCCTCTTGGCAGAAATATATGTGTCACTGATGTGAGGTGTGTAAATACACACTGCTGTACACATATGACATTTAACTTTTCACACTATAGCTTAAGGCACCATTCACAAAGGACATTTAGGGAGGTTAAGTAAACCAAATAGGGAGTTGAAATGCATAGTACATATTTTAGAGGGCAAGCACATGCACTTTAATACTGTTTAGAAGTGGCATAGTACACAGAGTCCTAAAGGCAGCGACATTGTGTACCCAAAAAGGTGAAACGTCTGGCGTGACCATGCAGCAAAGGCAGTTTGCTACGCCCACATTAGGTACTTCCTCAGAAATCAAGATATACAATAAAACGATAATAAGAAAGTTGGCCTATGGTGTCACCTAGAGAGTTCAGGGGCAGCTACAAGCTGTTCCAGCAGGAAATGCCTTAATCTCAGACACAAATATGGTTTGTGCTGTACAGACCTCTCATTCATTGGAACAAAAGGAGTGTTGAGCGTACAGTGGTAATACCCAGACCCAGGGTCAAAATATAATACTATCCTCAAAATGGGTTTAGTGGAAAGGTAATTAATGAGGAACAAAAGGAAAGTGTCAAAGTGGAATCAATACGAGGAAGTGCTTTTTTTTTATACATGCAGCGTATGTAAATTAGAAAT
This sequence comes from Pleurodeles waltl, assembly GCF_031143425.1. Classification (NCBI taxonomy): domain Eukaryota; kingdom Metazoa; phylum Chordata; class Amphibia; order Caudata; family Salamandridae; genus Pleurodeles; species Pleurodeles waltl. The sequence continues at coordinate 406,603,052 of NC_090440.1, forward strand.
TGTGGGTTCAACCAGCAGGTGACAGTCTATGTAGTTTGTGTTATGCCCAGGAGGGAGATGTATAAAATTAGGGTTGCTGAAGCATCTAGAAGGACCAAGAGACTCAAAAGAGGTAATAATATGGGTGAACAACTTTTGATTTACAGCTACTGATTTACAGCTACTGATTTCCGACAGTCGACCTTTTAAAACAAGCACTGACAAATGCCGAGCTACGAGCTTTTGGCGTTGTCCATGTGAATGTTTTTTTAGCCGTATGTTTGTGAGGCTGCAGATGTGTGCCTGTGTTTAAATGTGTGTGTTATTACTGTTGAGGGGGTGTCTGTGACAGTGTGTTATATGTGGTAAAGCCAATAGGTCTCACCTATGCAAGAGCTATCAGCTCTTCCAGAGAGTTTTGCCATGTGTAGAATGGAGTGGCATTGAGTGGCATTGCGTGGAGAAGAGCGAGGTGATGTTGTGTGGAGTGGTGTTGTGTAGAGTGGCATTGCATGGAGTGCCATTGCATAGAGTGGGGTGGCATTGTGTGGCGTTGCATGGAGTGGCATAGAGTGAAGTGGCCTAGCGTAGAGTGGAGTGGTGTTGTGTGGAGTGGAGTGGCGTTGTATAGAGTAGAGTGGCATTGTGTGTTGCGGAGTGGCATTGTGAAGAGCACAGTGGCATTGGGTAGAGCAGAGTGACATAGAGTAGAGTGGTGTGGCACATAGTAGAGTGGTGTTGCATGAAATGGGGATGCGCAGAGTGGAGTGGCATGGAGTAGAGTGGAGTGGCATGGTGTAGAGTGGAGTGGCATAGCGTACAGAAGAGTGGCATAGAGTAGAGTGCAGTTGCATGGAGTGGTGTTGCGTGAAGTGCAGTTGCGTAGAGTGCAGTGGCGTTGCATAGAGCAGAGTGCCGTGGAGTGGTGTGGCATAGAGTGGAGTGGTGTGGCATAGAGTGTGGTGGCATTACGTAGAGTGATGTGGTGTGTGTAGAGCAGAGTGGCATAAAGTGGAGTGGCAAGTAGTAGAGAGGAGTGGCGTTGTGTAAAGTGCTGATGCAAAGAATGGAGTAGCATGGTGTAGAGTAGGGTAAAACGTAGAATGGAGTGAAGTTGCATGGAGTGGTGTCGCATGGAGTGGCACTGCACTGAGTGGAGTGGAGTGGTGTTGTGTAGAGTAGTGAGAAATTGCATGGAGTGGCGATGTGTAGAGTGGAGTGGGGTTGTGTAGAGTGGAGTGGTATGGCTTATAGAGGAGTGGTGTAGAGTAGAGTGCAGTTGCATGGAGTCGTGTTGTGTGGAGTGGAGCTGCATAGAGCACAGAGGCGTTGCGTAGCATGGAGTGGCATCGAATGGAGTGGTGTAGAGTGGAGTGGCTTTGCACAGAGTGGAGTGGCATTGCGTAGAGTGGTGTTGCATTGAGTACAGCAGAGTGGCATAGAGTGGAGTGGTGTGGTGTAGAGTGGAGTGACATTGTGTGGAGTGGATTGGCCTTGTGTAGAGTGCTGTGGCATTGCATAAAGTGGCTATGCGAAGAGTGGAGTGGCATAGAGTGGAGTGCAGTTGTATGGAGTGGCATTGCATAGAGTCATGTGGCACTGAATAGAGAGTAGTGGCACTGCGCAGAGTGGATTGGCGTTGCATAGTGTGGAGTTGCTGAGAGTGGAGTGGTGTTGCTTAGAGTGGAGTGGTATTGCGTGGAGTTGTGTTGCATGGAATAGCATTGTGTAGACTGGAGTAGCGTTGCGTGGAGTGGTGTGGCGTAGAGTGGAGTGGCATAGAATGGCATGGCGTAGAGTTAGAGTGGAGTTCAGTTGCATAGAGTTCAGTCGTTGCCTAGAGTGGAGTGGCATGGCGTACAGTGGAGTTGCGTTGGACATAGTGGAGTACAGTTGCATGGAGTGGTGTTGCACAGGGTGGTGTGTTGTTGCATGGAGTCGAGTGGAGAGGCGCTGCACAGAGTGTAGTGGCATTACGTAGAGCGGTGTGGTAATGTGTAGAGAAGAGTGGCATAATGTGGAGTGGCAAGGCATAGAGTGGAGTGGCGTTGTGTAAAGTGATGATGTGAAGAATGGAGTGGCATGGTGTAGAGTAGAGTAAAACAGAGAGTGGAGTGCAGTTGCATGGAGTGGAGACGCATAGAGTGGCACTGCGTTGAGTGGAGTGGTGTTGTGTAGAGTCGCGAGGCATTGCATGGAGTGGCGATGCGTAGAGTGGAGTGGGGTTGTGTAGAGTGGAGTGGCATGGCTTATAGAGGAGTGGCATAGAGTATAGTGCAGTTGCATGGAGTGGTGTTGTGTGGAGTGGAGCTGCATAGAGCACAGTGGTGTTGCGTAGCATGGAGTGGCATTGAATGGAGTGATGTAGAGTGGAGTGGCTTTTTGCAGAGTGGAGTGGCATCCCGTAGAGTGGTGTTGCATTGAGTACAGCAGAGTGGCATAGAGTGGAGTGGTGTGGTGCAGATTGGAGTGGCATTCTGTGGAGTGGATTGGCCTCGTGTAGAGTGCTGTGGTAGAGCATGAAGTGGCGATGGGAAGAGTGGAGAGACATTGTGTAGAGTGGAGTGGCATAGAGTGGAGTGCAGTTGTATGGAGTGGCATTGCATAGTCAAGTGGCATTGAGTAGAGAGTAGTGGCACTGCGCAGAGTGGATTGGCGTTGCATAGTGTGGAGTTGCTGAGAGTGGAGTGATGTTGCTTAGAGTGGAGTGGTGTTGCATGCAGTGGTGTTGCATGGAATAGCATTGCATAGAGTGGAGTGACGTTGCATGGAGTGGTGTGGCGTAGAGTGGCATAGAGTGGCATGGCTTAGAGTTAGAGTGGAGTTCAGTTGAATGGAGTTCAGTTGTTGCCTAGAGTGGAGTGGTATGACGTACAGTGGAATTGCGTTGGATAGAGTGGAGTACAGTTGCGTGGAGTGGTGTTGCACAGGGTGGTGTGGTGTTGCATGGAGTCGAGTGGAGAGGCGTTGTGTGGAGTGGCGCGGTGTAGAACAGAATGGTGAAGAGTGGAGTGCAGTTGCATGAAGTGGGGTGCAGTTACGTGGGGTGTCATGGTGTTGCATTAAGTGGAATGTTGTTGTCTACAGCGGAGCTGCATTGTGTTTAGCTGAGTGTCATTGCGTAGAGCATAGTGTCGTAGAGTGGAGTGGGTAGCATAGAGCGGAGTAGCATTGCGCAGAATGGAATCAAATCAAACCAGGGTTTATAAATTGCAACTACTAACCCATAAGGGTCTCTAGGTGCCAAGGGAGTTCGCCCTCTGAGCTTCAGTTCAAAAGCCAGGTTTTAAGGTCCTTGTTGAATTGGGGTAGCATGGTGACTGCCTGAGGTACAGGGTGTTCCAGCTCTTTGCTGCGAGGTAAGCAAAGCATCTCCCACCAGCCGAGGTCTTCCGTTTGTGGGGTACGGTGGCTAGTGCTTGTTGAGGGGAGCGGAGAGGTCTGGTGGGGGAGTAGAAGATGATGTGGTCGTTGAGGTAGGCGGGTCGTAGGTCGTGAAGAGCCTTGTAGGCAAGGACAAGGAGCTTGAAGTTAACTCTCTTCTCAGTAGGGAGCCAGTGGAGGTCTCTTAGGTGACTGGAGATATGTCTGTGGCAGGGAATGTCCAGGACGAGTCTGTTGGAGGCACTTTGGATATGCTGTAAGTTCTTGAGGTTCTTCTAGGGGGTACCGGCATAGAGGGCGTTGCCATAGTCGAGTTTGCTGGTACCGAGGGTATGGATTACGGTTTTGCAGTCGTCCTTTGGGATCCATTTGTAGATCTTCCAGAGAAGTCGGAGTGTGTGAAAGCAGGAGGATGCGACTGAATTGACTTGGTGGGTCAGCAATGAGTCCAAGATGACGCCGAGGTTGTGTGCGTGGTCTGCTGGGGTGGGGGCATGCTGAGGGTCGATGGCTACCAGGAGCCATCCCAGGCTGATGTGGATGGGTCCCACGATGAGGGTCTCGTTCTTGTCAGAGTTGAGCTTGAGGCAGCTGTCCTTCATCCAGGAGGTGACGGCTTTCTTCCCATTGTGGAAATTCTTCTTGGCAGTAGTGGGGTTTCATTCAGTGAGGTGATCAGCTGGGTATCATCAGTGTAGGAGACGATGTTTAGTCTCTGGTCCCTGCCGATGGATGCGAAAGGGGCCATGTAGAAGTTGAAGAGTGTGGGGCTCAAGCAGGAGCCCTATGGAACTCCGTAGCTGATCTCTGTAGGTTCTGACAGGAAAGGCAGGAGTCTGACTCTCTGTGTTCAGCCAGACAGAAAGGAGCGTATCCACTGTAGGGCCTTTCCATGGATGCCAGCTGGGTGGGGCCTGGACCAGACGGTGAGGTGTGAGACCATGTCGAAGGTGGCTGATAGGTCCAGTAGGATGAGGGCAGCTGTTTGGCTGCACTCGAGGAGTGAGCGGATGCCATCTGTGGCGGCGAGGAGGGTGGTCTCTGTGCTGTGATTGCTCCTGAAGCCTGATTGGGAGGTGTCCAGGATGTGTTGTCCTCGATGTGCTTACAAAGCTGAGCATTGATGGCCTTTTCAATTACCTTGGCTGGCAAAGGCAGCAGAGAGATGGGGTGGTAATTCTTGAGGTCTGAGGGTTGGCCATAGGATTCTTTAAAAGCGGGCAGGTGTTGGCATGATTCCAGTCCTCTGGGAAGGTGGCTGTCTCTATAGAACAGTTGAGGGTGTGTCGGAGCTCGGATGCGATGGATGTGTTGGCCTTGTTGAAAATGTGAATGTGAAAATGTGATGAGTACAAGCCGTAGGGGCTCTGGAGTGGATGCTTCTCATGATGGTGCGGGTCTCGTCTGTGGTGAGGGTGGTCCAGCAGTGCAGGGTTTGTGGTGGTTCAATGGGATGGAACTGGGGGGGCTGTTAGATGGTCTTGGGATCTGAAGCTATTGTATATGTCTTTCAGTAAGTTGGCAACTGTTGCAGAGGTCTGGAGATGGAGGGGTGCTTGCTGTTTCTGATTGACCACGGCTAAGAGCTCTTTGGTGTTGTGTGTGATGATGCTGATGCAGTCCTGCAAGGTGGCTTTTCTGGTGCCTCTGATGATGTGGTGGTAGGATTTGGTGGCCGCTTTGAAAGCCTCGAAGTCTTCCGGGGACTTGATGTTTTTTCGATCTTTTCTCTAGCCATCTGCAGTTGCGACTGGAGTCCTGTGAGTGCAGCGGAGAACCAGCTAGCCTTCTTGAGGTGGTGTTTAGCTAATGTCATACGGAGAGTTGCTTGGGTGTTGGCGCATTTGGCGATCCATTGGTGGAGGTTCCGTGCTGAGATGTTAAGATTCTGCAGTGGGAGACTTGCTGAGGGTGTTGGAGAGCTGTTCCTTCAAGATCCGATTCCATTTTCTGCTTGGTGTCAGGAATCCCCAAGGTGCCTCCTGCGTTATATGTCAGAATCCCCAGGGATTAGCGTTAAATCATATCTCTGTTCTTGGTTAAACCTTCATGTTTCTAAGTAAACATAATGTGCTGTGTTACACAATTGGTTTTATCAATGCTTGTTTTACCAATGCTTGTTTGCTAATGTGAGCAGATGTAGACATGTGCTTCTAATTGGATGTGGTGACTCATCTCTACTGCTTTCCTGATTGGCTATAAATAGCAGAGTGAAGCATGCCTCCCCGCTTAGCTTTGTTTTGCTTCCTAATCCCAGCATCTGACTTGGCAGTCCAGCCCCTGCTGACATCCTCGTATTCAGGACTTTGGAGGCAATTCTTTTCTTCTTTCCTGTACCAGCTGACACCAGGAATTCCTCAAGCACACTGGAAAAGACTGCAGCTAAGTGGCTAGTGTTCTCCAGGGAGTTTGTTCTTTGAGCACCCCACTTTCCTAGAACAACTGGTGTATTCCAGACCTAGTATTTCTGGCAGAGTGCTTATCTTGAAGAGACAAATGCATTTCTGAACATTTTACATTATTATTGTAGTTACTTGCCTAAATGTGCTTCAGGAAATCTGCTTGAGCTCAAGTACTACAAAAAGTGACAGTGCAATTTTAAAAGAGCATTTACATGACTTTTCTTTCTCTAATAGCATAACTCTGGTATTTAAATTGTGTCATTCATGCCTGTGTTTCAGGTTTGAGGAATTTGCTTTTTGAAGGATTTTTCACACACACAGTGAAACCAAACCAAACTGTGCCACCCTAACTGTTTGAACCCAGAGCGGACATTTGTATTTCTTGGATTGTTTTTGTTCCTTTTAGTTTAACCTATGCATGCAGGAAAGTTATATGTGATATAATTAATGCCTTTGTTTGTTTTTCTTGTGCATGATAAGTGCAACCACAGTTCTAATTGTAGTGTGCAACAGTGAATCTCTGTGAAGCCAGCCCTAGTGTTGCAGTACTTATTGTTATGGTACTCAGTTTGGGTTTTTGGTAATGCAGTGTTAGTAATTGTACCAACAGTTATTTTATCCAAGAAAAGTGCTGGAGCATCCCGGTGTTCTTCTACTGCTCCCGTGCCCATATCAGAAAGAGAGATTCAGTTTCAAGGAAGTTGAGTGCACTCTGTCAACAACGACCTGCACCCCCGAAGATACGGGGTGCCTGGCTGGACCGGCAAGACCTGTTTTGTCTCTTTCTCTTCCACTTCCCCTTTCCTTTTGGGACACCTGTCGGGGTTTCTGTGTCCAACAGGAAGTGCCGAGAGGTGTTTCAGGAGGTTGGGGGCATACCATCACCCCTGAAGACATCCTGCTTTTTAGGTGAGTGGCCCCGTCTCGACACTTGGGGCTTGGAGTATGTGGAGGTGGATGGTCGGTGAGGTGATAACAGTGATGTTGTTGCTAGTGGAAAAAATGATGTGGAGCATGTGTTCTGCAATGTGTGTTGGTGAGGTGACTCATTGCCGTAATCCTATTGTGGCAAGGTTGTCGAGTGGCATTGCACTGACTGAAGTGGTGTAGAGTGGAGTGGTGTTCAGTTACATGGAGTCCAGGTGCGTATAGTGAAGTGGCACTGTGTAGAGGGGAGTGGGGTTGCGCAGAGTGGAGTGCAGTCGCAAGGAGTGGCGATGTGTAAGATGGCATGGCATAGAGTGGCGTTGCGTGGAGTGGAGTTGTGTGGCATAGAGTGGCGTGCAGTTGCAAAGAGCGGAGGGGCATTGCCTAGAGTGGAGTGGCGTTGCATAGAGTGAAGTTGTGTTGCATGGAGCAGAGTGGCGTTGTGTAGAGTGGGGTGGCATTGCATACAGTAGAGTGGCTTACAGTGGAATGGGGTGACGTAGTGAGGTGTTGCATTGAGGGGAGTGGTGTTGCATGGAGTTGTGCTGCATGGAGTGGCGCTGCGTGGACTAGAGTGGTTTTGCCTAGAGTGGATGTGGCATTGTGTAGATTGAAGTGGTGAGGTGTACAGTGAAGTGACGTAGCATAGAGTGGAGTGCAATTGTGTGGCACAGAGTTGCATAGAGTGGAGAGGCGCTGCGTAGAGTGGAGTGGAATTGCATAAAGTGGAGTGCAGTTGCAGGCAGTGGTGGTGCATAGAGTGGAGTGGCATGGGTAGAGTGGCATTGGGTACATGGGAGTGGCATTGTGTGGAGTGGAGTTGCATTGCCTGGAGTGCTGTCCATAGCACATATTGTCCTGTGCCCTGTGTTAGTTGTCATTAGCTCATATTGTACCATGTCATGTATTTGCTGTCCCTGACTGGGATGGTTTCTGCAGTTCATTTAAATCTTGCTGTGTGCTAGAAAACAACCTCTCCATCTTTGAATGCACAGCAAATATGACTTTATAGAAGCGACTGACAATGAGGTACCTTAGCAACAAGAGGGGGGGGCTAGGTTTCAGTAACAAGACAAGAACAAGCTTGCACATATCTGCTGGGGTTTATGGTGGGAATGTCGACGGCCTTGATTATGGCACTGAGCAGTCAGGCTTAACTTAGAAGGCAATGTGTAAAGCATTTGTGCAATAAATCATACAATAACACAATATAGCACCACACAAATACACCACACAGTGTTTAGAAAAATATATATTATTTATCTGGGTATTTGCAGGTCAAAACGATAAAAGATGCAATATGAGATTGTAGAGATATCACTGAAAAGTGATATAAAGGCGGTCATTCTGACCGCGGCGGGCGGCAGTAGCCGCCCGCCATGCGGTCACCGCCATTTGGCCGCTCCGCGGTCAAAAGACCGCAGAGGCCATTCTGGTTTTCCTGCTGGGCCGGCGGGCGCCCGCCAAAGGAGCACCCGCCGGCCCAGCGGGAAAGGCCCTGCAACATAGAAGCCGGCTCTGAATGGAGCCGTCGGTGTTGCAGGGGTGCGACGGGTGCAGTTGCACCCGTCGCGATTTCCACTGTCTGCTAAGCCCCCAGGGGCCCCACGACACCCGTTCCCGCCATCCGGTAAAAACCGCCAGAAACAGGGTGGCGGGAAGGGGGTCGGAATCTCCATGGCATGGAGATTCAGCCCAGACAGGGGAAATCCGGCGGGAAACCGCCGGATCCCCTTTTCTGACCGCGGCTTTACCGCCACGGTCAGAATGGGCAGGGAAGCACCGCCAGCCTGTTGGCGGTGCTTCCGTGGTCCTCCACCCTGGCGGTCGATGACCGCCAGGGTTGGAATGACCCCCAAAGTGTCTTAAGTCTTTAAAAAGAAAACAAAGTCTCTTTCAAGCACAAAGTACCTGGTTTGGAGTGAAAAATCTCCGCAGAGGACCGCAGAGGAGGAGATACGTGGAAAAGTTACGCCCCTTCACACACGGACTTGCGTCGTTATTTTCCACGCTGGGAGATGTGCGTCATTCTACGGGAAGAAAAATGGTGTGTGCGTCAGTTTTGCCCCTTCACACACGGACTTGCGTCGTTATTTTTCACTCAGGGAAGACGTGCGTCGTTTTCCGGCACACGGACCGTCTCCTTCTGTGAGTTGCGGGATTACCAGATGTCCCAGGGTCTGTGCGTGGAATCCTAGGCTTGTTATCCGGCTGCGCGTCATTCCGGTGGGCTGTGCGTGGAATTTTCTTCCTCACGGCAGGCGTTGCGTCGATTTCCTCTCTGGAAGTCGGGCGGCGATGTCCAGGCGGGCCGTGCATTGAAGTTCCGGTCGCACCGCAGGCGTCGCGTCAAGCGGCGTCTTTCCTGATCGGCGTGCAGTGAATTTTTCACCACAGAGCAAGCTGTGTGACGGATTTTTCGGCGCACAAGGAGTCCAGTTGAAAAAGAGAAGTCTTTTTGGTCCCGCGACTTCAGGGAACAGGAGACAAGCTCTATCCAAGCCCTTGGAGAGCACTTTTGCAGCAAGACGAAAGTTCAGCAAGGCAGCAGGCCAACAGCAAGGCAACAGTCCTTTGTAGGAAGCAGTCAGGTGAGTCCTTTGAGCAGCCAGGAAGTTCTTTTTGGCAGGATGCAGGTTCTGGTTCAGGTTTCTTCTCCAGCAAGTGTCTGAGGTGGTAGGGCAGAGGCCCTGTTTTATACTAAAATGTGCCTTTGAAGTGGGGGAGACTTCAAAGAGTGGGTAAGAAGTGCGACAGGTCCCCTTTCAGTTCAATCCTGTCTGCCAGGGTCCCAGTAGGGGGTGTGGCAGTCCTTTGTGTGAGGGCAAGCCCTCCACCCTCCCAGCCCAGGAAGACCCATTCAAAATGCAGATGTATGCAAGTGAGGCTGAGTACCCTGTGTTTGGGGTGTGTCTGAGTGAATGCACAAGGAGCTGTCAACTAAACCTAGCCAGACGTGGATTGTAAGGCACAGAAAGATTTAAGTGCAGAGAAATGCTCACTTTCTAAAAGTGGCATTTCTAAAATAGTAATATTAAATCCAACTTCACCAGTCAGCAGGATTTTGTGTTACTATTCTGGCCATACTAAATATGACCTTTCTACTCCTTTCAGATCAGCAGCTACCACTTCAACAATGTATGAGGGCAGCCCCAATGTTAGCCTATGAAGGGAGCAGGTCTCACAATAGTGTAAAAACGAATTTAGGAGTTTTACACTACCAGGACATATAAACTACACAGGTACATGTCCTGCCTTTTACCCACACAGCACCCTGCTCTAGGGGTTATCTAGGGCAAAATTAGGGGTGACTTATTTTTAGAAAAAGGGGAGTTTCAGGCTTGGCAAGTACTTTTAAATGCCAAGTCGAAGTGGCAGTGAAACTGCACACACAGGCCTTGCAATGGCAGGCCTGAGACAAGGTTAAGGGGCTACTTAAGTGGGTGGCACAACCAGTGCTGCAGGCCCACTAGTAGCATTTAATCTACAGGCCCTAGGCACATATAGTGCACTCTACTAGGGTCTTACAAGTAAGTCAAATAGCCAATTATGGATAAACCAATCAACAGTTCAATTTACACAGAGAGCATATGCACTTTAGCACTGGTTAGCAGTGGTAAAGTGCCCAGAGTTCAAAAGCCAATAGCAACAGGTCAGAAAAAATAGGAGGAAGGAGACAAAAAGTTTGGGGATGACCCTGTAAAAAGGCCAGGTCCAACAATTAGCATGGAGGCAATAGTCACATATTGTGAACACATTAGGAAACAAGCAGCAGCAAGTGCCGAGTCCATTGTCTGGGGAGCTGCCGAGCTCTCCCAAAAGAAACTAGGACAATTGGGGATCAGTGTGCTATACTCATCTCAAATGTGCTGTTATCAGGCAGAAAGTGACACCGGCAAACCCTCTGAGCAAGGCTAAATAACAGCCACTTTGAAATGTCTCTGAAACATGAGCTTCGAAATATTTTTAAAATGTAGAATTAAAATGTGTCTTTGTTAAAAGGCATGGAAAATAGACCAATAGATGTTTAATTTTTAAGCTAAGCATTGCATATTATTTAAATGATTGTTTTGGGATCTTTAGGAACAACTGAATAGAACCAGATAATCTCAAACAAAACAAGCAATACCTGGACATCAAGTAAACATTGCGCCCTTTGGAAAGCAGCATCTGACATTTGATCTTGATATATAAATGCACACCAAATGTGATGAGATAAGAAGAATATTTACAGACCTACTTACAGAAAGGTAGCGGAGCATGTAGGGAGTGAAAACAGGACCAATCATGTGGACTAGTTTAAAAAAAATAAAAAAGTAGTCCCTGAAACAGATGCTAAAATGATGGCCTGTGGGTGGATATATTATTTATTCCATGCTCTCAGGGACAGCTAAACACAGCAAGAGGCATGACAAATGCATGCCATGGACAAATGTGGAGAAAGAATATGACAACGACAATGGAGCCAGCAAATGGGAAGTCTATGGGCGGGCAAAAGCCCACAAAGTATATATAACATTCCTGAAAGATAGAGCACAAGCGCTGTCTAGCCGAGACCTATAAATGAATATGACATGAGTGTCTGAGTAAATGAGCAAGTGACCTGAGAAAAAGTGATTTACAGAGTGCAGATCTCACACAGATGTGGTGAAGGACCAGACCCAGTAGAGTGAGAATAGCAGATTTTTAAACAAGAGAGTGCAGTAGGCATCTTTTCCTAGTGGGCTAAAGGACAGAATCTGGTCTCTCACTATAATTCAGTGTTGCCAACCTCTCTAAGCCCACTTAGAGGACAGTAGTCACTCTCGTTATGAGGCGTGCAATTTGGCCCCCCACCTACCTCTGGACCAATATCTGAGTCAGAATCCATCTAAACAAGAGGTCTTCAATGAACATATGTACTAGTCACGTTTACTGAGGTAAATAAAAATCAAATAATATGCATGACATTCAGCGATTTTACCAGCAGTCTAACACAAGGCAGGGAAGCATGCTCTCCATAACCTTGCAGAGGACATTTCCACAGTATTACTGCTACACATAATTTTAAGTAGCAACATAAAATTGCTGGTTATGCACAACAAGAGTATATAACTGTTACGTTTTTGTGTAAAGTATTCCTAGTAAAGGTTACCTATTTACACAAATATCTGGATAGATCACTATGTACTTAATGAGACGGGAATGCACATAGAAGATTTCGGGTATTCAGAAAGGAGCTAGACACAGGGACCTTGTTTGGTATAGATGCTCAGGATGTTATTGCCTAATGATGGAAAGATAGTCAACAGGATCCCGTTACAGCTGCTTAACAGCAGGTAGCCTCCTACTTCCTAATCTGCAACCATTCGTGCATGGGGTTGCTATGTTAGCAACCCAAAACATTTGATAGGAAGCCTGAATGATGCTGCTACCTGTATTCACTTCCTCCTACCTCACCGCCAAAACCTGGAATGACCTGTCCCTCCACCTGTGCAACTCCCCTTCCCTGAAGGACATCAGAAAGAAGCTCAAGACTTGGCTCTTCGACCGTCAGCACCAGCCAGACGAAACCTGCTGCACCTTCCTCCCCAGCTCCTAGAGACCCCTTGGGGTGACAAGCCGTGCTTTAGAAGAACCCGTGATTGATTGATTGATGGCTGATCAGGGTCACAGCAGTTTCATAGTCCGTGAACATTGTACAAAGCAAACAAAACATGATTAAAATAGAGTGCAAAACAGGACCTGGTGAATGGTTAACATTTAAAGAGGGTACTTGTAGCTGTGAGTTAATGTAGTTGTGAGCTGATAAAAAATATGATCCTTTGATTTTTATAGTTGGACCAACAAAAAATATTTTTGGCTCCAGTTTGATACCCCGATACCCACCTCACTTTGCTTTTCACTTATTCGTTAAATCCTGCTATTGCGGTACTCCACTGCTTGTAGCTAGATTGTGCTATATAAATATGAGTCTACAGCAAACATAACTCTCGTTGAAAAGTTCATGCAATCGCCCTTTGAACAGCATCCCCTTCCTAAAATGTCCCCCATTGGGAGCTGTGTGGGACCTGCAAGATCACCATGTTGGATGGAAAGGGCCTTGGGCACTGGTGTTCACGAGCAATCACATTTAGACTTCTAAAGTAACCACTGCCTTTTGGAGTTGGGTTCTCACCCAGCAAACTAAATTGTTAATGTCAGTGTGCTCAGTAGGAGGACTGATGTTGGCAAAGTCATTAAAAAGTTGAGATAGCATTTTTCTTCTAAAAGTCTCTAACTATTCACTGTTATTGTTGTGCCAAACAGGATTAAACTTGTCACTGAAGATGTTATTTTATTCATTTTTAGGACACCCATCACACATGAGTATGGGACGATGGGAGACATCAAGCCCCTGAGCAATCACCATGAGCCAACTAGCCTGTGTGCCTGAGGCTATGTGCGCGAGACCAAATGGGGCCCGCTTAAAAATCCAATGGCAGGCTTGCTGTCTCGCGGAGCGCGTTGACGTTAAAGCATGAACGCAGCAGCTGCTCGAGTCGCTGCCTCAGCCCTTCCCTCCCTTTCTGTAAATTTTAGAGATGTGATTATGGAAAGTATTCACAGTCGAGCAGAGCCAACATTTCCAGAGTATTGTCACTGCGCTGTTAGGTTTATCGAATTTGCCTTCTACAGACTAGAGTCTCCGGTGAAGGACAAACTTGGACAGCTGGAACGAAGTAGCCCCGTCAATAATACTGCTATGAGCTATTTCTGGCACTAAACACAACAAATGCAGCTCATCTGTATTTGTGTAGCTCGGTCGTTTCCAGGTTCTACTTAAAACAGTATAGCTTTTACCAAAACACTCTCTAGAGTTTAAAGGAATTAGAACAAATACATGCACAATCCCCAAATTAGACCCATATTGCACGCTGACTGACCACGTTAGACTTGCACGTACAGATGCTGACGTACCATGCAAAGAGAACACACGCGTACATGATGGTTGCTCCGATGATCGCCACAGTTGTGTCTTCTGTCTGTAATCCATCCTTGCTCACACTGGGGAAGCAGACTGTCAGGTTTTGCCCATCGTACATCACTATGAAAACAGAAACAGAGAAAAGGCGACAGTGAGGGGTGCAATGAAAGAGCCAATTAACAAGTCACTTTAGCAGGGAGATCATCGAGAAAAACACCTCGACACTGATTATGAGACTTACCTACTGAAACAACAGTGCCTAAAGGTAGAAAAATAATATGGCTGAAGGGCTAATAATGAATGCCATAACAACCCGTGTAGATAACTGCCCAGCACTAGATGCACTCAAGGCAGTCTAGCTTACTGTGGTCGAGCAGGAGGTGTGAAAAAAGGTGGGGAGTAGTAAACCATTACAATTGGAAATAAATAACTGCACCCCACTGAGAACTACAAGTGGATGGATCCCTTGCATTTCATTCTTTCGGTAGCTGTAATTTCCGCGTGAAATACCAGAATGAGAGTCACATAAGTTTGCTGGAGGACTGAAACATTGCAAACCCTTTTTGGACAATTGCAAAAGTCAACTATTTTATGTTAATTGGGAAGAATTTAAAGAAACTCCTTTGATAGGGAACTACGTTCAGACAAAGGGGGTTATTCTAACTTTGGAGGAGGTGTTAATCCGTCCCAAAAGTGACGGAAAAGTGACGGATTTACCATCAGCCGTATTACGAGTCCATTATATCCTATGGAACTCGTAATACGGCTGGTGGTATATCCGTCACTTTACCGTCACTTTTGGGACGGATTAACACTCCTCCAAAGTTAGAATAACCCCCAAAGTTTTCTGTTTTCATTGACTAAACTGTAATTGTATTTGCAATTGAGGTGAATTAATAAGGGAAGATGTGAGATGTTATTGAGACTGGTGGCAGCCCTGCCAACCTCAACCAAGATCTTACAGTGTGAGGAGGAGGCGGGGCCTTGGAGGGGGCGCGACCTCGTGCCAAGAAGCACCTAAGAGGCATTTTTGCCTCTACTCCAACCCCAAAACGCCTCCTCTGAAAAAAAAAAATATATGAAAAAAAAGCTTGCTGCAGCTGTTGCCGATGTCCTGGGGTGTTTTCACACTCATTAATGGACATCAGCAGTTAAAAGCCTCCAAAAACTAGCTGTAAACCACTGTTTACCAGGGTTTTCAGCTCCCGCGTGATACTTGCTTCTTACCAGGTGACCGTGTGATGGGAGCCAATATCATGTGTCACACAGTGGCACCATGTGAGTTGGCAGGTCTTTGGTGGACATGCATTACAGAAAAGAGGGAAGAGTTTGGAATATTATAGCTAAAAAGATAAATAGATAGATAGGTAGATAGATAGATAGATATGTGGCCATACACACATATGTACATTGTGTAAAACTATACCTACACTGTTAATTTCCCCTTCACATTCTACAGATATGTATACCCTTATAAAAAGAAGCATAAGCTGATACTCATACCCACGTTTATATAGGTAATGTTATTTACATAATAAGTCAGAAATATTTTATCATAGTAGAAATAAACATGATGTGTGTTTTTAATATATAAATATACTGCTATACCTTTATAGAAAGCATGAAAACCAATATGCATAGGTACAAGTACATACCCTATAATCATTTTTACAAAATCTGATAAATATGCATTATCATACAAAAAAGCATAAAAACCCATATGCAGAGAGCCATGTACACATTATGTACGTGACATACCTACATACATATATAAAACATTTTTAAAATAAATGTTTTATGTTTTCTTTATCTTTTAATGCATATATACATTTTATATTATTATTCAATGTATAATCTCAAGTATATAGATACATTTACATGTGTGTAGATATATTTACCTGGGCAGGCATGCATGGCCATATAATACGTACATGCATGGATTCTCCTAATCATAAATACATTTTAAATATATGCATTCTCACACATAGATTTACACAATTTTTATTCACACTTCATAGGTACATGCACATGTAAGCAGGCACATCCATATACAAGAGCTGACCCATATTGATGCACACATGAATATGTACACAAAAATAGTTAAATATCCAGATACATATAATTCATGGTAGTACATAAACATATCTACATTATCATGTGTATATTTTATTTTATTTTATTTTAATTCATTTTTTAAACATACCATTCTTTTAATAAATGTGGTCCCAGAGACATATATATGCAAATGCATTCACATATGTATAACCATAAGTCCTCCCTAGACAAAGTACATACTTTATACCTACACATATGTACATACCCATTAAGATTTCTCTCTACATAGACATATATTTATATGTACGAGGGATAAATACATATGCATTGCTATATACATAGTAGAGGTGATGTATTTTTAATTATAATTTATTTTTTATTTAATTTCCATGTATCAATGTACATTGAAGTGTTGTGAGTATTGTAATCACGTAGAGAAGAACCAACTCTTGACTAATCTTCTGAAGTGGGGATTGTTCTCAGTGGATCTTGTTTTTCAGGGAGTTTGACATGTCAGCTCTTGCTGTAGTTTCTCCTGTCTTTTTGCTTCTGCTCTCCTGTTTTTGAGACTGTGCTGCATTTCATTCCCACTGGTCTTAGGACTCTGGGCACTTTACCACTGCTAACCAGTGCTAAAGTAAAAGTGCTCCCTATGTAAATTGCATTGGTGTTTGGTTTCTCCATGATTGACATATTTGATTTACTAGTAAGCCCTTAGTAAATTGCACTATGAGTGCCCAGGGCCTGTAAATCAAATGCTACTACAGGGCCCGCATCACTGATTGTGCCACCCACATAAGTAACCCTGTAAACATGCATCAGACCTTCCACTGCTGTGTATGTTTGTGCAGTTTTAAACTGCAATTTCGACCTGTAAAGTGCAGCCACTTGCCAGGCCCAAATCTTCCCTTTTAATACATGTAAACCACCCCTAAGGTAGGCCCAAGGCAGCACAGTGGGCAGGGTGCAGTGTATTTAAAAGGTCAAACTTGTACTGGTGTGCTTTACATATCCTGATAGTGAATACTACTAATTTCAGTTTTCACTAATGCATGGCCTATCTCTCCCATAGGGTAACCTAGTGATTGCCTTAAAATATATTATAAATGTAATTTACCATTGGGAGCAGAATGATATCTGGAGTTTGGGATCTCTGAACTCACAATTTAAAAATACAACTTTTGGTGAAGTCGGTTTTTGATTTGTAAGTGGCTTTCCTTTGTGTGTGTTGATGGTGGAAGGAGTATGAGTGAGAGGTGGTGGTGGAGCATGAGATTCTAGCTTTATGGCTCTGATCTGTGTGATGGATGGTATATCGGTGAGTGAGTTATATTGGTGTGTATTTTTGGACGGAGTGGTTGGTGTCCTTGTTGCATGTAAATTGTGAGGTACAGAGGGGGCATCTGAATCTTGTGACGGATAATAGGTGGGGGAGTGAGCGATAGTTCTGTCAATTTTTGGACTGAGTGAGTGTTTTTTTTTAATGGACACTGTGAGGTAGAGATGGGTGACAGCTACTTATTGTTGCTTGGCATTCCGTATTTTTGAATCCCATCCATGACTACACCCTACGGGAGGGAGATATGGTTGGAGTGCTGGTATGAATGTGGACTGAGCAGCATCACTTCGAGGTTCAGCATGGTAAAGGGGCTATAATTAATTTTGTTACGTTGTGTATTGTTTTGTGTTGCCCGCCCTTGCTGCTCCATTCCTACGTGGGTCTGCGTAGGAATGTGTTAGCAGAAGCCCACTGATGAAGCAAGCCACAACGAGTGAGAAAGGGCAGTTTTTCAACAGTGGTGCTGTTTCCATAATGGAGTGGCAGCGTGTTTAGCTGGGGTAGGGTGTTTCTACCGCTATTTCCTGTCCTTCTTTGTGAGAGTGGCTATAATTAAGGCCCAAGACATGGGAGGTAATCCTCTTTATGGCTTTCTAAAATATGTACCCTGGCATTTTCGCACAAGGCTACAGGGATGTTTCCAATTGCTAAACAGGATGCACTCGTAGAAGTGGGCGAGCCAATGAAGGCTTGAGAATGGGTCGAGACAGGTATCTTTCTATAACTGAGCCCGATGTCCTGGAGAACTACAGGGTCAAAAGGGAACAGAGCTGATAATTGATTTGCTTCTGCCTCTCCTGCATCCCTCCCATGCATATCACATGATTCTCCAAGCCCTGGCTGGAGGTCCGTGCCACTGGCTATTTCTATTTTCACAATCAAAATTCAAAAAACCCATGGCACTGGCTAGTCCCTCTTCTGCAGCACACACCGTGCTTGGAGAATGACATCATAGTGCAAGTGAGGGATACATGGTAGGTAGAAGGGATATGCTTTGGCACCTTTGTAGGCAGAGGATGCTGTTTGGAGACATTTCAATTAATCCTGGGAGCAAAGGGCAGGTTTGAGAAAAAAGAGAGAGAATAAGAAAGAAAGAGAGACAGAAAGAGAAGGAGGAAGGCAAAGGTTAAGAGAGAGGAATTGGGGCATAGAGAGAGAGAACAAAAAAGGGACAGCAGTGCTTAATGTGAACTGATGGTTGCAGGTGGGGACCACTAGCACTCATTTTTAGGGTCAAGCCTGTAAAAGCATGCACTCTCACTGTTAACAATAAGGGCTTGGAGCCCACTCATGTTGGCTTGCCTGGCACTCTTTTTGGCAGCCTCGTAATTAATCAATGCAGGTTGAGACCTCATTTCCATTCCTCTCTGTGGAGCAGGGACCAAACAATGATTGATTCAACTTAACCAGTGCCCTTCCACTGCTACCTATGTGACTGAGGTACTATTTTGTTCTTTTTAACTTTTAGTGCCATGCAAACAGAAGGAGTGTGACTGACAAAAAAAGTGCCCAGGAGGACAAATAAAAATGCAAAGATTTATTTTCTATAGTTAACATTATTTTATTTTACCAAGCCTTCTTTTCTCACTTTGCACTCATGTTTTATTTTGTTTTTACTTGTGGGCGCTGTTCTCAAAATATAAGGATTATCTTGTTCTAAATATTAGAAAGCAACATTGTTTCTTTCATATGTGTAATTTCTGAAATTATGCTTTCACCCATAATTGTGCAGTATATCCCACTCCACCCCACTCCAACCTTCCCCGCTCCAATCCACACCATTCACCCCACCTCACCGCACACCAATCCATCCCATTCAATCCAATATGCCCCAAACCAATCCAATCCACTCCAAACCAATCCAGTCCACCCCACTCCGGTCCAAACCACTCACCCCAATCCAATCCACTCCAATCCTCCCAACACACCCCACTCCAATCTGACCCACTCCTCTTCACAAACAATCTGGCCCTCTGTCATCCAAAACAATCTGCCCCACTCCAAACTTCCACACACCAATTTGCCCCACTCCAGCCCAAAACAATCTGCCCCACTCCAATCCAAAACAAACTGCACCACTCCAATACAAAGCACTCTGCCCACTCCAATTGTCTGCACTCCAACCTGCCCCACTCCAATCCAAAACAATCTGCCCCACTCCAAACAATCTGCCCCATTCCAATCTGCCCCACTCCAATCCAAATCAATCAGCCCCAATCCAATCCAAAACATTCTGCCCCACTCCAATCTAAATCAATCTGCATCACTCCAATTCGACCAGTCCAATCCAAAACAATCTGGATCGCTCCAATCCAAAACAATCTGCCCCATTACAATCTGCCACACTCTAATCCAAAACAGTCTGCCCCACTCCAATCCAAAACAGTCTGCCTCACTCCAATCCAAAACAATCTGCCCCAGTGCAAAACAATCTGTCCCACTCCAATCTGCCCCACTTCAATCTACAACAATCTGCCTCCCTAGATCCAAAACAACGTGCCCCACTCCAATCCAAAACAATCTGCCCCTGTGCATTCCACAACAAGCCCCACTCCAGTCCAAAACATTCTGCACTGCCCCCATCTATGGCCCTCCAGTCTGCCCCACTCCATTCTGCCTCACACTAGTCCTCTCCACTCCAATCCAGAACCCTACTCCAGTCTGCCCCACTTCATTCTGCCTCACACTAGTCCGCCAAACTCCATTCCAGAACAGTCTGCCCCACTGTAATCCGCCCCACTCCAGTCAGGCCCACTCCAACCCAAATATTTACCCACTCCTTTTCACCCCTCTCCAATATGCCCCACTCCGATCCAAAACAATCTTCCCCGTTCCAATCTATCCCACTCCAATCTGCCCCACTTCAATCCAAACCAGTCTGCCCCACTCCAAACTGCCCCATCCCATTCCAAAACAATCTGCCCACTCCAATTTTCCCCACTTGAATCCAAACAATTGGCCCGACTCCAATCCAACCCACTCCAATCTTCCCCACTCAAATCCAAAACTATCTGCATCACTCTGCCCGATCCAATCCAAAACAATCTGCCCCACTTCAATTTGCCCTACTCCAAACCGCCACACTCCAATGCAACCCAGTGCAATCCACCTCACCCCAATCTACCCACCCCTTCCAAATTCACTCCACTCCAATCCACCATACTCCAATTCACTCCACTCCACAGCAATCCAATCCACCCCAAACCAATCTACCCGATTTCAATCCAATCCACCCAACTCGAGTCCAATCCACCCCACCTCATTTCACTCCACCCCACTCCAATCTAATCCACCCCATCCAGTCCACCCAATCCAATCGACCCCACTCCAATCCACCCTACTCCAATCGAATCCACCCCACTCCTGTCCAGTCCAACCCACCCCTCTAGTCCAGTCCAATCCATCCAGTCCAGTCTAATCCACCCCACTCTAAACCATGTACCCCAATCCAATTTACCCCACACCAGTCCTATCACTCCATTCCAATCCACCCCAAACGAATCCACCACACTCCATTTCAATCCACCCCATATGTTCTAATCCACCTCATCCAGTCCACACACTCCAATCCACTCCACTCCAATCAACCCACTCTACCCCAATCAAAGCCACCCCAATCAACTCCAATCCACCCCACTACCTCAATCCACTCCACTTTATTCCACCCCACTCCAATCTACGCCACTGCATGCTACACCACTGTACGACACTCCACTCTACAACACTGTGCCACTGAACTCTAGTCAACTTTATGATACTCTACTTACCCTACTCTAATATACAACACTCTACTCCAACAAATCCAGTCTACCACACTTGTATACAACATGGCAAAAGCCAAAAGCTCTTGTATAGGTGCGACATATTGGCTTTGCCAATTATTTTTTTGAGGAATGTCACTAATTTCTTTCTCAATAGACTTTGATCGAAAGCAAGAGAGAGAGAAGCATACAAGGATGGAGGAAGGAGAAAAAGAAAGGTGAAAAAAGACTGACAAAGGCTGAAGGTAGAGATGAAAAAGAGCCTGCAAGAGTGAGATAAAGGAGCAAGGAGTACTGATGGTGGATGAAAAGACATCAGATAGAATCAAGACCATGCAACCTTGATATTTGCCCCGCCCTCCCACTCCCCTATAGCCATAGCGCTGAGTCGCAGGTTTTTTTTAGCAAACCTTTGGCCCCAGCACTTATTGTTTTATAAATTAAGCAGTGAATAAGAGAGGGCAGAAAAAAGAGAAATAAAGGGGGAGATAAAGGCGGGAGAAAACGAGAGAACAAAGAGAGAGAGAAAAAACAGATCCATAAAAAAAATAGGAGAGAGCGAGTAACCTAAAAAAAAGAGAGACAGATGGAGGAACAGAGACAGGAAGAGAGGGGCAGAAAGAGATACACAGAGGAGATAGCAAGCTGGAGGGAAAATACATGAAAGCAACAGTGTTTAAATGTCAATTTGTTGCCAGCTTGGCTCGTGCAACCGCTACTCGGCTCTAACTCGGTCGTCCCCATTAATTCCCTGGCTTGCCCACCTCTCTCCATGCATAGTTTGCAAGCACTGTCTGTGCCTGAAGCACAAGACAGTTTATGACCAAAGGTGGGAACCTCGCAGAAACCAAGAAGTCACCGATATGGCGGCTGGTTCCATCTCAGATTTCATATACTTAGGGGTGGCCACCCTAAACGGTAGGAAGACCTTTCCCATATCAGACCACTAACCCAGGAAGTCCTTAACACCCCGTGCGCAGGCACTAACAAACAAACTGAAAACAAAGACTGCGGAGAGTTCATGAAGCGAGAGAGGAGATGCACATTACGGCACACAAACAATGACGAGGGATGCCCCACTGACAAAAACAAGCGAAGAAACCAAAGGGCAGTGGGGTGAATTACAAGCTCTGGTTACTTGGAAAAGCAAAAACATGTGAACAATGGTTAGAATGAAAAGAACATCTTATTAAACAACGATTAAAACGCAAAGGTCAAACTTTTCCCAAGCTACGTGCTGTGAACCCTTTAGGAACCTACAGTCAATGCTTCCATCTTGTGGGCAGCTATGAAAACTGCAGAAATCGTCAGCAGCTTAGGTTTTTATACCCACCATGTCTGATATAGGCTTGCTTAGTTTTGTTCACAACTGGTTTAAGCTTGTTATGGGCAACTGATTAGTTTAATTGTAGTTTATTTATCTGAGAGGTTGTGAACCAAAATTTACTGCAATGGAAGGGGCTGGTTTGATCAAGGGTCTAAACAAATGCAGAGGCCTAAGAAATTTCTTAGGAGTCTGCCGGGACGTCGGCCAAACACATGACTGCCTAGTCTCAACTCCACCTCACGCCTCTTTTTTCCACTCCCCAGAGGCATAACGAAACTTGAGGGGGGCTCCCTGCAAAGTACATAGAGGGGCCCCCTCCCTTACCCTGTCAGGAGCTCTCAGGCCAGAAGACCATTGCCCGTGCACAGTGTACAGTGAAGAGGGGTCCCCATGGAGCTCGGGAGCCCTCCTGCACCTGGGGACTGCGGGGGCTATTGTTATGCCAGTACCACCACCTTACACTTTCCATTTCGTATATTTGTTTTCTATCTTCTTTCTTCATTCTCTGTCCTTCTCGCTCTCGCTCTAAGTCAGTGCTCCCAATTTTTTTTTAGAACCATGACCCACTTTTTAGTATGACAAACTTTCACGGCCAACCTAGCTTTACTTTATTGGACATGAGACGGGCGATTTTTCAATGTAATAAAGCATCATGTGGTAGCACATTGTTATTTGCAGACAGCAAATTTTCCATTGAAATGGTCACTAAATTTGCACAGACATACAGTTTTACCGATAAAACTATACTGCACACAAATGATAATGTGTGAAAATTGGATTTAGTGACTTTATTATTTGTGCATCGCTAAATAAAGTGTCTTAATTCGTTCTTATCCTACTAAATGAAATCTTTGTTTCCATAACACTTCAGAATTACACAAAATGTACTTTGTATTGCTTTCCTAACTACTGAATGTGTATAGTTAATTTACAGGCATTTATATTTTCTTGTGTTAGAAAAATGACATCCTCTAGCTTTCCTTTCACACTTCATCTACTCCAGCAAGACTGTCATTTAATTCACTTACAATTTTTTTTCTCTGACTGCAAAGTGAGAATAGTTTGTAAAATCCAGTCCTGTGTTAAAAATAAGCAACAGAAGGCACAAACTGACATTTGCCCTCTGTCTTAGAAGCTCAGGAAATGTGACACGATAAATACCGAATTTAAAGATATCTTTATTTATTGCCTGGAGTTTGGTGAACGACCAAAAATCGACTTGGGACCCAACCTCAGTTTGGAAAACACTGCTCTAGATCATAAAAAATAAGACACGGCTCCAAAAACTGAGTGCCGATGTCCACCACTTGACACCACCTGCAGAAATTAAGCATGGCTAGGCCCAGCAAGCTCGAGGTCAGGTCTCTAGCCAGATTGGGCGATGTAATTCTGCGCAAATACTGCCTTCAAAAGACAAGACATTGTCCTGCCTTTTGGCCAAGGATGCTTTCACCAGCTAGAGCAAACATTTCTACAAAAAGTGGCAAATCTCACACCATTGCCATGGAAGAGGCAGTGGAAACTCGTTGTTTGCTTTAAAATACTTTTATTAGCATTTTAACAATGACAGACATACCAGAGCAGCATGCGTAAAACACTTTGGCCCAAATTTAAGAAAAGTTAGCACCGCCTCTGCACCAATTTATTTCTTTTTTTTGCAAAAACAGCGCTAATCCAGCCCCATCTTTATATAGTGTCGCTAGGGCAAGTCTAGCGACACATTTCCTGACTTTGCATCATTTTATTTAGAGTGCCTTCTCACCTTGCGTCGTTTAACAACAATGATATGCAAGGAAGGCGTTCCCTCCTAAAAAATTACGCTAGATTGCTAGCGCAATATCTACAAGTCGACGGAAAAACAATGCACGCCTAAGATCGGGAACAAAAAATGATGCTAATTCCAATGAGCGTAAAAAATGTAATACCTGGTCAGACTAGAAGTTAAAAAGAGGCCCAGCCACAACTACATAAGGAAAGCAGACAGAAAGAACCCTGGCAAGGAACTGGACAACATGGACCTGTTACTCCTACAGCTTGGTACCCAGAGAAGATGACAGCGACGCCGCCAAGTGCCACCAGTACCACTGCAGCAACCTCAACCGCCATCGCTGCAGCCACAAAGGCAGCGCAGAAGGAGGGAGAGAATATTCCACACACGTGCATCCATCCTTGGCCTCTGGGACGAAGAGGTCAACAGACTGTAGTGTCTCAAGCAGGAGTCCATCGTATGGCTGCTCCACCATATTGCTCCTGACATCACACCAAGAGTGGAAAGTCCTACAACCATACCACCCATGATCAGTCTCCTGGCCTTCCTCTACATGCTGGTCTCTGGATCATATCAGACCACTGCAGAACAAGTGGGTGGGATATCACAACCATCCCTTTCAGCCTTCCTTTCTCTGGTCCTGGATGCCATCACCCGCCTCACACCCCACCACACCTGGTTCCCCAACACCCAGCAACTGCAGCAGGAGACCCAAGAAGGATTCTATCAAATTTCTGGGTTTCTGCATGTGCTGGGTATAATGAACTACACACATATCCAACTTGTCCCTCCTGCTGCAACAGAACACCTCTTCAGGAACAGGATACACACACACTCTGTTAATGTGCAGGCCATTTTGGACCATCATGGAATATTTACCAACATCCTTGTTAAATATCCAGGCAGCGTCCATGATGCCTACATCTTCAGACACTCAACAATTAATCAATGCTTCCAGGATGGACAATATGGCAATGGCCTACTTGTAGGTAAGCCAGCTTACACTTCATAACACAGACAACACACTAAACATGTGTGAGAAACAATGTATACACCACACTAAACACACATGGACAGGGAAACAAAGATGTTTGGACAATAACACATATGCCACATTCCTCACTACCCCACACTTTATGCACATCACCTTCACATATGCCGATATGTACAAGTTCTTAGCACCACCTGACTGACACTTTACATAACGGACTGGTGGAGCAACGTATCCTTTGCATTCAAAAGCTGGGGTCAAACCACATGTGTTCACATGTTTTATACAAAATACAGAATCTTCACACAGAACACTAAACATGGAAGGGCTCAGCTATGTGTTTTGCATTGGCCATGCCATCGTCAAACAACTCGCATATTGGCACAGCCCCACATTTACCATGCTGTAGAAACCTGAGGTAGCACCGACAATTGATGTCACCCTATTGGTGGCATCACCATCTATATATCATCAAAATATACCTGATATACTCATTGTGTTCACCTTTCCCTTGTGTAGTGCATAGTGCAGCACACATTAAAATAGATCATCACCATTATTGATAGATAATGTGTAGGAATGGACACCTCACAGCACACCAACAATCATACCCGTAAATCCCACATCTCCCTAACATGATACAAGGGTGCCAACAGTGGACTGCGTCAATTCAACTACTGCCAGTGCACTGGTGGAGGCCAGTAACACAATATTAAGAAGGCATGGGACTTTGCATGGCTGGATAGGTGATGCAGGGCAGTGCAGAAAAGCACCTCTTGCCCTGTCCTATACCACAGGTGCCTGGAAGCTCGTTCCATACATCACAATACATCACATACAACTGTGCCACACTGTGCATATGAACCACATGCACATAGGCAGGCTTGCCAGCAATTGGCAACAACACGTTGTGCAAGGGAGGTATTTCAAGGTCAAGGGGGTGGAATTCACAAGCAGCACACAGCACACAAAATAGTTACAAATTTAGCAAACATCACTCTTCTGCAGGTCTAAAGTAATGGGGCAAATATAGACAACACCACACAAATTATTCATGGGTGAACTGTCAGACCAGAAATTAATCAACAATCACCAGGTCCCTGAGGCACAACCCAGACTGGAAAATGCGCCACCACACACCAATACAACCATGCATTCAAACAGCGACACACACACAATACTAGATGCAAGTCTCAATCACCATTCTACTGAAAACAAATATGTGCCATGGCACATAGCAATTAACAAATATGCATGTCTGACACATTTTCAAACATTCCATTGCAGCGGACCAAGGATACAGCATCCAGCCATGGGTCATGGCCCCATATGAAAATCCACAAACTGATGCTGAGCGGGCTTACGATGAAGCACACAAAAGGACCAGGAATGTGGTGGAGAGGACATTTGGCCTGCTGAAATCCATGTTCAGGTGCCTGTTACCTTTTGTGTGCAAATTAATACTTGTCTGTGCAATTTTGCACAACATCTGTGATGAACAGGTAGATGTCTCCAGTGAGGAGGAAGAGGACAATTATGTACAACAGGAGGATGGGGAACAACCAAACACTGCTGATGGAGCACACAGAAGACACCAAGTTGTGCACAATCTTTTCACATAGAGACTGTACTCCAAGCATCAATAAATAAAAATTGTAAATAAATCACTTTAACTCTGATCTATCATGGCGTACTTCTTCTCACTCTCACATACCTGTTTCACTCGCCCATATCTCAGAGAGCATGACTAAACCACAACAGATGTAAATAACTTAGGAACATAGCAAGGAACTAAACACAAATAAAAACAATGCACTACCACATGAATGTGTGGATGAAATGTAGGCATTGTCTGTAGCACTAACAATTTACATTGTCACACACACATCACACAAGTGTGTTGGCCTGACATATGCCTGCAGCAATCCGGGAAAAACATGTGAAGACTGCTGTACCAATATATGGCGTAGGTAAGAAAAGATTAGCAAAAACCTACAACGACAGGTTTGTGTCTGTTATGTAACCAAGCAATGACTGAATGTCACTATCACAGGTGATAACTGAAAACATATTCCTCAGTGGTACTCACATGTTTGACCAAGAAAGTAACATACAATGACCAAAACACCTAAATATTTAGATCAGTCACACTCAATCCAGTCTGGAATGTGCACGTAAGTCAAGCAATGTCTAAACAAGCCTGAGATCCTTGCCAAATTGCACGTGTAATGAAGGACACAGATAGGTTGAATGTCGCATCTTCTTTACTCGTTGCTGTCATGAGTAATCACCCAATCTAAATACACTCATAGTGAATGTGACAAAGGTTGTAGAATGCAGATGTGAGTGCGTGTCCATGTAGAATAAACTATATGGAAGGACAGCTGAGAGGCTCCCTTACTTCACTTTGAGATCCAATATGTGGAGGTCACTCAGACACTACACAAATGCTGTGGCTAGTGCTCTGTAATGTGTGGGGGTCAGTCATGTGATCTTTCAAAGCCTGGAAATTGAACGGGAAATATTGCTTAGATTGTAGAAGAAGCTATGCCAATCTACAAAATTCACAAGTCTGACTTAGTATGCTACGCATGAATGAAGGGACATTGTTGATGAAGAAGATGGGTACTAAGGGTAATCTGCATAAATTTTGCCAGCAATATTGAACTAGAAGCATACCTGACAAAATATGCCATCAATGTGTGGGAAGGAACACACATGGACTTAAACTCACTGTACAACACAACAATATTTCCATGTAACACCGGGCACATATTCACAGAGATTGTGTAGGTCTGTACATATTCCAGTCACAGTGGCAGCAACTACAGCTATGTGCTTGGCCAGCACAAACAAGTGTGACAGAAGCAAGTGACAAATGACAGTATCTGTAGCCTTGGTCTGCAGATATGACCCAGTTCCACAATCTATCAATGAACTGACCAAGCATCCAAGGAATAATCTCACCTATGTATGCCAAGTCATGTCAAATCATAGCAAATGCTAAGGCATGTCCAACACAAAGAAGCTGTAAGTCCCTAGTAAATAATAGGGCAAGCCTGACATCAACAACCTCAAAGTCAACAAAACATAGTTGGCCATGGGACCGCAAATGTGCAGATGTATGTATGCAGGTGACTGTGCATTGCAGTGCTGATGACTGATTTTGGGGATGCCCCCCCACATAAGAGGCTACAGCGATTCATGACACAGTCAGGGGCCTGCTGCCTGTGCACTGTACAGTGACCTGTGCTGAGGTGACCACATACAACCTGTGTCAATACATGCAACAATGGGCCTGTGTGGGCATACAGAGTGCCACTGGAGCACTGATGACTAGGGTGCCATCTCTGCCTGAGAGCAGCCTGTCATGCAGATTGTATGCTAACAGTGAAATCTGGCTATGAAAAAAGTGTGAGTCATTGTACATTCCAAGCGTATGTGCTAATCACATAGGGGGTCATTCTGACCTCGGCGGTAAAAGTCGCTTACCGCCGGCCAGAAGGCCGCCATAACACCGCCGAGGCCGGGGTAAACCGCCACGGTCATTCTGACCCGCAACTGGCAAACCGCCAAAAACCCGACATCCACAATATTCCGCCACACCAAAGGTCAGCGGGAAACTGGCGATGACCAAACCTCCACCGTCACGCCAACAGAAATACGCCCATGCCATTCCGACCCACAAATCCCCGCAGCGGTCTTTCAACCGCGGTATTCCATTGGCGGTACACACCGCCGCGCTCAAAATACACACACCTTTACAAAACACATCCACATTGGATATTTCAAAATACACACACCTGAGACACATACACACACCACTCCCACACACCCAATCCAGTATAAAACACACACCCACATCACCCACAAACCCCTACGACCACAAATGCGAGTGAAGGACAGAGAGAGAGAGCACAGCATAGAGTACACCATCACACAGAGGCAAATCACAACATCACCCACACACTTTCCACGCACAAAACACCATACACCACCACACTCACCACACTCTACAACACATACACCACCCCTCACCTCATCCACACCACCCCATGGCACCCCAAAGACACCCCAGGTTCTCTGACGCAGAACTCAGGGTCATGGTGGAGGAAATAGTACGTGTAGAGCGCCAGCTCTTCGGGGCACAGGTGCAGCACACCACCATTGCCAGGAAGATGGAGCTATGGAGCAGAATAGTGGACAGGGTCAACGCTGTGGGACAGCATCCACGCAATCGGGACGACATCAGGAAGCAGTGGAACGACCTATGGGGGAAGGTGCGTTCCATGGTATCAAGGCACAACATTGCGGTGCAGAAGACTGGCGGCGGACCCCCACCTACTCCCCCAGAATTCACAGCATGGGAGGAGGAAGTCTTGCACATCCTGCATCCTGAGGGCCTCGCAGGAGTAGGCAGAGGAATGGACTCTGGTAAGGCAAATCTTCACTACTTCATTCCCCCACCCCACCTGCATGCCAAATCATACCCCCACCCTCACCCCCACCCCCATCACACCAACTCCTTGCTAATGGCTCACCATCACAACCCACCCATCCCAAAACCCAGCCCTGCATGCCTCCCCAAAGCATGGACACCCATCCCCAAAGCATGCCCACTGCACACACCCATCACCCCCACAAGCCACCGTCACAAAAGCCCCCACAAGGGAATGCCAGCACTGGGGGACACGGCCACCCACCCATTACACGAAATGCCACACACAGAAGCAATAACCATACTCTTATACCCCTGCAGGACGCGAACGCCACCACACCGCCACGGAGGGTCCAGAGATGTCCATCCCACCCCCAGAAGAGGCCCCCAGTGATGACAGCAGCTCTGTCTCCCTGGACCCTGATGACCAGCCCGGCCCATCGGGGACCTCGGGACAGTCGGTTCCCCACAGACAGCCACAGGCTACATCAGACCTAACCCCCTCTGGGAACACCAGCACAGCTCCCACCCAGCGGGCCCATGCCTCTGTCTCCAGGACACGTCAATCAGCGGTGTGTCCACCACTACAGGGCACCCAGGTTGACCCACCACCCCAACAACAACAGGGACCTGGGGGTAGTGGTAGTGGGCACACCGCCCAGGGGACAGAGGCCCAGGGAAACAGGGGAACTGGGAGGGCTGCTGTGCGACAGGGGGGGGACAGGCCCAGGGAACCGACTCTCCAAGAGGCCCTCTCCTCCATCATGGGAGCATACCACCGCTCCCAGGAGACGATGGCTACGGTACTGGCCAGGTTCCAGGAGATCCAGGTCATGCAGGAGCAACAGTACATGGGGTTCCGAGAGGAACTGAGGAACATTAGTTCCGCAATGGGGACCATCGTCGTGGCCCTAACCCAGATAGTCACCACATTGCGGGACCATGTGGCACCACAAAGGGCCCCTGTCACTAGCCTGGACCAGGAACAGCCTACCACCTCCGCCGGCGCTAGTGGACAGGAGGCCCCCACACAACGACGGGCCACCAGAACCCCACCTCCTGCAGAAGAAGAACCACCCCGCAAGCGGAACCTGAGATCTCACAAGAAGACAGAGTAGGATTGCAAGACCCCCGCCAGCAAACGATACCTCCTGATGTCATCCCACTGTCCCACATTGTCACCCTGTCCAACCTTGAACTGCCCCTGCTCCATCCTTCCACAGGCATATGGACAATGCACCTGTGCGACTGAGAACTGGACTCTGCCATGGACATTACTCCACCATCACCCATCCCCGTTTTACAATCATGTTCCATAAATTTAGCACTTGAATTAAATCACTTTTTGCACTACAAAATCTGGAGTCTGCTTGTAATTTGAACAAATGTATTAGACATAATGGTGCCAAAATGTTCAATTACATTGTGATGACAACATACCACTGTCACACAGCTGTAGTACATGGGCAAACAAAGCAGAGGTCACGGAGTGGGGCCCACAGCTCTGAAAACGGAAGGGAAAGTCACAACTCAGTTAACAGGAACTGGGGGGAAACTCAGACAGTAGAGAGGCAGGAGACTTTAAGTAAATGTAAAATGGCGTGGTTGATTCGTACCTGTGTGCTACTGAAAATACTGTTGTATCACTGTGTCCCTGTTGTCTGTGTCGTCCCCGTCGTCCTCCTCTTCACTCTCCACAGGCTCCACAGCTGCTACAACACCACCATCTGGACCATCCTCCTGCAGGAAAGGCACCTGGCGTCGCAAAGCCAGGTTGTGAAGCATACAGCAGGCCACGATGATATGGCACACCTTCTTTGGTGAGTACATTAGGGATCCCCCTGTCATATGCAGGCACCTAAACCTGGCCTTCAGGAGGCCGAAGGTTCTTTCTATAATCCTCCTAGTTCGCCCATGGGCCTCATTGTAGCGTTCCTCTGCCCTTGTCCTGGGATTCCTCACTGGGGTAAGTAGCCACGACAGGTTGGGGTAACCAGAGTCACCTATTAGCCACACACGGTGTCTCTGTAGCTGTTCCATCACATAAGGGATGCTGCTATTTCGCATGATGTACGCGTCATGCACTGACCCAGGGAACTTGGCATTTACATGGGAGATGTACTGGTCAGCCAAACAGACCACCTGGACATTCATAGAATGATAACTTTTTCTGTTCCTGTACACCTGCTCACTGCCACTGGGGGGAACCAAGGCCACATGTGTCCCATCAATGGCCCCAATGATGTTGGGGATATGTCCAAGGGCATAGAAATCACCCTTCACTGTAGTCAAATCGGCCACCTCAGGGAAAACAATGTAGCTCCGCATGTGTTTCATCAGGGCAGACAACACTCTGGACAAAACCTTAGAAAACATAGGCTGAGACATCCCAGATGATATGGCCACTGTTGTTTGGAATGATCCACTTGCCAAAAAATGGAGTACTGACAGAACCTGCACCAGAGGGGGAATCCCTGTGGGTTGGCGAATGGGGGACATCAGGTCTGGCTCCAGCTGGGCACACAGTTCATGTATAGTGGCTCGGTCAAGTCTGTATGTCAGTATGACATGTCGTTCTTCCATTGTCGACAGGTCCACCAGCGGTCTGTACACGGGAGGATTCCTCCATCTCCTCGCAAGTCCTAGCGGACGGTGCCTCGAAGGACAACATGGAGCACAGAGTCAAGCAACCCACAGGTACGTAACCACAGCTTGCACAGTACACGATTCGCTATGCATTGAATGGCTTGTATGAGTGGCAATGCAAGGCCTAGGCCTGTGTGACGCCGTAGAAATTCAGCCATGTGGGCCCTTGAAATGGCGGCTGCCTGACCTGTGAAGTGTGACAATGGGATGTGAGGTCAATGCGCTGGCGTGGCACACCGTGGCGGTACGCGGTCGAAGACCGTGGCGCAAAGCAGTATTGGTTAACATAGAACCCTATGGGTCTCAGGAGCCAATGACGATGTGCGCCGGCGGTCGCGGTACACACCGCCGCGGTACGCACCGCCGCGGGCGTGACCGCCATTTTCTATCTGCTTAATCACTCGAGACCTGATCATCCACAGGAGAGGACCTATACTGCAAGTGCTGCTGTGAACTCGGTCTGGAAGAGACAATGGCTGCTGCGACTGGGGAAAGGGCCCCTGCCTTCACATCTGAGGAATTGGATAAACTCGTTGATGGGGTCCTCCCCCGGTATGCGCTACTCTACGGTCCTCCAGACCAACAGGTAAGTACACTGGGAGCACGTAGTATGGGCTATGCCTGTGTTGAGTGGGGTGGATGTAAGATGGTGGGGAGGGGAGCGTATGAGGATAGCAACGCACGACAGATGAGAGCATGTGCCACATGGCAAGGTTGGGGAGGGGGGGCCACTCACATCGACCATGCAGAAAAGTGATGATATTTCTTTTTCCACCCTGTCCATGTCACATAGGTCAGCGCCCATCAGAAGATCGACATTTGGCGTGCCATCGCCAAGGACGTCCTGGCCCTGGGGGTCCACAACAGACGGGGCACCCACTGCCGCAAGAGGTGGGAGGACATCTGCCGCGGGAGCAGAAAGACCGCCGAGGCTCTGCTGGGGATGGCCTCCCAACGTAGGAGGGGTGCCAGTCGTCAATTGTCCCCCCTGATGTCCCGGATCCTGGCGGTGGCCTACCCCGATTTGGATGGGCGCGTGAGGACATCACAGCTTACACAAGGGGGTGAGTATCAGCACATTCTGCTATATTAGCGCACAGTGGAGGCGTCTGGGTGGGGGAGGAGGGCTGTGGCTATCTCTAGGCCAGGGCGGTTTCTGTAGGCTAGGCCCCTGCGTTAGACATGGCCCTGTGCCCCCGCCCCCCACCTCTGTAGGGTGCTAAGTACAGCTATCCATGGCCCGGGCTCACCTATGTGTGCATTTGTCGTCCATAGACTTGTAGGCCAAGTCACAATAATTGAGTAGTGTACCCCGAGTGCGTGGCGTAGTGCAGGGGGCTTCTGTGTCTGTCCTCTCCGGCAACGGTGCCGCCAATGCATGCACTCAACATGTCTTTCTTTCTTCTCTCCCCCCCTTATTTTTTGTTTTTCCTGCTCATGTGTGCATTAGCATCATCAGGCGGAGGAGAAGTGGCATCGGCGCACGAGGGAGCTGCATCTCACATGGGCCCGGAGGGCCCTGCAACTGACTCGGACTTAACCAGTGAGACGGAGGGCGAGGGGGGCTCCACAACGGGGACCCGTGGAGACGTCAGCGACACCGACACGTCCTCGGAAGGGAGCTCCCTTGTGGTGGCGGCACCATCCGTGCCCACCGCAAAAACAGGTACAGCCGCCACCCAGCGCACCAGCTCCGCCCTCCCATCAGCCCCTCAGCTTTCGCCCCGTGCCCGCTCGGCCAGGAAGCCGGCCATCTCCTTCGCCCCTGGCACCTCAGGTCCTGCCCCAGTTACCCCTGCTGCCCTCAGTGAGGAGGTCATTGACCTCCTCCGGACGCTCATTGTTGGGCAGTCTACCCTTTTGAATGCCATCCAGGGGGTGGAAAGGGAGGTGCATCGGAGCAATGCATACCTGGAGGGCATTCATTCGGGTCAGGCTGCCCATCAGCGATCGTTCAACGCTCTGGCCTCAGCACTGACGGCAGCAATTGTCCCTGTGTCTAGCCTCCCCCCTCCAACTTCCTCAACCCAGTCCCACTCCCCTGTTCCTCTGCCTATCCCAGACACACCTACTGACCAGCCTGCACGCACATCAACACCCAAGGGCAGCTCATCCAGACATAAGCACCACAGATCACACAAGCATTCACCCAAGCAACATCCACATGCAGACACAGCAACACCCACTGCCTCCACTGTGTCCCCCTCCTCCTCGTCTCCCTCCTCCCTCCCTGTGACATCTCCACTCACACCTGCATGCACACCACCATCAGCCAGTACGTCCATCACCACCACACCCACCAGAACAGTCCGCACACGTGCAGTCACCACCCCCACTACCATTTACACGTCCCCTGTGTCCCCTCCCAGTGTGTCTGTCACCCCCTCTTCCAAACCACACAAACGCAGGCAGCCACCCACCCAACAGCCATCCACCTCACGACAGCCTCCGTCACAAGCACCTTCACCCAAAGACAGCACACTTGACTCTCCTACAACCACATCCTCTTCCTCCACTCCCATACCCACTACAACTACCCGTCCCTGTCTTTCTAAATTGATTTTCCTTTCCAACCTTGACCTCTTTCCAACAACTGACCCACCCCCTCCATCTCGTAAGAGTCCAACCAGCACCTCAGCCACCACAAGCCCTGCACCTACTAGGACCATCGTTCAGGGCTATTGGAGTCCACCAGCTCCTAGGGCAGGAACATCGGCCAGCAGCAAGGGGACAGCCAGCCCACCCCCTGGGAAAAGAAGCAAAAAAGTGAAGGGCCGGCGCCACAGGCCTGAGACGGCTGCCCCCAAGGACACCAGCCTTGCACCGTCACCTGGCCCATCCACCAAGGGAGGCAAGGGCCCCAGAGATTCGTCCAAGGAGGGCAAGGGCCCCAGAGATACTTCCAAGGGAGGCAAGGGCCCCAGAGATACTTCCAAGGGAGGCAAGGGCCCCAGAGATTCGTCCAAGGAGGGCAAGGGCCCCAGAGATACTTCCAAGGGAGGCAAGGGCCCCAGAGATTTGTCCAAGGAGGGCAAGGGCAGCAGGGCAAAGAAGTCCGGCAGCAGGCGAGCTGCCCAGGAGGGCCCCACCAGCCCCATTTGGGGTGTGACGGTGGACACCCACGGGCCCAGGAGTCCAACACAGGAGGGCCCCGCAAGCGATAGGTCGGATGGCGACTGAGCGGGAATGATTGCCCAGATCTGGTTCCCTAGGAACACAAGACAAGCACCGCTGAACAGGGCCCCGCCGTGAGAAGAACTGCTGAACAGGGCCCCGCCGTGAGAAGAACCGCTGAACAGGGCCCCGCCGTGAGAAGAACCGCTGAACAGGGCCCCGCCAAGAGAAGCACCGCTGAACAGGGCCCCGCCGTGAGAAGAACCGCTGAACAGGGCCCCGCCGTGAGAAGAACCGCTGAACAGGGCCCCGCCAAGAGAAGCACCGCTGAACAGGGCCCCGCCAAGAGAAGCACCGCTGAACAGGGCCCCACCGTGAGAAGAACCGCTGAACAGGGCCCCGCCGTGAGAAGAACCGCTGAGCAGGGCCCCGCCGTGAGAAGAACCGCTGAACAGGGCCCTGCCGTCTCTGCACCGCTCCGCTGGGCCCTTCCTGTCAAGCACCGCTCCGCTGGGGCCTTCCTCTCAAGCACCGCTCCGCTGGGCCCCGCCGTCTCTGCACTGCTCCACTGGGCCCTTCCTGTCAAGCACCGCTCCGCTGGGGCCTTCCTCTCAAGCACCGCTCCGCTGTGCCCCGCCGTCTCTGCACCGCTCCGCTGGGCCCTTCCTGTCAAGCACCGCTCCGCTGGGCCCTTCATCTCAAGCACCGCTCCGCTGGGCCCCGCCGTCTCTGCACCGCTCCGCTGGGCCCTTCCTGTCAAGCACCGCTCCGCTGGGGCCTTCCTCTCAAGCACCGCTCCGCTGTGCCCCGCCGTCTCTGCACCGCTCCGCTGGGCCCTTCCTGTCAAGCACTGCTCCGCTGGGCCCTTCCTCTCAAGCACCGCTCCGCTGGGGCCTTCCTCTCAAGCACCGCTCCGCTGGGGCCTTCCTCTCAAGCACCGCTCCGCTGGGCCCTGCCGTCTCTGCACCGCTCCGCTGGGCCCTTCCTGTCAAGCACCGCTCCGCTGGGCCCTTCATCTCAAGCACCGCTCCGCTGGGCCCCGCCGTCTCTGCACCGCTCCGCTGGGCCCTTCCTGTCAAGCACCGCTCCGCTGGGCCCTTCCTGTCAAGCACCGCTCCGCTGGGCCCTTCATCTCAAGCACCGCTCCGCTGGGCCCTTCCTCTCAAGCACCGCTCCGCTGGGGCCTTCATCTCAAGCACCGCTGGCCCATTGGCAGGGCCAGATCTGTGTCGGGCAGGGCTTCACGAAGCACTCTGGGCACCATGCCTCCTCCATAACCAGTGGAGTCTGTAATCCACTAGATGGACTGTGGCTTTGCACTCCCCAGGATGGTACAGTGGGCAATCCACCCACTGAAAAGACTTGTGAGACTGTGGCTTTGCACTCCCCAGGATGGTACAGTGGGCAATCCACCCACTGTAGAGACTTGTGAGACTGTGGCTTTGCACTCCCCAGGATGGTACAGTGGGCAATCCACCCACTGAAAAGACTTGTGAGACTGTGGCTTTGCACTCCCCAGGATGGTACAGTCGGCAATCCACCCACTGTAGAGACTTGTGAGACTGTGGCTTTGCACTCCCCAGGATGGTACAGTGGGCAATCCACCCACTGTAGAGACTTGTGAGACTGTGGCTTTGCACTCCCCAGGATGGTACAGTGGGCATGGAGGCCCCTCGTGGATCTGGTGTCGTGGACTCATGTGGCTGAGGTGCCCCCCCTTCCCTTCCCCCTGAGGTGCCTGTGGTTTTATTATCTGATGCCCCAGCAGTGTTCTCTCCAATGGAATCGGGTTTCGTGTGTGGGCTTTGCCCATGTATTTATGCACATTGGCCCACGGACAATGGCATGTAGCCAATATGTGCCGGACTTTTGGACTATGTTCATATTCTTCATGTTGTGATTTATTTGTTTTAATAATCTAATATTTCACTTCAGTTCAAATATGCTTTAATATACTTTGATTTTAATGATCATTTTATTTTGTCTTTGAATTATTCCAGGGGGTTTGGGGGGTGTAAATCTGACTTGTTGCTCTGCATTGGTGTGTGGGGATTTGGGGGGGGGAGGGGGTGTCACGTATGTGTGTGCCCGTAATCTTTTCTCCTCCCCCCTCCCCTGTGTCGTAGGTGCAGTACTCACCGTTGTCTCCTGCGGCGGTTAGAGGAGCAGGTAGACAATCGCTGGTAGGATGTTTAATTCGGGTTCCATGCTGTCCAGATTCCTCGTGGAGTGTATATAGGTGAGCGTTTTCCCGTTCGTGATCTGTTTCCGCCGTGTTTTTATCGGCGGGGCTCCCGCCCCGGAAAAGGTGGCGGATTGGTGGGTCGTGATAGGGTGGGCGGTACATTGTCTGCCACCTGTCTGTTGGCGGTGACCGCCACGCTGTTTGTTTGCCCCGCTGTGGCGGTCGGAGTGTTAAAGTGGCGGGCTGTGTTGGCGGTTCCCGCCAGGGTCAGAATTCCATTTTTTTGACCGCCTGCATGTTGGCGGGTTGGCAGCCGCTTTAACACCGACCGCCAGGGTCGGAATGACCCCCATAATTCCTAATGGTTAGCACATATGTCCCACCTAGGTGGACCAGCCTTGGTGCATTCTATTTGCGTATGGGCAAAAGAGAACAATTTACATATGAAAATGCATATGTGTCACATACTCACTTACAAACGTATATGAACAGTATATATGTTTCTACATAGGGAAACGTAGTAAACACAGATAAAATTACACTGCCTTGATACAAATGGCTACATATATTTCCATGCTGGAATAGAGAATTGGTTGTTGTCATATTCCCAAACACACCACTGTAGTATGCATTACTTATCGTACATGAACCATATCTTTTCACACATAAACATGTCACATACATGACAACCCTCACACATGTCCCCACACCATCTCCAAGAATTTGCATGCATGGGGAACAATACATTACATGTGTTGCATTGAATCACAACGTCTGGCAACAGCATCCTTCGCTAAACATTTATCAAGGGTATCATATGCAAGAACATGTTTTGCCCATGGCCCATCCTATCTTATGTTGTGAAAGGAACAGTGGAAATTCTGAAATACCAATGTGGGGGACATGCAATATGTGTTCCATCACATATGTACACTCACAGTACACACATTGTACACATGCGAAAACATGCATGTGGAAAAACTCTTCATACACATGCACATTTGCAAACAGTATCAGTCTTCCCATGCATCACACAGACACCTACAAACATATGTAAACACAATTCTATGTTACCCGTACACAGTGAAATACTCATGCATACATATGTTGCCCTAGCATACAAACAACAAAGATGCATTGCATCTGTAGCTTGAAATGTGAATCTGTCAGCCTTCCCTCTTAAATTCACACATGCCCGTCATGCCTAAAAAAACAACGTGTACAGTAGTTCTTCAAACATCCTAAATACCAAAAATGATGCCTCGCACCTGCGCGTCTAAAATAAATAGTCTTGCCTTGTCTGCCTTCACATAAAATTTCACACATGGCCGTTGTGTTGTAAAAAACAACAAAAACAGACGTATATCACAAAACGTGACGCATACACCCAGGAAGAGATGTAATAGGTCTTCCTTGCTGCACACATGGAAAAGTGAACTTACTTTCACTTTTACTTTACAGTCTTGTAGTCTGTGCTTGGGAGAGATTGTGTGGTGTGTGCTGGTGTGAGGAGTGGTGTTTTTTTTTTTGTGCTGTGTGCTGTCTGTGTCTTGTTCATCTAGTATTTATTGTCATTGTATTTGTAAAATTTTGTACCGTTATTGTGTCAGTACTGTCAGGTGTCTGTCTTGGGGTAGATACGTTTGTTGGGGTAAGTGGGATCAGTTGGGGAATAGTATTTTTTTAATTTTTTGGGGGGTAGTTAGGTTGCAGTGGAGGGAAGCTGCAACATGTCTGGGAAGAGAAGGGCACAGAGGATGACTGGGTATGAACTGGAAGGGTTCATCTGGTTGGTCTGCCACTACGTCCCTAACATGATGGCCATTGGTGGTTGTGTAATTATGGGCTGCTCTGGGGCAAGGTGCTTTTCCAGCTCAGACGCATCTACTTGGTCCAGAGCACTGACCACCAGTTGAAGCACCGGTGGGCAGACCTCATCGCCCGTGAGAGGGATCTCCTGGATTACCTGGTTATTCAGGTCAGAGGATCTGTTGATAAGTACCCCTTAAACATAGCTACACCCTTATTTGCATTTGCATAACAGTAGGACATAAGGATTACTTCAGCATGTCATGACAAAGGTGAGGACAGCAAGTTCTGTGTCTCAGCCAACCTGCATTCATGAGAGGTCAGCAATGCACAGGTTGCTGACAATTTGCACATTCCTCTCTCTGTACATTGTGTATCGCATATACATATTGAAGTGCCAAAAACAAAACACACATGTGGAATGGTGCAAGGGTACATGTTTTGCAGATACAACTGCCCATGTCCATCATGGGCTTGACAGCTGCGGAAATGTGCAAAGCAATGTTTAAGTGATGACAAACATGACGCTCGAGTACAGATAGTCATGGATGTGTATGTTCCTTGAGTCATGTATCAGCAGAGTGACAGAACAAGAACCTAGCAGCTCCTACTGCAACATTAGTGTCATTGTTTTTGTAGGTAATGTGGTTGATGGAGGCAAGTATTGCCACACCATATGTCAAAAGATGCGCAATGCAAGCATTGTGGCACTTGTAAACCTTGGGGCCACATAGGGGGTCATTCTGACCTCGGCGGTAAAAGGCGCTTACCGCCGGTCAGAAGACCGCCATAACACCGCCGCGGTCGCGGTAAACCACCACGGTCATTCTGACCCGCAACTGGCAAACCGCCAAAAACCCAACATCCACAAAAGTCCGCCACACCAACGGCCAGCGCAAAACAGGCGATGACCAAACCTCCACCGTCACGCCAACAGAAATACGCCCATGCCATTCCGACCCACAAATCCCCGCAGCGGTCTTTCAACCGCGGTATTCCATTGGTGGTACACACCGCCGTGCTCAAAATACACACACCTTTACAAAACACTACCACATTGGACAAATCAAAATACACACACCTGAGACACATACACACACCACTCCCACACACCCAATTAAATATAAAACACACACCCACATCACCCACAAACCCCTACGACCACAAATGCGAGTGAAGGACAGAGAGAGAGAGCACAGCATAGAGTACACCATCACACAGAGGCAAATCACAACATCACCCACACACTTTCCACGCACAAAACACCATACACCACCACACTCACCACACTCTACAACACATACACCACCCCTCACCTCATCCACACCACCCCATGGCACCCCAAAGACACCCCAGGTTCTCTGACGCAGAACTCAGGGTCATGGTGGAGGAAATAGTACGTGTAGAGCGCCAGCTCTTCAGGGCACAGGTGCAGCACAAAACCATTGCCAGGAAGATGGAGCTATGGAGCAGAATAGTGGACAGGGTCAACGCTGTGGGACAGCATCCACGCAATCGGGACGACATCAGGAAGCAGTGGAACGACCTATGGGGGAAGGTGCGTTCCATGGTATCAAGGCACAACATTGCGGTGCAGAAGACTGGCGGCGGACCCCCACCTACTCCCCCAGAATTCACAGCATGGGAGGAGGAAGTCTTGCACATCCTGCATCCTGAGGGCCTCGCAGGAGTAGGCAGAGGAATGGACTCTGGTAAGTCAAATCTCCACTACTTCATTCCCCCCACCCCACCTGCATGCCAAATCATACCCCCACCCTCACCCCCACCCCCATCACAGCAACTCCTTGCAAATGGCTCACCATCACAACCCACCCATCCCAAAACCTAGCCCTGCATGCGTCCCCAAAGCATGGACACCCATCACCAAAGCATGCCCACTGCACACACCCATCACCCCCACAAGCCACTGTCACAAAAGCCCCCACAAGGGAATGCCAGCACTGGGGTACACGGCCACCCACCCATTACACGAAATGCCACACACAGAAGCAATAACCATACTCTTATACCCCTGCAGGACCCGAACGCCACCACACCGCCACGGAGGGTCCAGAGATGTCCATCCCACCCCCAGAAGAGGCCCCCAGTGATGACAGCAGCTCTGTCTCCCTGGACCCAGATGACCAGCCCGGCCCATCGGGGACCTCGGGACAGTCGGTTCCCCACAGACAGCCACAGGCTACACCAGACCTAACCCCCTCTGGGAACACCAGCACAGCTCCCACCCAGCGGGCCCATGCCTCTGTCTCCAGGACACGTCAATCAGCGGTGTGTCCACCACTACAGGGCACCCAGGTTGACCCACCACCCCAACAACAACAGGGACCTGGGTGCAGTGGTAGTGGGCACACCGTCCAGGGGACAGAGGCCCAGGGAAACAGGGGAACTGGGAGGGCTGCTGTGCGACAGGGGGGACAGGCCCAGGGAACCGACTCTCCAAGAGGCCCTCTCCTCCATCATGGGAGCATACCACCGCTCCCAGGAGACGATGGCTACGGTACTGGCCAGGTTCCAGGAGATCCAGGTACTGCAGGAGGAACAGTACATGGGGTTCAGAGAGGAACTGAGGAACATTAGTTCCACAATGGGGACCATCGTCGTGGCCCTTAACCAGATAGTCACCACATTGCGGGACCATGTGGCACCACAAAGGGCCCCTGTCACTAGCCTGGACCAGGAACAGCCTACCACCTCCGCCGGCGCTAGTGGACAGGAGGCCCCCACACAACGACAGGCC
Source organism: Pleurodeles waltl (assembly GCF_031143425.1). NCBI lineage: Eukaryota > Metazoa > Chordata > Amphibia > Caudata > Salamandridae > Pleurodeles > Pleurodeles waltl. Next base: position 406,644,881 of record NC_090440.1, read on the forward strand.
ACCAGAACCCCACCTCCTGCAGAAGAAGAACCACCCCGCAAGCGGCACCTGAGATCTCACAAGAAGACAGAGTAGGATGCCAAGACCCCCGCCAGCAAAGGATACCCCCTGATGTCATCCCACTGTCCCACATTGTCACCCTGTCCAACCTTGAACTGCCCCTGCTCCATCCTTCCACAGGCATATGGACAATGCACCTGTGAGACTGAAAACTGGACTCTGCCATGGACATTACTCCACCATTACCCATCACCGTTTTACAATCATGCTCCTAAATGTAGCACTTTAATAAAATCACTTATTGCACTTAAAAATCTGGAGTCTGCTTGTATTTTGAACAAATGTATTAGACATAACGGTGCAATAATGTTCAGTCACATTGTGATGACAACATACCACTGTCACACAGCTGTAGTCCATGGGCAAACAAAGCAGAGGTCACGCAGTGGGGCCCACAGCTCTGAAAATGGAAGGGAAAGTCACAACTCAGTTAACAGGAACTGGGGGGAAACTCAGACAGTAGAGAGGCAGGAGACTTTAAGTAAATGTAAAATGGCGTGGTTGATTCGTACCTGTGTGCTACTGAAAATACTGTTGTTATCACTGTGTCCCTGTTGTCTGTGTCGTCCCCGTCGTCTTCCTCCTCTTCACTCTCCACAGGCTCCACAGCTGCTACAACACCACCATCTGGACCATCCTCCTGAAGGAAAGGCACCTGGCGTCACAAAGCCAGGTTGTGAAGCATACAGCAGGCCACGATGATATGGCACACCTTCTTTGGTGAGTACATTAGGGATCCACCTGTCATATGCAGGCACCTAAACCTGGCCTTCAGGAGGCCGAAGGTTCTTTCTATAATCCTCCTAGTTCGCCCATGGGCCTCATTGTAGCGTTCCTCTGCCCTTGTCCTGGGATTCCTCACTGGGGTAAGTAGCCACGACAGGTTGGGGTAACCAGAGTCACCTATTAGCCACACACGGTGTCTCTGTAGCTGTTCCATCACATAAGGGATGCTGCTATTTCGCATGATGTACGCGTCATGCACTGACCCAGGGAACTTGGCATTTACATGGGAGATGTACTGGTCAGCCAAACAGAACACCTGGACATTCATCGAATGATAACTTTTTCTGTTCCTGTACACCTGCTCACTTTCACTGGGGGGAACCAAAGCCACATGAGTCCCATCAATGGCACCAATGATGTTGGGGATATGTCCAAGGACATAGAAATCACCCTTCACTGTAGCCAAATCGCCCACCTCAGGGAAAACAATGTAGCTCCGCATGTATTTCATCAGGGCAGACAACACTCTGGACAAAACCTTAGAAAACATAGGCTGAGACATCCCTGATGATATGACCACTGTTGTTTGGAATGATCCACTTGCCAAAAAATGGAGTACTGACAGAACCTGCACCAGAGGGGGAATCCCTGTGGGTTGGCGAATGGGGGACATCAGGTCTGGCTCCAGCTGGGCACACAGTTCCTGTATAGTGGCTCTGTCAAGCCTGTATGTCAGTATGACATGTCTTTCTTCCATTGTCGACAGGTCCACCAGCGGTCTGTACACGGGAGGATTCCTCCATCTCCTCGCAAGTCCCAGCGGACGGTGCCTAGGAAGGACAACATGGAGCACAGAGTCAAGCAACCCACAGGTACGTAACCACAGCTTGCACAGTACACGATTCGCTATGCATTGAATGGCTTGTATGATTGGCAATGCAAGGCCTAGGCCTGTGTGACGCTGTAGAAATCAAGCCATGTGGGCCCTTGAAATGGCGGCTGCCTGACCTGTGAAGTGTGACAATGGGATGTGAGGTCAATGCGCTGGCGTGGCACACCGTGGCGGTAGGCGGTCGAAGACCGCGGCGCAAAGCAGCATGGTTAACATTTAACCCTATGGATCTCAGGAGCCAATGACGATGTGCGCCGGCAGACGCGGTACGCACCGCCGCGGTACGCACTGCCGCGGGCGTGACCGCCATTTTCTATCTGCTTAATCACTCGAGACCTGATCATCCACAGGAGAGGACCTATACTGCAAGTGCTGCTGTGACCTCGGTCTGGAAGGGACAATGGCTGCTGCGACTGGGGAAAGGGCCCCTGCCTTCACATCTGAGGAATTGGAGAAACTTGTTGATGTGGTCCTCCCCCACTATGCGCTACTCTACGGTCCTCCAGACCAACAGGTAAGTACACAGGGAGCACGTTGTATGGGCTATGCCTGTGTTGAGTGGGGTGGATGTAAGATGGTGGGGAGGGGAGCGAATGAGGAATGCAATGCACGACAGATGAGAGCATGTGCCACATGGCAAGGTTGGGGAGGGGGGGGCACTCACATCGACCATGCAGAAAAGTGATGATATTTCTTTTCCCACCCTGTCCATGTCACATAGGTCAGCGCCCATCAGAAGATCGACATTTGGCGTGCCATCGCCAAGGACGTCCAGGCCCTGGGGGTCCACAACAGACGGGGCACCCACTGCCGCAAGAGGTAGGAGGACATCCGCCGCGGGAGCAGAAAGACCGCCGAGGCTCTGCTGGGGATGGCCTCCCAACCTAGGAGGGGTGCCACACGGCAATTGACCCCCCTGATGTCCCGGATCCTGGCGGTGGCCTACCCCGATTTGGATGGGCGCGTGATAACATCACAGCAGACACAAGGGGGTGAGTCTCAGCACATTCTGCTATGTTAGCGCACAGTGGAGGTGTCTGGGTGGTAGAGGAGGGCTGTGGCTATCTCTAAGCCAGGGCGGTTTCTGTAGGCTAGGCCCCTCCATTAGGCATGGCCCTGTGCCCCGCCCCCCACCTCTGTAGGGTGCTAAGTACAGCTATCCATGGCCCGGGCTCACCTATGTGTGCAGTTGTCCTCCATAGACTTGTAGGCCAAGTCACAATAATTGAGTAGTGTACCCCGAGTGCGCGGCGTAGTCCAGGGGGCTTCTGTGTCTGTCCTCTCCGCCAACGGTGCCGCCAATGCATGCACTCAACATGTCTTTCTTTCTTCTCCCCCCCCCCCTTTTTTTTGGTTTTCCTGTTCATGTGTGCATTAGCATCATCAGGCGGAGGAGAAGTGGCATCGGCGCACGAGGGAGCTGCATCTCACATGGCCCCGGAGGGCCCTGCAACCGACTCCGAGTTCACCAGTGAGACGGAGGGCGAGGGGAGCACCACAACGGGGACCCGTGGAGACGTCAGCGACACCGACACGTCCTCGGAAGGGAGCTCCCTTGTGGTGGCGGCAACATCCGTGCCCACCGCAACAACAGGTACAGCCGCCACCCAGCGCACCAGCTCCGCCCTCCCAGCAGCCCCTCAGCGTTCGCCCCGTGCCCGCTCGGCCAGGAAGCCGGGCATCACCTTCGCCCCAGGCACCTCAGGCCCTGCCCCAGTTACCCCTGCTGCCCTCAGTGCGGAGATAATTGACCTCCTCCAGACGCTCATTGTTGGGCAGTCTACCCTTTTGAATGCCATCCAGGGGGTGGAAAGGGAGGTGCATCGGAGCAATGCATACCTGGAGGGCATTCATTCGGGTCAGGCTGCCCATCAGCGATCATTCAACGCTCTGGCCTCAGCACTGACGGCAGCCATTGTCCCTGTCTCCAGCCTCCCTCCTCCAACTCCCTCCACCCAGTCCCACTCCCCTGTTCCTCTGCCTATCCCAGACACACCTACAGACCAGCCTGCACACACATCAACACCCAAGGGCAGCTCATCCAGACATAAGCACCACAGATCACACAAGCATTCACACAAGCAACATCCACATGCAGAGATGCCAACAGCCACTGCCTCCTCTGTGTCCCCCTCCTCCTCGTCTCCCTCCTCCCTCCCTGTGACGTCTCCACTCACACATGCATGCACACCACCATCAGCCAGTACGTCCATCACCAGCACACCCACCAGAACACTCCGCACACGTGCAGTCACCACCCCCACTGCCATTTACACGTCCCCTGTGTCCTCTCCCAGTGTGTCTGTCACCCCCTCTTCCAAACCACACAAACGCAGCCACCCACCCACCCAGCAGCCATCCACCTCACGACAGCCTCCGTCACAAGCATCTGCACCCAAAGACACCACACTTAACTCTCCTACAACCACATCCTCTTCCTCCACTCCCATACCCACTGCACCTACCCTTCCCATTGCTCTTAAAAAGTTTTTCCTCTCCAAAATTAACCTCTTTGCATAACCTGACCCACCCCCTCCATCTCGTAAGAGTCCAAACAGCACCTCAGCCACCACAAGCCCTGCACCTACTAGGATCATAGTTCAGGGCTATTGGAGTCCACCAGCACCTAGGGCCGGAACAGCGGCCAGCAGCAAGGGGACAGCCAGCCCACCCCCTGGGAAAAGAACCAAAAAAGGGAAGGGCCGGCGCGACAGGCCTGAGACGGCTGCCCCCAATGACACTACCCTTGCACCGTCACCTGGCACATCCACAAAGGGAGGCAAGGGCCCCAGAGATTCGGCGAAGGAGGGCAAGGGCAGCAGGGCGGACAAGTCCGGCAGCAGGCGAGCTGCCCAGGAGGGCCCCACCAGCCCCATTTCGGGTGTGACAGAGGACACCCACGGGCCCAGGACTCCAGCACAGGAGGGCCCCGCTAGCGAAAGGTCGGATGGCGACTGAGCTGGAATTATTGGCCAGATCCGGTTCCCCAGGAACACAAGACAACCACCGCTGAACAGGGCCCCGCCGTGACAAGCACCGCTGAACAGGGCCCCGCCGTGACAAGCACCGCTAAACAGGGCCCCGCCGTGACAAGCACCGCTGAACAGGGCCCTTCCTGTCAAGCACCGCTCCGCTGGGCCCTTCATCTCAAGCACCGCTCCGCTGGGCCCTTCATCTCAAGCACCGCTCCGCTGGGCCCTTCATCTCAAGCACCGCTCCGCTGGGCACCGCCGTCTCTGAACTGCTCCGCTGGGCCCTTCCTGTCAACCACCGCTCCGCTGGGCCCTTCATCTCAAACACCGCTCCGCTGGGCACCGCCGTCTCTGAACTGCTCCGATGGGCCCTTCCTGTCAAGCACCGCTCCGCTGGGCCCTTCATCTCAAGCACCGCTGGCCCATTGGCAGGGCCGGATCTGTGTCGGGCAGGGCTTCACGAAGCACTCTGGCCAACATGCCTCCTCCATAACCAGTGGAGTCTGTAATCCACCTGATGGACTGTGGCTTTGCACTTCCCAGGATGTGACAGTGGTCAACCCACCCACTGTAGAGACTTGAGAGACTGTGGCTTTGCACTCCCCAGGATGGTACAGTGGGCAATCCACCCACTGTAGAGACTTGCGAGACTGTGGCTTTGCACTCCCCAGGATGGTACAGTGGGCAATCCACCCACTGTAGAGACTTGAGAGACTGTGGCTTTGCACTCCCCAGGATGGTACAGTGGGCATGGAGGCCCCTTGTGGATCTGGCGTCGTGGACTCATGTGGCTGAGGTGCCCCCCCTTCCCTTCCCCCTGAGGTGCCTGTAGTTTTATTATCTGATGCCCCAGCAGTGTTCTCTCCAATGGAATCGGGTCTCATGTGTGGGCTTTGCCCATGTGTTTATGCACATTGGCCCACGTACAATGGAAGGTAGCCAATATGTGCCGGACTTTTGGGCTATGTATATATTGTTCATGTTGTAATATATTTTATTTAGATATTTCATATTTCACTTAACTTCAAATATGCTATAATATACTTCAATTTTAAGGATCAATTTAGTTTGTCTTTGCATTCTTCCGGGGGGTTTGGGGGGTGTCACTCTGACTTGTTGCTCTGCATTGGTGTGTAGGGATTTGGGGGGGTTGGGGGGGTGGGTGTGTCGCGTATGTGTGTGCCCGTAATCTTTTCTCCTCCCCCCCTCCCCTGTGTCGTAGGTGCAGTACTCACCGTTGTCGTCTGCGCCGGCGTTCGTGCTCCTGGTAGAGGAGCAGGAGGACAATAGCTGGTAGGATGTTTAATTCGGGTTCCATGCTGTCCAGATTCCTCGTGGAGTGTATAGAGGTGAGCGTTTTCCCGTTCGTAGTCTGTTTCCGCCGTGTTTTTATCAGCGGGGCTCCCGCACCGGAAAACGTGGCGGATTGGTGGGTCGTGATGGTGTGGGCGGTACATTGTCTGCCGCCTGTCTGTTGGCGGTGACCGCCGCGCTGTTTGTTTGTCCCGCCGTGGCTGTCGGAGTGTTAAAGTGGCGGGCTGTGTTGGCGGTTCCCGCCAGGGTCAGAATTCCATTTTTTTTACCGCCTGCCTGTTGGCGGGTTGGCCGCTGCTTTAACACCGACCGCCAGGGTTGGAATGAGTGCCATGATGCCTGCACCAGGCATGATGAATGCATGGGGGTGTTCCGGCAGCAGGAGGCACACAAAAATTGAGCAGTGAAATATACTAGATTCCACTCCGCTGTTTTTGGAGTTAACTTAAATGTGAGCCTAAGGCAGGTTGCTAAAATGACACTCCCAATGTTTACAATGTGCCTAATTTCACTTAGCAGGTTTGGCACCTTCATGTATGGTGCAAAGCATGTAAAGTGCCACCATAATGTCATAGTTCACAACGTTAGTGTCCTAACATGTGCCATGGTGCACCGTATGTCAAATACGGCACACACATGGTGGAGTTATGTGGTGGTAGGAGGCAGCAGAAACAGTGGAGCATCTGAGTTGATGCTCCATTTTCACATAGATGGACAACAAAGTCCTAAACTGCTGGACAGTGTCCTGTCCCCAAGAAATTGTTACGTATGTATTTGAGACATGCACGTATGGGTGAATCCCATATCTGTACATGTTTTTGTGGGCTACCAATTTCTGTCTAAATGACAAGTTATATGCCAGTCGGTCATTTCTAAACCTAAGTTAACTAGGTCAATAAGCTTAACAAGTGGAATGTGTAACAGTTGTCCATGCTTTTCTTTGTTCAATAATCAGAAAGCTATGTTTTCCTGTCATGTCTTGCAGGTGGACCAGCACCCTACACTACTGGGGAGGTTTCACAATTTGAAGACCCTGATGCAGCCAGTAAGTATTACCTTGTATGTCAAATGTGTAGATCAAGGGTTGTGTGTGAGGTAGTAAGATGTGTGCATGTTAAAATGGCATGTGTGTCAATTAAGACACCATATTCTATCCTTGGGTATCGAGAGTATGTCTGATGTTATGTTGAGGATGTGGAATAATACAAAATTATGCACAGGTGCTAACGTGTGCTGCAATGGATTTGTGAGACTTTGGTAAAGGTAAATATGTCCACAAACACAGTGATGTCATTCAAGATATGTGTCAGAGGTGCTGGGTTCCAGAAATGTATGGATGTTGGCAACATATTTGTCACAGCACGTTACTGCACTGTGTGTCACACGTAGTATAAAGTTACTCTGGACATTGTACAATTTAGGTCCATGTGTCAAGGTCTCCAAGCGGCTTATCAATGAGACACCACCGGAGCTTCGCTACTTGTCAGAAATGAAGTAATACACTAGCCACGCAAGGAGCTTTTTGAGAAGGCCAACAGTTAGTTGAGTACACATTGAAATTTCAGCTCTTCTTCTGATGATTGCAGTACATGTCTATGGACTGTGGTAAATAAGATGTGTGCAGATCAGCCTACATGATCTACCCATCATGAGTGCGAGCGAGCGTGGTCACATCACGTGTGTATGAGATGTGCATGGTGAGTGTTTACCCGGTACTTTGGAGATGTTACAAGCTTGTGCACAGATAGTGTGCAACATTGGATAGCTGGTATCCCTGTAAAATGAACAATATATTGTAAATGCTTGGGAGGTAGATTGGTAAAGACTTTGGGCTTGACGTTGTTTTATGAGATCTGGTGGATAACATGTGTGATCTTAAGATGCTGTATCCACTGCATGCTTGTTCTTCCTCTGCCCAACGCAGTTTTTGATGACATGTTCCCTTCATGTTTTAGTGGCCTCAATGACTCCAGCACAGAAGCGTGCCTTTGAGAAAAGGGCTGAGAGATTTAGGCACATCTGTGAGGTCCAGAGAGGGTATGGCAGGATGGCCAGGTGATGCAGACGAGAGAAATCATCGGGGTCGTGGCAGACATTTCCTCATGGAGGACCAACCCAACAGCCTGCCAAAAGCACAAAAATAAGTGGAACCTCAACACATAGGGTCAGGGGTGGGTATGCAGGTTCCATCCCCTCAACATCAATGGCTTCTTGCACAACAGCATCCCAGCCAAAGCCAGGACCAGCTTCCACTGCCTCCAAATTTGAGGACGAAATGCGCAAGGACATGGCCGAGATCAAGCTGAGGTTGGCCAAACTGGAGGAGGCTAATGAGAGGAATTACAAAATTTTGAAGTACATCAAAAAGAAGCTGAGGAGGCACTGACTTTGGAGCCTTTTCTCTTCCCAGTACCTTCCGTTTCCCCTAGTTTTTATTGTAAATAGTTTTAGTGGGTTTTACATGGGTAGGCATAGGTCAGTTAGCATAGAGTAGGTTAGGTTTAGGACATAGTTGGTATAGCTAGGAGGGATGGGATTTAGGAATCCTTTAAGTTTTGGGGGTTAATGTTTAAGGGTATATGTTAATAAAAAAATTAAAAAAATAAAAATACAAAAAAATATATATTCGTTTAGGCAATAAGTTTAGTTAGTCTATGTTTAGCTTTAGTTCATGTTGTCCTTCTCGTCTATAGTCTCTTAAGGGAGGGTGGAGGGCCAATGTTTATTGTGTGGCGTTACATGTATAAGATAAGTTTAAATAAGGATAGTTAACTGTAGGGACATGTTAAGATTATTTAGTATAGGTTAGGTTAGTGAAGGTTAGTGTGTAGTTTAGGATTTTGATACTTAGAAAATGTTATTATCAATAAATGTTGTTAGTTTCCTACAATATGGTGTCCATGAAGATTGAATGTCTGGGTGTTATCATGTCTGCACTGGTCACATTAGACAAATACCTTTGGGTGTGCATTCAGTATTGATTTACATGTTGGACTATGTGCATCCCCTATGACCAAGGACCTGTCCATCAGCTACTCAATATACTATTCTGCACAGTTCCTGGCAGTCTGATTGTGCATTAATACAAATTCTAAGACAGGTAATCAGACCACATCTATTGTTTTGGGTAAGTGATGTAGCATTCATTGTTCAAAGGTTTAGAACTTTGCACTCCAACTCAGTTAGGGAATGGATACTGGCACACTAATGGCTGCCCCTTACATATGCTTATTTTTGTGGTCACAATCATGTTGTACTGGTGCAGTCATCAGGGATATTTCCAGACACTTGTGTTAAGAACCAAAGATGCCATGTGCAAATTTGCATGGTACCTGTTTGATACATTCTTGTAAGACTCAGAAATGTTGGGGGAGTCCACAATGATATCAGTCACCTTAATCATGTTTGATTTTGTGTGTGTGGCTTTGTGTCTGACAGAAAGTCACACATGTCCTTTTATTCAGTTCTCATTGTCATAGCTTCACACAATGCGTACATTTGAAACAGTTGATGGATTACTGAAGAAAAGCAGAACATATGTAAATATGGTAATTTATTTACATGTTCTATTTTTGTTTCAGATGATGTACAATGTACAGTTCATTGACCCCCATGAGAGATCCCGAGCCACTGTATGTCCAGTCAGAGTCCAAGGGGGAGGAACATGTCATGAGACATGTGTAGGAGGGGTGTGCATCAGTGAGGTGTCCAAATTGACAATAGGTAGCAATTGAGACTATGACAGTCCATTCATGATAAGTCAACTATGGTAGAGTGAAGGGGGCACATTGCCAGCTGTCACCACACTGGTATGACCTAAAAAGAGACTGTCCATGTGCCACAGACTGTAGCTACCGGGTGTTTTTTCTGGTGTTCCTTCCACATCTTCATCCTCTGATGTATGTGGTGTCTTCTGTTCCATGGGTGGTGCTGTTGAAGTTGAGGGGGCACACACATGTCTGGGGATAGAGATGTGGAATCAAAGGTCCTGGCAGCTGCCATTTGTGGGAAAGCAAAAGGCATCTCTGCTGCAAGGAGGAACTGCTGGTTTTGCAACACAGCAGCTACATCACAGTGGTAGGCAGCTATGTTTTAAAGGAGAGAGGCAAGATTCCGCTGCATGAGCCCCAGGACATTTTGGATAGCCCACATCCTACTACTAATTTGGGAGGGCAATTATTCCAGCCTCTGCCTCAGGACAGCAGCTATGCCAGCCAGGGACTGCTGGAGTCCATGTAGCGGAGAGTGGGTGCAGAAGAGCTGTCCTTATTCAAACTAAGGGACCTCTGCACTCCCTCTAGGCTGCCGGCTATGGTCTCCATCCCCACCCGCACCTGCTGTGCCAGCTCCTGCTGGACTCCTACCGCTGTCTTCTGGAAGGTAATGTCTGGGTCCTCAGAGTCCAGGGCTGTGTCTGTGCTGGTTGGTCTTGTGTGTTGGTTGTTGGGTGGTTCACATGGAGACCCTGCAACGCTGTGTGCCCTCCCTGTGACTGAGGAAGGTGTCTGGAAGGAACCCAGGATATCCTGGAGAGTGTCAGCACTGATGGTTGGCATCTGGTCATTCAGATCATCTGAAAAATCCAGGACAGGGAGCTCTGCAGGAGGTAAGGCTTCATTCTATGTAATAGGATAGTGAAATGTCAATCTTGGACTGTAGAGGCTGTTGACATGAGTCATCATTTACTTGCTACTGGTGACTTAGTGACATGGTTCTGACCCACACATCAAGGCACACATTTATAGGCCCCTAGTGGCACACTATGCCACCTAAGCATCATTTATTTGGAGTCACCATTGGCACAATGTGTCAGTCCACATTTCTCAGTGTGTTACACCCACCTTGCTTGACTTATAATGGCCTTCTTCATCTGTACCACTTTAATTGATTTGATTGTGTTACATATGCATGCCATGGGGGTTGTTATGGATTTGTGAACACACCCCAAATGGAGATGTACAGAATATTTTGCATTTGGTTTTACTGAAATTTGAGTAAGTAACTGACTCCTCTGCCACCCTGTTGTTAGAGTGATGGAAGGGTGTGAGATGTCCACATGCATCCCCCTAGCCACTTTGAGACATGTGTCCAGCATCCTACACAACCCATTGTGAGATTCAACCACCTTGTGTGTATGTGTGTAAACAGAAATTTCTCCCTTCCTGCAGAGCAACACTCATTAATGCATAAAAGGTGTCCTTGCTGCATAGCTGCAAAGATGCCTATATTTCTGGACTGAGTATTGTTTTGCTGCAAGATAGACCTTCCTGTTTGCACACATGCACAATGTGGTTCATCATTACGTTATGTGGTGCAGGATGCTGAACATATGACTCAAAGAGGCTAGGAGCATGCATGTGTACAGCCCACCCACTTCCATTACTCTGACAACATACGTGGGGTGGCATGAGGAACGGATACATTTTGAGGCTTGTCGATGTGTGGGTGCATCATGGTGGGACACCACATCAGAGGTGGCATTGCAGCTGTGGTACTAAGGGCTAAAATTGTTGTCATCCTATTGTGGACTATTTTCAATGTGTGTTGCAATCATTATCAATCACTGTAAATGACAGACAGCATTCCTGTTATTTGAATTTGAAGGATGTGTACCTTCCTGCACATTTACATTAGGACCGGCAAGAGGGGCACCCCTACACCATGCAATTTGTGAGGCAAAGTTGGTGTTGTCCGTCATATCTTTTGCCATTACCAAGGTTAATAGAGGGATGCATTGACTTTCTGTGACAACTACACATCACTGCACATTTGAAATGATGCTGCACAGTAAGCTGAGCTGCTGCACTTGCTCTTTCTTCCTTAATGGGTAAATATGTGCCACAGTATCCAGACACAGACATCATAGTGTCTATCAATACATATTACTTTTATCTTACACTACAGTTGTGGATAGTAGTAGATCATTATTAACATGCCAAGGTGAGGCACCTTGCATACCTTATACTGGCCTAATTCTCATGTGCCCCTCTTGCACCTGAGAGTGCATGTAGTAGGCATTCCATGTGTATAGTTGGGATCTTCCCATGCAACACATGTGTAACCCACCCAGCTTCTGATGGCTTGAAAATATGCACATATGGATTTGGTTCAGTGTAGTCCAAGAACTCAAGGGTGGTGTTGGAAGTGTGTGTGTGACAAGTTTGTATTTCCTAATATTTCAGTTGTTCATTGTGCGTTGCATTGTGCATCACACATAGGGGAAACTTTCTGTGTATTTGGTGCACTGATCCCAAACCACAATTTTCCTTGCAGCACCCTTGCTATGGATCAACACCATGGAAGCACTTTATTTACATTACTGATCACCATGGTGGACATTTCCAGAGTAGCCTCATGTGTTTTGTCACTATAATGGTGCTTTACTGCATTAGCACCATAAATAATGACACTAGTGCAGCAAAGCATTAGGAGGTCCATTGCTTACGATGCTCACTGAATCATCTGCCTTTGGCAGGCCTCACAAATAAGGTTGACAGATAGCACAGCGCAATCTTCATGGATTGTCTTCCCCATTTGTTCTTCCCTCCCTGTGTAAGAAATTTTGCCTTGCATACATCATATCCGGCACAGGCATATTGTGGTGCATGGATGTACAAAGTGTATTTATGCATGTATTTTGTGACTTTGTCAATGTAGCACAAGTGCAATGGGCAACTTGAGTTCACATTGGCATCAATCGATATGATGCTAATGTTGCAGAAAGGGGTTTTGAATATGGGCCCCTAGTGAGACAGTGAGACTACTTGTAGCTGATGTTATGCATGAAGGTGTCCCTTTGTGCACGACACCACCCATACCAACTACACAGGCAACCTTGCTACATGGTGATATGGAAGCTACTTGTACAGCAGCACAGATGATAATCAAAGACATGTCCCATATGTTGTGTATGATCACTTTTGTGCCCATCCCCAATGGTGCATAGAGGCGTATCACAGTTATTGTTGGCCCACCTTGTGCAACAAGCGTAATACATGTTGCCCAATGAGTGTTACACATGGGTAGGTGGTTCAGTTGCAACAGTGAAGGGATTGATGTGAGGGTTAGGAAAGGGTCTGTGCATATAGGGGGAAGGTGAGAGCACATTAGAAGTGTTTGGGCATTATTGTGTCCCCATGCAACCGTTTTGCATGCATTCCGCTTGCCCTATGGGCTCCTCCTTCTGTCATTTGTTAGTTTCGACATTGCCCCCAACTGCAACTTACCCTGCATTTGTTGTAGGTCTTCTGCACTGACCTGTCCTGAGAGTCCGGTGACCAGTTCCTTCAGGATGACCACTGCACCCATCCCCTGCAGCTCATCCTGGTCCTCCTGGGGTGCCGGACTTTCACCTCCAGTCTGCAGTGCTGCCTTTCAGTTCCTGGCCAATTTCTCTTTAGTTCTGCGCTTGCAATTGTTCCAGCGCATCTCACAATCGGTGACAGTCTGTTTGATCTTTGCCACACTATTGACTTCATGGAGAATTGTCTGCCATATTGCCTCCTTCCTACCTATTGGCAATTTATAGGTGACAAAGAGCTGGTGTTGGTGCTCTGTCACCTCTCCGACCAACATGTTATTCTCCTCCTCACTGAAGCAAGACTTCCTCTTCCTTTCCCCCTTCTCTTGTGATTTTGTTTGTCCATCGTGGCTTGTACTGGGCTGGTTGGGGTCTCTCTGGGGTCTCTCCTGACCTGCATTGTCCATTTTGGATCCTTGTGGCTTTTTTAACATTCTCACTGAGTATTTCTCCTTGTTGCGCCATGCTAACACCATCTCTGGGGTGGCGTTAGTTTTTGGCACAGCCACAGATTTACAAATTCTTGTAAATCTGGAGCAGCATGAAAAGCAATGGGGGTTGTGTTGGAACACCTATAGCAACACTCATTCCGTGCCCCTCTGCCGCATAAAACTGCATTGGAGGGGCCCATCTTTACAAGGCAGCATTAAGTCACAAAAGTGGCTTAGCGCCACCTGTAAATATGGCTCAGTGCACAATTAAAAGGTGAAGAACAGGTCAAACCTGATGTAAGATTAATATTTAATTTATATCTGATTGTAAGGAGGAACTGGCATGTCAATGCCAAGACAAAAGTTTGTATAAAATATAAAACATAGTGAATTAAGGCTCACGAACCTGAGATATCAGGTACCAATGTTCACTGGACCCTATGAAACTGGAAGAGGTTTATGACAGGGTCTGAATCCCCAAGAAGAGGAGAGACTCACCAGCAACAAATGTGATGTCAAGTAAAATATTAATGTTACCACCGAATGGGAAACACGTTCAAGTTCAGATACATACTTCTCTGCTCCACAGACTACATTAGCAATCAAAGTTATACCGCCCCAAGAGATTGATAAAACTTCATGTCATCCTCATGGATACCCTAGGGCAGATAACTCTATGTCATCCACAGCTAATTATTTTGGTGAGAGTAACCTGTATGTTGAGTGTGCTGAAGAAGAAGTGGGTGAAAAGTTCGATGCACAGCTCCTGAGAAGGGGGTGATAGTAGTGGAGCTGGCAATTGGGCAGATGAACTCTTTTGCGATCGTGAAAATTACTTAGGTTATGTTATGTTTCCAAGGTGTTATGCATGTTGGTAGAGAGGGCCGAATATTTGTAGACTTTGAGGTGTTGATGGTATATCTAAAGGGCCGTTTTGTAGGAGGCTCTGTCAGTGGCATCATGGGTTTGTCACCCGCAGAATTCCAGTTTAGTATCAGCTGGCTTAAGGCATGTCCAGGGTTTGGGGAGAGCTAGAACAGGGGTCAGAGAGTCAGCACAGATGGTAATTCATTCATTGAAGTTGGCGACGTGCTGGTCATGTCAGCAGGCTGTGGGGGCTGTGAGCAAGGAGTTCAGAAATTCATTTCTCGCTGTGAATTCTGTTCCATTGCCTTTGGGCTGTCCAGATTTTGACAGGTTTTCTGTGGTTGGGTGGCTGTATGTCAAAGTGGATAAGGTGGCAGTCAGTCCAAGTGAGAGGGATGGGGTTGTCTACCAAGATGTTATGGGAGTTAGTGAAGATGGGGTCAAGGAGGCAACCTGCCACGTGGGCTGATCACACATTGGATAAGGCCCAAGATCCTGAGTTCTTCCAAGAGGTTTGTGGAGTTGGAGCCTGTTTGGCCATCTAGGTGGAAGTTGAGGTTGCTGATTAGGATGAGGGCTTTAGATGCTAGTGTCAGCAGTGCGATGAGGTCAGTGAGGGTGGGGCTGAAATTGGATCTGGGTTCAGGGTAGCAACAGACGAGTATGCTATCTATTGGTATTGTTGATTTTCGAAGGGCAGGTCTTACAGGCAGCATTTGGTGTCTGCTGAGCCAGTGGTGAAGTTTATGCTTTTGCAGTGTTTGATGGCTATGTCACCTCTGGCTGTATCATGTTTTGTAACAGGAGGTGTGTCTGGGCCAGTCACAGGGGTGAGCCAGGATTCCATGAGGAAGAGAAGGTTGGGGCAAGATCCTCCAGGAGGTCCAGGAGAAGACTTTAATGGAGTGCTTGACCAATAAGCAAGTGTTGAACAGGAGACATTTGAGGGAGCAGTGTTTTGGTGTCTGTGATACTTGGGGAGCAGTGCATGTGGTGTTTGTTGAGGAAGGAGATGCTGTGTAATGGGCATCAAAAGTGGCATGTGGGGTAGGAGAAGACTCCTTACATCTGTGAGGAAAGGCTCTAGTGCAGTGAGAGGACATGAATATTCGGTTCGGGACGCGGTGCGCAGCAGCAGGACACGCGTGCCTGAGCCTTTCATATGTTTGTCGAGGCCCCAAATTGGTCATGGGGCCTCGTTTTTCCTTTGGTGTGGCGCTCCCCCATTAGATCCTGCTCCCCCACTCACCTCTCTTTTTCTTTTCTTCTTTTCTGTCGTTTTCGTTTCTTCTACTTTTATACTTACTTTTTTACCCATGTTTCTTTCTCTTTTCCCAGCATGCTTTCCTTTTTCCCTGCATGCACTGGTTCCCTATTCACTATGGTGTTTTTTCTATAGCATTCTAAGACTTGATCCCAATTCAAGATGGCACCTTTTACTTCCTGTCGGTCACTTCCTGTTCCTGAGGTATATAAGGTGTGTGTTTCTTTTTCTCTTTGTGCTGCAACACTTCCTGTTTGGTGGTGGTCTTCGCTCCTGTTTCTCTGCGTCAGATATTGATACTCTGATTTTGTTCCAGCCTTTTCCTGGTCATTTTTTACTTTTTGTTTTGATTTTCTATTTGTTTTTGTTTCAGGAGTTCCCTTTTGTTGAGGTTTTTTCCCCTTTGGGTTTTTTTTCCCTCGGGGTCTCCTTCTGGAGGGCACGGACTGCCTTTGGCGTTCCCTCCGTCAGCAGCACCGTGGCTACCAGAAAGGGTCGCCCCTATTTGGGCCAAGGCAGAACTTACAAGAACAAGAATCTCGCCACACTTCCTGTGGGTCACAGACACAGACTGCAAGTAGGTCATGACAGGACAGTCATCTGGGGTCGAGGGAAAGGAGCTGGTGGGATGATTAAGTAAGTTTGGGGCTGGGTGTGTGGCTGAAGGGCCAGGGTTTCAGGTGCTGGGCAGGGGGGTAGATGGGAGCATATAGTCTTGCCTTCGATGCACCTTCAGTGCGCCTGTTGCTCATGGTCTCACTGCAACCACCATTATGAAGGACCTGAGAAGGGAGGAGGAGATTCAGAGTGTGGTTGAGATGAGAGGAGTGCGAAGGGGAGACACGAAAGGCAGCAAAAAAGCATATAATAGAATCTTGATCATCATTAAATAGCTTTAGGTCACAGGAAACAAGATATGATTCAGAAGTAAAATCAGCCATCTTGGATAGGGCAGAAACTATCCACATCAAAGGTCCGGATTTATGTTCCCCGAACAAAAACCATGACTACAATACACAACCTAAGTTTAGGCTTAATTAAGGACATATGAAAGGAGGGAAGAATTCTTCAGGATACTGACAACCTTAAACTAACAGTGGCAGAATTAATGACCTTTGAAATGGAAAAAAGGCTGAAGTAGTGAGGAGATACTATGAACATATAAATTCTGGTAGACCATTTGGTTTGCAGCCTTTTATTTGGAGGCTTGCTTTCTGTATCTGTTTCCCTGCTCAGACTGCCTATTCTGAGGTTCTTACGGTTTGCTAATATTGTGGCTTTAAATGATTTGAAACTCTGAAGGAGTTCACTGACTGCTCAAACGATGTCTTTAGAAAATAAAAATAAATTATCAAATCCTGGTATGAAGGTCATGATTTGAAAAAAATTGACTAAACCCAGAAGAAGGATGTTTGATGTTGTTGTAGACATATTCTACAGAAGGGAGTAAGTACTTCCAACAAGATTGAGTGGCATTAACAAAGCAGTGCAAATACTCTTCCAAGGTCTCATTTAATCTTTCTGTGTGGCCATTTGGAGATGAAATCGAGATGAAAGAACTCTGAGAATTCCAAGATCTTGACAAAGTTGACTCCAGAATCTTGGGACAAACTGGACTCCTTGATCAGAGATTATTGTCTTAGAAATATATATAGTATAAGTATATTACAAATAAATATTGTGGCCATTTGAAAGCATAAGGGAAACTTGGGTCGAAAGAAAAACTGTGCCATTATAGTGAAGTATTCAATAGTTATAGCTATTGATGAACATTCATGAGACTTGGGTAAATCCACAATGAAGTCCATGGGAATAAATTCCCAGGTTTGTTGAGGCAGCCTAAGGCCTGAAGAAGAGCACATTTCGCATGTGTGAGTACGTTTGCTTCTGAACAAACCCAACATGACGATATATTAAAAATATTCATGGTGAATTGATGGGCATCAAAGATTTCGAGTCACAAGATATTAAGGGGGTTATTACAACTTTGGAGGAGGTGTTAATCCGTCCCAAATGTGACGGATATACCACCAGCCGTATTACGACTTCCATAGGATATAATTGACTCGTAATCCGGCTGGTGGTATATCCGTCAATTTACCGTCACTTTTGGGACGGATTAACACCTCCTCCAAAGTTGTAATAACCCCCTAAATTGTTTACAACCTGTGTATCCCGCAAGAGAGTAATGTCTGAATTGAAGAACTAGTTCCTGTAATTTCCTAGTGGGAACAAATAGTATTTTATTGACAAAAAACATTCCATCCTTTATGTTAATGCTCTTGTCGTTGGTGACCCAATTATATGCGTGCAACTCTTTAGTTTTGACTTGAACCCACTCAATAAAATAGTCCATACTCAAAAACTGGCTTACCACATTCTGAGACAAAATAATCTTCTCTTTAGAAGGAACAACAGTATTTAAAGGATACATTCTAAATAGACATTCAGCAACTGCATTCTTAGCTCCTGAACTGCAAGTGATTGCTAAGTTATATTGTTGAAAAAAATATGCCCATTTGGGATGATGACTATTTCAACACTCCGGTTTGGAGTCTTCTATTGTAGGATATGTATGATCTACTCTGACTGCAAGAAATGTTGCTATTCTTTGAAGGCTGTCTTGATTGCCAATAATTCCTTCACAAGAACTGGATATTTGACTTCCGGCAGAATGAGATTTCAAGAGTAGTAAGCTACAATATATTCTTCATGCTTGATCTTCTATTGTAAAACACAATTCCTGTTGCCTTGTGAGAAGGATCTGTTATCACAATGAGTGGCTAGAAATGACCTGGGGCTAGAAAAACATGTCTTAGCCTTTTCTTAAACTCAGAGAAGGGGTTAGTAGCCGATTTCAACCACTTGAAAATACTTTCTTTCTTTCTTTAACAGGTCAGTGATGGGGCTTATGTCCTTGAAGACTTTTTCCCTAAATCTTCTGTAATAATTTGCCAACCCATTAACACTTTGAGTTTACTTCACTGTAGTCTGCCCTTTCCAATTCAGGATTCTACTCACCTTTTAGTACCCACAGCCAGATCATCAGTGTATAGTACTGTGGTGAAGCATGTTAGAGCCCGCGCAGGGTCTCCATTTTAGATTGCATATTTTAGGTTGGTATCTTTTTCTGATGGTGACTTTTTACATGGTTTTACACTCATGCAATAATGTCCCGAGAAGACACTGTACATGCAATCTGTCCCTTGTAAGCGTTGCTTTCTTGCAGTCTGTACACTCCGTCCAAGACTAGGCACACAGAACGCAATGCTCCTGTATCATGATTGTTGGAGACAGCTCCAAAGTTGCAGACAAAATACTGCATCAGCTCTGCAACTCTGACACAGTGTGATATGAACAGCGTTTTTATTATAAAAACTGCCTCTGTGCTACATTCAGCAGAGAAGCACTCCATTCAGATTATCCTGGAATGCGGGTCACTGTGATCGAGATGTAGCCCTGCTGACTCTGACCTCCATTCTGCAAAGGACTATACCCTGCACTACATTAGACTGGCTTCCTGCCTACCCAGAACATCTTACCAAGGTATGGAGTGTTAGACTATTCCAAATGATCTGTCAGAGGGTACTCCCACTAGGCTCTCAATAGTGTAGGTAGTAACAGGAGTGTAATAATGAAGTAACATTGTCATTGTTGAATTATTTATCTTTTTTGCCACTCTTATGATTCTGGTTACCATGCTCTGTTTCATCTGCCTAATAATCGTAGTTTGTGCTTTCTCTACAAGAATACAATTGTTTCAATAAATGCTTGAAAATACAGTTTTGTATCTTTCTTGTCTCTTACTTTGGGCATTTAGAGTAACAACAAAAGGGTATATCTGTGTCCACTATTTCCTTGGGAATCCAAGTAGTCATTTTTAAGGTTGCCGACACCATCTGGTACTCTGGTAAATTTAGGGGTTCAGATGGGGCACTGTGAGCTATCTAGGAATTGTGTCAACATTTCCTGATGGTATAGATGGACCAAGTCCTTATATCGTGAAGTTTATGTCGACCTGATACACAGTCCTACTATATTCGTAGGAATTGTATAACAGGACAAACCCCAAATACTCTACTGAGTTTTGACGAAAGAGCCATTTTGGATGTTTAGCAAATAAACTGTTATCTTTTGACCTTTTAAGGACATAGTTAACATATGTATCACAGGTTTTTTTGAGAAATTCATTTAGCTAAATCACAATGTGATGGAGAAAAAGGTTAAAAACACAGAATCTTTGCATATTTGTAGAGGTGTTAAATAACTCTATATCATAACAGTATACACTTAACTCTCAAAGGTATTCTAAAGGTGTCCTTCCACTCATCTCTGCTTTTTATTCTCAGGAGATGCTGTGCACCTCTAAAAACCAATTTTGTGGATACATTGGGCTCTTCTATGGCATCAAAAATATCCGAAATCAAAGGAAAAAGATAAGGATCCTTAATGTTGATCTGATTTAAACCACAATAGCTAAAGAATGGGTACAGTACGGAGGACCCTTTCATGGGCACAAAAAATAGTGACGCTCAGGCTGATGACTTGAAAGGTGCACTGGGTCAGTTAAGCAAACTCTTACTCGGTAATGTTCAAGACATGATGTCCATGGAAAGCAAGGAAACAGATTCTTCCAAAAGGTACTGCTAAGTGAGAAAGTAACTCAATGGTACAATCATGAGCTCTATTATGAGAAACTAATGCTCTTTTTTCTGGTTTTCTGGTTCATAAAAGACATTGATAAACTCCTTGTATTTAATTGGAATAGATTGGAATTGAGCCACAAATGAAAGGTGCAGTAAAAAAGGTTTGCTTTGATTCTTTGATCAAGGAATACTTTGCACAATATTTAGACCCTAAAACAAAGGCGTGGCTGTTGAATTTATGAACAGATTGTGCTAGGTGAGTACTACAGAGTAGTGATGAGGTTGAAGGACATTAGCTCTGTATGCCCTAAAATCTTGAAAATAATGGGCAGAGTTTGTTTATTCACTGGTCCAGATGAAACTGGAGTTCCATCAACAGCTTCAGCAATCAGAGACATTATTTTGTAGAAAGAGGAATCTTGTTGTTTATGGCCCTGTGGATATCCATATAAGTTCCTCAAGCACCACAATCAGTAAATACTGGAACTATTGTCTTGATTAAACATTAAGAAGGCTTCAAGTATTATGAATCCTGGACTGGAAATTATTAGATTAATCTGTGGCAAGGTTTGATTGGCATTACTCACATCCTTCCTGTGCCTTAAGAATGCCTTAAGGATCAGCCTTCTCATTTCTTAGGTCTCACTTTGGTCTGCTGGAACAATCCTCAAGAAGATCGCCACAGTAGTCAGACAGTCAGTCAGCCAATCAGGTCAACTTCTTTCGGTTTGAAAGACAAACCAGAAGAGCACAAAAATATAACATGCAACCTCCGATAAACAACAATTACCCTATGATATAAAAAGCTAAAACATACACTTAAGCAGCATATAAACATATTGCTACTTTACGCACTAATTTCTACTCCACCGCTTTTCCTGACATACAGAAGTCTTTTTATTCCCGTTAATAAAAAAGGCCAGGGGTGGGCGGAACTTGCGGAATTTGACTCCACTGAATTCCATTGAGTTATATAAAAACTCTGTGCGATTCTGCGGAGATCCACCAACGGACAGAAACAGGCATGCTGTGCTACTCGCACTGATTTTGGCACCAATAGTGTTCTGCACTGAAAAATTAGCTGGAATGGCACCACGTACCACGGTAGAGGGTGCAGCTACTCGAGTCAATTTTCCTGCCTCACAAGTAGATTTTCAACTCGAGCAGCAGTTTTCTGATCGCGAATGGTTGTGACTGCCCGCTTCACAAAAATCTTGTCAGATGTCCTTTTAGCAATCAGAAATTGAGCTAGGGGGCACTAAATCTTGGTCACGCTAGCCAACTTAAGTTTCTGGAGCAGCGCATGAGAAAAGTATCTGCCATGTTTGGCGGAATTTGACCAGAACTATGGATTACAAGAGTAACGCAGAGTCACTAAAATTCTGCTGATTCGCGGGTGAAACAGAATATTTTGCTCACCCCTAAAAAAAGGTGCAAATTATATAATAAACACTTAACGAACATTAAAAACATTTGATCAATTGAAACCCAGACCGTTACTCTGTGTATCTCCCTCAGGCATGAGGCAATTCTAATTAGGTTCACTAACACCAAACATCTTCTAGGAGAGCCGAATTGATGCAGAAAGACTAGTGCCAATTTATGTTACCTAATGTCAGCATCCTATTGAATTGGCACTAAGAAACATTTCTAAAAACATCTGTAAAATGGACAAAAGAAGTACAAAGTGAACTGTACTTTGTTTTAAAACATTGTAACAGGGACATTTGGGTAAATCTACAAACCGAGTGCCTTGCATAGGAAATGCCACTAATAATGGATCATATTGAGGCGAAGCAGATTTAAAAAGAATCAGTGTTGAGAGCTGGAAATAAAAATAAGACAAAATTCTATACCTAATTCTGCTTTAATCATCTGGTAATAACAACAAGACTTTGAGGGTCATTCTGACCCTGGCGGGAACCGCCAAATGCCCGATCCGCGGTCAGAAGACCGCAGAGGCCATTCTGTCTTTCCCGCTGGGCCGGCGGGCGCCCGCCAAGGGAGCGCCCGCCGGCCCAGCGGGAAAGGCCCTGCAACACAGAGGCCGGCTCCGAATGGAGCCGGCAGTGTTGCAGGGGTGCGACGGGTGCAGTTGTGAAATGCAGACAGTGAAAATCTCCCTGGGGCCCTGTTAGGGGGCCCCTGCACTGCCCATGCCGGTGGCATGGGCAGTGCAGGGGCCCCCAGGGGCCCCACGACACCCGTTCCCGCCATCCTGTTCCTGGCGGTAACAACCGCCAGGAACAGGATGGTGGGAAGGGGGTCGGAATCTCCATGGCGGCGCTGCCCAAGCAGGGGAAATCCGGCGGGAAACCGCCGGATTCCCTTTTCTGACCGCGGCTTTAACGCCACGGTCAGAATGGGCAATGAAGCACCGCAAGCCTGTTGGAGGTGCTTCCGTTGCCCCCGGCCCTGGCGGTCTTGTACCGCCAGGGTCGGAATGAGGCCCTTTGTGTTAAAAAACATTCTCAGTCAGGCCTCTTTCTGCAAAATAGCACAAGCATCTATAACCAAGACTGTAGATTATTTTCCTATTCTTACAGGTTTAGACACAAAATCAGGAAGCTGCAGGCTGGTAAAAACTGCCTTAATCTATTCTATTGAGATGACGGACACATTGTCTAAGGAGAGGCTGTCAGAAATAATCAGCCATGTGAGACTATGCATCCGGGTTTCCCCCAAACCTTCAACCAGGGCAACAAAGGCCTAAGTTTGATGGTGTCCTCCAAATGCTCCAACCTGCCCTCTAGCTGGCACACAGTCACATAAGGGTGGATGATGATTGGGGAACAGCAAGCACCCTGCACAAAAACATATCTTCCAGCCTTTGCAGACTTTCAGTACAAAGGTATCCCCAAACCCACACAATTGCTCTTGTAAATATGTATAATTTCCCTGATCGCTTTGTGGCCTAGTCTTGATGCAAAGCAGAAGATAGACTCTATCGACCTTTGCAGGTGCAGTGCCCTAAGATTAAGGGCCAGATGCAGGAAACTATTTGCGAGTCGCAAACGGCAAAAAATGCCATTTGCGAGTCGCAAATTCCAGTTTCCAATGCAGAAATGCATTTTGCGAGTCGGGACCGACTCGCAAAATGCATTTCAGAATCGCAAATAGGAAGGGGTGTTCCCTTCCTATTTGCGATTCGGAGTGGTATGCAATACCATTTGCGACCCCATATGCGGTCGCAAATGGTGTCGCAGTTACCATCCACTTCAAGTGGATGGTAACCCACTCGCAAATTGGAAGGGGTCCCCATGGACCACAAATTATTTTTTCATGGTAGGTAGTGGTCCAAAATACTGAAACTAAAGTTTTTTTTTTTTAAGTGCATCTCGTTTTCCTTTAAGGAAAACGGGCTACACTTAAAAAAAAAAAACTGCTTTATTTAAAAGCAGTCACGAACATGGAGGTCTGCTGACTACAGCAGGCCTCCATGTTTGCGAGTGCCCATAATGAGGTGGGTCTTTGCGACCCCATGCCGACTCGCAGACGGTGTCTGAGACACCGTTCTGCATTGGAAATTGCGACTTGGAATTTGCGAGTCGCTCCGACTCGCAAATTGCAAGTCGCAATTTCCAAATTTGCTACATCTGGCCCTAAGTATGGAATTCTGGTTTATAGCTTAATTAAAGTGGATACCCATATAACTAAACCAATGCACTTTAGCCAGCTCAGCACCATTGACTGAGAAAGTCTTAATTTTTAGGTTCTTTGTTTCGCAGCTCATGACATGTTTTATTAAGATCTACTTTCAGACCCATCTCATCCATAAAGAAGTTAAACGCAACCAGCAAATTTTGTAGCCCATTTGCAGAACTTGCTATTAGGACAGTATCATCCGTGTACAGAAGCGCTTTTTCAAGTAGCAGACCAAATAAATATTTATCTAGGCCATTGATGCACAATAAAAACAAAAAAGGTGCCATCACACAGTCCCAGTCCTATTGGACACCCCAAGTATATCATATATTAGCAGAAATTTCAGCGTTTAAACCATAACCAATGCCCATCCAGTCTATAATAGCCCACAATTTAGAGGAAAGTACTGGGTGAAAGGCAGAGGAGAGGTCCATAAAAGCCAAGTAAATGGATTGTCTCTTGGCAGGGACATACTTCCCATTTATAAGGTGGAGGATGAGACACTGTTCTACAGTCTCTAGACGTGGCCTCACTCCAAGTGGAAGGTACAAGGCCAACTGTAGCTGCTCTTATCACATTCGTTTTTCACTACTGCAAGGCCTGCCTCTCCCATGGGATAACATTGGAGTTATCTTATCACATTTTATAATTGTAATATCCACAGGGAACAGGTAACTAGTTCATGTTTGGTGTCTCTGGAATTGGAATATAAGATCCTAACTTATGGTGAAGTCGCACTTTAGATTACTATTTTAAAAATGCCACTTTTATAAAGTTGGCATTTTCTTACCTTATCCATTTGAGGCTTGCAGCTTGTCTCTGGGTCACATGATTGGGTGTGGATGACATCTGGGCTTTATATATTCCTCCTAGACAGCCGTACACAATGGGGAGCTTAGATGTGACTGGACGTTTCCACACAAAGGCTGCATATCCCCTGTAGTTCGTCCTGGAGCCAGGGCCAGAAAGGCAGGACATCTGTGCACTTCAAAGGCATGCCTCTAGAAACTTATCCCCACTGCAAAGGTACAACAAGATATACATTCTGGACCTCAGACACCAACTCTTCAGTACACTTCTGGAGCAGTGGATACTCTCCCAGGAAGGGCTGTTGTGCTGCTGAAATGAATGCCACTCTGCTAGACTGCTGCTCTCAAGGACTGATGCCCGGCTGTGCTGACCTGCTGCCTGCTGCCTGCTGTCAGAGACATGGCAAAATAATCAGTCTTGAGAGACTTTGCATCCAGATTTCCCAAAATCTTCAACCAGAGCAACAAAGGCCCAAGTTTGAAAGTGTCCTCCAAATACTCTTAAATTCCCTCTAGCTGGCACACAGGCACATAACGGTGGATGATGATTATGGAACAGCAAGCATCCTGCACAAAAAAAGTTATTTTCCAATCTTTGCATCCTTTCACTACAAAGGCACCCCCGAACCCACACACTTGATCTTGTAAATATGCATCATTTCCCTGATCGATTTGTGGCCCAGTCTTGATGCAAAGCAGAAGATAGACTCAATCGACCTTTGCAGGTATAGTGCCCTACGTTTAAGCAAGGAATTCCAGTTTATAGCAGAAACAAAAGGGATACCCATATAAGTAAACTTACACACTTTAGCTACCTCAGCACCATTGCCTGAAAAATACTTTGTTTTTAGGTTCTTTGGTTCACAAATCATGACAGATGTTTTGTTAAGATTTGTTTTTAGTACCAACTCATCCATACAGGAGCTACATGCATCTAGCAAACTTTGAAGCCTATTTGCAGTACTTGCTGTTAGGACAGTATCATCCATGTACGGAAGTGCTTTCCAAGTTAAAGCAGGTCCTCAGCAGACCCACATAAATATTTATTGTGGCCATTAATGTACAGTAAAAACAAAACAGGGGCCATCACACAGTCCCAGTCCTATCGGACACCCTGAGTAGATCTTATATTAGAGGAAATGTCACCCTTTAACCATAACGTATCTTGGTTGTGGTGTTTGAATGTATGTGACCCAGCAAGTCAATCAGTGGTTTGTCAATGCTCATCTAATCCATTATATCCCACAATTTAGAGCGATGCATTGTGTCAAAGGCACAGGAAAGGTTCATAAAAGCCAATAGATCCTCTCCTGGCAGAGACATCCTTTTCAATTATGAGGTGGAGGTTGAGACTTGCTCTACAGTCTTTCTATCTGGCCTCACTCCAAGTGGAAGCTAGAGGGCCAACTGTAGTCGCTCTTATCACATTCGTTTGTCACGCCATGGCTCCCGTGGCGGCCGCGGCCGCAGGCTCGGGTAGCCGCGGCGCGGCATTTGTTTAATACCGCGGCCTGTGTGCGGGCCGCGGGAGAAGTCGCGGCTTACACACAGGTCGCGGGAGAAGCCGCAGCTTGCGCACAAGGCGCGGGAGAAGCCGCAAGCCTGGTCAGGGGTCGCACCAGTCTTCCTGTACCCTCGGATCTTCAGCTCTAACGCCTTGGTGTCCTCCTTCTGTTTCAGGGAGTTCCTGTTGGAGATTTTTTACCCTATTGGTGTTTTTCCTCTGGGACTACTTCTGGAGGGCACGGACTGTAGTGGCTTGCTATTGTCAAACAGCACCGTGGCTACCGGAAGGGGTCGCCCCTACCTCGGCCAGAGCAGAACCTGCCGGAACCGGAAGTTCCCCAACCCTCATCAACTTCGACGGTAAGCCCATTGAAAACCGTGACAGATTGCAACGCCAAAAAATCCAGTTGCAGTCCAGAACCATGGATAATCCAGTGACAAATACGGAACCCACCAGTCAGACCCTGCTCATGACAATACAACAACAGGCTCAAGAACTCCAACAGCTACGTACTGAAAATACCGTCTATCGACAAGCCTTTGCATCCAGGACTACTGACGTCCCCTCAGTATCTGCCACTACACCTCGTTTCTCCGGGGAGCCTAACAAATTGAGAGAATTCCTGGATGCCTTGACGGTTTACTTTGCCTTTCGCCCCTCACAATTTGTGCAAGACAAGACCAAGGTGGGGTATTTGATTAGCGCCTTATCAGGGCCAGCCTTGGCTTGGGCCACTCCTTTAGTGACAAGAAATGATCCCTGCCTGTCTAATTATTCCACCTTTGTCAGTACCTTTAAACAGATGTTTGAGCACCCTGGACTCGAGGCTTCAGCAGAAGAAGCTCTTTGCGATATCCAACAAGGGAATCAAGATGTATTACAATACATCACCCGCTTCAGACAATTAGCAGCAGAAACATCCTGGCTGGAACGTACCTTGGTGACACTGTTCCGCAGAGGTCTCAGAGAGGACATTAAGGACGAACTGGTGCACTCTGCTAGGATAGAGAACCTTAAAGGATTGATGGATCAGACTCTGACTATAGAATATCGCTTGAATGAACGAAGAATGGAGAAAAGGAAGAGTCCTTTGCCATCACACTCAGTGACATCTCGAACCTTCTCTCATCGTACCGAGGAAGTCCGTCCTGAACCCAAGGGAGCCACCGAAGAAGAGCCAATGCAAATTGATACGTCTCGAGGACCTTTATCAGCTAGTGAAAGAGAGAACAGACGAAGAAAGGGACTTTGCCTATATTGTGGTGCAGCTGGTCACCTAATTCGCACCTGTCCCATTCGTCCGACCAAGCCTTTGGGAAACGCCAACTCCCGTCCTCAGTGAGAAGGGTGAGGACTGGATATCGTGAAATACCTTCCATTTGTTCTTCCAGGGAGGAAGGAACTGCTCTTTTTCTTTTACCAGCTATCCTTCACTTGACTGATGGCCGAGAAGAAAGAACCCTGGCTTTATTAGACTGCGGAGCCAGTGGCATCTATTTAGATGAAGCATGGGCCAAAGAACGACAGATAGCACAACTACCTAAGGAAGTACCAGAACAAGTACACACGGTGGATGGGTCACTCTTGGCCTCAGGACCCGTACAATATACCACCCCTACTTTCTGCCTACAGTTTGGAAAACACCAAGAAAACCTTTCGTTTGATTTAATTTCATCACCACACCACGTCATGATCCTGGGAATTCCAAGGCTCACACGATACAACACTTACATCAACTGGGAAACAAGAACTATTTCTTTATCCTCTCACGTTTGCCAGCACCACTGCTACCTAGCAGGCGATTATTGGTCCCCAAAAGGTCTTCTAATCGCACCCCCTAAGGTGGGATGCTCTATTAACGTCCTACAGGGAGTTCCCAATATCAGGAATATGCCGACGTATTCCAGAAGCCAGAAAAGCCTGAACTGCCACCCCATAGAGAATACGATTGCGCCATTCCTTTAGAACCAAATACAGTGGTTCCTTTCGGGCGAATGTACTCTCTCACAGAACCTGAGAAGCAGATTCTTAAGGAATACCTTGATGAGAACCTACAGAGCGGGTTGATTGTTCCCTCCTCTTCACCTGCAGGGGCCCCTCTCTTCTTTGTTCCTAAGAAGACTGAAGATTTGCGTCCCTGTATTGATTTTAGAGGATTAAACAGAATCACTATTAAGGATCGGTACCCATTACCCCTCATTAAGGACATCCTAGAAGCAGTCAGAGGGGCAAAAAGATTCACCAAGCTGGATCTCAGAGGAGCCTACCATCTTTTAAGAATTAAAGAAGGTGATGAGTGGAAGACTGCTTTTAGAACACCTTTTGGTCACTACGAATATCGAGTAATGCCATTCGGACTCACCAATGCTCCTTCCATATTTCAAAGGTTCATGGATTCTATCTTTTCCGATCTTTTGCAACAAACAGTAGTGGTTTATCTCGACGATATTTAAATTTTTTCTGTTCACCCAGAGGAACACTCTAAGCATGTTCGCCAAGTTCTAGAGCGACTCCGACAACACCATCTATTCTGCAAACCGGAAAAGTGCGAGTTTGATCGGACGGAAGTAAAATACTTGGGGTATTGCATTAACCAAACCGGAGTCGCCATGGATTCAGACAAGGTGCAAGCTATATTGAATTGGCCATCTCCTTCTTCCATCAAGGAGACTCAGGCCCTCATTCTGACCTTGGCGGGCGGCGGAGGCCGCCCGCCAAAGTCCCGCCGTCAGGTTACCGTTCCGCGGTCGAAAGACCGCGGCGGTAATTCTGACTTTCCCGCTGGGCTGGCGGGCCGCCCGCCAGCCCAGCGGGAAAGAGGCTTCCACGATGAAGCCGGCTCGGAATCGAGCCGGCGGAGTGGAAGCTGTGCGACGGGTGCAGTTGCACCCGTCGCGTATTTCACTGTCTGCGCAGCAGACAGTGAAATACATTTAGGGGCCCTCTTACGGGGGCCCCTGCAATGCCCATGCCAGTGGCATGGGCACTGCAGGGGCCCCCAGGGGCCCCGCGACCCCTCCTACCGCCATCCGGATCCCAGCGGTCGGACCGCCGGGATCTGGATGGCGGTAGGGGGGGTCGGAATCCCCTCGGCGGCGCAGCAAGCTGCGCCGCCTTGGAGGATTCAATGGGGCGGCGGTACACTGGCGGGAGCCCGCCAGTGGTGCCGGTCCGACCGCGGCTTTACCGCCGCGGTCGGAATCCCCATTGGAGCACCGCCGGCCTGTCGGCGGTGCTCCCGCGGTCCTCCGCCCTGGCGGTCTTTGACCGCCAGGGTCAGAATGACCGCCTCAGTGTTTTTGGGGATTAGCCAATTTTTATCGACAATTTATAGCAGACTTTGCACAAAGAACCAGCTATCTTACTCAAACCCTCAAAAAAGACCATCTAAGAAAGGGCTTTTGTTGGACACAAGATGCAGAGTTAGCCTTTCAAGACTTAAAGAAAGCCTTTATTCAAGCCCCTATTTTATGACACCCAGACACCAGCAAGCAATTCATTGTGGTCGCAGACGCATCCGAAAGAGCCATTGGGGCTGCCTTACTGCAAAGACAAGACGATGATGATTTAGAGCACCCGGTATTCTACCTTTCCCATATCCTATCCAACTCAGAACGGAACTATTCCGTACTAGAAGGTGAATTACTTGCCTTAAAGACCGCATGCACAGAATGGAGACACTTTCTGATGGGCTCGAAAGAACCCTTTGAAGCCCGGACAGACCACAGAAATCTACAGTGCCTAAGAAACTTTCAGTGTCAGAATAGTCGGCAGGCTCGATGGGCTTTCTTTTTTAGCCAATATGACTTTTATATCACATACATCCCTGGTTCTCAGAACATCCTGGCGGATGCCTTGTCCCGACGTTACCCTGAGTGCAGTGATTCTCCTGTTCAGAACCTATTTGACAATAACAAAATCATTGGTTTAGTACAGACTTTTTTAGACCAAGTCAGGTCCAAATATGCCCGTCTAGAAGACACAGAATTGAATAAGTTGTGGCCGCAACTTCATGTAGAGCAAGGGTATTACTATCATGATAAGGCCCTGTTCTTACCCACTAAACGAGTACAGACTGAAGCCTTACGTATGTGCCATGATTCCCCCATCGCAGGTCATCGAGGAATGAAAGCTACTCAAGAACCTCTGCTTCGCTCCTTCTGGTGGCCAACTCTCAAGACAGATACAGAAGAATATGTATCATCCTGTCCTATATGTGCTCAAGCCAAGACACCCCGTACTAAACCAGTAGGGTTACTTCGCCCACTACCAGTTCCCCCAGGTCCATGGCACACCATCTACACAGATTTCATGTGCTCATTTCCCTCTTCAATGGGAAATCACGTAATAATGGTAACCGTGGACTCCTTCACTAAGATGGCTCACTTCACGGCCTTAAGAAAGTTGCCCACGGCAAAAGATTTAGGTCAAATCTTTACACAAGAAATCTTTCGACTTCATGGATTACCTCAGGTCATTATATCAGATAGGGGTCCTCAATACATCTCCCGATTCTGGAATCACTTCTGTAAGACCTTGGGAATCAAAGTGGCCTTATCATCCGGGTTCCATCCTCAAAATAACGGACAGACGCAACGACTCAATCAAGGCCTCGAACAATATTTACGTAGCTTCTGCAATGCTACGCAGAGTAATTGGGCTACCTATTTACCGCTTGCAGAATTCTCCTATAACAACTCCATATACAGCGCCTCGAAGGTCTCTCCTTACTATGGCTCCTACGGTTTCCATCCCAAGGCCTTTTCAACACCCCTGAGAGATAATTCCAATCTTCCTGCCATATCCTCCTATATTCGACAGCTACGGGGTGTCCAACGTGTTATCCATTCCAACCTTGTGGCCACTAAGTCCCGCATGAAAAGGATAGCAGATAGGAGACGTTGTGCGGCTCCTCAATATCAGGTCCATGATAAAGTCTGGCTCTCCTCTAGATTCCTACCTCTTCGACTCACTCAGAACAAATTCAAACCCCGTTTTTATGGTCCCTTCCTGATTCTCAAAAAGATTAACCCAGTGTCTGTGCGTCTTCGCCTGCCCCGGACGTGGAAGATTCACCCTGTATTCCATGTCTCTCAACTTAAACCTTACCTTCCTGATCCTTTTCACAGACAATTTTCCTGTACTCCCCCTCTGTTGGTTGATAATGTGCCCGAGTACGAGGTCCAGGAAATCTGTGACTCTCGGTTTTTCCATGGGCGCCTCCAATATCTTATTCATTGGAAAGGCTACCCTATGAGTAAGTGTTCCTGGGAGGATGCCCCTTCAGTTCATGCCCCTCTTTTGGTCCGTCGTTTTTTTCGACTCTTCCCTCACAAACCTGGGGCCTCGGGGGGGGACCTACTGTCACGCCGCGGCTCCCGCGGCGGCCGCACGCTCGGGTCGCCGCGGCGCGGCATTTGTTTAATACCGCGGCCTGTGTGCGGGCCGCGGGAGAAGTCGCGGCTTACACACAGGCCGCGGGAGAAGCCGCGGCTTGCGCACAAGCCGCGGGAGAAGCCGCAAGCCTGGTCAGGGGTCGCGGCACTTGCCGCGCCCCCTTCTTTCAGTTCTGCCGCAAAGGCAGACGCGGCAGAGCTTGAGACCCCGATTGGGTTTCAGACCTGCAGCGCATAGAGCATTTAGTGCGCTTTACATTTCAGACTATTTAATATAAACATCTGCTCACCACTTAACAGTATCTACAGGCAAAAGCCGAATACTGGCACATGATGGTGTTTTTATGCCTGCCTTTTCCCTTTCCCAGCATGCTGCCCACTTCCTCTCTTCACAGCATGCATTGTTTCTCTTTGTTTGGACGCATGTGCTTTATTCACTATTATACTTTTTTCCCCAATCCAAGATGGTGGTGTTTCTACTTCCTGTTTCCTACTTCCTGCCTAGGGGTATATAAGGGGAATTCAGCTGCTTGTTCATTGCGTTGCAACACTCCTTTGGTGGTAGTCACGCTCCGGCTGCTTTCTTCTTGTGAATCCAGTATTTCCTGACCTGTCTTCGTCTCCAGTCTTCCTGTACCCTCGGATCTTCAGCTCTAACGCCTTGGTGTCCTCCTTCTGTTTCAGGGAGTTCCTGTTGGAGGTTTTTTACCCTAGTGTGGTTTTTCCTCTGGGACTCCTTCTGGAGGGCACGGACTGTAGTGGCTTGCTATTTTCAAACAGCACTGTGGCTAACGGAAGGGGTCGCCCCTACCTCGACCAGAGCAGAACCTGCCGGAACCGGGGTTGTTCCCCAACTTCATCAACTTCGACGGTAAGCCCATTGAAAACTGTGACATCATTTTTCACTACTACAAGACCTACCTCTCCTATAGGATAACAATGAAGTTATCTTATCACATCTTGTGTGTAAATTAAAAATGGAAACAGGCAACCAGTTCATGTTTGGTGTCTCTGGAATTAGATTTTTAAATCCTACTTTATAGCGAAGTCGGATTTTAGATTACAATTTTGAAAATACCATATTTGAAGTTAGCATTTTCTTGCCTTAGCATGAGGCTTGCATCCTGTCTCTGGGTCACATGACTGGGTGTGGATGACAGGTGGGCTTTGTGTATTCCTCCTAGACAGCCATACACAATGGGAAGCTTAGATGTGACTGGATGGGCCATCACTGGCAGGATGGGAGGGAGGAGCTGGGCTCAGCCCCACTTACAGTTGAATAGGCTGTGTCCTGTTTCCGCACAAAGGCTGCATACTCCCTGTAGTTAGTCCGGAGCCAGGACCAGGAAAGCAGGGCATCTGAGCACTTCAAAGGCATGCCTCTAAAACCTTCTCCCCATTTCAAAGGCACAACTGGATATGACTATCCGACCTCAGAAACCAACTCTTCAGTACACTTCTGGACCTGAGGATACTCTCCCAGGAAAGACTGTTGTGCTGCTGAAAGGAATGCCACTCTGCTAGACTGCTGCTCTGAAGGACTGCTGCCCCGCTGTGATGACCTGCTGCCTGCCGTCCTCTTGCCTGGATATGAAGGACTTGACCTACGTCTCTTGAACCCAGAACCCAGTGTGACTCCAAGGGATAGGTTTCTGGCCTCCAGATCTGAAACCTCAGGAACGTAACCTTGCACCAGCACCTGGACTCTGCCATCTGTGCACCTACCCTGGGAAATGGTGCCACTCTAGTCTTGGACCCTTGGAAGTTGGCTCAAGTTGCCCTTACAGCCTCCGTGGATCCTGAAGAACCAACACATCGCCTGTGCTCGGCGGCTCAACACTGAAAAGAACTGATGCATCTCCGCTGCTGAGTGGATTGGACTGATTGCAAAAACACGCAATGCCTTCACATCCCATAAAGCCACTGGAACCACTGCTGCGTGATGTACCCTTAAAGCATGCGCTCGCATCTTCAACAACAGCAGTACTCTGTATCACAACCTCACACTCCTTCAAAACAGACGCCCTCAGAACGAGCAGCATCCTCGACGCCGGGCTTCGCATCATAAGCGCCATTAAAAGGATCCTCAATGACGAAGCAGGCCCTCACATTGCAGCCTCGCTTCAGCTGAGCGACGCCTCTCTGATGGGGAAACTCACAATGCTTTGTAAACCAGTATTTAAGGTACTTTGCTCGGCGGGCCTAACTGGGTCCCTCAAGCTGGCCCGCACTCCATCGCAGTCAGCCTGAACTTGTGAATTTGTCCCGTTCTGGTGCGACTAGTTGACAGTTGGCACTCTGTGCTTTTTGGTGCTATTTTCAGTAATACCTTTAATATTGCAGAACTCTGATTTTACTAATTGGATTTTTGTCATTTTGGTATTGTTTTACTTATTAACAGAAATTCTTTTTTTCTAACTTGCTGTGAGATTCTTTTTGTGTGGTGTTTGCGTTTGTTTACTGTTTGAAGTGTTTACACATTGCCTCTAAATTAAGCCTCCTGGTCTGTGCCAAGCTACCAAAGGGTTGAGCGCAGGTGAATTTAGGGGTGGCTTGTGCCTCACCCTGACTAAGATGGTGGTTGCTACCTCGCCAGGGCTCACACCCAACAACCTGATTTCTCGCATATAATCAATAGTACTGCAATTTACATTAAACGTCAGAAGAAACGAAACATCAGTTGGTTCAAACTAACTAGCAAAGATCAAATCCCTAGCTATTATAATATATATAATATAATGTAATATTGTTTAATGCTTCCCCATACAGGACACACTTAAATGAGTCATTGTTCTTCCCTTAGAATCCTGGAGGCCTCATGAAGTATAGGTCCCTGGGTTACATAAGCAAATATTAAAATCTCCTATTTTTCTTATGCACATCCTCAATCTTAATTAGCTGCACATCTAAGGCTTCAATAAAATGAGTGACACCCTCATCAAAGGTATTATCATAAAAACTGACCAACAACAAAGCAAATGATATGGAGACACTGAACAAGAGCATTTGATAATAAGGAGTAGAGGAGATTTCTGAAACTCCCATTTTGGTCAGAATCACAATGATAAAAGTGGCCAAGCTGCTTTTGAAGGAATTTCTGCAGTACACCAAGAATGATATCCATGTAAACTAAAGTAATCTGTGACCCAAGTTATCTGACAGAAAAATCATGTCATAGCTCTGCGATCCAATCCAGGTTTCTCATTTGGGAAGAGATACCTGCCACATTCCGAAAAATCAGACTCTTCCTACAATCAAGCTTATTTGAGGAGGACTGTATTAAATCAGTAATAAAAGAGGGTTAGACTAATGCAGGTCCCAAGGAGACCTCCTAGGACTTCAATTCTAAGGAATTCTTCATTAAAGTCTTAGCATGAAGTAAATCCAACTGTTCCAATGATGAGAGAACTTCATAACTATTCCTTAGCTCCACACCAAATGTCAATAGTCTGAACCTCCCCTGAGCACTTGTTGCCACCTGCG
This sequence comes from Pleurodeles waltl, assembly GCF_031143425.1. Taxonomy (NCBI): domain Eukaryota; kingdom Metazoa; phylum Chordata; class Amphibia; order Caudata; family Salamandridae; genus Pleurodeles; species Pleurodeles waltl. Next base: position 406,680,193 of record NC_090440.1, read on the forward strand.
AGGGTGCGATCACCTAAGTATGTGGCCTACAAAAACAGCCTAACAGCAAAGCTATAATAAAGCCAGGCGAGGGTTCTGCATCTGGAACCGTTCCAAAAATGAGCTTGCAACAAAAGGTCTTCTGAAGTTGATAATCACTGTTGATTCCTTTGCCCAGTTCCCAACTTATTTTGATCTTCCAACTGTAAGAAGTTTCACTGGTAAATCATATACCAACCCAGAATTCCATTTAATTCAATGCATCATTTTATTCTTAAGTGCAGAATGATCTTACCTTTTAAAGAGACCCAGCATCAGAACATCCTTTAAAATTAGGACATAGGGCATAGATTCTTAGGGAATCTGGGGATATGCACTGTTGGCCTGAGGTTTTAATCTATTCCTTAGATCACCTGGAGTCAGTTGTATTCCCTCCCTCCAAGGGGGGATTCTGATTGCTTATATCTTGTCTATTCCATTTTAGGTTAATACATCCTGCACCTGGGAAATATTTTGCAGCACACCACTATGAGTACTAATTTGTTAGTTCCAGGAGTAGGAGATTTTAAAGTTAGTTCAAATTTAGCATCTATTTCTTTAACTTTCCCCAGAACCAATGTGCTTAAATATTTAAACTTTTTCTCTATCCTGTTTAAGCTGCCTGAAAAATATTTTTTTAATCTGGATTCAAGTGCTACCTAGTCAGGCGGAGGTCACACAGAGTTATTATTACTATGCCTCTTCTTGTGGCTGTTGGTCATGTCCACCTTTGTGAGGCCCTGGCTTGGATCCTCAACTTGGATCTTGTTTCTTTTAGCTGTAGCAATTTGCTCCTTCCTTTTGCTTTTAAGTGGTGACGATTTCCACTGTCTTATATGTCACAACTCCATCTTGTGCCCTATGTGCAGTGAGTATTGCTCACCTGCCTCATGTAATTCCATCTCCTGTGGCACCTTTCCGTCTCAAGTACTCCATGGCTCCTCCCCTCTCATGAAGCCTGAACCAAGGACCCCCTTGTTCTGTTGCTATGCAAGTTTAGTCTAGTTTGCACCAGCTGATATCACGTGCTATTTAGGATAGTCACGTTTCCACTGTGAACCACTGGATTGTACAATTGTGCACTTGGGGCTCTGTTGTACTTTTTATTGATGTCAATTACAGTTTGCACATACTTGCTAGGCCTCATATCCATTGTATGTAACACAAGATCTTTCCAAGGTTCATTGGAATATTCCAAACTATCATGTGGGACACATGCCTTTCTGGAACACTCTTGGCTTCCTGTATAAATAACCCCTTGAAACCTGCACTGGAGCTTGGCCTCATACCCGCACACGTCCTGCGCAAGCAACGTCCCTGCACTCACCTGCTGAGTCGCCCGGATCTTCCTGCTTTCCTGTCACTTTTCTCCCAAGTCACCTGGACCTTCAGCCCTCAACCCTGCACAAGCCTCATCCCTGCACTCATCTCCTGGATCACCTAGAAACTCCTGGCGCTCTTGTCTCCAAAGCCTTCCTAATGATTCAGTGATCCTGACTTCTGTGATGCTTCTAGATTCTCCCTTCATGAGTTACTACTCCTCATCCTTTTGAACTTCTTGTACCAACCCACCGGCTGTCTTTGAAATCCTGTAAAACTACTAAGGGTGGGCAGAACTCAAGGAGTTCTACTCTGCGGAGTTCCGCGAAGTTATCTAAAAACTCTGTGAGATTCTGTCTGGTCCTAGACTCTGAAAAAGGGAATTTCAGCAGGGTTCCCGCTCTTCTTCTGTCACAGTGGTTATGGCCCCCGTAGACCTCTCTGTGCGCAGGAAATAGCCGTCCCACAATCCCATGGGGCACTGCTGCCTTTCTGTGAGGTTGGCAGTATACTCTAATGTAGTGGCGGATTATATCATTGCCATCAATGTTTTAATATCATGCTGCATTATTCATGGATAAATTAAATAAAAGGTGGCTCATCAAGGGTCTGTGAGAGGTGTTGTGGGACCCCATGGCTGCGAACTGCTGTCTCTGGGTAGATTTTCTCATCTACTGTTTTAAATACTGTGTTTGCTATTTTCCTTGCACTCCAATTTCTCTATTCACTTCACTCTCCATTTTATTATCCCCGCCAGGTCCTCCCTTTCTTCGTTCTCATTTTCCTCTCCCAAACTCTGCTTTCTTCTGCTCCCTGTACAGAAAGCACCTTCCTGTTGTCAAGCAATGAACTCCTGAGATTTCACCACTGAGAGAAAAGTGAAAAGGTCCTTCAGCACATGAAACTGGGCATGCTCAAATGGGGGAGGTACACATGCTCATCTTGACTTCAGAGGGAGCACGGGGTCTCACTATACATATGAGAGTGTACAAGCCAAGAAAAGAGTCTTTCACTCACCTTATTCATTTTGCCCCGACAAGTAACTCTGCCCACAACTCCTGTGGCACCACAGCAGTTCCATGGTCCACGGCACAGTGCAGCTCAGATAAAAGCAGCAGCAACATCAGATTACCACCACCGACCAGCAGCGATCGTGCATGCACTGTCCAGAAGTCACCTCCATCAGTTAGAAAACAGAGGCACCAATCCTAGGCATCAGATCCTATTGGTTTAGAGTTACAACAGATGGAGCAATCTGGATGAAGTTGACAGGGAGGTAGTGTGGACGTGTTGGGAAAGGTAGAGAAAAGTCTAGATGAATCGGGCTAAAAATGGCTGGCAGTAAACTCCACTATGTGGTGGTTACCGTAGATTGTTTTGCCAAACTAGTGGGTGAAACTCCACAAATTCCACTGGAACGGCGGAGTTTGCAGCCCACCCCTAAAAACTACTAAGCAAGGCTAAGTACTTTTCCTTCAGGCTAGTGCACAATAATCCTTTATAGTAGAAGCCTGTCTGTCTGTGAACCTTTTCAGGACTCTAGACTTTGCTCCAGCTCCTTTTCCATAATTTTCCTTCAGCGCTCCTTGCTTGTCCTTGCTCCGAACCCTATCTCCAAAATTTGTCTCTTGAACTGTGTTGCTCATGGACTAGAGACTGAATTCTGAATTAACTTTGTAACTTCAATCTATGTACCAAGTGTGACCTTGGGAATTTTGGTAATTCCAAACTTGTGCAGAGTACAACCTTGTTTTGAGTATAACCTTGTTCCAAGTGTAACCTATGTACCTTGGGAGTGTCAAATGCTCCAACCTTTTGCCAAAAATAACCTTGTTACGAGTATAACCGTATTCCGAGTGTAACCTTGTTTTGAGTGCAACCTTGCTTTGAGTATAAGCTTGTTCTGAGTGTTACCTATGTACCAAGTACAACCTTGAGAATGTCAGTAACTCCAACCTTGTGCCTAATATAATCTTGTTCCGAATATAACCTTGTTCTGAGGATAACTAATGAGGATAACTAATGTAAGTCTGTAACTAATTGCTGAGTGTAACCTGGTCTCTAGCATACCTTGAGAAATTGTGTTAACTCCAACCTATGTACCCAGAGCAACCTTGCTTCTAGTATTCCTTGAGAGTGTACCTAACTCCAATTCATATACCGAGTGTAACCTTAGGAACGCCAGTAACACCAATCTATGTTCTGAGTTTACCCCAGAAGAGTCATAGGCTCCAATCAGTATTTCAACTTCTTTCTCAAGAGCCCTAGAAGATTATGACTCAAGTCTGGTTATTCTGCTTTTATGCCATGATTATGAAGAAACCTGTAAGTGTTGCTTATTGGAACAGTGCATTGTAAATTTTGTAAAGGCCTGAAAATGTATTGATGCTAATTGCCTCTTCTTGTTCTCAGTGCATTGCGTCTTCACGAAACGAGAGATGCTGGTCTCGCAAATGTCTACCTTTACATACCCTGAAGGTCCCAGGAGTGTAGCATCCTGTTAAGCACAGTAGTACTGTCGCTGAGCAGAACCTGTACTGAAGGTTTTCTTTTATTATTATGTCCCTTCCTCCCATCCCCTTTTCCCCCTCTGGAAGCTGGTTGGATCTAGGTGTACCATCCCTGAGTCCTTAGTCTTCCTGAGAGGGAGTGGAGATATAGCATCGGCTCCAGTGTCGTCCCCACGGTTTGAACCAGGTCAGTGTGTGAAATGGAACATCATCAATCTCATTCTCTACCAGCCACATTTTGGTGTTAATGACCCCCATTACTGAAGACAAATACGCAGTTATAGACTCCTTCTGTATTGTTGGGTTTCCATTATGCGTACTGGCTTTCCTTTTTCCCTTCTTTTAATACTCCAATTTAAAATTAGAATGGGCAGGGTTACACAGTTACCTGTACGTTTTCTGATTCTTAACAGGGCTAAGAGGGATAGCCCAGCCCATCCTCCCCCTGGCTCTCATTGGACCAGAAGGGCCCAGTCTTGGCCCAGGTACTCATTTGGGCCAGGCCCTGATGCATCCCTGAGGACATCATACGCTGCAGGGGAAACCGCTGCACTGAAAAGTGCTTTGCCTCTCCTTCAGGGCCTGGAATTCTGGAGCGCGTAATTTGCAGCACCCATCCGTTACATGGCCACAGTAAAGAAATAGACCTATCATTTGTCATCTCTTTTCATTTTCCAATAAAGAAGATTTAACAAGATCAGTTCTCGTTTAATAGGGCTTGACGTCTTTTGAGAAAAGGTTGAAGAATGCACTGCATAATTTCTTCTAGTTGAAACTTGTTTTCCTCTTTTCAAGCCTTCTCTCACTAATGCTATTAATGATGAGCAGAACCAGTGATCTTGACTCTGTCAGTGTATGTGGTCTAGCCACACAAAGTACTGCATCTTTCAGTTTTTCATTCATCCCCTTTCTAAATGTGTCAAGCAAGGTTAAATAAGTCCAATCCGTTTCCCAAACTAGTGCCTGAAACTTAGTGATATAAGCTTGGATGTCAAGCAAACCTAAAAAAGAAGAATAGCCCAGACAAAGGTATTGCATACTATATTACCAATTATAAATTCCACCTCAGAACAATGTCACATAAATATGTAATTTAAAGGTCAAATGTTTAGTACAGGTGTCCAAAATCTTCTTGTATTTACAAGAGTTTTGGTCAAACTTCTGTTCTGCTAACCATGCCAAAGGCTGTAAAACACCCAACGAAGAATGCAAGGAACATTTTCCGAGGTGGAGTTATGGCATGTATGGCATGGATTGCAGCCAAATGTTTATGAACTTGTGAATAATTATTTCAGGGCCAAGGCTGCATTGCATTGCAATTTCTCAAGAGCTGGTCTTGTCCTTGAAAATTCAGCTTTTCTTTGCGTGGCTCCAAGATAAGTCCTGGGGTTTAGTATTGTCTGATCCATCTCCAGATTGAATGGAGCGGACGCTCAGGCCAAGACAAACACTTGACCATCTGAGAATACCACTTCCAGAGGTAAAAAATGAAGCAGACAAAACACCTCTGTCATCAGGCAGGCAAACCTAACCGGAAAACAGGAAAAATGCAAAGTCAAATCCAGAAGCTTCATAGGAACCACCCACAGGAATTCATCTTCTCCGAACAACATTTTTTAAAAATTTAGAATTTTGTGAGTTTTTTCAAATCACAAAATCACCAAATCTTGAGTGTCTGCTTTCCTCTCTACAGCATCTAGGATATTGTACTATGTCTGTCTAGAATCCAGTGTACAACAGCAGGTGGAAAGTCTTTCACTTGATTGGGCTTAGTTGCATGGAATTAGTTACTTCAGGAGCTACGTGCAGTGAGGACACAGAGATATTCAAGAAGAAAATTAAAACATGTTTTTTTGTTTTGGAATAACCCTTGCTATTTCATCTTTGGACCTTTGCTATTTTTCGTGCTGGGACACTCCTGGGAGTAGCTGTGTGCGCTATAAATTACTTTCATGAATTACTTTCATAGTCTACGTGGACTACTGCCATGCCCCATATTTAGGCTGCCACAGACACAAATCCTGTGGCTGTAGTGTCTTCAGAACTACGCAGTGAGGCTGGTTTGCAACCTTAGGAAATTCAATCAGGTCTCAGCTGCAAGAATCTCGATGGGCTGTCCACTGATTAAAGAATCAAGTTTAAGGCATTGTGCTTGACTCATAAAACCTGTTACAAAGAAGGCCTCGCTGGCTGAGTTTGTTAGTTGATGCATTATGTCCACAGAAAACCCTATGATCATCAGGGCAATCTTTATCGCCTATTCCCAGAATAAACAAAGCTCTCACCGGGAGTCAGTCCCTACAAAGCTGCCAAGTTGTGTAACAACCTCACCAAGTCTGTAGGACAAATGTCCAATTATCTTTCTTTTAGAAAATCAATCAAATCCCTCTGGTTTAAGAAGCAGAGGTCGCTCATCTTCCCTGATTTGCTGCTCTTGCCCATTATTTTAGTTTGCTTCATTTTAGTTTGAGCACCCAGAAGCCACATGTGTGGTGTGTGGTGCACTTCATAAGTAAATAAATCAGGTAACAAGCTACCAAAAGGATTTCTGTGATTTTAGGAGAAAGTGGTCAGCTTTAGATTAAATGCAACACAATATTTTGACTTGAAAGTTACATGATGTATTTATATTTGATGCTTTTTCCTCTTTATTCTCTCTTACATTGTGATCAGTTTATGTCTGATATTTATTTATTTTATTTGAGAGTCTTCTGTAGTTTTCTGTCACTCTGGAATATGCAGGTGCTGTAAAAAAGAAGAACATACATTTGTGTAACAGACTGGGCCAGAAATGGGCACCATGGATTATGGTGGTATAATCTGAAAAGAGGTTTTAATTATCTGTGGAAGTACCTATGTAGGAATTCAGCCTTATTTTGCTTAGTCATTAGTTCCAGAAGGTGGTAGCTGCACCTGAGGAAGCATGATGTTGTGAATGTGGTGTTCTGATACAAGGGCTTTCCAAACATTGGCCCTCATTACAAGTGTGGCGGTCTCAAGACTGCCACACTCGCAATGGCGGTCAGACCGCCACAGACAGGGCAGTCTGACCGCCCCATTATGATCGTGGCAGAGCTGCCACGGTCAAACCGCCAACACCGCCAGGCTGCAGCCAGCCTGCAATCTGGCGGTCCTGGCAGTTGTAATCCACCAGAGCAGCGCTGCCCTGGGGATTACAAGTCCCCATCCACCAGCCTTTCCACGGAGGAACAGGGATGTAGGGGGGCCCCCATGCACAGCCCCATCGCGCATTTCACTGCCCAAATTACGGGCAGTGAAATGAGCGGCAGGTGCTGTCGCACCCGAGGCACCACAACATTGCCGCCGGCTCAATTATGAGCCGGCGTGAATGTTGTAGTGAGTGTTCCACTGGCCCAGGGGAACACTCCTAATATGGCAGGCAAAATACCTCTATTACTGGCGGTCTTGTGCCTGCAGCGGCTTTAGCAGTCCTGTGAAAGGACCACCGAAGTCGTAATGAGGCCCAATGTGTATTCTTGTTTCACAGATCTCTTTCACTACTGGAAATTTTGAGCAAGTCACAGAGGGAGGGTGGAATGTTGAGATGATTTGTAGGTGAGACATCACAGCTTAAACGTACTTCTGGGATGACAATAAAGTGGCCCTTCTTTCTCACAGATGATGATTCTGGCGGTAGAATGGAATGTGATTATCAGGGCCTGGAGCAATGATTGAGGCAGACCGAAACAATACTGCATTGCTTAAGTGAAGTCCTGATATAATTACAAGTGTGCATAATTTTCGAACTAAAGTTCAACACCACTTGGAAAATAGGATTTAGTCCACCTGCTGATCTAACATAACATTGACTGAAGCATTATACCCCCTGGTAAATCCTACTCTTTGTCATTTCTTATTTTGAAGAACTTATTTTGCTTAGAAAATAATAATTTTAAATGTCATTGTGCTTAATAAGTGTTACTATTTGCTGGCCCACACATCAAACAAAGGTTTGAAGTACCCATAAATCACACAAATTTGATCTGATCACTGAATTATTTTCTGATTAGAGAAGAAAATGAACAACTTCACTTCTCTTCAGATAGGAAGGTGAGTATTTCCGAGGCAATACTTTTATAAGTAGTGGGTATTGTTAATTAATATCACATCTGTTTCTCTGTATTTAATATTCAGTTTTCATAGGAAATCACATGTACTTGTTGCATTGACAAAATAAATAGTATTGTTTGATCTGGAAAACTAGTTTCAGTAAAAGAACTTTCAATATTATGACACGCTGTCATGAAATATACGAATGAATTATCAAGCTAATTTCTGGGACACATTAATATAAAATGTGATTTATTATTAAGTCAATAAAATATGGTGTCTACTACCAGACGTTTAAACACCATGGACATATTGCATCACCTCAAACTGTACGTCGTGGCCTTCATGAAACCACCATTGGCAAAACCAAAAGGTCTCACCTTTGTGACCTATTGGCTATATCAATGTTTTTTTTACCAACCTGCACAGTATCCCAAATGCTGTGCAGCATGGCAAAAGAGTAAAAAAGAGATTTTGATGTGGTTGGATATGTCATTTTGTAGGCATGTACACTACACATGCACATGCCTTTGTATGTCCACCTCTAACACCTCACCATAAAGAACGCCCCTGTGTGTTGTATTCCATAACATTATAACTGCAACTCAATTGTCATAATGAACGACATGGAAACACTTCCCACATAGAATCAGAAAACAAAGACAACACCCTTCCAACCATTCATCCTGCATGTTGCTTGCTGCCAATAGAGGTAAAGCCTTCATTGCCCCACATAGGGTTAGTAAGTGTTATATAAATGCTGCAATACAAATACAATACAAAATGCAAATACGCAATGACAAAAACACTTTTTTTAATTACTGATTCAAGTTGGATTTTTTTGTTTTTTTAAGTGAGGGGGAGGAAGCAACACGGGGTGGAAGCTACAGTGGGGTGGCACCAATACAGGATGTTAGTGGGGTGTAGAAGTAACATAGAGCGCATGGTTGTTTCTGAGGGCTGGGAAAAGAGAATGCGAGTGGGAAAAAAGAGTAAGAGGGCAAAGTGGACTGGTGGGGATATGCACACCAGCAAGACAGAAAAAAACAGAGGATGGCAAATCAGGCAGAGGAGAGGGCAGTGGAAGGAAAGCCCACAAATGCGGACAAATAGGAAGCAAGCAAATCAGATTGACTGTAAAGCCAACCAATGGTAAACAATGGGAGCGCTCTAAGTCCACAATAAGGTAACAATACTTCTCACAATAGACAGCTCATGCACAGTCTACTAGGTGAGAGCAATCTAATTTCTAATCACATCTCTTGAAACATAACCATCTGCACCTCTACACGATATGAAGTCCTTAGATGAACTCTGTCATGTAGGAATACATTTAATTGGGTGTATGGCTAGATGCCTAGCACAGAATGTATTCTGCAAGATATTTTGATGTATTTTCTTAAATCAATTAATGTTCTTAAAATGCTGCTCTTAGTAGCTTTCTGTAACATTTAAACACAGGTTAAATAAGTAAGACAGAGTATTTTTGTTTACATGATTTAGACAAATGTTGATGTTATTCTAAGTTGTGTAATATATCCTATGAGAATAAAATTACTTTTTGCTGTAGAATCATGTGTCTGAAAAGAAACGTGACACATGGTGAACCCACCTCCCATAAAGAAAAGAACAGGTGTATTATGCACTTGTCCACTCCCCTCAGAAGACATGCCCCCTGGAGTTAGTAAAGGATAGAAAGGTCACTACTGGAAGGGATACTCACCTCTCTCTGGCGGACGGCTGGAGAGAGCAGAGAAGGTGAGGTACATGACATAGCTACTGATGATAGAGGCCTGCAGTAGTCCCGAACGTGGCTGTTCTGAAAACAATGTTAGAACAGAGGTATTCAAAATGTAGAATGTCAAGTTTATGAGAACATCCCATTCAGACTACTGATGTCCTGTTGGTTTGTGGTTTATGGGGAGCCCTGTGCTATCCTGATAGACTTGTGCTTTCCTGATTGGAGACCTACGCCCACTCATAGCTTGTGCCTAGAAACCTACTGGAGGAGGGAAGTGGGGTTCTACCCAATGGCTGTCAGAACCTTCCTCTCTACACTGCCTCTAAATCGAGCATCAGGGCAGCGGGTAGTGTTAAACTGAGGTCAAACCAGCGTATTTTAAGCAAGTACTTTTATTTAACTAAATAGCAGTCCCGGTGTAATCTTTAAATTTATATAATATAGATAAATCCTTGTGATTTGTAATTTATTTTCAGATGTAAGATACCTATTTTAGGTCTCACTCTGCTACCATAAGGTCCAAGATGCTTTCCCCTATTTGTGCCATACCTAGTCTTCTCTATTACTGGTTCAAACCCTGATCCAAATACTCCATGCGCAAAACATCAAATTATGGAAAAAGAAAAACGTGGAAGTGTAAAAGCTGACTGTGACACAGTACTTGCATCCTTTTAAGAAGTGTTGGTATGGTGCAAAGGAGAATACATCAGCCTTGTTTGAATGTGCCAGCTATCCCACTTTAACCAAGTGTCAGCACTCACAGTTCGACGTTGCTTGCTCATTAAATTCCCCAATTCCTTCATAATATTCTATATCAGATGCAAAGATGTCTGGCTTACCTGCTACTGTCTCCACTACTATCCTCTGTTTCCATTCCTGTAATGTGACTCTGGTGATGTTTGGAAGCCATTTCACAAGAGACAACCCATCACTTTGGAATTGATTTGACGATACATACTAACCTAGTACCTCAAAGCTATCAGTTGGTCATCCATGAATACCTGCTACATAAAGACAACGGCATACAAAGACAAGTATAATGATTTTATTTCAAATCTTCTTGAAAACACATTAATGAACAATCAAGAAGTTTGCAGAAAAGTAGAACCTTTCTGTGTTTTATTTTTTTAAGAGCCAGGATTTTGATTCAACTGGAAACTATGTTTATCACAGTAATCGTAACACGCAGACTTTCATAATCTGGTTGCCCTTCCTCTCTAGGTCCCATCGTTTCTAATTCCTCATCCATAACCATTTTCCTGGAGAAGTCAGTTATGGTATGCTTGAAGATAGCTTTCAGCAGAGGTGCTATAGGGGGTCATTCTGACCCTGGCGGCCGGTGACCGCCAGGGTCACCGACCACAGGAGCACCGCCAACAGGCTGGCGGTGCTCCCGAGGGCATTCTGACCGCGGCGGTTCAGTCGCAGTCAGAAAGGGTAAACCGCTGCCCCATTGAATCCTCCATGGCGGCGGAGCGCGCTCTGCCGCCATGGGGATTCAGACACCCCCTACCGCCATCCTGTTCATGGCGGTAAACCCGCCATGAACAGGATGGAGGTAGGGGGTGCCGCGGGGCATGGGCAATGGCATGGGCACTGCAGGGGCCCCCATAAGAGGGCCCCGCAAAGTATTTCAGTGTCTGCTTTGCAGACACTGAAATACGCGACGGGTGCAACTGCACCCGTCGCACCCCTGCAACTACGCCGGCTCAATTCTGAGCCGGCGTCCTCGTTGCAGGGGCATTTCTGCTGGGCCGGCGGGCGCTCTTTCGGAGAGCGCCGCCGGCCCAGCGGAAATGTTTAAATGGCCGCCGCGGTCTTTTGACCGCGGTGCGGTCATTTCACGGCGGTACCTTGGTTAGCAAAAACATCTGGGGCTTCTGGGTTCGCTATATAGAACACGTGAATGCATAGATGACGTTGGGTTGTTACTTCTTCCCCCTCCAGAGCTTAATTTCAATTGGTTAAACATGCAATGCAGCTGGTAGGCGAAATCACATTTCTGGTTCTCAACCTTTTCCCGCCTGTTGTCATATATGAGGGTTTCTTTGTGACACCCTCCATTTAAAAACATTTGCCACATGATATGTCTCGCATTAGCTCTCACCGCTGTGTAGCTCTTGCTGTTTTGTCCTACAGACAATCCCTGCTGCCTGGGACTCCTAGCAAGGTTTCTCACTTCCTATCGCCCCTTTACTCAATGGCCTCCAAAACTCTCACAACTGGAAGCGCATATATTTCATGTTTACTTCATGTTTTGCCCTTTATCCTTTTCTGCCTCCACTCCGTTGTTCAGTGGAGATCTGAGAGATGAAGGTGGAGGATGCTGTATCTACTTACTGTGCCTGACGCAGGGGGTGATGGAAATGAGGGACAGGAGCACACACAAGCTGGTGTTGATGGTCAGGAGACTCTTGTTGAGCACGCAGCCGGCTGGATGGGTGAAATACTTGTACAGGAAGAAGGCAGCTGTAGAAGCGATTGTGTAAAACACTAGCGTGGCCAACAGGACAGCAATGTACCAGCGCTTGTCTTCAGAGGCTCCCGTCAACCTGGCAGAGAGTAAAGGGATACATATTGAGATCGGTCAAGGAAGAACTGGAAACATTACATGCCACAATTTAAAAATATGCACTCTTAGCATAGTTCTAAAGGTGGTCGAGGACACGTCTCAGTCTTACAGAAAGGAAACACCTAAGATCTAGGGGGTCATTATGACCCTGGCGGAAGGCGGATAACCGGCGGTAAGACTGCCAACAGGCTGGCGGTCTTACTTGGTGGAATTATGACCATGGCGGTTACCGCCATGGTCATCCGCCGGTTCTCCGTTCCGCCCGCCAGTGCGGAGACGACCGCTGGGCTGGAGACCTGGGTCTCCAGCCCGGCGGACGTCACTATACCGCCGGCGGTATTTTAACCCGGCTTACCGCCGTGGATTTCCAGCGGTTTGAACCGCCATGAAATCCATGGCGGTAAGCACTATCACTGTCAGGGAATTCCTTCCCTGGCACAGATAGGGGTCTCCCTCACCCCCCACCCCGACTCCCTACCCTACCCCCCCCACCACCCCTGCCACCGCCCAAACACCACCTACACACTTACACGCACACACGCCGACATACATGCCTACATCCACACACACAGTCAGACACGCACACCCACATTCAAACATACACGCACACATCCATACAGACATACCCACAGACATACACGCACTCATTCCCATACACACAACACCCCTGCAAGCATACACGCACTCACACACCCCCTCTACATACACACACGCACACCCCCATGCACCCACACTACACACAACACCCCCACACCCCCCACCCCTCACGGACGATCGACTTACCTGGTCCGACGATCCTCCGGGAGGGGACGGGAGCCATGGGGGCTGCTCGGCCGACACCACACTGCCAACAGAACACCGCCACGGCGAATCACAGGACGTGATTCGCTGGGCGGTGTTCTGTTGGCGTGGCGGTGGAGCAACCTCCACTTCCCCGCCTCCCGCCAGTATGGCTGTTGGCGGCTCTCCATCCGTAAAAGGACGGAGAGCTGCCAACGGTCATAATAGACCAAGCGGCAAACCGCCAACACTGGCGGTCTTCCGCACGGCGGTCCCTTGGCGATCTTTAAAAAAGACCGCCGAGGTCAAAATGACCCCCCTAATCTCTTTCACTTGCAGCAATGTTATATATTTAAAGCAGATTGGGAGTGCACACGTTAAAAGTATTAAGAACAATGTTCACATAGAAAAAAGCAGAAGATGGAACAGGAAAGCAACTAGATTGTCAATCAGGATGCACACTTTAAGAAAAATTAGCTGAAGCAGAAAAGAGGCAAGTGTTTACAGGTCTTTGAAAACTAAAAATGTTCATTTGTGTTTCGAATGTGGCCATCACAATATTTCAGTAGGGAACAAGTTATTAGAATGCCCTGACACCCATTCTGACTCCATAAAAAAATAAGGGGATTAGGAGGAATTGAAGGTCCAGTGCATACCCTCCAATAACAGTTACTAATAATGTGATGCACTGTTCCTAAAGAGCAATAAGAAACAAACAGGGTGAGTCCTAGAGGGTCCTATACACTAGGGGGTCCTATACAGTAGGAGCAAGAGTCCTCACACACCCAGATGGATGTCATGCTTCTTCATCGGACCTGCTCCATCCATGTATTTACGTGTATTATGGATCGTCTCTAATTTGAGACGCTCCATCATGGCCGCCGTGTTAGTCACTGGTAGCTGGATGGTAGCCCGTCATCTATTTTGCAACTATGATGTTGTAGGCCTCGAGACTCGCACCCGTTGCTTAGCAACACACGAGTCAGCCGATTTCCGGTTTTGGCTCCATTTCTTTGCCCGCGATCACGTCTCCCTCGTCATTACGGGAGCGCGACCCGGGGTAGGAGCAACTTCCGACGGCCAGTCCCAACTATGTAAGTGCCTTGTAACATAGTACTTGTGGTGCTTGACTGGGGAATAGTTTCCTGCATACCGGTAGTCTTGAGGGATTAAATGTTTATTTATACTTTCACTTACTTATTTTTTTCCCGTATGTTATTCGGCTGAAGCAGCATTGTTTGGACCATCTCACAGTAACCTTTATTCTTCTGTCAATAATTAGATAGTTCACTGACCGGGTGATTCGGTTTCCCTCGACTCAGCGGCTTTTGAATGCATCTGTAAGGAATACTGTTACCCTTAACAGAATTGTACTGTTCGTGGTTATGAAGAATGCCTATCAAACTGTTTTTTGTTGCAAGATAAATAATTACAATTGATGAGTGAGTGCGTAACTAAGTGGGGCCACACTCTCTCTCTCTCTTGTGGATATTTACTGCTAAGTACTGGGCATTTAATTTATTGTTACCCTTTCTAGAAAGTTGAAGTATGTGTCCCCTTGACTCTCACATTTGTTCTGTTACCATATGTTTTTCTATATGATATGCAGTGTGTTATATGGACCAGGCCTATGGTCCACGTGATCCCATGAAGCCCTGTCTCAAATTGCGAGGGTAAGCATAATACGTTCATTACACTGGCATGACGTGTTACCTTTCTCATGACCACCTTGTGCTACTTAATACACACTTAACTATATTGGATTCTTTCCACATTGACCAGAGCACTAATCATTGTCATGAATTTCATGCACTTTCAGGGCGACGAATAGGATTGACAGACTGGGTCAAAATGGACTTATGTAAGTGACTGACGATACTAATCCCCCTGTTTTTGATTGTCAGCTGTTATAGACAAGAGTATTCTAAGTTTGTATTTGGAGAAGCATTATCTCATTAGGTCCTGAGGAAGCGTCATTGGATCCTGTATGGACCGGATAGACGCGAAACATGTCGACCCGATTTTGAGGTGGGTCTTGTAGTTCTTGACCACCCAGTTGTGTGTGATACAGTTTGAGAGTGGTCGAGCATTACTTCGACCCCACTCTCCTGGTAATTGTTTTAATCTTGGCCTGCTCCCCGTACTAATAAAGATAGTTCTTATAGAGGGTTCCTGAGCCAATTTTACCCTGTGTTTACTTTTTTGCTCTCCTTTCTTTTTCTTTCTCCCTACTCACCTGCGGGATAGCGTGGCATCATCACAAAAGAACTCCGGCAAAGAGCCCCCGAATGGGTGGTGCCCGTCAGACATTGCAGCGCCAGTCTGACGAGGAGCTGGTCCGATGATGAAGCATGACACCCATCTGGGTGTGTGAGGACTCTTGCTCCTACTGTATAGGACCCCCTAGTGTATAGGACCCTCTAGGACTCACCCTGTTTGTTTCTTATTGCTCTTTAGGAACAGTGCATCACATTATTAGTACCCATTCTGACTCTCCAGACTGCAAACACAATGAGGAAGACCTGCAAAGTGGGTGGAGCCTGGTTGATAGGGCATAATTTATAACTTTGTAAATCAGCTAACATGTTTTTTATGGCAATATGCTTGATGCTCCATTCAGAGCACCTTCAAATCAATAGGGTAGGGAA
This sequence comes from Pleurodeles waltl, assembly GCF_031143425.1. Lineage (NCBI taxonomy): Eukaryota > Metazoa > Chordata > Amphibia > Caudata > Salamandridae > Pleurodeles > Pleurodeles waltl. The sequence continues at coordinate 406,695,853 of NC_090440.1, forward strand.
CAGGGAGCCCGGTAGGAGGAGAACAGAGGGCTGGCATTATGCCTCTGCGCACCATTCTAAGGGCCAAATGTATGAAAAAAGCCTTTTGCGAATAGGAAATAGCGATTTTTAAGAAATCGCTATTTCTGATTCGCAAAATGCAATGTATCATATTTGCGATTCGGTAATAGCGATTTCTTAAAAATCGCAAATGCTATTACCGAATCGCAAATTGCGATACTGGCCCCCATTCGCATCTATGGGCCTGTCGGCCCATATTTGTGAATATTTTGCATGTCACAAATTGCAAATTCCTAACTGGAATTCGCAATTTTGGGAAATGCAAAGTCCAGGGTGCTGGGGACCTAAGGCCCCCTCTGCTGCACCCCAAAACATTTTCTAACAACATGTAAGGTTCACACATGCTGAAAGGGCATGTGTGCTGTACATGTACATTTTAAAAATGCATTTTAAATGCATTTTTTAAATTTGCCCAGGGTTACCACCTAGTTCAACATGGTGGTAATAGTGATCCCTTAATGCCCAATTCACATTAAGGAATTGCTTCATACATGTGCTTTAGAAATCGCAAATAAGAATTCCCTATTTGCGATTTCTTATTTAGAGAGTCGCAATTTGCGATTCCTTAAAATTGCATTCAGAATGCCTTTGATACCTTCTGAAAGGGTTTTTTGCATTCGCAAACGGGCGTTCGCACTGTTTGTGAATGCAAAAAGCTTTGATACATCTGGCCCTAAATGCGCTGTGAAAACCGCAAATAAATCATGTTACAAATAGCCTTTGACGTTTTTGACCTTAAGGGGTATTGCAAACAAGGGAATAAATTGCATTAATCTGTGCATACAGAAAAGCCATCATCTTAAAGTCATGACTGATATTGTGTCCTGGATAAAAACATGGTCAAATGAGGCACTCAGGTGACAGTCCAGGGAGATAGGCTTTGCACTGGTGTCCACAACTGCTGCCGTCATCCCCAAATAACAGGAGAGGCAGAGGAAATGTTATTCTATATGCCTATGGAATTGGACTTTACCTTTTATAATTACTCCGTAACAGTTATCATACTACAACCAAAATGACAAGACAAGATCCACAGTTACCTGTATATTGGGAGGACGATTTTGGTGTCACTGGCGTACACGCAGAGCAACAAATTGAAAGAAGGGATGGCATTAGCTGAAGGTCTAAGGTAAAGATTAATAAGAGAGTGGGAGTTCTTTGGGGATCCAGGATGAATGTTTAGGTGGCAAAGAGAGCTCACTCAAATGGAAGAAAGGCTACCTAGTCATTGTGTCCAGTCTAACAACAAACATGAGCATATTCGCTATATCATGAATCGTGGACCAAGCGGGACAGTGAAGTTGATGGTGTCAAAAACTGTTGAGAGACGCGCCGTATCAGAGCATAAACACCATCATCAACTGTGGAAGGGTTATATTTAGAAATATAACTCATTATAACTTCCATACAGCAGATGATTTATTTCTTGAAAGATGCAGTAGTCCCAAGCCCAATAAATAGCACCCCACTGCATGACCCTTATTTATTGAATATGGGACTAACATTAACAATACTGTTATCTCAGAAGGGATTGTCGAGCGAACAAGTGCGTGAACAAGGTTTTACACCTTCCTATCATTTAAAGCATTGGTGTCCATTGTGTTGTGGGTTCATCTAGCGCCTTGCTTGGGCACACTTGTTTTAGCTTAGGCCTGTGGCCTTTTTCCTTTTTACATGCTTTTATTTCATTTATTAATTTTAATTCATTTTAGAATTACTTGCTTTCAGCGGGATGTTTTATTTTTCTAATCAGCTGCACAACATTACATGCTGTGTCTCTGCCCAAGGCTGTACCTATTAGTTTTTCTAGTACTGCCGCCACAAGAGTGCGGAGCCAGCACTCAACACTTAGACACATTATCACATCAGATCTGTACTCAGAACACACCCAGTGCAGCGCCACTTTTCTTGCGCCCCTTAGCGCAATCTATGATACAGTGCACCATTGCGGTAGTTAGGAAACTAGCATCAAAATTTTTTACGCTAGTTCAGGGATTTGCAGGATTAGTGTCAAACATTTTGACGCTAATCCGGCAAAGCCAATTGAGGCCCACTGTAAACAATGGTGAACCTCATTTTAATGCCTGCTCTGAGCAGTCGTTAAAAGTGCAGAAATCTCTTAGATTTCTTTGTGTAATTGTTTTGGCCCCCGTAATGGGGGAACGCCCCTTTTGCATACATTATGCCTGGTGCAGGCATAATGTAGCATAAAGGGTTACAAAGTGGTGCTATGCATGCATTGTGCCACTTTCTAAATTTGGTGCAGCGATTTTGGCCACATTAGCATTAAAAAAACTAAGCTAATGTGGCGCAAGGAGGCACTAGGGGTTCTTAAATCTGCCACCATGTTTTGATATAAAAACACTAAACAGGTCAAAGGAGGCTTGAGAGGTAATTCCAGCCAAAGAAGCCATCCGAGGCTGTGTGCCACTTCATTGCAACTTTGCTGACCTCGGTCCTGTCTCTACAACCAGCCGAGGAGACGACGGGCAGACTTCTGTTTTCAGGTATGGGGGTGGGAGTTCCTTCTCGGACTGGTACTGGCAGAAAGGGCTATCACTGCTATAATCTCACATAGATGCTAGAAGTGAAGGTAGGAATTCATAGACACATGTTTATTACTCTATGCATGGGATGTTTATCTGTTTCTCACTAATGGTCACAATCAGCATTGTGATGTTCCATACTCCTAATAATCACAGCTCATATTTGTTTTATCATAGAATGCAGTCCTTTCAATAAATACATTGAAACCTTTTCTGCATCTCTTTGTCTGCCTTTGCTTGTGTGAGACTTGTGCAAATGAGAGAAAGGACTAGATCTGCCAGTCGCGACTTCCCTGAGGAGTCAGAGTGTCATGTTTTCTAGGCTGCCACAAATCACTTTTACTTCCTAGGTTTGGATGAGGTGCTGTTAGTTAGGCGAAATGGTTAGGCTGACAGTTTCCAAGCAGTGAGAGAACGACTCAGTCGCCCACACATGGTGACGCTGCTGCCCTGAAAAACCAGCAGATTTACACCCAGGGTGAGAATCCTACTACATGGCGCCATCTACTTTGGTAAGGCACTGCTTATACAGGTCTCCTGAATATCTCTCTTGCACATGTTAAAGGTGCCCTTATTACCTTATATGGAGAAGTCTGTGATGTTAGGAAAAATCCTCCTCAGCTGAGTAGGTAGTACCTATCTTAGGATGAAGATTCTTCATGCTTGAACCTTGAAAGGATTCCCCTGTTGGTGTTCCCAACTCTTATCCCTATGTTTTTGATATGGCTAACGCACAACCAGTAAATATCCCTCAAAACTGTAGACAACCAATGAGGGTGAAGATGTTACGTTCGTGACGTAATACAGGATGCATACAGAACAGAAATATTCTTTGCATGGGTCACCTTTCCTTCAGTCAAAGCAGATTCAAATACATTTCACACATACAGAATAGCGAATGTACAACAACAATACAGAGCATACCATTACTTAGATATACCTCTAACATATCAAGAATACCATGATAGGTTTAATGGGACCCTCCTACATGTAATACAACCAAATAGTGTAGGTCCCCTAAGCAAAGACGGACCTAAATGGCCAACATTGGCTGCATATACACCACATCCTAATGTACAAGCTATGCAAGTAGCTGAAGTGTGAACTTTACACAACAATTTAGTTGAAATATATATATAGAAGCTTAATACAGTTTGTACTGTGTACTTTAAACACCACCCAAGCAAGAGCTGCTCCCGCTATAAATCAATTGGTTGTTGCAGGAATAAATCCCTAAACTGTCCATTCAATAATGGGAAAAGCACCTACCAAGCGGAAAAATATTCCATTCTGAGTTGCACAAAAAACAAACCAGCTGGAAGCAGTATTTCCCCATATGGAACCCCAAGACAAACATAGAATTCTCACAATGTGCCTGCCTTTTGGAATGGTTTTCTCTATTGAGGATTGTGCCACTTCGGGCACAGTCATTGCTGCAATATATACCACAACGTATGGTATACTGACGGTTGCAAATTTTTGGGAAGTTTTAAAACCAATTCAAAATAAACACAGGGTAGCCCCTGTCCTGGAATTGGGGATAAAGCTGATATGAAATTTTGACACAGTCTCCTCATTTATTTTAAATAACATTAAAGGGGGAGTAGCAGCTCTGGCAATTCATCAGCGGCTCTGGGAGGTTCAACAAAAGGAATAGGAATGTCAGCTGCCAAAGATTATTTTTTAAACTAATACTAGTATAGGTCGGGATACTCTGGGGGCCAGACCAACTAAACCACAATTGCAGAGTGCTTACGGCAAGGAGGGAACTAAGAAGGCACAAGCGAACTCTGAAAAAACACTGGGATAAACAAAAATCTAATAAAGATAGAAGAAGCCAAAAAGGAGATACTCTGCATTCCGAGACTTCAGAGAAAAGATAGAACCTCAGAAATAGGAAAACTTCAAAAACAACTGACAGATACCAATATTCTGCTACCGATACGCATCCATCTCGTTCCTTCCAGGACTCACCAGACAAATAGAGTGAAAAAGGAGGGTGGTCAGAACACCGAAGTGACTACATAAAGCCGAAAAAGGACTCACAACATTCTTCGGAAACTTTCACAACAGAAACCCCAATTTGAAAGGAAAAAGGTTGCAGCTATTTCAGCTAAACATGCCAAAAATATTGAGAATTTTACTGAAGGACAGGACGTGTGCAGTGACTCTGCTAGACAGCACAGCAGAAGTCACAATATGTTGCCACAATCTTATAGAACTTTTGATTGTGACACTGACTAACAATTTCCTTGAAATTGAAACAGGAGACAGGCACGTCTCCCCACTCGACAGGGTCTTAAATTACGCGTACAAATTGAGCGAGACATAGAGCACACTTTTAAAGTCGTCTTCTAGAGAAGATTCACACTAAATTATGATATATTATTGTCAGAAAAGGATTGGCCACCTAAATTGGTCCACGTGCTCCCCCTATGGGAAGATGCAATTTTTCTGTCTTTCTCAGTCGCAGTTCCAGACACAGAAAAAGAAGCTTTTGCAGCAGACTGGGCATTGCCGCAAGCACCAGCGCTGTACCTTAACCATGTAGAGTGAGATAGAGATTCCCTCTACCACGTTATTCCAATAAGTTCCACACTACAGATCCAACCGCAGTATCCTATTAAACATGATGCTGGAGTACCAGGGAGTAATAGAACCCTGTGTTTCTACAATGAATAACTCTTTATTTCCCGTAGCAAAACCTGACCATTAATACAGAATAGTGTTAGATTACAGACACTTAAACAGGCACGCACACACATTTGCAATACAACATTCACATACCCTAGTACTAATAAACAACATTGTGCACCAAAAATATAAAACAACCTTGGATTTTCCAATGTTTTTTTCTGCCAAAATCTAGCACCTGAAAGCAGGGACTTAAGGGCTTTTATAGCGCTCAGCTCTCAAAGAAAATTTTGCTGTTTGCCCCAGCGGTATAGGAACAGTCCTGGATTGCTCTCTGGCCACGTGACATCACAGCTATATGATATTGATTCAGAGGCTTTTATTTTAGGGAGGGGCATGGGCATTGCAATGCCTATGCTGGGCAGCCCCCACCCCTAGATGAATAATAAAAAAGAAACCTTAGTGTCTAGTGGGCTTTCTGCCCCCCCCTTCCTGATGGGCATACTGGGGACAACTGCTCCATCTGCCCTCTGGGGCAGAAAGACTTTGCTGATTTTTTTGGGAGGAGTGGGGGTATTACAATGTCCATTCAGGGCAGCCCCCACCCCTAGATGTTTATAAAATATAATCCCTGGTCCGTATCCTAGTGTGCTTTCTGCCCCCACCCTCCGCTGGGAAGAAGGGGTGCAGATCAGGGGCTACTATCCCCATCTGCACCCCAGGGGGACAGAAAGACTGAATATGCCCAAGTTATTAAGGGGGGAGCAAAAGCCCTTGCCCAAGTGGCCACTCCCCCCTTCCTGGTGCCTAGTGGGTGGCTCACGGCTTGGGTATCACTCTCCTGCAGCGATTCCCAAGCAGGAATCCAGTAGGAAGGGGTATGATGAAAAGTTGGCAGCTGTGAAAGCTTTGGCTGATAACAAGCCCTTACCAAAAGCATACCCTGCTAAATATTGCTACCACTTAAGTGCCCAGAACATTCCATTTGCAACACCAGAGGTGAGTGATCATGTGATACCCGACCAAGACCAGAGATTAGATCTCATCAAAGCAGCGCATGAAGGTGTTGTTTCTTCCCATGCTGGTGTGGAGGCTACCATCTCACTATTACAGAAATGCAACTGGTGGCCAGTTCTTTACAAACAGACCAAGCACTATGTCCTTAGTTGTGACACTTGCCAACAAGTTAAAGGGTCTACCATTAAACGCCCACCGCAGACACCCCTTATAGTTTCAAACAAACCACTACAGTGTGTACCTGGACCACTGCGGTCCCTTACAACCAGATGGTGCATACAAGTACAATACAAATTAGTCGCTGTTGATTCATGCTCCAGATTTCTGTGGGTCTAGCCACAATGATCGGCTGATGCTCAAACTGTTATTAAAGATTTGCAAGTCGGGGTGTGGCCAAGCAACATGGCCGGCGGGACGTGCTCCTAGTGAGCTCCTGATCCCCGGCGACATCCTTCCTGGATCCTGAGGTACCCTTGGATGTTTTGGCCCTCCCGGTGGTGTCTGAGGGATACCTGTGGCGGCCGGCTGTCTCCGACCGTCGAAACTCGGCGGAGACAGGCTGCGGCGGGGACTTCAGCCTCACGCAGGACGGCGCGGGCTGACTGCGAGGCTGCGGCCTGGTGCTGTGATCGGCACTGGTGAGGGGTGTGCCCTCTCCCAGAACTCCTGCCGGCGCTGAAGCTGGTTGGGGGTTGCTATATCCTGCTGGCTGCAGCTGGTTGTCCCTGTTGTTGGCGCTTGGAGGGGAACGGACTGCTGCTGCGGTGGTCGTGGCCTCGCGCAGCACGGTGCCGTCTGGGTGCGTGGGGTCGCGGCTGCAGCCTAGCCACGTGGTTGGAGCCGGTGAGGGATGTGTCTTCCCCCTGGAGTTTCTGCACGTTTGAAGGGTTCGGAATGGGATTGCCTGACGGCTGGTGGTTCACTTGAGGGGCTGCAGGAGAAGGGACGATCTGGTCTGGATGGGGACCGCCTGGTGAGCTGCTGCTGAGCCTTGACGACTGGTGGAGATGTCTCCCATGTGGAGAAGGAAGCGTGCCTGATTCTCTGGGCATATCTGGTGGGCGATTGGGCTGCGGTGCTGGAGACTGAGGCTGTAGTCCTGCGTAGATCCTGACTGGGGGCTTCTACTTGGTGCCCGTGTCCCCTGGTGGTCATTTGGACTTATGGGGCTGGAGTAAAGGGCTACCTGGATGGGGAGCTCTCATCCCTGACTTGTTGGGGACTTTCAAGTATTTTGGATCTTCTGTTTGTCTCTGCTGGCCTGGTGGGTGAGCGGACTGCGGCGGCGCTCTCTTTGAACCATAGGTTATCGGCGCCGGACTACCCCTGGTGGTGCTGGGGTGTGCCGGTGCCCCAGAGGTGAGCACTGGCCTTGGATGCTGTGAGTTGCAGGTAACCTGGTCTCATATTGGGCTTTAGTCCTGAAGACACCGGCTGTGAGGTGTCTGCCCTGTGATGGGACGACATCGGAAGACTGATGTGTCACAGGGCAATACCATGGAACAATATACCACTGCTGTGCCCACGCCGCAGCGTGTCACTCGTGTGGCGGGGTCACATGACAGACAGAGCGGGTTGGTGCCTGTGGAGGAACCGTCATGAGCAGAAATCCTCGCAGCCATTCAAGGATCGAGAGTGGGGCTAGAGGGTAAGATTGAAACGGTGGCGGTTGAGGTAAACCTGCTCAGAGCGGACCTCAGAAAGGTCTCGGACAAGGTTAAGGTGGCGGAGGGCTCGATTGTGGAGTTACAGGCTGAGGTGGAAACTCTACAAAAGCAAATGGCACAGGCTGGCTCCATGGTTGGCAGACTGGAGGCATGGCTGGAGGATGCTGAAGGACGCTCCCAGCGAAATAATATTAGACTGCTGGGCTTCCCAGAACACTCGGGGGGGTCGAGGCCTTTGTGGAAAACTGGATCAGGGATGTGCTGCCGCCTGTGGGTCTCTCTAGAGTGTTTTTGGACAAGAGGGCACATAGAGCACTTGTGGCACCGCCACAGCCTGGTGCGACGCCAAGGGCCATCATAGCATGCCTTCTGAATTACAGGGACAGGGACTGTGTCATGAGGGCAGCTTGTGACTCGGACAAAGCGGTGTTTGAAAATGGGAAGATTTCCGTCTATCCTGATTACACAAACAAAGTCCAGAATTCGCTAAAGAGTTTTTTGGAGGTGAAGGCAAAGCTCCGCGCAATGAATATCAGATTTATGCTTTTGTATCCGGCGCGTTTGAAGGTACTCTCTGGAGGCAGGTCCCATTTCTTTGAGCAACCAGAGGAGGTTTGGAGATGGCTGGAAATGTGGGATAAGGTGGCATTGAGCAGGCCGACTTAGGGCCCGCGGAGTGGTGACTCGAGTCTCTGGGGCTGACGGATCTGATTGCCGGAATCGTGAGAGAGAACGGACGACAGATTCTATGGATCAAGGAGCTGTGGATGTCTCTGCCACTCGGATCGAGATACAAGATGAAACAATCTCTGTGGCTCCTGACGAATTGATGGCTGACACTATCACAGGGCTGACCTTGGAATCTTCGTTGACTTCCATGCAGAGCTTATTTTCTGCCTATTGAGCATTCATCCTTGTGAACTGGTAGCTACTGAGAGCGGCTGCTTTTAGAGAATGACACTCTGTGATGCTATACTGCACTCTGAGGTGACTCTCTTATTGTGTGGTCCCGCTGTACATTGATGCTGGGGAGGGGCGCTGTTCCTTTAATGTCTTTTTGCATTAAAAGGTATTGGGGTGGGTAAAGTGCTTTGGATGCCGGGGTGGGGAGTTATCACTCCACAATTGTGGTAGGCCTTGTATGGGTGGTTGGGGATTAGGCTGTAGTCCTGACAGCATTTATAGATTGGACTTGCAGTATCATGGTTCGTTTCAGTTGTTATGCTGTCTTCCGGGGTGGGGGCGGGTTGTTTGTGTGGTTTAGTTAGCACAGTTTACTGATGTTTATTGTTGGGATTACAGTGAAAGTGCTATGGCGTGATGTGCTTTGGCTACCTCTCTCAGATTAGGGGGGGCTCCATGGTGGGTGAGTTGGGAATTCAGTGCCAAATGGGTCGCCGACTTAACATAATGACTTGGAATGTCAGGGGCTTGAAGAGTTATACCAAGAGATATAGGGTTCATTCATTTTTAAAGAGGCAGAACGTGCAGATTGCCTGCCTCCAAGAGACGCATATGACGGAGGAGGAGGCGAAGACGTTATCTAAGAAATGTCGGGGTCAAGTGTTTTCTTCCTCCTTCTCCTCCTACGCGAGGGGTATGACAGTGTGGGTGGCTCCTGGGGTTCCCTTTACCCACACGTATAGTGAAGCTGATGTTGAGGGAAGGTATGTTCTTACTGAGGGCATGCTGGATGGTTTACCCGTCATCATTCTCAATACTTATGCGCCCAATGTTGATGATCCCTTCTTCTATGCCAGAATCTCGGAAATTCTGGGGGAAGGTCTGGACAAGCCTATTATATGGGCAGGTGATTATAACTGTGTGCTGAATGGCGAGCTGGATCGTGACCACTCGACGTGTGGTACTATGCCTCAGATGGTGAGATCACTCACGGATGTGATGCAACAGTTGGGGCTATGGGATGGTTGGAGGCAGTTGCACCCGGATGGTAGGGAGTTTACCTGTCATTCTAGAACACATCATACTCATGCCCGGTTGGATAGGTTTCTCCTGGCTGGCCTTCATGGATCCCAGGTTTTGGAGGTCACACATCTGGGTTGGTTTCTATCTGATCACGCTCCTGTATTAATGCAATTGCAATGGGGGGTGGCGGGTGCTCATACTGCACATAGTTGGCGACAGCCGGCAGAGTTTCTCGCGGATGTGGGGTGCAGAGAGGGCTTGGGTGCAGCTATAACTGCTTATATGGAGTTGAACTGGAACATGGTTGCATCCAGGGGTCTGGAATGGGAGGCCATGAAGGCGGTGGTGCGGGCGTGTGCATTGGGATGATGTATGGGTTGGGCAGGTGCATGGAGAGTGAATTGTCTGGACTGGAGGATAGATTGGGTGCTCTGCAGCGGAGGCTCCCAAACACTAGGGAAGTGGAGCAGGAGGAGCTTAGACTACGTAAGGCGGTCAATGATTGCTGGGTTTCATTGAGCAGGGTTACCCTCAAAGCTTATAGGCAGCGCCTACACTGTGAAGGGGATAAGGCTGGCAAGCTTTTGACATGGATTCTGAAGATGGAGGTGAAATCCCCCCCTAAACTGCATATTCGATCTGCGACAGGTGAGACGGTTACAAATTAGGCTGACATCTTGGGGTTCTGGCAGAACACCTGTGGGCGGTTTCCACGGCTGGTCTGGCCCCGCAAGGGAGAGGGTGTTGGGGGTTTCCTGCAGCAGATTTGCCTTCCTAGATTGGATACGGAGAGTAGAGAGACTCTGGATGCGGTGATTACTGTTGAGGAGCTGAGTGACACAACTGCAGCAATGTCTAAATCTAAGTCTCCTGGTGGCGATGGGTTTCCTATTGAATTGTATCAGACGTTTTTGTTGACTCTGAGGGAGAAGCTTCTGGAAGTGTTTGAGGAATCTTGTGAGTGCGGCAAGTTGCCAGAATCAATGCAAAAGGACATAATTTGTCTGTTGCTTAAGCCGGGAGGGGACCCTAGTGATCCATTGTTGTATCGTCCGCTCACAATGTTTAATAGTGATGTAAAGATCTTTTGGAAAGTTCTAGCCTCCCAACTCCGAGGGATGATTTTGGGATTGGTACACAAGGACCAGTGTGGGTTTATCCCTGGTTGTAGCACGTCTTACAATTTGCATCATCTGGTGCATGTGCTTTATGAGACGGAGAGTGAGAGCACTGAGATGGCATTGGTGGCTCTTGACCTAGAGAAGGTTTTCAATATAGTTGAGTGGGGGTATCTGCTGCAAGTATTGCAGGGTACGGGGTTTGGTCCTGGTTTCTGTGCATGGGTGAGGCTACTGTACACTGCCCCTACTGCACGGGTAGGAGTGGGGGGGAATGTCGGGTGCCAGGGAGATTGGTAGGGGAACGAAGCAGGGTTGTCCGTTGTCACCTCTCCTCTTTGATTTAGCCGTGGAACCACTTGTAATATGGCTTCGGGAGAGTATGGCCCCCAGGGGGATTGGGGTGGAGCAGTCTACACATGTGGTTTCTTTGTATGCCGATGATGCGCTGGTGTACCTTCAGGACCCTAGTGTCTCGGTTCCGTTGCTGTTACACAGGATGGAGATGTTTGGGGTTGTGTCTGGCCTGAAGGTCAATCAGAAAAAATCACTCCTGTTCTCCCTGGGTTCCCTCCGTGGAGACCCTCGGGTAAATCACCAGATTTACCCGAGGCCGGCTTCCGATGGGAAACTGAGAGTTTCCGTTATTTGTTTCACGCATAAGGTGGCTGTCAAACAGGTGGTCGCTGGTCTGAAGCGCTCAGTCTTCTTTTGGAATAAATTGCCTCTGTCTGTTATTGTTACGACTCTGTCGTCCCATTTTTAAAGGTCGCTGTAAGGGGACTCTTGGTAGCCTGGGAATCACCTTGAACACTTATCTAGAGTCCCTTGCTGACTCCTGTTTGTTTCTCTTTTTGCCATGGTATAGTTGTGTAGTACTACATTTGCTTCCTGGGACTGCAAATCCCATAATGCACAGCCTGGTAGTCAGGAAAGCCTGGATTCTGTTTCCCATTGTTTTCCATGGGAGAAGTCCAGTTGCTCCTTTTCACCAGATCCTCTGCTCCTGGACTTGCGAGTGTCTGAAACTACACACACCTGAGACCATTCCTGTGCAGCCCAGCTTGGAACTGCTTATAAGGAGGTATTTCCTCAAGATCCCTGTCGTGCATTGGAGTTTGATTCCTTTGTGTTACAGACCCCTTATCGGATGGTGTTCCAGTTTTGTTCCTGTTCTGTTCCAGCTTGATCCTGTTACCTGTTTCTCTGCCCTGCTCCTTATTGTTCCAGCCAGTGTCTGCTCCCTATCTCTTAGCCTTGTACCTGTTTGTTTCTTCCACAGCCTGCTCCCTGTTTCTCTGTTCTGCTCCTGCCTTGTTTCAGCCCGAATCTGCTCTCCGTTTCCCAGTCCTGTTTATTGCTTATTCCTACTCCATGTATTCCAGCCCTGACCTTGCCTGATCCAGCCAGAGCCTGCTCTCTGTTTCCCAGTCCTGTCTCTGTTTGTTCCAGCCAGAAGTTTGTGCCCTGTTTTCCAGTGTTAGTCCTGCCTTTGCTTCAGCCTGAGCCTGTTCCCAGTTCTTACCTCTTAGTTTGTTCCCTTCTGTTTCCGTTTCTTCTTGGTTGTTTGTGTCTGGTAAGTGTTCTATCAGTCTTCACCAGTGTATGTGTACTCCTTTGTACTGGGGTTGGCTCCTGGTTTCCAGGAGGCAATTCCAGCCCCCATCCTCGTCTAGTGTTATACGTTGTCTTTCGTGCCTAACAGTGACAGTGTGCTATTGCTGTTTTCTCAGGAATCACCACTGTGTTTCCAGCTGGACCCACAAGAGCGTGTCTTGTGTATGTAAGTACTATCCTTGTTTGTGCTCTAGGGTCCAGAGACAGAATCACTTATGCTGCCTCCTTTCTATGGGACTGTGTAGGAGGCTGGACTGGCTTGTAGTGAGTACCAAGGGGTACTTGCACCTTGCACCAGGCCCAGTTGTCCCTTATTAGTGTATAGGGTGTCTAGCAGCTTAGGCTGATAGATAATGGTAGCTTAGCAGAGCAGCTTAGGCTGAACTAGGAGACGTGTGAAGCTACTACAGTACCACTTAGTGTCATATGTACAATATCATAAGAAAACACAATACACAGTTATACTAAAAATAAAGGTACTTTATTTTTATGACAATATGCCAAAGTATCTTAGAGTGTACCCTCAGTGAGAGGATAGGAAATATACACAAGATATATATACACAATATATATATACACAATAGCAAAAATATGCAGTATAGTCTTAGAAAACAGTGCAAACAATGTATAGTTACAATAGGATGCAATGGGGAAACATAGGGATAGGGGCAACACAAACCATATACTCCAAAAGTGGAATGTGAACCACGAATGGACCCCAAACCTATGTGACCTTGTAGAGGGTCGCTGGGACTATTAGAAAATAGTGAGAGTTAGCAAAATAACCCTCCCCAAGACCCTGAAAAGTGAGTGCAAAGTGCACTAAAGTTCCCCTAAGGACAAAAGAGTCGTGTTAGAGGAATAATGCAGGAAAGACACAAACCAGCAATGCAACAACTGTGGATTTCCAATCTAGGGTACCTGTGGAACAAGGGGACCAAGTCCAAAAGTCACAAGCAAGTCGTAGATGGGCAGATGCCCAGGAAATACCAGCTGCGGGTGCAAAGAAGCTTCGACTGAACAGAAGAAGCTGAGGTTTCTGCAGGAACGAAAAGGGCTGGAGACTTCCCCTTTAATGGACGGATCCCCCTTGCCTTGTAGAGTCGTGCAGAAGTGTTTTCCCGCCGGAAGGACGCCAACAAGCCTTGCTACACGCAAATCGTGCGTTTGGCGTTTTTGGACGCTGCTGGGGCCCAGGAGGGACCAGGAGGTCGCAAATTGGACCTGCAGAGAGAGGGGACGTCGAGCAAGACAAAGAGCCCTCACTGAAGCAGGTAGCACCCGGAGAAGTGCCAGAAACAGGCACTACGAGGATGCGTGAAACGGTGCTCGCCGAAGTTGCACAAAGGAGTCCCACGTCGCCGGAGACCAACTTAGAAAGTCGTGCAATGCAGGTTAGAGTGCCGTGGACCCAGGTTTGGTTGTGCATGAAGGATTTCCGCCGGAAGTGCACAGGGGCCGGAGTAGCTGCAAAGTCGCGGTTCCCAGCAATGCAGCCCAGCGAGGTGAGGCAAGGACTTACCTCCACCAAACTTGGGCTGAAGAGTCACTGGACTGTGGGGGTCACTTGGACAGCGTCGCTGGATTCGAGGGACCTCGCTCGTCGTGCTGAGAGGAGACCCAAGGGACCGGTAATGCAGCTTTTTGGTGCCTGCGGTTGCAGGGGGAAGATTCCGTCGACCCACGGGAGATTTCTTCGGAGCTTCTGGTGCAGAGAGGAGGCAGACTACCCCCACAGCATGCACAAGCAGGAAAACAGTTGAGAAGGCGGCAGGATCAGCATTACAGAGTTGCAGTAGTCGTCTTTGCTACTATGTTGCAGGTTTGCAGGCTTCCAGCGCGGTCAGCGGTCGATTCCTTATCAGAAGGTGAAGAGAGAGATGCAGAGGAACTCGGCTGAGCTCATGCATTCGTTATCTAAAGTTTCCCCAGAGACAGAGACCCTAAATAGCCAGAAAAGAGGGTTTGGCTACCTAGGAGAGAGGATAGGCTACTAACACCTGAAGGAGCCTATCAGCAGGAGTCTCTGACGTCACCTGGTGGCACTGGCCACTCAGAGCAGTCCAGTGTGCCAGCAGCACCTCTGTTTCCAAGATGGCAGAGGTCTGGAGCACACTGGAGGAGCTCTGGACACCTCCCAGGGGAGGTGCAGGTCAGGGGAGTGGTCACTCCCCTTTCCTTTGTCCAGTTTCGCGCCAGAGCAGGGGCTAAGGGGTCCCTGAACCGGTGTAGACTGGCTTATGCAGAATTGGGCACCTCTGTGCCCAACAAAGCATTTCCAGAGGCTGGGGGAGGCTACTCCTCCCCTGCCTTCACACCATTTTCCAAAGGGAGAGGGTGTCACACCCTCTCTCAGAGGAAGTTCTTCGTTCTGCCATCCTGGGCCAGGCCTGGCTGGACCCCAGGAGGGCAGCTGCCTGTCTGAGGGGTTGGCAGCAGCAGCAGCTGCAGTGAAACCCCAGGAAGGGCAGTTTGGCAGTACCAGGGTCTGTGCTACAGACCACTGGGATCATGGGATTGTGCCAACAATGCCAGGATGGCATAGAGGGGGCAATTCCATGATCATAGACATGTTACATGGCCATATTCGGAGTTACCATTGTGAAGCTACATATAGGTAGTGACCTATATGTAGTGCACGCGTGTAATGGTGTCCCCGCACTCACAAAGTTCAGGGAATTGGCTCTGAACAATGTGGGGGCACCTTGGCTAGTGCCAGGGTGCCCTCACACTAAGTAACTTTGCACCTAACCTTTACCAGGTAAAGGTTAGACATATAGGTGACTTATAAGTTACTTAAGTGCAGTGTAAAATGGCTGTGAAATAAAGTGGACGTTATTTCACTCAGGCTGCAGTGGCAGGCCTGTGTAAGAATTGTCAGAGCTCCCTATGGGTGGCAAAAGAAATGCTGCAGCCCATAGGGATCTCCTGGAACCCCAATACCCTGGGTACCTCAGTACCATATACTAGGGAATTATAAGGGTGTTCCAGTAAGCCAATGAAAATTGGTAAAATTGGTCACTAGCCTGTTAGTGACAATTTGAAAGTAATGAGAGAGCATAACCACTGAGGTTCTGGTTAGCAGAGCCTCAGTGAGACAGTTAGGCACCACACAGGGAACATATACATGCACACCTATGAGCACTGGGGCCCTGTGTGACAGGGTCCCAGTGACACATACATATAGGCCACAAACCTATGAGCACTGGGGTCCTGACCAGCAGGATCCCAGTGACACATAACAAACATACTGAAAACATAGGGCCGTATTTATACTCTGGTTGCGCCGAATTTACGTCGTTTTTTTCGACGCAAATTCGACGCTAAACTAACGCCAACTAACGCCATATTTATACTATGGCGTTAGACGCTTCGGGCGCCAAAGTGCCCGGAGTGTGCGTCATTTTTTAGCGTGAACCCCTTCCTTGCGTTAATGATATGCAAGGGAGGCGTTCCCGTCTTAAAAAATGACTCCCAGGCCTTTACGTGGTATTTATACTCCCGGGCAAAAATGACGCCCGGGAGTGGGCGTGGCCAAAAACGGCGCATTTGCGCCGCTTTTTAACGCCTGGGTCAGGCATGGCGTTAAGGGACAAGTGGGCTCAAAATGAGCCCAGAGTGCCCTCCCCTGCCCCCAGGGACCCCCCCTGCCACCCTTGCCCACCCCAGGAGGACACCCAAGGACGGAGGGACCCATCCCATGGACATTAAGGTAAGTTCAGGTAAGTATTTTTTTTTTTTTTTGTGGCATAGGGGGGCCTGATTTGTGCCCCCCTACATGCCACTATGCCCAATGACCATGCCCAGGGGACAGAAGTCCCCTGGGCATGGCCATTGGGCAAGGGGGCATGACTCCTATCTTTACAATGATAGGAGTCATGTTGATGGGGGATGGGCGTCGTTAAAAAATGGCGCAAGTCGGGTTAAGACGATTTTTTCGACGCAACCTGACTTGCCCCATTTTAAGACGCCCATACGCCATTTTCCCCCTACGCCGGCGCTGTCTGGTGTACGTGTTTTTTTTCCACGCACACCAGGCAGCGCCGGTCTGGTAGCGCCGGCTAACGCCATTCAATAAATACGGCGCCCGCATGGCGCTTCAGAATGGCGTTAGACGGCGCTAAATTTTTTTACGCTAAACTGCGTTAGCGCAGTTTTGCGTCAAAAAGTATAAATATGGCCCATAGTGTTTTCACTATGAGCACTGAGGCCTGGCTATCAGGATCTCAGTGAGACAGTGAAAACAGTGACAAACACCCTGACATACACTCACAAACAGGCCAAAAGTGGGGGTAACAAGGCTAGAAAGAGGCTACCTTCTCACACAACCCCCCCCCAAACGAAGGACAATAAGGCTAACCTTGGCCAGTTGAGACTTTATTGTCTAAGTGGTGATAAGTAGAGAGTAGCTCTGCAATAGACTGGTTACTCCCTTTATCATCCACTATATGGTTACTTCCCTGTGGGGATGTAAACCACCCTGTTTGAAGGTTTTTAGCTAAGCAACAATGTGAAGATGTATTTTCAGAGTTTCTATCAGTAAGTTTTAGTTTAGAGCAGTGGGAATTGTCCACTGAACCTATTTGTAGTGATGGAAATGCCAGACAGGGATGCTGTCTCAGAAAAGCCATAGCTGGGCAAAAACTTTGTCCATATGGCTGGAAGAGAGAACAGGGATGCTGTTTCTCTTGGGTTGGAGCAGGGCAGGGATGCTGTCCTATCAGCTCCACACTAGGGCAGGGATGCTGTCCTAAGTGTTGTGAGGCAGTGCGGAGTTTCTGCACTAAAGTTTCTCTGGGAGGGTTGGAGGGATGCTCCATGTTAACTAAAATGGTGCTCTTTTTCTCACCAATGTTAGTTATCCCACAGAGAGGTACTTCCACCTCAGGGAGTCCAGCTTTGCCAGCTGATGATTCCCTTGGAACAGGTGCCACCCCAGGAGAGGTTAGGGGATACTGTGATACCCTTTTTACCTGTTGATGGAGAGGGATCCTGAGTTTTCAGGCCTTCTCTCCTTTGCTTTTTCATTTCACTTGAAATGAGAGGGAACAATTCCCCAGGGATGCCCAGCATGGCTGCATGGGCATAAAACTCTACATCAGCCCAACCTGAGGCCTCTAGGTCATTACCTAAGAGACAGTCTAGAGGTAAGCTAGGTGATACCACCACCTGCTTAGGGCCAGTAACTCCACCCCAACTAAACTGAATTATAGCTAAGGGAAGAAACTTAGTGGAGTTATGGACATCAATAATCTTATACTGTTGTCCAATGATGTGTTGATCAGGGTGCACTAGGTTTTCAGTCACCAAAGTGAAACTGGCACCTGTGTCCCTGTAGGCCAAGGCCTCAACACCATTTATTGAAACTGTCTGCCTGTACTTATCCATTGTAAGGGGACAAGCAGCCAGTGTGGCAAGGCCAATGCCACTAGGTGTGACAGAAACTGTCTTGGGACTGACTACCCCAGTTTCTACTATGGACCCAAAAGTGAACCCAACTACACCCTTAACTTGACTGTTGCCAGCAGTCCCACCACTAGTACCACTACTGCTAGGGGCACTAGAGCTTGATGTATTAGTGGTGGTAGGCTCAGGGGGTTTACCTGGACAGGACTTATCCCCTGGCCTATGGCCTCTATTTTTACACACAAAGCACCAAGGCTTTTTAATGTGTGCAGGTTGGGAAGAAGAGGAAGAATTAGTTTTATCCCCACCCTCTGAAGAGTGTTTAAGATTTGAAGTGGGATCTTTGGTTTTACCCTTATCCCCATGCTTATCTTGAGATTTTTCACCATCTTTCTTCTTATTGCCATCTTTGTCACCCCCTGTATGAACTTTTCTGTTCACCCTTGTTCTGACCCATTTGTCTGCCTTCTTTCCCAATTCTTGGGGAGAGGTCAGATCAGAGTCTACCAGGTACTGGTGCAACAAATCAGACACACAATTATTAAGTATATGCTCTCTCAGGATTGTATTATACAGGCTTTCATAATCAGTAACTTTACTGCCATGTAACCACCCCTCCAAGGCCTTCACTGAATGGTCAATGAAATCAACCCAGTCTTGTGAAGACTCCTTTTTGGTCTCTCTGAACTTTATCCTGTACTGTTCAGTGGTTAAGCCATAACCATCCAGGAGTGCATTCTTAAGAACTGTAAAATTATTAGCATCATTTTCTTTCACAGTAAGGAGCCTATCCCTACCTTTTCCACTAAATGATAGCCATAGGATAGCAGCCCACTGCCTTTGAGGGACATCCTGTACAACACAGGCCCTCTCAAGTGCAGCAAACCACTTGTTAATGTCATCCCCCTCCTTATAAGGGGGAACTATCTTGTGCAGATTCCTGGAATCATGCTCTTTTGCAGGATGACTATGGGGAATACTGCTGCTGCCACCATGGGTATCTAAACCCAACTTCTGTCTTTCCTTCTCTAATTCAAAAGACTGTCTATCCAAATCCAGCTGTTGCTTTTTAAGCTTCAGTCTGGTTTGTTCCACCCTCAACTTATTGAGTTCCCTCTCTAACATTCTGTCATCAGGGTTGGTGGGAGGGACATTTCTAGAAACAGAGCTATGATGGGAATGAACAGAAGGAGACCTGTCCCTTACAGAAGCCAAGCTAACAGCTTGGTTTACAGAAACATTACTACCAGTATGGTGAGAATAAATGCTTTTGCTATGATGTGAGACAACACTATTTATTTGGTGTGGCTCATCATCATTACCATCTATGCTAGATTGTCTAGTAATGGGCAGGCTGAGAAGTTTCTTTCCTGAACCTTTTCCTGGGGGAGTCCCTGGATCAGATTGAGAACCATTAGCTACTTTTTCTACAGATTGGGCACTTATGGCCTTATCCTGTACTCTAAGCATATTAATTAACAGTTCTAAAGAAGGATTCTTCCCTACACTCAAACCTCTCTCTATGCAGAGACTCCTTGCTCCTTTCCAGCTAAGGTGATCATATGCAAGTTTGGACAGTTCAACATTTTTTCCTGTGCCAGACATTTTTTAGAGAGAGTTAAAGTGATAGAAAAAGAGAAAAAAGTTTTCAGAACTTTTTGGAAAGACAGAAAAAACTTTTTAAACTTTTAAGAACTTTTTGAAAGTTTTAGAAGTACTTTTCAGCACTTAGAAAAGAGTGAAAAGAGGAAATGCAAAACTTTTTGGCTATGTGTATATACACTGACCTTGTTTTGTATATTTTTCTCTTATGAAAAGTACAATGACAAGAGTGGTAAGTAGTCTCAAGCACTTATCCCACCACTGCACAACCAATGTAGGAGGCTGGACTGGCTTGTAGTGAGTACCAAGGGGTACTTGCACCTTGCACCAGGCCCAGTTGTCCCTTATTAGTGTATAGGGTGTCTAGCAGCTTAGGCTGATAGATAATGGTAGCTTAGCAGAGCAGCTTAGGCTGAACTAGGAGACGTGTGAAGCTACTACAGTACCACTTAGTGTCATATGCACAATATCATAAGAAAACACAATACACAGTTATACTAAAAATAAAGGTACTTTATTTTTATGACAATATGCCAAAGTATCTTAGAGTGTACCCTCAGTGAGAGGATAGGAAATATACACAAGATATATATACACAATATATATATACACAATAGCAAAAATATGCAGTATAGTCTTAGAAAACAGTGCAAACAATGTATAGTTACAATAGGATGCAATGGGGAAACATAGGGATAGGGGCAACACAAACCATATACTCCAAAAGTGGAATGTGAACCACGAATGGACCCCAAACCTATGTGACCTTGTAGAGGGTCGCTGGGACTATTAGAAAATAGTGAGAGTTAGCAAAATAACCCTCCCCAAGACCCTGAAAAGTGAGTGCAAAGTGCACTAAAGTTCCCCTAAGGACAAAAGAGTTGTGTTAGAGGAATAATGCAGGAAAGACACAAACCAGCAATGCAACAACTGTGGATTTCCAATCTAGGGTACCTGTGGAACAAGGGGACCAAGTCCAAAAGTCACAAGCAAGTCGTAGATGGGCAGATGCCCAGGAAATACCAGCTGCGGGTGCAAAGAAGCTTCGACTGAACAGAAGAAACTGAGGTTTCTGCAGG
This sequence comes from Pleurodeles waltl, assembly GCF_031143425.1. Taxonomy (NCBI): domain Eukaryota; kingdom Metazoa; phylum Chordata; class Amphibia; order Caudata; family Salamandridae; genus Pleurodeles; species Pleurodeles waltl. Next base: position 406,716,525 of record NC_090440.1, read on the forward strand.
AACGAAAAGGGCTGAAGACTTCCCCTTTAATGGACGGACCCCCCTTGCCTTGTAGAGTCGTGCAGAAGTGTTTTCCCGCCGGAAGGACGCCAACAAGCCTTGCTACACGCAAATCGTGCGTTTGGCGTTTTTGGACGCTGCTGGGGCCCAGGAGGGACCAGGAGGTCGCAAATTGGACCTGCAGAGAGAGGGGACATCGAGCAAGACAAAGAGCCCTCACTGAAGCAGGTAGCACCCGGAGAAGTGCCAGAAACAGGCACTATGAGGATGCGTGAAACGGTGCTCGACGAAGTTGCACAAAGGAGTCCCACGTCGCCGGAGACCAACTTAAAAAGTCGTGCAATGCAGGTTAGAGTGCCGTGGACCCAGGTTTGGCTGTGCACGAAGGATTTCCGCCGGAAGTGCACAGGGGCCGGAGTAGCTGCAAAGTCGCGGTTCCCAGCAATGCAGCCCAGCGAGGTGAGGCAAGGACTTACCTCCACCAAACTTGGGTTGAAGAGTCACTGGACTGTGGGGGTCACTTGGACAGCGTCGCTGGATTCGAGGGACCTCGCTCGTCGTGCTGAGAGGAGACCCAAGGGACCGGTAATGCAGCTTTTTGGTGCCTGCGGTTGCAGGGGGAAGATTCCGTCGACCCACGGGAGATTTCTTCGGAGCTTCTGGTGCAGAGAGGAGGCAGACTACCCCCACAGCATGCACAAGCAGGAAAACAGTCGAGAAGGCGGCAGGATCAGCATTACAGAGTTGCAGTAGTCGTCTTTGCTACTATGTTGCAGGTTTGCAGGCTTCCAGCGCGGTCAACGGTCGATTCCTTATCAGAAGGTGAAGAGAGAGATGCAGAGGAACTCGGCTGAGCTCATGCATTCGTTATCTAAAGTTTCCCCAGAGACAGAGACCCTAAATAGCCAGAAAAGAGGGTTTGGCTACCTAGGAGAGAGGATAGGCTACTAACACCTGAAGGAGCCTATCAGCAGGAGTCTCTGACGTCACCTGGTGGCACTGGCCACTCAGAGCAGTCCAGTGTGCCAGCAGCACCTCTGTTTCCAAGATGGCAGAGGTCTGGAGCACACTGGAGGAGCTCTGGACACCTCCCAGGGGAGGTGCAGGTCAGGGGAGTGGTCACTCCCCTTTCCTTTGTCCAGTTTCGCGCCAGAGCAGGGGCTAAGGGGTCCCTGAACCGGTGTAGACTGGCTTATGCAGAATTGGGCACCTCTGTGCCCAACAAAGCATTTCCAGAGGCTGGGGGAGGCTACTCCTCCCCTGCCTTCACACCATTTTCCAAAGGGAGAGGGTGTCACACCCTCTCTCAGAGGAAGTTCTTCGTTCTGCCATCCTGGGCCAGGCCTGGCTGGACCCCAGGAGGGCAGCTGCCTGTCTGAGGGGTTGGCAGCAGCAGCAGCTGCAGTGAAACCCCAGGAAGGGCAGTTTGGCAGTACCAGGGTCTGTGCTACAGACCACTGGGATCATGGGATTGTGCCAACAATGCCAGGATGGCATAGAGGGGGCAATTCCATGATCATAGACATGTTACATGGCCATATTCGGAGTTACCATTGTGAAGCTACATATAGGTAGTGACCTATATGTAGTGCACGTGTGTAATGGTGTCCCCGCACTCACAAAGTTCAGGGAATTGGCTCTGAACAATGTGGGGGCACCTTGGCTAGTGCCAGGGTGCCCTCACACTAAGTAACTTTGCACCTAACCTTTACCAGGTAAAGGTTAGACATATAGGTGACTTATAAGTTACTTAAGTGCAGTGTAAAATGGCTGTGAAATAACGTGGACGTTATTTCACTCAGGCTGCAGTGGCAGGCCTGTGTAAGAATTGTCAGAGCTCCCTATGGGTGGCAAAAGAAATGCTGCAGCCCATAGGGATCTCCTGGAACCCCAATACCCTGGGTACCTCAGTACCATATACTAGGGAATTATAAGGGTGTTCCAGTAAGCCAATGAAAATTGGTAAAATTGGTCACTAGCCTGTTAGTGACAATTTGAAAGTAATGAGAGAGCATAACCACTGAGGTTCTGGTTAGCAGAGCCTCAGTGAGACAGTTAGGCACCACACAGGGAACATATACATGCACACCTATGAGCACTGGGGCCCTGTGTGACAGGGTCCCAGTGACACATACATATAGGCCACAAACCTATGAGCACTGGGGTCCTGACCAGCAGGATCCCAGTGACACATAACAAACATACTGAAAACATAGTGTTTTCACTATGAGCACTGAGGCCTGGCTATCAGGATCTCAGTGAGACAGTGAAAACAGTGACAAACACCCTGACATACACTCACAAACAGGCCAAAAGTGGGGGTAACAAGGCTAGAAAGAGGCTACCTTCTCACAGACTGGTAGGGTGACTATCTGTAAGAGCAAACTGCACAGAGGCATTGACGTTCCCTGTCACTGTGGTAGGTTCTGCGCCTTACTCTGTGTACAACCCCAGCGAGTTTGTCCATTCAGTAATCTGTTTCCTGTTTGTTCACATAAGGGTTGCTCTGCTTTTACTTTCCTGTTTCCTGTGCCTGTCCAAAGCTGTCCTTTCCGTGTATGCCTTTAGCTGCTCTTCTGCCCAAGTACACTACCTCTCTAGGGTATTCGGTGACCTCAACCAGAGTCCTGATCAGACCCCCCCCGAAACTGTGACAGTTATGGGTAGAGCAGCGATAGCAAAGATGGTCTTTTTGCCGCGGTGCCTTTACTTGGTTCAAAATTCTATGTATCCATTGTCCCCTCAGTTTTTTCGTAGGTTGGACAGCCTTTTAATCTCATTGGTGTGGGCTGGGCGACGTAGTAGATTGGCATTGGCAGTTTTACAAGGTACACTTGTATGCGGAGGGCTGGCGATTCCCAATCTTAGACATTACTATTGTGCAGCCCATTAGGCTGACAGATACTGATAACTGGGAGACAAGACTGTTTGCTGGAGTGTTGGATAGAGAGGCACTGGCATATCTTTTGATGGCAGGTGGAAGGTCTGCAACTATCGTTCCGCGATTGGCAAGGGTCACTGCCGGGATCGGGGAGTGGGCTGACAAACATATGCCTAAACAGGTCCCATTGAGAATTCAGAATATGGGATCTTCAGCCCTTCCGGAAAAAAAAGCAGTTGATGTCTGTGGAAGCCTGGAGAACGGGTGGTTGTGAAGTAGTGGGTGATCTTTATCCTACCGGTGAGTTCATCTCTTTTGCTGAGGCCAGGGACTTGTTCGGTCTGGGACCCGGTCAATTCCTTCAGTATGCTAAGATCGAAAGTTTGGCGCGTGAAATTTGGAGTGGGTTCCCAGTGGCACCTGTGGCCTACTCGGTACTACATGGCCTGCTTAATTGGGGTGATGAGTTGCCCCTGATTCGCTTTTATAAAGCACTCCGTGAAGACCAGGCGTTGGTGGTGGGAGTGAGTCACAGGGCTTAGGAGAGGGATCTGGGGGCTCCTTTGTCTGATCCTGATTGGGATTTAGCGTTGTCTATGGTGCATAGGGTATCGTGTAACAATAGATTAAAGTTGCTTCATTTTAATTTTGTACATAGGACGTATCTCACGCCCAGTCGTTTAAATAGGATTGACCCAGGACGCAAAGGAGGGTGTCCTCAGTGTGGCTTGATCGGTGCGTGTTTCTTGCACCTGGCCTGGGCTTGTAGACCGGTGAGCAGGTTTTGGCATGATGTGGTAGAAAGAATTGTGGATGTGACCGGCCTGGGGATAGAGGTGACACCAAAGGCTTGTCTGTTGGGAGTGCTCATGAAGCCATGAGGTCGGACTATTCCATATAAGCTAGTGCAACTTGCACTGGTGCTGGCTAGGCGTAGGGTAGCGATTGGATGGATGAGTGCCCGAACTCCACTGCTTTCTGAATTGATACAAGACTTGCTGGAATGGGGTGTGGCTGAGGAGCAACATATGCCCTGCACGCGCATGGATGACAAGGTGGTCACTGATTTGGAGGTGTGGGGCTGGGGTTTAATGTATCCAGTGTTTGGAGACGATCAACTATGGTTTTGCTTATTACCCTGGCTTTCCTATAGGTCGCATATTATGATTGGTCTCATGTGATTTCCTAGTGGTGAGGGTGGTAGTCAGGAGGGGCAGGGTTTGTCCCTTGTATATGGAATATGACTGGCCCATGTTTGGTACATGCTTGATTGCGCCATTAGGTTGACCACAACTAATATTTCCTTTTCCTATGGGGCATGTTGGCACTGCACTGTTTGTTTATGGTTTATAATAATCAATAAAAACAGTTAAAAAAATATATATATATTTGCAAGTCTTCATTAGGACATATGCAGTAGTAGCATTCCACTCGGACCAAGGCCCTGCCTTTGCACTCAGGGCATCCAGGGGCACCATGGCAGTAATGGGTGCTGGGGTGCATTATTTCTCACCTTACCATCCTGAGGGAAATTCAGTTGTAGAGAGGAAGAACCGAGTCTTAAAGCAATCCTCAAAAGCAAGAGTATTAGGGCCTGGTTGCAGGTGGCTTCACTACCTATATGGGGTCCAGAGAGCACTAAATAATCTGCACAGGAGGTCTTTGGGAGGACGTAGCCCTTATGAGGTCTAGTTCGGGATACCTGTGTATGTTCCAGATCTTTATGGCCCTGGTGCAGTGGCGGCAGACATATCTTTTGACATGAATGAATGCGTCACTATCTTACAGGAAACATGACAATTCTGTGATGAAAACTCATCCGCATATGCCACCACCTTGGGAATGAGGGATTTGCCTCCCCAACCACAGGCTGGACTCCTACACTTGGGTTCGTGAAAGGATACCTGTGAAGAATGAGTGTTGTCTATCATGGCCCAAACGGCACCATGTGGTCATCCCTGCACAGTAGACCAAGAGGATTCCTCAGTAACTCCCTTGCCTCTCTCACTAATCCACTGAATACACCTCTTCAAGCACTCAACATTGCTACAATTGTCTCCCCGAGCTTGGGGAGGCTGGAGAATGAACTCTTGTTGATTCCTCGTTGATTCCTGTCACTACTTCACTGACAAGAAATGTCAAAGATGCAGATATATACTATTACAATGCAATGTAAACAGATGAATCGTTTATTATACACCACCACTGGGTACATCGACCAGTTCTGCACCACCTCCAGTTTTTGTACAGACTGCTTCTGATTACTCTGCCAACATTCATGATCTGTATCAAGAGCATGTAAGCTTTCACATGGCTTAAAAATAAGTACTTGGTCCGTCCATGGTACTATCTGTGGATACTACTGACTCTGCTTGCCTTCCTGCTTTGGATTGGTTTTGTCATTGTTTTCTTTCTACTGATACATGATCTCTATCTTCCTGAACGCTCTGCTATTGAACTCGTGGATGAGGGTTTAAAGCCTTACCTATCCAAAGAGACTTGTCGCTATTGAACATTTCAGCTGTTCCAGTTCCTGATGGGATTGTCTGGGATAAAGTGCCATATGATATCTTTGGTCCTACTGAATTGATTTAAATTCCATATGTTTTCCAACGATCCCTTAATGATATTATATTATTACACCGTAGGTTGTTTCTGATGACTAGAATGTAAAAATAGTTGATTCTATGCTATCTGAGCTTGAATTTTACACTGTGTTTGAAAGTGAAGATTTGTATATGACAACTACAAATTATGTGAAATGTTTTGTTATCACCATTACGGACATCATTTTCTGCACCAAGCTGGTACCCCAAGAGTAGTTTATAATTACACACAATGGGAACATTGTTCAACTCCACCAGTAGGGAGTTCTAAAACATACGTAGATAAGTTTGCATATTTCACTGGGCATGGTCCTTCCTCTAAGGCGAGAAAAATATTGCTAACTGACTCCAAATTGATTACTTCAGATTCCTTTGTTTCCCAGTTGGCTATTGAGGGCTATGAGTTTTGGAAGAAATCTATTGATTTAAAGAGTGTGTGGGAACATTAGATTGGCAAATACAGGGTAGGGAAGCTTTATTTAGAGAGTGCTTTATTTCTTTACAAATGTTTTTTTAAATTACACCATCCCGCAAACAACTTGTCTTGGGTTAACAAAAATAAAAGAACTGAACACGCTCAGTATTCCCACACCTGCAAAATTTGAACACCTAAATAGTTGGGTTTAGAAAGGTACATTTAATTTGTCACTTTGAAGTCCCAACGGGTGGTTATCGTGCGCAGTGGACACAAATGGTTGTCCTGCGCGTTTTGTGAACTCCATACGGGGTTTTACAGCGGCCAACCAGACTCTTACTACATCACCACACAACACTCAGGTACTGTCACAACATACAGCATGGGCAAACTGTGCCAAGAATGGTTACGATCCTCCATATTACCAGCTGTGAAAGGACACCTTAGTCTCCTTTCTGACGATGTAGACTTACAAGATTTCTTGCTAGGTCCTACAAAGCCATGCTCAAAATGTTTCTTATATGCAACATATAATGAAAGGTGGAAGCTTTCACAAATGGAAGCTGCAGCCCAGTTACGGCAATTTGATAAGGAAAAAAAAGGAGAAGGCTGTAGCCGTTGTCAATAATGGTATGAATATATTGTCTAATCGTAATTACACACTAAATAACATTGTGTCATCTGCAACTGACATCATTCAAAATTATATGTCACTTTTACACCATGGCCACAGTCAGCTTACGTCCATTATGCAGTTGGGTTGGACGCTACAGGTTCTTAAAGGTGGCCACGTGCCTGAGTAGCACATTAACTCTAAAGAGGTATTTGCCGCATTTATTTTGACACAACAGCAACAGATAATAGCTAAGAAAGATGCTAGTTACATCATGCTTAACATCGACAAGTTAGAAAAGTTGCCTTTTACTGTGGTGGAAATTCCAATATCAGTATGGCTAATACATGGAGTGATTAATCTGCACATTTCAACTTACCAATTCACTTCATGTTTAAAACATTTTCCTGTAGGCAGATTTGAGTGTTTAGGAGACAATTACATGCAGAAGGTATGGGAGTTACCGTTCGATTACAGATGTCTGAATGGTGAGGCAGAGGTTTCTCAGCAGAAGTAAAAGTGAGACTTCTGTAAGTCATTCTATGATTTGTAAACAGGTGTCCATGCACAGTGCATATAATACGGCCGTGGCAAACTTGACTTGCTGTCTTAAGGGTATTCCTGCTTCTTTGATTCACCCAGTCTTTCAAATGCTTTCAAATTGAAGTTATTTAATGCTGAGTGATAAAGGCTGCTGTGGTATGAAACCCGGAATCATCTACATGATTTTGGTTTCTCAAATTTTAACTTGCTGCGGCAATGTGTTATTCTCCCTCACTCATGAGACAAAAGTAGCGGAATTGTGGCCTTATATCAGTACTTTGAATGTAAATTTTGACAAGCTGAGCAGACTGAAGGTTCTTTTATTTCAAAACACGTGGATCTTACATCTGTCCGAGAGAGCTGTGACCTGAAAGGCCATCTGCGGAGATACAGTCCCTATTAAGTACCAACTTCCCCAAACATTTTTGAGAATTGGTGAGCAGAATTTCTAATGCATCTAAAGCTGTGGGGATTGTGCACTTTTTAAGGCTGTTGGTTCTGGCTTCGTCAACACTTTACAGGCCGTGTAAAGAGTTATACCTTCAGCCAGCCACTCACTTTTTTTGAGTGTCTTTGGTGGATTCCCAATAACGTATGCACTAATTGGCAGTATTCTGCTGTTGCTATTTTCTAATTGCAATGGCAGTCCCATCTCAACAAAGTGGAGTGATGGAACTCCCACCAGCCAGACTGTGTCGTGAACGCATGATGCAGTATTTTGGAGCATCACTGGCGGAGGAATGTGAATTGAATTGGTCACTGTCATTCAGACCGGTTCTCACCTGTGTGCAGCCAATTTTCTATTGCTTGTGGTGCCTTTTCGAATGTGCAATGGAGGTGTGTCTTGTTATGGAGTTCGTACCTTCTTTGGACATGGATCTGTTAATGTTCTCAATGGGGGTTCATTCACGGACCTGTCCATTGAGATTGCGGTTGGTATGCGAGGCATCCTATGAGCCATCCCTTGTGAATGTCTCGGCTCCTTATGCTTCTACATCTGGCACTGCACGGAATGCTGCCTCCTGGGCCGGCCCTGTGGCTGAGGCACCTGCATGTGTGCTCTGTGGATTTGACCTCTAACGAGCTGGTCACCTCACTGGCTGAGGAAGTGGGGTCCTTCCTGGCTTCCATCTCCATTGATGACTTCAGAGATTCCCTGCAGGATAGTGACTATTGTTAAATATGACCTAATGCATTTTTTATGAATTCTAAATTGTCCTTTTAATTTGGCCAGCCTTTCGGCCTGATTTGCTTGCCAACTATGAGATTTTTATCTTGTTAATGTATGTTTTACTGGGTTTTTGGTGTCGTAATTTTAGTTGTCGTTTATTTTTAGAGCTTGGACACTGCATTCTTGTCCCGACAATGGGGAGGGTGCTGTGGGTTCATTTTAGCACCTTGCTTGGGCACACTTGTTTTAGCTTAAGCCTACGGCCTGTGCCGCATTCACCTAGTTACATGCTTTTATTTGATTTATTCATTTCATTTCATTTTAGCATGACTTGCTTTTAGCAGGGATGTTTTATTTTTGTAATCAGCTGCTAATATGTGGAAATGTTGTTGTTAGTTCCTTTGCATGACATTCCACGCTGTGCCTCTGCTCAATGCTGTACCTGATACTTTATCAAGTATTGCCGCCACAAGAGGGTGGAGCCAGCCTTCGACACTTAGGGCTAGATGTAATGCTATTTAATTTTGCGAGTATTTAATTGCGATTCATTGCAAATCACAACTAGAGACTCGCAAAATGACATGTACAATTGTGTCTCAGACACATTCAGCGATTTCCAATGGGGTTGTAAATGACCTATCTCATTAATATTCATGAGGTAGGTCGCAATTTGCAACCCAATTGGGAATGGCCGCACTCACAGGAATGGTGGCCTGGTCGGGGCAGCAAACCACCATGTCTGTGACTGCTTTTTAAATGAAGCAGTTTTTTTTAATGCAGTCTGTTTTCCTTAAAAGAACACAGGATGCATTCCAAACAAAAAAATGAAAAGTTCTCTTTTAATTTTTTCAGAGTAGGCAGTGGTCTGTGCGACCACTACCTGCTCTGAAAAAATATTTTCGTTTCTATTCACAAAATCTGTTTGCAGATGGGTTACCACCAACTTCAAGTTTGTGGTAACTTTTTGTTTTGCGACTGCATTCATGGTCGCAAAGCAATCCTACATACCATTGCAACTGTCTATTAGGAAGGGATGCCCTTGACACGACCCTTTCTAATAGCAACTCCCAAAAACATTTTGTGATTTGGTAATGGATTACTGAATCCCAAAATGGGGTCTGTAAATCCAGAAATGCTTTTTTCTGGTCACAAACGACCTGATTCGCAGACGCATTATTACATCAGACCTGTTCTCAGAGTGTCATATTTTCTAGGCTGCCATTAATCACCTATACTTCCTAGGTTTGGGTGAGGTGCTGCTAGCTAGTCGAAATGGTTAGGTTAACAGTTTCCAACCAGGGAGGGAATGATTCAGCCGCCCACAAAGGGTGGTGCTGCTGCCCGAAAACCAGCAGTCTTACCACACAGTAAGAGTTCTATGACAAGTGCAGATCCCAAAGGAACGGATCCAAGCAGAATTTTCAGGATATCTCATATCATAAGAGTTGATATGTTTTCAACAGGAGTGTCCTTTTTAAGTTGAGCACAGCATCGCAAGCGCTGTTTTTCCGATGTGTTGTTATCTATTCGGGCTTTAAAAGAACACCCACCTCACACCCATCACTATCCCTCGTTTATGGGATCGCCCTTCAAAAATCCTTTCTTATCATTGGTAAATGTATTACATTTGCCCCTTCTTGGTGCGGTTTGGTTACCGCCTTGGTCATCGACCCTGTTACATGGCTAATTGCACTTTTGTCAATACGTTTTACTGCAAGCGAAATTCTTTTTCCTTTTGTGTGTCTCCTTCACGCTCATGGCGTGGCACTTTCAAGCGGCTCGCTTATGTGAAACTGTTTTACTTTTCATTTTCAATTTATGTGGCAAGAAAAATCTGGTTAGGAGTTTACAGTGCTAATAGCTGTAACTTGAGGAAATGCGAGACCCATTGCATTGCAAATGCTTGTTAATTCTGTGATAGCAAACCAATGCTCGATTTTCACACTAGCTACAGAATGTAGATTCACAAACACAGATTTTAAATGGAAATCCTTTATATATTCAGTAGTTAACCTGAAAGAATCTTAAAGATGCATACCATCCTGCACCTACAATGGTTTAAGGTGCTCCCCTAAAACTGGGGGCAAACAATCTATTTATTAATTGTGTTCCATATCCTGAGGCAATAGACAAAGAGAGCACAACCACCCACTTTGCTAAACGCATAACTGTGGTCACTCAGGAAGAAGGATACTGCTCAGAACTTATAAGATACAAATATGTATGTATGAAGGGCGAGGGTGTCTCTGCCTCTTCATCAAAAAGCAAAAGGGAAAATATATGACTAAATGCGGTTAGGAAAAGTCAGGAAAATCAATTGCTAGTTATCAGAAAAGCGACTGCCCCACCTAAAGAGCCTGCTTTACTTTCTAAATGTTGTTAAATAAGAAATAGGTTTGCAGATTTTGTAAACAAGAATAGTTTGAACAGAGTTACATGAAGCTATGTGTACACCCAGTGTTTAAAACCTTTCAGTCTTTTTTCCATTTTTTGCATTTGTAAATCTACTCCCAAAAGAAGTCTGAATAAGTGTGCTAATGTGGCAGAAAAGTTCACCAACCATTCCTGTGTTTAATGAAGCAAGTGGAATACATTTGTCTAACCAAAACATGTTTTCCTGGAGAAGAAAACAAAGTTTGAGGTGCTAATGCACATTACTACGACACTTAGGGGGTCATTACGAGTTTGGCGGATGAAAAAAAGGCCGACCGCCAAACTCCTGCGGTTAGGTTGTTGCCAGTGTGGCCACCTCCCAGCGGGCCTCATTAGGAGTTTCCTGCTGGGTCAGCGGGAAACAGCCCACAAAGGTGGCAATGCTGCAGTGCGTAGGATGCACCAGCACCTGTCAAGCTGTTCACTGTCTGCAAAGCACACGAAGGGCTGGCCTTGGGGGCACCTGCCAAGTGCCCCCTGGGGCTCCCTGCACCCCATCTCTGCCAGCAGTCAGACCGCCACCACAACCCTGACAGTCTGAAATGGTCGTAATGAGGACCTTAACACTGCATATTTTCTTGTGTGTGGACAATCCACAGGCCTAAGTGAAGGCACAAGGAATACATGTAGACTCAACTGCACAGACCACAGCATTATTTTTAATCACATGCAAATCAGAAAGAAATCCATGTAACTTTAAACATGCAGTGACACCCTTAGTGATGGTGGTTAGCACTGGCAAAAATGTGTACTCCTTGTATCTTAAATTATGAGTTTCCCACAATAAGAGGGGTAAGCATGCCTACTGCACCAAAATCCTTACCTCAGTAGGGCATCTTAGGGTTGGTGGTGACCAGTGCGACCATCTTTGCTGACACCAACTTCCCCTGTCCCGATGACCTCACTCTTCACAGAGTCCACACTATCATCCTCCAGCACTGCCCCTCATCTTTCCTTACCACCTCTCTCACATTAATTTGTTTGTAGAGCTTCTCATCCAAATGTAGGATGTCAAAGTGATTTACTTTACACACACAGTGTTCAAAGAGCATGAATGAGACAAGTGTGTAAATCAACACATAGGAAATATTGAATTAGACAATGAGAGATAGAAGGTGCAGGAGTCACGTCATCCATACTGTTAGGCAGTATATGTTATGAGTGGTTGGTCTAGAGAAACAAAAGGGGCTGATGTATTAAGGGGCTAATTTATATATCAATGGACTGAGTAATTACCGTTGCATTGGTGAAGTTACTCCTGCCATGACTAGAGTACTTCGCCCGCTGTATTTAGAGATGTCCACTGACCTTTTGGACGTCGCTTTTATTTTCCGGAACCACTGTCACAGCAGTTACTGGAAATGCATTGTAAGTTTGATGGACGGAAATGTAGAAATGTACATTTTTTTACTTACAAAAAGAAAATCTCAAAGAGCGATTGTTACTGAAAAAAAAAAAACAATTCCCCCCTCACAATGGGTGTTTCTTCCCATGGTGAGGGAGACTGAGCACTTTTCAATGCCCCTTACTGCCAGGTTTTTCATGATGGTGATGGGCACTGAAGATCGTCTGTATGTCCACTCAGCTAAATTAGGTGGGCCTACATATAGCAAGCTTTCGCAGGCCCTTACTCCGTCAGCCCATCGGAGGTGTTTGACCACAACAGAAATGGAGTAGTCTATGCCGTCATCAAATCTATGGTTTGTCCAACGCTAAATCGAGCAGGTGGACCATTATGTTGGTGCAGAGGGAACTAAATCACCACTTTAGTGGAGTTTCCTCTCTGTCAACATATAAATCAAGCCCTGCGTTTTATTACAGTTCAACACAGCAACCAAAGTCGCTGATTTGTGGGAAGGGAAGAGAGGACAACAGCACTATATCCAGTATGATATAGTGCTGTTGCTCTTTTCCCTAGTGCTGGCGCACTTTAGACTGCCTTACATTAAAGCGTGAGCGTAAAGTCAGCCATATGTTTTGCACTGGAAGGGAAAACGTCAAGTACAAAATATTATGCTCTGACAAAGTTTAAAACTTTTCACTTTTAGTATGTGTGCTGTACAGTGCAGCACACATACAAAGCGGGAAACGTTTGGAGAAAATACAACTTCTCTACAATGTTATGTCTGCCTCAATGAGCTGTAATTTTTTTAAGGAAATTCCTACGATCAATATCAGTATCTGTATATTAGCGTCAAAATCCATGGGTGGTTGCATGGAAACACCCATATACCACCCAGGTACACCCACTTGGCACAAAATAGGGCAAAGTAGTAGTGCATAGCTCTACTTTGCAGTACCTTAGTCCTACTTTGCAATGCAAACCAGGATTTGCACTGGAAAGTGAATCCCAAAAATATTGTGTCAGGTTTGCATCACCTTTCTGAGGCAAACCCTGCACAAAATGTTAGTAAAATGTAGTTGAGGATGTCTATACTAATAAGAATAAGAATTATTTCCCAAAGGAACTCTTTTTAGCAACCGTAGAATAGCAAAAGACTAATGGAAAAAACAATAAGGTTCTAAACCTATCCATTGCAGTTTGCAGGCAACTCTGTGACGCAGGTCATAACTCACTGTGATACATTAGAAGGATTGTAACTTATCAACTGCAAGCAACAAAAAAATAGCTGTGACAAAAGCAGTTACTCACAGAGTTAGTTAGTTAAATTACAAATCTGTGACCCTCATGTTACACATGGTGCTTTACAGAAGGAACGTTAACCCTCTATGCTACTTTATGGAGAGTCAATACTGTGACTAGACAAATCACAGATCTCTCCATTAAAAGCATTAACAACCAAAGTTATATTGCCCTTAGTACTATTCCATGAAAAATGCTGAGCAAACAGAGATGTCTACAGGCTGCTCTTGTCTCACCTCCACCTTTTCTCCTGGTAAATTCTGACAGGTTTGACCTTCACTATTTATCTGTAGAAAACTACAAGTGTCAGAAAGCTCTGAACCACTTGTAATTGCGACATCCGCACAAACAGCATTGAAGTCAAAGAATACTATTTGTTTATCTAACAGATGAAGGAAACATAATACAAGCATAAAGCAATTATCTAATTTATTTTTACACCAATTTGCAGATTACTGATAGGGAACCTAAGCATTTTAAAAATGAAAGATTATAGCTACCAAATAGCCCAACCATATCATTTCATTTTCTGATTCAATTCAAACACAGTAGTTGTGCGACTGAATAACAATATTATGAGAGACTACTCAAAATGTGGGTAAAGTGTATACTACATTCATGACTAAAATGGGTGATAGTGCATCTGTCTAAGAAGAATAAGGGATTTGAGCACCCTTAGCTTTATGTGTGTTGTGTGTTATCACAATATTTCTGTTGGTGCCCACCATGCATCTGCCCATCATTCGATAATGACCTAAGACCCCTTCAAACTGTTTACTGGCTAATGTTGACCGCTACTGCTACATGATGTAGGTGTCAGGAATAGAACCATGCGCGGCCCAGGTCCCGCCCGAAACTCCGCTCTGCGGCGCTTTCTGCGAACCACTTGTCATCCCCTCTTGCTCCAAAGGTGGCCATCGACGTCGTCTGCTCTGTGGCAAAGCTCATAGAGCGGCAGGTTCAGGTCATTGGTGGACAAGATGCACTTATCAGTGCTATTCCATAAAGGGACTACAATTCCCATGTTTTTAGATGCAGCAGCCATCTTGGGGTGTGGCAGGCCTATAAAGCCCAGCCACACCCAAGGACGTTGCTCACTATTTTGAAGACTTCGATGCAGCCAGACCTCGTGGGGGTTTCTCTGGAGAAGAGCAGCGTTCTGGAATGGCAGAGTGTCATCCAACCGAAGTATCCTTGTTTCCATGGTGCATTAAAAAACAAGTAGGTCGTACTTGTAGCGATAAGGCCTTGCTGAATCCAAGTTTAAGGTAAAGCGCCCCTTATCATAAAGAGCAAAGCATTTCAGGCCACACTGGTAAAGCGCCTCGGGCACGACATTTAAAGCGCTTCAGTTCATAGGAGTAAAGCGCACTTGGCACAACATTCAAAGCGCTTCAGTTCACAGGAGTAAAGCGCACTTGGCACGACATTCAAAGCGCTTCAGTTCACAGGAGTAAAGCGCACTTGGCACGACATTCAAAGAGCTTCAGTTCACAGGAAGTAAAGCGCCCTTCGCACAGCAATCAAAGCGCTTCAGTTCATAGGAGTAAAGCGCTCTTGGCACATCAATCAAGCGCTTCAGTTCACAGGAGTAAGGAGCCCTTGCCACAGCAATCAAGCGCTTCAGTTCACAGGAGTAAAGCGCCCTTGGCACAGTATTCAAAGCGCTTCAGTTCACAGGAGTAAAGTGCCCTTGGCACAACATTCAAAGCGCTTCAGTTCACAGGAGTAAAGCGACCTTGGCACAGCATTCAAAGCGCTTCAGTTCACAGGAGTAAAGCGCCCTTGGCACAACATTCAAAGCACTTCAGTTCACAGGAATAAAGCTACCTTGGCACAGCAATCAAAGCGCTTCAGTTCACATGAGTAAAGTGCCCTTGGTCCAATAATCAAGGCACTTCAGTTTACATGAGTAAAACTTTCAGGCCTAGGTGGCAAATGTAAAAACATTTAAAAGAAAAGCAAATCATAGTTTCATTGTTTTTGGAAGCATAATATGTGAGAGACATATTTAAGTCTTTGATGATACGTGAGATACATATTTAAGTCTTTGCGAATTTCTAGACTGAATTCATAGTAGTTGCATGATTGATGTTCAGAGTATGTCCATGGTCCAAGCTCTTGCCTTCTCAGGGTTCAGAGGTCTCAGTTCGTTCTTGTTCCATGATTCAGAGAAGGGCCACGCCCAGTTTTGTTTAATGCCCATGGCACCCTGAAGTTTCATGATTTTACTAATTGTTCTTGTTCCATGATTCAGAGAAGGGCCACGCCCAGTTTTGTTTAATGCTCATGACGTCCTGAAGTATCATGATTTTACTAATAGTTCTTGTTCCATGATTCAGAGAAGGGCCACGCCCAGTTTTGTCTAAATTTCATGACATTCTGGAGTATCATGATTTTACTAATTGTTGTTGTTCCATGATTCAGAGAAGGGCCACGCCTAGTTATGATTAATGCTCATGACATCCTGAAGTGTCATGATTTTACTAATTGTTTTTGTTCCATGATTCAGAGAAGGGCCACGCCCAGTTTTGTTTAATACTCATGGCATCCTGAAGTACCATGATTCTATCAACACTTGCATCCACGGAGACACCTTTATTTATTCCATAAGGGTCTCAACACTTGCATTCATGGAGACGCCTTTGTCTATTCCATAAGGGTCTCAACTATTGCACACACAGAGACACCTTTGTCTATTCCATAAGGGTCTCAACAGTTGCACACACGGAGACGCCTTTGTCTATTCCATAAGGGTCTCAACTCTTACATCCACAGAGACGCCTTTGTTTATTCCATAAGGGTCTCAACACTTGCATCCATGGAGACGCCTTTGTCTATTCCATAAGGGTCTCAACTCTTGCACACACGGAGACGCCTTTGTTTATTCCATAAGGGTCTCAACACTTACATTCATGGAGACACCTTTGTCTATTCCATAAGGGTCTCAACTCTTGCACACACTCAGACGCCTTTGTCTATTCCATAAGGGTCTCAACTCTTACATCCACAGAGACGCCTTTGTCTATTCCATAAGGATCTCAACCCTTGCATTCATGGAGACGCCTTTGTCTAAATGTATAACTGAATGTTAATGCAGTTTTGAACAAGTACATACATACATGCTTAACCATTTTTCCTTTTCAGATCTCTCTCCCTGCTGTTCCCTACCCTAATTCCCTTCCCCCCGACTGGCTTCACCATATCTCTGTGCTATAATAGCTTTCTGAGTTGGTGACGCTGGAAGGTGGGCCTGTTGTTCGGTGGCGTGCAGATCCCGAGGAAAGGACATCGTGACAGTAGGCAGCTATATAACAATATGACAAAAGGAGAAAGCATGGATGAAAAAGAACCTGCAAGAGTGAGTTAAACGGAGAGGGTGGGTCTTGTGGTAGATTAAAAAGGCTTGAGGTGGAATCAAGACTAAGCAGACTCGGTATTCAGCACGCCAACATTCAATAGTGCTGGTCATGGGCTTCTATGCAAAATGATGGGCACTGAGTATCGGGTGAATTGTCTGCTTGAGCGGCCTCTAAGCATACCGCCCGAGGACTCCACTAGTTAAGCCATCCTCGAGAGCTAATCTGGAGTTCAATTCCTCTCTTCAAACATTTCTCTCAATGTATTATGGAAAACACACCTTCTCTAGTCTTCATATTAAAAAGTACTGTGTTCCAGCTGCATAACTCATCTTGAGGCATGATTGCCCTCACCAACACACGTAGTATCCCAGATCAATGTTTTGTTACATGAAGGATTTTGTGATGAGGTTCATTTTGCATTTATTGGAGGACCTTTGGAATCAAAATTTCAGCTCAAGTTCAAGTAGAAGATATCATCTGAAGTAACAAATTAATAATCTGGAGAAAAGCAAATATTGCTTGATCCACAATGAAATATTTGCTTTGTCACACTGGAGATTTGCCATGTGATTCATTGTTCAGAGGAGACTATTCTATTTTGGATGCTTACATGCTGCTTATATATTACAGTAATAAATTACCAAGCAAAATCCAGTGAATGTTACAGGCTCAGACAAGTGATATAAACGCCCTTCTTCCTGCTCAGAAGGAGCTACTTTAAATATGTCTCAGACTACGTTTGCACTTGTGTTAAACCAACCGAAATGTAAGGATGCTGTGGTTCTCAAGTTCAATAAGCAGCTCGGAGATTCTTTATCCAGTAGTTTCCCATGAAGAGCCCATTTCTCACTTTCAAGTTCAAGGGGACTTAGAGCAGGGCAAGAGGCCTCTGATTCAAAGATGATTTCACCACCATGATGAAGCAATTTTGTGGCGAAATACGTGTTAGCTGTGGTAGTATCGAAGCGGACATTATATTGACGTGCACATTTTATGAAAAGGAAGAGACTGAAATTGTGGGATTGTCTTCAATCTTTGACATGAAAAGACAATTGAAAAAATAAAGAATTTAACACATGGAGGACTGACGACATCTTATATTGGACTTGTTCACTCCTATTTTCTCAGATTGTGCAAATAATTTATGAAACGATATGTTGACTATGTGTTTTGTATTATGATTGTGGTCCTTCAAAGCCATATAAGGTATATCGTTTTAGCTTAGGCCTAGTGCTTTTATATGGACTTTGATAGGTAGAACTGTAAGAATTCCCATTAAATTCACTCACGACCTATTTAATCACAGGGACAGTGTTTTACAATAGCCATGTGAAACAATACAAAAACAGAATTGTCAGCTCCCTCAGGCAGAGAAATGCATTGTGGAATCCAGGGAGCCTGCATCTCCACTATCAAACACACTAGCGGATAACGAGCCGTTCTCTTACAGAGAAAGCCTGGCCTGTGGGCACAGGGCAGCTTGACTGTACCAAACCAGCATATGACAATGTACTGTACCTCTCTAAAGTGCAGTGGGAATGGGATTTAACATGCTGTCTCTCTTCATATTATTTACTTTCTGTGTTATCGGCCACATTTACTATAATATTCACTACCATTTAGTGCATATATCCTTGATTAGTGTGGCTTATAGTAAAAACGTCAACTAACATTAGTCCAGTTGTTTTGTGTGTGTGATCTCTTTGAGGAAATGGTGAGAAGTACCCACAAAAATAACTGTAGTATCTGGCAGGCAGTGCTAACTCCTAACTTGGATCCCTTCCAGGAAAGTTGGGAGAGGTTCACTGAAGGCTTGTGTATTTCCATGGTCCACATGTTACACTGGTATATCCACATGACCTGGAGGTTGAATTAAATCTCCCAGGTGTAACAATGATTGGTCTAGTATGCAACATAGGATTATTTGATTTAAACAGTTACAGACACAACACATGGGTTTCGAACTATTAAAGTAACTGCACTGTCAACAAACATGGATGTGAAAAATACGTACGCTGACCAGAAGTAGCAGGAGAAAGGTTACAGACAATTGGAAACTCACCAGTTCTTATTCCAGGTGTGAGCAAAGGCTGTAATCAACACCAGTTGAATGAGGACAAAGGAGAATCCACCACAGATGCCCACGTAATGCCACACTGGGAGACATCACCATGCCATGCCACCGCAAAAGAAAGCAGAAGTCAGCCAAATAATGGAATTACTACAGGGCATACTAAATCTATGGTATTACAATCATGGGAAAGAAAGGCTCATGCTAGCTTTGTTTTGTAACACTATTTTGCAAATAAAGCTCAACTCAAAGATATTTAAAACTAAATGTGCAAACACGTTCTTATATTTTAGTCAAAAATGTCCTCATTCCTGTTTACTTTAGCACAGGATTTCAGCTAATAAGCACCAGTTCCTCTAGACCTGAATAATCTGTTTGTTGGAGGGGAAAGGGAAATGAAGAGACTGGAAAATACAAATTAAAAATGTTATTTCTACATTAATGTGTTGAGGTTTTTGTGATTTGTTGATACTGTAAAGAGGTGCCCTTTGAGATACTGGAGCTCAGCGGGCATTGTTTTTCTAAGAAACGTCAAAAATCGAGACAATAATCGTACAAATGGCTATAAAACACTGATTGCTGCAGGACTGGAAATAGACACGATCTAGCCCGGCAGTCAGACAACATTCTCCATTAGAAGTTGAGGAAAGTCTATGAATGCTAATTGCCCATTTCAATTCCCTGGGGTGAGTGGTCCTTCAGCAATGAATGAGCAGCATGACGACATTTGCAGTCACAGGGGGGTTGATAGGTTTTCTTCTGAAGGATGGCAGATACACTATAGGGCAGGCACGTAGGAGCACTGAGTAATTTTCAGTTTAATTTAATTGTGCTAAATTAATTAGAATATTTCGCACAGAATAGCAGCTGGGAACTTCTTACCAGCACTGGCTGGGAACTTCCTACTGTTAACTGGTGTAATAAATCAGGCATTCGATTTTCTTAATTTTGATACCAGATGTTACCGCAAGCTGATGAATGTAGCCACAGTGCAGATTTTTAATTATGTACTTTGAATACAGGATGGTGGTGTCACATATTTATGGTTTGGGTGGTAACACTGACCAAAGAGCGCTCTTTACTATTCTAAGTCAGTGAAGGCTTTACAACAAAAGGCAAATTTTTTTTAACTTCCTTTCCCAAGATACCATTGTTATCCTGCCCTGGTGCAGGAGCGTCTGCGGCCCGTGTTGTTATTTGTTCTACTAACTGGGAGATCTTTAAGCTGTAATGGTGCCACCTGCACCAGTATGTGAGGATACCATGCCTACCCAACAGTTTCGGGCTTGCCCTGTCTAACAGTATTCTTGATTCAGGTGTGCCAACACACATATGTGCTTTGAATCCAGGTACCAGTGGTTTATGGAATTATTTAGAATTAAATCTCAGCCATGTACTGGAAATAAATGAAGTGTAATATTTTACGTTACTTGAGATATAAGTTCTGAGCTGCTTTCCGTTACTTTCTTTGAAACCTGCTGGGCCTCAACAAAAGTGAACTGCTCCTAAATCAAGCAATCTGACCTCATTCGACAAGCAGCAGTCCACTCTAAACTGCAAAGCTACACCCTGGTACTTCACAACAATTTGGGTTGCATTTTAAAACTATACCTTCTCGTGGTAGGTACAAACAAGATGTGGCCTAGCACTTCAAGCTGTAGTGTTTCGTTTTTAATGGGATCAGTCTGGCTATGCCTAGTACCTTCCTGAAATTGAGAACACATAGTTACAAAATTTGCTGTCAGGTAAGTGATGAAATGTAAAAAAACATCAACATCTACCTCCATTGTTGGTGGTAGTCGTTGCACCATGGAACAAACACAACTTATATAGTAACACCTTCTCGTTTAAAGAAAGGTTTTCTGCATAAGTATTGCAATTTCAATATCAATATTAATCCCCAGGGGAAACATTAGTTGGCACTTGGTAGCAATCAGTGCAGTCCTGCCCTCTCCTTGTCAGGCAATGCAGCACAGCAAGTTGTCTTGCTGCATTCCGTTGCATGACCTGTTAGTAAATCTGCCCCTCAGAGTCACTTCTGTAGCGTTCTCAGACAAAATATTGGTGGAAGGAGCTACTTCTAACAGTATACAGGACCGCAAGACATACAATCACATTCTCCTAACGTCTGTTATTACTCAATAACTTTTCTGAAGCAACACGAAAAGGAAATATTTAAAGAAGTAAATGTTCCATGCTCGGATGATCTCTCTTTACAAAATCTTAAACTTCTAAAATTGGAAACTATTTTCAGGACTGATTAGAGATACATTAATTTATAGGTTTACATAAATTACAAAAAAAGTTACATGCAACTGATTAAAAAATGGCAAAGGTACCTCAAGCCATATTATAATACATGAGAGCTTGCAATCCATTTTAAATACCAGTCCCTAACTTTCCTCTCACACTTGAGTTGTGACCGCTCTAGTCATCTGTAGCAACAAAATAACGCAGCTGCCTAACTGTAATAAGGCCCTTGCCTATTTGCCAGGACCACACCTACATCTTGGCACATTTTTTTCTCTCGATCCTTCTTCTCCCGTTATTCCTTTAACAGTTATCCACTTATTCACTTCTCTTTTCTTTCTGCAATTACACTGCCACCAGGAAAAACCCTTTTCTCCGGTGCTCAATCCCAACTTTCGTCAACACTGTATGCTTCACCCATCCTCCAACACCTCAATCAATTTCACTACATACAACATGGGTGATTTACTAACATGCAGCACTGACTCTGCGCCATTAAAAAAGAGCAGACCTGCACAAAATGATTTTTTTTCATTATTTACTTACTTTTTGAACTGGAAATTAAATAAAAGTAACACAAACCAGCGCATAGCACTGCTCTGCATTACTGAGCGTAAAGGGGCCATTACATGGGCTGTCCCATGCAACTACCCACCATTTTTGACGCAAAAGCCTACTTACCAAAAATGTGAGACAGGGTTTTGTGCAAAAAAATAACAACTATTAAGACCAGGCATTAAAAGGAGAAATGTTGTCATTTAAACTTTCTTTTCCTTCCCTACACTGTGCAGCACACATACAGAGTAGGAAACATGTTATATGTTATCAAGGGATAATGTTTTGTACTGGAAGAAAACCCTTCCAGTACAAAACCTATGCTAAACTCTTGCACACACCCTTGCGCTATGTATTTGTGTGGTGCACAGCAGCACAAATCTGCGCCAGCACTAGGGAAAGGGGAGGAGAGACCCATATCTCTGTAGATATGACACGCTCATGCTCCCTCCCTGCCTCGCAACTCGGCGCAGCATTTTTGGCAGCTGAACTGCATTACTTGACAGTTTGGTAAATCTTCACCAACATGTCTTCCAATATGGATAGGTCACTGCCATCAATCATGCTGGAACAGCGCCAGCCATTCAAACACAATATTCACATGCTTAACCTACCCAGATCCTTCCTGATCACCTCTTTCCATGCTCTGTTAATAACTTCAGCCTTCATAGTCCTTACTATAGTCTCCTGGTGACTAACTGCCCCATCTTCTCTCTCTTGCAGCATCCACAAATCATGCTTTATCATTCTTAGCAAGATCAGCCCCATGGACTAAATCAGGTCGTTTTCAGCAGCACTTATGTCACCACTAAATCCGCCTCCAGAGACAAAGAATGGCCCCTCACTCACTGTAAAAAGGATGACCCATTAGCCACTTCATTGTCAAGTCCAGTAATGTGCCTTATGACAAATATGTTTCAGCACAAACACAGTCAAACCATTTTTTTCAAAAGGCACAATACATAATGGTGCTTTGTCAAAATCCTGTTAATTCCTTGCACCACTGCTTCATTATTCATCACAAATGCAGCTCTCGGGTCTCTCAGCTCATCTCCTTAAAGGTTCACTGCAAGTAAAAGGGAAGAATTCTAAAAAAGGCAATATAATGATGCATTGCATTTTAGTCACTCAGCCCGTGCTCAGTCAATCACTGATCTTTCGAGGACACTCCAAAACCCCATGCTCCAGACACATCACAGAAAATCTCTGCTGTTCACGTAACCAGGTCCTTTTGAAACCACCAGTCACACCGTTGTAGTGCTCCAGATATTTCAGCCATATGTGCACATCCCACACCACTAGGCCTATTATCCTAATACTTTGGTAGCGCTTTGACATCCCCTTCATTGTAATCAACATCTGCCTCCAAATGGACCATACCTGGTGCTGTCACTTTAAAACGCAAACTGCAGGAAACCTAAGGCCTACTGCATAAATATCAACTTACTCTTCTCCTTTCTTCCACTTCTCAGTTCAGCACATCTGAAACCATATCCATCGAATTTAGATCAATACCCACAAATGTCAGGCACATGTACAGTCTTCCATATTTTCCCAGACCAACAGTATACTGACGTCATGTGCCACCTCCTCTAACGTGCAATACCCTGTCACGCCACACTGCTCTGACAACCTTTTAGCCCTTGACATATGCCTCGCCACCCATTCCAAAAATATATTGAACTTCTCAAAGACAGCGCATGCCACAGAGCACCCCGTAGGCAAGAATTTGTCTACAAAAAAATGACTTTGAAACTTAATGCCCAACATTTAAAAGTCATTGGGTTGCACCAGCAGTAGCTAAAAGGCTGCTTTTTCCACTTCTCCATCTGTTCACCATTTCCTTGCCAGTGTTACTTCTGTGTTAATGTTAGAGTCTGCTAATGAACAATCACCCTGTTCAATAACATCATTCACTGATCCCCTTCCCGCCATGACAGATGATATATTATTAAAAAGTCACCCTCAAATTTCTCCAGAACCAAATTAAGAGAAGAGGCGATCAGATCCTTGACAGGAGGGTTGTTGAATGGGTTCATCTCTTCCACTTCTCATCCACCAAAACAGTGAATGACAAGGTGTCTACCCTGCACTTTGAACAGTTGTCAATGATATTACCCTCCATTACTGAAATACCAGTGTTCCCCATTTGGGCATTGTTTCTCTACCTTCCCAACCCCTCCTGGGCTGCGCTGTCCAGGAAAAGTTAAGCTTGGCAAAGGCCAACTGGGTTGCTGTGGGTCGTCTTGGTGCCATGAACTGCAACCACATTTCACTATCCAACTCACCCTATATTTTTTGGGGGTTAATGCTGATCGTAGATCTGCATAGCCATTCTAATCACATCTAAGTATTTAAAAAGTGCCATACTGTACTTGGTCAACTTCTAACAAACAGTTCTAGCATAGGTGCTACTGTATTTTATTTGTTTTTCTTAGTCAATATCCTGGGGCATCTCCCTTCCTCTTTCTCTCTCTCCAGCTTTAGAACCTTCCTTAAATCTAGTCTCTCTTTGCAGCAGGTATTCTTTCTTTGATACTTGGCAGTAGATGTCATACCACTGGATCAATGTATCTAGCAATTTACCATTCTGTCACAGGTCAGCATCCTTTTCTTTACAGAGTCCTCCCTGTTCCTTCCTCCCCATCTTTCCCCACACTTACACTGGCAACCACAAACCCAGCCACCATCTCTACTGCCTTGTTGGGCCCATAGTCCACGTTTCCATTGCTGATCGCCCCTATCTGGGTGACCACAGGAATCCCAACATGCCATCTTTCCTTTCTCTCTGAATCTTCTCCTAATGCATTACTGCGCTCAGCCTTTCTACTCACTCTATGCTATTTCGACCCCATAGGTCTCTCTTTGTCATTTCAGGTATCCCACCAATCGCCTACAGGGTCACACTCAGGGAGTGTCGCACGAGAGGACCACATTTACGTGCACTGATTCCACCCTACATTAAACCTAGCAAATAATTTAGGGCAGCATGTGTCAAGTCAAAGGGAAGAACCACCATATGTTCACTTCAGGGAATGTTTTGGGCCTATCTAATTCAACCAGTGTGAGAAAGTGCCTCTTTTTACGTGGTCACCCCATTTTTACAGATTGACACTGCTGGTGTTTGAACTCTACCTACTGGGGCATCGCTTCTCAGTCCTCAGTATTTGTGCTCTGTCCCCTAAAAGATGGTAATATTGGCTACCTTGTAATTGGCATACGTAACTTCCTAGTAAGGTGATAGGATATGGTGCAAGAAACATATCAATGGCATGGAAAAGTTATATGTCTCCTATGGACAGCAGCACATATTGTGCTATCCACTAGGCTGACAAAGTAAACATGAATTCATACCTACCTGTGCAGCCTGACTCCTGCAGCATAATCCTTTTTGACAGGAAGAAACCCTAATTTTGAATATCAAATATTTCAAAATTATGTTGACCTTGTAGCCAATAAGGTACGGTGTCTAGTGATTAAAAGTGCTGCATACAAGAATTGAATGTTGGCATGCACCTCGGTGGCAAACCCCCAAAAGCAATTTTCACTTTCAAGAGTTGTAGCTGTCCTATGAGAAAACTTTCAGAAAAAGTTCAGAATAAAATCATAAACCTGCTACTTATGGTTTGGGACAAGCTAGTGCAATAATTTTAACACTGTTTTTAATGTTTGCTAAAAATCCAATTCAGTAGTGAAATCAGATTTTTATTAATAATTTAAGAAAAATGACTTTTAAATATGTAAAGTTTATCTGCCTGAACCTCCAATAGGCTAATTACCATTAGCCTGATAACAGAGGGCCCTGCGGGTGCTTCCCCTTAATGAGGTACTAAAACTGCACCCAGAGCACAGACGGTTGTTTGGACTATTTTGTCAGAATGATCTGAGTATAAGGTATGTGACTCAAATCTGTTCAGGAAGGGCAGTTGAGGAGGGTTCAGAAACGTCATTAACATGAAAGGGTGATGCCTGCCCATTTATACATAGGTATTAAGGGTTATATGGGGAAGAGAAGTCTTTGGTTTCCTGTGCTTTCTGTAGCCAGCTTGGTATCAGACAAGTGGGAGGGGAAGCTGGTCCCAGACCAATTTGTTGCATCTGAGGAAGGGACTGTGCATTTCCCTTATACCATCCACCTTCAAGGGCACAGAGGTTTGCCATCTAGGGTTTTACTTAGAGTAGTACTCTGAGAACAGTTTCTCATTGGTTAGGGAGTGCACAGATGTCACCCTCCCCACTGGCTACTAAATCCAACAAAAGTGGTACATCACTCAAAGCTCATCAGAACACTCTTTGGACCTCTAGAAGAACAAAGAATAAGACAGTACTTGCTGTTTGTGACGTGTCTGGAGACTTGAAGGCTGGAACCCTCTTGTCCCCAAGACTTAAAAGTGGACTCCAAGGGTCAGTTGGCTAATCGTCTGTATGGGTATAGGACAAGAGGTCATTTTCCTGGAATGCTCAGCTAAACAGTAGTTAGTGGGCCTAGACTTGGCCATGTTGATGGCCTCTGCTGGAGTGAGTCCTGGACCCTAACTGTTGTCCCTGAGCTCTTGGGTACCTCAGAACTGCCCAAAAGGACCTTCTTCAGAAACTCTGACAAGTTGGGACTCTTACAGACACAGTTTGAAAAATACACCACTGGACTACGTAGAGCTCCATAAAGAATATTAAGTTCTTATTTAGTTTGCCGAATGGGTACCTAGTTACAAACATCACAGATAACCTATCTGCTTTACTTCTAAGTTCTACAGGATATAAAGTACATGTAGTAAGGCGGACGCTATAACTGAGTAATACGTCCAACATACTGTACATCAGGCCCTAACTCTGGAGGTAAAAATCTTGAAAGAACAAAGGCTCAAAAACTATTTGCTTGTGAGGACTACGGCAGCCGCAAAATTGAAGTTCTCCTGCTCAGAACTTTTCCAGCCAGAACCGAAAAGATTTCAAGCCAAAACCTACTGCTTCAGCAAGACCTCATCCAACAGCTATCTGGCTTTGAGAGGGCCTGTCGGATTCAGCCTGCAACCTTGCCCCACTGAAGGATTTTGATAATTTCAGAGAGTAAGTCAGACAATAAAACTTTGGAATGGAATGACCCGCTTGGTGTATCAGACCAGTGCTCCACCGCTGTCAGCCTGAAATCATGCCTAGGTTCCAGTCAACCATGAACAGTAACTACTGATTGGCAACTTACCTTTTCTTGGAGTTTTTTTGCTTTAAATCCTTGAAAATGCATCTATCCGGTTCCCTGGTGTCATTTTGCTCATTACAGTTTTCTCTATTTCTATAAATTGGTTGTGAGATTTTTATTGTATTGTGTGACTTTGTAACTTTTTTCTTATGCTAAATACGTTTTCACAATTTAAGCCTCTCTGCTCTGTGCCAGAGGGGTTGAGTCCACATTTAAATTACTGAAACTGTGTTTTACATCAACAGGTTTGTGTCTTTATTCCTTGTCGTGGACTACCATTCATCCAAAATATTATTCCACTTTCTTATAAGCAGTATTCCCTCCAGTGAAATTGGCTTCCTGAGGCCAAGCGCAAATCTCCATAGACTTGTCTCTGTCCCTTTAATTTTTGATTCAGGAGTTCTCCATGTTGAGCTCTAAGTCAATTCTGGTAATCTCTTGTTCATGAACATGTTTATTAAAGGTATTAAACAGGGTCCACAGTGCGACAAGAGAATTTTCTTGGCCCATTCATTATTATCTCTGAAATCCCTACTTTGTTCCTTGCAACCACATTCCATCTTTATATATTGCCTATCAATAAAATTAGGCACTTGCTGTTTGAGCATGTGTCAAATTATTTTCCGCAAAGCATCAATTTCACTTTAGAGGCTTACTCTTTCCACTGAAGGACAAGGCCTATATCTAAATAAAGTTCACAACTATATACCTGCATTTACAATATTTGTGTAACGGTAATTGGTATTTGTTCCCTTCCCAAACTAGAGTTAGTTTATCTCAGCTTGTCATTTCTCCTTATTCAGATCTCAAATAAATAGCAGAGTTATCAGAAGACAACTATGTTTTACTTTTCCACTCACTGCAACCTTCCTGGGCTAATAAACTTGGTGGCTCACCCAACCCTTCAATAAAGTTCTAGTGTACAGTGATTGAAGAAACTGGCCAAACCGTAATAAGCCTGGATGAATACTCCACGTGAACAATTTTTTTTTCACATTTTCTCAATCCATGTGATCATCTTTTCTTAAATCATTACTCAGGAAGGATACCAGTGCCAAGATGTTAATCATTAATAATGATTTGTTACAACATCTTGCTCAGAATTTCTGAATAGTACTTTTTAATCATCCACTCCTCAAGATGAGCATTTGGCATAGGTCTTTCTTACCGAATCCAGAAGAGTGATCTTCTCTTTTGCACAATTTTTGAATGATGACTAGTTTGCTACCCTAGTGAATCTCTCAAACAGTAATTTCCATGTTACAATTATTGCAGAGAAGTGATGGTGACCATGCAGAAAACACACAACAGTATTACTACACAGACCAACTGGGCTTGTCACAGAAGAGTTTCAGGGTGAAGACTACATTAACCAAGGAGCCATAGTTCCATCCCACCTCAAGATATTCCACACTGACAATACCATTAGCCAAATAGTTACTGTCTGCATAAAGGTTACCTATGTATGTTACCCACACATCTACAGCAACTTAATTATTCTGCACTTTTTTTGCAATGACTCAGACGGTAACCAAGTTCTAAAATGCCCTAGTGTTCTTTTGTTTACTAATGATTAGCATGGTCAGCCAGTTCCATCTAATTTGTAATCACTTTCTGCATTACCAGAAGTTCTCAAGAGGCTTCTTCAGATGTATTATTTATCCATGCAGTCCAGTCTTCATGTAGTGTATTTAATTTCAGCAATCTTTGCATCTCAAGTTCAGTCCTCAACTGAAAGATATACGATTTGCCATCACAGCACCTCAGATTTATTTTTTGTATTTAGACTCTTAGTCTGAATAGTGCTCTTTTCCATACAATGCCTAATAGCACTAAATAATTGGTCGTAGTGCAGTCCTTTGTCCTACATCCATTTGCGTTACTTCTATCCAAATGTCACTGTCATTTTTACTGTTCAAAACCTCCTCTAAAACAAATCAGCCCCTTATCACAGTTTTCATATAGCCAGCAATCTAGAAGGGCTAGCTCTGTAGTATTTTCATTTTCTTCCTAAAGGAAGAATATTGTAACTCCTTGGTGCTGGGTGTCATTCCATGTCACTCGGCCAATCAACATTCTCAAACACATGAAGAACTCTGAGAATAGGAGCAAAATCTCATTCAGTAACTCCTCTAGTTTATTCAAATATTGTGTTTCATGGGCAGAAAAATAAAGGAGATACATATCAACAAGTAATAAATTCACAGTGTAAAAATTGCTTTAAACCATGATGGCTGTTCCAATCGCTGTCACATTGCTACAGATTCTGATTCTCAAATCATGCGTGCTCTGTGTCTTGTATAGACACCCACGAGTTATCCCTCGGCTGATAATCTTTATCTGTTTATTCTTGTCACAAGTAAATCTTTGAAATCTTGTAACTGACCTAAGATTACTCTGTAGTTAGTAGTCAAAAAGGCAAGAATGTCTCATATGCTTATGGCTATTCTTAAAGCACAATATTCCAAGATAAGATCTCATGGACTGTGCTTGGGATGAAGAATCACAACTGACTAGAGGGTCCCTCCAAGCCAAGCACAATTTTCCTCAATACATCTGAAATTACCCTGTTCAGTAATTATTTAATTAGTATCCTCATCTACTTTCACAACCTATTAATGGCCAGGGAAACCTGACCTATGACCCCATTATGTCATTGAGAAAATTTCCATGAAATAAAAAAAAATATTGTTATTTTAATGTGTATAATGTTTATTAAGTGCAAGTGCATCTTACACCTTGGCGCGTAGTTTCCTTTAAATACAATACATTCAAAGGTATAAAGCCTAACATACTGGGAATAGCAAGGTTTTTAAATGCTTCCTGAAATTTAACAACACAAGTTTCTTCTTCAATTCAAGCCGAGGACTATTCCACAGCTTTGCTGCAGCTAAAGAAAATTCCCTGACACCCAAAGTGGCTCGGCTAAAGTTTGCAGTATTGAGTAGGAAAGTCCTTCTTTGATCTGTAAGAGTGTCCAGGAATTTAAAATGAAAACCTTTAACATAAAGGACTAGGGGCTGGATTTAGGGTTTGACAGACAGAGCAGTTGGGATGGTGGAGGTAATATTACCTCCACCATCCTAATGGTACCCCATCCTCCAAATTTAGAAATGACCTCTGGTACATCACTGCGGTTCCTTTAAATGTGCTAAAAGGTTGGTGGACACTAGCCATTGGTTTTGATAGACATCCAAAAGCAAGAGTTTGTTTCTGGAAAACAGAAAACTAATCACCCCGATACCAGGGAGATTTGTTCCAGGGTGTGGGAGGCATTATTGTTTTCTCCTGTCCATCACTAACCAGCGTTTCCTGGCAGTGATGGGCAGGAAAAAGGCATTATTCTGTTCACACTAAATAGGGCAAGACCTGCTTATGTATAAACAACTGTTGGACCAATTATGCTTTATATATATGTATCTGAACATATAAACCTTCTCTTTTAAAATAAGGTCACCATCAAATGGTTATATATGTGTATGTACAAAACAGATAGAATTCCTAACCATCTATGAGTTCATTTAAATGGTTGAATTAATTAATGACACCTTGAAGGACCTTGTTGTCCTTACACATCTCTAAATGAGGCAGGAGAACTTTGGATTTGGGGGACAGGGTGCTCCGTCGCCTTTGCAAAAGAGTACCCTCTTCATCAAACTATAAACCAGACCCTAGGTTTCTTATTATAAAGATCTGAATTCTTAGATCATTTATACTTTGCACAGGAGTGGGTTCTTGTCCATGTCATGGGGCAAAAAGTGTAGCCCCATACCGACATTTGTTGGTATGGAAAGAGAATTTTTGTTAATTCCCCATTTAACTTTAGTAACTTTTGAGTCAAGCAGTATTGTACCTTCGATGTGCAGTCCTGCAAAATGTCTTCGACCTGACTAGGGTAACCGTCAATAACATATACAGTCTGTATTTTGTCGTCCACATACATTAAGGCAATAATACCATATGATTGAATTAACTGAGCCAATGGTGCCACACATAAATCAATCAAACGATGGATAATACAGGCACTGTGGGACATCACAGTTAAGAGATTTGTTATCCGATAAGAATGGTCTTACTTCCAGGTAAACAAACTGATCTAATAAAAAGCTGTCTCTGATACTGAAGTCACACAGGGCCTCCAGCAGTACTTGGTCAACTGTATTAAATTCTGCTGACAGATCTAAAAGTATCAGGGCCATTAGTCGTAAATCATCCTTTACTGCTGTGATAACCCTTTCTGTGCTACATCCAGCATGAAAAACAACCTGGGTGGGATGCTGCAAAGACTGGGATTCCACAAATGTAGATAACTGGTTAAAACTGGGTGCTCAAGGAGTTTTGTTAAAAGGGGCAGCTGTGACACTGGTCTAAAATTTTCCTGCCGCCCATGCTCTAATGAATTTTTTTTCTATTAATAGTAAGATTTGAGCATTCTTTAATTCAGTAGGTACAATACCAGAGCTCTAAGATGAATTTATAATAGCATGAACAGTCAGACAAGATATTAATAAAAGATCTTCATTTACTGTAGCTATGAGAACATCTGCTCCTGAAACGGATGGTCGACCAAGCCCTGCAGCCCTCTGAATATAGTTTGGTAAAATGATTCAAAATTATAGGTTCTGTAATAGAGTTAACTTTAATCGAGAAGGCAACATCTGCTGACAGTTAACTGCTCATTAAGCACCCATATTTTCTGCTAAAAAAGTCTGCAAACTGGTAGCATCTCATTATGGAGGAATCAGTCTCCAAGCAACCTGGAGCGTGTTTTAATTCTTTAATGACTTGAAAACACCCTTAGTGACGTTTGGTGCATTTAAATTCTTTCTGTCTGAATATTATGTTTGCTTTTTATATAAAATATTAACAGTCTGCCTTTCAATTTTAGCAGTTATAGTCTACCTGTGCTGCCACATCCACTGAAATTAGCGCAATTTGCTCCTCATGTTGGTTAATTCCTCATTATACCATTTATTTGTTTTGTACTTGGGTTTGGTGCTCCTTATCTTGCATGACACCAATTCATCAACAGCTTTTCTTACTGTTTTAGAGGGTGATTAGAATCACTTATAGCATCCATAGTATCCATTACATCCGCTATTGCAGTTAAGTTAGTCAAATTCACGTTAAGCCAGTTCCTAAATGGCTTCCTTGGAATTTTCTATTGACTTGTTTACCCGCAGATAATTTATATCCAAACCAAATGGGATTTTAAAATGGTCTGCTAATGCGTCAGAAAAAGCTGGGTTAATAACACTGCTCATCCTCACAGCAAATGAGGCGTTTGGTCCAGTTTGAGTGTTGGGGATATCTCAGGTAAATTAAGATGATGACAGTAATTGAGAAACCCGTCCTCGTTCAGAGTACAGGACAGACCTTAGTCAATTAGCAGTAATATAAATCAATGTTTCAGATTATGATTAGACAACTCAGTGTCCAGTGCCAATTACCCAAGAACTACAGCCAATGAGCTAATGTGAGTGTAATTACTTAAACACAAAATGTTTTCCTGATATGGGACAACATTTAACTGCCTTTGACTGTATTTGAATTCACAGTATTGCATTAATAATGGCCCAAAGCAAGTGCATTTAGGTAGCAGGCGTTTGAAAACCGGCTATTGAGAACGAGTAGAAGTGAGTCATTATGGTTGGGTGCTTATAAAGTAAGTGGATGTTTTAGAGATTATCGTCAAGTTAACCTCGAAAACGTGTCCATGGACGTGGAGCTAATAGGCCAGAGCCCATATTTGCCCCCATTTTGCTAGACCTTTTATCAAAAACAAGAAGAAAGCAGATTTGCTGCAGCATTTTGTCTGCATTTTTATGGCATAGGCATTTTCTATATTAACTCTTACCTCGTATGAAGCCATCCGAGGGGATGAAGAAGGCTGCACCACACAATCCAATAAGAAACAGAAGCTTCAAAAACCAGAACCTGGGGTGATACACAGAAAAGTGATAAAGGTCTCTCTTGTGACACCTTAGAGACACATGAATCCACACAATACCATGTAATGAACATGTTAACAAAGATAATGGTGAAGGTAATGATACCCATTATGGATTGCTGCTCGAACATCCTGACTAGATTTCACGTTCAGCAGGAAGACCGCCTGGCCGAAGTAGAAGCAAGCTGTTCCAAAGCAGACCCTGTACACAGCCGAGTATCCAACCAGCACATCACAGCTGTCGCTCCCGTCGAGATGTTCACATAGTATTGAATATAAAGGCACCTGGATACGACAGAGGATCAGACATGGAAACTATCGATATGAAGTAAAATACGATCACAGTCAGTGAAGAACAATGGATCCCGACCATAATACATTTCTCAGCCGCACCTAATAATGTGTACTAGCAGGAGAAATGAACAAATAAACGCATACGATAAAAACAATCCCACTAAAAACAGAAAATGATCATCGAATAATACCTTTCCAAAGCTCTAATCAATTCTGGCCTACCACTGTAACTCAATCAATCAATTCAGCCAAAAAAAGACCATAAAATACAGATATACAGTTAAAATATATGGCCCTCATTATAACATTGGGGGCATATGCCGCCTACCGCCACGGCGCCGGCCGCCAACATACCGTCGCCGTGGCTACCAACCGTCCACCAAAATATGACCGTAGCCGGAATTCCGCCAGAAGGCTGGTGGAATTCTGGCTATGATCATGGTGGTGGACGGCGGTCGGTGGCGCTACTGCAGCAGCAGCGCCACACCAGTAGACCGCCGCCGACCATATCATGACACATGATACGGCCTGGCGGTGTTCCGCTGGTGGATGCTGCTGCTGGCAGAAGCAGTGCGTCCCATCTCCTGACGGAGGACCCCCAGGTAAGTCAGGTTCTCCAACAGGGGAGGGGGGGTGGGGTATTGTGTGTGCATGTGGGAGTGTGTGTGACTGTGTGTGACTGTGTTTGTGTGCGTGCATGCAGGTGTGAGGCGTGTGGAATTTGTGTGTGCATGAATCGGTGTGAGTGTATGTGTATGTAGTGTTGTGTGATTGCGTGTGTGCTAGTATGTATGTGAGTGTTGCTGTGTGTGTGTATGAATGTATGCATGCGTGGGTGAATGTGGGTACGAATGTGTGTATGAGTGTGTATGTATGTACGTGTAGATGTGTGTATGTCGGGGGTCGGAAGGGGGAGGGGAAGGGTGGGTGGTGAGTCTGGGGAGGGGGAGAGGGCAGGGAAGACCCCAATCAGTGCCAGGGAAGGAATTCCCTGACACTGATTGTGCCTACCGCGATGGTTTTCATGGCAGTACAGAAGCCACGGAAATCACGGCCGTGGGCGGGGTCATAATGCCATGGGCAGCCTAGTGACGGCCGCCGGGCTGGAGACTGTAGTGTAGTGTAGCCAATGTCATAATAGTGGAGGTATGTACCACCAGCCTGTTGGCGGTACTAACGCCACTATTACACTGACCACCGGGGTCGTAATAACTCCCAAAATGTATGCATTCCTCAATAAAAAATTACTATAAGAACAACACACTAGACAAAACACATTCTGCTTTTCTTTAAAAATAATTCATAAATAAATAAAGATCAAAACAAATGTGAAAATTCTCTTTAAAATCATTAAAATACAGGTGCGGAGCCGGATAGCCAAGATCTTCTTTCAGTTCCTGCTCAGCTCCGATATCGCCCAATAATTTGCTGGTGCTGGCACAAGCAGGAGCTCCTTACCGGGTGGTGTCCAGTCTGAGGAGCCTGAGGGGGCGTGCCCAGGAGTCCTAGTGGGATCGGTAGGGACGCTCACCCCCAGCAGTAGAGCAGACGAGTGGCCGGATGACGAGGCAAGATGGCAGTCTCCAGCTAAGCTGAGCCAGTGCTGTAAATTATCCAAGGCTGCCTGAAGCTCACATGGCCGCGGAGCGCTCCAGAGACACCCAGGAGCCTGGGGAACAAGCAGGGGCTAGCGGTGGTGCACTGGAGCTCCTGGGCAGACTCTTCTGCAGCCATGGCACGCCACCTCTCTGGGAGACTTGGGGGGGCGCACTCTGACATTGTTAATGGGCCTTGATGGCAATGGCCTAACAAGAGGCGCTCACCCGCAGAGGCCTGATACCTGCCTCCTGGGACCTGAGGCATGCAGCTTCTCTGGCAGAGGTGGGACCCGGAAGGTCCACGACCTGGGGTTGGCCTTTAGCTTCCTTGTCTCCCTTTTCAGGGGAAGGCTTCCTGGTGGATTTCCAAGACCTGGCTCCTCGTGCTGCCCACAATGACCTTGCAAAGGGGCAGGAGGCCTGGGTCCTGCACCATGGACTATCTGCTTATCCCTGGCTGATTGTTGGGGATATATGGCTCTTTAGGTAGTGGGCTGAGGCACAGACTGGGATTTGTTCTTCACAGAGAGAGATGACTTGAGCTCCCCCCATTTAAGACTCCCTGTCTCTAGGATGCTTGTGCCACCTGCACCTCACAGGTGGTGGGGCAGGTGGGCCGGGAGCAGCATCATTCTTTGCAGCACTAGCTCTACTTTGTGAGAAGACTGGCTCCCCCAACAGGCCAGGATGGGCTGCCGGTGCCCCTGCCCAATTCAAAATGGACAAACTCACTAGGGCAGAGGGGGGACAGAGAGGTGTCAGGGGAGATTGCCCCGGGAATGATGAGCTGCAAGGATGGGTGGACATTACAGCGATCCCACAGGTGATTCAGGACTCACGTACAGCTCTCAAAACTAAGATTGGTTAGATCTGGGTAGATGCCCCCTCCTGCGTAAAGACCTGCTAATACCACGCCTAGAGTAACCAAGGCAGAAGGATGGATTTCCAAACTGGAGGATATGATCCAAGACCTTAAAACTGAAGTGTTGCGCCTGTCTACATTTTGGAAGGGACTCACCGACCGGTTTGAAGATGCTGAAAACAGGGCTTGCAGATGTAACTTCTGCTTAATCGGGTTCACTAAGGGGGCAGAAAGGATGGCATCAGAGCTCTTTTTGGAGCAGTGGGTGTCCTCATGGATTGAAGCCAACCTTCTGTCAAACTGCTTCGTGGTGAAGAGGGTGCACAGGTCGCTAGCCAAGAAACCTCTTCCAGGAGCCCCACCCCACCCATTCATTGCCAAAATACTTAATTACCGTGATAGGGACACTACCTCTCGAGGGGCAAGGGTGAAGAAGCAACTCATGTATCAAGGCAGACGTGTGCTGATCTTACCGTTCTACACCCGCTGAGTCCAACTCCAGCAGCAATTGTATGACAAAGTAAAGCAGAAACCCAGGGCTGTGGGCCTACAGTACATGCTTCTGTTCGCAGGAGTCTGAGAGTGATTCATGACAGCAAATCACACTTCCTTAATGATCCTGAAGGAGCGTGGGATTGGCTAACAGACCAGAAACATGTCCAAACCAAGCGGAGGCAGGTGGTCGGGCAGAGGTCGGGAAGGGCTGGCAGGGCACCCTCAGCCACAGGAAAAGATCCCAGAGAGGGGGCCATAACCACCTGGAGACACCTGCTACCTCAGATTCAGAGAGGGCGAAGACGTGGGTCCTGGCCCTCTGGGGGCCACGGGAGGAGATGATACCCCCCATAGGGAGTGACTAAAGGTTCTTCTGGAAGATCTCTGTGCTCTGTTATGAGTTTTTTGCAGCTGCACCACTGTATACTGAACACAGAGCATGTTGATTGGGGTGCTGAGGAGGTGACCCAAGAGAATGCTTAAAAACTTTGCTAAATAAGCAGACATTTGAGGTGAGCAAATCTAGAGTGTCGCTGGTGTTGCAGGGTGCTCCTTACTAGAGCTGCTCTCCATCTAAATTTGGGAACTTCCCAGAGTTCTCCTTGTTTTTTTGCATAATTTATGCGTCACTCTAACCCTGAAAGGGCCTTGTTTTGACAAGGGTGTCCCAATGCGCCACCCTCCTTTATTTGTAAAATATTTTTACATGCCCCCGGGACCTGGCCCACTCAGGGGCTTTAGTATAAACAAGTGGGGGAAACCACACTATTTTTTTCTTAATTTTGCCACAAATTCCTCCAAAATTGAAGGCAACATTTTTTTTTAAGTGTTTTCTTGCCCTGGTGAGGTCCCTCTGAGATCGCAAGACCAAGGCTTGAGGGTCAGGGTTTTCCTACTCTGTCCCCTTCGCTTTCTTTCCGTTTGTTTCTGAAGCCGAGACCCAATATGGCTGCCACCCTGCCAACACTTCCTGGATGAAGTGTTGGCAGCCAATCAGAGCTCTGCATTTCCCTGCACAAGCTTGTTGTTCTTTGCAAAATCATCAAGGAGGAACCGCAGCACTAGCTATACAAATTTGGATTTTCTTAAATTTCTCAACAACTAATGAACGACTTACACCAAATAATAAAAAGCAGATCTGCCGAATAAAATCTACCTTTCTGACAAATTTGGTGTAATTCCGTCCAGCAGTTGTGCTCAAAACTCCTATGGGAATTAAGATGGGAAAAGCACTTTTTTTTACCACCCCCCTTTTTATCAGTCCCAGCTTCACAGATCACCCTGAAACTTTCCATGAGCAACAAGAATTACTGGCACACTTTTTTTGGAAACTTTTGTGAAGATTCGTCAACCTGCATTAATTAAAGATATAAACAAGCCGAAAAATGTGTTTTCTATGGAAACATGGTCCTAAGTCTAACTACCTATTGGCGACCATGTAAGGGTAATGGGTGGTAAGGGTATTTTTAGGGCTTGAGGTGGGTAAGGGTAATGGATGGTCAGGTTTATTTTTAGGGTTTCAGGTGGGTAAGGGTATTTGGGTGGTAAGGGTATTTTTAGGGTTTAGGGTGGGTGAGGGTATTTCAGAGGAACGGATGTTTTAAGGGTTTAGGGTGGGTAGGGTTTTTTGAGTGGTAAGGGTATTTTAGGATGGGTAAGGGTATTTGCATGGGTAAGAGTATTTGGATGGGTAAGGGTATTTTTAGGGTTTATGGTGGGTAAGGGTATTTGAGTGGGTAAGAGTATTTCGATGGGTAAGGGTATTTTTATGGTTTAGGGTGGGTAAGGGTATTTGAGTGGTAAGGGGTTTTAGGGTTTAAGGCAGATAAGGGTATTTGGGTGGTAATGGTGTTTTTAGGGTTTAAGGTGGGTAAGGGTAATGGGTAATAAGGGTATTTTTATGGTTTATGGTGGGTAGGGGTACTTAGGTGGTAAATGTATATTTGGGGTTTAGGGGTGGTTGAGATTAGGGGTTAGTGTTAAATAATATAATATATGTATATTTATATGAATATATGTATATATGTGTGTGTCTCTCTCAATATATATATATGTGTTTTCACTTACCTGATGTATACATACATTTTTGTTGCACAGGTGCTAGTGGTAAAGGCTTGTGTGGTAAAGGCATTGCATGGTAAAAAGTGTGTGGTAATGGCATAATGGCAAGCGTGGTTCCGCCATACATTCAAGGTCGACAACACTGGAACATCTAAGAAAGGGTGGTACAAATCGGGCAAACTCCTCCACTGGGTAACGACTAAAGAATTCGAATCTAGGGTGGTGCCCAGCTTGGTGGAGGAAGACTGTACTTGAGACGTGATGGGCCCTGACATAGCCACCTCATTTGTGAATTGGGACTGCATATACATTATATACATTGGTGGTGAACGACTGTGCACATGGAGGGGTAGACCCGGCCTTCTGGATGAAAACTGCATTGATAGGCCTGGTAAACCTCACAGGCCTGTTATACAGGGTGCCCATGCCGCAATCCCTCCAGGAGGTGACCAGGGTGGTGCTCTAGACCTGAAAGGCCACATTGCACTGGATGAGTTTGGACCACAGGGTCACGCTGGAAGCACCGCTCTGGACAAGCCAATGGCTGATTTAGGTGACATGACTGGAAGGCTTTGGGGACTTGGATACGATAGGGGTGTCGAAACCAGGCAATGTGTTGGAAGGAGATCACCTAAAATCCTTCATGACCCTTCAAACTAAATTCTCTCTCCACAAGTTCCAGTTTTACTGCTATCTCCAGCTTAGACATGCCTTGGCAGTCCACCAAGAGGCCCTCACCGCACCCTGGAATATAATTCCCTGGAAGCTTGGTTGCTCCTGCAACCAATAGAGAAAGCAGGCATTTCACAGGTATAAACAACCCTGGTTAACCACTCGCCCTGTAGTCTTTCACACCTGAAAGTCCATTGGGAGGGCTGGGTGGAACCTCTGGGGGATGCAGAATGGATTGAAGCCTGCATGGCACAGCGTACTCTGACAATATTCGCTAGATTATGCCTCATTAAAATACATTTTCTACACTGCATTATTTTATACCGGGATGGCTATGGAGACTGAAGAGAATCCCTGAACCCTCCTGCACCAGGTGCCAGGACAATACAAGGGATTTCTTCCATATTGTGTGGGGATGCCCCCTCTCAATTGATACTGGACCCAGGGGAGACCGGCTTCTGATGGGGTTAGGGATGATCTTGGCAAAGAGAGGCATTACAAAACATGGAAAGAGATTGTCAGCCCCACTGCTAAGGGAATGGAGAGCAGGGATGACCCACTGCACAAAGCTGGAGAAACCTATTTATATCACAAGAGGGATGCATAAAGAAACATGCCAGGGTGTGGGGCAAATGGTGGTCCTATTATGGTCTTGAAGGGTCTTGAAAGTCTGGGGTTGCGGGAGGAGGCCAGAGTTATACATTGGCTATTATGGATCCTTAGTGCAGGTTTCCCCTATGGACCAGCTAAAGATGTGTTGCTGTTCGGTTTGAAAAATGTTTACTATAACAAAAAATATATCACTTTAGAAGAAATAAAACACATAATACAGCTCTCTGGTTAACAGCCAATGATCCAGGGTGTTTTCCTCCGATTGATTGCATGCCAAATATAGCTAGACACTGTCAAACAGATGTTAATAGATGACAGTGACTGTAAGAAAATCATGGCCTGCCTATATTCTCTAAGCTTAGCCTCCCTCAAGAGAGGGATTAAATAACATTTCCTTAGATTAATGCAATACTTACAAATAGCAAAAAATACAAAGTGGACTGCACAGAGAGGCCATCGATATAAAACTGGAAAAGCGACCATAAAATTAAGTGTGCTTAATCTCAATCTATTAAGTAAAGTCCTATGACAGTTGTTGGCAACCACGATAAAATACAATTCCATGCCCGCACTGCATTGCAAGAGGCTGTACTGTAGTACCGTGCCTCTAGTACACTCTTTGCAGTCCCTGCTGTGTCCACTCCAAATCCAGTAGTGATCTTTTAGTGGGTGTTTAAATAAGGCTGAGAGGGCGTCTAGGTTGGAGTAGGCAAATCTAATCTGCCATTGACAGATTTTATATAAGCCAGCTAGGGGACTTTCATTGCCTTGTCCAAATTTAAGCAATCCAATACGTTTGAAACAACAGTAAGAGCTGGTGAAGTCTGATATAGTCACAAATGTAGGCTTGCCCAAGTTCTGCATGGCAAATATGGGTTGCAGTGCTTTGAGGCACACCCTAGAATCCCCTCAGCCACCCCTTTTTCAACTGCCTGTAAAGTAGGGTGTGTCTTAATTTCCTCGGCCCAGAACTGCACGTTGTAATGGATGGACATTTGGCTTTACAGACTTGTAACATTTCTCTAATAGGCTTAGGGGGTCTTTATGAACACAGCGGGAATCCCCGCCGTGTTCATGCTGGTGTGTTACAGTGTATTTGTTCATTAACAGGTATAACTTGAGGCTCTGCATGATAGTCCTTTGTCCTGTACAAAAACCAAACTGCAAATCAGAGATATTTTCCTAGGCATACGTTTCCAACTGTTCCAATAAAATAAATTCCATGATTTTTGCAGTTAAGTTAATCAATGAGATAGGGTGACAGAATTTGGATTCACTTCTATCTCCCTTTCTAAATATGGGTACTATTGTAGAATGAGTCCAAGACTTAGGGGGACCAGTCCTACAAAACACATTCAAGATGTTTGTTAGATGGCGTGCCCGTAATTTAATACTAAAAACATGCAAAAGGAACAGTTGATGGACGGAATGTAGACCAAATCAAACATTCACCCCCTGTCATAAATCCAGGTTTATTTCATCAGTTTTTTTGCTCACCATGCAATTCCAGTTTGGATCCACTCATATGCAAATCAGTATCCTGGGAACGGTTTTGGGGTATCACCCATCTTCAGCCAGGCTAGTTTGAATCCGGTGGCATAGTGAGCACGGGACCCACGTCTGGGCATTCCCTTCCCACTTGAGGCAACAAATGCAAAAAGGACACTTGATGGACAGAATGTAGACCAAATCAAACATTAATCCCCAGTCACAAATCTGTGTTTCATCCATCAGTTTTTTGCTCACCATACCATTCCAGTTTGAACCCAGCCATATGCAAATCAGTCTTGACCCTGTTCCCCATGGGAACAGTCCAGCTCAAACTGCCAGGCCAGTGCCTCCCTGGAGCAGAAACAAGCATCCTGGGACTGGTTTCAGGGCATCACGTCTGTTCAGCCAGGCTAGCTTCAAGCTGGTGGCATAGTGAGCACGGGACCCACGTCTGGGCATACCCTTCCCACGTGGGGCAACAAATGCAAAAAGAACAGTTGAAGGACGGAATGTAGACCAAATCAATCATTCACCATTAGTCACAGATCTTGATTTATTCCATCAGTTTTTTTGCTCTCCATGCCACTCCACTTTGGGAACCCAGTCATATGCAAATCAGTCTTGATCCTGTTCCCCACAGGAACAGTCCAGCCCAAACTGCCAGGCCAGGTCCTCCCTAGACCAAAAACAAGTATCCGGGGACGGGTTTCGGGGTATCACCCATCTTCTGCCAGGCTAGCTTGAATCTGGTGGCATAGTGAGCACGGGACCCAAGTCTTGGCATACTCTTCCCACTTGGGGTGACAAATGCAAAAAGAACAGTTGGGGGAAGGAATGTAGACCAAATCAAACATTCACCCCCAGTTACAGATCTGGGTTTAATCCATCAGTTTTTTTTACTCACCATGCCATTCCAGTTTGGACCCAACAATATGCAAATAAGTCTTGACCCTGTTCCCCATGGGAACAATCCAGCCTGAACTGCCAGGCCAGGGCCTCCCTCGACCAGAAGCTAGTATCCTGGGAACGGTTTTGGGGTATCACCCTTCTTCAGCCAGGCTAGTTTGAATCTGTTGGCATAGTGAGCACGGGACCCTCGTCTGGGCATTCGCTTCCCACTTGAGGCAACAAATGCAAAAAGAACAATTGATGGACGGATTGTAGACCAATTCAAACATTCACCCCCAGTTATAGATCTGGGTTTAATCCATCAGTTTCTTTTGCTCACCATGCCATTCCAGTTTAGAACCAACCATATGCAAATCAGTTTTTACTCTTTTCCCCATGGGAACAGTCTAGCCCGAACTGCCAGGCCAGGTCATTCTTGGACCAGAAACAAGCATCCTGGGACCAGTTTTGGGGTATCACCCCTCTTCCCCAGGCTAGCTTGCATGTGGTGGCACAGTGAGCACAGGACCCACGTCTAGGCATACCCTTGTCACTTGGGGTGACAAATGCAAAAAGGACACATGATGAACAGAATGTAGACCAAATCAAACATTAGTCCCCAGTCACAAATCTGGGTTTCATCCATCAGTTTTTTGCTCACCATGCCATTCCACTTTGAACCCAGCCATATGCAAATCAGTCTTTACCCTGTTTCCCATGGGAACAGTCCAGCCCGAACTGTGAGGCCAGGTCCTTCCTGGACCAGTAAGAAGCATCCTGGGACCGGTTTCGGGGTATCACCCCTCTCATCCAGGCTAACTGGAATCTGTTGGCACACTGAGCACTGGACCCACGTCTGGGCATACCCTTCCCACTTGCGGCAACAAACGCAAAAAGAACAGTTGATGGACGGAATGTAGACCAAATCAAACATTCACCCCCAGTCACAAATCTGGGTTTAATCCATCAGCTGTTTTGCTCACCATGACATTACAGTTTGGACCCAGCCATATGCAAATCATTCTTGACCCTGTTCCCCATGAGAACAGCCCAGCCCGTACTGCCAGGCCAGGTCTTCCCCGGACCAGAAACAAGCATCATGGGACCAGTTTCAGGGTATCACCCCTCTTCAGCCTGGCTAGGTTGCATCTGATGGCACAGTGAGCAGGGTACCCATTTCTGGGCATACCCTTCCCACTTGGTGTGACAAATACAAAAAGAACAGTTGATGGAAGGAATGTAGAACAAATCAAACATTCACCACCAGTCACAGATCTAGGGTTAATCCATCAGTTTTTTTGCTCACCATGCCATTCCAGTTTGGACCCAACAATATGCAAATCAGTCTTGAGCCTGTTTCCCATGGGAACAATCCAGCCCAAACTGCCAGGCCAGGGCCTCCGTGGACCAGAAACTGGTATCCTAGGAACGGTTTTGGGGTATCACCTTTCTTCAGCCAGGCTAGTTTGAACCTGGTGGCATAGTGAGCACAGGACCCACGTCTGGGCATTCCCTTCCCACTTGAGGCAACAAATGCAAAAAGAACAGTTGATGGACGGAATGTAGACCAATTCAAACATTCACCCCCAGTCATAGATCTGGGTTTAATCCATCAGTTTTTTTTGCTCACCATGCCGCTAACGCTCGGCCTAAAAACATTACTAAATTAAAAAGAATTTAAAAAAACCCATAGAAGAGCATTACACACATGCATGTTAGACATATAAAAGACTAGCGCACACCTGGTGGTTTGACAAGATAAGGAAGCAGGGCTAATTAAACTCCCCTTTGAATAGTTGGAAATATCTAGAAAATCATAGAGACCATAAAGTTTGTATCACAGGTATTTAAAACACTGCCTAAGGAACAAGCTTACAATTTCAATTTAAGAAAGATGTTCAATCCGCTCATAGAGTATCATAAGGATAAATAACACATGCACTTCTAAGTTACACATATCAGTCATACTATACTCTAGTTAGTCAGTTACGAAGATCCAAGAGATTCTAGTATTGTCTCTTGATTATGTGACAAGTTCATACCTGGTTTCTATCTTTGTTTTAGTAGCTAAGAGCCATCTCCTGTTACTAATGTTAATGTGAACAAGAGGCTTGTCGGATTTGTGAATAATATGTTTGTCTCTAGATTACATGTGCCAAAAACACTATGGCACTCATTATGACATTGGCAGTGACTGTTAAAGTGGCGGTAATACCACCAACAGGCTGGCGGTAACTACTGCCAAATTATGACCATGGCGGTGATACCTCCCTTAGACAGCCAATGCACCACACCAACTGCCAGGGTGTTAACACCACTGACCACGGCGGAAGACAAGGTACCGCCCACCATATTATGACATAGCAAACCGCCACGATTTCCAGGGTGCTACCAATGCCATCAAAAGCCTGGCAGAAACACTGCATAGAAAACAAAAGACTCACCATCGGAGACACAAAGGAGACCGCCACCACCATGGAACTGGAACTTCAAGTCTTCCCGATGCTTTTCTACACCATGGTCCTCCTGGAACACCAACGCCGATGAAGGCGACGATGGTGAGTACAGCTGCCTAGCACACAAGGGATGGAG
Organism: Pleurodeles waltl; assembly: GCF_031143425.1. Classification (NCBI taxonomy): domain Eukaryota; kingdom Metazoa; phylum Chordata; class Amphibia; order Caudata; family Salamandridae; genus Pleurodeles; species Pleurodeles waltl. The sequence continues at coordinate 406,760,781 of NC_090440.1, forward strand.
GGAGGAAAAGGAGAGTGACACACACACGCACAACACACACCATTCACACACACACCATACACACAACCAGCTGCAGAGTAAAACCAATGTCACAGGACCAAATGCTAATGAAAACAAGGATTACATTGAGGTTTAAGTGACACTGTCATTTGATGCCAACAGCCACCGTTTTGTCCATGCGAAAACAAAGGCAGGCGTCGATGACCAGAAAAGGCCAATGGCCAGTCCAAAGTACAGAAGGACCACATGGCCTCAGGGCACAGTCCACGGCCCAACTTGACCCCTGACATTATCCAGACTCCACTGTGCAGGGACATCATGTTGGAGATGGGCAGGCACATCAGGGGGAAGAGGGTGGGGGTGCGGGGCACCTCAGCTGAGGTGGGTAACATGCCCACTGGTTCTGGAGGGGGCTCCTTGACCAATTGTCCCTGGTGGGGAGTGTAAGGCCATAGTCTCTGAAGTGGGGGAAAACCCCACTGATTCTGGAGGGGGCTCCTTGCCCAATTGTCTCTGGTGGGGAGTGTAAGGCCACAGTCTCTAAAGTGGGGAATATGCCCACTGGTTCTGGAGGATGCTGCTTGCTCAATTGTCCCTGGTGGGTGGCCTACATGCCCTCTGCTGGAGGTGAGGGCTGCTGTGCCTCTGTTGGAGGTGAGGACTCCTTGCCCATTGCTGGTGGAGGTGTTTCCCTGGATGCCTCTGCTGGAGGTAGGGGCTCCTTGCCCACTGCTGGTGGAGGTGTTACCCTGGCTGCCTCTGCTGGAGGAGGGGGCTCCTTACCTACTGCTGGTGGAGGTGTTACCCTGGCTGCCTCTGCTGGAGGTGGGGGCTCCTTGCCCACTGCTAGCGGAGGTGTTACCCTGGAGGTGGGGAGTCCTTGCCCACTGCTGGTGGAGGTGGCCTCTCTTTGGTGGTGGAGAGGGAACCATCCCTTTCTTGCCTCCAGGACTACAAGGTGCCTCAACTGTCCCCGTCTCATGTCTCTTGGTATTCACTACCCTGGTCCTCCCTTTCTGAGGCAGAGGTGTGCTCACATTAGGAGTGGCAGCCATCACACTCTGGGGCCCCTTTGTGCCAGCAGCTGTTGATTTGATGGCAGCAGTGGCAGACTGTTTGGCTGAGGTGCTGTGCTGGGTCGTTGGGACCCTGCTCTTACGGGCAAGACTGTGGGGAGAGTGAAGAGGGCAAGATGGGCAAGGAAAAGCTTATTAGGAACGTTGCGGTGGGATGTGGGAGGAGGGATGGGAGTGGAGGTTGACGGAGCGGTTGTCGGAGGTGTATATCTGCTGGACTTGGGTGCAGGTGCATGGACAGTGTGCATGTGTGAGGTGGATGGCTGTTGGGAGTCTGTGTGCGTGCGTTTGTGTCTCTTAGGAGAGGGGAAGACAGGGTGGGAGAGAACAAAGGAGACGCGTGAGTGGATGGATGTTGTGGAGGTGTCTGCAAGTGAGGTGTGTCTGCTGCTTGATGTGGTGATAGTGGTGGTGGCTGTTGATGCAGTGCATGCAGGTGTGAGTGCAGATGTGACTGTGAGGGAGGAGGAGGGGAGACAGTGGAGGTAGTGGATGTTGCTGTGTGTGCAACTGTCTGTTGTTTGTGTGAGTGCTTGTGGCCTGAAGTGTGCTGCTGTGTTTGACTGTGCTACTCTTGTCTTATGTTTTGTGTTCATGCTTGCCTGTATGTGTGGATGGGATGGGTTGGGGTTGAGGAGACTGGGACTGGGAAGTGGTAGTTGGAGGGGGGACAGTAGGAACAGGGACACTGACTGCCAGAGCCTGAAATGATCTCTGTAGGGCCACCAACCCACCGCGGATGCCCTCTAGGTATGTACTGCATTGCTGCGTCTGGGATGTCAGCCCCTGGATGGCATTCAATATGGTTGACTGCCCTCCAGAGATTGATCTCAGGAAGTCAACAGCCTCCTCACTGAGGGCAGCAGGGCTGACTGGGGCAGGGCCTGAGGTGCCTGGGGCGAAGGAGATGCCCACCCTTCTGGGTGAGCAGGCACGGGCAACTCAGTGGGGAGCTACTGGGAGGGCAGAACTGGTACAGGGGTGCCGGCTGTACCTGTAGCTGGGGTGGTTCCAGAAGTGTCCGCCACCAACAAGGAGCTCCCATCGAAGGAGGAATCAGAGTCAGTGTTGTCACTTCCTGTCTCTGCTGTGGTGCTCCCCTCCATCCCACTGGTCCCCTCGGCGTTGGTGGGCTCTGCCTCCTGGGACCTGGGGGATGCAACTCCCTCAATCACCAGTGCTCCTGCTCCTTCACCAGATGATGCTAATGCACACATGGACAGGATGACAGAAGAAAATAGGGGGAGGAGAGAAAGGGAGCACTGGGTCAATTACAGCACCAACACCACAGATGACATAAACATTACCATCACACACAGGGGTCAGGATTGAGCACTATGCATCGCACTGGCGTTTCATTGGCTAGGTACCAGAGCAAGATGAGAGACAACCACCACCAATTGCACCCCTCCTGGACCCACTGAGCCCTGTCTGACCTGGAATGCCACATAGCTAGATTACAAGATTTTGCTATACACCCATTTACCTTGAGCTGGCTCACGCAGCAATGTCTGAGCAGGCATTAGGGGTACACACTAACTGAAACCCACCAGGATCCCATGCCAGCCAACAAAAATAGATGTCACGCTCACTGTACTCACCCCTTGTGGCTGCTGTGCTGCCCTCAAGCACCCATCTAGCTCTCGGTAGGCCAATGCCAGTATGCGGGCCATCAGGGGGGTCAGGTTCCGACAGACACCCTGCCCTCCTTGCGAGGCCATCCCCAGCTGGGCCTTCGCGGTCTTCAGGGGCCAGCATCTCAGGTCCTCCCACCTTTTCCTGCAGTGGGTGCTCCGTCTGCTATGGACCCCCAGGGTCCACTCCTCCTTGGCGATGGCACGCCACAAGCCCTTCTTCTGATGGGCGCTGACCTGCAGAGATAATGCAGACAGGAGGACACCATTACCATACAATCCTGCCTGTCACACATACGGCCCACAAATTACATTTCCATCTTCATTGGCACACACATAACCTGGAGCTCTGCATGTACACTACCACCAGACATACCCCACACCTTGTCGCATGCATCGTCCCCATGGTGTACTCACCTGTTGGTCTGGAGGCCCATACATCTGTCCATACAGGGGTAAGGGCCCCATCCACCAGGCGCTCTAACTCCTCCGAAGTGAAGGCAGGGGCCCTTTGTAACACGGGCCATGACAGGATCCAGACACAGGTCACAACAGCACACGCAATGTAGGTGTTGTCCTGTGGAAAGTCATGAATCAAGTGAGGTTATAGATAGAGAATGGCGGTCATGTCCGTGGCGGTGTACACCGTCACCGCTGCCTTTGATCCTCATTGGATGCTGTACTCCATAGACCCCCATGTTAGCCAATGAGGAATAGCACGGTGGTGCAAGACTGCCTTCTGCCATGACAAGCAAAGCCGGCGGAGTTACATTTATTTATTTATTTTATATAGCGCACAGCTACCAGGAGGTTTCCCGGCGCTTACATCACTTCCATCTGTCCATACATACAGGACAGGCGGTCGCCATTTCATGGTGTTGGACAACAATCAGAAATTGGAAACTGCGTCATTGCTGTGAATTGTACATATATTGCCATTCACATTGACCAATTACATACATGCTCAGTTGCACTGGGGTGGTGGTTCCATTGTTCAGTTTGTGACACCCTTCTCACTCTTGTGTCCCTTAGATACCTACCACTGCGGAGGAATAGGAGGAGGAGGAAAGCCCCCATGTACAGACCCCTTGTGGACTTGGCTACACTGGAGGGGAGGCATATAATACTGACCTATAGACTGGAAAGGGTCACAATAACAGAGCTGTGTACACAATTGGAGCCTGATCTGATATCAGCTATGCCTCATCCCACAGAGATCCCCCCTCTTGTGCAAGTTCTATCAGTGCTCCATTTCCTGACAACTGGTTCTTTCCAAGTGACAGTGGGCTTGGCAGCAGGAATGTCACAGCCAATGTTCTCAATAGTGCTGGCAAGGGTTTTGTCTGCCTTGCACAAACACGTGTAGCTACATCGCTTTCCCCCAAGTGGAAGATTTGGCCACTGTGAAGGCTGGATTCTATGCAATGGGACATATTCCTAATATTAATTTGGCGATTGACGGAACACATATTGCATTTGTTCCCCCCCCCCCGCCACAGTGAACAGGTGTTCAGGAATCGGCAGAGTTTCCACTTACTCAATGTGCAAATGGTGTGCCTGGCAGACCAGTACATCTCCCAGGTCACTGCCAAGTATCCGGGGTCGGTGCATGATGCCTTCGTCCTGAGGAATAGCAGCATCCCAAATGTGATGGCACAATTACAGAGGCACAGGGTGTGGCTAATAGGTGAGCCTGAGTCCCCACCCATGATATGTCAGTCTATGCCTTCTGGAGTCATCCCCCAGTTCAAAGTGGACAAGGTGAGACAGTGGAACACAAGGGGGGCATTCAGGAGGGTCTCATTTCCTGGCGGTGGTCTTGGTCTTGGCAAGTGTCTGTGGCATCTGTCTGGGTCGCAGGGAACGTTTGCGGGGTGGTTCACCTCCTGCAGGGAGAGGGGTGCTGATGGCCTTTGGGTCCTCTGGCACGGCCTTCTGTCCACTAGCTGCAGCAGATGTGGTGGGCTGTTCAGTTGACTGGCTAGTGGAAGGGGCCCACTGGGGTGCTGTACATTCCCTCATGATGTTGGCCATATCAGCCAGCGCCCCTGCTATGGAGACCATGGTGGTATTGAGGGCCTGCAAATCTTACCTGATCTCCTGATGGTGTACCTCCTGCAGCCGCTTGTTCTCCTGCATGTTGTTAAGAATATGGTCCATCTTGTCCGGGGATCGTTGGTAAGCCCACAGGACATTAGTGAGTGCCTCCTGGAGAGTCGGTTCCCTGGGTTTGTCCTCCCCCTGGTGCACAGCTGTCCTCCGAGTGTCCCTGTCACCCTGTGCCTGTGTCCCCTGACCAGTGTGCCCACTGCCACTGACCCCAGAACCCTGATTGTCTTGGCTGTGAGGTGTGGACTGGGGTCCCTGTACAGGTGGGCACACTACTGATTGATGTGTCCTGGGGACAGAGGTGTGGGGACGTTGGGTGGGTGCTGTGGTGCTGGATACTGAGGTGGGAGGCTCTGTGGTGGACTGGGAGTGGGCTGGGGTGGCCGACTGACCAGTGGTCCCTGATGGGCCAGGTAGTTCATCCAGATCCTGAAAGTCCAGAGTTACTGTTGTCACTGAGGGCATCTTCTGTTGGGGGCCTGGATAGTGGTGGCACCTCCTCACCGCTGGGATTGGGTGTGGCACCTGTGGGGATGTAAGTGATGTATTATGCTTCATGTCTGTGATGTATTGCACATCCCTAGTTTCCCCTATATCGTTGCTGTTGCCCTGCCACCTTTGTTTGTGTATGGTGATGTATTGTGGGATTGTTAGTTCTCAATGCTGTGCATGCTTTGGTGATGGGTGTACATGCAGGGCTGGGACGGCTGTACATGCATTGGTATGGCATGCAGGGCTTGGCATTGGGGTTAGTCATGTGTTGTGCACTGTGTGGGATGGAGTGGAGTGATGGGAGTCAGGGAGAGGGGGTGAGATGGCATGCAGGTCTGGGGGTGATGAGTAGTAAATATTGACTCACCAGTGTCCAGCCCTCTTGCTACACCAGTAAGTCCCTCAGGATAGAGGATTGCCAAGACTTGCTCCTCCGATGCTGTGAGCTATGGGGGAGGAGGTAGGGGTCCACCGCCTTCCCCCGTAGGTTGTTCCACCTCTTCCTGTTGTCATCCCTTGTTCTGGGATGTTATCCCACAGCGTTTACCCTGTCCACGATTCTCTGCCATAGCTCCATCTTCCTGGCAATGGAGATTTGCTGTACCTGTGCTACAAACAGCTGTGTCTCTACCCTATTCCTCCACCATGATCCGCAAATCCTCATCTGTGAAACGAGGGGGTGCCTTAGTGGGGACATGGTTGTTGTGTGGTGTGCAGAGGGTATTGAGTAATGTGGTGGGGTGTGGGATGTGGGGTGCGTGACGGATGAATGGGTGGTTGTGGTGTGTGTGTGTAGTTGTCTCTGTGATTTGCGTGGCTAGCTATTGCAGTCCTTTCGGGTTGGCAAAGGGTTGTGGGTAATGTGTGTGTGTTTTATAGTGCTGTGGGTGGGTGGGTGTGGTGTGTGTATCAGTATCAGGTGTGTGATTTTCGTTTTGGCCAATGTTGTGTTGTTTTGTATTTGGGTGGCCATTTTGGCTGTGCCGGTGTGTACCACCAGTGGTTTACTGCCGTTGAATGTCCGCGTGGTGATTCGTTGGTCATAATGTGGTAGCCGTTTGTTTTGCTGTAACGGTATGGGTGTTCTTACCAACACTTTAACACTGACCTTTGGTCTGGGGGATATGTGTTTATGACAGTATTCTGTCAGTTTAGTGTGTATGTGTGTCATATTATGATGAACGGATGTTTGCCTCCGCAACAGTATGTTATATAGGCCCTCATTTTGACCTTGGCGGCCTTTTGACCGCCAGGGTTAATGTGGAGATATCACTGCCAACTGGCTGGCAGTGTATACTGCCACATTATGAGTGGCTAACCCCCACATCTCCACTCATACCACCATGGCGGTATGAACTGCTGGGCCAGAGATGCCCATCTCCGACCCACCGGTCCACAGAACACCGCCAGCGGCATTAGGAGCCGGGCTTCGACCATGGTTTCCACAGCAGTAGCACTGCCATGAAAACCATGGCGGTAGGGTTACCGGTGACAAGGAACCCCTTCCCTGTCATCAGTAGACGGCTCCCACACACCCCCAGCAATCACTTGACCCCCTCTCACCCCTACAGTCACAGCTCCCCCACACCCCTAGCAATCACCTGGTCCCCCACCCACCTACAGACATAGCACCCCGCACTCCCCTACCCGCATACATCCACATGCACCACACATACACCCATTCACCACCACTTCCAGACACGCATCCACTCACACACATCCATACGCGCATCCACTCACACATACTCACAAACATTCAGGCACGCATCCACACTAACTTACTCACGTGCATACTCACACGCATACACACTGACATGCAGACACGCACTCCCTGCATCATTCATAGACGCATACAAACACGCATACACCACAGCACTCACAGATGCACACACATTCATACACACAGGCAGACACCACACACAACACCCCCTCCCCTGTCGGATGCCCGACTTACCCTGTCCGGCGAGGAGGTCGTCCTGCAGGGAACGGGAAGGGGCGTTGCTACTGCCGGCAGCGCCCCACCAGCAGGACACTGCCAGCCCGTATTAATGGTCATAATACGACTGACGGCATCCTTCTGGCAGGCGGTGCAGGTGGTAGCACTGCCCAGGCGCCTCCAACCGCCAGCATGGATACTGCCGGATTTCCACCCACAGTATGGCGGAAATCCGGCGGTACCCATATTATGGCGGGAGTAAGACAGCCAGCATTGGGGGTCTTCTGGCACACATGGCTTTGCGGTCTTATGAAAAGACCCCCTAAGTCATAATGAGGGCCATAGTGTTTTTGGCACATGTGATCTAGAGACGAACGTATTACTCAGACATGTCTCTTGTTCATATTGACATTGGTAGCAGGAGATAACTCTTAGCCACTAAATCAAAGACAGAAACCAGGTATGAACTTGTCACATAATCGAGTGACAATCCTAGAAACTCTTGGATCTTGGTAACCGACTAACTAGAGTATAGTACAACTGATATGTGTAACTTAGAAGTGGATGTATTATTCATTCTTATGATACTCTATGAGCGGATTGAAGATCTTATACACATTTACTAAATTGAAATTGTAAGCTTGTTTCTTAGGTGGTGTTTTAGGTACCTGTGATACAAACATTGTGGTCTCTATGATTTTCTAGATATTTCCAACTATTCAAAGGGGAGCTTAATTAGCCCTGCTTCCTTACCTTGTCGAACCATTAGGTGTGAGCTAGTCTTTGATATGACTAAGACTCATGTATGTAATGCTCTTTTATGGTTTCTTTTTATATTTTATATTTATTAATGTTTTTCTCTTTTTCATTTTGTATCTTTTTTTACGTTTTTGGGGCTCTTCACTATATATTTTTTTTAGGCATGAGGCCTGCATGTGGTGGTTAATGGTCGTTTCTCCTTCATTTTCTTTTTCACCAAACACTTTTTGGCATTTTTAACATCTTCTTTATATGTACTTATTAAGTATCCAGGTCTAATCTAAAGTCTGCCAGCTTGTCTGGCTTTACCTAATTTATGTGTCTATCAGTCATGCTGGGAACAATTAAAAGTGTTTGTATTATTTTCATTTAGAGTTTTCTGAAGGTCCACTGCTTTATTTTGCAGTACTGCCCTGATGAAGGTGGCTGTTGAATAAGGTTCTTGGTCCACCAAAACGGAGTCAGAAACAATTTGTGGTAAAAGATTACTGACAGGCAAGGCATTTCCAGCAGTAAAGGACTATCATTGTGGCACAGAATCATAAAGCAACAGTTTGTGGTAAAGGATTGTAAACAGGCACGAAACTGCCAGCAGCAAAGGATTGTCATTTTGGCACAGAAGTAGAGGACTGCCATTAGGCATGGGACGATTTAATGTGGATTTTACAGTATAGATAAAGAAGAGCTTTATTAGACATCAAGACCTATAAAAACGTTTCTGCCCGAAAAAAGTATTTTTAAAATGAATTTTTCAGTGATTGTCATAATGAAGTTGATGTGATGTTGGTAATCTATATTCAGTTCTTTAGCATGCATCCAATGTTTTCTTAACAGTTATTGTGGACATGTTTATTGTTATTTTCTATTTATGTATTGTTTATATTGAGATGTGTATTCTGTCCACTGTCTTGTTTGAATGATAGAGTGAGTGACTGTTTGTCTTAGGAGAGAGTATTTAAATAAGAATATTGTTTTTGAATTTTTGTACAGTAAATTTATATATCTTAATTTAATATTTAAGCATTCTAAGAGTCTTATATAGTTCCCAGAAAATATCATATGATCCCACATGAAGTTAGATAAGAGATATACATACTTTCATTTAGGGAAGTTGGAGAGATGCACTAGTTACTCAAGATTGATTTTCCCTGGTTGTTCTCACTGCATCTGCTCTGGGGCCCTTTAAGTACTCTCTTAATTCCCTAGGGGTCTGTGAAACCACAAGCAATGGAACCAGACCTCTCACAGTGTTGGGTATTGAAATCACAAGTCCACAGTAGTGAAGTGGGCCCTCCAAATTTTGAAACAGCCTCCTTAATTTCCCCACTCAAAGTGCTAACAATATTGAAGCTACTGGAGTCAAAGCAATTATTAAGAAGTTAATGAATAAGAGCTTCTTAGATCTTAGCTCTAGTCAAAGGAGTTGAAAGTCAGAGGAGGCTAGTTTTGAGAAGAAACCTCTATCTGGGAATGCAATATAAACAAAAATGATAGCAAGAGAGGCCCTCCGCAACCCTAGGGGTACACACAATGTTCTCCCCATTTAGTTAGAGGGCTTACACCACAGCAGCAAATTTATCATGGAGTGGTATTGGGTAAGCTGGCAAAAGAAGCAGGTTGTTTCCTATTCAAGCCACTCTCCGAACCATTTTAATATATTTATGTAGTGTAGAACTGTCCCGTAGTTGTTTGTTGAACCAATAAGGAACCTTATTGACTAGCTGGACATGTCTTTCCATTTGGTTCTTTCTAAGTGGTGGTACACCCTTCAAAACTATAGTGTAGGGCTTAGCTTCAGAGAAGAGTTATAGCACACAATTATTTCCAGTGCTTGATGTGCGGTGCTTGATGTGCAATTCCTTGAGGAATCAGAAGTAGGGATGATGGATGAGAAATATGGATGAAAAGTAAGAATGGTGGATGAGAAGTAGGGATGATGGATGAGAATTAGGAATGATGGATGAGAATTAGGAATGATGGATGAGAAGTAGGGATGAGGCGTAGGGATGAGGAGTGGTGAACAAGGATCTCCTAAAATGGATGATGTACCCCGTAATCCCTCATTTCTTAAAGGATGCTGCAGGTCCACATTGTAATTAGGCAGATTCCCCAGTACCCCTCATGCTGGTAGCAGTAGCTGTAGGGAAATACTATCCCCTTTTCTTGAACATTTTTTGGGCCATTCGTAACAAGGGGCATTGTATTTTCATTAGAATTACTGGCCAGTTAGAATTGCGGACACCTATCTGTGCCAATGGCTACCAATTAGAAGTACTAAGCACATTTATATGTCTTTGTTATTTCATCTTATTTTTCTCCTACAGCACTTTTAGTGCCAAGCCACTAAGAGTCCACTCAGTGCAACTGGTTTTGAAAGTTTCAAATACCTCAGCCCTCAGGCAATACTTCATTCACGGATTTAAGAACCTCCCAATGCTAAATGTTGAAGTGCATGTAGAGTCGGGTGTGTGCATAGCAATAGACAGGTTGGTAGACTGAGGACTAAGCCCCCTATATATTACACCATTTCTCAGATCTCTTTACTGATAAGTGTAAATGCTGTTGCCCCAGCAACACACAAGACAGTTGTTATATGTTATTTTTGAACTAATTCCCTCTTTCTGTATTGCTAGGAGAAAAGATTAAAAGATTAACACCTCATGTTCACTAAATCCAGCATTCAAGAGGTGTCCACACTTGGCTTTTATGCCTCAAGACCTAGGACTTTAAAGCTGCAGAGTTGTAGGATGTACATTACGCACTCAGCATATTCTGCATCCATAAACTAAGGTACAATGTGGCCCACAACCATGCAATTATAAACAAATCCTCTTGGAATGAGAATGATAATGGGTATCCACTTTTTTGTGTCTAATTCAACACGGTATTCCGCTTTTTGTTCTCATTTACTACCTGCTCTGCTCAGATAGGAACAGTGAGCGGGTACCAGTTCGGGCTGGGGAGGGCATCAGAAGGCAGGAATGGTTTGAGTTTGCAGTTGGAAGCATTCATTTCTTCCACACAGGCAGGAGCCAGGCTTGAAGGTTCAGTAACACTTGGCAATTTATAATTGAGCATAGTGGTTCCTCACTTGTTCCACCCAACTTGCGAACATGACTCGCACTGGCCTCAAAGGCAATCTCTCTGGTGCAGCCAAGAAATGCTCTCCGTAATCTCTGAGGAGTGGAATAGCTGTACTTAGCCAACATCCCTAGAGGTACTTAGGAAACACACCACTGCTACTAGGAACTAAGGATAGGAGCCATCTCCTTGCATATCCCAGTATATCCCACCTAACCTTAAATGTCTCCTTTCAGATTACTCCATATATCTTCTACTTCTTAATCCCCTCCTCTGTCTGTGGCACCATCTAGAATATTGAACCTTTGAGTCTGAGAACCACTGCAAACCTAAATTATGTGATACAAACCAGACAATGGCTCCAGGTAATACCTCCTGCAGCTGAATGGTCAGGTGTACTCACATGCTTCTTGATGGCTTCTGACACTTGTTTCGAGAGCAGGAGGCAACACACCGCCGAGGCCAGGATATGGAAGAGCGTGTACATAAGCCGTGTTCCAGTGGAAACTTTAATGCCGGGGCAGAAAGAGCAGCACAAGGAGCAGGGTGCAGGGCCGCAGCAGCAGTACACCTGGAAAGCCATGGATAACAAGGAAATGCACTAAGAATATCAGGAAACAAACTCATGTAATATGTTTGCATTAAAGGTGATGACAGATCTTTTTAAGGGATTGCAAACAACTGCAATCTGAGAAAAAAACACAAGCCTTAGATTGTATTCTGCTTTCTTACTGGTGCATGTGTGCCGGATTAGCATGAAAAAAGTAACGAGGGGCTAGATGTAGGAAACATTTTTGGTTCACAAACAGCCTGATTTGCAAAATGCCTTTTTCTTATATACAAAGCCCAAATTGCGAATCGGTAACCTGTTACCGAATCACAATTTGGGTATGCAAATCCACATTTGGAAGGGGCATCTTTGGGGTGTCCCTTCCAAATACCAATGTGCACTGGTATGTACGAATGTTTTGCGACCAAAATGCGGTCTCAAAACATTTGCATTTTATCCCTAATACAAAGTCGGTGGTATCTTTGAATAAATATCTTTTACGGGCAGGTAGTCATCCCCCTGACCACTTCCTACTCTTAAGAAAAATAAAAATAAAACTTTTGATTTTCTATTTTTAAACGCATCCCATTTTCTTTTAAGGAAAACGGGCTTCATTAAAAAAAATGATTACTCTATTGAAAAGCAATCACATGGATGGTGTTCTGCTGAGTAGGCCACCATCCATGTGATGGCAGCGAATCCTAGAGCGTTACAATTAGCGACCTATTTCATTAATATTCATGAGGTAGGTCGATTTGCAACCCATTATGGATCACCAATGGGCCACATATCACTACTGTACATTGGTAATAGTGATCACCAAATAGCAATTCACAAAAAATCGCTATTTGGTAATCGCAATTACCAATCTTCGTACATCTAGTCCAACATAACATATCATAGTTCGAGCTGTAGCATTTATTCAATATATACTCCTGTCTGAGCTTTTAGGCCAACTCTGTGATTGAGTGGATTGTGCTGTCTGCGGGTCTGTAAGTGACAGAAATGTAATGTGCACAGTTGTATGTTTAACTGTTGAAGGAGATGTGTTATTTTATGTTATGTTACAATGTGTTTTTATGTTAGTAGAAATCGCATAGCCCAGTTCTACCATTTGCATGATTCTGAAGTGCTGTCACCAATCTCATTTTGGGTGACCATCAAGCTAAGCAACAAAACAGCGTATCAAAAATATAAATGTGTAAAAAAAAAAAACAAGAATAAAAGTATAGTACACTGCCACAAGTGTGTAGCAAAATCTTTTAGCTCTTGAGCGACCTGGCAAGATCTCTAACAGGCCTGCAATAAAATGTGGCCGGACTTGCCACATCTGGTCGTATATATAGTCACTGAGGACAATCCACAGAACAGACAGGAAGGAGGGAAGGAACCTTTCTACTTCTGGCTCTGGTGCTTGACAAATCCACGGTCAGCCTATCGTGCAGGTGTGTGGGCTGACAAACTGTACATCGTGGCCTGTATTTTACTGCAAGGTTTTAAGAGAGAGAGAGAATTGTTACCTTTCATATATTTCCAAAACATTTAACTTTACACCATTTTGGATTTGCTTATAGTTCATGAGAACTATAGGGCTTGAACAGTCTAGTTTCAAAGATGAACGCAATACAATGACGTCAACTGCAAAGTCCCACACCAGACAACTGCTACTGGTTGGCTATGGAGTGCAGGATGGTAAAGTGCAATCACATATTGTCCTTTCAACCTAAGGACAATGGGGTTGCTCCACAAGGCAGGAAATGGGCCTGATATGAGGCTGCCCATCGGCTGAGGGAATGATTGATGGTCTCAAATGTGGCGGAAAGATGAAGGAGGATCAATACCTAGCAAGGATCATAGACAGACAAGCTTCAATGCTGAGCAAGACATAGTCAACAGACTTGCAGCTATTACGTACGTAATTATTCTGGATAGGGGATGCTGAATTTGATCTGTGACTGCATTTTCCTGCATTCGTGCCAAGTATTTGTCTGCTAGATATCAAATAGCAGTTACGCAGGCCCTCAGCATCCTGAGAGACAAAAGACTGGTGTATTTATAATTTAAATTGAACATGGCAAAGTAGAAATGGAGGACATATGACAGAAGCAAGGAAGAACATGGGAGTGCAATCGAGGCATTAGATGTAGTAGGGAAGAAATGGAAAAGATGGACAAGAAGTAACAGAGAGCAGGAGATGTTGGAGCATAAGCATCTTTAATAAAAGTGTGCTACTAAAACAGAAATGAAATAATATGTGTTTAAAATGTGTAATGCTAAAATGTGTGATTTACAATAACGTGCTTGAAAAATATGACCGCTCTGGTGGCAGGCATAAATCTAGTCCGACATAATGATACCTAACTGTCTAATAATGTGTTTTATGATAACTGTTTAATGCTTATTTTAAAAGGCCTCATGTCATGTTTAGTGTAAAAGGCAATGGAAAATTATTAACGCAGAAAGAAATGTTTCTCAAAGCATTCTGTAATTTGTTCTTTGCTCACAGAGGAGGGGTTATGCTCCTATGCTGTAACTTTTATTTGACTTCCCGAGATAACATATACTCGTGAACAACAGCTTCCTGATTTCATTAATAGGTTTAAGTGCAAATGCAACATTTGTATTTTATTGCGGAAACCCAGTGATCCTAAGGAAAGAAGATGAACCAATAGAAACACAAAAAATAAAGAAGGATAATTTTGGATCGTGGAGAAACTACGATTGGTTCTAATCTAAACCACCCCATTGACTGACCAATAAAATTACGTCTAGTTTCATTTCTAGTAGTTTAATATAACAGAATTAGGTGATGTAAGAGGCAGTCTTTAGGCAGTCGTTTGCGTTCTTTCCCATTCCTGGTGGTGTTCAGCTGTGCTTCTAGCTTATTGCCATTGATAGTTCAAATGCATGAAGGTCAGATAATACTCAACTGTTTCCCCTATCCAGAAAGGAGATCAGAAGATGCTCTGCCAATGATGACTTTGCTGCTTGCTGTTCCAATCCATTAGGGAGAGGTATAAAAAGATCATTTGTCCTTTACAGGTTTTCTAATGTTTCTTTCCTTTAGAAACCCAACCGTTATTTTGATTAGCAGCATAGCTAGATGTTTTTCTAAATTAATGTTTTTGTCTGTTTTTCTATTTTTGCATGTACTTTCCAATATGCCTGTCTAATTGAGGTTAGTAAGGATGTTACTTCTAAATTGATAACTAAATTAGTTGCTTGTTATTTATCTGTGTTAAACTAAATGTGTCTGATTATGCCAATGCTTATTCGTTAACTGGTTATCCTTTATTTGATCTTAGAGCTTGGTATGATTTTCAATTAACTTAGCATTGTAATCTAAGGATCAATAAATTGTTAAATTTTACAAAATTGGTTTGGTGATTCATGGCCACATGGGTCATAGTGTATATAAATTATTGACTTCAATGCTGAAATGTGTTGTCTATTGATTTTATTTTATTGTTGTAACCATCTCACTCCTAACTGTGTCCTAAGATCCCTGTCAAACTCCAAGGGTAATTGATGGTTACTCTCAGTCTGATTGGTGGGTCAGAACAGGGATCCAAGATGGGTCATAAGTCACGCTGATGGAACCAGATTATCACTGCATCCCCTTTGCCTGCCACATAAATATTTCCTGCAGCCAACCTTCCCAAATATTCTAACATGCCTTCAAAGTATCCTACCAATTTTATTGGTTCATTCCCATAACCCATAGGTCTAATATCTGGTTTAAACAAATGCACCTTATTTTTTATGTCATTCTGAACAACAGCCCTAAAAATGATCGTCAACTTCACACACAATTTTAACTTTCTGCCCTTCTACCATGTCAAAATACTGAGGACCATCCCCCCTGCTTGCTAGTCACTTGTAATATTATTTCTTCACACTCATTAAAGTCTTGCAATATCTCACAGGGGTGTGGAACTTAATAAAATATCTACTTGCCCATGGGACAGGTTGCTTCTTAAATCTACCTGCCCTGTAAAAAATCTACTTGTCCCTTTGGTGCCATGTAGTGCGGCAACACATTAATGCAGCAATCTCATTATGTAAGAGCTCTGATAATAGCCTCTCTGATTATGCCAGGGCTACTACTATAGTAGGGCTTGAATACTTGTAATTTCAATCCCTACTATAGCAATTTCCTTATTTTACCACCTTCTGCATAGCTACATACTGGGCCTGGAGGAAGCAGTAAGCAATAGTTCCGGGGCTGGAATGCCTTTGAGTCTGCAAACCTACTAACTTGCATTTTTTAAGGATTTTTACCAGCTCTTCTCTAATCTTTTCCCATAATGAGAAAAGTTGCAAATGTACTCCTGACAATGGCCGTAGTAGAAGTTCTTCCAGGGTTAGTGAATAAAGTGGGTGGAGTGGGTGGTGAACTTGTAATCGCTCAATAGATTTTCACAAGAGCATGCTAAATTACAGTTCACAAATATTTTCTAGGAGTACAAATTCCTGGTCCCTAATTAGGTCGATGTTAGCATATTTTGTTTTTATTAAACTTCTATTTCTCTCTCTGTCTATCGGCTGGCTTTACTGTGAGTGATCACATCCTGGTCTTCCACAAGGAGCATATTGGCACACAAAGTAGTTTTGTTCAGCTCCAGGAACTACTGTGGCAATCAGTGGAATAACGAAACTAGAGGGGGCCTCCTAGCAAAGAACATGTCCCCTCCCCCTGACTCACTTAGGGCAGGTGCTGTGCTGAGGGGTCCCCCAAGAGAGGGGCTGCAGGGACTTTGTTACGCCACTGGTGGCAATGTGTGCTTTTTGAGACAAAAGCTTTTTTTTCTTTTTGCCAGTGTTTGTTACAATGGTGAGGGCCTGGCAGCTCCCACAACAATAAAGTGTTTCAAAAGCCATGTCGAAAAAAGACACACATTGACGAAACCAAAAGATTCACAAGAAATGTCAGATCGACTGGATTTGCCAGTGCTTGTTTATTTTCATGCTTCCCATAATCTTGTTGAAAATGGTTACACTGATTTTCCATTAGGAATATATTTTGGAAATGCAAGCATGCACCAACACATTTTACTCAATGACGCTTCCAAGAAACAGCAGCTAAAATTTCATAGTAGCGAAATGTTTATTTTCCTACTTGCATTTTTTTCTGAAATTTGTATTTTGAAAGCAAAGCTTCTTCAAACATTTGCATCTAATCACAGAGCATTCTGGGAGCATTATACTTAGCCGCATATTTTTAGGCTTATCAAACGTGTGTAAACTTTTTTTTTTTTTACTGGAACCACTGCCAGTAGTGCAGTGTGACCTTAAAACCTTTATGTACAGCGCTCACCCTAATAATGAAGGCTTTTTATTAATGAACCATAAATCCAAGTTTGAACAGCATTAACATATGGGCACATGTATTACCTCAATTACAGACAGTTCCCTTCCCTGTAAACTGCCAGCCAAAAGGGTTTGTGTTGCAGGGGGTTTGGCCTACTTGTCACAAGGACAAAATAAACATTAAAACTTGCTGCCCTTGGCCCAAAACAATAAGTTTCAGGTATCAAGCAATAGAAATTCCACAACCCAGTCTCATTAGTGTTCCTCTCATTATTCTTACTCCTGCACTTTTTGCTCATGTGTCCCTTGCATGTCACCTTCAATCCTGGACATCTCTTGCCTTTCGCCATGTGTCCAATAGCTCCGCATCTTTAACATTTGCCTTTGCCTAGTTTTGCTTTGACTATTTGCATTATTATTACTTGACTCTCTCACAGCAGTACATGTCTTGTTCACAGCTGACACTGCACTGCTGTTTCCATCTTCAGGCACATTCTTTTTTATGACTTCAACACTTGCCAGGCTATGCTCTAACCTTTTCGCCACATTTATAATTTCTGTAAGTGATGGATCATCACAAGACCACAGTTCTTCCCTAACCTTATCAATATTATATCCAAGCATGAACTGATCCCTCAAGCGTTCATCGACGTAATTTCCAAATTTGCAGGATGAAGCTAACATTTCAGCACCATAAGATATTTTTTCTACTGTCTTCCCCTCAGCTTGCTTTCGTTTCCCAGAATAAAATCATTTAAGAATGGATGACACCATAGGCAAAAAATGTATTATCCAATTTCTTGACACCTTAGGCAAAAAATTACTATCTCATTTCCTCAGGCATACTTCAAACTCGTTCAACCCATCACTCTCTTCATTTGTCAATTTCGGAAGATGGCCATATATTTCCTAGCCCTCTGGACCTAAACAGTGCAACAACAATAACATTTTTCTCGATGCACTCAAGTTAGTTCCACACACCCTAACATAACTTGAAAAAACATTTTCCCATTTCTCCCACTTGAATAATGGTTCACTCGGAGAGGACAAAAAAATGGAAGAGGAGAAACATTTTGCATTTCAATAAGTCAACATGCAACAGATAGAATAACACAATATGAAGACTAGACCTCACTTGTAATAAACAAGTGCTACATAATCTACTACAGTTATGTTCAAGCAGCACAAATTATGTGTTACAATTCAAAGCAACAACCATTACATTCAAATGTACCTCACAGTTCAAGATCATAAATCCCTTTGCACAGAAATTCCAGGTGTGCGAATCACCGCTGTGAAATCTGACTCCCCTGTATGTGCCAATAAGGTGTGTGATTCACCACTGTCCCACCAAAATGGACCCTCTGATCCACATAGAATAGAGCATGTACTTGTAGGCGGAGCGAAGCATGGTCACTGATGTGCTTAGACTGGAGTGCTTAACGGTAGGCAAGGAGAAAAACACCCACAGAGTATTAACACTGCACTGCAGCTGCAAGGCTATACACCAAATATGGTGGCTTTACATAGCATCAGTTACACAAAGCATTATATGGCATGTGTAACGTGACTGGCAACACAACCAAACAGAACTCCTTGATGTACGTGAAGTATAAACGTCACAGAGAGGTTCAAGGGTCACAGACAACATGTCACAAGCAATGTCTCCTGCTCGTCTCACACCCCGCTCTTCTCACGCAGACCTATTTACTTGTGCTCCGATCAACGGCAACTAATTTGGAAAGAGGCCCCAAAATCTACTGAATCCACAGCCAAGTACAAAATCCTCCTCTGTTAAAGATTGGATGACCAGTCCTTGCTTAAGGGTCACCCCAGTTTATATCCACCAACATGAGACTCCAATAAAACCTGGTGGATTGATGAAATTCCCCTGTGTTAGAGCCATACACGAGTAAAATCCAGATTTTATTTTTTACCAAAATAAGGTAATTTAGTAAAGAGAAAGAAAACAAGACATTGGTTGATATAGGTTGTTTAGTCCATATAAAGAGTCCATCCACAGCTCCAACTCTACCAGTGTCCCAACTCCAACAGGTCTCAGAAGTTCAGCCATGATCAGAGGAAGAGAACACAACCTCAGCAGTGAAAATATCTTCAAAATCCAGGGCACTGACAGGAGTACATGGGTAAATATCATAAAGGGGTTTTGTCCATCTGGGGCACCTGATATCCCTCTTGGTGCTATAGACTGTTTGGCACACTGTTTGGCAGTGTTCAGGTATCTCCGCTTTCCTTGATTCTGCTCATACATAGCCCCTGCTCTGCCCACAAGACCTTCACTCTCTAGTAGTTGAAAGAGTGCAAGCAGAGGTTCGGAGGAAATTATGCAAAACAATGTAGCATAAAGCAAGGGGATGAGAAGCAGCTAGAGAGTTTCCTTACCTGGGTCCAACACAAGCTCTGAACTGGTAATGCACTTGGCTTGCGGCCCAATTGTCCAATATGGAACCAAGTACCCAAAAGTGTGATATAAGCATAATTCCAGCTGGATTAAAAACCCATGGAAAAACATCACAGAGCTGAAATAACCAAGGCTAGCTTCTCACTAGGACAGGAGAGAAACGATATGCGGGTGGGGGGCAACAGGTCAAAATAAGGACCATATTTATGTTTGCTTTTCATACTGGAGTAATATGGACACTAGGATCAGGGCAGTACATGTAAGAGAGTGGATGCCAATAATTTGTTAGGCCTGAGGTTTCATAGTAAGCAGTTTGAACAGGTACTAGCACCCTGAACAGAAGCCCCGGTCTGATGAGCAGCTTGTTTTACAGTGAGCTCTCTCCTGTCACAATGAGTACCAGTGACCTGTACAGCGTAAGTGGTCATCCCTGAAGGACTGCATATTGGGCAGTACTCTACTGTACTCAAGCAGCATCACTGGTAGACTGCAAGGGAAGCATAAACATTTGATAAACTCATCTGGCACACAAACTGTGAAGGGCACTGCATCCTGGCACAGAGCTTAAAATATTTCTCTTATCATATAATTCTGTATGAGCATTTTCACAGTGGGATACTCGTATTGTATTACGTGGCATTGTATCTTACTCGGCACAACCATTTCCCTGATTTACATCAATAATTTTGGATCCAGAATAATTTCTTTATACACACCTACATTATTTTCTGCTTTGGAGAAATGTTTCTTCTGGGCACTGCTGCAGACCCCGAAGTATTACAATATTTCATTAACAATTCATTTCTTGTCATAGTCACTTATAAATTCTATGACTTTTTAGTCAATACATTTGAAAAATTGTGCTGCAAAATGAAATGTTTTTTTTCCTAAACTTTTCTTGGGGGGATGTGGTGCAATGAGAAACCAGCTTAAACATTTTTCTAGGGCTCTTTGTGTTTGTCAGTAGGGCTTGAGAATTTTTTTAATTAGGGCTGCCTAACAGGATGAATTCACTTCCCAATGAAGTACAAAGTTTCCCGAACTTTCCTGAAGCAGCCTAGAGGAAATTTCCCCACCCTTGTAGCCAGATGCCTTTTTTAACAAATTAAGCTGCAGAGATTTGTTTCCCAGCCGTGTTTCTGAATAGCAGCAGGATATACAATCGAAGTCCCTCGACCACATCATATATGTTCCCCAGTCCTTGGAATTCCATTTTAGGATTTCCAATATTGAGGATCACAGAAGGATTGAGGCAGTATCAAAGACAAGGTAATTTAAAGCTACGCTCGGCCTCGCGTAGCAGCAGGCAAGTTGATGTGCAGCACAGGGCCTCTTTTTCCTGGTCTTTTTTAATTTTTAAATGCTGTCAACTTTGCAATCTGTGAAATACATGTAACCGAGTGGATACCTGTAATATATATATAAGGCTGCAGAGGTGTGAGTCATCAGCTTTGACAGCTTTGTCATGCACAGCTCTTACTGCAGATCAACACAGTTATCAATGTGATGGATCTTGTGGCATCCATACTAAAACTACACATTGTCTATGTGGACCACCGTTTGGTAAAACACTAGAATGAATGGGAAGACATGCACTACAGAGACAGTTGTGGTAAGCATGGCCAAGGTAATGATACTAGTACACTATAAACACAAACACAGCTAGGTCCAGGCATACAAATGCTTTATATAACTAAATACATAAATAATGTACAATACCACAATGATAGACCAGAGAAAACAGAAAGAAGTCATTGGAATCATGAGTTTTGAATTGCTATAATTTACAGCAACAACCTCAAGCATAATTTTATCTTCTTGAAATAAATCGGAATGCACAGTTGTTGATAATTCAGATTGAAGATGATGCAAAGGGTATAGATAAAAGACAACAGGTGCACAATTGATGGTATCATGCTAGATGTGTCTTCAACAAATTAGTCAGTAACCAGCATACACCTCAGGCCTCAATAAAAAGTATTACATAATATCTAGCACTGTTTTTATTCTTTGTAAAGTTCTTTGCATCACCTTGTAATCCCTGTGGACTTATTTGGAACCACTGTGGTTTACAGTCTTACTGCTAGTAATTTATACACCAGCATGCCTTTAGTGTTTAAATGTTTTGTAGCATGTGGTTGTCAGCCTTCACTTTTTATGAACACACTAAAGCCTGAATCGAGTAACAAATTATTGAAAAAATTGTTCAAACAATTGGGGAGAGGATGTGGCCTAATGGCCAGAGCTGCCGGCCTCGTCTCGGCGAAGGCTCAACATCCTGTGATTCTGGATGAATCACTTAATCTCTCCCACCTACCAAAAAATTAATGTGTTCTTGTGTAACATAATTGGTGCTCATGTAAAGTGCTCCAATACCTTATGGTCGAGTTTGCGCTAAATTTTAAAAACTGAAAAAATAAAATGTGATGTGTTAATTATTGGGCTGTCAGTTCCTGTGATGCTATCAAGGGTATGTGATGTCACTTCCTCCTCAGCTATGACTGGACTAAAACAGCAGCACTGGAAGGACTAAGGTAAGGGTCCCCACTGTACTTTCAAATTTCCCAAATCAGTTACTAATTAATATTTGGCTGTCCAAAGGTAGTTTGTCATTTCACAGACATGGCACTTCCACATTTGTGATAAGCAGCCCATGGAATCGGACAAGCAGATTTTAGCAATTCTTACTCAGTCGGCCACTTATAGTGAAAGGGCACGTTCATTAGTTCAGGTGAATTTGGAGGCCAATGGGCAGTTATTGAAGCCCAGCAAACCGGGGTCCACAGGAACCAAGTGGTTTGATCAGCCCTGCAGGAAGGCATCAACATTACTCCACGAGGCCCTAAAAGAGTTACCCAGAGATCTACACAAAATACAAAGATGCAAAGCGTAATATAAGGCAGCATTACGGAACAGAAACAAGGAACTGCAAAATGAATCCTGGGGCAAACTGATAACAGCATGAAGACTGAAGGACACAAGAGATTTTTGGGTGGAGGCAAATAGGATTAGGTCAGTGTCCACCAAGCCCAGCTCTGTAGTCACCACCATGAGCCCGGACATTTGGGTTGACACTTTAAGGAGGTTTAAAGCTTGAGGGCTGCCCACGATTATGAAGGGCTGCCCACTGTTATGAAGGAGAGGAGGTGGCTTTTCTTTTAGCTTTGGAACTTACAATCAAGGAAGTTTTGGAGTCAATTAAAAAGAGCCCACCCAATAAAGCACCGGGCCCAGACAGTGTCCCTATGGACTTGTATAAATTGGCGCCAGACCTCTGGGTCCCTCTCCTATGTAATTCCTTTAATGCTGTCTGTAAAGTGAGTCTACCTCTATCATGGCACACTGCAGTTATAGTGCCAATTTTTAAGAAGGGTAATCTTTAATCCCCTGGGTGTTACCGACCAATATCCCAGTTGGATTCTGCAGTGGAGCTGGCGGGGAGAGTTGTATTGGAGTGCCTCCTTACTTGGGTTGAGGCTACGGGCACGCTATCGGAAGTGCAGTATGGGTTCCGTGAGGGGCTCGGCATGATCGAACAATGCCTCAATTTACATATGCTGGTCAGTAAATATATATACTGTTGCTAGGCAGTGTTCGGTCTGCCTGGCCTTCATGGATATCTCTTGTGCCTTTGACAGCATGGTCAGGTCGAACGTTTGGGGGATTTTATCTGTTTTGGGGTGGAGGATGACCTGGTGCAGTTCTTGAGAGCCCTTCACTTTGACCTTTCTGTGACAGTGAGGTCTGGCCTATCAGATGAACGGACAGATAGTTTTAAGCTAGGGCGAGAGGTGTGACCGGCTGTGTCCTGGCTCCTATACTATGTCTTCTGTATATCAATGGCCTTGGCGCAGCTCTCTCTAGTACTGTTACGGATGCCCCCTAAATTGGCAGGAAAAAGGTCCCTGTTTTATTATATGTTGATGATGCAGTTTCATTATCTAGAACCCCCAATTGTCTTAATGTTTTATTCCAACAATTTGTATCATATGGGGACATTGGGCTTTGTTACCAATCAAGCGATTACTTTTATTATAGTATGTAAGCCCAGAAACTACAAGATGCAAGGCATTACTTTGAACTATCACCTGGTGCCCAGACCATGGAGTTCTCGTATTTGGAGGTAGTTATGGATCCTAGGATTAATTGAGAACCTTGTATAGCCAAGGTGAGGCTGAAATTGGTAAATTTGGTGGATTTCATCTTTAATTTGGCTAAATGCATTGGGGAAAAAAACCTGTTGCCTTACGAGCATTACTTATGGTGCAGGAATTTGGGGCTATACGAGTACTAGCCCCTTCCAAGTGGGACAAAATAGGGCGCTCATGTGATTCTTGTGCATCCTACCTGCATGCTCCAACTTTATAGTTCATCAGGCGCTTGGGAATGGAGTCTGTTGAGGATACTATTAAGTTGGTCCCCTTGCTTCTGTGGTGTTCTATCTGGGCTAACTTGCACGCTTCACTAAATAGAGAAATTATTAATGACTGCCTTGATTGCGAAAGCAGCATGAAAATCCCCTGGCTTGATTATATTAAAACCAAATTAACAAAGCTGGGTAGGCCGTCCCTCTTCACCAACGCCGCCTCTATGCAACAAACAGATATTTTGTGAGTTAAAACTTCCTTTAAAGCTAGGTCAGGAACACTGAGGGATGACCATGAATTTAATAAACAATCCGTTAAAGAGTATGCAGAGGTCCACCTTTTCCTGTCCATGAAACCTTACCTTGTGTGGATTTATAGCTCATGGGATATGTTATTGCTAACAAGGTTTAGGTTAGGATTTGTGAGGTGGCACCTTGGCTTCCCCTTTGGCCAATTTGATTCCTCAAATGTTTTGTTATGTCTATGTGACAAATCCTCCTCGCAAAGTCTTTTGCATTTTACTTTTTTCTGTAAATTTTTTTATTGATCACACAAAAAAGTTCTTATTTCCGATTATACGCAGGCGGGGGATTAGATCTTCAAGATCATCTCTTGGGTATTTACAAAAACTAGATTCCCCATCTAACTGCATTAATATTTGTGCTTTTTTTAAATGTGCAGTTAGCAGAAGAAAATCAGAAATGTTTTAGTTGGATTAATTAATTGCTGAATTAAAGTTATTTACTTCTTAATGGATTCACTCTGTGATCTTGGTACTATGCACTGCACTTTATTTGCATCCTTCTGCTTTGCAAGATAATAACCTGTGTGTGCCTGGTGGCTTGTTTTGAGATTAACTCCTGTATTTGTGGAGCCTTGCTTCCTGTTGTTTTTTATAATATTTTTTGAATTCCATTTTATATTAATATTCTCTTAAAGTGTTTGATTGTGATGTTTATTTTGTGTATTTTTAATGGTCACATTTGTGCCTGAAATTAAGTGAATTTGATTTGATTTGATACTTGTTAAAGAAAGTCACAAGGAAGCAGAGGAGGGATTTAGCATTTCTAATGTAAAAACACAAGCCCCAAAAGTTTAAAAAATTGAACATGATTTGCATGGTGATCAAGTATAATAAGCCCCACCCCAGGAAATGTAATAACGGGTTGTTAACAGCTTAGAGAAGACATTGCTGCGATCTGTGGTGTGCATGCACCACAATGACCCTGGATTAGCATCTAGCAGGTTGGGTAGCCCAACCCCTCTAGCCCACCTCTTCTTCCCGATTTCCGAACTCCATATGAGTCAATTAGGGACTCTGCGCTGAAAGCTTAGCTAATTAAAGCCACATGAAAGGATAAACTGACCCGGGCTGTCAGTTGTCTGAATGCTTAAATAAAGAGTGTGTAGAAAGTTGCTTCAGCGGCCCTTCACACCAGCAGGGGCTGCAGACAGTGTCGGACTAACCTACAGGGCAACCAGGCAATGACCTACAGGCTGGTCTGATAGATAAGCGTGTGGACTGGTTTTCTTACTCTATGTGAGCCTGTTTTATGGTTTGTTAGGCCAGAGTTTATTGTTGATTTCCCTGATATCAAAATTAATATTGCCTACAGCTAGCTCAAATTCATTCAACCTTCCATTCATAGCAAAACACGTATGCAGTGTGTCTGTACAAGTTCAAAACTGCCACAATTTGCAAAATATGGGACATTATGTTTTTTGTTATCCAATTCACTAATAGGGGCTACTTTTATTTTGGTACCCAGGCCTATTTTCTGTCAAAGTCTGACCCTGGCTGCAAAAGGCTGTGCCTGGAATAGGTGCAACTTGGCAGCTATCATCACCTCAAAGCAGCAGTGCTGAAGAAACTAATAAAATAGGGGCGCGTTCTCTCAACGTTATGTCACTAAAGGCTTACTGATTGTGTGAAATCTGGGTGCCACACAGAACCTAAGTGTAACAAATGAAAACAATGTTACCTATTTTACACATTATTTTGGTCAGTTTGTTTCAAATAAAAGAAAACGAAGGACTGATTGTGTTAATGAAGCAGATTTCTCAAAAGGAATCCCTTTATTCTGATGTATGCTGTCTTGAAGCTATTTGACTATGCTATTCGCAGTACTGCAACACAGAGGTAAACCGTTGTGGGACAGAGTGCGTGCATCACTGAAGCCTTGCAAGGTAGAACCCTCACAAAACTGCCTCCAACGCACCCTAACGACCCAGCCTGCTACTTACTAACCAAATGCTACCAGTCTAACAAAGCGAGTTGTGATAAATGTACGTTAATTAGTTAATGGAGCTTTCTGTGCAGTTTGGTACAGTATGGTGGCCCAGCGTGTCAAGCACTCCCTTCTGACTTCTGGTCAACTCATGGCCAGTTTGGGGTCTTATCCTTTCAAAGTAGACAAATTGCGTCTAAATACGTTTGAACAATATTAATAGAAAAGCTTGATTTTACAGTGCTAGAACAAGCACCAACTCCAGTACAGATATTGATATGAAAGTTTATATAAAGGGTGCAATTGCTCATAGGCGTCTTGGTGCTATTGTCTGCTAGACATCATAATCTGTTCAGCTAGTTAAGTGGCAGAGAAGAGAAAAAACAGGTTTAAAGTTGTTTTCAGAAACAGAGGTAGTTGGCCTGGTCTCTGAGGTTCCTGAGCATTTTTTTCTAGAGTTTACAGGTGGTGGAGGTAAAACTTCGGGCACCGCAAGATGCTTTATTAGATTTAGGGTTCTCAACATTTCTTGAAGTAGCAGAACGAAGGGCTCATCTTGGAGTGTTGAGCACTATGTAAAACAATGCACTATCTACATTTCATTCTGTGCCATGCATTCATTTAATTACAATGAACTATTTAACAATACAATAGGAAACTTGTGATTACCTAATATTTGTTTAGTGGCTGTGCTACCTATTGTATGGCATGATTTTTTTAAAGTATTTTCTCAATTAACCATAGGTAACTA
Organism: Pleurodeles waltl; assembly: GCF_031143425.1. Taxonomy (NCBI): domain Eukaryota; kingdom Metazoa; phylum Chordata; class Amphibia; order Caudata; family Salamandridae; genus Pleurodeles; species Pleurodeles waltl. The sequence continues at coordinate 406,787,496 of NC_090440.1, forward strand.
TTAAAATGATTAAGGCACTAATTCATTCCATATTTTGTAGCACCTTACAGTTTGTCAATAGTTCCTACACCTTGATTACAATGAAGACCCATACCAACTAAACATAGGATTGAAGCACCATGAGCTGACTCTTAACAGGAGAGATATCTGGCCAGCAAAAGGCCTCCTGGAGCTGCTTTTTTCATAAGGCTGTGTGCTAGCCTTGGACTTTGGGAGAAGCCTTGCTGCTGTGCCCTTTGCTGGAAGACGAAGACATTTTAGTAACCAGTAAGGAGAAGAACAAACTGAAACCTAAGGAGAAAGATAAGAAACAAGACCCAGTGACCTAAAGCCTGAATAGAGGTCACCTCAAAGAAGTGAGATGTCAAAGACCTAAAGCATCTTGCTGCCCACATGGGAAGGGTCTCTTAGCATCCCAGCCTTCCCACCAGCAAGACGTGCTTCACAACAGCTTGCACTGCCTTGGCTAGAGCTGTACCATCTCTGACTTTGTGGGAGTTTGTATCAGTCATTTGTGCTCAAAAGTCTTGCCAGGGTTTTTTCCTTTCACCTGAGGCTTTTTGCACTGTTCTATGAACCCTTTGAACTATCTCTCTAGCCCTTCTGTGTTCAGTGATGTTGTGATTTAAAGGCACACATTGAACCATAACCCTAAATCCCAGTTCCCAAGCTGGGCATTAGATGATTAAGTGGATACCTTAGGTCCTGTGAGTCCTGTTACCACCTGAAAAGTTCTACAAATATTGGCCACTTGTGAGACAAGGAAGGTGTCCTTTGTCTTAGTACCGATAGGAAACCAAATGAAAGCTCTATCACATTGCCAGTAGGGATAGTTTTCTTGATGTGACTTTGAATATGCAGACTATTAACTGGCCTCCTCTTCGTGTGCCAGAGAACTAAGCACCAAGGACGGTGGCTTACTCAGTGAGCTCCACCAGCCCCACTATATAAAGTAGCATGGTCTGTAAATCGTTTAACCTTTTGCCCCGCAGGATCCGTGACACACACTAGCATTGATTGCGGGTCTGAAGCACAGCTGATCGGCATGTTTCAGACAGACTCTATTGGCGGGGCCTGCACGACCTCGAGGAGCCTGTGGGTTACTCTGAGCTGGTGAGCCTGGTAGGGCTTGAATTCCGCTGTCAGGCAGCTGACCTGGGAGCTGTGGGAGCTAAGTGAGTGTGGGCCTCTGACAGGGAAGCTTTGACTCTGTGACTGGTGAACCATTGGGCGCAGCCCCATCCCCTGTGCCCTGTCTGAACTGCTGCTGATGGCAGAGTCGGTTGGAGCCTACTGACATTGCATAGCAGCACGGAACCTACTGGTGAGCACCCTGATGGGCTTGCACCTGTGTCTGAATTACCTGCTGTGGGCTGTCCCAAGGGGCTATGGTTAATAGAGACTGCTGGCCCATTGGACACAGAGCCGGGTTGCGGGCCCTTGCTTTTCCGAACTCTGGGGGTAAAGGGACGATACTAATGATTGGCCTTAATTGGATCTATAACTTTGGCCAATGCTGCATGGTCCTGGGCAGGTATCTGATGCGCTCCCTGTGGTGTGTGTTGCTCTGGCCATATGCCTGTTGTTAGACCTGACATCCTTGGTAGGGTTTCCCCTAATGTTTTGCCTTCAGACCTCCTGTTTTTGCTGATTTAGTTTAGACTGGCCTTAGGACTCTGGGTACTTTACCACTGCTACTCAATGCTAAAGGGCATGTGGTGTCTGCTTAAAACATGGTAACAGTGGCTTATACCCAAATGGCAAATTTAATTTACTTATAAGCCTCAAGTAAAGCACACTACCTGTGCCCAGGGCATGTAAATGAAATCCTGCCAGTAACCCTTCAGCACTGATTAGGCCACCTAATTAAATAGCTCTTTAAGAATGTTTTGGGCCTGCCATTGCACAGCTTATGTGTGCAGTTTTCACCTGCGATGTCGACCTGGCAAAATAAACCTTTAGCTAAACCAAACCTTCCTTTTTAGTACATATAAGTCAACTCTAAGGTAGGCCCTGGGCAGCCCCAAGGGCAGGCTGCAGTGCATTTAAAAAGTAGTATATCTACTTTTACGTTTTACATTTTCTGGCAATAAATAACTCCTACATTTGCCCGTACTGCATGGCCTATCTCTCCCATGGGTTAACATGGGAGTTGTCTGATTACATTTTATAAGTGTAATTTTCAAATGGGAAGTGATAACTTCTTCAAGTTTGGTGTCTCTGAAATCCTAATTTTAAATAGTTAACTTATAGTGAAGTCAGATTTTAAATTACAATTTGGAAAATGCCACTTTTAGAAAGTTGGCACTTTCTTGCTTTAGCCATTTGGTTACTACAGCCTGCCTGGGTCACATGATTGGGTGTAGTTGACAGTTGGGCTTCAGTGGGACTAATCTAGGACTGCATCCAACCCGCACTCCATTGCGGTCAGCATGAAATTCTGACTTTCACACGGTCCAGCATTACCAAATAGCTGTGGTTGGGATGCAGGGACTGGATTGTTCTAGGAGCACATCACATGCTAACCCAACTGTGCTCCAAGGAGATGCCATGGGCTTCGGCTTAAAAAAAACCAAGGGCCTTCATTAGCAATGGACTCTCTGGAGCACCCTCACCACCATCCCCGGGACCTCGCCCCGAGACCTCACCACCAACGACATCACAGAGCAGCTGCACGACATAAAAGTCTTCGTAGCAATATAGATACCCTGATTAGCAGGATGGACCATTTACAAAGAACAAGTGCATAAACAAGATCATTAATTTCACTCTCGCCAAGACCAGAATATCTGATGTGGAAGACTCACAGCAGCAGACGACCAACACACTCACTCTGCTGACAAAGGACCTCCAGATGGTGAAGGCAAAGAATGAAAATCTACAAGGGTGCTCCAGGCACAATAACATGCATCCTGGGAGTGGCAGAAACTACTACTATTGCCAATTTAGAACTATTTGTGGAACAACTTTTCATTTTTTGGTCGCTACTCCTTCTCTTCTGTTTCCATTGTGGAATGTGCCCACTGTTCTTTGGCACCCAGGCCTCGGCCTGGGCTCAGTCCTAGATCCATAATAGTGAAGCTTCTCAACTACAAAGACAGGGACCAAGTTCTCTGCCTCCATTGACCACCCCAGATCTAACATATGGAGGCTCTCCAATCTACATTTTCACCGCAAAGACACCCCTAGATCAGCATCTGTCACCCTGACCTCTTCCAGGGGTGGTGGAGCACATGGAGGCACCAACCTCAGCAATAATGACTAAGTGGCTTGTTTTGTGTGTCTCCACTACCTCACAGTACTTCTGATACGCTCTTGTGTGCTGTTATTGATACACTTTACTGTTCTGTTCTGGTATAATATTGTATGCTGCCTCGCTTTTTGGATGTCGCTTTTCTTCTGATTTTTTGTTTTTCAGTCTGATCCTTGTGTCAGTCCACTTCTTGGCTGAGGATACCACATGATCTAATATTATTATGGGTACTACCCAGGGCTAGTTCGCACTCCACAGCGCCCCCTATGCATGGATCACACAAACAGTATTGTTGTCTGATTCTGTGGGGGGATTTTTTCAGGAATATAGGGAGAGAGGTACAGGCTCCCCCTTAGTTCTCCTATATTACAACCAAATGAAGCATTTTTTCATGTTTTCCTCAGCCCCCGAAAGAACTCATGCTGCTTACTAAATATATACAACTGGCAGACATCGGCAAATCCATCTCCTTTCTATATTCAGAAATCATGACAGGTAGACCCATTGACTCGCTACCTCTCCAACAGTAGTGGGAAAGGAAGCTTGGCTCCTCAGTATTGAATAAAGTGTGGTCAGAGAGATGCGCACAAGTTAAACATGTACCATTTACTTATAGACATAAATTCCTACACTTTATTCTTGCATCACTGTTACTACACCCAGGAGCACATGTCAAAATTCAGTTCCAATACAAATGCTGCTTGTAAATAATGTGGCTAGGCAAATGTAGGCTTTATGCATATGGCATGCACCTGCCCTAACCTGTCTGCTTATTGGGTCCAGATATTTGCAATGTTACAATCCATAAGCAATACCCTCTGGCAAGGGCTGAGGTCCCCGCCATGACAGGACGATTTATCAGCATTGCTCACCAAAAGGTGGATGGCAATTGCTCTCCAAAAGGTGAAATGGCCCATTTTGCAGGGTTATCCCCAAACGTTTTGACTCTGACCTCCTGTTTTTGAATGAGTGCTGCACTTCGTTTTTGATGGTTTTAAGACTCTGGGCACTTTACCACTGCTGATCAGTGCTAAAGTGCAAGTGCTCCATGTCTAAATTGTCTCAGACCTGCCACGGCAGTGCCTGTGTGTGCAGTTTATACTGCTATTTCGACCTGGCAGGTGCACCTACTTGGCAGGCCCAAACCTTCCTTTTTACTACATGTAAGTCACTCCAAAGTAGGCCCAAGGTGGAAACATGGGCAGGGTGCATTGTATTTAGAAGGTAGGACATGTACTGGTGTGCTTTACATGTCCTGATAGTGAAATACTTCTAAATTCGGTTTTCGCTATTGCAATGCTTATCCCTCCCATAGAGTAACATGGGGATTGCCTTGAAATATCTTTTAAGGGTCATTTCCCATTGGGAAACGAATAGGAATATTAAGTTTATGGTAATTGAACCCACAATTTAAAAATGCATTTTTGGTGAAGTTGGTTTTTGAACTGTGACTTTGAAAATGCCACTTTTAGAAAGTGGGTGTTTTCTTAACTATTCTGTGCCTCTGCCTGTTTGCTGAATACACGTCTGTGTCAGGATGACAGTTGGGCTGTTTGTGCATTCACTCTAGACAGTCACACAAAGGGAGCTGAGGTGTGCCTGCATATCCTGATGGGTCGTCCTGAGCCAGACTAGTAGAACAGTTGACACTTGCACATGAATAGGGCTGTGTCTGTCCTTACCCAAAACAGTCTCCAACTCCCTGGAGTGCCTCTGGGGTTAGGGCAGGGAAAGGCAGGGTCTTGTGCACTACAAATACTTATCTTTGAAGTTTGCCTACTTCAAAGACAGAAATGGGTATAAGTACTTGACCTATGACACCACACAGTTAGAATCCTTCTGGACTGAAGAAATGCTACCAGGAAGAACAGCTGGATGCTGTAGGGGGGGACTGCCATTCTGCCTGTTGTTTTGTTGTGCTGGCCTGCTGCTTGCTGCTTCTGTCCCAGGAGTGAAAGGACTGGACTTTATCTATTCCAAAGAGGTTGGCTGAGCTTGCCTCTTCTTAAGAAGAATCAGGGGCATCAAAGGCTTCACCTGCCAGCGCCTCGGCTCTCTTGCTGAGAGTTCTGACATGCCAAGTGGTGCCAAATCCAGTTCCTGGGCCCTTCGGAGTGAGTTCCGGTGCAACACAGAAGAAACTAATGCATCAATGTCCAGAACGACTTTGGAACCGGTGCCGCTCTTTGACCTCGCGCCACTGCCTGCACCGGAGGTCCATGGTCCCCGCTGAGTACAACAACTGCAACCTACAATGCAGGCCCGACGCAGCCACAGCACCTCCGAAGTCCCACCACAGCATGAGTCCAGAGTGCCGTGTCACCGACATCCATGACACACGACTTCACTGCGGTACCTGTGCCCCGTGTTGTAATCGGGACACTGCAAAGTCAATGCTTCGCAACCTGACCTGCTTGATTCATCAACCCCACCTTGTCGTAAGGAACCAATACCTCTTTGTCAACGCTGCTTCACCTCCTCTACTACCGTAAAGAACTGACACCTCACCTCCTCTGCCTAGCAGTAAGGAACCCATGCCTCACCTCCCCGGTGGTAGTAAGGAACTGAGGTGGCTGACTGTGCTCCCTTGCAGGTGATGCCAAACTGTTGGAAAAGACTCCATCAAGCCACTTTGATAGCCCCAGTTGGAGCTATTGTGTTTCTAAGTGCTATACTATATTTAATCTTTGAAAATTGGTATCTTTGCTTGTGTATGTTGGATTTTTGTCATTTAGTCTCGTTACGCAGATAAATATTGGCTATTTTTCGAAAATGGAGTGAAGTACTTTTGTGGTGTTTTCACTGTGTTACTGTGTGTGTGTGTGTGTGTGTATGTGTACAAATACTTTACATATTCCCTCTGAAATAAGCCTAACTGCTTGACCCACACTACCAAAGGGGTGAGCAGGGGTTATCTTAGCTGTGTGACTCCCCTAGCCTGAATAGACTGAGGGTCCCTACTTGGACAGGGTGCAAACCACTGCCAACTAGAGACCCCATTTCTAACAGCGATGTTCTGCATGAGTGTGGTTTGGTCCCAAAAACTAGACAGTGGATCAAGGACATGACTTACTGCAGAAACTAGATAGACATTTATGCAGAGTGATTCCACCCTAAATCAAGGCCTAAAGACTTCCCGGGCCCACTCTACTCTTACTGACACAAGAATCACCACGACATCTGTGAGTGAATATGCATTACATTAATGTTCTGATGACAATGCCTTTATATGTGCACTCATAATACTGTATTTTGCTACCAGATTGTTTGTACTTCACTTCATGTACCCTAGACCTTTTGGAATGTCACCACGTGCCACTATCCTCAGCACTTCTTACTGCTGTCACAAATAACGCTGTATTTCTTCATTACTTAATAAAACTATGAAAAATACTGGAAACTGGTCTCTCCTTGGCTTATGTCCAGTGCCACTCCATCAAAAACCAACTGAGTCTAGTAGCCCTTTTAACTGGACACAGAAACTTTTACGTTTGGGACAGATCCTTGGTACACCATCATTTTCTGTGGTTGAGCATCCCAGTTCAAATGTAGGTGGTGGATCTTGCAATACTTAAATTGTTTTTGGTCTTTGCAAAATGTCTGTCCTGAGCTCCAAATGAGTAGCCTGTCCCTCTTGCAACCAGTGCTACTGTAAAACAAATACATGCTTTCAATGCTGTAAAATTATGTCTGGTACCATTAAAACTACTGATCAGGGACTGTACACAAAGCCATAGTAAGAGGACTGAGTCACAAAGATTTCCCAGGATGGCAGAGAACTAATGATCCTGCCCTACAAAATACAATTATCTGGAGCTGTCTGCTCTGTCCATACACACATGCCCACATTATTTAAGTCTGGCCTTACAAAGTTGGTATTATGAAACTGTTTTCTCAGCCAGAGAAGGTGTTATCACCGTCTGCTTTGTTTCCCACGAGTAATTGACTGTACACATCATTGACACTACCCAGTAGCCAGTGAAAAATCCTCACAATAGGAGTTTCATGACTTAAATCTCCCTCTCCTACTCTGATCTAATGCATGACCTGCAACAAATCGTATGAACCGCTTGATCTTGGATCAATTATAAATGGCCAGAGGATTGTTGTGTATTCTTAGCAGAGATATCACAATTACATCATCACAAACATGGAATGCGTTCACTCGTCTACGAATAAACTAACCTGTCTCACAACAATGGACAAATGGAACAACAAAATTCCTCATCAGCATTCGTTATTCAACAGTGCGGAGCAGCCTGGTCTTACCTGGTTGGAGGTGATGCTGATGAAGTCCCTACACATTCGGTTGCGCCTCAGGACATGACGGACAGACATATCTTCCAGCCGCATGATCAGTAACTGGTGTTCAATTTCTGGTTTGATTCAGAACTGATAGAATACCTAGATCTCCGTGTGGTGTCTTCCTCGCCTTCCCGCATGTCTTTCTGGCAACGTGGAGAGATCTGTCTTCCCGCAGAACCAGTCACGCGTTAGTGAAATGCCATTGGTCGCACCTGCAAATTCATATCCAACCTCTAAAGGGAGAAGCCACTTGAAGAAAGGCGGATAGCTAAAACGGGCAAAATTTAAAGGAAGCAATTGTATTTCACCACCAGCAGAATGACGCCGAGCAGTAGTTAGCTACCCGTCCGTCCCAAGTAGAAACGACTGTCAGCGTCACCAACAAGAATTCAATGAAGGATGCATGGACCACTTTGGCGAACAGTGCGTAAATGTTCAAGATGGCTCGCCTCGGTAACCCCCGCTTGCACCAATGGTCCTCGTTGCATAAACCAGAGTCAATACTAGAGTTCTCAGCAGCATTGCCAGTTAAATCGGCTGCTATCGAAGTTATTGGGTATCCAGGGCTACTCGACGCCACAGACCCCACGCAAGGAGGCGTCTTTTCTTGTCGTGTTCTTTAACACGTTGAGATTAGCCGCTGACTGACAGCAGACTCTATTTGTGCCCCCACACCATCTGCTTCCATGGCTGGAAGGAGGGGAAAGGTAAAGTACGTGGCGCCAGGCTGAGTCGAAAACCAATTAGCAGCATGAAGAGGGCCTCTGCGAGAGCACCACCAGTTCGCTAGGCCCCATTTTCATAAACTTAGACCCGTGAGGCGTTCAGAGGGCAGGAGGTGCCGGTTGTAGCGCCGAGTTTGTCGAGGTTGTTTGTGTACACGACGCCACGTTACTTAGAGGTTTCAAGGTGCTCGGGCACCAGGGGCGTAGCTCCAGTGGGGGACCTATGGGTGTTATGTTATTGTTTTTTTCCTTCACTTAGTACCCTACCAATCTTAATTCGTCTTCCTTTCCACAGTCCCTAAAGCCCATCTCATGCGCCCTGCTTGTCATGTAATCTATTTTAACATTATATGCCTGCATGATTGTTGGAAAACCCGAATCCCTCCTAATCTTACTGGTTGCATGAAAATGGGGAAAGAGTAGGTAAAATCTACCACTTAGGTAGCAGCAAACTGTTCAGATGTAAAGGGACGTCAGACAGTGAAGCAAATCGGATTTAGCCTTCAGAGATTTTCGTTCACTGTGCCTTCACACGGGTTTGCGGTGTTTGAAATGGTTTCCCCTTGCTGCTTAGCACTGGGCTTGGCGACACACGTCTACCATACATTCCAAACCTCCCGACAGAGACGTTTTAAGGCATGGGCAACGTGGGCTCTGGCCCAGTGCCCCAGATTTTCAGAGGGGCGCCCCGATAGAGACAGTTCTCTTCTGCACAGTCTTGAGTTGATGGCATTGAATAATTCTTAAACATATATTTTTAAATACTGTTTTCCTTAATTTATTTTTAATGTCGGTGATGTGTGAGAGCCTATTAGAGACATTTTGTTGCGAAATGTTGCGTTTATATTACATGCACCTTCCGTAAAACAGTTTATTTAAGGTCAAAACAGGACCTCACTTATGAGAAATGGGAAGGTGTCTCGGAGATTATTTGCAGTAATATTAGTGAGCTGCTGCTGTTACAATATTGAAAAAACACATCACTATTCCTGAATTTTAGATGTAAACACGTTTAGAATTTGGGCAAGAGTGTCTGTGCACTGTCAGTGACCTCGCTAAAGAGGGCATGAAAGAGCTGAAATTGGATCATAAACTCAAAACTGTTCCAAACAGGGGCCCCAAAATATGTCTAGCCCAGGGCCCCCAAAATCCTTAAGATCTCCCTTCTTCCCAGTTCAAAAGGGAGTTTACCAATTTCAATGCTAGTCTTCCGCCTCCCGATTCCTGCATGCCTAAACCCAAATCGGAGGCTTGTAATCTTTCCTGCCACAGATTACTTATGACATCAAAGGTTAACGCTTTGTGCATAATTCTTGGAGTGGAAGATTAGGGTATGTGACAGGCCTTGACATTTTATTTTTGCAGTTTTATCTAGCAAACTAAAACAGAGTTTAGAAATTTGTTTTTGTGTACCAGAGTTTAGAAGTCTGGTTTTGCTTGCCCTATGTTATTAAACTGCCAAAAAATGAAATATTGATTGTGTCACCACACATACCAATAGACTCAATTCACGCAGATTGTCCCTGGCTCCAGTGTAGGACAGTGGGGAGAATACATTTTCCTGACTATTTTTCTAAAATCTCCCACTTATGTGCTCTAAAACGTTGGCATGTATGGTCTATGGATTAAAAACAAATTATCATACTTAACTGCTGCACTGGCTTCCAGAGTTCATTTAAAGGTGGTCGTTCTCACTTACCTCATGGTAAATCCTGGCACTTTTTGGGCCGTTTTATATAGCTCGAACTGACTTGACGGCATTAGGGTGCTTTACATGAGCACCTATAACATTGCATATTCATTTTTTTTTTTTTAGGCACATGGAGATTAAGGGCCTGATAGAGAGTTTGGCAGAGGGGGTTGCTGCGTCACAAACATGACAGATATCCCATCTGCCATATTACAATTTCATAATATCCTATGGAACTTGTAATATGGCAGAAGGATATCCATCGTATTTGTGGCGGAGTAACCCCTCGCCAAACTCTAAATCAAGCCCTAAACAATTTCCGAGAATCACAGGATGCTGAGCTGACACCGAGACTGGAACCCAAGTCCAAAGTTGGCAGCTCTGCCCATTAAGCCACATCCTCTCCCCAGTAGCATGCAGAACAAGCAGGCAATTCAAGCTTCTGTCACAGAGCAACACAGTACTATAGTAACTGTTCAATCTTCTATCTCACTGTGGGCAGCAGTAGTCCAAAATCCATGAGACACAAAATAGGCAAAGCACGATAGAAGGATTGCAAGCTACACTCAGTCAACTAACAGATATAGCACAGCCAGAGCTGTTAATATGTGTGGTGCAACCAGTGCAGTGGCACCAGGGCCCAGAGCTGTGAAGGGGGTCCAGCCTTTGCCGACTGCTGTTAGATCACAGGTCACCCACTGTGAATGATTTAAACACAGTGTGAACAGCATGAATTTCCTGTAGGAATTACTTTGAATTAATTTTTGTTACAACCTTTAGATTGTTCATTCAGGATCCAATCAGCCAACTCAATTGATGAATATAATTTATGTAGAAATAATCTTTGAATGGCATAGAAAAAAGATAGATAGGTTTTCTGTGCTACCATATGAAAAATCTGTAGTTTTAGTAGTAACTGGAAAACATGTATATATATATATATATATATATATATATATATATATATATATATATATATATATACATTCTATAAAAGACAAGGAAGTACAAACAAATAAATGAATGGTCACATATACACAGAATTCCACCAGATAAGAGTGACAAGTGTCTGATATATTTAAATTCACAAAAGGTCCTATTACTTTATAAGGGCTGATGTGTGTAAATTGTCAACATTTCTGTACCTAAACACCCATGAGCCCATTTTCAGGACAATATTTGTTTAGAGGTACCTCTATAAATTGTTATTGAACAACCCTTTATTCACAATTTCTCAAAATCAGTGCACAAAAAAATCATGCCCAAACGGTATGAGCGTGGGACTGGAACCCACATCATAAAATGTGGGTCAAGTGAAGTGTATTTTGCCGCAAAGGGGCATACACCTCTGAATACGTTTCAAAGGAGAGTTATTGCAAAGTGCCGGCAGGTAACACCTGCACAGTTAAACACGGAGTGGTTGATTAAAGCAGTCGATCCGTAGTTTAATGAATGTGCTGCCCCCAGGGCAGCCCTTAGTTCATGGCTGCCCTAAGGGTAGGACATTCATTGTAATCAGGCACACTGTTCATGTTTCGCCCGGTGCAGCTGCTTAAAGGTGCGCAGTAGCGCAAACATGAACACTGTACCTGATATATAATAGAGGCCCTGATGTGGGTTCGAGAGGTATGTTTCAAAGTAGTTGTAGCCTAAGCTAAAAACCTGTTTAAAAAATCTGTGAGAAAGGCCAAATAGATAATCCACCAGAGGATATCTGGGCATGTAATTGTTTTAAATAGTTGTAAACAGTGCAATAGACACATTGTGTGTGGAGAGGATGTTTATAAGGTCTTAGTTTTTATTTTCAGCACTTCACTGAAGATTTTGAGGCTTTGCACATTGTTGGATAATGGTAAGTATAGAGGTGTCTCCCTTCAATGTGGTTTATTTTAGACTGGCTTTATACAGTGTGAAAGTTTACCTTTAATTTGTTTTCTCATGTGCTACTAGATAATGCCAGGCGCCCCAATAAGGCTCCAGCCCCAGATGGGTGCACCCTTAGTTTCTGTAAAACCTATGAGGATCTTCCTGTACCAGAACTAGCAAAGTTATACTGTATAACACATTCACAGCAAAGGGGGGAACAAAATCAGTTATTTTTGAGGCAGGCATCACTTTAATCCTGAAGCCAGGAAATGACTTGGTGGAACATACATCATACCCTTAAATTATTCGCAAAGCGTTTGCAAAACAAATTAATGGTTGGGATCTGATGGAGCTCTGTCATTCGGGCTTTGTCCATTGTGGGTAGACACTTGACAACATTAGGGAAATGGTCCACCTCACAGAAAAAAAAACAGTTGGGGCTATATGGAAGCACTCACCCACCCTTGTCTAAGTTAGATAAAGTGTTACTCGGCCATGTTTTAGGTGCTGCTGATTTTGTAGAAACCTCTGTCAGTGGAGTTTCTACACTGGTTCCAAAGGCTTTGGGACATTCTAGCGGGTTAAACGTTAGCGTATGCATTGTGCCAACAAAAATGATAGGGCCTTATTTACAAGAAAGTGGCGCATCACTAGTAATGCACCACTTTCTTACGGCCCCCTTGAGTCCCCTAACGCCACCATGGTAGCGCCGTATTTGCAATACGGCGCACCATAGTGGATGTTAAGGTCAATAGCGTCATTTTTTTTAATGCTATTGTAACGCTATATTGGATTAGCGTAAAAAAAATGACGCTAATCTAGTATAGTGTTAACAGACCCATTGAAATCAATGGGAGCCTTATTTTAATGCCTGCTTCAAGCAGGCATTAAAAATGCAGCTAGAAATGGCACAATGGAATCATGTAGATTTCAGTGTGCAATTATTAGTGACCCTCTAAGGAGGGAACGCCCCCTTTGCATGCATCATGCATATATTATGCATGATGTGGCACAAAGGGTTTACAAGGTGGCGCAAACCTGGTTTGCGTCACCTTGTAAATATGGCGCTATGGTAGTGGCCCGTTAGCGTCACATTTGCAGGAAAGATTTTGCTGCAGATGTGGCGCTAAGGACCGCAAGGGCCTTGTAAATCTGGCACATAGTTTCACAGGATATTGTGACTATTGCTATGTCCCTTTGGTTGTCTGACAGAATATTGAGGAAGCAAATATCGTGTGGACAGCATTTTGTGTTAAAAATATTGAGGACCAAAATATTTTGAAGGTAAGTGCAATGAGATATGTTTAGATTTACCATGCTTAACTCCACATCTATGTACCTTATATATATATATATATATATATATATATATATATATATATATATATATATATATATATATTTCAAAAAGGTTGCCCTCGAAGGTGAAGACACACTCACGGCAAGCGTTTTTTATTTCAAAATTGACTTGTCATCAAAAATTCCTCAGTTCTTGCCTAACGTGTTTCGGGCTACATAAGTATATATATATATATATATATATATATTTACTTTAGATACATTTATGTGGAGTTAAGTATGGTTAAAGTTTCTAACCCATAGAAACTTCTCTTCATTACATTTTTGCTCTTGATATTCATTCTTGACTAAATATTTTGTCCACGCTATAATTTTTCTCAAAAATGTTGTGCAAATACCCTTCATTTTTGTGGGTAGTTATTCTTGATAATGACATTACCCAATAAGATTCAGAACAGCCAACATTTCAAGTGATGGTACGGGAAAGGAGTGTGGTTTTATGTTCTTTGGGAAGATGTGTTTTATTGTGTATTTGATCTGTGAGGCACGTAGATGACGTTGACTAGTCATCTTCTACATAAACATAATGTTGTGTCACTTGAAAAATCAATAAAACAGAAACTGAAAACAATATATTTAATTATTGCAATTCCTGAGGTCCCAAGCACCAGCTCACTAATGTGATCACTCCTGCACCTACATATACCCTCTCGGATGTGCTAATGAAAAAACCCTCAAAAGCATTTTTCTCTACTCTGCAGTCACGCACATCTATATATCTATTCAGAGGCTTACTGGTATGCAAAAAATATATGTGTAGCACCGTGCCCTACAAATCCCCAGATTTTCCCCAATCTCACCTTTCAGACAAAAGTAAGCCAGTAAGGCTAGGTCCATGGTGTGAGTATGTTTGTGGACACACACACACACACACCTATACCCAAACATACACATGCAGAAAAAGCACCTGTTTCTCACAAAGGCTTCCATGTCACACCAGGCCTGGCCATACATGTATCCATGCAGCTCTAGAGGTTTCCCTGCAACAGCCTCATGTTATCAACTGCAGAAAGGGGTCCAAAAAATGAACAAACTACTTGGATGTGCCCTGCCCAACCACTGCTCCTTCTGCTCCCTATGATTCATGGACCAACTGCAGAAACTGCTCAACAATAAAATAAATATGAGGGACAGATTCACAAAGGTAACTTACACTTTTGAGTAATTAGCACCTTTGAACAAGTGTACTACTTTTTGGCTATTCACAAAATCCTAGTAGAAGTTGCATTTTTAGACTAAATTTACACTCAGATTTTGTGAATAGCCAAAAAGTAGTACATTTACTTAAAATGACAAATGACTTAAAAGTGCATAACCCCCAAGTTCTTCAAGCCAATTAGTCACACTTTTGGAGGAATTAGTAAATTTACTCAAAAGTGTAAACCACCCAAATTGTACGTTATCTTTGTGAATCAGGCCCCGAGTGTCCCCAGGGTAACAAAGATCAATTTTTCCATGATTCAGGGAAATAAACTACATAAAATGACCTAAAGCAGAAACACATATTTAGTGAAGTGCAGCCCCACTGCCACAGACCCTGCCCGAAAGCAGGGTTCTCAAAATAGTTGACAGGTAGTCCTGCATGCTTGCATGTTCTTTGTCTCCAGTGCCTGTTTGGCTTATGGTACGTATTGCAGATCCAAAAATCCAAAACAATTACTCCCACAGCTCTGACTTATCCTGCTTTGTGACCAACTGTAAAAAGTTATTGAAGGACTCTAAATCCTTCCATCATGCTACAGCCCTTCTTAACTCTTCATATGCAAAGCCACCAGCAGGTTAAAATGTTCAAAAATAGAAAACAATAGTGACTGCCACCATTCTGCTACATCCTCCATTCTTTCCAAATGCTCCCAAATATTAGACTAAGGACAAACCCAGCAAACACATAAAGTACAGGGTACACAAATTGGCTGGTAGGGCCCGGCAGGCCTCGGCTTATGTGCATGCAGATTTACAACACACCTGCCTCATGTTACCAACTGAAGAAAATTACCCAAAAGTTGAAAGAATATTTGATAACCTTATCTTGTTACTGTAGGAAGCTGGCTCTTTATATGCTATACCAAAATGAGGTATACCGTTCAAAGAGTCCAGGGGTTCCCTTACTAGCAGATAGCGGCTTGCTCTAGCAATCCTGAAGTGCTTTTTTAGGTGGTAGTGTGGTTGGGCAGCCTTAGGCTCATCAGAGATGAGTGTTAGACATTTACCATAGGCACACAGTCAATAAGTGATACACACTACTCAATAAGGAGCGCCACACCAATTTACAAAATTAGCAAGTATCTTTATATATATTTAGGCACCAGAATCAATATGATCAGGTAAGTATATTTTGCAAGAGAAATTCTTTCAGGCTTCAAAAGTAGACACTGCATTTTTTAGAGGTGGCAATGTTATCCTATGGAGGAAAAACAAATACTGCATACAGGTATAGTACAGCTACTTACGGGACACATCTCCTGGACTTAAGGTATGTATGGGGTGTGGTCCTAAGCAGCACCAACAGGTCATATCGGGCAGGACTGGCATGGCTGGCTGCAGAAGTGCTTTTCAGCGTTGGGTGCACAATGTTAGTCTATGGGAATTGGTCAAGTTGAAAGGAGGCTGCAGGTTTTAAGTGGGGGGGGGGGGGGTGAGGGGGCAGTCAGACTGAACCAGCAAGTGGGCTTAGCTCTCACGATCCTCAGGAATGTGGGGACACCTTAGGTCCTCTTCTCCAATGGCCATGGGCAACGGATGCAGAAGTGTCTTGAGGTGTCAGGTTTTCGTTACTGGGAACACTCGCGGTTGTGGGGGCCTGCATGCAGAGGCTGCAGGCAGCGTTGGTGAGGCCACAGTGGGCAAGTCCAAAGTGGGTTTTGTCTCTGGAGGGGACCACACTGGTACAGTTGGCCCGCTACAGCTCAGGCTAGGTTGCTCGGGTGCAGTGGTGCTTTCCGGTGTCATGTTGTGGCAGTCCAGCGTCCTCTCAGGTCTCTTGGAGTGCCTGCAGGATGCAGGACAGCAGCTCTGCTGCTCCACAGGAGTTCCTGGGTCTTTGGTGAAGCCAGGCCGTCTTCCAAGGCTTTTGGAGGCACAACAGCTTGCAGGACGAGACAACTTTGGTGCAATTCGACGGGAGTAGCAGACAGGCCGGCAGGGCTGGTGCCAAGTCAGTTCCTTCTTCCTCAGTCTTTGCTTTCCCTGCTCTTGAGTGTCCTTCTTCTTTGTAGGTCAGCAGGAATCAGATTATAGATACTGCATTTAGAGGCATTTAGGGGAGTGTAGGGTAATAGCCAATTGGTTTCTTACCCTTGGGGTCACTACGCTCCCTATATGACCACTTCATGTGGGAACTGGGCATAACCCTGTCTCGGAGTTCCTAGTTTTGCCATCACCAAGATGGCAGACTTTCAAAAGTTGTGTCCAGATCAGGCAGCTTACCTTAGGGGTGGGACTTACCTGAGAGGGACCGCACACCTCTCTGACTACTAATTTTCCCTCCTTGTCCGGAAGCTAAATGGGTCCTGGGGCAAGGGGGATCGACGCCCTCTCTTTCGAGAGAAGCCAGATCTGCATACCAAGGGTCATCCTGTTGGGAGGGGTGTGCTAACACCCCTGCCAGAGCAGGCTTTGTTCCTGTCCCGCGATCAAAGGCTCTCACCCTTGAGGGTCAAAATCCTGTCTGGTGGTGGCAGGCTAGTTAGAACCAGCCAGTCAGCACTTGGGTAAATGGTAGGTTTTTCAAGGGACATCTCTAAGGTGGTCTCTGGGTGAATGCATTAATAAATCCATCAATGACATAGCAAGGGCATATCTGCTCTTGCAGATATATCCTCACCTTTGATATAATGCACCCTGCCTTAGGGCTGTAAGGCCTGCTGTGGGGGTGAATTACATATATTGCATGCAGTGTTAGGGGACATGACCACAGGTTCTGTGCCATGTTGTGTTTTCACTTTTAGCTGCACCAAGACACACAGCCTGTAATAGCAGTCTGCATGTGCTAGGTAAGGGGTCCCTGAGGGTGGCACAATACATGCTGCAGCCCTTGGGGACCCCCTTTGGTACCCATGCCCTAGGTACCATGGGTACCATTTACTAGGGCCTTACAGCAGTGCTAAAGGTATTGCCAATTGGGGAACAATTGCACAGTTTTAGGGAAAGAGATCTGGCAATGGGGAAATGGTCAGCAGGAATACAGTGCAATTTCAGTCAAAATTGCATCTGTTACCATGCAAAAAGTGGGGGCGACTATGTCAAAAAGGGCCACTTTCCTACAGTTATTGCCCCACAAATCCTTTCCATATCACCAACAGCAGGAAATGATCCATAATTTGAAAATAAATATTAGGTAACCCTTTTCTATCACAACTCCAGCCTCCTCAAATCACGATTGCTTCTGTGGGCTCTCATTCCCCCAACTTGAGAAGCATCTTTGTTGCCAAACTTATCCATGTAGTATCAAAGTATACCCAAGTTCAAGCCATGTTCCACACTTGTGACAGTACCAAGAAAACTCATCATTGCTTGGCATCGTGCGATGAGCTTTGAGAAACGAATGAACACATGCACTCCATCAAGAGCACAAATCATGTGAAGTATGGTGCTCGGAAACCCCATTTCCACCCACAAGACAATGGGAGCACCGCTCTCATGAGACACAAAATTCTGCAAGGCTACAAGATCTCATAGGAACCTAGACAGGCACTTTGACAACCTCCTTATAAAAGCCACATCTAATGCCCATCTCTCTTCTTTGAAACAAATCTTTAATAATGACTACTCAGTGGAACTACAGCCTGGACTCAAGCCCACCAATATGGTTCATCCTCATCCAGTTTTCCAAGACATCTTTACTCTGGTAGCTGATTCTTCTACGGCAGGTGTTAGAGGTAACGTGCCAGAAAACTGATGTAAATGGAATTCCCTGCTAGTTCTGTCCAAGACAATTCTTGGGCCTGATGCTAGACCACAGCATACCCAAAATAGCTTCCACCACCACTAGGACCTAGTGCATTCTTTCCTCCCTTCCTCATGTCAACAAAATGACAAAAGAAGTTTAAAAAATGGGTGTTCCCATTCACAATTAGTAGAATTTAGTGAAAGATTACAAATCTATTGGGTGCTCTTTGCCAGGCTACAAACGTCCACATTGTCACCAGCTGCAACAACAACAGTCCAACACTGAAAATGAAAACTGGTTGTTCTCACAATGCCACCCTACCCTGGAAGCAGTAATACTTTGCTTTGTGATATCAACTGCAGAGAATGATGCAAAGTTAAACAATATCTGATGCCTGAAATGTTGCCACAACATTCTCACCAGTCCCCCGCCTTTTTGGCTCAGTTCAAACGAATGCTTAACCTTAACATTCAGCAGTAGAACCATTTGTGACCTTGAACACAGTACTGGGCAGTCCATTGAGTAAGTTACCTGATTCTAGCAGTTACCCTCTTGTACTGTTTGGATGGAAAGACTTGAGTTGATACATCACTGATTAATATGAGATGCTGTCAAGAATGAATGTGCACATCTTAATTTCCTAGTTACTTTTTTTTAGTTGACCTTACATCTTGATAACAGAATATGGAAACATAAGCACAGAACAGAAAGGACGATTTTGAGAAATAATTTCCTGCCTGGTTCAAAGACAGGTGATGAAGTTCCTTTGGTTGCTTTCAATGCACCTATGCAAATAAGAAATACCATAGAGCCACTCTATGATGATGAAAAGGCTCAACAATGCCATTCATGGTTGTTCCTTTAGTGTAGCCTCAAATCTTAAAGTGCCATCCTGTGGAACAAAATTGGTTCATATGTCTCTTCTGGGAAGAAGGAAGTTATTTACATTTGGAAGGGCTCACTCCTTTTTTTGATTCAAGTTGCTATTGAATTAGATTTTGGTCTCTAATTGCACGTTCTTGCTAGGTTAGACTCTAGGCTTCTGGAATGGAGTCAAGCTAAGGTTGTGTGAAACTGGGTCACTGGCCAAGTCAGAAAGAAGGCTGTGGATATCAGTGAAAGTGTGGGTGGAACAATGTTGGAACGAATCAAGATTGAAGACATGAATATTTATTTTGCAGTGCATGAATTTAGTTTAATTTGATCTTACTACTATTGTGTATTACCCTTTATGTTTTAGAATGCTTTAGTGTTGTGACATAATCCATATATTTGGCAAGAGTTCCTAGTTTTGTTTTTGAAAGGTTTTTGTCACATTTTGTGACTCAGAAGAAATTATGCAACTTTTGCTCTCAAAGACACAAATTGACACGTGAAGTGAAATGGTGTCCAATTATTAAAGCTCAATGTCTTTTCATTCCCCAGAAGACTCAAAGTATCAGCTTTGTGAAGTGGATCCACCTGACAGAAGTAAGGGCTGGGATGGGGAGGGAACATGGAGGTAATGGCATGTATATTGTAGTATATTTTAGCCTATAAAAAGGGCACACCTAAAGCCCAGTTCTCAATAGAAGCTATTATGAGTGAAATCCAGCTTTTTTAGTGTACAAAACGTGAATTTCAACTTTTAAATGAAATGGGTGTACTCGTGTTGTTACTACTGATGTAGCAGAAATGTTATTGCTACCTTTGATGTCACAGTAATCAACTATACATGACAATCTTTGCATTTTGTTATTTGAAACACTAATAGATTAATTAAAGAGTTGTGCACTAAAAGCCTAAATTAATGTGCATTCTATGTAGAATATAACATTTGAGTTATATGGTATAGCCCTAAAACGTTAAGTAAAATAATTTGTTCTAATTCCATGTTTATCATGTTAATTAAGTCTCACTAAAATGATAATAGATTTCTGAAGAGAAATGTTTTAAAAGTTGAATGCAAGGAATATGGCTTTCAAGATGGCTTTCATCCTCTAGGAGTGTTCCGGACCACTCCATCATCCGCTGCCATCCACCGTCCGACAGGATGCCTTTTGCACACAATACCTGCTGGTGAAATGCCACCCTGTGGAGTGGTCACTGGGGGTGAGCCTTAGCCTTTGGCAGGCATGAATCTTTGGCACCATCGCTGAGAGGACCCTGAAACTTGGGTGGCCTCGGCCAGGCTGTAATGCGGGAGCCCTCCTGGGACTGGCCAACAGATTGACGTGTGAATGAGAGGGCCCTGGCGACATTCAGGCTTGGGGCTCACTGGAGATTAGGGGCCTTGGATGGTTCCCTGTGGGGAGGTGTAGGAGTTGGGGAAGCCCTTCCAAGCTCAGTGGAGAAGGCTGTCCATGTGAAGCCCCCCCAGCCCCTCTGTATATCTCTCCAGTCCTGGTGGGCAGGCTGTGTCGTCCAGCGACCTCTTTATCATCTTAACCTTGAGTCAGGATGGGTCTCCTAGAGCATCAGGACCAAGGAAAGGAACTGATGGGCATAGCAAGTCAAGGAGGACCTCAAGAAGTTGCAGTTGTTGCCTTTGAACCTGATGGGCAGGGTTGCCCTCTACAAGATGATGGTACTGCCGAGGTTCCTTTGTGCCCTCCAGAACTATACAGTGCTGCTACCCAGTTGCTGGTACCAAACCTGGAAATTATGGCAGCGTCCTTTCTATGGCATGGTTCTAGGCCACACTTGAAGCTCACCCACTGACAACGGACACCCTATGCTGATGGCTTGGGAATGGCCAACCTGTGTCTCTTCTACTTAGCCTCACAACAACTGGTAATCAACGACTGGTTCAAAGAGGTGTGGTCACACCTGGCCTACCAGGTGGAACTGGCTTCCATGGGTTTTCCCCAGCTCATGGCTATGCTGTACAGAACCCTCGTCCCCTATACTGCCCAGGGGTGACCTGGGCAGTCTTCCTCGCCTGAAGAGAGGCGCTCTGCCGCACCAAGTGAAATTTCAAACTTACACTTCAGAGCCCCTGTCTGGTGGGTGTGGCATCACCGGAGGACTTCACCAGGTGGGAAGCCATTGGTATCATGCAGCTAGGTGACATATGGTCTGGGACCAAACTGTGTTCTTTTCAGGATGGGAGGCATTCACACTCTCCTTCTTGCAATTGTGCAGATGTATGCAACTGCGCCATGGACTACACACCCACGTACCAAGGGACACCCTCCTTCCTGAGTTCAGCCCCCTATAAGTGAAACTCTTTATTGGCACACTGGGGAGGGGAGATGTTTTGGGGAGGGGATGGAGGGTCTCTCAGATCTACCGTTCCCTGTTTATTAACGCTCCTGGGATATTCAATCACTTAATAACCCGATGGGATGTTTGGTTGGGTCCCTTAGACGATGATGTCTGATGTGACGCACTGATGGCCTCAAGTGTCATCATGATCTCCTCCTAGTTACCCCTAATAGAAACCTGTTAACTTTATTGGACGTACCTCACCCCTGCCAGGCTTCACCGGGTGGGACTCCTACCAAGTCCTACCTCACCCCTGCCAGGCTTCACCGGGTGGGACTCCTACCAAGTCCCGCCTGCCCCCAGTGCCCCCACGTCTATGCTGACTTTTATCACATGGTGTGGTCCTGCCATGCTATTCAGAGCTACTGGACCACTATTGCGGGAGATCTTTCGGAGGTATTGGACTGGGAGGTGGGCCTCTCGCCATTAGCAATGCTGCTGGGGGTTCATAGAGGGCATGGGAGCATTGAGGGCAGATCTGACATTTTTGGGAATCATCTTAATAGTGGCCAAGTGGGACATTGCTGCCCACTGCAAGAGACCCGAACCCCCTACCATGTTGCAGTGGAGGCGGGTGGTGGACCGGCGTGCGCAGCAGAAGAAGCCATTGTTTGAGGACATGGGTTGTCCCTCCAAACACAAGCGAATATGGGGCAAATGGTGGGGACACCTGGGCTCAAGCCTACCAGTGTAATGCTGTGATGCTAATCATATTGTCCAGTGTGCGTGTTCTGTCTAACACTGTGAACTTGATTCTCCATCACTTCATCCTGGTAACTGTTCATAGTCTAGCTCTGTGTGTGATACTACTGTGTTAAAAAAAATTCAATAACATTGTTTAGCAAAAAAAGTTATATGCAAAAGTCTAAAATGCACTTCTGCACTACAGTTAATGAAATGTTTTAACAGAGTTATTTCATTTTAAATCTATTGTAAAATGAACACTGACAAAGCTTATTAATATTGAATTTATAATTCTGAATGTTAGATATGCCTTATTTTGCATAAATGAATATGCCATTTCATTCACTTTACTTAGGCTTACCGAGGCCTGCAAGGCCCTGTGTCCTGAATGTGTCGAAAAATAATTACTTATTTTAGCTAATTTGACTTTTCTTTCAGACTTCGTTCCTATGAAATGCTTATTTAAAATAGATGTTCTATTGTTGTGCACATAGTGAGCATGAGAAAGTAACCTTGAGTTCAGTACATTGAGAGACTGTGAAAGTGGTCTGTATACATTTGTTCCAAACAAAGCTAAGATGGATGCCTTTCACATGATGGTAATGGAAATCTTTCCTAATGTTTCAAATGACTGTCGCATGACGGACTTTGATTGGATGGTTACGCCTTCCAAGTTATGTGGAGTGATGGATGAGCAAATCATCTTGCACTTTGGACTTTAAAATACCACTACGCAGTTGGATTAGCAGCATTCTCCTCTTTACTCTTCTTGATTCCACCCTCCTTGGAGGTTCCCTTTAGATTTTGAGAGGTACAGACCTCTATCCTTAATTTATTTAATGCTTTGCTGAGACCTAAACATTTTTTCCCTGACCCAAAGAAGAAGAGTCTTCACGGAGCTTCTGAAATGCTGATGCCTTCCCTTTTTATTTCCCTTTTGCCAAATGTGGTTAGTCACCTTTTGCCCAAACTTAATTTTTTCAAATTAATGTTGTCCTTTCTCTTTTTACTTTTTGCCCTCATCTGTTTTAGCCCAGCACATGCTTACTTGAAATCTGATAATCTGTAGGGATTTCCCTTGCCGAATCTAGCTAAGCTTAGATGACTTTAAAATTGCCTTTATGCTGAAAGGAACTGAACAGTGCTTGTTTTCTTCTGCTCGGATTATACTTTTGAAGTTTTTTATTGCTATCTTTGAATGTTTACTCCTTTTGACGTTAGTTTGTTTGAATCTTTTCATCACCTTGGTAAACCAATGGTGATCCTGTAGTTTTATAACTGAGTTTGTAATAAACCCCTTAACTCTATTTCCGACGTGTTTTTCTTTTGTGACCACAAAGGTCATACTGTCATTTTGAATTGTGTTGTTTAAAGTTTTTGCTTGCACTAGCTCTCCACTCTTTCATGCTAGGTGAAAAGATTTAGTGACTTTGTTTAAAGTATAACCAATGTATGCTTTATCACTACATGCCCATCTAGACACCTGCAAAAGATGATGACACACACACAGACTTGCAGGCTTGTAGTTACTCTCAAGCCTTTTGTAGGTAACGTCTCATCCTTGAAACGGTTTGAGAATCGCTTCAGTTAAGTCGAGTATAACCATTTTCAGTGTAAGAAGGAGCATAAGGTTAAGTGCAAATGCACCATTGCATTATATATTCATGTTTGTATATGTACTCATTTACATTTCTGAATGGGTAAATGTTTACAAATGTGAGTACTCCTGGGAATCTGTTCCATTTGAACCTTCAAGAAGTCCTGGAATTATTTGCAAATTAAAAGAAAGTAAGGGGGAGCATTTAAGGTTCAACACAAGTGGAGCAACCACAGTGAATGACTGTCTGCTGGACTAACAGTTCCCATGCCCCCTTTACTGCTAGGAGAACTACTGGTGTTCCATCAGAAGTTCCCCAGGTGGCTCTGCCAGAAGAAACCCTTATCCTTACAACCATCTGCTGCAGGATGACCAGGACACAGTGAGGATCACCCTGCCCAAGTAGAGTGCAGCGGCTGCCATAGGTTTACTCTGTCTGGGTCTTCCATGAAGGCAGGGATACTATCAATGACCCCACACACAGAAGGCGCTCTGTGCATATGGGCCTTTTAAAAAACATCCAACTGAGGAGTTTGTTTTTGGATGCTAACCAGGCCAATGTTGGACCTGGCCCTTTCTGCAGGGTCACCCCATATTTTTGCCTTCCTTTGCTGAACCTGTTTTTTTGTTGGGTTTTGGTACTCTGAGCAATGTAGTCCTGCTAACCAATGATAAAGTGATTTTGCTTTCCCTTTTAAACAATAATAGAATTGGCAAAAACCTAGGTGGATGCATTGAATTCGCTTATAACCCCTAGTAAATGGCACTAAGGGGGTTATTACAACTTTGGAGGAGGTGTTAAACAGTCCCAAATGTGACGGATATACCACCAGCCGTATTACGAGTTCCATAGGATATAATGGACTCGTAATACGGCTGGTGGTATATCCGTCACTTTACAGTCACTTTTGGGACGGATTAACACCTCCTCCAAAGTTGTAATAACCCCCTAAATGTACTGCAGGGCCTGTACATTAAATACTACTAGTGGGCTGCAGCACACATTGAGCTACCCGCTATAGTAGCCTTATAAAACATGTCTCAGGGCTGCCACTACAGCCTGTAGTGCAGTTTTAAACTACCATTTGACTTGGCAAAATAAACCTTTTGTAGTCCTAAACCTTTCTTTTTAACAGTGATATGTTATTCCTATGATAGGCACAGTGGTTAATATTTTAAAAGTAGGGCATGTGTACTTAGGTTGTATATGCCCTGGGAGTGAAAAATGCCCAAACGTGTTTTTCACTGTAGCAAAGCTATCTCTACAATAGACTAACACTGGGTTATCTTAATGCAGTTAATAAGTGATACCTTCATTTTGAGAGCAGATAGAGAAATACTTCTTCCACTCATTTAATGGTAAAGTAGGATTTTAAGTTACTATTCTGAAAATACCACTTTTTGATAAATGCCATTTACCTGCCTAAACCAAATGTGCCTTTCTGCCCATTTCCAGGGTCACATAACTGTTAACGCTTCTCTTGTGATGTGATGTGTATTCCTTCCAGTCAGGAGACAAAGGTGGCCTGGAAGTAGAGGCAGTGGGTCTTCCTGACAGGATGGCTGGGAAGGAGTTGTGCCCTGCCCTGATTACATTTCACAGTGACCTGCCTGCAGAACACACAAAGGGACATGATGACAGGCCTGCCATTGCCTTTGTCCCCCTAGCCAGGTTATAGGCAAATCTAGGGAAGAAGGAAGAACTGTTCAGAACTAGTTTTGGGGTGGGCAAAGGTTTGCCCCACATACAGGTTGGCACTGAGTATAAAAGTGGCACCCTTAGAACATTTAATCAGAACACTGCTGGACCTGTGGCTACTCAGACGAAGGACTGCCCTACTGTCTTAAACCTGAAGAAAGACTGGACCTGCCTGCCTTGAACCCAGGCCCCAAAAGTGACTCCAAGGGCTAGTTGGCTGACCTCCTGTTTGAGCTACAGGGACACATCAATCTTCCAGTGTCCTTCTGAGCAACTGTCCAGCTGACTAGCGCCAACTGGACATGCCTGGATCCTGCTACTGGCCCCTGGTGAAGTGAATCCTGACCGCCTTGAGGTACCTCCCCAGGTCCTGAAACCTTGGCTGATGTCAGAGTGTTCTCCAACCTGCACACTGCAAGAAGTGGATTCCACGTGGAAACCCAGATGTTCTGAGCTCTTCGCCTTAACAATGACTGCCAGAGTCTCCCGCTCCTGCGAGATTCTGATAGCCACATGTGCTTCGCGTCAGCAACGACTGCCTGAATCTCCCATCAACATGAAGCTTCGATGACAGTTTGCTCTTCGCACTGCCAATGATCTCCTCACTGTCCCTGCCAACGTGAAGCACCTGCTGCTGCTCCGCGTGTGGAACTGGAATGAGTGAGAAGGTAAACTTTCCAATGGGATGAACCAGTCCCTGTATCTGACCTGCACTGTATTGTGGTCAGCATGCACTTTAGATTTTGAAGTGGTCTAGCGAGACTAGACAACCATGATTGTCACTTTGTGCTTTTCGCCACAAATTTTACCTGAAACGTTAAAAAATCATAACAGAATCTACCAATTGGATTTTTGTCATTTTGCTTTTATTTTATGTATTATACTTTTCTAAACTGGTTTATGATTTTCCTATGTTGCATTTTCACTTTGTTATTGTTTGAATGCTGCATAAACACAGTGCCTCTGGGTTAAGCCTTATTTTCTTTTGTGCCAAACTGCCAGAAAGTTAAGCACAAGTTTATTTAGTGACGTTTGTGGTTTACCCTGGCAAGGATTTCTTTTATTACTTGAATGGGACTCCCGCTCGTCTAAACTAGTAATCCACTTTCTCACAGACAAAAAAAGTGCCACTGGCAGACACGAAAGTGTATCCACAGCACCCCCGATGCACTTATGTCACAGACATCCCTGCAAAACAAACCGGACAGACCTCTGCCCGGGGAGTCCAGGTCAAAGCTTCCACTGACCAGCGAGATTGGCCGGCCACCTGCAAAACTCTAAATTTAGGCCTAAGACATTTAGACCAAGTATAAATGCTGGAGCATATTTTTCTCCAACTTTAATCTCTCTTTGTAGACATAACCAGTGTTGTTTCTCAATACACAATGGGGGTGATTCCAACCCTGGCAGTCGGTGATAAAGCGGCGGCCAACCCGCCAGCAGGCAGGCGGTAAAAAAAAATGAATTCTGACCCTGGCGGGAACCGCCAACACAGCCCGCCACTTTAACACTCCGACCGCCACGGCGGGACAGACAAACAGCGCAGCGGTCACCGCCAACAGGCAGGCGGCAGACAATGTACCGCCCACCCTATCACAACTCACCAATCCGCCACCTTTTCCGGGGCGGGAGCCCCGCCGATAAAAACACGGCGGAAACAGACTACGAACGGGAAAACGCTTACCTCTACACACTCCACGAGGACGGAGGACAGCATGGAACCCGAATTGAACATCCTACCAGCTATTGTCTACCTGCTCATCTACCACGAGTACGAACGCCGGCACAGACGACAACGGTGAGTACTGCACCTACGACACAGGGGAGGGGGGACGAGAAAAGGTTACGGGGACACACATACGCGACACACCCACCCCCCCACCCCTCCCAACTATCTACACACCAATGCAGAGCAACAACTCAGAGTGACACCCCCCAAACTCCCCAGAAAAATGCAAAGACATAATTAAAATGATAATTAAAATTTATGTATAAAATAGGTTCATTGAAGTCATGGTAAATTATCTATATGAAATATAAAAAAGAACAGTGCGAAATCTATATACATAGGCAATAAGTCCTGCTCAGTTTGTCAAAGTTCCACAGTCCGTGGGCCAATGTCCACAAACACATGGGCAAAGCCCACACAGGAGACCAGATTCCGTTGGAGAGAACACTGCTGGGGCATCAGATGATAAAACTACAGGCACCTCAGGTGCACGGGAAGGGGGGGCACCTCAGCCACATGAGTCCACGACGCCAGATCCACGAGGGGCCTCCATGCCCACTGTACCATCCTGGGGAGTGCAAAGCCACAGTCTCTCAAGTCTCTACAGTGGGAGGGTTGCCCACTGTGCCATCCTGGGGAGTGCAAAGCCACAGTCTCACAAGTCTCTACAGTGGGTGGGTTGCCCACTGTTACATCCTGGGGAGTGCAAAGCCACAGTCCATCAGATGGATACCCGACTCCACTTGTATTGGAGGAGGCAGGGTGCCCAGAGTGCAGCGTGAACACCAGCTCGACACAGAACCGGCACTGTCAATGGGCCAGCGGTGCTTGAGACGGCGGTGCCCAGCGGAGCGGTGCTTGACAGGAAGGGCCCAGCGGAGCGGTGCTTGACAGGAAAGGCCCAGCGGAGCGGTGCTTGAGACGGCGGTGCCCAGCGGAGCGGTGCTTGAGACGGCGGTGCCCAGCGGAGCGGTGCTTGACAGGAAGGGCCCAGCGGAGCGGTGCTTGACAGGAAGGGCCCAGCGGAGCGGTGCTTGAGACGGCGGTGCCCAGCGGAGCGGTGCTTGACAGGAAGGGCCCAGCGGAGCGGTGCTTGAGACGGCGGGCCCAGCGGAGCGGTGCTTGACAGGAAGGGCCCAGCGGAGCGGTGCTTGAGACGGCGGTGCCCAGCGGAGCGGTGCTTGACAGGAAGGGCCCAGCGGAGCGGTGCTTGAGACGGCGGGGCCCAGCAGAGCGGTGCTTGACAGGAAGGGCCCAGCGGAGCGGTGCTTGAGACGGCGGGGCCCAGCGGAGCGGTGCTTGAGACGGCGGGGCCCTGTTCAGCGGTGCCTGTCTTCACGGCGGGGCCTGTTCAGCGGTGCCTGTCTTCACGGCGGGGCCCTGTTCAGCGGTGCCTGTCTTCACGGCGGGGCCCTGTTCAGCAGTGCTCTTCACGGCGGGGCCCTGTTCAGCAGTGCCTGTCTTCACGGCAGGGCCCTGTTCAGCGGTGCTTGTTTTCACGGCGGGGCCCTGTTCAGCGGTGCCTGTCTTCACGGCGGGGCCCTGTTCAGCGGTGCTCTTCACGGCGGGGCCCTGTTCAGCGGTGCCTGTCTTCACGGCGGGGCCCTGTTCAGCGGTGCCTGTCTTCACGGCGGGGCCCTGTTCAGCAGTGCTCTTCACGGCGGGGCCCTGTTCAGCGGTGCCTGACTTCACGGCGGGGCCCTGTTCAGCGGTGCTTGTCTTCACGGCGGGGCCCTGTTCAGCGGTGCCTGTCTTCACGGCGGGGCCCTGTTCAGCGGTGCTCTTCACGGCGGGGCCCTGTTCAGCGGTGCCTGTCTTCACGGCGGGGCCCTGTTCAGCGGTGCTCTTCATGGCGGGGCCCTGTTCAGTGGTGCCTGTCTTCACGGCTGGGCCCTGTTCAGCAGTGCTCTTCACGGCGGGGCCCTGTTCAGCGGTGCCTGTCTTCACGGCGGGGCCCTGTTCAGCGGTGCTCTTCACGGCGGGGCCCTGTTCAGCGGTGCCTGTCTTCACGGCGGGGCCCTGTTCAGCGGTGCCTGTCTTCACGGCGGGGCCCTGTTCAGCGGTGCTCTTCACGGCGGGGCCCTGTTCAGCGGTGCCTGTCTTCACGGCGGGGCCCTGTTCAGCGGTGCTCTTCATGGCGGGGCCCTGTTCAGTGGTGCCTGTCTTCACGGCGGGGCCCTGTTCAGCGGTGCTCTTCACGGCGGGGCCCTGTTCAGCGGTGCCTGTCTTCACGGCGGGGCCCTGTTCAGCGGTGCCTGTCTTCACGGCGGGGCCCTGTTCAGCGGTGCTTGTCCTGTCTTTCAAGGGAGCCAGACCTGGCCAGGACTCCCCGCTTAGTCGCCCTCCGACCGTGCAGTTGCTGGCCCCTCCTGTGATGGAGTCCTGGGCCCCTTGAGACGGCGGGGCCCAGCGGAGCGGTGCTTGACAGGAAGGGCCCAGCGGAGCGGTGCTTGAGACGGCGGTGGCCAGCGGAGCGGTGCTTGAGACGGTGGTGCCCAGCGGAGCGGTGCTTGACAGGAAGGGCCCAGCGGAGCGGTGCTTGACAGGAAGGGCCCAGCGGAGCGGTGCTTGAGACGGCGGTGCCCAGCTGAGCGGTGCTTGACAGGAAGGACCCAGCGGAGCGGTGCTTGAGACGGCGGGCCCAGTGGAGCGGTGCTTGACAGGAAGGGCCCAGCGGAGCGGTGCTTGAGACGGCGGTGCCCAGCGGAGCGGTGCTTGACAGGAAGGGCCCAGCAGAGCGGTGCTTGAGACGGCGGGGCCCAGCGGAGTGGTGCTTGAGACGGCGGGCCCTGTTCAGCGGTGCCTGTCTTCACGGCGGGGCCCTGTTCAGCGGTGCCTGTCTTCACGGCGGGGCCCTGTTCATCAGTGCTCTTCACGGCGGGGCCCTGTTCAGCGGTGCCTGTCTTCACGGCGGGGCCCTGTTCAGCGGTGCTTGTCTTCACGCCGGGGCCCTTTTCAGCGGTGCCTGTCTTCACGGCGGGGCCCTGTTCAGCGGTGCTCTTCACGGCGGGGCCCTGTTCAGCGGTGCCTGTCTTCACGGCGGGGCCCTGTTCAGCGGTGCTCTTCATGGCGGGGCCCTGTTCAGCGGTGCCTGTCTTCACGGCGGGGCCCTGTTCAGTGGTGCTCTTCACGGCGGGCCCTGTTCAGCGGTGCCTGTCTTCACGGCGGGGCCCTGTTCAGCGGTGCTCTTCACGGCGGGGCCCTGTTCAGCGGTGCCTGTCTTCACGGCGGGGCCCTGTTCAGCGGTGCTTGTCCTGTCTTTCAAGGGAGCCAGACCTGGCCAGGACTCCCCGCTTAGTCGCCCTCCGACCGTGCGGTTGCTGGCCCCTCCTGTGATGGAGTCCTGGGCCCGTGGGTGTTCTCCGTCACACCCGGTATGGGGCTGGTGGGGCCCTCCTGGTCCGCGCGCCTGCTGGCTGACTTCTCCGCCCTGCTGCCCTTGCCCTCCTTCGATGAGGCTCTCTGGCCCTTGCCTCCCCTTGATGTTGTGGCAGGTGACAAGCCACGACTTTGCTCCTTGGTGGCAGCCGTGTCAGCCTTCTCGCGCCGCCCCTTTGTTTTTCGGGTTCTCTTCCCAGGGGGTGGGCTGGCTGTCCCCTTGCTGCTGGCCGATGTATCTGCACTAGGAAAAGGTGGACTCCAATACCCGTGCACAATGGTCGCCCTCAATGCAGGGCTGGTGGTGGCTGAGGTGCTCTTAGGACTCTTACCAGATGGAGGGGGTGGGTCAGTGGTTGGAAAGAGGTCAAGGTTGGAAAGGAAAATCAATTTGGAAAGACAGGGACGGGTAGGTGTGGTTATGGGAGTGGAGGAAGAGGATGTGGTTGTAGGAGAGTCAGGTGTGCTGTCTTTGGGTGCAGGTGCTTGTGACGTAGGCTGTGGTGAGGTGGATGGCTGTTGGGTGGGTGGCTGCCTGCGTTTGTGTGTTTTGGAAGAGGGGGTGACAGACACACTGGGAGAGGACACAGGGGACGTGTAAATGGCAGTGGGGGTGGTGACTGCACGTGTGCGGACTGTACTGGAGGGTGTGCTGGTGATGGAAGTACTGGCTGATGGTGGTGTGCATGCAGGTGTGAGTGGAGACGTCACAGGGAGGGAAGAGGGAGACGAGGAGGAGGGGGACACAGAGGTGGTAGTGACTGTTGCCATGTCTGCATCTGGATGTTGCTTGGGTGAATGCTTGTGGGATCTGTGGTGCTTATGTCTGGAGGAGCTGCCCTTGGGTGTTGAGGTGTGTGCAGGCTGGTCTGATGGTGTGGATGGGATAGGCTGAGGAACAGGAGACTGGGACTGGGTGGAGGCAGTTAGAAGAGGGAGGCAGGAAACAGGGACAATGGCTGCCGTCAGTGCTGAGGCCAGAGCATTGAACGATCGTTGATGGGCAGCCTGACCCGAATGAATGCCCTCCAGGTATGCATTGCTCCGATGCACCTCCCTTTCTACACCCTGGATGGCATTCAAGAGGGTAGACTGCCCAACAATGAGTGTCCTCAGGAGGTCAATGACCTCCTCACTGAGGGCAGCAGGGGTAACTGGGGCAGGGCCTGAGGTGCCTGGGGCGAAGGAGATGCCCGCCTTCCTGGGTGAGCGGGCACGGAGCGAAGGCTGAGGGGCTGCTGGGAGGGCGGGGCTGGTGCGCTGGGTGGCGGCTGTACCTGTTGTGGCGGTGGGCACAGATGTTGCCGCCACCGCAAGGGAGCTCCCTTCCGAGGACGTGTCGGTGTCGCTGACGTCTCCACGGGTCCCCGTTGTGGAGCTCCCCTCGCCCTCCGTATCACTGGTGTACTCGGTGTCTGTAGCATGGCCCACCGGGGCCATGTGAGTTGCAGCTCCCTCGTGCTCCGATGCCAATTCTCCTCCGCCTGATGATGCTAATGCACACATGCACAAGAAGATAAAGAAAAAGGGTGGGGGGAGAAATAAAGACAGGTTGAGTGCATGCATTGTCAACACCGTTGTCGGAGAGGACAGACACAGGAGCCTCCTGCACTACGACGCGCAATCGGGGTACACTACTCAGTACTTGTGACTAGGCCTACAGGTCTATGGACAACAAATGCACACATGGGTGATGCTGGACCATGGATAGCTGTACTTTGCACCCTACAGAGGTGGCGGCCGGGGGCACAGGGCCATACCTAAAGGAGGGGACTAGCCTACAGAAAGCGCCCTGGCCTAAAGTCACCCACAGCCCTCCTCCCCCACCCAGACACCTCCACTGCGCGCAAAGATAGCAGAATGTGCTGATACTCACCCCCTTGTGTCTGCCGTGATGTCCTCACGCGCCCATCCAAATCGGGGTAGGCCACCGCCAGGATTCTGGACATCAGGGGGGTCAAGGTACGACTGGCACCCCTCCTACGTTGGGAGGCCATCCCCAGCAGAGACTCAGCGGTCTTCCTGGTCCCGCGGCGGATGTCCTCCCACCTCTTTCGGCAGTGGGTGCCCCGTCTGTTGTGGACCCCCAGGGCCCGGACGTCCTTGGCGATGGCACGCCAAATGTCGACTTTCTGATGGGCGCTGACCTATTTGACATGTACAGGGTGGGAAAAGAAATATCATCACTTTTCTGCATGTTAGATGTGATTGGCCACCCCTCCCCAACCTTGCCATGTGGCACATGCTCTCATCTGTCGTGCGTTGCACTACTCATTCGCTCCCCTCCCCACCATCTTACATCCACCCCACTCAACACAGGCATAGCCCATTGCACCCAGTGTACTTACCTGTTGGTCTGGAGGACCGTAGAGTAGCGCATACTGGGGAAGGACCCCATCCACAAGTTTCTCCAACTCTTCAGAAGTGAAGGCAGGGGCCCTTTCCCCAGTCGCAGCAGCCATTGTCTCTTCCAGACCGAGGTCACAGCAGCACTTGCAGTATAGGTCCTCTCCTGTGGATGATCATGTCTCGAGTGATTAAGCAGCTAGAAAATGGCGGTCACACCCGCGGCGGTGCGTACCGCCGCGGTGCGTACCATGACCGCCGGCGCACATCGTCATTGGCTCCTGATACCCATAGGGTTCAATGTTAACCAATGCGGCTTCGCACCGCGGTCTTCGACCGCCTACCGCCACGGTGTGCCACGCCAGCGCATTGACCTCACATCCCACTGTCACACTTCTCAGGTCAGGCAGCCGCCATTTCAAGGGCCCACATGGCCTAATGTCTACTGCGTCACACAGGCCTAGGCCTTGCATTGGCACTCATACAAGCCTTTCACTGCATTGCGATTCAATTACTGTGCAAGCTGTGTGAACGAACCTGTGGGTTGCTTGACTTTGTGCTCCATGTTGTCCTTCCTAGGCACCGTCCGCTGGGACTTGCGAGGAGAAGGATGAATCCTCCCGTGTACCGACCGCTGGTGGACCTGTCAACAATGGAAGAACGGCATATTATACTTTGATACAGACTTGACAGAGCCACTATACATGAACTGTGTGCCCAGCTGGAGCCAGACCTGATGTCCCCCATCCGCCAACCCACAGGGATTCCCCCTCTGGTGCAGGTTCTGTCAGTACTCCATTTTTTGGCAAGTGGGTCTTTTCAGACAACAGTGGCCATGTCATCAGGGATGTCTCAGCCTATGTTTTCTAAGGTTTTGTCAAGAGTGTTGTCTGCCCTGATGAAATACATGCGGAGCTACATTGTTTTCCCTGAGGAGGATGATTTGGCTACAGTGAAGGGTGATTTCTATGCCCTTGGACATATCCCAAACATCATTGGTGCCATTGATGGGACCCATGTGGCTTTGGTACCCCCCAAAGGCAGTGAGCAGGTGTACAGAAATAGAAAAAGTTATCATTCGATGAATGTCCAGGTGGTCTGTTTGGCAGACCAGTACATCTCCCATGTAAATGCCAAGTTCCCTGGGTCAGTGCATGACGCGTATGTCATGCGAAATAGCAGCATCCCCTATGTGATGGAACAGCTACAGAGACACCGTGTGTGGTTATTAGGTGACTCTGGTTACCCCAACCTCTCCTGGCTACTGACCCCAGTGAGGAATCCCCGGACCAGGGCAGAGGAACGGTACAATAAGGCCCATGGGCGAACTAGGAGGATAATAGAAAGGACCATCGGGGTCCTGAAGGCCAGGTTTAGGTGCCTGCCTATGACAGGTGGATCCCTAATGTACTCACGAAAGAAGGTGTGCCATATCATCGTGGCCTGCTGTATGCTTCACAATCTTGCATTGCGACGCCAGGTGCCTTTCCTGCAGGAGGATGGTCCAGATGGTGGTGTTGTAGCAGCTGTGGAGCCTGTGGGGAGTGAAGAGGAGGAAGACGACGGGGACGACACAGACAACAGGGACACAGTTATACAACAGTATTTTCAGTAGCACACAGGTAAGAATCACCCACGCCATTTTACATTTACTTCAGGCCTCCTGCGTCTCTACTTTCTGTGTTCCCCACCATTTCCTTTTAACTGAATTGTGACTTTCCATTCACTTTTCAGAGCTGTTTCATCAACTGCGTGACTTCTGCTTTGTTTGCCCATGGACTACTGCTTATTGTCATTGGTATGTTGTCATCACAATGTCACAGAACATAATAGCACCGTTATGTGTGATACATAATAGTAAAATATAAGCAGACTCCTGTTATTGTACGTGCAATAAGTGATTTATTTCAAGTGCTACATATAGGTACATGATAGTAAAACGGTGATGGGTGGGGGTGGAGTAATGTCCATGGCAGAGTCCAGTTCTCAGTCTTACAGGTGCATTGTCCATATGCCTGTGGAAGGATGGAGCAGGGGCAGTTTAAGGTTGGACAGGGTGACAATGTGGGATGACATCAGGGGGTATCTTATGCTGGCGGGGGTCTTGCAATCCTACTCTGTCTTCTTGTGTGATCTCAGGTTCCGCTTGCGGGGTGGTTGTTCTTCAGCAGGAGGTGGGGTTCTGGTGGCCTGTCGTTGTGTGGGGGCATCCTGTCCACTAGCGCCGGCGGAGGTGGTAGGCTGTTCGTGGTCCAGGCTAGTGACAGGGGCCCTTTGGGGTGCCACATGGTCCCGCAATGTGGTGACTATCTGGTTAAGGGCCAGGACTATGGTCCCCATTGCGGAACCGATGTTCCTGAGTTTCTCTCTGAACCCCATGTACCGTTCCTCCTGCTGTGCCTGGATCTCCTGGAACCTGGCCAGTACCGTCGCCATCGTCTCCTGGGAGTGGTGGTATGCTCCCATGATGGTGGTGAGGGCCTCTTGGAGAGTAGGTTCCCTGGGCCTGTCCCCCCCATGTCGCACAGCAGCCCTCCCAGTTCCCCTGTTTCCCTGGGCCTCTGTCCCCTGGACGGTGTGCCCACTACCACTGCCCCCAGGTCCCTGTTGTTGTTGGGGTGGTGGGTCAACCTGGGTGCCCTGTAGTGGCGGACACACCGCTGATTGACGTGTCCTGGAGACAGAGGCATGGGCCCGCTGGGTGGGAGCTGTGCTGGTGTTCCCAGAGGGGGTTAGGTCTGCTGTAGCCTGTGGCTGTGTGTGGGGAACCGACTGTCCAGAGGTCCCCGATGGGCCGGGCTGGTCATCTGGGTCCAAGTCGACAGAGCTGCTGTCATCGCTGGGGGCCTCTTCTGGGGGTGGGATGGACATCTTTGTACCCTCTGTGGCGGTGTGGTGGCGTTCTGGTCCTGCAGGGGTATAAGGGTATGGTTATTGGTTCTGTGTGTGGCATTTCGTGTGATGGGTGGGTGTCCGTGTACCCAAGTGCAGGCATTCCCGTGTGGGGGCTTTTGTGAGGGTGGCTTCTGGGGGTGATGTGTGTGTGCAGTGGGCATGCTTTGGTGATGGGTGTCCATGCTTTGTGGTCGCATGCAGGTCTAGGTGTTGGGATGGGTGGGTTGTGATGGTGGGACATTTGCAAGGAGTTGGTGTGATGGGGGTGGGGGTGAGGGTGGGGGTATGTGCTGGCATGCAGGTGGGGTGGGGGTGGGAAGTAGTAGTTAAGATTTGACTTACCAGAGTCCATTCCTCCGCGTACTCCTGCGAGGCCCTCAGGATGCAGGATGTGCAAGACTTCCTCCTCCCATGCTGTGAATTCTGGGGGAGTAGGTGGGGGTCCGCCGCCAGTCTTCTGCACCGCAATGTTGTGCCTTGATACCATGGAACGCACCTTCCCCCGTAGGTCGTTCCATCTCTTCCTGATGTCGTCCCGATTGCGTGGATGCTGTCCCACCGCGTTGACCCTGTCGACTATCCTTTGCCATAGCTCCATCTTCCTAGCAATTGTGGTGTGCTGCACCTGTGCCCCGAATAGCTGGGGCTCTACACGTACTATTTCCTCCACCATGACCCTGAGTTCTGCGTCAGAGAACCTGGGGTGTCTTTGGGGTGCCATGGGGTGGTGTGGATGAGGTGAGGGATGTTGTATGTGTTGTGGAGTGTGATGTGTGTGGTGGTGTATGGTGTTTTGTGCGTTGTAATTGTGTGGGTGATGTTGTGATTAGCCTCTGTGTGATGGTCTACTCTAAGCTGTGCAGTCTCTCTCTGTCCTTGATTCGCAATTGTGGTAGTAAGGGTTTGTGGGTGATGTGGGTGTGTGTTTTATATTGGATTGGGTGTGTGGGAGTGGTGTGTGTATGTGTATCAGGTGTGTGTATTTCAAATTGTCCAATGTGGTTGTGTTTTGTAAGGGTGTGTGTATTTTGAGCGCGGCGGTGTGTACCGCCAAAGGAATACCGCGGTTGAAAGACCGCTGCGTGGATTCGTGGGTCGTAATGGCATGGGCGTATATCTGTTGGCGTGGCGGTGGAGGTTTGGTCATCGCCATTTTTTCGCTGACCTTTGGTGTGGCGGACTTTTGTTGATGTCGGGTTTTTGGCGGTTTGCCAGTTGTGGGTCAGAATGACCGTGGCGGTTTACCGCGGCGGTGTTATGGCGGGCTTCTGACCGGCGGTAAGCGCCTTTTACCGCTGAGGTCAGAATGACCCCCAATGTGTCAGAGAGTTGCACTCTGTCAGGTGTGAAGTGTGTATTTAGTGTGGTATTATCTTTGCGTGTTAGCATTTAATAGCTCTCCCAAGCATAGATGATGAACTCCACTCACTAGAATTAATATGAAATTATTGGGTACACATCCCTCACAGTGTGGTGAAAGAATAACCTTGCCTGACATAAATATTGTGTCCTAATATCATTTTTTTTAATATCTCACCATCAGAGTTAATAATAGAAATGTAAACCCAAGCGGACGGTCTCTATATTTATGTCAGACGATAATATTTCTGTACACAATATTCTGAGATAAAAGCTTCAAAACCAGCCATTTTAGCCTGCTTTAGATTTACCTCTGCCGATATATACAATGTCAACCTGTCTGAAAACTCAGAGCAAATGACTAGCCCATAGCACACTGAACGGTTTCAGCGCGCAGCAGGGCAGGCCATTGTTGGCTGGGCCAGACGGGAGAGAAGCTGCGTAGCTAAGCTTCTTAGACGGCTTTACTTGGAGTCAATAAGGGTCGCAGCTGCGCAGACCACCGCCACCCTCCTTTTCATTGCTCTTAGCTTCTGATTTTCCCATACCGTTTGCCTCCAGAAGCTTTAACAGGATTACTAGGGTTGGAAATACCCGTGTCACGGAGGCGGTGGGACCAGCACTTCAACGCCTTAAGAAAAAAAAATCAGAAACCGGGTGCAGCTCTGCTGCAATTAAATGTGCGAACAGGGAGTACTGAGGCAGCGTGATCCTGCAGTCATCTCGGGCCTCTTCAATCCATTTAAAACCCCTCCCTGTCCCTTCAGCTCACGCTTGCAGCTTTCTGCTTTCCCCCATTTTGAAGCTTGTTCGTGTTTCTCTTCCTCCGTCTTTCCCAAATGTGTCTTTAGCTCGCTGTAAATGCTTGAGACAGAAGCCTAAGCGCCGGCCCTCAAAAATAAGTGCCGGTGCTTAGCAACGGTTACAACAAGCACAAATTAAGCACTGCAGTAGTCTCATTTTAAGGATTTTTGCGGACTTGGGCAAGATATATTATGGGGGCCCAGGTATGGAACTAATTAGAATAGTTTTACACATTCCATGCTAATTCAAGCCGGCATGATGCCAAACAGTTCTAAACATGATAAACTTTAACAGGGTCACACAAAAACCAGTTTTAATATGTCTTGCACAGAACCCTAAAAATCATTTAAATGACACTGTTGGAGATACGGAGTCAGAGGTGGAGGTAGGTAGAGATGGGGGGGGGCGCTTGGATAGAGGAATACAATAGACAATTGTGAAACAGAGACAAAGTTCATTTTCCCGGAGAGGCTGGAGTGGCCTGCTTGGAAGGTGGGGCTCTGGACACTTGTCCACTGTGCCGATGCCATAAAACATTTCTGAATAACAGAATTGAAGATGAATCATTTACTGATAGAACGACTGTGCTCCTGCTGCATTTTCACTAGCAGGGCATTATTGCAATGCGTGTCCCTCCCTCATTCTCAAGTGTGACAAGGCGACTGCTCTCTGCAGGGTCCAGCGGTTCACAAACCTCGAGTATATCCAGTCACCACCATTAATCAGTATCTGGTTTATGAGTGTTACCCGTTAAGCACAGTGTGGAACAAGGATGTCCAGATCTTGATTTAGACCGTGCGAATCTCCAGGCGTTTAGGCGTTAAATGGCACTTGGGCCCCCACTTAGACCTCGGGGAGAGAGGCTACCGCTTGGCCCACCATGCTAATGTCTGGCATCTTTCAGCCCTGGGCCAGCTTCCTATAATCAATGGCAAAGAAACTGGAGGCCATTGCGGGAGGCAATGAGCTGCAGGTGGAGGTGGTGGTATTAAGGGCTAGGTGGAGGTGTGCCC
Source organism: Pleurodeles waltl (assembly GCF_031143425.1). Classification (NCBI taxonomy): domain Eukaryota; kingdom Metazoa; phylum Chordata; class Amphibia; order Caudata; family Salamandridae; genus Pleurodeles; species Pleurodeles waltl. The sequence continues at coordinate 406,826,332 of NC_090440.1, forward strand.
CTCCCTGGTCTTACTGAGGGGTTTAGCATCTCTCTGCCAAGGTCCTAATACTCACATGCCAATTTAAATAAAGGGACGAAGGGACTGGAATAGCATTGGCTACGAGCGAGTGATTCAAGTAGAATTATCAAGCATCATATACAAGCCATAGGGCTTCTTGGCGCTAAAATATTGCAATAGGAGATATTCCGGTCAAAACTTGCTGGTCTGGCGTTTTCCTCATGTCTGCAACCACCAGCACCGTGTAAGTATCGGATGGTGACATTTGCACCAGATTCGGGCACGGCCTGGTGAAGCAAATGTATGGTGGTGGGGAGGTAATGAGGTTCACCAGCCTAGGCGTCTCCGCACCGGCCTCCAGCACATGAATCTGACAAGGGGGAGCAACAGTTTTAGACACACACACGGCAAGGCACGCTAGAAAACACACTGATGTCTTTCCCTGGGGTACTTGTGCACCCATTGACATACAGGGAATCCCAGTTATTCACTTGCTGCCACCGCAGGTCCTCGGGACTGCCTGTCCCTTTGTCAGGTATGTGCGCGAGCAGCAGAGGGGGGGGGGGGGGGGGTAATCTTTATCACAAGCTGTGCACCGTCCCTGTCGAATCTTAAATGATTTCTAGACGATACTCTGAGCAAAGGGGATAGCCAGGTATTCCCGAAGGCCAGGAGGGCTCCTCCTTTGTTTGTCCGCGGTAAACAGGGGCGTTCGCTATGGTGACATCCGCCACTGTCGTCCTCTTGCTAGTATGTTTCGGGGTACGAGCACGCTGGTCTTCCACTGGGTTGGATGGTTGTTGGAGGCCGGAGAGGCAGTGTACAAACACCTATAATGTTATTACTTGGGGAAATTCACCAATTTTGCAAATTAGTTTTCCAAATAACTTTCACATGTGTCCCCTGGGGTATTATGCAAAACGTGCGTAAAACAACCGAACAGACTCATATTTCACGTGGGAATGAATTTCTCAAGGAAAAGTATATTTGTGGTTGAGAAATAATGGACGAAAAAGCCAAGATGTTTCCCATTTTAAACGAACTGTTAACCATGGGAATTTCTTCATGCATGTGGAAATGTGTAATTTTTATCATTTTAATCCCTAGGTCCTGTGAATTTTAGTGAGTCCCCCACAGATTATAAATCTACTCAAATCTTCGAGGGATCTGAAATCAGTAGATTTCCGACTTCTAAAATAATGTTATCTTGTAACCAATGCCATCTACTGGCAGTATATTTATATTGCGGGCCTTCGAGTTTCTCTCACATATATAAATATACATAAACACATATATAATATATTTGTATATATGTTTCTGTGTATTTGAGAATTCATACTGCAAGTATCGTGATAATGTAAACTGTTTCAAATCTGATAAAAACGTATTTATGGAATTCTACGCTTTTGGAACCAAGTTATACTCACTGCAGAGCTCTATTATGGACAAACCAGGTCTTGGGTTGCTTGTGTTCTGGACCTGGTCGAGCAGTTCGGGCTGGACTGTTCCTATCGGAGCAAGGTGAGACTGACTTGCATATGGCTGGGTCCAAAATGAGGTGGCATGGTGTGTAAACAAACAATAGATTGGGGATGCGCTTGATCTGATTAGTAGTAGTTGAGATTATTTCAAGCATTCCATCCATCACTTTTTTTGCATGCATAATTGTGTCCATTGGCTGTAATTAGCATTTCAGTTAAGAGTGCAATGTTAGTCTATTAGAGAACCATACATCTGCAACAAAAATCAGTGAGATGGTTGTAGTCAGATTACCCAGTTTTTAGTGATTTATTTCATGGTCTGGTGAGCCAGTTTTTCCCTGATTTTCAAACAGACGTTGCCTGCAGCAACATCAAATCCATGCAGTCTTCCATACTGTGCAAGATACTTAAATCGCATACCTCTACAAGTTCAAAACTGCCTCAATATGTACACATGGGCCACTTTGTAACTATCTCATTGACTGATGGGGGCTACTTTTGTTTTGGTGCCTGGGCATATCTTCTGTCCCAGTTTGACCCTGACTGCAAAATTTCAAATGCTACGATACAAAATGTCAGTGCCTGTGCCACAATGTCCTGGAGGGTCTGTGTTGTGTCATGATCATCTACAACAACTTGGCCTATTAATGCTTCACAAAAGCTCCCCAAAGAAACCACTTATCATACTGACTTTTAAAAGACCCAGTCAGAGCTCTACAATAGACTATACCTTCATCACAAAGGACTTGGCCGTCAATGTTGTTGGATATACAGTATCACCAAGAAAGTGAGCACAATCCCCAAGAGCTAAGTTCTGTCTGTTTCCTGTACGCAGAAGGTCACTGTTCTTCAATAAGTGCCATCTTCTTATAATTTGAAAAGAGTGGTTTGGAAATCTACCAAACAGGCCGAAATAAAGAGACTTGTAGAATTACTAAATAGATCTAGCTGCTCTGATGAGGTAAATGAAAGATGGATTGTGGATAAATGGAATCACATTTGCAAATCCTTGATTGAGAAATGTTCTGCAAAAACTATAAGAAAGGCTAGTACGCTCATACATGCTCATAATAAGTGATTCACGCCCAGGCTGTACCAATAAAAGAAGGCTCTTAATAGAGCAACAAGGCCAGTTTACCATCAGAAACATTCATGAACACATCCTTCCCTTAAACAAAAGCTGAGTCAAATAATACTAAGGCTTTTGGGGAGATAATCAGCAACCTCATAAATGGTGGTAACGGGGCTACTAGTGCCAATATCACAGAAAATGTTTGGCAGATTTCATTACTAACCTGTATTGCTCACAGACAGCAACTCCCACAGAAGATAGACTTCTTTGGAATAACTTCTCCCTAGAATTATTTAGGGAACAACAAGGAAGTGATGACAATGGCAATATACAACTTCCCAAGAATTCAAGTAACCAGTTCGACATAACAACATCATCAAGTATGGAGTGTAGGAAAGTACCATCTTGCCTGGCATGTTACCCCCATATTTCACTGTATATATGTTGTTTTAGTTGTATGTGTCACTGGGACCCTGCCAGCCAGGGCCCCAGTGCTCATAAGTGTGCCCTCTATGTGTTACCTGTGTTATGACTAACTGTCTCACTGAGGCTCTGCTATCCAGAACCTCAGTTGTTATGCTCTCTCATTTCTTTCCAATTTGTCACTACCAGGCTAGTGACCAATTTCACCAATTTACATTGGCATACTGGAACACCCTTATAATTCCCTAGTATATGGTACTGAGGTACCCAGGGTATTGGGGTTCCAGGAGATCCCTATGGGCTGCAGCATTTCTTTTGCCACCCATAGGGAGCTCTGACAATTCTTACACAGGCCTGCCACTGCAGCCTGAGTGAAATAACATCCACGATATTTCACAGCCATTTACCACTGCACTTAATTAACTTATAAGTCACCTATATGTCTAACCTTTACCTGGTAAAGGTTGGGTGCTAAGTTACTTAGTGTGTGGGCACCCTGGCACTAGCCAAGGTGCCCCCACATTGTTCAGGGCAAATTCCCCGGACTTTGTGAGTGCGGGGACACCATTACACGCGTGCACTATACATATGTCACTACATATGTATAGCGTCACAATGGTAACTCCGAACATGGCCATGTAACATGTCTAAGATCATGGAATTGTCACCCAAATGCCATTCTGGCATTGGGGAGACAATTCCATGATCCCTCGAGTCTCTAGCACAGACCCGGGTACTGCCAAACTACCTTTCCCGGGGTTTCACTGCAGCTGCTGCTGCTGCCAACCCCTCAGACAGGTTTCTGCCCTCCTGGGTTCCAGCCAGGCTTGGCCCAGGAAGGCAGAACAAAGGACTTCCTCAGAGAGAGGGTGTTACACCCTCTCCCTTTGGAAAAAGGTGTCAGGGCTGGGGAGGAGTAGCCTCCCCCAGCCTCTGGAAATGCTTTGATGGGCACAGATGGTGCCCATCTCTGCATAAGCCAGTCTACACCGGTTCAGGGATCCCCCAGCCCTGCTCTGGCGCGAAACTGGACAAAGGAAAGGGGAGTGACCACTCCCCTGACCTGCACCTCCCCTGGGAGGTGCCCAGAGCTCCTCCAGTGTGCTCCAGACCTCTGCCATCTTGGAAACAGAGGTGCTGCTGGCACACTGGACTGCTCTGAGTGGCCAGTGCCAGCAGGTGATGTCAGAGACTCCTTCTGATAGGCTCCTCCAGGTGTTGCTAGCCTATCCTCTCTCCTAAGTAGCCAACCCTCCTTTTCTGGCTATTTAGGGTCTCTGCTTTGGGGAATTCTTTAGATAACGAATGCAAGAGCTCATCAGAGTTCCTCTGCATCTCTCTCTTCACCTTCTGCCAAGGAATCGACTGCTGACTGCTCTGGAAGCCTGCAAAACTGCAACAAAGTAGCAAAGACGACTACTGCGACCTTGTAACGCTGATCCGGCCGCCTTCTCAACTGTTTTCCTGGTGGTGCATGCTGTGGGGGTAGTCTGCCTCCTCTCTGCACTAGAAGCTCTGAAGAAATCTCCTGTGGGTCGATGGAATCTTCCCCCTGCAACCGCAAGCACCAAAGAACTGCATCACCGGTCCTCTGGGTCTCCTCTCAGCACAACGAGCGAGGTCCCTTGAACTCAGCAACTCTGTCCAAGTGACTCCCACAGTCCAGTGACTCTTCAGTCCAAGTTTGGTGGAGGTAAGTCCTTGCCTCCCCACGCTAGACTGCATTGCTGGGTACCGCGTGATTTGCAGCTGCTCCGGCTCCTGTGCACTCTTCCAGGATTTCCTTTGTGCACAGCCAAGCCTGGGTCCCCGGCACTCTAACCTGCAGTGCACGACCTCCTGAGTTGTCCTCTGGCGTCGTGGGACCTTCCTTTGTGACTTCGGGTGAGCTCCAGTTCACTCCACTTCGTAGTGCCTGTTCCAGCACCTCTGCGGGTGCTGCTTGCTTCTGAGTGGATTCTTTGTTTTGCTGGACGCCCCCTCTGTCTCCTCACGCAATTGGCGACATCCTGGTCCCTCCTGGGCCACAGCAGCATCCAAAAACCCTAACCACGACTCTTGCAGCTAGCAAGGCTTGTTTGCGGTCTTTCTGCACGGAAAGACCTCTGCAAGCTTCTTCACGACGTGGGACATCCATCCTCCAAAGGGGAAGTTTCTAGCCCTTGTCGTTCTTGCAGAATCCACAGCTTCTACCATCCGGTGGCAGCTTCTTTGCACCCACAGCTGGCATTTCCTGGGCATCTGCCCACTCCCGACTTGATTGTGACTCTTGGACTCGGTCCCCTTGTTCCACAGGTACTCTCGTTAGGAAATCCATCGTTGTTGCATTGCTGGTGTTGGTCTTCCTTGCAGAATTCCCCTATCACAACTTCTGTGCTCTTTGGGGAACTTAGATGCACTTTGCACCCACTTTTCAGGGTCTTGGGGTGGGCTATTTTTCTAACCCTCACTGTTTCCCTACAGTCCCAGCGACCCTCTACAAGGTCACATAGGTTTGGGGTCCATTCGTGATTCGCATTCCACTTCTAGAGTATATGGTTTGTGTTGCCCCTATCTCTGTGTGCCCTCCATTGCATTCTATTGTGACTATACATTGTTTGCACTGTTTTCTATTGCTATTACTGCATATTTTGGTATTGTGTACATATATCCTGTGTATATTTGCTATCCTCATACTGAGAGTACTCACTGAGATACTTTGGCATATTGTCATAAAAATAAAGTACCTTTATTTTTAGTATATCTGTGTATTGTGTTTTCTTATGATATTGTGCATATGACACTAGTGGTACTGTAGGAGCTTCACTCGTCTCCTAGTTCAGCCTAAGCTGCTCTGCTAAGCTACCTTTTCTATCAGCCTAAGCTGCTAGACACCCCTCTACACTAATAAGGGATACCTGGACCTGGTGCAAGGTGTAAGTACCCCTTGGTACCCACTACAAGCCAGGCCAGCCTCCTACATTGGTTGTGCAGCGGTGGGATAAGTACTTGCAACTACTTACCACTTTGTCATTTTGTACTTTTCATAAGAGAAAAATATACAAAACAAGTTCAGTGTATGTACACCTAACCAAAAAGTTTTGCTTTTCTTCTCTTACTCTTTTGCTGAGTGCAAAAAGATCTTAAAAAGTTTAAAACGTTTTTTTTCTGTTCTTTAAAAAGTTCTGAAACTTTTTCTTTCTTTTTCTGTCCCTTAAACCTTTTCTATAATGTCTGGTACAGGTCAAACTGTTGGTCTGACTAAACTTGCTTATGACCACCTTAGCTGGAAAGGAGCAAGGAGTCTCTGCATTGAAAGAGGTTTAGTGGTAGGGAAGAATCCCTCAAGAGAACTGTTAGTTAATATGCTCATTGAACAAGATAAGACCTTAGTTGGCACTTCTGGTGAGAGATTAGCTGATGGTTCCCACTCTGATTCTGGGGCACCCCAAGTGAAAGGGTTAGAAGGGGACCTTCCCAACCTGCCCCTTAGCAGGCCACCTAGCATAGCTGGTACTAATGTGAGTTCTCATCATAGTATAGAGGTTACCCCTTTAGGCCAGGTTGTTAGAGTGCCATCTGTTAGGGACAGGTCTCCCTCTGTTCATTCTCACCATTCTTCTGTGTCAAGGCATGCCCAACCCACCCTCCCTGAAGACAGAGTGTTAGAAAGGGAACTCAATAGATTGAGAGTGGAAGAATCCAGGCTGAAGCTCAAGAAGCAACAGCTGGATTTAGATAGACAAGCATTTGACTTAGAAAAAGAAAGACAGAGGTTGGGGTTTGGACCCCATGGTGGCAGCAGCAGTATTACAGATAGTAATCCTGTAAAAGAGCATGATTCTAGGAATCTGCACAAGATAGTTCCCCCTTACAAGGAGGGGGATGACATTAACAAGTGGTTTGTTGCACTTGAAAGGGCCTGTAATGTACAGGGGGTCCCTCAAAGGCAGTGGGCTGCTATCCTATGGCTATCTTTCAGTGGAAAGGTTAGGGATAGGCTCCTTACTGTTAAGGAAAGTGATGCCAATGATTTTACAGTTCTTAAGAATGCACTCCTAGATGGTTATGGCTTAACCACTGAACAGTACAGGATCAAGTTCAGAGAAACCAAAAAGGAGTCTTCACAAGACTGGGTAGACTTTGTTGACCATTCAGTGAAGGCCTTGGAGGGGTGGTTACATGGCAGTAAAGTTTCTGACTATGAAAGCCTGTATAACTTAATCCTGAGAGAGCATATTCTTAATAATTGTGTGTCTGATTTGTTGCACCAGTACCTGGTAGACTCTGATCTGACCTCTCCCCAAGAATTGGGAAAGAAGGCAGACAAATGGGTCAGAACAAGGGTGAACAGAAAAGTTCATACAGGGGGTGACAAGGATGGGAAGAAGAAGGATGGTATGTCTTCTGACAAGGGTGGGGACAAATCTAAAAACGAGTCTTCATCAGGCCCACAAAAACACTCTGGTGGGGGTGGTGGGCCCAAATCCTCTTCAAATCAAAATCAAGTAAAGAAACCATGGTGCTATTTATGTAAAATAAAAGGCCATTGGACAACTGATCCCAGTTGCCCAAAGAAAAGCACCAAGCCTCCTACCACTACAACCCCTACTGCTAAACCTAGTGCCCCTAGTAATAGCAGTGGTGGTGGGAGCAAACCTACTAATAGCCAATCCAAGGGAGTAGCTGGGCTCACTTTTGGTAATTTAGTTGGGGTTGGTCTTGTTAGGGAGACCAGAGAGGCTGTGTTAGTCTCTGAAGGTGCCATTGATTTGGCCACCTTGGTTGCTTGTCCCCTTAATATGGATAAGTACAAGCAACTTCCCCTAATAAATGGTGTTGAGGTTCAGGCCTACAGGGACACAGGTGCCAGTGTTACCATGGTAATAGAGAAACTGCTCCACCCTGAACAACACCTACTTGGTCACCAGTACCAAGTGACTGATGCTCATAACAACACTCTTAGCCACCCCATGGCTGTTGTGAATCTCAACTGGGGGTGGGAGGGGTACTGGTCCAAAGAAAGTTGTGGTTGCCTCCGATTTACCTGTAGACTGTCTACTAGGGAACGATTTAGAGACATCAGCTTGGGCAGAAGTGGAGTTGGAGGCTCATGCAGCAATGCTGGGCATTCCAGGGCATATTTTTGCTTTAACTAGGGCTCAGGCCAAAAAGCAAAAAGGACAGGGTGACTTGGATCCTGGAAGAATGGACCAAGTGCTCCCTAAAGCTAGGGTTAGTAAAGGTAAAACACTACCTACTATCCCTTCCTCTACAGTGGATTCAACTTCTGAGGAAGAAGAATTTCCACCCTGTGCAGAACCTACACCAGAGGAGCTGGAAGCAGACACTGCTGAGCTTTTCGGTGAAGGGGGGCCTGCCAGGGAGGAGCTGAGTGTGGCACAGCATACCTGTCCCACACTAGAGGGTCTAAGACAGCAAGCTGTCAAACAAGCAAATGGGGATGTCAGTGACTCTCACAGAGTTTACTGGGAAGACAACCTCTTGTATACTGAAGCAAGGGATCCAAAACCTGGTGCTGCCAGGAGATTGGTGATTCCTCAGCAATACAGAGAGTTCCTCCTAACTCTAGCCAACGACATTCCCTTAGCTGGACATTTAGGGCAAATGAAAACTTGGGACAGGCTTGTCCCCTTGTTTCATTGGCCTAGAATGTCAGAGGACACAAAGGAATTTTGTAAGTCCTGTGAAACCTGTCAAGCCAGTGGCAAAACAGGTGGCACTCCAAAGGCACCCCTTATTCCACTGCCTGTGGTTGGGGTTCCCTTTGAAAGGGTAGGGGTTGACATAGTTGCCCCCCTTGCCCCTCCTACTGCTTCAGGCAATAGGTTTATCTTGGTGGTAGTGGACCATGCCACCAGATATCCTGAAGCAATTCCTCTAAGGACCACTACAGCTCCTGCAGTGGCAAAGGCCCTCCTGGGAATCTTTTCCAGGGTGGGCTTCCCAAAAGAGGTGGTATCAGACAGGGGAAGCAATTTCATGTCTGCTTACTTAAAGGCCATGTGGAAGGAATGTGGTGTGACATACAAGTTCACCACACCCTATCATCCACAAACAAATGGACTGGTTGAGAGGTTTAATAAAACTCTCAAAGGAATGATAATGGGACTCCCTGAAAAACTCCGGAGGAGATGGGATGTCCTGTTACCTTGCCTCCTTTTTGCTTACAGGGAGGTACCCCAGAAAGGAGTGGGCTTCAGCCCCTTTGAACTCCTATTTGGACACCCTGTAAGAGGTCCTCTAACACTTGTGAAGGAGGGTTGGGAACAACCTTTAAAAGCTCCTAAGCAAGACATAGTGGACTACGTACTTGGCCTAAGATCTAGGATGGCTGAGTACATGAAAAAGGCCAGTAAAAACCTTCAGGCCAGCCAAGAGCTCCAAAAGCAATGGCATGACCAGAAGGCTGTTCTGATTCAGTACCAACCAGGGCAGAAAGTGTGGGTCTTGGAGCCTGTGGCCCCAAGAGCACTCCAAGATAAATGGAGTGGACCCCACATAATTGTTGAGAAAAAGGGTGAAGTCACCTACTTAGTTGACTTAGGCACTGCCAGGAGTCCCCTTAGGTTGCTCCATGTCAATCGCCTGAAACCCTACTATGACAGGGCTGATCTCACCCTGCTCATGGCAACAGATGAAGGACAGGAAGAAGAGAGTGACCCTCTCCCTGATCTCTTCTCTTCCACAGAACAAGATGCTCTAGTGGAAGGTGTAGTTCTGGCAGATTGTCTTACTGCTGAGCAGAAAGACCACTGCATAAATCTCCTGGGTCAGTTTTCTGAACTCTTTTCTACAGTGCCAGGCACCACTTCTTGGTGTGAGCACACTATAGATACTGGAGACAGCTTGCCTGTCAAAAGTAAGATCTATAGGCAGCCTGACCATGTCAGGGACTGCATAAAACAAGAGGTTCAGAAAATGCTTGAACTGGGAGTGGTTGAGCACTCTGAAAGTCCATGGGCCTCTCCTGTGGTACTTGTACCAAAACCTCATTCCAAAGATGGAAAGAAGGAAATGAGATTTTGTGTAGATTATAGAGGGCTCAACCAGGTAACTAAAACTGATGCTCACCATATACCCAGGGCAGATGAGCTAATAGATACACTGGCATCTGCCAAGTATCTAAGCACCTTTGATTTGACTGCAGGGTATTGGCAGATCAAGTTATAAGAGGATGCTAAAGCAAAAACTGCATTTTCAACCATTGGAGGGCACTACCAATTCACAGTAATGCCTTTTGGGTTGAAAATTGCGCCTGCCACTTTTCAGAGGTTGGTGAATACAGTCCTGCAAGGGTTGGAGGCTTTTAGTGCAGCATATCTAGATGATATAGCTGTCTTTAGCTCCACCTGGGATGATCACCTGGTCCACCTGTGGAAAGTTTTGGAGGCCCTGCAAAAGGCAGGCCTCACTATCAAGGCTTCAAAGTGCCAGATAGGGCAGGGGAAAGTGGTTTATCTGGGACACCTGGTAGGTGGAGAACAGATTGCACCACTTCAGGGGAAAATCCAAACTATTATAGATTGGGTTCCCCCTACAACTCAGACTCAGGTGAGAGCCTTTTAAGCCTCACTGGGTACTACAGGAGGTTCATAAAGAAATATGGCTCCATTGCAGCCCCTCTTAATGACCTCACATCTAAGAAAATGCCTAAAAAGGTAATATGGACAGCAAACTGTCAGAAAGCTTTTGAGGAGCTGAAGCAGGCCATGTGCTCTGCACCTGTCCTGAAAAGCCCCTGTTACTCCAAAAAATTCATTGTCCAAACTGATGCATCTGAATTAGGGGTAGGGGCAGTCTTATCACAACTTAATTCTGACGGCCAGGATCAACCTGTTGCTTTTATCAGCAGGAGGTTGACCGCTAGAGAAAAGCGTTGGTCTGCCATAGAGAGGGAGGCCTTTGCTGTGGTCTGGGCACTGAAGAAGTTGAGGCCATACTTGTTTGGCACTCACTTCATTGTTCAGACAGACCACAAACCTCTACTTTGGCTAAAACAAATGAAAGGTGAAAACCCTAAACTGTTGAGGTGGTCCATATCCCTACAGGGAATGGACTATAGAGTGGAACATAGACCTGGGAGTACCCACTCCAATGCAGATGGACTCTCCAGATATTTCCACTTAGACAATGAAGACTCATCAGGTCATGCCTAGTCTTATTGTCCTTCGTTTGGGGGGGGGGGTTGTGTAGGAAAGTACCATCTTGCCTGGCATGTTACCCCCATATTTCACTGTATATATGTTGTTTTAGTTGTATGTGTCACTGGGACCCTGCCAGCCAGGGCCCCTGTGCTCATAAGTGTGCCCTGTGTGTGTTACCTGTGTTATGACTAACTTTCTCACTGAGGCTCTGCTATCCAGAACCTCAGTGGTTATGCTCTATCATTTCTTTCCAATTTATCACTAACAGGCTAGTGACCAATTTCACCAATTTACATTGGCATACTGAAACACCCTTATAATTCCCTAGTATATGGTACTGAGGTACCCAGGGTATTGGGGTTCCAGGAGATCCCTGTGGGCTGCAGCATTTCTTTTGCCACCCATAGGGAGCTCTGACAATTCTTACACAGGCCTGCCACTGCAGCCTGAGTGAAATAACGTCCACGTTATTTCACAGCCATTTACCACTGCACTTAAGTAACTTATAAGTCACCTATATGTCTAACCTTTACCTGGTAAAGGTTGGGTGCTAAGTTACTTAGTGTGTGGGCACCCTGGCACTAGCTAAGGTGCCCCCACATTGTTCAGGGCAAATTCCCCGGACTTTGTGAGTGCGGGGACACCATTACACGCGTGCACTATACATATGTCACTACATATGTATAGCGTCACAATGGTAACTCCGAACATGGCCATGTAACATGTCTAAGATCATGGAATTTCACCCCAATGCCATTCTGGCATTGGGGAGACAATTCCATGATCCCCCGAGTCTCTAGCACAGACCCGGGTACTGCCAAACTACCTTTCCCGGGGTTTCACTGTAGCTGCTGCTGCTGCCAACCCCTCAGACAAGTTTCTGCCCTCCTGGGGTCCAGCCAGGCTTGGCCCAGGAAGGCAGAACAAAGGACTTCCTCAGAGAGAGGGTGTTACACCCTCTCCCTTTGGAAAAAGGTGTCAGGGCTGGGGAGGAGTAGCCTCCCCCAGCCTCTGGAAATTCTTTGATGGGCACAGATGGTGCACATCTCTGCATAAGCCAGTCTATACCGGTTCAGGGATCCCCCAGCCCTGCTCTGGTGCGAAACTGGACAAAGGAAAGGGGAGTGACCACTCCCCTGACCTGCACCTCCCCTGGGAGGTGCCCAGAGCTCCTCCAGTGTGCTCCAGACCTCTGCCATCTTGGAAACAGAGATGCTGCTGCACACTGGACTGCTCTGAGTGGCCAGTGCCAGCAGGTGACGTCAGAGGCTCCTTCTGATAGGCTCCTCCAGGTGTTGCTAGCCTATCCTCTCTCCTAAGTAGCCAAACCTCCTTTTCTGGCTATTTAGGGTCTCTGCTTTGGGGAATTCTTTAGATAACGAATGCAAGAGCTCATCAGAGTTCCTCTGTATCTCGCTCTTCTTCACCTTCTGCCAAGGAATGACCGCTGACTGCTCTGGAAGCCTGCAAAACTGCAACAAAGTAGCAAAGACGACTAGTGCGACCTTGTAACGCTGATCCGGCCGCCTTCTCTACTGTTTTCCTGGTGGTGCATGCTGTGGGGGTAGTCTGCATCCTCTCTGCACTAGAAACACCGAAGAAATCTCCCGTGGGTCGACGGAATCTTCCCCCTGCAACCGCAGGCACCAAAGAACTGCATCACCGGTCCTCTGGGTCTCCTCTCAGCACGATGAGCGAGGTCCCTTGAACTCAGCAACTCTGTCCAAGTGACTCCCACAGTCCAGTGACTCTTCAGTCCAAGTTTGGCGGAGGTAAGTCCTTGCCTCCCCACACTAGACTGCATTGCTGGGTACCGCGTGATTTGCAGCTGCTCCGGCTCCTGTGCACTCTTCCAGGATTTCCTTTGTGCACAGCCAAGCCTGGGTCCCCGGCACTCTAACCTGCAGTGCACGACCTCCTGAGTTGTCCTCTGGCGTCGTGGGACCTTCCTTTGTGACTTCGGGTGAGCTCTGGTTCACTCCACTTTGTAGTGCCTGTTCCAGCACCTCTGCGGGTGCTGCTTGCTTCTGAGTGGGTTCTTTGTCTTGCTGGACGCCCCCTCTGTCTCCTCACGCAATTGGCGACATCCTGGTCCCTCCTGGGCCACAGCAGCATCCAAAAACCCTAACCACGACCCTTGCAGCTAGCAAGGCTTGTTTGCGGTCTTTCTGCATGGAAAGACCTCTGCAAGCTTCTTCACGACGTGGGACATCCATCCTCCAAAGGGGAAGTTTCTAGCCCTTGTCGTTCTTGCAGAATCCACAGCTTCTACCATCCGGTGGCAGCTTCTTTGCACCCACAGCTGGCATTTCCTGGGCATCTGCCCACTCCCGACTTGATCGTGACTCTTGGACTCGGTCCCCTTGTTCCACAGGTACTCTCGTTAGGAAATCCATCATTGTTGCATTGCTGGTGTTGGTCTTCCTTGCAGAATTCCCCTATCACAACTTCTGTGCTCTTTGGGGAACTTAGGTGCACTTTGCACCCACTTTTCAGGGTCTTGGGGTGGGCTATTTTTCTAACCCTCACTGTTTCCCTACAGTCCCAGCGACCCTCTACAAGGTCACATAGGTTTGGGGTCCATTCGTGATTCGCATTCCACTTCTAGAGTATATGGTTTGTGTTGCCCCTATCTCTATGTGCCCCCCATTGCATTCTATTGTGACTATACATTGTTTGCACTGTTTTCTATTGCTATTACTGCATATTTTGGTATTGTGTACATATATCCTGTGTATATTTGCTATCCTCATACTGAGGGTACTCACTGAGATACTTTGGCATATTGTCATAAACATAAAGTACCTTTATTTTTAGTATATCTGTGTATTGTGTTTTCTTATGATATTGTGCATATGACACTAGTGGTACTGTAGGAGCTTCACTCGTCTCCTAGTTCAGCCTAAGCTGCTCTGCTAAGCTACCTTTTCTATCAGCCTAAGATGCTAGACACCCCTCTACACTAATAAGGGATACCTGGTGCAAGGTGTAAGTACCCCTTGGTCCCCACTACAAGCCAGGCCAGCCTCCTACATGGAGTCACTAAATAAAAAAGAAATATCAGCTTTTATTAGATGGATTAGGTCAAATGGGTCTACAAGACCAAACGGCCTCCCCAAAGCTGTCTTTAGAACGATGGGCAGAGGTCCTGACTCCACTATATAATTAGATTGTATTTAGGAAATCAGTTCCTGACTCATGGCGAGGAAGCATTTTGCAAGCCTGGTCATAAACGCGGTACATCCCAAAATCTGACAAATGACCGGCTAATAGCTTTGACAGATGTTGAGGCAAAGATTTTTGCCTCCTGACTGTTCGAGGAAGTGGAAGAATGGACAGTATCACTGCACTTAATTCCAATCAGTCATTCAGGATTCCGTAAGGGCCAGTCAAAAATTACCAACCTAATGAACCTTACTCTGATGGCTGAGAGTGCAATTCTTAAGAAGCAAAACTTGTATATTTGTATTGTCGATCTAAAAGTAGCATTTTACACAGTTCCATGAGCCTTGCTACAGAAACAACTTGTGGCATGTGGAGTGCCTAAAAAAAAACTGTGTAAAAACTTGATTTGATTATCCTCCTTTATACTCATACCTGGGTTAAGGGGACAGAACTATTCTGACACAGTGAATTAAAATTTTCAGTCGCCTAAAACAAGGATGTGTGCTCGCACCATGTTTATTTAGTCTTTTCATGGCGGATCTGTATCACCATCTTGATAGTGTTAATGCTCACTATACTAAATTTTCAAACGGTCACTTAAAATATATACAATACGCTGACAACACTATGGCCCTCATTATGACATTGGCAGTAAATCCCACTTACCGCCACACTGACTGCTGCCAGCTTATTGCCGCCGCGGATATCCATTCACCATATTATGACACACACACCAATCCGTCACTATTCACCCACAAACACAATTCTGCTATCCCAAAGGTCAGTGATAAACTGGCGGAATCAAAACCCACACTGTTACGTCAACAGAACAACGCCCATCACATTATGACCCACAAATCACAACGGCGGACATCCAATGGCGGTAAACCATTGGCAGTACATACCGCAGCGCTCAAAATACACATACTTAAACAAAACAACACCACATTGGACAATTCAAACAACACAAACCTGACACCCATACACACACCACACACACACGACTATAAAATACACACCCACATTACCCACAACCCTTTACAAATACAAACCATTGGCATGAGACAGACACCAATACCACAGACAAAACGAGGGACACACACCACTTACACCTATACACAACCGATGCACCCCACATCACATACCCCAACACATTACTCAACACACCCTCCCCTACACACCTCACACAACAACTATGGCACCACAAAGAGACCCCCGATTCACAGAGGAAGAGTTAAGGGTCATTGTGGAGGAAATCATCAGGGTAGAGCCACAGCTATTTGGAGCACAGGTGCAGCAGATAGCTAGGAAGATGGAGCTATGGCGGAGAATCGTGGACAGGGTCAATGCCATGGGACAGCACCCCAGAACTAGGGATGGCATCAGGAAGACGTGGAATGACGTACAGGGGAAGGTACGTTCCATTGCAGCAAGACACCAACTCGCTGTATAGAGGACTGGTGGTGGACCCTCAAATCCCCCCCACAACTAACAACATGGGAGGAGCAAGTCTTGGCAATCATGCATCCTGAGGGCCTGGCCGGAGTAGGAGGAGGACTGGACTCTGGTAAGTCAACTCTCTACAATTATCACCCCCCTACCTGCATGCCATCACATACACCTACCCTCACCCATTACTCCACCACCTCCCACACACCCCACCATCACATCTCACTCATCCCATGCCAAGTCCTGCATGCCATACCAATGCATTGACACCACTCACAGCCCTGCATAGACACCTATCACTAAAGCATGCACACTAGAGAGAATCATCTATCCCACCATATACCAACTTATACAAGTGAAAACTGCCAGGGCAAATACAAACAAAGATGGCAAGCCACGGATGCACAATATGTCAGACACAGAAACAATAACACATCATTTACATCCCCACAGGTACCCCAGCCAATGTCACCGGAGAGGAGGTGCCAGCACTATCCAGTCCTCCAACAGAAGAGGCCCACTGTGATGACAGCAACTCTGGTCTTCTGGATCTGGATGACCAACCTGGCCCATTAGGGACCTCTGGACAGCCAGTTACCCAGGCACAGTCACACACCACCACAGAGCTTCCCCCATCAGGAAACACCCCCACAGCACCCACCCAGCATTCCCATACCTCTGTCCCCAGGACACGTCAATCAGCAGTGTGTCCACCTCTCCAGGGACCCCAGGCCACACCTCATACCCAAGACAATCAGTGGGCACATGGTTCAGGGGACAGAGGCACAGGCCAACAGGGAAACTGGGAGGAGTGCTGTGTGCCAGGGGGATGACATGCCCAGGGAACCGACTCTCCAGGAGGCACTTACAGAGATCCTGGGAGCATATCAACATTCCCAGGACACAATGGGCCAGATCCTGGACAACGTGCAGGAGAACAGGCACCTGCAGGAGGGACAATACCAGGGGATCAGGGAGGACTTGCAGACCATCAACACCACCCTGGTCTCCATAGCAGGGGTGCTGGCAGACATGGCCAATATTATGAGGGAGGCAGTCACACAACAGCGGACCCCTGCCACTAGCCAAACATCTGAACAGCCTTCCACCTCCGCTGCCGCTAGTGGACAGGAGGCCCTGCCACCGGACTCACAGGCCACCAGCACCCCTCCCTGTATGTCATGTTTTTCAATTATGTATTAATTGAAACAGGTACAAACATCGCAATTCAACTGTACAGAAAATGAGCATAGATTAATGACCTGTAGCTGGCTGCAGTTATCACACCAGGAGTGTATGTGAGGTCACCAACATCTGCAAAAAGATTTGCCAGAGGGAACAGTAAGTGGGCATAGAAGTGGGAAATATCAGCATGCCAGTGCCACAGAAATGCAAACAAATAGCATTGAAATGTGAAGAAACACTGTCTTACCTGTGTGTCATTGGAAGTATTGTCTGATGACTGATGTTCTGTTGTCTTCATCTTCATCCTCAGCCTCCTCATCCTCACTGTCCACAGGGTCCACTGCTGCCACACGGGCATCTCCAGCCTCCTCCTCCTGCAGAAAAGGCACATGGCGTCTCAGGGCAAGGTTGTGCAACATGCAGCATGCCACTATTATCTGGCAGACCTTCTTGGGTGAGTAGCACAGGGATCAACCTGTTAGATGGAGGCACCTGAACCTGGCCTTCAGGAGGCCAAAGGTCCTTTCTATTATCCTTCTGATTCGCCCATGTGCCTCATTATAACGTTCTTCTGCCCTTGCCCTGGCATTCCTCACAGGGGTCAGCAGCCATGAGAGGTTTGGGTAACCAGAGTCACCTGCAATATTGGGGGACAACATTTAGCCACACACTACCCAATATGGCCCACACCATACCCATACACCAACATGTACTGGGTGGGGACCAGGGCTCACCTATTAGCCACACCCTGTGCCTCTGTAGTTGGGCCATCACATTTGGGATGCTGCTATTCCTCAGGACAAATGCATCATGCACCGACCCAGGATACTTAGCATTGACGTGGGAGAATTACTGGTCTGCCAAGCACACCATCTGTACATTCATAGAATGGAAACTCTTATGATTTCTGAACACCTGTTCATTTTGACAGGGGGGGGGGGACAAATGCAATATGTGTTCCATCAATTATGTTGGGTATATGTCCCATTGCATAGAACTCGGCCTTCACTGTGGCCAAATCTTCAACCTAGGGGAAAACAATGTAGCTGCACATGTGTTTAATCAGGGCAGACAACTCTCTGGTCAGCACTATTGAGAACATTGGCTGTGACATTTCTGCTGCTAAGCCCACTGTTACTTGGAAAGAACCAGTTGCCAGGAAATGGAGAACTGATAGAACTTTCACAAGAGGGGGGATCCCAGTGGGGTGACGGATAGCAGATATCAGGTCAGGCTCCAATTGGGCACACAGCTTTGTGATCGTGGCCCTGTCAAGTCTATAGGTGAGGATGATGTGCCTGTCCTCCATTGTTGCCAAGTCCACCAGGGGTCTGTACACGGGGGTATGTCTCCATCTTTTATTCATCCACAGTGGTAGCAATCTATGGGGCAAAAGAGTGAGAACCCGCCACAAACTGAACAGTGGGGTTACAACAGAACTTTGCCTGCTGTAAACTTGTAATGGGTAAGTGTGATTTGTATAGAATGACCAAATTTCATGCAGCAAATATCCAGGGCCTGCTCCCCCTTGAAATGCCATCTGCCTGTCCTGTGTGGAGGGACAGGTGGAAGTGAAGTAATTCCCCTGACGTTGTGCGCTGTTGCTCGCCGTTGCGGGAGGCGGTCGGGAACCACTGTGCAACTCCTCGTTGGTTAACATTGGCCCCTATGGGGTACAGTGGCCAGTGGTGATCTACGCCGGTGGTGACAGTATGCACCGCCGCGGACGTGACTGCCATTTTCGATCATATTCCTCACTTGCTACCTGATCAGCCACAGGAGAGGCCCTACACTGCCTGTGCTGCTGTCACCTGTGTCTAGCATCTACCATGGCCCGTGTGACTGGGGGAACAGCCCCTGCCTTCACTTCGGTGGAGTTGGAGATACTGGTGGATGGGGTCCTACCCCAGTACGGACTGCTGTATGGGCCTCCAGACGAACATGTGAGTACACTGTGGGCACGATGCATGTGGCATGAATGCATGGAGTTGTGTGTAAAGACCTCGGGTACTGGGGGTGGGTGGATGTCCTCTGGGCAGGGTATTGGATGTGTGCTGGGCCATGTGTGTGTAAATGTTGATGTGAAGGGGTATGGTGGGTCATAAGTGTAACAGGCAGGACTGTTTGACTAATACTATTTCCTGTGTGTATTTCCTCTGCAGGTCAGTGCCCATCAAAAGAAGGGTATATGGTGTGCCCTCGCCAAGGACTTGCGGACCCTGGGTTTCTTTGGGAGGGAGAGCACCCACTGTCAGAAACGGTGGAAGGACCTGAGACTCTGGGCACGGAAGACGGCAGAGGCCCAGCTGGGGATGGCCTCCCAACGAGGAAGGGGTGACTGTCGAACCTTGACCCCCCTGATGGCCTGAATACTGGCGATGGCCTATCCTGAGCTTGATGGGAGATTGAGGACATCACAGCAGCCACACGGGGGTGAGTACAGTGCCCATCATTACAACTTAAGCATGGTAGGGTGGTATCCGGGTGGGGGATGTATGTCAGTGGGTGCCCCTAGGCCAGGCCTGACATTGCCGCATAGGTCCGCTGGTGGCTAGGGTTCTGAGGGGATAATCCTGCTACCTAGCTTGTAAGCATCCACTTCTGGTCAGGGCTGCCTGGGTTCTAGATGTGCTGCATTTGGTGGTGTGTACCCCTCCCCATGCCTTGGATGCTAACTTTTTCTCTGGTAGTGCTATGGCATATTACGTAGGTCTGTTCCCTGTGTGTGAGGGTGCTGTGTACGCCAACGGTGGTGTTGGTGCAGCCATGTACCCACTGATTGTCTTGGGTATGAGGTGTGGCCTGGGGTCCCTGGAGAGGTGGACACACTGCTGATTGACGTGTCCTGAGGACAGAGGTATGGGAATGCTGGTTGGGTGCTGTGGTGGTGTTTCCTGATGGGGGAGGCTCTGTGGTGGTGTGTGACTGTGCCTGGGTAACCGGCTGTCCAGAGGTCCCTAATCGGCCAGGTTTGTCATCCAGAAGACCAGAGTTGCTGTCATCACTGTGGGCCTCTTCTGTTGGAGGACTGGATAGTGCTGGCACCTCCTCTCCGGTGACATTGGCTGGGGTACCTGTGGGGATGTAAATGATGTGTTATTGTTTCTGTGTCTGACATATTGTGCATCCGTTGCTTGCCCTCTTTGTTTGTATTTGCCCTGGCAGTTTTCACTTGTATAAGTTGGTATATGGTGGGATAGATGGTTCTCTCTAGTGTGCATGCTTTAGTGATAGGTGTCCATGCAGGGCTGTGAGTGGTGTCCATGCATTTGTATGTCTCTCCCCCCCTTATTGTTTTGTCACCCTGTCCTTGTGTGCCTTAGTATCATCTAGTGGAGGAGCAGAGGCACCGGCGACGGAGGGAGCTCCATCCCACAGGACCCAGGAGGCAGAGTCCACCAACGCTGAGGGCACTAGTGGAACGGAGGGTGAGGGGAGCACCACAGCGGAGACTGCAGGGGACAGTTCTGACACAAATACCTCTGATGGAAGCTCCCTGGTGGTGGCGGACACCTCTGTGACCATCCCAGCTACAGGTACATCTGGCACCCCCCATACCAGCACCGCCCTCCCAGCAGCCCCTCGTCCAGTTGCCTGTGCCCGCTCACCCAGGGGGGATGGGCATCTCCTTCACCCCAGGCACCTCAGGCCTTGCCCCAGTGCACCCTGCAGC
This sequence comes from Pleurodeles waltl, assembly GCF_031143425.1. NCBI lineage: Eukaryota > Metazoa > Chordata > Amphibia > Caudata > Salamandridae > Pleurodeles > Pleurodeles waltl. The sequence continues at coordinate 406,846,927 of NC_090440.1, forward strand.
TCTGAGTGAGGAGGCTATTGACCTCCTGAGATCCATCTCTGTCGGGCAGTCAACCATTGTGAATGCCATCCAGGGGCTGGCAGCCCAGATGCAACAGACTACAGTAATGCATTCCTGGAGGGCATTCACACTGGATTGGCGGCCCAACAGAGATCCACTCAGGCTCTGGCCTCTACTCTGATGGCAGCCATTGTCCCTGTTTTTACCGTCCCCCCTCGAACTTCCACATCCCAGTCCCATTCTCCTCAACCTCAACCCATCCCAAGCACACAGGCAGACGAGCATGCACACAGGCAACACACAGAGTGGTACATACAAACACAAGCACCACACTTCATCCCACAGGCACTCCCACAAACACAATCCAGATGCACACATACCAACATCCACTATTTCCACTGTCTCCCCTTCTGTCTCCTCCTCCGCCTCTCTCCCTTTTCCGTCCACATTCACACCTGCATGCACTACATCATCATCCACTACCCGCATCACCACCACACCAAGCAGAACACACACCTCACTGGCAGACACCTCCACAACAGCCATGCGCACGTCCCCTGTGTCCTCTCTCACTGTGTCTGTCCCCCCTCCTAAGATACACAAACGCAAGCACTCAGACACCCAACAGCCATACACCTCACAACAGCATCCAGCCCATGCACCTGCACCCAAAATCAGCAGACAGACATCTCAAAGAACCACTCCCTCTTCCTCCACTCCCAAACCTTCTGCCTCTTCCCACCCCAGTGTTCTTAAAGAGGGCACTGACCTCTTCCCTGCCCCTCCCCCCCATCCTGCAGGTCCGGCCAGTGTGAGAAGACCCCAGCAAAGCACCTCAGCCAACCAGTCCACTGGCCCTGTCGTCACCACACCCACTCGTGGGGGAAAAGGATCCAGGCCACATGTCCCGAGGGTGAAGGAGCCTGCACCTGGCAGCCCCAAGGGAAAGGAGGCTGTCCAAGCTGCTGCCAAGAAGGGAAAGGAGCCTGCACAAGCTGCTGCCAAGAAGGGAAAGGAGCCTGCGCAAGCTGCTGCCAAGAAGGGAAAGGCGCCTGCACAAGCTGCTGCCAAGAAGGGAAAGGAGCCTGCCCAAGCTGCTGCCAGGAAGACAAAGGAGCCTGCGCCAGCAGGCAGGAAGAGCAAGGGGCCTGGGGCAGTAACTGTGATGGAGCCCCCACCACCAACCATGGTTGTGAAGCAGTCCGAGGTTGCAGGGGAAGGGGCAGAAGCCTGCCCCCACCAGCAGTGCCACCACCTCCAGTGAGCAGCCGACCGAGGTTGCAGGGGATGGGCAGGAGCCTCCCCCTACCAGCAGCACCACCACCTCCAGTGAGCAGCCGTCACCGCAGGCAGACGGTATGTAATCCTGCCTCCATGGGCAGCTGTGTGGCCTGCCCCCCCCCAAATCCAGTGGGTATGACGCCCACCTGGGAGACTGTGATCTTGCAATCCCCAGGATCAAGGACACAGGGCACGATGCCCCCTCCAGAACCAGTGGGTAAGACACCCACCTACCCCAGCCTCCCCAGGATCAAGAGCACAGGGCACAATGCCCGCTCCAGAACCAGTAGGTGAGACACTCACCTACCCCAGACTTCCCAGGATCAAGAGCACAGGGCACGATGCCCCCTCCAGAACCAGTGGACAAGCCACCCACTCGAGACACATTGGCCTTGCACACCCCAGGACCAAGCACAGGGCATGTTGCCCCCTCCAGAGCAAGTGGGCAAGTCACCCACTTGAGAGACTGTGGCCTTGCGCTCCCCATGACCAAGCACAGGACATGTTGCCCCCTCCAGAACCAGTGGTATTGTTCCATCTCCCGGCTGAGGTGCCCCCCATCCCCTGTGCCCCTGAGGTGCCTGCCTATTTACCTGCTGATGCCCCTGCAGTGTTCTCTCCATGTTGAGACAGGTGCCATATTTGGCCTTGGGCTTTGGCCTGTGGCCATGTGGACTGCGTACATTGTGGACTGGGCTGTGTCCCTTTTTGTGTACATATGTATATATCTCTTGTCTTGCCTCATTTATTTATCTTGATGTGTTTCTCTCATTAAATTCACTTTCTCAAAATTGTTTTTTCCTTGCATTATTCAACCGAGGTACGGGGTACAAATGTTTTGGTAATACAGCTGAATGTGTGTATGCTGTTGGGGGAGGGGAGTGTGGTGTGTGTGTGTGTGTCACTCTCTTTTTCCTCCCTCCCTCCCTTGTGTGCTAGGCGTCTGTACTCACCGCCGTCGTCTTCGCCGGCGTTGGATTTCGTGATGGAGCAGCATGTAGAAAATCATGGGGAAGACATGCAGCTAGGGCTCCATGGTGGCGTGGTTCTTCCCTGTATCTCCAAAGGTGAGTCCTTTCACTTCTGTGCAGTGTTTCCGCCAGGCTTTTGATGTCGTTGGTACCACCCCGGAAAAGGTGGCAGTTTCCAGGGTCTTAATATGGTAGGTGGAACATTGACTTCCGCCTGGCTGTAGGCGGCTCCTGCCGTGGTGGCTGTTGTTTCCGCCCTGCCGGTCGGTTTGGTACATTGGCTGTCTATTGGAGATAACACAGTCATGGTCATAATTTGGCGGAAATTACCGCTGGCCTGTTGGCGGTATTACTGACACTTTAACACCAACCACCAGGGTTGTAATGAGGGCCTATAAAACTTAATCAGACCCCTATAGTCTTACAGCGACTAATCAAGTCCTTTGACAAATATATCTCAATTAATTGCTTGGAACTGAATATCAAGAAAACCAAAATAATGTCAATAGGCTGACTACTTCCAGATTTCAATCTTCGCATGTAACAGGAAAGCCTATTGAATCTGTTAGGAACTACATACAAATAGATGATAAAATGTCTTTTAAAGGTAATTTTAATCTTTTAAAAACTATAACATCCTCCTCCATCTTTGCTTTTAAATTGTTACGAGACAAATTAAGGGGCCCAATGCACGATCACTTGGGGAAAATCATGGGTGCTAAATTGATCCCAGCACTAGCCCATGGTTCAGACATTTTCAAAGGGAAGGGCGCCACATTACTGGACCTGTTGCAAATCAAGGCATTTAAATCTGTTTTTTATGATTCCAAAGAACATTGACCATGCAGAAATTTGATTGGAGTTTGTTCTTCAAAAGCAAGCTCTGAAGAGATAGGCCACTTTCCTAAAATGCTTACGCTCCTTGTATTTATCTGAGCCTGGTTCTCTAGCAAATATGTACTGACAAGAAATCAACATCTCTATGTATGCTGTGCTTATCAGTGTGATATCACACTTTTGATTTTACAGATATCTGGCCTTCCACAAAAGAATATATTCTGATTTAAGCACTTTTTGAACAGAGCAATAAAACAACTTTTGTTTATTGCTGATAAGGATGCATTAGCATCCAGTCATAAACTCCTACGAGAAACTAGAAATCCAGCCTTATATGTCTACATTCTTCCCGTCAGGTATGAGGGAAGCATTTCTTAAGTTAAGATTTGGCAGATGCCCAACTGAGGACAGCACTTCAAAATGGATGTAATAATGGGCAACCAGCAACTGTAGACTCTGCGGGTATACCCAAGAACATGTATTGCACTTAGTTTGTGTCTGTCCCAACCTGCCAAACACATGCATTTCTTTAAAACCATTGTTTATAAAAGCAGGAATCAGAACATATCACCTGGCTCTTATGCTATGTTTATTGGGCATGTCAATCCCCTTGATTTGCTGGTTTATTACGTTTCTGAACGAGGCAGGAAGAATGCATTTACAGCTGGAAATGATTTGTACATGCCTAACCGAGTGGTATCAAATGCCCTTTTCTGAATGTATTGGTTAGAAGTTAATCACTTTAGCACTACCTTGCACATGATTACCTCTAAAAAACTGTATATGTCTAGTGGTTTAAATGATCATTTTCAATACTTGTTTTTGCTACAATGACTAATGATCAAGAGTTTTAGCATTATGTGACTGAATTAGTTAAACGTTATCTGATTATGTATAGTGGCTTAAACAATTATTTATTTTACTTGTCTTAATTGCAGTGGCACTAATGACCGGATAGGAATTTCTAGTGCTGTGTAGAATTAATTGGTTTAAACCTAAGCACCTTAGTACTACATTGCATAGGTTTTTGAATATGAATGATTTAAGATTATTTGAACAACTACTTCACCTACTGGTCATAACTAATGAAAGTGACGATTAGATGGGATTTTTTAGTATTCTGCGGAATTAATTGGTTTTAAGCTAAGCACTTTAGTATTACCTTGCACAGATTGTGATATTGGTTGGTATAAAACTGTTTTGAAATATATGTACAATGGACAATTGTACATATTGTACAATTTAGCAAATATATGTACAATTGCTAAAATGCAGATTTTAATCTTGTTTTAATTCTAGTGATTTCAATAATCGGCCAATAAAAAAATGCTGACCATTTAGGTGAGATGAGTCATTGGGGTAGAGCAGGACTTCTGCAACAGCCTACTTTTTATGATGAAGATCCCAAATGGAGACTCCAGTGACAGAGCCCTTTTCATCCTTGAGAGATCCCTTAGAGATCTCTGGCAACAATGGGAAGGCAAGATGCTCTCAGATCAAAGAGTGGTGTGTTCCATCATTTCCATAGGAGTGGATCTGGGAAGGGACTTAAAGGTTCTGAGTGCTGTTTTGAATGATGGACTCTGGGAAATTTTACATTAAGGTGGAAGATGAAGTGATGAAAAGGGGAATGCATTTCGGTGAGAATTCTGCCATGATATGGCATGGGTTTGTATGCAGTCATTACCTAGCACACATGATAAGAATAGTACTTCACTCATCAGGAGCATTCCTGAACCTAGAAATTCATATAAAAAAGGTATAGCTCTGCCTGACTCACTGGGGAAAAATGCATTAAGAACTCCTGATCTCCTCTTGCACCCAAGGACTGGAACCATCCAAGTTGTTTCTTTTTCAATGCCCCAGGGACACACATAGCATTGGAAGTCCTCCGTCCTGTGACGAAGATGCAACTGGCCAGTTGTGACTGGACTGCAGTGGACCATGTGAGTCCCATGGCTTTAGCAAGACCTGATGCCTGGAAGCCCACTGCTTCTATGGGGTCATATTTCTGTAAATAAAAATTATAATACAACATTTCTGTCAAACAATTTGTTGTTTGTAATATACTGGTACGGGCATGCTTATGTCATGCTGGTTATGTTATGTTATGCTATGTCATGTTATGGTATGTTACAAACAGGAGCATTTCCTAGACCACTGCGACTCACCATTAGGCTACCAACATGATTCCCAAAGGGGAAAGAGGTCCTGTATGGACTCCTTCCTCTTTGTTATTCAGTTACCACCCAAACTCAGGAGTTGGTAACCCATCGATTGTTTTAATCACACTTGGTGTTGTAAACCAGTGATAATTTCATTTTCAAATAGGAGGATGCTCATTTTATGCCTACTCCTAGAAGGGATTTTCAAAAGTCTACTTATAAGTCAGAGATAATTTTCTAACTTATAAATGGGCTTTAGTACATAAATAAAAGCCCTCTTGCAGTCACAGATCTTTTGGAATCGCAAATCATAGGGTTTGTGACCGCAAAAGGTCTTTCTATAGCTAACCACACACTACGTGTAATTAGGACCTTTATGACTTTGTTGCTATGTTGTGTGTGTGGGAGTGTGGCAATATCTGCCTAGCCTGTGCTGTTAAATCTGTGAGGGAGGATTGGATCACAGTTACGTTAGGCGTTTCGGTGCCTCAAGTTACCAGCCATATAGCTACGGTGCTGTGCCCATGTGAGAACGTCGGTCTAGGACATTTCGTTGAAGATTTGAGCCTTAGGTATGTTTTTGGCGGACTTCCTGCTACCATTTTGTTATCAATCTATCTTTGATCTCCCTTTTGCCGTCTAGTCGATTCTTAGTCATATAATGTAGAATCTATTCGGAGAGGGCTGAATGGGAAAATGAAAAATTTCACCAATTTCATATCAAATTTCGATTTTAATTATTGTTTCAGCTGTCAGCCTTATAATAGTTTAAGACAACAATTTTAAAAACTAATCATACTAAAATCTACAACAAATACCACTTATGCAGAGCAATCTGCTAAATTGCAGAATTATGTTTAAAAACTACATTACAATCCAAAGGCGAATCAATTGATTAATTAAATATATAAAAGTGCAAGTGCAGTAAAACAAAAACAATATACGATCCAATCAGAGGCTTGCGGCCAGAAAACATATACATCAGAAGCAGTTCAATCACATAAAAACATTCAGAACTATATTCCTTCCTGGTATAGACAACCTACCACACACCTAATATAAAAAGTGCTAATACCTGAGGGATGTTGATGATTTAAATTAAAACAGGAGCTAGCAGCATGTTACATCCTGGACCACATGCAAATCCACAAAAGCTAATACCTAATGCTGTAGGCAGCTCTCTCAGGCGAGGCCACGTAACCCATAGAAATTATGCTACAGAGTTGACCATATACATGTCAACTGATTTAATGCACATCGCCATGGCTGGTTTAATGCATCTAACCCAAAGTATTTAAAAGGGGGAAGAGCCATCTGTGCAAAATGGTATTTGTTGCAAAACAGAATAAGATGGGCTATAGTTTCCAACCCTCCAAAGCTATAGTCACATTAGTCAAATCTAGCATCGAGCATATGGATCTGTGTAAAATAATACCTGGTCGGTAAAATACCCAGCCAAAACTTTATATATAGTGTTCGCTTCGCTTCCATATACAACAGGTACAGGTATTCAGGGCAGGTAGGACCATAGTTGTTACTAAAATAATTGCTCATGATGGAACCTGGCTTCACTGCCAGGCATTTTTGTAACTGCATATATTCATAATTCCGCTCTTTAATCAAATCTACGGTGCACTGCCTGACTCTGCGAGAGGCTTCCCAAAGGAACACCAATTGCAGCTCGTTTAAAAAAATGTGTGCGTGGGACGACCATGTGTGGCCCCAGCAAGTACCACTGGCTGTAATATCCTTTAGAGTATTTAAACAAACTGTGGCTTGAGGGATTTTTTTGCTAATCTAACCCTGCAAAGAATTGGCCTGAGGGCTGCAATTTCTGATATTGATGTAAAATGCATCTCCGGGTAGAGCGCCACTAGAGGGGTGCCAGGTCCAAGCCCAAGCAGGACTCTTAAAAAATTAAATTTGGGTGCTTAGAGTGTTCGGATGTTTATATACCTGCATAGCTCCGCCCCATACAGTGCAGCTGCCACTGCCCATTTGCAAGATGACACTAATTCTTCTAGCTTCATTCAGCCTTATGCCTAAACTTGACTGCACCTGCCATTTCTTTCGGTACTAATTCTGCCTTCTGTGTATGGCTGCCCCAATACAGATTCTCTGAAAATCGGATTCCAAATAATCTAACTGCTCAACAGTTTCCAAGGGTACACCTTGGCACAGGCACAGGGATACCTCGACTACCGTCTTCCATTAGGACCTCATTAATAATAATAGCATTGGATGGTTTAGTATTAAAATCTCCACAAATCAAACACATATACTTCTCCCCTTTATCCTCCCCTGCCAACTTGCAGGTAGCCTCATCCTCCCTAATACTATCAATGTAGGTATCAAAATTCCCCCAAATTGACTGAACTTCGGGGGACCACCTTGGTGGGATGTAAACATGCACAATGTCAACCACACCCCCTTTGGTGCCCATATGCCAGATTCTCACATATTGTACATTAGGAGACAGTGTAGCTACCCCCAATTGCTCAGTCCTGTATTTCAACTTACATGACACATGATATAATAAACCCTCTCAAAGGCTGACCCCTCCGGAGGCGAGTGGCCTGAATACCGAACATGTACCCTAATTCTCTCAAGGGCCCAAGTTTCGTGGAAACAGCATATATTATACTGCACAATAAACTTCAACCAGTCCTCATCCTCTGTTTTACTGTGAAGGCTGCAATATTCAATGATAGAACATACAAATAATCATCACTAGACTTGTCCATAATACTGGTCCTTGATAACCCAAACGGAGATGGAATCGGGGCAGTAGACACAAAGGGCAAGCTCTCCCATAATGAATCAGAATCCCATCTGGAGGGGTCTCCAGATTAAGTCGCCAACACTGCTGCTATCCAATCTTTATGGTCAGCCTCAGCTTCTTTGATTCCTGGATTTGGGTACCTAATTGTACTTGAATTACTGCAAGCAGCGATACGCAGGTTCTCTTGGGCTACTTCATACATGTTCGGTGGGTCGCTCTTCGATACATCTGCAAGCGGTTTACAGTTGGTGAAGCACTCAGTGCCAGAAGGGGCTGTTTGAAGCCAGTGTTGCCCTAATGGTAAGATATCTTCTAAATCAAAACTTGGGCTTGGCAAAACACCGGCCCCTATGATATGAAAATTATCTGAGTGGCTGAGGACCAGTCTAGCATTACTGGGTGATGTGAATTCAACCTTAGAGGAATAAACACTAGCCCCTCTTAAGCCTGACCTGAATTGCTGATTGAGCAGTTTTACTGTTCTCTAGGTACTTGACAGGAACACTCTTAATTCATGAATAGCATAAAAAAAGGGCTAGAAGTCGTCATCTATTTAAAAATGTTGTTGAGCCAATATCTTGGAAGAAATCAATAAATTCCAGGCAGCAATCATATGTTTCCCAGTTGACTATAGAATCACTATCTGTTTGAGAGCTATTTTTTGCTTCTCCAATTTGTCCTTACCTGGTCTCTCCTGTCCTGACAAAGATCGGGGCCTGGAGATTGAGATTGAGGCTAAGTACTGGCCTGGGTTCCCCTGTATGACCAACACCAGGCCTCCCAAGCTGGTCGGCACCAAAGATTTGTACAGGGGTCATCATAGCTCCAGAGCTTACCTTGCCTGGTTGGAGCACCTCAACAGCTCTGTTAACGCATCAACTTCTCCTTTTGGGTTTCTTTTTCCTTTGGGTTGAACAGAGTGCTTTTTCACTCGTAACATGGCTGTGGCTTCTTGGCCACCATCATTCTGCACAGGTACAGCTGTTTCCAGGAAAGTAGTGTTATTTGCAATGCTTATATCATACTCTCCTCCAAGCGTATGGATAGAAGTTAGTTCTTGAGTGATCCCACTCACTGTGATTTCTATGCTTGCCACACTCTCGCTTGGGGCTGGATCCTTATTGCGCCCTTTAGGGTTGGAAAAGAGCAACTTTAGTGAATATACTGGAAAGGGGATAGGATCGATCCTTTTCTTTCTTTTGGAATTGCCCTTCTTCCCAGTACTTGCTAACTTTGTAGCAGGGCTCGTACTTTTATGATTAAGAGGTGGCGGTACAAGACTCCCTTGAGTACACATTGCGTGACCAACGTATCTAACTGCGTTTCCTCTTAGCCCCAGCTTACAGTTTTCCTTGTTTAAGATGGAGATAGGTTCTGTCCTTTGGCTCCTGGGGCTTTATTAAGGCAACTGGAAGTAGTACTAGTTTTAGCTTCCTCATTTAATTTTTCTGATATACCAGCAAGCATCTTATGGATATCTTGGCACACTGAGCTAATTTCCGGCAATCTAACAGGTTGAATGGTGGAAATTGCCTTTTGGGTTATCAAATTTTTGGTCATATTTTGAGAGTCATTCTGTAAGGATGCATTGCTTTTCCTCTCAGCAGGCACAAGTGAACGAAGGATCACAGTCAATAGCGATTCAATGCAACCAGATCCACCTAAGGTTTTCTCCAGGAGCAAAAGGATTAAGGATAAAATTCTATTAAGTGCATTCAGTGATTCTGAAATTATGAAACCCTGTGAGGCCTCCAATTTGGCTAGGTCGCCCATAGACACTGTGCTGCTTTCCTCAGGTGGATCTTCTATCTCCGCCTGCACCTAAATAGTTTTGTTTAAAGTAAAATAATATCAGAGTCAACTGGATTTCCAGTCCCCACTCTACTGGCCCTCACACATACTGTGATACTCTTTGGAACATAGGGCAGAATGTAATCCAAAAACATTAGGGAGCTGGAGCTCAAAGTATCACTGCTGAGGAATTTACCTTCCGGTAGATCAGACGGTAATGCAGGTTTTTGGGATACTTCCTCCCATGAATGGCATTTGGTCGATTCAGGGAATTAAGGGTTGCTGTGCTTGCTGGGCTTCTCTGCCAATGCCTCATACTCACTCTGTGGCAAGACCCCTAAGCTTTGCAGGCTGTGGCTGTCTGCTACACCCAGCAGACTTAGTTGAATTTGTTTCTGCGTCTGGGCTTTTTGATCAACTCTCCCATCCTCAAATTTAGGTTCATGAACACCCAATTTAAGGATTTTTTTTCTCCAGATTTATCTTCACTGGGGGAAGCCAGCTCCATTGGGATATCATTCCGGCTGATATCTGTGGTCCCCAGACTTCCTACTGCTCTAAAGGCGAGTGTAGGTTCAAGCTCTTTATTAATCTTGTGGTAAAAGCTAGTTATCAGGTTAGAAGTTGGTCTGCCCATATTACTGCCATTTGGCGGGGAGGAAGATTGCACCTCTATGGGCTCTGCATGCAGGTTCTGGCCAGAGGCTCTGGTGTGTTAGGATTCCCTTTCCACATGTTGTCCTTCCCCTTTGGGTAGATTGCAAGCAATTTATTGAAGAGTCTTAACAAGCAGGATCACTTGTTTAATGCGTCTATTTGCCACGGTCATGGCATTTTGAGACTAGGCAGAAATGGACAGAAAGTTCTTTGTTTTAGGGGCAAGGAGTCCTCCTCTTAGCTCCACCGGGGGCATTAGCAGCTGTGTCTATGTGTCCATTCCTCTACGTTTTCTTTCCTGCCCTCGGCTGAAGGCCTAAAGGGTTGGATCACACCCGACTGCAAACCGCAAGCCACACCCTATCCTAGACAAACTCGCTTCTGCAGTCTAGGGACTCAACCTAACACAGCGGCTCTATCGCCACTGCACCCTCTACCACCACTGCTCCTGCTCACTGAATGCACACCACAGATTCAAAGGCGTGTAGCTGGCAGACAAATGCATGAACAGGAATCTTAGATAAGTTCCACAGATTGGCGCAGCAACACCGCAATGGTCCGAGAAAATTGGCCCCAATAAAACTATCACGGCCGGAGGGGTGCGCACATTCCCAAACACACCATAAAGTCAGATGCCACATGAAGTTAGGGACACTTAGCCGATCAGAACACAGCACGCACAGCAACACGCAGTGACCACACACTCCTCAGGCCAGACATCTGGACACTTACTTTCTGGCCGACATTGTGTTCACGCAAGGTCAAGGCCCACCTGCATTTGTTATCAGGACCTTATTTATGACACCCAGACAACTGTTCACATTCTTCACCCCAAAAAGGAATGTTGTAATTGTTTTATGGTACCAAGAAGATTGTATAAAACACTGCTCAGAACCATTGTATTTTGAAACAGTCCTCAGATCTCGGTTCTGTAACTGTTCTCCTGATCGTAATGCTTAATTAAATTAACTGTTCCAGCTTTGCCAGACGCCTCTTGTTGTTTGTGCTTTTTAGGTAAATTCACATTCGAGAAACACAGCCTCTGATTTTCGATAGCAGTACTGATCATGGTATTATAAAGGTTTATCAATCTAGATTGTGAAATGCCTTCACATCAATCAAACAAACAACAGCCATCTTCAGAATACCAGCTTTTCATTTTTGGCCTATAAAGTACATTTTTACATTCAAAAACTTGTATGGTATTAAAAATAACTTCTAAACAGGTACCAGCTATAATTTTAAGTAAATCCACAAGTGTGGTCCCAAAATGCTACCTCTATATTTTGATCAAATTCTCACATGTATTTCTACTCTACATGGACAGACTCTGCTGTCCGTGCTTCTATATCACAGTCACATGGCAGGGATACTCATCATATCCTAGTGGTAGCCAACATGTCAGGAATGCCCACCTTATGCCAGGATGCCTATCAGGAGCTGTAAGTTCACACTATATGCCAGAGATGATTGCAAGCTTTAAGTTCAGATTGGCGAGGATAACAAAAAGGATGCAATCAATATGCCAAAGATTTCTTCCTTATTCCAGGGCCACCATGATGCTTTGGCTGCGCATCTCAATCCCAGCCAGTGTCATTGGCACCTTAAACATACTCTCATGTCCACCGCTCCTTACTTTAATCACATCTATTTTTTTGTTTCAGTCTTACCTGAATTCTCATTTGATTACCTCTTTTTCACCATATTTCCCCTCTTATTGCCACCAAACTAATGTGTCTGGCCCGCTCCTAATGCTTCTTTTTAGCATCTTTCTCCCTTTTCTATACTATTGTTACCTTCTTTTCTATCCTTTTTATTTCTTTCTTACTACATATTCTTTTATATTTCTTTTATGTTGTTCATCCTTTCTTTCTGTTGTTTTCTATATATTTAACATCCACATTCTTTCTTTTACTTACTTTCCCTTCCAGTCTATTTGACCTCCTTTGTTTTTTCCTTTTCTCCCCGTTCGGTTTTACATTTCCTTTTTCATTTCACCTCTTTTCTGCCTCTGATTTATTTCCCTGTTCATTATTTGTCTACTTCCTTCCCATTTCTCCTCCCTTTTTGTCTTTCTTTCACTTTTCTGTCTTCTCTTTTCCCTTTGTTCTTCAATTTTCCTTTCTATTTACCACATGGCCGTTTTTCTCCCTTTGCTTTAATTTATTTCTTCTCAAGTTTTTTATTTTGTCCTGTCTGTTAGTTTTTGCTTTCTTTCCTCTCTTTTATTTCATCCTTTAACTCTCTTACTTCTCACATTGATATATTTCATATTACTTTGTTTCTTTTTTTTAGGTCACTCTTTTCCTACTATCATCTTACTATCATCTTACACTTTCTTTCTTCTCACTTTTCCTTTCATCTTACTTTTAATTTTCTTCTCCCATTTTTTGTTTCTCTTTTATTTTGCCTGAATCTCTTTCTATCCTATTATTTTTGTTTTTATTTCTTCTTGTTCTTTCCTACTATTCTCGCTTTCCTTTGCTCTTCATACCCTTTCTTTTTGTTTTTTCTTACTATTACCTCCTTGTTTTCATTCTACTCACTTCTCCTCTTCCTTCACTCTAAGGGCCTCATTACGAGTTTAGCGGTCCTATGACCGCCATGTTGGCGGTCATACCCCAGTAGGCTGGCGGAGAAGACTGCCAAATTATGACTTTGGCGGTATTCCCTATGGAATACAGCCAAAGCACCGCCATTGCAGTCAGACCACCACGGACGACTGAAGACACCAGCAGGCAGGCGGAGACCATGATTTTGCCGGATATATTATGAGGCTGCACACCGCCAAGATTTCTGCTGCAGTTGCACCACCGCAGAAACCCAGGCGGAACAGAACTGTATAAAAGGAGATGCTCACCTCTAGGAAGCCATACTCATCTGGAGCCGCCATGGAAGCACAACTAGATGTCCTCCCGCTGCTCCTGCTTGCCGAAAGACTACCGAATCTTCACCACCGATGACAACAACAACCGTAAGTACACACACTCGCCTGTTACAGATGTAGATTGTGAAATGCTGTACACTTACATAACATACCATAGGGACGGAGTGTGAGGGCTACACTGACACGTAACTGTACACTGACACGCACACTCACATACAGCCACACAGACACCCGCACATTCACAGCACACACATTACAGCCACAGAGACACAGCACAGGCCCTGTCTCACACAATACCATACAACACAACAACACGTCACGACCACAACCGCACAATCATAAGCACAATGGTAAGCACTCACAATAGACACTACCCAAGGACCCATCACACATACCACATACGAACAGCGAACAGGGAACGAACACAGACAATTACACAATCATTCAACTTACCAATCGACACACACATCACGAATCGCACAGCACCTCGTACCTATCATAACATGCACAATACACGCACACTCACACAGTCAAAGCACACAAAGCCACACACCACAACAGTGCACACATTTCAACACAAACACCACACAATACCATGACAGCAACATGTCTGGTACATGCCCATCACACAACACACACCCTATCCCTTGGGAACAAAAGCACTGCACACATCCTCACATACTGCCCACACAATACAGGAAGCACAAGCACCACACACACACACAAATACTCCCACACAGCCAGGCCATAGGCAAGTTCATTGTCCATGGGTTGTGCACCAAAGGCACATATTCGTGCCCCTAACGTGACTCCTGCCTGCCATGTAACCTCCACAGGTAGGGGCATCATGGGGGAGGCGGGCACATCAAGGATAATCTGGGGGCTAGTGGTGCAGGGGGTGGTTTTGCTTAGGCTTGGGAGTGGGCAGTTTTGGACTTGGCTTGGGAGGGTGTTTAGGTTTAGGCTTGGGAGAGGTTTGGTTCTTCTTGGGAGGGGTAGACTTCTGGGGGGTGGCATGGGTAATTGCAGGGGGTTAGTTAAGGCCTTGAAGGTGGAAGGGATGGCCTTGGGAAGGGAAACAGCATGTTTAGAGGTTTCACCGGGGAGAGGAGTATGGTGAGGGTGTAGTGTTATGAGATGTTGGTGTGGATGTCTTGGGTGCATGTTTGTGGGAGGTATGCTTGTGTGTGGTGGGTGTCAGTTGGGTGGGTGAGTGAGGGTGTTTATGTGTTTTGGGCTGAGGGGGGTGGAGATGCTGGGGATGCCGTGGTGGATGTGTGGCTGTCTGTTGGGGTGGTTACTGCAGGTATTGTTGATGTGCTGCATGTAGGAGTGTCAGTGGTTGTGGTGTGGTGACTGGGGTAGATGTCTGAGGGTCTGCTGGGTTGCTGTCTTTGGGTAGGATAGGTGTAGTGGCTGAATCTGTGAATGTTGGTGTGGTGTCTGCAGGTGTGTCTAGTGTGCTGTCTGTGATGCTGGGAGTGGTGGGGTGTCAGGGCAGGTTGTGACTGTTGCTGTGTGCATCTGAATGTTGCTTGTGTGAATGCCGGTGGAGTGTCCTGTGGAGCTTTGGTTTGTCTGCGGCTACACTTGGATGTTGAGTTGGATGCATGCCTGCCTGTTTGTATGCTTTGGCTGGGTCGGGGATTGGGGGATTGGGATTGGGAAGAGGGAGGTGGAGGGTGAATGGGAGACAAAGGGTGACTGGCTGCCATCAGTATGGAGGCCAGAGCCTGAAAGGATCTCCGGAGGCCAGCCAGTGCACCATGAATGACCTCCAGGAACCCATTACTCTGTTGTATCTGAGTTGCCAGTCCCTGGATGGCATTCATGATGGTCGAATGACCCACAGAGATTGACCTCAGGAGGTCAATAGCTTCCTCACTGAGGGCAGAAGGGCTAACACGGGCTGGGGAAGAGGTGCCAGCGGCAAAGGAGACACCCACCCTCTTGGGTGAGCGGGCACGGCCAACTGGGTGGGGAGCTACAGGGAGGGTGGTGATAGTAAGAGAGGTGGTGGACAGAAATGGTGCTGGGGTGGCCCAGATGGGTCGCCACCGCCAGGGGATGTCCACTGGAGGAGGATTCTGAGGATAATGAGGTGGATCCTGCCCCCCCGTGGCACTCCCCTCGCCCTCTGGGCTACTGGGTCCCTCGGTGTTGGTGGTATGATGACTTGAGTTCCTGTGACCAGCAGCTTCCCCACACGGCTGTGCCAGTATCCTTCGCCTGCCCATGCTGATGCTGGAAAACAGAAAGAGAGGTAGGGTCATCACGTTCTTTTAATACACTAACATCACACTGTACACATCTTTAACATTACATCTAGTAGTACTACACCCCCAGGTAGAACTAGGTTAGTGCCAACATCATGTCACAACAAGATACAATCTATACCCCTATATAACAATAATTTCACACGCCAGCTATCTCACACCTACAATACCATCATATAAGTAGAGCATTGACACTAACCATGCCATGTCAAACTGACTTGGCTACATGATTCTTGGTCCCTATCAATAGCAACATAGTCAACCAACAACCAAGCTATGGAAAATATTGTTAACATTGATTTCCACATATCACATACACAAAATCTACACAGACTTACAATTTGACCTGCTATCACGTACCGAGAAAGGAACCTTATCATATGCTAAACACAAGACAGCATGTGGCATACAAGCAAAACCATTTCATGTCACAGAGTTCACAACCTTCACAACTGAAACTTGTAAACATGCAACTACTCTCTTTGGCATATCCAAATTTGGAGTATGAAAGAGTCTAAACATGTCACCAAGACATGTACCAATAGAGATGTAGGAAAGGATGATACATACTAAGTGGACCTACTCATCTTAGTCATTGCCCACCTGTAAACAAAGCCTTGCACACTTATAAGGGCCTATTTAGCCCACAGCATTTACCCATAGATAACTACAGGTAGCATAACTACTCTTTAAATACAGTGGACACCTGTCATGTGCATGAAGGCCATATACAGTTCGACGTATCATGATGAGTGGCAACATCAATATCCACAAATCAGACATGTGTAGTCTTACATCTGTTTAGAAAAATATCAGTGACACAAAGCACACCTGAGCGCACCATGATAGATACATACACCTTGATGCAAGCCAATTGACTGACTACACATACCATTCCACCCACATGTGCTTGTGCTCTACCACACCTGCACCACAATGTAGTCAGTGCAAACAATATGTTTCCATACAAAAAGAAGTAAAAACATATCCAAAATAGCAATAGAAATTATGTTTAAGACACATTACAATGTTGGTTTATGACAGAACTTTACAATATACACATTATGTTGGCAAAAACCAGTTAGGATTGTAACTGTTAGAAAATGTATTGGCCTATGTATCATGCATACCACACAATGGATAAGGAATTAGCTGTGTAGCCACTTACCGCCTACAGAACATGAACATGGTATTAACATTCATAGCTCTGACATCAATGTATGTGTTCCAATAGCAGTCAGGCAATATCCCTATGGTTACCTACATTTAGGATGTCCACTCAGATGACACATTACAGGGGCCAATGTACAGCCCTTGCTTACCAAAGAGACATTGGAATAGACAGAGGGCAAAGACCTGGAGAACTTACCATCATAATATTGGGAGTATGGATCTATAGGTGGGAAGGAACAACCAGCAGGATATGAATAGCTGTATAGTGGTACACATATGACACAGTTACAAGTACATCATCATATTATTCTGTACAGAGGGGATAACATAGGAGAGTAATATGACACTATACACAATGGAATGGGCACACCTGGGTAACAATGTTGAGGACTACATCTATGTTTTCCTTGGAGACCTTTAACCCTTTGCACTTACCACATTGTCACTGCTTAGATTCTATCACTTCATAAACGGACCTGGCAGAGGGATGGAAATATGTTAAGTCAGTACTTATTCCCTTGTGGCTGTGCTGTGCTGCCCTCAAACGTCCATCCAACTCAGGTTGGACAAATGCCAACATGCGGACCATTAGGGGGGTGAAGTTCCGACAGGCACCCCTTTCTCCTTGGGAGGACAACCCCAGATGGGGCTCTGCGGGCTTCCAGGCCCAGCGTCACAGGTCCTCCCACCGCTTCTTACAGTGTGTGCTTTGCTAGCTGCGGATCCCCAGGGTCTGCAATTTCTTGGCGATGGCATGCCAGATTCCCTTCTTCTGATGGGTGTTGACCTGCATGGATGACACAGTCAAGAGTAGAAAGTCATCCCCACATGCACCATACCAAAACAAGAAGGGTGAAACAAAAGTTAGTGTAAAGTAGCCATACACACACTTCCTCCAACATCCCCATCTATATGGAATGGCAATCTGAAGTCAGGCCATGGGTGAAGTCTGAGTCAGGCATACAACATGCTTATCCAGCACCAGGTGTCAGCTAGAAACACATGACCAGACCACAAGCATGTCTTAAAACATGTTATATGTGTTCAAATATTTTTTACATCACCCTCAATTTTCAAGTTAGCTGGTAGGTGGGTCAGGGTACATACATCACACTCTCCCTGCTATGTATCAGGGTTCAAAATCTATCCAAGCACATGTGCACATGTCCATCTTGCCACACATCTGCTCCCAATCCATCATTCAAACACATTTCCTAAACATCATCGTACACTCAACAGTTGAAACACTTGTACTCCATTGCACTTACCTGCCTCTGGTGCACCATAGAGCTGTCAATACAGGGGTAGCACTTCCTCCACAAGCTGTCCCGCTTGTCAGCTGAGAAGGCAGGGGCCCTATCACTTGTAGGGCACGACATGATTGCTCCCAGGGGCAGTACACAGCAGCTCAGGTCGTGGATCTCTTGCTGGCAGCAGTGTCAGGAGTAAAGTGAGGGATGAGAGATGGTGGTCATGTCCGCCACTTAAGAGACAGTCATCACCAGCGGACATCGTCATAGGCCCAGGTCCACGAAAGACAGCATTGTGTCCTCCGCGGTTGTGTCCACCTACTGCCATGATGACATCCCTCGGCGGGGTTAGGTCACTTCCTGATGTCAAGTACAGTAGGTCAGGTAGCTGCCATTTTAAGGCTCATATATGTACGTTAACATTTTTATGACATTCGGTTAACTGCTGGCTTTATGCAAACATGTAGTAACGTGCATGTAATATGTAGAGGATGTATCCTGAGTTATGTACATGAAATAGTATTGGCAGCAGAGTAATGACAATCTGAAAATAGTATAGGTGTACTAACTATGTTAAACATATTAAGTAAGTTGATGTGACTTTTACTGTCAGTGATGTGTCTCCTTTTAAAGAACATGTTAGGGGTTAGGGGATCTGAATGTAGTCATTAACCAAATGTTGCCTAGGTATGTGCTGAGTACAGCGTTTTCACTGTTTCCTGTGACAAAATGTATCTTTATCTGTGACGTTGGTGTGATCATACTTATGATGTATGGACTGAGTCATACACATATATTCTGGTGTTGTTTCACATAGTCACCCTGCCATGAAAAGAGCAAGACAACCTCCAGTGTACCGTCTACTAGCAGACCATGGAAGAACGACGGGATCCAAATATATTGCCTGGATAGGCAAGACAATCAAGGATCTCGGTTATCAGTTAGAGCCATATCTGATGCCTGTCATTCGTAATGCCAATAGCATACCTCCCATTGTACAATTCATGTCAGTGCAACACTTCCTGGCCACTGGGTCCTTTCACAATACTGTGGCCCTAACTGCAGGACTGTCTCAGCCTATGTTCAGTCTGATCATGAAGGCTATACTGGCTGCATTGTTGAAGCACCTGGACAGCTACATCCGATTTCCACAAGATGAAGATTTGGCACACGTAGAGGCTGATTTGTATGCTTTGGAACACATCCCATATGTGTTTGGAGCCATAGATGGCACCCATGTAGCCTTGGTTCCCCAAATGCCACTGAACAGGTGTATAGAAACAGGAAAAACTTCCACTCCATCAATGTCCAAGTGGTCTGTTTGGCTGACCTCTACATATCATGTTTGTGCAAAGTATCCTGGGTCAGTCAATGATTCCTTCCTCATGTGGAACAGCAATATTCCACTGCTAATGACACAACAATCCACAGAGAGGTCCTGGCTGGTTGGTAAGTCATGTATGTCATGTGTGTCGGTACCTTTTATCTACTACCAGATATGTGGATGTGCAAGATTAAAGTTTTGCTTGTTGTAACTATTCTTTACACGGGACTCTGGCTACCCAAACCTTCCTTTGTTGTTGTCACCAGTACCCAACCCCGCCAGGGTAAGTCCGCTTCAATGAAGCCCACGGAAGGACAAGGTGTGTGGTAGAGTGGACATTTGGGCTCCTGAAGGCAAGATTTTGCAGCATTGATAAACCTGGAGGAGCCCTCCTCTACTCACCTAACAAAGTTTGTCAAATTATTGTTGGCTGCTGCATGCTCCACAACCTCGCCCTGAGACATCATTCATACCAGATGAGGGAGAGCCAGCAGATCATGTGGGTGATAATGCAGATTTGCCAAGTGAGGATGAGCATGATGAGGATGAAGCTGGAGACACCAGGGTGATCTATTCAATCTGTACTCCACCTGACTTAAGGTATGTGATGTGAAGTAATGCAAGTGATTCAGTGGGGTATTGGTGAGGTTTGACCACCAGATAGCTCATAATCACCTCCAATGCCGTTTACTCTGATATGCATGCACATTGGTACATGGAGTTGTGTACAGACATGTTATTAACATAGTCTAATGTTATCACAATGCACACTCAAAGTCACATTTGTACACATGAATTGGCTGTGTAATGTACATTACTGTGTAATGTACATGTATCAATATAACCTATACCTTATGTTTCTCAATTATTGATTGCAGATAGGCTGCTTGGCTCATCCTCATTTGTCAATATCAGACAGTGGCACAGGCAGATGGGATTTGCAGACTGACATGTGAAGGGATTTGTGGTGTATGAGTTCTATGCCCAGACTGTCAGGGCATTGGGATGGTAGTGTCCAAAGACCTGTTTGGTATTGGAGATGGGGCCATGTGTGTCTTCATTTGTCTCTGACACATGTTACAATGTGGTATGCAGACCCTCTAACATCATAATGGTTTGTGTTGGATGAGAACTAACTTATATGTAGCTGTCAGTGTTTTTCCAATTTGCAGACCCAATTTGCATGTGTCTGAATGCTGACATAAGTGAATGGCAAGCCTACAGATACCTGACCATGGTAAGTGGAAGGTTTCATGACTGGGGACATTAGTACTGACCTCTGTCTGTTACATGGGGTCTGTTATTTTTTGTAACTATGGTATGGGTATGTGATAAGGCTTTAGCTGATGGTGCACTGAACCAATGTGGTTGCATCCTGGCATTGTGAAACACTGACATGTCCCTAACTTCAGAAGTGTGAGGGGTTGTAGTGTATGACACCTATGCTGAAACTCACAAGTTAGCAGAAGTACTTAACTATATGGTCATTGGCATTTTCCAAATCTATATGTGTGAAAGGACAATAAAAGTGACCTGTTTCATGTATATTATACTTTGTCAACGCAATATCTACCCTTGTTAGACAGTACATGTGTAATGACTATGCCTACGTTTTTACATTACATATAAACATTATAGTGCAAGAGTTGTTATACATGACAGTTGTATATGGTTGATAAATCACACTAACATATGATCTGTGGTTCAGTGGTATTTTTTGGGGACTGCACAGAAAAATTAGTGATTAGAAACAAAAATAACATAAGGAAAACAGCGAAGGGTTCAGTCATGGTGTATGAAAACATAAGGGTAGTTGCTATACCATTTGGAAACACAAGTCCAGTGTCCTTGTAACATAGGAAAATTGAGATAGATTTCGAAACTGTCAACAGGGTGTATCTGTGCCACACAAGAGGAAGCAATCAGTAGATGTTCACTGCTTGGCAGGGGGTTTGGTCCTGGCATCTGCTCCTCCTAGGTGTCTGGGTGGGCGTCCACGTTTGCAGAGGGGTTCTTCAGTTACAGAGGGTGGGGTGTCTGATACATTCCCTTCCCCTGGCATGGCCTCCATTCCACTAGCTGCCACAGATGTAGAAGGGCCTAATGTTTCATTGCAAGTGAAAGAGGCCTGGTGTTGAGTACAAAACCTACTCAGTGTGGTATTAATGTCTCCCAACACCCCAGCAATGGAAGCCAGGTTGGCATTTTGGGCATGCCACTGCTGCATAACGTCCTGGTGGTTGTCCCTCTGCAGCTGTTGGATCTCCCCCATCAGGGTCAGTACCTGGCCCATCATGCCTTGGGAATATTGGTATGCTCCCAAGACTTGGGAGACAGTGAATTGGCCAGTTGTGTCTCTTGGAGGCCCCATCCTCTGGCCCACACCATGCCTCCCACGCACCCAACCCCCATGTGTCTGTGCCCACTCCCACTAGTGGCAGGTCCATCATTGTCAGGGGTGACAACAGGAGACTCAGGTACCTGTACTGGAGGGCACACAATGGAAGACACTCTCCTTGGGACACAGGTTTGGGGGCAAATGGTTGCCTGTGATGTAGATGCAACAGAGCTAGGAGGAATCAATGTGGGGAGGGGGAGGCTCACAGTTGTTGACTGAGCAGGTATCCCTGATGGGCCAGCTTTGCATCAGTGTTCAAACATCCAGGGGTGTTTTCCTCACTGGGTCTTCATTCAGAATGGTAATGTCAGTGTCTGGTGTCCTCTCCATGGTGACAATGGCAAGGTTACCTGTAGGAGAAGTGGAACACTGTAACTAATGCAACATGTGATGTTTAACTTTGACCACTAGACATGCTATGTGACATGTTCACCTTGCCTTTTCATGATTCCCTGATGTGACAATGACAGCTGCTTCCAAATCTGGGTTAGAGCAATGTGGGACACAGAGATTTGCAATTGCATACACCATGCTCCAAGCTCTTGGAGTATGTTGGTGATTAAATGACTGTTGATTCACTCATATCTTGTCTGAGGAAAGACATGACAATGTACATTTATCTCCTAGTAAGGTGTATGGTATCATTGATTCAACTAACAGCTGGACAATGCACAATGATGACAGAGCTGGCTAACAGTTTGGGAGTTACCATGTGACTTGGGCTTCTGTATGGGTGTAGTGCAAGTACATCCAGTGTCTTATATACTTATCCCCCAGGTAAGTAAATTACATTGTTTGGAAGGTTATCTCAAAGGCCAGTTTAGTAGGGAACTCAGCTGTAGCTGTGTTCTGCTTGTGATAGTACTGGTAGTGGGCCATAGCATTGCTGTCATTGCCATGGACTGTTAAATAGTGGAGCATTTATGATGGCCTGCATTGATTGTTAGTGTAACATGCAAGGCAATTTCACTTGTTCTGTTCTGGTTTTCTTACAGGTGGAACAGGGCTGCTGGGAGTTTTAGTGCTGTCAGTCCCGTACTTCACATGCAATACACAAACACTGTGACCCCAGGCACGTTTGGTTTACATGTGGAATGCCAGAGAGGGGCATTTAGACATTTGAACACAGGGGTGGTGGGTGGTTTGGTCACTGAGGTAGGGAAAGGTTATCAGTGTGCATGCAAGACAAAACTTCTTGATGACACGAATGGTGTAGTGACTTACCAGACTCCACTCCCCCAGGTATTCAGTCCGAAATGTGGATTTTTTTGTGGGGACATGGTAGTGGTGGACGAGACAGGGGAAAAATCAGGTGATGAGGTGAGGATGCTGTGATGTGATGTGAGTGGATGACGGTGGGTGTGTGTAGTGTGGGGTACTAAATTGTGTGTTCTATGTTGTGCAGGTGTGGGATGAGTGCTGTGTGAAATGTGTAGGGGTGCCTATTGTGTGATTTGGTATAATTTTTATTTTTGGCCTGTGTGTGACTGTGTGTCATGATCTGGTTGCAAAGGATTGTGGGATGTGAAGGGATGTTATATAGTGTTATTTGTAGGTGTGTCGGGTGTGTCAGGTGCGTGGATGTCTGTCAGGTGTGGGGTATTCAAACTATCCAATGTGGTGTGGGGTTTGACTGATGTGACTTTAGACTGCTGCGCTTCGCACTGCCAATGGTTTTCTGACATGGAAGAACCGCTCTTGTAATTTGTGGATCGTAATGTGATCGTAGATTTTTTGGCAGTCCGGCAGTGTTGTTGGTCAGACTGCCTCTTTTCCATCCGCCAGTGTCCGGGCGGTTTCAGAAATGTGGCTGTGTTTTGGCGCAGTTAGCTCTGTGACTCTTAATACGGCGGTCGGATCACCACCAACATGGTGTTCTTTTGGCAGCCACCACCATGGCGGTCTTGCCAAAAGACTGCCAAACTCGGAATAAGGCTCATAGTGTTTTTTTTTCCTTTCTTTTTTCTTTCTACTCCCATAACTTTTTTCATTTTTTCTTTGTTTTCTTATTTTACTCTCCTTATTTTCCTATTTTGTTTTTTTTCTTTTTCTTCTCTACTGTCTCTCGTTCATATTTCTCTTATTTTCTTCTTCCACCCTCTGTCTGGTTCTTTCTTTTGTCTCGTTCTTCATTCCTCCTTCTTTATACTCCTTTTTCTTTCATCCCCATTTATACTTCAAGTTCTTCTCTTCTATCTCTGTTTAGTTCATTGTTTCTTTCTGTTTTTTTTGTTTTATCATTCTTTCTCTATTTACATCTTGCTTCTTTTTTCCAATGATCAATTCACTTTCTCTCTGTCACTTTGTTTGGCTCTTCTGTCATCTTTAGTACCTACTCTTCCATTCTGTCATGCCGTTCAATACTGTGTTATGTATGTATCAGCTTTGGTCTGAACAACGTTGGAGAGGTTTCGCAAGGTACATTTCATTTTAAAGATTCAGAATGATTCAGGGCTAGTAAATTGCTTGAGCCAACCTAGTGGGCCCAGTGGCAGCCCCTGCTGCAACTGCACGAACTGGGGCATATTGACCTCCTGCATAACTTTCAGTCGATTGACTCTTAAAAAGATGGTCCAAGTCAGCTACACAGGAGACACATAAAAGCCAATGAAGGGAAATCATATTTCACAGGGTGCAGACATTTTGTAAACTGTGTTCCCTTATTTAATTATTTGAATTATATGGCTTATCGTGTGAATGAAAATTAAATTAACCTGTTTTCTTAAGGACTAATGTGATAGCAGATGCCATTTTACATAGCCATGCTAACTCGTATTATTGCACAACACTGTATTGTGTGCATAATCTTGCAAAGCCTCATTCCTGAGCTGGCAGTACTCAGTTTGAATCCTGAAACGGTTTGTTCATTATTTTGATGTTTTTATTCAAGTAACATTTTAAAGGACAGTCTGTTCTGTCTCTGGTTTGCTTCCATCTCCCCTTCAGAGAGTGGACAATGTTTCAAAAGTGACACATGCAATGTTTGTTAGAGGCTTCTGTTAGAAATTCTATAAATGAGGTTTGTAAATTAATGAAGGGAGCATTATTAATGCTCATATGGGAAGGCGACATTCTATCGCTCTGAAAAGTAATCGATTAAATAAACGTGTATCAGACTTCTCATGGTCTATTTTACTTTGTTGATGGCAAGGTTGAAAGTGGTTCGAAAGTGGTTGACATTCAAACTATACTGATTTTGCTTTCTGTGTAGTTCCATGAAACTGAGCTGCAATACCAATCTTGAGAAAATAGCTCTTGTGTCTACAAATCAAAGAGAGGAAGCCATGTCAGACTTCTTGTGGGCTGTTTTACTTCATCAGATGGTCCATTGGTTGGGAAGCACCTATGTTTATCATGGATAGAAAAGATGGATCAAGCTCCACATGAGGACCTCTTGTGAGGAGATTTTTCTCCAGGGTTACTTGGTGGAGAGCATCCCAGCACCCGACCCACCTTTGATGTAAGGCACCATTATTGCGGTTGAATTTAAATTTTGAAGTCTGGTTATGTTTAGTGAGATAATTAGGGTATAGAGTTTAAAGGAAACTGGAAACTCATGTTGTCGTCAGCGTAGATGACAACAGGACAGACAGGTAGGGAGTCCAAGGAGCTAGAAATGTGAATGACATCCAAAGAATAGAGCAGGTGGGCTCTAGAATAGAGTTGGAGAAGGGGAAGCTAGACAGGAGAGCCAGGAGGTTTGCACAGGACCCTTGTATGTGAATGTGCGAGTGAAATCAATCAAGATCGTGAGTGGAGAATTCAGAACGCAAGGGAGTCAGTGTTGGTGACTGATAGATACTTTCTTACCATCCTCCGAGGAACAGTTTAGGAATTTACTGTTAGGTCTCTCCGTTCCTGTTGTGCCTTTCTACTCAAACCCCTCCATGGGATAAGCTGCAGCACAAGGCAGGCCGACACCTAAATGTTTTCCTTTTTGTGACTGTGTCCTGATATGGGGGCAAAGAAGTGGAGACTGCAGCACCTGGAAAAAGCGATTGTAACCCATGCTATGTACCACCAGTATGGAAAAAGCACATGCAGCTAATGAGGATGGGAAGAATTCTTTCTGAGTAAGGTGCCTTTGATTTAGAGCACTTAAACAATTTGAAAAAGAAATGTAAAGATCTGAGAGTAAGATAGGGGCTGAACAGTGGATAGTGTTTTTCAGATTGGTATGAAGAAGCAAATAAACGCAAACATGAAGCACTGTTGCAAGGAATAAAGTAGTCTTATTCGACGCTCAGATTACAGGTTTACTTATTTGACCAACAGAGTTAGGGATTGTGCTCCACCTCCTCCATATCTATTTCCTCAAAATGTTTTGGGAAAAGGTGAGGCATATGAGACAAGGGAGGAGGATGTATTGAGTTTTCCCATGGCAACAGCAGATGCTGGCAGTGCTCCACCTAAAAATGGGAAGTGCAGGTTAACAACCAGCAGAAGGAATGCAGACAAACAATATGTAGGTAAGCACAGCAAGCGCGTCAAGACAAGTGACAGATGAAGAAGCCGACAACAAGAGACTGACTATGACAGTAAAGGAAAATGGGATGTGTTTAAAAAGAAAACAATGAAACATTTAAGTTTCATTTTTTAAGAGTAGGTAGTGGTCCATGGGACCACTGCCTGCTCTTAAAAAATATTTTTCAACATTCTCAAAGGAGAAAGGGTCTCAAGGTGACCCCTTTTCATCTGCGAATGGTTTACCACCACTTTTAAAATGGTGGTAAATTATTACTGTTTTGCGACTGTAATTCAGTTGCACAACAGCAATACACACCTTATCAACTCAGTATTTGGAGGGGACACCAAAATCACACTCCTTCCAAATACTGAAACACAAATGCTAATTGTGATTCAGAAACAAGTTACCGATTTGCATTTTGCACATTTGAAACAGCATTTGACTGGTCACAAACAGCGCAATTCTACAAATCTGGTCATTTACAAACAGAAAAATGCTTTGTACATTTGGCCCTTTTTTCCGCGATTTGGAATTCTGTTATGAATTTCCAGTTACCTAATTTTGTGTAATCTGCAATACAAGCAGCATTAGGACTAATTTTCACTGTAAATATTACCCTGAGTCAGCAGGTAAAGTAGAAAGGGTGATTGGCACGATAAAGAATACATTAGCTAAGATTTTTTCAGAAATTGACCTCAGACGACCAGATGCATTACTATTAGCACTTTGGTCACTCAGAGCTTTTCCAACCTAGAAAGTCTTCTTGTATTTGTGATGAGCCATCTGGTGGTACTTCCACTCCTCCTTGTTTCTGTCTTTGCTCGATCTACATTTAAAGGAGATTGCAACTTTCCAAAACTGCAAACAATTAATTTGCTTTCTTTTCAGAAACCACTCAAAGGTTCAGGATGCATTTCTTGCCAGTTTTGCTGAAGCTTTCCACAGTACTATTTCCACAATACTGGATATTTGAAAAATCCTTCCAGGAAAAAACAGCTTTACAGTCACAATGGTGAATCCTTTCCAGATCATGCTCATGAAAAATGCAGCAGTAAGGAATTGAAGACTCCCAACATGATTCCACATCCAGCACTAATAGAAGACACCAGAACCACCAGAAACAGATGAACCACAGTTAATGCACCTGTGGTCCAAGGTATTTTTTAACAAGGCAGTTGAGTTGAGCCAAGATCAACAAGTCGGAGAGACATTTCTGAACGCAGACTCTACGTCTAGTTAATCCCAGCTTCAGTTATAACAACTGAAAGACCTCCAATCATTTAATTCCTCTTTGGATCTGTACAATCTTTTTGCTGAAAGCGTTGTTACTCTTTTTCAATAAGGTATTCTCTGGAGTAATTAGAAAGTTTGTGTGCAGGAGTTAATTGCACCCACCATATGATTAATTCATGGGCACAACATTCTTTCTACAGTAAGAACATTTATTTTCACTTTATTGTGCAATATCAACAAACTTTGAATATTTCCTGTTGAATTTGCACTCATTTCGAACCAATGTACAGGGAAGTGTTGCCATGATTTCGGTGTCTTCTGTCAAAGAAGAAAATATGTCTTTATTTATACTTGCATGGTCACTTCCCTGATGTAGAATAATATTTCTGTTTGTTATCGAATGTCCAGTCCAGTTCCCCTGCAGTTGTTCATCTTGCTAATAATTGTCAAGGACAGAGTTATGAAAATGGTAACTACAGAATCTGTCTAGAGAAAACTGAGTGCCTATTCTATGCCCAATCCTACCGGACTCTAAAGCAAGTTTCTTCTATTTCATGCTACCATCAAGAGTCCTTTGTTCTTTTAGGTCTTTATTCCTGTGGTAAGACACAGGCATACCAGGACAAACTTCGTGTCTGGTGATAATACATGTGCTTGGATCCAGAGGGTCTGGTCTGGATCGTGCAACCAAGCATTTGTAGTTCCAACTATATGTCACCTTCTTTCTAACTGTCCACACCGGAAAAGACCAGTGAGAGTGACATCTGCTACTGTGTGGTTCTTTGTGATTCTGTTTTCCATGTATGGAATGGAATTGGCAACATGTGAACTATAATTGTTACTGAAAGTTTAGAAGATGTTATTAACTCCACAGCAACCACTCTGGGACTGATACCTGATGAGTTCGAAGCTCAAGGCACTGTGATCTTGCAAATTAGAATGCCTCTATAGTTCATCTAAACTGCAAAAGGAGACGAGTGCTATCATGGGTTCAGAATGTTGCAATTGCATACTATAGGAAAGTGGACTATTATGTGGTGCAGGTGTTAGTCCTCACCCCGTAATATTCTCACAATGCCCCAAAGAAGGTCCTTGGATTCACACTAATACATCCTTAGCTCAGTCCTGGTAGTGTGGCAAAGAGCAGTCAGGGTTTACTACAGAAATATGTGTTGAGCTTTTCAGAGCACCAACATGGACAATAAGTAATTTAATTAACATGGCTTGAAAGAAATCTGACACCGATTTATAAAAATTGAGATTATTTTTTATCTAATTTTAGACAGCAAAACAAATGGAATCCCATCAGTACAACCAGAGTTTTTAGAAGCAATATTAAATCAATGTAAAAATGTACTTGGAAAACATAATATTGCCGCAAATGAGAAAAAACACTAGTACCAATCGCCCACTTCGAGGTTGAGTTATGTGAAACTCTTATAGGGATAAGGTGGTACGGGCCCAAGGACCAGGCCACAACAGTCAGTTCACATTTACCTAGCCTGGGGAAGTCCGGGTGCAGAGTTGTCCTGGCTATCCGTGGTGCTGATTTTACTGCTTACATAATGCTACAAGAATCAAGATGCAAATACACAGCAGGGACTAAGTTGTCGAAGTCAGGTTGCAGGATCTGCCCTGTAGATGCAGTGTTGAGTGTGGGGGCAGGTTACCAGACAACAACTGTAGGAAAGTAGCAACCTTTCTGACATAGTTACCCCCACTTTTTGCCTGGTGTCAGTATATTTAGACTGCAGTACACTAGGATCCTGCAAACTAGGACCCCAGTGTCAGTGTTCTCACCCCTAAATTTAGTTGGTAAGTAACTTTTACACCTCACAATTGGCATACAGGTGCACCCATGTAAGTCCCAATATTAGTTAGGTAGCTAGGGTATTGTTACACCAGGGTCCCCCATGGGCTGCAGCATGTATTGTGCCACCCATGGGGGCCCATGCAAACTATGACTACAAGCCTGCTATTGAAGCCTCTGTGCATGCACCCTTCACCCCAAATATAGGGTTTACCTAATATCACGGTCACTGCACTCTGACCCTATAGGTCACCCCTACGGTAGGCCCTTCAGCCCAAGGGCAGGGTGAATGATTCTCAGTGTCAAGGCACCCCTGCATGAGCAAAGGTGCCCCTTCAAACACCAGAGGGGATGCCATCTTAAGGTATGTAGTGGATGCTGCTCAACACGAGATGTGTAACTACATAATGGCTTCACTGAACCTAGTCATGTTTGGTATCAAACAAGTTGGAATCATGCAACTACACCAATTCCAGTGCTAGTTGCATGATACTATGTGCTCTAGGGGTTCCCTAGGGGATCCCCCATTTCTGCATGTACAGCCTTGCAGGGTCTGCATGCCAGCCCATGCTGCTGCCGACCTCAGACACTGTTCTGCCATCCTGCTGCTGACCCTAACTCGAACACGGGAAGACAGAACAAAGGAATTCGTGTAGAGGAGAAGTGTTACCACCTCTCCTTTAGAAATCGGTGTCTTTGGGCTGGGTTAGGGGTGCCTCTGAGTGCCACCAGACTGCTTTGAAGGGCACATTTGGTGACCTTGTTGCATAAACTGGTTTACTCCAGTGCAGGAGCCCCCAGCTCTCACTCTGGTGCAAAATCACAAAAAGGACAGGGGAGTGGCCAACCCCCTGTCCAGCTCCTCCGCTAGGGAGGTGTACAGAGCTCTGCTAGGTGCCACTTGATTCTGCCATCTTGAAACTAAGATGTGCAGAGGCCCCTGGGAGCATCGGACTGGGTTGGTGGGTCACTGCAGTAAGTGTCCAAAACCCTTCCTGGGTTACTTAAGGGCTCCCGTGAGGGTGGGACCCTAGATTCGTCTATGGATTCATCCCTGGAACCATCTGAAGACTCTTCTGCAAGACACTTCTGCAACCTGGACACTGTAACCGCTGCTGGACTTTGCTGGGACCTACGACAAGACTGCACCTAGTAGGAGGACTCCTATGTCAACAATGTCCCCGTGCACTCTAAGGACTCTGCAACCTCTGTAGCAATGTATCCTCCAGAGTCACAAGAACTCTGCCTGCAACTAGGAAAGCAAGAAGAAATCTCCCACCTCAGTGTTGATGACCGGTTTGTGGATTCTGCTGTCCCATGGCTTTGCCAAGGCTCGACAACACAGGTGGTGGTTCTGTGGCCCTCCAAAAGCCGGACCTATATTCTTTGCAACTGAGAATTCTCAGGTCACTCCCTGGAGCTACCTGGCTGGAACCCCTGTGCACCGCATCTGTTTGTCATTGCCAAGGCTTGTTGGCTCTTCAGGCTAAAGACCTCCTAACTCCAAGAAACCCCAGCACTGCACAGCTCCAAGAATGACATCCTCTCTGCAAATCCTGCGACGTGGCCCCCCCTTTGCTGTCCTGCTGAGGCCTCCCTGTGACTCCCTGTGCCTGCTGCCAGAGGGTACTTCTGGGAGCTCCAATGATTCCTGCTGGATGTCCTGCTTGCTCAGGGCTGGCCCTGACTTATCTACAAAGGTAGAGTCTCCTGGACCTTGCTGGTCTCCAAAATTCTGCAACACTCAGTGCAGTGCTTTCTTGCATTTTACAATGTTTCAAACCAAAGTTAGTTTAGTGTTTGTTATAATACATAATACATTATTTTTCACTGGTGTGGTTCTTTCCTGTGTGTACATCACTGGCTGACCTGTGTGGTATCTGCAACTGATTTACACCCTCCTGGATAAGCCTTAGAAGCTCTCCACAGCTACCCTATGGTGATTTAGAACCTCTTACACTATCACTAAGGGTTGCCTGGACTCTGTAGAGAGTGCCTCACCTATAAGTGTACACCATATACTGGGCCAGCCTCTTACAACAACCAACAAGCCTTAGCGGCGGTAAGCACAATAAAAATCTTTGGGAACTTTACAAGGTCCTAGGGAGTGATGTAGCGTCCTGATACTTCAGGGCAGCCGAGACTATAACTCCCAGAACACAATGGACCATCTGAATTTGGGCAATCCCACGGATTACCCGATGGCAAGTGAATCTTGGCTCCTGCAGGGTTTTTTACCTGTAGTTTGGAGGGGACTGGTGCCACTAGTCCGAGGGAGAGGGAGGGTGCTTTTGACATCCACAGGAGTCTCTCTGGTCTTGAATGCTGAGTTTGAGCCAAGGACAAGGGTCGATCACACAGCTTCAAGTCTGTTGCCACAGGGACAGAGTATCCCTCTTTTGCTTTGTTGAAGTGGGCAAAGTCCTGTTGTCAGCGACACGGGTTACCTCTTGGTCCTTCTTTGAAGTCAGTTGTTCAGATCTGCGGTTCTAGTGTCAGGGGAGTCCCTTAAATCCTGGGTTTAGGGGAGTTATGAGTGTGGAGGATAGTGGCCAATGGGCAGCTAGCTGCTGCAGCTAATCCACCCCTAAGGTGACAACATCCGGGGGAATGGGTAACCTTCTACTACACAGAACCCTCTATTCTGCCACTCCTAACATGGCAGAAATCAAAATTTACTGCACAGACTGGGCTGCTCACCCTAGGGGTGTGGTCAGCCTTCTGGGGTTATGCACTAACCTGCATACCAAATTTCCCACCTGTCCATGAGCAGATGTGCCTGGGGCAAGAGGAAGACTGTGTCCTCAGGGGCAGTGAAGGAACACAAAAGGATGATGAACGGAGTGTTGAACAATGCAAACACTCACCCCCAGTCACAGATCTGGGTTTAATCCATCGTTCATACACTGAGCCTTTTAAAGACAGAGTTTAAAGCTTGCCTTTTTTCTTTTTTTCCGTTCTTCAGGAAACAATCAAAAACAAGGCTGGCGAGACAATAGACTCTTCAGTAGTTTTTTAGATAGAGGATCTATGGTTCTGTTCCAAAACTGCAGGGGCATCCCCAGGTCAGAGAAGTTTGGTTCAGCCCGTTGTTCGGGGTCTGGAAAAAAGTTAACAAGCTCATCCTTGGAACATGTTTTTTTCTTGGTTCGAGCGCTCGTCATGTTGCTGTTAGTCGCATAAGTCAGACTTTAACAGAGGGTTCCATGGAAAGAAAGAGGAGTCAAGATGGCAGTTACAATACTTAAAGGACTGGCTTTGCTGTGTTCAGTGCATGTTATGTGCATCATGGACAGTGTTTTCATGGGATCAAGGTGAACAATTGCTAATTGCTTTCAAGAAACCATTTAGGCCAGTGTCTGCAGCAATGCTGGCTAGGTGGGTGTGCTGGCTTTTAGCAGAAGCAGGGATTGATATTTCTCATTTTGGCTCCCATTCCACTAGGGACGCTGTGTCCTCCAAGTCCTCTGCTTTGGGTTCCTGTATAGAAGGTATTATGAAAATGGCTGATTGGTCGTAAGAATCTAGTTTTAAGATCCTCTATTATTAACATAGGATATTTATTGTAAATATTGCTTCATTGGTGGTTGCACAGTTTTGGACCGGCATAATCGGAGCCTCCAGTCCTGCTCGACAAGAAATTTCAGTTCTATTAAGGACACAGAGGCAAGGATTATCCAAACCAAAGCTTGTCTTTATGTTATGTATAAGTGTTCTGTTTTAGGATGTCAGCATGTTTTGGTCTATGTCATTATAAGAATTTGACCCTTCCTATTATGGGAAATGAAATTTATACACTGATCATTTAAGTCAGAGTTTATGGCTTGCCTTTTTTTTCTTCAGGAAACGATCAAAAACAAGGTTGAAAAGACAGCGGACTCTTCAGTCGTTTTTTTAAAAGAGGGCCTATGGTTCCGGTTCAAATCTGTAGGGGCATCCCTAGATCACAGAAGTCTGGTTCAGCCCGTGATTCAGGGCCTGGAAGAAAGTTGAGTTAATCGTTGGAACATGTTTTTTCTTGGTTCAAGCTCTTGTCATGTTGATGTTAGTCAGGGAAATCAGACTCTAACAGAGGGTTCTGGAGAAAGGAAGAGGTGTCAAGATGGCAGTTACAATACTTAAAGGACTGGCTTCTCTGTGTTTGGACCATGTGATGGTCATCGTGAACAGTGTGTTCATGGGATATGTGGTTTTTAAGTTTAATGTGTTTTAATTGGCTGCTGTTTTTTCATGCAGTAAAGATAGAGAAGCATATCCTATGTCAGGACCCGAGGCAAGGATTATGCATTTCTTTCTTCACTTTTTACTACAGCAGTTTCAAAGAGTTAACCAAAAAACAGTAAACACTACATATCCTGTGAACCATAGGGAGGTGTACATGAAAACTAATAACCAATCCCAACACAGTCTGAATGTCTATAGACATTGATGCAGTCCGTAGTTCTTCCTCTTTCTTTACTGCTGTCAGTTAAGTCCCTTGCTATATTTCGACTCGTGTGACCTGCTGAATGTTAGAGTGTGGGCTGTTTTCTTAGCAGAATTGTTAGTGCAGTGATTTTGTTTGACTCTATTTGCATTATTACTGTTCAAAAACTCTCACACGCAGCACGCTTCTGCCTAAGCGCCTTCTTGCCTTATTCCTAGCAGGTCTGCTAGGTTGCGCCGTTTCGTGCTGCCAGGGGATTTGGAGCACGTCTCATCCTGTCAGGGCAGCGCACTGCTCCCTTCAGGTACTGAGACGCGTGCAGGGAAGTGGTTGGCAGTAAACAAACCCTTTGAGGGCTTGTTTGACAACCTTTTACTCCCTCCAACCCTCGCTGACTCCGCTGAGGTGGTAGAGTCCTTTTGGCTCAGCACCCCAGCCTGCTTCTGTTAAACACCACTCAGTGGCATTACCTTGCATTTTTTACTATTGAGCTCCTGCGCGTGGGTTGCCCATAGACGTTCACAGGGTGAATTCTACAGATTTTTGGTGCTCACACTCTTTATATGATGGAGCCCCATAGAGACCATGAATATACCCCTAATCTGGCCTCTGAGAAGGAATGGCCCCCTCAGTGACAAGCTTCTCTCTCAGGCCATTTCTAGAGTGCTTACGTCCGTGCATGAAAGAGTAGACAAATTAATGACCCAGGTCTCTGGAGGCATCAGGATCCTTGGTGAAACAGGGGCAGGGTCTAGCGGACTATCTGCTGCAGGTTGTCACAGGGCCCAGATACATGACGCAGGACACCTGAAAAGCTTTGATTGCTTGAGAGAGGTCTTCCATAAAAGTGCGTGCATGTTGAAAAACGCATCATTCTGGGAGGAGGATTTCCCTGGGGACAACAGCGACGTTGACGCACCGGACTTTGACCCCAATGAGGTGTCCCCCAGAAAAAGGGGAGGGTGACATGGACAAGGACATATCCTCTGATGGGGGGCAAGATTCGGGGAGACCCTGGTGCCTTGGCTTAGCTGCCTCTTACTCCTTCAAAGGGGATTCCACCTCAGCAGGAATGTTTGTACCTAATAGCATCTACCATCCGAGGTCCTCGGAATGGATACCGGACTAAAAAAGTGGTGGATTATGTGCCAGTAAAATATGCCAACCCTTGGACAAAGAAGTTTGCACCCACCTGCATGTGCAGTGTCCTAGGCCCTCCTTAAGAGGCAAAGTTGTGGCCACACCTGACATAGACCCAAAGAAGTGTACCTTCTTTGCTAAATATATGAGGGACACTAAGAAAGGTATTGACCGCTCCTGGATGGCATGTCAGGATAAGTTCTTGGATGTTTTGGGCCCTCTGACAAAGCATTTTGAACTGGCAGAACAGTTGAAGCAAACGGGACCCCTCTCTTCACAGAGATCGTGGTGGGCTGGGCACAGAGGGATGTGTGGCTTCTGGGCACGCCAACTGTGCTCTATCCACCGAGGGGCACCTCTCCCTCCTGATCAAAATGGACCCCAAGCTGGGGGGTTGTCTTTGGCAGAGGTGGGTGCAGTCACACAGGGCAATTTGTTTGGTGAGCCATTTGTGAAGGAGCTAGGGAAGTTTGTGGCCACTTTCTCAGCACTCGACAAAGTCCAGACATTGATATAGAAAAATTTCCCGGGGTAGGTTTCATCGGGGCCATAAGAGGCAGGGTCCACTCCTCGGCTGCTCCTTTCAACAAGGCCCAGGCCTGCCAGAACAACAGATAGAATGACAGCTGGCAAGGAGCCTTCTTCCCCAACAGGGGAGGTAAAAAGGGCAGAGCCACCAGCACCGCCTGAAGAGGGGCTAATGCATCCAGAGGATTAAACAGTAAGCAATATCCATTCTTTCCCTCAAAGAGTAGGGGGGAGGCTGAGTGTAGGAAAGTACCATCTTGCCTGGCATGTTACCCCCATATTTCACTGTATATGTGTTGTTTTAGTCTATGTGTCACTGGGACCCTGCCAGGCAGGGCCCCAGTGCTCATAAGTGTGCCCTGTATGTGTTCCCTGTGTGATGACTAACTGTCTCACTGAGGCTCTGCTAACCAGAACCTCAGTGGTTATGCTCTCTCTGCTTTCCAAATTGCCACTAACAGGCTAGTGACCAATTTCACCAATTCACATTGGCATACTGGAACACCCTTATAATTCCCTAGTATATGGTACTAAGGTACCCAGGGTATTGGGGTTCCAGGAGATCCCTATGGGCTGCAGCATTTCTTTTGCCACCCATAGGGAGATCTGACAATTCTTACACAGGCCTGCCAGTGCAGCCTGAGTGAAATAACGTCCACGTTATTTCACAGCCATTTACCACTGCACTTAAGTAACTTATAAGTCACCTATATGTCTAACCTTCACCTGGTGAAGGTTGGGTGCAAAGTTACTTAGTGTGTGGGCACCCTGGCACTAGCCAAGGTGCCCCCACAATTTTCAGGGCAAATTCCCCGGTCTTTGTGAGTGCGGGGACACCATTTCACGCGTGCACTATACATAGGTCACTACCTATGTATAGCGTCACAATGGTAACTCCGAACATGGCCATGTAACATGTCTAAGATCATGGAATTGTTACCCCAATGCCATTCTGGAATTTGGGAGACAATTCCATGATCCCCCGGGTCTCTAGCACAGAACCCAGTTACTGCCAAACTGCCTTTCCGGGGTCTCCACTGCAGCTGCTGCTGCTGCCAACCCCTCAGACAGGTTTCTGCCCTCCTGGGATCCAGGCAGCCCTGGCCCAGGAAGGCAGAACAAAGGATTTCCTCTGAGAGAGGGTGTGACACCCTCTCCCTTTGGAAATAGGTGTGATGGCTGGGGAGGAGTAGCCTCCCCCAGCCTCTGGAAATGCTTTGATGGGCACAGATGCTGCCCATCTCTGCATAAGCCAGTCTACACCAGTTCAGGGATCCCCCAGCCCTGCTTTGGCGCGAAACTGGACAAAGGAAAGGGGAGTGACCACTCCCCTGACCTGCACCTCCCAGGGGAGGTGCCCAGAGCTCCTCCAGTGTGCCCCAGACCTCTGCCATCTTGGAAACAGAGGTGTTGCTGGCACACTGGACTGCTCTGAGTGGCCAGTGCCAGCAGGTGACGTCAGAGACTCCTTCTGATAGGCTCTTACCTTTCTTACTAGCCTATCCTCCTTCCTAGGTAGCCAAACCTCCTTTTCTGGCTATTTAGGGTCTCTGCTTTGGGGAATTCTTCAGATACCGAATGCAAGAGCTCACCAGAGTTCCTCTGCATCTCCCTCTTCACCTTCTGCCAAAGGATCGACTGCTGACTGCTCAGGACACCTGTAAAACCGCAACAAAGTAGCAAAGACGACTACTGCAACCTTGTATCGCTTCATCCTGCCGGCTTTCTCGACTGTTTCCTGGTGGTGCATGCTCTGGGGGTAGCCTGCCTCCTTTCCGCACCAGGAGCTCTGAAGAAATCTCCCGTGGGTCGACGGAATCTTCCCTCTGCAACCACAGGCAACAAAAGACTGCATCACCGGTCCTCTGGGTCCCCTCTCAGCACAACGAGCGTGGTCCCTGGAACTCAGCAACTCTGTCCAAGTGACTCCCACAGTCCAGTGACTCTTCAGTCCAAGTTTGGTGGAGGTAAGTCCTTGCCTCCCCACGCTAGACTGCATTGCTGGGTACCACGTGATTTGCAGTTGCTCCGGCTCTTGTGCACTGTTCCAGGATTTCCTTCGTGCACAGCCAAGCCTGGGTTCCCGACACTCTAACCTGCAGTGCACAACCTTCTGAGTTGTCCTCCGGCGTCGTGGGACTCCCTTTTCTGACTTCGGGTGGACTCCGGTTCACTCCTCTTCTAAGTGCCTGATCCGGTACTTCTGCGGGTGCTGCCTGCTTCTGTGAGGGCTCCCTGACTTGCTGGGCGCCCCCTCTGTCTCCTCATCCAAGTGGCGACATCCTGGTCCCTCCTGGGCCACAGCAGCATCCAAAAACCCTAACCACGACCCTTGCAGCTAGCAAGGCTTGTTTGCAGTTTTTCTGCGTGGGAACACCTCTGAAAGCTTCTTCACGATGTGGGACATCCATCCTCAAAAGGGGAAGTTCCTAGTCCTCTCCGTTCTTGCAAAACACCAAGCTTCTTCCATCCAGTGGCAGCTTCCTTGCACCCTCAGTTGGCATTTCCTGGGCATCTGCCCACTCTCAACACTTTCGCGACTCTTGGACTTGGTCCCCTTGTCTTACAGGTACTCAGGTCCGGAAATCCACTGTTGTTGCATTGCTGGTGTTGGTTTTCCTTGCAGAATCCCCCTATCACGAATTCTGTGCTCTCTGGGGGTTGTAGGTGCACTTTACACCTACCTTACAGGGTCTTGGGGTGGGCTATTTTTCTAACCCTCACTGTTTTCTTGCAGTCCCAGTGACCCTCTACAAGCTCACATAGGTTTGGGGTCCATTTGTGGTTCGCATTCCACTTTTGGAGTATATGGTTTGTGTTGCCCCTATACCTATGTGCTCCTATTGCAATCTATTGTAACTTAACACTGCTTGCATTACTTCCTTTTGCTATTACTGCATATTTTTGGTATTGTGTACATATATCGTGTGTATATTTGGCATCCTCATACTGAGGGTACTCACTGAGATACTTTTGGCATATTGTCATAAAAATAAAGTACCTTTATTTTTAGTATATCTGTGTATTGTGTTTTCTTATGATATTGCGCATATGACACAAGTGGTATAGTAGGAGCTTTGCATGTCTCCTAGTTCAGCCTAAGCTGCTCTGCTATAGCTACCTTCTATCAGCCTAAGCTGCTAGAAACACCTCTTCTACACTAATAAGGGAAAACTGGACCTGGCACAAGGTGTAAGTACCTCAGGTACCCACTACAAGCCAGGCCAGCCTCCTACACTGAGGTAATCCACACACAAGTGGGCAGAAGTCACATCAGACCCTTGAGTCTTGGAGGACGTGTAGGGCTACCACATAGAGTTTTACGGATCTCTGGTTGAGGAGGTAAGGCCAAATCCCTTGGTTTGTTTTCAGAACAGGACATGTATTTGATCGACTCCGAAGTGCAGGAGCTCCTCAGCAAAGCAGCGATTCGGAGGTCAGTATTACACCCTTGCGGTTTCCTAAGCAACCGCTTTTTAGTAGAGAAGGACAAAGGGTTTCACCCAGTAATAAACCTACAAGGCTTTAACAAGCGGCTGCTATACAGTCACTTCACCTCCTGAGGGACTTCTACTGCAAGAAGATTGGATGGTACGTCTGGACCTCAAAGATACATACCTCGCAGTGACTATATTTCCCTACCATTGCCATTTTCTGTAATTCATGTGGAGGGGTCAAATATTTGAGTTCCAAACTCTCCCGTTCGGCCTTTCCTCACTACCATGGTACTTCACAAAGCTCCTCAGACTCGTGGTGGAGGGTGTAAGGACAAAGGGAATCAGGTTGATCAATTACTTAGACAACATCCTCCTGATGGACCTCTTGCATACACAACTGTTGCATTTGAGCACAACTATTGCACTCCTTCAGGACTTGGGATTTGTCATCAACAGGCAGAGGTCAAAACTGACCCTGGCACAGACCATGATCTTCCTGGGGTTCCTCATAGATTGCAGGTCAGCCATGCTGAGCCATGTGGAGTCGAAGACCCTCAAGATCGAGAAGGAATAGACCAATGTTCTGAGAATGGACAGGATTTCCCTCAGGCAGTTAGCCAGGGTAGTTGGTTTATTGTCATTGTTGAGTCAAGCCAACTTCCCTGGCCACCTAAACAACAGGGTGCTGCAAAGCCTAAAGGCAACTCACCTCTGAAGGAGCCTCACCTACTCTGAAGTAATCTCACTGACTGCGCAGGCCAGGACGGAGTTGCAGTGGTAGACAGACCACATGGAGGCATGGAACGGCAGGTCGATTTTCAGATCCTCCCCAGACCTGATCATAGAACTGGATGCCGGCCGGCAGGGCTGGGGAGCCAGATGTGGCGAGATCTTCATGGGAGGCAGATGGATGGAGGAGGAGTTGAACTTGCACATCAACTGCCTGGAACTAATCACAGGATTGTTCGCAATCTGATCCCTTACGAAAGAAAAAGTCTCATGCTGCATACTTCTGAGGATGGACAATATGTCAACACTACAATATATCAACCACTTGCGGGGGACACACTTGTGGGCGTTAGCGTAGTTGGCAAAGGATTTTTGGCACTACTGTCTTCACTACCAGATTTCAGTGATGGTGGAGTGCCAGATTTCAGTGATGGCGGAGTACCTTCTGGGATCTCAGAACACAGTAGCAGACTGGAGTTCCAGATATATGAAGGACTCCAGCGACTGGCAGCTGGATCAAAAGGTCTTCCAGACCCTGATGGACTGATGGAGTCCATGCAGCGTGGATCTGTTTGCCTCCAGGCTGAACGCTCAACTTCCACAGTATGTCACTTGGTGACCGGATCCAGGTGCCACTGCAGTAGATGCATCCTGCTGAACTGAATGACAGGTCAGCCCTTTGTGATCCCAATGTTTTTACTGATTCCCAGAGTAGCCGCTCAAGTCTGATGTCAGAGGGCTTCTATGGTCCTGGTAACTCCAATCTGGAAGTCACAGGTGTGGTTTCCCACCCTGTTGGAACTATTGTGGGAAGCATCAATGCAACTTCCATCATTCTCACAGACCCTTCTGGATCCCCTCGGCCATCCACATCCACTGGTCTTGCAGGGTTACCTTATCCTTATGGCTTGGAGGATTTCAGGTGATGCTGGGAAGATGGCAGACTTTCAGACGAAGCTGAGAGACTCATCCAACAGGTCTGGGCCCCAAGGACAGTCAAACGATATAGATCAGCCTGGAGATGATGGGTTCGTTGGTGTGTGGAGAGACCCTTGGATCTCACGGGATGCAGATTACTGACAGCTTGAATTTTCTAGCAGAGCTGGCTAGTTAGGTCTCGCTTATTTTACAGTAAATTCTTTCAGATTGGCGATTTCAGCAGGACATCATCCAATCAATAACATCCTGATGAGGGAATATCCATGGATTTGTAAACTCCTGAAGGGCATCAGAATGTCTCAGCCCCCAGAACCCAGATACTCTAGGTTATGGGATGTCATTCTGGTACTATGGGGGTCATTATGAACACGGCGGGAATCCCCGCCGTGTTCATGCTGGTGGTCTTATCATAGACCGCCAGCCCCCTTGAGACTCTGCCGGACAAATAATTAACATTCTGCTGGGCCAGCGGGCGGAAACAGTGTTTCCGCCAGCCAGCCCAGCGGAATGCTGGGCCGGGACGTTGCAGACGGTTCCACATGGATGCTCTCAATGCTGCAACAGCATCCGTCGCACAGATCACTGCCCGTAAATCAGGCAGTGACCTGCGCAATGGGGCTCTGCATGGGGGCCCCTGCACTGCCCTTGCCAAGTACATGGGCAGTGCAGGTGTCTCCATGGGGGCCCCGGAGCATCCCTTCTGCCAGCCTTTCTCTGGTGGATGAACCCGCCAGGGAATGCTGGCGAAACAAGGGTTCTTTATCCGGAGCAGCGCTGCCCAGTCGGATGAAGAATTACACCATCGTTAGGCTGCCTGTCAGCAGTAGTCTGGCTGGGGTGGAAGGCCGTCTGTGGCGGTCCCCACTGTGCGCATTATGTGGTGGTCGAGACCGCCATGCCAGTGGGGGAAATCGTCGCCACCACCGGCATGGTGGTCTCGACCGCCAAGTACATAATGAGGGCCTATGTCTTCTTTCAGGATGGCAGGATAACCAATACCTTCCTGGAAAGGAAATTGTTAGAGAGTTTCTGATGTCAGGGCATTAAACATCACAGCAAGAGTTTTCACTCCGTAGGGGTTACTTTCACTATCTCTAGAAGGACCAAAACTAATAGCTGGTAAGTAACCTTTGCAGCTTTTGAGGGTTCACCCAAATTTTGTGTCGCCCAATGCATTAAAGCGTATGAGGAAATGACAGTGGACATCAGATCTCCGGGTAAGAGACAACTGTTGATTGATATCAAGAAACCGTTCAAGGTGGTTTCATTTCCTTCCATTGCCAGGTGGAAAAGATGGATTGTGGCTGAAGCTGGGATTCATATACATCATTTTGGGGCTCACTCAATAAGGGAGACCATGGCACCCAAGGCAATTCAGGTAGGTGGAACACTGGAGGACATAATGAACATGGCAGATTGGTCCTGAGAATCCTCTTTAAAACATTTTATTTCAAACTTATTTATGATGCTGCATCATTGGTGGTAAGTAAGCTTTGAACATGCATAATCCTCGCCTCCGGCCCTGACATAGAATGAGATATTTCCTAGTTTACGTAAAGGAAAGTTTAAATTCTATTAAAGACACGGAGGTGAGGATTATCCCACCCCATGCATATTTACAGTATGACTTTCCCGCCT
This sequence comes from Pleurodeles waltl, assembly GCF_031143425.1. Taxonomy (NCBI): domain Eukaryota; kingdom Metazoa; phylum Chordata; class Amphibia; order Caudata; family Salamandridae; genus Pleurodeles; species Pleurodeles waltl. Next base: position 406,889,067 of record NC_090440.1, read on the forward strand.
GTAAATCTGGGATAACAGGAAGTATTCCATAATTTTGTGTTTGTGTTTTCATTGCCTCTGTCCTTAATAGATTTAAAAAATCTTGTTACATAAGCTAGATTTTTGTTTAGTCTAAAGTCATTCTTATCAGCAGGCGCCCCTTACACCAGTAGCATTTTGGAATTGTGAACCAGCAAGCTTGGAGGTTGCACACACATCTCTGCTGCCGGCAGTTCAACAACTAGTCTATTGTACACTCCAAATCAGTTGTCGATGTGGGCGAGATCGGAGGGGCATAACATGCCCATATTTTTATGATTTATGAAACACTGTTCCCCTACTTTATGTAAAAAGAAAACCGTAAAGGGATAGTTAATTCTGACACTTTAAATGCTTCAGCTGAAGTGTCTATCAGTGAGTCTCCTGTGCGGTGAAACCGAAGCTGGGCAGACAGCTAAACAAGCCTTCCTGCTAGGTGCCTGCTTACCTGAAAGAAATCTAAATGTGCCCTACAACCTAATCTGCAAATGTAAAGGATGCTTTGGAGCGGTGCTGGCTTTAATTGATTGTGGTGCGTAGATCGAATGTGGAAGGTTGACATTCGATCTACGAGACGGGGGTTCGGGAGGTGGCGGTTAGAAGAAAGCAGTCGGGATGAACGGAGCGGTTCCGACATTGCTCCTGTAATGTACCCACATTATCTAAGAATAAAATGATTACCTGTTACTGCCGGTCTCCGTCTTTACAGTGGCGATGAGGCGGGCAGGAGCGATGTCGGAAGTGAGGATCGTGCTTTTGTTTTCGGCGATTTTCTGGCTGCTGGTGCTTTCATAACTTGAGGGGCTGCGCATTAAGTACCTCTTGATGTCCAATGGCGATTTTCTGGCTGCTGGTGTTTCCATAACTTGAGGGGCGGCGCATTAAGTACCTCTGGATGTCCTGTATTGGCAAGATTTCTGTTTCGGGAAAAAAATCTGCAATTACGCCAGGAATTATGGGTTGGAGTGTGCCCGAATTACTCTAAAGAGTGAACAACACAGTTGATGCAACCATTTTGAAGTGGTTTCTTCAGAGATCTTTTTAATCTTTATTGAGGAACACGATAGCAAATTAGCAGCCATCTTTAAGGAGTAGACCTCATGCATGCAAATATTGTCTACAATTACAAGGAACTAGGCACGCTTAGTGTGCAATAAATACAATTACAAGGAATTTGGCACGTTTAATTTGGAATACGGTGATAGGCACACCTTGTGCTTATAATTACAAGAAGAACCTTTTACCTATACATTTGACTTGTTGGATGTGCTGGAATTTATTGTGACTGGACTCTGTTTTAAAAAAAAAAAAAAAAAAAGAAAGGGAAAAACTGTATTGTTCAACTGCATTCAGTGATTAATGATATAGGACATTGTTAATTACAGAATTTCTAGTATTCAACCTCCACCATTTTTTTTAAATGAACCAGGAGATCCGCCCATTCAGTGGGAATTGTGGTTGGATTTATTTGAGGCATATGTTGTTGTGTTGGAAGAGGGCGAATGTTCACCTGATAGGCACCTGTCATTGCTTAAACATCGTTTGGGCGCTGTAGGGTTAAGGGAATTTAAAAATGTACCACCTGTAGATAATGTGCATGGGGTAGATGTGTATAAATGTGCTTTACAACAGTTACAGGATAGGTATGGCCGGAAAATAAATGTAGTCATGGAAAGATACAAATTTTATTCCAGGGAACAGAAGGCTGATGAGTCCATTGACCAGTATATGGCAGTGTTAAGAGGCTTAGCAGTTACGTGTGCTTTTGACAATATGACATATGACCAAGTTTTGAGGGACCAATTATTAATGAAGACTAAATCTAAAAAAATACAGGAGAGACTTTGGTCTTCTGGGGAAATATCTTTAAAAATGGCTGTTGAAGTGGCGAGGGGCATTGAGATTACCGAAGATTGCATACAAACTATGAGGAGGGAAGTTAAAGATTGTGACAACGTTTGTACTGTAAGTAAAAACAGGGAATGCATGGACAATAAGAAAAAAATAGTTGCCCGGGCTGGTAGTGGGGACAACAAATCTGGGGATAACAAGTCTAGCATGTACAACAATACTAAAGTGTGCTTTAGATGCGGTGCCAGTTCGCATTTTGCAAATTTTAATGGTTGTCCGGCGATTGGGAAAAATTGCAGTGCATGTAAAAAAAAGGGACATTTTGCACGCGTCTGCAGAAGTTTCGAAAAAAAAGTGAGTTGTGTTGTGGAGAATGTGGATGATGATGAGGTTGAGGGAGGAATTCAAAATTTGGTACTAAGCATTCAAGAGCGTAACATTAAGGGAAAAGAGCTTCAATTTCTGAAGTGTTATGTAAATATTGACGGTGCACGAGTGGAAGTCATGGTGGACTCGTGTGCACTATAATAGGCAAGTCTCTATTTAATCAGTTGTGGCCTGGAAGGAGTTTACAAAAAACAAAAACCAGTCCTTGTAGTTTTTCTGGTCATAAAATTGCTATTGTAGGAAAAATACAGGCAGAAATCGAATATGCTGGAAAGAAGTGTTCAGGTGAAGTTCTTGTGGCAGAAGGAGGGGCAACTATTCTGGGTTGGCCACATATATGTCAATTGGGGTTGAGGGTGGACCCTAATGCTACTCCGCCAGTGTACATTGTGAGTATGGATACGTCGCAGAATGATTTGTATCATGATATAAAGGGACTATTTCCTACCGTGTTTAGTGGTTGTTTGGGAAGTATGAAAAATTTTAAACATACAATTGTATTAAAGGAGAATGCTGTTCCTATAAGGCAGAAGTTGAGGAATGTTCCCTTGAATTATAGAGAAAAATTGAGGGAGATGTTAAGGGATTTGTGTGATAATGATATTATTGAACCAATTGAGTGCTCCGATTGGGTTTCTCCGATTGTAATTTCGGTAAAATCCAGTGGGGACCTCAGGTTGTGTGTTGACCTGCGGGCACGAAATGATGCAATTTGGATAGATGCATTTCCTTTACCAAATTTGCAGGAACTGATGTCATCTATTGGAGATGCTACTGTATTTTCAACCATTGACTTGGCAAGTGCGTATCACCAGATACATTTAAGTCCTGAGTCTAAACATTGTACAGCTTTTATTACTCCGGAAGGGATGTTCCAGTACAAAAGGATGCCGTTTGGATTGGCTAGTGCGTCTGCAGTTTTCCAGAGGGAATTGTCCAAAATACTTTCGAATGTTAAGGGGGCAAAGGTATTCCAGGATGACATTTTAGTATATGGTCGCGACAGAATTAAGCATGACCGGAACTTAAAAGCAGTATTGCAAGCACTGAGTGACTATGGATTAACTGCTAAGGATCAAAAGTGCACATTTGGAGAGAGCCACGTGGAATATTTAGGTCATATCATTTCTAAGGATGGTATTCGACCTAAGGTTAGTCACATCAAAGTTATTAGTGAGGCTCCAGAGCCAAGGTGCAAGGAACAATTGTTATCATTTTTAGGCCTAGCAGAGTTTTATTCTCGCTTTGTGGAAAACTTTGCATCCAAGGTGGAGAACCTCCGTGCCTTGCTGAGGAAAAATGCGATGTTCTGCTGGACACAGATACATTCCAAGGAGTTTTCGACTATAAAGGAAGAAATTGTCAATGCATCTTGTCTCAAATCGTTTGATGAAACTGCTGAATGTACTATAGCAGTAGATGCTTCCGCATATGGTATTGGTGCGGTTTTGTCCCAGAAGAAGAAAGGAGACACATGGGTGGTCGCATATGCTTCTCGTACTCTGTCTCAAGCAGAGAGGAACTATTCTGTAATTGAGAAGGAGTTATTGGCCGCTACGTGGGCTGTGCAACGATTTAGGATGTACATATGGGGGTGCAAATTAAAAATTTGTACGGATCACAAACCTCTGATTAATATTGTGAGCACGGGAGGGGGAAGGAACCTCACCCCTAGGTTGTCAAGGTTGGCTTCAAAATTACAAATGTATCACTTTGAGATTTTGCATCTTCCAGGGAAAAGTAATTGTGTGGCGGATGGGTTGTCTCGGTTACCACTATCGCCTAGTAGTGCCGAGGAAATTGATGATGGAGAGTGCGATGTTGCGTTCACTTGTAAGGATGTTATGTTTCTGCAAAATGGGAATGTGCATGACAATTTATCTGAATGTGTGTGGATGAGAGAAATGCAGATGAGGTTTTGTTGAAAGTGAAAGAGTTTATTTTGAAAGGATGGCCATCAGAACGTAGTTTACGAGGCGAAAGCAGTACATTTTGGAAGATTAAAGAGGAATTGTCTGTGTCGAATGACATTATATTAAGAGGTGATAAAATTGTGCCTCCCTATGGTATGCGTGATACCATTGTTACGTTGGGACATGAAGGTCATGGTGGCATGGCAAGTACCAGGAGGAAGATCAAAGAAGTTTTTTGGTGGCCGGGGTTAGATGGTATGGTAGATCGTTGGGTAAGAGAGTGTGGTAAGTGTGTATTGAGTGACAAGTCTGTGAAACCATTAGTGGTACCATTACAGTTGGTTGAGTTGCCAGATGGCCCGTGGCGCAAAGTTGCAATTGATTTTATGGGTCCGTTTGTTAACTTACCTGCTAAGGAAGGGTATGCGATTGTCTAAGTTGATTATTTTTCCAAATGGCCAGAGGTTCGTATGGTTGGCAATATAACTACTGATACTGTGATCCAATTCTTAAAAGATGTATTTGCGAGGGAAGGAATTCCTGAAACTATTGTTTCGGACAATGGTGTACAACTTAATTCTGTTAAGATGAGTTCCTTTTTGAAGAGCTGTGGGGTAAATCATGTCAGGGTGTCATTATACCATCCCGAAGGTAATGGTCAGGTTGAAAGGTTCAACAAGGTTATCAAGGACACTATACAATTAGCTTTAGAATCTAATTTGTCTTGGAAGGAGGCCATCCAAAATATGTTGTTATCATACGGAATTACGCCACATTCAGTCACTGGGAAAACACCTTTTGAGTTATTGAGGGGTCGGAAACCATCTTCTAAACTAATCCCTTGGTGGTTGATGAACAGAAGGCAAGGAAGTTTTGGTGGGGTAGACTTTAGCTCTGTGAAAAATCGGGTGCAAGAGTATCAAAACAAAGTTTTAAGCAAAATCAATAGTGGAAAAACTATGCCAAACTTGGCAGTTGGACAGTACGTACGTGTGAAAAAATTTGGGCTAATAAATAAAGGGAATGCGAGATGGTCACGCCCTATGAAAGTGGTGAAGGTATGGAATGGTGCAGTTCAGCTTGAGGATGGAAGAGTACGTAATTTGTGGCATGTGAATTTGTTTTATGCAAGTAACTTTCCCCAGGAATCTGTGTGTGAAGATTTTGATGAAGAGAGTGGATATTTGTGGGGTTACGAGGATGCGCGGTCAGACAGAGGTGAAGGAGGTGGTGAATCCCGTGGTCTTGAATCCAGGAATCAGGAGGATGACGTGATACCTATTCGTAAAAGTTTGAGAGAAAGGAAATTACCAAGGCATTTCAATGAATTTGTGATGGGAAGTTAACTAAATGGGAATGCTTCCAATTCAATGTAAAAAAAATGATTTTCTTTAGAGGTACATGTATTATGTATTTTCTCTTATATGTATTTTCCCGATTTTAAGTATGTTAATTGTTTTTGTTGTTGTTGATAAGAGGGGAAGATGTGTGGTGCGTAGATCGAATGTGGAAGGTTGACATTCGATCTACGAGACGGGGGTTCGGGAGGTGGCGGTTAGAAGAAAGCAGTCGGGATGAACGGAGCGGTTCCGACATTGCTCCTGTAATGTACCTGCATTATCTAAGAATAAAATGATTACCTGTTACTGCCGGTCTCCGTCTTTACATTGATCTAATCACTCGAAGCTTTGTGATGACAAAAATGTATTCTTTTTGAGTGGTAGCGCAAAGAGTTATCAACTGGGCTGTCAACTGCATGCTTTTAATTATTACACACTGACAGTGCTTTCTGTCACAGGCTGTGACCTCTTAGCACTAAAAATACACAAGTAACTTTTCTCCACTGCACCAACCAAGACTTAATTCTGCGGCTCTCTCGTTACACACAGACCTCTGCAGTGCATTAACCAATACAGGTTTCATAATGTACTGTTGTGCATTTCCCAATGATTAACAACGTTTTACATTTATTTTTTATTTAAACTGCATGTTATTTTATAAGACCAAAAAAACTTACAGAATACTTTTTTTTTTCCAGCCACACCTTTGACAATTCCCCCCCTGCCAAATTCCCCCACCCGCTCACTGACTCCACCGCCACTGCATGCAGCATCACAGTCTCCATACTTTTTTAAAATGCACTTTGACCATTGCTCCAAATATTCTCAATATCTCAAAGGAATAATGGAAAAACTAAATATTCAACATGGAAACAGACTCTAGGGTGCTATTTTAATGCACTTTCTAGTCCAGGATCTTGCATATAAGAAGTAAATATGGGAATTACGGATTTGTTTAACCCTTGATAAAGTATCACCCAAAGTGTGACACAAAAATTATTGAAATGTCATACATACACTTACTAAAATATGTAAAAGTCACACATAGGCAAATTGAAAACATGACAGCTATTTTCAGGCATGTTAGTCTAATTAGCAAAACGAAATCAAAACACGAGTACAACACCCAGAACGCAGTAGGGTATCACACAAAATTCCACACATAAACTAGTGTCCGTAATTATCTAAACGCAGATGATCATTCGAAATAAACTCAACAAATGCAGGTATTGAGCTCCGTCCATACACTACGAATTGGTGACCTGCCCTCATATCTGCCATTCGCCTGAATGTTAAAAACTCCGCTTTGTTTTTTCATTAAACTACGTCCGAAACTCAAATTTCCACCTTATTCAAGATGGCCGTTGTACGGACTCTGATCTTGTAAACATGTGGGTTGTCTAGTCTAGTGTTTAAAACTGCCACAGCCTATACCGAGCGACGCTGGCCCGCCCTTGAATTCTATATTCTTTTGACGTAAAAAAGAGGCGGATCACTGGAGGTCTTTGGCTGCTGTCACTTTAAATGGCCTCGTTCAATTGGCCGTTGACAGGCGATTCCGGAACGGGGCGTGGTTTACACTGTCATGTGCGGATGAGCTTCCGGGACTGTACATGAGGACCCATCCTATTTCTTGTGCTTGAAAGATGGCCGCAGAGGGGGATGTTGAGTTGGAGCTCGAAACCGAAGAGAACTGCACCGAACGGCCCACGGAGAAGCCGCGCAAGCATGATAGCGGGGCTGCCGACCTCGAGAGAGTCACCGACTATGCGGAGGAGAAAGAGATCCAGAGCTCCAACCTTGAGACGGTGAGATATTCTGGGTCTGGGGGAAAGAGGCGATGCTCGATGGAGTGAGTGGAAATAGCACACAGCGAAGTGTGTTTCTCTTGAACATCGTGGTGGGCTAAACTGTTTGGGAGTTACCCAAAGAGTAACGTTATTAGATGACTCGGAATCACTAAGGAGACAATACTCCGAGTCTCAGGCTTTTCTGGTTCAAAGCATTCTTTATATGTCACTTCTCAAGTCTATTTGAGGTATTGAACAAAGGCTATAACGCACAAAGGGCTAGTTTTTTTCAAAAATGGAATTCTGTTACCGCAGCAGAATATCAACAGTCTGGAGGAGGTGTAAGAGGTGTGGTGTAAGCGGTATAAGGATACATCATTCTAAGATTGTTTTATGTATGAAAATATTTAATTTCCTAAGAGATGATGGCTAATCTGTTTTGGTTATATATACTGGATTGTTTCACTTTAACAATTAAGGGTGTTGGGGAGAAAAATAGTTATAATTTGGCAGTTAAAACAACAAGGTTTAGCAGGTGTAGGTCATCAGATGTAGGTTCGTACAATAAATTATGGGATGGGTGTTTTATTTTTGGAACTCCTAACTCGTCCCTTTATGATAAATTATTACACATTGGGACTCGTTTTAGGCCAATTAATCTTTTGACCTTGTTGAGAGACACCTTAGGACGACATAGCTAATCAATATGTCAATAATGCCATCAATATTTATCACAATAATGCATTTCACTTTAGTCAAAGACATTAATCAAACTCAAGACACCACCATGACCTTACAGCCATGAATAACCACACCAGTTTAGTATGAGTTTTAGTGATATTTATTCCCTATTTGGTTACAGTACTACTAGCAAATTAATTAATCTCAGAACCAAGAAGCACAATAGCATAGTCACAATATGGCAAGTCTGATAAGATTTCATCAAAGCAAAAACCACAAACATTAGAATATAACACAGTGCAAACATAGGTTGTTCCCAAGCAGAATGTATTAGCGCATTGTTCAACAAAACGTAGATTCAGTCATTTGTCTATTTGAGTCAGTTTAGTGAACCCCTCACCTAACCTCAAATTAGCATTGGCATGTTGGGCTTCATGCAAAACAATTTAGTAACACCAATTTGGAAAACATCTAACTATGGCTCCTGTCAAAAGAAAAGCAGTTGGTACCTAGAAAGGAAAAGCAAACAGACAATTAAAATTCATTGTCTCATAGTTACCCTCCAAGTTTGGTCAGCACTCGGGCTCTGTCTTCGTCTTCAGGACATCAATTGATTCGCCATCAAAAGAAATTCAGCTCCAGCAAAGGCAAAAGGGGCACTTCCCTCATAAGGAGGTAAAGTGTAAATGTGCAATCTAAGGACAAGGATGGTTCTAAGTAAAATCAGCAAAGTCACTAGGCAAAGTGACAAAGTCTCTGGATCATATCAAATCGCATCAGCATTTCCCTAACTAACTCATTTCCGTGTGTCAAGGGGTTTTATCCCTTTTTTGTTGTACATTCCCCTAAAATCTAATTGGTCAAGGGGTTGCACCCCACTATCTATAACCAATTAAAAACACATTGTCATACATTTTTGTTTTCCCACGTATTTTATTGGTGCTCATGATTAACGTCTTTAGCGGGTTGTAGGAAGTTGGCTCTGTATGTGCTATTTCAAAGTAAGGAATAGCATGCACAGAGTCCAAGGGTTCCCCTTAGAGGTAAGATAGTGGCAAAAAGAGATAATACTAATGCTCTATTTTGTGGTAGTGTGGTCGAGCAGTAGGCTTATCAAAGGAGTAGTGTTAAGCATTTGTTGTACATATACACAGGCAATAAATGAGGAACACACACTCAGAGACAGTTCCAGCCAATAGGTTTTTGTATAGAAAAATATATTTTCTTAGTTTATTTTAAGAACCACAGGTTCAAATTCTACATGTAATATCTCATTTGAAAGGTGTTGCAGGTAAGTACTTTAGGAACTTTGAATAATCACAGTAGCATATATACTTTTTACATAAAACACATTTAGCTGTTTTAAAAGTGGACACAATGCAATTTTCACAGTTCCTGCGGGAGGTAAAGTAATGTTAGTTTTTGCAGGTAAGTAAACCACCTACGGGGTTAAGATTGGGGTCCAAGGTAGCCCACCGTTGGGGGTTCAGAGCAACCCCAAAGTCACCACACCAGCAGCTCAGGGCCGGTCAGGTGCAGAGTTCAAAGTGGTGCCCAAAAAGCATAGGCTTCAATGGAGAGAAGGGGGGTGCCTCGGATCCAGTCTGCCAGCAGGTAAGTACCCGCGTCTTCGGAGGGCAGACCAGGGGGATTTTGTAGGGCACCGGTGGGGGGGGGGGGGCACAAGTCCACACAAAAAGTACACCCTCAGCAGCGCGGGGGCGGCCGGGTGCAGTGTGCAAACAAGCGTCGGGTTTCCAATGGGAGACCAAGGGGTCTCTTCAGCGGTGCATGCAGGCAAGGGGGGCTCCTCGGGGTAGCCACCACCTGGGCAAGGGAGAGGGCCTCCTGGGGGTCACTCCTGCACTGGAGTTCCGATCCTTCAGGTGCTGGGGGCTGCGGGTGCAGGGTCTTTTCCAGCCGTCGGGATTTTAGAGTCAGGCAGTCGCGGTCAGGGGGAGCCTCTGGATTCCCTCTGCAGGCGTCTCTGTGGGGGCTCAGGGGGGACAACTTTGGTTACTCACAGTCTCGGAGTCGCCAGAGGGTGCTCCCTGAGGTGTTGGTTCTTCACCAGTCGAGTCGGGGTCGCCGGGTGCAGTGTTGCAAGTCTCACGCTTCTTGCGGGGATTGCAGGGGTCTTTAAATCTGCTCCTTGGAACAAAGTTGCAGTCTTTTTGGAACAGGGCCGCTGTCCTCGGGAGTTTCTAGTCTTTCTTGAAGCAGGGCAGTCCTCTGAGGATTCAGAGGTCGCTGGTCCTTGGGAAAGCGTCGCTGGAGCAGCCTTCTTTAGAAGGCAGGAGACAGGCCGGTAGGACTGGGGCCAAAGCAGTTGGTGTCTTCTTTCTTCTTCTGCAGGGGTTTTCAGCTCAGCAGTCCTCTTCTTCTTGTAAGTTGCAGGAATCTAAATTCTTAGGTTCAGGGGAGCCCTTAAATACTAAATTTAAGGGCGTGTTTAGGTCTGGGCGGTTAGTAGCCAATGGCTACTAGCCCTGAGGGTGGGTACATCCTCTTTGTGCCTCCTCCCAAGGGGAGGGGGTCACAATCCTATCCCTATTGGGGGAATCCTCCATCTGCAAGATGGAGGATTTCTAAAAGTTAGTCACTTCAGCTCAGGACACCTTAGGTGCTGTCCTGACTGGCCAGTGACTCCTCCTTGTTGTTCTCATTATTTCCTCCGGCCTTGCCGCCAAAAGTGGGGTCGTGGCCGGAGGGGGCGGGCAACTCCACTAGCTGGAGTGCCCTGCGGTGCTGGAACAAAGGGGGTGAGCCTTTGAGGCTCACCGCCAGGTGTTACAGCTCCTGCCTGGTGGAGGTGTTAGCATCTCCACCCAGGGCAGGCTTTGTTACTGGCCTCAGAGTGACAAAGGCACTCTCCCCATGGGGCCAGCAACATGTCTCGAGTGTGGCAGGCTGCTAGAACCAGTCAGCCTACACAGGTAGTTGGTAAAAGTTTCAGGGGCACCTCTAAGGTGCCCTCTGGGGTGTATTTTACAATAAAATGTACACTGGCATCAGTGTGCATTTATTGTGCTGAGAAGTTTGATACCAAACTTCCCAGTTTTCAGTGTAGCCATTATGGTGCTGTGGAGTTCGTGTTTGACAGACTCCCAGACCATATACTCTTATGGCTACCCTTAACTTACAATGTCTATGGTTGGGCTTAGACACTGTAGGGGCACAGTGCTCATGCACTGGTGCCCTCACATATGGTATAGTGCACCCTGCCTTAGGGCTGTAAGGCCTGCTAGAGGGGTGACTTATCTATACTGCATAGGCAGTGTGGGGCTGGCTTGGCACCCTGAGGGGAGTGCCATGTCCTCACCAGCACACACAAGCTGGCAAGCAGTGTGTCTGTGCTGAGTGAGGGGTCCCCAGGGTGGCATAAGATATGCTGCAGCCCTTAGAGACCTTCCCTGGCATCAGGGCCCTTGGTACCAGGGGTACCAGTTACAAGGGACTTATCTGGATGCCAGGGTGTGCCAATTGTGTAAAACAAAAGTACAGGTTAGGGAAAGAACACTGGTGCTGGGGCCTGGTTAGCAGGCCTCCGCACACTTTCAATTCAAAACATAGCATCAGCAAAGGCAAAAAGTCAGGGGGTAACCATGCCAAGGAGGCATTTCCTTACACGGGTGGTATGTCTGGTATGATTTAATCGTCTTGTGAACCTTTGCACATCTTCGGTCAGTGGCTCCATTGTCCGTACCGGTTTAGGCAACCTTGTTAATCTACACTGTTGCATTTAGCTAATTTTTTTTACTATAGGCAGGGTGAATTTCATGAGAACGGATCCACTACAGTTACATTCAGCTTCTAGCTTTTGAAAAAAACAAGGTCATGTCCTTTAGCGAGTCAGCAAATTGCATGTTAGAAAAATACATTTAATATGAGAGTCAGGCAGCTATGCCTCGACTCATGCTAACTAAGGCCTACTGCTTTATTAGCAAGAATCTAATACATTTAGCCTGTCAACATTAATGTAAAATCACAATTTAAAACATTTCACCATTATTAGTCAGTTTCATTAATCCCCGTATACATTGGCGGCCACTCCCCGTGGTCACATTTCAAGTGCACATTTTAGCAAAACATATTAATACAGTTTCCATGCGGTACCATCTTACATTAGTTCATAAACATTTCAGCTTAATATTGATTATATAAGCTACGCTCTCTCAGCAGCGATTACTTGATGCAGGTCTTTTCAGAATTTTATGGTGTAGAGTAGTAGTAAGGCCACAGTACACTGCTATCCGACACCAGGGCATGGTATCAGAAGAGAGCGGATAGGCTTTCCTAACTTTCATCTTTCTTTCATTTTGAGGGTTGTCTTTCCTTTTTGGCCTTCTCTTTATCCTCCAAACAAGCAACATGCCTTATTTGGCTATCAGGGGGGTCATCTATCCAGGAAACCTTTCCCACCTTCCAAAACAGGTTTTGTTTGCTGTGATTTCAGTGGGATCACTCTCAAAAACTGCTTTATCTCATCCACTGTGGATTCTCAAAAAGTTGACAGGCATAATCATTAGTTCTTCTGAGTACTGTTTATGGTAGGAATGGTGGGATGGCAGCAAAAGGGGCCACTCGAGGCTTATGGCAACATTTTGCTTGTCACGTGAATCGTAATATTGTGAGAGTGTTCTGTTTCTCAGCAGCATAGGATAAAGAGCCAGAGTGGAAAGTCAGTGCTCCAGTTAAGACCTACACAGATTTGAGGGGTCCCTTGAGGAAGGCCATAGACACCAAGCTGCATTTACGGGTAGTGGGAGGAACACTGGGATTGAGTACTGATGGAGCTGCATAGTACACATAACCTCACTTTACTACCATGACCTCCCAAACAACCCTACTAAATTCACCCTCATTTATCTCACCCTGCTACTATCATCTCCCTAACCCCTTCCACAGACTCTTCCCTCCTCCTTTACTCATCCCAAGCCTAAATCCTATTACCATATACTCCCAATTAACACTTCTAGATTCTTTCTTCCTCCACCCCGCCATTACTCCAGTCAATTTAACTAACAAACTCTCATATCTACGGCTCAAATTAACTCATGATAATACTAAAACTGTACTCATATTTCCCGATACTAATCCATCACTCATTCGTGTTGGGTTCCGGAGTAGCGTGCTACTCACCGAAAAGCGCTTCAACGCCTCGTCAGGGGTAGTAAGCGCTATATAAATACTATTACAATACCATACATGATGCAGTAATCTGTGATGGTTGTTTTGAGGCCCTAACCAGAAAACAGTGGTAGTGGTGGGTCAAAGGTCTGCCTTGTACGCTAGAAACTAGGGTTGCAGGATACATTTCAGTGTATGAACGGTGGCAGAGGATTAACTTGGTGATGACTGTAATTGAAAAGCGTAACCAATGGGAAATGAAGACTACAGCTCTTGCATGGAAGGACCATGGTGCATAAGGGATATTGGGTATATGTGGTTCCAAACTCCCCCACCCCTCCAGACTTATTCAGGGCATGTGCTGTGCTGAGGGGGCAGAGGGCCTTTGTTACTCCACTGGTGGCAACATGTGCTTTTTGAGACCAAAAACTTTTTTTTTTTTTTTTTTTCTTTTTGCCGGTGTTTGTTACACTGGTGAGGGCCTGGGAGCTCCCACAAAAATTAAGTGTTACAAAAGCCATTTCAGGACAAGACACGCATTGAAGAAACCAAAAGATTCTCAAAAAATGTTGAATCGGTTGGCTTTGCCAGTGCTTGTTTGTTTTCATGCTTTCCATAATCTTGTTGAACATGGTTACACTGATGTTTGATTAGCAATATTTTTTTTAAGTACTAGCATCCATCAACACGTTTTGCTAAGTGACACTTCAAAGAAATAGCACCTAAAATTCCATAGTAGTGAAACTTTTTTTTTTCCTACTTGCTTTTTTTCTGAAGATTTTATTGTGAAAGTAAAGAATCATCAGTCTTGTTTATAAGCTTCTGCAAACATTTGCAGCTAATCAGTGAGCATTCTGGAAGCATTATACTTGGCCTCCTATTGTTAAACTTTTCAAACGAGTGTACACTTTTTTTTTTTTTTCCCACTGGAACCACTGTCAGTAGTGCAGTGTGACCTTTAAAACGTTTATTTACACTGCTCACCCTCATACTAAAGGTCTTTCATGAATGAACCATAGATACAAGTATTAACATATGGACACACACGTTAACTGAACTGCAGACAGTTCACTGCTCTGTAAACTGGTAGCCAAAGGGTTTGTGCTGCAGGGTGTTAGGCATACTTGGCCTAAGAACAAAATAAACATGAAAACTTGTTGCCCTTGATCCCAAAGAATGTCGCGGGTGGTAGGAATTCCACATCCCTGTCAATAGCAGTTGTAAAAAGGTATAACATTTGAATGAGAGCTAAAATAACAAGTGTTGCTGAATTATGTGAATATTTCTAGGTGTAACCATACCCAGTTAGGAATAATCTTGTAAAAGAAATTCTATTATTTATTTATAGGCAATGTCTGTGATTGGAGATCGAAGGTCCAGGGAGCAAAAGGCAAAGCAGGAAAGGTAAATGATCTGGTCGTTCGGGTTTCTGTAGACTTCTGAAAGCAATACAGTGAACACGTACTGTGTTTTTGTGTTGATTAAAAACAATTCTGAAATTGTATGTTTTAATACTGTTTTGAAGCTACAGTTCAGTTTTCATTTTAGGTATTTATAGCAAAGCAGCAAAAAAAATCTAATTTGAATGGTTTGACAAGATTTGTTTAAAAGCAACATTTCAAGAAGGATTGCATGATTCACAAAGTCTGAAGGAATAGTGTTGGTCTGTAAATAGTATTCTTGAAAGTTGAATCCTAAAAAGCTTCTAAATTTGCAACAAGAAAGTTGCAATGGAAATTTGAAACATTAACCTGAATATGCCTTTACAAGGGCATGTATTCTGTAAGGGTCTTAAGTTGCATGTCAGTGGCCAAGTTATTTTATCTTACTTTGTAGTTTTGTATAAAGTGAAAACAAAATGTCAGCTTCAAATGAGAGCGTGTGTGTGTTTTTTTTTAATTTTTTTTTTTATACTAAATCAGCCTTTATTTCCATTACCCATGCATAGCATACGCCTTGCTTTTATGTATTAGGTGGCTACATTTCAGGCTTTGAGTTCATAACAACTACCTCTTTGACCGTGGAAGACTGCACTTTGGATTTCAAGAAGATGGTGTTTTTTTTTTTTTTTTTAGGTTCTTAACTGGGGTAGCTTTTTATGCTTCTGTGGGACATTTTGGGTGGCATAGTCAAGCTGAGTGTAAATGGATGCATAGTCAGAAAATCATGTGCCTGTATTTTAGGTGTTCAGTAAAGAGTTTGAAAGTGTCTCAATGATGACTTCAATCCAATCCAGTTGAGTTTTAAGATTGGCGTGGGTGGCTTATAATTGGAGAAATAATGTCAAGAGTGCTGGGTAACCAAGTTTGCAGTTAGATTAAAAAAAAAGTGGGTGACAGTGGTCAAACCCCCCCCCCCCCAGTCTCCCCCCAAAATAATATATTGTGGTTTCCCTTTTGACGGGTAGTATTTTGTGTGCACTTTTGCCTGTGACTTTAGACAGAAGAGTTGTTTTGATGATCTAGTTGTAGTTCTGGTAAAAATAAGTAATTATGCATTTACACAGTGCACTTTATGCAAAAACATCTGTAGGTGTTGTGTAGCCAGATTCCAAGGACTCTTATGAGAAAAGGCACGTCTTTAGAAGATGCCAAAACCTCTTGCATGAGGATTTTACTTTTTGGGAAAAGGGAAACATATTTTAAAATGAAAGGTCCAAAACTACAAAGCTAATCCTTCCTATTTGTGCATGTTTGGAGTGAAAATATATCAGTACTATATCCAAATGACGAGAAGATACAATGGGTAGGATTTTCCCAGATAACTATTGTAGAGTGTTACTGTATCTGACTTCATACACTATGCATAGAAGGCAATTTTGCTCCCCATTTTCAGCCAGTGAAGCCAGGAAAAGACTTATGACACATAGTCAAAGAAACTTTATTTCGGCTACAAGAGCCATAAAAGCGCATAGCAGCAATGAATGCAAATAAATACACAAGGTAATAAATATAACAATACGTATAATGATTTAAAAAAAAAAATGGAATAAAGATAAAATATACTCACACAGTGTTATGGGACAGTCTTGTTGGAATCATTAAACAGATAAGAATTTCCTTCTGGCAAACCAGCTAGCTCTGAGGAACTTGGCAATGGGGTTCACTTGCGTTGGCCTAGTGTCTGATCTGAGGATTCGCAGGGCTAATTCAGAGCTGCGGACTCCCAGCAGTCTGCATGCCGGGGCCAGCCATTTCCTACGTGAAGCGGTGTACGCGGGGCATGCAAAAAGGACATGAGGAAGATTCTCGGCAGGGGCTTTGCAGGCTGGACAGGCGGTTGATTCTTTGTGTGACCAGCGGCTGGTGAAAAGTCTTAATGGTAGTGTTCCAATGCGGAGCTGAAAGTACAGTTTCCTTTCCCTTGGGACCGTGATTATGTCCCAAAAAGCCTCATACTTGCATGTCTCTTTTAGGTTAACAAAATCACAAGATAGTGTAGTGTGAAGTGCGGCCCCTATATCTTCGTGATCTGCCAATATAGTTTCTTTAGTTTGCTTTTCGAGGGAAAGATGGAGGTGGTTGGTGAATTCCAGAGTTCACTGAGCCCGAGTGAGTAAAGTGACCCCTTGATGTATCGTAGCCAGGGGATTCTGTGAAGATGATCAGCTTTTAAAATAACCTGCAGGGCTTCAGTAAAGGTTTCAAGCTCTGGGGTAGTCCAGAGACGCCGCCAATACAGCAGAGGGCGTAGGCGGGCTTTATGACAATGCGTTTTATGCCAAGGTCCTTAAAAAGGGGGAACAGTGGAGTGCTTAGCGGAAGGGACCCAAGGTTTCTCAGGAAGTTGTTCTCAGCGATGGTTATGTCTTGGATTTTAGCATAACCCCATAGTTCAGCCCCCTAAAGTGCTGAGGTCACAGCCTGGGCTTCGTATATCTGTATTGCTGGGCGAATTGGTTTTGTGTATGAGAGGTGGAAGTTTTTTGATAGTGCCCCTGTTGTTTGCTTTAGTTTAAGGCTTGCTTTCCTATGTGTGATTTCCAAGACATGTTCTCAGTCAATGTTATACCCAGGTAGCTGAAAATGCCCACCTTCTCAAGTGTGGTGCCCTCTAGTGTAAACTTCCCTCTAAAGGATCTATGGGGATTAAGGGTCATTAGTTTTGTTTTAGAGGCATTGATTTCAAGTCCCCGCATTGAGCAGAATTTCTCAAAGTACATGAGAAGTTTCCTTAGTTTACTAGGGGTCTTGGATATCAGGAGAGTATCATCTGCAAAGAGCAAGACAGGGATTTTTTGTGTGCCAAGTGATGGTGCGTCAGCCTCCACTCTAAGCAGGGAAGGGACGATTTCATTGATGTGCAGAGAGAAGAGGATCGGGGCAAGGACACACCCTTGACGCACACCCCTTAATACATGGATTCTATCAGTTAGTTGCCCCTTGTTGTCCCACCTAACTCGTGTGTAGTTGTCCTCGTGGAGCCGTATCAATATTGCTAGGATATGGTCCGGGATTCCCATTCGGGAGAGTGTCCCATAGTTTGTTGCGAGTTACTAGGTCAAAAGCAGACTTTAGATCCACAAAAGCAACATAAAGGCTCCCTTTACCAATGAGCATTGTTTTCCGGTATAAAAATAGGAACCTGAGGGCTTGATCAGTGGTAGATATTTTCTTCCGGAAACCAGCTTGGAGGGGACTAAGGATATCATGTTCAGTCATCCAGTCTTCGATCTTTCCCAAGAGGCAGTGGCAGAAGACTTTTTGCACAGTCAATTAGACTAATTGGTCTACAGTTGCAGGGGAGTGATCTGTCGCCCTTTTTGAAGATTGGGATAACAATAGCCCCTTTCCAGGACTCAGGGATAGGTGCCCCAGATGCTATTGCGTTCGCTATGATGGTGAGGTATCTTGACCAGGATGCTATGTCGGTTGAGAACAGGTCTGCTGGGACACCATCCGAGCCAGGGGCCCTGCCGCGTTTTATGGTGCCTATGGAATAAGTTATGTCACTTTGAGAGAACAGCTGGGGTACTTCAGTTGTGGGCGCTAAAGAAGTGTTTAGGCAGGGGTCCATGCAAACAGGAGTGGGGCTATCATGGTCATGGGAGTACAGCCTGCTAAAATGATCTACCCAGTCTTTCGGGGCGATGTTGGTTGTTATGTCCAATCCACTGCTTTCTGGGCCTCCCGCTGCCCGGGACCAGAACAGACTACAGTTCCTCTTGCGCACAGTGTCACTAAGTGCTGTCCACCACTTAGCGTCTTGGTCACGCTTGGCTTTGCGTATGGCTGACTTGTAGGACTTTCTAGCTAGGCGGATGGCGGTGGCATCCTTAGATTTAGTAGCTTGCATTAATTGCTTATTTAGGGACTGACACATTTTATTAAACCAGCGGTGCCTACCTATGGGTCTCTTGCCATCATGGGATGTGGATACTGAGAAGTGGGCTGCGATATCCCTGAAGCATGAAGTGTGGATTAAGCTTATTTCCTTATAGGGGATTGCGGGACCCACCTCTAGGTTCATTAATGTAGTCTTTAGGGTGTTATTGGCTGCGTAGATGAGTGCGGGCCGAGCCGCAACCTTGTCCCACTTGTGTTGTTTGTCGTTAACCAGGCTAATACCCTCTGGTGCTGCTACTGAGGAGTTAATCGTGGGCGAGAGGTTGCCCAAAGCTAACGTGTGAACAGAGAGAGGATTATGATCACTTTCAGTTCTTTCAACGATCGTCATATCGATGACTAGGGGCCATAATCTTATGTCGAATAGACAGTAGTCGATTTTGCTGGTGTGGTTGGTTTTGTGTGATGGCCTTTGGTGTCTGATTTGGTTCTGCCATTTAATGCCCTGAGCCCGAATTCCATGGTCAGTGACTTAACTTGGACTGCGACCTGCGTCCATCTCTTGATGGGTGGAATGGACAGGGCGGGGATAGACCAAGCTCGATCCTCCTCGTCTGTGAACCTGAGATCATCCCAGTCTAGAGGTTCGAATGTGACATTGAGGTCACCTGCCGCAATGGTTTTATGATGGCGGGGACAGTTTTGCTAAAGGGCTGCCAGGACACAAAGGGTTTTGGAGACTTGACAGCCCCTTCCCCCCCCCCCCCCCCCCCCCCCCCCCCCCCCCTCGGGTGTAGATATTGAAGATGTTCACGACAGTGTCCGGCCCGAATGAAGACCTAACAGGTCGGGAGAATTGGTGGGTAGCTGTAATATGACAGTTAAGTGATGTTCTGATCCAAATAGTCAAGCCCCCTGAAGGCCTGCCTCTAGTACTGGGCACAGCAGGGATGTGGAAGTTTGAATAGCCTGTTCGAAAAAGTGGATTGGTTGACCATGTCTCTTGAAGAAGACGTATGTCATGCTCCTCAATAAAGGAGGTGAAGGATGGAAGAGTGAGAATAGATTTCAGACCTGCCACGTTCCATGAGACAAGTCGTACCCCAGTTAGTGGTTGAACTATCCTGTCTATTTGCCTGGTATTTACATGATTAGCCTCCAGAGATTTATTTGGCAGGTATGGTTGAGTGGGAAGAAGTAGATTAATACCAATGTTGGTCTGTGAGACCTGGGGTGAGTGGTGATGTTCCTCTAGTGGAGCTGACCTGTCCCTGGTGAGGGAAGTGCTTGCAGGCTTGGCTATCTGTTCTTGATTTGGTGGGCAATATTTCTGCAAGATGAAAGGTGCAGTATTGTCATATTTGCACAGTAAACTGTCAAAGGTCTTGGGGAATATGTCCTGAATGGGAGAGAGAATACTTGCACTGGCAGTGTTAGGGATAGCAGCAGGCTTATGACATATATTAAAGATCCACTTTATCCTGGACATTTACATTACCTCTGTTGTGTGCAGGAGTCGTTTGACATTCTATAGATTGACAGTTTGCACACACCATTTGTCGAGCCAGGCCTGGCCTTTTTTCCTCATTAGCTTGACTGATCATTTAGCAAAAAAGTGCAATTAGTGCCTTTCATTTGCAAGTTTTTAATGCTCATTTAATTGACGGAAGCAATAACTAGCCTCTTAAATCATCATGATTTGCGTCATCTGCTTTAATTTGCAAGTTGTTTGAACTCCACACTTAAATAATAGTTAACTGTTTTGAAAATGATCTTGTTCCATCAGGGTAATCTTTAGTAAAAAACCTTTTTGTTGTGAAGAGGTTGGCTAGGGGTTTCAAGCAAATATTACAAGATTGGTACTGATCTCCTAATTTGTGTACTTGTATTGTAATAACTGAGCCACACAAGGGCAAATTAGTTATACTTAATACAGATCCAAACTAAGTATCATTAATGAAACCAAAGTGTTTATCTTCTAAGTGTTATGTAGTATTAAAGTCTAACTCTTGTGTCTAAATTCTGGTATATGACATATCTCTTGGAGAAAACATGCTTAATAACATAAGAAATTCTAAAAAGCTGAAAAAAAATTCTAATTAAAATCTTCTCTTTACAGGGAAAAAGAGTTGGCGAAAGTAACTATTAAAAGGGAGGACGTAGAGTTGATTGTAAGTATGAAATTGTATAATACATATTGCTGTTTGTGTAGCACTCTGTTTAATGATGAATAAAGTCTTCAAGAAATGCACCAACAACCATGCCTGTCTCCAAGAATACATGCAACACCAGGTGCCTAAAATATGAAATCTGTGTTTGACTAAATAGTATTGGATTTTCTGGACTGTGCACCTTAAACGTGGAATGCAAACCAGACATAGATCAGCAGTTTTTTTTATTTTTTATTTTTTTATAAATCTGTGTCCTGCATGCTTGGTCTTTGGGGTTAGCAGATGTGTTGCACTTCATATAATAGACAGGAATGGTAACCTGTGTGTTGATTGGATTGGCTGTAGTGTGAAGATGACTTTTTCAGTGGAATAGGATCACTGTTAATACATTTTATACAATTCTTAACATGTCTGTTTTTATTGGTCCCTTACCTTGATTCCTTTTTAAACATGGGCAGTACTATAAATTAAGTCAAAAGTATTCCAACAGTTGTCAGTTCTAAAGAGAGCATCATTGTAGGCAGTAGACCATTGTAACGCCCTGTTATTTGATCAGTTGAAGAAACGTATTCACTGTTTTCAATATTTGAAGGCTCTGAATGTAAGTTCCTGTCGGATATCACCTCTTGTGACTCTAATCTTTTACGTGTATGCTCCTAGTTAAAGGAATGGTATACATAATAATAGTTATTATTATTATTATTATTATTATTAACAGTGCTTGCCTATCCTCGACTTACCCAATCCATCAAACACTCAGGAGGTTAGCTCCATAGATTGATTGATCTGTCCTTTTTGCAACCAGAAGTAACTAGATTGTGTAAATCATATAAAATTCCAGCAGCTGCTTTTCTTAAAAGTCCATGCTCCGTGTTATCCATGAAGCTTTTATAAGCATTTTGTCCAGCTTTGGTACGATTTTGTCTAAGTAGGCGGGCCAATGTAGCTCAAACTCTTCATCATGGGGAGATGGAGATACCCAATTGATGATTATTTTTGCACAGGTGGTTTTTCTTTTTTTCTTAAATTTCAATGTCCTGCAATTGCAAGCATTGGCAATTGGCTTTTAAGTACTGGCTGAGTCTACTTCTTTGGAAAGTGTCCTGCCTCTCAAAATGGAGTTTCAACCTTATTACAACAATCCTGTAGGGCCAAATAGTGGCTCGGCTACTTTGTATGAGAATGTCATTAAGGAACCGGAGTAGAGCAAATACCTCGTCGAGATAAGTCTTTGAACTGGCATTTGAAGGCAGATTTAAGCAACACAAAAGGATGATGGATGGAGTGCTGAAACTTTTCAAACACTTGCCCCCCAGTCACAGATCTGGGTTTAATCCATCATCATTTTGCCCTCCGTACCACCTCAGTTTGGATCCAGCCATATGCAAATCATTCTTGACCCTGTTCCCCTTCAGAGCAGTCCAGCCCAAACTGCCAGGCCGGGTCCTCCCTCGACTGGAAACAAGCATCCTGTGACCAGTTTCAGGGTATACACCCTTTATCAGCGAGGCTAGCTTGATTCCAGTGGCACATTGAGCACGGGACCTATGTTGGGTTTAATTGATCTTTCTTTTGCTCACCATGCTTTCTCAGTTTGGACCCAGTCAAATGCAAATCAGCCTTGACCCTGTCCCCATGGGAACAGTCCAGCCCAAACTGCCAGTGATGTTGCTTTGAATGCTAATGGCTGATTTGATTCCTTCAGTCGGAGAGCCAAATAAATTGCGATTTAAAAAAAAAAAAAAAAAAAAAAAAAAAAGTGTAAAGAATAAACAGTCCACACCTGAATCAGTATAATTGTAATCAACGCTGTGGATTCAAATATCTGTTCAATAGGAAAAAGATTAAGCAGCAGTACAAATGCTGGAATCAAATGCTGTTTTTGCTTAATAAATTGTTAAGCATTTTCTGAGACTGGTTTGCCGTGGTAAGAACAAGAATATCTGTTTTGCTATTAAACCTGTTTCTTTAAATTAAATATGGAGTAGGCTTACGGGAGGCAGCAACGGTTTTAGATCCGATATGTGCAAGGGGATGATTTTTAAAGTATATTTAAAAAAAAAAAAAAAAAGCTAAACTGTAATGGGTTTATTCTTTGCATTTAGTATTTTATTTATGCAATGCTTATAAACTTGTTGGAATAATACATTTCTGTTTAACTAAGTGTCATGATTATAAATTGCATGTATAGTATGCTTGACAGACCTGCATTCTTAAACTATTTTTGAATCTCAAAATCTTTAATCCCACATAGTATTCTCATCTTGGGAGGCCTGAAAGGAGGGAAAGGTTGATAATCTCGGTTCCAAGAAGGATTAGCACAACCTGAGCAGCACATCCTCAAATGTTAGTTTCAAACAGTGGGGATATACAGATGAATCTTTGTGGTCCTCTGTTATGGACATCCTCATACATGAAAATGAGCAAAAGCACCGTTGGCAGGCAGGCAGTTCGATTTTTCTCAGCAATTACATTGGTATTGACTTGCACATTTTATTCTCTGCCATGAGAAATGTGACCGGATGGTAGTTACTGAACTATAGTTACTGGTGTGGTTCAGATCTAGGGTACGTTTATTTATATAGCTTTTTTATTTAAATCTAGTTGCCCATGGGTCTGGCACAAGTGTGATAGAGAGGCTGGAATGTATCTTGGCTGTCGCAGTTCTAGCAATACTGTGCACTTTATATTTTATCATTACATGTCACACATCAATGAAACTCTGATTTATTCCTAAAGGATGGTCTGTAGGGCCTTGTCCACTCAGGCGGGATCAGGAGAGGGCATCCAAAAGAAAAGGTAGCCCAGGGCGCACAACTATACTTAATACTTTGTATGTTTCTTTCCCCATTTCAAATAATGTAGCTGGCAAGCTCATCATAAAGAGGGATAAACATGCCTGGTTGACAGAATTTCTTAAAAATAGAGGAAGATTGGCTTCAGACAAATCTGGACATCTGCAATTTCCGTGGAAAGAAACTTAAGGAGTGTGACAGCACTGCGTTCTTGTATTTCGGTAATCTTAGAGGGTGTCTTGCGACATGAGTTTTCACTTAAGATCTCCATTCGAGTAATAGAAAAGCTTGCCTATAGGATATTGGGGTCTTCTGGAGCAGCACTTGTGCTTAGACATTTTGTAATGCAGAATGTAAAATACTGTTTACAATGGCCTCTCTTAATGGAAAGGAGTACATGCACAGGTACTCGAAAAACAAAATCCGTCAATGGGCCTAGTGCCTTCTAAACAAGTCCTTGACTGGTTGCACCCCCACTGTATCTCTCCAAGGAGATTATAAAAGTATCTGAAGTGGTCATGCTTCGCCAACGCTCTAGCCAAATTACCAGCTAACTTGCAAGTTGCACCTAAGATTCCAAGCAGGCTTAATGACACTCTGCAAAGGCACAAAAACCCAAACTCCGAGATCTACTGTGATCTAATGACCATATCCCACAAACCCGCACAACAAATTATCACCATTTATCATTTGTCTGGTCAAATGATTCAGCCCAATTCTAGTACATGTACACAAACAAGATTTGTCCAGTGGAAGCTCTCTTCTAGGGTTTTAATGTGTTATAAGTCTCAACCCATAACCTAAAATATAGGTCCAGCCATTCATGGACTCTGTTTCCCCACTCACTTATGCCCCTAAGTGGGCTAGAGCTGCCGAAAGGAGTTGAATTTTACAAAAAACTATTTTTGCTGATCTTCCTTCCTTTTGTTCTGTTTCGATTGTGTGAACTAACCAGCAATTCTCAAAACACCTGTAAAATGCATAGAGGGTGTGTTATTCAAATTGCCTGAAAAGTCCATTATGTGTGTGTTGAGCTTATTGCGTCACTGGCTTTTTGTATTAGAAAATAGAGGCACATTTAATACATCTTGTTGACATCCCCAGTTCGAATCAATTTTTGTAACATCCTGATTTGTCTGATCTGATTTAAATAATTATTGCAGCATTATATGCTTTTTAAAGACTTTTTTTATTTTGATACATTCTAACAGATGAATGAAATGGAGATCCCACGCGCAACTGCTGAGCGGAGCCTTCGGGAGCATATGGGGAATGTGGTTGAAGCCCTAATTGCCCTCACAAACTGAATAATCTGGTTGTTTGGTATGGTTCAAATTGGTGATTCATTCTTGTTTGGAAGAGCAGCAACAGGAGTGGGAAAATTCTAATAGAAACTACTGTCCTTTTCTTCAGGTCATATTGACCCACAAGTACAGTGTTCATTAATATTTTATTTTTCCTAGTCTGTAATTGCATCAATAAAAATATGTAAGCAAAGTGTGTTTATGTTCATTTAATCAACCATACATGTTCTAGTTATCTTGTGTAATCAGGCAACTGCCATTTTCCTTGTGTGAAAAACATACATTCCCCTGTGGGTAAACTCTTGAACTGTGTTCAACAACTGCTGAATGCTAGGATTTTACTATGTGTACCCATATTGCTTCCCCCTTTGTTACAAGACAAGTTGGTCTTGTTTTGATCATTTTAGTTGGAGTGAGTTCTGTTTTAGGGATTAAGGGTGTTATTTAGAGATTAGCGGGGAGGAGGGGGTGGTTTACTTGGTCACAAGCATGACAGATATCCTGTCTGTCATATTACAATTCCATTTCAGCCTGTGGAACTTGTAATACGGCAGACAGGGAATGTGTCATGTTTGTTGTGGAGTAACCCCTCTGCCAAACTCTAAATCAAATCAGGCCCTAAATGTTATACCTGTGTGAAGCAAGCTTTAACTGCCACCCATGGTACCCTGTGCAGCAGCAGCAGGGGGATGCACATAAATTCTTGTAGAAGAAGCGAGGGTTAATTATGTTATTTGCATGGTAAAAGGTGTGTGTGTGTGTGTTGTGTGTTATTATGAGATGAGGTGTCCATGGGTGGAGAATGGGTGTTCACATGCACCCACCCTTGGATTTTGGCACACCACTAGATTTATAAAAACCTGTAAACCTTGGAATGTGTCAAAAGGTCTTGCCTTATCAAGTGAGGCGCAACAAAGAGAAATATCTTTATTTCTCCTCATTATTTCATCTTTCCACGTGTTATGCATTCTGCAGCGCTCATAGAGGAAAATGCCTTTAAAGATTGTTTTGCAGAGGAAAGTATCCTTCCTGCACAAAATCAATCCTTCTTGTAATGCACACACCCTTGCACTACAGTGCAAGGGTGCCTGTGTTGGTGCTAGTCTGCACACTGTGCGCCAGTGCAAGGAGAGAGCAGAAATGCTCCATATCTTTGTAAATATTGAGTATTTTTGCCCTCTTCCTTTCACGCGATGCAGAAACTTTCCTTGTGTTGTGTGAAAGTTTAGTAAATGTGTAAGTAGCAGTTGCATAGCCAACACTGTAAACATTGGGGCAGCAATGTTTTCTTCTGCTTAACTGCTAATTGGAAACAAACATTTGACTCTGCTAATTCACTACATTTCACTTGTTCAGCAGAACTTGTATGGTGCGGTGTTGACATATGTAACTGAGCACACTAGTGCACTTGGGTTTCTTATTGTAGGAAGTTGGTTCTGTATGCACTATTTCAAAGTAAGGAATAGTATGCACAGAGTCCAAGGGTTCCCCTTAGAGGTAAGATAGTGGCAAAAAGAGATAATACTAATGCTCTATTTTGTGGTAGTGTGGTCGAGCAGTAGGCTTATCAAAGGAGTAGTGTTAAGCATTTGTTGTACATACACACAGGCAATAAATGAGGAACACACACTCGGAGACAAATCCAGCCAATAGGTTTTGTTATAGAAAAATATCTTTTCTTAGTTTATTTTAAGAACCACCGGTTCAAATTCTACATGTAATATCTCATTTGAAAGGTATTGCAGGTAAGTACTTTAGGAACTTTGAATCATTACATTAGCATGTATACTTTTTACATAAAACACAATAAGCTGTTTTAAAAGTGGACACAGTGCAATTTTCACAGTTCCTGGGGGAGGTAAAGTATTGTTAGGTTTCACAGGTAAGTAAGTCACTTACAGGTTTCAGTTCTTGGTCCAAGGTAGCCCACCGTTGGGGGTTCAGAGCAACCCCAAAGTCACCACACCAGCAGCTCAGGGCCGGTCAGGTGCAGAGGTCAAAGAGGTGCCCAAAACACATAGGCTATAATGGAGAGAAGGGGGTGCCCCGGTTCCAGTCTGCCAGCAGGTAAGTACCTGCGTCTTCGGAGGGCAGACCAGGGGGGTTTTGTAGGGCACCGTGGGGGACACAGGTCCACACAAAAAGTACACCCTCAGCAGCGCGGGGGCGGCCGGGTGCAGTGTGGGAACACGCGTCTGGTTTCCAATAGAATCCTGTGGGAGATCACGGGATCTCTTCAGCGTTGCAGGCAAGGGGGGGGCTCCTCGGGGTAGCCACCACCTGGGCAAGGGAGAGGGCCTCCTGGGGGTCACTCGTGCACAGGAGTTCCGTTCCTTTTGGTGCTGGGGACTGCGGGTGCAGGGTCTTTTCCAGCCGTCGGGAAATGGAGTTCAGGCAGTCGCGGTCAGGGGGAGCCTCGGGATTCCCTCTGCAGGCGTCGCTGTGGGGGCTCAGGGGGGACAACTTTGGTTACTCACAGTCTTTGAGTCGCCGGAGGGTCCTCCCTGAGGTGTTGGTTCTCCACCAGTCGAGTCGGGGTCGCCGGGTGCAGTGTTGCAAGTCTCACGCTTCTTGCGGGGAGTTGCAGGGGTCTTTAAATCTGCTCCTTGAAACAAAGTTGCAGTTCTTGTGGAGCAGTGCCGCTGTCCTCGGGAGTTTCTTGTCTTTCTTGAAGCAGGGCAGTCCTCCGAGGATTCAGAGGTCGCTGGTCCCTTGGAAAGCGTCGCTGGAGCAGGTTTCTTTGGAAGGCAGGAGACAGGCCGGTAAGTCTGGGGCCAAAGCAGTTGGTGTCTTCTGTTCTTCCTCTGCAGGGGTTTTTCAGCTCAGCAGTCTTCTTCTTCTTGTAGTTTCAGGAATCTAAATTCTTAGGTTCAGGGGAGCCCTTAAATACTAAATTTAAGGGCGTGTTTAGGTCTGGGAGGGCAGTAGCCAATGGCTACTGTCCTTGAGGGTGGGTACACCCTCTTTGTGCCTCCTCCCTGAGGGGAGGGGGGCACATCCCTAATCCTATTGGGGGAATCCTCCTTCTACAAGATGGAGGATTTCTAAAAGTCAGAGTCACCTCAGCTCAGGACACCTTAGGGGCTGTCCTGACTGGCCAGTGACTCCTCCTTGTTTTTCTCATTATCTCTCCTGGACTTGCCGCCAAAAGTGGGGGCTGGGTCCAGGGGGCGGGCATCTCCACTAGCTGGAGTGCCCTGGGGCATTGTAACACGAAGCTTGAGCCTTTGAAGCTCACTGCTAGGTGTTACAGTTCCTGCAGGGGGGAGGTGTGAAGCACCTCCACCCAGAGCAGGCTTTGTTTCTGTCCTCAGAGAGCACAAAGGCTCTCACCGCATGAGGTCAGAAACTCGTCTCTCAGCAGAAGGCTGGCACAGACCAGTCAGTCCTGCACTGAACAATTGGGTAAAATACAGGGGGCATCTCTAAGGTGCCCTCTGTGTGCATTTTTTTATAAATCCAACACTGGCATCAGTGTGGGTTTATTATTCTGAGAAGTTTGATACTAAACTTCCCAGTATTCAGTGTAGCCATTATGGAGCTGTGGAGTTCGTTTTTTGACAGACTCCCAGCCCATATACTCTTATGGCTACCCTGCACTTACAATGTCTAAGGTTTTGCTTAGACACAGTAGGGGCATAGTGCTCATGCACATATGCCCTCACCTGTGGTATAGTGCACCCTGCCTTAGGGCTGTAAGGCCTGCTAGAGGGGTGACTTACCTATGCCACAGGCAGTGTGAGGTTGGCATGGCACCCTGAGGGGAGTGCCATGTCGACTTAGTCATTTTCTCCTCACCAGCACACACAAGCTGGCAAGCAGTGTGTCTGTGCTGAGTGAGGGGTCCCTAGGGTGGCATAAGACATGCTGCAGCCCTTCGAGACCTTCCCTGGCATCAGGGCCCTTGGTACCAGGGGTACCAGTTACAAGGGACTTACCTAGGTGCCAGGGTTGTGCCAATTGTGGAAACAATGGTACATTTTAGGTGAAAGAACACTGGTGATGGGGCCTGGTTAGCAGGGTCCCAGCACACTTCTCAGTCAAGTCAGCATCAGTATCAGGCAAAAAGTGGGGGGGTAACTGCAACAGGGAGCCATTTCTTTACACTTATTAACTAAGAAAATGAATATTCTCTGTTTTGTGTGCTGCTATCTTACAGGTGAGTCATTTTGTATTACAGTAGCTTTGACCCATCCCTGAAAAGCTGCACTGGATTTGATGGTTTTTGTGATCAAGTTCAAGACTATTTTTTTTTTTGTTTTTTTTTTTTTGTTTCAAGTAAGGCAAAATGACTGTTAGTTCGGTCTCCTGACACACGATGCACCTCTTTGACCTTGTAAGAGCCCTGTAATAATAAGAAATGCTGATGAATATACAAAGAAACATAATTTATCCTTCTCTATATACAATCCTTGATAGTAGAGGAGAGGGTTGTAGGTTAACAGATGACTGATTACGGTGAGGTTTACCTGAAAGCTTGTGATTGTGTCCCTTAACCAGGTTGCTGATGTCTTTAAAGACTGATAAAATGTATGCCTTTAAAGAGGTAGCCTCCGCCCCCTTTTCCCCTGCCAAAAAATAATAATAATCTACCAGGCTCATCTATTGTAGCACTAAAACAGTGTAATTTTCGTTTCTAGTTTATCATTTCTGATGTGTTGTACTATGTGTGTTCCTTCCAAGCAGACTGTCCTGTTTTGTAGTGCATAGACGTCTGTACACTCATTGTTTTAAATGCAGTTTTAACAATAACAATCCAGTGTCTAAAGTGTTTTTTTTTTTTTTTTTTTTTTTTTACTCTGTGGGAACTTGAGATAACAGTTCTCACAAACTATGGTCCATGCCACCTTCCAGTGACCACACACAGAACAGTTATATCAATAAGAAAACTGCATGAAGGAAATATCTATATCTTTGAGAAATTCAGGATATTACAGCACAATGAGGCTTTGCGGACCTCTGCAAACAGTCCCAGAGATTGTCTTAGTTGCAATCCATGAGGCACTAAGGGCCTGATAGGTGGTAAAAATGATCTCACTATGCTAAACAAATCTTATCTTCCTTCAGTGTAAACTGTGATACTATTTAATCTTCACCAAAGGCCAGAAGAACGAGTTACTTACCTTCGGTAACGACTTTTCTGGTGGATACATTAGCTACCTGTGGATTCCTCACCTAATGAATACTCCCCATGGCGCCAGCATTCGACGGAAATCTTCTTCCTAGCTTCTGCACGTCGACGTCACATTTGCCCACGCGACGCCGTCTGATGTCATACAGGCACTAAGAGGTCCTCGCCGACGTCAGTACCAACATTTTTTTAAGTGCCTGAGAACAATAATCCCATTTAATGAAAAATAAAGGCAACATTTCATAACATCGCAAACTACACATCATTGCAAGAAGATGGCTATAGACTATTGTTTAAAAAAAAAAAAAACATATATACACTATATATATATATATATATATATATATACACACACACACACAAATATACATAATCTACACCAGTCCTCAAAACCAAGAGGAGCACGCTCCAGGATTACTTGGTAAGACCAAAAAGGCACGGGGAGGTGGGTGGGACCGTGAGGAATCCACAGGTAGCTAATGTATCCACCAGAAAAGTCGTTACCGAAGGTAAGTAACTCGTTCTTCTGATGGATACAACTACCTGTGGATTCTCACCTAATGAATAGAGTCCCAAAGCAGTACCACGCCCGGTGGTGGGTGCCTGTATGGTCAAACCAAGAAATCCTGCAGCACTGACCGTGCAAAATGGCCGTCCCTTCTGACCTCAGAGTCCAAGCATTAATGCTTCGCAAAAGTGTGAAGGGACGACCAAGTTGCGGCCTTGCAGATGTCGACCACAGGAACACCCCTAGCCAAGGCCGAAGTGGTCGACTTAGCCCTGGTGGAATGGGCTCTAATACCATCAGGAGGATCCTTCTTTGCTAAAGAGTAACACATTTTAATGCAAAGAACAACCCACCTGGAGAGTGTTCTCTTGTGGACAGCCTTTCCTCTCCTCTTGCCCACGTATCCGATGAAAAGCTGATCATCCAGCCTGAAATCCTTCGTTCTGTCTATGAAAAAGCTTAACGCCCTCTTTGGGTCCAAGCGATGAAGTCTCTCTTCTTCCTTTGAAGGATGAGGCGGAGGATAGAACGTGGACAGAGTAATTGTTTGAGCCAAATGAAGGGTGAAACAACCTTTGGAAGGAAAGCAGCCTTGGTCCTCAACACCACCTTATCCCCATAAAAAGTTGTATAAGGGGGTTTTACCGATAAGGCCTGCAACTCACTCACTCTCCTTGCAGATGTTATGGCCACCAGGAAAACTGTTTTAATCACTAAGAACCTTAATGGACAAGAATGCATAGGCTCAAAAGGGGACCCCATAAGGAAAGTAAGGACTAAGGACAAATCCCATTGAGGCATAACGAAAGGTTTTGGAGGGTATTTATTCATAAGGCCCTTCAAGAATCTAAGTACTATAGGAGATTTAAATAACGATGGTTGGTCACAAATGAAGGCTGACAAGTAACCTTTAATAGTAGCCACTGCACAACCTTTCTGCGCTAAAGACAAAGCAAAAGATAAAACATCTGACATATGAGCACGTAAGGGATCAATCTGTCTCTTCCCCACACCATGCCACAAATTTAGACCACGTATTAGCTTAGATAGATTTAGTGGAGTGTCGTCTGGCCGCTAAGATAACATCCATTACATCAGGTGGGAGAGAGAAGGAACTCAGGTTGCCCCGTTCAATCTCCAGGCATGAAGGTGCAGGCTCTGGAGGTTGGGGTGTAAAACCTGCCCCTGCGACTGCGAGAGGAGGTCTGCCCTGAGAGGGAGACGGAGCGGAGGGCACATTGAGAGTTGGAGAAGGTCGGAATACCACACCCTCCTTGGCCAATCTGGAGCTATTAAAATTACTTGGGCCTGGTCTTGGCGAATTTTCCTCAATACTCGAGGAATCAAGGGTATGGGGGGAGACGCGTAAAGCAACTGGTCGCGCCAGGTTCTCTGAAACGCACCCCCCCCCCCCCCCCCCAAAGCCCCCTGCACCGGATACTGGAGGCTGCAGAACAACGGACAGTGTGAGTTCTCCCGGGTGGCAAACAGATCTATCCGAGGAACCCCCCACAACTGGAAGATTAGATGGACTTGATCTGGATGGAGACGCCACTCGTGGTCGGCCGAGAAATGGCGACTGAGACCGTCCGCACGTACATTCAAGACTCCGGCCAGATGATTTGCTACCAAGCAAATCTGATGGTCCTTTGCCCAGGACCATAGTCGAAGAGCTCTGCAGAGAAGGTACGACCCTACTCCTCCCTGCTTGTTTATATACCACATCGCAGTAGTATTGTCCGTCAGGACCTGAACCGACTGACCGCGAAGGGATGGGAGGAAGGCCTTGAGAGCCAGACGTACAGCCCGCAACTCCAACAGATTGATATGAAAAATATGTTCCTCTGGAGACCAAAGCCCTTTGATCTCCAGATCCCCCAGATGAGCTCCCCACCCTAGAGTGGAAGCATCCGTTATAACCGTGGCCACTGGTGGCGACTGCGTGAATGGCCTTCCTTGTGAAAGATTGTTGCCCGCAATCCACCACTTCAAGTCCGCAGCAGCATCTCTGGAGATCTTGACAGAACCTTCGAGATCTCCTCTGTGTTGAGACCACTGCCTTCGGAGGCACCACTGAAGAGCCCTCATGTGCCAGCGAGCATGCGTGACCAACAGTATGCAAGAGGCAAACAGACCGAGCAGACAAAGGACCTTGAGGACTGGAACGACCGCTCCACTTCGAAACATTGGAACCAACTCCTGAATATCTCGAATCCGCTGAGGCGGAGGAAAGGCTCGATCCAATGTTGTATCCAGTACTGCCCCTATGAACAGGAGGCATTGAGAGGGCTCTACGTGAGAGTTGGGCACGTTCACCGAAAAGCCCAGGTCAAACAACAACTGGGTTGTCGACTGCAGATGATGCAACACAAGCTCTGGGGACTTGGCTTTGATCAACCAGTCGTCCAAGTAAGGGAATACTGCTATCCCCTTCCTTCTGAGCTCTGCCGCAACCACCGACATCACCTTCATGAAGACTCGAGGTGCCGAAGTAAGACCGAACGGGAGGACCGCAAACTGATAGTGCTGCGACCCCACCACAAACCGGAGATACTTCCTGTGCGACTTGAGTATCGGGATATGAAAATAAGCATCCTGCAAGTCGACAGACACCATCTAATCTCCATTGTTCAACGCCAAAAGCACCTGAGCTAGGGTCAGCATCTTGAACTTTTCCTGTTTGAGGAACCAATTCAAGATCCTCAGGTCCAGGATTGGTCTCAACCGACCATCCTTCTTGGGAATCAGGAAGTACCTCGAGTAACAACCTTGACCCCTTTCCTGCTCTGGAACCAACTCCACCGCACCCTTTAAAAGGAGGACTTGAACCTCCTGTTCTAACAGGAGGTGGTCTTTTGAACAATAAGATGGGCGGGCGGGATGGGGGCCGGAAACTCCCGAAAGCGAAGGGTGTAGCCTTTTCCCACAATGCTGATAACCCAAGTGTCTGACGTAATAGCTTCCCACTTGTGAAGAAAATGCAGTAACCTTCCCCCTACAGGAGAGGAGTGAGTGGGAATTAGTGGAAGCCTAAGGCTGCTTCCCCTGCTGCACCCCTCCAGAGGACGAGGAAGAGGCAGAGTGCTGCTGAGAGGCTCCCCTGGTGCGGACCCTACCCCTCCCTCTAATTGATCTAAAGGTGAGAGAAGAGGCAGGTTGTTGGAATCTCCCCCGAAAGGAAGAGGAGGAAGAGCCACGTCCAAATCCACGAAACCTAAAAAATCTGGAGGAGGCAGAAGAAGCGGCTTGCAGTCCTAATGACTTGGCTGTGGCCCTACTTTCTTTAAACCTTTCCAAGGCCGAATCCGCTTTGGCCCCAAAAAGTTTGTCCCCATCAAACGGGAGGTCCAACAGGGTCGAC
This sequence comes from Pleurodeles waltl, assembly GCF_031143425.1. Taxonomy (NCBI): domain Eukaryota; kingdom Metazoa; phylum Chordata; class Amphibia; order Caudata; family Salamandridae; genus Pleurodeles; species Pleurodeles waltl. Next base: position 406,922,732 of record NC_090440.1, read on the forward strand.
TGCACGTCCGAAGAGAACCCTGAGTTGCGAAGCCAAGCCTGTCTCCTCGCAACCACAGCCGTGCCCATCGCTCTAGCCACTGAGTCAGTTGTGTCCAACCCAGATTGGATAACCTGGGTTGCAGCAGCCTGGGCATCCGACACAATATTCAAGAGCCCTTGGGGAAGCTCCGTATGCGATGATGTTATTTCGTCCATAAGAGCATAGATGTACCTCCCCAAGATACATGTAGCGTTGGTGAACTTCAACGCCATGCTACAGGACGAAAATATTTTCTTGGATTGTGAGTCCAACTTCTTGGAGTCTCTGTCCCTCGGCACCGTCGGAAAAGATCCAGGCGCAGATCTAGAAGAACAGGAAGCCTGGACCACCAAGCTCTACGGCGTAGGGTGTCTGGACAGAAAGCCAGGGTCAGATGGTGCAGTCCGATACCTCCTGGCCACAGCCCTATGAACCGCTGAGGAAGATACCAGCTTCTTCCAAACCTCCAATACCGGATCAAGCAAAGCCTCGTTAAATGGTAAGAGGCTCTGCTGCAGTAGAGGCCGGATGCAGGACCTCAGTTAATAAATTCTGTTTCGCCTCCGCTACCGGCAAAGGCAGTTCGAGGAAGTTAGTTGCCTTTCTTACTACAGCGTGAAAAGTGGCTGCCTCCTCAGTATACTCCCCTGGAGATGACAAGTCCCACTCAGGGGAAGTATCCAGCCCACTAGCTGTATCCAGTCCATGAAGACCCTCGCCAGAATCCTCAATTTCTCCTTCCTCCAAGACCCGTTGGTATTCCTGTTCCTCCAAGAGACGGAGAGCACGTCTCCTAGAATGTAGCCTCTCTTCAATACGCGGCGTCGACATGGCATCCGCCGAAGTCGAGGAACGACGCCGATCTCCGCGCTAGGAGCCGGATGAAGAGAGGCGCGTCTTGGAGTCCCAGCTGGTCCTGTCGGGGTCACTGGCCGAAACCCTGAAGTCGACGGGATGGAAACCTCTGGGGCCGAAACCTCTGGAACCACCGGAGGGGACACCGGAGCCGACATCGGCGCCGAGCCCACATTCCCCAAGGGGAGAAAGGGCATGAAGGGTGCTGGCCGTAGCAGCGCTGGAGCACCCAAGGTGAAAGCCAACGGCCCGAAAGACCAGTCGGAGCACCGCCTGGAGCCATCTGCTGGAAGATGGTAAACATCGCATTCAAAAATGCAGTATTATCGGCTCCAGGGGCAGGAAAAGCTGGATACTGGGGTGCCTGGATCGAAGGCGACCCCGACGCCAGCCTCGACGTCTGCGACGCCGGAGAGAACACCTGAGGCTGCGTCACTTCAACCACTGAAGATGTCTGCCCAGGCGAAGCCGGAGAAGGCAACGGCGTCAATGGATGTGGAGTGACTGTGGGACTGACCTCCCAAGTCTTTCGACGCCGAAGGCGACCTCGATCGAGACCTCTCCTTGCTCGAATGGCGCCGGGAGTCTCAATGACGCCGATGAGACTTCGGCGAGGAGGACTTCCTATGATGTTTCTTCTCCTTCCTTTTTGACTTCGCCATGAAGAGTTTAGCTTCTCGCTCTTTTAGGGCCTTCGGATTCATGTGTTGGCATGAATCACATGTTGCGACGTCGTGGTCGGAGCTTAAGCACCATAAGCAGTCCGAATGAGGGTCATTAACGGACATCTTGCCCCCACACTCCCGACAGGGCTTGAAACCAGACTTCCTCTGAGACATAGTAACCTCAGAGAAAAACCACGCAGCAGAAAACACACTGTATCTTCGAAAGCAACAGTAGCTCCCTCGAAGATAACTGTTTCGAATGCACGGAAAAAAGGGAACTGACGTCGGCGAGGACCTCTTATTGCCTGTATGACGTCAGACGGCGTCGCGTGGGCAAATGTGACGTCCTCGTCGACGTGCAGAAGCTAGGAAGAAGATTTCCGTCGAATGCTGGCGCCCTGGGGAGTATTCATTAGGTGAGGAATCCACAGGTAGTTGTATCCATCAGAATCAGAAACTTAAAAAAAAAAAAACTTTGCATTCCTGTTGAACTACACTCTTCCCCGACCATTCCATGCACCAGACCCAACTAGGTGAGAATGAGTGCCCCCTTAGAAGAAATAGAGATTAGCCGTCTGCTAACTAAGATTGTTAAAAATCCAGCTGAGGAGGTATATCCAAACCCTCCCAGAATTTCATTTGTTTGAAGACTTTATGGGAAAGGTGCTTTTGTCGATGATGAGCTAAATATTAGGAAGTGTACCTATATTTGTTTATTTTAGATTAAATTAGACCATGTAAATAGCACATGGATCGAAGAAAGTCCCCAGGTGCAGGGTGACAACAGATTCTGCTAGTGAGGTGCAGTGGGTTTACTGTCAATCACATCAGTCTGATGCGGACTTAAAAAAATATATACATTTTTATTATTGCACCTTTCTAATTCTCTGGGAAGTTTTGATCAAATATAAATTGTTTAAACATATATGCATACAAATGTGACCTTATATTTAAATTGGTCTTCATTATGAGCACTGGCAGATCTTCTTCCCTAGAGAAATGGTTGCTCCAAGATATTAGATAAGTTCAGCAGCTCAGTCCCTGTGCTGCTGTTTACATTAGAGCCAGTAAATGTTGCCCTAACACCTGGATACTCAAAGGACAGTCGGGGGGGCTGCATGTGGCCCCAATTACCCTTACACGCGGCCCCATAGGCAAAGGGGGTGCTGCTGTTCACTCAACTCTGCTCTAACTATAAAAATATCTTTAATAAAGAGGTAATCATTTATGTCAAGGCTAACTTGTGTTTAAAAAAAAAAAAAAAAAAAAAGGGAAGTAACTAGGGCTTCACTTAAGAAACATGTTCATTTTTAGACATCCTGCAGCAAAAGTGTAAAAATATAAGACACTTCAAAAAGTGCACTATGTTGACATGCAGAACCCTTTAACCTAACTATAATGTATTATACCGGTGCATTGAGAAGTATTAATTTAAAAGTGATAGTTTTCAAATAATGTATTTCAAAACATTGATTTTTACCCCTACCCTGACAAATATGCAAATAGTGAATTAAAGAGGCAAGTCGGATGTTATGTGCACTTTTTGAGTGGCCTAGGTTCCTATTTTACATGAACAACATTATAGTTTATTAAATCAAACACAGGAGCAGATTTGTACAGCACAGACCCTGACATTAAGCTGTCCTCATATGTGATGATGAAGAAAAAGGAGGGAAAGTGAAATTGAGCAATTGCCTAGGATCACACAAGTTGGAAAAGTGGGGAAGCCACGATTAATCCCAGGTTTTCTGGTTTCATATTGCTCAATTCAGCCACTAGAAGTATATCCTTCATTTCGCTTACCCATACCTAACTGTCAGTCCTCCTAACCACCTCGCCGGTCATTCCACTAGAATCATCGTGACCCTTTGGCACATCAGACTAAACTTTTTGGCCCCTTGGAAAAATGTTTGCGAGTCCCGATGCCCTAAGAGGTGCTATTGAAATTGAAAACCAAGACTGGATAATCTCCACATCCTACTGTCTCCTTGTGCCTGAAACAATCACACACTGTAAATTTGCAGTAACTGCAATTTCAGGAGGCGTCTGAACAAAAATATCTGTGTGTCAATATACGTTGTGGAGATACACCTCTGGTGTAATCCTTTCTAAGGAAGGATGAACTTCAAGAAATATAAGAGTCCTGTGGGAGGTATATCTTGAAATTCTCTGGGACTAGCTAGCAGAAAATGAGAATTTGAGAACTTGGGCACTAGCTTATCGGTGTGAGAAACGGGCATGAAGCAACAGGAGTGAGGTGGTGGTAAGGACAGGCAAGCAAAAGTACCTTTACAAGTGTGCAGCAAGTAGAAAGACACTGGCCATGGGAAGCAGTTCTTGTTACAAGACCCACAGCAAGGACGAAGACACTGATGAATAGCAAGAGCTAACCAATGGTAAGTAATGGGTGGGCTCTAGGTCCCTTTTCAGATTTTATTTTTTCATTACAATTTTCCGAACACTGCAAGTAAAACCTTAGAGCCCCAGATATTGTCTTCCACACACTGCCTCCTGACCTTTTTGTACTGTATGGATTTGAAGCATCCCTCTGCCAAGAGAGAGCATAACTCAAAATCCACTAGTGAAGGTCAAAATAAGAAACAAAATGTCCTGATGAAAACAAATCGGGTATGATTTTTGGATAAAGACAGAAGGATGAGTAGTCTGTGGTAGTCAAGTGATGATAACCAACATCAAAAAATGATTGGGTGAGGGCTCATTCTCCTCAATGTTGTGGTAGTGAATGTCTCTGTGGAACATCAGAGGATGAGCAGTAGTGAATGTGCTTTTTTAAATATTTTTGTAATTTATAAATAAATTGTAGGAAGTTGGCTCTGTATGCAATATTTCAAAGTAAGGAATAGTATGCACAGAGTCCAAGGGTTCCCCTTAGAGGTAAGATAGTGGCAAAAAGAGATAATACTAATGCTCTATTTTGTGGTAGTGTGGTCGAGCAGTAGGCTTATCAAAGGAGTAGTGTTAAGCATTTGTTGTACATACACACAGGCAATAAATGAGGAACACACACTCGGAGACAAATCCAGCCAATAGGGTTTGTTATAGAAAAATATATTTTCTTAGTTTATTTTAAGAACCACAGGTTCAAATTTTACATGTAATATCTCATTTGAAAGGTATTGCAGGTAAGTACTTTAGGAACTTTGAATCATTTCATTAGCATGTATACTTTTTACATAAAACACAATAAGCTGTTTTAAAAGTGGACACAGTGCAATTTTCACAGTTCCTGGGGGAGGTAAAGTAATGTTAGTTTTAACAGGTAAGTAAGTCACTTACAGGTTTCAGTTTTTGGTCCAAGGTAGCCCACCGTTGGGGGTTCAGAGCAACCCCAAAGTTATCACACCAGCAGCTCAGGGCCGGTCAGGTGCAAAGGTCAAAGAGGTGCCCAAAACACATAGGCTTCAATGGAGAGAAGGGGGTGCCCCGGTTCCAGTCTGTCAGCAGGTAAGTACCCGCGTCTTCGGAGGGCAGACCAGGGGGGTTTTGTAGGGCACCGGGGGGGACACAGGTCAGCACAAAAAGTACAGCCTCAGCAGCGCGGGGGCGGCCGGGTGCAGTGTGCAAACACGCGTCGGGTTCACAATGGTTTTCAATGAGAGATCAAGGGATCTCTTCAGCGTCGCAGGCAGGCAAGGGGGGGGGCTCCTCGGGGGTAGCCACCACCTGGGCAAGGGAGAGGGCTTCCTGGGGGTCACTCCTGCACTGGAGTTCCGTTCCTTTAGGTGCTGGGGGCTGCGGGTGCAGGGTCTTTTCCAGCCGTCGGGAAATGGAGTTCAGACAGTCGCGGTCAGGGGGAGCCTGGGGATTCCCTCTGCAGGCGTCGCTGTGGGGGCTCAGGGGGGACAACTTTGGTTACTCACAGTCGTAGAGTCGCCGGAGGGTCCTCCCTGAGTTGTTTGTTCTCCACCAGTCGAATCGGGGTCGCCGGGTGCAGTGTTGCAAGTCTCACGCTTCTTGCGGGGAGTTGCAGGGGTCTTTAAATCTGCTCCTTGAAACAAAGTTGCAGTTCTTGTGGAGCAGTGCCGCTGTCCTCTGGAGTTTCTTGTCTTTCTTGAAGCAGGGCAGTCCTCAGAGGATTCAGAGGTCGCTGGTCCCTTGGAAAGCGTCGCTGGAGCAGGTTTCTTTGGAAGGCAGGAGACAGGCCGGTAAGTCTGGGGCCAAAGCAGTTGGTGTCTTCTGTTCTTCCTCTGCAGGGGTTTTTCAGCTCAGCAGTCCTCTTCTTCTTGTTAGTTGCAGGAATCTAAATTCTTAGGTTCAGGGGAGCCCTTAAATACTAAATTTAAGGGCGTGTTTAGGTCTGGGGGGTTAGTAGCCAATGGCTACTAGCCCTGAGGGTGTGTACACCCTCTTTGTGCCTCCTCCCAGGGGGAGGGTGTCGCATCCCTAATCCTATTGGGGGAATCCTCCATCTGCAAGATGGAGGATTTCTAAAAGTTAGGGGCACTTCAGCTCAGGTCACCTTAGGGGCTGTCCTGACTGGTCAGTGACTCCTCCTTGTTGTTTTCTTTGTTTCCTCCGGCCTTGCCGCCAAAAGTGGGGGCCGTGGCCGGAGGGGGCGGGCAACTCCACTAGCTGGAGTGTCCTGTGGTGCTGTGACAAAGGGGTGAGCCTTTGAGGCTCACCGCCAGGTGTTACAGCTCCTGCCTGGGGGAGGTGTTAGCATCTCCACCCAGTGCAGGCTTTGTTACTGGCCTCAGAGTGACAAAGGCACTCTCCCCATGGGGCCAGCAACATGTCTCTAGTGTGGCAGGCTGCTGGAACCAGTCAGCCTACACAGATAGTCGGTTAGGTTTCAGGGGGCACCTCTAAGGTGCCCTCTGGGGTGTATGTTACAATAAAATGTACACTGGCATCAGTGTGCATTTATTGTGCTGAGAAGTTTGATACCAAACTTCCCAGTTTTCAGTGTAGCCATTATGGTGCTGTGGAGTTCGTGTAAAACAGACTCCCAGACCATATACTCTTATGGCTACCCTGCACTTACAATGTCTAAGGTATTGCTTAGACACTGTAGGGGCACAGTGCTCATGCACTGGTGCCCTCACCTATGGTATAGTGCACCCTGCCTTAGGGCTGTAAGGCCTACTAGAGGGGTGACTTATCTATACCTGCATAGGCAGTGAGAGGCTGGCATGGCACCCTGAGGGGAGTGCCATGTCGACTTACTCGTTTTGTTCTCACCAGCACACACAAGCTGGCAAGCAGTGTGTCTGTGCTGAGTGAGGGGTCTCCAGGGTGGCATAAGACATGCTGCAGCCCTTAGAGACCTTCCTTGGCATCAGGGCCCTTGGTACCAGGGGTACCACTTACAAGGGACTTATCTGGATGCCAGGGTGTGCCAATTGTGGAATCAAAAGTACAGGTTAGGGAAAGAACACTGGTGCTGGGGCCTGGTTAGCAGGCCTCAGCACACTTTCAATTCAAAACATAGCATCAGCAAAGGCAAAAAGTCGGGGGGTAACCATGCCAAGGAGGCATTTCCTTACATAAATGTTTTATTGTTTTCAACACATGCAATCGACAATGAACACAAGCATCAAAGAAACAGGATGCCAACCTTTACACAATATTCAAACATCAACATAACAAACTAAATCTGGATCCAAGTTGCAGGACTTCCATCCTGCAATAATCAAGTACTCCATTAACTGCTGGTACATTTACAAACTCTTCCGTGGGAGGGAGCCGTAGGCCCCTTACTCCAACATCCATATATTAATAAACTATGCTACAATAACTTATATCATATGTCTCATATTTGTTTACATGTCATGGTCGAGTCTTTTCTTGCTGCCTATTACATCAATTATTTAGTTTCACAACCCAATAGTGATATGTGGCTACATATGCCTTTATCGCATTGCTGCAGTTTAATTCCTGGATACAACGCCTAATCATCAGCCATCCTTTGTATGTATTCTAGAAAAATTATGGGCCTGATTACAACTTTGGAGGAGGTGTTAATCTGTCCCAAATGTGACGGATAATACCACCAGCCGTATTACGAGTTCCATAGGATATAATGGACTCGTAATACGGCTGGTGGTATATCTGTCACTTTACCGTCACTTTTGGGACGGATTAACACCTCCTCTAAAGTTGTAATCAGGCCCTATGTGTTATCTTATCACTTTCTAATAGCAATGAGCAGCCATCCTCTTCCAAGTACCCCCCAACCCCCACCCCCGATCCAATGTGCTGTTTAAACAAAAGGAAAAGGGAATTGCAGAAAACAGAAACGGAAAGCGCAGCCGGTGTGTCCTCATTACCACATTTATGCCTTTTTCATCCAGATTCACGGCGGACGCTCGCCGTTCTTAATCTCCAATCTAGTAACAAATGCCTCCCACGCGTCATACCCGTGTGAGTCTGCCCTTTATCCCGTAATTTGCGTAACACTTGAGCCTCCGTCCGTGCCCAGTGCAGCGTCACAGCTCACCACGTCTTGGTCTCTGGTACTCTGGGAGCCTTCCAATTCATGTCAATCAGTCTTTTGTCTATTATGAGGGCCAAGTCTGCAAATCTGTGAATATATATGTTTCTAGTTCGAATACCCAATAGACAAGATCTTGGTTCTGGCAAGAACAAATGTTCCGTAATGTCAGATATATCTGCTACTACCTCCCGCCAGGCTTCCCCCAGTGGTCCACACTCCCATACCATGTGGTAAAAGTGAGCTGTCCGGGAACCAAAGCGGGGACACAACGGATTAGACGCGGGAAACATGCACTTTAAACGGGACGGTGAAAGGTATGTCTGATGTTTGATATTAAATTGAGTGTAACGAAATCTGGGGTTCCGCAACACTCGCTGGGTCTGGTTAAGGGCAAGGGACCATTCCTCAGGGGATAAAGGACTCAGGAAAACTGCATTCCACCGCCCTCTCGCGTTTTCCATCCCATTACCGGGAACTCTATTCAAGGCTTTGTAGAGGTTTGTAATCACTTTTGTGTGGCCATTATCTGATAACATGTAGTGTAGTGTGGGGGAGATATCTGGTTCTTGGTCACCTTCCGCCCATGCTTTCCTTATTGAATGACATATAGAGTAATATGACAAATTGTCCCGATCCCACTGACGTTAGACCTTTTATGGCCTCAAAAGACATCAAAGCGCTGTCCTCAAAGCAATCACCCACTGTTGATATTCCTGCCTCCGCCCATGCGGCAACCGAATAAGTTCTAATCAAGCCTGCACTCCCCGGTATCTTCCCTAAGGGGATAAGGGGTGAGTATGAGGAACCTGCACCCCCTTTTTGTACATATCGTCTCCAGCAGGCATGAGCAGCTATCATTAAGGGATTGTCAATGTCCCACTTCACCACGCCATTCGACAGCTATGTATATACCGATACGCCTTGTAATTGTGTGCTAACCCACAAAGCTTCCACCGATTCAGGCCTATGTATCCAATTCAGTACCCATTGTAATTGTGCTGCAGCAGAATAATGCTCAAAATTAGGGCCCCCCCAACCCACCCTCATTTAATGGATGTTGGAGGGTGACAAGCGCCACTTGCGTTCTACCATTTCCCCCACATAAGTCCCAAAAGTAATCTATTCAATTTGCGAAAAAAGGCCTTGGGCAACACTATGGGCAATGCTGCGAAATAATACAGAAGTCTTGGGAGCACTAGCATATTCGCCACCCTACCCAATGGCGACAAGGGGAGCGAGCACCAAAAATGCAGAGACCCCTTTATAGAGCTCAATGTTCGGCCCAGGTTACCATCCCTCAAGTCCTCGGATTTGTGATATATATGGACTCCCAGGTATTTAAATGTATCAAAGCACGTCCTGCAGGAATATTCTCTCTCACTCTCATGGGCAGAACAGCCAGAGGAAACAAGCAAGATTTGTCCCAATTGACCCTCAATCCTGATATCACGCCATATGTATCTAGCAGGGACATCACCTCGCCATCCCTTTCCAAGTAGATCCATGCATTATCCGCATAAAGAGAAATAATATATGTTCCTATTCTGCATACCCCCCCTCCCCCAAATTGCCTCTCTAGCGCACGTGACCTTGTCGACAGCTGTTCCATCGCCATGGCAAACAACTATGGTGACAGGGGACAACCCTGCCTGGTTCCCCTGCCAATGGGAAAGCTATCCGATATGATGCCTCCCGTTTTTAGGGTCGAGCCTGCGTTGCATGCGCTTGCGCATGCGTATCGCAGCGAGACTCTTTAGTGTTTAGAAAAGGGCTCGGAGCCCTGTCAACATCACGTCAGTGTTTTTTATTGGTTCTTGGGCTTGCCTAATAAAATCTGCTTGCTTTCATTAGTCGAAGTCACGCATACGGCATGCCTTTTCCGGTGGCTAGCCCTCCTCGAGCGCAGCGACCAAGTGGAGAAAACATGTGAGGCTCGCTGTTTTTCATCGGGCTCATGGACTTTTTTTTTCTCAAATTTACGAGCACAATCTCGCTTGGCAGAAGTAGAGCGCTTTACATAGTTAATTGCACTTTTTCGGTTACGTATATAAATGCACTTTTGCCCGATAGGTGAAAAGTCGGGTTAGGAGTTTCAATGCTATCAGCTCTAAAATGAGCAAATGCGAGACCCGTTGCATTACAAATGCTTGTTACTCTAGCCGTGGGTTCAGCATATAAGGTCTGTACCCAGCGTATAAAGCCTGGGCCAAACCCCATGTCGTGCATGGTGACAAACAAAAAGTCCCATCCCAGTGTATCAAATGCTTTCTCGATGTCTAGTGACATCCCCACATTATCATGTGCCTCAGTCGGAGTGTCACCAATAATACTAAGCAATCTGCGTACATTCAGGAACGTATTACGTTTTGGTATAAAGCCATTCTGGTCTTTGTGAATTAATGTGTGTATTATGGGTGGGGCTAGTCTATTTGCTAACACTTTACCCAAAAATTTGCAGTCCAGATTAAGTAGGGAGAGCGGCCTATATGACCTCACATCTGTGGGATCCCGACCCTGTTTTGGAAGTACCACTATCAATGCCTCCCTCTGCGACGGTGGAAGCAACCTACGAGTCCATGACTCTTCAAACACTGCCAGCAAGTGGCTTTTCAAGTGTTGTGCATAAGTACTATGGTACTCTATTGGCAAGCCATCCATCCCTCCTGGAGTTTTATTGCGGTATATTTGAGCCATGGCAACCTCCAATTCCTCCATTTTAAGGGGTGCCTCTAGTGCTATCCTATCTTGACAGCCGTGCCAGAGAAGCCCCACTAAGGAAGGTCTTAAATTGATGAATGTCACATGTCATTGGCCCACAATACAACCCTGTACAGTATTCTTTACACTTTATTGATCGCATCCTGCGTAGTAGATAAGGTTCCGTCGCCTGAGCATATAGCTCTGATAGGACTCTGTTGGCGGTCCTCCCTCAGAAGCCTTGCAAGCAGTCTCCCCTACCTATCACCCTCCGTCTGTAAACGCATAAGGTGGCAGTCATGTCGCCGGAGACGTTGATCCGCCTCCTCATAAATCACCCGCTGAGCCCGAAGTGTTTCAAATGACACCTTATTCTGAGCTACTGCCACCTCCAAGGTTCTCAGTTCTTTTTCCAAGTTGATAACTTCAGCGTGAAGTGTACGACGCACTCCCCAAAAGGCCGAAAGACAGTATCCCCTCACCACAACCTTGTGTGCATCAAACTCAGTCGCTCTCAATCCCGTAGAACCCTTATTTAGTTCCCAATAGTGCTTTATAAATGTATTCAATTCTTCTCTAAAGAATTGATCCAGTAGTTCCTCCCCCTGCAGACGCCAAACAGGGACTGCGGGATGCCTTCTTCCCCAAAAATGAGCAGTAGTGAAGATCCAAATTGGGATGAATGGTGAGTTTGTGTCTGCATTCAGTGTCATAGAGCTCACATTAGGGTTGTATGACACAACCACGCATGCTTTTACAACTAATTTTGCTGTAAAACTATGCTTAGTAAAGGAATATGTGGAAACAGCATGCATGGTTGTTATACACCCCCCTACCCCTCACACACACAAAAACCGTGGCCCCTATTTACATAAAAAAAAAAAAATACTCCGGCCTCCCTATCTGCCCTGAGCCCTAAAACCAACCCGCCCTTAAACACTGAACTACTCCGACACCCCCTCCTGCCCTGAACTCTAAAACCTTCCCCAACCCCTAATAACTAAACTACCCCGACCCTACTAACCCGTTCCTAAAAAATAAGGGGCATATTTATACTCCGTTTGCGCCAAAATTACGTCGTTTTTTTTACGCAATTTCGACGCAAAACTAACTCCATATTTATACTTTGGCGTTAGACGCGTCTAGCGCCAAAGTCCATGGAGTTAGCGTCATTTTTTAGCGTGGACACCTACTTTGCATTAATGAGATGCAAGGTAGGCGTTCCCGTCTAAAAAATCGACTCCGAGGCATGTGCGTCGGATTTATACTCCCGGGCAAAAATCACGCCCGGGAGTGGGCGGGTCAAAAAAAATGACGTACGGCCGCTTTTGCGCCATTTTTTAGCGCCTGCAAAAGGCAGGCGTTAAGGGACATGTGGGCTCTGAAGGAGCTCAGAGGTGCCCTCCCATGCCCCCAGGGACCCCCCCTGTCACCCTTGCCCACCCCAGGAGGACACCCAAGGCTGGAGGGACCTATCCCAGGGACATTAAGGTAAGTTCAGGTAAGTGTTTTTTTTTTTTTTTTTTGTGGCATAGGGGGGCCTGATTTGTGCCCCCCTACATGCCACTATGCCCAATGGCCATGCCCAGGGGACATAAGTCCCCTGGGCATGGCCATTGGGCAAGGGGGCATGACTCCTGTCTTTGCTAAGACAGGAGTCATTTCTATGGGGGTTGGGAGTGAAAAAGAAATGGCGCAAATCGGGTTGAGGCGCAAAAATTGCCTCAACCTGACTTGCCCCATTTCTTGACGCCCAAGCTCCATTTTCCCCTACGCCGGCGCTGCCTGGTGTACGTCGTTTTTTTTAACGCACACCAGACGGCGCCGGCGGCTAACGCCGGCTAACGTCATTCAATAAATACGGCGCCCGCATGGTGCTTCAGAATGGCGTTAGCCGGCGCTAATTTTTTTGACGCAAAACTGCGTTGGCGCAGTTTTGCATCAAAAAGTATAAATATGGGCCTAAACGCCTACCCTAAGCCCTAAAATATAAACTACCCGCCCCCACCGAAAGCTCTAAATCCACCCCACAGCTATAAACGACTCCCCAAACCCTGCACCAGCTCCACTTACCTCACTGTCTCCTCTTCCAATCCTTCCTCCTCTCCTCCCTCGCCTCTAAAAAAAAGAAAAGAAAAGAAACTACCATGACCCCCCACCCTAAGCCCTAATAAAATACACCAACCCTCCAGCCCTAAAATATAAACTACCCTGACCCTTCCACCCCCTAAAAAAAATACAGTACCCTGATTTCCCCCCCCACTTGCCCTGAATTCACCCTCCACCCCTAAAATCTACCCCCAACTCTGCCCCAGCCCCACTTACCTCACCATGTCCTCTCCCAATCCTTCCTGCTCTCATCTCTGCACCACTAGACTGCTCTCTCATTAACCTCTGCCATAATCACGCATATGCATAGTTTAGGCACATGCGTGGTTAAGGCAGAGAAAAAGCGTTGTTCCGCTTGTGTAGTAAACATCTGCGTGATTTAGGCTGCGTTGTTTCCCTCACTGTCCTGGCTTGCGCCCAGTTAATGTGCGCAACAGCGCAAAAAAGAGCAGGTTGGTCTTATGGAATATAGCCCAGATTTATGTGTGATGATGACCCAGCAAGGCCAGCACCCTAAAAGCAAGCTCATTATAATGCAAAAGCTGGCTGTACAGATTGCAAAATTTGGAGGATAGGCTCTGTAGTATACTGCAGAAGTAAGTATATATGACCAGGTCTGTGCCGCTACCCTCCATGTGGCAAAAATACAGAGTACATGATTCGTCAACCCTTGCGTTAATAGAAAATACTGGTAATACAAATACATTATTATTTTGGACTTGGGTAAAACTGAAGAAATATATTCTAAACCTTGGATACAGCAGAGGAAAAAGAGAACCTAGAGACCATTATTAGGCAGTGATAGATATTCTATTGAAAGCTGGAACCTTTAGGCTCCCTTTTAGACTTAAAAAATATCCTTGATGTCCATAATGTAACCCCAATTCTGGTCCATCCCGCAAATACAGGGAGTGCAGAATTATTAGGCAAATGAGTATTTTGACCACATCATCCTCTTTATGCATGTTGTCTTACTCCAAGCTGTATAGGCTCGAAAGCCTACTACCAATTAAGCATATTAGGTGATGTGCATCTCTGTAATGAGAAGGGGTGTGGTCTAATGACATCAACACCCTATATCAGGTGTGCATAATTATTAGGCAACTTCCTTTCCTTTGGCAAAATGGGTCAAAAGAAGGACTTGACAGGCTCAGAAAAGTCAAAAATAGTGAGATATCTTGCAGAGGGATGCAGCACTCTTAAGATTGCAAAGCTTCTGAAGCGTGATCATCGAACAATCAAGCGTTTCATTCAAAATAGTCAACAGGGTCGCAAGAAGCGTGTGGAAAAACCAAGGCGCAAAATAACTGCCCATGAACTGAGAAAAGTCAAGCGTGCAGCTGCCACGATGCCACTTGCCACCAGTTTGGCCATATTTCAGAGCTGCAACATCACTGGAGTGCCCAAAAGCACAAGGTGTGCAATACTCGGAGACATGGCCAAGGTAAGAAAGGCCGAAAGACGACCACCACTGAACAAGACACACAAGCTGAAACGTCAAGACTGGGCCAAGAAATATCTCAAGACTGATTTTTCTAAGGTTTTATGGACTGATGAAATGAGAGTGAGTCTTGATGGGCCAGATGGATGGGCCCGTGGCTGGATTGGTAAAGGGCAGAGAGCTCCAGTCCGACTCAGACGCCAGCAAGGTGGAGGTGGAGTACTGGTTTGGGCTGGTATCATCAAAGATGAGCTTGTGGGGCCTTTTCGGGTTGAGGATGGAGTCAAGCTCAACTCCCAGTCCTACTGCCAGTTCCTGGAAGACACCTTCTTCAAGCAGTGGTACAGGAAGAAGTCTGCATCCTTCAAGAAAAACATGATTTTCATGCAGGACAATGCTCCATCACACGCGTCCAAGTACTCCACAGCGTGGCTGGCAAGAAAGGGTATAAAAGAAGGAAATCTAATGACATGGCCTCCTTGTTCACCTGATCTGAACCCCATTGAGAACCTGTGGTCCATCATCAAATGTGAGATTTACAAGGAGGGAAAACAGTACACCTCTCTGAACAGTGTCTGGGAGGCTGTGGTTGCTGCTGCACGCAATGTTGATGGTGAACAGATCAAAACACTGACAGAATCCATGGATGGCAGGCTTTTGAGTGTCCTTGCAAAGAAAGGTGGCTATATTGGTCATTGATTTGTTTTTGTTTTGTTTTTGAATGTCAGAAATGTATATTTGTGAATGTTGAGATGTTATATTGGTTTCACTGGTAATGATAAATAATTGAAATGGGTATATATTTTTTTTTGTTAAGTTGCCTAATAATTATGCACAGTGATAGTCACCTGCACACACAGATATCCCCCTAACATAGCTAAAACTAAAAACAAACTAAAAACTACTTCCAAAAATATTCAGTTTTGATATTAATGAGTTTTTTGGGTTCATTGAGAACATGGTTGTTGTTCAATAATAAAATTAATCCTCAAAAATACAACTTGCCTAATAATTCTGCACTCCCTGTATATGACAATGGTCTCTGATTCAACTGTTAATTTTGTACTATTGTTCTTTATCAAGCAAAACTATTATGTTTGGCTTTTGGTCAACACATACCATCTTGAGGGGTGGAGCTTGCAATTTAAGGTCCACAGATGCCTCTATGGTGCTATTAAACAACTTCACCTAAATAATTATGGTGTTTATTCTTCTCTGACTTCCATGTGTGAAATTGTATGCATGCTCAATACAGCAGGGCTTTGTTGGTTATGGTGACAAACCAATAACCAAGGCTGTTTATTATGGGAAGTTATAATAAAGTCAGTGGGCTGGACTTATTTATTGTAAAAAGGATATGTTAAAGTCAATAGGCATTTAAGGGCAGATTGTAATTACTCAATTTAAATATGCAGAGAGAGATTTTCTTACATGGCATCCCAGTTTACTGTGGCAATGGTTTTTTAGTGCTAGTCACCCGCTCTAACAAACCATGGGTATAGATTGCACTGTGATAATCCTTGATAGGCCCTCTTAAGATACCTAGGGGCATATTTACTAAAAGTTCACACAGAGCAGTGCAGCAAGCAATGTTGCATGAACATGAAGAGAACAGAAGAGTGCACAATCTAAATGGCGCTCTTCAGATTTACCTGCTTTGGTGCACTTGAGGCTGCCTAGTGCCAACATGGGAGCCATTGCACCCTGATACAAGAGTGGCTGTGTTACAGGCAGGATTGATTTTTGTGTAGAAGAGTAAACCTTCCTGCACAAAAATAGTCTGAGACAATTTCCTTTTTCTATGTGTGATAAAGACTGCAGCAGGTATAGAAAGAGAAAGTAATCAGGAGAAATAAACATACCCTGTGGTAGGCGCACCAAAAGGAAATAGAAATGCTCATGCTGTACCCTAGGAATGCCTACACCAACAAAATGTTCCATAATGTAGGCCAAGCTGTTGCTTTGTGTATTTTTTTAAATTTTATTTACAAAGTCATACAAGATGGTGCATGGCTTTGTAAATCCTATTTAATGGCTTTGTTGCCTTGCAGCGACCTGCATCGTGCAAGTACAATGCAAGTCTTTAACAAATCTGGACCCAAGTATTTTCCTTTGCCAACAGTAATGTTTACATTTCTAATTTTCTGACTGTATGTGTGATGGTTGTCTTGTTGAAAAGTTTACACTCAATTCAGAAGGCCTGAGTTAGTTATGGTGACAAGTACAATGCAAGTCTTTAACAAATCTGGACACAAGAGTTTTCCTTTGCCAACAGTAATGTTTACATTTCTAATTTTTTCACTGTATGTGTGATGGTTGTATGTGGAAAAGTTTACACTCAATTCAGAAGGCCTGAGTTGGTTATGGTGACAAGCCAATGATAAAGGGCATAGGCCTGATTGCTTCATTGGTAAAAGTTATGCCGAAGCCATAGATATGATCTCTTTATTATAATAAAACATTATAACAGGCAGTAGGTGTGACTTATTTATTGTGAAAAGCATTTGTTAATACAAATGGGCTTTTATCAGTGGGCTGTTATCACGCTGTTACAAGCTGTGGACAAAACAAACAATAATTGAAATCTAAGATTACCATAGTATGGAAGGATTTTGGTGTTCGCCATCTCTTATGAATACCCTGGGTTGGAAGATTTTCAATGTGATAATCCTTGCATATAGTTTTGCCAACTGTAATTTTGCACATACTTGTAATTTTATAACTGTATGCATAATGGCTGCTAGCATATGCAAACTACAGTAGATCTATGCTGACCATGGGTAAAGGCTAGAGGCTTTATTGGAAAAAGTTATGGCAGATTTCATAGGTTTCATCTGAAAGTCCTCCACTCTCCCCCCCGCCCAAAATCCAGAAGAGATGCCAATACAAGCTTCTGACCCACGCCTACAAAGCCCTTCACGGTCAAGAATCCACCTACATGAACCACTGCCTGAATTTCCACTTACCTATCACGAGCCTCTGCTCCGTCCACCTTGCCCTCACACACACACCCCTAACACACTGGAGGATGTTCCTTCTCCCACCTCACCACCGAGTCCTGGAACACCCTTCCCCTCCACCTCGGCATGTCAGCCTCGCTGACCCACGTCAGGGACTCAAAACCTAGTTCTTTGAGTGATTCTTATCCCTCCCTCTCACCCTTATCCCCCCCTCCAGCACCTCGCCTGAAGATCCTCTAGGGTGATAAACCGCATTATACAGGTACCTCTTGATTGATATTACAAAAGGTTGTAAGAAAGCCTGAAGGCCTGACTTATTTTATTGTGAAAAGTATCTGTTAAAGACAAAAGTCTTTTAAAGGTTGATTGTTACTACACTCAAAGCATGTAGGCAAGTATTTTGTTAAATTGAATTTTGCAAATCACCATAGTAGATACATGTTTTGGAGTTAGTGAATTACTTGAACAGACCTTGGGGGATAAATTTGCAACGTAATAATCCTGATAGGAGCTCTTAGGAGGGATGTATATGGCTTTGACTATTGTAATTTTTAAATATTTTAATTATATCAATGTGCAGCTGATGGTTGCCTTATATGAGAGCTTTTGCTCAATACAGCCATTTGAGTTGGTTATGATAACAAAAAAAATAAAAAATAAACTGATAAAGGCTACATGATTGATTGGTCCATTGGAAAAAGTTATGGCATAGGTGTGATCTGTTATAAACATGCAATAGGCCTAATTTATTTATTATGAAACACATATAGCATGTAAGGGTGGATTGGTTTTATACTGTAAGCCTGCAGACATGCATTTTGTTGCATGAAGTCTCATGGGTTAACTTGGCAGATAAGGATTGTGGTGTTTAACTCTGGGGACACTTACATTGTAATAATTCTTGTCAGCCAGGATCTTCCAATAAAACCATTTAAAATATGAGAAGAGGAGAAGCAATCAGATCAGAATATTTCTGTCACTTATTTCAGAGTATACTACAGCCCCCTACAGAGTGCTGACAGGCTGCTTTCTTGCTTTTCATTTAATCTACAGTGCACCACAGCCCCTGGATCAGGCAACAGTAATGAAATGGTATTGCCAGTAGATTCACTGTTTTACCATTTCATATTGGCCAACACATTGGTACTAAACATGGCAGCCATGCTGGAACTTCAGAACAATGAAATACTCTACAGAATGCCAGTACAAATTGATCAATTGCTGCCATGTTTATTTTTTATTTCAATAATATGCGTGCCATGTTTAGGCAGCCAGTACATTTTCTTTTTTTGATGTTATTCTTTTCATTTATCTTGCACGTGCAACCACAATAAACTTACAAACTCAACAACTTCTGCACAATAAATTATATAAATATAACTAAGAGTGAGTGGGTGGATGGATGAATGAGACCACGCATGTTAAGATTAGTGACATGTATGATGACCTATTAAATGCCTAATCACATGACTGTGGAGGTACTTTAAAAAAGCAAGACCTATTTGCATTGACAATGCTGGTTTGGTTTGATCTGTATAGCTCTTACACCCTTCATGGTGATCGCACTGTGTTCTATATATGGCTTTGGGTCAGCCTCCTTCAGTCATTGGCTTCTTTTACCTTGGAATCTTCAGCCACTGGCTTGCATCATTGTAAATCACATCTTGGTACAGCCCACAGGCGTATGTTGGTGTAACCATTTTTAAGTTTCACTTGAGACAGTTCATGTGCTGTTGCTTGAGAGTATCTCTTGTCACTTACAAAAAAAAAGAAAAAGGGCTTGGAGTTCAACCATTTCTAACCACTGGGTGGTCTCATTGTCACTACTTTCTTACTTCCCTCTACCCCTACCCATCAGTGAACCCTAAAATAATTTTTCCTACTTTTTACCTCTGCCCACCCAGAACTCTAAAATCACCCTTACCTCTAACCACCCCATAATCCTAAAATCTTTACCTCCATTTACCACTCCCACCCCTGAAGCTTAAAATCACTCAACTCCCTTTACCCATCCCTGAACCCTAAAATCACCCTTACCTCCCTTTTCCTAAACTCGCTTATCTCAGTTCACCCACCCCTGAACCCTAAAAATCACCCTTACCTCCTACCGCCTCTGAACCCTAAAATAACCCTTACCTCCACCAGCCATGAACCTTAAAATCACAATTACATTCCTTTACGTCTACTCAACCCTAAAATATATATTTTTTTTAAACAACATAAAGGTATGTTATTTAAAACAAAAGGTTCATATTTTCAAGAAAGTGACACAGCTGCTTGACAGGGAGAGCGCAGGAATGCGCCAGATTTAAAAGAATATGGCACATTCCTGCATAAAAACAATCCCCATAGGCATTTTTCTCTTTTTATGTGTGTGGCAGAATGCATGACACATAGAGGAAAACAATACTGGGAGAAATAAAGATATTTCTCCTCATTGTGCCTCACCTGGGGAAGCATAGTATTTTGGTGCATTCCCAGGTCTACCACTTTTGGTAAATGTGGAAATGCGTCAAAGTCCATGGATGTTTGGTTGAAACACCTATGGAACGCCTCCCTGGGGGCAGAGTAACGCAATGCAGTGATATGCACTGCATTACTCTGGATTTATCAAGCCACCAGGGCCCCACAAGCTGGCTTTACATGGCTCATTCAATCTCATTTTGGGCTTGCAACACCTCTCATAAATTAGCCCTAAAATACTTACCTGCATGGTAAAGGCTGTTCTCCATCAGGTAGAACACACCCTTGCTGCTTTCCCCGTCTGCCTCCTCCATCTCCTCCCCCCACTTCCTATCCTGCCAGAAACATATGCACCCTAAAGTTGTGCCAGCTGGTTTTAAGATCCTACAAAGATGCTGACTGCGCTGCACTCCCCGCTCTGCATGGACTTTTTTGCCACCCTTTACATGCTGGGACAATAAGGTGAAATTCAGC
Organism: Pleurodeles waltl; assembly: GCF_031143425.1. Taxonomy (NCBI): domain Eukaryota; kingdom Metazoa; phylum Chordata; class Amphibia; order Caudata; family Salamandridae; genus Pleurodeles; species Pleurodeles waltl. Next base: position 406,942,874 of record NC_090440.1, read on the forward strand.
TCAGAGGTAAGATAATTAAACAAGTATTTTTTTTTTTGGGGGGGGGGGGGGGGTTCCGGCCGTGAATGCTTTTTTTATGTATTTGAGTTTGACGGCATAGCTATGCCATGATCTTTCTCGATTTTAACAACTTTAGACTGCTTTAAGTAGATTGCAGGACTTGCACCCATTTATGGATGTCCGTTATAATTTATTTTTGTTATTATCGCTTAATTTGTGTTTTGCCCAGCATCCTTAGCCTCTGGCATACATACTCTTCCCCCCCAATTAAAAAAGATTGATGTAGTTTAAATTCTTATCACATTAAGTTTTCTGACAATGTTATTATAATTCACTCCTGAATTTTCTTTTGTTGTGAATGCAGAGAATAATCCCATACAAAGAAAATGGATCACTGGCCGCATCACAGGGCTCTTTTTTTTTTTTTTAAATAAACTTCAGCCACACTACTTTACAACATGGCTAAAAGACATTTGACAAAAGCCAATAACCCTTGCATAGGCAAGACCGATTGGCTTTGCTAATGTTTGTTTCACTGGCTCTTTAGGTGACTCTTTCAGCCTCTAGTGGACTACATAAAGGACTATGGGCCAGATGTACAACCATTTTGTTTTGCGACTCACTCTTTGCAAATTTTTTTTTTTTGTGAATCACAAATTGCTTGTCAGAAAGTTTAGTGCAGGCTTGCGTCATTCTAGAGCACCAGTCGGGCGTCATATTTAAGGAATGGCGCTAAGCTTGGGCTAGCGTTAAAAAAAAAAATTTACAAAAACGCTAGCTGGGTGGGGGCGGTGGTACAGGATAAAGAGGTTGTGTGTCAGAAAATGACACTGTGCTGGTTAGCGGCAAAACAAATTCTGCTAACCAGCCTAGCGTCATTTCCTGACGCACAACCACCCAAAAATGACTCCTGTCTTAGTAAAGACAGGAGTCATGCCCACCACCCAAATGGCCAGCAAAGGAGATTAGTGTCCCCTGGGCATGGCCATAACACCCAGTGCCAGACAGGAGCCCCCCAGTGGCACTTTAAATAAAAAAAAATACTTACCTGGGGTGGGGCCCCCCCATCCTCTGCTGTGGGTGGGGGTGTTCCTGGGGCTTGAGGTGGACACCTTTAGGCCTATTCCATGGCGTTTGGCCATGGAAATGGGTCCACCGGTACCTTAATGCCTGGTCTGACCCAGGCGTTAAATAATGACTCTAAGCAGGCTTGGTGTCCCACCTGTGCATAATTTTTGCACAGGGGATAAATATGGCGCTAAGGGCGTAGTGGAATTTTTTGGATGGGAACGCCTACCTTGCATCTCATTGACACAAGGTGGGTTCATGCATCCCAAAAAAATGACGCAAACTCCAACATTTTGACGCTAGATGGTTCTAGCGTCAAAATATAAATATGGAGTTAAGTTTGCGACGTTTTAGCGTAAAAAAGAAAATGACGCTAAAACGGCACAAAGTATAAATATACCCCAAAATCTGCAACACTGTCAAGTACATTGTTTGCAATTCGCAAATGGGTTGCAAGGGACCTGCCAAATTGTGACCCATTAATGAATGGCCACACTCACTAGGATGGTGGCCTGCTGGGGTCAGCAGACCAGACCACCATGTCTGTGGCTGCTTTTTAAATAGAGCAGTTTTTTTTTTTTATGCAGCCTGTTTTCCTTAAAGGAAAACAGGATGCATTTCAGAAATAAAAATGAAACGTTTGTTTAAGTTTTCCAGAGCAGGCAGTGGTCCATAGGATCACTGCCTGCTCTGAAAAATGTTTGGTGCCCCCCATTAACAAAGGTGAAGGGGTCCCTTGGGTACCTCTTTCTGTTTGCAAATGGGTTACCACTAATTTCACGGTTCAAAACAATCATACATGGCCCTGTGAGTCACAATTAGGAAGGGACGCCCCTTCCTAATTGCAAGTCACAATCACTATTCTGCAAGTCAGTAACTGGATAACGATCCCACAAGGCCATTTTGCGGTCTCAAACAGTGATTTTTGCATTTTGCGACCACAAAATAGTTTTGGACGTCTGGAAGCTGTAAAGACACCACACTTATTCCCTTACAAGCAAAAGGTTAACTACAATGAAGATCACATAAAATACTGAAGTCAATTTTCAATCTAAATTACATCACACAGATGAAAAAAATAAATATGACTATACAGCTCAATAATAGAAAAGATGCAATAAAAACTGATAATCATAATAAATAACTATATAAAAACACTACATTTTCATACCCAAAAAGTAACTTAGCCCAACCAAAAAGCCCTTCAGTTTCTCAGGAAGAACTGTAACCCTTCCAGATTGTATAGTAGTAGACTTAGGAACCAGCCCAAGGATTTAGCAGAACTCACTTCTGATGTCTTGCCGCTCAAATTCTCATCAGACCCTCTTGGTTACACATACTCACTTGGAACTCCATCAACAGTAACTGCCATTACAAGTGGCAGGGATCAGAGCAGGACTCCCATTACCAGTAGTAGAAATCAGAGCTGTAATTTCCTCACCCCACAAGCAGTTCCTTGGACTGGCACAATTCCTTCTCAACTGATTCCAAGCATTATACTATTACAATTAGACAGTCTGCCAAATGCCACACCCCACCAACACCCATTTTGGCTGAATTTGGAAACAGTTCTATTACCTGCAAGGTTTTAGAGTACTTACTACACTTCAGCCTCTATCAGACACAGAACAGTTTATCTTTTAATTCCCAAAACATCTTACATTCTCTTGGTAGCTTACTTTTGCAAGGCCAGCGAACAGTAACAAATTTCTTCACCCTACTCAACACATGATCATTTGCCTATCCTGTATCCCAATGTTCCTTGATGATAGCTTCATAATCTTCATTCATGCAAGACTGTATTCATCCAAATCGTTTGAACTAACCTCCTGTAAGGACAGGCTGGACCTACACAGGAGGTTCACAACTCTATTCCTGATTCCCGACAAATACTCAACATCAAAAGTGTAGTCAAGAAGTTTCAAAGACATTCTAGCAATGCAAGGAGTGGCCTTAAGGGTCCCTTCTGGAGTCAAAACGTTAATCAACAGTCTATGATCAGTACACAATGAGAATTTTGATCCCCTCCGATACTGCCTAAACACCTATGGCCAAGATACTCAACATTTCCCTCTCGAAACACTTAATATTTTTCTTCAGTAGGTGATAAGGGGTGAGAGGCAAAATATACGGTACACTCCAACCCTTTTCTGAAATTTGTGACAAGACCCCACCTAACTCTTTACCACTCACATTCGTATTTAAAATAAGGCTGCGAGGTGACACTCAAATCCTTGTAAAGGGACACCAGTACAAATCTCTAATACTTTCAAAATCCTTTTGTAGTTCCACATCCTACACAAATTCCTGTCTTTTCTTCAAAAGTTGCCTTAATCTGTGTTATCTCAGTGACGTTCTTTACAAATTTAGGGGCGTATTTATAATCCCCTAGCACCACCTTGCGCCACATTAACATAATTATTTTTGACGTAATTGTAGCCCAACGAGGCCGAAATCTCTGCGCCGTATTTACAGAGTGGCGCAATGCATGCATTGCGCCACTCTGTAACTCTTTGCGCTACATTATGCCTGTGCCAGGCATAATGTATGCAAAGGGTGCGTTCCCCTGTTAGGGGGGCCGAATAAATGGTGCTAGAAAATCTGAGATTTCCTTGTGCCATTTTTTACAGCATTTTTAATGCCTGCTCAGAGCAGGCGTTATAAGGGGGCTTCTATTCTTCAGAATGGGCCCCTATGTACTCTGCAGGAGTAGCGCCAACAGTTTGGTGCTACTCCTGCAGAGTACATTAAAAGCGTCAAAAATAATGATGTTATTGCCCCCTACCCTGCGCCACGGTGTACAGTATTTTAAATACGGCACACACATGGTGGCGGTGGGGTGGCGCTCCACTCAGTGCAGCACCACTTTCCATAAATCTGCCCTTTAGATTAAAATTCTGTCAGAGCAATAAAAGATCTCACCTCCTTGTAGGTGGATGTAGGGGCATCCCTAATTGACTTAATAATAAACCTGTTGTGAGAAATACCAGCTTCATTCACTTCATGTCCTTAGTATGTCAACTCTGCATCAGTCTTTGAAAAACAGTTACTGCTGAGGCCAGACCAAACAGGATATGCAGAAACCTGTAACAACGAAAAGGAGTGATTAAATGCAGTCACGTTTACCAGAAGGATGGAGTGGTATCTGATGATAAGGTTGATCAAGGAAAACCATCTCTTTGATTTTTTGGCAATGTAACAGCTACCACTGTTTTTATTTAACTCCATCAGGCCTATGCACAATCTTATTTTTCCATTGGAATTCTAGCTACCACAAGAGGTGCCAACTGTTCCACGCACTCCACAGATTCAATAATTCTATTATGTTCCAACTCACTAGCAACCTGCTTTCTCACACTGTAACTGGCTTGTCATTTCTCTTGTGCACAATTTTGTATGAAAATCCCTTGTTTCCCCCACTGTATCCAAAAATATGTTCGGGAACTCATTCTGCAGCCTTCCTTAAATTCCAGAGTCTGAATCGTTCAACAGTAAAACCTGTTTTTTTACTCTTGGGGTTTAGGGCTCTTCAGTCTATCTACCCTAGGACAGAAGGCCCCTTTTCCACCACATACAACTTCCCCACATCTCTTCTCCGTTTTAATTCAAAGTACAAGGTCCTAACCAGAACCATGGGAATCTTTTTACCTGTGAAGGCAACAGGATGAACATCAGTAAGAAGCACATTATCCCCTAAAACACGAGCAAATGTGTCTGACCATACCTTCTTGTCTACAGTATTATAAGGAGATCCTGAGTCTGCGGCAATAATTATATCAGTGCATCCAGTCTTCATCTTACATGTTGGTTTGTCTTTATATTTCAGTTCTAAGTGCAGTATTGGACTTTCAATACTCAAAACCCTCTCAGTACTCTCTGTAACATCCCCATCTGACTGCTCAGACTCGGACTCCCTAGATAAATACTTTAGTTTGTTGAGCAACCTTTTTTCTTCATGCTTTAGCAAAGTGACCTTTAACCCTACAGCAAGAGTACTTCTCTAACAGTTGGGCAACTTTTATCTCATGCCAAACTACTAAATTGTTTATCCCTCCGTAATTTGATATTCTAGGAGCATACAATTGTGAAGTACGTTTTTTTAAACATATTTCCACCCTTAGATATGGAAGATGGAGAACACCCAGAAGCTTTAAAAAACATTCAAGAGTCTGCTCAAGGAAGTATTGTTGACAACTAGTTTGGTGCATCTGTTGGATAGTTCAGCCTTCTTCACAATTGCAGTCCCTTCTTTGAGTGAGGAATTTCCGCTCTCCCACTAACCTCACCTCTCTTGAGTGTTAGGATTGTTTGTATGCATAATAATCTGGTCTCTTATAAGTTCATCATGTAGGACAACAAATTCAAAAGAAACAGGCAATTTTTAGGAAAAGTCACATTTTCCTCTACAGTCTCGGAGTTATCCTGCTTGTGCTAAAAGAAATCCCACCTGCCAATAGCTGCACACACCATAGGCTGGTGGTAAAGGTCTAAGACTTCCAATGCACATCTAAAAACATCCACATCGCCCTCAGCCCTAGCCTTCTTTTTCATCTAACCATAGATGTGCAACACTTTCAGATCCAGAATGTGGCAAAATCATCTTTTTCCACTACAGAATGAAGTCCTCAGACCCTCTTCCCCCTATAGTGGATGTATAATTAAGTATATATGTTTCCATTCTGGCCGCTTCATTTGTGGTTCGCCAGGAAAAGGAAGGAAAGGCAAAGGAGATGTGAGACTAAAGGGCCAGATGTAGTAAGCTGTTTGCATGATGCAAACTGCGAAAATCGCAGTTTGCGCCATGCAAACAGCCTTCTGCGATGAACATTCACAATTTGCGAGTCGGTACCTACTCGCAAATTGTGAATGCGACTCGCAAATAGGAAGGGGTTTTCCTTTCCTATTTGCGACTCGCATTGCAATTCGCAGTTACCACCAGTGTCACACTGGTGGTAACTCCTTCGCAAAAGGGAAGGGGTCCCCCATGGGACCGCTTCCCCTTTGTGAATGTTGCCCACAAGGTTTTTTCAGAGCAGGCAGTGGTCCAATGGACCACTGCCTACTCTGAAAAAACGAAACCAAATGGTTCCGTTATTTTTTTTATTTTGCAACTCGTTTTCCTTTAAGGAAAACAGGCTGCAAAATAAAAAAAATAAAAAAACTGCTTTATTTAAAAAGCCGTCACAGACATGGAGGTCTGCTGTCTCCAGCAGGCCACCATCCCTGTGAGTGCAGGGACTCGCTATGGGGTCGCAAAATGTGACCCACCTCATTAATATTAATGAGGTGGGTCTTTGCGACCCCATAGCGAGTCGCAGGCGGTGTCTGAGACACCGTTCTGCATCCGCATTTGCGATTCAGAAATTGCGAGTCGCACAGACTCGCAATTTCCGAATCGCAAATGCGGAAGTTGCTGCATCTGGCCCTAAATGTTTGGACACATATCATTGTACTTAAAACAACTTTTACGCAAGATACCTAGTAAATAAGTTTTGAGTACACATAGAAGAAGATGTGATGATATATATATTTTTTTTTGTAAACAGTAGGAGGTCCTACAAAGGTGTGGGCATCACGAGTCTTTGGTCTGGAATAACACTCCAAACTGAACTGTAATATGTGAAGTTCAACAATGTACTTCACCTAAAAAGTTGATGTGCGCCACAATAACTAGTGAGCATCTTAACAAGAATAATTGAGTGGGGGTGCGCATCAATGAAACTGCCAGCCATTATCTCTGTTACACAAGCTATAGCAATCCGCTTTGTAGAGGTGTATCACAGAAAGAGTCCTTAATGCAGGGGCATGCTATCACACCCCACGGCCCAATCCAAGATGGTCACAACGTGGGGACACATATCATGACCTCGCAATGGGAGTCACTGATGTACATTTGCTGATTGAGACCCAAGCTCACTGCTGCAGGAGTTCTGGCGCTCTGCAGACCAGCGGGAGTGTCAGGGCTCAGGAACGCCAGAGCTCGCGGTCACAGTTCTCACGATCCGGCTAAGCAGAACACGTGACCACGGCCAAAGCGACAAACAAACTCTCAACTAGTGAAAGCGAGTGAGCTTTCCTCCGACAATCCTAATAGCCAGTGGTTCGGCCAACTTCGTGCTTGCCCTCACACTGGAACCACCGACATCACAGACTGGCCGGGAAGGACTCCGACTGCAATACAGGCAGACCAGTTCCTTTTCGCCAACTTGAGAAAACTGGACACGTAGGTAGTGGTGAGTAGTTTACTTGAGGGCAGGCACACGTCCACCTTTAACTCCTGTTCCTCCTAACTGCCAATTTCCCCCACAGTCTAGAACCCACAATCCCTATGGCAACTAGCATTCCAGACACCACAGAAGCAGACTCAAAGCTATGGATAGTAAGAACAGACAATAACATCTACAAAATGGATTCTATAGACAAGAATACATTTTTTCCTGGATCATCTATTTTTCAGTTGATTTGTTTATGCTCGCTCCCAGAACAGAATCAAGCAGCGGGAAAGCCAACAGCACATAGTACGCACACAGCAAACCTATTGGATTTGTCAATGCTTGTATTTTTTTGTTGGGGTGTGGAGGGGGAAGGAAGAGTCTTGCAGGGTTATTGTTTTGTTAATAACGAAGAATGTGTTAATTCTTCCTGTAGTGGAAAAGGATGAGTAGTTTAATGCCTGACGGTGGGCAATATTGATACCTTTTCGGATGATTTAGAATAGGTGGCTCAGGCAGTATCGCAATGTTCATATAGCGCAGAAAGCTCACAGCTGGCATCCGAGCAAAGTGAAACATTTCAGTTGCTCCCATCACTCACTGCATTTTGCACGTATTGTAATGCTGTGGATGCCGCCTCGGGTGCTTGTTGGAGCAGAGATTTGTGACAGTTTACAGAACTCAGCAAAGGGGTTTTGGAAGCAAATTAGTGCAGATTTTGGACGTGTGCCTGTCACGAAGGGAAGTCATAGTAGTTGTTAAAGCTACAAAAAGTAATGCCAGTGTCGGCACTAGAGTTTTTTTTTTAATGAATTTTCCCATCAATTATACTCTATGAAAATGCCTCTTTTTTGGACCAACGCTGCTGGTTTATTGACTGCAGTGCACTGGCTTTTGCTGTCCAGCTCCCAATGAATGTGCTCTGACCCCCTCAAACTATGTGTACAATTGGCAGATTTCCGACTGGCAAACTTAACTTACATTTCATGATACAAGGGCTGTCCCAGGGCTGTTAAGGTAAATGCCACTAGTGGATTGTAGCACTTAATTGTGCCACCACTGCAGTGTCAAGGTGAAAATGTGACACTAGGTGTACTACTGCAGCCTACTCGGGCAGCTCCCAAACTGCCAACTTGACATGGCAAAATAAACCCTTTGATCAAGTAAAAACCTTCCTTTTTTTATATAAATAAGACAACCCTAAGGAAGGCCTTGGTAGCCTACAAGGAAGAGTGCTAGATAATTTTGTGTTCAAAATGCCCTAGCAGTGAAAACTCTAAATTTTTGTTTTCACTGTAGTGAGGCTAGCGGCCTCATTGCCAGACCCGGAGTCACACTAGCCACAACACTAACTGCTAATTTCCATTTGTGACCACCAGAGATATTACTCCATTGGAGACATCGGATCCAAGTTACCGTTTAATACAAGGGTTTTCAAACTGGGAGGCAGTCCCCCTAGGTGGGCCTATCATGCTGCTAACAGGACTTTTTTTAAGCTGAAAAAATGAGCAGCAGTAAACCATGCTATAATGGGCCATTACTAACATGTTATGTTATTTATATCCAGGCTCTGAATTAAAAGGGAAGCGACTCCACATACGCTTCAAAACCCCCCACTTCTCCAATAGTATGTTTGGCATCATGTATTTGACAAACAGTAACAGAGCTTAACTGCAATGTTTATATAAGTCTCGAGATATTTTAACATTGCCCTTTTAACAGAATAATCGTGAAATTTTTTGGAGGAGGGGCAGCATTAAAGCTCTTGAAGACCACTGGTTTAATAGGAAGGCCACTTTAGAAAGTAAACACTTTGTTGCCTAAACCACTGGTAGCCTTTGCTTATCATCTACAGCAGTTGTTACCTGAAACAACAGGCTTCCTTTGGTAGCAAGTGTAACGTGCTCCCAGGAATAGGGAATTGCTGGTGGGAGGAGGTGTGACCTCTGTAGAAAAGTACCCTCTTTTTGGGATGGTTACTCCACTTTTTGCCTGCTATCAGTATGCTTTGACTGTTTTCACTGGGATCCTGCTAACCAGGACCCCAGTGATTGTGCTCTCTCTCCCTAAATTTGATTGCTTAGGACTTTGCACACCCCACAATTGGCATACTGTTAACCCACCCTCCCCCCCCACATAAGTCCCTAGTATACAGAACTTAGCCCAGAGGTCAGGGTGCAGGTCTCGGTGTGTGAGGGCACCCCTGCAAGAGCAGAGGTGCCCCTATAAACTCCAGCCCCATTATACTGGACTTTGTAAATGTGGGGAAGCCATTTTCCCCGTGTTCTGGACACAGGTCACTCACTACCTGTGTTCAGCTACATAATGGTAACTCCGAACCTGGGCATGTTTGGTATTAAACATGCCGGAATCATACCCCAATACTGTTGTCAGTATTGGTTGTAGGATTGCATGCACTCTGGGGGATCCTTAGAGGACCCCCAGTATTGCTCCTACCAGTCTTCTGGGGTTTTCCGGGCAGTCCGCGCGGCTGCCATTCCTCAGGCAGGTTTCAGTCCTCCTGTTGATTGAATAGCTCATTCAGAGGAGGGCAGAACAAAGGATTTCCTGTGGGAGAGGCAGGTAACACCCTCTCCCTTGGTAATAGGTGTAAGAAGGCTTAGGAGGGGTAGCCTTCCCAAGCCACCGGTATGCTTTGAAGGGCACATTTGATGCCCTCTTTGCATAAACCGGTTTGCACCAGTCCAGGGACCCCCGGTCCCTGCTCTGGTGCAAAACTGGACAATGGAAAAGGGAGTGACCACTCCCCTGTCCATCACTGCCCCAGTGGAGGTGCCCAGAGCTCTTCCAGGTGACCACTTCATTCTGCCATCTTGAATACAAGGTGGACAGAGGACCCTGGCAGCATCTGAGTGGCCAAGTCAGGCAGGTGACGTCACAGCCTCCTCCCGATAGGTGGTCACCTTGCAGGTGACCAAGCCCCCTTCCTGGGCTATTTAGGGTCTCCCTCTTGGGTGGGTCCTCAGATTCGACGTGTAAGATTCCAGCAGGATTCCTCTGCATAGTGCACTTCATCTTCTGGTCACTGGACCCGCAAATTGACTCTCCAGGAACCAACAATCTGCAACTTCAGCGATGATTCTGCTTTGCAGCATTGTTTCTCTGGCTCCTTCCAGCAACTTCAATATTTGCCCGGCTGTGCATCTCTGAGGTTGACAAGACTCCAGCCTGGACCAAGAAATAGAAAGGAATCTCCCTTGGAGTGATGGAGTCACTCCCCTGCATCTGCAGGCACCAATTGCAATGACGACAGGCTGCGTGGATCTTCTCTTCCGGAGCTGCGTGGATACTGCATCACAGGTGGCTTGGAGTGGTCCCCTTGGTCCTCTCTGTCAGCTGTCCAACTTGGGAGATGGTAAGCCCTTGCTTCTCCTTGCAGGACACTACCCCAGGGCACAGCGTCTCTTGCAGCTACTAAGGCGTGTTTGCTCCTGCTCCAAGGGATCTTTAGGCTTTGTGTAGCCCCACCCCCCCCAGGACTTCTCCCTGCCAAGCACAGTCTCCTCTCTGCTTCTCCAGCAACGTGGGACTCTTCTTCGGGTGTGCCGAGTGGGCCTCACTGCGACTACTGTGCCTGCTGTCAGTGAGTTGCCTGTGGGGGCTGCCTCCTCTTCTTGAGACTCTTCCGACTGCTGAGGGTCACCCCGGACTCGCCTCCTTCGATCGAGTCCCCTGGGCCTTGCTGGTTCTCAGTCTCAAAAACACACAAATACATACTTGCAATTCGTCTTCTTCCTCTCTTACATTTGCAAAAGGCTTGTTGGTGGTTCTTCAGCACCACTGACCCACTGCCGACGTGGGACACCATCTGCATCACTTCAGGGGCTCCTCTTCAGCTCCTGTGCTGCACAGCTGGTCTCCTTCGTCCACCGTCGACCTGGTCCTTCATCCACAGAAGGGTGGGTAGTGGCTTCTGCCACCACCAGACACTCCACCATGAACTGGACTTGGTCCCCTTCCTTTGCATGTCCTCCTATGCCAGAATCCACCTTTAGGTTCTTCAAGTCGTGACTGGGTCTTGCACAATCCTTTTCCATAGTCCTCCTGTTAGTTTTGAGGAAAACCAGGTACTTACCTCTGCTCTTCTGGTCGTGGGGTTCACTCTGGTACTCACCTCTTGGGGTTCCTAGTTCCTCCAGCTCCCCTCTAATGATTCCATATCCTTGGGTGGGGGACTGTTTCTCGCATTCCACTTTTTTAGTATATGGTTTGGCCCTCCCCCAGGGCAGGGTTCTGCAAAGTCGGTCCTGGAGGGCCTTGTCCATGCCAGATTTTTAGCATATCCACATTTAGAAAAATGTAGATTTCTGAAACATCTTTTTTCTAAATGTGGATATGCGTAAAATCTGGCATGGACCCGGCTCTCCAGGACAGACTTTGCAGAACCCTGCCCTAGGGCATACACTATTATCTATCTATTGCTTTTGCCAGTGCCTATTGCGTTTAATGCTCTTTACTGATTGCTAATGTGTATATAATAGTGTGTTTACTCACCTTTTATTTTTGAAACACTGTGTGGTTCTTTCATGTGTGATAGTGCTGTGTGGCTATAGTGGTATTGCATAAACTTTCCATGTCTCCTAGATAAGTCTTGGCTACTCATCTATAGTTACCTCTTGAGAGCCTTGGCTTCCTAGACACTGCATACACTTCACTAATAGGGGATACCTGGACTTGGTACAAGGTGATAATACTATAGGAGCTCACCACACAGGCCAGCTTCCTACAACCTCCTTCAATAAGATGGCTACTGAAAGTTGGCCACAGATGGCCCAGCTTCAAAGAGGATACTGCTTGTGAGAGGATTGTGATCTTGCCCACTCCTTTGTGTAGGCAGACAGGCTGGCGGGGGGAACCAAGTGCAGAACTGGTTTCTCATGAGGAGTGGCTCATTATGCTGGGTATACCCTAGGGGTGTGCCCAGAGTTCCACACAGGGGGAAGATTTGATCAGTGTTGGATTCATGCACAAAAGAGTACTCTAGGATGATGTTTGGCCATTGGCTAGTGAGTTTTCCCCCTCCTCCAAACACGAAGTTGGCATAAAAGAGGCACTCTGGCACTCAGTCCTCGGATCACTATTGGGCTGGGAAGAAGACAGAAGAAGGACTGCACTGCTGCTCCCTGGACCCAGCAAAGAGAGGCTGCACCAAACACTGGACAATCCCCTGTTGGACCCGAGGAGCCAGCAAAAAGGAATGTGCCTTATGTAAAAGAACTCCACTTGGGCCAGGATAGTAGAAGTGACTCCAAGAGCTAGCAGCTAGCCCCCCTGTTTAGCACCAGGGATACAAAAGCTAAAGAAACTTCCATCCTTTGAAGCCCAGCTGCCAAGGAATGCCAGCCTGCACTGGATGCCGAAGTTGGAAAACAAGTCTGGACTGTCCTTAAAGCCATTGGACCCATGACTGGAGTCACAGTGGGCTCTAGACAAGAAAGATTTGCTTACCTGCCAGGAACCGCTAAGACTACTGTAACCGTGAGAACAGCTGTGATAGACCTGCACTGGACTCTGCTTGTGCATCATTGGAGATAGAGTCCTGAGTCTGGAGACAACACCTGACGGTTATGGATCGCAGCGAGGCCACATGAAGACTCACCACTCTTCAGCCTTCTTAATCCACAGCAACAGCATTAGGACCACTTTTTTGCTGGAACGATAAGAGAGCAGAAAAGACCCTGAAACTATTGGACCCCACACGTAACTGTTCCCCAGGACCCGATTGGTACCCGTGACTGGTTCCCAACCCGTTGTAGCCCACCCAAGAGTTTTAATAACTTCTAGCTCGTTGGATCAAGACTGCTAAACTACTTGTCATGATTTAATACATTTTGAAGCGTGAACTGCAGTGATTTAACTTTGCAAAATCATTTCCCGTTTTCCTCAATAGATTTGTGTTGTTTTGCTGTCTAAATAAAGATGAAAATATACTCTATTTTTATAATCTGAAGTTGAATTTTTATTGAGTCATGTTTCTTACTTATTGGCTGTTTTGGCACTTCTAAATGCTTACACATGCTCCTTTAACTAAGTCTGACTGCCCTGTGCCACAGCTACCCAGGAGACTTAAAGGTTTTGTTAAAGACCTCAGCTGGACCTGCCTGACAAGACATTGTGGCATTATTATATGGTGAGGTCTCAACCACACCACACCACACCATAATTCACTTTCTTGCATATATGATTTAGGAAGGTGGGCTTTTTAGTTATCTTGCGTCTATGTTGCAGGCAACTGGTGTCACATAGTGAGTGTGACAGCAGCTGAGGAAATTACTTTTATATTTTTTGAACAGCAATGCAGATCTTAATGTAAGTTGAGGCGAGACTTGGCAAGCCTATTTCACAGTAAACAATAAATTTGCTCTTGCTGTAAGAAGAATGTGCCAGGAATACTCAGAAAGGTTCTGTGGCGTCATTACTCACTTGTATTGACCTTGTATTATGCCAAACGTGGCGTCAGTTTATTACAAGCACGTTTTGACATCACAACATAATACATGTATAGACAACTGTATAAAAACTACTCCTCTAAGTTCATGTGTAATATATATATATATATATATATATATATATATATATATATACAAAAAAGTTTGAACCACCCCTAGTGACTAATGGTGGACATTGTTCACTGCTTGAGATGTCACAGGGACCTAAAAGGTCTGCAGAAATGTATTCTGCAACAAAAGTAGAAATCAATGCACAGTAGAGATTACCAGAGTTCGGAATGTTTCAAAATTGGCAATGATTTGTGAAACTATCATTTAGCTTAAAAAAAAAAAAAAAAAAAGCTGGGCATATTTTCAAAATGGTTTTGCAAATATTTCATATTGGGACAGTGAAATGGAGTCGTCATATTCTTTAAAATGTTTAGAAAGAATTATTGGCTCCAGTCTCAAAAACACAAATACATTCTGTGACATATGACATTTAATTCGAAGGAAAGGGTTTAGTTTCTCTTCTTCAGGAGAAGTCGTTTTTCACTTTAAAACCACTGTTAAGCATGTGATGGACCATAATTCAGAGTGTTAGCAGTAATGTAATATTTGCATCCTCCTTGGAATACTTTATGGCTACTCCGGAAGGGAGGCAAGCTATATTGCCTAGGTCAGACTGAGACCCTCCACTACCCTTTAATTCATACAGTTTGTTTTGCACATACTAACAAAACAAACTGCACAGAATCCAAAACAAGGTTGTAATTCGAGATAATTTACTCGTTCCTCACACTTCCATGTTACAAGTTTGCATCAGTTGAGTGACTTCTGTGGCATAAATGAACACGTTTATTTGAAAACTTTAGTACTGTACAAAAATATTCCAATAGTAACCCCATAATGGAATTCTTGTGAGACAGGAATGGTAGAGGAGCTATTTTCACCTAAATCCAGCTCAAATTCGATGGGGATCATTTGAAATGCAAATAAAGAGAGAACACGGTTATCTTTCTTTTTTTAAGAAAAAAAACAAAGCTACAGACATTTTATAAATATGAATTAGTTAGGCCAGCTTCCGCAATAGTTTCAGCAACATGAAACTGCACATCCATTCTGCTTTCCACAAGTACAACAAATGAGGATGTTATTTTGAACGTCATTAAGGACATTCTTTCACTGAAGATAAAACACAAGTCTGTCTCAACATACTCTTCAGGAATGCAACGACGGTCAATACAAGGAAAAAATATAAAAGAGAACACAAACTTCTAATGCGATCTGCACCATTCTGTGATGGATAGGAATATTCTTGCTTTAGTATTTTAAAAAAAGTGGAGGTCCGATAACTGCAATTAATCTGGCTTCCAATAATCCTGAACGAATAAGAGAAAGATTATAGTCTGATCTTCTGCATCTCAGAAAGATGTCCCGTAAGTGGTGTATTTACATCTGCAATTGTCCTCACACTTTCCGAGAAGGCAGCTTTGACACATTAGTTGGTCTTTCTCTTTTTGACTGATGGTCTGTCAAACACATCTCGAACTCCAGCTGCCTTGTGCTTAAAGAACTTTGTGTTCTGGGCACTCTCCTGTCCCCAAGCAGAGTCAAAGGATGTTGTGTCCTGATCAACCAGATGAGTATATTTTGTCCGGCCAGAGCGTCCAAAATTCTTAACCTAAAAAGTAAAGGGAAAAAAAGATCAGGAAAACGAACTCTCTAGAAAGGTCCAAGTATAGTCAACTTTGCCCCAAAAAGTTAAAATCTCACACAATGCACATCTTTTAATCCTGGTAACATGCACACTTATTTTTCAGACTCTGTCCAAAACACTCAAATGCTCCATTTTGGTTGAATAAAGCTTTATAACCTGCTGTAGTGAGCGATACCGGCCAATAAAGACCTGCTCTAGCCTTAAAGGCCCGAGCTGAAGGCAAGGCTTCTAAGAAGGGAGCAGGTATTTAATGGGCATTATATCCCCCTTACAAAAGACTTTAAAGCTATAACAACGTTTCGTCCCATAATGGCAGAATATTCCAATTAGAAAAAACAAGGCGATTCAGAGCCTAAAGGGGGTTGAAATTCTCCTCAGCTCTGAAGCCTTTGTTAACAGCTCTTGCTGTGAATGTTCTACAGTTATCAGCCGTGTGCAGGGCCACGACTGTTAGCTGTTGAACATTCACAAAAATAGCAGCGATAGGGGGCCAGCCCCTGTTCTCTCCAGCTTTGCTGAACAGCTTTTTGTAGTTCAGCCAAGCCTGAGAGGCCCATGAGCTGAGCAGCATTCACCCCTCCCTTCTTCTGAAGTCTTAGCAACACTGAGTTGCAGGTGGAGGGAAGGGTGAATGCAGGCTGCATGTGTCCTACTCCACTGCCTCTCCTCTGCCTAATTAATAGATTTTGAAGAAGCAGAGGCTGTGTATTAGGACACTGACATAAACAGCAGCGGGCCTATACCAACTCATAGGTGCTGCTGCTCTATTGTCTTCAATGGAGCTCTCAACATTCCAATGTTCTAATAAAGACAATATGAAGAGCAACAGGGAGAAGATGGGCCCAGACATGAAATGGAGTGCAGACTGTATCTCAATATGTTAAATGCGTATTATAGTTTTTCATTGGTTTTTCGATTCAACTAAAAAAAGCTGCTGCCATTTTAATAACCTGGACCACAAAAAAGACCCACTTACATAACTTGCCTGTACGGCGTGCATTAACAGAAAATTATATTGGGCTCACACAATTGTGCAGAAAAGTGAATTATGTCTGTAAGGAGGAAGAGAGACAAAATGCATTTCCCAGCATGTATAAATACTTTAAAAAATTGGCCCTTCTAAAAAAAAAAAAAAAAAGGCACTTATATTGTAAGTAGAAATAAACATTGGTTCTTTTCCGATATCACCTTAAGTACACTACTTGAAACCCTCATATATCACACTAACAGTGACATGGGGTTTTCAAGCATACTTTAAGACAGATGCATTATTGTTGTTGGTGATTATAGGGGCCACATTAGTGGTTCCACCAACATCAAGACTAGAATCAAACATTTATTGAATTAATTTTCCATACAATAGAACTGATAAGGTAACAATACATGCAAAAGTATACCATATTATCCCTTTAATGTAAAACTCACATATGTGAATATGAAAAAAAGACATTAGAAAGCCAAATGTACCTGCATGACTTTAGGTAGGATGGTCTTGTTAAAATGATCCTCCAATGTAGGAGCACTGAAATCACGCTTATAAACATCCTCGTCTTCATCCTAAGACGAAACAGATCACAATTAGTAATTACCTTCATACGGTATACCACAAATAAAAATATGTAAAACCCAAACTGCATTCATTTGTCCAACATACAGTCATCTAGTCACTCAGAGATCGCAAACATTAATTTCAACTGAAGGTGGAAGGCATTTTCAACCAGTCAACATAGCCTTGATTTGTTTTTTAAAACCCCTCAAAGAACAGACACTATAATAAATTCACTTAGCATTGGTGTACTACCACAACAATCCAATCAGAGACTGACCCAAGCGAATAAAAGTACTCTTATTTGATTACCTCATCCAAGCATCAGAGTTAATCTCCTGGTGTTAGTGATGATTATGTAACAAACCGTATCTAGACTGCTTAGAGACTGGATTGTAAAGGTAACTCGGGGTTGGGACTTCCCCTGGAGGGAACCGAGAAATTAACCAAAATGTAGCGAAATTGTGTATGTTTTCTTTTTTTTTATATGGGGAGGAAAGTGTTGTTTATGGGTTTTTCCGCATGAACAAAAGATTTGCTTTGCCGAGATTACCTTCTTCACAGCTTTGAGGGACAGGTAAAGTTGTGAAGAAAAAAAACAACACAACATTTTAAAAAAATCCGCCTTTGCCTTTTACGAAAGTGGTACTCTTTATTCCTTTTTTTGGTTCTACCTACTTGTAGTTTGCGGTAGAAACATGTGTGAAACCCATGTGTAAACTTGGAAAGCTACATATTTCTGAAAAGTAGATAAAAGTTGGCATTCAGCAAGGCCACTCATTTGTGTAGATCACCAACAGTTTGTCCAAAGAAACTACTTGTTGAAATAAAAAATAAAATAATGAAAATATAGAAGAAAAAAAACCTACAAATTACAATGTTTATTTTTTTTTGTTCCAATTGCTAATTTACAAAACTAATACACTGTTTCCTCCGTCACACCTTTCAGGTTACAGTGTTTGTTGGTTCACCAAAGAAATTTGAAAATCAGGAGCCTGCAAACGAGCAGCAACTTAAAATGATTTTTCATTGTGGATGGACTATCCATCAATTCATATGGTAAAATCTAATGACTGAAAAATAAGGACTCAAGAAATCTAAGCATTTTTTAAATGTTCCCAAGATATTGACTTTAGGAAAGGGGGTAATTTGTGCAACTCTGAATTTTGAGTTACCCCTACTATCATGATTGAGAGGGCATTTTGAAAAATGTGCTCTGCATCGCACACTAGCATGCATTTAGAAGCCAAACATGGAGAGATAATCAATTAATAAGGAATGGTTTCTTACCTGTAACTCCAGTTCTCTCGTAGGGGTATTTCCATGATAGTCATAAGCATTGAATAGTTCCGCGCGCCTGCGGGGACCCCGGAGCACTGATGTGAAGTATATTCTTAAGTGCAAACACCAGCCGTTTAAAGAAAAGGTCTGTCAAAAAACACTTAAGAATAACATTGTGCAGCCTATGTGAATAGCTACACAGGCCAAATTGTTGAAAAGAAAATCAATAGTAGTGTAAATTCATGTTCAAACACCTATTTATTCTAGAAATGTAATAACAAATACATTCTCATACTTTATTTACACCTCTGATGAGAATAAAACAATGCAGGGCAGTGTAGCCCATAGGCTGCCATTATACAGAATGTAAATAGAGCTGTGCCTTTAAGAAAAGCAAAGTCTTCCTGTTTCCCATCATGCACAGCAAAAGGCAGTTGCCTCAGTTCTTTTTTGGAGGCTATTACCTGACATGAAGAAAAAACAAAACATTTGTTGGAGTACCCACCTCCATAATATTCATGTTCTATGTCAACTCCACCGGGGAGGAGGGAGGGTTGCTTATGACTATCATGGAAATACCCCTACGAGAGAACTGGAGTTACAGGTAAGAAACCATTCCTTCTCTCGTAGGGGATTTCCATGTATAGTCATTAGCATTGAATAGAGTAGCAAGCCCATCCCCATAACCGCGGTGGAGTCGATATAAGAATACTGAGAAAAACATGAATCATGCAAACAAATTCTTGAGTAAAGCCTGTCCAACCTGAGCATCTGCCCTAGCGTCTGTATCAAGGCAGTAATGCTTAGTAAAGGTATGGACCGACCTCCAAGTGGCAGCCTTGCATATTTCTGCCAAAGGGACATTTCTCATCAAGGCTACAGTAGCTGCTTTCCCTCTGGTCGAGTGGGCTTTTGGTCTACCACCAAGGGATTTGTTTGCTAACTGATAACATAACATTATACATGAAACAATCCACCTGGATAAAGATTGTTTAGATGTGCCCAAACCTGTTCTGATTGGGCCATAGTTAATAAAAAGCTGTTGTGATTTTCGTAAGCTTTTTGTCCTGTCCAAGTAAAATTTCAATACTCTCTTTACATCCAGAGAGTGCAGAGTTCTCTCAGCAGGAGTAGCTGGATTCTGAAAGAAAGTCGGTAATGAAATTGTTTGGTTCACATGGAAGTCGGAGACTACCTTAGGTAGAAATTTTGGATGAGTTCTCATTACCACTTTTGCAGAATGAAAAACCGTGTAGGGTTCCTGAGCGCAAAGGGCCTGGATTTCGCTGACCCTACGCGCTGAAGTGATTGCCACCAGAAAAGCAGCTTTCCATGTGAGATGCTGCAGCGATGCCTTGTGTATCGGCTCGAATGGTGGCAGCATCAGACGTGATAAGACAACGTTCAGTTCCCATGGAGGAGAAGGCTTTCTAATGGGAGGAAAAACCTTTTTTAAACCTTCTAGGAAATCCTTAATAATCGGAATCCGAAAAAAGGAAGTTTGTGAAGGACTCTTTCTGTATGCTGTTATCGCCGCCAAGTGAACTTTTATTGACGACAGTTGTAAGCCCGATTTTGCCAAACTTAACAAGTATGGTAAGATAGATTGTTCTCCACAAGAAACCGGGTCAATGTTGTTGTGTAAACACCAAATGCAGAATCTCTTCCACTTGCTTGCATAGGCTGATCGTGTGGAAGGGCGTTTTGCTTCCCTCAGAATTTCCATACAGTCCTGAGGTAAGTTCAAATGTCCATATTGCACTAGCTCAGGAGCCATGCTGCCAAACTCAACGATGAGGGGTTGGGATGAGATATCTGCCCTCTGAACTTCGTGAGAAGGTCCGGGCGATATGGTAGCCTGATGTGTGGTTTGAGTGACCGGTGAAGAAGGTCTGGGAACCACCACTGGCGTGGCCACTCCGGAGCAATTAGGATCATTTTGGTCTGAGCATTGGACAGCTTCTGGAGAACTGCCGGAATCAGGGGAAGCGGTGGAAAGGCGTAAAGAAATGCCCCTGACCAGCTTATCCATAGGGCATTCCCCAGTGTCCCTGGATGGTAATATCTGGAGGCGAAGTTTTGGCATTTTTTGTTTTCTGGGGTTGCGAATAGGTCTGTAGAAGGGGTACCCCAGAGTGCGAAAATGGAATGAACGACGTCGTCGTGTAGTACCCATTCGTGGTTCTCGCTTATTACCCGACTGAGGGCATCCGCTTGAACATTCTGGATGCCGGGCAGGTGAGTTGCCACTAGCGACAGGTTCCTGGCTAGAAGCCAATGCCAGATTGTCTGGGCCTCTCTGGATAAAATTCTGGACCTGGTGCCTCCTTGTTTGTTCACGTAGTACATAGTGGCCACGTTGTCTGTCTGAAGAAGGAGAGTTTCCGTTCTCAGAGAGGGAAGGAAGGCTTTGAGCGCAAGGTGGACTGCGCGAAGTTCCAGCAGGTTGATGTGATAGAGACTCTCTTTCTGTGACCACTCGCCTTGGACTCGAAGATGTTCCATGTGCGCCCCCCATCCGAGCAGTGACGCATCTGTTACGATGGTTTGAGATGGAGGTCGTTGTTGGAACGGAATCCCCACCAAGAGATTGCTGGGCAAACACCACCACTTGAGGGATTGTAGGGTGTGAGGAGACAGCAGGACTTTGTTCTCCCAATCGTCCCTCAGTTGACACCACTGATCCTCTAGATTTTCCTGCAATGGTCTCATATGGAGACGAGCATTGGGAACCAGATGGATACAAGACGCCATCGAGCCCAGTAGAGAAGCTATTATTCTTGCAGTGGCTTGAGGTCTTTCCTGCAGTTGTTTGCACTTTTGGAGAATCGATAACCGTCGTTCCTCCGAAGGAAACACCTTTCCTAGCTTGGTATCTACAATGGCCCCTAAGTAATGCAACCTCTGAACAGGTGTTGCTGTTGATTTCAGAAGATTGACTTGAAGACCAAGTTTTTGTAGCAGTTGTAGAGTCCATTCGAAATGCTGCTGTGCCTCGAGATAGCTGGAGGCCTTTATGAGCCAATCGTCTAGATAGGGATAGACGAATATTCGCTGTTTCCTCAAGTGGGCGGCTACTACCGCCATGCATTTGGAAAAAGTCCTTGGCGCTGATTTTAGGCCGAACGGTAGAACTGCAAATTGGTAATGGCGTTTTCCGACAGTGAACCTTAGGAATTTTCGATGTTTCTTGGCTACTGGGATATGGAAGTAAGCGTCGCAAAGATCTATCGCACATAGCCAGTCGCCCTGACGTAAATGTGGGTAAATTTGGTGTAAGGCTAACATCCTGAATTTTTCTTTGCGAATCCATTTGTTTGCTGTCCTCAGATCTAAGATGGGACGAAACTCTTGTTTGTCTTTTTTCTGTACAAGGAAATATCTCGAATAAATCCCCTTCCCATGTTGGCTGATGGGAACGGGTTCTATGGCTCTTTTTTGCAATAGGATATTGACCTCTAACTGCAGAGCTTCGAGATGGTGGTTGGCTGTTTTGGGTGGAACAGATGGTGGAGAACTGGTGAATCTGAGAGCGTAACCATGTCTCACAATATTCAATACCCAGGCGTCTGTTGTGATGCGTAGCCACTCGTCTAGATGATTTGAGATACTTCCCCCTACCGGAGTGGGTAACGGAGGAGGGGGAAGCAAAGATTCAGGGCCTAGACGTGGGAGTTTGTCGAGGTGTCTGGGTCTGAGGTGTTGAACGACCCCTTGTCGACTTTCTGGAGAAGCCCCTCTGATGCTGCTGCTGCTGTTGCTGAGGGCGTGAAGACGACCAATGTGGAGCCTGATACCTGTGGGTGAACAGTCTTCTTTGATATGGGCGGAATCCCTTTCGCTGTTCTTTAGGTCGCTCTATGCCTACCGCTTTTAAGGTATCCAGCTCCGACTTCATTCTGGCCATCTCATCATCGGCATGAGAGCCGAATAAAGTGGAGCCTGAGAAAGGCAGGTTCTGTATCCTCTGCTGTGCTTCGGGTTTAAGCGATGTAAGCCGCAGCCATGCATGTCTCCTGAGCGCTATACCATGAGCATAGTTATGTGCGGATAGAGTTGAAGCATCTGCCGCAGCACTTATGATCTGGTTAGAAACCATTGCTCCCTCGCTCACGACCTCTAGGAAATCTTCCCTTTTGTCCCTAGGGAGATGCTCTGAGAACTGTAGTATAGAGTCCCAGAGGGATCGATCATATCTCCCTAATAAAGCAGTGGCACTGGCTGCTTTCATGGTGATAGATGCCGTCGAGCATACTTTTCTTCCTGCAGCATCGATCTTTCTGCTTTCTTTGTCTGGGGGAGCAGAGGAAGACGGTGACGTCGAATGCGATTTCTTCGCTGCCACTATAACTACCGAGTCTGGTACTGGGTCCGACCTCAAGAATAGAGGATCTTGCTCTGGTGGACGGTACTTTTTAATGAGTCTGGAAGGAGCAGACTTTGTTGTAGCCGGCGTGAGAAAAATGTCCATTGCCGGTTCAATAAGACCCGGAACCAGTGGAAGTAAAGGTCGTGAAGATGTCCTTTGATGCAAGGTCTCAAAGATTACTGATGTCGATTGGGCTGGAGCTGCTAGCGGGATATTCAGCTTGGTTGCCCCTCTCACTAAGACCTCCTGAAATGTGTTGACATCATCTATGGGAGACACTCTTGGGGATGGTGAGTCTGATAAGGTTGGAGAGTAGTCTCGTGTGGACGATGAAGAATGTCCATGATGTGATTGACGACGGTGCCTTGAGGTAGATGTACGTCTCGAGGAATAACCAGAACGCCCTGCAGATCGCGTTGGAGTCCTCGGAACAGGTTCTGGAGGAGGCGCCGGAAGAGGAGCCGTAGGTGTTACCGGCGTCTGTGGTAAAGGCGACTGCCTTTGTGAGAGCTGTGGTGATGCTGGAAGTAGGATAAGCGAGGCCGAGGATTCTGAGGTTGTATAAACCCTTCTAGGCCTCTTAGATGGTCTTCTCGACGTCGAAGCACTCCTCGACGTCGAACTGCGGTGACGCCGAGTGCCTCTAGACGTCGACTCGTCTCGCCGCTGAGAACCTCTCGACGACGAACCTCGACGTCGGTGCAGTGACGGTGAACGCCTCCGACGGCGAACACTCTCTCTCGACGGCGATCTCCCTCGCCGTGTCGACGGCGAGCCCGACTCGGATCTCCTTGACGTGGACTGTGTTCGCCGTGTCGACGGCGACCCAGATCCTCTCGACGTCGGGTGTCTTCGCCGCCTCGACGGCGAAATAGCTGTCGACGGCGAACGATGTCGTTTTCTCGCCGGCGAAGCACTCCTCGACGGCGAACATGTTGGCGCCGTTCCCTGCTTCGACGTCGACGCTCTCGACGTCGTCGGAGATCTATGTCGTTTTTCAGCAGGTCTGGAAGGAGTCATGGAGGAAACAGGTTGAGCCCTGGTAGAAGTCTGACCTTCTCCTCGCTCTGTAGTGGAATGGCCACTTTTTCTCCTGTCCTCTTTCGCCTGGAGTCGGATCTTCTCTCTGTCACGAAGGGTTCTTCTAGAGAAGGTTTTACAGATGTCACACGACTCCGGTTTGTGGCTGGATGGAAGACAAATTATACAGACCCTATGTGGATCTGTTTTAGCCTTCTTTCTTCCACAAGAAGGACATTTATCAAAAAGTGAAGGCATTTCTAACTAGAAAAACCTCAAAATTCTGTCAGAATTTAACAGAAATCAGTAGAAAATGATCACTCAAAGGTAAAAACGTCGAGTGAAAATGAAATTCAGAAGATATTTCAATGAATTTCTGTCACAAAAGCTTTTGTGAGGTAGAGCTCAATGCTTCAGGGTCCTGTCAGCAGGAGCCGGAAAAAAGAACTGAGGCAACTGCCTTTTGCTGTGCATGATGGGAAACAGGAAGACTTTGCTTTTCTTAAAGGCACAGCTCTATTTACATTCTGTATAATGGCAGCCTATGGGCTACACTGCCCTGCATTGTTTTATTCTCATCAGAGGTGTAAATAAAGTATGAGAATGTATTTGTTATTACATTTCTAGAATAAATAGGTGTTTGAACATGAATTTACACTACTATTGATTTTCTTTTCAACAATTTGGCCTGTGTAGCTATTCACATAGGCTGCACAATGTTATTCTTAAGTGTTTTTTGACAGACCTTTTCTTTAAACGGCTGGTGTTTGCACTTAAGAATATACTTCACATCAGTGCTCCGGGGTCCCCGCAGGCGCGCGGAACTATTCAATGCTTATGACTATCATGGAAATTCCCCTACGAGAGAACAAATGTTCTACTGTTTTGTATTCCCATACTCAAGAAAGAAAAAAAGAAAAAAACGGCACCCATGTGTGTGGCTGGGCCTATTGCCTGCATCAGGCTATGCCCCACAATGCAACGTGGAGACATCCAGATTTTGCTGTGCAAACGGACCCACTCTTGTGATGGGGTAGCTGTGATAGTGTGTACCTGGTTTGGGTGTTATCTAGGGAAACCTACATTTTTTACAGAAAGACTAGTGGGACTTTATTTATGGCTCTAAGGACTGATGCCTGGGTGGGGCTCCCACAACATTCACGTGTAGTGTTAAAACAAAGCATCTAATTGGGGGGTCAATTCTTCACAAACTAGAAAGGCACACATTTCCTTTTGGAAAAAAATAAAATATTTAATAACTTGATTCCTGAATAAAGTATTGGCTTCAACTAAATTCCTCAGATCTTGAAAGTGCAAAGAGAAGATAGAGAGGAGGAAAGAAGAGGGAGGCAGTAAAGAAGACTAGATTACATAGAGATAGATGAGGTGGATGCAAGGTACTAGTCAGCTAGCGTCATAGTAACATAATACTATAGGGCACATTATAGAAACTCCACAGGCAGTATATAAAGGCTGACCAACATCTTGTAACTGTAGCACATGTTTTCTAGTAATAGAGAAGAAAAACTAAATCCTATTAGGCTTTGACACAAATTAAGGATTATCACATATTCTAACTGTCTAAAACAAGGTATTTTAATCTTCACTGAGATACGGAAATCACAATTTCTACAGTAAACTAATATTTTTTAGTTGATGCAGAAAAAAACTACAGCAAATTACTGAAGTATGGAGAAGAAATGTGGTCTAGTAGATGAGCTGCTGAAATTGGAACCCTCAGAACTGGGTCCACTGGCACATGAAAACACTGGTGCAAATCACTGTCTCCCTTTGCCTTAAAATGTAACTGTGTGTAGTGTAAAATGCAAATGTGTGCAATTTCCTTTCCTTTTCAGCACAAGCAGGTACTGATCTATGTAAATTGAGACAAACTAAATGTTAATATGGGCAGCATTTCTAATAGATAAGATTCATTCACAAATAAAGACATTCATTATAAATGAAGACAAAAACACTAAAGGTTTACTGTTCACATCATGTTCAATCAACCTCCACAACCCAATGCTCTAAGTTTTAACCTGACAAAAAGCATAACCAACCCACTGATTGGAGGCATTTGACCATTTATAAGAAATCTTCTAATATGTCCTACCATGAAAAAGGCTCCTCTGTGGTAGTACTTCTGCAGGAACTTGTATTTGCCTTTCAAAGCCTTGTTGGTGATGACCTTGCCATTGGCTCGTAGCTCAGCCCGACGCTCCTCCTCAGTCATGTTCCTCATGCGCTCAATTTCAGCCTTCTCTTTCTCAATTCTGCAGAGTGAGAGAGCGGTCCATATCAGTTTGGAATACTCAAAAATAGGACATTATGAGCTGATATAGATAATTAGTTCGAAGTAAATAGATTTTGGAAGCACCAGATTACTTCATTGAATTGCTTTGAGTACAGTATAATAAGAGTCCCACATCACCTCAATCTAACAAGATGTTTAAACTATAGGCTCACAGCAACTATGTTTTCCCCTAGATCTCCACTGTGAGTCGTATGTGGCACATCCTAAAAAACATAATAAGAAATAAGTAAACAGGTACATATTTCATACCAAAATAGTTTTCATAAACAGAAAAGGAAATTTGGGGGTTCTGGAAGGCTGGATTGAGGACCATCACCTCCGTAGGCGGATTTTCAACAGACCAGGTTTTTAGCCTTTATTGATATATTGGAAGGCAGTTTTTCTCCAACAAGGACACTTATATCTGGTCTTTGTAGACCTATAGTCTGGATTCGACCTTGTCCCACGAAGCAAGCTGTGGGAAGTCCTTCAAGATAAAGGGCTCCAACACGACCTACTGCATGCCCTGTTTGAAGTGGGGAACTCACTGAGCATATACCTATTTAAAATGGAGTACGCCAGAGATGTTTCCTTGCCCCAACCCTATTTTCTGTATATTTGAATGACATTGGACAGCCTCTAAAGGGTGCACTAAGTGACGTCCCATATCTAGATGGGCGGAATATTCCCTTTCTACTATTTACAGATGAAACTCTCCTGATATCCAAGACCCAAGTGGCTTTCAGCAACTAAGGGACAAGTTTGCAGACTTCTGTAGTGAGCGAGAGTTGGTTATTAACCACTGTAAGACAAAATTTGTGACCATTAGCCCACATAAGTATTTTAGGGGTTCAATTACTCTGGAAGGTAGAGTATCCGAGTTCACTTATTTGAGGATCATGCTAACTAAATCAATATCTTGGATGGATGTCTCAGTTTGAGAGAAGCAGTTAGAATCTTACCCAGCACTCTGCTGCTATTCTAAGACTATATCAGGCCACCTGTGTCAGGCTGAAATCTCCTGTTCTGAGGGTCTATAGAGCCAAAGCTGAGGGCAGCACGTTGTATGGGGCCGAAATATGGGGTAACTCTAACTTGACCATGCTGGGGGTGGCGGAGAATAATATTTTATAAGAGCCTTAACTAATCTACCAAAAAACATCCCCCAATCACTCTTAGACAAGATTTGGACCTAGACCCTATGACTGACACCAAGACCACTCCTATATGGGCAAGGCTCAAATATTCACCCGCCTTAGAGGGCTATTATAGTTCCTTTCAGGATGTAGTTTCTTAGGACACCTTTGGCAAAATCAAATGGCTATCTAAGATTAAAAACCTTTTATCCAGGCTTGGCTTAGGTGAATTTTGGTCCTCTTGCCCTGCTACAAACCATCTATTTAGGCCTTCTCTCAAGAAAGCTTATTGAGAGCACACGAATACTGATGAAATCAGGAATGTCTCAGAAGGGTCTATTGTTGATAGGTTTTGAGCGTCTTTTTTTAAAAACTATAATTTACCTCATCTGCTGCTAGGAGCATATTTCGATATGGCACCTTACCTTTATTGTCATTAAAAGCAAAATGGAACCCTGGCTGCCTCCTGAGTACTATATGTCCAACCTGCCAGCAGGCTGAGAAGGGAAGCCGCCATTACAACGCGGCCTTTACTACACACTGCAATTATAACACAGCTGTTACAACACGAGTGCCATTACCACGCATTACCTTTACCACGCAGGAATTTACAAAGCAGATGCCTTTACCATGCATGCCTTTACAAGAAATTTTGTTGTAAAGGAATGATTGGTAAAGGAATACGTGTTAAAATGTAAGTATTAGGTAAGTACATATATAATAGGTTTTATTTTTCTAAAGGGTTTAGGGTGGGCATTTTTAGGGCGAGTTTGGCTTACGTTATCAATATAAGTATTAGGTGGTGGGGGGGGGGGGTGGAGGGGAAGGTGTGGGTGTGAAAAAAGATGAGTTTCCCATGTTAATTCCCTTAGGGCATTTAGACACAACTAAAGACTGAACCACTGGATGGAATTACACCAAATTTGGCAAGAAGCTAGCTTTCGGTATGCAGAATACACTTTCACTAATTTGGTATAAATCCTTTCAGTAGTTATTGAGAAATTTAAGGAAATCCAGATTTGTTTATCTCTGGCTGCGAAACCTTTGTGAATAATGATGAGCTTGTGCAGAGAAATGCACAGTACTGATTGGCTGCCAACACTTCAACCAGGAAGCGCTGGCAGCCATCTTGGGACTCAGCTTTGGCAGATTTCCTCAAAAAAAAAAGAAAAAAAATGTGAGGGAAAATAAATACATAAATAAATAAATTTAAAAAACAGGTGAAATAAAAGAAAAAGGGATCTGGGGACCCCGGCAGGACAAAATTCGCATTTATTTTATTTATTTTTAATTTTGTGCCGCAAATTTCCAGCCAAAAAGAAGAAAAAAAACAAAACAAAAAAAAAAAACAAGCGCAGGCTTCTCACACTTTAAAAAAATATATATTTTTAAAGCAACTGGATGGGCCAGGTGAAACAAATGAGGAGGGGGAGCACGCAGCACCCCTCCTGAGCTTTTCAGTGCCCCAGGGACCACTATCTCATCAATGCATGTTTATCATTTAATGCAGGAGGTCCCCCCTCCCTCCCCACACAGCCCCGGGGAACACTACCTCCCCAGTGCTCTAATTTAATCTAATGCATGGGGAAGAGGGGTGGGTGGTGGGACATAGCACACACCCTGTCGGACAGCTCTCACTTGCAGAAATGGAGTTTTCATCTGTCTTTCTTGCACACAAATATACGTGGGGGAAAAACAGATGAAAACATTGCTCCTGCAAGCTGCTGAGGAGAGGATATATATATATATATAATATAATATAGATATGCTTCTAGACTAATGGTCAAAGTCTTTTGACTGTTAAACCTTCCTAGGGATAGAAAGATATTTCTTTCCAATCACTTGCGTGGGTTCGACTGTCTTAGGTCTGTCTGGAAGCTTCATAGTAAGGAGTCACTTATGGCCTTACAGTCACAGACCCTCACACTTAAAAACTGAGGGTTCTACTCCAGGTGTGCCCGTTTTCCTATATTAACCTTAGGGCACGAGTTATAGTTACTTGAGATAACTAACTATAACAGGTGAATTTCTATGGTTTTGTACGTTTAAAATGTGAGCCTAATCATAACGTCTCTGTAGCCTTTGTTTTTTTTTCCAGTGAATATATATTTATTAGGGAAATGTTTTTTTAAAGGATTTAGGGTGGGCATTTTGGGGGTTTAGGGTGTGTTTTAGTTTTTGGGTGTAAAGAGTAATTTGGGGTGGCTATCAGTTTTTAGGTGGCAAGGGTAATTTTGGGGTTGGTATGGGTTTTGGGTGGCCAGGGTAATTTTAGGGTAGGGTATGGGTTTTTGGGTGGGAAGGATAATTTTAGGATGGATATGGGTTGAGGGGTGTTAGGTTTTAAGGATATTAATGTATTTACTATACACACATGCTCTTATGTATTTATGCGTGTGTAAATATATAAAACATACACAAATACACATACAAAAAAAAAAAAAGTGTTTGTACCTACCTGTACATGTTTTAAAAAGCATATGCCTTTACCGTGTATGCCTTTACCATGTAAAGGCAAGTATTTTACAGGAAAATATATATGTATGTGTTTTTTTTCAGTGAAAAAAACAAAAGGTTACATGAACTTTATAGTTAGGTCTCAAATTTACTCGTACAGAATAACGAAAATTCAGTTTTAGTTATTTCAAGTAACTATACTTCGCACCCCAAGGTAACTATAACTCACGCCCTTGCCATGCACAGTTTTCTTATCAATGTTATTGTAAATATTGCAGTGAATATGCTAAATATAACTGCTGAATTTCTATTGTTTTGTAAAAGTAAATTCAGAGCCTAACCATAATGTCCCTGTGACCTTTGGTGTTTTTTTTTTTTTTTTCAGTGAATTTCTATGTTTTTTATTTTTTTAACATAAAGTAATTTTATTTGTTGAGTAGACTTCCTTTCCATGCCGTAACCCACAGGTGAGCTTTAGAGGTTATAGAAATAATGAAGACTTTAGTAAAATGTGTTACAAAATAAGAACTGCTTACGCTTCTCTCTCTTCACGATCTCGTTTGATGCGCTTCAACTCTCTGACTTTCCAGGCTTCGTACTCTTCCTCATCATTCTCATCATCTGTGTTCAAGGCGTCGAGCGCGGCCAAAGAGCGTTTGTTCTCCTCAATCTCCTTTTTTGTTTCTTCTTCCACTATCTATAAGGAGCAGCCATTAACCAGATTAAAAAATGGACAAATATTCATCACAATTCCTTCATCAAGAGAGAAGGAATATAAAGGGCAGATTCCAGGCGATTCCTCTGCTTGAATGATTTTATTAAAAATTCTTGCAGGGAGTTCTTTTACAAAAGGATTCTGCAGAACAGTCCATTTTAGCAGCGTGTTCTAAGATTTCTGACTTTATAAGATGTTTTATGATGTACCTGCTTCTTGCGATTTTAATGATCTTACGTTTTAGCTATAACCAGTACAAGGTTCAAGAGTTGGTGCAAGAATCATTAAATACATTTCACCTATTTCATTACTATCTTTTCCTGAACAGTGCATTCAGACAATGCAGGTAAGTTGTGTGTTTATACATTTCATGTTGTGCGCAGTATTCACCTGTTCCAATCATTCACCCTGCTTAAAGCCACCAACAGTTTATTGCAAAAGGCAATTAATCACATATTCATGTATTTCTTTGGTTTTGAATTCCAATATCTCATAAGGTATGATAAGATATGGGGGTGGGGTCTTGCTTGGTTTTATTTTATATTAAAAAAATATATTATATACACACACACACACACATACACGCATATACATTACTGATATGTTACAGTAACATTATAATTAGGGGAAATGTTCAGTATCAACGAAACATTTTTAACCATAAAAAAAAAAACACAAAAAAAACAAAAAACTGAAATTCACCTGTATACTCATGTAACGATAACTCGCGCCTCCGCCATGCAGTGCTTTCTCATCAATAATCTCACTGCAAATACTGAAGTGATACGATCAATGATTTCATTAAAGATGTCATGAGTAATATAATATGTGGGGTAATTAACAGTGCATGACGAGGGCAAGAGTTATAGTTACCTTTTGGCACAAGTTATAGTTACTTAGGATAGCTTTAATTGGTGAACTTCTGTTTTTTTTTTTTTTTTTTAAATGTTACGTTGTTAGTAAATGTTTCACCTAACAACCGGTAGAACTGTTTCAAAATGTGCAAGACTTTGAGCATCCTCAGAGGAAGGCACTTTGGCACAAGTCTGGTAGCTTTGATAACTGGACACCACCAGTTAAACTTTGGACCACTTCTTTGGCACCATAAAAAAATAGTTTTGCGGGTATCAAAGTCACTTTTGAGTAGTGAGTGTTTAAAACTATTTGGGTCATGACTATATTTGGCAGACTCTGCAACGGAGATCCAAACTCCCTAAAACACATAGAGTTGCCGAGAAGAAAGATTTGTATCCAGAACCACTGAAATTGTGAGAATATGTGGCCACATGATATGCCACACAATTATGGATTTGCTACACTTGACATACTGGTCACCATCTGCATGTACAGTTTGCAGATTTTAACAAAAAATACATTTATTTTTAGCACCAACATCAATAAAAAAATAATAAAATTAATAAGAATGCTGCAGATGAAATGCAACATAACTACTTTGAAGTTAATTGGTCGCCTTTGCCCTGGTGATTCAGGCTGTACTCCAGCATTACAGAGGTGGAATTGTTTCCCAGGTGGTGCTTATACACATAGATCGACGTCAGTCAAACAAAAGCCTCACTTATTTAAATGAGTTCTTAGACATGAACATGTCTTCTTGTACAGTTTATGCAGTTTTACATTACCATTTTTCAGATCAAAAGGTAGCATAGATTTAGAAGAATGACCTATTATGTGTCTCTAAAAAGCAAAATCTTTTGGATCACATAAGGTCTGCTCTCAATGGATTTACTTAAGAGTGCAATATAATTTGTTAAAAGAAGTGCTTCCAGATACAGGAAATAAGCATCGGAGCCCACGAAGACGTACATAGGTTTCTTTACAGATGACTGAAAGACCGTAAACATTCTAGTTAAATTATTTTTATTCTTAGAGGCAGAACGGGCGATGCTTATAAAATTGCACGCTCCTCCTTCTATGCAAAACAAAACCATTAATTTGCAGAGAAAAACATTTTGAATAGCATCTGTTAAATTTGAAATGGTCATTCTCTTTTGAATACCCGACTCACATAGGTAAAATAACGCCATCATCATAGCCACAAATTTAGACTATAAAATAAATAATAGGCCACATAATTTTCCTTTCCTTGCTTATGAGTTGACAAATTTCGGGCACAATTTGGTCATGTAATATTTCATAATTTCTGGACGTCTGATCAAGCACATACTGTAACATACTATTTCTTTATTACAAAGAAAGGAACTGACAATGCTACAAAGAACTGCAAAAACAGTTTCTGATATAGACAAACAGGAACTTGCCTCCACAGGTATTTCATTCTTTGAGTCCCCTGGTATTTGAAGGTGCCCTACTATACTACAAAACAATTTAAAGCCTTATAACCACAGAGAAGGTAGTAGCGCATTCTCATTTTGTGCCATTTTACCTCTCTATTTATTTTAGTTCTGCCTTGACAAGAGATTTATTGATTCTAGTTAATGGGTCATACTGCATGCAAGTTCCACACATAAACCACCTTCTCCTGTAACCCTTGACTTCTACAAAAGGACTCCACACCAGCTTAGAAAAACACTCAATATTTATCTGAGTAAAGAAAGATCGAAACAACATAAATCCAACATACTCAAGCCACAATATCTCTATTTAAAAGTTTAAGCAAGTCTTAGTTCATAGGAATTAATGGATGTATCTCTTCAGCACAAAGTACCTGGGATGCGTAAAAAAAAAAAAGATGATGTGGGCCACAAGGGAGGTGAGGCGCCGGAAAAGCAGTGATCCGTTGGTTCCTTACTGCGCAGGGGAGGGGATGCGCCTATTCTTTCCTCGCAGGTCAGATGATGCATCTGTTCCTTACTGGCAAGGGAGGTGATGCATGGATTCTTCCCTCACCGGAAAGGCGATGTGTCCATTTCTCGACATGCAGCCTCAGTGTCTTACTGCAGTGTGGGAGTTGATGAAAATTTGGCGCCTAGGGATGATGTATGGAAACTCCAGACACACTGTGTTGATGGGATCACAGTGAAACAGATGCCGTGTGTCAATTCTGCAACTGCAAGACAGGTGCTGTGTTGATTCTCCAGCGCGGGGCAGGCGCTGCATCGATTCTGCAGACAGGTGGCAGGCGCTGCATCAATTCTTCCGGAGCATTGATGTGTGGATTTTCTTCTTCAGATGACCAGTTTGCTCTTCCAAAGGCCCAGGGACTGAAGTTGCCACCACTTGCCAAATTGAGACTCTCCACAAAAGACTCCAGGCATTGGCAGATGAAGTCTTTGATGTCCCCGAGACTTCTTAACAGGAGGCAAGCTCAGTCCAAACCCTTGGAGAAGCTTTAGAAGCAGGATGTAGAAAGCAAAGTACAGCCCTTTCACACCCAGGACAGAAGCAGCCAGCAGCAGGCCAGCACAACTAAGCAACAAGCAGTCCCTCCTACAGCATCCAGCTCTTCTTCCTGGCAGAATTTCCTCAGTCCAGAAGGATTCTAACTATGTGGTGTCAGAGGTCCAGTACTTATACCCATTTTAAAGAGAAGTCTTTGTAGTGCACAAGACCCTGCCTTTCCCTACCCTGACCCCAGACAATCCAGGGGGTTAGAGACTGCTTTGTGTGAGGACAGGCACAGCCCTGTTCAGGTTCAAGTGTCAGCTCCTCCCACAACTCTATCTCAGGAAGATCCATCAGTATGGTGATGGGCCATCAGAATATGCAGGGCACACATAAGCTCCATTTATGTGACTGTCTAGAGTGAATGCACAACCTAACTGTTATCCTGACCCAGAAGTGTATTCAGCAGTGTATTCAGCAGACAGGCAGAGGCACAGGATTGTCAAGCAAGAAAGTGCCCACTTTCTAAAAGTGGCATTTTCAAACTTACAGTTCAAAACCAACTTCATCACAAGATGTATTTTTAAAATATGAATTCAGAGACCCCAAACTTCAGATCTCTATCTGTTCCCAATGGGAAACTACATATATATTTCAAGGTAAATTCCATGTTACCCTATGGGAGAGACGCTCCATGCAATAGTGAAAAACAAATTTAGCATTATTTCATTATCAGGACAAGTAAAACACACCAGTACATATCCTACCTTTTAAATACAGTGCACCTTGCCCATGGGGCTGCCTTGGGCCTACCTTAGGGGTGACTTACAGCTAATAAAAGGAAGCCAGGTCGACTGCACACAGACACTGCAGCGGCAGGTCTGAGACATGTTTACAGGGCTACTCATGTGTGAGGCACAATCAGTGCTGCAGGTGCACTAGAGCATTTGATTTACAGTCCCTCTGCAAACATAGTGCATTGTACCAGGGACTTGCTAGCAAATCAAATGTGCCAATCATGAATAAACTAATCACTAATACAATTTAGACAGGGAACACTTGCACCTTAGCACTGGTCAGCAGTGGTAAAGTGCCCAGTGTCCCAAAGTCAGCAAAAACGAAATGCAGCACACAGCCAAAAACAAGAGGTCAGAGGCAAAATGTTTGGGGATAACCCTGCAAAAAAAAAAAAAAAAAAAAAAAAAAAACACACACTACCATGGGACAATAAAGTTTACAAAGAGACTATCTAGGTTATGCACTTGGAATGCCCAAGAATTTGAGACACCAACGTTAAACAACATTATCCACCAACTGCCCCGAGAAAATACCTTAATTTCCACCATTAAAATGAGTGATAATGAGAGCCCAATTGCTGGCAGGTGCTAGAAAGAAGTGTAAATTGGTAGGCTTAATCTTTGTACAGACCAAAGACGACGTGAGTCACTGGGTTATGATACCATTGGATATAATTCACTATTTTTGTTCTAATTTATGTAGATTCCCTGAAGTGAAGAAAGATTCCAGAGGTTCCGTAAATGTTGAATATAATGGGTGTTAAAATGGACTCCTGTAGGATTTAGAAGAATATAGATGGGCTCAAGTCTGATTCACGTCTGTTTATCCAGAAATACGTAAATCATTTCAAGCCTTCCATCACTATGCCCAGTAATAAAAAATAAAATAAAAAATCTATTGAGATGAGTAGGCACTGCCATTCAGTGACTGAAAAAGGAGAATAGTGTTACTATTTATCACATAATGGACTATAATCTGTTACTACCAGTTACAGATGAGGATGGCGGAGACAAAGGATCATGAAACTAGCCACAAAAGGATTCCTAGTCAGGTACGCGTGATTAAGCACCTTGCCCAGTGAAGAAAAGGTGTGTAGTTTTGCAGTTGAGCTCAACATGTTGTGTTTTAACTTAAATGTTAATGTACTACACCGAATCAGCACATCACCAGTAAATCCTAACTCACAGAGGTCAACTGACTTATTAGAAAGTGTTCACTGCCCGAGGAAGAAAGGTGGATTACCTTAAGAGTGTATTTTCGTCTTTCTTCTGCCATGCGTTTGTTCTCCTGCTCAATCTCCTTCTGACGAAGCTCCTCAGCTTCTTTCTCTTGGACTGTCACACGATCCTTCCTACAAGTAGCATATAAATAAAACATAACCATTTTTACAATTGCAATGCATTTATTGTATGCTGTAAAAGTTGTTATTAATGTAATTGCACAAGCAAAATCACAAGTTAAGAAAGCACCTTTTTTTGGGTCTGTTCAAAGTCCACCAGACAATTAAAAATGAGAACTATCTTGGTAAAGAAATGTATACTTAAGAGCTTTAATTGTCGACTTACACTACAAAAGGCAATAGCCCTCGTAGGCCCTCAAAGTCCTTAGATCACCTGAGGGAAGTGAAGTTAGAGACAGAAATCATTTTGGCCAGTTAGGCAACAACCTATGATAGATATTTTGTTCAGGTTTCACCGTAATTGTTTACTTACATATATCTACATGTGTCCCTTTGTGTAGTACTGTAGTTAAGAGCAATCTATTGGGGTGGGATTGGAGGGGTAAGAATGGGTAACTAGGCACAGGATTATTAGATTTCATTTTCTAGTCACTCTACAAATCCAAGTAAGTACACTCCACCTTTCCACTCTGAAGAGAATCTACGCCACTTCTAATATTTCTCAAGCATTCCTAACTACTTACTCCGTTTGGACCTTTCACTTCACTTACCAGAATTTGCTACGGCAAGTCTGCATGAATGAGAGCAACATGACCTTAAAGTCATCTCAAAATAACCAAGATATAGATTCAATTATTCAAGATTTTTACATTTCATGGGTGGGACAATGCAACCACTACCAAACGAGACCATGCTCAGTGCATGTGCTGCAAAACACCGTCAAGAAAGCAATGCTGAGAAACCAGTGCAGTTTTACTTGGAACAAATGAAAGAACTGTCAGGGCCTGTCCCTTAGAAAATAGGGAGGGTTTATCCCACAATGCCCAATGCATCTGTCCTCCCAGAAAGACAGCACACTCAGTAGATAAGAACCTTAACTAGAGAGGAGCAATAATCCTTGTAGCTCAGGAATAAGGGTCAGCAAAAAGTCAACTCATCCTCCTTTGCTTGCTATCTGCCTCAATTTCTCATTCTTGTCCTCATTTATCTTACAGCTTTGCTGTATGCTTTCATATTCTCCTTACGAGGACCATAGCTAAAGCTTATTTATTTAATTGTGTGTACTTTATAAACAAGCATTAGCAAATTACATTTGCATGGGTCTACAGCACTAATGCATGCAATGCTGACACACTTTAGTCATGCCCAGGGGAGGGTGCCAGCTGGAGCAAACAATAAGGGCTATACTTGTAAAACTGATTGATTCACAGACTTGACTGCTGTGCAGTTCTTAGCAAGCTCTTGAGTGGCGATGGAAGAATACCCTGAAATGGCTAGCAGCATTAGGTGAGATAATTACTCTGCTGAATGAGCCAAGGAATGATTGATAAAGTTTCAAGGCAAAAGCTGGTAGGAAACCCCCACCCCCAAAAAAACAATAGTTGGACTGCCAAAAACCAAACACAACTAAGGGATGAAAGCGGGTTAGCAGGATGAGGATGGGGCATTTATATTGTGTAAAAACAGTAGTGTTTACTGAAAAGGGCAAGTGAAATGGTAATTAACCGCTTAATTGGCCAGCACACTAATTCAGGCAAGAGATATTTTTATAGCACACTAAATGCAACACTAATAAGATGCTGCCATTGTGAACTGGAACAGGTTAAAATTTTAGTGGGACACTTAAGACGGTAAGGCCAGTAGTGCATTCAGAAAAGCTGAACACATTGGCCATGTAAGAATCTGTTGCCTATTACAAGCAGTATAACTATGATCAGTAGACATCTGTAGAGCTAAACTTTTTATTTTAAGAGGCAGAGAAATACTGGCTCACCATTGAAGGAAACATACCACTCCCAATCAAAGAAGGATAGAAGGCATGTAAAGCACGATGCACAACTGCCAACTGTTTTAACTCTCACTGATGGTGAGCTCACTCTGTTCCCCATTCAGCGCTATGGTCAGCCCCACGACAAACTAAATACTCAAGCTTTTCTACCATAAACCAGGTGGGCATTCAGGGAGATAAGAAATGGATGTTTTCTCCTACAAGCAACTGGAAAGAATCACACACAGAATCTAAAGTCATTCAAGGTATCTGTAAAGATGAATCTTCAACAAAGTTTAGTTCCACCTTTCTTTTATTTCATATCCAGTGTACAGCATCTCCAGCACAGCCATGAGCAGCATCCCTGGCACAGCTCCCAGCTTCCTCTCCCACATTCTAGAATCTCTCTCCTCCTATAGTTCTAGTATTACCTACTACATCATCTCTACACTTCCCCCCCCTTATATAATATACCACACCTAACAAATAAAGAAAAGCATAAATAAGATTATATACATAGAAATAAGACAATAACATTGACACAAGCTACAATATAAGTTCTATAAATAACTAAGAACTTTGCATTTTAACAACTTAATGATGAACTTTACACACACTTCCCATACTCCAGGAAGAGCCATCTTCTAAAACTACTACATTTCTTTTGACCTCCTTCACACGTTGAGGGGTGGAGTATTTGCTGTCCCCCTTCACAACTATTCCACTTCTCCTTGTCACTACCCAATCTCCTTTATTTATGTGGCCATATTTTACACACATTCTTTTGTTATATTGTTGGATACTTTTCCTTTGCATCTCCTCTACTCTCTTTACCATTGCTTCCCTGGACACTCTTACATTCCTTTTAATCTTTAACCACACCGGGCATTCTTTCACACCAGGCATTCTCCCTTTCAGAGACACAAACGGTGCCACCCCAGTGACTGAATGTGGAGTTGTGCGATATGTCCACATCATCTTACATAATTCACTTCTCCAAGAGAGATGATTAGCCAAGGATAATTGAATACTATCCATTATCAGTCTGTTAACCCTTTCAACCAAACCATTGGCCTGTGGCCGAAATAGAGCAACTCTTTCATGATTAATACTCATTTTCCGTAAATATTCCACCATTCTACGTGACACAAACTGTACCCCATTGTCGGATACAATAGTTTTTGGAATTCCTTCTTCTAAAAAAACTTCTTCAAAGAATTCTATGACTCTTGTAGTATCCACCTGGTCAACAATTTTGATTACAAACCACTTTGAATGGTAGTCAACAAGTACAATAATGAACTTACTCCTAGCACCCAACTTAAAGACAGGACCAATGAAATCAACAGCTAGTTTTTCCCAAGGTCTTTTTGGAAAAGTCATGGGAGCTAGAGGTGCTTGCCTTAAAATCTTAGTTTTGTCACTATTACCACAAGGCACACAATGTTTCACTGTCTCTTCCACTTGTTTATCCATCCCTGGCCACCAGAACAATTGTCTTATTTTCCTTTTCATCACACCTCGTCCTAAATGTCCCTGGTGTGTTATGTCAATAATGTGCTTTCTTACCCCCTCTGGTGGTACCATTTGACTCTTCCTATACAACCTACCCTCCAATATACTCAGTTGATCCTTGATCCTAAAGTAAGAAGACACATCACCATCATGTTCATCCTCATATGTCCACCCATTAATTATTTTACTTTCCACTTTATTCATAACCAAATCGCTCGCCTTAGCATTGGCCCATTCACTTTCACTCAAGGCCAGTTCACCCAAGATAGTTCCCACAAAATTCTCCACTACCTCACTTCCGATTTCATCCACTTCCACAGGCATTCTTGATAAGCAATCCGCCACCACATTCCTCTTACCTTTTACAAACTCCACTTCAAAATTATATTCCATTATAGATAACAACCATCTTGAAATTCGCGGTGTTACATTCCCCTCTAAACCTCGCCCCCCTTTAAAAATATAAATCAAGGGCTTATGGTCCGTCTTTAATTTAAAAGGCACTCCCCACAAGTAAAACTTGAAATGATTAATTCCCCAGCAACAAGCCAGGGCCTCCCTCTCTATTACAGAATACGATAATTCTGCACCCTGCAAACGTCTGGAAGCAAAACCTACAACATACTCATCACCATCCTTTACCTGCGTTAAGACCGCTCCCACTCCTACATTGCTCGCATCCGAGGTTACATACGTCTTTGCTGTTACATCAAAGACGCCTAGAGTAGGAGCACTCAAAATATATTTTTTCACATCCTGAAACGCACATCTACAGTCCTCACACCACTCATATATTACTCCTTTCTTCATCAATCTCCTTAAAGGTTCTACTATCTCCGTGAAGTTCCTTATAAATTTGGCACAATACTCTGCAAGACCCAAAAAAGATCTCAATTCATCCTTATTAGTTGGCTCAGGTGCTTTCTCAATTGCAGCCACAATACTTTTCTTAGGTCTAATACCATTTCCACTAATAGAGTGTCCCAGATAAGTGACTTCAGATTTCCCAATTTGGCACTTCTCTTCCTTAATGGTTAAGCCTCTCTTCTCCAATCTGGACATCACTTCCTCAAATAAGTGGTTATGCTCTCTTTCATCATTACCCACAATTAAAATGTCATCCTGAAAGCATAACACTTTTTCCAAATCCCCAAAAATCTCCTCCATCAGTCTTTGGAAAACAGCTGAGGCAGAGGCTAATCCAAAAGGCATCCTCTTATAACGAAATGCCCCCAGAGGCGTGATAAAGGAAGTCAAGTGCCTAGAGTCTTCATGTAAGTTTATCTGATGATATGCTGAAGACATATCCAACACACTAAAAATGCACCCTTTACCTTTTACAGACAACATCTGAGAAATATTTGGCAACGGTTGTCTGTCCACCCAAATATTTTTGTTCAAATCTCTAAGGTCGATGCACAGACGAATCCTCCCCCCTTCCTTGGGTGCCACTACAATTGGAGCAAGCCATTCTGAAGACTCAATAGGTTCAATGATGCCATCCTGCAACAATCTATCCAATTCACTTTTTAAAGAGTCTTTCATTAAGTTAGGTATGCCACGTACTTTATGAACAACCGGTTTTGCACCTTTCTTTAATACAATTCTATGAGAAAATCCTCTCAAGACTCCCAATCTCAGAGAAAAAACTTGTGGATGCTTTTGAATCAAAGGATGACGAGAATTTTCATTAACTTCACAAATTTTTCCTTTTTCCATTAACATCACAGGCTCTTTGGCATTGGGATTCAGGACTATCCCCAAATCTTTCTGGTGACGCCAACCCAATAGATTGGTACCAAAGTCCGTGATATATATTCTTCCTTTCACTGCTCTTCCTTTGAAAACGATCGTCATCCAAATCATACCTATCATCACTATTCTTTTCCCTGCATATCCCATAGCTTTTATATCGGGTTCCAGCATTTCCTCCTCACCCTCATTATTCCACAATTCCTCATAAGTTTTTCTCGCAATGAGGGTAAACAGACTCCCAGAATCTACCAACAATTTAACTGGTATGTCATTCAATAACACTTGAGCATGAGGTTTCTCCAAAATACTTGTACTTTCCAGATCAACATTGTGTATAAAATGTTTTCCACTAGCAGTTATAACCATAGACGCTGCATCAATAAAATTTCCTTCCACTGTTAATATTATTTCTTCCAAATTTCCACATACGTCCTGTATTTCCTGAATTGCACGTCCGCCACCTTCGTTGTTTTTGAATTTACAGACTTTGGCAAAATGCCCTCTTTTCCCACAATTGCGACATATAGCGGTTTTTGCAGCACACATCTTGCTTGATGCAATGTGCCCAGGTGCTCCACATCTATAACATTTCACTTCCCTTGCAGCAAATCTTCCACGATTCAGGTCCTCCCAATTTCTTGTCACTTTTTTCTTCACTTCCTCAACTGGGAATTTGTTCTTATCTCTTACTTCATTAACAATATTCTGCTTCCCATCTTTATTTGAACCATCCATTTCCAGTAGCCACACAGCCGTGTGCTCCATAGTCTTAGCAATTTGTATTGCCTCATCCAAATTAGAATCTTTCATTAGTAATTTCTCCCTTATCTTTTTGTTGTAGGCACACCTTACAATCTGGTCTCTTATCAAAGAATCAGATAACTGTTCGAAGCGGCAAGACAATGCAAGACCACGTAAGGTTGCAACATATGATGCTACATCTTCATCAGCATTCTGCATCCTTGAAAAGAATTTATAACGTTCCAAGACTAAGTTAGTTTTAGGTGTAAACTGCAAATCTAGCATTTGTAAGGACATTTCAAATAGATTGGAAGGCTGACCATCGCCCATACCTAAGGAAACCTCAGGTAGATCCTCATAGATCCTTCTTCCCTCTATGCCTAAATGATGAAGAAGAATTGCTTGTCTTCGGATTGGACTGTAACGATCACCTCCAATTGCTAGCAGGTAGGTAGAAAACATCTTTTTCCACTGTTTCCATGGAATGGATGGATCTCCAGGGGTTGGCAAAAAGGGTGGTGGAGAAGACATATTTTGATCACCCATAATTTGTTTAGATCGATAAATATTGTAAATATTAGTCAATAATACTAATAATTTCAATCTATACACTTTTTCTTTTTTTTTTTTTTTTTTTTTTTTTTTAGTCTTTTCTTAAAGCAATATAGAACCTATGTAAAGTCTTTCTTCAATTTCTTTTAGTAAGTCCCTTTTCAATTTCAATTTTTCCAGATGAAGGTTAAGTGAAAGATAGAGACATTAGGTGTGCACGTGAGTTCTTTTCTTTTATTTGTTTAATTATCCGTATTTTATTTGTGCAGGTTTTCCACTCGCATTAATTGCGCTCGTAGTATGCTTGTATTCAAAAGCTGTGTGCGCCCGTTGCTAAGGAAACGCCGACAGCAACACTGACAGTGCTCGCGGTGTGTTTGTTTATGAAAATGCCGACCGCGAGTACTGCCGCGAGCGCCATACCGACTGCTGTGTGCATACGCTGGCAGAGACGCGCTGGCAGGAGCACGCGCTTGCTTCGGTTGAATATTTAAATATATATACACAACCTTATACAGGCGCGCGGGCGTAGACGGTTTAAAAGATTTGTTAATTACACTTATAGAGCCGCTCAGCCTCCGCTTCAATTTTCTCACGAGGTCCTTGAATGAATGTTTGAAGTTTCCATCAGTAGTTTCTTTTTCCTTCCTTCTTGTTCCGTATCTTTCTTTTTGAATTCATAGGTTAAGACTCTGAATTTGTTTCCAGGAGTGGAGATGCTCTATTTAATTACAATCCGTCTCCTGCACGGCGTGATCCTCGTCGCCAATGTAAAGATGAATCTTCAACAAAGTTTAGTTCCACCTTTCTTTTATTTCATATCCAGTGTACAGCATCTCCAGCACAGCCATGAGCAGCATCCCTGGCACAGCTCCCAGCTTCCTCTCCCACATTCTAGAATCTCTCTCCTCCTATAGTTCTAGTATTACCTACTACATCATCTCTACACTATCCTCTGTCCAACAAAATACAAAACACTTCACATCTTCAGCTTTCCCCATAACACACAATGTATCTATAAAAGCACCTGCAAGCTTCAGGAAATCTGCCACACTAACTGTACAGATATGCTAACACAACTGAAAAATATCTATTATTTCTGGTTGTGGAAAAGGTTGTGGGGAACAGGGGTTAGAAGTAAAGTTAGAGTTTTTTGTGCCTAGCCTTAATTTACATTTTTTTTAAACTGTTTATTTATGACATATTTACTGATGTAGCCTATTTTCTTCAAGTGTTCTGCTCCAGATTCTGCTTTAGACTCAGTCTGGTTAAATTATGGTACTGCAAACAAGGCCAAAGGACTGACAGGTTGATAGAGTGGAAGACCATCCAGTACAGAGCATATGTGTAACAACAAGTAGGCTAATACAACAAGCACTGGCAAAGCCAATGTGTCTCGCTAATGCAAAAACTACTGGCTTTGCCAATATGTTTTAGCCATATTGTACACCAGTGTGGCTGCTGTTCAGCATGGCTAAAAGTTAATGGAGTAAAGGAGAGTGAAGTGGAGTGTGGTAAAGTGCAGTAGAGTAGAGTGTTATGGAGTGGCGTACAGAGTAGTGGAGTACAGTCGAGCTGAGTAAGGTCGAGTGTCGTGAAGGAGCATAGAGGGTTGCGGAGTGTCGAGGAGGGAGTAGTGTGTTAGGTTGAAAGGGCAAAGAGTGGTACAGAGTTGAGTGACGTCAAGTGTCAGAGTGGAGTGGCATGGAGGAGGGTGTTTGGAGTGGAGTAGAGTTGTAGAGAGAGTGGAATAGATTGTTGTAGAACAGAGTGGCATGGCAGAGTGAAGTAGTGTAGGAGAGTGGAATGGCAGAGTTGAGTATAGTGCTGAATGTGGAGTATGGAGTTGAGTAGTGTGTCACAGAATAGAGTAGAGTATAATGGCATGAGGTGGCGTTGAGTGAATTGAATAGACTGTCAAAGTGTGGAGTAGAGTTTTGTGAAGTAGAGCATCATAGGGTGAACTACTGTGGAGTGTAGTGGCATAGAGCAGATTAGAGTGAGTGGTGCCCACTACAGTGGTACAGAGAAGACTGGAGTAGACTGTACAGGCTTTGAATAGAATGGGGTTAAGCAAACTGGTGTAGAACACAGTGACAGAGTACAGTGGTGCATAGTAGACTACAGTGGCGTAGAGTCCATTAACGTAATGGCAGTGACGCAGAGCAGAGTGGTGCAGAGCATGTTACAATTGCATACAGTGGAGTGACACAGAGTGGAGGAGAGTGGCATACAGTGCAGTGGTATAGAGTAGATTGTTTCAGCATAGAGTGGAGTGGTGCAG
Organism: Pleurodeles waltl; assembly: GCF_031143425.1. NCBI lineage: Eukaryota > Metazoa > Chordata > Amphibia > Caudata > Salamandridae > Pleurodeles > Pleurodeles waltl. The sequence continues at coordinate 406,987,255 of NC_090440.1, forward strand.
GGTAGAGTGCAAATGATTAAGAGTGGTGTAGAGTGCAGTGGCATACAGTAGAGTGGTGAAGAGTGTAGCGGCATGGAGTGTAGTGGTGAAGAATAGTTTGGAATGGTGAAGAGTGGAGCGATGGAGAGTTGAGGGGCTTAGAGTGCAGCAGAGAGGCACAGAGTTGTGTGATGCAGAGTACAGTGCAGTGGCATATAATGCAGACTTGCAGAGTAAATTGTAAGAGTGCAATGTTGTAGAGTGCAGAGGCAGAGTGCATAAACGCTTTAATTATGTTTTGGAGGTAAGCAGCTATAGCTGCTAAATGAAGTTTAACAGATGAGTATGCTAAATTTGCCTTTTGTAAATGTAGCAGATAACAAACAATGTTGTGCACTGATGCTTTGAGTGGATCAATGTCTTTAGGTTGGCACTAGCATACAAAATGTTCCATATTGCATCATAATACTGTCTAGTAGTAGGTTTACGTGCCTCTCTAAGAAAGTCCATACATTCAGAGGGAAGTTGTAAATATCCAAACTCTAGGACTTCAGGTGCCATATCACAAGACTGATTGTTTATGGGTCTAAAATGTCTTATTTGACATGAGTCAAAAGATCTGGTCTGTTGGGAGGTTTCTGGTGGGGAACCACAGACAGATCCAATGGTGTTGTGTACCAAGGTTGGCGTGCCCATGTAGGGGCTACAAGGATCATGGTGAGTGATGTTTGTCTCGGTTTGCGAACCAGACATGGAATGAGTGGGAGTGGCAGAAAAGTGTGAGTAAATATCCCTGACCAATTCATCCATAGAGCATTGCAATTGTACGGAGGGTGTGGGTATCAGGACGTGAAGTTTTTGCATTTTGAATTTTCTAAGGTGGCGAGGAGATCCATTTCTGGTGTTCCCCAGAGGTGAAAGAATTGGTAAAGTACTTCTGGGTGAAGTTCCCATTTATGGACTTGTTGCTGCATTCTGCTAAGGTCTGCAAAATGATTGACCATTTTTGGGAGATATTCTGCCAGTAACTGAATTTGATTGCAAGTTTCCCACTTTCAAATTGTCTGCGCTAGAAGGGACAATTGAGATGAGTGAGTGTCATGTTGTCTGTACTTTGTGGGAGAGTTGTGGCAAAACTGCTTTGAGCACTAGAAAGACTGCTGGTAACTCCAAGAAGTTGATGTGATAAGTTTGTTGAATGGGATCCCATCTGCCTTGTATTGTAAGGTTGTGGAGGTGAGCTCCCCAACCTATCTGTGATGCATCTGTAGTGAAGGTGATCTAAGGCACAGGGTCTTGAAAGGGCAGCCCTTTGAAAAGTTGGTGGGACTCTACCATTGCAGAGAGCGGCAAGTCTGGCAGTCCAACAACACTAGATGCTGAAGATGACCCTGTGACTGAGACCACTGACGAGATAGACACTGCTGTAATGCACGCATGTGCGGTCTAGCATGAGGAATGATGGCAATGCAGGAAGCCATCATCACTAGTCTAGGGAGAAAGAAGAGTTTGGAAAGCTTGAATCTGTGATGGGTTTTAAATGTCAACCCTTAGTGAGCACTCAGAATTGCTCCCAGATAAGGCTGCATCCGTGAGGGATGGAGATGGGATTTGAGAAAGTTGATTGTAAATCCCAGAGTGTGCAGAAAGTTTACTGTGTATGCTTTTGACATTGTTGTATGGTATTGGCTTTGATGAGCCAATCGTCCAAGTACGGAAAAACGTGAAAATGTTGTCTTGAGGAATGTAGACACTACTGCTAAGCATTTTGTGAATACCCTAGAAGCAGTTGGTACCCCAAATGGTAAAGCCTTGAATTGATAATGTTTTATGCAATGACAAATCGAAGAGATTTGCAATCTGCTGTATGTATGGGAATGTGGAAATAAGCATCTTTGAGATCTAATGCTGTCATGTAATCTCATTGCTGTAATCGGGGAATAACATCTTGCAGAGTGACCATATGAAAATGCTCTGAAAGTATATATAGATTGAGAGGTCTGAGATCCAGAAATGAACCTAATGAGCCATCTTTCTTAGCTATAAGGAAGATAGGATGTATAGGAAATATACACCTAACCCTTGTGGCCTACAAAAAGTACCCCTACTTGGTGTTGTTAGTAAGGCCCCCCAATGCTTTAGCTGTTTCTGAGTCTTTTTTTCAGCTTGTCAATAGTGGTATCAACCTCTGGGCCAAAATAACTGTTCTTTATCGAAAGGCATGTTGAGAACTGACAGTTGTATTTCTGGCTTGAAGCCTGAGAACCTTAATCAAGCATGCCTTCTTGTAAGAACACTGGTGTTTACACCACATACTGCTGTATCCACTGCATCAATGGCACATCTGATTTAATTGTTTGAGATGGCCTGCCCTCTGAGAATATCTCCTGACCCCTTTTTCTGATGTTCCTGTGGAAGATCCTGGAACAGTTCCTCCATTTCATCCCAGTGGGCCCTATCATACCTTGCTAGGAGTGCCTGAGAATTTGCAATTCTCCAGTGATTTGCAGCTTGAGTAGCTACCCTTTTGCCTGCTGCGTCCAGTTTTTTGACCTCATTATCAGGAGGAGGAGCACCTCCTGTGGACTATTAGCACGCTTTTCTGCCGCACTAACTACTATAGAATCTGGTGGTAGTTGTGATTTTTTAAATGTTACATCTGAGGGTGCAGCTTTTTTTATTTTTTTTAATTTATTTTAAATCATCCCTGGTGTAATCACTCTTGCCTTAACTGGTTCTTTGAAGAACTCTGTGGCTAAGCATACCTGGCAGCATGGGTAGGAACTGACTCTCTTTGTGAGTGTTGGTTAAAGTTTCAAAGAGGAAATCCTCTTCGATAGGATCAGTGTGCGTGTGTACATTATGGTATGCTGTTGCCCTCGCAATAACCTAGTTGTATGCTGTTGTATCCTCAGGGGATGAAGGCCATTCTGGATATAAATCAGGGTCATTAGGGAATGGGATCTGGATCATATAAATCGCAAGGATCTACATCTTGTGGAGCATCACCTAAGTCATCTCTATGAGGTGATGGTGATCCTTGTGGAGAGAATTGTGGCTGTATGAAAGATTTAGAAGATTGTGGTGGTGGAGTAGGAGGAAGTACAGGAGAGTGTGGGGGAGAACGCTGAGGTTCATCTGCATCCTTGTCTTTGTCCTTGGAGACTTGTTTAGGAGGAGGAGGAGCAGTGTCCAATGTTTCTTGAAAGGTAAGCCTCCTTTTAATTGGAACAGGAGGAGAAGCAATTATTTTCCCCATTCCCTACTGTACATGAATCTTGTGCAGATGAGTGTCCGTGACTTACAAAATGGGCCCCACTGGTGAAGTACATTCAGCTGAAATTGTGGAGACTTTGGTAAGCATAATTTTCAGTTCTGAAATTTTCGGCACTGATGTATTTTTTCCAAGCTGGAGGTGTTAGCTCCGAAGCCAATGCTGAAGGCTGTTTTTTCTGGAGACGAAGTGCTGGAATCAAAAATTCGACCCGATATTGGCTGGGATACCCTTGGGTCTTTGGTCAGTGCCGAAGACATTTTGATATTTGCAGATTTTGGTGCCAAACCAGAGGGTGGGGCATCTGAATATAATTTTCAGATTCTACCATCCTCCGAAGGTAGTGGTGGACTAATGACCAGCTTAGAAGCCTTTTTCAAAATTTATGTGTGTGAAGATGGGGCTGGTGTACTCGGGTACCGCACTGCTGGAATTGACTAGCTCTTGATGTCAGAATCTCCGTCCGACTCAGATCGAGAGGGCTGCCTGATGTCCAATTTCTTCTTGTGCTTGTTCCTCACTAACAATGTTGGGAGTGCTGTCCGGTGTCTTCGACACCATCTCCAAAGGACACGCTCTTTGGTCCCAGAGAGTCCGCTTAGATCGAAAAAACCTACAGGCATCGCAGGTCTCTTCGTGATGTTCCGGGAAAAAGCACAAGTTACACATCAAGTGTTGATCTGTGTGTGGGAACTTGCAGTGGCATAGATGACAGAACCTAAACTGATATTTTTCCATTAGTCCAGCATTTTTTGACAGCACTTGACAGAGTAGGCCCAAGAAGGGCGTGAATACCCCTTAGAGCGTTGAACCGACCCAGACGCTGAAAATCGGATTGATTAAAGTGTGGAAATACGCAACCGAAATACTATCCTGTCTTTGAAAGAAAGATGGAAAGGAAAGTTCGAAAGAGACCAAACCGAGATCTACCGGAGCGAGAAAAAACACGCCCGAACTCGACGGTGGAGAAAAAAAAACAATCTAACACAGAACTCGATGCCCATGCACACAATCACCGAGAGGAGGAGTCACTCTATCTCTGGACTCGAAAAAATTATTTGCCGAAAAACACCTTGGAACACTCCGAGCCCAACACTAGATGGCGGACTTCTGTAAAGCATGTGTATCTACAGCCACACATTCCAACTAACATATGTTTCCACCACACTTCAGAATTACAACAAAAAAAAGTGCTTCATTTGTGCTTTCCATTTTTTGAAATATCTGCACAGGTAATTTAAACTCATTTGCATTGTATTTTGTGCTAGAAAAAAAATAACATTGTACAGCACATGCTGAGTAGCCAGCATGATTGTCACATAAATCTTCTCACTTTGAAGTGAGAGAAAAAAAAGTAAACACCAAGCTCCCTAAAAGACAGAGCCTGACTTTAGACCTCGGTCTTTGAAGGCATAGCAAAACGTAACAAGACAAGAACAAGATTTAAAGGCTAGAAATGTAGTACCTGTGGAAGAATGCAGTAATTAGGGTTTGAGCAAGAAAGGGACATACTCAAGCTGGACAGCCTAGAACAAATAAAGCCACCCAATAGAAAGAAAGCAAAGGTGAGTTACAAAGCCTATAGTAAGCAATGGGTGGATGCATTCCCAGGGAAGCTTTTCGAATATCCCCTAGATTTCATTAGCAAACCAGACAGCTGCGATGTCTGGTAGGCTTTGACCTAAAAAGGAACATACATAAGAGTCTACTTTAACACAAGAAACCCATAACCATGGGCACATGCTCAACTGTTCATGAGCTAACTTCAACGTATGCCCGTGTTCTTGAACTTACAGATTCTAATCATTAATTGCTTTAACCACGCCTATATCCCTTATTCACAAAACATGTATTTCCAAACTGACTACATCATCTGGTTTCAAGTGGCAGTCTCAAGACTGGAGTAGAGGGTAACTGGTAAAAAAAAACGAAGCAAAGGGAGGTTGATGCTAATGGGGACAGTGTCATTACCTAATTTCAAATACAAAAAATAAAGAAAACGCAAGGGATAAGCTTCCGAATTATTGGAGCTGTGTGTGCTCGGAGAACCAGTCAATCCATAATTAGGTTGGTAGGAGAGGACCAAAAGCTTCTAAATTTGTCCACGTCTATCTGCTATGCCTCACCACAGAAAATAATTACAGATATGTTTCATATTTTAGTGTCTTGGTTGGGCAACCTCCCTCCAACCCTCACCAAAACCCTGCAAGACGCACTTAATTACACAGGTGTTGTCCCACTGAGGATGACCAATGAGACAGAAAAACACCTGGATTCCTTTTTATCTCACGCAGAAAGAATGTGGTCTCGTAGTTTAGACTGAATTGCTTCTTTAGGACTAGTGTCTTACTAAGTATAATGGTGGGTATTAACTATATGTGCTAAAAGTATTCAGAGGATCTATGGCCCCACTAGCATTGGTGCTTCTGCTTTATTCATTTTAGTAGTAAGGAAGGAGCATAATTCTAAGTTAATAACAGCAAAATCCTCTTCTTTACCTAGCAGATGAGATGATAATGGTAAATACAAATAAAAACACTTATACAGTAGCCTAGATTTGTTCCATTGGGTGCAGGATGAACGGAGAGCACAATTGTAGCTTTACTTGTTATTCACCCTTTACTCTGGGTTAGCTTATTTAAGTATTCATTTTAATAGTATTTATGATCTCTCTTATAGCACTGACTGTAGAAAGTAAATTACACAACCTGCACAAATGAACCATTCTGAATGATTTTATTACTTTTATTCAGTTTTATATCTGGACCGACCAGCATCACTTGTGAGCAGTGGGGGCTGTATAGGGCATTGAGGGAATCTCTCTACGGAAACCCGTAGTTTAAAATTCCCTTCACCTTGCAGTGCATAGATCTCGCCACTTACTTGCGGATGAACACCGGCTTAAGTCGCGGCTCTGCTTCATCCTCGCTGTCAGTGTACTCTTCATACTCCGATTCGGACTCGGACTCTTCCCCGGAACGGCCTTCATCCTCCACTTCCATTAACTCCAGATCCTCATTCTTCCGCTCCAGAGCTCGCTGACGCATCATGACACGCCTCCTCTCAATTTCCTAAAGCAGGAAAAGACAGAATGATTCACCTCAGAAAATCTATAAATTAGATGAGCTGCTCCAAGGCATTATCATGCCTTTAGAAATATGTTTTATTGTATCAGAGGCCTGTCAGCCCCATTTCACTGTGTTGCCAAGTTAAATTAAAATGCCGATTACATGGTATCCTTAACAGATGCCACCAAGTATCCTATTGTTCTATGAAAAAAGAGCAGAGTCCACTCCTTGCATAGACCTGACTTCAGGGCTCACTGTCTCAATTTTAGCAAGATACCACTGCCTACTGTGCAGACAAGGGTGGACTCATTTTTATCAAATTAACAGAGCACAATTATGTTACCATGAAGTGTTTTTACTTGCATCAGGAAATACACACCTCATCATCAATCTCTTCCTCCTCTTCCTCACTACTGTCCTCTCTGTCCACATGCCACTCCTCTTTTTCAGACTCAGATTCACTTTCACCCACAACTTCGGGCTCCACGATTTTTCGATGACGTGCCAATCTAGAAACAAAAAAAAATCTCAGTTGAAAACTATATATAACACCTTTAGAACCTTAATGTACACACACTTTGGAAGTACAAAATTATTTCAAAGTCAAGAGTCATTCGAAATTGGGGAAAATATTACAAGCAAGAAACTCTCACTACCTATCAGCATTTAATAACTTAACTGCATCTAGTTGCGCACAAAAACGCCACCCCTAAATTTAGAACAGCAATGGGAACAATGGATAAAATGTTTGGAGAAGCCAATATGTGTATGCTATGATATACTGTATACTATAGGATTATTCTTATAGTAGCTTTGCATAGTGGTTCCTATACTGGAATGTAGGTAAAAAACTGGAAATTGCCCAAAACTCACTTTTGTTTCAAAACTCTTTTGTAATGTGTGTCAGGCTCTACTGAAATGCTCCTCTAAAACAGTCTTTTTCAAGGATGCCTCAATCACGCATTTGCATAGTTGTGTTTGCGAAGTAAAGTGTACCACAGTTTGACTGCTTGAAACAAATAGGATTTTCCCTGAAAATAGTAATGCGGTTGAGGGTCAAGGTGCAAACTCTCATTACTTGTCTGAATGTGGCACTGAGTTGCTGCTAACCAGATCCCTAGTGCCCGAGCTCTTTCCCTAAAACTGTGCAATTGTTCCCCAACTGGAATTAACTTTAGCACCCCTGTAAGTACCTGTAAATAAATGGTACACCCGGTACCTAGGGCATTGGTACTAAGAAAGGTCCCCAAGTGCTGCAGCATGTATTGGTCCACCCTAAGTGACTCCGCACTACACTCATGCAGATTGCCAATGCAGGCTGCATGACATGGTGCAGACAAAAGTAAAAAAAACTACATGGCACACATCCTGGGTGTCACGCTTGCAGCCACTGCATGCAATATATGTAAAGCAGGCCTTTCAGCCCTAAAGCAGGGAGCATTATGCTACACGTGTGGATATATCTGCATGAGCCGATATGCCCCTGTGATGTCCGAGTCAATTCTTAGACATTATAAGTGAACAGGGAAGCCATCTTAAGGTATGTACTGGGCACTGGTCAAAATGAGTTTCCCAGCTCCATAGTGGCTTCACTGAAACCTATGGCATTCGGTATCAAACACCTCATATTAATAAACCCACATTGATTCCAGTGATGGATTTATTGATACATGGATCCAGAGGGTACTTTAGAGATACCCTCTGAAACCTACTAGTCCTCTAGTGTGCTTGCTGACTGGTGCAGTCCAGCCTGCCACCACAGACAGGTTTCTGACTCCGTGCAGGTGAGAGCCCATGCTCCGGGAGGCCAGAAACAATGCTTGCTCCAGAGGAAGGTGTTCACACCTCCTACAGCAGGATTGAGAGTTAATTAGTAAACCAAGGCCAGGGACTTCAAAGTCCCTGTAGTCTTTGATATGCAACCCCAGCTTCCCCAGTCCTGGGAGATGCAATCTCCTACCATGAGGCCCATCTGGACCAGGATAGGTGGGAAATTAGATAGCCAGGAGGGGTGTTACAATACCAGGACAGTCACAGCCCTAAGTTAGGCTACCTGAAGTGAACATAAAAATAGGAATTCCATCTTGTGTACAGTGGAATTAGGCACTCTGTGACAGGGATATGCACACTCCCCACAGGAAGTAGTCATATGAGGGGGTGTAGTGATACCAAGGGAATGTAGCTCATTGGCTACTACCCTACACTTCCCTTAGCACCCCCCCCCCCCTAAATTCAGTATTGAGGTGGCCCTCTGACACCAGGAACTCAGTTTCGTTGGACCAAAGAAGGAGGCACTGAAGAGACACAAGAAGCAAGAACTGAGCAGCAGCAAATTACTTGGCACCAACCCTGCTGGCCAGCCTACTGTCCTCAATAACTGCACCAATGATTACTCGCCTGGGAGCTGATCTGCTTCCAAAAGACTGGGAAGGCTTCCAGCACTTCAAGGGGCAACCTGCATCTCCCTTGGAGCAGAGGAGCTGCTTCCCTGTATGTTTGCAGGCACCAAAGACTGACACGAAAGTCTCTGCCAGTGTGACACCGCCAGACAAAGCAACGTTGCACCTGAGCCCCAGACCACGAGGAGGAGTGAACTGACAGTGCCAACGAGATCCAGAGACCCTCCAGAGCCGAGCCCTCCTTTAGGTTTATCCTCTTTGTGCAGGACATCAAAACTGCGAGAGCCTTGGGCCGGAAAAACCAGACACCTGAAAGCACCTGAGTCGAAGTGGGCCAACGAGTTCCTAAGACCCTTGGTAGCTGAGGCCCACCCCCCATCCCTCTGGGTTTAGCTGAACTGATTCCCCAGTCCCCACCTGCAGCCTGTTTTTGCAGGCAACCGAAAACTGTCAGTGTATTCAGCAACGCAGACCCACTGGACAAAGACCCACTGCACACGTGCCCCCAAGCCCGTGTTGCTGCGGACCGACAGTGTGTCTGCTTGCTCAAAATCCTCAGGCCTTGGCCCCCCTTTGGGTTCAGCCGGACTGGTCACCTAGTCCCTACTTGCAGTCTCTTTTTCGCAGGACCATTTCCCATTAAAGTGAATGGGACATCCAACACTGTAAAGCACCTCTGCACCCCAGTGTCTCCCGAAGTGACCTGCTGGTGCTGCCCTGGACCTAGCCCCATGCTTACCTTAACTACAGAAGAACAGTTGTGTAAGTTGTTGCCAAGTTCCCATATGCAGTATATGTTTCTTTCTCACAGGATAGCATTAAGACACGCGATGCTGAAAAGCACCTCTGCACCCGGATGCTCTGGCGCCGACTGAGGTGACCTGTTGGTGCTGCCTTGGACCTTGCCCCATACTTACCTTGACTCCAGAAGAACAGCCCTATAAATTGTTGCCAAGTACTCGTAAGCAGTATATGCTTTTTCCCCCACTGGATTACATTACTGCATTAAAGTCAATGCAAGTGTATTTGGGGTATCCTTCAAAACTGCTAACTTAAAAAGTACTTACCTAATTACAAAGGTCTTGGTGGGTGTGGGTGTGTATATATATATATATATATATATATATATATATATATATATATATATATATATATATTAATTTAAAAAATACGTTATTATGCTAAATTGGTGTAGATCTCCCTATTGAGTGTGTGTGCGTCATGTATTGACTGCGTGTATGCAGCAAATGTTTAACCCACCCCTTTGGTTACCCTAAGCTGCTCGACCACCCTACCACAAACAAAACACTTGGGATTTATAAAGAAACCCTGTCCATCTGTAAGGGGATGCCTGGACTCTTTATGCTGCATACCCCGAGCATAGCCAGCACCATACAACAATCTAAATGCAGTGGTCAATTGCATTGTGACATAGGCTATCAAACTATTAATAACATCTTTCCACTGTATTTCCGAGTCCAAAAGTCCCACAAAAGTAAACTTAATAAATGCAAACGAAGTTGATAGGTATACCAAGCTAGCCAACGAGCTAGTCAACTCTTTTAAGCAATACTGTACATGGGTGGCTGTGGGTAACGTAACCAAGTGGTCTCAGGATGAAACAAAGCTCTCTAACCTACGCCAGTCAATGACTACCTAAAAGTGCCCTTCCCTGTGAACAATGTCGCTACTGTAAACTGAAATGCCAGTCATATTCTACATTTAATCCATACCGGATAGTGTCTAAAAGTTCAATTTATGTATAGAACCCAAGTAAAGAAGTAATGAAAGACAGATGGACTAAAGCTGTAGCTCACTATACATTTGCCCCATACTTGTACCAATGGAGCTCCCATACTGATTTTCCACCACTTTCCATTAACCAAAAGGCAAAGTTCAAAACAAACCGATTAAACTATTTTGGCACTTTATCCAGCTCTCATGTTTTGCACATACGTCTGGCAGTTGTATTGAACACAGTTTAAATTTACAATTATAAATGTATGCCAAAAACTAGGTGCCCATTGTGGAATTTTGAAAGATTTATAGAAAATGTGCGTTTTTAGTTTTATTATTTAAATATATCAGATCGGAGTGACTGAACAGTAAATCCATTCTAAAACAGCCACTGTATTGAGCACGGAGGCAATACTGGTAATGTGTTGTTTCATTGGTAGCCACACCCAACACTGAACTGGAGACAGATTAAACAACTGACACGCCAGAGCAAAGAGACAAGTAAACATTATAATTAAAGACATAAATAAAAGCTATGTTGTCTAATACACTTTGATGGCATTTTTTTAAACATCGCGTTCGCTTTTACACCTTATGTAGGATACAAATTGAAACAACCTGGAGTTCACTTTTTAAGCTTTTCCCTGCCAGTAGTATAGCGACATTGTTATAGGCCTGTTCTTACTAAAGAAATCAGAATCAGCCCTGCCACGCCTGATTATAATTGAAAACAGGAGGATGTGTCTTTAATTGTGATTTGAAGCTCACACTGCAGAGAGAAACTGAAAAACTACATTATGGGCTATATGAAAATCATGTTAATGTGCTTTCTCGCCAATTGAAGCAAAACAATAGTCCTATACTAACATTTTGCAAGTGTTATCCAAGATGAAATCAAAAACTTCTCGAATGTAGAGAATAGTATGCAACAACATTCCAAGACAAGCAAGTGTTCACAACACTCTATTCAGGGATAGTCCCTAAAAATGCAGGCCGGTTTTGGACTTAATAAGTCGTGTGGAACTTCCTGGTAGACACTGACTGGCTCTGCAGACAATCCGAATGGACGACATGAATTTCCTGAGATGGATTTCAGAAGTTCACATCACAATCAAGTGGATCCATGGCTCCCACACGAACTAAGAAGCAGCCTGATAACCACAGAAGTTTACCTTTCTTCCACATCTTCATTCAGACGGTTCTGTAATCTTCTTAGACGGGGGTCGCTGGTGCTCTCCTCTTGCTGCTCTTCAGGCTCAACTTCCTGCTCTTTTCCCTTTTTGATGAACTGAAACTCCTCATCCTCTTCATCAGAGGATTCCATAGGAGCATAGTCGGGCCTTTTACCAGAGACATAACGCTTCACCTTCACTTTTTCCATCGAGATTTCACCTAGAAAAAGGAAGCAAATGTCAGCTTTATATTCCACGGTCAGACATTGTTCCATGATGCCTATAATGCAATCTAGGGTCTACTGCTGAATTCATAGCAGCCAAGCAGCTTTTAATCCCCAGAAGTGTTGCATAAGCAGTTATTTCATCGGAGATATATAAAGTTTTGTGATGCACCTCACAAATACTGGATTTTTTTTTTTACAGCATTGCAATCAAATCAACTTGCCATTATAACCAAGACTTTTCGGTTACTTTTACTTTTTTTTAAATTTTTTTTTTTAAATTACTGCAGTTTGGCACTACGGATCCAAAAGTGACAAGTGAGCAGTGGGGGAGGGCGCAAATAAAGTAACACTTTTGTATTAGCCCCTGCCTCCTCAGCATTGCTGATGAGAGTAAATGGGGTTGCAGACAACGCTTGTTTTCAACTGCCAATGTAGCGCCAATTTGCCCCCCATTCCTCGCAATAGCGATCTTTAGGACTAGCAGTGTTAAAAGTGCGAGCAAACCTTTAAATATGTTCTAACTGTATTTTTAAAACGACATGCTAAACTGTTAAAGAGAGGGTAGCACATACCGCCAACGAGCCACTCGACATAATTCAGATCATTAGTTGCATCGGCAAATACATTTTAAAGCTAGGAGACTTAGTGACACACAGTACACAATGGGTGCATGTTCATGAAAAGAAGTTGGAAACCATGGGCCTTATGAACACAGAGGAACACTTACAAGTAAACTAAAGAGCTTCTGGGCTTGCCTGGAGCACATGTTTCCATTTTTTTAAGTCACGATCTGTTCAAAGATTGCAAAAAGCTCATCATCTTAATCCCAGTTTCAGGCCTTGTGAACATTTTCAATGAGATTATTGTTGTTTTATATTAGTCATTGAGGTAACTTTTAACTTATCCTTTATTCAGTTCTGAAACACTTTATTTCCATGATGAAAACAACAATCACTAACCAGACAGACAACCTTTTTCAGCCATTGGTTTATTGCACTTTCCAATAAAGTATAGTTTATTAATCACTTTGCTCAGCTGTCCCTTTTCTGTGTCAACACAACCAAATGTATACCCTTGTCAGGTGGTTAATATGACTAACTATGCATGTACAATGAGAAGAAAAACATGAAGGATTAAAGGAAATGTAATTGGATAACTTTTCATCCTAATCAAAGACCAAAACCCTAGTACTTCCTGCTATCATGCCTTATTGCTGTATTTTTCCAATACAGATTTGCATTTACAACTGAGGAATCCTTTTTCAGGTCTGCCGCCTACTGCTGAATTTCAAAACCTACCCCTTTGAAGACAAAAGCCACCTTTAAACAAAAAAAAAAACAAAAAAAAAAAAATCTGTGCCTCTCTAATCCATGTCTTACTTCAAAGACAACCCCTGTTTTTATGAAAGGTAACCCAATTCTTTGAAGGAAAAAGTACTACTGCCTGATGAGAGCATTGTTTTCAGAAACTGTCAAGCACTATTTGATAGAGGAAGGAGGAAAAGGCAACAGTACGTTTCACCTAAAATGAGTTGAATTGGCGAGGTGAGATAACCTGTAGTCTTCTTCATTTAAAGTGAAGACTGACTGACATGGTAACCAGAGTGAACAGCATACACAAACAGCGAAAGACCAACAACTGTAAACAACATAGGAATAATATTAAGCAGGAACAGTCTGTAAGTAAGCAAAGGTGTAGCAGCAAACTATGAGCTGGTAAATTGTTTCAGCAGGTACTGAGTAATAGGAACACATGCACAAGTATGCTCTTCTTAGCAGGTAAACACTGCCTGATCAGGGCTCAAAAAATCAACTCAACCACACACTATGGCAAATTTTATTTTATGTGGCCAAGCTATTTTCAGATTCAACTTGACCCTTCTGGCGAGTGGACAAAGAACAGGTGTTTTGTTCAGTCAGAAACTGACTTAGCAATTAATATGCCTTTAAATCTTATTCTTGTCACATTTGATCTGTGTTCAGAGACGGAGGTCAAAAGTCGGTCTTCTTGCAATGTAAATACTTTTCCTTGTGACTGCAGAGTTCCAGGATTTTGTAAGGTGAACTGTCTGACTTATGTGAAATGAAAGGCTTTTGTTATCAGGTTTTTCCTAACACACAACATTGATATAACTAAGTCCACTTTACAAACATTTCAAAATATATTTCAGTAGCTGTGAAAGACCATTTTTTCTACTTCTGTGTGATAGAATGAAAACAAATGTCAGAACACTTTATGTGGTGACGTGCAAATGATAAATGTTTTCTGAAATCCAATTTTTACAGATTATTGTTAATGTACTATATAGTTTTATCAGTAAAGCTGCAAGTTAGTGGGAAGGTTTTTTGGACATTTCTTGGAATTTACTGTCTGTAAATGACAGTGCGCTACCACATCATGCTTTAGGAATATATTTATTAGAAGTGAGTGTTTAAACAAACAGAGAAGCATTCCTGCCCCGGTGGCAAAGCTATTAGTAAACTAACAGGCAAGTCATGCATGGATCATGTGTACCCTATATGTGGGCTAGGTTTATTATACACGGAGCACATTTTTAGTGTATTTAATCAAACAAAGGAGGCTTTTCTTTTTTACAGCAGAAATGCTGAACTCACATATTTGAACGTGCACTCGCCTGAGAATGAAGAAAAGGGTGACTGTAAAATACAATATTTGCCCAGGATCACACAATTTGAGACGCGTTTCTGGGTCAAGAACATTAGTTAGGTCGAGTAGTTTATTCAAGCTACATGACCTGCAGGTCTAGTGACAGTTTTATGATTTTTCAAGACCCTGCTGATACCTTGGCGGAAGAGAATGAAAGACAGCAAAGTCTGTTAGAAGGTACAGCCTTATCAACAATATCACTGCAGGGCGTCCGTCAACAAGCATGGCATGACATCAAATAAAAAGTGGCATATCTTGCAAATGGTTAATCCTAAGAGAGAAGAGGCAGAAATCATGGCACGCTGGAGAACAAAAAAGCCAGCTATTGAAAAAGACCAGACCAGTGACGTACTGGCAGACAAGTGTTGAAATCAAATGAACAATTTCTGTCTTTTATGTTGTGTGCTTAAATAATGATCTAGCTAGAAGCCAACCATCCATGATAAATAAGTGACAGAAAGGGCGATTCAGAGACTCACACCTGACTGTCCCACTGATCCAAGTGGTAACAAGCATCACCTAAAGTCAACTAGAGCTGCAATCAACAGGGCACAAACGATTATCAATTATTTTACTTTCATATCCTGAGAAAGCTTAAACTGCAGAAAATAAACCAAAAACGCAATCCTTGTTAAAGAATGGAGAGCTGTTGGTGATTCAGTCTTGGTTTTAAAATCTTACCTATTGTACAACTGCAAGTTTAGACAGTGGTCATTGTCATACACAGAAGTGGCCTGTTCAGTGGGCCAACATACGCAGAACCTGAACAAACAGATTTGTCTGGAAAAAAAAAAATCTATTTTCTGGCCCATGTGGATCATAATTGTAAAAAATCACCAATGGTAAGTAATATGGACTGTTTTCTAACTCAGTATGCAACAGGTAATTTGGATTCCCCCCCCCCCATAGAGATAACATATACAGGGCGATATGGATCTCTTACCACAGAAGAAGAAGGTGCTTAGTCATGTGAATCGACTTTCAGCGATGCAGCATGAGCATGATTTTTCAGGTCATTTCTTTATATCGAGTAGTTACAGAGTGATAGAGACCATACCTAAAAACAGTGTTCAATGAGAGACTAAGTTTTTGACAGAGCATATTCGGACTGACCATGTACCTTACAGGCTTAAAAAATGGAATGCGTTTACCAAATTCTCCGCCATGCCAATTAAAAGCCTATTTAAATCTATATAAAGAAAGAAATCACTGTCAATCCCAGGCAATCCATCACAGAAAGTAACACAAAGACTGATTAAGGAAGCAAAGGCCATAAGCGTTCAGAAATAAATGTGGGGCATGCTGAAAGTGACTGTTGTGCACTACTACTTCTCTGTATCACCCCCTATAGTCTGCATGGATGCCACAGAAGCAGTTACTGAAAAGTAGCCGAGTCATACGTTTTATAGGACATGGCACTTGAATATGTGAAGAGATTGTGCCCTTTGGCTTACCAATGAAATGACATACATTATAATATGAAACTTTCTTTTTACCCCTTTAGGAAAGGACCAAAGAGCTTGCCAATAAAAAAAACAAGCTCTATTCAAGTGCTACTACATTTGCCAATGTCTTTTAGCTATAATGTACACCTGCGTGAGTTGCAGCATGGCTATAGGTAAAGTTAGAAGAAAAAAAAGTGCTGTGACGTCATGTTTTTTTCTCCAAATTTTAATATTAGCCATGGTGCACAATCATGCTGCAGTATAACAAGGCTAAAAGACATCAGCAAAGTCAATAGCTCTGGCATAGGCAAGACCCACGGGCTTTGAAGATCCTTGTTGACTGGATATTTTAACTATGCTATTTAGTTGTGTAGCCAATGCCCTTGAAATAGCTGTTAGACTGCTGCGACAAGTGGTGCAAAAAGCGTTTTTCATCACACAGTACTTTTATAAAGACTGCATATCTGGCCGGCCAGGAAGTAACAGGTTTTGATTTTTGTAGTTATTTTTCTCCAAACAGCAACCACCAAAACTGACACTGCTATGTAAAAAAAAAAATCCATATGCTATCAAAACCAATTCTAACCTACAAGCCTTGTTTTTTGTTTTAAAAGTGAAAACCTTGGTGGGTGGGGTCCCTTACACCACAAATTTGCAATCACTCTTCATTTTGCGATGTAAAAAAAATAAACAAAATTAAAGTGCATATGTAAAGAAATGGCTCCCTGTTGCAGTTACCCCCACTTTTTGCCTGATACTGATGCTGACTTGACTGAGAAGTGTGCTGGGACCCTGCTAACCAGGCCCCAGCACCAGTGTTCTTTCACCTAAAATGTACCTTTGTTTCCACAATTGGCACAACCCTGGCACCCAGGTAAGTCCCTTGTAACTGGTACCCCTGGTACCAAGGGCCCTGATGCCAGGGAAGGTCTCTAAGGGCTGTGGCATGTCTTATGCCACCCTAGGGACCCCTCACTCAGCACAGATGCACTGCTTGCCAACTTGTGTGAGCTGGTGGGGAGAAAATGACTAAGTCGACATGGCTCTCCCCTCAGGGTGCCATGCCAACCTCACACTGCCTGTGGCATAGGTAAGTCACCCCTCTAGCAGGCCTTACAGCCCTAAGGCAGGGTGCACTATACCACAGGTGAGGGCATAGGTGCATGAGCACTATGCTCCTACAGTGTCTAAGCAAAACCTTAGACATTGTAAGTGCAGGGTAGCCATAAGAGTATATGGTCTGGGAGTCTGTCAAAAACGAACTACACAGCTCCATAATGGCTACACTGAATACTGGGAAGTTTAGTATCAAAATTCTCAGAATAATAAACCCACACTGATGCCAGTGTTGGATTTATTAAAAATGCACACAGAGTGCATCTTAGAGATGCCCCCTGTATTTTCCCCAATTGTTCAGTTCAGGACTGGACTGGTCTGTGCCAACCTGCTGCTGAGAACCGAGTTTCTGACCCCATGTGGTGAGGGCCTTTGTGCCCGAGGCTCCCCCTGACCGCGACTGCCTGACTCCCAGATCCTGACGCCTGGAAAAGACTCTGTACCTGCAGACCCCAGGACCTGAAAGATCGGAACTCCAGTGCAGGAGTGACCCCCAGGAGGCCCTCTCCCTTGCCCAGGTGGTGGCTATCCCGAGGAGCCCCCCCCTTGCCTGCATCGCTGACGAGACCCCTTGGTCTCCCATTGATTTACATTGGAAACCCGACGCGTGTTTGCACACTGCACCCGGCCGCCCCCGTGCTGCTGAGGGTGTACTTTCTGTGCTAACTTGTGCCCCCCCCCCGGTGACCTACAAAACCCCCCTGGTCTGCCCTCCGAAGACACGGGTACTTACCTGCTGGCAGACTGGAACCGGGGCACCCCCTTCTCCATTGAAGCCTATGCGTTTTGGGCACCACTTTGAACTCTGCACCTGACCGGCCCTGAGCTGCTGGTGTGGTAACTTTGGGGTTGCTCTGAACCCCCAACGGTGGGCTACTTTGGACCCAAACTTGAACCCCGTAGGTGGTTTACTTACCTGCAAGAACTAACAAACTCTAACTCCCCCTAGGAACTGTGAAAATTGCACTGTCTAGTTTTAAAATAGCTATATGTGATTTATTTGAAAAGTATATATGCTATTGTGATTATTCAAAGTTCCTAAAGTACCTACCTGCAATACCTTTCATTTGAAGTATTACATGTAAAATGTGAACCTGTGGTTCTTAAAATAAACTAAGAAAAGGTATTTTTCTATACAAAAACCTATTGGCCTGGAATTGTCTTGGAGTGTGTGTTCCTCATTTATTGCTTGTGTGTGTACAACAAATGCTTAACACTACTCCTTTGATAAGCCTACAGCTCGACCACACTACCACAAAATAGAGCATTAGAATTATCTCTTTTTGCCACTATCTTACCTCTAAGGGGAACCCTTGGACTCTGTGCATACTATTCCTTACTTTGAAATAGTGCATACAGAGCCAACTTCCTACAGCATATGTCCACACCACCTTTGATTATTGGCACAGTATGGACATGTTTATACAAGGCTTCAGTTTTATGAAACACACACTCTGAAAACAGCACACAACAGGAATCATCTCTTCGACATTGTGTTTTGCGGTTCAAACTCCATACGTTTGTTAACAGTCCACACTCCCTAATGAAGGGGCAGTGTGAAAAATGTACAACCATGCCCACTTACAGCCCCTACTGGGCTGCTGTTACTGTAGTTTGAGTTCTTTGGTACTAAACATAAGATTGAAAGTGGAACCTTTCTGTTGTGGAGTCGATGCACAAGTAGGGAAAAAGGGCAAAACAAATGCCATTCTTTTCAGCAGCGGATCCCCTCAGCCTTTGGTAGAAGTACAAGCCAAACACAAACCAGAGTGGGTGGGGTGGAAATGAAACACATATGAGGGTCGGCGGGGGGGAGGGGAATGGAGGAGATAAAGACGGGGCAACGGGCGGGAGGAAAAAGAAGCAACATGGATGATGGTTGGATAGGAGGCAAAAGCATCAAGGACAGTGATATGGAATATGGGCGGCCTGAAAGACAAACGCTCATATCTGCCCGCGTGTAATGTAACTGATGCTCATGTAAAGGTCTCCAATACCTTTGGGTTGAGTCTGCGCTATATTTAAATACAAAAAAAGTCCAGCGATGTAACACTACTCAGTGTGGGCTTCCACCTAAAGCTGTCCCTATTCCAACATGCACTTTTTGATTAAATACACCATCTTGTAGGAGACGAATACGAGAACATGATACAACCGGTATGACCACGCTATGGCAATGGTATCTTCTCATGCGCATGAAGAGATTTTGCCATCCAGTATTAAATATAGCATTTAAAAAAAAAATCATTTTTTGTTTTTTGGTTTTATATATATATCCAGTTTGAGATTGCACTGAATTCTCCGCGGTCAGTGATCACCAATGCTAACCAGAAGTGAAATATTACTCGAAAGCGTGAAAGTTGGTGTGAACTCAACTTTCATGGAAGCACTGTAACTAAATAGCAGTATCTTTCTGAATGTCACCTCATGTTGTTTGCCTTCACTTCTCAGTTAACACATCCTCCAAGTGGCATCACTAGAGAGCAGTGAGGAAAGGGGCTGTTCAAAAGCAGTTTACTGCACACTTGTTATTTCACCCTTTCAACTCGCCTTTGTCGCTGTCCTCAATATCGAATCATTAACACGTTTGCCTAGGAACGAGGATTAAAAGAACTTCACAGCGCCTCACTAGCATGACTGAAAGAATACAGGAAAGCGAAGAGAAGCGAAAATAACAAAACAAAGCCATTCTTTTCAGCTACAGAGTCCCCCGTTCCTTAACGGAAGCAGAAGCCAAACACGAACGAAAATGAAACAGGGGTAGGGGTGCAGAAGAAACAGACAGGTGCAGGAGGAAAGAGAAGTAACATGGACCAGGGGGTTAACAGGCAAAAAAAAAAAAAAAAAAACCACTCATATGGAGGGCTTGGACACAGAGAAAAGTAGCTCCACAAATAGGGGCAGCAGATACACAAGTAGTTGGTCCCTGCTCCTGGGGAGGGCATGACGCCCACATGCCTTAACAAACAGGAGCAAAGGGAAACAAAAAGGAAAGCATCTGCGACCTGCCAGAACAGAACTGAGAGCCCCTCTTGTGCCATCCATAATCTTAAAATGCAGATATCCCTGAGGATGTGAATGGTCTCCTATGCACTGAATAAAGGGCCCTTGTCAGTTCCCTGCTGGCACCTGTCACGACGTTACTCCTGGGTGTAATGGGCTGTACCATTACAACCATCTTGCTTCACTAAGCACATCATACTGTGCCTAAGAGAAGACTCCATCACCCTCCCACCACAGAAAAGCCAGGAAGATAATTATTCTGGAAAAAACACCCCTTTCGGAGGCTGGATTTAAGAATATGTTTTGGGGGTTAAAACATGCGTGACTGCTTTCAATAATGAACAATATTTTATACAGCTGAGTGCTGTATCGATAGAGAAAGCCAGGTGATGACGAGTTATTAACACATTCACAATCGATTACTTTCTGAAACCCCTGTGTCTCTTATATCGAGTTAGTTGTTGCTTAGACTTGTCCAAAAAAGTATGTGATGGATATTTCGCTCCATGGGACATCGCTAGTTCTGGGCTTAGAATCTCCAAAGAAGATGCATAGATCGATAAAGTAAAATTCTGAGCATCATCATGTCTAGAGACGATTACAATCTGCGTCGCAAGTTTTTCTGATTAATGTTTAGATTTCTTAATGACGGCAACTTCTAGAAATTACTCAGATTTTTTTTAATTACCCTGAGATTCTCTGTCTCCTTACACTAGCACTTTAGGCGTTGAAAAACCACGTGAAAGCAAACAAAAGGAGGAATGAAACAGCGTAACCAAAGAAGTAAGGCAGATCTAATCAACACAGGCTAGCATCACTGCAAACACTGACAGAGGTAATAAACAGCTCCGCTAAGTTGCACGCACGTCTTTGAACGTCTACTTAAGTGAATGTATCTAGGGAAAACACATACTCAAGAGTCAGTCAGTGAAAGAGTGTTCTGCGCTGCTTGTCATTTATTTGACTATATGTGACTAGCAAGATTGTGCTTCAATGATCACTTGCAGAATGGGAAAAGAGTGGGGGTGTGAGTGGCAGAGACCACGGAAGCTGATCAAATGTGTACGTCAGGGGAAGAGGATATAACATCAGGATATAGATTATACTATAGTTTCCACCGATTTCTTAGATGTACAATGCATATCACAGGCCCCTGAAATTCAAGAGGAAATGTTTACTACTTCCTTTAATGGAAGTGGCAACCTCTAGTCTCCTATTCAAAAGTCAGGGATACTGCGTGCTTAGCTCGAATCCTCACGTATGTCTCTAAAAAGAACCAAATCATGCGGTCTTGCTTTCAAAATCCTATGGTAACTCCATCCCCAGGAACACTGACCACGTAAACACTCTCACCCCTCCTTCGATCCTTAACTCAGGGCCGAAAAGATGCCTAATCCGTTCAAGTTCTGTCTAAAGTGGGGCATACTCCTGTAAGACTCCTGTCTAACCACGTCCCTGCTGTTTCTACTGCTGTGTAAGTACATTTACACTGCTTCTCCTCGAGAACCATCCTCTTTCTAATCCCCTGGCGCTTTCTCATCTATCCTATAGATTATCGGTCGAAGCCAAAACCTGCGACCCTCGACCAATACTTAATGATTACTTCTCACAGATGTCTCATCCCAATTCCACAACATGCCCAGCTCCCCAGTCGTCACCTTTCTCATTGCGGATGGGCACGGCCCCCGCCGTGGACTGGATTGGCGGCTGCTTGTTCAGGTTGTTGTTGATGTTGTTGGCCGCCATAACGGCAGCTGCGTGTCCGTCCCAAGACATTGTGACAACCGGCACTGGCCCCGACAGCTCCAGGTAACTGTACACACCGGAAGCGGAAGTATTCTCAGACGTGCACAACAAGCCTCACGATCGTGATGTCACAAACCTGCGACCAGTTTAATGAACGGAACACTACTGGCAGGAGCCCCATGTGAACAGCAGATGGCAGCAAAGGACCTGTAACCAGTCTCACGGCGGCGGTTCGCGTGGAAGTGTCTCAAGAATGAACAGTCCGAATTCGACGTTAATACATCTGCAAAATACAGTTTTTTTCACGTCCCTCGTATGGAGTCTGGAAAATGAGAGACTTCTGTATACGAGCATTGGCAGAGCCATTAGGTCTCGCCTTCTGGCTTTGAATGGCGATCCTCAACAAATAATCATTGTTTATTTCGACTGTCGTCGACTGAATAACAGCTGACACGAGGATCACATGCGGGTTCTACATCGTCCCTGAGGGCGCGGATGAGGAGGGGTGCAATTACCGGCTCAGCAATCGAAACGATTAGTTTATGTAATTTTTCTGGGAACACTAAATGTAAAATGTTCAAGATATTAAGAACCAAGTTCGGGGTTCATTGCTTGCGAGTCCTCTCAAATTATTAGGGAACTGAGGCAAATGGAAAGAACATCTTTGCCCAGGGTCAAACATTTTGGTCAGCGAAGCAGGTTTAAAGCTGTGCTTTCTCTTGGTTGCACTGCACATGTAAAAAAATCTGTGAATGACAATGTTCTGCATGTACCCCGAGTTAAGTCGTCATTTTACAAAGCTAACGATGTAGTCCCAAAACTATGGTATTACATGAAGTAGCCAGTATTTTAAATTAAAAGGACCATGTTGTGAGAAAGAGCATGTTATACAGAGAGAAGAAGTGCATTTTTAGTTTAGCTGAACAGATGATATGTTAGTGCAGTTTGGCCCTGAAGACCTCGGGTAAACCACCTTTGCTAACTCCTGCCTATGGGGACTGATGGAAAGACTCTGGAGCTGTGTTGCAAAGTGCCACGAAGGCCCATACAGACCAGCTCACGGGGGCGAGAGGGGAGCACCTTGGCCACTGCACTGGGAGAGATGGCTGTTATCTCCTCGGAAGAAGTAAAGAAGCAACAACTGGTCAAAGCTGCCACACAGCAAAAGCCCAGTTTATCATAAGAAAAGACAGAAACGCCTCCTTGAAGGCTAGGAGCTGAGGCTTTCTAATTCGTCTGTTTCAATTCAATCAAAACTAAGGTAAAGCACAGATCTGCCATACCCTTTCCAGGAGAACATCCGCATCAGCCATTACTGCACTCACATTTCTTTTAGGGAAGAGTAATATATACTTTCTACATTTAAAATAACTACACCTATCCTGGGCTACTAGGCCAGCTTGTTTTTATGCTTCTCTTCCTGAGATAGTTTAGCGACTTCCCAGCATTGTAACCAGTGCTTTAAATGGAAAAATAGAAGTGCAGGTACTCTGTAATAAAGTACCTGCTTGTTTCTGAGAAGTGCCGGTACTCTCCAATTAAAAGTATTACGTTTTTCTTGAGATATGCCGGTACTCTCCCTCTCAAAATAAAAAAGTGCCGGTACTCAGTACCGGAGAGTACCGGCCCATTTAAAGCACTGATTGTAACTAACATTTTGCTATTGTATCTCAGCCATATCCTTGTTATTCACTTTCGGAGCATCACAATCTGAGCCTGTGTAGTGGGATTCAAACCCCATGGTTGCACAATGAATACCGAAGGCTCGTTTAAAATTCACACACGATTTCACCTTATTGTTTGTTTCTTTATTTTGTCACACCAATGTAAAAGAAGTGGGCTGTTTATATTTAGAGGCTGATCTAATTTGGGGGTTCACCATTAAGTGCAGCAGATGCATTAACCTGCTGAGAATTCTTTGTCAACTTGTTGAGAGGTGTCTGACACCATGCTTGGAATTTTAAGGATCCTTAAACTCCCACGTGTAGTGTAACAACAAACTTGCTGATCATAAACTCTCAAAACTTTGAACAACTACAGTAGATTTTACTACAGTTTACATGTTCGGTGTGCTGTTGTGGGACCAAAAACACTCCAAACACCCCAAAAATGTACCTCAAATCATCTCCCACAATTTGTTGGATCAGAGACAGTGTTAAACCCAATTTCCTGAGTCAATAAGGCACCTTCACAAGACATCAAAATCAAGCTAAATACAGCACAATAATAATCCTGGATTAAATGAGCCCAACCAATACTTGAGTTCTAGATCAATGAACACTCAAATGGTTTTATTACCAAAAATTCAGAAATAAGTGGCACATAGTCAATCCAATGAAAGCTTTCAATTTCAGAGTAATACATATTATGTAAAAATGAAAAAAATACTCAGTAAGCAGCAAAATCATAAAAACAGACAGCATCCCTAGCAGCATCTATGTCTCCAGGAAAGTCTTCTGACTCACCCTCAAAAACATATACATTATTCTTATATATTAGATTACAATTTCTGAAGATTCATCGTAGTGTGAACACATATAGGAAAGTACCCACTTTCTTGGCATGGTTACCCCCATTTTCTGCCTGCTGTCAGTGTGTTTAACTGTGTTCACTGGGATCCTGCTATCCAGGACCCCAGAGATTATGCACTCTCCCTTCTAACTTGGTAACGTGGTTACTTACACCCCACATTTGGCATACTGGTGCCCCCATGTAAGTCCCTAATATATGGTACCCAGATACCTAGTGCATTGGGGTACCAGGGAATCCCGATGGGCTGCAGCATGTATTATGCCACCCATGGGGAGCCCATGCAAAGTGTATCTGCAGGCCCGCATTGGAGCCTGCCTGAAAGGGTGCATGCACCCTTTTCACTGCAGGTCACTGCACCAGGTCACTGTAAGTCACCCCTATGGCATGCTCTCCTATCCCAGAGGGCAGGTTGCAGGTACCCGTGTGTGAGGGCACCCCTGCACTAGCAGAGGTGCCCCCATGAACTCCAGTTCCATTTTCCTGGATGGTATACAGTCATTATGCCAAATGTTCATCTCCTTGCTGCCCCACGAAGAGAGACAGTAATCTTTGTGTTCCAATTTCAAAATAAAGTTCTCGTTTGGTGTTGGATCATACAAGGGTATACTAAAAGTCGTTCATTCTTTTGTCAAAACCTGAAGAAAGATCTAGAAAATTACTTGAGGTTGCTCTATAACTCAGTCTTGGTGCAATATAGTGATGACCTACTGGTTGCATCTAAAATTCAAAAAGACTGTTAACATGACACAGTTGCCTTTCTGAATCATTTAGCTGACAGTGGTCATACGGGTTTTCCACCAAAGATGCAGTACTGTAAAAAGGAAGTGATTTATCTTGGTCTTCATATAGAGAAGGCCTCAAGGAAAGTCTCCAAAGAACGTGATTCTGCATTTCTGAAAATTAATCCTCCAACCACCCTGAGGGAGGTGATGTTGTTGGCTACTGTTGTCACTAGATTCCAAACGTTTCCTTGATTGTGCAACCTTTAACAACTCGTAGTGACATAAAGGACCCATTATCATTTGACAAAAAATGTTCAGAGACCTCCTGAGATCGAGAGAAAGTGTGTGTAATACACCCATCCTTGGAATTCCTGACTCCAAATTTACTTTCTCTTTTGTCTAAAAAGAGGTAGATGTGCTTTATCGATACTCAGAAACATGTGCGAGTGATGAGTCCTGTTGTCTATTTATCAGCTGTTTTGGATCCAGTAGCTCTAAGTCTTCCTGATTATTTAAAATTGGTTGCAGCTGTTTGCATTGCAATTGAACAATGTTTCTTTGAGTATATGTTAACTGTATATGTCCCACACTTAATTTTGCTAACACATACAATAATTTAACATATGACAAACAGGCATCTGACCAGATATGATCAAGTCATTCAGGCAGCTGAAGACATCTCAATCAAAAGGTGCTCTTCACTGAACCCTGTACCATTGCTTCCTATTTCAAACAAAGAATGTGAGTACTAGGACAATGATGTGATGATGACAATGAACCTGACCATGACTGTGTCGAAGTTTCAACATTATGGCCCTCATTACAAGACTGGCGGTCGGTGTTAAAGCGGGGGTTATACAGCCAACAGGCCTGCAGCAAAAAAAATGGGATCACGACCATGGCGGAAACCGCCAAAACATACAGCCAATTTAACACACGACGACCACGGTGGTATCAAAAAACACTGCAGCGGTAACCGCCAACAGCCAGGCGGAAGACAATGTACCACCCACCCCATCACAACCCGCCCATCTGTCAGCTTTTCTGGGGCAGTACCAATGCCATCAAAAGCACGGCAGAAACAGTACGTGTAAAGGAAACCACTCACCTCTCGACACTCAACGAAGAACCAGGATGCCATGGAGCCTGACCTCCTCATCTACCATGAAGATGAAAGGCGGCAGCGATGACCACAGTGAGTACTGCACCTAGTACACAGGGGAGGGGGAGAAAAAGAGAGTGACACACACAAGCAACACCCCCACCCTCAACACCATACACACAAACACATGCATCAACATTACATTTAAACCCCGCAACCCCCTGGAAGAACACAAGAACAAAAGGAATTGAGTTAAACAGTGATATTTTAGAAATAGACAGATATACGTAATAAATAGAAAAACAGTATTTACAAAAATATACAATATGTACATAAGACGGTACATTGTCCATTCAAAATGTCCGTGGGCCACTGGGCCAAAAATCATGGGCCAGTGCCTCAATACGGAGAGAACACTGCAGGGGCATCAGGTCGAAAACACACAGGCACCTCAGTGGGATAGGGAAGGGGGTGCACCTAAGCCGGAAGATGGAAAAATGCCACTGCTCCTCGAGGGGGCTCCATGCCCACTGCTTGGTCCTGGGGAGTGCAAGGCCACATTCTCTCAAGTGGGTTGTTTGCCCACTGATTGGCCCTGGGGAGTGCAAAGCCACAGTCTCACAAGTCTCTCAATTGGGTGGTTTTCCCACTGCTTGCTCCTGGGGAGTGCAAGGCCACAGTTTTCCAAGTGGATGGCTTCTTCCACTGGTCCTGGAGTGGGCCTTGTGGCCAGTGTGCTTCATCCTGCCAAAGAGGGGGTGAGTGGAGGCCTTCTTCCACTGGTTCTGGAGGGGGCTTTGTGCTCAGTGTGTTTCATCCTGCCAGGGATAGGGTGAGTGGATGCATATCTCAACTGGTTCTGGAGGGGGCTTTGTGCTCAGTGTGCTTCATCCTGCCAAGGAGGGGGTGAGTGGATGCCTTCTTCCACTGGTTCTGGAGTGGGCTTTGTGCCCAGTGTGCTTCATCCTGCCAAGGAAGGGGATAGTGGATGCCTTCTTCCACTGGTCCTGGAGGGGGCTTTGTGCCCAGTGTGCTTCATCCTGCCAAGGATAGGGTGAGTGGATGCATATCTCAACTGGTTCTGGAGGGGGCTTGGTGCCCATTGTGCTTCATCCTGCCAAGGATAGGGTAGTGGATGCATATCTCTACTGGTTCTGGGGGGGCTTTGTGCCCAGTGTGCTTCATCCTGCCAAGGAAGGGGTGAGTGGATGCCTTCTTCCACTGGTTCTGGAGGGGGCTTTGCGCCCAGTGTGCTTCATCCTGCCAAGGATAGGGTGAGTGGATGCATATCTCCACTGGTTCTGGAGGGGGCTTGGTGCCCATTGTGCTTTATCCTGCCAAGGATAAGGTAGTAGATGCATATCTCTACTGGTTCTGGAGGGGGCTTTGTGCCCAGTGTGCTTCATCCTGGATGGTGCAAGGTCACAGTCTCTCACCTGGGTGTCTAAGGCACGAGATTTGCAGGGAACAGGTTGCATGATAGTAGTCCATGGAGGCAGGGCTGGATTCCATCCTGCGGCGGCTAAGGCTGCAAACTGGTGATAGTGCCGGTGCTGGTGGGGGTGCTGCCAGTGGTGGTGGGAGGCTCCAGCCCTTCTCCTGCAGCCTCGAACAGCTGCCCACTGAGGCTGCTGCTGCTGGTAGTTGTCCTACTGTCAGTGGTGCAGGTGGTGGTGCTTGCAGCGGTGCTAGCGGCTGTACAGGTGCTGGCCATGGTGCAGGTGCTGGTGCTGCCAGTGGTGGAGGGAGGCTCCAGCCCTCTTCCTTCAGCCTCGGACAGCTGCCCACTGGGGCTACTGCTGCTGACAGTAGTGGTGCTAGCGGCAGTGCAGGTGGCAATGCTAGAGGTGGGGCTGCTGGCGGTGCTGGCCGCGGTGCAGGTGGCGGGGCTGGCGGTTGTGCTGGTATCCACCAGGCCTTCACCTGCAGCCTCCGACGGCTGAAGTGCCTTGCCTGGTGTTTTCTGCCCCTTCCTCACCTTGGCAGATGGTGGTGTGACCTTGGGTCTGGCAGCCGGAGTTTTTGAGGAGGCCTTGCTGGGTGGTTCGTGCTTCTTGCTGCATGTTGTCCCCCTCTTCACCTTGGCAGGTGGTGGAATGGTTTTGTCCTTTGCAGGGGTTGGTGGCACACTGGCTGGGCTGACGGGTGCCCCCTTTGAGCCTCTGTGAGTTGCAGATACCACAGCGGACGTCAACTTGGTGGCTGAGGTGCTGGAGGACTGGGGGGTGGGGTAGGGAAGAGGTCATTGTTTGCCAGGAAAAGCTTCTTAGAAACACTGGGGTGGGAAGAGGGAGACGGTTTGGGAGTGGAGGAAGAGGGAGTGGTTGTAGGAGGTGTCTGTCTGCTGAGCTTGGGTGAAGGTGCATGGGCTGGACGCTGTTGTGAGGTGGATGGATGTAGGGTGGATGGGTGCTTGCGTTTGTGTACTTTGGGATGAGGGGTCACAGACACACTGGGAGAGGACACAGGGGAGGTGTGCATGGATGTGGTGGTGGTGGCTGCCCGTGAGGGGTGTGTTGTGATGGGCGTGCTGGTGATGGAGGTAGTGGATGAGGATGTAGTGCATGCAGGTGTGAGTGGAGATGCTACTGGGAGGGAGGTGGACGAGGAGGAAGATGGGGACACAGTGGAGGCAGTGGATGTTGGTGTGTCTGCATGGGGATGGTGCTGTGTGAGTGCCTGTGAGATGAAGTGTGTTGCTAGTGTTTGCCTGAGCCACTTCTGTGTGTTGATTTGGGTGAATGCTGGTCTGAAGGTGTGCTTGGGATAGGCTGGGGTTTAGGGGATGGGTAGAGGAAGCTGGAGGGGGGAGGCTAGAGACAGGTACAAGGGCCGCCATCAGTGCTGAGGCCAGAGCCTGAAATGCTCTTTGTTGGGCCGCCAGGCCAGAGTGAATGCCCTCCAGGTATGCATTTGTTTGTTGCAAATGCCTCTCGTCACCCTGGATGGCATTCAGTATGGTTGACTGCCCAACAATGAGGGATCTCAGGAGGTTAATAGCCTCCTCACTGAGGGCAGCAGGGCTGAGTGGGGCAGGGCCTGAGGTGCCTGGGGCGAAGGAGATACCCACCCTCCTGGGTGAGAGGGCACGGGAAACACGATGAGGGGCTGGTGGGAGGGCGGTGCTGGTATGGGGGTGGCGGCTGTACCTGTTGTTGGGGTGGGCACAGAGGTGTCCGCCACCACCAGGGAGCTTCCATCGGAGGAGGAGTCGCTGTCTGTGATCTCCCCTCACCCTCTGTCCCACTGGTGCCATCACCCTCGGTGGATTCAGCCTCCAGGCCCATGTGGGATGCAGCTCCCTCCGTCTCCGGTTCCTCTGCTCCTCCGCCAGATGATGCTAATGCACACAAGGACAGGATGGCAAAACAAAAAAGGGGGGAGAGACAGAGTATACACTTGGTTAATACCAGCAACACCACTACAGTTGGCGTACACAACACACAGGGAACAGCCCTATGCACTAGGCCATGCACTACCAGTTACTAAGATAGTCACCAGCCCATGGGGTACAGTGCCTAACACCATTAGCAGTTAGATGTACCTGTAGGAATCATTCTGGAGTAGGAAATGGTAAGGAGAACGCTCTGGAAAGTCCTGTACTCACTGAAAAGGTGCATGGAGTGTTGAGAAAAAAGTGCTGAGGGTGGTTTGGTGGGCATGGTTATTTAGGGGTTGACAAGGAGCATATTATTATCAGGGATGGGTAAGACAGTATACTGTTGGGGTCCCTGGGGAGACTGTGGAAGAGTAAGCAAGCCAGCCAGGAATATTCTTGAACAGGGTTTTGACATTGAATTTGCTTGATGTTACCAGAGCTTTCAGCAGGGGGCAGGCTCAATGGCTGATAGCAAGTTGCACCTGCCCCTGTGAACTTCACTAGAGTGGCCTTTTTATTAAACATGTGAATAACTACATACTAAGCATTGCTGCTAATACATTTAAAGCAGTTTACACAGCATGATGAGTCTTTGCAAATTCTTTTCAACTGTGGTGAAATGGATCCCCACTGAAACCAGAAGGACGGTCACCCAAGCCCTTGTAAGCAGTAAATTGGGCTACAGAAATGCCCTCTATGCAGGAACAACGGCCAAGCTCCAGAAAAGACTGCAGCACATACAGAACGCCTCCACACACCTCATCCTGGACATCCCCCGCAACTGCCACATCACAGCCCATCTGAGAGGCCTACAGCGGCTCCCCGTCAACAAAAGAATCACATTCAAACTCCTCACCCACGCTCACAAGACACTGCACAACACCGGACCAGAATACCTCAACAGATGGCTCTCCTTCTACACCCCAACAGCTTCGCTCCACAAACCTTGCCCTCACCACCGCCCCACGCATCCACAGAACGACTGCCGGTGGCAGATTGTTCTCCCACCTTGCCGCCAAGACGTGGACCACTCTTCCCACCCATCTGCGTCAGGCACAGGACCTGCTTACCTTCAGGAGACATCTATAGACATGGCTGTTCGTGCAGTAGCAGCCCCCCCTCCCCTCAGCGCCTTGAGACACTCATGGGTGAGTAGTGCGCTTTACAAATACTTTGATTGATTGATTGGTGGGCCCAGACTGAGTGAACAACCTGACCTTAGGCACAGATTGCTACTGTTCTTCCCTTTTGTTACTTCTCCTTTTGACTTTCTTTTATCCCAGGAGCCAAGTCCTGGTCTTCAGAGTTCTTACACTCTGCAGACGTCCCTGATAGCTGAGATATGGGGTTAGCACCTTTCTCTGTTTCAAGAGTGATTGTGGTGTGAAGCTCTGCTCCATGACTTGCAGGGTCTCAGATTATACTAATGCAGAGAAGTGGAGAGATGGCACGCAGTCCTGAGGATGCTAGCTTGCCTTGGTGGCAGAGTATGCTGAGGCAAAGCCTGTGATGTTCAGCAGCCTGGACACTCATTTACTCTCATCAGATCTCAATTCAGGCGAGGATTCTATCCAAAATGATGGCATCAGTAGAGGTGCAGATTTAGATGTTCAAGGGCTAGATGTATGGAGCTATTTAGTGGTCTCAAAGACTGCAATTCACTATATCAAAGGATTTGCAACCTTTAAATGGGTTGTACAAATGTACTAAACTTATTAGAAATTCAGTAACATATTACTGAATCGCTAAATAAGTTTAGGAAATCATAAGGAATTGCTGTTTAGAAGGAACATGTTTAGGGCATTCCTTCCAAACAGGAATTCTTTAGGTTATGTATTAATATTTTGTTACTGAATTTGCGGGCACAAATCAGTGGATTTAGCCATCAGTAGAGGTGCCGAATTAGGTGTTCAAGGGCTAGATCTTAGAAGCTATTTAGTGGACGCAAAGCCTGCGATTCACTAAATCAAATGATTTGTGACTGCTAAATGACTTGTACAAATGTTCTAAACTCATTTAGTGATTCAGTAACATGTTACTGAATTGCTAAATGGGTTTGGGAAACCATAAAGAATCACTGTTTGGAAGAGGCTTGTTTAAGGCATCTCTTTCAAACAGCTATTCCTTATGGTATGTATTAATGTTTTGTGACCGAACACATGTGGCAAATCAATGTTTTACCACCTCAAAGGAGGTGGCAAGCCATTTGCATATGGGAGGGGTTCCCAGGAGATCTCTTCCCCCTTAAACACATTTTTAAAGTATTTTTAAGATTTGGCAATGACACCATGGAGCACTACCTACTCTTAAAAAATGAAAGTTAAACAGTTAATTTTGTTTATTAAAATGCATCCCGTTTTTTTCTTTAGGAAAATGGATTGCTGTTAAAAAAAATTGCTTTATTTGAAAGCAATCATACGCATGGTGGTCTGCTGACCCCTGCATGCCGCCATTCTTCTTCTAATGCCTGTCATTCCTAATGGGTCACAAACTCATGAGGCAGGTCAATTTGCCACCCACTAGGAATCGTTGATTTTAAAATAAAAGTTTCATACATTAAGAATAGCGATTACCAAATAGCGATTTGGAAAAAAATGCTATTTGGAAATCGCTATTCTAAACATATGTATATCTGCACCAAGACCCTGCATTCCATGCTGCGGTGTTCCAAGCTGCTACCTGCAAATACATCAATTAATCAGACAGAAACTTTGGTTCTGTCCCCAAGATTGGCACGGTGTGAGAGGCCCTCAATATCACCATGAGAGTTAATTGCTTGACGAAAAGCTGTGGGTTGGGTAGGACCCTTGAAGCCAACCTCCAGAGATTAGAAATTAAGCATAAGTGTTTGGAGCCCCAGAGTGATGGAGGGGTGGAACCCGCTGTACTGCGGACATCCGTGAGACCCTTCTGGAATATAAGGAAGTTGCGGAGAGAGAACGCCTATTTCAGGGTAAATATGCCAAAGCTCATGCCTATGGGGAAGGGGAAAAGACAGGACATGCACTGGCCACTATCATTGGCAGGAACCCCACAGCTAATGACATCCTAGAAATCAAAACACCTTTGAGCACAATACACAGGGACTCAATGAATATATGTTCAACATTTGCAAAGTTCTATGCAGACATCTATAGGTCGCGTGGAGGGCCACAGCCGGATTACACTAGCTATTTTGATAATGGGATGCTATGCTGGGTCAGCGACACACAGCGCAAGTTTCTGGCTGCAGACTTTGCGGCGCATGAGATTCGAGAGTTGATTGCTCAGTTGCCAACGGGAAAAGCCTCAAAGCCTGACGGCCTCCCGGCTGAATATTATAAAGCCTATGCAGACATACTGATACCTGTTTTACATCAGGTGTATAATGAGTCAAAGGAGGTGGATGAGTTACCCCCGCTATGTGGGAGGCGCAGATCCTGGCTCTGCTGAAGCCTGGAAAGCCCCCTGAAGCGTGTGATTCATAAGACCTGTTTTGCTCATAAACTGCAACACACAAATACTAGCCAAGTTACTTGCCAATCGACTCTATCTGCAACTCCCATCCTTGGTCAAACTGGACAAGGCAGGATTTGTCCCCGGGAGGTCAACCTTGCACAATTTGAGAACTCTGTTTGCAGTCACACAGGATAGAGACCCGAAGCTAGAGGAGGTGGCGATCTTTTTGGATGCTACCCAAGACGTCGATTACTTGGAATGGTTTTTTTTAATGGCGGTGATGCGCCATATGGGACTACTGGGGAGATTCCTGGGGTGGACACGACTTCTATACCCACACCTCACTGCAAGAGTGCACATGAGTGGTGGGGTGTTGGATCCCATAGCTGTGTCCAGGAGAACCAGACAGGGATGTCCACTGTCGCTGCTTCTTTTTGCACTGGCAGTGGAGCCCCTGGCAGCTGGGCTCTGGCAGAATCATCCAGAATATGCGTTCCGCTATCCCTCAAGGCACCTCCTGGTGTCACTGTATGCAGATTATATCACTTTGTATCTTAGGGAGCCTCGAGTCAGCCTTAACTTGCGGGAGTTTATCCAGTTTGGTGAATTATCTGCAATACTGATCAATTGGGGGAAATCCCAGATCTCTCCACTGATGCATAATACGCAACCATTTGACCTGGACTGTCCACTGCAGTGGTGTTTAGCTGAGCTGAAGTATCTGGGAGTGTGGATCTCCCTGCACAAGCTGGAAATGCTCAAGGCTAATTACGGAGTGACATGAACTACCATCACTGATAGCCTTAACAGGTGGATATCCCTGCCGCTGTCCTTAGCAGGCCAGATAAACCTGATGTAGTTGGTTGTGCTCCCTAAGCTTCTCTACCTTTTCTTAAACATACCATACAGACCTAAGTGAGCTTTTTGTTCAGGCACTCTGAACTCAGATGGTGAGGCTGGCATCGGTTGGGGCAGGCCAGAATCAGATGGGATGCCCTTACCCTCCCCTTTAGTCGGGGTAGTTTTGAAGCTCCTGACTTCGAATTATATTACAATTGTGGGCAAGCCCATTATGCTTTCCAATGGTTTAAGCCTACTCCATACTGCAACATTAGGTCAACTGCTTGGTTTAATGTATCTTTGTTTTAGCAAAACTAGCCATGGTTTCAATCCATTGTTCCGCAAGTGTTGCGGACCGTCTGATAACTTATAATGCAGTACAATGGCTCAGTGAGCTAAGTCCAGGGCTAGGTCTAAGAATCGTTTGCCAGCTTTTCTAGTTGCCTGTCTGCTGTAGAGGCCCAATAGGCAAACCTCTAAAGTATGGAGTGCCTGCCTGTCCTGTGTTCATTCCAGTGCTGCCATGACCTGTGTCCAAAAAACGTGGGGTCCGTGGGCAGCTCCAGACCATGTGTATAAAGTCCACATCATTCACCACACATCGAGGGCAGCTCAGGTTAGTAGTATACAGCACTGTGTTTAACCTGTGAGGAATGAGGCAATTTTATTAGTTTTGAAACCACCAATAAAGTACAAATACAGTTGCATTATACCTACACAATGCAATCAGCCATAAACCAATCCTATGCCCATTCCATAATATGCCACCCACCTCAACCATATCTTGTTATGCTTCCATGGACAGCCTCCGGCAATGTAGATAGATTTTTCATGTTTATCACACCAGTCCATATCCACCGTCCATTTTGCTAGGGTTGGGCGTTGGGGGAATTCCATCACTGAGCAATGTCTCTCTTAGCCACTAATGTGACTAATGTGACCACGATTGCGGAAGCCCCTTGATCTTTGTGGGTAAAAGTGGGGTTTAAATTCTTGGTGGTAGGAACTGAGGGTGTTGGAATATCCTCTTGAGCCTTGATTCCTATATGAGCGGCCGGCAAAGCGGCTCCTACCTCTACCGGCCCGGGTAAAAACACGTTGGTTAAAAACCTTTTTTCAGTGATTGTTGAGCCTTGTCTAGAGACGAGAAGGTCGAGACGAAACGGCTAAGATCTTTGATGAATGAGTCGCCAAAGAGTTTACCATCGGCCTGAATGCCGGGATCCCAAGTAGCCAGGTTAGCCAGCTTAGGGTCCATTCTGAGGAGGAGACCCTTGCGTCTCTCGTGAATGATAGCTGAATTTGCATTGCCCAAAAGGCAAAAGGCTCTTTGGGTCCAAAGGCAAAGATCTAAGGGATCGATTGGGGAGTCCTCTAGTCTGGCTGATTCAGCTAAATCAAATATTCTTGCTAGAGGGCCGACCCCGTCCAGGAGTTTATCCTGGCACGTGGTCCAGGCTTTGTCTACCCCTTTATGGGGGTCTTTACCGAATTTGGTAAAGAACGTGATGAGAGACTCGTGTTTAGCTGGAGTTACAGTAATGTTGAAATCCAACGATGGTCTAGGACATTCAGATTTTAGTTTGGAACGTGTCTGTTTGTCTAACGGTAGACGTAGGTGGGAAGAAATATATTCACCCACGTGGTCCAATGGGAGCCACTCAGTTGAGTTAGGATGGTGAATGAGGGACGGATCGAACATAGGAACACCCTCAGAATCAACCACGCTGGTCGAGGGGCCACCTGAAGAAAATTTGATACTTTTGGGCGGAGGAGAGGCAGGGGAAAACGTATCATCAGGATTATCTGACTGAGATAAGTCGTCCATGTCCTCATCATCTGTGTCCAATATTTCTGAAATAACAATCTTTTTAGGCGCAGGGATATGTTTCGTTTTTGATTTACATTTTAGTTGTGACGCCGTTTTTTTTGCGGAATTCCCCTCCTTAGTAGGAGGCCTGGGAGGAATCAAGTCCTCAGTCTGGTGTGAAGCAAGCTCACCCTCTGTCAGTGCGCCTTTACTTGATTTAAAATAAGTTATTTTTCGTTTTCTGCTTTCCCCCGCAGAATGGGCCATAGAATTGGACACCATGGACATTACTGAGCTTTCAATGTTTTTAGACATTTTATCCATTGATGCTTTCAGAGCATTTTGTACTGAGGATTGAATACATTTGTTTAAATCCTGTTTGAAGGATTCCTCGTCCTCCTCAGAGTCAGGCCTTAAGGATGAACTGCAAGGATCCATAATATAAATTTGTTGTATGCAGTAATAATAGAGTAAAACACAAAAGTATAAGCAAGAGTACTTTAGCCCAAGCAAGTTCCTGGATAGCTAGGGGTTAATGAGAGCAACACGCTCTCCGGTGTACGAAATGGCTCCTCCCCTAGGGTGGGGACAAAAGGGAGAGCCGGAGCTGCGAAGAGGCACGTCGGGATAAGGAAACTGAGCCGGAGGATCCAACGTGTAGCCCGAGTCCAGAAAAACCGTTTCGGGACGAGCCACGGCGCACAAAAAGGTATGGGCGGCCCGTCTGTCAGACGTGCAGTAGTTTTAGAGCACGCTGACAGAACGCGGCGAAAGTAGGCTAAATAGAACGCGCGGTGGATATCGCGCAAGCACGACAAACGGCTGCACGAAGGTGGGGGGGAAGGGGTTACAAATATGCTGCGTAGCGGCAAAGAAGTAGGCAGCTCAATATGCAGACAATAGAAAAGCTTAAAGAAACATTACTACATAATAAAACGTTTAAATAAACATATAAGTCGACGGAAGACCAGAAGAGTGTACTTATCTTGACTGCGAGCAGCAAGAAAAGAGGGCTGTTTGCAGTCAAGGGTACACTCTATGGTTTATGGCTTCTGCTGATTGGTCCAGCCTTAGTTCCTGTTTTGCTCCCATTGGCTAGTCTGTTGCTGAGCCTTTTGGGAGCTGTAGTTTCTTGACTGCTGCTATTTAAAATAAATTAGGAAAAGAACGCATAATAGAGCCTCCGGTCTTGCCATAAAATTTAGTTTTTTTTCTTTCTGTTTCTCAATATTATAATTAAATGTTTTTTGTTTGCTATTGTTTTATTGCTTTATTAATGTAGACAGAGATATCTATAGACTGTGTCATTCAAAGGAGGGAGATGTGTTGTGTATTATCTGTAATGTGTACTCCTTTAAATGATGATGTCAGGTAGTGGATTTTCCTGGAGTGGGGTTTCTAGTGGGGATAGTTGATAGGGACCTGAAGGAAGGAGCTGCTTGGCTGTGCTGTGCTGTATTGCCTCATGGTGGATGCTAATAAACGACCTACGATATTAAGAAAATTACTCCGTGTCAAAAATCATGTTGCTTCTCGTACACCAATGTTTGTAGGTAGGGCTGCAACCATTTGGTTAGTATTTTACTGAAGATTTTATAATACAAACTGAGCATGGAGAGAGGTCGATAGGATGCCACATCCAAAGCATCGCCAGCAAGTTTGAGGATAGATACTATTAAAGCTTCACTGGTGGTGTCAGGCACTGACCCATATTCCAATGCCTCTGTGTTCATTTCTATTAGTCTTTGAACCAGGAAGGATTCATATGTTTGGTACAATTCTACCACCAGACCATAGGAGCCAGGTGCTTTGCCCCTCGCTAGTTCCTCAGATGGGGTGACATGCCGGGAGGAGGAGGTATCGCCTGCACTCTGTGTACTCTTTCTAGTGGGATAAAGTCCCTGTGGTGGCACTGTAGTGAATCCTGGTTTGTTTTAACAGGATAACAGAAGTTAGCTTAGCCGTAGGCTTGTAAACTCGTGCCCCCGTCACCCAGTGACTTTTAACCTACTTAGCTTGCTCTGTCTTAGTCCATTTAATTATTTATTTCCTTTAAAATGGCGGCCTTGTTTATAGTTAGGCCACTTGTTGTGGGTTCTATTATCAGTGTCACTGCGCCAAGGCGTCAAGATCAAGCACGAAAGACAAACATACAGTAGGCATTCACACTTAGGGATTTTCCCTCTCTATACTTTCGAGGGATTGTTGATATTAATTGCCGTCCCAAGCATGCCTGTTATCTATTGTTATGAATAACACTTATGTCAAGGGACCTTGTAGATCTGTATAAATACAACACACTTTTAGACAGATAATCAGAGGGATTCCGACCAGAGGGCATCGCCACCATCGCTGATACCGATGCTGCAGTCATCTTGACGCTGACCCAGTCTTCGTGTCCCTGCGGAGTCTGAGATAGAGACCTCATTCCAAGGTAACGAGGGTTGGGGGCTCCTCTCATGGACACGGCTTTGGCAGATTAGGTTTAACGAACCGAGCTCTCCTTTTTTAGGTAGGAGGTTAGACCTACTCTCCTTAGGGTATTAGGGATTATTCCATTTTTTACCTATACATATATTTCTTTCATATATTGCATAATGGTGGGGGTCTTTATAACAATGGCTCTCCTCTTCACAATACTGTTGCTTGGTATATTCATTATCCTAATCATTGCAGTTCATGCAACTTATCACAAATTGCAGTTATGTTAAATAAAAACTATTATAACTTCACTGCATCTGTGTTATTGCCTTTGTTTGTATGAGACATAATAATCTGTGAGAAAAGGGTAATATCCGTTTAACCACGACAACCCTGAGAGATCTTATTTTGAGTCCATGCGTAAGCGACTGCTAAAAATCACCTTTTTACTATTGTGTTTCTGGTGAAGTACTGCTAGTAAGCCGCTAAGGTTTGGACAACAGTTACAACTAGTTGTAGGAAGAAACTTAGGGGGTGATTCTGACCCCGGCGGTTCCTTACCGCCGGGGCCAGGGTCGGCGGGAGCACCGCCAACAGGCTGGCGGTGCCCCGCAGGGCATTCTGACCGCGGCGGTTTTGCGCGGTCAGAAGTGGAAAACCGGCGGTCTCCCGCCAGTTTTCCGCTGCCCTGGGAATCCCCCATGGCGGCGCAGCTTGCTGCGCCGCCATGGGGGATTCTGACAGCCCATACCGCCATCCTGTTCCTGGCGGTTCTCCCGCCAGGAACAGGATGGCGGTATGGGTTGTCGTGGGGCCCCTGCAGTGCCCATGCCAATGGCATGGGCACTGCAGGGGCCCCCGTAAGAGGGCCCCACTTTGTATTTCAGTGTCTGCATTGCAGACACTGAAATACGCGACGGGTGCCACTGCACCCGTCGCACCTTCCCACTCCGCCGGCTCAATTCTGAGCCGGCGTCCTAGTGGGAAGGGTTTTTGCACTGGGCTGGCGGGCAGCCTTTTGGCGGTCGCCCGCCAGCCCAGTGCAAAAGCCAAAATACCCTCAGCGGTCTTGCGACCGCGGAGCGGTATTTTGGAGGGGGGAAGTCTGGCGGGCGGCCTCCACCGCCCACCAGACTTAGAATGACCCCCTTAGTCACCTACAAAGAAAAGTACTGTCATCCTGAGACCAGCAGTCTTGCTCAGAGCAAGAGTCCAAACTACGACATGGCGCCACCAACGATGGTGTTTAGGCACTAATTTACGGATGCCCTGACTATCACTGTCTAACAGACAATAGGTACCCTCAGTACCATTATACGCAGACGTCCGTGGTCTTTGGGAGAATCCTCCTCAGCCAAACAGGTAACACCTAATTAGGCTGTAGGTTGTTCGAGCTCGAACTCACAAAAGGAAAAACTTCCCCTATTTTGGTGTTCCGTTTACTCTAAACAACTATGGCCAATACCATAGACATTCCTGCAAATGCTAGACATGCACTTACACAACATTTATTAGCGCATGGCCTTACGGAAGAAGGCGGGGATGTTACTCTGATAATAGAAGCGACTGAAGCATACCAAACAGAAACGTTTTACTGTTGGGTTGCCTTTCCTGAGGCTGACCAACGAACGCACACATTTCACACTTATGACATTGCGGACGTACCCGTAAGGTACGAAGCATACCAGTATCATGAAATATCGCTCACATATCAAGAGCATCAAAACTGGTTTGAAAGCGCCCTACCACATATACTACGACAGGTGAGGCTAGGTCCTTTAAGTAATGAAGGGCCTACGTGGCCCACGTTTGCCACATATACACCTCACCCAGGCATACAGACTATGCTGATTGTAGATTTAAGGATATTATATAATGAATTAGTGGCATTATATAGACGATTGGTCCAGTTCGTAATGCGAACATTGAACACTACACCAGCGCGTCCAGCACCACCAGTAGCTGGTGGATATCAATTGGCTACTGGGATTAATCCACAAACAGTGCATACCATTATGGGTAAAGGCCCTCGGATCGAGAAAAAATACCGTTCTGGATTGCTCAGAAAAACAAATCAGCTGGAAGCTGTGTTCCCCCATACGGGGCAACAGGAGAAACATAGATTGCTCCCTATGTGCTTACCATTCGGGATGGTTCCCTCGGTGGATGAATGTGCCACTTGGGGTACAGTCTTCGCTGCCGTTTATACTACCACACATGGTACCCCTACACTTGCCAATTTACCGGAAGTGTTGAAACAAATACAAACTGAGCATGGGGCTGCACCGGCGCTAGATCTGGGGATGAAATTGATGCGTAACTTTGACGCCGTCTCCTCGATAATATTAAGTAATATTAAAGGGGAAGCAGTGGCACTGGCGATACGCCAGCGTCTCCGAGAAACTCCACATGTGGAACAGGAGAGACAGCTACCGAAAATAATATCTGATACCTATACTAGTATAGGACGGGATGGGCTGGGAGCCAAACCTAAAAAATTGGACATACTGAGTACCACCCATAAGGAAGGTACAAAGCAAGCACAAGAGGGCTCTAAAAAACGCTGGGACAAACAAAAAGATTTCAAAGATAGGACAAATAAAAGAGCTGATTCTCCGCATCCGGAGTACTCCGACAGGAGGTATAATTTCAGGAATAGGGATAACATTAGAACTCCAGACAGATATACTGATTCACGTCCTTCTCGTTCCTTTCAGGACGCACCGGATAAACGTAGCGAGAGAGG
Source organism: Pleurodeles waltl (assembly GCF_031143425.1). NCBI lineage: Eukaryota > Metazoa > Chordata > Amphibia > Caudata > Salamandridae > Pleurodeles > Pleurodeles waltl. The sequence goes on from NC_090440.1 coordinate 407,028,078, forward strand.
GGGCCGTCAAGATCGACATCCGGAATACGTGAAAGAAAAGAAAGACTCGCCGCAGTCTACCATTAAAAAAGAAGAAAAGACTCCTCAGCAAAAGCCACAGTTTAAAAAGAAGAAAGTGGTAGCACTGACAGTTAAAAATGCCAGTAGTATTGAGAACACTGTTGAGGAACAAGAGGTGGGCAGTGACTCTGTTGGACAGCGCGGCAGAGGTCACGATATGTTGCCAGAGTCTGAGAGATCATCTGGTTGCGACAGCAACTAGCGATTACATCGCAGTTGAAACGGCGGATGGCCACGTTCTCCCACCCGATCGGGTTTATGATTTAACAATTCAGATAGAGGGGGACGTGGAACGCATTATTAGTGTAATATTTTGGGATGAACTTACTAGTGATATCCTGTTGGCCGAGAGAGACTGGCCACCTGAACATGTCCGCAAGCTCCCACATGGGGAAGATGTCATTTTGCCTTCTTTCTCCGATCTTGTTCCAGAGGCAGACAAAAAAGCCTATGCTGCTGATTGGGCTTTAGCGCAGGCACCTGCATTATACTGTAATAATGTAGGTTGGGACAAGGAATCTCCTTGTCATGTTATTCCCGTTAGGTCTACACCACACCCGCAGCCACAGTACCCTGTTAAACATGAAGCAAAAGCTCCAGTGACGGAGATACTGTCACAACTTGAATACCAGGGAGTAATTGAGCCCTGTACATCGGCAATGAATAATCCGCTGTTTCCCGTTGTGAAACCTGATCATTCATATAGAATAGTGGTTGATTATAGACACTTGAATAGTCATACACGCACATATGCTATACAAAATTCACACAGCACAGCGCTGATTAATAATATAGTGCGTAAAAAATACAAAACTACATTGGATATATCTAATGGATTTTTCTGCCAGAATTTAGCACATGACAGTAGGGACCTAAGTGCCTTTTCCTTTGGCTCTCAGAACGCTTTTGTCGTTTACCCCAAGGCTATAAAAACAGCCCAGGACTGTTTAGGGCCCGTGTAACATCAATCTTGCACGAGCTTGATTCCGAGGCATTATCATATGTGGATGATATCTATCTCACTGATGACACCCTTGACATTCATCTTGCAAGGGTCGATCGGATAATTATGGGATTTGCTGCCTACGGATATAAATTTAATTTTAGGAAGAGCAAGATAGCATTTCTTAGTGTATTGTTCCTAGGATATGAGCTATCAAACGAAGGGAAGAGCCTGGCCCCGCACTTCTAAGAAAAGTGTGCTCAGCTACAGCCTCCGAACACGCTTAAGAAATTACAGTCATTACTGGGTTTCTTTAATTTTGGCAGAACATACATTCCAGATTATGCTGAACGCGTCAAGCCACTATATGACTTAATTCAGCCCAATTTTTCTAGCAGGCGATGGACAATTGCACACACACACATCCTTAGGGACATACAACGGGACATGCTGGAAGCTAGACACTTGTACACACGTGACAATAAAACAAATTTAGTCATCAGAATAATAGCTGGTGCCCTTAGATTTACCTATGTCACCTTTAATGAGGGTGACACAGTGCCGATAGCATACATGTCACATTTGTACTCCAATGCAAAGAAGCGTTTTGCTCCTACTGAAAAAATTCTGACAGCAGTTCAGATGGCCGTCATAAAGGAGAGGCCACTTGCCCAGGGGAAGCGCATTATTGTTGTCTCCCCGGTACCGGCCTTAGAGGCCGTCACTAAAGCAAGCGTTCCAAACGCTAAGGCGTTACATCGACGCTGGATTCAATGGGCTACGTCCCTGAACGCCATTGATGTTGATTATGTGTTTGACCCAAGACTTCAGACACAAGAATTTCTCCAGTATGAACAGGAGTACCCCGCTCCCTTACACATATTACCAATAGACAGTTATGATACCATCATTTACACTGACGGATCGGCACAACCGTCTGTGGGCACTAAACATCAATACTCTGCAGCTTGCGCGGCCGTGTGCGGGGTAATGGAGGACGGAGTTTTCCATCCTCATAATACCTACACTCAGACCTTAGGGGACTGCACAGCCCAGTTGGGGTAGGAATACATGGTGCCGGTAATACATTGGCTGACGAAGCAGCCAAAGCATCAGTAGCTACGGCTTCTTTGGCTGCAGTGACTCGTTCTCGGACGAGGTTGGATAGTGAAATACTGATTGCCGTTAAAGCCTCGGCTGCAGGCAAGCCCCTTCCGAAAGGATACCCTACGAACTATACCTATCATATCAGTGCACAGAATGTTGCTTTTGCAACAATTCCTGATGTTGGTGATCGAGTGATCCCAAATGAAGACCAAAGATTGGGACTGATTACAGCTGCACATGAGGGTGTCGCTTCTGCACATGCTGGTATACAGGCCACTATCACCATTCTACAACAACGGTACTGGTGGCCTGGTCTATGCAGACGGACCAAACAGTATGTCCTTTGCTGTGACATTTGTCAGCAGATTAAGGGCTCAAATATCAGACGCCCTCCTCAGACATCTCTCTTAGTGTCAGACAAGCCACTCCATTGTGTGTACCTGGACCACTGTGGTCCCTTGCAACCTGATGGTGCATACAAATACATTTTAGTGGCTGTAGATTCCTGTTCTAGATTCCTGTGGGTATGGCCACAGCGGTCGGCTGACGCCCGGACTGTTATTAAAGATTTGCTGATCTTTATCGGTACATATGCGGTTGCAGCATTCCATTCGGACCAGGGCCCTGCATTTGCCTCTAAGGCTTTCAGGGACACCATGAGGACGATGGGTGTTGAACTCCATTACTCCTCACCATACCATCCCGAGGGAAATTAGGTCGTGGAGAGGCTGAATAGTGATCTAAAGCAGTCCTCAACAGCTCGAGTATTAGGTTCAGGCCGCAGTTGGTTACATCACCTATATGGAGTCCAGAGAGCACTGAATAATCTGCCAAGACGGTCCTTGGGGGGAAAGTCTCCATATGAGGTTCTCTTTGGGACAACTATGTATGTTCCCGATCTTGATGCCCCTGGTATGGTGGCAGCAGAAACACCATTTGACATAAAAGAATGTCTCGCTGTTTTGCAGGAGCTTCAACAATTCCGTGATGATAAATCATCTGCAAGTGCTGCCACCTTGGGAATAAGGGACTTGGCGAAAACTTCGACTGGCTGGATTCCTAACATTGGGGATCTGGTTCGTGAGAAGATCGCTGTGAAAAAAGAGTTTGGTCCATCATACAGAGCACCTGTACCGGTCTTGGGGATAAAAGGCACCAGGACTGTCATCCTTCCACCGTTGTCTGGTTCCAAATCCAACAGATTTATCTCCATTGATGACATCAAATTACACCATGTGGCCGATTCTTCACAGTAAACCAGGAGGTCCCTTGGGTAGTTCCCGATCCCCTCTCACTACCCAACAGGACATCCCTCTACATAGTAGGATGACCATCGCTACTTCTGACTATGCAACTATGTCAGCTGCTGTTCCGGACACTTCCTCGACCATGGGGAGGGCGGAAAATGAACTTTTGTTGGTTCCAGTAACACCTTCGGAGGACTCCCCGCTGCAGGATTTGGCTGTATTTTACACGAACACTTCCACGACTAATAACGTTGTCTATCAAGAACTTCCACGAGCAGTGGATGAGCATTCGATGGGTCCTGTGTTTGCGGAGACTTCCTCTGGCTATTTTGTAGACATTGATGATTTTTCTTCAGATTCATCCTCTACTGAGACTTAAAAACTTTCGAGAGGTAGCAAATTCTATTGATGGCTTAAGCAGAACTATTTGATACATCCATGGAACTATCTCTGGTTCTGTTTGACATTTATTGCATTGTTTTTATGGATTGGGTTTGTGACTGTTTTCTTTTTACTAATTAATGGTCACTATATTGCTGATCGCTCCTCAGTGGAGCCTGTTGATGTAATTTTAACACCACATCATTCATCACATAAGGTCCGACGTGATTTGTCCCCTGTCAATATTACAGCTGTTCCAATTCCTTATGGGATTGTTTGGGACAAAGTTACGTTCGATATCTACGGGCCTACAGAGATAATTCAAATACCATACGTGTTCAAAATTTCTATGTCTGATGTTATTACACCTAATGTTGTCTTTGATGATTGGGATATCCAAACAGTTGATTCCATGCTAACTGAGATGAAGGACTACTCCGCTTTTGGAAGTGATGATGTATATGATTATACAATGAATTATGGGGAAATGTACTGCTATGACAATTGGGGACATCACTACCTGCACCGTGCAACTAGATATAGGCCTCTCTTTAACTACACACAATGGGAACACTGTTCAACACCACGGGTAGGGAGTCCGAAGTATTACAGTGAAAAATTCACATACTTTTCTGGGCATGATACGAAGAAAGCTGACTCATATTATTTTAAATTACCAACAACACAATTTAGAAAACTCTTGCTAACAGATACAAAACTGATTTATTCAGACCCCTTTGTTTCCCGACTCTCAATTGAAGGTTATGAATATTGGAAGAACACTATCGTTTTGAAGAGTGTATGGGGAACACAAGATTGGCAAATACAGGGTAGAGAGGCTTTGTTTCGAGCTTGCTTAATTCCTGTACAAATGATTTTCTTGAATGACACTGTTGAGCAGACATCATGTCTGGGGTTAGCAAAAATTAAAGATCTAAACACGCCCAATATTCCTACACCGACAAAATTTAGAGATTGGCAACACTTTCTTAATGTTTCAGAGGATAGGCTAGATGCATTGGTTAAGGCTGGTGCTTATAATTCTTCACTTTCCCGTCCCGGGGGATGGTTGGTATGGTCCGCCGACACTGATGAGTGTCAGAGGCGTTTTTTTTAACTCTTCAAGGGTTTTTTCCATTCATAGGCCAGACCCTCGCTTTCTATCAGGTCAACATACTGGTATCATTACAACATACAGTGTGGGTAAGCTGTGCCAGCAATGGGTGCAGACGAACACTTTAACAGCGGTAAAACAACACCTGAACACTCTTTTTGACAGTGTAGAATTACAAGATTTCCTATTAGGTCCTAGGAAACAACGCTCAAAACGGTTTTTATATGCTATGTATAATGAAATTTGGAAACTTTCTCAAATTGAGGCTGCTGCACGTTCACGGCAACTTGATAAAGAGAATTTAGAAAAAACATTGGCTGTTGTCGACAATGGCATGAACACGCTATCGAACAGGATTTATTCACTGTCGAATATAGTGTCATCTGCTATTGATATCACTCAGACTGATTTGTCCCGGTTATATCATGGGCAAACACAGCTACGTTCCATCATGCAGCTGGGTTGGGCATTGCAGACACTGAGAAGTGGCCACATTCCATGGAAATACATTAATGGGAGTGAACTATTCGCTGCTTTTTATTTTTCCAGGGAACAAGAGACAATGGCTAAAAGGGAGGCTCGTTTCACCTTGCTTCAAGTAGAAAAATTAGATAAGTTGCCCTTCACGGTAGCAGAGAGTCCTTCAACTATCTGGCTCTTACACAGCATTATTAATTTACCGTTTTCGACCTTTTGTTTCTCAAGCTGCCCGAAACATCTTGCAGTGGGACGATTTGAACGGCTAGGAGATAGCTTTATTAAGGAAGAGTGGGAGTTGCCCTTTGAGTATCGATGTCTGAACGGCGAACAGGAGGTCTTTCTTAGCGGAAGTGAATGTGAGACTAATGTTCGTCATTCCATGATATGCAAACAGGTGTCTCTTTAGGGTCTTTGCAATGCGGGGGTCGCGAATTTGGCCTGTTTTCTAAAGGTTACTCCCGTCCCCTTGATTCGTTCAGTGTTTCATGTACTTTCTAATGGGAGTTATGTTCTACTGAGCGATGACAGCTGTTGCGGCTTGCGACCTGGAATTGCCTACGCAATCTCAGTCACGAAGGTCGTTACGTGTTGTGGCCATGTTTTGTTTCCCCCCACACAAGAGATACAAGTATCTGAAATGTGGCCCCACATTGATACTATTAATGTGAACTATGACAAGTTGAGTAGACTGAAGGCGCTATTGTTTAAAAAACAGGTCGCCTTGACATCCGCAAAAGAGACGTATGCTCTCCAGGTTGCGAGATCATCAGCCGAGATACAATCCCTTTTAAATACCGATTTCCCCAAACACTTTGGAGAGTTGGTATCCAGAATATTCAATGCTTCAAGCACCACTGGGATTGTTCATTTCTTTAAGGCTGTCGGGTCTGGTTTCGTGTCCATCTTCCAGACTGTCTTCGGAGTCATCCCATCAGCCATCCATTCTCTCTTTTCCAGTGTGTTTGGTGGCTTTCCAATTATTTTGGCTTTAATTGGCGGACTACTACTGCTATTTTTTCTGATTCGCGGTGGTTGTTTTTTTCCAGCGACACAGAGCAATGGAGCCGCTCCCGTCAACCCCGCTGTGCCGTGAACGCATGGTTCGGATCTTCAGTACACCTTTGCTGGTGGAACTAGAGTTTGACTGGTCATTGTCATTCCGGCCTCTACTCTGGTGTGTGCAACCGGTGTTCCGCTGCATATGGTGTCTCTTTGAACATCTGCCTATGGTCTGTCTTGCTGTTGCACCAACATCTCCTGTGGACCACGAACTGCTGATGTCCCCGATGAGGGTTCATACACGGTCATGCCCCTTGAGACTGAGGTTGCTCCGCGAGGCCACCTATGAGCCTTCTGTTATACAAACTAACATGGATGAGGACGCTGCAGCGAGTGTCGATACACCGATGAATATGGCTCACTTCTGCTCAGTGGATCCGTTTGTCCGTCCAGCTCTCGATTTCACTTCAGACGATGTTGACTCATTTTTAAGATCCTTGAATGGTGACTTCAATGACATTCTTCAAGATCCTGCATATAGCACTTAATTTGATGAATTTGCTTGCCAGTTCCCGGTTCTAAAAACTAATGATTATACTAAAAGTTTGCTATACTTGTCATGGTTGATATTAACATCTCTGAATGTTTTTTAAACAAATTTTAACACACAGCATTTATTTTTGTCATTAAGTACATTTTTTTGGCTTGAGTTTTCGTTTTAGTTCAGTAGCAGCTTTTTTAGCTATTGGGTTTCTTTACCTTCATCATACCTGTTACGGCAATGGGGAGGGTGTAGTGAATCCTGGTTTGTTTTAACGGGATAACAGGAGTTAGCTTAGCCGTAGGCTTGTAAACTCGTGCCCCCGTCACCCAGTGACTTTTAACCTACTTAGCTTGCTCTGTCTTAGTCCATTTAATTATTTATTTCCTTTAAAATGGCGGCCTTGTTTATAGTTAGGCCACTTGTTGTGGGTTCTATTATCAGTGTCACTGCGCCAAGGCGTCAAGATCAAGCACGAAAGACAAACATACAGTAGGCATTCACACTTAGGGATTTTCCCTCTCTATACTTTCGAGGGATTGTTGATATTAATTGCCGTCCCAAGCATGCCTGTTATCTATTGTTATGAATAACACTTATGTCAAGGGACCTTGTAGATCTGTATAAATACAACACACTTTTAGACAGATAATCAGAGGGATTCCGACCAGAGGGCATCGCCACCATCGCTGATACCGATGCTGCAGTCATCTTGAGGCTGACCCAGTCTTCGTGTCCCTGCGGAGTCTGAGATAGAGACCTCATTCCAAGGTAACGAGGGTTGGGGGCTCCTCTCATGGACATGGCTTTGGCAGATTAGGTTTAACAAACCGGGCTCTCCTTTTTTAGGTAGGAGGTTATACCTACTCTCCTTAGGGTATTAGGGCTTATTCCATTTTTTACCTATACATATATTTCTTTCATATATTGCATAATGGTGGGGGTCTTTATAACAATGACTCTCCTCTTCACAATACTGTTGCTTGGTATATTCATTATCCTAATCAATGCAGTTCATGCAACTTATCACAAATTGCAGTTATGTTAAATAAAAACTATTATAACTTCACTGCATCTGTGTTATTGCCTTTGTTTGTATGAGACATAATAATCTGTGAGAAAAGGGTAATATCCGTTTAACCACGACAACCCTGAGAGATCTTATTTTGAGTCCATGCGTAAGCAACTGCTACAAATCACCTTTTTACTATTGTGTTTCTGGTGAAGTACTGCTAGTAAGCCGGTAATGTTTGGACAACAGTTACAACTAGTTGTAGGAAGAAACTTAGTCACCTACAAACGAAAGTACTGTCATCCTGAGACCAGCAGTCTTGCTCAGAGCAAGAGTCCAAACTACGACAGCACCTCCTTCAATAGCCAATTCTCCAGGTAACTGACCATGTCCTTTCTCTCTATCTTCTCAGTCAGATAATTTGTATATTATTGTGGTGACTGCATCCCTCTGCATCCTCGGCCCTGTGACCCAGTATCTCCACCCATTTGACAATACTCCTGCATTCAGTCCTGCAGTACATTCACAAGCAGTCGCACCTCGCCAATGATGTCTGCATTCTGTTTGATTTTGCCAGTTTCCACTGGTTTTCATGGAGAATGCTCAAGTCGATGGAACCCTTATCAATTTTGCCATCCACTACTTCACAAATCATATAGACGGCACTTAGGATGAAGTCCAGCTTTTCAGGGGACCCCTGTTGAATCTGAAATGTCAACACCCCCTGGCTCAGGTGGTCGTCTTGAGGTGGTGAGGTGTCTCCTGCCCCAAGCGTTCTCCCGCTGGGGCATCTTTCAATGAATTTCCTCCTGAGTCAAAGTTCGTAATCCTTCTAATTGGGGTGAGGCTCTCCCTGGCACTCAGTGCTGGTGGCAACAATCTGAACCAGTTCAGGCGCTCCGTTCAGTACCCCAACCCAAAGAGCCCTTTGCCTTGCAGAGGGAAGAGTTAGGGCGAATCTCGAGTGCTCCACACACCAAGGAATCACACCATTGCCCAGGGAGCCTGCCTCCCTTTCTTGCCTCTGCCCTTGGCCAGTCAGTACCTCCCAGACTCATAGGTTGGAGCCCCTGTGCTCCACTTCTGACTTTAGTAACCACCAGTCAGGTTCAGGACTAGGGGCCAGATGTATCAAAGTATTTTGCATTCGCAAATGGTGCGAATTATAAAATTCCACTGTTTGCGAATGCAAAATAGCCTTTCACGATTTATGAAAGGCATTCACAGTGCAATTTTAAGGAATCGCTAAAATAGCAATTCCCTAGAATTGCGACTCAATTTTGCAAATCGCAAAGTGCAATTTGCAAATAAGGAATCACAATTGAAATGCATGAACCAATAGCAAATTGTCCGAAAGCACTATCTGTACTCAAATCAAATGTTATACTAGTTACATCATATTATCAGTGCAATGTCACAAAATATGCAAGGCCCAGCACATGCCCACATTATTTTTTGCGTCCACACACTCCACTAGAATGCTCAGTGGGCTCAGCTGCATCTCTTGTTGTGGGTTCTGAGACAGTACTGTGTCTGGAACTGCAACTCCAAAGATCTATCACATGGGTTATGACACTACTGAGGCTAGACATCTCCTCACTTTCCCCACCACCCAGCTCGCTGTTTGCAGCACTCTAGGCTGTCTGCATGGTCTCCAATGCATTGGTAACCCTCACCAATCCCCATGCAATGTCCCCACTACAATGTGGCATTTCCACTTGCATGCTCACAGCACATTGTGACAGCAAAGCAGTTGCATTAGTGAGGTGATTTACAGATCTGCTGAACCCATCAAACCTACCCATCAATTGGTGATGGCGCTTATTGTTGGTGACATGGTCATACTGCATTACAGTGCAGAGTTCCTTGATTGCATTTGTCATCTCCCTTGGATTTTCTGCTGTAGATTTCTGTCTTTCCTGCATTGTTGCATTCAGCTGGCACATGTTGTGAGTGAAAAAATACCAGCTACCTGTCATTGATTTCATCTGCTTACCTTGTAGGTGCTGCACCTTTAACATGGATGCCTCCAGACCGCCAAACAGAGATAAGCCTTCACCTTTATCTGAGCTCTGTCTGACATTTGCTCTAGGCCTCCCGAGGGGAGTATACTGGTGCTGGAAAAGGTATAGATGTCTGTGGGTGCGTCTACCATCAGAAGGTGGTGTGTGTAAGTCTTCTTGCAAGTCATCAGAGTCCTGTGTAAATTCAGGGAGTGGTTTCACTGTTGCCATTCATCTGAGTGGTGCTGGTTTAATAGAGTTGATGATGTTGGTCTCAGACCGTGGCTGGCTTTCCTTATGCCCCCCTGTTTCTGTGTCTGAGGCATCTGGTTCAGGAACATCTGCAACATCAACATGCAACACGTCAGTCATGAAAGTACTTATTTCTTTTCTCAGTTACAATTTTTAGTAAACATTTTCCCTGGCATAGTGCCTTTTGTATTGTATCCCTGTTTGGTTATACACAATACTGCACTGTTTATTCTAGGTGCACTGTTGAGAATGGACTTCAACTCACATAAAGCATTGTTGGGTAGCATGGAAAATGTGTCATGGACTCTTTTTCACAGTACATGGTAACATTGCATTAATCTGATGGTACATGCACATATGATGATTTAATTCATTACTGCCCTTACGTTTGCTGGTGGCTGGTGTGCATGAGGTGTCTATGTCAGTGACATCAAATACTGTTTCAAGCTGCAGTGTTGACTCCACCATGTCCTCCAAGGGGGTGGGCGGTGTCTGGGTGGATGGTCCTCCGCCAGTGCTCCTTGACTCCGTCAATCTGCTTGCTACCCTCTCCTTGGCACATGACCCTAAGTCGTACCAGTGCTTGAGAATCTCCTCAGTCGTACACTGCACAACACCCACCTCGCTGATTTTACCCTAGATGTCACTCCACATTTTTCTCTTCTCACTTTCCGGAACATGAAGTGAGTTTTAACCAAATAAATTATCATGGTCCTTAACAACCTCTTCTGTGAGCATCTTCAATTCCTGCTCACTGAACTTGAGTTTTCTCTTTCTTCCTCCTGTGTCCTTGCCATTCCCTTCAGTGGCTATTGTGTCTTATGGTCCTGGCTGACTCTCCTGAGTGCCTCCCTGGTGATGTGCTAGGTATGTCTGCTTGCTCCAGTGGCTGAGGCTTCTGGAAACAGCATGTACTGACTCACTTCCTGCCACAATGCCCTTTCCTCTGGATCTGCATGCTGCTGAACAAAAGGCCCACCTCCCGGCGGCACCAACTCAGAAGGCTATTATAGCACAGAGTTATGATGAAGCCAGGCAGGGGGAAGGGAATTAGGGCAGGGGACTGCAGGGAGAGAGATCTGAAAAGAAATGGTTAGAACAAATATGCATACATTCATTCAGAACAGTATAACTCACCAATAGACTCTTGAATAAAGGCGTCTCCGTGATATCAGATTGAGACCCTTTGTGAATTGGGCATTGCCCCTTCTTTAAACCAGGAACAAGAACAAACTGCAACCTCTAAACCGAGAGATGGCAAGAGCTTTGGACTATGGTCCTACTCTAAATATCAATCATGTAACAATTATGTATTCATAAGATAAACGTTTGATCTAAGCCTAGAAATTTTCAAAGACTTAAATATGTATCTCCCATATTATGTTTCCCAAAAAACAATGAAACTATAATTTGCTTATCCCTGAAACGTTTTCATATTTACTACCTAGGCCTGAAAGTTTACTCATTGAACTTGAAGCGTTTTGTTCATTGGCCATAAGCGCCTTGCTTGTTGTTCATGAAGCGCTTTGATCATCATACATGAAGCACCTTTTTCATTATGCCAGAGAACGCTTTTACTTGCTTTGTCTGAAGTGCTACGCTCGTTATGCCAAGGGGCGCTTTACTCATGTGGCCTGAAGCGTTTTGATACTCGTACCCAGATCGCTTTACTCATGTAGCCTGAAAAGCTTTGATTGTCGTACCAAGGGCGCTTTACTCTTGTACCTTGAAGCGCTTTGCTCGTTGTGCTAAGGGGCGCTTTTACTCATGTGGACTAAAGCATTTTGATCCTTGTGCCAAGACCGCTTTACACATGTGGCCTGAAACACTTTGATTGTCATGCCAAGTACGCTTTACTCATGTGGACTGAAACGTTTTGATTGGCGTGACAAGGGCGCTTTACTCATGTGGACTGAAATGCTTTGATTGTCGTGCCAAGGGCGCTTTACTCATGTGGACTGAAACACTTTGATTATCGTGCCAAGGGTGCTTTACACATGTAGCCTGAAGCGCTTTGCTCGGTGTGCTAAGGGGTGTTTTACTCCTGTGATCCGAAGCGCTTTGATCGTCGTGCCTTGGCCGCTTTACTCTTAGAACTGGAAACTCTTTGCTCGTTGTGCTAAGGGGTGCTGTGCTTTTGGAAGTAACCACTTCCTTCAAGATTGGGCTCATCAAGACCTTACCGCTACGAGTACGACCTACTCGTATTTGAATTCACCATGGAAACAAGGATACCCCGACTTGCTGTCAAACTGCCATGCAGGAAATCTGCTCTTCTTCAGAGGAACCCCCACGAGGTCTGACTGCATCGAAGTAATTAAAATAGTGAGCAAGGTGCTTCGGTGTGGCTGGGCTTTATAGGCCTGCCACACCCCAAGACGGCTGCTGCCTCTAAAAACCTGGGAATTGTAGTCCCTTCATAGAATAGCACTGATAAGTGCATCTTGTCCACCAATGTCCTGACCCTGCAGCTACATGAGCTTTACCACAGGGCAGGCGATGCTGATGACCACTTTTAGAACAGGAAAGGATAACAAGTGGTGCACATGAAGCGCCGCAAATACGCGCCGCAGAGTTTTGGGCGGGACCTGGACTGCGCACAGCCTTATTCCTGACATTACACCTCTCTCCCAAGTGCGGTCCAGGGCCCGGCTTATCAGGATGGAGGAGATGAAAGCATTGCACAAAACTTGGTGCATGGACATGTCTTGCAGGTTCCCAGGAGTCATTTTCTGGTCTGTATCCTTTCCAGGACACTAAGTACCAAAGGGAAGGCCCACAATATCTGGAGTCTAAGATAGATCGCACCTCATACTCCCAATGACCTTGGACTAATGGAGGAGCAGGTTGTGTGATACTTGAGGGTAAAGCAGGTTTAAGAAGTGAAGTGTGAAACACCGGATGAATTTTCAAGGACGATGGCAATTTTAGTTTATATGTTACTGGGTTCACTTGTCGCAGTACTTCATAGGGCCCTATGAATTTTGGATGAAACATATTTTTATTTTTTAATACAACGTTTTTCGTGGATAACCAAACTCTATCTTTGTCTGTATACTGTGGACCAGGCTGGTGTTTTTTGTCATATTGCATTTCATATTGTGTCTTTGCTTGGTGTAGATTTCTTTACAATTGTGAATGTACCTTTTTCATGTGTGTTAATATGTCCATGACTGCTGGAGTGGTTTGAGTAGAAACAGGTAGCTTAACTGGCAAAATGTGCGGATGAAGCCTGTATAAACCATAGAAAGGAGTTGAGTTTATTGAAGAGTGGTGAAAGTTGTTATAAGCCAGTTCTGCAAGCCACAAAAGATCCAGCCATGTTTTAGGAGACTTTGTAGCTTAACATCGTAAGTATTATTTTAGAGTTTGGTTTAATCTCTCTGTTTGACCATCTGTTTGTGGATGATAACTAGTGGATAAAGTCGAATCAATTCGTATAGCCTTGCACTATCGCTGTTAAAAACGTGCAGAAAATTGTGTTCCTCTATCAGAGAGGATAACTCTTGGAAGTCCATGAAGGCGAACAACGTTTTCTAAGATGATAGTTGCCAAGGTGTCAGAGGTTTGGAGACCTTTACAGGCAATGAAATGAGCATATTTGGTAAGACTATCCACCACCACTAAAATGGTTGTAAATTGCTTTACTTGAGGAAGACCAGTAATAAAATCCATAAAGCTATGTTCCCATGGATGATTGGGAATGGGTAGAGGTATCAATAGACCTTTGGGCTTGTAATGTTTGCTTTTGCATCTTGCAAATACTTCACATGATTGTAGCATTTGTTTTAAGTCATGAACGAATGTAGGCCACCAAAAATACCTTTTCATGAGTTCTAGTGTTTTTTTGAGGACCTGGATGACCTGCCAGAGGATGACTATGCAACCAATAAAAAGCTGTCTCTCTTAACTCCTCAGTGGGCAAGAATACTCGAGATTCGTGTAGAGGTAGGCCTTGTTGAATGGACCTTTTGGTGTCTTGCTGTAACCACTCTTGCCACTTGGTGATGTGAAAATGATTACGAATAAGATCAAAGAACTTCTCGGCTGCTATTAAACACAAGACTTTTGAAGGGGTTATAATAGGCATGGGTTTTTGTTCAGTATGTGTGATCGAAGAATCTTGCCTAGACAATGCGTCAGCCTTATGATTATCTACTCCTGGTCTAAAAGTCACTATGAAATCAAATTCTGCAAAGAATAGCATCCATCTCAGTTGCCTGGGAGTTAGTAGTCTGGCGGAGCTCATAAATTGTAAGTTTCTATGATCAGAATATAGAGTTATGGTGTGTTTTGCTCCCAATAAATAATGTCTTCATTCCTTGAAAGCATTGCAAATTGCTAGTAATTCTTTTTCTGCTATGATGTAATTTTTTTCTGCTTCATTCAGTTTTCTTGACACATATGCTATGGTGTGCAATTGTCCAGTTTCTCGATGACGTTGGGATAGGATGGTCCCAACAGCGACCTCGGATGCATCGGCTTCCACAATGAATGGTTCCTCCACATTGGGGTGAGCTAGAATGGGAGCTGAAGTAAAAGTCTTTTTTAAGTCTTGAAATGCTTCCTCTGTCTCTTGGGACCAGTTGAAGACTGCTTTTTCCCTTAGCAATTTGGTAGTTGGTGCCACCTTTTGGGAGAAGTGATGAATGAAGCATCGATAAAAATTCACAAAACCCAAATAACATTGGTTGTTACATACTGATTTTGGTGTGGGCCATTCTGATACTGCTTGAATTTTTCTTTCAGTCATTTGCATGCCATCAGGTGTTAAAAATGACTCCCAAAAATTCTACTTCTTTGGTATGGAATTCGCATTTACTTAATTTGCAAAACAAAGTATGGTTTCGTAGAGTTTGTAATACCTTTTTTTACATGTTCTTCACGTATTTCTTCAGAGTTTGAATAGATCAATATATCGTCAATATAAACTATGACAAAGATGTCGAGGTATTCTCTCAGAACATCATTTAGGAAATATTGGAAAGCTGCTGGAGCGTTACATAGACCAAACAGCATGACTAGATACTCAAAGAGACCATAACGAGTCTTAAAAGCTGTTTTCCAATCTTCTCCCTCTCGAATTCGAACTGGGTGATAAGCAACTCGTAAGTCAAGTTTGGTGTAAATAACGGCGGCTTTCACCTGGTCTAACAAGACTGGTATGAGAGGTAGTGGATATTTATTTTTAACAGTGATCTTGTTTATCGCTCTGAAGTCAATACAAGGTCTCAATTCACCATTAGCTTTGGGGATGAAAAACAGTGGAGAAGCCGCTGGAGATCGTGATGGCCGAATTATCTTGTTGGCTAAGCATTGATCAAGTAGTCTCGTAGGACTTGACTTTCTTTCTCTGACAATGCATAGATTCTACAATTTGGTATATTGGCGCTTTGTACAAAGTCGATGTGGCAGTCGTACGGCCTGTGAGGTGGTAAGGAACTTGCTTTCTTTTCACAGGAAACGTCAGTATATTCGGAATACTGTGGTGGCAGCTCAATTTCCTTCTCGACTGCAATAGCAATAGATTGTTGAAGATTTCCTTCTTTGTCTCGTCTTGGTTGAAGGCATTTATTTTAACAAGAAGAAGAAGAAAAATGCAAAACCTGGTTGCGCCAGTCTATGCATGGATTGTGTAACATTAACCACGGCATTTTTAAGATAAAACCATCTTGGGGTGCTTGGATTATATCGAAGCGAATTATCTCACAGTGGTTCAGATTCTCATCATCTTTGCAAATTATTTCTATTCGTGAGGTTTGTTTAGTAACGGGGCCTCCTGCCAATTCACTACCATCACCTGCATAAACAACTTCAGGAACCTTTTTCTTGACACTGGGTATATGTAAATCTAGTGCAGTCTGTTGGTCCACAAAATTTCCTGTTGCCCCTGAATCAATTAGAACTTGTACATTGTGTCTTTTTCCCTGTACAGTCAGTTGTATTAAAATTTGAAAATGTTCGACATAGCGATTTGTGCAAGAACACACTGAAGGGATTGTCAATTTGCCCAAGAGGTCCACTTCGTTTTTTCTTGGGCACTTTAGTTTTCCTGTGAATTTTCCAAAGCACTCGCTATCTTTTTCTTTGTCACAAATTTTGGATCAATTTTAACTTTGGGTTTCTTTTGTAATTCCTTTACAAAATTACCCTTTTTTCAACAATACAGACACTCTCCATTTCTTCGTCGCTTGTCTTTCTCCTCTTTGGTCAATGATGGGCGAACAGTTCCAATATCCATCGGTTCCATAATAGGATCTGAGGACAACTGAAGGTGTCCATTCGCCAGTTGGGTTTTTCCCATTTTTTCCTTACTCCTTTTCTCTCTGAAAGTCTATGATCTATCCGCAGGGTTAGATTAATTAAATCAGTACAAGATTCCGGTTGCGGTTCAACTTGGGCCAATACGTCTTTCAGTCCGTCTTTTAGCCCTTGATAAAATACTGCTGACCTTTTTTCCTTTGGCCAAGCGGTTTCCACTACTAAATGGTTGAAGTGTGACAAATACGTTGTCAAGTCTTTGTTTCCTTGACGTAGTTCTAGTAACTCTTTGTCTGCAGACATGGTTATTGTGCGCCTGTCAAATACCTTTACAAATTCTTCTACAAAATGATGCCAATTATACAAAAGGGGACTGTCTAATCGGACTAATGGCACTGCCCAAGTAGCTGCATCACCATTCAGATATGATATAAAGAATGCAATTCTAGATTGTGCATCCGGAAAAGCACTGGGACGACACATGAAATGTAATTCCACCTGTGTGAGAAAAACCTGAACCTTATTGGGGTCCCCAGAAAATCTTTCTGATGCAGCTAGCGGAATCTGTGTCGGCACGTTCACAGCTATGTTAGTAGGTGTGGAATGCGTAGGACGAGACTCAGATTCAGAACCATCCACCTTACTCTGTAACTGGGTTACTTTGTTAACTAAATCGCCTGTAACATTTTTTTAGTCTGTCAAATCCCTTTGCATTTCAGTGACTACTTGCATAAGGGTGTCTAAGGTGGCCATTATGCGCAGCTCACGTACAGACCAAGAGGAAAGTATAAACTTGTGGGCTCACTATTCTGTCACAATGCCCTTTTCTCTGGATCTGCATGCTGCTGAACAAAAGGCCCACCTCCCGGCATCACCAACTCAGAAGACTATTATAGCTCAGAGTTATGATGAAGCCAGATGGGGGGAAGGGAATTAGGGTAGGGAACTGCAGGGAGAGAGATCTGAAAAGAAACGGTTAGAACAAATATGCATACATTCATTCAGAACAGTATAACTCACCAATAGACTCTTGAATAAAGGCGTCTCCGTGATATCAGATTGAGACCCTTTTTGAATTGGGCGTAGCCCCTTATTTGAATCATGGAACAAGAACAAACTGCAACCTCTAAACCTAGAGATGGCAAGAGCTTTGGACTATGATCATACTCTAAATATCAATCATGTAACAAATATGTATTCATAAGATAAACGTTTGATCTGAGCCTAGTAATTCTCAAAGACTTAAATATGTATCTCACATATTATGTTTCCCAAAAAACAATGAAACTATAATTTGCTTATCTCTAAAACGTTTTCACATTTACTACCTATGCCTGAAAGTTTACTCATTGAACTTGAAGCGTTTTATTCTTTGGGCATAAGCGCCTTGCTTGTTGTTCATGAAGTGCTTTGATCATCATACGTGAAGCCCCTTTTTCATTATGCCAGAGAGCGATTTTACATGCTTTGTCTGAAGCGCTACGCTCGTTATGCCAAGGGGCTCTTTACTCATGTGGCCTGAAGCATTTTGATACTCGTGCCCAGATTGCTTTACTCATATAGCCTCAAAAGCTTTGATTGTCGTACCCAGGGTGCTTTACTCTTGTACCTTGAAGCGCTTTGCTCGTTGTGCTAAGGGGGCGCTTTTACTCAAGTGGACTAAAGCGTTTTGATCCTTGTGCCAAGACCGCTTTACTCATGTGGCCTGAAATGCTTTGGTTGTCGTGCCAAGGGTGCTTTACTCATGTGGACTGAAACGTTTTGATTGTCGTGCCAAGGGTGCTTTACTCATGTGGACTGAAACGCTTTGATTGTCGTGCCAAGGGCACTTTACTCATGTGGCCTGAAATGCTTTGATTGTCGTGCCAAGGGCGTTTTACTCATGTGGACTGAAACGCTTTGATTATCGTGTCAAGGGCGCTTTACACGTGTGGCCTGAAGCGCTTTGCTCATTGTGCTAAGGGGCGCTTTACTCCTGTGATCCGAAGCGCTTTGATCGTCGCACCAAGGCTGCTTTATTCTTAGAACTGGAAACGCTTTGCTCGTTGTGCTAAGTGGCGCTGTACTTTTGGAAGTAACCACTTCCTTCAAGATTGGGCTCATCAAGACCTTACCGCTACGAGTACGACCTACTCGTATCTGAATTCACCATGGAAACAAGGATACTCCGACTTGCTGTCAAACTGCCATACAGGAAATCTGCTCTTCTTCAGAGGAACCCCCACGAGGTCTGACTGCATCGAAGTCTTCAAAACAGAGAGCAAGGTGCTTGGGTGTGGCTGGGCTTTAGAGGCCTGCCACACCCCAAGATGGCTGCTGCCTCTAAAAACCTGGGAATTGTAGTCCCTTCATAGAATAGCACTGATAAGTGCATCTTGTCCACCAATGTCCTGACCCTGCAGCTACATGAGCTTTACCACAGGGCAGGCGATGCTGATGACCACTTTTAGAACAGGAAGGGATGACAAGTGGTGCGCTTGAAGTGCCGCAAATACGCGCAGCGGAGTTTCGGGTGGGACCTGGACCGCGCACAGCCTTACTCCTGACACTTCCTGGTTGTGATGTCATCATGCTGCTCCAGAATGCAAAACTCACTATTTGCGATTGCCTGCTGCCAATTCACTGTTTTACCAAATCGCTATTTGGTAATCGCTATTTGCAATTGCGATTTTTTGATAATAGCAAAACATTTTGCGATTACCTTCTTACATTTTATTTTGCGAATCCCAAATAGAGGTTCAGTAAAAATCGCTATTTGGGAATCACAAATGCGGGGCTTCATTCATTTGGCCCTCTGTCTTGTTTGGGCGACCACTTTTTATGGGACTCCTGCCATGACACCACTCATTGACAGTCAGATGCAGTTGACCAGACTGTGGTGCATGGGGCTCTATCTCCTCGAGGCCCTTTGTTGCTTACTGCACCAGCTGACCTCCCTATGATCCTCTGAGCTCTTCTGTGCTCTGAGACGCATCTATTGTTGGTAGCATGCAGACAGGGTCGGCTTTAGGGTGGTTTGAGCGGTGTGGCTGCACTGGGTGCTGACCTCAGGGGGGGCGCTGTGTTCAGCTATGACTTATGAAACTCGAGATTTAAAAGCACCTGCTGAAAAGTTCCTTGTGCATCCAGCCTTCAGGAAACAATTAAAATGTCAAGATACCTCTTGTGATTAATGTTCCTGCTAGAGAGAGAGATCGGAGTTTTGTCCAGTGGCAGTTTTGACTCGCCATCAAGTAGCACAGAGGGTTAATATGTGAGGTTTAACAAACAGAATTATATTTTATGTGGATAACTGTGTGGATTAGTAATGCCAGCCTTTACAAGTGCTTTAAAACAAATTAAATGTATGTGAAAAGGGGGCTATAGACAGATGATGGACACATTTGCCGGATGGCAGTGAGTGAATCCGAGGAGGTGGTCATGGGGTGGAGGGGGAAGCCAAGAAAGACTGTCGCACAGGGTGCCACCAGCACTAAAGCCGGCCCTGCATGCAGGGCCGTGGTTGCTTCACTCAGACAACAGGGTCCATCTGGGTAACCATCCAATCCATTCAACCACCTTACTGTTGCTATCTAGACGTTGCTACTGTTGCTATGTACTGCCCCATGGGCGTGTAAAAAGCACTGCCTCCAGCGACTTCGGATAGGAACACGCGCACAGGGGTCTCACCATGTAAATGATGGAGCTCATTCCAGTGACGTATTTACTGCAGTCACCAGACAAACCATTTCTCAGCGAGGAAGCCCATACACGAAATGTGTGCATTAACGGGTTCTCTACTTCTTTAAGGGAAATAAGTTCCAATGTCAGTCGTTTTCAAATGCATCATTCACTTAAGAGACGTTCTTATTAAACAGCTAAACTGCAGAGTATTGCTCATTCCGCCTTCTGGTAACTAACTTGTCTCTTGTGCAATGTGGGTGGAGGAAAGCAACTCCATTTTAAATTAGGCCTGTGCCTCTAGCTTTTTCTACATAACGCTCCATTTGTGGTTTGAGGTTTGTGTTTATTATTGCTGTGTGTACTGTCCCGATTCCTGACTGAACCACAGTCCTTATTTCCAGTCCATTGCCAACTGAAACAGAGCAGAAAAAATGTATGTGACAAGCTTGTTTGTTCGCTTCACACGAAGCTGTGAAATATGTTGTTTTGGCTGTTTCGTATGTTGCTTTCCTGCTGCAAATTAGATCATCTGGTTTATATTGCGTGCCGTACACTAGGGCACGCATGGCTTGACACAAGTCACTTTGGGTCAGAAACAGCCACCAAACTGCCATTTTGACAGCACATGCATATGCTTTGTTCTATAGATCTATCTGTACTCTGGTCAGACCACTTGTAAGGAGCAGAAATCAGGAAGTTAAAGTTTAGTTGCATACTTATATAAGTCTTTAACTGCCTCTAACATTCTCTCTGGGGTTCAATGTTAATTTCGATTCACAGAGTTCGCAAAGGTCGAACTCTTCCAAGTAAAGCTCTCTTGCGCAGTCTTCTGCTGCCTGCCTGTAACAGTTGTCCACTCATCTTAACACAAAGGCTCTGGGTACGAATTGGCCGACTATTAAAGATACGTGCGGTAGCTCTTGTTATCACGCAAATCGTAATTATAAATTGTGTGTGCGTGTGTGTGTTTTTTTTGTCATAGCAGATCCCAGGTTACATTTCGGATGTTTAAACCTTCCGAATTTTAAAGAGAGAAAAATGCATGGTAATCACATGAGATGCAGATTTTGATGCAGAATCGTTTTTTGTGAGGTGGGATGAAATATCACACCTAACTTTGGGCCACTCGTAGCCAGGGCCAAAGAGTTTAAACCATAGAGGAAAGACAATCAACTTTATAGAAGCTCGGAAACCCATTATAGAACACTGGATAGAGACAATAACGGTTCTGACATTTTGAAAAACATTCGTTTGTTGGATCTCTAAAAGTCAATTTCAAACTCATGCTTGGATCGTTTTCCTGACTGAGTTGGATTCTGTTCTTGTGGAGAGTAGTGCCATATTCTACTAGTTATCTCATCTTTTTGTTCAATGTGACATGAGGTTGCTTGACTTCAGTTTTTCTATAGAACACCTTCACAGTTTTCCTTGACCCTCTCACAGAGGAACTAATTTCATAGTCTTGCTTGGAGCCAGCTTTCTGCTCTCACAATTCCTCCTAATAGTCTCTCGTAATCCTTTCTATTGAAACCATTCTCTGCTTTAAAATGAATACTCCATATGTGCTTTTAGGTGATTAGTGGCCTTTGGAATAAAGGAGTTGAATAAAGGCTGTGCCACTAGTGATTATTGGGTATTTATTTTGGATTCATCCAAATGTTTGTGCTCATTTGACTTTTGCTCACATGGCTTGCACCGTGGTACCAGGCAGGGAAATCCAGTGATTGTAGTCCCACTTTATTAAGCTGGGCCTTCTGCCAACATTACCTGTAAATCCTGTGGTGGAAGTATACTAGGTCAAGGGTTTGTGCTGGTAAGCCTTCTGTGGGTCCACTGGTAGAAAACGTCATGGTTCCCCTAATACTAAATGAGACAGGGGGGCCATGAGGGCAGCAGATAAGACATCCATCATTTTTGGGTGATGACCTGAATCTCCAACTCCTAAATAAATATGAAACAGGTAGGCAAGACCACTGAAATAGAGAGACAGAGGCACTGTGACATGGAGACATGAACAGTAGAGCAGAGAGAGAGAGAGAGAGACAAGGTCTAAAATACTTGACCAGTGAAATACAAATGCAGTGAGCCCGTGAGGCAAAGACATATGCACCATGACATAGAGAGATACCCACAAATGGACACTGGGATGAGGTGTTTCACACAGACACACACAGACACATGCACACGTACACACACACACACACACACACACACACACACACACAGACACACACACACACTCTCTCTCTCAAACAAACATAAAGATTTGGCTCCTCTCCTGAGACCAGCGATAGAGAAAACAAGAATTGGCAAAGCCAATAGGTCTTGTCTAGGCAAGAGCTATTGGCTTTATTTTAGCCATGTTGTATATCAGCGTGGCTGCTGTTCAGCATGGCTAAAAGTTAGTGACTTAAAGGATAGTGGTGTGCAGTGTCAGAGAGTGAAGTAGCGTAGAGTGAAGAAGAGTGTTGTAGAGTGAAGTGGCATAGAGTTTGTTGGAGTGCTGTAGAATGGAGTGGCATAGAGTGGAGTGGCATGTAGTAGAGTACATTAATTAAATTCATAATTAATGTAAATAGCAATCAATCAATCAATCAAGGGATTTGTAAAGCACACTACTCACTCATGAAGGTCTCAAGGCGCTGAAGAGGAGAGGGGGAGATGAAGGGGGGGGGGTAAAGTGCCGCTACTGCTCAAACAGCCAGGTCTTGAGAAGACTGTCAGGAGGTCTTTGGTCTGGCGCAGGTGGGTGGTAAGAGTGTTCGACATTTTAGAAATATATTAATTTGAAAGTTATTGTTTTTCTTATGTTTACATTAAAAAAAAAATTCCCACCTAAAGTAAAAAAATAAATATTTTTATTATAGACTAATAATTATTTAAAATGATGCACAGAATTAATTGAAAGTTGCACTTTTCTCTTTTTTTAATGAATTAATTGAAAGTAATTTAATTATATTTTAATAAAATCTATTGTTGCATTGATTGTTAAATTGTTAAAGGTTATTGGTAATACATACATTGTATTTCTTTACATTTTTAATATTAAATTATACTTATTTTTAACTATTTTAAATATTTTAATTTAATTTATCATTGTTTCCTACATGTTTTATAATTGAAGTCCCTACCTCCATTATTTTTTTTAGGCTAGGGTGTTGCTGTACCAATGGATAGCCATGTGTGGGGCTAGGCTTACTGCTTTCTTTTTTATTCAGTAGTAACTTCCACTTGTACGATTTACTCCACCCTTTTTTTAGGGGGTGGATATATGTAGGTCTGCACTGAGTAACTTTACACTTGGATTTTGTGACTCGGCCAAAGTAGTAGAGTTACTCAAAGGTGCAAGAGTACACATGTAAATTACTCAAAAGTGTTGCGTCAGTCATTTGTGCGAGGGAATAACTAATTCACACTTTTGTACACAATAGGATTCAACATATACAGAAATTGGAGCTCTGTACTTACATTTCATATCTACTATCCATTTTTAAGAAATATGTCCCAAGCTCAAAAGTGCCAGTTTATAAATTAGTGTTACATTTCCTGCTTTACTGAGGGCTTAATGTCTGGGTTTGCACGTTATATTACATGGCTCATATATGTTCTGTCTTTTCTAGAGAGACTATTCACAGGACATACAGATTGTGTTCATTGTGACTTTTATGTATCTTTTCGGAGTATTGAAGGAAGTGTTGAAGTATGATTGAGACTGTCATAAAGGTACAGGAAAAGTGGTAAAGTAGGACTACTATGTTTGTAGTTTGACACTAGGGCTCTTGGGTCTGGGCGCATATGCCCCTGTGCACTATTTTTAGGTCTGGTGTTAGCCAAGACCTTTTGATTTAAAAAAAAGAAATCTATCTACAATATACTTATTTAAGGGGCTTTTACCCAACTTTCTTCATCCATTTGTCTGTTGGTGGCCCACTACAAAATACAACATGGGTCTGGGGGGCTGTCTGGGGGGCTGTCCCCTTCAGGCACTAGATAACTTCACATTGTGTGACTTTTTAAATGTATTACTTTGATATTGCCTTTGTGTTTAGAGACTGATGTGACAACAGAACGCTTTACCAGATGTGAGCACAGGCCACATTTCATACGTTATCAGTTCCTATCTCCTACCATTGCTGTTGTAAATTCCTTCTGGAGTGTCCTTTGTTTACTGTTTGACTGGTGGTATTTTACAGCATAAGAG
The DNA here is from genome assembly GCF_031143425.1 of Pleurodeles waltl. Lineage (NCBI taxonomy): Eukaryota > Metazoa > Chordata > Amphibia > Caudata > Salamandridae > Pleurodeles > Pleurodeles waltl. The sequence continues at coordinate 407,052,342 of NC_090440.1, forward strand.
ACCTTGTGCATTTGAAACATTTCTGTATTAGGTTCTCGAAAGTTATAGACAGTTTAATGCTATACATGTGAACTTATAAGCCACCAATTCTTCAGAACAAGTTTATTTTAGACTAATTTTCATTGATGGTTCATTAATAATCTTTGCACAGGAAGAAAATCAGACTTTATCATGTTCAATTTGCAGCACCTGTAACATCTCTTTCTTTCTTTCTTTCTTTCTTTCTTTCTTTCTTTCTTTCTTTCTTTCTTTCTTTCTTTCTTTCTTTCTTTCACTTTGTCTTTCATTACTTCTTCATTGTTTTCCTTTTTTCTTTCATTCTTTCGTTCCCTTTGTCCTTCTTTGTTGTGTTCTGTTTCCTTTTATTCTTCTTTTTTCTTTCTTGCTTTCCCTTGTTCTTTCCTTTTCTTTCATTCTTTCTTTCCTTCTTTCTTGCTTCCTTTCTTGCCCTCTTTCTTTCCTTCATTATTTCTTTCTTTCTTTCTTTCTTGCTTCCTTCCTTCCGTCTTTCATGCTTTCATTCAGTCTTTCCTTAAATCTTGCTTGAATTCCTTCTTTCCTCTTTTCTTGTTTTCATGCCCTCTTTTTTCTTTGATTCATACTTTCTTTCCATCCTTCTCTCTTGCCTTTCTTTCTCTTCTTCTTTCTCGTTTCTTTCTCTCTTGCTTTTTAATTCATTTTTTCTCTTTTCTTTCTTTCTTTAGCTTTTTGTTTTATTCTCTTTCTTACCTGCTTTCATTCGTTCTTTTTTGCTTTCATCTCGTCTCTCCTTCTTTCTTGCTTTGTTTTTCTATCCTTCTTTCTTTCTTTCCTTCTGTCTGTTTGTCTTTTTACCCTTCTTTCTTTCTTCCTTGTGGTCTTTCTTTAATTCTTTCTTGCCTTCCATCTTTGTTGCTTGATCTTTCTTTCCTTTTTTCTTGCTTTTCTTTGTTTCTTGCCTTTCTCCTTTCCTTCATTCTTGCTTTCTTTTTCTTTTTCCTGCTTTCCTTCTTTTTTCCTGGACAAGACAGGCAGCCAATGGAAGAACAATTAGCTTTTTTAGGTCTGTGTTAACCAAGTCCTTTTGATTTTATTAAAATTAAGTGTATGACATAGTTACATTTAGTTTTTTTTATATACACATCATGCATTTGCCTGTGGTTGTGCCATTCACATTGTTCTCCAACTCATTCAAGCATACATGGAGGAGCAACACTTCACCCCACTTCAGCCTTTGGCTGACTTCACTATTAGATATGGCATGCTTCCCTTTCACAAGAAGCACATCCACACACAAAGTAGTTCCCTTCATTGCCAGAGACTACTATGGTGATGTGCCCTTCGTTGAGACCAAAACACATTTTTGCCGTTAGTCAATGTTTTTTAGATTGACAAACTCCTGGCAGCTTCCTAAATATTAACTTTTTGCAAAAGCTATGACAAAAAAAAATTCTCAAAAGGCTGGTGGGCGACAGCAGACCTATTGGCTTTGTCAATGCTTGTTCTTCAGGTGTGTCCCTGCATGTGTGCCAACGCCATAGAATGTACAGACCATTTGAGGCAAGTGGCAGCTTCTTATTAATAGTAACTTTCAGTTGTCACAGTTGGTTAAAATTAAAATGCTGGTAACTTTTCTAATCTCTCTGTCATATGGTTGCGAACTATATAGTTGGGCATGAAAATTATCGTATATCTTTCCATTTATTGAATGTGAGATTACAGAAAAAAAAGAACAGTCTATATTTTTGAACTATCCAATTAAATATCAACAGTTCTAGTTAAATATACTTTGTCTAGACCGTCATTAATTTATAGATGTGCTACTATTACCCCGATATACCATATTATTAAATATCTTTTATGATCAGGAGCAACACCATCTTTACAGCATTGCAAATTAGGTGAACAAATAAGAGAAGTGTTGTTAGATATGAAACCCTGTAATTGCTAGTAAGAAATGGTGCGATGCTTGGTACTAACACCTTTTACGGCTGAATCATGAAAGCGAATCTGTGCAAACTCGTGGCAATAAAGCTTGTACATACAGATGAGGTAGAAGAACGACAAACAAGAAAACGCAGTATGTTGCAATTCTGCAACACTGCTACAGCAGAACATAATTACAACACAACACACTGTCACAACAAAACAATGCAACAAAAAATTGCAACTGTCCACTAAGCACAATTGCAAAATGACAGTGCAAGAACGCAGCACAGCAAAACAAAATCTAACACCATCACAAACCAGCACAACAACTACAACACTGTCCTGCAAAAAAGAACTACACAACCGCAATATAATACACCACATAGCACAATACAAAACTAACAACACAACAAAAAACCATCCCAACAAAGTAACACACCAAGACAAAACAACAACAGAACAAAAGGCAAAAGCAAATGTATTTGTGTTATTATGTTAGGGTGTATTGTTTGTATTGTTAATTTTTGTTATTAGGTGTTGTTGTTTTGTGATTGCTATTGTTTTTTGTGTTGGGATGAGCTGATTTTGTGATATACTGTTGTTTTCCTATGCCATATACCATGCCATGCTATACTATGCCATGTTGTGGTTTATGTTTATCTTGTGTTTGGTATGTAGTTGATGTCTTATGTTATTGTGTTGTTTTTTGTAGTGTCAGTATGCTATTGTGCTGTTATTGTCTTAGCCCTAGAAATAATTACTATGTTGTATTACATATTCTTAGGGTAGAAAATTCTAATGTAAACTGAAAGAGAAAGCAGCAGACCCTCTCCAGTCATTATTGTCCATCTTCTACTTCAGTAGAGCTTCCAGCATTCCAATTTGTTTGTCACTCACTTTACTGTAGTTGCTCTTTTCTCCTTTTTTAGTGTTTTTCTTCCTTGTGCTAGAAAGGAAAGGCATTGTGCATTTTCAGTTTTTTTTACAAGTACCTAAAGTTCTCTAAAGCTGACAAACGTCTATTTTGGTCCATGACTTCACATTTCTACAATGGCGTTTAAAACGGGAATATTGAAGGTGAAAAACAATTGAAAATATTTGTTAGGGTTGTCAGTGCTTAACTAGTGAAACAATAGGTGCCACTACCCAAAGTTTTTCTCAAAGCCCACGAACCGTGCTGCTGTATATCCAGTTGCTGAGTACCAAGACTGCATGGTCCTGATTCTGCATCATGCCTCGTTCTTCCACCACCAGACTCTCCCTGCACATTTAGTTCACTCTTACGGATTATTTTCATCCCTGCTTTCTCCCCTTGTGACGCCTTCCTGTTTTCTCTACCTCTTATCTGCTTTTCTGCCCCTTGTTCTGGGTCCCTACCCACAAACATTGGCTCAATTTAAGCACTAGAGGTGGTGACAGCGCACAAACCTTACTTGTCTGACGCTAAAGAGCTGAATAAAATTTGAAGATACATTTTGCAGAACGTTAATCCAGTGGTAGTTGCCACTATTCAACAGAGCAGCATTGCATGTACTGTGTGATAAACCTCGCAGTTCAAAAACACTGTCAAGGGAATTGGGGCTACATGTACTAGGGTTGTGGGTGCAAAAAATAGTTGCAGTTTACTTCCCCAGAATGAAGGTGTATTTTTCTGATGACTGGTGTAAAATGTGGTGTAAATAAAAGCAGCCAAAAAAGCATACATCAATCTTTCTTGGCGTTCATAGGTATCCTTGAGAACCATAAGTTATTTTGGTGGTTTCTTTGTTCTAAGTTAATTTGTGTTTCTCTGCAGATCCTACAGTTCCTGATCCTGGTGCGGGCTTTTGGTTATCAGCTCTATGTGGTCTTTCCCTGGGACGAGCATCCTGTTTGAGTATTCCAGAAAATTCTAAAAGGATACGAGATCAGTGTGCATGGACCTCACCTATGCTGTCATCTATGTTTCCTCCCTGACTCACATAATGGTCATATTTGATGTATGCTTAAGCAGAGTCTCCAGCGTGGTTTCCTTCGCATCTTTTGACAGGACTGCTTGTGCAGTAATGGCAGGTCTCCCTGTGACCACCTCTGTAAAGAGAAGTTGGTGGGTCAATATAGGCTTGAACATGAGGCAGAAGTTGCTCGGCCAACTCTATGTGCTATGTCACAGGATACATGTAAAATGGGAAATGGGCTTTGGAGCCTCTGCCACTTTCTGAGTGAATGTTCTGTGTGTAACATGCTCTGGGCGTACTGCTCAAGAAATCCACAAATTAGAGGCAGGGCCCAAAGCAGTTTAGAAGGGATGAAGACACTGAAGAGGTGGACATCAAGCATGTCAGATTTCACATTTCTGCCTGCAGCCTTTGTGGCAATAGGAGCAATTTCAGCCATCTCTTAACAAATTATGGTGCTCTTCAGTGCAAGGGGAAAATCAAAGGTGGTGCCCCAAGACACACAAAGTGGCATATTTATACTCTGTTTGCGCCGAATGTGCGTCAAAAATTTTGACACACATTCGGCGCAAACCATGCCCCATATTTATACTTTGGCGCCCGACCCCGCAGACGTCACAATTCCATCATTTGCGTCATTTTTGGAAGCGGGAAACTGCCTTGCATTAATGATATCCAAGGTAGGCGTTCCCTTCCCAAAAATTACTTTAAGGCCTGTGCGCCTTATTTATCCCCCAGCGTCATTTTGATGCACAGGAGGGGGTGGGCCTTAAAAAACGGCGCACAGCTTGATGTGCGCCATTTTTTAACACCTGGGTCAGGGCTGGCGTTAAGGTATCTGTGGGCTCGGAAGGAGTCCAGAGGTGCCCTCCCCTGCCCCCAGGGACACCCCCTGCCACCCTCACCCACCCCTGGAGGACACCCATGGATGGGGGGATCCATCCCAGGTAAGTACAGGTAATTAATTTTTTTTTATTTTAAGGTGGCATAGGGGGGCCTAATTTGGGCCCCCCTACATGCCACTATGCCCAATGACCATGCCCATAAGTCCCCTGGGCATGGCCATTGGGCAAGGGGGCATGACCCCTGTCTTTGCTAATACAGGAGTCATGTCAATGGGGATTGTGCGTCAAAAAGAATGGCGCAAGTCCGGTTTGAGGCCTGATTTTAGCCTCAGACCTGACTTGCATTTTTTGACACACAACCCCCTTTTTCCCATATGCTGGCGCTGCCTGGTGTGAGTCATATTTTTTTACTCAGACCAGTCCGCAGCACCGGCTAACGTCATTCCATAAATAAGGCTCCTGCAAAGTGCGTTGGAATGGCGTTAGCCGGCGGTGATATTTTTGATGCACAACTGCATTGGCACAGTTGTGCGTCAAAAAGTATAAATATGGCCCAAAGTTTCATGGACAGGAAAGTAATAAGCATTAAAGTTAGAAGGGCGCAGAACAGGTCACACCTCTGTACCAAGGATGATGGTTGGCCATCAAACTCCACACTGCATGTCCAGCATGTTTCATGTTGGGATTGTACTACTGCATATTGATACCAACAATATGGTAGCAAAATATTATCAAGGACAGAATATCGAGGGACAAAATATCGAAACCTAATTGCATATAGAAATATATAGACTTACTATTTCTCACTCCATATCTATGTATTGTGAAGTTAAATGTACAGCATATGTACATATATGTGGAATTACTTATAGAAAATCTTGACTTACCTAACTTCCGATATTTTATTTCGATGTTCTGATCTCGATATTCTGTTGCATCTATATTGTTGATTCAATATCTAGGGTGCACACCTCATGTTGGAAGCCTTTCAGGGCTGTCTGTTGGACAGCGTCTGACTTGTAGCCATAGTTACTAGCTAATGGGTGGTGGAATCATTGAAAGCACAAGTGGCAGCTGGCCATTTTGATTGCGGTTGAGCCATCCCACTGTCTTGCAATCTTATAAGTAAATACACAACAATAGGAGCATATACTGAAGTATGACTGCTGATTCTGGACATTAATCAGGACACAATCCTAGATAGCAAGGGTACAATCACTGTCACCAATGCAAATGCACAGCCATTGCCACAATAACACAACCATGTGTGTTACACTTGGCATCATTGGCATGATATCCTCTAACTTTGTACCTCTACTTCCCAGGTCGCTTCTGTGTGCTGGACTCTGTTTTTGCTGTTTTTATTTGCTCTGGACACTTTACCACTGCTGACCAGTGCTAAAGTGTAAGTGTTCCCTGTATAAATTATATGTGTATGTTGGCTTATCCATGATTGGCATATTTTATTTACTAGTAAGTCCCTAGTAACGTGCACTAGAGGTGCCCAGGGCCTGTAAATCATATGCTACTAGTGTGCCTGCAGCACTGGTTATGCCACCCACATTAGTAGCCCTGTAAACATGGCTCAGACCTGCTACTGCAGTGTCTGTGTGTGCAGTTTTAAGCTGCCAATTCACCTTGGCATGTGTACCCAGTTGCCAGGTCTAAACCTTCCCTTTTTATACATGTAAGGCACCCCTAAGGTAGCCCCTATGTAGTCCCATGGACAGGGTGAAGTGTATGTTAAAGGTGAGACATATACTTGTGTATTTTACATGTCCTAACAGTGAAATACTGGCAAATATGTTTTTTACTGTTGCAAGGCCTATCTCTCTCATAAGTTAACACGGGGGCTGCCTTTAAATATTATTAAAGTGCAGAGTCCCTCTGGGAGCAGATAGAAATATGGAGTTTAGGGTCTCTGACCTCACAATTTAAAAATACATCTTTTAGTGAAGTGGGTTTTTAGATTGTGTGTTTGAAAATGCCACTTTTAGAAGTAGGCATTTTCTTGCTTAAAACGTTCTGTGACTCTGCCCATTTGTGGATTCCCTGTCTGGGTCAGTTTGACAGTTAGGCTGTTTGCACCTCTCCTCTAGACAGTGACACAAAGGGAGCTGGGGTGTAGCCTGCATATTCTGATGGGCCATCTGGGCTGAGGGGACGGGGGAGGAGTGGTCACTCACATCTGAAAGGGATGTGCCTGCCCTCACACAATGCAGTCTCCAACCCCCTGGTGTGTGTATGTGTGTGTCTAGGGCCTGGCCTGTGCAAGGCAGGATCTTAAAAACAACAGAGACTCCTCTTTGAAGTAGGCCTACTTCAAAGGCAGAAAGGGGTATAAGAAGAGCATCCAAAACCCCTGAAAATCTGATTACTTCTGGAACCAAGAGGAACCTCTTCCCGGAAGAAGAGCTGGAGAAGCTGGAGGAGGAGTACTGCCCCTTTGCCTGTGACTGTGCTTTGCTGGGTTGGTCTGCAGTAGCTGCTTCTGCCTGCGAGAGGACAAAGACTGACTTTTGTGTGACTTCCCACTGGTGAAGAATCTCCAAGGGCTTTAACTGAGCTTGCCTTCTGTTGTTGAAGTCTCAGGGACAACAAAGACTTCTCTCTGCCAGCTCTTGGGCTTTATGCTGAGAGTCCTGCCTGCCAAGTGGTGCCCTAACCTGTTTCTGGGCCCTTGAAAGGTGCAGCTGGGTGTGGAAAATCAACGCAAAGCCTACCCAGACTCGAGGTGCCCATCCAGAATCGACGCATCGCTCTCTTGCGGGAGAGAAGAAACGACGCACGCGGAGCCAACCGGAGAAGGAACGGTCTTGCTTGCGAGTGAGAAATCAGCGCATTGTTGGCCTTTTCCGATGCACACTCGTCTGTTCAGCTTTATTTTGATGCTACCCAGGTACTTTTGTGCAATAACAGCATTCTCACTGTTTTCTAAGGATTTAAGACTCTTTTTAAATTCATAACTTGACTTGTGTATTTTGGATTTTTGTCATTTTGATCTTCTTTTCTTTGGATAAATATTACCTATTTTTCTAAACCTGTGTTGTGTCATTTTGTAGTGTTTTCACTGAGTTACTCTGTGTGTTGGTACAAATACTTTACACATTGCTTCTGAAGTTAAGCCTGCCTGCTCGTGCCAAGCTACCAAGGGGGTGAGCAGGGGTTAACTGAGGGTGATTCTCCTTTACCCTGACTAGAGTGAGGATCCTTGCTTTTTCAGGGGGTAACCTGACTACCAACCAAAGACCCAATTTCTAACAATGTGGCTCATACTCAAATTCTCAATTCACCCAAGAAAAAGATTTAAACATCACTGAATATCAATGTTAATTGCGTGAAGTTCTTAATGAGAAAATACACATCTACACTATAGCGTCTCATAAGGAAAATTGGACTATATATGTTGATGGATGTTCTTTGGCAAAACCAGTTTGTGAGCATTGTTCTCTGTTGAAGCACTGTTCCAAATGCAATAGTAAATTACTGTTACTATGCACTTCTATAGAGAATTAAGTTTGGGGTCCTCACAGTAGTCAAAATGAGGGTGGGTGGATCAGCAAATTACAGTTATGTGAATTAGGACTTCTATGTTCTAAGTCCTCTCTGGCCTCTTCCCACCCCTTCTCTGAGGTTTTGTATTGGATGGCACCTTATCAATGCTGCCCCAGGTAGTAACCTCTATTTGCTTTTTGGGGCTTTAATGGCTTGGGAAAATAAGGTGGATACTCCCTTTTTCTGCCTTAAGAACTATGATTTTGGCCCTGGTGCTGTCCCAATTGGACTACAGTAACATTCTATACTTGGGCATTGACAAGGCCTCCATGCACCATTTGCAATTGGTACAGAATGTGGCCGCTAGACTACTCTTACACTTACAGAAATGTGCCTCTGTTTCCCATCTGTTTCAAGAGCTGCATTGGCTCCCAATCTCTAAACGCATCACTTTCAAAGCTTTATGCTATATGTTTAAAGCTACAGTGGGCCTTGGCTCCCACTATATAAAAAAACTGGTGGCTCCTTATCCCTGTTGGCCCTTGAGACCCTCCTCTCGCTCTTTTTTCAGTACCCAGCTTCCGCCGCGTGTGCATGAAAGAGCGCTCCATCTTGTACCTGAGCCCGAAATTATGGAACTCTCTCTCTGAGCATCTTAGAGCTTCTACATCACTGCTTGATTTTTGTAAAGGTCTGAAGACTTTACTCTTTAAGCTGTAATCTCTTTCCACCCCTGCTATGCTGTTTGTGCTGGGAAACCTTTTATGGTAGCGTTGCACATTACGAATCATAATAATAATAATAATAATAATATGTTTGTGCATCACAACTGCTAAGTAAGAGTGGAGTTTATTGCTTCAAAAGATATGAATACAATAAATACATGATCATTTTCAAGAGTTAATTAAGTAACTTGTAACATTTGTTATGTTGTTTGATAAATATATTAACAATAGGAACATTTATTGAACATCTTCAAATCCTGCATCAAAACCAGATTGTGGTCAAAACAATGCGGATACTCATAAAATTCTTTGTGCAATTTGGAAATTAGTCAGTCATAGCACTTGCGTGTGGTGTGGCCAGGTGCAGTAGGGGAGCGTCTTTTTTAACACAAATTTAGCTCAAAACTAACTCCATATTTATATTTTGACGCTAGACCCATTTAACGCCAAAATGTTAGAGTTTGCATCATTTTTCAGATGCTTGAACCTACCTTGTGTCAATGAGATGCATGTTAGGCGTTCCCCTCTAAAAATTGGTGCTAACCCCATAGCCCAGTGGTTCCCAACCTGTGGTCTGCGGACTCCCAGGTGTCCGTGATACATTCCCAGGGCGTCCGCAGGCCTGAGCTGGCAGGAAGACACCTCTCCAGTTGGGGCCTCTCAGAAACACGAGCGTGTTTTTCTATTCATTACTTCATTTATGCAGCAGTTTAAAAAGCACTGCAAATTCATCCACCAACTTAAATGCAAATTATAAAAGCGTCAAGAGAACTCATGTGATTAATGTTCCTGCAGGAGAGAGATGGGAGGTTTGACTAGTGGCAGTTTTGACTCATCTAAGGTAGTGCAGAGTGTTAACATGCCTGCTGCAAAGAACGGATATTATGCAAAGAACAGTATTCTATGTGCATAGCACAGTGGGTTACTGCTTTTGTGACAGATTATTTTGTCACTGTGCATTTCATAAATTACAATCGTAATGTAGCACAGTGAGCTATGAACTGCGGTCAAAGAGCTGCATGCAACCTGCATGGCAGAAATTAGTAAGTTGTGTTTTTACCCAGTCTTTCATTATCCTAATGCTTGTAAAAAATGTTTGCTTGCATAGACATACATTCTTATTATTAAAGTCAATGCTAACCACAGTGTTATGTTCTGAATACCGAGTTTGCACGTCTCCAAACCAAGCACGCTTAGAAAATGCCTACCAGTATAGATGACATGTGAATCCTACACTTTGTAGTCCACTGTAAAGTGCTCCAACACACTACAGTGGTATGAGAGGTGCTATTAAACAACTGAATTAGATGTGACAGAGAGGTTAAGGAGAGAAGAGAGGCCCTTATGGTTTTACTTCCTTTCCCCACCACATTTATATGTGAAACAGCTTCTCAGATCTTATGTACCTAAAAATAGAAACAAATGGCTTGGGAAATGTAGAATCTGACCAGAGGATTCTGCTTCCCTACATAAAACCAAACATTGAAAAGTTAGTCATCGAGATGCAGTATCGACCTTTCCATTAAAATGTTTCGATTTTTGTGCATATTTTCAAATTAAAATAATTATATCTGTAGTAATTTAAGTATTTGTTTGGTGTGTTCTTGTTTGTGTATTTTTTGCGAATTACTGTTTTAATTCTTGAAATTTAAATTGTACAAATTGCTTGGGGGTCCCTGGCTTTCAAAAGTGATTCAGTGAGGGTCCTCGGGAGTCAAAAGTTTGGGAACCACTGCCATAGCCCCATAGTCATCCCCCATGCTAAAATTACGCACGGATGGGAGGAGGGGCTAAATAATGTTGTAAAGCTTGCTTTGCATCATTATTTAACGCCTGGGTCATTCCTGGCGTTAGAGGACCTGTGGACCCATTTCCATGGTTGAACACCATGTAATGGGTCCACAGGTGCCCTCCTCAAGCCCCAGGAACACTCCTGCCCACGCCAGAGGGACACCAGAGGATGGGGGACTCCATCTCAGGTAAGTATAGGCAAGTATTTTTTATTTTTTTAAATAAAGTGCCATTGGGGGCCCATAATTGGGGCCCTCTGCATGACGCAGGGTGCAAAGGCCATCACCATGGGACCCTTGTGTGTTGGCCATTGGGGTGGTGGGCAATGTGGTATGGAAGGTTTTGCATCTGAAAAGGACACTAGGCTGGTTGGAGGCATTTTTTGCCTCTAACCAGCCTAACATAATTTTTTGGTGCAAAAACCCATCTCTCATACCGCCACACCCCACCCTGCTAACGGCATTTGTTTTTTACGCTAGCCCACCCTTTGCTCCAGATTGCATCATCCCATAAATTTGGTGCCCAGCTGGCGTCCTGGAATGACGCAAGTCTGCACTATACTTTTTGACGCAAAACTGTGCAAACGCAGTTTTGCATCAAAAAGTATAAATATGGGCCAAAGTTTGAAGAAAACAGACAAGTAGAAGAAAGGTCTGGTTTATTACAATCCTCAGCAAAAGCACAATGAATTTAACCGTGACAAACTAACATGAAGGTTTCAAGTAAATGAAAACAGTATATAATATGTAAAATTATTTAAAATTATTTAAAATGGTAAACATTATACTTTGGCTTACAACCCTCAGAGGACAGCATTGTAATAGAGCGCAAGGAAGCAGGATGAGTCGGTGACAGAACTGACTTGAGCGGTCTTGCCGAGTTTGCTGTTGATGATCCCGAGGTTCTTGGTGTCAATGAACAAAAACAGTCCTAATTAAGGTGCAGCGAGTCCTTCGCATCCCCGGGCCCCAGTGTGACTGCATCTGCTGTAGTAGTGGTAGCTATGTCCCAGCTTCTGCGTAGTTTGAAATGCAGTTCTTTCTGGGATATTCCAAGAGTAAATCATGGTGAAAAAAGTGAAAAATGTGAAAGTGGTGAGGATGAAGAAAGACATTCAGCTGCACATCTTGGATGTGAGTCGCTCCATGGCTGCAGGCTGTCTGGTAAGCAATAGTTAATTTTAAATGTTTTGTATGATGTGAATTAAATTAGATGATTTAAAGCTTCGATTTACAGACAGTGACACTTAAAGCTAATACATTATTTTGATGTACATAAGGGAGAACATCGTGATGAGGCCGTGTTGCCGAACATTCAAGCTTCTGGATCAATTCATCTTAAATACGCAGGTTGCTTTGCTTCAAATTATAAGAACAATCACTAGCAATGCTAATCAGTCACGCTTAACTATTCATACCAGTGAGACCGATTTACGCTGCCAATACTTGTTTTAGTAGTCAAATCGATGTTGTTCCTTTCACATTTCTGCTGAAATGTTTCTTGTGACCACTAGGTGGCACTAAAAGGCAGCAAACTGATGTTATTTAACCATGGACTTCGCAATGTTGCATTTGTCTTAGGAAGATTGACTGATCTACTGACGTCAAAATCAAACGGTTCCTGTTCTCAGATAAGATAAAATAGGAGTAAGGCAACAGAGACTGACACAAAAGCCACCCACTCACTCACCTGTACAGGCACTCACAAACTCACTTACTAATCCTATGTGGCCACTCACACACCCATTCACTCACTGTAACAGGTACTCAAACATCCGCTCACTCTCCCATACAGTCACTGACACAGCCACTCACTTATGCATACAGCTACTCATACACCCACTCACTCACCCATACAGTCATTAACACACCCAATCACTCACCCACACAAGCACTCACACACCCACTTAGTCACAGTACACCTACTTACACACCCACTCACTCAAACAATGCAGCCACTCACATAGCCATTCACCCATAGTGCTACTTACACATTCACTCAGTCTCCTATATAGCAAATGACTCAACCACTCACTCACCCATAGACCCACTCACACATCCATGCAACCAATTACACTCACTGGATGATCTCATCAGTGATGTCATTTGAGATGTCATCAATTATGTCATCAGTGATGTCACTGACCATGCCATGAGTGATGTAATATGTGAGGTCATAAGCAGTACATTACGGAAGTGCAAGTTATAGTTAGCTGAGGTAACTATAAATGCTGAATTTCTATGGTTTTGTATGTGTGAAATGTGAGCCTAACTATACCGTCCCTGTAACCTTTCGTTTTTTAATTGAATTGTATGTTTTTCTTTCTATTTCCTAACTATAACGTCCCTGTAACCTTTGTTTTTTCAGGGAATTTCTATGTTTTTTTTAATTCTATTTCCTAGCTATAGTGTCCCTGTAACCTTTGTTTTTTTCTGTGAATTTCTATTTTTTTTTTAACGTAAAGTAATTTTCATTACTATACATTAATCGAACCACGGCCACACACGGCCTTTGCCTGTGTGCTGCGGTGGTTGACTGCAGGGCCTGCACCCAACCCCCATAAAAACCCAACCCCATGCTGCTCACAGCCTTTGGCCATGTGCAGCAGGAGTTGGTCGCAGGGCCTGGCCTGTGGCCAGGCCTGAACAGGCCAACCCCTGTAATCACCCAACCCCATGCTGCGCATGGCTGAAGGCCATGTGCGTTGGGGGTTGGCCGCAGGGCTGGCCTGCGGCCAACCCCTGATAACCACCCAAACCTGGGGGTTGGCCGCAGCCAGGCCCTGCAACTCCCCATGACCACCCAACCTCGCACCATGCACAGCTGAACAGCCTCTCACTCTTTGTGTGAGAATCGTGTTCGAGTGTGTCTCTGGGTGTGAGAGTGTCTGTCTGGGTGTGAAAGTGGGTGCGTGAGGGTCTGAGTAGTTCTGTGAGTGGGTGCATGAGGCTCTGAGTGGGACTGTGAGTAGGTGCATAAGTGTCTGAGTGGGTCTTTGGGTGGGTGTGTCAGTGCCTGAGTGGGTGCATCAGTGTCTGAGTTGGTCTGTGAGTGGGAGGGTCCGAGTGGGTCTGTCAGTGGGTGCATCAGTGTCTGAGTTGGTCTGTGAGTGGGTGTCTGAGTGTCTGAGTGGGTTTGTGAGTGGGTGGCTGAGGGTCTGAGTAAGTCTGTGAGAAGGTGTGTGAGTGTCTGAGTGGGTCTGTGTCTGGGTGCATGAGGGTCTGAGTGGGTCTGTGAGTGGGTGCATCAGTGTCTGAGTGGGTCTGTGAGTGGGAGCATCAGTGTCTGAGTGAGTTTGTGAGTAGGTGCATAAGTATCTGATTGGGTCTGTGAGTGGGTGCGTTGGTGGCTGAATGGGTCTGTGAGTGGGTGCGTCAGTGTCTGCTGTGAGTGGGTGCATGAAGGTCTGAGTGGGTTTGTGAGTGGGTGCATGAATGTCTGAGTGGGTCTGTGAGTGGGTACATCAGTGTCTGAGTGGATCTGTGAGTGGTGTGTCAGTGTCTGAGTAGGGTGTGGGAGTCTCTTTAGTAGGTCTGAGTGGGTGCATGAGTGTCTGTGGTGGGTGTGTGAGTCTCAGTGCAGGTATGAGTGAAAGAATTAGTAAATGAATGAGTCTGTGAAAGGTTTTTAATTTTTTGTTTGCTTATTCGTGATTAATCTGGATTAATCTTGATTAATCTCAATTAATGTTGATTAATCACGAATATCACACAGGGTGAAGAAAAATAAGCATTTTAAAATCTTAAACTGACCCTCAAACACTCCTATATCACACCATTGGGGTCAGGGTACCTCCACCCTGAACCCTTATGCTACTTTTCATTTAAGTTTACGGGCCCAGGGACCGTCTCCAGGGACGTTAAAATGGAGGCCACAACTTTCTGTTCAGCTTGTGGCCAGCCAGTTCACTGTCGCGAAAATTCATGAATTATCTCAGATACACAAATCTGGATTTTCTTGAGTTTCTGGTAAACTACTGAACTGATTTACAACAGATTTGCAAAAGCATAATCTGCGCACCAAAACCTACCTTCCTGCCTAATTTCATGTCATTCCGCCTAGCGGTTCGTGCTATAGCCGTGTCTAATCGTCCTATGGGAATTCACATGGGAAATGCAAGTTTTTGACCCCGCCTTTTTCTTGGCCCCCGCTTGATGGATCACTCCGAAACTTCCCACGTGCAACAAGAATCACCAGCACAATTTTTTTGGGAAACGTTTGTGAGGATTCGTCAAACAGTGCCAAAGATATAGGCAAGTCAAAAAATGAATTTTCTTTTTAAACATGATCCTAACTATAACTACCTATATATATATATACTACCTACTGGCAACTGGCAGTAGATTTTATATATACTCAGTGCAGTTCACCATCTGCTAGTTTTATGAGCAGATCAATATGTTGGCCACGACCTAATACTGAAGGGCATGGTCAAGGTTGTGATGTTTACAAACATATACTGTTATTACATTAAAAAGATTGCCCAGCCTCATGTCCTTTAAAGTTAGGTGTGTTTCAAAAGTTTGTTCTGAAAATTGGGCTGTGGTTCTAAAACGTTTGGGAAAGACTGTTGTAGAGTCAGACAGTGGCCAGCCATTCAGCATCAACAACATCTGTGAATTCCTCAAGGACCCTGTTAGAGTTTTACTAATACCTTAGTGGCATAGAAGTTAGCATATGGTGACTTACAAGGTTCATTTAAAAGCCTAACTGAGAAATTAACGAGATGTAAAAATGTGCACTTTTGCATAATGATGGACATTGTGATCTCCACTTATTTTCGACATCACGTTTTACCATGAAAAATGTTGCACATTTAGATTTTAATTAATTACTGACATGAATTAATAGTAAAAACATTATTTTTAGAGAAACGGTAGGGAAGAAAATTATGAGTATTAAATGTACACTAATCATACTTATATTGAATTAAATGTGTTCATTAACATGAGTTACACGTGTGCAGAAACATAAATGCACGCTTAAACTGTTTAAACTGAAAGGCATAACAATTATTGCAATTAAATAATTGGCCTTGCATATTTGATTTTAAATTGTAAGGTGCACAATAGGTTTTATATGTATTTATTTTCCTTAATATGTATTTAGGCTTTCTTAACCAGACTAGGCCTGAAAATACATTTTGCAGCAGTAATGGAAAAGTCCTAATTCATTCTTTTTCCGTTGACCTGAATATTTTTTCTACGCTGCTGATATGTTTGTGAATGTCCTATTGTATTGAAGGCAGAGACGTTTAGTTAATAACAAATGTAACAGTATTTGTTCTAGCTTTTGAACAAGACAGAAAGCTTTGGTGTAGTAACATGAGAATTGTTAGAATCATGCCGTGTAGAAACTTGGGAAAGATGTTCCATGTTTCAAAAATCGTAAATGTAATACTTTGGCAAAACTGTATGAACTCATCAAGACAACATCACACCATCCCTGAGAAAATTCTGAATAGTTGCAAACTGGAGGGGCAGTCTACGCAAGATGAGTCCACCCTGAGGTCCAATCAGAACGTAACGTACATTTATAGTTGGGGGGAGACTTTTGAAATTAGGAGTTAGTCTTCTGTGAGTGAGTCTTCTGAGAGTCTGCTGATGACCATCCTAAGATCCAGTTCTACTCTTTGTCTCTCCCTCTTAACCATCCTCTGATTTTTATTCTGCCCTTGCCTTGAGATGTTCACAGGTGCTCCTTATGAACCATCCTCAATGTTAAGCCTCTGTCACCTAACCTCGTTGCCCCTGTACTAGTGCTGTTCAGTGCTATATGTTCACTCTACTCTGAACTGCTGCCCTTGTGTGCAGCTCATGTTCTGCACTGCCTCTGATGCTGCTATATACTGACACTGTAATGCTGTGAGTACTCTGACTGACAAATCCTTCCTGTCTCCTGTCCCATAAGAAGAGATATAGGGGGTTATTCCAACTTTGGAGGAGGTGGTAATCCGTCCCAAATGTGACGGATTTACCACCAGCCGTATTACGAGTTCCATAGGATATAATGGACTCGTAATACGGCTGGTGGTATATCCGTCACTTTACCGTCACTTTTGGGACGGATTACCACTTCCTCCAAAGTTGGAATAACCCCCATATTTCGCAATGTTGTTTTCCTTTGAGCTTTAGATAATTACACCAGTGGATTTTGTATTGTTGTTAACCAAGTTAGAAGATTTTCCAAATTATTTTTGTCTCTTCCTTTGTTTTTGCCTGCATGTGCTAGTGTGTCCCCATACATCCAAGTTCAAATTTGTATTAGGGATAAGGATGGCCCAGCCCAATTATTGATTGTCATTGACGTTGATGATTCACTGATTTCACCATAATCTACTTTGAAATCTGATTTTGATGTGCATATTATTGTTCTATTGGTTTGTGTTATTCTTTTAGGGTTTCTAATAGTATTGCTGCTTAATAGACTCAATCTATTTAGATGTTTTGGTCAGCTTATTATTTTTATGTCTGTTTATAATTTAGTCTTGCACACATATTTATGTTATTTTGACTTTGTGTTTGCAGTAAAGCTTTGAAACTTTATTCAGTTTGGAGTCTTAATTCCGTGGCCATATTGGCCACGGTGTGTAACATTGTTTGTGTTTCTCATGTTATTGGCTTATGTTGATTGAATCTGATTACCACACTTCTCACTGAGTCCAAAGATCTGGTTGACCTCCATATATGTGCGATGAGTTATGGTGTCTCACCTGTGTGCTTCTGGTTTCCAAGCCCGAGGAGGGAAGAAAACCTCTGCTCAATCTATTTAGATGTTTTAGTCAGGTTATTATTTTTATGTATGTTTATAATTTAGTCTTGCACACATATTTATGTTATTTTGGCTTTGTGTTTTCAATAAAGCTTTGAAATTTTATTCAGTTTGGAGTCTTAATTCCGTGGCCAAATTGGCCATGGTGTGTAACATTGTTTGTGTTTCTCATGTTATTGGTTTATGTTGATTGAATCTAATTACCACACTTCTCACTGAGTTCAAAGATCTGGTCGACCTCTATATATGTGAGATGAGTTGTGGTGTCTCACCTGTGTGCTCGTGGTTTCCAAGCCCGAGGAGGGAAGAAGACCTCTGCTACAGCAGTTTTGGTAGCAAAGTTATGGTTCTGCCTCATGAGGAGGGGAGTCAGATTGTGCTTGCAATGCTTTTGGGTAAATTGCGTTAATGTGTGAGATTTTTGAGAAGTCGTGATACTCAAAGTGAATGTTGTGCTTTGCGCTTAAAATTGCCCACGTGGTTGTTGTTGTTTACGGGTCCTGCGGGGCCTAAGACTCCGGAGTACTGCACAAGTATATGGAGACACTTGGTTAATTTATTGTCTGCAGTGGGATGTTAGTCGATTGAGCGCTGTTGAAAATACCAGTAAATTCCTTGAGTGTGTAAGTTGTTGGTTGATATTAGGTGAATCCTGAATGCACAGGGAGAATCCGTATCAACTGGAGTGACATTTGCTAGACAAATCTTACTTACATATGTGCGAAAGCGACAGTCGGAAGTGTAGCTGTGCAGCTTTCAAAGCGTTTTAGTCCTACCCGTAGTGAGCAGACAGGTTTGTTATTTTTTTATGCTTGCAATATTTGCATTTAGGGTGTATGCATGAGTAGTCTATGAGACGGCTCTGAAGTGAGTCGCAGCTGTAGAGTGAAGTGAGTGTGATGTAGTTTGGTCCGTGCTGGGATAGCATGGTTAGTCAAAAGAGCTGCTTATGGATTGGTGGACAGGACTGTGCTGCTATAGGCTGAGGACAGCTATTGAAAAGGATTGTGGAATTGAAAAGTACTTCCTGGTTTCATAGAATTTGTGTTTGTGAATTACATTTGTGTTAAAATTAAGTTTATCAAATCTTTAAGGAGTGTGGTGAGAGGAGATATTTTTATTCTAGTTAGGGAGGATGAACATCCCTCAGGGCACACCAGCATTTGAAATATTAGAGGAAAGAAGAGTTTCAGCATGTCTTTGGATAAAACAGTGGTGCAAACTCACCAAGACGTAAGGTAAATTAGCTTTTTCCAGTTATAGAACTTTCAAGTTAAGGGTATTAGAGAATCTGAGAAGGGTGTTGTATGAGTCAAAACCCTTTCCTCGACCTGCACAATTTGAAACACTTCCCATTTGGGAATTAGTTGTGAGACAGAAAGAAGCTCAGAAATTTGAGAAGAGAATGAGGAAAGCAGAAAATACATTGGAAGAAGCTAGATGGGATATGGTACAGAAAATGTGGCAAGCAGAAACATTACATGAAGTGAAATTATTCCCAGCATTAACACAGGCGGGTGATGTATTAGACCTAAATCCAAAAAAAGAGCCCACAGAAGACCTAGAGCAAAAGTCAGATGAGCAAAAAAGGACAACAGCTACTGAAAGTGATTCAGATGATAAATATATGACTCAGCGTTTGCAGAATCGTCCCTTACCATATAATGCAGTTGAATTAGTAAATCAGAATGTAGCCCAGACTATAGCCACAGCTCCAGTTGTGCAAAGACAGGTTCAAGCAGCACCTAATGTACCTACTGCTACTGTAGCACAGGTGCTAGCCGTTTATCCGATTGTTCCATTTGTTGATACAATCCAGAATGTCACAGTTCCAGTTATGCCACAACCAATTCAGAATTCAGGAACAACCCAAATAGAGTCAATGCCTAATGTAATGATACCTACACAAATTATGAATCAGAGACAGACAATACCTATGTACTCTCCAGTAGCAACACTGCAGAATGTTGTCCCTAACCAGTCTAATCAGACTTTTGGTACAGTACTAACTGGTCAAGGTACAGGACTGATGTTCCTACCAAGTCAAACAGATTTTCCAGGACAAGATGCATTGACAGTTCCTGTGACAATAGGGCCAGTCATCCCGTTGTATGTCCAGGGAAATAATGGGAGTGGTCAACAGACTCCAAATCCGTTATCAGCAGTGTATTCTCCTTTGGGAACTAATGCAGAGATGGAAAGAGTGAGCACCACTGTGCCAGCAATGACCCCTATGAATAATTCCGGTTTTAACTAGATATGTGATAAAGTAGATCTGCGTATTGATATGATATGTCCCCTATGCTCTACAGGTTATTGCAAGGATTAACAGCACAACAGCTAACTGAAAGGTTAGACAGTTTGGGTGAAGCATCAGCTTCAAGAAACATGCCAGAGGGAGAGAAGAAACTGAACATGGCTAGACTAAAATGAAATAATTAAGGGAACACTTGAATTGGACTGATTGGATTCTTAAAATGAGTAGCGCTGTGTGTGCAAGGATGTCACACATCGTGCAGGACAGATCTATGAATAATTAGCTGATTTGCAGAGAAATATGAAATTGAGATGAATAAATCCAAACAGTTGAAAAGGAGTTATAGATTAGAGTTTGATTCTAGAGAGATTGCAAACATTAGATCACCTGGTATGAAAATTCACAGAGAATTGATTCAGAGCATCCAGGCATGGGGGGGCATTGGATAAATGGGAAGGCAAATGGGCAAATAAAAGATATCAGAAGAAAAAGCCAATTGCACCCTCAAATAGTGTGCAGCATCCTGGGAGAGCTGTAAAAATGATGCCAATGAGAGAAATTCCGGGTAGGGAATTTTGTTTTCATCCCATGGAGTAGGAGTGACATATTGTCATTTAATAATGATTTCCCAAAGTTGAGGCAGAAGCCAGTAGAATGGTGCCAACAAACAGAGGGGTTTGTTAAGCTTGCATAGTGTTTGGCGGAAGATTTTAACTCTATTTGAAACTGTGGTTCCAGCAGATTTGTGGGTTGAATGGAAGTCGAGTGTTGATTGGCCAACTCGTGAGCCACCAAGAGATTTAGTGAAAGGTGCGCCGTCTGAAGACGTGATGAAAAGGTATTATAAGGTGACTGAATTTCTGAAAACTAGAGTTTCTCCTAAACATGTTGATTGGCAGAGAATTAACAGGATAGCTCAGGTATCAAAGGAGTCCATTCAAGTTTATTAGGAAAGACTGTTGTAAGCATTTAAACAATACAGTGGTGCAGCGATTATTGAACCAAGATATGTTATTCATTTTGTGTTCAAATTTGTTCAAGGATTGAGGCCTGAAATAAAAAATAGGATTCAAAATCATTTCATTTGTTGGCAGGGTAAACCTACTGATGAAGTACCGCGTACACAAAATACTATAGTGATGAAATTGAATTGAAGCATAAGAAATGAAAGGTTAAGGTGATGGTGATGCAGATTAAGTCTGCCCAAGCAGCAGCAAGGCAGGGATCTCAAGGGAGGATGAGCACAGTAGGAATGCAGGGTGTACAACAGCAGGGCAATATTGTGCCTCAGTCTAGGGATAGAAGCTGTGGAGTTCAAGCAGATCAGGATGCCAATGTGCCTGATATTCAGAATATGAAGAGAAGGCTTCCGTGTCATGCATGCGGCAACATTAGACACTAGGAACAGGAGTGCCCATACAGTGGTGTAAATAATTTGGTGCAAGGTGGTGGTGTTGTGCAGATGGTTGACAACAGTCAATTTCAAACTGAAAGAGTTCAAAGGCCCTGAAATCAAAACATAAATGTTCCTACTGGAGATTCAGGTTCCACAGCAAATGCAGATTCCACAAGCTTTGATGGCACAGCAACACAAACCAGAGAACAAATGCAAATGTAAATAAGTTAATCACACAATACCCACTAATGGATTTCAGTGATAATAAAATGAGTGATGAATATCTGAGTTCAGAAGAGGAAGAATGTGTGTTGGTTGCCTCACTGGAGGTAGATCAGCGTTGTCCCTTTGTGAATGAAAATATTATGGGTCATGATGTCTCGTTTCTGGATAACACTGGAGCAACCCGTTCTACTGTCAGATCTGCAAAAGTTCCTACAATGCCCTTTTCTGGAAGGACAGTTCAAGTAGTAGGAGTAGCAAATCAGCATCTGGTAAACCCCATTACAGAGTACATCCCAGTCAAGATAGGGACCTTTGAAGATTTACACCAATTACAATTTGAGGGCTGTGATTCAAGCCCTGTGAGTCTGTTAGAAAGAGACTTACTATGCAAATTAGAATGCTCCATTACTTGCACTGATGAAGGGATAGCAATCCAAACAAATAGTGATGATGAAACATCCAGCCAAATTAATGATATGTATCCTCTCATTTCATTGTTTCCTGCCATGACAGTCAGAGACTTGCCTGATGAATTATCAGACACAGTAATGTTGAGAGTTTGGGATCTCTTCGGAAAGGATATTGGACTCATATGAGGTGTTGATCCAGTCAAGGTGTCTATAAAGCCAAATGCAGTCTTCTCCAGAACGCCACAATATAATATGACCCCGCAAGTGAATGAGTGAATCACTCCGATAATTGCAAACTTTGTTGAGCATGGAGTTCTAAAAGAATTGATGCACAACCCATGTAATTCTCCTATTATGAGACTGCGAAAGCCCAGTGGAAAATGCTGCATAGTTCAGGATTTGAGAAAGGTGAACATAATTGTGGTATCATGTTGTCCCGTGGAACCAAACCCACAAGTAATACTGTTTGAGATTCCATGTGAATCAGAACATTTTTCTGTTATTGATTTGTCCCAAGCTTTCTTCTCAGTGCCTTTGTGTGAAGAAAGCCAATTTCTATTCTCATTCCAATTTGGCAACCATGTGTATTCATGGTGCTGTACTCCACAGGGATTCTCAGAATCACCGTCCATTTCTAATCAGATCCTGTAAACTAACTTAGAGTCCTTAAATATGACATATCAGTCTGCCTTGGTACAATATATTGACGATTGGATGGTCGTGTCCAAAATGTGTGAAGCTTACAGACAGGATACCATAGCATTGTTGAATCTTTGGGCAAAAATGGACCTAAGGTTTCTCCTATTAAATTACAGTATTGTCAGAAGGAAGTAAAGTTTTTGGGTCACCAGTTTGAGAAAGGTGCAAGGAAAGTGTCCCTGGAGAGAGTTGCGACTATTGTGTAGATGAATCCCCCAGTTGCACAGAGAGATGTCAGAATGCTCTTAGACATGGTGAGCTACTGTCACCAATGGATCCCAAATTTTTCAGTAATCTCTAAACCTCTGCAGAGATTAACGCACAAAGACATTACCAACTCAATCCCATTTGATGAATAATGCATGAAAACTTTCACTGAGTTGAGAGAGAGTTTGTGCAGAGCCCCTGCTGTGGGAGTGCCTGATTACACTAAATGTTTTTCACTGTTTTGTCATGAATGTGATGGTTGTGCTCATTTTGTTTTGACACAGTTGCATAGAGGAATGAACAGACCTGTGGCATATTTTTCTGCCACACTGGATCATGTCTCTGCAGCTTTGCCCTGCTGCTTAAAGAATGTGGCTGCCACTGGTGTGAGTCAATGAGAAGGCACTGTGATAGGACATCCTTTAACTGTCTATGTCCCACATTCAGTTGAGGTCTTTTTGACCCGTACAAAAACCCAATACTTGACAAATGCCCGTCTTACCCGTTATGAGTTATTAATTCTTGGTTCTTCAAATGTGACTAACAGAAGATGCTCAATCTTGAATGCTGATGGTTCAAATGATGTTAATGAAATGGAACATGACTGCCTCGATGTCACTGAGCTATGCATCAAACCCAGACCTCATATTCAGGATATCCTTTTAGAGGAGAATGATCAAGTTGTATTTGTTGATGGCTCCTGTTTAAGAGACAATGAGAGAACTCTGAGAGATGGTTATGCAGTTGCACCATCTCAGGAGTACTCGAAGCTTCATTGTTTCAGGGAGTAATTTCTGCCCAAGTAGCTGAGTTTCTGAGCGGCTCAAAGTAACAATATCCACAATATGGATTTAGTGTTGTACATGACTTCAGGCAGTTATGGCCCCAGAGAGGTTTTATGACCTCTTCAGGATCACCCATTCATAATGGTGAAAAAATACATAGGCCCTCATTACGACCCTGGCGGTCAGTGATAAAGTGGCGGTAATACCGCCAACAGGCTGGCGGTAACTACCGCCAAATTATGACCATGGCAGAAAGATCTCTGAAAGACAGCCAGTGTACCACATCGACCACCAGTGCGGAAGCAACAGGGACCACGGCGGTAGCCGCCTACAACCAGGCGGTCGGTGATAAAGTGGCGGTAATACCGCCAACAGGCTGGCGCTAACTACCGCCAAATTATGACCATGGCAGAAAGATCTCCGAAAGACAGCCAGTGTACCACATCGACCGCCAGTGCGGAAACAACAGGCACCACGGCGGTAGCCGCCTACAACCAGGCGGAAGTCAATTTTCCGTCCACCATATTATGACCAGACAATCCGCCACCTTTTCCAGGGCGGTACCAATGACATCAAAAGCCTGACAGAAACACTGCACAGAAGTGAAAGGACTCACCATTGGAGACACAGGGAAGAACCACGCCGCCATGGAAACTGAACTGCATGTCTTTCCGATGATATTCTCTGTTCTTCTCCACCACGAACACCAATGCTTGCGAAGACGACAATGGTGAGTACAGCCGCCTAGCACACAAAGGAGGGGGGGAGGAAAAGGAGAGTGACACACACACGCAACACACACACCCCATACACACAACCAAATGCACAAGAAAACAAGTTACCCCCCTAAACCGGCTAAAAAATGCAAGGACAAAACAATTTCGCCAAATTGTAATAAGATCAACACAATAGAAATAATAAGGTAGGCAATATAACAGATATATACAAATTTACAGAAAAAGTGACACAGCATAGTCCTCAATTTGCGTGGGCCACATGGCCACAGGCCAAAGTCCAAGGCCCCACTTGTCACCTGCTTCAACACGGAGAGAACACTGCAGGGGCATCAGTTGGCAAATAGGAAGGCACCTCAGGGGGAACAGGGGGAGCACCTCAGCCGGGAGATGAAACAAGACCATTGGTTCTGGAGGGGGCAACATGCCCTGTGCTTGATCCTGGGGAGTGACGTGCCACAGTCTCTCGAGTGGGTGCATTGTCCACTGGTCCTGGAGGGGACAGCCCGCACAGCAGCCCATGGAGGCAGATTACATTGCCTCCGCCGGCAGTGACTGCTGCACTGTGGTGGAGCTGCTGGCGGGGGAGGCTCCTGCACATCCCCTGCACCCTCGGATGGATACACAGTGGTGGTACTGCTGGTGGGGGAGGCTCCTACACATCCCTTGCACCCTCAGATGGATGCACAGTGGTGGTGCTGCTGGTGGGGGAGGCTCCTGCACATCCGCTGCCACACAGTGGAAGAGGACACAGGGGACGTGTGCATGGATGTTGTGGCAGTGTCTGCCAGTGAGTTGTGTGTTCTGCTTGGTGTGGTGATGCTGGTTGTGGATGATGATGTAGTGCATGCAGGTGTGAGTGTGGACATGGTTGGGAGGGAGGTGGTGAAGGGGGAGGAGGGGAAGACAATGGAAATAGTGGATGTTGTTGTGTCTGCAACTGGATGCTGTTTGTGTGAGTACCTGTGGAATGAAGTGTGGTGCTTGTGTTTGCCTGTGACACTTTTGGGTGTTGTCCTGTGTGCATGCTCATCTCTCATCTGTATGTGTGCCTGGGATGGGTTGGTGTTGAGGAGAATGGAACTGGGCAGTGGAAGCTGTAGGGGGGGACGGTAGAAACAGGGACAATGGCTGCAATCACAGAGGAGGCCAGAGCCTGGATCGATCTCTGTTGGGCCACCAATCCAGTGTGAATGCCCTCCAGGAATGCATTAGATTGCTGCATCTGGGCTGCCAGCCCCTGGATGGCATTCACAATGGTTGACTGCCCTACAGAGATGGATCTCAGGAGCTAAATAGCCTCCTCACTGAGGGCAGCAGGGCTCACTGGGACAGGGCCTGAGGTGCCTGGGGCGAAGGCGATGCCCACCCTCCTGGGTGAGCGGGCACGGGCAACTCAATGAGGGGCTGCTGGGAGGGTGGTGCTGGTATGGGGGTGGTGACTGTACATGTAGCAGGGAGCTTCCATCGGAGGAGGTATCTGTGTCAGAAGTGTCCTCTCCAGTCTCCGCCCTGGTGCTCCCCTCACCCTCCGTCCCACTGGTGCCCTCACCGTCGGTGGACTCTGCCTCCTGGGTCCTTGTAGGATGCAGGTCCCTCCGTTGCCGGTGCCTCTGCTCCTCTGCCAAATGATGCTAATGCACATAAGGACAGGATAACAAAACAAGAAAGGTGAAGAGAGAGACAAAGAATACACTGGGTCAATGACTGAACGAACACCACAGTTGGCGTACACCGCACACTCACACACAGGGAACAGCCCTACGCACTATGCATTGCACTGCCAGAGAAATTGCTAGCCACCAACGCACGGGGAGGGGCACACACCGCCAAATGCAGGACACCTGGGACCCACGCAGCCCTGACCAGTAGTGGATGCGTACGAGCTAGGTAGCAGAATTATCCCTTCAGAACCCTAGCTCCAGGGGACCTACGCTGCAATGTCTGGCCTGGCCTAGGGGCACCCACTGACACACAACCACCACCCGGATACCACCCTACCATGCGTAAGTTTTAATGATGACCACTGTACTCACCCCCTTGTGGCTGGTGTGTTGCCCTCAAGCGCCCATCCAGCTCTGGATAGGCCACCGCCAACATGCGGGCCATCAAGATGGTTAGGGCACCCCTTTCTGGTTGGGAGGCCGACTTCCGAGCCCAGCGTCTCAGGTCCTCCCACTGTGTGCGACAGTGTGTGCTCCGCCTGCCATAGACCTCCAGGGTCCGCACCTCCTTGGCGATGGCACGCCATATACCCTTCTTTTGATGGGCACTGACCTGCAGAGGCAATACACACAGGAAAATACCAATAGACAAACAGTCCTGCCTGTTACACATATGGCCCACCATACCCGTTCCCATCACCATTGCCACAGACGTGGCCCTGCACACAACCTGTATGCCGCCAAGAGGACATCCACCCACCCCCCTTATACGAGGCCTTCACACACACACAACTCCATACATTCATGCCATCCTGCCCACAGTGTACTTTTAGCCACAGGTATCTTAAACGTGACCCCGACGCGTACGCGCCCGTCCAGTTTTTCCAGAGGATTGCCGCGTACATGCGGCTTTCCGCTTTTCTATGCACTTTTCAAGAACATGTCTAACTTATTATTGAAATCATAAATGGTTGCCTTATCTTTAACGCCTTGAGAAAGCCCCGGCGTATATAGCCAGAGGGGGCGAAACACGTGTCGGCTGATCACCATTTTTCTCTGTCATCGTTTTGGATAATGCTTTTGCTTTGAACAAAAATACTTGTTGAACACATGGAATCAATACTTCTGTCAGCACAACAATGAAATAAATCTCTAATTTGATAACGTCAAGAACTGTTTGAGTGGGACTTTACCTAGTTTTTGTACCATATGCCCACAGTGTACTCACCTGTTGGGCTGGAGGCCCATACAGCAGTCCGTAATGGGGTAGGACCCCATCCACCAGTCTCTCCAACTCTTCTGACGTGAAGGCTGGGGCACTTTACCCGGTCACACGGGCCATGGTAGGTTCCAGACACAGGTCACTGCAGCACATGCAGTTTAGGTCCTCTCCTATGGAAGGTCAGGTAGGAAGTGAGGAATATGATAGAAAATGGTGGTCACGTCCATGGCGGTGCATACCGTCACCGCTGGTGTAGATCACCATTGGTCATTGTACCCCATAGTGCCCAATGTCCAATGAGGAGTTGCACGGCAGTTCCAGACCGCCTCCTGCAACGGCGCACAACGTCAGCGGAATTACCTCACTTCTACCTGTCCCTTCACACAGGACAGGCGGATGCCATTTCAGGAGGGGGGAGCCCTGGAATAATGCTGCGTCACAAGAGATATTAGCACATACTGGACAAATCACACTGACCCATTACACTGACCCATTACATTTTTACTGGATACAAACTACTGCTGTTGCTCCATTGTTCAGTTTGTGACCGGCTCCTCACTCTTTTGTCCCTTAGATTCCTACCGCTGCAGATGAATAGGAGATGGAGACATACCCCTGTGTACAGACCCCTGGTGGATTTGGCAACACTGGAAGACAGGCACATTATCCTCACCTATAGACTTGACAGGGCCACAATCACAGAGCTGTGTGCCCAGTTGGAACCTGACCTGATATCTGCTATCCGTCACCCCACTGGGTTCCCCCCTCTTGTGCAAGTGCTATCAGTACTCCATTTACTGGCAACTGGTTCTTTCCAAGTGACATTGGGCTTGGCAGCAGGAATGTCACAGCCAATGTTCTCAAACGTGCTGACACGAGTGTTGTCTGCCCTGATGAAACATATGTGCAGCTACATTGTTTTCCCCCGGTTGATGATTTGGCCACAGTGAAGGCCGCGTTTTATGCAATTGGGGAAATTGATGGAACACATATTGCAATTGGGGAAATTGATGGAACACATATTGCATTTGTCCGCCCCCCCTCCGCCCCGGCAGAATGAACAGGTGTTCAGGAATCGTAAGAGTTTCCACTCCATGAATGTGCAGATGGTGTGCTTGGCGGACCAGTACCTCTCCTACGTCAATGCTAAGTATTCCGGTGCATGATGCCTTTGTCCTGAGGAATAGCAGCATCCCAAATGTGATGGCCCAACTACTCAGACACAGTGTGTTGCTAATAGGTAAGCCCTGGTTCCCACCCAGTAGATGTTGGTGTATGGGTATGGTGTGGGCCATATAGGATAGTGTGTGGCTAAATGTTGCCCCTCAATATTTGCAGGTGACTCTCGTTACTCAAACCTATCATGGCTGCTGACCCCTGTGAGGAATGCCAGGACAAGGTCAGAAGAACGTTATAATGAGGCACATGGGTGAACCAGAAGGATCATTGAAAGGACCTTTGGCCTCGTGAAGGCCAGGTTCTGGTGCCTTCTTCTAACAGGTGGCTCCCTGTGCTACTCACCGAAGAAGGTCTGCCAGATAGTGGTGGCATGCTGCATGTTGCATATCCTGGCCCTCAGATGCCATGTCCCATTGATGCAGGAGGAAGAGGCTGGAGATGCCCGTGTGCCATCAGTGGACCCTGTGGACAGTGAGGATGAGGAGGCAGAGGATGAGGATGAGGACGACAGAACATATGTGATCCGACAATACTTCCAATGACACACAGGTAGGACAGTGTTACTTTACATTTCAATGACTTTGGTTGTAATCTGTGTGGCAATGGTATGCTAATATTTCCCACTTCTATGCCCACTTACTGTTCCCTCTGGCAATTCGTTTTGCAGATATTGGTGACCTGACATATACTCCTGATGTGATCACTACAGCTAGCTACAGGTCATTAATCTATGCTCATTCTATGTACAGTTCATTTGCAATGTTTATACCTCTTTCAGTGAATAAATATTTGATATATATGACATACTCCACATGTTTTTTTTTTCAAAGGGTGTTTATTGAAGTGGTAATATATAGAGAGGCAAGTACAATGGGGTGATGATGGAGGAAAGTCCCGGGTATTGTTCCAGTCTGTTTGTAGCACAGGTGCATTGTCCAAGGGGACATAGGAAGGGGATCAATGGCAGTTCAAGGTGGACAGGGTGACTGAGTGGGACACAAGGGTGACAATCAGGAGAGTCTAATTTCCTGGCGGGAGACTTGGCAAGTGTCTCTGCCTTCTGTATGGATCCCAGGGTTCACCCTCTGCAGGGGGAGGGGTGCTGGTGGCCTGTGAATCCTGTGGTGAGGCCTCCTGACCACTAGTGGCAGCGGAGGTGGAAGGCTGTTCAGATGTCTGGCTAGTGGCAGGGGCCCGCTGGTGTGAGACTCCCTCGTAATGTTGGCCATGTCTGCCAGCACCCCTGCTATGGAGATCAGGGTGTTGTTGATGGCCTGCAAGTCCTCCCTGATCCCCTGGTACTGTCCCTCCTGCAGCCGCCTGTTCTCCTGCATGTTGTCCAGGATCTGGCCCATAGTGTCCTGGGAATGTTGATAGGCTCCCAGGATCTTGGCGAGTGCCTCCTGGAGTGTCGGTTCCCTGGGCCTGTCCTCCCCCTGGCACACAGCTTTCCTCCCAGTGTCCCTGGTGGCCTGTGCCTCTGTCCCCTGAACCATGTGCCCACTGACCCCAGGTCCTTGATTGTCTTGGGGGCGAGGTGTGCCCTGGGGTCCATGTAAAGGTGGACACACTGCTGATTGACGTGTTCTGGGGACAGAGCTGGATGGGTGCTGTGGTGGTGTTTCCTGATGGGGGAGGCTCTGTGGTAGAGTGTGACTGGGCTTTGGGAACTGGCTGTCCAGTGCTCCCTAATGGGCCAGGTAGGTCATCCAGATCGTGAAGTCCAGAGTTACTGTCATCACTGTGGGCCTTTTCATTTGGGGGACTGGATAGTGCTGGCACCTCCTCTCCATTGACATTGGCTGGGGTACCTGTGGGAATGTAAATAATGCGTTATGGTTTCTGTGTCTGACATATTGTACATCCGTGGCTTCCCCTCTATGGTTGGATTTGCCCTGCCAGCTTTCACTTGTGTTATTTAGTTTATGGTGGGATAGTTAATTCTCTATGATGTGCATGCTTTAGTGATGAGTGTTCATGCAGGGCTGTGAGGGGTGTCCATGCATTGGTACCGCATGCAGGGCTTGGCATTGGGATGAGTGGGTTGTGATGGTGGGGTGTGTGGGATGTTGTGGAGTGATGGGAGTGAGGGTGAGGATATGTGATGGCACACGGTTAGGGGGGTGATAGTAGGAGAGAGTTGGCTTACCAGAGTCTAGTCCTCCTCCGAATCCGGCCAGGCTCTCAGAATGCAGTATTGCCAAGACTTGCTCCTCCTATGCTGTGAGTTGTGGGGGAGGAGGTAGGGGTCCACCGCCAGTCCTCTGGATAGCGAGCTGGTGTCTTGCTGCTATGGAACGTACCTTCCTCCGTAGGTCGTTCCACCTCTTCCTGATGTCATCCCTAGTTCTGGGAAGCGGTCCCACGGCATTGACCCTGTCCACGATTCTCCGCCAAAGCTCCATCTTCCTAGCTATTGATATCTGCTGCACCTGTGCTCCAAATAGCTGTAGCTCTACCCTGACAATTTTCTCCACCATGACCCTTAGCTCCTCCTCTGTGAAACGGGGGTGTCTTTGTGGTGCCATGGGTGTTATGTGAGGTGTGTTGGTGAGGGTGTGTTGGGTAATGTGTTGGGGTGTGTGATATGGAGTGCGTGAATGGTGTATAGGTGTGAGTAGTGTGTGGCTCTAGTCGTGCCAGTGGTCTTGGTGTCTCTCTGGTGGCAATGCTTTGTAGTCGTAAAGGGTTGTGAGTAATGTGTGTGTGTGTGTTTTTTAGTGGTGTGGGTGTGTGGGTGTGGTGTGTGTATGAATTTTAGGTGTGTGTTGTTTGAATTGTCCAATGTGATGTTGTTTTGTTTGTATGTGCCCACTTTGAGCGCAGTGGTATGTACCGCCTATGGTTTACCGCCGTTGAATGTCCGCTGTGGTGATTCGTGGGTCATAATGTAATGGGCGTTGTTCTGTTGGTGTAACGGTGTGGGATTTGATACTGCCAGTTTATCACTGACCTTTGGGCTGGCAGATTTGTGTATGTGGCTGAATACTGATGGATTGGTGTGTGTGTGTCATAATATGGTGAACGGATATCGGTGACGGCGGCGATAAATTGGCGGCCGTCAGCGTGGCAGTAAATGGGATTACCGCCAATGTCATAGTCTGTTGAATGCAATTACCTGAGGAAATTGCGGTTGTAAAGTGCACTGCACATCAGAAAATCAAATAATTATTTCTCATTAGAAAATGCCTATGCTGACCAAATTGTCAGATATTGTGTATTCCATCGCATCACTTTCATTAAAGAGTGGCATGGTGGAAGTGACACCATGAGACAAATCAAAGTTTCGTAATGTCAGTGGTTGATACCTGGGATGAGATTAAGAGATTGCAGGAAGAAGCAAAAGAGGAAGAATGCAGAAGTTGGAGTAGAGCAGGTTGTGTGCAAAGAGGGAAAGATGATGTCTGTATTTCAAATGAAGGGAAAGTTGTGTTTCCAAATTGTTTGTTGACCTCTAAGGCTAGATATTCCCATGGTCAAGTTTATCTTGGCAGAGATGCAATGATTTGCACATTAAAACAGGCATGGTACAACCTTAGATTTATATAAATCGCAGAAGCAATATGTCACAGATGTGTTACATGCCAACAAATGAATGTGGGAAAACACACTGTGGTTAATTTGAGCCACATAGGCAAATCCGGAGGTCCATTTAACAGAATGCAACTTGATTATATTGAATTGCCTGCCTGTAATGGATTGAAGTATGTATTGGTGATCTTGTCTTTGTTTTCACAGTGGATAGAAGCTTATCCAACACGTAGGAATGACAGTCTTACTGTATCCAAGCTGCTGCTTAGGGAACTGATACCTAGATTTAGCTTCCTGACTTTTTTGGTATCAGATTGAGTAACTCATTTTAATAATGAGATCATAAAATTGTTGTGTGCAGCACTGAACACTGAGCAAAAATTGCATTGCAGTTACAGACCAGAGGCATCTGGATTAGTGGAGCAAATGAACGGAACACTGACAGCTCGATTGGCAAAGGCTTGTGCCTCCACAATGTTAAAGTGGCTTGATGCATTACCACTTGTCCAGATGAGCATACATGATTGTCACCACATGAAATCCTTATGGGCGTGCAATGAGGTAACAGCAGTACCTTCAAATGCACTTGTGAGCCTAACAGGTGACTTAGTGCTGGATTATTGCAAAGGTCTGGCTGATTTGGTTCACTCTTTATCTCATCAGGTTGAAGCAGCACCGGTTCAAATGGCTCAGAAGCAGTGTCACAGCTTGAAGGCCTACAACAAAGTGGTGGAAAGGACCATATCATGTCATCCTAGTGACAACAACAGCTGTGAAGTGGGCTGGTTTTCCGAACTGGATTCATGCAAGCCACACATGTAAAGTTCCATGTACTCTTGAAAACACAGAGTCTGATCCCCTAGGAGTGAATGCAGAAAGTGAAGGGGTTCAGATCAACCAAGCTGTGAGAACTGAACAAGTGACTGGAGCAGAACTTGTGCAAGAGGGAGAAAATGCAAGTATTCCAAATGCAGGTAAAGATGCAGGAGAGCAAAGTCAAAGCCAACTGACTCATGCCAACCCAGCAAATGTTGAAAATCCAGTTGCACCTGAAAAGAGAACTGTAGAAGGAGATCAATGGCCTGTATCTACACCTGACCCAGTTGCTGACAAACTCCCAGCTATAACTGAAGCCGTTGATGAATCAAATTAAAGTGAAGGCGAAATTGGTGCTGTGAGAAGAACGAAAAGGAAAAGAGTGCCAAGCCGCAAATAGTCTTCAGCTGAATGGATCTATCTTGTTGCAAACTAATGGGAGAATGAGTTTGTGGCCTTTTGTTTTTACCGTGATAATTCAGTTGAACATTCTGAAACTTGAAATCGCATTTGAACTGACTTTTGAAATAACCGTGCAAATTGATCAACAAAGACATTACATATTATAAGTGATCATTAGACTGTGATTTATTAAAGAAGAACACTTTTGAACTCATTTTGAGAACATTTTGAGTGAAACTTGATGAACTTTCTGGAAAATCAAGTACTGTTGTAAAAAAGTGTAAAAAGATTTTGGAAAGCTGCTTTTGAATTAATTATTTTTGCTTGCTTTTGCTTTGAATTTTTCCTTTGTCTTTCTGATTCTACAGAAGCCACGAACCCAGAATAAGGTAAATGTAGCAAGTTTAAGTATGTGTGCATCGGTTTAGTCATAGTATGTATGATTGTGTGTGTTTTATTGATTGCTGGATTGAGTTTTTCAGTGAAAGATAGTGTGCAAAGTACAGTAATTCCAGTGCAGGCAATAACACAATATGAGCTAGATATGTTTCAGAAGGAAAAAAGATGGCTTCATTTAGATGACACAAAGGGCGATTTGTCTTCGAATGTGTATTATAGTCTGCTGTATGAGTATGTGGACACAATGAATGTGCGTGATTGTTATGTGTGCACACAGATTTCTTCATCAGAACAAGAAGGGATCACATATCACAGCTTACCGCTAACTTATGGCATTAGTTGCAGTCTACTGTTAACACTTTTATATAATCAAGAGTGTATTCAATATTTTTATTCAAATTATGACCTTGTTTTCTCTTTTGTTCCCATTAATCAGCATTTGAGCAGCATTGCAAAGGCTAAGGGCATGGATATAGTAGGAGAATTCTATGAACCTGCACTAACTTTTGGCACAGCATATACACACATAGAAATAATCTCACATGCATTCTTACACTTGCAGAGAAGGAGTTTATTAATCAAGTTGATGACAGAAGGAAAGCAATGACAGAAACAATAGAAAAGGGTACAGTTTCACCCAGTTATATAAAGCAATCAGTTCACAACACACCTAACACGCAAGGACGCTTAGCTTTAGATTGGCAACATGTAGCGAAGCTTTGTGTATATATAGGTCTAAATCGAAAACATTTACAATAAGTTTGTAGGCACTAGTGAATGCAGACATGTGTTTTTGTTTAAGAGTGTGTGGGACTTTATGTTAAATGGACAAGACCCCGCTGTACCTGGTGTATATTACATTTGTGGGAAGAACTCTTATTACAGATTACCAAAAGGTTGGTATGGCTCATGCTATTTAGGGGTGGTTTTTTTCCTAATATTTATCAAGTGGATGATTTTGCCAACCTAGCAGGAAATTAGAAATTTAAGATGAGGATGAGAAGAGGAGCAAGTAGTTCAGAATTTACCGGAGATAATTTAGGAGCTATTATTCCATCAGTAGGTGTGATCTTGAATGATATTAAGATAAGAAAGTTATCAACCATAGTAGATGAAATGTCAACTGATTTTACATGTGGATCGCTCCTAATGGACACGGAAATGGTTGCAGTAAGATCAATGGTTTTTTCAAAATCGCCTTGCTTTAGACATTCTTTTTACCAAAAGAAGGTTTGTAGAATTTTAAAGATGCATTATTGCTGTACTTACATACCCGATGACAATAAAGAGATAAGGAAATACATTTCTAACCAAACAAGTCTGAAAAGTAACTTGAATTACTTAAAACAGACACATGTTTGGGAAACAAAAGGTGAAGGTTTCTCTAGAGTAGGATCTTGGTTTGGAGATTTAGGAAATGGGTTTGTGAGAATGATCCTGAAACCTTTACTGATTGTGACAGTGTGCGTAATCTGTACTCTTGGATTTTACAAAGTATACAAATGCTGGAAGACACAAAGAGCAAGATGAGTTCACCCCGAGGTCTAATCAGAACATTTTGAAATTTTTTAGTTAGGGAGAGACTTTTGAAATTAGGAGTTAGTCTTCTGTGAGTGAGTCTTCTGAGAGTCTGCTGATGACCGTCCAGAGATTCAGTTCTATTCTTTGTCTCCTCTTCTTAACCATCCTTTGATTTTTATTCTGCCCTTGAGATGTTCAGAGGTGCTGCTTATGAACCATCCTCAATGTTAGGCCTCTGTCACCTATCCTAGTTGCCCCTGTACTAATCCTCTTCAGTGATATATGCCCACTTTACTCTGAATTGCTGCCCTTGTCCTGTGTGCAGCTTGTGATCTGCACTGCCTCTGATGCTGCTATCTACTGACACTGCAAGGCTGTGAGTGCTCTGACTGACGAATCCTTCCTGTCTGCTGTTTCATGAGGTGAGGTATAATTCGCAATGTTGTTTTCCTTGTTTTTTTCAGCTTTAGATAATTGCACCAGTGGATTTTTATAGTTAGTTACCCTAGTCAGATGATTTTCCAAATTATTTTTGTCTCTTCTTTTGCTTTTGCCTGCATGTGCTAGTCTGTCCCCATACATGCAAGTCCAAATTTGTATTTGGGATAAGGATGGCCAGCCCAATTATTGATTGTTATTATTAATTTACTTTGATGATTCACTGATGTCGCCATCATCTACTTTGAAATCTGATTTTGAGGTGCATATTAATCTTTTGGAGTGTTTAGTAGTTTTGATGTTTAGTGAGCTTAATCTATTTAGACGTTTTGATCAGCCTATGATTGTCATGTATGTTTATAATTTAGGGTTGCACACTAGTTAGGTTATTTTGGCTTTGTGTTCATTAGTAAGCCTTGAAACTTTATTCAGTTTGGAATCTTATTTCTGTGGCCAAATTGGTCATGGTTTGTAACATTGTTTGTGTTTCTCATGTTATTGGTTTATGTTGATTGAATCTGATTACCACACTCCCCACTGAGTCCAATGATCTGGTTGGCCTCTCTGTAGGTGGGACAAGTTGTGGTGTCTCACCGGAGTGCACGGGTTTCTGAACCTGAGGCAGGAAGAAGACCCACCCCTCTGCGTGTTCGTCAGCATCCCCGATTCTAAACACAGTGAAATAACACCTTTATGAACTTGTGTAATAGTTGAAATGTACCTGGGTTCACTATTACAAACACTGTGTAAATAGCAGAAGCTATAAGAGTGAGGGCGAACGGAGCGCTATGCCTAGTGATAAGGTCATACTGGGAAACTCCACAACTGCAACATGCCCCACTCTTTTCTAATGATTTGGACGTCCGCGCTGCACGCATGACCGGCTTGCAGTGTGCATGGCCTGCATATTCGTGTGCTTCACTTTTTCCAGTTTTGATACTATATTTTGAGTGGTGTCACATATGCAGGCGTGCATTCTGCAGCCCTCATCAGAGATATTTGAAATGCATAACCCATCGAAATCATTGCTTATCTAATTGGAATATAAAATGCAACGGCAGCATTTAAGATATCAAGATCTAAACTGAGAATGGAGGTGGTAGATTTCCACCAGATGGCGTTACAGTACCTCCAAAGCAAATACACGCACTTACGACCTACATATGGAGACGTTTACAGGGAAACGGGAGAAGAGGAGGCGCGGAGAGAGCATCATCAGACAGCATTTTATATTCACGAGATCTATTTCACTAAAATTCACAATGAGTTTTCGGCAAAAAAACATATTGCACAGGTGTGGTAGTGTTTGATGGCGTGTAATCGGACGCAAATCGTGATGATTAAATCAGTAATAAACTTTTGCATGGTAATTATTCCAGCAACTGCCACAGAGCATTGAAACTAGATAAATAGATTAAGATAATTATTCAACTACATGAGGCAGTATACCAGGAGCTCAACAGCAAACCATAGACCTGTGAGGAATACAGTCGCTTACCTTTGCAAAGTTCTCTGCTATATTCTTGGGTCTGGTATGCGCTACAGAAAACTGCAAATATATAAAGAAATAAATGGCAATATTCTGGGAAAAGTGAGAGCTCCAAGGCAAGATAAGTAACACACTCCAGTCATATGCTGAAATTTGAGAATAAATGTAAGGATAAAATCTTGGAACCTTAGGGCCAGATCTAAAACAAAGTGGCACATCGGTCGCGATGCACCACTTTTCTTGCGCCGCCCCTGCCCCACCTAACGACACCATGGTTGTGCCTTATTTGCAATATGGCGCACCGTGGCGCTTGTTTCCACAATAGCGTCATAATTCATGACGCTATTGTTGCGCTGTGCTGGATTAGCTCCATAAATGATGGCACTAGTGCAGCAAAGCACAAGGGAGGCCCATAGGCTAATATGGGCCGTCACTTTAATAGCTGCCCCGAGCATGCGTTAAAAATGACGGAAAAAGGATTACAAAGTGGCGCAATGCTTGATCTCCTTAAAGGCACATTGGCATAAAAAAATGACACTAATGTGGTGCTAAGAGGCGCTAGGGTCTTGTAAATCTGGCCCTTAGTCTTAAATGGTATCTTCTAGATGGTAATCGTATTCTGAGCACTGGCCCTACCTTTGACCACTGTCCCAATAGGATGGCCTGGCTAATGTTTGACACCTTAATTGAGTAATCCATGAAAATTGTTTTTACTACTGGAAAAGTACCATATATTTCGAGGAAGGCTGCACTTCCAATTTTGCTCAAAAAACTTCCTTGTATCCTGCCAAACCAGTGAATTGGTGGCTAGTCTGTTTTCTTTCCGACATTTTGAAACCTTTGGTGGCTATTGAGCTGCATAATATCTCGAAACCTTAAAGTGACTGATTGCCAAGTCTGTGTTAATGTAGGTTTTGGATGGACTTAGGATGATGGCTGGCAAGGTGGTGTGAGTTCTCTAGTTTTATGAGAACTGTCAGCAGTGTTTGACACCATGATCATAACCCTGCAAAAGAATGGCATTCAGGGTGCTGGGTGCTTGTTTTTTGTCTTTTCCATTAGACTAAATCCAGGCATTTTCCTTGTCCCCTTTTACATCTCCAAAGCACTTGCCTTCGTGTGGGGTGCTTCAGGGCTCTGTGGTATCCCAAGGTCTGTTAATAGGTACCTGACTCCCATGATCCAGGAGTTTTGGGTCTATTTATTTTTTACGAAGCAGTGCACATTACCTTCCGATTACTTTAAAGGCTTTAATGTTAACAAAATACAGATTCTTTCACAGGAAAAAATGTCTCAGTCTAATTGGTGGGGCAATACCCATTGTTCTCCGACAGTGACCTTTAGTCCAAGATATATATAATGTGTAAAGCAAGTCTAAGTATACATTTTTCATGAGTTTTTTTAATCGATCAGGGTTCGGATATTATGGAAGGGTTAATGGCAGATGCACAGTAATCCCACTCAGGCCCTTCTTGTTCAGAATCCATTCCCCGTCCAGCATCAAAGTAAAGGGATTTGGAATTGAACAGGACTTTTACCTTCGCAGGGTATACGAGCATGCACTTAATAACCATCGCCCTCAGGTTTTCATGTACATCCACAAATGATGTCCTTGGTTGTTGAACAAGCTGTCAGGAAATATCATGATCCATGATGAATCGAAGAAAACCTGGCCCAAGCTCCATGTGTTCTACAAGCTCATGCCTTCATTCTTGTTATTAAGTTATTCTTAATGAAAGCTTGTGGCAGCGCGCAAGGTTTTTGCATCATTGTACACTTGACCCTTTCAATAGTGAAGCGCCGCAAGACCTGGCTCTTCGAGCAGTAGCACCCCCCTCCTCCCCCCAGCGCCTTGAGACCCTGCAGGGTGAGTAGCGCGCTTAACAAATTACTGACTGATTGATTGATTGATTGAAGGGGAAAGCTTCTCCATGGGCTCCGGGTACACAGTCTGTTCTCCTTGAAGCGTTCACGATGGGCTTCCTTCAGTAAATCTCACAAAGCACAATTTGTTCTGCTGAGCTGCCCCTTATCTCAATGCTGTCCTCTAGTGCCTTAGATATGCTGGCTAGGAGTAACACCATGGAAGTGAGCTTTGACAGTATCGTCCAGCTCTGAAATCTGTCCCTCAGATTTGGTCCTTCTGTTCCCTGGATGATTTTGTAGATGATGGTGCAGTAGACCCACATAGATGCCCACTTTCCCTATCTTCATCTGCAGGTATAGGTGGTGTTGGTGGCTTTTAGGATATACCCAGTGTAGGCTCGTTGATCTAACGAGTAATTGTCCTTACTACACTGAGAGTTGTCTGCATCATCAAAGAGAATCTTTACAAATGTGTCCACTTTCCCTGATCTAGGGAGAAACCAGGCATTCCTTGACGACAGTGCCCAAGTAATGCAGGCCATAGAGCCAGGAGTAATGCACGGAGTAGCACTGAACCCACTGAATCAGGAGTCTGGAGCAATTGATCACAGTGTCACAGGGTATTTAGTTAAATCAAATCCAATCACAAGCTCCACAGGATGATCATGTGCACACCCATGAACACTGCAGCCTCAGGACCACCGAATGAAGACAATGCATGTATCCACGAGCACAGACACTGCCTCCCACCACCACAAACAAAAAAGTCTTTAGAACACCTAAACAGGCTTTTCAAATCTGTCCATAGCAGGAGAGAAAGATGCCAAACCAGCTCACCCACACCCAACACCAGCATCAATTAGGTGTCACAGAGGCCAAGGAGCCCTTGCTAATTGGGTATGCTACGGTGTTCCAGGCGAAAAGGGCATGGCCAACAGGTGAACATGCAGTTACCCACTTTACAATGGGGGCATTGCAGGGAACTGGTCACAGGTCATAAGTCCTTTAGGCAGTTAGACGCATACTCAAAGTGGCACAGCAAGATCCTGTCACTTATCACAGGGCAGCACCTCTGTTACAGGGAAGAAGACGCAAAGGAGCATGGCCGATCTTTTCTGTAGGACACCACCTCAGGCACTTCCTTCCTCTTACAAGTCGCCCTGCAAATGGCCTCAGCTGGGCTGAACCATCTCACCGTCTCTCCAGAACCTGTCTCCAGCTCCACTATCTCCAGTCTCACCGATCCAGCCAGCTTCCTGTCTGCCCTGGGCCAAACCAAATGCTAGAATTGATGGGGAGCAAACGCAGCTGGCTGCAACACTACACAGCCCAGGAGCCAAGCTAGCACACAGCCACAGCCCACTGTAGAACTAATGAACAATGTTTTTTATTAGCTCTTTATTATGCATTTTTATGTAGACAAAATACTTTATGGAATCTGGTATGTAAATAAAATGAAATGTTGAAAAGTACCAATGCTATTTCGCATCTGGATCATCAGGAGCTGTCAACTTATAAAAACAAACAAACCCGGATTCCTCAAATATTAACAAATATTGAACTTATTCATAATCATTCACAAGGACGATGTAATGTATAAGCAGTGGTGGCTGGCTTATGTTTACGGCGAGGGCGAGGGGTGGTGGTGGCACAATAATAATAATATATATATTTCTTTTTTTTTAAACTCACACAAAGCGCGGGTCCAGGAAATACCACCAACCAATCCTGACGCTGGTTTCATGCTGCCAGCATAAAAGCAGCATCAGGATTGGTGGGATTGGCCTCTCTAAGGGCTCACTAGAGCGCTGGAGGCCTGTGCTTTCTCTAACCCAGCTGTATTAAGTTGGATGGGTTAGAAAAGTTTAAAGTGAGCATGTCAGGGCTCAAGTGCAGAGCTCCCTGCTGCCACTCCGCAGCAATTGGCCTGCCCCATCCTGACATTCGGTTCAGGACAGGGCGCTGAAAAATAAAATGGTAATAAACAAAGTTTGTTACCATTTCTTTCAGTTTTGGGGGCATTTTCTTCAGTGGGGAAATGCCCCTCGGTTCACATGAAGGGGCCACCTCTGTCAGGATCTGACTATATACTTTAGCAGTTCCTACAAGCCTGCACCTGCAGGGTGCTGGTCCTGGAGATTTTTTGGGCCTTGAGCGATGAGGCTTGAAGGGGGCAGTGGAGCAGGGTTCCTAAGGCTATTGGAGAGGAAAAAGCAGGGCCTTGGGCCTACTTGCTGTGCCTGGAGCCTGAGCTGTTCACTGAGCAGGGAGAGGCCCAAGAGAGAAGTGGACACTCACTGTCTTGGAGGTGGGCCCTGTTGGATCCTGCAGGCGGAATATGCCGGAGGCCCAATCCACCACATTTAAGTTGAAGAGTCACCAATCCAGCAGTCTTGGTGTGCCCACTCCTGGATAGGAGAGCTGACACCTAGAGTCATGTTTGCCAGAGAGGATTGCTCCATCTCTGCAGCAACATCGCACTGAGGAGGGCCTTTGAAGTGCTAGCACCCAAGGTCATGTATGACCTACTGACTAAGGATTGCTGGTAAGGTGAGGCATATCCTATGGGGTGCCAGATCCTTGTGGTCATTTAGTTAGGCCACATTCTCACCCATGAACGTATAGGTGCCAGGCCTAGATAGAAAGGCATGCTATTTCTTTGACTTCCATTTGGGATTGGAGCTAGGTCCACTTGCCCCGTTGGGGGTCCCCACATGTAGCTTACTGGCAAGGTGCAGTAGATCTAGGAAGCCCCACTCTGACAAGTAATTTCACCTTAGAGATGAGTGTGAAGGGTGGATCTCAAAATTTATACAGCCTGCACAGTTCTTGCTGCTTCACTCACATGGGCACCAGGAGTGGTGGATGGGGTCATTTGTATACTCCCCTATACACCTTATGAAGAAATTTACATGCAACAGCCTCCTGCCAGATCTAGAGAGGCCTCAGACTGGACTAGTGACTGTAAGCAAAAACACAGCTCAGGCAGTCCACATCTCTGCTGAGACTATGGGGCACTGACTAAATGGGATCTGCTCAAGAGATTTTGCACCTTCAAAGCCGAATTACAAGATGAGCACTGTAACAACTTCGACAAGGGCTTAGATGGTATGCACTCAGACTTGGAAGCTATTCCATGGTGTTCCACCATGGGAACAGGGTGTTCCACCATGGGAATGGGCCCACACGTCCCCTAATGCCACCCCTGACCGGGGCGTTAAAGCAAGCTTAGCGCCATTATTTAGGCCCGCCTCCCTCCGTGCACCATTTTTGCAGGGGAGGATAAATAAGGCGCATGGGCCTTAGAGTAATTTTTTGCCCGGGAACACCTACTTTGCATCTCATTGACGCTAGGTAGTTTTCCGCAGGAAAAAAATTACTTTAACTCCAATATTTTGATGCTAAACGGGTCTAGCGTCAAAACATAAATATGGAGTTAAGCTTGTGCTGAAATAGCGTAAAAAAATGACGCTCTTTCAGTGCAGGGTATAAATATGCCCCTCAGTTGGCTCAACGGGGACATTTAGCCACCACCAGTAGTACTGCACCTTCTGTTTTTGATTCTACAGGGACATCTAGCCACGACCAGCGGTACTGCACCTTCTGCTATTGACTCTACAGGGACATCAAGTAATGATCTGTGGCAGGGCATCCTTGTGCCACTCCATAGTTAAATGATATTTAAAAGGCCTGCTAGGCCATGTTTCCTTCAAATGCTATTTTTACTGTGGTACTTTGTAGGGGCTGTTCAGACCATTACAGTCTAATGCCAGTTGTAAGAAGGAATGCACAAATGCAGTTTATTTCTGATAAAGGCTTAATGTGCTGCATGGCTAAATATTTTTAAGGTCCCAAATGGGAGGCTGTCATTATCATTTACAACACCAACAGCTCTAACGCTCATTAATGCGAGAACTATTGCATTGGAAATGCTTTTTTAAATTTGTGTTTACAATTCATAGACAGACTTTAATGTGGTGAAAATAAAAGGAAATTGTACTAGGTCATTTTAGATAAAGGGAATAACTATCTGATCCAGCCCCGAAAAGCGACAGAAGGTGCCACCTCATTTCAGGCAATAAAAGGTAGAATGGTATTTTTTATATCCATCTTCTCAAGTGTGGTTGATATTGAAAAAAAACATAATCAATTCATGAGATGTGTCCTTGTCTAAGGTCATAAGCCTGCATTGTCAGCCATAAGGTGACATCGCCATCCAAACGAATGAAGAAATGGATTGAAGTTATCAAGACCTGTTGATTTTACTAACATTACTTGTATGATGAACTTGCTAATAGGGGCTTTCAGACAGTCCTCCTCTTCCATTTGTCTCTGGTTGTGTCATTCATATTTTTCTTGCTTCGTTTTGTAAACAGCATGGGGCAATGGGTCAGCCCACTTTAATAAATGTCTAACTTCACTGTGAGTGACTACATTCTGCCTTTTCACAAGGAGCAGGGGGTATTTTCTTGCACCCTTCTTGTGTATATATTGCATGGGTCATTGAACCACAGTGACTGACAACAACGGGTTCCTAGTGCCATACCAGCATTTATCTTCTTGAGGGCCTTCATTCAGACCTCCAGGGCTTGCCCAATATGTGCACAAGCTTTATTGCTTTCTGATGCCAAAGTTTGCATTTGGATATTGTTTTCCTGCAGATACTCAGTGCGTGCCAGGGGTGTGGTGAGATAGTTTTAATACAGGATGTTAAGTCTACAGCACACAGAGTGAATCACTGACTCTGGCATGGAGGCTTCCAGCCTTCCGTCTCTCCACACTTCTCCTTGAACACCACTGTGTATCTCAGACAAACCCTGAGGGCTGTGCACCTCAGTGTCTAAGTGCAGGCTCTCTTTTCGCTACTTCAATACTTTCAGGTGTATTATTTTCAGGGGCCATTAAAGGACATATCTGGCATGTAGGATAAGTACGTTTCTTCTTATGTGCATGCAGCCGCGGCCCGT
Organism: Pleurodeles waltl; assembly: GCF_031143425.1. Taxonomy (NCBI): domain Eukaryota; kingdom Metazoa; phylum Chordata; class Amphibia; order Caudata; family Salamandridae; genus Pleurodeles; species Pleurodeles waltl. The sequence continues at coordinate 407,096,021 of NC_090440.1, forward strand.
CCTTTAGGGCGGAGGGGCAACACCTCCCCCCACCTTTTGCCCCTCATGAAGAGTGTCTGCCAGGCTGAGCAAAGGTCAGCCTGGCAGACACTCTTTATGTTCAGGTCAGGCAGCCAGGAGAGAGACATGCACGATTTGCACAGACTCCTGCCTGAGCTGAACTTTGCTGGGTTGAAGAGGTCACAGCTACTATGGGTGTGGCCTCCTTGGCTCAGCAAAGGTGCCTTGAGGCTCTTCCCCTCGGTGACCCATTGACTTCGACCTGGGCACTTCAGGTTTCAGCCCTGAAGCACCCAGGGTGAGTGTCAATCAGTGACACCTCATCGCAGAGTGGGGTGGGGTCAGCAGTCTCACTGACCCCATCCCATTCTGTGACGAAGTTGGGACTGCTGCCTTCCCTCACTGGCTGACCTCCGAGCTGAAGGTAGGTGTGTGTGTGTGTTTTTAAATCAATGTTTTGTGCGTGCGTGTATGCTTGAATGTTGATGAGTGTTGTGAATGGATGTGCGTGTGTGCGTGCGTGAATGAATGAGTGTGAGTATGCTTCCCTCCCGCCCCCTCCCTCCTAAAATTACTGGCTGCCACTGTGTGCATGTGCTATTTGGTATGTTTTGTAGTTTTGTGAAAATATTGTGTGTTGAATGAGGGGATAGAGAGGTCACACTCCTCACGAGCAAATAAAAACACTACCCAAAGGGGAGAAATTTTGGACCAGATTTGCTCTAACAGGTTGAAAAAGCATCCTTACAAGCAAGAATGCACATTCGCGCCTGTTGATGGAGGATTTTGCTCCGATCGGTTAGTACTATTGTTGGTGCAAATTTTCACCGTACTGGTGAGGTGTGATGTAGTTTGACCCATGTGTCACTTCCACCAGGCGCTTTCACTTCCAGTAGTGTCCTGGTGATATAGGGCCAAGATATTCGTACGGGAATGAGTCGCAGCGCTTTATAAGAGCAGATAACAGACCATCACATAGGGAGTGTGTATGTGCTGCCCTGTGCCTTACACAATCTTTTGTCACACTGGTGGCAGTGAGTATTTATTGGTTGCACTTGACGTGAAGGCTGTTATTCCAAGTCCCCACTTATCTTTGTGGGGAGATACAGACACTGGGCTGGAATGTATGGTACTGACTGGTATCACCCGTGAGTTAATGGGGATTACAAGCTTTTTTTCCTCAATAGGGAATAACATGGTCCTGGTATTACCAGAATTCAATTCAACATGTTTTTCTTTATGCCAAAGGATACAACAGGCCCAACTCTGCACACATTTCTTGGCCTTAAGGGAGTTGGAAGGCGGAAGGGAATAGCGGGAGGGCATCATTTCTTCATACTGAAGTAGAAAGGTGTGGGATGGGTGCAGGAGCAACCCTAGCAGCTCCTCCCAAGGCTCTGGGTCCAGTGTTGCAGGGCCCTAAATTATTGGGTCCAGAGTTTGAGAATACTATCATTCTGGTGCAGGAGACACCAAAAACTTGTAGTTGCCTAGTTCAGTATTCCCGGTTTACCATCGGTGAGCTCAACAATCGTGCACACTCACTGGAGGTTGACCTGTGCACACTCACTGGGGGCTTGTTGTCATGTAATGTAATGTAATGTAATGTAAGGTGGAATTGTACGGTGCTGCTTTTCACCCTTGAGGGTATCCAGGCACTGAGTAGGTGAGAGTAGGTTTGTGGTGAAGCTGGCCAGAGTACAGGCAGTCTTGTTGGTCCCGCCAAAAAACTATTTGAAAAACCAGGGCTTAATCTTCTTGCGTAATTCAAGGAATAAGGAGTAGGCCCTGATGTGTTGTTTGAGGTTGTTCCAGGATTAGACGGCTTGGTAGGAGAACGATCAACCTCCCATTCTGCTTCCATAGACGTGTGGTTTATGTGCGAGTAAGAGTGATGCTGAGTGAGGTTGTCTAGTAGCTTGGTTGAAATGAAGTCGGTGATCGAGGCATGCAGGCCCGTGTTGTCTAGTAACTTGAATGCGTGTGTGAGATGTTTGAACTGGCAGTGCTTCTGTCTGGGACAGTGGAGCTCTTTGAGGAGTGGTGTGGTGTGGGTTTGGTGCAGAGGGTCGAGGACAAAAACTGTGGTGGCATTTTGGATGGTATGAAGTCTGTGATGAAGATGGGTTGGAATGCTGGTTTAGAGTGCATTGCCGTAGTCCAATCTGGTTGAGATTAGGACCTATGTGAAGGTATGTCTGGTGTATAGTGGGAGTCATTGGAAGATTTTACGTAACATGTAGAGTCTGTGGAAGCATAAGGATGTAACAGCATTGACGTGGGACTTCCTGGTGAGGCTGGGTCCCACAATAAAGCCTAGGTTCTTAGTGTGGTCAGTTGGGGTGGGTGTAGGTCCGAGCTCGGAGGGCCACCAGGTGGAGGCACAGGGTGAGCTCTTATTCCTGAAGATCAGCACTTTATTTTTGTCTGTGTTGAGCTTGAGGCAGATTTCTTTCATCCAACTGGTCACGCTGATCATACACACATTCAAGATTGTCTTGGTGGTGACAGTGCCATCTGAGAGGAAGAAAGCAAGCTGGGTGTCATCAGCATAGGAGATGATGTTGATTCCATGTGATCTGATGAGGTTAGCAAGAGGAGTCACGTACATGTTGACATTTGACCTAAGAGCTATAATTTCAGGCTGAAGGAGTTCAACACTGCAGTGCATATTTACATTACCTTTTCCTCCTCCTCAAAATCAGTTGTCTCCATGGGGGGAGGTAGCTCGCCAGCACCTTTCCGATAGCCACAGATCCTCTGCTAGAGTGACACTAATCAGTCCCCTTCTTCTTGCCAGTGATCTGCATACCTTATGAATGTGGCCTTCTGCCATAGGCTTCCATACACATTCTCGACTGACCATCTCAGAAGATACTACAGAGACTTGGGTTCTGCATTAACTGATCACACTGTGTTCATGGACCCTTTGGACCGGAGTGGCTCCTTCAAAACTCAAAATTTGCAGGAGATTGGATTGGCTACTCCAGGACATAAGTACTGGGGTTTTCGATCAGTACAATCTTTCTCTACATTCAAGAAGGAGCTGTATATATGTTTCTATTTAGTGCCATGTTCGTCTGTCCACACTTGTGTTGATTCTGCTGAAGACACAAAGGGGCATATTTATGCTTCTTTTTCACCGAATTTGCGTCAATATTTTAAAGCAAATTCAGTGCAAAACTAGCTCCATATTTATACTTTGCCGCTAGTCCTGTCTAGCTTCAAAGTTTTGGAGTTAGTCATTTTTTAGATGTGGAAACCTACCCTGCAATGAGATGCAAGGTAGGCGTTCCCGTTCAAAAAATGACTCTATGGCCTTAGTGCCATATTTATCGACCTGTGGGCCTATTTCCATGGTGGAACACCATGGAATAAGCCCAAAGGTGCCCTCCCCAGACCCCAGGGACACCCCCACCACCCACACCAGAGGGAAAGGGAGGATGGGAACCTCATCCCAGGTAAGTATAGGTGAGTACAGGTAAATATATATATTTTTTTAAATGCCACTGGGGGGCATGAAATGGGCCTCCCTACATGGCACTGGGTGCAATGGCCATGCCCAGGGGACCCTCGTCCCTTGTGCTGGCCATTGGGGTGGTGGGCAGATGCAGAACACTTTGACTGTGTGCACAGAGTGTCGGTGCTACCTGTAAAGAGGCTTCATTTTTCCACTGGACACACTGTGTGAGACATATGAGTAAAGCCAAAAAAAGGCTACATGTCCCACAAAGCCAGAGGACTTTCATGAAGCTTGCAATGGTGGCTGAAATCTTGAACTCTTATATGGTCCTTGTGGTCCAGAGCGTCTTTGGGAGGCACTCGAGATACAGAGGGGCATATTTATACTTGTTTTGCACCAAATATTTGTCAATTTTGTGATGCAAATTTGGTGCAAAACTAACTCCATATTTATACTTTAGCGCTAGACCCATCTAGCGCCAAATTAAAGGAGTTAAAGTCAGTTTTTGGACGTGGAAACCTACCGTCCGTTAATGAGATGCAAGGTAGGCGTTACTATGCAAAAAATGACTCTATGGCCTTTGCGCCATATTTATCCCTCATGCTAAAATCTTGCACAGTGGGAGGAGGGGTCATATAATGGTGCAAATGCTTTGCACCATTATTTACCGACTGGGTCAAGGCAGGCGTTAGGGGACCTGTGGCCCTATTTGCATGATGAACACCATGTAATAAGCTCACAGGTGCCCTCCCCATGCCCCAGGGACACCCCCACCCACACCAGAGGGACAGCAGAGGGTGGGGGACCCCATCCCAGCCAAGTATAGGTAAGTACAGGTAAGTATTCTATTTTATTTTTCAAATTGCCATTGGGGGCCCTGAAATACCCCCCCCCCCCCCAACGTGGCACTGGGTGCAATGGCCATGCCCAGGGGACACTGGACACCCCTGTGCTGGCCATTGGGGTGGGGGCCTGACTCCTGTCCTTTCTAAGACAGGAGTCATGTGGTATGGATGGCTTTGCCTCAGAAAATGACGCTAGGCTGGTTAGAGTCTTTTTTTGTCTCTAACCAGCCTAACATCATTTTTTGGTGCAAAACCCCCTTTTCCCATACCGTCACCCCCACCTGGCTAACGTCATTTTTTTTTACGCTATTCCACCCTTTGCACCGGCTTGCACCATTCCATAAATATGGTGCCTGGCTGGTGCTCAGGAACGGTGCAAGCCGGTGCAAAACTTTTTGGTGCAAAACTGTGTTAGTGCAGTTTTGCACCAGTTTTGCACCAAAAAGTATAAATATGCCCCAAAGTTGTTTGATGTAGCCAGAACCTTGACGTTGGAGTTTTGGAAACTTTGAAAACTATCATTATCTTGAAAAGTTAATGAAAGACAACTTGATACAGGAAGTATTTTGGAACCACACTATCCTTCAATCCTTTAATCAGTTGAACACTATTTTCAGGAGTCATCAGTTGAGGATTATGAACTTTGATAACATTTCCTAAAGAGGCACATATGGTACTACAGTATCTATGTAGGTGGAGATGTGATTGCTTGTTGTTAGGTAAACTCTATAATCATAAAGGGAATTTCTCATGTTGCAGTTGGTTAACCTGACGCATTGAAAGAAATGCAAATCTCAGAACATAGTAGTATAATTCTGAAGGTAGTTGTCTAAACTAAGTAAGAAACACTAATAACACAGAGTACAAAGTTTATATTGCTTTTCAGCTCTAGGAAGACACAGAGTTTCATCAGACCATAGGGAGTTAGAAATGCAGAGATTGTCAAAAGATCAAAAAAACAGCCAAAACAATACTACTACTAAAAGTTTCCCCTTGTCTTTATAGATTAACACCCCTGCAGTGCACCCCAAGCCCAGCTGCACCGGCAGGCACAGAAATCCAGTGTGTCTTTTTCTCTCTCCCTCTCCTCCAACCCCATGATACCCAAATAGCTCAGAAGCTCCACTCGGGTGTTAGCTTTTACAGAGGAAAAGTAAAACATTATTCTACATTAGCCATATGTTTGAATCCGAACTCCATTGATGGCCTGTAAGGCAATAGCTGAGTTTACAGCATAACAATCAAGGACTACTTATGGATAACCCTATCATCAACAGTGTCCAAACAAAGGATACATACCCCTAAAGCAGGCCGCTTGCTGGGCGAGGAGTCCTGCCGGCTGTGTGCACCCTGGATCCTGTGTCGCTGCACTAGCTCATCAGCAGAAGGATCTGTCCAGAAGTGATCGGCCGTCTTCTGCTTGGTATATTCAAATGTGCAAGGTCCGACTGGGGACAGAAAAGAGTCACCTGGTTATCCCACAGTGAAGTAGGATCTAATTTTAAAAAAATCAAACCATTTTTTACCAGATGGGCCAGTCAGATGCCTAAACCCAGCTGCTGCCTCATTATACCAGACCTCAAAAGACATTAATGAAGGATCTGAGGATTTAATCTCACACCTCCACATAGTTGTTGAGGACACATACTGGTAGACATTTGGCTTCCACTGGTTTGGATGATTCGCTCCTAAATCAACACATGAACCTTTTGTTATATGTACCCACATCCAAGGATGTCCAGTACTACCACATGATGCAATGCAGTGCTTTACAGAAACCCCAAGTAAAATAAAATACACAATCTTGTATGCACAATATATTTGGACAACCGTCCTACAAAGTTATCTGCAGCTAACAGTAAATTAGCAAATTTCATTGGGTAGCAGAGTGATATTTTTGCGTCTTTTGCAAAGGTTAAGATAACAACTTTCAAGATCCACTTATTTCTAATTGCAATCTATATTACAGTAAAACAGGATATACTCTGTGTTACAATAACCACTATTGCTCTAAAGGAGACTTTGGGCCCAGTTGTGGACGAATCGACCAGCGTCAGATTGCCAACAAAGGGTATGGGAATTGCTAAGTTGGAATCATTAACATGGCTCCATTAGTTGGCTCACATTAGGCAAACCTGGACTGAAATATGGATTAACTCAGTTTGTGCAGGCACAAGTAGTATACACCACTCTACAATGGCTGATTAAAGAGTGGTACTACCAAAAAATAAAGTCTGATGTCTGCATGATAATAACTTATCATAGTCAAGTCTTGACAACATAAGGGCTTGCACAACTCTTTTGCATGCAGAGAGATTTGACAAGTGCAAAACAGGTGTCTGCAACATTGCTGATATGGTTTAGAAATGACAAAGGGCCATATGTACGAACACATTTTCCCATTGACACAGAATGGGAAAAACCCTTTGCTACATCTGGCCCAAAGTGTAATCAAATATACTTTTAGGGTTCAAGCTGCCTGAGTGAGAGATGGAGTGGCTATCAATCCTTCAAGCCATCAGTCTGGAAACTAAGGGCCTGATTTAGATATTGGCTGATGAGCTATTCCGTCACAACGGTGACGGATAGCTCGTCTGCCACAATCTAAGTCCCATGATATTTTAAGGGATTTAGATCTCGGCAGACGGGATATCGGTCACCGTTGTGATGGAGTAACTTGTCTGTCAAAAGCTTAATCAGGCCCTAAGTCAAGGAAAGCTTGCTGAAGGTCAGGGCCTCTGCCTTGTTTCCATTCAGCTTCAAATGTTTTCTTCATTTAATAAACTACCACTGTCGTGCAATTTTGAAAATTCATCTTGGTCTCGTCTCCCTTTTTTATATGTATTCCACTATTTGAACGTCAGCTGCTGAAGATATCAGATTAAATCTAAAAGATCGCACTACTGTGACCAATTTTGATACATAGATGTTGAAACGGGTGGGGCTGAGGGATAAACCATATGGTACCCCACAACTGACAAAGAAGAGATTCAATGGGAGGTAGAGCAACAGATTATTCTTTATCAGATAGGAATGATTCTATTCATTTTGAGGCATTGCCACTGTTGTCAATGTAAAAGCAGGCAAGTAGGGTCTAATTTGAGATGGTGTCAAATTCTGCCAAGAGGATCAAAAGGCCCAAGGCGGCAGAGTCTCCTTGGTCCTTGGTCTAAGATCATTTTAAAGTATTCTGACATCCCTAACAGAGCTGTATCAGTTCTGTGGTTAGGCCTGAAACTAGACAAGGATGCATCCAGTACAAAGTAGTGGTGTTCAGTGTATTTGCAAGACGTATGTGTTAATTCGAAATTAGACAGATCAGAAGTGTCGGCTGAAGGTTTGTGCAAGAGAGGCTTGCATAGATGACTGGTTTTCAGGTTGGTTATGAGTGACATTTCCAGTGCTTAATTTGAGATGGTGGTTTTTGGTGCTTGGCTCTTACATTGATACTTAATTGTCGCAGCAGTACTTATGGCAGTCCACTGGCTATGGTGGTGCTGTCTGTGTAATTTTAGAATGAGCACAACAGCAATTGTTTAGTAATTCTTTACACAATAAAAATCATTAATACCTGCCTCCCAAGCCATTCTTATACTTTGAGTGGCCTGGAAAATGTCTGACTTGTAGACGTGTCTTGGTTAGTAGTTGTGTTTGTACAGTTATTGGCAGTGCTGACAGAGGTAATGGGTGGTTGTTGGAAAATGGCCCTCTCTGAAGGGTCACCCCAAACCTTTTGCCTTCCTCCTCCTCTTTTTCAGACTTCGTTTTTGTTCGCTTTAGGACTCTGGGCACTTTACCACTGCTATTCAGTGCTAAAGTGCAAGTGCTTTTATATAAAATGTGTATGTAATTGGTTAATCCATGATTGGCATAGTTGATTTACTAGTAAGTACCTAGTAAATTGCACTAGATGTGCCCGGGGCCTGTAAATTAAATGCTACTATTGTGCCTACAGCACTGATTGTGCCACCCACATACGTAGTCCCCTAACCATGTCTCAGGTCTGCCATTGCAAGGCTTGGGTGTGCAGTTTTACTGCCACTTCGACATGGCATTTAAAACTACTCGCCATGCCTTAAACCTCCCCTTTTTCTACATATAAGTCACCGCTAAGGTAGGCCCTAAGTAACCTGTAGGACCAGGTGCTATGTAAGTAAAAGGCAGGACATGTACGTATATGTTTTACATGTCCTGGTAGTGAAAAACTCACAAATTCGTTATTCACTACTGTGAGGCTTTCTCTTCTCATAGGCCCGCATTAGAAATGCCCTTATATACTTTTAAGTGGTAGATTCTGATCTGAAAGGAGTAGCCCTGTCATGTTTGTATGGCCAGAATGGTATTAGAAAAACCTGCTTACTGGTGAAGTTGGATTTAATACTACTATTTTAGAAATGCCACTTTTAAAAAGTGGGCATTTCTCTGCACTTACTGCCTTCTGTACTTTACAACCTGTCTCCAATCCACGTCTGGGCTGTGCTGGTTGATGCTGGTTGACAGCTCACCTTGTGCATTTCACCCAGACAGCCATAAACACAGGACACTCAACCACATATGCGTTCATCTGCATACTGAATGGGTCTCCCTGGGCAGGAAGAGTGAAGGGGATCTCACTTACACTTCAAAGGCTAGTGGCCCGACACCACACAAATGACTTATAACCCACCCACAGGGATCCTTGAAGAGAGGACTGGGTTGAAAGAGGACCATGTGCACTTCAAAACCACTCTTTGAAGTTTCCCCCACTTCAAAGGTATTTTTGGATATATATACTGGGTCTCTGATCCCAGCAAATCAGACACTTCTGGACCTACAACTGGACTCTGTCAGAGGCACTGCCTGGCTGCCCAAAGAACTCATCTGGAATGATTTGCTGGAAGGACTGCGGCCCCCTAACTCTGCTGGAAGGACTCTGCCTTCCTCCGAAAGTGTTCTCCAAGGGCTTGGACTAAGCTTGCTTCCTATTCCCAAGTCTCAGGAACATCAACGACTTGAATCATCTGCACCTGGACTCTACAAGCTGTGAATCTGCCCTGCCTTGGAAGTGGGCCTAAGGTGATTTACAGTTGCCAGCCCATCGGAACTGACGTACAGAGACGCCAAGCCTCGCAAAGCCTCATCGCACAGCTCCCCGGGATCAACGCTAAGTGACACCAAGCCCTGCAAAGCCTCACCGCACAGCTTCTTGGAACTGACACTGGACGACGCGAAGCCTTGTATAGCCACGACCCTCGGACCGTGCATCAAGACTTTAGGTACGGTGTTCAGCGGGCCCAAGAGGGCTCAGAGGGCTCCATCGCGGTCGGCCTGAACTTGTGACTTTGTCCCGGTCCAGCGCGACCAGATAACCACAGTTGGCGCTTTGAGCTTTTATGGACTGTTTTCACCTAAATCTTTAAAAGTGCACATCTCAGGATCTACTTATTGGATTTTTGTCATTTGGTCTTCTTTTATTCAGATAAATATTATCTATTTCTTAAACTAGTATGGAGTACTAGCCTAGCCACGGCGCTCAGACCGCACACCAGGACTTAAGGTACTGTGTTCAGCGGGCCCAAGAGGGCTCAGAGGGCTCCATCGCAGTCAGCCTGAACTTGTGACTTTGTCCCGGTCCAACGCGACCAGATAACCACAGTTGGCGCTTTGCACCTTTATGGACTGTTTTCACCTAAATCTTTAAAAGTGCACATCTCAGGATCTACTTATTGGATTTTTGGCATTTGGTCTTCTTTTATTCAGATAAATATTATCTATTTCTTAAACTAGTATGGAGTACTAGCCTAGCCACGGCGCTCAGACCGCACACCAGGACTTAAGGTACTGTGTTCAGCGGGCCCAAGAGGGCTCAGAGGGCTCCATCGCAGTCAGCCTGAACTTGTGACTTTGTCCCGGTCCAGGGCGACCAGATAACCACAGTTGGCGCTTTGCACCTTTATGGACTGTTTTCACCTAAATCTTTAAAATTGCACATCTCAGGATCTACTTATTGGATTTTTGTCATTTTGGTCTTATTGTATTCAGATAAATAGTATCTATTTCTTAACCTAGTATGGAATACTTTTTTGTGGAGTTTTCACTGTTACTGTATGAGTTATTGCAGAAATACTTTACACATTGCCTTCTAAGTTAAGCCTGTCGTCTGCTCTGTGCCAAGCTACCAGAGGGTGAGCACAGGACAATGTAGGTTGTGTAGTGACTTACCCTAACTAGGATTATGTTTTCTACTTGGACAAGGGTGTATACCTCTGCAACTAGAGATACAATTTCTAACAGTGGTGCAAGCTGCAATGGCCTCCTGACAATGGAACTGGCACTGTTTTTTTCACAAATCAAGCACTGGGCATTTCCATGGATTCAGTCTAGTTATGAGTGACATTCTACTGCTAAATGTGTGACATTTTTGTGTGACACTTTCTCACAAGCAACATCAAACAATGGAGTACATGGAAAGACATAACTATCAGAAATTAGTTTTCATCCTTGAAACTGCTGTAAAAACCTAGCAAAATGGATGTCACTGACTTAATTTGCGATTAATATACTTGCTGGAGAAATCTGTGAACAGTCTAGCCACAGGTTTAACACATCATGAAAAAGTGTAATGCCCCTACTGCAAAAAAATTAGTTTGTAGATGTGTATTTTATGCAGACAGCTCAGTGGATTACTGCTTCTGCTGCAGAGATACTTGTGCTACCTGCAGATTATAAATTATACCCTTGCCATATAGCTCACTGAGTTATTAACTGGCATCAAAGCACTGCATGGAGACTGAAAGGCATAGGTGCAGTGTGACAGTGTGGGAGACACCTGTCTCCTTATTCTGGAACCTGGGGGCAGAAGTTTATACCCAGGCTCATGATATGGCCCAGGCCATATGGTACCAGGAGGAAAATAGTTCCATGCAGATTAACAAGCCACTCCCGCTGCCTGGGTGCACTCTGTAGCACTAGTAACTAGTAGTTATGCAACTGGCACTGGACTGCACGATGATTCTAGGTTGGAATGGCACCACCCATCTGGGCAAGGCAGCAGGAGAGACAAATAGCCCCTCATTACGATGCTGGTGGTCTTAAAACCACCCGGCCGCAGTGGCAATCTGACCACCGCCAATGTGGCAGTCCGACATCCACAATTACGACCATGGTGGTTGAACCACGGTTGGACCGCCAGTACTGCCACTTCTCCTCCACTGGAGGGGCTGGTAGTGCTCGCGGTCCTAATCTGCCAGGATAGCGCTGCGAGCTATCTGATGGATTTCGACCCCCCTCTCTGCCAGCTTTTACATGGTGGTAGCACCACCATGTAAAGGCTGGCAGAGACAGGGTGCAGGGTCCCCTGCACTGCCCATGCACTTGGCATGGGCAGTGCAGGGGACCCCATGGCTAGCCCATTGTAGACAGTGAACAGCGCAAAGGGAGCTAGTGCACCATACGTAACACAACATTGCCGCAAGCTCAATTATGAGCCAGCGTCAATGTTGTGGGCTGTTGTTTCGCTGGGCCAGCTGGAAACTTGTAAAAGGGGCTGCGGGAAGGGGGCCGCACTGGCGGTATCCTGACTGTGGGACTTCGGTGGACAGCCTTTTCCGTCCGCCGAAGTCTTAATTAGGGCTATAGGCTCCAAGACATTGGATTACATCTTGATGGAGTTGAAGAGTCTTCTGTAACATGAAATGAATGTGTAAAGCTGAAGAGCTCTTTGATCTGCTGTCAGTGACCAGCCAACTTTTCAATGATGTGCTCAGTGACCTACAGCAAGTGCCCCTTTTAGAATGGCCATGTGCTATGAGGCCTGGTCCTCCATACCAGCTTCTTGTGTTTCATTCAGTGCTTAATTTGTGCTTGTTGTCTTTATTTACCAATTAAGCACTGGTTCCAGGTGTGGGGTATACTCTACCGACCTCTTTCACATGGTGTGGAATTGCCCTGTTATTAGGAAGTACTGGTCTTTCCTTATAACTGTCATACAAGAGGTAACCCGTAAACGATCGGACAGCACAATGGAAGTCTGTCTGTTGAGTAGGTTTGGCAAACTGGCAAAGGCTAGACAGGCATCTATGTTTATGGACTTGGCACTGTTGATGGGAAAATGCATCATCGTGGTGAACTGGAAAGCGGCTGGAACTCCTAGCGTCCAAGTAGTGTTTGGATGTCTGACTTAATTAAATGGACCAAGGTTGAGATTAAGGTACTGACGATGATAGGTAGACAAAAAAGCACTGCCACTGCCCTCACAGAGTAGGACACAATCCTACTTGCATCTCAAGCCAAAACGGATGAGATGCCCCTGATTGGATAGGTTACTTCAAAGGGGAATGATACGAATTGACGTGGGCTTATGTGATGCAAGAAATAAACAACAAATTATGGACATTGTTTACTGCCAATCTGTGAGCAAAGGTCAGATATAAGTGGTGTATCTGGAGTAAGGGCGGAATGAGTGCTTAGGTGTCAGTATGGTCTATGCTTTTCAGAACAATGTGACCTACTTGAGTGATCTCATACACAGGGGCGGCCCCTCCATGTGAGTAGAGGAGTGTCGACCCCCTAAAAAAAATGCCCCAAAAGCGAAAAATAAAATGGTAATAAACCATGTTTATTACCATTTTATTTTTCAGCGCCCTGCCCTGAACTGAGTGTCAGGATGGTCCGGGCAATTGCTGCCGAGTGGCAGCAGGGAGCTGTGCACTTGTTTAAAATGCGCATGTCCCTTTGGCCAACCTTCTTACGACGGCTAGCCTGACATGTGCACTTTAAACTTCTCTAGCCCAGCTGTGTTCAGATAGCTGGGTTAGAGAATGCACAGGCCTCCAGCGCTTCTGTGAGCGCTGAGAGAGGCCGCTCCCACTAATCCTGACGCTGCTTTCATGCTGGTTACCAGCATGAAAGCAGCGTCAGGATTGATTAGTGGTGTTTCCTGTTCCTGCATGTTGGAGCTTCCATGAGCAGGAGGATGCTGTGAGGAAGACGCCTGCAGGTATGTTACTTTATTTTTTTTTAATTTTTTTTATTATTATTGTACCCCCTCCCACCTTAAACATAAGCCAGCTGCCAATTCATCCAGAGCTCAGGTAGAAGGAAGTGACTACTCCACCATCTTGGCCATGCTTCCTCGCATTTTTACACAATGGGTGCAATATCTGCATTAAAACTTCAGTGCTAATTTACTTCAGCGTGCTCAACAAGGAAGGCTTTCAATTCAACAGCTCCCGTTCTGACAAAATGGTGTTCAATAGTCCTCACTTTTATCTTGGTTGCAAAATCTGTTGTTCATTAGAACTCTGTGATGAAACTACAGTAGATCACTGGGTAGTCAACTCACAGACTGCTTCTCATGCTGGAAATACATATTTCACTCAACATGCCAGACTTTTATCTCATATGACTGAAAAAATATATTTGTGAAGTTATAGAAAATGCGTTCACTTTCCATACCTTCAATGAGAAAAATCATGAGAGGAAATTGTTTTCTCTCAAACAGAGTTCATCCAATACAAAGAACCCCTCAACATTTGTCACAGGATAAAATCACCTTAGAACTCACTACAATTTCCAAAATTAGTATTATACAGCCAACATATGATTTATATGGTAACTAAAATTTAGTATCACCCTTCATATTTGCTCCTTTTTTTCTTTTTGATACCCACAAAACCAGGCGTTCACTACAACGCATTTCAATGGGAGCAATATAGTAGAGACCTATCTCCCAAAAAATCCAACAGGTATGTTTCTTATATATTTGCATCTAAGTAGTCCCATGAAAAACACACCATCTATCAGAAAATGTTGTGAATTTCACCACAGATTTCAAGGGTGTGGTTTACAATAGCAGTGTTATCGACTGGGGAGGGCACTCCCATGTAGGTATTAACTTGGCCAGAATAAAGCTATCACTTTTGTCTCAATACCCTCCTATTCCACCTCAGTCAATAACTACTTAGGAGCATCTTCCATCTTGGATAACTTTGTTTAAAACAATCACAATGGGAACATGCAGTGACATGTCAAGATGACGAGGACATTCCTCTCCCCCACCTGCACCCCACACAACCACAGTGATTCTGTCACCATTATCTGTCACCCCCCTCTCACCAGAACAAACCTCTAAAACTGAGAGGATTAACTAATATGTGACAAACAACATTTAGCATGGCTGCCACATATTTCACATTACCTTCAACATTACTGTTTCGTTTGGTCTGAAAGTGATGTCAGGATGTATTATTTGTTATGAATACCCTGGGAAGAATGATACAATCAACCACAGAGTCCCTGTAGTATGGAAAATAACTCTTTAATAGGGAAACATCCTTTACTATGTATACCATGCAATGCCATTACCATGGAGTCTTTATCATGCATATGCCCTTACCATGCATGTCTTTACCATGCATATGCCTTTACTACATATGGCTTTTCTACAGATGCCCTTACCATGTTATCCTTTTACCACTCATTATGGTAAGTATTGGCAACTTTTATTTTGGTTTAAAAAATGTAATAGTTTTCCAATATTTTTTTATAATAGGTTTAATGTGGTAAATGAAATATGTATACATATATACATATATATGTATATACATATATATATATATATATATATTCAATTAAAAAAACAAATGTTACAGGGACGTTGTAGTTAGGTTCTGAATTTACTTGCAAAAAAACAGAGAAATTCAGCAGTTACAGTTAGAGTTATTTCAAGTAACTATAACTTGCAGCCTAAGGTAATTATAACTCGCACCACCGCCATGGACATTTTCTCTGGTTTCATGCAAGTTTATTCAGAACCTAACTATAACATCCTTTTAACCTTTGTTTTTTATGAGAATTTTCTAAGGTTTTTCTAATTGTATTTCCTAACTATCACATCCCTGTAATCTTTGAGTTTTTCAGTAAATGTCTTTGTTTTTTTAGCATAAAGTAATTTTCATTACTATACGTTAATCCAACCACCACCACGCAAGGCCTTTGGCTATGGACAGTGGGGGTTGGCCGCAGGGCCTGTCTCTCTGGGTATGAAAACAGATGTGAGAGGATGTCTCTGGGTGTCGGTCTGGGTGTGAGGGTGGGTGTGAGAGGATCTATGTGGGTATGAGAGTGGGTATGAGAGTGGGTGTGAGGGTGTCTGATTGCGCTCCAATAGATGATAGATGAAAGATGCATTCACCTCCATGAAGGATTTCAGATTATTTATCAATATGGAATAGCGAAGTAAACACACTTGCTTTGCCTTCTCCAAGCCCAGTAGTTAGGATAATTTGTCCTTTCCAGAAGTGGAGCTTCAACTGTGCCACCTGCTACACTTAAATTTGTAAGTGCTTCCTGTTGAGGTTTAATTTCTGTGAAATGAGCATCATGGCCAGACCGAAGCTCACCTGCTTCTTTATCCAACAAGAGTCCAAAATGTTGCACAAAGTCTCTATTCAACTGGAGTACTTTCCACTGGTTAGTTAGTAAGTGCTACCTCTTTGGGTGAATGGCCAGTGTGGGGGAGGGGAGCTGCGCAGCCCCCCTGCCCCAGACCGATTTCGGGCCTGGGGACCCCATCCCACAGGGTCCACTACAATTCAATGGGGAAGCCAGGCAGCCCCCTCACCGGACTGATCTCGGCCTGGGAGCCCCGTTCCCAGGGCCTGGCTTTCATTAAAAGGAGGAGGGGTGCCTCATGGCCCCCCTCCCTTGGCTGATTTTAGCCCCAGAGACCCTTCCCCCAGGGCCTGACCTTATCATGAATAATTATATACCTCATCCCCGGGGCATAAAAATGCCCTAGCAGGGGTGCCCAGTGCACTTCCCTCCTTTATTTATAAAATATAATCACATGCCCCTGGGACCGGGCCCACCCAGTGGTTTAGTAAAACAAGCACAGGAGCCCACACTTGTTTTAAAAAAATGTTTGCCACAAATTTGTGACAACGTTGTGAATTTGCAGCAAAGTTTTTTTCAAAAAGTGCTTTTTTGCCCTGGCGGGGTCCCTCTGGCACCCCAGCAATAGAGCTATGGGGTTGGGATGTCCCTACCCTGGCCCCTTTTCTTTTTTTTCAGGGACTCAGCTGAAGGTGAAGATGGCTGCCAATACTTCCTGGTTCAAGTGTTGGCAACCAATCCAAGCTCTGCAGATCTCTGCACAAGCTCTTATGATTCGCGAAGTCGTTGGGGAGGAACAGCGGACCTAGATATACAAATTTGGTTTTCCTTTAATTTCTCTTAAACTACTTAACAGATTTACACCAATAAACAAAAAGCATAGTCTGCAGACCATGAGCTAACTTTCTGCCAAATTCAGCGTTCGGTCTGTAGTCTTGTTCAAAGCTCCTCTGGGAATTAACATAGGAAACGCACCTTTTTTGACCTCCCCTTTTTATCTGGCCCCGCTTGACGGATCACACCAAAACTTTCCAAGCATAATAAGAATCACTGGCACACTTTTTTGGGAACATTTTGTGAAGATTCGTCAAAGATATAGACAAGTCGGGGGCAGAGCCACCCGCCAAAGATGGAGGACGAGCTCCGGACAGGCCTGCAGAGATCCTGACCCAACGAGGCCACAGTCGAGAGTCGGGGTAGGGGAATGTGGCCCCTAGATACATGAGATGTGTATTGACCTGGGGGGACTGAGTGGCGACATGTCACTGCCATCGGCTGGCACAGAGAAGGCGGGTGAGGCGGCCCATGCGGGCAAGATTGCAAGTTGACGGCACCGCTGCTGTGAGGACGCGACCGGGCCGCAGAAGAAGAGGTGGGTGAGGCCATGGTGCTTGGACCTCCCTGCCGGCGGCCAAGTGAGGGGAAGAGTGCTGGTCAGGGGGTGCGGGGGGCCCGGGGACCATGACCCCAGAAGGGTCTGAGGAGGTGACAACTTGGCAGCAAAGGCCACTGGGAGATGTGACACTGTCCCGCAGCGGATTAGAGAAGCTTCTGTAAGACTAGCGCCCTGGGCCGAATGAAATGAGTCGACCTGTAAGAGCGACATGGGCGGTCGCAGGAGCAGAGGTGACTGAGCTCCTGAAGAGTAAGGCCAGCGGGGGGACTATCGGGTGTCGGCCCTCCTCCCACGGGGAATGTATAGGAGTCGGGGGGCCCTAGATCGCTCGTGGGTACAAGCAAAGGTGGTGGGGGTCTGCAAACCCACTGAGGAGAGGCGAGCGAGGCAGCCCCTAGAGACGTGCTGGGTCTGGAGAAGAGGGGCTCCACCTGGAGCATACCGGCTGCACATATCTACACTTGGTGGGGAGTAGCAGATGCCCACCAGCGAGGATGCCTGTGGTGGAAACGGGTGTTAGGACCAACGGAATACAGGGGGAGCCTGCTGGCTGAGTGGTGGACTAACATCAGTGACCAGGGGTCTCCTCCCCAGTCGCCACCCACTGTGGTCAGTCAGACGAGTACGGGAAGAGCCACAGAGCCCCCCAATGGGAAAACAACACCTTAAATCCCAGGTGCAGAGACCACTCAGCCCTGACAGCGAACAGGGTGCAGGGGATCCGCTCCTGCACACTCTTGCACAACCCCCCCAATGCAAGCCACCTTACAAAAGACACTGGAAGCGATTGAGGAATCAAAAAATACCCTTAGGCAAGAGATCTGGAAGGTGTTGACAGAGCTGAGCCACCTACAGGCGGACCACTGGAAGCTTTCTGGCAGGGTGAAAAATGCAGAGGAAGAGTTGACAAGTCTTGGAACCCAGCAGCGATCACATGAGACACGGATAGCCCATCTCACTGACAAAGTGCAGAGACTAGAATATAGGGCGGAGGACGCAGAGTGCCGTAGTTGTCGCAATATTGTACGCATTATAGGACTTGGAGGGGGCTGAAGATCCTGATATGGTTGCCTTCCTGGAGCCCTGGATGAAATACCTCCTCGGTGGGCAGCAGTTTACTTCATTTTTTGTACTGAAAAGAGCGCACAGGGTGCCGCCTAGACCTCCAGCTCTGGGCCAGCCCCATAGACCGGTAGTGGCTAAGCTGCTACATTATACATACCTTGCTACAGAGAGCACGAGAGACGGGCCCTTTTACAGTAGAGAACAGTAGAGTCAACATGTTTCCAGATTACACAGCGGCAATGCAGGCGAAGGGGTCCGCTATGCGCTGCTCTTCCCCTCGAAGCTGAAGTTAATGTGGGAAGGCAAAACACACTTTTCCCAGACCCCGGAAGAAGCATGGGCCTGGCTTGAAACTTACAAATGTGAAAAAGTTAACTGTGTAGGGAATGAAGCCAGTGCAGCTGGTTGTCCTAGGAAGAGGCACTGCTCTAAGGATCGAACTTTCACAGACCACCTGGTGCAACCAACTCAACTACAAGTAACTCAGTAACAACGGCCGGCGATCCAGACTACAGCATCACTGACAGAGTCGCCCGCCTCTGAGAGGGACAGAAACTACTCCACAGATGTACACGAAACAGAGGACACATCTGACCTTGAATCTACTACCAGTGTGATTGAGGAGCTCCCTCAGGTGACACCCCAAACAGCAGAAGACATAGGCCCTCATTACAACTTTGGTGGTCTTTCCCCAAGACTGCCGAAGCTGCGGGAGCCAGTATACCGCCAGTGCTGGTGGTCTATCTGGCTCCCTATTTGACTTTTCTGCTGTACTAACAGTGTTACAGTCCACTGGCCCAGAGGAAAGGTCACATCAACATTGCAGCCTGATCGAAAAAGAGCCGGCAGCAATGTTGATGTGCAGTGGGTGCAGTAGCACCCCTCGTGCATTTCACTGCCCAAAATTCGGGCAGTGAAATGCCCGATGGGGCTGTGCCTGGGGGCCCCTGCACTGCCCATGCTAAGTGCAGGGGCAGTGCAGGAGCCCCCAGGGGCACCCCAAGTTCCCCTTACCGCCAGCCTTTCCATGGCGGTGTTTACTGCCGTGGCTAAACTGGCGGTGGGGGACTCATAATCCCCAGGGCAGCGGTGCAAGCACCGCTGCCCTGGTGATTAAGACCACCAGGCGGAAGCCTGGCGGTATGTTGGAGGGGCCGGCAGTAAGGCAGTGGCTATTGCGCCACGGTCATAATAGCTGGTGGAACACCACCAGCCTGTTGGCGATGTTACTGCCAGCTTACCGCCTGCCGCCAGGGTCGGAATGAGGCCCATAATCTGACATTTAAAGGAGGGCCTATCCTCGCTTTGCCAATGGCTCCTGGTGGGAGAGGCGGCTTGCACCTGAGTGGTGCCGGTCCGGGTAAGCTCGATGGTCTATGATAGGCTTACGGACATTTTACCCCCACTCGCCCTTGGAGTGCTCGAGACGGGCGATGATGAGAGACTGTAGAAGTTCGGTTTTGCCGATTTGGGCGGTTGGCCGTTGCTGGACTGCTCTTGGGTCAGGGAGTTGGGTTTTGACTAATGTTGTTCTTGTTGAAGCCCAGATCTGCAATTGGCATGTGGGGTTGGTGGTTTGGGGGGTGCTGGTGGGGGTGTGGAGGAGAGCCCGGAAAAGTAGATCAGTGTACACTACAAACATATGTTGACTAACGGCACTGTAATTAAATTGATGTCTTGGAACATCCGAGGGATGGGGTCTACATTAAAACGGCATAATATACTGACCTACATGAAGAGGAGAGGAGTCCATATAACATTCCTACAAGAATCCCACCTCACTAAGACAGGCTGATAGTCTTCACAGGCGCTGGCAGCTCTTTGCCACTCCATATTCAGCCTATGCACGAGGCGCACTGATATGGGTGCGTTCGGGGGTGCCCTTTGAGTCTATCACACTAGACGCTGACAAAGAAGGACAATATATCTTGGTGGAGGGGCCCCTTGGTGGCAGACTGATTGTCTTGGGGAGCGTGTATGCCCCTAACTAAGACCAGAATCTCTTTTGGCAGGTTCTTTCAGCCTCCCTGGCGCGATTATCAGATGGGCCCTCTTTGCTGGGGGGAATTATAACAGTATGGTTGACCCAGACCGGGATCACTCCTCTCCCCCTCTGCAGGGGTGAAAGGTCTAGTGCAATGGATAGATCAGTGGGGTATGAAAAATACATGGCGGACTCAACACTCTCACAAAAAGGAATACTCACACTACTCTTCCCTCCACCAAGTGTACACACGGATCGATCACATGTTCTGCTCCACAACACTCATGAGTGATGTTCTACATACCGAATACCTGGGTAAAACAGTCTCTGACCACATCCCATTGCTGCAGACACTGCAGACACTGGGGAGGCGCCCACTAATGCTGACATGGCGACTGTACCCTAGGGCCATAGAGGATGAGCTGTTTCCAAACTGTACTAGTCTCTAAACTGACAGAATATCTCTCCCTGAATACGGGGATCGCCTCCTCTAGAGGGTTGGAATGGGAAGCCCTCAAAGTAGTTAAGGGGCACTGCCTTGGACAAACAGTGGGGATTAAGAAGGAGCTAGAATCTGAACTAATACGCCTAGAGACAGAACTGCGCAGGTGGGAGTCAAGGCTGGGGACGGACCCGGCAGCCACTCGACAGCTAGCAGGCACATGAGAAGCCCACACTGAAGCCTTGGAGCACCTTAGATGCCACGACTAAAATGCCTACTTGGGCAGGATACATGAAGAAGAGGGAGGGGCAGGGAGATTATTAGACTGGCTGAACCAGCCGGAGAGTAGGGGCACACCAATTACCCACTTGACGTCTAGAACCGGGACTCTGCTCTATTCCCTGACAGACATCAATGATGAGTTTAGGGCCTACTACACATATCTGTATAGTGCACCAAGGGGGGCTGACTTGGACTCTCTCCAAACTTACCTGGTGGTTCTACAGCTGGTGATGTTAACAGAGCAGGATGGCGCAGATGTGTGCTCAAGAGGTGGGAACTGCCATCAAACCCCAGGAACAGATGGCCTCCCGTCAGAGTTTTATCAGAGATTTACCAGAACTCTGGTGCTCAGACTGGTAGAGATGTATACCAAGGCCTATGAGACGGGCAAACTACCACCATCCACCATGGAGGCCTTGGTGATACCTTTCCCCAAGGGTTAACGGACTAACATAATGGTGGCTGATTACTGCCCATTATCAATGTTGAATACTCACATTAAGGAGCTTAGCAAGGTCCTCGCGAACTGGTTACTACCACACATGCAGACTCTCATTCATAAAGATCAGAATGGGTTTATACATACGTGTAGTACATCACTCAACCTATGGAGACTCTATTCCCTACTTTACGATGGCCCACGTTCCCCGGAGTCGGCAGCTACGATAGTATTGGAGGACTTTGAAAAGGCCTTCGACACTGTGCGTTGGGACTATCTAGAAGCGGTGATGATGCGGATGGGGCTGGGGCAGCGATGGGCATGATGGGTTATTCTACTATACACCTGACCCACAGCAAGATTGAAGACAGGACACACAATCTCGAGTAGTTAAGACATTTTTAGGGGAACTAGGCAGTGCTGCCCCCTTTCGCCTTTATTGTTTGACATTGCAATAGAGTCGCTAGCGGAGAGCTTCCGGGCTGTGGTCGGAGAGTGGGGAGTGATCAGGCGGGGAACGCCGCACAATATCTTCCTAACTGCTGACGACCTTCTCATTTACTTGCAGGATAGGAACGCAGTGCTGGCACAGGTATATTGCAGATGCTAGAGGGCTTTGGCAACCTCTCAGGCCTGTGCCTCAATAGACATAAGACGTGTGTCTTCCGGATGATAGCAGGGATGCCACGCCCTCTCTCCTGCCCAGAGGATGTCCAGTGGGCCCCCACACCTTTAAGTACCTGGGAATTCAAATTTATCATGACATCAGGGTGACCTGGGGGGCGTATACCGGGCATTGAAGTCTGCAGTAGCCTTTTGGCGATCGTTAAAACTTCCCATTATGGCACGGATCGCCCTGTCCAAAATGGTGATGCTCTCCAGGCTTCTTTATTACTTTACCAACCTACTGTTGCTCATCCCGGTGTCCTGGTTTCACACCTTGGACAGGCTCCTACGAGCAGTGGCGTGGGACATAGGGCGCCAACGAGTAGCCCTGACAATGCTCTGCCTGCTGCCTGGGGAAGGAGGACTTTGAGTACCCGACTTTGAACTATACTACTTGGCAGCTCAGCTTCAGTGACTGGTGAGATGGCTGAACCGGCTGGACACCTCGATGGTCTACCTAGACATGGGGCCTACCCAAGGGGTGGGTCTCCTGGCTTGCCTACTTTGGGGGAAACGGACCCTTCCTGGATCGAATATACTGGTGGCTGAAGCATTGGCAGTCTGGCGCAGGGTCCTCAGGCGAATGCCTACAACAAACCTCTACGGCCCGGCCCTCCCGCTGTCGGCCTCCCACATGGTGAACCCTGCTCCTCCTTTACCACATGACAGCCACAACAGTGGATGGAGGTGGGGATCACAACGGTGGGGCACATGTACCAGGGAGGGATGATGAGCCCCTTCTGTGACTTTGCGGACCAAACAGGCTTAGTCGCCCGCCAGTTCGTAAATTATGAGGCCATCGTAAGTGCCCTGAAAGCCATGTGGGGGGACGGAAGCGAGGAACCCACTGTGGCTGCGATCGTACAATCCATCCTGATTCTTGGGGTGGATCCCACCTGGTAACGTGGTTCTACAGAGCCCTGAATGGGATGATAGACCGATCACTGGAGGGACTGAGATGTAAGTGGGACACGGATCTAGGGAGACAGATGACGGACGCTGAATGAACTCGAACCCTGGCATACCCATACAAATTCTCATGAAACACACACTTGAAGTATACCTAGTATAACTATGTCCATAGGACCTATCTTACCCCGCATAGAATTAATCGGATATATGGAGCAATGTCAAGCATCTGCCCACGATGCCGGCTGAGTGACGCAGACTTCTGCCATATGACTTGGGGATGTCCGGTGCTGCTGCTCTTCTGGTGGAAGGTTATTACTAAACTTAACAGCACCCTGGACAGGCAGATGGATAATGGCCCGGTTGTCTGTTTACTGGGAGTTTTTGATAGGCCCCCAAAAAAGGTGGACAACAGATTTATTGACCTGGTATTGGGACTCGCACGTAGGAGGGTAGTGATGGCCTGGAAGAATAGCAATGGACCTAGGTTGAGCACATGGGTGGCAGACGTTACCTGCTGGGCCAGGGCAGAAGAACGGGCCCTTCAGAGGGAAGAAATGAGAGGGATGAGGAACAGACCAATAGCCCCCCTTTGGGTGGAGGTGGCGGGAACATGGGACATTCTCGAGGTGACTATGGATGATGCCGCAGATGGGCCGTTTAATCAGCGGAGTTAGGACCACAACAGCTACAGACCTCTGGGACCTCCCTGAACGATAACACACGGTCCTCGCCCTCTGGCCCTCCTCCTCCGGTAGGACCCCATACAATCGCAGGCACATCCATAAGCCAAGTAGTTTATTTCATATCACTGGGCAAGTTGTGCTTGTTAGTTGTTATATTCAGAGTGGATGGGTACCTGAGAGCCCAGAGCTGAAAGTGGTGGTGCTCACCACCCTGTTTCATGGATACACCACACTGAACCAGGGAACAACCGGTAAACATCACTGCAACCCTTTCACTTGTAAACAGAGCTCTACGAGGAACAAACCTCAGAGTGGGGGTAATATAAAACTTTAGCAGTGCTGGTTAACTGTTTTAAAATTGTCATGGAAAAGTGACTTGTACGGCCATGTAAGCTGTTTTGATCCTGTGAATAAGATGATGGTGCACCTGAAATACCAAAGATCAAAAAAAAAATTTCTATGGAAACATGATCCTAACTATAACTACCTACTGGCGAATAGGTAAGATATATATAATATACATATATATATGTATAAAAAAGAAGCAGAGAACTCCAAGAAAGCAATGAGAAAATTGTATTGCTTATTTTTAGTGTGAGACTTCTTTTGTTAGGGACTCTGCATTGTTGGAATATCATTGATTCTCTGTGAAAGGTTTTAAGAATATCACCAAGAGTGGAAGAAAGAAGACAACTACAGATAGGATTCGATTTTTTTTTTAATTTAGAAAACATTTCAGAAATGCCACTTGAATTAAGCTAGACAGTCAAAACAGGAGTCTAAGTTTAAAAGGTATTAGTTGGAGCTAGTAGTGTAAGCTGTAGTCAGTATTGTCCAGGTAGTCTGAAACTCCCATCAACGGAACTGGATTATTTTTAACCAATAGTCTTTCTGACATCTCTTTACCTTTTTTAGATATCTGCAGGTTCAGACTACCTGACAATGATTGCTCCATTCCCATTTTGTCAAAACTTTGTTCATTTTTTCAAACATTTCCAGGAAGTGATAGAGGTTGCAGTAGCTTTTTCCACTAGAGTTGTTAAAAGAATTATGCCAACCCTCAGTGGCATTAGTGGCTTTTGCACCTTCCTCTAAGCAGCTTGTGTAACAGTTCCACTATTCAATAGGAAAACTTGGTTCCCTTCTATGACTCGACTTGCTTTGATGGCCAATCCATGTGTCTTTGAGGTAATTTAAAAGCGGGGCAAATTTTTCCTCATTTCGTCAAAAACATTATGATGTACAATTGAAGTGTAGAAATCATCTACACACTCAGGAAGCACAAAACACAATGCAGTTACTTTTTTCAGTTCATATTTAAGTTTACTATTGTACATATAATCCTCAGCTAAGGGTGCTTTTTGAGTTTTTCGCCAAAATGAATGGGAAAACTGAAAAAAATCTTTAAACTTGGGTGCTAGTATAACTTTTAGTTATGTTTAGTTATTGTATTGGTCATTTGTAATTTGAAGTCACTTATGATTTTCCAAGGAATGTTATTTAATGTTTTAGATATTACAACTGATAAAAAGTCAGTGTAAGTTGAGGATTGTTTGTCAGGCAGTTAAGGTGTAAGCTAGTGGAATGGAAGTGTTGGTAAGGTTTGCATGAATGGAATGGGTGAATGGATGAGTAGTAAATTTAACAGTTCCACCCATCATTCAAATTTCACTGTTCTAAAAGGTTTACTGTGCTATGCACTGTAATAAAGATTAGTATTCCTCTCAGGGGTTTCTCATTATCATACAGTAGTTAAGGTTCATGATTAGAAGATACAGTTAGTTTAGGAGGAATGTTAATATCAAAGTAAGTTTGAGGAGTTACTCTTAAGGATTACTCACTGGATTTTGTCATTGCACCATCCTTCTTATATTTGTAATCATGGGTATACCACTGGCAATGTGCCTTGAGATGTTCTGGGATACCTCAAAATGACTTTATTTATTGAATATTTCCCCTTACTTCAGTCTCCATTGCATAGGCAGATATGTGGGTATTTCCACTGTGACACCACGAGTAACAACTCTGCCTCTGCAATAGGATGAGAAAATGTTCAAGAAACCTTCAAAGAACCCCGGGCTCAGTTAATCTCTCCTTCCAATAAATGCACTGAACATATTTTAGGAGTCTGTTTCCATGTTTGGTTTGAATATAAGATGCAGGTCTTGAATCTCCCATTTTTGTAAAACCTGAAAAGTAGAAAAAGTATGTGAGTGTGTGATAATGATATTGTGCATTTTTCCATTTATGGGTAGTTCCTATGCAGAGAAAAAAAGGAAATGTTATTTCATGTAAACTGTTGCAATGAAAAATGTATCTAATGCTGTCTGATCTGTAGAACTGACAAAAATATTTTCCTGTTTAGAAAGTAAAATGTGATTGTTAAATTTAATCTTTGTTTAGTCAAAATATATTTATGTTTTGCGTTGATGGTACTGCATTTGACATCAAGCTTTTGTGGATTTTATTCTGTTAAATTGATTGCATTAGTTGTTGAGTTGATTTCCCTTGTTTGATGTGCCTCCAAGGACAAACCACATGAATATCACATTGGTGTGTTCCTCATTCATGAGTCTATTTATTTTTGCTTACTTTATTTAGGAATTCTTAAAAATCTTACCTTATTTTTGGTGACTTTGCCGTGGTTTGCTGAGGTGTTTCAAGTTCTTCTTTCTGCAGTTTGAAGGTTTTCAACTTTCTTTAAATTATTTTACTTTTGCAATGGTCTAAAAAGAGAAAAATATATTTAAATTTGCTCCTTTGTTACTGTTCAACATCTTCCCTGGCTAGGCACTTTGTGAAGTTAGAATAGTAAATCTAATCCCCTGTCACTGTTGAGCACCTTCCCTGAGTTTGCACTTGGCAGAGTTAGAATAGTAAATCTGCCCCAGTTACTGTTCAGCACCTTCCCTAAGACTGCCCTCAACTGAGTTAGAACAGTAAATCTGCCCCCTGGTCACTGCCCAGCACCTTCCCTGAGTTTGCACTTGGTAGAGCTAGAATAGTAAATCTGCCTGCAATAGCTCTCCAGCAACTTCCCAGAGATTGCCCTTGGTGGAGTTTGAATTGTAAATATGCAGCCAGTCACTGTCCAACACCTTCCCTAAGTTTGCACTTGGCAGAATTAGAATAGTTAATCTGCCTCCGGTCACTGTCCACACTCCTTACGCCTAAAAAACAAACAAACGAGATCCCTTTGACGTGTGTACTGACATTTAGTCCAAAGGCCAACAAAATCCGTAAGATTATAGAAAAGAATTGGCGAATTATCAAAGACCTAAACATTGGGAAACCATTGTTCTCTTTTAAGAAAGCGCGTTGTTTAAAAGACCAGTGGGTATAAGCTGCAGTGAAAAAACAGATAAAAAAGACCTGAGGACCATGTTGCAGCTTCCAACAAGTTCAGGGACATTTTAGATGTTGCAAATGTACAGCATGCCAATTCACGCAGGACTCAAAAGAGGTAGTTATAAATGGCAGAAACCATGTACAGTATGATTTCTCAAATTGTAACACAAAAAATGTGATCTACTGTATAGTGTGCCCGTGTAATAAAGCCTACATCGGGCAAACTTCACAAGCAGTGAAAAGCCGCATCCTCCAGCATCGGTCAAGACTTAAATGTGCTACAAAAGGAGCACCGCTGGTTGAACATTTTTTGGAGTTCGACCACAAAGCAGATGACATCAGATGGACAGTTTTAGCTGTGGTACAACCTAAAGCGGGTGGCCCAAAAACAATGACAAGGCTACTTAAATTGGAAGCAAGATTGATTGAGAAATTCCAGACTGTCAAACTTGGACTAAATGATTGCGATGAAGTCTGGGCTTTAATCGGCAGATAAAAGATATATATATATTTTTTAATTTAAATGCTTACCTTTTGCATCTAGGTTACAATCATAGTGAGTGAAAAGGTATAATAATACAAAATATATGCTGCGAGACTCACGTTGTTCGGTTAAATATGTAAATTTAAATTGAGATAATAACCTAAAAAATTTAATGAAAAGTGATGTAAATACTATTACCATGATTATGTTGGAGATTAATGTGTTTTTGGACAGCAACAAGAGACTGTATTTATGTTTGCCCTCACAAACTCCGAGTAGGAGTCAGAATATAGTAGCGAATTCGGAATTTTAAGGTAACATGTTATAGGTAACCCTGGTAATAATAAGTATGAAATATCCTTAAGATGGCCACCAGACCGGGTTAATGCTCCAATTCAACGTTTTGAAATGATTGTAAACAAGCAACAAACAGAGTATAAAAATCTTGGGAGACCCTAGGAGAGCAGGTTTTTGACATCGCCTTAGGAAAACAATAGGTTAATGATTAGGTCCGTGTTTTCGGAAGTAGAGTAAAGATAATAGAAAGAATAGGGTTGAGTTCCCCTAAGATGGCGCTCATCGATTGACACTGACTATAAACAAATGCGGGCTTGCGTATGCCCGATAAACAACCTAAAACGCTGCCGCACGTGAGACAACGGTTCTTTGGTTCGGGCGGAGTTGAATAGCAGCATGAAGACGTTTCTGCGGCAACGGGAATCGGGCTGAAAATGAGGAACAGACCACGCGACACCGCTCTAAGGGATAAAAGGCCGCTTTAATAGAACAGGTCCAGTGAAACAATTAACCTTGGCAACAAGCCTTACAAAACTATAACCTCACTAGACAAAGTTTTCTCCTAACCCCTCCCCCCCACTAAACTTCCCCTTCCCAGTAAACCCTTAATCAAAACCTTTCCCATCTGTCTTCCTGCCCCCCTTCTGTATTTCCCTTCCCTTTCCTCCCTTGTGACCCTTGCTACAACCTCCCTGACCTCAAACTTCCGCCTCCTCCCCTCCCCCCCAACGGCTTTATGTGCAAATCCCCCACCCCCACCAGACCTGTCTACCAGCGGCAGCCTATTTTCAATAAACAACAAACCTACCACCAAAGTGCAAAGCAATTACCTGTCCTCTTAAAGCCTGATTAAGCCCAAAACTGGTAACTCTGTCTCTTTAAGCTAAAAAAGAAAAACCTTGACATCAACAAACCTCAAACAAGGCAAAAAACCCAAAACTTGAAACAAAACGAGGGAGGGTGGGTGGGCCAAAAAACTGCCCGAGTACCGCCTCCTGGGTGTGACTACGGCCAAAGAGGCCGCCCAAGCCCAACCCACACCTTTTATAGTGACCCCCAGGCTACCACCCCTTCCTGTCCCTTAACCAATCAAATACCCGGTCCCCTTGTGGCCAGCTCCACCAGCCCGATAAGCCCGGGGGGAGACCAGGCATGCCTGACTCCCCCCAAAACCCCATCGGGCTGAAAATGAGGAACAGACCACGCGACACCGCTCTAAGGGATAAAAGGCCGCTTTAATAGAACAGGTCCAGTGAAACAATTAACCTTGGCAACAAGCCTTACAAAACTATAACCTCACTAGACAAAGTTTTCTCCTAACCCCTCCCCCCCACTAAACTTCCCCTTCCCAGTAAACCCTTAATCAAAACCTTTCCCATCTGTCTTCCTGCCCCCCTTCTGTATTTCCCTTCCCTTTCCTCCCTTGTGACCCTTGCTACAACCTCCCTGACCTCAAACTTCCGCCTCCTCCCCTCCCCCCCAACGGCTTTATGTGCAAATCCCCCGCCACGCAGGAAAACCGCCCAGTGTTTTCCTGCCCCCACCCACCCAGACCCCGAATTAACGATCCCACAACTTCTCACCCAATAAATCTGCAATGAGCATTCTCAATTCAAATAAATACATCTCATTCCCCAAAAAAGACAAATGCACCCCGTCCTGTCTGAATAAAGCCAATTCCGTAGCCACCAAATTATCATGCCACAATATCGAAATTCCCTTTTCGTGACAGAAATTCCTCATCTCTCTGTTTACCTTCCTCCTCTGCCTCTCGATACCTGCTACCGAATATGCTCCTCTCCAAAACCTGCGAGGTACCAAACAAGTCCATACAATATGAGTGCCAGCCCAACGCTCTTTAATTCTTAACAAATCCATTTTCATTGCTTTTAACAAACCAATACCTGATAAGGAAACTAAGTCATTTTCCCCCAAATGAATTGCTAAAAGATCCGGACAAACCCCCTTCTCCATCCTACGAGATAGAACTGACAAGAGCTCTCCCCACCTCATACCGCTCTTACCCACCCAACTGACCTTAATCCTTGACCCATCTAAACCCAACTGCTTCCCAAAATGCCTAGTCGCCGCCTGTTTCTCTGCCCATCGCACAAAAGAGTGCCCCACGATCCAAACGATACAGCATCCCTCAGGACCGGCAACACAACCTATGAAAGAACAATGGAAAAGAGAAATAAAAAACACCAAACTGGAATGCACATAACATTAACAGTAACCGAAATAACCATAACAAAAACCTCAACTGAAAACTATCCCCTGCAAAAAACCCCAAACCAATACTCATCTAAATTGGCGGACATAACGCTTAAAACATTGTGATTTCCAACGCCCTAAATTCCTTATTGCCACATCTGATTTACCTACCGTCCTTGCTTCTGTAGCCGCTCCGATTCGGAAGGAATGTGTCCCATAGTACCAATAATCCATCCCCAGCCACCCCAAAGCCCGTCTCATGACTGCCAGAAGTTGGTAAGCCGTCAAAAGCAAACCATCCTCATGCAGGAATACAAACCTCGATGACTCCGATAATCTTCGTGCGAATGACATCCAAAGCCCAACCGGGCAAGTAGCCAGACCTGTACTGTAGGAAGTTGGCTCTGTATGTGCTATTTCAAAGTAAGGAATAGCATGCACAGAGTCCAAGGGTTCCCCTTAGAGGTAAAATAGTGGTAAAAATAGATAATACTAATGCTCTATTTTGTGGTAGTGTGGTCGAGCAGTAGGCTTATCCAAGGAGTAGTGTTAAGCACTTGTTGTACATACACATAGACAATAAATGAGGTACACACACTCCGAGACAAATCCAGCCAATAGGTTTTTATATAGAAAAATATCTTTTCTTAGTTTATTTTAAGAACCACAGGTTCAAATTCTACATGTAATATCTCATTCGAAAGGTATTGCAGGTAAGTACTTTAGGAACTTCAAATCATCAAAATTGCATGTATACTTTTCAAGTTATTCACAAATAGCTGTTTTAAAAGTGGACACAGTGCAATTTTCACAGTTCCTAGGGGAGGTAAGTATTTGTTAGGTTAACCAGGTAAGTAAGACACTTACAGGGCTTAGTTCTTGGTCCAAGGTAGCCCACCGTTGGGGGTTCAGAGCAACCCCAAAGTCACCACACCAGCAGCTCAGGGCCGGTCAGGTGCAGAGTTCAAAGTGGTGCCCAAAACACATAGGCTAGAAGGGAGAGAAGGGGGTGCCCCGGTTCCGGTCTGCTTGCAGGTAAGTACCCGCGTCTTCGGAGGGCAGACCAAGGGGGTTTTGTAGGGCACCGGGGGGGACACAGGCCCACACAGAAATTTCACCCTCAGCAGCGCGGGGGCGGCCGGGTGCAGTGTAGAAACAAGCGTCGGGTTTGTAATGGAAGTCAATGGGAGATCTAGGGATCTCTTCAGCGCTGCAGGCAGGCAAGGGGGGGGTTCCTCGGGGAAACCTCCACTTGATCAAGGGAGAGGGACTCCTGGGGGTCACTCCTCCAGTGAAAGTCCGGTCCTTCAGGTCCTGGGGGCTGCGGGTGCAGGGTCTCTCCCAGGTGTCGGGACTTAGGATTCAAAGAGTCGCGGTCAGGGGAAGCCTCGGGATTCCCTCTGCAGGCGGCGCGGTGGGGGCTCAGGGGGGACAGGTTTTTGTACTCACAGTCTTAGAGTAGTCCTGGGGTCCCTCCTGAGGTGTTGGATCGCCACCAGCCGAGTCGGGGTCGCCGGGTGCAGTGTTGCAAGTCTCACGCTTCTTGCGGGGAGCTTGCAGGGTTCTTTAAAGTTGCTGGAAACAAAGTTGCAGCTTTTCTTGGAGCAGGTCCGCTGTCCTCGGGAGTTTCTTGTCTTTTCGAAGCAGGGGCAGTCCTCAGAGGATGTCGAGGTCGCTGGTCCCTTTGGAAGGCGTCGCTGGAGCAGGATCTTTGGAAGGCAGGAGACAGGCCGGTGAGTTTCTGGAGCCAAGGCAGTTGTCGTCTTCTGGTCTTCCTCTGCAGGGGTTTTCAGCTAGGCAGTCCTTCTTCTTGTAGTTGCAGGAATCTAATTTTCTAGGGTTCAGGGTAGCCCTTAAATACTAAATTTAAGGGCGTGTTTAGGTCTGGGGGGTTAGTAGCCAATGGCTACTAGCCCTGAGGGTGGGTACACCCTCTTTGTGCCTCCTCCCAAGGGGAGGGGGTCACAATCCTAACCCTATTGGGGGAATCCTCCATCTGCAAGATGGAGGATTTCTAAAAGTTAGAGTCACCTCAGCTCAGGACACCTTAGGGGCTGTCCTGACTGGCCAGTGACTCCTCCTTGTTGCTTTCTTTGTTCCCTCCAGCCTTGCCGCCAAAAGTGGGGGCCGTGGCCGGAGGGGGCGGGCAACTCCACTAAGCTGGAGTGCCCTGCTGGGCTGTGACAAAGGGGTGAGCCTTTGAGGCTCACCGCCAGGTGTTACAGCTCCTGCCTGGGGGAGGTGTTAGCATCTCTACCCAGTGCAGGCTTTGTTACTGGCCTCAGAGTGACAAAGGCACTCTCCCCATGGGGCCAGCAACATGTCTCTGGTGTGGCAGGCTGCTGGAACTAGTCAGCCTACACAGACAGTCGGTTAAGTTTCAGGGGGCACCTCTAAGGTGCCCTCTGTGGTGTATTTTACAATAAAATGTACACTGGCATCAGTGTGCATTTATTGTGCTGAGAAGTTTGATACCAAACTTCCCAGTTTTTAGTGTAGCCATTATGGTGCTGTGGAGTTCGTGTTTGACAGACTCCCAGACCATATACTCTTATGGCTACCCTGCACTTACAATGTCTAAGGTTTTGTTTAGACACTGTAGGGGTACCATGCTCATGCATTGGTACCCTCACCTATGGTATAGTGCACCCTGCCTTAGGGCTGTAAGGCCTGCTAGAGGGGTGTCTTACCTATACTGCATAGGCAGTGAGAGGCTGGCATGGCACCCTGAGGGGAGTGCCATGTCGACTTACTCGTTTTGTCCTCACTAGCACACACAAGCTGGCAAGCAGTGTGTCTGTGCTGAGTGAGAGGTCTCCAGGGTGGCATAAGACATGCTGCAGCCCTTAGAAACCTTCCTTGGCATCAGGGCCCTTGGTACTAGAAGTACCAGTTACAAGGGACTTATCTGGATGCCAGGGTCTGCCAATTGTGGATACAAAAGTACAGGTTAGGGAAAGAACACTGGTGCTGGGGCCTGGTTAGCAGGCCTCAGCACACTTTCAATTGTAAACATAGCATCAGCAAAGGCAAAAAGTCAGGGGGCAACCATGCCAAGGAGGCATTTCCTCACACAACCCCCCCCCAAACGAAAGAGGATGAGACTAACCTTTCCCAAGAGAGTCTTCATTTTCTAAGTGGAAGAACCTGGAAAGGCCATCTGCATTGGCATGGGCAGTCCCAGGTCTGTGTTCCACTATAAAGTCCATTCCCTGTAGGGAGATGGACCACCTCAACAGTTTAGGATTTTCACCTTTCATTTGCATCAGCCATTTGAGAGGTCTGTGGTCAGTTTGAACTAGGAAGTGAGTCCCAAAGAGGTATGGTCTCAGCTTCTTCAGGGACCAAACCACAGCAAAGGCCTCCCTCTCAATGGCACTCCAACGCTGCTCCCTGGGGAGTAACCTCCTGCTAATGAAAGCAACAGGCTGGTCAAGGCCATCATCATTTGTTTGGGACAAAACTGCCCCTATCCCATGTTCAGAGGCATCAGTCTGCACAATGAACTGCTTAGAATAATCTGGAGCTTTTAGAACTGGTGCTGAGCACATTGCTTGTTTCAGGGTGTCAAAGGCCTGTTGGCATTCCACAGTCCAGTTCACTTTCTTGGGCATTTTCTTGGAGGTGAGTTCAGTGAGGGCTGTCACAATGGATCCATATCCCTTCACAAACCTCCTGTAATACCCAGTCAAGCCAAGGAATGCCCTGACTTGAGTCTGGGTTTTTGGAGCTACCCAGTCCAGAATAGTCTGGATCTTGGGTTGGAGTGGCTGAACCTGGCCTCCACCTACAAGGTGTCCCAAGTAAACCACAGTTCCCTGCCCTATCTGGCATTTGGATGCCTTGATAGAGAGGCCTGCAGATTGCAGAGCCTTCAAAACCTTCTTCAGGTGGACCAGGTGATCCTGCCAGGTGGAGCTAAAGACAGCAATATCATCAAGATAAGCTGTGCTAAAGGACTCCAAGCCAGCAAGGACTTGATTCACCAACCTTTGGAAGGTGGCAGGGGCATTCTTTAAACCAAAGGGCATAACAGTAAACTGATAATGCCCATCAGGTGTGGAGAATGCTGTTTTCTCTTTTGCTCCAGGTGCCATTTTTATTTGCCAGTACCCTGCTGTCAAGTCAAAGGTACTTAAGAATTTGGCAGCACCTAATTTATCTATGAGCTCATCAGCTCTTGGAATTGGATGAGCATCTGTCTTGGTGACAGAATTGAGCCCTCTGTAGTCCACACAAAACCTCATCTCTTTCTTTCCATCTTTGGTGTGAGGTTTGGGGACTAAGACCACTGGGCTAGCCCAGGGGCTGTCAGAGCGCTCAATTACTCCCAATTCCAGCATCTTGTGGACTTCCACCTTGATGCTTTCCTTAACATGGTCAGACTGTCTAAAGATTTTGTTTTTGACAGGCATGCTGTCTCCTGTGTCCACATCATGGGTACACAGGTGTGTCTGACCAGGGGTTAAGGAGAAGAGTTCAGGAAACTGTTGTAGGACTCTCCTACAATCAGCTTGCTGTTGGCCAGAGAGGGTGTCTGAGTAGATCACTCCATCTACTGTGCCATCTTTTGGGTCTGATGACAGAAGATCAGGGAGAGGTTCACTCTCTGCCTCCTGATCCTCATCTGTTACCATCAACAGATTCACATCAGCCCTGTCATGGAAGAGCTTAAGGCGGTTCACATGGATCACCCTCTTGGGGCTCCTGCTTGTGCCCAGGTCCACCAGGTAGGTGACCTGACTCTTCCTTTCTAGCACTGGCTAAGGGCCACTCCATTTGTCCTGGAGTGCCCTGGGAGCCACAGGCTCCAGAACCCAGACTTTCTGCCCTGGTTGGAACTCAACCAGTGCAGCCTTTTGGTCATACCAAAACTTCTGGAGCTGTTGGCTGGCCTCAAGGTTTTTGGTTGCCTTTTCCATGTACTCTGCCATTCTAGAGCGAAGGCCAAGTACATAGTCCACTATGTCCTGTTTAGGCTCATGGAGAGGTCTCTCCCAGCCTTCTTTAACAAGGGCAAGTGGTCCCCTTACAGGATGACCAAACAGAAGTTCAAAGGGTGAGAATCCTACTCCCTTCTGTGGCACCTCTCTGTAAGCGAAAAGCAGACATGGTAAGAGGACATCCCATCTCCTTTTGAGTTTTTCTGGGAGCCCCATGATCATGCCTTTTAATGTCTTGTTGAATCTCTCAACCAAGCCATTAGTTTGTGGATGGTATGGTGTAGTGAATTTATAAGTCACTCCACACTCATTCCACATGTGCTTTAGGTATGCTGACATGAAGTTGGTACCTCTGTCAGATACCACCTCCTTAGGGAAACCCACTCTGGTAAAGATACCAATGAGGGCCTTGGCTACTGCAGGGGCAGTAGTCGACCTAAGGGGAATAGCTTCAGGATACCTGGTAGCATGATCCACTACTACCAGGATATACATATTTCCTGAGGCTGTGGGAGGTTCTAGTGGACCAACTATGTCCACACCCACTCTTTCAAAGGGAACCCCCACCACTGGAAGTGGAATGAGGGGGGCCTTTGGATGCCCACCTGTCTTACCACTGGCTTGACAGGTGGGGCAGGAGAGGCAAAACTCCTTAACCATGTTGGACATATTGGGCCAGTAGAAGTGGTTGACTAACCTCTCCCACGTCTTAGTTTGTCCCAAATGTCCAGCAAGGGGAATGTCATGGGCCAATGTTAGGATGAACTTCCTGAACAGCTGAGGCACTACCACTCTCCTAGTGGCACCAGGTTTGGGGTCTCTGGCCTCAGTGTACAGGAGTCCATCTTCCCAATAGACCCTATGTGTTCCAGTTTTCTTGCCCTTGGACTCTTCAGCAGCTTGCTGCCTAAGGCCTTCAAGAGAGGGACAGGTTTCTTGTCCCTTACACAGCTCCTCCCTTGAGGGTCCCCCTGGGCCTAAGAGCTCAACCTGATAAGGTTCAAGCTCCAAAGGCTCAGTTCCCTCAGAGGGCAGAACTTCTTCCTGAGAAGAGAGGTTCCCTTTCTTTTGCTGTGTTGCAGTTGGTTTCCCAACTGACTTTCCTGTTCTCTTGGTAGGCTGGGCCATTTTTCCAGACTCCAGCTCTACTTTTTCACCCTGTGCCTTGCATTGTGCTCTTGTTTTCACACACACCAGTTCAGGGATACCCAGCATTGCTGCATGGGTTTTTAGTTCTACCTCAGCCCATGCTGAGGACTCCAGGTCATTTCCAAGCAGACAGTCCACTGGGATATTTGAGGAGACCACCACCTGTTTCAGGCCATTGACCCCTCCCCATTCTAAAGTAACCATTGCCATGGGATGTACTTTTCTCTGATTGTCAGCGTTGGTGACTGTGTAAGTTTTTCCAGTCAGGTATTGGCCAGGGGAAACCAGTTTCTCTGTCACCATGGTGACACTGGCACCTGTATCCCTCAGGCCCTCTATTCTAGTCCCATTAATTAAGAGTTGCTGTCTGTATTTTTGCATGTTAGGCGGCCAGACAGCTAGTGTGGCTAAATCCACCCCACCCTCAGAAACTAGAGTAGCTTCAGTGTGGACCCTGATTTGCTCTGGGCACACTGTTGATCCCACTTGGAGACTAGCCATACCAGTGTTACCTGGATGGGAGTTTGGAGTGGAACCTTTCTTGGGACAGGCCTTGTCTCCAGTTTGGTGTCCATGCTGTTTACAGCTATGACACCAGGCCTTTTTGGGATCAAAGTTTTTACCCTTGTACCCATTGTTTTGTGAAGAGGCTCTGGGCCCACCCTCCTGTGCAGGTTTTTGGGGGCCTGTAGAAGACTCTTTACTATTTTTAGTTTTGGTTGTCTCATCACCCTTCCCCTGGGGAGTCTTTGTGACCCCTTTCTTTTGGTCACCCCCTGTTGAAGTCTTGGACACCCTTGTCTTGACCCAATGGTCCGCCTTCTTTCCCAATTCTTGGGGAGAAATTGGTCCTAGGTCTACCAGATGCTGATGCAGTTTATCATTGAAACAATTACTCAATAGGTGTTCTTTCACAAATAAATTGTACAGCCCATCATAATTACTTACACCACTGCCTTGAATCCAACCATCTAGTGTTTTCACTGAGTAGTCAACAAAGTCAACCCAGGTCTGGCTCGAGGATTTTTGAGCCCCCCTGAACCTAATCCTGTACTCCTCAGTGGAGAATCCAAAGCCCTCAATCAGGGTACCCTTCATGAGGTCATAAGATTCTGCATCTTTTCCAGAGAGTGTGAGGAGTCTATCCCTACACTTTCCAGTGAACATTTCCCAAAGGAGAGCACCCCAGTGAGATCTGTTCACTTTTCTGGTTACACAAGCCCTCTCAAAAGCTGTGAACCACTTGGTGATGTCATCACCATCTTCAAATTTTGTCACAATCCCTTTGGGGATTTTTAACACGTCAGGAGAATCTCTGACCCTATTTATATTGCTGCCACCATTGATGGGTCCTAGGCCCATCTCTTGTCTTTCCCTTTCTATGGCTAGGAGCTGTCTCTCTAAAGCCAATCTTTTGGCCATCCTGGCTAACAGGAGGTCATCTTCACTGAGAGCATCCTCAGTGATTTCAGAAATGTGGGACCCTCCTGTGAGGGACTCACTATTTCGGACTAACACAGTTGGAGACAGGACTTGAGGGGTCCTGTTCTCCCTATTTAGGACTGGAGGAGGGACATTGGCCTCCAAGTCACTAATTTCTTCCTCTGTGATGTCATCATCAGAGGGGTTGGCTTTTTCAAACTCTGCCAACAGCTCCTGGAGCTGAATTTTGGTAGGTCTGGAGCCAATGGTTATTTTCTTTATATTACAGAGAGACCTTAGCTCCCTCATCTTAAGATGGAGGTAAGGTGTGGTGTCGAGTTCCACCACCTGCATCTCTGTATCAGACATTATTCTGCTAAGAGTTGGAATACTTTTTTAAGAATCTAAAACTGTTTCTAGAATCTAATTCAAACTTTTAACAAACTTTTAAACTCTAAAAAGACAATGCTAAACAGGGACTTAACACACAAGGCCCTAGCAGGACTTTTAAGAATTTAGAAAACTTTCAAATTGCAAAAATGAATTTCTAATGACAATTTTGGAATTTGTCGTGTGATCAGGTATTGGCTGAGTAGTCCAGCAAATGCAAAGTCTTGTACCCCACCGCTGATCCACCAATGTAGGAAGTTGGCTCTGTATGTGCTATTTCAAAGTAAGGAATAGCATGCACAGAGTCCAAGGGTTCCCCTTAGAGGTAAAATAGTGGTAAAAATAGATAATACTAATGCTCTATTTTGTGGTAGTGTGGTCGAGCAGTAGGCTTATCCAAGGAGTAGTGTTAAGCACTTGTTGTACATACACATAGACAATAAATGAGGTACACACACTCCGAGACAAATCCAGCCAATAGGTTTTTATATAGAAAAATATCTTTTCTTAGTTTATTTTAAGAACCACAGGTTCAAATTCTACATGTAATATCTCATTCGAAAGGTATTGCAGGTAAGTACTTTAGGAACTTCAAATCATCAAAATTGCATGTATACTTTTCAAGTTATTCACAAATAGCTGTTTTAAAAGTGGACACAGTGCAATTTTCACAGTTCCTAGGGGAGGTAAGTATTTGTTAGGTTAACCAGGTAAGTAAGACACTTACAGGGCTTAGTTCTTGGTCCAAGGTAGCCCACCGTTGGGGGTTCAGAGCAACCCCAAAGTCACCACACCAGCAGCTCAGGGCCGGTCAGGTGCAGAGTTCAAAGTGGTGCCCAAAACACATAGGCTAGAAGGGAGAGAAGGGGGTGCCCCGGTTCCGGTCTGCTTGCAGGTAAGTACCCGCGTCTTCGGAGGGCAGACCAAGGGGGTTTTGTAGGGCACCGGGGGGGACACAGGCCCACACAGAAATTTCACCCTCAGCAGCGCGGGGGCGGCCGGGTGCAGTGTAGAAACAAGCGTCGGGTTTGTAATGGAAGTCAATGGGAGATCTAGGGATCTCTTCAGCGCTGCAGGCAGGCAAGGGGGGGGTTCCTCGGGGAAACCTCCACTTGATCAAGGGAGAGGGACTCCTGGGGGTCACTCCTCCAGTGAAAGTCCGGTCCTTCAGGTCCTGGGCGCTGCGGGTGCAGGGTCTCTCCCAGGTGTCGGGACTTAGGATTCAAAGAGTCGCGGTCAGGGGAAGCCTCGGGATTCCCTCTGCAGGCGGCGCGGTGGGGGCTCAGGGGGGACAGGTTTTTGTACTCACAGTCTTAGAGTAGTCCTGGGGTCCCTCCTGAGGTGTTGGATCGCCACCAGCCGAGTCGGGGTCGCCGGGTGCAGTGTTGCAAGTCTCACGCTTCTTGCGGGGAGCTTGCAGGGTTCTTTAAAGTTGCTGGAAACAAAGTTGCAGCTTTTCTTGGAGCAGGTCCGCTGTCCTCGGGAGTTTCTTGTCTTTTCGAAGCAGGGGCAGTCCTCAGAGGATGTCGAGGTCGCTGGTCCCTTTGGAAGGCGTCGCTGGAGCAGGATCTTTGGAAGGCAGGAGACAGGCCGGTGAGTTTCTGGAGCCAAGGCAGTTGTCGTCTTCTGGTCTTCCTCTGCAGGGGTTTTCAGCTAGGCAGTCCTTCTTCTTGTAGTTGCAGGAATCTAATTTTCTAGGGTTCAGGGTAGCCCTTAAATACTAAATTTAAGGGCGTGTTTAGGTCTGGGGGGTTAGTAGCCAATGGCTACTAGCCCTGAGGGTGGGTACACCCTCTTTGTGCCTCCTCCCAAGGGGAGGGGGTCACAATCCTAACCCTATTGGGGGAATCCTCCATCTGCAAGATGGAGGATTTCTAAAAGTTAGAGTCACCTCAGCTCAGGACACCTTAGGGGCTGTCCTGACTGGCCAGTGACTCCTCCTTGTTGCTTTCTTTGTTCCCTCCAGCCTTGCCGCCAAAAGTGGGGGCCGTGGCCGGAGGGGGCGGGCAACTCCACTAAGCTGGAGTGCCCTGCTGGGCTGTGACAAAGGGGTGAGCCTTTGAGGCTCACCGCCAGGTGTTACAGCTCCTGCCTGGGGGAGGTGTTAGCATCTCTACCCAGTGCAGGCTTTGTTACTGGCCTCAGAGTGACAAAGGCACTCTCCCCATGGGGCCAGCAACATGTCTCTGGTGTGGCAGGCTGCTGGAACTAGTCAGCCTACACAGACAGTCGGTTAAGTTTCAGGGGGCACCTCTAAGGTGCCCTCTGTGGTGTATTTTACAATAAAATGTACACTGGCATCAGTGTGCATTTATTGTGCTGAGAAGTTTGATACCAAACTTCCCAGTTTTCAGTGTAGCCATTATGGTGCTGTGGAGTTCGTGTTTGACAGACTCCCAGACCATATACTCTTATGGCTACCCTGCACTTACAATGTCTAAGGTTTTGTTTAGACACTGTAGGGGTACCATGCTCATGCATTGGTACCCTCACCTATGGTATAGTGCACCCTGCCTTAGGGCTGTAAGGCCTGCTAGAGGGGTGTCTTACCTATACTGCATAGGCAGTGAGAGGCTGGCATGGCACCCTGAGGGGAGTGCCATGTCGACTTACTCGTTTTGTCCTCACTAGCACACACAAGCTGGCAAGCAGTGTGTCTGTGCTGAGTGAGAGGTCTCCAGGGTGGCATAAGACATGCTGCAGCCCTTAGAGACCTTCCTTGGCATCAGGGCCCTTGGTACTAGAAGTACCAGTTACAAGGGACTTATCTGGATGCCAGGGTCTGCCAATTGTGGATACAAAAGTACAGGTTAGGGAAAGAACACTGGTGCTGGGGCCTGGTTAGCAGGCCTCAGCACACTTTCAATTGTAAACATAGCATCAGCAAAGGCAAAAAGTCAGGGGGCAACCATGCCAAGGAGGCATTTCCTTACATGTACCCTTCAAAAATACCTCTTGTCCCCTCCCCAACCGATCATTTTTTGATGCTCGTAACCAAACCACCACCGCCCCGCTCCTTACCTGCACATCAGACTGCAAAATTCCATCACGACCCTTGATTCCCAAGAGCTCCGAAACCCTAAATGCTCCATGAAAAAGCCAAGACATGCAAAGAGATAACAAATGACATTCCCAAGGTGAAAAACAAACCTCAACTAAAACTCCCAACAACTCTTGAAGCAAATCTGACGTAATAGGTCTCCTCCCATCCCTCCTCGCCCCCCCCTCCCTAGCCCACCCCGCAATCAAACGTCTGCAAAGCTCCCCTTCCACCGGATCATACCCCCAAAAATACTTACCAAAAAATGATATCCCCGACAACTTACCTGAAATAGTCACCGCCGATAACCCCAACTCTATTTGCTGCATAATAAAATGAACAGCGTCCTCCCTCCTTTGCATAAAAACTTCTCTACCCCCAACCCGTCTCACCGCGCCTGACCTTAAAAACTCCAACCAGGCCTGCTCGTAACTCTTCCGTGTAGATGGAGCTATCGATTGCTGGACCAGCTGCAACATCCTCACTCTCCTAAATCCCACAACTCCCTGGGAACCACCGTCTTCTGTACATCCGCTCCCGGCGCAAGACCACGGAACCTCTGCCACTGGAAACGAGACAGTGCATCCGCAATATCGTTATTCACACCAGGAACATACTTCGCCTTAAACATCACATTCCATTGCAAACATTTCAACAAGAAAACTCTCAACAGCCTCAAAACCTTCTCGTCTTTCGCCCTCTGGGAATTCACCAAATGTACCACTGACTGATTATCCACATTGAAAACAACATTGCGATTTGCCAAATGTGAACCCCAAACCGACAAAGCCACCACCAAAGGGAAAAATTCCAAGAAAGCGATGCTATGTTTCGCTTTTTTCCAAGTCAAGGGCCAACTCTCAGCCGCCCAATGTCCATCCCAAAAGAGGCCAAAACCATGCGCTCCTGCCGCATCTGAAAATATCTGTATCTGCCACTGCCAATCCATTTCATCAACCAACATGCTAACTCCATTAAACTGTTCCAGAAAACTGATCCAAATCCTCAAGTCCTCTTTGACGCTTGCCCGAAGCCGAATGTGCTGGTGTGGCAAAACTGCCCCTTTCATTGCAAAACCTAAGCGCCTGCAAAAAGCTCTACCAACTCTAACCACTTTGCATGCAAAATTCAAATGTCCTAAAACACTCTGCGCTTGCCGTAGCTCAATTTTTGGCCTTTTTACCGCCTCTTCCAATAAGGAAATCAATTGCTGAACCTTTTCCTGGGGCAAACGAACTTCCAGTTTAACCGAATCAAGCTCAATTCCGAGAAAGCTTAAGCAGGTGGATGGCCCCTCAGTTTTGTCCTGAGCCAACGGGACCCCGAACTCTGCCATAAGACACTCAAAGGTCTCCAACGCCTGACCACACTCACTAGACTGAGGTGTCCCAATGAACAGAAAATCGTCCAGGTAGTGGGTAACAAACTTCACTCCACCCCTGTACTGTAAAATCCATTGCAAAAAAGTGCTAAACATTTCAAAAAGAGAACAAGATACAGAACATCCCATAGGTAGCATCCTATCCACAAAAATTGCGTCCTCAAATTGCAAACCCAATAAGGAAAAATCCTCTGGGTGCACTGGCAAAAGCCGGAAAGCCGACTGAATATCTGACTTAGCCATTTCAGCGCCCCGGCCACACTTCCTCACCAAAGCAATAGCATAATCAACCGATGCATAATGCACCACTGAGTCCTCCGTGGCGATGAAATCATTCACCGACGCACCCGCCGGCCAAGACAAATGATGGATAAGACGAAACTCGCCTTTCTGCTTTTTTGGCACC
Organism: Pleurodeles waltl; assembly: GCF_031143425.1. Lineage (NCBI taxonomy): Eukaryota > Metazoa > Chordata > Amphibia > Caudata > Salamandridae > Pleurodeles > Pleurodeles waltl. The sequence goes on from NC_090440.1 coordinate 407,138,645, forward strand.
ACTCCTAGAGGGGAAATGATCAAATTCGGCAATGGCCAGCTGAAAAAGGGGCCTGCAATCCTACCCAACTCCACTTCCTTTTTAATTTTAGCCCTAACAACATCGGGGAATTGCCTTGTGGACTTCAAATTGTTGGCCCATCTCCTCATCCTCGGACCTTGGTAACATAGCTTAAATCCGTCCCTGAAACCACGAACCAAAACTTTTGCATCCTCCGAACGTGGATAAAATTGTAACCAATGCGTAACAACCTCTATATTAATGGGAGTAGGGCCCTTTTCCTGCCAACTGCTGGAATTGCCCTCTTCCCCTGTCCACTCCTCTACCCTGTACCCCTTGTCCAGCCCAATTGAATCCTCCAAAACATTGGTGAACCGGATGCCTGCCCCCACAATTGGAACAATCATGCCTAAATTTACATTGTTGCCTTGTACACATCCCACTGTTGAATGACCAGCAGGCCCCATTATGTGGCAATTGTCCCTGTTGCCCAGATCCCACCCCAAAATGGGTGGGACGGCTCTGAAAGGGCCGATACTGAACCGGTAAACCGCTCGCCGTATGCGTTGCTGGGGCAGTCCGAGCAGTTCTCAACCACTGCATCCACAATTCATTATCAATTTCACCCCAAGCCTTTTCTGGGTAGACCGCTTTCCTTGCCCTAAATTCCTCGTCATAACGGAACCAGCCAAATCCACCATAATCCATCTGTGCCCTTCTCACCACGTCCATGTATTTCAAAAGCGCCACCGAGCAATCCGGGAAACGCTCGCACAGAACACTGGCATAAATCAAGAAAGCTGACGTCCAATTCTCAATTGTCGTGGGAACTTTAGGTCTCCAAGCTAATTCCCACTCCTCCTCCTTAGAACCCTCTTTAGCCTGAACTTCTCTATGAAGTAACTTAAACACATCCACAAACTCCCCTTTCCAAATTTTTTCTTTCAAACTTAGAGTGAGATGCGCCCCCAAAGGCATCGACACTCCCATATACGGTAATCTCTTTCCCTTTCCCAAACCTTGACTAATGCTACTACTCTGTCCCACACTCACCTGATCCCCCCCAACCATACCTGATTCTTCCTGCGCACTCATGGGATCCCCCACTTTGCTCTCTATTCCTTCTCCACCCGCCTGAATTGCTACATCCACGTTTGTTGAAACTCGAAGCCCAGACCTGGTACCCTCCAATACACAACCCTTACCTCTAGATAAATTTGCAGCCACATCTCGACGAGACAGCCGCTCGCCCCGGAACGCCTGCCCACTCGTTGACCCTTGAGGAGCTTCGACTTGTTCAACATCTTCATCATATTCCAACTCCTCTTCTTCCTCACCAGTCAACATAGCGCTCCGGCTATAAGACCTAGACTCCGAACCTCTGGCATTCGACTCGACCGATCTGACTTCCATAGGTGTGACCTCCCTCGCCGTCAGGCGAACCGCTCCGGATTGCGCCCTCCCTTCTGTTCGGCGTCCCAGAGGTGCCCTGACCCCCACCGAAACAGGACCTCCAGCCGACCGTCCAGACCGCTGGTGCTCTATTAACACCCCATGTCCGCTTGAAACATGAGGGGCCGCACACTCGGAAAGGTACGCCCTTTGTTCGTGACCCAAAACTTTCTGACCCAACTGCGCTGACCCTGCACCCCCACATTCCAATGCTGCGCCACAAATGCTACCCTGTGAAATCCTACCTTGTTCCTTCCGGAAAAAACCCTGCCCTCCTGCCCTAAAAATTGAATGATCTTCCACCTCCCACTCTTGCACCCCAAGCCCCACCTGACAAAGTATATTGGAAGTCTGCCGACTCCCCCCCCACTAGGCACTAAGAAACCCCTTTCAAAGTGCCCACCAATGCCACTCCCTTCCTCAACCTGCAGCTCTAAAACCTCACCTTCCTCCTCGGAATCTATGACTATTGCAGCCTTATTATCTCGCGTAGCCATAAACATATGGCTACCTTCACCCGACGGGAAATTCTCTTCCTCGACTCCGAAATTCATCAAATTCCCCTCTCCGACGCTTAAATCCTTCAAATCGGAGGGCGCGGCCATCTTGGCTGCCCCTCCTAACTGTCCTTCCTCAAAAGGCAGCCCCTCCTGCTCCCACTCGCTTTCTACGGCGAGTGGGGCTCGAGGTGAGAGAACCTGGTGCGCACGCGCGCCTTTTGCCAAGCTCGCGTGTGCCGCACCCGCCCCCTTCTGGCCGCGGGTGCGCATCGCGCCCCTCAGCCTCCCAGCTCCAGTCCCAGAACGCGCGCGAGAGCCGCGCCCAACCGTTTTCCCCGCCGCAGAGCCATCGCCGACCACACGGGCGCCTCTACCCTTGGCTGCCACCCTCCGCGCCAAAAAACCGCCATAACGACGTGCATTACTTGCCTCACCCCTCCTCGCCGCCCCTATTCCAGGTAAGCCGCCCTCATTGCTAACCCTTGGCTCCTCACTTCCGTGGTCCGGTGAAAACGAAACTTTTCGCCCGGCCACACTTTTAACTTTAAATTTCTTGCCTTTCTTAGGGCTTGTTACAGGGGATTTACAGGCCAAAACGGCAGCTGAAACCCTGTCAGAAGAAGGCCTCTTCGGTCTCCTCAAGCCCACCCACGCTTGTTCTAAAACCCCTTCCCTTATCAAATCTTCCCTCCCAGCCTCCTGCAAAACCTTCAATGCCTGAACCACTGGATTAATCTCCATGGCAACCAAATAACACTTTTTCCGATTTACCAACTCCGGCCTAAAAACGCCCAAAAAACTGCCCGAGTACCGCCTCCTGGGTGTGACTACGGCCAAAGAGGCCGCCCAAGCCCAACCCACACCTTTTATAGTGACCCCCAGGCTACCACCCCTTCCTGTCCCTTAACCAATCAAATACCCGGTCCCCTTGTGGCCAGCTCCACCAGCCCGATAAGCCCGGGGGGAGACCAGGCATGCCTGACTCCCCCCAAAACCCCATGCCGCTAGCCACATGTTTTGGAGTGTAAAGCCCAAGTAAGTAGACGAAGCTGGCTAAAACGTCCGACCGCGGTGACTTTAATAAATCGATTACGGGGATTTCAGTTATTAGCCCTAAAGCTTAGTTATTTTTACGTATTCCTGCAGGGACAACGGCGATTGGACAGAGATGTATACAGTAAGGCTGGGCTGTAGATGTAAAGAGGTAAGAGGAGAGTGACTACGTCTACCTGACCCCTGAAATGGACACTTGTAGTTTTTGGATAACATTGAATATTGGCTCACCGTCGGTTCCTTTCCCTTTTGTTTATGAACAGGACTAATTAGAAACAAGTACACAAACTCTGTGGATAAATTGGAGTTGTCATACATCGGAAAGAAAGACAGTGGGATTCACTGTGGTGGCAGCTTCATTTAGGGACATGTTTAATTACTATATTGAGACATGCGGTGTTAATTGTGGTGCTGCGGTCACCCCTGGTGGTATTGGGATTAAGTTACGAGTTGGGGAAGACCCAACGTTGGGGTGTGTTCCTTAAAGGAGCAATTTTACAATTCTAACAGAGGGACATTGCTAAATATGGAAATAAATCTGGGAGTGATACTCTGTACATTTGAAGTTGCCTATAGAATACATTTATTCAAGTGGCATGTTTTTAATTTGTGTGTTAATTTTTGTAGAGGTGCCAGTGCCCCCTGAAAGTCCTGAAGAGGCCATGAATGTTGAGGCCGAAACACGTCGACATCTGTGTAGTGGGATCAAGGGCTTTGAAACGAAAAAATTGATAATCAAAATTGATGGAGCACTACATAATACCTTTGAAAAAATAGTTAGGTATTTTACAGCTGGGTGCTAGACCCTTGGTGACCTACAGTGTATGGGATCACATTGCTAATTGTGCTATAGTGACCATAATAGAAAGTGATGTTGATGGGCATAACCCTCCTCTTGGGTATTTATGTTATGTGTTATTTTTTATGAGTAGATGTAACCAATGTGTGAGATGTGAATTTGATGTATATATATTTGTGTCATATTGATTGAATAAGTAATATGTGGCGTTATGACGATTTGTATACTGTCGTTTGTGAACTAAATCTAATAAATTTGGGAAAGTAATTTACCCTTGTAACCAATAGTGAATATTTGGTTGCTTAAAATACTGAGTAGATTTGTCCCTGCCTGCTAATTTTCGTGATTGCGTCCGGTCACTGTCCAGCACCTTTCCTGAGTTTGCACTTGGCAGAGCTAGAATAGTAAATCTGCCCCCAGTCACTGTCCAGCACCTTCCCCGTATTTGCACTTGGCAGAGATAGAATAGTAAATCTGGCTCTAGTCACTGTCCAGTAGGTAGGAGTGCACATGTGCTGTCTTACACATTACTTTTATAGAAACGCGTATCTGAGTCAATGACATATAGATTTATAATCAGAATGCTTTAAAGTTGATTTGATTGTCTTGGAAGCTTACATGACCACGTTCCTAAAATTTTTATGGCAGAAAAGCTTTATTTTGAATAAATTTTTTGTGCATACCGTGACATTTATCCATTCTGGAACAATTTAGTATTGCGCATTTAAGTTAATCCACAACAAGTGCTAGAGAACAACAGAGACAATTAGTTATCTTTATTTGAAGAACGCTTGTATGGAAAAGTGTTTTCACTTCAAGAAAATGACTGCGAAGATTTAATTAGTCTTAAAGCCTATTTGTGTCTCACACTTGAAAGTGAAAACAATTGATTTAAAGTTCACAAGAGTGCCTTAACCACCTGCAATTACAAAGACTGCATTTTTTCTAGCAGAAACCTTTTCCCCTAATAACTAAGGGCCTGATTTAGATGTTGGCTGTAATGGTCCTGCCGTTGGCTTTCTGACTGAAAATCCACCTACCGCCATGACGGTCTGCCCGTGTATTTAAATGTTGGCGGTCTCATAGACTTGAACCCCCCCTCCCCCAAGTCATGCCAACTCCACCAAGGAATCCCATCCGCCACCACGGCACCATAGGAAAGACTGGCTGACGGTCAGACTTCAGCCACACTTACTGCCGAGCAGATTTGGATGTGCCTTACCGCCAAGCAAAAAGTCCAACCTCCACTTCTTACTTGGTAAATTGGTGGGGAGAAGGGGATGAAAACTCACTTTTTCTTCTGATTCAACTTTTGTTTCCAGCTGGACACACCTCGACAGGACCCTCTGTCATTGCTGCCAAAGGAACCAGAAGAAAACATGACCGCCCCCCCTCCATCGCTGGACATGAAGGTAGGCAACCTGCATTGACTGTGTACATTGGGGGGGGCACTGCACATGGGCACAGGACCACTGCAAACATGTCACAGTAATTTTTTTAATTGCTGTGACATACATAAGGGACACAGGTGGGCCAGACATTGGTGGGGACACAATGGTATAAAACATGTAGCGAACACATACAAAACTGGCATTATGGCATCAGTAATCATTACCAAATGGATGATGGCACCACAACAGTACAATTACATTTGTCAACTGTGCCGATGTGTGCACATTGCAAGGGAACATGTACCAGTCATGTTGTGCTTGAGTTGTGTGTATGCGTCAGTACGTATATATGTACGTGCGATGCGATTGGCAGGGTGAGGTGAAGGGAGGTGTAGTGGGTGATGTGGTTGTGTCAGTATGTGTACCAATTGCATATAGCACAGATGTTGTTCTGTATGTTGTGTTGCTGCGTGCAGAACTCTGGTGCATGTTGTTGTGTGGCGGTCGCTGTTGTGATATGTGTAGTTGTGCTGGTGTGTGCATGTGTTTGTGTAGATGAGAGTGTTAGTTGTGGTTGTGTCGTCTGTTGGTGCAGTGTCACTAGTATGTGTATGCGGTGTGCTGGATGTACGAGTATGTGTGTTTGATGCATGTAGGTGTTGTGGTGTAATGGCAATGGATAATGGTCTGTATGTGGTGTGTTGAATCGTGTGTGATGCAGAGGGATGCATATGTGAAGGGTACAGTGTGTGGCTTACCTTTTTTCCACTGGCATTGTCCGATGTCCATTGGGTCCAACAATGTCTTCCCTCCGTCAGCAAACTGCCGCCAGTAAACCACCTGTCCAACTATAATACCTAAATATGTCCGGCAGGATCCCACCTATGTGGTGGCTAGGGAGAGCACTCTGCTGTAGTAGTCTTTGGCTTAGCCGCAATACATCTAAATACAGTGGGTGGAAGATCATCAGCTTGGGAATCTTGTCGGGTCCGCCGCTGACAGGCTTGTTGGTGCGACCACCAAAATCTAAATCAGGCCCAAGGTTTGCCAGAGAAAAGTTCAAGGACATGACACTCAGGCCCATATTTATACTTTTTTAGCACTGCATTTGCGCCGCTTTTTGACGCAAAATCGGCGCATACTTACAAAATACAATTGTATTTTTTTAGTTTGCGCCGCTTTTGCGTAAAAAATCGGCGCAAATGCGGCGCTAAAAAAGTATAAATATGGGCCTTAGAGTGTATAAGGCACTGTATAAAAAATACACAGAAGTCATAATCTGTATATCCTTTTCTCTCTTGAAAACCAGAGATACTTGCTAGAATTCTACTTGTCTCCTTATTCCAATTTTGCAGGCCCAGGAGGGGTTTTGTAATACAGGTATGAGGATAGGAGTTATTCATTTACTTTGTTTTCATATTCTTCAAAACTTCTCTGTTGTTGCTCCCCCCCACCGCCCTTCCCCTCACCTGGCCACACCAATGGCCTTCCATCTAAATAAAATCAGTGTTGGTTCTTACTGGGGGTGGGCCTTATCGAGCATCATGTCGTCCCTGAATACAGAAACTCTGATAGAGTCTGCCGTGTCCGAGCAGCACCCGTTTCTCCTTGCAGGGCTCAGGAGGTGCAATGCCTCTGTTTTACCTCCACCCATCTTCTCATTTTTGGTCCTAATGTCATTGACCATGGAGAGAATTACCTAAACCAATCCTGTGAAAAAAAGCTATCCCTGCAATACAGGAGAGGGGTCCACACTCTTTGTCACTCACAGCTAAGATGATCTGAGTACTCAATGAGATGTAGAGAGCTTTGCAATGATAAAATAAATGTATTTTAAATGTATGATGTACAAGGTTATAGAGAAGTCACAGCTGAATAAATAGTCTTTTGAACAGTGAAGATGGGCTAGCAGGGGAGAATTGTGTGCAAGTAGGGTGAATTGTGTATTTGACAAGAACATGTCGACATGTTGCTTAAACTCTAATCAAAGTAACATTAACAGGGCAAGTAATGGTGCACAAAGGAAACTACAGATATGGCAAGGACATGATTCTTAGGCTCCAATTAGCATATTAGCAGGGCAGGTGTTTGTGTAAGACGACTGAGGGTGTGACACGGACATGTTAAAGTGAGATTTTCCGCCTGATGGTTAATTGAGAAACAGGAGAATGTTTTGGTTTAGGAAATAATAAGGCCGGGACACACCCAACGCCAGAGTGGGATAAGCATTGATGGCAACATGTAGCAGACGAGTTAGCTAAGCGGGCTGTGCAGAGATTCTGTGCAAGGGGGTTGGGTGAGCATATGGAAAAGAGATTAGCCTGAATACATTTTAAAGGGTATGATAAGGGAGCTCGCAGATGTTGCAAGTGCTCTATGCCCAGGATAAATCCTTCGAAAAAGTGAGGCAGAATTGCGACGACCAAAGAAGCCAATAGACGATCTAGAAACACATCGGTTATAGAGCGATTAACTAAAAAACTAAGATGTCATTGAGAAGAACAAGTTGAAGGACGATCAAGATCCCTAGAGTCCCGGCAAAGTACCTCTCGGGGTGGGAGGGGGGAGGCGAGGGAACCCGAAAGAAGTGTGCAGGTTTGACCTCTACATATAGTAGGGGAAGATTCGGACAGAGATTTGGAAAAATAAATTGATATAGAGATGGAAACAATATTACGCCCTTGCCCTGTAGTTTTAAATTACAGCACATGGGGGGACTTCATAATACCACCGCACTGGGGAAAAAAGCATTAGGAAATACAGGATTATACTCCTAGCCACTGGAAATATGTGGCATGAGAGGGCCAAATTATACGGCATAGTACGGCACACTTTGTAAAAACATTACTTAATTTTTTCAACATGTTTAAAATTGATAACACTGGGCATTGGTTGCGCCTCGTTAGTACCATTTTAGTACACAAAGGTAGCAACAAGCAACAAAAAGGTGACCAGTCTAGTTTTGCAAAGGGCCTTTCACTGTGCGGAAACACGTCTCGGCACTTTTAGTAATTTTTTAACCTTATGAGTTACAAAAACATTTTTTTGTTGTTAAAATCTGCAGATTATTCAGAAGATAATGGATTATGTGACAAATGCGGCAAATCAGAAATTATGCAAACTGCATGATCCTGTGTAAATATCCAGTAATACGTTGATCCGTCCTACAAATGTGGCTCAGCAGTCTGTACACATTACAGCATTACACTGTTGTAACCACAGCCACATCTGCAATAAGGCAAGGCATAGGTGACAGTCAGGTGGGATGCAAAAGTAATGACAAGTATTATGCTACAGCCACACAGCACAACACTAAAATGGAGAAATGTTTAGTTCAACAGTCTTACGTGAGTGTCATTGGAAGTACTGCTGGATCATATGTGTCCTGTTGTCCACATCCTCCTCCTCCTCCTCCTCCTTACTGTCCTCAGTGTCCACTGTTGCCACAGCTGCATTGTCACCCTCCTCCTCCTGCAGAAAGGGCACATGCTGTCTCAGGGCCAAATTGTGCAGCATGCAGCACACAACAGCAATCCTACAGACCTTCTCAGGGGAGTAACATATGGATCCACCTGTCAGATGGAGGCACCTGAACCTAGCCTTCAGGAGCACAAAGGTCCTTTCAACAATCCTCCTGGTACGCCCATGAGCATCATTGTACCTTTTCTCAGCCCCTGTTCTCCGATTCCTAACAGTGGTCAGGACCCAGGACAGGTTTGGGTAGCCGGAATCACCTGCAAGACGTGAGGGACACACATTAGTCCTGCACAATGGCATGGTGTATGACTCCTGAAGGCATACACTGACATACATTGGGTGGGGACTCAGGCTCACCTATAAGCCACACTCTGTTCCTTTGTAGCTGTGCCATCAGCTGTGGGACACTACTATTCCTTAGTTCAAAGGCATCATGCACCGACCCAGGATACTTGGCAGTCACGTGGGAGATGTACTGGTCAGCAAGGCACACCATCTGGACATTGAGTGAGTGGAAACTCTTCCTATTCCTGTACACCTGTTCATTGGCCATTGGCCCTGGTCCCGTCAATGGCCCCAATTACATCTGGTATATGTCCCATCGCATATAATCCAGCCCTCACAGTGGGTAAATCATCTACCTGGGGGAATGCGATGTAGCTGCACAAGTGTTGGAGCATGGTAGACAAAACCCTTGCAAGCACAATAGAGAACATTGGCTATGACATTCCTGCAGCCAAGCCCACTGTCACCCGGAAAGAGCCAGTTGCCAGGAACTGAAGCACTGAGAGTACATGTATAGGAAGGGGTATTACTGTGGTGCAACGGGTATCAGGTAGAAGATCAGGCTCCAATTGTGCACACAGCTCTGTGATTGTGCCCTGTCCAGACGATAGGTGGGTATGATGTGCCTATCCTCGAGTGTAGCTAATTCCACAAGGGGTCTGTACACTGGTGCTTGCCTCCTCCTCCTATTCCTCTGCAGTGGACTCTGTACCTAAGGGACCCAAAAGTAAGAAGGGAGTGACAACAGGAAGCATGAACACACTACAGCAGTGTACACAGAGCATGCTTGTATGTTGGACACTGGAATTGTATAGGTGAGTACATTCAACTTCAATGATTTTTATATCTGTACATGTGTACTAGCATTAGAAAATGGCAACCGCCTGTCCTGTATGCAGGGACAGGTGGAAGTGACCTCACTCCGCTGGCGTTCGCATCATGGCCGAGGCTGTCTGCACCGCCATTCAATTCCTCATTGGCTAACATGGCCCTCTATGGAGTATGGGAACAAGTGATGATCAACGCCGGCGGTGATGGTGTTCACTGCTGGGGAGGTGACCTTCATTTTATTTATACCAATTCACTTGATTCCTGACTTTCCAAAGGACGACATCTCCACTGCGTGTGCTGCTGTGAACTGTGTCTGGAATCTGCCATGGCACGTTTGACAGGGAAAGGGCAGAGGAGTTGGAGAGGCTCGTGGATAGGGTCCTACCGTGTAAGGGCAGTTCTATGGGCCTCCAGACCAACAGATGAGTACATCATGGATACGTTGCATGCAACATGGCTGCATGTACATGTATGAGTGTGCCAGTGGTGTATCATGGGGGGAGTATGGCTGGTGGCAGTGGTAATGCAGGTGTACGGATCATGTGTGTGCCTGATGAGGGACTGATGCAGTTTGTAGGCCACATGTGTGACAGGCTAGATTGTTTGAGTCATGGTGTCCTACTGTTTGTGTTTCCTCTGCAGGTCAGCACCCATCAGAAGAAGGGGTTGTGGCATGCCATCGCCAAGGAAGGGCCGACCCTGGGGGTCTATAGGAGGGGCAGCACCTACTGCAGGAAAAGGTGGGAGGACCTGAGACGGTGGGTCCGGTAGACCATGCAGCCCCAGCTTGGGATGGCCTCCCAACGAGGGAGGGGTGCCCTTCTGAACCTGACCCCCCCTGATGGCCTGCAGTCCTGAATTGGCTGGGCACTTGAGGGCATCACAGCAGCCACAAGGGGGTTAGTACAGCGTGTTTGACAACCATCTCTGTTGCCTGGCATGGGATTTGGGTGCAGGGTACTAGTCAGTGGATGCCCTAATACACCAGTTTAGACATTGCTGTGTGGTCCAGCTTAGGTTAATAGGTTCGAATGCATGTTTTTGATGGCTAGGTAGCTGGCTTTCCATGGCAGACAGGACTTAGTTGGTTGCAGTGGGTGTGTAGCTGGCAGTGTTTGGCTCCTACCTGCTGTGGTACTTAGCCAAAGGATTGCCAGTGTGACCATACTGCCCATTCTCAGTCTCAGTGTGTGACAGTGATATGTATGCCATCTGTGCTGTTGGTGCTGTGACTGACCCTGTGCTCCCTTTCTCCACCCCCCTTTCTCTCTCCTTTTGTTATCCTGTCCATGTGTGCATTATCTGGCGAAGGAGCAGGGGCACCGGCGAGTGAGGGAGCTGCAGCGCACAAGACCCAGGACCAGAATCCACTGATGCTGAGGGGACCAGTGGGATGGAGGGTGAGGGAAGCACCACGGCAGGGACAGGAGGTGATACCACTGACTTTGATTCCTTCTCCGACGGGAGCTCCCTGGTGTGGCGGACCCCTCTGGGACCATCCCAGCTACAGGTTCTGCTACCTCCCCCATACCAGCACCGCCCTCCCAGTAGCCCTCCATTGAGTTGCCCGTGCCCGCTCACCCAGGAGGGTGGGCATCTCCATCACCCCAGGTGCCTCAGGTCCTGCCCCAATCAGCCCTGTCGCCCTCAGTGAGGAGGCTTTTGACCGCCTGAGCTCCATCTCTGTCGGTCAGTCAACCATAGTGAATGCCATCCAGGGGCTGGCATCCCAGATGCAGCTAGGCAATGCCCTGCTGGAGGGCCTTCATGGTGGCTTGGTGGCCTTACAGAGATCATTTCTGGCTCTGGCCTCTTTACTGACGGCAGCCAGTGTCCCTGTTTCTTCCGTCCCGTCCCCCCTCCAACTACTTCTTCTCAGTCCCAGTCTCCTGACCCCCAACCCATCCCATGCATACATTCCGACAAGCATGCACACAAAACATCACACAAGACTCACACAGGCAAACACAGGCAGCACACTTCAGTCCATGAGCACTCACACAGCCAACAGACAGATGCACACACAACATCATCCACTGCCTCCACTGTCTCCCCCTCCTCCTCCTCCCTCACAGCCACATGCACACTCACACCTGCATGCACTGCATCATCAGTCCCGGAACCTGCCACCTACACAGCCTTGTCCACATTCACCACAACAGTAGACCTGCAGACATGCACCCCACACACCGCATGCTCAGTCACCACCATAACCATCACCACATCATGCAGCACACCCACCTCACTTCCAGACACCACCACAACATCCATCCACATGTCCTGTTTGTCCTTTCCACCCTGTCTGCCCCCTCCAAAGACACACAAATGCTCACACTCAGACCCCCAACAGCTATCCGCCTCACACACGCACACTGTCCATGCACCTGCACCCAAGTCCAGCACACCTCCTCCTACAATCACTCCCTCTACCTCCACTCCCATCCCGCCCCATTGGCCCTAAGAAGCTTTTCCTTTCCTGCCTTGACCTCTTCCCTCCCTCACCCCTGTCCTGCCTGTAAGAGGAAGGTCCCACCCCCTCAGCCCAGTACCTCAAGCACACAGTCTGGCACTGTACCACCCCCAAAGACTCCAGCAGCCACTAAGGGGCACATGAGTGCAACACAGGCGCCCCACCCCAAGGACACTCCTCCGCCCCCAAAAAGGAGGGCTAAAGTCCCACCCCCTCCCGAACAGACAACCAAGACCATGGAGCCACCACCAAAACCTAGGGCCAAGGGACCCCTTCAAAGACCAAGGCCAAGGAGACCCCTCCCAAGATCAAGGCCAAGGAGGCCCCTACAAAAAGTAAGCTGAAGGAGGCCCCTACAAAAAGTAAGCCGAAGGAGGCCCCTACAAAAATAAAGCCCAAGGAGGCCCCTACAAAAATTAAGCCCAAGGAGGCCCCTAAAAAAAGTAAGCCCAAGGAAGCCCCTCCAGAACCATTGGGCAAGGACCCCACTCCATCATCAGAGGGCAGGGATCCCCCTCCAGAACCAGTGGGCAAGGAGACCCCTCCATCATCAGAGGGCAAGGACCCCCTCCAAAACTAATGGCCATGCACCCCCCTCCAGAACCAGTCGTCAAGGACACCCCTCCAGAACCAGTGGGCAAGGAGCCCCCTCCATCATTAGAGGACAGGGACCCACCTCAAGAATCAGTGGGCAAGGACACCCCTCCAGACCCAGTGGGCAAGGAGCCCCCTCCATCACTAGAGAGCAGGGAGCCTCCTCAGTAACCAGTGGGCAAGGGTCCCCTCCAGAACCAGTGGGCTAGGAGCCCCCTCCCAATGAGTGCCCACCCACCCACCCCATCCCTCCTGCCCCCTGAGGTGCCTGCCCATTTCCAACATGATGCCCCTGAACACTGGAGTCCTGATGTTGTCAGGAGTAAAATTGGAGCTTGGACTTTGCCCTGTGGGCATTAGAGACTTTGAACTGGCTTTTGGGCCTGCATGTACATATGCAGTATTTTTTTTTTTTTTGATTTTGAATTGTCATCCAACATGATTACAGTGGTTGGAACAGAGGTATGTGTCCTGGCCTTCTTTGCTCCTGAGTCCTGTTACAGTCGATTTACTCTGCAGCTGGTTCTGGGTGTGTGGTGTGTGTGTGTATGGTGTGTGTTGTGCATGTGTGTGTCACTCTCCCCACCCTCTCTTCCTTCCTTGTGTGCTAGGCGGCTGTACTCACTGTTGTAGTCTTCGTTGGCGTTGGTGCTCCAGGACGGCCATGGCGTGGTACAGCGTCGGGAAGACTTGCAGTTTGGGTTCCGTGGAGGCTGTGGCCTCCTCTGTGTCCCTGGAGGTGAGTATCTCCTTTTATATGATGTTTTTCTGCCAGGCTTTTGGTGTTGTTGCTACCGCCCTGGCAATCCTGGCGGTGTGCTATGTCATAATATGGTGGGCAGATCCTTGTCTTCCGCCTGCCTGTAGGTGGCTACTGCCGTGTTCAGTGGTCGTACCACGCTGGCGGTTGGTGTGGTACATTGGCTGTCCATGGGAGGGATCAGCGCCATGGTCATTATTTGGCGGTCATCACAGCCGTCTTGGCGATGGTACTACCTCCATCGGTGGCGTGGCAGTAACCTCACTGCCAAGGTCATAATGACCACCTATGTGTGTTAAAATGCTGTTGAAAAGTGTTATATCCATGAAAATAGCAGTAGTAAGGGAAAATCCATTGTCATATCATTGATTGACAGGTGGAGTGTATAGTGAATCAATTGAATTTGTGAATGACCAACCTTATGGAGACACAGGGCCTGATCATGACCTTTGTGGAGGGGATACTACGTCACAAATGTGACGGATTTCCTGCCCGCTGTTTTACAAGTTCCATAGGATATAATGGACCTCGTAAAATGGCGGACGGGATATCCGTCATGTTTGTGACAGAGTATCCCATCTGTCAAGGTCGTAATCAGGCCCAAAGTCACAGCTGAGTAAATAAACGCTATTGAATGGTGGATTTGGGCACGTATGGGAGGATTTTATGCAAGTAGGGGTGAGTGTTTATGTGACAATAACGTTCTGACATGTTGCTTAAACTCTGACCTAGGTAACATTAGCAGGGTCAAAGCTTGTTTAAAGAAAATATTGACATGGCAAGGACACATTGCTTACACGCTAAGCTACATATTAGCATGTCAGGTAATAGTATAAGAATATAACAAGGTTATGTTGTTAATCTTTAACCAACAAGACAGGGAGAAGGTTATGTGACAAAGTGGTCATAAGAATATAAAAAGCAGTTATTGGAGGGGGTGGGTAGAGCTTGTGACTTAATCAGATTAGTCATCCTGAGTGGAGTTCTGTAGACGAACACCTCTGCAGCCAGATACAGTTTTGCTGCTGTTGGTGCGTGTTTGCCACCTGCAAATCGCAGCTAAGTAAAATCTCTTTGTTCAACATTCATACTGTTATGTGTATATTTTCTTAATCAAGGGATGGGCTAAAATTTAATTTAATTTACCTTTCATTTAATTTAATAACACAGTATGATTGCTAAATATAAATTTCTTGACTTATAGCTATGCTCTGGCTATACAGATGAAAGCTATATCTTACAGCAGGTGCCTCCACCCTGTCCCTTAATTACAAGCTTTAAGGGTTATAGAGAGTTACAACCTAAATGTTAATTCTAACATTCAAATAGTCAGCCAGAGTACTGATGTCAGTTCAATACATTGGTAGGTATAAGACATTTTTTCAGTTAACTGAAACTAAATGCTAGCACTGTGATACCAAGTGCAAGTCACATATACACTTCTTTGTAAATCAAATGAACTCATGCAAGCCCTTTTTAAATATTAAACAATTCAGGACCCTTTTTGGGTTATTTGTATAGGCCATTCTAGCCTGCTCAGTCCTTTACAACCTAAATTTTAGAACCTAAATGTTAATTGTAACATTCATATTGTCAGCCAAAGTACTGGTCAACTCCATACATTGGCAGATATTAGGCATTCTATTTAGTTAACTGAAACTAGAGGTGTCTTGGCGCTAGCTTCCCTCGAACACAACTGGAAAGAAACCTTAGTTATTAAAAAGTCAAGTTTTCAGCTCCTTCAGAAGTCAGTGGGGGCATGGCCCTGATATGTGGAGGAAGATGATTCCAGAAATTGGTTGCCCTGTAATTAAACTTCTTCCTCCCCAGTTCATCCTTTGGACTCCTGGGATCACCATGTTCTTGGTCCCGGAGGAGTGCAGGATTCTGCTTGGTTTGTACCACTCAAAAACCTGCCACAGAAACTTGGACCGGTGTGATGCAAGGCCTTATGGGCAATACAGAGAGCCTT
This sequence comes from Pleurodeles waltl, assembly GCF_031143425.1. NCBI lineage: Eukaryota > Metazoa > Chordata > Amphibia > Caudata > Salamandridae > Pleurodeles > Pleurodeles waltl. The sequence goes on from NC_090440.1 coordinate 407,154,229, forward strand.
GAATTTGAAACGACTTCTGACTGGCAACCAGTGTAGCTTATAGATTGCCTGGGAAACCAACTGAAATTTGGGAATAACCAATAGCAGCCTAGCTGATGGATTTTGCAGAGTCTGTAATCTATTCAGATATTGGTCCTGCATATTTACAATAGTCAAATTTAGATAAGACTAAAGCACGGACGACAGTTATTTTGTTATATTAGCTGGAATATATGGTAGAATATGTATTATCATCCTCAGTGTGAAGAATGAGGAGGGAACCACAGCATTGGCCTCGTTTTCAAAGTTCAGTTTATTGTCAATGACAAATCCTAAGTTCTTTGCCTTAATCATAGGGATGGGAAGAAGTCCCAGTTCCTCCGGCCACCAGGATGGGGCCCAAATAGGAGTGAGGTTTCGGAATAACACAACCTTAGTCTTTCCTGAGTTCAGCTTTAGGCAATGTTTGTTCATCCACTGAGTAAGTGTACGTGTACAGTCGTGGAATTTGATGCAGATGTTGTTATTATTGTTAAAAGTCGAAGTAGTAGAGAGCCTGTTACACATACGTTGAATAACAATAGGATCTCTGTGGGACCCCGCAAGGAAGGGAGAAAGGAGTGGAGACATACTAATCAATACAAGGTGCAGAGGCATGTTCTTGTGAAAAGATTGCTGTTGCCATGCACTTGGTATGTGAAAAGTCTTGTGTCATGTTTTCAACACTACCCCAACAAAATTCATAGCTGCAAGGTGTCCTATTATTTTTGTGATACCTTCAGCGAATCCTATTTTTTGAGCCAATAGTTACAATGTTAACAGCAAAATTTCACGTTTCAGAATTAAATCTGATGTCTCTTTAAAGTTCACGACTGACGTAAAATGAGACATTTGCCATGGGGATAGCTCTAGTTGGCAGCTCTAAATGTCCACACAACAGCAGGAGCACATTAATATAGCCAGCTGAAATGCAGAAAAGCAGTGGTGAGTGTTCTTAAAGCATCAAGTTTCAGATGCCTTAAATGCAGGGCTACAAATGATTCTGGTGTAATAAAAAAATGTAATTTGTTGTTTATTAAAACATTTGAATACATCACTCTTACTTTTTAATCCATTATTAGTCCTGTAAACCAGGCAGGGTCATGATGGGGTGAGTGTGAGTGACAATGGGGTGTGAGAGAGGGTAATGAGATGTGAGTGTGAGTTAGACTGCAGTACACAGACTTTCTATGCTTAAAATAGTCTAACATACGTCCATTAGATGCATTGCCAATACGAAGACACTACATACTCTGCTTTACCTCATCTTTAAATTGAATATGTTCTTTATGGCAATTACTGCAAAAAACAGGATGTTTTGTAAACATCGGAAAACAAAAATGTATATCTATTTTGGGGATTAGGCAGATGGGTAAACACTGATAATCAGTGATTTTAAAAGGTTTCAAAAGGTGTCCCTTCCAGCACAAAAAACAATATTGCATGCAATGCACCATTGTGCAAGGGTTCCTGCATTGGTGGTAGGCTGCCAAAAGAGTGCCAGTGCAGGTGAAAGGCAGGAATGTGTCATATGGTGCATTCCAGCCCTTTCCTGTCATACAGTGCAGCGCAGCAAGGAGACTTGCTGCACTGCACTGCATAGACTTTTGGTAAATAGGTCCCTAAATTGCCATAATACATAAGCCACATTTCAATTCATTATTTCGAGCACACTAACAAACTCAACTTCCCCCCCTCTCCTCATATTACTACTCACTGGAACTTGGCCACCAATGGCTATCATGGAAGTCGTTGTATATGCCTGGATATGCTGAACCCATTCACTGATAAATAGAGTGAGGGCTAGCTTTTTAGTATGCCACTGCTGACATAATCAGCAGTCGGCACTTCTTTCATCCTCTGGGGTATTTCTGTTTATGCTTCCGAGAGTAGGTCGAGTGGGTATCCTACTCCAGCCTCATGCTTGGATCACTATTGATAAAACTTCCAGCGCGCAGGTGCATGCACTTTGCTCTAAAAATGTTTTATGAGTTCCTTGCTCTGTGAGAACACTGTACTTGTAATGGTGCTGTTTTGAGTCAATGGAGCAAGAAAGGTGCCTTGTTTTGTGGGTGCGCTGTTGGGCTGTGGCTAGAATGGAGCTAGATGCACTTTCATAGATACATCATGGAAGCCCATCCAGTCCTAAAAGCTTCTCATGTCACAGCCCACTGTAAACACTACAGTGCCACATTGGCAGGCTTAGCCCACTAAAGCGGTTGAGTACTGACTGTAAGAAGTGTCTTTTGCAGTGCAAGGAGAATCAGTAGTGTGTGTACTGAACAGCACGATTAATTGTTCTGCACTAAGTAGGTGGCGAGAATGTTTTGCTGCCATGCTTCTATGTGGCCTAGAAAAGGGGTCTCTGGTTACTCTGATTGTTGTTACTCCTAAAATAATGGTGCAGGCACTGGTAGACTTCTGTCCTTGTGGGTGGTGCCTGGTTCGGCATCTACAGGACAGGTACTGCTGTGGCATCATAAGCGCCAGGAGGTGGTGAATGCTCCTGGCAAGTCTCCTGATCTTTGTGTGATTTTCCTCATAGTGCCACTGAAGACCCTAACATAAGATACCAGGTCAAGGGTGCCACAGGTGTGCTCTGTTGTTGTTCTGTTCATGGTCACAATGTATTCTGTGTCCAGCTAATTATTCCTGTCAGCGTTTGTATGGTGCAGTTCGTAGAATTCTGTCATTAAGCAGGGCTATAAATTCTGCTTACCGCTTTCTACGGTCCAATTGAGTGGAGGCAGTGTTCAAATCCACTTGGCATACGCCTTTTAAAATAGGAAAGGCTGCCGGTTACCGTGGAGTTCTGCTCCTATCTGAACTCAAGCTGTGCATTTGCAGAGGATGTGATGCATGGCAGCGTGGTGGCGGTGAGTTACAATTCCCAGGAGGCCAAGAACTCTCACATGTTTCAAGAGAGGTGGCCAATCTTGTCGAACTGAAGTATACAAAAGAAGGATGGATGGAATGCTTGAATTATTCTCAGCCTCTAGTAATTACTGGTGGCTCCACCCCAGTCAATTGTTATTTTGTACACCATTTCACCCCACTTTGGATGTGCAAATCATCCTTGGCCCTGGTCCATTAGGAACAGTCCAGTCCAAACTGTCAGGCCAGGTCATCCCTAAACCAGAACATAAGCAAACCCAAGACCGGTTTCCCCCTTAAATGGTCTCATCAGTCAGGTATAAGTTGGATCAAGTGGCACAGTATGCACATCACCCTCTTCTGGACATACCCATCCCACTTGGGGCATCTCATGAATTACATACAAGAATGATGGATGAAACGCTTTAAATAATCTCAACCACTGGTAATTACTCAGGACAGCACCCCAGTCAACCATAATTTTGCACACCAAGCCACCTCAGTTTGGAACCAGCCACATGTAAATCTAATAGGAACAGTCCAACTCGTACTGCCAGGCCTGGTCCTCCCTAAACAGGAAAACAAGTAACCCAAGACTCGTTTCACCCTTCCTAAGGCTCTCCAGTCAGGTAAGAATGAGGCTATATTTACTAAGGGATTACAGAGAAATATTCTGTAGTGATTTTGATGATTAAGCGTACTTTAAACGTTTTTTTTTATTAGCATACGTTTTATGTTGCTAAGGTACCCAGTGAAGAAACAGTGAGGATTCTTAAAGTAGATCATTGCATATGTGTTTACAAATGCCATGATCAATGTATTATAATTTTACTAAGTACATGCTATTGCTAACATTAGAGAACAACAGGATACTAACAGGATTTGTTATTTTTCCACTTTTACAGAAGCCAAGTAGAAAGTATAAAACATTTTTAACAGATTTGTATTGATATAGAGAAATTGAAAAAAGCAGCACTTCAAGGTGTACTAAAAGTATGAGTGCACCTACACTGTATGATGTCCAAACATTCACCATCCCGAACGCTAAAAGCCAATACTGTATAGCATAAAGAGAATTACTATTGCAATTCGAGATGTGTACATAACAGTGAGAAGTCCAGTGATCAGTAACTTGGCGTTCGCCAGGAGACGTATATCCGGGCAAGAGATGTGGATGAATAAAGAGTAAGCAAACAACCATCCATCCCTACCTCCCCCCACCTGTGGCAGTTCTCTTCTCCCTCTCCTCCCCTCCATGCTAGGATGAGGAATTAAGTGATAATGATAAAATGAGGTATGTCACAGGGAGCACAGCATGGCAGGATCGGAGCCCAATCTTGGACTATTCTAAGAAATCAGGAGAGCCTCAAGTTTAGTTGCTTGCCCTGCTGTGTTTTATGGAGTAGAGTTGTATCTACCCAAGTCACCCATCGTATCACGTATGCCTGCCAACTTTCAATTTGTGGAGCTTCAGTATTTTTCCATGGTGGTTTTACACTTAGCCAGTATTAAGACGAGGTCAATGAAGTGGCTAGTGACTCTGTATTTAGCAAGGCAACAGTAAAGGCCCGAAGACAAAACCAGGGAGAAGGATTCAGAGCGCATCCAGTGGCCCCGTCCATAGGCGCACCACCTCCGATCAGCAGAAGGTTGGGTGGGGGCATCCCCTTAACATATGAAGGATGTCTCCAGAGGTGACTTGGCAGGTGCGCAGTCAGGCGATGTCGGGGGAAAATATTTACTAAGTTTAAATGGTGTGAGGTATGGTTGATGGAGGACATAGAAGTGGATCAGTATGAAGCGAGCATTGCAAGAAATTTTGGATGCCGCTTACCACATATTGGCCCAGTCTTCATCTGAAATGGGGACTCCTAGGTCTCCCTCCCAACTATTCCATAGTATTGCAAGGGGGAACAGGCATCGTCCCTTAGGGCCACATAGGATCTGAAATCAGATGATGGACATTGGAAACGTCACAAAAAAAGAAACAACTAGGGAGGGATTTGGGTTCTATCTCTCTGCAGGCCCCAAATGGCATGTGTAGTTGCTGTCAGGGTGCTGTATAGTAGAAGTTGCCCTCCCAGATAATCATTGTCCGTGCATAGGTCATCAAATGACTGCAGCATGCCATCAGTATGTAACATGCCCACCGTGTCTAACCCCTCTGCCTCCCATACTAGCAAGCGATCTTCTTTAATACGCTGCAATTGCGTAAGCAACGTCCATAGTGGCAAGTTCAGTGAATAGAGACGATACACATACCCTAGCAAGAACGTGTATTCAGCATGCCAGAGGACTGTTAAGTCCTGAAAACCTTTATGGATGGCACATCTCGGGTTAAGCAGCAGGGTTCAAAGCTGTGGGTGGTCAGGTGGTTCTAGCAATCATAGCAATCCCGGGGCGTCCTGTCCGGTGGACCAGTCCGCACACCACTGCAATTTGGATGCCAGGTAGTACAGATAAAAGTTAGGGGCGTTCATTCCGCCATCTACTGTTGCATGCTGTAATTTAGTTAGGGCCACCTGTCACCAACCCTTATTTCAAATAAGGTCAATCAGGATAGAGTCTAACTCCCAGAACGTGGACTGCAGAATCTGTAGCGGAGCACTGCAAAAAAATGCATGAAGTGGGGCATGAAGTGGGGCAAAGCTACCATCTTAGCCACAGTAATGCGTTCAGCTACAGATATGGGCAAGGCTTTCCAGAAGCACTAGCTCTGATGCATAGCGGAGACCACCGTACATATGTTTCACTGTAGGAGATCGGGGAGCAATCAAAACACTCATACACCTAAATAATGCACCACAGACAATTCCCAAAACATGTCCCCTAGGTCTGGAGGCTCCTTCCCACCATCGCGCATCAGGAACAGTTTGGTTTTCAGACAATTTACCTTGAGACCAGAGACCTCTCCATAGGCCGAGAGAAAGCAAACCACCCTCGCTGATTCCGCACGCAGATCGTGAAGAAAGAACGCATATCATCTGCATATAGGGAGATATAACGAGTCATTCCACAGATGTGCACGCCCAAAAAAGGCAGACCACTGCATGTTCTACACTCCAACTACTCTACAGCAAGGGCAAAAAGTAAAAGAGAAAGTGGACAGCCCTGTCGGGTACACCGCCCACCACACATTAGTCAGAGATCGTGCCTCTGTTGCATCTCCTGGCCACAGGGTTGGTGTATAGTAAAATTGCCTTGGTCACAAACCGAGGCCCAAGCCCCGTCTGAAGTATGACCACATCAAACTAGCCCCAATCTAAGCTATGAAGGGCCTTTTCTATATCTACATACATGCGCCCTGCCCATCCATGGAGTTATGTGCTTTCTCTGAGGCGTCTAAGGGCTGTACAACCGCCAGGTATGAAGCCTCAATGATCATGGTGTATCAACCCAACCATGTGAGGAAGCTATAATTTTATGATCCATGTTTAGCATGGACAAGGGCTGAAAAGTGGACACATCTGTGCAAGGTTTCCCTGGCTTTAGAGGAGGGACAGTGAAGGCTTCACGTAACGTTGGGGTAGAGACCCGTTAGTGAGGGCATGCTTGCATAAGTCTGCTAGGCGGGGGGCAAGAATGGCAGTGTATGTGGCATAAAATTCCACCAGTATGCCATCTGTTCCTGGAACCCTCCCATGTGCCTGTGTTGCATCTCAGCCCTGATCTCTCACTCAGTAATATCCTTCCCCACTGACTCCCCTTCTTCCTAGATCAGACCTCTCTCCTAGGAGTGGCAAGCCATTCAGTAGTAGCGCAATCTTGCAAAGTCGGGCGAACAGCATATAAACAGGGGTAGAAGTTTGGGAAGGAGCTATTTATGCCACCCTAAGTGTACAGGTGAGAATTGTTTGGGGTGAGCAAATTCAGAATGGGTGATCCACAACAGCAGGGTTTGGCGAGCTAGGCCAGAAGTGGGCCAGGTTTGTCCCCTTCAGTATGCACCCTGACTATGTAAGCTTCATGATCGAAGCAGAGAAGGCACTCCACATGCTCTACCACCCTCTCCTTAGCATTTAGCAGCACTTGCTTCTGGTCCTAGTGGTCTGGGCATCGCATTGCATCTGTTCATGCACTACAATATTCTGCAATAGGGACTTGCAGATTCCCGCAGATTGAGACAACGGCAACTTAAAGCTTTCCACTCTACAAATGGAGAGGTAGCAGTACCAGCATTCTCATCAAAGTCATTTTGAGCACTCTGACTGATCAAATCACGGAACGCGGGGTCCTCTAGACTCACTGCCTTCAGTCCTCAGCTATGAATTCAGGTTCATGTCCCTCCCAACTGGAGTGACATTAATACGGAGTTGTGATCAGAGATAGGGCTGGCAAGGTATTCAGTAGAGGATATGGCCCGAGTATGTCTGGGGAGCAAAGAAAGGAGTCTAAGCCCACATGCAGGGCGTGTACAGCTGAATGAAAGGAGTACTGTCGCTCCAGTGGATGGCGGTGTTGCCAACCATATATTAGGCACCAGTAGGACTGTCAGGCGGCAAGCTTCCGGGCCAGTCAGCTTACCGGAGAGGCTTGGAGGGGCAGATATGAGCGATCCAAGTTAACATTAGCAACACAATTGAAGTCTCCCCCAACAATAAGCACCTGTGTTAGTAAAGGGGGGCCAGCAACCAGGACAAGCTATTTTGAAATAGCGCTTGATCCATGTTAGGGGTGTATAGATGAATGTACAAAATGTCACGGCCATTTAAATGGCCCATTAAAACTGAATAACACCCCTCTGTATCAACCATGCTATTGGTATGCTGAAATAGGACCTCATGCCTTACCCATAGCAATGCCCCCCATGCAAAAGCCGAGTAGATGGTTTGCATGCCTATACCTCGCCATCTTTTACAGAATGCAGCACCCTCCGAAACATTCAAGTGAGTTTCCTATAGGAAGGCCACATGTATACACCTACAATCCAAGTATGCCAATACCTTATAACGCTTAGTCATACTACGGAGGACCCTGAGATTCCAGGTAAGGAATTTGTAAATGTGACAATCATCCCCCATCAAGAAATAAAAAAGGACTCTACGCTCTCATAAGAATAGTAAGCGCTAACAAAGGGTCACGAAGTCATGACCGGGGAGGGGGGGAGGTGCACGTACCCAAAAATGAAGAAAAAAGCAATCAAAACAACCCAACACCTCCAGGACAGTAAGGCAACAATCCCAATGCAAACTAAAAATAGCAACAATTAGCTAAACAAGTCTTTAGGCCAGAAATACACCTACAAACTGAGTTGAAGGGTGGTAGAAGTGAGACATTGCACCCCAATAGGTGAAGGAGTTGCAATATGGTAACCTCAGTGTGGGGGCAAACCTCCAGGGCGGAAATCACCAATATTGTAGATTCCAGCAGGGGCCTGTGACCATCAATGGGGCCTCAGCTAATATCCCACACACATACTTGTCAGTGTACTGGTGTTCACCTGTTTGGCCTCTCAGAATCACCCCATCGTCTTAGGAAGGAGTGTCTGCTCACTGCCACGGCTGGACTCAGGTGAGCAGAGGCTGAAAGGTGGGGCAGCGTGGACTGAGATGGGCAGTAGCGTCTGATTGACCGTGTCGCCACCAAGTTATCAGGTTGATGAGGGGGTCTCGCATAGCTCTTTCAGCATGTGCAGGAGCAGCAGCCTCTTGAATATACCAAAGCCGCCCCTGCTGTAACCCTAGGGCAAGCGAAGGTTGGTTCTTTCAATGGCTGGACGCTGCCATCTTAGGAGCCGCACAGTGTGGTAATTGGTGGCAGGCACTCCCCACAGCAATAGCAGAGGTGCAGGGGAGCTGCCAGTCACCAAAGAGGGCCCTCAGCAGTCCTCCATCAGTGGTATGATAGCCCCAATTATGTACGTTATAGTGGCAGCTCACCGCCACAGCCTGGTCTCGGGTATCGATAGTGGTAGGGTAGGGTGGCATCGCCAGAGGAAGTCGGTAGCACCCAACAGTCCAGAGGCCCCGCCAGTTAGTCACTGGTGCAATGTGGAGGGATCTCGCAAAGTTTCCCTAGCATACATTAGGGCAGCAGTCCCTCAGGCACCCCAGAGTCAGTCCCGTCGCAGTCAGGAAGGCAAACGAGGGATGGTGGTATCAAATGCGGGCAGCTGCCATTTTAGGAGACTTGGAATGAGGGCAATGTTGGAAGCCTCTGCTTGCCACAACAGGCTGCCTTCTAGGGAGTTGCAGCTCACATGAGGGGGTCCCCAGCAAATGGGCATCAGTAGTAGGGGGTCAATAGTCCCCAGGGGTCCCTAAAGCTGTCAGTATGGGGTCAGATACAGGGGCCCCGTTGGGAGCTGCGGCAGACTACAGCCTCACTCCCTCGGCTGCTGGCCACACCTCCCTTAGAAACTATAAGTCATATTCCACACATGACTGTATGGTGATGATGCCTGAGGTAGGTATTAAAACATAATGAGGAATATTAGTGCACATGTATACTGGAAAAACTTATCATATGTTTGTTTATCATTCAGTACTTACTTCTTCCATGTTGAAGTATGGACAGTTGGTTACACAGAGAAAAAGTTGAGGGATATCAATTTACAACCGCAGTTAATTTTAGTGCTCTGAATAACCAGATGCTTAAGATAGTTCATTGTCCTTGTAGGGATTTACTATATTTCACATACCTAATTGACCAACTGAATGACGAGGTAGAAGTGAGCTTAGTCAACTGCTACACGTGGGGTATGCCCGGCACATCTCCTTCAAAACTTTCATTTGGCATGCTGTATTACTGAGACAATCAAGATATATGCCCTGGTCAAGCTATGTTAACAATGGAGCATGTTACACTTGCAAGCCATTTGGAACTTATCTGTGATTGTGGGGATTGTTATATTAGTGTCCTAAACGTAGGTAAAAGCTTTATCTTTGGTAAGAGGCACTGAGACATTTAGAAAAAAAGCATTCAGATTACCTAGTGGGAAGACACTTCGAAAACTCTCTTCCATATTATCTTTTAGCCCCGCTGACTAGAGTAACGAGAAATTATTTTACTTGTACACGCCGTGTATGCATCCCATTAATGCAATTTGATACCCAGGGCCAGCTTACTAACTTGTAGCCACTTGTGCAGCTACAAACAAAAAATCACTCATCCATATATTGTGCATTTGTCCAACTCTTTTATCAGAAAGGTGAACATGGCTCAGGCCTTCGTTAATTCAAAACGATTGCCCCCAAAGCGAAAGCGGCTCTGAGATTCACAATGAGCGGTGAAAGTGCCTCGTGTTATCAAATGTATTTACATTTAAAAATACAGCAAAGCGTCAAATGAATAGATTTAAGGATGCACTGTTTTAATATGATTGTACACCTGTTATGTTGATTGATTTTTTTATTAAGTATTAGGAACATGCTTGTTAAATTGAACCAACCAATTCGTTTTACTGCTTCTAGAAAATATTGCATCATTTTAATTAGTTGGCAAAAATTAACTGGTAGAGTCCTATGTCTTTTTTTCTCTCTTATCCCATTCACTTTCTCTGCATTTACCTCATATTTGCATATATGTGTTCACTGGTGGGGGTGGCAAGAGACAGAAATAAACATTGCTTCCAGTGGATCCTGCATGCAAGGTTAGCACAACCTGGCACATTCACAGGCCCAGACATCGCTTACAAGGCGACTAAGATCAAGGCTGTGTTAACCTGCAATCAGTTTCCATCTCCTGTGCAATATACCAAGTTCAATGTCTAAGTACAGTGCTCTTCACTTGGTATCATTTATGTGCAGCGTATCATTTTTGTTAAGTCTATCAGCAATGCAATAGTTCTAGCTAAACTATTTCTCTCTTTGCTGCATCAGACATGGTATCCGGTTTTGGTCATATTTGGTATCAAATAAATCTGCTGTGCCCCATGTTTATCATCATCTCTCTCTTTCCCATGACACACTTTTAAGACTGTATAACCTGACTACGTGGCTTAGGAAAGGATGTGGTAAGTTGGGTGTACACCGTCTACAAAGCCATCGTGCCATTTCCGATAATCTGCAACACATTTGAAGAATTGTGATTAATTATTATATTTACGTGCCATTTTAGAGTTTAAATGTTAGGATTTAGGTTTCATCCAAACAAACACATGACGCAGATGGTCCCAATTAATTCACAACTATTCCTGTATTGCTATAAATCACTATATTCTCCAAATCTTTTTGATTAATTTATTTGACACTTTATAGAGGAATAAAAACTCTTTCCTTAAATTATATGTACTTAACTGTCGGCATTAACAAGACATCTGAGATAACAACATCCAGACAGATTGACCACTTCTCACGGCAATAATTTGGTTTTGAATAGTAAAATGACTCAGTGAATTATTGCGCTCTTGGTAGAAATCTTTATTTAACCATAAGGTCACAGGGCTGTGGTCAGGCTGGTACTGGCTGACATTTCATAGTCCAAAATCACTGAAGTAAATGCATCTGCGTTGAATGATCTTGCTTGCTGAACGTTGTTGGTGTCTGCATTTTTAATTATGTTTGAGCAGCTGGATGAAATCGTAATTTCCTGTCAAAGGGTAGTAAATGGTATTTTCATTTTTGCTGCAACTGCGCAGTTCATAGTTAGAAAAATGACTTCGTGCCTCCAAAAAGCATATTCTGGATCAGGAACTATTAGACGCCGGGTTCCATGCTCCCACGAACACCAGGATGTGATGAGTTTGGTACCAGTCGGGAACAGTGCGGAAAGTGATTGTGTGGGTCTGGGAAGGGTGTGAACAGGGCAGTCTGGCTGGGAACCATTGGGTGAAGATGAGTGGGCAATTGACCCATGCCAGCCTGGAAACAATCTTTGTATGGGAAGCTCAGATCATGGGATTCTGGGTCAAAGTGGTGCAGGTCCCACCTTTGCTATAAGCACCTCTTTGCAAAAGTAGGGTCAGTTTCTGCCTGCCGCAAAGATCCGCTGAAGCTGCTTGGCATTACTTTCAGTTCTGAACTTTCAGATTTAGCAACACCACAAACTCTAGTAAAGTTTAACAGTGGGTGGTAATGCCAGAGCAGAGAGAAAAGAGAGAGAGAGCAAAGTAATGCCTCTAAGCACAGAAAGGTGGGAGAGGGTCTACGTTTCTGCCTTTTCATCCAGCTGTCCATGGCACCAGCAGGAGCAAACATATCCCAGAGAGGAAGGGGACTGTTGGTACCCTGCACCAGTGTGGCCCACATTTAGATCTGCAAAATGCAGGTCAACGCGAGGATTGTTCTTTCAAATTGCCATGTTTCTCTGCATATGGGTTAAAGCGTCTGCCCAGACCTACTCACAGTACACTCAAAAATACCAGCTACTCTGGTATTATAAGTGTAAAGTTTACGACTGTGACAACTCTGCAGTTGCAGCAGAGGACTTCACACATAGAAAGGTAGGACATGCCTCTCTTTTTTTTTTTGCGGAGTACACAAACGTGGAAGTTTACCTCTGTGAATCAGCCCCATCCCCTCTAAACCAAAAATTAATACTACAGTCCTCACCTTGAGTGAACACACTGACTGCAGGTTGGGGCTGAATGGAGTAGGTGAGGTTGTTTCTCAGCTGATAATCACTACAAGGTGCAATCTGATCACATGGCTAGTTGTGAAAATGGAGTGCAGGGAGGACTTTCAATGCATGTACTGAATTCGCACCAGCCAGGGATAGTGATAAGAAGATTAATACATAAACTGTGTGTGGCAATTGTTGGGGTGAATGGATTTGGATTATTTCATTGTCCTGTGTTTCCCAGTTTTACTTATTCTTCTTATCTCTTCATCACGGGTTGAACTCTTCAGAGATATGACATGCTATGGAAATTGTATTGCAATTGTGTGTAAGGTATGAGGAGGAGATGAGAAAAATAATAAACAAGTATATGAAATAAAATACTCATCTCATGTCTCGTCTAGAAGATGCTCAAAATACATCACCAACTTTACTGCAGATATTTGACGGAGCATTACAGGTCACCAGCATACGGCTTTGAAAGGCAGGTGAACATTTACATTTTGGTAACACTTTAAAACCCTCATTATCATGGATAATTTCTCAGGAGGCAAAACACTGGTGAGAAACAAATGAAGTTTCTTTAAACTTGCTGAGATTGACACTCTATGCAGAAAATATATGAGTTTGAATATATTCATTATCAATGGGGAAGCCTAGGTCTATTCCACTTCAGTTGTATATTTAATTATTTCTCCTCTACTTCAAGTAAGTCGGCATATGTCACTGACAGCTCTTTCTCCTCTTGGAATGATGTAGGGCCTCACCCACATTTATACTAGTGTAATCGCAGTCCATCTTGTTCAGGCCCTTGCTGGGTAGCCATGCACTTTACAAGTTCCAACTAATTGATTTGAATCAAAGAGTACTTCCAGGTTTGTACAACTGTAAACACTTCAGCCAAGAGAGGCCGGTTGATCCCAGAAGTCTCTATTCGTCTTTAGATCTCATACTAATGTCTGAATATAAATCCTGAAATTGATGTAATCTAGCAATTAACTGTGGTAGTGAGTCCATCTCTACTTTGTAAACCACGTAGACCCATTCTTCAGTGGTGATGGAGCTTTTAAATCATTGGGATCGAAAAATATCTAGATTTGTCCATTCACGTCAAATCCCACCCTACCAAACCACCACCTTCAATTTGCCCTTTCTGAAAAACTAGAATTCAGTGAAATGATATATAAACCACTGGCTTGAAAGGGGGCGATTAGTGGCAATTACTTTTTCAAAAAGATTACTTTGTTTTGCTATTCTATCTGAAAAATGGTATTCACTTTACTTGAGCCTTCCGGTAAAATATTTTAGATTTGGTAAAGCTGCCACCCACACAACAAATCACACTAGTTCTTATTACCATAAATTATTTAAAAGACAGAGCTCTGTTTTGTTTAATTTAAGCAATTAATCTTTCTTTACCTTGAAATTAAGTTACTTGCTTGAAAATTTCAGAAGAACCCAAACTAGGTTTTTTCACCTTTCTTATTTTCTCTGTTTTACAGGAAATACAGGATCATAGGCAGAAAATGGAAGAGGAGAGCCGGGACTCCGCAGGAAGCTAACCAGAAGAAGAGAAATGCTGGAAATTGACTGCAAGCTTGTCGAAGAACGAGGAACACTGGAATTCAACTGGAGGCAGGCTGTAGGACAAGGAACTTGACTTGCACTGGAACTCCACTAAATGCAGGCTGGAGGACAAGGAACTTGACTTGAGTGGAGACAGGTGAGCAGCGCAATAGGCATGAAGCCAAGCAAGGCCTCAGGCTCACAAGCATCCTTAAATAGGCAAATGTGCACAAGTGCTTTTTGGCAGTTGATTGCTTGTTAAGAAAGTGAGCAATTATCCTCCTGATTGTGCCACATGTTCGATACACATGACTTTGTGAAGAGCACATGTTTTGACAGTTACAGTTGGCACAAGTTTAGCAGGTTGAATACAATGTGTATAATCAACAGGCATTTAACAAGCATTGCTTATTGCAAACTTGATATTCAAGGATCTAATGAATATACCCAAATAAGTCAAGCAACAGCACCTTACTGTAATCAAGCCCTTGGATGTGCTAGTGTACCCACAACAGTATCTTAACATGCCACTGCTCATCCTCAAATAATAGACCATACTAGCCTTTATCTGAAAATAGCTAGTGTAAAACAATAGTAATAAAAGAGAACATTAGGAAGACCACAGGTTTACCTGACGGGAACAGTGCAGTCAGTCAAAATTATCAGAAAATGGATCAAAAAATGATCAGAACAAAAGCTACAAAAACAAAAGAATAGGAAAGCATGGTTTCAAACAGTCCTTTGAGTGACACTATAGTAACTGTGCCACCCCTAGTGAATCAGTCATGCGGAAAAGTAAATATATATAATCTGTGGATGCAGATGTATTAGTAAGCATAATATTCTAGGGCTTCATTGTAAATGCAAACTTTGAACCATTATTAAAAAGCCATGATAAGCTTCTACGCAAAGTAAAATAATTAATGTAAAAAAGGATTCATAAAGTAAAAAAGGTATTGTTATATGAGCAGAAGGGGACAGACCTTACTTCATAACCATGTAGTGGCGAAGTGTGAGACTGAATGTGTATGGTGTGTTTTTCAGCAACGGTAATCAAAGGGTAAAAATAGAAATAGGGATAGCTGGTCCGTTGTGACCTGTGGAGAAGGGCGCAGGCATTTTAACATGGTAGCCAATTAAAATGGTGACAGTGTACATTATCGAACATGTGACAACCTTAACCATGCGTTTAAACAAAAAATTTTTAATAGGGGTGTCTTAGAGAAGTTTACAGAGCCCATGGCATTTATATTTTGGCAGTAACAGGAATTCGCAAGATGCCGAGTGGCCACCGTGCTCAAAGGTTAAAGATAGACAAAGGACTAATGCACCTGATGTGAAATACTGGGACTGTGCAGCTATATAGATGTGGAGATCCACGATTACAAAGATGGTAACAAAGTATATAATGTGAATGTAAGCCATCTATAACCACACATCTGGGCATTATTAAACCAACCAGACGTAGCAGAGAAGAATTATGTCATTCTGAACGAGTTCCTACATAGACACCAACTCTACAAATGACTATAAAAACAGAAGGGTATTTACCTTTGCCCGCAAGTTTAACAATATCAAAACTCAAACTCAGATAGAACCAACGGAACCAATTGAGAATAGACAGGGGCCAAAGCCTCCACTAGTGAATCTGATATTTCTAGTGTCCACAGTCACACTAGTGGGAATTCCCTGAACATAGAAGCTAAAGCAACTACTACAACTAATCATTTTTTAGTGGAACTAGAATGGTATCAAAAAGGTATGAGACAGAAATTTACAAAATGGGATATCGACACAAAAAGACCAGGAGGGGGACACCAAAACACCAGAGAGGATTCAACAATAAGGAAAGGGGTGACCACAAGGTCAGTTTCTCACAACCAAAGGAAGTAAAAGACGGTAGGGACACATTAGGACTGCTCAACAGCAGTGAAGATGTTACTGCTATCAATCTTTCTGATCATGTAGTGAATGAGTACGCAATGAAAGTTTTGTCGTAGGTTTGGGTCTCACTACCTTATCTGAGTTGTCAATTTACACATTGACTGTTTTAAGTTTGTGCGCAAACTCAAGTTGAAAAACTTCTTTCACAACAATCAAGTTACACACATTGAGCCCGCTGTTGGGGAGAACGGGTGCAACATGCCAATCAGTGATCTAAAGGATATTCAGCTTTTAATGTCTTTACGGGAGACACATAAAGGCCAACATTCTTTGAACTCCTATTCTTGAATTCCTCAAAGTATTCCACATCATAAATGAAATCTCACAATCTTAATGTTATTCTCGCAATCGTTGGGGTGGCTCTATTAAGATTTCTTGACATTAAAACCTTTATTATTGGTTTATGGTCAGTGCGTAGTGTGAAACATGATCCCAAAATATAAGGTCTGATTACAACTTTGGCAGAGGGGGTTAATCCGTCCCAAATGTGACGGATATCCCGATCGCCGTATTACAAGTCCATTATATCCTACGGAACTCGTAATGCAGCGGGCGGGATATCCGTCACATTTGGGACAGATTAACCCCCTCCACCAAAGTTGTAATCAGGTCCATAATGTTTAAATTTTTCCATAGCCCAAACTGCCACTAACCTTTCTTTCTCAATACATGGTGACAACGACCTAGAGGCAAATGCTACAGTGTGCTCCCTTTCCTTATCCGTTATTTCCATAAAAATAGTCCCTAACCATTTGTTACTTGAATCTGTCAATATTATACATTTGGCTCCTGCCTCAAATCCTTTCAAAGGAAGAGCTATACATAACTCATGTTTGGTCATTTCAAAATAATTCTGTAATTCCTCATTCCACAAAAATTCTTGTCTCAATTTCAATAGTTCTCTAAGACTATGCCTTTTCATGGCAAACTTCTACACACATTTGGAACATAATTCAGAAAGTCCTAAAAAGGGTCTTACTTATTCTTTGGAGGTTGGAGATGGGGCATCCTTAATTGCCTCCATTATCACTCTTCTAGGTGAAATTCCATTAGCACCCTTTTCATGACCCAACTACGTAAATGAATCCGCAGAAAATTTTCATTTCTTCAATTCTGCTCTTAAACCTTTCTCCTCAAGTCTCTTCAAAACTAATTTCAATCTACAATCATGCTAATTTTTATCCCGGCCCATTATAGGAATGTCGTCTTGGATATATGTTACTCATTTAATGGCTTTAAATATTCTATGCATCAACCGCTGGAATACTGCAGCTGCCGACGCAAGGCCAAACAGCATGTGTACAAATCTGTAAAATCCAAAAGGGGTAATAAACGCTGTGAGATTCTTACTCATGGGGTGCAGCTGTACTTAGTGATACGCTGATGTAAAATCTATGGTAGAATACCATTTTATCCCTTTTGATTGTGAAATAAGCTCATCTATTTTTAGTAAGGGGAACTTGTCAAGTATGATATTTTTGTTTAAATCTCTGTGGTCGACACACAATCTCAATCACCCATCGGATTTCCTAGCCACTACCAAAGGTGCTAACCACTCTGCACATTCCACATGTTCTATTATTTTCTTACTTTCTAGAGCATCCAATTCTGCCATAACACTTTCCCTCATGCTCATAGGAATGTTCCTCACCTTGTGGCATACAGGTATTGCACCCTCTTTCAGTTCAATTTCATGAACAAAGTCAGTCATTTTCCCCACTTTTCCTAAAGAAACATTAGAAAATTGCACTTTAACTTTCTCCTCCATAGATTTTGCATGTTTATTGAGTAACATTACTTGGTCATTCATATTGGGATCGAGAGTAATGCCTAATGCTTCGTATTAGGATTGAGAGTAATGCCTAATGCTCCCTGGTCAATCCACCCTAATGCAGATGGCCCCTTTTTTGCTACATATAATTTTCCCTGGGCCGACCTATTATTAAATTCAAACTTAGGCCCTGATTCTAAGCTTGGCGGGCGGCTGCAGCCGCCCGCCAAGCGGGAACCGCCAGAAGACCGTACCGCGGTCAAAAGACCGCGGCGGTCATTCTGGGTTTCCCACTGGGCTGGCGGGCGACCGCCAAAAGTCCGCCCGCCAGCCCAGCGGGAAACACCCTTCCCACGAGGAAGCCGGCTCAGAATGGAGCCGGCGGAGTGGGAAGGTGCGACGGGTGCAGTTGCACCCGTTGCGAATTTCAGTGTCTGCAAAGCAGACACTGAAATTCTTGGTGGGGCCATCTTACGGGGGCCCCACGACACCCCATACCGCCATCCTGTTCCTGGCGGGCGAACCGCCAGGAACAGGATGGCGGTATGGGGTGTCAGAATCCCCATGGCGGCGCTGCAAGCTGCGCCGCCATGGCGGATTCCCATGGGCAGCGGAAAGTCGGCGGTACACCGCCAGCTTTCCGCTTCTGGCTGCGGCTGTACCGCCGCGGTCAGAATGCCCGGCGGAGCACCGCCAGCCTGTTGGCGGTGCTACCACCAACCTCCACCCTGGCGGTATTTACCGCCAGGGTTAGAATGACCCCCTTAGTTTCCACAAATCCTACCATGGGAATCTCTTAACCAGTATACATAACAGGATATACATCTGTTGGTTTCAAACACTTCCCAAGAACATTCTAAAATTTCTCCTCCCATACCGTACGTCGAAATACGGTATAAGGTGAACCAGAATTGGGGACTATTTGTAAACGTATCCCCCAATTCTCACACGACGTACTGGTTTCTTTTTTGAGCTAACTCTCACATTCAGAATGGTTTCCTCTAAGGAATCTTCTTCATCAACACATAAAGCACCATCTTCTCTCAAGGAACCCTCTTCCTCTCCTTCCTCTTTTTGCATCGTACATTTCACTATCCTCTTTTCAACTTTGCCTGATTTTTTTCTACAAACTTTTGCAAAATGTTTTATGATTCTAGAGTAGATACATTTAGCTTTTATCGATGGACAACATTTGTCCCTAGCTAAGTGGCCCTTATTTCCATATCTGAAAAAACATAAATTTTTTGTCATCTACATCTGTTTCATTTTTAGCCAATTCTCTCCATCCTTTGTTGATTCTTTTTTCAATATTCTTTTTCTATTCTCTTTTAAAGTTTGAGATTTTTCCTACTATATCTTTTTCCACATTACTATTCAGTGCTAATTTTGCACATCTTTAAGACATCTCTGCTTTCTTTATAATGGCTAATATTTAATTAAAAGGAGAATACCTAAAGGTTTTTTTGGATGCCTACATTGTTTGAATGCATCACAAGTCAATCCCTAATTAGGTTGTCATGTAAAGGACCAAATTTGCAGGTTATCGCTAACTTCCTAAGCACTGCTACATAATCCTCCACATTTTCTCCTTTTGACTGTTTCCTTTGAAAAAAAAGTGTGCCTGCCTATTGCTGTGCAAACTGTAGGATGATAATAATTATAAAATGGCCTGATATTCCGTGCGTATGTGACTTATTGACACTAGCCACGCTAGTGTACTTAGTGATGTAGGCTCCCGTCACTAACTTGTGCTTCCTCTCTCGTGATAGGCAGCACAATCAATCATTGTTCTAGTGCTTGTGCTTCTTCTCACGCCAGCACGCTCTTCTTCTCACGCTAGCACGATCGCCGTCTCCAACTCTCACGCCTCCTCTCGCACTAAAACGATCATTGCTTCCTCCTTAACACACACCTTCTGTTCATTCAGAGCAACTTTAGCCCAAATTCAATTCATAAATAGTTTCAGCATCCCTGGATACTTGCTTAACCCGCTGCCCACCAGTACGGGGATGTACGGTCACATGATGACCAATGCTTCTGTTCCAACTGCAGCCCGGGTTCTTCATATCTCTCCTCATCGCCACTTTGTAAAGATGACGCAGTGTATAAAGGTAAGCCTCAACTTTATTGGGACAAGCAGGTACGTCCTCCCAGCCCCGGACTTTCCTTCCATCTGACACCTTCCCGCTCCCTTCTCCCTGTTACACTTAATCTTTAGCTAGGATATCAGTAGCTAGGATACCACAGGCAGCACCATAAGACCGTTAATAGAATGTATTCAAGAGCAACTTTGCACCTTTAGGAACAACAGCAACACCTACCCTATTGCTGTTCACTATAACACAGTACATCAACAGTGTAATATGATAAAAATCAAATTTCATGGTATAGATGTCATGAGAACCTCTCCTTGTGGGGGGGGATAGGACCCTCAACCTGAGACAGCTTGAAAGTAAATGGATCATCCGACTCAGAGCTGCTGACAAGGGACTGAACATTGATAAAGGAACTGTACGTATTTTTATAAATATTACCATTAACACCTTTGGCACACCTTTTCTGGATAGGTATTACAGTAATTGGACTTAGGCCCTCATTATGTCAATGGCTGTAATGACTGCCTACCGCCGGGGCAACGGCTGCCAAAACACCATCGCCGTGGCTCCCTACCATCTGCCATATTATGAAGGCTGGTGGAATTCTGGCTATGGTCATGGCGGCAGACGGTGGTAAGGTGGTTCTGCTTCCAGCAGCAGTGCCACACCAGTAGACTGCCTCAGACCATATCATGATCCATGATACAGCCTGGCGGTGTTCTGCTGGCAGACACTGTTGCTGGCAGCAGCGCCACGTCCCGTTTCCTGCCGGAGGACCCCTTGCAAGCAGGTAAGTCAGGTGCTCCGACAGTGGGGGGGAGTATTGTGTGTGTGGGGGGGTGTATGTGTCTTTGTGCGTGCATGCGGGTGTGTGGCGTGTGGAATGCGTGTGTGCATGAATGGGTGTGAGTGTGCATGTATGTGATGTGAATGCGTGTGTGCTTCTATGTATGTCAGTGTATGTGGATGTGTGTGTGAATGTATGTATGCATGCGTGGGTGAATGTGGGTATGAGTGTGTGTATGCGTGTGTATGTTAATGCATGAATGTGCGCGTATGTCGTGGGGGGTTCGGGACGGGGAGGGGGGAAGACTCTGGGGAGGGGGCAGGGGAGACCCCTATCAGTGTCAGGGAAGGAATTCCCTGTCACTGATAGTGCCTACCGCCATGGTTTTCGTGGCGGTAAGGAAGCCACGAAAACCATGGCTGTAAGCGGGGCCATAATCCCGCGGGTGGTACAGTGATGGCCGCCTGGCTGGAGACGGAGTGGTACATTGGCGGTTTGGCTTGAGCAAAACGGCCAATGTCATATTCTGGGTAAAGGTACCGCGTCTGCCTGTTGGCAGTACCTTTCTCCAAAATACCACCATCCACCAGGGTTGTGATGAGGGCCTTAGTCTTTCTTCTTCAACAATGTGACACAATTTGATGTCCATTAATTATGTCATATATTCAAGGTTCTGAACTATTTAGTCATGCTGTTTACCTTACTGTACCTTTTGTTTACTGGCATTTTGCTACAAAGGCCCTCCTTTGGTCCTAGACACTGTTGATATATAAATATACAATTACTTATAATTTCATACAATTTTGTATATACTGGCCTGCCATACGGGTCTCCTCAATTATTATCTTGATTCTCATGCAGTAAGACTTTACTTGTGTCTCACTTTTCGGCTGAAAACATGCCTGTGAATTGAAGTCTATACAAATTAGAAACTACAGACCTGCACTTGCATTCCTCCATTTAACACAGACCTACCACTCATCTTGCTTTGTACTCCACTCTCTTTCGTTGTGGGACATTGGTTTCACATGGCATACAATTTTCTGATTATGTTATGAGCTTACTTTGCTTTTTTGACCTTTGCTACCTTTAAAGAACAATATGCTACTGTTCTTTATGAATTGGCCCATTTTTCTTTTCAAATGCTACTGGAAGTTATTCCTTTTCCCTTTCTTGCGCTACGACTTTAACAATACATTTTGAGCTTTGTATACTCTCCTAAGATGTCCCTAGTAATGATTCCTAGATGCATGGTTATAGATGGCTTACATTCACATTATGTACTTTCTTACCATCTTTATAATCATGGATCTCCACGTTGGTATGGCAGCACAGTCTCAATATTTCACATTGGGTGTATTAGTCCTTTGTCTATCTTCATCCTTTGAGCACCGTGGCCACTCGACGTCTTGCAAATTTCTGTTACTGCTTTAATATAAATGCCATAGGCACTATACAACTTTTCTTTTGTTTAAACGCATGGTTAAGGATGTCTTACATATTCAATAATGTACGCTGTCACCTTTTTAATCGGCCGCCATGTTAAAATGGCTGCGCCTTTCTCAGCTGGTCACAATGGACCCGCTAATCCTCTTTCTATTTTTACCTATTGATTACTGCAGCTGAAAAACCTGCCGTACTCGGCGTCTCCCATTCCGACTCATGCTTTGCCACTACATGGTTATGAACTAAGGTCTCTTCCCTTCTGCCCTATATAACAACACCTTCCTTTTTTACATTCATTTTTTTTACTTTGCATATAGGCTTATCATGGCTTTTTAATAATGGTTCAAACTTCACACTTACGATGAAGCTCAAAAATATAATGCTACATTATTATTTACATTTCCACATGATTGATTCCCTAGGTGTGGCACGGTTACTACAGTGTCACTCAAAGGACTTTTCAAAATCATGCTTTCCTATTCTTTTGTTTTTACAGCTTTTGCTCTGGACATTTTTGGGTCCATTTTCTGTCAATTTTGATTGACTGCACTATTTGCATCAGGTAAACATTTTGCCTTTGTTTTGTCCTCTACTATTACTGTTTGTCCTACACTAGCTAGTGTTGGCTGCATCACTGTACATTCCCTGGTTATGCACACAGCTTAGACCATTCAAGTCTCATCTATGGGTCTGTCATGTACAGCATACATGTACTTACACTGATTGGCCATCTTAGTGTATGCTCCTTCAAAAGGTTATTTAATATTATTGGGTTTCATTGTGCATATTCTCTTATGCAGTGGTAATTTACTCTTTGTCTACAATTTTTTGCTTTTTGGATATGTAACGAGAATTTGATACGTTTCTCTGATGTGATTTGCACAACTGGCCTGGTTTTTTATGGTTATGAATGACATCTTTCTCATAAAATACTTTGGATAAGGGTGTGTCCTTATGCTGGTTGTTGAAGTTATTTTGATATACATAGTTTTCATATGCGTGCTGTTTGCAGCCTTGAGAAAGTCCGTAGGAAGAAACACGTGCTGGCTGCCATATTGCTGTGGACATTGTGTAACTCTATCATCAGTGAAATAAATCAGCACTTTTACCTAACTCGGATGAACTGATTGGCTGGACTCATTTTGTTACTTATTCAGTGTGCTCTGGTGACATGTTACAATAGTTCCCCACTCTGCTTCTCCAGGTGTCAAGATATGGTGGCCGGCTGGCTGTTGATGGCTACCGCCTTGGTGAGTGGTGTTAACGCCCTGGCGGATGGTGTGGTACATTGACTGTCTATGGGAGTTATCACCGCATTGGTCTTAATTTGACGGTATTTACCACCAGCCTGTTGGCAGTATTAACACCACTTTAACAGTCACCGCCAATGTCATAATGACCACCTTAGTTAGCTCTTAAACATTTTTCTGCCTCTGCAATTGTTATATGGGTCTCTACCAAACATAAAACCTATATGTCCATTAGATCTAAATAATTCATAATTGTGTCTTTTTTTGTAGATGTCTTAGACTGTTATATTCAAGGACATAACATAACCGCCATTAACAGTAGTTCTGCTTACACTCTGGTATGCATCCAATAAAAAGGATGCAAGATAATATTATTCAGGCATATCACAATGGAGGTCTATTTAACAAAATACCAGGAGTTATGGAAGTGACATCAAACACCCTTTGACCTCACTAACATCGCAGGAGGTGACATCATATGGCTTCTGGCTCATTAGTGCCAAATAACCTATACCCTGATGACAAGAGAAAATCTATTGTTAAAGCATATGGAGATATACAACAAAATAGATTAAAAAAAACAATAGTAGTCATACCCATCAGTACCAATTCATATGGGCCATCTATTGAATATGCACTATGTTCTTGGCTTGATTTATGTTATTACTAATAGCTCATTTGTCATCTGTTTAAATTTGTGATGTATTCTAAAAAGTGTGCTACCCTCAGCTGAATGTACTTATGTTACCAAACTGAAAGTGTAATGTCTGAGTAGGAGATGACAAAGTAAAGAGTGCTCATCTGTGTTTTTGAAACCTCGGAAGTAAAGTATTGCAAGCGGCAAGTATGGAGTAGCAGCTGCTACCCCTGTTGGCCCATAAGTAATGTCCACGCATATCACTTCAACATCCTTCACTCGACATGCCACAATACTCTAATAACTACAAGCATTTGAAGTGATTTAAACCATTATCCCCTGTCTCTGCTGTCAAACAACGTGAAATAAACAGACTGGTTGACATCAGGAATATTCTCTATCACAGAACAAGAGTGAAAGGCATTGTAATTTAAATCTCTGTCAATAGTTGCAGCTCCTTGATTCAGAAATGTATTCAATTGTTTTTAAAGAGCAATGTGACAAGGCTTCATTAGAATGAAAAGGGTCACTTGGACAACAAGCAATCACTTTCTAAACCTATTTCACTACCTTTAAACAATATGTGCATCAAGAACAAATATATCTATCTCAGGAGTGATGAGGAGCCTCTCTTCTCTTGATGTTAAAATTTTATAACCCCTAAAGGATATCTCTAAAAAAGCACTTTAGGGAAAAAGGATTTGTCTCTGCAAATATGACTGGATTCCTAAGACAATGTCTCTGTATTCATTTTAGACTTCTGCCAGTTCTAAAGAGTATCACAATTCACAAGCAGTCTTCAGTGTTTTCCATAACTCTGGCAACAAGGTCCTCGCTGCAGCAAAATTGATGCCAAATGTATAGCAGGCTGTTCTGGGACAGGATTAATTTATACTCTGTAATTTGAAAATGGCCACTTTAAATCCTCATGCTAGTCCTTTGGCTCCCTCGGACAGGAAATTCCTTGATTGTGTCCAGGTGTCTTGTGTAGTGCATCAGCAAAAATGCAAAGCCTCTGTCCAAGCAGCACTAAAACTCCATATGCCCTTCCTCTAAACGCAGATATGACAATTCAACTCTAACCTGACAATTCAGAATATTGGGGATAATTGTGACCCTGGCGGTACAAGACCACCAGGGCTAAAATGACGGAAGCACCGCCAACAGGCTGGCGGTGCTTCCTGGGTCATTATGACCGCAGCAGAATCGCTGCGGTCGCACCGCTGGGGCCAGCGGCTTTCTGCCACAATGGCCCCGGCGGTAGTAATCCGCCAGGGCAGCGCTGCTACCAGCGCTGCCCAGGGGATTACGAGTCCCCGACCGCCAGGCTTTTCCTGGTGGTTTGAACCGCCAGGAAAAGGCTGGCGGTACGGGGAGTCGTGGGGCCCCTGGTGGCCCCTGCACTGCCCATGCCACTGGCATGGGCAGTGCAGGGGCCCCCTGACAGGGCCCCATGCGGCTTTTCACTGTCTGCTATGCAGACAGTGAAAAGCGCGACGGGTGCAACTGCACCCGTCGCACGGCCGCAACACCGCCGGCTCCATTTGGAGCCGGCTCCGATGTTGCGGCCCACATCCCCGCTGGCCTTGCGGGCGGAAACTCGGTTTCCGCCCGCCGGCCCAGCAGGGATGTCGAAATGGGCACAGCGGGAGTGCGGCCGCCAATACAACTTGGCGGGCGGCGCTTGCCAACCAACAGGCTGGTGGTAAATACCGCCAAATTAAGACCATGGCGGTGATAACTCCCATAGACAGTCAATGTACCACACCATCTGCCAGGGCGTTAACACCACTCACGAAGGCGGTAGCCATCAACAGCCAAGCGGAAGACAAGGTACCGCCCACCATATCATGACACAGCAAACCGCCACAATTTCCGGGCGGGTACCAACGCCATCAAAAGCCTGGTGGAAACACAACACAGAAGACCGAAGACTCACTATTAGAGACACAGAGAAGATCAATGGCACCATGGAAACGGAACTGCAAGTCTTCCCAATGCTTTTCTATGTCATGCTCCACCTGGAACACCAATGCCGACGAACATCACAACAGTGAGTACAGCCACCCAGCACACATGGGAGGGAGGAAGGGAAAGGAGAGTGACACACACACACAACACACACACAACACACACCATTCACACACACACAAACCATACACACAACCAGCTGCAGACGAAAAACAGTGTCATAGGACTCACCTGCAAGGTCACAGTCTCTGAGGTGGGGAACTCGCCCACTGGTTCTGGAGGGGACTCCATGCCCATTTCAACAATGCTGGGGAGTGCAAGTCCACAGTCTCCGAGGTGGGGAACTCACCCACTGCTTCTGGAGGGGGCTCCATGCCCATTTCCCAATACTGGAGAGTGCAAGGTCACAGTCTCTGAAGTGGGGAACCCACCCACTGCTTCTGGAGGGGGCTCCATGCCCATTTCCCAATGCTGGGGAGTGCAAGGTCACAGGCTCTGAGGTGGGGCACGCGCCCACTGCTGCTGGACGGGGCTCCTTGTACAACAGTCCCTGGAGGGTGGCCTACATGCCTTTGCGCTTCTTGCCTTTCATTGGTGGTTGAGTGGGAACTGTTCCTGTCATTGGTGGTTGAGTGTGGTTGAGTGGGAACCTCTCCTGTCATTGGTGGTTGAGTGGGAACTGCTCCTGTCGTTGGTGGTTGAGTGGAAACCTTTCCCTTTCCTGGCTGGTGGAGAGGTATCCTTCCCTTTCCTGGCTGGTGGAGTGGGATCCTTCAATTTCCAGGCTGGTGGAGTGGGGTCCTTCCCTTTCCTGGCTGGTGGAAATTACCCCTAAAAACAATTTCAGATCTTGTCTCCCAGTATGTTTCTAAGCTTTGGAAATCCCCATGTTCAAAACTCGGTCCCAGATTTATGAAAAGTGGTGCGGCACCTAGAGCTTTAGCGCCCCCATAACGCCACCATGTGTGCGCTACATTTAAAATACGGCGCACCATGGTGGCAGTCAGAGGGACTAGCGTCACAATTTTTTACGCTAGTCTGACGCTTTGCAGGATTAGAGTCAAAAATATTTACCCTAATCCTGCAAAGCACCCAGAGGCCCATTGAACACATTGGGAGCCTCTTTTTAACACTTGTCCTTAGCGGGCATTAAAAATGCTGATAAAAATGGCACAAAGGAATCTCATAGATTCCTTTGTGTCATGTTTATGGCCACTCTAGCGAAGGAATGCCCCCCTTGCATACATTATGCCTGGCACAGGCATAATGTGGTGCAAGGGCTTACAAAGTGGCGCAATGCAAGCCTTTCACCACTATGTAAATATGGCACAGCGTTTTTGCCCTTCCAACGCCTCATTAGCATTAAAAAAAAAGATGCTAATGAGGCATTGGAATGGCGCTAGGCCACCATAAATATGGGCCCTGGTATCTAAAGAGCTTTAACTTCTCATTTCATCCTCAATCTAATGGACACATGGAGAGGTTGAATAAGACTCTGGAAGAGTTTTTAAGATGTTACATTTCTGCCTCTCAAGAAGACTGGAAATCCCTTTTACCTGCAGCAGAGATTGTTTACAGTAATTCTATACATCTGATGTGTATTCATTCTTATCCATGGGCAGACTCTGCCTCGGCAGCCTTCTAGTCATGGCCTCAGACTCGCAGCGCTTCTCAGCAAGCAATGACAAAACAGCATAATTAACTAAACTAGCATAACTAACTAAAGTGGCATCATTGTATCTTGTGCCTGTCGGGTCTCCTGACCGTGCTCTGGATTATCGGGCAAGTTTCTCTGCATGTTGATTTCAACCAATGCTACGTACAGGGGAATATGTACATGATTTCAGCAGATATACATGTTTATATTAGGAATTATGTTTAGGTTTTTTTTACATGGACATATAATTTTCATCTTACAATTGTTTTCCCAACCCAAAATGGCTGAACATTTTGGGAATTATGTTTTGTCCTGCACTCCAATACAAAAGCTCCATTGTAAGTCCAGTTGTGTACCAATTGTTCCTGAATCATTAATTGCTCACTGAAGTTAGTAGACTACACGTTCTCTCCAGTTTCTGTTGTTATTCCCCAGCTTGTCGCTGTGTTGCTTGGCCTGGGCAGCTCAAATGTTTTTTCTGGTCTCCAGGTTTTTTCTCCTTCTTATTGGATTATTTTCTGGAGCATTGCGCTAGACTTCCTGTTTAAATCTGCCATGTGGCACTGCCTCTGGAGATAAAGGGCCTTTGCTTCAATCAAGGAAGACATTCCAAGCATTGCCCAGAAGGCTTATGATTGACAATTGCTTACTTTTATGATGGCAAACTATTTTTTGGCCTATGCCACATGAATACTCCGAAGAATTCCCCTGTCATGATCTGTGGCCTGAACTCAACTCTTTGTATTTGGCAGGCATGTAAAGACAATGGGCCTCATTACAACATTGGCGGGCCTGCTACCAGCGCTGCCCAGGGGATTACGAGTCCCCGACCGTCAGCCTTTTCCTGGCTGTTTGAACCGCCAGGAAAAGGCTGGCGGTACGGGTAGTCGCGGAGCCCCTGGGGGCTCCCGCACTGCCCATGCCACTGGCATGGGCCGTGCAGGGGCCCCCTGACAGGGCCCCATGCGGCTTTTCACTGTCTGCTTTGGAGACAGTGAAAAGCGCGACGGGTGCAACTGCACCCGTCGCACGGCCGCAACACTGCCGGCTCCATTTGGAGCCGGCTCCGATGTTGCGGCCCACATCCCTGCTGGCCTGGCGGGCGAAAACTCGGTTTCCGCCCGCCGGCCCAGCGGGGATATCGAAATGGGCACCGCAGGAGTGCGGCCGCAATGTTGTAATGAGGCCCATTGTCTTTACATGCCTGCCAAATACAATGAGTTGAGTTCAGGCCACAGATCATGACAGGGATATTCTTCGGAGTATCCATGTGGCATCGGCCAAAAAATTGTTTGCCATCTTGCTCCTGAATGTATTTTGGGGCCATCAAAGCACTGGAATCTCAGGCTTTGGAGTTGTCTTTTAAGCCTAAACACCAACTACAGATGTCAGGTGGGTCAAAAAAGCTGTGGAATTGTGCTCTGAGAGTAAACACCAAATACAGATGTCATGTGGGTCCAACAAGGGCATCTTCTGGCACATCAGTGACTGAGCTTAAAATCTACCATTGTTTGCAGGAAACATTTGACCTTGTCACTTTCAAAATGTTGGGGAATTTGTGGATGAAACGCCAAGACACATCCAGATGCAAATCAGTGAGGCACAGAAAAAGAGGAACTAATGCCAGTACACTGGTTCATGCCTAATATACTCTGTTATCATCATATTCGATAGGTGGAGTAGAACAAGGCAAGGAGAGCTATTGCTGGGCACATTTCAGGACCAGTCTACCACCTGGAAGTTTATTCATAAAGTAAGGAATCTGCAGGAAGATGTGTTATAGGAAAAGTCCTACACCATCTTTTAGGATTACAAATAGTCACCAGCGAGGCAGTACAGGGTTTGTGAGTCAGTGGGGAGTACATCTCTTCCTTATGAGCTCACTTATAAATGGGTTGTGCTTTGTTTCCCATGCCAGACAAGTAGATGTTGTTTATGCTTCAGGGAGGACCAAATCCATGCCTGGGGTGCTGTCTCACCCACCAAGGATGGACGCCCTGTCAATGAATACCCACAACAAGTCACCCACTTACTCCCTACAAGGAGTCATCTCATTTGGGTTCCTGTGGCTTCTCTCCTTCTGCACTTTGCCCCTCATAAAGACAAGCAGGGACCATGGTAGCCCCAGGGAATTACCCCACCAGTGGAGAACATTACCTAATGCTGTATGGTAATCCTGTCTCGCAGACAGACCCCAAACTGGTCAGGGTCTTCTCCAAAGAAAATCTTCTTCCTGCTGTGCTGGGAGGAAGGGTTAAAGCCTTGCATGTTTCTCACATACTCACAAAGAGGCAAGAAAAACTGAATCACTGGTATTTTCCATACCATTCAATCACATTCTACAAACACTTCCTTGTAAGAGCAGTGTCATTTCCTCAGAGTTGTAGTCAATCATTCCAGATATATGTCATTCTTTATTTGTAGTTTTATATAGCATGTACATGACCCAAGTTGATTACAGGGCTTTACATGAGCACCAGAATACATTACAGAAGGACAGAGTCATGTTTTTAAGGCACATGCATATTTAGTGATTTTCCCAGAATCACAAGATTTTGAGCTGACGCAGGAACTCAAACCTGGCTCCCCAGTTTCAAAGTTGGCAGTTCTAGCTGTTAGGCCATATGTCTTCCCTGTTTTCCACTCAGAGACACAATGTTTAGGCGTCCTCTTGAAATCTTTATTACTACATACTTAACAGCATGCAGAAACATTGCAACTCAATATACATGCTTCTCACACACTGTAGGAAAGAAAGTCCTACAAAAACAAAGGTCTAAAGGCCTCTTAGGGAACAGTAACCAATATAATAAATGAGGCATCCATTCTTTGCTGATAATGGATCCAAAGTGGACAAGGATGTAGGGGATTTGAGATATCAGCTGTCCTATCCCAACTAAAACTTCCAGGTCAGTGCTTCAAATATAATGCCAGCCTTTTAGAAATGTATTAATTAAATATTTTACTTTGTCTTAGCACATTTGGATGCACCCATACCATTTCAGTCTTGTTCTTTTCTTAATGTATGCTATTATCTTATATTTCAAGTATTACATTTGAAATTAATAACAGTTTAGAATGATTGTGTTTTTACATACATATCACATTTAATCAGGCCAGCACTAATCAGGTCTCTGTGTAGTTTTATATAATCCACTTTTGGGTTATATCTAGAGTCTTAGAAGCTCAGTTCAGCTTTCCTTTCACTCACCAAAGAAATCATAATGATGAACATAAAAAGGAAAGGTCTGACATGACTTATGTCTGCCTGATGAAAGTAAGCAATTGTCAATCATAAGCCTTCTGGGCAATGCTTGGAATGTCGTCCTTGATTGAAGCAAAGGCCCTTTATCTCCAGAGGCAGTGCCACATGGCAGATTTAAACAGGAAGTCTAGCGCAATGCTCCAGAAAATAATCCAATAAGAAGGAGAAAAAACCTGGAGACCAGAAAAAACATTTGAGCTGCCCAGGCCAAGCAACACAGCGATAAGCTGGGGAATAACAACAGAAACTAGAGAGAACGTGGAGTCTACTAAGTTCAGTGAGCAATTAATGATTCAGGAACAATTGGTACACAACTGGACTTACAATGGAGCTTTTGTACTGGAGTGCAGGACAAAACATAATTCCAAAAATGTTCAGCCATTTTGGGTTGGGAAAACAATTGTAAGATGAAAATTATATGTGCATGTAAAAAAAAAACTAAACATAATTCCTAATATAAACATATATATCTGGTGAAACCATGTGCATATTCCCCTGTACTCAGCGTTGTTTGAAGTCAACATGCAGAGAAACTCACCCGATAATCCAGAGCACGGTGAGGAGACCCTACAAGCGCAAGATACATTGATGCCACTTTAGTGAAACTACCGCCATGGTGCGCCGTATTTTAAATATAGCGCACACATGGTGGTGTTATGGGGGCGCTAAGGCACTAGGTGCAGAACCACTTTTCATAAATCTGGGCCCGAGTTTTGAACATGGGGATTTCCAAAACTTAGAAACATACTGGGAGACAAGATCTGAAAAATTGTTTTTTCGGGTAATCCACGAAAGTCAACTGCATCAGAATAAAAAACTTCCGTCATTTCTGAAGCTGTTTGTAATTTAGGAAGATATGAGCCATTTTAGTAAATAAATCTATAGAAACCATGATTGTGGTACAGTTTTAAAATGGGGTAGTCCTACAATAAAGACAGTAGAAATAACCCTCCAAATGTTGAAAGAAATTTCAGGAAACAGAAGTAATTCTGCATTTTTTGTGTTTCAGATTTGTTTTGGTTTTCATAGGAGTCAATGAATTTTATGACATCTTAGTGAAGAGAAGGCTACTAAAACTTATTTCTGATAAGATGATTGTATCCCATCAACGTCTGTATCCAGAGACTAAGACATCATGACATAAAGGTAATATTTTTCTTTGTGATTGTTTTGTTTGAATAAAGACTCTTTTTTTTCTTTTCTTTTTCGTACCAATATCAGACCATTTGTTTAATTTTCCTGAAGATGAGGATACAATTATTTTCATTTGTGTAGATGGAATCATCTGGATTCTTGATAGATTGATTTGATTAACATGCTAGTTATGCCAGGAATGAAGGCCTGAGGAATAATGATCTTTTCTATAGTTTTAAAATTCTCAGATTCAGGCCTGGACAAGGGGTCTGTGTTAACATTTTCGTATCCAGGAACATAAGTAAGATAAAAATCAAACCGTGGAAAGGAAAAGGCCCAGTGAGCTTGTCTACTATTGCAGCATTCAGCCTGTTGGAATACCTAAAGGTTTCTATGATCAGTGCGGACAGTCACTCAATGTTGGGCCTCTAGTAAAAAATATCTCCATTCCAGGAAGGCTACCTTATTCCTAGGAGTTCCTTTTTCAGAACGGAATAGCCCTTTTCAGCTGGAGAAATTGTCTTTGAGAAGAAGACGATGGGATGCCCCTTGCAACCATGGCCTGATTAAGTCAAAACAGCTCCCATAGCTAGTTCTGAGGCATCTGTCTCTACAATGAAGTGTTTGAAGCAGAATAGGAGCTCAAACAATCTCTGCCTTTAATCCTTTGAAGACTATGGTGGCTTCTTCACTCCAGTGAAAAGTCTTGTTCTTTTTTTAGCAGATCTGTAATCGGTGAAACAAGTTTAGAAAACATCTTTATGAATTTATGGTAATAGTTTTTCAAGCCAAGGAAGCTCTGGGATTCTTTCACCGAGGATAGCTTACTCAAGGATAGTTTAAAACTTTAGGTTTTCAATGGCAATTCTATTTGACAATAAGACATAACTAAGATATTCACCCGAATCCTTTTAAAACAAATATTTTTCAGCTTTGGCCAGCATTTTGTTTTCTCTAAATGCTGTAAGACCTGTTTGACATGGTAGGGGTGTTCTGCAGGATAGTTATAACAAAGCTGGATATCATCTAGGTAGATGACCATAGACACAAGGATCAGATCAGAAAAAGTTATGTTCATGAATTGTTAGAAAACAGCCCAGGCATTACACCGACAAAATGGCAAATTACTGATACTCAGAAATGCCTGAAAGGAGTTCTGAATGAGTTTTAGCATTCGTCATTTGGGTCAAGTGGTAGGATCCTCTTAGGTCTTACTTGGTAAAGACTGTAGCTTCTTGAACAGCTTTCAAGATGTCTGATATGAGAGGCAAGAGGTAACAAACCTTGACAGTGACCAAATTTAAACTCCTGTAATCAATACAGGGCTGAAGGTCAGACGTCCCTTTCTTTGGTATAAAGTACAAGGAAGCTCCAGCATCGCAATTTGGAGAGGGCTATCAGACCATTTCACAGGTTAGCATCAGGGTATTCTCCCAGGGTTTGTCTTTCCAAAAGTGTTAAGGAAAATAATTGCCACAGGAAACAATGACATTAGGTAGGATATCAATGGTGTAGTCAAAGGGACGATGATGGTGTTGTTCTTTAGTTGTCGACTCTTGAAACACATCTAAAAACTCATGATAATTGTCAGAAATCTCAGTGAGCTCAACAATAGATTGGGTCAACTTTGCAGTTGAACTTCAGAAAGTTTATTAGCAATACAGTTGGAGACAGATAATTCAGACCTAAAAGAAGGTCTTGGTTGACCAATTGAAGTAAGGATTGGGTCTAGCTAACTAGTCTGTTCACAAAATGGCAGACTAACGAAGAGAAGAAATCAAATCAGAAGTGAAAGGTTCATAACGGGATGCTATTGTGAGAGGTAAAGGTTGAGTTTCCTCTACTACTCAGCCAAATGCCACTAGAGTTCAATCTACAGTTTCTACAGCCACTAGCACTTTGTTCTTAGAGACCAGAATGTGGTGTTGTAAGGCCTATTAAATGTCCATGCATATGTTGGAAGCTCCGCAGTCAATAATAACTGGCACCATGAGGTGTTTAGGATCGTGGGAGAATGGTGGTCATGCAACTCTTGTTCGTTCATCCTTTGTCTCATCCTTTAAGCCTTTTTGGGAAAGAGAGAAAAGGGCAGCCCAATCTAGTTCCCTTGCCAGACCTTTGAATTTCGGGTTACAAGAATGAAGATCCAGTGAACCTTGGCAAATATCCGGTGTCTATTCTTGGGTAGAGAACTTGGGATCTTGGTGGTCAAGCATCATTTTAAATTCCTCAAGAAGGGGGCAAAGTTGTCCAGTAGGGGACTGGTAGTTTAAATTAATGGCATAGCCCAGACCAAGGCATTCCCGGTGGTACTACTGATAATAAATCTCACCTTAGATATGTCAGAAGAATAGATGTGGAGGCTGCAGGTAAAATTAACCTGGCAGGTACCTAAAAAGCCCTTAATTTCCTTTGATTGCCACTAAATTTTATCTCTGTAAGCCAGCCAAAGGAGGATTCAGAGTGCCTAGTTGGCGGATGACTGATTTAACGAAGCATTTTCTGTGGTCAGGTTTTGGACTTGCAACGTTAGGTTGTTTACCATTGCCAGAAATTCTTAAATTTGAGCTAATTCTTGGACCTCATCCATTTTTGGAAGGCGTTGGTGTTGTAACCTGTCAAGCACAGGTCTTCTGGGCAACACTTTGATTGTCTTGCTGGTTCAAAGGAAATGCCTTTTATCTCCAGAGGCAGTGCCAGGCACCAGAATTAAACAGGAAGTCCTGTAATTCTCCAGAAAATGATTTTAAAAAACTGGAGACCAGAAAAACCCTTCTAGCTGACTTTTCCCAACAATGGAGTGACCAGTTGTGGAATAACAAAAGAGACTAGAGAGAATGAGGATCCAGTGAGTGTGTAATGATTCAGGAACAATAGGACTTACAATGGAGCTCCCTTTTATAATGAAGAACC
Organism: Pleurodeles waltl; assembly: GCF_031143425.1. NCBI lineage: Eukaryota > Metazoa > Chordata > Amphibia > Caudata > Salamandridae > Pleurodeles > Pleurodeles waltl. The sequence goes on from NC_090440.1 coordinate 407,189,056, forward strand.
GGACATGACCTAATTCCAAAAAGGGTTCGGCTATCTTGGATTGGGACAACAATTTTAACAGGAAAATGCATTGTGCATTACATGTAAAAAACACCCTAAACATAAGTCATAATATAAACATATAGATGCTAAGAAACCATGTACATATTCTGCTGGATGCAGTGTTTAAGTCCAACATGCAGAGAAACTCTCCCTATAATCTGTAGCATGGTCGGAAGACTCGACACACAGTGGCATTGGTAGGTTGCCATGGGCTCTAATGCAAGCAAAGTAACTGGGCCCCTTCACTAGGATGACATCTCAGTCTGTCAGCTACTACCTTTCACTCCTCATCCTCCTTCGACAAAGTCTGCATCTGCTATATTAAAATTCACCACCACTCTCATGCACACACTATTGTATTTCCACTCCCTGTGCTGCATTTATGCAAGTCAAAGCAATAACTCTAAAAAACATTGCCAAAGCTGATAGGTTTGGCACTTGCGAAGTCCATGCGCATAAAGACATATTCAGGCATCCCACACTCACATTGGTGCCCTCACATAGGCACATACCTCATCCTACAATCACATAGGCATAGGCCTCATTCTGCACTCACACAGACACAACTTTCAACCTATAGACCACTTACGCTGAGCTCCCTAAAGACATTGCTAATCTTGCACTGACACAGGCACATTTCTCAAAATGCACTCAGAAAATATGGAGGCTATCCTGCACTCACACAAGCACACTGCTCACAAACAGGAACACCACTCAATAGGATGAAACAAAGTTTGGACAGATGGTGGCATAGGAGACACTGGTTGGTAATGTGGTGCATCTACCCGCTAGCGTAATTCAGAGCTCTAGAAGCAAGCTACACTGAAGCCTGAATGTCCACTGAGGTTATCTAATCTCCCATCCCGTCAAACTGGGATCACCACTGCAAAAGACTATGGCCCTCATTATGACCCTGTCAGTCCGTGGACTGCCAAGGCTGCTGTGGTTGTCTCACCGCCGCTGAACCGGCAGTGCAGACCGCCATATTACGACCACGGCAGTTTGACCACTGCCAAACCACTGTGTCCCAGCCCATCTCAGTGCTTTACTGAAGCCCGCCGCGCTAGAGGTTTCCAACTGCAGCCCAGCAGGAGTCGGATGACCGCCAAGGGTATTCCGACTAGGGACACCACCATTATTTTCCTGGCTGTCTCATTGCCACAAAATGTTGGCGGAAAGGCATCCGGATGACAGGAACTTGTGTTCCTGTCACCAGGATACCCCCCAAACACCTCTACACACATGCACGTCTGCACCCACACACACACAATCAAACACAGACACCCCCCCACTTACACAGGCACTCACAACATTCACCCCATAGACACATACCCATACACATCACACATGCACGCATACGCTCACCTTCCCCCCACCCCTCCCGTCAACGGATACATACACAACACCCACCCATTCACTCCTCTTCACACCACCACACCACCAACCCCAATCGTACCTCACCGCACGCGCACACACATCATAAACACACCCATACATACACGCACCTGCACTCACTCACACCCCTTGCCCCTTACACATTCACCCATGCACACACCTCCACCCCCATCCACATGCATTCACACATGCAACACTATCACCACATTTACACAGAGGCACACATGCATGCATGCACAGACACTACCCGACACTCCCCATCCAACATTCATGACACACATACACACACACACACATTCACACCCTCCCTCTCTTTGCAGACAACACTTACCTTGTCCAATAAGGTGCTCCTCTGTGAGGGGATGGGACCTGGCGCTCCCACCGCCGGCACCACCATGCCAGAAAAGGACTGCCAAACAGAATTACTGGTTGTAATTCTGTGGGCAGTCTTTTTCTGGAGTGGCGGTGCCGGCAGTGGAACAGACTAAGCGCTTCCGAGCGACTTGATGAATGCCGTCGGATATCCGACCTCCAGCAGTGCAGATATCCCGTGGCAGTCATAATACGGCAGTCAGAAGACTGGCAGCACTGGCGGTCTTCCGGCAGCTTCAGCTGCTGCAGTCTTGGCAAAATACTGCTGCATTCATAATGAGGGCCTGTGTGAGTCTGATTTTTCTGAACAAGCATATGCTAAGATAAAAAAAGACAGAATTAAAGAATTAAAGAAAAACAAAATAAAACAAAATAAAAATGGGCAGCTAAATGTGAAGGACAAGTGCTTCAATAAAATATGAAAAAGTAAACTTTGTACTAGTCTGCAATCTTGGAACAGTTAAAAATGATAGAATTTGGAGTATACCATTTCAAGATGGTGGCATGGTTTTAAGGCCTGCAGCATTGTTCCCTGGTGCTTTGCCTGGTGCATAAGAACGTTGTGGTCCAGTGGAATTGGAGCTGCTTGTACTCACATTACTCAATTAGCAATAGTCTGCATTTGCAGGTGAGCTCCTAAAGGATGAACAAAAGGAAATATCTCCTGAGGTCCAGGCTAACCCAGTGTAAGAAGGCAAATATTGCTACTCTGACTCCCTGACATCCTAAAGACCAGCAGTTGTCTACTAGGCAGAGCCAAGTACTGGCAACAAAGCCAGTGGCTGAAGAGAGCCAATCCACTGCCCAATTGTACACTTTCTGTGCTGAGGGATGGACTAATATGTGAATTACACTGGATACCTTAAGTGGGCTTACCTAAAGCCCACTTTCTTTAAGCAACATTATGTATTGTTTTTGCGAAAACATTATGCTGGACAGACCGTTAAACCAGTCTTTTAGTCAGACCAGAAACACAAAGAAATAGAAAATAGAGCATAAGGGGTCCTTGGTTCACACGCAATACATAAAGCACTGGCATCACAATCTTCTCTGAAAGACAAGGAACAAGGGTGGTACTGCAGGACCTGTGCAAGTTTCCTTTAAAGACATGAAAAAAGAGCAGTACTGTAGGGCCAGTGCAAACTTCCTTCAAAGACATGAAAAAAGAATGTCACTGGGCAACACCATTTAATGTCTCCCTTAAATACAATAGAGAAGCAGCATTTCAGGTTTGGTACAAGTGACTGAAACAGCACTGAGGTGTATGAGTGCAAGCTTGAAATACACGCATAGCAGGATTTCCACACAAAACAGGCACAGCACCAGGAAGGAGTACCTGACACCCATAGAATATATACCTATCTGGTCAGAACGAATGCAAGCTTCCCTCCCATGCACAGATCATGGACAGAATCACATACACACACACACACACCAACATTTGGCACCATTGTAAGCTCTCATCACACCCACCAGGTACAAGATGGTCATCAGCAGTGCAAGATAAGATATCCTCACATACAAAAAAGGTATCACACTGTCAGCAGCATCGGAGCTTATTTCAGGCACAGAATAGCAAGAGTTAAGTATAGAAGTGGGTGAGCCACCGAATGCTCCAGCCAAATGCTAGGGTCTGGTTCAGCTTGAGGCCCTCTTGTACCTTGAAGTCCAAAAATAAGCTTAGCTTTCTTGTGGCCTCTGTCTGCTACTCACACTCTAAGCTCATGCACCAAGAATGAAAGACAAAGCATTAACCCCTTGTATGCACAGGATGGCTTGAAGCCGCCTACTCCAAGCCATAATCGGCACACAAGCAAATTTAATTTAAATATTTTCAGCCTTGGTTGATGGCAAAGAGCTTACCCAGCAACCAAGGCTATTTGTTTCCCTTCCCTCATGACGATCATTGCCAGCAACAGGAATGGATCCAACTGAGGTCAATAGGAGCCTCCACACAAGGGCTCCCATTGCTCTTTGATTGATCCATTCCTGTCACTGCACTAGGCCCAGCCACACAAGTGGGGCAGTGTTTTTATTGACAGGTGGGGTAATGCTGGGTTGTCTTGATTTTGTAGATTCCTGCGGATTTTGGACGTTTCCATCACATAAATGTGAGGAAAATGTGTGATTTCAGGCATAGTTTGAGGTTTGTAGGGCATTGTGGATAAAAAAAAAACAATGGGATCCACGCAGGTCATGCCATCATGGATTCCCCTAGGTGTCTAGTTAAAAAATGTACAGGTTGGATAGGTTTCCCTAGGTGCCGGCTGAGCTAAGGTCTAAAATGTAGAGCTACCCATATGAGAAAAAATAGGGTCCGTTTTTGGTGGAAAAAACGTGCTGTGTCCATGTTGGGTTTTGGGCGTTTCCTGCCACGGAGAGACTTAAGGGAATCCCGGATAGAAGGAAATTTGTGACTTCCGGCAGATTCCAGAACTATCCATCACAGAAATATTAGGAAAATGTGTTTTTTTGGTCAAAGTTTCAGGTTTGCAAGGGATTCTGAGTAAATAAATGTGGTGAGAGTCATGCAGGTCAGCACATCCTGAATAGACCTAGATGATTACTTTTAAAAAATGTACAGGTTGACTATGTTTCCTTAGGTGCCAGCTGAGCTAGGGTCCAAAATCTAGAGCTACCCACATTGGAAAAAGAGGGCCTGTTTTCAGTGGAAAAAGGTGCTACATCCAAGTTGGGTTTTGAGCTGTTTCCTGTTGCATGCACTAGGTCTACCAACACAAGTGAGGTAACATTTTTATTGGGAGACTTGAGGGAATCCCGGGTGGAAAGAAATTTGTGACTCCCAGCAGGTTCCAGAACTATCCATCACAGAAATTTGAGGAAAATTTGTTTTTTAGAGATTCTAGGTAACAAAATGTGATGAGAGCCATGCAAGTAAGCCCACCCTGGATACCCCTAGGTGTTTAATTTTAAAAAATGGACAGGTTGGCTAGGTTTCCCTTGGTGCCAGCTGAGCTAGGTTCCAAAACCTAGAGCTACCCACAATGAAAAACGAGAGTCAGTTCTCGGTGAAAAAATGTGCTGCATTCATGTTTCGTTTTGGGTCGTTTCCTGTCGTGGGCCCTAGGTATACCCACACAAGTGAGGTATCATTTTTATTGGGAGGCTTGGGGGAATGCCGGGTAGGAGAAAGTTTGTGGCTTCCCACAAATTCAAGAACTTCCCATCACAGAAATGTGAGGAAAATGTGTTTTTAGTCAAAGTTTGAGGTTTGCAAGGGATTCTGGGAACAAAAACATGGTGAGAGCCAGCAAGTCAGCCCACTCTGGATACCCCTAGGTGTTTGTTTTTCAGAAATGTACAGGTTGGCTATGTTTACTTAGATGCCAGCTGAGCTAGGGTCCACAATCCAGAGCTACCCACTTTGGTAAACGAGAGTCAGTTTTCTGTGAAAAAATGCACTGCATCCATGTTATGTTTTGGGAAGTTTCCTGCTGTGGACACTAGTTCTACCCACACAAGTGAGGTACCATTTTTATCAGAAGACTTGGGGGAATGCCAGGTGGAAGGAAGTGTTTGGTTTCCCACAGATTCCAGAACTTTTCATCACAGAATTGTGAGGAAAATGTGTTTTATTAGTCAAAGTTTGAGCTTTGCAACGGGTTCTGGGTAAAAACACTTGGTGAGAGCCACACAAGTCAGACAATCCCAGATACCCCTAGGTGTCTAGTTTAAACAAATATCCAGGTTGGCTAGGTTTTTCTAGGTGCCGAGTGAGCTTGGGTCCAAAATCTAGGGCTACCCACATTTGAAAAATATGGTCAGTTCTCGGTGGAAAAATGTAATGCGTCCATGTTGAGGTTTGAGCTGTTTCCTTCCACAGGCACTAGGCCTATCCACACAAGTGCAGTACCATTTTTATTGGGAGACTTGTGGAAGCATAGAATAGTAGAACCTTTGTTATTACCAATTGGATTTTCCTGCATATGTGCCGTTCAAATGTAAGACAGTGTGTAAAAAAGATCACATTTTGAAAAATACCCTCCAAATCATACACTAGTATGGGTATCCACAAATGAAGAAATGTAGAAATAACCACTGCTCCTAAATTCTATATCTATATATCTTGTGCCCATTTCAGAAATACATAAGTTTTCTTGATACCCATTTTTCACTCTGCCTATCTCACTATAAGAATTGGTCTCTACTTGGTGCTTAATGAAAATCCATTCTATGGTGCAGCTCAGTTGTTTGTACAATGGGTTCTTGGAGAACCTTCAAAACATATATATACCCTCAACCAGAAGGGGCTAGTGGACATAATGGTATATTGCTTTTGTCAATCAGCCATTGTGACAAAAGGTTACAAAATGCTGTCACAAATGCCCTTTTTGTTCCTACTCATTTTCAATATTTCTTTATTTCAACACTTATTTTCCTTGAGAAAACCTTGAGGGATCCACCCCTTGTACCCCCTCCTGAATTTGGAATTGTGTCTGCTTTTCAGAAATCTATAGCTGTTCTGGATCACCCATAGATTTCACACTGGTTTCCACCACAAACTGGAAGTAAGTTGAGAGCACACAAAATAGGGAAAATTAGCTAACTCTTTACATGGAGCATTTTTTCCCAGTTTTTCTCAAAAACTCACAATTTTGCTATATTTTGCCTATTTTCTCAGTCCTCTCCAGGGAAATCCACAAACCCCGGATACCTTTACATTTCCCTGGATGTTGGTAAAAAGGACACAAATTTGGCATGGATAGCTTATGTAGACAAATGGCTATGGATGCCTAAGTGTGAACTTCCCCCAAATAGTCAAAAAAGGCTTAGCACTTGGAGGTGGGGCTGAGAGTAGGGAGGGGAAGACCTAGCAGCGAAGGGGTAAAACTTTGACTTCAAACAGGAGCAAGAAAATAATTCCAATCTAGTGGCTGAGTTATACAATGTGAGACCAGAAAACCTGGGTTCAATCCAGGCTTGGCCACATGACGAAATATTGTGATTGTTGGCAATTATTTTATTTTGGTGGAGCCTCCAAGTTCCTCATTATTGCATGTGGAAAACCCTCTTCTGTTTGATTTAATGGCCTATAATGCTGCTCCGGGTATAATAAGAATGTAGCCCACATGTAGAGTGCACATAACAACTGACTTGCCTCTGAGTCCACTAATGATATTGTCGTCGGAGTTGAAGTAGGGACATGAAAGTTTAAACATGATCACTTTTAATGAATGTCTCTGAATACAATGATATAAATTGATGCATTAAGATGAAACACTTGTCAAAGAATGTACTTTATTCAATATTGGGACAATCTACCATATTTTTGCTTTTTTGTTGCATGCATTCCATGCAAATATTCCCATGGCTCAGCTCGTGCCTGGGCTCTTACAGCGAAGATGGGTTCTTAGTGTCAAGACAGACCCTAGGGTTGGCTCTCCCAGTTGTTGCCTCATCCAACTCTACTATAGTACTGTGTGTAACAATTACTCAAGTTTCACCTCTTTTGGTATCACACTCCGGAGAGCAATATATTGTTTTCTGAGATTCTTGTCCGTTTCCACATGTCTCAAAATGATTATCACATAATACGCTTTACAAAATCCACACAAAATAAGCAAAAAAAAGTAAATCTCAATCTCCATGTTAAAAGAATAAGCAGCAATTTGTCAGAAGAAGACAAGACTGACAGTTGACCGCTGTCTTTGAACACACTGCAAATGGTACAAGATAAAAAACCAAGGCCCATATTTATACTTTTTGCCGCAAAACTACGCTACCTCATTTTTGGGGCAAAAAGTTTAGCACCAGCTTGCATCATTTCACAATGCCAGCCGGGCGCCGTATCTTTTGAATGGAGCTAAACTTGGGCTAGCGTCTTAAAAAAAGATGCTAGCCGGGTGGCGGTGGTGGTAGGGAAGGAGGGGGTTGTGCATCAGAAAATGACGTTAGCCTGGTTAGAGGCAAAAAAACATGCCTCTAATCAGACTAGCGGCATTCCTTGGCGCACAACCACCAAAAATATTACTCCTGTCTTAGGGAAGACAGGAGTCATGCCCACCACCCCTTTGGCCAGCACAGGGGACAAGTGTCCCCTGGGCATGGTCCTTGCACCCTGTGCCATGCAGGGGGACCCAAGTTAAGGCCCCGTGGCAAAAAAAAAATGACTTACCTGGACTTACCTGGGATGGGGTCCCCCATCCTCTGGTGTCCATCTGGTGGGGGTGGGGGTGTTCCTGGGGTTTGGGGAAGGCAACTGTGGACCCTTTCCATGGTGTTTAACCATGGAAATGGGTCCACAGGTCCTCTAACGCCTGGTCTGACCCAGGCATTAAATAATGGTGCTAAGCAAGCTTAGCACCATTATTTGACCTCTCCTCCCACCCGTGTGTCATTTTAGCATGAGGGGATAAATATGGGGCTATGGGGCTAGCAAAATTTTTTGGGATGGGAACTTCTACCTTGCATCTCATTGACGCAAGGTAGGTTCACTCATTCAAAAAATGGTGCAAACTCCTATATTTTGATGTTAGACGTGTCTAGCGTCAAAATATAAATATGGAGTTACGTTTGCGCTGAATTTGCATAAAAAGATGATGCGAATTCAGCATAAAAGAAGTATAAATATGGGCTAAAAAGTAAAGTCATCTTTAATTGTTGTTCAGTTTCAGAACTTCAGCATGGTTATTTATATGTTCTCTCAGGGCTTAACGGGCTGTTATAGTTGGGCCTTCTCTCACCTCTGGGCATTGCACTGGCTGCACCACTGGTAGCTGTCCCCCTGGGCATGTGCAAGATATAACAATGGTGTTCTAAGAGGATGCCATTGTGTTCTCGCTGGCTGGGAAGTGCTGCCTGGCCTGAGGCCATGGATGGACAAAGATGAAATGTAAAGAGAAACTCCTTACAGCAATTGTCTAGAGGCTTGCTCTTAAACTGGAACTCTTCCTTCATCCTGGTGACACCTGTATTGACGCACCACACTCCTATTGCGAGGGACCTGGTTTCAACAGATGGAATACACTCTCTCATTCAAACCAACTTCCGACCTGCTTAATGGCCAGGTGGCAGGGTGCAGTTCAGAAATGACATAAGGTGACTCTACAAAACACCAAAACACGTTAGTAAAAGGGCAAGAGAAACCCTACAACTGACATCGGCTGGAAATAGAGCCCCACATTGCTCTCTCTGATTCTTCTACACTAATTGGTATTCACTTTTGTAGTTACAGCTGCCAGGCTTTCTTCTCCTCCTCATTTCCTTGCTTGGTTAGTCTCCTTGGTCTTGTTTAGTCTTTACTCTTGCTTTTCCAGAATGATTATGGGTATAGACAACCTACACAAACTTTCAAAAGAACAAATGATAGAGAACAGTGACAGTACACCTAGACCCGGGGCAACACAAATATGTTCAATAAGTGGGTATCACTGTGCTTACCATGCTAACAGTGTCCATCTCTAACTACACACCACATACACAACATGTGAGAATACACTATAAAAAGACGATTGCACACACATTCAAAGCACAGCAAATGTAACACATAGTTGTGTAACAGCATGCTCACAACAACAGCATTTTCTATACTGGCACACATGTTCTATCATGCAACATAATGTATTAAGACAGGATTGCTAAAATACATCCAGAACAGTACAAATATGGTATAACTTGGCAGTGACATTACCCAATGACACCATCAAAGTACTTCTGCTGGGCAATGGGTATGCCTAAAAATGTGAAAATAATTTGGTTCAGTCCTCTGGCCTCACCAAACACTAGGAACATTCACAGACAAATTGTTGAAACTGGTACATTCACCTTACATAAACTACATTTTCATCTGCACAATGAAGATGTGTGTATGTATGAATGTGTATGGTATTTCTATAGCACAAACCAAGTCAAAAGGCAGCAGAACACTGTACAGAGTCAAAGGCAAGCTCAAAGTAATTGAGTAACGGGAAAGGTAGCTGAGTTGTGGATGATTAAAGCATTGTGATGTGGATGCAGTGCTTTCAAAGAGATGTCTTCAACTCTTTCCCGAATTTGAGTAGTTTTGAGGTAGTCCAGATAGATACCAGGATGATGTTCCATACCCTCACTCCGATTGTAGTCTGATTGTGTCCTTGTTGCAGGCATGCCAAGAAGCACCAGAGATGGTGAACGTATCTGTAGGAGAATCAGGGAGGCTGGTTGTCATGACTGTAAAGGATGCAGCTAGTTTTGAAGATGGTGCTCATTATGTTATGTTATGTTATGTTGCTGCAGTGACCTGCTGACTCACAAGAAGCAATATGGACAATTCATGTTTGATGTAGGTAAGCTTTAAATTTTCTCTGATCATCAATGACACCATGACATGTATAGGGGACACAGCAATATCCCGTAGCTCTACAAAGTGTCCTTCGGCATAAACATGCAATTTGCAAGACATTTAAATAAATAAATGCATACATACATAAATATTGTTCACTAGTGCTCTAGCCTCATATTTTGCTTTGAACTTGAACTTTTCATTTACTCACTGAATGCCCCATCTTTCTCTCTCTAACACCACATAGTAGAATCAGAGTAGGATCTACCCAAAAGGTTAAGGCTTGCCACAGAAACATGTTCCATCAGACTGATGGCCATGTAGGCATCCACCTTAAGTTTTGATTAATAAAAGTTCAAGCAAACATTGTGGTTTAAGTGCCATCGAATAGGAGAAAAGACAATGTTTCCAGGATTAATACATTTTCTGCTTTGAGATGTTTGCACGTTGCATGAAAGTCACAGCATGGTTAATTGCAATCTGCATACTAAAGGCAAGCTGTGAAAGGATTCTTTTACATAGAATAACAAGGGAAAACAATTTCTTGTCTTTCATAATAAACGTGCAGGCTTCAGTCTCAGCATGAACTCTTCCATCATGGTTTCCCCCACTATTATATTTTCCCTGATTAGGCGGAAAACTGTTGGTTTCATGGAGTGCAACCCTCTTCCTGCAATTATAAAATAAACTCAGTGATCTGTAAATTGCCTTGTGGGCTCATTTTTGCTATGTAATACATAATCTGCTGCATAATTGACAGATTTCAGGAAACAAGTCTAATTCAAATGGATTAAATATTATTTCGAAACATAGCTCATAGAAAGCAATAGTATTTTGCAACAATTACCTAGAGGTGTTTCACTTATTGGCTGATTTCTTCAGGCATTCAGCGATGAGCATTTTACCAGCGTGGTGTTAATACGCCAAGCTGATGGCATAGAGGAAGTGCATTTGTCTACAGCAGGGAAGAAAAACCCAAGGGGCCATATTTACTAACCGTTCATGCAATGCAGTGTAGCAAGGCAACTTGCTGCTCTGCGTTGCGTGAACGGGAGAGAGCAGAAATATGCCATATCTGTTCAAATATGGCGCACTTATACTCTATTATTGCGCTGGCGCACTTCATGCAGTTTAGTGCCAACGCAGGTACCCTTGCATCTTGGTGCAAGGGTGCCGGCATTGCAAGAAGATTTATTTTTGTGCAGAAAGGGACTCCTTCCTGCACAAATATAATCTCTCGAGGCATTTTCCTCATCCTATGTGTGCTGCAGATTGCAGCAGACATAGAAAGAGCAAATAACGAGGTGTAAAAAAGAATTTTCTCCTCGTTACGCCAGCCTCTCAGAGGTATAGTGATTTCACACAATCCTATGTTTACAAACGTTTGTAAATCTGGGATTGCGTGAAATCCATGGGTGGATGAATGAGAATGCCCATATTCCCCCCATTGAACACCTCCCAGAAAGAAATGTAACACAATGCAGCAAAACGTCCCTTGCGTGGCTTTGTAAATATCTACTAGCATTTTGCATCATTGATGTGCCACAAAAGTGGCACAACCATAACACAAAATGTTAGTAAATCTGGCCAAAGCTGTTTAAATATAATTGCGTTCTCCCAGCTGTAATTTCCAAACCTACATCTATAACCTTCCTGCAATAAAAGGTGCTCCTTTTTCATTTTGTGCATCATGGATGTGTGTTAAAACTTGGCTTCTGGAGCTGAGTTTTGGGCTTAATCTGTGTCCATGCCATGAGGCATCTAAGAAAGTTTCTTTGTAACAAGAAACAACACAAACAGTACCCAACATTCCCTATCTATTATCATATGCTCTTACTAGAAATTACTTTAAATTCAAGACAGCAAACATTAAAATGAGATGCAAAATAGTTGGCATTATTCTAAACTATACATGTCCTTTTGAAATACCTGCTGTTTGAAAAACAAAATCGTTACAAATAAGGTACCCTTCTTTTCTCTCTGCCTGAATTTTGCATTTTCAAAATTAAACACATTTATTAATAAAATGAGATTGACATTATTAAATAACATGTGGATATTAATCATGTAATTTGTAGTAGGTGACTGCATTTAGCCATTACGAGCAGCACCCAAGTTAACACGTCAGGTATCTTAAAGTTATACTAATTTTTATTGCCATCGTGAATGTTGACTTTTACACGTTTAAGGCTAAAAGGCCTGCACATTTCATTCTTGTTTGTATTGCACGTTATATGTTTTTCCATTGCTTATACTGTTTTACCAGACACCTTTTGCTAGCTGGTGAATAGTTTATTGTTATGTATTAGACAACTGATAGGTTCTCATCAAAAGGAGGAGAAGATGCTAGAATGGAAGAGCACCTCATGGAAAGAGCTGACTGTACCCTACAGTCTGTCCAGTGTAACAATTCAAGGATATATCCTTGCATGGACCTCTGTGTTGCCCTGCAAAAGAGAAGAGTTTTAGTGATCCCAGAGTCTGAAGAAATATGATTGTTTTTTTTAAATGTGGATGAGCTATAATGTTACAATTTAAGCCTTGCTGAAAAATATTAGTGTGTGTTCCTTAGGCTAGCTGTGAGATGTTAGGAGATGGTTTCTGACTTCTAACTGTGAAGACCCTTCTCATCTCTGCTGATCTCCACTTCCTGAGTGCAAAGGTTTAGTGCCCAAGCATTCATGTTCTCTCATCAGACACCTTTCTTCCAATTTCTGAAGCTGACACCTTTTTCTACTTGCCTAACAAAATGCCCTTTATTGACCCATACCTTTTTAATTTAGATTAGGTGTTTCCTTATGGAACAAACTTGCTGCATATTTTGTATTATTTGCTTAATTCGTATTAATGTTCTATTTTTTCTTATCTTGAAATATCGGCTTGTGGATCATTTAAGCTTGTGATAATGATGTTTAAAAGTAAATACTTAATGAATGAATGATTTGGAATCAACTAAAATTTGTCAATAAATAATTTTTAAACTCACTAGATTACTCTTTACTTTTCTTGTGTAATCCAATTGGTCTTCACTGTTTATGGAACTGAATGTAAATGATTGCTCCTGGGACTCTCTCCAGGTCACTGAACAAAGGTCTGTATGATCAGTCGCAGGGTTTGTATAACAATTACAACTCACGTTTGAGATCAAAGAACCCCGCTCTATCAAGTGGTAGCAGAGTGATGGTTATGTCACTGGAGACAAGGAACTAGAAAGGTCCAGAAAATCTAGACCTGATGGGGCCTTGCCAAGTCCCAAAGTGCCCATGTCACCAAAGTCCATGACCCATTTTTTAAGATCAATGAGTTTGGTGGTTTCGGAGGCATTTGCAGACTTGGCAGGAAAATATGGACCTTTCTAGGAGTCTTCACTTGCAGAAACGTTTCAGTGCACAACTATATGATGATGTGATTGTCACTATGCAATCTTCAAGAGTGAGGTTCATATTTCTGAATTGGTGAAACATATTCCGAAATGGTTTGATTTTGATATATTGGAGAACAAGTAGGCACAGAAACAAGAAAAGAGAAAGAAGCAAACAGACAGCAAAGAGAAAAATGAGAAGCCGCCTCCAGCAGCCCCAGATGGAAATAAGACTCAGACATTCCCTACGACGAAGATACCATGTGGAGGGTACATTTGTGTGCCGTGGAGTCGGGTGTGATCTTGCATCATTTATGAACAAGTTCCCCAGATTGAGAGAGAACCCTTGTCAATGATACACTCAAGTTGAAAGGTTTGTCAAGAAGGAGAAGGTTTTGTGGACAGATGTGAATAACGTTTTCACCATTGTGGCACAAAGTGATTTATGTGCTCAGTGTGCGATAGCTATGCAGTGGCCTCATACAGAACTCCCAAACGATCCACGGACTCATACAACATATCCTATGTTGATGACAAAGCATGATGAGGTGATTACATTTTTGAAAGGAAAGGTCCAGGCAAGGGAAATTGGTTGCCTTAAGATTAACATAACAACTCAGGAAGCCAAAGAATCAGTGCTTGCCTACTATGAATGATTGCTGCAGGTGTTTAAATGACACAGTAGCCAGGAGAGCCCTGAAAGGAGAACAATGGAAAGTTTTGTGTCACAGTTTGTTCTTGGATTGCACCCAGAGATTAGCATGCATATCCAGCAGAATGTGTTATGTTGGCAGACTAAGCCGTTGGGTGAGATCTTGACATATGCTAAATACTTCAGTGATGAGCAAGAGATGAAGATGAAGAGACTTAAGGAAAAGATTATGTGTGCACAAACAAAGCTAGCAGAGAAAGGATTTCAAAATCAGTCATGTTGGAAATGTTGGTGGGAAGCAAGTTATTGGTTATCAAAGTGTCTATTGGTGCAAGGTGGGAATCGTGTTCCACAAGGTAGAGGTCGTGGTTGTCTGGTTAATATGAATTCTAGTGTAGATGTTGCGACATTGAACGATCGACTCCTTTTCATTATTGTAACTAGCTTGGACATTATAAGTAGACCTGAGCGGAAAACTCCCCTCTGCTCGCAGAGTTTCAGGAATTTGGGCACTTTACGCTACACGGAGTGAAGGGGAGGTTTTTACTATTTGTGCATGTGAGATTTGTTTTTGGCACTCACTCACTTGCGCCACGATGTTCTCAGGCCGCTAGCAAGCGCACAAGAGATGTTGCCCCCACCTGTGGGGCTTCTAGCCACATTTGAGCAATATACTGCAGTTTGCGAGCGCAAATGCACCTCAAGTAGATTATCTACCCGAGTAGCAGCTAAATTTTCTCAAAATCGGTTTTTGTGTGGATTTTGTTATCCAACAGACCGTGCAAGTTGTTCTCTAGTGTGAGAGGCTTTTTTCATGTTTTGTTTTCAACAGGAAGGAAGTTCCCCAGAGCCTCCAACTTCTTGTTCCTGTCCATCAGTCTCCTCCCAGTGCTTTGTCCAGTTCATGGTCATTTTTCACTTGGATTTTGAGATGGAAGGATTGCTCTTTGTCTCCTGGATTTATATCTTTGGATTTAAGGACTTTGTTTTTGTGATATCACACACGTAAGTTAAAAAACTATTGTATAAGGGTGTTGTTTGTTTGATAGGACATGCATTAGTATTTCTTTGTACTTTTATTTGATTTTTTATATTTCATTGTGGTGGGTGGCCACAGCTCAGTACCCTTTTCTTCATGTTTGTTACATTTGCAATATTTATTTATTTTACTATGTGGCCTAGACTTCCAACAGGCCATCTAGCCAGTAGGCCCAGTACTAGTCATCAGTGCACAAAATAAATGGTTCTGTAGTATATGGTTTTAAAATTTAATTTAGGGCAGGGATGGCATTGGATTAAATTAAAAATGTTGGCTATTTGCATTTCATTTTTTCTGCAAAAAGTTTATATGTGGAGTACTATTTGATGGCATAGGAGGATGTGTGTTGTTCTAAAATGTTTAAAGATCAGTTAATTTACATGTTTTGCATTGCTGAATTAATGTTAGTGTTTTCTTCAGGGTTACCACTATGCCTCCTTTTTCTGGCCAGTGTGTGTTTGTCATTAGTTACCATTTGTCTTTGATCTCCATGCCATATGGCCGGGCCATTTTGTGTAGTCTATATCCATAGGCCTGAATGTGTTCTTTGTTCCCCATGCCTCCTTGCTCGCTGTTGTTGTTTGACCATATCGTTGGCAGACATTTTGTGCATCCAGCCAGTGTGTTTTTGCCATATGCTTGCATGTGTTTTGTTCTCCATGCCTCCTTGCTTGCTTTTGTTGTTTGACCATGTGGTTGGCGGCCATTTTGTGCATCCAGCCAGTGTGTTTTTGCCATAGGCTTGCTTGTGTTTTTTGTTCTCCATGCCTCCTTGTTCAGTGTTGTTGTTTGACAATGTGGCTGGCGGCCATTTTGTGCATCCAGCCAGTATGCTTTTGCTGAATGCGTGCATGTGTTCTTTGTTCCCCATGCCTTCTTGCTCACTGTTGTTCTTTGACCATGTGGCTTGCGCCCATTTTGTGCATTTAGCCAGTGTGCCTTTGGCATAGGCTTGCATGGATGGATGTGATACCAGTTTATTAATATGTTTAGGGATCATTGTAGTGTATGTATACTAAGAATTTTATTTTGATGAACAGTGCTTATATTATTACATGCTTTTTTGCATTTTTTATTTTGCTGCTCCTTGCCTCGTAATAGGTTTCTTTCTTCTCGTCCCCCCATACAAACATCGGCAATTATTAATCATTTTTTTACTTTAATGTTTTTTTTTTTTTTTTTATTAAAAAAGTTGTTTTCATTTTTAATTTGTTTTCGTTTTTTAAATTTTATTTATTTCAATTTTTAACAATTCTTTTTTTTTTGTTTTTTTTTTTTGTTGCATTTTACCTTGATCCATCTATCCATCCATCAAAGGCACACAGCTGTGCTACAACATTCAGTTTCTTTCTGTATAATTCCATTTCCTCCTGGACACCTTGACTGTGGTGCACTGCAGATACATCAGCAGCATTGTTCATTATTAATTATTATTTAATTTCCCCTGGACCACTTTGCCTGGCATAGGTTTTTTTATGGATTATTCCACAGGTGTCTTCATTAAAATAGATGAAGAGAAAGCAAAGAGCTATATCTGTATGTTGTGTTGCCTGATTTGAAATGACATTTTCTGGTATGGTGGTGTGGTTTGACTTTACAATGTTTGGATGCATTTGTTATTTATTAGGTAAGTGACCAACTACACTAATATTGCATTTGTCTGTATAATGTGAACCTGCGACAATGTCACGTTTCCCTAACTACATGTTTTCCTTGTTTGGTTGCTTATAGGTGCACAAGAGAAGAAGAGACATCACCTGCAGTACTGCCAAATAAAAGGCCTGTACAGTAACTTCAGTCCTCCAATCTCTTCTGCAGCTTTGTGCCATTGCCAACTGAGAGCTTTAAGATGTCCCCAGAGAAAGTTGGTCCCAAGAAAGTGGTCAGTGAGAAGAAGCTGCTTCCCACCAGTGGTGTGCGGACAACAACTTTTTTCAGGAGATGTGTGCCTACCGCCCCGGCCTCTGGGTAGGAACCCGGGAGCAGCACTCCCACATCATCAACAGCCCCACCCCAACCTAAGCCAGAGACCATGTGTGTCAGGGATGCAGTCACTGCAATCATCACGATGCGGACGAGCAGTGATGCTGAATTTGATTTATCCCTTTCGCGGAGTGGTATGCAATTGTATCAGGTAACAGAGCAAAGTGGACAGCAGCAAGTGAGCAATATTAGACCTCCTCTTTTAGAATAATTGGCTCCTAGATCTCCAGCAAGGAAAAGGATGGGTACTGCTCTACCATCTTCTCCAAGCACCACTACTGATGACGATGATAGGGACATGAAGTGGATCCCAGCAGAGTCCAGGAGATGGCAGGAGACGCAAGGGGAAAGAAAAGTTCCTAAAAGCTTTAGAATAATGGAAGGATTTTATGAGGAGGATGACGAGGATGAGCCAGTCATTATGGAAGCTGGCACAGAGGAGTCCGACATTACTATTCAACTTGCTCCGAGGGATGTGGCACAGGTAGGATCACCAGGTCCTATATTTGTAAAGCCCCAGCTGAGACCTGGTCCAGCTCCTACCTCAGTAGAAGTACGCTCTGCAGAGAGGCAATTGACAACACACAGTTCTTCATCAGCATTGGCAGTGGCCAGCTAAGAAATTACACTTTCCCAGTTTGGGACTATTTTATGATTAGCAATAGTGGAGGAGAACACTGCAATTTGTTCCATTTGCCATGCAATTGTTTGTCGAGGTAAGCCTGGTTCACATTATGGTACTGGAGGAGAAACAACCCATATGAAAAAACATTACACAATCCGGTGAGAAGAGCACCTTAAAACATTGCTGAACTTGGTGGTGAAGATGAGGACAGAAGGGAAACATCAGCTACAAGTCCAATCACGGTGGGAGATGATGAAGAAGAGGGTGACATCCTCATGCAAAGCAGCCCTCTTCCTAGCAGTGCACCAGAATCACCCACTACAGCTGCTTCACAATGACACAAGAAGACTCAGAGTCAGATGGAGACACTGTGGCTTATAGTGAGTGCCCCACAATGCACATTGAGTCTAACATCACCTACTTCTCAAAAGTTGCCTGCATTATTGGCTCCAGAAAAAAAGAAATCCAGGCTACAATTACGGGCATGATTAGGCAGTACTAGTCACCAGTACTAGTCACCAGTGCACAAAATAAATGGTTCTGTAGTATATGGTTTTAAAATTTAATTTAGGGCAGGGATGGCACTGGATTAAATTAAAAATGTTGGCTGTTTGCATTTAATTTTTTCTGCAAAAAGTTTATATGTGGAGTACTATTTGATGGCATAGGAGGATGTGTGTTGTTCTAAAATGTTTAAAGATCAGTTAATTTACATGTTTTGCATTGCTGAATTAATGTTAGTGTTTTCTTCAGGGTTACCACTATGCCTCCTTTTTCTGGCCAGTGTGTGTTTGTCATTAGTTACCATTTGTCTTTGATCTCCATGCCATATGGCCGGGCCATTTTGTGTAGTATATATCCATAGGCCTGAATGTGTTCTTTGTTCCCCATGCCTCCTTGCTCGCTGTTGTTGTTTGACCATGTCGCTGGCAGACATTTTGTGCATCCAGCCAGTGTGTTTTTGCCATATTCTTGCATGTGTTGTTTGTTCTCCATGCCTCCTTGCTTGCTGTTGTTGTTTGACCATGTGGTTGGCGGCCATTTTGTGCATCCAGCCAGTGTGTTTTTGCCATAGGCTTGCTTGTGTTCTTTGTTCTCCATGCCTCCTTGTTCGGTGTTGTTGTTTGACAATGTGGCTGGCGGCCATTTTGTGCATCCAGCCAGTATGCTTTTGCTGCATGCGTGCATGTGTTCTTTGTTCCCCATGCCTTCTTGCTCACTGTTGTTCTTTGACCATGTGGCTTGCGGCCATTTTGTGCATTTAGCCAGTGTGCCTTTGGCATAGGCTTGCATGGATGGATGTGATACCAGTTTATTAATATGTTTGGGGATCATTTTAGTGTATGTATACTAAGAATTTTATTTTGATGAACAGTGCTTATATTATTACATGCTTTTTTGCATTTTTTATTTTGCTGCTCCTTGCCTCGTAATAGGTTTCTTTCTTCTCGTCCCCCCATACAAACATCGGCAATTATTAATAATTTTTTTACTTTAATTTTTATTTTTTGTTTTTTATTAAAAATGTTGTTTTCATTTTTAATTTGTTTTTGTTTTTTTAATTTTATTTATTTCAATTTTTAACAATTTTAATTTTTATTTTTTTATTTTATTTTTTGCATTTTACCTTGATCCATCTATCCATCCATCAAAGGCACACAGCTGTGCTACAACATTCAGTTTCTTTCTGTATAATTCCATTTCCTCCTGGACACCTTGACTGTGGTGCACTGCAGATACATCAGCAGCATTGTTCATTTTTAATTATTATTTAATTTCCCCTGGACCACTTTGCCTGGCATAGGTTTTTTTTATGGATTATTCCACAGGTGTCTTCATTAAAATAGATGAAGAGAAAGCAAAGAGCTATATCTGTATGTTGTGTTGCCTGATTTGAAATGACATTTTCTGGTATGGTGGTGTGGTTTGACTTTACAATGTTTGGATGCATTTGTTATTTAATAGGTAAGTGACCAACTACACTAATATTGCATTTGTCTGTATAATGTGAACCTGCGACAATGTCACGTTTCCCTAACTACATGTTTTCCTTGTTTGGTTGCTTATAGGTGCTCAAGAGAAGAAGAGACATCACCTGCAGTACTGCCAAATAGAAGGCCAGTACAGTAACTTCAGTCCTCCAATCTCTTCTGCAGCTTTGTGCCATTGCCAACTGAGAGCTTTAAGATGTCCCCAGAGAAAGTTGGTCCCAAGAAAGTGGTCCGTGAGAAGAAGCTGCTTCCCACCAGTGGTGTGCCGACAACAACTTTTTTCAGGAGATGTGTGCCTACCGCCCCGGCCTCTGGGTAGGAACCGGGGAGCAGCACTCCCACATCATCAACAGCCCCACCCCAACCTAAGCCAGAGACCATGTGTGTCAGGGATGCAGTCACTGCAATCATCACGACTTGGTGGTGAAGATGAGGACAGAAGGGAAACATCAGCTACAAGTCCAATCACGGTGGGAGGTGATGAAGAAGAGGGTGACATCCTCATGCAAAGCAGCCCTGTCCCTAGCAGTGCACCAGAATCACCCACTACAGCTGCTTCACAATGACACATGAAGACTCAGAGTCAGATGGAGACACTGTGGCTTATAGTGAGTGCCCCACAATGCACATTGAGTCTAACATCACCTACTTCTCAAAAGTTGCCTGCATCATTGGGTCCAGAAAAAAAGAAATCCAGGCTACAATTACGGGCATGATTAGGCAGGAGGGCCCCTATGACCTCAACCACCAAAAAGCACTTTTGAACAATGGAACGCTGGAAAAAATGTTAGCGCTTGACCTCCCTCATTTTTCTTTTGTGGAAGGAGTGGGATTGGCAGCCGTCTCCCCAAAATGGAAGGTTTCCAGTCAGACCTATTTTGCCAGAGTTGCTGTTCCAGCATTCCATCACAATGTGCTGTAATCGGTTGGACAAGCTTTGCAGCGCAGTGTTGTCCACACTATCCACCTGACGATAGACATGTGGACCAGTTGTCAGGTATCTGATTACATGTGCATCTCTGCACACTGTATCTAATTTGCAGAGGTAAAATAAAAGCAGTATTCAGGTCTTGACCCTGAAGAAAGTTTTAAGTGTGTTAGATGGCATGCAACAGTAGCCATGTTTGCCATGGAGAAATCACATAAAGCTGCAAGCATCTTGGATGAATTTAATAGCAAGGTGTCTGAATGGTTGTGACCTAGAAGTCTCAGAAATGGATTTGTTGAAACAGACAATGGCAGTAACTGTCAAGATCCTGTATAAACCATTGTGTTAAGCATTGTGTTATGCTCATGCTTCTGTAATAAACACATTGCTGAAATTTGCACGTATAAGAACATTGTGAAGATACACATTTATATTGAGATCATATTATACACATTGCTGAGATTAGGAAGGCGGGTTGGGAGCACACTGCCTCACATCCCAGTCGAGTTCGCCCCTTTGCATCCTGGTAAATGCAGTTCAAATTTAACGCTTACTTGAAAGTGTCCATAGTTTTTCACTAAAGTTAGTGCAGTCATTGCTGTTCATCTCTATACACGTGTTTCTGGGTAATTGCCCTTCATCAGTAGAGAGTAGAAAGCATCAAAAAATATCTAGGGTTGCTGGAAATGCTGCCAAAATCGTCTCAGGTCTAGTACCACTCACAGGCACACAGGAGCATCTCCAGAGCTCGTCAGCTCAGTGGCTCAAGGGAGCCTTTTAACAGGAAGGCGGGTTCGGAGCACACTGCCTCACATCCCAGTCGAGTTCGCCCCTTTGCATCCTGGTAAATGCAGTTCAAATTTAACGCTTACTTGAAAGTGTCCGTAGTTTTTCACTAAAGTTAGTGCAGTCATTGCTGTTCATCTCTATACACGTGTTTCTGGGTGATTGCCCTTCATCAGTAGAGAGTAGAAAGCATCAAAAAATATCTGGGGTTGCTGGAAATGCTGCCAAAATCGTCTCAGGTCTAGTACCACTCACAGGCTCACAAGTGCATCTCCAGAGCTCGTCAACTCAGTGGCTCAAGGGAGCCTTTTAACAGGAAGGCGGGTTCGGAGCACACTGCCTCACATACCAGTCGAGTTCACCCCTTTGCATCCTGGTAAATGCAGTTCAAATTTAACGCTTACATGAAAGTGTCCGTAGTTTTTCACTAAAGTTAGTGCAGTCATTGCTGTTCATCTCTATACACGTGTTTCTGGGTGATTGCCCTTCATCAGTAGAGAGTAGAAAGCATCAAAAAATATCTGGGGTTGCTGGAAATGCTGCCAAAATCGTCTCAGGTCTAGTACCACTCACAGGCTCACAGGTGCGTCTCCAGAGCTCGTCAGCTCAGTGGCTCAAGGGAGCCTTTTAACAGGAAGGCGGGTTGGGAGCACACTGCCTCACATCCCAGTCGAGTTCGCCCCTTTGCATCCTGGTAAATGCAGTTAAAATTTAACGCTTACTTGAAAGTGTACGTAGTTTTTCACTAAAGTTAGTGCAGTCATTGCTGTTCATCTCTATACACGTGTTTCTGGGTAATTGCCCTTCATCAGTAGAGAGTAGAAAGCATCAAAAAATATCTAAGGTTGCTGGAAATGCTGCCAAAATCGTCTCAGGTCTAGTACCACTCACAGGCACACAGGTGCATCTCCAGAGCTCGTCAGCTCAGTGGCTCAAGGGAGCCTTTTAACAGGAAGGCGGGTTCGGAGCACACTGCCTCACATCCCAGTCGAGTTCGCCCCTTTGCATCCTGGTAAATGCAGTTCAAATTTAACGCTTACTTGAAAGTGTCTGTAGTTTTTCACTAAAGTTAGTGCAGTCATTGCTGTTCATCTCTATACACGTGTTTCTGGGTGACTGCCCTTCATCAGTAGAGAGTAGAAAGCATCAAAAAATATCTGGGGTTGCTGGAAATGCTGCCAAAATCGTCTCAGGTCTAGTACCACTCACAGGCTCACAAGTGCATCTCCAGAGCTCGTCAGCTCAGTGGCTCAAGGGAGCCTTTTAACAGGAAGGCGGTTTGGGAGCACACTGCCTCACATCCCAGTCGAGTTCGCCCCTTTGCATCCTGGTAAATGCAGTTCAAATTTAACGCTTACTTGAAAGTGTCCGTAGTTTTTCACTAAAGTTAGTGCAGTCATTGCTGTTCATCTCTATACATGTGTTTCTGGGTAATTGCCCTTCATCAGTAGAGAGTAGAAAGCATCAAAAAATATCTGGGGTTGCTGGAAATGCTGCCAAAATCGTCTCAAGTCTAGTACCACTCACAGGCTCACAGGTGCATCTCCAGAGCTCGTCAGCTCAGTGGCTCAAGGGAGCCTTTTAACAGGAAGGCGGGTTGGGAGCACACTGCCTCACATCCCAGTCGAGTTCGCCCCTTTGCATCCTGGTAAATGGAGTTCAAATTTAACGCTTACTTGAAAGTGTCCGTAGGTTTTCACTAAAGTTAGTGCAGTCATTGCTGTTCATCTCTATACACGTGTTTCTGGGTAATTGCCCTTCATCAGTAGAGAGTAGAAAGCATAAAAAAATATCTAGGGTTGCTGGAAACGCTGCCAAAATCGTCTCAGGTCTAGTACCACTCACAGGCTCACAGGTGCATCTCCAGAGCTCGTCAGCTCAGTGGCTCAAGGGAGCCTTTTAACAGGAAGGCGGGTTGGGAGCACACTGCCTCACATCCCAGTCGAGTTCGCCCCTTTGCATCCTGGTAAATGCAGTTAAAATTTAATGCTTACTTGAAAGTGTCCGTAGTTTTTCACTAAAGTTAGTGCAGTCATTGCTGTTCATCTCTATACACGTGTTTCTGGGTGATTGCCCTTCATCAGTAGAGAGAAGAAAGCATCAAAAAATATCTGGGGTTGCTGGAAATGCTGCCAAAATCGTCTCAGGTCTAGTACCACTCACAGGCTCACAGGTGCATCTCCAGAGCTCGTCAGCTCAGTGGCTCAAGGGAGCCTTTTAACAGGAAGGCGGGTTGGGAGCACACTGCCTCACATCCCAGTGGAGTTCGCCCCTTTGCATCCTGGTAAATGCAGTTCAAATTTAACGCTTACTTGAAAGTGTCCGTAGTTTTTCACTAAAGTTAGTGCAGTCATTGCTGTTCATCTCTATACACGTGTTTCTGGGTAATTGCCCTTCATCCGTAGAGAGTAGAAAGCATCAAAAAATATCTGGGGTTGCTGGAAATGCTGCCAAAATCGTCTCAGGTCTAGTACCACTCACAGGCGCATCTCCAGAGCTCGTCAGCTCAGTGGCTCAAGGGAGCCTTTTAACAGGAAGGCGGGTTGGGAGCACACTGCCTCACATCCCAGTCGAGTTCGCCCCTTTGCATCCTGGTAAATGCAGTTTAAATTTAACGCTTACTTGAAAGTGTCCGTAGTTTTTCACTAAAGTTAGTGCAGTCATTGCGGTTCATCTCTATACACGTGTTTCTGGGTTATTGCCCTTCATCAGTAGAGAGTAGAAAGCATAAAAAAATATCTGGGGTTGCTGGAAATGCTGCCAAAATCGTCTCAGGTCTAGTACCACTCACAGGCTCACAGGTGCATCTCCAGAGCTCGTCAGCTCAGTGGCTCAAGGGAGCCTTTTAACAGGAAGGCGGGTTGGGAGCACACTGCCTCACATCCCAGTCGAGTTCGCCCCTTTGCATCCTGGTAAATGCAGTTCAAATTTAACGCTTACTTGAAAGTGTCCGTAGTTTTTCACTAAAGTTAGTGCAGTCATTGCTGTTCATCTCTATACACGTGTTTCTGGGTAATTGCCCTCCATCAGTAGAGAGTAGAATGCATCAAAAAATATCTGGGGTTGCTGGAAATGCTGCCAAAATCGTCTCAGGTCTAGTACCACTCACAGGCTCACAGGTGCATCTCCAGAGCTCGTCAGCTCAGTGGCTCAAGGGAGCCTTTTAACAGGAAGGCGGGTTGGGAGCACACTGCCTCACATCCCAGTCGAGTTCGCCCCTTTGCATCCTGGTAAATGCAGTTCAAATTTAATGCTTACTTGAAAGTGACCGTAGTTTTTCACTAAAGTTAGTGCAGTCATTGCTGTTCATCTCTATACACGTGTTTCTGGGTAATTGCCCTTCATCAGTAGAGAGTAGAAAGCATCAAAAAATATCTGGGGTTGCTGGAAATGCTGCCAAAATCGTCTCAGGTCTAGTACCACTCACAGGCTCACAGGTGCATCTCCAGAGCTCGTCAGCTTAGTGGCTCAAGGGAGCCTTTTAACAGAAAGGCGGGTTGGGAGCACACTGCCTCACATCCCAGTCGAATTTGCCCCTTTGCATCCTGGTAAATGCAGTTCAAATTTAAAGCTTACTTGAAAGTGTCCGTAGTTTTTCACTAAAGTTAGTGCAGTCATTGCTGTTCATCTCTATACACGTGTTTCTGGGTAATTGCCCTTCATCAGTAGAGAGTAGAAAGCATCAAAAATATCTGGGGTTGCTGGAAATGCTGCCAAAATCGTCTCAGGTCTAGTACCACTCACAGGCTCACAGGTGCATCTCAAGAGCTCGTCAGCTCAGTGGCTCAAGGGAGCCTTTTAACAGGAAGGCGGGTTGGGAGCACACTGCCTCACATCCCAGTCGAGTTTGCCCCTTTGCATCCTGGTAAATGCAGTTCAAATTTAAAGCTTACTTGAAAGTGTCCGTAGTTTTTCACTAAAGTTAGTGCAGTCATTGCTGTTCATCTCTATACACGTGTTTCTGGGTAATTGCCCTTCATCAGTAGAGAGTAGAAAGCATCAAAAATATCTGGGGTTGCTGGAAATGCTGCCAAAATCGTCTCAGGTCTAGTTCATTCACAGGCTCACAGGTGCATCTCCAGAGCTCGTCAGCTCAGTGGCTCAAGGGAGCCTTTTAACAGGAAGGCGGGTTGGGAGCACACTGCCTCACATCCCAGTCGAGTTCACCCCTTTGCATCCTGGTAAATGCAGTTCAAATTTAACGCTTAATTGAAAGTGTCCGTAGTTTTTCACTAAAGTTAGTGCAGTCATTGCTGTTCATCTCTATACACGTGTTTCTGGGTAATTGCCCTTCATCAGTAGAGAGTAGAAAGCATCAAAAAATATCTGGGGTTGCTGGAAATGCTGCCAAAATCGTCTCAGGTCTAGTACCACTCACAGGCTCACAGGTGCATCTCCAGAGCTCGTCAGCTCAGTGGCTCAAGGGAGCCTTTTAACAGGAAGGCGGGTTGGGAGCACACTGCCTCATCCCAGTCGAGTTCGCCCCTTTGCATCCTGGTAAATGCAGTTCAAATTTAACGCTTACTTGAAAGTGTCCGTAGTTTTTCACTAAAGTTAGGGCAGTCATTGCTGTTCATCTCTATACACGTGTTTCTGGGTAATTGCCCTTCATCAGTAGAGAGTAGAAAGCATCAAAAAATATCTGGGGTTGCTGGAAATGCTGCCAAAATCGTCTCAGGTCTAGTACCACTCACAGGCTCACAGGTGCATCTCCAGAGCTCGTCAGCTCAGTGGCTCAAGGGAGCCTTTTAACAGGAAGGCGGGTTGGGAGCACACTGCCTCACATCCCAGTCGAGTTCGCCCCTTTGCATCCTGGTAAATGCAGTTCAAATTTAACGCTTACTTGAAAGTGTCCGTAGTTTTTCACTAAAGTTAGGGCAGTCATTGCTGTTCATCTCTATACACGTGTTTCTGGGTAATTGCCCTTCATCAGTAGAGAGTAGAAAGCATCAAAAAATATCTGGGGTTGCTGGAAATGCTGCCAAAATCGTCTCAGGTCTAGTACCACTCACAGGCTCACAGGTGCATCTCCAGAGCTCGTCAGCTCAGTGGCTCAAGGGAGCCTTTTAACAGGAAGGCGGGTTGGGAGCACACTGCCTCACATCCCAGTTTAGTTTGCCCCTTTGCATCCTGGTAAATGCAGTTCAAATTTAACGCTTACTTGAAAGTGTCCGTAGTTTTTCACTAAAGTTAGGGCAGTCATTGCTGTTCATCTCTATACACGTGTTTCTGGGTAATTGCCCTTCATCAGTAGAGAGTAGAAAGCATCAAAAAATATCTGGGGTTGCTGGAAATGCTGCCAAAATCGTCTCAGGTCTAGTACCACTCACAGGCTCACAGGTGTATCTCCAGAGCTCGTCAGCTCAGTGGCTCAAGGGAGCCTTTTAACAGGAAGGCGGGTTGGGAGCACACTGCCTCATATCCCAGTCGAGTTCGCCCCTTTGCATCCTGGTAAATGCAGTTCAAATTTAAAGCTTACTTGAAAGTGTCCGTAGTTTTTCACTAAAGTTAGTGCAGTCATTGCTGTTCATCTCTATACACGTGTTTCTGGGTAATTGCCCTTCATCAGTAGAGAGTAGAAAGCATCAAAAATATCTGGGGTTGCTGGAAATGCTGCCAAAATCGTCTCAGTTCTAGTACCACTCACAGGCTCACAGGTGCATCTCCAGAGCTCGTCAGCTCAGTGGCTCAAGGGAGCCTTTTAACAGGAAGGCGGGTTGGGAGCACACTGCCTCACATCCCAGTCGAGTTCGCCCCTTTACATCCTGGTAAATGCAGTTCAAATTTAAAGCTTACTTGAAAGTGTCCGTAGTTTTTCACTAAAGTTAGTGCAGTCATTGCTGTTCATCTCTATACACGTGTTTCTGGGTAATTGCCCTTCATCAGTAGAGAGTAGAAAGCATCAAAAATATCTGGGGTTGCTGGAAATGCTGCCAAAATTGTCTCAGGTCTAGTACCACTCACAGGCTCACAGGTGCATCTCCAGAGCTCGTCAGCTCAGTGGCTCAAGGGAGCATTTTAACAGGAAGGCGGGTTGGGAGCACACTGCCTCACATCCCAGTCGAGTTCGCCCCTTTGCATCCTGGTAAATGCAGTTCAAATTTAACGCTTACTTGAAAGTGTCCGTAGTTTTTCACTAAAGTTAGTGCAGTCATTGCTGTTCATCTCTATACACGTGTTTCTGGGTAATTGCCCTTCATCAGTAGAGAGTAGAAAGCATCAAAAAATATCTGGGGTTGCTGGAAATGCTGCCAAAATCGTCTCAGGTCTAGTACCACTCACAGGCTCACAGGTGCATCTCCAGAGCTCGTCAGCTCAGTGGCTCAAGGGAGCCTTTTAACAGGAAGGCGGGTTGGGAGCACACTGCCTCACATCCCAGTCGAGTTCGCCCCTTTGCATCCTGGTAAATGCAGTTCAAATTTAACGCTTACTTGAAAGTGTCCGTAGTTTTTCACTAAAGTTTGGGCAGTCATTGCTGTTCATCTCTACACACGTGTTTCTGGGTAATTGCCCTTCATCAGTAGAGAGTAGAAAGCATCAAAAATATCTGGGGTTGCTGGAAATGCTGCCAAAATTGTCTCAGGTCTAGTACCACTCACAGGCTCACAGGTGCATCTCCAGAGTTCGTCAGCTCAGTGGCTCAAGGGAGCCTTTTATCAGGAAGGCGGGTTGGGAGCACACTGCCTCACATCCCAGTCGAGTTCGCCCCTTTGCATCCTGGTAAATGCAGTTCAAATTTAACGCTTACTTGAAAGTGTCCGTAGTTTTTCACTAAAGTTAGTGCAGTCATTGCTGTTCATCTCTATACACGTGTTTCTGGGTAATTGCCCTTCATCAGTAGAGAGTAGAAAGCATCAAAAAATATCTGGGGTTGCTGGAAATGCTGCCAAAATCGTCTCAGGTCTAGTACCACTCACAGGCTCACAGGTGCATCTCCAGAGCTCGTCAGCTCAGTGGCTCAAGGGAGCCTTTTAACAGGAAGGCGGGTTGGGAGCACACTGCCTTACATCCCAGTCGAGTTCGCCCCTTTGCATCCTGGTAAATGCAGTTCAAATTTAACGCTTACTTGAAAGTGTCCGTAGTTTTTCACTAAAGTTAGGGCAGTCATTGCTGTTCATCTCTATACACGTGTTTCTGGGTAATTGCCCTTCATCAGTAGAGAGTAGAAAGCATCAAAAAATATCTGGGGTTGCTGGAAATGCTGCCAAAATCGTCTCAGGTCTAGTACCACTCACAGGCTCACAGGTGCATCTCCAGAGCTCGTCAGCTCAGTGGCTCAAGGGAGCCTTTTAACAGGAAGGTGGGTTGGGAGCACACTGCCTCACATCCCAATCGAGTTCGCCCCTTTGCATCCTGGTAAATGCAGTTCAAATTTAACGCTTACTTGAAAGTGTCTGTAGTTTTTCACTAAAGTTAGGGCAGTCATTGCTGTTCATCTCTATACACGTGTTTCTGGGTAATTGCCCTTCATCAGTAGAGAGTAGAAAGCATCAAAAATATCTCGGGTTGCTGGAAATGCTGCCAAAATCGTCTCAGGTCTAGTACCACTCACAGGCTCACAGGTGCATCTCCAGAGCTCGTCAGCTCAGTGGCTCAAGGGAGCCTTTTAACAGGAAGGCAGGTTGGGAGCACACTGCCTCACATCCCAGTCGAGTTCGCCCCTTTGCATCCTGGTAAATGCAGTTCAAATTTAACGCTTACTTGAAAGTGTCCGTAGTTTTTCACTAAAGTTAGTGCAGTCATTGCTGTTCATCTCTATACACGTGTTTCTGGGTGCTTGCCCTTCATCAGTAGAGAGTAGAAAGCATCAAAAAATATCTGGGGTTGCTGGAAATGCTGCCAAAATCGTCTCAGGTCTAGTACCACTCACAGGCTCACAGGTGCGTCTCCAGAGCTCGTCAGCTCAGTGGCTCAAGGGAGCCTTTTAACAGGAAGGCGGGTTGGGAGCACACTGCCTCACATCCCAGTCGAGTTCGCCCCTTTGCATCCTGGTAAATGCAGTTCAAATTTAACGCTTACTTGAAAGTGTACGTAGTTTTTCACTAAAGTTAGTGCAGTCATTGCTGTTCATCTCTATACACGTGTTTCTGGGTAATTGCCCTTCATCAGTAGAGAGTAGAAAGCATCAAAAAATATCTAGGGTTGCTGGAAATGCTGCCAAAATCGTCTCAGGTCTAGTACCACTCACAGGCACACAAGTGCATCTCCAGAGCTCGTCAGCTCAGTGGCTCAAGGGAGCCTTTTAACAGGAAGGCGGGTTCGGAGCACACTGCCTCACATCCCAGTCGAGTTCGCCCCTTTGCATCCTGGGAAATGCAGTTCAAATTTAACGCTTACTTGAAAGTGTCCGTAGTTTTTCACTAAAGTTAGTGCAGTCATTGCTGTTCATCTCTATATACGTGTTTCTGGGTGACTGCCCTTCATCAGTAGAGAGTAGAAAGCATCAAAAAATATCTGGGGTTGCTGGAAATGCTGCCAAAATCGTCTCAGGTCTAGTACCACTCACAGGCTCACAAGTGCATCTCCAGAGCTCGTCAGCTCAGTGGCTCAAGGGAGCCTTTTAACAGGAAGGCGGTTTGGGAGCACACTGCCTCACATCCCAGTCGAGTTCGCCCCTTTGCATCCTGGTAAATGCAGTTCAAATTTAACGCTTACTTGAAAGTGTCCGTAGTTTTTCACTAAAGTTAGTGCAGTCATTGCTGTTCATCTCTATACATGTGTTTCTGGGTAATTGCCCTTCATCAGTAGAGAGTAGAAAGCATAAAAAAATATCGGGTTGCTGGAAATGCTGCCAAAATCGTCTCAAGTCTAGTACCACTCACAGGCTCACAGGTGCATCTCCAGAGCTCGTCAGCTCAGTGGCTCAAGGGAGCCTTTTAACAGGAAGGCGGGTTGGGAGCACACTGCCTCACATCCCAGTCGAGTTCGCCCCTTTGCATCCTGGTAAATGCAGTTCAAATTTAACGCTTACTTGAAAGTGTCCGTAGGTTTTCACTAAAGTTAGTGCAGTCATTGCTGTTCATCTCTATACACGTGTTTCTGGGTAATTGGCCTTCATCAGTAGAGAGTAGAAAGCATCAAAAAATATCTAGGGTTGCTGGAAACGCTGCCAAAATCGTCTCAGGTCTAGTACCACTCACAGGCTCACAGGTGCATCTCCAGAGCTCGTCAGCTCAGTGGCTCAAGGGAGCCTTTTAACAGGAAGGCGGGTTGGGAGCACACTGCCTCACATCCCAGTCGAGTTCGCCCCTTTGCATCCTGGTAAATGCAGTTCAAATTTAACGCTTACTTGAAAGTGTCCGTAGTTTTTCACTAAAGTTAGTGCAGTCATTGCTGTTCATCTCTATACACGTGTTTCTGGGTAATTGCCCTTCATCAGTAGAGAGTAGAAAGCATCAAAAAATATCTGGGGTTGCTGGAAATGCTGCCAAAATCGTCTCAGGTCTAGTACCACTCACAGGCTCACAGGTGCATCTCCAGAGCTCGTCAGCTCAGTGGCTCAAGGGAGCCTTTTAACAGGAAGGCGGGTTGGGAGCACACTGCCTTACATCCCAGTCGAGTTCGCCCCTTTGCATCCTGGTAAATGCAGTTCAAATTTAACGCTTACTTGAAAGTGTCCGTAGTTTTTCACTAAAGTTAGGGCAGTCATTGCTGTTCATCTCTATACACGTGTTTCTGGGTAATTGCCCTTCATCAGTAGAGAGTAGAAAGCATCAAAAAATATCTGGGGTTGCTGGAAATGCTGCCAAAATCGTCTCAGGTCTAGTACCACTCACAGGC
Source organism: Pleurodeles waltl (assembly GCF_031143425.1). NCBI lineage: Eukaryota > Metazoa > Chordata > Amphibia > Caudata > Salamandridae > Pleurodeles > Pleurodeles waltl. The sequence goes on from NC_090440.1 coordinate 407,220,291, forward strand.
TCACAGGTGCATCTCCAGAGCTCGTCAGCTCAGTGGCTCAAGGGAGCCTTTTAACAGGAAGGTGGGTTGGGAGCACACTGCCTCACATCCCAATCGAGTTCGCCCCTTTGCATCCTGGTAAATGCAGTTCAAATTTAACGCTTACTTGAAAGTGTCTGTAGTTTTTCACTAAAGTTAGGGCAGTCATTGCTGTTCATCTCTATACACGTGTTTCTGGGTAATTGCCCTTCATCAGTAGAGAGTAGAAAGCATCAAAAATATCTCGGGTTGCTGGAAATGCTGCCAAAATCGTCTCAGGTCTAGTACCACTCACAGGCTCACAGGTGCATCTCCAGAGCTCGTCAGCTCAGTGGCTCAAGGGAGCCTTTTAACAGGAAGGCAGGTTGGGAGCACACTGCCTCACATCCCAGTCGAGTTCGCCCCTTTGCATCCTGGTAAATGCAGTTCAAATTTAACGCTTACTTGAAAGTGTCCGTAGTTTTTCACTAAAGTTAGTGCAGTCATTGCTGTTCATCTCTATACACGTGTTTCTGGGTGCTTGCCCTTCATCAGTAGAGAGTAGAAAGCATCAAAAAATATCTGGGGTTGCTGGAAATGCTGCCAAAATCGTCTCAGGTCTAGTACCACTCACAGGCTCACAGGTGCGTCTCCAGAGCTCGTCAGCTCAGTGGCTCAAGGGAGCCTTTTAACAGGAAGGCGGGTTGGGAGCACACTGCCTCACATCCCAGTCGAGTTCGCCCCTTTGCATCCTGGTAAATGCAGTTCAAATTTAACGCTTACTTGAAAGTGTACGTAGTTTTTCACTAAAGTTAGTGCAGTCATTGCTGTTCATCTCTATACACGTGTTTCTGGGTAATTGCCCTTCATCAGTAGAGAGTAGAAAGCATCAAAAAATATCTAGGGTTGCTGGAAATGCTGCCAAAATCGTCTCAGGTCTAGTACCACTCACAGGCACACAAGTGCATCTCCAGAGCTCGTCAGCTCAGTGGCTCAAGGGAGCCTTTTAACAGGAAGGCGGGTTCGGAGCACACTGCCTCACATCCCAGTCGAGTTCGCCCCTTTGCATCCTGGGAAATGCAGTTCAAATTTAACGCTTACTTGAAAGTGTCCGTAGTTTTTCACTAAAGTTAGTGCAGTCATTGCTGTTCATCTCTATATACGTGTTTCTGGGTGACTGCCCTTCATCAGTAGAGAGTAGAAAGCATCAAAAAATATCTGGGGTTGCTGGAAATGCTGCCAAAATCGTCTCAGGTCTAGTACCACTCACAGGCTCACAAGTGCATCTCCAGAGCTCGTCAGCTCAGTGGCTCAAGGGAGCCTTTTAACAGGAAGGCGGTTTGGGAGCACACTGCCTCACATCCCAGTCGAGTTCGCCCCTTTGCATCCTGGTAAATGCAGTTCAAATTTAACGCTTACTTGAAAGTGTCCGTAGTTTTTCACTAAAGTTAGTGCAGTCATTGCTGTTCATCTCTATACATGTGTTTCTGGGTAATTGCCCTTCATCAGTAGAGAGTAGAAAGCATAAAAAAATATCGGGTTGCTGGAAATGCTGCCAAAATCGTCTCAAGTCTAGTACCACTCACAGGCTCACAGGTGCATCTCCAGAGCTCGTCAGCTCAGTGGCTCAAGGGAGCCTTTTAACAGGAAGGCGGGTTGGGAGCACACTGCCTCACATCCCAGTCGAGTTCGCCCCTTTGCATCCTGGTAAATGCAGTTCAAATTTAACGCTTACTTGAAAGTGTCCGTAGGTTTTCACTAAAGTTAGTGCAGTCATTGCTGTTCATCTCTATACACGTGTTTCTGGGTAATTGGCCTTCATCAGTAGAGAGTAGAAAGCATCAAAAAATATCTAGGGTTGCTGGAAACGCTGCCAAAATCGTCTCAGGTCTAGTACCACTCACAGGCTCACAGGTGCATCTCCAGAGCTCGTCAGCTCAGTGGCTCAAGGGAGCCTTTTAACAGGAAGGCGGGTTGGGAGCACACTGCCTCACATCCCAGTCGAGTTCGCCCCTTTGCATCCTGGTAAATGCAGTTCAAATTTAACGCTTACTTGAAAGTGTCCGTAGGTTTTCACTAAAGTTAGTGCAGTCATTGCTGTTCATCTCTATACACGTGTTTCTGGGTAATTGCCCTTCATCAGTAGAGAGTAGAAAGCATCAAAAAATATCTAGGGTTGCTGGAAACGCTGCCAAAATCGTCTCAGGTCTAGTACCACTCACAGGCTCACATGTGCATCTCCAGTGCTCATCAGCTCAGTGGCTCAAGGGAGCCTTTTAACAGGAAGGCGGGTTGGGAGCACACTGCCTCACATCCCAGTCGAGTTCACCCCTTTGCATCCTGGTAAATGCAGTTCAAATTTAACGCTTACTTGAAAGTGTCCGTAGTTTTTCACTAAAGTTAGTGCAGTCATTGCTGTTCATCTCTATACACGTGTTTCTGGGTAATTGCCCTTCATCAGTAGAGAGTAGAAAGCATCAAAAAATATCTGGGGTTGCTGGAAATGCTGCCAAAATCGTCTCAGGTCTAGTACCACTCACAGGCTCACAGGTGCATCTCCAGAGCTCGTCAGCTCAGTGGCTCAAGGGAGCCTTTTAACAGGAAGGCGGGTTGGGAGCACACTGCCTCACATCCCAGTCGAGTTCGCCCCTTTGCATCCTGGTAAATGCAGTTCAAATTTAACGCTTACTTGAAAGTGTCCGTAGGTTTTCACTAAAGTTAGTGCAGTCATTGCTGTTCATCTCTATACACGTGTTTCTGGGTAATTGCCCTTCATCAGTAGAGAGTAGAAAGCATCAAAAAATATCTAGGGTTGCTGGAAACGCTGCCAAAATCGTCTCAGGTCTAGTACCACTCACAGGCTCACAGGTGCATCTCCAGTGCTCATCAGCTCAGTGGCTCAAGGGAGCCTTTTAACAGGAAGGCGGGTTGGGAGCACACTGCCTCACATCCCAGTCGAGTTCACCCCTTTGCATCCTGGTAAATGCAGTTCAAATTTAACGCTTACTTGAAAGTGTCCGTAGTTTTTCACTAAAGTTAGTGCAGTCATTGCTGTTCATCTCTATACACGTGTTTCTGGGTAATTGCCCTTCATCAGTAGAGAGTAGAAAGCATCAAAAAATATCTGGGGTTGCTGGAAATGCTGCCAAAATCGTCTCAGGTCTAGTACCACTCACAGGCTCACAGGTGCATCTCCAGAGCTCGTCAGCTCAGTGGCTCAAGGGAGCCTTTTAACAGGAAGGCGGGTTGGGAGCACACTGCCTCACATCCCAGTCGAGTTCGCCCCTTTGCATCCTGGTAAATGCAGTTCAAATTTAACGCTTACTTGAAAGTGTCCGTAGTTTTTCACTAAAGTTAGGGCAGTCATTGCTGTTCATCTCTATACACGTGTTTCTGGGTAATTGCCCTTCATCAGTAGAGAGTAGAAAGCATCAAAAAATATCTGGGGTTGCTGGAAATGCTGCCAAAATCGACTCAGGTCTAGTACCACTCACAGGCTCACAGGTGCATCTCCAGAGCTCGTCAGCTCAGTGGCTCAAGGGAGCCTTTTAACAGGAAGGCGGGTTGGGAGCACACTGCCTCACATCCCAGTCGAGTTCGCCCCTTTGCATCCTGGTAAATGCAGTTCAAATTTAACGCTTACTTGAAAGTGTCCGTAGTTTTTCACTAAAGTTAGGGCAGTCATTGCTGTTCATCTCTATACACGTGTTTCTGGGTAATTGCCCTTCATCAGTAGAGAGTAGAAAGCATCAAAAAATATCTGGGGTTGCTGGAAATGCTGCCAAAATCGTCTCAGGTCTAGTACCACTCACAGGCTCACAGGTGCATCTCCAGAGCTCGTCAGCTCAGTGGCTCAAGGGAGCCTTTTAACAGGAAGGCGGGTTGGGAGCACACTGCCTCACATCCCAATTTAGTTTGCCCCTTTGCATCCTGGTAAATGCAGTTCAAATTTAACGCTTACTTGAAAGTGTCCGTAGTTTTTCACTAAAGTTAGGGCAGTCATTGCTGTTCATCTCTATACACGTGTTTCTGGGTAATTGCCCTTCATCAGTAGAGAGTAGAAAGCATCAAAAAATATCTGGGGTTGCTGGAAATGCTGCCAAAATCGTCTCAGGTCTAGTACCACTCACAGGCTCACAGGTGTATCTCCAGAGCTCGTCAGCTCAGTGGCTCAAGGGAGCCTTTTAACAGGAAGGCGGGTTGGGAGCACACTGCCTCATATCCCAGTCGAGTTCGCCCCTTTGCATCCTGGTAAATGCAGTTCAAATTTAAAGCTTACTTGAAAGTGTCCGTAGTTTTTCACTAAAGTTAGTGCAGTCATTGCTGTTCATCTCTATACACGTGTTTCTGGGTAATTGCCCTTCATCAGTAGAGAGTAGAAAGCATCAAAAATATCTGGGGTTGCTGGAAATGCTGCCAAAATCGTCTCAGTTCTAGTACCACTCACAGGCTCACAGGTGCATCTCCAGAGCTCGTCAGCTCAGTGGCTCAAGGGAGCCTTTTAACAGGAAGGCGGGTTGGGAGCACACTGCCTCACATCCCAGTCGAGTTCGCCCCTTTACATCCTGGTAAATGCAGTTCAAATTTAAAGCTTACTTGAAAGTGTCCGTAGTTTTTCACTAAAGTTAGTGCAGTCATTGCTGTTCATCTCTATACACGTGTTTCTGGGTAATTGCCCTTCATCAGTAGAGAGTAGAAAGCATCAAAAATATCTGGGGTTGCTGGAAATGCTGCCAAAATTGTCTCAGGTCTAGTACCACTCACAGGCTCACAGGTGCATCTCCAGAGCTCGTCAGCTCAGTGGCTCAAGGGAGCATTTTAACAGGAAGGCGGGTTGGGAGCACACTGCCTCACATCCCAGTCGAGTTCGCCCCTTTGCATCCTGGTAAATGCAGTTAAAATTTAACGCTTACTTGAAAGTGTCCGTAGTTTTTCACTAAAGTTAGTGCAGTCATTGCTGTTCATCTCTATACACGTGTTTCTGGGTAATTGCCCTTCATCAGTAGAGAGTAGAAAGCATCAAAAAATATCTGGGGTTGCTGGAAATGCTGCCAAAATCGTCTCAGGTCTAGTACCACTCACAGGCTCACAGGTGCATCTCCAGAGCTCGTCAGCTCAGTGGCTCAAGGGAGCCTTTTAACAGGAAGGCGGGTTGGGAGCACACTGCCTCACATCCCAGTCGAGTTCGCCCCTTTGCATCCCGGTAAATGCAGTTCAAATTTAACGCTTACTTGAAAGTGTCCGTAGTTTTTCACTAAAGTTTGGGCAGTCATTGCTGTTCATCTCTACACACGTGTTTCTGGGTAATTGCCCTTCATCAGTAGAGAGTAGAAAGCATCAAAAATATCTGGGGTTGCTGGAAATGCTGCCAAAATTGTCTCAGGTCTAGTACCACTCACAGGCTCACAGGTGCATCTCCAGAGTTCGTCAGCTCAGTGGCTCAAGGGAGCCTTTTAACAGGAAGGCGGGTTGGGAGCACACTGCCTCACATCCCAGTCGAGTTCGCCCCTTTGCATCCTGGTAAATGCAGTTCAAATTTAACGCTTACTTGAAAGTGTCCGTAGTTTTTCACTAAAGTTAGTGCAGTCATTGCTGTTCATCTCTATACACGTGTTTCTGGGTAATTGCCCTTCATCAGTAGAGAGTAGAAAGCATCAAAAAATATCTGGGGTTGCTGGAAATGCTGCCAAAATCGTCTCAGGTCTAGTACCACTCACAGGCTCACAGGTGCATCTCCAGAGCTCGTCAGCTCAGTGGCTCAAGGGAGCCTTTTAACAGGAAGGCGGGTTGGGAGCACACTGCCTTACATCCCAGTCGAGTTCGCCCCTTTGCATCCTGGTAAATGCAGTTCAAATTTAACGCTTACTTGAAAGTGTCCGTAGTTTTTCACTAAAGTTAGGGCAGTCATTGCTGTTCATCTCTATACACGTGTTTCTGGGTAATTGCCCTTCATCAGTAGAGAGTAGAAAGCATCAAAAAATATCTGGGGTTGCTGGAAATGCTGCCAAAATCGTCTCAGGTCTAGTACCACTCACAGGCTCACAGGTGCATCTCCAGAGCTCGTCAGCTCAGTGGCTCAAGGGAGCCTTTTAACAGGAAGGTGGGTTGGGAGCACACTGCCTCACATCCCAGTCGAGTTCGCCCCTTTGCATCCCGGTAAATGCAGTTCAAATTTAACGCTTACTTGAAAGTGTCCGTAGTTTTTCACTAAAGTTTGGGCAGTCATTGCTGTTCATCTCTACACACGTGTTTCTGGGTAATTGCCCTTCATCAGTAGAGAGTAGAAAGCATCAAAAATATCTGGGGTTGCTGGAAATGCTGCCAAAATTGTCTCAGGTCTAGTACCACTCACAGGCTCACAGGTGCATCTCCAGAGTTCGTCAGCTCAGTGGCTCAAGGGAGCCTTTTAACAGGAAGGCGGGTTGGGAGCACACTGCCTCACATCCCAGTCGAGTTCGCCCCTTTGCATCCTGGTAAATGCAGTTCAAATTTAACGCTTACTTGAAAGTGTCCGAAGTTTTTCACTAATGTTAGTGCAGTCATTGCTGTTCATCTCTATACACGTGTTTCTGGGTAATTGCCCTTCATCAGTAGAGAGTAGAAAGCATCAAAAAATATCTGGGGTTGCTGGAAATGCTGCCAAAATCGTCTCAGGTCTAGTACCACTCACAGGCTCACAGGTGCATCTCCAGAGCTCGTCAGCTCAGTGGCTCAAGGGAGCCTTTTAACAGGAAGGCGGGTTGGGAGCACACTGCCTTACATCCCAGTCGAGTTCGCCCCTTTGCATCCTGGTAAATGCAGTTCAAATTTAACGCTTACTTGAAAGTGTCCGTAGTTTTTCACTAAAGTTAGGGCAGTCATTGCTGTTCATCTCTATACACGTGTTTCTGGGTAATTGCCCTTCATCAGTAGAGAGTAGAAAGCATCAAAAAATATCTGGGGTTGCTGGAAATGCTGCCAAAATCGTCTCAGGTCTAGTACCACTCACAGGCTCACAGGTGCATCTCCAGAGCTCGTCAGCTCAGTGGCTCAAGGGAGCCTTTTAACAGGAAGGTGGGTTGGGAGCACACTGCCTCACATCCCAGTCGAGTTCGCCCCTTTGCATCCTGGTAAATGCAGTTCAAATTTAACGCTTACTTGAAAGTGTCTGTAGTTTTTCACTAAAGTTAGGGCAGTCATTGCTGTTCATCTCTATACACGTGTTTCTGGGTATTTGCCCTTCATCAGTAGAGAGTAGAAAGCATCAAAAATATCTCGGGTTGCTGGAAATGCTGCCAAAATCGTCTCAGGTCTAGTACCACTCACAGGCTCACAGGTGCATCTCCAGAGCTCGTCAGCTCAGTGGCTCAAGGGAGCCTTTTAACAGGAAGGCAGGTTGGGAGCACACTGCCTCACATCCCAGTCGAGTTCGCCCCTTTGCATCCTGGTAAATGCAGTTCAAATTTAACGCTTACTTGAAAGTGTCCGTAGGTTTTCACTAAAGTTAGTGCAGTCATTGCTGTTCATCTCTATACACGTGTTTCTGGGTGCTTGCCCTTCATCAGTAGAGAGTAGAAAGCATCAAAAAATATCTGGGGTTGCTGGAAATGCTGCCAAAATCGTCTCAGGTCTAGTACCACTCACAGGCTCACAGGTGCGTCTCCAGAGCTCGTCAGCTCAGTGGCTCAAGGGAGCCTTTTAACAGGAAGGCGGGTTGGGAGCACACTGCCTCACATCCCAGTCGAGTTCGCCCCTTTGCATCCTGGTAAATGCAGTTCAAATTTAACGCTTACTTGAAAGTGTACGTAGTTTTTCACTAAAGTTAGTGCAGTCATTGCTGTTCATCTCTATACACGTGTTTCTGGGTAATTGCCCTTCATCAGTAGAGAGTAGAAAGCATCAAAAAATATCTAGGGTTGCTGGAAATGCTGCCAAAATCGTCTCAGGTCTAGTACCACTCACAGGCACACAGGTGCATCTCCAGAGCTCGTCAGCTCAGTGGCTCAAGGGAGCCTTTTAACAGGAAGGCGGGTTTGGAGCACACTGCCTCACATCCCAGTCGAGTTCGCCCCTTTGCATCCTGGTAAATGCAGTTCAAATTTAACGCTTACTTGAAAGTGTCCGTAGTTTTTCACTAAAGTTAGTGCAGTCATTGCTGTTCATCTCTATATACGTGTTTCTGGGTGACTGCCCTTCATCAGTAGAGAGTAGAAAGCATCAAAAAATATCTGGGGTTGCTGGAAATGCTGCCAAAATCGTCTCAGGTCTAGTACCACTCACAGGCTCACAAGTGCATCTCCAGAGCTCGTCAGCTCAGTGGCTCAAGGGAGCCTTTTAACAGGAAGGCGGTTTGGGAGCACACTGCCTCACATCCCAGTCGAGTTCGCCCCTTTGCATCCTGGTAAATGCAGTTCAAATTTAACGCTTACTTGAAAGTGTCCGTAGTTTTTCACTAAAGTTAGTGCAGTCATTGCTGTTCATCTCTATACATGTGTTTCTGGGTAATTGCCCTTCATCAGTAGAGAGTAGAAAGCATAAAAAAATATCTGGGGTTGCTGGAAATGCTGCCAAAATCGTCTCAAGTCTAGTACCACTCACAGGCTCACAGGTGCATCTCCAGAGCTCGTCAGCTCAGTGGCTCAAGGGAGCCTTTTAACAGGAAGGCGGGTTGGGAGCACACTGCCTCACATCCCAGTCGAGTTCACCCCTTTGCATCCTGGTAAATGCAGTTCAAATTTAACGCTTACTTGAAAGTGTCCGTAGGTTTTCACTAAAGTTAGTGCAGTCATTGCTGTTCATCTCTATACACGTGTTTCTGGGTAATTGCCCTTCATCAGTAGAGAGTAGAAAGCATCAAAAAATATCTAGGGTTGCTGGAAACGCTGCCAAAATCGTCTCAGGTCTAGTACCACTCACAGGCTCACAGGTGCATCTCCAGAGCTCGTCAGCTCAGTGGCTCAAGGGAGCCTTTTAACAGGAAGGCGGGTTGGGAGCACACTGCCTCACATCCCAGTCGAGTTCGCCCCTTTGCATCCTGGTAAATGCAGTTCAAATTTAACGCTTACTTGAAAGTGTCCGTAGTTTTTCACTAAAGTTAGTGCAGTCATTGCTGTTCATCTCTATACACGTGTTTCTGGGTAATTGCCCTCCATCAGTAGAGAGTAGAAAGCATCAAAAAATATCTGGGGTTGCTGGAAATGCTGCCAAAATCGTCTCAGGTCTAGTACCACTCACAGGCTCACAGGTGCATCTCCAGAGCTCATCAGCTCAGTGGCTCAAGGGAGCCTTTTAACAGGAAGGCGGGTTGGGAGCACACTGCCTCACATCCCAGTCGAGTTCGCCCCTTTGCATCCTGGTAAATGCAGTTCAAATTTAAAGCTTACTTGAAAGTGTCCGTAGTTTTTCACTAAAGTTAGTACAGTCATTGCTGTTCATCTCTATACACGTGTTTCTGGGTAATTGCCCTTCATCAGTAGAGAGTAGAAAGCATCAAAAATATCTGGGGTTGCTGGAAATGCTGCCAAAATCGTCTCAGGTCTAGTACCACTCACAGGCTCACAGGTGCATCTCCAGAGCTCGTCAGCTCAGTGGCTCAAGGGAGCCTTTTAACAGGAAGGCGGGTTGGGAGCACACTGCCTCACATCCCAGTCGAGTTCGCCCCTTTGCATCCTGGTAAATGCAGTTCAAATTTAATGCTTACTTGAAAGTGACCGTAGTTTTTCACTAAAGTTAGTGCAGTCATTGCTGTTCATCTCTATACACGTGTTTCTGGGTAATTGCCCTTCATCAGTAGAGAGTAGAAAGCATCAAAAAATATCTGGGGTTGCTGGAAATGCTGCCAAAATCGTCTCAGGTCTAGTACCACTCAAAGGCTCACAGGTGCATCTCCAGAGCTCGTCAGCTTAGTGGCTCAAGGGAGCCTTTTAACAGAAAGGCGGGTTGGGAGCACACTGCCTCACATCCCAGTCGAATTCGCCCCTTTGCATCCTGGTAAATGCAGTTCAAATTTAACGCTTACTTGAAAGTGTCCGTAGTTTTTCACTAAAGTTAGGGCAGTCATTGCTGTTCATCTCTATACACGTGTTTCTGGGTAATTGCCCTTCATCAGTAGAGAGTAGAAAGCATCAAAAAATATCTGGGGTTGCTGGAAATGCTGCCAAAATCGTCTCAGGTCTAGTACCACTCACAGGCTCACAGGTGCATCTCCAGAGCTCGTCAGCTCAGTGGCTCAAGGGAGCCTTTTAACAGGAAGGTGGGTTGGGAGCACACTGCCTCACATCCCAGTCGAGTTCGCCCCTTTGCATCCTGGTAAATGCAGTTCAAATTTAACGCTTACTTGAAAGTGTCTGTAGTTTTTCACTAAAGTTAGGGCAGTCATTGCTGTTCATCTCTATACACGTGTTTCTGGGTAATTGCCCTTCATCAGTAGAGAGTAGAAAGCATCAAAAATATCTCGGGTTGCTGGAAATGCTGCCAAAATCGTCTCAGGTCTAGTACCACTCACAGGCTCACAGGTGCATCTCCAGAGCTCGTCAGCTCAGTGGCTCAAGGGAGCCTTTTAACAGGAAGGCAGGTTGGGAGCACACTGCCTCACATCCCAGTCGAGTTCGCCCCTTTGCATCCTGGTAAATGCAGTTCAAATTTAACGCTTACTTGAAAGTGTCCGTAGTTTTTCACTAAAGTTAGTGCAGTCATTGCTGTTCATCTCTATACACGTGTTTCTGGGTGCTTGCCCTTCATCAGTAGAGAGTAGAAAGCATCAAAAAATATCTGGGGTTGCTGGAAATGCTGCCAAAATCGTCTCAGGTCTAGTACCACTCACAGGCTCACAGGTGCGTCTCCAGAGCTCGTCAGCTCAGTGGCTCAAGGGAGCCTTTTAACAGGAAGGCGGGTTGGGAGCACACTGCCTCACATCCCAGTCGAGTTCGCCCCTTTGCATCCTGGTAAATGCAGTTCAAATTTTACGCTTACTTGAAAGTGTACGTAGTTTTTCACTAAAGTTAGTGCAGTCATTGCTGTTCATCTCTATACACGTGTTTCTGGGTAATTGCCCTTCATCAGTAGAGAGTAGAAAGCATCAAAAAATATCTAGGGTTGCTGGAAATGCTGCCAAAATCGTCTCAGGTCTAGTACCACTCACAGGCACACAGGTGCATCTCCAGAGCTCGTCAGCTCAGTGGCTCAAGGGAGCCTTTTAACAGGAAGGCGGGTTCGGAGCACACTGCCTCACATCCCAGTCGAGTTCGCCCCTTTGCATCCTGGTAAATGCAGTTCAAATTTAACGCTTACTTGAAAGTGTCCGTAGTTTTTCACTAAAGTTAGTGCAGTCATTGCTGTTCATCTCTATATACGTGTTTCTGGGTGACTGCCCTTCATCAGTAGAGAGTAGAAAGCATCAAAAAATATCTGGGGTTGCTGGAAATGCTGCCAAAATCGTCTCAGGTCTAGTACCACTCACAGGCTCACAAGTGCATCTCCAGAGCTCGTCAGCTCAGTGGCTCAAGGGAGCCTTTTAACAGGAAGGCGGTTTGGGAGCACACTGCCTCACATCCCAGTCGAGTTCGCCCCTTTGCATCCTGGTAAATGCAGTTCAAATTTAACGCTTACTTGAAAGTGTCCGTAGTTTTTCACTAAAGTTAGTGCAGTCATTGCTGTTCATCTCTATACACGTGTTTCTGGGTAATTGCCCTTCATCAGTAGAGAGTAGAAAGCATAAAAAAATATCTAGGGTTGCTGGAAACGCTGCCAAAATCGTCTCAGGTCTAGTACCACTCACAGGCTCACAGGTGCATCTCCAGAGCTCGTCAGCTCAGTGGCTCAAGGGAGCCTTTTAACAGGAAGGCGGGTTGGGAGCACACTGCCTCACATCCCAGTCGAGTTCGCCCCTTTGCATCCTGGTAAATGCAGTTCAAATTTAACGCTTACTTGAAAGTGTCCGTAGTTTTTCACTAAAGTTAGTGCAGTCATTGCTGTTCATCTCTATACACGTGTTTCTGGGTAATTGCCCTCCATCAGTAGAGAGTAGAAAGCATCAAAAAATATCTGGGGTTGCTGGAAATGCTGCCAAAATCGTCTCAGGTCTAGTACCACTCACAGGCTCACAGGTGCATCTCCAGAGCTCATCAGCTCAGTGGCTCAAGGGAGCCTTTTAACAGGAAGGCGGGTTGGGAGCACACTGCCTCACATCCCAGTCGAGTTCGCCCCTTTGCATCCTGGTAAATGCAGTTCAAATTTAAAGCTTACTTGAAAGTGTCCGTAGTTTTTCACTAAAGTTAGTACAGTCATTGCTGTTCATCTCTATACACGTGTTTCTGGGTAATTGCCCTTCATCAGTAGAGAGTAGAAAGCATCAAAAATATCTGGGGTTGCTGGAAATGCTGCCAAAATCGTCTCAGGTCTAGTACCACTCACAGGCTCACAGGTGCATCTCCAGAGCTCGTCAGCTCAGTGGCTCAAGGGAGCCTTTTAACAGGAAGGCGGGTTGGGAGCACACTGCCTCACATCCCAGTCGAGTTCGCCCCTTTGCATCCTGGTAAATGCAGTTCAAATTTAATGCTTACTTGAAAGTGACCGTAGTTTTTCACTAAAGTTAGTGCAGTCATTGCTGTTCATCTCTATACACGTGTTTCTGGGTAATTGCCCTTCATCAGTAGAGAGTAGAAAGCATCAAAAAATATCTGGGGTTGCTGGAAATGCTGCCAAAATCGTCTCAGGTCTAGTACCACTCACAGGCTCACAGGTGCATCTCCAGAGCTCGTCAGCTCAGTGGCTCAAGGGAGCCTTTTAACAGGAAGGCGGGTTGGGAGCACACTGCCTCACATCCCAGTCGAGTTCACCCCTTTGCATCCTGGTAAATGCAGTTCAAATTTAACGCTTAATTGAAAGTGTCCGTAGTTTTTCACTAAAGTTAGTGCAGTCATTGCTGTTCATCTCTATACACGTGTTTCTGGGTAATTGCCCTTCATCAGTAGAGAGTAGAAAGCATCAAAAAATATCTGGGGTTGCTGGAAATGCTGCCAAAATCGTCTCAGGTCTAGTACCACTCACAGGCTCACAGGTGCATCTCCAGAGCTCGTCAGCTCAGTGGCTCAAGGGAGCCTTTTAACAGGAAGGCGGGTTGGGAGCACACTGCCTCACATCCCAGTCGAGTTCGCCCCTTTGCATCCTGGTAAATGCAGTTCAAATTTAACGCTTACTTGAAAGTGTCCGTAGTTTTTCACTAAAGTTAGGGCAGTCATTGCTGTTCATCTCTATACACGTGTTTCTGGGTAATTGCCCTTCATCAGTAGAGAGTAGAAAGCATCAAAAAATATCTGGGGTTGCTGGAAATGCTGCCAAAATCGTCTCAGGTCTAGTACCACTCACAGGCTCACAGGTGCATCTCCAGAGCTCGTCAGCTCAGTGGCTCAAGGGAGCCTTTTAACAGGAAGGCGGGTTGGGAGCACACTGCCTCACATCCCAGTCGAGTTCGCCCCTTTGCATCCTGGTAAATGCAGTTCAAATTTAACGCTTACTTGAAAGTGTCCGTAGTTTTTCACTAAAGTTAGGGCAGTCATTGCTGTTCATCTCTATACACGTGTTTCTGGGTAATTGCCCTTCATCAGTAGAGAGTAGAAAGCATCAAAAAATATCTGGGGTTGCTGGAAATGCTGCCAAAATCGTCTCAGGTCTAGTACCACTCACAGGCTCACAGGTGCATCTCCAGAGCTCGTCAGCTCAGTGGCTCAAGGGAGCCTTTTAACAGGAAGGCGGGTTGGGAGCACACTGCCTCACATCCCAGTTTAGTTTGCCCCTTTGCACCATGGTAAATGCAGTTCAAATTTAACGCTTACTTGAAAGTGTCCGTAGTTTTTCACTAAAGTTAGTGCAGTCATTGCTGTTCATCTCTATACACGTGTTTCTGGGTAATTGCCCTTCATCAGTAGAGAGTAGAAAGCATCAAAAAATATCTGGGGTTGCTGGAAATGCTGCCAAAATCGTCTCAGGTCTAGTACCACTCACAGGCTCACAGGTGTATCTCCAGAGCTCGTCAGCTCAGTGGCTCAAGGGAGCCTTTTAACAGGAAGGCGGGTTGGGAGCACACTGCCTCATATCCCAGTCGAGTTCGCCCCTTTGCATCCTGGTAAATGCAGTTCAAATTTAAAGCTTACTTGAAAGTGTCCGTAGTTTTTCACTAAAGTTAGTGCAGTCATTGCTGTTCATCTCTATACACGTGTTTCTGGGTAATTGCCCTTCATCAGTAGAGAGTAGAAAGCATCAAAAATATCTGGGGTTGCTGGAAATGCTGCCAAAATCGTCTCAGTTCTAGTACCACTCACAGGCTCACAGGTGCATCTCCAGAGCTCGTCAGCTCAGTGGCTCAAGGGAGCCTTTTAACAGGAAGGTGGGTTGGGAGCACACTGCCTCACATCCCAGTCGAGTTCGCCCCTTTACATCCTGGTAAATGCAGTTCAAATTTAAAGCTTACTTGAAAGTGTCCGTAGTTTTTCACTAAAGTTAGTGCAGTCATTGCTGTTCATCTCTATACACGTGTTTCTGGGTAATTGCCCTTCATCAGTAGAGAGTAGAAAGCATCAAAAATATCTGGGGTTGCTGGAAATGCTGCCAAAATTGTCTCAGGTCTAGTACCACTCACAGGCTCACAGGTGCATCTCCAGAGCTCGTCAGCTCAGTGGCTCAAGGGAGCATTTTAACAGGAAGGCGGGTTGGGAGCACACTGCCTCACATCCCAGTCGAGTTCGCCCCTTTGCATCTTGGTAAATGCAGTTCAAATTTAACGCTTACTTGAAAGTGTCCGTAGTTTTTCACTAAAGTTAGTGCAGTCATTGCTGTTCATCTCTATACACGTGTTTCTGGGTAATTGCCCTTCATCAGTAGAGAGTAGAAAGCATCAAAAAATATCTGGGGTTGCTGGAAATGCTGCCAAAATCGTCTCAGGTCTAGTACCACTCACAGGCTCACAAGTGCATCTCAGGAGCTCGTCAGCTCAGTGGCTCAAGGGAGCCTTTTAACAGGAAGGCGGGTTGGGAGCACACTGCCTCACATCCCAGTCGAGTTCGCCCCTTTGCATCCTGGTAAATGCAGTTCAAATTTAACGCTTACTTGAAAGTGTCCGTAGTTTTTCACTAAAGTTTGGGCAGTCATTGCTGTTCATCTCTATACACGTGTTTCTGGGTAATTGCCCTTCATCAGTAGAGAGTAGAAAGCATCAAAAATATCTGGGGTTGCTGGAAATGCTGCCAAAATTGTCTCAGGTCTAGTACCACTCACAGGCTCACAGGTGCATCTCCAGAGTTCGTCAGCTCAGTGGCTCAAGGGAGCGTTTTAACAGGAAGGCGGGTTGGGAGCACACTGCCTCACATCCCAGTCGAGTTCGCCCCTTTGCATCCTGGTAAATGCAGTTCAAATTTAACGCTTACGTGAAAGTGTCCGTAGTTTTTCACTAAAGTTAGTGCAGTCATTGCTGTTCATCTCTATACACGTGTTTCTGGGTAATTGCCCTTCATCAGTAGAGAGTAGAAAGCATCAAAATATATCTGGGGTTGCTGGAAATGCTGCCAAAATCGTCTGAGGTCTAGTACCACTCACAGGCTCACAGGTGCATCTCCAGAGCTCATCAGCTCAGTGGCTCAAGGGAGCCTTTTAACAGGAAGGCGGGTTGGGAGCACACTGCCTCACATCCCAGTCGAGTTCGCCCCTTTGCATCCTGGTAAATGCAGTTCAAATTTAAAGCTTACTTGAAAGTGTCCGTAGTTTTTCACTAAAGTTAGTGCAGTCATTGCTGTTCATCTCTATACACGTGTTTCTGGGTAATTGCCCTTCATCAGTAGAGAGTAGAAAGCATCAAAAAATATCTGGGGTTGCTGGAAATGCTGCCAAAATCGTCTCAGGTCTAGTACCACTCACAGGCTCACAGGTGCATCTCCAGAGCTCGTCAGCTCAGTGGCTCAAGGGAGCCTTTTAACAGGAAGGTGGGTTGGGAGCACACTGCCTCACATCCCAGTCGAGTTCGCCCCTTTGCATCCTGGTAAATGCAGTTCAAATTTAACGCTTACTTGAAAGTGTCTGTAGTTTTTCACTAAAGTTAGGGCAGTCATTGCTGTTCATCTCTATACACGTGTTTCTGGGTAATTGGCCTTCATCAGTAGAGAGTAGAAAGCATCAAAAATATCTCGGGTTGCTGGAAATGCTGCCAAAATCGTCTCAGGTCTAGTACCACTCACAGGCTCACAGGTGCATCTCCAGAGCTCGTCAGCTCAGTGGCTCAAGGGAGCCTTTTAACAGGAAGGCAGGTTGGGAGCACACTGCCTCACATCCCAGTCGAGTTCGCCCCTTTGCATCCTGGTAAATGCAGTTCAAATTTAACGCTTACTTGAAAGTGTCCGTAGTTTTTCACTAAAGTTAGTGCAGTCATTGCTGTTCATCTCTATACACGTGTTTCTGGGTGCTTGCCCTTCATCAGTAGAGAGTAGAAAGCATCAAAAAATATCTGGGGTTGCTGGAAATGCTGCCAAAATCGTCTCAGGTCTAGTACCACTCACAGGCTCACAGGTGCGTCTCCAGAGCTCGTCAGCTCAGTGGCTCAAGGGAGCCTTTTAACAGGAAGGCGGGTTGGGAGCACACTGCCTCACATCCCAGTCGAGTTCGCCCCTTTGCATCCTGGTAAATGCAGTTCAAATTTAACGCTTACTTGAAAGTGTACGTAGTTTTTCACTAAAGTTAGTGCAGTCATTGCTGTTCATCTCTATACACGTGTTTCTGGGTAATTGCCCTTCATCAGTAGAGAGTAGAAAGCATCAAAAAATATCCAGGGTTGCTGGAAATGCTGCCAAAATCGTCTCAGGTCTAGTACCACTCACAGGCACACAGGTGCATCTCCAGAGCTCGTCAGCTCAGTGGCTCAAGGGAGCCTTTTAACAGGAAGGCGGGTTCGGAGCACACTGCCTCACATCCCAGTCGAGTTCGCCCCTTTGCATCCTGGTAAATGCAGTTCAAATTTAACGCTTACTTGAAAGTGTCCGTAGTTTTTCACTAAAGTTAGTGCAGTCATTGCTGTTCATCTCTATATACGTGTTTCTGGGTGACTGCCCTTCATCAGTAGAGAGTAGAAAGCATCAAAAAATATCTGGGGTTGCTGGAAATGCTGCCAAAATCGTCTCAGGTCTAGTACCACTCACAGGCTCACAAGTGCATCTCCAGAGCTCGTCAGCTCAGTGGCTCAAGGGAGCCTTTTAACAGGAAGGCGGTTTGGGAGCACACTGCCTCACATCCCAGTCGAGTTCGCCCCTTTGCATCCTGGTAAATGCAGTTCAAATTTAACGCTTACTTGAAAGTGTCCGTAGTTTTTCACTAAAGTTAGTGCAGTCATTGCTGTTCATCTCTATACATGTGTTTCTGGGTAATTGCCCTTCATCAGTAGAGAGTAGAAAGCATAAAAAAATATCTGTGGTTGCTGGAAATGCTGCCAAAATCGTCTCAAGTCTAGTACCACTCACAGGCTCACAGGTGCATCTCCAGAGCTCGTCAGCTCAGTGGCTCAAGGGAGCCTTTTAACAGGAAGGCGGGTTGGGAGCACACTGCCTCACATCCCAGTCGAGTTCGCCCCTTTGCATCCTGGTAAATGCAGTTCAAATTTAACGCTTACTTGAAAGTGTCCGTAGGTTTTCACTAAAGTTAGTGCAGTCATTGCTGTTCATCTCTATACACGTGTTTCTGGGTAATTGCCCTTCATCAGTAGAGAGTAGAAAGCATCAAAAAATATCTAGGGTTGCTGGAAACGCTGCCAAAATCGTCTCAGGTCTAGTACCACTCACAGGCTCACAGGTGCATCTCCAGAGCTCGTCAGCTCAGTGGCTCAAGGGAGCCTTTTAACAGGAAGGCGGGTTGGGAGCACACTGCCTCACATCCCAGTCGAGTTCGCCCCTTTGCATCCTGGTAAATGCAGTTCAAATTTAACGCTTACTTGAAAGTGTCCGTAGTTTTTCACTAAAGTTAGTGCAGTCATTGCTGTTCATCTCTATACACGTGTTTCTGGGTAATTGCCCTTCATCAGTAGAGAGTAGAAAGCATCAAAAAATATCTGGGGTTGCTGGAAATGCTGCCAAAATCGTCTCAGGTCTAGTACCACTCACAGGCTCACAGGTGCATCTCCAGAGCTCGTCAGCTCAGTGGCTCAAGGGAGCCTTTTAACAGGAAGGCGGGTTGGGAGCACACTGCCTTACATCCCAGTCGAGTTCGCCCCTTTGCATCCTGGTAAATGCAGTTCAAATTTAACGCTTACTTGAAAGTGTCCGTAGTTTTTCACTAAAGTTAGGGCAGTCATTGCTGTTCATCTCTATACACGTGTTTCTGGGTAATTGCCCTTCATCAGTAGAGAGTAGAAAGCATCAAAAAATATCTGGGGTTGCTGGAAATGCTGCCAAAATTGTCTCAGGTCTAGTACCACTCACAGGCTCACAGGTGCATCTCCAGAGCTCGTCAGCTCAGTGGCTCAAGGGAGCCTTTTAACAGGAAGGTGGGTTGGGAGCACACTGCCTCACATCCCAGTCGAGTTCGCCCCTTTGCATCCTGGTAAATGCAGTTTAAATTTAACGCTTACTTGAAAGTGTCCGTAGTTTTTCACTAAAGTTAGGGCAGTCATTGCTGTTCATCTCTATACACGTGTTTCTGGGTAATTGCCCTTCATCAGTAGAGAGTAGAAAGCATCAAAAAATATCTGGGGTTGCTGGAAATGCTGCCAAAATCGTCTCAGGTCTAGTACCACTCACAGGCTCACAAGTGCATCTCCAGAGCTCGTCAGCTCAGTGGCTCAAGGGAGCCTTTTAACAGGAAGGCGGGTTGGGAGCACACTGCCTCACATCCCAGTCGAGTTCGCCCCTTTGCATCCTGGTAAATGCAGTTCAAATTTAACGCTTACTTGAAAGTGTCCGTAGTTTTTCACTAAAGTTTGGGAAGTCATTGCTGTTCATCTCTATACACGTGTTTCTGGGTAATTGCCCTTCATCAGTAGAGAGTAGAAAGCATCAAAAATATCTGGGGTTGCTGGAAATGCTGCCAAAATTGTCTCAGGTCTAGTACCACTCACAGGCTCACAGGTGCATCTCCAGAGTTCGTCAGCTCAGTGGCTCAAGGGAGCCTTTTAACAGGAAGGCGGGTTGGGAGCACACTGCCTCACATCCCAGTCGAGTTCGCCCCTTTGCATCCTGGTAAATGCAGTTCAAATTTAACGCTTACTTGAAAGTGTCCGTAGTTTTTCACTAAAGTTAGTGCAGTCATTGCTGTTCATCTCTATACACGTGTTTCTGGGTAATTGCCCTTCATCAGTAGAGAGTAGAAAGCATCAAAATATATCTGGGGTTGCTGGAAATGCTGCCAAAATCGTCTGAGGTCTAGTACCACTCACAGGCTCACAGGTGCATCTCCAGAGCTCGTCAGCTCAGTGGCTCAAGGGAGCCTTTTAACAGGAAGGCGGGTTGGGAGCACACTGCCTTACATCCCAGTCGAGTTCGCCCCTTTGCATCCTGGTAAATGCAGTTCAAATTTAACGCTTACTTGAAAGTGTCCGTAGTTTTTCACTAAAGTTAGGGCAGTCATTGCTGTTCATCTCTATACACGTGTTTCTGGGTAATTGCCCTTCATCAGTAGAGAGTAGAAAGCATCAAAAAATATCTGGGGTTGCTGGAAATGCTGCCAAAATCGTCTCAGGTCTAGTACCACTCACAGGCTCACAGGTGCATCTCCAGAGCTCGTCAGCTCAGTGGCTCAAGGGAGCCTTTTAACAGGAAGATGGGTTGGGAGCACACTGCCTCACATCCCAGTCGAGTTCGCCCCTTTGCATCCTGGTAAATGCCGTTCAAATTTAACGCTTACTTGAAAGTGTCTGTAGTTTTTCACTAAAGTTAGGGCAGTCATTGCTGTTCATCTCTATACACGTGTTTCTGGGTAATTGCCCTTCATCAGTAGAGAGTAGAAAGCATCAAAAATATCTCGGGTTGCTGGAAATGCTGCCAAATTCGTCTCAGGTCTAGTACCACTCACAGGCTCACAGGTGCATCTCCAGAGCTCGTCAGCTCAGTGGCTCAAGGGAGCCTTTTAACAGGAAGGCAGGTTGGGAGCACACTGCCTCACATCCCAGTCGAGTTCGCCCCTTTGCATCCTGGTAAATGCAGTTCAAATTTAACGCTTACTTGAAAGTGTCCGTAGTTTTTCACTAAAGTTAGTGCAGTCATTGCTGTTCATCTCTATACACGTGTTTCTGGGTGATTGCCCTTCATCAGTAGAGAGTAGAAAGCATCAAAAAATATCTGGGGTTGCTGGAAATGCTGCCAAAATCGTCTCAGGTCTAGTACCACTCACAGGCTCACAGGTGCGTCTCCAGAGCTCGTCAGCTCAGTGGCTCAAGGGAGCCTTTTAACAGGAAGGCGGGTTGGGAGCACACTGCCTCACATCCCAGTCGAGTTCGCCCCTTTGCATCCTGGTAAATGCAGTTCAAATTTAACGCTTACTTGAAAGTGTCCGTAGTTTTTCACTAAAGTTAGTGCAGTCATTGCTGTTCATCTCTATACACGTGTTTCTGGGTAATTGCCCTCCATCAGTAGAGAGTAGAAAGCATCAAAAAATATCTGGGGTTGCTGGAAATGCTGCCAAAATCGTCTCAGGTCTAGTACCACTCACAGGCTCACAGGTGCATCTCCAGAGCTCATCAGCTCAGTGGCTCAAGGGAGCCTTTTAACAGGAAGGCGGGTTGGGAGCACACTGCCTCACATCCCAGTCGAGTTCGCCCCTTTGCATCCTGGTAAATGCAGTTCAAATTTAATGCTTACTTGAAAGTGACCGTAGTTTTTCACTAAAGTTAGTGCAGTCATTGCTGTTCATCTCTATACACGTGTTTCTGGGTAATTGCCCTTCATCAGTAGAGAGTAGAAAGCATCAAAAAATATGTGGGGTTGCTGGAAATGCTGCCAAAATCGTCTCAGGTCTAGTACCACTCACAGGCTCACAGGTGCATCTCCAGAGCTCGTAAGCTTAGTGGCTCAAGGGAGCCTTTTAACAGAAAGGCGGGTTGGGAGCACACTGCCTCACATCCCAGTCAAATTTGCCACTTTGCATCCTGGTAAATGCAGTTCAAATTTAACGCTTACTTGAAAGTGTCCGTACTTTTTCACTAAAGTTAGGGCAGTCATTGCTGTTCATCTCTATACACGTGTTTCTGGGTAATTGCCCTTCATCAGTAGAGAGTAGAAAGCATCAAAAATATCTGGGG
The DNA here is from genome assembly GCF_031143425.1 of Pleurodeles waltl. Taxonomy (NCBI): domain Eukaryota; kingdom Metazoa; phylum Chordata; class Amphibia; order Caudata; family Salamandridae; genus Pleurodeles; species Pleurodeles waltl. The sequence continues at coordinate 407,241,529 of NC_090440.1, forward strand.
TTGCTGGAAATGCTGCCAAAATCGTCTCAGGTCTAGTACCACTCACAGGCTCACAGGTGCATCTCCAGAGCTCGTCAGCTCAGTGGCTCAAGGGAGTCTTTTAACAGGAAGGCGTGTTGGGAGCACACTGCCTCACATCCCAGTCGAGTTTGCCCCTTTGCATCCTGGTAAATGCAGTTCAAATTTAAAGCTTACTTGAAAGTGTCCGTAGTTTTTCACTAAAGTTAGTGCAGTCATTGCTGTTCATCTCTATACACATGTTTCTGGGTAATTGCCCTTCATCAGTAGAGAGTAGAAAGCATCAAAAATATCTGGGGTTGCTGGAAATGCTGCCAAAATCGTCTCAGGTCTAGTACCACTCACAGGTGCATCTCCAGAGCTCGTCAGCTCAGTGGCTCAAGGGAGCCTTTTAACAGGAAGGCGGGTTGGGAGCACACTGCCTCACATCCCAGTCGAGTTCACCCCTTTGCATCCTGGTAAATGCAGTTCAAATTTAACGCTTACTTGAAAGTGTCCGTAGTTTTTCACTAAAGTTAGTGCAGTCATTGCTGTTCATCTCTATACACGTGTTTCTGGGTAATTGCCCTTCATCAGTAGAGAGTAGAAAGCATCAAAAAATATCTGGGGTTGCTGGAAATGCTGCCAAAATCGTCTCAGGTCTAGTACCACTCACAGGCTCACAGGTGCATCTCCAGAGCTCGTCAGCTCAGTGGCTCAAGGGAGCCTTTTAACAGGAAGGCGGGTTGGGAGCACACTGCCTCACATCCCAGTCGAGTTCGCCCCTTTGCATCCTGGTAAATGCAGTTCAAATTTAAGGCTTACTTGAAAGTGTCCGTAGTTTTTCACTAAAGTTAGGGCAGTCATTGCTGTTCATCTCTATACACGTGTTTCTGGGTAATTGCCCTTCATCAGTAGAGAGTAGAAAGCATCAAAAAATATCTGGGGTTGCTGGAAATGCTGCCAAAATCGTCTCAGGTCTAGTACCACTCACAGGCTCACAGGTGCATCTCCAGAGCTCGTCAGCTCAGTGGCTCAAGGGAGCCTTTTAACAGGAAGGCGGGTTGGGAGCACACTGCCTCACATCCCAGTCGAGTTCGCCCCTTTGCATCCTGGTAAATGCAGTTCAAATTTAATGCTTACTTGAAAGTGTCCGTAGTTTTTCACTAAAGTTAGGGCAGTCATTGCTGTTCATCTCTATACACGTGTTTCTGGGTAATTGCCCTTCATCAGTAGAGAGTAGAAAGCATCAAAAAATATCTGGGGTTGCTGGAAATGCTGCCAAAATCGTCTCAGGTCTAGTACCACTCACAGGCTCACAGGTGCATCTCCAGAGCTCGTCAGCTCAGTGGCTCAAGGGAGCCTTTTAACAGCAAGGCGGGTTGGGAGCACACTGCCTCACATCCCAGTTGAGTTTGCCCCTTTGCATCCTGGTAAATGCAGTTCAAATTTAACGCTTACTTGAAAGTGTCCGTAGTTTTTCACTAAAGTTAGGGCAGTCATTGCTGTTCATCTCTATACACGTGTTTCTGGGTAATTGCCCTTCATCAGTAGAGAGTAGAAAGCATCAAAAAATATCTGGGGTTGCTGGAAATGCTGCCAAAATCGTCTCAGGTCTAGTACCACTCACAGGCTCACAGGTGTATCTCCAGAGCTCGTCAGCTCAGGGGCTCAAGGGAGCCTTTTAACAGGAAGGCGGGTTGGGAGCACACTGCCTCATATCCCAGTCGAGTTCGCCCCTTTGCATCCTGGTAAATGCAGTTCAAATTTAAAGCTTACTTGAAAGTGTCCGTAGTTTTTCACTAAAGTTAGTGCAGTCATTGCTGTTCATCTCTATACACGTGTTTCTGAGTAATTGCCCTTCATCAGTAGAGAGTAGAAAGCATCAAAAATATCTGGGGTTGCTGGAAATGCTGCCAAAATCGTCTCAGGTCTAGTACCACTCACAGGCTCACAGGTGCATCTCCAGAGCTCGTCAGCTCAGTGGCTCAAGGGAGCCTTTTAACAGGAAGGCGGGTTGGGAGCACACTGCCTCACATCCCAGTCGAGTTCGCCCCTTTGCATCCTGGTAAATGCAGTTCAAATTTAAGGCTTACTTGAAAGTGTCCGTAGTTTTTCACTAAAGTTAGGGCAGTCATTGCTGTTCATCTCTATACACGTGTTTCTGGGTAATTGCCCTTCATCAGTAGAGAGTAGAAAGCATCAAAAAATATCTGGGGTTGCTGGAAATGCTGCCAAAATCGTCTCAGGTCTAGTACCACTCACAGGCTCACAGGTGCATCTCCAGAGCTCGTCAGCTCAGTGGCTCAAGGGAGCCTTTTAACAGGAAGGCGGGTTGGGAGCACACTGCCTCACATCCCAGTCGAGTTCGCCCCTTTGCATCCTGGTAAATGCAGTTCAAATTTAATGCTTACTTGAAAGTGTCCGTAGTTTTTCACTAAAGTTAGGGCAGTCATTGCTGTTCATCTCTATACACGTGTTTCTGGGTAATTGCCCTTCATCAGTAGAGAGTAGAAAGCATCAAAAAATATCTGGGGTTGCTGGAAATGCTGCCAAAATCGTCTCAGGTCTAGTACCACTCACAGGCTCACAGGTGCATCTCCAGAGCTCGTCAGCTCAGTGGCTCAAGGGAGCCTTTTAACAGCAAGGCGGGTTGGGAGCACACTGCCTCACATCCCAGTTGAGTTTGCCCCTTTGCATCCTGGTAAATGCAGTTCAAATTTAACGCTTACTTGAAAGTGTCCGTAGTTTTTCACTAAAGTTAGGGCAGTCATTGCTGTTCATCTCTATACACGTGTTTCTGGGTAATTGCCCTTCATCAGTAGAGAGTAGAAAGCATCAAAAAATATCTGGGGTTGCTGGAAATGCTGCCAAAATCGTCTCAGGTCTAGTACCACTCACAGGCTCACAGGTGTATCTCCAGAGCTCGTCAGCTCAGGGGCTCAAGGGAGCCTTTTAACAGGAAGGCGGGTTGGGAGCACACTGCCTCATATCCCAGTCGAGTTCGCCCCTTTGCATCCTGGTAAATGCAGTTCAAATTTAAAGCTTACTTGAAAGTGTCCGTAGTTTTTCACTAAAGTTAGTGCAGTCATTGCTGTTCATCTCTATACACGTGTTTCTGGGTAATTGCCCTTCATCAGTAGAGAGTAGAAAGCATCAAAAATATCTGGGGTTGCTGGAAATGCTGCCAAAATCGTCTCAGTTCTAGTACCACTCACAGGCTCACAGGTGCATCTCCAGAGCTCGTCAGCTCAGTGGCTCAAGGGAGCCTTTTAACAGGAAGGCGGGTTGGGAGCACACTGCCTCACATCCCAGTCGAGTTCGCCCCTTTACATCCTGGTAAATGCAGTTCAAATTTAAAGCTTACTTGAAAGTGTCCGTAGTTTTTCACTAAAGTTAGTGCAGTCATTGCTGTTCATCTCTATACACGTGTTTCTGGGTAATTGCCCTTCATCAGTAGAGAGTAGAAAGCATCAAAAATATCTGGGGTTGCTGGAAATGCTGCCAAAATTGTCTCAGGTCTAGTACCACTCACAGGCTCACAGGTGCATCTCCAGAGCTCGTCAGCTCAGTGGCTCAAGGGAGCCTTTTAACAGGAAGGCGGGTTGGGAGCACACTGCCTCACATCCCAGTCGAGTTCGCCCCTTTGCATCCTGGTAAATGCAGTTCAAATTTAACGCTTACTTGAAAGTGTCCGTAGTTTTTCACTAAAGTTAGGGCAGTCATTGCTGTTCATCTCTATACACGTGTTTCTGGGTAATTGCCCTTCATCAGTAGAGAGTAGAAAGCATCAAAAAATATCTGGGGTTGCTGGAAATGCTGCCAAAATCGTCTCAGGTCTAGTACCACTCACAGGCTCACAGGTGTATCTCCAGAGCTCGTCAGCTCAGTGGCTCAAGGGAGCCTTTTAACAGGAAGGCGGGTTGGGAGCACACTGCCTCATATCCCAGTCGAGTTCGCCCCTTTGCATCCTGGTAAATGCAGTTCAAATTTAAAGCTTACTTGAAAGTGTCCGTAGTTTTTCACTAAAGTTAGTGCAGTCATTGCTGTTCATCTCTATACACGTGTTTCTGGGTAATTGCCCTTCATCAGTAGAGAGTAGAAAGCATCAAAAATATCTGGGGTTGCTGGAAATGCTGCCAAAATCGTCTCAGTTCTAGTACCACTCACAGGCTCACAGGTGCATCTCCAGAGCTCGTCAGCTCAGTGGCTCAAGGGAGCCTTTTAACAGGAAGGCGGGTTGGGAGCACACTGCCTCACATCCCAGTCGAGTTCGCCCCTTTACATCCTGGTAAATGCAGTTCAAATTTAAAGCTTACTTGAAAGTGTCCGTAGTTTTTCACTAAAGTTAGTGCAGTCATTGCTGTTCATCTCTATACACGTGTTTCTGGGTAATTGCCCTTCATCAGTAGAGAGTAGAAAGCATCAAAAAATATCTGGGGTTGCTGGAAATGCTGCCAAAATTGTCTCAGGTCTAGTACCACTCACAGGCTCACAGGTGCATCTCCAGAGCTCGTCAGCTCAGTGGCTCAAGGGAGCCTTTTAACAGGAAGGCGGGTTGGGAGCACACTGCCTTACATCCCAGTCGAGTTCGCCCCTTTGCATCCTGGTAAATGCAGTTCAAATTTAACGCTTACTTGAAAGTGTCCGTAGTTTTTCACTAAAGTTAGGGCAGTCATTGCTGTTCATCTCTATACACGTGTTTCTGGGTAATTGCCCTTCATCAGTAGAGAGTAGAAAGCATCAAAAAATATCTGGGGTTGCTGGAAATGCTGCCAAAATCGTCTCAGGTCTAGTACCACTCACAGGCTCACAGGTGCATCTCCAGAGCTCGTCAGCTCAGTGGCTCAAGGGAGCCTTTTAACAGGAAGGTGGGTTGGGAGCACACTGCCTCACATCCCAGTCGAGTTCGCCCCTTTGCATCCTGGTAAATGCAGTTCAAATTTAACGCTTACTTGAAAGTGTCTGTAGTTTTTCACTAAAGTTAGGGCAGTCATTGCTGTTCATCTCTATACACGTGTTTCTGGGTAATTGCCCTTCATCAGTAGAGAGTAGAAAGCATCAAAAATATCTCGGGTTGCTGGAAATGCTGCCAAAATCGTCTCAGGTCTAGTACCACTCACAGGCTCACAGGTGCATCTCCAGAGCTCGTCAGCTCAGTGGCTCAAGGGAGCCTTTTAACAGGAAGGCAGGTTGGGAGCACACTGCCTCACATCCCAGTCGAGTTCGCCCCTTTGCATCCTGGTAAATGCAGTTCAAATTTAACGCTTACTTGAAAGTGTCCGTAGTTTTTCACTAAAGTTAGTGCAGTCATTGCTGTTCATCTCTATACACGTGTTTCTGGGTAATTGCCCTTCATCAGTAGAGAGTAGAAAGCATCAAAAAATATCTGGGGTTGCTGGAAATGCTGCCAAAATCGTCTGAGGTCTAGTACCACTCACAGGCTCACAGGTGCATCTCCAGAGCTCGTCAGCTCAGTGGCTCAAGGGAGCCTTTTAACAGGAAGGCGGGTTGGGAGCACACTGCCTCACATCCCAGTCGAGTTCGCCCCTTTGCATCCTGGTAAATGCAGTTCAAATTTAACGCTTACTTGAAAGTGTCCGTAGTTTTTCACTAAAGTTTGGGCAGTCATTGCTGTTCATCTCTAAACACGTGTTTCTGGGTAATTGCCCTTCATCAGTAGAGAGTAGAAAGCATCAAAAAATATCTAGGGTTGCTGGAAATGCTGCCAAAATCGTCTCAGGTCTAGTACCACTCACAGGCTCACAGGTGCATCTCCAGAGCTCGTCAGCTCAGTGGCTCAGGGGAGCCTTTTAACAGGAAGGCGGGTTGGGAGCACACTGCCTCACATCCCAGTCGAGTTCGCCCCTTTGCATCCTGCTAAATGCAGTTCAAATTTAACGCTTACTTGAAAGTGTACGTAGTTTTTCACTAAAGTTAGTGCAGTCATTGCTGTTCATCTCTATACACGTGTTTCTGGGTAATTGCCCTTCATCAGTAGAGAGTAGAAAGCATCAAAAAATATCTAGGGTTGCTGGAAATGCTGCCAAAATCGTCTCAGGTCTAGTACCACTCACAGGCACACAGGTGCATCTCCAGAGCTCGTCAGCTCAGTGGCTCAAGGGAGCCTTTTAACAGGAAGGCGGGTTCGGAGCACACTGCCTCACATCCCAGTCGAGTTCGCCCCTTTGCATCCTGGTAAATGCAGTTCAAATTTAACGCTTACTTGAAAGTGTCCGTAGTTTTTCACTAAAGTTAGTGCAGTCATTGCTGTTCATCTCTATATACGTGTTTCTGGGTGACTGCCCTTCATCAGTAGAGAGTAGAAAGCATCAAAAAATATCTGGGGTTGCTGGAAATGCTGCCAAAATCGTCTCAGGTCTAGTACCACTCACAGGCTCACAAGTGCATCTCCAGAGCTCGTCAGCTCAGTGGCTCAAGGGAGCCTTTTAACAGGAAGGCGGTTTGGGAGCACACTGCCTCACATCCCAGTCGAGTTCGCCCCTTTGCATCCTGGTAAATGCAGTTAAAATTTAACGCTTACTTGAAAGTGTCCGTAGTTTTTCACTAAAGTTAGTGCAGTCATTGCTGTTCATCTCTATACATGTGTTTCTGGGTAATTGCCCTTCATCAGTAGAGAGTAGAAAGTGTAAAAAAATATCTGGGGTTGCTGGAAATGCTGCCAAAATCGTCTCAAGTCTAGTACCACTCACAGGCTCACAGGTGCATCTCCAGAGCTCGTCAGCTCAGTGGCTCAAGGGAGCCTTTTAACAGGAAGGCGGGTTGGGAGCACACTGCCTCACATCCCAGTCGAGTTCGCCCCTTTGCATCCTGGTAAATGCAGTTCAAATTTAACGCTTACTTGAAAGTGTCCGTAGGTTTTCACTAAAGTTAGTGCAGTCATTGCTGTTCATCTCTATACACGTGTTTCTGGGTAATTGCCCTTCATCAGTAGAGAGTAGAAAGCATCAAAAAATATCTAGGGTTGCTGGAAACGCTGCCAAAATCGTCTCAGGTCTAGTACCACTCACAGGCTCACAGGTGCATCTCCAGAGCTCGTCAGCTCAGTGGCTCAAGGGAGCCTTTTAACAGGAAGGCGGGTTGGGAGCACACTGCCTCACATCCCAGTCGAGTTCGCCCCTTTGCATCCTGGTAAATGCAGTTAAAATTTAATGCTTACTTGAAAGTGTCCGTAGTTTTTCACTAAAGTTAGTGCAGTCATTGCTGTTCATCTCTATACACGTGTTTCTGGGTGATTGCCCTTCATCAGTAGAGAGAAGAAAGCATCAAAAAATATCTGGGGTTGCTGGAAATGCTGCCAAAATCGTCTCAGGTCTAGTACCACTCACAGGTGCATCTCCAGAGCTCGTCAGCTCAGTGGCTCAAGGGAGCCTTTTAACAGGAAGGCGTGTTGGGAGCACACTGCCTCACATCCCAGTGGAGTTCGCCCCTTTGCATCCTGGTAAATGCAGTTCAAATTTAACGCTTACTTGAAAGTGTCCGTAGTTTTTCACTAAAGTTAGTGCAGTCATTGCTGTTCATCTCTATACACGTGTTTCTGGGTAATTGCCCTTCATCCGTAGAGAGTAGAAAGCATCAAAAAATATCTGGGGTTGCTGGAAATGCTGCCAAAATCGTCTCAGGTCTAGTACCACTCACAGGCGCATCTCCAGAGCTCGTCAGCTCAGTGGCTCAAGGGAGCCTTTTAACAGGAAGGCGGGTTGGGAGCACACTGCCTCACATCCCAGTCGAGTTCGCCCCTTTGCATCCTGGTAAATGCAGTTTAAATTTAACGCTTACTTGAAAGTGTCCGTAGTTTTTCACTAAAGTTAGTCAGTCATTGCGGTTCATCTCTATACACGTGTTTCTGGGTTATTGCCCTTCATCAGTAGAGAGTAGAAAGCATAAAAAAATATCTGGGGTTGCTGGAAATGCTGCCAAAATCGTCTCAGGTCTAGTACCACTCACAGGCTCACAGGTGCATCTCCAGAGCTCGTCAGCTCAGTGGCTCAAGGGAGCCTTTTAACAGGAAGGCGGGTTGGGAGCACACTGCCTCACATCCCAGTCGAGTTCGCCCCTTTGCATCCTGGTAAATGCAGTTCAAATTTAACTCTTACTTGAAAGTGTCCGTAGTTTTTCACTAAAGTTAGTGCAGTCATTGCTGTTCATCTCTATACACGTGTTTCTGGGTAATTGCCCTCCATCAGTAGAGAGTAGAAAGCATCAAAAAATATCTGGGGTTGCTGGAAATGCTGCCAAAATCGTCTCAGGTCTAGTACCACTCACAGGCTCACAGGTGCATCTCCAGAGCTCATCAGCTCAGTGGCTCAAGGGAGCCTTTTAACAGGAAGGCGGGTTGGGAGCACACTGCCTCACATCCCAGTCGAGTTCGCCCCTTTGCATCCTGGTAAATGCAGTTCAAATTTAAAGCTTACTTGAAAGTGTCCGTAGTTTTTCACTAAATTTAGTGCAGTCATTGCTGTTCATCTCTATACACGTGTTTCTGGGTAATTGCCCTTCATCAGTAGAGAGTAGAAAGCATCAAAAATATCTGGGGTTGCTGGAAATGCTGCCAAAATCGTCTCAGGTCTAGTACCACTCACAGGCTCACAGGTGCATCTCCAGAGCTCGTCAGCTCAGTGGCTCAAGGGAGCCTTTTAACAGGAAGGCGGGTTGGGAGCACACTGCCTCACATCCCAGTCGAGTTCGCCCCTTTGCATCCTGGTAAATGCAGTTCAAATTTAACGCTTACTTGAAAGTGTCCGTAGTTTTTCACTAAAGTTTGGGCAGTCATTGCTGTTCATCTCTATACACGTGTTTCTGGGTAATTGCCCTTCATCAGTAGAGAGTAGAAAGCATCAAAAATATCTGGGGTTGCTGGAAATGCTGCCAAAATTGTCTCAGGTCTAGTACCACTCACAGGCTCACAGGTGCATCTCCAGAGCTCGTCAGCTCAGTGGCTCAAGGGAGCCTTTTAACAGGAAGGCGGGTTGGGAGCACACTGCCTCACATCCCAGTCGAGTTCGCCCCTTTGCATCCTGGTAAATGCAGTTCAAATTTAACGCTTACTTGAAAGTGTCCGTAGTTTTTCACTAAAGTTAGTGCAGTCATTGCTGTTCATCTCTATACACGTGTTTCTGGGTAATTGCCCTTCATCAGTAGAGAGTAGAAAGCATCAAAAAATATCTGGGGTTGCTGGAAATGCTGCCAAAATCGTCTCAGGTCTAGTACCACTCACAGGCTCACAGGTGCATCTCCAGAGCTCGTCAGCTCAGTGGCTCAAGGGAGCCTTTTAACAGGAAGGCGGGTTGGGAGCACACTGCCTTACATCCCAGTCGAGTTCGCCCCTTTGCATCCTGGTAAATGCAGTTCAAATTTAACGCTTACTTGAAAGTGTCCGTAGTTTTTCACTAAAGTTAGGGCAGTCATTGCTGTTCATCTCTATACACGTGTTTCTGGGTAATTGCCCTTCATCAGTAGAGAGTAGAAAGCATCAAAAAATATCTGGGGTTGCTGGAAATGCTGCCAAAATCGTCTCAGGTCTAGTACCACTCACAGGCTCACAGGTGCATCTCCAGAGCTCGTCAGCTCAGTGGCTCAAGGGAGCCTTTTAACAGGAAGGTGGGTTGGGAGCACACTGCCTCACATCCCAGTCGAGTTCGCCCCTTTGCATCCTGGTAAATGCAGTTCAAATTTAACGCTTACTTGAAAGTGTCTGTAGTTTTTCACTAAAGTTAGGGCAGTCATTGCTGTTCATCTCTATACACGTGTTTCTGGGTAATTGCCCTTCATCAGTAGAGAGTAGAAAGCATCAAAAATATCTCGGGTTGCTGGAAATGCTGCCAAAATCGTCTCAGGTCTAGTACCACTCACAGGCTCACAGGTGCATCTCCAGAGCTCGTCAGCTCAGTGGCTCAAGGGAGCCTTTTAACAGGAAGGCAGGTTGGGAGCACACTGCCTCACATCCCAGTCGAGTTCGCCCCTTTGCATCCTGGTAAATGCAGTTCAAATTTAACGCTTACTTGAAAGTGTCCGTAGTTTTTCACTAAAGTTAGTGCAGTCATTGCTGTTCATCTCTATACACGTGTTTCTGGGTAATTGCCCTTCATCAGTAGAGAGTAGAAAGCATCAAAAAATATCTGGGGTTGCTGGAAATGCTGCCAAAATCGTCTGAGGTCTAGTACCACTCACAGGCTCACAGGTGCATCTCCAGAGCTCGTCAGCTCAGTGGCTCAAGGGAGCCTTTTAACAGGAAGGCGGGTTGGGAGCACACTGCCTCACATCCCAGTCGAGTTCGCCCCTTTGCATCCTGGTAAATGCAGTTCAAATTTAACGCTTACTTGAAAGTGTCCGTAGTTTTTCACTAAAGTTTGGGCAGTCATTGCTGTTCATCTCTAAACACGTGTTTCTGGGTAATTGCCCTTCATCAGTAGAGAGTAGAAAGCATCAAAAAATATCTAGGGTTGCTGGAAATGCTGCCAAAATCGTCTCAGGTCTAGTACCACTCACAGGCTCACAGGTGCATCTCCAGAGCTCGTCAGCTCAGTGGCTCAGGGGAGCCTTTTAACAGGAAGGCGGGTTGGGAGCACACTGCCTCACATCCCAGTCGAGTTCGCCCCTTTGCATCCTGGTAAATGCAGTTCAAATTTAACGCTTACTTGAAAGTGTACGTAGTTTTTCACTAAAGTTAGTGCAGTCATTGCTGTTCATCTCTATACACGTGTTTCTGGGTAATTGCCCTTCATCAGTAGAGAGTAGAAAGCATCAAAAAATATCTAGGGTTGCTGGAAATGCTGCCAAAATCGTCTCAGGTCTAGTACCACTCACAGGCACACAGGTGCATCTCCAGAGCTCGTCAGCTCAGTGGCTCAAGGGAGCCTTTTAACAGGAAGGCGGGTTCGGAGCACACTGCCTCACATCCCAGTCGAGTTCGCCCCTTTGCATCCTGGTAAATGCAGTTCAAATTTAACGCTTACTTGAAAGTGTCCGTAGTTTTTCACTAAAGTTAGTGCAGTCATTGCTGTTCATCTCTATATACGTGTTTCTGGGTGACTGCCCTTCATCAGTAGAGAGTAGAAAGCATCAAAAAATATCTGGGGTTGCTGGAAATGCTGCCAAAATCGTCTCAGGTCTAGTACCACTCACAGGCTCACAAGTGCATCTCCAGAGCTCGTCAGCTCAGTGGCTCAAGGGAGCCTTTTAACAGGAAGGCGGTTTGGGAGCACACTGCCTCACATCCCAGTCGAGTTCGCCCCTTTGCATCCTGGTAAATGCAGTTCAAATTTAACGCTTACTTGAAAGTGTCCGTAGTTTTTCACTAAAGTTAGTGCAGTCATTGCTGTTCATCTCTATACATGTGTTTCTGGGTAATTGCCCTTCATCAGTAGAGAGTAGAAAGTGTAAAAAAATATCTGGGGTTGCTGGAAATGCTGCCAAAATCGTCTCAAGTCTAGTACCACTCACAGGCTCACAGGTGCATCTCCAGAGCTCGTCAGCTCAGTGGCTCAAGGGAGCCTTTTAACAGGAAGGCGGGTTGGGAGCACACTGCCTCACATCCCAGTCGAGTTCGCCCCTTTGCATCCTGGTAAATGCAGTTCAAATTTAACGCTTACTTGAAAGTGTCCGTAGGTTTTCACTAAAGTTAGTGCAGTCATTGCTGTTCATCTCTATACACGTGTTTCTGGGTAATTGCCCTTCATCAGTAGAGAGTAGAAAGCATCAAAAAATATCTAGGGTTGCTGGAAACGCTGCCAAAATCGTCTCAGGTCTAGTACCACTCACAGGCTCACAGGTGCATCTCCAGAGCTCGTCAGCTCAGTGGCTCAAGGGAGCCTTTTAACAGGAAGGCGGGTTGGGAGCACACTGCCTCACATCCCAGTCGAGTTCGCCCCTTTGCATCCTGGTAAATGCAGTTAAAATTTAATGCTTACTTGAAAGTGTCCGTAGTTTTTCACTAAAGTTAGTGCAGTCATTGCTGTTCATCTCTATACACGTGTTTCTGGGTGATTGCCCTTCATCAGTAGAGAGAAGAAAGCATCAAAAAATATCTGGGGTTGCTGGAAATGCTGCCAAAATCGTCTCAGGTCTAGTACCACTCACAGGTGCATCTCCAGAGCTCGTCAGCTCAGTGGCTCAAGGGAGCCTTTTAACAGGAAGGCGTGTTGGGAGCACACTGCCTCACATCCCAGTGGAGTTCGCCCCTTTGCATCCTGGTAAATGCAGTTCAAATTTAACGCTTACTTGAAAGTGTCCGTAGTTTTTCACTAAAGTTAGTGCAGTCATTGCTGTTCATCTCTATACACGTGTTTCTGGGTAATTGCCCTTCATCCGTAGAGAGTAGAAAGCATCAAAAAATATCTGGGGTTGCTGGAAATGCTGCCAAAATCGTCTCAGGTCTAGTACCACTCACAGGCGCATCTCCAGAGCTCGTCAGCTCAGTGGCTCAAGGGAGCCTTTTAACAGGAAGGCGGGTTGGGAGCACACTGCCTCACATCCCAGTCGAGTTCGCCCCTTTGCATCCTGGTAAATGCAGTTTAAATTTAACGCTTACTTGAAAGTGTCCGTAGTTTTTCACTAAAGTTAGTCAGTCATTGCGGTTCATCTCTATACACGTGTTTCTGGGTTATTGCCCTTCATCAGTAGAGAGTAGAAAGCATAAAAAAATATCTGGGGTTGCTGGAAATGCTGCCAAAATCGTCTCAGGTCTAGTACCACTCACAGGCTCACAGGTGCATCTCCAGAGCTCGTCAGCTCAGTGGCTCAAGGGAGCCTTTTAACAGGAAGGCGGGTTGGGAGCACACTGCCTCACATCCCAGTCGAGTTCGCCCCTTTGCATCCTGGTAAATGCAGTTCAAATTTAACTCTTACTTGAAAGTGTCCGTAGTTTTTCACTAAAGTTAGTGCAGTCATTGCTGTTCATCTCTATACACGTGTTTCTGGGTAATTGCCCTCCATCAGTAGAGAGTAGAAAGCATCAAAAAATATCTGGGGTTGCTGGAAATGCTGCCAAAATCGTCTCAGGTCTAGTACCACTCACAGGCTCACAGGTGCATCTCCAGAGCTCATCAGCTCAGTGGCTCAAGGGAGCCTTTTAACAGGAAGGCGGGTTGGGAGCACACTGCCTCACATCCCAGTCGAGTTCGCCCCTTTGCATCCTGGTAAATGCAGTTCAAATTTAAAGCTTACTTGAAAGTGTCCGTAGTTTTTCACTAAATTTAGTGCAGTCATTGCTGTTCATCTCTATACACGTGTTTCTGGGTAATTGCCCTTCATCAGTAGAGAGTAGAAAGCATCAAAAATATCTGGGGTTGCTGGAAATGCTGCCAAAATCGTCTCAGGTCTAGTACCACTCACAGGCTCACAGGTGCATCTCCAGAGCTCGTCAGCTCAGTGGCTCAAGGGAGCCTTTTAACAGGAAGGCGGGTTGGGAGCACACTGCCTCACATCCCAGTCGAGTTCGCCCCTTTGCATCCTGGTAAATGCAGTTCAAATTGAATGCTTACTTGAAAGTGACCGTAGTTTTTCACTAAAGTTAGTGCAGTCATTGCTGTTCATCTCTATACACGTGTTTCTGGGTAATTGCCCTTCATCAGTAGAGAGTAGAAAGCATCAAAAAATATCTGGGGTTGCTGGAAATGCTGCCAAAATCGTCTCAGGTCTAGTACCACTCACAGGCTCACAGGTGCATCTCCAGAGCTCGTCAGCTTAGTGGCTCAAGGGAGCCTTTTAACAGAAAGGCGGGTTGGGAGCACACTGCCTCACATCCCAGTCGAATTTGCCCCTTTGCATCCTGGTAAATGCAGTTCAAATTTAACGCTTACTTGAAAGTGTCCGTACTTTTTCACTAAAGTTAGGGCAGTCATTGCTGTTCATCTCTATACACGTGTTTCTGGGTAATTGCCCTTCATCAGTAGAGAGTAGAAAGCATCAAAAATATCTGGGGTTGCTGGAAATGCTGCCAAAATCGTCTCAGGTCTAGTACCACTCACAGGCTCACAGGTGCATCTCCAGAGCTCGTCAGCTCAGTGGCTCAAGGGAGCCTTTTAACAGGAAGGCGGGTTGGGAGCACACTGCCTTACATCCCAGTCGAGTTCGCCCCTTTGCATCCTGGTAAATGCAGTTCAAATTTAACGCTTACTTGAAAGTGTCCGTAGTTTTTCACTAAAGTTAGGGCAGTCATTGCTGTTCATCTCTATACACGTGTTTCTGGGTAATTGCCCTTCATCAGTAGAGAGTAGAAAGCATCAAAAAATATCTGGGGTTGCTGGAAATGCTGCCAAAATCGTCTCAGGTCTAGTACCACTCACAGGCTCACAGGTGCATCTCCAGAGCTCGTCAGCTCAGTGGCTCAAGGGAGCCTTTTAACAGGAAGGTGGGTTGGGAGCACACTGCCTCACATCCCAGTCGAGTTCGCTCCTTTGCATCCTGGTAAATGCAGTTCAAATTTAACGCTTACTTGAAAGTGTCTGTAGTTTTTCACTAAAGTTAGGGCAGTCATTGCTGTTCATCTCTATACACGTGTTTCTGGGTAATTGCCCTTCATCAGTAGAGAGTAGAAAGCATCAAAAATATCTCGGGTTGCTGGAAATGCTGCCAAAATCGTCTCAGGTCTAGTACCACTCACAGGCTCACAGGTGCATCTCCAGAGCTCGTCAGCTCAGTGGCTCAAGGGAGCCTTTTAACAGGAAGGCAGGTTGGGAGCACACTGCCTCACATCCCAGTCGAGTTCGCCCCTTTGCATCCTGGTAAATGCAGTTCAAATTTAACGCTTACTTGAAAGTGTCCGTAGTTTTTCACTAAAGTTAGTGCAGTCATTGCTGTTCATCTCTATACACGTGTTTCTGGGTGATTGCCCTTCATCAGTAGAGAGTAGAAAGCATCAAAAAATATCTGGGGTTGCTGGAAATGCTGCCAAAATCGTCTCAGGTCTAGTACCACTCACAGGCTCACAGGTGCGTCTCCAGAGCTCGTCAGCTCAGTGGCTCAAGGGAGCCTTTTAACAGGAAGGCGGGTTGGGAGCACACTGCCTCACATCCCAGTCGAGTTCGCCCCTTTGCATCCTGGTAAATGCAGTTCAAATTTAACGCTTACTTGAAAGTGTACGTAGTTTTTCACTAAAGTTAGTGCAGTCATTGCTGTTCATCTCTATACACGTCTTTCTGGGTAATTGCCCTTCATCAGTAGAGAGTAGAAAGCATCAAAAAATATCTAGGGTTGCTGGAAATGCTGCCAAAATCGTCTCAGGTCTAGTACCACTCACAGGCACACAGGTGCATCTCCAGAGCTCGTCAGCTCAGTGGCTCAAGGGAGCCTTTTAACAGGAAGGCGGGTTCGGAGCACACTGCCTCACATCCCAGTCGAGTTCGCCCCTTTGCATCCTGGTAAATGCAGTTCAAATTTAACGCATACTTGAAAGTGTCCGTAGTTTTTCACTAAAGTTAGTGCAGTCATTGCTGTTCATCTCTATACACGTGTTTCTGGGTGACTGCCCTTCATCAGTAGAGAGTAGAAAGCATCAAAAAATATCTGGGGTTGCTGGAAATGCTGCCAAAATCGTCTCAGGTCTAGTACCACTCACAGGCTCACAAGTGCATCTCCAGAGCTCGTCAGCTCAGTGGCTCAAGGGAGCCTTTTAACAGGAAGGCGGTTTGGGAGCACACTGCCTCACATCCCAGTCGAGTTCGCCCCTTTGCATCCTGGTAAATGCAGTTCAAATTTAACGCTTACTTGAAAGTGTCCGTAGTTTTTCACTAAAGTTAGTGCAGTCATTGCTGTTCATCTCTATACATGTGTTTCTGGGTAATTGCCCTTCATCAGTAGAGAGTAGAAAGCATAAAAAAATATCTGGGGTTGCTGGAAATGCTGCCAAAATCGTCTCAAGTCTAGTACCACTCACAGGCTCACAGGTGCATCTCCAGAGCTCGTCAGCTCAGTGGCTCAAGGGAGCCTTTTAACAGGAAGGCGGGTTGGGAGCACACTGCCTCACATCCCAGTCGAGTTCGCCCCTTTGCATCCTGGTAAATGCAGTTCAAATTTAACGCTTACTTGAAAGTGTCCGTAGGTTTTCACTAAAGTTAGTGCAGTCATTGCTGTTCATCTCTATACACGTGTTTCTGGGTAATTGCCCTTCATCAGTAGAGAGTAGAAAGCATCAAAAAATATCTAGGGTTGCTGGAAACGCTGCCAAAATCGTCTCAGGTCTAGTACCACTCACAGGCTCACAGGTGCATCTCCAGAGCTCGTCAGCTCAGTGGCTCAAGGGAGCCTTTTAACAGGAAGGCGGGTTGGGAGCACACTGCCTCACATCCCAGTCGAGTTCGCCCCTTTGCATCCTGGTAAATGCAGTTAAAATTTAATGCTTACTTGAAAGTGTCCGTAGTTTTTCACTAAAGTTAGTGCAGTCATTGCTGTTCATCTCTATACACGTGTTTCTGGGTGATTGCCCTTCATCAGTAGAGAGAAGAAAGCATCAAAAAATATCTGGGGTTGCTGGAAATGCTGCCAAAATCGTCTCAGGTCTAGTACCACTCACAGGCTCACAGGTGCATCTCCAGAGCTCGTCAGCTCAGTGGCTCAAGGGAGCCTTTTAACAGGAAGGCGGGTTGGGAGCACACTGCCTCACATCCCAGTGGAGTTCGCCCCTTTGCATCCTGGTAAATGCAGTTCAAATTTAACGCTTACTTGAAAGTGTCCGTAGTTTTTCACTAAAGTTAGTGCAGTCATTGCTGTTCATCTCTATACACGTGTTTCTGGGTAATTGCCCTTCATCCGTAGAGAGTAGAAAGCATCAAAAAATATCTGGGGTTGCTGGAAATGCTGCCAAAATCGTCTCAGGTCTAGTACCACTCACAGGCGCATCTCCAGAGCTCGTCAGCTCAGTGGCTCAAGGGAGCCTTTTAACAGGAAGGCGGGTTGGGAGCATACTGCCTCACATCCCAGTCGAGTTCGCCCCTTTGCATCCTGGTAAATGCAGTTTAAATTTAACGCTTACTTGAAAGTGTCCGTAGTTTTTCACTAAAGTTAGTGCAGTCATTGCGGTTCATCTCTATACACGTGTTTCTGGGTTATTGCCCTTCATCAGTAGAGAGTAGAAAGCATAAAAAAATATCTGGGGTTGCTGGAAATGCTGCCAAAATCGTCTCAGGTCTAGTACCACTCACAGGCTCACAGGTGCATCTCCAGAGCTCGTCAGCTCAGTGGCTCAAGGGAGCCTTTTAACAGGAAGGCGGGTTGGGAGCACACTGCCTCACATCCCAGTCGAGTTCGCCCCTTTGCATCCTGGTAAATGCAGTTCAAATTTAACGCTTACTTGAAAGTGTCCGTAGTTTTTCACTAAAGTTAGTGCAGTCATTGCTGTTCATCTCTATACACGTGTTTCTGGGTAATTGCCCTCCATCAGTAGAGAGTAGAAAGCATCAAAAAATATCTGGGGTTGCTGGAAATGCTGCCAAAATCGTCTCAGGTCTAGTACCACTCACAGGCTCACAGGTGCATCTCCAGAGCTCATCAGCTCAGTGGCTCAAGGGAGCCTTTTAACAGGAAGGCGGGTTGGGAGCACACTGCCTCACATCCCAGTCGAGTTCGCCCCTTTGCATCCTGGTAAATGCAGTTCAAATTTAAAGCTTACTTGAAAGTGTCCGTAGTTTTTCACTAACGTTAGTGCAGTCATTGCTGTTCATCTCTATACACGTGTTTCTGGGTAATTGCCCTTCATCAGTAGAGAGTAGAAAGCATCAAAAATATCTGGGGTTGCTGGAAATGCTGCCAAAATCGTCTCAGGTCTAGTACCACTCACAGGCTCACAGGTGCATCTCCAGAGCTCGTCAGCTCAGTGGCTCAAGGGAGCCTTTTAACAGGAAGGCGGGTTGGGAGCACACTGCCTCACATCCCAGTCGAGTTCGCCCCTTTGCATCCTGGTAAATGCAGTTCAAATTTAATGCTTACTTGAAAGTGACCGTAGTTTTTCACTAAAGTTAGTGCAGTCATTGCTGTTCATCTCTATACACGTGTTTCTGGGTAATTGCCCTTCATCAGTAGAGAGAAGAAAGCATCAAAAAATATCTGGGGTTGCTGGAAATGCTGCCAAAATCGTCTCAGGTCTAGTACCACTCACAGGCTCACAGGTGCATCTCCAGAGCTCGTCAGCTTAGTGGCTCAAGGGAGCCTTTTAACAGAAAGGCGGGTTGGGAGCACACTGCCTCACATCCCAGTCGAATTTGCCCCTTTGCATCCTGGTAAATGCAGTTCAAATTTAACGCTTACTTGAAAGTGTCCGTACTTTTTCACTAAAGTTAGGGCAGTCATTGCTGTTCATCTCTATACACGTGTTTCTGGGTAATTGCCCTTCATCAGTAGAGAGTAGAAAGCATCAAAAATATCTGGGGTTGCTGGAAATGCTGCCAAATTCGTCTCAGGTCTAGTACCACTCACAGGCTCACAGGTGCATCTCCAGAGCTCGTCAGCTCAGTGGCTCAAGGGAGCCTTTTAACAGGAAGGCGGGTTGGGAGCACACTGCCTCACATCCCAGTCGAGTTTGCCCCTTTGCATCCTGGTAAATGCAGTTCACATTTAAAGCTTACTTGAAAGTGTCCGTAGTTTTTCACTAAAGTTAGTGCAGTCATTGCTGTTCATCTCTATACACGTGTTTCTGGGTAATTGCCCTTCATCAGTAGAGAGTAGAAAGCATCAAAAATATCTGGGGTTGCTGGAAATGCTGCCAAAATCGTCTCAGGTCTAGTACCACTCACAGGCTCACAGGTGCATCTCCAGAGCTCGTCAGCTCAGTGGCTCAAGGGAGCCTTTTAACAGGAAGGCGGGTTGGGAGCACACTGCCTCACATCCCAGTCGAGTTCACCCCTTTGCATCCTGGTAAATGCAGTTCAAATTTAACGCTTACTTGAAAGTGTCCGTAGTTTTTCACTAAAGTTAGTGCAGTCATTGCTGTTCATCTCTATACACGTGTTTCTGGGTAATTGCCCTTCATCAGTAGAGAGTAGAAAGCATCAAAAAATATCTGGGGTTGCTGGAAATGCTGCCAAAATCGTCTCAGGTCTAGTACCACTCACAGGCTCACAGGTGCATCTCCAGAGCTCGTCAGCTCAGTGGCTCAAGGGAGCCTTTTAACAGGAAGGCGGGTTGGGAGCACACTGCCTCACATCCCAGTCGAGTTCGCCCCTTTGCATCCTGGTAAATGCAGTTCAAATTTAACGCTTACTTGAAAGTGTCCGTAGTTTTTCACTAAAGTTAGGGCAGTCATTGCTGTTCATCTCTATACACGTGTTTCTGGGTAATTGCCCTTCATCAGTAGAGAGTAGAAAGCATCAAAAAATATCTGGGGTTGCTGGAAATGCTGCCAAAATCGTCTCAGGTCTAGTACCACTCACAGGCTCACAGGTGCATCTCCAGAGCTCGTCAGCTCAGTGGCTCAAGGGAGCCTTTTAACAGCAAGGCGGGTTGGGAGCACACTGCCTCACATCCCAGTTGAGTTTGCCCCTTTGCATCCTGGTAAATGCAGTTCAAATTTAACGCTTACTTGAAAGTGTCCGTAGTTTTTCACTAAAGTTAGGGCAGTCATTGCTGTTCATCTCTATACACGTGTTTCTGGGTAATTGCCCTTCATCAGTAGAGAGTAGAAAGCATCAAAAAATATCTGGGGTTGCTGGAAATGCTGCCAAAATCGTCTCAGGTCTAGTACCACTCACAGGCTCACAGGTGTATCTCCAGAGCTCGTCAGCTCAGTGGCTCAAGGGAGCCTTTTAACAGGAAGGCTGGTTGGGAGCACACTGCCTCATATCCCAGTCGAGTTCGCCCGTTTGCATCCTGGTAAATGCAGTTCAAATTTAAAGCTTACTTGAAAGTGTCCGTAGTTTTTCACTAAAGTTAGTGCAGTCATTGCTGTTCATCTCTATAAACGTGTTTCTGGGTAATTGCCCTTCATCAGTAGAGAGTAGAAAGCATCAAAAATATCTGGGGTTGCTGGAAATGCTGGCAAAATCGTCTCAGTTCTAGTACCACTCACAGGCTCACAGGTGCATCTCCAGAGCTCGTCAGCTCAGTGGCTCAAGGGAGCCTTTTAACAGGAAGGCGGGTTGGGAGCACACTGCCTCACATCCCAGTCGAGTTCGCCCCTTTACATCCTGGTAAATGCAGTTCAAATTTAAAGCTTACTTGAAAGTGTCCGTAGTTTTTCACTAAAGTTAGTGCAGTCATTGCTGTTCATCTCTATACACGTGTTTCTGGGTAATTGCCCTTCATCAGTAGAGAGTAGAAAGCATCAAAAATATCTGGGGTTGCTGGAAATGCTGCCAAAATTGTCTCAGGTCTAGTACCACTCACAGGCTCACAGGTGCATCTCCAGAGCTCGTCAGCTCAGTGGCTCAAGGGAGCCTTTTAACAGGAAGGCGGGATGGGAGCACACTGCCTCACATCCAAGTCGAGTTCGCCCCTTTGCATCCTGGTAAATGCAGTTCAAATTTAACGCTTACTTGAAAGTGTCCGTAGTTTTTCACTAAAGTTAGTGCAGTCATTGCTGTTCATCTCTATACACGTGTTTCTGGGTAATTGCCCTTCATCAGTAGAGAGTAGAAAGCATCAAAAAATATCTGGGGTTGCTGGAAATGCTGCCAAAATCGTCTCAGGTCTAGTACCACTCACAGGCTCACAGGTGCATCTCCAGAGCTCGTCAGCTCAGTGGCTCAAGGGAGCCTTTTAACAGGAAGGCGGGTTGGGAGCACACTGCCTCACATCCCAGTCGAGTTCGCCCCTTTGCATCCTGGTAAATGCAGTTCAAATTTAACGCTTACTTGAAAGTGTCCGTAGTTTTTCACTAAAGTTTGGGCAGTCATTGCTGTTCATCTCTATACACGTGTTTCTGGGTAATTGCCCTTCATCAGTAGAGAGTAGAAAGCATCAAAAATATCTGGGGTTGCTGGAAATGCTGCCAAAATTGTCTCAGGTCTAGTACCACTCACAGGCTCACAGGTGCATCTCCAGAGCTCGTCAGCTCAGTGGCTCAAGGGAGCCTTTTAACAGGAAGGCGGGTTGGGAGCACACTGCCTCACATCCCAGTCGAGTTCGCCCCTTTGCATCCTGGTAAATGCAGTTCAAATTTAACGCTTACTTGAAAGTGTCCGTAGTTTTTCACTAAAGTTAGTGCAGTCATTGCTGTTCATCTCTATACACGTGTTTCTGGGTAATTGCCCTTCATCAGTAGAGAGTAGAAAGCATCAAAAAATATCTGGGGTTGCTGGAAATGCTGCCAAAATCGTCTCAGGTCTAGTACCACTCACAGGCTCACAGGTGCATCTCCAGAGCTCGTCAGCTCAGTGGCTCAAGGGAGCCTTTTAACAGGAAGGCGGGTTGGGAGCACACTGCCTTACATCCCAGTCGAGTTCGCCCCTTTGCATCCTGGTAAATGCAGTTCAAATTTAACGCTTACTTGAAAGTGTCCGTAGTTTTTCACTAAAGTTAGGGCAGTCATTGCTGTTCATCTCTATACACGTGTTTCTGGGTAATTGCCCTTCATCAGTAGAGAGTAGAAAGCATCAAAAAATATCTGGGGTTGCTGGAAATGCTGCCAAAATCGTCTCAGGTCTAGTACCACTCACAGGCTCACAGGTGCATCTCCAGAGCTCGTCAGCTCAGTGGCTCAAGGGAGCCTTTTAACAGGAAGGTGGGTTGGGAGCACACTGCCTCACATCCCAGTCGAGTTCGCCCCTTTGCATCCTGGTAAATGCAGTTCAAATTTAACGCTTACTTGAAAGTGTCTGTAGTTTTTCACTAAAGTTAGGGCAGTCATTGCTGTTCATCTCTATACACGTGTTTCTGGGTAATTGCCCTTCATCAGTAGAGAGTAGAAAGCATCAAAAATATCTCGGGTTGCTGGAAATGCTGCCAAAATCGTCTCAGGTCTAGTACCACTCACAGGCTCACAGGTGCATCTCCAGAGCTCGTCAGCTCAGTGGCTCAAGGGAGCCTTTTAACAGGAAGGCAGGTTGGGAGCACACTGCCTCACATCCCAGTCGAGTTCGCCCCTTTGCATCCTGGTAAATGCAGTTCAAATTTAACGCTTACTTGAAAGTGTCCGTAGTTTTTCACTAAAGTTAGTGCAGTCATTGCTGTTCATCTCTATACACGTGTTTCTGGGTAATTGCCCTTCATCAGTAGAGAGTAGAAAGCATCAAAAAATATCTGGGGTTGCTGGAAAAGCTGCCAAAATCGTCTCAGGTCTAGTACCACTCACAGGCTCATAGGTGCATCTCCAGAGCTCGTCAGCTCAGTGGCTCAAGGGAGCCTTTTAACAGGAAGGCGGGTTGGGAGCACACTGCCTCACATCCCAGTCGAGTTCGCCCCTTTGCATCCTGGTAAATGCAGTTCAAATTTAACGCTTACTTGAAAGTGTCCGTAGTTTTTCACTAAAGTTTGGGCAGTCATTGCTGTTCATCTCTAAACACGTGTTTCTGGGTAATTGCCCTTCATCAGTAGAGAGTAGAAAGCATCAAAAAATATCTAGGGTTGCTGGAAATGCTGCCAAAATCGTCTCAGGTCTAGTACCACTCACAGGCTCACAGGTGCATCTCCAGAGCTCGTCAGCTCAGTGGCTCAAGGGAGCCTTTTAACAGGAAGGCGGGTTGGGAGCACACTGCCTCACATCCCAGTCGAGTTCGCCCCTTTGCATCCTGGTAAATGCAGTTCAAATTTAACGCTTACTTGAAAGTGTCCGTAGTTTTTCACTAAAGTTAGGGCAGTCATTGCTGTTCATCTCTATACACGTGTTTCTGGGTAATTGCCCTTCATCAGTAGAGAGTAGAAAGCATCAAAAAATATCTGGGGTTGCTGGAAATGCTGCCAAAATCGTCTCAGGTCTAGTACCACTCACAGGCTCACAGGTGCATCTCCAGAGCTCGTCAGCTCAGTGGCTCAAGGGAGCCTTTTAACAGCAAGGCGGGTTGGGAGCACACTGCCTCACATCCCAGTTGAGTTTGCCCCTTTGCATCCTGGTAAATGCAGTTCAAATTTAACGCTTACTTGAAAGTGTCCGTAGTTTTTCACTAAAGTTAGGGCAGTCATTGCTGTTCATCTCTATACACGTGTTTCTGGGTAATTGCCCTTCATCAGTAGAGAGTAGAAAGCATCAAAAAATATCTGGGGTTGCTGGAAATGCTGCCAAAATCGTCTCAGGTCTAGTACCACTCACAGGCTCACAGGTGTATCTCCAGAGGTCGTCAGCTCAGTGGCTCAAGGGAGCCTTTTAACAGGAAGGCGGGTTGGGAGCACACTGCCTCATATCCCAGTCGAGTTCGCCCCTTTGCATCCTGGTAAATGCAGTTCAAATTTAAAGCTTACTTGAAAGTGTCCGTAGTTTTTCACTAAAGTTAGTGCAGTCATTGCTGTTCATCTCTATACACGTGTTTCTGGGTAATTGCCCTTCATCAGTAGAGAGTAGAAAGCATCAAAAATATCTGGGGTTGCTGGAAATGCTGCCAAAATCGTCTCAGTTCTAGTACCACTCACAGGCTCACAGGTGCATCTCCAGAGCTCGTCAGCTCAGTGGCTCAAGGGAGTCTTTTAACAGGAAGGCGGGTTGGGAGCACACTGCCTCACATCCCAGTCGAGTTCGCCCCTTTACATCCTGGTAAATGCAGTTCAAATTTAAAGCTTACTTGAAAGTGTCCGTAGTTTTTCACTAAAGTTAGTGCAGTCATTGCTGTTCATCTCTATACACGTGTTTCTGGGTAATTGCCCTTCATCAGTAGAGAGTAGAAAGCATCAAAAATATCTGGGGTTGCTGTAAATGCTGCCAAAATTGTCTCAGGTCTAGTACCACTCACAGGCTCACAGGTGCATCTCCAGAGCTCGTCAGCTCAGTGGCTCAAGGGAGCCTTTTAACAGGAAGGCGGGTTGGGAGCACACTGCCTCACATCCCAGTCGAGTTCGCCCCTTTGCATCCTGGTAAATGCAGTTCAAATTTAACGCTTACTTGAAAGTGTCCGTAGTTTTTCACTAAAGTTAGGGCAGTCATTGCTGTTCATCTCTATACACGTGTTTCTGGGTAATTGCCCTTCATCAGTAGAGAGTAGAAAGCATCAAAAAATATCTGGGGTTGCTGGAAATGCTGCCAAAATCGTCTCAGGTCTAGTACCACTCACAGGCTCACAGGTGCATCTCCAGAGCTCGTCAGCTCAGTGGCTCAAGGGAGCCTTTTAACAGGAAGGCGGGTTGGGAGCACACTGCCTCACATCCCAGTTTAGTTTGCCCCTTTGCATCCTGGTAAATGCAGTTCAAATTTAACGCTTACTTGAAAGTGTCCGTAGTTTTTCACTAAAGTTAGGGCAGTCATTGCTGTTCATCTCTATACACGTGTTTCTGGGTAATTGCCCTTCATCAGTAGAGAGTAGAAAGCATCAAAAAATATCTGGGGTTGCTGGAAATGCTGCCAAAATCGTCTCAGGTCTAGTACCACTCACAGGCTCACAGGTGTATCTCCAGAGCTCGTCAGCTCAGTGGCTCAAGGGAGCCTTTTAACAGGAAGGCGGGTTGGGAGCACACTGCCTCATATCCCAGTCGAGTTCGCCCGTTTGCATCCTGGTAAATGCAGTTCAAATTTAAAGCTTACTTGAAAGTGTCCGTAGTTTTTCACTAAAGTTAGTGCAGTCATTGCTGTTCATCTCTATACACGTGTTTCTGGGTAATTGCCCTTCATCAGTAGAGAGTAGAAAGCATCAAAAATATCTGGGGTTGCTGGAAATGCTGCCAAAATCGTCTCAGTTCTAGTACCACTCACAGGCTCACAGGTGCATCTCCAGAGCTCGTCAGCTCAGTGGCTCAAGGGAGCCTTTTAACAGGAAGGCGGGTTGGGAGCACACTGCCTCACATCCCAGTCGAGTTCGCCCCTTTACATCCTGGTAAATGCAGTTCAAATTTAAAGCTTACTTGAAAGTGTCCGTAGTTTTTCACTAAAGTTAGTGCAGTCATTGCTGTTCATCTCTATACACGTGTTTCTGGGTAATTGCCCTTCATCAGTAGAGAGTAGAAAGCATCAAAAATATCTGGGGTTGCTGGAAATGCTGCCAAAATTGTCTCAGGTCTAGTACCACTCACAGGCTCACAGGTGCATCTCCAGAGCTCGTCAGCTCAGTGGCTCAAGGGAGCCTTTTAACAGGAAGGCGGGTTGGGAGCACACTGCCTCACATCCCAGTCGAGTTCGCCCCTTTGCATCCTGGTAAATGTAGTTCAAATTTAACGCTTACTTGAAAGTGTCCGTAGTTTTTCACTAAAGTTAGTGCAGTCATTGCTGTTCATCTCTATACACGTGTTTCTGGGTAATTGCCCTTCATCAGTAGAGAGTAGAAAGCATCAAAAAATATCTGGGGTTGCTGGAAATGCTGCCAAAATCGTCTCAGGTCTAGTACCACTCACAGGCTCACAGGTGCATCTCCAGAGCTCGTCAGCTCAGTGGCTCAAGGGAGCCTTTTAACAGGAAGGCGGGTTGGGAGCACACTGCCTCACATCCCAGTCGAGTTCGCCCCTTTGCATCCTGGTAAATGCAGTTCAAATTTAACGCTTACTTGAAAGTGTCCGTAGTTTTTCACTAAAGTTTGGGCAGTCATTGCTGTTCATCTCTATACACGTGTTTCTGGGTAATTGCCCTTCATCAGTAGAGAGTAGAAAGCATCAAAAATATCTGGGGTTGCTGGAAATGCTGCCAAAATTGTCTCAGGTCTAGTACCACTCACAGGCTCACAGGTGCATCTCCAGAGCTCGTCAGCTCAGTGGCTCAAGGGAGCCTTTTAACAGGAAGGCGGGTTGGGAGCACACTGCCTCACATCCCAGTCGAGTTCGCCCCTTTGCATCCTGGTAAATGCAGTTCAAATTTAACGCTTACTTGAAAGTGTCCGTAGTTTTTCACTAAAGTTAGTGCAGTCATTGCTGTTCATCTCTATACACGTGTTTCTGGGTAATTGCCCTTCATCAGTAGAGAGTAGAAAGCATCAAAAAATATCTGGGGTTGCTGGAAATGCTGCCAAAATCGTCTCAGGTCTAGTACCACTCACAGGCTCACAGGTGCATCTCCAGAGCTCGTCAGCTCAGTGGCTCAAGGGAGCCTTTTAACAGGAAGGCAGGTTGGGAGCACACTGCCTCACATCCCAGTCGAGTTCGCCCCTTTGCATCCTGGTAAATGCAGTTCAAATTTAACGCTTACTTGAAAGTGTCCGTAGTTTTTCACTAAAGTTAGTGCAGTCATTGCTGTTCATCTCTATACACGTGTTTCTGGGTGATTGCCCTTCATCAGTAGAGAGTAGAAAGCATCAAAAAATATCTGGGGTTGCTGGAAATGCTGCCAAAATCGTCTCAGGTCTAGTACCACTCACAGGCTCACAGGTGCGTCTCCAGAGCTCGTCAGCTCAGTGGCTCAAGGGAGCCTTTTAACAGGAAGGCGGGTTGGGAGCACACTGCCTCACATCCCAGTCGAGTTCGCCCCTTTGCATCCTGGTAAATGCAGTTCAAATTTAACGCTTACTTGAAAGTGTACGTAGTTTTTCACTAAAGTTAGTGCAGTCATTGCTGTTCATCTCTATACACGTCTTTCTGGGTAATTGCCCTTCATCAGTAGAGAGTAGAAAGCATCAAAAAATATCTAGGGTTGCTGGAAATGCTGCCAAAATCGTCTCAGGTCTAGTACCACTCACAGGCACACAGGTGCATCTCCAGAGCTCGTCAGCTCAGTGGCTCAAGGGAGCCTTTTAACAGGAAGGCGGGTTCGGAGCACACTGCCTCACATCCCAGTCGAGTTCGCCCCTTTGCATCCTGGTAAATGCAGTTCAAATTTAACGCATACTTGAAAGTGTCCGTAGTTTTTCACTAAAGTTAGTGCAGTCATTGCTGTTCATCTCTATACACGTGTTTCTGGGTGACTGCCCTTCATCAGTAGAGAGTAGAAAGCATCAAAAAATATCTGGGGTTGCTGGAAATGCTGCCAAAATCGTCTCAGGTCTAGTACCACTCACAGGCTCACAAGTGCATCTCCAGAGCTCGTCAGCTCAGTGGCTCAAGGGAGCCTTTTAACAGGAAGGCGGTTTGGGAGCACACTGCCTCACATCCCAGTCGAGTTCGCCCCTTTGCATCCTGGTAAATGCAGTTCAAATTTAACGCTTACTTGAAAGTGTCCGTAGTTTTTCACTAAAGTTAGTGCAGTCATTGCTGTTCATCTCTATACATGTGTTTCTGGGTAATTGCCCTTCATCAGTAGAGAGTAGAAAGCATAAAAAAATATCTGGGGTTGCTGGAAATGCTGCCAAAATCGTCTCAAGTCTAGTACCACTCACAGGCTCACAGGTGCATCTCCAGAGCTCGTCAGCTCAGTGGCTCAAGGGAGCCTTTTAACAGGAAGGCGGGTTGGGAGCACACTGCCTCACATCCCAGTCGAGTTCGCCCCTTTGCATCCTGGTAAATGCAGTTCAAATTTAACGCTTACTTGAAAGTGTCCGTAGGTTTTCACTAAAGTTAGTGCAGTCATTGCTGTTCATCTCTATACACGTGTTTCTGGGTAATTGCCCTTCATCAGTAGAGAGTAGAAAGCATCAAAAAATATCTAGGGTTGCTGGAAACGCTGCCAAAATCGTCTCAGGTCTAGTACCACTCACAGGCTCACAGGTGCATCTCCAGAGCTCGTCAGCTCAGTGGCTCAAGGGAGCCTTTTAACAGGAAGGCGGGTTGGGAGCACACTGCCTCACATCCCAGTCGAGTTCGCCCCTTTGCATCCTGGTAAATGCAGTTAAAATTTAATGCTTACTTGAAAGTGTCCGTAGTTTTTCACTAAAGTTAGTGCAGTCATTGCTGTTCATCTCTATACACGTGTTTCTGGGTGATTGCCCTTCATCAGTAGAGAGAAGAAAGCATCAAAAAATATCTGGGGTTGCTGGAAATGCTGCCAAAATCGTCTCAGGTCTAGTACCACTCACAGGCTCACAGGTGCATCTCCAGAGCTCGTCAGCTCAGTGGCTCAAGGGAGCCTTTTAACAGGAAGGCGGGTTGGGAGCACACTGCCTCACATCCCAGTGGAGTTCGCCCCTTTGCATCCTGGTAAATGCAGTTCAAATTTAACGCTTACTTGAAAGTGTCCGTAGTTTTTCACTAAAGTTAGTGCAGTCATTGCTGTTCATCTCTATACACGTGTTTCTGGGTAATTGCCCTTCATCCGTAGAGAGTAGAAAGCATCAAAAAATATCTGGGGTTGCTGGAAATGCTGCCAAAATCGTCTCAGGTCTAGTACCACTCACAGGCGCATCTCCAGAGCTCGTCAGCTCAGTGGCTCAAGGGAGCCTTTTAACAGGAAGGCGGGTTGGGAGCATACTGCCTCACATCCCAGTCGAGTTCGCCCCTTTGCATCCTGGTAAATGCAGTTTAAATTTAACGCTTACTTGAAAGTGTCCGTAGTTTTTCACTAAAGTTAGTGCAGTCATTGCGGTTCATCTCTATACACGTGTTTCTGGGTTATTGCCCTTCATCAGTAGAGAGTAGAAAGCATAAAAAAATATCTGGGGTTGCTGGAAATGCTGCCAAAATCGTCTCAGGTCTAGTACCACTCACAGGCTCACAGGTGCATCTCCAGAGCTCGTCAGCTCAGTGGCTCAAGGGAGCCTTTTAACAGGAAGGCGGGTTGGGAGCACACTGCCTCACATCCCAGTCGAGTTCGCCCCTTTGCATCCTGGTAAATGCAGTTCAAATTTAACGCTTACTTGAAAGTGTCCGTAGTTTTTCACTAAAGTTAGTGCAGTCATTGCTGTTCATCTCTATACACGTGTTTCTGGGTAATTGCCCTCCATCAGTAGAGAGTAGAAAGCATCAAAAAATATCTGGGGTTGCTGGAAATGCTGCCAAAATCGTCTCAGGTCTAGTACCACTCACAGGCTCACAGGTGCATCTCCAGAGCTCATCAGCTCAGTGGCTCAAGGGAGCCTTTTAACAGGAAGGCGGGTTGGGAGCACACTGCCTCACATCCCAGTCGAGTTCGCCCCTTTGCATCCTGGTAAATGCAGTTCAAATTTAAAGCTTACTTGAAAGTGTCCGTAGTTTTTCACTAACGTTAGTGCAGTCATTGCTGTTCATCTCTATACACGTGTTTCTGGGTAATTGCCCTTCATCAGTAGAGAGTAGAAAGCATCAAAAATATCTGGGGTTGCTGGAAATGCTGCCAAAATCGTCTCAGGTCTAGTACCACTCACAGGCTCACAGGTGCATCTCCAGAGCTCGTCAGCTCAGTGGCTCAAGGGAGCCTTTTAACAGGAAGGCGGGTTGGGAGCACACTGCCTCACATCCCAGTCGAGTTCGCCCCTTTGCATCCTGGTAAATGCAGTTCAAATTTAATGCTTACTTGAAAGTGACCGTAGTTTTTCACTAAAGTTAGTGCAGTCATTGCTGTTCATCTCTATACACGTGTTTCTGGGTAATTGCCCTTCATCAGTAGAGAGAAGAAAGCATCAAAAAATATCTGGGGTTGCTGGAAATGCTGCCAAAATCGTCTCAGGTCTAGTACCACTCACAGGCTCACAGGTGCATCTCCAGAGCTCGTCAGCTTAGTGGCTCAAGGGAGCCTTTTAACAGAAAGGCGGGTTGGGAGCACACTGCCTCACATCCCAGTCGAATTTGCCCCTTTGCATCCTGGTAAATGCAGTTCAAATTTAACGCTTACTTGAAAGTGTCCGTACTTTTTCACTAAAGTTAGGGCAGTCATTGCTGTTCATCTCTATACACGTGTTTCTGGGTAATTGCCCTTCATCAGTAGAGAGTAGAAAGCATCAAAAATATCTGGGGTTGCTGGAAATGCTGCCAAATTCGTCTCAGGTCTAGTACCACTCACAGGCTCACAGGTGCATCTCCAGAGCTCGTCAGCTCAGTGGCTCAAGGGAGCCTTTTAACAGGAAGGCGGGTTGGGAGCACACTGCCTCACATCCCAGTCGAGTTTGCCCCTTTGCATCCTGGTAAATGCAGTTCAAATTTAAAGCTTACTTGAAAGTGTCCGTAGTTTTTCACTAAAGTTAGTGCAGTCATTGCTGTTCATCTCTATACACGTGTTTCTGGGTAATTGCCCTTCATCAGTAGAGAGTAGAAAGCATCAAAAATATCTGGGGTTGCTGGAAATGCTGCCAAAATCGTCTCAGGTCTAGTACCACTCACAGGCTCACAGGTGCATCTCCAGAGCTCGTCAGCTCAGTGGCTCAAGGGAGCCTTTTAACAGGAAGGCGGGTTGGGAGCACACTGCCTCACATCCCAGTCGAGTTCACCCCTTTGCATCCTGGTAAATGCAGTTCAAATTTAACGCTTACTTGAAAGTGTCCGTAGTTTTTCACTAAAGTTAGTGCAGTCATTGCTGTTCATCTCTATACACGTGTTTCTGGGTAATTGCCCTTCATCAGTAGAGAGTAGAAAGCATCAAAAAATATCTGGGGTTGCTGGAAATGCTGCCAAAATCGTCTCAGGTCTAGTACCACTCACAGGCTCACAGGTGCATCTCCAGAGCTCGTCAGCTCAGTGGCTCAAGGGAGCCTTTTAACAGGAAGGCGGGTTGGGAGCACACTGCCTCACATCCCAGTCGAGTTCGCCCCTTTGCATCCTGGTAAATGCAGTTCAAATTTAACGCTTACTTGAAAGTGTCCGTAGTTTTTCACTAAAGTTAGGGCAGTCATTGCTGTTCATCTCTATACACGTGTTTCTGGGTAATTGCCCTTCATCAGTAGAGAGTAGAAAGCATCAAAAAATATCTGGGGTTGCTGGAAATGCTGCCAAAATCGTCTCAGGTCTAGTACCACTCACAGGCTCACAGGTGCATCTCCAGAGCTCGTCAGCTCAGTGGCTCAAGGGAGCCTTTTAACAGCAAGGCGGGTTGGGAGCACACTGCCTCACATCCCAGTTGAGTTTGCCCCTTTGCATCCTGGTAAATGCAGTTCAAATTTAACGCTTACTTGAAAGTGTCCGTAGTTTTTCACTAAAGTTAGGGCAGTCATTGCTGTTCATCTCTATACACGTGTTTCTGGGTAATTGCCCTTCATCAGTAGAGAGTAGAAAGCATCAAAAAATATCTGGGGTTGCTGGAAATGCTGCCAAAATCGTCTCAGGTCTAGTACCACTCACAGGCTCACAGGTGTATCTCCAGAGCTCGTCAGCTCAGTGGCTCAAGGGAGCCTTTTAACAGGAAGGCTGGTTGGGAGCACACTGCCTCATATCCCAGTCGAGTTCGCCCGTTTGCATCCTGGTAAATGCAGTTCAAATTTAAAGCTTACTTGAAAGTGTCCGTAGTTTTTCACTAAAGTTAGTGCAGTCATTGCTGTTCATCTCTATACACGTGTTTCTGGGTAATTGCCCTTCATCAGTAGAGAGTAGAAAGCATCAAAAATATCTGGGGTTGCTGGAAATGCTGGCAAAATCGTCTCAGTTCTAGTACCACTCACAGGCTCACAGGTGCATCTCCAGAGCTCGTCAGCTCAGTGGCTCAAGGGAGCCTTTTAACAGGAAGGCGGGTTGGGAGCACACTGCCTCACATCCCAGTCGAGTTCGCCCCTTTACATCCTGGTAAATGCAGTTCAAATTTAAAGCTTACTTGAAAGTGTCCGTAGTTTTTCACTAAAGTTAGTGCAGTCATTGCTGTTCATCTCTATACACGTGTTTCTGGGTAATTGCCCTTCATCAGTAGAGAGTAGAAAGCATCAAAAATATCTGGGGTTGCTGGAAATGCTGCCAAAATTGTCTCAGGTCTAGTACCACTCACAGGCTCACAGGTGCATCTCCAGAGCTCGTCAGCTCAGTGGCTCAAGGGAGCCTTTTAACAGGAAGGCGGGATGGGAGCACACTGCCTCACATCCAAGTCGAGTTCGCCCCTTTGCATCCTGGTAAATGCAGTTCAAATTTAACGCTTACTTGAAAGTGTCCGTAGTTTTTCACTAAAGTTAGTGCAGTCATTGCTGTTCATCTCTATACACGTGTTTCTGGGTAATTGCCCTTCATCAGTAGAGAGTAGAAAGCATCAAAAAATATCTGGGGTTGCTGGAAATGCTGCCAAAATCGTCTCAGGTCTAGTACCACTCACAGGCTCACAGGTGCATCTCCAGAGCTCGTCAGCTCAGTGGCTCAAGGGAGCCTTTTAACAGGAAGGCGGGTTGGGAGCACACTGCCTCACATCCCAGTCGAGTTCGCCCCTTTGCATCCTGGTAAATGCAGTTCAAATTTAACGCTTACTTGAAAGTGTCCGTAGTTTTTCACTAAAGTTTGGGCAGTCATTGCTGTTCATCTCTATACACGTGTTTCTGGGTAATTGCCCTTCATCAGTAGAGAGTAGAAAGCATCAAAAATATCTGGGGTTGCTGGAAATGCTGCCAAAATTGTCTCAGGTCTAGTACCACTCACAGGCTCACAGGTGCATCTCCAGAGCTCGTCAGCTCAGTGGCTCAAGGGAGCCTTTTAACAGGAAGGCGGGTTGGGAGCACACTGCCTCACATCCCAGTCGAGTTCGCCCCTTTGCATCCTGGTAAATGCAGTTCAAATTTAACGCTTACTTGAAAGTGTCCGTAGTTTTTCACTAAAGTTAGTGCAGTCATTGCTGTTCATCTCTATACACGTGTTTCTGGGTAATTGCCCTTCATCAGTAGAGAGTAGAAAGCATCAAAAAATATCTGGGGTTGCTGGAAATGCTGCCAAAATCGTCTCAGGTCTAGTACCACTCACAGGCTCACAGGTGCATCTCCAGAGCTCGTCAGCTCAGTGGCTCAAGGGAGCCTTTTAACAGGAAGGCGGGTTGGGAGCACACTGCCTTACATCCCAGTCGAGTTCGCCCCTTTGCATCCTGGTAAATGCAGTTCAAATTTAACGCTTACTTGAAAGTGTCCGTAGTTTTTCACTAAAGTTAGGGCAGTCATTGCTGTTCATCTCTATACACGTGTTTCTGGGTAATTGCCCTTCATCAGTAGAGAGTAGAAAGCATCAAAAAATATCTGGGGTTGCTGGAAATGCTGCCAAAATCGTCTCAGGTCTAGTACCACTCACAGGCTCACAGGTGCATCTCCAGAGCTCGTCAGCTCAGTGGCTCAAGGGAGCCTTTTAACAGGAAGGTGGGTTGGGAGCACACTGCCTCACATCCCAGTCGAGTTCGCCCCTTTGCATCCTGGTAAATGCAGTTCAAATTTAACGCTTACTTGAAAGTGTCTGTAGTTTTTCACTAAAGTTAGGGCAGTCATTGCTGTTCATCTCTATACACGTGTTTCTGGGTAATTGCCCTTCATCAGTAGAGAGTAGAAAGCATCAAAAATATCTCGGGTTGCTGGAAATGCTGCCAAAATCGTCTCAGGTCTAGTACCACTCACAGGCTCACAGGTGCATCTCCAGAGCTCGTCAGCTCAGTGGCTCAAGGGAGCCTTTTAACAGGAAGGCAGGTTGGGAGCACACTGCCTCACATCCCAGTCGAGTTCGCCCCTTTGCATCCTGGTAAATGCAGTTCAAATTTAACGCTTACTTGAAAGTGTCCGTAGTTTTTCACTAAAGTTAGTGCAGTCATTGCTGTTCATCTCTATACACGTGTTTCTGGGTAATTGCCCTTCATCAGTAGAGAGTAGAAAGCATCAAAAAATATCTGGGGTTGCTGGAAAAGCTGCCAAAATCGTCTCAGGTCTAGTACCACTCACAGGCTCATAGGTGCATCTCCAGAGCTCGTCAGCTCAGTGGCTCAAGGGAGCCTTTTAACAGGAAGGCGGGTTGGGAGCACACTGCCTCACATCCCAGTCGAGTTCGCCCCTTTGCATCCTGGTAAATGCAGTTCAAATTTAACGCTTACTTGAAAGTGTCCGTAGTTTTTCACTAAAGTTTGGGCAGTCATTGCTGTTCATCTCTAAACACGTGTTTCTGGGTAATTGCCCTTCATCAGTAGAGAGTAGAAAGCATCAAAAAATATCTAGGGTTGCTGGAAATGCTGCCAAAATCGTCTCAGGTCTAGTACCACTCACAGGCTCACAGGTGCATCTCCAGAGCTCGTCAGCTCAGTGGCTCAAGGGAGCCTTTTAACAGGAAGGCGGGTTGGGAGCACACTGCCTCACATCCCAGTCGAGTTCGCCCCTTTGCATCCTGGTAAATGCAGTTCAAATTTAACGCTTACTTGAAAGTGTCCGTAGTTTTTCACTAAAGTTAGGGCAGTCATTGCTGTTCATCTCTATACACGTGTTTCTGGGTAATTGCCCTTCATCAGTAGAGAGTAGAAAGCATCAAAAAATATCTGGGGTTGCTGGAAATGCTGCCAAAATCGTCTCAGGTCTAGTACCACTCACAGGCTCACAGGTGCATCTCCAGAGCTCGTCAGCTCAGTGGCTCAAGGGAGCCTTTTAACAGCAAGGCGGGTTGGGAGCACACTGCCTCACATCCCAGTTGAGTTTGCCCCTTTGCATCCTGGTAAATGCAGTTCAAATTTAACGCTTACTTGAAAGTGTCCGTAGTTTTTCACTAAAGTTAGGGCAGTCATTGCTGTTCATCTCTATACACGTGTTTCTGGGTAATTGCCCTTCATCAGTAGAGAGTAGAAAGCATCAAAAAATATCTGGGGTTGCTGGAAATGCTGCCAAAATCGTCTCAGGTCTAGTACCACTCACAGGCTCACAGGTGTATCTCCAGAGGTCGTCAGCTCAGTGGCTCAAGGGAGCCTTTTAACAGGAAGGCGGGTTGGGAGCACACTGCCTCATATCCCAGTCGAGTTCGCCCCTTTGCATCCTGGTAAATGCAGTTCAAATTTAAAGCTTACTTGAAAGTGTCCGTAGTTTTTCACTAAAGTTAGTGCAGTCATTGCTGTTCATCTCTATACACGTGTTTCTGGGTAATTGCCCTTCATCAGTAGAGAGTAGAAAGCATCAAAAATATCTGGGGTTGCTGGAAATGCTGCCAAAATCGTCTCAGTTCTAGTACCACTCACAGGCTCACAGGTGCATCTCCAGAGCTCGTCAGCTCAGTGGCTCAAGGGAGTCTTTTAACAGGAAGGCGGGTTGGGAGCACACTGCCTCACATCCCAGTCGAGTTCGCCCCTTTACATCCTGGTAAATGCAGTTCAAATTTAAAGCTTACTTGAAAGTGTCCGTAGTTTTTCACTAAAGTTAGTGCAGTCATTGCTGTTCATCTCTATACACGTGTTTCTGGGTAATTGCCCTTCATCAGTAGAGAGTAGAAAGCATCAAAAATATCTGGGGTTGCTGTAAATGCTGCCAAAATTGTCTCAGGTCTAGTACCACTCACAGGCTCACAGGTGCATCTCCAGAGCTCGTCAGCTCAGTGGCTCAAGGGAGCCTTTTAACAGGAAGGCGGGTTGGGAGCACACTGCCTCACATCCCAGTCGAGTTCGCCCCTTTGCATCCTGGTAAATGCAGTTCAAATTTAACGCTTACTTGAAAGTGTCCGTAGTTTTTCACTAAAGTTAGGGCAGTCATTGCTGTTCATCTCTATACACGTGTTTCTGGGTAATTGCCCTTCATCAGTAGAGAGTAGAAAGCATCAAAAAATATCTGGGGTTGCTGGAAATGCTGCCAAAATCGTCTCAGGTCTAGTACCACTCACAGGCTCACAGGTGCATCTCCAGAGCTCGTCAGCTCAGTGGCTCAAGGGAGCCTTTTAACAGGAAGGCGGGTTGGGAGCACACTGCCTCACATCCCAGTTTAGTTTGCCCCTTTGCATCCTGGTAAATGCAGTTCAAATTTAACGCTTACTTGAAAGTGTCCGTAGTTTTTCACTAAAGTTAGGGCAGTCATTGCTGTTCATCTCTATACACGTGTTTCTGGGTAATTGCCCTTCATCAGTAGAGAGTAGAAAGCATCAAAAAATATCTGGGGTTGCTGGAAATGCTGCCAAAATCGTCTCAGGTCTAGTACCACTCACAGGCTCACAGGTGTATCTCCAGAGCTCGTCAGCTCAGTGGCTCAAGGGAGCCTTTTAACAGGAAGGCGGGTTGGGAGCACACTGCCTCATATCCCAGTCGAGTTCGCCCGTTTGCATCCTGGTAAATGCAGTTCAAATTTAAAGCTTACTTGAAAGTGTCCGTAGTTTTTCACTAAAGTTAGTGCAGTCATTGCTGTTCATCTCTATACACGTGTTTCTGGGTAATTGCCCTTCATCAGTAGAGAGTAGAAAGCATCAAAAATATCTGGGGTTGCTGGAAATGCTGCCAAAATCGTCTCAGTTCTAGTACCACTCACAGGCTCACAGGTGCATCTCCAGAGCTCGTCAGCTCAGTGGCTCAAGGGAGCCTTTTAACAGGAAGGCGGGTTGGGAGCACACTGCCTCACATCCCAGTCGAGTTCGCCCCTTTACATCCTGGTAAATGCAGTTCAAATTTAAAGCTTACTTGAAAGTGTCCGTAGTTTTTCACTAAAGTTAGTGCAGTCATTGCTGTTCATCTCTATACACGTGTTTCTGGGTAATTGCCCTTCATCAGTAGAGAGTAGAAAGCATCAAAAATATCTGGGGTTGCTGGAAATGCTGCCAAAATTGTCTCAGGTCTAGTACCACTCACAGGCTCACAGGTGCATCTCCAGAGCTCGTCAGCTCAGTGGCTCAAGGGAGCCTTTTAACAGGAAGGCGGGTTGGGAGCACACTGCCTCACATCCCAGTCGAGTTCGCCCCTTTGCATCCTGGTAAATGCAGTTCAAATTTAACGCTTACTTGAAAGTGTCCGTAGTTTTTCACTAAAGTTAGTGCAGTCATTGCTGTTCATCTCTATACACGTGTTTCTGGGTAATTGCCCTTCATCAGTAGAGAGTAGAAAGCATCAAAAAATATCTGGGGTTGCTGGAAATGCTGCCAAAATCGTCTCAGGTCTAGTACCACTCACAGGCTCACAGGTGCATCTCCAGAGCTCGTCAGCTCAGTGGCTCAAGGGAGCCTTTTAACAGGAAGGCGGGTTGGGAGCACACTGCCTCACATCCCAGTCGAGTTCGCCCCTTTGCATCCTGGTAAATGCAGTTCAAATTTAACGCTTACTTGAAAGTGTCCGTAGTTTTTCACTAAAGTTTGGGCAGTCATTGCTGTTCATCTCTATACACGTGTTTCTGGGTAATTGCCCTTCATCAGTAGAGAGTAGAAAGCATCAAAAATATCTGGGGTTGCTGGAAATGCTGCCAAAATTGTCTCAGGTCTAGTACCACTCACAGGCTCACAGGTGCATCTCCAGAGCTCGTCAGCTCAGTGGCTCAAGGGAGCCTTTTAACAGGAAGGCGGGTTGGGAGCACACTGCCTCACATCCCAGTCGAGTTCGCCCCTTTGCATCCTGGTAAATGCAGTTCAAATTTAACGCTTACTTGAAAGTGTCCGTAGTTTTTCACTAAAGTTAGTGCAGTCATTGCTGTTCATCTCTATACACGTGTTTCTGGGTAATTGCCCTTCATCAGTAGAGAGTAGAAAGCATCAAAAAATATCTGGGGTTGCTGGAAATGCTGCCAAAATCGTCTCAGGTCTAGTACCACTCACAGGCTCACAGGTGCATCTCCAGAGCTCGTCAGCTCAGTGGCTCAAGGGAGCCTTTTAACAGGAAGGCGGGTTGGGAGCA
The DNA here is from genome assembly GCF_031143425.1 of Pleurodeles waltl. Classification (NCBI taxonomy): domain Eukaryota; kingdom Metazoa; phylum Chordata; class Amphibia; order Caudata; family Salamandridae; genus Pleurodeles; species Pleurodeles waltl. Next base: position 407,279,084 of record NC_090440.1, read on the forward strand.
CACTGCCTTACATCCCAGTCGAGTTCGCCCCTTTGCATCCTGGTAAATGCAGTTCAAATTTAACGCTTACTTGAAAGTGTCCGTAGTTTTTCACTAAAGTTAGGGCAGTCATTGCTGTTCATCTCTATACACGTGTTTCTGGGTAATTGCCCTTCATCAGTAGAGAGTAGAAAGCATCAAAAAATATCTGGGGTTGCTGGAAATGCTGCCAAAATCGTCTCAGGTCTAGTACCACTCACAGGCTCACAGGTGCATCTCCAGAGCTCGTCAGCTCAGTGGCTCAAGGGAGCCTTTTAACAGGAAGGTGGGTTGGGAGCACACTGCCTCACATCCCAGTCGAGTTCGCCCCTTTGCATCCTGGTAAATGCAGTTCAAATTTAACGCTTACTTGAAAGTGTCTGTAGTTTTTCACTAAAGTTAGGGCAGTCATTGCTGTTCATCTCTATACACGTGTTTCTGGGTAATTGCCCTTCATCAGTAGAGAGTAGAAAGCATCAAAAATATCTCGGGTTGCTGGAAATGCTGCCAAAATCGTCTCAGGTCTAGTACCACTCACAGGCTCACAGGTGCATCTCCAGAGCTCGTCAGCTCAGTGGCTCAAGGGAGCCTTTTAACAGGAAGGCAGGTTGGGAGCACACTGCCTCACATCCCAGTCGAGTTCGCCCCTTTGCATCCTGGTAAATGCAGTTCAAATTTAACGCTTACTTGAAAGTGTCCGTAGTTTTTCACTAAAGTTAGTGCAGTCATTGCTGTTCATCTCTATACACGTGTTTCTGGGTAATTGCCCTTCATCAGTAGAGAGTAGAAAGCATCAAAAAATATCTAGGGTTGCTGGAAATGCTGCCAAAATCGTCTCAGGTCTAGTACCACTCACAGGCTCATAGGTGCATCTCCAGAGCTCGTCAGCTCAGTGGCTCAAGGGAGCCTTTTAACAGGAAGGCGGGTTGGGAGCACACTGCCTCACATCCCAGTCGAGTTCGCCCCTTTGCATCCTGGTAAATGCAGTTCAAATTTAACGCTTACTTGAAAGTGTCCGTAGTTTTTCACTAAAGTTTGGGCAGTCATTGCTGTTCATCTCTAAACACGTGTTTCTGGGTAATTGCCCTTCATCAGTAGAGAGTAGAAAGCATCAAAAAATATCTAGGGTTGCTGGAAATGCTGCCAAAATCGTCTCAGGTCTAGTACCACTCACAGGCTCACAGGTGCATCTCCAGAGCTCGTCAGCTCAGTGGCTCAAGGGAGCCTTTTAACAGGAAGGCGGGTTGGGAGCACACTGCCTCACATCCCAGTCGAGTTCGCCCCTTTGCATCCTGGTAAATGCAGTTAAAATTTAACGCTTACTTGAAAGTGTCTGTAGTTTTTCACTAAAGTTAGTGCAGTCATTGCTGTTCATCTCTATACACGTGTTTCTGGGTGATTGCCCTTCATCAGTAGAGAGTAGAAAGCATCAAAAAATATCTGGGGTTGCTGGAAATGCTGCCAAAATCGTCTCAGGTCTAGTACCACTCACAGGCTCACAGGTGCGTCTCCAGAGCTCGTCAGCTCAGTGGCTCAAGGGAGCCTTTTAACAGGAAGGCGGGTTGGGAGCACACTGCCTCACATCCCAGTCGAGTTCGCCCCTTTGCATCCTGGTAAATGCAGTTCAAATTTAACGCTTACTTGAAAGTGTACGTAGTTTTTCACTAAAGTTAGTGCAGTCATTGCTGTTCATCTCTATACACGTGTTTCTGGGTAATTGCCCTTCATCAGTAGAGAGTAGAAAGCATCAAAAAATATCTAGGGTTGCTGGAAATGCTGCCAAAATCGTCTCAGGTCTAGTACCACTCACAGGCACACAGGTGCATCTCCAGAGCTCGTCAGCTCAGTGGCTCAAGGGAGCCTTTTAACAGGAAGGCGGGTTCGGAGCACACTGCCTCACATCCCAGTCGAGTTCGCCCCTTTGCATCCTGGTAAATGCAGTTCAAATTTAACGCTTACTTGAAAGTGTCCGTAGTTTTTCACTAAAGTTAGTGCAGTCATTGCTGTTCATCTCTATATACGTGTTTCTGGGTGACTGCCCTCCATCAGTAGAGAGTAGAAAGCATCAAAAAATATCTGGGGTTGCTGGAAATGCTGCCAAAATCGTCTCAGGTCTAGTACCACTCACAGGCTCACAAGTGCATCTCCAGAGCTCGTCAGCTCAGTGGCTCAAGGGAGCCTTTTAACAGGAAGGCGGTTTGGGAGCACACTGCCTCACATCCCAGTCGAGTTCGCCCCTTTGCATCCTGGTAAATGCAGTTCAAATTTAACGCTTACTTGAAAGTGTCCGTAGTTTTTCACTAAAGTTAGTGCAGTCATTGCTGTTCATCTCTATACATGTGTTTCTGGGTAATTGCCCTTCATCAGTAGAGAGTAGAAAGCATAAAAAAATATCTGGGGTTGCTGGAAATGCTGCCAAAATCGTCTCAAGTCTAGTACCACTCACAGGCTCACAGGTGCATCTCCAGAGCTCGTCAGCTCAGTGGCTCAAGGGAGCCTTTTAACAGGAAGGCGGGTTGGGAGCACACTGCCTCACATCCCAGTCGAGTTCGCCCCTTTGCATCCTGGTAAATGCAGTTCAAATTTAACGCTTACTTGAAAGTGTCCGTAGGTTTTCACTAAAGTTAGTGCAGTCATTGCTGTTCATCTCTATACACGTGTTTCTGGGTAATTGCCCTTCATCAGTAGAGAGTAGAAAGCATCAAAAAATATCTAGGGTTGCTGGAAACGCTGCCAAAATCGTCTCAGGTCTAGTACCACTCACAGGCTCACAGGTGCATCTCCAGAGCTCGTCAGCTCAGTGGCTCAAGGGAGCCTTTTAACAGGAAGGCGGGTTGGGAGCACACTGCCTCACATCCCAGTGGAGTTCGCCCCTTTGCATCCTGGTAAATGCAGTTCAAATTTAACGCTTACTTGAAAGTGTCCGTAGTTTTTCACTAAAGTTAGTGCAGTCATTGCTGTTCATCTCTATACACGTGTTTCTGGGTAATTGCCCTTCATCCGTAGAGAGTAGAAAGCATCAAAAAATATCTGGGGTTGCTGGAAATGCTGCCAAAATCGTCTCAGGTCTAGTACCACTCACAGGCGCATCTCCAGAGCTCGTCAGCTCAGTGGCTCAAGGGAGCCTTTTAACAGGAAGGCGGGTTGGGAGCACACTGCCTCACATCCCAGTCGAGTTCGCCCCTTTGCATCCTGGTAAATGCAGTTTAAATTTAACGCTTACTTGAAAGTGTCCGTAGTTTTTCACTAAAGTTAGTCAGTCATTGCGGTTCATCTCTATACACGTGTTTCTGGGTTATTGCCCTTCATCAGTAGAGAGTAGAAAGCATAAAAAAATATCTGGGGTTGCTGGAAATGCTGCCAAAATCGTCTCAGGTCTAGTACCACTCACAGGCTCACAGGTGCATCTCCAGAGCTCGTCAGCTCAGTGGCTCAAGGGAGCCTTTTAACAGGAAGGCGGGTTGGGAGCACACTGCCTCACATCCCAGTCGAGTTCGCCCCTTTGCATCCTGGTAAATGCAGTTCAAATTTAACGCTTACTTGAAAGTGTCCGTAGTTTTTCACTAAAGTTAGTGCAGTCATTGCTGTTCATCTCTATACACGTGTTTCTGGGTAATTGCCCTCCATCAGTAGAGAGTAGAAAGCATCAAAAAATATCTGGGGTTGCTGGAAATGCTGCCAAAATCGTCTCAGGTCTAGTACCACTCACAGGCTCACAGGTGCATCTCCAGAGCTCATCAGCTCAGTGGCTCAAGGGAGCCTTTTAACAGGAAGGCGGGTTGGGAGCACACTGCCTCACATCCCAGTCGAGTTCGCCCCTTTGTATCCTGGTAAATGCAGTTCAAATTTAACGCTTACTTGAAAGTGTCCGTAGTTTTTCACTAAAGTTAGTGCAGTCATTGCTGTTCATCTCTATACACGTGTTTCTGGGTAATTGCCCTTCATCAGTAGAGAGTAGAAAGCATCAAAAATATCTGGGGTTGCTGGAAATGCTGCCAAAATCGTCTCAGGTCTAGTACCACTCACAGGCTCACAGGTGCATCTCCAGAGCTCGTCAGCTCAGTGGCTCAAGGGAGCCTTTTAACAGGAAGGCGGGTTGGGAGCACACTGCCTCACATCCCAGTCGAGTTCGCCCCTTTGCATCCTGGTAAATGCAGTTCAAATTTAATGCTTACTTGAAAGTGACCGTAGTTTTTCACTAAAGTTAGTGCAGTCATTGCTGTTCATCTCTATACACGTGTTTCTGGGTAATTGCCCTTCATCAGTAGAGAGTAGAAAGCATCAAAAAATATCTGGGGTTGCTGGAAATGCTGCCAAAATCGTCTCAGGTCTAGTACCACTCACAGGCTCACAGGTGCATCTCCAGAGCTCGTCAGCTTAGTGGCTCAAGGGAGCCTTTTAACAGAAAGGCGGGTTGGGAGCACACTGCCTCACATCCCAGTCGAATTTGCCCCTTTGCATCCTGGTAAATGCAGTTCAAATTTAACGCTTACTTGAAAGTGTCCGTACTTTTTCACTAAAGTTAGGGCAGTCATTGCTGTTCATCTCTATACACGTGTTTCTGGGTAATTGCCCTTCATCAGTAGAGAGTAGAAAGCATCAAAAATATCTGGGGTTGCTGGAAATGCTGCCAAAATCGTCTCAGGTCTAGTACCACTCACAGGCTCACAGGTGCATCTCCAGAGCTCGTCAGCTCAGTGGCTCAAGGGAGCCTTTTAACAGGAAGGCGGGTTGGGAGCACACTGCCTCACATCCCAGTCGAGTTTGCCCCTTTGCATCCTGGTAAATGCAGTTCAAATTTAAAGCTTACTTGAAAGTGTCCGTAGTTTTTCACTAAAGTTAGTGCAGTCATTGCTGTTCATCTCTATACACGTGTTTCTGGGTAATTGCCCTTCATCAGTAGAGAGTAGAAAGCATCAAAAATATCTGGGGTTGCTGGAAATGCTGCCAAAATCGTCTCAGGTCTAGTAACACTCACAGGCTCACAGGTGCATCTCCAGAGCTCGTCAGCTCAGTGGCTCAAGGGAGCCTTTTAACAGGAAGGCGGGTTGGGAGCACACTGCCTCACATCCCAGTCGAGTTCACCCCTTTGCATCCTGGTAAATGCAGTTCAAATTTAACGCTTACTTGAAAGTGTCCGTAGTTTTTCACTAAAGTTAGTGCAGTCATTGCTGTTCATCTCTATACACGTGTTTCTGGGTAATTGCCCTTCATCAGTAGAGAGTAGAAAGCATCAAAAAATATCTGGGGTTGCTGGAAATGCTGCCAAAATCGTCTCAGGTCTAGTACCACTCACAGGCTCACAGGTGCATCTCCAGAGCTCGTCAGCTCAGTGGCTCAAGGGAGCCTTTTAACAGGAAGGCGGGTTGGGAGCACACTGCCTCACATCCCAGTCGAGTTCGCCCCTTTGCATCCTGGTAAATGCAGTTCAAATTTAACGCTTACTTGAAAGAGTCCGTAGTTTTTCACTAAAGTTAGGGCAGTCATTGCTGTTCATCTCTATACACGTGTTTCTGGGTAATTGCCCTTCATCAGTAGAGAGTAGAAAGCATCAAAAAATATCTGGGGTTGCCGGAAATGCTGCCAAAATCGTCTCAGGTCTAGTACCACTCACAGGCTCACAGGTGCATCTCCAGAGCTCGTCAGCTCAGTGGCTCAAGGGAGCCTTTTAACAGGAAGGCGGGTTGGGAGCACACTGCCTCACATCCCAGTCGAGTTCGCCCCTTTGCATCCTGGTAAATGCAGTTCAAATTTAACGCTTACTTGAAAGTGTCCGTAGTTTTTCACTAAAGTTAGGGCAGTCATTGCTGTTCATCTCTATACACGTGTTTCTGGGTAATTGCCCTTCATCAGTAGAGAGTAGAAAGCATCAAAAAATATCTGGGGTTGCTGGAAATGCTGCCAAAATCGTCTCAGGTCTAGTACCACTCACAGGCTCACAGGTGCATCTCCAGAGCTCGTCAGCTCAGTGGCTCAAGGGAGCCTTTTAACAGGAAGGCGGGTTGGGAGCACACTGCCTCATATCCCAGTCGAGTTCGCCCCTTTGCATCCTGGTAAATGCAGTTCAAATTTAAAGCTTACTTGAAAGTGTCCGTAGTTTTTCACTAAAGTTAGTGCAGTCATTGCTGTTCATCTCTATACACGTGTTTCTGGGTAATTGCCCTTCATCAGTAGAGAGTAGAAAGCATCAAAAATATCTGGGGTTGCTGGAAATGCTGCCAAAATCGTCTCAGTTCTAGTACCACTCACAGGCTCACAGGTGCATCTCCAGAGCTCGTCAGCTCAGTGGCTCAAGGGAGCCTTTTAACAGGAAGGCGGGTTGGGAGCACACTGCCTCACATCCCAGTCGAGTTCGCCCCTTTACATCCTGGTAAATGCAGTTCAAATTTAAAGCTTACTTGAAAGTGTCCGTAGTTTTTCACTAAAGTTAGTGCAGTCATTGCTGTTCATCTCTATACACGTGTTTCTGGGTAATTGCCCTTCATCAGTAGAGAGTAGAAAGCATCAAAAATATCTGGGGTTGCTGGAAATGCTGCCAAAATTGTCTCAGGTCTAGTACCACTCACAGGCTCACAGGTGCATCTCCAGAGCTCGTCAGCTCAGTGGCTCAAGGGAGCCTTTTAACAGGAAGGCGGGTTGGGAGCACACTGCCTCACATCCCAGTCGAGTTCGCCCCTTTGCATCCTGGTAAATGCAGTTCAAATTTAACGCTTACTTGAAAGTGTCCGTAGTTTTTCACTAAAGTTAGGGCAGTCATTGCTGTTCATCTCTATACACGTGTTTCTGGGTAATTGCCCTTCATCAGTAGAGAGTAGAAAGCATCAAAAAATATCTGGGGTTGCTGGAAATGCTGCCAAAATCGTCTCAGGTCTAGTACCACTCACAGGCTCACAGGTGCATCTCCAGAGCTCGTCAGCTCAGTGGCTCAAGGGAGCCTTTTAACAGGAAGGCGGGTTGGGAGCACATAGCCTCACATCCCAGTTTAGTTTGCCCCTTTGCATCCTGGTAAATGCAGTTCAAATTTAACGCTTACTTGAAAGTGTCCGTAGTTTTTCACTAAAGTTAGGGCAGTCATTGCTGTTCATCTCTATACACGTGTTTCTGGGTAATTGCCCTTCATCAGTAGAGAGTAGAAAGCATCAAAAAATATCTGGGGTTGCTGGAAATGCTGCCAAAATCGTCTCAGGTCTAGTACCACTCACAGGCTCACAGGTGTATCTCCAGAGCTCGTCAGCTCAGTGGCTCAAGGGAGCCTTTTAACAGGAAGGGGGGTTGGGAGCACACTGCCTCATATCCCAGTCGAGTTCGCCCCTTTGCATTCTGGTAAATGCAGTTCAAATTTAAAGCTTACTTGAAAGTGTCCGTAGTTTTTCACTAAAGTTAGTGCAGTCATTGCTGTTCATCTCTATACACGTGTTTCTGGGTAATTGCCCTTCATCAGTAGAGAGTAGAAAGCATCAAAAATATCTGGGGTTGCTGGAAATGCTGCCAAAATCGTCTCAGTTCTAGTACCACTCACAGGCTCACAGGTGCATCTCCAGAGCTCGTCAGCTCAGTGGCTCAAGGGAGCCTTTTAACAGGAAGGCGGGTTGGGAGCACACTGCCTCACATCCCAGTCGAGTTCGCCCCTTTACATCCTGGTAAATGCAGTTCAAATTTAAAGCTTACTTGAAAGTGTCCGTAGTTTTTCACTAAAGTTAGTGCAGTCATTGCTGTTCATCTCTATACACGTGTTTCTGGGTAATTGCCCTTCATCAGTAGAGAGTAGAAAGCATCAAAAATATCTGGGGTTGCTGGAAATGCTGCCAAAATTGTCTCAGGTCTAGTACCACTCACAGGCTCACAGGTGCATCTCCAGAGCTCGTCAGCTCAGTGGCTCAAGGGAGCCTTTTAACAGGAAGGCGGGTTGGGAGCACACTGCCTCACATCCCAGTCGAGTTCGCCCCTTTGCATCCTGGTAAATGCAGTTCAAATTTAACGCTTACTTGAAAGTGTCCGTAGTTTTTCACTAAAGTTAGTGCAGTCATTGCTGTTCATCTCTATACACGTGTTTCTGGATAATTGCCCTTCATCAGTAGAGAGTAGAAAGCATCAAAAAATATCTGGGGTTGCTGGAAATGCTGCCAAAATCGTCTCAGGTCTAGTACCACTCACAGGCTCACAGGTGCATCTCCAGAGCTCGTCAGCTCAGTGGCTCAAGGGAGCCTTTTAACAGGAAGGCGGGTTGGGAGCACACTGCCTTACATCCCAGTCGAGTTCGCCCCTTTGCATCCTGGTAAATGCAGTTCAAATTTAACGCTTACTTGAAAGTGTCCGTAGTTTTTCACTAAAGTTAGGGCAGTCATTGCTGTTCATCTCTATACACGTGTTTCTGGGTAATTGCCCTTCATCAGTAGAGAGTAGAAAGCATCAAAAAATATCTGGGGTTGCTGGAAATGCTGCCAAAATCGTCTCAGGTCTAGTACCACTCACAGGCTCACAGGTGCATCTCCAGAGCTTGTCAGCTCAGTGGCTCAAGGGAGCCTTTTAACAGGAAGGTGGGTTGGGAGCACACTGCCTCACATCCCAGTCGAGTTCGCCCCTTTGCATCCTGGTAAATGCAGTTCAAATTTAACGCTTACTTGAAAGTGTCCGTAGTTTTTCACTAAAGTTAGGGCAGTCATTGCTGTTCATCTCTATACACGTGTTTCTGGGTAATTGCCCTTCATCAGTAGAGAGTAGAAAGCATCAAAAAATATCTGGGGTTGCTGGAAATGCTGCCAAAATCGTCTCAGGTCTAGTACCACTCACAGGCTCACAGGTGCATCTCCAGAGCTCGTCAGCTCAGTGGCTCAAGGGAGCCTTTTAACAGGAAGGCGGGTTGGGAGCACACTGCCTCATATCCCAGTCGAGTTCGCCCCTTTGCATCCTGGTAAATGCAGTTCAAATTTAAAGCTTACTTGAAAGTGTCCGTAGTTTTTCACTAAAGTTAGTGCAGTCATTGCTGTTCATCTCTATACACGTGTTTCTGGGTAATTGCCCTTCATCAGTAGAGAGTAGAAAGCATCAAAAATATCTGGGGTTGCTGGAAATGCTGCCAAAATCGTCTCAGTTCTAGTACCACTCACAGGCTCACAGGTGCATCTCCAGAGCTCGTCAGCTCAGTGGCTCAAGGGAGCCTTTTAACAGGAAGGCGGGTTGGGAGCACACTGCCTCACATCCCAGTCGAGTTCGCCCCTTTACATCCTGGTAAATGCAGTTCAAATTTAAAGCTTACTTGAAAGTGTCCGTAGTTTTTCACTAAAGTTAGTGCAGTCATTGCTGTTCATCTCTATACACGTGTTTCTGGGTAATTGCCCTTCATCAGTAGAGAGTAGAAAGCATCAAAAATATCTGGGGTTGCTGGAACTGCTGCCAAAATTGTCTCAGGTCTAGTACCACTCACAGGCTCACAGGTGCATTTCCAGAGCTCGTCAGCTCAGTGGCTCAAGGGAGCCTTTTAACAGGAAGGCGGGTTGGGAGCACACTGCCTCACATCCCAGTCGAGTTCGCCCCTTTGCATCCTGGTAAATGCAGTTCAAATTTAACGCTTACTTGAAAGTGTCCGTAGTTTTTCACTAAAGTTAGGGCAGTCATTGCTGTTCATCTCTATACACGTGTTTCTGGGTAATTGCCCTTCATCAGTAGAGAGTAGAAAGCATCAAAAAATATCTGGGGTTGCTGGAAATGCTGCCAAAATCGTCTCAGGTCTAGTACCACTCACAGGCTCACAGGTGTATCTCCAGAGCTCGTCAGCTCAGTGGCTCAAGGGAGCCTTTTAACAGGAAGGCGGGTTGGGAGCACACTGCCTCACATCCCAGTTTAGTTTGCCCCTTTGCATCCTGGTAAATGCAGTTCAAATTTAACGCTTACTTGAAAGTGTCCGTAGTTTTTCACTAAAGTTAGGGCAGTCATTGCTGTTCATCTCTATACACGTGTTTCTGGGTAATTGCCCTTCATCAGTAGAGAGTAGAAAGCATCAAAAAATATCTGGGGTTGCTGGAAATGCTGCCAAAATCGTCTCAGGTCTAGTACCACTCACAGGCTCACAGGTGTATCTCCAGAGCTCGTCAGCTCAGTGGCTCAAGGGAGCCTTTTAACAGGAAGGCGGGTTGGGAGCACACTGCCTCATATCCCAGTCGAGTTCGCCCCTTTGCATCCTGGTAAATGCAGTTCAAATTTAAAGCTTACTTGAAAGTGTCCGTAGTTTTTCACTAAAGTTAGTGCAGTCATTGCTGTTCATCTCTATACACGTGTTTCTGGGTAATTGCCCTTCATCAGTAGAGAGTAGAAAGCATCAAAAATATCTGGGGTTGCTGGAAATGCTGCCAAAATCGTCTCAGGTCTAGTACCACTCACAGGCTCACAGGTGCATCTCCAGAGCTCGTCAGCTCAGTGGCTCAAGGGAGCCTTTTAACAGGAAGGCGGGTTGGGAGCACACTGCCTCACATCCCAGTCGAGTTCGCCCCTTTGCATCCTGGTAAATGCAGTTCAAATTTAATGCTTACTTGAAAGTGACCGTAGTTTTTCACTAAAGTTAGTGCAGTCATTGCTGTTCATCTCTATACACGTGTTTCTGGGTAATTGCCCTTCATCAGTAGAGAGTAGAAAGCATCAAAAAATATCTGGGGTTGCTGGAAATGCTGCCAAAATCGTCTCAGGTCTAGTACCACTCACAGGCTCACAGGTGCATCTCCAGAGCTCGTCAGCTTAGTGGCTCAAGGGAGCCTTTTAACAGAAAGGCGGGTTGGGAGCACACTGCCTCACATCCCAGTCGAATTTGCCCCTTTGCATCCTGGTAAATGCAGTTCAAATTTAACGCTTACTTGAAAGTGTCCGTACTTTTTCACTAAAGTTAGGGCAGTCATTGCTGTTCATCTCTATACACGTGTTTCTGGGTAATTGCCCTTCATCAGTAGAGAGTAGAAAGCATCAAAAATATCTGGGGTTGCTGGAAATGCTGCCAAAATCGTCTCAGGTCTAGTACCACTCACAGGCTCACAGGTGCATCTCCAGAGCTCGTCAGCTCAGTGGCTCAAGGGAGCCTTTTAACAGGAAGGCGGGTTGGGAGCACACTGCCTCACATCCCAGTCGAGTTTGCCCCTTTGCATCCTGGTAAATGCAGTTCAAATTTAAAGCTTACTTGAAAGTGTCCGTAGTTTTTCACTAAAGTTAGTGCAGTCATTGCTGTTCATCTCTATACACGTGTTTCTGGGTAATTGCCCTTCATCAGTAGAGAGTAGAAAGCATCAAAAATATCTGGGGTTGCTGGAAATGCTGCCAAAATCGTCTCAGGTCTAGTACCACTCACAGGCTCACAGGTGCATCTCCAGAGCTCGTCAGCTCAGTGGCTCAAGGGAGCCTTTTAACAGGAAGGCGGGTTGGGAGCACACTGCCTCACATCCCAGTCGAGTTCACCCCTTTGCATCCTGGTAAATGCAGTTCAAATTTAACGCTTACTTGAAAGTGTCCGTAGTTTTTCACTAAAGTTAGTGCAGTCATTGCTGTTCATCTCTATACACGTGTTTCTGGGTAATTGCCCTTCATCAGTAGAGAGTAGAAAGCATCAAAAAATATCTGGGGTTGCTGGAAATGCTGCCAAAATCGTCTCAGGTCTAGTACCACTCACAGGCTCACAGGTGCATCTCCAGAGCTCGTCAGCTCAGTGGCTCAAGGGAGCCTTTTAACAGGAAGGCGGGTTGGGAGCACACTGCCTCACATCCCAGTCGAGTTCGCCCCTTTGCATCCTGGTAAATGCAGTTCAAATTTAACGCTTACTTGAAAGTGTCCGTAGTTTTTCACTAAAGTTAGGGCAGTCATTGCTGTTCATCTCTATACACGTGTTTCTGGGTAATTGCCCTTCATCAGTAGAGAGTAGAAAGCATCAAAAAATATCTGGGGTTGCCGGAAATGCTGCCAAAATCGTCTCAGGTCTAGTACCACTCACAGGCTCACAGGTGCATCTCCAGAGCTCGTCAGCTCAGTGGCTCAAGGGAGCCTTTTAACAGGAAGGCGGGTTGGGAGCACACTGCCTCACATCCCAGTCGAGTTCGCCCCTTTGCATCCTGGTAAATGCAGTTCAAATTTAACGCTTACTTGAAAGTGTCCGTAGTTTTTCACTAAAGTTAGGGCAGTCATTGCTGTTCATCTCTATACACGTGTTTCTGGGTAATTGCCCTTCATCAGTAGAGAGTAGAAAGCATCAAAAAATATCTGGGGTTGCTGGAAATGCTGCCAAAATCGTCTCAGGTCTAGTACCACTCACAGGCTCACAGGTGCATCTCCAGAGCTCGTCAGCTCAGTGGCTCAAGGGAGCCTTTTAACAGGAAGGCGGGTTGGGAGCACACTGCCTCATATCCCAGTCGAGTTCGCCCCTTTGCATCCTGGTAAATGCAGTTCAAATTTAAAGCTTACTTGAAAGTGTCCGTAGTTTTTCACTAAAGTTAGTGCAGTCATTGCTGTTCATCTCTATACACGTGTTTCTGGGTAATTGCCCTTCATCAGTAGAGAGTAGAAAGCATCAAAAATATCTGGGGTTGCTGGAAATGCTGCCAAAATCGTCTCAGTTCTAGTACCACTCACAGGCTCACAGGTGCATCTCCAGAGCTCGTCAGCTCAGTGGCTCAAGGGAGCCTTTTAACAGGAAGGCGGGTTGGGAGCACACTGCCTCACATCCCAGTCGAGTTCGCCCCTTTACATCCTGGTAAATGCAGTTCAAATTTAAAGCTTACTTGAAAGTGTCCGTAGTTTTTCACTAAAGTTAGTGCAGTCATTGCTGTTCATCTCTATACACGTGTTTCTGGGTAATTGCCCTTCATCAGTAGAGAGTAGAAAGCATCAAAAATATCTGGGGTTGCTGGAAATGCTGCCAAAATTGTCTCAGGTCTAGTACCACTCACAGGCTCACAGGTGCATCTCCAGAGCTCGTCAGCTCAGTGGCTCAAGGGAGCCTTTTAACAGGAAGGCGGGTTGGGAGCACACTGCCTCACATCCCAGTCGAGTTCGCCCCTTTGCATCCTGGTAAATGCAGTTCAAATTTAACGCTTACTTGAAAGTGTCCGTAGTTTTTCACTAAAGTTAGGGCAGTCATTGCTGTTCATCTCTATACACGTGTTTCTGGGTAATTGCCCTTCATCAGTAGAGAGTAGAAAGCATCAAAAAATATCTGGGGTTGCTGGAAATGCTGCCAAAATCGTCTCAGGTCTAGTACCACTCACAGGCTCACAGGTGCATCTCCAGAGCTCGTCAGCTCAGTGGCTCAAGGGAGCCTTTTAACAGGAAGGCGGGTTGGGAGCACACAGCCTCACATCCCAGTTTAGTTTGCCCCTTTGCATCCTGGTAAATGCAGTTCAAATTTAACGCTTACTTGAAAGTGTCCGTAGTTTTTCACTAAAGTTAGGGCAGTCATTGCTGTTCATCTCTATACACGTGTTTCTGGGTAATTGCCCTTCATCAGTAGAGAGTAGAAAGCATCAAAAAATATCTGGGGTTGCTGGAAATGCTGCCAAAATCGTCTCAGGTCTAGTACCACTCACAGGCTCACAGGTGTATCTCCAGAGCTCGTCAGCTCAGTGGCTCAAGGGAGCCTTTTAACAGGAAGGGGGGTTGGGAGCACACTGCCTCATATCCCAGTCGAGTTCGCCCCTTTGCATTCTGGTAAATGCAGTTCAAATTTAAAGCTTACTTGAAAGTGTCCGTAGTTTTTCACTAAAGTTAGTGCAGTCATTGCTGTTCATCTCTATACACGTGTTTCTGGGTAATTGCCCTTCATCAGTAGAGAGTAGAAAGCATCAAAAATATCTGGGGTTGCTGGAAATGCTGCCAAAATCGTCTCAGTTCTAGTACCACTCACAGGCTCACAGGTGCATCTCCAGAGCTCGTCAGCTCAGTGGCTCAAGGGAGCCTTTTAACAGGAAGGCGGGTTGGGAGCACACTGCCTCACATCCCAGTCGAGTTCGCCCCTTTACATCCTGGTAAATGCAGTTCAAATTTAAAGCTTACTTGAAAGTGTCCGTAGTTTTTCACTAAAGTTAGTGCAGTCATTGCTGTTCATCTCTATACACGTGTTTCTGGGTAATTGCCCTTCATCAGTAGAGAGTAGAAAGCATCAAAAATATCTGGGGTTGCTGGAAATGCTGCCAAAATTGTCTCAGGTCTAGTACCACTCACAGGCTCACAGGTGCATCTCCAGAGCTCGTCAGCTCAGTGGCTCAAGGGAGCCTTTTAACAGGAAGGCGGGTTGGGAGCACACTGCCTCACATCCCAGTCGAGTTCGCCCCTTTGCATCCTGGTAAATGCAGTTCAAATTTAACGCTTACTTGAAAGTGTCCGTAGTTTTTCACTAAAGTTAGTGCAGTCATTGCTGTTCATCTCTATACACGTGTTTCTGGGTAATTGCCCTTCATCAGTAGAGAGTAGAAAGCATCAAAAAATATCTGGGGTTGCTGGAAATGCTGCCAAAATCGTCTCAGGTCTAGTACCACTCACAGGCTCACAGGTGCATTTCCAGAGCTCGTCAGCTCAGTGGCTCAAGGGAGCCTTTTAACAGGAAGGCGGGTTGGGAGCACACTGCCTTACATCCCAGTCGAGTTCGCCCCTTTGCATCCTGGTAAATGCAGTTCAAATTTAACGCTTACTTGAAAGTGTCCGTAGTTTTTCACTAAAGTTAGGGCAGTCATTGCTGTTCATCTCTATACACGTGTTTCTGGGTAATTGCCCTTCATCAGTAGAGAGTAGAAAGCATCAAAAAATATCTGGGGTTGCTGGAAATGCTGCCAAAATCGTCTCAGGTCTAGTACCACTCACAGGCTCACAGGTGCATCTCCAGAGCTCGTCAGCTCAGTGGCTCAAGGGAACCTTTTAACAGGAAGGTGGGTTGGGAGCACACTGCCTCACATCCCAGTCGAGTTCGCCCCTTTGCATCCTGGTAAATGCAGTTCAAATTTAACGCTTACTTGAAAGTGTCCGTAGTTTTTCACTAAAGTTAGGGCAGTCATTGCTGTTCATCTCTATACACGTGTTTCTGGGTAATTGCCCTTCATCAGTAGAGAGTAGAAAGCATCAAAAAATATCTGGGGTTGCTGGAAATGCTGCCAAAATCGTCTCAGGTCTAGTACCACTCACAGGCTCACAGGTGCATCTCCAGAGCTCGTCAGCTCAGTGGCTCAAGGGAGCCTTTTAACAGGAAGGCGGGTTGGGAGCACACTGCCTCATATCCCAGTCGAGTTCGCCCCTTTGCATCCTGGTAAATGCAGTTCAAATTTAAAGCTTACTTGAAAGTGTCCGTAGTTTTTCACTAAAGTTAGTGCAGTCATTGCTGTTCATCTCTATACACGTGTTTCTGGGTAATTGCCCTTCATCAGTAGAGAGTAGAAAGCATCAAAAATATCTGGGGTTGCTGGAAATGCTGCCAAAATCGTCTCAGTTCTAGTACCACTCACAGGCTCACAGGTGCATCTCCAGAGCTCGTCAGCTCAGTGGCTCAAGGGAGCCTTTTAACAGGAAGGCGGGTTGGGAGCACACTGCCTCACATCCCAGTCGAGTTCGCCCCTTTACATCCTGGTAAATGCAGTTCAAATTTAAAGCTTACTTGAAAGTGTCCGTAGTTTTTCACTAAAGTTAGTGCAGTCATTGCTGTTCATCTCTATACACGTGTTTCTGGGTAATTGCCCTTCATCAGTAGAGAGTAGAAAGCATCAAAAATATCTGGGGTTGCTGGAAATGCTGCCAAAATTGTCTCAGGTCTAGTACCACTCACAGGCTCACAGGTGCATCTCCAGAGCTCGTCAGCTCAGTGGCTCAAGGGAGCCTTTTAACAGGAAGGCGGGTTGGGAGCACACTGCCTCACATCCCAGTCGAGTTCGCCCCTTTGCATCCTGGTAAATGCAGTTCAAATTTAACGCTTACTTGAAAGTGTCCGTAGTTTTTCACTAAAGTTAGGGCAGTCATTGCTGTTCATCTCTATACACGTGTTTCTGGGTAATTGCCCTTCATCAGTAGAGAGTAGAAAGCATCAAAAAATATCTGGGGTTGCTGGAAATGCTGCCAAAATCGTCTCAGGTCTAGTACCACTCACAGGCTCACAGGTGTATCTCCAGAGCTCGTCAGCTCAGTGGCTCAAGGGAGCCTTTTAACAGGAAGGCGGGTTGGGAGCACACTGCCTCACATCCCAGTTTAGTTTGCCCCTTTGCATCCTGGTAAATGCAGTTCAAATTTAACGCTTACTTGAAAGTGTCCGTAGTTTTTCACTAAAGTTAGGGCAGTCATTGCTGTTCATCTCTATACACGTGTTTCTGGGTAATTGCCCTTCATCAGTAGAGAGTAGAAAGCATCAAAAAATATCTGGGGTTGCTGGAAATGCTGCCAAAATCGTCTCAGGTCTAGTACCACTCACAGGCTCACAGGTGTATCTCCAGAGCTCGTCAGCTCAGTGGCTCAAGGGAGCCTTTTAACAGGAAGGCGGGTTGGGAGCACACTGCCTCATATCCCAGTCGAGTTCGCCCCTTTGCATCCTGGTAAATGCAGTTCAAATTTAAAGCTTACTTGAAAGTGTCCGTAGTTTTTCACTAAAGTTAGTGCAGTCATTGCTGTTCATCTCTATACACGTGTTTCTGGGTAATTGCCCTTCATCAGTAGAGAGTAGAAAGCATCAAAAATATCTGGGGTTGCTGGAAATGCTGCCAAAATCGTCTCAGGTCTAGTACCACTCACAGGCTCACAGGTGCATCTCCAGAGCTCGTCAGCTCAGTGGCTCAAGGGAGCCTTTTAACAGGAAGGCGGATTGGGAGCACACTGCCTCACATCCCAGTCGAGTTCGCCCCTTTGCATCCTGGTAAATGCAGTTCAAATTTAACGCTTACTTGAAAGTGTCCGTAGTTTTTCACTAAAGTTAGTGCAGTCATTGCTGTTCATCTCTATACACGTGTTTCTGGGTAATTGCCCTTCATCAGTAGAGAGTAGAAAGCATCAAAAAATATCTGGGGTTGCTGGAAACGCTGCCAAAATCGTCTCAGGTCTAGTACCACTCACAGGCTCACAGGTGCATCTCCAGAGCTCGTCAGCTCAGTGGCTCAAGGGAGCCTTTTAACAGGAAGGCGGGTTGGGAGCACACTGCCTCACATCCCAGTCGAGTTCGCCCCTTTGCATCCTGGTAAATGCAGTTAAAATTTAATGCTTACTTGAAAGTGTCCGTAGTTTTGCACTAAAGTTAGTGCAGTCATTGCTGTTCATCTCTATACACGTGTTTCTGGGTGATTGCCCTTCATCAGTAGAGAGAAGAAAGCATCAAAAAATATCTGGGGTTGCTGGAAATGCTGCCAAAATCGTCTCAGGTCTAGTACCACTCACAGGCTCACAGGTGCATCTCCAGAGCTCGTCAGCTCAGTGGCTCAAGGGAGCCTTTTAACAGGAAGGCGGGTTGGGAGCACACTGCCTCACATCCCAGTGGAGTTCGCCCCTTTGCATCCTGGTAAATGCAGTTCAAATTTAACGCTTACTTGAAAGTGTCCGTAGTTTTTCACTAAAGTTAGTGCAGTCATTGCTGTTCATCTCTATACACGTGTTTCTGGGTAATTGCCCTTCATCCGTAGAGAGTAGAAAGCATCAAAAAATATCTGGGGTTGCTGGAAATGCTGCCAAAATCGTCTCAAGTCTAGTACCACTCACAGGCGCATCTCCAGAGCTCGTCAGCTCAGTGGCTCAAGGGAGCCTTTTAACAGGAAGGCGGGTTGGGAGCACACTGCCTCACATCCCAGTCGAGTTCGCCCCTTTGCATCCTGGTAAATGCAGTTTAAATTTAACGCTTACTTGAAAGTGTCCGTAGTTTTTCACTAAAGTTAGAGCAGTCATTGCGGTTCATCTCTATACACGTGTTTCTGGGTTATTGCCCTTCATCAGTAGAGAGTAGAAAGCATAAAAAAATATCTGGGGTTGCTGGAAATGCTGCCAAAATCGTCTCAGGTCTAGTACCACTCACAGGCTCACAGGTGCATCTCCAGAGCTCGTCAGCTCAGTGGCTCAAGGGAGCCTTTTAACAGGAAGGCGGGTTGGGAGCACACTGCCTCACATCCCAGTCGAGTTCGCCCCTTTGCATCCTGGTAAATGCAGTTCAAATTTAACGCTTACTTGAAAGTGTCTGTAGTTTTTCACTAAAGTTAGTGCAGTCATTGCTGTTCATCTCTATACACGTGTTTCTGGGTAATTGCCCTCCATCAGTAGAGAGTAGAAAGCATCAAAAAATATCTGGGGTTGCTGGAAATGCTGCCAAAATCGTCTCAGGTCTAGTACCACTCACAGGCTCACAGGTGCATCTCCAGAGCTCATCAGCTCAGTGGCTCAAGGGAGCCTTTTAACAGGAAGGCGGGTTGGGAGCACACTGCCTCACATCCCAGTCGAGTTCGCCCCTTTGCATCCTGGTAAATGCAGTTCAAATTTAAAGCTTACTTGAAAGTGTCCGTAGTTTTTCACTAAAGTTAGTGCAGTCATTGCTGTTCATCTCTATACACGTGTTTCTGGGTAATTGCCCTTCATCAGTAGAGAGTAGAAAGCATCAAAAATATCTGGGGTTGCTGGAAATGCTGCCAAAATCGTCTCAGGTCTAGTACCACTCACAGGCTCACAGGTGCATCTCCAGAGCTCGTCAGCTCAGTGGCTCAAGGGAGCCTTTTAACAGGAAGGCGGGTTGGGAGCACACTGCCTCACATCCCAGTCGAGTTCGCCCCTTTGCATCCTGGTAAATGCAGTTCAAATTTAATGCTTACTTGAAAGTGACCGTAGTTTTTCACTAAAGTTAGTGCAGTCATTGCTGTTCATCTCTATACACGTGTTTCTGGGTAATTGCCCTTCATCAGTAGAGAGTAGAAAGCATCAAAAAATATCTGGGGTTGCTGGAAATGCTGCCAAAATCGTCTCAGGTCTAGTACCACTCACAGGCTCACAGGTGCATCTCCAGAGCTCGTCAGCTTAGTGGCTCAAGGGAGCCTTTTAACAGAAAGGCGGGTTGGGAGCACACTGCCTCACATCCCAGTCGAATTTGCCCCTTTGCATCCTGGTAAATGCAGTTCAAATTTAACGCTTACTTGAAAGTGTCCGTACTTTTTCACTAAAGTTAGGGCAGTCATTGCTGTTCATCTCTATACACGTGTTTCTGGGTAATTGCCCTTCATCAGTAGAGAGTAGAAAGCATCAAAAATATCTGGGGTTGCTGGAAATGCTGCCAAAATCGTCTCAGGTCTAGTACCACTCACAGGCTCACAGGTGCATCTCCAGAGCTCGTCAGCTCAGTGGCTCAAGGGAGCCTTTTAACAGGAAGGCGGGTTGGGAGCACACTGCCTCACATCCCAGTCGAGTTTGCCCCTTTGCATCCTGGTAAATGCAGTTCAAATTTAAAGCTTACTTGAAAGTGTCCGTAGTTTTTCACTAAAGTTAGTGCAGTCATTGCTGTTCATCTCTATACACGTGTTTCTGGGTAATTGCCCTTCATCAGTAGAGAGTAGAAAGCATCAAAAATATCTGGGGTTGCTGGAAATGCTGCCAAAATCGTCTCAGGTCTAGTACCACTCACAGGCTCACAGGTGCATCTCCAGAGCTCGTCAGCTCAGTGGCTCAAGGGAGCCTTTTAACAGGAAGGCGGGTTGGGAGCACACTGCCTCACATCCCAGTCGAGTTCACCCCTTTGCATCCTGGTAAATGCAGTTCAAATTTAACGCTTACTTGAAAGTGTCCGTAGTTTTTCACTAAAGTTAGTGCAGTCATTGCTGTTCATCTCTATACACGTGTTTCTGGGTAATTGCCCTTCATCAGTAGAGAGTAGAAAGCATCAAAAAATATCTGGGGTTGCTGGAAATGCTGCCAAAATCGTCTCAGGTCTAGTACCACTCACAGGCTCACAGGTGCATCTCCAGAGCTCGTCAGCTCAGTGGCTCAAGGGAGCCTTTTAACAGGAAGGCGAGTTGGGAGCACACTGCCTCACATCCCAGTCGAGTTCGCCCCTTTGCATCCTGGTAAATGCAGTTCAAATTTAACGCTTACTTGAAAGTGTCCGTAGTTTTTCACTAAAGTTAGGGCAGTCATTGCTGTTCATCTCTATACACGTGTTTCTGGGTAATTGCCCTTCATCAGTAGAGAGTAGAAAGCATCAAAAAATATCTGGGGTTGCTGGAAATGCTGCCAAAATCGTCTCAGGTCTAGTACCACTCACAGGCTCACAGGTGCATCTCCAGAGCTCGTCAGCTCAGTGGCTCAAGGGAGCCTTTTAACAGGAAGGCGGGTTGGGAGCACACTGCCTCACATCCCAGTTGAGTTTGCCCCTTTGCATCCTGGTAAATGCAGTTCAAATTTAACGCTTACTTGAAAGTGTCCGTAGTTTTTCACTAAAGTTAGTGCAGTCATTGCTGTTCATCTCTATACACGTGTTTCTGGGTAATTGCCCTTCATCAGTAGAGAGTAGAAAGCATCAAAAAATATCTGGGGTTGCTGGAAATGCTGCCAAAATCGTCTCAGGTCTAGTACCACTCACAGGCTCACAGGTGCATCTCCAGAGCTCGTCAGCTCAATGGCTCAAGGGAGCCTTTTAACAGGAAGGCGAGTTGGGAGCACACTGCCTCACATCCCAGTCGAGTTCGGCCCTTTGCATCCTGGTAAATGCAGTTCAAATTTAACGCTTACTTGAAAGTGTCCGTAGTTTTTCACTAAAGTTAGGGCAGTCATTGCTGTTCATCTCTATACACGTGTTTCTGGGTAATTGCCCTTCATCAGTAGAGAGTAGAAAGCATCAAAAAATATCTGGGGTTGCTGGAAATGCTGCCAAAATCGTCTCAGGTCTAGTACCACTCACAGGCTCACAGGTGCATCTCCAGAGCTCGTCAGCTCAGTGGCTCAAGGGAGCCTTTTAACAGGAAGGCGGGTTGGGAGCACACTGCCTCACATCCCAGTCGAGTTCGCCCCTTTGCATCCTGGTAAATGCAGTTCAAATTTAACGCTTACTTGAAAGTGTCCGTAGTTTTTCACTAAAGTTAGGGCAGTCATTGCTGTTCATCTCTATACACGTGTTTCTGGGTAATTGCCCTTCATCAGTAGAGAGTAGAAAGCATCAAAAAATATCTGGGGTTGCTGGAAATGCTGCCAAAATCGTCTCAGGTCTAGTACCACTCACAGGCTCACAGGTGCATCTCCAGAGCTCGTCAGCTCAGTGGCTCAAGGGAGCCTTTTAACAGCAAGGCGGGTTGGGAGCACACTGCCTCACATCCCAGTTGAGTTTGCCCCTTTGCATCCTGGTAAATGCAGTTCAAATTTAACGCTTACTTGAAAGTGTCCGTAGTTTTTCACTAAAGTTAGGGCAGTCATTGCTGTTCATCTCTATACACGTGTTTCTGGGTAATTGCCCTTCATCAGTAGAGAGTAGAAAGCATCAAAAAATATCTGGGGTTGCTGGAAATGCTGCCAAAATCGTCTCAGGTCTAGTACCACTCACAGGCTCACAGGTGTATCTCCAGAGCTCGTCAGCTCAGTGGCTCAAGGGAGCCTTTTAACAGGAAGGCGGGTTGGGAGCACACTGCCTCATATCCCAGTCGAGTTCGCCCCTTTGCATCCTGGTAAATGCAGTTCAAATTTAAAGCTTACTTGAAAGTGTCCGTAGTTTTTCACTAAAGTTAGTGCAGTCATTGCTGTTCATCTCTATACACGTGTTTCTGGGTAATTGCCCTTCATCAGTAGAGAGTAGAAAGCATCAAAAATATCTGGGGTTGCTGGAAATGCTGCCAAAATCGTCTCAGTTCTAGTACCAATCACAGGCTCACAGGTGCATCTCCAGAGCTCGTCAGCTCAGTGGCTCAAGGGAGCCTTTTAACAGGAAGGCGGGTTGGGAGCACACTGCCTCACATCCCAGTCGAGTTCGCCCCTTTACATCCTGGTAAATGCAGTTCAAATTTAAAGCTTACTTGAAAGTGTCCGTAGTTTTTCACTAAAGTTAGTGCAGTCATTGCTGTTCATCTCTATACACGTGTTTCTGGGTAATTGCCCTTCATCAGTAGAGAGTAGAAAGCATCAAAAATATCTGGGGTTGCTGGAAATGCTGCCAAAATTGTCTCAGGTCTAGTACCACTCACAGGCTCACAGGTGCATCTCCAGAGCTCGTCAGCTCAGTGGCTCAAGGGAGCCTTTTAACAGGAAGGCGGGTTGGGAGCACACTGCCTCACATCCCAGTCGAGTTCGCCGCTTTGCATCCTGGTAAATGCAGTTCAAATTTAACGCTTACTTGAAAGTGTCCGTAGTTTTTCACTAAAGTTAGTGCAGTCATTGCTGTTCATCTCTATACACGTGTTTCTGGGTAATTGCCCTTCATCAGTAGAGAGTAGAAAGCATCAAAAATATCTGGGGTTGCTGGAAATGCTGCCAAAATTGTCTCAGGTCTAGTACCACTCACAGGCTCACAGGTGCATCTCCAGAGCTCGTCAGCTCAGTGGCTCAAGGGAGCCTTTTAACAGGAAGGTGGGTTGGGAGCACACTGCCTCACATCCCAGTCGAGTTCGCCCCTTTGCATCCTGGTAAATGCAGTTCAAATTTAACGCTTACTTGAAAGTGTCCGTAGTTTTTCACAAAAGTTAGGGCAGTCATTGCTGTTCATCTCTATACACGTGTTTCTGGGTAATTGCCCTTCATCAGTAGAGAGTAGAAAGCATCAAAAAATATCTGGGGTTGCTGGAAATGCTGCCAAAATCGTCTCAGGTCTAGTACCACTCACAGGCTCACAGGTGCATCTCCAGAGCTCGTCAGCTCAGTGGCTCAAGGGAGCCTTTTAACAGGAAGGCGGGTTGGGAGCACACTGCCTCACATCCCAGTCGAGTTCGCCCCTTTGCATCCTGGTAAATGCAGTTCAAATTTAACGCTTACTTGAAAGTGTCTGTAGTTTTTCACTAAAGTTAGTGCAGTCATTGCTGTTCATCTCTATACACGTGTTTCTGGGTAATTGCCCTCCATCAGTAGAGAGTAGAAAGCATCAAAAAATATCTGGGGTTGCTGGAAATGCTGCCAAAATCGTCTCAGGTCTAGTACCACTCACAGGCTCACAGGTGCATCTCCAGAGCTCATCAGCTCAGTGGCTCAAGGGAGCCTTTTAACAGGAAGGCGGGTTGGGAGCACACTGCCTCACATCCCAGTCGAGTTCGCCCCTTTGCATCCTGGTAAATGCAGTTCAAATTTAAAGCTTACTTGAAAGTGTCCGTAGTTTTTCACTAAAGTTAGTGCAGTCATTGCTGTTCATCTCTATACACGTGTTTCTGGGTAATTGCCCTTCATCAGTAGAGAGTAGAAAGCATCAAAAATATCTGGGGTTGCTGGAAATGCTGCCAAAATCGTCTCAGGTCTAGTACCACTCACAGGCTCACAGGTGCATCTCCAGAGCTCGTCAGCTCAGTGGCTCAAGGGAGCCTTTTAACAGGAAGGCGGGTTGGGAGCACACTGCCTCACATCCCAGTCGAGTTCGCCCCTTTGCATCCTGGTAAATGCAGTTCAAATTTAATGCTTACTTGAAAGTGACCGTAGTTTTTCACTAAAGTTAGTGCAGTCATTGCTGTTCATCTCTATACACGTGTTTCTGGGTAATTGCCCTTCATCAGTAGAGAGTAGAAAGCATCAAAAAATATCTGGGGTTGCTGGAAATGCTGCCAAAATCGTCTCAGGTCTAGTACCACTCACAGGCTCACAGGTGCATCTCCAGAGCTCGTCAGCTTAGTGGCTCAAGGGAGCCTTTTAACAGAAAGGCGGGTTGGGAGCACACTGCCTCACATCCCAGTCGAATTTGCCCCTTTGCATCCTGGTAAATGCAGTTCAAATTTAACGCTTACTTGAAAGTGTCCGTACTTTTTCACTAAAGTTAGGGCAGTCATTGCTGTTCATCTCTATACACGTGTTTCTGGGTAATTGCCCTTCATCAGTAGAGAGTAGAAAGCATCAAAAATATCTGGGGTTGCTGGAAATGCTGCCAAAATCGTCTCAGGTCTAGTACCACTCACAGGCTCACAGGTGCATCTCCAGAGCTCGTCAGCTCAGTGGCTCAAGGGAGCCTTTTAACAGGAAGGCGGGTTGGGAGCACACTGCCTCACATCCCAGTCGAGTTTGCCCCTTTGCATCCTGGTAAATGCAGTTCAAATTTAAAGCTTACTTGAAAGTGTCCGTAGTTTTTCACTAAAGTTAGTGCAGTCATTGCTGTTCATCTCTATACACGTGTTTCTGGGTAATTGCCCTTCATCAGTAGAGAGTAGAAAGCATCAAAAATATCTGGGGTTGCTGGAAATGCTGCCAAAATCGTCTCAGGTCTAGTACCACTCACAGGCTCACAGGTGCATCTCCAGAGCTCGTCAGCTCAGTGGCTCAAGGGAGCCTTTTAACAGGAAGGCGGGTTGGGAGCACACTGCCTCACATCCCAGTCGAGTTCACCCCTTTGCATCCTGGTAAATGCAGTTCAAATTTAACGCTTACTTGAAAGTGTCCGTAGTTTTTCACTAAAGTTAGTGCAGTCATTGCTGTTCATCTCTATACACGTGTTTCTGGGTAATTGCCCTTCATCAGTAGAGAGTAGAAAGCATCAAAAAATATCTGGGGTTGCTGGAAATGCTGCCAAAATCGTCTCAGGTCTAGTACCACTCACAGGCTCACAGGTGCATCTCCAGAGCTCGTCAGCTCAGTGGCTCAAGGGAGCCTTTTAACAGGAAGGCGAGTTGGGAGCACACTGCCTCACATCCCAGTTGAGTTTGCCCCTTTGCATCCTGGTAAATGCAGTTCAAATTTAACGCTTACTTGAAAGTGTCCGTAGTTTTTCACTAAAGTTAGTGCAGTCATTGCTGTTCATCTCTATACACGTGTTTCTGGGTAATTGCCCTTCATCAGTAGAGAGTAGAAAGCATCAAAAAATATCTGGGGTTGCTGGAAATGCTGCCAAAATCGTCTCAGGTCTAGTACCACTCACAGGCTCACAGGTGCATCTCCAGAGCTCGTCAGCTCAGTGGCTCAAGGGAGCCTTTTAACAGGAAGGCGAGTTGGGAGCACACTGCCTCACATCCCAGTCGAGTTCGCCCCTTTGCATCCTGGTAAATGCAGTTCAAATTTAACGCTTACTTGAAAGTGTCCGTAGTTTTTCACTAAAGTTAGGGCAGTCATTGCTGTTCATCTCTATACACGTGTTTCTGGGTAATTGCCCTTCATCAGTAGAGAGTAGAAAGCATCAAAAAATATCTGGGGTTGCTGGAAATGCTGCCAAAATCGTCTCAGGTCTAGTACCACTCACAGGCTCACAGGTGCATCTCCAGAGCTCGTCAGCTCAGTGGCTCAAGGGAGCCTTTTAACAGGAAGGCGGGTTGGGAGCACACTGCCTCACATCCCAGTCGAGTTCGCCCCTTTGCATCCTGGTAAATGCAGTTCAAATTTAACGCTTACTTGAAAGTGTCCGTAGTTTTTCACTAAAGTTAGGGCAGTCATTGCTGTTCATCTCTATACACGTGTTTCTGGGTAATTGCCCTACATCAGTAGAGAGTAGAAAGCATCAAAAAATATCTGGGGTTGCTGGAAATGCTGCCAAAATCGTCTCAGGTCTAGTACCACTCACAGGCTCACAGGTGCATCTCCAGAGCTCGTCAGCTCAGTGGCTCAAGGGAGCCTTTTAACAGCAAGGCGGGTTGGGAGCACACTGCCTCACATCCCAGTTGAGTTTGCCCCTTTGCATCCTGGTAAATGCAGTTCAAATTTAACGCTTACTTGAAAGTGTCCGTAGTTTTTCACTAAAGTTAGGGCAGTCATTGCTGTTCATCTCTATACACGTGTTTCTGGGTAATTGCCCTTCATCAGTAGAGAGTAGAAAGCATCAAAAAATATCTGGGGTTGCTGGAAATGCTGCCAAAATCGTCTCAGGTCTAGTACCACTCACAGGCTCACAGGTGTATCTCCAGAGCTCGTCAGCTCAGTGGCTCAAGGGAGCCTTTTAACAGGAAGGCGGGTTGGGAGCACACTGCCTCATATCCCAGTCGAGTTCGCCCCTTTGCATCCTGGTAAATGCAGTTCAAATTTAAAGCTTACTTGAAAGTGTCCGTAGTTTTTCACTAAAGTTAGTGCAGTCATTGCTGTTCATCTCTATACACGTGTTTCTGGGTAATTGCCCTTCATCAGTAGAGAGTAGAAAGCATCAAAAATATCTGGGGTTGCTGGAAATGCTGCCAAAATCGTCTCAGTTCTAGTACCACTCACAGGCTCACAGGTGCATCTCCAGAGCTCGTCAGCTCAGTGGCTCAAGGGAGCCTTTTAACAGGAAGGCGGGTTGGGAGCACACTGCCTCACATCCCAGTCGAGTTCGCCCCTTTACATCCTGGTAAATGCAGTTCAAATTTAAAGCTTACTTGAAAGTGTCCGTAGTTTTTCACTAAAGTTAGTGCAGTCATTGCTGTTCATCTCTATACACGTGTTTCTGGGTAATTGCCCTTCATCAGTAGAGAGTAGAAAGCATCAAAAATATCTGGGGTTGCTGGAAATGCTGCCAAAATTGTCTCAGGTCTAGTACCACTCACAGGCTCACAGGTGCATCTCCAGAGCTCGTCAGCTCAGTGGCTCAAGGGAGCCTTTTAACAGGAAGGCGGGTTGGGAGCACACTGCCTCACATCCCAGTCGAGTTCGCCGCTTTGCATCCTGGTAAATGCAGTTCAAATTTAACGCTTACTTGAAAGTGTCCGTAGTTTTTCACTAAAGTTAGTGCAGTCATTGCTGTTCATCTCTATACACGTGTTTCTGGGTAATTGCCCTTCATCAGTAGAGAGTAGAAAGCATCAAAAATATCTGGGGTTGCTGGAAATGCTGCCAAAATTGTCTCAGGTCTAGTACCACTCACAGGCTCACAGGTGCATCTCCAGAGCTCGTCAGCTCAGTGGCTCAAGGGAGCCTTTTAACAGGAAGGTGGGTTGGGAGCACACTGCCTCACATCCCAGTCGAGTTCGCCCCTTTGCATCCTGGTAAATGCAGTTCAAATTTAACGCTTACTTGAAAGTGTCCGTAGTTTTTCACAAAAGTTAGGGCAGTCATTGCTGTTCATCTCTATACACGTGTTTCTGGGTAATTGCCCTTCATCAGTAGAGAGTAGAAAGCATCAAAAAATATCTGGGGTTGCTGGAAATGCTGCCAAAATCGTCTCAGGTCTAGTACCACTCACAGGCTCACAGGTGCATCTCCAGAGCTCGTCAGCTCAGTGGCTCAAGGGAGCCTTTTAACAGGAAGGCGGGTTGGGAGCACACTGCCTCATATCCCAGTCGAGTTCGCCCCTTTGCATCCTGGTAAATGCAGTTCAAATTTAAAGCTTACTTGAAAGTGTCCGTAGTTTTTCACTAAAGTTAGTGCAGTCATTGCTGTTCATCTCTATACACGTGTTTCTGGGTAATTGCCCTTCATCAGTAGAGAGTAGAAAGCATCAAAAATATCTGGGGTTGCTGGAAATGCTGCCAAAATCGTCTCAGTTCTAGTACCACTCACAGGCTCACAGGTGCATCTCCAGAGCTCGTCAGCTCAGTGGCTCAAGGGAGCCTTTTAACAGGAAGGCGGGTTGGGAGCACACTGCCTCACATCCCAGTCGAGTTCGCCCCTTTACATCCTGGTAAATGCAGTTCAAATTTAAAGCTTACTTGAAAGTGTCCGTAGTTTTTCACTAAAGTTAGTGCAGTCATTGCTGTTCATCTCTATACACGTGTTTCTGGGTAATTGCCCTTCATCAGTAGAGAGTAGAAAGCATCAAAAATATCTGGGGTTGCTGGAAATGCTGCCAAAATTGTCTCAGGTCTAGTACCACTCACAGGCTCACAGGTGCATCTCCAGAGCTCGTCAGCTCAGTGGCTCAAGGGAGCCTTTTAACAGGAAGGCGGGTTGGGAGCACACTGCCTCACATCCCAGTCGAGTTCGCCCCTTTGCATCCTGGTAAATGCAGTTCAAATTTAACGCTTACTTGAAAGTGTCCGTAGTTTTTCACTAAAGTTAGGGCAGTCATTGCTGTTCATCTCTATACACGTGTTTCTGGGTAATTGCCCTTCATCAGTAGAGAGTAGAAAGCATCAAAAAATATCTGGGGTTGCTGGAAATGCTGCCAAAATCGTCTCAGGTCTAGTACCACTCACAGGCTCACAGGTGTATCTCCAGAGCTCGTCAGCTCAGTGGCTCAAGGGAGCCTTTTAACAGGAAGGCGGGTTGGGAGCACACTGCCTCACATCCCAGTTTAGTTTGCCCCTTTGCATCCTGGTAAATGCAGTTCAAATTTAACGCTTACTTGAAAGTGTCCGTAGTTTTTCACTAAAGTTAGGGCAGTCATTGCTGTTCATCTCTATACACGTGTTTCTGGGTAATTGCCCTTCATCAGTAGAGAGTAGAAAGCATCAAAAAATATCTGGGGTTGCTGGAAATGCTGCCAAAATCGTCTCAGGTCTAGTACCACTCACAGGCTCACAGGTGTATCTCCAGAGCTCGTCAGCTCAGTGGCTCAAGGGAGCCTTTTAACAGGAAGGCGGGTTGGGAGCACACTGCCTCACATCCCAGTCGAGTTCGCCCCTTTGCATCCTGGTAAATGCAGTTCAAATTTAACGCTTACTTGAAAGTGTCCGTAGTTTTTCACTAAAGTTTGGGCAGTCATTGCTGTTCATCTCTATACACGTGTTTCTGGGTAATTGCCCTTCATCAGTAGAGAGTAGAAAGCATCAAAAATATCTGGGGTTGCTGGAAATGCTGCCAAAATTGTCTCAGGTCTAGTACCACTCACAGGCTCACAGGTGCATCTCCAGAGCTCGTCAGCTCAGTGGCTCAAGGGAGCCTTTTAACAGGAAGGCGGGTTGGGAGCACACTGCCTCACATCCCAGTCGAGTTCGCCCCTTTGCATCCTGGTAAATGCAGTTCAAATTTAACGCTTACTTGAAAGTGTCCGTAGTTTTTCACTAAAGTTAGTGCAGTCATTGCTGTTCATCTCTATACACGTGTTTCTGGGTAATTGCCCTTCATCAGTAGAGAGTAGAAAGCATCAAAAAATATCTGGGGTTGCTGGAAACGCTGCCAAAATCGTCTCAGGTCTAGTACCACTCACAGGCTCACAAGTGCATCTCCAGAGCTCGTCAGCTCAGTGGCTCAAGGGAGCCTTTTAACAGGAAGGCGGGTTGGGAGCACACTGCCTCACATCCCAGTCGAGTTCGCCCCTTTGCATCCTGGTAAATGCAGTTAAAATTTAATGCTTACTTGAAAGTGTCCGTAGTTTTGCACTAAAGTTAGTGCAGTCATTGCTGTTCATCTCTATACACGTGTTTCTGGGTGATTGCCCTTCATCAGTAGAGAGAAGAAAGCATCAAAAAATATCTGGGGTTGCTGGAAATGCTGCCAAAATCGTCTCAGGTCTAGTACCACTCACAGGCTCACAGGTGCATCTCCAGAGCTCGTCAGCTCAGTGGCTCAAGGGAGCCTTTTAACAGGAAGGCGGGTTGGGAGCACACTGCCTCACATCCCAGTGGAGTTCGCCCCTTTGCATCCTGGTAAATGCAGTTCAAATTTAACGCTTACTTGAAAGTGTCCGTAGTTTTTCACTAAAGTTAGTGCAGTCATTGCTGTTCATCTCTATACACGTGTTTCTGGGTAATTGCCCTTCATCCGTAGAGAGTAGAAAGCATCAAAAAATATGTGGGGTTGCTGGAAATGCTGCCAAAATCGTCTCAAGTCTAGTACCACTCACAGGCGCATCTCCAGAGCTCGTCAGCTCAGTGGCTTAAGGGAGCCTTTTAACAGGAAGGCGGGTTGGGAGCACACTGCCTCACATCCCAGTCGAGTTCGCCCCTTTGCATCCTGGTAAATGCAGTTTAAATTTAACGCTTACTTGAAAGTGTCCGTAGTTTTTCACTAAAGTTAGAGCAGTCATTGCGGTTCATCTCTATACACGTGTTTCTGGGTTATTGCCCTTCATCAGTAGAGAGTAGAAAGCATAAAAAAATATCTGGGGTTGCTGGAAATGCTGCCAAAATCGTCTCAGGTCTAGTACCACTCACAGGCTCACAGGTGCATCTCCAGAGCTCGTCAGCTCAGTGGCTCAAGGGAGCCTTTTAACAGGAAGGCGGGTTGGGAGCACACTGCCTCACATCCCAGTCGAGTTCGCCCCTTTGCATCCTGGTAAATGCAGTTCAAATTTAACGCTTACTTGAAAGTGTCTGTAGTTTTTCACTAAAGTTAGTGCAGTCATTGCTGTTCATCTCTATACACGTGTTTCTGGGTAATTGCCCTCCATCAGTAGAGAGTAGAAAGCATCAAAAAATATCTGGGGTTGCTGGAAATGCTGCCAAAATCGTCTCAGGTCTAGTACCACTCACAGGCTCACAGGTGCATCTCCAGAGCTCATCAGCTCAGTGGCTCAAGGGAGCCTTTTAACAGGAAGGCGGGTTGGGAGCACACTGCCTCACATCCCAGTCGAGTTCGCCCCTTTGCATCCTGGTAAATGCAGTTCAAATTTAAAGCTTACTTGAAAGTGTCCGTAGTTTTTCACTAAAGTTAGTGCAGTCATTGCTGTTCATCTCTATACACGTGTTTCTGGGTAATTGCCCTTCATCAGTAGAGAGTAGAAAGCATCAAAAATATCTGGGGTTGCTGGAAATGCTGCCAAAATCGTCTCAGGTCTAGTACCACTCACAGGCTCATAGGTGCATCTCCAGAGCTCGTCAGCTCAGTGGCTCAAGGGAGCCTTTTAACAGGAAGGCGGGTTGGGAGCACACTGCCTCACATCCCAGTCGAGTTCGCCCCTTTGCATCCTGGTAAATGCAGTTCAAATTTAATGCTTACTTGAAAGTGACCGTAGTTTTTCACTAAAGTTAGTGCAGTCATTGCTGTTCATCTCTATACACGTGTTTCTGGGTAATTGCCCTTCATCAGTAGAGAGTAGAAAGCATCAAAAAATATCTGGGGTTGCTGGAAATGCTGCCAAAATCGTCTCAGGTCTAGTACCACTCACAGGCTCAGAAGGTGCATCTCCAGAGCTCGTCAGCTTAGTGGCTCAAGGGAGCCTTTTAACAGAAAGGCGGGTTGGGAGCACACTGCCTCACATCCCAGTCGAATTTGCCCCTTTGCATCCTGGTAAATGCAGTTCAAATTTAACGCTTACTTGAAAGTGTCCGTACTTTTTCACTAAAGTTAGGGCAGTCATTGCTGTTCATCTCTATACACGTGTTTCTGGGTAATTGCCCTTCATCAGTAGAGAGTAGAAAGCATCAAAAATATCTGGGGTTGCTGGAAATGCTGCCAAAATCGTCTCAGGTCTAGTACCACTCACAGGCTCACAGGTGCATCTCCAGAGCTCGTCAGCTCAGTGGCTCAAGGGAGCCTTTTAACAGGAAGGCGGGTTGGGAGCACACTGCCTCACATCCCAGTCGAGTTTGCCCCTTTGCATCCTGGTAAATGCAGTTCAAATTTAAAGCTTACTTGAAAGTGTCCGTAGTTTTTCACTAAAGTTAGTGCAGTCATTGCTGTTCATCTCTATACACGTGTTTCTGGGTAATTGCCCTTCATCAGTAGAGAGTAGAAAGCATCAAAAATATCTGGGTTTGCTGGAAATGCTGCCAAAATCGTCTCAGGTCTAGTACCACTCACAGGCTCACAGGTGCATCTCCAGAGCTCGTCAGCTCAGTGGCTCAAGGGAGCCTTTTAACAGGAAGGCGGGTTGGGAGCACACTGCCTCACATCCCAGTCGAGTTCACCCCTTTGCATCCTGGTAAATGCAGTTCAAATTTAACGCTTACTTGAAAGTGTCCGTAGTTTTTCACTAAAGTTAGTGCAGTCATTGCTGTTCATCTCTATACACGTGTTTCTGGGTAATTGCCCTTCATCAGTAGAGAGTAGAAAGCATCAAAAAATATCTGGGGTTGCTGGAAATGCTGCCAAAATCGTCTCAGGTCTAGTACCACTCACAGGCTCACAGGTGCATCTCCAGAGCTCGTCAGCTCAGTGGCTCAAGGGAGCCTTTTAACAGGAAGGCGAGTTGGGAGCACACTGCCTCACATCCCAGTCGAGTTCGCCCCTTTGCATCCTGGTAAATGCAGTTCAAATTTAACGCTTACTTGAAAGTGTCCGTAGTTTTTCACTAAAGTTAGGGCAGTCATTGCTGTTCATCTCTATACACGTGTTTCTGGGTAATTGCCCTTCATCAGTAGAGAGTAGAAAGCATCAAAAAATATCTGGGGTTGCTGGAAATGCTGCCAAAATCGTCTCAGGTCTAGTACCACTCACAGGCTCACAGGTGCATCTCCAGAGCTCGTCAGCTCAGTGGCTCAAGGGAGCCTTTTAACAGGAAGGCGGGTTGGGAGCACACTGCCTCACATCCCAGTTGAGTTTGCCCCTTTGCATCCTGGTAAATGCAGTTCAAATTTAACGCTTACTTGAAAGTGTCCGTAGTTTTTCACTAAAGTTAGTGCAGTCATTGCTGTTCATCTCTATACACGTGTTTCTGGGTAATTGCCCTTCATCAGTAGAGAGTAGAAAGCATCAAAAAATATCTGGGGTTGCTGGAAATGCTGCCAAAATCGTCTCAGGTCTAGTACCACTCACAGGCTCACAGGTGCATCTCCAGAGCTCGTCAGCTCAGTGGCTCAAGGGAGCCTTTTAACAGGAAGGCGAGTTGGGAGCACACTGCCTCACATCCCAGTCGAGTTCGCCCCTTTGCATCCTGGTAAATGCAGTTCAAATTTAACGCTTACTTGAAAGTGTCCATAGTTTTTCACTAAAGTTAGGGCAGTCATTGCTGTTCATCTCTATACACGTGTTTCTGGGTAATTGCCCTTCATCAGTAGAGAGTAGAAAGCATCAAAAAATATCTGGGGTTGCTGGAAATGCTGCCAAAATCGTCTCAGGTCTAGTACCACTCACAGGCTCACAGGTGCATCTCCAGAGCTCGTCAGCTCAGTGGCTCAAGGGAGCCTTTTAACAGGAAGGCGGGTTGGGAGCACACTGCCTCACATCCCAGTCGAGTTCGCCCCTTTGCATCCTGGTAAATGCAGTTCAAATTTAACGCTTACTTGAAAGTGTCCGTAGTTTTTCACTAAAGTTAGGGCAGTCATTGCTGTTCATCTCTATACACGTGTTTCTGGGTAATTGCCCTTCATCAGTAGAGAGTAGAAAGCATCAAAAAATATCTGGGGTTGCTGGAAATGCTGCCAAAATCGTCTCAGGTCTAGTACCACTCACAGGCTCAAAGGGGCATCTCCAGAGCTCGTCAGCTCAGTGGCTCAAGGGAGCCTTTTAACAGCAAGGCGGGTTGGGAGCACACTGCCTCACATCCCAGTTGAGTTTGCCCCTTTGCATCCTGGTAAATGCAGTTCAAATTTAACGCTTACTTGAAAGTGTCCGTAGTTTTTCACTAAAGTTAGGGCAGTCATTGCTGTTCATCTCTATACACGTGTTTCTGGGTAATTGCCCTTCATCAGTAGAGAGTAGAAAGCATCAAAAAATATCTGGGGTTGCTGGAAATGCTGCCAAAATCGTCTCAGGTCTAGTACCACTCACAGGCTCACAGGTGTATCTCCAGAGCTCGTCAGCTCAGTGGCTCAAGGGAGCCTTTTAACAGGAAGGCGGGTTGGGAGCACACTGCCTCATATCCCAGTCGAGTTCGCCCCTTTGCATCCTGGTAAATGCAGTTCAAATTTAAAGCTTACTTGAAAGTGTCCGTAGTTTTTCACTAAAGTTAGTGCAGTCATTGCTGTTCATCTCTATACACGTGTTTCTGGGTAATTGCCCTTCATCAGTAGAGAGTAGAAAGCATCAAAAATATCTGGGGTTGCTGGAAATGCTGCCAAAATCGTCTCAGTTCTAGTACCACTCACAGGCTCACAGGTGCATCTCCAGAGCTCGTCAGCTCAGTGGCTCAAGGGAGCCTTTTAACAGGAAGGCGGGTTGGGAGCACACTGCCTCACATCCCAGTCGAGTTCGCC
The DNA here is from genome assembly GCF_031143425.1 of Pleurodeles waltl. Classification (NCBI taxonomy): domain Eukaryota; kingdom Metazoa; phylum Chordata; class Amphibia; order Caudata; family Salamandridae; genus Pleurodeles; species Pleurodeles waltl. The sequence goes on from NC_090440.1 coordinate 407,313,076, forward strand.
CCTTTACATCCTGGTAAATGCAGTTCAAATTTAAAGCTTACTTGAAAGTGTCCGTAGTTTTTCACTAAAGTTAGTGCAGTCATTGCTGTTCATCTCTATACACGTGTTTCTGGGTAATTGCCCTTCATCAGTAGAGAGTAGAAAGCATCAAAAATATCTGGGGTTGCTGGAAATGCTGCCAAAATTGTCTCAGGTCTAGTACCACTCACAGGCTCACAGGTGCATCTCCAGAGCTCGTCAGCTCAGTGGCTCAAGGGAGCCTTTTAACAGGAAGGCGGGTTGGGAGCACACTGCCTCACATCCCAGTCGAGTTCGCCGCTTTGCATCCTGGTAAATGCAGTTCAAATTTAACGCTTACTTGAAAGTGTCCGTAGTTTTTCACTAAAGTTAGTGCAGTCATTGCTGTTCATCTCTATACACGTGTTTCTGGGTAATTGCCCTTCATCAGTAGAGAGTAGAAAGCATCAAAAAATATCTGGGGTTGCTGGAAATGCTGCCAAAATCGTCTCAGGTCTAGTACCACTCACAGGCTCACAGGTGCATCTCCAGAGCTCGTCAGCTCAGTGGCTCAAGGGAGCCTTTTAACAGGAAGGCGGGTTGGGAGCACACTGCCTCACATCCCAGTCGAGTTCGCCCCTTTGCATCCTGGTAAATGCAGTTCAAATTTAACGCTTACTTGAAAGTGTCCGTAGTTTTTCACTAAAGTTTGGGCAGTCATTGCTGTTCATCTCTATACACGTGTTTCTGGGTAATTGCAATTCATCAGTAGAGAGTAGAAAGCATCAAAAATATCTGGGGTTGCTGGAAATGCTGCCAAAATCGTCTCAGGTCTAGTACCACTCACAGGCTCACAGGTGCATCTCCAGAGCTCGTCAGCTCAGTGGCTCAAGGGAGCCTTTTAACAGGAAGGCGGGTTGGGAGCACACTGCCTCACATCCCAGTCGAGTTCACCCCTTTGCATCCTGGTAAATGCAGTTCAAATTGAACGCTTACTTGAAAGTGTCCGTAGTTTTTCACTAAAGTTAGGGCAGTCATTGCTGTTCATCTCTATACACGTGTTTCTGGGTAATTGCCCTTCATCAGTAGAGAGTAGAAAGCATCAAAAAATATCTCGGGTTGCTGGAAATGCTGCCAAAATCGTCTCAGGTCTAGTACCACTCACAGGCTCACAGGTGCATCTCCAGAGCTCGTCAGCTCAGTGGCTCAAGGGAGCCTTTTAACAGGAAGGCGGGTTGGGAGCACACTGCCTCACATCCCAGTCGAGTTCGCCCCTTTGCATCCTGGTAAATGCAGTTCAAATTTAACGCTTACTTGAAAGTGTCCGTAGTTTTTCACTAAAGTTAGGGCAGTCATTGCTGTTCATCTCTATACACGTGTTTCTGGGTAATTGCCCTTCATCAGTAGAGAGTAGAAAGCATCAAAAATATCTCGGGTTGCTGGAAATGCTGCCAAAATCGTCTCAGGTCTAGTACCACTCACAGGCTCACAGGTGCATCTCCAGAGCTCGTCAGCTCAGTGGCTCAAGGGAGCCTTTTAACAGGAAGGCAGGTTGGGAGCACACTGCCTCACATCCCAGTCGAGTTCGCCCCTTTGCATCCTGGTAAATGCAGTTCAAATTTAACGCTTACTTGAAAGTGTCCGTAGTTTTTCACTAAAGTTAGTGCAGTCATTGCTGTTCATCTCTATACACGTGTTTCTGGGTAATTGCCCTTCATCAGTAGAGAGTAGAAAGCATCAAAAAATATCTGGGGTTGCTGGAAATGCTGCCACAATCGTCTCAGGTCTAGTACCACTCACAGGCTCACAGGTGCATCTCCAGAGCTCGTCAGCTCAGTGGCTCAAGGGAGCCTTTTAACAGGAAGGCGGGTTGGGAGCACACTGCCTCACATCCCAGTTGAGTTTGCCCCTTTGCATCCTGGTAAATGCAGTTCAAATTTAACGCTTACTTGAAAGTGTCCGTAGTTTTTCACTAAAGTTAGTGCAGTCATTGCTGTTCATCTCTATACACGTGTTTCTGGGTAATTGCCCTTCATCAGTAGAGAGTAGAAAGCATCAAAAAATATCTGGGGTTGCTGGAAATGCTGCCAAAATCGTCTCAGGTCTAGTACCACTCACAGGCTCACAGGTGCATCTCCAGAGCTCGTCAGCTCAGTGGCTCAAGGGAGCCTTTTAACAGGAAGGCGAGTTGGGAGCACACTGCCTCACATCCCAGTCGAGTTCGCCCCTTTGCATCCTGGTAAATGCAGTTCAAATTTAACGCTTACTTGAAAGTGTCCGTAGTTTTTCACTAAAGTTAGGGCAGTCATTGCTGTTCATCTCTATACATGTGTTTCTGGGTAATTGCCCTTCATCAGTAGAGAGTAGAAAGCATCAAAAAATATCTGGGGTTGCTGGAAATGCTGCCAAAATCGTCTCAGGTCTAGTACCACTCACAGGCTCACAGGTGCATCTCCAGAGCTCGTCAGCTCAGTGGCTCAAGGGAGCCTTTTAACAGGAAGGCGGGTTGGGAGCACACTGCCTCACATCCCAGTCGAGTTCGCCCCTTTGCATCCTGGTAAATGCAGTTCAAATTTAACGCTTACTTGAAAGTGTCCGTAGTTTTTCACTAAAGTTAGGGCAGTCATTGCTGTTCATCTCTATACACGTGTTTCTGGGTAATTGCCCTTCATCAGTAGAGAGTAGAAAGCATCAAAAAATATCTGGGGTTGCTGGAAATGCTGCCAAAATCGTCTCAGGTCTAGTACCACTCACAGGCTCACAGGTGCATCTCCAGAGCTCGTCAGCTCAGTGGCTCAAAGGAGCCTTTTAAGAGCAATGCGGGTTGGGAGCACACTGCCTCACATCCCAGTTGAGTTTGCCCCTTTGCATCCTGGTAAATGCAGTTCAAATTTAACGCTTACTTGAAAGTGTCCGTAGTTTTTCACTAAAGTTAGGGCAGTCATTGCTGTTCATCTCTATACACGAGTTTCTGGGTAATTGCCCTTCATCAGTAGAGAGTAGAAAGCATCAAAAAATATCTGGGGTTGCTGGAAATGCTGCCAAAATCGTCTCAGGTCTAGTACCACTCACAAGCTCACAGGTGTATCTCCAGAGCTCGTCAGCTCAGTGGCTCAAGGGAGCCTTTTAACAGGAAGGCGGGTTGGGAGCACACTGCCTCATATCCCAGTCGAGTTCGCCACTTTGCATCCTGGTAAATGCAGTTCAAATTTAAAGCTTACTTGAAAGTGTCCGTAGTTTTTCACTAAAGTTAGTGCAGTCATTGCTGTTCATCTCTATACACGTGTTTCTGGGTAATTGCCCTTCATCAGTAGAGAGTAGAAAGCATCAAAAATATCTGGGGTTGCTGGAAATGCTGCCAAAATCGTCTCAGTTCTAGTACCACTCACAGGCTCACAGGTGCATCTCCAGAGCTCGTCAGCTCAGTGGCTCAAGGGAGCCTTTTAACAGGAAGGCGGGTTGGGAGCACACTGCCTCACATCCCAGTCGAGTTCGCCCCTTTACATCCTGGTAAATGCAGTTCAAATTTAAAGCTTACTTGAAAGTGTCCGTAGTTTTTCACTAAAGTTAGTGCAGTCATTGCTGTTCATCTCTATACACGTGTTTCTGGGTAATTGCCCTTCATCAGTAGAGAGTAGAAAGCATCAAAAATATCTGGGGTTGCTGGAAATGCTGCCAAAATTGTCTCAGGTCTAGTACCACTCACAGGCTCACAGGTGCATCTCCAGAGCTCGTCAGCTCAGTGGCTCAAGGGAGCCTTTTAACAGGAAGGCGGGTTGGGAGCACACTGCCTCACATCCCAGTCGAGTTCGCCGCTTTGCATCCTGGTAAATGCAGTTCAAATTTAACGCTTACTTGAAAGTGTCCGTAGTTTTTCACTAAAGTTAGTGCAGTCATTGCTGTTCATCTCTATACACGTGTTTCTGGGTAATTGCCCTTCATCAGTAGAGAGTAGAAAGCATCAAAAAATATCTGGGGTTGCTGGAAATGCTGCCAAAATCGTCTCAGGTCTAGTACCACTCACAGGCTCACAGGTGCATCTCCAGAGCTCGTCAGCTCAGTGGCTCAAGGGAGCCTTTTAACAGGAAGGCGGGTTGGGAGCACACTGCCTCACATCCCAGTCGAGTTCGCCCCTTTGCATCCTGGTAAACGCAGTTCAAATTTAACGCTTACTTGAAAGTGTCCGTAGTTTTTCACTAAAGTTTGGGCAGTCATTGCTGTTCATCTCTATACACGTGTTTCTGGGTAATTGCAATTCATCAGTAGAGAGTAGAAAGCATCAAAAATATCTGGGGTTGCTGGAAATGCTGCCAAAATCGTCTCAGGTCTAGTACCACTCACAGGCTCACAGGTGCATCTCCAGAGCTCGTCAGCTCAGTGGCTCAAGGGAGCCTTTTAACAGGAAGGCGGGTTGGGAGCACACTGCCTCACATCCCAGTCGAGTTCGCCCCTTTGCATCCTGGTAAATGCAGTTCAAATTTAACGCTTACTTGAAAGTGTCCGTAGTTTTTCACTAAAGTTAGTGCAGTCATTGCTGTTCATCTCTATACACGTGTTTCTGGGTAATTGCCCTTCATCAGTAGAGAGTAGAAAGCATCAAAAAATATCTGGGGTTGCTGGAAATGCTGCCAAAATCGTCTCAGGTCTAGTACCACTCACAGGCTCACAGGTGCATCTCCAGAGCTCGTCAGCTCAGTGGCTCAAGGGAGCCTTTTAACAGGAAGGCGGGTTGGGAGCACACTGCCTCACATCCCAGTCGAGTTCGCCCCTTTGCATCCTGGTAAATGCAGTTCAAATTTAACGCTTACTTGAAAGTGTCCGTAGTTTTTCACTAAAGTTAGGGCAGTCATTGCTGTTCATCTCTATACACGTGTTTCTGGGTAATTGCCCTTCATCAGTAGAGAGTAGAAAGCATCAAAAAATATCTGGGGTTGCTGGAAATGCTGCCAAAATCGTCTCAGGTCTAGTACCACTCACAGGCTCACAGGTGCATCTCCAGAGCTCGTCAGCTCAGTGGCTCAAGGGAGCCTTTTAACAGGAAGGCGGGTTGGGAGCACACTGCCTCACATCCCAGTCGAGTTCGCCCCTTTGCATCCTGGTAAATGCAGTTAAAATTTAACGCTTACTTGAAAGTGTCCGTAGTTTTTCACTAAAGTTAGGGCAGTCATTGCTGTTCATCTCTATACACGTGTTTCTGGGTAATTGCCCTTCATCAGTAGAGAGTAGAAAGCATCAAAAATATCTCGGGTTGCTGGAAATGCTGCCAAAATCGTCTCAGGTCTAGTACCACTCACAGGCTCACAGGTGCATCTCCAGAGCTCGTCAGCTCAGTGGCTCAAGGGAGCCTTTTAACAGGAAGGCAGGTTGGGAGCACACTGCCTCACATCCCATTCGAGTTCGCCCCTTTGCATCCTGGTAAATGCAGTTCAAATTTAACGCTTACTTGAAAGTGTCCGTAGTTTTTCACTAAAGTTAGTGCAGTCATTGCTGTTCATCTCTATACACGTGTTTCTGGGTAATTGCCCTTCATCAGTAGAGAGTAGAAAGCATCAAAAAATATCTGGGGTTGCTGGAAATGCTGCCAAAATCGTCTCAGGTCTAGTACCACTCACAGGCTCACAGGTGCATCTCCAGAGCTCGTCAGCTCAGTGGCTCAAGGGAGCCTTTTAACAGGAAGGCGGGTTGGGAGCACACTGCCTCACATCCCAGTTGAGTTTGCCCCTTTGCATCCTGGTAAATGCAGTTCAAATTTAACGCTTACTTGAAAGTGTCCGTAGTTTTTCACTAAAGTTAGGGCAGTCATTGCTGTTCATCTCTATACACGTGTTTCTGGGTAATTGCCCTTCATCAGTAGAGAGTAGAAAGCATCAAAAAATATCTGGGGTTGCTGGAAATGCTGCCAAAATCGTCTCAGGTCTAGTACCACTCACAGGCTCACAGGTGTATCTCCAGAGCTCGTCAGCTCAGTGGCTCAAGGGAGCCTTTTAACAGGAAGGCGGGTTGGGAGCACACTGCCTCATATCCCAGTCGAGTTCGCCCCTTTGCATCCTGGTAAATGCAGTTCAAATTTAAAGCTTACTTGAAAGTGTCCGTAGTTTTTCACTAAAGTTAGTGCAGTCATTGCTGTTCATCTCTATACACGTGTTTCTGGGTAATTGCCCTTCATCAGTAGAGAGTAGAAAGCATCAAAAATATCTGGGGTTGCTGGAAATGCTGCCAAAATCGTCTCAGTTCTAGTACCACTCACAGGCTCACAGGTGCATCTCCAGAGCTCGTCAGCTCAGTGGCTCAAGGGAGCCTTTTAACAGGAAGGCGGGTTGGGAGCACACTGCCTTACATCCCAGTCGAGTTCGCCCCTTTACATCCTGGTAAATGCAGTTCAAATTTAAAGCTTACTTGAAAGTGTCCGTAGTTTTTCACTAAAGTTAGTGCAGTCATTGCTGTTCATCTCTATACACGTGTTTCTGGGTAATTGCCCTTCATCAGTAGAGAGTAGAAAGCATCAAAAATATCTGGGGTTGCTGGAAATGCTGCCAAAATTGTCTCAGGTCTAGTACCACTCACAGGCTCACAGGTGCATCTCCAGAGTTCGTCAGCTCAGTGGCTCAAGGGAGCCTTTTAACAGGAAGGCGGGTTGGGAGCACACTGCCTCACATCCCAGTCGAGTTCGCCCCTTTGCATCCTGGTAAATGCAGTTCAAATTTAACGCTTACTTGAAAGTGTCCGTAGTTTTTCACTAAAGTTAGTGCAGTCATTGCTGTTCATCTCTATACACGTGTTTCTGGGTAATTGCCCTTCATCAGTAGAGAGTAGAAAGCATCAAAAAATATCTGGGGTTGATGGAAATGCTGCCAAAATCGTCTCAGGTCTAGTACCACTCACAGGCTCACAGGTGCATCTCCAGAGCTCGTCAGCTCAGTGGCTCAAGGGAGCCTTTTAACAGGAAGGCGGGTTGGGAGCACACTGCCTCACATCCCAGTCGAGTTCGCCCCTTTGCATCCTGGTAAATGCAGTTCAAATTTAACGCTTACTTGAAAGTGTCCGTAGTTTTTCACTAAAGTTTGGGCAGTCATTGCTGTTCATCTCTATACACATGTTTCTGGGTAATTGCCCTTCATCAGTAGAGAGTAGAAAGCATCAAAAATATCTGGGGTTGCTGGAAATGCTGCCAAAATCGTCTCAGGTCTAGTACCACTCACAGGCTCACAGGTGCATCTCCAGAGCTCGTCAGCTCAGTGGCTCAAGGGAGCCTTTTAACAGGAAGGCGGGTTGGGAGCACACTGCCTCACATCCCAGTCGAGTTCGCCCCTTTGCATCCTGGTAAATGCAGTTCAAATTTAACGCTTACTTGAAAGTGTCCGTAGTTTTTCACTAAAGTTAGGGCAGTCATTGCTGTTCATCTCTATACACATGTTTCTGGGTAATTGCCCTTCATCAGTAGAGAGTAGAAAGCATCAAAAAATATCTGGGGTTGCTGGAAATGCTGCCAAAATCGTCTCAGGTCTAGTACCACTCACAGGCTCACAGGTGCATCTCCAGAGCTCGTCAGCTCAGTGGCTCAAGGGAGCCTTTTAACAGGAAGGCGGGTTGGGAGCACACTGCCTCACATCCCAGTCGAGTTCGCCCCTTTGCATCCTGGTAAATGCAGTTCAAATTTAACGCTTACTTGAAAGTGTCCGTAGTTTTTCACTAAAGTTAGGGCAGTCATTGCTGTTCTTCTCTATACACGTGTTTCTGGGTAATTGCCCTTCATCAGTAGAGAGTAGAAAGCATCAAAAAATATCTGGGGTTGCTGGAAATGCTGCCAAAATCGTCTCAGGTCTAGTACCACTCACAGGCTCACAGGTGTATCTCCAGAGCTCGTCAGCTCAGTGGCTCAAGGGAGCCTTTTAACAGGAAGGCGGGTTGGGAGCACACTGCCTCATATCCCAGTCGAGTTCGCCCCTTTGCATCCTGGTAAATGCAGTTCAAATTTAAAGCTTACTTGAAAGTGTCCGTAGTTTTTCACTAAAGTTAGTGCAGTCATTGCTGTTCATCTCTATACACGTGTTTCTGGGTAATTGCCCTTCATCAGTAGAGAGTAGAAAGCATCAAAAATATCTGGGGTTGCTGGAAATGCTGCCAAAATCGTCTCAGTTCTAGTACCACTCACAGGCTCACAGGTGCATCTCCAGAGCTGGTCAGCTCAGTGGCTCAAGGGAGCCTTTTAACAGGAAGGCGGGTTGGGAGCACACTGCCTTACATCCCAGTCGAGTTCGCCCCTTTACATCCTGGTAAATGCAGTTCAAATTTAAAGCTTACTTGAAAGTGTCCGTAGTTTTTCACTAAAGTTAGTGCAGTCATTGCTGTTCATCTCTATACACGTGTTTCTGGGTAATTGCCCTTCATCAGTAGAGAGTAGAAAGCATCAAAAATATCTGGGGTTGCTGGAAATGCTGCCAAAATTGTCTCAGGTCTAGTACCACTCACAGGCTCACAGGTGCATCTCCAGAGCTCGTCAGCTCAGTGGCTCAAGGGAGCCTTTTAACAGGAAGGCGGGTTGGGAGCACACTGCCTCACATCCCAGTCGAGTTCGCCCCTTTGCATCCTGGTAAATGCAGTTCAAATTTAACGCTTACTTGAAAGTGTCCGTAGTTTTTCACTAAAGTTAGTGCAGTCATTGCTGTTCATCTCTATACACGTGTTTCTGGGTAATTGCCCTTCATCAGTAGAGAGTAGAAAGCATCAAAAAATATCTGGGGTTGATGGAAATGCTGCCAAAATCGTCTCAGGTCTAGTACCACTCACAGGCTCACAGGTGCATCTCCAGAGCTCGTCAGCTCAGTGGCTCAAGGGAGCCTTTTAACAGGAAGGCGGGTTGGGAGCACACTGCCTTACATCCCAGTCGAGTTCGCCCCTTTGCATCCTGGTAAATGCAGTTCAAATTTAACGCTTACTTGAAAGTGTCCGTAGTTTTTCACTAAAGTTTGGGCAGTCATTGCTGTTCATCTCTATACACATGTTTCTGGGTAATTGCCCTTCATCAGTAGAGAGTAGAAAGCATCAAAAATATCTGGGGTTGCTGGAAATGCTGCCAAAATCGTCTCAGGTCTAGTACCACTCACAGGCTCACAGGTGCATCTCCAGAGCTCGTCAGCTCAGTGGCTCAAGGGAGCCTTTTAACAGGAAGGCGGGTTGGGAGCACACTGCCTCACATCCCAGTCGAGTTCGCCCCTTTGCATCCTGGTAAATGCAGTTCAAATTTAACGCTTACTTGAAAGTGTCCGTAGTTTTTCACTAAAGTTAGGGCAGTCATTGCTGTTCATCTCTATACACATGTTTCTGGGTAATTGCCCTTCATCAGTAGAGAGTAGAAAGCATCAAAAAATATCTGGGGTTGCTGGAAATGCTGCCAAAATCGTCTCAGGTCTAGTACCACTCACAGGCTCACAGGTGCATCTCCAGAGCTCGTCAGCTCAGTGGCTCAAGGGAGCCTTTTAACAGGAAGGCGGGTTGGGAGCACACTGCCTCACATCCCAGTCGAGTTCGCCCCTTTGCATCCTGGTAAATGCAGTTCAAATTTAACGCTTACTTGAAAGTGTCCGTAGTTTTTCACTAAAGTTAGGGCAGTCATTGCTGTTCTTCTCTATACACGTGTTTCTGGGTAATTGCCCTTCATCAGTAGAGAGTAGAAAGCATCAAAAATATCTCGGGTTGCTGGAAATGCTGCCAAAATCGTCTCAGGTCTAGTACCACTCACAGGCTCACAGGTGCATCTCCAGAGCTCGTCAGCTCAGTGGCTCAAGGGAGCCTTTTAACAGGAAGGCAGGTTGGGAGCACACTGCCTCACATCCCAGTCGAGTTCGCCCCTTTGCATCCTGGTAAATGCAGTTCAAATTTAACGCTTACTTGAAAGTGTCCGTAGTTTTTCACTAAAGTTAGTGCAGTCATTGCTGTTCATCTCTATACACGTGTTTCTGGGTAATTGCCCTTCATCAGTAGAGAGTAGAAAGCATCAAAAAATATCTGGGGTTGCTGGAAATGCTGCCAAAATCGTCTCAGGTCTAGTACCACTCACAGGCTCACAGGTGCATCTCCAGAGCTCGTCAGCTCAGTGGCTCAAGGGAGCCTTTTAACAGGAAGGCGGGTTGGGAGCACACTGCCTCACATCCCAGTGGAGTTCGCCCCTTTGCATCCTGGTAAATGCAGTTCAAATTTAACGCTTACTTGAAAGTGTCCGTAGTTTTTCACTACTAAAGTTAGTGCAGTCATTGCGTTTCATCTCTATACACGTGTTTCTGCGTAATTGCCCTTCATCAGTAGAGAGTAGAAAGCATCAAAAAATATCTGGAGTTGCTGGAAATGCTGCCAAAATCGTCTCAGGTCTAGTACCACTCACAGGCTCACAAGTGCATCTCCAGAGCTCGTCAGCTCAGTGGCTCAAGGGAGCCTTTTAACAGGAAGGCGGGTTGGGAGTACACTGCCTCACATCCCAGTCGAGTTCGCCCCTTTGCATCCTGGTAAATGCAGTTCAAATTTAACGCTTACTTGAAAGTGTCCGTAGTTTTTCACTAAAGTTAGTGCAGTCATTGCTGTTCATCTCTATACACGTGTTTCTGGGTGATTTCCCTTCATCAGTAGAGAGTAGAAAGCATCAAAAAATATCTGGGGTTGCTGGAAATGCTGCCAAAATCGTCTCAGGTCTAGTACCACTCACAGGCTCACAAGTGCATCTCCAGAGCTCGTCAGCTCAGTGGCTCAAGGGAGCCTTTTAACAGGAAGGCGGGTTGGGAGCACACTGCCTCACATCCCAGTGGAGTTCGCCCCTTTGCATCCTGGTAAATGCAGTTCAAATTTAACGCTTACTTGAAAGTGTCCGTAGTTTTTCACTAAAGTTAGGGCAGTCATTGCTGTTCATCTCTATACACGTGTTTCTGGGTAATTGCCCTTCATCAGTAGAGAGTAGAAAGCATCAAAAAATATCTGGGGTTGCTGGAAATGCTGCCAAAATCGTCTCAGGTCTAGTACCACTCACAGGCTCACAAGTGCATCTCCAGAGCTCGTCAGCTCAGTGGCTCAAGGGAGCCTTTTAACAGGAAGGCGGGTTGGGAGCACACTGCCTCACATCCCAGTCGAGTTCGCCCCTTTGCATCCTGGTAAATGCAGTTCAAATTTAACGCTTACTTGAAAGTGTCCGTAGTTTTTCACTAAAGTTAGTGCAGTCATTGCTGTTCATCTCTATACATGTGTTTCTGGGTAATTGCCCTTCATCAGTAGAGAGTAGAAAGCATCAAAAAATATCTGGGGTTGCTGGAAATGCTGCCAAAATCGTCTCAGGTCTAGTACCACTCACAGGCACACAGGTGCATCTCCAGAGCTCGTCAGCTCAGTGGCTCAAGGGAGCCTTTTAACAGGAAGGCGGGTTGGGAGCACACTGCCTCACATCCCAGTCGAGTTCGCCCCTTTGCATCCTGGTAAATGCAGTTCAAATTTAACGCTTACTTGAAAGTGTCCGTAGGTTTTCACTAAAGTTAGTGCAGTCATTGCTGTTCATCTCTATACACGTCTTTCTGGGTAATTGCCCTTCATCAGTAGAGAGTAGAAAGCATCAAAAAATATCTAGGGTTGCTGGAAACGCTGCCAAAATCGTCTCAGGTCTAGTACCACTCACAGGCTCACAGGTGCATCTCCAGAGCTCGTCAGCTCAGTGGCTCAAGGGAGCCTTTTAACAGGAAGGCGGGTTGGGAGCACACTGCCTCACATCCCAGTCGAGTTCGCCCCTTTGCATCCTGGTAAATGCAGTTAAAATTTAATGCTTACTTGAAAGTGTCCGTAGTTTTTCACTAAAGTTAGTGCAGTCATTGCTGTTCATCTCTATACATGTGTTTCTGGGTGATTGCCCTTCATCAGTAGAGAGAAGAAAGCATCAAAAAATATCTGGGGTTGCTGGAAATGCTGCCAAAATCGTCTCAGGTCTAGTACCACTCACAGGCTCACAGGTGCATCTCCAGAGCTCGTCAGCTCAGTGGCTCAAGGGAGCCTTTTAACAGGAAGGCGTGTTGGGAGCACACTGCCTCACATCCCAGTGGAGTTCGCCCCTTTGCATCCTGGTAAATGCAGTTCAAATTTAACGCTTACTTGAAAGTGTCCGTAGTTTTTCACTAAAGTTAGTGCAGTCATTGCTGTTCATCTCTATACACGTGTTTCTGGGTAATTGCCCTTCATCCGTAGAGAGTAGAAAGCATCAAAAAATATCTGGGGTTGCTGGAAATGCTGCCAAAATCGTCTCAGGTCTAGTACCACTCACAGGCGCATCTCCAGAGCTCGTCAGCTCAGTGGCTCAAGGGAGCCTTTTAACAGGAAGGCGGGTTGGGAGCACACTGCCTCACATCCCAGTCGAGTTCGCCCCTTTGCATCCTGGTAAATGCAGTTTAAATTTAACGCTTACTTGAAAGTGTCCGTAGTTTTTCACTAAAGTTAGTGCAGTCATTGCGGTTCATCTCTATACACGTGTTTCTGGGTTATTGTCCTTCATCAGTAGAGAGTAGAAAGCATAAAAAAATATCTGGGGTTGCTGGAAATGCTGCCAAAATCGTCTCAGGTCTAGTACCACTCACAGGCTCACAGGTGCATCTCCAGAGCTCGTCAGCTCAGTGGCTCAAGGGAGCCTTTTAACAGGAAGGCGGGTTGGGAGCACACTGCCTCACATCCCAGTCGAGTTCGCCCCTTTGCATCCTGGTAAATGCAGTTCAAATTTAACGCTTACTTGAAAGTGTCCGTAGTTTTTCACTAAAGTTAGTGCAGTCATTGCTGTTCATCTCTATACACGTGTTTCTGGGTAATTGCCCTTCATCAGTAGAGAGTAGAAAGCATCAAAAAATATCTGGGGTTGCTGGAAACGCTGCCAAAATCGTCTCAGGTCTAGTACCACTCACAGGCTCACAGGTGCATCTCCAGAGTTCGTCAGCTCAGTGGCTCAAGGGAGCCTTTTAACAGGAAGGCGGGTTGGGAGCACACTGCCTCACATCCCAGTCGAGTTCGCCCCTTTGCATCCTGGTAAATGCAGTTAAAATTTAATGCTTACTTGAAAGTGTCCGTAGTTTTTCACTAAAGTTAGTGCAGTCATTGCTGTTCATCTCTATACACGTGTTTCTGGGTGATTGCCCTTCATCAGTAGAGAGAAGAAAGCATCAAAATATATCTGGGGTTGCTGGAAATGCTGCCAAAATCGTCTCAGGTCTAGTACCACTCACAGGCTCACAGGTGCATCTCCAGAGCTCGTCAGCTCAGTGGCTCAAGGGAGCCTTTTAACAGGAAGGCGGGTTGGGAGCACACTGCCTCACATCCCAGTGGAGTTCGCCCCTTTGCATCCTGGTAAATGCAGTTCAAATTTAACGCTTACTTGAAAGTGTCCGTAGTTTTTCACTAAAGTTAGTGCAGTCATTGCTGTTCATCTCTATACACGTGTTTCTGGGTAATTGCCCTTCATCCGTAGAGAGTAGAAAGCATCAAAAAATATCTGGGGTTGCTGGAAATGCTGCCAAAATCGTCTCAAGTCTAGTACCACTCACAGGCGCATCTCCAGAGCTCGTCAGCTCAGTGGCTCAAGGGAGCCTTTTAACAGGAAGGCGGGTTGGGAGCACACTGCCTCACATCCCAGTCGAGTTCGCCCCTTTGCATCCTGGTAAATGCAGTTTAAATTTAACGCTTACTTGAAAGTGTCCGTAGTTTTTCACTAAAGTTAGAGCAGTCATTGCGGTTCATCTCTATACACGTGTTTCTGGGTTATTGCCCTTCATCAGTAGAGAGTAGAAAGCATAAAAAAATATCTGGGGTTGCTGGAAATGCTGCCAAAATCGTCTCAGTTCTAGTACCACTCACAGGCTCACAGGTGCATCTCCAGAGCTCGTCAGCTCAGTGGCTCAAGGGAGCCTTTTAACAGGAAGGCGGGTTGGGAGCACACTGCCTCACATCCCAGTCGAGTTCGCCTCTTTGCATCCTGGTAAATGCAGTTCAAATTTAACGCTTACTTGAAAGTGTCTGTAGTTTTTCACTAAAGTTAGTGCAGTCATTGCTGTTCATCTCTATACACGTGTTTCTGGGTAATTGCCCTCCATCAGTAGAGAGTAGAAAGCATCAAAAAATATCTGGGGTTGCTGGAAATGCTGCCAAAATCGTCTCAGGTCTAGTACCACTCACAGGCTCACAGGTGCATCTCCAGAGCTCATCAGCTCAGTGGCTGAAGGGAGCCTTTTAACAGGAGGGCGGGTTGGGAGCACACTGCCTCACATCCCAGTCGAGTTCGCCCCTTTGCATCCTGGTAAATGCAGTTCAAATTTAAAGCTTACTTGAAAGTGTCCGTAGTTTTTCACTAAAGTTAGTGCAGTCATTGCTGTTCATCTCTATACACGTGTTTCTGGGTAATTGCCCTTCATCAGTAGAGAGTAGAAAGCATCAAAAATATCTGGGGTTGCTGGAAATGCTGCCAAAATCGTCTCAGGTCTAGTACCACTCACAGGCTCACAGGTGCATCTCCAGAGCTCGTCAGCTCAGTGGCTCAAGGGAGCCTTTTAACAGGAAGGCGGGTTGGGAGCACACTGCCTCACATCCCAGTCGAGTTCGCCCCTTTGCATCCTGGTAAATGCAGTTCAAATTTAATGCTTACTTGAAAGTGACCGTAGTTTTTCACTAAAGTTAGTGCAGTCATTGCTGTTCATCTCTATACACGTGTTTCTGGGTAATTGCCCTTCATCAGTAGAGAATAGAAAGCATCAAAAAATATCTGGGGTTGCTGGAAATGCTGCCAAAATCGTCTCAGGTCTAGTACCACTCACAGGCTCACAGGTGCATCTCCAGAGCTCGTCAGCTTAGTGGCTCAAGGGAGCCTTTTAACTGAAAGGCGGGTTGGGAGCACACTGCCTCACATCCCAGTCGAATTTGCCCCTTTGCATCCTGGTAAATGCAGTTCAAATTTAACGCTTACTTGAAAGTGTCCGTAGTTTTTCACTAAAGTTAGGGCAGTCATTGCTGTTCATCTCTATACACGTGTTTCTGGGTAATTGCCCTTCATCAGTAGAGAGTAGAAAGCATCAAAAATATCTGGGGTTGCTGGAAATGCTGCCAAAATCGTCTCAGGTCTAGTACCACTCACAGGCTCACAGGTGCATCTCCAGAGCTCGTCAGCTCAGTGGCTCAAGGGAGCCTTTTAACAGGAAGGCAGGTTGGGAGCACACTGCCTCACATCCCAGTCGAGTTCGCCCCTTTGCATCCTGGTAAATGCAGTTCAAATTTAACGCTTACTTGAAAGTGTCCGTAGTTTTTCACTAAAGTTAGTGCAGTCATTGCTGTTCATCTCTATACACGTGTTTCTGGGTAATTGCCCTTCATCAGTAGAGAGTAGAAAGCATCAAAAATATCTGGGGTTGCTGGAAATGCTGCCAAAATCGTCTCAGGTCTAGTACCACTCACAGGCTCACAGGTGCATCTCCAGAGCTCGTCAGCTCAGTGGCTCAAGGGAGCCTTTTAACAGGAAGGCGGGATGGGAGCACACTGCCTCACATCCCAGTCGAGTTCACCCCTTTGCATCCTGGTAAATGCAGTTCAAATTTAACGCTTACTTGAAAGTGTCCGTAGTTTTTCACTAAAGTTAGTGCAGTCATTGCTGTTCATCTCTATACACGTGTTTCTGGGTAATTGCCCTTCATCAGTAGAGAGTAGAAAGCATCAAAAAATATCTGGGGTTGCTGGAAATGCTGCCAAAATCGTCTCAGGTCTAGTACCACTCACAGGCTCACAGGTGCATCTCCAGAGCTCGTCAGCTCAGTGGCTCAAGGGAGCCTTTTAACAGGAAGGCGAGTTGGGAGCACACTGCCTCACATCCCAGTCGAGTTCGCCCCTTTGCATCCTGGTAAATGCAGTTCAAATTTAACGCTTACTTGAAAGTGTCCGTAGTTTTTCACTAAAGTTAGGGCAGTCATTGCTGTTCATCTCTATACACGTGTTTCTGGGTAATTGCCCTTCATCAGTAGAGAGTAGAAAGCATCAAAAAATATCTGGGGTTGCTGGAAATGCTGCCAAAATCGTCTCAGGTCTAGTACCACTCACAGGCTCACAGGTGCATCTCCAGAGCTCGTCAGCTCAGTGGCTCAAGGGAGCCTTTTAACAGGAAGGCGGGTTGGGAGCACACTGCCTCACATCCCAGTCGAGTTCGCCCCTTTGCATCCTGGTAAATGCAGTTCAAATTTAACGCTTACTTGAAAGTGTCCGTAGTTTTTCACTAAAGTTAGGGCAGTCATTGCTGTTCATCTCTATACACGTGTTTCTGGGTAATTGCCCTTCATCAGTAGAGAGTAGAAAGCATCAAAAAATATCTGGGGTTGCTGGAAATGCTGCCAAAATCGTCTCAGGTCTAGTACCACTCACAGGCTCACAGGTGCATCTCCAGAGCTCGTCAGCTCAGTGGCTCAAGGGAGCCTTTTAACAGCAAGGCGGGTTGGGAGCACACTGCCTCACATCCCAGTTGAGTTTGCCCCTTTGCATCCTGGTAAATGCAGTTCAAATTTAACGCTTACTTGAAAGTGTCCGTAGTTTTTCACTAAAGTTAGGGCAGTCATTGCTGTTCATCTCTATACACGTGTTTCTGGGTAATTGCCCTTCATCAGTAGAGAGTAGAAAGCATCAAAAAATATCTGGGGTTGCTGGAAATGCTGCCAAAATCGTCTCAGGTCTAGTACCACTCACAGGCTCACAGGTGTATCTCCAGAGCTCGTCAGCTCAGTGGCTCAAGGGAGCCTTTTAACAGGAAGGCGGGTTGGGAGCACACTGCCTCATATCCCAGTCGAGTTCGCCCCTTTGCATCCTGGTAAATGCAGTTCAAATTTAAAGCTTACTTGAAAGTGTCCGTAGTTTTTCACTAAAGTTAGTGCAGTCATTGCTGTTCATCTCTATACACGTGTTTCTGGGTAATTGCCCTTCATCAGTAGAGAGTAGAAAGCATCAAAAATATCTGGGGTTGCTGGAAATGCTGCCAAAATCGTCTCAGTTCTAGTACCACTCACAGGCTCACAGGTGCATCTCCAGAGCTCGTCAGCTCAGTGGCTCAAGGGAGCCTTTTAACAGGAAGGCGGGTTGGGAGCACACTGCCTCACATCCCAGTCGAGTTCGCCCCTTTACATCCTGGTAAATGCAGTTCAAATTTAAAGCTTACTTGAAAGTGTCCGTAGTTTTTCACTAAAGTTAGTGCAGTCATTGCTGTTCATCTCTATACACGTGTTTCTGGGTAATTGCCCTTCATCAGTAGAGAGTAGAAAGCATCAAAAATATCTGGGGTTGCTGGAAATGCTGCCAAAATTGTCTCAGGTCTAGTACCACTCACAGGCTCACAGGTGCATCTCCAGAGCTCGTCAGCTCAGTGGCTCAAGGGAGCCTTTTAACAGGAAGGCGGGTTGGGAGCACACTGCCTCACATCCCAGTCGAGTTCGCCGCTTTGCATCCTGGTAAATGCAGTTCAAATTTAACGCTTACTTGAAAGTGTCCGTAGTTTTTCACTAAAGTTAGTGCAGTCATTGCTGTTCATCTCTATACACGTGTTTCTGGGTAATTGCCCTTCATCAGTAGAGAGTAGAAAGCATCAAAAAATATCTGGGGTTGCTGGAAATGCTGCCAAAATCGTCTCAGGTCTAGTACCACTCACAGGCTCACAGGTGCATCTCCAGAGCTCGTCAGCTCAGTGGCTCAAGGGAGCCTTTTAACAGGAAGGCGGGTTGGGAGCACACTGCCTCACATCCCAGTCGAGTTCGCCCCTTTGCATCCTGGTAAATGCAGTTCAAATTTAACGCTTACTTGAAAGTGTCCGTAGTTTTTCACTAAAGTTTGGGCAGTCATTGCTGTTCATCTCTATACACGTGTTTCTGGGTAATTGCAATTCATCAGTAGAGAGTAGAAAGCATCAAAAATATCTGGGGTTGCTGGAAATGCTGCCAAAATCGTCTCAGGTCTAGTACCACTCACAGGCTCACAGGTGCATCTCCAGAGCTCGTCAGGTCAGTGGCTCAAGGGAGCCTTTTAACAGGAAGGCGGGTTGGGAGCACACTGCCTCACATCCCAGTCGAGTTCACCCCTTTGCATCCTGGTAAATGCAGTTCAAATTGAACGCTTACTTGAAAGTGTCCGTAGTTTTTCACTAAAGTTAGGGCAGTCATTGCTGTTCATCTCTATACACGTGTTTCTGGGTAATTGCCCTTCATCAGTAGAGAGTAGAAAGCATCAAAAAATATCTGGGGTTGCTGGAAATGCTGCCAAAATCGTCTCAGGTCTAGTACCACTCACAAGCTCACAGGTGCATCTCCAGAGCTCGTCAGCTCAGTGGCTCAAGGGAGCCTTTTAACAGGAAGGCGGGTTGGGAGCACACTGCCTCACATCCCAGTCGAGTTCGCCCCTTTGCATCCTGGTAAATGCAGTTCAAATTTAACGCTTACTTGAAAGTGTCCGTAGTTTTTCATTAAAGTTAGGGCAGTCATTGCTGTTCATCTCTATACACGTGTTTCTGGGTAATTGCCCTTCATCAGTAGAGAGTAGAAAGCATCAAAAATATCTCGGGTTGCTGGAAATGCTGCCAAAATCGTCTCAGGTCTAGTACCACTCACAGGCTCACAGGTGCATCTCCAGAGCTCGTCAGCTCAGTGGCTCAAGGGAGCCTTTTAACAGGAAGGCAGGTTGGGAGCACACTGCCTCACATCCCAGTCGAGTTCGCCCCTTTGCATCCTGGTAAATGCAGTTCAAATTTAACGCTTACTTGAAAGTGTCCGTAGTTTTTCACTAAAGTTAGTGCAGTCATTGCTGTTCATCTCTATACACGTGTTTCTGGGTAATTGCCCTTCATCAGTAGAGAGTAGAAAGCATCAAAAAATATCTGGGGTTGCTGGAAATGCTGCCAAAATCGTCTCAGGTCTAGTACCACTCACAGGCTCACAGGTGCATCTCCAGAGCTCGTCAGCTCAGTGGCTCAAGGGAGCCTTTTAACAGGAAGGCGGGTTGGGAGCACACTGCCTCACATCCCAGTTGAGTTTGCCCCTTTGCATCCTGGTAAATGCAGTTCAAATTTAACGCTTACTTGAAAGTGTCCGTAGTTTTTCACTAAAGTTAGGGCAGTCATTGCTGTTCATCTCTATACACGTGTTTCTGGGTAATTGCCCTTCATCAGTAGAGAGTAGAAAGCATCAAAAAATATCTGGGGTTGCTGGAAATGCTGCCAAAATCGTCTCAGGTCTAGTACCACTCACAGGCTCACAGGTGTATCTCCAGAGCTCGTCAGCTCAGTGGCTCAAGGGAGCCTTTTAACAGGAAGGCGGGTTGGGAGCACACTGCCTCATATCCCAGTCGAGTTCGCCCCTTTGCATCCTGGTAAATGCAGTTCAAATTTAAAGCTTACTTGAAAGTGTCCGTAGTTTTTCACTAAAGTTAGTGCAGTCATTGCTGTTCATCTCTATACACGTGTTTCTGGGTAATTGCCCTTCATCAGTAGAGAGTAGAAAGCATCAAAAATATCTGGGGTTGCTGGAAATGCTGCCAAAATCGTCTCAGTTCTAGTACCACTCACAGGCTCACAGGTGCATCTCCAGAGCTCGTCAGCTCAGTGGCTCAAGGGAGCCTTTTAACAGGAAGGCGGGTTGGGAGCACACTGCCTCACATCCCAGTCGAGTTCGCCCCTTTACATCCTGGTAAATGCAGTTCAAATTTAAAGCTTACTTGAAAGTGTCCGTAGTTTTTCACTAAAGTTAGTGCAGTCATTGCTGTTCATCTCTATACACGTGTTTCTGGGTAATTGCCCTTCATCAGTAGAGAGTAGAAAGCATCAAAAATATCTGGGGTTGCTGGAAATGCTGCCAAAATTGTCTCAGGTCTAGTACCACTCACAGGCTCACAGGTGCATCTCCAGAGCTCGTCAGCTCAGTGGCTCAAGGGAGCCTTTTAACAGGAAGGCGGGTTGGGAGCACACTGCCTCACATCCCAGTCGAGTTCGCCGCTTTGCATCCTGGTAAATGCAGTTCAAATTTAACGCTTACTTGAAAGTGTCCGTAGTTTTTCACTAAAGTTAGTGCAGTCATTGCTGTTCATCTCTATACACGTGTTTCTGGGTAATTGCCCTTCATCAGTAGAGAGTAGAAAGCATCAAAAAATATCTGGGGTTGCTGGAAATGCTGCCAAAATCGTCTCAGGTCTAGTACCACTCACAGGCTCACAGGTGCATCTCCAGAGCTCGTCAGCTCAGTGGCTCAAGGGAGCCTTTTAACAGGAAGGCGGGTTGGGAGCACACTGCCTCACATCCCAGTCGAGTTCGCCCCTTTGCATCCTGGTAAATGCAGTTCAAATTTAACGCTTACTTGAAAGTGTCCGTAGTTTTTCACTAAAGTTTGGGCAGTCATTGCTGTTCATCTCTATACACGTGTTTCTGGGTAATTGCAATTCATCAGTAGAGAGTAGAAAGCATCAAAAATATCTGGGGTTGCTGGAAATGCTGCCAAAATCGTCTCAGGTCTAGTACCACTCACAGGCTCACAGGTGCATCTCCAGAGCTCGTCAGCTCAGTGGCTCAAGGGAGCCTTTTAACAGGAAGGCGGGTTGGGAGCACACTGCCTCACATCCCAGTCGAGTTCGCCCCTTTGCATCCTGGTAAATGCAGTTCAAATTTAACGCTTACTTGAAAGTGTCCGTAGTTTTTCACTAAAGTTAGTGCAGTCATTGCTGTTCATCTCTATACACGTGTTTCTGGGTAATTGCCCTTCATCAGTAGAGAGTAGAAAGCATCAAAAAATATCTGGGGTTGCTGGAAATGCTGCCAAAATCGTCTCAGGTCTAGTACCACTCACAGGCTCACAGGTGTATCTCCAGAGCTCGTGAGCTCAGTGGCTCAAGGGAGCCTTTTAACAGGAAGGCGGGTTGGGAGCACACTGCCTCATATCCCAGTCGAGTTCGCCCCTTTGCATCCTGGTAAATGCAGTTCAAATTTAAAGCTTACTTGAAAGTGTCCGTAGTTTTTCACTAAAGTTAGTGCAGTCATTGCTGTTCATCTCTATACACGTGTTTCTGGGTAATTGCCCTTCATCAGTAGAGAGTAGAAAGCATCAAAAATATCTGGGGTTGCTGGAAATGCTGCCAAAATCGTCTCAGTTCTAGTACCACTCACAGGCTCACAGGTGCATCTCCAGAGCTCGTCAGCTCAGTGGCTCAAGGGAGCCTTTTAACAGGAAGGCGGGTTGGGAGCACACTGCCTCACATCCCAGTCGAGTTCGCCCCTTTACATCCTGGTAAATGCAGTTCAAATTTAAAGCTTACTTGAAAGTGTCCGTAGTTTTTCACTAAAGTTAGTGCAGTCATTGCTGTTCATCTCTATACACGTGTTTCTGGGTAATTGCCCTTCATCAGTAGAGAGTAGAAAGCATCAAAAATATCTGGGGTTGCTGGAAATGCTGCCAAAATTGTCTCAGGTCTAGTACCACTCACAGGCTCACAGGTGCATCTCCAGAGCTCGTCAGCTCAGTGGCTCAAGGGAGCCTTTTAACAGGAAGGCGGGTTGGGAGCACACTGCCTCACATCCCAGTCGAGTTCGCCGCTTTGCATCCTGGTAAATGCAGTTCAAATTTAACGCTTACTTGAAAGTGTCCGTAGTTTTTCACTAAAGTTAGTGCAGTCATTGCTGTTCATCTCTATACACGTGTTTCTGGGTAATTGCCCTTCATCAGTAGAGAGTAGAAAGCATCAAAAAATATCTGGGGTTGCTGGAAATGCTGCCAAAATCGTCTCAGGTCTAGTACCACTCACAGGCTCACAGGTGCATCTCCAGAGCTCGTCAGCTCAGTGGCTCAAGGGAGCCTTTTAACAGGAAGGCGGGTTGGGAGCACACTGCCTCACATCCCAGTCGAGTTCGCCCCTTTGCATCCTGGTAAATGCAGTTCAAATTTAACGCTTACTTGAAAGTGTCCGTAGTTTTTCACTAAAGTTTGGGCAGTCATTGCTGTTCATCTCTATACACGTGTTTCTGGGTAATTGCAATTCATCAGTAGAGAGTAGAAAGCATCAAAAATATCTGGGGTTGCTGGAAATGCTGCCAAAATCGTCTCAGGTCTAGTACCACTCACAGGCTCACAGGTGCATCTCCAGAGCTCGTCAGCTCAGTGGCTCAAGGGAGCCTTTTAACAGGAAGGCGGGTTGGGAGCACACTGCCTCACATCCCAGTCGAGTTCGCCCCTTTGCATCCTGGTAAATGCAGTTCAAATTTAACGCTTACTTGAAAGTGTCCGTAGTTTTTCACTAAAGTTAGTGCAGTCATTGCTGTTCATCTCTATACACGTGTTTCTGGGTAATTGCCCTTCATCAGTAGAGAGTAGAAAGCATCAAAAAATATCTGGGGTTGCTGGAAATGCTGCCAAAATCGTCTCAGGTCTAGTACCACTCACAGGCTCACAGGTGCATCTCCAGAGCTCGTCAGGTCAGTGGCTCAAGGGAGCCTTTTAACAGGAAGGCGGGTTGGGAGCACACTGCCTCACATCCCAGTCGAGTTCGCCCCTTTGCATCCTGGTAAATGCAGTTCAAATTTAACGCTTACTTGAAAGTGTCCGTAGTTTTTCACTAAAGTTAGGGCAGTCATTGCTGTTCATCTCTATACACGTGTTTCTGGGTAATTGCCCTTCATCAGTAGAGAGTAGAAAGCATCAAAAAATATCTGGGGTTGCTGGAAATGCTGCCAAAATCGTCTCAGGTCTAGTACCACTCACAGGCTCACAGGTGCATCTCCAGAGCTCGTCAGCTCAGTGGCTCAAGGGAGCCTTTTAACAGGAAGGCGGGTTGGGAGCACACTGCCTCACATCCCAGTCGAGTTCGCCCCTTTGCATCCTGGTAAATGCAGTTCAAATTTAACGCTTACTTGAAAGTGTCCGTAGTTTTTCACTAAAGTTAGGGCAGTCATTGCTGTTCATCTCTATACACGTGTTTCTGGGTAATTGCCCTTCATCAGTAGAGAGTAGAAAGCATCAAAAATATCTCGGGTTGCTGGAAATGCTGCCAAAATCGTCTCAGGTCTAGTACCACTCACAGGCTCACAGGTGCATCTCCAGAGCTCGTCAGCTCAGTGGCTCAAGGGAGCCTTTTAACAGGAAGGCAGGTTGGGAGCACACTGCCTCACATCCCAGTCGAGTTCGCCCCTTTGCATCCTGGTAAATGCAGTTCAAATTTAACGCTTACTTGAAAGTGTCCGTAGTTTTTCACTAAAGTTAGTGCAGTCATTGCTGTTCATCTCTATACACGTGTTTCTGGGTAATTGCCCTTCATCAGTAGAGAGTAGAAAGCATCAAAAAATATCTGGGGTTGCTGGAAATGCTGCCAAAATCGTCTCAGGTCTAGTACCACTCACAGGCTCACAGGTGCATCTCCAGAGCTCGTCAGCTCAGTGGCTCAAGGGAGCCTTTTAACAGGAAGGCGGGTTGGGAGCACACTGCCTCACATCCCAGTTGAGTTTGCCCCTTTGCATCCTGGTAAATGCAGTTCAAATTTAACGCTTACTTGAAAGTGTCCGTAGTTTTTCACTAAAGTTAGGGCAGTCATTGCTGTTCATCTCTATACACGTGTTTCTGGGTAATTGCCCTTCATCAGTAGAGAGTAGAAAGCATCAAAAAATATCTGGGGTTGCTGGAAATGCTGCCAAAATCGTCTCAGGTCTAGTACCACTCACAGGCTCACAGGTGTATCTCCAGAGCTCGTCAGCTCAGTGGCTCAAGGGAGCCTTTTAACAGGAAGGCGGGTTGGGAGCACACTGCCTCATATCCCAGTCGAGTTCGCCCCTTTGCATCCTGGTAAATGCAGTTCAAATTTAAAGCTTACTTGAAAGTGTCCGTAGTTTTTCACTAAAGTTAGTGCAGTCATTGCTGTTCATCTCTATACACGTGTTTCTGGGTAATTGCCCTTCATCAGTAGAGAGTAGAAAGCATCAAAAATATCTGGGGTTGCTGGAAATGCTGCCAAAATCGTCTCAGTTCTAGTACCACTCACAGGCTCACAGGTGCATCTCCAGAGCTCGTCAGCTCAGTGGCTCAAGGGAGCCTTTTAACAGGAAGGCGGGTTGGGAGCACACTGCCTTACATCCCAGTCGAGTTCGCCCCTTTACATCCTGGTAAATGAAGTTAAAATTTAAAGCTTACTTGAAAGTGTCCGTAGTTTTTCACTAAAGTTAGTGCAGTCATTGCTGTTCATCTCTATACACGTGTTTCTGGGTAATTGCCCTTCATCAGTAGAGAGTAGAAAGCATCAAAAATATCTGGGGTTGCTGGAAATGCTGCCAAAATTGTCTCAGGTCTAGTACCACTCACAGGCTCACAGGTGCATCTCCAGAGCTCGTCAGCTCAGTGGCTCAAGGGAGCCTTTTAACAGGAAGGCGGGTTGGGAGCACACTGCCTCACATCCCAGTCGAGTTCGCCCCTTTGCATCCTGGTAAATGCAGTTCAAATTTAACGCTTACTTGAAAGTGTCCGTAGTTTTTCACTAAAGTTAGTGCAGTCATTGCTGTTCATCTCTATACACGTGTTTCTGGGTAATTGCCCTTCATCAGTAGAGAGTAGAAAGCATCAAAAAATATCTGGGGTTGATGGAAATGCTGCCAAAATCGTCTCAGGTCTAGTACCACTCACAGGCTCACAGGTGCATCTCCAGAGCTCGTCAGCTCAGTGGCTCAAGGGAGCCTTTTAACAGGAAGGCGGGTTGGGAGCACACTGCCTCACATCCCAGTCGAGTTCGCCCCTTTGCATCCTGGTAAATGCAGTTCAAATTTAACGCTTACTTGAAAGTGTCCGTAGTTTTTCACTAAAGTTTGGGCAGTCATTGCTGTTCATCTCTATACACATGTTTCTGGGTAATTGCCCTTCATCAGTAGAGAGTAGAAAGCATCAAAAATATCTGGGGTTGCTGGAAATGCTGCCAAAATCGTCTCAGGTCTAGTACCACTCACAGGCTCACAGGTGCATCTCCAGAGCTCGTCAGCTCAGTGGCTCAAGGGAGCCTTTTAACAGGAAGGCGGGTTGGGAGCACACTGCCTCACATCCCAGTCGAGTTCGCCCCTTTGCATCCTGGTAAATGCAGTTCAAATTTAACGCTTACTTGAAAGTGTCCGTAGTTTTTCACTAAAGTTAGGGCAGTCATTGCTGTTCATCTCTATACACATGTTTCTGGGTAATTGCCCTTCATCAGTAGAGAGTAGAAAGCATCAAAAAATATCTGGGGTTGCTGGAAATGCTGCCAAAATCGTCTCAGGTCTAGTACCACTCACAGGCTCACAGGTGCATCTCCAGAGCTCGTCAGCTCAGTGGCTCAAGGGAGCCTTTTAACAGGAAGGCGGGTTGGGAGCACACTGCCTCACATCCCAGTCGAGTTCGCCCCTTTGCATCCTGGTAAATGCAGTTCAAATTTAACGCTTACTTGAAAGTGTCCGTAGTTTTTCACTAAAGTTAGGGCAGTCATTGCTGTTCTTCTCTATACACGTGTTTCTGGGTAATTGCCCTTCATCAGTAGAGAGTAGAAAGCATCAAAAATATCTCGGGTTGCTGGAAATGCTGCCAAAATCGTCTCAGGTCTAGTACCACTCACAGGCTCACAGGTGCATCTCCAGAGCTCGTCAGCTCAGTGGCTCAAGGGAGCCTTTTAACAGGAAGGCAGGTTGGGAGCACACTGCCTCACATCCCAGTCGAGTTCGCCCCTTTGCATCCTGGTAAATGCAGTTCAAATTTAACGCTTACTTGAAAGTGTCCGTAGTTTTTCACTAAAGTTAGTGCAGTCATTGCTGTTCATCTCTATACACGTGTTTCTGGGTAATTGCCCTTCATCAGTAGAGAGTAGAAAGCATCAAAAAATATCTGGGGTTGCTGGAAATGCTGCCAAAATCGTCTCAGGTCTAGTACCACTCACAGGCTCACAGGTGCATCTCCAGAGCTCGTCAGCTCAGTGGCTCAAGGGAGCCTTTTAACAGGAAGGCAGGTTGGGAGCACACTGCCTCACATCCCAGTCGAGTTCGCCCCTTTGCATCCTGGTAAATGCAGTTCAAATTTAACGCTTACTTGAAAGTGTCCGTAGTTTTTCACTAAAGTTAGTGCAGTCATTGCTGTTCATCTCTATACACGTGTTTCTGGGTAATTGCCCTTCATCAGTAGAGAGTAGAAAGCATCAAAAAATATCTGGGGTTGCTGGAAATGCTGCCAAAATCGTCTCAGGTCTAGTACCACTCACAGGCTCACAGGTGCATCTCCAGAGCTCGTCAGCTCAGTGGCTCAAGGGAGCCTTTTAACAGGAAGGCGGGTTGGGAGCACACTGCCTCACATCCCAGTTGAGTTTGCCCCTTTGCATCCTGGTAAATGCAGTTCAAATTTAACGCTTACTTGAAAGTGTCCGTAGTTTTTCACTAAAGTTAGGGCAGTCATTGCTGTTCATCTCTATACACGTGTTTCTGGGTAATTGCCCTTCATCAGTAGAGAGTAGAAAGCATCAAAAAATATCTGGGGTTGCTGGAAATGCTGCCAAAATCGTCTCAGGTCTAGTACCACTCACAGGCTCACAGGTGTATCTCCAGAGCTCGTCAGCTCAGTGGCTCAAGGGAGCCTTTTAACAGGAAGGCGGGTTGGGAGCACACTGCCTCATATCCCAGTCGAGTTCGCCCCTTTGCATCCTGGTAAATGCAGTTCAAATTTAAAGCTTACTTGAAAGTGTCCGTAGTTTTTCACTAAAGTTAGTGCAGTCATTGCTGTTCATCTCTATACACGTGTTTCTGGGTAATTGCCCTTCATCAGTAGAGAGTAGAAAGCATCAAAAATATCTGGGGTTGCTGGAAATGCTGCCAAAATCGTCTCAGTTCTAGTACCACTCACAGGCTCACAGGTGCATCTCCAGAGCTCGTCAGCTCAGTGGCTCAAGGGAGCCTTTTAACAGGAAGGCGGGTTGGGAGCACACTGCCTTACATCCCAGTCGAGTTCGCCCCTTTACATCCTGGTAAATGCAGTTCAAATTTAAAGCTTACTTGAAAGTGTCCGTAGTTTTTCACTAAAGTTAGTGCAGTCATTGCTGTTCATCTCTATACACGTGTTTCTGGGTAATTGCCCTTCATCAGTAGAGAGTAGAAAGCATCAAAAATATCTGGGGTTGCTGGAAATGCTGCCAAAATTGTCTCAGGTCTAGTACCACTCACAGGCTCACAGGTGCATCTCCAGAGCTCGTCAGCTCAGTGGCTCAAGGGAGCCTTTTAACAGGAAGGCGGGTTGGGAGCACACTGCCTCACATCCCAGTCGAGTTCGCCCCTTTGCATCCTGGTAAATGCAGTTCAAATTTAACGCTTACTTGAAAGTGTCCGTAGTTTTTCACTAAAGTTAGTGCAGTCATTGCTGTTCATCTCTATACACGTGTTTCTGGGTAATTGCCCTTCATCAGTAGAGAGTAGAAAGCATCAAAAAATATCTGGGGTTGATGGAAATGCTGCCAAAATCGTCTCAGGTCTAGTACCACTCACAGGCTCACAGGTGCATCTCCAGAGCTCGTCAGCTCAGTGGCTCAAGGGAGCCTTTTAACAGGAAGGCGGGTTGGGAGCACACTGCTTTACATCCCAGTCGAGTTCGCCCCTTTGCATCCTGGTAAATGCAGTTCAAATTTAACGCTTACTTGAAAGTGTCCGTAGTTTTTCACTAAAGTTTGGGCAGTCATTGCTGTTCATCTCTATACACATGTTTCTGGGTAATTGCCCTTCATCAGTAGAGAGTAGAAAGCATCAAAAATATCTGGGGTTGCTGGAAATGCTGCCAAAATCGTCTCAGGTCTAGTACCACTCACAGGCTCACAGGTGCATCTCCAGAGCTCGTCAGCTCAGTGGCTCAAGGGAGCCTTTTAACAGGAAGGCGGGTTGGGAGCACACTGCCTCACATCCCAGTCGAGTTCGCCCCTTTGCATCCTGGTAAATGCAGTTCAAATTTAACGCTTACTTGAAAGTGTCCGTAGTTTTTCACTAAAGTTAGGGCAGTCATTGCTGTTCATCTCTATACACATGTTTCTGGGTAATTGCCCTTCATCAGTAGAGAGTAGAAAGCATCAAAAAATATCTGGGGTTGCTGGAAATGCTGCCAAAATCGTCTCAGGTCTAGTACCACTCACAGGCTCACAGGTGCATCTCCAGAGCTCGTCAGCTCAGTGGCTCAAGGGAGCCTTTTAACAGGAAGGCGGGTTGGGAGCACACTGCCTCACATCCCAGTCGAGTTCGCCCCTTTGCATCCTGGTAAATGCAGTTCAAATTTAACGCTTACTTGAAAGTGTCCCTAGTTTTTCACTAAAGTTAGGGCAGTCATTGCTGTTCTTCTCTATACACGTGTTTCTGGGTAATTGCCCTTCATCAGTAGAGAGTAGAAAGCATCAAAAATATCTCGGGTTGCTGGAAATGCTGCCAAAATCGTCTCAGGTCTAGTACCACTCACAGGCTCACAGGTGCATCTCCAGAGCTCGTCAGCTCAGTGGCTCAAGGGAGCCTTTTAACAGGAAGGCAGGTTGGGAGCACACTGCCTCACATCCCAGTCGAGTTCGCCCCTTTGCATCCTGGTAAATGCAGTTCAAATTTAACGCTTACTTTAAAGTGTCCGTAGTTTTTCACTAAAGTTAGTGCAGTCATTGCTGTTCATCTCTATACACGTGTTTCTGGGTAATTGCCCTTCATCAGTAGAGAGTAGAAAGCATCAAAAAATATCTGGGGTTGCTGGAAATGCTGCCAAAATCGTCTCAGGTCTAGTACCACTCACAGGCTCACAGGTGCATCTCCAGAGCTCGTCAGCTCAGTGGCTCAAGGGAGCCTTTTAACAGGAAGGTGGGTTGGGAGCACACTGCCTC
The DNA here is from genome assembly GCF_031143425.1 of Pleurodeles waltl. Taxonomy (NCBI): domain Eukaryota; kingdom Metazoa; phylum Chordata; class Amphibia; order Caudata; family Salamandridae; genus Pleurodeles; species Pleurodeles waltl. Next base: position 407,341,945 of record NC_090440.1, read on the forward strand.
ACATCCCAGTGGAGTTCGCCCCTTTGCATCCTGGTAAATGCAGTTCAAATTTAACGCTTACTTGAAAGTGTCCGTAGTTTTTCACTAAAGTTTGGGCAGTCATTGCTGTTCATCTCTATACACGTGTTTCTGGGTAATTGCCCTTCATCAGTAGAGAGTAGAAAGCATCAAAAAATATCTGGGGTTGCTGGAAATGCTGCCAAAATCGTCTCAGGTCTAGTACCACTCACAGGCTCACAAGTGCATCTCCAGAGCTCGTCAGCTCAGTGGCTCAAGGGAGCCTTTTAACAGGAAGGCGGGTTGGGAGCACACTGCCTCACATCCCAGTCGAGTTCGCCCCTTTGCATCCTGGTAAATGCAGTTCAAATTTAACGCTTACTTGAAAGTGTCCATAGTTTTTCACTAAAGTTAGTGCAGTCATTGCTGTTCATCTCTATACACGTGTTTCTGCGTAATTGCCCTTCATCAGTAGAGAGTAGAAAGCATCAAAAAATATCTGGGGTTGCTGGAAATGCTGCCAAAATCGTCTCAGGTCTAGTACCACTCACAGGCTCACAAGTGCATCTCCAGAGCTCGTCAGCTCAGTGGCTCAAGGGAGCCTTTTAACAGGAAGGCGGGTTGGGAGTACACTGCCTCACATCCCAGTCGAGTTCGCCCATTTGCATCCTGGTAAATGCAGTTCAAATTTAACGCTTACTTGAAAGTGTCCGTAGTTTTTCACTAAAGTTAGTGCAGTCATTGCTGTTCATCTCTATACACGTGTTTCTGGGTGATTGCCCTTCATCAGTAGAGAGTAGAAAGCATCAAAAAATATCTGGGGTTGCTGGAAATGCTGCCAAAATCGTCTCAGGTCTAGTACCACTCACAGGCTCACAAGTGCATCTCCAGAGCTCGTCAGCTCAGTGGCTCAAGGGAGCCTTTTAACAGGAAGGCGGGTTCGGAGCACACTGCCTCACATCCCAGTCGAGTTCACCCCTTTGCATCCTGGTAAATGCAGTTCAAATTTAACGCTTACTTGAAAGTGTCCGTAGTTTTTCACTAAAGTTAGTGCAGTCATTGCTGTTCATCTCTATACACGTGTTTCTGGGTGATTGCCCTTCATCAGTAGAGAGTAGAAAGCATCAAAAAATATCTGGGGTTGCTGGAAATGCTGCCAAAATCGTCTCAGGTCTAGTACCACTCACAGGCTCACAGGTGCGTCTCCAGAGCTCGTCAGCTCAGTGGCTCAAGGGAGCCTTTTAACAGGAAGGCGGGTTGGGAGCACACTGCCTCACATCCCAGTCGAGTTCGCCCCTTTGCATCCTGGTAAATGCAGTTCAAATTTAACGCTTACTTGAAAGTGTACGTAGTTTTTCACTAAAGTTAGTGCAGTCATTGCTGTTCATCTCTATACACGTGTTTCTGGGTAATTGCCCTTCATCAGTAGAGAGTAGAAAGCATCAAAAAATATCTAGGGTTGCTGGAAATGCTGCCAAAATCGTCTCAGGTCTAGTACCACTCACAGGCACACAGGTGCATCTCCAGAGCTCGTCAGCTCAGTGGCTCAAGGGAGCCTTTTAACAGGAAGGCGGGTTCGGAGCACACTGCCTCACATCCCAGTCGAGTTCGCCCCTTTGCATCCTGGTAAATGCAGTTCAAATTTAACGCTTACTTGAAAGTGTCTGTAGTTTTTCACTAAAGTTAGTGCAGTCATTGCTGTTCATCTCTATACACGTGTTTCTGGGTGACTGCCCTTCATCAGTAGAGAGTAGAAAGCATCAAAAAATATCTGGGGTTGCTGGAAATGCTGCCAAAATCGTCTCAGGTCTAGTACCACTCACAGGCTCACAAGTGCATCTCCAGAGCTCGTCAGCTCAGTGGCTCAAGGGAGCCTTTTAACAGGAAGGCGGTTTGGGAGCACACTGCCTCACATCCCAGTCGAGTTCGCCCCTTTGCATCCTGGTAAATGCAGTTCAAATTTAACGCTTACTTGAAAGTGTCCGTAGTTTTTCACTAAAGTTAGTGCAGTCATTGCTGTTCATCTCTATACATGTGTTTCTGGGTAATTGCCCTTCATCAGTAGAGAGTAGAAAGCATCAAAAAATATCTGGGGTTGCTGGAAATGCTGCCAAAATCGTCTCAAGTCTAGTACCACTCACAGGCTCACAGGTGCATCTCCAGAGCTCGTCAGCTCAGTGGCTCAAGGGAGCCTTTTAACAGGAAGGCGGTTGGGAGCACACTGCCTCACATCCCAGTCGAGTTCGCCCCTTTGCATCCTGGTAAATGCAGTTCAAATTTAACGCTTACTTGAAAGTGTCCGTAGGTTTTCACTAAAGTTAGTGCAGTCATTGCTGTTCATCTCTATACACGTCTTTCTGGGTAATTGCCCTTCATCAGTAGAGAGTAGAAAGCATCAAAAAATATCTAGGGTTGCTGGAAACGCTGCCAAAATCATCTCAGGTCTAGTACCACTCACAGGCTCACAGGTGCATCTCCAGAGCTCGTCAGCTCAGTGGCTCAAGGGAGCCTTTTAACAGGAAGGCGGGTTGGGAGCACACTGCCTCACATCCCAGTCGAGTTCGCCCCTTTGCATCCTGGTAAATGCAGTTAAAATTTAATGCTTACTTGAAAGTGTCCGTAGTTTTTCACTAAAGTTAGTGCAGTCATTGCTGTTCATCTCTATACATGTGTTTCTGGGTGATTGCCCTTCATCAGTAGAGAGAAGAAAGCATCAAAAAATATCTGGGGTTGCTGGAAATGCTGCCAAAATCGTCTCAGGTCTAGTACCACTCACAGGCTCACAGGTGCATCTCCAGAGCTCGTCAGCTCAGTGGCTCAAGGGAGCCTTTTAACAGGAAGGCGTGTTGGGAGCACACTGCCTCACATCCCAGTGGAGTTCGCCCCTTTGCATCCTGGTAAATGCAGTTCAAATTTAACGCTTACTTGAAAGTGTCCGTAGTTTTTCACTAAAGTTAGTGCAGTCATTGCTGTTCATCTCTATACACGTGTTTCTGGGTAATTGCCCTTCATCCGTAGAGAGTAGAAAGCATCAAAAAATATCTGGGGTTGCTGGAAATGCTGCCAAAATCGTCTCAGGTCTAGTACCACTCACAGGCGCATCTCCAGAGCTCGTCAGCTCAGTGGCTCAAGGGAGCCTTTTAACAGGAAGGCGGGTTGGGAGCACACTGCCTCACATCCCAGTCGAGTTCGCCCCTTTGCATCCTGGTAAATGCAGTTTAAATTTAACGCTTACTTGAAAGTGTCCGTAGTTTTTCACTAAAGTTAGTGCAGTCATTGCGGTTCATCTCTATACACGTGTTTCTGGGTTATTGTCCTTCATCAGTAGAGAGTAGAAAGCATAAAAAAATATCTGGGGTTGCTGGAAATGCTGCCAAAATCGTCTCAGGTCTAGTACCACTCACAGGCTCACAGGTGCATCTCCAGAGCTCGTCAGCTCAGTGGCTCAAGGGAGCCTTTTAACAGGAAGGCGGGTTGGGAGCACACTGCCTCACATCCCAGTCGAGTTCGCCCCTTTGCATCCTGGTAAATGCAGTTCAAATTTAACGCTTACTTGAAAGTGTCCGTAGTTTTTCACTAAAGTTAGTGCAGTCATTGCTGTTCATCTCTATACACGTGTTTCTGGGTAATTGCCCTTCATCAGTAGAGAGTAGAAAGCATCAAAAAATATCTGGGGTTGCTGGAAATGCTGCCAAAATCGTCTCAGGTCTAGTACCACTCACAGGCTCACAGGTGCATCTCCAGAGCTCGTCAGCTCAGTGGCTCAAGGGAGCCTTTTAACAGGAAGGCGGGTTGGGAGCACACTGCCTCACATCCCAGTGGAGTTCGCCCCTTTGCATCCTGGTAAATGCAGTTCAAATTTAACGCTTACTTGAAAGTGTCCGTAGTTTTTCACTAAAGTTTGGGCAGTCATTGCTGTTCATCTCTATACACGTGTTTCTGGGTAATTGCCCTTCATCAGTAGAGAGTAGAAAGCATCAAAAAATATCTGGGGTTGCTGGAAATGCTGCCAAAATCGTCTCAGGTCTAGTACCACTCACAGGCTCACAAGTGCATCTCCAGAGCTCGTCAGCTCAGTGGCTCAAGGGAGCCTTTTAACAGGAAGGCGGGTTGGGAGCACACTGCCTCACATCCCAGTCGAGTTCGCCCCTTTGCATCCTGGTAAATGCAGTTCAAATTTAACGCTTACTTGAAAGTGTCCGTAGTTTTTCACTAAAGTTAGTGCAGTCATTGCTGTTCATCTCTATACACGTGTTTCTGGGTAATTGCCCTTCATCAGTAGAGAGTAGAAAGCATCAAAAAATATCTGGGGTTGCTGGAAATGCTGCCAAAATCGTCTCAGGTCTAGTACCACTCACAGGCTCACAGGTGCATCTCCAGAGCTCGTCAGCTCAGTGGCTCAAGGGAGCCTTTTAACAGGAAGGCGGGTTGGGAGCACACTGCCTCACATCCCAGTGGAGTTCGCCCCTTTGCATCCTGGTAAATGCAGTTCAAATTTAACGCTTACTTGAAAGTGTCCGTAGTTTTTCACTAAAGTTTGGGCAGTCATTGCTGTTCATCTCTATACACGTGTTTCTGGGTAATTGCCCTTCATCAGTAGAGAGTAGAAAGCATCAAAAAATATCTGGGGTTGCTGGAAATGCTGCCAAAATCGTCTCAGGTCTAGTACCACTCACAGGCTCACAAGTGCATCTCCAGAGCTCGTCAGCTCAGTGGCTCAAGGGAGCCTTTTAACAGGAAGGCGGGTTGGGAGCACACTGCCTCACATCCCAGTCGAGTTCGCCCCTTTGCATCCTGGTAAATGCAGTTCAAATTTAACGCTTACTTGAAAGTGTCCATAGTTTTTCACTAAAGTTAGTGCAGTCATTGCTGTTCATCTCTATACACGTGTTTCTGCGTAATTGCCCTTCATCAGTAGAGAGTAGAAAGCATCAAAAAATATCTGGGGTTGCTGGAAATGCTGCCAAAATCGTCTCAGGTCTAGTACCACTCACAGGCTCACAAGTGCATCTCCAGAGCTCGTCAGCTCAGTGGCTCAAGGGAGCCTTTTAACAGGAAGGCGGGTTGGGAGTACACTGCCTCACATCCCAGTCGAGTTCGCCCCTTTGCATCCTGGTAAATGCAGTTCAAATTTAACGCTTACTTGAAAGTGTCCGTAGTTTTTCACTAAAGTTAGTGCAGTCATTGCTGTTCATCTCTATACACGTGTTTCTGGGTGATTGCCCTTCATCAGTAGAGAGTAGAAAGCATCAAAAAATATCTGGGGTTGCTGGAAATGCTGCCAAAATCGTCTGAGGTCTAGTACCACTCACAGGCTCACAAGTGCATCTCCAGAGCTCGTCAGCTCAGTGGCTCAAGGGAGCCTTTTAACAGGAAGGCGGGTTCGGAGCACACTGCCTCACATCCCAGTCGAGTTCACCCCTTTGCATCCTGGTAAATGCAGTTCAAATTTAACGCTTACTTGAAAGTGTCCGTAGTTTTTCACTAAAGTTAGTGCAGTCATTGCTGTTCATCTCTATACACGTGTTTCTGGGTGATTGCCCTTCATCAGTAGAGAGTAGAAAGCATCAAAAAATATCTGGGGTTGCTGGAAATGCTGCCAAAATCGTCTCAGGTCTAGTTCCACTCACAGGCTCACAGGTGCGTCTCCAGAGCTCGTCAGCTCAGTGGCTCAAGGGAGCCTTTTAACAGGAAGGCGGGTTGGGAGCACACTGCCTCACATCCCAGTCGAGTTCGCCCCTTTGCATCCTGGTAAATGCAGTTCAAATTTAACGCTTACTTGAAAGTGTACGTAGTTTTTCACTAAAGTTAGTGCAGTCATTGCTGTTCATCTCTATACACGTGTTTCTGGGTAATTGCCCTTCATCAGTAGAGAGTAGAAAGCATCAAAAAATATCTAGGGTTGCTGGAAATGCTGCCAAAATCGTCTCAGGTCTAGTACCACTCACAGGCACACAGGTGCATCTCCAGAGCTCGTCAGCTCAGTGGCTCAAGGTAGCCTTTTAACAGGAAGGCGGGTTCGGAGCACACTGCCTCACATCCCAGTCGAGTTCGCCCCTTTGCATCCTGGTAAATGCAGTTCAAATTTAACGCTTACTTGAAAGTGTCTGTAGTTTTTCACTAAAGTTAGTGCAGTCATTGCTGTTCATCTCTATACACGTGTTTCTGGGTGACTGCCCTTCATCAGTAGAGAGTAGAAAGCATCAAAAAATATCTGGGGTTGCTGGAAATGCTGCCAAAATCGTCTCAGGTCTAGTACCACTCACAGGCTCACAGGTGCATCTCCAGAGCTCGTCAGCTCAGTGGCTCAAGGGAGCCTTTTAACAGGAAGGCGGGTTGGGAGCACATTGCCTCACATCCCAGTCGAGTTCGCCCCTTTGCATCCTGGTAAATGCAGTTCAAATTTAACGCTTACTTGAAAGTGTCCGTAGGTTTTCACTAAAGTTAGTGCAGTCATTGCTGTTCATCTCTATACACGTCTTTCTGGGTAATTGCCCTTCATCAGTAGAGAGTAGAAAGCATCAAAAAATATCTAGGGTTGCTGGAAACGCTGCCAAAATCGTCTCAGGTCTAGTACCACTCACAGGCTCACAGGTGCATCTCCAGAGCTCGTCAGCTCAGTGGCTCAAGGGAGCCTTTTAACAGGAAGGCGGGTTGGGAGCACACTGCCTCACATCCCAGTCGAGTTCGCCCCTTTGCATCCTGGTAAATGCAGTTAAAATTTAATGCTTACTTGAAAGTGTCCGTAGTTTTTCACTAAAGTTAGTGCAGTCATTGCTGTTCATCTCTATACATGTGTTTCTGGGTGATTGCCCTTCATCAGTAGAGAGAAGAAAGCATCAAAAAATATCTGGGGTTGCTGGAAATGCTGCCAAAATCGTCTCAGGTCTAGTTCCACTCACAGGCTCACAGGTGCATCTCCAGAGCTCGTCAGCTCAGTGGCTCAAGGGAGCCTTTTAACAGGAAGGCGGGTTGGGAGCACACTGCCTCACATCCCAGTGGAGTTCGCCCCTTTGCATCCTGGTAAATGCAGTTCAAATTTAACGCTTACTTGAAAGTGTCCGTAGTTTTTCACTAAAGTTAGTGCAGTCATTGCTGTTCATCTCTATACACGTGTTTCTGGGTAATTGCCCTTCATCCGTAGAGAGTAGAAAGCATCAAAAAATATCTGGGGTTGCTGGAAATGCTGCCAAAATCGTCTCAGGTCTAGTACCACTCACAGGCGCATCTCCAGAGCTCGTCAGCTCAGTGGCTCAAGGGAGCCTTTTAACAGGAAGGCGGGTTGGGAGCACACTGCCTCACATCCCAGTCGAGTTCGCCCCTTTGCATCCTGGTAAATGCAGTTTAAATTTAACGCTTACTTGAAAGTGTCCGTAGTTTTTCACTAAAGTTAGTGCAGTCATTGCGGTTCATCTCTATACACGTGTTTCTGGGTTATTGTCCTTCATCAGTAGAGAGTAGAAAGCATCAAAAAATATCTGGGGTTGCTGGAAATGCTGCCAAAATCGTCTCAGGTCTAGTACCACTCACAGGCTCACAGGTGCATCTCCAGAGCTCGTCAGCTCAGTGGCTCAAGGGAGCCTTTTAACAGGAAGGCGGGTTGGGAGCACACTGCCTCACATCCCAGTCGAGTTCGCCCCTTTGCATCCTGGTAAATGCAGTTCAAATTTAACGCTTACTTGAAAGTGTCCGTAGTTTTTCACTAAAGTTAGTGCAGTCATTGCTGTTCATCTCTATACACGTGTTTCTGGGTAATTGCCCTCCATCAGTAGAGAGTAGAAAGCATCAAAAAATATCTGGGGTTGCTGGAAATGCTGCCAAAATCGTCTCAGGTCTAGTACCACTCACAGGCTCACAGGCGCATCTCCAGAGCTCGTCAGCTCAGTGGCTCAAGGGAGCCTTTTAACAGGAAGGCGGGTTGGGAGCACACTGCCTCACATCCCAGTCGAGTTCGCCCCTTTGCATCCTGGTAAATGCAGTTTAAATTTAACGCTTACTTGAAAGTGTCCGTAGTTTTTCACTAAAGTTAGTGCAGTCATTGCGGTTCATCTCTATACACGTGTTTCTGGGTTATTGTCCTTCATCAGTAGAGAGTAGAAAGCATAAAAAAATATCTGGGGTTGCTGGAAATGCTGCCAAAATCGTCTCAGGTCTAGTACCACTCACAGGCTCACAGGTGCATCTCCAGAGCTCGTCAGCTCAGTGGCTCAAGGGAGCCTTTTAACAGGAAGGCGGGTTGGGAGCACACTGCCTCACATCCCAGTCGAGTTCGCCCCTTTGCATCCTGGTAAATGCAGTTCAAATTTAACGCTTACTTGAAAGTGTCCGTAGTTTTTCACTAAAGTTAGTGCAGTCATTGCTGTTCATCTCTATACACGTGTTTCTGGGTAATTGCCCTCCATCAGTAGAGAGTAGAAAGCATCAAAAAATATCTGGGGTTGCTGGAAATGCTGCCAAAATCGTCTCAGGTCTAGTACCACTCACAGGCTCACAGGTGCATCTCCAGAGCTCATCAGCTCAGTGGCTCAAGGGAGCCTTTTAACAGGAAGGCGGGTTGGGAGCACACTGCCTCACATCCCAGTCGAGTTCGCCCCTTTGCATCCTGGTAAATGCAGTTCAAATTTAAAGCTTACTTGAAAGTGTCCGTAGTTTTTCACTAAAGTTAGTGCAGTCATTGCTGTTCATCTCTATACACGTGTTTCTGGGTAATTGCCCTTCATCAGTAGAGAGTAGAAAGCATCAAAAATATCTGGGGTTGCTGGAAATGCTGCCAAAATCGTCTCAGGTCTAGTACCACTCACAGGCTCACAGGTGCATCTCCAGAGCTCGTCAGCTCAGTGGCTCAAGGGAGCCTTTTAACAGGAAGGCGGGTTGGGAGCACACTGCCTCACATCCCAGTCGAGTTCGCCCCTTTGCATCCTGGTAAATGCAGTTCAAATTTAATGCTTAATTGAAAGTGACCGTAGTTTTTCACTAAAGTTAGTGCAGTCATTGCTGTTCATCTCTATACACGTGTTTCTGGGTAATTGCCCTTCATCAGTAGAGAGTAGAAAGCATCAAAAAATATCTGGGGTTGCTGGAAATGCTGCCAAAATCGTCTCAGGTCTAGTACCACTCACAGGCTCACAGGTGCATCTCCAGAGCTCGTCAGCTTAGTCGCTCAAGGGAGCCTTTTAACAGAAAGGCGGGTTGGGAGCACACTGCCTCACATCCCAGTCAAATTTGCCCCTTTGCATCCTGGTAAATGCAGTTCAAATTTAAAGCTTACTTGAAAGTGTCCGTAGTTTTTCACTAAAGTTAGTGCAGTCATTGCTGTTCATCTCTATACACGTGTTTCTGGGTAATTGCCCTTCATCAGTAGAGAGTAGAAAGCATCAAAAATATCTGGGGTTGCTGGAAATGCTGCCAAAATCGTCTCAGGTCTAGTACCACTCACAGGCTCACAGGTGCATCTCCAGAGCTCGTCAGCTCAGTGGCTCAAGGGAGCCTTTTAACAGGAAGGCGGGTTGGGAGCACACTGCCTCACATCCCAGTCGAGTTTGCCCCTTTGCATCCTGGTAAATGCAGTTCAAATTTAAAGCTTACTTGAAAGTGTCCGTAGTTTTTCACTAAAGTTAGTGCAGTCATTGCTGTTCATCTCTATACACGTGTTTCTGGGTAATTGCCCTTCATCAGTAGAGAGTAGAAAGCATCAAAAATATCTGGGGTTGCTGGAAATGCTGCCAAAATCGTCTCAGGTCTAGTACCACTCACAGGCTCACAGGTGCATCTCCAGAGCTCGTCAGCTCAGTGGCTCAAGGGAGCCTTTTAACAGGAAGGCGGGTTGGGAGCACACTGCCTCACATCCCAGTCGAGTTCACCCCTTTGCATCCTGGTAAATGCAATTCAAATTTAACGCTTACTTGAAAGTGTCCGTAGTTTTTCACTAAAGTTAGTGCAGTCATTGCTGTTCATCTCTATACACGTGTTTCTGGGTAATTGCCCTTCATCAGTAGAGAGTAGAAAGCATCAAAAAATATCTGGGGTTGCTGGAAATGCTGCCAAAATCGTCTCAGGTCTAGTACCACTCACAGGCTCACAGGTGCATCTCCAGAGCTCGTCAGCTCAGTGGCTCAAGGGAGCCTTTTAACAGGAAGGCGGGTTGGGAGCACACTGCCTCACATCCCAGTCGAGTTCGCCCCTTTGCATCCTGGTAAATGCAGTTCAAATTTAACGCTTACTTGAAAGTGTCCGTAGTTTTTCACTAAAGTTAGGGCAGTCATTGCTGTTCTTCTCTATACACGTGTTTCTGGGTAATTGCCCTTCATCAGTAGAGAGTAGAAAGCATCAAAAATATCTCGGGTTGCTGGAAATGCTGCCAAAATCGTCTCAGGTCTAGTACCACTCACAGGCTCACAGGTGCATCTCCAGAGCTCGTCAGCTCAGTGGCTCAAGGGAGCCTTTTAACAGGAAGGCAGGTTGGGAGCAAACTGCCTCACATCCCAGTCGAGTTCGCCCCTTTGCATCCTGGTAAATGCAGTTCAAATTTAACGCTTACTTGAAAGTGTCCGTAGTTTTTCACTAAAGTTAGTGCAGTCATTGCTGTTCATCTCTATACACGTGTTTCTGGGTAATTGCCCTTCATCAGTAGAGAGTAGAAAGCATCAAAAAATATCTGGGGTTGCTGGAAATGCTGCCAAAATCGTCTCAGGTCTAGTACCACTCACAGGCTCACAGGTGCATCTCCAGAGCTCGTCAGCTCAGTGGCTCAAGGGAGCCTTTTAACAGGAAGGCAGGTTGGGAGCACACTGCCTCACATCCCAGTCGAGTTCGCCCCTTTGCATCCTGGTAAATGCAGTTCAAATTTAACGCTTACTTGAAAGTGTCCGTAGTTTTTCACTAAAGTTAGTGCAGTCATTGCTGTTCATCTCTATACACGTGTTTCTGGGTAATTGCCCTTCATCAGTAGAGAGTAGAAAGCATCAAAAAATATCTGGGGTTGCTGGAAATGCTGCCAAAATCGTCTCAGGTCTAGTACCACTCACAGGCTCACAGGTGCATCTCCAGAGCTCGTCAGCTCAGTGGCTCAAGGGAGCCTTTTAACAGGAAGGCGGGTTGGGAGCACACTGCCTCACATCCCAGTTGAGTTTGCCCCTTTGCATCCTGGTAAATGCAGTTCAAATTTAACGCTTACTTGAAAGTGTCCGTAGTTTTTCACTAAAGTTAGGGCAGTCATTGCTGTTCATCTCTATACACGTGTTTCTGGGTAATTGCCCTTCATCAGTAGAGAGTAGAAAGCATCAAAAAATATCTGGGGTTGCTGGAAATGCTGCCAAAATCGTCTCAGGTCTAGTACCACTCACAGGCTCACAGGTGTATCTCCAGAGCTCGTCAGCTCAGTGGCTCAAGGGAGCCTTTTAACAGGAAGGCGGGTTGGGAGCACACTGCCTCATATCCCAGTCGAGTTCGCCCCTTTGCATCCTGGTAAATGCAGTTCAAATTTAAAGCTTACTTGAAAGTGTCCGTAGTTTTTCACTAAAGTTAGTGCAGTCATTGCTGTTCATCTCTATACACGTGTTTCTGGGTAATTGCCCTTCATCAGTAGAGAGTAGAAAGCATCAAAAATATCTGGGGTTGCTGGAAATGCTGCCAAAATCGTCTCAGTTCTAGTACCACTCACAGGCTCACAGGTGCATCTCCAGAGCTCGTCAGCTCAGTGGCTCAAGGGAGCCTTTTAACAGGAAGGCGGGTTGGGAGCACACTGCCTTACATCCCAGTCGAGTTCGCCCCTTTACATCCTGGTAAATGCAGTTCAAATTTAAAGCTTACTTGAAAGTGTCCGTAGTTTTTCACTAAAGTTAGTGCAGTCATTGCTGTTCATCTCTATACACGTGTTTCTGGGTAATTGCCCTTCATCAGTAGAGAGTAGAAAGCATCAAAAATATCTGGGGTTGCTGGAAATGCTGCCAAAATTGTCTCAGGTCTAGTACCACTCACAGGCTCACAGGTGCATCTCCAGAGCTCGTCAGCTCAGTGGCTCAAGGGAGCCTTTTAACAGGAAGGCGGGTTGGGAGCACACTGCCTCACATCCCAGTCGAGTTCGCCCCTTTGCATCCTGGTAAATGCAGTTCAAATTTAACGCTTACTTGAAAGTGTCCGTAGTTTTTCACTAAAGTTAGTGCAGTCATTGCTGTTCATCTCTATACACGTGTTTCTGGGTAATTGCCCTTCATCAGTAGAGAGTAGAAAGCATCAAAAAATATCTGGGGTTGATGGAAATGCTGCCAAAATCGTCTCAGGTCTAGTACCACTCACAGGCTCACAGGTGCATCTCCAGAGCTCGTCAGCTCAGTGGCTCAAGGGAGCCTTTTAACAGGAAGGCGGGTTGGGAGCACACTGCTTTACATCCCAGTCGAGTTCGCCCCTTTGCATCCTGGTAAATGCAGTTCAAATTTAACGCTTACTTGAAAGTGTCCGTAGTTTTTCACTAAAGTTTGGGCAGTCATTGCTGTTCATCTCTATACACATGTTTCTGGGTAATTGCCCTTCATCAGTAGAGAGTAGAAAGCATCAAAAATATCTGGGGTTGCTGGAAATGCTGCCAAAATCGTCTCAGGTCTAGTACCACTCACAGGCTCACAGGTGCATCTCCAGAGCTCGTCAGCTCAGTGGCTCAAGGGAGCCTTTTAACAGGAAGGCGGGTTGGGAGCACACTGCCTCACATCCCAGTCGAGTTCGCCCCTTTGCATCCTGGTAAATGCAGTTCAAATTTAACGCTTACTTGAAAGTGTCCGTAGTTTTTCACTAAAGTTAGGGCAGTCATTGCTGTTCATCTCTATACACATGTTTCTGGGTAATTGCCCTTCATCAGTAGAGAGTAGAAAGCATCAAAAAATATCTGGGGTTGCTGGAAATGCTGCCAAAATCGTCTCAGGTCTAGTACCACTCACAGGCTCACAGGTGCATCTCCAGAGCTCGTCAGCTCAGTGGCTCAAGGGAGCCTTTTAACAGGAAGGCGGGTTGGGAGCACACTGCCTCACATCCCAGTCGAGTTCGCCCCTTTGCATCCTGGTAAATGCAGTTCAAATTTAACGCTTACTTGAAAGTGTCCGTAGTTTTTCACTAAAGTTAGGGCAGTCATTGCTGTTCTTCTCTATACACGTGTTTCTGGGTAATTGCCCTTCATCAGTAGAGAGTAGAAAGCATCAAAAATATCTCGGGTTGCTGGAAATGCTGCCAAAATCGTCTCAGGTCTAGTACCACTCACAGGCTCACAGGTGCATCTCCAGAGCTCGTCAGCTCAGTGGCTCAAGGGAGCCTTTTAACAGGAAGGCAGGTTGGGAGCACACTGCCTCACATCCCAGTCGAGTTCGCCCCTTTGCATCCTGGTAAATGCAGTTCAAATTTAACGCTTACTTTAAAGTGTCCGTAGTTTTTCACTAAAGTTAGTGCAGTCATTGCTGTTCATCTCTATACACGTGTTTCTGGGTAATTGCCCTTCATCAGTAGAGAGTAGAAAGCATCAAAAAATATCTGGGGTTGCTGGAAATGCTGCCAAAATCGTCTCAGGTCTAGTACCACTCACAGGCTCACAGGTGCATCTCCAGAGCTCGTCAGCTCAGTGGCTCAAGGGAGCCTTTTAACAGGAAGGCGGGTTGGGAGCACACTGCCTCACATCCCAGTGGAGTTCGCCCCTTTGCATCCTGGTAAATGCAGTTCAAATTTAACGCTTACTTGAAAGTGTCCGTAGTTTTTCACTAAAGTTTGGGCAGTCATTGCTGTTCATCTCTATACACGTGTTTCTGGGTAATTGCCCTTCATCAGTAGAGAGTAGAAAGCATCAAAAAATATCTGGGGTTGCTGGAAATGCTGCCAAAATCGTCTCAGGTCTAGTACCACTCACAGGCTCACAAGTGCATCTCCAGAGCTCGTCAGCTCAGTGGCTCAAGGGAGCCTTTTAACAGGAAGGCGGGTTGGGAGCACACTGCCTCACATCCCAGTCGAGTTCGCCCCTTTGCATCCTGGTAAATGCAGTTCAAATTTAACGCTTACTTGAAAGTGTCCATAGTTTTTCACTAAAGTTAGTGCAGTCATTGCTGTTCATCTCTATACACGTGTTTCTGCGTAATTGCCCTTCATCAGTAGAGAGTAGAAAGCATCAAAAAATATCTGGGGTTGCTGGAAATGCTGCCAAAATCGTCTCAGGTCTAGTACCACTCACAGGCTCACAAGTGCATCTCCAGAGCTCGTCAGCTCAGTGGCTCAAGGGAGCCTTTTAACAGGAAGGCGGGTTGGGAGTACACTGCCTCACATCCCAGTCGAGTTCGCCCATTTGCATCCTGGTAAATGCAGTTCAAATTTAACGCTTACTTGAAAGTGTCCGTAGTTTTTCACTAAAGTTAGTGCAGTCATTGCTGTTCATCTCTATACACGTGTTTCTGGGTGATTGCCCTTCATCAGTAGAGAGTAGAAAGCATCAAAAAATATCTGGGGTTGCTGGAAATGCTGCCAAAATCGTCTCAGGTCTAGTACCACTCACAGGCTCACAAGTGCATCTCCAGAGCTCGTCAGCTCAGTGGCTCAAGGGAGCCTTTTAACAGGAAGGCGGGTTCGGAGCACACTGCCTCACATCCCAGTCGAGTTCACCCCTTTGCATCCTGGTAAATGCAGTTCAAATTTAACGCTTACTTGAAAGTGTCCGTAGTTTTTCACTAAAGTTAGTGCAGTCATTGCTGTTCATCTCTATACACGTGTTTCTGGGTGATTGCCCTTCATCAGTAGAGAGTAGAAAGCATCAAAAAATATCTGGGGTTGCTGGAAATGCTGCCAAAATCGTCTCAGGTCTAGTACCACTCACAGGCTCACAGGTGCGTCTCCAGAGCTCGTCAGCTCAGTGGCTCAAGGGAGCCTTTTAACAGGAAGGCGGGTTGGGAGCACACTGCCTCACATCCCAGTCGAGTTCGCCCCTTTGCATCCTGGTAAATGCAGTTCAAATTTAACGCTTACTTGAAAGTGTACGTAGTTTTTCACTAAAGTTAGTGCAGTCATTGCTGTTCATCTCTATACACATGTTTCTGGGTAATTGCCCTTCATCAGTAGAGAGTAGAAAGCATCAAAAAATATCTAGGGTTGCTGGAAATGCTGCCAAAATCGTCTCAGGTCTAGTACCACTCACAGGCACACAGGTGCATCTCCAGAGCTCGTCAGCTCAGTGGCTCAAGGGAGCCTTTTAACAGGAAGGCGGGTTCGGAGCACACTGCCTCACATCCCAGTCGAGTTCGCCCCTTTGCATCCTGGTAAATGCAGTTCAAATTTAACGCTTACTTGAAAGTGTCTGTAGTTTTTCACTAAAGTTAGTGCAGTCATTGCTGTTCATCTCTATACACGTGTTTCTGGGTAATTGCCCTTCATCAGTAGAGAGTAGAAAGCATCAAAAAATATCTGGGGTTGCTGGAAATGCTGCCAAAATCGTCTCAGGTCTAGTACCACTCACAGGCTCACAAGTGCATCTCCAGAGCTCGTCAGCTCAGTGGCTCAAGGGAGCCTTTTAACAGGAAGGCGGGTTGGGAGCACACTGCCTCACATCCCAGTCGAGTTCGCCCCTTTGCATCCTGGTAAATGCAGTTCAAATTTAACGCTTACTTGAAAGTGTCCGTAGTTTTTCACTAAAGTTAGTGCAGTCATTGCTGTTCATCTCTATACATGTGTTTCTGGGTAATTGCCCTTCATCAGTAGAGAGTAGAAAGCATCAAAAAATATCTGGGGTTGCTGGAAATGCTGCCAAAATCGTCTCAAGTCTAGTACCACTCACAGGCTCACAGGTGCATCTCCAGAGCTCGTCAGCTCAGTGGCTCAAGGGAGCCTTTTAACAGGAAGGCGGTTGGGAGCACACTGCCTCACATCCCAGTCGAGTTCGCCCCTTTGCATCCTGGTAAATGCAGTTCAAATTTAACGCTTACTTGAAAGTGTCCGTAGGTTTTCACTAAAGTTAGTGCAGTCATTGCTGTTCATCTCTATACACGTCTTTCTGGGTAATTGCCCTTCATCAGTAGAGAGTAGAAAGCATCAAAAAATATCTAGGGTTGCTGGAAACGCTGCCAAAATCGTCTCAGGTCTAGTACCACTCACAGGCTCACAGGTGCATCTCCAGAGCTCGTCAGCTCAGTGGCTCAAGGGAGCCTTTTAACAGGAAGGCGGGTTGGGAGCACACTGCCTCACATCCCAGTCGAGTTCGCCCCTTTGCATCCTGGTAAATGCAGTTAAAATTTAATGCTTACTTGAAAGTGTCCGTAGTTTTTCACTAAAGTTAGTGCAGTCATTGCTGTTCATCTCTATACATGTGTTTCTGGGTGATTGCCCTTCATCAGTAGAGAGAAGAAAGCATCAAAAAATATCTGGGGTTGCTGGAAATGCTGCCAAAATCGTCTCAGGTCTAGTACCACTCACAGGCTCACAGGTGCATCTCCAGAGCTCGTCAGCTCAGTGGCTCAAGGGAGCCTTTTAACAGGAAGGCGTGTTGGGAGCACACTGCCTCACATCCCAGTGGAGTTCGCCCCTTTGCATCCTGGTAAATGCAGTTCAAATTTAACGCTTACTTGAAAGTGTCCGTAGTTTTTCACTAAAGTTAGTGCAGTCATTGCTGTTCATCTCTATACACGTGTTTCTGGGTAATTGCCCTTCATCAGTAGAGAGTAGAAAGCATCAAAAAATATCTGGGGTTGCTGGAAATGCTGCCAAAATCGTCTCAGGTCTAGTACCACTCACAGGCTCACAGGTGCATCTCCAGAGCTCGTCAGCTCAGTGGCTCAAGGGAGCCTTTTAACAGGAAGGCGGGTTGGGAGCACACTGCCTCACATCCCAGTCGAGTTCGCCCCTTTGCATCCTGGTAAATGCAGTTCAAATTTAAAGCTTACTTGAAAGTGTCCGTAGTTTTTCACTAAAGTTAGTGCAGTCATTGCTGTTCATCTCTATACACGTGTTTCTGGGTAATTGCCCTTCATCAGTAGAGAGTAGAAAGCATCAAAAATATCTGGGGTTGCTGGAAATGCTGCCAAAATCGTCTCAGGTCTAGTACCACTCACAGGCTCACAGGTGCATCTCCAGAGCTCGTCAGCTCAGTGGCTCAAGGGAGCCTTTTAACAGGAAGGCGGGTTGGGAGCACACTGCCTCACATCCCAGTCGAGTTCGCCCCTTTGCATCCTGGTAAATGCAGTTCAAATTTAACGCTTACTTGAAAGTGTCCGTAGTTTTTCACTAAAGTTAGTGCAGTCATTGCTGTTCATCTCTATACACGTGTTTCTGGGTAATTGCCCTTCATCAGTAGAGAGTAGAAAGCATCAAAAAATATCTGGGGTTGCTGGAAATGCTGCCAAAATCGTCTCAGGTCTAGTACCACTCACAGGCTCACAGGTGCATCTCCAGAGCTCGTCAGCTCAGTGGCTCAAGGGAGCCTTTTAACAGGAAGGCGGGTTGGGAGCACACTGCCTCACATCCCAGTGGAGTTCGCCCCTTTGCATCCTGGTAAATGCAGTTCAAATTTAACGCTTACTTGAAAGTGTCCGTAGTTTTTCACTAAAGTTTGGGCAGTCATTGCTGTTCATCTCTATACACGTGTTTCTGGGTAATTGCCCTTCATCAGTAGAGAGTAGAAAGCATCAAAAAATATCTGGGGTTGCTGGAAATGCTGCCAAAATCGTCTCAGGTCTAGTACCACTCACAGGCTCACAAGTGCATCTCCAGAGCTCGTCAGCTCAGTGGCTCAAGGGAGCCTTTTAACAGGAAGGCGGGTTGGGAGCACACTGCCTCACATCCCAGTCGAGTTCGCCCCTTTGCATCCTGGTAAATGCAGTTCAAATTTAACGCTTACTTGAAAGTGTCCGTAGTTTTTCACTAAAGTTAGTGCAGTCATTGCTGTTCATCTCTATACACGTGTTTCTGGGTAATTGCCCTTCATCAGTAGAGAGTAGAAAGCATCAAAAAATATCTGGGGTTGCTGGAAATGCTGCCAAAATCGTCTCAGGTCTAGTACCACTCACAGGCTCACAGGTGCATCTCCAGAGCTCGTCAGCTCAGTGGCTCAAGGGAGCCTTTTAACAGGAAGGCGGGTTGGGAGCACACTGCCTCACATCCCAGTGGAGTTCGCCCCTTTGCATCCTGGTAAATGCAGTTCAAATTTAACGCTTACTTGAAAGTGTCCGTAGTTTTTCACTAAAGTTTGGGCAGTCATTGCTGTTCATCTCTATACACGTGTTTCTGGGTAATTGCCCTTCATCAGTAGAGAGTAGAAAGCATCAAAAAATATCTGGGGTTGCTGGAAATGCTGCCAAAATCGTCTCAGGTCTAGTACCACTCACAGGCTCACAAGTGCATCTCCAGAGCTCGTCAGCTCAGTGGCTCAAGGGAGCCTTTTAACAGGAAGGCGGGTTGGGAGCACACTGCCTCACATCCCAGTCGAGTTCGCCCCTTTGCATCCTGGTAAATGCAGTTCAAATTTAACGCTTACTTGAAAGTGTCCATAGTTTTTCACTAAAGTTAGTGCAGTCATTGCTGTTCATCTCTATACACGTGTTTCTGGGTGATTGCCCTTCATCAGTAGAGAGTAGAAAGCATCAAAAAATATCTGGGGTTGCTGGAAATGCTGCCAAAATCGTCTGAGGTCTAGTACCACTCACAGGCTCACAAGTGCATCTCCAGAGCTCGTCAGCTCAGTGGCTCAAGGGAGCCTTTTAACAGGAAGGCGGGTTCGGAGCACACTGCCTCACATCCCAGTCGAGTTCACCCCTTTGCATCCTGGTAAATGCAGTTCAAATTTAACGCTTACTTGAAAGTGTCCGTAGTTTTTCACTAAAGTTAGTGCAGTCATTGCTGTTCATCTCTATACACGTGTTTCTGGGTGATTGCCCTTCATCAGTAGAGAGTAGAAAGCATCAAAAAATATCTGGGGTTGCTGGAAATGCTGCCAAAATCGTCTCAGGTCTAGTTCCACTCACAGGCTCACAGGTGCGTCTCCAGAGCTCGTCAGCTCAGTGGCTCAAGGGAGCCTTTTAACAGGAAGGCGGGTTGGGAGCACACTGCCTCACATCCCAGTCGAGTTCGCCCCTTTGCATCCTGGTAAATGCAGTTCAAATTTAACGCTTACTTGAAAGTGTACGTAGTTTTTCACTAAAGTTAGTGCAGTCATTGCTGTTCATCTCTATACACGTGTTTCTGGGTAATTGCCCTTCATCAGTAGAGAGTAGAAAGCATCAAAAAATATCTAGGGTTGCTGGAAATGCTGCCAAAATCGTCTCAGGTCTAGTACCACTCACAGGCACACAGGTGCATCTCCAGAGCTCGTCAGCTCAGTGGCTCAAGGGAGCCTTTTAACAGGAAGGCGGGTTCGGAGCACACTGCCTCACATCCCAGTCGAGTTCGCCCCTTTGCATCCTGGTAAATGCAGTTCAAATTTAACGCTTACTTGAAAGTTTCTGTAGTTTTTCACTAAAGTTAGTGCAGTCATTGCTGTTCATCTCTATACACGTGTTTCTGGGTGACTGCCCTTCATCAGTAGAGAGTAGAAAGCATCAAAAAATATCTGGGGTTGCTGGAAATGCTGCCAAAATCGTCTCAGGTCTAGTACCACTCACAGGCTCACAAGTGCATCTCCAGAGCTCGTCAGCTCAGTGGCTCAAGGGAGCCTTTTAACAGGAAGGCGGTTTGGGAGCACACTGCCTCACATCCCAGTCGAGTTCGCCCCTTTGCATCCTGGTAAATGCAGTTCAAATTTAACGCTTACTTGAAAGTGTCCGTAGTTTTTCACTAAAGTTAGTGCAGTCATTGCTGTTCATCTCTATACATGTGTTTCTGGGTAATTGCCCTTCATCAGTACAGAGTAGAAAGCATCAAAAAATATCTGGGGTTGCTGGAAATGCTGCCAAAATCGTCTCAAGTCTAGTACCACTCACAGGCTCACAGGTGCATCTCCAGAGCTCGTCAGCTCAGTGGCTCAAGGGAGCCTTTTAACAGGAAGGCGGGTTGGGAGCACACTGCCTCACATCCCAGTCGAGTTCGCCCCTTTGCATCCTGGTAAATGCAGTTCAAATTTAACGCTTACTTGAAAGTGTCCGTAGGTTTTCACTAAAGTTAGTGCAGTCATTGCTGTTCATCTCTATACACGTCTTTCTGGGTAATTGCCCTTCATCAGTAGAGAGTAGAAAGCATCAACAAATATCTAGGGTTGCTGGAAACGCTGCCAAAATCGTCTCAGGTCTAGTACCACTCACAGGCTCACAGGTGCATCTCCAGAGCTCGTCAGCTCAGTGGCTCAAGGGAGCCTTTTAACAGGAAGGCGGGTTGGGAGCACACTGCCTCACATCCCAGTCGAGTTCGCCCCTTTGCATCCTGGTAAATGCAGTTAAAATTTAATGCTTACTTGAAAGTGTCCGTAGTTTTTCACTAAAGTTAGTGCAGTCATTGCTGTTCATCTCTATACATGTGTTTCTGGGTGATTGCCCTTCATCAGTAGAGAGAAGAAAGCATCAAAAAATATCTGGGGTTGCTGGAAATGCTGCCAAAATCGTCTCAGGTCTAGTTCCACTCACAGGCTCACAGGTGCATCTCCAGAGCTCGTCAGCTCAGTGGCTCAAGGGAGCCTTTTAACAGGAAGGCGGGTTGGGAGCACACTGCCTCACATCCCAGTGGAGTTCGCCCCTTTGCATCCTGGTAAATGCAGTTCAAATTTAACGCTTACTTGAAAGTGTCCGTAGTTTTTCACTAAAGTTAGTGCAGTCATTGCTGTTCATCTCTATACACGTGTTTCTGGGTAATTGCCCTTCATCCGTAGAGAGTAGAAAGCATCAAAAAATATCTGGGGTTGCTGGAAATGCTGCCAAAATCGTCTCAGGTCTAGTACCACTCACAGGCGCATCTCCAGAGCTCGTCAGCTCAGTGGCTCAAGGGAGCCTTTTAACAGGAAGGCGGGTTGGGAGCACACTGCCTCACATCCCAGTCGAGTTCGCCCCTTTGCATCCTGGTAAATGCAGTTTAAATTTAACGCTTACTTGAAAGTGTCCGTAGTTTTTCACTAAAGTTAGTGCAGTCATTGCGGTTCATCTCTATACACGTGTTTCTGGGTTATTGTCCTTCATCAGTAGAGAGTAGAAAGCATAAAAAAATATCTGGGGTTGCTGGAAATGCTGCCAAAATCGTCTCAGGTCTAGTACCACTCACAGGCTCACAGGTGCATCTCCAGAGCTCGTCAGCTCAGTGGCTCAAGGGAGCCTTTTAACAGGAAGGCGGGTTGGGAGCACACTGCCTCACATCCCAGTCGAGTTCGCCCCTTTGCATCCTGGTAAATGCAGTTCAAATTTAACGCTTACTTGAAAGTGTCCGTAGTTTTTCACTAAAGTTAGTGCAGTCATTGCTGTTCATCTCTATACACGTGTTTCTGGGTAATTGCCCTCCATCAGTAGAGAGTAGAAAGCATCAAAAAATATCTGGGGTTGCTGGAAATGCTGCCAAAATCGTCTCAGGTCTAGTACCACTCACAGGCTCACAGGCGCATCTCCAGAGCTCGTCAGCTCAGTGGCTCAAGGGAGCCTTTTAACAGGAAGGCGGGTTGGGAGCACACTGCCTCACATCCCAGTCGAGTTCGCCCCTTTGCATCCTGGTAAATGCAGTTTAAATTTAACGCTTACTTGAAAGTGTCCGTAGTTTTTCACTAAAGTTAGTGCAGTCATTGCGGTTCATCTCTATACACGTGTTTCTGGGTTATTGTCCTTCATCAGTAGAGAGTAGAAAGCATAAAAAAATATCTGGGGTTGCTGGAAATGCTGCCAAAATCGTCTCAGGTCTAGTACCACTCACAGGCTCACAGGTGCATCTCCAGAGCTCGTCAGCTCAGTGGCTCAAGGGAGCCTTTTAACAGGAAGGCGGGTTGGGAGCACACTGCCTCACATCCCAGTCGAGTTCGCCCCTTTGCATCCTGGTAAATGCAGTTCAAATTTAACGCTTACTTGAAAGTGTCCGTAGTTTTTCACTAAAGTTAGTGCAGTCATTGCTGTTCATCTCTATACACGTGTTTCTGGGTAATTGCCCTCCATCAGTAGAGAGTAGAAAGCATCAAAAAATATCTGGGGTTGCTGGAAATGCTGCCAAAATCGTCTCAGGTCTAGTACCACTCACAGGCTCACAGGTGCATTTCCAGAGCTCATCAGCTCAGTGGCTCAAGGGAGCCTTTTAACAGGAAGGCGGGTTGGGAGCACACTGCCTCACATCCCAGTCGAGTTCGCCCCTTTGCATCCTGGTAAATGCAGTTCAAATTTAAAGCTTACTTGAAAGTGTCCGTAGTTTTTCACTAAAGTTAGTGCAGTCATTGCTGTTCATCTCTATACACGTGTTTCTGGGTAATTGCCCTTCATCAGTAGAGAGTAGAAAGCATCAAAAATATCTGGGGTTGCTGGAAATGCTGCCAAAATCGTCTCAGGTCTAGTACCACTCACAGGCTCACAGGTGCATCTCCAGAGCTCGTCAGCTCAGTGGCTCAAGGGAGCCTTTTAACAGGAAGGCGGGTTGGGAGCACACTGCCTCACATCCCAGTCGAGTTCGCCCCTTTGCATCCTGGTAAATGCAGTTCAAATTTAATGCTTAATTGAAAGTGAACGTAGTTTTTCACTAAAGTTAGTGCAGTCATTGCTGTTCATCTTTATACACGTGTTTCTGGGTAATTGCCCTTCATCAGTAGAGAGTAGAAAGCATCAAAAAATATCTGGGGTTGCTGGAAATGCTGCCAAAATCGTCTCAGGTCTAGTACCACTCACAGGCTCACAGGTGCATCTCCAGAGCTCGTCAGCTTAGTGGCTCAAGGGAGCCTTTTAACAGAAAGGCGGGTTGGGAGCACACTGCCTCACATCCCAGTCAAATTTGCCCCTTTGCATCCTGGTAAATGCAGTTCAAATTTAAAGCTTACTTGAAAGTGTCCGTAGTTTTTCACTAAAGTTAGTGCAGTCATTGCTGTTCATCTCTATACACGTGTTTCTGGGTAATTGCCCTTCATCAGTAGAGAGTAGAAAGCATCAAATATATCTGGGGTTGCTGGAAATGCTGCCAAAATCGTCTCAGGTCTAGTACCACTCACAGGCTCACAGGTGCATCTCCAGAGCTCGTCAGCTCAGTGGCTCAAGGGAGCCTTTTAACAGGAAGGCGGGTTGGGAGCACACTGCCTCACATCCCAGTCGAGTTCGCCCCTTTGCATCCTGGTAAATGCAGTTCAAATTTAATGCTTAATTGAAAGTGACCGTAGTTTTTCACTAAAGTTAGTGCAGTCATTGCTGTTCATCTCTATACACGTGTTTCTGGGTAATTGCCCTTCATCAGTAGAGAGTAGAAAGCATCAAAAAATATCTGGGGTTGCTGGAAATGCTGCCAAAATCGTCTCAGGTCTAGTACCACTCACAGGCTCACAGGTGCATCTCCAGAGCTCGTCAGCTTAGTGGCTCAAGGGAGCCTTTTAACAGAAAGGCGGGTTGGGAGCACACTGCCTCACATCCCAGTCAAATTTGCCCCTTTGCATCCTGGTAAATGCAGTTCAAATTTAAAGCTTACTTGAAAGTGTCCGTAGTTTTTCACTAAAGTTAGTGCAGTCATTGCTGTTCATCTCTATACACGTGTTTCTGGGTAATTGCCCTTCATCAGTAGAGAGTAGAAAGCATCAAAAATATCTGGGGTTGCTGGAAATGCTGCCAAAATCGTCTCAGGTCTAGTACCACTCACAGGCTCACAGGTGCATCTCCAGAGCTCGTCAGCTCAGTGGCTCAAGGGAGCCTTTTAACAGGAAGGCGGGTTGGGAGCACACTGCCTCACATCCCAGTCGAGTTTGCCCCTTTGCATCCTGGTAAATGCAGTTCAAATTTAAAGCTTACTTGAAAGTGTCCGTAGTTTTTCACTAAAGTTAGTGCAGTCATTGCTGTTCATCTCTATACACGTGTTTCTGGGTAATTGCCCTTCATCAGTAGAGAGTAGAAAGCATCAAAAATATCTGGGGTTGCTGGAAATGCTGCCAAAATCGTCTCAGGTCTAGTACCACTCACAGGCTCACAGGTGCATCTCCAGAGCTCGTCAGCTCAGTGGCTCAAGGGAGCCTTTTAACAGGAAGGCGGGTTGGGAGCACACTGCCTCACATCCCAGTCGAGTTCACCCCTTTGCATCCTGGTAAATGCAATTCAAATTTAACGCTTACTTGAAAGTGTCCGTAGTTTTTCACTAAAGTTAGTGCAGTCATTGCTGTTCATCTCTATACACGTGTTTCTGGGTAATTGCCCTTCATCAGTAGAGAGTAGAAAGCATCAAAAAATATCTGGGGTTGCTGGAAATGCTGCCAAAATCGTCTCAGGTCTAGTACCACTCACAGGCTCACAGGTGCATCTCCAGAGCTCGTCAGCTCAGTGGCTCAAGGGAGCCTTTTAACAGGAAGGCGGGTTGGGAGCACACTGCCTCACATCCCAGTCGAGTTCGCCCCTTTGCATCCTGGTAAATGCAGTTCAAATTTAACGCTTACTTGAAAGTGTCCGTAGTTTTTCACTAAAGTTAGGGCAGTCATTGCTGTTCATCTCTATACACGTGTTTCTGGGTAATTGCCCTTCATCAGTAGAGAGTAGAAAGCATCAAAAAATATCTGGGGTTGCTGGAAATGCTGCCAAAATCGTCTCAGGTCTAGTACCACTCACAGGCTCACAGGTGCATCTCCAGAGCTCGTCAGCTCAGTGGCTCAAGGGAGCCTTTTAACAGGAAGGCGGGTTGGGAGCACACTGCCTCACATCCCAGTTTAGTTTGCCCCTTTGCATCCTGGTAAATGCAGTTCAAATTTAACGCTTACTTGAAAGTGTCCGTAGTTTTTCACTAAAGTTAGGGCAGTCATTGCTGTTCATCTCTATACACGTGTTTCTGGGTAATTGCCCTTCATCAGTAGAGAGTAGAAAGCATCAAAAAATATCTGGGGTTGCTGGAAATGCTGCCAAAATCGTCTCAGGTCTAGTACCACTCATAGGCTCACAGGTGTATCTCCAGAGCTCGTCAGCTCAGTGGCTCAAGGGAGCCTTTTAACAGGAAGGCGGGTTGGAAGCACACTGCCTCATATCCCAGTCGAGTTCGCCCCTTTGCATCCTGGTAAATGCAGTTCAAATTTAAAGCTTACTTGAAAGTGTCTGTAGTTTTTCACTAAAGTTAGTGCAGTCATTGCTGTTCATCTCTATACACGTGTTTCTGGGTAATTGCCCTTCATCAGTAGAGAGTAGAAAGCATCAAAAATATCTGGGGTTGCTGGAAATGCTGCCAAAATCGTCTTTGTTCTAGTACCACTCACAGGCTCACAGGTGCATCTCCAGAGCTCGTCAGCTCAGTGGCTCAAGGGAGCCTTTTAACAGGAAGGCTGGTTGGGAGCACACTGCCTCACATCCCAGTCGAGTTCGCCCCTTTACATGCTGGTAAATGCAGTTCAAATTTAAAGCTTACTTGAAAGTGTCCGTAGTTTTTCACTAAAGTTAGTGCAGTCATTGCTGTTCATCTCTATACACGTGTTTCTGGGTAATTGCCCTTCATCAGTAGAGAGTAGAAAGCATCAAAAATATCTGGGGTTGCTGGAAATGCTGCCAAAATTGTCTCAGGTCTAGTACCACTCACAGGCTCACAGGTGCATCTCCAGAGCTCGTCAGCTCAGTGGCTCAAGGGAGCCTTTTAACAGGAAGGCGGGTTGAGAGCACACTGCCTCACATCCCAGTCGAGTTCGCCCCTTTGCATCCTGGTAAATGCAGTTCAAATTTAACGCTTACTTTTGAAAGTGTCCGTAGTTTTTCACTAAAGTTAGTGCAGTCATTGCTGTTCATCTCTATACACGTGTTTTTGGGTAATTGCCCTTCATCAGTAGAGAGTAGAAAGCATCAAAAAATATCTAGGGTTGCTGGAAACGCTGCCAAAATCGTCTCAGGTCTAGTACCACTCACAGGCTCACAGCTGCATCTCCAGAGCTCGTCAGCTCAGTGGCTCAAGGGAGCCTTTTAACAGGAAGGCGGGTTGGGAGCACACTGCCTCACATCCCAGTCGAGTTCGCCCCTTTGCATCCTGGTAAATGCAGTTAAAATTTAATGCTTACTTGAAAGTGTCCGTAGTTTTTCACTAAAGTTAGTGCAGTCATTGCTGTTCATCTCTATACACGTGTTTCTGGGTGATTGCCCTTCATCAGTAGAGAGAAGAAAGCATCAAAAAATATCTGGGGTTGCTGGAAATGCTGCCAAAATCGTCTCAGGTCTAGTACCACTCACAGGCTCACAGGTGCATCTCCAGAGCTCGTCAGCTCAGTGGCTCAAGGGAGCCTTTTAACAGGAAGGCGGGTTGGGAGCACACTGCCTCACATCCCAGTGGAGTTCGCCCCTTTGCATCCTGGTAAATGCAGTTCAAATTTAACGCTTACTTGAAAGTGTCCGTAGTTTTTCACTAAAGTTAGTGCAGTCATTGCTGTTCATCTCTATACACGTGTTTCTGGGTAATTGCCCTTCATCCGTAGAGAGTAGAAAGCATCAAAAAATATCTGGGGTTGCTGGAAATGCTGCCAAAATCGTCTCAGGTCTAGTACCACTCACAGGCTCACAGGTGCATCTCCAGAGCTCGTCAGCTCAGTGGCTCAAGGGAGCCTTTTAACAGGAAGGCGGGTTGGGAGCACACTGCCTCACATCCCAGTCGAGTTCGCCCCTTTGCATCCTGGTAAATGCAGTTTAAATTTAACGCTTACTTGAAAGTGTCCGTAGTTTTTCACTAAAGTTAGTGCAGTCATTGCGGTTCATCTCTATACACGTGTTTCTGGGTTATTGCCCTTCATCAGTAGAGAGTAGAAAGCATAAAAAAATATCTGGGGTTGCTGGAAATGCTGCCAAAATCGTCTCAGGTCTAGTACCACTCACAGGCTCACAGGTGCATCTCCAGAGCTCGTCAGCTCAGTGGCTCAAGGGAGCCTTTTAACAGGAAGGCGGGTTGGGAGCACACTGCCTCCCATCCCAGTCGAGTTCGCCCCTTTGCATCCTGGTAAATGCAGTTCAAATTTAACGCTTACTTGAAAGTGTCCGTAGTTTTTCACTAAAGTTAGTGCAGTCATTGCTGTTCATCTCTATACACGTGTTTCTGGGTAATTGCCCTCCATCAGTAGAGAGTAGAAAGCATCAAAAAATATCTGGGGTTGCTGGAAATGCTGCCAAAATCGTCTCAGGTCTAGTACCACTCACAGGCTCACAGGTGCATCTCCAGAGCTCATCAGCTCAGTGGCTCAAGGGAGCCTTTTAACAGGAAGGCGGGTTGGGAGCACACTGCCTCACATCCCAGTCGAGTTCGCCCCTTTGCATCCTGGTAAATGCAGTTCAAATTTAACGCTTACTTGAAAGTGTCCGTAGTTTTTCACTAAAGTTAGGGCAGTCATTGCTGTTCATCTCTATACACGTGTTTCTGGGTAATTGCCCTTCATCAGTAGAGAGTAGAAAGCATCAAAAAATATCTAGGGTTGCTGGAAATGCTGCCAAAATCGTCTCAGGTCTAGTACCACTCACAGGCTCACAGGTGCATCTCCAGAGGTCGTCAGCTCAGTGGCTCAAGGGAGCCTTTTAACAGGAAGGCGGGTTGGGAGCACACTGCCTCACATCCCAGTCGAATTTGCCCCTTTGCATCCTGGTAAATGCAGTTCAAATTTAACGCTTACTTGAAAGTGTCCGTAGTTTTTCACTAAAGTTAGGGCAGTCATTGCTGTTCATCTCTATACACGTGTTTCTGGGTAATTGCCCTTCATCAGTAGAGAGTAGAAAGCATCAAAAAATATCTGGGGTTGCTGGAAATGCTGCCAAAATCGTCTCAGGTCTAGTACCACTCACAGGCTCACAGGTGCATCTCCAGAGCTCGTCAGCTCAGTGGCTCAAGGGAGCCTTTTAACAGAAAGGCGGGTTGGGAGCACACTGCCTCACATCCCAGTCGAATTTGCCCCTTTGCATCCTTGTAAATGCAGTTCAAATTTAACGCTTACTTGAAAGTGTCCGTACTTTTTCACTAAAGTTAGGGCAGTCATTGCTGTTCATCTCTATACACGTGTTTCTGGGTTATTGCCCTTCATCAGTAGAGAGTAGAAAGCATAAAAAAATATCTGGGGTTGCTGGAAATGCTGCCAAAATCGTCTCAGGTCTAGTACCACTCACAGGCTCACAGGTGCATCTCCAGAGCTCGTCAGCTCAGTGGCTCAAGGGAGCCTTTTAACAGGAAGGCGGGTTGGGAGCACACTGCCTCCCATCCCAGTCGAGTTCGCCCCTTTGCATCCTGGTAAATGCAGTTCAAATTTAACGCTTACTTGAAAGTGTCCGTAGTTTTTCACTAAAGTTAGTGCAGTCATTGCTGTTCATCTCTATACACGTGTTTCTGGGTAATTGCCCTCCATCAGTAGAGAGTAGAAAGCATCAAAAAATATCTGGGGTTGCTGGAAATGCTGCCAAAATCGTCTCAGGTCTAGTACCACTCACAGGCTCACAGGTGCATCTCCAGAGCTCATCAGCTCAGTGGCTCAAGGGAGCCTTTTAACAGGAAGGCGGGTTGGGAGCACACTGCCTCACATCCCAGTCGAGTTCGCCCCTTTGCATCCTGGTAAATGCAGTTCAAATTTAACGCTTACTTGAAAGTGTCCGTAGTTTTTCACTAAAGTTAGGGCAGTCATTGCTGTTCATCTCTATACACGTGTTTCTGGGTAATTGCCCTTCATCAGTAGAGAGTAGAAAGCATCAAAAATATCTGGGGTTGCTGGAAATGCTGCCAAAATCGTCTCAGGTCTAGTACCACTCACAGGCTCACAGGTGCATCTCCAGAGCTCGTCAGCTCAGTGGCTCAAGGGAGCCTTTTAACAGGAAGGCGGGTTGGGAGCACACTGCCTCACATCCCAGTCGAGTTCGCCCCTTTGCATCCTGGTAAATGCAGTTCAAATTTAATGCTTAATTGAAAGTGACCGTAGTTTTTCACTAAAGTTAGTGCAGTCATTGCTGTTCATCTCTATACACGTGTTTCTGGGTAATTGCCCTTCATCAGTAGAGAGTAGAAAGCATCAAAAAATATCTGGGGTTGCTGGAAATGCTGCCAAAATCGTCTCAGGTCTAGTACCACTCACAGGCTCACAGGTGCATCTCCAGAGCTCGTCAGCTTAGTGGCTCAAGGGAGCCTTTTAACAGAAAGGCGGGTTGGGAGCACACTGCCTCACATCCCAGTCAAATTTGCCCCTTTGCATCCTGGTAAATGCAGTTCAAATTTAAAGCTTACTTGAAAGTGTCCGTAGTTTTTCACTAAAGTTAGTGCAGTCATTGCTGTTCATCTCTATACACGTGTTTCTGGGTAATTGCCCTTCATCAGTAGAGAGTAGAAAGCATCAAAAATATCTGGGGTTGCTGGAAATGCTGCCAAAATCGTCTCAGGTCTAGTACCACTCACAGGCTCACAGGTGCATCTCCAGAGCTCGTCAGCTCAGTGGCTCAAGGGAGCCTTTTAACAGGAAGGCGGGTTGGGAGCACACTGCCTCACATCCCAGTCGAGTTTGCCCCTTTGCATCCTGGTAAATGCAGTTCAAATTTAAAGCTTACTTGAAAGTGTCCGTAGTTTTTCACTAAAGTTAGTGCAGTCATTGCTGTTCATCTCTATACACGTGTTTCTGGGTAATTGCCCTTCATCAGTAGAGAGTAGAAAGCATCAAAAATATCTGGGGTTGCTGGAAATGCTGCCAAAATCGTCTCAGGTCTAGTACCACTCACAGGCTCACAGGTGCATCTCCAGAGCTCGTCAGCTCAGTGGCTCAAGGGAGCCTTTTAACAGGAAGGCGGGTTGGGAGCACACTGCCTCACATCCCAGTCGAGTTCACCCCTTTGCATCCTGGTAAATGCAATTCAAATTTAACGCTTACTTGAAAGTGTCCGTAGTTTTTCACTAAAGTTAGTGCAGTCATTGCTGTTCATCTCTATACACGTGTTTCTGGGTAATTGCCCTTCATCAGTAGAGAGTAGAAAGCATCAAAAAATATCTGGGGTTGCTGGAAATGCTGCCAAAATCGTCTCAGGTCTAGTACCACTCACAGGCTCACAGGTGCATCTCCAGAGCTCGTCAGCTCAGTGGCTCAAGGGAGCCTTTTAACAGGAAGGCGGGTTGGGAGCACACTGCCTCACATCCCAGTCGAGTTCGCCCCTTTGCATCCTGGTAAATGCAGTTCAAATTTAACGCTTACTTGAAAGTGTCCGTAGTTTTTCACTAAAGTTAGGGCAGTCATTGCTGTTCATCTCTATACACGTGTTTCTGGGTAATTGCCCTTCATCAGTAGAGAGTAGAAAGCATCAAAAAATATCTGGGGTTGCTGGAAATGCTGCCAAAATCGTCTCAGGTCTAGTACCACTCACAGGCTCACAGGTGCATCTCCAGAGCTCGTCAGCTCAGTGGCTCAAGGGAGCCTTTTAACAGGAAGGCGGGTTGGGAGCACACTGCCTCACATCCCAGTCGAGTTCACCCCTTTGCATCCTGGTAAATGCAGTTCAAATTTAACGCTTACTTGAAAGTGTCCGTAGTTTTTCACTAAAGTTAGGGCAGTCATTGCTGTTCATCTCTATACACGTGTTTCTGGGTAATTGCCCTTCATCAGTAGAGAGTAGAAAGCATCAAAAAATATCTGGGGTTGCTGGAAATGCTGCCAAAATCGTCTCAGGTCTAGTACCACTCACAGGCTCACAGGTGCATCTCCAGAGCTCGTCAGCTCAGTGGCTCAAGGGAGCCTTTTAACAGGAAGGCGGGTTGGGAGCACACTGCCTCACATCCCAGTTTAGTTTGCCCCTTTGCATCCTGGTAAATGCAGTTCAAATTTAACGCTTACTTGAAAGTGTCCGTAGTTTTTCACTAAAGTTAGGGCAGTCATTGCTGTTCATCTCTATACACGTGTTTCTGGGTAATTGCCCTTCATCAGTAGAGAGTAGAAAGCATCAAAAAATATCTGGGGTTGCTGGAAATGCTGCCAAAATCGTCTCAGGTCTAGTACCACTCACAGGCTCACAGGTGTATCTCCAGAGCTCGTCAGCTCAGTGGCTCAAGGGAGCCTTTTAACAGGAAGGCGGGTTGGAAGCACACTGCCTCATATCCCAGTCGAGTTCGCCCCTTTGCATCCTGGTAAATGCAGTTCAAATTTAAAGCTTACTTGAAAGTGTCTGTAGTTTTTCACTAAAGTTAGTGCAGTCATTGCTGTTCATCTCTATACACGTGTTTCTGGGTAATTGCCCTTCATCAGTAGAGAGTAGAAAGCATCAAAAATATCTGGGGTTGCTGGAAATGCTGCCAAAATCGTCTTTGTTCTAGTACCACTCACAGGCTCACAGGTGCATCTCCAGAGCTCGTCAGCTCAGTGGCTCAAGGGAGCCTTTTAACAGGAAGGCTGGTTGGGAGCACACTGCCTCACATCCCAGTCGAGTTCGCCCCTTTACATGCTGGTAAATGCAGTTCAAATTTAAAGCTTACTTGAAAGTGTCCGTAGTTTTTCACTAAAGTTAGTGCAGTCATTGCTGTTCATCTCTATACACGTGTTTCTGGGTAATTGCCCTTCATCAGTAGAGAGTAGAAAGCATCAAAAATATCTGGGGTTGCTGGAAATGCTGCCAAAATTGTCTCAGGTCTAGTACCACTCACAGGCTCACAGGTGCATCTCCAGAGCTCGTCAGCTCAGTGGCTCAAGGGAGCCTTTTAACAGGAAGGCGGGTTGAGAGCACACTGCCTCACATCCCAGTCGAGTTCGCCCCTTTGCATCCTGGTAAATGCAGTTCAAATTTAACGCTTACTTTTGAAAGTGTCCGTAGTTTTTCACTAAAGTTAGTGCAGTCATTGCTGTTCATCTCTATACACGTGTTTTTGGGTAATTGCCCTTCATCAGTAGAGAGTAGAAAGCATCAAAAAATATCTAGGGTTGCTGGAAACGCTGCCAAAATCGTCTCAGGTCTAGTACCACTCACAGGCTCACAGCTGCATCTCCAGAGCTCGTCAGCTCAGTGGCTCAAGGGAGCCTTTTAACAGGAAGGCGGGTTGGGAGCACACTGCCTCACATCCCAGTCGAGTTCGCCCCTTTGCATCCTGGTAAATGCAGTTCAAATTTAACGCTTACTTGAAAGTGTCCGTAGTTTTTCATTAAAGTTTGGGCAGTCATTGCTGTTCATCTCTATACACGTGTTTCTGGGTAATTGCCCTTCATCAGTAGAGAGTAGAAAGCATCAAAAAATATCTGGGGTTGCTGGAAATGCTGCCAAAATCGTCTCAGGTCTAGTACCACTCACAGGCTCACAAGTGCATCTCCAGAGCTCGTCAGCTCAGTGGCTCAAGGGAGCCTTTTAACAGGAAGGCGGGTTGGGAGCACACTGCCTCACATCCCAGTCGAGTTCGCCCCTTTGCATCCTGGTAAATGCAGTTCAAATTTAACGCTTACTTGAAAGTGTCCGTAGTTTTTCACTAAAGTTAGTGCAGTCATTGCTGTTCATCTCTATACACGTGTTTCTGGGTAATTGCCCTTCATCAGTAGAGAGTAGAAAGCATCAAAAAATATCTGGGGTTGCTGGAAATGCTGCCAAAATCGTCTCAGGTCTAGTACCACTCACAGGCTCACAGGTGAATCTCCAGAGCTCGTCAGCTCAGTGGCTCAAGGGAGCCTTTTAACAGGAAGGCGGGTTGGGAGCACACTGCCTCACATCCCAGTGGAGTTCGCCCCTTTGCATCCTGGTAAATGCAGTTCAAATTTAACGCTTACTTGAAAGTGTCCGTAGTTTTTCACTAAAGTTTGGGCAGTCATTGCTGTTCATCTCTATACACGTGTTTCTGGGTAATTGCCCTTCATCAGTAGAGAGTAGAAAGCATCAAAAAATATCTGGGGTTGCTGGAAATGCTGCCAAAATCGTCTCAGGTCTAGTACCACTCACAGGCTCACAAGTGCATCTCCAGAGCTCGTCAGCTCAGTGGCTCAAGGGAGCCTTTTAACAGGAAGGCGGGTTGGGAGCACACTGCCTCACATCCCAGTCGAGTTCGCCCCTTTGCATCCTGGTAAATGCAGTTCAAATTTAACGCTTACTTGAAAGTGTCCATAGTTTTTCACTAAAGTTAGTGCAGTCATTGCTGTTCATCTCTATACACGTGTTTCTGCGTAATTGCCCTTCATCAGTAGAGAGTAGAAAGCATCAAAAAATATCTGGGGTTGCTGGAAATGCTGCCAAAATCGTCTCAGGTCTAGTACCACTCACAGGCTCACAAGTGCATCTCCAGAGCTCGTCAGCTCAGTGGCTCAAGGGAGCCTTTTAACAGGAAGGCGGGTTGGGAGTACACTGCCTCACATCCCAGTCGAGTTCGCCCCTTTGCATCCTGGTAAATGCAGTTCAAATTTAACGCTTACTTGAAAGTGTCCGTAGTTTTTCACTAAAGTTAGTGCAGTCATTGCTGTTCATCTCTATACACGTGTTTCTGGGTGATTGCCCTTCATCAGTAGAGAGTAGAAAGCATCAAAAAATATCTGGGGTTGCTGGAAATGCTGCCAAAATCGTCTGAGGTCTAGTACCACTCACAGGCTCACAAGTGCATCTCCAGAGCTCGTCAGCTCAGTGGCTCAAGGGAGCCTTTTAACAGGAAGGCGGGTTCGGAGCACACTGCCTCACATCCCAGTCGAGTTCACCCCTTTGCATCCTGGTAAATGCAGTTCAAATTTAACGCTTACTTGAAAGTGTCCGTAGTTTTTCACTAAAGTTAGTGCAGTCATTGCTGTTCATCTCTATACACGTGTTTCTGGGTGATTGCCCTTCATCAGTAGAGAGTAGAAAGCATCAAAAAATATCTGGGGTTGCTGGAAATGCTGCCAAAATCGTCTCAGGTCTAGTTCCACTCACAGGCTCACAGGTGCGTCTCCAGAGCTCGTCAGCTCAGTGGCTCAAGGGAGCCTTTTAACAGGAAGGCGGGTTGGGAGCACACTGCCTCACATCCCAGTCGAGTTCGCCCCTTTGCATCCTGGTAAATGCAGTTCAAATTTAACGCTTACTTGAAAGTGTTCGTAGTTTTTCACTAAAGTTAGTGCAGTCATTGCTGTTCATCTCTATACACGTGTTTCTGGGTAATTGCCCTTCATCAGTAGAGAGTAGAAAGCATCAAAAAATATCTAGGGTTGCTGGAAATGCTGCCAAAATCGTCTCAGGTCTAGTACCACTCACAGGCACACAGGTGCATCTCCAGAGCTCGTCAGCTCAGTGGCTCAAGGGAGCCTTTTAACAGGAAGGCGGGTTCGGAGCACACTGCCTCACATCCCAGTCGAGTTCGCCCCTTTGCATCCTGGTAAATGCAGTTCAAATTTAACGCTTACTTGAAAGTTTCTGTAGTTTTTCACTAAAGTTAGTGCAGTCATTGCTGTTCATCTCTATACACGTGTTTCTGGGTGACTGCCCTTCATCAGTAGAGAGTAGAAAGCATCAAAAAATATCTGGGGTTGCTGGAAATGCTGCCAAAATCGTCTCAGGTCTAGTACCACTCACAGGCTCACAAGTGCATCTCCAGAGCTCGTCAGCTCAGTGGCTCAAGGGAGCCTTTTAACAGGAAGGCGGTTTGGGAGCACACTGCCTCACATCCCAGTCGAGTTCGCCCCTTTGCATCCTGGTAAATGCAGTTCAAATTTAACGCTTACTTGAAAGTGTCCGTAGTTTTTCACTAAAGTTAGTGCAGTCATTGCTGTTCATCTCTATACATGTGTTTCTGGGTAATTGCCCTTCATCAGTAGAGAGTAGAAAGCATCAAAAAATATCTGGGGTTGCTGGAAATGCTGCCAAAATCGTCTCAAGTCTAGTACCACTCACAGGCTCACAGGTGCATCTCCAGAGCTCGTCAGCTCAGTGGCTCAAGGGAGCCTTTTAACAGGAAGGCGGGTTGGGAGCACACTGCCTCACATCCCAGTCGAGTTCGCCCCTTTGCATCCTGGTAAATGCAGTTCAAATTTAACGCTTACTTGAAAGTGTCCGTAGGTTTTCACTAAAGTTAGTGCAGTCATTGCTGTTCATCTCTATACACGTCTTTCTGGGTAATTGCCCTTCATCAGTAGAGAGTAGAAAGCATCAACAAATATCTAGGGTTGCTGGAAACGCTGCCAAAATCGTCTCAGGTCTAGTACCACTCACAGGCTCACAGGTGCATCTCCAGAGCTCGTCAGCTCAGTGGCTCAAGGGAGCCTTTTAACAGGAAGGCGGGTTGGGAGCACACTGCCTCACATCCCAGTCGAGTTCGCCCCTTTGCATCCTGGTAAATGCAGTTAAAATTTAATGCTTACTTGAAAGTGTCCGTAGTTTTTCACTAAAGTTAGTGCAGTCATTGCTGTTCATCTCTATACATGTGTTTCTGGGTGATTGCCCTTCATCAGTAGAGAGAAGAAAGCATCAAAAAATATCTGGGGTTGCTGGAAATGCTGCCAAAATCGTCTCAGGTCTAGTTCCACTCACAGGCTCACAGGTGCATCTCCAGAGCTCGTCAGCTCAGTGGCTCAAGGGAGCCTTTTAACAGGAAGGCGGGTTGGGAGCACACTGCCTCACATCCCAGTGGAGTTCGCCCCTTTGCATCCTGGTAAATGCAGTTCAAATTTAACGCTTACTTGAAAGTGTCCGTAGTTTTTCACTAAAGTTAGTGCAGTCATTGCTGTTCATCTCTATACACGTGTTTCTGGGTAATTGCCCTTCATCCGTAGAGAGTAGAAAGCATCAAAAAATATCTGGGGTTGCTGGAAATGCTGCCAAAATCGTCTCAGGTCTAGTACCACTCACAGGCGCATCTCCAGAGCTCGTCAGCTCAGTGGCTCAAGGGAGCCTTTTAACAGGAAGGCGGGTTGGGAGCACACTGCCTCACATCCCAGTCGAGTTCGCCCCTTTGCATCCTGGTAAATGCAGTTTAAATTTAACGCTTACTTGAAAGTGTCCGTAGTTTTTCACTAAAGTTAGTGCAGTCATTGCGGTTCATCTCTATACACGTGTTTCTGGGTTATTGTCCTTCATCAGTAGAGAGTAGAAAGCATAAAAAAATATCTGGGGTTGCTGGAAATGCTGCCAAAATCGTCTCAGGTCTAGTACCACTCACAGGCTCACAGGTGCATCTCCAGAGCTCGTCAGCTCAGTGGCTCAAGGGAGCCTTTTAACAGGAAGGCGGGTTGGGAGCACACTGCCTCACATCCCAGTCGAGTTCGCCCCTTTGCATCCTGGTAAATGCAGTTCAAATTTAACGCTTACTTGAAAGTGTCCGTAGTTTTTCACTAAAGTTAGTGCAGTCATTGCTGTTCATCTCTATACACGTGTTTCTGGGTAATTGCCCTCCATCAGTAGAGAGTAGAAAGCATCAAAAAATATCTGGGGTTGCTGGAAATGCTGCCAAAATCGTCTCAGGTCTAGTACCACTCACAGGCTCACAGGCGCATCTCCAGAGCTCGTCAGCTCAGTGGCTCAAGGGAGCCTTTTAACAGGAAGGCGGGTTGGGAGCACACTGCCTCACATCCCAGTCGAGTTCGCCCCTTTGCATCCTGGTAAATGCAGTTTAAATTTAACGCTTACTTGAAAGTGTCCGTAGTTTTTCACTAAAGTTAGTGCAGTCATTGCGGTTCATCTCTATACACGTGTTTCTGGGTTATTGTCCTTCATCAGTAGAGAGTAGAAAGCATAAAAAAATATCTGGGGTTGCTGGAAATGCTGCCAAAATCGTCTCAGGTCTAGTACCACTCACAGGCTCACAGGTGCATCTCCAGAGCTCGTCAGCTCAGTGGCTCAAGGGAGCCTTTTAACAGGAAGGCGGGTTGGGAGCACACTGCCTCACATCCCAGTCGAGTTCGCCCCTTTGCATCCTGGTAAATGCAGTTCAAATTTAACGCTTACTTGAAAGTGTCCGTAGTTTTTCACTAAAGTTAGTGCAGTCATTGCTGTTCATCTCTATACACGTGTTTCTGGGTAATTGCCCTCCATCAGTAGAGAGTAGAAAGCATCAAAAAATATCTGGGGTTGCTGGAAATGCTGCCAAAATCGTCTCAGGTCTAGTACCACTCACAGGCTCACAGGTGCATTTCCAGAGCTCATCAGCTCAGTGGCTCAAGGGAGCCTTTTAACAGGAAGGCGGGTTGGGAGCACACTGCCTCACATCCCAGTTGAGTTCGCCCCTTTGCATCCTGGTAAATGCAGTTCAAATTTAAAGCTTACTTGAAAGTGTCCGTAGTTTTTCA
Source organism: Pleurodeles waltl (assembly GCF_031143425.1). Classification (NCBI taxonomy): domain Eukaryota; kingdom Metazoa; phylum Chordata; class Amphibia; order Caudata; family Salamandridae; genus Pleurodeles; species Pleurodeles waltl. The sequence goes on from NC_090440.1 coordinate 407,379,185, forward strand.
CTAAAGTTAGTGCAGTCATTGCTGTTCATCTCTATACACGTGTTTCTGGGTAATTGCCCTTCATCAGTAGAGAGTAGAAAGCATCAAAAATATCTGGGGTTGCTGGAAATGCTGCCAAAATCGTCTCAGGTCTAGTACCACTCACAGGCTCACAGGTGCATCTCCAGAGCTCGTCAGCCAAGTGGCTCAAGGGAGCCTTTTAACAGGAAGGCGGGTTGGGAGCACACTGCCTCACATCCCAGTCGAGTTCGCCCCTTTGCATCCTGGTAAATGCAGTTCAAATTTAATGCTTAATTGAAAGTGACCGTAGTTTTTCACTAAAGTTAGTGCAGTCATTGCTGTTCATCTCTATACACGTGTTTCTGGGTAATTGCCCTTCATCAGTAGAGAGTAGAAAGCATCAAAAAATATCTGGGGTTGCTGGAAATGCTGCCAAAATCGTCTCAGGTCTAGTACCACTCACAGGCTCACAGGTGCATCTCCAGAGCTCGTCAGCTTAGTGGCTCAAGGGAGCCTTTTAACAGAAAGGCGGGTTGGGAGCACACTGCCTCACATCCCAGTCAAATTTGCCCCTTTGCATCCTGGTAAATGCAGTTCAAATTTAAAGCTTACTTGAAAGTGTCCGTAGTTTTTCACTAAAGTTAGTGCAGTCATTGCTGTTCATCTCTATACACGTGTTTCTGGGTAATTGCCCTTCATCAGTAGAGAGTAGAAAGCATCAAAAATATCTGGGGTTGCTGGAAATGCTGCCAAAATCGTCTCAGGTCTAGTACCACTCACAGGCTCACAGGTGCATCTCCAGAGCTCGTCAGCTCAGTGGCTCAAGGGAGCCTTTTAACAGGAAGGCGGGTTGGGAGCACACTGCCTCACATCCCAGTCGAGTTCGCCCCTTTGCATCCTGGTAAATGCAGTTCAAATTTAATGCTTAATTGAAAGTGACCGTAGTTTTTCACTAAAGTTAGTGCAGTCATTGCTGTTCATCTCTATACACGTGTTTCTGGGTAATTGCCCTTCATCAGTAGAGAGTAGAAAGCATCAAAAAATATCTGGGGTTGCTGGAAATGCTGCCAAAATCGTCTCAGGTCTAGTACCACTCACAGGCTCACAGGTGCATCTCCAGATCTCGTCAGCTTAGTGGCTCAAGGGAGCCTTTTAACAGAAAGGCGGGTTGGGAGCACACTGCCTCACATCCCAGTCAAATTTGCCCCTTTGCATCCTGGTAAATGCAGTTCAAATTTAAAGCTTACTTGAAAGTGTCCGTAGTTTTTCACTAAAGTTAGTGCAGTCATTGCTGTTCATCTCTATACACGTGTTTCTGGGTAATTGCCCTTCATCAGTAGAGAGTAGAAAGCATCAAAAATATCTGGGGTTGCTGGAAATGCTGCCAAAATCGTCTCAGGTCTAGTACCACTCACAGGCTCACAGGTGCATCTCCAGAGCTCGTCAGCTCAGTGGCTCAAGGGAGCCTTTTAACAGGAAGGCGGGTTGGGAGCACACTGCCTCACATCCCAGTCGAGTTTGCCCCTTTGCATCCTGGTAAATGCAGTTCAAATTTAAAGCTTACTTGAAAGTGTCCGTAGTTTTTCACTAAAGTTAGTGCAGTCATTGCTGTTCATCTCTATACACGTGTTTCTGGGTAATTGCCCTTCATCAGTAGAGAGTAGAAAGCATCAAAAATATCTGGGGTTGCTGGAAATGCTGCCAAAATCGTCTCAGGTCTAGTACCACTCACAGGCTCACAGGTGCATCTCCAGAGCTCGTCAGCTCAGTGGCTCAAGGGAGCCTTTTAACAGGAAGGCGGGTTGGGAGCACACTGCCTCACATCCCAGTCGAGTTCACCCCTTTGCATCCTGGTAAATGCAATTCAAATTTAACGCTTACTTGAAAGTGTCCGTAGTTTTTCACTAAAGTTAGTGCAGTCATTGCTGTTCATCTCTATACACGTGTTTCTGGGTAATTGCCCTTCATCAGTAGAGAGTAGAAAGCATCAAAAAATATCTGGGGTTGCTGGAAATGCTGCCAAAATCGTCTCAGGTCTAGTACCACTCACAGGCTCACAGGTGCATCTCCAGAGCTCGTCAGCTCAGTGGCTCAAGGGAGCCTTTTAACAGGAAGGCGGGTTGGGAGCACACTGCCTCACATCCCAGTCGAGTTCGCCCCTTTGCATCCTGGTAAATGCAGTTCAAATTTAACGCTTACTTGAAAGTGTCCGTAGTTTTTCACTAAAGTTAGGGCAGTCATTGCTGTTCATCTCTATACACGTGTTTCTGGGTAATTGCCCTTCATCAGTAGAGAGTAGAAAGCATCAAAAAATATCTGGGGTTGCTGGAAATGCTGCCAAAATCGTCTCAGGTCTAGTACCACTCACAGGCTCACAGGTGCATCTCCAGAGCTCGTCAGCTCAGTGGCTCAAGGGAGCCTTTTAACAGGAAGGCGGGTTGGGAGCACACTGCCTCACATCCCAGTTTAGTTTGCCCCTTTGCATCCTGGTAAATGCAGTTCAAATTTAACGCTTACTTGAAAGTGTCCGTAGTTTTTCACTAAAGTTAGGGCAGTCATTGCTGTTCATCTCTATACACGTGTTTCTGGGTAATTGCCCTTCATCAGTAGAGAGTAGAAAGCATCAAAAAATATCTGGGGTTGCTGGAAATGCTGCCAAAATCGTCTCAGGTCTAGTACCACTCATAGGCTCACAGGTGTATCTCCAGAGCTCGTCAGCTCAGTGGCTCAAGGGAGCCTTTTAACAGGAAGGCGGGTTGGAAGCACACTGCCTCATATCCCAGTCGAGTTCGCCCCTTTGCATCCTGGTAAATGCAGTTCAAATTTAAAGCTTACTTGAAAGTGTCTGTAGTTTTTCACTAAAGTTAGTGCAGTCATTGCTGTTCATCTCTATACACGTGTTTCTGGGTAATTGCCCTTCATCAGTGGAGAGTAGAAAGCATCAAAAATATCTGGGGTTGCTGGAAATGCTGCCAAAATCGTCTTTGTTCTAGTACCACTCACAGGCTCACAGGTGCATCTCCAGAGCTCGTCAGCTCAGTGGCTCAAGGGAGCCTTTTAACAGGAAGGCTGGTTGGGAGCACACTGCCTCACATCCCAGTCGAGTTCGCCCCTTTACATGCTGGTAAATGCAGTTCAAATTTAAAGCTTACTTGAAAGTGTCCGTAGTTTTTCACTAAAGTTAGTGCAGTCATTGCTGTTCATCTCTATACACGTGTTTCTGGGTAATTGCCCTTCATCAGTAGAGAGTAGAAAGCATCAAAAATATCTGGGGTTGCTGGAAATGCTGCCAAAATTGTCTCAGGTCTAGTACCACTCACAGGCTCACAGGTGCATCTCCAGAGCTCGTCAGCTCAGTGGCTCAAGGGAGCCTTTTAACAGGAAGGCGGGTTGAGAGCACACTGCCTCACATCCCAGTCGAGTTCGCCCCTTTGCATCCTGGTAAATGCAGTTCAAATTTAACGCTTACTTTTGAAAGTGTCCGTAGTTTTTCACTAAAGTTAGTGCAGTCATTGCTGTTCATCTCTATACACGTGTTTTTGGGTAATTGCCCTTCATCAGTAGAGAGTAGAAAGCATCAAAAAATATCTAGGGTTGCTGGAAACGCTGCCAAAATCGTCTCAGGTCTAGTACCACTCACAGGCTCACAGCTGCATCTCCAGAGCTCGTCAGCTCAGTGGCTCAAGGGAGCCTTTTAACAGGAAGGCGGGTTGGGAGCACACTGCCTCACATCCCAGTCGAGTTCGCCCCTTTGCATCCTGGTAAATGCAGTTAAAATTTAATGCTTACTTGAAAGTGTCCGTAGTTTTTCACTAAAGTTAGTGCAGTCATTGCTGTTCATCTCTATACACGTGTTTCTGGGTGATTGCCCTTCATCAGTAGAGAGAAGAAAGCATCAAAAAATATCTGGGGTTGCTGGAAATGCTGCCAAAATCGTCTCAGGTCTAGTACCACTCACAGGCTCACAGGTGCATCTCCAGAGCTCGTCAGCTCAGTGGCTCAAGGGAGCCTTTTAACAGGAAGGCGGGTTGGGAGCACACTGCCTCACATCCCAGTGGAGTTCGCCCCTTTGCATCCTGGTAAATGCAGTTCAAATTTAACGCTTACTTGAAAGTGTCCGTAGTTTTTCACTAAAGTTAGTGCAGTCATTGCTGTTCATCTCTATACACGTGTTTCTGGGTAATTGCCCTTCATCCGTAGAGAGTAGAAAGCATCAAAAAATATCTGGGGTTGCTGGAAATGCTGCCAAAATCGTCTCAGGTCTAGTACCACTCACAGGCTCACAGGTGCATCTCCAGAGCTCGTCAGCTCAGTGGCTCAAGGGAGCCTTTTAACAGGAAGGCGGGTTGGGAGCACACTGCCTCACATCCCAGTCGAGTTCGCCCCTTTGCATCCTGGTAAATGCAGTTTAAATTTAACGCTTACTTGAAAGTGTCCGTAGTTTTTCACTAAAGTTAGTGCAGTCATTGCGGTTCATCTCTATACACGTGTTTCTGGGTTATTGCCCTTCATCAGTAGAGAGTAGAAAGCATAAAAAAATATCTGGGGTTGCTGGAAATGCTGCCAAAATCGTCTCAGGTCTAGTACCACTCACAGGCTCACAGGTGCATCTCCAGAGCTCGTCAGCTCAGTGGCTCAAGGGAGCCTTTTAACAGGAAGGCGGGTTGGGAGCACACTGCCTCCCATCCCAGTCGAGTTCGCCCCTTTGCATCCTGGTAAATGCAGTTCAAATTTAACGCTTACTTGAAAGTGTCCGTAGTTTTTCACTAAAGTTAGTGCAGTCATTGCTGTTCATCTCTATACACGTGTTTCTGGGTAATTGCCCTCCATCAGTAGAGAGTAGAAAGCATCAAAAAATATCTGGGGTTGCTGGAAATGCTGCCAAAATCGTCTCAGGTCTAGTACCACTCACAGGCTCACAGGTGCATCTCCAGAGCTCATCAGCTCAGTGGCTCAAGGGAGCCTTTTAACAGGAAGGCGGGTTGGGAGCACACTGCCTCACATCCCAGTCGAGTTCGCCCCTTTGCATCCTGGTAAATGCAGTTCAAATTTAACGCTTACTTGAAAGTGTCCGTAGTTTTTCACTAAAGTTAGGGCAGTCATTGCTGTTCATCTCTATACACGTGTTTCTGGGTAATTGCCCTTCATCAGTAGAGAGTAGAAAGCATCAAAAAATATCTAGGGTTGCTGGAAATGCTGCCAAAATCGTCTCAGGTCTAGTACCACTCACAGGCTCACAGGTGCATCTCCAGAGGTCGTCAGCTCAGTGGCTCAAGGGAGCCTTTTAACAGGAAGGCGGGTTGGGAGCACACTGCCTCACATCCCAGTCGAATTTGCCCCTTTGCATCCTGGTAAATGCAGTTCAAATTTAACGCTTACTTGAAAGTGTCCGTAGTTTTTCACTAAAGTTAGGGCAGTCATTGCTGTTCATCTCTATACACGTGTTTCTGGGTAATTGCCCTTCATCAGTAGAGAGTAGAAAGCATCAAAAAATATCTGGGGTTGCTGGAAATGCTGCCAAAATCGTCTCAGGTCTAGTACCACTCACAGGCTCACAGGTGCATCTCCAGAGGTCGTCAGCTCAGTGGCTCAAGGGAGCCTTTTAACAGGAAGGCGGGTTGGGAGCACACTGCCTCACATCCCAGTCGAATTTGCCCCTTTGCATCCTGGTAAATGCAGTTCAAATTTAACGCTTACTTGAAAGTGTCCGTAGTTTTTCACTAAAGTTAGGGCAGTCATTGCTGTTCATCTCTATACACGTGTTTCTGGGTAATTGCCCTTCATCAGTAGAGAGTAGAAAGCATCAAAAAATATCTGGGGTTGCTGGAAATGCTGCCAAAATCGTCTCAGGTCTAGTACCACTCACAGGCTCACAGGTGCATCTCCAGAGCTCGTCAGCTCAGTGGCTCAAGGGAGCCTTTTAACAGAAAGGCGGGTTGGGAGCACACTGCCTCACATCCCAGTCGAATTTGCCCCTTTGCATCCTTGTAAATGCAGTTCAAATTTAACGCTTACTTGAAAGTGTCCGTACTTTTTCACTAAAGTTAGGGCAGTCATTGCTGTTCATCTCTATACACGTGTTTCTGGGTTATTGCCCTTCATCAGTAGAGAGTAGAAAGCATAAAAAAATATCTGGGGTTGCTGGAAATGCTGCCAAAATCGTCTCAGGTCTAGTACCACTCACAGGCTCACAGGTGCATCTCCAGAGCTCGTCAGCTCAGTGGCTCAAGGGAGCCTTTTAACAGGAAGGCGGGTTGGGAGCACACTGCCTCCCATCCCAGTCGAGTTCGCCCCTTTGCATCCTGGTAAATGCAGTTCAAATTTAACGCTTACTTGAAAGTGTCCGTAGTTTTTCACTAAAGTTAGTGCAGTCATTGCTGTTCATCTCTATACACGTGTTTCTGGGTAATTGCCCTCCATCAGTAGAGAGTAGAAAGCATCAAAAAATATCTGGGGTTGCTGGAAATGCTGCCAAAATCGTCTCAGGTCTAGTACCACTCACAGGCTCACAGGTGCATCTCCAGAGCTCATCAGCTCAGTGGCTCAAGGGAGCCTTTTAACAGGAAGGCGGGTTGGGAGCACACTGCCTCACATCCCAGTCGAGTTCGCCCCTTTGCATCCTGGTAAATGCAGTTCAAATTTAACGCTTACTTGAAAGTGTCCGTAGTTTTTCACTAAAGTTAGGGCAGTCATTGCTGTTCATCTCTATACACGTGTTTCTGGGTAATTGCCCTTCATCAGTAGAGAGTAGAAAGCATCAAAAATATCTGGGGTTGCTGGAAATGCTGCCAAAATCGTCTCAGGTCTAGTACCACTCACAGGCTCACAGGTGCATCTCCAGAGCTTGTCAGCTCAGTGGCTCAAGGGAGCCTTTTAACAGGAAGGCGGGTTGGGAGCACACTGCCTCACATCCCAGTCGAGTTCGCCCCTTTGCATCCTGGTAAATGCAGTTCAAATTTAATGCTTAATTGAAAGTGACCGTAGTTTTTCACTAAAGTTAGTGCAGTCATTGCTGTTCATCTCTATACACGTGTTTCTGGGTAATTGCCCTTCATCAGTAGAGAGTAGAAAGCATCAAAAAATATCTGGGGTTGCTGGAAATGCTGCCAAAATCGTCTCAGGTCTAGTACCACTCACAGGCTCACAGGTGCATCTCCAGAGCTCGTCAGCTTAGTGGCTCAAGGGAGCCTTTTAACAGAAAGGCGGGTTGGGAGCACACTGCCTCACATCCCAGTCAAATTTGCCCCTTTGCATCCTGGTAAATGCAGTTCAAATTTAAAGCTTACTTGAAAGTGTCCGTAGTTTTTCACTAAAGTTAGTGCAGTCATTGCTGTTCATCTCTATACACGTGTTTCTGGGTAATTGCCCTTCATCAGTAGAGAGTAGAAAGCATCAAAAATATCTGGGGTTGCTGGAAATGCTGCCAAAATCGTCTCAGGTCTAGTACCACTCACAGGCTCACAGGTGCATCTCCAGAGCTCGTCAGCTCAGTGGCTCAAGGGAGCCTTTTAACAGGAAGGCGGGTTGGGAGCACACTGCCTCACATCCCAGTCGAGTTTGCCCCTTTGCATCCTGGTAAATGCAGTTCAAATTTAAAGCTTACTTGAAAGTGTCCGTAGTTTTTCACTAAAGTTAGTGCAGTCATTGCTGTTCATCTCTATACACGTGTTTCTGGGTAATTGCCCTTCATCAGTAGAGAGTAGAAAGCATCAAAAATATCTGGGGTTGCTGGAAATGCTGCCAAAATCGTCTCAGGTCTAGTACCACTCACAGGCTCACAGGTGCATCTCCAGAGCTCGTCAGCTCAGTGGCTCAAGGGAGCCTTTTAACAGGAAGGCGGGTTGGGAGCACACTGCCTCACATCCCAGTCGAGTTCACCCCTTTGCATCCTGGTAAATGCAATTCAAATTTAACGCTTACTTGAAAGTGTCCGTAGTTTTTCACTAAAGTTAGTGCAGTCATTGCTGTTCATCTCTATACACGTGTTTCTGGGTAATTGCCCTTCATCAGTAGAGAGTAGAAAGCATCAAAAAATATCTGGGGTTGCTGGAAATGCTGCCAAAATCGTCTCAGGTCTAGTACCACTCACAGGCTCACAGGTGCATCTCCAGAGCTCGTCAGCTCAGTGGCTCAAGGGAGCCTTTTAACAGGAAGGCGGGTTGGGAGCACACTGCCTCACATCCCAGTCGAGTTCGCCCCTTTGCATCCTGGTAAATGCAGTTCAAATTTAACGCTTACTTGAAAGTGTCCGTAGTTTTTCACTAAAGTTAGGGCAGTCATTGCTGTTCATCTCTATACACGTGTTTCTGGGTAATTGCCCTTCATCAGTAGAGAGTAGAAAGCATCAAAAAATATCTGGGGTTGCTGGAAATGCTGCCAAAATCGTCTCAGGTCTAGTACCACTCACAGGCTCACAGGTGCATCTCCAGAGCTCGTCAGCTCAGTGGCTCAAGGGAGCCTTTTAACAGGAAGGCGGGTTGGGAGCACACTGCCTCACATCCCAGTCGAGTTCACCCCTTTGCATCCTGGTAAATGCAGTTCAAATTTAACGCTTACTTGAAAGTGTCCGTAGTTTTTCACTAAAGTTAGGGCAGTCATTGCTGTTCATCTCTATACACGTGTTTCTGGGTAATTGCCCTTCATCAGTAGAGAGTAGAAAGCATCAAAAAATATCTGGGGTTGCTGGAAATGCTGCCAAAATCGTCTCAGGTCTAGTACCACTCACAGGCTCACAGGTGCATCTCCAGAGCTCGTCAGCTCAGTGGCTCAAGGGAGCCTTTTAACAGGAAGGCGGGTTGGGAGCACACTGCCTCACATCCCAGTTTAGTTTGCCCCTTTGCATCCTGGTAAATGCAGTTCAAATTTAACGCTTACTTGAAAGTGTCCGTAGTTTTTCACTAAAGTTAGGGCAGTCATTGCTGTTCATCTCTATACACGTGTTTCTGGGTAATTGCCCTTCATCAGTAGAGAGTAGAAAGCATCAAAAAATATCTGGGGTTGCTGGAAATGCTGCCAAAATCGTCTCAGGTCTAGTACCACTCACAGGCTCACAGGTGTATCTCCAGAGCTCGTCAGCTCAGTGGCTCAAGGGAGCCTTTTAACAGGAAGGCGGGTTGGAAGCACACTGCCTCATATCCCAGTCGAGTTCGCCCCTTTGCATCCTGGTAAATGCAGTTCAAATTTAAAGCTTACTTGAAAGTGTCTGTAGTTTTTCACTAAAGTTAGTGCAGTCATTGCTGTTCATCTCTATACACGTGTTTCTGGGTAATTGCCCTTCATCAGTAGAGAGTAGAAAGCATCAAAAATATCTGGGGTTGCTGGAAATGCTGCCAAAATCGTCTTTGTTCTAGTACCACTCACAGGCTCACAGGTGCATCTCCAGAGCTCGTCAGCTCAGTGGCTCAAGGGAGCCTTTTAACAGGAAGGCTGGTTGTGAGCACACTGCCTCACATCCCAGTCGAGTTCGCCCCTTTACATGCTGGTAAATGCAGTTCAAATTTAAAGCTTACTTGAAAGTGTCCGTAGTTTTTCACTAAAGTTAGTGCAGTCATTGCTGTTCATCTCTATACACGTGTTTCTGGGTAATTGCCCTTCATCAGTAGAGAGTAGAAAGCATCAAAAATATCTGGGGTTGCTGGAAATGCTGCCAAAATTGTCTCAGGTCTAGTACCACTCACAGGCTCACAGGTGCATCTCCAGAGCTCGTCAGCTCAGTGGCTCAAGGGAGCCTTTTAACAGGAAGGCGGGTTGAGAGCACACTGCCTCACATCCCAGTCGAGTTCGCCCCTTTGCATCCTGGTAAATGCAGTTCAAATTTAACGCTTACTTTTGAAAGTGTCCGTAGTTTTTCACTAAAGTTAGTGCAGTCATTGCTGTTCATCTCTATACACGTGTTTTTGGGTAATTGCCCTTCATCAGTAGAGAGTAGAAAGCATCAAAAAATATCTAGGGTTGCTGGAAACGCTGCCAAAATCGTCTCAGGTCTAGTACCACTCACAGGCTCACAGCTGCATCTCCAGAGCTCGTCAGCTCAGTGGCTCAAGGGAGCCTTTTAACAGGAAGGCGGGTTGGGAGCACACTGCCTCACATCCCAGTCGAGTTCGCCCCTTTGCATCCTGGTAAATGCAGTTAAAATTTAATGCTTACTTGAAAGTGTCCGTAGTTTTTCACTAAAGTTAGTGCAGTCATTGCTGTTCATCTCTATACACGTGTTTCTGGGTGATTGCCCTTCATCAGTAGAGAGAAGAAAGCATCAAAAAATATCTGGGGTTGCTGGAAATGCTGCCAAAATCGTCTCAGGTCTAGTACCACTCACAGGCTCACAGGTGCATCTCCAGAGCTCGTCAGCTCAGTGGCTCAAGGGAGCCTTTTAACAGGAAGGCGGGTTGGGAGCACACTGCCTCACATCCCAGTGGAGTTCGCCCCTTTGCATCCTGGTAAATGCAGTTCAAATTTAACGCTTACTTGAAAGTGTCCGTAGTTTTTCACTAAAGTTAGTGCAGTCATTGCTGTTCATCTCTATACACGTGTTTCTGGGTAATTGCCCTTCATCCGTAGAGAGTAGAAAGCATCAAAAAATATCTGGGGTTGCTGGAAATGCTGCCAAAATCGTCTCAGGTCTAGTACCACTCACAGGCTCACAGGTGCATCTCCAGAGCTCGTCAGCTCAGTGGCTCAAGGGAGCCTTTTAACAGGAAGGCGGGTTGGGAGCACACTGCCTCACATCCCAGTCGAGTTCGCCCCTTTGCATCCTGGTAAATGCAGTTTAAATTTAACGCTTACTTGAAAGTGTCAGTAGTTTTTCACTAAAGTTAGTGCAGTCATTGCGGTTCATCTCTATACACGTGTTTCTGGGTTATTGCCCTTCATCAGTAGAGAGTAGAAAGCATAAAAAAATATCTGGGGTTGCTGGAAATGCTGCCAAAATCGTCTCAGGTCTAGTACCACTCACAGGCTCACAGGTGCATCTCCAGAGCTCGTCAGCTCAGTGGCTCAAGGGAGCCTTTTAACAGGAAGGCGGGTTGGGAGCACACTGCCTCCCATCCCAGTCGAGTTCGCCCCTTTGCATCCTGGTAAATGCAGTTCAAATTTAACGCTTACTTGAAAGTGTCCGTAGTTTTTCACTAAAGTTAGTGCAGTCATTGCTGTTCATCTCTATACACGTGTTTCTGGGTAATTGCCCTCCATCAGTAGAGAGTAGAAAGCATCAAAAAATATCTGGGGTTGCTGGAAATGCTGCCAAAATCGTCTCAGGTCTAGTACCACTCACAGGCTCACAGGTGCATCTCCAGAGCTCATCAGCTCAGTGGCTCAAGGGAGCCTTTTAACAGGAAGGCGGGTTGGGAGCACACTGCCTCACATCCCAGTCGAGTTCGCCCCTTTGCATCCTGGTAAATGCAGTTCAAATTTAACGCTTACTTGAAAGTGTCCGTAGTTTTTCACTAAAGTTAGGGCAGTCATTGCTGTTCATCTCTATACACGTGTTTCTGGGTAATTGCCCTTCATCAGTAGAGAGTAGAAAGCATCAAAAAATATCTAGGGTTGCTGGAAATGCTGCCAAAATCGTCTCAGGTCTAGTACCACTCACAGGCTCACAGGTGCATCTCCAGAGGTCGTCAGCTCAGTGGCTCAAGGGAGCCTTTTAACAGGAAGGCGGGTTGGGAGCACACTGCCTCACATCCCAGTCGAATTTGCCCCTTTGCATCCTGGTAAATGCAGTTTAAATTTAACGCTTACTTGAAAGTGTCCGTAGTTTTTCACTAAAGTTAGGGCAGTCATTGCTGTTCATCTCTATACACGTGTTTCTGGGTAATTGCCCTTCATCAGTAGAGAGTAGAAAGCATCAAAAAATATCTGGGGTTGCTGGAAATGCTGCCAAAATCGTCTCAGGTCTAGTACCACTCACAGGCTCACAGGTGCATCTCCAGAGCTCGTCAGCTCAGTGGCTCAAGGGAGCCTTTTAACAGAAAGGCGGGTTGGGAGCACACTGCCTCACATCCCAGTCGAATTTGCCCCTTTGCATCCTTGTAAATGCAGTTCAAATTTAACGCTTACTTGAAAGTGTCCGTACTTTTTCACTAAAGTTAGGGCAGTCATTGCTGTTCATCTCTATACACGTGTTTCTGGGTTATTGCCCTTCATCAGTAGAGAGTAGAAAGCATAAAAAAATATCTGGGGTTGCTGGAAATGCTGCCAAAATCGTCTCAGGTCTAGTACCACTCACAGGCTCACAGGTGCATCTCCAGAGCTCGTCAGCTCAGTGGCTCAAGGGAGCCTTTTAACAGGAAGGCGGGTTGGGAGCACACTGCCTCCCATCCCAGTCGAGTTCGCCCCTTTGCATCCTGGTAAATGCAGTTCAAATTTAACGCTTACTTGAAAGTGTCCGTAGTTTTTCACTAAAGTTAGTGCAGTCATTGCTGTTCATCTCTATACACGTGTTTCTGGGTAATTGCCCTCCATCAGTAGAGAGTAGAAAGCATCAAAAAATATCTGGGGTTGCTGGAAATGCTGCCAAAATCGTCTCAGGTCTAGTACCACTCACAGGCTCACAGGTGCATCTCCAGAGCTCATCAGCTCAGTGGCTCAAGGGAGCCTTTTAACAGGAAGGCGGGTTGGGAGCACACTGCCTCACATCCCAGTCGAGTTCGCCCCTTTGCATCCTGGTAAATGCAGTTCAAATTTAACGCTTACTTGAAAGTGTCCGTAGTTTTTCACTAAAGTTAGGGCAGTCATTGCTGTTCATCTCTATACACGTGTTTCTGGGTAATTGCCCTTCATCAGTAGAGAGTAGAAAGCATCAAAAAATATCTAGGGTTGCTGGAAATGCTGCCAAAATCGTCTCAGGTCTAGTACCACTCACAGGCTCACAGGTGCATCTCCAGAGGTCGTCAGCTCAGTGGCTCAAGGGAGCCTTTTAACAGGAAGGCGGGTTGGGAGCACACTGCCTCACATCCCAGTCGAATTTGCCCCTTTGCATCCTGGTAAATGCAGTTCAAATTTAACGCTTACTTGAAAGTGTCCGTAGTTTTTCACTAAAGTTAGGGCAGTCATTGCTGTTCATCTCTATACACGTGTTTCTGGGTAATTGCCCTTCATCAGTAGAGAGTAGAAAGCATCAAAAAATATCTGGGGTTGCTGGAAATGCTGCCAAAATCGTCTCAGGTCTAGTACCACTCACAGGCTCACAGGTGCATCTCCAGAGCTCGTCAGCTCAGTGGCTCAAGGGAGCCTTTTAACAGAAAGGCGGGTTGGGAGCACACTGCCTCACATCCCAGTCGAATTTGCCCCTTTGCATCCTGGTAAATGCAGTTCAAATTTAACGCTTACTTGAAAGTGTCCGTACTTTTTCACTAAAGTTAGGGCAGTCATTGCTGTTCATCTCTATACACGTGTTTCTGGGTAATTGCCCTTCATCAGTAGAGAGTAGAAAGCATACAAAATATCTGGGGTTGCTGGAAATGCTGCCAAAATCGTCTCAGGTCTAGTACCACTCACAGGCTCACAGGTGCATCTCCAGAGCTCGTCAGCTCAGTGGCTCAAGGGAGCCTTTTAACAGGAAGGCGGGTTGGGAGCACACTGCCTCACATCCCAGTCGAGTTTGCCCCTTTGCATCCTGGTAAATGCAGTTCAAATTTAAAGCTTACTTGAAAGTGTCCGTAGTTTTTCACTAAAGATAGTGCAGTCATTGCTGTTCATCTCTATACACGTGTTTCTGGGTAATTGCCCTTCATCAGTAGAGAGTAGAAAGCATCAAAAATATCTGGGGTTGCTGGAAATGCTGCCAAAATCGTCTCAGGTCTAGTACCACTCACAGGCTCACAGGTGCATCTCCAGAGCTCGTCAGCTCAGTGGCTCAAGGGAGCCTTTTAACAGGAAGGCGGGTTGGGAGCACACTGCCTCACATCCCAGTCGAGTTCGCCCCTTTGCATCCTGGTAAATGCAGTTCAAATTTAACGCTTACTTGAAAGTGTCCGTAGTTTTTCACTAAAGTTAGGGCAGTCATTGCTGTTCATCTCTATACACGTGTTTCTGGGTAATTGCCCTTCATCAGTAGAGAGTAGAAAGCATCAAAAAATATCTAGGGTTGCTGGAAATGCTGCCAAAATCGTCTCAGGTCTAGTACCACTCACAGGCTCACAGGTGCATCTCCAGAGCTCGTCAGCTCAGTGGCTCAAGGGAGGCTTTTAACAGGAAGGCGGGTTGGGAGCACACTGCCTCACATCCCAGTCGAGTTCGCCCCTTTGCATCCTGGTAAATGCAGTTCAAATTTAACGCTTACTTGAAAGTGTCCGTAGTTTTTCACTAAAGTTAGGGCAGTCATTGCTGTTCATCTCTATACACGTGTTTCTGGGTAATTGCCCTTCATCAGTAGAGAGTAGAAAGCATCAAAAAATATCTGGGGTTGCTGGAAATGCTGCCAAAATCGTCTCAGGTCTAGTACCACTCACAGGCTCACAAGTGCATCTCCAGAGCTCGTCAGCTCAGTGGCTCAAGGGAGCCTTTTAACAGGAAGGCGGGTTGGGAGTACACTGCCTCACATCCCAGTCGAGTTCGCCCCTTTGCATCCTGGTAAATGCAGTTCAAATTTAACGCTTACTTGAAAGTGTCCGTAGTTTTTCACTAAAGTTAGTGCAGTCATTGCTGTTCATCTCTATACACGTGTTTCTGGGTGATTGCCCTTCATCAGTAGAGAGTAGAAAGCATCAAAAAATATCTGGGGTTGCTGGAAATGCTGCCAAAATCGTCTCAGGTCTAGTACCACTCACAGGCTCACAAGTGCATCTCCAGAGCTCGTCAGCTCAGTGGCTCAAGGGAGCCTTTTAACAGGAAGGCGGGTTCGGAGCACACTGCCTCACATCCCAGTCGAGTTCACCCCTTTGCATCCTGGTAAATGCAGTTCAAATTTAACGCTTACTTGAAAGTGTCCGTAGTTTTTCACTAAAGTTAGTGCAGTCATTGCTGTTCATCTCTATACACGTGTTTCTGGGTGATTGCCCTTCATCAGTAGAGAGTAGAAAGCATCAAAAAATATCTGGGGTTGCTGGAAATGCTGCCAAAATCGTCTCAGGTCTAGTACCACTCACAGGCTCACAGGTGCGTCTCCAGAGCTCGTCAGCTCAGTGGCTCAAGGGAGCCTTTTAAGAGGAAGGTGGGTTGGGAGCACACTGCCTCACATCCCAGTCGAGTTCGCCCCTTTGCATCCTGGTAAATGCAGTTCAAATTTAACGCTTACTTGAAAGTGTACGTAGTTTTTCACTAAAGTTAGTGCAGTCATTGCTGTTCATCTCTATACACGTGTTTCTGGGTAATTGCCCTTCATCAGTAGAGAGTAGAAAGCATCAAAAAATATCTAGGGTTGCTGGAAATGCTGCCAAAATCGTCTCAGGTCTAGTACCACTCACAGGCACACAGGTGCATCTCCAGAGCTCGTCAGCTCAGTGGCTCAAGGGAGCCTTTTAACAGGAAGGCGGGTTCGGAGCACACTGCCTCACATCCCAGTCGAGTTCGCCCCTTTGCATCCTGGTAAATGCAGTTCAAATTTAACGCTTACTTTAAAGTGTCTGTAGTTTTTCACTAAAGTTAGTGCAGTCATTGCTGTTCATCTCTATACACGTGTTTCTGGGTGACTGCCCTTCATCAGTAGAGAGTAGAAAGCATCAAAAAATATCTGGGGTTGCTGGAAATGCTGCCAAAATCGTCTCAGGTCTAGTACCACTCACAGGCTCACAAGTGCATCTCCAGAGCTCGTCAGCTCAGTGGCTCAAGGGAGCCTTTTAACAGGAAGGCGGTTTGGGAGCACACTGCCTCACATCCCAGTCGAGTTCGCCCCTTTGCATCCTGGTAAATGCAGTTCAAATTTAACGCTTACTTGAAAGTGTCCGTAGTTTTTCACTAAAGTTAGTGCAGTCATTGCTGTTCATCTCTATACATGTGTTTCTGGGTAATTGCCCTTCATCAGTAGAGAGTAGAAAGCATCAAAAAATATCTGGGGTTGCTGGAAATGCTGCCAAAATCGTCTCAAGTCTAGTACCACTCACAGGCTCACAGGTGCATCTCCAGAGCTCGTCAGCTCAGTGGCTCAAGGGAGCCTTTTAACAGGAAGGCGGGTTGGGAGCACACTGCCTCACATCCCAGTCGAGTTTGCCCCTTTGCATCCTGGTAAATGCAGTTCAAATTTAACGCTTACTTGAAAGTGTCCGTAGATTTTCACTAAAGTTAGTGCAGTCATTGCTGTTCATCTCTATACACGTCTTTCTGGGTAATTGCCCTTCATCAGTAGAGAGTAGAAAGCATAAAAAAATATCTAGGGTTGCTGGAAACGCTGCCAAAATCGTCTCAGGTCTAGTACCACTCACAGGCTCACAGGTGCATCTCCAGAGCTCGTCAGCTCAGTGGCTCAAGGGAGCCTTTTAACAGGAAGGCGGGTTGGGAGCACACTGCCTCACATCCCAGTCGAGTTCGCCCCTTTGCATCCTGGTAAATGCAGTTAAAAGTTAATGCTTACTTGAAAGTATCCGTAGTTTTTCACTAAAGTTAGTGCAGTCATTGCTGTTCATCTCTATACACGTGTTTCTGGGTGATTGCCCTTCATCAGTAGAGAGAAGAAAGCATCAAAAAATATCTGGGGTTGCTGGAAATGCTGCCAAAATCGTCTCAGGTCTAGTACCACTCACAGGCTCACAGGTGCATCTCCAGAGCTCGTCAGCTCAGTGGCTCAAGGGAGCCTTTTAACAGGAAGGCGGGTTGGGAGCACACTGCCTCACATCCCAGTGGAGTTCGCCCCTTTGCATCCTGGTAAATGCAGTTCAAATTTAACGCTTACTTGAAAGTGTCCGTAGTTTTTCACTAAAGTTAGTGCAGTCATTGCTGTTCATCTCTATACACGTGTTTCTGGGTAATTGCCCTTCATCCGTAGAGAGTAGAAAGCATCAAAAAATATCTGGGGTTGCTGGAAATGCTGCCAAAATCGTCTCAGGTCTAGTACCACTCACAGGCGCATCTCCAGAGCTCGTCAGCTCAGTGGCTCAAGGGAGCCTTTTAACAGGAAGGCGGGTTGGGAGCACACTGCCTCACATTCCAGTCGAGTTCGCCCCTTTGCATCCTGGTAAATGCAGTTTAAATTTAACGCTTACTTGAAAGTGTCCGTAGTTTTTCACTAAAGTTAGTGCAGTCATTGCGGTTCATCTCTATACACGTGTTTCTGGGTTATTGTCCTTCATCAGTAGAGAGTAGAAAGCATAAAAAAATATCTGGGGTTGCTGGAAATGCTGCCAAAATCGTCTCAGGTCTAGTACCACTCACAGGCTCACAGGTGCATCTCCAGAGCTCGTCAGCTCAGTGGCTCAAGGGAGCCTTTTAACAGGAAGGCGGGTTGGGAGCACACTGCCTCACATCCCAGTCGAGTTCGCCCCTTTGCATCCTGGTAAATGCAGTTCAAATTTAACGCTTACTTGAAAGTGTCCGTAGTTTTTCACTAAAGTTAGTGCAGTCATTGCTGTTCATCTCTATACACGTGTTTCTGGGTAATTGCCCTCCATCAGTAGAGAGTAGAAAGCATCAAAAAATATCTGGGGTTGCTGGAAATGCTGCCAAAATCGTCTCAGGTCTAGTACCACTCACAGGCTCACAGGTGCATCTCCAGAGCTCATCAGCTCAGTGGCTCAAGGGAGCCTTTTAACAGGAAGGCGGGTTGGGAGCACACTGCCTCACATCCCAGTCGAGTTCGCCCCTTTGCATCCTGGTAAATGCAGTTCAAATTTAAAGCTTACTTGAAAGTGTCCGTAGTTTTTCACTAAAGTTAGTGCAGTCATTGCTGTTCATCTCTATACACGTGTTTCTGGGTAATTGCCCTTCATCAGTAGAGAGTAGAAAGCATCAAAAATATCTGGGGTTGCTGGAAATGCTGCCAAAATCGTCTCAGGTCTAGTACCACTCACAGGCTCACAGGTGCATCTCCAGAGCTCGTCAGCTCAGTGGCTCAAGGGAGCCTTTTAACAGGAAGGCGGGTTGGGAGCACACTGCCTCACATCCCAGTCGAGTTTGCCCCTTTGCATCCTGGTAAATGCAGTTCAAATTTAATGCTTACTTGAAAGTGACCGTAGTTTTTCACTAAAGTTAGTGCAGTCATTGCTGTTCATCTCTATACACGTGTTTCTGGGTAATTGCCCTTCATCAGTAGAGAGTAGAAAGCATCAAAAAATATCTGGGGTTGCTGGAAATGCTGCCAAAATCGTCTCAGGTCTAGTACCACTCACAGGCTCACAGGTGCATCTCCAGAGCTCGTCAGCTTAGTGGCTCAAGGGAGCCTTTTAACAGAAAGGCGGGTTGGGAGCACACTGCCTCACATCCCAGTCAAATTTGCCCCTTTGCATCCTGGTAAATGCAGTTCAAATTTAAAGCTTACTTGAAAGTGTCCGTAGTTTTTCACTAAAGTTAGTGCAGTCATTGCTGTTCATCTCTATACACGTGTTTCTGGGTAATTGCCCTTCATCAGTAGAGAGTAGAAAGCATCAAAAATATCTGGGGTTGCTGGAAATGCTGCCAAAATCGTCTCAGGTCTAGTACCACTCACAGGCTCACAGGTGCATCTCCAGAGCTCGTCAGCTCAGTGGCTCAAGGGAGCCTTTTAACAGGAAGGCGGGTTGGGAGCACACTGCCTCACATCCCAGTCGAGTTTGCCCCTTTGCATCCTGGTAAATGCAGTTCAAATTTAAAGCTTACTTGAAAGTGTCCGTAGTTTTTCACTAAAGTTAGTGCAGTCTTTGCTGTTCATCTCTATACACGTGTTTCTGGGTAATTGCCCTTCATCAGTAGAGAGTAGAAAGCATCAAAAATATCTGGGGTTGCTGGAAATGCTGCCAAAATCGTCTCAGGTCTAGTACCACTCACAGGCTCACAGGTGCATCTCCAGAGCTCGTCAGCTCAGTGGCTCAAGGGAGCCTATTAACAGGAAGGCGGGTTGGGAGCACACTGCCTCACATCCCAGTCGAGTTCACCCCTTTGCATCCTGGTAAATGCAATTCAAATTTAACGCTTACTTGAAAGTGTCCGTAGTTTTTCACTAAAGTTAGTGCAGTCATTGCTGTTCATCTCTATACACGTGTTTCTGGGTAATTGCCCTTCATCAGTAGAGAGTAGAAAGCATCAAAAAATATCTGGGGTTGCTGGAAATGCTGCCAAAATCGTCTCAGGTCTAGTACCACTCACAGGCTCACAGGTGCACCTCCAGAGCTCGTCAGCTCAGTGGCTCAAGGGAGCCTTTTAACAGGAAGGCGGGTTGGGAGCACACTGCCTCACATCCCAGTCGAGTTCGCCCCTTTGCATCTTGGTAAATGCAGTTCAAATTTAACGCTTACTTGAAAGTGTCCGTAGTTTTTCACTAAAGTTAGGGCAGTCATTGCTGTTCATCTCTATACACGTGTTTCTATGTAATTGCCCTTCATCAGTAGAGAGTAGAAAGCATCAAAAAATATCTGGGGTTGCTGGAAATGCTGCCAAAATCGTCTCAGGTCTAGTACCACTCACAGGCTCACAGGTGCATCTCCAGAGCTCGTCAGCTCAGTGGCTCAAGGGAGCCTTTTAACAGGAAGGCGGGTTGGGAGCACACTGCCTCACATCCCAGTTTAGTTTGCCCCTTTGCATCCTGGTAAATGCAGTTCAAATTTAACGCTTACTTGAAAGTGTCCGTAGTTTTTCACTAAAGTTAGGGCAGTCATTGCTGTTCATCTCTATACACGTGTTTCTGGGTAATTGCCCTTCATCAGTAGAGAGTAGAAAGCATCAAAAAATATCTGGGGTTGCTGGAAATGCTGCCAAAATCGTCTCAGGTCTAGTAACACTCACAGGCTCACAGGTGTATCTCCAGAGCTCGTCAGCTCAGTGGCTCAAGGGAGCCTTTTAACAGGAAGGCGGGTTGGGAGCACACTGCCTCATATCCCAGTCGAGTTCGCCTCTTTGCATCCTGGTAAATGCAGTTCAAATTTAAAGCTTACTTGAAAGTGTCTGTAGTTTTTCACTAAAGTTAGTGCAGTCATTGCTGTTCATCTCTATACACGTGTTTCTGGGTAATTGCCCTTCATCAGTAGAGAGTAGAAAGCATCAAAAATATCTGGGGTTGCTGGAAATGCTGCCAAAATCGTCTCAGTTCTAGTACCACTCACAGGCTCACAGGTGCATCTCCAGAGCTCGTCAGCTCAGTGGCTCAAGGGAGCCTTTTAACAGGAAGGCGGGTTGGGAGCACACTGCCTCACATCCCAGTCGAGTTCGCCCCTTTACATCCTGGTAAATGCAGTTCAAATTTAAAGCTTACTTGAAAGTGTCCGTAGTTTTTCACTAAAGTTAGTGCAGTCATTGCTGTTCATCTCTATACACGTGTTTCTGGGTAATTGCCCTTCATCAGTAGAGAGTAGAAAGCATCAAAAATATCTGGGGTTGCTGGAAATGCTGCCAAAATTGTCTCAGGTCTAGTACCACTCACAGGCTCACAGGTGCATCTCCAGAGCTCGT
This sequence comes from Pleurodeles waltl, assembly GCF_031143425.1. Classification (NCBI taxonomy): domain Eukaryota; kingdom Metazoa; phylum Chordata; class Amphibia; order Caudata; family Salamandridae; genus Pleurodeles; species Pleurodeles waltl. Next base: position 407,399,690 of record NC_090440.1, read on the forward strand.
CAGCTCAGTGGCTCAAGGGAGCCTTTTAACAGAAAGGCGGGTTGGGAGCACACTGCCTCACATCCCAGTCGAGTTCGCCCCTTTGCATCCTGGTAAATGCAGTTCAAATTTAACGCTTACTTGAAAGTGTCCGTAGTTTTTCACTAAAGTTAGTGCAGTCATTGCTGTTCATCTCTATACACGTGTTTCTGGGTAAATGCCCTTCATCAGTAGAGAGTAGAAAGCATCAAAAAATATCTGGGGTTGCTGGAAATGCTGCCAAAATCGTCTCAGGTCTAGTACCACTCACAGGCTCACAGGTGCATCTCCAGAGCTCGTCAGCTCAGTGGCTCAAGGGAGCCTTTTAACAGGAAGGCGGGTTGGGAGCACACTGCCTCACATCCCAGTCGAGTTCGCCCCTTTGCATCCTGGTAAATGCAGTTCAAATTTAACGCATACTTGAAAGTGTCCGTAGTTTTTCACTAAAGTTAGTGCAGTCATTGCTGTTCATCTCTATACACGTGTTTCTGGGTAATTGCCCTTCATCAGTAGAGAGTAGAAAGCATCAAAAAATATCTGGGGTTGCTGGAAATGCTGCCAAAATCGTCTCAGGTCTAGTACCACTCACAGGCTCACAGGTGCATCTCCAGAGCTCGTCAGCTCAGTGGCTCAAGGGAGCCTTTTAACAGGAAGGCGGGTTGGGAGCACACTGCCTCACATCCCAGTCGAGTTCGCCCCTTTGCATCCTGGTAAATGCAGTTCAAATTTAACGCTTACTTGAAAGTGTCCGTAGTTTTTCACTAAAGTTAGGGCAGTCATTGCTGTTCATCTCTATACACGTGTTTCTGGGTAATTGCCCTTCATCAGTAGAGAGTAGAAAGCATCAAAAAATATCTGGGGTTGCTGGAAATGCTGCCAAAATCGTCTCAGGTCTAGTACCACTCACAGGCTCACAGGTGCATCTCCAGAGCTCGTCAGCTCAGTGGCTCAAGGGAGCCTTTTAACAGGAAGGCGGGTTGGGAGCACACTGCCTCACATCCCAGTCGAGTTCGCCCCTTTGCATCCTGGTAAATGCAGTTCAAATTTAACGCTTACTTGAAAGTGTCCGTAGTTTTTCACTAAAGTTAGGGCAGTCATTGCTGTTCATCTCTATACACGTGTTTCTGGGTAATTGCCCTTCATCAGTAGAGAGTAGAAAGCATCAAAAATATCTGGGGTTGCTGGAAATGCTGCCAAAATCGTCTCAGGTCTAGTACCACTCACAGGCTCACAGGTGCATCTCCAGAGCTCGTCAGCTCAGTGGCTCAAGGGAGCCTTTTAACAGGAAGGCAGGTTGGGAGCACACTGCCTCACATCCCAGTCGAGTTCGCCCCTTTGCATCCTGGTAAATGCAGTTCAAATTTAACGCTTACTTGAAAGTGTCCGTAGTTTTTCACTAAAGTTAGTGCAGTCATTGCTGTTCATCTCTATACACGTGTTTCTGGGTAATTGCCCTTCATCAGTAGAGAGTAGAAAGCATCAAAAAACATCTGGGGTTGCTGGAAATGCTGCCAAAATCGTCTCAGGTCTAGTACCACTCACAGGCTCACAGGTGCATCTCCAGAGCTCGTCAGCTCAGTGGCTCAAGGGAGCCTTTTAACAGGAAGGCGGGTTGGGAGCACACTGCCTCACATCCCAGTCGAGTTCGCCCCTTTGCATCCTGGTAAATGCAGTTCAAATTTAACGCTTACTTGAAAGTGTCCGTAGTTTTTCACTAAAGTTTGGGCAGTCATTGCTGTTCATCTCTAAACACGTGTTTCTGGGTAATTGCCCTTCATCAGTAGAGAGTAGAAAGCATCAAAAAATATCTAGGGTTGCTGGAAATGCTGCCAAAATCGTCTCAGGTCTAGTACCACTCACAGGCTCACAGGTGCATCTCCAGAGCTCGTCAGCTCAGTGGCTCAAGGGAGCCTTTTAACAGGAAGGCGGGTTGGGAGCACACTGCCTCACATCCCAGTCGAGTTCGCCCCTTTGCATCCTGGTAAATGCAGTTAAAATTTAACGCTTACTTGAAAGTGTCCGTAGTTTTTCACTAAAGTTAGTGCAGTCATTGCTGTTCATCTCTATACACGTGTTTCTGGGTGATTGCCCTTCATCAGTAGAGAGTAGAAAGCATCAAAAAATATCTGGGGTTGCTGGAAATGCTGCCAAAATCGTCTCAGGTCTAGTACCACTCACAGGCTCACAGGTGCGTCTCCAGAGCTCATCAGCTCAGTGGCTCAAGGGAGCCTTTTAACAGGAAGGCGGGTTGGAAGCACACTGCCTCACATCCCAGTCGAGTTCGCCCCTTTGCATCCTGGTAAATGCAGTTCAAATTTAACGCTTACTTGAAAGTGTACGTAGTTTTTCACTAAAGTTAGTGCAGTCATTGCTGTTCATCTCTATACACGTGTTTCTGGGTAATTGCCCTTCATCAGTAGAGAGTAGAAAGCATCAAAAAATATCTAGGGTTGCTGGAAATGCTGCCAAAATCGTCTCAGGTCTAGTACCACTCACAGGCACACAGGTGCATCTCCAGAGCTCGTCAGCTCAGTGGCTCAAGGGAGCCTTTTAACAGGAAGGCGGGTTCGGAGCACACTGCCTCACATCCCAGTCGAGTTCGCCCCTTTGCATCCTGGTAAATGCAGTTCAAATTTAACGCTTACTTGAAAGTGTCCGTAGTTTTTCACTAAAGTTAGTGCAGTCATTGCTGTTCATCTCTATATACGTGTTTCTGGGTGACTGCCCTTCATCAGTAGAGAGTAGAAAGCATCAAAAAATATCTGGGGTTGCTGGAAATGCTGCCAAAATCGTCTCAGGTCTAGTACCACTCACAGGCTCACAAGTGCATCTCCAGAGCTCGTCAGCTCAGTGGCTCAAGGGAGCCTTTTAACAGGAAGGCGGTTTGGGAGTACACTGCCTCACATCCCAGTCGAGTTCGCCCCTTTGCATCCTGGTAAATGCAGTTCAAATTTAACGCTTACTTGAAAGTGTCCGTAGTTTTTCACTAAAGTTAGTGCAGTCATTGCTGTTCATCTCTATACATGTGTTTCTGGGTAATTGCCCTTCATCAGTAGAGAGTAGAAAGCATCAAAAAATATCTGGGGTTGCTGGAAATGCTGCCAAAATCGTCTCAAGTCTAGTACCACTCACAGGCTCACAGGTGCATCTCCAGAGCTCGTCAGCTCAGTGGCTCAAGGGAGCCTTTTAACAGGAAGGCGGGTTGGGAGCACACTGCCTCACATCCCAGTCGAGTTCGCCCCTTTGCATCCTGGTAAATGCAGTTCAAATTTAACGCTTACTTGAAAGTGTCCGTAGGTTTTCACTAAAGTTAGTGCAGTCATTGCTGTTCATCTCTATACACGTGTTTCTGGGTAATTGCCCTTCATCAGTAGAGAGTAGAAAGCATCAAAAAATATCTAGGGTTGCTGGAAACGCTGCCAAAATCGTCTCAGGTCTAGTACCACTCACAGGCTCACAGGTGCATCTCCAGAGCTCGTCAGCTCAGTGGCTCAAGGGAGCCTTTTAACAGGAAGGCGGGTTGGGAGCACACTGCCTCACATCCCAGTCGAGTTCGCCCCTTTGCATCCTGGTAAATGCAGTTAAAATTTAATGCTTACTTGAAAGTGTCCGTAGTTTTTCACTAAAGTTAGTGCAGTCATTGCTGTTCATCTCTATACACGTGTTTCTGGGTGATTGCCCTTCATCAGTAGAGAGAAGAAAGCATCAAAAAATAACTGGGGTTGCTGGAAATGCTGCCAAAATCGTCTCAGGTCTAGTACCACTCACAGGCTCACAGGTGCATCTCCAGAGCTCGTCAGCTCAGTGGCTCAAGGGAGCCTTTTAACAGGAAGGCGGGTTGGGAGCACACTGCCTCACATCCCAGTGGAGTTCGCCCCTTTGCATCCTGGTAAATGCAGTTCAAATTTAACGCTTACTTGAAAGTGTCCGTAGTTTTTCACTAAAGTTAGTGCAGTCATTGCTGTTCATCTCTATACACGTGTTTCTGGGTAATTGCCCTTCATCCGTAGAGAGTAGAAAGCATCAAAAAATATCTGGGGTTGCTGGAAATGCTGCCAAAATCGTCTCAGGTCTAGTACCACTCACAGGCGCATCTCCAGAGCTCGTCAGCTCAGTGGCTCAAGGGAGCCTTTTAACAGGAAGGCGGGTTGGGAGCACACTGCCTCACATCCCAGTCGAGTTCGCCCCTTTGCATCCTGGTAAATGCAGTTTAAATTTAACGCTTACTTGAAAGTGTCCGTAGTTTTTCACTAAAGTTAGTGCAGTCATTGCGGTTCATCTCTATACACGTGTTTCTGGGTTATTGTCCTTCATCAGTAGAGAGTAGAAAGCATAAAAAAATATCTGGGGTTGCTGGAAATGCTGCCAAAATCGTCTCAGGTCTAGTACCACTCACAGGCTCACAGGTGCATCTCCAGAGCTCGTCAGCTCAGTGGCTCAAGGGAGCCTTTTAACAGGAAGGCGGGTTGGGAGCACACTGCCTCACATCCCAGTCGAGTTCGCCCCTTTGCATCCTGGTAAATGCAGTTCAAATTTAACGCTTACTTGAAAGTGTCCGTAGTTTTTCACTAAAGTTAGTGCAGTCATTGCTGTTCATCTCTATACACGTGTTTCTGGGTAATTGCCCTCCATCAGTAGAGAGTAGAAAGCATCAAAAAATATCTGGGGTTGCTGGAAATGCTGCCAAAATCGTCTTAGTCTAGTACCACTCACAGGCTCACAGGTGCATCTCCAGAGCTCATCAGCTCAGTGGCTCAAGGGAGCCTTTTAACAGGAAGGCGGGTTGGGAGCACACTGCCTCACATCCCAGTCGAGTTCGCCCCTTTGCATCCTGGTAAATGCAGTTCAAATTTAAAGCTTACTTGAAAGTGTCCGTAGTTTTTCACTAAAGTTAGTGCAGTCATTGCTGTTCATCTCTATACACGTGTTTCTGGGTAATTGCCCTTCATCAGTAGAGAGTAGAAAGCATCAAAAATATCTGGGGTTGCTGGAAATGCTGCCAAAATCGTCTCAGGTCTAGTACCACTCACAGGCTCACAGGTGCATCTCCAGAGCTCGTCAGCTCAGTGGCTCAAGGGAGCCTTTTAACAGGAAGGCGGGTTGGGAGCACACTGCCTCACATCCCAGTCGAGTTTGCCCCTTTGCATCCTGGTAAATGCAGTTCAAATTTAATGCTTACTTGAAAGTGACCGTAGTTTTTCACTAAAGTTAGTGCAGTCATTGCTGTTCATCTCTATACACGTGTTTCTGGGTAATTGCCCTTCATCAGTAGAGAGTAGAAAGCATCAAAAAATATCTGGGGTTGCTGGAAATGCTGCCAAAATCGTCTCAGGTCTAGTACCACTCACAGGCTCACAGGTGCATCTCCAGAGCTCGTCAGCTTAGTGGCTCAAGGGAGCCTTTTAACAGAAAGGCGGGTTGGGAGCACACTGCCTCACATCCCAGTCAAATTTGCCCCTTTGCATCCTGGTAAATGCAGTTCAAATTTAAAGCTTACTTGAAAGTGTCCGTAGTTTTTCACTAAAGTTAGTGCAGTCATTGCTGTTCATCTCTATACACGTGTTTCTGGGTAATTGCCCTTCATCAGTAGAGAGTAGAAAGCATCAAAAATATCTGGGGTTGCTGGAAATGCTGCCAAAATCGTCTCAGGTCTAGTACCACTCACAGGCTCACAGGTGCATCTCCAGAGCTCGTCAGCTCAGTGGCTCAAGGGAGCCTTTTAACAGGAAGGCGGGTTGGGAGCACACTGCCTCACATCCCAGTCGAGTTCACCCCTTTGCATCCTGGTAAATGCAATTCAAATTTAACGCTTACTTGAAAGTGTCCGTAGTTTTTCACTAAAGTTAGTGCAGTCATTGCTGTTCATCTCTACACACGTGTTTCTGGGTAATTGCCCTTCATCAGTAGAGAGTAGAAAGCATCAAAAAATATCTGGGGTTGCTGGAAATGCTGCCAAAATCGTCTCAGGTCTAGTACCACTCACAGGCTCACAGGTGCATCTCCAGAGCTCGTCAGCTCAGTGGCTCAAGGGAGCCTTTTAACAGGAAGGCGGGTTGGGAGCACACTGCCTCACATCCCAGTCGAGTTCGCCCCTTTGCATCCTGGTAAATGCAGTTCAAATTTAACGCTTACTTGAAAGTGTCCGTAGTTTTTCACTAAAGTTAGGGCAGTCATTGCTGTTCATCTCTATACACGTGTTTCTGGGTAATTGCCCTTCATCAGTAGAGAGTAGAAAGCATCAAAAAATATCTGGGGTTGCTGGAAATGCTGCCAAAATCGTCTCAGGTCTAGTACCACTCACAGGCTCACAGGTGCATCTCCAGAGCTCGTCAGCTCAGTGGCTCAAGGGAGCCTTTTAACAGGAAGGCGGGTTGGGAGCACACTGCCTCACATCCCAGTTTAGTTTGCCCCTTTGCATCCTGGTAAATGCAGTTCAAATTTAACGCTTACTTGAAAGTGTCCGTAGTTTTTCACTAAAGTTAGGGCAGTCATTGCTGTTCATCTCTATACACGTGTTTCTGGGTAATTGCCCTTCATCAGTAGAGAGTAGAAAGCATCAAAAAATATCTGGGGTTGCTGGAAATGCTGCCAAAATTGTCTCAGGTCTAGTACCACTCACAGGCTCACAGGTGTATCTCCAGAGCTCGTCAGCTCAGTGGCTCAAGGGAGCCTTTTAACAGGAAGGCGGGTTGGGAGCACACTGCCTCATATCCCAGTCGAGTTCGCCCCTTTGCATCCTGGTAAATGCAGTTCAAATTTAAAGCTTACTTGAAAGTGTCTGTAGTTTTTCACTAAAGTTAGTGCAGTCATTGCTGTTCATCTCTATACACGTGTTTCTGGGTAATTGCCCTTCATCAGTAGAGAGTAGAAAGCATCAAAAATATCTGGGGTTGCTGGAAATGCTGCCAAAATCGTCTCAGTTCTAGTACCACTCACAGGCTCACAGGTGCATCTCCAGAGCTCGTCAGCTCAGTGGCTCAAGGGAGCCTTTTAACAGGAAGGCGGGTTGGGAGCACACTGCCTCACATCCCAGTCGAGTTCGCCCCTTTACATCCTGGTAAATGCAGTTCAAATTTAAAGCTTACTTGAAAGTGTCCGTAGTTTTTCACTAAAGTTAGTGAAGTCATTGCTGTTCATCTCTATACACGTGTTTCTGGGTAATTGCCCTTCATCAGTAGAGAGTAGAAAGCATCAAAAATATCTGGGGTTGCTGGAAATGCTGCCAAAATTGTCTCAGGTCTAGTACCACTCACAGGCTCACAGGTGCATCTCCAGAGCTCGTCAGCTCAGTGGCTCAAGGGAGCCTTTTAACAGGAAGGCGGGTTGGGAGCACACTGCCTCACATCCCAGTCGAGTTCGCCCCTTTGCATCCTGGTAAATGCAGTTCAAATTTAACGCTTACTTGAAAGTGTCCGTAGTTTTTCACTAAAGTTAGTGCAGTCATTGCTGTTCATCTCTATACACGTGTTTCTGGGTAATTGCCCTTCATCAGTAGAGAGTAGAAAGCATCAAAAAATATCTCGGGTTGCTGGAAATGCTGCCAAAATCGTCTCAGGTCTAGTACCACTCACAGACTCACAGGTGCATCTCCAGAGCTCGTCAGCTCAGTGGCTCAAGGGAGCCTTTTAACAGGAAGGCAGGTTGGGAGCACACTGCCTCACATCCCAGTCGAGTTCGCCCCTTTGCATCCTGGTAAATGCAGTTCAAATTTAACGCTTACTTGAAAGTGTCCGTAGTTTTTCACTAAAGTTAGTGCAGTCATTGCTGTTCATCTCTATACACGTGTTTCTGGGTAATTGCCCTTCATCAGTAGAGAGTAGAAAGCATCAAAAAATATCTGGGGTTGCTGGAAATGCTGCCAAAATCGTCTCAGGTCTAGTACCACTCACAGGCTCACAAGTGCATCTCCAGAGCTCGTCAGCTCAGTGGCTCAAGGGAGCCTTTTAACAGGAAGGCGGGTTGGGAGCACACTGCCTCACATCCCAGTCGAGTTCGCCCCTTTGCATCCTGGTAAATGCAGTTCAAATTTAACGCTTACTTGAAAGTGTCCGTAGTTTTTCACTAAAGTTTGGGCAGTCATTGCTGTTCATCTCTAAACACGTGTTTCTGGGTAATTGCCCTTCATCAGTAGAGAGTAGAAAGCATCAAAAAATATCTAGGGTTGCTGGAAATGCTGCCAAAATCGTCTCAGGTCTAGTACCACTCACAGGCTCACAGGTGCATCTCCAGAGCTCGTCAGCTCAGTGGCTCAAGGGAGCCTTTTAACAGGAAGGCGGGTTGGGAGCACACTGCCTCACATCCCAGTCGAGTTCGCCCCTTTGCATCCTGGTAAATGCAGTTAAAATTTAACGCTTACTTGAAAGTGTCCGTAGTTTTTCACTAAAGTTAGTGCAGTCATTGCTGTTCATCTCTATACACGTGTTTCTGGGTGATTGCCCTTCATCAGTAGAGAGTAGAAAGCATCAAAAAATATCTGGGGTTGCTGGAAATGCTGCCAAAATCATCTCAGGTCTAGTACCACTCACAGGTGCGTCTCCAGAGCTCATCAGCTCAGTGGCTCAAGGGAGCCTTTTAACAGGAAGGCGGATTGGGAGCACACTGCCTCACATCCCAGTCGAGTTCGCCCCTTTGCATCCTGGTAAATGCAGTTCAAATTTAACGCTTACTTGAAAGTGTACGTAGTTTTTCACTAAAGTTAGTGCAGTCATTGCTGTTCATCTCTATACACGTGTTTCTGGGTAATTGCCCTTCATCAGTAGAGAGTAGAAAGCATCAAAAAATATCTAGGGTTGCTGGAAATGCTGCCAAAATCGTCTCAGGTCTAGTACCACTCACAGGCACACAGGTGCATCTCCAGAGCTCGTCAGCTCAGTGGCTCAAGGGAGCCTTTTAACAGGAAGGCGGGTTCGGAGCACACTGCCTCACATCCCAGTCGAGTTCGCCCCTTTGCATCCTGGTAAATGCAGTTCAAATTTAACGCTTACTTGAAAGTGTCCGTAGTTTTTCACTAAAGTTAGTGCAGTCATTGCTGTTCATCTCTATATACGTGTTTCTGGGTGACTGCCCTTCATCAGTAGAGAGTAGAAAGCATCAAAAAATATCTGGGGTTGCTGGAAATGCTGCCAAAATTGTCTCAGGTCTAGTACCACTCACAGGCTCACAAGTGCATCTCCAGAGCTCGTCAGCTCAGTGGCTCAAGGGAGCCTTTTAACAGGAAGGCGGTTTGGGAGCACACTGCCTCACATCCCAGTCGAGTTCGCCCCTTTGCATCCTGGTAAATGCAGTTCAAATTTAACGCTTACTTGAAAGTGTCCGTAGTTTTTCACTAAAGTTAGTGCAGTCATTGCTGTTCATCTCTATACATGTGTTTCTGGGTAATTGCCCTTCATCAGTAGAGAGTAGAAAGCATCAAAAAATATCTGGGGTTGCTGGAAATGCTGCCAAAATCGTCTCAAGTCTAGTACCACTCACAGGCTCACAGGTGCATCTCCAGAGCTCGTCAGCTCAGTGGCTCAAGGGAGCCTTTTAACAGGAAGGCGGGTAGGGAGCACACTGCCTCACATCCCAGTCGAGTTCGCCGCTTTGCATCCTGGTAAATGCAGTTCAAATTTAACGCTTACTTGAAAGTGTCCGTAGGTTTTCACTAAAGTTAGTGCAGTCATTGCTGTTCATCTCTATACACGTGTTTCTGGGTAATTGCCCTTCATCAGTAGAGAGTAGAAAGCATCAAAAAATATCTAGGGTTGCTGGAAACGCTGCCAAAATCGTCTCAGGTCTAGTACCACTCACAGGCTCACAGGTGCATCTCCAGAGCTCGTCAGCTCAGTGGCTCAAGGGAGCCTTTTAACAGGAAGGCGGGTTGGGAGCACACTGCCTCACATCCCAGTCGAGTTCGCCCCTTTGCATCCTGGTAAATGCAGTTAAAATTTAATGCTTACTTGAAAGTGTCCGTAGTTTTTCACTAAAGTTAGTGCAGTCATTGCTGTTCATCTCTATACACGTGTTTCTGGGTGATTGCCCTTCATCAGTAGAGAGAAGAAAGCATCAAAAAATATCTGGGGTTGCTGGAAATGCTGCCAAAATCGTCTCAGGTCTAGTACCACTCACAGGCTCACAGGTGCATCTCCAGAGCTCGTCAGCTCAGTGGCTCAAGGGAGCCTTTTAACAGGAAGGCGGGTTGGGAGCACACTGCCTCACATCCCAGTGGAGTTCGCCCCTTTGCATCCTGGTAAATGCAGTTCAAATTTAACGCTTACTTGAAAGTGTCCGTAGTTTTTCACTAAAGTTAGTGCAGTCATTGCTGTTCATCTCTATACACGTGTTTCTGGGTAATTGCCCTTCATCCGTAGAGAGTAGAAAGCATCAAAAAATATCTGGGGTTGCTGGAAATGCTGCCAAAATCGTCTCAGGTCTAGTACCACTCACAGGCGCATCTCCAGAGCTCGTCAGCTCAGTGGCTCAAGGGAGCCTTTTAACAGGAAGGCGGGTTGGGAGCACACTGCCTCACATCCCAGTCGAGTTCGCCCCTTTGCATCCTGGTAAATGCAGTTTAAATTTAACGCTTACTTGAAAGTGTCCGTAGTTTTTCACTAAAGTTAGTGCAGTCATTGCTGTTCATCTCTATACACGTGTTTCTGGGTAATTGCCCTTCATCAGTAGAGAGTAGAAAGCATCAAAAATATCTGGGGTTGCTGGAAATGCTGCCAAAATCGTCTCAGGTCTAGTACCACTCACAGGCTCACAGGTGCATCTCCAGAGCTCGTCAGCTCAGTGGCTCAAGGGAGCCTTTTAACAGGAAGGCGGGTTGGGAGCACACTGCCTCACATCCCAGTCGAGTTCGCCCCTTTGCATCCTGGTAAATGCAGTTCAAATTTAATGCTTACTTGAAAGTGACCGTAGTTTTTCACTAAAGTTAGTGCAGTCATTGCTGTTCATCTCTATACACGTGTTTCTGGGTAATTGCCCTTCATCAGTAGAGAGTAGAAAGCATCAAAAAATATCTGGGGTTGCTGGAAATGCTGCCAAAATCGTCTCAGGTCTAGTACCACTCACAGGCTCACAGGTGCATCTCCAGAGCTCGTCAGCTTAGTGGCTCAAGGGAGCCTTTTAACAGAAAGGCGGGTTGGGAGCACACTGCCTCACATCCCAGTCGAATTTGCCCCTTTGCATCCTGGTAAATGCAGTTCAAATTTAACGCTTACTTGAAAGTGTCCGTACTTTTTCACTAAAGTTAGGGCAGTCATTGCTGTTCATCTCTATACACGTGTTTCTGGGTAATTGCCCTTCATCAGTAGAGAGTAGAAAGCATCAAAAATATCTGGGGTTGCTGGAAATGCTGCCAAAATCGTCTCAGGTCTAGTACCACTCACAGGCTCACAGGTGCATCTCCAGAGCTCGTCAGCTCAGTGGCTCAAGGGAGCCTTTTAACAGGAAGGCGGGTTGGGAGCACACTGCCTCACATCCCAGTCGAGTTTGCCCCTTTGCATCCTGGTAAATGCAGTTCAAATTTAAAGCTTACTTGAAAGTGTCCGTAGTTTTTCACTAAAGTTAGTGCAGTCATTGCTGTTCATCTCTATACACGTGTTTCTGGGTAATTGCCCTTCATCAGTAGAGAGTAGAAAGCATCAAAAATATCTGGGGTTGCTGGAAATGCTGCCAAAATCGTCTCAGGTCTAGTACCACTCACAGGCTCACAGGTGCATCTCCAGAGCTCGTCAGCTCAGTGGCTCAAGGGAGCCTTTTAACAGGAAGGCGGGTTGGGAGCACACTGCCTCACATCCCAGTCGAGTTCACCCCTTTGCATCCTGGTAAATGCAGTTCAAATTTAACGCTTACTTGAAAGTGTCCGTAGTTTTTCACTAAAGTTAGTGCAGTCATTGCTGTTCATCTCTATACACGTGTTTCTGGGTAATTGCCCTTCATCAGTAGAGAGTAGAAAGCATCAAAAAATATCTGGGGTTGCTGGAAATGCTGCCAAAATCGTCTCAGGTCTAGTACCACTCACAGGCTCACAGGTGCATCTCCAGAGCTCGTCAGCTCAGTGGCTCAAGGGAGCCTTTTAACAGGAAGGCGAGTTGGGAGCACACTGCCTCACATCCCAGTCGAGTTCGCCCCTTTGCATCCTGGTAAATGCAGTTCAAATTTAACGCTTACTTGAAAGTGTCCGTAGTTTTTCACTAAAGTTAGGGCAGTCATTGCTGTTCATCTCTATACACGTGTTTCTGGGTAATTGCCCTTCATCAGTAGAGAGTAGAAAGCATCAAAAAATATCTGGGGTTGCTGGAAATGCTGCCAAAATCGTCTCAGGTCTAGTACCACTCACAGGCTCACAGGTGCATCTCCAGAGCTCGTCAGCTCAGTGGCTCAAGGGAGCCTTTTAACAGGAAGGCGGGTTGGGAGCACACTGCCTCACATCCCAGTCGAGTTCGCCCCTTTGCATCCTGGTAAATGCAGTTCAAATTTAACGCTTACTTGAAAGTGTCCGTAGTTTTTCACTAAAGTTAGGGCAGTCATTGCTGTTCATCTCTATACACGTGTTTCTGGGTAATTGCCCTTCATCAGTAGAGAGTAGAAAGCATCAAAAAATATCTGGGGTTGCTGGAAATGCTGCCAAAATCGTCTCAGGTCTAGTACCACTCACAGGCTCACAGGTGCATCTCCAGAGCTCGTCAGCTCAGTGGCTCAAGGGAGCCTTTTAACAGCAAGGCGGGTTGGGAGCACACTGCCTCACATCCCAGTTGAGTTTGCCCCTTTGCATCCTGGTAAATGCGGTTCAAATTTAACGCTTACTTGAAAGTGTCCGTAGTTTTTCACTAAAGTTAGGGCAGTCATTGCTGTTCATCTCTATACACGTGTTTCTGGGTAATTGCCCTTCATCAGTAGAGAGTAGAAAGCATCAAAAAATATCTGGGGTTGCTGGAAATGCTGCCAAAATCGTCTCAGGTCTAGTACCACTCACAGGCTCACAGGTGTATCTCCAGAGCTCGTCAGCTCAGTGGCTCAAGGGAGCCTTTTAACAGGAAGGCGGGTTGGGAGCACACTGCCTCATATCCCAGTCGAGTTCGCCCCTTTGCATCCTGGTAAATGCAGTTCAAATTTAAAGCTTACTTGAAAGTGTCCGTAGTTTTTCACTAAAGTTAGTGCAGTCATTGCTGTTCATCTCTATACACGTGTTTCTGGGTAATTGCCCTTCATCAGTAGAGAGTAGAAAGCATCAAAAATATCTGGGGTTGCTGGAAATGCTGCCAAAATTGTCTCAGGTCTAGTACCACTCACAGGCTCACAGGTGCATCTCCAGAGCTCGTCAGCTCAGTGGCTCAAGGAAGCCTTTTAACAGGAAGGCGGGTTGGGAGCACACTGCCTCACATCCCAGTCGAGTTCGCCGCTTTGCATCCTGGTAAATGCAGTTCAAATTTAACGCTTACTTGAAAGTGTCCGTAGCTTTTCACTAAAGTTAGTGCAGTCATTGCTGTTAATCTCTATACACGTGTTTCTGGGTAATTGCCCTTCATCAGTAGAGAGTAGAAAGCATCAAAAAATATCTGGGGTTGCTGGAAATGCTGCCAAAATCATCTCAGGTCTAGTACCACTCACAGGCTCACAGGTGCATCTCCAGAGCTCGTCAGCTCAGTGGCTCAAGGGAGCCTTTTAACAGGAAGGCGGGTTGGGAGCACACTGCCTCACATCCCAGTGGAGTTCGCCCCTTTGCATCCTGGTAAATGCAGTTCAAATTTAACGCTTACTTGAAAGTGTCCGTAGTTTTTCACTAAAGTTTGGGCAGTCATTGCTGTTCATCTCTATACACGTGTTTCTGGGTAATTGCAATTCATCAGTAGAGAGTAGAAAGCATCAAAAATATCTGGGGTTGCTGGAAATGCTGCCAAAATCGTCTCAGGTCTAGTACCACTCACAGGCTCACAGGTGCATCTCCAGAGCTCGTCAGCTCAGTGGCTCAAGGGAGCCTTTTAACAGGAAGGCGGGTTGGGAGCACACTGCCTCACATCCCAGTCGAGTTCGCCCCTTTGCATCCTGGTAAATGCAGTTCAAATTTAACGCTTACTTGAAAGTGTCCGTAGTTTTTCACTAAAGTTAGTGAAGTCATTGCTGTTCATCTCTATACACGTGTTTCTGGGTAATTGCCCTTCATCAGTAGAGAGTAGAAAGCATCAAAAAATATCTGGGGTTGCTGGAAATGCTGCCAAAATCGTCTCAGGTCTAGTACCACTCACAGGCTCACAGGTGCATCTCCAGAGCTCGTCAGGTCAGTGGCTCAAGGGAGCCTTTTAACAGGAAGGCGGGTTGGGAGCACACTGCCTCACATCCCAGTCGAGTTCGCCCCTTTGCATCCTGGTAAATGCAGTTCAAATTTAACGCTTACTTGAAAGTGTCCGTAGTTTTTCACTAAAGTTAGGGCAGTCATTGCTGTTCATCTCTATACACGTGTTTCTGGGTAATTGCCCTTCATCAGTAGAGAGTAGAAAGCATCAAAAAATATCTGGGGTTGCTGGAAATGCTGCCAAAATCGTCTCAGGTCTAGTACCACTCACAGGCTCACAGGTGCATCTCCAGAGCTCGTCAGCTCAGTGGCTCAAGGGAGCCTTTTAACAGGAAGGCGGGTTGGGAGCACACTGCCTCCCATCCCAGTCGAGTTCGCCCCTTTGCATCCTGGTAAATGCAGTTAAAATTTAACGCTTACTTGAAAGTGTCCGTAGTTTTTCACTAAAGTTAGGGCAGTCATTGCTGTTCATCTCTATACACGTGTTTCTGGGTAATTGCCCTTCATCAGTAGAGAGTAGAAAGCATCAAAAATATCTCGGGTTGCTGGAAATGCTGCCAAAATCGTCTCAGGTCTAGTACCACTCACAGGCTCACAGGTGCATCTCCAGAGCTCGTCAGCTCAGTGGCTCAAGGGAGCCTTTTAACAGGAAGGCAGGTTGGGAGCACACTGCCTCACATCCCAGTCGAGTTCGCCCCTTTGCATCCTGGTAAATGCAGTTCAAATTTAACGCTTACTTGAAAGTGTCCGTAGTTTTTCACTAAAGTTAGTGCAGTCATTGCTGTTCATCTCTATACACGTGTTTCTGGGTAATTGCCCTTCATCAGTAGAGAGTAGAAAGCATCAAAAAATATCTGGGGTTGCTGGAAATGCTGCCAAAATCGTCTCAGGTCTAGTACCACTCACAGGCTCACAGGTGCATCTCCAGAGCTCGTCAGCTCAGTGGCTCAAGGGAGCCTTTTAACAGGAAGGCGGGTTGGGAGCACACTGCCTCACATCCCAGTTGAGTTTGCCCCTTTGCATCCTGGTAAATGCAGTTCAAATTTAACGCTTACTTGAAAGTGTCCGTAGTTTTTCACTAAAGTTAGGGCAGTCATTGCTGTTCATCTCTATACACGTGTTTCTGGGTAATTGCCCTTCATCAGTAGAGAGTAGAAAGCATCAAAAAATATCTGGGGTTGCTGGAAATGCTGCCAAAATCGTCTCAGGTCTAGTACCACTCACAGGCTCACAGGTGTATCTCCAGAGCTCGTCAGCTCAGTGGCTCAAGGGAGCCTTTTAACAGGAAGGCGGGTTGGGAGCACACTGCCTCACATCCCAGTCGAGTTCGCCCCTTTGCATCCTGGTAAATGCAGTTCAAATTTAACGCTTACTTGAAAGTGTCCATAGTTTTTCACTAAAGTTAGTGCAGTCATTGCTGTTCATCTCTATACACGTGTTTCTGCGTAATTGCCCTTCATCAGTAGAGAGTAGAAAGCATCAAAAAATATCTGGGGTTGCTGGAAATGCTGCCAAAATCGTCTCAGGTCTAGTACCACTCACAGGCTCACAAGTGCATCTCCAGAGCTCGTCAGCTCAGTGGCTCAAGGGAGCCTTTTAACAGGAAGGCGGGTTGGGAGTACACTGCCTCACATCCCAGTCGAGTTCGCCCCTTTGCATCCTGGTAAATGCAGTTCAAATTTAACGCTTACTTGAAAGTGTCCGTAGTTTTTCACTAAAGTTAGTGCAGTCATTGCTGTTCATCTCTATACACGTGTTTCTGGGTGATTGCCCTTCATCAGTAGAGAGTAGAAAGCATCAAAAAATATCTGGGGTTGCTGGAAATGCTGCCAAAATCGTCTCAGGTCTAGTACCACTCACAGGCTCACAAGTGCATCTCCAGAGCTCGTCAGCTCAGTGGCTCAAGGGAGCCTTTTAACAGGAAGGCGGGTTCGGAGCACACTGCCTCACATCCCAGTCGAGTTCACCCCTTTGCATCCTGGTAAATGCAGTTCAAATTTAACGCTTACTTGAAAGTGTACGTAGTTTTTCACTAAAGTTAGTGCAGTCATTGCTGTTCATCTCTATACACGTGTTTCTGGGTAATTGCCCTTCATCAGTAGAGAGTAGAAAGCATCAAAAAATATCTAGGGTTGCTGGAAATGCTGCCAAAATCGTCTCAGGTCTAGTACCACTCACAGGCACACAGGTGCATCTCCAGAGCTCGTCAGCTCAGTGGCTCAAGGGAGCCTTTTAACAGGAAGGCGGGTTCGGAGCACACTGCCTCACATCCCAGTCGAGTTCGCCCCTTTGCATCCTGGTAAATGCAGTTCAAATTTAACGCTTACTTGAAAGTGTCTGTAGTTTTTCACTAAAGTTAGTGCAGTCATTGCTGTTCATCTCTATACACGTGTTTCTGGGTGACTGCCCTTCATCAGTAGAGAGTAGAAAGCATCAAAAAATATCTGGGGTTGCTGGAAATGCTGCCAAAATCGTCTCAGGTCTAGTACCACTCACAGGCTCACAAGTGCATCTCCAGAGCTCGTCAGCTCAGTGGCTCAAGGGAGCCTTTTAACAGGAAGGCGGTTTGGGAGCACACTGCCTCACATCCCAGTCAAGTTCGCCCCTTTGCATCCTGGTAAATGCAGTTCAAATTTAACGCTTACTTGAAAGTGTCCGTAGGTTTTCACTAAAGTTAGTGCAGTCATTGCTGTTCATCTCTATACACGTCTTTCTGGGTAATTGCCCTTCATCAGTAGAGAGTAGAAAGCATCAAAAAATATCTAGGGTTGCTGGAAACGCTGCCAAAATCGTCTCAGGTCTAGTACCACTCACAGGCTCACAGGTGCATCTCCAGAGCTCGTCAGCTCAGTGGCTCAAGGGAGCCTTTTAACAGGAAGGCGGGTTGGGAGCACACTGCCTCACATCCCAGTCGAGTTCGCCCCTTTGCATCCTGGTAAATGCAGTTAAAATGTAATGCTTACTTGAAAGTGTCCGTAGTTTTTCACTAAAGTTAGTGCAGTCATTGCTGTTCATCTCTATACACGTGTTTCTGGGTGATTGCCCTTCATCAGTAGAGAGAAGAAAGCATCAAAAAATATCTGGGGTTGCTGGAAATGCTGCCAAAATCGTCTCAGGTCTAGTACCACTCACAGGCTCACAGGTGCATCTCCAGAGCTCGTCAGCTCAGTGGCTCAAGGGAGCCTTTTAACAGGAAGGCGGGTTGGGAGCACACTGCCTCACATCCCAGTGGAGTTCGCCCCTTTGCATCCTGGTAAATGCAGTTCAAATTTAACGCTTACTTGAAAGTGTCCGTAGTTTTTCACTAAAGTTAGTGCAGTCATTGCTGTTCATCTCTATACACGTGTTTCTGGGTAATTGCCCTTCATCCGTAGAGAGTAGAAAGCATCAAAAAATATCTGGGGTTGCTGGAAATGCTGCCAAAATCGTCTCAGGTCTAGTACCACTCACAGGCGCATCTCCAGAGCTCGTCAGCTCAGTGGCTCAAGGGAGCCTTTTAACAGGAAGGCGGGTTGGGAGCACACTGCCTCACATCCCAGTCGAGTTCGCCCCTTTGCATCCTGGTAAATGCAGTTTAAATTTAACGCTTACTTGAAAGTGTCCGTAGTTTTTCACTAAAGTTAGTGCAGTCATTGCGGTTCATCTCTATACACGTGTTTCTGGGTTATTGTCCTTCATCAGTAGAGAGTAGAAAGCATAAAAAAATATCTGGGGTTGCTGGAAATGCTGCCAAAATCGTCTCAGGTCTAGTACCACTCACAGGCTCACAGGTGCATCTCCAGAGCTCGTCAGCTCAGTGGCTCAAGGGAGCCTTTTAACAGGAAGGCGGGTTGGGAGCACACTGCCTCACATCCCAGTCGAGTTCGCCCCTTTGCATCCTGGTAAATGCAGTTCAAATTTAACGCTTACTTGAAAGTGTCCGTAGTTTTTCACTAAAGTTAGTGCAGTCATTGCTGTTCATCTCTATACACGTGTTTCTGGGTAATTGCCCTCCATCAGTAGAGAGTAGAAAGCATCAAAAAATATCTGGGGTTGCTGGAAATGCTGCCAAAATCGTCTCAGGTCTAGTACCACTCACAGGCTCACAGGTGCATCTCCAGAGCTCATCAGCTCAGTGGCTCAAGGGAGCCTTTTAACAGGAAGGCGGGTTGGGAGCACACTGCCTCACATCCCAGTCGAGTTCGCCCCTTTGCATCCTGGTAAATGCAGTTCAAATTTAAAGCTTACTTGAAAGTGTCCGTAGTTTTTCACTAAAGTTAGTGCAGTCATTGCTGTTCATCTCTATACACGTGTTTCTGGGTAATTGCCCTTCATCAGTAGAGAGTAGAAAGCATCAAAAATATCTGGGGTTGCTGGAAATGCTGCCAAAATCGTCTCAGGTCTAGTACCACTCACAGGCTCACAGGTGCATCTCCAGAGCTCGTCAGCTCAGTGGCTCAAGGGAGCCTTTTAACAGGAAGGCGGGTTGGGAGCACACTGCCTCACATCCCAGTCGAGTTCGCCCCTTTGCATCCTGGTAAATGCAGTTCAAATTTAATGCTTACTTGAAAGTGACTGTAGTTTTTCACTAAAGTTAGTGCAGTCATTGCTGTTCATCTCTATACACGTGTTTCTGGGTAATTGCCCTTCATCAGTAGAGAGTAGAAAGCATCAAAAAATATCTGGGGTTGCTGGAAATGCTGCCAAAATCGTCTCAGGTCTAGTACCACTCACAGGCTCACAGGTGCATCTCCAGAGCTCGTCAGCTTAGTGGCTCAAGGGAGCCTTTTAACAGAAAGGCGGGTTGGGAGCACACTGCCTCACATCCCAGTCAAATTTGCCCCTTTGCATCCTGGTAAATGCAGTTCAAATTTAAAGCTTACTTGAAAGTGTCCGTAGTTTTTCACTAAAGTTAGTGCAGTCATTGCTGTTCATCTCTATACACGTGTTTCTGGGTAATTGCCCTTCATCAGTAGAGAGTAGAAAGCATCAAAAATATCTGGGGTTGCTGGAAATGCTGCCAAAATCGTCTCAGGTCTAGTACCACTCACAGGCTCACAGGTGCATCTCCAGAGCTCGTCAGCTCAGTGGCTCAAGGGAGCCTTTTAACAGGAAGGCGGGTTGGGAGCACACTGCCTCACATCCCAGTCGAGTTCACCCCTTTGCATCCTGGTAAATGCAATTCAAATTTAACGCTTACTTGAAAGTGTCCGTAGTTTTTCACTAAAGTTAGTGCAGTCATTGCTGTTCATCTCTATACACGTGTTTCTGGGTAATTGCCCTTCATCAGTAGAGAGTAGAAAGCATCAAAAAATATCTGGGGTTGCTGGAAATGCTGCCAAAATCGTCTCAGGTCTAGTACCACTCACAGGCTCACAGGTGCATCTCCAGAGCTCGTCAGCTCAGTGGCTCAAGGGAGCCTTTTAACAGGAAGGCGGGTTGGGAGCACACTGCCTCACATCCCAGTCGAGTTCGCCCCTTTGCATCCTGGTAAATGCAGTTAAAATTTAATGCTTACTTGAAAGTGTCCGTAGTTTTTCACTAAAGTTAGTGCAGTCATTGCTGTTCATCTCTATACACGTGTTTCTGGGTGATTGCCCTTCATCAGTAGAGAGAAGAAAGCATCAAAAAATATCTGGGGTTGCTGGAAATGCTGCCAAAATCGTCTCAGGTCTAGTACCACTCACAGGCTCACAGGTGCATCTCCAGAGCTCGTCAGCTCAGTGGCTCAAGGGAGCCTTTTAACAGGAAGGCGGGTTGGGAGCACACTGCCTCACATCCCAGTGGAGTTCGCCCCTTTGCATCCTGGTAAATGCAGTTCAAATTTAACGCTTACTTGAAAGTGTCCGTAGTTTTTCACTAAAGTTAGTGCAGTCATTGCTGTTCATCTCTATACACGTGTTTCTGGGTAATTGCCCTTCATCCGTAGAGAGTAGAAAGCATCAAAAAATATCTGGGGTTGCTGGAAATGCTGCCAAAATCGTCTCAGGTCTAGTACCACTCACAGGCGCATCTCCAGAGCTCGTCAGCTCAGTGGCTCAAGGGAGCCTTTTAACAGGAAGGCGGGTTGGGAGCACACTGCCTCACATCCCAGTCGAGTTCGCCCCTTTGCATCCTGGTAAATGCAGTTTAAATTTAACGCTTACTTGAAAGTGTCCGTAGTTTTTCACTAAAGTTAGTGCAGTCATTGCTGTTCATCTCTATACACGTGTTTCTGGGTAATTGCCCTTCATCAGTAGAGAGTAGAAAGCATCAAAAATATCTGGGGTTGCTGGAAATGCTGCCAAAATCGTCTCAGGTCTAGTACCACTCACAGGCTCACAGGTGCATCTCCAGAGCTCGTCAGCTCAGTGGCTCAAGGGAGCCTTTTAACAGGAAGGCGGGTTGGGAGCACACTGCCTCACATCCCAGTCGAGTTCGCCCCTTTGCATCCTGGTAAATGCAGTTTAAATTTAACGCTTACTTGAAAGTGTCCGTAGTTTTTCACTAAAGTTAGTGCAGTCATTGCTGTTCATCTCTATACACGTGTTTCTGGGTAATTGCCCTTCATCAGTAGAGAGTAGAAAGCATCAAAAAATATCTGGGGTTGCTGGAAATGCTGCCAAAATCGTCTCAGGTCTAGTACCACTCACAGGCTCACAGGTGCATCTCCAGAGCTCGTCAGCTCAGTGGCTCAAGGGAGCCTTTTAACAGCAAGGCGGGTTGGGAGCACACTGCCTCACATCCCAGTTGAGTTTGCCCCTTTGCATCCTGGTAAATGCGGTTCAAATTTAACGCTTACTTGAAAGTGTCCGTAGTTTTTCACTAAAGTTAGGGCAGTCATTGCTGTTCATCTCTATACACGTGTTTCTGGGTAATTGCCCTTCATCAGTAGAGAGTAGAAAGCATCAAAAAATATCTGGGGTTGCTGGAAATGCTGCCAAAATCGTCTCAGGTCTAGTACCACTCACAGGCTCACAGGTGTATCTCCAGAGCTCGTCAGCTCAGTGGCTCAAGGGAGCCTTTTAACAGGAAGGCGGGTTGGGAGCACACTGCCTCATATCCCAGTCGAGTTCGCCCCTTTGCATCCTGGTAAATGCAGTTCAAATTTAAAGCTTACTTGAAAGTGTCCGTAGTTTTTCACTAAAGTTAGTGCAGTCATTGCTGTTCATCTCTATACACGTGTTTCTGGGTAATTGCCCTTCATCAGTAGAGAGTAGAAAGCATCAAAAATATCTGGGGTTGCTGGAAATGCTGCCAAAATTGTCTCAGGTCTAGTACCACTCACAGGCTCACAGGTGCATCTCCAGAGCTCGTCAGCTCAGTGGCTCAAGGAAGCCTTTTAACAGGAAGGCGGGTTGGGAGCACACTGCCTCACATCCCAGTCGAGTTCGCCGCTTTGCATCCTGGTAAATGCAGTTCAAATTTAACGCTTACTTGAAAGTGTCCGTAGCTTTTCACTAAAGTTAGTGCAGTCATTGCTGTTAATCTCTATACACGTGTTTCTGGGTAATTGCCCTTCATCAGTAGAGAGTAGAAAGCATCAAAAAATATCTGGGGTTGCTGGAAATGCTGCCAAAATCATCTCAGGCCTAGTACCACTCACAGGCTCACAGGTGCATCTCCAGAGCTCGTCAGCTCAGTGGCTCAAGGGAGCCTTTTAACAGGAAGGCGGGTTGGGAGCACACTGCCTCACATCCCAGTGGAGTTCGCCCCTTTGCATCCTGGTAAATGCAGTTCAAATTTAACGCTTACTTGAAAGTGTCCGTAGTTTTTCACTAAAGTTTGGGCAGTCATTGCTGTTCATCTCTATACACGTGTTTCTGGGTAATTGCAATTCATCAGTAGAGAGTAGAAAGCATCAAAAATATCTGGGGTTGCTGGAAATGCTGCCAAAATCGTCTCAGGTCTAGTACCACTCACAGGCTCACAGGTGCATCTCCAGAGCTCGTCAGCTCAGTGGCTCAAGGGAGCCTTTTAACAGGAAGGCGGGTTGGGAGCACACTGCCTCACATCCCAGTCGAGTTCGCCCCTTTGCATCCTGGTAAATGCAGTTCAAATTTAACGCTTACTTGAAAGTGTCCGTAGTTTTTCACTAAAGTTAGTGAAGTCATTGCTGTTCATCTCTATACACGTGTTTCTGGGTAATTGCCCTTCATCAGTAGAGAGTAGAAAGCATCAAAAAATATCTGGGGTTGCTGGAAATGCTGCCAAAATCGTCTCAGGTCTAGTACCACTCACAGGCTCACAGGTGCATCTCCAGAGCTCGTCAGGTCAGTGGCTCAAGGGAGCCTTTTAACAGGAAGGCGGGTTGGGAGCACACTGCCTCACATCCCAGTCGAGTTCGCCCCTTTGCATCCTGGTAAATGCAGTTCAAATTTAACGCTTACTTGAAAGTGTCCGTAGTTTTTCACTAAAGTTAGGGCAGTCATTGCTGTTCATCTCTATACACGTGTTTCTGGGTAATTGCCCTTCATCAGTAGAGAGTAGAAAGCATCAAAAAATATCTGGGGTTGCTGGAAATGCTGCCAAAATCGTCTCAGGTCTAGTACCACTCACAGGCTCACAGGTGCATCTCCAGAGCTCGTCAGCTCAGTGGCTCAAGGGAGCCTTTTAACAGGAAGGCGGGTTGGGAGCACACTGCCTCCCATCCCAGTCGAGTTCGCCCCTTTGCATCCTGGTAAATGCAGTTAAAATTTAACGCTTACTTGAAAGTGTCCGTAGTTTTTCACTAAAGTTAGGGCAGTCATTGCTGTTCATCTCTATACACGTGTTTCTGGGTAATTGCCCTTCATCAGTAGAGAGTAGAAAGCATCAAAAATATCTCGGGTTGCTGGAAATGCTGCCAAAATCGTCTCAGGTCTAGTACCACTCACAGGCTCACAGGTGCATCTCCAGAGCTCGTCAGCTCAGTGGCTCAAGGGAGC
This sequence comes from Pleurodeles waltl, assembly GCF_031143425.1. Lineage (NCBI taxonomy): Eukaryota > Metazoa > Chordata > Amphibia > Caudata > Salamandridae > Pleurodeles > Pleurodeles waltl. The sequence goes on from NC_090440.1 coordinate 407,422,868, forward strand.
CTTTTAACAGGAAGGCAGGTTGGGAGCACACTGCCTCACATCCCAGTCGAGTTCGCCCCTTTGCATCCTGGTAAATGCAGTTCAAATTTAACGCTTACTTGAAAGTGTCCGTAGTTTTTCACTAAAGTTAGTGCAGTCATTGCTGTTCATCTCTATACACGTGTTTCTGGGTAATTGCCCTTCATCAGTAGAGAGTAGAAAGCATCAAAAAATATCTGGGGTTGCTGGAAATGCTGCCAAAATCGTCTCAGGTCTAGTACCACTCACAGGCTCACAGGTGCATCTCCAGAGCTCGTCAGCTCAGTGGCTCAAGGGAGCCTTTTAACAGGAAGGCGGGTTGGGAGCACACTGCCTCACATCCCAGTTGAGTTTGCCCCTTTGCATCCTGGTAAATGCAGTTCAAATTTAACGCTTACTTGAAAGTGTCCGTAGTTTTTCACTAAAGTTAGGGCAGTCATTGCTGTTCATCTCTATACACGTGTTTCTGGGTAATTGCCCTTCATCAGTAGAGAGTAGAAAGCATCAAAAAATATCTGGGGTTGCTGGAAATGCTGCCAAAATCGTCTCAGGTCTAGTACCACTCACAGGCTCACAGGTGTATCTCCAGAGCTCGTCAGCTCAGTGGCTCAAGGGAGCCTTTTAACAGGAAGGCGGGTTGGGAGCACACTGCCTCACATCCCAGTCGAGTTCGCCCCTTTGCATCCTGGTAAATGCAGTTCAAATTTAACGCTTACTTGAAAGTGTCCATAGTTTTTCACTAAAGTTAGTGCAGTCATTGCTGTTCATCTCTATACACGTGTTTCTGCGTAATTGCCCTTCATCAGTAGAGAGTAGAAAGCATCAAAAAATATCTGGGGTTGCTGGAAATGCTGCCAAAATCGTCTCAGGTCTAGTACCACTCACAGGCTCACAAGTGCATCTCCAGAGCTCGTCAGCTCAGTGGCTCAAGGGAGCCTTTTAACAGGAAGGCGGGTTGGGAGTACACTGCCTCACATCCCAGTCGAGTTCGCCCCTTTGCATCCTGGTAAATGCAGTTCAAATTTAACGCTTACTTGAAAGTGTCCGTAGTTTTTCACTAAAGTTAGTGCAGTCATTGCTGTTCATCTCTATACACGTGTTTCTGGGTGATTGCCCTTCATCAGTAGAGAGTAGAAAGCATCAAAAAATATCTGGGGTTGCTGGAAATGCTGCCAAAATCGTCTCAGGTCTAGTACCACTCACAGGCTCACAAGTGCATCTCCAGAGCTCGTCAGCTCAGTGGCTCAAGGGAGCCTTTTAACAGGAAGGCGGGTTCGGAGCACACTGCCTCACATCCCAGTCGAGTTCACCCCTTTGCATCCTGGTAAATGCAGTTCAAATTTAACGCTTACTTGAAAGTGTACGTAGTTTTTCACTAAAGTTAGTGCAGTCATTGCTGTTCATCTCTATACACGTGTTTCTGGGTAATTGCCCTTCATCAGTAGAGAGTAGAAAGCATCAAAAAATATCTAGGGTTGCTGGAAATGCTGCCAAAATCGTCTCAGGTCTAGTACCACTCACAGGCACACAGGTGCATCTCCAGAGCTCGTCAGCTCAGTGGCTCAAGGGAGCCTTTTAACAGGAAGGCGGGTTCGGAGCACACTGCCTCACATCCCAGTCGAGTTCGCCCCTTTGCATCCTGGTAAATGCAGTTCAAATTTAACGCTTACTTGAAAGTGTCTGTAGTTTTTCACTAAAGTTAGTGCAGTCATTGCTGTTCATCTCTATACACGTGTTTCTGGGTGACTGCCCTTCATCAGTAGAGAGTAGAAAGCATCAAAAAATATCTGGGGTTGCTGGAAATGCTGCCAAAATCGTCTCAGGTCTAGTACCACTCACAGGCTCACAAGTGCATCTCCAGAGCTCGTCAGCTCAGTGGCTCAAGGGAGCCTTTTAACAGGAAGGCGGTTTGGGAGCACACTGCCTCACATCCCAGTCAAGTTCGCCCCTTTGCATCCTGGTAAATGCAGTTCAAATTTAACGCTTACTTGAAAGTGTCCGTAGGTTTTCACTAAAGTTAGTGCAGTCATTGCTGTTCATCTCTATACACGTCTTTCTGGGTAATTGCCCTTCATCAGTAGAGAGTAGAAAGCATCAAAAAATATCTAGGGTTGCTGGAAACGCTGCCAAAATCGTCTCAGGTCTAGTACCACTCACAGGCTCACAGGTGCATCTCCAGAGCTCGTCAGCTCAGTGGCTCAAGGGAGCCTTTTAACAGGAAGGCGGGTTGGGAGCACACTGCCTCACATCCCAGTCGAGTTCGCCCCTTTGCATCCTGGTAAATGCAGTTAAAATGTAATGCTTACTTGAAAGTGTCCGTAGTTTTTCACTAAAGTTAGTGCAGTCATTGCTGTTCATCTCTATACACGTGTTTCTGGGTGATTGCCCTTCATCAGTAGAGAGAAGAAAGCATCAAAAAATATCTGGGGTTGCTGGAAATGCTGCCAAAATCGTCTCAGGTCTAGTACCACTCACAGGCTCACAGGTGCATCTCCAGAGCTCGTCAGCTCAGTGGCTCAAGGGAGCCTTTTAACAGGAAGGCGGGTTGGGAGCACACTGCCTCACATCCCAGTGGAGTTCGCCCCTTTGCATCCTGGTAAATGCAGTTCAAATTTAACGCTTACTTGAAAGTGTCCGTAGTTTTTCACTAAAGTTAGTGCAGTCATTGCTGTTCATCTCTATACACGTGTTTCTGGGTAATTGCCCTTCATCCGTAGAGAGTAGAAAGCATCAAAAAATATCTGGGGTTGCTGGAAATGCTGCCAAAATCGTCTCAGGTCTAGTACCACTCACAGGCGCATCTCCAGAGCTCGTCAGCTCAGTGGCTCAAGGGAGCCTTTTAACAGGAAGGCGGGTTGGGAGCACACTGCCTCACATCCCAGTCGAGTTCGCCCCTTTGCATCCTGGTAAATGCAGTTTAAATTTAACGCTTACTTGAAAGTGTCCGTAGTTTTTCACTAAAGTTAGTGCAGTCATTGCGGTTCATCTCTATACACGTGTTTCTGGGTTATTGTCCTTCATCAGTAGAGAGTAGAAAGCATAAAAAAATATCTGGGGTTGCTGGAAATGCTGCCAAAATCGTCTCAGGTCTAGTACCACTCACAGGCTCACAGGTGCATCTCCAGAGCTCGTCAGCTCAGTGGCTCAAGGGAGCCTTTTAACAGGAAGGCGGGTTGGGAGCACACTGCCTCACATCCCAGTCGAGTTCGCCCCTTTGCATCCTGGTAAATGCAGTTCAAATTTAACGCTTACTTGAAAGTGTCCGTAGTTTTTCACTAAAGTTAGTGCAGTCATTGCTGTTCATCTCTATACACGTGTTTCTGGGTAATTGCCCTCCATCAGTAGAGAGTAGAAAGCATCAAAAAATATCTGGGGTTGCTGGAAATGCTGCCAAAATCGTCTCAGGTCTAGTACCACTCACAGGCTCACAGGTGCATCTCCAGAGCTCATCAGCTCAGTGGCTCAAGGGAGCCTTTTAACAGGAAGGCGGGTTGGGAGCACACTGCCTCACATCCCAGTCGAGTTCGCCCCTTTGCATCCTGGTAAATGCAGTTCAAATTTAAAGCTTACTTGAAAGTGTCCGTAGTTTTTCACTAAAGTTAGTGCAGTCATTGCTGTTCATCTCTATACACGTGTTTCTGGGTAATTGCCCTTCATCAGTAGAGAGTAGAAAGCATCAAAAATATCTGGGGTTGCTGGAAATGCTGCCAAAATCGTCTCAGGTCTAGTACCACTCACAGGCTCACAGGTGCATCTCCAGAGCTCGTCAGCTCAGTGGCTCAAGGGAGCCTTTTAACAGGAAGGCGGGTTGGGAGCACACTGCCTCACATCCCAGTCGAGTTCGCCCCTTTGCATCCTGGTAAATGCAGTTCAAATTTAATGCTTACTTGAAAGTGACCGTAGTTTTTCACTAAAGTTAGTGCAGTCATTGCTGTTCATCTCTATACACGTGTTTCTGGGTAATTGCCCTTCATCAGTAGAGAGTAGAAAGCATCAAAAAATATCTGGGGTTGCTGGAAATGCTGCCAAAATCGTCTCAGGTCTAGTACCACTCACAGGCTCACAGGTGCATCTCCAGAGCTCGTCAGCTTAGTGGCTCAAGGGAGCCTTTTAACAGAAAGGCGGGTTGGGAGCACACTGCCTCACATCCCAGTCAAATTTGCCCCTTTGCATCCTGGTAAATGCAGTTCAAATTTAAAGCTTACTTGAAAGTGTCCGTAGTTTTTCACTAAAGTTAGTGCAGTCATTGCTGTTCATCTCTATACACGTGTTTCTGGGTAATTGCCCTTCATCAGTAGAGAGTAGAAAGCATCAAAAATATCTGGGGTTGCTGGAAATGCTGCCAAAATCGTCTCAGGTCTAGTACCACTCACAGGCTCACAGGTGCATCTCCAGAGCTCGTCAGCTCAGTGGCTCAAGGGAGCCTTTTAACAGGAAGGCGGGTTGGGAGCACACTGCCTCACATCCCAGTCGAGTTCACCCCTTTGCATCCTGGTAAATGCAATTCAAATTTAACGCTTACTTGAAAGTGTCCGTAGTTTTTCACTAAAGTTAGTGCAGTCATTGCTGTTCATCTCTATACACGTGTTTCTGGGTAATTGCCCTTCATCAGTAGAGAGTAGAAAGCATCAAAAAATATCTGGGGTTGCTGGAAATGCTGCCAAAATCGTCTCAGGTCTAGTACCACTCACAGGCTCACAGGTGCATCTCCAGAGCTCGTCAGCTCAGTGGCTCAAGGGAGCCTTTTAACAGGAAGGCGGGTTGGGAGCACACTGCCTCACATCCCAGTCGAGTTCGCCCCTTTGCATCCTGGTAAATGCAGTTCAAATTTAACGCTTACTTGAAAGTGTCCGTAGTTTTTCACTAAAGTTAGTGCAGTCATTGCTGTTCATCTCTATACACGTGTTTCTGGGTAATTGCCCTTCATCCGTAGAGAGTAGAAAGCATCAAAAAATATCTGGGGTTGCTGGAAATGCTGCCAAAATCGTCTCAGGTCTAGTACCACTCACAGGCGCATCTCCAGAGCTCGTCAGCTCAGTGGCTCAAGGGAGCCTTTTAACAGGAAGGCGGGTTGGGAGCACACTGCCTCACATCCCAGTCGAGTTTGCCCCTTTGCATCCTGGTAAATGCAGTTCAAATTTAAAGCTTACTTGAAAGTGTCCGTAGTTTTTCACTAAAGTTAGTGCAGTCATTGCTGTTCATCTCTATACACGTGTTTCTGGGTAATTGCCCTTCATCAGTAGAGAGTAGAAAGCATCAAAAATATCTGGGGTTGCTGGAAATGCTGCCAAAATCGTCTCAGGTCTAGTACCACTCACAGGCTCACAGGTGCATCTCCAGAGCTCGTCAGCTCAGTGGCTCAAGGGAGCCTTTTAACAGGAAGGCGGGTTGGGAGCACACTGCCTCACATCCCAACCGAGTTCACCCCTTTGCATCCTGGTAAATGCAGTTCAAATTTAACGCTTACTTGAAAGTGTCCGTAGTTTTTCACTAAAGTTAGTGCAGTCATTGCTGTTCATCTCTATACACGTGTTTCTGGGTAATTGCCCTTCATCAGTAGAGAGTAGAAAGCATCAAAAAATATCTGGGGTTGCTGGAAATGCTGCCAAAATCGTCTCAGGTCTAGTACCACTCACAGGCTCACAGGTGCATCTCCAGAGCTCGTCAGCTCAGTGGCTCAAGGGAGCCTTTTAACAGGAAGGCGAGTTGGGAGCACACTGCCTCACATCCCAGTCGAGTTCGCCCCTTTGCATCCTGGTAAATGCAGTTCAAATTTAACGCTTACTTGAAAGTGTCCGTAGTTTTTCACTAAAGTTAGGGCAGTCATTGCTGTTCATCTCTATACACGTGTTTCTGGGTAATTGCCCTTCATCAGTAGAGAGTAGAAAGCATCAAAAAATATCTGGGGTTGCTGGAAATGCTGCCAAAATCGTCTCAGGTCTAGTACCACTCACAGGCTCACAGGTGCATCTCCAGAGCTCGTCAGCTCAGTGGCTCAAGGGAGCCTTTTAACAGGAAGGCGGGTTGGGAGCACACTGCCTCACATCCCAGTCGAGTTCGCCCCTTTGCATCCTGGTAAATGCAGTTCAAATTTAACGCTTACTTGAAAGTGTCCGTAGTTTTTCACTAAAGTTAGGGCAGTCATTGCTGTTCATCTCTATACACGTGTTTCTGGGTAATTGCCCTTCATCAGTAGAGAGTAGAAAGCATCAAAAAATATCTGGGGTTGCTGGAAATGCTGCCAAAATCGTCTCAGGTCTAGTACCACTCACAGGCTCACAGGTGCATCTCCAGAGCTCGTCAGCTCAGTGGCTCAAGGGAGCCTTTTAACAGCAAGGCGGGTTGGGAGCACACTGCCTCACATCCCAGTTGAGTTTGCCCCTTTGCATCCTGGTAAATGCGGTTCAAATTTAACGCTTACTTGAAAGTGTCCGTAGTTTTTCACTAAAGTTAGGGCAGTCATTGCTGTTCATCTCTATACACGTGTTTCTGGGTAATTGCCCTTCATCAGTAGAGAGTAGAAAGCATCAAAAAATATCTGGGGTTGCTGGAAATGCTGCCAAAATCGTCTCAGGTCTAGTACCACTCACAGGCTCACAGGTGTATCTCCAGAGCTCGTCAGCTCAGTGGCTCAAGGGAGCCTTTTAACAGGAAGGCGGGTTGGGAGCACACTGCCTCATATCCCAGTCGAGTTCGCCCCTTTGCATCCTGGTAAATGCAGTTCAAATTTAAAGCTTACTTGAAAGTGTCCGTAGTTTTTCACTAAAGTTAGTGCAGTCATTGCTGTTCATCTCTATACACGTGTTTCTGGGTAATTGCCCTTCATCAGTAGAGAGTAGAAAGCATCAAAAATATCTGGGGTTGCTGGAAATGCTGCCAAAATCGTCTCAGTTCTAGTACCACTCACAGGCTCACAGGTGCATCTCCAGAGCTCGTCAGCTCAGTGGCTCAAGGGAGCCTTTTAACAGGAAGGCGGGTTGGGAGCACACTGCCTCACATCCCAGTCGAGTTCGCCCCTTTACATCCTGGTAAATGCAGTTCAAATTTAAAGCTTACTTGAAAGTGTCCGTAGTTTTTCACTAAAGTTAGTGCAGTCATTGCTGTTCATCTCTATACACGTGTTTCTGGGTAATTGCCCTTCATCAGTAGAGAGTAGAAAGCATCAAAAATATCTGGGGTTGCTGGAAATGCTGCCAAAATTGTCTCAGGTCTAGTACCACTCACAGGCTCACAGGTGCATCTCCAGAGCTCGTCAGCTCAGTGGCTCAAGGAAGCCTTTTAACAGGAAGGCGGGTTGGGAGCACACTGCCTCACATCCCAGTCGAGTTCGCCGCTTTGCATCCTGGTAAATGCAGTTCAAATTTAACGCTTACTTGAAAGTGTCCGTAGTTTTTCACTAAAGTTAGTGCAGTCATTGCTGTTAATCTCTATACACGTGTTTCTGGGTAATTGCCCTTCATCAGTAGAGAGTAGAAAGCATCAAAAAATATCTGGGGTTGCTGGAAATGCTGCCAAAATCATCTCAGGTCTAGTACCACTCACAGGCTCACAGGTGCATCTCCAGAGCTCGTCAGCTCAGTGGCTCAAGGGAGCCTTTTAACAGGAAGGCGGGTTGGGAGCACACTGCCTCACATCCCAGTGGAGTTCGCCCCTTTGCATCCTGGTAAATGCAGTTCAAATTTAACGCTTACTTGAAAGTGTCCGTAGTTTTTCACTAAAGTTTGGGCAGTCATTGCTGTTCATCTCTATACACGTGTTTCTGGGTAATTGCAATTCATCAGTAGAGAGTAGAAAGCATCAAAAATATCTGGGGTTGCTGGAAATGCTGCCAAAATCGTCTCAGGTCTAGTACCACTCACAGGCTCACAGGTGCATCTCCAGAGCTCGTCAGCTCAGTGGCTCAAGGGAGCCTTTTAACAGGAAGGCGGGTTGGGAGCACACTGCCTCACATCCCAGTCGAGTTCGCCCCTTTGCATCCTGGTAAATGCAGTTCAAATTTAACGCTTACTTGAAAGTGTCCGTAGTTTTTCACTAAAGTTAGTGCAGTCATTGCTGTTCATCTCTATACACGTGTTTCTGGGTAATTGCCCTTCATCAGTAGAGAGTAGAAAGCATCAAAAAATATCTGGGGTTGATGGAAATGCTGCCAAAATCGTCTCAGGTCTAGTACCACTCACAGGCTCACAGGTGCATCTCCAGAGCTCGTCAGCTCAGTGGCTCAAGGGAGCCTTTTAACAGGAAGGCGGGTTGGGAGCACACTGCCTCACATCCCAGTCGAGTTCGCCCCTTTGCATCCTGGTAAATGCAGTTCAAATTTAACGCTTACTTGAAAGTGTCCGTAGTTTTTCACTAAAGTTTGGGCAGTCATTGCTGTTCATCTCTATACACGTGTTTCTGGGTAATTGCCCTTCATCAGTAGAGAGTAGAAAGCATCAAAAATATCTGGGGTTGCTGGAAATGCTGCCAAAATCGTCTCAGGTCTAGTACCACTCACAGGCTCACAGGTGCATCTCCAGAGCTCGTCAGCTCAGTGGCTCAAGGGAGCCTTTTAACAGGAAGGCGGGTTGGGAGCACACTGCCTCACATCCCAGTCGAGTTCGCCCCTTTGCATCCTGGTAAATGCAGTTCAAATTTAACGCTTACTTGAAAGTGTCCGTAGTTTTTCACTAAAGTTAGGGCAGTCATTGCTGTTCATCTCTATACACGTGTTTCTGGGTAATTGCCCTTCATCAGTAGAGAGTAGAAAGCATCAAAAAATATCTGGGGTTGCTGGAAATGCTGCCAAAATCGTCTCAGGTCTAGTACCACTCACAGGCTCACAGGTGCATCTCCAGAGCTCGTCAGCTCAGTGGCTCAAGGGAGCCTTTTAACAGGAAGGCGGGTTGGGAGCACACTGCCTCACATCCCAGTCGAGTTCGCCCCTTTGCATCCTGGTAAATGCAGTTCAAATTTAACGCTTACTTGAAAGTGTCCGTAGTTTTTCACTAAAGTTAGGGCAGTCATTGCTGTTCTTCTCTATACACGTGTTTCTGGGTAATTGCCCTTCATCAGTAGAGAGTAGAAAGCATCAAAAATATCTCGGGTTGCTGGAAATGCTGCCAAAATCGTCTCAGGTCTAGTACCACTCACAGGCTCACAGGTGCATCTCCAGAGCTCGTCAGCTCAGTGGCTCAAGGGAGCCTTTTAACAGGAAGGCAGGTTGGGAGCACACTGCCTCACATCCCAGTCGAGTTCGCCCCTTTGCATCCTGGTAAATGCAGTTCAAATTTAACGCTTACTTGAAAGTGTCCGTAGTTTTTCACTAAAGTTAGTGCAGTCATTGCTGTTCATCTCTATACACGTGTTTCTGGGTAATTGCCCTTCATCAGTAGAGAGTAGAAAGCATAAAAAAATATCTGGGGTTGCTGGAAATGCTGCCAAAATCGTCTCAGGTCTAGTACCACTCACAGGCTCACAGGTGCATCTCCAGAGCTCGTCAGCTCAGTGGCTCAAGGGAGCCTTTTAACAGGAAGGCGGGTTGGGAGCACACTGCCTCACATCCCAGTCGAGTTCGCCCCTTTGCATCCTGGTAAATGCAGTTCAAATTTAACACTTACTTGAAAGTGTCCGTAGTTTTTCACTAAAGTTTGGGCAGTCATTGCTGTTCATCTCTATACACGTGTTTCTGGGTAATTGCCCTTCATCAGTAGAGAGTAGAAAGCATCAAAAAATATCTGGGGTTGCTGGAAATGCTGCCAAAATCGTCTCAGGTCTAGTACCACTCACAGGCTCACAAGTGCATCTCCAGAGCTCGTCAGCTCAGTGGCTCAAGGGAGCCTTTTAACAGGAAGGCGGGTTGGGAGCACACTGCCTCACATCCCAGTCGAGTTCGCCCCTTTGCATCCTGGTAAATGCAATTCAAATTTAACGCTTACTTGAAAGTGTCCGTAGTTTTTCACTAAAGTTAGTGCAGTCATTGCTGTTCATCTCTATACACGTGTTTCTGGGTAATTGCCCTTCATCAGTAGAGAGTAGAAAGCATCAAAAAATATCTGGGGTTGCTGGAAATGCTGCCAAAATCGTCTCAGGTCTAGTACCACTCACAGGCTCACAGGTGCATCTCCAGAGCTCGTCAGCTCAGTGGCTCAAGGGAGCCTTTTAACAGGAAGGCGGGTTGGGAGCACACTGCCTCACATCCCAGTCGAGTTCGCCCCTTTGCATCCTGGTAAATGCAGTTCAAATTTAACGCTTACTTGAAAGTGTCCGTAGTTTTTCACTAAAGTTAGTGCAGTCATTGCTGTTCATCTCTATACACGTGTTTCTGGGTAATTGCCCTTCATCCGTAGAGAGTAGAAAGCATCAAAAAATATCTGGGGTTGCTGGAAATGCTGCCAAAATCGTCTCAGGTCTAGTACCACTCACAGGCGCATCTCCAGAGCTCGTCAGCTCAGTGGCTCAAGGGAGCCTTTTAACAGGAAGGCGGGTTGGGAGCACACTGCCTCACATCCCAGTCGAGTTTGCCCCTTTGCATCCTGGTAAATGCAGTTCAAATTTAAAGCTTACTTGAAAGTGTCCGTAGTTTTTCACTAAAGTTAGTGCAGTCATTGCTGTTCATCTCTATACACGTGTTTCTGGGTAATTGCCCTTCATCAGTAGAGAGTAGAAAGCATCAAAAATATCTGGGGTTGCTGGAAATGCTGCCAAAATCGTCTCAGGTCTAGTACCACTCACAGGCTCACAGGTGCATCTCCAGAGCTCGTCAGCTCAGTGGCTCAAGGGAGCCTTTTAACAGGAAGGCGGGTTGGGAGCACACTGCCTCACATCCCAGTCGAGTTCACCCCTTTGCATCCTGGTAAATGCAGTTCAAATTTAACGCTTACTTGAAAGTGTCCGTAGTTTTTCACTAAAGTTAGTGCAGTCATTGCTGTTCATCTCTATACACGTGTTTCTGGGTAATTGCCCTTCATCAGTAGAGAGTAGAAAGCATCAAAAAATATCTGGGGTTGCTGGAAATGCTGCCAAAATCGTCTCAGGTCTAGTACCACTCACAGGCTCACAGGTGCATCTCCAGAGCTCGTCAGCTCAGTGGCTCAAGGGAGCCTTTTAACAGGAAGGCGAGTTGGGAGCACACTGCCTCACATCCCAGTCGAGTTCGCCCCTTTGCATCCTGGTAAATGCAGTTCAAATTTAACGCTTACTTGAAAGTGTCCGTAGTTTTTCACTAAAGTTAGGGCAGTCATTGCTGTTCATCTCTATACACGTGTTTCTGGGTAATTGCCCTTCATCAGTAGAGAGTAGAAAGCATCAAAAAATATCTGGGGTTGCTGGAAATGCTGCCAAAATCGTCTCAGGTCTAGTACCACTCACAGGCTCACAGGTGCATCTCCAGAGCTCGTCAGCTCAGTGGCTCAAGGGAGCCTTTTAACAGGAAGGCGGGTTGGGAGCACACTGCCTCACATCCCAGTCGAGTTCGCCCCTTTGCATCCTGGTAAATGCAGTTCAAATTTAACGCTTACTTGAAAGTGTCCGTAGTTTTTCACTAAAGTTAGGGCAGTCATTGCTGTTCATCTCTATACACGTGTTTCTGGGTAATTGCCCTTCATCAGTAGAGAGTAGAAAGCATCAAAAAATATCTGGGGTTGCTGGAAATGCTGCCAAAATCGTCTCAGGTCTAGTACCACTCACAGGCTCACAGGTGCATCTCCAGAGCTCGTCAGCTCAGTGGCTCAAGGGAGCCTTTTAACAGCAAGGCGGGTTGGGAGCACACTGCCTCACATCCCAGTTGAGTTTGCCCCTTTGCATCCTGGTAAATGCGGTTCAAATTTAACGCTTACTTGAAAGTGTCCGTAGTTTTTCACTAAAGTTAGGGCAGTCATTGCTGTTCATCTCTATACACGTGTTTCTGGGTAATTGCCCTTCATCAGTAGAGAGTAGAAAGCATCAAAAAATATCTGGGGTTGCTGGAAATGCTGCCAAAATCGTCTCAGGTCTAGTACCACTCACAGGCTCACAGGTGTATCTCCAGAGCTCGTCAGCTCAGTGGCTCAAGGGAGCCTTTTAACAGGAAGGCGGGTTGGGAGCACACTGCCTCATATCCCAGTCGAGTTCGCCCCTTTGCATCCTGGTAAATGCAGTTCAAATTTAAAGCTTACTTGAAAGTGTCCGTAGTTTTTCACTAAAGTTAGTGCAGTCATTGCTGTTCATCTCTATACACGTGTTTCTGGGTAATTGCCCTTCATCAGTAGAGAGTAGAAAGCATCAAAAATATCTGGGGTTGCTGGAAATGCTGCCAAAATCGTCTCAGTTCTAGTACCACTCACAGGCTCACAGGTGCATCTCCAGAGCTCGTCAGCTCAGTGGCTCAAGGGAGCCTTTTAACAGGAAGGCGGGTTGGGAGCACACTGCCTCACATCCCAGTCGAGTTCGCCCCTTTACATCCTGGTAAATGCAGTTCAAATTTAAAGCTTACTTGAAAGTGTCCGTAGTTTTTCACTAAAGTTAGTGCAGTCATTGCTGTTCATCTCTATACACGTGTTTCTGGGTAATTGCCCTTCATCAGTAGAGAGTAGAAAGCATCAAAAATATCTGGGGTTGCTGGAAATGCTGCCAAAATTGTCTCAGGTCTAGTACCACTCACAGGCTCACAGGTGCATCTCCAGAGCTCGTCAGCTCAGTGGCTCAAGGAAGCCTTTTAACAGGAAGGCGGGTTGGGAGCACACTGCCTCACATCCCAGTCGAGTTCGCCGCTTTGCATCCTGGTAAATGCAGTTCAAATTTAACGCTTACTTGAAAGTGTCCGTAGTTTTTCACTAAAGTTAGTGCAGTCATTGCTGTTAATCTCTATACACGTGTTTCTGGGTAATTGCCCTTCATCAGTAGAGAGTAGAAAGCATCAAAAAATATCTGGGGTTGCTGGAAATGCTGCCAAAATCATCTCAGGTCTAGTACCACTCACAGGCTCACAGGTGCATCTCCAGAGCTCGTCAGCTCAGTGGCTCAAGGGAGCCTTTTAACAGGAAGGCGGGTTGGGAGCACACTGCCTCACATCCCAGTGGAGTTCGCCCCTTTGCATCCTGGTAAATGCAGTTCAAATTTAACGCTTACTTGAAAGTGTCCGTAGTTTTTCACTAAAGTTTGGGCAGTCATTGCTGTTCATCTCTATACACGTGTTTCTGGGTAATTGCAATTCATCAGTAGAGAGTAGAAAGCATCAAAAATATCTGGGGTTGCTGGAAATGCTGCCAAAATCGTCTCAGGTCTAGTACCACTCACAGGCTCACAGGTGCATCTCCAGAGCTCGTCAGCTCAGTGGCTCAAGGGAGCCTTTTAACAGGAAGGCGGGTTGGGAGCACACTGCCTCACATCCCAGTCGAGTTCGCCCCTTTGCATCCTGGTAAATGCAGTTCAAATTTAACGCTTACTTGAAAGTGTCCGTAGTTTTTCACTAAAGTTAGTGCAGTCATTGCTGTTCATCTCTATACACGTGTTTCTGGGTAATTGCCCTTCATCAGTAGAGAGTAGAAAGCATCAAAAAATATCTGGGGTTGATGGAAATGCTGCCAAAATCGTCTCAGGTCTAGTACCACTCACAGGCTCACAGGTGCATCTCCAGAGCTCGTCAGCTCAGTGGCTCAAGGGAGCCTTTTAACAGGAAGGCGGGTTGGGAGCACACTGCCTCACATCCCAGTCGAGTTCGCCCCTTTGCATCCTGGTAAATGCAGTTCAAATTTAACGCTTACTTGAAAGTGTCCGTAGTTTTTCACTAAAGTTAGGGCAGTCATTGCTGTTCTTCTCTATACACGTGTTTCTGGGTAATTGCCCTTCATCAGTAGAGAGTAGAAAGCATCAAAAATATCTCGGGTTGCTGGAAATGCTGCCAAAATCGTCTCAGGTCTAGTACCACTCACAGGCTCACAGGTGCATCTCCAGAGCTCGTCAGCTCAGTGGCTCAAGGGAGCCTTTTAACAGGAAGGCAGGTTGGGAGCACACTGCCTCACATCCCAGTCGAGTTCGCCCCTTTGCATCCTGGTAAATGCAGTTCAAATTTAACGCTTACTTGAAAGTGTCCGTAGTTTTTCACTAAAGTTAGTGCAGTCATTGCTGTTCATCTCTATACACGTGTTTCTGGGTAATTGCCCTTCATCAGTAGAGAGTAGAAAGCATCAAAAAATATCTGGGGTTGCTGGAAATGCTGCCAAAATCGTCTCAGGTCTAGTACCACTCACAGGCTCACAGGTGCATCTCCAGAGCTCGTCAGCTCAGTGGCTCAAGGGAGCCTTTTAACAGGAAGGCGGGTTGGGAGCACACTGCCTCACATCCCAGTCGAGTTCGCCCCTTTGCATCCTGGTAAATGCAGTTCAAATTTAACACTTACTTGAAAGTGTCCGTAGTTTTTCACTAAAGTTTGGGCAGTCATTGCTGTTCATCTCTATACACGTGTTTCTGGGTAATTGCCCTTCATCAGTAGAGAGTAGAAAGCATCAAAAAATATCTGGGGTTGCTGGAAATGCTGCCAAAATCGTCTCAGGTCTAGTACCACTCACAGGCTCACAAGTGCATCTCCAGAGCTCGTCAGCTCAGTGGCTCAAGGGAGCCTTTTAACAGGAAGGCGGGTTGGGAGCACACTGCCTCACATCCCAGTCGAGTTCGCCCCTTTGCATCCTGGTAAATGCAGTTCAAATTTAACGCTTACTTGAAAGTGTCCATAGTTTTTCACTAAAGTTAGTGCAGTCATTGCTGTTCATCTCTATACACGTGTTTCTGCATAATTGCCCTTCATCAGTAGAGAGTAGAAAGCATCAAAAAATATCTGGGGTTGCTGGAAATGCTGCCAAAATCGTCTCAGGTCTAGTACCACTCACAGGCTCACAAGTGCATCTCCAGAGCTCGTCAGCTCAGTGGCTCAAGGGAGCCTTTTAACAGGAAGGCGGGTTGGGAGTACACTGCCTCACATCCCAGTCGAGTTCGCCCCTTTGCATCCTGGTAAATGCAGTTCAAATTTAACGCTTACTTGAAAGTGTCCGTAGTTTTTCACTAAAGTTAGTGCAGTCATTGCTGTTCATCTCTATACACGTGTTTCTGGGTGATTGCCCTTCATCAGTAGAGAGTAGAAAGCATCAAAAAATATCTGGGGTTGCTGGAAATGCTGCCAAAATCGTCTCAGGTCTAGTACCACTCACAGGCTCACAAGTGCATCTCCAGAGCTCGTCAGCTCAGTGGCTCAAGGGAGCCTTTTAACAGGAAGGCGGGTTCGGAGCACACTGCCTCACATCCCAGTCGAGTTCACCCCTTTGCATCCTGGTAAATGCAGTTCAAATTTAACGCTTACTTGAAAGTGTACGTAGTTTTTCACTAAAGTTAGTGCAGTCATTGCTGTTCATCTCTATACACGTGTTTCTGGGTAATTGCCCTTCATCAGTAGAGAGTAGAAAGCATCAAAAAATATCTAGGGTTGCTGGAAATGCTGCCAAAATCGTCTCAGGTCTAGTACCACTCACAGGCACACAGGTGCATCTCCAGAGCTCGTCAGCTCAGTGGCTCAAGGGAGCCTTTTAACAGGAAGGCGGGTTCGGAGCACACTGCCTCACATCCCAGTCGAGTTCGCCCCTTTGCATCCTGGTAAATGCAGTTCAAATTTAACGCTTACTTGAAAGTGTCTGTAGTTTTTCACTAAAGTTAGTGCAGTCATTGCTGTTCATCTCTATACACGTGTTTCTGGGTGACTGCCCTTCATAAGTAGAGAGTAGAAAGCATCAAAAAATATCTGGGGTTGCTGGAAATGCTGCCAAAATCGTCTCAGGTCTAGTACCACTCACAGGCTCACAAGTGCATCTCCAGAGCTCGTCAGCTCAGTGGCTCAAGGGAGCCTTTTAACAGGAAGGCGGTTTGGGAGCACACTGCCTCACATCCCAGTCAAGTTCGCCCCTTTGCATCCTGGTAAATGCAGTTCAAATTTAACGCTTACTTGAAAGTGTCCGTAGTTTTTCACTAAAGTTAGTGCAGTCATTGCTGTTCATCTCTATACATGTGTTTCTGGGTAATTGCCCTTCATCAGTAGAGAGTAGAAAGCATCAAAAAATATCTGGGGTTGCTGGAAATGCTGCCAAAATCGTCTCAAGTCTAGTACCACTCACAGGCTCACAGGTGCATCTCCAGAGCTCGTCAGCTCAGTGGCTCAAGGGAGCCTTTTAACAGGAAGGCGGGTTGGGAGCACACTGCCTCACATCCCAGTCGAGTTCGCCCCTTTGCATCCTGGTAAATGCAGTTCAAATTTAACGCTTACTTGAAAGTGTCCGTAGGTTTTCACTAAAGTTAGTGCAGTCATTGCTGTTCATCTCTATACACGTCTTTCTGGGTAATTGCCCTTCATCAGTAGAGAGTAGAAAGCATCAAAAAATATCTAGGGTTGCTGGAAACGCTGCCAAAATCGTCTCAGGTCTAGTACCACTCACAGGTGCATCTCCAGAGCTCGTCAGCTCAGTGGCTCAAGGGAGCCTTTTAACAGGAAGGCGGGTTGGGAGCACACTGCCTCACATCCCAGTCGAGTTCGCCCCTTTGCATCCTGGTAAATGCAGTTAAAATTTAATGCTTACTTGAAAGTGTCCGTAGTTTTTCACTAAAGTTAGTGCAGTCATTGCTGTTCATCTCTATACACGTGTTTCTGGGTGATTGCCCTTCATCAGTAGAGAGAAGAAAGCATCAAAAAATATCTGGGGTTGCTGGAAATGCTGCCAAAATCGTCTCAGGTCTAGTACCACTCACAGGCTCACAGGTGCATCTCCAGAGCTCGTCAGCTCAGTGGCTCAAGGGAGCCTTTTAACAGGAAGGCGGGTTGGGAGCACACTGCCTCACATCCCAGTGGAGTTCGCCCCTTTGCATCCTGGTAAATGCAGTTCAAATTTAACGCTTACTTGAAAGTGTCCGTAGTTTTTCACTAAAGTTAGTGCAGTCATTGCTGTTCATCTCTATACACGTGTTTCTGGGTAATTGCCCTTCATCCGTAGAGAGTAGAAAGCATCAAAAAATATCTGGGGTTGCTGGAAATGCTGCCAAAATCTTCTCAGGTCTAGTACCACTCACAGGCGCATCTCCAGAGCTCGTCAGCTCAGTGGCTCAAGGGAGCCTTTTAACAGGAAGGCGGGTTGGGAGCACACTGCCTCACATCCCAGTCGAGTTCGCCCCTTTGCATCCTGGTAAATGCAGTTTAAATTTAACGCTTACTTGAAAGTGTCCGTAGTTTTTCACTAAAGTTAGTGCAGTCATTGCGGTTCATCTCTATACACGTGTTTCTGGGTTATTGTCCTTCATCAGTAGAGAGTAGAAAGCATAAAAAAATATCTGGGGTTGCTGGAAATGCTGCCAAAATCGTCTCAGGTCTAGTACCACTCACAGGCTCACAGGTGCATCTCCAGAGCTCGTCAGCTCAGTGGCTCAAGGGAGCCTTTTAACAGGAAGGCGGGTTGGGAGCACACTGCCTCACATCCCAGTCGAGTTCGCCCCTTTGCATCCTGGTAAATGCAGTTCAAATTTAACGCTTACTTGAAAGTGTCCGTAGTTTTTCACTAAAGTTAGTGCAGTCATTGCTGTTCATCTCTATACACGTGTTTCTGGGTAATTGCCCTCCATCAGTAGAGAGTAGAAAGCATCAAAAAATATCTGGGGTTGCTGGAAATGCTGCCAAAATCGTCTCAGGTCTAGTACCACTCACAGGCTCACAGGTGCATCTCCAGAGCTCATCAGCTCAGTGGCTCAAGGGAGCCTTTTAACAGGAAGGCGGGTTGGGAGCACACTGCCTCACATCCCAGTCGAGTTCGCCCCTTTGCATCCTGGTAAATGCAGTTCAAATTTAAAGCTTACTTGAAAGTGTCCGTAGTTTTTCACTAAAGTTAGTGCAGTCATTGCTGTTCATCTCTATACACGTGTTTCTGGGTAATTGCCCTTCATCAGTAGAGAGTAGAAAGCATCAAAAATATCTGGGGTTGCTGGAAATGCTGCCAAAATCGTCTCAGGTCTAGTACCACTCACAGGCTCACAGGTGCATCTCCAGAGCTCGTCAGCTCAGTGGCTCAAGGGAGCCTTTTAACAGGAAGGCGGGTTGGGAGCACACTGCCTCACATCCCAGTCGAGTTCGCCCCTTTGCATCCTGGTAAATGCAGTTCAAATTTAATGCTTACTTGAAAGTGACCGTAGTTTTTCACTAAAGTTAGTGCAGTCATTGCTGTTCATCTCTATACACGTGTTTCTGGGTAATTGCCCTTCATCAGTAGAGAGTAGAAAGCATCAAAAAATATCTGGGGTTGCTGGAAATGCTGCCAAAATCGTCTCAGGTCTAGTACCACTCACAGGCTCACAGGTGCATCTCCAGAGCTCGTCAGCTTAGTGGCTCAAGGAAGCCTTTTAACAGAAAGGCGGGTTGGGAGCACACTGCCTCACATCCCAGTCAAATTTGCCCCTTTGCATCCTGGTAAATGCAGTTCAAATTTAAAGCTTACTTGAAAGTCTCCGTAGTTTTTCACTAAAGTTAGTGCAGTCATTGCTGTTCATCTCTATACACGTGTTTCTGGGTAATTGCCCTTCATCAGTAGAGAGTAGAAAGCATCAAAAATATCTGGGGTTGCTGGAAATGCTGCCAAAATCGTCTCAGGTCTAGTACCACTCACAGGCTCACAGGTGCATCTCCAGAGCTCGTCAGCTCAGTGGCTCAAGGGAGCCTTTTAACAGGAAGGCGGGTTGGGAGCACACTGCCTCACATCCCAGTCGAGTTCACCCCTTTGCATCCTGGTAAATGCAATTCAAATTTAACGCTTACTTGAAAGTGTCCGTAGTTTTTCACTAAAGTTAGTGCAGTCATTGCTGTTCATCTCTATACACGTGTTTCTGGGTAATTGCCCTTCATCAGTAGAGAGTAGAAAGCATCAAAAAATATCTGGGGTTGCTGGAAATGCTGCCAAAATCGTCTCAGGTCTAGTACCACTCACAGGCTCACAGGTGCATCTCCAGAGCTCGTCAGCTCAGTGGCTCAAGGGAGCCTTTTAACAGGAAGGCGGGTTGGGAGCACACTGCCTCACATCCCAGTCGAGTTCGCCCCTTTGCATCCTGGTAAATGCAGTTCAAATTTAACGCTTACTTGAAAGTGTCCGTAGTTTTTCACTAAAGTTAGGGCAGTCATTGCTGTTCATCTCTTACACGTGTTTCTGGGTAATTGCCCTTCATCAGTAGAGAGTAGAAAGCATCAAAAAATATCTGGGGTTGCTGGAAATGCTGCCAAAATCGTCTCAGGTCTAGTACCACTCACAGGCTCACAGGTGCATCTCCAGAGCTCGTCAGCTCAGTGGCTCAAGGGAGCCTTTTAACAGGAAGGCGGGTTGGGAGCACACTGCCTCACATCCCAGTCGAGTTCGCCCCTTTGCATCCTGGTAAATGCAGTTCAAATTTAACGCTTACTTGAAAGTGTCCGTAGTTTTTCACTAAAGTTAGGGCAGTCATTGCTGTTCATCTCTATACACGTGTTTCTGGGTAATTGCCCTTCATCAGTAGAGAGTAGAAAGCATCAAAAAATATCTGGGGTTGCTGGAAATGCTGCCAAAATCGTCTCAGGTCTAGTACCACTCACAGGCTCACAGGTGTATCTCCAGAGCTCGTCAGCTCAGTGGCTCAAGGGAGCCTTTTAACAGGAAGGCGGGTTGGGAGCACACTGCCTCATATCCCAGTCGAGTTCGCCCCTTTGCATCCTGGTAAATGCAGTTCAAATTTAAAGCTTACTTGAAAGTGTCTGTAGTTTTTCACTAAAGTTAGTGCAGTCATTGCTGTTCATCTCTATACATGTGTTTCTGGGTAATTGCCCTTCATCAGTAGAGAGTAGAAAGCATCAAAAATATCTGGGGTTGCTGGAAATGCTGCCAAAATCGTCTCAGTTCTAGTACCACTCACAGGCTCACAGGTGCATCTCCAGAGCCCGTCAGCTCAGTGGCTCAAGGGAGCCTTTTAACAGGAAGGCGGGTTGGGAGCACACTGCCTCACATCCCAGTCGAGTTCGCCCCTTTACATCCTGGTAAATGCAGTTCAAATTTAAAGCTTACTTGAAAGTGTCCGTAGTTTTTCACTAAAGTTAGTGCAGTCATTGCTGTTCATCTCTATACACGTGTTTCTGGGTAATTGCCCTTCATCAGTAGAGAGTAGAAAGCATCAAAAATATCTGGGGTTGCTGGAAATGCTGCCAAAATTGTCTCAGGTCTAGTACCACTCACAGGCTCACAGGTGCATCTCCAGAGCTCGTCAGCTCAGTGGCTCAAGGGAGCCTTTTAACAGGAAGGCGGGTTGGGAGCACACTGCCTCACATCCCAGTCGAGTTCGCCCCTTTGCATCCTGGTAAATGCAGTTCAAATTTAACGCTTACTTGAAAGTGTCCGTAGTTTTTCACTAAAGTTAGTGCAGTCATTGCTGTTCATCTCTATACACGTGTTTCTGGGTAATTGCCCTTCATCAGTAGAGAGTAGAAAGCATCAAAAAATATCTGGGGTTGCTGGAAATGCTGCCAAAATCGTCTCAGGTCTAGTACCACTCACAGGCTCACAGGTGCATCTCCAGAGCTCGTCAGCTCAGTGGCTCAAGGGAGCCTTTTAACAGGAAGGCGGGTTGGGAGCACACTGCCTCACATCCCAGTGGAGTTCGCCCCTTTGCATCCTGGTAAATGCAGTTCAAATTTAACGCTTACTTGAAAGTGTCCGTAGTTTTTCACTAAAGTTAGTGCAGTCATTGCTGTTCATCTCTATACACGTGTTTCTGGGTAATTGCCCTTCATCAGTAGAGAGTAGAAAGCATCAAAAAATATCTGGGGTTGCTGGAAATGCTGCCAAAATCGTCTCAGGTCTAGTACCACTCACAGGCTCACAGGTGCATCTCCAGAGCTCGTCAGCTCAGTGGCTCAAGGGAGCCTTTTAACAGGAAGGCGGGTTGGGAGCACACTGCCTCACATCCCAGTCGAGTTCGCCCCTTTGCATCCTGGTAAATGCAGTTCAAATTTAACGCTTACTTGAAAGTGTCCGTAGTTTTTCACTAAAGTTAGGGCAGTCATTGCTGTTCATCTCTATACACGTGTTTCTGGGTAATTGCCCTTCATCAGTAGAGAGTAGAAAGCATCAAAAAATATCTGGGGTTGCTGGAAATGCTGCCAAAATCGTCTCAGGTCTAGTACCACTCACAGGCTCACAGGTGCATCTCCAGAGCTCGTCAGCTCAGTGGCTCAAGGGAGCCTTTTAACAGGAAGGCGGGTTGGGAGCACACTGCCTCACATCCCAGTCGAGTTCGCCCCTTTGCATCCTGGTAAATGCAGTTCAAATTTAACGCTTACTTGAAAGTGTCCGTAGTTTTTCACTAAAGTTAGGGCAGTCATTGCTGTTCATCTCTATACACGTGTTTCTGGGTAATTGCCCTTCATCAGTAGAGAGTAGAAAGCATCAAAAATATCTCGGGTTGCTGGAAATGCTGCCAAAATCGTCTCAGGTCTAGTACCACTCACAGGCTCACAGGTGCATCTCCAGAGCTCGTCAGCTCAGTAGCTCAAGGGAGCCTTTTAACAGGAAGGCAGGTTGGGAGCACACTGCCTCACATCCCAGTCGAGTTCGCCCCTTTGCATCCTGGTAAATGCAGTTCAAATTTAACGCTTACTTGAAAGTGTCCGTAGTTTTTCACTAAAGTTAGTGCAGTCATTGCTGTTCATCTCTATACACGTGTTTCTGGGTAATTGCCCTTCATCAGTAGAGAGTAGAAAGCATCAAAAAATATCTGGGGTTGCTGGAAATGCTGCCAAAATCGTCTCAGGTCTAGTACCACTCACAGGCTCACAGGTGCATCTCCAGAGCTCGTCAGCTCAGTGGCTCAAGGGAGCCTTTTAACAGGAAGGCGGGTTGGGAGCACACTGCCTCACATCCCAGTCGAGTTCGCCCCTTTGCATCCTGGTAAATGCAGTTCAAATTTAACGCTTACTTGAAAGTGTCCGTAGTTTTTCACTAAAGTTTGGGCAGTCATTGCTGTTCATCTCTAAACACGTGTTTCTGGGTAATTGCCCTTCATCAGTAGAGAGTAGAAAGCATCAAAAAATATCTAGGGTTGCTGGAAATGCTGCCAAAATCGTCTCAGGTCTAGTACCACTCACAGGCTCACAGGTGCATCTCCAGAGCTCGTCAGCTCAGTGGCTCAAGGGAGCCTTTTAACAGGAAGGCGGGTTGGGAGCACACTGCCTCACATCCCAGTCGAGTTCGCCCCTTTGCATCCTGGTAAATGCAGTTAAAATTTAACGCTTACTTGAAAGTGTCCGTAGTTTTTCACTAAAGTTAGTGCAGTCATTGCTGTTCATCTCTATACACGTGTTTCTGGGTGATTGCCCTTCATCAGTAGAGAGTAGAAAGCATCAAAAAATATCTGGGGTTGCTGGAAATGCTGCCAAAATCGTCTCAGGTCTAGTACCACTCACAGGCTCACAGGTGCGTCTCCAGAGCTCATCAGCTCAGTGGCTCAAGGGAGCCTTTTAACAGGAAGGCGGGTTGGGAGCACACTGCCTCACATCCCAGTCGAGTTCGCCCCTTTGCATCCTGGTAAATGCAGTTCAAATTTAACGCTTACTTGAAAGTGTACGTAGTTTTTCACTAAAGTTAGTGCAGTCATTGCTGTTCATCTCTATACACGTGTTTCTGGGTAATTGCCCTTCATCAGTAGAGAGTAGAAAGCATCAAAAAATATCTAGGGTTGCTGGAAATGCTGCCAAAATCGTCTCAGGTCTAGTACCACTCACAGGCACACAGGTGCATCTCCAGAGCTCGTCAGCTCAGTGGCTCAAGGGAGCCTTTTAACAGGAAGGCGGGTTCGGAGCACACTGCCTCACATCCCAGTCGAGTTCGCCCCTTTGCATCCTGGTAAATGCAGTTCAAATTTAACGCTTACTTGAAAGTGTCCGTAGTTTTTCACTAAAGTTAGTGCAGTCATTGCTGTTCATCTCTATATACGTGTTTCTGGGTGACTGCCCTTCATCAGTAGAGAGTAGAAAGCATCAAAAAATATCTGGGGTTGCTGGAAATGCTGCCAAAATCGTCTCAGGTCTAGTACCACTCACAGGCTCACAAGTGCATCTCCAGAGCTCGTCAGCTCAGTGGCTCAAGGGAGCCTTTTAACAGGAAGGCGGTTTGGGAGCACACTGCCTCACATCCCAGTCGAGTTCGCCCCTTTGCATCCTGGTAAATGCAGTTCAAATTTAACGCTTACTTGAAAGTGTCCGTAGTTTTTCACTAAAGTTAGTGCAGTCATTGCTGTTCATCTCTATACATGTGTTTCTGGGTAATTGCCCTTCATCAGTAGAGAGTAGAAAGCATCAAAAAATATCTGGGGTTGCTGGAAATGCTGCCAAAATCGTCTCAAGTCTAGTACCACTCACAGGCTCACAGGTGCATCTCCAGAGCTCGTCAGCTCAGTGGCTCAAGGGAGCCTTTTAACAGGAAGGCGGGTTGGGAGCACACTGCCTCACATCCCAGTCGAGTTCGCCCCTTTGCATCCTGGTAAATGCAGTTCAAATTTAACGCTTACTTGAAAGTGTCCGTAGGTTTTCACTAAAGTTAGTGCAGTCATTGCTGTTCATCTCTATACACGTGTTTCTGGGTAATTGCCCTTCATCAGTAGAGAGTAGAAAGCATCAAAAAATATCTAGGGTTGCTGGAAACGCTGCCAAAATCGTCTCAGGTCTAGTACCACTCACAGGCTCACAGGTGCATCTCCAGAGCTCGTCAGCTCAGTGGCTCAAGGGAGCCTTTTAACAGGAAGGCGGGTTGGGAGCACACTGCCTCACATCCCAGTCGAGTTCGCCCCTTTGCATCCTGGTAAATGCAGTTAAAATTTAATGCTTACTTGAAAGTGTCCGTAGTTTTTCACTAAAGTTAGTGCAGTCATTGCTGTTCATCTCTATACACGTGTTTCTGGGTGATTGCCCTTCATCAGTAGAGAGAAGAAAGCATCAAAAAATATCTGGGGTTGCTGGAAATGCTGCCAAAATCGTCTCAGGTCTAGTACCACTCACAGGCTCACAGGTGCATCTCCAGAGCTCGTCAGCTCAGTGGCTCAAGGGAGCCTTTTAACAGGAAGGCGGGTTGGGAGCACACTGCCTCACATCCCAGTGGAGTTCGCCCCTTTGCATCCTGGTAAATGCAGTTCAAATTTAACGCTTACTTGAAAGTGTCCGTAGTTTTTCACTAAAGTTAGTGCAGTCATTGCTGTTCATCTCTATACACGTGTTTCTGGGTAATTGCCCTTCATCCGTAGAGAGTAGAAAGCATCAAAAAATATCTGGGGTTGCTGGAAATGCTGCCAAAATCGTCTCAGGTCTAGTACCACTCACAGGCGCATCTCCAGAGCTCGTCAGCTCAGTGGCTCAAGGGAGCCTTTTAACAGGAAGGCGGGTTGGGAGCACACTGCCTCACATCCCAGTCGAGTTCGCCCCTTTGCATCCTGGTAAATGCAGTTTAAATTTAACGCTTACTTGAAAGTGTCCGTAGTTTTTTACTAAAGTTAGTGCAGTCATTGCGGTTCATCTCTATACACGTGTTTCTGGGTTATTGCCCTTCATCAGTAGAGAGTAGAAAGCATAAAAAAATATCTGGGGTTGCTGGAAATGCTGCCAAAATCGTCTCAGGTCTAGTACCACTCACAGGCTCACAGGTGCATCTCCAGAGCTCGTCAGCTCAGTGGCTCAAGGGAGCCTTTTAACAGGAAGGCGGGTTGGGAGCACACTGCCTCCCATCCCAGTCGAGTTCGCCCCTTTGCATCCTGGTAAATGCAGTTCAAATTTAACGCTTACTTGAAAGTGTCCGTAGTTTTTCACTAAAGTTAGTGCAGTCATTGCTGTTCATCTCTATACACGTGTTTCTGGGTAATTGCCCTCCATCAGTAGAGAGTAGAAAGCATCAAAAAATATCTGGGGTTGCTGGAAATGCTGCCAAAATCGTCTCAGGTCTAGTACCACTCACAGGCTCACAGGTGCATCTCCAGAGCTCATCAGCTCAGTGGCTCAAGGGAGCCTTTTAACAGGAAGGCGGGTTGGGAGCACACTGCCTCACATCCCAGTCGAGTTCGCCCCTTTGCATCCTGGTAAATGCAGTTCAAATTTAACGCTTACTTGAAAGTGTCCGTAGTTTTTCACTAAAGTTAGGGCAGTCATTGCTGTTCATCTCTATACACGTGTTTCTGGGTGATTGCCCTTCATCAGTAGAGAGTAGAAAGCATCAAAAAATATCTGGGGTTGCTGGAAATGCTGCCAAAATCGTCTCAGGTCTAGTACCACTCACAGGCTCACAGGTGCGTCTCCAGAGCTCGTCAGCTCAGTGGCTCAAGGGAGCCTTTTAACAGGAAGGCGGGTTGGGAGCACACTGCCTCACATCCCAGTCGAGTTCGCCCCTTTGCATCCTGGTAAATGCAGTTCAAATTTAACGCTTACTTGAAAGCGTACGTAGTTTTTCACTAAAGTTAGTGCAGTCATTGCTGTTCATCTCTATACACGTGTTTCTGGGTAATTGCCCTTCATCAGTAGAGAGTAGAAAGCATCAAAAAATATCTAGGGTTGCTGGAAATGCTGCCAAAATCGTCTCAGGTCTAGTACCACTCACAGGCACACAGGTGCATCTCCAGAGCTCGTCAGCTCAGTGGCTCAAGGGAGCCTTTTAACAGGAAGGCGGGTTCGGAGCACACTGCCTCACATCCCAGTCGAGTTCGCCCCTTTGCATCCTGGTAAATGCAGTTCAAATTTAACGCTTACTTGAAAGTGTCTGTAGTTTTTCACTAAAGTTAGTGCAGTCATTGCTGTTCATCTCTATACACGTGTTTCTGGGTGACTGCCCTTCATCAGTAGAGAGTAGAAAGCATCAAAAAATATCTGGGGTTGCTGGAAATGCTGCCCAAATCGTCTCAGGTCTAGTACCACTCACAGGCTCACAAGTGCATCTCCAGAGCTCGTCAGCTCAGTGGCTCAAGGGAGCCTTTTAACAGGAAGGCGGTTTGGGAGCACACTGCCTCACATCCCAGTTGAGTTCGCCCCTTTGCATCCTGGTAAATGCAGTTCAAATTTAACGCTTACTTGAAAGTGTCCGTAGTTTTTCACTAAAGTTAGTGCAGTCATTGCTGTTCATCTCTATACATGTGTTTCTGGGTAATTGCCCTTCATCAGTAGAGAGTAGAAAGCATCAAAAAATATCTGGGGTTGCTGGAAATGCTGCCAAAATCGTCTCAAGTCTAGTACCACTCACAGGCTCACAGGTGCATCTCCAGAGCTCGTCAGCTCAGTGGCTCAAGGGAGCCTTTTATCAGGAAGGTGGGTTGGGAGCACACTGCCTCACATCCCAGTCGAGTTCGCCCCTTTGCATCCTGGTAAATGCAGTTCAAATTTAACGCTTACTTGAAAGTGTCCGTAGGTTTTCACTAAAGTTAGTGCAGTCATTGCTGTTCATCTCTATACACGTCTTTCTGGGTAATTGCCCTTCATCAGTAGAGAGTAGAAAGCATCAAAAAATATCTAGGGTTGCTGGAAATGCTGCCAAAATCGTCTCAGGTCTAGTACCACTCACAGGCTCACAAGTGCATCTCCAGAGCTCGTCAGCTCAGTGGCTCAAGGGAGCCTTTTAACAGGAAGGCGGGTTCGGAGCACACTGCCTCACATCCCAGTCGAGTTCACCCCTTTGCATCCTGGTAAATGCAGTTCAAATTTAACGCTTACTTGAAAGTGTCCGTAGTTTTTCACTAAAGTTAGTGCAGTCATTGCTGTTCATCTCTATACACGTGTTTCTGGGTGATTGCCCTTCATCAGTAGAGAGTAGAAAGCATCAAAAAATATCTGGGGTTGCTGGAAATGCTGCCAAAATCGTCTCAGGTCTAGTACCACTCACAGGCTCACAGGTGCGTCTCCAGAGCTCGTCAGCTCAGTGGCTCAAGGGAGCCTTTTAACAGGAAGGCGGGTTGGGAGCACACTGCCTCACATCCCAGTCGAGTTCGCCCCTTTGCATCCTGGTAAATGCAGTTCAAATTTAACGCTTACTTGAAAGTGTACGTAGTTTTTCACTAAAGTTAGTGCAGTCATTGCTGTTCATCTCTATACACGTGTTTCTGGGTAATTGCCCTTCATCAGTAGAGAGTAGAAAGCATCAAAAAATATCTAGGGTTGCTGGAAATGCTGCCAAAATCATCTCAGGTCTAGTACCACTCACAGGCACACAGGTGCATCTCCAGAGCTCGTCAGCTCAGTGGCTCAAGGGAGCCTTTTAACAGGAAGGCGGGTTCGGAGCACACTGCCTCACATCCCAGTCGAGTTCGCCCCTTTGCATCCTGGTAAATGCAGTTCAAATTTAACGCTTACTTGAAAGTGTCTGTAGTTTTTCACTAAAGTTAGTGCAGTCATTGCTGTTCATCTCTATACACGTGTTTCTGGGTGACTGCCCTTCATCAGTAGAGAGTAGAAAGCATCAAAAAATATCTGGGGTTGCTGGAAATGCTGCCAAAATCGTCTCAGGTCTAGTACCACTCACAGGCTCACAAGTGCATCTCCAGAGCTCGTCAGCTCAGTGGCTCAAGGGAGCCTTTTAACAGGAAGGCGGTTTGGGAGCACACTGCCTCACATCCCAGTCGAGTTCGCCCCTTTGCATCCTCGTAAATGCAGTTCAAATTGAACGCTTACTTGAAAGTGTCCGTAGTTTTTCACTAAAGTTAGTGCAGTCATTGCTGTTCATCTCTATACATGTGTTTCTGGGTAATTGCCCTTCATCAGTAGAGAGTAGAAAGCATCAAAAAATATCTGGGGTTGCTGGAAATGCTGCCAAAATCGTCTCAAGTCTAGTACCACTCACAGGCTCACAGGTGCATCTCCAGAGCTCGTCAGCTCAGTGGCTCAAGGGAGCCTTTTATCAGGAAGGTGGGTTGGGAGCACACTGCCTCACATCCCAGTCGAGTTCGCCCCTTTGCATCCTGGTAAATGCAGTTCAAATTTAACGCTTACTTGAAAGTGTCCGTAGGTTTTCACTAAAGTTAGTGCAGTCATTGCTGTTCATCTCTATACACGTCTTTCTGGGTAATTGCCCTTCATCAGTAGAGAGTAGAAAGCATCAAAAAATATCTAGGGTTGCTGGAAACGCTGCCAAAATCGTCTCAGGTCTAGTACCACTCACAGGCTCACAGGTGCATCTCCAGAGCTCGTCAGCTCAGTGGCTCAAGGGAGCCTTTTAACAGGAAGGCGGGTTGGGAGCACACTGCCTCACATCCCAGTCGAGTTCGCCCCTTTGCATCCTGGTAAATGCAGTTAAAATGTAATGCTTACTTGAAAGTGTCCGTAGTTTTTCACTAAAGTTAGTGCAGTCATTGCTGTTCATCTCTATACACGTGTTTCTGGGTGATTGCCCTTCATCAGTAGAGAGAAGAAAGCATCAAAAAATATCTGGGGTTGCTGGAAATGCTGCCAAAATCGTCTCAGGTCTAGTACCACTCACAGGCTCACAGGTGCATCTCCAGAGCTCGTCAGCTCAGTGGCTCAAGGGAGCCTTTTAACAGGAAGGCGGGT
The DNA here is from genome assembly GCF_031143425.1 of Pleurodeles waltl. Lineage (NCBI taxonomy): Eukaryota > Metazoa > Chordata > Amphibia > Caudata > Salamandridae > Pleurodeles > Pleurodeles waltl. The sequence goes on from NC_090440.1 coordinate 407,451,441, forward strand.
TGGGAGCACACTGCCTCACATCCCAGTGGAGTTCGCCCCTTTGCATCCTGGTAAATGCAGTTCAAATTTAACGCTTACTTGAAAGTGTCCGTAGTTTTTCACTAAAGTTAGTGCAGTCATTGCTGTTCATCTCTATACACGTGTTTCTGGGTAATTGCCCTTCATCCGTAGAGAGTAGAAAGCATCAAAAAATATCTGGGGTTGCTGGAAATGCTGCCAAAATCGTCTCAGGTCTAGTACCACTCACAGGCGCATCTCCAGAGCTCGTCAGCTCAGTGGCTCAAGGGAGCCTTTTAACAGGAAGGCGGGTTGGGAGCACACTGCCTCACATCCCAGTCGAGTTCGCCCCTTTGCATCCTGGTAAATGCAGTTTAAATTTAACGCTTACTTGAAAGTGTCCGTAGTTTTTCACTAAAGTTAGTGCAGTCATTGCGGTTCATCTCTATACACGTGTTTCTGGGTTATTGTCCTTCATCAGTAGAGAGTAGAAAGCATAAAAAAATATCTGGGGTTGCTGGAAATGCTGCCAAAATCGTCTCAGGTCTAGTACCACTCACAGGCTCACAGGTGCATCTCCAGAGCTCGTCAGCTCAGTGGCTCAAGGGAGCCTTTTAACAGGAAGGCGGGTTGGGAGCACACTGCCTCACATCCCAGTCGAGTTCGCCCCTTTGCATCCTGGTAAATGCAGTTCAAATTTAACGCTTACTTGAAAGTGTCCGTAGTTTTTCACTAAAGTTAGTGCAGTCATTGCTGTTCATCTCTATACACGTGTTTCTGGGTAATTGCCCTCCATCAGTAGAGAGTAGAAAGCATCAAAAAATATCTGGGGTTGCTGGAAATGCTGCCAAAATCGTCTCAGGTCTAGTACCACTCACAGGCTCACAGGTGCATCTCCAGAGCTCATCAGCTCAGTGGCTCAAGGGAGCCTTTTAACAGGAAGGCGGGTTGGGAGCACACTGCCTCACATCCCAGTCGAGTTCGCCCCTTTGCATCCTGGTAAATGCAGTTCAAATTTAACGCTTACTTGAAAGTGTCCGTAGTTTTTCACTAAAGTTAGTGCAGTCATTGCTGTTCATCTCTATACACGTGTTTCTGGGTAATTGCCCTTCATCAGTAGAGAGTAGAAAGCATCAAAAATATCTGGGGTTGCTGGAAATGCTGCCAAAATCGTCTCAGGTCTAGTACCACTCACAGGCTCACAGGTGCATCTCCAGAGCTCGTCAGCTCAGTGGCTCAAGGGAGCCTTTTAACAGGAAGGCGGGTTGGGAGCACACTGCCTCACATCCCAGTCGAGTTCGCCCCTTTGCATCCTGGTAAATGCAGTTCAAATTTAATGCTTACTTGAAAGTGACCGTAGTTTTTCACTAAAGTTAGTGCAGTCATTGCTGTTCATCTCTATACACGTGTTTCTGGGTAATTGCCCTTCATCAGTAGAGAGTAGAAAGCATCAAAAAATATCTGGGGTTGCTGGAAATGCTGCCAAAATCGTCTCAGGTCTAGTACCACTCACAGGCTCACAGGTGCATCTCCAGAGCTCGTCAGCTTAGTGGCTCAAGGGAGCCTTTTAACAGAAAGGCGGGTTGGGAGCACACTGCCTCACATCCCAGTCAAATTTGCCCCTTTGCATCCTGGTAAATGCAGTTCAAATTTAAAGCTTACTTGAAAGTGTCCGTAGTTTTTCACTAAAGTTAGTGCAGTCATTGCTGTTCATCTCTATACACGTGTTTCTGGGTAATTGCCCTTCATCAGTAGAGAGTAGAAAGCATCAAAAATATCTGGGGTTGCTGGAAATGCTGCCAAAATCGTCTCAGGTCTAGTACCACTCACAGGCTCACAGGTGCATCTCCAGAGCTCGTCAGCTCAGTGGCTCAAGGGAGCCTTTTAACAGGAAGGCGGGTTGGGAGCACACTGCCTCACATCCCAGTCGAGTTCACCCCTTTGCATCCTGGTAAATGCAATTCAAATTTAACGCTTACTTGAAAGTGTCCGTAGTTTTTCACTAAAGTTAGTGCAGTCATTGCTGTTCATCTCTATACACGTGTTTCTGGGTAATTGCCCTTCATCAGTAGAGAGTAGAAAGCATCAAAAAATATCTGGGGTTGCTGGAAATGCTGCCAAAATCGTCTCAGGTCTAGTACCACTCACAGGCTCACAGGTGCATCTCCAGAGCTCGTCAGCTCAGTGGCTCAAGGGAGCCTTTTAACAGGAAGGCGGGTTGGGAGCACACTGCCTCACATCCCAGTCGAGTTCGCCCCTTTGCATCCTGGTAAATGCAGTTCAAATTTAACGCTTACTTGAAAGTGTCCGTAGTTTTTCACTAAAGTTAGTGCAGTCATTGCTGTTCATCTCTATACACGTGTTTCTGGGTAATTGCCCTTCATCCGTAGAGAGTAGAAAGCATAAAAAAATATCTGGGGTTGCTGGAAATGCTGCCAAAATCGTCTCAGGTCTAGTACCACTCACAGGCGCATCTCCAGAGCTCGTCAGCTCAGTGGCTCAAGGGAGCCTTTTAACAGGAAGGCGGGTTGGGAGCACACTGCCTCACATCCCAGTCGAGTTTGCCCCTTTGCATCCTGGTAAATGCAGTTCAAATTTAAAGCTTACTTGAAAGTGTCCGTAGTTTTTCACTAAAGTTAGTGCAGTCATTGCTGTTCATCTCTATACACGTGTTTCTGGGTAATTGCCCTTCATCAGTAGAGAGTAGAAAGCATCAAAAATATCTGGGGTTGCTGGAAATGCTGCCAAAATCGTCTCAGGTCTAGTACCACTCACAGGCTCACAGGTGCATCTCCAGAGCTCGTCAGCTCAGTGGCTCAAGGGAGCCTTTTAACAGGAAGGCGGGTTGGGAGCACACTGCCTCACATCCCAGTCGAGTTCACCCCTTTGCATCCTGGTAAATGCAGTTCAAATTTAACGCTTACTTGAAAGTGTCCGTAGTTTTTCACTAAAGTTAGTGCAGTCATTGCTGTTCATCTCTATACACGTGTTTCTGGGTAATTGCCCTTCATCAGTAGAGAGTAGAAAGCATCAAAAAATATCTGGGGTTGCTGGAAATGCTGCCAAAATCGTCTCAGGTCTAGTACCACTCACAGGCTCACAGGTGCATCTCCAGAGCTCGTCAGCTCAGTGGCTCAAGGGAGCCTTTTAACAGGAAGGCGAGTTGGGAGCACACTGCCTCACATCCCAGTCGAGTTCGCCCCTTTGCATCCTGGTAAATGCAGTTCAAATTTAACGCTTACTTGAAAGTGTCCGTAGTTTTTCACTAAAGTTAGGGCAGTCATTGCTGTTCATCTCTATACACGTGTTTCTGGGTAATTGCCCTTCATCAGTAGAGAGTAGAAAGCATCAAAAAATATCTGGGGTTGCTGGAAATGCTGCCAAAATCGTCTCAGGTCTAGTACCACTCACAGGCTCACAGGTGCATCTCCAGAGCTCGTCAGCTCAGTGGCTCAAGGGAGCCTTTTAACAGGAAGGCGGGTTGGGAGCACACTGCCTCACATCCCAGTCGAGTTCGCCCCTTTGCATCCTGGTAAATGCAGTTCAAATTTAACGCTTACTTGAAAGTGTCCGTAGTTTTTCACTAAAGTTAGGGCAGTCATTGCTGTTCATCTCTATACACGTGTTTCTGGGTAATTGCCCTTCATCAGTAGAGAGTAGAAAGCATCAAAAAATATCTGGGGTTGCTGGAAATGCTGCCAAAATCGTCTCAGGTCTAGTACCACTCACAGGCTCACAGGTGCATCTCCAGAGCTCGTCAGCTCAGTGGCTCAAGGGAGCCTTTTAACAGCAAGGCGGGTTGGGAGCACACTGCCTCACATCCCAGTTGAGTTTGCCCCTTTGCATCCTGGTAAATGCGGTTCAAATTTAACGCTTACTTGAAAGTGTCCGTAGTTTTTCACTAAAGTTAGGGCAGTCATTGCTGTTCATCTCTATACACGTGTTTCTGGGTAATTGCCCTTCATCAGTAGAGAGTAGAAAGCATCAAAAAATATCTGGGGTTGCTGGAAATGCTGCCAAAATCGTCTCAGGTCTAGTACCACTCACAGGCTCACAGGTGTATCTCCAGAGCTCGTCAGCTCAGTGGCTCAAGGGAGCCTTTTAACAGGAAGGCGGGTTGGGAGCACACTGCCTCATATCCCAGTCGAGTTCGCCCCTTTGCATCCTGGTAAATGCAGTTCAAATTTAAAGCTTACTTGAAAGTGTCCGTAGTTTTTCACTAAAGTTAGTGCAGTCATTGCTGTTCATCTCTATACACGTGTTTCTGGGTAATTGCCCTTCATCAGTAGAGAGTAGAAAGCATCAAAAATATCTGGGGTTGCTGGAAATGCTGCCAAAATCGTCTCAGTTCTAGTACCACTCACAGGCTCACAGGTGCATCTCCAGAGCTCGTCAGCTCAGTGGCTCAAGGGAGCCTTTTAACAGGAAGGCGGGTTGGGAGCACACTGCCTCACATCCCAGTCGAGTTCGCCCCTTTACATCCTGGTAAATGCAGTTCAAATTTAAAGCTTACTTGAAAGTGTCCGTAGTTTTTCACTAAAGTTAGTGCAGTCATTGCTGTTCATCTCTATACACGTGTTTCTGGGTAATTGCCCTTCATCAGTAGAGAGTAGAAAGCATCAAAAATATCTGGGGTTGCTGGAAATGCTGCCAAAATTGTCTCAGGTCTAGTACCACTCACAGGCTCACAGGTGCATCTCCAGAGCTCGTCAGCTCAGTGGCTCAAGGAAGCCTTTTAACAGGAAGGCGGGTTGGGAGCACACTGCCTCACATCCCAGTCGAGTTCGCCGCTTTGCATCCTGGTAAATGCAGTTCAAATTTAACGCTTACTTGAAAGTGTCCGTAGTTTTTCACTAAAGTTAGTGCAGTCATTGCTGTTAATCTCTATACACGTGTTTCTGGGTAATTGCCCTTCATCAGTAGAGAGTAGAAAGCATCAAAAAATATCTGGGGTTGCTGGAAATGCTGCCAAAATCATCTCAGGTCTAGTACCACTCACAGGCTCACAGGTGCATCTCCAGAGCTCGTCAGCTCAGTGGCTCAAGGGAGCCTTTTAACAGGAAGGCGGGTTGGGAGCACACTGCCTCACATCCCAGTGGAGTTCGCCCCTTTGCATCCTGGTAAATGCAGTTCAAATTTAACGCTTACTTGAAAGTGTCCGTAGTTTTTCACTAAAGTTTGGGCAGTCATTGCTGTTCATCTCTATACACGTGTTTCTGGGTAATTGCAATTCATCAGTAGAGAGTAGAAAGCATCAAAAATATCTGGGGTTGCTGGAAATGCTGCCAAAATCGTCTCAGGTCTAGTACCACTCACAGGCTCACAGGTGCATCTCCAGAGCTCGTCAGCTCAGTGGCTCAAGGGAGCCTTTTAACAGGAAGGCGGGTTGGGAGCACACTGCCTCACATCCCAGTCGAGTTCGCCCCTTTGCATCCTGGTAAATGCAGTTCAAATTTAACGCTTACTTGAAAGTGTCCGTAGTTTTTCACTAAAGTTAGTGCAGTCATTGCTGTTCATCTCTATACACGTGTTTCTGGGTAATTGCCCTTCATCAGTAGAGAGTAGAAAGCATCAAAAAATATCTGGGGTTGATGGAAATGCTGCCAAAATCGTCTCAGGTCTAGTACCACTCACAGGCTCACAGGTGCATCTCCAGAGCTCGTCAGCTCAGTGGCTCAAGGGAGCCTTTTAACAGGAAGGCGGGTTGGGAGCACACTGCCTCACATCCCAGTCGAGTTCGCCCCTTTGCATCCTGGTAAATGCAGTTCAAATTTAACGCTTACTTGAAAGTGTCCGTAGTTTTTCACTAAAGTTTGGGCAGTCATTGCTGTTCATCTCTATACACGTGTTTCTGGGTAATTGCCCTTCATCAGTAGAGAGTAGAAAGCATGAAAAATATCTGGGGTTGCTGGAAATGCTGCCAAAATCGTCTCAGGTCTAGTACCACTCACAGGCTCACAGGTGCATCTCCAGAGCTCGTCAGCTCAGTGGCTCAAGGGAGCCTTTTAACAGGAAGGCGGGTTGGGAGCACACTGCCTCACATCCCAGTCGAGTTCGCCCCTTTGCATCCTGGTAAATGCAGTTCAAATTTAACGCTTACTTGAAAGTGTCCGTAGTTTTTCACTAAAGTTAGGGCAGTCATTGCTGTTCATCTCTATACACGTGTTTCTGGGTAATTGCCCTTCATCAGTAGAGAGTAGAAAGCATCAAAAAATATCTGGGGTTGCTGGAAATGCTGCCAAAATCGTCTCAGGTCTAGTACCACTCACAGGCTCACAGGTGCATCTCCAGAGCTCGTCAGCTCAGTGGCTCAAGGGAGCCTTTTAACAGGAAGGCGGGTTGGGAGCACACTGCCTCACATCCCAGTCGAGTTCGCCCCTTTGCATCCTGGTAAATGCAGTTCAAATTTAACGCTTACTTGAAAGTGTCCGTAGTTTTTCACTAAAGTTAGGGCAGTCATTGCTGTTCTTCTCTATACACGTGTTTCTGGGTAATTGCCCTTCATCAGTAGAGAGTAGAAAGCATCAAAAATATCTCGGGTTGCTGGAAATGCTGCCAAAATCGTCTCAGGTCTAGTACCACTCACAGGCTCACAGGTGCATCTCCAGAGCTCGTCAGCTCAGTGGCTCAAGGGAGCCTTTTAACAGGAAGGCAGGTTGGGAGCACACTGCCTCACATCCCAGTCGAGTTCGCCCCTTTGCATCCTGGTAAATGCAGTTCAAATTTAACGCTTACTTGAAAGTGTCCGTAGTTTTTCACTAAAGTTAGTGCAGTCATTGCTGTTCATCTCTATACACGTGTTTCTGGGTAATTGCCCTTCATCAGTAGAGAGTAGAAAGCATAAAAAAATATCTGGGGTTGCTGGAAATGCTGCCAAAATCGTCTCAGGTCTAGTACCACTCACAGGCTCACAGGTGCATCTCCAGAGCTCGTCAGCTCAGTGGCTCAAGGGAGCCTTTTAACAGGAAGGCGGGTTGGGAGCACACTGCCTCACATCCCAGTCGAGTTCGCCCCTTTGCATCCTGGTAAATGCAGTTCAAATTTAACACTTACTTGAAAGTGTCCGTAGTTTTTCACTAAAGTTTGGGCAGTCATTGCTGTTCATCTCTATACACGTGTTTCTGGGTAATTGCCCTTCATCAGTAGAGAGTAGAAAGCATCAAAAAATATCTGGGGTTGCTGGAAATGCTGCCAAAATCGTCTCAGGTCTAGTACCACTCACAGGCTCACAAGTGCATCTCCAGAGCTCGTCAGCTCAGTGGCTCAAGGGAGCCTTTTAACAGGAAGGCGGGTTGGGAGCACACTGCCTCACATCCCAGTCGAGTTCGCCCCTTTGCATCCTGGTAAATGCAATTCAAATTTAACGCTTACTTGAAAGTGTCCGTAGTTTTTCACTAAAGTTAGTGCAGTCATTGCTGTTCATCTCTATACACGTGTTTCTGGGTAATTGCCCTTCATCAGTAGAGAGTAGAAAGCATCAAAAAATATCTGGGGTTGCTGGAAATGCTGCCAAAATCGTCTCAGGTCTAGTACCACTCACAGGCTCACAGGTGCATCTCCAGAGCTCGTCAGCTCAGTGGCTCAAGGGAGCCTTTTAACAGGAAGGCGGGTTGGGAGCACACTGCCTCACATCCCAGTCGAGTTCGCCCCTTTGCATCCTGGTAAATGCAGTTCAAATTTAACGCTTACTTGAAAGTGTCCGTAGTTTTTCACTAAAGTTAGTGCAGTCATTGCTGTTCATCTCTATACACGTGTTTCTGGGTAATTGCCCTTCATCCGTAGAGAGTAGAAAGCATCAAAAAATATCTGGGGTTGCTGGAAATGCTGCCAAAATCGTCTCAGGTCTAGTACCACTCACAGGCGCATCTCCAGAGCTCGTCAGCTCAGTGGCTCAAGGGAGCCTTTTAACAGGAAGGCGGGTTGGGAGCACACTGCCTCACATCCCAGTCGAGTTTGCCCCTTTGCATCCTGGTAAATGCAGTTCAAATTTAAAGCTTACTTGAAAGTGTCCGTAGTTTTTCACTAAAGTTAGTGCAGTCATTGCTGTTCATCTCTATACACGTGTTTCTGGGTAATTGCCCTTCATCAGTAGAGAGTAGAAAGCATCAAAAATATCTGGGGTTGCTGGAAATGCTGCCAAAATCGTCTCAGGTCTAGTACCACTCACAGGCTCACAGGTGCATCTCCAGAGCTCGTCAGCTCAGTGGCTCAAGGGAGCCTTTTAACAGGAAGGCGGGTTGGGAGCACACTGCCTCACATCCCAGTCGAGTTCACCCCTTTGCATCCTGGTAAATGCAGTTCAAATTTAACGCTTACTTGAAAGTGTCCGTAGTTTTTCACTAAAGTTAGTGCAGTCATTGCTGTTCATCTCTATACACGTGTTTCTGGGTAATTGCCCTTCATCAGTAGAGAGTAGAAAGCATCAAAAAATATCTGGGGTTGCTGGAAATGCTGCCAAAATCGTCTCAGGTCTAGTACCACTCACAGGCTCACAGGTGCATCTCCAGAGCTCGTCAGCTCAGTGGCTCAAGGGAGCCTTTTAACAGGAAGGCGAGTTGGGAGCACACTGCTTCACATCCCAGTCGAGTTCGCCCCTTTGCATCCTGGTAAATGCAGTTCAAATTTAACGCTTACTTGAAAGTGTCCGTAGTTTTTCACTAAAGTTAGGGCAGTCATTGCTGTTCATCTCTATACACGTGTTTCTGGGTAATTGCCCTTCATCAGTAGAGAGTAGAAAGCATCAAAAAATATCTGGGGTTGCTGGAAATGCTGCCAAAATCGTCTCAGGTCTAGTACCACTCACAGGCTCACAGGTGCATCTCCAGAGCTCGTCAGCTCAGTGGCTCAAGGGAGCCTTTTAACAGGAAGGCGGGTTGGGAGCACACTGCCTCACATCCCAGTCGAGTTCGCCCCTTTGCATCCTGGTAAATGCAGTTCAAATTTAACGCTTACTTGAAAGTGTCCGTAGTTTTTCACTAAAGTTAGTGCAGTCATTGCTGTTCATCTCTATACATGTGTTTCTGGGTAATTGCCCTTCATCAGTAGAGAGTAGAAAGCATCAAAAAATATCTGGGGTTGCTGGAAATGCTGCCAAAATCGTCTCAAGTCTAGTACCACTCACAGGCTCACAGGTGCATCTCCAGAGCTCGTCAGCTCAGTGGCTCAAGGGAGCCTTTTAACAGGAAGGCGGGTTGGGAGCACACTGCCTCACATCCCAGTCGAGTTCGCCCCTTTGCATCCTGGTAAATGCAGTTCAAATTTAACGCTTACTTGAAAGTGTCCGTAGGTTTTCACTAAAGTTAGTGCAGTCATTGCTGTTCATCTCTATACACGTCTTTCTGGGTAATTGCCCTTCATCAGTAGAGAGTAGAAAGCATCAAAAAATATCTAGGGTTGCTGGAAACGCTGCCAAAATCGTCTCAGGTCTAGTACCACTCACAGGTGCATCTCCAGAGCTCGTCAGCTCAGTGGCTCAAGGGAGCCTTTTAACAGGAAGGCGGGTTGGGAGCACACTGCCTCACATCCCAGTCGAGTTCGCCCCTTTGCATCCTGGTAAATGCAGTTAAAATTTAATGCTTACTTGAAAGTGTCCGTAGTTTTTCACTAAAGTTAGTGCAGTCATTGCTGTTCATCTCTATACACGTGTTTCTGGGTGATTGCCCTTCATCAGTAGAGAGAAGAAAGCATCAAAAAATATCTGGGGTTGCTGGAAATGCTGCCAAAATCGTCTCAGGTCTAGTACCACTCACAGGCTCACAGGTGCATCTCCAGAGCTCGTCAGCTCAGTGGCTCAAGGGAGCCTTTTAACAGGAAGGCGGGTTGGGAGCACACTGCCTCACATCCCAGTGGAGTTCGCCCCTTTGCATCCTGGTAAATGCAGTTCAAATTTAACGCTTACTTGAAAGTGTCCGTAGTTTTTCACTAAAGTTAGTGCAGTCATTGCTGTTCATCTCTATACACGTGTTTCTGGGTAATTGCCCTTCATCCGTAGAGAGTAGAAAGCATCAAAAAATATCTGGGGTTGCTGGAAATGCTGCCAAAATCTTCTCAGGTCTAGTACCACTCACAGGCGCATCTCCAGAGCTCGTCAGCTCAGTGGCTCAAGGGAGCCTTTTAACAGGAAGGCGGGTTGGGAGCACACTGCCTCACATCCCAGTCGAGTTCGCCCCTTTGCATCCTGGTAAATGCAGTTTAAATTTAACGCTTACTTGAAAGTGTCCGTAGTTTTTCACTAAAGTTAGTGCAGTCATTGCGGTTCATCTCTATACACGTGTTTCTGGGTTATTGTCCTTCATCAGTAGAGAGTAGAAAGCATAAAAAAATATCTGGGGTTGCTGGAAATGCTGCCAAAATCGTCTCAGGTCTAGTACCACTCACAGGCTCACAGGTGCATCTCCAGAGCTCGTCAGCTCAGTGGCTCAAGGGAGCCTTTTAACAGGAAGGCGGGTTGGGAGCACACTGCCTCACATCCCAGTCGAGTTCGCCCCTTTGCATCCTGGTAAATGCAGTTCAAATTTAACGCTTACTTGAAAGTGTCCGTAGTTTTTCACTAAAGTTAGTGCAGTCATTGCTGTTCATCTCTATACACGTGTTTCTGGGTAATTGCCCTCCATCAGTAGAGAGTAGAAAGCATCAAAAAATATCTGGGGTTGCTGGAAATGCTGCCAAAATCGTCTCAGGTCTAGTACCACTCACAGGCTCACAGGTGCATCTCCAGAGCTCATCAGCTCAGTGGCTCAAGGGAGCCTTTTAACAGGAAGGCGGGTTGGGAGCACACTGCCTCACATCCCAGTCGAGTTCGCCCCTTTGCATCCTGGTAAATGCAGTTCAAATTTAAAGCTTACTTGAAAGTGTCCGTAGTTTTTCACTAAAGTTAGTGCAGTCATTGCTGTTCATCTCTATACACGTGTTTCTGGGTAATTGCCCTTCATCAGTAGAGAGTAGAAAGCATCAAAAATATCTGGGGTTGCTGGAAATGCTGCCAAAATCGTCTCAGGTCTAGTACCACTCACAGGCTCACAGGTGCATCTCCAGAGCTCGTCAGCTCAGTGGCTCAAGGGAGCCTTTTAACAGGAAGGCGGGTTGGGAGCACACTGCCTCACATCCCAGTCGAGTTCGCCCCTTTGCATCCTGGTAAATGCAGTTCAAATTTAATGCTTACTTGAAAGTGACCGTAGTTTTTCACTAAAGTTAGTGCAGTCATTGCTGTTCATCTCTATACACGTGTTTCTGGGTAATTGCCCTTCATCAGTAGAGAGTAGAAAGCATCAAAAAATATCTGGGGTTGCTGGAAATGCTGCCAAAATCGTCTCAGGTCTAGTACCACTCACAGGCTCACAGGTGCATCTCCAGAGCTCGTCAGCTTAGTGGCTCAAGGAAGCCTTTTAACAGAAAGGCGGGTTGGGAGCACACTGCCTCACATCCCAGTCAAATTTGCCCCTTTGCATCCTGGTAAATGCAGTTCAAATTTAAAGCTTACTTGAAAGTCTCCGTAGTTTTTCACTAAAGTTAGTGCAGTCATTGCTGTTCATCTCTATACACGTGTTTCTGGGTAATTGCCCTTCATCAGTAGAGAGTAGAAAGCATCAAAAATATCTGGGGTTGCTGGAAATGCTGCCAAAATCGTCTCAGGTCTAGTACCACTCACAGGCTCACAGGTGCATCTCCAGAGCTCGTCAGCTCAGTGGCTCAAGGGAGCCTTTTAACAGGAAGGCGGGTTGGGAGCACACTGCCTCACATCCCAGTCGAGTTCACCCCTTTGCATCCTGGTAAATGCAATTCAAATTTAACGCTTACTTGAAAGTGTCCGTAGTTTTTCACTAAAGTTAGTGCAGTCATTGCTGTTCATCTCTATACACGTGTTTCTGGGTAATTGCCCTTCATCAGTAGAGAGTAGAAAGCATCAAAAAATATCTGGGGTTGCTGGAAATGCTGCCAAAATCGTCTCAGGTCTAGTACCACTCACAGGCTCACAGGTGCATCTCCAGAGCTCGTCAGCTCAGTGGCTCAAGGGAGCCTTTTAACAGGAAGGCGGGTTGGGAGCACACTGCCTCACATCCCAGTCGAGTTCGCCCCTTTGCATCCTGGTAAATGCAGTTCAAATTTAACGCTTACTTGAAAGTGTCCGTAGTTTTTCACTAAAGTTAGGGCAGTCATTGCTGTTCATCTCTTACACGTGTTTCTGGGTAATTGCCCTTCATCAGTAGAGAGTAGAAAGCATCAAAAAATATCTGGGGTTGCTGGAAATGCTGCCAAAATCGTCTCAGGTCTAGTACCACTCACAGGCTCACAGGTGCATCTCCAGAGCTCGTCAGCTCAGTGGCTCAAGGGAGCCTTTTAACAGGAAGGCGGGTTGGGAGCACACTGCCTCACATCCCAGTCGAGTTCGCCCCTTTGCATCCTGGTAAATGCAGTTCAAATTTAACGCTTACTTGAAAGTGTCCGTAGTTTTTCACTAAAGTTAGGGCAGTCATTGCTGTTCATCTCTATACACGTGTTTCTGGGTAATTGCCCTTCATCAGTAGAGAGTAGAAAGCATCAAAAAATATCTGGGGTTGCTGGAAATGCTGCCAAAATCGTCTCAGGTCTAGTACCACTCACAGGCTCACAGGTGTATCTCCAGAGCTCGTCAGCTCAGTGGCTCAAGGGAGCCTTTTAACAGGAAGGCGGGTTGGGAGCACACTGCCTCATATCCCAGTCGAGTTCGCCCCTTTGCATCCTGGTAAATGCAGTTCAAATTTAAAGCTTACTTGAAAGTGTCTGTAGTTTTTCACTAAAGTTAGTGCAGTCATTGCTGTTCATCTCTATACATGTGTTTCTGGGTAATTGCCCTTCATCAGTAGAGAGTAGAAAGCATCAAAAATATCTGGGGTTGCTGGAAATGCTGCCAAAATCGTCTCAGTTCTAGTACCACTCACAGGCTCACAGGTGCATCTCCAGAGCCCGTCAGCTCAGTGGCTCAAGGGAGCCTTTTAACAGGAAGGCGGGTTGGGAGCACACTGCCTCACATCCCAGTCGAGTTCGCCCCTTTACATCCTGGTAAATGCAGTTCAAATTTAAAGCTTACTTGAAAGTGTCCGTAGTTTTTCACTAAAGTTAGTGCAGTCATTGCTGTTCATCTCTATACACGTGTTTCTGGGTAATTGCCCTTCATCAGTAGAGAGTAGAAAGCATCAAAAATATCTGGGGTTGCTGGAAATGCTGCCAAAATTGTCTCAGGTCTAGTACCACTCACAGGCTCACAGGTGCATCTCCAGAGCTCGTCAGCTCAGTGGCTCAAGGGAGCCTTTTAACAGGAAGGCGGGTTGGGAGCACACTGCCTCACATCCCAGTCGAGTTCGCCCCTTTGCATCCTGGTAAATGCAGTTCAAATTTAACGCTTACTTGAAAGTGTCCGTAGTTTTTCACTAAAGTTAGTGCAGTCATTGCTGTTCATCTCTATACACGTGTTTCTGGGTAATTGCCCTTCATCAGTAGAGAGTAGAAAGCATCAAAAAATATCTGGGGTTGCTGGAAATGCTGCCAAAATCGTCTCAGGTCTAGTACCACTCACAGGCTCACAGGTGCATCTCCAGAGCTCGTCAGCTCAGTGGCTCAAGGGAGCCTTTTAACAGGAAGGCGGGTTGGGAGCACACTGCCTCACATCCCAGTGGAGTTCGCCCCTTTGCATCCTGGTAAATGCAGTTCAAATTTAACGCTTACTTGAAAGTGTCCGTAGTTTTTCACTAAAGTTAGTGCAGTCATTGCTGTTCATCTCTATACACGTGTTTCTGGGTAATTGCCCTTCATCAGTAGAGAGTAGAAAGCATCAAAAAATATCTGGGGTTGCTGGAAATGCTGCCAAAATCGTCTCAGGTCTAGTACCACTCACAGGCTCACAGGTGCATCTCCAGAGCTCGTCAGCTCAGTGGCTCAAGGGAGCCTTTTAACAGGAAGGCGGGTTGGGAGCACACTGCCTCACATCCCAGTCGAGTTCGCCCCTTTGCATCCTGGTAAATGCAGTTCAAATTTAACGCTTACTTGAAAGTGTCCGTAGTTTTTCACTAAAGTTAGGGCAGTCATTGCTGTTCATCTCTATACACGTGTTTCTGGGTAATTGCCCTTCATCAGTAGAGAGTAGAAAGCATCAAAAAATATCTGGGGTTGCTGGAAATGCTGCCAAAATCGTCTCAGGTCTAGTACCACTCACAGGCTCACAGGTGCATCTCCAGAGCTCGTCAGCTCAGTGGCTCAAGGGAGCCTTTTAACAGGAAGGCGGGTTGGGAGCACACTGCCTCACATCCCAGTCGAGTTCGCCCCTTTGCATCCTGGTAAATGCAGTTCAAATTTAACGCTTACTTGAAAGTGTCCGTAGTTTTTCACTAAAGTTAGGGCAGTCATTGCTGTTCATCTCTATACACGTGTTTCTGGGTAATTGCCCTTCATCAGTAGAGAGTAGAAAGCATCAAAAATATCTCGGGTTGCTGGAAATGCTGCCAAAATCGTCTCAGGTCTAGTACCACTCACAGGCTCACAGGTGCATCTCCAGAGCTCGTCAGCTCAGTAGCTCAAGGGAGCCTTTTAACAGGAAGGCAGGTTGGGAGCACACTGCCTCACATCCCAGTCGAGTTCGCCCCTTTGCATCCTGGTAAATGCAGTTCAAATTTAACGCTTACTTGAAAGTGTCCGTAGTTTTTCACTAAAGTTAGTGCAGTCATTGCTGTTCATCTCTATACACGTGTTTCTGGGTAATTGCCCTTCATCAGTAGAGAGTAGAAAGCATCAAAAAATATCTGGGGTTGCTGGAAATGCTGCCAAAATCGTCTCAGGTCTAGTACCACTCACAGGCTCACAGGTGCATCTCCAGAGCTCGTCAGCTCAGTGGCTCAAGGGAGCCTTTTAACAGGAAGGCGGGTTGGGAGCACACTGCCTCACATCCCAGTCGAGTTCGCCCCTTTGCATCCTGGTAAATGCAGTTCAAATTTAACGCTTACTTGAAAGTGTCCGTAGTTTTTCACTAAAGTTTGGGCAGTCATTGCTGTTCATCTCTAAACACGTGTTTCTGGGTAATTGCCCTTCATCAGTAGAGAGTAGAAAGCATCAAAAAATATCTAGGGTTGCTGGAAATGCTGCCAAAATCGTCTCAGGTCTAGTACCACTCACAGGCTCACAGGTGCATCTCCAGAGCTCGTCAGCTCAGTGGCTCAAGGGAGCCTTTTAACAGGAAGGCGGGTTGGGAGCACACTGCCTCACATCCCAGTCGAGTTCGCCCCTTTGCATCCTGGTAAATGCAGTTAAAATTTAACGCTTACTTGAAAGTGTCCGTAGTTTTTCACTAAAGTTAGTGCAGTCATTGCTGTTCATCTCTATACACGTGTTTCTGGGTGATTGCCCTTCATCAGTAGAGAGTAGAAAGCATCAAAAAATATCTGGGGTTGCTGGAAATGCTGCCAAAATCGTCTCAGGTCTAGTACCACTCACAGGCTCACAGGTGCGTCTCCAGAGCTCATCAGCTCAGTGGCTCAAGGGAGCCTTTTAACAGGAAGGCGGGTTGGGAGCACACTGCCTCACATCCCAGTCGAGTTCGCCCCTTTGCATCCTGGTAAATGCAGTTCAAATTTAACGCTTACTTGAAAGTGTACGTAGTTTTTCACTAAAGTTAGTGCAGTCATTGCTGTTCATCTCTATACACGTGTTTCTGGGTAATTGCCCTTCATCAGTAGAGAGTAGAAAGCATCAAAAAATATCTAGGGTTGCTGGAAATGCTGCCAAAATCGTCTCAGGTCTAGTACCACTCACAGGCACACAGGTGCATCTCCAGAGCTCGTCAGCTCAGTGGCTCAAGGGAGCCTTTTAACAGGAAGGCGGGTTCGGAGCACACTGCCTCACATCCCAGTCGAGTTCGCCCCTTTGCATCCTGGTAAATGCAGTTCAAATTTAACGCTTACTTGAAAGTGTCCGTAGTTTTTCACTAAAGTTAGTGCAGTCATTGCTGTTCATCTCTATATACGTGTTTCTGGGTGACTGCCCTTCATCAGTAGAGAGTAGAAAGCATCAAAAAATATCTGGGGTTGCTGGAAATGCTGCCAAAATCGTCTCAGGTCTAGTACCACTCACAGGCTCACAAGTGCATCTCCAGAGCTCGTCAGCTCAGTGGCTCAAGGGAGCCTTTTAACAGGAAGGCGGTTTGGGAGCACACTGCCTCACATCCCAGTCGAGTTCGCCCCTTTGCATCCTGGTAAATGCAGTTCAAATTTAACGCTTACTTGAAAGTGTCCGTAGTTTTTCACTAAAGTTAGTGCAGTCATTGCTGTTCATCTCTATACATGTGTTTCTGGGTAATTGCCCTTCATCAGTAGAGAGTAGAAAGCATCAAAAAATATCTGGGGTTGCTGGAAATGCTGCCAAAATCGTCTCAAGTCTAGTACCACTCACAGGCTCACAGGTGCATCTCCAGAGCTCGTCAGCTCAGTGGCTCAAGGGAGCCTTTTAACAGGAAGGCGGGTTGGGAGCACACTGCCTCACATCCCAGTCGAGTTCGCCCCTTTGCATCCTGGTAAATGCAGTTCAAATTTAACGCTTACTTGAAAGTGTCCGTAGGTTTTCACTAAAGTTAGTGCAGTCATTGCTGTTCATCTCTATACACGTGTTTCTGGGTAATTGCCCTTCATCAGTAGAGAGTAGAAAGCATCAAAAAATATCTAGGGTTGCTGGAAACGCTGCCAAAATCGTCTCAGGTCTAGTACCACTCACAGGCTCACAGGTGCATCTCCAGAGCTCGTCAGCTCAGTGGCTCAAGGGAGCCTTTTAACAGGAAGGCGGGTTGGGAGCACACTGCCTCACATCCCAGTCGAGTTCGCCCCTTTGCATCCTGGTAAATGCAGTTAAAATTTAATGCTTACTTGAAAGTGTCCGTAGTTTTTCACTAAAGTTAGTGCAGTCATTGCTGTTCATCTCTATACACGTGTTTCTGGGTGATTGCCCTTCATCAGTAGAGAGAAGAAAGCATCAAAAAATATCTGGGGTTGCTGGAAATGCTGCCAAAATCGTCTCAGGTCTAGTACCACTCACAGGCTCACAGGTGCATCTCCAGAGCTCGTCAGCTCAGTGGCTCAAGGGAGCCTTTTAACAGGAAGGCGGGTTGGGAGCACACTGCCTCACATCCCAGTCGAGTTCGCCCCTTTGCATCCTGGTAAATGCAGTTCAAATTTAACGCTTACTTGAAAGTGTCCGTAGTTTTTCACTAAAGTTAGGGCAGTCATTGCTGTTCATCTCTTACACGTGTTTCTGGGTAATTGCCCTTCATCAGTAGAGAGTAGAAAGCATCAAAAAATATCTGGGGTTGCTGGAAATGCTGCCAAAATCGTCTCAGGTCTAGTACCACTCACAGGCTCACAGGTGCATCTCCAGAGCTCGTCAGCTCAGTGGCTCAAGGGAGCCTTTTAACAGGAAGGCGGGTTGGGAGCACACTGCCTCACATCCCAGTCGAGTTCGCCCCTTTGCATCCTGGTAAATGCAGTTCAAATTTAACGCTTACTTGAAAGTGTCCGTAGTTTTTCACTAAAGTTAGGGCAGTCATTGCTGTTCATCTCTATACACGTGTTTCTGGGTAATTGCCCTTCATCAGTAGAGAGTAGAAAGCATCAAAAAATATCTGGGGTTGCTGGAAATGCTGCCAAAATCGTCTCAGGTCTAGTACCACTCACAGGCTCACAGGTGTATCTCCAGAGCTCGTCAGCTCAGTGGCTCAAGGGAGCCTTTTAACAGGAAGGCGGGTTGGGAGCACACTGCCTCATATCCCAGTCGAGTTCGCCCCTTTGCATCCTGGTAAATGCAGTTCAAATTTAAAGCTTACTTGAAAGTGTCTGTAGTTTTTCACTAAAGTTAGTGCAGTCATTGCTGTTCATCTCTATACATGTGTTTCTGGGTAATTGCCCTTCATCAGTAGAGAGTAGAAAGCATCAAAAATATCTGGGGTTGCTGGAAATGCTGCCAAAATCGTCTCAGTTCTAGTACCACTCACAGGCTCACAGGTGCATCTCCAGAGCCCGTCAGCTCAGTGGCTCAAGGGAGCCTTTTAACAGGAAGGCGGGTTGGGAGCACACTGCCTCACATCCCAGTCGAGTTCGCCCCTTTACATCCTGGTAAATGCAGTTCAAATTTAAAGCTTACTTGAAAGTGTCCGTAGTTTTTCACTAAAGTTAGTGCAGTCATTGCTGTTCATCTCTATACACGTGTTTCTGGGTAATTGCCCTTCATCAGTAGAGAGTAGAAAGCATCAAAAATATCTGGGGTTGCTGGAAATGCTGCCAAAATTGTCTCAGGTCTAGTACCACTCACAGGCTCACAGGTGCATCTCCAGAGCTCGTCAGCTCAGTGGCTCAAGGGAGCCTTTTAACAGGAAGGCGGGTTGGGAGCACACTGCCTCACATCCCAGTCGAGTTCGCCCCTTTGCATCCTGGTAAATGCAGTTCAAATTTAACGCTTACTTGAAAGTGTCCGTAGTTTTTCACTAAAGTTAGTGCAGTCATTGCTGTTCATCTCTATACACGTGTTTCTGGGTAATTGCCCTTCATCAGTAGAGAGTAGAAAGCATCAAAAAATATCTGGGGTTGCTGGAAATGCTGCCAAAATCGTCTCAGGTCTAGTACCACTCACAGGCTCACAGGTGCATCTCCAGAGCTCGTCAGCTCAGTGGCTCAAGGGAGCCTTTTAACAGGAAGGCGGGTTGGGAGCACACTGCCTCACATCCCAGTGGAGTTCGCCCCTTTGCATCCTGGTAAATGCAGTTCAAATTTAACGCTTACTTGAAAGTGTCCGTAGTTTTTCACTAAAGTTAGTGCAGTCATTGCTGTTCATCTCTATACACGTGTTTCTGGGTAATTGCCCTTCATCAGTAGAGAGTAGAAAGCATCAAAAAATATCTGGGGTTGCTGGAAATGCTGCCAAAATCGTCTCAGGTCTAGTACCACTCACAGGCTCACAGGTGCATCTCCAGAGCTCGTCAGCTCAGTGGCTCAAGGGAGCCTTTTAACAGGAAGGCGGGTTGGGAGCACACTGCCTCACATCCCAGTCGAGTTCGCCCCTTTGCATCCTGGTAAATGCAGTTCAAATTTAACGCTTACTTGAAAGTGTCCGTAGTTTTTCACTAAAGTTAGGGCAGTCATTGCTGTTCATCTCTATACACGTGTTTCTGGGTAATTGCCCTTCATCAGTAGAGAGTAGAAAGCATCAAAAAATATCTGGGGTTGCTGGAAATGCTGCCAAAATCGTCTCAGGTCTAGTACCACTCACAGGCTCACAGGTGCATCTCCAGAGCTCGTCAGCTCAGTGGCTCAAGGGAGCCTTTTAACAGGAAGGCGGGTTGGGAGCACACTGCCTCACATCCCAGTCGAGTTCGCCCCTTTGCATCCTGGTAAATGCAGTTCAAATTTAACGCTTACTTGAAAGTGTCCGTAGTTTTTCACTAAAGTTAGGGCAGTCATTGCTGTTCATCTCTATACACGTGTTTCTGGGTAATTGCCCTTCATCAGTAGAGAGTAGAAAGCATCAAAAATATCTCGGGTTGCTGGAAATGCTGCCAAAATCGTCTCAGGTCTAGTACCACTCACAGGCTCACAGGTGCATCTCCAGAGCTCGTCAGCTCAGTAGCTCAAGGGAGCCTTTTAACAGGAAGGCAGGTTGGGAGCACACTGCCTCACATCCCAGTCGAGTTCGCCCCTTTGCATCCTGGTAAATGCAGTTCAAATTTAACGCTTACTTGAAAGTGTCCGTAGTTTTTCACTAAAGTTAGTGCAGTCATTGCTGTTCATCTCTATACACGTGTTTCTGGGTAATTGCCCTTCATCAGTAGAGAGTAGAAAGCATCAAAAAATATCTGGGGTTGCTGGAAATGCTGCCAAAATCGTCTCAGGTCTAGTACCACTCACAGGCTCACAGGTGCATCTCCAGAGCTCGTCAGCTCAGTGGCTCAAGGGAGCCTTTTAACAGGAAGGCGGGTTGGGAGCACACTGCCTCACATCCCAGTCGAGTTCGCCCCTTTGCATCCTGGTAAATGCAGTTCAAATTTAACGCTTACTTGAAAGTGTCCGTAGTTTTTCACTAAAGTTTGGGCAGTCATTGCTGTTCATCTCTAAACACGTGTTTCTGGGTAATTGCCCTTCATCAGTAGAGAGTAGAAAGCATCAAAAAATATCTAGGGTTGCTGGAAATGCTGCCAAAATCGTCTCAGGTCTAGTACCACTCACAGGCTCACAGGTGCATCTCCAGAGCTCGTCAGCTCAGTGGCTCAAGGGAGCCTTTTAACAGGAAGGCGGGTTGGGAGCACACTGCCTCACATCCCAGTCGAGTTCGCCCCTTTGCATCCTGGTAAATGCAGTTAAAATTTAACGCTTACTTGAAAGTGTCCGTAGTTTTTCACTAAAGTTAGTGCAGTCATTGCTGTTCATCTCTATACACGTGTTTCTGGGTGATTGCCCTTCATCAGTAGAGAGTAGAAAGCATCAAAAAATATCTGGGGTTGCTGGAAATGCTGCCAAAATCGTCTCAGGTCTAGTACCACTCACAGGCTCACAGGTGCGTCTCCAGAGCTCATCAGCTCAGTGGCTCAAGGGAGCCTTTTAACAGGAAGGCGGGTTGGGAGCACACTGCCTCACATCCCAGTCGAGTTCGCCCCTTTGCATCCTGGTAAATGCAGTTCAAATTTAACGCTTACTTGAAAGTGTACGTAGTTTTTCACTAAAGTTAGTGCAGTCATTGCTGTTCATCTCTATACACGTGTTTCTGGGTAATTGCCCTTCATCAGTAGAGAGTAGAAAGCATCAAAAAATATCTAGGGTTGCTGGAAATGCTGCCAAAATCGTCTCAGGTCTAGTACCACTCACAGGCACACAGGTGCATCTCCAGAGCTCGTCAGCTCAGTGGCTCAAGGGAGCCTTTTAACAGGAAGGCGGGTTCGGAGCACACTGCCTCACATCCCAGTCGAGTTCGCCCCTTTGCATCCTGGTAAATGCAGTTCAAATTTAACGCTTACTTGAAAGTGTCCGTAGTTTTTCACTAAAGTTAGTGCAGTCATTGCTGTTCATCTCTATATACGTGTTTCTGGGTGACTGCCCTTCATCAGTAGAGAGTAGAAAGCATCAAAAAATATCTGGGGTTGCTGGAAATGCTGCCAAAATCGTCTCAGGTCTAGTACCACTCACAGGCTCACAAGTGCATCTCCAGAGCTCGTCAGCTCAGTGGCTCAAGGGAGCCTTTTAACAGGAAGGCGGTTTGGGAGCACACTGCCTCACATCCCAGTCGAGTTCGCCCCTTTGCATCCTGGTAAATGCAGTTCAAATTTAACGCTTACTTGAAAGTGTCCGTAGTTTTTCACTAAAGTTAGTGCAGTCATTGCTGTTCATCTCTATACATGTGTTTCTGGGTAATTGCCCTTCATCAGTAGAGAGTAGAAAGCATCAAAAAATATCTGGGGTTGCTGGAAATGCTGCCAAAATCGTCTCAAGTCTAGTACCACTCACAGGCTCACAGGTGCATCTCCAGAGCTCGTCAGCTCAGTGGCTCAAGGGAGCCTTTTAACAGGAAGGCGGGTTGGGAGCACACTGCCTCACATCCCAGTCGAGTTCGCCCCTTTGCATCCTGGTAAATGCAGTTCAAATTTAACGCTTACTTGAAAGTGTCCGTAGGTTTTCACTAAAGTTAGTGCAGTCATTGCTGTTCATCTCTATACACGTGTTTCTGGGTAATTGCCCTTCATCAGTAGAGAGTAGAAAGCATCAAAAAATATCTAGGGTTGCTGGAAACGCTGCCAAAATCGTCTCAGGTCTAGTACCACTCACAGGCTCACAGGTGCATCTCCAGAGCTCGTCAGCTCAGTGGCTCAAGGGAGCCTTTTAACAGGAAGGCGGGTTGGGAGCACACTGCCTCACATCCCAGTCGAGTTCGCCCCTTTGCATCCTGGTAAATGCAGTTAAAATTTAATGCTTACTTGAAAGTGTCCGTAGTTTTTCACTAAAGTTAGTGCAGTCATTGCTGTTCATCTCTATACACGTGTTTCTGGGTGATTGCCCTTCATCAGTAGAGAGAAGAAAGCATCAAAAAATATCTGGGGTTGCTGGAAATGCTGCCAAAATCGTCTCAGGTCTAGTACCACTCACAGGCTCACAGGTGCATCTCCAGAGCTCGTCAGCTCAGTGGCTCAAGGGAGCCTTTTAACAGGAAGGCGGGTTGGGAGCACACTGCCTCACATCCCAGTGGAGTTCGCCCCTTTGCATCCTGGTAAATGCAGTTCAAATTTAACGCTTACTTGAAAGTGTCCGTAGTTTTTCACTAAAGTTAGTGCAGTCATTGCTGTTCATCTCTATACACGTGTTTCTGGGTAATTGCCCTTCATCCGTAGAGAGTAGAAAGCATCAAAAAATATCTGGGGTTGCTGGAAATGCTGCCAAAATCGTCTCAGGTCTAGTACCACTCACAGGCGCATCTCCAGAGCTCGTCAGCTCAGTGGCTCAAGGGAGCCTTTTAACAGGAAGGCGGGTTGGGAGCACACTGCCTCACATCCCAGTCGAGTTCGCCCCTTTGCATCCTGGTAAATGCAGTTTAAATTTAACGCTTACTTGAAAGTGTCCGTAGTTTTTTACTAAAGTTAGTGCAGTCATTGCGGTTCATCTCTATACACGTGTTTCTGGGTTATTGCCCTTCATCAGTAGAGAGTAGAAAGCATAAAAAAATATCTGGGGTTGCTGGAAATGCTGCCAAAATCGTCTCAGGTCTAGTACCACTCACAGGCTCACAGGTGCATCTCCAGAGCTCGTCAGCTCAGTGGCTCAAGGGAGCCTTTTAACAGGAAGGCGGGTTGGGAGCACACTGCCTCCCATCCCAGTCGAGTTCGCCCCTTTGCATCCTGGTAAATGCAGTTCAAATTTAACGCTTACTTGAAAGTGTCCGTAGTTTTTCACTAAAGTTAGTGCAGTCATTGCTGTTCATCTCTATACACGTGTTTCTGGGTAATTGCCCTCCATCAGTAGAGAGTAGAAAGCATCAAAAAATATCTGGGGTTGCTGGAAATGCTGCCAAAATCGTCTCAGGTCTAGTACCACTCACAGGCTCACAGGTGCATCTCCAGAGCTCATCAGCTCAGTGGCTCAAGGGAGCCTTTTAACAGGAAGGCGGGTTGGGAGCACACTGCCTCACATCCCAGTCGAGTTCGCCCCTTTGCATCCTGGTAAATGCAGTTCAAATTTAACGCTTACTTGAAAGTGTCCGTAGTTTTTCACTAAAGTTAGGGCAGTCATTGCTGTTCATCTCTATACACGTGTTTCTGGGTGATTGCCCTTCATCAGTAGAGAGTAGAAAGCATCAAAAAATATCTGGGGTTGCTGGAAATGCTGCCAAAATCGTCTCAGGTCTAGTACCACTCACAGGCTCACAGGTGCGTCTCCAGAGCTCGTCAGCTCAGTGGCTCAAGGGAGCCTTTTAACAGGAAGGCGGGTTGGGAGCACACTGCCTCACATCCCAGTCGAGTTCGCCCCTTTGCATCCTGGTAAATGCAGTTCAAATTTAACGCTTACTTGAAAGCGTACGTAGTTTTTCACTAAAGTTAGTGCAGTCATTGCTGTTCATCTCTATACACGTGTTTCTGGGTAATTGCCCTTCATCAGTAGAGAGTAGAAAGCATCAAAAAATATCTAGGGTTGCTGGAAATGCTGCCAAAATCGTCTCAGGTCTAGTACCACTCACAGGCACACAGGTGCATCTCCAGAGCTCGTCAGCTCAGTGGCTCAAGGGAGCCTTTTAACAGGAAGGCGGGTTCGGAGCACACTGCCTCACATCCCAGTCGAGTTCGCCCCTTTGCATCCTGGTAAATGCAGTTCAAATTTAACGCTTACTTGAAAGTGTCTGTAGTTTTTCACTAAAGTTAGTGCAGTCATTGCTGTTCATCTCTATACACGTGTTTCTGGGTGACTGCCCTTCATCAGTAGAGAGTAGAAAGCATCAAAAAATATCTGGGGTTGCTGGAAATGCTGCCCAAATCGTCTCAGGTCTAGTACCACTCACAGGCTCACAAGTGCATCTCCAGAGCTCGTCAGCTCAGTGGCTCAAGGGAGCCTTTTAACAGGAAGGCGGTTTGGGAGCACACTGCCTCACATCCCAGTTGAGTTCGCCCCTTTGCATCCTGGTAAATGCAGTTCAAATTTAACGCTTACTTGAAAGTGTCCGTAGTTTTTCACTAAAGTTAGTGCAGTCATTGCTGTTCATCTCTATACATGTGTTTCTGGGTAATTGCCCTTCATCAGTAGAGAGTAGAAAGCATCAAAAAATATCTGGGGTTGCTGGAAATGCTGCCAAAATCGTCTCAAGTCTAGTACCACTCACAGGCTCACAGGTGCATCTCCAGAGCTCGTCAGCTCAGTGGCTCAAGGGAGCCTTTTATCAGGAAGGTGGGTTGGGAGCACACTGCCTCACATCCCAGTCGAGTTCGCCCCTTTGCATCCTGGTAAATGCAGTTCAAATTTAACGCTTACTTGAAAGTGTCCGTAGGTTTTCACTAAAGTTAGTGCAGTCATTGCTGTTCATCTCTATACACGTCTTTCTGGGTAATTGCCCTTCATCAGTAGAGAGTAGAAAGCATCAAAAAATATCTAGGGTTGCTGGAAATGCTGCCAAAATCGTCTCAGGTCTAGTACCACTCACAGGCTCACAAGTGCATCTCCAGAGCTCGTCAGCTCAGTGGCTCAAGGGAGCCTTTTAACAGGAAGGCGGGTTCGGAGCACACTGCCTCACATCCCAGTCGAGTTCACCCCTTTGCATCCTGGTAAATGCAGTTCAAATTTAACGCTTACTTGAAAGTGTCCGTAGTTTTTCACTAAAGTTAGTGCAGTCATTGCTGTTCATCTCTATACACGTGTTTCTGGGTGATTGCCCTTCATCAGTAGAGAGTAGAAAGCATCAAAAAATATCTGGGGTTGCTGGAAATGCTGCCAAAATCGTCTCAGGTCTAGTACCACTCACAGGCTCACAGGTGCGTCTCCAGAGCTCGTCAGCTCAGTGGCTCAAGGGAGCCTTTTAACAGGAAGGCGGGTTGGGAGCACACTGCCTCACATCCCAGTCGAGTTCGCCCCTTTGCATCCTGGTAAATGCAGTTCAAATTTAACGCTTACTTGAAAGTGTACGTAGTTTTTCACTAAAGTTAGTGCAGTCATTGCTGTTCATCTCTATACACGTGTTTCTGGGTAATTGCCCTTCATCAGTAGAGAGTAGAAAGCATCAAAAAATATCTAGGGTTGCTGGAAATGCTGCCAAAATCATCTCAGGTCTAGTACCACTCACAGGCACACAGGTGCATCTCCAGAGCTCGTCAGCTCAGTGGCTCAAGGGAGCCTTTTAACAGGAAGGCGGGTTCGGAGCACACTGCCTCACATCCCAGTCGAGTTCGCCCCTTTGCATCCTGGTAAATGCAGTTCAAATTTAACGCTTACTTGAAAGTGTCTGTAGTTTTTCACTAAAGTTAGTGCAGTCATTGCTGTTCATCTCTATACACGTGTTTCTGGGTGACTGCCCTTCATCAGTAGAGAGTAGAAAGCATCAAAAAATATCTGGGGTTGCTGGAAATGCTGCCAAAATCGTCTCAGGTCTAGTACCACTCACAGGCTCACAAGTGCATCTCCAGAGCTCGTCAGCTCAGTGGCTCAAGGGAGCCTTTTAACAGGAAGGCGGTTTGGGAGCACACTGCCTCACATCCCAGTCGAGTTCGCCCCTTTGCATCCTCGTAAATGCAGTTCAAATTGAACGCTTACTTGAAAGTGTCCGTAGTTTTTCACTAAAGTTAGTGCAGTCATTGCTGTTCATCTCTATACATGTGTTTCTGGGTAATTGCCCTTCATCAGTAGAGAGTAGAAAGCATCAAAAAATATCTGGGGTTGCTGGAAATGCTGCCAAAATCGTCTCAAGTCTAGTACCACTCACAGGCTCACAGGTGCATCTCCAGAGCTCGTCAGCTCAGTGGCTCAAGGGAGCCTTTTATCAGGAAGGTGGGTTGGGAGCACACTGCCTCACATCCCAGTCGAGTTCGCCCCTTTGCATCCTGGTAAATGCAGTTCAAATTTAACGCTTACTTGAAAGTGTCCGTAGGTTTTCACTAAAGTTAGTGCAGTCATTGCTGTTCATCTCTATACACGTCTTTCTGGGTAATTGCCCTTCATCAGTAGAGAGTAGAAAGCATCAAAAAATATCTAGGGTTGCTGGAAACGCTGCCAAAATCGTCTCAGGTCTAGTACCACTCACAGGCTCACAGGTGCATCTCCAGAGCTCGTCAGCTCAGTGGCTCAAGGGAGCCTTTTAACAGGAAGGCGGGTTGGGAGCACACTGCCTCACATCCCAGTCGAGTTCGCCCCTTTGCATCCTGGTAAATGCAGTTAAAATGTAATGCTTACTTGAAAGTGTCCGTAGTTTTTCACTAAAGTTAGTGCAGTCATTGCTGTTCATCTCTATACACGTGTTTCTGGGTGATTGCCCTTCATCAGTAGAGAGAAGAAAGCATCAAAAAATATCTGGGGTTGCTGGAAATGCTGCCAAAATCGTCTCAGGTCTAGTACCACTCACAGGCTCACAGGTGCATCTCCAGAGCTCGTCAGCTCAGTGGCTCAAGGGAGCCTTTTAACAGGAAGGCGGGTTGGGAGCACACTGCCTCACATCCCAGTGGAGTTCGCCCCTTTGCATCCTGGTAAATGCAGTTCAAATTTAACGCTTACTTGAAAGTGTCCGTAGTTTTTCACTAAAGTTAGTGCAGTCATTGCTGTTCATCTCTATACACGTGTTTCTGGGTAATTGCCCTTCATCCGTAGAGAGTAGAAAGCATCAAAAAATATCTGGGGTTGCTGGAAATGCTGCCAAAATCGTCTCAGGTCTAGTACCACTCACAGGCGCATCTCCAGAGCTCGTCAGCTCAGTGGCTCAAGGGAGCCTTTTAACAGGAAGGCGGGTTGGGAGCACACTGCCTCACATCCCAGTCGAGTTCGCCCCTTTGCATCCTGGTAAATGCAGTTTAAATTTAACGCTTACTTGAAAGTGTCCGTAGTTTTTCACTAAAGTTAGTGCAGTCATTGCGGTTCATCTCTATACACGTGTTTCTGGGTTATTGTCCTTCATCAGTAGAGAGTAGAAAGCATAAAAAAATATCTGGGGTTGCTGGAAATGCTGCCAAAATCGTCTCAGGTCTAGTACCACTCACAGGCTCACAGGTGCATCTCCAGAGCTCGTCAGCTCAGTGGCTCAAGGGAGCCTTTTAACAGGAAGGCGGGTTGGGAGCACACTGCCTCACATCCCAGTCGAGTTCGCCCCTTTGCATCCTGGTAAATGCAGTTCAAATTTAACGCTTACTTGAAAGTGTCCGTAGTTTTTCACTAAAGTTAGTGCAGTCATTGCTGTTCATCTCTATACACGTGTTTCTGGGTAATTGCCCTCCATCAGTAGAGAGTAGAAAGCATCAAAAAATATCTGGGGTTGCTGGAAATGCTGCCAAAATCGTCTCAGGTCTAGTACCACTCACAGGCTCACAGGTGCATCTCCAGAGCTCATCAGCTCAGTGGCTCAAGGGAGCCTTTTAACAGGAAGGCGGGTTGGGAGCACACTGCCTCACATCCCAGTCGAGTTCGCCCCTTTGCATCCTGGTAAATGCAGTTCAAATTTAACGCTTACTTGAAAGTGTCCGTAGTTTTTCACTAAAGTTAGTGCAGTCATTGCTGTTCATCTCTATACACGTGTTTCTGGGTAATTGCCCTTCATCAGTAGAGAGTAGAAAGCATCAAAAATATCTGGGGTTGCTGGAAATGCTGCCAAAATCGTCTCAGGTCTAGTACCACTCACAGGCTCACAGGTGCATCTCCAGAGCTCGTCAGCTCAGTGGCTCAAGGGAGCCTTTTAACAGGAAGGCGGGTTGGGAGCACACTGCCTCACATCCCAGTCGAGTTCGCCCCTTTGCATCCTGGTAAATGCAGTTCAAATTTAATGCTTACTTGAAAGTGACCGTAGTTTTTCACTAAAGTTAGTGCAGTCATTGCTGTTCATCTCTATACACGTGTTTCTGGGTAATTGCCCTTCATCAGTAGAGAGTAGAAAGCATCAAAAAATATCTGGGGTTGCTGGAAATGCTGCCAAAATCGTCTCAGGTCTAGTACCACTCACAGGCTCACAGGTGCATCTCCAGAGCTCGTCAGCTTAGTGGCTCAAGGGAGCCTTTTAACAGAAAGGCGGGTTGGGAGCACACTGCCTCACATCCCAGTCAAATTTGCCCCTTTGCATCCTGGTAAATGCAGTTCAAATTTAAAGCTTACTTGAAAGTGTCCGTAGTTTTTCACTAAAGTTAGTGCAGTCATTGCTGTTCATCTCTATACACGTGTTTCTGGGTAATTGCCCTTCATCAGTAGAGAGTAGAAAGCATCAAAAATATCTGGGGTTGCTGGAAATGCTGCCAAAATCGTCTCAGGTCTAGTACCACTCACAGGCTCACAGGTGCATCTCCAGAGCTCGTCAGCTCAGTGGCTCAAGGGAGCCTTTTAACAGGAAGGCGGGTTGGGAGCACACTGCCTCACATCCCAGTCGAGTTCACCCCTTTGCATCCTGGTAAATGCAATTCAAATTTAACGCTTACTTGAAAGTGTCCGTAGTTTTTCACTAAAGTTAGTGCAGTCATTGCTGTTCATCTCTATACACGTGTTTCTGGGTAATTGCCCTTCATCAGTAGAGAGTAGAAAGCATCAAAAAATATCTGGGGTTGCTGGAAATGCTGCCAAAATCGTCTCAGGTCTAGTACCACTCACAGGCTCACAGGTGCATCTCCAGAGCTCGTCAGCTCAGTGGCTCAAGGGAGCCTTTTAACAGGAAGGCGGGTTGGGAGCACACTGCCTCACATCCCAGTCGAGTTCGCCCCTTTGCATCCTGGTAAATGCAGTTCAAATTTAACGCTTACTTGAAAGTGTCCGTAGTTTTTCACTAAAGTTAGTGCAGTCATTGCTGTTCATCTCTATACACGTGTTTCTGGGTAATTGCCCTTCATCCGTAGAGAGTAGAAAGCATAAAAAAATATCTGGGGTTGCTGGAAATGCTGCCAAAATCGTCTCAGGTCTAGTACCACTCACAGGCGCATCTCCAGAGCTCGTCAGCTCAGTGGCTCAAGGGAGCCTTTTAACAGGAAGGCGGGTTGGGAGCACACTGCCTCACATCCCAGTCGAGTTTGCCCCTTTGCATCCTGGTAAATGCAGTTCAAATTTAAAGCTTACTTGAAAGTGTCCGTAGTTTTTCACTAAAGTTAGTGCAGTCATTGCTGTTCATCTCTATACACGTGTTTCTGGGTAATTGCCCTTCATCAGTAGAGAGTAGAAAGCATCAAAAATATCTGGGGTTGCTGGAAATGCTGCCAAAATCGTCTCAGGTCTAGTACCACTCACAGGCTCACAGGTGCATCTCCAGAGCTCGTCAGCTCAGTGGCTCAAGGGAGCCTTTTAACAGGAAGGCGGGTTGGGAGCACACTGCCTCACATCCCAGTCGAGTTCACCCCTTTGCATCCTGGTAAATGCAGTTCAAATTTAACGCTTACTTGAAAGTGTCCGTAGTTTTTCACTAAAGTTAGTGCAGTCATTGCTGTTCATCTCTATACACGTGTTTCTGGGTAATTGCCCTTCATCAGTAGAGAGTAGAAAGCATCAAAAAATATCTGGGGTTGCTGGAAATGCTGCCAAAATCGTCTCAGGTCTAGTACCACTCACAGGCTCACAGGTGCATCTCCAGAGCTCGTCAGCTCAGTGGCTCAAGGGAGCCTTTTAACAGGAAGGCGAGTTGGGAGCACACTGCCTCACATCCCAGTCGAGTTCGCCCCTTTGCATCCTGGTAAATGCAGTTCAAATTTAACGCTTACTTGAAAGTGTCCGTAGTTTTTCACTAAAGTTAGGGCAGTCATTGCTGTTCATCTCTATACACGTGTTTCTGGGTAATTGCCCTTCATCAGTAGAGAGTAGAAAGCATCAAAAAATATCTGGGGTTGCTGGAAATGCTGCCAAAATCGTCTCAGGTCTAGTACCACTCACAGGCTCACAGGTGCATCTCCAGAGCTCGTCAGCTCAGTGGCTCAAGGGAGCCTTTTAACAGGAAGGCGGGTTGGGAGCACACTGCCTCACATCCCAGTCGAGTTCGCCCCTTTGCATCCTGGTAAATGCAGTTCAAATTTAACGCTTACTTGAAAGTGTCCGTAGTTTTTCACTAAAGTTAGGGCAGTCATTGCTGTTCATCTCTATACACGTGTTTCTGGGTAATTGCCCTTCATCAGTAGAGAGTAGAAAGCATCAAAAAATATCTGGGGTTGCTGGAAATGCTGCCAAAATCGTCTCAGGTCTAGTACCACTCACAGGCTCACAGGTGCATCTCCAGAGCTCGTCAGCTCAGTGGCTCAAGGGAGCCTTTTAACAGCAAGGCGGGTTGGGAGCACACTGCCTCACATCCCAGTTGAGTTTGCCCCTTTGCATCCTGGTAAATGCGGTTCAAATTTAACGCTTACTTGAAAGTGTCCGTAGTTTTTCACTAAAGTTAGGGCAGTCATTGCTGTTCATCTCTATACACGTGTTTCTGGGTAATTGCCCTTCATCAGTAGAGAGTAGAAAGCATCAAAAAATATCTGGGGTTGCTGGAAATGCTGCCAAAATCGTCTCAGGTCTAGTACCACTCACAGGCTCACAGGTGTATCTCCAGAGCTCGTCAGCTCAGTGGCTCAAGGGAGCCTTTTAACAGGAAGGCGGGTTGGGAGCACACTGCCTCATATCCCAGTCGAGTTCGCCCCTTTGCATCCTGGTAAATGCAGTTCAAATTTAAAGCTTACTTGAAAGTGTCCGTAGTTTTTCACTAAAGTTAGTGCAGTCATTGCTGTTCATCTCTATACACGTGTTTCTGGGTAATTGCCCTTCATCAGTAGAGAGTAGAAAGCATCAAAAATATCTGGGGTTGCTGGAAATGCTGCCAAAATCGTCTCAGTTCTAGTACCACTCACAGGCTCACAGGTGCATCTCCAGAGCTCGTCAGCTCAGTGGCTCAAGGGAGCCTTTTAACAGGAAGGCGGGTTGGGAGCACACTGCCTCACATCCCAGTCGAGTTCGCCCCTTTACATCCTGGTAAATGCAGTTCAAATTTAAAGCTTACTTGAAAGTGTCCGTAGTTTTTCACTAAAGTTAGTGCAGTCATTGCTGTTCATCTCTATACACGTGTTTCTGGGTAATTGCCCTTCATCAGTAGAGAGTAGAAAGCATCAAAAATATCTGGGGTTGCTGGAAATGCTGCCAAAATTGTCTCAGGTCTAGTACCACTCACAGGCTCACAGGTGCATCTCCAGAGCTCGTCAGCTCAGTGGCTCAAGGAAGCCTTTTAACAGGAAGGCGGGTTGGGAGCACACTGCCTCACATCCCAGTCGAGTTCGCCGCTTTGCATCCTGGTAAATGCAGTTCAAATTTAACGCTTACTTGAAAGTGTCCGTAGTTTTTCACTAAAGTTAGTGCAGTCATTGCTGTTAATCTCTATACACGTGTTTCTGGGTAATTGCCCTTCATCAGTAGAGAGTAGAAAGCATCAAAAAATATCTGGGGTTGCTGGAAATGCTGCCAAAATCATCTCAGGTCTAGTACCACTCACAGGCTCACAGGTGCATCTCCAGAGCTCGTCAGCTCAGTGGCTCAAGGGAGCCTTTTAACAGGAAGGCGGGTTGGGAGCACACTGCCTCACATCCCAGTGGAGTTCGCCCCTTTGCATCCTGGTAAATGCAGTTCAAATTTAACGCTTACTTGAAAGTGTCCGTAGTTTTTCACTAAAGTTTGGGCAGTCATTGCTGTTCATCTCTATACACGTGTTTCTGGGTAATTGCAATTCATCAGTAGAGAGTAGAAAGCATCAAAAATATCTGGGGTTGCTGGAAATGCTGCCAAAATCGTCTCAGGTCTAGTACCACTCACAGGCTCACAGGTGCATCTCCAGAGCTCGTCAGCTCAGTGGCTCAAGGGAGCCTTTTAACAGGAAGGCGGGTTGGGAGCACACTGCCTCACATCCCAGTCGAGTTCGCCCCTTTGCATCCTGGTAAATGCAGTTCAAATTTAACGCTTACTTGAAAGTGTCCGTAGTTTTTCACTAAAGTTAGTGCAGTCATTGCTGTTCATCTCTATACACGTGTTTCTGGGTAATTGCCCTTCATCAGTAGAGAGTAGAAAGCATCAAAAAATATCTGGGGTTGATGGAAATGCTGCCAAAATCGTCTCAGGTCTAGTACCACTCACAGGCTCACAGGTGCATCTCCAGAGCTCGTCAGCTCAGTGGCTCAAGGGAGCCTTTTAACAGGAAGGCGGGTTGGGAGCACACTGCCTCACATCCCAGTCGAGTTCGCCCCTTTGCATCCTGGTAAATGCAGTTCAAATTTAACGCTTACTTGAAAGTGTCCGTAGTTTTTCACTAAAGTTTGGGCAGTCATTGCTGTTCATCTCTATACACGTGTTTCTGGGTAATTGCCCTTCATCAGTAGAGAGTAGAAAGCATGAAAAATATCTGGGGTTGCTGGAAATGCTGCCAAAATCGTCTCAGGTCTAGTACCACTCACAGGCTCACAGGTGCATCTCCAGAGCTCGTCAGCTCAGTGGCTCAAGGGAGCCTTTTAACAGGAAGGCGGGTTGGGAGCACACTGCCTCACATCCCAGTCGAGTTCGCCCCTTTGCATCCTGGTAAATGCAGTTCAAATTTAACGCTTACTTGAAAGTGTCCGTAGTTTTTCACTAAAGTTAGGGCAGTCATTGCTGTTCATCTCTATACACGTGTTTCTGGGTAATTGCCCTTCATCAGTAGAGAGTAGAAAGCATCAAAAAATATCTGGGGTTGCTGGAAATGCTGCCAAAATCGTCTCAGGTCTAGTACCACTCACAGGCTCACAGGTGCATCTCCAGAGCTCGTCAGCTCAGTGGCTCAAGGGAGCCTTTTAACAGGAAGGCGGGTTGGGAGCACACTGCCTCACATCCCAGTCGAGTTCGCCCCTTTGCATCCTGGTAAATGCAGTTCAAATTTAACGCTTACTTGAAAGTGTCCGTAGTTTTTCACTAAAGTTAGGGCAGTCATTGCTGTTCTTCTCTATACACGTGTTTCTGGGTAATTGCCCTTCATCAGTAGAGAGTAGAAAGCATCAAAAATATCTCGGGTTGCTGGAAATGCTGCCAAAATCGTCTCAGGTCTAGTACCACTCACAGGCTCACAGGTGCATCTCCAGAGCTCGTCAGCTCAGTGGCTCAAGGGAGCCTTTTAACAGGAAGGCAGGTTGGGAGCACACTGCCTCACATCCCAGTCGAGTTCGCCCCTTTGCATCCTGGTAAATGCAGTTCAAATTTAACGCTTACTTGAAAGTGTCCGTAGTTTTTCACTAAAGTTAGTGCAGTCATTGCTGTTCATCTCTATACACGTGTTTCTGGGTAATTGCCCTTCATCAGTAGAGAGTAGAAAGCATAAAAAAATATCTGGGGTTGCTGGAAATGCTGCCAAAATCGTCTCAGGTCTAGTACCACTCACAGGCTCACAGGTGCATCTCCAGAGCTCGTCAGCTCAGTGGCTCAAGGGAGCCTTTTAACAGGAAGGCGGGTTGGGAGCACACTGCCTCACATCCCAGTCGAGTTCGCCCCTTTGCATCCTGGTAAATGCAGTTCAAATTTAACACTTACTTGAAAGTGTCCGTAGTTTTTCACTAAAGTTTGGGCAGTCATTGCTGTTCATCTCTATACACGTGTTTCTGGGTAATTGCCCTTCATCAGTAGAGAGTAGAAAGCATCAAAAAATATCTGGGGTTGCTGGAAATGCTGCCAAAATCGTCTCAGGTCTAGTACCACTCACAGGCTCACAAGTGCATCTCCAGAGCTCGTCAGCTCAGTGGCTCAAGGGAGCCTTTTAACAGGAAGGCGGGTTGGGAGCACACTGCCTCACATCCCAGTCGAGTTCGCCCCTTTGCATCCTGGTAAATGCAATTCAAATTTAACGCTTACTTGAAAGTGTCCGTAGTTTTTCACTAAAGTTAGTGCAGTCATTGCTGTTCATCTCTATACACGTGTTTCTGGGTAATTGCCCTTCATCAGTAGAGAGTAGAAAGCATCAAAAAATATCTGGGGTTGCTGGAAATGCTGCCAAAATCGTCTCAGGTCTAGTACCACTCACAGGCTCACAGGTGCATCTCCAGAGCTCGTCAGCTCAGTGGCTCAAGGGAGCCTTTTAACAGGAAGGCGGGTTGGGAGCACACTGCCTCACATCCCAGTCGAGTTCGCCCCTTTGCATCCTGGTAAATGCAGTTCAAATTTAACGCTTACTTGAAAGTGTCCGTAGTTTTTCACTAAAGTTAGGGCAGTCATTGCTGTTCTTCTCTATACACGTGTTTCTGGGTAATTGCCCTTCATCAGTAGAGAGTAGAAAGCATCAAAAATATCTCGGGTTGCTGGAAATGCTGCCAAAATCGTCTCAGGTCTAGTACCACTCACAGGCTCACAGGTGCATCTCCAGAGCTCGTCAGCTCAGTGGCTCAAGGGAGCCTTTTAACAGGAAGGCAGGTTGGGAGCACACTGCCTCACATCCCAGTCGAGTTCGCCCCTTTGCATCCTGGTAAATGCAGTTCAAATTTAACGCTTACTTGAAAGTGTCCGTAGTTTTTCACTAAAGTTAGTGCAGTCATTGCTGTTCATCTCTATACACGTGTTTCTGGGTAATTGCCCTTCATCAGTAGAGAGTAGAAAGCATAAAAAAATATCTGGGGTTGCTGGAAATGCTGCCAAAATCGTCTCAGGTCTAGTACCACTCACAGGCTCACAGGTGCATCTCCAGAGCTCGTCAGCTCAGTGGCTCAAGGGAGCCTTTTAACAGGAAGGCGGGTTGGGAGCACACTGCCTCACATCCCAGTCGAGTTCGCCCCTTTGCATCCTGGTAAATGCAGTTCAAATTTAACACTTACTTGAAAGTGTCCGTAGTTTTTCACTAAAGTTTGGGCAGTCATTGCTGTTCATCTCTATACACGTGTTTCTGGGTAATTGCCCTTCATCAGTAGAGAGTAGAAAGCATCAAAAAATATCTGGGGTTGCTGGAAATGCTGCCAAAATCGTCTCAGGTCTAGTACCACTCACAGGCTCACAAGTGCATCTCCAGAGCTCGTCAGCTCAGTGGCTCAAGGGAGCCTTTTAACAGGAAGGCGGGTTGGGAGCACACTGCCTCACATCCCAGTCGAGTTCGCCCCTTTGCATCCTGGTAAATGCAATTCAAATTTAACGCTTACTTGAAAGTGTCCGTAGTTTTTCACTAAAGTTAGTGCAGTCATTGCTGTTCATCTCTATACACGTGTTTCTGGGTAATTGCCCTTCATCAGTAGAGAGTAGAAAGCATCAAAAAATATCTGGGGTTGCTGGAAATGCTGCCAAAATCGTCTCAGGTCTAGTACCACTCACAGGCTCACAGGTGCATCTCCAGAGCTCGTCAGCTCAGTGGCTCAAGGGAGCCTTTTAACAGGAAGGCGGGTTGGGAGCACACTGCCTCACATCCCAGTCGAGTTCGCCCCTTTGCATCCTGGTAAATGCAGTTCAAATTTAACGCTTACTTGAAAGTGTCCGTAGTTTTTCACTAAAGTTAGTGCAGTCATTGCTGTTCATCTCTATACACGTGTTTCTGGGTAATTGCCCTTCATCCGTAGAGAGTAGAAAGCATCAAAAAATATCTGGGGTTGCTGGAAATGCTGCCAAAATCGTCTCAGGTCTAGTACCACTCACAGGCGCATCTCCAGAGCTCGTCAGCTCAGTGGCTCAAGGGAGCCTTTTAACAGGAAGGCGGGTTGGGAGCACACTGCCTCACATCCCAGTCGAGTTTGCCCCTTTGCATCCTGGTAAATGCAGTTCAAATTTAAAGCTTACTTGAAAGTGTCCGTAGTTTTTCACTAAAGTTAGTGCAGTCATTGCTGTTCATCTCTATACACGTGTTTCTGGGTAATTGCCCTTCATCAGTAGAGAGTAGAAAGCATCAAAAATATCTGGGGTTGCTGGAAATGCTGCCAAAATCGTCTCAGGTCTAGTACCACTCACAGGCTCACAGGTGCATCTCCAGAGCTCGTCAGCTCAGTGGCTCAAGGGAGCCTTTTAACAGGAAGGCGAGTTGGGAGCACACTGCCTCACATCCCAGTCGAGTTCGCCCCTTTGCATCCTGGTAAATGCAGTTCAAATTTAACGCTTACTTGAAAGTGTCCGTAGTTTTTCACTAAAGTTAGGGCAGTCATTGCTGTTCATCTCTATACACGTGTTTCTGGGTAATTGCCCTTCATCAGTAGAGAGTAGAAAGCATCAAAAAATATCTGGGGTTGCTGGAAATGCTGCCAAAATCGTCTCAGGTCTAGTACCACTCACAGGCTCACAGGTGCATCTCCAGAGCTCGTCAGCTCAGTGGCTCAAGGGAGCCTTTTAACAGGAAGGCGGGTTGGGAGCACACTGCCTCACATCCCAGTCGAGTTCGCCCCTTTGCATCCTGGTAAATGCAGTTCAAATTTAACGCTTACTTGAAAGTGTCCGTAGTTTTTCACTAAAGTTAGGGCAGTCATTGCTGTTCATCTCTATACACGTGTTTCTGGGTAATTGCCCTTCATCAGTAGAGAGTAGAAAGCATCAAAAAATATCTGGGGTTGCTGGAAATGCTGCCAAAATCGTCTCAGGTCTAGTACCACTCACAGGCTCACAGGTGCATCTCCAGAGCTCGTCAGCTCAGTGGCTCAAGGGAGCCTTTTAACAGCAAGGCGGGTTGGGAGCACACTGCCTCACATCCCAGTTGAGTTTGCCCCTTTGCATCCTGGTAAATGCGGTTCAAATTTAACGCTTACTTGAAAGTGTCCGTAGTTTTTCACTAAAGTTAGGGCAGTCATTGCTGTTCATCTCTATACACGTGTTTCTGGGTAATTGCCCTTCATCAGTAGAGAGTAGAAAGCATCAAAAAATATCTGGGGTTGCTGGAAATGCTGCCAAAATCGTCTCAGGTCTAGTACCACTCACAGGCTCACAGGTGTATCTCCAGAGCTCGTCAGCTCAGTGGCTCAAGGGAGCCTTTTAACAGGAAGGCGGGTTGGGAGCACACTGCCTCATATCCCAGTCGAGTTCGCCCCTTTGCATCCTGGTAAATGCAGTTCAAATTTAAAGCTTACTTGAAAGTGTCCGTAGTTTTTCACTAAAGTTAGTGCAGTCATTGCTGTTCATCTCTATACACGTGTTTCTGGGTAATTGCCCTTCATCAGTAGAGAGTAGAAAGCATCAAAAATATCTGGGGTTGCTGGAAATGCTGCCAAAATCGTCTCAGTTCTAGTACCACTCACAGGCTCACAGGTGCATCTCCAGAGCTCGTCAGCTCAGTGGCTCAAGGGAGCCTTTTAACAGGAAGGCGGGTTGGGAGCACACTGCCTCACATCCCAGTCGAGTTCGCCCCTTTACACCCTGTAAAATGCAGTTCAAATTTAAAGCTTACTTGAAAGTGTCCGTAGTTTTTCACTAAAGTTAGTGCAGTCATTGCTGTTCATCTCTATACACGTGTTTCTGAGTAATTGCCCTTCATCAGTAGAGAGTAGAAAGCATCAAAAATATCTGGGGTTGCTGGAAATGCTGCCAAAATTGTCTCAGGTCTAGTACCACTCACAGGCTCACAGGTGCATCTCCAGAGCTCGTCAGCTCAGTGGCTCAAGGAAGCCTTTTAACAGGAAGGCGGGTTGGGAGCACACTGCCTCACATCCCAGTCGAGTTCGCCGCTTTGCATCCTGGTAAATGCAGTTCAAATTTAACGCTTACTTGAAAGTGTCCGTAGTTTTTCACTAAAGTTAGTGCAGTCATTGCTGTTAATCTCTATACACGTGTTTCTGGGTAATTGCCCTTCATCAGTAGAGAGTAGAAAGCATCAAAAAATATCTGGGGTTGCTGGAAATGCTGCCAAAATCATCTCAGGTCTAGTACCACTCACAGGCTCACAGGTGCATCTCCAGAGCTCGTCAGCTCAGTGGCTCAAGGGAGCCTTTTAACAGGAAGGCGGGTTGGGAGCACACTGCCTCACATCCCAGTGGAGTTCGCCCCTTTGCATCCTGGTAAATGCAGTTCAAATTTAACGCTTACTTGAAAGTGTCCGTAGTTTTTCACTAAAGTTTGGGCAGTCATTGCTGTTCATCTCTATACACGTGTTTCTGGGTAATTGCAATTCATCAGTAGAGAGTAGAAAGCATCAAAAATATCTGGGGTTGCTGGAAATGCTGCCAAAATCGTCTCAGGTCTAGTACCACTCACAGGCTCACAGGTGCATCTCCAGAGCTCGTCAGCTCAGTGGCTCAAGGGAGCCTTTTAACAGGAAGGCGGGTTGGGAGCACACTGCCTCACATCCCAGTCGAGTTCGCCCCTTTGCATCCTGGTAAATGCAGTTCAAATTTAACGCTTACTTGAAAGTGTCCGTAGTTTTTCACTAAAGTTAGTGCAGTCATTGCTGTTCATCTCTATACACGTGTTTCTGGGTAATTGCCCTTCATCAGTAGAGAGTAGAAAGCATCAAAAAATATCTGGGGTTGATGGAAATGCTGCCAAAATCGTCTCAGGTCTAGTACCACTCACAGGCTCACAGGTGCATCTCCAGAGCTCGTCAGCTCAGTGGCTCAAGGGAGCCTTTTAACAGGAAGGCGGGTTGGGAGCACACTGCCTCACATCCCAGTCGAGTTCGCCCCTTTGCATCCTGGTAAATGCAGTTCAAATTTAACGCTTACTTGAAAGTGTCCGTAGTTTTTCACTAAAGTTAGGGCAGTCATTGCTGTTCTTCTCTATACACGTGTTTCTGGGTAATTGCCCTTCATCAGTAGAGAGTAGAAAGCATCAAAAATATCTCGGGTTGCTGGAAATGCTGCCAAAATCGTCTCAGGTCTAGTACCACTCACAGGCTCACAGGTGCATCTCCAGAGCTCGTCAGCTCAGTGGCTCAAGGGAGCCTTTTAACAGGAAGGCAGGTTGGGAGCACACTGCCTCACATCCCAGTCGAGTTCGCCCCTTTGCATCCTGGTAAATGCAGTTCAAATTTAACGCTTACTTGAAAGTGTCCGTAGTTTTTCACTAAAGTTAGTGCAGTCATTGCTGTTCATCTCTATACACGTGTTTCTGGGTAATTGCCCTTCATCAGTAGAGAGTAGAAAGCATCAAAAAATATCTGGGGTTGCTGGAAATGCTGCCAAAATCGTCTCAGGTCTAGTACCACTCACAGGCTCACAGGTGCATCTCCAGAGCTCGTCAGCTCAGTGGCTCAAGGGAGCCTTTTAACAGGAAGGCGGGTTGGGAGCACACTGCCTCACATCCCAGTCGAGTTCGCCCCTTTGCATCCTGGTAAATGCAGTTCAAATTTAACACTTACTTGAAAGTGTCCGTAGTTTTTCACTAAAGTTTGGGCAGTCATTGCTGTTCATCTCTATACACGTGTTTCTGGGTAATTGCCCTTCATCAGTAGAGAGTAGAAAGCATCAAAAAATATCTGGGGTTGCTGGAAATGCTGCCAAAATCGTCTCAGGTCTAGTACCACTCACAGGCTCACAAGTGCATCTCCAGAGCTCGTCAGCTCAGTGGCTCAAGGGAGCCTTTTAACAGGAAGGCGGGTTGGGAGCACACTGCCTCACATCCCAGTCGAGTTCGCCCCTTTGCATCCTGGTAAATGCAGTTCAAATTTAACGCTTACTTGAAAGTGTCCATAGTTTTTCACTAAAGTTAGTGCAGTCATTGCTCTTCATCTCTATACACGTGTTTCTGCATAATTGCCCTTCATCAGTAGAGAGTAGAAAGCATCAAAAAATATCTGGGGTTGCTGGAAATGCTGCCAAAATCGTCTCAGGTCTAGTACCACTCACAGGCTCACAAGTGCATCTCCAGAGCTCGTCAGCTCAGTGGCTCAAGGGAGCCTTTTAACAGGAAGGCGGGTTGGGAGTACACTGCCTCACATCCCAGTCGAGTTCGCCCCTTTGCATCCTGGTAAATGCAGTTCAAATTTAACGCTTACTTGAAAGTGTCCGTAGTTTTTCACTAAAGTTAGTGCAGTCATTGCTGTTCATCTCTATACACGTGTTTCTGGGTGATTGCCCTTCATCAGTAGAGAGTAGAAAGCATCAAAAAATATCTGGGGTTGCTGGAAATGCTGCCAAAATCGTCTCAGGTCTAGTACCACTCACAGGCTCACAAGTGCATCTCCAGAGCTCGTCAGCTCAGTGGCTCAAGGGAGCCTTTTAACAGGAAGGCGGGTTGGGAGCACACTGCCTCACATCCCAGTCGAGTTCGCCCCTTTGCATCCTGGTAAATGCAGTTCAAATTTAACGCTTACTTGAAAGTGTCCGTAGTTTTTCACTAAAGTTTGGGCAGTCATTGCTGTTCATCTCTATACACGTGTTTCTGGGTAATTGCCCTTCATCAGTAGAGAGTAGAAAGCATGAAAAATATCTGGGGTTGCTGGAAATGCTGCCAAAATCGTCTCAGGTCTAGTACCACTCACAGGCTCACAGGTGCATCTCCAGAGCTCGTCAGCTCAGTGGCTCAAGGGAGCCTTTTAACAGGAAGGCGGGTTGGGAGCACACTGCCTCACATCCCAGTCGAGTTCGCCCCTTTGCATCCTGGTAAATGCAGTTCAAATTTAACGCTTACTTGAAAGTGTCCGTAGTTTTTCACTAAAGTTAGGGCAGTCATTGCTGTTCATCTCTATACACGTGTTTCTGGGTAATTGCCCTTCATCAGTAGAGAGTAGAAAGCATCAAAAAATATCTGGGGTTGCTGGAAATGCTGCCAAAATCGTCTCAGGTCTAGTACCACTCACAGGCTCACAGGTGCATCTCCAGAGCTCGTCAGCTCAGTGGCTCAAGGGAGCCTTTTAACAGGAAGGCGGGTTGGGAGCACACTGCCTCACATCCCAGTCGAGTTCGCCCCTTTGCATCCTGGTAAATGCAGTTCAAATTTAACGCTTACTTGAAAGTGTCCGTAGTTTTTCACTAAAGTTAGGGCAGTCATTGCTGTTCTTCTCTATACACGTGTTTCTGGGTAATTGCCCTTCATCAGTAGAGAGTAGAAAGCATCAAAAATATCTCGGGTTGCTGGAAATGCTGCCAAAATCGTCTCAGGTCTAGTACCACTCACAGGCTCACAGGTGCATCTCCAGAGCTCGTCAGCTCAGTGGCTCAAGGGAGCCTTTTAACAGGAAGGCAGGTTGGGAGCACACTGCCTCACATCCCAGTCGAGTTCGCCCCTTTGCATCCTGGTAAATGCAGTTCAAATTTAACACTTACTTGAAAGTGTCCGTAGTTTTTCACTAAAGTTAGTGCAGTCATTGCTGTTCATCTCTATACACGTGTTTCTGGGTAATTGCCCTTCATCAGTAGAGAGTAGAAAGCATAAAAAAATATCTGGGGTTGCTGGAAATGCTGCCAAAATCGTCTCAGGTCTAGTACCACTCACAGGCTCACAGGTGCATCTCCAGAGCTCGTCAGCTCAGTGGCTCAAGGGAGCCTTTTAACAGGAAGGCGGGTTGGGAGCACACTGCCTCACATCCCAGTCGAGTTCGCCCCTTTGCATCCTGGTAAATGCAGTTCAAATTTAACACTTACTTGAAAGTGTCCGTAGTTTTTCACTAAAGTTTGGGCAGTCATTGCTGTTCATCTCTATACACGTGTTTCTGGGTAATTGCCCTTCATCAGTAGAGAGTAGAAAGCATCAAAAAATATCTGGGGTTGCTGGAAATGCTGCCAAAATCGTCTCAGGTCTAGTACCACTCACAGGCTCACAAGTGCATCTCCAGAGCTCGTCAGCTCAGTGGCTCAAGGGAGCCTTTTAACAGGAAGGCGGGTTGGGAGCACACTGCCTCACATCCCAGTCGAGTTCGCCCCTTTGCATCCTGGTAAATGCAATTCAAATTTAACGCTTACTTGAAAGTGTCCGTAGTTTTTCACTAAAGTTAGTGCAGTCATTGCTGTTCATCTCTATACACGTGTTTCTGGGTAATTGCCCTTCATCAGTAGAGAGTAGAAAGCATCAAAAAATATCTGGGGTTGCTGGAAATGCTGCCAAAATCGTCTCAGGTCTAGTACCACTCACAGGCTCACAGGTGCATCTCCAGAGCTCGTCAGCTCAGTGGCTCAAGGGAGCCTTTTAACAGGAAGGCGGGTTGGGAGCACACTGCCTCACATCCCAGTCGAGTTCGCCCCTTTGCATCCTGGTAAATGCAGTTCAAATTTAACGCTTACTTGAAAGTGTCCGTAGTTTTTCACTAAAGTTAGTGCAGTCATTGCTGTTCATCTCTATACACGTGTTTCTGGGTAATTGCCCTTCATCCGTAGAGAGTAGAAAGCATCAAAAAATATCTGGGGTTGCTGGAAATGCTGCCAAAATCGTCTCAGGTCTAGTACCACTCACAGGCGCATCTCCAGAGCTCGTCAGCTCAGTGGCTCAAGGGAGCCTTTTAACAGGAAGGCGGGTTGGGAGCACACTGCCTCACATCCCAGTCGAGTTTGCCCCTTTGCATCCTGGTAAATGCAGTTCAAATTTAAAGCTTACTTGAAAGTGTCCGTAGTTTTTCACTAAAGTTAGTGCAGTCATTGCTGTTCATCTCTATACACGTGTTTCTGGGTAATTGCCCTTCATCAGTAGAGAGTAGAAAGCATCAAAAATATCTGGGGTTGCTGGAAATGCTGCCAAAATCGTCTCAGGTCTAGTACCACTCACAGGCTCACAGGTGCATCTCCAGAGCTCGTCAGCTCAGTGGCTCAAGGGAGCCTTTTAACAGGAAGGCGGGTTGGGAGCACACTGCCTCACATCCCAGTCGAGTTCACCCCTTTGCATCCTGGTAAATGCAGTTCAAATTTAACGCTTACTTGAAAGTGTCCGTAGTTTTTCACTAAAGTTAGTGCAGTCATTGCTGTTCATCTC
Source organism: Pleurodeles waltl (assembly GCF_031143425.1). NCBI lineage: Eukaryota > Metazoa > Chordata > Amphibia > Caudata > Salamandridae > Pleurodeles > Pleurodeles waltl. Next base: position 407,494,388 of record NC_090440.1, read on the forward strand.
TATACACGTGTTTCTGGGTAATTGCCCTTCATCAGTAGAGAGTAGAAAGCATCAAAAAATATCTGGGGTTGCTGGAAATGCTGCCAAAATCGTCTCAGGTCTAGTACCACTCACAGGCTCACAGGTGCATCTCCAGAGCTCGTCAGCTCAGTGGCTCAAGGGAGCCTTTTAACAGGAAGGCGAGTTGGGAGCACACTGCCTCACATCCCAGTCGAGTTCGCCCCTTTGCATCCTGGTAAATGCAGTTCAAATTTAACGCTTACTTGAAAGTGTCCGTAGTTTTTCACTAAAGTTAGGGCAGTCATTGCTGTTCATCTCTATACACGTGTTTCTGGGTAATTGCCCTTCATCAGTAGAGAGTAGAAAGCATCAAAAAATATCTGGGGTTGCTGGAAATGCTGCCAAAATCGTCTCAGGTCTAGTACCACTCACAGGCTCACAGGTGCATCTCCAGAGCTCGTCAGCTCAGTGGCTCAAGGGAGCCTTTTAACAGGAAGGCGGGTTGGGAGCACACTGCCTCACATCCCAGTCGAGTTCGCCCCTTTGCATCCTGGTAAATGCAGTTCAAATTTAACGCTTACTTGAAAGTGTCCGTAGTTTTTCACTAAAGTTAGGGCAGTCATTGCTGTTCATCTCTATACACGTGTTTCTGGGTAATTGCCCTTCATCAGTAGAGAGTAGAAAGCATCAAAAAATATCTGGGGTTGCTGGAAATGCTGCCAAAATCGTCTCAGGTCTAGTACCACTCACAGGCTCACAGGTGCATCTCCAGAGCTCGTCAGCTCAGTGGCTCAAGGGAGCCTTTTAACAGCAAGGCGGGTTGGGAGCACACTGCCTCACATCCCAGTTGAGTTTGCCCCTTTGCATCCTGGTAAATGCGGTTCAAATTTAACGCTTACTTGAAAGTGTCCGTAGTTTTTCACTAAAGTTAGGGCAGTCATTGCTGTTCATCTCTATACACGTGTTTCTGGGTAATTGCCCTTCATCAGTAGAGAGTAGAAAGCATCAAAAAATATCTGGGGTTGCTGGAAATGCTGCCAAAATCGTCTCAGGTCTAGTACCACTCACAGGCTCACAGGTGTATCTCCAGAGCTCGTCAGCTCAGTGGCTCAAGGGAGCCTTTTAACAGGAAGGCGGGTTGGGAGCACACTGCCTCATATCCCAGTCGAGTTCGCCCCTTTGCATCCTGGTAAATGCAGTTCAAATTTAAAGCTTACTTGAAAGTGTCCGTAGTTTTTCACTAAAGTTAGTGCAGTCATTGCTGTTCATCTCTATACACGTGTTTCTGGGTAATTGCCCTTCATCAGTAGAGAGTAGAAAGCATCAAAAATATCTGGGGTTGCTGGAAATGCTGCCAAAATCGTCTCAGTTCTAGTACCACTCACAGGCTCACAGGTGCATCTCCAGAGCTCGTCAGCTCAGTGGCTCAAGGGAGCCTTTTAACAGGAAGGCGGGTTGGGAGCACACTGCCTCACATCCCAGTCGAGTTCGCCCCTTTACATCCTGGTAAATGCAGTTCAAATTTAAAGCTTACTTGAAAGTGTCCGTAGTTTTTCACTAAAGTTAGTGCAGTCATTGCTGTTCATCTCTATACACGTGTTTCTGAGTAATTGCCCTTCATCAGTAGAGAGTAGAAAGCATCAAAAATATCTGGGGTTGCTGGAAATGCTGCCAAAATTGTCTCAGGTCTAGTACCACTCACAGGCTCACAGGTGCATCTCCAGAGCTCGTCAGCTCAGTGGCTCAAGGAAGCCTTTTAACAGGAAGGCGGGTTGGGAGCACACTGCCTCACATCCCAGTCGAGTTCGCCGCTTTGCATCCTGGTAAATGCAGTTCAAATTTAACGCTTACTTGAAAGTGTCCGTAGTTTTTCACTAAAGTTAGTGCAGTCATTGCTGTTAATCTCTATACACGTGTTTCTGGGTAATTGCCCTTCATCAGTAGAGAGTAGAAAGCATCAAAAAATATCTGGGGTTGCTGGAAATGCTGCCAAAATCATCTCAGGTCTAGTACCACTCACAGGCTCACAGGTGCATCTCCAGAGCTCGTCAGCTCAGTGGCTCAAGGGAGCCTTTTAACAGGAAGGCGGGTTGGGAGCACACTGCCTCACATCCCAGTGGAGTTCGCCCCTTTGCATCCTGGTAAATGCAGTTCAAATTTAACGCTTACTTGAAAGTGTCCGTAGTTTTTCACTAAAGTTTGGGCAGTCATTGCTGTTCATCTCTATACACGTGTTTCTGGGTAATTGCAATTCATCAGTAGAGAGTAGAAAGCATCAAAAATATCTGGGGTTGCTGGAAATGCTGCCAAAATCGTCTCAGGTCTAGTACCACTCACAGGCTCACAGGTGCATCTCCAGAGCTCGTCAGCTCAGTGGCTCAAGGGAGCCTTTTAACAGGAAGGCGGGTTGGGAGCACACTGCCTCACATCCCAGTCGAGTTCGCCCCTTTGCATCCTGGTAAATGCAGTTCAAATTTAACGCTTACTTGAAAGTGTCCGTAGTTTTTCACTAAAGTTAGTGCAGTCATTGCTGTTCATCTCTATACACGTGTTTCTGGGTAATTGCCCTTCATCAGTAGAGAGTAGAAAGCATCAAAAAATATCTGGGGTTGATGGAAATGCTGCCAAAATCGTCTCAGGTCTAGTACCACTCACAGGCTCACAGGTGCATCTCCAGAGCTCGTCAGCTCAGTGGCTCAAGGGAGCCTTTTAACAGGAAGGCGGGTTGGGAGCACACTGCCTCACATCCCAGTCGAGTTCGCCCCTTTGCATCCTGGTAAATGCAGTTCAAATTTAACGCTTACTTGAAAGTGTCCGTAGTTTTTCACTAAAGTTAGGGCAGTCATTGCTGTTCTTCTCTATACACGTGTTTCTGGGTAATTGCCCTTCATCAGTAGAGAGTAGAAAGCATCAAAAATATCTCGGGTTGCTGGAAATGCTGCCAAAATCGTCTCAGGTCTAGTACCACTCACAGGCTCACAGGTGCATCTCCAGAGCTCGTCAGCTCAGTGGCTCAAGGGAGCCTTTTAACAGGAAGGCAGGTTGGGAGCACACTGCCTCACATCCCAGTCGAGTTCGCCCCTTTGCATCCTGGTAAATGCAGTTCAAATTTAACGCTTACTTGAAAGTGTCCGTAGTTTTTCACTAAAGTTAGTGCAGTCATTGCTGTTCATCTCTATACACGTGTTTCTGGGTAATTGCCCTTCATCAGTAGAGAGTAGAAAGCATCAAAAAATATCTGGGGTTGCTGGAAATGCTGCCAAAATCGTCTCAGGTCTAGTACCACTCACAGGCTCACAGGTGCATCTCCAGAGCTCGTCAGCTCAGTGGCTCAAGGGAGCCTTTTAACAGGAAGGCGGGTTGGGAGCACACTGCCTCACATCCCAGTCGAGTTCGCCCCTTTGCATCCTGGTAAATGCAGTTCAAATTTAACACTTACTTGAAAGTGTCCGTAGTTTTTCACTAAAGTTTGGGCAGTCATTGCTGTTCATCTCTATACACGTGTTTCTGGGTAATTGCCCTTCATCAGTAGAGAGTAGAAAGCATCAAAAAATATCTGGGGTTGCTGGAAATGCTGCCAAAATCGTCTCAGGTCTAGTACCACTCACAGGCTCACAAGTGCATCTCCAGAGCTCGTCAGCTCAGTGGCTCAAGGGAGCCTTTTAACAGGAAGGCGGGTTGGGAGCACACTGCCTCACATCCCAGTCGAGTTCGCCCCTTTGCATCCTGGTAAATGCAGTTCAAATTTAACGCTTACTTGAAAGTGTCCATAGTTTTTCACTAAAGTTAGTGCAGTCATTGCTGTTCATCTCTATACACGTGTTTCTGCATAATTGCCCTTCATCAGTAGAGAGTAGAAAGCATCAAAAAATATCTGGGGTTGCTGGAAATGCTGCCAAAATCGTCTCAGGTCTAGTACCACTCACAGGCTCACAAGTGCATCTCCAGAGCTCGTCAGCTCAGTGGCTCAAGGGAGCCTTTTAACAGGAAGGCGGGTTGGGAGTACACTGCCTCACATCCCAGTCGAGTTCGCCCCTTTGCATCCTGGTAAATGCAGTTCAAATTTAACGCTTACTTGAAAGTGTCCGTAGTTTTTCACTAAAGTTAGTGCAGTCATTGCTGTTCATCTCTATACACGTGTTTCTGGGTGATTGCCCTTCATCAGTAGAGAGTAGAAAGCATCAAAAAATATCTGGGGTTGCTGGAAATGCTGCCAAAATCGTCTCAGGTCTAGTACCACTCACAGGCTCACAAGTGCATCTCCAGAGCTCGTCAGCTCAGTGGCTCAAGGGAGCCTTTTAACAGGAAGGCGGGTTCGGAGCACACTGCCTCACATCCCAGTCGAGTTCACCCCTTTGCATCCTGGTAAATGCAGTTCAAATTTAACGCTTACTTGAAAGTGTACGTAGTTTTTCACTAAAGTTAGTGCAGTCATTGCTGTTCATCTCTATACACGTGTTTCTGGGTAATTGCCCTTCATCAGTAGAGAGTAGAAAGCATCAAAAAATATCTAGGGTTGCTGGAAATGCTGCCAAAATCGTCTCAGGTCTAGTACCACTCACAGGCACACAGGTGCATCTCCAGAGCTCGTCAGCTCAGTGGCTCAAGGGAGCCTTTTAACAGGAAGGCGGGTTCGGAGCACACTGCCTCACATCCCAGTCGAGTTCGCCCCTTTGCATCCTGGTAAATGCAGTTCAAATTTAACGCTTACTTGAAAGTGTCTGTAGTTTTTCACTAAAGTTAGTGCAGTCATTGCTGTTCATCTCTATACACGTGTTTCTGGGTGACTGCCCTTCATCAGTAGAGAGTAGAAAGCATCAAAAAATATCTGGGGTTGCTGGAAATGCTGCCAAAATCGTCTCAGGTCTAGTACCACTCACAGGCTCACAAGTGCATCTCCAGAGCTCGTCAGCTCAGTGGCTCAAGGGAGCCTTTTAACAGGAAGGCGGTTTGGGAGCACACTGCCTCACATCCCAGTCAAGTTCGCCCCTTTGCATCCTGGTAAATGCAGTTCAAATTTAACGCTTACTTGAAAGTGTCCGTAGTTTTTCACTAAAGTTAGTGCAGTCATTGCTGTTCATCTCTATACATGTGTTTCTGGGTAATTGCCCTTCATCAGTAGAGAGTAGAAAGCATCAAAAAATATCTGGGGTTGCTGGAAATGCTGCCAAAATCGTCTCAAGTCTAGTACCACTCACAGGCTCACAGGTGCATCTCCAGAGCTCGTCAGCTCAGTGGCTCAAGGGAGCCTTTTAACAGGAAGGCGGGTTGGGAGCACACTGCCTCACATCCCAGTCGAGTTCGCCCCTTTGCATCCTGGTAAATGCAGTTCAAATTTAACGCTTACTTGAAAGTGTCCGTAGGTTTTCACTAAAGTTAGTGCAGTCATTGCTGTTCATCTCTATACACGTCTTTCTGGGTAATTGCCCTTCATCAGTAGAGAGTAGAAAGCATCAAAAAATATCTAGGGTTGCTGGAAACGCTGCCAAAATCGTCTCAGGTCTAGTACCACTCACAGGTGCATCTCCAGAGCTCGTCAGCTCAGTGGCTCAAGGGAGCCTTTTAACAGGAAGGCGGGTTGGGAGCACACTGCCTCACATCCCAGTCGAGTTCGCCCCTTTGCATCCTGGTAAATGCAGTTAAAATTTAATGCTTACTTGAAAGTGTCCGTAGTTTTTCACTAAAGTTAGTGCAGTCATTGCTGTTCATCTCTATACACGTGTTTCTGGGTGATTGCCCTTCATCAGTAGAGAGAAGAAAGCATCAAAAAATATCTGGGGTTGCTGGAAATGCTGCCAAAATCGTCTCAGGTCTAGTACCACTCACAGGCTCACAGGTGCATCTCCAGAGCTCGTCAGCTCAGTGGCTCAAGGGAGCCTTTTAACAGGAAGGCGGGTTGGGAGCACACTGCCTCACATCCCAGTGGAGTTCGCCCCTTTGCATCCTGGTAAATGCAGTTCAAATTTAACGCTTACTTGAAAGTGTCCGTAGTTTTTCACTAAAGTTAGTGCAGTCATTGCTGTTCATCTCTATACACGTGTTTCTGGGTAATTGCCCTTCATCCGTAGAGAGTAGAAAGCATCAAAAAATATCTGGGGTTGCTGGAAATGCTGCCAAAATCTTCTCAGGTCTAGTACCACTCACAGGCGCATCTCCAGAGCTCGTCAGCTCAGTGGCTCAAGGGAGCCTTTTAACAGGAAGGCGGGTTGGGAGCACACTGCCTCACATCCCAGTCGAGTTCGCCCCTTTGCATCCTGGTAAATGCAGTTTAAATTTAACGCTTACTTGAAAGTGTCCGTAGTTTTTCACTAAAGTTAGTGCAGTCATTGCGGTTCATCTCTATACACGTGTTTCTGGGTTATTGTCCTTCATCAGTAGAGAGTAGAAAGCATAAAAAAATATCTGGGGTTGCTGGAAATGCTGCCAAAATCGTCTCAGGTCTAGTACCACTCACAGGCTCACAGGTGCATCTCCAGAGCTCGTCAGCTCAGTGGCTCAAGGGAGCCTTTTAACAGGAAGGCGGGTTGGGAGCACACTGCCTCACATCCCAGTCGAGTTCGCCCCTTTGCATCCTGGTAAATGCAGTTCAAATTTAACGCTTACTTGAAAGTGTCCGTAGTTTTTCACTAAAGTTAGTGCAGTCATTGCTGTTCATCTCTATACACGTGTTTCTGGGTAATTGCCCTCCATCAGTAGAGAGTAGAAAGCATCAAAAAATATCTGGGGTTGCTGGAAATGCTGCCAAAATCGTCTCAGGTCTAGTACCACTCACAGGCTCACAGGTGCATCTCCAGAGCTCATCAGCTCAGTGGCTCAAGGGAGCCTTTTAACAGGAAGGCGGGTTGGGAGCACACTGCCTCACATCCCAGTCGAGTTCGCCCCTTTGCATCCTGGTAAATGCAGTTCAAATTTAAAGCTTACTTGAAAGTGTCCGTAGTTTTTCACTAAAGTTAGTGCAGTCATTGCTGTTCATCTCTATACACGTGTTTCTGGGTAATTGCCCTTCATCAGTAGAGAGTAGAAAGCATCAAAAATATCTGGGGTTGCTGGAAATGCTGCCAAAATCGTCTCAGGTCTAGTACCACTCACAGGCTCACAGGTGCATCTCCAGAGCTCGTCAGCTCAGTGGCTCAAGGGAGCCTTTTAACAGGAAGGCGGGTTGGGAGCACACTGCCTCACATCCCAGTCGAGTTCGCCCCTTTGCATCCTGGTAAATGCAGTTCAAATTTAATGCTTACTTGAAAGTGACCGTAGTTTTTCACTAAAGTTAGTGCAGTCATTGCTGTTCATCTCTATACACGTGTTTCTGGGTAATTGCCCTTCATCAGTAGAGAGTAGAAAGCATCAAAAAATATCTGGGGTTGCTGGAAATGCTGCCAAAATCGTCTCAGGTCTAGTACCACTCACAGGCTCACAGGTGCATCTCCAGAGCTCGTCAGCTTAGTGGCTCAAGGAAGCCTTTTAACAGAAAGGCGGGTTGGGAGCACACTGCCTCACATCCCAGTCAAATTTGCCCCTTTGCATCCTGGTAAATGCAGTTCAAATTTAAAGCTTACTTGAAAGTCTCCGTAGTTTTTCACTAAAGTTAGTGCAGTCATTGCTGTTCATCTCTATACACGTGTTTCTGGGTAATTGCCCTTCATCAGTAGAGAGTAGAAAGCATCAAAAATATCTGGGGTTGCTGGAAATGCTGCCAAAATCGTCTCAGGTCTAGTACCACTCACAGGCTCACAGGTGCATCTCCAGAGCTCGTCAGCTCAGTGGCTCAAGGGAGCCTTTTAACAGGAAGGCGGGTTGGGAGCACACTGCCTCACATCCCAGTCGAGTTCACCCCTTTGCATCCTGGTAAATGCAATTCAAATTTAACGCTTACTTGAAAGTGTCCGTAGTTTTTCACTAAAGTTAGTGCAGTCATTGCTGTTCATCTCTATACACGTGTTTCTGGGTAATTGCCCTTCATCAGTAGAGAGTAGAAAGCATCAAAAAATATCTGGGGTTGCTGGAAATGCTGCCAAAATCGTCTCAGGTCTAGTACCACTCACAGGCTCACAGGTGCATCTCCAGAGCTCGTCAGCTCAGTGGCTCAAGGGAGCCTTTTAACAGGAAGGCGGGTTGGGAGCACACTGCCTCACATCCCAGTCGAGTTCGCCCCTTTGCATCCTGGTAAATGCAGTTCAAATTTAACGCTTACTTGAAAGTGTCCGTAGTTTTTCACTAAAGTTAGGGCAGTCATTGCTGTTCATCTCTTACACGTGTTTCTGGGTAATTGCCCTTCATCAGTAGAGAGTAGAAAGCATCAAAAAATATCTGGGGTTGCTGGAAATGCTGCCAAAATCGTCTCAGGTCTAGTACCACTCACAGGCTCACAGGTGCATCTCCAGAGCTCGTCAGCTCAGTGGCTCAAGGGAGCCTTTTAACAGGAAGGCGGGTTGGGAGCACACTGCCTCACATCCCAGTCGAGTTCGCCCCTTTGCATCCTGGTAAATGCAGTTCAAATTTAACGCTTACTTGAAAGTGTCCGTAGTTTTTCACTAAAGTTAGGGCAGTCATTGCTGTTCATCTCTATACACGTGTTTCTGGGTAATTGCCCTTCATCAGTAGAGAGTAGAAAGCATCAAAAAATATCTGGGGTTGCTGGAAATGCTGCCAAAATCGTCTCAGGTCTAGTACCACTCACAGGCTCACAGGTGTATCTCCAGAGCTCGTCAGCTCAGTGGCTCAAGGGAGCCTTTTAACAGGAAGGCGGGTTGGGAGCACACTGCCTCATATCCCAGTCGAGTTCGCCCCTTTGCATCCTGGTAAATGCAGTTCAAATTTAAAGCTTACTTGAAAGTGTCTGTAGTTTTTCACTAAAGTTAGTGCAGTCATTGCTGTTCATCTCTATACATGTGTTTCTGGGTAATTGCCCTTCATCAGTAGAGAGTAGAAAGCATCAAAAATATCTGGGGTTGCTGGAAATGCTGCCAAAATCGTCTCAGTTCTAGTACCACTCACAGGCTCACAGGTGCATCTCCAGAGCCCGTCAGCTCAGTGGCTCAAGGGAGCCTTTTAACAGGAAGGCGGGTTGGGAGCACACTGCCTCACATCCCAGTCGAGTTCGCCCCTTTACATCCTGGTAAATGCAGTTCAAATTTAAAGCTTACTTGAAAGTGTCCGTAGTTTTTCACTAAAGTTAGTGCAGTCATTGCTGTTCATCTCTATACACGTGTTTCTGGGTAATTGCCCTTCATCAGTAGAGAGTAGAAAGCATCAAAAATATCTGGGGTTGCTGGAAATGCTGCCAAAATTGTCTCAGGTCTAGTACCACTCACAGGCTCACAGGTGCATCTCCAGAGCTCGTCAGCTCAGTGGCTCAAGGGAGCCTTTTAACAGGAAGGCGGGTTGGGAGCACACTGCCTCACATCCCAGTCGAGTTCGCCCCTTTGCATCCTGGTAAATGCAGTTCAAATTTAACGCTTACTTGAAAGTGTCCGTAGTTTTTCACTAAAGTTAGTGCAGTCATTGCTGTTCATCTCTATACACGTGTTTCTGGGTAATTGCCCTTCATCAGTAGAGAGTAGAAAGCATCAAAAAATATCTGGGGTTGCTGGAAATGCTGCCAAAATCGTCTCAGGTCTAGTACCACTCACAGGCTCACAGGTGCATCTCCAGAGCTCGTCAGCTCAGTGGCTCAAGGGAGCCTTTTAACAGGAAGGCGGGTTGGGAGCACACTGCCTCACATCCCAGTGGAGTTCGCCCCTTTGCATCCTGGTAAATGCAGTTCAAATTTAACGCTTACTTGAAAGTGTCCGTAGTTTTTCACTAAAGTTAGTGCAGTCATTGCTGTTCATCTCTATACACGTGTTTCTGGGTAATTGCCCTTCATCAGTAGAGAGTAGAAAGCATCAAAAAATATCTGGGGTTGCTGGAAATGCTGCCAAAATCGTCTCAGGTCTAGTACCACTCACAGGCTCACAGGTGCATCTCCAGAGCTCGTCAGCTCAGTGGCTCAAGGGAGCCTTTTAACAGGAAGGCGGGTTGGGAGCACACTGCCTCACATCCCAGTCGAGTTCGCCCCTTTGCATCCTGGTAAATGCAGTTCAAATTTAACGCTTACTTGAAAGTGTCCGTAGTTTTTCACTAAAGTTAGGGCAGTCATTGCTGTTCATCTCTATACACGTGTTTCTGGGTAATTGCCCTTCATCAGTAGAGAGTAGAAAGCATCAAAAAATATCTGGGGTTGCTGGAAATGCTGCCAAAATCGTCTCAGGTCTAGTACCACTCACAGGCTCACAGGTGCATCTCCAGAGCTCGTCAGCTCAGTGGCTCAAGGGAGCCTTTTAACAGGAAGGCGGGTTGGGAGCACACTGCCTCACATCCCAGTCGAGTTCGCCCCTTTGCATCCTGGTAAATGCAGTTCAAATTTAACGCTTACTTGAAAGTGTCCGTAGTTTTTCACTAAAGTTAGGGCAGTCATTGCTGTTCATCTCTATACACGTGTTTCTGGGTAATTGCCCTTCATCAGTAGAGAGTAGAAAGCATCAAAAATATCTCGGGTTGCTGGAAATGCTGCCAAAATCGTCTCAGGTCTAGTACCACTCACAGGCTCACAGGTGCATCTCCAGAGCTCGTCAGCTCAGTAGCTCAAGGGAGCCTTTTAACAGGAAGGCAGGTTGGGAGCACACTGCCTCACATCCCAGTCGAGTTCGCCCCTTTGCATCCTGGTAAATGCAGTTCAAATTTAACGCTTACTTGAAAGTGTCCGTAGTTTTTCACTAAAGTTAGTGCAGTCATTGCTGTTCATCTCTATACACGTGTTTCTGGGTAATTGCCCTTCATCAGTAGAGAGTAGAAAGCATCAAAAAATATCTGGGGTTGCTGGAAATGCTGCCAAAATCGTCTCAGGTCTAGTACCACTCACAGGCTCACAGGTGCATCTCCAGAGCTCGTCAGCTCAGTGGCTCAAGGGAGCCTTTTAACAGGAAGGCGGGTTGGGAGCACACTGCCTCACATCCCAGTCGAGTTCGCCCCTTTGCATCCTGGTAAATGCAGTTCAAATTTAACGCTTACTTGAAAGTGTCCGTAGTTTTTCACTAAAGTTTGGGCAGTCATTGCTGTTCATCTCTAAACACGTGTTTCTGGGTAATTGCCCTTCATCAGTAGAGAGTAGAAAGCATCAAAAAATATCTAGGGTTGCTGGAAATGCTGCCAAAATCGTCTCAGGTCTAGTACCACTCACAGGCTCACAGGTGCATCTCCAGAGCTCGTCAGCTCAGTGGCTCAAGGGAGCCTTTTAACAGGAAGGCGGGTTGGGAGCACACTGCCTCACATCCCAGTCGAGTTCGCCCCTTTGCATCCTGGTAAATGCAGTTAAAATTTAACGCTTACTTGAAAGTGTCCGTAGTTTTTCACTAAAGTTAGTGCAGTCATTGCTGTTCATCTCTATACACGTGTTTCTGGGTGATTGCCCTTCATCAGTAGAGAGTAGAAAGCATCAAAAAATATCTGGGGTTGCTGGAAATGCTGCCAAAATCGTCTCAGGTCTAGTACCACTCACAGGCTCACAGGTGCGTCTCCAGAGCTCATCAGCTCAGTGGCTCAAGGGAGCCTTTTAACAGGAAGGCGGGTTGGGAGCACACTGCCTCACATCCCAGTCGAGTTCGCCCCTTTGCATCCTGGTAAATGCAGTTCAAATTTAACGCTTACTTGAAAGTGTACGTAGTTTTTCACTAAAGTTAGTGCAGTCATTGCTGTTCATCTCTATACACGTGTTTCTGGGTAATTGCCCTTCATCAGTAGAGAGTAGAAAGCATCAAAAAATATCTAGGGTTGCTGGAAATGCTGCCAAAATCGTCTCAGGTCTAGTACCACTCACAGGCACACAGGTGCATCTCCAGAGCTCGTCAGCTCAGTGGCTCAAGGGAGCCTTTTAACAGGAAGGCGGGTTCGGAGCACACTGCCTCACATCCCAGTCGAGTTCGCCCCTTTGCATCCTGGTAAATGCAGTTCAAATTTAACGCTTACTTGAAAGTGTCCGTAGTTTTTCACTAAAGTTAGTGCAGTCATTGCTGTTCATCTCTATATACGTGTTTCTGGGTGACTGCCCTTCATCAGTAGAGAGTAGAAAGCATCAAAAAATATCTGGGGTTGCTGGAAATGCTGCCAAAATCGTCTCAGGTCTAGTACCACTCACAGGCTCACAAGTGCATCTCCAGAGCTCGTCAGCTCAGTGGCTCAAGGGAGCCTTTTAACAGGAAGGCGGTTTGGGAGCACACTGCCTCACATCCCAGTCGAGTTCGCCCCTTTGCATCCTGGTAAATGCAGTTCAAATTTAACGCTTACTTGAAAGTGTCCGTAGTTTTTCACTAAAGTTAGTGCAGTCATTGCTGTTCATCTCTATACATGTGTTTCTGGGTAATTGCCCTTCATCAGTAGAGAGTAGAAAGCATCAAAAAATATCTGGGGTTGCTGGAAATGCTGCCAAAATCGTCTCAAGTCTAGTACCACTCACAGGCTCACAGGTGCATCTCCAGAGCTCGTCAGCTCAGTGGCTCAAGGGAGCCTTTTAACAGGAAGGCGGGTTGGGAGCACACTGCCTCACATCCCAGTCGAGTTCGCCCCTTTGCATCCTGGTAAATGCAGTTCAAATTTAACGCTTACTTGAAAGTGTCCGTAGGTTTTCACTAAAGTTAGTGCAGTCATTGCTGTTCATCTCTATACACGTGTTTCTGGGTAATTGCCCTTCATCAGTAGAGAGTAGAAAGCATCAAAAAATATCTAGGGTTGCTGGAAACGCTGCCAAAATCGTCTCAGGTCTAGTACCACTCACAGGCTCACAGGTGCATCTCCAGAGCTCGTCAGCTCAGTGGCTCAAGGGAGCCTTTTAACAGGAAGGCGGGTTGGGAGCACACTGCCTCACATCCCAGTCGAGTTCGCCCCTTTGCATCCTGGTAAATGCAGTTAAAATTTAATGCTTACTTGAAAGTGTCCGTAGTTTTTCACTAAAGTTAGTGCAGTCATTGCTGTTCATCTCTATACACGTGTTTCTGGGTGATTGCCCTTCATCAGTAGAGAGAAGAAAGCATCAAAAAATATCTGGGGTTGCTGGAAATGCTGCCAAAATCGTCTCAGGTCTAGTACCACTCACAGGCTCACAGGTGCATCTCCAGAGCTCGTCAGCTCAGTGGCTCAAGGGAGCCTTTTAACAGGAAGGCGGGTTGGGAGCACACTGCCTCACATCCCAGTGGAGTTCGCCCCTTTGCATCCTGGTAAATGCAGTTCAAATTTAACGCTTACTTGAAAGTGTCCGTAGTTTTTCACTAAAGTTAGTGCAGTCATTGCTGTTCATCTCTATACACGTGTTTCTGGGTAATTGCCCTTCATCCGTAGAGAGTAGAAAGCATCAAAAAATATCTGGGGTTGCTGGAAATGCTGCCAAAATCGTCTCAGGTCTAGTACCACTCACAGGCGCATCTCCAGAGCTCGTCAGCTCAGTGGCTCAAGGGAGCCTTTTAACAGGAAGGCGGGTTGGGAGCACACTGCCTCACATCCCAGTCGAGTTCGCCCCTTTGCATCCTGGTAAATGCAGTTTAAATTTAACGCTTACTTGAAAGTGTCCGTAGTTTTTCACTAAAGTTAGTGCAGTCATTGCGGTTCATCTCTATACACGTGTTTCTGGGTTATTGCCCTTCATCAGTAGAGAGTAGAAAGCATAAAAAAATATCTGGGGTTGCTGGAAATGCTGCCAAAATCGTCTCAGGTCTAGTACCACTCACAGGCTCACAGGTGCATCTCCAGAGCTCGTCAGCTCAGTGGCTCAAGGGAGCCTTTTAACAGGAAGGCGGGTTGGGAGCACACTGCCTCCCATCCCAGTCGAGTTCGCCCCTTTGCATCCTGGTAAATGCAGTTCAAATTTAACGCTTACTTGAAAGTGTCCGTAGTTTTTCACTAAAGTTAGTGCAGTCATTGCTGTTCATCTCTATACACGTGTTTCTGGGTAATTGCCCTCCATCAGTAGAGAGTAGAAAGCATCAAAAAATATCTGGGGTTGCTGGAAATGCTGCCAAAATCGTCTCAGGTCTAGTACCACTCACAGGCTCACAGGTGCATCTCCAGAGCTCATCAGCTCAGTGGCTCAAGGGAGCCTTTTAACAGGAAGGCGGGTTGGGAGCACACTGCCTCACATCCCAGTCGAGTTCGCCCCTTTGCATCCTGGTAAATGCAGTTCAAATTTAACGCTTACTTGAAAGTGTCCGTAGTTTTTCACTAAAGTTAGGGCAGTCATTGCTGTTCATCTCTATACACGTGTTTCTGGGTGATTGCCCTTCATCAGTAGAGAGTAGAAAGCATCAAAAAATATCTGGGGTTGCTGGAAATGCTGCCAAAATCGTCTCAGGTCTAGTACCACTCACAGGCTCACAGGTGCGTCTCCAGAGCTCGTCAGCTCAGTGGCTCAAGGGAGCCTTTTAACAGGAAGGCGGGTTGGGAGCACACTGCCTCACATCCCAGTCGAGTTCGCCCCTTTGCATCCTGGTAAATGCAGTTCAAATTTAACGCTTACTTGAAAGCGTACGTAGTTTTTCACTAAAGTTAGTGCAGTCATTGCTGTTCATCTCTATACACGTGTTTCTGGGTAATTGCCCTTCATCAGTAGAGAGTAGAAAGCATCAAAAAATATCTAGGGTTGCTGGAAATGCTGCCAAAATCGTCTCAGGTCTAGTACCACTCACAGGCACACAGGTGCATCTCCAGAGCTCGTCAGCTCAGTGGCTCAAGGGAGCCTTTTAACAGGAAGGCGGGTTCGGAGCACACTGCCTCACATCCCAGTCGAGTTCGCCCCTTTGCATCCTGGTAAATGCAGTTCAAATTTAACGCTTACTTGAAAGTGTCTGTAGTTTTTCACTAAAGTTAGTGCAGTCATTGCTGTTCATCTCTATACACGTGTTTCTGGGTGACTGCCCTTCATCAGTAGAGAGTAGAAAGCATCAAAAAATATCTGGGGTTGCTGGAAATGCTGCCCAAATCGTCTCAGGTCTAGTACCACTCACAGGCTCACAAGTGCATCTCCAGAGCTCGTCAGCTCAGTGGCTCAAGGGAGCCTTTTAACAGGAAGGCGGTTTGGGAGCACACTGCCTCACATCCCAGTTGAGTTCGCCCCTTTGCATCCTGGTAAATGCAGTTCAAATTTAACGCTTACTTGAAAGTGTCCGTAGTTTTTCACTAAAGTTAGTGCAGTCATTGCTGTTCATCTCTATACATGTGTTTCTGGGTAATTGCCCTTCATCAGTAGAGAGTAGAAAGCATCAAAAAATATCTGGGGTTGCTGGAAATGCTGCCAAAATCGTCTCAAGTCTAGTACCACTCACAGGCTCACAGGTGCATCTCCAGAGCTCGTCAGCTCAGTGGCTCAAGGGAGCCTTTTATCAGGAAGGTGGGTTGGGAGCACACTGCCTCACATCCCAGTCGAGTTCGCCCCTTTGCATCCTGGTAAATGCAGTTCAAATTTAACGCTTACTTGAAAGTGTCCGTAGGTTTTCACTAAAGTTAGTGCAGTCATTGCTGTTCATCTCTATACACGTCTTTCTGGGTAATTGCCCTTCATCAGTAGAGAGTAGAAAGCATCAAAAAATATCTAGGGTTGCTGGAAATGCTGCCAAAATCGTCTCAGGTCTAGTACCACTCACAGGCTCACAAGTGCATCTCCAGAGCTCGTCAGCTCAGTGGCTCAAGGGAGCCTTTTAACAGGAAGGCGGGTTCGGAGCACACTGCCTCACATCCCAGTCGAGTTCACCCCTTTGCATCCTGGTAAATGCAGTTCAAATTTAACGCTTACTTGAAAGTGTCCGTAGTTTTTCACTAAAGTTAGTGCAGTCATTGCTGTTCATCTCTATACACGTGTTTCTGGGTGATTGCCCTTCATCAGTAGAGAGTAGAAAGCATCAAAAAATATCTGGGGTTGCTGGAAATGCTGCCAAAATCGTCTCAGGTCTAGTACCACTCACAGGCTCACAGGTGCGTCTCCAGAGCTCGTCAGCTCAGTGGCTCAAGGGAGCCTTTTAACAGGAAGGCGGGTTGGGAGCACACTGCCTCACATCCCAGTCGAGTTCGCCCCTTTGCATCCTGGTAAATGCAGTTCAAATTTAACGCTTACTTGAAAGTGTACGTAGTTTTTCACTAAAGTTAGTGCAGTCATTGCTGTTCATCTCTATACACGTGTTTCTGGGTAATTGCCCTTCATCAGTAGAGAGTAGAAAGCATCAAAAAATATCTAGGGTTGCTGGAAATGCTGCCAAAATCATCTCAGGTCTAGTACCACTCACAGGCACACAGGTGCATCTCCAGAGCTCGTCAGCTCAGTGGCTCAAGGGAGCCTTTTAACAGGAAGGCGGGTTCGGAGCACACTGCCTCACATCCCAGTCGAGTTCGCCCCTTTGCATCCTGGTAAATGCAGTTCAAATTTAACGCTTACTTGAAAGTGTCTGTAGTTTTTCACTAAAGTTAGTGCAGTCATTGCTGTTCATCTCTATACACGTGTTTCTGGGTGACTGCCCTTCATCAGTAGAGAGTAGAAAGCATCAAAAAATATCTGGGGTTGCTGGAAATGCTGCCAAAATCGTCTCAGGTCTAGTACCACTCACAGGCTCACAAGTGCATCTCCAGAGCTCGTCAGCTCAGTGGCTCAAGGGAGCCTTTTAACAGGAAGGCGGTTTGGGAGCACACTGCCTCACATCCCAGTCGAGTTCGCCCCTTTGCATCCTCGTAAATGCAGTTCAAATTGAACGCTTACTTGAAAGTGTCCGTAGTTTTTCACTAAAGTTAGTGCAGTCATTGCTGTTCATCTCTATACATGTGTTTCTGGGTAATTGTCCTTCATCAGTAGAGAGTAGAAAGCATCAAAAAATATCTGGGGTTGCTGGAAATGCTGCCAAAATCGTCTCAAGTCTAGTACCACTCACAGGCTCACAGGTGCATCTCCAGAGCTCGTCAGCTCAGTGGCTCAAGGGAGCCTTTTATCAGGAAGGTGGGTTGGGAGCACACTGCCTCACATCCCAGTCGAGTTCGCCCCTTTGCATCCTGGTAAATGCAGTTCAAATTTAACGCTTACTTGAAAGTGTCCGTAGGTTTTCACTAAAGTTAGTGCAGTCATTGCTGTTCATCTCTATACACGTCTTTCTGGGTAATTGCCCTTCATCAGTAGAGAGTAGAAAGCATCAAAAAATATCTAGGGTTGCTGGAAACGCTGCCAAAATCGTCTCAGGTCTAGTACCACTCACAGGCTCACAGGTGCATCTCCAGAGCTCGTCAGCTCAGTGGCTCAAGGGAGCCTTTTAACAGGAAGGCGGGTTGGGAGCACACTGCCTCACATCCCAGTCGAGTTCGCCCCTTTGCATCCTGGTAAATGCAGTTAAAATTTAATGCTTACTTGAAAGTGTCCGTAGTTTTTCACTAAAGTTAGTGCAGTCATTGCTGTTCATCTCTATACACGTGTTTCTGGGTAATTGCCCTTCATCCGTAGAGAGTAGAAAGCATCAAAAAATATCTGGGGTTGCTGGAAATGCTGCCAAAATCGTCTCAGGTCTAGTACCACTCACAGGCGCATCTCCAGAGCTCGTCAGCTCAGTGGCTCAAGGGAGCCTTTTAACAGGAAGGCGGGTTGGGAGCACACTGCCTCACATCCCAGTCGAGTTCGCCCCTTTGCATCCTGGTAAATGCAGTTTAAATTTAACGCTTACTTGAAAGTGTCCGTAGTTTTTCACTAAAGTTAGTGCAGTCATTGCGGTTCATCTCTATACACGTGTTTCTGGGTTATTGTCCTTCATCAGTAGAGAGTAGAAAGCATAAAAAAATATCTGGGGTTGCTGGAAATGCTGCCAAAATCGTCTCAGGTCTAGTACCACTCACAGGCTCACAGGTGCATCTCCAGAGCTCGTCAGCTCAGTGGCTCAAGGGAGCCTTTTAACAGGAAGGCGGGTTGGGAGCACACTGCCTCACATCCCAGTCGAGTTCGCCCCTTTGCATCCTGGTAAATGCAGTTCAAATTTAACGCTTACTTGAAAGTGTCCGTAGTTTTTCACTAAAGTTAGTGCAGTCATTGCTGTTCATCTCTATACACGTGTTTCTGGGTAATTGCCCTCCATCAGTAGAGAGTAGAAAGCATCAAAAAATATCTGGGGTTGCTGGAAATGCTGCCAAAATCGTCTCAGGTCTAGTACCACTCACAGGCTCACAGGTGCATCTCCAGAGCTCATCAGCTCAGTGGCTCAAGGGAGCCTTTTAACAGGAAGGCGGGTTGGGAGCACACTGCCTCACATCCCAGTCGAGTTCGCCCCTTTGCATCCTGGTAAATGCAGTTCAAATTTAAAGCTTACTTGAAAGTGTCCGTAGTTTTTCACTAAAGTTAGTGCAGTCATTGCTGTTCATCTCTATACACGTGTTTCTGGGTAATTGCCCTTCATCAGTAGAGAGTAGAAAGCATCAAAAATATCTGGGGTTGCTGGAAATGCTGCCAAAATCGTCTCAGGTCTAGTACCACTCACAGGCTCACAGCTGCATCTCCAGAGCTCGTCAGCTCAGTGGCTCAAGGGAGCCTTTTAACAGGAAGGCGGGTTGGGAGCACACTGCCTCACATCCCAGTCGAGTTTGCCCCTTTGCATCCTGGTAAATGCAGTTCAAATTTAATGCTTACTTGAAAGTGACCGTAGTTTTTCACTAAAGTTAGTGCAGTCATTGCTGTTCATCTCTATACACGTGTTTCTGGGTAATTGCCCTTCATCAGTAGAGAGTAGAAAGCATCAAAAAATATCTGGGGTTGCTGGAAATGCTGCCAAAATCGTCTCAGGTCTAGTACCACTCACAGGCTCACAGGTGCATCTCCAGAGCTCGTCAGCTCAGTGGCTCAAGGGAGCCTTTTAACAGAAAGGCGGGTTGGGAGCACACTGCCTCACATCCCAGTCAAATTTGCCCCTTTGCATCCTGGTAAATGCAGTTCAAATTTAAAGCTTACTTGAAAGTGTCCGTAGTTTTTCACTAAAGTTAGTGCAGTCATTGCTGTTCATCTCTATACACGTGTTTCTGGGTAATTGCCCTTCATCAGTAGAGAGTAGAAAGCATCAAAAATATCTGGGGTTGCTGGAAATGCTGCCAAAATCGTCTCAGGTCTAGTACCACTCACAGGCTCACAGGTGCATCTCCAGAGCTCGTCAGCTCAGTGGCTCAAGGGAGCCTTTTAACAGGAAGGCGGGTTGGGAGCACACTGCCTCACATCCCAGTCGAGTTCACCCCTTTGCATCCTGGTAAATGCAATTCAAATTTAACGCTTACTTGAAAGTGTCCGTAGTTTTTCACTAAAGTTAGTGCAGTCATTGCTGTTCATCTCTATACACGTGTTTCTGGGTAATTGCCCTTCATCAGTAGAGAGTAGAAAGCATCAAAAAATATCTGGGGTTGCTGGAAATGCTGCCAAAATCGTCTCAGGTCTAGTACCACTCACAGGCTCACAGGTGCATCTCCAGAGCTCGTCAGCTCAGTGGCTCAAGGGAGCCTTTTAACAGGAAGGCGGGTTGGGAGCACACTGCCTCACATCCCAGTCGAGTTCGCCCCTTTGCATCCTGGTAAATGCAGTTCAAATTTAACGCTTACTTGAAAGTGTCCGTAGTTTTTCACTAAAGTTAGGGCAGTCATTGCTGTTCATCTCTATACACGTGTTTCTGGGTAATTGCCCTTCATCAGTAGAGAGTAGAAAGCATCAAAAAATATCTGGGGTTGCTGGAAATGCTGCCAAAATCGTCTCAGGTCTAGTACCACTCACAGGCTCACAGGTGCATCTCCAGAGCTCGTCAGCTCAGTGGCTCAAGGGAGCCTTTTAACAGGAAGGCGGGTTGGGAGCACACTGCCTCACATCCCAGTCGAGTTCGCCCCTTGGCATCCTGGTAAATGCAGTTCAAATTTAACGCTTACTTGAAAGTGTCCGTAGTTTTTCACTAAAGTTAGGGCAGTCATTGCTGTTCATCTCTATACACGTGTTTCTGGGTAATTGCCCTTCATCAGTAGAGAGTAGAAAGCATCAAAAAATATCTGGGGTTGCTGGAAATGCTGCCAAAATCGTCTCAGGTCTAGTACCACTCACAGGCTCACAGGTGCATCTCCAGAGCTCGTCAGCTCAGTGGCTCAAGGGAGCCTTTTAACAGGAAGGCGGGTTGGGAGCACACTGCCTCACATCCCAGTTTAGTTTGCCCCTTTGCATCCTGGTAAATGCAGTTCAAATTTAACGCTTACTTGAAAGTGTCCGTAGTTTTTCACTAAAGTTAGGGCAGTCATTGCTGTTCATCTCTATACACGTGTTTCTGGGTAATTGCCCTTCATCAGTAGAGAGTAGAAAGCATCAAAAAATATCTGGGGTTGCTGGAAATGCTGCCAAAATCGTCTCAGGTCTAGTACCACTCACAGGCTCACAGGTGTATCTCCAGAGCTCGTCAGCTCAGTGGCTCAAGGGAGCCTTTTAACAGGAAGGCGGGTTGGGAGCACACTGCCTCATATCCCAGTCGAGTTCGCCCCTTTGCATCCTGGTAAATGCAGTTCAAATTTAAAGCTTACTTGAAAGTGTCTGTAGTTTTTCACTAAAGTTAGTGCAGTCATTGCTGTTCATCTCTATACACGTGTTTCTGGGTAATTGCCCTTCATCAGTAGAGAGTAGAAAGCATCAAAAATATCTGGGGTTGCTGGAAATGCTGCCAAAATCGTCTCAGTTCTAGTACCACTCACAGGCTCACAGGTGCATCTCCAGAGCTCGTCAGCTCAGTGGCTCAAGGGAGCCTTTTAACAGGAAGGCGGGTTGGGAGCACACTGCCTCACATCCCAGTCGAGTTCGCCCCTTTACATCCTGGTAAATGCAGTTCAAATTTAAAGCTTACTTGAAAGTGTCCGTAGTTTTTCACTAAAGTTAGTGCAGTCATTGCTGTTCATCTCTATACACGTGTTTCTGGGTAATTGCCCTTCATCAGTAGAGAGTAGAAAGCATCAAAAATATCTGGGGTTGCTGGAAATGCTGCCAAAATTGTCTCAGGTCTAGTACCACTCACAGGCTCACAGGTGCATCTCCAGAGCTCGTCAGCTCAGTGGCTCAAGGGAGCCATTTAACAGGAAGGCGGGTTGGGAGCACACTGCCTCACATCCCAGTCGAGTTCGCCCCTTTGCATCCTGGTAAATGCAGTTCAAATTTAACGCTTACTTGAAAGTGTCCGTAGTTTTTCACTAAAGTTAGTGCAGTCATTGCTGTTCATCTCTATACACGTGTTTCTGGGTAATTGCCCTTCATCAGTAGAGAGTAGAAAGCATCAAAAAATATCTGGGGTTGCTGGAAATGCTGCCAAAATCGTCTCAGGTCTAGTACCACTCACAGGCTCACAGGTGCATCTCCAGAGCTCGTCAGC
The DNA here is from genome assembly GCF_031143425.1 of Pleurodeles waltl. NCBI lineage: Eukaryota > Metazoa > Chordata > Amphibia > Caudata > Salamandridae > Pleurodeles > Pleurodeles waltl. The sequence goes on from NC_090440.1 coordinate 407,515,795, forward strand.
TTAGTGGCTCAAGGGAGCCTTTTAACAGAAAGGCGGGTTGGGAGCTCACTGCCTCACATCCCAGTCAAATTTGCCCCTTTGCATCCTGGTAAATGCAGTTCAAATTTAAAGCTTACTTGAAAGTGTCCGTAGTTTTTCACTAAAGTTAGTGCAGTCATTGCTGTTCATCTCTATACACGTGTTTCTGGGTAATTGCCCTTCATCAGTAGAGAGTAGAAAGCATCAAAAATATCTGGGGTTGCTGGAAATGCTGCCAAAATCGTCTCAGGTCTAGTACCACTCACAGGCTCACAGGTGCATCTCCAGAGCTCGTCAGCTCAGTGGCTCAAGGGAGCCTTTTAACAGGAAGGCGGGTTGGGAGCACACTGCCTCACATCCCAGTCGAGTTTGCCCCTTTGCATCCTGGTAAATGCAGTTCAAATTTAAAGCTTACTTGAAAGTGTCCGTAGTTTTTCACTAAAGTTAGTGCAGTCATTGCTGTTCATCTCTATACACGTGTTTCTGGGTAATTGCCCTTCATCAGTAGAGAGTAGAAAGCATCAAAAATATCTGGGGTTGCTGGAAATGCTGCCAAAATCGTCTCAGGTCTAGTACCACTCACAGGCTCACAGGTGCATCTCCAGAGCTCGTCAGCTCAGTGGCTCAAGGGAGCCTTTTAACAGGAAGGCGGGTTGGGAGCACACTGCCTCACATCCCCGTCGAGTTCACCCCTTTGCATCCTGGTAAATGCAATTCAAATTTAACGCTTACTTGAAAGTGTCCGTAGTTTTTCACTAAAGTTAGTGCAGTCATTGCTGTTCATCTCTATACACGTGTTTCTGGGTAATTGCCCTTCATCAGTAGAGAGTAGAAAGCATCAAAAAATATCTGGGGTTGCTGGAAATGCTGCCAAAATCGTCTCAGGTCTAGTACCACTCACAGGCTCACAGGTGCATCTCCAGAGCTCGTCAGCTCAGTGGCTCAAGGGAGCCTTTTAACTGGAAGGCAGGTTGGGAGCACACTGCCTCACATCCCAGTCGAGTTCGCCCCTTTGCATCCTGGTAAATGCAGTTCAAATTTAACGCTTACTTGAAAGTGTCCGTAGTTTTTCACTAAAGTTAGGGCAGTCATTGCTGTTCATCTCTATACACGTGTTTCTGGGTAATTGCCCTTCATCAGTAGAGAGTAGAAAGCATCAAAAAATATCTGGGGTTGCTGGAAATGCTGCCAAAATCGTCTCAGGTCTAGTACCACTCACAGGCTCACAGGTGCATCTCCAGAGCTCGTCAGCTCAGTGGCTCAAGGGAGCCTTTTAACAGGAAGGCGGGTTGGGAGCACACTGCCTCACATCCCAGTCGAGTTCGCCCCTTTGCATCCTGGTAAATGCAGTTCAAATTTAACGCTTACTTGGAAGTGTCCGTAGTTTTTCACTAAAGTTAGGGCAGTCATTGCTGTTCATCTCTATACACGTGTTTCTGGGTAATTGCCCTTCATCAGTAGAGAGTAGAAAGCATCAAAAAATATCTGGGGTTGCTGGAAATGCTGCCAAAATCGTCTCAGGTCTAGTACCACTCACTGGCTCACAGGTGCATCTCCAGAGCTCGTCAGCTCAGTGGCTCAAGGGAGCCTTTTAACAGGAAGGCGGGTTGGGAGCACACTGCCTCACATCCCAGTTTAGTTTGCCCCTTTGCATCCTGGTAAATGCAGTTCAAATTTAACGCTTACTTGAAAGTGTCCGTAGTTTTTCACTAAAGTTAGGGCAGTCATTGCTGTTCATCTCTATACACGTGTTTCTGGGTAATTGCCCTTCATCAGTAGAGAGTAGAAAGCATCAAAAAATATCTGGGGTTGCTGGAAATGCTGCCAAAATCGTCTCAGGTCTAGTACCACTCACAGGCTCACAGGTGTATCTCCAGAGCTCGTCAGCTCAGTGGCTCAAGGGAGCCTTTTAACAGGAAGGCGGGTTGGGAGCACACTGCCTCATATCCCAGTCGAGTTCGCCCCTTTGCATCCTGGTAAATGCAGTTCAAATTTAAAGCTTACTTGAAAGTGTCTGTAGTTTTTCACTAAAGTTAGTGCAGTCATTGCTGTTCATCTCTATACACGTGTTTCTGGGTAATTGCCCTTCATCAGTAGAGAGTAGAAAGCATCAAAAATATCTGGGGTTGCTGGAAATGCTGCCAAAATCGTCTCAGTTCTAGTACCACTCACAGGCTCACAGGTGCATCTCCAGAGCTCGTCAGCTCAGTGGCTCAAGGGAGCCTTTTAACAGGAAGGCGGGTTGGAAGCACACTGCCTCACATCCCAGTCGAGTTCGCCCCTTTACATCCTGGTAAATGCAGTTCAAATTTAAAGCTTACTTGAAAGTGTCCGTAGTTTTTCACTAAAGTTAGTGCAGTCATTGCTGTTCATCTCTATACACGTGTTTCTGGGTAATTGCCCTTCATCAGTAGAGAGTAGAAAGCATCAAAAATATCTGGGGTTGCTGGAAATGCTGCCAAAATTGTCTCAGGTCTAGTACCACTCACAGGCTCACAGGTGCATCTCCAGAGCTCGTCAGCTCAGTGGCTCAAGGGAGCCATTTAACAGGAAGGCGGGTTGGGAGCACACTGCCTCACATCCCAGTCGAGTTCGCCCCTTTGCATCCTGGTAAATGCAGTTCAAATTTAACGCTTACTTGAAAGTGTCCGTAGTTTTTCACTAAAGTTAGTGCAGTCATTGCTGTTCATCTCTATACACGTGTTTCTGGGTAATTGCCCTTCATCAGTAGAGAGTAGAAAGCATCAAAAAATATCTGGGGTTGCTGGAAATGCTGCCAAAATCGTCTCAGGTCTAGTACCACTCACAGGCTCACAGGTGCATCTCCAGAGCTCGTCAGCTCAGTGGCTCAAGGGAGCCTTTTAACAGGAAGGCGGGTTGGGAGCACACTGCCTCACATCCCAGTCGAGTTCGCCCCTTTGCATCCTGGTAAATGCAGTTCAAATTTAACGCTTACTTGAAAGTGTCCGTAGTTTTTCACTAAAGTTAGTGCAGTCATTGCTGTTCATCTCTATACACGTGTTTCTGGGTAATTGCCCTTCATCAGTAGAGAGTAGAAAGCATCAAAAAATATCTGGGGTTGCTGGAAATGCTGCCAAAATCGTCTCAGGTCTAGTACCACTCACAGGCTCACAGGTGCATCTCCAGAGCTCGTCAGCTCAGTGGCTCAAGGGAGCCTTTTAACAGGAAGGCGGGTTGGGAGCACACTGCCTCACATCCCAGTCGAGTTCGCCCCTTTGCATCCTGGTAAATGCAGTTCAAATTTAACGCTTACTTGAAAGTGTCCGTAGTTTTTCACTAAAGTTAGGGCAGTCATTGCTGTTCATCTCTATACACGTGTTTCTGGGTAATTGCCCTTCATCAGTAGAGAGTAGAAAGCATCAAAAAATATCTGGGGTTGCTGGAAATGCTGCCAAAATCGTCTCAGGTCTAGTACCACTCACAGGCTCACAGGTGCGTCTCCAGAGCTCGTCAGCTCAGTGGCTCAAGGGAGCCTTTTAACAGGAAGGCGGGTTGGGAGCACACTGCCTCACATCCCAGTCGAGTTCGCCACTTTGCATCCTGGTAAATGCAGTTCAAATTTAACGCTTACTTGAAAGTGTACGTAGTTTTTCACTAAAGTTAGTGCAGTCATTGCTGTTCATCTCTATACACGTGTTTCTGGGTAATTGCCCTTCATCAGTAGAGAGTAGAAAGCATCAAAAAATATCTAGGGTTGCTGGAAATGCTGCCAAAATCGTCTCAGGTCTAGTACCACTCACAGGCACACAGGTGCATCTCCAGAGCTCGTCAGCTCAGTGGCTCAAGGGAGCCTTTTAACAGGAAGGCGGGTTCGGAGCACACTGCCTCACATCCCAGTCGAGTTCGCCCCTTTGCATCCTGGTAAATGCAGTTCAAATTTAACGCTTACTTGAAAGTGTCTGTAGTTTTTCACTAAAGTTAGTGCAGTCATTGCTGTTCATCTCTATACACGTGTTTCTGGGTGACTGCCCTTCATCAGTAGAGAGTAGAAAGCATCAAAAAATATCTGGGGTTGCTGGAAATGCTGCCAAAATCGTCTCAGGTCTAGTACCACTCACAGGCTCACAAGTGCATCTCCAGAGCTCGTCAGCTCTGTGGGTCAAGGGAGCCTTTTAACAGGAAGGCGGTTTGGGAGCACACTGCCTCACATCCCAGTGGAGTTCGCCCCTTTGCATCCTGGTAAATGCAGTTCAAATTTAACGCTTACTTGAAAGTGTCCGTAGTTTTTCACTAAAGTTAGTGCAGTCATTGCTGTTCATCTCTATACACGTGTTTCTGGGTAATTGCCCTTCATCCGTAGAGAGTAGAAAGCATCAAAAAATATCTGGGGTTGCTGGAAATGCTGCCAAAATCGTCTCACGTCTAGTACCACTCACAGGCGCATCTCCAGAGCTCGTCAGCTCAGTGGCTCAAGGGAGCCTTTTAACAGGAAGGCGGGTTGGGAGCACACTGCCTCACATCCCAGTCGAGTTCGCCCCTTTGCATCCTGGTAAATGCAGTTTAAATTTAACGCTTACTTGAAAGTGTCCGTAGTTTTTCACTAAAGTTAGTGCAGTCATTGCGGTTCATCTCTATACACGTGTTTCTGGGTTATTGTCCTTCATCAGTAGAGAGTAGAAAGCATAAAAAAATATCTGGGGTTGCTGGAAATGCTGCCAAAATCGTCTCAGGTCTAGTACCACTCACAGGCTCACAGGTGCATCTCCAGAGCTCGTCAGCTCAGTGGCTCAAGGGAGCCTTTTAACAGGAAGGCGGGTTGGGAGCACACTGCCTCACATCCCAGTCGAGTTCGCCCCTTTGCATCCTGGTAAATGCAGTTCAAATTTAACGCTTACTTGAAAGTGTCCGTAGTTTTTCACTAAAGTTAGTGCAGTCATTGCTGTTCATCTCTATACACGTGTTTCTGGGTAATTGCCCTCCATCAGTAGAGAGTAGAAAGCATCAAAAAATATCTGGGGTTGCTGGAAATGCTGCCAAAATCGTCTCAGGTCTAGTACCACTCACAGGCTCACAGGTGCATCTCCAGAGCTCATCAGCTCAGTGGCTCAAGGGAGCCTTTTAACAGGAAGGCGGGTTGGGAGCACACTGCCTCACATCCCAGTCGAGTTCGCCCCTTTGCATCCTGGTAAATGCAGTTCAAATTTAAAGCTTACTTGAAAGTGTCCGTAGTTTTTCACTAAAGTTAGTGCAGTCATTGCTGTTCATCTCTATACACGTGTTTCTGGGTAATTGCCCTTCATCAGTAGAGAGTAGAAAGCATCAAAAATATCTGGGGTTGCTGGAAATGCTGCCAAAATCGTCTCAGGTCTAGTACCACTCACAGGCTCACAGCTGCATCTCCAGAGCTCGTCAGCTCAGTGGCTCAAGGGAGCCTTTTAACAGGAAGGCGGGTTGGGAGCACACTGCCTCACATCCCAGTCGAGTTTGCCCCTTTGCATCCTGGTTAATGCAGTTCAAATTTAATGCTTACTTGAAAGTGACCGTAGTTTTTCACTAAAGTTAGTGCAGTCATTGCTGTTCATCTCTATACACGTGTTTCTGGGTAATTGCCCTTCATCAGTAGAGAGTAGAAAGCATCAAAAAATATCTGGGGTTGCTGGAAATGCTGCCAAAATCGTCTCAGGTCTAGTACCACTCACAGGCTCACAGGTGCATCTCCAGAGCTCGTCAGCTTAGTGGCTCAAGGGAGCCTTTTAACAGAAAGGCGGGTTGGGAGCACACTGCCTCACATCCCAGTCAAATTTGCCCCTTTGCATCCTGGTAAATGCAGTTCAAATTTAAAGCTTACTTGAAAGTGTCCGTAGTTTTTCACTAAAGTTAGTGCAGTCATTGCTGTTCATCTCTATACACGTGTTTCTGGGTAATTGCCCTTCATCAGTAGAGAGTAGAAAGCATCAAAAAATATCTGGGGTTGCTGGAAATGCTGCCAAAATCGTCTCAGGTCTAGTACCACTCACAGGCTCACAGGTGTATCTCCAGAGCTCGTCAGCTCAGTGGCTCAAGGGAGCCTTTTAACAGGAAGGCGGGTTGGGAGCACACTGCCTCATATCCCAGTCGAGTTCGCCCCTTTGCATCCTGGTAAATGCAGTTCAAATTTAAAGCTTACTTGAAAGTGTCTGTAGTTTTTCACTAAAGTTAGTGCAGTCATTGCTGTTCATCTCTATACACGTGTTTCTGGGTAATTGCCCTTCATCAGTAGAGAGTAGAAAGCATCAAAAATATCTGGGGTTGCTGGAAATGCTGCCAAAATTGTCTCAGGTCTAGTACCACTCACAGGCTCACAGGTGCATCTCCAGAGCTCGTCAGCTCAGTGGCTCAAGGGAGCCATTTAACAGGAAGGCGGGTTGGGAGCACACTGCCTCACATCCCAGTCGAGTTCGCCCCTTTGCATCCTGGTAAATGCAGTTCAAATTTAACGCTTACTTGAAAGTGTCCGTAGTTTTTCACTAAAGTTAGTGCAGTCATTGCTGTTCATCTCTATACACGTGTTTCTGGGTAATTGCCCTTCATCAGTAGAGAGTAGAAAGCATCAAAAAATATCTGGGGTTGCTGGAAATGCTGCCAAAATCGTCTCAGGTCTAGTACCACTCACAGGCTCACAGGTGCATCTCCAGAGCTCGTCAGCTCAGTGGCTCAAGGGAGCCTTTTAACAGGAAGGCGGGTTGGGAGCACACTGCCTCACATCCCAGTCGAGTTCGCCCCTTTGCATCCTGGTAAATGCAGTTCAAATTTAACGCTTACTTGAAAGTGTCCGTAGTTTTTCACTAAAGTTAGTGCAGTCATTGCTGTTCATCTCTATACACGTGTTTCTGGGTAATTGCCCTTCATCAGTAGAGAGTAGAAAGCATCAAAAAATATCTGGGGTTGCTGGAAATGCTGCCAAAATCGTCTCAGGTCTAGTACCACTCACAGGCTCACAGGTGCATCTCCAGAGCTCGTCAGCTCAGTGGCTCAAGGGAGCCTTTTAACAGGAAGGCGGGTTGGGAGCACACTGCCTCACATCCCAGTCGAGTTCGCCCCTTTGCATCCTGGTAAATGCAGTTCAAATTTAACGCTTACTTGAAAGTGTCCGTAGTTTTTCACTAAAGTTAGGGCAGTCATTGCTGTTCATCTCTATACACGTGTTTCTGGGTAATTGCCCTTCATCAGTAGAGAGTAGAAAGCATCAAAAAATATCTGGGGTTGCTGGAAATGCTGCCAAAATCGTCTCAGGTCTAGTACCACTCACAGGCTCACAGGTGCGTCTCCAGAGCTCGTCAGCTCAGTGGCTCAAGGGAGCCTTTTAACAGGAAGGCGGGTTGGGAGCACACTGCCTCACATCCCAGTCGAGTTCGCCACTTTGCATCCTGGTAAATGCAGTTCAAATTTAACGCTTACTTGAAAGTGTACGTAGTTTTTCACTAAAGTTAGTGCAGTCATTGCTGTTCATCTCTATACACGTGTTTCTGGGTAATTGCCCTTCATCAGTAGAGAGTAGAAAGCATCAAAAAATATCTAGGGTTGCTGGAAATGCTGCCAAAATCGTCTCAGGTCTAGTACCACTCACAGGCACACAGGTGCATCTCCAGAGCTCGTCAGCTCAGTGGCTCAAGGGAGCCTTTTAACAGGAAGGCGGGTTCGGAGCACACTGCCTCACATCCCAGTCGAGTTCGCCCCTTTGCATCCTGGTAAATGCAGTTCAAATTTAACGCTTACTTGAAAGTGTCTGTAGTTTTTCACTAAAGTTAGTGCAGTCATTGCTGTTCATCTCTATACACGTGTTTCTGGGTGACTGCCCTTCATCAGTAGAGAGTAGAAAGCATCAAAAAATATCTGGGGTTGCTGGAAATGCTGCCAAAATCGTCTCAGGTCTAGTACCACTCACAGGCTCACAAGTGCATCTCCAGAGCTCGTCAGCTCTGTGGGTCAAGGGAGCCTTTTAACAGGAAGGCGGTTTGGGAGCACACTGCCTCACATCCCTGTGGAGTTCGCCCCTTTGCATCCTGGTAAATGCAGTTCAAATTTAACGCTTACTTGAAAGTGTCCGTAGTTTTTCACTAAAGTTAGTGCAGTCATTGCTGTTCATCTCTATACACGTGTTTCTGGGTAATTGCCCTTCATCCGTAGAGAGTAGAAAGCATCAAAAAATATCTGGGGTTGCTGGAAATGCTGCCAAAATCGTCTCAGGTCTAGTACCACTCACAGGCGCATCTCCAGAGCTCGTCAGCTCAGTGGCTCAAGGGAGCCTTTTAACAGGAAGGCGGGTTGGGAGCACACTGCCTCACATCCCAGTCGAGTTCGCCCCTTTGCATCCTGGTAAATGCAGTTTAAATTTAACGCTTACTTGAAAGTGTCCGTAGTTTTTCACTAAAGTTAGTGCAGTCATTGCGGTTCATCTCTATACACGTGTTTCTGGGTTATTGTCCTTCATCAGTAGAGAGTAGAAAGCATAAAAAAATATCTGGGGTTGCTGGAAATGCTGCCAAAATCGTCTCAGGTCTAGTACCACTCACAGGCTCACAGGTGCATCTCCAGAGCTCGTCAGCTCAGTGGCTCAAGGGAGCCTTTTAACAGGAAGGCGGGTTGGGAGCACACTGCCTCACATCCCAGTCGAGTTCGCCCCTTTGCATCCTGGTAAATGCAGTTCAAATTTAACGCTTACTTGAAAGTGTCCGTAGTTTTTCACTAAAGTTAGTGCAGTCATTGCTGTTCATCTCTATACACGTGTTTCTGGGTAATTGCCCTCCATCAGTAGAGAGTAGAAAGCATCAAAAAATATCTGGGGTTGCTGGAAATGCTGCCAAAATCGTCTCAGGTCTAGTACCACTCACAGGCTCACAGGTGCATCTCCAGAGCTCATCAGCTCAGTGGCTCAAGGGAGCCTTTTAACAGGAAGGCGGGTTGGGAGCACACTGCCTCACATCCCAGTCGAGTTCGCCCCTTTGCATCCTGGTAAATGCAGTTCAAATTTAAAGCTTACTTGAAAGTGTCCGTAGTTTTTCACTAAAGTTAGTGCAGTCATTGCTGTTCATCTCTATACACGTGTTTCTGGGTAATTGCCCTTCATCAGTAGAGAGTAGAAAGCATCAAAAATATCTGGGGTTGCTGGAAATGCTGCCAAAATCGTCTCAGGTCTAGTACCACTCACAGGCTCACAGCTGCATCTCCAGAGCTCGTCAGCTCAGTGGCTCAAGGGAGCCTTTTAACAGGAAGGCGGGTTGGGAGCACACTGCCTCACATCCCAGTCGAGTTTGCCCCTTTGCATCCTGGTTAATGCAGTTCAAATTTAATGCTTACTTGAAAGTGACCGTAGTTTTTCACTAAAGTTAGTGCAGTCATTGCTGTTCATCTCTATACACGTGTTTCTGGGTAATTGCCCTTCATCAGTAGAGAGTAGAAAGCATCAAAAAATATCTGGGGTTGCTGGAAATGCTGCCAAAATCGTCTCAGGTCTAGTACCACTCACAGGCTCACAGGTGCATCTCCAGAGCTCGTCAGCTTAGTGGCTCAAGGGAGCCTTTTAACAGAAAGGCGGGTTGGGAGCACACTGCCTCACATCCCAGTCAAATTTGCCCCTTTGCATCCTGGTAAATGCAGTTCAAATTTAAAGCTTACTTGAAAGTGTCCGTAGTTTTTCACTAAAGTTAGTGCAGTCATTGCTGTTCATCTCTATACACGTGTTTCTGGGTAATTGCCCTTCATCAGTAGAGAGTAGAAAGCATCAAAAAATATCTGGGGTTGCTGGAAATGCTGCCAAAATCGTCTCAGGTCTAGTACCACTCACAGGCTCACAGGTGTATCTCCAGAGCTCGTCAGCTCAGTGGCTCAAGGGAGCCTTTTAACAGGAAGGCGGGTTGGGAGCACACTGCCTCATATCCCAGTCGAGTTCGCCCCTTTGCATCCTGGTAAATGCAGTTCAAATTTAAAGCTTACTTGAAAGTGTCTGTAGTTTTTCACTAAAGTTAGTGCAGTCATTGCTGTTCATCTCTATACACGTGTTTCTGGGTAATTGCCCTTCATCAGTAGAGAGTAGAAAGCATCAAAAATATCTGGGGTTGCTGGAAATGCTGCCAAAATCGTCTCAGTTCTAGTACCACTCACAGGCTCACAGGTGCATCTCCAGAGCTCGTCAGCTCAGTGGCTCAAGGGAGCCTTTTAACAGGAAGGCGGGTTGGAAGCACACTGCCTCACATCCCAGTCGAGTTCGCCCCTTTACATCCTGGTAAATGCAGTTCAAATTTAAAGCTTACTTGAAAGTGTCCGTAGTTTTTCACTAAAGTTAGTGCAGTCATTGCTGTTCATCTCTATACACGTGTTTCTGGGTAATTGCCCTTCATCAGTAGAGAGTAGAAAGCATCAAAAATATCTGGGGTTGCTGGAAATGCTGCCAAAATTGTCTCAGGTCTAGTACCACTCACAGGCTCACAGGTGCATCTCCAGAGCTCGTCAGCTCAGTGGCTCAAGGGAGCCATTTAACAGGAAGGCGGGTTGGGAGCACACTGCCTCACATCCCAGTCGAGTTCGCCCCTTTGCATCCTGGTAAATGCAGTTCAAATTTAACGCTTACTTGAAAGTGTCCGTAGTTTTTCACTAAAGTTAGTGCAGTCATTGCTGTTCATCTCTATACACGTGTTTCTGGGTAATTGCCCTTCATCAGTAGAGAGTAGAAAGCATCAAAAAATATCTGGGGTTGCTGGAAATGCTGCCAAAATCGTCTCAGGTCTAGTACCACTCACAGGCTCACAGGTGCATCTCCAGAGCTCGTCAGCTCAGTGGCTCAAGGGAGCCTTTTAACAGGAAGGCGGGTTGGGAGCACACTGCCTCACATCCCAGTCGAGTTCGCCCCTTTGCATCCTGGTAAATGCAGTTCAAATTTAACGCTTACTTGAAAGTGTCCGTAGTTTTTCACTAAAGTTAGTGCAGTCATTGCTGTTCATCTCTATACACGTGTTTCTGGGTAATTGCCCTTCATCAGTAGAGAGTAGAAAGCATCAAAAAATATCTGGGGTTGCTGGAAATGCTGCCAAAATCGTCTCAGGTCTAGTACCACTCACAGGCTCACAGGTGCATCTCCAGAGCTCGTCAGCTCAGTGGCTCAAGGGAGCCTTTTAACAGGAAGGCGGGTTGGGAGCACACTGCCTCACATCCCAGTCGAGTTCGCCCCTTTGCATCCTGGTAAATGCAGTTCAAATTTAACGCTTACTTGAAAGTGTCCGTAGTTTTTCACTAAAGTTAGGGCAGTCATTGCTGTTCATCTCTATACACGTGTTTCTGGGTAATTGCCCTTCATCAGTAGAGAGTAGAAAGCATCAATAAATATCTGGGGTTGCTGGAAATGCTGCCAAAATCGTCTCAGGTCTAGTACCACTCACAGGCTCACAGGTGCGTCTCCAGAGCTCGTCAGCTCAGTGGCTCAAGGGAGCCTTTTAACAGGAAGGCGGGTTGGGAGCACACTGCCTCACATCCCAGTCGAGTTCGCCACTTTGCATCCTGGTAAATGCAGTTCAAATTTAAAGCTTACTTGAAAGTGTCCGTAGTTTTTCACTAAAGTTAGTGCAGTCATTGCTGTTCATCTCTATACACGTGTTTCTGGGTAATTGCCCTTCATCAGTAGAGAGTAGAAAGCATCAAAAATATCTGGGGTTGCTGGAAATGCTGCCAAAATCGTCTCAGGTCTAGTACCACTCACAGGCTCACAGCTGCATCTCCAGAGCTCGTCAGCTCAGTGGCTCAAGGGAGCCTTTTAACAGGAAGGCGGGTTGGGAGCACACTGCCTCACATCCCAGTCGAGTTTGCCCCTTTGCATCCTGGTAAATGCAGTTCAAATTTAATGCTTACTTGAAAGTGACCGTAGTTTTTCACTAAAGTTAGTGCAGTCATTGCTGTTCATCTCTATACACGTGTTTCTGGGTAATTGCCCTTCATCAGTAGAGAGTAGAAAGCATCAAAAAATATCTGGGGTTGCTGGAAATGCTGCCAAAATCGTCTCAGGTCTAGTACCACTCACAGGCTCACAGGTGCATCTCCAGAGCTCGTCAGCTTAGTGGCTCAAGGGAGCCTTTTAACAGAAAGGCGGGTTGGGAGCACACTGCCTCACATCCCAGTCAAATTTGCCCCTTTGCATCCTGGTAAATGCAGTTCAAATTTAACGCTTACTTGAAAGTGTCCGTAGTTTTTCACTAAAGTTAGTGCAGTCATTGCTGTTCATCTCTATACACGTGTTTCTGGGTAATTGCCCTTCATCAGTAGAGAGTAGAAAGCATAAAAAAATATCTGGGGTTGCTGGAAATGCTGCCAAAATCGTCTCCGGTCTAGTACCACTCACAGGCTCACAGGTGCATCTCCAGAGCTCGTCAGCTCAGTGGCTCAAGGGAGCCTTTTAACAGGAAGGCGGGTTGGGAGCACACTGCCTCACATCCCAGTCGAGTTCGCCCCTTTGCATCCTGGTAAATGCAGTTCAAATTTAACGCTTACTTGAAAGTGTCCGTAGTTTTTCACTAAAGTTTGGGCAGTCATTGCTGTTCATCTCTATACACGTGTTTCTGGGTAATTGCCCTTCATCAGTAGAGAGTAGAAAGCATCAAAAAATATCTGGGGTTGCTGGAAATGCTGCCAAAATCGTCTCAGGTCTAGTACCACTCACAGGCTCACAAGTGCATCTCCAGAGCTCGTCAGCTCAGTGGCTCAAGGGAGCCTTTTAACAGGAAGGCGGGTTGGGAGCACACTGCCTCACATCCCAGTCGAGTTCGCCCCTTTGCATCCTGGTAAATGCAGTTCAAATTTAACGCTTACTTGAAAGTGTCCGTAGTTTTTCACTAAAGTTTGGGCAGTCATTGCTGTTCATCTCTATACACGTGTTTCTGGGTAATTGCCCTTCATCAGTAGAGAGTAGAAAGCATCAAAAAATATCTGGGGTTGCTGGAAATGCTGCCAAAATCGTCTCAGGTCTAGTACCACTCACAGGCTCACAAGTGCATCTCCAGAGCTCGTCAGCTCAGTGGCTCAAGGGAGCCTTTTAACAGGAAGGCGGGTTGGGAGCACACTGCCTCACATCCCAGTCGAGTTCGCCCCTTTGCATCCTGGTAAATGCAGTTCAAATTTAACGCTTACTTGAAAGTGTCCATAGTTTTTCACTAAAGTTAGTGCATTCATTGCTGTTCATCTCTATACACGTGTTTCTGCGTAATTGCCCTTCATCAGTAGAGAGTAGAAAGCATCAAAAAATATCTGGGGTTGCTGGAAATGCTGCCAAAATCGTCTCAGGTCTAGTACCACTCACAGGCTCACAGGTGCATCTCCAGAGCTCGTCAGCTCAGTGGCTCAAGGGAGCCTTTTAACAGGAAGGCGGGTTGGGAGCACACTGCCTCACATCCCACTCGAGTTCGCCCCTTTGCATCCTGGTAAATGCAGTTAAAATTTAACGCTTACTTGAAAGTGTCCGTAGTTTTTCACTAAAGTTAGGGCAGTCATAGCTGTTCATCTCTATACACGTGTTTCTGGGTAATTGCCCTTCATCAGTAGAGAGTAGAAAGCATCAAAAATATCTCGGGTTGCTGGAAATGCTGCCAAAATCGTCTCAGGTCTAGTACCACTCACAGGCTCACAGGTGCATCTCCAGAGCTCGTCAGCTCAGTGGCTCAAGGGAGCCTTTTAACAGGAAGGCGGGTTGGGAGCACACTGCCTCACATCCCAGTCGAGTTCGCCCCTTTGCATCCTGGTATATGCAGTTCAAATTTAACGCTTACTTGAAAGTTTCCGTAGTTTTTCACTAAAGTTAGTGCAGTCATTGCTGTTCATCTCTATACACGTGTTTCTGGGTATTTGCCCTTCATCAGTAGAGAGTAGAAAGCATCAAAAAATATCTGGGGTTGCTGGAAATGCTGCCAAAATCGTCTCAGGTCTAGTACCACTCACAGGCTCACAGGTGCATCTCCAGAGCTCGTCAGCTCAGTGGCTCAAGGGAGCCTTTTAACAGGAAGGCGGGTTGGGAGCACACTGCCTCACATCCCAGTCGAGTTCGCCCCTTTGCATCCTGGTAAATGCAGTTCAAATTTAACGCTTACTTGAAAGTGTCCGTAGTTTTTCACTAAAGTTAGTGCAGTCATTGCTGTTCATCTCTATACACGTGTTTCTGCGTAATTGCCCTTCATCAGTAGAGAGTAGAAAGCATCAAAAAATATCTGGGGTTGCTGGAAATGCTGCCAAAATCGTCTCCGGTCTAGTACCACTCACAGGCTCACAGGTGCATCTCCAGAGCTCGTCAGCTCAGTGGCTCAAGGGAGCCTTTTAACAGGAAGGCGGGTTGGGAGCACACTGCCTCACATCCCAGTCGAGTTCGCCCCTTTGCATCCTGGTAAATGCAGTTCAAATTTAACGCTTACTTGAAAGTGTCCGTAGTTTTTCACTAAAGTTAGGGCAGTCATTGCTGTTCATCTCTATACACGTGTTTCTGGGTAATTGCCCTTCATCAGTAGAGAGTAGAAAGCATCAAAAATATCTCGGGTTGCTGGAAATGCTGCCAAAATCGTCTCAGGTCTAGTACCACTCACAGGCTCACAGGTGCATCTTCAGAGCTCGTCAGCTCAGTGGCTCAAGGGAGCCTTTTAACAGGAAGGCGGGTTGGGAGCACACTGCCTCACATCCCAGTCGAGTTCGCCCCTTTGCATCCTGGTAAATGCAGTTCAAATTTAACGCTTTCTTGAATGTGTCCGTAGTTTTTCACTGAAGTTAGTGCAGTCATTGCTGTTCATCTCTATACACGTGTTTCTGGGTAATTGCCCTTCATCAGTAGAAAGTGGAAAGCATCAAAAAATATCTGGGGTTGCTGGAAATGCTGCCTGTAAGGAAATGCCTCCTTGGCATGGTTACCCCCTGACTTTTTGCCTTTGCTGATGCTATGTTTTGAATTGAAAGTGTGCTGAGGCCTGCTAACCAGGCCCCAGCACCAGTGTTCTTTCCCTAACCTGTACTTTTGATTCCACAATTGGCACACCCTGGCATCCAGATAAGTCCCTTGTAACTGGTACCTCTGGTACCAAGGGCCCTGATGCCAGGGAAGGTCTCTAAGGGCTGCAGCATGTATTATGCCACCCTAAGAGACCCCTCACTCAGCACAGACACACTGCTTACCAGCTTGTGTGTGCTAGTGAGAACAAAATGAGTAAGTCGACATGGCACTCCCCTCAGGGTGCCATGCCAGCCTCTCACTGCCTATGCAGTATAGGTAAGACACCCCTCTAGCAGGCCTTACAGCCCTAAGGCAGGGTGCACTATACTATAGGTGAGGGTACCAATGCATGAGCACTGTGCCCCTACAGTGTCTAAGCAAAACCTTAGACATTGTAAGTGCAGGGTAGCCATAAGAGTATATGGTCTGGGAGTCTGTTTTACACGAACTCCACAGCACCATAATGGCTACACTGAAAACTGGGAAGTTTGGTATCAAACTTCTCAGCACAATAAATGCACACTGATGCCAGTGTACATTTTATTGTAAAATACACCACAGAGGGCACCTTAGAGGTGCCCCCTGAAACTTAACCGACTATCTGTGTAGGCTGACTGGTTCCAGCAGCCTGCCACACTAGAGACTTGTTGCTGGCCCCATGGGGAGAGTGCCTTTGTCACTCTAAGGCCAGTAACAAAGCCTGCACTGGGTGGAGATGCTAACACCTCCCCCAGGCAGGAGCTGTAACACCTGGCGGTGAGCCTCAAAGGCTCACCCCTTTGTCACAGCACCGCAGGGCACTCCAGCTAGTGGAGTTGCCCGCCCCCTCCGGCCCCGGCCCCCACTTTTGGCGGCAAGGCCGGAGAAAATAATGAGAATAACAAGGAGGAGTCACTGGCCAGTCAGGACAGCCCCTAAGGTGTCCTGAGCTGAGGTGACTCTAACTTTTAGAAATCCTCCATCTTGCAGATGGAGGATTCCCCCAATAGGATTAGGGATGTGACCCCCTCCCCTTGGGAGGGGGCACAAAGAGGGTGTACTCACCCTCAGGGCTAGTAGCCATTGGCTACTAACCCCCCAGACCTAAACACGCCCTTAAATTCAGTATTTAAGGGCTCTCCCTGAACCTAGACACTAGATTCCTGCAACAACAAGAAGAAGGACTGCCTAGCTGAAAACCCCTGCAGAGGAAGACCAGAAGACAACAACTGCCTTGGCTCCAGAAACTCACCGGCCTGTCTCCTGCCTTCCAAAGAACTCTGCTCCAGCGACGCCTTCCAAAGGGACCAGCGACCTCTGAATCCTCTGAGGACTGCCCTGCTTCGACGACGACCAGAAACTCCCGAGGACAGCGGACCTGCTCCAAAAAGACTGCAACTTTATCCAAAGGAGCAGCTTTAAAGAACCCTGCAATCTCCCCGCAAGAAGTGTGAGACTTGCAACACTGCACCCGGCGACCCCGACTCGGCTGGTGGAGAACCAACACCTCAGGGAGGACCCCCGGACTACTCTACGACCGTGAGTACCAAAACCTGTCCCCCCTGAGCCCCCACAGCGCCGCCTGCAGAGAGAATCCCGAGGCTTCCCCTGACCGCGACTCTCTGAAACCTAAGTCCCGACGCCTGGAAAAGACCCTGCACCCGCAGCCCCCAGGACCTGAAGGACCGGACTTTCACTGCAGAAGTGACCCCCAGGAGTCCCTCTCCCTTGCCCAAGTGGAGGTTTCCCCGAGGAAGCCCCCCCTTGCCTGCCTGCAGCGCTGAAGAGATCCCTTGATCTCTCATTGACTTCCATTGCGAACCCGACGCTTGTTCTAACACTGCACCCGGCCGCCCTCGCGCCGCTGAGGGTGAAATTTCTGTGTGGGCTTGTGTCCCCCCCGGTGCCCTACAAAGCCCCCCTGGTCTGCCCCCCGAGGACGCGGGTACTTACCTGCTGGCAGACTGGAACCGGGGCACCCCCTTCTCTACATTGGAGCCTATGCGTTTTGGGCACCACTTTGAACTCTGCACCTGACCGGCCCTGAGCTGCTGGTGTGGTAACTTTGGGGTTGCTCTGAACCCCCAACGGTGGGCTACCTTGGACCAAGAACTGAACCCTGTAAGTGTCTTACTTACCTGGTAAAACTAACAAAAACTTACCTCCCCCAGGCACTGTGAAAATTGCACTGTGTCCACTTTTAAAATAGCTATTTGTGAATAACTTGAAAAGTATACATGCAATTGAAATGATTCAAAGTTCCTAATGTACTTACCTGCAATACCTTTCAAACAAGATATTACATGTTAAATTTGAACCTGTGATTCTTAAAATAAACTAAGAAAAGATATTTTTCTATACAAAACCTATTGGCTGGATTTGTCTCTGAGTGTGTGTACCTCATTTATTGTCTATGTGTATGTACAACAAATGCTTAACACTACTCCTTGGATAAGCCTACTGCTCAACCACACTACCACAAAATAGAGCATTAGTATTATCTCTTTTTACCACTATTTTACCTCTAAGGGGAACCCTTGGACTCTGTGCATGCTATTCCTTACTTTGAAATAGCACATACAGAGCCAACTTCCTACATTGGTGGATCAGCGGTGGGGTACAAGACTTTGCATTTGCTGGACTACTCAGCCAATACCTGATCACACGACAAATTCCAAAATTGTCATTAGAAATTGATTTTTGCAATTTGAAAAGTTTTCTAAATTCTTAAAAGTCCTGCTAGGGCCTTGTGTTAGTCCCTGTTAGCATTTTCTTTTAGAGTTTAAAAGTTTGGTAAAAGTTTGAATTAGATTCTAGAACTAGTTTTAGTTTCTTAAAAAGTATTCCAACTTTTAGAAGCATAATGTCTAATACAGATGTGAATGTGGTGGAACTCGACACCACACCTTACCTCCATCTACAGATGAGAGAGCTAAGGTCACTCTGTAAACTAAAGAAAATAGCAATGGGCTCCAGACCTTCCAAACTACAGCTCCAGGAGCTGTTGGCAGAGTTTGAAAGAGCCAACCCCTCTGAGGATGGCAACACAGAGGATGATGATAGTGACTTGGAGGGTGATTCCCCCCCACCAGTCCTATCTAGGGAGAACAGGGCTTCTCAAGCCCTGACTCCACAAATAATAGTCAGAGATGCTGGTTCCCTCACAGGAGGGACCAACAACTCTGAAATCACTGAGGATAACTCCAGTGAAGAGGACATCCAGTTAGCCAGGATGGCCAAAAGATTGGCTTTGGAAAGACAGATCCTAGCCATAGAAAGGGAAAGACAAGAGATGGGCCTAGGACCCATCAATGGTGGCAGCAACATAACTAGGTTCAGAGATTCTCCTGACATGTTGAAAATCCCCAAAGGGATTGTAACTAAATATGAAGATGGTGATGACATCACCAAATGGTTCACAGCTTTTGAGAGGGCTTGTGAAACCAGAAAAGTGAACAAATCTCACTGGGGTGCTGTCCTTTGGGAAATGTTCACAGGAAAGTGTAGGGATAGACTCCTCACACTCTCTAAAAAAGATGCAGAATCTTATGACCTCATGAAGGGTACCCTGATTGAGGGCTTTGGATTCTCCACTGAGGAGTATAGGATTAGATTCAGGGGGGCTCAAAAATCCTCGAGCCAGACCTGGGTTGACTTTGTAGACTACTCAGTAAAAACACTAGATGGTTGGATTCAAGGAAATGGTGTAAATGATTATGATGGGCTGTACAATTTATTTGTGAAAGAACACCTATTAAGTAATTGTTTCAATGATAAACTGCATCAGCATCTGGTGGACCTAGGACCAATTTCTCTCCAAGAATTGGGAAAGAAGGCGGACCATTGGGTCAAGACTAGGGTGTCCAAAACTTCCACAGGGGGTGACCAAAAGAAAGGGGTCACAAAACCTCCCCAGGGGAAAGGTGGTGAGACAGCCAAAAATAAAAATAGTAAAGAGTCTTCTACAGGCCCCCAAAAACCTGCACAGGAGGGTGGGCCCAGAGCCTCTTCACAAAACAATCCTGGGTACAAGGGTAAAAACTTTGATCCCAAAAAGGCCTGGTGTCGAAACTGTAGTCAGTCTGGACACCAAACTGGAGACAAGGCCTGTCCCAAGAAAGATACCACTTCTAACTCCCATCCAGCTAAAACTGGAATGGCCAGTCTCCAAGTGGGATCAACAGTGTGCCCAGAGCAAATCAGGTGGCACACTGAAGCTACATTAGTCTCTGAGGGTGGGGTGGATTTAGCCACACTGGCTGCCTGGCCCCCTAACATGCAAAAATACAGGCAGAAGCTCTTCATTAATGGGACAAGTGTAGAGGGCCTGAGGGATACAGGTGCCAGTGTCACTATGGTGACAGAGAAACTGGTTTCCCCTGGCCAATACCTGACTGGACAAACTTATCCAGTCACCAACGCTGACAATCAGACTAAAGTACATCCCATGGCTATGGTAACTTTAGAGTGGGGAGGGGTCAATGGCCTGAAACAGGTTGTGGTCTCCTCAAATATCCCAGTAGACTGTTTGCTTGGAAATGACCTGGAGTCCTCAGCATGGGCTGAGGTAGAACTGAAAACCCATGCAGCCATGCTGGGTATCCCTGAACTGGTGTGTGTCAAGACTAGGGCACAGTGCAAGGCACAGGGTGAAAAAGTAGAGCTGGAGTCTGGAAAAATGGCCCAGCCTACCAAGAGACAAGGAAAGTCAGCTGGGAAACCAGCTGCAACACAACACCAAAAAGAGAACCTCTCTTCTCAGGAAGAAGTTCTGCCCTCTGAGGGAACTGAGCCTATGGAGCTAGAACCTTATCAGGTTGAGCTCTTGGGCCCAGGGGGACCCTCAAGGGAAGAGTTATGTAAGGGACAAGAAACCTGTCCCTCTCTTGAAGGCCTTAGGCAGCAAGCTGCTGAAGAGTCCAAAGGCAAGAAAAATGGAACACATAGGGTCTATTGGGAAGATGGACTCCTGTACACTGAGGCAAGAGATCCCAAACCTGGTGCCACTAGGAGAGTGGTAGTGCCTCAGGGTTTCAGAGAGTTTATTCTGACCTTAGCCCATGATATTCCCCTTGCTGGGCATTTGGGACAAACCAAGACGTGGGAGAGGTTAGTCAACCACTTCTACTGGCCCAATATGTCCCAGAAGGTTAAGGAGTTTTGCCTCTCCTGCCCCACCTGTCAAGTCAGTGGTAAGACAGGTGGGCATCCAAAGGCCCCCCTCATTCCACTTCCAGTGGTGGGGGTCCCCTTTGAAAGAGTGGGTGTGGACATAGTTGGTCCACTAGAACCTCCCACAGCCTCAGGAAATATGTACATCCTAGTAGTAGTGGACCATGCTACTAGGTATCCTGAAGCTATTCCCCTTAGGTCGACTACTGCCCCTGCAGTAGCCAAGGCCCTCATTGGTATCTTTACCAGAGTGGGTTTCCATAAGGAGGTGGTTTCTGACAGAGGTACCAACTTCATGTCAGCTTACCTAAAACACATGAGGAATGAGTGTGGAGTGACTTATAAATTCACTACACCATATCATCCACAAACTAATGGCCTTGTTGAGAGATTCAACAAGACATTAAAGGGCATGATCATGGGGCTCCCAGAAAAACTCAAAAGGAGATG
The DNA here is from genome assembly GCF_031143425.1 of Pleurodeles waltl. Lineage (NCBI taxonomy): Eukaryota > Metazoa > Chordata > Amphibia > Caudata > Salamandridae > Pleurodeles > Pleurodeles waltl. The sequence goes on from NC_090440.1 coordinate 407,536,361, forward strand.
GGATGTCCTCCTGCCATGTCTGCTTTTCGCTTACAAAGAGGTGCCTCAGAAGGGAGTAGGATTCTCACCCTTTGAACTTCTGTTTGGCCACCCTGTAAGGGGACCACTTACTCTTGTTAAAGAAGGCTGGGAGAGACCTCTTCATGAGCCTAAACAAGACATAGTGGACTATGTACTTGGCCTTCGCTCAAGGATGGCAGAGTACATGGAAAAGGCAAGTAAAAACCTTGAGGCCAGCCAACAACTCCAGAAGTTGTGGTATGACCAAAAGGCTGCACTGGTTGAATTTCAACCAGGGCAGAAAGTCTGGGTTCTGGAGCCTGTGGCTCCCAGGGCACTCCAGGACAAATGGAGTGGCCCTTACCCAGTACTAGAGAGGAAGAGTCAGGTCACCTACCTGGTGGACCTGGGCACAAGCAGGAGCCCCAAGAGGGTGATCCATGTGAACCGCCTTAAGCTCTTCCATGACAGGGCTGATGTAAATCTGTTGATGGTAACAGATGAGGACCAGGAAGCTGAGAGTGAACCTCTCCCTGATCTCCTCTCATCAGACCCTAAAGATGGCTCAGTAGATGGAGTGATCTACTCAGACACCCTCTCTAGCCAACAGCAGTCTGACTGCAGGAAGGTCCTGCAGCAGTTTGCTGAACTCTTTTCCCTAACCCCTGGTCAGACACACCTGTGTACCCATGATGTGGACACAGGAGACAGTATGCCTGTCAAAAACAAAATATTTAGACAGTCTGACCAAGTTAAGGAAAGCATCAAGGTGGAAGTCCACAAGATGCTGGAATTGGGAGTAATTGAGTACTCTGACAGCCCCTGGGCTAGCCCAGTGGTCTTAGTCCCCAAACCTCACACCAAAGAAGGAAAGAGAGAGATGAGGTTTTGTGTGGACTACAGAGGTCTCAACTCTGTCACCAAGACAGATGCTCATCCCATTCCTAGAGCTGATGAGCTAATAGACAAATTAGGGGCTGCCAAATTCTTAAGTACCTTTGACTTAACAGCAGGGTACTGGCAAATCAAAATGGCCCCTGGAGCAAAAGAAAAGACAGCATTCTCCACACCTGATGGGCATTATCAGTTCACTGTTATGCCCTTTGGTTTAAAGAATGCCACTGCCACCTTCCAAAGGTTGGTGAATCAAGTCCTTGCTGGGCTGGAATCCTTTAGTGCAGCTTATCTTGATGATATTGCTGTCTTCAGCTCCACCTGGCAGGATCACCTGGTCCACCTGAAGAAGGTTTTGAAGGCTCTGCAATCTGCAGGCCTCTCTATCAAGGCATCCAAATGCCAGATAGGGCAGGGAACAGTGGTTTACTTGGGACACCTTGTAGGTGGAGGCCAAGTTCAGCCACTCCAGCCGAAGATCCAGACTATTCTGGACTGGGCAGCTCCAAAAACCCAGACTCAAGTCAGGGCATTCCTTGGCTTGACTGGGTACTACAGGAGGTTTGTGAAGGGATATGGATCCATTGTGACAGCCCTCACAGAACTCACCTCCAAGAAAATGCCCAAGAAAGTAAACTGGACTGTAGAATGCCAACAGGCCTTTGACACCCTGAAACAAGCTATGTGCACAGCACCAGTTCTAAAAGCTCCAGATTACTCCAAGCAGTTCATTGTGCAAACAGATGCCTCTGAACATGGGATAGGGGCAGTTTTGTCCCAAACAAATGATGATGGCCTTGACCAGCCTGTTGCTTTCATTAGCAGGAGGTTACTCCCCAGGGAGCAGCGTTGGAGTGCCATTGAGAGGGAGGCCTTTGCTGTGGTTTGGTCCCTGAAGAAGCTGAGACCATACCTCTTTGGTACTCACTTCCTAGTTCAGACTGACCACAGACCTCTCAGATGGCTGATGCAAATGAAAGGTGAAAATCCAAAACTGTTGAGGTGGTCCATCTCCCTACAGGGAATGGACTTTATAGTGGAACACAGACCTGGGACTGCCCATGCCAATGCAGATGGCCTTTCCAGGTTCTTCCACTTAGAAAATGAATACTCTCTTGGGAAAGGTTAGTCTCATCCTCTTTCGTTTGGGGGGGGGGGTTGTGTAAGGAAATGCCTCCTTGGCATGGTTACCCCCTGACTTTTTGCCTTTGCTGATGCTATGTTTTGAATTGAAAGTGTGCTGAGGCCTGCTAACCAGGCCCCAGCACCAGTGTTCTTTCCCTAACCTGTACTTTTGATTCCACAATTGGCACACCCTGGCATCCAGATAAGTCCCTTGTAACTGGTACCTCTGGCACCAAGGGCCCTGATGCCAGGGAAGGTCTCTAAGGGCTGCAGCATGTATTATGCCACCCTAAGAGACCCCTCACTCAGCACAGACACACTGCTTACCAGCTTGTGTGTGCTAGTGAGAACAAAATGAGTAAGTCGACATGGCACTCCCCTCAGGGTGCCATGCCAGCCTCTCACTGCCTATGCAGTATAGGTAAGACACCCCTCTAGCAGGCCTTACAGCCCTAAGGCAGGGTGCACTATACCATAGGTGAGGGTACCAGTGCATGAGCACTGTGCCCCTACAGTGTCTAAGCAAAACCTTAGACATTGTAAGTGCAGGGTAGCCATAAGGGTATATGGTCTGGGAGTCTGTTTTACACGAACTCCACAGCACCATAATGGCTACACTGAAAACTGGGAAGTTTGGTATCAAACTTCTCAGCACAATAAATGCACACTGATGCCAGTGTACATTTTATTGTAAAATACACCACAGAGGGCACCTTAGAGGTGCCCCCTGAAACTTAACCGACTATCTGTGTAGGCTGACTGGTTCCAGCAGCCTGCCACACTAGAGACTTGTTGCTGGCCCCATGGGGAGAGTGCCTTTGTCACTCTAAGGCCAGTAACAAAGCCTGCACTGGGTGGAGATGCTAACACCTCCCCCAGGCAGGAGCTGTAACACCTGGCGGTGAGCCTCAAAGGCTCACCCCTTTGTCACAGCACCGCAGGGCACTCCAGCTAGTGGAGTTGCCCGCCCCCTCCGGCCCCGGCCCCCACTTTTGGCGGCAAGGCCGGAGAAAATAATGAGAATAACAAGGAGGAGTCACTGGCCAGTCAGGACAGCCCCTAAGGTGTCCTGAGCTGAGGTGACTCTAACTTTTAGAAATCCTCCATCTTGCAGATGGAGGATTCCCCCAATAGGATTAGGGATGTGACCCCCTCCCCTTGGGAGGGGGCACAAAGAGGGTGTACTCACCCTCAGGGCTAGTAGCCATTGGCTACTAACCCCCCAGACCTAAACACGCCCTTAAATTCAGTATTTAAGGGCTCTCCCTGAACCTAGAAACTAGATTCCTGCAACAACAAGAAGAAGGACTGCCTAGCTGAAAACCCCTGAAGAGGAAGACCAGAAGACAACAACTGCCTTGGCTCCAGAAACTCACCGGCCTGTCTCCTGCCTTCCAAAGAACTCTGCTCCAGCGACGCCTTCCAAAGGGACCAGCGACCTCTGAATCCTCTGAGGACTGCCCTGCTTCGACGACGACCAGAAACTCCCGAGGACAGCGGACCTGCTCCAAAAAGACTGCAACTTTATCCAAAGGAGCAGCTTTAAAGAACCCTGCAATCTCCCCGCAAGAAGCGTGAGACTTGCAACACTTCACCCGGCGACCCCAGACTCGGCTGGTGGAGAACCAACACCTCAGGGAGGACCCCCGGACTACTCTACGACCATGAGTACCAAAACCTGTCCCCCCTGAGCCCCCACAGCGCCGCCTGCAGAGGGAATCCCGAGGCTTCCCCTGACCGCGACTCTCTGAAACCTAAGTCCCGACGCCTGGAAAAGACCCTGCACCCGCAGCCCCCAGGACCTGAAGGACCGGACTTTCACTGCAGAAGTGACCCCCAGGAGTCCCTCTCCCTTGCCCAAGTGGAGGTTTCCCCGAGGAAGCCCCCCCTTGCCTGCCTGCAGCGCTGAAGAGATCCCTTGATCTCTCATTGACTTCCATTGCGAACCCGACGCTTGTTCTAACACTGCACCCGGCCGCCCTCGCGCCGCTGAGGGTGAAATTTCTGTGTGGGCTTGTGTCCCCCCCCGGTGCCCTACAAACCCCCCTGGTCTGCCCCCCGAGGACGCGGGTACTTACCTGCTGGCAGACTGGAACCGGGGCACCCCCTTCTCTCCATTGGAGCCTATGCGTTTTGGGCACCACTTTGAACTCTGCACCTGACCGGCCCTGAGCTGCTGGTGTGGTAACTTTGGGGTTGCTCTGAACCCCCAACGGTGGGCTACCTTGGACCAAGAACTGAACCCTGTAAGTGTCTTACTTACCTGGTAAAACTAACAAAAACTTACCTCCCCCAGGAACTGTGAAAATTGCACTGTGTCCACTTTTAAAATAGCTATTTGTGAATAACTTGAAAAGTATACATGCAATTGAAATGATTCAAAGTTCCTAATGTACTTACCTGCAATACCTTTCAAACAAGATATTACATGTTAAATTTGAAACTGTGGTTCTTAAAATAAACTAAGAAAATATATTTTTCTATACAAAACCTATTGGCTGGATTTGTCTCTGAGTGTGTGTACCTCATTTATTGTCTATGTGTATGTACAACAAATGCTTAACACTACTCCTTGGATAAGCCTACTGCTCGACCACACTACCACAAAATAGAGCATTAGTATTATCTCTTTTTACCACTATTTTACCTCTAAGGGGAACCCTTGGACTCTGTGCATGCTATTCCTTACTTTGAAATAGCACATACAGAGCCAACTTCCTACACTGCCAAAATCGTCTCAGGTCTAGTACCACTCACAGGCTCACAAGTGCATCTCCAGAGCTCGTCAGCTCAGTGGCTCATGGGAGCCTTTTAACAGGAAGGCGGGTTGGGAGCACACTGCCTCACATCCCAGTCGAGTTCACCCCTTTGCATCCTGGTAAATGCAGTTCAAATTTAACGCTTACTTGAAAGTGTCTGTAGTTTTTCACTAAAGTTAGTGCAGTCATTGCTGTTCATCTCTATACACATGTTTCTGGGTAATTGCCCTTCATCAGTAGAGAGTAGAAAGCATAAAAAAATATCTGGGGTTGCTGGAAATGCTGCCAAAATCGTCTCAGGTCTAGTACCACTCACAGGCTCACAGGTGCATCTCCAGAGCTCGTCAGCTCAGTGGCTCAAGGGAGCCTTTTAACAGGAAGGCGGGTTGGGAGCACACTGCCTCACATCCCAGTCGAGTTCGCCCCTTTGCATCCTGGTAAATGCAGTTCAAATTTAACGCTTACTTGAAAGTGTCCGTAGTTTTTCACTAAAGTTAGGGCAGTCATTGCTGTTCATCTCTATACACGTGTTTCTGGGTAATTGCCCTTCATCAGTAGAGAGTAGAAAGCATCAAAAAATATCTGGGGTTGCTGGAAATGCTGCCAAAATCGTCTCAGGTCTAGTACCACTCACAGGCTCACAAGTGCATCTCCAGAGCTCGTCAGCTCAGTGGCTCAAGGGAGCCTTTTAACAGGAAGGCGGGTTGGGAGCACACTGCCTCACATCCCAGTCGAGTTCGCCCCTTTGCATCCTGGTAAATGCAGTTCAAATTTAACGCTTACTTGAAAGTGTCCATAGTTTTTCACTAAAGTTAGTGCAGTCATTGCTGTTCATCTCTATACACGTGTTTCTGGGTAATTGCCCTTCATCAGTAGAGAGTAGAAAGCATCAAAAAATATCTGGGGTTGCTGGAAATGCTGCCAAAATCGTCTCAGGTCTAGTACCACTCACAGGCTCCCAGGTACATCTCCAGAGCTCGTCAGCTCAGTGGCTCAAGGGAGCCTTTTAACAGGAAGGCGGGTTGGGAGTACACTGCCTCACATCCCAGTCGAGTTCGCCCCTTTGCATCCTGGTAAATGCAGTTCAAATTTGACGCTTACTTGAAAGTGTCCGTAGTTTTTCACTAAAGTTAGGGCAGTCATTGCTGTTCATCTATATACACGTGTTTCTGGGTAATTGCCCTTCATCAGTAGAGAGTAGAAAGCATCAAAAATATCTCGGGTTGCTGGAAATGCTGCCAAAATCGTCTCAGGTCTAGTACCACTCACAGGCTCACAGGTGCATCTCCAGAGCTCGTCAGCTCAGTGGCTCAAGGGAGCCTTTTAACAGGAAGGCAGGTTGGGAGCACACTGCCTCACATCCCAGTCGAGTTCGCCCCTTTGCATCCTGGTAAATGCAGTTCAAATTTAACGCTTACTTGAAAGTGTCCGTAGTTTTTCACTAAAGTTAGTGCAGTCATTGCTGTTCATCTCTATACACGTGTTTCTGGGTAATTGCCCTTCATCAGTAGAGAGTAGAAAGCATCAAAAAATATCTGGGGTTGCTGGAAATGCTGCCAAAATCGTCTCAGGTCTAGTACCACTCACAGGCTCACAGGTGCATCTCCAGAGCTCGTCAGCTCAGTGGCTCAAGGGAGCCTTTTAACAGGAAGGCAGGTTGGGAGCACACTGCCTCACATCCCAGTCGAGTTCGCCCCTTTGCATCCTGGTAAATGCAGTTCAAATTTAACGCTTACTTGAAAGTGTCCGTAGTTTTTCACTAAAGTTTGGGCAGTCATTGCTGTTCATCTCTATACACGTGTTTCTGGGTAATTGCCCTTCATCAGTAGAGAGTAGAAAGCATCAAAAAATATCTGGGGTTGCTGGAAATGCTGCCAAAATCGTCTCAGGTCTAGTACCACTCACAGGCTCACAGGTGCATCTCCAGAGCTCGTCAGCTCAGTGGCTCAAGGGAGCCTTTTAACAGGAAGGCGGGTTGGGAGCACACTGCCTCACATCCCAGTCGAGTTCGCCCCTTTGCATCCTGGTAAATGCAGTTCAAATTTAACGCTTACTTGAAAGTGTCCGTAGTTTTTCACTAAAGTTTGGGCAGTCATTGCTGTTCATCTCTATACACGTGTTTCTGGGTAATTGCCCTTCATCAGTAGAGAGTAGAAAGCATCAAAAAATATCTGGGGTTGCTGGAAATGCTGCCAAAATCGTCTCAGGTCTAGTACCACTCACAGGCTCACAAGTGCATCTCCAGAGCTCGTCAGCTCAGTGGCTCAAGGGAGCCTTTTAACAGGAAGGCGGGTTGGGAGCACACTGCCTCACATCCCAGTCGAGTTCGCCCCTTTGCATCCTGGTAAATGCAGTTCAAATTTAACGCTTACTTGAAAGTGTCCATAGTTTTTCACTAAAGTTAGTGCAGTCATTGCTGTTCATCTCTATACACGTGTTTCTGGGTAATTGCCCTTCATCAGTAGAGAGTAGAAAGCATCAAAAAATATCTGGGGTTGCTGGAAATGCTGCCAAAATCGTCTCAGGTCTAGTACCACTCACAGGCTCACAAGTGCATCTCCAGAGCTCGTCAGCTCAGTGGCTCAAGGGAGCCTTTTAACAGGAAGGCGGGTTGGGAGCACACTGCCTCACATCCCAGTCGAGTTCGCCCCTTTGCATCCTGGTAAATGCAGTTTAAATTTAACGCTTACTTGAAAGTGTCCATAGTTTTTCACTAAAGTTAGTGCAGTCATTGCTGTTCATCTCTATACACGTGTTTCTGGGTAATTGCCCTTCATCAGTAGAGAGTAGAAAGCATCAAAAAATATCTGGGGTTGCTGGAAATGCTGCCAAAATCGTCTCAGGTCTAGTACCACTCACAGGCTCACAGGAGCATCTCCAGAGCTCGTCAGCTCAGTGGCTCAAGGGAGCCTTTTAACAGGAAGGCGGGTTGGGAGCACACTGCCTCACATCCCAGTCGAGTTCGCCCCTTTGCATCCTGGTAAATGCAGTTCAAATTTAACGCTTACTTGAAAGTGTCCGTAGTTTTTCACTAAAGTTAGTGCAGTCATTGCTGTTCATCTCTATACACGTGTTTCTGGGTAATTGCCCTTCATCAGTAGAGAGTAGAAAGCATCAAAAAATATCTGGGGTTGCTGGAAATGCTGCCAAAATCGTCTCAGGTCTAGTACCACTCACAGGCTCACAGGTGCATCTCCAGAGCTCGTCAGCTCAGTGGCTCAAGGGAGCCTTTTAACAGGAAGGCGGGTTGGGAGCACACTGCCTCACATCCCAGTCGAGTTCGCCCCTTTGCATCCTGGTAAATGCAGTTCAAATTTAACGCTTACTTGAAAGTGTCCGTAGTTTTTCACTAAAGTTTGGGCAGTCATTGCTGTTCATCTCTATACACGTGTTTCTGGGTAATTGCCCTTCATCAGTAGAGAGTAGAAAGCATCAAAAAATATCTGGGGTTGCTGGAAATGCTGCCAAAATCGTCTCAGGTCTAGTACCACTCACAGGCTCACAAGTGCATCTCCAGAGCTCGTCAGCTCAGTGGCTCAAGGGAGCCTTTTAACAGGAAGGCGGGTTGGGAGCACACTGCCTCACATCCCAGTCGAGTTCGCCCCTTTGCATCCTGGTAAATGCAGTTCAAATTTAACGCTTACTTGAAAGTGTCCGTAGTTTTTCACTAAAGTTAGTGCAGTCATTGCTGTTCATCTCTATACACGTGTTTCTGGGTAATTGCCCTTCATCAGTAGAGAGTAGAAAGCATCAAAAATATCTCGGGTTGCTGGAAATGCTGCCAAAATCGTCTCAGGTCTAGTACCACTCACAGGCTCACAAGTGCATCTCCAGAGCTCGTCAGCTCAGTGGCTCAAGGGAGCCTTTTAACAGGAAGGCGGGTTGGGAGTACACTGCCTCACATCCCAGTCGAGTTCGCCCCTTTGCATCCTGGTAAATGCAGTTCAAATTTAACGCTTACTTGAAAGTGTCCGTAGTTTTTCACTAAAGTTAGTGCAGTCATTGCTGTTCATCTCTATACACGTGTTTCTGGGTAATTGCCCTTCATCAGTAGAGAGTAGAAAGCATCAAAAATATCTCGGGTTGCTGGAAATGCTGCCAAAATCGTCTCAGGTCTAGTACCACTCACAGGCTCACAGGTGCATCTCCAGAGCTCGTCAGCTCAGTGGCTCAAGGGAGCCTTTTAACAGGAAGGCGGGTTGGGAGCACACTGCCTCACATCCCAGTCGAGTTCGCCCCTTTGCATCCTGGTAAATGCAGTTCAAATTTAACGCTTACTTGAAAGTGTCCGTAGTTTTTCACTGAAGTTAGTGCAGTCATTGCTGTTCATCTCTATACACGTGTTTCTGGGTAATTGCCCTTCATCAGTAGAGAGTGGAAAGCATAAAAAAATATCTGGGGTTGCTGGAAATGCTGCCAAAATCGTCTCAGGTCTAGTACCACTCACAGGCTCACAGGAGCATCTCCAGAGCTCGTCAGCTCAGTGGCTCAAGGGAGCCTTTTAACAGGAAGGCGGGTTGGGAGCACACTGCCTCACATCCCAGTCGAGTTCGCCCCTTTGCATCCTGGTAAATGCAGTTCAAATTTAACGCTTACTTGAAAGTGTCCGTAGTTTTTCACTAAAGTTAGTGCAGTCATTGCTGTTCATCTCTATACACGTGTTTCTGGGTAATTGCCCTTCATCAGTAGAGAGTAGAAAGCATCAAAAAATATCTAGGGTTGCTGGAAATGCTGCCAAAATCGTCTCAGGTCTAGTACCACTCACAGGCTCACAGGAGCATCTCCAGAGCTCGTCAGCTCAGTGGCTCAAGGGAGCCTTTTAACAGGAAGGCGGGTTGGGAGCACACTGCCTCACATCCCAGTCGAGTTCGCCCCTTTGCATCCTGGTAAATGCAGTTCAAATTTAACGCTTACTTGAAAGTGTCCGTAGTTTTTCACTAAAGTTAGTGCAGTCATTGCTGTTCATCTCTATACACGTGTTTCTGGGTAATTGCCCTTCATCAGTAGAGAGTAGAAAGCATCAAAAATATCTCGGGTTGCTGGAAATGCTGCCAAAATCGTCTCAGGTCTAGTACCACTCACAGGCTCACAAGTGCATCTCCAGAGCTCGTCAGCTCAGTGGCTCAAGGGAGCCTTTTAACAGGAAGGCGGGTTGGGAGTACACTGCCTCACATCCCAGTCGAGTTCGCCCCTTTGCATCCTGGTAAATGCAGTTCAAATTTAACGCTTACTTGAAAGTGTCCGTAGTTTTTCACTAAAGTTAGTGCAGTCATTGCTGTTCATCTCTATACACGTGTTTCTGGGTAATTGCCCTTCATCAGTAGAGAGTAGAAAGCATCAAAAATATCTCGGGTTGCTGGAAATGCTGCCAAAATCGTCTCAGGTCTAGTACCACTCACAGGCTCACAGGTGCATCTCCAGAGCTCGTCAGCTCAGTGGCTCAAGGGAGCCTTTTAACAGGAAGGTGGGTTGGGAGCACACTGCCTCACATCCCAGTCGAGTTCGCCCCTTTGCATCCTGGTAAATGCAGTTCAAATTTAACGCTTACTTGAAAGTGTCCGTAGTTTTTCACTAAAGTTAGTGCAGTCATTGCTGTTCATCTCTATACACGTGTTTCTGGGTAATTGCCCTTCATCAGTAGAGAGTAGAAAGCATCAAAAAATATCTAGGGTTGCTGGAAATGCTGCCAAAATCGTCTCAGGTCTAGTACCACTCACAGGCTCACAGGAGCATCTCCAGAGCTCGTCAGCTCAGTGGCTCAAGGGAGCCTTTTAACAGGAAGGCGGGTTGGGAGCACACTGCCTCACATCCCAGTCGAGTTCGCCCCTTTGCATCCTGGTAAATGCAGTTCAAATTTAACGCTTACTTGAAAGTGTCCGTAGTTTTTCACTAAAGTTAGGGCTGTCATTGCTGTTCATCTCTATACAGGTGTTTCTGGGTAATTGCCCTTCATCAGTAGAGAGTAGAAAGCATCAAAAAATATCTGGGGTTGCTGGAAATGCTGCCAAAATTGTCTCAGGTCTAGTACCACTCACAGGCTCACAAGTGCATCTCCAGAGCTCGTCAGCTCAGTGGCTCAAGGGAGCCTTTTAACAGGAAGGCGGGTTGGGAGCACACTGCCTCACATCCCAGTCGAGTTCGCCCCTTTGCATCCTGGTAAATGCAGTTCAAATTTAACGCTTACTTGAAAGTGTCCGTAGTTTTTCACTAAAGTTAGTGCAGTCATTGCTGTTCATCTCTATACACGTGTTTCTGGGTAATTGCCCTTCATCAGTAGAGAGTAGAAAGCATCAAAAATATCTGGGGTTGCTGGAAATGCTGCCAAAATCGTCTCAGGTCTAGTACCACTCACAGGCTCACAGGTGCATCTCCAGAGCTTGTCAGCTCAGTGGCTCAAGGGAGCCTTTTAACAGGAAGGCGGGTTGGGAGCACACTGCCTCACATCCCAGTCGAGTTCGCCCCTTTGCATCCTGGTAAATGCAGTTCAAATTTAAAGCTTACTTGAAAGTGTCCGTAGTTTTTCACTAAAGTTAGTGCAGTCATTGCTGTTCATCTCTATACACGTGTTTCTGGGTAATTGCCCTTCATCAGTAGAGAGTAGAAAGCATCAAAAATATCTGGGGTTGCTGGAAATGCTGCCAAAATCGTCTCAGGTCTAGTACCACTCACAGGCTCACAGGTGCATCTCCAGAGCTCGTCAGCTCAGTGGCTCAAGGGAGCCTTTTAACAGGAAGGCGGGTTGGGAGTACACTGCCTCACATCCCAGTCGAGTTCGCCCCTTTGCATCCTGGTAAATGCAGTTCAAATTTAACGCTTACTTGAAAGTGTCCGTAGTTTTTCACTAAAGTTAGGGCAGTCATTGCTGTTCGTCTCTATACACGTGTTTCTGGGTAATTGCCCTTCATCAGTAGAGAGTAGAAAGCATCAAAAAATATCTGGGGTTGCTGGAAATGCTGCCAAAATCGTCTCTGGTCTAGTACCACTCACAGGCTCACAGGTGCATCTCCAGAGCTCGTCAGCTCAGTGGCTCAAGGGAGCCTTTTAACAGGAAGGCGGGTTGGGAGCACACTGCCTCACATCCCAGTCGAGTTCGCCCCTTTGCATCCTGGTAAATGCAGTTCAAATTTAAAGCTTACTTGAAAGTGTCCGTAGTTTTTCACTAAAGTTAGTGCAGTCATTGCTGTTCATCTCTATACACGTGTTTCTGGGTAATTGCCTTTCATCAGTATAGAGTAGAAAGCATCAGAAATATCTGGGGTTGCTGGAAATGCTGCCAAAATCGTCTCAGGTCTAGTACCACTCACAGGCTCACAGGTGCATCTCCAGAGCTCGTCAGCTCAGTGGCTCAAGGGAGCCTTTTAACAGGAAGGCGGGTTGGGAGCACAGTGCCTCACATCCTAGTCGAGTTCGCCCCTTTGCATCCTGGTAAATGCAGTTCAAATTTAAAGCTTACTTGAAAGTGTCCGTAGTTTTTCACTAAAGTTAGTGCAGTCATTGCTGTTCATCTCTATACACGTGTTTCTGGGTAATTGCCCTTCGTCAGTAGAGAGTAGAAAGCATAAAAAATATCTGGGGTTGCTGGAAATGCTGCCAAAATCGTCTCAGGTCTAGTACCACTCACAGGCTCACAGGTGCATCTCCAGAGCTCGTCAGCTCAGTGGCTCAAGGGAGCCTTTTAACAGGAAGGCGGGTTGGGAGTACACTGCCTCACATCCCAGTCGAGTTCGCCCCTTTGCATCCTGGTAAATGCAGTTCAAATTTAACGCTTACTTGAAAGTGTCCGTAGTTTTTCACTAAAGTTAGTGCAGTCATTGCTGTTCATCTCTATACACGTGTTTCTGGGTAATTGCCCTTCATCAGTAGAGAGTAGAAAGCATCAAAAAATATCTGGGGTTGCTGGAAATGCTACCAAAATCGTCTCAGGTCTAGTACCACTCACAGGCTCACAGGTGCATCTCCAGAGCTCGTCAGCTCAGTGGCTCAAGGGAGCCTTTTAACAGGAAGGCGGGTTGGGAGCACACTGCCTCACATCCCAGTCGAGTTCGCCCCTTTGCATCCTGGTAAATGCAGTTCAAATTTAACGCTTACTTGAAAGTGTCCGTAGTTTTTCACTAAAGTTAGGGCTGTCATTGCTGTTCATCTCTATACAGGTGTTTCTGGGTAATTGCCCTTCATCAGTAGAGAGTAGAAAGCATCAAAAAATATCTGGGGTTGCTGGAAATGCTGCCAAAATTGTCTCAGGTCTAGTACCACTCACAGGCTCACAAGTGCATCTCCAGAGCTCGTCAGCTCAGTGGCTCAAGGGAGCCTTTTAACAGGAAGGCCGGTTGGGAGCACACTGCCTCACATCCCAGTCGAGTTCGTCCCTTTGCATCCTGGTAAATGCAGTTCAAATTTAACGCTTCCTTGAAAGTGTCCATAGTTTTTCACTAAAGTTAGTGCAGTCATTGCTGTTCATCTCTATACACGTGTTTCTGGGTAATTGCCCTTCATCAGTAGAGAGTAGAAAGCATCAAAAAATATCTGGGGTTGCTGGAAATGCTGCCAAAATCGTCTCAGGTCTAGTACCACTCACAGGCTCACAGGTGCATCTCCAGAGCTCGTCAGCTCAGTGGCTCAAGGGAGCCTTTTAACAGGAAGGCGGGTTGGGAGCACACTGCCTCACATCCCAGTCGAGTTCGCCCCTTTGCATCCTGGTAAATGCAGTTAAAATTTAACGCTTACTTGAAAGTGTCCGTAGTTTTTCACTAAAGTTAGGGCAGTCATTGCTGTTCATCTCTATACACGTGTTTCTGGGTAATTGCCCTTCATCAGTAGAGAGTAGAAAGCATCAAAAATATCTCGGGTTGCTGGAAATGCTGCCAAAATCGTCTCAGGTCTAGTACCACTCACAGGCTCACAGGTGCATCTCCAGATCTCGTCAGCTCAGTGGCTCAAGGGAGCCTTTTAACAGGAAGGCGGGTTGGGAGCACACTGCCTCACATCCCAGTCGAGTTCGCCCCTTTGCATCCTGGTAAATGCAGTTCAAATTTAACGCTTACTTGAAAGTGTCCGTAGTTTTTCACTAAAGTTAGTGCAGTCATTGCTGTTCATCTCTATACACGTGTTTCTGGATAATTGCCCTTCATCAGTAGAGAGTAGAAAGCATCAAAAAATATCTGGGGTTGCTGGAAATGCTGCCAAAATCGTCTCAGGTCTAGTACCACTCACAGGCTCACAGGAGCATCTCCAGAGCTCGTCAGCTCAGTGGCTCAAGGGAGCCTTTTAACAGGAAGGCGGGTTGGGAGCGCACTGCCTCACATCCCAGTCGAGTTCGCCCCTTTGCATCCTGGTAAATGCAGTTCAAATTTAACGCTTACTTGAAAGTGTCCGTAGTTTTTCACTAAAGTTAGTGCAGTCATTGCTGTTCATCTCTATACACGTGTTTCTGGGTAATTGCCCTTCATCAGTAGAGAGTAGAAAGCATCAAAAAATATCTGGGGTTGCTGGAAATGCTGCCAAAATCGTCTCAGGTCTAGTACCACTCGCAGGCTCACAGGTGCATCTCCAGAGCTCGTCAGCTCAGTGGCTCAAGGGAGCCTTTTAACAGGAAGGCGGGTTGGGAGCACACTGCCTCACATCCCAGTCGAGTTCGCCCCTTTGCATCCTGGTAAATGCAGTTCAAATTTAACGCTTACTTGAAAGTGTCCGTAGTTTTTCACTAAAGTTAGTGCAGTCATTGCTGTTCATCTCTATACACTTGTTTCTGGGTGAGGGAGAGAATATATTGGGTGTCGTCGGCGTAGGAGGTGATGATGATGTCGTGCTTGCGTACGATGTTGGCGAGGGGGTTCATGTAGACATTGAAGAGTGTCGGGCTGATCGATGAGCCTTGAGGTACGCCGCAGATGATCTCGGTGGGGTCTGAGCGAAATGGTGGGAGGTAAACTCTTTGGGAACGGTTTGAGAGGAAGGAGGCGATCCAGTCCAGGGCCTGGCCTTGGATCCCGGTGGAGCGGAGGCGGGTGATTAGGGTGCGGTGACAGACGGTGTTGAAGGCAGCCGAGAGGTCGAGGAGGATGAGGGCGACTGTTTCACCGTTGTCCATCAGGGTTCTGATGTCATCTGTGATTGAGATGAGGGCGGTTTCCGTGCTGGGGTTGGTTCGGAATCCGGTTTGTGAAGGGTCGAGCAGGTTGTTGTTTTCCAGGAAGGTGGTCAGCTGTTTGTTGACGATCTTCTCTATTACCTTGGCTGGGAAAGGCAGGAGAGAGATGGGGCAGAAGTTTTTCAGGTCGCTCGGGTCAGCCGTAGGTTTCTTTAGGAGGGCGTTGACTTTGGCGTGTTTCCAGCATTCGGGGAAGGTAGCAGAAGAAAAAGAAGAGTTGATGACGGCCTGGAGGTGCGGGGCGATGATGTCGTCAGCTTTATTAAAGATGAAGTGAGGGCAGGGGTCCGAAGGGGCACCGGAGTAGATAGAGTTCATGATGGATTTGGTTTCTTCAGTGTTGATGTGGGTCCAGTTGTTGAGGGTGAAGGCCGGGGGTGCGGGTTCGGTGATGTTTGGTTGGGTCTGGTGTCCGAAGCTGTCGTGGAGGTCGCTGATCTTGCGATGGAAGAAGGTGGCGAGGGATTCGCACAAATCCTGTGAGGGCGTGACGGCGTTGGGATTGGAGAACTCCTTGACGATGCTGAAAAGTTCTCTGCTGTTGTGGCTGTTTTTGTCCAGTCTGTCGGTGAAAAAGTTCCTTTTGGCAGCGCGGATCAGGTGGTGGTGTTCGCGGGTAGCGTTCTTGAGGGCGGTCATGTTGTCAGCGGTGTGGTCCTTGCGCCAGGCCTTCTCGAGGGTGCGACAAGTTTTCTTTGATTCTTTGAGGGTGTCAGAGAACCAGAGAGGTTTTTTGGTGTTGGTCTGTCGATGCGTGCGTTTGAGGGGAGCAAGGTTGTCTGCACAGTTGGAGATCCAGTTTGTGAGGCTGAGGGCTGCGTCGTTGGGGTCGGTGGTGAGGGTGGGTTGGTTGGCGGCGAGTGCGGAGAAGAGTTGCTCTTCGGGGATCTTGTTCCACTGTCGACGAGGGATGGGTTGAGTGCGGAGGTGGCGGGTCTCTCGTCGGAATGTGAAGTGGACACAGCTGTGGTCGGTCCAGTGTAGAGCGGAGGTGTGGCTGAAGAAGATGTGTTTGCTGGCGGAGATGATAGGGTCGAGCGTGTGTCTGGCGATGTGGGTGGCGGTGTTCACCAGTTGCTTGAGGCCGAGGTTGGCGAGGTTGTCAAGCAGGGCGGTGGTGTTTGGGTCGTTTTTCTGTTCCAGATGGAAGTTGAGGTCGCCTAGGAGGATGTAGTCCGGCGAGGCGAGGGCGTGCGGGGAGATAAAGTCGGCGATGGCGTCGCTGAAAGGGGCGCGCGGTCCGGGGGGACGGTAGACGAGGGATCCTCTGAGGGTGGTCCTGGGGTCGGTGCGAATTTGAAAATGCAGATGTTCAGCGGCGAGATGGGTGTCTTCGGTGGAGGTGGTGACCTCAAACTACCAAGTTCACTCAAACTACCAAGCACTGCTTCATGTTGAGTCTTTCTTCAAGATCGTTCTGCCCTGTCGGAGTTCTCCATCACATGGATCTTCCTATGGCTCCCACTCCATCTCCAGTCCACATCAAAGTTTCTGCAAAAAACAAAAAGGAAAAAAGAGGATTAACAAAATAAGGTAACACAGAGCAACAGCACTGCGCAGCAGACATTGTAAATCTTCTGGTTTTGATGATACTCAAAGTAAAGATTTGCGAGTAAGCATTTTCAATTACGAAGGTTATTGAATCGGAATACAAACTGAAGAGACACATGACGAACCTTTATTAACCTTATTTAACCAAAAGACTTGTTTTCAGAAACCAACCTGTATTAACAGAGACTTGTTTTCAGGTACTAACTCTTTGAGACTTGTGTGGCTGTATGAACAGATACAGATGTGGTAGTAAAGTAAATCAACTTTGTGAAAACAAGAAAAGTAGGATCCAGGATGATAAATACCGACAATCTTCTTGAACCTCAAGCACATCCCTCCAAGGCAGATTTTTGGTGACAATCAAACCAAGACTTCCACTACCTATAAGGTGGCCTTCCAGTAGTTTGCAGGTTGACAACCAGAATGAACCATACCTAATCTTCTGGAGTTAATTAAAAGCCCCCGAATGAAAGGTAGGTAGCTAGGAGGTGGACCCTATCACCTCCTTAACATTGTGGTGCACTTCTACAGGTGAGAGCATGCCACAGCACTCCCTGACAGTACCATAGTCAAGGCCATGGCTGATGCCAGGCTCCTGTGTTTGGTGCACTACATAAACCTGGTTCTGCAAGACTTTCTAAAAAAAGAAGACATAGGTGGTCATTATGACATTGGCAGTATTTTCGTAATACTGCTGATCCCATGGGTGCCAGAAGAATGCAGTGCCTGTGGTCTTTCGCTTGCCATATTATGGATACTGCAGGATTTCTGCCACAATAAGGGCGGAAATCTGTCACTAGCCATGCTGGCGCGCAAGGCGCCTTGGCGGTGCTACCACCTGCACTGCCCTGCCAGAAGGATGCTGCAAGCCGTATAATGACAATAAACATGGCCTGGCGGTAGCAGAGCCCCTACCCGTTCCCTGCCAGACAACTTCCTCGCAGGACAAGGTAAGTCGGGCGTCCGACAGGGAAGGGGGGGTGTTGTGTGTGCATGACTGAGTGCGTGTATGAGGGGGATTTGTGTATGGAGTGGGGGTGGGCGGGGTTAGTGTATGGATTGGGGGTGGGGGGTTAGTCTATAGATTGGGGTGTGTGGGGGCTAGTGTTTTTACGGGGGTCAGGTGGTTGCTGGGGGGGTGAGGGACCCGCCTACCGGTGACAGGGAAGGAATTCCCTGTTACCTGTAGCCCTATCGCTATGATTTTCATGGCGGGGCTACTGCTGCGGAAAACATGGCGTTAGGCCGGGTAACAATACTGCCCACGACACTCTGGGGGCCGCAGGATTGGAAATGAAGTTCTCCGGCGTGGTGGTATGAGTGGTGGTGTGGCGGGTTGCCAGCGGCAAACCCGCCACTGGCATAATGTGGCGGTATGCACTGCCAGCCTGTTGGTGGTGATACCCCCATATTTGTCTGGCGGTCAAAAGATCACCAGCGTCATAATGACCACCATACTCAGCAACATACTGACCACCTGCAGGTGAATCTACACTCATTCAGACGTTCTTTTAAAGCCATTATTCAGCGCTTTTAAAGCCATTATTAGCGTGCTAATAGAGTCCCAGTTAGAGCTCTAATACAGGAGGTGCCAAAACATTGGAACTTGACATAGTATATGTTGCAATGTCTGTTCGAGCAGTACAGACATATTAATGACTATGCTGATAAAAGGGGCCTAGTCAAATGCCTGACACAGATGGTACTCTCTTTTTATGTTTTCACACAGGAAGTTAGGAAGGAGGACAGTACGAAGGGCCAAGCTATCCCGTTGCTGCATCTGCTACATGACCAGCTAAAGGAGGTGTCTGAAAGGTGCTCACTTGGAGGTGTGGACGAAAATACAAAAGCTCATGCCTTTGTTGAGAGCTTATTCTATCGCTTGGCTTGTAAGGCAAGGCTGCAAATTGATATAATCTCATCCAAAGTGAACATCTGTGCCTCCCTACTTGATCCACGTTACAAAAAAATCTGCCCACTTTCATTCCTTTTTCTGAAGGGGATGTTTTAAAATACAAGAGGTGGAGTGTTGAAAAAGCCGGAGACCAGGAAGAAGAATGGCTGGAACTGGAGTCCCATTCAACAGTTTTGGGATGCCGCCTTCAACTTCCAGAGAGGGTAGCCTTGTATCATCACAGGACCCAACACCAACAGCAAGAACACCAGCAACAACAGCAACAGAAAAATTGTGTTGTATAGATATTTTAGCTATATTTTAGACACGTTATTTTGGCAAACTAGGCCTGCCGTAGTACACTTTAACCCTTTTATATTTTATTCAGAATCGCTTATTTTCTAACAATAGCTACATTCTTGCGGTGCTGTTTTATTTCCTTTTACCTCATTGTCCTTTCGCCTAGGAAAGCATTACGTTCTTAGCAGGCACTTTGTGCTTTCTTCAAGGCTACAGTCAGATAGGGTTGCCGACAAACGTGGTATGCTGTGTTTCCAACATTCACAGAAAAACACACACTCATACGTGGGACCATTTCTTAGAATGTCAACTGTTTTATTATAAAACACTCCTTTATCCCAAACACATTAGAGGGAGATTCCAGCCAGATGACCACGACTGTAAGCTTGTTGCTTCGCTATAGTTCATTCCTTAGACGGCTGAACCCGGATCTACATGGGGAGGTCTCTTCCTAGACTACAGGCTTCATTAACCAGGCATGAGGGATGATGCTCTCCCGGGGGAAACCTGAAGGACAGATTAAGTTTATCATTCTGTGCTCAATCCTAGTGTAGGAAGAAAAAAAAAATATATATATATATATATATATATATATATATATATATATATATATCTCACACTATTCCTAGTGACAGGATGTGTTTTATCACCCTAGTTATTGCAACACATTCCTTCTTATCCAGGATGCAGTTCATTCAATAAACTCTTATTGAACTATTTTCTGCCTCTGCTGTCTTTGCCTGTGTGAGCCCTTGGTAACCGGGAGAAAGGGATGAGATCTGATTGACCACGATTCCCCTGAGGAGTCTTTCTTTTCATGCGCCCAGTTGCCACAATCATCCCTGTTTTTGGACAAAGATCAGGTGCTGCTAGTTAGCTGGAAACTCCGGATTAGGCCGGCAGGTGTCATTTGGTGTGGAATTGTACTTAGTACCCATAAGCTATGTGATTCTTCTGCCCAAATCGCCCAAATAGGTACTCATTGGCATAATGAGTACCTATGTGACATTTGGACCCAACCTCTGCATTTGCATTTGCCGAAGCCAAAAGAGGTAGATCAAGTGGCAACACCAATGACCATTCAGAGGATGTTCCAGGAGTATCTGGATCACCCAAAAGAGGTGTATGTGGATCAAAACCCATTGGTGTTTTGATAAGGGAAGATCCACCAATGGTCATAACTAAGCAGGCTGCAATAAAGTATCTGACTTGTCCTGCAGCCAGTTTGTCTGCTGAGCGTGTGTCAAATGCACTGGTGCAGTTGTTACCAGGAGAAGAATCAGTCTCTCGCCTCAAAATGTGGGACAATTAACCATGATCAAAATGAACCAACATTTTATCCCACCTGATTGCACTGTTCTCAAAACACCACAGAAGGAGGAGGATGATTGGTCAGAATCAAGTGTATTAGCTGAACATATTCTCAGTGAACCACCTGAGTCTGAGGATGAACTCTATTTTCTGGACTCAGTATGCAAGTGCCACCATAGAACTTCTTAATTATTTCTTGTTGAACTTCTTTCTTTCCCAAAAAAGTAGCAAGTGGAACAATATGTTTGTGTCAGATTTATGCTGCCCCAATATTTTTTAGTCACATATATGGGCGGATTGGAGTTGGACCAATGACAGTAAAGAAGCTTCCACATTCCCTTCAGGACTTTGGAGACAATTCCTGCCTCCCTCACATGCCATTGCCTATCCTTTTTTTGCATTACCTAGCTGGGCTGCTCCAGAAGATCATTGATTAAAAGACTGCCATTTCCAATGACAACTTCCAATGTGTTGCTAGCATCAAAGAGAAGATACAATTTTGTATCTACCACTATGCTTGGATTGGAAGATGTAACTACTAAATATTGCACCAATGAGTGATGATCTTTGAGGGATTATGAGGTATGCTAGATGATGTATGTGGTGGCCGACAGTGAGGGAGGGTGTTCAACAAATATGTAAACTTGATTTGGATGATTTGCAATGTTTGGGAGCTTATAGGTGATAATTTTTCCTGAAGGTGATCAGCCTTCCAAACTTTGTGAAATGTACCTGAAGGGTCCAGTCACTTTAGTTAACAAACACAAATCGACAAAAATTACGCCAATTCTGTTTCTCTATTTGTTCTTCAACAGCAGTGCACTATACAGGTCTATCTCACGTTGGTTGGGAGTGGGACAGAGTTACTCGGGATCAGCAGGAGGAGGATGGAAGGACTCAGAGCAGGACTACCTCAACAGGTAGAAGAAGAAAGTTATTGACCTCACAGAGAAACCATGATAATGGTGAAGAATCTGAGGTCTAGTGCTCACACAGCTCTGTGGACTGGAGAGAGGTGCGTTGATTTGGGAAATGCTACTGAGTGTGTGTTTGATGCATTGGAGGCTCAAACATGAAACTAGTCTTTATACTCTTGCTCTGTCTCTGAGTCTTGGTATACTCCTGGCTCCTCATGAAGCTCGCCTTGCTTCCTTCTGTCCTTCTCCTTTACTCTATTATACAGATTCTGTTTTTCAGTCCGCAGGCCTTCTCCTAGACCACTCCTGCACAAATGAAATGTGGTGAAAGCTCAACACTGCAACTTACCTAACGGACAGATTCAGCCAGACACCTAAGAGTGATGGACATTTTAGCAATACAGCATACGGTATCATTTTTCTTTTAACAATCATAATTTTTAGAGCTGTGTTGGTTAACTTCACTCTTCCATAATTTGTATTTTTTTAAACCTCGAAGACAGAACATTTAGAGATATTCACCCTTATTAAGAGTTTGGCGGGTGGCAGAGGCCGCCCTCCAAACTCTCCCCGCCTTCAGACTGCCTGTGCAGACTAAACAGATTGATGATGGTGTGCTGCTCAGTGCCATGCAATTTTTATTGAGTTGTGGCTCACACTGACCCCATTTACTCGACCACACGTCATTTATCAACATCATTATTCAGGCCTTGTGTTGTGCGTTGCGTAAATGCTTAACCTTGTCCACATTACTCTTGACTCGAGGAATGTTTTTCCCAAGTTTGGTTTTCATTAAATATCAGCTCCCGATACCTCAGAAGAAGTTGATATTGCTAGTTGTTATTATCATATCCGGCCTCCTTTGTTGTGTGTCATCATACTGTCATTGTGTGGTAGTCTGGTCTCAGTTTTTCAAACTTTATGATATAATGTAGCCCACTAACTTTCTGTTTTCTTTCACTCTATTTGACAGTGATGGATAACCCTTTGATTAATCCTACACTTGAAGTTAACATAGGTGGGCGTGGCACCTTGCTTGTTATGTCTTCCCTGTTAGCGTGCTAGCATGCTACTACTACCACCACCATAAGATGGCACCAAGGGAAATCCTGCAGTAAGAAGACTGAGCTATCAGCCCTCACTTCATCTATTCAGGTAAGAGAACTATGGAGTGAAGCAAACTTGTTTAGCTAGTAATTAACTTCTACTGAAGATGTTGTTTGTGTGTGTCTTAGGTTTGTAGGCAAAATAGGCAACGGTAATCACCCCCTAGTGGTCAATATAGTTATAGGGGGCAGTACAGCAAGGGTATAACTAACTGAAATATACTTTTTAAGCATATTTAAGAAACAGGCTTCGCTAAAAGACAGCAGTGCAAACTAAAACACCAAAATAATGATTTGAGGCATAAAAAAAGTCAAATAATATTCCCCTCATATTATTTACAATTATAAAACCCACCTTTACCACCCACAATAGTCCCACCCCCCAAACAAATCATCCATCCCCAACCAAAATCTAACAAAACTAAGTCCAAAGTCCATTGAAAGTCCAAATAAGATGTCCAGAGAGAAAAAAAACCAGTCCCAACTTCCTTTCCCACCCTCTCCACACACAAGTGTCCATCCCACCAAAACAAAAATATTAAAAAGGGTCTAAAAGAGGGCGCTCTCCGTGCGGGTCTGGAGATCTTTGCGTGTTGCCACCCGGTGGTCCAGGCGCGCAAGGTGCTGGAGGACACAGTGGTGGAATATGCAGTCCGAGAGTGAGGGGAGACAGCAATGGTGGGATTTGGATGGGCTGCTGCCAGCTGGCGGTGGTGCTGATGGTGTTGTTGTTGCTGTTGGGAAGCTGGAGGCGCTGGTGGCTGGTTGGAGGAACTCTGACCCACAAGCAGCTGGGCTACTATCTCCTGACATATAGGATAATGTCCACCAGGAGTAGCTATAGCAAGAAAGAAAAAGCAAAATAAAAAATTGTAAACAGTGCTCTGTGGAAACAATTGTTTAAATTAGAGTGGCACAGTAGCAGTACATTGCTAGTCCCCTAGGGCCATTAGAATTTGATGTGTCAGATTACAAGTCATAGGGCATTTTTTTTACCCACACATGCCTCACTGTAATTGACGAATGTCAAAAGGGTGAAATTTGTACTTGCATGAATCCGTTATGGAAGCCATGAAATATAAATCACTTGATAACCAAGGAAACCAAGTGAAGTAGGTGAACAAACACGTCTGCTCCAGAAAAGCTTCCGTATTTCTTGATCCAAGCAATTGTCCATTACTCTTTTCATTGTTGTATTCACCCTTTGATACCCACCATTTAAGCTTTACATTCTCTCTCATCCAGTCCTTCACCTTTCCAACCCATCCATCCATATATCACCTATCCAGTATCCACGCTTTTAACCATCCTTTCACCCATCCATTCATCTACCCATGCCTCTTTCATTACCATCCACCCATCTTTTAACCCACTCGAGCATCCTTTTACCCATTCAACCTTCACCCACCGAGGTATCCTTTCACACATATATCCTTTCATCCATCCTTTCACCCACCCATACAACTCCTATCACCCACTTACTCATTTTTTGACCCACACACAAACTTTCCATCATGTACCATTTCACCCATCCTTTCTTTTATCCATCTATCCTTTTTCCCTTTATCAACCCATCATTTGTAGCGTCCCTTCATTATGAGCTTTTGTTTGCTGAGTTGCAAATAGAAGAGGCCATTAAGACCTCAGCTTCAGCTGCTAAAACAGGGGGTTCACAAGCAACATCCTTGCAGTGAGTAATAATTGTCAATAAACAAGCAATATGACTTACCAATGCCTGTCTCTGCTGCCGCCGGCTCTCCCCTCCAACCGCTGCCATGTCTTGCACACTAGTGCTGCTGCTGGCCCCTGCACAGGTGGTCGGTGCAACTGGGAAAAATGTTACACATTTTAAATGCCATTGTTATTTTTTAAGAACTAATTTAACAAAATACAACTTCAATAGATCACTATAGTTCTATCTTCTTCTATCATTCACTTTGGGAATTTTGTTAGTTTACTATGTTAGAAAGCCAGGTAGTCAAGTCAACCACAAACATTTCGTAATGGAGGGGCAGAGCTAGGTCACTGAAGTGCACTAAAGGGGTAGAATATTTGGTCAATCCTGGAAGACCTGTGGTGATTTGGTGAGCTCTTAGTTGGCAAATGCAATGGGAAGTCTCAAACTACTTTCCAGCCATGCTGCATTGTCATCGAAAGTGCTGGTATGGTATACTACTGTATAAATATATAATACATACACACAACATGGGGGGGGGGCACCATGACTATGGCCACTCACCCGTTTTACTGTTTGAGCATGAGCAAGGAAAGTAAAACCTTCAGAAACATGCGTAGAAAAGCTGACTTAGGCATTCCACCTTCTCGGAAGAGTACCTGTCCTAAAAGTCTCTCCTTTTAGTCTGACAGTATCAGTCCACAAGATATATAAGGGGAGAAGGAAAAGCTAACCTTAGTAACAAAGCAGAAGAAAGCTACATATTAGTACAGACAGGAGGGAGTCAGGTACAAAAACATGAAAAATCGAAAAACGCAGAGATAACAAGAATTTAACAAAGCTTAGATAGAAGGAACATAAGTACAAAAAAAAGGCAGAGAGGCACAGTAAAAAAAATAAAAAAGATTCTAAATAAGGGGAAGTGAAAGTTATAACAGGAAGACTTACTGGGGCCAGCAAATCCGTCAGCTGCCACACTGGTGGTGGCACTGGCACTTTCGTTTTCTGGATCCACCTGAGATCTTGCCCTCTTCTTTTCCTTGAGTACTGAGGTAAGAAATAAAGAAGATAAAAAATAGATTAGTGGTACACCCCCAAAACATTTTTTCACAGGCAAAGGCAAACACTGTAACATTGTACTTTTCTAAATCAGATCACCTACAGTACTAGTATTGACTCAAGTTGACCTACTAATTTCCTACACCTAAGCCCGACTCCAAATTTCCTCAACCTAAACTACATTTGCAACTATGTACCACTTGTAATACATTCATACTGCAACAAGTGATCTTTTCTTCTCAACCACCTACGGCCAACTCAGTCTCCCCTTCTTTTCAATGCATAGATGCATACTACACATCACTGGGGGATTGTGATTGGGACTGCATAAGTTACATGAAGAAAGGCACAGAGAAGTGAGTGCTAACTCACTGATATTACTTACTACTACTGTAACAATCTTATTATTGGTGACAGGAGGAGTCTCAGTCTGCATGGCTTCTTAAATAATCAGTCCAAATGTGCACCAATGAGTACAATTAGGAAGCGCTGACTGAGCACCTGGCTAGCTCAAACTTGATCGAATAAACAAATAATGAACCCTGTGTCAAAGAGTGTCCCTGTTAAAAAAGGTCTCATTTGAAGATCCCCAATTTGTTATATGCGATTCAAGTCCTGTAAACCTGTTAGTGGCAGATCGAGTTGTAAGCCCTATTTACTGTACAATGGATGGTGGTGAGTCCCAAACACATGGTGAGGATTTTGAAATCAAAATGGGCAGACAAGGCATAGCAGTATAGTTGTTCCCTGTGAACGCAGTAGAGGATTTACCTACCAATGTAGGAGATACTGTGAAACATGAAGTGTGGGTTTTCCAAGGGAAAAACATCAGACTTGGTGAAGAGCGTGTCTAAATAACAATTAACCCCAGTGCTGAGTGTCCGAGAATACCACCATACAATCTCACACCTGAGATAGTGGCTGGAATTACCTCAGTGATTGACAGTGATCATTTGACAGAAGATTTTGAAAGACTTAATGCAAAGCCCATGTAATTCGCAGATTATGGCCTTGCAAAAGCAGAACAGCAACTATGGAATAGTACAGGATCTAAGAAACATTAATAAAATTGTTGTTCCATGTTGTCTTGTGGTACCAAATCCAGCTGTGATATTATTTCAGCTATCCTGTGCTGCTAAGTGATTCACAGTAGCTGATTTGTGTCAGGCATTTTTCTCTCCCCCCTTGCATGAGGAAAGTCAATTCCTCTTTTCATTTTGATTCCAGAATAAAGTTCTGGCATGGTTTCTAGTTCCACAGGGGTAAACAGAAAACCCTTCAGTTTTGATTCAGATTTTAAGTCTTTACAAATACCTGTAACCCTTTTCTTGTTCAGTATATTGACAACCTGTTAGTGGCTTCAAGTACAAAAGAAGCCTGTAAACAGGATACGATTGCCTTGTTAAATAATTTGGCTGAGAATGAACACAAGGTGTCCATGAGCAAATTAAAGTACTGTCAAAAGGAGGTCCTGTACTTAGAGTATCACATTGAGGAAGGAGCAAGGTAGATGTCTCAAGAGATAATTACTTTTATCCAGAAAACTCATCTACCTAACACGCAGAGGAAAGTCTGAATGTTT
Source organism: Pleurodeles waltl (assembly GCF_031143425.1). Classification (NCBI taxonomy): domain Eukaryota; kingdom Metazoa; phylum Chordata; class Amphibia; order Caudata; family Salamandridae; genus Pleurodeles; species Pleurodeles waltl. The sequence continues at coordinate 407,562,681 of NC_090440.1, forward strand.
CTGGTAATGGTTGGCTACTGTAGACAGTGGTTACCCACCTTTTCCCTAGTGCCCAAACCCTTACTGAGGCTGACGAACAAAATTGTAACTGATCTGCTTCCATCGGAGAAGAGTTCCTTTAAAGCCTTCCTTGAGCTGAAGGAACGTCTCTATCATGCCCAGGCACCAGAAATGCCTGATTGCAGTAAAATGTTTATACTGTTTTGCAGTGAGATGGAGAGCTGCACTCCTTCAATGCTTACTCAATTGCATGGAGGTTCTTGAAGACCTGTAGCATACTTTTTGACCACCCTGTAGCCGCAGGACTGCCTGGCTGCCTTAATGCATGTGCCACAGTTGGTGTCAGTATTGACAGAAATGAGTATTGTTATAGGACATCCTCTTACAGTGATGATCCCACACTCTGTGGAGATTTTACTTACATGCACAAAAATGCAATAACTGAGAAATAGCAGAGTCACAAAGTATGAGCAATTAATTCTAGCTCCTGAAAATCTTACTGTAAAGCAGTGTCAGACCGTTAATACAGCTATACTGTTCAATCTACCTTAAAATGAAGTTGATGGGAAAGAGGTTGAGCATGACCATCTCAGCGTCACATATTTGTGCACAAAGCCAAGACGATGTTAAGGATGCACCCTTCATGAGCATGGCTATGTAATGTTTCTTGATGGCTCATGCTTTAGAGATAACAGGATCTGAGAGTAGCTTATTCTATCTATAGTCTATAGGCTGCACAGCTAATAAAGTGGTGGAAGCATCATGGCTCTGATGAGTCACCTCTGACATCATGGCTCTGACAGGAGCAGAACTGGTCACTATTACTAGAGCTTGTTACCTTTTGGAGTAATAAAGGGTGACAATATTTACTGATAGTCAATGTGGCTTTGGTGTGGTCCATGACTTTGGACAGTTGTGGTCACAAATGTGATTCATGAAACATCCTCCGGATCTGGAATGGGGAATATGCAGTGCATCTGTTGGAGGCTTTACAATTGCCACGAGAAGTTGCTGTAGTTAAATGAGTAGCCCACAGAAGTCGAAATTACTATGTAACTTATGACAATAGGTACGCAATAGTTACGCCAATTAAGTTGCTCGGTATTGTGCCACTGTGGCATGCATATTTAATGGGAAACGCACAAATGAAACTGGGCAGGACAGAAAACTTCCTATGCTGTTGTCTGTGGCTGATACTTGGGAAGAAGTTAAAAGATTGCAGGAGGAAGTGTAAGAAGCGGAATAACAAGGATAGATCAGAGCGGGATGAATCAAGATTGAGACCTTGAGTCACATAGGAAGGCCCTTTAACGGAATGCAGTTGGACTTCATTGAGATGCCTGTTTGTAATTGGTGGAGCTATATCCTGGTCATAGTGTGTATTTTCTCACTATGGGTGGAATCCTAGCCAACATAGAGGAGTGACAGTGTCACTGTAGCCGAACTGCTGTTATGAGAACTCACACCACGGTTTGGATTTCCGTTTTTTCTAGAGTAGGACCAAGGAACACGCTTTAATAATGAGATCCTTCGATTGCTGTTTGTGTGTCTCCACAAGTGGAACAATGATTACATTGTAGCTACAGACACAAATCTATAGGTCTCATTGAAAAGATGAAGTCTTATTTAGCCAGTGGTTGAATCCACTTCTTCAAAATGGCCAGATGCCTTACCTCTGAAGTAAACCTGACATAGAACAGAATTGTCGCCACATGAAATACTCATGGGACATGCCATGAGAGTGCCTGCTGTGACTGAAAATGCACTTGTAAATATCACAGATTACATCAATCCCGACTACTGCAAAGGACTGGCTCATGTGGAAAGTTTTGTCTCTCACCAGGTTGGAGATGCTACTGCCCTTCCTCATCAAGAGAACTGCCATGATCTTAGACCTGATAAGTAGATTCTGCTGAAGAAGCACTTTTGGAAGTCATGATTGGAGCCAAAGTGGAAAGGACCGTATCAGGTGATCTTGATCACCAAAACTGCTAGGAATTGTGTAGGGCTGCCTAACTGGGTGAATGCCTTCCACACTCAGAGAGTAAGGTGCCCACTCGAAGAAGTAGTGTCAATTGAAGTAAGTTTGCCTGCCCCCCAGAAGGACCAGAGGGCGATGTTGTGCTCCAGAGATCCCCAGCTGATGAAGTCCCAGACGTCTTGCAGAGAAGTGTAGAAGTGCCTCAGGAGGAGGAAGAGACAAAACCAGAGAGGGAATGCCACAGAACAACCATAGGTGCAGATGAGTGACCCTTGTGAATGAACAAGTGAAAGAAGTGGGAGAGCCAAAGAGAGAGAGGAACGGCTAAGGAGTAGAGAGAAATGGAAATGTAGTGTTTCAGTTGAACGCATACTACAAACCATCATTGAAGAGACTGAGTCAAGTGGTGTGAGTAATGCTGAAGGAGATCAACAGACACCCAAAAGTTCAAAGAGAGTAAGGTGACCTTGTCCCAGATTTTCTGCAATTAAATGGACTTAGTATTCAGAGAGTGTGTCCAATACAACAATCTATGTCCCGGGTGAACTGAGAGAAGAACCACTTGAGCCCTCATGATGTGCCACATAGTATATTGCTTAGTTTATTTTATAGGCAGAATCATTTTGAGTATTATTTCTCAAATTATGATTTTATCTTTTCAGAAGTTCCTCTTCATAAATGATTGAACCCCTACCGACAAGTCAAGGAGATGGAGACAGCTTGGTATTCCATAAGATCCCCTACTAGAATAGATAATGGTAAGGCATATGAGAATATGAAAATGATCTCAGAGTTCACTAGAGAAAAAATGTATTCAGTCTTAAGAAGAAAGGAGAGCTCACATGTTTAATAAAGCCACGGAAAAGTAAGATGTTTTAAGCAATATCTGGAAATAGGGGGAAGATGAGTAGAAAGAAAAGAGGATGTATCCTAGAAGGAAACTAGACAAAAAGGAACGTTATGCATTTACAAGAAAAGATCTTACACTAGAACCCACCAGATGTGATTAAGAGGATGTGACTACACAGTTGACATTTTTGAAGGGCCTGTTCAGATTCTTATTAGAGAAGATCCTGTTATTTCTGGAGTAGATTTTGTATTCAGACAGGATGCCTATTTTTAACTGCTCGCTGACTAGGAAGGTACATGGTACTTAGCTTTTATATACCCAAAAATATATCATATGAATCATTAGAAGCTTTTGGCAAGAGATCATCTCACAGATCTGGACATAGTACTAATGAAGGTTCACATTTAGTGAGAGATGTTTTTCTTGTCATTATTCCTTCAGTAGGACTAGTTTTAATGATGAGAAGATTAGAACGCTTTCTACAGTAGTTTGGCAAATTAGCGACTAGTACATCTGGTGATTTGTTAGCAGTAGATACAAGGTTAGCAGCTCTTAGATCTATTGTTTTGCAAGACAAATTAGCTTTAGATAAATTATTCGGTGAGAAAGGTGGAGTTTGCAAGTTGTTAAAAGTGCAGCATTGCTGTGCTTAAACACCTGACAAAAGCAAAGAGATAGAGGAATTTATGAAAACATTTTGGATTTAAAGCCTGAAGTAGAGGATTTAGAAGCAACTAGTGTCTTTGGAACCATATGAAAGGGGGTTTATGCTATAAATAGATGATCTGAAAGCACTGGTAGTGGAATTTCAGGTGCTATATTAAGATCTATTTTGATTATTGTCATTTGCTTAATTTGTTTATTTGCTTTGTATAGGGGATTTATATGTCTGCGAGCAAGAAAGGAAAGGAAAGGAAAGAAAGAAAAAAGAAGGCAAGAGACAGAGGAAATTGAGATGGAAGAAAGAAAGTGTAAGGATTTCAAAGTAATGAAGGAAGTAATGAAGGACTTGCAAAACTCTAAGGATAAGATAAGGAACTCAGCAGAGTGATTAAAGTGTTAATTGGAGATTAATTTGTTTTGAATGTGATGGGAATTCTAGCCATGAGAGGGGGGAAATGGGAAAGCACAATTTTACATTTGTATAATTAAATGGATTTATGAACAAAATGGGACTTACATTGTCAAATAACATGTGCAAATTAACCATGTAATTTGTAGTAGGTGACTGCATTTAACCAACATGAGAAGCTATTGCTAGGTAGTGAGTAGTTTATAGTCATGCATTAGATGACTGTTAGTGAGGTTCTCATTGAAAGAAGATGCTGGGATGGAAGAACAACTCGTGGGAAGAGCTGACTGTACCCTACAGTCTGTCCAGTGTAACAATTCAAGGACATAGTAAAGCACGGACCAATGTGTTACCCATTAGAAGAGGGAAGTTTATCTGTTCCCAGAGTCTGAAGAAATATGATTGGTTCCCAAGAGTGAGAATGAGCTGCGATGTTGCAATCGAATGCTTTGTTATATATTGCTGTGTGTTCTTTAGACTAGAGAGGAGATATTAGGAGATGCTTACTGATCTCGTACTGAGAAGACCTTTCTCAGCTCCGCTTATCTCCACTTCCTGAGTGGAAATGCTTAGTGCCTAAATCTTATTTACAATACGTATCTAAGAACCTACACAGATTCATTCAAACACTCTTCAGGCTAGATATATTTCATTGTAATTTTAATAATGATTTAAGGAAGCTTTGGATTTACCAATTTTTAACTTTTACAGTTTTAAACAAAGTTGACCCGCCTACTTTTTTCAACAGTTTTTATTAAATATTCATATCTGCTAATGTATGACGAAGTTTTGTAGGTGGTGCTTAAACGTAGGAATTCATTGGTGATTTTTTAACATGTGTCATGTTTTTATTTTCTTTTGCACTGATGTTTAATGTATGTTTAATTTGTATTGGACTGTGTCTGTGTGATCATTGGCTTTTACGATTTTAATATGAAATTCAATAAAGCTTTCTATTGATTGATTGATTAATAGTGCCTGAACATTCATCTTCTCTTGTCAGAGACCTTTATTTGGTTTTCCGAAGCTGACTCCTTAATCTACTTACCAAATGCCCTTTATCAATGCTTACCTGTTTAATTTAGATTGTGGTTTCCTTATGGAACACACTTATCGCATAATTCTTATTCAGGTTCTATTTTTCCTTACCTTGAAATAACATCTCTCGGGCCATATAAACTTGTAATAACAATGCTTAAAATCTAAATACTTAATGAATTAATGACTTGGAATAAACTACATTTGTTAATAAATCCTCTTAAACTCACTACATTTCTCTTTACTGTTCTTGTGGAGTCCAATTGGTCTTCACTGTTTATTGAACTGAATGTAAATGATTGCTCCTAGGATTTTCTCCCCATTGCCAAAGACCACTTACAACCAATGACAGGGTTTTATGATGATTACATCCTACATTTAATATTCAAGAATCCCTGCTCCATCATAGCTTTGCATGCTTTGCACAAAACAAATTAACTGGAAAACAAATAACAGGTAATTTTAAACAATGTCACTTTTTTCATGAAAGATAAAATCACAAAATCACAAACGTCTAAGTAACATTTAATGGGTTCTAGTAAAAGTGTAAACTTTTCCTTCCTAGGAAATCTCTGTATTTCCATAGGATGGGGATTCATTTTGCATTAATGGCTATGTATTTTGAAACTTCAAAATAGCAATGCATAAATGACAGTTAACTCAAACACAAATCACTTTTAATTGCATTACATTCTGCCTTTGGTCAACCCTGACGCAATTCCAAGGGCTCTGGGCAAGCCTTAGCAGACACATAGGCCTGTATTTATACTTTTTTAGTGCCGTATTTGCGTCATTTTTCAATGCAAGAGCAGCGTTAACTTTCAAAATACAATTATATTTTGTAAGCTTACGACGCTTTTGCGTAACAAAATGACGCAAATGCAGCGCTTAAAAAAGTATAAATATGGGCCATAGATTGTTGTCTGGGTCTAGTCCAGTTGTTTACAGCTACCATCTATGAGAGTTTATGAACTCTTCCTCTCATGACTCAGTGACTTCTTAAGGATTTGTGGGGCCTCAAACAATATATATTTTCCAACCCCCTTTTGGACAAATTTAAATGTATTACCCCTTATAGCTCCTTCAAGTCCCTATGCTGCTGAACAATGTTAAATTATATGATAAGCCTTCAGAAACGGGTACACGCAAAAACAGCCAAAGGCTCAAGCTGCCAGTTGTCTGTTAACAAAATAGTAACAAAGGACAGTTTGGCAGGCCTTGCTAAAGTGTTTCCTTTTTCATTTAGACCTTTTACTTGCAACAACCTAATGAGGAATTGAGTATCTAACCAGCTTGTTGCCCCAATTATAGGAAAAACATGGCAAGAATGACTTATTAGATATTTAGTGGACTAGCACATAATATTAAAATAAAATGAGACACATGCACATAGCACTTGAAATGGTAGTTTTAGTTGCTAAGTATTTGTAATGACACATATAGTCCCCTTCATTACTGGCATTCTTGCTACATTAGTGAAAATCAAACCACTGCTCTGAGGATTTTCATTGGTTAAAATTTAATAACTGTTTCCTAATTTGTTTTCTCCAGGGTTTAGACAATATATTGCAGAAAAAATATTGTGTGGACAAATTATTGTGTCAAAAATGATGAGGACAAAAATATTGTGAAGGCAACTTTCTATAGGTAAGCAAAGATTTACTACATATAACTGCACTGGAAACATTGGAGTCTACTGATAAATTATCCCGATATAGGTCCTATGGTGGGGACGAGACCAAGGCTCCCTCTATTAAGGACAAACTTGTGAAAAGCCATTTTACCGGGGAGATGCAACAAACCTGGTTGGACAAAAAAAGTTTGTACTTTTACCAAGTGCTTGAAATGCAAAGCATGCCGTATTGGAGCAAAATAGGAAAGAAGTGAGAAGCACTTTAGGACGAACCTTCAAGATCAATCAGACAATAACATGTGAAACAACTTATGTAGTATATGTATTAAAATGTGAATGCGGCATGAAATATGTAGGGAGCATCATTTGTAAGTTAAATAAACGAATACTGGAACACATAAGGGCAGTGAATAAAAAGGATTTGAGTTATGCAATGGTGAAACATCAAAGTTTGTGTCACGAAAATAATGGAAAAACAATGCATTATTTTGGAATAGCCCTTGTCTCTCATAATGAAAGAGGAGGAATTAGAACTTTGAAACTACGTCGTTTGTAATCTAGATATGTAATAAAATTAAGGACCAAGATTCCTTTTGGCCTTAACACTGTTGAAGAATGACATATTGTTTTGTATTGTATTGTATTGTAATAATATTGATATAGCGCTTACTACCCCTGATGAGGCGTTGAAGCGATTTTCGTCGAGCATCACTCTACTCCGGGTCCCAAAAGGAATTAGTGGTGGATTAGTATAGGGAGATACGAGTGCAGTTTTAGTATTATTATGATTTAATTTGAGCCACAGATATGTGAGTTTGTTAGTTGGGTTGACTGGAGTAATGAAGGGGTGGAGGAGGGAAGAATTCAGAAGTGTTAATTGGGAGTTTATGGTAATAGAATTTAGGCTTGGGATGAGTAAAGGGGGGATGAAAGAGGGAGGAGTCTGTGGAAAGGGTTAGGGAGATCATAGTAGCAGGAGGGATTTTGGATGAGTTAACAGTGAGATGAATGAGGGAGAATTTAATAGAGTTGTTTGGGAGATCATGGTAGTAAAGTGAGGTTTGGGTGAGTTAGATGTGGAAGAGGAGGGAAGAGCTTGGGCAGGGTTATTTAGGAGTTGAAAGAAGTAGAATGGATTTGGGATGAGTCAAAGCGGGAATGGAGGATAGATTGATGGAGACATGCCATGTGGTGATGGGTAGACAAAGTGTGATATAAAATGAGAGCAGGGATTCATAAGTATCTAATATAACAACTTATCTAGGAGCTATGTAATGACCTACGAACATGTTAAGCATAGAATAACATATATATATATATTATATATATATATATATATACATATACACACACACAAACATGAATACACGCATATATACACACATATATGTACATACATATACATATTTAAACCCTGAGTAAATATACATTAGTTAAACAGGTTTTAAGAGTATGTGTGTAGTTTATTGTTATGACATACTAGCGATACATATTTTCTAAAGAACTATAAATAACTAGAATATACACATAATCAGATAAAAAATATTTATCAATATAGGCATACGCAGTCCATAGCTGTTTGAATATGGTATTTATGAAGGAAAGAGACAACTCTTGAGTAGTTTTCTGAAGACATGATAGTTATCTGTGGCTCTTATAGTTGGGGGTAATGAATTCCATAGTTTGGCTGCTTGAACGGAGAAGGGTGTACCACCTATAGTCTTTTTCTTGTATGGTGGTGTTCTAAGGGGGGGTGGCAATCTTGAGCGGAGGTTTCTTTGTTGAATGTATTTGGGTATTTTGTTTCTGATTAAAAGCGGTCCTGTTCCATTTATAGCTTTGTGGGTGACACGAAGGAGCTTGAAAGTGCATCTTCTGGCAATGGGTAACCAGTGTAGTGCTCTCAAGGCAGCGGAGATATGGGCTTGTGGCTTTGCATGTAATAGTAGCCTGGCTGCTGAGTTCTGAATACGTTGTAGTTTTTTCATTATAGAAAGAGATGATCCATGGTAGAGGCCATTGGCATAATCCAGTTTGGATAGTACAAGCAAGACAGTAGCTTGCACCTTGTGTGGAAATCCGAGGTGGGTGAAGATGCGCTGTAGAGTCTTCAAGGTGATGAAGCTTGTTCGTCCTAATTTGTCCACTTGGGCATTCATTGTTAACTTAGAGTCCATGGTGATTCCTAGGATTTTAACTTTCTTGGATAATTGAGGAGGTGGTCTGAGATCGTCGGGCCAGGCGCACAGTGGGTCATAATTTTTCCAGTCACCACACATGAGTATTTCTGTTTTGGAGGCATTTAGTTTGAGACGGCTCCAAGTCATCCACTGATCAACGGCTCTGAGGCAACTGAAGATTAGTGAGTTTTCAATGTTTTTGGGGCATTATAATTTAAGTAGTATTTGTGGGTCATCTGCATAGTTTTAGCATGTGAGTTGAAAATCATTGAGAAGTTCTGGTAATGATATCATGTAGATGTTCAAAAGCAAAGGTGAGACAATTGGTCCTTGGGGCACCCCTTCTTTTGTGAGGTAGGGTTTGGATGAGAATAGATTATATTAGTTCATTTTTTAAGGTAGGCTATAATCCAGTCGAGAGCAGTCCCTTCTATGCCAGCTTCATTGAGTCTTTGAATTACAGTGTCATGGTCAACCGTATCAAAGGCAGCCAAGAGGTCCAAGAGAAGTAGTGCAACAACTCCATTGCGGTCGAGTGTGTTTTTAAGATCATCCCAGATTGCTATGAGTGCTGATTCAGTGCCTCTTCCTGGGCGGAATCCAGTTTGGAAGTCTGAAAGTATAGAATTGTCTTCCATGAATTGTGACATCTGGGTGAATTATGCTCTTTCTATCAGTTTACCCAGGAAAGGTCCATTTGTGAGTGGTCTGTAGTTGTTGGGGTCTTGCGGGTCTAGGTTTGTTTTCTTTAATAACGGTCATAAGTATGCCTTTTTCAGGTCTACAGGAAAAGTTCCTGAAGTCAAAGAGTTGTTGATGATTCTTCTTACAGGTGTGGCAGCAGAAGTAGATAAAAGAATGTTCTTGAAGATGTGTGGTGGGCAAGGGTCAGAAAGGCAACCGGAAGGTCTGCTTGCTTTGACCAAATCCATAAATTCACCTTGTGATATTTGTTTGAAGGACTGTAGAGGCTGTGTTGGTTTATTCTTAGAGGGTATTTTAGGAAAGGGGTTGGTGCTGATGGTTTTCTTCCATTTTAGATAGGAGTGTAATGTGTCTGCCTTGGTTGTGTAATGAGTTGCCAGTTTGTTTGTGGAATATTGAGCAGTGGGAAGACTTCCTTCCATGCATGTAGGTTTTCGAAATTCATTGAGGATTTTATAAAATTCTTTGGTTGCAGATTGAGCATTTTGAATTCTGTCTGAGTAGTACCTTTTTTTTAGCTTTTTTGATTGAAGAGTTGTATATTCTGTTAGGTTTGTGTAGCTTCAGTTTGTCTTGACTGTTGTTTGTTGTGAGCCAGGTCCACTGCAACTTTCTGATTTGTTGCTTTATCTTTCTAAGTTCAGTGTTTCTCCAAGGTGTTGGTTTTCTTTTGTTGTGTTTAGTTTTTCTGAGTGGTATTAGGATATCAAAAGCTTCCTGTAGCCACTCATAAATTTTTGGAACATAATTAATTGTATCTAGATCTGTGTTGGATGTTAGTTGTGTTTCTAAGTCATCAAAATTGAGTTTGCTCCAAGGTCGATAGGTGCATGTATGTAAGTAGTTGTGGGGTGTGTTGATCTGTGGAGTTGTATGTCGGAAAGGCATCAAATAGTGGTCTGACCATGTGATTGGCGTGATGCTATGAACTGTAACTAGTTCAGGCTTAGCAAAAAAGACATCTAGGATGTGTCCAGCGATGTGTGTGGGATTGTGTACAATCTGATGTAGGTTCAATGCGACTAGGCCAGTGGTGATAGCTTTTGGATGAGGTATATATTGGGTTTGTCAAACAAAATATTTAGGTCCCCAAGAATGCATAGGTTTGAGTATAATGTAATAAGGTTTGAAACTGTATCTAGAAAAGTGTCTGGGAATGTTGAGTTGTTAGGTGGAGGTCTGTAAAGGAGGAGAAAGTTACAGCAGGAAGTTGGAGTAGGGTGGCATCTGGTGAGGAGGGCTTCACAACCTTGTATGGAAAAGTTGTCTGTTTTACTGAGATTTATTGCATGTTTGAATATAATAGCTAGTCCACCTCCTATCTTGCCTATACGGTTTTGTGTAATTGGTTTTATAGTCAGGAGGAAGGGCTTCATGCAACACTGGGGCCATGTCATCTCCCAACCATGATTCTGTTTTGAATAGTAAGTCAGGTTGTGTTTGTGAGCAAGATGTGGTGCTTGTTTTTTGAGAGTGACCGAGCATTTATGAGCTGACAGTTTAGAAAAAGTGTGTTAGTGGTGGTGTTGTTTTGCTTAGGAGAATGGTAAACAGTATATTTTGAGTTTGTAGCAGGTGTGTTGTTAATTGTGATAACTGTGTGAGGGTCACACTAGTCTTGCTTTTCAATATAGTGTTCCCCTTCCAATGGGTTTAGGAGGCATTTTGTTGGGTCTGTGTGTGTGTGTGGGTGGTGGACTTGGTGGCTGAGAGAGACATGAAGAGTGTACTGTTTTTTGTAGGGTAGCCTTATTATGTAATAGACAAGGAGATGTGAAGTTGTTAAGAGAGGCATGTTGTTTATTTTGTTTGTGTCTGTTTAGTGTGGGTGGTGGAGGAGCATGTGGAATATGATGTAAGGCTCTAAATTGTACAATGAAGGAGAGGCAGGTGAATGAAAGTTGTTGGGTTGGGGTGCTCGTGGTAGATGTTTGTGAAGAGTGAGAATGTAGGGGTAAAGATTGGATAGGATTTTTATTCTTTGTGTAGTAATGAGGGTGGGAGTGGGTGTGACGATAAGTATAATGAAAGCTTGTGTTGATTTGATGTGCTGATGTGTGTGGTCTGTATTGTTTTTGTGGAATAGTGAGAGGGGATATTGATGCAGTTTTTTTCGGTGAGGGATTTGTATGTGAGTTAGTGCTGGTGAGTGGAATTAGATTATCACAGGAGGTGTTGATGTTTTTTGGAGATAAATGTATGAGGTGTGTAAGAGGGGATGGATGTGTGTCAGGGGAGTTTGTGTTAGTTGTGATGACTGGAAGAGGTAATGTATGTGGTGGAGTGGAGTGTGAGGATTGTATGGTTGAGCGTAATTGGTGAAGAGAGGGGAAGGGCATTTGTAGATGGTGTGTTGGAAGGCTGGGTTTAGGAATTGTTATGATGGAGGGTGGTCTGTGTGGAGCAAATAGAGGATAGTGTTGTTGGTTTGTATAAACAGGGAGCGTGTATCTGAAAGGCTGAAAGTAATGTATAGTGTGGTTTTGTGTTGTGTGGGTGATGGCAGGTTGTGTTAGTGGGAGTGGATAGAGTAGTGTTTGCTGTGAGAAGGAAGGTGTTTTACTGTAGTAGTTGTGGTGGATATGTGTATTAGTGTTGACAATGGGGTATCGTGTTGTATGATGGGGCATTGCAATTTGTATGCGGTCACTTTGTGATGCAGGAGTTGAATGTCTTTGCAGATAATGTGTTTGTATGTCAATGTATGTATAGGGTGTAAAGGGGCATATTTATACTCCGTTTGCGCCGAATGTGCGTCAAAAATTTTGACGCACTTTCAGTGCAAACGTTGCCCCATATTTAAACCCTGACGCCCGATCCGGCGCACCAGGAAAATGGCGCTATGTGCGCCAGTTTTTGGAAGCGGCACCCCGCCCTGCGTTAATGACATGCAGGGTAGGCGTTCCCGTCCAAAAACAGACGCACATAGCGGTGCGTCGTATTTATGCTTCCGGGCAAAAATCACTCCCGCGCGGCAGGCGGCGCAAAAAAATCACGCAAAGCACGAATATCGTGAAATGTTAACGCCTGGGTCAGGGCAGGCGTTAAAATGGGGCAAACACACCTGTACTTAATCAGAACACACAGAACAAACAACAGAGCAGCAGAGCAGCAGAGCAGCAACAGGGAGACATGGAGGTGCTTTTTCTTCAGCGTGCACGTAGACGCAGAGCCCTGCAGCAACAACAGCAGCCACAACAACAACAGCAGGGACCCCAAAGACAGCGCAGAAGGCAGGAGAGGATATTCCGCCCAAGAACAACCCTGCATGGCCTCAGGGAACGAGACATCATCCAGAGGTATCGGTTGAACTGGCAGGCCATTCAGCAGCTGCTGACAAATATTGAACAGCAATTGGCCCCCACTTTAGTGACTCCACGCACTATCCCAACATAAACAAAGCTGCTTGCCGTACTTCACATGCTGGCAAGTGGCTCCTTTCAGACAACTGGTGCCCTGGTTGGTGGAATCTCACAACCATCTTTCTCCGCATTCCTGCCTAAAGTACTGGATGCCATCATTGGACTGACACCCCGCCACATCTGCTTCCCTAACACAGTGCAGAAGCAGCAGGAAACTAAACAGGGGTTCTACGCCATCAGTGGCTTTCCGCACGTCCTTGATGCAATCGACTGCACACACGTACGCCTTGTGCCACCTGCTGCGAGTGAACACCTCTACCGCAACAGGAAGCACACACATTCCATCAACGTGCAGGCCATAGTCGATCACCAAGGACTGATCAGCAACATTGTGGCTAAATATCCTGGGAGTGTACATGACGCATTCATCTTCCGTCACTGCACCATCAACCAACACTTCCAGGATGGACGGTATGGCAATGGACTACTTGTTGGTAAGGACAAAAATCTACTTATATACTCACTGCACAGAAACCCTCTAGGATAAACAACCCATACACCACAATAGACACCTAGACAGGAACACACTGAGGTACTCACATCACTAGCCATGTTTCACAAGTCACCATTGAACCTCTCACACATTGGAATTTACTCTACAGCTTAGTGTGAAGACATTCATGACTGTGGTTGCCTAAATGTCACCTTGCAAATTGGAAGTCTCACAATAACCTGTACACTAATACAATGCATAAGTTTTAAGGGATGGGATGGCCTGGGTATGTTCAATTGAACGTTTCTAATACACTTTCATGTTTCAACTCTGCATGGAACTATCATCACACCCCCAGTGAGGACACACGGACACCTGTGTCACAAGTCACAATGCAAGGGAGGGCACACTGTACTTGAGAAACCAATACATCCTGCTGACAAACAGTTAGCCAACAAACACTTGCTCAGCCAAGGAAAAAAAACAATGCCAAAGTTTCCACCAACAACCATAGGTTGTCACATTAGTACACAAAATAGTCACAGACAACACAACACAACTACTTCCATCAAAGATACGTACAACAGTGCCTCCTACATCTAATTGATACCATTCTGTGTTTCTCTTTCAGCTGATCAGGGGTATGGCATCCAGCCTTGGATAATGACACCATATGGGAACCCAAATACTGCTGCTGAGCGGGCATACAATGCGCCCACAAGAGGACACGCAGCATTGTGGAGCGGACCTTTGGGATCCTAAAGTCAAGGTTCCGCTGCCTTGACATCACTGGCGGAAGCCTACTATACTCCCCAGAGATGGTCTGTAAGATCATACTCACTTGGGCCATATTACACAATATTTGTGTAAAAAGGAACATTCCCCTCCTTGAACCGGACCCAGACATGCCTGAGGATGATGATGAGGAGGATGCTGGCCTGCAACAGGAGGGGGAACAACCTAACACGGCAGCAGGAGTGCGTAGGCGCCAACAGCTTGTGAACAATTTTTTTACTTAAGTTATTATAATCACTTGTATTCCACACTTGTAAATAAACACAGATAACAAACACCACATCATGCTTTGGCCTATTCATTTCTGACCACCTTTAGTTTGAAATAGCTGAAGATGAATGTCGTCTCATTGATCAAGAATGCCATTAAAATTCATCACACCAAAAATAAACATCACAACTGTATGCACAGAGGGTAGGATGTGACATGATACATTACCATACACAGAGCCCAACAAGAGTACAAATGTGACAATTACACATGCCGGATCCAAACAACTGAAACAGTCTCTCATCCAGCCCAAAATTGGAGATCATTTGAAAGTCACATTACACGTGTTCAGAGACTGGGTGGGACCATCCATGTGTACGTGACCATGTCATCAATGGTTTCTCTCAAGTGTGTGATATGAGCAATACACAATAGCTACAACATCAGCTGCCACTAACTCAGGAGGAGACCTTGAAGTTACAGTGACAACATACACCCAGACAGGTGATAGTGGATCCACATTCCCACACACATGTACACATATGTCATACAATCAATCTAATATTTGAAAGTAGACCATCACAGTTGTGTCCCAGTTTGAACCTAGCAGGAAGATTGTAACATGACACTAAACCAGTTTATGCAGAAAGGGACACAGACAACCAAAATATTCTTCTCATTATCACATCGGGAACGCTGAGAGTCTTGCAAACATAGCCATAGGAAAATGGTATGCAAGTTAGCTCCAATTCATCATTACTGCAAACGTCAAATGGGCTAATGAGATCAATGAATGGTCAACAGTCATTCATACCATATGGCCTTACATTAGCCCGCTGCTGCAGGTTTGCCATGATATAATAAATATACTCCATGGATACAGTAGCTATTCTGGCTGGTCAAATCCTAGGGTGCTGGGGGCCTAAGTCCACCTCTACCGCCCCCAAAACATACAAGAATCATGTACTTGTGAACTAAACACATGCATAAGGCACATGTGTGGCCTCCATGTCACAAGTCCAACACAAATCTGAAACACAAAATCATAATGGGACATGCTCAGCCCCATAAAAACTGAAAGTGACTCTCCCACTCCCTGTTAGGACTACAGATAAAAGCATCACCATCATAAATGTGGACACATTTTGGAGACGGAATACATAATGGTATCCCATCCATCATTTCAAAATAGCCATCAGCAATTACACCAAATATGTCGTCAAATATGGTCAATACATTAGTTAACGTATCCCAAACATTACAGTGTGAATGCCTTCTATACATAAAACAACGGACATGTGTCATATACAAACACATATGTGTATCACATCGCACCGTTTGACCATGACAAATCACCTTTCCAAAGCTAAAAACATGAAGACATAAGGATAAATTTGCTCCATATTCTACGCATACAGCATGGCCGTCATAATTAGTTCACGTACATGTGTGCACACAATGCAGAGTCAAATACAAATGTATCCAAAAGTGTCTTAATATTTCGCCTTCAAAGTATAATTTACATCCACAATATTTTTGACTCTGCATCATGTGCACTACTGTACGTGTAAAAAAAATGACGCCCATGCTGTATGCGTGGTAAAATTGACGCTACATGGACAATATGTTGGTCATCTCATGTACATTATAAATTATTAATATTCATATCATATTTTTTCACTCCGCATCATGTGCACTACTGTACGTGTAAAAAAAATGACGCCCATGCTGTATGCGTGGTAAAATTGACGCTACATGGACAATATGTTGGTCATCTCATGTACATTATAAATTATTAATATTCATATCATATTTTTTCACTCCGCATCATGTGCACTACTGTACGTGTAAAAAAAATGACGCCCATGCTGTATGCGTGGTAAAATTGACGCTACATGGACAATATGTTGGTCATCTCACGTACATTATAAATTATTAATATTCATATCATATTTTTTCACTCCGCATCATGTGCACTACTGTACGTGTAAAAAAAATGACGCCCATGCTGTATGCGTGGTAAAATTGACGCTACATGGACAATATGTTGGTCATCTCATGTACATTATGAATTATTAATATTCATATCATATTTTTTCACTCCGCATCATGTGCACTGAAATGCGTCAAAAAAAAATGACGCACAACTGTGTATGCGTGAAAATATGACGCATAACGGGAAAATAAAAACGGCGGCCATTTTCTGCAGGAAGTGATGTAATAGGATATCCTGTTTACAAAATCTGTACTGGGAGTTAACTTTCACTTTCACTTTGCAGTCTCAGATTTATCTAGACTGTGTGGTTGTGTGAAAGGTGTTGTCCTGTGTTTTACTGCTTTTGTGTCCTGTGTGCCTTGTATTTTGTCTTAGTGTCAATCTATTATTGTTGTATTACATTGTCTCAGTCTGTTTAGTGTTATTTTGTCTATACCTGTGATAGTTTGTATTGTCAGTGGGAGTCTGTTGTGGGTAGCATAGTTTGGGGGGTTAGTTGGGCTATTTTTCTCCTTCTTCTTTTTCTTTCACACCTCTACCTTTCCCCATTTCCCACTTTTACTTTCATATTTATTTTGTCCATTATTAGTCCTCTCAATATGTCAGGTAGGCCTCGCCTGTCCAGGATGGGTGAAGACGAATTGGGGGGGTTCATATGGCTAGTAAGCCATTTCCTCCCACTAATGCTGGAAGCTGGGGGCCGTGTGATACAGGGGTATCACACGGAGGCGAGGAAAATCCGGTGGGAGAAGGTGCGCCATCACCTGGTCCGGGTCTACGGGAGTCTGAGAAATGTACACCAACTCAAGCACCGCTGGGCAGATCTGATCACCAGGGAACAGGACCTGCTGGACCACCTGGGACTCCGGATTGGTGGCCATGTTGGTGAGTAAAAATCTATTAAATGGGAATGATAGAAATCTGTGTGTGAACATGTGATGATTGTTAGCCAATCTGCAAAATAAGTAGCTGACTGTGTGTAATGCTAGGGAAACCTCGGCCCATGGTTATACACATAAATCCCCATATTTTGCAACACATGTACACGCAATAACAGCATTAAAATCCAACATCTATTTGTATTTTGCTAAGTCGCCCCCTCTCTGCGTCACAAAATGTTGCAAATGCTGCGCTACAAAGGTATACATATGTGTCCTAATGTGTATTTGTTGCAGAATGTGTATGAAGACCTATGCTACCAGTCCGATGGCTCATTTTTGCAACACATACCAGATGCCTGTAGCTGCATGTAATGTAGTGTTGCATTTGTGTCAGAAAAGCAACACGTGAACTGCTCTATTTGTACTCCACTGGTCATAATGGCCAGTGAGTACGTCATGTAGAAACAACATACCTACATATGCAGACGCCATAGCTAGACAGAAAATTGGAAACACATGATGATGCTATACATGTGTGTTGCCTTCACGTCACATGAAGTTAGTCATGCTGTTCACACATATGTCACATGTGTGTCTGGTTGCTGTGTGTTGAACCTGTCCACATAGCCTGTTTGATTGTGAGTGGTCATGCAGTCCTCATGGAACCAGTTTTGGAATGTCTCTCTGGGATGCACATGCTGAGATGTATGGTTAACATTATTGTTGGGGCATACTAATGGAGGATTAACTTGGACGACACATGACTGTCCTGGCCACTGCATGAGTGTAGCAGGGTGTGACACTGGAGCAGGAGACTCATCCAATGATAATGTTGAATACAAAGTCATCCATGCAGGATGAGCATGTGTGAAAGTCTATCATTACCATGTCATATTCACACAGTGTCATTGTAACAGAAATTATTTGTCCGTTCACCCAGTCTGAGTATAATCTTTGTTTCATGCTTTACAGGTGGACCAGCCCCGTACACCGTGGGAGAGGTGGCCCATTTTGACGACCCCGATACCTACAGTGAGTGTCGCCTGAGTGCTATTTACATTGTTTGGTAATGAAGCATGATGGATTACTGTGTGTTCAAGAGAATTCATGATTTGATGTGCTGGCCGTTCATTGGCTTTGTTGTTTTAGTGTGATATCAAATTTTAATAATGTTTCTGTAAAGCAATACCTAGTCATCTCTCAGATTGAGGGGTTGTAGCCCATTCAATTAGGGCGGCAATTGGGAATGGTATGACTCATTTGGAATACACTGGTCAATGTTAGACTTGGTCAGGGACTTGCCATCAACTGAGTCTGAATATCAGACTGACAGTCTCCCAGATAGCTTAGGCACATGGCTTTGATGACAAGTGTTTCTTCCTAGTTGAGGATGGACTGTGTACACTGTAGGTCGGATTTTCCGGGGCCATGTACTTCCACAAGGTGAACTCGAAGTGTATGTGACTTGAGTGCAATGGCCTAGGTGTTCAGTTGAATCATGTGAATGGGTGTTCTACCTCCTCTGTGTGTGTTGTTAAACATGCCTCACTAATAGTATGTTATGTTGGGCTAAGTCATATCATTTTGACATGTGTGGACCTGGGATGTGACAAGGTTGGGCTGACTACAACGTGTTGCTAGCCCTTCATAGGTGTTGTGTGTGAAGGCACATACTTGTTGAACTTTCTGTACACTCCTGGGTGTGCATTGAACATGGGATTGTTGGTTGTTCTTCCCACACCACCCACAAAGACTGGGATGTTACTGTGAAACAGGCTACCTAGGACTGTAGCAACCAGTATGTTACACGTACTTAGCACCTTTTGTGACTTGAGTTAGTACCTAGGGCCAGAGTGAGAAAAATGTCTACACGTTGCAAATGGCATAAATATATGTTTGTGATTTGCAAACGTCTGTTTCCTATTCCAAAATGTATTTGGTGGTCATGTACATATTAGGAAAATGCTTTTCAAAATGGAAATGATAAAGGGGTTTACCAGACCTACTTGCAAATCACAGTGGTAGGCAATCCCATTTGCAACCGAGTACGTGGTTGCAAAGTGAGTAGCTGTTATCATCCACTTGAAGTGGATGGTAACCAACTTGCTGACTGGAAGGGGTCCTCATTGTAAACCTTCACCTTTGTGAGTGGACCAAAATAATCCTGCACAAAACAGCCAGTGGTCTAAGGGACCAATAATTACCGTGAAAATTTCCAAGTTGAATTGTTGTGTTTTTAAACTAATTGCAGCTCATTTTCCTTTCAGGTAAACGGCCTACACTTGGGGAAAAATTTATTGCTTCATTTAAAAGCAGTCACGTCTATGGATTTCTGCTGGTCCCAGCAGGCCTCCATCCCCGTGAGTGCCCATAGTCGCTACGGTGGGGCAACTTGGAACCCACATCATTGATGTTCATGAGGTGGGTTTTCGGGACCCCATAGCGACTCGCAGACGGTGTCAGAGACACCGTTCTGCTTTGCATAATTGCTAGTTGTTATTTCAAGATTCCTACATCTGACCCCTAGTGTGGACATATGATTCTGGGCCAGGGGTTCAATCTTAGCACACAACTAATTCCAAATGCCATTGAGTGAGGAGTGTGATTGTTATCACATAGAATGACATATGTAGTGAAGTCAGTATGCGGAAGAGCTGGTGCCATAATGTCTCATGCCTTAGGTATGATTTGGTTGAGTAGTTTAGGGTGATGTCATCCATCATGTAGAGACATGTATATGCTAGGTGTGATATGCCCTTAGGTATGCAGGATTCACATGTACTTCCTCTGAGCCTTTCCGTGAACTATGTTGTAACAATTGCTGCAAAAAATACATTTCTAATAATGGACAAATGACCCATGGTGGTATTCAACCCACTGTAAATTCAATGCTCAATATTTCCCTTTTCTCTTCACAGCTGCAAACCTGAGTGCCGCAGAGCGCAACCATTTCGAGCGCCGTGCAATGAGGTACAGGCACATCCTGCAGGTGCAGTGTGGGTATCGGAGGATGGCCCGCAGATATAATTCGGATCGGGCCTCCGGGGCGTGGTATGCCACACCACAGGTTCCCCCAACGGTGCCACCAACAACCACCGCCACTACATCCACCAGGTCTGCCCAAGGGGACACAGCAACGGACCAGGCATCTTCATCCAGACCTGGACCCAGCCGTGTGTTGGGAGCAGGGCTGTCCCGTGGCCACTCCACTCCAGCAACAACCTCCACCTCCACCGGCACCCAGACCAGCACTGACCCTCCTATTGACCCTGCAGCCTCCCAGGCATTGTCCAGAAAATTGGACAGGTTGATCCGCAAGGTTGACAACCTTGCGGAGGACATGAATGAGGTGAAGAAGAAGGTGCGCTCCATCCGGCGTACACTACCGAGGGCAAATCTGTAGTCATTTTGCCCTCCTGAACTTTTACCCCTCCCCTCTCACCTCTTTCCTTTTTCATACTGATAGTTCGGTTTGGGGGGTTAGTTATAGGATAAGTATAGGAAATTAGCTTAGTTAGTGTTAGGTAAGAGGGTGGGGGGTCCTTATTATTTCTATCTAATATTGTTGTGTGGGTGGGTGGGTGGGGGGCAATGTTGGGATTCCTGTTTAATTAAAAAAAAAAATATATATATAATAATTAAAAAAAAAAAAAAAATGACAAAAAAATATATGTTTGTTTAGGATAGTATAGTATGTGTGTAGGTTAGTAAGTGTTGTCCTGCATGTGTCTTGTCTCTTAATGGTGGGTGGGGGGTTGATGTTTAGATCGTTTCGTTACATGTGTAGAGTAAGTTTAGCTTAGGTTAGTTAGGGACAGTTGTGGGTTAGTAGTAGTCAGGTTAGATCAGTGTAGGTTTACCTTTCCCTTAGTTGCCTCTTTTATTACTACTTTGAAATAAAAATGTTGTTAACCCTTTACCTGATGCGTTAGTTGCTACCTTTTCATAGCCTTGACATCAGTGTAGCAGAAAGTTTTAGTATGACATTTGTGTTCCATGCTCGCTATCCCCAGGCTAATGAGGTTTAACATGCCAGCTACCCGTGTGCTAACTTGGTAAGTATCCACCATGTGGGAGAGCCAACATTGGTAGTGTGCATTGATCATCAAGGTTTGGGGTTGGTATGTATCCTACTTCACAAAGAGTGCTTCCCGACTTGTTATTGTAGGTAAATAGATAGGTCGGACAGCATTGTGAAGTTCAGGGAGAGCTTTGTAGATGAGGATTTGTTCACACTCTTGTCTTGTTGCTGTCATTGCTGACCTACATCATGTGTGTACTGATTCAGCATGACTTTCCTTCATGGAAGTATACGCCGTAAGGGTGATTGATGCAGTGTAATTTGTTTATCATTCCTTTCATTTTACAGCATAATTTCCAATTTTAGTATCGCATGGTGCCTACATTTCTCAGCCACCATTAGTTGTCTAGAATACCTGTAGATGGTGCATCATTCTGTCCAACACAGCATGATTGTGTGTGCTTAGTCCCTTCATCAGTTATTTTCCTCAGTATAGTAAAGCTATGATGCAATCCTGGCCACTGCACAGATGTTTCAGTATACATGAAATCAGGACAGTAGTATAGACAATCGACATGGTTGCCACACAGCCACTTTGGAGTTATCTACTGCACAGTTGAAGTGTGAAATGACACAGAGACACAATAGGTGTGCAAGTGATATTTATTTGTAGGTGGTGTAATGCAAAATGTCCATTCACAATGTTAGCTGAGTCCGTTCTGGTGCATTCTTACATGGTGATCCTACAGACGGGGTGTGGATGATGCTCCTGACATGCTGGGGTGAGGTCACAGACGGTGCAGAGGAACATGAATTGCCAAATGGCAGGAGAGAGACATTCACTGGCAATGGGGACAAGTCATACAGTGGATTGCCGAACAGTCATTGAGGGTAGTTGTAGTGAGACTGGCATGTGTCAAAAAGTAGGACCTTGGTCAGAGTAGGCCATGGTGCAGGGACTAGGGCTTCCGGGTACTCTTGCGTGTGAATGTTATCTGTTCCATGTCTTCTTCTTCTGATGTGTGTGTTGCCTGGTGTATCCTTGTTGTTGTTGGTTGTGAAGGGGCAACACACACCTCAGTGTTAGAAGACATGGAGGCAGACATCCCGGGGGCTGATCCCTGTCGAGTAATGAAGGGCAGTACTGCAGCAAGGAGGGCCTGCTGGTTTTTCAGAATGGCAGCCACATCCCGATGGTAGGCAGCCAGGTTGGCCCTGAGGGGTTCTATGTTGCATTCGTGCACACGTTGACTGGCTTGCAGTTGGAGTTGTTGTGTCAACTGGATGACAGCTGTGCAGATTTCCTTCTGTGTTTTTAAAAGTTCCTCCAAGAGCGATGTTCTGGCTTGCATTGCAGCTGCCTGATCAGCAGTTGACAACATGCACGAACGCACCCCCTCAAGGCTGGCTGCCATAGTTTGCATCCCCACCCGCACCTCCTTGGCCAGCTCCCGCTGGACCCCAACGACAGTTCTTTCGAAGCTGGTGCCAGTGTCGTCAGAGTCCTCAGCTGTGTTGGAGCTGGCAGGTCTTACAATTGGGGTGGCGGGTGGTTCTACTGTGGTGGCTGCTTCTTCTGTGCTCTTCCTTGTGACTGAAGGTGGGGTTTGGAGGCTTTCAAGGACCATGTCAAGGGTCTCTTGTGGGAGGTTGATGGTCTCGTCATCCATGTCATCAGGGAACTCATGGACAGGCATATCGGCAGGAGATCCGTGTTCCTCTGCAATGAAACAGGGTACAATTAGTGTGTCTGTGTTGTGACAATTTTGCTTTAAGATACAAGCCTTTGGATGCCTTAACTTTGTACTCTGTGTTTGTCTTGGTATCTGCTGTCCGTCATAGGGCATTGTTGTAGGCCTATGGCCCACCTGTGTGTCACATGTATGATATGGATCTTTCAGACATGTCTGCCAGGTCGCCTCTAGGTGTTGCTTTGTAATTATTTAGAAATAGGCGTTTTTTTGTCCTACTCCTCACTCGGTGTTTCACTATTGTTATGGAGGGACATTTTGTTGGGTGGGCTCTCATTATCCTACATGTGATTCTTGGCTTTCTAGGCAGCAGGATAGCTAATGGTGTGGGGGACTAAGTTTGACCCACTTGTATATAACTCTGTCACCCAGATATTCAATTTAGCTCAGACTAACTAGCAGTGCCTCTGGTCTCCCACATCAAAGGAATGTTTAGACATCCGAGCGCATGACATCTTTGGAACTTCTCAGGGAAGTGGTGGTCACTCAGGTCCTACACATTTCTATCTTTTCCGGTATGTTCCCATACACAAATGACAAAGACAGTATTTGTTTGATATGAAGTTTCATTGTACAACTGACTTGTAGGAATTTAGGTGTGAGCCCCAATAACCCAAACAATACACACTGTTAGAATTGAAATAGTCCGCAGGAGACTAATACATTAGTACACAACTATCATGGTGCCTAACAGTTTCTACTCTCCCTCTGCTTGTTCTATGTATAGCACAGCATGTTAAGTTTGGAGCTTGCCTGTCTGAATCACAGGGGAGACATCATCCCTCATATCAGAGGAATGGGCTGGGATCTGGTTGTGCATCAGCAGCAAGGCAGGCAGCATCTAGTTGTGGATTTATGTTTGGAAACTCCCCCATGCGTGTCTTGGGACGAGGAAGTGAATTTAAAAGACATATGTCATGGTGATGACAAGGTTTCCCTACGCAGGAATGCCAGACCTTCAACCCTACCACATCTATCAGCAACGTACCAGACGGTATCCTTGACTGGGGCACAGAGTGAATATGTTCTGGCAAACTCCAGTGCAGAAGTAGGCAAAACAGGGTGATTTGACTAATTAACAACACCCTAGGACTGACTATTTGCTACATTAACTGATAGGAAGGGCAATGAGAATCATTTAGTGCAAAGTGCTCTGAGGCTCTTAGATGTGAGCAAATTAGTATTAGTACATTCAGGGTAAGATGCACAAAGGCCTCCAGCCTGAGGCTAATGCGCAAAGTATACGTTTCACTTGCCACACTACACTTTGACTGACTGTGGGTGTTGTGACTGCCCTGCCAGCACACTTGCCTCTCAGGCCCTGCCCCATACACTTTTTATTCACATTGCATGAACTGTACATGTTAAGTGGCATTACCTATGCATGTCAATGTTAGGATGTGGTATGGATGTAAACATTGTTGATGTTTGTATATGATGGGGTATAATGTGTGTCTTACTGGATTGGCCTGTTTATCGTATGAATGTCCTATTTTTTTGTAAGACTGTGCAGATGTGTTTCAGTGACCAGTTGCCTGTGTCCCCTCCTCAATGTTGTTGTCTGAGCAGTATGACATTAGTGATGTAGCCTTGTTAGCCAGGCACGTGAGGGACCCTGACGTATGCAGCATGTGTGTGTCGTTAGTGCTGTGTGGCTCCTATTGCTGTTTACTTAGGGTTATGTATGTGTCAGTTAGGGACATACGGCATTTGAGTGTACTGGTACCTTTGTCTTATTTCTAGGAGTAATTGCAGATGTCATCCTCACCCCCTATTTTAGGTATGTATGTTCCAGGGTGGGGTTCCTGCCATTTGGTGCTAGAGCTGCACAGAGATGAGAGGTGTTATTGTCAACTGTGGTGGCAGTTAAGTTGCAGTTGTTGTATTTGCTACAGCATTACAGGTAGGGACCTAGTTGATGGGGAATAGATTTTGGAAGACAAGTGCCTGGATGTGGATTTGAGGTAGTGTCCTTCCCACCTGTCACTGCTTTCCCTTGGCTCTCTTGTTGTAATTACAGGATGTCCCCGTGGGACTGTTGTTGTTGCTGTATTTTGTCGTGCCCCAGCTTCGGTCAGTACTGGGCATGCCCCCCTGCCGTGCCCCTTTCCCCATGCCACTTCATATATGTGCTGACTTACATGCATTGTGTAGTAGGTATCCCCCCCTGCTTACAATCCTCATTATTGCATTTGAATTCCCCATGCGACTTACCCTGCATGTGCATTGTGTCGTGGTAGTCTGCGCTGTCCAGTCCTTGAATCCCTGTGACGATCTCCTCCGGGATGACGGCTGCGACCATCTCCTCCATGTGGTCCAGGGCCTCCTGTTGTGCTGGACTCCCCCCTCCAGTCTGCATTGCTGCCTTCCTGTTCCTGGCCATTTTCTCTTTGGTCCTACGTTTGCAGTCATGCCAGCGTTTCTTACACTCGGTGACTGTCCGGCGTTCTTCAGCCACACTGTTAATCTTGTCCACAATTTGTTTCCAGATGGCCTCTCTCCTACTGAGTGGCAATTTTGAGGAGATGAAAAGTTGGTGCTGGTGTTCCGTCACCTCTTTCACCAGGATTTCCTGCTCCTCTGCACTGAAGCGACACTTTTTTTTTTTTTTAACTGTCCTGGTTCCTGTATGCTTCCTCCTGGCTGGTTCCTGGTCTGCTCTCATCCTCCTGGGGTCTGTTGGGGCATCTAGGATCCATTTTGGGTCTCCTCTCCTGAAAGGGCAGTTTTCGCGCAAAAATGTAATGCAATAGCGTGAAAAAAAACGGCGTTTTCACGATTGCGCTGTCGTAAATCAACCCACAGTGATGTGCGTCGCATTTACGTTGGTTTCCTTTACGACAGACCGACGCTGTGTGCGTCACGAAATAATGACTCCCACCTGTTGGTTGCGCCGCCGTACGTCAAAGTATAAATTTGACGCCCGCATGGCGCTTCCAAATGGCGTTAGACGGCGCAATTTTTTTTTCCGCAAAACTGCGTTGGCGCAGTTTTGCGTCAAAAAGTATAAATATGGCCCAAAGTCCTTTTTTGGTAAATGATACATTGGGAAGCATTTCTGGCCCTAGGCCCTACTAGTCCCAAACAGGCCCAAACAGGCATATGCCTTTGTCCTCTCTGCCCTTAGCCTAGAAGCCCGGGCTGAGACGCCCTGAGCCCCAGGCTTAAATAGCCCTACTGGCCAATAGAAACCTAGCCCTACCCTAACCAATCAGATTTGTAGCCCTAAATCTCATAACTAATGGGAGACCCAACCCTAATCAGCCCTACTGCCAATCACAAGCCCAGCCCTAAAACTATGAACCAATCAGAATCTCAGCCTTACTACCAATCACAAGCCCAGACCTAAAACCTGGAACCAATCAGAATCTCATCCCTACTGCAGGCCACAGGCCCAGCCCTAAAATCAGGAACACCTCAGAATCTCAGTCCTACTACCAATCACAAGCCCAGTCCTAAAAACCAGAAACCAATCAGAATCTCAGCCCTACTAACAATCACAAACCCAGCCCTAAAAACCAGAAACCAATCAGAATCTCAGACCTACTGCCAATCACAAGCCCAGCCCTAAAAACCAGGAACCAATTAGATTCTCAGCCCTACTGCCAATCACAAGCCCAGTCCTAAAACCAGGAACCCATCAGAATCTCAGCCCTACTACCAATAACAAGTCCAGCCCTAAAAACCAGGAACCAATCAGAATCTCAGCCTTACTGCCAATCACAAGCCCAACTCTAATCCCTAAGCCAATAGAAAGACCAGCCCCTAACAACCTATCACAACACCATATGCAACAACCAATAGAAACTTATATAAGGGCCAAGTTAACTGAGGCCCAGGCCCTGTGGGAAGGGAGGAGGCAGCTGCTGCTCTATTCAGAATCTCTTTGAATACAGGCAGGCTGAATCCACACTTCAAAGCTAGCAGAGTCTACTTTCCAGATAAGGGCGAGATTATGAAAAAAAACCACTGAAATACAGCTTGTTGCGCACTCTGAAATGTGGCTTTTTTAAGGCAAAAAACAGGAGATGCAGTTTCTAAACACAATTTAAATCACAGAAACAGATTAAGCAGTCTGCTAAACATACTCTGCAAGATGTATGTAGCCTTTTTACTTAGAAAAGAGGGGGGGCTCTTATGCAGTCTTGTGCCACAAACTAGAAGGGATATTTCACGCAGTCACGGCTAAAAAATAAAAAAACACCTCTTTAAAAGGCCAAGCTGCCTGAAACACAGGGAGTCTACAGTAAACAGGCACAGGTAGCCTTACAAAACTCTTTTAAACAAATAATAGGATTTCCCAGATAAGTCTGGGACTCCTTACCTAGGTCTTTTAGGAATCCTTGATCACTGGGCTGTATTAGGGCACAGGGAAAATGCTGGGCTCACAAAATGGAGGTGGCTGTCGGGCTTCCCTCTGCAAACTTAAGAGACCAGAGCAGGTGTGGGAGGAGGGCTCAGTTTGCCAGGGACTCAGAGAGCCAATCGGCTAGGCCCAGCCCCTGTGGGAAGGGAGGAGGCACCTGCTGTTAAATTCAGAATCTACTTGGATACACACAGGCTGAATCCACACTTCCAAGCTAGCAGAGTCTACTTTCCAGGTATGGAGAGATTGTAAAAAAAAAACACTGAAATACTGCTTGTCGCGCACTCTGAAATGTGGCTTTTTTAAGGCAAAAAACAGGGTATGCAGACAGTTTCTAAACACAATTTAAATCACAGAAACAGATTAAGCAGTCTCCTAAACACACTCTGCAAGATGTATGTAGCCATTTTTACTTAGAAAAGAGGAGGGGGGGGTGCTTTTATGCAGTCTTGTGCCACAAACTAGAAGGTAAATTTCACACAGTCACGGCTAAAAAAAAAAAACACCTGTGAATAGAGTAATACTGTTAAAAAATATGTTATCACAATGCCCTAGGTCTGATTACACTCATATGACTACATAAAAGGAAAGGGAAAAAGGGATTAGGTCATACGTGATCAAGACCTAGGTGTTCGAAATGTGTTGGAAGGTGGAGGCACTCACTTTTTGTTAAAATAAATAAGTTTGCTGATAAACTTCCTCGAGTGCAATGGTTCTGACTTTTTGTTGAAGATAACTGCACATATATATGTATATCTATACTTATCTATTTGCACTTACCTTCTCGATATTTTGGTTCCTGATATTTTTACAAGATGTTCTGTCCACACAATATTTTTGTTTCTGATATTCTGTCAGTGATTTGATGAGGCAGTCTACAGGAGATGTACATGGACATAAAGAGGACATTGTAGCAAAAGATGTGAAATATGGGGAGAAGGGTGTGGAGATGGAGACAATGTACAAATATGTGTGAGTTGTGGAAGGAAGTAAAACAAACAGAGAAAGGTGAGGTAGCCAGAACGAAAGATAAATGGAGTTAAATGGAAGAAGATGTAGGTAGAGAAAGAGAAGCAGATAAATAGGAATAGTTTTAGAGTGTGGTAGAAAGCGACAGAGATGGGGAGAAGGACATACAGAGAGTATTTGAGGAGTACACTACTTAAGTGATGAGGTAGAGAGTAAGATAATGTAGTAGAAAAGGTGAATTAGAGAGAGTAAAGGCACTTAGAGGTAGACAGAGGGTAGTGGTAGAGAAATAGAGGTCGTGAGAAAGGATTAAGACATTTAGAGAGGCGAAGAAAAGGGAACAGCGGGAAGACTGAAAGGGGAGATGGAGAGGTGAATAGTGAGTAATGGTATTGTCATTTTTTAACTTTATTTTTATTTTTCAAAATCACAAAATAAAACACATCAGCAATCACTTTAGGTCACAATTACACAATTCCAGATATGCAGGTATAACATTTCCTTCTGAGCTCAAATCGCACCAGTACAGTTAATTACATTACAATAATTTCTCAAATTCAGTACATCAACGAGAATCACAAATGCCATAAAAGGACATGACATAATCTACCTTACATCTAAGAATTATGACAATTCAGCAGTTCAGTGGCCTCCAGATATCTCTTGGGCCCGAGGCACACAGTACCAGTGTGACATAGACTTCAGAGTGTTCTTGACATGTTGCTAGGTCTTTGAGCCAACTATCTTTGGTATGCTTTCTGCCCATCTCCAGGTCATCGTGACCTTGCCTTTTCCCAGCACTGTGGCACTGCCTTTCCCCAGCAGTAAAGCCAGTACAACAAATTTGCGGCTATGTTTGGGAACCTCCTTAATATATACTAGTAGGGCATTAATAGCATCACTCCCCGTTTACAGTTCATATGTTTCTTTCAGAACATTTGTCATCTTCAGCCAAAATGAGCATTGTGGGGTTCACCTGGCATATGAGGCAAGTCTGCATCTTGCGGCCCACATTACCAGCAATCTGTATAAGTTGCCAACCGAAACCTTATCATACTGATAATATGCAGAAGATGCTAACCCAAACCTCACATTACTAATGATATGCACGGTGTATACATTTAAATTGGATTAGCTGGAATCTCCCATTTGTTGACACCTCTTTTGCCACCTGGCAGCACTACCTCCACTGTGCATCTGTAATTTCAAGGTTAAGCTCCTTTTCCCATTTGTTTCAATGTATACAACATTGTTAGGGATTTCCACACACGACGGTTATACATTTTGGTAAGTAGTTTATTGGGGTAAGGGATTGACAGGAGCATTGTAAGCAGCGTCCATTTCTTGGGTTCATCCAGCAGACTCCCATTACATTGTCTAAAGGAGGATTTGAGCCTGTGATGCATCATGACATCAAGCAGAGGCACACGCGTCCCATCCAGATATTCCACCAGCTAGTTAAATCTATGGTCAGTAAAAAGATCTCCCAGCACAGGCAATTTCTTGTGCTTGAATTGTTGCTTAGGGCCATTTTCTTTGGCTATTACAATGTTGGGATTATCAGCCAGAGGAATCAATTGTAAAAATAGCTTCTCAAGACCAATCAGCCTAGCAACCCTATCCCAGGCCAATAAAGTGCATCTGACCGTTTGTATTTCTCAACTGGGACTATTAGGTGGCAAGAGCAGTGTTGCGCTAAGAGGATCTGAGTGCACTAGTCTAGCCTTAACATAACAATGCAGTGCTTGTCTATGGCAATGCATGCAATGATGGGAAAGCTGTGTCTACACAACTAGATAATAGATTTCAAAATTAGGTGCTGCAAAACCCCCTTTTTCATAAGGTAGTTGAAGCTTATGCCAAACAATCTGTGGTTGGCATCCACTTCATGCCAGCCATATCATAAATGCCTTAACTTGCCGAAAGAACCTGCTTGTGAGGGGAATCAATATGTCCAGTGGTAAATAAAGAAGTTTAGGCAACAGAACCATCTTCACCTATTTTGCCAGCAACCAATGAAGGGCGTAGTAGCCATTTTTCAACTGATTCTGTAAGGGAGAACATGCATTTCCCACAGTGTTATCTGATTAAAGTGTCTATACTCGAGTGATAATGAATCCTAAAGCACCTCTAAGGTTTGGTTTGCCATGCCAGTGATTTTTCAGAATCAAAGGCAACTGTCAAGGTCTTCCATGTCGATTTCGTCCAATTCACTCATAGCCCTACAAACGTGATTATCTTGTAAATGGTTAGGTTTAAAATTTGCCCTGGGTCCCTAATAAGTAACAGAATGCCATCTGAGTTCATTGATGAGTATATTGCAAAGGCCAAAGTATTTACCCCTATTATAGTGGAGTTCTCTAAGCATGCTGGCCAGATACCCAACAACCAGAGCAGAAAGGATGGGTGGCAATGGGCAGCCCTGCCAATTGTGTTGCTAATTGAATGGTTAGTTAGTGAGAGCCTGCAGGGGCATAAAAAGAGGTGTGGTAGTGAGGAATATGTGAGGTAGAGAGAAAAATAAGATAGAGAGGTGAGGGGCAGTGGTGAGGTAGAAAAAGTGCTGAGAGAGAGGTGGAGAGGTAAAAGGTAGTACATGCATGGTAGGAGAGCTAAAGTGGTGAGGTATAGTGAAAAGTCTGCGTGGGAAGTGAAGTAGATGGAAGACATATACATGGATGTCAGATGGAAAAAGAACAGTGAGGTAGAGAGACCTGATGTAGAGGAAGGGAGTCAAAAGTGATGGATATAGATCCAGGCAATCAGAGTGACAGAGAGAAGGGCAGGATCATAGAAGAGAGGTAGAAGGAGATGCAGTTAAGTGAGTTATATTGGGTGTATTGAGTGAGAGGTGAGTTCACTACCTCTGAGTTCGTTCACAAACTGTCTTGCATCACTCACAACCTTTGCACCAGCATACTTTTCCAGCAGACCGCCCTATGCATAGACTATTCTTAAGCATCCCATATATTGTGTGTGTGCTGTACAGTGCAGCACACGTGCAATCAGTGGAATGTTTGGAGAAATGAAAATATTTGTTCATGCTAGTGGTGGCTTTAAGGAGGCATTCTTTTACGCAAGCCCCGGGCTGGCTATGTTAGTAGATCTGGCATTGCATCAGAAATTAAGGGGGGTCGCAATAATCCGCCAAAGGTGCACCCTAGTATCGCCCACTTGCCTTAAAGTGGGGCAACCCCATGAAATGTGCTACTTGAATCGGGAAAAGGGCACCTTTTCGTGCAAAATACGTTATGTGATGGAAGGTAAATATGCTTGCAAGAGTTTGTGCTTCTTTGACTCATTTTGTTTGGCTTTACCCTTGCCTAAACCCGTTGTAAATCTGGACCTAATTTTCTGTAAGAATGCTTGACTATAAAATTAGAAAAATAATCTGATTTTAAAGGGCAAGTTATTGTGGCAGGAATTTCGACTTTCAAATAAACTTTACGGGGGGCAGTTGAGGTATAGCAAGTGGATGCCCTGGCAATTACCTACTTCACCCATGCTTTATAACGTATCTACCACGGCACTCTCCTGTACACTTCCAGGTAAAAAGATTCCCCTGTCCTCTAACCCAACCTTCGATTTACCACCTAAAGACCTTCATGCTAATTATTTTCTTCACTGTGGGGGGAAATCTCATATTATACTCTTAGCGCCAGACCGTATAATAGCAGACACACGGGGTCATTCTGACCTCGGCGGTAAAAGGCGCTTACCGCCGGTCAGAAGACCGCCATAACACCGCCGCGGTAAACCGCCACGGTCATTCTGACCCGCAACTTGCAAACCGCCAAAAACCCGACATCCACAAAAGTCCGCCACACCAAAGGTCAGTGAAAAAATGGCGATGACCAAACCTCCACCGTCACGCCAACAGAAATACGCCCATACCATTCCGACCCACAAATCCACGCGGCGCTCTTTCAAACGCGGTATTCCATTGGCGGTACACACCGCCGCGGTCAAAATACACACACACATAGAAAACTCAGCCACATTGGTCAGTTTGAAACACACACACCTGATACACATACTAACACCACTCCCACACACCCAACACAATATAAAACACACACCCACATCACCCACAAACCCCTACGACCCGAAATTATTGACGAAGGCTAGAGAGAAAGCACAGAATAGACAATCCCACAACACAGAGGCACACAACACCATCACCCACACAGAATCCACGCAACAAACACCACACACCACCACACGCACCACACTCATCACCACAAACGCCACCCCACACCTCATCCACACCACCCCATGGCACCCCAAAGACACCCCAGGTTCACTGACGCAGAACTCAGGGTCATGGTGGAGGAAATAGTCCGTGTAGAGCCCCAGCTCTTCGGGGCACAGGTGCAGCACACCACAATTGCCAGGAAGATGGAGCTATGGCAAAGGATAGTGGACAGGGTCAACGAGGTGGGACAGCATCCACGCAATCGGGATGACATAAGGAAGCGCTGGAACGACCTACGGGGGAAGGTGCGTTCCATGGCATCAAGGCACAACATTGCGGTGCAGAAGACTGGCGGCGGACCCCCACCTACTCCCCCAGAATTTACAGCATGGGAGGAGGAAGTCTTGCACATCCTGCATCCTGAGGGCCTCGCAGGAGTAGGCGGAGGAATGGACTCTGGTAAGTCAAATCTTCACTACTGCTTCCCACCCCCACCCCACCTGCATGCCAAATCATACCCCCACCCTCACCCCCACCCCCATCACACCAACTCCTTGCAAATGGCTCACCATCACAACCCACCCATCCCAACACCAAGCCCTGCATGCGACCACAAAGCATGGACACCCATCACCAAAGCATGCCCACTGCACACACACATCACCCCCACAACCCACCCTCACAAAAGCCCCCACAAGGGAATGCCTACACTTGGGTACACGGACACCCACCCATCACACGAAATGCCACACACAGAAGCAATAACCATACCTTTATACCCCTGCAGGACCCGAACGCCACCACACCGCCACAGAGGGTCCAGAGATGTCCATCCCACCCCCAGAAGAGTCCCCCAGCGATGACAGCAGCTCTGTCTCCCTGGACCCAGATGACCAGCCCGGCCCATCGGGGACCTCTGGACAGTCGGTTCCCCACAGACAGCCACAGACCCAACCCCCTCTGGGAACACCAGCATAGCTCCCACCCAGCGGGCCCATGCCTCTGTCTCCAGGACACGTCAATCAGCGGTGTGTCCACCACTACAGGGCACCCAGGTTGACCCACCACCCCAACAACAACAGGGACCTGGGGGCAGTGGTAGTGGGCACACCGTCCAGGGGACAGAGGCCCAGGAACACAGGGGAACTGGGAGGGCTGCTGTGCGACAGGGGGGGACAGGCCCAGGGAACCGACTCTCCAAGAGGCCCTCTCCTCCATCATGGGAGCTTACCACCACTCCCAGGAGATGATGGTGACGGTACTGGCCAGGTTCCAGGAGATCCAGGCACTGCAGGAGGAACGGTACATGGGGTTCAGAGAGGAACTGAGGAACATCGGTTCCGCAACCAGATAGTCCTTAACCAGATAGTCACCACATTGCGGGACCATGTGGCACCCCAAAGGGCCCCTGTCACTAGCCCAGGCCAGGAACAGCCTATCACCTCCGCCGGCGCTAGTGGACAGGAGGCCCCCACACAACGACAGGCCACCAGAACCCCACCTCCTGCAGAAGAAGAACCACCCCGCAAGCGGAACCTGAGATCTCACAAGAAGACAGAGTAGGATTGCAAGACCCCCGCAAGCATAAGATACCCCCTGATGTCATCCCACTGTCCCACATTGTCACCCTGTCCAACCTTGAACTGCCCCTGCTCCATCCTTCCACAGGCATATGGACAATGCACCTGTGCGACTGAGAACTGGACTCTGCCATGGACATTACTCCACCCCCACCCATCACCGTTTTTCAATCATGTACCTATATGTAGCACTCAAAATAAATCACTTATTACACTTAAAATAACAGGAGTCTGCTTGTATTCTTAACAAATGTATTACACATAACGGTGCAATAATGTCCAGTTACTTTGTGATGACAACATACCAATTTCAATAAGCTTTAGTCCATGGGCAAACAAAGCAGAAGTCACGCAGTGGGTCATACAGCTCTGAAAAGGGAAGGGAAAGTCACAAATCAGTTAACAGGAACTGGGGGGAAATGTTGTATGACTGTATCCCTGTTGTCCGTGTCGTCCCCGTCGTCTTCCTCCTCTTCACTCTCCACAGGCTCCACAGCTGCTACAACACCACCATCTGGACCATCCTCCTGCAGAAAAGGCACCTGGCGTCGCAAAGCAAGATTGTGAAGCATACAGCAGGCCACGATGATATGGCACACCTTCTTTGGTGAGTACATTAGGGATCCCCCTGTCATATGCAGGCACCTAAACCTGGTCTTCAGGACCCCGAAGGTCCTTTCTATGATCCTCCTAGTTCGCCCATGGGCCTCATTGTACCGTTCCTCTGCCCTGGTCCGGGGATTCCTCACTGGGGTCAGTAGCCACAACAGGTTGGGGTAACCAGAGTCACCAATTAGCCACACACGGTGTCTCTGTAGCTGTTCCATCACATAAGGGATACTGCTATTTCGCATGACATACGCGTCATGCACTGACCCAGGGAACTTGGCATTTACATGGGAGATGTACTGGTCAGCCAAGCAGACCACCTGGACATTCATCGAATGATAACTTTTTCTGTTTCTGTACACCTGCTCACTTTCTTTGGGGGGAACCAAAGCCACATGGGTTCCATCAATGGCACAAATGATGTTGGGGATATGTCCAAGGGCATAGAAATCACCCTTCACTGTAGCCAAATCGCCCACCTCAGGGAAAATAATGTAGCTCCGCATGTATTTCATCAGGGCAGACAACACTCTGGACAAAACCTTAGAAAACATAGGCTGAGACATCCCAGATGATATGGCCACTGTTGTCTGAAAAGACCCACTTGCCAAAAAAATGGAGTACTGACAGAACCTGCACCAGAGGGGGAATCCCTGTGGGTTGGCGGATGGGGGACATCAGGTCTGGCTCCAGCTGGGCACATAGTTCATGTGTAGTTGCTCTGTCAAGCCTGTATGTAAGTATGATATGTCGTTCTTCCATTGTCGACAGGTCCACCAGCGGTCGGTACACGGGAGGATTCATCCTTCTCCTCGCAAGTCACAGCGGACGGTGCCTAGGAAGGACAACATGGAGCACAGAGTCAAGCAACCCACAGGTTCGTTCACACAGCTTGCACAGTACACGAATCGCTATGCATTGAAAGGCTTGTATGAGTGGCAATGCAAGGCCTAGGCCTGTGTGACTCAGTAGAAATTCAGCCATGTGGGCCCTTGAAATGGCGGCTGCCTTACCTGTGAAGTGTGACAGTGGGATGTGAGGTCAATGCGCTGGCGTGGCACACCGTGGCGGTAGGTGGTCGAAGACCGCGGTGCTAAGCCGCATTGGTTAACATTGCACCCTATGGGTTTGAGTAGCCAATGAGGATGTGCGCCTGCAGTCGCGGTACGCACCGCGGCGGTACGCACCGCCGCGGGCGTGACCGCCATTTTCGATCTGATTAATCACTCGAGACCTGATCATCCACAGGAGAGGACCGATACTGCAAGTACTGCTGTGACCTCGGTCTGGGAGATACAATGGCTGCTGCGACTGGGGAAAGGGCCCCTGCCTTCACTTCTGAAGAATTGGAGAAACTTGTTGATGGGGTCCTCCCCCAGTATGCGCTACTCTACGGTCCTCCAGACCAACAGGTTAGTACACACGGTGCACGTTGAATGGGCTATGCCTGTGTTGAGTGGGGTGTATGTGAGATGGTGGGGAGGGGAGCGAATGAGGAGTGCAACGCACAAAAGATGAGAGCATGTGCCACATGGCAAGGTTGGGGTTGGGGGGGGGCACTCACATTGACCAGGCAGAAAAGTGATGAGATTTCCTTTACCACCCTGTACATGTCACATAGGTCAGCGCCCATCAGAAGATCGACATTTGGCGTGCCATCGCCAAGGACGTCCGGGCCCTAGGGGTCCACAACAGACGAGGCACCCACTGCCGAAAGAGGTGGGAGGACATCCGCCGCGGGACCAGAAAGACCGCCGAGTCTCTGCTGGGGATGGCCTCCCAACGTAGGAGGGGTGCCAGCCGCCAATTGACCCCCCTGATGTCCCGGATCCTGGCGGTGGCCTACCCCGATTTGGATGGGCGCGTGAGGACATCACAGCAGACACAAGGGGGTGAGTATCAGCACATTCTGCTATCTTTGCGCGCAGTGAAGGTGTCTGGGTGGGGGAGGAGGGCTGTGGCTATCGCTAGGCCAGGGCGCATTCTGTAGGCTAGGCCCCTCCGTTAGGCATGGCCCTGTGCCCCCGCCCCCCACCTCTGTAGGGTGCCAAGTACAGCTATCCATGGTCCGGCCTCACCCATGTGTGCATTTGTCGTCCATAGACCTGTAGGCCTAGTCACAATAACTGAGTAGTGTACCCCGATTGCGCGGCCTAGTGCAGGGGGCTTCTGTGTCTGTCCTCTCCGACAACGGTGTTGCCAATGCATGCACTCAACCTGTCTTCATTTCTCCCCCCCCCCATTTTCTTTCTCTTCCTGTTCATGTGTGCAATAGCATCATCAGGCGGAGGAGAAGTGGCATCGGCGCACGAGGGAGCCGCATCTCACATGGCACCGGAGGGCCATGCAACAGACTCCGAGTACACCAGTGAGACGGAGGGCGAGTGGAGCTCCACAACGGGGACCCGTGGAGACGTCAGCGACACCGACACGTCCTCGGAAGGGAGCTCCCTTGCGGTGGCGGCAACATCCGTGCCCACCGACACAACAGGTACAGCCGCCACCCAGCGCACCAGCCCCGCCCTCCCAGCAGCCCCTCTGCGTTCGCCCCGTGCCCGCTCGGCCAGGAAGGCGGGCATCTCCTTCGCCCCAGGCACCTCAGGCCCTGCCCCAGTTACCCCTGCTGCACTCAGTGAGGAGGTCATTGACCTCCAGCGGACGCTCATTGTTGGGCAGTCTACCCTTTTGAATGCCATCCAGGGTGTAGAAAGGGAGGTGCATCGGAGCAATGCATACCTGGAGGGCATTCATTCGGGTCAGGCTGCCCATCAGCGATCGTTCAACGCTCTGGCCTCAGCACTGACGGCAGCCATTGTCCCTGTCTCCACCCTCCCTCTTCTGACTCCCTCCACCCAGTCCCAGTCTCCTGTTCCTCTGCCTATCCCATCCACACCATCAGACCAGCCTGCACACACCTCTACACCCAAGGGCAGCTCATCCAGACATAAGCACCATAGATCCCACAAGCATTCACCCAAGCAACATCCAGATGCAGACATGCCAACAGTCACTACCACCTCTGTGTCCCCCACCTCCTCATCTCCCTCCTCCCTCCCTGTGACGTCTCCACTCACACCTGCATGCACACCACCATCAGCCAGTACTTCCATCACCAGCACACCCTCCATTACAGTCCACACACGTGCAGTCACCACCCCCACTGCCATTTACACGTCCCCTGTGTCCTCTCCCAGTGTGTCTGTCACCCCCTCTTCCAAACCATACAAACGCAGGCAGCCACCCACCCAACAGCCATCCACCTCACGACAGCCTCCGTCACAAGCACCTGCACCCAAAGACAGCACACTTGACTCTCCTACAACCACATCCTCTTCCTCCACTCCCATACCCACGACACCTACCCGTCCCTGTCCTTCCCAAGTGCTTTTCCTTTCCAACCTTGAGCTCGTTCCAATCACTGACCCACCCCCTCCATCTGATAAGAGTCAAAAAAGCACCTCAGCCACCACCAGCCCTGCATCTACTATGACCATAGTGCAGGGCTATTGGAGTCCACCAGCTCCTAGGGCAGGAACATCGGCCAGCAGCAAGGGGACAGCCAGCCCACCCCCTGGGAAGAGGACAAAAAAAACTAAGGGCCGGCGCGACAAGCCTGAGACGGCTGCCACCAAGGACAGTAGCCTTGCCCCGTCACCTGCCACATCATCAAAGGGAGGCAAGGGCCACAGAGCTTCAGCGAAGGAGGGCAAGGGCAGCAGGGCTGTGAAGTCAGGCAGCAGGCGAGCTGCCCAGGAGGGCCCCACCAGCCACATTCTGTTTGTGATGGACGACACCCACGGGCCCAGGACTCCATCACAGGAGGGCCCCGCGACCGCAAGGTCGGATGGCGACTGAGCGGGAAGTCTTGGCCAGGTCTGGCTCCCTAGAAACACAGGACAAGCACCGCTGAACAGGGCCCCGCCGTGAGAAGAACCGCTGAACAGGGCCCGCCGTGAGAAGCACCGCTGAACAGGGGCCCGCCGTGACAAGAACCGCTGAACAGGGCCCCGCCGTGAGAAGCACCGCTGAACAGGGCCCCGCCGTGAGAAGAACCGCTGAACAGGGCCCCGCCGTGACAAGAACCGCTGAACAGGGCCCCGCCGTGAGAAGCACCGCTGAACAGGGGCCCGCCGTGACAAGAACCGCTGAACAGGGCCCCGCCGTGAGAAGCACTGCTGAACAGTGCCCCGCCGTGAGAAGCACTGCTGAACAGGGGCCCGCCGTGACAAGAACCGCTGAACAGGGCCCCGCCGTGAGAAGCACTGCTGAACAGGGCCCCGCCGTGAGAAGAACCGCTGAACAGGGCCCCGCCGTGACAAGAACCGCTGAACAGGGCCCCGCCGTGAGATGCACCGCTGAACAGGGCCCCGCCGTGAGAAGCACCACTGAACAGGGGCCCGCCATGAGAAGCACCGCTGAACAGGGGCCCGCCGTGACAAGAACCGCTCCGCTGGGCCCTTCCTGTCAAGCACCGCTCCGCTGGGCCCTTCATCTCAAGCACCGCTCCGCTGGGCCCTTCCTGTCAAGCCCCGCTCCGCTGGGCCCTTCATCTCAAGCACCGCTCCGCTGGGCACCGCCGTCTCAAGCACCGCTCCGCTGGGCCCTTCATCTCAAGCACCGCTCCGCTGGGCCCTTCATCTCAAGCACCGCTCCGCTGGGCACCGCCGTCTCAAGCACCGCTCCGCTGGGCCCTTCCTGTCAAGTACCGTTCCGCTGGGCAACGCCGTCTCAAGCACCGCTGGCCCATTGACAGTGCCGGTTCTGTGTCGAGAAGGGCTTCACGAAGCACTCTGGGCACCATGCCTCCTCCATTAACAGTGGAGTCGGTAATCCATCTGATGGACTGTGGCTTGGCACTTCCCAGGATGGAACAGTGGGCAAGCCACACACTGTAGAGACTTGAGAGACTGTGGCTTTGCACTCCCCAGGATGGCACAGTGGGCAAGCCACCCACTGTAGAGACTTGTGAGACTGTGGCTTTGCACTCCCCAGGATGGGACAGTGGGCATGGAGGCCCCTCGTGGATCTGGCGTCGTGGACTCATGTGGCTGAGGTGCCCCCCCTTCCCTTCCCCCTGAGATGCCTGTAGTTTTATCATCTGACGCCCCAGCAGTGTTCTCTCCAATGGTATCTGGTCTCCTGTGTGGGCTTTGCCCATGTGTTTGTGCACATTGGCCCACGGACTATGGAACTTTGACAGAATGGGCAGGACTTATTGCCTATGTATATATTTTTAACTATGTTCATTCCTTAGTTTGTATCTTTCATATTTCCCATAACTTCAATGGAGCTATTTATACATATATTTTATAGATCATTTTAATTGTGTCTTTGCATTATTCCGGTGGGTTTGGGGGGTGTCACTCTGACTTGTTGCTCAGCATTGGGGTGTAGGTATTTGGGGTGGGGGGGTGGGTGTATGGCGTATGTGTGTGCCCGTAAGCTTTCCTCCTCCCCCCTCCCCTGTGTCGTAGGTGCAGTACTCACCGTTGTCGTCTGCGCCTGCGTTCGTACTCCTGGTAGATGAGCAGGTAGACAATAGCTGGTAGGATGTTTAATTCGGGTTCCATGCTGTCCTCCTTCCTCGTGGAGTGTGTAGAGGTGAGCGTTTTCCCGTTCGTAGTCTGTTTCCGCCGTGTTTTTATCGGCGGGGCTCCCGCCCCGGAAAAGGTGGCAGATTGGTGAGTTGTGATAGGGTGGGCGGTACATTGTCTGCCGTCTGCCTGTTGGCGGTGACCGCCGCGCTGTTTGTCTGTCCCGCCGTGGCGGGCGGAGTGTTAAAGTGGCGGGCTGTGTTGGCGGTTCCCGCCAGGGTCAGAATTCCATTTTTTTGACCGCCTGCCTGTTGGCGGGTTGGCCGCCGCTTTATTACCGACCACCAGGGTTGGAATGACCCCCACAGTGATTTATAAATTATAAATGAAAACACATGATGCATCTGAAGTGTTGAAGATATGCTGGAAGAAGCCAGACGCTCCAGAGAGGGAAATGAAGACTACTTGAGACATTTGTTTTAAATTTCATATTCTTCTTTAATGTTTATTAGAAACATTGTGTGGGGTGTGAGTGATTACTAGCTGGCGTGAAGCGGGCCCTGTTGTCTGCCCACACTGTGTAGAAATGTTGGTAACCCCAGTAGGAGATTTAAGAGCCTGTGTGTTTATCCTGTTAAGCTAACTAACAATGTAGGTTATCTATGTTTCCTTTAAAACCTCAAGATGTTGCTCCGGCCTGGTGAAATAGTTGAGGTGAAAGAAAGTAGTTCACCCCCGCCTGTGAGGCCCTCGCCTGTCGGCTCTCACTCCGGGGTAGCTAAGTGCAGTCTGCTCTTTGAAAACTACGTGTTTAATGCGGCGTGCTCTCTCCACAGCCTCGGATTTGCATCCTTTGACGACGCACGCTCTCGAGGTATAGTTTTTCACGCACGAGCTGTTCTTTACCGCTGGAAGGGAAACAAGTATTAGGACGTATATGAACGTAATAAAAGGCTTGAACATCCTGTGAAATGATGTGCTTCTTTAGCAGTGAGAGCGTTAGCTGGCCACCTTCGCATCCCCCATCGTGATCTATGGATGGTGGAGTAAGGGGGTCATTATGGTTTATATTTTGAGAAGAAGCACAAGAGTGGGCACAGACTCCATGTTCTGTGAAAGATGGATCAATCATAGTGAAATATTCCCAAGAAACACAAGGTAAAAGGGAAGATATGATCGACAGGGGTGTAAAAACACAAACACTAAAAGGACCTGAAATGTGCCCTTTTAAAAAAAAAAAGAAATGTCTTTATTACATTTTTTAGATATTAGACCAAAAACATGTTGCAGTGTCATACTGTAACTCTATGGTCCGTATACAATGGTGTTTACAGATAGCACAGTATTTAGAGTATGTGATTGTGGAACAGTGGGGGTATAGGGAGAGGAGTGGCCGCGCTTCT
Source organism: Pleurodeles waltl (assembly GCF_031143425.1). Lineage (NCBI taxonomy): Eukaryota > Metazoa > Chordata > Amphibia > Caudata > Salamandridae > Pleurodeles > Pleurodeles waltl. Next base: position 407,604,305 of record NC_090440.1, read on the forward strand.
AAGGACAACCAGGAGCAATGTGTACAACCTGGGGAGGGTCTAAGGGTAAGGCAAGAGGGGAGAAACGGCACGGAAACACTCTCAGCCCCCACCACTGCTCATCCGGTTGGAAATCTGCCACCTCGACTTAGCCTCGCTCACTCACGGTCTCTTCACACACAAACCCTATGGTTTGCACACTCGACACTGAGGGGTAAAGTCCTCTTGCTGCAACAGTTTAACTTCAAGTCAGCCAGTCAGTGGCAGGGGGAATTTATGTAAGCTGGGAGGCTCATTGGAGGCCTTTTCGTCTGCCTCCCAGTCACCCCTCACATGGTCCACCATCTTGTATCTTGCAAGGTCTCTCTCTGCGTGGTTGTTCGTGCGGACACGGTGGAGGTATACCCCTTCTGCGACTGCCCATTCCAGCACACCATTTGACATCTGTCATGAGTTGGGGACGCTGCCCATGCCCAAGGAATGGCTATACGACATCTGGCTAACACCAGACCTAGGAGAGCAAACCTATGATTCAGTTTTCAGTCCTTCTTAGGGAGTGGTAGAAGGCTCAGGGGACAGTGTTGAATTATCTGGGCCAAATGGACCCCCCATTATCCGGGTCATCGATTGCGTGACCTGCATCCATTGCTGCTGTAGAACTCTGAGACTCCACGTACTGTGGACGAATCCAGCAGGTGACACCCTGCACCGTGAACAGGTAGCTGTGCGCATTGGGTAGATCCTGCTAAGCCCCTGTGGAGTCAGATACTCCCTATGGAGGTAATAGAATTGCAATAGCTTAAGCTGGGCATTACTTGCAGTCTCCCACACCTGTGCCCTCGTTCTCCGCCACTCACTATCGGTTAATGGGGTATCTAGGTCCTCATCCCACCTTAGGCAGGACATAGTGATATTGATTTGTCTGTCCCCCTTTAGGGCCATGTAGATTCAAGAATACATCCCCTATGGGAACTTGGGTCCAGCATGACCCTCAACACCTGGGATTCCTCTGCCATGTCAGGGTAGCTAGTCCATCGATGGTGGGCCATGCATGATATGTCCGCATACTGTACAAACTTCCCCATGCCAACACCAAACAGCTCGCCTGCTTCGGCTAATGTTATAAATGTGTTTCCTTCTTTCCAAGGTGTTCCATTCATGGAGTCTCTCAGATGAAAAAAGGGTGTGAGACACCAGAGAGGGAGCATTTTTGCATATGGTGCATATTTTAGAACATGCGGCACCATCTTCTCCCAGGCCTGTGCCACCTGTGCTATTATAATTGGTGTAACTATTGGAATTCTATGCCCTTCCATCAGGAATATCGTGAGATCAGTCGAAGACGCCAATCCCGCTAGTGGCTGCTTTTCCCAAATATGTTCCTCTTTACACCATAGTGCCGCAAACTATAGTAGCCCAGCAAGGTAGTACAGTTGGAGATCGGATAGACCCAGACCCCCCTCCTCCTGATCCAATTTCAAGGTCTTAAGTTTGATCTTGCTGCGTTTATCGGCCAAGACTAGAGACACCAGCAGTCCATCAAGGCACCAAAGCAGTGCTGTTGGTAAAGTACATAAGGAGTTCTGCATAACATATAGGCATCTTGGTAAAAAAAACATTTTGCCCAGGGCCGCCCGTTCCATGACCAACAACGTCAAGGTCTTCCAAAACTCCATGGAACAAGTGAGATCCCACACCATGCAGCTGATTTTCAGATCGTATTGCATGTGGTCGTCATGCATCACCTGGAGTCCCAGGGATCGAAAATGACCCAGGGAAGACCAACTACTGGGAGATCTGTCCGGGCGCTAGGCTAATGCTACCCTGGTAAACAACACCATCTTATGACAGTTTACTTTGAAGCCTTGGACATTCCCGAAGTACACCATGAGTTGTAGTAGTTGTGGAATGGTGCAAACAAGATCAGTCACATAAAGGAGTGTTGTCAGCATACATGGGCACTACATGAGTGGTGTCACCCACTCTTATCCTTTTGTCACCAAGTTTGTCCCTCAAGTAGATCGTCAGGGGCTCCATGGTGAGGGCAAAAAAGAGAGGCGACAGGGGGAACTCTTGTCTTGTGCCTCTCTCAATGTTGAAGGCCTCTGACACCACCTGGCCTGTGTGCACTCGTTCCCTGGGTCAAGCCATGTACCGTAGGCCAAACCCCATTCTTTGAAGCACTTCCCAGAGATATGTTCAGGATAGCGTGTCAAAGGTCTTTTCTATGTCTGAAGCCACCAGCGTGGCCCCCGCATTTTTGGTGGCATGTAAAACATGGGAAGATGTGGGATTAATGAGTGTGCCCCTACCTGGCATGAACCCAAACTGATCAGTATGGACTAGCCCAGAGCCCACCTGATGCAACCGTGTTGCCAGCAACTTCGCCAGGTGCTTCGCCAGGTGCTTGACATTGACATTGAGCCTAAACAATGGTCTATACGATCCCGGATCACAGGGGATTCAGCAACATGATTATGAGTGCCTCCAGCATATGCTCGGGCAAAACCCCAACTTTTGTAGCCTCTTGGAGTGTGTCTAGGAGTTTGGGAAGGAGGTGAGCGGAGTATACCTGAAAAAACTACTGGGAGGCCATCATAGCCCACTTTCAGCTGATCAAGTTGAAGGTCTCCCTATAAGTCTTCCCTATCCTCTGCCCTCAAGTGGGGGATTTCAGGTTCCTCCAGAAACACTTGTGTGTCATGTGACCTGTTGCAGAGAGGCTCCGTGTATACCTCTGCCAGATGGGGCCGCAGTGTCAGATTGATTGCAGCCTGATGCACCATTACCTGTCCGTTCATCCTCGTCAAAGAGAGCATCACGGGGGTCGCTCCCGCTTCAGCAGCCAGGCCAGCATTTGGCTCAACTGATCACCTTCTATGTGTAATCTCTGTCTGTAGTCCCTTCTCACTTGCCACTCCAGTCTGTCCCAGTCCTTCACAACTCGCCTGTGTGCGTTTGTGAGGTCCACCAGGTCTTCCTCCCCACCTCTCACCTTTTGCTGAAGTTGGGTCAGTCAGGCCTCACCCTCCAGCAGTTCCCTCTCAAGTCTTCTCCGTGTACCATATATCTTCTGGAGGCATTCCCCTCAGATTACTACCTTGCATGTGCCCCATTCAATGGCCAACTGCATGTTCACCCTAAACTCTGCATCCCTCAGTGACTTGGGTCTAAACCTCCATAATGGAAGATGAGGGCCGTGCCTGCTCACATCAAATTCCAGGAGGAGGGGGGCATGGCCCAAAAGGAACCAGACCTGTTAAAGCACCCCCTTAAGGTTCAGTGCCCCACTTGAGGTGATAAGGAACCGATCCAGCCTATGATCCAGCCTAAGAGCGTGCTGAGTGAAGGTGTAATAGGAGAACTCTGTTGCTGTTGGCTGAAGTTCCTGCCAGATATCCTTACACTCCCACCTATGCATAGTCTCAGTCATGCTGGCAGTCACGGTGGGCTTGGTCCCCAAACTTGGGTGAGTGTCTGTCCAGTGAACCATCAAGCACACAGTTTAAATCTCCTCCCCATATAATGGACATGTGCACAGAATGTAAGAGTTCGGACTCTAAAGACGGAAAACAGCCTCCATCATCCATATTGGGGGTGTAGACATTGTGTAGGCATAATTCAAAACCATTGAGCCGGCAGTGTACCAGAATGTATCTCCCCTCAATATCAGCTATGTGACTAGGCTGCTGAAATGGGAATCTGGGTGGCACCCATATAGAGACGCCCCTGGCATAGGAGGAATCAGTTGATGAATACAACTGCCCTCTCCACTTTTTTTGTAATTTCTGAGCTTCCCCCTTTGTTAAGTGTGTCTCCTGCACCATGACTATATGGGTCCCTGTGTGTCACAAGTAGGTATGTGTCCTATAGCATTTTACGAAAGAACCCAGGCCTCTCACGTTACACGTGAGAAGAATTGTGGAGTCACTCATCCAATAATTTCAGTGTGGGTATCCCACTCCCTCCAACCTCCCTTTAGTCCCCACACCTCCACACCTCCTCCAACAATGAGCACCACTGCATTAAACAAAACTATAACCAAGTAATACAACTCCCACCCCGGGTAAACCTTTTTTTTTCCTAATATGTCTTCCCATTTGTGTCACACCCCAATCGCCCAAATAGGCTTCAACAATAACTTGTGTGCAAAATAATGAAACTATCCCTCTCTATACACTGTTTTGTCTCCCAAGGGCAGGACCATAATCTGGGATTGCTACTGCAGGCCACAGCTCCAGGTTAGCCACTATGGGGTCCCTACAAATAGCATTCTCGCATACATACAATCACACAACCATACCTCTGCACTACTCGGCCCCTCAATCACTCTGATGGGAAGGAAGAGTATCGCTCACACTAAAGATAGGGGTACTGTGGGGGAAGCACCAACAATCCTGTGTGTGTGTGTGTGTGAGTCCCAGCCTGCAGAGTGATCCCTACCCAGAGGCCCAGCCCCGTAGACATCACTGCACAGCTATGTGTTTTGATGAGTTGCAAAACAGTCACACTATTAGGGCCTAGACATACAACCCCAGTGCATATGATAAAGCTTATCCGCACCCATTGTCTTAATAGAAATGTGAGCATTATTTGTAAAGGATACAGCTCTATTTGGGAGTCTCCAACAGGCCCCTCTCACATGGGGGCCCGGCCCTGTAGACATTGTTTTACTGTCCATTGTCCTGTTAAGTTGTATAACAGGCTTGCTATTAAGGTGTAGGCATGCATGCTATCCTGTGTAACGCATCTAAGCTGCACACTGTGTCTCATTATGATGTGGATACCATTTGTAAAGGATACATCTCAGTTCAGGACTTTCTGGCAATCCTCACCTGGTGAGAAAGCCACCTCGATGAGAATGTCAATGCTAGATCAGTTCTAAGTCAGTGGGCGAAGAGTCCTCCGGCCTGTCCGAACTACTCTCGACAGAAACAGAGGACGTGAAAGACTCCACCAGGGCCCTGACCTGTTCACATTCTTGTTGCCGCTGCTCCAAGTCCCGGGTTCTATCTCGTCGGACCACCACCCAGGCCCCGGATCCAGAACACCCCAGTCAATTACTTCTATTCCTGAATCACAATGCTGATGCTGGCCCCCGGTCTCCTCTGGATCTGCCTCCAGCACCCCTCCACCCCCTCAGCTCAATCACCCCATCATCACAGATCTCCAGCCACAGTCCCAGACGTCTTCTGGAGAAGTGAAAAAATGTGAGCGGCCATTGTGCAGCACTTTAAGCATGGCTGGGTACAGCAGTATACATTGGAGTCTCATCTCTCTCAGCTTCTGCTTGACACCACCAAAGGACTGTCATTGTTGCTGAACTATCCATGTGTAGTCAGGGAATTTCCTTAACACATAATTATCAAAAGTGGATTCCCCTTTTTTGCACAACGCTTTCTAAAATGGCACTGTGGTCTCTATAGTTAAGTATCTTTGCAATGATGGTTCTAGGAGTACCTGCCTGCAGTGGTGGGGGCACCATGATCTGTGGGCTCTTTCCACTACAAAAGGTCTGGGAGCTGTGCTCTAATCCATTCCTCCAGGAATAGTTCTGCTGTAGGGCCCTCTGCTTTTTACAGGAACCCCCTCAAGCGTATATTACATCTACGGGCCCTCCCTTCCTCATCTTCTGCCCTTAGTTCCAGCTTCTGTGTCTGGGCCTCCAGTGTTGTCACCGTGGCCTTGAGGGTCTGCATCTCAGTATGAAGTGCGCTAACTTGCCTCTTGGTTGCAACCATCCATTCTGTTACTTTCTGGATGTCCGTGTGCAGTAGGTTCACATCTAGGATTATCACCTCTATTTTACCTTGCACAGCCATGCTAGATGTTTCAGTGGCTGCTAGGATCTGCACTCCTGTGGGGCCCTGTAGTGTCTGTAGGCCATCAGTATTTGCCACCTGCAAGCTTCCCATTGAGCTTTTGGCCACAAACTGGTCCATGCTGGTTTGTTGCACAGCGTGCACTGTCTTGTCTCAGACTATTACGACTGACAGGATTAATGTCCCTGCCCCAAGTCGGCAGTAATGACCAGGTTAGTGGTAAGCGGCTTGCCCAGATCCAAGTTGATTGAGGGGGCTCGTCTCTATACCTAGGCAGGGGCAACCAGGGGTATCACTGATGGGGAGGGTCACATTGCACACAGGTCTACCTCGGCTCCACAATAATGGGGGAAACACAATGTCTCCCAGGCACAATGTCTCACAAGGATCTCCCAGGGCCAATGGGGGAGGGAAGAGCCAGTTGTCAGGCAGGTCCAGGCGCGGGACTTCAGTAACTGTCCACTAATGGGTGGAGGGGTCACCCAGTAATGTAGCTGCCGGTGGGTGGATTCTCTCTGCTACACCCCCAGTCTCCATGTCACTCCCTCCAGGACTCCTGGGCTCCTGCTCCTCCGCACTCCTCATCCTGCCAGGCTCAGTGGATCATCACTTCAGGTGCCAGTAGTGTTGACACCACTTCCTGCCACTGTCAATTTGTCAATCCTCTCTTGGGGGGGGAGGCATGGAAGGGGGGAAGCGTCATCTCCTCACCCTTGCAAGCTCAATTTCCCTTCCAGGGCCTCAGTGGTGTCCAATTCAATGATTCAGTCGGAGGAGCCACTGGTGGCAGGCCAACATTTCTCTCAACCACCAGAGGCCCAAATCAAAACCAAGGATCTGTCTGGGCTCCAAATTGCAACCTACAGACCTCCAGCCACCTTGCTCATCAAGCTGTGTCCCACTTCCGCTTAGGGTGTGAATAATTTCATGGCTGTGTCCTGAGTCCTGGTCAAGTCAGCTCCAATCCTTTGGCCACAATCAGAATGCTGCAGCAGGCAAAGTACTCCCGCGGCCGTGGGCCCAGCGGGGCGCCCAAGTCAGATTCTGCAGGTCAGGATTCAGGCCATCCGGGTGGGCACAGGGCTGCCACGCCTTGCAGATATGGCACAGACCGTCAGTGGCAGAGTGTAAGAGGTGGCTCAAGGGCTGCTGGCCGGGTAAAATTCAGTCTCTGGGTGGATCTACACAGGCTAACTCCTAGCAATTTCACTCGGTGGATCTAGGCGGGCCATGGTGGCACATGCCATGTCTTCAGTCCAGCGCTGCTGGGCCTCAGCATTCATCCCAGCCTTGTATTGTCAAACAGGCATCTCAGGGCCTGCGGTCAGGAAGAAATCTTCTGCACTGTATGCACCAACAATATACAGGCGGTTTGGGGCTCAGATGCCCGTCTGAGTAGGGAGGATTATGAAGGATGCCTGTCATGGGTCAGAAGCACTGGTTTAGTGTGACAGATCTGCCATCTTGCTGGCCACACCCCCCGAAATGCATAAGTTATGTGAGACCTTAACCAAAGATCCCATACCCGTCATCCTCAGTCAACCTTTAATTCCACCCTTACGCCACACAGTCTACAAACTGAAACACATGTTTACAATGTAATACCATATAGAAAGAAACCAAATCATTATTTGTAGTTATAACCACACTTATTCAGTCTCCAATCCACATCCCATTTTTACCTTCCACAAGTGATGGTGGTACTGGAGCTTATGGCACGATCTAAAGCATAGCTCCTACCACACCATCCTTACTCAACTTTAACTTTAATGCTTTTTTCACTTATGGGTGGAAATCAAATGCCAAACAGTTTATGGTAGGGATAAAAATTAAAGGTGGCTGAGGGCACATAGGTGAGGTTGAGATGAGATGAGATAAGGTTTTACCATCACTTCTGCATTTTAAGTCCTTTTTGAGCTGTAGCTACCCATAATGTTGCTTCAACTTTAGTTTTTTTCAGGGAACTTCTTTGTTTTTGTTTCTATTTTGCCGATGGCCGGGGAGGATAGTGGTGTATTTGCTTCACCTCTTCCCTTAGCCAGAGGTGTAGTGTAATGGTTTGCCTGGTCTCCTATACTGCAATGGAAGAAGGGGCTCGTCTCTGCATGGGTCAAGAACCAGAGGTATCCTCTTTTTTATCCACCACTGCTTGGCCAAGGATGGAGGTGGTATGTGTTCCCCTTACTCTCTTGCATTGCTGAAGGGTCGACCTTCACTAAGGACATAGAGGACCTACTTAGCTTGCCCAAAAGGAGGGGGTACAGAACTCTCCTATCACTACCTTAGCTAAGGGCCAAAGGTATTATTTTTTTGCTAGTATTTTGCTGATGATTAGCAACTTTTACATAAGAATTTCAAAAATAATAGGTAAAGGTTTTTCATTTTTGTTACCTGCCTTTAAAGTTGCTTGCAGTTCCCCTGCCAAATTTATTCCAGGTGTACTCCGTCTTCTTGCCTTATCTACATTCAGGATCTGCTTTCAGGACCCATCAATATCTGAAACTGAGCTGCTGGAAACCAGTTTGGAAAGGATGTCTGCTGTTGATGGGCTTGGAATGAGCTGATCAGGCAGTATTGAGGGAGCCCTCTAAAAATTTGATGTCAGCTCTGGGGATAGATCTTGGCCAGCTTGACCAATTGATTTTCCAGGACCTCTTAATTGGTTTGAATTCAGACCTGTACATGTATTGATAGGAGATGTCTGGAACTTGGCTGTAGACCCTATTTCAGACAAATTAGGACAACATGACACATGTAATGCCAATGACAGGACAATGTTGACTGACCTAATGAGAGACCACAACTTGACTGATGAATAACAGTTTTACATCCCACTCACAGAGATCACACCTTTCTCTCATTCCCCCACGTAATTCCTCATGGATTATTTCCTGATACAGTGTCTGCTATTACTTGATGTAACTCACAGTGAAATGCTAAAATATTACAGGGTGGGATTATTGACCCCCCGCTGGTCAGTAGAATTAGGCCTTGACCTGGGACACAGGGTATCACCTCTCACTCAATGGTAGATTAAAGTTACTGGTTATAGATAGGACAAGAACAATATTTGATTGCATATAAAGACTTACAAATTTAGATTTGACCCCACTGACACACACAGGTTAACAATGTCACATGGAAAGGACTTATGACTCAGCTAGTGTCAACCAGAAATCTAAGGCTGAGAAAGCGGTGCCGGAGAATGCTGTTAGCCACCTGTTAGAGCATTATATTCAAGACCTGTGAGCCATCTGTTGAGTCCGGAAAATTTGCTCTTAATGCCCTTTTTGGACAAAGGACTACAGATGTTAGTTAAGGTAATGGAGAGACACAATGAGTAGGGAGAAAATGTGGTAAGATTACTGGCTGCACATTGCATCACAGAAAGCCATAGATGCTCATCACTGCTAAACGCACCAAGGAGAACCATTTACCAACTCACCTCTGGTCTTAAATGAAACATGTGCACCTAGTATGAAACACTCTATAATTCAGAATGTGTGGATACTGTGCAGTCGGAAGAGGAATTCATTTGTTCAGTGCTGTCAGGACTGAAATTTTACACAGAACTTATGCCCAGAAAAGCACGCAAGCAATAAGAAGGATGGAGATGTGGGATAGTGGTGTGGCCAATGTAGTAGCAGTTGGAAGCAAGTGGAGTCCACTTGATTCATGGTGGTTAGGGCAAAATGCTGTTTGTTTAGAAGGCAGAGTCTTTTCCAAATCAAAATGACCATTGCTGTCCATTTGTTCTATTGAATTCAACAATTTCAAGGTGGCGTCTGCCATGTGCTTATTTCCTCTTCATTTCCTCACCTGGCAACTGAGAGTGGGGGTTGGGTTTTCACTGTCGCTCCTAGTTTACACCTGACATACCCTTTCCATGCCCCTTTGTTGTTTTGGCCATTCCTTCAGATTCCTTTCCTATCTTAAGTCCTACTGATAGTTGAACTTACCATTGATGATCTTTCCTATTACTACCCAAATGCTGATCAAGTATTTTCCTGGAGTCTGCATCTTCTGCCATGCATCTTTGCTTTCTCTCACTTCCAGGATGCACCTATAAGGAGTAGATCATAATGTTTTTCCCTTACCTACCACTCTTCTTCTATTTCCCTTAAGCCTGTGGTGACTTGATTTTTCAATTGCCATGTTGTTTATCAGGTAACTGGAAAGCAGAGGGGCTGCCTACTAGCATTCCTGACATAGTTGGTCTTCGCAGATGCTCATCACCACTTTGTCCCCTGATGGTAGGGCCCTACTTGAAGATGACATCACTAATGAAACAATAGTGTATGCAATATCTGACCTCCCTTTTTGCAAATGGTGAGGGAAGCTGGATTCTTGGGTGATTTCTATAAAACTGGCAAATAACTTTTAACACCATTGTTGTACACAGCATTCAGGGAATAAATGAAACAGGTTCCCTTTGCTCTAGCTCCAACAGAGCCACTATGGCCCAGATCTAAGAGGGCCTAGTGCTATTCCAATACCATTAGTGTCACTTTTTTTACATTAATGTGGTGGTGGTGTTGGAAGGCCAAAAACGCTGCACCATATTTACAAAGTGGTGCAATGCTTGCATTGTGCCACTTTGTAACCCCTTGTGACACAATATGCCTGCGCCAGGCATAATGTATGTAAGGGGGGTGTTCCAGCGCTAGGGGGGCCAAAAAAATAGTGCAAAGAAATCTAAGTAATTTCTTTGCATCATTTATATCTGCATTTGCCACTCAAAAGTGGTAAATATTTATTGCAGATAGGGATGAGATGTGAGACTCCCAGTTTCAGTGGACCAGGGTTTGATTACGAGTATCTCGGGTGCCCACAGCGGTATTCAGAAATAGTGTTTCTCCTCTCAAAGATTCACCATGAACCACTCCATAGATGCCAATATCACATATTTATTCTGCACTGCCAAGGGACAAACAATGTGTTTCAGCCGAGAATGGTCTTGATCAAGGCAGCACAGAATAAGTAATATCATCAGCTTTGGAGTGGCACTAATTGGAAGGAGGGACACTATCTCTGATGATATATATATGTACATTTAACACCAAAGGTTAAAATAGAGTTATAGTTAGGTGAATATCCCAGTGACAACATTAACCTTTTGAACAAAAAAAAACAGAAATTCACTAGTTATATAAATTGCGCCCCCACCATGCACTGCTTATGACCTCACATTTGACATCACTTGTGACACGTTCTATGACATCATTTATTACATCGCTGAGGTCATCAGTGGTGTCATTGAGATGTTATCATCCAGTGAGTGTATTAGTTTGTTTTATAGTTTACATAGTGGAGGGTAGCTACCACGTTAGTTTTTTACCTAGTTTTGAACAGCCTGGGTCCAGCTAATGAGTGCAAGAGTTTTTAAAGCATATCTGCTCCTAATGCATCATGGGTGTGAAGAAGTATTCAATACGTTATAAATTTTTGTATTGAAGAGTAACTCTATGTGGAAGTGACAGCTGACGTCTTGTGTTGATTATGATCCACACAAGGGTTTTTCGTACGGCAGAAAAAGTTCACAGCAGAACAAACATTAGCAGTTGAGACTTGTTAGGCTGAATCGTTTCAGCATGGCAATTTCTACTTCACATAGAAGACTGTGCCCACCAAGTATTAAGCTATGTATATTTGTTGGATTTGCTTCAGAAGACAGGCTATACTTAAAATGTTACCACACTATAAAGGCTGCAGGTAGTTTACTCTTTAGCCTTGAATGTTGTTTATTTTCTGAGAATAGTTTCTTTTTTGACAAGTGTTGCATAGAGTGTACACTGTTCTGAGTAAATACTTATTAATACTCTGTAATGTATTTCTCATGATAGTTTCACATCTGTAAACAGTCTGGTACATGGTAAACTGCTTCTATACAGAGAATAATGGTTACAGTACCCATTTCTCTACTCTTGATCAAGTTCATTTCTCAATGTAGGTTCTGTGACTCTGAGGGGTTTAATGCAGGTATTTGCTGTCCTTAGTAGAGCATTCTTTTTGGAACAGACTTTCAATATTTTTAGGAAGTTGGCTTTATGTGAACAGTTATATACAGATTGAACAGTGTATTCAGTGAGGGTTTTCCATATATTTGTTGTTGATTGTTGGTGTGGACAGCACTACCCGTGAAATCTATTGTACAGGGTCAACATGGCTTATAACTATGGTATTTATTTTTTTAACATTTCCGTCTGTAGTTATCCATATTTATTTTTTGGCCATCCTGTAGGTATTTATCCATATATATTTTGTGTTTTGTGACCAGATGAAGTTATAACTTGTATATTTCTGCATTTCTTTAACAGATAAACTTGTATGCATACTTTGATGCCTGGCAGGTTTTAGCACATTACACTGCCAAAACAAAATTCTAATAAAACCACATGCAAACAATAGCATAATAGCACAAATGCATGTTGAGATATGCAGTCATTTAAGCAAATCTCATTCTCATTTTAACTCCACATTCTGCCAATATGTACAGCTACTGGTCTAAAAGTCTTTAATCTCAGCACAGAGAATCAACAAAAAGAAGCCAAATTATCTGTATTTTTCTGCTTTTAAAAATAAATGAGGTCAGGAAACACAGGGGGTCATTACAACATTGGCGGTAAAAGCTGCTTACTAGACCCACATCCCGGAATCCGTCGAAATTCAGACACCCACACAAGTCCGCCACACCAAAGGTCAGTGATAAACTGGCGAAAACAAAACCTCCACCGTTACGCCAACAGAAACACGCCCATGCTATTACGACCCACGAATCCACGCGGCGGTCTTTCAACTGCTGTATTCCATTGGCGGTACACACTGCCGCGCTCAAAATACACACACATCTCCAAAACACCGCCACATTGGACAACTCCAAATACACACACCTGATACACATACAAACACCACTCCCACACACCCATTACAATATAAAACACACAGCCACATCACCCACAAACCCCTATGACCAAAAATTATAGACGAAGGCGAGAGAGAGAGCACAGCATAGACAACCCCACCACACAGAGGCACACATCACCATCACCCACACAACATCCACGCACAAAACACCACACACCACTACACATCACCACACTCATCACCACATACACCACCCCACACATCACCTACACCACCCCATGGCACGGCAAAGACACCCCAGGTTTTCGGAGGAGGAGCTCAGGGTCATGGTGGAGGAAATCGTACGGGTAGAGCCACAGTTATTTGGATCCCAGGTGCAGCACACCTCCATTGCAAGGAAGATGGAGCTATGGCGAAGAATAGTCGACAGGGTCAACGCAGTGGGACAGCCCCCAAGAAATCGGGAGGACATCAGGAAGAGGTGGAACGACCTACGGGGGAAGGTGCGTTCCGTGGTCTCCAGGCACAACATCGCGGTTCAGCTGACTGGCGGCGGACCCCCACCTCCTCCCCCACAACTAAAAGCATGGGAGGAGCAGGTCTTGACCATTATGCATCCAGAGGGCCTCGGAGGAGTCGGTGGAGGAATGGACACTGGTAAGTCAAATCTTAACTATCATATCCCCCACCCTACCTGCATGCTATCACACCCCCTCACCCTCACCCCCTCCCCTATCACTCCAACTCCTCATTAATGTACTAATAACACAAACCACCCATCCCAACACCAAGCCCTGTATGACACAACAAAGCATGGACACGCATCACTAAAGCATGGTCACTGCACATACCCATAACACCCCCTAACCGTCATCACACAAGCCCCCACACAGGAATGCTAGCACTGGGGTACACGGTCACCCACCCATTGCACACCATGACACACACAGATGCAATAATCATGCATTTACACTCCTGCAGGACCACTACCTAACGTCACCAGACAGGAGGGTCCAGACATCTCTACCCCACCCACAGAAGAGGCCCACAGTGATGACAGCAGCTCTGGCCAACTGGATCCAGATGACCAGCCCGGACCATCGTGGGCCTCGGGACAGTCGGTTCCCCGGGCACAGGCACAGCCCAACACTGACCTTCCACCCTCTGGAAACACCAGTACAGCACCCACCCAGCGGGCCCATACCTCCGTCTCCAGGACACGTCAATCAGCTGTGTGTCCACCACTACAGGGAACCCAGGATAACCCACCACCCCAACAACAACAGGGACCTGGGGGCAGTGGTAGTGGGCACACGGTCCAGGGGACGGAGGCACAGGAACACAGGGGAACTGGGAGGGCTGCTGTGCGACAGGGGGCGGACAGGCCAAGGGAATCCACTCTCCACGAGGCCCTCTCCTCCATCATGGGAGCATACCACCACTCCCAGGAGACGATGGCTACGGTCCTGGCCAAGTTTCAGGAGACCCAGGGCCTGCAGGAGGAACAGTATTTGGGCTTCAGAGAGGAACTCAGAACCATCAGTTCCGCCCTGGGCACCATCGTAGGGGTGCTGAAGGACATACAGACCACCATGAGGGATACCGTGGCACTCCAAGGGGCCCCTGACACTAGCCTGGACGATAAACTGCCCACCACCTCCGCCGGTGGTAGTGGACAGGACGCCCCACCACAGGACCACCACACCAGCACCCCACCCCCTCCAGACGGAGAACCACCCCGCAAGCGGTCCCTGAGATCCAGGAACAGGACAGAGCACAATGGCAAGACCCCCGCCAAGAAATGAGACCACACTGATTGTAATCCCACTGTCCCACTTTGTAACCCTATCCATATTGGAACTGCCCCAGCTCCACTTCCTATGCCCATATGGGCAATGCACCTGTGAGACTAGTAGATTGGACTCTGCCATGGACATTCCTCCACCATCACCCATCACCATTTGACCACCCCCTCCAATAACTAGCACTTCAATAAACACCCTTGAAGCACAAAAATATCTGGAGTCAGTCTGTGATTTTGAAAATGTGTATTAGCTATGACAATGACAAAATCACTTCGAAAATGTAATGTCAACATACCTATGTCACACATCACAAGTCCATGAAGGATGCAAGCAGATGACACACGTTGGTAACCACACCTGTGAAACCGTAATGGAAATGTACAACTCAGTTACCAAATACTGCTTGAAATTGACAGACACGATAAAGGTAGAAGTGTGAAAATAAATGTAGTAGTCAAGAAAGTGTTCTCACCTGTGTGTCACTGGAAATATTGCTGTATGACTGAGTCCCTGTTGTCAATGTCTTCTTCCTCTGCTTCCTCCTCATCATTGTCCACAGGCTCCACAGCTGCCACAACACTTCATCTGGACCATCCTCCTGCAGAAAAGGCACCTGGCGTCGCAAAGCAAGATTGTGAAGCATAGAGCAGGCGATGATGATTTGGCACACCTTCCTTGGTGAGTAGAATAGGGAACCACCTGTCATATGGAGGCACCTGAACCTGGCCTTCAGGAGGCCGAAGGTGCGTTCGATCACCCTCCTAGTCCGCCCATGGGCCTCATTGTAGCGTTCCTCTGCCCTGGTCCTGGGATTCCTCACTGGGGTCAATAGCCATGACAGGTTGGGGTAACCAGAGTCCCCTAATAGCCACACCCGGTGCCTCTGGAGTTGACCCATCACATAAGGGATGCTGCTATTCCGCAGGATGTAGGCGTCATGCACTGAGCCAGGGAACATAGCATTTACCTGCGAGATGTACTGGTCTGCCAAACATACCATCTGCACATTCATGGAATGATAACTCTTCCGGTTCCTGTACACCTGTTCACTCCTGTGGGGGGGGGGACCAGAGCTACATGGGTCCCATCAATGGCACCTATGATGTTAGGGATATGTCCAAGGGCATAGAAGTCACCTTTAACAGTAGCCAAATCCTCCACCTGAGGGAAAACGATGTAGCTCCTCATGTGTTTCAGCAGGGCAGACAACACTCTGGACAACACGTTGGAAAACATAGGCTGGGACATCCCTGATGCCATGGCCACTGTTGTTTGAAATGACCCACTTGCTAGGAAATGGAGCACTGATAGCACCTGCTTGAGGGGGGATTCCTGTGGGATGGCGGATTGGTGACATAAGGTCCGGCTTCAACTGGGTACACAGTTCCTGGATTGTGGCACGGTCAAACCTGTAGGTGATGATTAAATGTCGCTCCTCCATTGTCAACAGGTCCACCAGCGGTCGGTACACCGGAGGATTCCGCCATCTCCTCACATGTCCCAGCTGACGGTGCCTAGGAAGGACAACAGCGACCACAGAGCCAAGCAACTCAGAGGTATTTTCCCACAGCTACACAGAACACGAAACAAAATCTAAAAAGTTGTCTGTATGTGTGTTGAGTCCAGGCCTAGGTATGTGTGACGCAGTTGAAAATGAAGCCATGTGGGCCCCTGAAATGGCGGCTGCCTGACCTGTAAAGTGGGACAATGGGATATGAGGTAACTGCGCTGGCGTTGTACACCGTTGCAGTAGGCGGTCGAAGACCGCTGCGCAATGCTGCATTGGTTAACATTGGACCCTTTGGGTCCCAGGAGCCAATGACGAAGTGCGCCGGCGGTGATGATACGCACTGCCGCGGACGTCACCGCCGCGGACGTGACCGCCATTTTCTATCTGTTGAATCACTCGATACCTGATCTTCGACAGGAGAGGACCTATACTGCAAGTGCTGCTGTGACCTCGGTCTGGAAGAGACAATGGCACGTGCGTCTGGGGAAAGGGCCCCTGCCTTCACTGCACAGGAGTTGGAGAAGCTCGTGGACGGGGTCCTCCCCCAGTACACGCTACCCTACGGTCCTCCAGACCAACAGGTGAGTACATAGGGTGCAAGTTGTATGGGCTATGTCTGGGTGGAGAGGGCTGGATGTAAGAAGGAAGGGGGCAGAGTTCTGCGAGCATGAAGGACTGTGAATGCATGTGCCACATGGCAAGGGTAGGGATGTGGGCCCCTCACTTCGACCGTGCAGTTGGTAATGACTTCTCTTCTTCCCCTGTACATGTCATGTAGGTCAGCGCCCACCAGAAGAAGGATATTTGGCGTGCCATTGCCAAGGACGCCTGGACCCTGGGGGTCCACCAGAGACGGAGCACCCACTGCCGTAAAAGATGGGAGGACATTCGCCGCTGGAGCAAGAAGACGGCGGAGGCTCAGCTGGGGATGGCCTCCCAACGTGGGAGGGGTGCCCATCGCACCATGACCCCCCTGATGTTCCGGATCCTGGCGGTGGCCTACCCTGAGTTGGATGGGCGCTTGAGGGCAACACAGCAGACACAAGGGGGTGAGTACACTCTAATTCTGCTGACTTTGCGCGCAGTGGGAGGGTCTGGGTGGGGGAGGAGGGCTGTGGGTTTCCCTAGGCCAGGGTGAGTTCCGTAGGCTAGGCCCCTCCGTAATGCAGGCCATGTGCCACTCCACCCCACCTCTGTAGAGTGCCAAGTACAGGTATACATGCCCCTGTGTCATCTATGTGAGCAGATGTCCACCATAGCCATGTAGGCCATATCACAGGAACTGCATCTGTAGAGCCCAACAGCGCGGCGTAGTGCAGGGGGCTGCTGTGTCTGTATTGTCCGCCAACGGTAGCGGTAAGCCATGCACTCAACCTGTCTTTCTTCTGTCGTCCCCCCCCTTTTTTTGTGCTCTCCCTGTTCTTTTGTGCATCAGCATCATCAGGCGGAGGTACAGTGGCACCGGAGCACGAGGGGGCTGCATCCCACATGGCCATGGAGGGCCACACCACGGACTCAGAATACACCAGTGGGACGGAGGGCGAGGGGAGCTTCACGGCGGTCACAGGATCATCAACCAGCGACACGGACTCGTCCTCCGATGGGAGCTCCCTTGTGGTGGCGGCAACATCGGTGCCCCCCACTTCTACAGGTACAGCCGCCACCCCCCCTACCAGCACCACCCTCCCAGCAGCCCCTCAGCCTTCACCCCGCGCCCGCTCACCCAGGAGGGTGGGCATCACCTTCGCCCCAGGCACCTCAGACCCTGCCCCTGTCACCTCTGCTGCCCTCAGTGAGGAGGCCATTGACCTCCTCAGGTCACTCACTGTTGGGCAGTCTACCATTGTGAATGCCATTGTAAAATCAAGCACCGGTAGCCCATGTGTGGCAGAGGCAGTGACGGAACTGGAACCGTCACTGGGAGAGTGATGCACTCTGGGCACCAGTCCCCCTCCAGAACCAGTGGAGAACAGCATCCACTACCTCAGTCCTTAACAGGATGAAGCACTCTGGGCACCAGTCCCCCTCCAGAACCAGTGGAGAACAGTATCCACTACCTCAGTCCTTAACAGGATGAAGCACTCTGGGCACCAGTCCCCCTCCAGAACCAGTGGAGACTGTTATCCACTTGTGAGACTGTGGCTTTGCACTCCCCAGGATGGTACAGTGGGCAAACCACCCACTGAAAAGACTTGTGAGACTGTGGATGGTACAGTGGGCAAACCACCCACTGAAAAGACTTGTGAGACTGTGGCTTTGCACTCCCCAGGATAAATCAATGGGCATGGAGCCCCGTCGTGGATCTGGCGTGGTGCTGTCATCCGGCTGAGGTGGCCCCCTGAGGTGCCTGTTGTATTTCGATCTGATGCCCCAGCAGTGTTCTCTCTGTTTCTGGTCAGGTATCTGATGTGGGCCTCGCCCATGCATTTTGGGGCCAGTGGTCCACGGACATTGAATGGTGCATACCTGCACTACTAATCGTGATGTATAATTTTTTGAATGGGTATATATATCTGTATATATTAGCTTACTGTATTTTGATACATTACAATGGTTGAACTCATTTCCTTTTGTCTTTGCATTCTTCCGGGGGGTTGGGGGTTGTTACTGTGATGTTTGGAAATGCATTGGTGTGTGTGTTGTAGTGTGCGAGGGTCGGGGTGGGAGTGTTGCGTGTGTGTGTCCCTGACTTTTGCCCCCCCTATGTCGTAGGTGCAGTACTCACCGTTGTCTTCGGCGCCGGTGTTGCTGATGATCGTAGAGGAGCAGGAAGACTATCGCAGGGAGTATTTGGATTTCCGGCTCCATGGTGCCCTCCTTCCTCGTGGAGTGTGTTAAGGTGAGCGTTTTCCCATTGAAATGGCTGTTTCCGCCGTGTTTTTATCCACGGTGAATCCGCCCCGGAAAAGGTGGCCGATTGGCCTGTTGTAATACTGTGGGCGGTACTTTGTCTCCCGCCTGTCTGTTGGCGGCGGCCGCCGCGCTGCTTGTCTGTACCGCCGTGGCGGTCGGAGTGTTAAAGTGGCTGTCTTTGTTGGCGGTTTCTGCCACGGTCATAATTCCCTTTTTTTTCCGCCGGCCTGTTTGCGGTCTTACCGCCGCTTTAACACCGTCCGCCAGGGTTGTAATGACCCCCACAATGTTTTCTGTCTGTATTTATCTGTATAAATCAGTAAAAACAGAAAACAGGGAGCCCTACTTATAATCTATACTTTCTATTCCTAAGGGAGTTGTTTCTGTTATGGCATTATTTATGTCTTATATTCTGCTGACCTATTTGGCACTTACTTTCAGAGCTCTAATGCTGTACCTGTTTATAAATCAATATGTTTAGAAGGAGTTTGGCTGATGTCATCAGTGATGGTGTTACCAGTGTTATCATAAATGATGTCAAAGAACATGTCATGAGTAATGTCATATGTGAGGTCATAAGCAGTGGGTGGCGGGGGCACATGTTATAGTTAGCGCTGCTAACCATAACTGGTGAATTTCTGCTTTTTTTTGTTAGTTCAAAATGTTAATGTTGTCACTGAGAAATTCACCTAACGATAACGTTACTTTAAACTTTGTTTATTTAGTCAATTTCTAAGTTTAAAAAAAAGAAAAACAGATAATTTTATTAAACCTTACTGTAATGTTACTTTAACCTTTGTTTTTTAATGAATGTCTAGGTTTTTTTGTAATGTAAAGCAATATTTTATTACCATACATAAAGCCAACCCACCCCTGCCATGCCCGGCCCTGTGGCAAACCACCCCACAGGCAGCCAACCCCATGGTGTGTGGAGGCACTCACCTCTCTGCTGAGACTCCTCTCTTGGATGGCAAGTGTGCAGAGCAGGGTGTGTGCAGGGGCGGGCATCTCCTTTGAGACCTCTCTCTCAGATGATAGGTGTGTGTACTTATGTGTTTGAAGGTACTACCCTCTCTGCTGAGGATGAAGGGTGTGCATTGTAGGGCTGGGAAGGGACTGGCTTCTCCACTCAGACCTCTGTCACAGATAATGGATGTGCATAGTAAGGTGTGTAGAGGTACTTACCTCTCCGCCAAGACCTTTCTCTCCAATGACAGAGGTGTGTAGTAGTGTCTGTGAATGGACGGGCCTCTCTTTTGAGACCTCTCTCTCTCAAATGACAGATGTACATAGTAGGGTATAGGGAGGGACTGAACTCTCCATCTCTTTCATATAATTATTGTACATAGTAGGGTGTGTGTCAGGACGGGCCTCTCTACTGAGACCTCTCTCTCATATGACAGGTGTGCATAGTAGTGTGTGTGAAGGGGCTGGCCTCTCCGCTGAAACCTTTCTCTCTCTCAGATGATAGGTGTGGTAGAGTATGTGGAGGGAGTGGCCTCTCCACTAAGACTCCTCTCTTGGATCAGAGGTGTACATAGTAGGGTGTGTGGAGAGACTGGCCTATCTACTAAGAACTTTTTCCTGGATGACAGGTGTGTTTAGTAGTATGTGTGGATGGACTGGCCTCTCCTCTGAAAGCTTTCTCTCAAATAAGAGGTGTGCATACTAGAGTTTGTGGAGGGACTGGCTTCTCTGCTGAGACCTCTCTCTCAGATGACAGATGTAGTAGGATGTGTGGAGGAACTGACCTCTCTGCTGAGATCTTTCTCTCGAAGGACAGGTGTTCATAGAAGTGTATGTTGATGGACTGGTCTCTCCTTTGAAACCTTTCTCTCAAATGAGGGCTGTGCATAGTAGCATGTGTGGGGGACTGGCCTCTCCTCTGAGACCTCCCTCTCAAATGACGGTTGTACATATCAGGGTGTGTGGGGGACTGGCTTCTCTGCTGAAACCTGTCTCTCAGATGATGGGTGTAGTAGAGTGTGTGGAGGGGGAGGCCTCTCCACTGAGACCCCTCTCTTGGATGACAGGTGTACATAGTAGGTTGTGTGGAGGACTGGACTCTTCACTGAGACCTCTCTCTCTCAGATGATGGGTGTACATATTAGGGTGTGTAGGGAGACTGTCTTCTCCACTGTGAACTCTCTTGGATGATGGGTATACATAGTAGGGTGTGTGGGGAGACTGCCTTGAACTCTCTTTTGGATGATAGGTATACATAGTAGGGTGTGTGGAGGGACTGACCTCTCTTTTGAGACCTTTCTCTAGGATGACAGATGTGCTTAGTAGTGTGTGTCGATGGACAATGCTCTCTTTTGAGTCCTCTCTCCTAGATAAGAAATGTGCGTAGTAGAGTATATGGAGGGACTGGCCTCTCTAATGAGTCCTTTTCCTTGGATGATGGGTATGCATAGTAGTTTTTGTGGATGGACTGGCCTACCCTTTGAACCCTCTCTCTCAAATGATGGGTGTGCATAGTATAGTCTGTGAAGGAACTGGCCTCTCCACTGAGACCTCTCTCTCAGGTGACTGGTGTAATAGGGTGTGTGGAGGGGCTGGCCTCTCCACTGAGACCTTTCTCTCAGATGATGGGTGTGTGTAGAAATAGGTAGCTCACCAACTCCCTTTTACTATTCACGATCCTTTGAGAGACTTGCGAGACCGGAATTTTTTTTTTTGTAAAGGTATTTACATTTTTTTTCATCACAGTAGTTATGCCTTAGAAACCTCCTCTCCGAATCTAGGGGAGCAGGATACCATTCTCCTGCCCCCTTATATAGCTTTTTTTACTTAATTTCCACAACACCTACAATTTTTCTTAGTAAACAGTAACAGCGGCCGTTTCATTTCTAAACCTCCAACAGCCAGATAATCAGAGCACTTGCGGATCTTGCTGGGGCCTTTTCCTCTTGCTAGAGCCCAAAAGGCTCACAGGCAAAATGGACCTGTCAACCAATCACATGTCTCCAATTTTGAAATCACACTTTCACAAGACTCCTGCGAGCCCAAAGTTCAGATGTACAATTATTTTTTACCTTTAATTTCACAAAAATTACTGAACAGATTTACACCAAATCACAAAAAGCACAATCCTCAGACCAAAATCTAGCTTCCTGACAAATTATGTTCAGTACATTTTGCTGTAGCCCATTTTAAAGAAGATTATGGGAAATGCTTGAAGATTTTGCATTTTGGCACCCCCTTTTTTTCGCCTGCCGCTTGACGGATCACCCTGAAACTTTCCATGCATGAACTAGGCAACAAACAACAAATTTTTGGAAAGCTTCATGGAGATTTTTCAAATTTTGTCAACATCAGGGCAGTGCGCGCTCTACAGGCGACAAAAGTGCAAAGACCCAGTCTTTATGCAAGAGCATAATTCATGCATTGTGTTTATATGCAGTTTGTTAACCTTTTGCATTGCAGAGTTTTATCTTGAAACCACTATAAATGATGTTTGCAAATAATGTTCATTTGCAAGGTATTGCTGCAGGCTTATAGAGTGTATCAGGGTGTGGTCCCTTTCTAGGACCTTCTAGAAGCTTTTCCTGCAGCATGACTGGGTGTGGTTTGTGGGCTGGGCCAGACTCTATATAAGGGAGCCAGACCAGCTCCACGTGCTCACTATTCAGAGGTCCCGGTGCAGAGCACCAGCATTTTCCTGAGCTCCTGTTCCGGAGGCCTACCTTGACGTTCCATGCCTGTCCTGCATTCTCTTAGTGATCCTTGAGCAGGGTGGTAAGACGGAGGTCGGGCTGGGCCCCCGACCCCGTGCTAAAAGAGTCTTGAGTTTTGGGGCCTACTCGTGAAACTTTCAGAATACGCAAATCATTGCTCTGATGCAAATCTTGGTGTTCAGATCGGCAAAGGCTTGCACAATCATTTCATGGCATTTGCATATTCTTGTTTGAATCAGCAGTGTGCGCAATTCATTTTCTGCATTTAAACCTTGGTGTTCAGCTCGCTGACAGAGTGCGCTATCATTTCATGGCATTTGAATATACTTTTTGGAGTCGGCAGTGTGCGCAATTCACTTCCCGCATTTAAACCTTGGTGTTCAGATCCCTGACAGAGGGCGCGATCATTTCATGTAATTTGCATATACTTGTTGGAATCGGCAGTGTGCATGATTCATTTCCTGCATTTAAACCTTAATGTTCAGATCGCTAACAGAGTGCGCGATCATTTCATGGCATTTGCATATACTTGTTGGAATCGGCAGTGTGCGCGATTCATTTCCCGCATTTAAACCTTGATGTTCAGATCGCTAACAGAGTGCGCGATCATTTCATGGCATTTGCATATACTTGTTGGAATCGGCAGTGTGCGTGATTCATTTCCCGCATTTAAACCTTGAGGTTCAGATCGCTAACAGAGTGCGCGATCATTTCATGGCATTTGCATATACTTGTTGGAATCGGCAGTGTGCGCGATTCATTTTCTGCATTTAAACCTTGATGTTCAGATCTCTAACAGAGTGTGCGATTCATTTAATGGGATTTGCATATTCTTGTTAGAATCGGCAGTGTGCGCGATTCATTTCCCGCATGTAAAACTTGGTGTTCAGATCGCTAACAGTGTACACGATCATTTCATGGCAATCAAAACTTTGATGTGTAGTGTTTCTTGCAGTGCACATATTTATCCAGGGCCTTTTTGATTTTCTGCAAAGATGCTAAATTCTAGATGTTACATTCTTTGTGCATATTAAGTCCCTAGTACAATTACTATTGTTTTCCAGGGAATGTTTCAGGTTGTTTTTTGTCCTCATGTAAAGATGCAATGTTTGTTCTGAAACAGTATTCTAGAAGGTTCTTGTATTTCTAGACTGTATGTGATATTTCATGAAAAGCTCATATGAAACATTTCATTAATCATTCTTGATTTATTCCAGGTACTCAGAGTTCTTTGAGGTCTATTTAAAGCCACTTCTTAGATTACCCATGGTTATAGTAAGACAATGCTTAGGACCATAGTCTAGTGAAAGTCAGAGAGGCCACCCCCAACTTCCCCCACGCACGGCCAAAGGACCATGCACAGCATGTGGTGAGGTGGTTAGGTGGTTAGGTGGATTGGCCGCAGGGTCTGGCTGCAGGCCAGATCTTGTGGCAACCTCTACTGTGCACGGGCATAGATTAAAAAAACATAGAAATTCACTTAAAAAACTAAAGGTCACAGGGGCGTTATAATTAGGCTCACATTTTAAATGTACCAAATCATAGAAATGCTTCCAACAGGTCTCCTTCCCAGCTGTTCCCTTCCTAATCCCCTTTTCCCCACTTGGACTCTCTTAGGCTCTGTGATATTTCTATCAGAGTTTTGGAGCTGTCTTGCGGTGGACATGTTGGGAGCGTGCACGGGCCCCGAGGATCTGGTCCCCTGACGAATGTGCCCAAAGTTATTAGCAACACAATGAATGAGTTTCTTATGGAAAGTCTGACCTAACTATAACTACCTAGTGGAGACAGCCTCTAGGTAATATATATATATAGATATATATATATATATATATCTATATATATATATAAATAAATAAATATAGTGGCGGTAGCCATTAGGTAGTTATATTTAGGACCTAGTTTCTATATAAAAAGTATTTTATGCCTATATATTTGGCGCCGCTTGACAAATCTTTCTAAAAATATTTGCCAGTCATGTCAGCTGCTGTCTGGAAAGTTTCGGGGTGATCCGTCTGGGGGGGGGCGAGAAAAAGGGGGGATCCCAAAACACATTTTTGCCATTCAGTTTTCCATGGGGATTCTGAACAGCGATAGCACCAAAACTACTAGACAGAATGACTTCAAATTTGGCAGAAAAATAGACCCTGGTCCAGAAAGTGACCTTTTTTATTTTGCTGTAATTCCGTTTAGTACTTTTTGAGAAATTAAGGGGAAAACTAATTTGGATATATGAGAATGCGAAAGATTCTCTATCCCTTCTGATGTTATGCTGAGATCTGATTGGCTGACAGCACTTCCATAACAGAAGCTGTAGAAGTGTTGTCAGCCATCTTGGGATTCGGCTGCAGCTGAGTCCCAGAAAAAAAGTAGAAAACAAAGAAAAGGGGCCAGATTATGAAAACTCTGACCCCTTAGCTCTGATGGTGAGGTCCCAAAGGAGCCCACCCTCCCCCAGGGCTAAAAAGCATTTTTTTTTTATGGCTGGAGTCGCAGTGGATATGCAGATCTGTTGTAAAATAAATTAAAAAAATTAAGCGTGGCTCCCCGTGCTTCATTATTATAAAGCCCCAGGGTGGGACAAGTCCTGGGGGCATTTGCTTAAAAATGTGAGGGGGGACTCCTGGCCCCCTAGCTCTGCCCTAGGGACCACCACCTCCTCAGGGCTTATGATGAATATGCTGGGGCCACATGCCTCCCGCTACCCTGGGGAACCCCACCTCCCAAGGGTTGTAATTAAATATGCAGGGGGGCGGCACTTCCCCCACTTCCCCAAGGAGGCAGCCAGCCTCCCCAGGGGCTGTTAAAGTAATAATATGTGGGGGCAACCAGGCCCCTCCCATTTCCCCCGGCGACCACCACCTCCCCAGAGCGTTAAAGTAATAATATATGGGGGCAACATTTCCCTGTGACCAAGGGACCACCACCATGGGGCAAAATGCGTCTTTTGTGTGGGGGACGCCCGATGGCCCGCCCTCAACCCTGGGTATCACCACCCGCCGGGGGCATATGTAAAGGTTATTGCAGGGGGTCCGTTTTGGACACCCTATAGCCCCAAGGATCACCACCTCCCGGGGGCTATAATTGTTTGAGGGGAGCACGTGGCCTCCGTCAAGGAGCCATTGTTGGCCCTGGGGACCGCCACCACAGAGGGCTGGCTCCTGCTATGCCCCGGGTGCCCTCCCCTGGGACATAGCTGTTTGCTGTGGCTTGGCTGCAGCAGCAAACACTTTGATTTTTGACAGCGGGACCTGTCAAGCAGGTCCTACTATCAAAAACCGAAGCTTTCATCTCTGTCCCCTGCTCACATGCAGGGAACAGAGGTGAAATGCTTCAGCAAGGAAGGAGCTGCTGTTAAAATAGCTCTGTGCTAGCTGAAGCAATGGCACGGCAAGGGAATCCTTAAGGGCTCCCTCGCAGCACCAGATAGCCCATAAATGGCTAAAAAAATGTTTTTTTTAAAAAAAGCAAGCAATAGATAAGTGTTAAGGTCGCAGACCTGAGCACTCAGGTTTCGAACCCAGCCGGACTTGCGTCACTCTTTTTTTTTAAAGTACAAAATATTAAAATAAAAAAAATGACAGATACATTTTTTTTAAATTGTACAGAAATATCTTGTTCTAAGTATATCATACATCAAAGCCTAAAAGCTCTCTATTTCTCTCCCTCTCACTTTCTCTCTCTCTCTCTCTCTCTCTCTCTCTGTTTCTCTTTCAATTAATTTCTCCCACTCACACACGCACTGAGACCCTTACACACCCACTCACAGACCCACTAAGATACTCACACACTCACTCACAGACCCACTCAGAGCCTAGTGCACACACACAGGGCCCCAGTCAGACCCTCATGCACACACTCACAAACCGGACACTCAGGAACACACTCACAAATCCATTCAGACTCTCACACACCCACTCACAGACCCACTGACAGCCTCATACACCCACTCACAGCCCCCCTGACAGCCTCATTCACCTGCTCACAGACCCATGCAGACACGGACACACTCACTAAAACACTGATGCATGCACTCTCACACCCAGACAAACACTGTCACAGCCACTCTCACCCCCAGATACACCCTCTCCCAAATATTCTGACACTCAGAGAGGCCACCCCCAACTTCCCCTACGCATGGCCAAAGGACCATGCACAGCATGTGGTGAGGTGGTTAGGTGGGTTGGCCGCAGGGTCTGGCTGCAGGCCAGATCTTGTGGCAACCTCTACTGCGCACGGGTATAGATACAAAAAAACATAGAAATTCACTTACAAAACTAAAGGTCACAGGGGCGTTATAATTAGGCTCACATTTTAAATGTACCAAATCATAGAAATTCACCAGTTATAGTTAATGTTATCTCAAGTAACTATAGCTCGTGCCCTAGCGTAACTATTACTCACGCCCTCGCCATGCTAATTACCCCACAAATAATGGCACCCATGACATCTTTGATAACATCCTTGATAAAATCAATTTAATGTTTGCAATTAACATTTTTAGGAAAAAACTGTGCATGGTAGGGGCGTGAGTTATTGTTACTTTAGGACACGTAAAGGGTTTTGTCAACTACATAACAAAACAGGTGTCACTGTGCTGTAGGGTGACCTGAAGCCAGAAGGATAGTCCTATAGAAGATTGTTCTGGCAGCTCAGTTCCAGAAGCAGGATGGGACTCCTTTTTCGAAAAACTTTTCATATGACAGATAGGTGAGTAATGAGGTGGTTGATGACTAGATCATCTGTGTCCTCGGTCAGTTTCTTCAGCAGGGAGGTGATCAGTAGTGTACTGAACATGTCTTTGAAAGTTTCTAATCTAAGGAAGGTTGGAACAATGTTAAAAAGATGTATGAGGTAGGCCTGGACGGAGTTCACGGAGTCCGACTCTGCGGAATTCCCCGAAGTTAAAATAAAATTCAGTGGAATACCACTGAGGCGGAGTTCCCCGAACTGCAGAGTCCTGAATCCATCAGATCTCGGAAGCGCTAAGCAGAGTTGGGCCTGGTCAGCCAGGCCCGACCCTGCTTTCCGCTTCCGGGATCGGGCGCTTTCAGGAGAGGGCCTTGGCATTGTAAATTGCAGTTTCAGGCCTCTTGTGCACCATCCTGTCCTGTGTGTAAATAGGACAGGCCTGTGCACTAGAGGACTGAAAGAGCAGCTTTCTTTCACTGCCTATGGCCCTTGCCTGAATTCAGTAAAAGCTGCTGTTTCTGTCCTCGTTTGTGCACCAGTGTGCACAAACAACGACAGAGAGGAGATGAAATACCTGGGTCATCCCAGGGAGCTCCTCCTCTTCAGTGACTGCCTCCCTCCTCAGTTATGGGCTGCGCAGTGCAAGCACAGACTGTCTGCGCTTGCGCTGTGCAGCCCAACTGGGCTGCAGCATGCACCAGTTGAGCTCCACTTCGCTGCCAGGTATAACAGAGTTTTTTGGACAACTCCACGCATCAAGCGGGGCACAGAGTTCCAAAAACTCAGTTAGCTCCACCATCGCAGCAGAGCATGCCGCACACCCCTACTACAAGGGCATTTTTTTAAAGGGATTTTACAATGATGTGTCTTTAAGTGATCTAGAGGTATTGGTGAGTTTGGAATGAAGCAGAAGATTAAAGGTAATCTAGTTGGAGGTGGTTCAATGTAGGATAGGATTAGTAGTGGCTATGTGTTTAATGCTGCTTTTCTTCTGTTGGCTGCTTTGCTGAAGGTAGCTGCAGTGATGATGAGTCTGCATTCAGAGTGTAGGGCTCTGAGTTGGGTGAGGTTATCTTTGTACAGTGCACTTGCTCTTAGAGACTTCTTTGGTGTAGCAGAGTGCAGAGGTTTTAGGTATGGAGGATCATATTTTCAGTAGAACACTGACCTCAGTATGAGTTGTGCTGTATGTTTTGAAGTATTTTGCTGACATTTGATGTGGCTTACAGGGAATGTGGCTATTTGATGAGTTCCTCCATGTAGAAGTCCTTGAAAAATTGCAATTCTCTTTTTTGTTGGCCTTGAAGCACAGGTGTATTATAAAGGATGGAGAACTGGATGGTAATGTTGTGTGTCTGTTCTGAGGCAGAGAGGGCTTCAAGTGAATTGGGAGACAGACTGACAAGATTCAGGTTGACTGAGTTGCCCTTGGCATAGATTGACTCAGTGAAATGTTGTTTGATGCCTAGCCTCTTTTAATTGTGTAAAGGGTATCTTCATTGTTTGTGCTGGACTTTCTGTATACATCAAAATGTTTGAGGGATATTGGGTGAATATTAGGGCCTGCCTAGAGCCTCCAATGTAAAATGCACATTTTAACCTAGTATTTTTTTTCTGTCACTAACATTTTACATGGCTTTTCATTTATGTGATAATGTACTGAGAAATCACTGTACATGTTGTTTGGTTCTAGTATGCATTGAGGCCGCCTAGTCTGTACACTCTCTCCAACGCTGAGCATACAGAAAACAATGCCCTATATATTCTGATTGTCCATGGAGACCGCTCCGTGTTTGCAGACATATAGTTTTGAGCCTGCAACTCTGACACAGTGTGGCATGCATGGTGTTTGTGCTATATAACTGCCTCTGTGTCATATTCAGGCAGAGATGCACTTCCACTGGGATTGTCCTCGAACGTGGCGTTCAGCGTCTGAGATGTAGCTTGGCTGGCTCTGATGCTGATCTTGAATCGTACCTCTACCCTCCACAGGACTAATGGCCAGAGCTTCCTGGTTTCGTGGTACATCTTGCCCAGGTATGGGGAGGGTCTGGTCCTCCCAGTAGATCTAGCAGAGGGTGCTTCCATTATGCTCTCAGTAGAATAGGTAGTTACAGATAGGAGTGTACCAACACAATTACAAAATCATGGTTGTACAGTTTATCTTTTTTACCCTCTTTGTAGTACTGATTACCATGCTTTGTCTCATTTGCCTAATAATTACAGCTTGTTTTTCGTGCAAGAATAAGACTGTTGCAATCAGTGCTCTAAAATACATTTTTGCATCTTTCTTGGGTCTCATCTTGGGTGCGCTGAAAAGGTGTAAATCTGTTTTCACGATTTCCTTGGAAGTCATGTTCGAGGTTGCAAGACCCATCTGGTACCCTGATGTGCTTAGGGGTTCAGACGGAGCACTGTGGGCTAGTTAGGAACCTTGTCAACATATCCTGATGGTATATGCGGAATGAGTCACTATACTCTGATGTTTATGTTGAGCAGATACACAGTCCTACTTAATTCAAGGGAACCGTATAACTTGGTGCCACCAGTGATTTACGGCAGGTACTCATTTATTGGGTCTCCTGAATAGTTGTTAAGTACCCAAGTGCTCCCTTTTCTCCTCTATAGGGAGATGCCTGTGGTGTTAGGGATTAATCTTCCTCAGCTTAATCGGGAACCCCTTGTCACGTAAGCTCATTATCCTAATGAGACTACTGGATTTGGGAAGCAGAATCACTTGCACTGTGGGGGACTGAGTCTGAACCCACTACAGGTGACACCTGTTGGCCTAATCTGGGTTTTGCTCCAGCTAATTAGCAGTGCCTCATCTCCACCCAAGAGCAGGGATGATTGGGCAACCGAGCGCATGACACAACTGACGCCTCAGGGAAATCGTGGTCACTCAGATCTCGTCCGTTTCTCTCAGTTACATTAGTCTCACATATACAAGGACAATCAGAGGTCGAATATTATTATTAATTTTATTGAAGTAACTGCATCTTAGATAATAAAGCATGTAATGCAATAACCAGGACGATGAAGCATGACAGTATTAAAGTTGTGACATGTAGAGTGAAACATAAAAATAACGGTACCATATTGTCACTAGAGTCGTTAAAAATATCTCCTACCTAGGCTATGTTAGAGCACAGCATGTTAAACTCTAATTCTGCCCTTCAGGTTCCCCGGAAAGACATCAAGCCTCATACCTGAGCAAGAGGCTGGTAGTCTACATAAGCAGGTGCAGCGAAGCACTTAGCAATCAGCATACAGTCGTGGTCATCTGGCTGGAATCTCCCTCTAACATACATGGGTCAAAGTAGTGTTTTTATAATAAAACATCTGATGTTCCAAGAAAGGATCCCCATGTAAGAGTGTGTATGTTTCTATGAACACTAGAGACAAAGCGAGACCATGTTTTCCAGCAACCTATCTTACTGCAGCCTTGAGAAAAGCACAGAGTGAAAGAAATGTCTTGTTTAAGAACGCAGTGCTGGCCTAGATAAAGAACAGCTAGATAGAGAAAATAAAACAAGATCGCAAATGTGTCTATTGTTAAAATAATACAAACAAAGCTGAATAAAATATATCTAGGTTAAAGTGCACAGCCACAGGCCTAGTTTGCTAAAATAATGTGTATGAAGCTATAGCTAAAATGGCTACACAACACCGTATTTCAGTCTTTAGGTTGTTCAAACTTGAATCTTTAGAAGGATTACCCCATTAGATTGTTCCCTCTTTAAATCCTACTCTTAATATGGCAAATGCAGTTAACATTCGGGTTAATTGCAGACTTGCTCTTACAGCATATTTGGCACAAAAGGCACTCCTTTTAATGGGAGGTGTAGTCACAGTTGAAGACTTTTATTCATGGGCCGAATTTCCTGCAGTAGAAGCAAACACACAAACATTTCATGCATACTCTGAGGTGTCAGCACCTAGGGCTACATGTACTAAGATTAGAAAAAGCAATTTCCAAATTGCAATTTCCTGTGAATCACACTTAGGAAATCACTATTTCTAATGTATGAAACTCTTTTGAGTTTCATTTGCGATTTCAAATAGACCTACCTCATAAATATTAATGTGGTAGGTAGCAATTTGCGACCAACTAGTAGACGCAGTTATCAGGAATGGTGGCCTGCTGAGATCAGCAGACCACCATGTCTGCGATTGCTTTGAAATAAAGCAATATTTTTTAAACACAGCTGGTTTTCCTTAAAGGAAAACAGGATGCATTTAAAAAGAAAAAATTGAAACTTTGAAGCTTCATTTTTTAAGAGTACTGCTCTTAAAAATGTTTTACCAACATTCACAAAGAGGAAGGGGGTCCCTTGGGGATCCCTTCCCATTTGTGAATAGGTTACCACCAAATTGGAAATGTTTTGCAACCTCATTCCAGATGCAAAACATTCATACTAACCACTGTGATTACCTATTAGGTATGGACACCCTAAACATGCCCCTTCCTAATCCAGAATTGCAAACCCAAACTGCAGTTCCATAACAGGTTGCTGAATCACAATTTGGCCTTCACACATTTAAAAATGCCTTATTGTGTTCGGAAATAACCCGATTCTCTGGATCGGGCCATTTGCAAACAGAAAAATGCTTTGTACATCTGGTCCCACATCAATATAGACCTTGCCAACAATTAGAAATAGCACAAACATTTCAGGAACATCAAAATTGGTTCCAAGGTGCCCTTCCACATGTATCACAACACTCAGGACTGGGTCCCCTCAGTAATGATGGGGTGACGTGGCCAGTCCTAGCCGGCTATTCACCATATTCCAATAAAGCAGCATTGAATGGTAATGAACTTCGTCTTTTATACAACAATCTAGTAAGATTATATAGATGATTGACTCCGTTTGTTATGAGGACCATAACAGCTGTCTAAGCTAGGGTCTGTTTAACTTTATTTAAAGGCATGCTCTAAATAAAGTTTCCCTACCCTGTATTTACCAATCATGTGTTTCCCAAACACTTCTTAAATCAATAGTGTTCTTCCAGTGATCCTAACCTGCAACAGTAAGACGGGAAACAAAGGAATCTGAATAAAATCAGTTTTGTGTCTGTTACCAAGATTTTCCTAATTCTAGAAGGAGGTAATAAAAAAAACCATGACTCTGAATTTTTTGTGTCATGCCCAGAAAAATAAGTACATTTCTCTAAATAACTTTTCGGGCTTCCCACTGGGGATGTCGAACAATGTTCCCACTGTGTGTAGTTGAGTGCCGGTATATGACTAGTTGCACAGTGCAGGTATTAATGTCCCTAGTTATTATAGCAGAACATTTCCCCGTAATTCATTGTATTTAAATATACATCATTACTTTCAAATACTGAATAGTCCTTCATTTCAGTTAACATAGAATCATCTGTCTGGACATCCCAATCATCAGATACAACACTTGGTGTAATGACATCTGTCATTGATATTTTAAATACATATGGAATTTGAATAACCTCTGTCGGCCCGTATATTTCAAATGGAACTTTGTCCCACACAATCCCATCAGAAATGGGTGCAGCTGAAATGTTCACTGGGGGCAAGTCTCTGTGGACTGTGTGTGAGGAATGATATGGAGTTAAGACTTCATCCACAGGCTCTAAAGAGGAGCGCTCAGAAATGTAATGACCATTTACAAGCAAAGAGAAAACAGTCACAAAACCAATCCATAAAAATAAGGCAGAAAATGTCCGGCTAAACTGTAGATAGTTCCAGGGGTATATTAAGTAAGTAATTTTAAGCCATAAATATAGCTTACGTATCCTTGAAACATTTTCAGTCACTGGGGTAGATGAGTCTAAAGAAAAGTCATCAATGTCAATGAAGTAACCAGAGGCAGTCTCTGCAAACACGGGAGCAAGTGCAGTACTTGTAGATGGGTCTGCTTCACGTGGAGGCTCATAGTAGATGGTGCCATCAGTCTGTGTTGTATTGGTGTATAAAACGGCCTAATCTTGGCAGGAGTTGTCGTTGAAGTGGTAACAGGAACCAGCAAGAGCTCATTTTCCGCCCTCCCCATGATTGAGGAGGAATTTGTAGCATTGTTGGACATTGTTGCATAGTCCAAAGGAGTGTTGTTCATTCTATTCTGAAGAAGTATGTCCTGTTGTGTAGTGAGAGGGGATCGGGAACTAACCAAGGGATCTCTGGGTCTACTGTGCAAGATCGGCCACATTGTGAAATTTCACATTGTCAAAGGAAAAAAATCTGTTTCCTCGTGTCCAGGCAGCACTGGCAAGATAACAGTTCTGGTACCTTGTACTCCCAGGACTGAGACCTGATCCACAACTATAGGAATTCAGCCAGTGGAAGTTGTTGGTATATCCCTTATTCCTAAGGTGGCAGCACTGGTGGATGATTTATCATCACAATATTTCTGAAGCTCCTGTAAGACAGTGAGACGTTCATTTATGTCAAAAGGTGTTTCTGCTGCCACCATACCAGAGCCATCAAGATCTGGGACATACATAGGTAATACCAAAGAGAACCTCATATGGAGTGCGTCTCCCCAAGGACCGTCTTGGCAGATTATTCAGTGCTCTCTGGACCCCATATAGGGGATGAAGCCAGCTGCAACCAGAACCTAATACTCTAGCTGTTAAGGACTGCTTTAGATCACGGTTCTGCCTCTCCACGACCGAATTTCCCTCGGGATGGTATGGCGAGGAGTAATGGAGTTCAACACCCATCGTCCCCATGGTGTCCCTGAATGCCTTAGAGGCAAATGCAGGGCCCTGGTCCGAATGGAACGCTTCAACCGCATATGTACTGATAAAGATCAGCAAGTCTTTTATAACAGTTCGAGCATCAGCAGACTGCTGCAGCCATAACAACAGGAATCTAGAACAGGAATCTACAGAAACTAGGATGTACCTGTATGCACCATCCGGCTGTAGTGGACCGCAATGGTCCAGGTACACACATTGTAATGGCCTGCTGGACACTGCGAGGGATGTCTGTGATTGGCGTTTGACATTGGAGACCTTTATTTGCTGGCAAATAACACAACAAAGGATGTATTGCTTTGCATGTTTGTATAGACATGGCCGCCAAAATCTTTTCTGCAAGAGTGCTACTGTGGCCGAAATACCAGCATGAGCAGAAGCGACACCCTCATGCGCTGCTTTCACTAGATCTAATGTCTGGTCTTGGTTGGGGATTGTTCGGTCTCCAACCCCAGGAAGTGTTGCATTGGCAACATTCTGCGCACTGATGTGGTAAGAATAGTTTGTAGGGTACCCTTTCGTGAGGGCTTGCCAGAATTTCATTTTCCAATCTTGTATGGGAACGAGTCACTGCAGCCACAGAAGCCGTAGCTACTGCGGATTTGGCTGCTTCGTCAGCCAAAGTGTTGCAGATAACGTGTACTCCTACACGTTGATGGGCTAATGTATGTACTACATGGACACACGGTAGCTTATCCTTAAGATCGTCCACTCTCCCCCACAATGTCCTGTGTTTTATGGTGTTCCCTTTAGAATCTCTAAACCTGTTCAACTTCCAATGATTTAATATAATCATTGTGGGACTGGACACAGTAATATGAATCACAGACTATTAAAGTCAGTTTTCCTGTCTCTGTGTGTTCTAGTGCTAAAATAAGGGCTTTCAGTTCAGCCAAATGAGCTGTGCAGTCCCCTAGGGTCTGCGTGTAGGTATTATGTGGGTGGAAGACTCCATCCTTCATTGTTCCACTCATGGCTGCGCAAGCGGATGAGTATTGATGTTTGGTACTGATCAGTATAGGGAAAGGTGCGGAAGACATTGTGACGCGAAGGGTTAATTAGCTTGAGCAGTGTAGATGAGCGTGATGCCTGCTGAAACCCCCGAACAACGTGGAAAAGTTCATGATGTTATTTTCAAGCTTGTTTGTGTAGGAAACTCCGTCTCAACCTTGAGAACGAGAGTGCAGGGAGAAGATGGAATGTAAACAAAGGCTGAGGAAGGGCAGAGCAGCCAAGAGACAAGTGCTGATAACATAGCTAGAAAATGCCAGAAAGAGAGAGAATCCAAGCTTCAAGTTATTTAAGTACTGAAGTGCGGGTAAGGGATTTGAAGCTCGCAGATGGAGTTGTGAAGACTGTCATCTCCAAGTCCAGTGCTGCCTCCCTGTTTTTGCTGTTCAGAGACCGTGACGCTTGAGGTGGAGAGAGGTCCAAGCAGGCGGTAGAGGGCTTCCCAGCATTTCGTGGACTAAGTTAAGTTTCACACAGGGATGAAAGGCCTTTGTTTCTCTGCTCTATTATTATGATTGATTATTATGCTTGCTACTATGAAGTATTCAGCTCATTTATATTTTGCTTTCTGAACATCGTAGTGTGAGCTTGCTGCAGTAATTGAAACATGCATTTTGGTATGCAGTTAAGCAAAGCTAATCTGAAGTATTCAGCTCGTTTATATTTTGCTTTCTGAACATCATAGTGTGAGCCTGCTGCAGTAATTGACACATACATTTTGGTGTGCAGTAAATCAAAGTTTATCTGAAGTATTCAACTCGTTTATATTTTGCTTTCTAAACATCGTAGTGTGACGCATTTTGGTATACAGTTAATCAAAGCTTATATCTGTCAAAGAACTCTTTGCTCATCTATATAAATAGATGCTCTTTGTTGTGTACTCATATATAAATAGATGCTCTTCATTGCTATTTTTATTCTACCATTGTTGATGTATTAAATGCATACATTTACCTGAAATACTAGTAAAGCTAAATTGTATTCATAATTGGCGTGTGGTCCTTCATTGAGCATCCTTATTGACTTATACCGAACAGGTGTCAACCAGTCACCTGGATAAGACAGGTAACTTCAGCTGGTTGTGCTGAACCATCAGTATAAATGACAGTATGATAGTTGTCTAAAGGCAAAATATTTAGCCTATCCTGTTCGTACTGGAGAAATTCTTGTGTCTGGAGTTTCGGATCAAAGATGTAATCAACATCAGTAGCGGTCAGAGAGGTTGCCCACTGAATCCAACGTAAATGTAATGCTTTAGCGTTAGGAACGCTCGCTTTGGTGATGGCCTCTAAGGTTGGTACCGAGGTAACGACAATGATTTGTTTCCCTTGGGCAAGTGGCCTCTCCTTTATAACAGCCATCTGAACTGCAGTTAGAATTTGTTCTGTTGGTGCAAAACATTTTTCTGCATTGGAGTATAAGTGTGATATATATGCTATGGGCACTGTGTCATCTTCATTGAAGGTGACATAAGTAAACCCAATGGTACCAGCAATTATTCTGATGACCACATTTTTTTATTGTCACATGTGTGTAAGCCTTTAGCTTCCAGCATGTACTGTTGCAATTCCCTAAGGATGCATGTGTGCCCAAC
Organism: Pleurodeles waltl; assembly: GCF_031143425.1. NCBI lineage: Eukaryota > Metazoa > Chordata > Amphibia > Caudata > Salamandridae > Pleurodeles > Pleurodeles waltl. The sequence goes on from NC_090440.1 coordinate 407,640,856, forward strand.
TGTCCAGTGTCTGCTAGAAAAATCTGGACGTATTAAGTCATAAAGTGGCTTGATACGTTGTGCATAATCAGGAATGTAAGTTCTGCCAAAATTGAAGAAACCAAGTAAAGACTGTAGTTTCTTTAGAGTGTTTGGTGAGTGCAGTTGTGCACATTTCTCTAGAAAGTGTGGGGCCAGGCTCTCCCCCTCGTTCTATAGTTCATATCCCAGGAATAATACTCTGAAAAAGGCAATCCTACTTTTCTTAAAATTGAATTTATAACTGACCTCTGCAAACCCCAATATTATTCGATCGACCCTAACAAGATGAATGTTGAGGTCATCATCTCTGAGATAAATGTCATCCACACAGGATAACGCCTCAGGATCAATATCATGTAATATTGATGTTACTCAGGCTGAGAACTGCCCTGAGTTATTCTTATAGCTCTGGGGTAAACAGCAAAACCTTTTTTGTGAGCCAAATGAGAATGCACTTAGATCCCGACTTTCTTCCGCTTAATTCTGGCAGAAAAACCTGTTGGAAATATCCAACGTTGTTTTATATTTCTTGTGCACTATATTGTTTATTGGTGCCGTGCTATGTGAATTTTGTATAGCATATGTACGTGTATGACTGTTTAAATGTCTGTAATCTAAGACTATTCTATAGGAGTGGTCTGGCTTTGCAACCGGAAATAACGGATTGTTCATTGCAGAAGCACAGGGCTCAACCACTCCCTGATACTGTAGCTGAGTGAGGATATCCCTCACTGGAGCTTTTGTTTCATGTTTAACAGGATATTGTGTCTGAGGTTGGGGTGTAGACCTGATAGGTATTTCATGACATGGAAAGTCCTTGTCCCAACCTACATGATTGCGGTATAACGCAGGTGCCTAACCTAAAGCCAATTTGACAGTGTAGGCTTCTTTTTCTGCTTCTGGAACAAGATTAGAGAAAGAAGGTAAAAGTACATCTTCCTCATGTGGAAGCTTGCAGACGTGTTCAGGTGGCCAGTCATGTTCAGCCAATAGGATATCACAATCAAGTTCATCCCAAAATATCACACCGATGGTGCGTTCTACGTCTTCCTTAATTTGAATCTTCAAATCATAAACTCTAATGGGTGGGAGTACGCGCCCATCCGCCTTTTCAACTGCAATATAATTGCTAGTTGCTGTTGCATCCAGATGATCCTTCAGACTCTGATGACATATCGTGACCTCTGCTGCACTGTCTAACAGTGTCACTGCCCATTTCATGTTCTTCAGCAGTGTTCTCAAGTGTACTGGCCTTTTTAACTGACGGTGCTGCCACCTTTTTCTTTTTAAACTGTGGCTTTTGTTGTGAAGTTTTCTCTTCTTTTTTGACTGTAGACTGTATTGAGTCTTTCTTTTGTTTCATGTATTCAGGACATCGGTCAGGACCGCCCACTCTCTCGCTACGTCTATCCGGTGCGTCCTGAAAGGAACGAGAGGGACATGAATCAGTATATCTGTCAGGAGTTTTTATATTCTCCCTATTTCTGAGAGTGTAGCTCCTTTCGGAGTTCTCTGCATGTGGAGAGTCTGCTCTCTGCTTCTGTCTATCTTTAAATTGTCTTGGCTTATCCCAGCCCTTTTCAGAGCCCTCTTGCACCTGTTTTGTACCTTCCTTAGGGGCGGTACTCTGTAATTCTAGCTTCTTCAGCTTGGCTCCCAGACTATCCCGTCCTATACTGGTATAGGTGTCGGAAATCATTTTCGGTAGCTGTCTCTCCTGTTCCAAATGTGAAGTTTCTCGGAGATGCTGGCATATAGCCAGTGCTACCACTTCCCCTTTAATGTTACTGCATTAATTTCATCCCCAAATCTAGGGCAGGTGCTGCCCCATGCTCATTCTGTATTTGTTTTAACACTTCCGGTAAATTGGCAAGTGTCGGGGCACCATGTGTGGGGTATAAATTGTAGCAAAGACTGTACCCCATGTTGCGCAGTCATCTACAAAGGGAACCATCCCGAAGGGCAAGTACATTGTGAGAATTCTATGTTTCTCCTGTGGTCCCGTATGGGAAAACACAGCTTCCAGCTGATTTGTTTTCTGGGCTATCCAGAATAGTATTTTCTCACGTTCTGTGTGTACTTTACCCATAAAAGTATGTTCTGTTTGTGGATTAATCCCATTAGCCAATTGGAATCCAGCAGGTGCTGGTGGTGCTGGACGTGCTGGTGTTGTGTTCAACATCCTCATTACGAACTGAACTAGCCATCTGTAGAGTGTCACTATCTCATCATATACATTTTGCAGATCTGCTGCTTGCATATTTTGTATACCTGAGTGAGGTGCGTATGTGGCAAACATGGACCACGTTGGTCCATCATTACCTAAAGGACCTAATCTCACACGTTGTATTACATGTGGTAGGGCGCTTTCGAACCAGTTCTGATGCTCTTGATAAGTGAGTGTAAGAGCCCCACCCTCATCTGTTAAGCCATGCGCTACTAGATGTAACCTTTACTGCTTGTCTAGCATTCTCAGGAATGTCTACGGCGTTAGCCATATTGTAAAATGGGTGAAGAGATGGAACACCAAGTGGGGAGTATAGTCCTTTTATGAGTTCGAGCTGGAACAACCTACCGCCTAATTAGGTGTTCCCTGTTCAGCTGAGGAGGATCTTCCCAAAGACCACGGACGTCTCCGTAAAATGGTACTTAAGGTACCTGTTGTCTGTTAGATAGTGATAGTCGGGGTGTAAATTAGTGCCTAAACACCATCGTTGGTGGCGCCATGTCATAGTTGGACTCTTGCTCTGGGCAAGACTGCTGGTTTAAGGATGACAGTACTTATGTTTGTAGGTGACTATGCCTATCCTACAAGTCGCAGTTGTAGTCCTAACCCTTCTGGCTCACTAGCAGTACCAGATTTGTGGCAGCCTTTACGCATGGACTCAAGAATATGACATCAGGGAGTGTTGTGGTTAAATGGGAATTACCCCTTTCTCACAGATACATCATGTCTCAACCAAACACAGGCAATAATGAAGATGCAGTAATGTTTCAATAGTTTTTATTCAACACAATCTGCAATATGCGGTAAATTGCATGGGCTACAATGATTATGATAATGAACAGTGCAAGAGACAGAATTGTAAAAACAAGTCATGATTATAAGGACCCCACCATCTTGCTGTAACATGGAAAGACATAGAGTGGATAATATGTCCTATTACCCTATTCTAATAGGCCTCACCTTCTACTTAAAGGAGAGCTGGGAATGTTAAACCTAATCTGCCAATGCCAGGTCCCTGAGAAGAGCCCCCAACCCTTGTTAGCTTGGAATGAGGTCTCTAGTTCAGACTCCGTAGGAACACGAAGCCCGGGTCAGCATCAAAGCGACGTGCAGCATCGATAGCAGCAATGGTATCTGGTCAGAATCCCTCTGATTATCTGTTTAAAGTGAGGTGTATTTATACAAATATACTTAGACCCGAGACCTAGGTTGTTCCCAAACAATAGATAACACAGCATGCTTGGGACGGCAATTAATATAAACAATTCCCTCAAAGCGTGAAGAGGGAAAGTACCTAATGTGAACACCTACAGTTTGTTTGTCTTTGTCGCTTGATTTGATGCCTTAGCGCGGTGGCACTGATAACATAAACTTAAACAAATGGCCTAACTCTAAACAAGGCAGCCATCTTAAAATAATTAATTAAATAAATGGGCTAAGACAGAGCGAGCTAAGTAGGGTAAAAGTCACTAGGTGACGGGGCACGAATCTGCAAGCCAAAGGCTAAGCTAACTCCTGTCATCCCATTAAAACAAACTTGAATTCACTACAGCACGCTTGACCTAAAAAGGAAGAGAAACTTCCACAACAAAAACCCCAATTCAAAAATAAGAAAGTGGTGCGAATTTCAGCTAAATTTGACACAAGAATTGAAATGAGAAAGAATACTACTTCTGAACAAGACAGGGAGATTTACACTGCTAGACAGCGCAGCAGAGGTCCCGATAGTTTTCTGGAATCTTCAAGAGTTTCTGGATTCTAGAGCAACTCGTAGATTTGTACAAGTTGAAACACCATATCAACGCGTGAGCCCTCCGAGCAAACTGTATTAATTGGACATTCAAATTGAGGGCGATATAACATGCATTGTTAGAGTTATTTTCTGGGATAAATTAACATACATTTATGACATTCTTCTGGCAGAGGTAGATTGACCGCTACAGTTTACCATGAAAGTCCCACAAGTAGAGGTTGCACAATAACCTTCCTTCTCAGTTCTTGGTCCTGAAACAATCGAACAGGTATATGGAGAAGATTTGGCTCTTACACAAATGCCAGCATTATACCACAATCATGTAGGGTATGATAAGGGTTCCCCCACCATATAATATCCATACCCAGAAGCTCACAAGTGCAAACACAACACCCTATTAAACATGAAGAAAAAGCTCCAGTGAGGGAAATTCTCTCACAACTTGAGTACCAGGGAGTAATTGAACCCTGTGTCTCTCCTATGCATAATCCTCTTTTTTTCTGCAATAAAGCCTGATCATTCTAATGAATAGACTTAGACTATAGACATTTAAACAGTCACACATGAGCCTTCAAAATTCAAAACCCGCATAGAATAGCTCTAATGAACAATATAGTCTGTAAAAAATATAAAACAACATTGGATCATTTCCGGCATTCTGATGTATGTTCCAGATCTCTATAATCCTGGCACTCTGGCAGTGGATACACCTTTTGACATAAATGAACATTTTGCTGCCTTATAGGAATCATAAGACTTCTGTAACGAGTGCTCAAATTAAATTACTAAATGTTCTGTCACTGATGAAGTGAAGGAGCACCAGCATCTCTGGGCTGGACTCCAAAGGTTGTGGATCTAGTCCATGCTGGGATGGGAAGTCTTCTGCATGTCTCTGGGGAGTATGCTTCCCCTGCAATATGCTGATCTCCAGACAGGTCACTTAAAAGTCACTGTATTGTTTCTGGATCCCTACCTCAGTGAACATGACAATGATACATGTCCACTGATGACCTCCCTGTGTATATGGACTGAGACCCTAGAGCTTCGCTCTGAGGTTGAGTGGGGCAAGCATAGTGCACCCCTATTTCAAAGAGAGTGGCTATTGCCCTTTCAACCCGGGCTGTGTTAGACTGACAGCGGTGGCCGTAATAAATATACTCAGGAATACCTCTATCCTTGTAGCCTTGGTGGGTGGGGGGGCTAATAGCCACCCTCCTGATCAAGTCTGTGCACCCTTCTTTGTCTATAGTCCCGTTGCCTTTTCCAATCTGGATGTGTGTTTGAGAGCCAGTAGGTTCCCTAGGGAAGAAGTGTGAGTTGTGCCATTGTATTTAAAGTGAGCTGAGCTGTTCTTGACATTTCAGCTCCCCGTGCCCCTCCCTTTTCTTTGGAGAAGCCTGGTGGGCTGGGGGTAGACACTTGTTCTTATCTGTGTTTTGCTGCACTAGCTCTGTTAGGGGGGCTCTCTCCCTTTCTGTTTGGTGATGGTAGGTGCCTCCTGGTCTGGAGTTAATTAAAATTCCTCTCTGGGGAATAGCTTGGGCTGATACCAAGAGCCTGTCCTGAAGGACAGTAACTCATACTTTTTCCATGTCTTGGACGCGCAGTGAGCATGACACACATGTGCCTAATGCTTGAAGGAACAACCAGGATTCAAAAGTAGCAGGCCCTCTGATTGGCTCAGCCTATCAATAAGAGGTAATAAAAGGTTGGCCTAAGTGGTCAGTGGTTGGTTAAGACTGGCCTTCTGTTCTAACAAGCATCTACATAAGCCAGGTGGGGGCCTGTAGTGTAAAGACAAGGAAGCTTGATCACCACATCTGAAATTGAGGGAGTTTTCTCTGTGATGTATGGATTCTGCTGTGTCGGAATTTCCCAGTTTGACGAGAAGGAAGGGCATCAATCAGCAGCATGAATGCAGAGAATCAGCTTTCATGTGAGGCTTATGGAGCATCTGCTTGGAACACAAGAAATTGTAGACAGTTGCTCAAGATGAGGAAGTTTGTAGCATATCAGCAGAGACAGAGGGAGATAGGGAAGCTGGATCCTAGTCCTGGAAGGTGGGATCACTTTGCCCAGACCCCTTTCCTATGCTGTGGGAGCCTGTATGATACTTCTAATTACAATCTATAGCTGATGAAGAGTGTCCTGCAGTACAGGACCCACCTTTCTCTTTGTGACATCTAGAGGTACTAGGGTGTACGGGAACTCGGGCCAGCCACTACCCTCTGACAGCTAGTCAGTGGCTACTGGACTAGTGGGTCTCCAGTAAATTGTGCCAAGACATCAGGCACCTGTGATCATATCCCTGATGCCACTAGAGTGGTGTCCCCACTAAGGACGATGGGGGCACTTCTGTTCTTTGGGTAGTTAGTTCTAGGGCTGGACTGGAACATTTGACTTTACATCATATGCTGAAACTACATAATTGCAATACAAGCAAAGGTATCATGGAATGAGAGCAACCTTGGGCAACATGGTCTGTAATATGCAATGCTAACTTTGTGTCTAAATGTTAACTGTGCTTAGCGTGTAGGTGCTATAATACTGTTTGGGGTCAGACGTCTGGCCCGAGGGTGGTAGAGGGTGGTCCTAGTTTTATGTGTAGTATATTTCTCTAATGTGTGTCAAAGAACTTTTCTTTTTAAAAAGTAAAGCACTGACTGGACATTGATCTTATTAGGTGGTGCACTGTATTCTGAATGTCTAGACCCACCTCACCCCCTTGAGAAAGCTTTGGGCTTCTGTGTCTCACTACCCTGAGAGAGTCAAGTGCCCTGGTGCCCAGGAATCTGGGTCTAACATTCAGCAAGAGGATTGCCAACAAGAAAGAGTTCACCCCAGTTTTTAAGGGTGGTGGTGGGATGGTGGGTTAATTCTCTATTTAGGGGGTAGTGGGGTTGGGTTTTTAGGGGTGGGGGTTAGGGGTCAGGTAGGACACTGTCAGGTAAGTGGGGTTTGCAGAGGTTTGTGGGTGGTTTTTAGGCGTGGGGTAGTTTTTAGGGGTGAGGTGGTTGGGTTATTTCTTTTTTTAAGTGGCGGGGTGAGGGGTTGGGTAGCTTTGTTTTTAGGGGAAGGGGGTCAGGGTACTATGGTTTTTAGGTTGGGGTGGAGGATCGGGGTAATTTTGTTTTTTGGGGCAGGGTAATTTTGTATTTAGGGTGGGTTGGAGGTGGGTTTTTAGGGGTGGGTAATGTTGTGTTTAGGGTGGGTGGGGGTAGGTTTTTAGGGGATAAACAGGGGGGGTTGGGGTAAGATCTAATCTAAGGTTTACGGGGATTCCGGAAGGACGTGAAAACGGGCAAACTGTTATGAACTTAATTACAGGCCTCATCACACAGTACGTTCTCCCAGAGTCAGTTGACAGAAACCGAGACCTCTCTATTATGAATGCTCATCGGGTGCCTGCAGTGCAACCTCCTAATGCAAAATATCCTCGAACAATCCTGGTGAAATTTGGCGATTTTCATATCACAGAACACATTCTTTCTCAGGCGATCAAAAACAAAGCATTTCAGATCTCAGGTGACTACACTTTTAAAAAGATTTCAGATATGTCTGCCTTCGCTGCACGGAGGAGACAGGAGCTGAAGGAAATGATACCCGAATTTCAAAAAGCAGAAGCCCCGGCAGGGCTTGTCTAGCAATCAAAACTCAAAGTGTTTTTTAAGGGGTGGTCAAATATATTACATACAGTTGAAGCAGCCAAGACTCTTTTGCATTCGATACAAAATCTAGATTGGATGGGCTAAGGGGGGAAATAAGCAATAAGGATGATGAATTTCACGATGATAATTAACATACCTGTCGCACAGTGCACCATAAGTAATCTATTAGTAACTTCCCTCTGCTGTTCCGGGTGATTAGGGTACCATGTCAAGGCACCTTATTGGGATTAGGAAGGCTTTGGGGGGGAGGGAGGATTGAGCAGGGTCACAGACAGGCAGCCGAGGTGGTCCCGGATTGCCCAGATGGGAGGGCCCCAGGAGTAAGCCACTAAGGGAAAGGGAGGGTATTCAAGTGACATGGTGTGGAGGGGTAGTAGTGGGGGTGGGATGCTGGGGGAAGGAGGAAAACGAGATCCTACTGCAGAGCGGAGGAATGAAATTTCGGAGAAATTGGAAAAACAAGTTAGTCAACTGGTGTAAGAGAGCTGGGCGCTGGGTTATGCTGAATTATTGATGGGGGACTAAGGAGATTATAAGAACTGCAAAACAGGGTGGCTTTAGGAGAGGATTCAATCTTTTCAGTAAAATAAACTGACCAAATTGTGGGGCTAAATGCTACGTTAAGAGTCGTCTCTTGGAATGGTAATGGGCTAAATAGTAGGAAGAAGAAGGGTACAATTGAAGAGTGGGTTAAACAGCAAATCCCTCTGTAATCCTGCTACAAGAAACTCACATTCCGGCCAAAAAACTGGGGGAATTTGTCATATTCAAAAACTTGGTGGATTATAAGGAGGTCGCTGCGGCGCAAGCAGCCCATAGGGGCACTGCAGTCTTTTTGGACAAGAAACCGGGGGCCCGAGTGTTCGATTTTGTCAGTGATAAAAATGGACGGTGCTGTTGGGTGATCTGTTTAGTATCCACAGAGAGATTTACGTTTGTAAGCTTCTACGCTCTGCTGGAAGACGATCCCAGACCATACGAGGAGCTCTTTCAATCTCTCTTGCAAATCCCGGGCAAAATTATTATTGGTGGGGATTTTAATTTTCTACAAGATCCATATATTGACTCCTCAGTGAAAGGGAAAAAGCAATATAAACCTAAGGTGGCAAAGGCTTTTAGGGACTATTTAAGATTATTGGGGTTACACGATCCCTGGAGGTCCAATCGCCAAATAAAACAGATTACACATGCCTCTGCAGCCGATTAAAATGCGCGTATCATTGATTATTTCTTGATAACTAAAATGTTGTACTTTAAGAGCCAGCGGACACTGCACACTGGTCTTTCGGACCATGCTATCCTTATTCAGGTGGTATTGCTAGAGCCAGAGCAGGATATGGCATAGCCCAGAAGGTGGACGTTTAACAAGCAGCTCCTCCAGGAGGAAGGATGGGTTCAGGTCTGTAAAGAGGAAGATATATATTTTTTGAATAAAAATTGGAATTCGGCCGATCTGGGACACATTAAGGGGGTTATTACAACTTTGGAGGAGGTGTTAATCCGTCCCAAATGTGACGGATAGACCACCAGCCGTATTACGAGTTCCATAGGATATAATGGACTCGTAATACGGCTGGTGGTATATCCGTCACTTTACCGTCACTTTTGGGACGGATTAACACCTCCTCCAAAGTTGTAATAACCCCCTAAAAGCTTATATAGGAGGCATTGTGATTGCAAACGAGGCAGCAAATAGGAGCCATAATAAACAACAGAGTTGGGTTTTAGAAAAGGACGTACAGAGGAAGCACTATGGGACCAGGTGACTTGCGATACGATTCACGCATTGAGATGCCCAACTACGGGGAAGAGATATACTGATTTTAGGGCAGTCGGAGAAGTGATGCTAGAACACTATAAACAAATATATAGCCAAAACCAAAGTATTGACTCAGCAGCCATAAAGGACTTTCTAGGGAAACTGGACATCCCCCACCTTGTTAAGGGAAGATGGGGATGCCATATCCCAGTCAGTTACCAAGTCGGAACTTCCTGGAGGTGGTCAACAACTTCCCGAACGGGAAGGCCTGCTGCCCTGATGGCCTCCCGGCAGAATTTTCCAAAACCTTTATTGATGCTTTGGCAGACGATTTTCTGCTTTTAATCAATAATATGTTAAAGGGCGGTACGATTCCAAATTCATTTCATGCAGAGAATTTAGTTAGTTTTCAAAAAAAATACAAAGATGAGGAAGATCCAAACTCATATCGCCCAATCACACTATTAAATACTGATTATAAAATTATCATGAAGTTTTTAGCTAATCACCTCAACAAGGTTGTCACCACTTTGGTTCATCATAAAAAAAACCAGGTTAATTGCCGGACGACAACTTGTAACTAACACACATTTTTTTGTTGATGCACTAGACTACCTCGCTATTAATAAAGTCCCTGCCGTTATTCTCTTACTGGATGTAGAAAAAGCTTTTGACTTGGTGGAATGGGGTACGGTGTTTGAGATATTACCTAGATTTAGGGTTCTGCCCCAGATTTCAGGGTTGGTACAAAGGATGTATCAAAATACGTAATCTAACATTATAACTAATCATGCAAATGTGGGTAAACTACAAGTTCACTGGGGCACCCGCCAGGGATGCCCCCCATCACCTATCCTGTTTGCTTTAGTTATCGAGCCTATAGCCATTGCAATTAGACAAAACAATTTTATCCATCCTCCAATTAAGCAGATGGGAAAGATTAAACTGCACGCAGATTATATTATTTTGTTTCTTGATGATAACAGAAGCTCCCAGGAGAAGGTTTTTGAAATATTTGCTCGGTTTGAACAAATAGGGGGGTATAAGGTGAATAAGAAAAAACTGAAATTATACTCTGTGGTTGCACTTCAATATACTACTTCCTGAATTGGTGCTCTGCATGAACCCGCTGACCAAGAGATATCTGGGGGTTAGATTCTCATCTAAAATAGAAGATCTTTACTATCTTAACTTTGCTTCTTAAAACTCAGATGTTACTAGCTCAGTGGGGCCACTTCCTCTAACTATCGTAGGGAGAGTCGCCATGATTAAAATGGCAATATTCCCGATGTTTAACTTCTTGTTCTCAGCCATTCCATGTGTGTTAACATCCCCATTTTTTAGGAAACTGGATTCATTATTTACATCATTTATTTGGCACAATACAAGTGCACAAATTTCACTAAGCACTTTATATGCAGAACGGGAAAAGGGAGGCCTGGCACTCCCTAATATGAAAGACTACTATTTTGCTTTTTTCCCCAATATATGGCAAAATTTAAACCTGCATTACTCCAGGGAAGTCTATTCCTGCAAGATTTTTGTGAATTAATTTGTAGGGAATATAGTATCAGGGATCCTGCATTATTGGTGAAGTCCCCGAAGAAAGTACGCTATAAGATCTTGAGGTGGTTCTTTAAAAAGAGGTAAAAAAATGTTTTGAACATTAGCAATCCCACATGTGAAATTCTTCATTCTTCTGTCCGAATTTACAATGAGGTCCGGCTCTGGGATCAATTCAGAGATAATCAGGAAATGGAATATGCTAGATTCAGGAAAATTCGAGATTTTTAGCCGGTGATAGATGGGAAACGATTCCAAATGTAGGGGTTGCTGTGCAAGACGTTTTCTGCTTTTGGGGTCCTATAGTAGTATGCTTAATAGCCTGAACAATCTGGATTGCGGTTAGATTTGCGATACTTAGAAGATAGTGAAAGATCTGATAGACCCCCCTCGGGGGATAGATGAGCGGGTGAATGGAGAAGGCTTCTTATGGAGTTGAAAAACCCTAATTTTGTGGTAAAAGTTACCAGGAAATGGGATCAAGACGAAGGGCTCAAATTAACAAAAGCTATCTGGGAGAACATTAATGGATTAAACTTTAGGGTTCTGAGAGGAGCAAATTGGCACAGAATGCTGTTTTTTAGTAAATGGCTGCTCTATCGTACTCAGCCATTTTTAGCCCAGATTAATCCGAGCTGTCTTAATCAATTTTTTCATTGTCAAGCGGAGGGCATAGTAACCTGGACATATGCAATAGGCATTTGCAGGCTTATACAAGAGTTCTGGGGTAAGGTATTTAAGTTTTAAAAAATAGCTTTACAGATTGACTGGTTTTGGGCTATGACCCTGGGGTGAAGGTTGCACTTAGGTGGTAAAATTAGTCCGCATTGCCACAGCGATGGCTTGAATCCTCTTAATACAAAATTGGCACACTGCGCAGATTCCAACTGTTGAAGAATGGCTAAATAAAATGGCACAACTAAGGAATCAGGAATGGAAGTATGCAATGAGGTCAGGTGGGCTCAAGAGATCCTCACAAACATGGGGTAGATTTTTGGAGACAACTGACACTAGCTCAGCCTAGGGGTGGAGACAAGTACTCGGCCGTCCCTGTTTAAGGGTATTTGAGAGGATGTTAATCTTATTGAATTTGATGTTATTGTTTTGCTGTGCTCAGTTTGTAACAGAAATTGTTTATGCTATGATGTCGGATCTCATAAATAAAAACTAATTTCCTGATTGTATATGCATACTGAGTCCTTATACTCTGACGTTTATGTTAACCAGACACACAGTCCTACTTAATTCATAGGAACCATTTATAAAAGGTGGCACAGGTGATGAGATCTGAGATGCCTTCCTTGAAGTTGTTGGTGGGTAGATTAGAAGATAAGACAAAAGGAAGCTGTGTGAGATGCTGAGAGTGGAAAATGACATTTATGGGCCCTGAATGTTTATATTGATAAAGCAAGACCCATTATTATAACTGGGTTTTCATGGAATAATGTTACATACATATTTCAGGTAGTATAAACAGTGGATATCCCAATTTAGCCTCCTTGAGATGTATTTTCTCTACCTCAAGCAACCCCTAAAAAACTTTAATTGAACATTCATCCAGGGATAATCAGATATAAAAAGTGGATCTTATTGTATCTATATTATTCTATGTATTACAAATATATTCATGTTATGCTTGCATTGTAGCTTTTACATGTGTGCTGCTATTTCCTCCCAGGGTCTGGGCTTTTGGCACAGTACTTCAGTATAAAGAAAAAATGTTTTGGTATTTTTAAAATTGTTGTGACTTTATCATAATAAGCCGATAGTAAAAGACCCATTCCAGGTATGGGCTACACTAAGGGCCCAATTTTGAGTTTGGTGGATGGAAAACTCTGTCTGGCAAACCACCGACAGGGTGGCCGCCGCGATCGCGGCGACCTCCCCGCCAGAGTTATTAAGAGTTTCCCTTTAGGTCAACGGGTGGAAACCTGGCCTAGTGGGAAACTGGCTACAGCATTGTCTTCGGCTCATAATCAAGTCAGCAGCAATGCTGTAGCCTGCAGGGTTCACAAGCACATTATGATGGTGCTGGCCAAGGGGGGCCCTGCACTTTCCATGGCAAATGCATGGTCAGTGCTGGGGACTGCCTGGGGCTCCCTGCACCCGTTCTCCACCAGCCTTTTCATGGTGGTGCTACTGCTATGAAAAGGCTGGCAGAGAACAAGGTTGTAATCCCCGAGGCAGCGCTGCTTGCAGTGCTGCCCTGGAGAATTAGGACCACCACCTACCTCCAGACCACCGCGATCTCTGATCCTGGCGGAGCTGGCGGTTCCCTGGCAGCCTGACCGACAGGGTTGTAATGTGGCTCTCAGACTGCCGTATTGGCGGCAGTCTCACCGCCATCCGTGAGTCTGGCAGTCTAGTGACCGCTAGACTCGTAATTTGGCCCTATGGGGGTCATTACAACATTGGCGGTATAAGGCGCTTACCGCCGTGCAGAAGACCGCCAATACACCGCCGCGGCGGCGGTAGACCGCCACAGCTATTATGACACACATCACGGAATCCGCCGAAATTCAGACACCCACACAAGTCCGCCACACCAAAGGTCAGTGATAAACATGCGAAAACAAATCCTCCACCTCCACGCCAACAGAAACACGCCCATGCTATTACGACCCACGAATCCACGCGGCGGTCTTTCAACCGCGGTATTCCATTGGCGGTACACACCGCCGCGCTCAAAATACACACACATATACAAAACACCGCCACATTGGACAATTCCAAATACACACACCTGATACACATACAAACAACACTCCCACACACCCAACACAATATAGAACACACACCCACATCACCTACAAACCCTTACAACCAGAAATTCTGAGAGAAGGCCAGAGAGAGAGCACAGCTATTGACAACCCCATCACACAGAGGCACACAACACCATCACCCACACAACATCCACGCACAAAACACCACATACCACTACACTCACCACACTCATCAACACATACACCACCCCACACCTCACACACACCACCCCATGTCACGCCAAAGACACCCCCGCTTTTCTGAGGAGGAGCTCAGGGTCATGGTGGAGGAAATCGTACGGGTAGAGCCACAGCTATTTGGCTCACAGGTACAGCACACATCAATAGCCAGGAAGATGGAGTTATGGCGCAGAATAGTAGACAGGGTGAACGCCGTGGGACAGCATCCAAGAAATAGGGAGGACATCAGGAAGAGATGGAACGACCTACGGGGGAAGGTGCGTTCCACGGTATCCAGGCACAACATCGCGGTACAGCGGACTGGCGGCGAACCCCCACCTCCTCCCCCACAACTAACAACATGGGAGGAGCAAGTCTTGACCATCTTGCATCCTGAGGGCCTCGGAGGAGTCGGTGGAGGATGGGACACTGGTAAGTCAAATCTTAACTATCACATCCCCCACCCTACCTGCATGCTATCACACACCCCCACCCTCACACCCTCCCCTATCACCCCAAATCCTCAGTAATGTACCCATAACACAAACCACCCATCCCAACACCAAGCCCTGCATGACACAACTAAGCATGGGCACCCCTCACTAAAGCATGCTCACTGCACATACCCAGAACGCCCCCCCAACCATCATCACACAAGCCCCCACACAGGCATGCTTGCACTGGGGTTCACAAACACCCACCCTTTGCACACCATGAAACACTCACATGCAATAATCACGTTCTCATACCCCTGCAGGAACCCGAAGGACCGTCACCACACCAGAGGGTCCAGACAACACCACTCCACCCCCAGAATAGGCCCACAGTGATGACAGCAGCTCTGCCCCACTGGATCTTGATGACCAGCCCGGACCATCGTGGTCCTCAGGACAGTCGGTTCCCCTTGCCCAGCCACAGCCCAACACCGAGCTGCCACCCTCTGGTAACACCAGCACAGCACCCACCCAGCGGGCCCAAACCTCCCTACTCAGGACAGGTCAATCAGCGGTGTGTCCACCACTACAGGGAACCCAGGCTAACCCACCACCCCAACAACAACAGGGACCTAGGGGCAGTGGTAGTGGGCACATGGTCCAGGGGACGGAGGCACAGGAACACAGGGGAACTGGGAGGGCTGTTGTGCGACAGAGGGAGGACAGGCCAAGGGAACCAACTCTCCATGAGGCCCTCTCCTCCATCATGGGAGCATACCACCACTTCCAGGAGACGATGGCGATGGTCCTGGACAAGTTGCAGGAGACCCTGCGCCTGCAGGAGGAGCAGTATTTGGGGTTCAGGGAGGAGCTCAGGACCATCGGCTCCATCCTGGGCACCATCATAGGGGTGCTGACGGACATTCAAAAGACCTTGAGGGACACCGTGGCACTCCAAGGGGCCCCTGACACTAGCCACGACGATGAACTGCCCACCACCTCCGCCGGCGCTAGTGGACAGGACGCCCCGCCACAGGACCACCACACCAGCACCCCACCCCCTGCAGACGGACAACCACCCCGCAAGCGGTCCCTGAGAGCCAGGAACAGGACAGAGCAAGATGGCAAGACCCCCGCCAGGAAATGAGACCACCCTGATTGTCCTCCCACTGTCCCACTTTGTTACCCTGTCCATATTCGAACTGCCCCAGCTCCACTTCCTATGCCCAGATGGGCAGTGCACCTGTGAGACTAATAGACTGGACTCTGCCATGGACATTCCTCCACCATCACCCCTCACCATTTTACCACCCCCTCCAATAATTAGCACTTCAATAAACACCCTTGAAACATCAAAAAATCTGGAGTCAGTCTATGATCTGGTACTTTGTATTATCAATCACAGTGTCATAATGGGTTACCCATTGTAAGGCAAACATACCTATGTCACACATCACAAGCCCTTGAAGGATGCAAGCAGTTGACACGTAGGTTACCACACTTGTGAAACTGAAATGGAAGGGTACAACTCAATTAATAAATAGTGAGTGAAATGTAGGTACAGGATAGAGGTAGACGTGTGAAAGTTAATGTAATGTTAAACCAGAAAATGTTCTCACCTGTGTGTCACTGGAAATATTGCTGTATGACTGAATCCCTGTGATCCTTTTCTTCTTCCTCAGCTTCATCCTCATCACTGTCCACATGCTCCACAGGCTCCACAGCTGCTACAACACCATCATCTGCATCATCCTCCTGCAGAAAAGGCACCTGGCGTCGCAATGCCAAATTATGGAGCATGGAGCAGGCAACGATGATGTCGCACACCTTCTTCAGTGAGTAGAATAGGGATCCACCTGTCACATGGAGGCACCTGAACCTGGCCTTAAGGAGGCCGAAGGTGCGTTCGATAACCCTCCTAGTCCGCCCATGGGCATCATTGTACCGTTCCTCTGCCCTGGTCCTGGGATTCCTCACTGGGGTCAATAGCCAGGAAAGGTTGGGGTACCAGAGTCCCCCAATAGCCATACACGGTGCCTCTGGAGTTGACCCATCATATCAGGGATGCTGCTATTGTGCAGGATGTAGGCATCATGCACTGAGCCAGGGAACATAGCATTTACCTGGGAGATGTACTGGTCTGCCAAACAGACCATCTGGACATTCATAGAATGATAACTCTTCCTGTTCCTGTACACCTGTTCACTCCTGCGGGGGGGACCAGAGCTACATGGGTCCCATCAATGGCACCAATGACGTTGGGGATATGTCCAAGGGCATAGAAGTCACCTTTCACTGTAGGTAAATCCTCCACCTGAGGGAATATGATGTATCTCCTTACGTGTTTCAGCAGGGCAGACAACACTCTGGACAAGACGTTGGAAAACATAGGCTGGGACATCCCTGATGCCATGGCCACTGTTGTCTGAAATGACCCACTTGCAAGGAAATGGAGCACTGACAGCACCTGCACATCAGGGGGGATTCCAGTCGGATGGCGGATCGGTGACATCAGGTCTGGCTTCAACTGGGTACATAGTTCCTGGATAGTGGCACGGTCAAACCTGTAGGTGACAATGACATGTCTTTCTTCCATTGTCAACAGGTCCACCAGCGGTCGGTACACCGGAGGATTCTGCCATCTTCTCATATGTCCCAGCTGACGGTGCCTACGAAGGACAACAGCGAAGAACCAGTCATTAATCCTCCAGGTATGTACCCACTGTTACACACAAGACTACACCAGACACAAAACCCTTCCTGTATGTGTGTTGAGTGTAGGCCTAGCTATGTGTGACGCAGTAGTAAATGAAGCCATGTGGGCCCCTGAAATGGCGGCTGCCTGACCTCTAAACTGGGACAATGGGATTGTGGGGTAACTGCGCTGGCGTTGCACACCGTCGTGGTAGGCGGTCGTAGACCGCGGCGTAATGCTGCATTGGTTAACATTGGACCCTATGGGTCCCAGGAGCCAATGAACAGGTGCGCTGGCGGTGATGATGCGCACCGCCGCGGACGTCACTGCCATTTTCAATCTCTTCAATCACTAGATTCCTGACCTTCGACAGGAGAGGACCTACACTGCTAGTGCTGCTGTGACCTCGGTCTGGAAGCGACGATGGCTGCTGCGTCTGGGGAAAGGGCCCCTGCCTTCACTGCACAGGAGTTGGAGAAACTTGTGGATGGGGTCCTCCCCCAGTACACGCTACTCTACGCTCCTCCAGACCAACAGGTTAGTACAGAGGGAGCACGTTGTATGGGCTAGGCCTGGGTGGAGAGGGCTGGGTGGAAGAGGGAAGGGGGCAGAGTACATAGAACAGTTATGCATGGGAATGAATGGGCCACATGGCCAGAGTAGGGAGGGGGCCACTCACATTGGTAATGACTGTTCCTCTTCCCTTGGGCATGTCATGTAGGTCAGCGCCCACCAGAAGAGGGACATTTGGCGTGCCATCGCCAAGGAGGTCCGGACCCTGGGGGCCCACCAGAGACGGGGCACCCACTGCCAGAAGAGATGGGAGGACATTCGCCGCTGCAACAAGAAGACGGCGGAGGCTCAGCTGGGGATGGCCTCCCAACGTGGGAGGGGTGCCCGTCGCACCATGACCCCCCTGATGTTCCGGATCCTGGCGGTGGCCTACCCGGATTTGGATGGGCGCTTGAGGACATCACAGCAGACACAAGGGGGTGAGTACAACCTCATTCTGCGGACTTTGCGTGCAGTGGAGGGGCCTGGGTGGGGAGGTGGGCTGTGGGTGTCCCTAGGCCAGGGCGAATTCGGTAGGCAAGGCCCCTCCGTTATGTAGGCCAGGTGGCACTCAACCCCACCTCAGCAGAGTGCCAAGTTGAGGTATAGTTGCCCCTGTGGCATCCATGTGCCCAGATTTCCACCATTGCCATGTAGGCTATATCCCAGAAATTGCATGTGCAGAGGTCAGGAGCACGGCGTAATGCATGGGGCTGCTGAGTCTGTCTTGTCCGCCAACGGTAGCGGTATGCCATGCACTAAAACTCACTTTGTTCTGTCTCCCCCCCTTTTCCTGCTCTCCCTGTCCTTTTGTACATCAGCATCATCAGGCGAAGGTACAGTGGCACCGGAGCACGAGGGAGCTGCATCCCACATGGCCATGGAGGGCCACACCACAGACTCTGAATGCACCAGTGGGACGGAGGGCGAGGGGAGCTTCACGTCGGCCACCGGATCACCAACCAGCGACACGGACACGTCCGCCGATGGGAGCTCCCTTGTGGTGGCGGCACCATCTGTGCGTCCCACTTCTACAGGTACACCCGCCACCTCCCCTACCAGCACCGCCCTCCCAGCAGCCCCTCAGCGTTCGCCCCGTGCCCGCTCACCCAGGAGGGTGGGCATCACCTTCGCCCCAGGCACCTCAGGCCCTGTCCCTTTCACCCCTGCTGCCCTCAGTGAGGAGGCCATTGACCTCCTCAGGTCACTCACTGTTGGACAGTCTACCATTGTGAATGCCATCCAGGGTGTAGAACGAGAGTTGCAACACGGTTATGCATTCCTGGAGGGCATTCATTCTGGTCAGGCTGCCCTTCAGCGAACCCTGCAATCTCTGGCCTCAGCACTGATGGCAGCCATTGTCCCTGTGACCAGCCTCCCCCCTCCAACTTCCTCCACGCAGACCCATTCCCCTGTACCCCAGCCCATCCCAAGCACACCTACAGACCAGCATGCACACAAGTCAACACACACAAGTAGCTCAAGCAAACATAGGCACCACACACACCACAGGCACTCACGCAAGCCTCACCCACATACAGACACAGCAACATCCACTGTCTCCACTGTGTCCCCCTCCTCCTCTTCTCCCTCCTCCCTCCCAGTCTCGTCTACACACACACCTGCATGCACCACATCTACAGGCACTAGGACTCGCACCAGGACACCCAGCACCACAAGCCGCTCACCTGCACTCACCACCTCCACTACCATTTACACGTCCCCAGTGTCCTCTCCCAGTGTGTCTGTGACGCCCCCTCCCAAAGTACCCAAACGCCGGCAATCACTCACCCAACATCCATCCACCTCACGACAGCCTCCAGTACCTGCACCTGCACCCAAAACACCTAAAGTGACACCTCCTACAACCACCTCCTCTTCCTCCACTCCCAGACCCCCTCCAGCTACCCATCCCAGTGTCCGTCAGAAACTGTCCCTATGTCAAATTGACCTTTTTGCCCCCACGCCCCCTCCAATTCATCAGTCCCATCGTAACGCCTCAGCCAAAAAGCCTCCAGTACCAGTGGTGCATGTTCCAGGTTTTTGGAGTGCAACGGCCACCAGAGCAGGCAGTAGGACCCGGAGCCAAGGCAGTGGCAGCCCACCCCCTGTAAAGGCTCTGAAATTGGAGAGTGGATGACGGGACCGTGTTAAGACTCCTGGTGGGACAACAAGTGACATGGGATTGAAGGCGATTGGTGAGTCAGCTGTAACTCCAAAAAAGGTGGGGAAGGTCCAGAGGAAGTCTGCCCAGCCTGTTGTGAGTGTCACGGCGGAGAAATGCGCCATCATTTCCGGCGGTCCAAACACAACCGCCAGCACCGTCGTCACTGGTCCAGAGACCACCTCCAGAGTCACAGCCCAGGAGGGACCAAGTATCGTCACTGGTCCAGAAACCACCGCCAGAGTCACAGCCCACGAGGGCCCAAGTATCGTCACTGGTCCAGAAACCACCGCCAGAGTCACAGCCCAGGAGGGCCCAAGTATCGTCACTGGTCAGGAGACCACCGCCAGAGTCACAGCCCAGGAGGGCACAAGTATCGTCACTGGTCCAGAAACCACCGCCAGAGTCACAGCCCAGGAGGGCCCAAGTATTGTCACTGGTCCAGAAACCACAGCCAGAGTCACAGCCCAGGAGGGCCCAAGTATCGTCACTGGTCAGGAGACCACCGCCAGAGTCACAGCCCAGGAGGGCACAAGTATCGTCACTGGTCCAGAAACCAACGCCAGAGTCACAGCCCAGGAGGGCACAAGTATCGTCACTGGTCCAGAAACCACCGCCAGAGTCACAGCCCAGGAGGGCCCAAGTATCGTCACTGGTCAGGAGACCACCGCCAGAGTCGCAGCCCAGGAGGGCACAAGTATTGTCACTGGTCCAGAAACCAATGCCAGAGTCACAGCCCAGGAGGGCACAAGTATCGTTACTGGTCCAGAAACCACCGCCGGAGTCACAGCCCAGGAGGGGCCAGGATGCCACAGCCCGCTGGGCAATGATGGAACGTCATGCCACACACCAATGCCCATTGTAGGGATCGTCATGCCACACACCAATGCCCATTGTAGGGATCGTCATGCCACACACCAATGCCCAGAATAGAGATCGTCATGCCACACACCAATGTCCAGTGTGGAGATCGTCATGCCACACACCAATGTCCGTATCTAAACCGCCATGTCAAAGCACCGCTGAACAGGGCAAAGACCGCCATGTCAAAGCACCGCTGAACAGGGCAAAGACCGCCATGTCAAAGCACCCCTGAACAGGGCAAAGACCGCCATGTCAAAGCACCGCTGAACAGTCCAGACCCGCCATGGCAAAGCACCGCTGAACGGGGCAAAGACCGCCATGTCAAAGCACCGCTGAACAGGGCAAAGACCGCCATGTCCATGCACCTCTGAACAGGGCAAAGACCGCCATGTCAAAGCACCGCTGAACAGGGCAAAGACTGCCATGTCAAAGCACCGCTGAACAGTCCAGACCCGCCATGGCAAAGCACTGCTGAACAGGGCAAAGACCGCCATGGCAAAGCACCGCTGAACAGGGCAAAGACCGCCATGTCAAAGCACCGCTGAACAGTCCAGACCCGCCATGGCAAAGCACCGCTGAACAGGGCAAAGACCGCCATGGCAAAGCACCGCTGAACAGGGCAAAGACCGCCATGTCAAAGCACCGCTGAACAGGGCAAAGACCGCCATGTCCATGCACCGCTGAACAGTCCAGACCCGCCATGGCAAAGCACCGCTGAACAGGGCAAAGACCGCCATGTCAAAGCACCGCTGAACAGTCCAGACCCGCCATGGCAAAGCACCGCTGAACAGGGCAAAGACCGCCATGGCAAAGCACCGCTGAACAGGGCAAATACCGACATGTCAAAGCACCGCTGAAAAGGGCAAAGACCGCCATGTCCATGCACCGCTGAACAGTCCAGACCCGCCATGGCAAAGCACCGCTGAACAGGGCAAAGACCGCCATGTCAAAGCCCCGCTGAATAGGGCATGCACCGTGTAGGAATGAATGGACCGCCACATCGGGCATCCTTATCCCATGTGCAGCTGGGACAGTCACAGGACAGGAACTTTCACGGGGGGACTCATCCAGTCAGGGCACCAGTCCCCCTCCAGAACCAGTGGAGACCTGCATCTACTTGAGAGACTGTGGCTTTGCACTCCCCAGGATGGTACAGTGGGCAAGCCACCCACTGCAGAGACTTGAGAGACTGTGGCTTTGCACTCCCCAGGATGGTCCAGTGGGCAAACCACCCACTGTAGACACTTGAGAGACTGTGGCTTTGCACTCCCCAGGATGGCACAGTGGGCAAACCACCCACTGTAGAGACTTGAGAGACTGTGGCTCTTGCACTCCCCAGGATGGCACAGTGGGCAAGCCACCCACTGTAGAGACTTGAGAGACTGTGGCTTTGCACTCCCAAGGATGGCACAGTGGGCAAACCACCCACTGTAGAGACTTGAGAGGCTGTGGCTTTGCACTCCCCAGGATACATCAATGGGCATGGAGCCCCGTCGTGGATCTGGCTTCGCATTCATGTGGCTGAGGTGCCCCCCCTTCCTTTCCCCCTGAGGTGCCTGTAGCGTTTCCATCTGATGCCCCGGCAGTGTTCTCTCCGATTTTGGTCAGGTATCTATTGTGGGCCTCACCCATGCATTTTTGGACTGTTGGTGCACGGACATTGTTGTGTACATATCTGCACTACTTCTCGGATTGTATGTGTAAATAAGAGTGATTTAGAGATATATAGCTGTATATTTTTGTATGACATGTATATTGGCACATTACAATGTTTGCCCGAATTTCGCATTGTCTTTGCATTCTTCCGGGGGGATTGTGGGTTGTTAATGCGATTTTTGTGACTGCATTGGTGTGTATGTTGTGATATGCGAGGGTGGGGGTGGGGGTGTTTGGTGGGTGTCTCCCTGACTTTTGCCTCCCCCCTTCCCCGTGTCGTAGATGCAGTACTCACCGGTATCTTCTGCGCCTACGTAGCTGTTGGTCGTAAAGGAGCAAAAAGACAAGGGCAGGGAGTATTTGTAGTTCCGGCTCCATGGAGTCCTCGTTCCTCGTGGGATGTATTGAGGTGAGCGTTTTCCCATTGCAGAAACTGTTTCCGCCGTGTTTTTATCCACGGTGAATCCGCCCCAGAAAAGGTGGCGGATTGGCGGGTTGTAACAGTGTGGGTGGTACATTGGCTCCCGCCTGTCTGTTGGCGGTAACCGCCGCGCTGCTTGTCTGTACCGCCATGGCGGGCGGTGTGTTAAAGTGGCTGTCTTTGTTGGCAATTTCCACCAGGGTTGTAATTCCATTTTTTTGTCCGCCGGCCTGTTTGCGGTATTACCGCACCTTTAACACCGTCCGCCAGGGTTGTAATGACCACCTATATCCTTTAACTGTTGAGGAAAAGAATACATAATTAAAGGTCTGGTACTTACCTAAGGTCACAACCATTCTGTGTTTACTTGCTTTATTAAATGCCTTAATCTATAGTGAAAGTGGGTAACATACAGATTTCCAGAAATTTACATTTGTAAAGCCAAAAAACGGAAAGTACATTAAAGTGGAGAGTAAATCTCTGAACATAACTTTATATGGTTTTTGTGAATTGGGCCCAAAATGTTTAGACTGCCAACTTTTTTCGCATTACAACTCATCAAATTGTCATTTCGCATAAGAACAGGGATTTTCCTTATATGTAAATGTATTCTAATATCATACAATTATCAGTTGGTATAGACTGAAAAATAGGATGTTTTCGTTTTTTTCTGAATTTCTTATTTTGAAGCAAAGTAACTCAGGTCAAAAGTCTGCTTCTATCATTTAGCATTTGTGCCTATACAAATATAAAAGTAATTATTTGAGTTTAAATACACATAGGCCCTCATTCTGACCTTGGCGGTCTTTTCGCAAGACCGCTGAGTTACCGCCGCGGTGAAGACCGCCGACCGCGGCGGTATGCCGCTGTGCGCATTCTGACCGCTGGGAGCTTACCGCCGGAAAACCGCCAGCAGCCACACTGGCGGTCGGCGGGAAAGTGGAGACTGGTCAACCTCCACCGCCACGCCAGCAGAACACCGCCCACAGAATTACGACCCACATTTCTGTGTGGCGGTCTTCTGTTGGCGGTCTTCTGTTGGCGGTCACCTCCCCATGGCTCCTGTCACCTCCCGGAGGACCAACGCACAAGGTAAGTTGATCGTCCGTGAGGGGAGGGGGTGGGGGGGTGTTGTGTGATGTGTGCGTGCATGGGGGTGTGCGTGGGAGTGTGTAGAGGGGGTGTGTGAGTGCGTGCATGCGGGCGGGGAGTGCTGCTGTGCCTATGGGCAATGTGTGTAGTTCGGCGGGTGCGCATGTCGGCATGTATGTGTGCGGGTATGTGTCCCCGTTGTGTATGTGTGTGTGTAGGGGGTGTGTATATGTGCATGTAGGGGGTGTGTGCATGTCGGGGTGCGTGTATGTGCATGTCGGGGTGGGGGTGGGGAGGGGGTTCGTACCACCTCTGGGGGGTGGCAGGGGGGTGGAGGGTGTGGGGGGAGGACTCGGGGGGGCAGTGGGGGATGGGGGAGACCCCTATCAGTGCCAGGGAAGGATTTCCCTGGCCCCGATAGTGCCTACCGCCATGGTTCGCATGGCGGTTCCCGACTGCCAGAAACCGCGGCGGTAAGCAGGGTCATGATACCGTTGGCGGTCTTGGGTCGACCGCCGGACCGGAGTGCGCAGACTCCAGCCCGTCGGTCATGACCGCCGTGGCTGTCGGAGTGGGGAAGTGGCGGTCGGTCGCGGCGGTGACCGCCGCGGTCAGAATGCCATTTTTAATACCGCCGGTCTGTTCGCGGTCCGACCGCCGTCTCTCCGCCGACCGCCAAGGTCAGAATGAGGGCCATAGTCATATTGTTTCCATTTGGGGTGATGCCGCTGTCTCCAAAACAACAAATATGGATAAAGCATCTGCAAGCCTGTGCTTTTCAGTGAAGGCTTTATCTGACTCTTTTGTCATAAAGTGTCAGTACAAGTGACTGCAACAAACCACAAAGTGATGGAAGGAATAATTAAATTAATCTCAGCCATTGGTGACTGCATGCTGTAAGTATGCTGAAACCATTCTGAGGTTGCTTGTGTTCTTCTCCAGGGGGGACCTGGCCTATCAGATTGGGCTGAACTGTTCATATTGGAGCAAGGTGCAGAAGGCTGACCTGGCTTATAGTGGGTACCAATGGTACTTACACCTTGTGCCAGGTCCAGTTATCCTTTATTAGTAGATTAGTAGTGTTCTAGCATCTTAGGCTGATAGATGTAGCTATAGCAGAGCAGCTTAGGCTGAACTAGGAGACATGCAAAGCTCCTACTATACCATTTATATCACATAGGTACTATATCATAAGAAACACAATATTTAGGGTTACTAAAAATAAAGGTACTTTATTTTAGTGACAATGTGCCAAAAATATCAAAGAGGATATACTCCCTTAGAAGGTAAGTACAATACACAAAATATACACACAAACCAAAATCAGGTAAGTAAAACAGTCAGAAAGTAGTGCAAACACTGTAGAATACAATAGGATGCAATAGGCCTAGGGGCAACACAAACCATATACTAAGAAAGTGGAATGCGAACCATGAATGGACCCCTAGACTAGTGTAGTGTGTAGAGGGTCGCTGGGAATATAAGAAAACACTAAGGGTGTCCAAGATACCCCACCCCAAGACCCTGGAAAGTAAGAATAAAGTACTAATATTTCCCAGAAACACACTAGAGTCGTGATAGAGGATTTTGCAAGACCACAATAGACTGCAAAGCACTGAAGACGGATTCCTGGACCTGAGGACCTGCAAAGGAAGGGGACCAAGTCCAAGATTCACGAAAGTGTCCAGGGGGGGCAGAAGCCCACTAAACCCAGGATGAAGGTGCAAAGTGGCTGCCTCCGGAGGCAAAAAGCTGAAGATTCTGCAACAACAAAAGGTGCTAGGAACTTCTCCTTCATGCAGAAGATGTCCCACAGAGTGCTGGAGGATGCAGGATTGTTTCCTTGGCAAAATACCGCAAACAAGCCTTGCTAGCTGCAAGAGTCGAAGTTAAAGAAAAAGAGTGGTGCCTCGGCTCAGGAAGGACCAGGATGTCGCCACTTGGGAGAGGAGACAGAGGGGGCCCTCAGCAACGTAGAGAGCTCATGCACAAGAAGGTAGCACCCACAGAAGTCCTTGAACACAGGTTCAAGAAGTCTGAACACAGCAGTCGTCTCAACACTACAAAGCTGGAGATCAACTCAGCGAGCTGAGCATCGCAGGACAGAGTGCTGGGGACCTAGGCTTGGCTGTGCATGAAGGCTGTTGTGGAAATGTGCACAGAAGCCCTTGTAGCTGCAGTTCACGCAGTGCACAGGATTACTGTCTGGAAGGGGGAGTCAAGGACTTACCTCCTCCAAATTTGCACAGTTGGACCACTGGACAGTCTGGGTCACTTGGGTCCACCACCTGTGTTCCAGGGGCCACGCTCATCAGGATGAGAGGGGTCCTAGAGTACCAGTGACACTTAAGTTTGGTGCTGCTGAAGCAGGGGGAACATTCCGTCGACCCACAGGAGATTTCTTCATGGCTTCCAGTGCAGGATGAAGGCAGGCAGCTCCCAAAACATGCACCACCAGGAAACAGTCGAGAAAGCCAGCAGGATTAGGCGCTACAATGTCGCTGGTAGTCTTATTGCTACTTTGTTGCAGTTTTGCAGGTGTCCTGGAGCAATCAGCGGTTGATCCTTGGCAGACGTCAGAAGAGAGAGGTGCAGAGGAACTCTGGTGAATTCTTGCAAGTCGTTATCTGAGGAGAAGCCCACTGGAGAGACCCTAAATAGCCCTTAGAGAAGGATTGGCCACCTAGTCAGGTAAGCACCTATCAGGAGGGGTATCTGACGTCACCTGTTGGCACTGCCACTCAGAGGCCTCCAGAGTGCCCTCACACCTCTGGATCCAAGATGGCAGAGGTCTGGGACACACCGGAGGAGCTCTGGGCACCACCCCTGGGGTGGTGATGGACAGGGGAGTGGTCACTCCCCTTTCCTTTGCCCAGTTTCGTGCCAGAGCAGGGACTGGGGGTTCCCTAAACAGGTGTAGACTGGCTTATGCAAGGAGGGCACCATCTGTGCCCTTCAAAGCATTTCCAGAGGCTGGGAGAGGCTACCCTTCCCCAGCCTTTACCACCTATTTCCAAAGGGAGAAGGTGTAACACCCTCTCTCAGAGGAAATTCTTTGTTCTGCCTTCCTGGGACTGGGCTGCCCAGACCGCAGGAGGGCAGAGCCCTGTCTGTGGGGTGGCAGAAGCAGTAGCTGCAGAGAAAACGCCAGAGAGCTGGTTTGGCAGTAGGCGGGGTCCATAGTGGAGCCCCAGGGATGCATGGGATTGGCACCCCAATACCAGATTTGGCATGGGGGACAATTCCATAATCTTAGACATGTTACATGGCCATATTCAGAGTTACCATTGTGAAGCCACATATAGGTATTGACCTATATGTAGTGTACGCGTGTAATGGTGTCCCCGCAGTTACAAAGCCAGGGGAAATGGCCCTGAACTATGTGGGGGCACCTTTGCTAGTGCAAGGGTGACCTCACACTTAGTAACTTTGCACCTAACCTTCAGCAAGTGAAGGTTAGACATATAGGTTACTTATAAGTTACTTAAGTGCAGTGAAAATGGCTGTGAAATAACGTGTGCGTTATTTCACTCAGGCTGCAGTGGCAGTCCTGTGTAAAAGTTTGTCTGAGCTCCCTATGGGTGGCAAAAGAAATGCTGCAGCCCATATGGATCTCCTGGAACCCCAATACCTTGGGTACCTTGGTACCACATACTAGGGAATTATAAGGGTGTTCCAGTATGCCAATTGAAATTGGTAAAAGTGGTCATTAGTCTATAGTGACAAATTTAAAGGCAGAGAGAGCATAAGCACTGAGGTTCTGGTTAGCAGAGCCTCAGTGACACAGTTAGTCACTACACAGGTACACACATTCAAGCCACAAACTATGAGCACTGGGGTCCTGGCTAGCAGGATCCCAGTAAGACAGGCAAAAACAAACTGACATATATGTACAAATGGGGGTAACATGCCAGGCAAGGTGGTACTTTCATACACAAGGCCAACACTGATGTGCATTTAACTGGCCTTTGCCTAGAGTGCCATAGCTGGTGAAAAACAATGGACTGGAATGCACCTCTGAGTGATCACCAGTGGCTGAGAGTAATTTGTGCATTCCTTCAATTCTCTTGCTGCTTGTTGCAGTTAGCACCATAAGTGCAATCAGTATGCCCAGATGTGGGCCCTGGGTTCACTGTGCCACAGTTTTCAAGCCCTACCTGACTAACAAAACCTAACTTGGCTACAACCCAACTTGGGGTTGCTTGAGTTCTAATTCAGAGAAGAGATGGCCTGGCTGATAGGGTTAGGCTGTTTCTGCTGTGGTAGGACCAAGACCGATTTGCTATTTGGCTGCTTTCTCTCTAAACAGGCATAATGATTGATAACATAATGGAGTGGAATGTGAAGCAGAGGATGAAATGAATTTATTTATTCCTTCCATCATCTTGTTGCAGGAGATGCAGTAAATATGTGACTGTTAAGTCCAGATGTGGATCCTATGCTTACTGTACACAAAATGCAACTCATACCTCACTAGGAAGGCATGAAATGGACCAAGGATGGTCAGGGGTTGCTTGCATTCCCATCTAGCAGATCAGGCACTACTGTTCCTAATGAAGCATGCCAAAACTGATTAGCATATCACTGGTATCTGTCTAGAGTTGCACAGTTGGTGAAAAAGATGGATTGAAATGCTCAAGTGATCACCAAGGGTGGAGATGAATTCAACCATTCCTTCCAAGAACTTGTTGTTTGCAGTGCCAGTGACTGCATACACTGACCATATATTTGAGTACCATTTGTCGAACCGGCAAAGACTTATTTCTAACTATAAGGATTTGAAGCAGAAACCAAGACAAAACAAAGGCCCTCATTCTGACCTTGGCGGGCGGCGGAGGCCGCCCGCCAAAGTCCCGCCGTCAGGTTACCGTTCCGCGGTCGAAAGACCGCGGCGGTAATTGTGACATTCCCGCTGGGCTGGCGGGCGGCCGCCTTCAGGCCGCCCGCCAGCCCAGCGGGAAAGAGGCTTCCACGATGAAGCTGGCTCGGAATCGAGCCGGCGGAGTGAAAGCTGTGCGACGGGTGCAGTTGCACCCGTCGCGTATTTCACTGTCTGCGCAGCAGACAGTGAAATACATTTAGGGGCCCTCTTACGGGGGCCCCTGCAGTGCCCATGCCAGTGGCATGGGCACTGCAGGGGCCCCCAGGGGCCCCGCGACCCCCCCTACCGCCATCCGGTTCCCGGCGGCCGGACCGCCGGGAACTGGATGGCGGTAGGGGGGGTCGGAATCCCCTCGGCGGCGCAGCTAGCTGAGCCGCCTTGGAGGATTCCAATGGGCGGCGGTACACTGGCGGGTGACCGCCAGTGTTGCCGGTCCGACCGCGGCTTTACCGCCGCGGTCGGAATGCCCATTGGAGCACCGCCGGCCTGTCGGCGGTGCTCCCGCGGTCCTCCAACCCGGCGGTCATGGACCGCCAGGGTTGGAATGACCACCAAAGTGTTTTAAAAATCTAGTCACACACTGTTGGTATTGGATACAGTGAATAATCAGGTTCCCAGTTTTCTTTTAATGGCTTTTTAAAATGTTATCAAAATAATCGTGGTTTTCCCAGCCCAGATACCAACTTTACACAAGATATAGAAACATATCTTCTCATAATCAACGTGTCTTCAATATCAACAAATAAAACACTGCATCAGAGTGCAGGAGACCTCTTCCAAGAGCATAGGTCTGACCAGTTGTCCATTTGTTTACTCTACCTCATGAACCCATTATGTGGCATGAGGACAAAGGAAGCCCCGGAGCAACTCCACTCTCTTTTCTGCACCCTTTTGTCCAAAGAATAGACTTCCTAGTTCATATGTCTAGTGAAAGTGTTATGTATCACAGCAAACAGGGATTGGCTTGACCACCAAACATGGAAGACGTGTAGATGAGGAGCTCCCTGGCCCTACAACAATCCTGATCCATCTGCTGATGCTGGAAGCATCCATTTGGTTGTGGATAGCTGCACCCCTTGCCGGGCCCAGTTGGCCTACTGAGGCAGCACCTGAACTTTGGTGCGGTGCTGTAATTGACCTGAGGAGCATGGGCTGGAGCTGCACAGCAGTGGAACCTTATGGGATGACATTCCTGCGTGGGCCTGGACCAGCTTGTGGAGGCTGCCGCTTCCTCTGCTCCTGCTTCCTGACATGTCCCTGCTCACTGGAGGAGTGGGAGCCTGTGGAGTGACTGCAACTACCTTTATTTCCTGTGGTCCGTAGTTGAAAATGGACCAGGGGTTCCTCTCAGGGTGCGATCGGCCACACCTCTCAGCAGTCGGTGTGTGGCTGTGTGGCATATCGGGCATGACGTGTGTGCAGCTGTGGGCCTCATTGCACATGCACTTGGCCGGTTCCAGGAACTGTTGCAGGCAGTGTTCAAACACCTATGGAAGCTGGTGTGGTACCTGCTGCAGGGAGTTGCCCCAGTGATTGATGGTCAAGTGACAGTGAGCACTTTGGAGAGCCAGCACATGGTTGGGGAGTAGTGGTGCTCTGCTGTGGGTGATGTGAACTGGCTGCTACGCGTGGCCTTGATCTTGCTCGCCCAGCAATGGACTTGAAACCACCATTTGGCAGGGCCTTGCCTTGGGGGTGCTGCTATCCTGATTAGGCTCATTTCACTGCGCTTTGTTAGGGTTACACTCAGACTGGACTCTGTTGTGCACTGAGACTGCTTGTGCCCCTGTGGGTCTGCAGTGTGCTGGCTATAGGTGAGGAGGATCTCTGGTGCCGTGGGTCTCCTTAGCCCCTTGTGGTCCTTTCTCCACTGTCCCGAGTGGTAACGTGTTGGACTGGAATCCTTAGAGGGACATGGGAGGAAGGAGGGGGCTGTGCCCAGGAAACCCCACACCAGACATCACATTTCTTGCCCCTTGGTGGTGAGGAGCCTCGCATACTAATGGCTTCTGATCCAGCGTCCCTTATGGGGATAGATTGGCTGTGTTGACTACTGCCCCTGAGAACTTGGACAACATTTGGCTGCCATTGCCAAGTCCTTAATAGTGTTTGAGGTCAAGTTTGACTTGTTTACCAGTGATCTGGGTATCCTTGTTCAAAACCAATACAAGATGTCTGAAAAAATCACAGTGAATAGGCAGGCCCTGAGGGATCTACAGATGGCTACCTGTGCAGTTGCTGAACAAGCTCGAGACATCATGGAAAGAATGTGTGTTGCTGAATATAAACTCAATGATGTCAAAGTCCGGTTCCACCAGAACAACAGCATCTTATTGGCCTCCGAAGTCTGTGGAAGGTACAGACTGGGTAATCTTTCTGGAACCTTGGATAAAGCAGGATATGCTCCCACTACCCTTTCACTTTATTTCATGATTGTGAGTGCACAGAGGTGCCTGCGGCTCGGGATAAAGGTACTGTCTGGTACGAAAATGCCAAATTAATGTTTTTCCTGGATTACATGTTGGCTGTCCAGCACCAGAGGAATTCATTCCTTCAGGTCTTAAGTATGCTGTCCTTTACCCTGGTAAACTGCGGATTTTCGATGTTCAACATACCCACTTCTTTTCACAGCGGGAGGAGGCCTGGGACTGGGTGGAGTGTTTCAAAAGGCACTCCCATAGCTGCTTGCTTTCTTCTCCCTCCTCAAGGTGAAGAATGAATCAGATTACTTACACTGTACACTGGCTACGCCACAAGTGCTTCAGGAAAGGGCACCCATTCCTGCGCAATACAGACAGGAGCAGCGCAGTGCTGAGGCAGTACCCCTCCAGGGGTTATTATTGATGCCACGTTTGTCTACGGCTAACTCTGGGGATGACAAGCCGTCTGATGGCTCTGGTTCCAATATTTCTCCATCCTGATGCTCACAGCCCAATCTATTGAGGATCTGGTGTAGATTTGTGCACAGTGGTGCCTCAGCTGAGTCTGCTCCCCCCCTCTGAGGCTTTCTTTCTCAACTCATAGCCTTTGATACTGTTGACTACATTTGTACTCAGCGTTATGCTCCTTGTTGAACTGTCGATCATTGATGGGATGTCCGGCCTCCCTGTGTCTTTCTCCATGTCCTCATCTGTGGGGCTGAGGGCACACTGGCTCAGCCGCTGGCACCCTGTGCCTATCCCAACAGTGCTCTAGCTGGGGAGTTATGGCAGTTATTGTGCTCCTTCCTTTCCCCATCCCTTGCTGGGGACTTTTTGTTTTTCTTTCCTTTGTTTGTGTTGTTTCCCATTTTTGGACTGTTGCCAAGTTAGCCATCCTATGAGTGCCTTTCCCATCCATTTGAGGTTCAGTCAGTGCCCTTTTGGTCATTCAACATTCTGCCCGTGAAGGTTTTCCCTTGCCCCGGGACCTCCCATGTTCCACAGAGTGTCTATCCTTCAGCAGGTGCTGCCATTTCTCTGTTCCTTCACACTGTATTTCTGTTAACACCCATAGTTTCCTCACTTGGAATATCTGTGGAATTAACTCTACATAAACATTATAAGGTCTATGCTGCCCTGCTCTGGATGGGGGCTTCATGTCGTCCTTCTCCAGGAGATGCGTTTGTTGGATACAGAGGTGGCCAGGATGCAAACCAAGTGGAGAGTCGGTGCTTTGTATAGGTTACCCGGCTTACTGCCAGGGAGTGAAAATTTGGATCAGGGCAGGGATGCCATTTAGGGTGAAAAGGAGGCATGTGACCACAGACGGCTGGTTGCTGCTACTTGGGGGCCCCTTAATGGGCACCCAATGAACCTTTTGGTGGTTTATGCACCTCCCTCAGATCATTTGTCCTTTTGGTCCCTGATGACCTCTGCAATGGCTGACTGTCCAGATACGCCTTTGGTCACTGGTGGGATCTTTACTATTATTCTTGATGTCTCTTTGGATTGTTCAATGCCACCACTACCTCAATCTCCAATGCTGTTGAATGCTGTTCATTTCCGCAGCTGTCTCACTCATTGGTCCCTAGCTGACACATGGCGCATTATATGCCCAGTATGTCTTGAATTTTCCTTCTACTCTAAATCATAAATTACATTTCTATCTCGATCATTTTGTTTGTGCAGCATTTATCCATACGGCGGTGCCCTCCATCAATTACCTTCCTTGGCTGCTCTTTGACCATAATTGTTTAGTCATTGAGTTGGCTTGGTGTGCCCCCCCCCCGATTCCTATTTGGCAGCTATCAGTTACGTTGTTGGAAGACATGGTCTTCCATCAGATACCGCTAAAGCATATTGATTCCTTCTGGGATTAATACAGGGACCCCCCTCCTCGCTGTTGGTTGAATGAGATGCATTTAAGGTAGTTACCAGAGAGATTTGTACTAAAACCACAGTTGGGGTGCACAGGGTTTTGGCACAAGATGTTCAGAAAGCAGAATCTACCCTGATGAGGGCTGTATGGGTGGTGGTGGCTCACATGGGTTCTTAGATGCCCTTAAGGCGGCACGTGATGATCTCTGTGATAAGCTTTAATTGCTTCACTGTCATGATCATAACCTGTATACTGCAAGAATGCATAACAAAGGTGACAAATCCAGTTGTTTATTGGCATGGCTGATCTTGCCCTGTTGCCATGAGTCTACTCTCCTACTTATCTGCCTTCAGTCCTCATGAGGACCAAATAGAACTTGGCTTCTATTGTCCACTTTACTTCCTCAATACCGATTAAAAAATACGTGCCAAGACTCTTGCTGCTCTGTTGCTTCCACTATTGCCTGATTTCATTCATGAGGATCAGGCAGGCTTTATTCCAGGGCATAAAACCTTGCATAATCTTTGTCTTTTGTGGCATGTCAAGGGGGAGTGTGCCTCTTTCTTTGTCAACGCAGCATGTACTGCTCTAGACTTGGAGAAGGATTTTGATTCTCTTTGTTGGGACTATATGAACAGTGTGCTGCAGAGATTTGGGATAGGATCACGGTGGTGTAAGTGGATACACATCCTATACGCTGCTCCAACTGCTCGAGTTAAAATGGGACAGCGCATCTCCGCTGCATGGTCGGTCTTCAGGGGCACCAGACAGGGCTGCCCATTGTCTCTTCTTTTATTTCCTCTGGCTATGGAACCTTTGGCTGCTTGAATGCGCCGGAGCAGAGAAGGGTGGGGTATTCTGGTACCTGACCAGACACACTCAATCTCGTTGTATGAAAATGACTTACTGTTTTACTCTCGGAATGTCTCCATGGACGACCAGACACACTCAATCTCGTTGTATGAAAATGACTTACTGTTTTACTCTCGGAATGTCTCCATGGACCTGTCCTCCATCGCTCAAATAGTTTTGGATTTTGCTGGCATTTACGGCCTCCAGGTCAACTGGGATAAATCCTGTTTTTTCCTGCTTCAGCCATCTTCTCTGCATCCTTTGCTGCCTCCCTTTGACCCCTACATGTTGTTTGAGACAACGTTTCCCCACCTCAAGTTTCAGATTTACCACTCAACAGCAGATTTGCTTGATGGTAACTTAAATCAATCAATCAATCAATCAAATAATTTCTTAAGCGCACTACTCACCCGGTAAGGTCTCAAGGCGTGGGGAGGGGGGTCCAGTTACTGCTCGAAAAGCCATGGTTTTAGGTACTTTCTGAAGATTAGGAGGTCCTGGGTCTTGCGTAGGTTGGTGGGGAGGGAGTTTCAGGTATTGGCGGTGAGGTGGGAGAAGGATCTGCCGCCGGAGGTGGTGCGTTTGATATAGGGGACTGTAGCGAGGGCGAGGTCTGCAGAGCAGAGCTGTCGAGTTGGTATGTAGAAGTTGACTTGTTCGTTTAGGTAGGCCGGTCCAGTGTCATGGAGGGCTTTGTGAGCGTGGACAAGGATTTTGAAAACGATCCTTTTGTTGATGGGCAGCCAGTGTAGGGATCTGAGGTGGGTGGATATGTGTTTGTGGTGAGGGAGGTTGAGGATGAGACGTGCGGCAGCGTTCTGGATTTGCAGGAGTTTTCTTTGAAGCTTGGCTGTGGTCCCTGCATAGAGGGCGTTACCGCAGTCCAGTCTGCTGCTTATGAGGGCGTGGGTGACTGTTCTTCTTGTTTCTAAAGGGATCCATTTGAAATTCATGCGTAGCATGCAAAGGTTGTTGAAGCAGGAGGATGACATGGCGTTGATTTGCTGGGTCATGGAGAGATACGGGTCCAGTATGATGCCAAGGCTCTGTGCGTGAGTGGTCGGTTTTGGGGCTGGTCCGAGGGTGGTGGGCCACCAAGAGTCGTTCCATGCTGCCTTGTTGGGGCCAAAGATGATGATCTCTGTTTTGTCTGAGTTCAATTTGAGGTGGCTTGCTATCATCCAGTTGGCGATGTCGAGGAGTCCGGCGTGCAGGTTAATCTTATTAGTCGTATGAAATGATGGTGATGCCGTGTGGGCGGAGGATATTGGTGAGAGGAGTCATGTAGATGTTGAAGAGGGTGGGGCTGAGGGAGGATCCTTGGGGGACCCCACAGATGATCTTGGTGGCTGTAGAAAGGAAAGGAGGGAAGCAAACTCTTTGGGTTCTTTCGGAGAGGAAGGAGGTGAGCCAGTCCAGGGCTTTGTGGCGAATTCCGGCTTCGAAAAGGCGTGCGCGGAGGGTTTGGTGGCATAAAGTGTCAAAAGCTGCAGAGAGGTCTATGAGGATATGGGCGGTGGTTTTACCCTTGTCCAATATGGTCCTGATGTCTTCTGTGCAGGCGATGAGGGTGGTCTCAGTGCTGTGGTTCTTGCGGAATCCAGACTGGGAGACGTCAAGTATGTTGTTGTCTTCTAGGAAGCAAGGGAGTTGTACGTTTACTATCTTCTCCACGACCTTTGCGGGGAAGAAGAGAGATGGGTCGGTAGTTTGTGAAGTTATCAGGGTCTGCTTTGGGTTTTTTGAGAAGAGCGTTTACTTCGGCGTGCTTCCAAATATCTGGGAAGGTTGCAGTGTTGAAGGAACTGTTGATGACAGCCCGGAACTGGGGAGCGATGATTTGGCTGGCCTTGTTGAAGATGTGGTGCGGGCAAGGGTCTGTTGGGGAGCCTGAGTGGATGGAGCTCATGGTTTTGCTGATTTCTTCGTCGTTGGTGGGGGTCCAGGTGTTCAGTAGGTTGGTGCGGCAGGGTGTTGTGGTGTTGGTTGTGTTGGTGGTGGTGATGGTGGGTGCTGATGATGTGAAGCTGTCATGTATGTCTGCGATTTTGCGGTGGAAGTAGTTGGAGAGGGAGTTGCAGATGTCTTGGGAGTGTGGGGGGTCGATGGTGCAGGATTTGGGTTTGGTGAGTTCTTTGATGATGGCAAAAAGTTCCTTGCTGTTCTGTGTGTTGTTGTCTATGCGTTCTTTGTAGAAGGACCGTTTGGTGGTCCGGATGAGTTGGTGGTGTTTGTGCATGGCTGTAACTTAGCTAAAGAATGGAGATCTGATGACACACCCTACCTTAGTCATAGAATATGACCTCCTCTATGGGCAGTTGCAAATGCATGATTGCAAAAAAAAGATCCTTGTATCAGCTGTTCTGAATCCAGAATGTGATGCCATCCATGCACAAAGTTTTTCAAACCCTCCACAAGGTGAGAATATAGGACAAACTCATTAGATGGCTCTACAGACCATTCCTGCAGTAGCGGGACCATACCTGTGCAGCACTTCTGGCAGCCTGGGTGGGGGACCTCACCAATGCTCTACATGATTCATATTGGGAGAAGGAACTTGAATACCCTCACAGGGTGCCCTGAGGTGCCCGGTTTCAATATATTCCATTTACCATCATGAACAGGGCTTATCTCACACCAGCCAGACTAAGTAGGATCTTCCCGAACATGGCCCCGGTCTGTCCTCATTGTGCGCTACATGAGGCAGACCTCGTCCATTTGTTATAGGCTTAATGGGCTTGCACCTCCCTGCAGCAGTACTGAGCTCAGGTCATACAAATTCTGTCGACTACGATAGGCCTTGTCCTCCCTAACTCCCCAGCCGGCTTGCTCTTTGGTATTTCCCTCATCTATTTCACTTGAGCGGCCGCAACTAAATTCCTGGACTTAGCCTTCATCTTAACTAAGCAGGCCATCACCATGCGGTGGAAACAGTAATCTGCCATCCAACCTACCCATTGTTGCTTGGTACCGGACATTGACAATGTGGGGCCGGGCAGAGAGTTCGCTGCTGCATAGGGAGGAGTGGACTGGTCTACGGAAGTATTTCATATCCAGGCCTGGGACATGCAAATTGAGCAATTTGAAAATGTTATCAAAGACGATAGCCACCCACTTTGAGGGCCCTCTGTTGTTTCCACCACTTACAGCCTGCTCATTGACATGAGGGGATCTGGTTGTGTAGCTGGGCGTGAGCCTGGCGGTAGCGTAAACTTCCACGGGGTCTGCATGGAGAGTTTATTAGGGTGCTTCTTTTTCCTGTTGTTTTCCATAGATTTCATCTATAGATTTGTGACTGAGTTCGACGGCACCTGAAGGGTGGGAATGTCGGGTGCTGGTTAAGAGGTTCTGTTGGTATGCTGTTTCTCCATACCACCCAAAATTTACATGTGCTACTCTTTTGCCGTCCTGGTTAGGGGAAGGCCTGTGACCTGTACTTATAATTGATTCATAGTGAGTGCTCTGTACATTGTTTTGTGCACATTCTATGCAATGTATGCCACTACAAATGTGTTTAAAAAAGTTTATTACAGCAAGCTCTTCTCAGGATTCGCCCATCCTTATATTCTGTACTATATTGGGTCAAAAGATACTGAACTCACATACAAACTTGAGTTGAAAACCAACAGGGAGGCGGAGAAGTCGTCAAAGGCAGATAAAGAATCTTGCTGAGATATAATTGTAAAGGAGCGCGTGGTTCCTACTCACTGCAGACTGTAACTAGAGGTTGATAAAGCTCTTCTAGAGCATATGCCAGTTGGCATGAGGATAGATCAGTTGCAGATTTACGAGGGTAGAAAGGGGCTTGGGAATCCAAACTCAGCAAAATCAGAGGCACATTGCATGATCTGAACAGTCCCTTCCCCCCATGACCACCTTGCCTAAATCTCCCACCTTTCACATGTGTGCTCCTGCTTGGTCCTGTTAGCCATGTGCAGGGCCTAAGATTCAAAATCTCTCCCTTTCACACCGTAGGTAGGTTCCTAAGGGTTATCGACCAAGACGAGCCAAAGCATATCAACTGAATCCCTGTTGGGTGCCCTAAACGCTATTTACTCGGCGTATCCTAGGCAAGGGAGGTGACGTAAATAATCACACTGGACACAGAGGTGATCAGTGGGGAACTAACTCTTGGCGCCAAAAGCCAAAACCTTTATTATCTAGGCTCCTTACGTCAGGAGCCAACCAACAGGACAAAACACAGAGGGGTTTCTACGCATCCGCATACCCGCGGCTAGTGTGGACCACCCCTGTCACACAAATGCAAATGGTAGCGACATAACATTCCTCCTCAACTTCAAATGAAAACAAAACACAAAACATGTCCCAGCATCCCAAAAATAGAAACACGGACAAAGTCCATGAGAGCAGTATATTCACTTCAGTTCCTCACATGCTCTACTGACACACATAATCTTGCAGCCTCACAGGAGCCGACAGTCGGGGACGCAAGGTAAAGCAATCCCGCCTCTTCTCCTCACAGTGATAGTTGGGGAAGGGTCATCAATGAACTGGCGAGTCACGCTCTCTGCCGCACCAGCGATACTTCCAGGTGACACACCTCCTGACGGCACAGTCTCCTCGTGGGGCAACATCAGAGACTCAGAAGACAGCCCCTCCTGTGCTGGACAACTCTGATCCTTCATTCGGTAAAAATGGAGGTACACACGAAACTGGCAAATGGGCATGAGGTGTGGGCAGGTAGTAGGGCTTAAAGAAAGACACATTCCTTGTTACAGTCTCCCTGCGTCGTTGGGCCGTAACCATCGTACCTTTCACATTCACTACTGTCCAGGGGCTAGGTTCAAATGGGAGCCGGAATTTGCCTCCTGATTGTCGATTTTTTACCAATACCCAGTCTAATACTTTCAAACTTCGCACACGTGCTCGCCTCTTCTGAGACATCCAATCAGTCTGCACTTGACGATTTTGCAAACGACCAGTTACTTGATCATGAAGCCCAATCGAGGTGTTCACTTGGGGCAACGTATCTCTCACGCCCTTTAAATGGCACACTTCACTTGGAACAGCACCTGCGGTAACATGGGGAGTCAGGCGGTACTCCCTCAGAAATTCAAACAGAGAGCATTCCACATCCTGGTTCTGAGAAACCGTAATTTGCAGCACTTTATTTAATGTCCTCATGAAGCGTTCCACTTCCTCATCGGCTTGGGGCCAGCGACGAGTGATTTTTCGATGATGAATGTCATGTGAAACCAGATACGCTGTAAACTCATTGCTCGAAAAAGGGGGCCCATTATCAGTTCTCACTTCTCTGAATATGCCATGGGTGGCTATGATCTTTTCTAAACATGGCACCACTCGATCAGTAGTAGTGGAGCTCAGAACTTCCACTTCTGGGTATTTTGAGAAATCATCTATGGCAACCAACATGTACCCCCCCTGGTTGTCACCCCCT
Source organism: Pleurodeles waltl (assembly GCF_031143425.1). Lineage (NCBI taxonomy): Eukaryota > Metazoa > Chordata > Amphibia > Caudata > Salamandridae > Pleurodeles > Pleurodeles waltl. The sequence goes on from NC_090440.1 coordinate 407,680,119, forward strand.
CCCTCCCTCTCTTTTCCTTTTTCTTCCCGTTCTGTCTCTCTTTCCCCCCCCCCCCCCGGTTGCATTTCTTCTACAACACCCAACCCCCCCCCGTCCGTTTTGTTCCCCCTTCTCCCTCCTCCCTTCCTTTCGTCCCCCCTTCTTGTTCCCCCCCCCCTCCTTCCTTTTCTTTATCCTTTCCCTCGTTTTCCTCTTTTTTTCTTTCTTTCTTAGCCCTTTGGGCTACGGGACCGCTGGGAACTACATTTCCCAGCGGCCACTCTAAACGCGAGCCTTCCGCTGGTGGCGCTCGGGCCGGAATCTTCCGACTCGGGCCCCACCCTTGCACTCGCCCGCATTCATGCCGGCGCCCCGGCACTGCTAGGGCGCCCGCGGGTGCGGCAAAGCACATCGCGCCATCAACCTAAAGAGGCCCGCCTTTGCACTCGATCACATTCATGCCGGCGCCCCGGCTTGGCCGGTGCGCCCACCATTACGGCAATCATATCGAGGCTAGTAACGCAAAGAGGCCCGCGGCGGTGATTAACATCAATTGAACTCCAATTTACGCGCTAACAGGGCGCACCTGGAATTTCTTACAGCCATAAATAGACCGTTCTCCCTCAGCCACTTGTCACAAGCGGTCCAAGGAGAGGACGAAGTAGGCGCACGGCGAGCGTCCCCTTTGATGTAGTGAGTGGCATACCGGATCACAGGCAACACAGATAAGCCCTTATTGCTTTTAATCTTACTTTTTTTGTCTATAGTCACTTCGGTTTCTCTTAACCAGTATTTTTCTACCAGCAATAGTGGGTTCCTAATGGGAACTTGGTTTCCCCCCCCTATTGCTCCCTCTGTATCTATTCTGCCTACTTCTGTTCCTCTCCTCACTTCGTCTTTATGTTCATCTCTATCCCTTAGTGTGTGACTATAAGGGGACACTCCCCCTCCTGGATACCAGAGGCTAGCTGCCTCTAAGAAAAAGGGTAAGAACTATAATTCCCTGCAGTGATAGGACTGTCCACTTGTGTAGATATACCCACTCAGTCACTCCACGCATGTATTTTACCTTTTTTTGAACATATGTGTTTCGTGCATGAATGCATCCCCTTGACACGTGTGTAGTTGGTTGGTTTTGCAGTGCTGTGTGCCACCAGAGTGCTAATTAATTGTTTTTTCCCCATAGGCCGCCTCAAGGTAATTCCTTGGGTAATGTAGATCATTCATTTTTCATTTTCTCACTCTTTGATTTCCCCATAGAGTATTTCCCTCCAACGTGAGACGTAGGGATCCTAGGCCCTGACGAATGCCCCGAGACCTTCATTGGCTCACTTTTGAGGGCAGAAACATGTTGGCTAGTAATTAGTTAGGTGACCCTGTGAGTCCTTGTCCTCACAGAGGTGTCCCAACCCCCCTTTTTTAACTACACCAGTCAGACACCACCATTAAATTTGTTGCTCTTCACAGGTGTCTGCTTAGGTGTTTTTAGTTTTTCAGTAGATTAGCTGGATCCCGATCTTTCCAGAAACAAGTTTATTTACGCACTCCCTCCTGTTCCTTTAACAGTGAGGTCGAGTCCGCCCAGGTGGCACTGTCCTACCTGGGTGGGTCTAGGTGGTCAAATGATGAAGCATGACACCATATAGTGTGTGAGACCACCTAGTCCGTAAAAGGAAATCCCTTTCTTCCCACCCCTCGCTGTTCCACTCGGTAATTTCCAACTGACATTCCACTGACTTTACCCTTCCAAATAGGAATACATACAACCCAGGACTACGCTAATATCCGCGACGTCCGCTTTTAGAGAACCCCGTACTTTCGTGTGTATTTTGAATTATAGGGAGCTAAGTACGGAGTGTTCCTCCATATTTATCCCCCCTCCTCCCTCTTCCTCTCTCCATGTGTAATGATAGTTGAGCAGCTGCTAGCTGCGAGAGTCCCCCCTCTAGTGAGTAATTATTGCTCCTTTGTCCAGGACCACACACCAACACTAAGGTTGTTTGTCTTCTTCCCTTTCTTTTCCCCTCTCCCCCTACTGCCTCATATCGGTGCTCTTTCTTCCCCAGTATGGCGGAAGGACTCTCCTTCAGTGATGAGGATCTGACAGCCATTCTGTCGGCCCCCTCACTTCTTGGTGATACCACCCTCTCCAAGAGTTTGTCCCAGTTGGGCGACTGGGATACACTAGTAGAACTAAAACGATCTCATGTCAAAACTATTCTCCACGGGGCCGTTCTGACTGAATACCTCCGGAGCAATACAGCACCAAATGGACTGTTGGTCACCAATGCCCCACGTATATTCCTTGAAGATCTAGAATTTAGAAAGGATTGGGCTTTGATAGCATGGAAGTGTACTAGAGATTGGCTCATCCTGATCATAAAAACAGCGACAAGGTTATCCGAGGCACTCCTAATTCAGATAAAAACGAGTGAGAATAACCTAAAATCAGGGATGAGCATTCTCTCCTTTAAAAAGAAACTAGAGGAGGTTAACAAAAATATGAACGAGCATAAGGAATATCTCACTCAGCGAAAGATTTCTAAATTCCAAAAAGATCTCGATCGGTTCTCCCACAAGAAGATATACCCTTATACCAAATCGGATTATGTAGCGAAAACTAACAACATATCCGACACCTCATCAGGTGGTAACACCAGTTCAGATAATGATAGTTCATCATCAGATAATTTGCGGCAACGTCGTGGACGACGTGGGCAACGCCGGGGAAGGTGGAATCACCCACCTATGTTACCCCCCTGCCCTCCATACCATAATCAACAATGGGGTTGGCCTTCCCAATATGGACTCCCACCTCAATACCAGGCGCCCTTTTTCCAACACCCTGCACAATGGTCTTTTCCTGAGCCACCGCAGCCTTTTTTAGACAGAGGCAACGGGAGGGGAAAAGGAAAAAGGAAAGAGGTACATTGGAGGCCAAGAGAGGACACCCCAGAGAATACTGCACAAAGGGAACCCCTCCCAGGGACAAGCAAAACACTGTAACGAGCCTGACGGATAATCAAACTGATAACATTATCAATCTGAGTAACCGGGTTCTGAGTGAAATTGAAACTAAGGCACTAAACAAGGGCTTAAACTTTGTGCCCACGCCCAAAATTGACTTATTTAAAACCCGAACAGAACTAGCGGGTTTGTTTCGAAAGATACGCTTGAAAACGTTCTTCTTGGAGAAACATTACGAGGCTTCAGACAAAAACACTGGCCTACGCCCAAAGTCCACTTTCTGCCCAACCACGGGACAGATGCCCCCCGAGGTCCTGGCTTTTGAGAAATCAGTATCCCTAAAAGTCAACGCACTTACTGGGACCACCAAAAAAACATACCAGAATATGAGTACGGCCGAGCTTTCAGCTCTGAAAGGCCTGACATCTGACCCCATGATAATCATTAAACCAGCAGACAAAGGGGGAGCAACGGTAATTTCTCCACTTAAAATGTATAGAGATGAGTGCGAACGTCTGTTGGGTAACACCCACCATTATAAACGCTTATCTCGAGACCCCACACCTGATATTCAAGACGAAATTTCCTTTTTCGTGATGAAGGGCATAGAGAACGACTGGATTACTCGACATGAGGCAGACTTCCTGATACAGGCTAACCCTAGGATTCCCTATTTTTATATTCTCCCAAAAATGCATAAAGGGAAAATTCCCCCACCAGGGAGACCTATTGTATCCGGGATCGGATCGGTTCTAGAACCCCTGTCTCAATTTGTGGATTTCTTCCTTCAGCCATTGGTCAGAAGAATTCCTACTTACCTAAAAGACACGACGGATGTGTTAGTCTTATTAGACTCTGTGGCTTTTGACACAACTAGAGAACTGTTGATCACCCTGGATGTAGAATCCCTATACACCAACATTCCCCAGGAGGCCACTCTGCAGGTCATTAGCGACCTTTTGGAAGCCAATAGAGGAGAGTCACGTACACCGCCTGACTTCATACTTGACTTGGCACATTTGGCTCTCACAAGGAACTACTTCAAGTTTGAGGATAACTTTTTCCTGCAAATACAGGGTACATCTATGGGTAGCACTTTCGCACCTAGCTTAGCATGTCTCTATGTTGATCACTTTGAGAGACAGGTAGTCAACCACGATGACAACCCGTTTTCCCAGCAGATTAAACTCTGGAAACGATATATAGATGACATTCTATTGGTCTGGACAGGAACTAGAGATGAGGCGATGAATTTTGTAAATTGGTTAAATACAGCTAACCCTTTCCTGAACTTCACCATGACCATAGGTGACAACCAACTAGCATTTCTTGACCTATCAATCTATGAAAGCAATGGGGCTCTAGCCACAGAGGTCTATTATAAACCCACAGATCGAAATAACCTGCTCCAATTCAAAAGCTTCCACCCAAGGTCCCTGAGGGAGAATCTCCCTGTTGGTCAATTTTTACGTCTACGACGGAATTGTTCCACCCTCACAGACTACCGCAAACACGCTGAGAAATTGGTTAGTAAGCTGCAAACCAAGGATTATCCCACACATCTGGTGAAGAGAGCATACAAAAGAGCGGGGAATAATAATAGGGACCAACTACTACAACCACGCACTAGGACGTCTGACACTGAACAAATTGTGTGTGTGACTACCTTTAACCCACTATCCAATAAGATTCAGAAAATCATCAAAGATGAGTGGAAAATCCTTATATCTGGTGGTTTACCTTTTCAGCAGCCACTACATGCGTTTAAAAGAGCCACAAACATACGGGACATGGTTGTCCACACAAGACCCAAAGAAGAAAAAAACAATTCCCTGACGACACAAACCACACTATGGGGCCTCCCACCACCAAGAGGACACTACCCATGTGGCAACTGCAGTGTCTGCTGTTTCACCAAAAAGTCAACCACAATAGACCTAGACCTTAAGACTCCATGGGCTCAAAGATCCCTAACCAACTGTAACAGCAAAAACGTGATATATTTGATTAGATGCCCCTGTAACCTTAAATACGTGGGAATGACATCTAGAAAGGTCGCCACAAGAATCTGTGAACATAGGAGTACGATCCGTTGTAAACGAGAGGCTACTAAATTGACTAACCACTTCCTTCTGGAAAAACATTCGGCAGATGACTTACACTGGACGGTCATTGAGCAACTATCTCCATCGTCCTCCAATATGACACAGAGATTGCTCCAGACCGAACAACGTTGGGTCTGGAGATTACACACGGACACCAATGGTCTTAATGATGAGATCCCTTGGTTCACACTCAATAAATGATTTCTCTGACTAATTTATGAGTCCTCTCTTCCGTCCGCTTCTGCTCTATCTTTTTCTTCCCCTTTCCCCCCCCCCCCCCCCGGTTGCATTTCTTCTACAATATCCATGTCTTTCCCTCTTCTTCGTTTCCCCCTAATAAGAAAATCCTTCATCTCCCGCTCTCCTCTCTTTTTCTCCCCTTTTCATTTTTATTTATCATTATTATTTGTAATTTTATTTCTCTCCCCTTTTCCCCCCCCCCTTTTTTGTTTAACCAACCCCCCCCCCCCCTTTCTTCTACTAACCCCCCCCTGGTTGTCACCCCCTCCCTCCCTCTCTTTTCCTTTTTCTTCCCGTTCTGTCTCTCTTTCCCCCCCCCCCCGGTTGCATTTCTTCTACAACACCCAACCCCCCCCCCGTCCGTTTTGTTCCCCCTTCTCCCTCCTCCCTTCCTTTCGTCCCCCCTTCTTGTTCCCCCCCCCCTCCTTCCTTTTCTTTATCCTTTCCCTCGTTTTCCTCTTTTTTTCTTTCTTTCTTAGCCCTTTGGGCTACGGGACCGCTGGGAACTACATTTCCCAGCGGCCACTCTAAACGCGAGCCTTCCGCTGGTGGCGCTCGGGCCGGAATCTTCCGACTCGGGCCCCACCCTTGCACTCGCCCGCATTCATGCCGGCGCCCCGGCACTGCTAGGGCGCCCGCGGGTGCGGCAAAGCACATCGCGCCATCAACCTAAAGAGGCCCGCCTTTGCACTCGATCACATTCATGCCGGCGCCCCGGCTTGGCCGGTGCGCCCGCCATTACGGCAATCATATCGAGGCTAGTAACGCAAAGAGGCCCGCGGCGGTGATTAACATCAATTGAACTCCAATTTACGCGCTAACAGGGCGCACCTGGAATTTCTTACAGCCATAAATAGACCGTTCTCCCTCAGCCACTTGTCACAAGCGGTCCAAGGAGAGGACGAAGTAGGCGCACGGCGAGCGTCCCCTTTGATGTAGTGAGTGGCATACCGGATCACAGGCAACACAGATAAGCCCTTATTGCTTTTAATCTTACTTTTTTTGTCTATAGTCACTTCGGTTTCTCTTAACCAGTATTTTTCTACCAGCAATAGTGGGTTCCTAATGGGAACTTGGTTTCCCCCCCCTATTGCTCCCTCTGTATCTATTCTGCCTACTTCTGTTCCTCTCCTCACTTCGTCTTTATGTTCATCTCTATCCCTTAGTGTGTGACTATAAGGGGACACTCCCCCTCCTGGATACCAGAGGCTAGCTGCCTCTAAGAAAAAGGGTAAGAACTATAATTCCCTGCAGTGATAGGACTGTCCACTTGTGTAGATATACCCACTCAGTCACTCCACGCATGTATTTTACCTTTTTTTGAACATATGTGTTTCGTGCATGAATGCATCCCCTTGACACGTGTGTAGTTGGTTGGTTTTGCAGTGCTGTGTGCCACCAGAGTGCTAATTAATTGTTTTTTCCCCATAGGCCGCCTCAAGGTAATTACTTGGGTAATGTAGATCATTCATTTTTCATTTTCTCACTCTTTGATTTCCCCATAGAGTATTTCCCTCCAACGTGAGACGTAGGGATCCTAGGCCCTGACGAATGCCCCGAGACCTTCATTGGCTCACTTTTGAGGGCAGAAACATGTTGGCTAGTAATTAGTTAGGTGACCCTGTGAGTCCTTGTCCTCACAGAGGTGTCCCAACCCCCCTTTTTTAACTACACCAGTCAGACACCACCATTAAATTTGTTGCTCTTCACAGGTGTCTGCTTAGGTGTTTTTAGTTTTTCAGTAGATTAGCTGGATCCCGATCTTTCCAGAAACAAGTTTATTTACGCACTCCCTCCTGTTCCTTTAACAGTGAGGTCGAGTCCGCCCAGGTGGCACTGTCCTACCTGGGTGGGTCTAGGTGGTCAAATGATGAAGCATGACACTATATAGTGTGTGAGACCACCTAGTCTGTAAAAGGAAATCCCTTTCTTCCCACCCCTCGCTGTTCCACTCGGTAATTTCCAACTGACATTCCACTGACTTTACCCTTCCAAATAGGAATACATACAACCCAGGACTACGCTAATATCCGCGACGTCCGCTTTTAGAGAACCCCGTACTTTCGTGTGTATTTTGAATTATAGGGAGCTAAGTACGGAGTGTTCCTCCATATTTATCCCCCCTCCTCCCTCTTCCTCTCTCCATGTGTAATGAACCAACATGTACCACCCATCAGGAAGACTGCCCAAATCCACACTCACTCGATACCACGGAGAGGACAGAATCGGCTCTGTAATGATAGGTGCAGGCATGTCAGCAGGGCTGAGGGTCTGACAGATGTGACAATGTTGAATCGTCTGTTCTACCCTGGCGTCCATGCCAGGAAACAATACTTTGCTCCTCAGTCTCGCTTTTGTTTTTACAATCCCTAGATGAGAGACGTGAGCTAAGTCGATAGTTCATTGCTGCAAGTCTTCGGGGATCACTAAACGATGACCTCGCACCAGGCACTCTTCTGGTGACACCACCAATTCTTGTCGAATACTGTGCTCCAGGTCGAGACACCACCACAAATTGATATTCCTCAAGCTAGAGGATCCACTTTTCTATTCTGGGTGGAGGTTGAGATGCTGATTTGTTGAACAGAGGTATTAGTGGCTTGTGATCTGTATGTACCACAAACGGATGACCATAGATGTATAAATGAAAATGACGACAGCCCCAGTGGACAGCCAGCACCTCCTTTTCTATATGAGAGTAGTGTTGTTTGGTGGCCGTCAAAGCCCTACTTGCATAGGCTACAGGGGCCCATTCTCCATCAGTTCCTTTCTGAGACAAAACCGCTCCAAGGCCCACGGGACTGGCATTCACCGATATCTCAGTGTCTTTGGAAGAGTCAAAATACACCAGCGTGGTGTCCGCAGACAATGCTCGTTTAGTTGCTTGAAAAGCCTCATCATGGAGGGCAGTTCATTCCCACGGAGTGTGGGTTTGCGTCAGTTCGCTTAACGGTGCTGTGAGAGATGTCAGATTTGGAATAAATCTTCTACAGTAGGTCACCATTCCTAAAAAACTACGGACCCCAGTGACAGATATAGGAGGAAATGCCGATTGAATATCGGCCACCTTTTCCGGATCAGGCCGGACCCCTTGTGCCAAAAAGTGATAGCCAAAAAAAGCGATGTCTTGTCTTAGGAATTCACATTTCTCCCTGTGTAGCGTCAGTCCATTTTGTTGAAGCCTGTGGAACATAGCACGGAGGCCCTCATCCTGACCTTGGTGGGCGACGGAGGCCGCCCGCCAAAGTCCCGCCGTCAGGTTACCGTTCCGCAGTCGAAAGACCGCGGCGGTAATTCTGACATTCCCGCTGGGCTGGCGGGCGGCCGCCTTCAGGCCGCCCGCCAGCCCAGCGGGAAAGAGGCTTCCACGATGAAGCCGGCTCGGAATCGAGCCGGCGGAGTGGAAGCTGTGCGACGGGTGCAGTTGCACCCGTCGCGTATTTCACTGTCTGCGCAGCAGACAGTGAAATACATTTAGGGGCCCTCTTACGGGGGCCCCTGCAGTGCCCATGCCTAGGGGCCCCGCGACCCCCCCTACCGCCATCCGGTTCCCGGCGGGCGGACCGAAGGGAACTGGATGGCGGTAGGGGGGGTCGGAATCCCCTCGGCGGCGCAGCAAGCTGCGCCACCTTGGAGGATTCCAAGGGGCAGCGGAAAACCGGCGGGAGACCGCCGGTTTTCCTGCACTGACCGCGGCCAAAGCGCCGCGGTCAGAATGCCCTGCGGGGCACCGCCGGTCTGTCGGCGGTGCTCCCGCCGACCCTGGCCCCGGCGGTCTAAGACCGCCGGGGTTAGAATCACCCCCGGAGTCTCTTAAGATGCCCTTCCACCGTGGGGGCGTGTACAAGAATATCGTCACTCACGTTGATGACACCTTCAAGCCCAGCCAAAACCCCATGTATCATGTCCTGAAACACCTCAGCTGCACTAGCAATGCCGAAACTGAGATGCTTGTACCGACTCAGCCCAACATGGGTGGAAAATGTGGTTATTGCCCTAAATTCAGGAGCGAGCAACAGTTGGTGGCACCCAGCCCGAAGGTCCATCTTAGAAAACCATTGTGATCCACTGACCTCCGTCACAATGTCATCCACCGTCGGTGTGAGGTGCTGCTCCCTCCGAATGGCCACATTCGGCAACCTCATGTCCAAACAGATGCGCACCTCGCCTGGTTGTTTTGGCTTGCGGGTGGCGACTATGGGCGAAATCAAGGGTGTTGGCCCCTCAACCTTCTCAATGATGTCAGCTTTTTCCAGTTTGGCTAACTCCTCTTCCACTTTTGGCCTCAGATGGAATGCTATGCGTCGATGTTTCAGGGCCACTGGTTCAATAGATTTGTCCACATGTAGCTTCACCTGTCATTCCTTTAGAATATCCAATACCTTGGAAAATGTCCAAGTACTCTTCTTCCAGACTTTCTAAGGCCCCCACATGTACACTAAAAGCAAATGTGACCAATTCCAGCTCCTCAGCTGTGCGACAGCTTAATAACATCCCTGTTCCAGTTTTTGTGACATATATCTTTGCCCTGGTGGTGATGTCTTCATGCACAATGTCTGTCATGAATACACCTGCCAACGGAATTGGTGTCGCTGACCCGAATGCAAACACTTGCACGGTGGTGGGCCGAAGTTGGGGGCGAGTGGGGAGTTGCCGGAACACCGACTGTGCGAGAATATTTATAGAGGCTCCAGTGTCAATAAGGGCAGGCACTTGATGACCTGCAATGGTTACTCTACACCTCGGAACTCTCTTCCTGTGCATATTGCCTGATCGAGTGGTGTGGATGACATACACTGTGCCTTCCGGTTCATCATCGTCATCCATGTCAGGCCCGCCTTCCTGTTGTTGGATGGTTTGTGCCACATGCGTAATTTTCGGTCCACCTGACTTATGCTTCGCGGGTGACCGGCAAACGTTCGCGAAGCGGTTGAGACATTGACAATTTGTGCATTGCTTCTCCATCGCTGGACATTTACAGTGGTGCGGATAGGCTCCTCCATACATGTAACAGACTCGATCCCCGCCCACTGATTTGTTTCTTTCTTTCCTTTTTGTGGGTGTTGCCGCCACCACCACATTTACTGGTTCTGCCTTTATGGGTTTTGCGAGTGCCGACTCCATGTGTGCCGCCCTCACACGAGACAGTTCCTTTGAGCGACCCATTGTCAGCATGTCCTCCATTGACATGCCTGGAACCTGTAAAATGTTTTCTCTCAGCTTGGTGGAATGACAGCCTTGAATGAAATGTGCGCGGATTTCGTCGGCCGGATCTGGTAATGTGCATGTACTCGCTAAGTCCCTGAGTCTTGCATAGAAAACGTCAACTGACCCCTCAGGGAGTTGCCTGGCTTGCCTGAGAAGGAAGCATTCATAGTCAGGATTCCCCAGTGGCTCAAAATAGGCTGTGACTGCACGTTTCAAAGTTTGATATGTTAGCGGGGGCCTTCTTCTACTACCGACTTGCTGATCTTATGGCCTGCAGGTCCACCCAAATGTAACAGCATCGGCCGTCTCCTGTCGGGGTCTATTGCTGGTGCCTCAAAATAGTTCTCCAGGTGCTCCACCCATATTTTCCATTTAGCTGCATGTGCGGACTGAGGACCGTCAACTAGGAAAGGTTCTAGCTCGGGAAAGGAATTCATGGTGCAGACCAAAGTTATTTGCCGCCAGGACCCACTCCAAACTGTGATAGCGTCCTCTCTGGAGCCCAAAGTGTACAGACTGTGCTCCCTTGACTGGTCAGACACTCAGATGCTTACAAACCACCTAGGTGCAGGCCTCTTCTCATTCCACAGAGTGGCTGATGTTGATTTCTTGGGCTTTTACCACTTCAATGCCTTCCTTATGTGGTGTTGTGCTGTTTATTGCATGAAACTTGTTCCTGTCATTCACAAGAAGTCCAGCAAAAAAAACAGCTCCCTGCTCAGCTGTGATCCTCAGCGCTCCTCACGGCCTTTCCTCTAATTTCTGTGGGCGTGGCAACAGCCGGCTGCCTCGACTTCACCTGGTGCTCCACTGCCTTCAGCCCAGCGCTCCTCGCACGCCGCTGCCCGGTGGGGTGTGGCCGCCACCAAAACCCAGCGTCTGCTCGGGTGGACTCACCGCAGCGCTTGTTGCCGCCGTCTGGTGTGGCCGCCGCCGAAACCAGCTTTCTCTCCACGCAGCCGGACTCTCCCACTCCAGAGTCTCCTCCACTCCGGCAGACTCACCCCGGCTGCCACCAGCGGCCACTCGGCTTGGGCAGACTCCACGCTGCTGGACTCGAGATAATTACTTGGCCGTCACCTACACAACGGCCGTCACTCTTGCGCCCCTTGGGGTGAAAGCAGAAGGAAGCTGGGGTTTGCGAGGGTCGTCCCAAGTTTGTTGGGTGCCCTAAACACTATTTACTCGGCGTGGCCGAGGCAAGGGAGGTGACGTAAATAATCACACTGGACACAGAGGTGATCAGTGGGGAACTAACTCTTGGCGCCAAAAGCCAAAACCTTTATTATTTAGGCTCCTTACGTCAGGAGCCAACCAACAGGACAAAACACAGAGGGGTTTCTACGCATCCGCATACCCGCGGCTAGTGTAAACCACCCCCGTCACAAACGCAAATGGTAGCGACATAACAAATCCCTATACTCATTCCTCCGTGCGAAGACACTTCACATCTAATGTACTCACCCTGCAATAACCCTAACAGAATCCTCTGAAGGCCACGCATCACCACGAGCAACCCATTACCAGAAATATTAAATCTTGTGCTCCTCAACGCTCAGTCTGCATTTGTTGCACAAATGATAAATCAGACGCTATTATTGCTCACAATCTCAATACACTTATTATCGAAACAAGATTCGAACCCACCCCAACACACACATCCAAGACGTTTTCATCTCCAAATAGTACAGCATTAACTATTTCAACCAACGAAATCAAACATGGAGGAGGGCTCTCAATCAGTAATAAAACAACATGGCTAGGCATTGTCTAGAAACTATCTAATAATTGTTCTACAGAACATCTCATCTTCCGCTTTTACATCACTGCCTCACGAAAAATCACCTTGACCCTTTTTGACTGAATACCAGGACACAGCAACACGTTCACGGAGAAAGCCAGTAACCTCATCACAAATGCATCCATCTGTCACAGCAATAACGTTTTCCTCAAGAAGCTCACCCTTCCAGGAGATCTCAATGTCAAAAGCATGCAATCCATACTTTCATCGCCCTTAAAAACATCTACTAACACATAAACAAATCTACACACATCCACATCTATGCCTTTACCTAACTCTCTTCCTATAGAAACGCAGTTGAAAGACCATTACAACATCACATTGACCTTCCACCTATGAGAATATGATATTCCCAAGAAAAAACAGGCAAACAACTTCCTTCCTTCAAAAGTTCCAATACATCTACTCACATCTCCTTAATAGCTGCATACTGCTTAACACTCTCTACAACACACTTCATAAAAACTGTGAACTATAAAAATGGAGCCATCCACTTCGTAGCACAGCCACGAACCTTCTGACAGCATATGCAAGTGAATGGTGGATTACCTCTTCCTAGGAGAGAATGAACTGAAATCCTGAGATTAACAGGCAGGTCAGTGGTGTAACAAAACCTGAGGGGACTCCCCCTGCAAAATACATGAAGGGGGGCCCCAAGCAGGGCCGGCTTTAGCACTGGTGGTGCCTGGTGCGTCTGTCTTTTTTGGTGCCCCAAACCCCCACATGACCTCCATTTCCAAGAATTCCCCCTCTAACTCTCCAACAGTGCCCGTCACATCTTCATAGTCCCTTTGGCACACGTTTCTTTTTCTTTTTTTAAAGCGCTACTCATAGTCCACTCACAGTTTTGTGTTCTGCATGGTACACATTCTTTGCAGCAGGCACATTATACCTCTGCGCTACTTTATGATGAGTAAAACCTGCCACGAGACAAAATTTGGATCTCTCACCAGCAGTAACATTAATCACCAGTTATAATGACATTTTTATTGTTGCCTGAAACCTGTTGGATGCATAATCAAGTTTAGTGCTTCTAAGCCCATAAGTTATTTTTCTTATTTATCTTTTTATTAACGGTTTGGTAAAAACATAACATATATATCCATAGGCACTTTAAACAGAGCATTGCAACAAGTACAACCTAAGGCACCACTGTCATAACTTGCATCTCCCTGTAGGAGTTCAAATCCCCCTCTCCTGCCTCTCGTGTCCCACAAGGGGCCCACGGCGTGTCGGGTCCAGTACTGACATTGTTTAATCGGGTGGATTGGCACGTATATTTCCCCTGTAAGTGTTTCAATGTTCCCATATTTTTACCCATTTTTGGTGGCACCCCTGGCCCTCATATGTCACCTTCTCTGCCACCATGCACCAGTCCATGTCTCTTGCCAGTAGCTCACATCTGGGGCATGGGGTACCCCTCATTACCTCACAATGTTTCTCTGAGTGACTATCAGCCCGAGTGTCATCCATGACACTGCCGCCCTCCAAAGACCCGTGTCATCCCAGATGTTAAACAGACATCATTTTGAAGAACCGACTATCGTGCCACCCCAGACCACATTCATGCAGGCAATCACAGAATCCCAGTATCCTTGTATTTCCAGGCACTCCCAATTATGTGCAGGAAAGAGCCCTCCTAACCACACACCCTCAGACATCGAGTGTAATTTGCTTTTCAATTCTGACTTTAACCGTATCTACCAGGTAGGACCTATGCAGGATCCGCGGCTGCACCAGGCAAAACTGGGCTCTAATTCCTACCTCTGATGGGGAAGCCAGTGCCGCATGCCATTCGTCTCTGTCTAGACTTCCCACATCCCGCTTCCATCTCCCCCTGAGGTCTGTCAGTGGGTCCAGCGTATTGTTGACTAACTTCTGGTAAGTAAGGGATATGACTTTTTTGTGTAGGTATTCTTTCAGCAGTCTACTCCACAGGGGGGGATGATTCAGGCAGGTCTGTCCCTCCCAGAAGCACCAACCCAAGAGCGTGGTGCGCCCGAAGGTAGCCGTAATACTCGGATGGGGCCTTTGCGTACTCAGCTTGTAGGTCTTGAAAGGGGACAACCTGACCCTGTGACCATAGGTGTCCCACTTTTGATATGCCAATTAGATCCCACTTGTCAAACCTGGACAAGTCTCTCAGGGTGCCAAGTGTCCCAGAGTCCCATAGGAGGGTGGCCTGAGTAATTTCCCCACCCAGTCCAAGGCACAGAGTGCGGTGTGCCAGTGAGTGAGTCTTGTCGCCGTCGGCTCGCAAGTGTGTGTCGTCTTGGGGTTGCATATAGGGTTCTCAAATACTAGGCCAGGGTGGAGTTCACAGAATCCTGCTTTGCGGACCTCCACAAAGTGCCTAAAAACTCCGCCGTGCTATGTGGAGTTCCGCGAGCGGCCAGGTTTGGGTAAGGTGTGCTGTTTGCACTGATTTTTAGTGCACGAGTTTCTCCCACGCTGTAAAATCAGCATGAATGGCATCACGTGGAGCGCCAGAGGGTGCTAACTTCTTTTTGCCCCTCAAGTAGATTTTCTATTTGAGCTGCAGCTTCCTCAACGCGAGCGACAGCTTTCTCATCGCGAGCGGTCACGGCCTATCGACACCGCTAGCATTCGGAAATTCTGCTCCTGCTTGCCAACTTAGCAATGTCTCCCGCTTGCGCTCACCAACTTAACATTGCGAGCAAGTGAAAAAACTCTGCTCCATGTCACTTTGTGGAGTATTTCAGAATGCCAGGTGGAGTGCGGAGTGGGAAAACTCTGCGAACTCTGCCAGCAGAGTGGAATTCTTTACCCACCCCTACCAAATACCCCACTGGCTTCATCAGCCACCTGTTTATACAGTAGGTATCCAATAGTTTATGGTTGTGAGTTGCGCTGCCCGGTGGTACTTCCTGATATCGGGAAGGGAAATACGGCCGTCATACCACTTTCTTGTCAGCTTGGCCAGGGCTATTCATGCTGGGCCCCCATCCCATACTAGGGTTCTGAATTCATTATCTGCTATAATGTGTTGAGGGTAGGCAGTATTGTGCAATACCTATAAGAAGCATGGGAGGGACATCACCTTGAAAAGGGTGGCATGCCCCAGCAATAACAAAGGACCCCTCCAAAGTTGAATACCCTGTCTGAGGTGGGCAAAGAGGAGGAGGAGGTTGCAGGAGTAAAACTGACTTTGGTGTGGGTGCTGTGTTTAAAAATAACTTATGGGTCCCGAATGGGGAGAGGTTGTATATAGTTTTTAAATCTTTCCTATGTGCTCACGGTGAAGGGAGCTGATATAGAGTGAAAGTAATTCACATTGTTAATATCCATTAGGTACTTACCTCTCCGGTAGTCCTAAGGAGGCCTATAAGAGAAGGGGCCGAAACGCGTTGCCTTGTTTTTACGAGAGGTTGCCAATAAAATTGAGTAAACCTTTGAGGATTTTGGACAACATCTCTGTTAAAGCAATGTTAGGAAATAAAAAATATTAGAGATGTGATTACTCAGGCAACCATCTCTGGAATGTGGATAAATGTGATGATTAGTACAGAACCACATTACTTTGAATAAGGAAGAGTTGTGAAGCACTTTATACATGTTCATAGATGTTTATATATGTTCACTAGGGTGTTGATATATGTTCATTAGAGTATTTGTATGTCTGTATATTTGTGTAATTCTTGGCCAGACTTTTTTGTTGATGAATACATTGATACAATTAATTTTGAGGCATTAAACACGATACAAGGATTTATTTATAGTTTCATTGAATGTGATTTATTGTATGATCTTTTCCTACTATCTGACCACGTTTATATATATAATTCTGTATTATACCCAGGTACTGTGGGGTTATTTGGGTAGATTCCTTTTGCCTATGTAGTATGATGGATGAGCTCAGGCATTTTGGGAAGTAGTCTAGAAGCTAAGATTCTGCAAAGTATTTTATAGTCAACGTTCAATATGTACAGAGGGCGATATGCGCTCAGATCCTTGGCTGACCTCCTGGTTTTATAAGTGGCACTATGAGCGCCTCTCGGGTGGAGTCTGGAAGAGTTCCTGGTTCTCTAGCCTTCTTGTATTTGTCCACTAATTTGGGAGCCAGAGTCTCAGCATAGGTAGCATAGAATTCCACCAGGAACCCATCTGTTCCCGTTGCCTTTCCCCTGGACAGATGTTTAATGGCCACTCTCACCTCTGGTAGTGTGATTTCCCCTCCCAATTGTTTGGCTTCTTCATGTGTCACTGTGGGGTGTTCCAAGGGAGACAGGTAGTCTTGAATCTCCACTCTGGCAACTAGAACCTTGCTCTCATATAGGGTTGAGTAGTAAGTGTAGAATTCACAGTTGATATTAGATTAACTATACAACACAGTTCCCTGATTTGTCTCAAGCTCAACTATGAATGTGCCTCAATTTGTAGGATTTGCAAGCCATGTCAGAAATTGGCCCATACAGTCGCGTTCTGCATCTGCCTTGATAATATAGTTGCTGTGATCAAAGCAGTGAAGACGTTTAACCTGCTCTGCACCTTTCTCCCTTGCTTTGAGTAGAGCTGGTTGAAGGCCTGGAGATTCCGGTCTATCTACTTCTAGGGTTCTTAGGGTTTCCTCAGTTGAAAATACTTCATTCAATAGGGTGTGTCCAATTCCTACAGATTCTGCGATGCATGGTCCTCACAGTACCACTTTAAATGCATCCCACTTGACCCCAGGAAAGTCACTGTGTCTAAGTTGTTCTCCCTATAAACGGGGTTTTCTAGGGATTCCGATTTCAATCTCCATGTGGATATAGAGGGAGGAGTATCACTTCAATTCAGGTGTTTAAAATTGGGTTATGGTCGGATTTTGCCCTAGAGAGATAATCTATATTATACAGCAGGCCATGAACTTCCAGTGTGCAAAGGAATGTATGTGTATGGGCGAAAAGAAGGAATAGTCTCTTGCTTGCGGGTGTTGTGTCCACCAACAGTCCACTAACCTTCATTCTGTCTGCCATGTGTAGAAGAAGGGAGCTGTTCTCCTGACCGGTGAGTCACCTAAAGGTGAATGGGAATGGTCCAGCGTTGGAGCTGCTACACAATTGAAATCCCCTCCAATGATAACATTACCTACTAAGTAGGGAGCCAATCTCCTTGACATCTCTGATAGGAACCCTGCTTAATCCAAGTTTGGGACATATATGTTAATTATGGAAATGTCTCTGCTGTCAAGTCGGCACGTGACCACCACATAGCAGCCATCAAGATCAATGAGATCCCCTGTATGCTGAAACAAGACCCCTGCTTGAATCCATATGTGTCCCTCTAGTGAATGGTTAATATTTTGTACAGTAGGCTTGACCTCGCCACCGTCAGTGTAATACTGCTCCTTCCTTAGATATTAGGTGAGTTTCCTGAAGGAGTTCTATCTAAACCCCTCATCTGGCTAAATAGGAAAATACCTTATTCCGCCTTGTCATAGTATGTCTCCCCCTCATGTTTCAAGATATTATCTTATGTTTTGTGGAACCCAATCTCGTCCAGAAGTCGTGTACAGCAGCTTCTGCCAGTTCCCACTTGCTCTTAAAGGTAATGTGTTGTTCTGGTGCACAATAATTATAGTGTCTTCAACTTGTAAACAACAATCATCCCAATTCCCCAGCCCCAGGACAGTAGGAACCATCACCCATCCAAACTTATATACAATAATTTTAACAGTATTGGGTGGACCCACTAAAATACAGAAGTATGGATTTCAGGCATTTGGATTTGCCCGCTCTCAAATGGACCCTTCCCATGTATTATAAATACTCAAATTACTGGACTTTCAGGTATCCAGGTGTGTAAATAGTGGCAAAACACAGGGAACACTCTTTTGTTTATTCCATGAATGGATCCTTCCATGCCCCCAAGGTCCATGTCCTTCTAAATCCTATCCCCTTACCATGTCATGGCACAATCATATCAGTTTGTCTGCTGTCCCTGGCATTTCTGGTTCTGAGTCCTCAGCAGAGGTAGATTCCACCCCCCCCATTGGGATCGGATATCCATTCCTCTTCTTCGTCGTTGCCACACATCGATGCAGGTGAGCTACTTCTCTTGCCGCTGCTTAAGGCTGCAGCTGCCTCCAATGTTCTCATTGCATCTCTGCTTCGAATGGAGTCCCTCCCCTGTACTCCTCAAGGTCCACATCATTGCCATTTCCATCCTGGTGAGCATTCAGATTTGTTCTGACTAGGGCCTGCTTGTGGATTTCACTCAATCCAGTCCCACGCTTTCTGTGGGGGTTTGAAGAACTGCACTCCGTCAGGTCTGGCCACTGTGAATCAGGCAGGGAACAGAATGGCATAGGTCACTCCCAATTGTCTAAGGCAACACATTGCCGCTAGGAAGGTGGATCTTTGTCTCTGTACATCCCTAGTAAAGTCTGGGAAGATCATGATCCTACTATTGTCCACTGTTAGGTCACCTCTTCTCCGGGCTTGTGTCAGTGTGCAGTCTCTATCCCTGTAGTAGAGTAATTTTTCCACCACCTGCCGTGGTGGTGCTCCTGGACCGGGGGCGAGCGTGTTGGTCATCTATGCGCGCTCTCTAATACATAGAAGGGTGGCAAGTCCTCTGGAGCTCATTCTTCCTGAAGCCACTGCTCTAAGAAGGCCTCCATATTATTTAACTCCTCTTTCTCAGGTAGCCCACTTACTCACATGTTGTTCCTCGTAGATATATTTTCAGCATTTTCTGCGCAATGTTCAAGGGTTTGGACTTTGCTCTTCATGTTTGACAATCTCTTTTGCATTTCTCGGAGATCAGGGGGGATATCCAACAGTGTCCTTTCTGCCATGGTGACTCTTTCAGTGAGCTGCCGCTGATCGTCTTTCAGTATCCCAAATTCAGCCTCCAGTATATCTATCTTTGTTTCTAGAGTAGCTCTGGAGAAAGTGATCACCTAGAGTATGTCTTGTAATGAGGGGCCACCCAGGGCTGAGTGCGCAATGTCATAGTCTTCGACTTGTACCTCTGAGCCCGATATTTTAAGCATTGAGGATGGGCCTGTGTCCAGGTCTTTCTTTCTAGTGTGTTTACCCATGTCAATACTGTATACACCCTGGTGCTAATTTCTGATTCTTACTCTGTAGCTAGATCTCTCCCCTGGGTCAGAGACTCCCCAGAGGTCTGTGTTTGTACCTGTATTAGATCAGCAGTGTACCAGAGACCTCCCACCATCAGTCAAGTCCAAGTGTTTCGGTGCACTCAGCCTCTTAGAGGCCCTCACCAGATTGTTGTATCTTTAGTCACTGGGATTGGGGTGGGAGTGCTGCACTCTATTGAAATGCACTGGTAGTGGGTCATTTTCTATATGTTGGTACACCGTATCTTGGGGCCCTCTCCCATAACATGCACTCTAAAATCATCCAGGTTATCCAGGAGTGCAACAATAGTCTTGGGGAGCACTCCATGCACAGTCTTCTTTTCATTTTGCCCTCGTCCTGGAGGGGGATACACGAAGAGAGGACTACTTCATATAGCTCCAATACAGGAGAGCAACTGCTAGTTTACCACTTTCGGCACTCTTCAGGCTGCATGCCCCTGTCCTGGGCCTGTTGTCAAGCAATTGGTAGTCTACCTGCCAGACTCTTTTCCTCTGTCCCTTCTCTCTATTCCTCGTTGTCCTAGGGCTAGGTCTCTTTCTGCCTCAGCTATGGTGCTTCAGGGATCTTTGGCAATGCGACGATTATGCTCACTCAATAGTCATTGCCATATGCTCCGTGATTGCTTTTACCTGCCACCTGGTCTGAGCCCCCTGGGGAAAACCCCAGTGGAGTCCTCGTTCCAGCTGGGCCTCATAGGCTGTAGTGATCATTTTTCACTCATTCAGGCAACCATCAGACCCCCCTGAGTGGCAACTCCTTTTGCCACCTTGTAGTCATCTTTAGGGGCCCACCGGGTTCTCTCCTCTGCCTGAGCATCAGCATTGTCCACCCCCAGTTTGTAGTCTTTCTAACTCACCACCAACCCCAGTCTGATGATGTTCCCCAGGGCCCGGCCTCCGCTACTCAGGTACGTAAGCGGGCCTCAGAGGACAACTCTGTTTGGCTGGTTGTTGTGGGGAGGCGAGTCCACGATGATCCTGTCGTTCTGCTCCTGGAGGTAGCACAAACCGCTCCGGGTCATTCTGTGGTTCAGCCAAGGCCTCTCTGCTGTGGTGGCAAGGCTGTGTCCCACAAGTAATGGGCTTACTTTTACCCTTGTTAGTTACCGCCATGCGGTCCGGGCGCTATGGGGGAGACCCGATTCGGGTGCAGCACCTACCAGGGCCTCCAGGATTGTAGGCAGTGGAGCTCAGGTGGCTAAGGAGCAATCGGGCCCTCGCTAAAGGCAATTCCCATTTCCTCTGCGTACTCGCCTCCCGAGTGTTCTCAGTGTTTTTCCTCCCCTCAGGTGCTGGCTATGTTCTCCCTTCTCGTTGCGGTCTTTCCCACTCACCGTTTTCACTGGCAGAATCGCTCCGAGGTCGGGGCTTCCTTTACTAAGTCAGGTACCCAATGCACCAATGCGGGCCTACAGCTCACCGTGGTCACTCGCAGGCTCGCTCCATGTTACGGTTTCCTTCACCAGGTCAGGCGCCCAATGCACCAATACAAGCCTTTTTTCCAGGAGGCCACAGGGAAGCAAAATCACAGTGTTCCCACCCCACCACAAAGCCATGGCTTCCTCTCCGCAGACTCCGCTCCCACAATGCAGCATCACCTCCCAGATGTGGTCAGTTCAGGGACCGCAGGGCAGGCTGCCTGCGTGGATTCGCCTCATGGCATGGGTGTGCTTCAGTTCCTCCGTAAACCCCAGTTCCACAGTAGTATGGGGCATAACACTTGGGGCGGTCTCAGTATGGATGTTAGGGCACCCTACTACTACGATACTCAGGACATGTTACAGGATTTTGGCAGGCCTCGTCCGAGCTCGTCACTGGACGTCTGCTTGTGCCGCCATCTTGGCCATACCCCAAGAAGGCAGATTAGTGATGATGAGGACTACAAGACGGGAATAGTGTTCAGGCTTGTCCCAGTCTAGTTTTAGTTTGATATGGCACTCCTTATGAATTCTTTCTTTTTTGTTTAAATTCCCCTAGTGTTATAATCGTCTAAGAATGCTTGCCTTCTACAATACAAGTACGGTAAAATGTGACAATTTTGGTAAACATCGCTTGTTGTGGTATACCACACTCAGGGTAAAAACCGCAGTCCATCTAATATATTTGCTTCTTATTTTCGGTTTCTTTCTTTTTGGCTTGCTGTAAATTCACTAATAAGGGCCCGTTATCTTGGCTGCACTGAAAGTAATACCAATTTGTCACTGTTCACTGTTTCGCCATTCATATTCATAGCTTAAATATGCCTTGACATTCATTTGGCTGGTGGTGTGGGGCTGTGATTTGTCTTAGCCTTGGTTGACGCTTTATCAGGGAGATGGTGGCATTAGACCATGCCAGCACTACACTTAGACAAATCAATAGAGATGATTTAATGTACATGTGATCAAATGAGAAAAATAGGATGTACTTTTAAAATTAACGTTCTTCAATATTCGTCAAGAAGAAGTTCTGTGAAGGAGCCGTATCAGCAATGACTGGAAAAGCAGACCCCAAATGCTTAAGCAGGGACGTTGTAATGACCAATGTTTTTTTAAATCTGCAGGTAGGTGAGAGGTTGTAGGCCTTTGAAAACGGGGCAATCATGGTTTTCTCCTATTCAGCATTCATTTGGGACATTAGGAACCTTAGTCATGGGGCCACTTCCATTTGCAAGTTTAACTTTGGTGTCTTAGTGGCATTATTCACAAGTACAAATTAGCTTTTGCAATTTAAAATCTGTGAACTAGCACTCAAATTACTCACATCTAAGCATATATGGTATGGTCTAATTTTATAAATCAAGTTCTAGGTAGTGGGAGATGAAGTTCGGGGAGGAATACCATGGGAATATGGTAAACACTCCAGAAATTTTTAATATTCAAAAATCGTATCAACTTTTCAACTAGGCACCACCACCTATCCCCCTACCCCATCAGCCCCCTTCGCAATTCCTAGGCAGCTGGGAAACCTGGGCAGTCTGTGCTGGGCGCTGGAAGTCATCTTCTTCAAAATTATCCCATTTGTGTTCTGGAGCCTATTTAGAGTTAGAGAATCGGCCTCGGTTGTGCTCTTTAGGTCGAGCGCGCAAGCGTTCTGATGTGTCGTCAACTATCTGTGGGCTTTTAACCACGCCCACCGCATGCCCGTCACTATCACTCGTTCACAGGCTTGCCTTTCAAACTCCTTTATCATCAATGGTAAATGCTTTACGTTTGCCCCTCCTTGGGGCGATTTTGTTACAGCCTTGGCCATCGACCCTGTTAAATAACTGCATGTTTGCCGATATGTTTGACTGCAAGTGAACTTCTTTTTCCTTTTTTTGTCTCTCCTTCATGCTCACGCTCATGGCAGCTGTGGCGCTTTATATTGGCTGGCTTAAGTCAACTGTTTTACTTTCATTTTTAATTTATGTGGCAAGAAAAGTTGAGTTGGGAATTTACAACGCTAATAGCTCTAACGCAAGCAAACGCGAGATGCATTGCAAATGCTAGTTTTTCCATTGCTTTTCCCCCGCCTCCCTGCTAACCTACATATCCTCTTGACTACTTGGCATCGGGGATGGGTATGAAAACAGCAGCTATGAGCTCTTTTCTTATCACCTTCCCCCTTGGCCCCACCATTTTTCATGTCTTGTCCTCTAAGGCTGCCTATGTACAGTTCTTAAAGAAGTTATTCTTTTAGTTTTAATAAATGGCTTAGTAAAGCTTTAGTAAATCACTACTAATCTTCTCACTTACAGGATGATTGGTGATTCTGATCTCTGGAAATCCGCTCATTGTGTTTATTCCTTACTTTTCCCAGCTTCCTTCGGCCAAAACAATTACCCAGCTGATGCCCTACATATTCGAAATGGGTAATATTTAATACATGCATCATGTACATTGTCAGTATGAAGCTTCCCAGTAGCAGCTGATAAACTTTGAAAGTGGTGAGGCAAAATGCTTGCCGTGAATTCCAACAAACAAAGCAAACCTATCTTATTCTTAGAAGGTTTGGCCACCACGACCTGAGAACACTTTAAAAAAACGGGTCAAGTAGTGAATTGTAAAGCATAATTTTCACATATTGGTAAAAAGCCATAGACTCTGAAAGGGCAGTCATTAAATATTCAGGTGCTTTTATGGTGTGGCAAGCCAATGAAGCCGGTTCCTCCCAAAGAGACAACTCAATTTTTTTCATAATGTGCTATGGGTTCCTCCTACATATCAATATTTACCTCCGCTGTGCCAGGGTCAGTGTTTTTACATGGGGTGGCCCCCATTGCCAAGGATATCACTTCATGATAAGATTTATCTAAACTATACCAGTGTAAGAATTCTGATGTTGATGCCATCCTTACACCATGGATGACCTTTATGTCAAAACTACCTCTAGTATGTCAGGGACAGCATTTTGTCATGTCTGCACCCCTATCCCCACTCCTCCATTGCTGTCCTCCCTCATGCCACATATTACCTCTAAAATGCTAGTGCAAGCATTCTGCCATGTGTGCACGTTATCCCAAGAATTTTAGTTTATAGGCACCAGGGTTTAGTCATGGTTACTCCTAGAGCTAAGAATAACCTCCAATATATCAACATTTTGCCACCCTGGGTGCCCCTTAGGCTGAGAACTACCTCTAATGTGCCAGCACCAGCATTTGCTATAGGATCTCCTTATGTCAGGAATTACTTACAATACAGTAGTATTTTTGAATGGGTGCCTTTTATGCCACGAATAACCTCTATTGTGCTAGGACCCACATTTTGCTATGGTTGTCCCGCAACCAAGCAGTATCTGCAGTATGCCAGTGCCAGCAGCGTCATTGGTGCCACTTATGCCATAAATTAACTCTAGTGTTCCAACACCAGCATTTTGACGTGTGCCCTTATACCAATAATTTCCTCCACAGTGCTAGCAACACAAAACACACACACACACACACACACACACACACACTCATCCTCACTTATATTTGCGCACTCATTCACATTCATGCTCAGTCACTCATTCTCACACTTACGTGAATATTCAAATTCGGGTTATTTTCAAGCATAAAGCCAAATTATTTAGTATTCTCAGATTATTATTTTTTTGGGATGAGTAGGCTAATTGTACTGAGTCAGAGTTACCCTGTAGGGTCAGAATCTGAAAGGTGAGATATCAAGATGAACCCTGTTTTCCGGTGTTTTAAAATAACATGATCGTGAGCCATTCTTGACTGGAGACCCTAGCCTTGCTATGTCCTCAGGGAAGGAGATGTTTAAATACAGATGAGTGTATTCAGTGTGCAGAAGAAAAGAAGTGATTAATTTTATAGGGAGTAAACTGAGTGGTTCCATGTAAAGGCTGAAGCGCGTGGAGGGTATGGACCTTGAGGAACTTGTTAAAGTGTAAAAGGGCTGGGTGGAGAGTTCAACAGTTTCACTAATGAGAGATTGGCAAGGTAAGGGCTCAAATCTGAAACTATGCCACTGATCTCCATCTACTTTTCCATGACTGACAGGGGTAAGGCATAGGTGAGTGCTGCTGACAGGTCAAGAAGAATGAGAAGGGAAGTGTCCCAACTATCTCTGTCTTCCTATTGTACAATGGGCTAAATCCTGACTACAGATAATCGAGGAGCTAGTTTCCTTCAATGTGGATTTTTAGTTGTTTAGTTACATAGTTTCAAGTACTTTTGCATGAAAGGAAAGGTTTGATATTCGGTGGGAATTGTTGTGATCTTCTGGACCGGCATCAGATTTTTATGAGGAAAAGAATGAACATAATCATTTTTAGGCAATCTGGGTCTATTCCTTAAGACAGAGATACATTAATTTGGAGAGAAGGACACACGTCTTACATTTTTTTACAGGAATAGTATCTGACAACTCAGAGGACAGCTCAAGCTCAAAGATTCTATTCATCAGGGCAGCAAACATTATATTCTGGAATGATGGCAATTTCTTAGTGGATGTGACTATTTAAGCCTCTTGAGGGAGTGACCGAATTTGAGACCAAAAGAGAGGACTCAGTCTTTTTATTTTCTTTGAAGAGGTGGTAGAATTTCTCACAGTTCCCTTAGATGTGCAAGAGGTCTATTTCAGACTTGGGGTTCAGTGGTATTTTTGAAGATCTCGAAGAGTTTATTGGTTTGTTTTGTTTTTTGCCATGTTTATCTCCATTCAGAAGAATGCTGCTTTGGATTGAAAGTTTTTTTACTCCTTTCCTTTATAGCAAAGCAACTCTAAGCTCTGTCTTGAGAGATGTGAATAGGGCATGGATAAAGGATGTACATGGAGAATTAAAAGAAGAGTGAGAAAGGGCTAGTAAACAGAGAAAAGGAAAATAAATTAATTAAAGTTGTATTGCTCAAGAGGAGGTCCCTGTGGCTGAAGGAAATTCAGACCATAAAGATCTTTATATCCCATGAGGATTTTACCTACATCACAGCCCCAAATGTGGAATAAAATGCAAGTTTTGCAGACAATTATACATTTTGCTTGGAATATACCCATCAGTACATACTGCATGCCCTTTAAAATTTTATGTTATGATTACTTATTGTCAAAATGTGCTTTAAAATCACTATTTTGCAATCTTTTGTTGATACTGTTCCTAGAAGGTACCCCCTTATCTAAGATTTCTCACTGCTTTTTGAAAACACGTTACCTCTTGGAGAACAAGGCACACAAGCTATTATTTCTTTACATAAATCAACAGTCCTTTTGGTCAATGATCTATCCTCATCTCGTACATGCGATCAATAGAGGGAGACCAAGCAAGAGTGAGCCAGAGAAATCCAGTCACTGGGAGACATCTCTACCTAAGTGTTTTTATCTGTGGGAACAATAATTAGGCTTCTGGGGGAACACAGACCATCAGGGGTAGAGAAGTCAAGTCTTTAGCTACGGTATAAGGAACATAAGAGGAGGGGTTAGGTTTGTAGGAGGGGCTCACTGGAAATTGCAAATACAGATATTTACTGTTCATGAGCTCCTGATTCTTGCTTCGTAGAGCCAATACTCGACCTCCGTTAATGAAGTGAGGTTAGCATATGTATTATCAGGCCTATCCTGTGTCACCTTCCTTACCGGTGGGAGCACTAACAGTAGACCCTTGTATGTTTTCAACTCTGTTTTATTTCTGCACGCTCACTGCTTTCATTTGGCAAACACCTTTTCAAGTTCTGTTTCTGGTCTAGCCCAAAAAAATAATTTAATTACCCATTCACTATGCACATGATTGATAGTGAAATACACTCACCATGACATCAATAAGTCACATGTAAAAATTCTCAGACTTGAGTTGTAGCTGACATTACTATTACTATTATATATAATATTATAATATTAGTATTAATATTCTCTTGCTACCAGTTGCGGGCATGTCAAAAGTTTGAGTATCAGTTCTATGCAGTAGGGGCATTCTGGATATTCACATTTTGTACTTGGTATCTGGGACACATGTGTTTCAATAGTCAAAACCTTTGCAAACATGAGATTCAGTTCAGTCGATGGGCAGGGTCATGCATATCAAAACCAATACTATTTCATGGGAGCTGGAACTCCGGGTTATCATATAGTACAGTGGATCATAGGTTCAATATTCTACATGTTATAGAGTCATGGCACCCTATGACCTAACTACAAGAGAGTTGCAAACCTGTGTACTATTCAGTCACTCTATTCTGTACATTTCATGAAAGTATTACCAGCTGCTACATGCAAAACAATGATTGAAGAAATCTGCTTGAATTTTACCATTTGTCAACCTTTCTTTTGGGGAGAACAAGAGTGTGCTCAAGTACTCCTTTTAGGCTAAGGACAATTCAACTAGCCCATGGCATTTTAAAGTACACCACATATTGTGAGCTGCTTAACCTGACCCATTGGCCAAAGCCTTTTCCAAAAAATGATTTGAGGGACAAGGAGAGAGTGCCCAAACAGTACTATTAAACTGGGGTCAATGCAACAGGTCCTGGGTCTTTTAGAGTACACCGGTTTTTACAGGTCCACTTTGTTTTTTTAAAGACAAAATTCAGCAAACGATGTCCCAAAAATTACTAGCATTGTTACACAGTGCAGGAAAACCCAACAAGTAAATTTGATACAAGCTCTTAAAATGGCCCCAGCCCTCTGTTCACAGTCTCAGTACTCCCAATGGGGAGCTTAGTTGCACCCCTGCATCTCATCCTGCTTGCTGGTTCACAAGTCAGAACCCCCAATCTCACTGCCCCTGCCTGCTAGTGATAGACAGGGGAATCTGGAGAGTCCCCTAAGACGTTATGGTCCTCAATTTCCCTTTATAACGGACTCTTCTCTTTGTATTGCATGTCACTCCCAAAGGAGTATCTCACACCTAAATCTGGTTCATAGTAGCTCATATGTCATTAAGCTGCACCTCAAGTTCGACAGTCTCAAAGAGCAAAAGATACATTAAACATGGACACACAACAGGCAGCCATACTGTGTTCTAATTTCAAAATTACCCTAAAATATGAAACAATCATAGGCCCTGATTTATGCCAAAGTGGCACATCGCTGTGCTGCGCCAAAAATAGCAGCGCCACGCTGAGCCACTTTTGAAACGCAGAGATGCGTCACTTTTACAGGAATAAGGCGCACCCATGTGCTTCCCCCTGCGCCGGATCTGAATTAAGCTGCCTGCATCAATGCAGGCATCCTTGCACATAGTGCAAGGTTGTCTGCTTTGAGGGGATAGATTGTTTAAGCGTACGAAGGTGTCCCTTCCTGCACATAAACAATCTATAATGGCGATTTGGCACTTCTCAGTGTGCTGTAAAACGTAGCACACATAGAAGTATCAAAGCGTCATTTTTGAATGATTGTTTATGTGGAGGAAGGGACACCTTCCTGCACATAAGCAATCATCCATGGAATTTTACTCCTTCTATGTATGCTTCAGAACGCAACACACATGGAAAAAGAAAAAACGAGGAGGAATAAAAGTAGCGTTACACCTCCTTGTAAATATGGAGCCGTGGTTAGTGCCACCGGGGCGTCACGAAAAGTGACAATCCGGTGGCACTGGAGCTCGTAAATCTGCCCCATAGTGTCAAATTTGGTTAGCTTAAAATCCTTGAAACATAAATGTAATGCTTTTATTACAGCAGTTAAAAACTCTAAATTAGCCTCCCTGGCAAATGCCTACCTTCATGCTAGTAATTACAATATCTGTTTCTCTGCACTTTTCACATCGTTTTCACATCGTTAGCTGTAATTTGTGCTGCCTACTCAGAGCTCTCTGAACAAAAGCCTGCGCTGAATAAAACATCTTTAACTTAAGTGAACTTTTGAATCGCGAAACCTATGTTACCAATTTCTAGCAAACTCAAAGGTCCTTACACAGCTGCAGGCGAGGGCGTAGGAGTACAGAAAAAGTGTTTGCTGGTTAAGTTGTTCTCAACCACAAGGCATCACAGTTCACCGTTGATGTGTGTGACTCATCAGTTGTCTGGTTCAAGTAAGCGCTCTACGTGATTACTGTGTCTACGATTTAGCAGGGTGCCCACCCACACTGGAAAGGAGACCGAGAAACAGGTGAGAATTCATAGAATGTTCTGAGGGTCTTTGGAAAAGTGGTGCCTCATCACGCAGACAAGCCTGTAAGACTGAGGGCAAGTTCAGTTTCTTTGCTTCGTTGGCAGTTTGTCGACACAGAGGAAAAACAGAACCATGCTCTGAAATATCTGTGGCAGCAATCGACTGACCCTATCATTCAATAAGGGCCACTGGAATTGGGCGGCTATGGGGTAGCAAATTGCACAGCAGAGCTGACGAAATTATGCCTCTAGGAAATATTCTTTGGCATTATTATGTAATTGTTTTGACATTTTAGAAATATTACAACAGAAGGGGTCCCAAAACTATAGCAATTATAAGTATGCTCAGTGGCGGCCGGCAGCTTTAGGAGGGAGGGGGGCGGGCGGGCGGTAAGCAAACACACACACACACACACTCATTCTTTCACACACAGACATGCACGCACGCACTCTCAGCCATTAACAACACTCATACCATTCAAACATGCACGCACGCACCAAACATTCATTTAAAAACATCATACACACTCATTCTTTCACACATGCATGCACATCCATTAATACTCATAACATTCAAACATGCACGCATGCACCAAACATTCATTTTAAAAGATCGCACACACTCATTCTTTCACACACACACACGCACGCACGCATGCACATCCATTAACAACACTCATAACAATCAAACATGCATGCGCGCACCAAACATTCAATTTAAAAAATCACACATATACACACACACACTTACCTTCCGCCTCCAGGTCCCAGGAGGGTTGGGACTGCTGCCTAATGATGGAAGGCAGCAGTCCCAGCCTCGTCACAGAGTGCGATGGGGTCAGTGAGACTGCTGACCCCACCCCACTCTGTGACGAAGTGTCACTGATTGACACTCGCCCTGGGCGCTTCAGGGCTTAAACCTCAAGCGCCCAGGGCGAGTGTCAATGGGTGACGCTTTCCTCGTTACCCAGGGGAGGGCCTCAAGGCACCTTTGCTGAGCCGAGGAGGTCACGCCCATAGGAGTTTTGACCTCCTCAGCCCAGCAAAGTTCAGCTCAGGCAGCCAGGAGTCTGCGCAAATCGCACATGTCTGCTCCTGGCTGCCTGACCTGAACATGAAGAGTGTCTGTCAGGCTGACCTTTGTTCAGCCTGACAGACACTCTTCATGAGGGGCAAAAGGTGGGGGGGCATGGCCCCTCCGCCCTAAAGGACGGGCCGCCACTGAGTATGCCTTTAAAAAGAACATTATACACAATTAGTAGGTTACTTTTTAAATTGTATTCACCAACAGGTAATGATTCTGTATTTCTAGAAACATAGGGCCTAATCTGGAGTTTGGACGATTGTATTTAATCCTTCAGGGGATACTCAGGCCGCTCTGAGTGAGTACTTGCACTCTGAATTAAAAGTTGTTCTCCGGCACTCGGACACATCTAGTCATTGACAGGAACTGCCGTCATTGACAGGAACTGCAGTCACAGTGGACACTGTCAATGATTTAAAATTTTGACATATGGCTCTTCCAAGCATAGCGCCAAAACACAAACTTTTAAGCAGTAGTTTATTCTTGAAAAAAACAAAACATAATGACCCACACACCTGGAGTCTTTTCCAGGGATTTAAGTGGGATGAAGAAGTGAGGGTTTCTAAAAAAGGCATGGCCTATGTAATTATAGGCGCAGCTTAAAACGTAAACGAAATTTATATGATTTCCTCAGTGTGCCACCTGACCGGTACATTGGTGTCTCTCTGAGCTGTCAATTATTGCATCCAGATATATGACACAACAATTGACAAACACCTAAAACCAGCCAGGACTACAGCCTTTGTCAATGGATGTCTCTGTGTGATCTGCAGAGAGGCCAAGGATTGGATGGCCTTGTATTCTTAACTCCTTTTTGCCCCACTAACAGGCACTGTGAGAAACTCATTCTGCCTTCAGCCTCAACTCCATAGCTCTCAATCCTGGTCCTGTATAAACACTTCGAGACGAATCAGCTGAATGCATGCACTATACAAGGCTAAAATACAAAAACGTGGCAACCTGGAAGTAGATAACACTCTTATGAAGTGCAAAATTAAATAAAACTGTGAATTATAAACAGGAACTAAATTATTAACATGGATTCACTTGTCGTTTTTCACATTGTTCAGAAATCATCAATAATTTTACCAGTAAAGGTAGTGACATGAATATAGGGCCTGATAGGGTCTCATTTCAGCGTCTGGTATAAATTGCAGCTGGGTCTGAAAACAAGAGGAACACCGGCCCACTTAGGGCCCTGATCTTCTCCCATAGTGTGTGTGTATGTGGGTGGGGGGGGCCTAAAATGTTTTTACTGCCCCCTCCTCCATGTTTTTCATGGCGGTAAGGATTATTAAAAACTGGCCATTAAACCACCCACTCTCAAGCCGACAGACGGTCGAATGGCCAAACCTTTGATGGCCCTTTTTCCGTCAAGCTGTTAGAGAAGCAGGTCAGCGACGGAGGCAGAGTAGGCTCTGTGGCTGACATACGTACAGGCTGCCTGACTGTAAATCAGGCAGGTGGACATTAATTTTGGCTGAGACAGTACTCTTGCTGTTGTGACAGAATACTCCCGCCAAACTCTAAATCAGCCCCATAAACACAGCTTTATATTTACATTGTCCTCTCTAACTCCCAGACTAAAATAGTCTGTATAAAACATACAATTCTACATGTTTCAAAACTGGTCCTAAGCTTCTGGTTTACTCCGTGTAGCCTCTTTAGTCAGAAACTCCTCTCTTTCCAGTGAGAAACAGTCACCTAGACAGTTTTTTATAGTAAAATGTATATGGCTCAGTAGGAGGACCCTTAAGATTCAAGATATCAGACCTTACAAAGAGAAGCAATATACTTGGGAAATGTCTGCACTCTGAAGGCACTGTTGAAATAATCACTGCTTTGAAAGATTGCTTCAGGTGTAGCATGGGTCAGCATGACCAATGAAACAAAAAATAACTCATTTATTTTCACCCTCTTTAAAATAAAATCTAAATATGAAAAGATTTTTCCTGATGCAGACAAATGTCTTGTTGAAGACCATCCTTTGGGGTCTCAGCAGGACAACTCTTTTCATCTCTTTGAATACATGTAAATATACAGAATAGAGGAATCAACAGGTAAAAGGTGACCAGGTAATTTTCACATATTATTTGCTAATGCACTAAGCCATGCGTGCCATGCTCATATGGGCCCGTCAAAGTAGAAAGCGCATTTATGAAATGAAAGCCTGCCAATTACCGTTGAAGTTGGATTATGTTACCAATGCAGAAAATTCACTATTATGTGGAAAGCAATGCGGCCTCAGAATGATATAACTCCATTCCCCGTCACATAAGAAATACTTTTGTCAGCATCAGCTTATTATGACTACCAACAATGCTCTATTTAAAGAAGTGTAAAACCAGCACACCAACTGTAATGCTTATGACCTCACACTTATTGAACCAGATGGGCATCCAAATGTTGTAAAGCATTTTGCAGATTACCTTTACCACCTTGTCAGAGACAACTATCATTATCTGGTATGATTATATGGTTTACTGTCATTTCATTTTGCTTTTACGTGTGGATATTTGTTAGTTTAAATCCGGGGCCTGTTTTACAAGTGTTCTATTTGCAAAAGTGGTTGCAAATTGAGCACCGACTTTTTGCGAATTGTTAGGAATTTTGCGAACCAATTTATGTACTAATAGGTCAGTTCCCAGAATTACGAATTGCTGTGGGTTGCAATTTTACCTACCTTATTAACATGCATGAGGCAGATCACAATTTACAACCCACTACGATTAGCTAGAGTCACAGGCATGAAGGCCTGCTGCAGTTAGCAGACCACCATGTCTGTAAATGCTTTCAAATAAAGCAATCATTTTTTTTAATGGAACCTGTTTTCCTTAAAGGAAACAGACTGCAGTTAAAACATAATTAAAAGTTAAACAAACCTTTTTAGGAGTAGGCAGTAGTTCCATGGACCACTGCCTGCTCCTAAAAAAGCATTTTTGTCAACATTTTCAAAGGGTTAGAGGACCCATTGGAACCCCTTCCCTTTTGCGAATGGCTTACCATCAATGTTGAATTGTTGGTAAAATATTAATGTTTTCAACCAAATTTTGGTTGCAAAACATTAATACATATCTTAAGGAATCTTAATTTGGAAGGGATGCCCTTAACTCATCTCTTCCAAATAGTGATTCAATTATGTTTATTTAACCAATTTAATTATTTGAAAAAAACCTTTTCCCAGTTATTAATTGGGTTCAGTAAATTACAAAAAGTGTTTTAGCAGTCCTGAACCAATAGATTTACCAAATGAGTAGGTCTGCAACTATTATAACATTTTGTAAATCAGGTCCATAGTGAGGAAGATGTAGCTCCCTGTCTGTGAGGCAATTGTTTCCTCTGTTTCTCTGCCCGCATCTCTGCTCTCGCTTGCTGGAACTGGAGTGTTTGCTCTGACTTGGCAGGAGCTGTCAAAGCTCCCGCTAAGTCAGAGAAAACAGCTATGTCCAAGGGGTGGGCATCCGGGACATAGCAGGACCCGGCCCTGAGCATGATGGCTGTCCCCCTGGCCATCTATGGCTTCTCAAGGGGGCGCCCATATGGCCCCACTCCAACATTAAAGTTAGCCCTGGGAGGTGGTGGTCCCCAGGGCTGGGTCCGTGATGGGCCCCCTTCACTATGTTTTTTTTTTCATCCTTGGGTAGGTGGTGATCCCTGGTGAGCGGGGGGCTACCCGGCCTCCTGCATACTATTCATTTAAGCCCAGGGGAGGTGGCAGTCCCTATGGCTTGGGGTGTTCCTACGGACACCCTAGTGTGATTAACCAATTTTGCCACGGGGAGGTGGTGGTCCCCAGGGTGGGGGGGGGGCTCTGCGGCCCCTGCATATTATTCATTTAAGTCCCAGGGTGGTGGCAGTCCCCAGGCTTAAATAAGCCCTGGGATGGGGGCACCATGTGCCCCTCTCCTTTTTTTTTACTTTGCCCACCTGGGGGCTTTTTTAAAACAAGCGCAGGAGACCGTGTTTTTTTTATTTATTTTTACCACAGATTTGTGACCCCATCACGAATTTGCAGCAACATTTATTTTTTTAAGTACTTTTTTGCCCTGGGGGGGCTCCCTCTGGGACCCCAGCACCAGAGCTCAGGTGTTAGGGTGACCCTATCCTGGCCCCCTCTCTTATTTTCTACCTGTTGTTCTGCAACTTGGCTGAAACCAAGTCCTAAGATGGCTGCAGACAATTCGATGTTGAAGTGTTTGCAGCCAATCAGACCTTAGCACAGGATCGGGAGGGTTTGCACAGCTTTCACATACCTATATATACATATTTGTTTTTTCTTTAACATTTCAAAAACTCCTAAAGGGATTTACACCAAATCACAAAAAAGTTGCTTTCTGGACCAAGAGCTAGCTTACTGCCAAATTTGGTGTAAACAATTAGAAACCAGAAAGAGAAGAAACAAAAAGAGCCAGATGACATGAGTATAGACAGTGATGACGACTCTGAAGATAGTCTGGATGTGCTACTATCTGAACGTCCACCCCATGCAATGAGACCAGAAACAAGAGTGGAAATCAGGGTACTGGTGACAATGGTCCGATTATTTTTGCAACTGCCCCATCTAAGTTGACTCGTCCTGTTGGAGCCATTCCAGCTAAAATGCCTTGTGAACCAAGAAGTGAGGGTTTGAGACAGCGTGTCCTAGTTGATCCTACTGTGAGCACTGTTGATGTGTTTACTGTTCCAGTTACTACTGCCCCTATTGCATAAACCAGAAGGCTCTGGGAAAAATACTTACAAGCTGACTGTGCCTAATAATGTTGGAGGACAGAGCGGAGTTCCAAATACTCCAGATGTTAGGGAATTTGTCCCTCTGATCTCAACACATGCTCGCACTCCATGTGCAGCAAGTGCAGATACAACTTTCAACTTGTCAGGTTGCACATCGATAGGTACTTTACAGAAAATACCCACCCATACAACTCCTATATGGGAACCACCTTTAAATTTGGGAAATGGTGCCCAAGGAAATGATTCCATACCTAAGATTCCCGTAGTGACTCGATCCATTAGAGTAAAGGAAATAGATAACTGGGTGCAATTTTTTTGATGGAGGTACTCCATCTAGAGAGATTGAGAGTACAGATATGAGTCAGGGAACAATTCCATCAACACAGACAGAGAGAACTTTGGATGTAGCAAAGCTTACGGTAGAATTGCATGCAATGAATATTAGAAATCATGGGCTGGAACAATTAGAGACTTATCATGAAGATGAGCTCGCATTTACGTATAGGGATATCAGTAAGAAAGCGGGCCAAGTTCATGGTACATTGGCAGAATTGGCTCAAAAATATGAAGTAGACCTAAGTAAAACTAAAGCTTTACAGAAGAGTTATCAACTATGTTTTCTTAGAAAAGACATTGCAGACATGAGAAATCCAGGAATGAAAACTCAGATCAAGGAATTAATTTGTAATATCAGGAAATGAAATGAATGAGACAAGTGGGAGACTAAATGGGTGAAAAAGAAGGCAGTAAACAAATCTTGAGGTGCACTGCTTCCAAGTGGAGCAGAGCGAGGTGTTACAACCTTTCCCTTGAGAGAAGTGCCTGGCGGAGGTTCTGTACATGTGCCATGGAGCAGAAGTGATCTTGCATCATTTACCAGTGATTTTTTAAAGTTAAGAGAGAAGCCAGCAGAATGGTACAAACAGGTCAAAAGATTTGTGAAAATATCACAGGTGTTGAGGATTGATTTGAATACACTGTTCAACATCATTTTTCAGAGTGAATTGTGGACGCAATGCAAAATAGCTGTTCGGTTGCCGCAGATGGAACCGACTAGAAATGCAATAACAAAGGGTCCTTTGCCGTTGGTAATGAGAAAACATCAGGAAGTCAAAACTTTCCTGAAAAGGAAGGTGACTCCTCAAGATATTGATTGGGCTAAAATTGTCATAACGACAAGAGTCAAAGGAGTCAATCCCTTGCTTACTATGAGAGGATGGTGCAGGCATTCAAACAGTGCACTGGTATGGAGGTGTTACATACTAAGAATATATGCCTCCAGGTTTGTGACAGGATTCAGACAAGAAATCAGCATGAGGATACAGAAACATTTGATTTGTAGGCAGATTAAGTCAATTGATGAAATGCTGAGGTACGCCATGTACTTCTATGATGAGATAGAGAGGACGAAGAAAAAACTGAAGAAAAAGCTAATGCTATCTCAAATGGAAACAGATCAAAGAACTAGTCAGATACCACCAGTTGTGAGCAATGTTGGTGCAATGCAAGGTGTATATCAACAAACACAAAATCTGATGCAGGGAAGAGGTCAAGGAATAGATCCTGGTACAGGACTGGATGTAAATATTCTAACAAAGGTGAACTCCTTGTCACATCTGCAATAAAATGGGACATTGGAAGCAGGAATTCTGTTTAAGTCCAGCGTATCAGATTGAAAATGAAGAATGTATGCCCTATCAGGATAATAATCCCAATCAGATGCAGGGTGTAAAAAGACCCAAGACTCAAAATTTCAGCGTGTCTTAAGCTCCAGTGATGCAAGTTGCACAGTCTCCGATGCCACAGCAGAATGCTGTTGGGCCTCGTCAGAATATGAATCAGGGTTTGAGGATGAATACAAATGTGACACAAGATAATAACCCTTTCCAACAGTTTCCTTTGTTTGAATCAGACAAGAGAAATGGCGTGAATCAGTCAGCCTGACAGTGCAGAGGGGGGAGGAAGACAGAATACTTAGCACAGCCTTGGACGTATCCCAGAGTGGACCTTTCATAGATAATAAAGTGGCTGCGCGTTTTGTGTCATTCTCGATTGAAACTGGTGCTACCCATCCTACTCTGAGGACAGTAGAAGTCCCAAACCTACGCCTCTTGGGAAAAACTGTCTAAGTTGTTGGTGTGGAGCATAAACAGATGGCAACTCCAGAAATTGTGGTTATTTCCCCTGGCAGTGCTACCTTATATTGTTCTCAGGGGCCCTCTTTGTTTTCACTATTAGGACTCCAGAAACTGCCCCAGTTACCATGAAAATAGGGTCCTTTGAGGATGATAAACTTCATAATATTTGATTCTAGTCCAGTGAATCTCTTGGGGATGAGATTTACTTTCTGAACTGAATTGTGTTATCTTTTGTACCCCAGCTGGAATAGAAATGCAAACCCAAGATGAGGATGCTGTCTTTAAGCTATCTAGAAATTAATCACATTGCACGTTACTGACTTTGCAAACAGTTGACGATTTACCTCCAGATTTGAAAGAAACAATCAAACATGAAGTGTGGAATTTTTGGGGAAAATATATTGGACTGCTAAAAGCAGCTGAACCTGTCGGAATTTCTGTCAAAACAAATGCTGAATTTCCAAGACACCACAATATAATTTGACCCGTGAAATGATCGGTGGAATAACTCCTGTAATCGAGTCAATGATACAACAGGGAATCTTAAGAGAGGTAATGGGCAGTCCTTGAAGCTCTCCCATTATGGGTCCTCAGAAACCAAGTGGCAAATACAGAATTGTACAGGACCTTAGGAAAATGAATTACATTACTGTTCCTTGTTGCACCATTGTACCGAATCCAGCTGTGATTTTGTTTCAGTTTCCATGTGGGGCTGAGTGGTTTACTGTTATTGATTTGTGTCAAGCCTTCTTTTCAGTACCATTGCATGAAGATAGTCAATTTATCTTCACATTTTTGGCTCAGAAATAGGGTTTATGCATAGTGCTGAGTCCCATAGGGGTATAGTGAGAGCCCTTCCATCTTCAGCCAGATTCTAAAGAATAATCTGGAATTTTTGGTTATGCCTTGTAACTCAGTCTTAATCTAGCATAGTACCAACCTAATGGTGGTGTTGAATACTCAGGAAGCTTGTAAATAGGATACTATTGCGTTACTGAACTACCTGGCTGAGAATGGACATAAAGTATCCGCAGAAAATTTACAATATTGTCAAAAAGAGGTCCAATGTCTCAGACATAACATTGAGAAAGGAGTGAGAAAAGTGTCACAAGAAAGAATATCAGCCTACTGAGAATGACTCTACTAACTACACAGAGAGACGTCAGTTTGCTTTTAGGAATGTGTGGGTACTATAGACAGTGGATATCCAACTTTTCCCTGGTGGCTAAGCCTTTACAGAGGCTGACACACAAGGATGTGTCTGATCCGGTACCATGGGATAACGATTGCATTGTCATATTTCTAGAGCTGAGAGAATGTCACTGTCGTGCCCCGGGTCTAGGGATGTCCGATAATAACAAATCTTTTGCATTTTTCTGCAGTGAGAGGGAGGGCTGTGCTCTCTCAGTGCTAACAAAAATGCATTGGAATGCCAAGAGACCTGTGGCTTATTTTTCCACCACGTTAGACAATGTGGCTTCTACGCTGTCTGGCTACCTTAAAGCAGTGGCTGCGGTCAGCACCAGTATTGAGAGGTGTGAGAATATTGTTATGGGTCATCCATTAACTATGTATGTACCCCACTCTGTTGAGCTATTGTTGACTAAAACTAGAACCCAACATCTTACAAACAGCCAGCTCACTAAGTATGAGCAGGTCATCTTGGCATGGAAAATGTGATTGTCAGACGTTATGGTATTCTGAACCATTCCACTTTGTTGCCTGTGCCCAATATTGAAACTAATGATGATTATGAAGGTGTCCATGATTGTCTCAATGTTTCTGAATTATGCACCAAGCCGAGACCAGATATACAAGATGAACCACTACCTGAATCTGATTTTGTCCTTTATGTTGATCGTTCATGTTTGAGAGGCATTGGAGGAAGTCTGAGAGCAGCCTATGCTGTATGTACTCTGTCTGGAGTTGTTAAAGTTTCCAGCCTACAAGGAACATTTTCTGCCCAAGTGGCTGAACTGATTGCTCTTACTAGAGCATGCTGTGTCTCTAATCAATTGAAAGTGACAATCTTTATCAATAGTCAGTACGGTTTTGGTGTTGTCCATGACTTCAGACAAGTGTGGCCCTAGAGGTGGTTTATGACATCCTCTGGATCTCTGTTCCAGAATGGTGAACAAGTGAGAAACCTTCTTGATGCATCATAATTGCCTGAGCATTTTGAAGTGGCCAAGTGCCCTGCACATTGTTCTGGAGATGATCATGTGACTTTGGGCAATAGATACATTGATGAGGTTGCGAAATACTGTGCTCATGATGTTTGTACATTTAATGGTGAATTTACAAATGAAGGAATGGATGAGACTATCTTTAATCTGTTGTTGACAACAGCCGATACTTGGGATGAAGTAGAAAGGCTTCAAGAGGAAGCGTTTGAGGAGGAACAGCAAAGTTGGGTCAGAGCAAGATGTGTCAAAAGAGATGATGACATTTGGGTTTCAATGGATGGATGACCAGTATTGCTGAATAGTCTGTTACCCCCTATTGTTAGACATTTCCATGGTCAGCTCATATTGGTAGGGGGGCTATGGTGATGTTGTTCAGACAGACTTGGTTCTAATTCAGGTTGATGACTGAAGCGTGTCACAGGTGCATTGTGTGTCAACAGAATAATGTTGAGAAGAGAATTGCAGTTGCCATGAGTCATATAGGAAGATCAGGAGGACCTTTTAACAGGATACAGTTGAACTTTATCGAGATGCCTGTGTACAATGAGTCGAGGTACATTTTGGTAGTGGTATGCATCTTTTCCCATTGGGTTGAAGAGTATAGATCTAGAAGGAACAATAGTCTCACTGTAGCCAAACTGCTGTTAAGAGAACCCATTCCCAGAATTGGCTTCCTGACTTCTTTGGAATCAGATCGAGGAACTCATTTCAACAACAAGGTCCTGAGATTGTTGTGCACAGCATTGCAAATGGAACAGAGACTACATTGCAGCTATGGCCCTGAGGCTTCAGTTCTTGTGGAGCAGGTGAATGGCACGCTAAAATCCAGATTGGCAAAAGTATATGCTTCGACATCCTTGAAATGGCCTAATGTTCTGCCTCTTATGTTGATGAGTTTTCACAGTGTACCAGATTAAAAGACTTTACTGTCCCCTCATGAAATAATTATGGGGAGGACGATAAGACTGCCAGCCATTTCTGGAAATGCACTTGTATATATTACCAATGATATGGTCCTAGATCATAGCAAAGAACTAGCTGATGTAGTGTGTTCTGTGTCTCACAAGGTCGGAGCAGTCACACCCCCTCCGCATCAGGAACAGTGCCGTGACCTCAGTCCTGGTGTTTTGGTCTTGGTGAAGAAATCGTGTCAGGAAGACCTGGCGTGGACCATACCAGGTGATCATGGTTACTATGACTGCTGTGAACTGTGGAAGTCTCCTCAACTGGATTCACACTTCCTGTACTTGCAGAGTTGAATGTCCCCTCCAGAAGAACCAGGGGTTAGAGAAAGGAGACAGGAGTAGGTTAGTCAAGCTATCGGGGACCTAACTGAACCAGAAGTAGCACTTGCTCAGCCTGAAAGTGGTCTTGAGCAAACTAAGATTGAAATTGAAGCAGAAACAACCAAGTTTTGTCCTGTGGTGAATGAGCCAATCTCAGAATCAGGCCCTGATAAAGGATCTAGTGCTGGAAGAAAGCGAGTGGAAGCTGGAGACCAATGGCCCAGAAGACAAGAATGGGAAAAAGTGAGATTGCCTAAAGAACGTGTGCCACCGACAATTGCTGAAGAGACTGAGAACTCTGGCTTGAGCGAAAGCGAAGATGAAGGTGCGGCAGTGAGACGGTCAAAAAGAACAAGAGTGCCTAGTCGTAGGTATTCTTCACCTGAGTGGATATACCTTGCAAATGTCACAGATAAAGAGTTCTAGGAATATTGGGATCAACATACTGGTTTGGCTGAACCTCCATGAGCTGAACATTGTGGTAAAGCTATATCTTGAATTTTCATTGCCATTGGTGAACTTGATTTGTGTAAATATTAGAGACATTTACATTGACCGGGATAGGGAATTGAGAAGAATACCTAGGTCCAAGTTTAAGAAGAGTAAGGGTTGTCATTTGAAGAGCACGTAGTAGGGCTAGGGAAGGCTCACGAAGATTTGTATATTATTGTTAAACTAACTTTGAAAATTTGACCTCTGTTTGCTGTTCACACTGGTGAAATCAATGGAGAAATATTTGCTGCTGCTCTTATTTGATAATAGATCTGATTCTGAAGACCTAATGGAGTCAAATAAGAAACATAGATGCAGATACATGATAGGTACGTTATTGCTTACTTCCCATTATAGTCTTAGCCAATGTGCTGGATAACCGGGGCAAACTGAATGAACAGAAATATTGTTCTACGCGATATATGATATATAGCTTCATATAGATTCCTAAAATGATGCAGAAAAACACAGACAACCTTATCTTGTTCTCATACCATTCTATGTGAAGTCAGGCCCTGAATCTGCTGCACTAGAGATTTCTCCTCTTTGACCCAAGTAGGCCAAGCAAAGAGCTTATACATCTGCTGCACTTCCTTGTAAGCGTGCTGTTGATAGGTTTTAGAGCAATTCATTTCTTCTAATATGTACAAATCCTTTAAATTATGTTCTGCCCTTGTCTTCGTTTCAAGAGTAGTTTGAAGCCCCTGAACCTGTCTGCGATGTTCCTTGACCTGATTGACTTTATATGCTATGATATGTCTTCGTGCTGTGATTTTGAAAGTCTCCCAAATGGAGAAAAAAAAAGCTGTGTATTTGTTAATTTCAAAGAACTCTTCTATAAGCACCTGCAATTCCTGTATCCACTCTTGGTGGGACAATAAATCCCTATCAAACTGCCACCTAGATCTTGTTTTAGGCAAGGCATCCAGTTCAACTTAGTTGATACCACTGAGTGATCAGAAAAGGCGTTTGACCAGATGTCTGTTCCCACTAACTTAAGTGTCTGGGATGCCAGGAAAAAGTCAAGACAAGATGCTTTTTTTAGTGCTGAGAATAACATGTATATTGGGCTCTGGCCGGATTCGCCAGCCATGAAGGATCTATAAGCCCAAAGTCATGCCGTAAAGCCGACAACAACTGCTTAGTCTTGGGTTTCAGCTGCTCTTTGGCTTTATTGGATGTATCTAACAATAGATCATGAACACAATTAAAATCCCTCCTCATAATCAGCAAGCTGACTGACCCCATTGCATTTTGATATACAGCTGACAGAGGGCCAGGTTCATCGCTAATAGGGCCATAATAATTTACCAAACTGAGAGGGGTACCATTGACCAGTGCCTTGAGCCAGAGTTACGTGCCCCCCGTATCCCGGTTCACCTCTCTAACATCCAAGTTGATGCCATTCTTTAAATAAATTACCTCGCCTCTAGCGGCTACCCCTGCTGAGGTAAGGTAAAATAAGAAAACTGCTTACAAACAAAGATTTTGTGGTTATTGCTCTTCACGTGAGTTTCCTGTAACAAAATCACCTGTGGAGGTAGTGACATTAACCATCTTATAAGACCCCCATATTTACGCTTTTTAAGAATTTCATTAGCATTGCACGAAATTATTCTTAATCTAAACATTGCACTTAGACTGTAAACTGCTGCCCATTATGACACCTTATCACTAGAGAGTTAACAACTAGGACAGCCAACTTAGAAGAGCTAAGTTGTTATTCTTCTTTTCCCCTCCACCAGTACCCTCACCGAACCCTAGCCCACCCTTGCCTCCCCACCCTCAGTGCCCTATAATCCTCAAAAGGGGAATTGCCCACACTACCCCTCTCACAACCCAACCATGACCCTGCACCCTACTGCATTCAAGACTCAAGGCCACCTAAAAAGGGGATACCCCCGTCCCTTCAGATATACCTTACTTAAATCACAACAAAAATAGAGCAATGTGCAATCACCCCAACCCGTGATACCAAGTATCACTTAAGGTTGTTGAATCACATCATGTACTCAATACTTGTTTGATAGTTTGTGAAGAAGTTCTTGAGACTCCCCGATATTGGATGAAAGATAAAACTGCCCTTTTGCTAGGACTTTAAGTTTCAACTGTTACTTAATTGATGCCTGGGCCCCCTGACCTGAGAGTTAAATAGTTCTATCATCTTAATGAACTCTTTCCATCGTCTCGCCTCCGATGCAGGCATATCCGAAAAGACCCAGAACTGAAACTGTTTTTTTTTGCTGGAAGAGAAACTTCTTTTTTCAATAGCCTTCAACAATATATGCTCCTTTACCCTGAAATCGACAAAGTTCACTAGTATAGCGCAAGGATACTTGGCACTGGGAGATCGTTGGGCTGCTACTCTATGCGCCCTTGTGATGGGCATGTTTACTTCTAACTCTGGAATGGCTTTCTGAATCAGCGAGCCTACCCACTGAATCGTCTGCTGACCTTCACACCCTTCTGGGACACCTACAAGTCAAAGATTCAAGTGACTGTTGTAGTTTTACAAATCATCCAGCTTACACTCCAAACGGTTCTTACTCTTTTCTAGCTGGAGAAGTTCATGCTGCAAAGATAACACTTTGTCCTCCAAATCTGATATTCTAATTTCAACCTCCTTAAACCGCCCCAGGAATTACGCCATGCCCTCTTCGATCTTCATCAACCTTTCATGGAGAGTGGGAATTTAATTCACCTGTGAAAACGTCAAATTCCTTATTTCTGACAA
Organism: Pleurodeles waltl; assembly: GCF_031143425.1. NCBI lineage: Eukaryota > Metazoa > Chordata > Amphibia > Caudata > Salamandridae > Pleurodeles > Pleurodeles waltl. Next base: position 407,723,683 of record NC_090440.1, read on the forward strand.
AATAATGTGAAGAAGGCTTTTTATGGTCTGGTCCTTGCCCCTGGCCTGTTCCAACAGATCACCGTGCTGATCACTATGCCTTCTAGCGGAGAAGCCAAGGGTGCATTTGCTGCCCTGGCTGGTACACTTGAGTTCAGTAGCCCCTGAGGTCCCTCGTGCCATTCTAGTGGCTTTGTAGAAATTGTGGGGCTAGTTTCCACCTCCACTTGCAGTCCATCCAACAAAGCTTGCTGATTGACTTGTATATCCTTCTGTTCAACATCATTAACCAATAGCAATGGAGCTTCAGCATTTATTGATTCTGGCCCTTCCTCTCCAGCTATAGAAGCTGCTGGTACTGCTATCCAACTCATTACGAAAGGCTTTAGGAACAAGGAATAGTGTTTGGCTATAGCAGGGATCAAAATTGCTTCTCTGCTGTCTTCAACTACTGTCTGCACAATGATGTCCATATCATATTTCAGAAGCCCCAGCATATGAGTGAATCCAGAGTCCTCCACCAGAATCAGGTAGCTTCCCCCTCTCCTCCGCAGCTGGCAGCATCTTGACCCCTCTACCCTGACCGCTCACCGTGCCCAATCTTTCATTGTCTAGCAATGCCCTGGTTTGAACCCCAGTTCCATCTTTAATGAGGCTCTGCAGTTCCCTCTAGCACCCTCTCCTTTCACGGGAACTTTAGCTGCAGCCCACAATGCTTCAGCTTCTGGACATGAGTAGAATGTAAGTTTACGGAGCCAGGGTCAGCCCCGGTTTTGGGCTAGTGTTTTCCGCATACTGGCTGATGACTTTAGGGGAGACACAAAAAAAAGTCCACCTCCCACCACATTAACTTGCACCCCTTAAGCGATAGTCCAAGTGTCCTTTGTTAATGGAGCGGCGGCACCATCGCCACCAATATTGGGTATTGCCCCAAACAGCCCCCTCCTGGCAGGGAGCCCTGGCCCGCCCTGACTCCTCGCAGCCAGCAACACTCACCTCATGCCTGGAGGAGTATTATGGTACCACAGTTCTCTTTCCTTCTTGTTCACCAGCAGGGCAACCGGGCACCACACAAGGAATTTTAAAAACATGAGCTCCCACGGCACGCAGATGCACCTCGCTCCTTCCTCCTTCCTCCTTCTTTGTCCTCGCTCCATACGCTGTACTCCATGCTCAGCTCATCAGCTATGGTTGCGCACTTTTAGAAGCCACTATAACCGTTACATCAGCCAGTCAAACATGGCAGTCAGTTATCATTCGGTTTCTGGATGCCGGGACATGCCATTCTGCTTCTGAAAGCCTCCACTTCTCTGCCTCGCCAGAGCTGTACCAGGGAAGGGGCCGAGTGCTCAGCGGCAGTGCATGGGCGCTACGCCTGCCACCATCTAACTAGACCCCACAGAGATAATCAGGTATCTCCAGCCGGACAAGCATTGATCCATCAGGACCAGAGCGGTTTAGTTTCTAATCGGTTGATGGCCTCAAATACCAATTTTTTGATCCATGCTATGGATTATTTTGAGTGTAATCAAATGCCGGCAGTATCAATCATGGTTGATGCAGAGAAGGCGTTCAACCTGGTTAATAGGGATATGTTATTCTTTTCCCTACTGCAATTTGGTTTCTCCAACAATTTGTGATGATGCTTAAAAACTTATATGAGGTTGTGAAGGCCAAGGTTATTGTGAATTCTAGTATCGGGGAGATTTCCATCATTAGAGTCACCCGCCAGGAGTATCCTCTATCCCCCATACTATTTGCTTTCTTCATAGAGACTTTAGCAATTAAATTATGAAGTACACCTGAACTGATTGCACCGCTGGAAGGAATGCCCAAATTAAAATTATTTGCTGACAACATGGTCTTTTATCTTAAACCTGAAATAGCCAATGTGCAATGGGCATTTGAGTTACTGGGAGAATACATGGACATTGCAGGTTATAAAGTGAACCCGTGCAAGATGGAGGTAATATTGGTCAATGCCTCAGCTGAAGATCTGCTGGGGTTTTTACAGCATCAGGCGAGGGCTCGTGGCCCAGTTAGGTATCTGGGCATATACATCACTAGGGATTTTTCCCAATTATTTCAGTTGAATTATACTGCTATGCCTAGAAAAGTGCAAGGTCTGTTGGATGGGTGGTCTCTTTTACCTTTGAAGTTGATTGTATGGGTGGCATTAGTTAAGATGTTGTTTTTGCCCCTGTTCTTTTTTTGTTCTCTATTGTACCTATTAGGATTATTAACAGCTATTTTCAAGAACTCGATTCTCTGTTGAAGAGCTTTTATTGGAATATCAAGGCCCCCAGAGTCAGGTTTACTATACTGCAGCTCCAGAACGACCAGGGAGGGTTAACACTTCTGCATGTGTGGATAAACTGTCAAGCAGCCCTATTGGACTTAGCAGGCAGATTAATGGAAGCAAGAGTGATGGAGGATTTTTTCATTAGAAAATGGTACAGGAATCCGCAATAACATCCCTGCTTTTATTAAAGTTGCGAAGCTTCTAAAAAAGCCCAGTTATAAAATAGTACAGGAATGTTGCAGTAGGTTGTCGGCCATATACAAGATATATTTGGTACCAGCAGGCTTCAATTATTTACAAATTTCAGAACATAATTTTTTTGGCCTTTCACTCTCCAAGTCAGCGGTTTCACTTTGGGTATCATATGGTTGGAGGGAGTTGGATGATTTTACCGTCAGAGGAAGATGATTGACCTGGGACAAGGTGACACAAAGGTTTGGGGGTCAATAGGATAATGCAAGTTGGAGCTTTTTTCAGCTAACCAACTTTCTTTCCAATTCATATGATCCAAGTAAAGAACCACATCAGAACATGGGTTCATTGATTAAGACCAGGTTCACAGGTGTGGGCAATTGGTATAGACTACTTTATTACTGTATAATACATCAAAACAGGACACTGTCCCTAGGCATCTTGATAGAATATACAAGACTATGAGATGTAGGTTGAAGGAGAATGATTGGCAGATCATTTCAGTACTGGGGGATAAATCACTGAGAGCTGCAAATTTTAAGGGGATGACCTTTCTTACACGCTGGATGGCTCATTACACTTCGAGTGTTTTGCATAAGATGTACCCTACAGTTCAGGATCAATGTTTTTACTGCCATCAGGATGAATTTGGAAACTGGCTGCATGTGTTCTTTACGTGCTCAAGATTGAGATATTTTTGGGAGGTGCTGTTATCAGCTATAAATAAGGGAGTGAGGGTCATAATCGCCCGAGGCCTGACTAGTGCTATTTGTAGCATCTAAGGAGAATTGTAAAATTAATAAGGTAGGGCAACACTACATTACAATTGCACTAATAGTAGCCCGATCCTTAATCTTGCAAAACTGACTGTCTCGCCAAGTCCCCATGTTGCAGGAATGGGGAGAGAAAATGTTAAGGATATGTAATTTGAGGAAGTTTATGCAAAACATGCTTGGAGTGTCAAAAGGTTATTGCCATCTGGTCTCACTACCAGCCCTTAGATCTTATGTTGGACGAGGGGGTTGTTGTGTAACATAGCTAGGAAAGCTATGTGTAAGTATTATAGGATGTAGCATTTATGCCACAGTGTTGATTTTTGTCCCCCTACTTTTTAAACCCATCACAAAGCATTTCAATATGGGCGTATGTCTTGAGTAGACTGGCTAACAATAGCATCCTAAAGTATGGTAACTTAACGGGCCATCTGTTTTTGGGATTAGGCTATGATCATAATATGTTTCTTTTAATTAATTGCAACATGGATGTACTATCTCCCAGTTTGTACCTCCCTGTGGAAGCATTTTCTTTCTGGCTACTCTTCTTTTTGCCGGGTTTACCATTTGCTTGTCTTGCACATATTTTATAATGCACTTTATATTTAACTGCTATGTGAATGCTGATGACGATGGTTTTGTAATGTTAGGGACGGATACCATTTTAATGAAATGTTATAAGAGCATGTTTTTACAGTAAATTGTGTGTATTTATTCGTCATAGGTTATGACATGAAGGAATTTTTTATTTTGTCTTTGTATGAACTCAAATAAAAAAAAGAATCCTTATTTTAAAGGTGTAGAAATAGCAGGGAAATATTTTGTTTCATTGAAAGCTTTAGAACACAACACAGATGGAATAAGGAAGAACTAGCATATAAAGTGAAAGGGAATTTATCAGCTTTCACTTTAGACAGGGGAAAATTATGTTTACACATTGATCAGAGATATATAGACCTGCTGTTCATAGGGAAGAGTGATTCTGAGCATGTTTTTGATGTCAGAGTAAAGAGTGAATTATTTTTGAATTGAAAAGATCCTTTGATTCCTTGAGTGTATTTTGTTTGTTGACAGTATGCATACTTTAGGTTACTGAAAGAATGGCATGGTACGTGTTATCTAGCTATAGTGTTTCTAAGAACAGCTTGAAGATCCTGTATGGAAGATGAAACCTAGAACTAAGCTAGGAGCTAGTGCTGCTGAAATAGTGGGATATATTTTTGGTGCATTGATCCAATCTGTAGGAGTGATTTTGAATGACCTGAAGATTAGAAAGTTTTCAACAATAGTGGATAAGTTAGCTACCACCACAGCAAATTCATTGTCGTTGGTAAACACAGACATGGTGGCAATAAGATCAATGGGTTTACAAAATCAACCTGCACTAGATTTGTTGCTTGCAAAAGAGGGTGGAGTCTGTTGAATGCTAAAGGATCAGCAATGCTGTACTTACATTCCCGAAAAGAGTAAGGATTTGCAGAAGTATAACCAGAATATTTCAGGGTTGACAAAATATTTGAAGGAGTTGCAAGCGACAGGTGCATTGGAAGCTATTGGAGATGGATATTTAGCTATAAGCAGATGGTTTGGGAACTTGGGAAGTGCAGTTGTAGGTTTTGTGTTGAGGGAGTTCTTGGTTCTTTCAATAATGGCAATAATTCTGTGGATTGGATAGAAGGGTTTTCATAGAATGAAATTTCAGAAGGAAAGAAAAAGGAACAGAGCAGAGATTGAGATGGAAGACAATCAGTGTAAATATTACGATGATATTAAACGTTTGGAAGAATACAGGCGAATGCTGGTAAGGACAACGACTGTATAGTGTTTCATCCAAGAGTGAAGTGGGTTTGTGATTACTTAATACGTCATCAGAGGGGTGTTGAGAGAGCATAAATTGGCAGTGCCATTATGCTTCTTAAAACGTGAAATAAAGGATTAATCAGTGTCCTATGTAACATGTTAAAATGGCTTTTCATTTAAACGTGATGCACTGAAACTCATACAAGTAAAGTGGACGTATGAGTATAACGTTTTGTGTAAACTGCATTTATTCATTATGTGTAAGAATATTTATTTTACAGTATTTTAGAGATGCTATTTCCATAATCATTTTATATTCATTGTGTTTATGAGAAACATGTGAGAAAATTAAATGTGCGTTTCATGTCTACATTAGCTTGGCTGGAATGAAGGCCCGTGTCCTTTGTGTGTTTTTAACCTTCAATGTGAAGCTTGTTTTATCACATATTTTCTTAAGTTGCAGCTGCAGTGGTACAAGTCTTTGGTTAACAAGGCGCTTATTGTGAAGGAGAGATAAGGAAGCCTGTGAAGATGTGTTACGGAGGACGGAGGGAGTGTCCTGGGTTGGCAGTTGAACTCTCCTCTGAAATTCCTGAGTGCAAGAGTGCTCCAAGTTTGAATGGAATCAACTTGAAAGGATGAAGATTTCAATTGGAACGTATGATGTATAATTTTGTTTTCCAGTGGAATGTTTTGGCTGTGATGTCAGCCCCTGGAAGAATCAATATTTGAGTGATCGTTTAGTTAGTTACAGACGCAGATTCCCTTTGCCTCCTCCTGACTGAAGCAAACCCATGTGAGATACAAACCTCACACTCTATTTTTGTACGTGACCTTACGCTATGCACATCTCTCAACAGAATCTCTACTGAGGTTTATGTGGTGCTAACGCTTTTCTCTGAAATCCCTTTAGTATTTAGAATAGTTAGGAATCTAGATTCAATGGTTAGACAGGAATACTTAAAGGAACACCTGAATTTGCACTTGAAACATCAGACACTTTTTCTAATTTTCTGTATTATCGCTATTGAAATATTGGTTCTGCACATGCTGGTGAAATGTATTATCGTGCAACGTTTTAATTCTCCTTTGATGATTGTGTACATTTGTACATTTATACTATGGTTTTGAGACACATTTATGTAACTTTGACTTTCAGTCTGTAATAAAGCCCTTTGAAACATAAATTGGTCTCTGGGATTGAATGTGTGGCTCATTGAGTTACACTATAATTAAGGTTGAATAATTTTATGTATGTCTCCTCACCCCTTGGAACTGGGAAAGAAAAGATTCATTGGACCTACAAATTTAGGAATAGTGTTAACCACTGGATCACTAGGTCCTAACTATAACTACCTACTGGCAACTGCCAAACTGCCCAGTAGTTGTTTTATGTACATATATATATCCAACTGCAGTCACCCCACTAAGGTGTACTTCAGTGCACTTTGCAGGTTCCCGGTGGTGCCGGTCTTCGACTGGGCTGGCAAAAATATCTATACTGCACTCTTTCCTAATGTTTGTCAAGGAAACAGACCACACTCCAAGGTGGCTGCAAATCCTTATTCTTTATTCAGACGCTGCTTTTTTGTGAAAAAACGCCCAACGTGTTTCGCTCTCCTGGACATTGTTCCCGAGCATAACATCTTAGTCCCTTTTTTGTGTTTATAACAAAGTAATAAGTGTGCATGTATCGTTCACTCAGAATCATACTAAATGCTTTTTTTACGTTTTCAAAAAGCAAGTCCAATTATATTAATTTAACTGTAACATAAATGTTATACAAATCACTCCTTCAAGGATCATAAATATTAATTTCCCAACTTTGTTCATTCCTGATGCATATACTTTTACATCGCATTGTGGTATTTGTAGTAACTAGCAATACGGAAACAATTACTAACTATATGGGAACTTCCAACTTTCAATCCTTATCTTAAAATGTGTCCAATGCACCCAACGATCACAAAAAAGATGTGTAGCTTGGCAGTTTTTCATATACAGATACTGGACCACCATAACAGTGATTCTTAAATTGTGCGTTAATGTGAACATATGGATCACCACTAAACATATATCATATTTGTATGAATATCCCTAATTCCGGGTATTACTACCCAACTCCCATGATATCTAAATATCCATTTCGCTATCAATTGTCCATCTCAAGTATCCATCTCCCTATAAAGTGATCATGTACTGCAATTTGTGCAACAATAAATGGCTCTGGTGCCTTGTTGATAACAATTACAACCATTGACAGAACATTCCTTTACCATCGCCAGATTCAAATTACATGTTACAGTATGTACACTTAATTAATTTGTTGGTGAGTACTTGCCCTCATTGGCCTCAAAGTACACCATCCATGTAGTACCCACTTTCAGCGTACTTGTCCCCCTGTTATTTACAATAACATTAATTGGCATAGTATACCACTACTTCTGACAAATTTAAATTCAGTATTCAAATGTATGTACTTCATTATTTGTTTGTACAACATGTCCACCTTTTGGAACTAACTGGATCCTTACATAAACTGAATTTGCAAAACTACTGTTAAAAGCTATTATTCAATAATTCAAAAGAGCCAAAAAAACGGGAAGCACCAAAAATTCTCATCACGTCTCTTATAAAGAATTTCTCTTTCACATGTGAATGCGACACTATTTGGAAATCATTATCAAAAAAATTACATATTCCCTGGTAGAAGATTCAAATTAATCTCTAACCATATCTTTACATCCAATGCTTATTCCAGTCTGTTTTATATTTATAGTAAATGTACAAAAAGTTCTTCATCCGAATTCAAACCAAGGGGAGTGAGAGACTGCATTTCCATTATATGCCTTGATTCCAGTTGGTGGAGCCTTTTTTCTCAACCTCCACACATTCATTTATGGGCACATGATCTATGGCATAGTATTTCAATAGCTGCCATTGACTGCTATATGACAAATCCATATCCATTGACACCGCATGACTCCTGTCCAAATTGATGGTGGCATGAGCATGTTCTAAAATACATTTTCTTGTCTCACATACTGTGCTTCCCACATATTTTAAACTACAAGGACACTCAGGGGCATATTTATACTCCGTTTGCGCCGAAATTGCGTCGTTTTTTTTGACGCAATTTCGACGCAAAACTAACGCCAACTAACGCCATATTTATACTATGGCGTTAGAGGCGAATAGCGCCAAAGTTCCCGGAATGTGCGTCATTTTTTAGCGTGAACCCCTTCCTTGCGTTAATGATATGCAAGGGAGGCGTTCCCGTCTAAAAAATGACTCCCAGGCCTTTACGTGGTATTTATACTCCCGGGCAAAAGAGACGCCCGGGAGTTGGCGTGGCTAAAAACGGCGCATTTGCGCCGCTTTTTAACGCCTGGGTCAGGCATGGCGTTAAGGGACAAGTGGGCTCAAAATGAGCCCAGAGTGCCCTCCCCTGCCCCCAGGGACCCCCCCTGCCACCCTTGCCCACCCCAGGAGGACACCCAAGGCTGGAGGGACCCACCCCAGGGACATTCAGGTAAGTTCAGGTAAGTATTTTTTTTTTTTTTTTTAATAATATTTTGTGGCATAGGGGGGCCTGATTTGTGCCCCCCTACATGCCACTATGCCCAATGACCATGCCCAGGGGACAGAAGTCCCCTGGGCATGGCCATTGGGCAAGGGGGCATGACTCCTATCTTTACAATGATAGGAGTCATGTTGATGGGGGATGGGCGTCGTTAAAAAATGGCGCAAGTCGGGTTAAGACGATTTTTTCGACGTAACCTGACTTGCCCCATTTTAAGACGCCCATACGCCATTTTCCCCCTACGCCGGCGCTGTCTGGTCTACGTGGTTTTTTCCCACGCAAACCAGGCAGCGCCGGTCTGATTGCGCCGTCTAACGCCATTCCATAAATACGGCGCCCGCATGGCGCTTCAGAATGGCGTTAGACGGCGCAAAACTTTTTGACGCTAAACTGCGTTAGCGCAGTTTAGCGTCAAAAAGTATAAATATGGGCCTCAATGACATAAACAGTTAATCGACTTTAACATGTGATATGTTGTCTGATTTGCTTAACTCGTTCATTACCATTGAAATACTCTTTTTTGCTCATGACAATCTTACAGGCCATGCAGCTTGTGCATTTTCAGAATCCAGGTTTCTTTTACCAGCTTTTCTGTTCAAAACAGAAATTACTCCTAACCAGTTTATCCTTCAAGCTGGGAGCCTTCCTGAATGTTATTTGTGGCTGATCCCCTATAATGCCATTAATTGTAGGATCCGTATTAACTATAGACCAATGCTGGTTAATATTCTACGCATATCTGTTGCTTATTTTGAATATGTGGTGATAAACAGTATTGTATTTTCTGGATCCACTACAAGTTTTTTTCTTTTTTATTAACTCTGTTCTCGAGATGTACCTTCTGTTTTTCTTTTGCTATGGCAGTGCATCTCTTGGGATACTGTCTGGCTTTAAATCTCTCTGCCGAGGCTTCTAGATGTCTCTCACATTCACTGGATTCCAAACAAATTCTTTTAATGTGGAGAAACTCACCATAGGGAATATTCCATTTCGTACTCAGTGGATGAAAACATTTAGCAGGTAGCACTGAATTTGTTGCTGTTATTTTCCTAAGGAGTGTGGTTTGTATCTGGCCATTGTGTACATACATTTCTGTATCTAGAAATGTCACTCTAGTTGCACTGATATCATATGTGAAGCTTAATTTTGCCAGATTGTTATTCAATTTCTCAAAGTATTCCATTAATTCTGATTCAGCTCCATCCCAAATCAGGAACAGATCATCTATAAATCTGAGCCAGATTACTAATTTCTGCACATATTTTTCATTCTCTTCGGACCAATCAATCGCTTTTCAAATCACCCCATGGTTAAATTGGCAAAATTTGGAGAAAAAGAAAATCCCATGGCTGTGCCCTTCACTTGCAAATACAATTGCCAACTGAAAAGAAAAAAGTTATTTGTTAGGCACATTTTAATAATCTCCAATAGCATATTATTGTGCTGGAAAAATTGAATATTCGGCTGTTGTAAAAAATATTCACCCGCCTGAATGCCTATGTTGTGTTCTATATTGGTATACAAAGATACCACGTCCGTTGTTATGAGTCTATACGTGTCATGCCACGGGATACCTTCCAAGTGTTGTAACAGATCCCCTGTGTCTCATTAATAGGAGTTGAGATTCTGCACTAATGGTGCCAAAAAATAATTTATGTAATTTGACATGGTTCTATCAGAGAACCATTTGCTGATATTATAGGTCTTCTTTGGAGGATTGGTTGCATGTTTATGAATTTGAGGCAGAAATAATAGCGTAGGAATGATCAGATGTTCCACAGTTAAATATTTAACTTTATCTAGATCAACAACACTCCCTCTTCCCCTTCAGTTAAACGTTGCTGAATTGTCAACTCTAACTGCTCTGTTGGATTAGATTAGATTTTTCTGTAGCAAGTTGTATCCAAAAGCTGACACATTGATTCTTTCACATAATCTTGTTTGTTTAGTATTACTATATTTCCACCCTTAGCAACCAATTTAATTTCAATAGTAACAGCTGACTGAAGATTGCGAAGGGCTTGCTGTTCCACCAGTGATAGATTGCTTTTATTCCATTTCCAATGCATTTTATATAAATCATGAACCAGCAATTCTGCATACCGATCAAGTTTGTTGCCAGGTGGTAATTAGGGGTGTGCGGCGTGCTCCGCTCCACTGGCGGAGCTAAGGGAGTTTTTGGAACTCCGCCTTCTGCTTGGAGCACAGAGACTCTTTTAGCCCTGCCAGTGGAGCAGAGCTCACCTGGTGCGCGCTGCAGCTCAGTATGGGCTGCACAGCGCAGACAGTCTTTGCCTGGGCTGTGCAGCCCATAACTGGGCTGCAGCGCGCACTGAAGCAGAGGAGGGAGTCAGCTGCTGGAGAGGAGGACCCCCCTGGAAGACCCAGGTAAGTCCTCTTTTCGTCTTCTCTTTTTTTGGTCCTTGTTTGTGCACACCAGTGCACAAACAAGGACTGAAATGGCAGCTTTCACTGCCTATGGCCCTGTCCTGAATTCAGTGCCACAGCCGTAGACAGTGAAAGTTGCCATTTCAGGCCTGTTGTGCACTGGCCTACCCCATGTGAACTGTACATGGAGCAGGCCGGTGCACAAGAGGCCTGGCAGCTTTCACTGCCTACAGCCCTGGCCTGAATTCAGCCACGAAAGAAAGCTGCCTGTTCTGTGTGCACAGCACACAGGACAGGCCGGTGCACAAGAGGCCTGAAACTGCAGTTTTCATTGCCAAGGCCCTCTCCTGAATGCGCTCTCCTGGCTGACCAGGCCCAACCTTGCTTAGCGTTTCCGAGATCAGGCGCATGCAGGACTTTGCGGGTCACGGAACTCCGTCTCTGTGGAATTCCAGAGAGTTTTTTTTAACTCTGCAGAAATCCGCAGAGTCGGACTTAATGAACTCCACCAAGGCCTAGTGGTAATACAGGATGAAAAACTGATTTCAGGCGTGTTATTGCTTCAGTTTCTGTCAAAATGTTCTCACTTTCCATATTTTCACTTCAATTCATTAAGGTCATGAATGAATCCTTATCTCGCACTGTTAAATCATATGTGGGTCTGGGCTTGTCACTTTTGTTATTAAATGTTATTAAATGGTGTTTTTGCCTCATTTAATACTTTTGCAAGTTTGATTTTGTGTATGTATTGCTACAGATCAATTCTCGTTTGTATCACCTCCATGTGTGTGGCAGGGCAAAAATTCAAGCCTTTCTTTAACAAGTATTCTTCGTCTGTGGCGGCCCTCCCTTGTTCAGAATATGGCGGTCCAGACCGCCATGCCGGTGGCAGTAACCTCCGCCGCCATGTTCATAATGAGGGCCAAAGTATTTTGTCATTTGTACAGCAAAATCTTTAAGCATAGGACTGGCACAGTGCCATCCTCACTGAGCTTTAAAATTACAAAAGCCTTTCACCATTCCATGCACAGTATTACAACTTTGGATTAGTAAAATACTATCCAAGCCACCCTGGAATATATAAAAAAAGAAGTAGAAGGGTGCCTTAATTAGTGCTAGGCAGTTCATTGAGAGCCAGTACAGGGGGAAAGGACAGGAATGCTCCATATGGCTTAAATATGACGCATTCCTTTCCTTACCCAGTGACACAGTGCAAGCAGCAAAATGACTTGCTGTGCTGCATTGTGCCACTTTGACATAAATATAGCCCATAGTGTTTTAGCATTCTGTTTCCCTTCTATGACGTTTGCCCCAAATGTTATATGTAATCCAGTATACCACTCAATCAGTCTCTGACAATATAATGTCAAAAAGAGGTCCACTGAAATTGAGTTCTGACTGGCAGTTGAGACAACAAGGACAACGCCCAGTATCAGATAACATTTGTCTGTGACAGGGGAAGTCTCTTTGATAACAGCACCACATGGCAAGCCAGAGGGCACAGCTTCTCGAGTTGATTTTGCTGCTGCTCAAGTAGATTTCCTACTCGAACAGCAGCTTTCTGACCATGAACGGTCGCGACCTCCCGGGGTGCAGAAATCTTGCTGGATGCCATCCTAGTGACCGAAAATTGTGCTAGAGGATGCCAAATCTTGCGAACGCTGTACAACTTACTGTTTTCAAGTCACGTGCAAGAAAAAACTCTGCCATGAGGCGGTTGGCAGAATTTGGCCAAAACTCCTTATTACAAGCATAATGTGGAGTGGCCAAATTTCGACCTATTCCACTGGCAGGACTAAATATAAAGCTGCCCCCTACTACTAACCATCACACTCCTACAAGTGTGACAGTTCAAACTATTTCAGGCCCCTAAAGTTATAAGAGTAGCTTGGGTGGCAGGTATTTGTAATTTATTATGTGTACTGAATTAATGAATAATTGTTGTTGTGCTTATCTTCAAGTTAGACAAACTCTGCCACCATGTGGCAGACTGTCATAAGTGCCAATGATGACAATTAAGTGCCAGTGTTGAGCAATGAAAACCACCAGATCAAATTAAGCACTGCATTGAGGTGAGCTTTGCTTCGAGGGGACTGAAATCAGGTAGCATGTCATTCTGGGTGACATAGCCGCATTCCGAGTTTCAGAATTGCAAATATTTGTAAAATTGCAAACTGAGGAGCCTAAATTAGTCTTGGAGTTCAGCAAAGTGCTTCCACATGTTTTGTGTATTTACCACTCTCAAAGAAGATATCCCAAGTCTGTCCCACCCCTCAAACTCTAGTAGAATGGCCACTTGGGAAACTTGTGTACCAACCCAAAACAGAGTTTCTTTGGTCGCTTTGATCAGTTTACCCTGCTATGCCACTTATTTCATCATGTCTTTCCAGCATTTAACCCTTTTGCAGCAAAGCCTTTTCCCCCTCCTGTGCTAAGTCTTTTTTTTGCTATTAGGGGTAGTTTGCCTTAGGCCCCTATAATGTTTTGTCCACATAAGCTGTCCATGGCAAATTTGCGTCCTTTTTTCCAACATCCTGGGGATTCTAACCAGGGTTTGTGGTTTCCCCTGGAGGGGACCAAGAAATTAGTCAAAATACAGCTACATTTTGTTTTTTGGGGGAAAAATGGGAAAAAGTGCTGCATAAGAAAGCATCTGTTTTTCCCTGCAAATGGCATCAATGAAGGGTTTGTGAGGCTAAAATCACCATCTTCCCAGCTTTCAGTAACAGGCAGACTACAATCTGAAAAACACATTTTTCAACACAGTTTCGAAATGTTACTGGGACATACCCCATTTTTCTGATTTTTTGTGCTTTCAACCTCCTTTCAGTTAGTGACAGAAATTAGTGCAAAACCAATGGTCGATCCCAGAAATCTATACATTTAAAAAAAGTAGATACAATTCTTAATTCAGCAAGGGGTCATTTGTGTAGATCCTTCAAGGTTTTCCTACAGAAAGTAACAGTTGAAATAAGGAAATATTGTAATTGGGTTGAAAAAAACAGCCATTTCTTGCTATGTTTTCATCAATAACGTTTTCCAGTTGTGGCAGATTTTCAAAAGCAACATACCCTTGCATCCGCTGGACCCTTCTGGTTGCACAGGGTAATAGGGCTTGTAGGTTCACCAAGAACCCAGGGTATCCAGAGCCAATAAATGAGCTGCACCTTTCAATGGGCTTTCATTGTGTACTGGGTATACAGCAATTAATTTATTAAAATATAAAGAGTAAAACATAGGTATCAATGAAAACCTATGTATTTCCGAAATGGGCACAATATATGGAATTTAGAAGTAGTGGTTATTTGCACATCTCTGAATTTGTGGGTACCCATACTAGGATGTAAATTAGAGAGCATTTCCCAAAATAACGTCCTTCTTGCACACTGTCTTACATTTGGAAAGCCCAAATGCAGAGACAGACAATTGATAATAACACTTGTTCTCCTATCCTGTGTTCCCTCAGGTCTCCCAATAAAAATGGTACCTCACTTGTGTGGGTAGGCCTAGTGCCCGTGATAGGAAACAGCCCAAAACGCAATGTGGACACATGACATTTTTCCACTCAATCTGACCCTTTTTTGTAACGTGCCTAGATGTGAATTTTGGGTTCTAACTCAGCCGGCACCTCAGGAAACATACAAACCCCAGTTTTGAAAACTATATACCTAGAGGAATCCAAGGTGGGGTGACTTGTGTGGCTCCTACCACATTTGTCTACCCAGAATCCCTTGCAAACTTCAAACTTTGACTAAAAAAGCACATTCTCCTCACATTTCTGTGATGGAAAGTTCTGGAATCTGCACAGAGCCACAAACTTCCTCCGATCTAGTGTTGTCCTATGTCTTCTGATGAAAATGGTACCTCACTTGTGTGGGTAGGCCTAGTGCCCGTGACAAGAAACGGCCCAATACCCAAAAAGGATTCATCTTATTTTTCCACACAAAGGCACTGTTTTTTGCAAAGTGAGTAGCTGCGTTTTTTGGCCCGTACCTTAGCTGGCACCTATGGAAACGGAGCAAACCTGTACATTCAGGGGAATCCAGGATGGGGTGACTTGTGTGGCTCTCACCAGGTACTGTTACCCAGACTCCCTTGCAAACCTCAAAATTTGTCTAAAAAACAGATTTTCCTCACATTTCTGTGATGGAAAGTTCTGGAATCTTAGGGGAGACACAAATTTCCTACCACCCAGTGTCCCCCTTGGCCTCCTGATAAAAATTATACCTCACTTGTGTAGATGGGCCCAGTGCCTGCGACAGGGAAGGGCCAAATATGTGTTGAAAGTGAGGGGGGAACCAAAGTGGGCGTAAAAGGGCATTTTATTTTTTTCATATGTTTTTAGGCTGACTCTGCTTTGGGCAGCCACACAAGTGGGGCAGAATTTTTATCAGTACAGATGGGGCAATGCTGGGTGGTAGGAATTTTGTGGATTTCTGCAGATTTCAAAAGCTGTATTGCTGTACTGTAGTAACAGTGTGATATTTTCACCTTTGCACTGTCATCATGCATGCACAAATCTGTGCTTATTAGTACACTCAAAGTCAGCGATCTGGGTGGTGTTTGTTATCACGCTTCAGATTCTACAGGTATTGTTATTCTCTCTCACTGGAAACAACAGAACATTTTTCACAAATGGAAGGGTATTTGCCTATTAATCTGCCAAACTAATGACTGGATCAATGCGCGGATTGTGACCACAAACCAAACCACATCCCTATATTCACGCTTAATGTTAGCTCATTCAAAATTTGATAAAACCTTCCAGCTACTTTATCTTGGTCCCTAATGTCTATGGTTATGTGATGTCAACAGTGGTTCAGCAGGCACACCTGCACTGTATTTTAATGCGTGTTTCCTCAGAAGTTACAAAATCAAATTGCTTGCAACCCCCAAAGTGCTAGCAGCACTGGGTCGGTGGCTCCTGGTTTAGTAGAGGCAGATCTTGAAAATGAAGGAGTTCAGGGTGACCCTCAAATGCAAAATGGAGAAAGTTCCAAACAAGGTCAAAGGGACACTCACAGGTGGAAGCATTTTGATAGTATTAAGCCGATCTGTGTTCCGACCCTCTGCAGAGCCAGACAGGTTGAGGGGGACTCCCAATTGTGGCTTCAAGAGACTTATTCTGGCAAATAAACAGAAGAGGCTCGTGATGGCCCCGCACTTATGACATGTCAGTGAAACTCGTTGATATCAGGATTGCACAATGGGGGTGTCCAGAGAAGGTCTCCCTGAGCAGAGCTACAAGAAGCTTAACTGCACTTGTATATTATGTGCTTAAGGGGTCCTTTTCCAGTTCAGTTTCAGGCCAAAGAAAGGGGGATTTCTTTGGTTATCTAGACACTCTCAATCAACTCCTTAGGCACGTTAGGGCTTCTACACAAGCAAGACAGCAGCAGGTCCCACATGCCTGAACAGGGTTTACTCACTCCAGCCTCCAGGAGACAGTCTGCAGCTCCAAGGTCCAGTCAGATGCATCCACAGTCATCTAATGATTATGTAGCTCTTCAGTGAGCTGCATGATAGCTCCGGGATACATTCTCGTCCTGTGCAGAGAGAAGACGTGGTCTAGTGGCTCCTGGGGACCTATCTTGTGATAGCAGTCTCAGGACTTGACTGGAAATTATAGGATTCAGGACAAAACATTTAACCTCTCATTGCTTAAAATTGTAAGTATGTGAACTGTAGTTTTAGAATTCCAAAATGCAAACCCCTGCACAGAGCTCAGTAGCTTCCCTTCTAGGTTCTGCTATATAAATGCCAATATATGCAGAGCCTCCATATTTCAAATCCCAACCAGTGAGATTGGGGAGGGTTTTCCCTGCTTTTGTAAAAGTGATGATGTGTCTGATCAGAACATGTTTCCCCTTGCAGAGCATGATAGAGATGTGCAACTGAAAAAAATAA
The DNA here is from genome assembly GCF_031143425.1 of Pleurodeles waltl. NCBI lineage: Eukaryota > Metazoa > Chordata > Amphibia > Caudata > Salamandridae > Pleurodeles > Pleurodeles waltl. The sequence continues at coordinate 407,740,607 of NC_090440.1, forward strand.
CTCTTAATAAGCAGATCTGGAAGGAAACGAAGTGTATCACACCCAGACAGCCCTTTTACAAAAAGTGCTGTATGGGATGAGCCCATTGTTTTCAGCATCCATACTTCATGTTATGTGTTGGATTTGCACAAAAGGATGCACGTGATCATTTCAGAGTAACCCTACTGACACCTGCACTAAAGAATATGATTGCAATCATTCCTCTATTCCATGTCAGAACCGGAGGCTTTGAATTATGCTTCTCTATTGGTTACTGCAAAACACACAGCAGCCAATGAAAACGCATCAACGTTTCAGTAGTTATCCGAAAAGTACAAATCCCATGAACAGTACCATAACATCACTCTCCTTCCTTCAATCATGTCCCATTAGTCTATAAAACATGCTGCCACCATTTCCTTATTATTATAGTTTGTGCTATGACCGCTTTTGCTCGCGCTTCACCCGTGCTCAATCCCGACATGAATTGAATCTTACTGAGCTAGTCTTCACCTTGGTGCAATCACGGGGAGCACGCCCCGTTCAATGTATTTTTTCTCACGCTTGATGTCGCACTTGTGTATATATTATTTTTCTTTCCCCTTTCACCTGTGAATTGGACCTCAGCCTTTACAGGTGGCCATCTGGAGTGGAATAAGAAGTGAGGACGCACACTAGTCTCTCGCTCGCAGGCCTCGTTCTATTGTGGGCTCCTGATCGCACTTGTGGAGGATCCCACAAGGAGGTTGCACGGTCTTTTGAGCTCCGACTATGAGGACAGGCACTCTCTGAGACTCGAGCTCCCTCTGGTCTCCTCAACGCCCTTACGGGGCTGCAAATAAACATTCAGAGGCTCTGCTCTAGGGGTCAGACAGCTCCCTCCAGCACATTTCTCCTTCATGGCCCTTTGTATTTTGTGCAGGCTTGTGCAATAATCTCATGGCCATGTACCTGCTTGGGCACAGCCGCTCCCATTTTCTCCTCCATCTACTAGAACCTGCCTCAATTCCACCCTCCCCCCTTTATTATTAACAAAAACAAAATCTAACAATATATAAAGGGAGAGTAATTTTTTTTCTAGCTTACGTGTCAAGGATTTTCAATTCTATTAAGGATTCTATGTCAGGACCGGAGGCTCTGATTAAGCTAGTTTAAAGTCGTTCCATTACCACAGTAGCCACATCCACCTCAGGTTTATGGTAAAACTTACGAAAAGTAAACTCTGAAGACCAATCAGCTGCCTTCATAATGTCTTCTAGACGAGATCCTAAAGCAAATGACTTGGAGGCCATAGCCCCTCTAGCAGAATGAGCCCCAAATTGTTTGGTATCTATGCCCGCTTCATTCATTAACCATCTCATCCATCTAGATAAAGCGGCTGACGTAACAGGTTTGAAAGGTTTTTGCAAAGAAATCAATAATTGACCATTATTATCTTGTCTAAATTCCACTGTAACCACTTCATACTCCTTTAAACATTGAACTACACATAACTTTGAATTATCTGGACACATTGGATATGATACTGACCTGTAATTCGTTTTGTCCTTCTGGTAACCGTAAAGGTAACCCCTTCGGGGGAATACACTGTACCAGCTAAGTCTAGAGCTTGAACATCCGACACCCTCTTACAAGAAATCAGACATAATAACATGGTCAGATTAGCAAATATCTATTGACAGGCCAAGAATCTAAAAGTTTTTAAATAATGTTAACATCCCATAACACTGAATACTTTGCTTGAGGAGGCTTAGATAAACGGATACCCCTCAACAGTTTACAGATTAAAGGATGTTCTCCAACAGGTTTACCCTCAATATGAATATGGCCAGCCGAAATGGCTGATCTGAAATTATTGATCGTCCGATGTGCCAAACCTGAACCTGCTAATTCCGCTAAGAAATTAACAATCAACTCAATATGTGCTTCCACTGGATTAACACCTCTTCCATCACACCAACTATTCCATCTATGACAGGCTGAGGAATATCTTTTATGGGTGCTACCGGCCCAAGCCTGTTGCGAAATGCCTGGGGTACTCCCTCTTGACCTGAAATCAACCAGGCCAACAGAGTCAACTTCTCTGATGAGCTCATTGGATGTTGAAGGCCCTCCGGATTCAATAGAAGATTCTGACGGGGAGGAATGAGAAGAGGAGGGGCACAAGCTAATTGCAGAGCTATTGGGAACCAAGGTTGAGCTCTCCAGAATGGCGTCACTAGAATGATTTCTGCCTTCTGTCTCTGCACCGGAGACAGTACCCTGGCAATCATCAGAAAAGGAGGAAAAGCATACCCCCGAAACTGAGACCAATCTTGGAGAAACGCATCTTTCTTCAGTGCTAAAGGGTCTGGGCACCAACTGTCGAATTTTGGAATCTGGAAGTTGAGACGAGAAGCAAATAGATCTACTTCAAAAGCGCCCCACTCCCTGATTATCTGAGAGAAAATTACTGGATCTAGTTTCCAGTCGCTGGAATCTGTCAGATACCTGGAATTCCAATCTGCTATTGTGTTCTGGTCTCCCGGGAGATATTCCGCTAGGACAAACAGACGTTGGGTCAGACAATAATGCCAAAAATCCTTGGCAATTTCTGCCAAAATTCTGGATCTCGTCCCCCCAGCTTGTTGACATATCTCACTGCTGAGATATTGTACATCCGTAATAAAATGCAGCAATCTGTCTTCTGCGGGGAAAGACTCTTTATGGCAAAAGAGCCCGCTAGAAGTTCCAGACAATTGATGTGCAGGGATTGTTCCCTTTCTGACCATTGACCCCCTGTCACTAGAGAATTGCAACGGGCTCCTCACTCCCAACGACTGGCATCGGACTCGATCACCACTTCTGGGTGAGAACCGAAAATAGCTCTGCCGTTCCAGGCTTCCATGTGATGGAGCCACCATTAAATCTCTGATTTCACTTCAACAGTCAATGGAATCTGTTCCGAGTAACACAGACCCTGTTGAAGATGTCTGATTTTGAGTCTCTGCAGAGCACGGTAATGTAAAGAGGCTGGGAAGATTGCCTGAATAGACAAGGCCAGTAGTCCCACTACTCTGGCAATGTTCCTCGAAGACACAGTCGGGCTGGCCAGGACAGATCTCAATTTCCTCTTGATGTTGCACATTTTTTGAGAGGGAAGAATTAGTTGACATGGGACTGAGTCTATCTGGAATCCCAGGAACTCTATCACCTGAGTTGGTTTCAATAATGATTTCTGCACATTGATAAGGAAACCTAAATCCTGCAGAAGATTGATGGTCCAGTTCAAATGAATTAGAAGGGATTGGGGAGTCTGAGCCATCAGTAAAATATCGTCCAGGTATATGATCAGACGGACTCCATTGGATCTTAGCCATTCCATCACAGATCTCAATAGCTTCGTGAAGCACCAAGGGGCTGACAAGAGGCCAAAAGGAAGAGGAAGAAACTCTAGGCAATGACCTTTCCACAGGAATTGAAGAAATCTCCTGTGAGGAGGGAAAGTTGGAATCGACAGATATGCGTCTTTCAGGTCCAGGCAGACCATCCAATCTCCTTCTAATAGAATATCTCTTAACATGTGAATTCCCTCCATCTTGAAGTGTCTGTACAGTATCCGATAGTTGAAGTCCTTTAGATTCAAGACTAGACGATGACCTCCCCCTTTTTTGTCTAGTACAAATATGGGGCTGAGAAAACCGGAAGGATGAGGGGAGGAAAACTGTATTGCACCTTTGTCCAGTAATGCCTGAACTTCTTTGTCTATAAAATCTTGATTTGCAAGGGAAAAACACATCTGGAGAGGAGGGTTTAGTTGTTTGGGCGTACAGATAAACTGTAGGCGAAAGCCCAAAACAGTCTGGAGAATCCAAGGATCTCCAGAAATCTTTTTCCAATTTTCTAAAAACAATCCCACTCTGCCCCAAGAATCACCTGAGAGAATGGAATAATGCTCACCTGAGTAACTTGTGTCTTGTATTGCTCCTTGCTGTCCCCTGCGGGGACCTCTGCGGAAGCGAGGACGGCCTCCTCTGGAGAGCGTAGGGTAGAAGGTGGAATCTTGCTCTCCAAACCAACCTCCTCTTCCGCTGGGGTAGTAGTTCTGAGGACCATTGAACGTTCCTCAGCCGGGCGTGCGTCCTCCATAACGACCGGCCCTGACAATAAGGCCCCATCTAAACACTTTCTTAAGTGACATTTGAGCCTTGTCCAAGGAAGAAAAAGTGGAGTAAAACTTGGCCAACTCTTTAATAAAAGAAGACCCAAAATGAAGACCATTGGCAGAAGGGCCTGCTTCAGAAGAAGCCAAATCAGACAGTTTAGGGTCAATGCGCATCAAAATGGACTTCCTGTGTTCTGATGATATAGCACAGTTAGGCCCTCATTACAACCCTGGCATTAAATCCTGCTTACCGCCGTGCAGAAGACCGCCAACATAACGCTGCGGCTGCGGAATTCCGCTACAGGTATTACGACCCACAGCTCGGAATCCGCCACAATACAGACACCCACACAAGTCCACCACACCAAATGTCAGTGGTACACACCGCCGCGCTCAAAATACACAAACACTTACAAAACACAACCACATTGGAAAATTCAAATTACACACACCTGAAACACATACACACACCACTCCCACACACCCAATCCAATATAAAACACACAACCACATTACCCACAAACCCTTACTACAAGAAATTTGAAAGCAGGCCAGAGAGAGACCATTACCAAAAACAACACCAGCATCCACAGACACACAACACCATCACTTACACAACATCCACGCACCTCAAACAACACACACCAACACATCCCCTCACACATCACAACAGACACCACCTCACACATCACCCACACCACATCATGGCACCTCAAAGACACCACAGGTTCTCTGAGGAGGAGCTCAGGGTCATGGTGGAGGAAATCATCCGGGTAGAGCCACAGCTATTCAGATCACAGGTGCAGCAGACATCCATTGCAAGGAAGATGGAGCTATGGCGAAGAATTGTCGACAGGGTAAACGCAGTGGGACAGCATCCAAGAACAAGGGATGACATCAGGAAGAGGTGGAACGACCTATGGGGGAAGGTGCGTTCCGTGGTCTCAAGACACCAGATTGCTGTACAGAGGACTGGCGGTGGACCCCCACCTCCTCCCCCACAACTAACAACATGGGGGGAGCAAGTCTTGGCAATCATGCATCCTGAGGGCCTCACAGGAGTAGCAGGAGGACTGGACTCTGGTAAGGCAAATATTTACTACCTTATCCCCCCCACCCGCATGCCATCATATACTCCCACCCTTACCCTCACACCCATCACCCCAACAAACCACAGATACCCCACCAACACAACCCACACATCCCAAAACCAAGCCCTGCATGTAACACCAATGCATGGACACCCATCACCCAAGCATGTCCAGTACAGGGACTCACTCATGCCCCAAAATCACCAATCACACAAGGACCAAGCCGATAATGCAAGCACTGGAGTAGAGGGTCACTCACCCATTGCACACAATGGCACACACAGATACAATAACTATGCATTTACAACCCAACAGGACCCCCACCCAACGTCACCGGACAGGAGGTGCCAGACATATCCAGTCCCCCCACAGAAGAGGCCCACAGTGATGACAGCAGCTCTGCACGCCTAGATCAAGATGACCAGCCCGGCCCATCTGGAACCTCGGGACAGTCGGTTCTCCTGCCACTGTCACAAGCCACCACAGACCCTCCCCCCTCAGGAAACACCAGCACAGCACCCACCCAGCGGGCCCATCCCTCTGTCCCCAGGACACGTCAATCAGCAGTGTGTCCACCACTACAGGGAACCAAGGCAACCCCATTAACACAGGACGATCAGGGACCTGGTGGCAGTGGCAGTGGGCACATGGGTCAGGGGACAGAGGCACAGGATAACAGGGAAACTGGAAGGACTGCTGTGCGATGGGGGTGCAGGCCCAGGGAACCGACACTCCATGAGGCACTCTCCAACATCATGGGAGCGTACCATCATTCCCAGGAGACTATGGCAACGGTACTGGCCAAGTTTCAGGAGACCCAGCAGCTGCAGGAGGAACACTACCTTGGGATCAGGGAGGACTTGAAGTCCATTAACACCACCCTGGTCACCAATGCAGGGGTGCTGGCAGACCTTCTCAACACCAGGAGGGACACAGTGGCACAACAAGGGGCCCTTGACACTAGCCTGGACGATGAACAGCCTTCCACCTCCACCGGCGCTAGTGGACAGGAGGCACCGCCACAGGAACAACAGAACACCAGCACCTCACCCCCTGCAGATGGAGAACCACCCCGTAAACGGCCCCTGAGATCCAGGAACAAGACAGAGAACATTGCCAAGACCCCCGCCAGGAAATGAGACCCCCCTGAATGTCACACTTCTGTCCCACTATGTCACCCTGTCCATCCTTAAACTGCCATTGCTCCACTTCCTATGCCCCTTTGGACATTGCACCTGTGAACCAAATAGACTGGACTCTGCCATGGACATTCCTCCACCATCATCCCTGCCCATTTTACAACTCACCTCCACTTATTTTCACAGGAATAAACACACTTCAATCACAAAACAATCTGGAGTCAGTCTGTGCTTTCACAAATGTGTAATTGCAATAACTATGAAATATAGCAATGTCAATGTACAAAGTGGGACCCAGATCTGTGAAATGAAAAGTCAAAGTGACAAGTCAGGGTCCATACACTCAGTGCAAATGAGAGACTTATGCTAGCTCACACAACAGTATGAGATGTGGGAAGCAGTTACATCTTCTTATCTGTGTCTCACTGGAAGTATTGCATGATGATGTTGTTTCGGTTGTCGATATCCTCTTCTTCTGCCTCCTCTTTTTCACTGTCCACAGGCTCCACAGCTGCCACAAGACCACCATCTGGCCCATCCTCCTGCAGAAAAGACACCTGCAGTCGCAAAGCCAGGTTGTGCAGCATACAGCAGGCCACGATTATCTGGCACACCTTCTTTGGTGAGTAGTATAGGGAGCCACCTGTCAGATGGAGGCACCGGAATCTGGCCTTCAGGAGGCCGAAGGTACGTTCGATCACCCTCCTAGTTCACCCATGTCCCTCATTGTAGCGTTCCTCTGCCCTTGTCCTGGGATTCCTCACTGGGGTCAGTAGCCATGACAGGTTGGGGTAACCAGAGTCACCTGCAAATATCGATGGATATCTGTTAGACACACACTAGCCCTTAGGGACAGCCTCATACCCAGAAACCTTTGTCAACTGTATTGGGACCTTGCCCTCACTATTAGCCACACACGGTGCCTCTGGAGTTGCCCCATCACATAAGGGATGCTGCTATTTCTCAAAATGTAAGTGTCATGCACAGAGCCAGGATACTTGGCATTGACATGGGAGATGTACTGGTCTGCCAAACACACCATCTGCACATTCATCGAATGGTAGCTCTTCCGGTTTCTATACACCTGTTCATTCCTGCGAGGGGTACAAATGCCACATGCGTCCCATCAATGGCACCAATGATGTTGGGGATATGTCCCAGGGCATAGAAGTCACCTTTCACTGTGGGCAAATCCTCCACCTGAGGGAAAACGATGTATCTGCGCATGTGTTTCAGCAGGGCAGACAACACTCTGGGCAACACGTTAGAGAACATTGGTTGGGACATCCCTGTTGCCATTGCCACTGTTGTTTGAAAAGACCCACTGGCCAGGAAATGGAGTACAGACAGGACCTGCACTAGAGTGGGGATTCCTGTGGGATGGCGGATAGATGAAATCAGGTCTGGCTCCAACTGGGCACACAGTTCCTGGATTGTTGCACGATCAAGCCTGTATGTGACTAGGATGTGTCTCTCTTCCATTGTCGACAGGTCCACCAGAGGTCTGTACACCGGAGGATGCAGCCATCTCATCACCTGCCCCAGCAGACGTGCCCTATGGAGGAGAACAGCGAGCAGAGAGTCATCCAACACTGAGGTATCACAATTTGTTATTTGCATAAACGCTATTAATCCGCAATGTGCCGGTATCTGTCTATAGTCCCGGCCCAGCTAGGTGTGACGCAGTTAACATTCATTCCATGTGGCCTCCTGAAATGGCAGATGCCTGACCTGTAAGGTGGAACAAGGGGATATGAGGTAAATGCGCTAGCGTTGTACACCGTTGCGGTGGGCGGTCGAACATCGAGGCGCAAATCTGCATTGGTTAACATTGGGGCCTATGGGTCCCAGGAGCCAATGACGATGTACGCCTGCGGTGACGGTACGCACCGCCATGGACGTGACCGCCATTTTCTGTCTGTCCAATCACTTGATACCTGACCTTTAACAGGAGAGGACCTACACTGCAAGTGCTGCTATGACCTGTGTCTGGAAGCGACAATGGCTACAGTGTCTGGGGAAAGGGCCCCTGCCTTCACTTTGGAGGAGTTGGAGAAACTAGTGGATGGGCTCCTCCCCCAGTACACGCAACTGTACGGTCCTTCAGACAAACAAGTGAGTACACTGTGAGCTTCATGGGTAATGCATGTTTAGAGTGGTGTGGATGGAAGATACATTGGGGGGGCTGAAGCCTGCATGTGCGGATGGTGAGTGTATGTGCGTCAGGGCATGGGTGGGAACTGGTGGGCAATGAGTAAGACGGTCCGGACGGGTAAGTAATTTCCTTTCCCCCTGTATCATTCCTCTAGGTCAGCGCCCACCAGAAGAAGGGTATTTGGTGTGTCATTGCCAAGGACGTTCGGACTCTGGGGGTCTACCACAGACGGAGCACCCACTGCCGGAAAAGATGGGAGGACCTGTGCCGCTGGAGCAAGAAGACGGGGGAGGCCCAGCTGGGGATGGCCTCCCAACGTGGGAGGGGTGCCTGTCGCACCATGACCCCCCTGATGTTCCGGATCCTGGTAGTGGCCTATCCAAGTTGGATGGGTGCTTGAGGGCATCACAGCAGCCACAAGGGGGTGAGTACACTCTCATTCAGCTGACTCTGCATGCATTACGAGGTGTCTGGGTGGGGGAGGTGGGCAGTGGGTTCCCCTAGGCCAGGGCGAACTTGGTAGGCAAGGTCCCTTGTGAGGCAGGCTATGTGGCACCCCAACCCCACCAGTGGTAAGAGCCATCTACACCTAGTCAGGCTCCTGTGACTTCTAGGTGTGCAGCAATTGGTCTTAAGCCTCGTACCCCATGGGAGCTGAAATTTCTAGGAACTGTTAGTGCATGGCATAGCACAGAGGGCTGCTCCATGTGTGTTGTGTCCGCCAACGGTAGTGGTGTTGCAGGCACTGAACATGTCTTTCTTCTGTCTTTCCCCCTCCATTTTTGTGGTCTCCCTGTTCTTGTGTGCAATAGCATCACCAGGTGGAGGAGCATTGGCACCGGAGCAGGAGGGAGCTGTAACCCACTTGGCCCTGGAGGGTGAAGCAACGGAGTCTGAAGCCACCAGTGGGACGGAGGGCGAGGGGAGCTCCACAGCAGGGACAGGAGCAGACAGCAGTGACAGCGACTCCTCCTCTGATGGGAGGTCCCTTGCGGTGGCGGGCACCTCTGTGCCCACTGCATCAACAGGTACAGCCGCCACCCCCCCTACCAGCACCGCCCTCCCAGCAGCCCATCAGCATGTTTCCCGTGTCCGCTCACCCAGGAGGGTGGTCATCTCCTTCACCCCAGGCACCTCAGGCCCTGCCCCAGTCAGCCCTGCTGCCCTCAGTGAGGAGGCTATTGACCTCCTGAGACCCCTCACTGTTGGGCAATCTACCATTGTGAATGCCATCCAGGGTGTAGAGAGGCATTTGCAACAAACAAATGCATACCTGGAGGGCATTCATTCTGGGCAGGCAGCCCAACAGAGAGCATTTCAGGCTCTGGCCTCAGCACTGATGGCAGCCATTGTCCCTGTGTCCAGCCTCCCCCCTCCAACTTCCTCCACCCGGACCCAGTCCCCAGTACCTCAGCCTATCCCAAGCACACCATCAGACCAGCATGCACACACATCAACACACAAGAGTGGACATGGCAAACATAAGCCCCACACATCCCACAGGCACTCACACAAGCACCATCCCCATGCAGACACACCAACATCCACTGCCTCCACTGTGTCCCCCTCCTCCACGTCCTCCTCCTCCCTCCCTGTCTCGTCTCCACTCACACCTGCATGCACTACATCCTCAGCCACTACCTCCATCACCAGCACGCCCATCTCCACAAACCGCTCACGTGCACTCACCTCCCCCACTACCATTCACACATCCCCAGTTTCCTTTCCCAGTGTGTCAGTGAGCCCTCTTCCCAAAGTACACAAACGCAGGCACACACCCACCCAACAGCCATCCACCTCACAACACCCTCCGGCCCATGCACCTTCACCCAAATTCAGCAGATGTACACCTCCTACAACCACTACCTCTACCTCCACTCCCAAACCCCCTCCATCTTCCCATCCCAGTGTGTCTAAAAAACTCTTCCTGGCTAACATTGACCTCTCCCCTACACCTCCCCCCACCGTCCTTCACCTAGGGACAGGCTTTCCAGGTCCCAGCCCAGCACCTCAGCCACCACATCCCCAGTGACAGTGGTGCCAGCAACTGCGGGGTCATTGAGTGTGCCATCCATCAGGGCTGCCAGTGTGCCACGTAGCGAGGGCAAGGACATTCCACCACCTGCCAAGGTGAAAAAGGTGCCCACATCCCGTAGGGAGAAGCTGAAACTACCAGCCACCAGGGGCTCAGCAAAAACCAAAGGGGATAGTGGCAAGACAACTGCGGCCCTATCAAAGGTGGGGAAGGGCCAAAAGCAGAAGAGCAGGTCAGGAGAGGGCATGGTGGCACCGACTGAGGGACCAGTGTCACAACTTCTGTCCATGACCACGCCAGCCTGTACGGCAGCGAACACCGCTAGCTACCCCGCCACCACAACCGCCACCTGCACCGCCCCGGCACGTCTACAGCCTCAGCGACAGTCCCCAGCCTCTTCTCCAGTGGGGAGACGTCCTGCTTTGTCCCTCAGCAGGTGCTGACCCATGCACCGCCACGAGCACCGCCGCCACAGACACCGCCGGCCAGCACCGCTGCCATAGACACCGCCGCAAGCACCGCCGCCACAGACACCGTTGCAAGCACCGCCACTGGCCCCGCGGCGTCCTCGGACACTGGCACCACCGCTGACATGGCTACCATCCCCAGTGGTCAGTCGTCTGAGGCTGGAGGTGAGTTCCTGGACCCTAGGCAGCTTCCATGAGGCATGACTTCCATCACTGTTTGCACCTGCAGGTGGAATGCGAAGCCGCAGCGGTGTGGGGTATGTCACTGCCTCCATGGCGTATCATGCTACCTGAACCTCGCCAATCTCGTGGCACGCACACCTAGGTGAGGGAATTGTACCGGCCACACTGCACTTGGAGTACTCTGGGCACCATGCCCCCTCCAGAACCAGTGGAGATTGACATCCACTACCTCAGTCCTTGGCAGGATGATGCACTCTGGGCACCATGCCCCCTCCAGAACCAGTGGAGACTGTTATCCACTTGAGAGACTGTGGCTTTGCACTCCACAGGATAAAGCAAGTGGCAAACCACCCACTGGAGAGACTTGAGAGACTGTGGCTTTGCACTCGTCAGGATAAAGCAGTGGGCAAACCACCCACTGGAGAGACTTGTGAGACTGTTGCTTTGCACTCCCCAGGATAAAGCAGTAGGCAAACCACCCACTGAAGAGACTTGTGAGACCGTGGCTTTGCACTCACCAGGATAAAGCAGTGGGCAAACCACCCACTGGAGATACTTGAGAGACTGTGGCTTTGCACTTCCCAGGATAAAGCAGTGGGCAAACCACCCACTGAAGAGACTTGTGAGACTGTGGCTTTGCACTCCCAAGGATAAAGCAGTGGGCAAACCACCCACTGAAGAGACTTGAGAGACTGTGGCTTTGCACTCCCCAGGATACAGCAATGGACATGGAGCCCCCTTGTACAAAAGTGGTGTTGTGCGTTCATCAGGCTGAGGTGCTCCCTTTCCCCTCCCCCTGAAGTGCCTGTGTATTTTCGATCTGATGCCCCAGCAGTGTTCCCCCGTTTCAAGTTAGGTATCATGTGTGGACTTCGCCCATGCATTTTGGGCCTAGTGGGCCACGGACAATGATTGGTACACTATCTGGACGTGCAGTTGGTGTACATATTTATATATACTGCATTTTGACTTTTGACTAATGGATTTTAAATGATTACAATCGTTACAATAATTTCCTTTTGTTCTTGCATTCTTCCAGAGGGTGGGTGTATTTGTAATGTTGATGCATATATTTGTGTGAATGTTGTTGCGTGCGAGGGTGAGGGTGGGGGTGTTGCGTGTTGCGTGAATGTGTCACTCTCTTTTCTCCCCCCCTGTGTTGTAGGTGCAGTACTCACCGTAGTCGCCGCCGCCGCCGTTCGTACTCCTGGTAGAAGAGGAGGTAAACCAACATGGGTAACACCTGAAGTTCGGGCTCCATGTCGTCCTGGTTCCTCCTTGGGTGTCGAGAGGTGAGTGTTTTCCCTTCTGTGTACTGTTTCCGCTGTGCTTTTGATCGCGTTGGTTCCGCCCCGGAAAAGGTGGCGGATGGGCGTCTTGAAATACGGTGGACGGTACTTTGTCTTCCGCCTGTCTGTTGGCGGTCACTGCCACAGTGTTTGTTTCTACCACCGTGGCGGTCGGAGTGTTAAAGTGGCTGTCTATGTTGGCGGTTACCGCCACGGTCGTAATCCCATTTTTTTCTGCCTGCCTGTTTGCGGTATTACCGCCGCTTTAACACCGACCGCCAGTGTTGTAATGAGGGCCTTAGTGTTGCCAAGTTGGCAAATGGCTCTCTGGGCCCAGCCAATCAGTACATCCGTGTCCACAGGTGAGTCTGACTCTTTAACAATAAAGGCCATCTCAAGAATTTTTGTCAAAGGACCAGTCAAGTCCAAAAGCTTGTCTTGGCAATTACGCCATGACCTGTACAAATCCTTTTTAGGATCTTTTGCAAACTTTCTCATGAACGTGACCATAGTGGGATCAATCTCAGAGGTATAGGAGACCTTACCTTCTAGATCTGGCCTGGGACATTCCGCCCGAAGACGAGACCTTACTTCTTTGTCAAAGCTTTATCTAATATTTGACTGGACATATTGAGCCACCTCAGGAGAAGGTATCCAATTGGCAGCTCTGGGATGCACATTCTCTGTAGGGTCAAAATCCAAAACTTCAAATGGTGGAACCACCCTCTTAGCATTTTTGCTGGGACCCGAGCATCTGAATCATCTGAGTTATTGGATGAAGAATCCTTATCTGATGAGGGCGGGGAAAAAGAAGAATCCTTTTTAGAATTATAGTTGTGTTCCCCTCCATGTTTCTTGCGCAGTTTATCAAAAGCTTCAGCGTGTACCTCACTAGTACCTGCGATAGAGTCTTCTAAATTTTTTGCTTTAGATTTTACTTATGTCCCTTCGGGTTGCGAGTGTTGTCCTTGAATCCAACACTGGGAACATGCATAATCAAAAGGTTGACCTGAAAAAGGGCCTAAGGCTCTCACCAGGGCATCATTCACAGATTGCTGAACCCTAGTATCAAGGGCTTCCACCAGGTTAACCTCCAGTTGGTTACCTCTCTCATCAGGGTTGGTGTTGGCGATTGGACCATGTGACCGCGTGATAAGCATCATGGGATGTGTAGTTTTTTCATTTACTGTAATTTGATTGGCTGCTGTTTGGGTCAGTAAAGAGAGAGATAGCATCATCGGAGCCTCCGGTCCTGACATAGAATTCTAAGAATGGCAGAATACTCACAGGAAGAGTATGAGTGCTACTATGATTATGAGGATTTGGCTGAGTACCAGCCTGAGGATAAAGTGGTGGAGGCCATTGATAATTTCACCCAGGATTTAGTCAACAGCGCACTGGCAGTCCCACTGCGACCCTTTCGGTGCCCATTCAAACGCTATGCCTTTAGAGAAATGGGGCAAGGAGTTCAAGGCTTGGAGCCCAACCCCAGATCACAGAGTCTCCTATGGTGGTCCAGGCCTGGTAACATAAAACAATGCTAAAAAAATGGTGAAAGACACCCTAGTTGACCATGCTAATGGGGTTCTTGAGTCCCTGGGCCCATCTACAACTGTGACGCCCTCTGAAAAAGGGCAAAATGTCTACTCACTTGCTTCCTCTGATTCCCTTCCTGAGGACTCGCCTCCTCCACCAGCAAAACATACTCACAAATCTCATTTTGCAGAACCTCAGACCCAACCAGAGGTGCTCTTGGGTTTTGACCCTCACACCATCATATATCCAAGGTCTTCGGAACAGTGCCCTTAGAGGAGGTTGCACCTCTGGAATAGTTTTGAAAAGGATGTCACTGTGAAACGAATGCCCTTGTCCATCTCTTCTGGGAAAGGTGGCCCAAACCCCTGAGATAGACCAGAGCATGCAGTTTTCATGAGGACATACGCCAAAGACCCTAAGAAGGGCATTGACCATGCGTGGCGGGTGTCAAGACAAGATCTTAGACCTATGAGGGCTCTTGACGAAGATACTAGAAATGGTAGCCCATGCTAAGGAGACAAACTCTTCCGTAGAACCAAATGTCTTGCTTGGCTGGTCTCAACAAGCTATTTGTTTGTTGGGCAATGCAAATTGTGCCATTTCTTCAGAGCGTCAATGCTCTATTCTCATACGGATCAATCCCAAAATGGCTAGCAACAGCAGAGGCTGGCCCCTTGGCCAATGGGCAACTTTTTGAGAATCAGGGCCGGAGACTTTAGGGGCTGAAGGTCAGGCCCGGGCTATCAGTAGGCCTCCCACAGAGATTACCAGGCCAGAGGATGAAATGGTTGGAAAAATGCCTCTAACAAAGAAACCTTCAACCCCACCTGGACCAGAAAGAATGGAGCAAGTTATAGACAGTCCAGCTATTGTGGCGGATCATCGTGACCCACATATTCTGCAGGTAACACTGGTTTCCCCTTTTCAAGGTACTCCAGGGAATGGATTCACAATTTTTTGTCCAAATGGCATCAGATCACAAAAGATCCTTGGGTTTTGCAGACTACAAGAGTTCAAAATAGATTTCTATAGAACTCCCCACCAACAGGAAGCTCATGTGCTCCTATCTTTTTCCTAACAAGAGCTGCACTTCATTGACAAGAAGATTTTAAAGCTTTTTCAGAAGGAAGTGATCATGCAGACATATCCTCATCACAAGGGATTCGTCACCACGGTCTTTCAAGTGCAAAAGAAAGGGGGCAGATCCAGGTTAGCCCTCAATCTGAAACGTTACAATTCCTGGGTGTTTTTTCGCCAATTCAAGATGGAGGGAATCCATTTTCTCAGGAATCTTCTGCCTAGTTCAGCTATATTTAAAGGGCCCATACATCTCTGTTTCTATTTCCCCCCTCACAGGAGTTTTCTGCAGTTTTACTGGGGACACTGGTGGTACGAGTTTGTTGCCCTTACCTTTGGGCTGTCTTTGGCCCCTTGGTGTTTCACCAAGTTAATGAGACCAGTGGTGGGAACTGTCTGACTGTTTTTCATATTATTATATACTTAGACGCCATGATAATTATAGCACAGAGTCAAGACGAGATTCTTCTACACGTACACTGGGCGATTCAGTTGCTACAAGATCTGGCCTTCATAATCAATGCCATAAAGTCATGCTTAGTCCCTCCCACACAACAGAATTTTGGGGGTTCGGGTAGACATGACTCAAGCAGTTTTTTTGTGTTTTTTTTAAACAAAATTCTTATTGTTTACATATAGCATAAAGCATACAACAATAGCTGTGTGGACATGGTATGTCAACAGTATTTAGTATTCCATGCACATTGTTAGAACGGAGTGGTCAAATAGACGGCAACAGGCCATCACGTATAATCTGAGTGGAAAGTATAATATAGCATATAGGAAGTCCTGTCCAGCTAATGATAAACAAACTCCATCACCCACCACCCCCATTTCTAGCTACCCCTTGCCATGCTGGTCAAGACAGAGTTCTGTACTGGACATTATAGTTTTGAGATCTCCACTGGATGCTCAGCACCTTCCCAGGGCACCCCATATATGATTGTATGGGCTCAGTTATTTTCGTCCACTGTGTTCCTCGCTGATAGAAGAGAGATGTTTGGTGTGACAGTGTCATCATCGGGGGCCATTAGGCTGTCAACCAGATGCTCCCATCCTCTCATCTTCAGTTCCCAGAAAAACACAGTGCTCTCAAGTTTCACCCATTTCATTCATTCCTCCCGCCGTTTAGTCAGTCTCGGTTCCCCCAGCAGCTTTCCAGTGCATTGCTATTTCCCATTTTGCTAGTATCAATGCTAGGTAATAAATCTAGAAGTGTTTTTGTGCTTGCTAAGATGTGGGTATCCACCCAGGAGGCAGGCCAGGTGAGTGCAAGGGACCACCTACTGGGTGGCATTGTTTACACAATCAACTATGGCTTCCCAGAACCCCACTAAGAATGGGGCAGACCCATACCATATGGAACATTTTTGCACTAGGCTCCTCACATCTAGGGCATGTCACAGCAGCTGTTGAGTAGAACCTATTTATTTTAGCAGGGGTGAGTAGACTCTGTGTAGAAAATAAAAATTAGTCAACTTGAAACTGGCGTTGCAAGATACAGAGAGTATGTTTGCTAGGGTGTTTTCCCAGACTGCATTGGTAAGTTGAAC
Source organism: Pleurodeles waltl (assembly GCF_031143425.1). Taxonomy (NCBI): domain Eukaryota; kingdom Metazoa; phylum Chordata; class Amphibia; order Caudata; family Salamandridae; genus Pleurodeles; species Pleurodeles waltl. The sequence continues at coordinate 407,757,255 of NC_090440.1, forward strand.
GTCTAAATCTGTTTCCCATTTCATCTTCAAATCTGACTGTTTAGTAAGAATGACCACTTGAATGTGACCAGTAGTTGTACAGAGCAGATTACAGCTTTGATGTGTTGCTGGTTTGGAATCTTCATTTCCCCAGTGGTTACTAATCATGGCTACCACTAGTCCATGTAGTAAGAATTGGCCATCTGAAATTTCAAATTCTACCATGAGATCTTCGAATAGGAGCAGTTCATCATCCTGCTAAAGGTCTCCCATACGGGTTATGCGGAAGGTGGTGCACCCTGCTATCCCCCACATGGCCCTCCATGGGCCACCCCCTCCAACCATCTCAATGGCAGATCCAGCAAATGGGGCACTCAAGTGCAAGTTCACCGAAGACAGCATCGCCAGGATTGCTGTATTACTAGGAGCTCCTGGGAAGCGGTAGGCAGGTGCTAAGGGTGCTAAGGGGACCTGCGACAAGTCTTGCAAGTCAGGAAATGAGCTGATGGCACTCCTCTTGGGGTTCATCCTGCAATAGATCCAATGGTCGCACCATCGTAACTGTCCCACCAAGTAATACTCCTCTAAGTTTGGTGTAGCCAGCCATCCCTCTGTAACTGGGCACTACAAATTAGATAGTGCTACTATGTTGATCTTTCCCCCAAATGAGCTCTAGCAATAGGGACTCTAAGTCCCAGAAAAGCCAGGGGATATGAGCACTACTATCTTAGTCAACGCTGTGATACCGGCAACAGATATGTCGTCCAAAAGTTCACACTAGCTCAGAGTGCCCCAGCTGCTGACCCTGTGTTACCATCTAATAGGTTGGGGTGCTCATGGTATATGTTGACACCTAAATATTTCAGGCAAGTCGGGTTCCAGGTGAATACATGTAGGTTCTGGGGTGCGGCAGCATTCCTACAGAGGGAAAACAGGTGGAATTTCTGCCAGTTAATGTGAGACCCGCACTTAACCAAAATGCTCCAATAAGTCTCTTGCCCCAGAGACTCCTGTCCGGATTCTTGGAGAATATAATGCTGCATAATGAGATTGCCCTCAACCCTCTTAACCCTCTGTAAAAACAGCAAGTGCGAGTGCTACATGCCAGCGGTTCCACTGTAATGGCAAATAGTAAGGGGGAGAGTGGACACCCCTGTCTGATACCACACCGCACCTGATAAGACTCAGATATAGTTTTGCCTATGCAAAACCGTGACGTAGGGACCCATATAATGAAGATTAGTACATTGTATAAACTCAGGGCCCAGGCCCATTTGTCCCATAACTTGATAGTGGACGTCCCAACTCAGGCTTTCTCTGTATCTATAGCCATAACTGCCACTGTCTGTTTATCCATTGAGTCATCATTCATGAGGGAGAGGAGCCTACAGATATGGAGTGCTGTGTTGCGCCCAGGGATAAATCCCGTCTGGTCGGTGTGAGTCAAGGAGGGTATGTGGGGCAAGAGCTGGGATGCTAGGATTCGACTGAGAATTTTGTAGTGCACGTTGAGCATGGACAAAGGGTGGTAAGGTCTTACATCTGTGGGAGGGTGACATGGTTTCAGGAGTGGAACGATTAGGGCCTCACCTGTGGATACCACCAGGTGGCCTGTTTCCCGAGCCACTGAGTAAAGTTCAAGTAGTTTTGGTGCAAATGACTCGCTATATGAGGCAAAAAAATGTATGGGTCCGCTATCAGCACTGGGTACTTTGCCGCATGTCATTTTCTTAATGGCAGCCCTTACTTCTTTGACTGTGATGTCACCTCTCAGTTCATCTGCATCCTCCTGTAATAACGTTTCGAGAGTTACCGGGGTTAAAAAAAATCCTTAAGAGCCTGAGGAGGTGCCCCAGGGCGATGGGGCATAAGGGGATGTGTAATAGTCACAGAATCTAGTATTGATGGCATTCTGATTACACAGAGATTCACTGGTGTCTAAAATCAGAGAACTTATGGTATTTGGATAAGTGAGCCATGCTAATAGGGTGCTTGCTTTATCACGCTCTGTATGATGTATGATCAAAGCAGTGGAGTCTCTCAACCAGGGCTGCCAGTGCTTCCTTTGCCTCCAGCAGTTGATGCTTAAGGGCTGGTTTTGGGGGTCTTCGTTTTTCGAGGTCTCGCAGGGCCCTCTCCTGGTCCTCCACTTCACCCACTGACGGTTGCCTCACCCCAGCCACTGCTGCAATACAGCAACCCCGAATCCCCATCCTAAAGGCATCCCACTCAATCAATGGGGAAGTTGCAGTCCCGGCATTATCAGCAGAATAGGCGGTGATGGCCTCACGGATAGTATGCTGGAAGACTAGGTCATCTAATGCCTCAACTCGTAGCTGCCAGTCAGGAATGCGGGGATGCTCACCTTCCCAATGCAGAGAGAGTAATACTGTGTTATGATCCGAGGTTGTACGGCATAAATATTCTACATCGTGAACAGCACATTGGACAGCAGGGGTGCATAAGAAGGTATCATGCCAAAATTGAAGTTTGTGCATGCCTGATTAGAATGAGAAGTCACATTCTCAGGGCGGAGTCTCCTCAAGGGGACCACCAGTCCCCACTGCCAGGTGGAGAAAATCTGCGCCAACCGGGTCAATGAGGAGTCTCTCAGAGGTGGGTGAGACTGATAAAGAGGGGGGGGGGCAGCAATGCTGTTGAAGTTCCCTCCCAGCAACACAGAATACAGCAGATACGTGCCAAGACCCTGGGCAATTCTACCTATCTATACTGATCAATATTGGTTCATAGGATTCAAATATGGTTACGTTGGGTCCGGCTAACCTCCCTGTGATCACCACAGATCTTCCCTCTGTGTCTATTAGCTCAGTTGTTTTCTGGAAGGGTAACCCAGGCTTCACCCATAACAAAACATCTCTGGGAAAAGTAAATAAGAAGAGGAATACACCTGGCCCGCCATCTTTTATGGAGAGCCAGCCCCTCAGATGTACTGAGGTGGGTTTCTTGCAGCAGGGCTGTGTGTGTTCTTCATCTTTTAAGAGAATAATATACTTTGTACCTTTTGGACATATTGTTGAGACCCCAGACATTCCAGGAGATAAAGCTATGTCATCAGGGTTGCCATTTGGGAGAGTGAATATTGTATGGAAAATGTCTAGGAGGTGGGTGGTTCATTCAAGCCCAAACAATAGAGGACCATCTCACTAACAATGGTATCTAAGAAAAGCAGACGGGGCAACCCAATAAAAATCCCACAAACAACTACAATCAACCCAGCTCCCCAGGATCAGAACCAAACGATGCTCTGTCGAAACCAATTGAAAACCATTCAACACAAGTGCATGCTTCACAAGCACAGCAATAATCCTTTATGAAAAACAGTATGGCAATATAAAAAAAGGAATAACAAATAAACAGTTCACTTACCACTGCCATCATCATCACAACAGCTCCCATGGGATACCAAACCAGGGCAGTCTTCTCAGATGATCTCATCTTAAGTGCATGGGTAATCTGGGCAAAGAGTTGATAGATCCTTGGAAGGGGAGAGATGCTTGATCAGAGTTAGTGTCCTGTAGTTCACTTTCATGATGGACAGATTACAGAGGAGTCCTCCTTCTTGGCAGGGTATCCACAGGTCCAGAAGCGTACTGAAGTGGTGGTCTCTGAGTATTTATACTTTGGTGCCTTGGTTCTAGAAAGTGGGAGAAGCTTCTAGAGGCATACCTTTGAAGTGCACCGATGCCCTACCTCCCCTGTCCTGGCTCTAAGCTAGGGTTTTTAAGCCTGATTGTGTGTGGACAGGACAAGCCTATTCAGGTGTAAGTGAGGCATTGCTAAGCTCCGACCCCGGTCATCAAGCCATTTAATGGCCCATTAAGGCCTATCAAGTCACACCTTATCTCTCATTGTGTGTGTGTGTGTGTCTAAAGGGTACGAACAAGGCCCAACTGTCACCCACCCAAAGTGTGTATTGGAGACAGATAGCAGGCACACAGGGCTAAGAGCAGAAAAATTCAAACTTTCTAAAAGTGTCATTTTTAAAATTGTCATCATAAATCCAGCTTTACCAATAAAGAGGATTTATTGTTACAAGTTCATAGGTAGCAAACATCACTGTCCTACTGCTTACGAATCAGGAATTACATTGTATAAATCTATTGAGGGATTCCCCCACGCTATCCTATAAACTCTTTTCTGCTCACAAAAATGAAAATAAACAGAAACGGGTCCCAGTTACCGGAGGTCACTGCTCTTGATTTTATCCTGCATGCTGATAGTGCAGTTCGAAATATAAACTTGTTGCCATCAGCCGAGACCAAGGGGCTTAGGAGGGTTTGGTCATGACACCTGGTTAAACCACGTATAGCCTGTCAAAGGCCACAAAAAATATTTAAGAAGTGCTTTAGAGGAGGCCAGGAGAAAATTAAGGATTAAAATGGAGAAATTCCTCTTGTTCATCATCTGTTTTCCACTGTCCTATACCAAAGATGGTGAAAGGAGGCTTTCCTTTACGATGAAACCTGCGGTAATGACCTTCATTATATCATGGTATGACCGTTTGAGGACCAGCATTGCCAAGGAAGAAACACTTCAAACAGACATTCCCGCCACAGAAGTAGTTGTTGTCCCTGAGGCAGATACGACTGGCTTTGCAGGAGTAGCCTCTAGGGGAAATACTCTTTAACACGCAATCCATTGCGTCCAGAGTTAGGATACATTTCCCCTATTCACACGAGAAAATGTCCCTGCTGTTCTGGGAGTTTTCTTCCATCATCAGTAGCATTTCTTTGCAATGCTGTAGAAGACTACTCTGATTTACAAGGCCGTCTTGCAAGAAACGTGGAATAAAATTGTACCCTAAAGTTTGGAAATCCCATAATTTTGACACCACAGAATTTTACCTCATCTGGTTCTCCCACAGGTTGAATTGCGTGTTAATGCACCACTTAAACATTGTTTAACATTGTAAAACAGTTCAAATGAGTAGTGGGCCCACTCAATAACTGAGTTCTAGATGAATGATAATGTAAAGAGTTTTATTATAAAATTCAAAAATAAGCAATTCATCTTAATCCCTTAGAGGCTCTCAAATTCGACGTTATAAAGACTATGCAAAATTAGAATTATTCTAGAGGTTGGGCAGCATCCCTAATTCTTGCATAACAAATGAGTAAAACTTTAAAATCAGCATGGTTTGAGTACCAACAACACTGCTTGCATGCTATGTTGGCACTCTGTAGCCATATGTATGGTTATGCATTTCCTTTGTGTGCAGAAAATACCAGCAAATTGAAGAAAGCGTATCCACAACCCTGAGTCTTACCATTTTGCGGGTTGGTTTTCAGTTGCTTGGTCTCGTTTTCAGATGGGCACCAAAATAATTCTACAGCCACATATAGCTTTAACTCACACCAACTAATGAGTCGGAAAAACAGACATGAAGAGCATTGCTGTGTGGTTGACAGCAACTTTGACTGAAAACACCTCTGTGCTTGAGTTAACCAATACAAAGCAGCTAGCAATCTGACTGGGCTTTTGTGCTTGTCATAATTGTTAATCTTAATCTTTGATTTTTATAATCTAAGGTCAGTCCTTACTGTTTTATGGTGCTCTTATCTGCATTGTTTGCTCTCTTAGTTCTAATTAGGAGTAGACCTGCTATGTTTGGAACACTTAATACCGAGGGACCATGAGGAAGAAGTGTCAAATCTATGTTGCACCCTACTAAACGAAGCATGCAGCTTTCTTACGTTCATATTATTTAGTTTGTTTAAAACTGCTTCATTTGTTTGCTAGTGAATACAAAAAATAACAGATTCAAATTTCTAACCCTGTGTTACTTATTCAAAGCATACAAGTAAAATCGCATTTTCTGATAATGTGCCCCACTTTTAGCAGAAGAATGAATCTGAAGCTAACAAGAGAGGTAAGTCCAGTCCCATGAAAAGGCATTCATAAAAAGTTGTGAATATGTGCAAAATTATCTGTTGTAGACACCTCTGATAATTACCAGGAGGTGTATGATGTTACACGGGCACCTACCAAAATTAATGCATCTTCTCCTGTAATTGAATGGAGCTGTTTGTAATGCCAGCGTGTTTTACACAATCGACTTCTGCAAGGCTTACAAAGCATCATAGACCTCCCTAAAGGTAACAGGGTTTGAGAAGTACCATGAGGCCACAGACTAAGCCTCGCCTCCCTCTGCTGAAAGTGTGCCTATCATAATATTATAGCATCATGGGAACCCAAAGCAGCCCTGGCAAATTTTGTCAGGCCAGCCCCCATATGGTGCAGAGCAAGCGACCCTGACTACTACAATGGGGATTAGGGGTCCCCCCACCAAGAACAGTTCAGAAAAAATGGCAAAAACTGTGCATTATACAGCACATATTTCACCATATGTTCAATTGTATTAGCTTTTAAAGCATAGTAAATGTTGAGCTTACAGAGCATCAGGATAAGGCAATATTTATTGCGGCTCTTTAATGATTCCCTCATCATCACACTCTAACAATGCCTCTCATCTCTCCATAGTCCCTCTCTTGCGTGTATTCCATTTGTTTTATAGTGCCTCTCTTACCAGCGTAGGGTGTTGGAGCACTTTACAACACACACACATACACACACAGAGACAATAAATCATACATATGTAAATCAGTGTATAGAAAATGTTATATAAAAGAAGGGAGACTATAAGGTGTAGGATTCACATGTCATCTATACTGGGAGGCATTTGTAAGAGTGTCTGGTCTGGGGGATCATAAATTTAAGATTCAGAACGTAAGTCAGGGGTTAAGATGGACTTTACTAATGTATTTCTACACAAACAAACCTGTTTTAGAAAAATTAGGATAATCAAAGAATGGGGAAAAACATAATTTTCTAACCTGTACCATTCAGTTTGCATGCAGCTTTTTGATGGTAGTTAAGAGCTCACTGTGCTAGATTATGATTGTAACTTATGAACTGTACAGTAACAAAAGGATCTCTGTGTCAAATGCAGCATCCCACTAAGCATTGCACATAAAATATTGTTCTGTGATCTGCACAGTTGATGATCTTTGCAGCAGGTAAATTAACTCCCTGCACTACCTTAGATGTGTCAAAACTGCCACTAGACAAAACTCCATCACTCTCCAGCAGGTACATTAATCACTAGAATTATCTTGGCACTTCTACTGTTGCCTGAAAACTGTTGGATATACAAGGATCTCTCCAATACTTTTAAAACTGCTGCACTGCTACATAACCGGCCAACTGTAACAAAAGCAGACCCACCCTTCCAGGCCCCCCAGAGGAAACGCCCAATGCCCAGTACGGCCAGTTCGGCTTTGGAGGTACATTTCCAAATTGTCATTAAAACTAATCCATCCAACGCATTGGAAAATACATTATGCTAATGTACTTTTATCCATGATGTTCCTCTGCAAAAAACACACAACAAATTTTATTATTTTCTCAAGAACTTCCTTTATCAATATCATTGTCATTCCACACAGATGTGACATGGTCTATTTGGCCTGGGGTTTCTTTACATTTAGCAATGCAGGGGCTTTTTTAAAATCATCAGGTGATATTTGACTTATACCACATGCCCTCTCAACTGAAGTTGTGCCATAAAACAGAAATGGTGGAACAGCCGAAATATGGCTCCTGAGATAAGTTGTACTTTTCCTGGGCGCCTGTCTGCACTTTTGCTGTGTGGCCCATAACTGGGGTGCAGTGAGCACCCAGTGAGCTCCACTCCGCTGGCCGGGCTAGCAGAGTTTTTGGGTGAACTCCATGCTCCAAGCGGAGTGTGGAGTGCCAAAAACTCTGTTAGCTCTGCCAGCAGAGAGGAGCTCGCCGCCCACCCGTACACTCTACACCACTCCTCTCTACGCCACTCTACAACATTCTTTAGTGATCTGCATGGTACCGCAGGCATACATTTGCAATCAGTGCAGAAAGTAGATGTGGCTTAGTGGCTTAGCTGCTGACCTTGAAACCTAAGGACCTAGGATCTGACAGCAGTCTCAGCAGTTCACTGAAAATTATAGGACTCAGGACAGACCACTTAGCTTCTCTTTGCTTAAAATTGTAACTGTGAAATTCCAAAATGCAAATGCCTTTTTGAATGTACAGTGTTCCATAGCTTCCCTCCTAAGTTTTTGCTACTTACATGCCAATATATGCAGAGCTTGCAAATTTCAAATCCCACTCAGTGAGTTTAGGGTTGGTTTTCCTGTGTCTGAAAAGTAATGATGTGACTAAGCAGAACATGTTTCCTATTGCAGAGCATGGTGGTGGTGTGCCACAGAAACAGTAACTCATAGAAAGCAGATCTGTTAGGACACCACATGCATTACGCCCAACCAGCCCTTTTAAATAAGAAGTAGTGTATGGGGTGAGTTCATTGTTTTCTGCATCTGTATTTCATCTATTTTTTTTAATTCTTGCACAAAAAAATGTGTCTGATCATTTCAGAGTAAACCTAATCTGAAAAGAGCAAAGGAGTCCTTCTCAATAACCACTGAGTTCTGCTCTCTTGGTAATAATCTACTACTGATAAAGGCTACCAGACGCGCTCTACCTTTGTCATCCAGTTGAGCTAACACCTTTCCTACTCCTTTGTCAGAGGCATCCATTAGTACAATGTAAGGCTTACTGTAATTAGGTGATTTCAGTACTGGCTTCTGACCTTCTTCAGTTCCTCAAATGCCTTATAACACTACATAGTCTATTTTACTTACATGAACTGCTTCCTTAAGGTCCAAAAGGCCAATAAAGCAACTATACTTCCACAGCTGCACAAACAAATATGATTAGAATCAGTCCTCTATTCACATTCATTCTGGTGAATGAGTGGATGCAAACTCCTTTCTGCAAACAAAAATGAAAATAAACAGAAAGGGGTCCCAATTACCAGAGGTCACTGCTCTTAACTTTATCTTGCATGATGATAGTGCCGTTCAAAATATAAACTTGTTGCCACCAGCCGAGAACAAGGGGCTTAAGAGAGATAGGCTATGGCACCTTGTTGAACCACATATGCCCTGTCAAAGGCCGCATTAACTGAGTTGAGAAGTGCTTTAGAGTAGGTCAGGGCAATAATAAGACTGCTAATTATAAATGGAAGAATTGCTGGTGGCCATCGTCTATATTCCGCTATCCTATATCAAAGATGGTGGATAGAAGCTTTCCTAGTGATGAAACCTATGGAAAGGACCTTCATTGTATTATGGTAGATGTCCTGTCTAGCCCCATGATGGCAGAGAAAGAAACACCAGAGAAAGAAACAGACAAGCATAGACGTTCCCACCATAGAGGTATTTGTTTTCCATGAGGCACATCCTACTGGCTTTGCAGGAGTTGTAGTCTTTAGGGAAAATACTCCTTAACAGCCATTCCACCATGCCCAGAATTAGGGTACAATTCCCCTACTTATATTAAAAATGTCCCTGCTGTTCTGGGAGTTTTCTCCTAGTGTCAGCAGCATTCCTCTGCAGTGCTGTAGAACACATCACTGATTTACAAGACTGTGGGAGCAAAACTATACCCCAAAATTTTAAACCATAAAATCTTGACACCTTAAAGTTTTACTCAATCTTTTTTCACAGTAAACATCATTTAATATTGTAAAACAATTCAAATAATTAATGGGGCCCGCTCAATAACCACGTTCTAGATCAATTATAAATTAAAGGGTTTTATTACAAAATTTAAAAATAAGCGATACAAGATAATTCCATTAAAGCTCTCAAATTCATAGTTATACAGAGTATGCAAAATCAGAATTTTTCTGGGCAGCAAAATAAAAAAAAAGTTGGACAGCATCCCTAGTAGAAAAGGAGAATTCTTCTGGCTCATCCCCAAAGTCAAGGGGTACTTATACACAGGCCTTGCATACCAAATAAGCAACACTGCAAAATCATCATGGTCTGAGCAAAACATCATCTCTTTTGCAAATCAAAACATTGGGAAAAAGTCATGTCATACCTTAACACATAAGCACCATTCCATTTCAAAAACATGTACTTAGCACGCTTTATGCTAATACCATACGGGGACGTTCAAACATATATGAAACATTTCAACAGTGCAACTTTCAGCGAATGAATGGACTAGTATTCACAACAGAAAGGCAGCAGAAGAGACCTTGATAATGTTTCAAGTCATAGGGAACAGGAGAAAGCTCATCGAAAGCAATGTATTGATAATAGTGGAAATAAACCATTACATGTCAGCTTGACTGTGTTCTGGAGAGCCTTTGGGGAGAAGATGCACACTGAGGGGAAAGCAATAGTGAGTGACAAAGATGGCTGCTAGCTTGTCTAAGATGGTGTCTAACAAGGAATGTGGCATAACTATAACATATTAATAAAAAAAACTTCTATGCACCATATAAAATTATTTCCAAGTATAATCATGTTAATTCACCCTAAATATGCGGAATTGATCATACAAAGGCGCATTCATTGTCATTACTGGACAAAATATAAACCCTGAAAAACATTTTAACAGAAGGCACTGCAGAAAATAGAAGCTGGCAAGCAAACTGACAAGTCAGTAAATATTTTCATTAGGATTTTGAAAACTTGGCATTCCTGATGACTGAGCTGGTGGTAGCTTCCCCACCAGAAAGGGTACTTAATCCTATCCTCATGGAAGAGTAGGCAAATAAATAGGGGGTGGACATGACTTCTGTAATTTTTTCAGTTGGAGTCCTGTCACTGCCCTCCTCTAACCCATCGAAAAGGAGCCTGCATTATAGTATAGGAATGTTTCAGTACCTCGTCCTTAAATGACCAGAATTAAAACAGACAAATGGGATGTAGCTGTACACAAGGGCCTGTCCAAATAGTCTCTGTCATAGTCTATGCTAAAAACATGTCACTACAAGTTATCATTTCTTGGTTGCTCTATTATGAAATAGTACACACTTGATGGACTAATTTAGTGAAATATGTTATAACAAATGGGTATGAATGCCATATGGCCAAGTTGCATCTAAACACGAGTGAAGATGATGAATGGCAACTCCTAGAAATTCTATTAACTTTGCCACCAAGGCAAGGCTGCAGATCTGCATAACAACTGACATGCACAAGCAGAGTCTATGAAAGAAAGACGTAGGTTACCAAACGAATTGCAGCCCAGCAATATGAAAACTGTGTGATACTGTTATAAATCATAGGTACCTGATTATTGTAGGCTGCAAATAATGTCTATAGCATTTGCCCTTTCTCTCTCTCGACTTTAGGGTAGAATTAAAAAAATTCTAGATTTTGCGTCAAGAATTTTCAATTCTATTAAGGACACGGAGGCGAGGATTATGCTTTCTCTCTCTTTACTGCAAAACTCAGCAGCCAATGAAATTCAACAAAAATAAAGAACTACATTTCCCATAAAACTCACTAGTTTGTGTCCACCAATCACAAGTGAGCTGTCCAGATAACTGGCTCTCACAGCATAGTCCTTCCTCTTTCTTTGCAATGAAACCATAAGATTACTAGGAACCGAAACTGGACACTCTTGAACCTGCATCCAAACGTCTCTCCTGGAACAGAACCGCTTCTTGATGATAGAACACCGCTATCTCAGGATTCCACAAATTCAACTGAACCGTAATTGGAAGATCCAAACATGATCAAACGCCCTTGATTTCCGAACCTAGGAAAAAAAGAATACACCATAATAATATTCGTGGAATCAAATACATCATCTACATCATTAGGGTAGGAATGTCAAAATTGTAAAATCAAAGAATTACAATAAACTTTTATTCACCAGACAAGAAATATAACAGATATTTTATCTATGGGAGGGATAATCCTCACCTCCATGTCCTTAATAGAATTGAAAATTCTTGACGCGAAAGCTAGATTTTTTTTAATTCTATGTCAGGACCGGAGGCTTCGGATTATGCAAGTTCAAAGCTGATTTACAACATTTGACACTATATCAACAATCGGTTTATGATAAAAGACCTTAAACGTATAGTCTGATGACCAATCTGCTGCTCTCATAATGTCCTCTAAACGAGAACCATTTGAGAATGACTTAGATGCCATCGCTCCTCTGACAGAATGCGCTCCAAATTGAGAAACATCAATGCCAGCCTCTTGTAGGAGCCAACGGACCCAACGTGCTAACGTCGCTGTTGAAACAGGACCAAAAGGTTTTTGCAAGGAAATCAACAACTGACCCTGAAAGTTTTGGCATACTTCTCTAGTACGTTCCTCATAAACTTTTAAACATTTTACAATGCATAACTTTTGGTGATGAGCAAAAGCTGGGTATGAAACACTTCTAGAACAGGTCTTAGTACGATTAGAAATAGTAAATGAAACTCCCGAAGGGGTAAATACTCTACCTGCTAAGTCCAGAGCTCGCACATCAGATACTCTGCGACATGATAATAAACATAACAAAATTGTAAACTTCGCTGAAAGCTGCTTGCGTGAAAGATCCTCATTGCATGGCCATGATTTCAAATACTTTAAAACAATATCTACATCCCACAGGGAGGAATATTTAGGTTGAGGAGGGGCCACCATGCGAATCCCTCGCAGTAGCTTACACACTAACGGGTGTTCCCCAGTCGGTTTACCTTCTATATGGGGATGACCCACCAAAATCGCCGATCTGAAGTTGTTAATGGTTCTATAAGCTAGACCCTGAAAGCTAGTTCTGACAGAAAATTGACGATCATAACAATGGAGGAGCCCACGGGATCAATATCTCGTTGATTGCACCAACCCACCCATCTTTTCCAGGCGGATTGATATCGTTTGTGAGCCCAAGATTGTGACAAGAAGAACATTGCGTTGTCCGAAACTCCCGGCACTTGCCAGTGTCTCCGCAAATTCTCCACCCCATGAGGACTAACTGTTCCCTCCATATCAGTGGATGGGGAGATCCCACCGAATCTAACAATAGTCGAGGGTCCTGCGGAATCGCCACAGGGAGAGTGCAATACATCAACATTGCCAAAGGGAACTAAGGTTGAGCCTTCCAGATGGGCGTCACTAAAATCAATTCTGCCCTCTGTCTCCTCACCTGAGAGAGTACTCTCTGAATCATGATTAATGGGGGAAACGCATAAAGCATCCCCGACTCCCAAGACTGAAAAAACTCATCTGTCCCGGCTGCCAAAGGGTCCAGTCTCCAACTGAAGAAACATATCAGTTGAGTGTTGAGTCTGGAGGCAAACAGATCTACCCCACAAGGACCCCAAAGAGTGTTCAACTTGTTGAATATCAGAGGATCCAGCCTCCAGTCGCTGCCATCCCTGAGGAAGTGAGAATTCCAGTCCGCAATGAGATTGGCTCGTCCCGGAATATACTCCGCTGTCACTGATATGTGATGGAGAACACAAAATTGCCAAAACTCCTTCGCAATCTCTACTAGTATCCGGGACCTGGTCCCGCCCAGACGGTTGATGTATTGAACTGCTGAAATGTTGTCCATCTGAAGAAGAATACAACATTTCCCCTGCTGTGGAGACAGGGATCGAATAGCAAAAGCTCCCGCTAACAATTCTAGGCAATTCATGTGAAGGGATAGTTTGTCCTGGGACCAACAACCCCCTGTCTGAGCAGAGCCGCAACGGGCTCCCCAGCCCCACCGGCTGACATCCGATTCTATAATCATCTCTGGACTCGAAGCAAAGATGGCTCTGCAGTTCCAGGCATCCATGTGTTCTAGCCACCAATTGAGTTCCGACTTGGCCTCGTCCGAAGAATCTTCAAACGCTGTAAGGCTCGATAATGGAGAGGCCCTGGGAAGATTGCCTGTATTGAAGACGCCAATAGACTCACCAGACGTGCTAGGGTCTTCAATGATATAGTCTGAGATGCAAGGGCTCTCCTCAATTCTTTCTTGATGGATTTCCTCTTTGCTAGAGGTAAAAACAATTGCGCTTTGATGGAGTCCACCTGAAACCCTAAGATTTCTACAACCTTGGAAGGGGTTAACACTGATTTTTCTACGTTGATCAGGAATCCTAGATCCTGCAGGAGTTGGACCATCCATGCAAGGTGCAGGAGGACTGACTTCTCCGACTGAGCCATAATCAGAATGTCGTCTAAATAAATAATGAGACGAACGCCCCTTTCTCTGAGTAGATGAACTACTGGTCTTAACAGTTTAGTAAAACACCAAGGGGCAGATGAAAGACCAAAGGGAAGGACAGAGAATTCGTACCAAGTCTCCCGCCAACAGAATTGGAGGAACCGTCGATGAGGCTCGAAGATGGGAACCGACAGATAAGCATCCTTTAGGTCTAACCTTACCAGAAAATCCCCCTCTCACAGAAGGTCTCTTAAAAGATGGATGCCTTCCATTTTGAAATGTCAGTAGACCACCCAGGAATTGAATTCCCTCAGATTGAAAACTAACTGGGAGCCACCTCCTTTTTTCTGAACCAGAAAGATCGAACTTACAAACCCTTTTGGATGTTGATCGGAACGGCAAATGGCGTGTTTTTGGAGTAATCGGGTAATCTAGATGTCTTTGAAATGACCATCTGTTTGGGGAAAAACGAGAGGATGAGGAAAGTTTGTCTGATGAAGAGCGGCATAAAACTCTATCTTGTAACCTTGGACAGTCGGAAGAATCCACGGATCTTGAGATATCCGTTCCCATGCGCTTAAATGATCTTTCAATCTCCCTCCCAAGAAAACCTCTGGAAAGGGAATAATTCTCACCTGTGGAGGGTAGTTCGGTGGAGTTGGCGCCGTCTCTATCACGGTAACCGCAGCCTCTACCTCTGCGGGCTCGGGAGGGATAGAATCCAGACCTGGAATAGTATCCTTGTTGATTGTAACTGCCTGAGGCCTGATTGAAGCCACGGCCCGGCGCTCGGCCTCTAAAGCGTCCTGCCCTGGCAAAAAGGCCTCTATTAAACATTTTCCTCATGGAGGACTGAGCCTTATCCAAGGCGGAAAAGGTGGCAACATACTTCCCCAAATCTTTCACAAATTTGTCACCAAAAAGTAAGCCATTCGCCGCTGGGCCTGCGTCGTTGGGGGCCAAATCTGCCAATTTAGGGTCAATTCTCATGAGGAATGAGCGTCTGCACTCCATAGACATGGCGCAGTTCGCATTTCTCAGTACACAGATTGCTCGTTGAGCCCACTCTAAAATTGTCTGAGGGTCCAATGAAGATTCAGACTCTTTGGCTTGGACGGCCAATTCAAGGATTTTCGTGATGGGACCAGATATATCAAGAAGCCTGTCTTGACAGTTCTTCCAGGCACGATCTAGACCTTTCTTAAGATCTTTTGAAAATTTTTGCATGAAAGTCGCCATATTTGGATCAAGATCTGGAGTCTCAGTTACCTTGCCCTGAGAAGGACGGGGACATTCTGAACGCAGGGACTTCTTAACCTCACGGTCAAACCCTTTGCGGATATGGTCTTGGACATAATGAGCAACCTCCTCACGTGGAAGCCATTCTGTGGACCTGGGGTGGATTATACTTTCAGGATAAAAGGAAAGGTTGCGATAGGAAGAGCCACGCTCTTGCGTATTATGGGATTTGCGTTTGCGCTTCCCCGTTGGTTTGGGGTCTTCCTGATCTTGGTCCGAGACAGAGGACTGAGCAGAGGAAGAAAGGCCATCTGGTCTAGCAGAGGCTTCTCTGCTGCCTTCTGACGTGTCTAGTGAAAAATAAACGTCATGGACGTGATCTTGCATCACCGATGCGTCCATATTCGCTAGTATGTTTGCTGACGACAATGGTCTTTTTAAGGCTCCCTGGGACATAGCTGGTCGGATTGGGAACCAGCATCCATTAGAGGGCGACCCATCAATTCACGCTGCACTCTCGTCTCAAGGGCTGAGCAAAAGGTTTTAGCGCGTTAATATAAGCCTGATTCACGGAGTCCTGGACATGGTAGCCCAAGGCTTCCACTAGTCTTTCCTCCATATAGTCATCTGCAAATTCAGGTTGATCCTGATAGAAATCATCCTCTCCAGCATAGTATGCCATGGGAACAGAGGATATGGAGGAGATCACGGGGGGAAGAGTATTTCTCAGCAGGAAATTGATCCAAAAAAGTTATGGATAAATGTTAGAGTTATTATTGGCTCAGCAAAAGTTTAAGTGTAGAGGGAGCTCCTGCTTTTTTCCCCTCGGCAGAGCCAAAAACGTTAAATTCGCCCCGTCGGGCGTTCTGGGGCTCGAGAATGCTTACGGAGGATAAGAGAGCTAAAAATAGCTTCTCTCCAGCCTCCCGACGCACCGCACACACCTCGTTCACTTCGCTAAGAGTTGAACGAGGAGGGCGCATGCGCGAGCATAAACATGAAAAGAGGACTTGTCCTCTTCGCACGCGCCGCGGTCTAGGAGTCGGAGCGACTCCTAAGCTCAAGCGCGAATACGCCCACTGGCAAATGCCGAGCCTTTTGTCCCGTCGAAACAGGCAACGAAAGTGAATAAAATAATGGCGCGTCACGCATGGAAGGCACCGCGGCGCGCGTAAAGCCTGCTCCCGCTCCACGCTGTGCAAATCAATACACCAGAGTCAATATACATAAATTAAAACACAGTGATAGGAGAATGCACTCATCTCTTGGCTGCAGCAGCAAAGAAAGAGGAAGGACTATACTGTGAGAGACAGTTATATGGACAGGTCACTTGTGATTGGTGGACACGAACTACTGAGTTTTATGGGAAATGTAGTTCTTTATTTTTGTTGAATTTCATTGGCTGCTGAGTTTTGCAGTAAAGAGAGAGAGAGCATAATCCGAAGCCTCCGGTCCTGACATAGAATTCCTTCTTGGACTATTTCACTTTCCATCCCGACAGAAGTCCCCAGAAGTTATGACATTCTCCATCAAAGGCTCATCTGGAAAAAAGCCCTATGAGAGGCAAGCTTACTTGCAGAACAATCAACTATAAATATGTGGTGTTCCCAAACCAGCCAGAACTGACACTCATGGCTCGTCTCAAACTTCTTGGAGTGCCTTTTGATGCTATGTGACCCCATAGTCATTCTAAATATAATTCTGATGCTGTCTGAGCTCATAGTCATTATATATATATATATATATCTATATATATATATAGATATATATATATATTATTACTGCATATCTGAACCTCGGATGCTAGACTATCTAGACCAACACCCTATGCAGGCTAAACTATAGAGATAACTGTCACATGTGGACATCAGTTCTGAAGAAGTTGGTAGCACCAATTTCTTTGGGGTGATTTTAGCAAAACGTGGTACAATGTCCTTTCTGAATTTAGGATTCTTTAATCAGAGATGCTGAGAAACCATCTAAGGGGAGTACGACTACTACAAGACACTAGCACATATCTGAAATAATGCACCTCTTATGAGGTAAAACAAAACACGTTTGTGATATTTGTATGTATTTTGATGGTGCACCACTTAGATATATCCAACCAAGTACAATAGTTCAATACTGTTTCATACATTATCTTCTCTTTATTCTTCTTTTATTCTCTTTGTAAAAGCATATCGTAACAACACCAGCCAACACGTTTCGTCCTCAACAACGGACTTCTTCCGGCTGTAATAAAATGAAAAAAATAAAATGTCCCAACATTGAACATCCCCATTCATCCCATTTGTTCTATATAAACATGGCATACAGGTTATTACATAGACATGTGTTCTCTAAAAATGTTTACATCCATAAAAGAAAAGAGAAAGGAAACAAAGGACACCCACCACCTATTATACTTATTTAGTAAAAAAACAACATATACAACTTACAAATGTTGTATATGTGGTTTTTTTTATTGAACTTGGTTGGATATATCAAAGTGGTGCACCATCAAAATACATACAGTATGCAGTTCCTTTTCAGGATGGCACCTTGGTAGCAGGTGCTGTGATGCGTGCACACATCATTATAGAAATTATATTTGTGATGTTATATTTATTTGATATATGATAGGTGATAGAAGTTAGGTGCATTTCTTTGTAACCCGCTGCCAATTTTTTCTAACACTTTTGTGATTTTTACTGTCATTTTAAGGCAAGCCTACTAGACAGTGAATGTACTGTCTGCTGTGACACATATTGTGGGCTTCTCAAGAAAATACAGGGGCTTGGAGTCTGCCCTTTGCTCATTGGTTGCCTTTCTGCTTATTCTAATTTGCCTCCTTCTTATTCATGTCCAAACTTGTCAATCTTGTGAATGTCCCTCCCCTGGACCATAGCCTCTTGACCATCTCTTTTGTTTGGACAGCTTCTATGCTTCCACTGATTGCTTTTCAAGCACCGTTTTTTTCTACTGGGTTAAGTACTCCATCAGAGTGCATGTATTTTCCAACTGTCTCCCTTGTATAACTCTCTCCCCCTGCACTTGGAATTGTTGTCTATCGCCTATATGTTTCTCCCTACCCCCTCTATATTGTGCTTACCCTCATGTACTTCCCTCATTGCTGTCTTGCCTGTGTTCTATTCCCTCGCCTTCTCCATGTTGGTCTTGCACTAGTTGCTTCTCCATGTTGCTTCCGCCCATCTGTGCCATCCTGTTGCTTCCCGGCACCCCAGTGTTCCATGTTGCTTCCCCCGCCCTTGCCCTTCCTGAGCCCTACCCAGGCTTAAAAAAGGTGATGCTTAATGTTTTTTTTACCAGTCCTAATAAATATAAAAAATGCTCACGTTAATTTGGATGCATACATTTGTGGTGTACGCACCTACATAATGATACGACTGCTGTGTTGTAGCGCTGAATGTTTTAACTTTGTACTTTTTTTTACCCATGTGGCACAGTATCAGGATGCTGTATAGCAAGACTGAAAATCACTGGCAAAGTCAGTAGGTCCCAAAGGTGAGATCTGCTGTCTTTACCATTGCTTGTTTTTATAAAGCAGGTAGGGTTGGTTCTTGCATTCATGACAAGGATTTGCAAACAACGCCCCTTGCATGCTATGGTGGCACTTTCAAACCACATGTATGGTTATGTATTTCCTCCTTGCGCAGAAACTACCAGCAAGTTGAAGAAAGCGAATCCACAACTCTGAGTCTTACGATTTTGCGGGCTGGTTTTCGCTGGTGATGGGCCACTTTGCATTCTTGTCAGTTTCTCGGTCTCATTTTGAGCGAGAGTGGGGTGGGCACCAAAGTAATTCTACAACCACGTATAGTTTTAACTCACAACAACTGATGGGTCGGAAAAACAGACTTGAAGAGCATTGCTGTGTGGTTGAGAGCAACTTTAACTGCAAACACTTCTATGCTTGAGTTAACCCATAAAATGCAGTTGAAACTTTGACTGGGGTTTTGTGATTGTCATCATTTTTAATCTTAATCTCTGACTCCTATAGTCTAACTTCAGTTCTTACTGTTTTATGGTGTTCTTAGTGTTCTTACCCGCATTGTTTGCTCTCTTAGATCTATTTTAATAGCAGACATGCTACGTTTGGAAACATTTAGTACCGAGGGGCAATAAGGGAGAAGTGTAAAAACTATCTTGCATCTCAGTATTTCAAGAATACACCTTTCTCACTTTCATATTAATTACAATATTTTACTGTTGTTTTATTTTTCAGCTGTTGGCTCAGCCAGCATGTGCAGAGAGGGGCGGGCGGAGGAGGAGCAGAGTGCACTAAGTGCACATTTCACTTTGGCCGGCCGTCCTAGGCTGACCAAACTGACATGCCCACTTAGGTTTCTCCACGGCTGGGTTGGAGAAACAGCACAGACTCCAGTGCACTATCTGAGCGGCAAACCAATCTGCTGAGGCCAATCCTGCTGCTGCTCTCATGCTAATCGTAGCATGAGAGCAGCAGCAGGATTGTGTGGGGATCCTGTGATGCTGTCCCAGGGACTGCTGGGACACCAGCACAATTGTGAAGGAAGAGGAGCAAGGCAGCTGGCAGAGGCAAATGGGTACTTTTAAAAATTGTTTTTTATTTTATTGTTCTCCACACCCCCATCAGTGCCCCCCTATTGACTTTGGGGTTTTAAACTCATATATGCTTGCTTTCTATTTACTGATTTTATTTGGTTTAGGCTGTCCATCATGTCTTTGTCACTCCGGTGGAGCAAATCCTGTTTACTGAATTCGTCCATGACTGCATGCTTTCTGTAAACAGACAAATTTTGTTCTTATCTAGTCACGTTTGCTATTTTTTCAAAGACAGGGGTCAAATGTCAGGCTCTGTCTTCTGAGGGAGCTTGAGGTTTACTTTTCTTTCTCTAACTTAAAAGTGAGAGGATTTATGTGACTATCTATGAAAAGAAAGGCTTTTTCTAGCACATAATAAAATGTAAATGTCTGTAAATGAACTGTGGAAATATTTCAGTGTGTATTAGAATTATGAAATCACAAATGAAACACATTGTTTGTACTTCTGAAGTGCCGTGAAAACAAATATTTTATTAAGATCTGAACAAATCAATACACTAGGCGATGAAATCTCCACACATTGGGGGTCATTACGACACTGGTGGTTGACGGAGAAGTGGCGGTTTTACCGCCAACAGGCTGGCGGTAAAAAAATTGGAATTATGACCATGGCGGTTACCGCCATGGTCATCCGCCACTTCTCCGATCAGACCGCCATGGCGGAGACGACCGCTGGGCTGGAGACTTGGGTCTCCAGCCCGGCGGCCGTCACAAGACCACCGGTGGTATCATGACCCAGCTTACCGCCATGGATTTCATGGGGTTTGGAACCGCCATGAAATCCATGGCGGTAAGCACTATAAGTGCCAGGGAATTCCTTCCCTGGCACTGATAGGGGTCTCTGCCACCCCCCACCCCCTCCCCCGAGTCCGTCCCCGACACCCCCCACCCCCCTGCCACCCCCCCCAAAGGTGGCAGGACCTCCCTCCCCACCCCTCCCCCCGACATCACAACACAGACACACACCCGACACGCATGCAGGCACCACCAACACACATTCCCGCACACACACGAACAAACATGCCAGCAGACACACACACAGTCATACACGCACACCCTCATTCAGACATACACACACACATCCATACAGACATACATACAGACAGACACGCACACATTTCCATTCACACTACACCCCGCATGCATACACGCACTCACACACCACCTCTACATACTCACACGCACACCCCCATGCACCCACACATCACACAACACCCCCCCACCCCCTCCCCTAATGGACGATCAACTTACCTTGTCCGTTGATCTTCCGGGAGAGGACGGGATCCATGGGGGCTACTCCGCTGCCACCAAACCGTCAACAGAACACCGCCACGCCGAATCACACAACGTGATTCAGTGGGCAGTGTTCTGTTGACGTGGCGGTGGAGGTGGAGCAACCTCCACTTTCCCTCCGCCCGCCAGTATGGCTGCTGGCGGCTCTCCGTCCGGAAAAGGACGGAGGGCTGTCAGCAGTCCAGCAGTCGTAATACGCCGAGCGGAAAACCGCCACCACTGGCGGTCTTCAGCACGGCGGTCCCTCGGCGGTCTTGTCAAAAGACTGCCGAGGTCGAAATGACCCCCATTATCTTTTATGTGCTGTCTAATTGTATCAGTAAAAATGTAAGTCTGTGCAAATGTAATGGTCTTTTCAAATGAACATGTGTTGTCTGTAATGGCAGCATTATCGTGTGTGAGCTATATAACTTTGGCGGTCATTCTGACCGCGGCGGTCGCCGCCCGCCAAGCGGATCCCGCCGAAAGACCGCACCGCGGTCAAAATACCGCCGCGGTCATTCCGGCTTTCCCGCTGGCCCGGCAGGTGACCGCCAGAAGACCGCCGGCTGGGCCAGCGGGACAGCCCCTTCAACAATGAAGCCGGCTCGGAATTGAGCCGGCGGAGTTGAAGGGGTGCGACGGGTGCAGTGGCACCTGTCGCGATTTTCACTGTCTGCTAAGCAGACAGTGAAAATCTTTGTGGGGCCCTGTTAGGGGGCCCCACGGCACCCGTTCCCGCCATCCTGGTCCCGGCGATGGACACCGCCAGAAACAGGCTGGCGGTAAGGGGGTCGGAATCCCCATGGCGGCGTGGCTTGCAGCATCGCCGTGGAGGATTCCCAGGGGCAGCGGGAAACCGGTGGGACACTGCCGGTTTCCCGTTTCTGACCGCGGCTGTACCGCCGCGGTCAGAATGCCCATGGGAGCACCGCCAGCCTGTTGGCGGTGCTTCCGCCGCACTCCGCCATGGCGGTCATGGACCGCCAAGGTCAGAATGACCCCCTGTATCTCTGTGCAACTATAATGGTCATTTAAATTAAAAATGCGTTGCCTGTAATGTCCATTACCGTGTGCCACCACACGATGCATACGCCTCTACGCCTTCATCGCCACTCCACTCCAAAACACTCTACTCCACTCTATACCACTACACTCTATGCCACTCTATGCCACTCTACTTCACTCCATGCCACTCTATACCACGCCACTCTACTCCACTCTATGCCACTGTACTCCAATCTATGCCACTCTACTCCCCTTTTCTCAACTCTACTCCACTTCATTCTGCGCCACTCCACTCTCCACCACTTCACTCTATGACACTCCACTGCACTCTATGACCCTCTACTCCACTCTGCGACACTCTGCTTCAATATGCGACACTCCAATCTTCAACACCTTATGTCACTCTATGACACTCTACGACACTTCACTCTACGCCACTCTACAACCCTCTTTGCCACTCCACCCTATGCCACGCT
Source organism: Pleurodeles waltl (assembly GCF_031143425.1). Taxonomy (NCBI): domain Eukaryota; kingdom Metazoa; phylum Chordata; class Amphibia; order Caudata; family Salamandridae; genus Pleurodeles; species Pleurodeles waltl. The sequence continues at coordinate 407,779,838 of NC_090440.1, forward strand.
TCTCTGTGACACTCTTCAGTGAGCTGGGGTCAGGCATACATTTGCGATCAATGCAGAGAGAAGATGGGGTCTAGTGGCTTAGCTGATGATCTTGAAACTTGAGGACCTAGGATCTAGATTCTAATAACAGTCTCAGTACTTGACTTTAAATGATAGAATTCAAGTGAAACTACTTAACCTCTCTTTGCTTCAAATTATAGGTGAACTCTAATGTTGTAATTTCACAATGCACATCCTTTCTTGAATGTACCTCCTAGGTTTGTGCTTTGTAAATGCCAATGTGTTCATACCCTACATATCTCAAGTCTGAAGCAGTGAGGTTGAGGTGAGTGAGTTTTCCTGCTTCTGGAAAAGTAATGATGTGACTTAGAAGAACATGTTTCCCATTGCAGAACATTGTGGTGGTGTGCCTCTTAGAAAGCATGTCTGATAGGAAACTAAGGCCCTCATTATAACAATGGTGGTATAGACCGCCTACCGCCGCGGCAACGTCTGCCAAAATACCGTCGCCGCGGCTACCAGCCATCCACCATATTATGACCATAGCCAGAATTCCGCCAGAAGGATGGCAGAATTCCGGCTGCGGCCATGGCGGCGGATGGTGGTAAGGTGCCAGCAGCAGCACCACGCCAGTAGACCGCTGCAGACCGTATCATGACATATGATATGGCCTGGCGGTGTTCTGTTGGCGGACGCTGCTGCTGGCAGCAGTGCCCCATCCCCTCTCCTGCCGGAGGACCCCCTAAAATCAGGTAAGTCGGGTGCTCCGACAGGGGAGGGTGGTGTTGTGTGTGTGTGTGGGGGTATGTCTGTATGTTGGTGTGTGCGTGTATGTGGGTGTGTGGCATGTGGAATGCACGTGTGCATGTATGGTTGTGAGTGTGAATGCATGTGTGTCTGTATGTATGTCAGTGTGTGGATGTGTGTGTGAATGGGTGTATGCATCCGTGGGTGAATGTGGGTATGTGTGTGAATGCGTGTGTTTGATGGTGCGTGCAAGTGTGTGTATGCCGTGGGGGCGTCCGGAACAGGGGAAACCAGGGGAGGGGGCGGAGGGATGGGGCAAGACCCCTATCAGTGACATGGAAGGGTTTCCCTGTCACTGATAGTGCCTACCACTATGGTTTTTGTGGCGGTAAGGGAGCCACGAAAACCATGGCGGTAGGCGGGGTCATAATCACGTGGATGGGACACTGAAGTTTCCAACCCAGAGACTGTTACCGCTCTGGCAGACGGAGTGGTACATTGGCAGTTTGGCTTGAGCCGAATTGCCAATGTCATATTTTGCGTAAAGGTACCGCCAGCCTGTTGGCAGTACTTTTCTCCAAAATACCGCCGTCCGCCAGGGTCCTAATGAGGGCCTAAATGTATCACACCCAGACAGCCTTTTTAAAAGAGCATGGTGAATGGAGTGAGCCCATTGTTTTTTCATCCATGCGTCATCTGATGGTCATCTTATGTCCCATCATGCTGTTCAGTGTTTTGTTGAACTACTCCACCAAACTGTTTGTTGATGGTATACTGTGGAAAGGTGGTATGTCACACAAGCTGCTCTAACATCTTTCATATGTAAGAAGGGATGAAGTTGGTTCCTCGGTTGAAATTTATTGTCCTTGGAAATCTGTTACTAGAAAAATCTCTAAGAGAGCTCTTGCTACCATCTTTGCAGTCATGCTCCTCATAGGTACAGTTTCAGGGAACCTGTTGGCATGATCCATCACAACCAAGATATGCTTGTTGCCTCACTTTGGGGGTGGGGATGAAATGAACCAACAAAATCTATTCCCACCTGTCTGAATGGAACACCTTCAACAGGTAGAGTCACTAACAGTGCCTTTGGCCCTCATTATGAGATTGGCGGCAAATGCTGCCCACCGCCACGGCGACAGCCACCAACATACAGTCGCTGTGGCTACCGACCGTCCATGCCATTATGACCGTAGCCGGAATTTTGCCAGAAGGCTGGCGGAATTCTGGTGACGGTCATGGCAGCAGACGCGGCAAGGTGGCACTGCTGCCAGCAGCAGCGCGATGCCAGCGAAACACCGCCTACTGTATCATGTTCCATGATGCGGCCTGGCGGTGTTTTGCTAGCGGACGCTGCTGCTGGCAGCAGTGCAGTGTCCCGTCTCCTGCCGGAGGACCCCCTGCAAGCAGGTAAGTCGGATTCTCCGACAGGAGAGTGGGGTGGGGGGTGTTGTGTGTGTGTGTGTGTGACTCTGTGTGAATGCGTGCATGTGTGTGTAATGTGTGCGTGCATGACTGGGTGTGTGTGTACTTGCATGTAGTGTTGTGTGAGTGCGTGTGTGCCTGGATGTATGTTTGTGAGTGTTGCTGTGAGTGTGTATGTATGTATGCATGCATGCATGGGTGAATGTGTGGATACGTGTGTGTGTGGGTGTGTATGTATGTGGGTGTATGTGTGTATCTGTGGGGAAGGAGGCAGAAGTGGGAGGGGGAGGGTGGGGTAGGACTTTGGGGAGTGAGGCGCGGTGAAACCCCTATCAGTGCCAGGGAAGGAAATCCCTGGCACTGATAGTGCCTCCCGCCATGGTTTCCATAGCGGTATGGGAACCACGGAAACCATGGCGGTGGGTGGGGTCAAAATTCCATGGGTGGCGTAGTGACGACTACCGGGCTGGAGACTGAAGTCTCCAGCCGGTGTTTGATACTGCTGTGGCGGTCTGTGTGTGGACTTGGCGGTTTGGCTTTGGCCAAACCGGCAATGTCATAATAGTGGAGGTAGGTACCGGCAGCCTGTTGGTGGTAATACCTCCACTATAGCACCGACCCCCAGAGTCGTTATGACCCCCTTTGTCTTCCCTCCTGTATTACCACTCATCTGGAAAAATTTACAGGTTCTGCAGAATCCCTCTGTCTTTGCACACCCCTGGACAGTAGACCAGAGGGTCCAACCTATCCTGGGTTTTTCTAATCCCTAGGTGTCTTGCTAAGGGCACTTCATGGGCCAGTGACAACAGGACATTCTTTGCACTAATGGAACCACTAACTTCTTGCTGGTACCTGGCTGAGGATTTACCCGTTCACTATAAAGTAGACAACTCCAAGCCAGCATAGTGTTTTTTTAACCACTTCTTTGCTGACCTGTTCCTGGGCTTCCTTCCTAAGTCCCACAAGCATAGGGCACTCCTCCTGTGCTGTGAAGAAATCTTCCTGGGTAGACACTCCAGCAGCTAATGAACCCTGCATCTCTGGAAGTGACCCAGACTCCAGCAATTGGTCCACTTCGAGAGCCTCATTGTCTTTTTCCTCTGGACCAGAAATGATTACCTCCATGCCAATGCCTTCCCAGAGTCTGTCCTAGCCTACAAACAACCTTGTCATGGTCCCTCAAATCAGAAATGGTCCTGGCATCACTTTGAGACTGATGTACAGCCTTTGCTGTGGTCAACACAGCTGATGTTGTCTAAGCCATAAAGGCTTCTGGTCCACACCAAGCCACGGGCAATCAAATTGTTGTTCAAGAGACATCCAGCTCCTTGCTTTTCCCTTGCCCTGACATCAGTCATGGTTGCCTTACCATTAAGCTCAATCTAAACTCTGGCAATAGGATACTCCATGCCCTTTCCTTTGGCTACCAATTCTATACCCTTGGTCCCAGGGAGTATCTCCTCAAGCTCAAGGTACTTCCTCTCACCCATAGTGCAGAAGGCTCTAGTATCCCTCAAGGCAGGCACTTTCCTTCCATTGATACTAACTTCTTGCACAAATCCCATTGTGCCAGGATGAATGTGCTTCAGAGCATCTTGGTCCCTCTCCAAAATGTCCATAGCTACTGGGTTGTGTGCAACCGGTCCTTCTTGGGCAGTGCTTAATTTGTAAATAAAAACATGCAGGTGCCCAAAGCCCTCCTCTTAAACACACAGCTGCGGCAATTAAATGTGGGGGCACGGAATACTGAGGCAGCGTAATCTTGAAACCATTTTGGGCCTCTTCAATCCATTTAAGGCCACTCCCTGTCCCTTCAAGCTCACTCTTGCAGCTTTCTGCTTACTCCCATTGTGACGCTTTTTCATTTTTCTTTTCCTCCGTCTTTCCCATATGTGTCTTTTTCTTGCAGTAAATGCTTGAAGCAGAAAAATAAGTGCTGGTGCTCCACATCGGAAACAACAAGCACAAATTAAGCACTGTTCTTGGGTACCTTTGCCCACCTGTAGTATACTTGCCATCACTGGTGTTTCTGCATTAATTTCCTCCTCTTGACAGTCTCTCTCGTAATGTTCCACCTTGTGGCACTTAAAATAAGCTACCACCTTAGACTTAGAAGAGCTTCCTTGCCTTCTCTGTTCGTAATGCTCCTTCCTGGACACACCATTCCCATGTTTCCTGGACCCTCCTCCAGCCCCAAGGAAATTACGCTGGCCCTAACCCTGTGGATTGGAAGCAGCAGTCTGTGGAGAGTTCCTCTCCCCCTTTTTTTGGATTCCTCTCTGTCAGACCAAACAGGTATTGCCTAAGTGGGGTAGAGCACCCCTCCTTGAAATGATCTGTCACCAACAACTGGTTAGGGGGCTGAAAATCCTTGGCTACCATCCCTCTTACTCACTTATTCCAATGATGCCATGCACCATGAATCCAAATTTCAAATTGAACACCATCCGCTTTCTTACAGTCACAGAAACTCTGAAGGTATCAAGATGGCTCCAGCCCAACCGTCTACTAAGAACTTGCTTCATTCACTCATAGACCATTTGGTCTGCCACAAGCCTCCTCCCAATGACAGCTGCCCCTTCCATTGGCACGCCCAATTAGAACAGCTGCCTTAGATACCTCATTTAAGGCCTGCATTTTACAAGCGACCTCAAAGCTCCCAAACATTTCTAAAATATTCTGACCTTACACATGCACATGCACAAGATCTTTTGGACCCTTGGACACAACCTTGCCTGAAGTGGAAGTAGAGTCACTTATCCTAGACAGAGTTGTCATTGGTGCCATTTTAAGTTTCTCTTTCTAAAGGGCTATCCTTTCCAGCTCTTTCCTTTTCCTTCTGTTTCTCCTCTCTCTTTATTTATTTTTCTGGGCCCATTTCCCCTGTTTCTTCCACCTCTTCTGCTTTTGTTTCTGGTAAGCTAGTCTAAACTTCTCCTTCACTAACTCTCTAGCTCTCTCATCTTCCTCAGGTTTAGCTTTATGCAGTCCAAACTACAAGCTCAAGGTCTCTGCTAAACTGAACCCACCCAAGTGATTTATTCCTGGAATTGAGACAGTAGTACCCTAGGAATTTGAAGTGGTATACACAGCTGAGATATTCTAGGAACTAAGGGGGTCATTCTGACTCCCGCCGGACGCGGTCACCGCGCGCCCGGCGGGAGCCGCCAAAATACCGTACCGCGGTCGGAAGACCGCGGCGGGTATTTTGAGTTTTCCCCTGGGCTGGCGGGCGGCCGCCGAAAGGCCGCCCGCCAGCCCAGGGGAAAACGACCTTCCCACCATGAAGCCGGCTCGTAATCGAGCCGGCGGAGTGGGAAGGTGCGACGGGTGCTACTGCACCCGTCGCGTATTTCACTGTCTGCTATGCAGACAGTGAAATACAAGCGGGACCTCTTACGGGGCCCCTGCAGTGCCCATGCCATTGGCATGGGCACTGCAGGGGCCCCCAGGGGCCCCGCGACACCCCCTACCGCCATCCTGTTCCTGGCGGGCGAACCGCCAGGAACAGGATGGCGGTAGGGGGTGTCAGAATCCCCAAGGCGGCGCAGCATGCTGCGCCACCTTGGAGGATTCTGACGGGCAGCGGAAAACCGGCAGGAGACCGCCGGTTTTCCTGCACTGACCGCGGCCAAAGCGCCGCGGTCAGAATGCCCTAAGGGGCACCGCCAGGCTGTTGGCGGTGCTCCTGTGGTCATTCGCCCTGGCGGTTTTTACCGCCAGGGTTAGAATGACCACCTAATTACAGTGAGTGTCTTGATGAAACTCAGAAACATGCAAAATGGGATACACTCAGCATTTGTCTGGGCTATAACTGTGCTAAGGGGATCCTAGAGCCGGAGTCCACAGTGTTCTCTTCCTGGGTTTCTACCATGGTTCCCTCCCCAGAGTCAGCTACAGCCTCATCCCTTTCACCCAGTATCTCAACCTGGTCCCCATAGAAATCAGCAAGGACCTCTCTGTCCCTACTCGTGGGAATCCTCAGCCCTTTATCCCAACACAAATCCTTCATCTGATATGTGGACATAGTACTGTGTTCTCCTCTGCATATATATGTCACCTTTGTGTATAAAAGGCAAAAAACTGGACTTATTGCAGTACTGGTGCAGATTTGAAATGGCCAATACCACCTCTGTGTCTTTGGCTGTTAACCGTTAGACTTACCACCACTTGGCACCAATTGTCAGAACCACTTTCAGAGGGCCACAGGCAAGAAGGGGTTACTGGGCCCCACTGTGGTGATTGAGGCCTTTTACTCCTGATGTCCTAGGGCCAGACCTAATATGAATCCTGCTCAACTGGGCCAAGCTCCCCTTCTGCTCTTGACTTTCAGTGGTAGCTGTGGTTGAGCAGTCAAGGCTCCCTCGGGGCAAGTAAACACAGGCCAGTGAACACAACTCATAACTCAAAGCGCAAACTACAAACAATAAACCAATGTCCAGCTAAATACTTTCTTTTATAAGAAAAAGTTGTACTTTATTTCTGACTCTACACATGCAAAGGAATACGCCTTCTGAAGAGACAACACAATCCCTCCCTAGAGGTCGGGGCTCTAGTATCTGGCAAATCCCTGTCCCACCTTTCTTTGTGTAAAATGCTAAAGGTTATTCTCCATTCACTGGAGGCCGCATCAAGGAAACGCAAACTATTAGGCCGTACTCAAGAGTTCCCTTTGACTTTTCATGTTTTTAGTCAAAAGTGTTTATGGTGCCGCTGAACCTTCAATAGGGAATAACCCGGGCCCATAGACCCACTTCGAATCTTACCTGCTCCTGAAGCATGGAAGTGTTCAGTATTACAGCAGGTGTCCTAAGCGCAGGCACTCCTGAAATAAGATCTTTCTAAGAAAAGTCTGGCTGCTTGCAGTACATGCAGCAGCGTCCGGTGGGCATAGGCTCAGTCTCCGTAGTGTCAAGGCTGGCTCTCCCCAATGATTGAAGCACGTTCCAAACATGGTAAGGTAAGTTCTTCCCAGAGGGAGGAATTCAATCTTTCGGCTCCTGACTGTAGGCCTGTGAGGGCAAGTTGACCTCCTCAGTGTTCTCCTGGTCCACCTGGGTTTTAGTCAGGGCAGATCTCATGGTGTGGCGAGACCCACTTGTCATAGCCTTATTCCAGTCTCGGGCAATCGCCTGAAGTCTTTGGTGATTTAATCTCTACTATCCCTCCTGGCATGCAGGGTTGCTACGGTACCTTCCAAATGCAACATAGACTCTTCATAAACAATGCCCATACCACGGCTGCCCCTCCTGGCTTATGGGGTCACCACTAAGGCGTTCACAAGTCCTGGCATGCTAGTCACACAACTTCTACAACGATGGCCCCATTGGCATTCGGGGTCACCGCAAAGGGGCTGTGTGGGCTTGGCTGCCTCCCTACAGCGCTCCATACCGCTTCAGTCAACAGTGGCCCTCTCCTGGCATACAGAGGCCATCAAACCCAGTCATGCACAGGGGCTATGGCCCGGTCAATGTACAGCAGAATCCTCACTCCTCACACTGGGAGTCCTCACAGTAGGGGTCCCAACTGGATCTCACTCCTTCCAATGCTCTCCTCTTTCTCATAGGGCACACTGGTCTTGGCAAGCAGGCTGATGCTTCAGGGCAGCTGATTTTGTTTTCCCTGGGTGATGTTCCCTCACTCAGCAGGGAGAATAGCAGGCCTTGGCCCCCAGTCTTGGTCACAAGCAGACGTTTTGCAGAGAGTCACCTTCTCAAACAGCACATCTAGCTGCTCGGTAGATGATAGTATTTTGGAGACCCAACCTTCCCTTCTTATAGTCCTTTTCTAGACACCAAATGTGATTTTGGGTCTGAGTCTGATTTTTTATGTTTGGGTTCTGCTTCTTTAAATTGAATACTTCTCTTTCTTCTTTCCTCATAAAAGATGTGTGTCACCACCGGCACAACTTCAAAGCTGATTGTTCCAGAACACACCTCATGGGAGTGACCAGAGTGCACACCTGGATGTCAGTCAAAGGGAGCTGTGCATCAAAATGTTAATTGCAGACCCCCTGCCCTACACTCTATGATTTCCTTATCAGATGTATCTCTCTTCCTGAGACGTATATAGGCCCCTTTCTTGTGATCTCTCACTGAATCAAAGAGCAGTCTTTTAAAGTGTAAAGGGAGTCTCTTCCTTTTCTCCTTTTACTTCCAGTGTGTGTCCCGCCTAGTTCACATGAATGCAGCAATACACAAATCCTTCTGGGGGATTAATCTTCTCATCATGACTTCAGCAGGCAGCACCGGGCTTCCCAAAAAGGAATTCAGGATCCTCCATGTAATGTACCATTGGAGGCACACTTACTTAGTTCACAGCTCACTTTCTGTCCAGCACTATTCCTCCATTCATTGCACCCTTACAAGTACATATGCATTCAGCACACACTCAGTGTGCGTGCACTATTCAGCACTGAAACTTTTCTATTTTTAACAAGGATGTGTTATGTACATATACACACCTGCCAGCACAAACTTACCATGTGCACGGGGCATGCCCTAGCCCTGCTCCAAGTTGGCGGCTGGATTCTCCCAGGGCCGGGGAGCCTGACGTGGGCACTTGCTGCAATGCATGGGGGATGGCAACGGGCACTACCAGACGGGCGCCACAGGGGTGGAACAGCCCTGGGGGGTACCCCTGGAGGTGGAGTGCTGCACCAGGGATGGCTGGGAAGGGGAGCTGGTGCCTCTCCATGGCAGGGGCCTGACTGCAGCCTTACACCATGTGGCTTCTGGGCCAAACATAATAGAGAAGTGACTCTCCCCTGCCCTTGAGGGAGGATTAGCTGAATGACAACTGTGCCCAACAGAAATACACACCGACAGGAGTACAAGAGAATGGAGGTGTGTGAAGCATATTCCTGATGCGCTGACTACCTTTTAAAACTGTAGTGTGCTTGGACTCGCCACTCTCGCCGTTCTTTGTGCAGCACGAGTCACGCTGCTCCTGCCTGCCTATAGTATGCTGCCAACTTGCACAAAGACCAGAGGCATTCCAGCCACATAATAAGGATTGCTTCTCCTGCCTACCTATAGTGTGCTGCCAACTTGCACAAATACCAGAGACACTCAAGCTGAATAACAAGACTGTAAACTTGCACAAGTACCAGAGACACTCAAGAGATTTAACAATAAACCTGCATTTGCGCTCCTGTGTATCCAGATCCGGCGCAGTCCATATTACTGACTGTTTAGATTTACGTGCACCGCTGTACTGTATTTGCTGCAAGATGGGCAAAGCGGATGCAAAACAACAGCGCCGCACCTTTGGAGGTAGGAAAACAGCCCACTTGGCAGCATCCCTAACCCCTTTGTCCCCTGAAAGAGGGGGCGGACAGAGATCCCCCCCCCAAAGAAGATCTCAAGTCTATACTACTAGCGATGCACACCAGTCTTACTGCTATTGTTGGTAAGCTTGAATCTCTTACTAGGAGCATGGAACACATGACTGGGACCAGATGCACTTGAATGACGTGGAACAGCACATCTCGTTGAGGACGCACATGTACAGCAGGAGAAATCATTGAGAGAGGTCAAACTGGAACTGCGTAAACTCCAGCTCAAGAACGAGGATCTGGAAGCCAGGTCCAGGAGGAATAATGTACACATTTTAGGTATTCCGGAGTCAACGTCAATAAGGCGCATGGAAGATTACACTGCACACGTATCTCTCAAGCTCTTTGGTGCTGAAAACGTCTCCTAGACCTTTATTGTGGAGAGAGCGCACAGGTCTCTAGCCCCGCAGCTGATCCCGGGAGCCCTCCCAGGTCCATCATTGCATGGTTTCTCAACTATAGAGACAGAGATCAAGCGCTGCGTCTGGTGCAAGAGAGGCAAGAGAGGTTCAGCATGAAGGGATGCAGCTACAATTCCTTCCTGATTTTATGCAAGCAGTGCAAGATGCTCTTCGTAAATTCCAGCCTGTAAAAAAGAAGCTATAGTTGGGTGGCATGAGGTATGCTATGCTTTATCCCGCCCAGCTGAGATTCATCTGGAAGGGCAAACCTAAGATCTTTGCGGATTCTTCGGCAGCACTTACCTTTTTGCAGAAGCACCCTCTGCAAAGAAGCTCCATGCCCCCTGCATCGCATGTGGACGACACCTTTCCCTTAGACGAGGTGGAATAGCTGGTCCTCGGTCTCATCTAGGAACACTGGAGCAGTACCAGCCCTGTGGTGAACGCCTGCTGATGGACACCATGTTCATCATTTCACTTTCCTGGCTCGGGGCCCAGACTCATATGACAGCCCGTCCCTCTCATGATAAACTGCAATGGGCCGTTAGTTGCACTAAATGGTTGACTTGTACTGTGGGTCAGCACTTATGTGATGAATTGTGTGAATTGGTTTGCCGGTCACCGAAATGCTGACAGTGCTGTGGCTGGCAATGTTGGTTGTTGAATTACTTGGTATTTTCATTAGGTTATGTTTTTTCTACTTCCAGTTAATGTGGGATTCACAGGGAGATTGGGTCTCATTGTGGGAGGGGGGAGTACGGAAAGGTTTACATTCTTATGATATGAGTAAATGGGGGTAGCAGCTGGTTGAGTACACAGACATATGGTTCCTTGCTCTTGACATTTAGGATTTCAGATGAGCGTCAAACCTACACATGAGAGACTATCACTGAAGTTCATCACCTGGATTGTCCGGGGACTAAATAATCCTTGTAAATGTTGCCAGGTCCTGGCCTACATCACGCGTCACAATGTAGATATTATAGACCTGCAGGAAACACACTTGCCACCAGGGAGGGGGTTGAAACTTCCAGAGTTGTGGGTCCCCTACCAATACTTTGCCTCATGCTCTTCCTATGGCAGGGGGTAGTGATCCTCATTCACAAGCAGGTCCCGTTCCGACATATCCATGCACCGGCAGACCAGGAAAGAAGATACTTAATAATTCAGGGCCTTCTGGGTTTCACACAGGTACCATGCTCAATACATATGGTCCAAATGTGGACTACCCAGGATTTTTTCATAATGTCTTAAACAATGTATAACGGTAGATCCGGGTGGCATAATTTGGGGGAGCGACCACAACTTGGTGTTAGATGTAGACCTGGACTGCACCAGCCATCACAAGAGATGCCTGACGAAAGCTCATACCGCGTTCTAAGACCTCTTGACGCAATTTGCCACGCTAGATCTTTGGGGCAAATTACATAGTGAGGACTGGGAATATACAATCCACTCTTCAGTACATGACACTTCTTTGCGCCTTGACTTTTGGGTATGCTCCCGCAAGGTAATGGGGTGAACCCGCGATATAAGACATCTACCTAGAACTTTATCCGACCACTCCCTAGTGCTCTTATTGCTCAACCTGCCAGATTCATGTGTACATAAACCGCTTTGTAGGCTCCAACCTAATATGCTGCTGGAAGCAGTGTTTAAGGAAGAAATTCGCGCTGCGATTCTGTCCCATTTTTCTTTAAATGTTAGCTGTATCACTAAAATGGTGACATTCTGGGAGGCCTTTAAGGCTGTTATTTGTGGCGATTGTATTGCCAAAAGACATGCTATCCTCAAATCTATCAGAGGGAGACTTGCCAAATTGGAGCAGGAACTTCGTACCCTAGAGCTTAGATATCACAAAACCTCGGAGTGAGATCTCCTTAACCCCATGAAAACTCTTCTAACAGAATTTAGAGACGAGGCTGACAGAGAAGTGAAGTTCCTAGGCAAGCATGCGGAGGCTAGACAATACCGCAAGGGAGACAGATCAGGGCACACTCTTGCTACACTTCTTAAACCCCGGCGATCTGCTAAATATATTCGTACCATTGATACCCCAGACGAGCATGCTTACCACACCCCTAACAACATAATGAGGAACTTTGTCGCTTTTTATCAAAAGCTATACGCTTCATCCACATCAGGGCACGTCAGAGTAGGTGAACAGTTATTTGAAAAGGGTCACACTAACATGGCTGGACAAGACAGGAAATACTTTGTAAATCTCTAACGATGGAAGGGAATACACATTATTACTCATCTCACAAATGGAAAAGCACCTGGGAGCGATGGCCTCCCCGCAGAATTCTATAAGACCTACGCTGACGAGCTAGCCCCGATACTGCCTGAAGTCTATTTAGAAGCACTCCAGGAAAGCATACTCCCACAGACAATGCGGGAATCCATTATAATTACACTTCTTAAGCCAGATAAACCACCACAAAAATGTGATTCTTAGCACCCCCTCTCTTTAATAAATATTGATAGTAAGATATTGGCTAAGTTACTGGCTAATAGATTGCTGTCTCTGATTCCCAACTTAATACGCCCCAATCAGTCGGGTTTTATACCGGGCCATTCTACGGCGGATAACCTTCGCTCTCTATTCGCCCTCACCCATCAGCTAGATCCCACACTACTGGTAATCGCAATGTTTTTAGATGCCGCTAAGGCATTTGACACAGTTGAGTGGGCATTTTTGTTGTCAATGCTCACTAGAACGGGTCTGGGCTAATCCTTTGTAAATTGGGTGAAGCTGCTCTATAGAGATCCGGCGGAGAGACTAAGTTTAAGTGGGGGATTGTCTGAACCCTTTGCAATTGGTAGGGAGACGAGACAGGGTTGTCCACTGTTGCCCCTAGTTTTTGCCCTCACTGTTGAGTCAATGTACTCTGCTGGAGCACCATCATAAGTGAAGGGTCAACATGGGTTTCCGATATACTTTACTATCTATGGATGCTGATGATGCTTTCTTGGTGATTAAGAGATCCAAATGGGAATTTAAACCCCATTATTCAGGATATAATCCAGTTTGGCCATTGGTCTGGCCTGCAGATAAACTGGACCAAGTCCATTATGTTCCTCCTTACAGCAGTCATCACTAACCTATTACTTCCTTTAAACTACAGTGGCAGAAAGGACCTGGTGCTCTACTTGGGCTTGTGGAATCACCCTGACATTCCCACTTGATAAGAAAGAACTACGGGGTTTACCTTGAGGTACTACCAGCACTTATTGACAGGTGGGTAACCCTTCCGCTCTTGTTGGTGGGCAGAGTGGTTTTAATCAAGATGGTGATCCTCCCAAAATTACTTTACCTGTTTCAGAACTCTCCAGTCCCCCTTAATAAAGCCTTTTTTTACTCACCTACGCTTTCTCATGATCCGACTGGTGTGGGCCGGTAAACAACCTTGCATTGGTTGGCAAACTCTCCAAGTCCCGTACCATAAGGGCAGTTTTACGGCCCCTAATTTTGAGGTCTACTACTTAGTAGCACAGATACAGTATATCCACTAGTGGTTCCATAACAGCAGACATGCTCCACACATGATGATCGAAAAGTGCTTAATGGACCTTATCCCTCTACTGTCTATCCCTTTTACACATCTTCCTAGACCAACTAAGGATATCCATAACGTGCTTTGTACTCTGGGGCCTGGGACAGTCTGGCTGCCGTGTGCAGCATCACTACACCTTACTCCAAACATACACCTATCAAGTACTATCATGAGCTTAACCTGGGTGACGCCTCAGGGGTTTCAGGCTCACTGCGGGAGAGGCATTTGATTACTCTAAGAGATCTATTCAACGCTAACACATTTAAGACCTATCAGAAATACATAGGGGATGGGCTGGCCAGTGTGGGAGACATTATTGCTTACTGTAAACTTGCTCTTGAAGCCAATCAGACCTTTCATACGTTCCCCAGCGAACCTCCTGAATGGTTACCCCTGACTATTCTCCTTACTAATCTGCAACCTTCTAAGCTTGTCACTACACTGTATAACGTGGCTATGGAGCACTGGGTTCCACACCACCATAAGCTTCGCCTGATGTGGGACGGTTATCTGGAGTAGGATATAACGCATGCACAGTCGGAGTTTTGCAGCCAATAGACTAAGGAGGTCTCCTCTAATGGCAAGTTCTGCTTAATTCATTTCAAACACTTGCACAGAGTGTACCTCTCATCTGTGGACTTAGGCGACTATACTGAGACGCTGACACCAAATGTGCCCATTGTGGGGCGTCAGAAGAGACTATTATACTTTTGGCATGGACGTGTCCTGAGATTGCTGCACTCTGGATTCATATCATGGCTGCTCTATATGACATGTCTAAACACCCTCATGATGGCGCTACTGGGGCCCGTGCATGAGATCCCCAAAAAGGTGGCAGAGACTCATTGCTTCTGCTTTAGTACTGGGCAGGCGCAGAGTGTCGATGAGATGGGGGAGAAGGCTTTCTCCAAAGTTCAGTGACTGGCTAAAAGACATGACGCTCAGCGAAGAATGGTCAGGGATACATGCAGACACGCAGAAGTCAACAGCAAGCCCTCAAGACTAATGGGACCCGTTCCGAACATCCCTTTTAAGATTGCATCCTGATTAGCTAGCAATACTATTTGCAGAAATCTATTGTGGAGCTCATGTGCTTTGGAATGGGGATACCGGATATTTGATCACGTGATGGACGACGCTTGTATTGTAGTGTAATTTGCTGTACTCATATGCTGGTGCATTGTGTGCATGTTGTGGTACACATTAGATATTGCTCTGTGTGTCTGAGTAAGAAGACACGGTACCGAATCGTCATAACAACCTGTACCCGATTATGCTGCTACACGTTGTTGTTTTTATTTCACCCACTACCAATGTCATAAATTGTATGATGTTTTTCAATAACTTAGAAATACTAAATAAAAAAAACTTACCATGTGCATGTTGCACTACACTTCACCCTTCATATATTGTACTTCATGCAAGAACACTTCACCCTTCGTGTATCGTACTTCACACAAGCACACATGCACCCAGCACATACCCTCATTGTGCATACAATGAACAGTAGTATGGGGGTCATTCTGACCCTGGCGGTTATGGACCGCCAGGGCCAACGACCGCGGGAGCACCGCCAACAGGCTGGCGGTGCTCCCATGGGCATTCTGACCGCGGCGGTACAGCCGCGGTCAGAAACGGGAAACCGGCGGTGTCCCGCCGGTTTCCCGCTGCCCAAGGGAATCCTCCATGGCGGCGCTGGGGATTCCGACCCCCTTACCGCCAGCCTGGTTCTGGCGGTTTTGACTGGCGGTAACAGGTGTCGTGGGGCCCCTGCAGTGCCCATGCCAATGGCGTGGGCACTGCAGGGGCCCCCTAACAGGGCCCCACCAAGATTTTCAGTGTCTGCCAAGCAGACACTGAAAATCGCGACGGGTGCAACTGCACCCGTCGCACCCCTTCCACTCCGCCGGCTCCATTCGGAGCTGGCATCCTCATGAAGGGGGTTTCCCGCTGGGCTGGCGGGCGGCCTTCTGGCGGTCGCCCGCCAGCCCAGCGGGAAACTCAGAATTACCGCGGCGGTCTTTTGACCGCGCAGCGGTATTCTGACGGTGGGACTTTGGCGGGCGGCCTCCGCCGCCCGCCAAAGTCAGAATGACCCCCTATATCTTCCATGTCGTGTACTCCTCCCACGCATACATACGCTCAGCACATGTACTATTCTAACATGTATCACACATTAGTGCTCGTTCCCTGTTCTGTAAATTCCCAGGCACATGCACAACCAACACAGACTCACTAAACCTGCGCTGTGCAGCACTCCACAGCTACCTGACGCAGGCCAAGCATGGATGAGGGACACAGCAGAGGAAGTTTTAAAAAGGTGAGTGAATCTCTAGGCCTCATTCCATTGACATAGGGTAAAAAGGTCCGGTGCATAGCGCATTATGGTTTAACCTGTTTTTTTTATCCATGTGACACAGCATTAGGATTCTGTATTGCAAGGCTGAAAACACTGGCAAAGCCAATAGGTCCCAACAGCAAGAGTTTTTTCTTTTTCCTTTGCCATTGCTTGTTTTTATAAAGCAGGTAGGGTTGGTTCTTGTATTCATGACAAGGATTTGCAAACAACGCCCCTTGCATGCTATGTTGGCACATTCAGGCCACACGTATGGTCATGTATTTCCTTCTTGTGCAGAAACTACCAGCAAGTTGAAGAAAGCGGATCCACAACTCTGAGACTTACGATTTTGCGGGTTGGTTTTCTCTGGTGATGGGCCACTACTTCCTATCATTTCTCTTGCATTCTCCACAGTTTCTCTGTCTAGTTCACATTGTGGGTGGTGTGGGCACCAAAGTAATTCTACAACCACGTATAGCTTTAACTCACAACAACTGATGAGTCAGATAAACAGAGATGAAGAGCATTGCTGTGTGGTTGAGAGGAACTTTGACTGCAAACACTTCTGTGCTTGAGCTAACCAAAAAAATGCTGTTAAAACTTTGACGGGGTTTTTGTACTTGTCATAATTTTTTATCTTAATCTCTGATTCCTATGGTCTAACTTCAGTCCCTGCTGCTTTATGGTGCTCTTATCCCCAATGTTTGCTCTATTAGATCTATTTTAAGAGCAGACATGCTATGTTTGGAACACTTAATACCGAGGGGCCATGATGAAGAAGTGTAAAAGCTATATTGCATCTCAGTGAAATAAAAATGCAACTTTCTCTGACAGAGAGGGCATCGATTTTGTCTGAGATGGCGTCAAACAGGAAATGTGCCACAGCGATAACACATTAATAAACACACATCTATGCGTCATATAACATTTGTTTTATAAACATTTCCATCAGCATCTTGAAAACTTGTATATTCCTGATGAATGAGATGGTGTCAGCTCTCCCACCACAAAGGGTACCTAACTCTACATTCATGGGAGAGTATAGGGATGAAGAGGAGGGTGGTCTGGACTTCTGTCATTTTTTTGACTGGCGTCCTATTGCCTCCCCCCTCTAACCCAAAGAAAGGAGGAGGGTGTTATATTATTGGCACATTTGACTACTTCGTCCTTAAATAACCTTCCAGACTAAAAACAGACAAATGGGATGTGGCTGTACACAAGAGTCTGTCCAAATAGTCTATGTCATGGTCTATGCTAGATACATGCACTACACGTTACCATTTCTTGGTTACTCCATTAGGAAATAATATACACTTGACAAAGTAATTTAGTGAAAGATATTATAACAAATATGTATGAATGCCATACGACCAAGCCTCTGAACATGAGTGAAGATGATGATTGGCAACTCCTAGAAATTCTATCAACTTTCCTACCAAGCAAAGGATGCAAATCTACATAACCACTGACATGTACAAGCAGAGTGTGTGAAAGACAGACAGGGGTAACCAAGGCAATTGCAGCCCAGGAATATGAAAACTGTGTGATACTGCTATAAATCATGGGTATCTGACAATGTGAAGGCTGCAAATTGCGTCTATAGCATTTATCCTTCCTCTCTCTCAAAATTCGGGAAGGATTTTTTCTTGGACTATTTCACTTTCTGTCCAGACAGAAGTCCCCAGCATGGTATGACATTCTCCAACAAAGGCTCAGCTGGAAAAAGCCCCATGACAGGCAAGCTTACTGGCAGAACAATCAACTATAAATATGTGGCATTCCCAAACCAGCCAGAACTACGCCTATGGCTCCTCCAAATGTTCTTAGAGTGCCTTTGATACTACGTGACCTCATAGTCATTTTAAAGATGATTTTGATGCTATGTGACTTCATAGTCTTTCTAAATATATTACTGCATCTCGGAACCTCAAATGCTACACTATCTAGACAAACACCATACATGGGCTAAACTATATAGATAACTATCCACTGTGGAATTCAGTTCTGAAGGAATTGGGGGCACCAGTGTCTCTGGGGGTAATGTTAGTAAAACCTGGCACAATGTTATCCAATCAGAGACTCTCACAACCATTTAAGGGGAGTAGGACTAATGCAGGACACTGCCTGGCATGTTACTGAAGCAATGCCACAAACTTTGTCAGAAACAGAAAACCTCTCTTATGAGGTAAAACAGGCCTCCTTTGTGATTTTTGCTGTGACATTATGGCAAGCCCACTTGACAGTGAATGTGGTGTCTGCTGTGACACATATTGTGGGCTTCACAAGAAAACACATGGGCTTGGCACCTGTCCATTGCTCATTGGTTGCCTTTATGGTCATTCTCATTTGCTCCTTCTTATTCATGTTCCAACTTGTTAATCTTGTGTTTGTTCCTCCACCAGACCTTAGCCTCTTGACCATCTCTTCTAAATGACTGGCTTCTATGCTTCACTGCTTGATTTTCAAGCACTACTTTTGTTCTTCTGGGTTAAGTGCTCCATCAGAGTGCATGCATTTTCTGGCTGTCTTCCTCATATAACGCTCTCCCTCTACACCTTGTGTTGCTATCTATCACCTGTGTGCTTCTCAGCAAGTCCCTCTATATTGCATTCATTCTCGTGTACTTCCCTCAAGGGCCTAATTACGAATTTGGCGGTCCATGCACCGCTATGGTGGCGGTCCTACAGCCACTGGCTTGGCGGTCGAACTATTGTATTACGATGCTGGCAGGCCTATGGAGAAAAGACAGCCAAGGTCCAGCCTGCACAGCCAGGCAATAAGAACCACCACAATGACGAGGCAGGACAAACAGGCTGGCAGAGCCTGTGTTTCTGCTTGATTCATTATGATGTTGCACAATGCCAATGTGACCGTGGAGATCCAACCACAACTCCACCAGCAGGAGGAAACAGAGAGTATAAAGGGAGCAACTCACCTGCAAGCAGCGTTGCACGTCCTGCACGGCCCTGAAGCCTGTCACATACGTCCTGCTGCTGCTCATCGAAGGCGCACAAAAGCCACCCCATCGTGGACACAACCAACGGTAAGCACACACCTACTTGTGTTATTACGCTCAACAACAGATTGTCACGCTGTCATCCACATGATATAGGGGTCTTGCCACAGGCACAAAGTACATGTGTCATTGTGTACACAGTTGGAGTCATTCACAACCAATGACACATTCACGCCCCCTTTAGGCAGGTCACTGACACCGCACCGCAACACTACAGAAAAACACACATCTGCCCATCTCAGGCACAGGGACAGCGAAACGTACACAACATTCTGTCACAAAACTGCAACAATACATCAACATCACATCTACCAGCATAACTGACAGCCTGACATTGCACACATGCCATTGACTTGCGTCAGCTTGAATACACTCATATATGGATGTGTCATAGAACACAAACACCCCTCCTATGAAACAGCCCTGCAATGGACGCACACATCACCCACATTGCAACACAATGGAGAGACAATGGGATGCACAATAGTTGGAGAAACAAATATGCAAAGCTCACTATGCAAACAATACCTGCAAAGTAGGGATGGGGGCATCAGGAGCACTCAAGGAAGTATGCTGAACTTGGACACATCATGCTTAGCACACGCCCCTAAAACAACACTTGCACAGGAACTGGCCCTTCAGGTATCCCTGGGAAAAAAAATAGTAGAGCAGAGTGACATGCCTATGTGTTGTATGTGGAAATGCAAAGTCCAAGCCTAGAAAGCACATACAACTCCAGCAGCATGGGTCATATATCTAGATGAAGTAGCTGCAAAGTACACACAGCAAAATGGACACATGCACAGTCAAATGCAAAGGAAGCTAGCACATTTGAACACCCTGAATGTCTGGACAAACAAAACTCCAGCTTCCACACATGAGATAAATGGACAATCCATATCAGGGGGACAAGTCTAACACCATACATGCTGACATTGAACAACACAAGACAAAATACTTACCATACCAAACAGAACACAATGCAATTACATCACAATTGCATTAACAAACACATATCCATACAGTCAACATCTACCCTTGTCCTGGGTGACACCAGCACTGCCCACAAAGTCAGATTTTGCAAAACAACAGCAAATGGATCAGCAAACAGGGTGAAACACACACAACTATATGCATACAACACAAGTTGCTCAGGAACAACATAAAAGTAGAAAAGGAATTGGAGGACAAATGTGTACTCAAAATCAACTGCTTGGGTTTATTACCTTGAAAATTTTCAGACCAAAGGCTGATAGCCAGACCAATTAATGTCCATATACATGGTAATGCCCACACTTGACTCCAATCACTGCTAGGGACCCTCCACTGGAAGGGGCATCAAGTGGGCAGGGAGGCACCTAAAGGATCATCTTGGGGTGGGGTGAGGGGGGGTTGGATTTGGGATGGGTGGGTTTGAGAGGGGTGGACTGTTTCTTGGAGGGGTGGGTTTGTTCTGGGAGGGGCGGGTATGGGTGCTTGCATGGGGCAGGTGTGACAGGGGAGGACTCGGATGTGGAAGGGATGGGTTGGGATTTGGGTGGGGGCCTCTGGTTTGGGAGGGGATTTGGAGTTAACAGCGGAAAGGGCAAGTTTGAAAAGGAAACTCTCTTTTGGAACAAGGGGATGGTCATCAGAAGGGGTTTGGGATTTGGATTTTGAGGGAGTGGTTGTCTGGTGTGTGGTTGTGTGAATGTGTGAGGTATGCATCTGTTTGGGTGGTGTCTGTTGCATGTGTGGGTGTGGGCATTTGTGTGTCTTGGGGGCTGGGAGGTGGAGGTGCTGGGTGATGGAGTGGTGGATGTGTGTGTGGCTGTTGGGGTGGTGTCTGTGGGTATGCTGGATGTTGAGGATGTTTGTGTGTCTGTGGGGTAGTGTCTGTGGGTATGCTGATGTGCTGGATGTTTTGGTGTCTGTTGAGGTACTGTCTGCAGGTATGATGGATGTGGCGGATGTGCCTGTGTGTGTTGTGCTAGTGTCTGCGAGTTTGGGGGGTGTGGTGGATGTGTCACTGGCTGTTGTGGTCGTGCTGTGGGTATGCTGGATGTGGTGTGTGGGTTGGTGGGGTGTCTGGTGAAGTGGTGGCTGATGGTATGTTCGTGGGTGTATGTTGAGTGCCTGCATGCCGTTGTGTCTTGTGGTGTTTGTATTGATGTGTGCTGCTTGTGTGTGTTGAGGTGGGTGCGTGCGGATGTGTCTGTGTGCTTGGGATAGGTAAGGGAATGGGGAATTTGGATTGTGACATGGGAATTGGAGGAGGAGGAATATAGGGGTTGAGAAGCTGCTGTTAGTGACTGGCTACCCTCAGCATGAAAAGATCTGAAAAGACATAATGGCAGTCTGACCCACAGAGATGCTCCTCATAAGGTCAAAAGCCTCCTCACCCAAGGCAGCAGGAGTAACAGAAGCTGGGGTGGAGGTGCCTGTGGCAAAGGAGACGCCCACCCTCTTGGGTGAACAGGCATGTCCAACTGGGTGTGGAGCAACAGTGAGGGTGGCGATAGAACTGGGTTGGTGGACAAAGATGGTACAGGACAAAGATGGTACAACACCTGTGATAAGCAAACATTACCATCACGCCAAGTAGGCCCCAGCAACAAAATACATCAAAGTGACTCCTACATGTACCATACCATATGGATGCATGCCATCTGAACTGTCAACAGTTAGCCACAGGAAAACAGGATCATAGCCACAGCAACTTTCCCTAAGCCTGGACTATGTCCCATACTGAAGGTGTGCAAACAGAGTAACCATTGAACAAGTAGGAGACCACATCACCTTCACTGTTTTGCATCATGGAACATACCTCAGTTACCTGTTGTCATACAATAGTAGGCCAATGCAATCTTCATTCCCACAAATCCCACACAAGGTCATGCAGACATCTGTTTGTCAAATACACAATAACATAACAATAAGAAATGATGCTCCTAAAACCCACCATGTTTCTGACAACAGTACAATAACCTGGAGAAGGTGACATGGAAATACTTATGTCACACTGGAAACATATCAACAAGGCACACTTCACCATGTGAAATTTGTCCTAATGGAGTCAACGAGGTAGAATTATTGTTGCTCAGATATGCTACATATTTGGCATGGAAATGTACACTGGAGACAAAGGGGGTCATTCTGACCCTGGCGGTCATGGACCGCCAGGGCCAACGACCGCGGGAGCACCGCCAACAGGCTGGCGGTGCTCCCATGGGCATTCTGACCGCGGCGGTACAGCCGCGGTCAGAAACGGGACACCGGCGGTGTCCCGCCGGTTTCCCGCTGCCCAAGGGAATCCTCCATGGCGGCGCTGCTTGGGATTCCGACCCCCTTACCGCCAGCCTGGTTCTGGCGGTTTTGACCGCCAGAACCTGGCTGGCGGTAACGGGTGTCGTGGGGCCCCTGGGGGCCCCTGCAGTGCCCATGCCAATGACATGGGCACTGCAGGGGCCCCCTAACAGGGCCCCACCAAGATTTTCAGTGTCTGCCAAGCAGACACTGAAAATCGCGACGGGTGCAACTGCACCCGTCGCACCCCTTCCACTCCGCCGGCTCCATTCGGAGCCGGCATCCTCATGGAAGGGGGTTTCCCGCTGGGCTGGCGGGCGGCCTTCTGGCAGTCGCCCGCCAGCCCAGCGGGAAACTCAGAATTACCGCGGCGGTCTTTTGACCGCGCAGCGGTATTCTGACGGCGGGACTTTGGCGGGCAGCCTCCGCCGCCCGCCAAAGTCAGAATGACCCCCAAAGTTTGCAAAATGTCAGAGAGACATGTCTCTAAAATCCAAAACACAATGAATCAGGAAGCCCCAGGGAAATCACCATTGATGCCTAGCACCCCTTATAATGACATACTCTGATTGCATCATTAGACACCATTAGTACTTTTTATGTTGGAGAGGCCCAGAGATTTGCAAATATTTGTAGAAGGCCCTCACCCTGTTTTGCTAACGGGAAGCTACATGCCTGTCTCCATTTTGGTCCTGCAAACCCAGATGTCTCTGGATGAATTGTTGTACCCAACCACATATGATTCTAACATAATTGCAAGTCACTCCATCATGCATGCCAGCAGTGAGGTAACATATCTTCCCCACTACATATGTGCAGTGCACATTTCCACATGATGCCACATCAATGGCATGGAAATGCAAACTGTGGGTACAAACTCTAGTCCTACCTGTCATGTCCCACATTGCTATTGCATTTGTACATGCCAAATTACATGTTATGATGGGTGAGGGTATGTGTGAGCCAGCAATCGGTGGTGACACGCTCCTGTCTGTAGCACCACATAAAATGTAGCCCCATTGCAAATGTGCTATTCCAAACACAGGTTGGTATGTACATATATGTGAAGGAATACAGAAATTATCCCCCAAACACAGGTAGACCGTGCATGAAACAGCAGTGCACATATGTATTCAAAAGAGTAAGAGACACATGCTAACATATAGGCACAAGGAATGTTGGCAACAGTGATGGCACATAAATCATGTCAATGGGCATGCCCCACTTACCAAGGGAAAGTTCTAATATGTAGCTGACCCAAAGAACAATGTATGCTCTGTCACATGTATGGTGGCCACCTTCACATGACAGACAGTAGAGAGGGACCAGCACTCACCTCACATTAAAGACAAGTGGCCTCTGGGAGGCAGATGACAATTTACTCACTTGACCTGGCACATGGTTGAAGATATGATCCAGTGATCCATCACTACGTTTTCTTTGACCTGTAACACTGATGAGTAGTGGTCTGTAGCATAGAATTTACACCCAAATCAACAACAAACATGCCTAATCGTCAGGGGACAATGTCAAAGCCTAACACATTAACTTGGCTATGTGACAGGCAGGAATATGCCCTGAACTCATCCCCTTGTAGCTGCTGTGTTCCCGTCAAACGCCCATCAAGGTCCCGAACGCCATCGCCAGAATGCAGGGCATTAGGGGAATTAGGGTCTGTCGTGCGCCCTTCCCTTGTTGGGAGGACAGCCCCAGCTGGACCTCCACAACCTTCCTGGCCCAGCATCTCAGGTCCTCCCACTTCTTGCGACAGTGGGCACTCCATCAGCTGTGGACCAACCGGGGTTCTCACCTTCCAGGTGATGGCTCTCCATATCTCCTTCTCCTGAAGGGTTTTAACTTGTATGGATGTAGGAGACAAATGAAGCTATTACAAACACAAGTTTTAACCCTAATGGTTGTGTCACACACATCAGAAACACCAAGCAAAAAATGATCAATTTGTCAACACACCACAAGTGTAAAGCACACAAGCCACAAAGTATAGGGACATAACTGCACACTTTTGTATCCATCTGCAGACTAACCCACTACTCTGTTCATGGCCTACAATTCCTAAGCAAGCCTACTCACACCAGGTAGCCCAGGCGTCAGCAACATGTACTGTTATGTGCACTGCAATGAAACCCTACATGTGGCTTCTTAAGGGTAAACTCTTTAGGCCTGACTGGACCAACACAAACACAGTCTGCAAGATTGACTCACTCCATCCAGTCCCTACAGGCAACTTCCATAGTACAGATTTCACCCTTACACTTGCGTGACAATTAAGGGTCTGGCATGGCGGGTGCAGAGAGTGTCTTCCCTGTGCATGTGTGGACATGTGGCCTACTAAATGCAGACTCATGCCACTCCAGGTGAGGTGCTAATGATTGTACCTGTGACATATGTGTCCAAAATACAGAGATGGCATCCAACATACAAAGGTATGCATTGTACAACTTCTGCTATTCGACCAAGCTACTGAGGCACATGTCATGGCCTCTACACACTGTCTGCATTCTAG
Organism: Pleurodeles waltl; assembly: GCF_031143425.1. Classification (NCBI taxonomy): domain Eukaryota; kingdom Metazoa; phylum Chordata; class Amphibia; order Caudata; family Salamandridae; genus Pleurodeles; species Pleurodeles waltl. The sequence continues at coordinate 407,804,467 of NC_090440.1, forward strand.
TTTTGTCATTTGATCATTAATGCTGTACAGGACAATGTTGACTTATGTGAATGTGGCAGCAGAGGTGTGGGAGTAAAGAACCTGTCATGAGTCGGAGACACACATTGGCGATGATGCAAAATTCAGATATAGACTAGATCAGGGATGTAACTCTGTACCCATTCCTAATCCAGTGAATGGACTGAGGCATTCAGGGCAGGTTTTGCCACTAGAGCATCCTATTGGCCACATGAAAGCATCTACTGGTATACAGGGAGTGGGCACAGTGCCACAGTTGCGTAGCCACAAAGACTATCCCACAGCCTGGACTATGTCCCATACTGCGAGATACATTGAACAGGCCCTGGTCTCTGCAGGCTGAGCACGCAGAACCTACAGGACAGTCACATTTCCATCACTTCCATGCATGACAGTACATCATGTGCCCATCAACAATGTGTTTTGTGCTTTGTGTGGCAACCTAAAGGGCAAAGTGAATCATGGATGCCTTTCAAACAACAGTATTTCAAGGGCAGATGTAGTTTGAAAATTCTGTGGCACTATCTATATTGCTTATAAGATCCTCAAATGACTAAGAAAAGATGTATGCACAGGTCATGCTGTCATGCACATACATGTTGTCTAACATTTACAAATATCATAAACAAAGAAATGTCATTGGATGGGAGTAATGTTGTCTTGTCTAGTAATGTGCATCCAACACTAGGAGGATCTAGGACCCCAAAAACACATCACACAACACAATGTTGATCAACACAACATATAGGGGGTCATTCTGACCCTGGCGGTCATGGACCGCCAGGGCCAACGACCGCGGGAGCACTGCCAACAGGCTGGCGGTGCTCCCATGGGCATTCTGACTGCGGCGGTACAGCCGCGGTCAGAAATGGGAAACCGGCGGTGTCCCACCGGTTTCCCGCTGCCCAAGGGAATCCTCCATGGCGGCGCTGCAAGCAGCGCCGCCATGGGGATTCCGACCGCCTTCCTGCCAGCCTGGCTCTGGTGGTTTCCACCGCCAGAACCTGGCTGGCGGGAACGGGTGTTGTGGGGCCCCTGGGGGCCCCTGCAGTGCCCATGCCAATGGCATGGGCACTGCAGGGGCCCCCTAACAGGGCCCCATTCAGATTTTCAGTGTCTGCGTGGCAGACACTGAAAATCGCGACGGGTGCAACTGCACCGGTCGCACCCCATCCACTCCGCCGGGTCCATTCGGAGCCGGCATCCTCGTGGAAGGGTGTTTCCCGCTGGGCTGGCGGGCGGCCTTCTGGCGGTCGCCCGCCAGCCCAGCGGGAAACTCAGAATGACCGCCGTGGTCTTTCGACCGCGGTACGGTCTTCTGGCGGTTCCCGCCAGGCGGGCGGCTTCCGCCGCCCGCGGAGGTGGGAATGACCCCCATAGTACTGTTCACCAATACCTTCCTCATGTACATACCAGTGATGTCACACAGACTACAACAACAGGCACAAAACAGGGGCCCATTGTAGCCTATGAGGAGGGAAAGGATTGTGTTGAACAGAGTCAATGTGCATATGTGGTACTTCCCTCCTCTGGTGAGCCATAGTGCTGTCCATACAGGGAAAGACCTAATTTACAAGCCTCTCAAGCTCTTCTAGAGAGAAGGTAGGGGCCCTATCACCTGATGGATGTGGCATGATTGCTCCCTGAGGCAGACCACAGCAGCTCTAGTAATGGAGGTATTGCTGACAGCAATATCAGGAGTGAAGTGAGTGAATTTGCACAACATGGCGGTCACGTCACCACGTACGTGGTCATCACTGCCAAAGCACACAGCTAGTGGGTCGCGACCACCACAGGCAACAACATTACCCTATTGCTGTGTACGCCTCAGTTGGAAATGCCTACCATGTGAATGACTTCCTCTGCCAGGCACAGGTGGTTCCTAATGTCAAGTGGAGTAGGTCAAGCATCCACTTGGTGTATTGTTGGTTAAAAATACTGTATATGGATGCGAAAACTGCATCACACAAAGAATATATGTGTAGGATCATCACAGACATCCTCGAACTGTCTTGCTATGTCAGTCCTACTACACAACCACCAGTTGCAAATTTCGAGGGGCAATTGTGTAAGATTTAGTTGGCTATCGCAGAAATCTGTGTTGTGAACAGACACGTTTGTAGACAACCATGGGGGTCACGTGTGACCCTTGTGTAGTTGCCAGCTGGGATATGTACTGTGTGTCATGTCTATTCAGTCATAAATGCTTTGTCACATGATATTGTTGTCATGCATAATGTATGTTGCTGTGGACACACTGACTAATGTTACAAATCATATCTTGTCACAGATAGCTACCCTCGGAGAGGGAGGATGCAACAACCTCCTGTCTACCGTCCACTGCCAGACCTTCAGACCATGGAGGAACGCCACAGCATACAGCTGCACCGTCTGAATAGGCAAACAATCAGATGCAGCCAGTTCTGATGCCAGCTAACAGTAATCCAACCTGCATACCACCCATTGAACAAGTCATGTCAGCATTGGTCATCCTGGCCACAGGGTCCTTCCAACATACAGTGGCCTTATCTGCTGGAATGTCCCAATCTATGTTCAGTCTGGTATTGAAGGATTTCCTCTCAGCAATGTTGAAACACATTGACAGCCATAGCATGTTCCCCTGATGTAAGAATTTTGCCAATGTAAAGGCTGACTGCTATGGTTTTGCCCGCCTCCCACATGTGGTGGGGGCCATTAATGGCACTCATGTTGGCTTGGTGATGCCACAGGCCACTGAAAAAGTCTATCACAATGGAAAGAACTTCCATTCCAACAATGTGAAGTTGTCTCTTTAATTGATCTCTACATCTCAAATGTGTGTGCCCTGTTATCTTGGATCAGCCCAGGATTCCTTCATAATGGGATACAGCACCACACCCAGTTGATGTCACAACAGCATCCAGAGAGGGCCTGGCTGGTTGGTAAGTCACATCTGGCCTGATTGTGTGTGAGAAATGTCAGGTTCTTCAATCATGAAGTGAGCAACTCATTGTTGGAATGTCAGGTGCTACAATCATAAAGTGAGTGACTCATTGTTGCACTTATGTCCCATTCATTAACAGGAGACTCAGCATGTCCAAACTGTCCTTGGTTATTGATGCCGCTGAGGAATCCAGGAGGTCCCCTTCAATGAGGCCGGTAGAGGAACACGGCAGCCAGTGGAGCGGGCCTTTGGGCTCCTGAAGTCAAGATTCCACTGTCTGGACAGGACCCGTGGAGCCCTCTTCTACTCACCTGGGAAACTGTGTCAGATCAATGTGGCATGCTGCATGCGCCACAACATTGGCCTGCGGAGGAATATCCCGTACATCCCAGAGAAAGGGGAGCCTGCAGTGCCACCAGGTGAGAATCCTGAAATGCCAACTGAGGATGACAGTGGTGAAGAGGAAGGAGCTGACTTGCGAGAAAATCCCATCCACAGCTACTTCTCATGAGTGTATGTCATGTGATATTATGACTGTTGTTGTGAGAATGTCACATCCCCACCTGGATGATGTTTGTGTCAGTTTCCTTGCAATGTATCTTGTTTTTAAGATGCTTGCTATGCGACTTGTGTCATGGGTGTGGTTTCAAGCCTATACTCCTTGTTTTGTTCTTTGTACAGGCACCTTAACCATGAAATCTTCATGTGGGCATTTCGGAGTTGTGACATGGGCAAGTATGTGATGCTGTTCTGACATATAAAGTGGACATGGATTGTTCCAGGTAATGTAGGCCGCAGAGTATGGCTGTATGAGACCTGTACCATGACAGGTTGCACAGTGTTTGGGTGGAGGTTTAGAAGATGCCATTGCACTTGTTTTGTGTCCTGTGGTGGGCATGATGCATCATCTGGTCATCACATATGTAGTCCTAGTTCACAACCAAGTCATTGTTCCTTCAAATTGGCTAAACACTTTTTGTATGATCTGTATGTAGCAGTAGATGTGTTTCATAATTGTAGGCCATGGGTGCCTGTGCCACAAAACTGACATATGTTTGTGTCATACCACCAGATGCATGAGCAGGATTGTGATGGCCTTGTGACCAGGCACTGTAATACTGCCATCTGTCTATCTCTTGGATTATGTGATGTTGAATTACTTTGGTGTGGTATGTGATAAGGCTTAAGCTGCTGACATCAACCACATCAATGTTTGCCTATTCTACAGGACAGTGTCTGACAAATCCCTTTCTTCCGTGGTCTAGGGGTCTGTACCTGTCAATATGTTCATTTACTCAGTCTGAGTCAATCATTCTTGAAGCTAGGAAAACAGCCCGCCTGGCAGCACTGCCAACCCTTCAGCTCCCTTAAGAGCCATTCTACGGCAGATAACCTTCACTCTCTATTCGCCCTCACACATCAGCTAGATCCCACACCATTGGTAACCACAATATTTTTAGATGCCGCCTTTGACATGGTTGTGTAGGCATGTTTGTTGTTAGTGCTCACTGGAATGGGACTGGGCAAATCCTTAGTAAATTGAGTGAAGCTGCTCTATACAGATCCGGTGGTGAGACTAAGTTTAGATGTGGTCTTGGCTGAGCCCTTCGCAACATGGCTGTCGACTGTCGCCCTTACTTTTTGTCCTTACTGTTGAGCCATGGTGTGTGCTTTGCAGCAGCACCATCATAAAGAAGGGTCAACATGGGTTTCCGATAAACTTTACTTACACTTTACTATCTATTTATGCTGATGACGTGTTGTTGATGATTAACAGTCTGAATGCCAATCTAGACCACATTATTCAGGTGATAATCCAGTTCAGCTACTGGTCTGGCCTGCAGATAAACTGGACTAAGTCCACTATGTTTCTCCTTACAGCAGTCACCATTAACCTAATACTCCCTTTAAACTACAGTGGCAGAAAGGACCTGGTGCTCTACTTGGGCGTGCGGTATCACACTGACATTCCCATGTTGATAAGAGAGAACTACGGGGTTTACCTGGAAGCACTACAGACATGTATTGACAGGTGGGTAACCCTTCCACTCTCACTGGCGTGCAGAGTGGCCTTAATGAAGATGGTCATCCTCCTAAAATTACTTTACCTGTTTCAGAACATTCAGGTCCCCTTGAATAAAGCCTTTTTTACTCACCTATACTCTCTCATGATCCGACTGGCGTGGGCCGGAAAACAACCTCGCATTGATTGGCAAACTCTTTAACTCCTGTACATAAGGGCAGTTTTTCGGCCCGTAATGTTGAGGTATACAACTTATTAGCACAGATACAGGAACTCCGCCACTGGTTCCATAACAGCAGACATGCTCCTCACATGATTATGGAAAAGGGCTTGATGGACCATATCCCTCTACTGTCTATCCCTTTTACACACCGTCCTAGACCAACTAAGGATATCCATACTGTGCGATACACTTTTGGGGCCTGGCAAAAACTGGCTGCCGTGTGCAGTGTCACTACACCTTACTTTAAACATACCCCACAGGTACTATTGTGAGCTTAACCTGGGTGATGCCTCGGGGGTTTCTTGCTCACTGCGGAAGAGGTATTTGCTTACCCTAGGCAATTTATTCAATGCTAACACATTTAAGACCCATCAGGAATACATAGGGGATGGGCCAGCCAGTGTGGGAGACAATATTGCTTATGATAAACTTGTTCATGAAGCCAAACTGCTCTTTTATACGTTCCCCAGTGAACCCCCTGAATGGTTACCCCTGACTATTCTCCTTACTAATCTGCAATCTTCTAAGCTTGTCACTACACTCTATAACATGGCTATGGAGCACTGTGTTCCAGACCTTCATAAACTTCAGACTAAGGAGGTCTCCTCTAATGGCAAGTTCCACTTAATTCATTTAAAATACTTGCACAGAGTGTACCTCTCCCCTATGGATATATCGTGATTCTACCGAGACACTGACAACAAATGTGCCTGTTGTGGGGTGCCAGAGGCGACTTCTATACATTTGGCGTGGACGTGTCCTGAGGTTGCTGCGTTCTGACTCATATCCTGGCTGCTCTACATGGCATGTCTGAACACAATTATGGCGTTACTAGAGTGCGTGTGTTAGATCCCCAAAAAGTACCAGAAACTCATTGCTAATGCTTTAGTACTGGGCAGGTGCAGAGTGTTGATGAGGTGGGGGAGCAGGCCTGCCCTGAAGTTCAAAGACTGGCTGAAAGAATGGGTGGGGGTAATATGCAGAAACGCAGCCGCCAATGTCAAGCCATCAAGACTATTGGGGCCCATTCCAAACATACTTTTTAAGATTGCACCATGATTAGATAGCAATAATATTTGCAGAAATCTATTGGGAAGGTCCTGTACTTTGGAAGGGGGACTGCCAGATACTTGATCATGTGATGGACGACGCTGGTGGTGCTATACTGATATGCTGGGGTATTGTGTGCATGTCCTGGTACACATTACAAATTGCTCTGTATGTCTGAGTAAGAAGAAACAGTGCTGAATCATCATAACAACCTGTACCCTATTATGCTGCTACGCCTTTTTGTTTTATTTCACCCACTACCGATGTTATCAATTGTATGATGTTTTTCAATAACTGAGAAGTACTACTAAAATACAAAATTTACCATGTGCACATTGTACTACTCTTCCACCTTTATGTATTGTACTTCACACAAGCAGACATACACCCAGCACATGCTCTCATTGTGCATACAATGAACAGCACTATATCTTCCATGTCATGTACTCCTCCCACGCATACATACGTTTAGCACATGTACTATTCTAACATGTACTACACATTAGTGCTCGAACCCTGTACTGTACCCTTTGCAGGCACATGTACAACCAACGCAGACTCACTACAACTGCGTTGTGCAGCACTCCGTATCTACCTGATGTAGGCCAAGCATAGGGTAAGCACACAGCAGTGGAAGTTTTAAGCCCTTCACTGATAGGCCTTTTCCCCTCCTGTGCCGAGCCTTTTATTGGCTATTTGGGTCAGTTTGCGCTTAGGCCCTCATAATTATTTGTCCACATAAGCTGCCAAATTTGCGTCCTCTTTTTCCAACATCCTAGGGATTCTAGAGGTACCCAGAGTTTGTAGGTTCCCCTGGAGGAGACCAAGAAATTAGCCAAAATACAGTAAAATATTTGTTTTTTTAAAAAGAAAATGGGAAAAAGGGCTGCAGAAGAAGGCTTGTTTTTTTGTTTCTCTGAAATGGCATCAACAAAGGGTTTGCTTTGCTAAAGTCACCACCTTCTTAGCAGCTTTCAGGAACAGGCAGGCTTGAATCAGAAAACCACATTTTTCAACATAATTTTGGCATTTTACTGGGACTTCCCCCATTTTTACTATTTTTTTTTGCTTTTATCCTCCTTCCAGTTAGTGACAGAAATGGGTGTGAAACCAATGCTGGATCCGAGACAGCTAAACATTTCTGAAAAGTAGACAGAAATCTGAATTCAGCAAGGGGTCATTTATCTAGATCCTACAAGGGTTTCCTACAGAAAATAACAGCTGAAATAAAAAGAAATTGAAATTTAGGTGACAAAAACACCTATTCCTCTCCACGTTTTACTCTGTACCTTTTTCCTGTGGTGTCAGATTTTCAAAAGCAATATACCGTTATGTCTGCTAGACTCATCTGGTTGTGGCGACATATAGGGCTTGTAGGTTCATCAAGAACCCTAGGTACCCAGAGCCAATAAATGAGGTACACCTTGCTATGGGTTTTCCTTGAATACTGGTATACAGCAATTTATTTGGTAAAATATAAAGAGTAAAACATAGATATCAAGGAAATGGGCAAAAGCTAAGGTGTTGAGAAACAGTGGTTATTTGCACATCTCTGAATTCCGGGGTCCCCATAGTAGCATGTGAATTACAGGGCATTTCTCAAACTGAAGTCTTTTTTACACACTGTCTTACAATTGGAAGTAAAAAATGTGGAGAAAGACAAGGGGCAATAACACCTGTTATTCTATTCTGTGTTCCTCCAGATCCCCCAAATAAAAATGATACCTCACTTGTGTGGGTAGGCCTAATGCCCACGACCGGAAACACAACATGGACACATCACATTTTTACATTGAAATCAGACATGTTTTTTGGAAAGTGCCTAGCTGTGGATTTTGGCCTCTAGCTCAGCCGGCACCTAGAGAAACCTACCAAACCTGTGCATTTTTCAAAAATAGACAACTAGAGAAATCCAGGATTGGGTGACTTGTGGTTCTCTCACCTGGTTCTGTTACCCAGAATCCTTTGCACACCTCAAACTTTGGCAAAAACACACCGCACATTTCGGTGATGAAAAGTTCTGGAATCTGAGAGGAGCCACGAACTTCCTTCTACCCAGCATTCCCCCCAGGTCTCCCAATAAAAATGGTACTTCACCTGTGTGAGTAGGCCTAGTGCCCACAACAGGAAATGCACTAAAACACAACATGGACACCACATTTTCCTAAAGAAAACCAGCCTGCTTTTTGCAAAGTGCCTAGCTGTGGATTTTGGCTTCTAGCTCAACCGGCACCTAGGAAAACCTAGCAAACCTGGACATTTCTGAAAAATAGACACCTAGGGGAATTCAGAATGGGGTGACTTGTGGGGCTCTCACGAGGTTCTGTTACCCAGAATCCTTTACAAACCTCAAACTTTGGCAAAAAAAAAACTTTTTCCTCACATGTGTGATGGAATGTTCTGGAATCTGAGGGGAGCCACAAGCTTCCTTCTACCCAGCATTTCCCCAGGTCTCCAGTTAAAAATGGCACTCACTTTTGTGGGTAGGCCTAGTTCCTGCAACAGGAAATGCCCCAAAACACAACATGGACACATCACATTTTCCTAAAGAAATTGGCCTGTTTTTTGCAAAGTGCGTCGCTGTGGATTTTGCCCTCTAGCTAAGCCGGCACCTAGAAAAACCTAGGAAACCTGACCATTTGTGAAAACTAGACACATAGGGAAATTCACAATGGGGTGACTTGTGGGGCTCTCTGCAGGTTCTGTTACCCAGAATCCTTTACAAACCTCAAACTTTGGCAAAAAAAACACTTTTTCCTCACATGTCAGTGATGGAAAGTTCTGGAATCTGAGGGAAGCCACAATCTTCCTTCTACCCAGCGTTCCTCCAGGTCACCTGATAAAAATGGTACCTTCATTGTTTGGGTAGAGCTTAGTGCCCGTGATAGGAAATGCCCCAAAACACAACATGGACACATCACATTTTCCTACAGAAAGCTGGCCTTTTTTGTGCAAGGTGCCTAGCTGTGGGTGTTGGCCTCTAGCTCAGCCGGCACCTAGGAAAACCTAGCAAACCGGGACATTTCTGAGAACGAGACACCTAGGGGAATTCAGAATGGGGTGACCTGTGGGGCTCTCACCAGGTTCTATTACCCAGAATCCTTTGCAAATCTCAAATTTTGGCAAAAAAACACTTTTTCCTCACATTGCAGTGATGGAAAGTTCTGGCATCTGAGGTGAGCCACAAACGTCCTTCCGGCCAGCATTTCCCCAGGTCTCCAGTTAAAAATGGTACCTCACTCGTGTGGGTAGGCTTAGTGCCCGCGACAGGAAATGCCCCAAAGCACAACATGGACACATCACATTTTCCTAAAGACAACTGGCATGTATTTTGCAAAGTGCCTAGCTGTGGATTTTGGCCTCTAGCTCATCCGACACCTAGGAAAACCTAGAAAACCTATATATTTTTGAATGCTAGATACCTAGGGAAATTCAGAATGAGGGGACTTCTGGGGCTCTCACCAGGTTCTCCTACCCAGAATCCTTTGCAAACCGAACAATTTGGCCAAAAAAAACACCTTTTCCTCACATTTCGGTGATGGAAAGTTCTGGAATCTGAGGGGAGCCACAAACTTCCTTCCTTCTACCCAGCGTTCCCCTAGGTCTCCCAATAAAAATAGTGCCTTCATTGTGTCGGTAGGCCTAGTGCCCGCAATAGGAAATGCCCCAAAACACAACATGGACACATCCAATTTTCCTGAAGAAACCTGGCCTGTTTTGTGCAAAGTGCTGAGCTGTGGATTTTGGCCTCTAGCTCAGCCCGCACCTAGGATAACCTAGCAAACCTGGACATTTCTGAAAACTAGACACCTAGGGAAATTCAGAATGGGTTGACTTGTGGGGCTCTCAGAAGGTTCTGTTACCCAGAATCCTTTGCATATCTCAAAATTTGGCAAAACAAAAACACTTTTTCCTCACATTTCGGTGAAGGAAAGTTCTGGAATCTGAGGGAAGCCACAAACTTCCTTTTATCCAGCGTTCCCCCAGATCTCCCGATAAAAGTGATACCTCACTTGTTTGGGTGGCCCACGTGCCTGCAACACGAAAAGGCCAAAAACGTGTAGAGTTTGAGGGGATAGCATAGCGAGTTGATAAGCAGAATTTTTTTTAAACACATTTTTAGGCTGACTCTGCTTTGGCGATCCACACAAGTGTGGTATCATTTTACTTGGCAAACTGAGGGGAACGCTGGGTGGTAGGACATTTGTGCAGGCGTGGTGATGCTACAAAGAAAAGTGAGAAAAATATGCTTTTTTTAAGCAAATTGTGAGGTTTGCAGGGAGTATGGGTAAGGAAAAGTTGGGGGATTCCAACTCCCTTGACTCCACCTGGTGTCTAGTTTTTAAAAATATCTGGTTTGGTAGGTTTCCCTAGATGACCGTCGCACCCTGGACCAAAAACACAGGTGCCCCCTGCAAAAACAAGTAGTTTTGTAATAGATCATTTTGATATATCTACATCCTCCTGTGATGTTCCAAACATTAAAATTGTGAGAAGAAACGCACTTAGTTTATGTTAAAAAGACCCCTCACCCACCAACCAAGTTGGTGGCATGCTTCATCATTGGGGTCCCACCGAGACACCTAGCATGTCACGGATGTGCTGTGAAACCTGATCACAGTGGAGCAGGTTTTGTCATTTTTACCACACATATTGTTTGGATTTGGCACGGGGTGAGTGATGGTTCAGTAGATCAAATTTTGTTAACATGAGATTTCACAAAAATGAAATGCACTGTTAATAACTGAATGGCCTAAAAACTGAACCAATGACTCACAGCTCGTGAGCTGTAAAACCGCGACAAGGCACCAACCGCTTTACAGTCCATTCATACACCTTTCATATATTACATGCACGAGGCCATTCACGCTGCCAGCCGCGGGCCCACCACATTAAGACACTTGCATCAACAGACAGTGCCATTCAAGGGACCATCACTCACATATGCCCACATGCCTGATACAGCAATCACACCAGCTGATGGGAGTGTGTGGACTGGCGTTTGGCTGGCAGTGTGCTGCAGTGGCCAACAGCAAGTCCCTATTTACACTGCCAGCCAAGCGCCACTCCATGCACACCGCCAGCCAAGCGCACTCCACACACACTGCCAGCCAAGTGCTACTCCATGCACACCGCCATCACTTTTTTGTTTGTTTTTTAAACAACAAAGAAACCACTAATTAAAAATAAGTACAAAACTACAAAGACAAAAGCTCTAACTGAATAAATGACAGTAATGCCAACTGTGAAACTGAACATATGAAAATATAAAACAGGCAGTTTACGCTCACGGTAGTTCCCAATAATTATTTTGAGTGTGGTAACTCCTGGAACAGCCACCCACACACAGTCCAGGCTTTGAAGGACAATCTGGGCAGTACATACGAGTCTCCCTCCGGATACCTCTTCCTTCGAGCACAGACTCTACATTTCTTAGCAGGAAAGTCTTTTTTGGGCGTGGGAGGAATGTGCTCAGCAAATGGGCGATCTTTCAATCTAGCCACATCCTCCACCACTGTTCCTCTAGGAACTCTTGTTTGTTCCACCACAATAAGGCTCTCTATCACTGACTCCTGAAATTTCACAAATGTCATCTTTGACTCTGGAGAACTATCCTTGAACACAATAAAAGCATCAAAAGTTGCCAAGTGGAACAGGTGAATCGCTAACTTCTTATACCAAATGTAAGACGTACGAACAGCAATATAAGGTTCCAACCTCTGATCAACTCTATTTACATCTTCCGTGTTTATTATAATCTAAAATGCACACAGGTTTGCAGACTTCAGCAACCTGACCCCAAACAGTCACAGGGGAAGTACTCTCATCATGGATAGTAGTTAGCATGTAGACATCCCTTCTGTCTGTAAATTTCAGAGCTATCAGCTCATCATTCCGTAAGGCACTGCACTGTCCCTTTTTACAGACAAGCTCACTTGCATAGCCTTTTTGGTTAGAACGGATTGTGCCACAAGCAACAGTGTCCACTCTAAACAATTCCTTGAACAACTGCACTCCACTGTAGAAGGTATCTACGTACAAATGGTGACCTTTGTTAAACAGTTGTCTACCAAGTTCCCACACAATTTTCTCACTAACTCCAAAAGTGGGCGGACAACCGGGGGGTCAATACAGGAATCCATACCAGTGTAGACCCGGAAATTATACACATATCATGTACTACTTTCAAACAGCATATCCATTTTTATTCCATACTGTGCCCTCATGCTAGGAATGTACTGTCTAAAAACCAAACGACCCTTAACAGGACTAAAGACTCGTCCACAGCTATTTCTTTGCCTGGAACATAGACCTCTGAAAACCGATCTACAAAATGATCAAGGACAGGCCTAATCTTAAAAAGATGGTCAGAATCAGGGTGATCTCGTGGCAAGGTGTGACGGGCCGGCTGGAACCGACCCGTGCACAGAGCCAACTTGTGCTGCCGCTGCCTGTGGTATTCCAGAACTCCACGGGGAGAGCACCAATGGAAAACGCTCTTTTGCCATGACGTCAGTACTCCCCGGGGGAACAAAAAACGAGTGAAGAAGTCGGCGTTCGGGACAATGAAGGAGGACGACGAGGAAGTGGAGCGCGAAGAGGAAGAAGAGAAGGGCGACAAGGCGCTGGTTGGGAAGGAGGAACGAGGCACGAGTAATGCGGAGCGTGGAGAGTGGCTTCTCCCCAGCCGGGGAGAAAAGGACGAATAGGTGGCAGACGGAGGTCTGCAACCCGTGGTGACCCTGGGAGGTGGAATCCGGAATCCTGCCACGCTTCTGGAGAAGCGTGGCCTATCCAGGTGCGTGACCACACCGTAACCAGTACAGGGAGGATGGGAGGAGAGGGTCCGGGAAAGGCAAAACGAGGGGTAGTGGGCAGTGGGAGGTAAGCAAAAGGGGATAGGAATCAGGCACTGTATGATTGTTTGTTTTCTTTCACTGGTGGGGAAAAGGGGCTACAAAGAAATACTCGCATTATAAAAATAAAAGAAGGCACTCATACTGATAGATAGTCAGTTCATCAGAGAGGAATGCAATAACAACAACAACATAGAGCCTCAGAAGCAATAGTTTAAAGCAAGAAGAAAAGGGAACGACAGGTAGGAACCAAGGAAAGCTACGGGAAAGAAGGGAAAGTCAAGAGGAGACCAAAAGACAAGGAAAGAGCAGAAACCAAGAAAGGGCAGCGACAACAGGAAGAGAGAAAATCAATAAGACGAGTGGAACCTAGAGGCAGATAAACAAGGAGAAAAACAAAAACCCAGGTAGTGAAACCAACCACTTACCCGTACTTTTCTTCTTCTATCCGCATGCGCCTCCCGGGAGCCCTAGAAGAGAAGAGAAGAACCAAGAAGACGTAAAAGATCCAGAAAACTGAGTGAAAACCCCTCTGAGAATGACAAGAAAACACAGAGAGAAAACCATATTCACAATTCACTATATTCATCAATAAACCACCTACTTACCTGACGACAGAGTTACGTCTTATTCTTTCAATTGGCCTACCACACAAGGCTAAAGCATTGTCAACAAAATTCAGCATTCGAAGAAGAAGCAAATACCGATTACGAGTCATGGTTGCTGGAAATATAGCCGTTGCCATCAAGGGACTAGTAGACCAATAAGAAGCCAGTGACGGCTTCCTTATCAACCCTATCAAAAAAGTCAAACCCAAGTACTATTTCATCTCTTCCAAATTTGTGGGAATCCACTGGGTACCTCTAGAGTGTAGCCTAGGTCTGGCAGAGTTGTTCCTCAAATACTGTTCTGCATACAAATTAGTCTGCTCAACAATCTCTTCCAAAAATACATTGTCCATAAACAACTCAAAGAAATTGACAGGCAAAATGTTTTCCGTATTGATTCTACACCCCAGGAGACCAGTAAAGGCAGGCAACTCTTGCTGCTCCATGTTTGGGGCAACCCAGAGTTCAGGTCTTCCAATGGGAAACCTTTCAGCTCCAGGCTGCTGCACTATTGGCACATGAGTGTCCTCCTCTAAAACAGGCCCTTCATTGACACTGAGAGTGGCTCCATCATCAGAAGATTCCTCTTGGACAGAAAATTCACTGCCAGAATCTCTCACTTCCTCCTCTGCCTCAGATGCAGAATCGGTCTCATAATCATGATCGGACGATGACTCAAAAAGCATACCAACAACCTACTGAGCGGTCATCCTGCAGCTAGCCATGATCCTTCCTATGAAAAGTAACTGGACAAATGCACAACCAACAACCAGCACTGTGTAAGATAAATATTAAACAAAGTGTGGCTTTCTCACAAAGAGTTATGTACTCAAAAACTATACAACTCACTTGCCTGAAAAAGCTAGACTCACCAGCAACTACTCTGCACAGACACAGCAATCACCAATGGTATCCCACTAAAAATAAAAAATAAAAGTAAATTAGATATAAGACAACACAAATATCATTGGGCACATATCTATGGCCAATTTCACACACAATCCTGCATTTAGTATACCACCTACAAACATGTCATTCATGTATGGCAAAAATACTCCTTTGGAGTAAATTGTTTTTACTTAACTAAAACATGCAACTACGCAAACCACAGGTCAACAACTGCCAAAAACCGCAAGGAGCCACAGGAAAGGAAGCAAAAGCTTTAAACTAGAACAAAAATGGCCTCTCTTGGGGGGGCGTCCCTTGCCCAAGGGGCTGCCCCGCAATAGAAAAAAACAAAGAAAAAGAATCCCTGGCATTTCAGTAGTTTCTGCCCCCTTTGGGGGCAGATCAGCCTAAAACTAATAGGTCAATCTGCCCCGAAGGGGGGCAGAAATGGCCATAAATAATATGCCCCCCTAAAGGGAGTGACCCTTGCCTAAGGGACCACTCCACTGTAACGAAATAAACAAAAAAAGAAAATCCCTGGTGTCTATTGGGCATTCCTGCTGCCCAATCGCCTTTCCTTTCCCTCAATTCCTCTTTTATAGCAACCCATTCCCCACCTGGCCAGAGGAGAAACTCACCTCCTTCTCCAAGGTCATGCTGGAAGCAAATGCTTCTGATGATGTCAGTGCACTATAGCGCGCTGACGTCATTAGTTGAGGGGGTTGGAAGGGGAAGCACTTCCCCTTCCATCCCTGCCCTGGAGGGGTGGAGGGAGCGCCCGCTCCCCCCATGCTCCAGTGCCAGGACGTAATAGTTACATCCTCAGCACAGGGGCACTGTGCCGCGGGACGTAACCATTGAGTCCCCGGCACAAAAGCAGTTAAAAAGGTGATTTAGGGGGTCATTCCGACCCCGGCGGTCAAGGCCCGCCGGGGCCGGGGATGCGGGAGCACCGCCAACAGGCTGGCGGTGCCCCGCAGGGCATTCTGACCGCGGCGGTTTGGCCGCGGTCAGACCAGGAAAACCGGCGGTCTCCCGCCGGTTTTCCGCTGCCCTGGGAATCCCCCATGGCGGCGCAGCTTGCTGCGCCGCCATGGGGGATTCCGACCCCCTCACCGCCATCCTGTTCCTGGCGGTTCCGACCGCCAGGAACAGGATGGCGGTGAGGGGTGTCGTGGGGGCCCCTGCAGTGCCCATGCCAATGGCATGGGCACTGCAGTGGTCCCCGTAAGAGGGCCCCACTTTGAATTCCAGTGTCTGCTTTGCAGACACTGGAATTCGCGACGGGTGCCACTGCACCCGTCGCACATCCTCCACTCGGAGCCGGCTTCCTCGTGGGGAGGGGTTTTCCGCTGGGCTGGTGGGCGGCCTTCTGGCGGTCGCCCGCCAGCCCAGCGGGAAAGCCAGAATGGCCTCAGCAGCCATATGGCGGCTCCCTCCAGGCGGGCGGCTCCCGCCGCCCGCCGGGGTCAGAATGACCCCCTTAGTCTCTAGGCCTCATTCCATTGACACAGGGTAAAAAGGTCCTGTTCACTGCTAAGCATCACTACATGGTAAATTGCCACCACCGCACTAGTGCTGCTTAACTCCTGCTGAAGGCAGTAGCCTTCTACCCATACAAGGGAAGCATTTTAGGTGCCCCTCGCTGTCCAAGAAGACAACAATCTATGAGACAAGCCTTTGTTGTCATGCACATAGATGACTCGTGTTGGTTTATGGTAAAAAAAAACAGCATTGGGGATCCCGACCTCAGAACAGTTGAGCACTCAGGGCAGGGGTACATGTCTTCATGCAGAGTACATTTCCACCCCAACAGTCGTTCACATCAGCTTCCTTATGATTCATGCCTCAAATTGTCAATTTTGTGTAGGTCCTTATTATGGGCCATAACCTCTTGACCATCTCTTTGATTGGCTGGCTTCTACGCTTCAACTGCTTGCTTTTCAAGCACTACTTTTTTCTGGGTTAAGTAAGTAGTCCATCGGAGTGTATGTATTTTCCAGCTGTCTCCCTTGTATACTTCTTTCCCCCTATGCTTTGTGTTGCTATCTATCACCCGTGTGCTTCTCCTCAGGCCCTCAACCTTGTATACTTCCCTCATTGCTTTCTTGCCCGTGTCTTTTTGTCCTCACCTGCTCCTTGTGGATCTTGCGCTTATTGCTACCCTTCCACACTCCCATCTGTGTCCTCCAAGTTCTTTCTCTGCACTACAGTGTACCATGTTGCTTCCCCCCACGCTGGCCCTTCCGGAGCCCCACCCGTTCTTAAGAAAAAAAATGATACATACTTTTGTTTTATTTACCAATCTAAGGCCCTCATTATGACTCCGGCGGGCGGCGGAGGCCGCCCGCCAGAATTCCGCCCTCCGTAATACCGCTCCGCGGTCAGAAGACCGCGGAGGGTATTATGAGTTTTTCCCTGGGCTGGCGGGCGGTCTCCAAAAGACCGCCCGCCAGCCCAGGGAAAAACTCCCTTCCCACGAGGATGCCGGCTCGTAATAGAGCCGGCGGAGTGGGAAGGTGCGACGGGTGCTGTTGCACCCGTCGCGTATTTCACTGTCTGCAAGGCAGACAGTGAAATACATTTTGGGGCCCTCTTACGGGGGCCCCTGCAGTGCCCATGCCGTTGGCATGGGCACTGCAGGGGCCCCCAGGGGCCCCGCGACTCCCCCTCCCGCCATCCGGTTCCCGGCGGGAGAACCGCCAGGAACTGGATGGCGGGAAGGGGAGTCGGAATCCCCAAGCCGGCGCAGCAAGCTGCGCCGGCTTGGAGGATTCCTTGGGGGCAGCGGGAAACTGGCGGGAGACCGCCGGTTTCCCTTCTCTGACCGCGGCTAAGCCGCCGCGGTCAGAATGCCCCGCGGGGCACCGCCGGCCTGTCGGCGCTGCCTCCGCGTCCAGCGGCCCTGGCGGTTACAAACCGCCAGGGTCGTAATGAGGGCCTCAATCAGTAAAACATTGCTCACATCAATTTTGAGACACATGCATGTGTGGTGTCTAGTTATATGCATGTGTGTTGTCTACACCTATAAAATGATGCGACTGCTGCATCGTAGCACCTTATGGTTTAACGTGTGTTTTTTACCCATGTGATACTGCATTAGGATGCTGTATAGCAAGGCTTAAAAACACTGGCAAAGCCAATAGGTCCCAATGGTGATTTCTTTTTTCTTTGTCATTGCTTGTTTTTATAACGCAGGTAGATTTGGTTCCTGTATTCATTGACAAAGTAATTTAGTGAAAGATATTATTACGAATATGTATGAATGTCATACGATCAAGCTTCTGAACATGAGTGAACATGATGATTGGCAACTGATAGAAATTCTATCAACTTTCCTACCAAGACAAGGTTGCAAATCCGCATAAGTGACATGCACAAGCAGAGTGTATGAAAGACAGACAGGGGTAACCAAGACAATTGCAGCCCAGGAATATGAAAACTGTATGATACTGCTATAAATCATGGGTATCTGACAATCTTAAGGCTGCAACTTGCGACTATAGCATTTATTCTTCCTCTCTCTCAAAATTAGGGAAGGATTTTGTCTTGGACTATTTCACTTTCTGTCCAGACAGACGTCCCCAGCATGGTATGACATTCTCCAACAAAGGCTCAGCTGGAAAAAGCCCCATGACAGGCAAGCTTACTGGCAGAACAATCCTCTATAAATATGTGGTATTCCCAAACCAGCCAGAACTACTCCTCCAAATGTTCTAGAAGTGTCTTTGATACTATGTGACCTCATAGTCATTTTAAATATGATTTTGATGCTATATGACCTCATAGTCATTCTAAATATATTATTATTATTTCATCTCAGAACCTCAAATGCTACACTAGCTATACAAACACTGTATATGGGCTGCACTATATAGATAACTATCCAATATCAGTTCTCAAGGAATTGGTGGCAGCAATTCCTCTGGGGGTGATGTTACTTAAACCTGGCACAATGTTATCCAATCAGAGACGCGTAGAACCATTTAAGGGGAGTAGGGCTACTACAAGACGCTGCCTGGCATGTTAATGAAGCAATGCCACAAACTTTGGCAGAAACAGGAAACTCCTCTTACGAGGTAAACAGACCACTTTTGTGATTTTTGCTGTGGCATTGCGGCAAGCCTATGAGACAGTGAATGTGGTGTCTGTTGTGACTGATGTTGGGGCTTCTCAAGAAAACAGATGGACTTGGTGCCTGTCCATCGCTCATTAGTTGCCTACATGGTCATTCTTATTTGCCTCCTTCTTATTCATGTTCCAACCCGTCAAACTTGTGTTGTTCCTCCACTAGACTATAGCCTCTTAACATCTCTTCTAAATGGCTGGCGTCTATTCTTCCACTGCTTCATTTTCAAGCACTACTTTTTTCTTCTAGGTTAAGTACTTCATCAGAGTGCATTTATTTTCTAGCTGTCTTCCTCGTATAACTATCTCACTCTACACCTCGTGTCCCTATCTATAACCTGTGTGCTTCTCTGCAAATCCCTCTATATTGTGCTTATTCTCGTACTTCTCTCATTGCTTTCTCACCCATGTTCATTTTCACTAGCGCACTCCATTTTGGTCTTGCACTTATTCCTTCTATCACTCTCCCCACCATTGGTGTTGCTTCCCCCCATCTGTGCACACCATGTTGCTTCCCCAACCCAAGCCCTTCATGTTGCTTCTTTCACCCTGGCCCTTCCAGAGCCCTCCCTCATCCATGCTTCAGAAAACAAACTGCTACTTACTTTTTTATTTTTTTGATCCAAATGAATAAAGAAATTGCTCACATCACGTTGCACACATGCGCATGTGCGGTGTACTCACCTATACAATGACGTAACTGCTCTGTCATAGCGTCTCAATTTTTAACTTTGTTTTTTTTAGTGATGTGACACAGCATCAAGAGGCTGTATAGCAAGGCTTTAAACCACTGGCAAACCCAATGGGACCTATAAGCAAGATCTATGTGCTTTGCAAATGCTTATTTTTATGAAGCATGTAGATTTGGTTCCTGTATTCATGCCAAGGATTCAAACAACACTGCTTGCATGCTATGTTGGCCCCTTTCAGCCACGTGTATGGCTATGTATTTGGTTTGTGCACAGTAAATACACCAGCAAATTGAAGAAAGCTGATGCACAACTCTAATGGCCTAATTACGAGTTTGGCTGTCCGTGCACCACTATGGAGGCAGTCTGACCGCCATCGGCTTGGCAGTCAGACACATTATTACGATGATGGCGGGCTGATGGAGGAAAGACTGCCACGGTCCTGCCGGCACTACCAGGCAGCACAGACCACCGCAGTGACGAAGCAGAACAAATAGGCTAGCAGAGCCTGTGTTTCTGCCTGACTCATTATGATGTTGCACACCGTCAATGTGACCATGGCGGTCAAAACACCACATCCCAGTAGGCGGAAACAGAGAGTATAAAGGGAGCAACTGACCTGCAGGCAGCGTTACATGTCCTGTGCTGCCGTGAAGCCCGTCACACACGTTCTGCTGCTGCTTATTGAAGGCTCACAAAATCTACGCCACCGTGGACACAACCAATGGTAAGTACACACACCTACCTGTGTCATTACTCTCAACAACAGATCGTCATGCCGTCATCTACATAATATAGGACTCACTCTACAAGCACCAAGTACACGTGTCATTGTCTAGACAGTTGGAGTCATTCACAACCAATGCAACACTAACAGCAATTAAATACCCTCTTATTGAAGGTCATTGACACTGCACCGCAACACTACACAGAAACACACATCTGCGCATCTCAGGCACAGAGACAGTGAAGTGTACACAACATTTTGTCACAAAACTAAAACAGCACATCAACATCACATCTACCAGTACAACTGACACCCTGACATTGCACACACATATGTATGGATGCGTCATAGAATACAAACACCCCTCCCATGAAAAACCCTGCAATTGACCCACACACCACCCACATTGCAACTCAATGGAGTGACAATGGGATGCACAATAGTTTGAGAGACAAATATCCAAAGCTCACTATGCAAACAATACCTGTACAATAGGGATAAGGGCATCAGGAGCACTCAGGGAAGGATGCTGTACTGGGACACATCACACTTTGCACATGCCCCTAAAACAACATTTTCACAAGAACTGGCCTTCAGGTATCTCTGGGACAAACAACAGTAGACCAAGTGAAATGCCTGTCTGCAGAATGCTGAAGTGCAAAGTGCAAAGTGCAAGTCAAGAAAGCACATACAACTGCAACAGCGTGGGTCATAGATCTAGATGAAGTAGCTGCAAGGTCCACAAAGCAATATGGACACATGCACAGTCAAATGTAAAGGAAGCTTGCACGTTAGAACACCCTCCATGTCTGGAGAAACAAAACTCTAGCTTCCACACATGAGGCAAAAATGCTTACCAGGGGGACAAGTCTAACACCATACATGCTTACATTGAATAACACAAGATGAAATACCATTCTAAACGAAACACAATGCAATGACACCAACATTGCTTTAACAAACACATATCCATACAGTCAACATCTGCCCTTGCCCTAGGTGACACCAACACTGCCCACAAAGTCAGATTTTGCAAACAACATCAAATGGATCAGGAAACAGGGTGAAACACACACAACTGTAGGCATACAACACAAGTTACTCAGGAACAACATAAAGGTAGAAAAGGAACTGCAGGACAAATGTGTAACCAAAATACAACTGATTGGGTTTATTACCTTGAAAATATTCAGAACAAAGGTCATTGTCTGTGGGTATGCTGGATGTTGTGGATGCTTCTGTGTCAGTTGGGGTGGTCTCTGCAGGCATGCTGGATGTGGTGGATGTTTGTCTGTGATGGTGGTGTCTGCGGGTATGCTGGATATGGTGGATGTGTCCGTGTGTGTTGGCTGGTGTCTGCGGGTATGGTGGGTATGGTGGGTGTGGTGGATGTGTTATTGGCTGTTGTGGTGGTGCTGTGGGTATGCTGGATGTGGTGCCTGGGTGTGGTTGGGTTGCTGGTTGTGTATGGTGAAGTGGTGGCTGATGTGTTTGTGGGTGTACGAGGGAGTGGTTGTCTGGTTTGTGGGTGTAGATGTCTTGGGTGTGTGTTTGTGTGAGGTGTGCGTCTGTTTGGGTAGTGTCTGTTGTGTGTGTGAATGTTGGCATTTGCTTGATTTGGGAGCTGTGAGGTAGAGGTGCTAGGTGATGTCATGGTGGATGTGTGTGTGTGTCTGTTGGAGTGAAATACCCTCTTTTTGGCATTGTTACCCCCAATTTGTGCCTGCTGTCAGTGTGTTTTGTCTGTGTTCACTGGGATTCTGCTAACCAGGACCCTAGTGACTGTGCTCTCTCCCTCTAGATTTGGTTGCTTGGGACTGTGCAAACCCCACAATTGGCATACTGGTGCCCACATTTTAGTCCCTAGAATATGATATTTAGGTACCCAGGTCATTGGGACACCAGGGGTTCCCCCTGGGCTGCAGGATATATTATGCCACCCATGGGAGCCCATGAAAAAATGTGTCTGCAGGCCTGCCACTGTAGCCTGCGTGAAAAGGTGTATGCACCCTTTTACTACAGGACACTGCACCAGGTCATTGTAAGTTATCCTTATGGTAGGCCCTCCTAGCCCAGAGGGCAGGGTACAGGTACCTGTGTGTGCACGAGCAAAGGTGCCTCAACAAACTCCAGCTCCATTACATTGTACTTCATAAGTGCGGGGATAACATTTTACCCGTGTACTGGAAACGGGTCACTACTTGTGTCCAGCTGCATAATGGTAACTCCAAACACGGGCATGTTTGGTATCAAACATGTCAGAATCATACTCCAATACTGTTGCCAGTATTGGTTGTATGATTTCATGCACTCTGGGGGCTCCTTACAGGACCGCCAGCATTGCTCCTATTAGTCTTCTGTGGTTTTCCAGGCAGCCTGCACTGCTGCCACCCCTCAGACAGGTTTCTGCCCGTCTGCTGTTTGACTGGCTCAGGCAGAGGAAAGGAGAACAAAGGATTTCCTGTGGGAAAGGGAGGTAACACCCTCTCCCTTGGAAATAGGTGTAAATGGCTTGGGAGGGGTAGCCTCCTCAAGCCACTGGTATGCTTTGAAGGGCACATTTGGTGCCCTCCTTGCATAAAATGGTTTGCACCATCCCAGGGACCCCCGGTCACTGCTCTGGAGCAAAACTGGACAATGGAAAGGGGACTGACCACTCTCCTGTCCATCATCAACTCTGGGGTGGTGCTCAGAGCTCCTCCAGGTGGCCACTTGATTCTGCCATCTTGAATCCAAGGTAGCCAGAGGCCCCTGGGAGCATCTGAGTGGCCAGGTCAGATAGGTGACATGACAGCCCTCTCTTGATAGGTGGTCACCCTGCTATCTCACCAATCCCCCTTCCTGGGCTATTTAAAGTCTCCTTCTTGGATGAGTCCTCAGATTCAATGTGCAAGATTCCAGTAGGACTCCTCTGCACCGTTTACTTCATCGTCTGGTCACTGGGATTGCAACTGGACTCTCCAGGAACCAACAATCTCCAACTACAGCAACAACTCCTCTCTGAAACATTATTTCTCCGGCTCCTTCCAGCAAATGCAACATTTCCCCAGCTGTGCATCCTCTGAGGGCAATGAGTCTTTAGCCTGCACAAGAAGTGAGAGGAAATCTCCCTTGGAGTGAAGAAGTCACTCCCCGGCATCCACAGGCAGCAACTGCAATGACGACCAGCTGTGTGGATCTTCTCTTCTCCAGAGCTGCATGGATCCTGCGTCACAGGTGTTGGCCTGGAGTGTCCCCTTGGTCCTCTCTACCAGCTGTCAAACTTGGGAGATGGTAAGCCCTTGACTCTCCTTGCAGGACAGTATCCCTGTGCACCACAACTCTTGCAGCTACCAAGGAATGTTTGTTCCTCCTTTAAGGGATCTTCAGGCTCCATGTAGCCCCAGCCCCCAGCACTTTCTCCTGCAAAGCACATCATCTAACTGCTGCTCCACTGATGTTGGACTCCTCTTCAGGTGTGCTGGGTGTAACTCACCGTGACTCCTGTGCCTGCTGCAGAAGGATGGGTAGGGGCTCTTGCCACAACCGGACACTCCAACTCAAACTGGACTTGGTCCCCTTCCTTTGCAGGTCCTCTTCTGTCAGGATCCACATTTGGATTCTTTCAGTCTTGTCTGGACTTGCACAATCCTCTCCCAAAGTCCGCCTGTTGATTTTGGGGAAAAACAGACACTTACCTCTGCTCTCCTGGTCGCTGGGGGTCACTCTAGTACTCACCTCTTGGGGTTCCTAGGACCTTCAGCTCCCCTCTGCTGATTCCACTTCCTTGGGCGGGGGACTGTCTTTCACATTCCACTTTTTTAGTATATGGTTTGGCCCTACCCGAGGGCCCTCACTGTTTGCTATTGCTTTTACCAATGTCTCTTGCTTTGTCACCTATTTACTGATTGCTAGTGTGTATATAATAGTGTGTTAACTTACCTCCAGTTGGGGTATTGCCAATACAGTATTTCAGTATTTGTGTTACTATAATAAAGTACCGTTATTTTTCTAACACTGTGTGGTTCTTTCATGTGTGTACGTGCTGTCTGACTATAGTGTTATTACATAAGCTTTGCATGTCTACTAGATAAGTCTTGGCTGCTCATCCACAGCTACCTCTAGAGAGCCCTGGCTTCCTAGACACTGCCTACACTTCACTAATAGGGGATACCTGGTATAGGGTGATAACACCATTGGTGCTCAACACACACCAGGCCAGCTTCCTACAGTGGGTATGCTGGATGTTGTGGATGTTTTTGTGTCTATGGTATGGTGTCTGTGGGTATGCTGGATGTGGTGGATGTTTTTCTGCCTGTTGGGGTGGTGTCTGCGGTTATGCTGGATGTGGTGGATGTGTCTTTGGCCCTCATTCTGACCCTGGCGGTCAGTGTTAAAGCGGAGGCCAACCCGCCAACAGGCTGGCGGCCGAAAAATATGAATTCTGACCCTGGTGGGAACCGCCAACACAGGCCGCCGCTTTAACACTCTGACCGCCACGGCGGTACAAACAAACAGCGCGGCGGTCACCGCCAACAGGCAGGCGGCAGACAATGTACCGCCCACCCTATCACGACCCACCAATCCGGCACCTTTTCCGGGGCGGGAGCCCCGCCGATAAAAACACGGCGGAAACAGACATCTCCAATGGAAAACGCTTACCTCGACACACTCCACGCGGAATCGGAACAGCATGGAACCCGAACTCCACATCCTCCCAGCCATTGCCTTCCTGCTCTTCTTCCAGGATCACGAACCTCGCCGCAGACGACAACGGTGAGTACTGCACCTACGACACAGGGGAGGGGGGAGGAGGAAAGGTTACGGGCACACACATATGCCACACACCCACCCCCACCCTCACCCCCACCGAAATACCTACACACCTATGCAGATAAAAAAGTCAGAGTGACACCCCCAACCCCCCCCCAAAACAAAGACAAAAGCCAATGAATGTAAAAGTAGAACCATATTATTGTAACAATAAAGTATAGCGACCTTAGCAATATATGAAGAATGAATACACATCTAGAACTCTATCCATACAAGCAGCAAAAGTCCGGCCCAGTCAATCAAAGTCCAAAGGTCCGTGGGCCAATGTGCAGCAACACATGGGCAAAGCCCACACACGAGATCCAGTCCATTGGAGAGAACACTGCTGGGGCATCACTAAAATAAAAAGACAGGCACCTCAGGGGGAAGGGAAGGGGGGGCACCTCAGCCACATGAGTCCTTGACGCCAGATCCACGAAGGGCCTCCATGCCCACTGTGCCATCCTGGGGAGTACAAAGCCACAGTCTCACAAGTCTCTACAGTGGGTGGGTTGCCCACTGTGCCATCCTGGGGAGTGCAAAGCCACAGTCTCACAAGTCCCTACAGTGGGTGGATTGCCCACTGTGCCATCCTGGGGAGTGCAAAGCCACAGTCTCACAAGTCTCTACAGTGGGTGGATTGCCCACTGTGCCATCCTGGGGAGTGCAAAGCCACAGTCTCACAAGTCTCTACAGTGGGTGGATTGCCCACTGTGCCATCCTGGGGAGTGCAAAGCCACAGTCCATCAGGTGGATTACAGAGACCACTGGTCATGGAGGAGGCATGGTGGGCAGAGTGCGTCGTGAAGGCCTGCCCGACACAGAACCGGGACTGCCAATGGGCCAGCGGTGCTTGAGATGAAGGGCCCAGCGGAGCGGTGCTTGAGATGAAGGGCCCAGCGGAGCGGTGCTTGACAGGAAGGGCCCAGCGGAGCGGTGCTTGACAGGAAGGGCCCAGCGGAGCGGTGCTTGAGATGAAGGGCCCAGCGGAGCGGTGCTTGACAGGAAGGGCCCAGAGGAGCGGTGCTTGAGATGAAGGGCCCAGCGGAGCGGTGCTTGACAGGAAGGGCCCAGCGGAGCGGTGCTTGAGATGAAGGGCCCAGCGGAGCGGTGCTTGAGATGAAGGGCCCAGCGGAGCGGTGCTTGACAGGAAGGGCCCAGCGGAGCGGTGCTTGAGATGAAGGGCCCAGCGGAGCGGTGCTTGACAGGAAGGGCCCAGCGGAGCGGTGCTTGAGATGAAGGGCCCAGCGGAGCGGTGCTTGAGATGAAGGGCCCAGCGGAGCGGTGCTTGAGATGAAGGGCCCAGCGGAGCGGTGCTTGACAGGAAGGGCACAGCGGAGCGGTGCTTAACAGGAAGAGCCCAGCGGAGCGGTGCTTGAGATGAAGGGCCCAGCGGAGCGGTGCTTGAGATGAAGGGCCCAGCGGAGCGGTGCTTGACAGGAAGGGCCCTGTTCAGCGGTGCTTCTCATGGCGGGGCCCTGTTCAGCGGTTCTGGTCACGGCGGGGCCCTGTTCAGCAGTGCTTCTCATGGCGGGTCCCTGTTCTGCGGTTCTGGTCACGGCGGGGCCCTGTTCAGCGGTGCTTCTCACGGCGGGGCCCTGTTCAGCGGTGCTTCTCACGGCGGGGCCCTGTTCAGCGGTGCTCCTCACGGCGGGGCCCTGTTCAGCGGTTCTGGTCACGGCGGGGTCCCTGTTCAGCGGTGCTTCTCACGGCGGGCCCCTGTTCAGCGGTGCTCCTCACGGCGGGGCCCTGTTCAGCGGTTCTGGTCACGGCGGGGTCCTGTTCAGCGGTGCTCCTCACGGCGGGGCCCTGTTCAGCGGTGCTCCTCACGGCGGGGCCCTGTTCAGCGGTTCTGGTCACGGCGGGGCCCTGTTCAGCGGTGCTCCTCACGGCGGGCCCTGTTCAGCGGTGCTCCTCACGGCGGGGCCCTGTTCAGCGGTGCTCCCCACGCGGGGCCCATTCAGCGGTGCCTGTCTTGTGTTTCCAGTGAACCACACCTGGCCAATACTTGCCGCTCACTCTGCATCGGACCTTTCCGTTGCGGGGCCCTCCTGTGATGGAGTCCTGGGGCCCTGGCTCTCCTTCGATACCCCCGGAATGGGGCTGGTGGGGCCCTCATGGCCAGGTCGGCTGCTCCCTGCCTTTTGCTCCTTGCTGCCCTTGCCCTCCTTGGCAGACTGTCCGTGGCCCTTGGCTCCCTTACCCGATGTGGCAGGTGACGGTGCAAGGCTACCCTCCTTGGGGGCAGGCGTATCAGGCCTGTCGCGCCTGCCCTTCAGTTTTTTGGTCCTCTTCCCAGGGGGGGGGGCTGGCTGTGCCTTTGCTGCTGGACGATGTCCCAGCCCAAGGAAAGGGCGGACTCCAAAAACCAGGCACGACGTTCTTTGGAGTTGCTGGGCTGGTGGTGGCTGAGGTGTTTGTGGAACTCTTACGGGATGGAGGGGGTGGGTCAGGTGAGGAAAAGAGGTCCACTTTAGAGAGGAAAATTTTCTTTGGAGCCATGGGAAGGGTGGCTGGAGTGGGTATGGGAGTGGAGGAAGAGGATGTGGTTGTAGGAGAGTCAAGTGTACTGTCTTTGGGTGCAGGTGCTTGGGCAGGAGGCTGACGTGAGGTGGATGGCTGTTGTTTGGGTACCTGCCTGCGTTTGTGTGGTTGGGAAGCGGGGGTGACAGACACACTGGGAGAGGACACAGGGGACGTGTACATGGCAGTGGGGGTGGTGACTGCACGTGTGCGGACTGGTGTGGAGGGTGTGCTGGTGATGGGTGCAATGGCTGATGGTGGTGTGCTTGCAGGTGTGTGTGGAGACGTCACAGGGAGGGAGGAGGGAGACGAGGAGGTGGGGGACACAGAGGAGGTAGTGGCTGTTGGCATGTCTGCATCTGGATGTTGCTTGGGTGAATGCTTGTGTGTCCTGTGGTGCTTATGTCTGGATGAGCTGCCCTTGGGTGTTGAGGTGTGTGCAGGCTGGTCTGTAGGTGTGGATGGGATAGGCAGAGGAACAGGGGAGTGGGACTGGGTGGAGGGAGTCAGAAGAGGGAGGCTGGAGACAGGGACAATCGCTGCCGTCAGTGCTGAGGCCAGAGCGTTGAACGATCGTTGATGGGCAGCCTGACCCGAATTAAGGCCCTCCAGGTATGCATTGCTTTGATGCACCTCCCTCTCCACACCCTGGATGGCATTCAAAAGGGTAGACTGCCCAACAATGATGGTCCTCAGGAGGTCAATGACCTCCTCACTGAGGGCAGCAGGGGTGACTGGGGCAGGGCCTGAGGTGCCTGGGGCGAAGGAGATGGCCGGCTTCCTGGCCTTGCGGGCACGGGCCGAAGGCCGAGGGGCTGCTGGGAGGGCAGAGCTGGTGCGCTGGGTGGCGGCTGTACCTGTTTCTGCGGTGGGCACGGATGTTGCCGCCACCGCAAGGGAGCTCCCTTCCGAGGACGTGTCGGTGTCGCTGCCGTCTCCACGGGTCCCTGTGGTGGAGCCCCCCTCGCCCCCATCTCACTGGTCATGTCGGAGTCCGTTGCATGGCCCTCTGGGGCCATGTGAGATGCAGCTCCCTCTTGCGCCGATGCCACTTCTCCTCCGCCTGATGATGCTAATGCACACATTCACAGAAAAACAAAGAAAATGGGGGGGTGGTGGAAAACATAAAGACAAGTTGAGTGCATGCATTGGGGACACCGTTGGCGGAGAGGACAGACACAGAAGCCCCCTGCACTACGCTGCGCACTTGGGGTACACTACTCATTCAATGGGACATGCCCTACAAGCCTATGGGCGACAACTACCCACACAGTATACACTGGTCCATGAATCGCGTTACTAGGCACCCTACAGAGGTGGGGGGCGGGGGCACAGGACCATACTTCACGGATGGGCCTATCCTACAGAAATCGCCTTGGCCTAGGGATACCCACAGCCCTCCTCCCCCACCCAGGCACCTCCACTGCGCGCAAAATAGCTGAATGTGCTGGTACTCACCCCCTTGTGTCTGCTGTGATGTCCTCAAGCGCCCATCTAAATCGGGGTAGGCCACCGCCAGGATCCGGGACATCAGGGGGGTCAAGGTACGACTGGCACCCCTCCTAGGTTGGGAGGCCATCCCCAGCAGAGCCTCCGCGGTCTTCCTGCTCCCGCGGCGGATGTCCTCCCGCCTCTTGCGGCAGTGGGTGCCCCTTCTGGTGTGGACCCCCAGGGCCCTGACGTCCTTGGCGATGGCACGCCAAATGTCAATCTTCTGATGGGCGCTGACCTATGTGACATGTACAGGGGGGGAAGAGAAACATCATCACCTTTCTGCATGCTCGATGTGAGTGGCCCCCCCTCCCCAACCTTGCCATGTGGCACATGCTCTCATCTGCCGTGCCATGCATTCGTCATTCGCTGCCCTCCCCTCCATCGTACATCCTCCCCACTCAGCCCAGGCATTGGGCACTATGCATTGCCCCCCGTGTACTCACCTGTTGGTCTGGAGGCCCGTAGAGTAGCGCATACTGGGGGAGGACCCCGTTCACGAGCTTCTCCAACTCCTCGGAACTGAAGGCGGGGGCCCTTTCCCCAGTCGCAGCAGCCATTGTCACTTCCAGACCGAGGTCACAGCAGCACTTGCAGTATAGGTCCTCTCCTGTGGATGCTCAGGTCTCGTGTGATCAAGCAGAGAGAAAATGGCGGTTACGGCCGCGGTGGTGCGTGCCGCGGCGGTGTGTACCGCGGCGGCGCGTACCGCGACCGCCGGCGCTCACCGCCATTGGCTCCTGAAACCCATAGGGTTCAATGTTGTCCAATGCGGCTTTGCGCCGCGGACTGCAACCGCCTACCGCCACGGTGTGCCACGCTTGCGCAATTACCTCACTTCACATTGTCCCACTTCACAGGTCAGGCAGCCGCCATTTCAAGGGCCCACATGGCTTCATTCCTACTGCGTCACACATGGCTAGGCCTTGCACCGACAATCATACTAGCCATTCAATCCCGAGAGATACGTGTACTGGGCATGCTGCGGGCACTTACCTGTGGGTTGCTTGACTGTGTGCTCCATGTTGTCCTAGGCATCGTCCGCTGGGACTTGCGAGGAGACGGAGAATCTTCCCGTGTACAGACCGCTGGTGGACCTGTCGACAATGGAAGAAAGACACGTCATACTCACCTACAGACTCAACCGTGCCACTATACAGGAACTGTGTGCCCAGCTGGAGCCAGACATGATGTCACCCATCCGCCAACCCACAGGGATTCCGCCTCTAGTGCAGGTGCTGTCAGTACTGCATTTTTTGGCAAGTGGATCATTTCAAACTACTGTGGCCATTTCATCTGGGATGTCTCAGCCTATGTTTTCAAAGGTGTTGTCCAGAGTGTTGTCTGCCCTGATGAAATACATGTGGAGCTACATCATTTTCCCTGAGGTGGGTGACTTGCCTACAGTGAAGGGTGATTTCTATGCCCTTGGACACATTCCCAATATCATTGGTGCCATTGATGGTACCCATGTGGCTTTGGTTCCCCCAAAAGACGATGAGCAGGTGTACAGGAACCGTAAAAATTATCATTCGATGAATGTCCAGGTGGTCTGTTTGGCTGACCAGTACATCTACCATTTAAATGCCAAGTTCCCAGGGTCAGTGCATGACGCGTACATCATGCGAAATAGCAGCATCCCTTATGTGATGGAACTGCTACAGAGACACCGTGTGTGGCTAATTGGTGACTCTGGTTACCCAAACCTGCATTGGCTATTGACCCCAGTGAGGAATCCCAGGACCAGGGCAGAGGAACGGTACAATGAGGCCCATGGGCGGACTAGGAGGGTGATTGAGCGGACCTTCGGCCTCCTGAAGGCCAGGTTTAGGTGCCTGCATATGGCTGGTGGATCCCTAATGTACTCACCAAGGAAGGTGTGTCATATCATCGTGGCCTGCTGCATGCTTCACAACCTGGCTTTGCGACGCCAGGTGCCTTTCCTGCAGGAGGATGGTCCAGATGGTGGTGTTGTGGCCGCTGTGGAGCCTGCGGAGAGTGAAGAGGAGGAAGACGAAGAGGACGACACAGACAACAGGGACAGAGTGATACTGCAGTATTTCCAGTGATACACAGGTAATAATCTACTCCAGCATTGTATTATATCTGTAACTGTAGTGGCTCTCTACTGTCTGACCTTTCACCCCAATGTATGGTAACTTAGTTGTGTATATCATTTCCTATTTCAGTGATCTGATCCCCACGGAGTGCCCTCTGGTTTTTTTCCCCATGGACTACCGCTGTGTGACACTGGTATGTTGTCATCACAATGTAACTAGAAATGTTTTGTTGGTTATATCGAATACATTTGGTTTAAATAAATAGATAGCAGAATCCAGTTGGTTAATGTGCAATAATTGTGTTTATTGAAGTTTTAAGATAGGTGCATAGTTCAAACAGGGTGATGGTGGAGGCATGTCCATGGCAGTGCCCAGACTGTCGTTCCTACAGGTCCATTGTCCATATGCCTGTGGAAGGTGGAGCAGGGGCAGTTCAAGGTTGGACAGGGTAAACAAGTGGGACAGTGGGATGACATCCGGGGGTTTCCGTGCATGGCGGGGTTCTTGACATCCTACTCTGTCTTCTTCCTCGATCTCAGGCCTTTCTTGCGGGGTGGTTCTTGTTCTGCAGGGGGTGGGGTCCGGGAGGGCCGTTGCTGTTGTGTCGGGGCCTCCTGACCACTAGCCCCGGCGGAGGTGGTGGGCTGTTCTTCCTCCATGCTAGTGGCAGGGGCCCTTTGGGGGGCCACATGGTCCCACAATGTGGTGACAATCTGGTTGAGTGCCACCACGATTGTACCCATTGCGGAACTGATGGTGCGCAGTTCTTCCCGGAACCCCATGTACTGGCCCTCCTGCATGGCCTGGATCTCCTGGAACCTGGCCAGGACCGTCGCCATCGTCTCTTGGGAGTGGTGGTACGCTCCCATGATGGTGGTGAGGGCCTCTTGGACAGTGGGTTCCCTAGGCCTGTCCTCCCTCTGTCGCACAGCAGCCCTCCCAGTTCCTCTTTGTTCCTGGGCCTCTGTCCCCTGGACGGTGTGCCCACTACCAGTGCCCCCAGGTCCCTGTTGTTGTTGGGGTTGTGGGTTACCCTGGGTGCCCTGTACTGGTAGACACACCGCTGCTTGACCTGTCCTGAAGACAGAAGCATGGGCCCGCTGGGTGGGTGCTGTGCTGGTGTTTCCTGAGGGGGGTAGGTCTGCTGGGGCATGGGGCAGAATGAGGGTAACCGACTGTCCAGAGGTCCCCGATGGTCCGGGCTGGTCATCAGGTTCTAGGTCGACAGAGCTGCTGTCATCACTGGGGGCCTGTTCTGGGGGTGGGATGGACAAATCTGGACCCTCCTGGCCGGTGTGTTGGCGTTCGGGCCCTGCAGGGGTAGAAGAATGTGGTTATTGATTTTGTGTGTGCCGTGGCGTGCGATTTGTGGGTGCCCTTGTCCCCCAGTGCTGGCAGTCCCATGTGGGAGGAGTTGTGAGGGTGGTTTGTGGGGTGGGATGGGTATGTGCAGTGGTCATGCTTAGGTGCTGGGTGTCCATGGTTTGTGCTGGCATTCAGGGGATTGGGTTGGGTTGGGTGGGTTGTGCTGGTGAGACATTAACAGGGAGTATGTGTGCTGGGGGGTTAGGGGTGAGGGTGGGGGTGTGGGTTGGCATGCTGGTGGTTGGGGGGGGTGAAGTAGTTGAGATTAGACTTACCAGAGTCCATTCCTCCGCCTACTCCAGCGAGGCCCTCAGGATGCAGGATGTTCAAGACCTCTTGCTCCCATGCTGTGAATTCGGGTGGAGTGGGTGGGGGTCCGCCGCCAGTCTTCTGCACAGCGATGTTGTATCTTGACACCATCGCCCGCACCTTCCCCCGTAAGTCGTTCCAGCGCTTTCGGATGTCTTCCCGATTTCTGGGATGCTGTCCCACAGCGTTGACCCTGTTGACGATCCTTTGCCATAGCTCCGCCTTCCTGGCTATTGTGGTGTGCTGCACCTGTGTGCCGAAGAGCTGGGGCTCTACCCTGATTATTTCCTCCACCATGACCCTGAGTTCTTGGTCCGTGAACCTGGGGTGTCTTTGGGGTGCCATGGGGTGGTGTGGATGAGGTGTGGGGTGGTGTTTGTGGTGATGAGTGTAGTGGTGTGTGGTGTTTTGTGCATAGATGTGGTGTGGGTGATCATGTTGGGTTCCTGTGTGTGTTGTGGTTTGCGTTCCCTGTGCTCTCTCTCTGTGTATTGCGCCTTGTCTCTGAATTCCGCTTTGTGGGGGTTTGTGGGTGATGTGGGTGTGTGTTTTATATGGTGATGGGTGTGTGGGAGTGGTGTTTGTATGTGTATCAGTTGTGTGTATTTGGAATTGTACAATGTGGCTGTGTTTTGTAAAGGTGTGGGTATTTTGAGCGCAGCGGTGTGTACCGCCAATGGAATACCGCGGTTGAAAGACAGCCGCGTGGATTCGTGGGTCGTAATGGCATGGGCGTGTTCGTGTTGGCGTGACGGTGGAGATTTGGTCATCTCCAGTTTATCGCAGACCGCTGATGAGGCGGGCTTCAGTGGATGTCGGGTTTTTGGCGGTTTGGCAGTTGTGGGTCAGAATGACCGTGGCGGTTTACCGCGGCCGCGGCGGTATGATGGCGGTCTTCTGACCGGCGGTAAGTGCCTTTTACTGCCAGGGTCAGAATGACCCCCTTTGTGTGTTGTGCTGGTGTCTGCAGGTATGGGGGGTGTGGTGGGTGTGTCACTGGCTGGTGTGGTGGTGCTGTGGGTATGCTGGATGTGGTGTGTGGGGTGTCTGGTCAAGTGGTGGCTGATGTTGTGTTTGTGGGTGTATGCTGAGTGCCTGCATGCTGGTGTGTCTTGTGGTATTTGTGTCGATGTGTGCTGCTTGTGTGTGTTGAGGTGGGTGAGTGCGGTTATGCATGTGTGCTTGGGTTAGGTAAGGGAATGGGGAATTTGGACTGGGAAGAGGGAGATGGAGGGGGAAGGGATGTAGGCATTGACTGACTGCCTTCAGTGACTGTCTGCCCTCAGCCCGAAAAGATATCTGTAGGTCAGACATAGCACTATAAATGCCTTCAGGGAAAGCATTGGTCTGTTGAAGGTGGCTGGCAAACCCCTTGATGGCATTCACAATGGCAGTCTGACCCACAGAGATGCTCCTCCTTCCTCAAGGCAGCAAAGGTAACTGGGGCTGTGGTGGAGGTGCCTGCGGACAAGGAGATGCCCACCCTCTTTAGTGAGCAGGCACGGCCAATTGGGTGGTGAGCAACAGGGAGGGTGGCAATAGAACAAGGGGTGGTGTACAAAGACGGTGCAGGAGTAGGTCCCAATGGGTCCGCCACCACTAGGGAGTGGCCACTGGAGGTATAATCTGATGATGAGAATGTAGATATGGTCTCCTCTGTGGCACTCCCCTCACCCTTTGGGCCACTGGGTCCCTCTGTTTCAGTGGTCTCATGACGGGAGGTACCATGGCTAGATACTTCCCCACTTGGTTGTGCCCTGTCTCCTTCACTTGCCTGGGCTGATGCTGCAAATACAAAGTCAAAAAGGGTCACCACATGTTTCTAATCACACTTGAACAACAGCTGTGATTAGAAATCATTACCATTACGTCAAGTAGGCCCCAGCAGCAAAATACATCACAGTGCCTCCTACAAGTACCATACCATATGCATGCATGCCATCTGAACTGTCAACTGTTGCCCACAGGTAAATCAGGATCATAGCCACAGTGACCCTACCACAGCCTGGACTATGCCCCATACTAATGTTGTGCAGTCGCAGTAACCATTGAAGAAGTAGGAGACCAAATCACCTTCAATGCTTTGCATCATGGACCATTCATCAGTTGTCTGTTGTCGTACAATAGTAGGCCAATGACAACTTTATCCCCACAGATCCCACACAAGGTCATGCAGACATCTATTTGTTTCAAACACACAATAACACAACAATAAGAAATGATGCTACTAAACCTGCTATGTTGCTGACAACAGTACAGTAGCCTGGAGAAGGTGACATGGAAATACTCATGTCACACTTGAAACATTTCAACAATTCACACTTTACCATGTGAAATGTGCTCTAATGGTGTCAGGGATGTAGTTCTAATGTTGCTTAGATATGCTACACATTTGGCATGGAAATGTACACTGGAGACAAAATGTGCAAAATGTCAGGGAGACATGTGTCTAAAATCGACAACACAACAAATCAGCAAGCCCCAGGGAAATCACCACTGATGTCTGGCACCCCTTCTATTGACATACTCTGATTGCATCAGTAGATGCTATTAGTTGTTTGTACGTTGGAGAGGCCCAGAGATTTCCAAGCACTTGTAGAAGGCCCTACCATGTTTTGCTAATGGGAAGCTACATCACTGTCTCCATTTGGTCTTGCAAACCCAGATGTCTGTGGATGAATGGTTGTACCCAACCACATATGATTCCAACATAATTGCAAGTCACTCCGTCATGCATGCCAGTAGTTACGTAATATACCTTTCCCATTACATATGTGCAGTGTACTTTTCCACATGATGCCACATCAATGGCAAAGAAATGCAAATTGTAGGTACAAACTATAGTCCTACATGTCATGCCCCGCATTGCTACTGCAACTGTACATGCCAAATTACATGTTATGATGGGTGAGGGTATGTGTGAGCCAACAATCAGTGGTGACATACTCCTGTCTGTGGCACCACATGAAATGCAGCCTCATTGCAAATGTCCTATTCCAAACATAGGTTGGCATGCACATATATGTGAAGGAATACAGAAATGATCCCATGAACACAGGTAGACCATGCATGAAACAGCAGTGCACAGATTTTGTCAAAAGAATAAGGGATACATGCTAACATGTAGGCACAAGGAATGTTGGCAACAGTGATGGCACATAAATCATGTCAATGGACATTCCCCACTTACCAAGGGAAAGCTCTGATCTGTAGCTGACCCAAAGAACAATGTATGCTCTGTCACATGTATGATGGCAACCTTCACATGACAGACAGTAGTGAGGCACCAGTACTCGTCACACACTGAATACAAGTGGCTTCTGGGAGGCAGATGCCAATTTACTCACTTGACCAGGTACATGGCTAAAGACATGATTCACTGATCCATCACATCTTTTTCTTTGACCTGTAACACTGATTAGTGGTCTATAGCGTAACATTTACACCCACAATAACAACAAACATTACTTGATTGATCAATGTACACAGCCATGTGTTTTCCCTGGAGAGAAATATTGTTTGTGCAGGGCACACAGTTGGGTCCTAGGTCCCTGGGCCAATAAATAAGGCACATCAGTATGCACCCTCTACACATACAGTTACTCACCTACTGTGTCACACATGGCTCATCCCTAGTCATCAGGGAGTGATGTCAGAACCTAAAACATTAACTTGGCTATGTAACAGGCAGGAATATGCCCTGCCCTCATCCCCTTATGGCTGCTTTATTCTCATGAAATGCCCATCAAGGTGTGGGTATGCCACCAGCAGAATGCAGACCACTAGGGGGATCATGGACTGACGTACGACCTGTCAAGTTGGGAGAACAGCCCCAGCTGAACCTCCACAATCCTCTGGGCCCAACATCTCAGGTCCTCCCACCTCTTGTGACAGTGGGAACTCTGCCAGCTGTGGACCCCCGGGGTCCGCACCTTCCAGGCGATGGCTCTTCATATCTCCTTCTTCTGATGGGTGTTTACCTGTATGGATGCAAGTCTTTGCCTAAATGGTTGTGTCACACATGTCAGAAACAGCAAGCAAAAAATAGTCAATTTGTCAACAGATCACAAGTGTAAAGCACACAAGCCAATAAGTACAGGAACAGAACGACACACTTTTGTATCCATCTGCAGACTAATCCACTACTCTGCTCATGGCCTATAATGCCTAAGCAAGCCTACTCACATCAGGTAGCCCAGGCTCCAGGAACATGTACTATGATGTGAGCCACAATGAAACACTACACTCATATGTGGATTCTGAAGGTTAAATTCCTTAGGCCTGACTCGATCAGCACAAACACAGTCTGCAAGATTGTCTCACTCCATATAGTCACTACAGGCAACCTCCATAGTACCGACTTCACCCTTACACTTGAGTGATATGAAGGGGCTGGCATGGTGGGTACAGAGAATGTCTTTCCTGTGCATGTGCGGAAATGTGTCCTACTAAATGCAGGCTCATACCGCTTCAGGGGGGGAACGTTTGGTGGTATGTACCTGTACCACAGCCCACTCCTTTAGACATATGCCTCCAAAATACAGGGATGGCATCCAACATATAAAGGTATGCATTGTACAACTTCTGCAATAAGACCAAGCTACTGAGTCATATGCCATGGCCTCCCAGGAATTTACACACTGTAGTTCTGTCATTTTTGCATTAAGGCCGTACTGGACAATTTTGACTTATGTGAATGTGACAACAGAGCTCTGGGAGTAATGGACCTGTCATGAGTCAGAGACACATTAACAATGATGCGCAATGTACGTATGAGCTAGTTCAGGGATATACCTCTGTACCCATTCCTAATCTAGTCACTGAGGTATTCAGTGCAGGTTTTGCCACTAGAGCATCATATTGGCCACATTACAGCATCTACTGATATACAGGGAGTGGGCACAGTGCCACAGTTGCATAACTACAAAGACTCTCCCACAGCCTGGACTATGCCCCATACTGGGAGATACATTTAACAGGCCCTGGTCTCTGCAGGCTGAGTGCACAGAACCTACATGACACTCACATTTCCATCACTTCCATGTATGACAGTACATCATGTGCCCATTAACAATGTGGCTTGTGCTTTGTGTGGCAACCTGAAGGGCAGGATGCCTGGATGCCTTCCAAACAACAGTATTGCACGGCCAGATGTAGTTTGAAAATTCTGTAGCACTATCCACATTTGTTAGAAGGTCCTCAAATTACTCAGACAAGATGCAGACACAGCTCATGCTGTTGTGCACATACATGATGTCTAACATTTACAACCATCATAAACAAAGAAATGTCATTGCATGGGAGTGACATCTCCTTGCCTACTTATGTGCATCCCACACTAGGAGGATCTAGGACCCAAAACCACATCACACAAGACAATGTTAATGAACACAAGATATTTTACTGTTCACCAATACCTGCACCATGTACATCCTATTGATGCCACACAGAGTACAACAGGCACACAAGAAGTCCAACTTTAACACAGGGGCACATTGTAGCCTGTGAAGATGGAAAGGATTGTGTTGAACAGAGTTACCTGTGCATATGAGGTACTGACCTACTACTCTGGTGAGCCATAGAGCTGTCCATACAGGGGAAGGATCTCATTTACAATCCTCTCTAGCTCCTCTGGAGAGAAAGCAGGGTCTATAATACCCGCTGGACGTGGCACGATTGCTTTCAAAGGCAGCACACAGCAGCTTTGAGAATGGAGGTGTTGCTGGCAGCAGTGTCAGAAGTCAAGTCAGTGAATTAGCACAACATGGCGGTCACGTCACCATGTATGCAGTCGTTACTGCCGACAGAGACAGCCATTGGGCCGTGACCACCACAGGCAATAACATTAGCCTATGGCTGTGTACATCACGGTTGAAACTGCCTACCATGTGAATGACTTCTGCCGCCGGTCCTGGGTGGTTCCTAATGTCTAGTTGAGTAGGTCAGGCATCTGCCATTTTGGCGGGTGAAAATACTGTATGTGAATGTGTAAACTGTGTCACACATAGATTATATGTGTAGAATCATCACAAATATCCTCATGTTGGTCCTACTACACAACCACCAGTGAAGTGTTTGCAGGGCACAGATGGCATATGACGGTGGTGCAGGGGCCACCAACGCCGACAACAGTTTTTGGCAGTCAGAAAATGCAGTCACATATTGAGGGGCAATTGTGTAGCATATAGTTGGGTATCATACAAATCCATGTTTTGAACATGTATAGACAGTCATGGGGGTCACACGTGACCCATGTGCAGTTGCCAGCTTGGATGTGTACTGTATGTCATGTCTACCTAGTCAGAAATGCTTTGTCACATGATATTGTGGGCATGCATCATGTATGTTGCTGTGGACACATTGACTTATGTTAAAAATCATGTCTTGTCACACATACGTACCCTGGGAGAAGGAGTATGCGACAATCTCCTGTCTACCATCCACTGGCAAACCTTCAGACCATGGCAGAACGCCACATCATACAGATGTCCTGTCTGAATGGGCAAACAATAGTGGACTTATGCCATCAGTTGGAGCCACATCTGTTGCCAGCTAACAGTAATACTACCTGCATACCACCCATTGTACAAGTCATGTCAGCGTTGCACATCCTGGCCACAGGGTCCTTCCAAAATACAGTGGCTCTATCTGCTGTTATGTCCCACTCTATACCCAGTCTGGTGTTGAAGTGAATGTTGAAACACATTGACAACTATATCATGTTCTCCTGACATAAGAACTTAGCCAATATGAAGGATAACTGCTATGGTTCTGCCGGTCTCCCATATGTGGT
This sequence comes from Pleurodeles waltl, assembly GCF_031143425.1. Taxonomy (NCBI): domain Eukaryota; kingdom Metazoa; phylum Chordata; class Amphibia; order Caudata; family Salamandridae; genus Pleurodeles; species Pleurodeles waltl. The sequence continues at coordinate 407,843,933 of NC_090440.1, forward strand.
GGGGGCCGTTAATGGCAAAAGTGTTGGCTTGGGGCCGCGGTAGGCCACTAAACAAGTCTATCACAATGGAAAGAACTTCCATTCCATCAATGTGAACGTTGTCTGTTTAACGGATCTCTACATCTCAAATGTGTGTGCCTGTTATCCGGGATCAGCTCATGATTCCTTCATAAAGAGGAATAGGCCATACCGCAGCTGATGTCACAACTGCAACCAGAGAGGGCCTGGCTTGTTGGTAAGTCATGTCTGGCCTGATTGTGTGTGAGCGATGTCAGGTGCTACGATCAAGAAGTGAGTAACTCATTGTTGCAATATCAGGTGCTACAATCATAAAGTGAGTGATTCATTGTTGCACTTGTGTCCCATTCCTTTTCAGGAAACTCAGCATATCCAAACTGTCCTCGGTTAATGATGCCACTGAGGAATCTACGTCAGGGGAAGTCCACTTCAATAAGGCTGATGGAAGAACATGGAAGCCAGTGGACCGGGCTTTTGGGCTCCTGAAGGCCAGATTCCGCTGTCTGGACAGGACTGGTGGAGCCCTCCTCTACTTACCTGGGAAAGTGTATCAGATCACTGTTGCATGCTGCATACGTCACAACACCGCCCTGCGGAGGAATACCTGTACATCCCAGAGGAGGGGGAGCCTGGAGTGCTACCGGGTGAGAATACTGAAATGCCAACTGAGGATGACAGTGGTGAAGAGGAAGGAGCTGACTTGCGAGAAGATCTCATCCGCAGGTACTTCTCACAAGTGTATGTCACATGACTTCATGACTGTGACTGTACAATGAACTGTAGTTGTGAGAATGTGTTGAGTTGAGTTTTTAGAAATAGCTAGGGAGCTGACACTCTGCAATACTGAGCGAAAGGCTGCTTGATAAGATGATGTTGCTTGCTTTGTGTTAGTTTCCTTGCCATGTAACTTGTTTTCCAGATGCTTGCTTGTAGGAAAGTACCATCTTGCCTGGCATGTTACCCCCATTTTTCACTGTATATATGTTGTTTTAGTTGTATGTGTCACTGGGACCCTGCCAGCCAGGGCCCCAGTGCTCATAAGAGTGCCTGAAAGTGTTACCTGTGTTATGACTAACTGTCTCACTGAGGCTCTGCTAATCAGAACCTCAGTGGTTATGCTCTCTCATTTCTTTCAAATTGTCACTAACAGGCTAGTGACCAATTTTACCAATTTACATTGGCTTACTGGAACACCCTTATAATTCCCTAGTATATGGTACTGAGGTACCCAGGGTATTGGGGTTCCAGGAGATCCCTATGGGCTGCAGCATTTCTTTTGCCACCCATAGGGAGCTCTGACAATTCTTACACAGGCCTGCCACTGCAGCCTGAGTGAAATAACGTCCACGTTATTTCACAGCCATTTTACACTGCACTTAAGTAACTTATAAGTCACCTATATGTCTAACCTTTACCTGGTAAAGGTTGGGTGCTAAGTTACTTAGTGTGTGGGCACCCTGGCACTAGCCAAGGTGCCCCCACATTGTTAAGGGCCAATTCCCCGGACTTTGTGAGTGCGGGACACCATTACACGCGTGCACTACATATAGGTCACTACCTATGTGTAGCTTCACAATGGTAACTCCGAATATGGCCATGTAACATGTCTAAGATCATGGAATTGCCCCCTCTATGCCATCCTGGCATTGTTGGGGCAATCCCATGATCCCACGGGTCTCTAGCACAGACCCTGGCACTGCCAAACTGCCTTTCCCGGGGTTTCTCTGCAGCTGCTGCTGCTGCCAACCCCTCAGACAGGTTTCTGCCCTCCTGGGGTCCAGCCAGGCCTGGCCCAGGAAGGCAGAACAAAGGACTTCCTCAGAGAGAGGGTGTTACACCCTCTCCCTTTGGAAAATGGTGTTAGGGCTGGGGAGGAGTAGCCTCCCCCAGCCTCTGGAAATGCTTTCATGGGCACACATGGTGCACATTTCTGCATAAGCCAGTCTACACCGGTTCAGGGACCCCTCAGCCCTGCTCTGGCGCGAAACTGGACAAAGGAAAGGGGAGTGACCACTCCCCTGACCTGCACCTCCCCTGGGAGGTGCCCAGAGCTCCTCCAGTGTGCTCCAGACCTCTGCCATCTTGGAAACAGAGGTGCTGCTGGCACACTGGACTGCTCTGAGTGGCCAGTGCCAGCAGGTGACGTCAGAGACTCCTTCTGATAGGCTCCTTCAGGTGTTGCTAGCCTATCTTCTCTCCTAAGTAGCCAAACCCTCTTTTCTTGCTACTTAGGGTCTCTGCTTTGGGGATTTCCTTAGATAACGAATGCAAGAGCTCATCCGAGTTCCTCTGCATCTCTCTCTTCACCTTCTGCCAAGGAATCGACTGCTGACCGCGCTGGAAGCCTGCAAAACTGCAACAAAGTAGCAAAGACGACTACTGCAACTCTGTAACGCTGATCCTGCCGCCTTCTCGACTGCTTTCCTGGTGGTGCATGCTGTGGGGGTAGTCTGCCTCCTCTCTGCACTAGAAGCTCCGAAGAAATTTCCCGTGGGTCGACGGAATCGTCCCCCTGCAACCGCAGGCACCAAAGAACTGCATCCCCGGTACCCTGGGTCTCCTCTCAGCCCGACGAGCGAGATCCCTTGAATCCAGCAACTCTGTCCGAGTGACTCCCACAGTCCAGTGACTCTTCAGTCCAAGTTTGGTGGAGGTAAGTCCTTGCCTCCCCACGCCAGACTGCATTGCTGGGAACCGCGACTTTTGCAGCTACTCCGGCCTCCGTGCACTTCCGGCGGAAATCCTTTGTGCACAGTCCAGCCTGGGTCCACGGCACTCTAACCTGCATTGCACGACATCCTAAGTTGTCCTCCGACGGCGTGGGACTCCTTTGTGGAACTTCGGGTGAGCACAGTTTCACTCCACTTTGTAGTGCCTGTTCCGGCACTTCTGCGGGTGCTGCCTGCTTCTGAGAGGGCTCCTTGTCTTGCTCGACGCCCCCTCTGTCCCCAGACGCAATTGGCAACATCCTGGTCCCTCCTGGGCTACAGCAGCATCCAAAAACCCTAACTGCACGATTTGCAGCTAGCAAGGCTTGTTGGCGGTCTTTCTTCAGGAAAATACTTCTGCACGACTTTCCACGACGTGAGGGATCCGTCCCCCAAAGGGGAAGTTCCTAGCCCTTGTTGTTCCTTCAGAATCTTCAGCTTCTACTGTCCAGTAGCAGCTTCTTTGCACCCACAGCTGGCATTTCCTGGGCATCTGCCCATCTCCGACTTGCTTGTGACTTTTGGACTTGGTCCCCTTGTTCCACAGGTATCCTCGTTTGGAAATCCATCGTGGTTGCATTGCTGATTTGTGTCTTTCCTGCAGAATTCCCCTATCACGACTTCGATGTCCTTTGGGGAACTTTAGTGCACTTTGCACTCACTTTTCAGGGTCTTGGGGTGGGCTATTTTTCTAACCCTAACTGTTTTCTTACAGTCCCAGCGACCCTCTACAAGGTCACATAGGTTTGGGGTCCATTCGTGGTTCGCATTCCACTTTTGGAATATATGGTTTGTGTTGCCCCATCCCTATGTGTCCCCATTGCATCCTATTGTAACTATACATTGTTTGCACTGTTTTCTAATACTATACTGCATATTTTTGGTATTGTGTACATATATCTTGTGTATATTTTATATCCTCATACTGAGGGTACTCACTGAGATACTTTTGGCATATTGTCATAAAAATAAAGTACCTTTATTTTTAGTATATCTGTGTATTTTGTTTTCTTATGATATTGTGCATATGACACTAGTGGTACTGTAGGAGCTTCACTCGTCTCCTAGTTCAGCCTAAGCTGCTCTGCTAAGCTACCATTATCTATCAGCCTAAGCTGCTAGACACCCTATACACTAATAAGGGATAACTGGGCCTGGTGCAAGGTGTAAGTACCCCTTGGTACTCACTACAAGCCAGTCCAGCCTCCTACATTGCTTTGTGACTTGTGTCATAGGTATGGTTTCAAGCCTATACTCCTTGTTTTGTTCTGTGTACAGGTACCTTAAACATGAAATCTTCATGTGGTCACTTCAGAGTTGTGGCATTGGCAGGTATGTGATGCTGTTCTGACATACAAAGTGGACATGGATTGTTCAAGGTAATGTAGGTCACAGAGTTTGGGTGTATGGGACCTGTACCAAGACAGTTTTCACAGTGTTTCGGTGGAAGTTCAGAAGTGCCTATTGCACTTGTTTTGTGTCCTGTGGTGGGCATCATACATCATGTATGTAATCATGTGGTCATCACATATGTAGTCCTAGCTTACAACCAAGTCATTGTTCCTTCACATTAACTAAACACTTTTTGTATGACCTGTATGTAGTTGTAGAGGTGTTACATCATTGTAGGCCATTGGTGCCTGTGCCACAAAACTGACATATGTTTGTGTCATACCACCAGATGCATGAGCATTGGATTATGATGGCCCTATGATCAGGGACTGTAGTACTGCCATCTGTCTGTATCTTGGATTATGTGATGTTGAATTACTTTGGTGTGGCATGTGATAAGACTTAGGGGGTCATTCCAACCCTGGCGGTCATCGACCGCCAGGGTGGAGGATCACGGAAGCACCGCCAACAGGCTGGCGGTGCTTCCCTGTCCATTCTGACCGCGGCTGTAAAGCCGCGGTCAGAAAAGGGGATCCGGCGGTTTCCCGCCGGATTTCCCCTACTTGGGCAGAACCTCCATGGCGGCGCTGCAAGCAGCGCCGCCATGGAGATTCCGACCCCCTTCCCGCCATCCTGTTGGCGGGAACGGGTGTCGTGGGACCCCTGGGGGCCCCTGCACTGCCCATGCCACTGGCATGGGCAGTGCAGGGGCCCCCTAACAGGGCCCCAGAGAGATTTTCACTGTCTGCATTGCAGACAGAGAAAATTGCGATGGGTGCAACTGCACCCGTCGCACCCCTGCAACACCGCCGGCTCCATTCGGAGCTGGCTTCCATGTTGCAGGGCCTTTCCCGCTGGGCCGGCGGGCGCTCCTTTGGCGGGCGCCCGCCGACCCAGCGGGAAAGCCAGAATGGCCTCCGCGGTCTTCTGACCGCGGAGCGGCCATTTGGCGGTGACCGCAGAATGACCGCCTTAATCTGCTGACATCAACCACATCAAGGTTTGCCTATTCTACAGGACAATGTCTGACAAACACCTTCCTTCTGTGGTCTCGGGGGTCTGTACCTGTCAAGGTGTTCATTTGCTCAGTATGAGTCAATTATTCTTAGTTTCCAATACTTCAGACATATTCACAGCCGATGTGCTGAGCACTGTAATAAAAATGTTGGTTTGACCAGACACTTGTGTGTATGTGTTTGTGTGGGAGGGTTGTGACCCTGAGCTGGACACTCTGTACATGCAACATATCCATCTTGAACAAGTACCTAGGATCATCATTGTATGTTTCACATCGTCAGACATATCTACATGGCTAAATAATAAATCAAAATCAGCAGACAGTCAGTGAAGGGTGATTTTAATGTGCAGCTATGACTAACATAAAATATACGTGACATGGCTCAACACAAATTCAAATGTGAAGGGGTTCATTCATGGTGAATTAAATCGGTGGAATAGATGCCACACCACTGGGAGTCCATAGTACTGCTCCCATTGGAAAGGATAGGTGGTTCAGGATCAGTCCAGAGTAAATGTGTGACACACTAAAAAGGTCCTTAAGGAAGATGGTTATTAGTGGCAGTGGTGGGTTTCTTGCCATCCACACGTCCTGGATTATTTGCTGGATGTCCAAACTTGCGTGGAGGATTCTGCTGCTGCAGAGGCAGGGGTGCCTGGGGCTTGTTGTTCCTCTGACAGGGCCTCCCTTCCAGTGAATGTCTTGATGAAACTCTGGAAAATGCATAAGGGGATACACTCGGCATTTGTCTGGCATATACCTGTGCTAAAGGGATCCTAGAGCCAGAGTCCACAGTGTTCCCTTCCTGAGATGCTACCATGGTTCCCTCCCCAGAGTCAGCTACAGCCTCATCCCTTTCACCCAGTAACTCAAACTGGTCCCTATAGAAATCAGCAAGAACATCTCTGGTCCTACTCCTGGGAATTCTCCACCCTCTATCTGTACATAAATCCTTCACCTGACTTATGGACATAGTGCTGTATTTTCCTCTGCCTATGCGTCTTACCTTTGTGTATAGAAGGAAAAAAACTGACATTTTGCAGTACTGGTGCAGATTTGAAATGGCCAATACCACCTCTGTGTCTTTGGCTGTTAACTGTTAGATGCCCCACCACTTGTCAGAACCCCTTTCAGAGGGCCACAGGCATGCAGGGGTTAGTGGTCCCCACTGTGGTGGTTGAGGCCTTTTACTCCTCATGTCCTAGGGCCAAACCTAATATGAATCCTGCTCATCTGGGCCAAGTCCACTTTCTGCACTTAACTCTCAGTTGTAGCTGTGGTTGAGCAGTCAAGGCTCCCTCGGGGGAAGTAAACACAGGCCAGAGTACACGACTCATAACTCAAAGTGCAAACTACAAACAATAAATCAATGTCCAACAAAATACTTGCTTTTATAGGAAAAAGTAGTATTTTATTTCTAACTCTAAACATGCAAACTAATACGACATTCAGAAGAAACAACTCCATCCCCCTTGCAGTCGGGGCTCTAGTAGTTGTCTGGCAAATCCCTGTCCCACCCTCCTTTGTGTAACTGCTACGGGTTATTCTCCAGTCACTGGAGGCCGCATCCAGGGAACGCAAACTATTAGGCCATACACAAGAGTCCCCTTTGTCCTTTCAGGATATTATTCAATAGTTCAGTAGTGAATCCCCCGGGGCCCATAGTCCCACTTCAAATCTTACACACTCCTGAAGCATGGAAGTGTTCAGCATTGCAGCTGGTGCCCTGAGCGCGGGCACTCGTGAAATCAGATCCTTCTCAGAAAAGTCTGGCTGCTTGCAGGACAGGCAGCAATGTCACGCAGGCAAAGGCTCACTCTCCATAGTGGCAAGGCTGGCTCTCCCCAATAATTGGAGAATGTTCCAGACAGGGTCAGTCAAGTTCTTCCCAGAGGGAGGAATTCAATCATTCGGCTCCTGGCTATTGGCCTGTGAGGGCACATTGTCTTCCTCCGTGTCCTACTGGGTTTCAGTCAGGGCAAATCTCATGGTGCGGCTAGACCCACTTGTCATAGCCTTATTCCAGTCTTGGGAAACATCCTGAAGTCTTTCTGCTGTCCCTCCAGCCATACAGGATTGATTCAGTACCTTCTTAATGCAACATAGACTCTTCATGTTCAATCGCACAAAACACGGCTGCCCCTCCTAGCATATGTGGTCACTGCTAAAGGGCTCATAAGTGCTGGCACGCTAGCCATACAATTTCTTCAGCGATGGCCCCTCTGGCATTCAGGGGCACCACAATGGGACTGTGTGGCCTTGGCGGCCTTCCCACAGTGCTCAATACTTGGCTCAGTAAACAGTGGGCCTCTTCTGGCATACAAGGGCCTCAAACCCAGTCATGCACAGGGGCTACGGCCCGATCAGTGCACAGCAGAATCTTCACATCTCACACAGAGAGTCCTCACAGTAGGGTTCCCTACTGGATCTCATTCCATCCAGTGCTTTCCTCTTTCTCACAGGGCACACTGGTCTGGGCAAGCAGGCAGGTGCTCCAGGTCAGCTGATCTAGTTTTCCCTGGGTGATGTCCCCTGATCTAGCTGGGAGACTAGCAGGCCTTGGCTCCCACTTTTGGTCACAAGCAGACGTTTTGCAGAGCATCCCCTTCTCACAAAGCACATCTGGCTGTATGGCAGATGATAATATTTTGGAGTCTCAACCTTCCCTTCAATATTCCTTTTCCAGACATCAAATGTGATTCATGGTCTGAGTCTTTGAAGTGTTATGTTTGGGTTCTGCTTCTTTGAAGTGAACACTTCTCTTTCTTCTTTCCTCATGAAAGATGTATGTCACCAATGGCAAGACTCCAAAGCTGATTGTTCCACAACACACCTCATGCGAGTGACCAGAGTGCACACCTGGATCTCAGCTACAGAGAGATATGCATCAAAACGTTAATTCCAGACCCCCAGACCTACTCTCTATGATTCCCTTAACAGATGTATCCCTCTTCCTGAGATGTGTTAGCACTGCTCCAAGATGGAGGTATTCTGACTGCTGTCTGGTCCGTGTTATCGACAGGTGGGGGGAGGGCTAAATATGTAGATCGGCATCCCCGCTGACGGAGGAGGCGGCTGGCCCCTGTTGCAGTGCGTGGCGCGCAGACCCTGGAGGAAGACCACCCAGGTCGGGCCTGTGCTGCTGGATTCCCTGGGGTCCCTGGGTGCCACGGGAGGCGTAATGGCCGTGGGGGGCCCTGGAGGTGGAGCGCTGAACCAGGGATGGCCGGCACCTCCACACGGCGGAGTGCCTGATTGCAGCCTTACACCATGTTGCTTCTGGGCCCAACATAATGGAGAAATGACTCTCCCGTTGCCCTTGAGGGAGGATTGGCTGAATGATGATGGTGCCCAACAGAATCACACACCCGCAAGAGTACAAGAGAATGGAGGTGTGTAAAGCATGTTTCTGATGCCCTGACTACCTTTTCTAACTGTACTGTGCCCAGACTCCCCGCTCTCACCACTCGTTGTGCAGCATGGGGCACGCTGCTCCTGTCTGCATATAGTGCGCTACCAACATGCACAAAGACCAGAGACATTCCAGCCGCATAATAAGGAATGCTGCTCCTGCCTGTTTATAGTGCGCTGCCAACTTGCACAAATACCAGAGACACTCAAGTAGCATAACAATAAACTCGTATTTGCAATCCTGTGTATCCAGAACGGGTGCAGCCCATATTACTGACTGTTTAGATTTACTTGCAGTGCTGTGCTGAAGTTGCTGCAAGATGGGCAAAGCTGATGCAAAACAACATCCTTAGAAACTAGGAAAAGAGCCCGTCTGGCAGCACCGCTGGCCCCTCTGCCCCCAATGGGGTGGATGAAGCAAGATCCCTCGAAGAAGATCTCAAGTCTATACTACTAGTGATGCGCACCAGTCTTACTGCCATAGATGGCAAGCTTGACTCTCTTACTAGCAGACATGACTGGCAAAATAGATGCACACCACACACGCTCGAATGATGTGGAACAGCACGTCTCAGGTGTTAAGGACACTAATGTACATCAGGAGAAATCAATGGGGGAGGTCAAACTGGAAATGAGTAAACTCTAGCCCAAGAACAAGGATCTGGAAGCCATGTTCAGGAGGAATAATGTATGAATTTTAGGTATTCCAGAGTCAACGTTGATGGGGCGTATCGAAGATTACATTGCAAACCTACTTCTCAAGCTTTTTGGTGCTGAAAACTTCTCACAGACTTTTACTGTGGAGAAAGCACACAGGTCTCTATTCCTGCAACAGATCCCGGGAGCACCCCCTACATCCATCATTGCATGGCTTCTCAACTAGAGACAGAGACCAAGTGCTGCATCTGGGGATGTTCTGCATGAAGGGATGCTGCTAAACAAAATCCAGATTTTACGCAAGCAGTGCAAGATGCTCGTCGGAAAGTCCAGCCAGTAAAAAAAGAAGCTACAGGAGCGTGGCATGATGTATGCTGTCTTATCCAGGTAACTGGTTGACACCTGTTCTGTATAAGTCAATAAGGACGCTCAATGAAGGACCACACGCCAATTATAAATACAATTTAGCTTTACTAGAATTGCAGGTAAATGTAGGCATTTAGCACATTAACAATAGTAGAATAAGAATAGCAATGAAAAGCATCTATTTATATATAAGTACACTACAAAGATCCTCTATACATATATATAAGCAAAGAGTTCATTGACAGATATAAGTTTTCCAAAATGCATCACACTACAATGTTCAAGAAGCAGAATATAAATTAGTTGAATACTTCAGATAAGGTTTGACTCACTGCACACCGAAATGCATGTTTCAATTACTGCAGCAGGCTCTCACTACGATGTTCAGGAAGCAAAATATAAACAAACTGAATACTTCAGATAAGCTTTGATTTACTGCACACCAAAATGCATGTTTCAGTTACTGTAGCAGGTTCACACTACGAGGTTTAGAAAGCAAAATATAAACGAGCTGAATACTTCAGGTTATAAACACAGTGCAAGCATAAATAATCAGTTATAATAATAGAGCAGAGAAACAAAGGCCTTTCATCCCTGTGTGGAACTTAACTTAGTCCACGAAATGCTGGGAAGCCCTCTACCGCCTGTTTGGACCTCTCTCCCTCTCAAGCATCACGGTCAGCAAAACAGGGAGGCAGCGCTGGGCCATGGCAGCTTTCACAACTCCATCTGCAAGCTTCCAATCCCTCACCCACACTTCAGTGCTTAAATAACTTGAAGCTTGTATTCTATCTCATTCTGGCATTTTCTAGCTATGTTATCAGTACTTGGCTGCTCTGCCCTTCTCTAGCCGTTGTTTTCATTCCATCTTCTCCCTGTACTCTCGTTCTCAAGGTTTAGACGGAGTCTTCTACACAAACAAACTTGAAAATAATATCATGAACTTTTCCACATTGTTTGGGGGGAGATTCAGCAGGCATCACACTCGTCTACACTGCTCAAGCTAATTAACCCTTCGCGTCACAATGTCTTCCGCACCTTTCCCTATACTGATCACTCCACCCCTTAGATGAGCGTGATGCATGCTGAAACGGATATTATTTACTTTGACATTCCACTAGCTAGGTTGCTACTAATACTGGTCAGCGTTATTCTAAGCGCCTGCATCTTTAGTATAAAGTTGTTTTGTGCATACATATAGTCTACATAGTATAGTCATTAGCGTAACACAAACAATCAATAACCAAATTAGCTGTTGTAACACTATATTTAGCGTCTTCATAGCTCCTAGTGCCCAGCCTAAGAAGATGTCATACCAATGATGCTCAGTTATTTGCTGGATGCATGAAGCAGTGTGCATAAGCTGTTTAGCGTTTATGGTCATCAGTATGGCTGTATCCTTGGTGTATTTAGCTGCCATATCAAATTTAGCAAAGGTAACTTGTGCGTAGTGCCTGATTGCCTCTAATCTGGGTAGCTTAACAACAAGCGAGATGTTCCACTCTAACTGCGCATGCATTTGCGTCTGAAATGTGGTTATGGTGAACCTAGTCGGTCGGTACAAGATGTGAGTGCTTATGTCAATAATCCTGGTAATACTGCACATACACATTACTTGCTCTCCGGTGGTTTGTATAAATCCGTTAATAAGTAAGGGATGATTAATGACATAACATATACTCTCTGTCCCTATCTGATATAAGTCTGTGCCATTTAATAGGATAAGGTAACCATTCACATTCTCCCGGTATTGTGTGAAGACATGGCTCTAGCACCCGTCCAGTGTGGGTACATACCCTTAGACCAATCTGCACATCTAGTGGGATCTACAGTGTGATTTGTTTAATCAATCTACTTTTTGTCAGTGTGAGGTTTCCACCATTCTTTTAGTTATCACTACGGGGAGCAATATAAAGGGGCACCATATGTCAGGAGGAAGATCACTTCTTACTATATCAAAAAGAGCATTACACATTTCTTCCTCACTGTGAAACTGTATGGGCTTTACCCATATTTCTTCAGGCAAATGCAATTGTTGTCTCCAATATTCACCCTGAGGCTGTCCCCATTGTGCGTTAAAGTCTGCATACTGTAGATTAACAATGCTTTGCCATAGTATGCACTGGATGCCCTTGGACACTGCTTGTGTGTTTTAAAAGCTTCTTTTTTTTTCTTTGAATTGTTCATAAGTGAAATTATGCCATTGCCAATCGCGATACAACCCACGCAGGACTTTCCATACTTCTTGTGAGTGTGTGGGCCCCCATTGAGAAATTACTTTTATGGCCTCTCCTATACTATATCCTGTAGAAGATAGCTTATTCCCTAATGGCTTCAACATGAAAAGAATTCAGGGCCCCTACCCCGATTCCGGTGGCCCCAGCTATCAAGGACCCTAGATCTCTTCTATTGCGTAACTTTGGCAAGGGCCATAACTGTGGTGTCCATAGTGCACATAATGGATCATACTTTGAGACATTCCCCTTGACAATATTTATCTGTAATACAATACAATTAATTATGCTTGCATGCAGAAATTGCTTACATCCTATTCTATATTGCACTATAGAAACACTATTGAGTTGTTAACCATGCGTCTTTCGGTTGCATAAAACATGAAGGCTGGTGTTCTATTGTTCATTGTAACAACCACCATGTGTCCTGGTATCACAATATTTACATATAATGTTTAGCATATAACTCAAAGCCTGTACTGTTGCTGGTGTCCCCTTCACCTTGTTCAGTCCGTTGGCATGTCGGATTTGCTGTCCAGTTACCTTCCAGGTCACAGCTTTGGCAGCCATCCACTTGCCTCCAGGTACCTCCATGTTGCAAAGTGAAACATTTCCCTGGTCATCAGTCACGTTAGCGGCTTGAGGTGCACAAGTGACATGAAGGACTATATTCGGTAGGACTCATACACTTTTTCCGGTTATAATCATGAACCACGTCATCGATGCAGATGTCATCATTTACGACCATGGGGTAAGTCTCACTGCAAGTACAAATACAGGTACATTTGAGTTCTTTAAAAGTATAATATGTGTACTCCCCACCCCTTGACTCAATATCTGGGACAGCGGGGCTGCTAGCGGTCTTCTCCTGGGCAGCGAGGTTGATGCTGGCAGTCCTGTCTGGGCCATCGGGCATGCTGGAGGTCTTCTCCGCCGTGTTGATCTTCCCAGACTTGCCGGATTTATTGTGCTCCTTCCCCACCTTGGAAGGTGTCGCTGCTGATGCCACACTCCCACCTGTGCCCCTGGGAGCGGCTTTGCTGGCTGTTGTCTTCCCCCTCTCCCGCCGGGCACTGGTCAACTTTTGATGCTTGTCAGGTGGGGTATTGTCCGTGCTGTGGTTCCGTGCCACACTGGCTGCCCTGCTGCCTGGTGCACTCCATAATCCGGTGACTACTGGCACCACTGGTCCCGGAAATGTTGTGGCTGAGGTGCTAGGTTGGGACCTGGAGAGTCGGGCCCTAGGAGACTGACGGGGTGGGGGAGGTCAGGGAAAGAGGTCAAGGGTGGACAGGAAAAGTTTCTTAGAAACACTGGGACGGGTAGCTGGAGGGGTTTTGGGAGTGGAGGAAGAGGTTGTAGTTGTAGGAGGTGTACGTTTGGTGACTTTGGGTGAAGGTTCATGCGCTGGAGGCTGTCGTGAGGTGGATGGCTGTTGTGTGGGTGTGTGCCTGCGTTTGTGTACCTTGGGAGGTGGCGTCACAGACACACTGGGAGAGGACACAGGGGATGTGTGAATGGTAGTGAGTGTGGTGACTGCACGTGAGCTGGGTGTGGTGGTGGGTGTGCTGGTGATGGATGTAGTGGCTGTAGATGTAGTGCATGCAGGTGTGAGTGGAGACGAGACTGGGAGGGAGGAGGGAGACGAGGAGTAGGGGGACACAGTGGAGGCAGTGGATGTTTCTATGTCTGCATGTGTGTGATGCTTGCGTGAGTGCCTGTGGGATGTGTGGTGCTTATGTTTGCTAGAGCTTCCCTTGTGTGTTGAGGTGTGTGCATGCTGGTCTGATGGTGTGCTTGGGATAGGCCGAGGTCCAGGTGATTGGGTCTGGGTGGAGGAAGTTGGAGGGGGGAGGCTAGAGACAGGGACAATGGCTGCCATCAGTGCTGAGGCCAGAGTCTGAAAAGCTCACTGAAGGGCGGCGTGACCAGAATGAATGCCCTCCAGGAATGCATTGGTTTTTTGCAACTGTCTTTCTACACCCTGGATGGCATTCAAAATGGTAGACTGCCCAACAGTGAGGGACCTGAGGAGGTCAATGGCCTCCTCACTGAGGGCAGCAGGGGTGACTGGGGCAGGGGCTGAGATGCCTGGGGCAAAGGAGATGCCCACCCTCCTGGGTGAGCGGGCACAAGGCAAAGGCTGAGGGGCTGCTGGGAGGGCAGTGCTGGGGGGGGTGGCGGCTGTACCTGTAGATGCGGGGGGCACAGATGGGGCCGCCACCACAAGGGAGCTCCCATCAGAGGACGAGTCCGTATCGCTGGTGTCAGCTCCTGTCCCCGCCGTGGAGCTCCCCTCGCCCTCTGTCCCAATGGTGAAATCAGACTCCGTAGTGTCGCCCTCCAGGGCCATGTGGGATGCACCTCCCTCCTGCTCCGGTGCCACTGCTCCTCTGCCTGATGATGCTAATGCACACATGTACAGAGAGACCACAAAAAGGGGGGGGGAAGACAGAAGAAAGACATGTTGAGTGCATGAATTACCGCTTCCGTTGGCGGACACAACAGACACAGAAGCCCCCTGCACTACACTGTGCACTTGGGGTCCACTATTCAATGCCTGGTAAATGGCTTACAAGGCTAGGGCCGATACCTGCACACATGGATGTCACAGGATCCGGTCTAGGTGTAGTTGGCATTGTACCCAGGTGGGGAAGGTGCCACAGGGTCTGTCTGAAAAAGGGGACTTAACTAGCACACTCGCCCTGGGCTAGGGAAACTCACAGCCCACCTTCTCTACCCAGACATCTCCACTGCACGCTGAATCAGCAGAATGAGAGTGTACTCACCCCCTTGTTGCTGCTGTGATGCCCTCAAGCGCCCATCCAACTCTGGGTACTCCACTGCCAGGATCCTGAACATCAGGGGGGTCATGGTGCGACGGGCACCCCTCCCACGTTGGGAGGCCATCCCCAGCTGGGCATCCGCTGTCTTCTTGCTCCAGCAGCGAATGTCCTCCCATCTTTTCCGGCAGTGGGTGCTCTGTCTGTGGTGGACCCCCAGGGTCCGGACGTCCTTGGCGATGGCACGCCAAATATCATTCTTCTGGTGGGTGCTGACCTACAGGAATTGTACAGGGGAAAAAGAGAATTTATTACCAACTGCACCGTCACAGTCATTGGCCCGCATCCCTATCCTTGCCATGTGGCACAAGCACTCACCGTTGTTTTATGCACGCATCATTCTCCCTGCCTCTCTTTCATCCACCCCACTCCACACAGGCATTGCCCATACAGCATGCTCACAGTGTACTTACCTGTTTGTCTGGAGGACCGTAGAGTAGCGTGTACTGGGGGAGGACCCCATCTACGAGTTTCTCCAACTCCTCCGTGCTGAAGGCAGGGGCCCTTTCCCCAGACGCACGAGCCATTGTCTCTTCCAGACTGAGGGTCACAGCAGCAATTGTAGTGTAGGTCCTCTCCTGTAGAAGATTAGGTATCGAGTGATTGAACAGATAGAAAATGGCGGTCACGTCCGCAGCGGTGCGTACCGTCACCGGCGGCGTACATCGTCATTGGCTCCTGGGACCCATAGGGTCCAATGTTAACCAATGCAGAATTGCGCCGCGGTCTTCGACCGCCTACCACGACGGTGTACAACGCCAGCGCAGTTATCTCACATCCCATTGTCCCACTTTACAGGTCGGGCAGCCGCCATTTCAGCTTTATTTATAACTGCATCACACATATCTAGGCCTTGGCTCAACAGTCATACAGGCACAATTGGGGTTATGAATGGTTTTCTGAGTAAGCTGTGTTTACGTACCTCTGAGTTAGTTGACTCTGTGCTCGCTGTTGTCCTTCATAGGCACCGTCCGCTGGGACATGTGAGGAGATGGCGGCATCCTCCGGTGTACAGACAGCTGGTGGACCTGTCGACAATGGAGGAAAGACATGTGATCATCACCCACACGCTTGATCGTGCCACAATCCTGGAACTGTGTGACCAGTTGGAGCCAGACCTGATGTCAGCTATCCGCCATCCCACAGGAATCCCCCCTCAAGTGCAGGTGCTGTCAGTACTCCATTTCCTTGTAAGTGGGTCTTTTCAAACAACAGTGACCATAGCATCAGGGATGTCCCAGCCTATGTTTTCCAACGTGTTGTCCAGAGTGTTGTCTGCCCTGCTGAAACACATGCGGAGCTACATCGTGTTCCCTCAGGTGGAGGATTTGCCTACAGTGAAAGGTGACTTCTATGCCCTTGGACATATCCCCAACATCATAGGTGCCATTGATGGGACACATGTGGCCTTGGTCCCCCCCGCAGGAGTGAACAGGTGTACAGAAACCGAAAGAGTTACCATTCGATGAATGTGCAGATGGTGTGTTTGGCTGAACAGTACATCGCCCATGTGAATGCCAAATTCCCTGGCTCAGTGCATGACACTTACATCCTGCGGAATAGCAGCATCCCTTATGTGATGGGGCAACTCCAGAGGCACCATGTGTGGCTATTAGGTGAGCACCTGGAACCAAATCGTTGGGAATAGTTGTCTGGGTCTGGGGATATCCCTACAGGTTAGTGTGTGTCTAACAGTTGTCCCTCGCCCTTTACAGGTGACTCTGGGTACCCCAACCTGTCATGGCTACTGACCCCAGTGAGGAATCCCAGGAAAAGGGCAGAGGAACGCTACAATGAGGCCCATGGGCGAACTAGGAGGATTATAGAAAGGACATTTGGCCTCCTGAAGGCCAGGTTCAGGTGCCTTTATATGACAGGTGGTTCCCTCTTCTACTCACCAAAGAAGGTGTGCCAGATCATTGTGGCCTGCTGTATGCTTCACAACTTAGCTTTGCGATGACAGTTGCCTTTTCTGCAGGAGGATGGTCCAGATGGAGGTGTGGTGGCAGCTGTGGAGCCTGTGGACAGCGAAGACAAGGAAGCAGAAGAAGAGGACATCGACAACAGGGACTCTGTGATCCTGCAATACTTCCAGTGAGACACAGGTAAGAATACAAACCTGCCTACTACATGTACTTTAACACTACTACCTCTCTACTGTCTGTCCTTTTCACCCAGTGTATGGTCACTGAGTTGTCACTTTCCCTTACGATTTCACAGATATGGGTCCCACTGTGTGACATCTACTTTGTTTCCTCATGGACTAGAGCTGGGTGACATAGGTATGTTGACATTACAATTGAAAGTGCATTTTGTCACTGTAATTGCTAATACACTATTTTGAAATCACAGACAGGCTCCAGATTGTTTTGTGCTTTAAGGGTGTTCATTTAAGTGCTCAATATTGGAGGGGTTGTTAAATGGTGAGGGGTGATGGTGGAGGAATGTCCATGGCAGAGTCCAGTCTATTAGTCTCACAGGTGCATAGTCCAAAGGGGCATAGGAAGTGGAGCTGGGGCAGTTTGAGGATGGACAGGGTGACAAGGTGGGACAAAAGGATGACATTCAGGGCGGTCTCATTTCTTGCCGGGGGTGTTGGGATCGTTCTTTGCCTTTGTCCTGGATCTCAGGGACCGTTTGCGGGGTGATTCTCCCTCTGCAGGGGGTGGGGTGCTGGTGTGGTGGTCCTGTGGCAGTGCCTCCTGTCCACGAGCGCCGGCTGAGGTGGTGGGCAGTTCATCGTCCAGGCTAGTGTCAGGGGCCCCTTGTTGTGCGACAGTGTCCCTCCTGGTGTTGAGGACTTCCTTCAGCACCCCAATGATGGTGCCCAGAGTGGAATTGATGGATCTGAGTTCCTCCCTGAAGCCCAAATACTGTTCCTCCTGCAGCCGCTGGATCTCTTGAAACTTGGCCAGTACCGTTGCCATCGTCTCCTGGGAATGATGGTGCGCTCCCATGATGTTGGAGAGGCCCTCGTGGAGAGTGAGTTCCCTTGGCCTGTCCTCCCCCTGTCACACAGCAGCCCTCCCAGTTCCCCTGTTTCCCTGGGCCTCTGTCCCCTGAACGGTGTGCCCACAACCACTGCCCCCAGGTCCCTGTTGTTGTTGGGGTGGTGGGTTAGCCTGGGTTCCCCGTAGTGGTGGACACACTGCTGCTTGACGTGTCCTGGGGACAGAGGTATGGGCCCGCTGGGTGGGTGCTGTGCTGGTGTTTCCAGAGGGGGGAAGATCTGTGGTGGCCTGTGACTGTGTGAGGGGAACCGACTGGCCCGAGGTCCCAGATGGGCCGGGCTGGTCGTCTAGATCCAGTTGGACAGAGCTGCTGTCATCACTGTGGGCCTCTTCTGTTGGTGGTGTGGACATGTCTGGACCCTCCTGTGTGGTGTCGTTGGGTAGGGGTCCTGCAGGGGGGTAAAAGCATGATTATTGCTTCTGTGTGTGTGCCATGGTGTGCAATGGGTGGGTGACTGTGTACCCCAGTGCTTGCATTCCTGTGTGGGACCTTGTGTGATGATGGTTTAGGGGGGTGTATGGGTATGTGCAGTGGCCATGCTTTGGTGATGGGTGTCCATGCTTTGTCGTTGCATGCAGGGCTTGGTGTTGGGATGTGTGGTTTGTGATATTGGGACATTTGTGAGGAGTTGGAGTGATGGGGGTGATGGCGAAGGTGGGGGTATGTGATGGCATGCAGGTACTGTGGGGGATATAGTAGTAAAAAATTTGCCTTACCAGAGTCCATTCCTCCATCTACTCCTGCGAGGCCCTCAGGATGCAGAATAGCCAAGACTTGCTCCTCCCATGTTGTTAGTTGTGGGGGAGGAGGTGGGGGTCCATCACCAGTCCTCTGTACAGCTAGGTGGTTTCTTGCTGCCACAGAATGTACCTTCCCCCATAGGTCGTTCCACCTCTTCCTAGTGTCATCCCTTGTTCTGTGGTACGGTCCGCCACCAGTCCTCTGAACCGCAAGGTGGTGTCTTGATACCACGGAACGCACCTTCCCCCGTAGGTCGTTCCACCTCTTCCTGATGTTATCCCTATTTTTTGGGTGCTGTCCCACTGCGTTGACCCTGTCCACCATTCTTCGCCATAGCTCCATCTTCCTAGCTATGGAGGTGTGCTGCACCTGTGATCTGAATAGCTGTGGCTCTACCCGGACGATTTCCTCCACCATGACCCTGAGCTCCTCCTCAGAGAACCTCGGGTGTCTTTGCTGTGCCTTGGGGTGGTGTGGGTGATGTGTGGGGTGGTGTGTGTTGTGATAAGTGGGGTGATATTTAGTGGTGTGTTTTGTGAGGTGCGTGGATGTTATGTGGGTGATGGTTTTGTGTGCCTGTGGATGCTTGGTTGTAGATTGTAGTGTCTCTCTCTGGACTTCTTTCTGGATTTTTGTCGTAGGGGTTTGTAGGTGATGTGGGTGTGTTATATTGTATTGGGTGTGTGGGAGTTGTGTGTGTATGTGTATCAGGTGTGTGTATTTCGAATTGTCCAATGTGGCTGGTTTTTGGAGATGTGTGGGTATTTTGAGCGCAGTGGTGTGTACCGCCAAAGGAATACCGCGGTTGAAAGACCGCTGCGTGGATTCGTGGGTCGTGATAGTGTAGGTGTATTTCTGTTGGCATGACGGTGGAGGTTTTGTTTTCGCCAGTTTATTACTGACCTTTGGTGTGGCGGACTTGTGTGGGTGTCTAAATTATGGCGGATTCCGAGCTGTGGGTCATAATGACCATGGCGGAATTCCGCTGCTGCAGCGGTGTGTTGGTGGTTTTCTGCACAGGGGTAAGCGGCTTTTACCACTAATGTTGTAATGACCACCGATATGCCTGCAGGAAACACATTTGCCACCAGGGAGGGGTCAAAACTTCCGAAGTCATAGGGCCCCTACCCATACTTCACCTTATACTCGTCCTACGCTAGGGGGGTAGCGATCCTCATTCACAAGCAGGCCCTGTTCAGAATTATCCATGCACTGGCAGACCAGGAAGGAAGATATATAATAATTCAGGGCCTTCTGGGTTTCACACAGGTGACCCTGCTCAATACATATGGTCCAAATGTGGATGACCCAGAATCTTTTCATAATGTCCTTAAACAATGTATAATGGTAGATCCGGGTACCATAATTTGGGGTGGTGATCGCAACTTGTTGTTAGATGGAGACCTGGACTGCATTAGCCAACGCAAGAGATGCATGACGAAAGCTCGTACCGTGTTCTTAGATATCATGACGCAATTTGTTATGCTAGATCTTTGGCGCGTATTACACAGCGAGGACTGGGAATATACGTTCCACTCTTCAGTACTTCACCCTTCTTCACGCCTTGACTTTTGGATAGGCTCCCACGAGGTAATAGGGTGGTCCCGTGATATAAGACTACCTAGAACTTTACCAGACCAGTCCCCAGTGCTCTTATCACTCAACCTGCCAGATCCATGGGTACATACATTGCTTTGGAGGCTCCAGCCTAAAATGCTGCTGGACACAGCGCTTAAGGAAGAAATTTGCTCAGCGGTTCGTCCTATTTTTCTTTAAATGTTGGCTCTGTCACTAAAATGGTGACAATCTGGGAGGCCTTCAATATATCAGAAGGAGACTTGCCAAATTAGAGCAGGGACTCCATACTCTAGAGCTTAGATATGATGAAACCTCAGAGCAAGATCTCTTAGACCCCATGAAAACTCTTCTAACAGAATTTATAGACGAGTGAAGTTCCTAAGCAAGCATACGCAGGCTTTAAACTACAGGGAGGGAGTCCGATCACGGCACACTCTCTCTGCACTTCTTGGTGATCTGCTAATTATATTCATACCATTGATGTCCAAGATGGGCACGCTTACCACACTCCTAAAAACATAATGAGGGAATTTGTCACTTTTTAGCATAAGCTATATGCTTTATCCACACAGGGCATGTCAGAGGAGGTGAACAGTTATGTGAAATACTTTGCAGACCTCTAACAATTGACGAGATTAAGCAGACTATTACACAGCTCACAAATGGAAAAGCGCCTGGAAGCGATGGCCTCCCAGCAGAATTCTATAAAACCTACACTAATAAGCTAACATGGATATTGCTTGAAGTCTATTTAGAAGTGATCCAGTAAGGCGTACTCCCACAGACACGTGGGAATCCAGTATAATTACACCACAAAAATGTGATTCTTATGGCACCTTCTCTTTAATAAACGTTGATAGTAAGATACTGGCTAAGTTACTGGCTAATAGGTTGCTGCCTCTGATGCCCAACTCAATGCGCCCCAATTAGTCAGGTTTCATCCTGGGCCATTCTACAGCAGACAACCTTCGCTCTTTGTTTGCCTGCACACATCAGTTAGATCCCACACTACCGGTAATCGCAACGTTTTTAGTTGCCGCTAAGGCATTTGGCATGGTTGAGTGGACATTTTTGTTGTCAATGCTCACTAGAATGGGTCTGGGCAAATCCTTTGTAAATTGGGTGAAGCTATACAGATCTGGCGGCGAGGCTACGTTTAACTGAGGGCTTGACTGAGCCCTTCGCAGTTGGTAGGGGGGCACGACAGGGGTGTCCACTGTTGCCCCTATTTTTTGCCCTCACTGTTGAACTAATGTTTTGTGCTCTGCGGGAGCACCATCATAAGCGAGGGGTCACCGTGGGTTTCCGATACACTTTACTATCTATGTATGCTGACAACGTGTTTTGGTGATTAAAGATCCGAATGTCAATCTAAACCCCATTATTCAGGAGATAATCCAGTTAAGCCTCTAGTCTGGCCTGCAGATAAACTGGACCAAGTCCATCATGTTCACCTTTACAGCAGTCACCAATAAACCTAATATTCCCTATAAAATACAGTGTCAGACGGACCCAGTGCACTGATTGGGCTTGCAGTATCACACTGACATTTCCACTTTGATAAGAAAGAATTACGGGGTTTACCTGGAAGTACTACCGGCACATATTGACAGGTGGATAACCCTTCCTCTCTCGCTAGCGGGCAGAGTTACTTTAATGAAGATGTTCATCCTACCAAATTTACTTTACCTGTTTCAGAATATTCCAGTCCCCCTGAATAAGGCCTTTTTTACTCACCTACGCTCTCATGATCAGACTGGCGTGGGCTGGTAAACAACCCTGCATTGGTTGGCAAACTCTCCAAGTCCCGTACCATAAGGGTGGTTTTTCGTCCCCTAATTTTGAGGTCTACTACTTATACACACAGATACAGTATATCCACCACTGGCTTCATCACAGCAGACATGCTCCTCAAGTGATTATCAAAAAGGGCTTGATGGACCTTATCCCTCTACCGTTTATCCCATTTACACATCTTCCTAGACCAACTAAGGATATCCATAAGGTGCGATGCCTATTGGGCCTGGGACAGTCTGGGACAGTGCGGCATCACTACACCTTACTCGAAACATACAAATATCAGGTACTACTGTGAGCTTAAAATAGGTGACGCTTCGGGGTGCTACTCTACATGACATGTCTGAACACAAATTTTCTCTTACCCCCATGATGGTGCTACTGGGGTACGTGTGTGAGATCCAAAAAAGTTACCAGAGACTCATTGGTCTTGCTTTACTACTGGGCAGGTGCAGAGTGTTGATGAGATAGGGGAGCAGGCTTGCCCCAAAGTTCAATGACTGGCTGAAAGACATGACGCTCTGCGAACAGTGGGCAGGGGTATATGCAGAAACACAGCTGCCAATGGCACACCCTCAAGACTACTGGGACCCGGTCCGAACATACCTTTTACGATCGCATCCTGATTATCTAGCAGCACAATTTGCTGAAATCTATTGGGGAGGTCTTGTGCTTTGGAAGGGGAGGGGGGTAACAGATATTTGATCACTTGATGGACAACGCTTGTGTTGTAGTGTCTTTTGCTGTATTCATATGCTGGTGTATTGTGTGCATGTTCTGGTACACATTAGATATTGCTCTGTATGTCTCAGTAATAAGACAGAATTGAATCATCATAACAATCTGTACCCTATTATGCTAGTACGGGCTGTTGTTTTTATTTCACCCACTTCCGATGTTATCAATTGTATGATACTTTTCAATAACTGAGAAATACTAATAAAACACAAAACTTACCATGTGCACTTTGCACTACACCCTTCATGTATTTTACTTCATGCAAGTACACTTCACCCTTCGTGTATTGTACTTCACACAAGCACACATACACCCAGCACATGCTCTCATTGTGCACACATTGAACAGCACTATATCTTCCATGTCATGTACTGCTCCCACGCATGCTTACGCTCTGCACATGTACTGTTCTAATATGTACTACACATTAGTGCTCGAACCCATTAGTGCTCGAACCCTGTACTGTACCCTTCCCAGGCACATGTACAACCAACGCAGACTCACTATACCTGCGCTGTGCAGCACTCTGCATTTACCTGATGTAGGCCACGCATGGCTGAAGCACACAGCAGTGGAAGTTTTTAAAAGTTTGTCTATTGAAAAAAAAATATCATCATTGGGCATCCAGAAAACAGAACAGTTGGGCACTCGGGGCAGGGGTACATGCCTAAAGCAGTTATTTTCCATCCCAATAGAGTCATTCACATCTGCCTCCTTATTATTCAGGTCTCAACTTGTCAATTTTTTGTTGGTCCCTCTTATGGACCATAGCCTCTTGACCATCTCTTTGATTGGCTGGCTTCTACGCTTCCATTGCTTGTTTTTCAAGCACTACTTTTTTCTGGGTTAAGTACTCCATCATAGTGTATGTATTTTCCAGCTGTCTCCCTTGTATACTTCTTTCCCCTTATGCTTTGTGTTGCTATCTATCACCTGTGTGCTTCTCCTCAAACCCTCAATCTTGTATACTTCCCTCATTGCTTTCTTGACTGTGTCTTTTTCTCCTCACCTGCCCCCTGTTGGTCTTGCGCTTATTGCTTCTCTTCCCCACTTCCCCATCTGTGTCCTCCAAGTTGTTTCCCTGCACTCCAGTGTTCCATGTTGCTTCCCCCACCCTGGCCCTTCGAGAGCCCCACCCATGCTTAAGAAAAAAGTGATACTTTTGTTTTATTTACCAATCTAAATCAGTAAAACATTGCTCACATCAATTTCGAGACATATGCATATGTGGTGCGACTGGTGCATCGTAGCGCCTTACGGTTTAACTTGTTTTGTTTACCCATGTGATATAGCACTAGGAGGCTTAAAAACACTGGTAAAGCCAATAGGTCCCAACGGCAAGGTCTTTTTTCCTTGCCATTGCTTGTTTTTATAACGCAGGTAGATGTGGTTCCTGTATTCATGACAAGGATTTGCAAACAACGCCCCTTGCATGCAATGTTGGCACATTCAGGCCACATGTATGGTTATGTATTTCCTCCTTGCGCAGAAATTACCAGCAAGTTGAAGAAAGCGGATCCAAAACTCTGAGTCTTACGATTTTGCGGGTTGGTTTTCTCTGGTCATGGCCCAAAACTTCCTATCATTTCTCTTGCATTCGCCACAGTTTCCCTGTCTAGTTCACATTGTGGGTGGTGTGGGCACCAAAGTAATTCTACAAACACGTATAGCTTTAACTCACAACAACTGATTAGTCAGATAACCAGAAATAAAGAGCATTGCTGTGTGGTCGAGAGCAACTTTGACTGCAAACACGTCTATGCTTGAGCTAGCCCATAAAATGCTGCTGAAACTTTGACTGGGGTTTTGTGCTTGTCATAATTTTTAATCTTAATCTCTGATTTCTATAGTCTAACTTCAGTCTTTACTGATTTATGGTGCTCTTACCCGCATTGTTTGGTCTATTAGATCTATTTTAAGAGCAGACATGCTATGTTTGGAACACTTAATACCGAGGGGCCATGATGAAGAAGTGTAAAAGCTATATTGCATCTCAGTGAAATAAAAAATGCTACTTTCTCAGACAGAGAGGGCATCAATCTTGTCTGAGATGGCGTCAAACAGGAAATGTGCCACAGCGATAACACATTAATAAACATACATCTATGCGTCATATAACATTTGTTTCATAAATATTTCTATCAGCATCTTGAAAACTTGGTATTCCTGATGAATGAGCTGGTTGGTGTCAGCTCTCCCACCACAAAGGGTACCTAACTCAATAGTCAAGCAAGAGTAGGGGAATTAAGAGAAGGGTGTTCAGAACTTCTGACATTTTTTGACTGACGTCCTATTACTGCCCTCCTCTAAGCCAAGGAAAGAAGGAGTCTGTATTAAATTATTGTCACATTTCACTACATCGTCCTTAAATGACCTTCCAAAATAAAAACAGACACGTGGGATGTGGATGAACACAAGAGACTGTCCAAATAGTCTATGTCATAGTCTATGCTGAATACATGCACTACACGTTACCATTTCTTGGTTACTCCATTAGAAAATAATATACGCTTGACAAAGTAATTTAGTGAAAGATATAACCAATAAGTATGAATGTCATAGGAGCAAGTCACATCTGAACATGAGTGAACATGATGACTGGCAACTCCTAGAAATTCTATCAACTTTCCCACCAAGGCAAGGCTGAGAATCTGCGTAACAAGTGACAGCACAAGCAGAGTGTATAAAAGACAGCCATGGGTAACCAAGACAATTGCAGCCCAGGGATGTGGAAACTGTGTGATACTGCCATAAATCATGGGTTTCTGACAATGTTAGGCTGCAAATTGCGTGTATAGCATTTGTCCTTTCTCTCTCTCGAAATTAGGGAAGGATTTTTTCTTGGACTATTTCACTTTTCATCCAGACAAAAGTCCCCAGCATGTTATGACATTCTCCAACAAAGGCTCAGCTGAAAAAAGCCCCATGAGAGGCAAGCTTACTGGCAGAACAATCAACTATAAACATGTGGTATTCCCAAACCAGCCAGAACTCACACCCATAGCTCCCCTAAATGTTGTTGGAATGCCTTTGATACGATGTGACCACATAGTCATTTTAAAGATGATTTTGATGCTATTTGACCTTATAGTCATTGTAAATATAGTATTATTGCATCTCAGAAACTCAAATGCTACACTATCTAGACAAACACTGAATATGGGCTAAACTATATAGATAACTATCCAATGTCAGTTCTGAAGGAATTGGTGGCACCAATTTCTCTGGGGGAGGTTTTACTAAAACCTAGCACAATGTTATCCAATCAAAGGCGCTCAGAACCATTTAAGGGGAGTAGGACTACTACAAGACACTGCCTGGCATGTTACTGAAGCAATGCCACAAACTTTGGCAGAAACCGGAAACCCCTTTTAAGAGGTAAAACAGACCACTTTTGTGATTTTTGCTGTGACATTGAGGCAAGCCTACTAGAGAGTGAATGTGGTGTCGGTTGTGACACATATTGGGGGCTTCTCAAGAAAACACATGGACTTGGCGCCTGTCCATTGCTCATTCTTATTTGTCTCCTTCTTATTCATGTTCCAACTTGTCAATCTTGTGTTTGTTCTTCCACTAGACCATAGCCTCTTGACCATCTCTTCTAAATGACTGGCGTCTATGCTTCCACTGCTTGATTTTCAAGCACTACTTTTTTCTTCTGGGTTAAGTACTCCAGAGTACATTTATTTTCTAGCTGTCTTACTCGAATGAATCTCTCCCTCTACACTTCGTGTTGCTATCTATCACCTGTGTGCTTTTGCAAAACCCTTTATATTGTGCTCATTCTTGTGTACTTCCTTTTATGCTTTCTCGCCCATGTTTGTTTTCCCTAGCGCATTCCATTTCGGTCTTGCACTTATTGCGTCTGTTACCCTCCCCACCCTTGGTGTTACTTTCCCCATCTGTGCCCTCCATGTTGCTTCTTCCACCCTGGCCCTTCCTGAGCCCTCCGTCAGCCATGCTTCAGAAAACAAACTGCTACTTACTTTTTTATTTTTATGATCCAAATGAATACTCATGTGTGGGGTACTCACCTATAAAATGATGCAACTGCTCTGTCATAGAGCCTCATTTTTTAACTTTGTTTTTTTTTTAGCAACGTGACATGGTGTCAAGATGCTGTATAGCAAGGCTTTAAACCACTGGCAAAGCTAGTGGGACCCATAAGCGAGATCTATGTGCTTTGCAAATGTTTGTTTTCATAAAGTATGTAGATATGGTTCCTGTATTCATGCTAACGATTTGTAAACAACACTACTTGCATGATATGTTGGCCCTTTCAAGCCACATGTATGGCTATGTATTTGGTTTGTGAGTAGCAAATACCATCAAATTGACAAAGGCTGATCCACAGCTCTAAGGGCCTAATTATGAGTTTGGCAGTCCGTGCATCGCTATGAAAGTGGTCTGACCGTCATCGGTTTGGTGGTCAGACCACTGTATTACGATGCTGGTGGGCCCATGGAGAAAAGACCACCACAGTCCCATCAGCACCACCAGGCAGCACAGACCACAGCAGTGACAATGTAAGACAAACAGGTCGGCAGAGCCTGTGTTTCCGCCAGACTCATTATGACATTGCACACCTTCAATATGACCGTGGCGGTCCAACCACCACATCCCAGCAGACGGAAACGGAGAGTATAAAGGGAGCAACTCACCTGCAGGCAGCGTTACACATCCTGTACTGCTGTGAAGCCTGTCACACTTGTCCTGTTGCTGCTGCTGCACATTGAAGGTGCACAAAATCCACGCCGCCGTGGACACAACCAACGGTAAGTACACACACCTACCTGAGTTATAACTTGCAACAACAGATCGTCACGCCGTTGACCACATGATATAGGGCTCACGCTACAGGCACCAAGTGATGTCTCATTGTGTAAATGGCTCATTCACAGCCATTAAACACCCCCTTGGGGCAGGTCACTGACACTGAACCGCGACACTACACAAAAACACACATCTGCACATCTCAGGCACAGGGACAGCGAAGTGTACGCAACATTCTGTCACAAAACTGCCACAACACATCAGCATCACATCTACCAGTACAACTGACACCCTGATATTGCACACACATATGTATGGATGTGTCATAGAACACAAACACCCCTCCCATTAAACAGCCCTGCAATGGACCCATACATGACCCACATTGCAACACAATGGAGGGACAATGGGATGAACAATAGTTTGAGAGACAAATATACAAAGCTCACTATGCAAACAATACCGGTACAACAGGGATAGGGGCATCAGGAGGACTCAAGGAAGGATGCTGTACTGGGACACATCATGCTTTGCACATGCCCCTAAAAAATAATTTCCACAAGAACTGGCCCTTCAGGTATTTCTGGGACAAACAATAGCAGAGCCAAGTGACATGCCTGTCTGCAGAATGTGAAAGTGCAATGTGCAAGTCAAGAAAGCACATACTACTGCAACAGCATGGGTCACACATCTAGATGAAGTAGCTGCAAGGTACACAAAGCAAAATCAACACATGCACAGTGAAATGCAAAGGAAGCTAGCACATTTGAACACCCTCCATGTCTGGACAAACAAAACTCTAGCTTCCACACATAAGACAAATGGACAATCCATATTCAGGGGGACAAGTCTAACGCCATACATGATGACAATGGACAACACAAGATGAGATACTTACCATACCAAACAGAACACAACGCAATGACACCACAATTGCTTTAATAAACACATAACCATACAGTCAACATCTATCCTTGTCCTCAGTGACACCAGCACTGCCCACAAAGTCAGATTTTGCAAACAACAGCAAATGGATCAGCAAAAAGTGTGAAACACACACAACTGTGGGCATACAACACAAGTTACTCAGGAACAATATAAAGGCAGAAGAGGAATTCCAGGACAAATGTTTACCCAAAATACAACTGCTTGGGTTTATTACCTTGAACATTTTCAGAACAAAGACCATTGTCTGTCAGTATGCTGCTGCCACCCCACCAGACAGGTTTCTGCCCTTCTGCTGTGTGATCAGCTCAGGAGGAGGAAAGGAGAACAAAGGATTTCCTGTGGGAGAGGACGGAAACACCCTCTCCCCTGGAAATAGGTGTTACATGGCTTGGGAGGCGTAGCCTCCCCAAGCCACCGGTGTGCTTTGAAGGGCACATTTGGTGCCCTTCTTGCATATACCGGTTTGCACCAGCCTAGACGCCCCCGCACCCCGCTCCCTGCTCTGGAGCAAAACTGGACAGTGGAAAGGGGAGTGACCACTCCCCTGTCCATCACCACCCCAGGGGTGGTGCCCAGAGCTCCTCCAGATGGCCACTTGATTTTGCCATCTTGAATCCAAGGTGACCAGGGGCCCCTGGGAGCATATGAGTGGCCAGGTCAGGTAGGTGACATCACAGCCCCCTCCTGATAGTTGACCAATTCCCCTTCCTGGGCTATTAAGGGTCTCCCTCTTGGGTGAGTCCTCAGATTTCACATGCAAGATTCCAGCAGGACTACTCTGCATTGTTTACTTCATATTCTGCCCACTGGGACTGCAGCTAGACCCTCCAGCAACGGTCAATCTTCAACTACGGCAACGACTCCGCTCTGCAACTTTGTTGCTCCGGCTCCTTCCAGCAACTGCAACATTTTCCCAGCTATGCATCCTCTGAGGGCAATGAGTCTTCAGCCTGCACAAGAAGTAAGAAAGAATCTCCCTTGGAGTGAAGGAGTCACTCCCCTCCATCCACCGGCACCAACTGCAATGATGACCGGCTGCATGGATCTTCTCTCCTCCGGAGCTGCATGGATCCTGCATCACAGGTGGTGGTCTCCAGTGGTCCCCTTGGTCCTCTCTGGCAGCTGTCCAACGTGGGAGACAGAAAGCCCTGGCCTCTCCTTGTAAAATAGTACCCCTGTGCACCGCGACTCTTGCAGCTACCAAGGCTTGTTTGTTCCTCCTTCAAGGTATCTTCAGGCTCCATGTAGCCTCAGCCCCCAGCATTCCCTCCAGCAAAGCACAGTCTCCTGCCTGCTGCTCCAGTGGGGTGGGACTCCTCTTCAGGTGTGCTGGGTGGGCCTAACTGTGGCTCCTGTGCCTGCTGCCTGTGGGAGCTGCTGCCTCTTCTTCTGACTCTCCCAGCAGCTGAGGGTCACCTCAAACTCACCTCTTTCGGTTGAACCCCCTGGACCTTGCTGGTCCTCTTCAGCCTTGCAAACCTTTTTTGCCAAAGCTTGCTGCTGGTTTTCTAGCACCACTGACCAACTGCACCCTGCCCGCTGATGTGGCACATCACTTGCATCACTTCTGGGACTCCCCTTGAACTCCAGTGCTGCGCTGATGACCTTCTTAGTCCACCGTGGATCTGGTCCTGCATTCATAGAAGGGTACTTAATGGTTCTTGCCACAACCGGACACTCCAACTCGAACTGATCTTGGGCCCCCTCCTTTTCTGTCAGGATCCAACTATGTATTCTTCCAGTCTTGTCTGGTCTTGCACAATACTCTTCCAAAGCCCTCCTGTTGGTTTTGGGGAAAATCAGGTACTTACCTCTGCTCTCCTAGTCGCTGGGAGTCACTCCAGTACTCACCTCTTGGGGTTCCTAGTTCCTCCAGCTCCCCTCTACTGTTTCCACTTCGTTGGGTGGGGTACTGTCTTTCACATTCCACTTTTTTAGTACATGGTTTGGCCCTCCCCTAGGGTCCTCATTATTTGCTATTGCTTTTACCAATGCCTATTGCTTTCTATGCTATTTACTGATTGCTAATGTGTATATAACAGTGTGTTTGCTTACCTCCAGTTGGGGTATTGCCTATACAGTGTTTTAGTATTTGTATTACAATTTTAAAAAGTACCGTCATTTTTGTAACACTGTGTGGTTCTTTCATGTGTGTAAGTGCTGTGTGACTATAGTGGTATTGCATAAGCTTTGCATGTCTCCTAGATAAGTCTTAGCTGCTCATCCACAGCTACCTCTAGAGAGCCCTGGCTTCCTATACACTGCCTGCCCTTCACTGGTATAGGGTGATAACACCATAGGTGCTCACCACACACCAGGATGGCTTCCTACAGTGGGTATGCTGGATGTTGTGGTTGTTTGTGTGTCTGTGGGTATGCTGGATGTGGTGCATGTTTTTGTGTCTGTTGGGGTGGTGTCTGCAGGTATGCTTGATGTGGTGGATGTGTCTGTGTGTGTTGTGCTGGTGTCTGCGGGTGTGGTGGATGTGTCACTAGCTGTTGTGGTAGTGCTGTGGGTATGATGGATGTGGTGTTTGGGTGGGTGAGGGTGTCTGCTGAAGTGGTGGCTGATGTCGTGTTTGTGTTTGTATGTTGAGTGCTTGCATACTGGTGTGCCTTGTGGTGTTTGTGTCGATGTGTGCTGCTTGTGCATGTTGAGATGGGTGCATGCAGTTGTGTCTGTGTGCTTGGGATAGGTAAAGGAATGGGGAATTCGGATTGGGAAGAGGGAGGTGGAGGGGGGAGGAATGTACAGGGTTACTGACTGCCCTCAGCTCAGAAAGATCTTTGTAGGCAAGACAGGGCACTATGAATGGCTTCCAGGAAAGCACTGGTCTGTTGAGGTTGGCTTGCGAACCACTGGATGACATTCACAATGGCAGTCTGACCCACAGAGATGCTCCTCAGGAGGTCAATAGCTTCCTCACTCAGGGCAGCAGGGGTAACAGGGGCTGGGGCAGAGGTAAAGGAAATGCCCACCCTCTTCTGTGAGCAGGCACAGCCAACTGGGTGGGGAGCAACAGGGAGGGTGGCAATAGAACTCGGGGTGGCAGAAAAAGATGGTACAGGAGTGGATCCCGATGGGTCTGCCACCACTAGGGAGTGGCCACTGGAGGTAGAATCTGATGATGAGGATGTAGATTCGGTCTCCTCTGTGGCACTCCCCTCACCCTCTGGGCCACTGGGTCCCTCTGGTCAATAGTCTCATGTCAGGAAGTACCCCAATAGTCTCATGTCATGTCAGATGCTTCCATACTTGGTTGTGCCCTGTCTCTTTCACTTGCCTAGGCTGATGCTGCAAATACAAAGAGAAAAAGGGTCACCACATGTTTCTGATCACACTTGAACAACAGCTGTGATTAGCAAACATTATCATCACGTCAAGTAGACCCCAGCAACAAAATACATCAAAGTGACTCCTACCATACCATATGCATGCATGCAATCTGAACTGCCAACAGTTGCCCACAGGAAAATCAGGATCATAGCCACAGTGACTCTCCCACAGCCTGGACTATGTCCAATACTGACGTGCAATCACAGTAACCATTGAACAAGTAGGAGAACACATCACCTTCAATGCTTTGCATCATGGATCGATACATCAGTAACCTGTTGTCATACATTAGTATGCCAATGCCAACTTTATTCCCACAGATCCCACACAAGGTCATGCAGACATCTATTTGTGACATACTCAATAACACAACAATAAGAAATGATGCTTCTAACACCTAGCACCCCTTATATTGACATACTCGGATTACGTCTGTAGACGCCATTAGTC
The DNA here is from genome assembly GCF_031143425.1 of Pleurodeles waltl. NCBI lineage: Eukaryota > Metazoa > Chordata > Amphibia > Caudata > Salamandridae > Pleurodeles > Pleurodeles waltl. Next base: position 407,875,953 of record NC_090440.1, read on the forward strand.
CTTTGTATGCTGGAGAGGCCCAGAGATTTGCAAGTACTTGTAGAAGGCCCTCACCAGGCTCTGTTAATGGGAATCTACATCACTGTCTCCATTGTGGTCAACTTGCAATCCCAGATGGCTGTGGATGAATGGTTGTACCCAACCACATATGATTTTAACATAATTGCAAGTCACTCCATCATGCATGCCAGTAGTTAGGTAACATACTGTCCCCATTACATTTGTGCAGTACACTTTTCCACATGATGTCACATCAATGGCACAGAAATATAAATTGTGGGTACAAACTCTAGTCCTACTTGTCATGTCCCTCATTGGTACTGCAGTTGTACATGCCAAATTACATGTTATGATTGGTGAGGGTTTGTGTGAGCCAGCAATCAATGGTGACACACTGCTGTCTGTGGCACCACACAAAATGCAGCCCCATTGCAAATGTCCTAGTCCAAATACAGGTTCACATGCACATATATGTGAAGAAATACAGAAAATATCCCCTGAACACAGGTAGCTCATGCATGAAACAACAGTGATTTATTTTGTCAAAAGAGTAAGGGATACATGCTAACATGTAGGCACAAGTAATAGTTGGCAACAGTGATGCCACATAAATCATGCCAATGGACATTCCCCACTTACCAAGGGAAAGGTCTGATCTGTAGCTGACCCAAAGAACAATGTAGGCTCTGTCACATGTATGATGGCAACCTTCACATGACAGACAGTAGTGAGGCACCAGTACTCGTCACACACTGAATACAAGTGGCCTCTGGGAGGCAGATGCCAATTTACCCAATTGAACAGGCACATGGCTGAACACATGATCCAGTAATCCATCATTTCTTTTTCTTTGACCTGTAACACTGATTCGTGGTCTGTAGAGTACAATTTACACCCACAAAAAAATAAACATTACTTGATTGATCAATGTAGACAGCCATGTGTAGTCACTGGAGGGCACATTGTTTATGGAGTGCACACAGTTGTGTCCTAGGTCCCTGAGCCAATAGGGAAGGCACATCAGTATGCACCACATTACCTGTCTACACAGTGACTCGCCTAGTGTGTCACACATGGCTCATACCAAGTCATCAGGGGACGATGTCAGAACCTAACACATTAACTTGGCTATGTGACAGGCAGGAATTTGCCCTGTGCTCATCCCCTTGTGGCTGCTGTGTTCCCGTCAAATGCCCATCAAGTTTTGGGTACACCATCACCAGAATGCAGGCCATTAGGGGGATCATAGACTGACATGCGCCCGGTCCACGTTGGGAGGACACCCCCAGCTGGACCTCCACAATCTTCCAGACCCTGCATCTCAGTTCCTCCCACCTCTTGCGACAGTGAGCACTCCGCCAGCTGTAGACCCTCAGTGTCCGCACCTTCCAGGCGATGGGTCTCCATATCTCCTTCTTCTGATGGGCGTTTACCTGTATAGAAGCAAGAGGCAAATCAAGCGATTACAAACACAAGTTTTTGCCTAAATGGTTGTGTCACACACATCAGAAACACCAAGCAAAAATGGTCAATTTGTCAACACACCACAAGTGTAAAGCACACATGCCAATAAGTACAGGGACATGACTACACACTTTTGTATCTATCTGCAGACTAACCCACTACTCTGCTCAGAGCCTACAATTCCTAAGCAAGCCTACTCACATCAGGTAGCCTAGGCTCGATCAACATGTACTGTGATGTGAGCCACAATGAAACACTACACACATATGTGGCTTCTGAAGGGTAAACTCCTTAGGCCTGACTGGACTAACACAAACACAGTCTGGAAGATTGGCTCAGTCCATATAGTCCCGACAGGCAACTTCCATAGTACCGACTTCACCCTTACACTTGAGTGACAATGAAAGGGCTGGCATGGTGGGTACAGAGAATGTCTTCCCTGTGCATGTGTGGAAATGTGGCCTACTAAATGCAGACTCATGCCACTTCAGGGGGGGTTCTGTGGTATGTACCTTTGCCACAGGCCACTCCTTTGGGCATATGTCTCCAAAATACAGAGATGGCATCCAACATACAAAGGTTGTACAATTTCTGCTATATGACCAAGCTACTGAGTCACATGCCATGGCCTCTCAGGAATTTACACACTGTCTGCACTGTAGTTCTGTCATTTGTGCATTAAGGCTGTACATGACAATGTTTATCTATGTGAATGTGACAACAGAGCTGTGGGAGTAAGGGACCTGTCATGAGTCAGAGACACACATTAACAATGATGCAAAATGCACATATGGACTAGTTCAGGGATGTACCTCTGTACCCATTCCTACTCTAGTCAATGGACTGAGGGATTCAGGGCAGGTTTTGCCACTAGAGCATCATATTGGCCACATGACAGCATCTAGTGCCAATATACAGGGAGTGGGCACAGTGCCACAGTTGCATAGCCACAAAGGGGGTCATTCTGACCCTGGCGGTAAAAACCGCCAGGGCCAACGACCGCGGGACCACCGCCAACAGGCTGGCGGTGCTCCCATGGGCATTCTGACCGCGGCGGTACAGCCGCGGTCAGAAACGGAAAACCGGCGGTGTACCGCCGGTTTCCCGCTGCCCTGGGGAATCCTCCATGGCGGCGCAGCTTGCTGCACCGCCATGGGGATTCCGAGCCCCACACCGCCATCCTGTTCCTGGCGGTTTTGGCCGCCAGGAAGAGAATGGCGGTATGGGGTGTCGTGGGGCCCCTGGGGGCCCCTGCAGTGCCCATGCCATGCCAATGGCATGGGCACTGCAGGGGCCCCCGTAACAGGGCCCCACAAAGATTTTCAGTGACTGCCATGCAGACACTGAAAATCGCGACGGGTGCAACTGCACCCGTCGCACCCCTTCCACTCCGCCGGCTCCATTCGGAGCCGGCATCCTCATGGAAGGGTGTTTCCCGCTGGGCTGGCGGGCGGCACTCTGGCGGTCGCCCGCCAGCCCAGCGGGAAACCCAGAATACCCGCGGCGGTCTTTTGACCGCGCAGCGGTATTCTGGCGGGCCCCGCCAGGCCGGCGGCTACTGCAGCCGGCCAGGGTCAGAATGAGGCCCTAAGACTCTCCCACACCCTAGACTATGCCCCATACTGGGATATACTTTTAACAGGCCCTGGTCTCAGCAGGCTGAGTGCACAAACCTACATGACACATTTCCACACTTCCATGCATGACAGTACATCATGTGCCCATCAACATTGTGGCTTGTGCTTCGTGTGGCAACCTGAAGGGCAGAGTGAGCCATGGATGCCTTCCAAACAACAGTATTGCAAGGCCAGATGTGTTTTGAAAATTCTGTGGCACTATCCACATTGCTTATAAGATCCTCAAATGACTCAGACAAGATGCATACGCTGCTCATGCTGACATGCACATACACGATGTCTAATATTTACAACCATCATCAACAAAGAAATATCATTGGATGGGAGTAACGTCTCCTTGTCTAGTTATGTGCATCCAACTATAGGAGGATCTAGGACCCTAAAACACATCACACAACACAATGTTAATGAACATAACATATAATACTGTTCACCAATACCTGCACCAAGTACACCCCATTGATGCCACACAGACTGCAATAACAGGCACACAAGAAGTCCAACTGGCAAACATGGGCACATGGTAGCCTGTGAGGAGGGAAAGGATTGTGTTGAACAGAGTCAGTTGTGCACATGAGGTACTGACCTGCTCCTCTGCTAAGCCATAGAGCTGTTCATACAGGGGAAGGACCTCATTTACAAGCCTTTCCTGCTCTTCTGGAGAGAAGGAAGGGTCTCCAACACCTGCTGGACATGGCATGATTACTCCCAGAGGCGGCACACAGCAGCTCTAGTAATGGAGGTGTTGCTGGCAGCAATGTCAGGAGTAAAGTAAGTGAGTTAACACAACATGGCGGACATGTCACCACTGTGCCGATGGACACAGTCATTGGGCCGCGACCACCACAGGCAACAACGTCAGCCTATGGCAGTGTACATCATGGTTGGAACTGCCTACCATGTGGAGGACTTCTGCCACCGGTCGCGGATGGTTCCTAATGTCTAGTGGAGTAGGTCAGGCATTCGCCATTTTGGCGGGTGAAAATACTGTATATGGATGTGTAAACTGCGTCACACATAGATTATGGCCCTCATTCTGACCTTGGCGGGCGGCGGAGGCCGCCCGCCAAAGTCCCGCCGTCAGGTTACCGTTCCGCGGTCGAAAGACCGCGGCGGTAATTCTGACTTTCCCGCTGGGCTGGCGGGCGGTCGCCTTCAGACCGCCAGCCAGCCCAGCGGGAAAGAGGCTTCCACGATGAAGCCGGCTCGGAATCGAGCCGGCGGAGTGGAAGCTGTGCGACGGGTGCAGTTGCACCCGTCGCGTATTTCACTGTCTGCGCAGCAGACAGTGAAATACATGTAGGGGCCCTCTTACGGGGGCCCCTGCAATGCCCATGCCAGTGGCATGGGCACTGCAGGGGCCCCCAGGGGCCCCGCGACCCCCCCTACCGCCATCCGGATCCCGGCGGTCGGACCGCCGGGATCTGGATGGCGGTAGGGGGGGTCGGAATCCCCGCGGCGGTGCAGCAAGCTGCGCCGCCGTGGAGGATTCAATGGGGCGGCGGTACACTGGCGGGAGCCTGCCAGTGGTGCCGGTCCGACCACGGCTTTACCGCCGCGGTCGGAATCCCCATTGGAGCACCGCCGGCCTGTCGGCGGTGCTCCCGCGGTCCTCCGCCCTGGCGGTCTTTGACCGCCAGGGTCAGAATGAGGGCCTATATGTGTAGAATCGCCATAAACATCCTTATGCTGTATTGTTATGTTGGTCCTACTACACAACCACCAGTGTAGTGTTTGCAGGGCACAGATGGCATATGACAACGATGCAGGGGCTCCCGCCACCGATGGTAGTTTCCGGCAGTCAGAGAATGCAGTCACATTTAGAGGAGCAACTGTGTAGCATATAGTTGGGTATCACACAAATCCATGTTGTGAACACATGTGTAGAAAACCATGGGGGTCACATGTGACCCTTGTGTAGTTGCCAGCTGGGATGTGTACTGTGTGTCATGTCTAAACAGTCAGAAATGCTTTGTCACATGATATTTTTGGCATGCATGTGTATGTTGCTGTGGATACACTGACTAATGTTGCAAATCATGTCTTGTCACACATACGTACCCTGAAAGAGGGAGTATGTGACAACCTCCTGTCTACTGTCCACTGCCAGACCTTCAGACCATGGAAGAACACCACATCATACAGCTGTACCGTCTGAATAAGAAACAATAGTGGACTTATGACATAAGTTGGAGCAAGACCTGATGCCAGCTAACAGTAATCCAACCTGCATACCACCCATTGAACAAGCCATGTCAGCATTGCACGTCCTGGCCACAGGGCCCTTCAAACATTCAGTGGTTCTATGTGCTGGCATTTCGCACTCTATGTTCAGTCTGGTGTTGAAGGATTTCCTCTCAGCAATGTTGAAACACATTGACAGCTATATCATGTTCCCCCGATGTGAGGATTTAGCCAATGTGAAGGCTGACTTCTATGGTTTTACCCACCTCCCACATGTGGTGGGGGCCATTGATGGTACACATGTTGGCTTGGTGCCACTGCAGGCCACCGGCCAAGTCTATCACAACTTAAAGAAATTCCATTCCATCAATGTGAAAGTTGTCTGTTTAACAGATCTCTACATCTCAAATGTGTGTGCCCGTTATCCTGGATCAGTCCATGATTCTTTCATAATGAGGAAAAGCACCATACCCCAACTGATGTCACAACTGCACCCACAGAGAACCTGGCTGGTTGGTAAGTCATGTCTGGCCTGATTGTGTGTGAGCAATGTCAGGTGCTACAATCATGAAGTTAGTAACTCGTCGCAATGTCAGATGCTACAAACATAAAGTGAGTGACTCATTGCACTTATGTCCCATTCCATAACAGGAGACTCAGCATATCGAAACTGTCCTTGGTTATTGATTCTGCTGAGGAATCTAACTACTCCAGGGGAAGTCCACTCCAGTGAGGCCAGTGGAAGAACACGGCAGCCAGAGGAGTGGGCCTTTGGGCTTCTGACGGCCATTTTTCGCTGTCTGAAGAAGGACTGGTGGAGCCCTCCTCTAGTCAACTGGGAAAGTGTGCCAGATCACTGTGGTATGCTGCATACGTCACAAAATCGCCCTACGGAGGAATATCCCATACATCCCAGAGGAGGGGAAGCCTGCAGTGCCCCTGGGTGAGAAACCTGAAATGCCAACTGAGGATGACAGTGGTGAAGAGGAAGGAGCTGGCTTGCGAGAAGATCTCATCCACAGCTACTTCTTATGAGTGTATGTCGTGATATCATGATTGTGACTGAACAGCGAACTGTAGTTGTGAGACTTTGTGGAGTTTAGTGTTTTGGAAACAGCCAGGGAGCTGATACTCTGCAATATTCAGCCAAAGTCTGCTTGATAAGATAGCTTTTGACACATCCCCACCTTGATAGTGTTGATTGGTTTGTGTCAGTTTCCGTGCAATGTAACTCGTTTTAAAGATGCTTGCTATGTGACTTGTGGCATAGTTATGGTTTCAAGCCTATACTCCTTGTTTTGTTCTTTGTATAGGTACCTTAAGCATGACATCTTCATGTGGGAATTTCAGAGTTGTGACATTGGCAGGTATGTGATGCTTTCTGACATACAAAGTGGACATGGGTTGTTCCAGGTAATGTAGGCTGCAGAGTTTGGGTGTATGAGAACTGTACCAAGACAGTTTGCACAATGTTTGGGTAGAGGTTCAGAAATTATGATAGCACTTGTTTTGTGTCCTGTGATGGGCATGATGCATCATGTATGTATATGTAATCATGTGGTCATCACATATGTAGTCCTAGCTTACAACTAAGTCATTGTTCCTTCATATTAGCTAAACACTTTTTGTATGACCTGTATGTAGCTGTAAATGTGTTTCATCATTGTAGACCATGGGTGCCTGTACCACAAAACTGACATATGTTTTTGTCATACCACCAGATGCATGAGCATTGGATTATGAAGGCCATGTTATCAGGGATTGCAATACTGCCATCTGTCTCTATCTTGGATTATGTGATGTTTAATTACCTTGGTGTGGCATGTGATAAGGCTTAAGCTGCTGACATCAACCATATCAATGTTTGCCTATTCTACAGGACAATGTCTGACAAACCCCTTCCTTCTGTGGTCTGGGGGTCTGTACCTGTCAATATGTTCACTTACTCAGTATGAATCAGTCATTCTTGGTTTACAGTAGTTCAGGCATATTGACAGCCTAGGTGCTGAACACTGTAATATAAGGTTTGGTTTGACCAGACTCTTGTATGTGTGTGTTTGTGTGGGAGGGTTGTAATCCTGAGCTGGACATTGTGTATATGCAACATATCCTATTTTGAACAAGTACCTTGGCTCATCATTGTATGGTTCACATGGTCTGACGAATTTACATGGCTAAATATTAAATCTAAATCAGTAGGCAGTCAGTGAAGAGTGATTTTAATGTGCACCTATGACTAACATAAAATATATGTGACATGAATCAACCACAATTAAAATGTGAAGGGGTCAGTCATGGTGAATTAAATCAGTGGAATAGATGCCACGCAATTGGGAGTCCAAAGTCCATTGTACTCCTCCCATTGGAAAGGATAGGTGGCTCAGAACCAGTCCAGAGTAAATATGTGACACATAAAAGAGATCCTTAAGGAAGAGGGTTATTACTGGCAGTGGTAGGTTTCTTGCCATCCGCACCTCCTGGATTATATGCTGGATGTCCCTGCTTGTGTTGGGGCGTGGTCTGCTGCTACACAGTCAGGGGTGTTTGGGGCTTGTTGTTCCTCTGGCAGGGCCTCCCTTCCAGTGAGTGTCTTGATGAGACTCTGAAAAATGCATAAGGGGACACACTTGGCATTTGCCTGGGATATAACTGCGCTAAGGGGATCCTAGAGCCAGATTCCACAGTGTTCTCTTCCTGGGCTCCCACCAAGGTTCTCTCCCCAGCTTCAGCTACAGCCTCATCCCTTTCACACAGTACCTCAAACTGGTCCCCATAGAAATCAGCAAGAACCTCTCTGACCCTACTCCTGGGAATTCTCCACTGTCTGTCCCTAAATAAATCCATCATCTGATCTAAGGACATAGTGCTGTGTTCTCCTCTGCCTATATGTCTCAACTGGATGTTCTGCACTATTGGTGCAGATTTGAAATGCAAAAAACAAAAAGAAGGCACAGTTCCAGAGGAAAGGCGGACCCTCACTACCAATTAGGAGTGGAGTCAGCTAGTACCTGCAAGCACTATGTATTCGGAACAAGAGCCCTCAATCACCGTCCGGTGACAATGATCAGAGCATGTAAAGTTCTCCCCAGAGGGAGGAATGTAATCATTTGGCTCCTGATTGTAGGCCCGTGAGGGCACGTTGTCCTCATTGGTGTCCTCCTGGATTTTAGTCAAGGCAGATCTCATGGTGCGGCTAGACCCACTGGACATAGCCTTATTCCAGTCTCGGGCAAGGGCCTGAAGTCTTTGGTGATTTGGTCCCTGCCGTCCCTCCTGGCATATGGGGCTGCTGTGGTACCATCCGAATGCAACATAGACTCTTCATCTTCAATCACCCACACCACGGCTGCCCCTCCTGGCATATGGGGTCACTGCTAAGGCGTTTATTAGTCCTGGCATACTAGTCACACAACTTCTTCAACAATAGCCCCCCTAGCATTCGGGGTCACCACAATGGGGCTGTGTGGCCTTGGTGGCCTCCCCAATGTGCTTGATACTTGGCTCAGTCAACAGTGGCCCTCTCTTGGCATACAGGGGCCATCAAACCCAGTCCTACACAGGGACTACGGCCCAATCGGTGCACAGCAGAATCCTTACATCTCACACAGAGAGTCCTCACAGTAGGGCTCCCTACTGGAACTTGTTCCTTCCAGTGCTCTCCCCATTATCAAAGGGCACATTGGTCTTTGCAAGCAGGCAGGTGCTCCAGGGCAGCTGATATAGTTTTCCCTTGGTGATGTCCCCTGACTCAGCACGGAGACTAGCAGGCCTTTGCCCCCCCCCGTCTTGGTCACAAGCAGAGGTTTTGCAGAGTGTCTCTTTCTCACACAGCACATCTGACTGCTTGACAGATGATTATATTTTGGAGTCTAAACCTTCCCTTCAATAGTCCTTTTCCAGATACCAAATGTGATTCAGGGTCTGAGTTTTTGAAGTTTTATGTTTGGGTTCTGCTTCTTTGTAGTGAACACTTTTCTTTCTTCTTTCTTCATGAAAGATGTATGTCACCACTGCCAAGACTCCAAAGCTGATTGTTCCACAACACACCTCAGGGGAGTGACCAGAGTGAACACCTGGATGTCAGTCACAGAGAGATATGCATCAAAACATTAATTCCAGACCCCCAGCCCTAGTCTCTATGATTCCCTTATCAGATGTATCTCTCTTCCTGAGATGTTTACAGGCCCCCTCCTCGTGATCTGTCACAGAATCAAACAGCAGTCTTTTAAAGTGTAAATTGAATCTCTTCCTTTTCTCCTTTTTCTTCCAGTGTGTGTCCCACCTAGTTTACATGAATGCAGCAATACACCAATTCTTCTAGAGGATTACTCTCCTCATCATGTCTTCACCAAGCAGCACTGGGCTTCCCAAAATGGAACTCAGGGTCCTCCATGTAATGTACCATTGAAGGCACACTTACTTAGTTTACATACACAGCTCACTTTCTGTCCAGCACTGTTCCTCCATGCAATGCACCCTTACAATTACATATGCATTCAGGACACACTTAGTGTGCGTGCACTATTCAGCACTGAAGCTTTTCTATTTTTAACCAGCATGTGCTGTTTACAACTATACACACCTGCCAGCACAAACTTACCATGTGCAGGGAGCGTGGCCTAGCACTGCTCCAAGATGGAGACATTCTGAGCGCATATTCTGACTGTCGTCCCTGTCCGGTCCTTGTTATCAACCGGAGAGGGGGGCTAAATATGTAGACCATCATCCCCACTGATAGAGGAGGCAGCTGGCCCTTGCTGCAGTGCATGGTGCGCAGGCCCCGGAGGAAGACCACCCGTATCGGGCCTGCGCTGCTGGATTTCCCGGGGTCGTGGAGCCCAACATGGGCGCTGGCTGTGACCCATGGGGATAGCAGAGGGCACTGCTATATGGGTGCCGCAGGGTGGAATGGCCCTGGGGGGGGCCCTGGAGATGGAGCACTGAACCGGGGGTGGCTGAGACGGCCAGGATGACACGCCGGCGCCTCCGCATGTCGGAGTGCCTGACTGGAGCCTTACACCATGTGGCTTCTTGGCCCAACATAATGGCGAAGGTACTCTCCCCTGCCCTTGAGGGAGGATTGGCTGAATGATGACGGTGCCCACCAGAATCACACACTGGCAGGAGCACAAGAGAATGGGAGTGTGTAAAGCATGTTTCCGATGCCCTGACTACCTTTTTTAACTATACTGTGCCCAGACACGCCACTCTGCGCAGCACAAGGCACGCTGCTCCTGCCTGCCTATAGTGCGCACAAATACCAGAGACACTCAAGTTGAATAACAAGGCACGCTGCCCCTGCCTGCCTATAGTGCGCTGCCAACTTGCACAAGTACCAGGGACACTCAAGTCGCATAACAATAAACCTGTATTTGCGCTCCCATGTATCCAGAACCTGGTCAGTTCATATTACTGACTGTTTAGACTTACATGCACCGCTGTGCTCAATCTGTTGCAAGATGGGCAACGAGGATGCACAACAACAGCACCTCACCTTTGAAACTAGGAAAATAGCCCACCTGGCAGCGCCACTAACCCCTGAGCCCCCTGAAGGGGGGGTGGAGGGAGATTCCTCCTCCCACCGAAGAACATATCAAGTCTATGCTACTAGTGATGCGCACCAGTCTTACTGCTTTAGATGGCAAGCTTGACTCTCTTACTAGCAGACATGGCTGGCAGAATAGATGCGCACCAAACCCGCTTGAATGACATGGAACAGCGAGTCTCACATGTTAAGGACGCAAATGTACAGCAGGAGAAATCACTGGGGAAGGACAAACTGGAACTGTGTAAACTCCAGCTCAAGAACAAGGATCTGGAAGTCAGGTTCAGGAGGAACTATCTACGCATTTTAAGTCTTCCGGAGTCGACGTTGATGAGGTGTATGGAAGATTAGATTGCAAACCTACTTCTCAAGCTCTTTGGTGCTGAACAATTCTCACAGACCTTTATTGTGAAGAAAGCGCACACATCTCTACCCCCACGGCCGATCCAGGGAGCACCCCCTAGGCCCATCATTGCATGGCGTCTCAACTAGAGACAGAGACAAAGTGCTGCATCTGAGGATGTTCAGGATGAAGGGACGCAGCTACAGCTTTTCCCCGATTTTACGCAAGCAGTGCAAGATGCTTGTTGGAAATTCCAGCGTGTAAAAAGGAAACTACAGGAGCATGGCTTTATCCTGCATGGCTGAGATACATCTGGAAGGGAAAACATAAGATGTTCATGGATTCTTTGGCAGCACTCACCTTTCTACAGAAGCACCCTTAGCAGAGAAGCTACACGTCCCCAACATTGTGTGTGGATGACGCCTCGTCCTTGGACGAGGTGGAATACCTGGTCCTCGGTCTCATCAAGGAACACATGAGCAGTACCAGGCCTGTGGTGAGTGCCTGCTGAGAGACACCATGTTTATCACTTCACTTTCCTAACTCATGGCCCAGACTCATATGACAGCCCGTCCTTCTCATGATAAACTGCAGTGGCCCGTTAGTTGCACTAAATGGTTGACATGTACTGTGGGTCACCACTTATGTAATGAACAGTGTCGCATGGTTTGCCTGTCACCTAAATACTGACAGTGCTCTGGCCACCTCCATCCTTTGGCAATATTGATTGTTTAATTACTTGTTTTTTTCATTAGTTTATGTTTTTCCTATTTGCAGTTAATGCGGGATTCACAGGGAGATTAGGTCTCAGTGTGGGAGGGAGGTGGGGAGGACGGGAAGGTTTACGTTCTTATCATGTCGGAGAACGGGGTAGCAGCTGGTTGAGTACACAGACATATGGTTCCTTGCTCTTGACATTTAGGATTTCAGATGAGCGTCAAACCAACAAAAAAGGGACTATCATTGAAGTTTATCACTTGGAATGTCTGGGGACCTAATAACCCATGTAAATGTTGCCAGGCCCAGGCCTACATTGCGCGTTACAATGTAGATATATTATGGGGGTCATTAGGTCTTTTGACGGCCAGGGCTAATGTGGCGGTATCCCCGCCAACAGGCTGGCGGTGTATACCGCCACATTATGAGTGTGGCAGGTTGGCCGCTGCCAAACTGCCACATCACCACTCATACCACCATGGCGGTATGAACCGCCGGGCCATAGATATTAATCTCCAACCCGGAGGCCAACAGAGTACTGCCGGTGGAATTATGAGCCAGCCTACCGCCATGGTTTCTGCAGCGTTAGCAATGCCACGAAAACCATGGCAGTAGGGCCTACTTGTGAGAGGGAATTCCTTCCTTCCCTGTCACCGGTAGGTGGCTCCCCCACCTCCCCCAGCAAGCACCTAACCCCTCACCCACCCCCATCCAAACTCACCCTCCACCCCGATTCAAACTCACCCCCAACCCCGATCCAAACTCGCCGCACCCCCGATTCAAACACACACACCTCACCCAGATACATTCACAAACACCCCGACTCCCCCATACACACACGCACCCGCAGACACGACACCCATTCATGCACACGCAGACACGCATCCACCACACAACTGCCCCCACAGGCATACATGCACACAGACACCCACACGCAGCACGCAGCAAGCATACACCCATTCACATACACTTCCATGCACGTATTCACTCATACATACCAACATGCATTCAGGCACGCATTCATACAGACATCCAAACACCCATTTCTGGCACGCATACACACTGACATGCAGACAAGCACTCACTTCAACTTTCATACATGCATTCCCTCACACGCATATAACCACGCATACACCACAACACTCACATTCACCCACACTTCCATACACACGCAGACACCACACACTCCCACTCAACACCCCCGCCCTCTCACCCCCTCCCCTGTCAGACGCCCGACTTACCTTGTCCGGAAGGGAACAGGCCAGCAGCGTCCCACCAGCAGGACACCGCCAGGCCGTACTAATGGCCTTAATACAGCTGGCGGCTTCTGGTGGTAGCAGCGCCAGGGCTCCACTGTCCGCCAGCATGGCTACTGCAGGATTTCTGCCCTTATTGTGGTGGAAATCCTTCAGTGTCCATAATATGGCGGGCGGAAGACCGCCAGCACTGTGGTCTTCTGTCACCCTTGGCATCAGTGGTATTCTGAGAAGGGAGGGGGGTCCAAACTTCTGTGAGTCATAGGGTCCCTACCAATACTTTGCCTTATACTCATCCTAGACTAGGGGGTAGTGATCCCCATTCACAAGCAGGTCCAGTTCCGACTTATTCATGCACTGGCAGACCAGGAAGGAAGATAATAATAATAATTCAGGGCTGTCTGGGTCTCATGCAGGAGCCTGCTCAATACATATGGTCTAAATGAGGAGAACCCGGACTTTTTTCATAATGTTCTTAAACAATTTATAATGGTAAATCAGGGAACCATCATTTGGGGTGGTGATCACAACTTGTTGTTAGATGTAGACCTGAGGTGCACCAGCCATCGCAAGAGACTCCTGACAAAAGCTCATACCAAGTTCTTAGACCCCATGACGCAGATCTTTGGCACAGGTTACACAGCGAGGAACAGGAATATACATTCCACTCTTCAGTACATGACACTTCTTCGCACCTTGACTTTTTGATAGGCTCACGCAAGGTAATGGGGTGGACCCGTGATATAAGACATCTACCTAGAACTTTATCAGTCCACTCCCCAGTCGTCTTATTGCTCAACCTGCCAGATCCATGGGTACCTAAACTGCTTTGAAGGCTTCGAAGGCTCCAGCCTAGGATGCTGTTTGACGCAGCGTTTAAAGGAGAAATTTACTCTGTGATTTGGTCCTATTTTTCTCTAAATGTTTGCTCTGTCACTAAAAATGGTGACAGTCTGGTAGGCCTTTAAGGCTGTTATTCGTGGTGACTCTATTGCCAAAGGGTACGGTATCCTCAAATCTATCAGAGGGAGACTTGCCAAATTACAGCAGGAACTCCTTACCCTGGAGCTTAGATGTGACGAAACCTCAGAGCAAAATCTCTTAGACCCAATGAAAACTCTTCTAACATAATTTAGAGAGGAGGCTGACAGAGGAGTAAAGTTCCTAAGGAAGCATGCACAGGCTAGACAATACGGGGAGGTAGACAGATCAGGGCACATTCTCTCTACACTTCTTAAAACCCGGCGATCCGCTAATTATATTCATACCATTGATACACCAGATGGCCACGCTTCCCACACCCCTGACAACATAATGAGGGAATTTGTAGCTTTTTATCAAAAGCTCTACGCTTCATCCACACAGGGCACACCAGAGGAGGCAAACAGTTATTTGCAAAGGGTCACACTAGCATGGCTGGATCAGGCGCACCGGCAAATACTTTGCAGACTTCGACTTTCGACTTTACAATCGAAGAGATTAAACAAACTATTACACAGCTCACAAATGGAAAAGCCTGGAAGTGATGGCCTCCCAGCAGAATTCTATAAGACCTACGCTGATGAGCTAGCAGAGATATTGCTTGAAGTCTATCTAGAAGCGCTCCAGGAGAGCGTACTCCCACTCCCAGACAATGTGGGAATCCATTATAATTACACTTCTTAAGCTATATAAACCACCACAAAACTTTGATTCTTATTGCCCCCTCCCTTTAATAAACGTCGATAGTAAGATACTGGCTAAGTTACTGGCTAATAGGTTGCTGCCTCTGATGCCCAACTTAATACTCCCTGATCAGTTAGGTTTCATACCGGGCCATTCTACGGCGGATAACCTTCCCTCTCTGTTTGCCTCACACATCAGCTAGATCCCATACTACTGATAATCGCAATATTTTTAGATGCCGCTAAGAGTGGGCCTTTTTCTTGTCAGTGCTCACTAGAATGGTGCTGGGCAAATCCTTTGTAAATTTGGTGAAGCTGCTCTATACAGATCCGGCAGTGAGACTAAGTTTAAATGGGGGCTTGAGGTAAGGTAGGCCCTAGGTAGCCTCATGGGCAAGGTGCAGTGTATGTTAAAGGTAGGACATCTACTGATGTGTTTAACATGTCATGACAGTGAAATACTGCCAAATTCAGGTTTCACTATTGCAAGGCCTATCTCTTTCATAGGTTAACATGGGGACTGCCTTTCAATATATTTTAAGTTTAGTTTCCCATTGGGAGCAGATAGAGGTATGAGTTTGGGGCCTCTGAACTCACAATTTAAAAATACTTCTGGTAAAGTCAGTTTGAAAATGCCACTTTTAGAAAGTGGGCATTTTCTTGCTCAAAACATACTGTGCCTCTGCCTGCTTGTGTATTCCACCTTTGGGTCAGACCGGCAGTTGGGCCTCTAGACACTAGACAGTGACACAAAGGGAGCTGCGGTGTAGCCTGCATATCCTGATGAGTCTCCTGGGCTAGAGTGGGGAGGGAGGAGCTGACACTTACACCGGAATGGGCTGTGCCTGTCCTCACACAATGCGGTCTCCGACCCCCTGGAGTGTGTCTGGGACCAGGCCTGGGCAAGGCAGTATCTTGTGAACAACAGAGACTTTCTTTTGAAGTCTGCCTACTTTAAAGGCAAAAATAAATGTAAGTGGTGGACCCAAAACCCTAGACTTTTGAAAACACTTCTGGATCAAGAGGAACCTCTGCCAAGGAAAAGAGCTGAGGAGCTGGAGGAGTACTGCCCCATTGCTGTGTGTGCTTTGCTGGGTTGGCCTGCAGTTGCTGCTTCTGTCTTAAAGAGGGCAAAGACTAGGCTATCCTGTGTATCCTGCTTGTGAAGTTTCTCCAAGGGCTTGGAGTAGAGCTTGCCTCCTGCTGGAAGTCTCAGGGATATCAAAGACCTCAGCTTCATCTGCCTACATCACTGGGAACTGTGTGTTTTGTGCTGCAACAGAAGAGAAACCACAGTGACGCCGTCAAAGAAGCCGCTGACTGCACCATGACCTGACAACGCCACACGGAACCGCGCCGCACATCGTACCACAACCCTGGTCTCACCGACGCCACCACCTGATACTGTCACGAAGCCGCTGCTGGCACCAAGACCTGTGGGTCCCGCACTCTGCATTGCCTTGCTTTCCCCCGCAGCTTTGGCATCCTGGATGCCACCACTCTACACTGACACCGACACATGCTGACACCGCTGCCTTCACCGTGGCCTGGGGACACCACTCATGAGGTACACAGAGCACCGACCTATCCCGCACTGCAGCCCTGGTCCACTGACGCCAGCACTATCGCCTCCAGCACTGTCAACAGATGCCCCTGTCTGCACTGTGACCTGTGGGGACAGCACAGAGCCCGCTGCACATCGTACCGCTGCCTTGGGCCTACCGACAACAGCTCTTCTGCAACGATGATGCCGCTGCCTGCACCATGACCTTGAGAGACTGCACTTCGCACTGCTCTGCTTCACATTGCAGCACTGGTCTCACCGATGCCACAGGGTGCCATCACTGCACGTTGCATTGTCTTGCTTCGCACCGCAGCCCTGACGCTATCAACACCAGCGCTCCTGACTAAGTCATCAGCCCAGAGTTCTATCTGCAACTCGTGTGACTTCAAAGGCCCAATGACCCCCGCACCGACCTCCAGAAATGATGCCTGCAACACCAGCGACGTGGCACTTGGAACCTCATAGCGAGGATCAGAACACCATGCATTTCCAAGGTACTGTATGCGGGTCTTCCCGACATCGTAGCTGGCCTGCGACGCCACGAGTCAGCTTGAACGGTTAGATTTGTTGTTAATGATGCCGTGATAGACCCAGACAGAGCTATCGACTTCAAGGAACTGTATTTTTAAGTAATTCTTGCAAAATTCATATCTTTATTACTGTATGTTGGATTTTTATCGTTTTGGTCGTTTTAAATTGAGAAATATTGACTATTTTTCTAAAACTGATGTGGGATCCTTTTGTAGTGTTTTCACTGTACTACTGTGTGTTATGTACAAATGCTTTACACATTGCTTCTGATATAAGCCTGACTGCTTGTGTCAAGCTACCAAGGGGGTGAGCAGGGGTTATCTGAGCTGGGTAGCTCTCTTATCCTGACTACAGTGAGGGTCTCTACTTGGACAGGGTGCAAACCGACTGCCAACTGCCAGTGCTAATACTTTTTACAATTTCATAAAATGTAGTATGATTGTGAGAGCATTTTGTGTTAGACTTGGCCTTTGTCGTCTGGACAGGTGACAGGGTGATAAACCGGTTTGAGTAGCTATGGGGAATACATTTTCCAGCATTCCTTCTTGATAGTAGAAGAGAAAACCTGTTAAGCCCAACCTATCCTTTACTACCATCTCTATTGCACCCCAGGATTAGCAGTAGCGCAAAGGAGCAGACCTTTACGTCTTTCTGGTTGCAAATGACAATATAGTATGGAATATGAGAGCCAGTTAATCAAATCATTGGATTATAGTGTAGCTAAAAAAGCTCCTGCCCATGTTTTGTGTCAGGTTGTAAGAGGACTTGATTGCATATAGAGAATAGGGTAAAGTACACTAGAGATAATGACAAGAAGTATTTTCCCGGAAGAAGGTACCTTTGATATTGAGCACTTAAATAATCTTAAGAAAAGATTGAAAGGATGCAAAAATGAATCTACTCCAGAATAATGGCTGCCCTTCATAAATTGGTACGAGGAAGCCATAAATCAAAAACTGAAGTCCCAGCTGTGAGGAAGGAAATACACCAAGAAAAAAACTGAGATACCAATTTAGCCACCGGAGGGACAAAGTTAGGACATATGCTGCCACTGCACTGCTCCCTTGTAATTTATTTGCCCAAATAATCAATGATATTCTTGAAATAACAGAGAAAAGGGAAGAGGAAATACCAGGCATTTTGAATTTTCTGATTCCAGTGGGAGATACCAGGTGTGCATCACAAGCAGAATTTGGAAATAGTGCAGTTCTTGTTGGTTGGCTGGTAGGGGGGCATATGCGAAGACCACATTGGTGGGCACCTCAAGCACAGCAAGCAACAGTGTGACAAATTATTGAGTGCTGGACAGTAGTACAGCAAGCACAAAACACAATCACACCTCACCACCCAGGTGTGCTCTTGTTTCTTAACACATTGATCCAAAACACTGATTTGGACCAGTCAGGCACTGAGTGAAACTATAAAACAGCATAGCCTGAGGCAGACTACAGGACAAACTGCATGACATCTTGAAAGTGCACCACATCCCAAAGGCATGACCCTCCCTAAAACACATCTGAAGATATTCTACCTTTGCAAAAGTACTCAGGCCCTGGCAAGGAGGATCGAGTCACCATGCATGTTACCTGGTCCTATTCTGATCTTCTTAATATCACACAATAATTCACCAAAATATAGCTAACCCTCAAAAGTTTCAAGGAGAATTGCTAAGTTTTTGAATGACAGACTCCAAATTGGATGAATGTTACTCCTAAGAGCAGGAAAAGTAAAGGACCGACTGTTGGTCAAAGCTAATTGGCCACAACTTTCATTGCAGTATAACATATTTAACCAACTGGACGAAGATTAATAATTGGAAGCAAAACAAAGGACAAACCCCCAGTGATTTCCTTGATCGATTTAACAATGTTTTTAATCATTGTTCTGGGAAAATGCTACAGAATCTGACCAGAAAACATTTAGAGTTGTGTTTGTTCAACAGCTTTTATCCACAGTAGTGGTGTAATTCAGAAGAACATGCATTGGTTGGCAAAACAAAAATATTTTGGAGTAGGTTTCAGTTAAAAACCATAGTGTTGTGGTGCTAGAATGTAAGAAATAATCTACTGAATCAAAATGAATGACTTCACAATTGCAATCCTTCCAAGAAACTTTTAGATGAATGAACCAGAAAGGCACAGTAAGGAAGGAAAACATAACTAAGGCTTGTGTACAAGCAGATGGAAGAGTGGGCAGGGGTGAGGAGCAGAAATGTAGGAATTTGCCCCACCTGGCACACCTCATTTTACAATAGTGGTCAACTAGGACACTTGAAGTATGAGTGCACAAACATAGACCCTGGCTTTCATGAACAGCCTAAACAAACTTATTAATCACCTTTTGTATTGTTTTGATACAGAACAATCGAGGGCAGCCCAAGGCAGCTGACTGATCTGTGCAGACTTTGATTACTGTAGCTCAGAAAGAACCATAGATTTAATAAAAGGAAAGCCCATGCCAAGCCTTATTGATACTGGTGTTAGTAGATCAGCTTTCAAAACCTCTTTGACATTACAACGTGGGTAAAGGCATGTGTTGTAAAGTTCTGCTAGGTATTACAATCCATTATAAAGGTCAATGCATTGTAATGTCTACAGAGTAAAGGCAGGCATAGTAAAGACTGAGATTCAAATACTTCACATTATCAAGGTAACGGAAGAGGTAGCAAACTCAATTGCTATCAACGAACTGTGATTTGATGACTTTGATTTTTCCCTTGTTGCTAAGTGAGGTGTTTGCACAATGATTGGTGTAGAGTGCTGTATTTTCACCTTAAACATTTCCACGAAAATACATGAGCAAATGATAGCATAAGTGAAATGTGCCAAAAACGACATACCGTAGACAATGAAATGGATCTTGATGAATCAAGCTTTTGACCCTGGTTGAAACATATTTTTGGAGGTTTGTGAATGAAAATTCCTGAGATTATTTTGATCTTTTTTGACAGTTTGTTGTTGATTTGCATCCATATCTGAGTCTTTATTGCCGCAATTCAAATTTCGAAGGCAAGGATACCTCCCCAAGAAAAAGATGATTGTGATGATTGGAAGTTTGATTATACTGTCTTTATAAGTCATAAAAGGAATGTGGAACAGAAATTGAATAGATTACTGAGTACTAAAGTGTCTTAATTTAGGCCATTAAATAGCGCATGAGGGAGAAGCTGTAAAAGTGTAAAACCATTTTTAACGGATTAGTGTAATGGTAAATTGCTTCAGGCATGCTTTCCTGTTCATGCTAACATTGCCTGCAGGAAGTGTACATCTCTGAAGTTGAGTCATTTCCACCTCTTGGGTCCGAAGACATGAAAACGAAGACTAGCTTGCACAGCTGAAAATGTTTAAATACGTATTATTTTTCAATGGTAGTTGTACCTGGTTTCACAAGCTCAGACGAGATGTCTGCTTGGGTGTGTGTTTTAAGACTAAATCATGTGTTCCTATTTAAAACGTATGAGCACTATTGCATAAATATGTGCCAAGGCACCTGAAACATTAACCAGAGATCAGGGAAATTGTGGCTGGTTTGCTATATTATACCTTTACAAGGTGAATACATCACATGAGACTTTGACTGCAGCAGCAGCTAAGCCTCACTCCTCTTGTCTTCTCTAATTAGGAAGCATACAGTGTTTCCCCTTGCTAGAAATAAAACGTCCCTCCCATCTCCTACCCTGCATAGCCCCTCACCTTCCTCACCTCACCCCTCCGAGCAGGTGGAAATGTATGCTGATAAACTCCGTGGCATTGTGAATTCCATGCAGTTTTTGCAACTGGAAAAACGACCCCACATAGCATAGTTCCCTCAACCTCCTCTCCATTTTCATATTGAGATCCAAATGTTTGAGAGGATGTTCACTACATGTCGTTCTGTTCTCCCTACTACAGAACCCAAGACTTGAAGAAGACTTCTTGACAACCAGTAAAGAGAGAAAAAGCGTACCTGTTCCAAATTGGTCTGACGCAGTCTAGCCTTGCACCATATACCGAGCTTCTCCACTCCCAACAGGCTTTACAAATAAAGAATACAAAAGAAGCAACAAAGATCCATCTACAGCTGCTGTAAAAATACACTTTAAATAAATGGCCAAATATTCCTTGTCCTTTATTATTAAAGAATCTTCTAAACCCTCAATCCCCTGCTAAACTGCACTATATATTTTCATTCCGGCTCTTGAGAATTCATACAGATAGGTATGTGAGGTTTTGCTGAAACTATAGCCCAAAACACATTGATATCCATTGCACAGTTTCTGATATGTTGTTTTAAACCTCGGTCAGTAAATTGCAACTGTATCCAGGCTGCCAGAGTCCATTTCCCTGGGGTTTTTGGCCCTAGTGGCACACCAAAAATTTAGCCGCAATTCCCAAAAGCACAAGAAAGCCAGTGGATATGTACTAGAATCAGATGTATTGCTCCAACATCAAGTACTCCGCTGAACTGTTCCTGTTCAAGCCATTGAGCAGTGAAAGTTACCAGCTCCATCCACTATGGGTCTAATCAGCATCATCATCTCCAGGTGGGTTTTTCTAGCTATTTTGGGAGTTCTGTATCAATTTTGGCCTGAGTGCTGTCTGTGCAAAGGCACAGAAACCTTGTACCTCATGCTACCTTTTGAAGTGGTGTGTGATCCCCCAGTTCAGTGTAAATTATTGATATATTGCCTCTTATAAATAAGTGATTTGAATGGGTGGCCACTGAAGTGTATCTAGTGAAAACTGAGCTTGCACATTATGCTAGTGAGTTGCGGGTCTATGAACTGTCATTCAGGCCAAATGACCAATTATTTGCAAGACCCATTGAAAAAACATTGACCTTGGACCTGCTGTGTAGGAAAATCGAGGGCTTAGCATGTAGGTGAGTTTATAATGTTTGGATGCAGATCTCAGGCCCAGAAGGCATTAAAGCGTTTAGATTTTCTTTCTTCTGACGTTCATCTTTTTTAGTTTTACATAAATAATGTTATTTTCTTTTTTTTTATAAAGAAAAGCATTGATTAAAGGGTAGCCGTATTGAGTGATATAACTGTGTTTTGTTGTGTTCTGCGTGTCTAGCCCACACCACCTACTTGAGTAAAACTTGGACGTCTCTGCCGCGTTGTAACTGTGTCAAAGATTAAAGAGGTGTAGTTTGTAATTCAAATTAGAGTTCAGTTGTGCCAATGCGTCAGGACAAGATTCGTAAGATTTGGAGCACATTAACTCTTACTGCCATGAGACCCTGGAAACCATGTTTCATTTCCCCTGCATGTTCCTTGATCTAAGCTCTCCAGCCAGGATCGCTTTACTAATGTAGCATGTGAACAGAGTAGGCTTGTTGGGTGGTTGGTATGTTTCAGATTCAGGCTTATATTGTGCTGGGTTGCACGAGGAGCTCTCTTCTGCTTCGACAAATGCTGAATGGAATTGTTTAAAAAAAAGGCCTGATTTGGCAAATAATTCCAGACGGCTGTGGTACTAACAGGAGACATTTACGGGAGGAAGTGAAAGGAAGAAATTATGCCAAGCGTTGGTTGATAAGCAAATGCTCTGGAACAGTTGTGGGTCTCCTTTCTGTGGTAACACCCTCTGCTCTGCCCTCCCTTTCCTCCAGAAAGCACAACAAAGGCCATGGGAGTGACTAGAACTTCACATCTGAATGTAAGTCACAACGATGTGTGCATTTAAGTTATTCAAGAGCCCCAGCCCTACTCCTTATGATTTTCTTATTAGCCCCATATCCTCTCTAAGATGTGCCCCAGGCCCCTTACAATGACCTCTCCCTGAATCAAAGAGCACTTTTGAAGTGTACTTAAGAGCCTGGATCTTCCTTCGTCCAGTGTGTTTCCTACCCAGTTGTCAGGAATACAGTAATCCACAAATCTGTCTGGGGGAATTTCTCAACCGCGTCATGCTCTCTAGTCAGCGTTGGGCCTCTCACAATGGAACCCAGACTCTTCCATGTATTGTACCACTCATAGGCACACATACACCCAGCACATACAACCATGCATGTGCGGCATAGAGCTACATACTAGCTTGATGTAGTCCAAGGGTACTTTGGCAGAACTTTATATGTGTGGGCCTGTATTCCTCACTCCACTGACACAGATGAAAGGCTTGTTCACTGTTGCTGATCACTATACACTATGCTGCCAAAACTGTGCTTGTGCTACTTAACTCCTGGTAAAGGCAGTAGCCTTTCATCATCATGAGGGGAGTGCTTTAGGCACCCCTACCGGATCAACAAGACCGCAATCTGTGAGACAGGCCTAATACAAAGCGCATATGCATGATCCGTGTTCACCCATGGCAACAAAAATCAGCACCCGGGACCCAGATATCTCTCCAACTGGGGTACTCAAGGCAAGGGTACATGTCCGTCACTATGTGAGGGACTTTTCCATCCCAACAAATAGCATCTTCCTAAACAGTTGGAGCACACATTACGAATAGCAGTAAGTGGTGCCCTGAAGCCCATTAAAACGTACCAACTAATGCTGGTGGCAGACTGCCGGAACACCTAGGAAGGGGGAGGTCCCCATGGTACTTCAAGATGTAAGAAGGTCTAAAGAAAGCATAAAATTGGGCACGGGGTAGAATTAGGCAAACTGAGGGAAACCTTCCATAAGTAGTCTGTGTGCATCTTCAAACTTACATCCTATTCTTGGAGGAAGGTAACACCAAGCAAAAAGACAACTTTGTTCTCCTAAACACCTTCCCCATGGGGGGGGAACTCAAACAAGGGGAGGGCAAGATGGAGAATGGTGACACAGCAGATATGCCAATTGACATCCAGGACTTCTGCTTCCTGAGGACTGCATGGGGAACAGGATTCCTCAGATATATTCAAACCTGGGGAAATATAAAACTCAAATTTATCTTAGCAGACACCTTTGTCTAAGGTTGCAGACTATGTAATGAAACGATTCACCAGACTCTCCAAAAAGGAGGTTAGGGGTACAGCTGAGTCCACACGGTCTACTCCGGAGGACAAAGTCACTTTAATACCTGAGATAGGCACAAAAATGTCTGCCCTTTTTGGTGAAGTACATTAAGGATATCAAAAAGGGGATACACCCTTCATGGAATGCTTGCCAAAACTAGCTCCTTGATGTGGTAAGCCACCTTAGAAAAATACTGGAGACTGTGAAAGAGCCCAAGGCATCAGAAGAAATCTTGTCAGTTGAGAGAGTTTCCAAATGGGCACAAAGGGCTTTCTGTAAGTTTGGTAACGCCAACTGTGCCTTATCGGTGTTGCTGTGGGGGTCCCTTTTAACATAGATGGACATGAAATAGAGGGAACTGGCCACATTGGCTGCTGTAGCTGTTGTGCTGGAGTGCCTCTTTGGAGACCTGTTTGTGAAGGAAGCTTTTATGATGGGAAGATTTTCGTTGGGGATAGACAATGCAAGGGTCTTCATCTGGCCATGTCATCCACCAGGCCCCCAGAGAAGACAAAGTAGACGGAATAACAGCTGGCAAAATGGAAGATAGTTTGGTTTCTTCTTCTCATCTAGAAGAAATGCCAGAGGCAGAGGAAGCAGAGGAGGCTCTAAAGGATGAGTGAGTTAACACCCCAGGAGGTAATTTCAGTAGGTATTATCCATTTTGCTTTTCTAAAAATAAGGATATTCAAGAATTTCCAAGAGAAACGGATGGCAATTACAAGAGATCATACAAACTGTTCAGGATTTTATGGAGAGAAGTGTGGTTCCACAGTGCAAATAGTAAGGCCCAAACCCTTGAGGGTTTTTGAGTCAGAGATGGGTCTCATAGCATAGATATATAGGTGGCAGAGATGGAAAGCCTGGGAGCCATTCACAGGTTGACAGGAGTTTCTTAAGTAACATTTTCCTGGTAAAGAAAAAAGGGGCAGAGTGCACAGACCTGGTATAAATTGATAAAGGGAATCCATCTTTTGAGAGATATTCTTCTTCCAGGAGATTGGATGGTCAGGTTAGACCTCACAGGAAATTTGTTCAGTTTTTTTGGAGGGGACTGATGTATAAATTTATACATCTGCCTTTCGGACTTCTGTCAGCCGATGGTGCTTCGCCAAGTTACTGCATCTAGTGGTAGGACATCTGACAGTACAGGTTGTCAGACTGCTTATTTACTTAGATGACATTTTGCTGACTGACCAATGCTCCTGGCAAATGAAGGGTCATTTATATGTAACATTTGCATTGCTTCAGAATCTGCGGTTCATAATCAATTAGAAGTCAGAACTGCTTCTGAGGTGATCAGTGACCCTCTTGGGTTTTGTAATAGTCTCTGTGGAGGCCATTCTTTGCGTTCCTGCAAAGAGCATGGCATGGAATCCATGGAGACCTGAACTGAAAAGCAATATTCAGTTCTGCTCTGGACTTGGTGATCAACCAGCAACCATGACAGAGTATTTAGCTTTTGCAGAGGGCACCTCTAAGGTGACCCCGGGTACCTTTTGGAATAATTCCATTGCTGGTACTGAATTGGATTTATCATTCTGAGTTGTTTGATACCAAACAACCCAGGGTTCAGAGTAGCAATCATGTAGTTGTGAAATTCGTACTGACCAGTGTCCAGTACATGGATTAAAATGGGTGCTCTATTCACTTGCTATGTCCGAGGTTTGGCAAGGACACAGTAGGGGCATATTGCTCATGCATCTGTGCCCACACATACTGTATAGTGCACCCTCCCTTAGGGCTGGAGGCCTGCCAGAGGAGTGACTCACCTATATTGTATGCAGTGTGTAGTAAACAGGGAACACAGGCTGTATGCCATGTTGAGTTTGCATTTTAAGATAGCACAATGGACTCAGCCTGCAACAGCAGTGCTGGGTGTATCTGGATGCATAGCCCTTGAGGGTGGAACATTCTGTGCTGCTGCCCTCTGGGGCCTACTCTTAGAACCCTGTGCCCTGAGTACCTAAGTACCATTTACTAGCGATTTATAGCGGCAGCTTAAGGTGTTGCCAATTGTGCCAATGCATCCCAACAGATTTAGGGAAAGATATCTGGCTTAGGGAACCTGGTTATCAGGGGCCCTGGACACTAACAACTTTGAGACTACATCACATACCAGTAAAAAAGTGGGGGGCTAACCATGACAAAAGAGGCCTTTTCTCACATCAATCAATGACGAGAAAGGGAGTTTCGTATTGTATTCGGTATATCAACCGGCACCTTTCAGGAGACTGTATGTTTATCAAGGATGCAAGTGACTGGATGTTGAAGCAAGGAGATTTCACAGATTTGAAGCAGAGATTGGCTCCTTGTGCAACAGAACTTTTGATGTTCCAATTGAACTATCTAATATTGCATATTTCAGCTGGTGCCTTGATTGGGGGCGAAGGCAGTGGATCCATTCTTGCAGAATTGGATGGGGGTACAGAGGTACACCTTTCCCCTTTGTGCCATGATAGCTAGAATTCCAGCACAGACAAAGCAGCAGGCAGCAAATGTGATTCTGGTAATTCCAATTTACAGGTCACAAGCCTGGTTCCCATTGATTCTTTAGCTGTTGTGAGATTTTTTTAGTGGCTCTACCACAATTTCCCTTCATCCTGACAGCTTATCAAGAGGGGCAATATCCACAGGTCCTGAAAGGTTCCTTGAAGTAATTTGCATGGAGGATTACAGGGGATGCCGAGCTGTCGAGGACCTTTCAGTGTTCACTGTAGGTCTCATCCAGCAGGTATGTGAGGAATGTTACCTTGAGAGGAGCGCTCAGCATGGAGGTAATGGTTATGTTGGCGTGTGGAGAGGGATCCGGATCCCATGGTGTCAGGAGCTGTACATGTCCTAAACCTTCTTTCTGAATTGGTAGAAGCGGGATTGGTGTAAAAGGTTGTGAACACTTTTAGATTAGGTATTCAACAGGGCATTTTCTGGTAAATAAAGAACCAATGGGGGTAGAACTTTGAGTTTGTAAGTTTATAATGAAATTCACCTTTCTAGACCTGTGGACCCCATTCACTGCCATCACTGGAACATGAATAATGTGCTGAACTTGTTGCTTTCGTGGCAGGAGAGTGAATTTTACTCCAAAAAGGAGTTGCCTGCCAAACTAGCAACGTTATTGTGCCTTGTTGTATGTAGACATTTTTCTGATGTGAGGACCTTGGATATTTCTGGCAGGATGTTTATTCTTCAGGCAGACACGTTTACTACTACCAGAAAGACAAAAATGAATACCAGATCAATTTCATATCCAGCATTTACTGAGAAGCCTAAATTATGTATGGTCAGATGTATCTAGGCTCATGACCATTGAACTCAGATTGGCAGGTGAGAGACAATTGATAATTGTGTTGAAGAAACTTGTCAATGCAATGTTCTCCCTTCCATAGCCAGGTGGTTAACATGAACTTTACAAGAAGCAGGTATTAATGTATTCTATTTGGGCTCCCTCTAGAAGATATGTTGGAGTTGCTCGAGGTGCTTTGACTTCCATTGCATTTTGATAGGGAAAACGCTTAGAAGATATTATGAATGCTGTTGATTGGTCAGCGGACTCCATCTTCAGAAAGTTTTACCTTAAGCCAATTTCTGAGGTGGTGAAGTTGATGGAGAGTAAGTTTGAACATAGATAAATTGCACCTCCAGGCCTGACAATTAATGTACAAATTCCTAACTATTGAGAATGTAAGTATTCATTCTAGTAAGGACACAGAGGAGATAATTAGCACACCCACTAGTCTTTGGTAGAAGATTATTCCCACCCAATTGATGCTTTGAGGTGGAGTAAGTAAGCAATGTGTGGTCTTTGGTGTTCATTGGAAACGTGACGTGTCAAAACATAAAGAGACTATGACAGATCATAGTGTATGGTGCAGTGAATGCATGTATATGATTAGGTAACAGTGTTTGCATTCTCTTCTCATGCAGATCAGAGAATGACAACTGACATTTTCCGTTAGAAGTGGAAACTTGGTGCAAGCAAAGAAGAGGAAGAGGTGTCCACAGAAAGGTTTCTGCCCAAGTGGAGACCACATTACTAGTCAGGGAAAGTCAGTTACACATCATAAATTAACCTCTGCTCACCCTCTGGTAGCTTGGCACAGAGCAGGCAGGCTTAACTTAGGAGGCATTGTGTAAAGTATCTTTTCAATACTTAAAACAATAACACAGTGAAAACACCACAAAATGACTTCACACCAAGTTAGAAAAATAGATATTGGGGGTCATTACAACCCTGGCGGATGGTGTTAAAGAGGCGGTAAGACCGCCAACAGGCTGGCGGTCTTTTTTTTAGTATTATGACCATGGCGGTTACCGCCATGGTCATCCGCCGCTTCACCGTTCCGCCCGCCAGGGCGGAGACGACCGCTGGGCTGAAAGCCATGGCGGTAAGCCCTATCAGTGCCAGGGAATTCCTTCCCTGGCACTGATAGGGTCTCCTCCACCCCCCACCCCCACCCCGTCTCCCTCCCCTACACCATCCACCACCGCTGCCACCCCCCAAAGGTGGCAGGGCCTCCCTCCCCACCCCGACCCCCAACATCACATAACTCACACACACACGACACGCACGCAGGCACCACCAACACACATAAACGCACACACACCAACATACATGTCTACATCCACACACTCAGTCAGACACGCACACCCATATACAGACATACACGCACACATCCATACAGACATACATACAGACATACACGCACTCATTCCCAACACACGCAACACACCCGCAAGCATCCACGCACTCACACCACCCCCTTTACATACACAGACGCACACCCCCATGCACCCACACAACAGCCCCCACACCCCCCTCCCCTAACGGACGATCGACTTACCTTGTCTGTCGATCCTCTGGGAGGGGACGGGAGCCATGGGGGCTGCTCCGCGGACACCACACCGCCAACAGAACACCGCCGCGCCGAATGGACGTGATTCACTGGGCGGTGTTCTGTTGGCGTGGAGGTGGAGGTGGAGAAACCTCCACTTCCCCGCCGACCGCCAGTATGGCTGTTGCCGGCTCTCCACCGTACAAAGGACGGAGAGCAGCCGACAGTCATAATACGCCGAGCGGCAAACCGCCACTACTGGCGGTCTTCCGCACGGCGGTCCCTCTGCGGTCTTGTTAAAAGACCGCCGAGGTTGTAATGACCACCTATATTTTTATGAGTAAAACAAGAACAAACCAAAAAAAAAAAAAAAAAAGTAGAAGTCGAGGTATATTTAAAAAAAAAATATCTGCAAACATAGTGCTTAGAAGTTTAAAGTGACAAGGTCTATCTGGTCACGCTAGACCAGGTCAAAACTGGAAAGTCAAGCCAACCACAAAGAAGTGCAGGTCGGGTACAGGGACCGACCTTGTCCCGCTGAAAAAGTACCTTTGGTTGGAGGATGTGTCCTCATGGAGGACCCAATTCGAGGAGCAGAGGAGACAATGCATCACATTGATCCCTTTGGATGCAGGCAATGCTTCAGTTCTGATTCACGCAGCCAGCAAAGCAAAGTCCTCGGGTAGCGATGGGTTGTCATCAAAGGAGACACATCAGTTCTGAATGGCTCAACATTGGCGAAGCATGGATTTTGCTGGTTAAGCACAGGCAAACCCACTTTCAATGGTTCAGGGCTGGATTGGCACTATGTGGCAGGGAGGGCTTGCAGTTGCAGGGTCCAGGTGCTGTTACAGAGTTACTTGAAGTTTTTGATGTCCTCAAGACTTTGGAACAGGAGGCAAGCAGACAAGCCCTTGCAGTAACCCTGGGTTCAAGTGGTGTGGGTCTAGTCCTTCTCACAAAAGCAGAGGGGGCAGCAGGCAGGTCAACACAGCAGAGTAGCAGTTCTTCCAGAGCAGCAGTCCAGCAAAGTAGCAGTCCTTCAGCAGCACAGCAGTCTTTCCTCTTGGCAGAGCATCCACAGGTCAAGAAGTATACTGATTTGGTAGAGTCAGAGGTCCAGTACTTATAACCAGTTGTGCGTATGAAGTGGAGGTGACTTCAGAAAGGGTTTTTTGAAGTGCACAGAAATCCTCTCTTGCTGCCCTGGTTCTAGATTCTCTACAGGGGATTAAGCAGTCCTTTGTGTGGGAGCAGGATACTGCCTATTCAGGTATAACTGCCAGCTTGCCCCCCCCCCCATCCTGCCCAGGATGGCCCAGCAACATGCAAATGGCAACTCAGTCACACCTACCCTTCCTGAGTGTGAGGCTGTCTAGAGGGAATGCAGAAAACCGGCTGTCGCCCCAGCCCAGACATGTATCGAAGACAGGCTTCAGAGGCACAGGGTTGGGAGCAGGAGAATGCCAAATTTCTAAAAGTGCAATTTTTAAAATTGTAATAGTAAATCCAACTTTACCATTAAAAAGGGTTTATCATTTAAATTCCATAAGTACTAAACATGACAGGTCTACTCCTTCTCAGTCATGATTTAGGCTTTATTAAATGTAATAAGAAAGCCCCAATGTTAACCTAAGAGAGAGGTAGGCCTCACAGTAGTGAAAAATGAATTTGGGAGTTTTTCAGTATCAGGGAATGAAAAACTTTAAAAGTATATGCCTTGCCTTTTAATTATATAGCACCCTTCCTAGGGCCTACCTTAGGGTGGTTTATACATACTAAAAGGGGAGTTTGAGGCTTGGCAAGGAGTTTAAAATGCCAAGTCAACCTGACAGTCAAACTGCAAATAACATCTCTGCAGTGGCAGGCCTGAGCCATGTTTAAAGGGCTACTTAAGTGGGTGGCACAATCAGTGGTAGCATTTGATTTACAGGCCCTGGGCACAAATAGTGCCCTTTACTAGCGACTTCTAAGTAAACTAAATATGACAATTGTGGATATACCAATGTTACCATGTTGTAGGGGAGGAGTACAAGCACATTAGCACTGATTAGCAGTGGTAAAGTACCCAGAGTCCTAAGGCCAACAAAAACAGATCAGCAAAAGTGAGGCAAAGCAGGCAAACAATTTGGGGGAAGACCACCCTAAGGCTGACAGGTCTAATAGGAACTGTGTTGATCAAAGTGTTGCTGTCTGCCTGCTTTTTTATTGACCTGTCCTGAATTTCTAAGTCAACACAGGCAAACATATTGAGAAAAGCAGTAAAATCGGGTATTTCTGACTTCTGAAGCTTAAACCTAAGGCAGCAAGCACATGTCGAATTCAATTAAATAACATGTGAGAGCTGTCTAAATTGCTTCAATGTGATTATTACAGCAAACAAAGGGTTAACTACCATGTAACAAAATAATTTTAGCAGATTATTTTTTGTATTACCAGATCTTGACTGTCCCAGAATAGCAACACATAACATGGATGGCTAGTGTGTTTTTCCTAACAAAGGTGGTAAAACTTGTTACTATGCTATATTTCTTAATGTTACCAATGTAAACTTGGGAACTGCTCTTGAATAATAAAATTAAGGAAGATGGTGTGTCAGCCCTGCCTCTGTGCCCTTAACAGAATCAAAACTTTCCTTCTTCATAGCTAGGACATTTTACCTTAATTGTGGCACTGAGGAACAATGACGAATATCCATAATGGTGAAAGTAGGAATTGCACTGGATTCCAGTTCTGGCAAGTATTTCTTCGCTGGATCTGGGATCCGACCGACCCATAGAAATATGCTTTATTTGTCCTAGTGTTATTTTCAAATACCAGGTCACAATCGGCTTACACTCAATTACCACATTTAATATACGTATATGTCCCTAGTTAAATGGTACTACATATACCCAAGATCTGTAAATTAAATGCTACTGGTAGGCCTGCAGCACCTCTTGTGCCACCCACTTAAGTGGTTATTTAAACATGTCTCAGGCCTGTCATTGCAGCCTGTGTGCAGTTTTAAATTCCAATTCGACTTGGAAAAATAGCCCTTTTGCCAGACCTAAAACTCCTTTTTTAATACATGTAAGTCACCCCAGGGTAGCCCAGAGGGCAGGGTGCATTGTAATTAAAATTTGGGAATTGTATTTTGTAAGTTTTGCATGTCCTACAAGCCTACAAATGTGTTTTTCACTACTTTGAGGCCTACCTTGCCCATAGTATAACATCGGGCAACTTTATTACATCTAATAGGTGCTATCCTTAGTGGTGGAATAGGTATAAATATCATGTTTGGTCTCTAATGAATTGTAAATTAAACCTCTTTAATGGTAAAGTTGGATTTTAAGTCAAAATTCTGAAAATTTCACTTTTAGAAAGTTAGCATTTTCCTAGTACTGGATTGAAAGCGCTTGGACTCCTGTGATGATTTTGGAACTTTTCGATCATTTGTCTGTCCCATTTTTGCCACATGGGCTCTTCAGTTTGTTTTCATTTATCGTCCAAACTAATAGCGGGGGTGGGCAGGGGGGAGGGAAGGGATTCTTTGATAATAGTTTAAGGTTTTGTATAACAGAAGAAAAAGTTATATGTTGCTTATTGGTTTACAGGTGCATTCCAGGACCATGATTCATTTTTGAGAGATTTATTGTCTAACACTCTATATGATCATTCTTACACTGTATAATTCCTGATGGCATACAACAATGTAAAATGATTTAAAAAACAAATGAAAAGTTGGCATTTTCTAGTCCTAACCATTTGGTGCCCACAGCCTGTGTCCTGTGTCACCTGACTAGGTGTTGTTGGCAGGTGTCCTTTGTGTATTCCTCGCAGACAATGATCCAACGTGGGACTAGGTGTTGTCAGGGTGGACCATCTTATCAGGGTGGAAGGGGTAGCGCTGTCACCTACCACGATTGCACTTCAAAGGGGCTGCCTCACCACACTCAAAAAGGAGTTCACTCTAGTCTACTGTCACCTCCAGACCTCTTCGAGCCAGGGCAAGAGATGTAAAGAAATTCCACAACCAGATATGCAGGAAAGTCTAGAAGTTTCCCACACTTCAATGCTGGCATAAAACTATTCAGTACACTCCTACACTTGTGGATAGTACAGAAGATGGACTGTTGTGTTGCCTGCCCTGCTTTGGGAGCACTTCTTTGCAATCTTAGAATAACAACAGAGTGGGAAAAAAGACTCCAAACTCATGACAAAGTTTGTAGGCAGCTCCTTGAAGTTGGTAAAGAGATCACTGTGTTATATTAAAAGGATTGCAGGTTATGAACTGCAAATAGCAAAATGTAGAAAGTAGCTCACTAACCTATCAGCATAAAATACTAATCTGTGATCTGCATTTTATATGATGAGATTTTCAACAGTCACATTAACCTTTTGTGCTACTGTATGAGTCAAAACTGTTATCTGGCAACACAGACCTCTCCCAGAACTGCATTAACCACCAGAGTTAATTTACCCCTATTATAATACCCCCACATTTGCTCGAGACACAAAGATCTCTGTAGAGATGATTTAACCATGTAAGATGTGCAGCCTCTCTGTGACCAATTTAAGTAAACTAGAACAGGTTTGATGCCACATTTGTCTTCGCTGCCAATTTCTTTGCAGATTTTTGTTAAATAAATGAATGAGTTGACTCTACGTTTTACCCCGGGTACCAGCTGCATCCCTAGAATGGTGGACGAAGTCAGTGGGGGATCTACATAAGCTGTTGCTGGGTAACTCTTGGTGCACTCAAGTTACCCACCCGGCCCGAAAAGGCACAACAATACACATGGACAACAACTTGCTTGAAAAAAGTTGGCTACTCCGAAGAGCCCTACACAGACATAAGCAAAAGCAGAAGTTCCCTTAGGAAACTGATATGGGAACACAATGGGGAAAATGACAGGAAGGAATGGGGTATCTTATTCCAGCTCCTTAAAGACCCAAATCATGTCCGCTTCTGGGACTGTGTAAACAAGCTAAGAAATGACCATAAGTCAAAACAGAACGGGGTATCAGAGTCTGCATGGGTCTCACATGTAATAACTCTATATACGAACACCAACCCAGCATCAAGTTTTGCCAGCAACAGCCGGGACAGTGTTCAGTGCCCTCTGACCCCTCAAAGCGACACTCTCTCTCCTACGACTTCGACTACCTTTTCCATGAGCATGACAGAGAACGTCATAAAAAGGACTAGGAAGGACGGGGCGCCAGGACCTAATGGTCTACTTGCTACACTGTTTAAATGTGCCAAATCGGACTGGGCAAAGAAGCTGACAGACCTTTTTAATAACGCGTACTACCTGACTACAGTTCCGGAGTCCTGGAGAGGTTCTATACTGTGTCTAATTTATAAAAAGGGGGACCGCTCTTTAGCAACAAACTATTGATTAATTGCCCTCCTGGACGTGGAGGCTAAAATGTACGCCTGACTGCTGTTAGATCAGCTGGAAGCCTGGGTAGAAGAGTGCCAAATCCAGCCATTCTTTCAATCTGGCTTCAGAGCGGGGGCCTCAACAGTGGATAACATCGTGATACTTGCATACTTACAGCATCAGGCAGTCAACTTTGGTTGTCAGCCATTATTTTGCTGTTTTGTTGACTACAGCGCAGCCTTCAACGGGATCGACCGTGATACCCTGTGGAAGAAGTTGTCACTATGAAGCATTCCTGCACACCTCCTAAAAGCATAACTCTACTCCAGTACCTGGGTCCGGGTCCGCAATGGGCCTGGGTCACTATCATAGAAAATAGAAACAAACAGAGTACTAAAGCAGGGGTGTGTTCTGTCCCCACTACTGTTTAACTTGTACACTGCAGATTTGGAGAAATAGTTGAAAGCTAGCAGTTTGGTCTTACCGAAGTTGGGCCCCACAAGACTCCAAATCATCCAGTATGCAGACGATATTGTGATAATGGACTGCACGAAAACTGGGCTACAGAGAGCTTTAAATGCCCTGAATATTTTTAACAAGGACTACCAGTTGCAGGTCAATCATGAAAAGACCAAAGTCCTAATATTCAGAAGGTACAAGAACAAAAAACTCACAACCTGGCAATTAGGAAGCCAGATCATCTGTACACAGTGGCGGCCCGTCCCCCACATTTTGCCCCTCATGAAGAGTGTCTGTCAGGCTGAACAAAGGTCAACCTGACAAACACTCTCCATGTTCAGCTCAGGCAGCCAGGGCAGACATGCGCTATTTGCGCACACTCCTGGCTGCCTGAGCTGAACTTTGCTGGGCTGAGGAGGTCACAGCTCCCATGGGCGTGACCTCCTCTGCTCAGCAAATGTCCCTCGAGGTCCTCCCCTGGGCGACGAGGAAAGTGTCACCAATTGACACTCTTCCTGGGCGCTTCAGGTTTAAGCCCTGAAGTGCCCAGGGCGAGTGTCAATCGGTGACACTTCGTCACAGAGTGGGGTGGGGTGGGGTCAGCAGTCTCATTGACCCCATGCCACTCTGTGACGAGGCTGGGACTGCTGCCTTCCCTATTGGCTGGAGGGGAAAGCAGCAGTCCCAACCCTCGTGGGACCTGGAGGCTGATGGTAAGTGTGTGTGTGTGTGTGTGTACGTGTGTGATGTTTTAAATTGAATGTTTGGTGCGCGCGTGCATGTTTGAGTGTTATGAGTGTTGGTAATGGACGTGCGTAGGTGCTTGCGCGTGTGTGTGAAAGAATGAGTGTGTGCGATCTTTCAAAATGAATGTTTGGTGTGTGCGTGCATGTTTGAATGGTATGAGTGTTATTAATGGATGTGCGTGCGTGTCTGTGTGTGAAAGAATGAGTGTGTGTGTGTGTGTGTTTCCCGCCCGCCCCCCTCCCTCCTAAAGCTGCCAGCCGCCACTGTCCATACAGCCAGGAGATATAACTACTTGGGGGTGAGATTCACAGAAAACAACACGGTAGGGGCACAGGAAAACACAATAAGACAAAAGGCTGCTGCCATCGCATACAACCTTGCCAAATTGAATAATCAACTCAGAAGTGCCTCGGCTGCACCAATACTGAGAGTAACAAAGGCAACATTACAACCTGCTTTGCAATATGGTTACCTGGCATTTCCGGGGTCCTTGGAATCCACTATAGAACAGGCCCACTGCAGGGCATATTTAAAAATTCTACAACAACCAAAGTATACACGTTGCACCAGACTCAGATTGGAAATGGGCCTAAAGTCACAACAGATAGACTGCCAAGAGGCAATCTTGAAATATTACATCAGTCTCAGGAAGGCCAACTTGCTTACGTTAAAACAACACTGGAGAACGATATTCGAGACGCCAGGCAATCCATGGCACACGCAATTAAGTAAGGCGCAGAATATTTTGAAATGGGCGATTCCATCCAGCTATCAGATTAATTGACTTACGCTGCCTGTAAAACATTAATCAACAAAAGAGCAAAGGAATTCTCCCAAGAGTCCGATTTATCGTTAACTAATTCACCCACAACTGTGCCTGCACTAAATGGTTCTTATTTGGTTGGAGCCCCTTAACCATACCTCCTAGCCGCAATAAACGCAGGTATCCGGCATCAAATTCTTTACATGCGAACATTAGTCCTTCCAATTAAGGACTCAATCCTTCTTGGTCCGTACACAGGCAAAAAAGCGCCTGTAGGCTCTGCTCTTACCCCCGAGAAACCTGGCTACACCTGCTGTGCTGCTGTCCTAGTTTAGCAGCTGAAAGAAGACAACTAATAATAACACTGGCTTTAGCTAAGGGATCACAGTCCTGTACAGAGGTATCTAACCTTTGCTTTTCACACTTCGCTCCCTGGGCGCTTGCTAGATGCGCAAAATATGTGACAGCACTCAGGACCATTCTCTTGTTGCAAACGAGTCTTTTTTTTCTCTTTTTTACTCCTTTTACTCCTTTCACCGCTTTAAGTTTAATTTGTTTGAAAATGAACTTGCATCACATGAGTTTTGTTACTTGTTTTGTAATAGTTTTAATTAACTGTCAACAAATTGTCAATGACAATAACTCTACGTTTTAAGCACCGCCCCCTCATGACTCCACCATCTTTTCTCTGCCACTATAGGACCCCCAATTTATGGGTATTTTTTCCAATTCCAGCAACACCTATGTATTTGATACAATACGGTCGAGTCTCTCCTTAGTCCTTATCTGATAGATGCTTTTACTGCACTGTTTGGCTGCAGTTGTGCCCTCTTTCGACGGCTATTTATGAAAAGCTTACAAGTTCAGGTATTTATGAGCAAGGAGCAGGTAACACGCGATGCCCGTGCAAGGGAGCCTTTTCAATTGCTGGGTGTCTCCTATGATGCCCGCCTTGACGTCAGAGCTTCGGTGGAGGGGCTGCCTCCGCTGCAAGGGAACTGAACGTGTTTTTCTTGCAGTACACTCACAGGAAGG
Source organism: Pleurodeles waltl (assembly GCF_031143425.1). Taxonomy (NCBI): domain Eukaryota; kingdom Metazoa; phylum Chordata; class Amphibia; order Caudata; family Salamandridae; genus Pleurodeles; species Pleurodeles waltl. Next base: position 407,912,994 of record NC_090440.1, read on the forward strand.
CGATCCGGGCACGCTGAGGCGGCAGCCACTTTAGGGACAGGATTATTTATGTGCTGATAAAGTTTTCCCTTCAGCTGGGGTGGAAGGTGAGCCGCTTCAACCGTCTATCAGCGCAAGAGCGAGGCAGCCTGCCCGGCGGTGATTAAGGAGCGGCGAGGCCATCATTAATCAAGACCGTCTGTCCGTGGATTCAAACCCAGGTGCTCCGGGAAAAAACCTATAGAGAGACATCTGTTGATATCAGGTCTCCAGCCCTAGTCCCTGTAGGGAGACAGCGAATTTCTTTAAATAACCGAAGCCATGCACCGAAATCGTAAGCAGCTGTTCAGGAAAGGAGTATCCTATATTTATGAATCGAAATTCAAGCCGTGGGCATTTTTAATCTAATCAGATTATCACTGACACATCCCTGCAGATGCTCGGATCATACAAGAAGTAGGCCACATACATCGACGTCTCTGCGTATATAATCCTTGAATTAATATATTGATAATCCTCAGCAGCCTCAGCTCTGCCCCACCCCTCCCCCGTGTATTTTTTTCTTAATTGAGGAGGCCTCGAAAGCTAATGCTGTAAATGATCTCGAATATCGTAATAATTCAAAGAAACGGATGTCCCTTCACTATGGACGTTCACAAATGTGTTATAATTGAAAAGTAACTTGTAAACCCACTGTGTCCACGTTACTAAATGTCTCGATTAAGTTATAAAATGCTACATACATACATTACTTCTAAAGTTTGACCTTTACCCTCAAATCAAAAAGCATATGTCATTGGAAGAGCGAGCATCACTTGCCACTTCGGCATAAGGAACTGGTTTGAGGCTAGCAAAACGGAGGTGCGTCAGTGTGGACAAAATTGTTATGCTGTCACTCTCGCTCTCACACACACCACTTAAATTCTGCCACAGCTGTGTGTAGTTAAAAAGAATCCAGCTACACCTGAGAAAACATAATTAAAACAGGAAAAAAGCTTCAGTTTTCTCAGATTCCCCACTGTTTTTGAGCAAATGTTTGTAAAAGTTGCAAAGCTCATGCCATTTTCAAACACACTGGAGAGAAAATGTTAAAACATATTGGCGTGACCTTAGATATCCACACAAAAAAACAGAGAAATAAAGCAATACTCAATTAATTTAATATACTATATATATATATATAAATATATACCAAATAAATTGTTCAACTCTGCAGAATAATTTGGTCCTCTCTGCCACATAACTCCAGTGGCCATGCATATAACGAAAGCACTTCCATTTACCTTCTGCTTCTATCTGCATCAAAAAATGAAAATATTGCCATTATTTATCATATTTTTTATGTTATTATTCGACAGACTTTAAACAGTACAACGAAGAATGAGCCTATTCTATTGCTGCCATTTTATCATTTCATACCAAGGATCCCCAGCCTTAAAACGGGGAATAACCGAGTTATGGGAATCTATAAACAAAGAAATCGACCGCTGGCGAGATCTGCTTAAGTGAACGCTGATGGGTTTCTGGCAGTCATGGATTAAACAGCCTGTCACCATCTGCTCCACACTCGGGAACTAGAACTGTATTGCAACCAGGGTCAGGTTAATTAGTAAACGTGCTCAGTGAAGATCCATAGTATTGGAGTATACACTTTTATTTTGGACCCATTGAACATGTTGTTAATGCCAATAACATAACGTGCTGTAAAGGTTCTCGTAGAGGGGCAAAGCATTTTGTGGTGATAACGAATGGTTATAGGAAATACAACTGGAAGTCCACAGTGACACCAAAACACACATCTTCCATAAATAACAAGTGATCTGAAGAACGCATGCTTGTTATCCTGTAATTGTCAACTATTGACAGATACAGTTATGCTTGTTGATTTATGTAATAGTGTGTTTGGTTATTTGGGTGGTCCTGTTCAAATCAATTCATAGTACTTTATTTTGGTCAACGACCATAAAAGTAAGGAGATGAGCCAAAAAATCACAAATTTACAAAACATTAAAAATATCATTAAAGATATCTAATTCATTAGAGATAATTTGTGCAGTATCACAGTCAGCGTTGGATATAATGATACTACGATATTAGACACTTCATTAAAACACTAATTCATAAAATGAAAAAAACGTTTTTCCAATATCACGAAACAGTACATTCTTTCACTACACTCTTAAAAGTGAAACATGGGGGACACTGAACTAGTGCTAAGAATTGGATTTGTGGGTGATCATAATTTTACACCGAATGGGCCAGATACTCTCAAGATAGTTATCAATTGAAAAAACTGCCACCTTGGTACCACTGGATTGGGGTGGGATGGGGTGGATTGGAGTGAAGTGGGGGGGGAGGGGTTGGGTGGGGTTGACTTTATTGAATTTGGGTGTGGTGAAGTGTAGTGTGGTGGACTGGAGTTGGGTGGATTGGATTGGCTTGGCGTCAACTGGATTTAGGTGGGTTGGGTGGTATTGGGGTGGGGTGGGGTGGATTGTACGAAGGTGGGGTTGATTGGAGTGGAAAGAATTGAACTAGAATGAGGAGGACTGGAGTAGGGTGGATTGTACAGGAGTGGGGTTGGCGGACCTGAGTGTGGTAGATTGGACTGGAGTGCGGTGGGGTGGACTGCAGTGGGGTGGAATTGAGAAGGGTGGAATGGAGAGGGGTGGATTAGATTGAGTGGACTGCACTGGGGTGGACTGGATTGGGGTGGGGTGGAATGGAGTGGAATGGATTTTCTGGAGGGAGGTGGATTGAAGTGGAGAGGAATGGACTTGAGTGGGGTGGATTCTGGTGGATTGTACTGGTGTAGGGTGGGCTGGAGTGACCTGGATTGGAGTTCAGTGGATTGAGTGGGGTGGATTGGTGTGGGGTGGATTGTATTGGTATAGGGTGGACTGTATTGGTGTGAGTTGGGTTGGGTTAAGGTGGGGTGGGGTGGATTAAGGTGGATTGTATTGGACTGGAGTGATAGTGGGTTAAGTAGAATTTTAATGGAGTGGGATCGATTTGAGTGGAGTGGATTGGGGAGGAGTGGAGTGTGATAGATTGAAGTAGAGTGTGATAGATTGGTGTAGAGTGGGCAGGGTTGGATTAGATTGGGGTGGATTGGATTAGAGTGAATTGGAGAAGAGTGATGGTGAGTTGGATTGGAGTGAGGTGGAGTGGATGGGGTAGATTGGATTTCAGCAGGTGGATTGAAATGGGATGGGGTGGGCTGTATGGGGTAGATTGGAGTGGGGTGGATTGGACTGTGGTGGGGTGGATTGGATTGGGGTGGGGTAGGTTGGATTGGGATGTGGCAGGGTGGATTGGAGAAGGGTGGAATGCAATGAGGTGATTTAGATTGAATTGGAGTGGGGTGAGTTGGTTTGAGTGAGGTGGATTGGACTGTAGTGGGGTGGGAATGAGTGGGTGAAACTAACTGGGGTGGAATTAATTGGGGTGGAGTGGATTTGGGTGGACTGGATTGGTTGGGGTGGATTGGACTGAGGTGCATTAGGGTGGGTGGATCAGAATAGAATTTACTTTTTGGATTGGGGTGGATTGGGTTGGAGTGGACTGTACTTGAGGAGGGTGGATTGTGGTGGATTGGCCTGGAGTAGGGTGGACTGGAGTGGGATGGATTGGATTGGAGTGGGATGAATTGGATTGGGGTGAGTTGGGTGGACTGGATTAAGTGGGGCTGATTGGACTGGTGTGGGGTGCATTGGGTTGGTGTGGGGTGGATTGAATTGGTGTGGGATAGGATGGTTTGGATTAAGGTGGTATGGAGTGGGGTGGATCGGACAGGAGTAGGGTGGGTTAAGGTGGAGTGTATTAGACTGGAGTGGGGTGGGTTAAGGTGAATTGGATTTGAGTGGCATGGATTGGAGTGGATTAGATTGGAGTGGTGTAGACTGCACTGGGGTGTTGTGGATTAGATTGGGGTGGATTGGGGTAGAGTGGGGTGAATTGGACTGGAGTGGGACGAGGAGGCTTGGAGTGGGGAGGAGTGGATTTGATTAGAGAGGGGTAGAGTGGACTGGAGTGAGGTGGGTTTGATTGGAGTGGGATGGATTGGATTGCAATGTGGTGGCGTGGATGGAATGGGTTGGGGTATAGTAGAGTGGATTGGATTGTGGTGGAATGCATGAAGGTGGGGTGAGCTGGATTGGAGTGGGGTGGACTGGAGTGTGGTGGAGAGAAATGGAGTGCATTGGATTCGATTGAGTGGGGTGGATTGGATTGGGGTTGGGTGGGTGGATTGGATTGGGATGCAGTCGATTGAGTTGGAGTGGGATGGATTGGACTGGAGTGGGATGAATTGGATTGGAGTGAGTTTGATTATATTGGTGCACAGTGCAGTGGATTGGAGTTGGGTGGATTGGATTGGAGTGGGGTGGATTAAGGTGGTGTGGGGTGGATTAAGGCGGTGTGGAGTCAAATGGATTGGACTGGGGTGGATTAAATTGGTTTGGATTGTAGTGGGATGGGATGGACTGCAGTGAGGCATGTTGATTGGAGTGGGGTTGATTGGGTTAGATTGGATTGGTGTAGGTTGAATTGGAGTGGTTTGAGCTGGATTGGAATACAGTGGGTTGGATAGGAATGTGGTGGTTTGGATTGGGATCGGTTGGATTGGGGTGGGTTACACTGGAGTTGGGTTGGATTGGAGTAAAGTGAAGTGAGGGGGATTGGAGTGGATGGGAAGGATTGTATTTGAGTGGGGTGGACTGAAATGGAGTGGGGTGGACTGGATTGGAATGGCTCCATTGGATTGGAGTGGGGTGGAATGCATTGAGGTGGGGTGGATTGGATTTAGTGGGGAGAGTTGGATTGAGTGGGGTGGATTATATTGGCGTAGAAGGTGATGGATTGGATTGGTGTGGAGTGGGGTGGATTGGAGTGGGGTTTATTAAGTTGGTGTGGGGTGGATTAAGGTGGCGTGAGGTGGATTGGGGTGGGTGGATTAAGGCGAACTGGATTGGACTGGGGTGGATTAAGGTCTATTGGATTGTAATAGGATGGACTGGGGTGAGGCAGGTGAACTGGAGTGGGGTGGTTTGGGTTAGATTGGAGTGGGTTGAATTGGGGTGAGGTTGGTTGAATTGGAATGGGTTGGATTGGAATGTTGTGGTTTGGAGTGGGATCGGTTCGATTGGAGTGGGGTGAGTTGGACTGGAGGAGGGTGGGTTGGACTGTAGTGGGGTGGGTTGGACCTGAGTGTGTTGGAGTGGGGTAGATTGGGTTTGAGTGAAGTCGGGTAGATTGGATTGGGCTGGATTGCAGTGGATTGGACTGGTCTGGATTGGGATGGATTGGATTGGTGTGGATTTTGGTGGATTGGAGTGGAGTGAATTAGGATTGAGTGGTGTGAATTGCAATGGAGTGGATTGGATTGGGTGAGATGGACTGGACTGGAGTGGGGCGGTCTAGAGTGGGGCAGACTGGAGTGTGGCATATTGTTTTGGATTGGAGTGGTGCAGATTAGACTGGGGCATATTGTTCTGGATTGATGTGGGGCAGATTGAAGCAGGGCAGGTTGTTTTGGATTGGAGAGGGGCAGATTGTTTTGGATTGGAGTAGGACAGATTGTTTTGGATTGCAGTGTGGCACATTGTTTTGGATTGGAGTAGGGCAGATTGTTTTGGTTTGCAGTGGGACAGACTGCTGTGGGTATTGTTTTGGATTTGGGTGGGACAGATTTATTTGGATTGGAGTAGGGCAGATTGGTTTGGGACAGATTGTTCTGGATTGGAGTGGGGCAGACTGGAGTGGGGCACATTATTATGGTTTGGAGTGGGGCAGATTGTTTTGGATTGGAATGGGGCAGATTGTTTTGGATTGGAGTAGGGCAGAAGGTTTGAATTGGCGTGGGGCAGACTGGGGTGTGAAAGATTGCTTTGGATTGGAGTGGGGAGAGTGTTTTGGATTGGAGTGGGGCAGATTGGTTTGGACTGAAATGGGGCTGATTGTTTTGAATTGGAGTGGAGCAGATTGGAGTGGAGTAGAGTGCTTTGAATTGGAGTGGGCTAATTGTTTTGGAATGGAGTGGGGCAGATTGTTTTGGTTTGTACTCAAACAGGTTGGAGTGGGATGATTGTTTTGAATTGTAGTGGGGCAGATGTTTTGGATCAGAGTTTGGCAGATAGTTTTGGATCAAAGTGGGGAAGACTGTTTTGTATTGGAGTAGATAGTTTTTAATTGGAATGGGACAGATTTGAGTTGGGCATTTTGTTTTTGAGTGAAGTGGGTCAGATTGTTTTGGATGGGAGTGAGTCAGATTGTTTTGGATGGGAGTGGGGCAGATTGTTTTGGATTGGAGTAGGGCAAATCGGAGTGGGGCAGATCAGAGTGGGGTGGATTGGAGTGGGACGGAGTGGGGTAGATCAGTTGAGACGGACTGGACTGGGTAGAGTGGGGTGGATCGGTTGAGGTGGACTGGATTGGAGTGGGATGGGGTGGGTAGACTGGATTGAAGCGGGGTGGGGTGGGTGGATTGGAATGTTGTGGTTTGGAGTGGGATGGGTTGGATTGGAGTGGGGTGAGTTGGACTGGAGCAGGGTGGGTTGGACTGTAGTGGGATGGGTTAAACCTGAGTGTGTTGGAGTGGGGTAGATTGGATTGGAGTGAAGTCAGGTAGATTGGATTGGGCTGGATTGCAGTGGATTGGACTGGTCTGGATTGGGATGAATTGGATTGGTGTAGATTTTGGTCGATTGGAGTGGAGTGAATTAGGATTGAGTTGGGTGAATTGCAATGGGTTGGATTGGATTGAGTGAGGTGGACTTGATTGGAGCAGGGCGGTCTGGAGTAGAGCAGTCTAGAGTGGGGCAGACTGGAGTGTGGCATATTGTTTTGGATTGGAGTGGGGCATATTACAATGGGGTTTATTGTTCTGGATTGATGTGGGACAGATTGGAGCAGGGCAGGTTGTTTTGTATTGGAGAGGGGCAGATTGTTTTCGATTGGAGTGGGACAGATTGTTTTGGATTGCAGTGTGCCAGATTGTTTTTGGATTGGAGTAGGGCAGATTGTTTTGGTTTGCAGTGGGGCAGATTGCAGTGGGTATTGTTTTGGACTAGGGCGGGACTGATTTATTTGGATTGGAGTAGGGCAGATTGGAGTGGGGCACATTATTATGGTTTGGAGTGGGGCAGATTATTTTGGATTGTAATGGGGCAGATTGTTTTGGATTGGAGTGGGGCAGATGGCTTTGGATTGGAATGGGGCAGATGGTTTTGAATTGAAGTGGGGCAGACTTGGGTGTGAAAGATTGCTTTGGATTGGAGTGGGGAGAGTGCATTGGATTGGAGTGGGGCAGATTGTTTTGGCTTGTACTTGAACAGGTTGGAGTGGGACGATTGTTTTGGATTGTAGTGGGGCAGGTGTTTTGGATCAGAGTGGGGCAGATAGTTTTGGATCAAAGTGGGACATCACTGTTTTGTAATGGAGTAGATTGTTTTGAATTGGAATGGGACAAATTAGAGTTGGGCGTTTTGTTTTTGATTGAAGTGTGTCAGATTGTTTTGGATGGGAGTGGGTCAGATTGTTTTGGATGGGAGTGGGGCAGATTGTTTTGGACTAGAGTAAGGTATATCGGAGTGGGGCAGATCAGAGTGGGGTGGATTGGAGTGGGACAGGGTGGGGTGGATCGGTTGAGATGGACTGGGTTAGGTAGAGTGGGGTGGATCGGTTGAGGTGGACTGGATTGGAGTGGGATGGGGTGGGAAGGCTGGATTGAAGCGGGGTGGGGTTGGAAGATTGGATAGAAGTAGGACGGATTAGCGTGGAGCTGATTGTTTTGGATTGGAATGGGGCAGATTGTTTTGGATTGGAGTGGGCCAGATTGTTTTGGGTTGGAGATGGTCAGATTGTTTTGGATTGGAGTGGGGCAGATTATTTTAGATTGAAATCGGGAGGTTGGGGTAGAGCAGATTGTTTTGGATTTGAGTGAGGTAGATTGTTTTGGGCTGGGGCAGATTAAGTAGGGTGGACTAAGGTAGTGTGGGGTGGATTAAGGTGATGTGGGGTGGATTGGATTGGAGTAGGGTGGATTAGGGTGAACTGAATTGGACTGGGGTGGATTAAGTTGGATTGGATTGGAGTGGGATGGATTGAAGTGGGACAGATTGTTTTAAATTGCTGTATTGAATTGGGACACGTTTGAGTGGTGTGGGTTGGGAGTACTGGAGTGTGGTGGACTTTGTTGGCGAAAGGTGGACTGGATTGGATTGTGGTGGATTGTAGTGGAGTGGGACAAATTGTTTTGGTTTGGAGAGGGACAGATTGAAGTGGAGCAGATAGTTTTGGATTGGAGTGGGGCAGATTGTTTGGGATTGGAGTTGGGTAGATTGGAGTGGGGTAGATAGTTTTGGATTGGAGTGAGGCAGATTATTTTGGATTGGAGTAGACCAGGTTATAATGGGGAATATAGTTTTATATTGGTGTGGGGCAGATTGTTTTGGATTGGAGTGGAGCAGATTGTTTTGGATTGGGGTGGGCAGATTGTTGTGGATTGGAGTGGGGAAAATTGTTTTGGATTTCTGTATTGAAGTAGGACATATATGTTTAGATTGGAGTGGGGGATATTGATTTGGATTGGAGTGGGATGGGTTTGGAGGATTGGAGTGAGGTGGATTGGGGTGAGTGGTTTGGATTGAAGTGAGGCAGATTGGATTGAAGTGGGATGGGTTGGGGTGCACTGCATAATTATGTGTTAATGAATAATAAAAAAATTACACAGGATAAAAAAAACATGTTGCTTTGCAATATTTAGAACAAGATAATAGTCATCTTTTGAGAACAGCGTCCATGAGCAAAAGCAAAACAAAACATGAGTGCAAAGCGAGAAAAGAAGACTTGGCAAAATAAAAAAAGTTAACTATAGAAAATACAACTTTGCAATTTTGTTTGTCGTGCTGAGCACGTTTTTGTCAATCACGTGCCTTCTGTTTTCACGGCACTAGAAGTTAAAAAGAACAATATAGTACCTTAATCACTTCAGGAGCAGCAAACAGGCACTGATTAAGTTGAATCAATCAGTGCTTGGTGCCTGCTCCAAGGACTGGAATGGAAATGATGATATGCCATCTGTGACCAATTACGAGGCTGTAAAGAAGGGTGCCACGCAATCCAAGAAATGATAAGCCATGGACCGGCTCCAAGCCCTTTTCTAAATACAACATTGTCTTGCAAGCGAAACGCATGCGCTAGCGCATGCTATCACAAACTCGACCTTCAAAAGGGTGTACTGGGTGGGCACTGGGACACCAAAATGAATTATAAATGAGCAGCAGGAGCCGCTCATTTATTATTCTCTGCTCTCTGTTTGAACACCCCATAATGCCCTGCAAGGGACTTTTCATTTATAAATTAAAGTTTGGTGGTTTCCCTAGAATAGGGAGAGGCATCACAAAACACTTTTGTGATGTTGTGGGGGGGCTGCAGGATTTGCTGCAAGGAATATGTCTCCTGGGACATTAATTCCATGACCCCTAGGAAAGCTTACCATATTTTTTTAAAGCACTGCTAGTCAGAGCTGTATGCTTTTCAGCTGGAGTGCAAGGGCCCCTTGTGGTGGTTTTTATGATTGCATTTGTTTGGGCAAAAAAAATTAAAAGGAAGACTTAGAGACATGTTTGTTTTATTTTAAAAAATGTCTGAGTCTTTCTTTCAACATTTTTCAGCCCACAAAAAGGAATAACAAAAGCTATGTTAAAAGAAAGACTCAAGCGTTTAGAAAAAAAAACTTTATTAAACATTTTTACAATAATCATTATTATTATTCTTGCAATGTGAATTACTGAAATATACATTATATAAAAAATATTGGCAACTTTTGGAGAAAGATGATGATCTGCTTTATATATATTGATATGCCCATCCCTTTATAGAGCCATCTTTTCAATTTTTATATTTTGGTCCTGTAACTGTTTGGCAAAGTCAGTATGTCTGCCTGAGTGCAGCCAGGACCTGTGAGACTATCGCACACTGCACATGCCAGAAGGCTGTGCATCGCATGGGGTTGGCTGCTCCCAGGGGGCAGGTCTGTGGCTAATTTCACACAGCGCACAGGTTTGGGCATTTATAGTTATCTGTGGCCAACCCTACGCCCCACATGGACTTGAACGAGTTATAGTTAACTCTAGTAACTTTAACTCTAGAACCTATAAATTGTGCCCTGAAATAACTATACTTCGCACCCTCGCCATGCACAGCTAATTACCCCACATATTACATCACTCTTAACATGTTCTATAACATTATTGATAACGTCCCTGCAGCATCTGAAATGACATCATTGGCTGAACTGTTTATGGCAGGGCACGATACTTTAGGGCATGAGTTATAGCTACTACACATTACTATAACTGGTGAGTTTTGGTGTTTTGTTGTAGTTTAAAACATTACGTTGTCACTGAAATTTTCACCTAACCATAACTTTACTTTAACCTTTATATATACTGAAAAAAACATATGTATATATATATATATATATATATATATAGAGAGAGAGAGAGAGAGAGAGAGATAGATAGATAGATATATTTATTTATATTTATATACACATATATATAACAAAGTCCCACAACCAGAGTTCAGGGGCTGCATAATGTCCGAGTTGGCCCCGGTTCTCCAACACTTTCAATCATGTTCCTCCAAATTTGCAAAGGAAGCCTCAGACACCTTCTGGATATAATGAAAATCATTTTAGTGTATCAGCACAATGTCCCCCACCAATGCGTTTCAGCTGTAGCCTTGATCCTGGTAGAATGAGGAACCTACCACACCAATCTTTCTATATGATTTATATGAAACATAACTAACGACTACAGCCAAGTGAAAACCACCTCACCATAAACAAAGGCAGCCGCCATTTTAGTAGATGCAAAATGCACAAAGTACACCACAGTTTTTAGTCGTACCTCATAGATGCTGATTCATAATCCACACATGTGCGTGAAAATATTTACAGTAGTTAGTTATGATAACAGTTTGTACTAGTGCCAATGTCAATACAATCATCAGTTTATACACATATCGGGTCTGAGTTCCTATCCTAATATGGCATGCTGATGGTTCAGTTGAGGAAAGCACAATGTTGACCCCTCATGTATACAGTGTGTATCCATTTTTACAGTGATTGTCACTACTCACTACTATAGTGTTCACATACTGAATCTAGTTCCACCCAAGTGCGACATTCCTTCTGTGGTTAAGTGGATTAAAATATCATTTGTAAGAATGTATGCATACTTCAAATATTATAGACAATTCTGCCCTAGGCGGCCTTGACATCTAATACCATGCCAGTCTCCGGCTATGTGCATGCGATCCATTTAAGCATCAAACCAGATCCGACTCGTCCTCAGAGTTAAAGAGGACCGAAAAACTGCATGTCCTCCAACAATCCATTTAAAATCAAATCTACAAATTTAAATCAATTACAAAAAATGTCTTGAGTTCTCTCATTTTCATAATAGAATCCAGTGCTTTGTGATACTGCAGTACCTTCTGACTCTCCCATCCCTCTTTCTTTAAATGTTATTACTCACTAAATGACATATACTAGAGTGTTTTGGAGGCCGGCTGACTACCTTCAGAAAAATACCAGTGCAGCTACCTATGTAAGAAAGTATAAACAAAACAGTACTACAATTAAAATCAGTTCCATGTACCGAAGTACCATTAAGCAGCAAGAAAGGGAAGTAACAGCATGTATTCATCCGAGATGTACAGACATCTCCTAACTCGAATTTAGACCCAACTGTGTCAATGTCTAAAAGTCCAGTATAAATTTAGACTCCAAGATTCCCAATTTGTGTCCCCTGCTCCCTCCCCTTTTATTACGAGGTATGTCATCAATCACCAAAAACTTCAGAAGATTTTCATTGGCAAAATGTACTTTATTAAAATGCTTGGCCACCGGATAGTTCTTATCATTGTGCCGGGTGGCACGTTTGTGTTCCAATATTCTCTTTCTGACTTTGTGACTGGTGCTGTGTATATACAGTTTTTTGCAAGGGCAGATGAGGCAATATACACAATGATCAGTGTTGCAGCTGTAGTTTCCTCTAATACTGAAAACCCTATTGCAATGGGGGATTTCAACTATAGCACAATTAGAGCTGCTATTGCATGCCCTGCATTTCCTGCAACAAAATAATTATTTGATATCACCTATGTGTCTAACGTTAGCAATGTTCTGAGCTATCATGATTCTGGCCCTAATCTGTCATTTAATGATCTGCTCTTCCTAAAGGTAATCTGAGGAGCTTTGTGCAAACATCTAGGAGTACCCCATCTGTTTGGAGAATATGCCAATTTTGGTTAAACACTTTTCTCAGTTAATATGACTGAAAATGTAGTTATAAACCTCACCTGTTTCCCTCCCTGGTTCTGGTCTAGGATGCAAGAGACCTATTCCTGAAACTTGAGCTCCCTTAGTGCATGCTTGATTAGTGACCCTTTCGTTGTACCCCCGGTCTAAAAAGCTGCCTTTCATGATGGTTTTCTCTTTCTCGTACACCTCACTAGTACTAGAATTATGTTTGGCTTGTAGTAACTCCCCATAGGGTATTTGGTGAATCAGACTAGACAGATGGGCACTGGAGGCACTAAGGAGACTATTGCCTGCTGTTGGTTTTCGGACTAGGCTAGTGTGCAATTGTCCATTAACAACCTCAGCCTCCGCATCCATAAATACAATGTTCTTACTGCTGGTGTGTGCTGTAAACTGAATGTTGTATGAATTGGTGTTGAGATTAGTAACCAAATTCTCAACTAATCTCTCATCCCCTTTCAAGATCACAAAAATATCATTCATAAATCTAATAATTACACGTTTTTCAAAATCATCAACCTGTGTGTGCACCTGCTCCTCCCACCAGCCCATGAACAAATTTGCATTGCTGGGGGCGAAGCAGGTGCCCATTGCAGTCCCCTGCAATTGTCTGTACACCTTCCTATCAAAAACAAAAAGAGTTATTGGTGAGGCAATATAAAATCATATCCACAAGCATTTCAGTATGCAACAATAATGAAATTGTTCTGGCTGTCAAGAAATGTCTTACTGCCTGAATACCTAGATCGTGTTGTTAGCTTGTGTACAGACTGTTCACATCTAGAGTAAACAAGATATAATCCTCCTCCCAATGTACATTCACAATCAGAGTCAAGAAATGTGTGGTGTATTTAACATATGCTGGTAATGTGCCCAAAAATGGTCTAAGATAAAGTTCTATATACTTAGATGCATTCTCCGGCATGGACCCAATGACTGACACAATTGGTCTTCTTGGTGGGCTAATTTCATCCTCCTGTGCCAAGATTATCCATATTCAAATAAGGCTCCTCATGACTTTCTGTATCCTCATCTAATGTTGGTAATGTGTTCAACAAGCAAAGGCAAAGCCAGTGGGTCTCACCAGTGCAAGAGCCTTAGGTTTTGCTAATGTGATTTAGCCATGTTGTACACCACATGGCTGCTGTTCAGAAAGGCTAAAAGTTAGTGACTTAGAGAAGAGTGGTGTACAGTGCCATAGAGCACAGTGACATAGAGTGAAGTAGAGTGTCATAAAGTGGAGTGGCGTAGAGCATCATGGAGTGGTGTGGAGTGTTGTGGAGTAGCGTGGAGTGTCATGGAGTATTGAGGACTGTTGTGGAGTAGAGTGGAGTGGTATAAAGTGGAGGGAAGTAGAGTGGCGGGCGTAAGTGAAGGGGCGTACAGTGGAATGGTGTAGAGTGGAGAAGTGTAATAAAGTGGAGTAGTGTTTCATGGAGTAAAATGTTGTAGAGTGTAATAGAGTGTTGTGGACTGGGGTAGAGTAGAGTAAAGTGGTATAGAATGAAGGAAACGTCATAGAGTGGAGTGGTGTAGATTGCCATGAAGTGGCATGGAGAGTTGTGGAGGAGCGAACATTGGAGTGCCATAGAGTGGAGTGTCATAGAGTTGAGTGTCGTAGAGTGAAGTGTTGTAGTGTGAAGTCTCATGAAGTGGAGTGCTGTGGAGTAGAGTGAAGTGTTGTAAAGTGGTGTGGAGGTTGGTAGACTGGAGTGTCGTGAAGTAGAGTGGAGTGTTGTGGAGTAGACAGGGGTGGAGTAGAGTGGAGTAAAATGGTGTAGAGTGGAGCGGGCGTAGCATGGAGTAGTGGAGTAAAGTAGATTATTGTGTCATAGAGTAGAATAGAGTAGAGCGAAGCAATATAGAGGGAGTTGCGTAGAGTGGAGTAAAGTATCATAGTGTTGAGTAGCATTGAGTGGAGTAGAGTGGCGTAGAGTGGAGCAGCACAGAGGGGAGTAGAGTTTGGTAGAGTGGAAAGGATTGAAATAGATGAGTGTAAAGTGGAGCGCATAGAGTGGAGTAGAGTGTTGTATAGTAGAATAGAATGTTGTGGAGTGGTATAGAGTGGATTAGAGTGGCGTGGAGTGGCCGAGAGTAAAGTAGCATAGAGTGGCATAGATTAGAGTGAAATGGTGTCATAGATTGTAGTGGAGTGGAGTGTCATAGAATGGAGTGACATAGAGTGAAGTGTCCTAGAGTGGCAAAGAGTAGCACTGAGTTAGGTATCACAAGTGTAATAAAGTGCCATGGAGTGGTATAGTGCAGAGTACAGTAAAGTGTCATAGAGTGAAATTGCGTAGTATGGAGTGTTGTAAAGTAAAGTAAAGTGGTATGGAGGGTAATAGAGTAGAGTGTCATAGAGTGGTAAAGAGTGGAGTAGAGCATTGTGAAGTAGAGTGGAGAGGAGAAAAGTGGTGCAGAAAAGAGTGGAGTCAAGTGTCTGGAGTGCTGTAGAGTGAATGGGGCAGGGTGGAGGGGTGTAGAGTGGAGGGGCTTGAAGTGGAGTGGTGCAGAGTGGAGCAGTAGAGTAAAGTGAAGTAGTGTGTCATTGAGTATAGTCAAGTAGAGTGGAGTGGGCGTGGAGTGGCATAGAGAGAGTTGTATAGAGTGGAGTAGAGTGGAGTAGAGTGTCATAGAGCGGATTTTCATAGAGTGTCGTAGAGTGGGGTGACAAAGTGGAGGAGAGAACCATAGAGTGGAGTGGCATTGAGTGGAGTAGAGAGTTTTAAAGTAGAGTGGAGTGGTGTAGAGTGGAGTGGCGTGGAGTGGAGTGCCGTAGAGTGCCAGGGTGTGGAGTGTTGTAGAGTGGTGTAAAATGGAGTAGAGTGGAGTTGACTTGAGTGTTATAGAATGGACTGTCTTAGAGTAGAGTGTGGTATTGTGGAGTACAGTGAAGTGTCATTGAGTGAAGTATCAAGGAGTAAAGTGGAGTAGAGTGAAGTGTTATAGAATAAAGTGAAGTAGAGTGCTGTGGAGTGTCATTGAGTGGAGTAGAGTGGAGCAGAGTGGTGTGGAGTAGTCTAGAGTGGAGGGATGTAGATTGGAGGGGCATAGAATACAGTGGTGTAGAGTAGGGTAGTGGAGTAGTGTGTCATAGAGTAGAGCAGATTGGGGTAGAGTGGAGTTAAGTGGCACATAGTGGCATCGGGTGAGTTGCGTTGAGTGCAGTAGAGTGTCGCATAGTGGTGTGGCATAAAATGGATTAGAGTGTCAGAAAGAAAAGTGAACACCAAACTTTCTTGTGAAACAGAGCCTTGACCTCTGTCTTTAAATGCACAGCAAACGTGACAAGATAAGAACATTTAAAGGCCTCTTTACAGAAAGAAGTCATGAAAGAGTACAGTAAACAACCTTTGTTCCCCACAAGGGACAAAGACATGATGGACAGCCTAAACAAATAAAGCCAGCAAATAGAAAGCAAGCAAATGTGAGTTACAAACAATAAAGTCAATAGTAATCAATTAGCAGAATACATTTCCAGGGAAGCTTTCAGATTATTCACAAGAACTCTTTTCACAACCAGAAAGTTCTGCCGTCTGGTAGACTTTCACCAAAATACAGAATCCAAGTACTTCCTGAGTGCAGAATAACATAACAAGTACCACTAACCTCAGGAGCCATATTTGGGCCAATTCACCACTTGTATTTTATGCCACAACTTCAGTTTAGAGGACATGCGATAGACGTAAAATATCATCTGATGATTTAAAATACTCCTGCATTGTTAAACATATAGAAACCCCAAGCCAAATAAACCATTCCACATCTGAATGGAAAGAAATGATATTGATGAATGATGTTCTTGAGACAAAAATAATAACAAAATTTGATGTGTGTTTTTTGCAGGGGAGCATCATGGATATAGGCACATAGGATAAAGTATTTTCCAATTCGTTGAATGGATTAGCTTTAATGACATCTTGGAAATGTAGCACTTATGATATTAAATAAGCACACTCTCAGCTGAGGGAAGGCGAGGTTTAGTCTGTGGACCTCACAGTACTTCCCAAGCACTGTTAGCTTTACAAAGTTCCATGGTGTGGTGTGACCTTGTGGAAGCCGGTCCTGTAAAACTCGCTGTTAATAAAACAGCGCCAATCATTTACTGGAGAAGTTGCAGTAATTTTGGGAGGTGCACATGTACCATATACATTCTGGTGTTTATCAGAGGTGTCTACAGCAGAATCTTTTGTCTCCTTATGGCCCCTCTCTATTACGTGTTCCAAGCGTAGTATGTCTACTCTTAAAGTAGATCTAAGAGCGCAAACAATGCAGATAAGAGCATCATAAACCCGTAAGGGCTAAAATCAGACTATGGGAATCAAAGATAAATATAAAAAATCATGACAAGCACAAAACCTCAGTCAAAGTGCCAGCAGCATTTTATGGTTGAAATCAAGCATAGAATGTTTGCAGTCAAAGTTGCTCTCAGCCACACATCAATGCTCTTCATGTCTGTTTTTTCGACTTATGAGTTGTTTTTAGTTAAAGCTGTAACTGGCTGTAGAATTACTTTGGTGCCCACACCACTTACACTGAAAACGAGACCCAGAAGCTGTCAGAATGCAGAAGAAATTATAGGAAGTTGTGGCCCATCACCAGAGAAAACCAATCCGCAAAATTGTAAGACTTAGGACCTCATTATGACTTTGGCGGTCGGACCGCCAGACCGCTATGCCAGCGCTCTTCCAGAGTATTACGAGTTATACTGGCAGGACTGCTGTTCAGCAAGCAAAAGTGGCAGACTGGAAATAGGCGGTGTGACCTCCTGTGCTGTCAGCACCGCAGCCTACCATCGAGCTCATTATAATTACACAGTCGCTGTGGCGGTCCCCTCGTGGTGGTCAGCGAATGGCAGTCCGGACCACGGGGGTTCACAGTCAGCAAAGTAACAGACAACTGCACATTGAATGGATTTAAAAACAACACAGCTGACACACATTGGCTCAGTGGACAACACACCTGCCAAGGACACTATAACACACATCCCTTCACAGATCACAATCCTTTGCACTTCCACTGCAAGACACAGACGCGCAATCACCTTATTTTCCGTAGGCTTCATAGATTAGGCACCCCTTTTTTCACCATTCCATAGAACACCCTGCACACACCTTTGTCCATTCACACCGTAATGCACTTCCCCTGTTAAGTAAGTCCCTGTCACCCGTAGTTTTGTTCCACCATGTCACATAAAAAAAAAAAAGAGTCATGGTGTTTGAAATCATGAGTAGAGCCACAATTGTTTGGAGCACAAGTCCAGCATACTCCTTTCACTAGGAAAATTGAAATATGGGACAGGATTGTCGACAGAGTGAATGCTGTAGGCAATGCCCTGTGCACAAAGGAGAACATTAGGAAGAGGTGGAATGACCTCAGGATCAAGGTCCGTTCCCTTGACTCCAGGCACCAGCTGCAGGCCAGGAAAACTGGTGGTGGCCTGAGGTACTGGGTTTTTCAGAACCGGTACTGATCCGGTAACCCAGCGGTGCCAGGGTACACCCAAAGACCTCGGGTACTTTCCTGATTCAGACCACAGAAACTCAGAGTCTTCTAGGTGAAGTCAAAGATCGAATTTATTGGCTGCAGCCAAGTAACAAGCGTCCTAGAAGTACAACAGCACGGTTTGTATGTTCTCAGGAGACTGTTCTCCAATGCAAAGTCAGGTTTCCTTATATACAGTTTTTTAAGCTTCAGGCAAACATTCTTGACATTTTGGTTGGTCATTCACATGTTTTCACTACAAAGGAAAAAACAGTGTAATGATGAAACCTCATATTTCATGTCATCCAACCCATAATAAATTACCCGGCAAGGCCTAGTATTTTACATCAGATAAGTGTGGACCCCCAATAAAAACGGGCACCTCCCCCTCGTAAAGTAAGAAGAAGAAAAGAGCAGGTGCAGGTGTGAGCAAGATTAGGCAGGGTGTGTGAGCGATAATAAGGGTTTTATGGCATGGTGTGCCTTGATGCTATCTGATTCGGCCACTGGGAGAGGGACTGACCAAACAGGTTTGGCCTGAGGCAATGGTTCCAGCTTGCCCAGGTCAGAGAAAAGTCAATCAAGGTGTACGTGTCCTTGGAATCAAATCTGACTGTATTATAAGCCTATGTGAGGGCAACTTTTAAAATGGCTGCCGTGTACAAAATGGGAGCCACGAGTGCAGAACGAAAATGGCGATTTCGAGGTGAAAACGCTGCTGGAATTGAGCGAAAATGCTCATGCTTAGTGTACTAGTCATTATCGGTCTTTTGATACTAAAATCGTACTGCTGTGGCAAAGTAAATTACATGGGTCCAGAATTTTTAGAACCACAGGCCTTCCCAGTTCCCCATTAATACTCATTCCCTGGGAGGAAAAGGTCCTGGGGAAGTGGAGTCTGGTAGGTCACTTCACAAACATGTTACAAAAATGCAATGTCATGCATGCTCACAGCTCACCTTTTGCCACTGTCTTGCTCATGTACCCCACCAACATTCGATACCCAGAGTGTCTGAGTATTAAGACTGTCAATCTGTATTGTTGGACCTAACAGCGCAGCTACCAAGGACCATCACATGCCATATGTCCAAATGGTATCTGTAAGTCTTACAATGTACAAAACGAATTAGTATGTCTCAACATGTGAATGTATGCCCAAACCTAAATGCAGTCCGCATACAGATATGTAATAACCAAGATTTGTATAGTGTGCGTAGTAGAGAGAGTTATCTGAATGCAACTCCGAGGAGGCACTGTTTCTGTTACTGCAAACACCAGCTCAGTGTTCACTTGACCAAAGACCCCTGTTTATCAACTCCCAAATGAAGTTAACTCGTGGGGGGAGAACATTTGTCTAATGTGTAAAGTAGAGAGAGTGACCTGACTGCAACTCTCAGCAGGCCCTGTTTCAGGAACTCCAACCACCAGCCCAGCGTCCATTTGTCCAAAGTCCCCTGTTTGTCATCTCCCAAATGAAGTTAACTCACCTAGGTGGGATAACATTTGTCTAGTGTGCATAGTAGAGAGAGTGGCCTGACTGCAACTTCCAACAGGCCTTGTGTCTGTAACTTCAACTACAAGCCCAGTGTTCACCTGCCCAAATACTCCTGTTTGTTAACTCTCAAATGAAGTGTACTCACCTGGGAGGATACCATTTGTCAAGTGTTGGGAAGTAGAGGGAATGGCATGACTGCAAAGCCCAATAGGCCCTGTTCCTCAAGTGGTCACTTGTCAATATAACCCTGTTTGTTAACTCTCCAATAAACTGTACTCACCTGGGGGAAAACATTTGTATAGTGTGTGTAGTAGAGAGAGTGACCTGACTGCATCTCCCAGCAGGACCTGTGTCTGTAACTCCAAACACCAGCACAGTGGTCACTCGTCCAAAGACCCCTGTTTGGTAACTCCCAAATGAAGTATACTCACCTGGACGTGATCAAGCACAGGTCGTGCACAAATCTAAGATGTGTGTGTTGGCATAGCTCCATCTAGACTTGCTCAACCAAGATGAAATTATTGAGGACAGGAATGATACCTTACCCGGTGTGTATAAAAAGTATTCCTAAGGCCTCAAGATGCAGCACCACATTTGTATTGGCAGCAGACACATTGACACAGCACTGTGCACATGATTACTCAGTCACATATACAACAACATCTTGGGTCTGCCTGCTGCGCAACCAAGTAGGCCTCCAAATGGTCAAAGCCATATGTTGTGCCTGAAATGGGTTCACAAAGTAATTTTCAGGCCATCCTCCCACGTGCAACTGATCTGCACATCTCAGCAGCTGCTTGAGTCAAATTGGGTTGACATGCTTCACATGTCATGTCAATACATCCAATACCATAGTTACTTGGTTACTTGCCACAATTGGATTAATTACTATTTAACTTTGTACCATGTCTCTGCTTGTTTTACATCAACAGGTCCAGCTGCTGCTGGGCACACAGAGGCCATGGAACAAACTGCCACTACCCCACTTGATGAAGCCCTCAGTGAAGACAACACTCCTGGACTTGTGGATGTGGAGGACGTTCTGGCCCATCTGGGCAACCTGGTCAGATGGCAACAGTGAGTCTTATTATGCCCACAACGTCACCTCCCAGTCCTGTTGCAACAATATCATAGGCAACCATTCGCCCCCCCAACCTGTGTCCCTAGCACAGTGTCTTCCATCTTGTGGCCCTCAGTCCTGGATCCTGGGTTGCAGCGCAACACTTCGAACAATAAGGGTCCAGGACCAAGTTGGAGAGGGTACCCTGTGGCAAGGATACAGGCCCTTGGGGGTAGGGTGCATGTGAGGGATACTGTGGGCCAACGGGTTGAGGCCACCGGAGGGGGGGGTCCCAAGGTGTGTCTAGAGTCCCAAGGTGTGATGGGTCAGGTGGTGACCGAACTCTGGGAAATCAAGCAGCTACAGAGGGACACGCGGGTACAGGTGGAAGCCCACAATAACAACATGGCTTCCCTAACAGGGGTGCTGTGGGACATACACACCACCCTGAGCAGGGCTTTTCAACAATAGTCTACCCCTTCCTTTGGCTCATCAACAACAGGCCCATCAACATCCGTGCCAGTCACTGGAAGTGAGGCCCTGCCAGAGGAACAACAAGCCCCACACACCCCTGCCTCTGTAGCAGCAGGCCCTCTCTACCCCCGCAAACAAGCAGGGACATCTAGCAAATAATCCAGGAGGTGCGGATGGCAAGAAACCCACCACTTCCTGTAATAACCATCTTTCTTAAGGACATCTTTTGTGTGACGCACATTTTCTCTGGGCTGATCCTGAACCATCTACCCTTTCCAATCGGGAGGAGTACTATGGACTTTGGACTCCAAATGGTGAGGGATCTTCTCCACTGATTTAATTCACCATGACTGACCCCTTCACATTTTAATTTTTGTTAAGTCATGTCACATCTATTTTGTGTTACTCATAGCTGCACATTAAAATCAACCCTCACTGACTGTCTGCTGATTTTGATTTAATATTTAGCCATGTAGATATGTCAGACAGTGTAAACTATACAATGATGATCCAACGTACTTGTTCAAGATGGGATATGTTTCATGTACACAGTGTCGAGCTCAGAATTAGAACCCTCCCACATAAACACATACATACAAGTGTCTGGTCAAACCAAACTTTTCATTACAGTGTTCAACAGATAAGCTGTCAATATGTCTGAACTATTGGAAATCAAGAATGATTGACTCATACTGAGTAAATGAACATATTGACAGGTACAGACCCCCAAACCAGAGAAGGAAGGGATTTGTCAGACATTGTCCTGTAGAATAGGCAAACATTGATGTGGTTGAACTCAGCAGCTTAAGCCATATCACTTACTACACCAAAGTAATTCAACATCACATAATCCAAGATACAGACAGATGGCAGTACAACAGTCCCTGATCACAGGGCCATCATAATCCAATGCTCATGCATCTGGTGGTATGACACAAACATGTCAGTTTAGTGGCGCAGGCACCCATGGCCTACAATGATGACACACATCTACAGCTACATACAGGTCATACAAAAAGTATTTAGCCAATGTGAAGGAGAAATGACTTGGTTGTAAGCTGTGTGATGACCACATGATGACATACATGATGCATCATGACCACCACAGGACATAAAACAAGTGCAATGGGCACTTCTGAACCTCCACCCAAACACTGTGCAAATTGTCTTGGTACAGGTCTCATACACACAAACTCTACGGTCTACATTACCTGGAACAATCCATGTCCACTTTGTGTGTCAGGACAGCATCACATACCTGCCAATATCACAACTCTGAAATGCCCACATGAAGATTTCATGGTTAAGGTACCTGTAGAAAGATACAAACACAGAGTATAGGCTCAAAACCATACCTATGACACAAGTCACATAGCAAGCATCTGGAAAACAAGTTACATTGCAAGGAAACTGACACAAACCAATCAACATCATCGAGGTGGGGATGTGTCAAAAGCTATCCTATCAATCAGCCTTTGGTTGAATATTGCAGAGTATCAGCTCCCTAGCTGTTCACTCATGGGAATTAGCTGTGTATGAGAATTTCTCATAAGTCAGCTCCTTCCTCTTCACAATTGTCATCCTCAGTTTGCATTTCAGGATTCTCACCCGGTGGCACTGCAGGCTCCCCCTCCTCTGGGATGTATGGGATATTCCTCCACAGGGCGATGAAGTGGAACATGCAGCATGCCACAGTGATCTGACACACTTCCTGAAGTGAGTAGAAGAGGGCTCCATCAGTCCTGTCCAGACAGCAGAATCTGGCCTTCAGCATCCCAAATGCCCGCTCCACTGGCTGCTGTGTCCTCATTGAAGTAGACTTCCCCTGGCGTAGTTGGATTCCTCAGTGACGTCAATAACTAAGGACAGTTGGATATGCTGAGTCTCCTGTTAAGGAATGGGACATAAGTGCAACAATAAGTCACTCATTTTATGATGTAGCACCTGACATTGCAAAAATGAGTTACTCACTTCATCACTGTAGCACCTGACATTGCTCACACACAATCAAGCAAGATGTGACTTATCAACCAGTAATGCCCTCTCTGGGTGCAGTTGTGACATCAGCTGGGGTATGGTGCTGTTCTGCATTTTGAAGGAATCATGGGCTGATCCAGGATAATGGGCACACACATTTGAGATATAGAGATCTGCTAAACAGACAACTTTCACATTGATGGAATGGAAGTTCTTTCCGTTGTGATAGACTTGTTCAGTGGCTTGCGGTGGCACCAAGCCAACATGTGTGCCGTCAGTGGCCCCCACCACATGTGGGAGGCGGGCAAACCATAGAAGTCAGCCTTCACATTGGCTACATTCTCACGTCGGGAACATAATATAGCTGTCAATGTGTTTCACCATAGCTGAGAGGAAATCCTTCAACACCGGACTGAACATAGATTTGGACATACCAGCAGAGAGGGCCACTGTATTTTGGAAGGAAACTGTGGTGAGGAAGTGCAATGTTGACATGACTTGTACAATGGGTGGTATGCAGGATGGATTACTGTTAGCTGGCATCCGAGCTGGCTCCAACTGATGGCATAAGTCCACTATTGTTTGCCTATTCAGATGGTACAGCTGTATGATGTGGCGTTCTTCCATGGTCTGAAGGTCTGACAGTGGATAGTAGACAGGAAGTTGTTGCAAACTCCCTCTCTCAGGGTACTTATGTGTGACAAGACATGATTTGTAACATTAGTCAGTGTGTCCACAGCAACATACATGATGCATGCCAACAATATCATGTGGCAAAGAATTTCTGGCTGGAGAGACAAGACACACAGTACACATCCCAGCTGGCAACTACACAAGTGTCACATGGGACCCCCATGGTTGTCCTTACTTGTCCACAACTTGGATTTGTGTGATACCCTACTATATGTTACACCATTGCCCCTCGAAATGTGACTGCATTTTCTGACTGCTAAAAACTACCTTCAGTGGTGGTGGGCCATACACCGCCGCCATATGCCGTCTGTGCCCTGCAACACACTACACTGGTGGTTGTGAAGTAGGAGCGACATAACAAGACATCATAAGGACGTTTGTGATGATCCTACATGTTAGAAATGGGGGTCTCTAGTTTGCAGTCGGTTTGCACCCTATCCGAGTAGGGACCCTCACTCTAGTCAGGATAAGGGAGATACTGCACCACTTTTATAATAATAGCCAATATTTATCTACCAAAATGAGAAACATCCATCATACAGTAATAAAGATATGAATTTTGCAAGTATCTTCGAAATACAGGGCATCGTGACCCTTGCGCTGAGGTCCGGAGTGCGGCATCGTTGGCTTCACAGGTGTCGGTTCCGGAGGTCGTGTGGGGGTTGTCCGCCTTTGAAGTCACACACATTGCAGATGGAACTCTGGGCTGATGACAAAATCAGGAGCGTTGGCTTTGATGGTGTCGGGCAGTTGTGCGAAGCAGGACAATGCGATGTGCGCTGCCCACAGGACACAGGGAAGGAAATGGCTCAATGAAGTGTCCCGTGGCATCAGTGAGACAAGGGCTACAGTGTGGAGAGGGGCTATATGACATGCCGTGTCTCGAGGTCACCGTGAAGGCATGAGAGTCATCGTTGCTGAAGTGCTGTTGTCAGTAGGACCAAGGTGGCAGTGCAGACAGGGTCATCTCTTGACAGTGGTGGAGTCGATGGCTCTGGCGTCAGTGGACAACGGATGTGGTGCGGGACGGGATGGTACTCTGTGTATTTCACAAGCGGTGTCATCAGGCCAAAGTGCGGGAAGCACCTTTGGTGTCAGCATGGAGCGGTGGCATCGGGTGATGCCAAGGCTGCGTTGTGTGAGGAAAGCGGTGCGGAGTGCGGGCCCACAGGTCACGGTGCAAGCAGCAGCTCAGTGACTCCTCAGGTGGGGTTGTCAATGAGACCAGGGTTGTGGTGCAATGTGCAGCATGGCTCCATGTGGTGTTGTCAGATCACGATGCAGTCAGCGGCGTCGTTGACGGCGTCTCAATAGTTTTTCTTCTGTTGCAGCACAAAACACACAGTTCTCAGTGCTGTAGGCAGATGAAGCTGAAGTCTTTGACATCCCTGAGATTTCCAAGAGCAGGCATCTCTACTTCAAGCCCTTGGAGAAACTTCACAAGCAGGATACACAGCAAAGCCCAGTCTTTGCCCTCTTTAAGGCAGAACCCTCTTTAAGGCAGAAGCAGCAACTGCAGACCAACCCTGCAAGCACACACAGCAAAGGGGCAGTACTCCTCCTGCAGCTCTTCAGCTCTTCTTGGCAGAGGTTCCTCTTGATCCAGAAGTGTTCTCAAAAGTCTCGGGTTTTGGGTCCACTACTTATATTCATTTTTGCCTTTGAAGTAGGCAAACTTCAAAGGAACGTCTCTATTGTTCACAAGATCCTGCCTTGCCCAGGCCTGGCCCCAGACACACTTCAGGGACTCAGAGACTGCATTATGTGAGGACATGCACAGCTCTTTCAGGTGTAAGTGTTAGCTCCTTCCTTTCCACTGTAGCCCAGGAGACTCATCAGGATATGCAGGCTACACCCCAGCTCACTTTGTGTCACTGTCTAGAGGGAATTCACAACAGCGCAACTGTCAGTCTGACCCAGATGTGGAATACAAAAGCAGGTAGAGGCACAGAATGGTTTAAGCAAGAAAATTCCCACTCTCTAAAAGTGTCATTTTGAAGCAGGCAATTTAAAAGCCAACAGTACCAAAAGATGTATTTTTAAATTGTGAGTTCAGAGACCCCAACTCTCAATGGAAAACTGCACTTAAAAAATATTTAAAGGCAGTCTCTGTGTAACCACTGTCAGGACATGTAAAACACATTGGTATGTCTTATTTTTAACATAAGCTGCACCCTGCACATTGAGCTACCTGGGCCTACCTTAGGTGTGCCTTATATTCAGGAAAAGGGAAAGTTTGGGCCTGGCAAGTGGGCACACTTGCCAGGCCAAATTGGCAGTGCAAGACTGCACACACAGACACTGCAGTGGCTGGACTGAGACACGTTTACAGGGCTACTCATGTGAGAGGCACAATCAGTGCTGCATGCCCACTAGTAGCATTTGATTTACAGGCTCTGGGCACACATAGGCCCTCATTCTGACCTTGGCGGTCGGCGGAGAGGCGGCGGTCGTACCGCGAACAGACCGGCGGTATTAAAAATGGCATTCGGACCGCGGCGGTCACCGCCGCGACCGACCGCCACTTCCCCACTCCGACAGCCACGGCGGTCATGACCGAGGGGCTGGAGTCTGCGCACTCCGGTCCGGCGGTCGACCCAAGACCGCCAACGGTATCATGACCCTGCTTACCGCCGCGGTTTCTGGCGTTCGGGACCCGCCATGCGAACCATGACGGTAGGCACTATCGGGGCCAGGGAATTCCTTCCCTGGCACTGATAGGGGTCTCCCCCACCCCCCACTGCCCCCCCGAGTCCTCCCCCCACACCCTCCACCCCCCTGCCAGCCCCCAGAGGTGGTACGAACCCCCTCCCCACCCCACCCCGACATGCACATACACACACCCCGACATGCACACACCCCCAACATGCACATATACACACCCCCTACACACACACATACACAACGGGGACACATACCCGCACACATACATGCCGACATGCGCACCCGCCGAACTACACACATTGCCCATAGGCACAGCAGCACTCCCCGCCCGCATGCACGCACTCACACACCCCCTCTACACACTCACACGCACACCCCCATGCACGCACACATCACACAACACCCCCCCACCCCCTCCCCTCACGGACAAACAACTTACCTTGTGCGTTGGTCCTCCGGGAGGTGACAGGAGCCATGGGGAGGTGACCGCCAACAGAAGACCGCCACACAGAAATGTGGGTCGTAATTCTGTGGGCGGTGTTCTGCTGGCGTGGCGGTGGAGGTTGACCAGTCTCCACTTTCCCGCCGACCGCCAGTGTGGCTGCTGGCGGTTTTCCGGCGGAACGCTCCCAGCGGTCAGAATGCGCACAGCGGCATACCGCCGCGGTCGGCGGTCTTCACCGCGGCGGTAACTCGGCGGTCTCACGAAAAGACCGCCAAGGTCAGAATGAGGCCCATAGTGTACTTTGCTATGGACTTATTAGTAAATCAAATATCCCAATTATAGATAAATCAATCACCAATACAATTTACATAGGGAGCACTTGCCGTTTAGCACTGATCAGCACTGGTAAAGTGCACAGAGACATTAAACCAGCAAAAACAAATCAGAAAAATTAGGAGGAAGAAGGCAAAAAGTTTGGGGATACCCTGCAAAAAGGGTCTGCACCCTCGGGATGAGCAGAGCACAGGGGTGCCTCTTGCTGGGGCCCTGTAGCTTCTGCCTTGGAGTAGTACCCCCAGACAACTGAACTGGGAGGGCACCTCTGGGGGCCACCCCTCTCAGTTCCCCTGACCTCTGGGGCAACTCATTCCCCAGAAGGCAATCTATGGGCATCTGGGGATTGACTATGACCCTCCGCTGGGTCATGTCCCCACCCCACTCTAGGGATGCGAGGGCCATAGGACATAAGAAGTCCTGCCCATGGGCTGGTGTCACCCTACACACCTGGCCGGTGTACTGTTTTGGGGGAGACAAGTCTTTCCACCATCATGGTATGGCTTGTCCCACAGTCCCTCAGAACAGTGACTGGGACCCCATCCATTCACTGTCACTTGGTGGAAGTGATGACTTTCACCCTCAGGGATCACCAACTCACTCTCTGAGTCCACCTCCCAACTAAGGGATATCATGGTATGATGACCTGCCCCTGGGGACTACCTCCACCTAAGGCCACATTGTCCACCCCTGTAGGGGGGCCACCGGAAGGGGGTAGGGGCAGTGCTTAATTTGTGCTTGTTGTTTCCAGTGCTGAGCACCAGCACTTATTTTTGAGGGCCGGGGCTTATTCTTCTGCCTAAAGCATTTGCTGCGAGCAACAGACACATATGGGTAAGACGGAGGAAGGGAAAATTGAAAAAGCGTTGCAAAGGGAGAAAGTAGAAAGCTGCTAGAGTTAGCTGAAGGGGCAGAGAGTTGTTTTATATGGATTGAAGAGGCCCGAGATGGCTTCAGGATTACGCCGCCTCAGTATTCCGTGTTCCCACATTTATTTGCAGCAGCCACATGTTTAAGATAAGGGCTTTGGGCACCGGCATGTTTTTATTTACAAATTAAGCACTGGGTAAGGGGGTTCTTAGGACAGACAGAGTCCCCTTGCTTGTCTACTAACTGGGAACACTCAAAGCACTGGGATTGAAAATGGGGTGCTCTGGGCCACCGCCCACCAGAACTGCCCTCCTTCCTGTCAGAAGGGGCATGGGACCCTTTTTCTCCCTCCTTATCCTGGTACCTGTCTGTGTCTCCCTTGAACTCCCCCACCTTCTTCTCTTGGGGACCCTGCCCACCTGTGGTGGAGTCTCTCCCATACACCTTCTTGTGGACCCTGGTACTCACCCATCGGTCCGCCTTATTATCAAGCTTCCTGGGGTCAGTCGGCTTACTATCAGTCAAATGCAACCACGGCTCTGCAAAACACAGACTAGACAAATGCTCCTATGCAATTAAGGTGTACAGTCCCTGAAAATCTGTGTCACTACTGCTCTTCTCCCAACCATCTAGTGCCCTACAAAAGGATCCACACATTCTAACGAGGTCTGTGAATCAGTTTTCTTACTCTCTCTAAACTGATCACTGTACTTGTAAGGAGTGAGACCATACCTGATGAGAAGGACCTCCTTCATGTCAAAATATGTGAGATTGTACCCCTTACCCAAAGCTAACAAAGTGTCCCTCCCCTCGTGTGTGAAGTGGTTCCACAATCCTGCTTCACAATTCTTCTCAGGGACTCCATTAATGTGTATAGATGCCTCATATCCATAAAACCACCTCTGGATATCATCTCCCTTCTTGTTCTCACGCTCTACATTCTTGGTAATGTGTTCTATTCTCTCTGATTGAAATGAGGTACTGCTGCCACCATCGCTGCTGGATCTACTCCTTTGATCCATCTCCTTTACTCTGAGCTCATGATCTAAAAGCATCTTCTTCTCCATTGTTAGCCTCTCCAACTCTTTCTGATGTCTCTTAGCTTTTCTCCTGTCTTCCAGCTCCTCTGGAGTCAGGCCCTTTGAACCACCACTGCTGTCTGGCCCAGAGGTTATCCCCCCAGCAACTCCTGCACCCCCAGCACATCTTCCCTTGGATTTGGCTCCACGGTCTCCCAAGCTGGATCTTCAGAATGCCCACTGGCATTTCTGGCTGCTACCCAGGCCCTCAGCATCTTATGTATCTCCTCCTTTTCGGTGAGGCCTCTAACTTGGACTTTGAGGCTTTTGCAAACTGACTTCAGTTCCCTCACAGTGTAGGTTTCCAACCTATCCTCCTCAAAAACCAAATCCAGGTATGTAACTGATGATGCTCTTGTCTGAGATATGATGTAGTGGGAAGTTCAACTTGAACTCAAGACCAAAAATAGATCAAAGAAATAAAATCCAAAACAAAAAAGACTGTTTGTGGTACGTAGTTGTCTGAAATATGGTAGTAGTGTACGCCAGTCACTGTATGCCAAGTGCAAATGCAAGTCCTATCCTCACCGCTTACAGTGAGCTACTGATTGCCAGCTAAACAGTGAGCTGTTCTCCACCCAAGCTCCTCATAGAGAAATTCTTCATCTGGCAGGAATTAGGGGTATACGATTCAGTGCTATTCACATTTCTGCTGCAGTCCTAAAACTGCTAAATATCTAAAAGATTGCATTCAAATTGTGGCACTGCCATAGTTTGAGTGTTTATTTTCAATGCTGTCAATTGCAGCATCCCTTTGGGTTTGATTTTGACAAATCCTTTTGCTTAACATGCACAAGCATTCCCTAGCTAAACTTTTAACATCAGTTGGGTGTAAGTTCTACACATATTCATATTACACCTAACTATCTTTAGGCTTGTCCACAACTCTTTCAATACTCCTTACCGTGCTCAAAGTCTGTCTTGGTTCATTGGTGGATGTCTAAATAATTTTTTTCTTCTTACACATTTGTTTGGTTTTCCCTTTGTCAGTTTCTCATTTCCTTCCCCCTTCTCTAATTAGGTATGGTCAGTTGCACTGAGCTTTCCCTTCTTCCTTGGATGGTATCAAGAGAGCAGAGTGGTCCTGTAATATGAGTATGTACTCATGGCCACTATCATAGATATTCATAAACTTTCCTGATATTCAGTAGAGGGTTTTCCATTCCTCCATGAGCACAGAAGCCTAATTGGTAATTGTTGGATAATAATTGACTATGCATTGTTGTCCAAATGTGTGAGGAGTTGAAAGGTGACCACCTTCATTTGGCCAGAATCTCTTAGCCCTATTTTTATGAGAAGAATGGTGGTTGCATATTTAATGTTCTCAGGGATAGTGTCTTTGATAAAGCTTTATGACCAGTGGGACTATGGAAGGCAAGCCTATATTGCTAACCCTCACATTGCAGATGTCAATGAAGGGTTTTGATTTGTTATGGCTGAATTTATTTTTTGCAACATTTTCTACATGAATGTGCTCAACCTTGTGAAAAGAGCTGAGGCATATCTGTTGGAAGAGCAGATTGAATGTATGCGTGATTGGATTGGTTGATTTTGTCATTGGGGAAAAATGTAAGATCTTTCTTCCATGGCCATTGAAAGGGACCCGACTTATTATACTACCCAATGAGTGGATGTAGACCTTCAAGTGTTTACTGATGAGATATCTCTTGTCCATAATGCAAATCTAGAATCGGCTCTGTTGTTCTCTTAAATGGATCTTTTATGTCCTAATCAGTGTGTTGACTCTTAAGCATGAAACCAAGACTCAGTGCAGTCACTGAGGAGGTGGGATGCCTTCCCTTTTCTGGCATGGCGTTCCATGAAACAACTAGCATTGGCAAAGCACATAGGTCTCACCTATACAACAGCTAGCAACTTGGAAATGTGTTTTGCCATTTTGGACATCAGTGTAGCTGCTGTTCAGCATGGCTAAAGATTAATGGCATGCAATGTCATAGAGTGGAGTGGGGAAGTAGTGTTGTAGAGTGGATTTGTTGGAGTACACTGTTGTAGAGTGGAGTAGGGGAAGTAGAGTGTTGTGTTATGGAGTTGAGGAGAGGAGAGGAGAGTTTAGTGGTTCAGTGGCATAAAGTATCATATAGTTCAGTGTCATAAAAGTTGATGGGTGAAGAGTGGAGTGGACTAGGTTAGAGTGGTTTAGAGTGGATTGAGGAAGTCTGGTGGACTGAATTGGAGTACAGTGGGGTGGACTGCATTGGGGTGGAGTGGTGTGGATTGGTTAGAGTGGTGTGGTTTGGAGTTGGTGGACTGGATGGGGTGGATTGGAGTGGGGTGGATGGAAATGGAGCTAGGTGGATCGGATTGGGGTGGATTGGGGTGGGTTAAATTAGATTGGATTAAGGTGGGCAGATTAAATTGTAGCAATGGGGCTGGATTGGCGTGGATTGAATTGGGGTAAAGTGGATTGGAATGGGGTGGGGTGGATGGGATTGGATTGGAATGAGGTCGTTTGGACTGGGGTGGATTAGACTGGACTGGATTAGGCTGGACTGGAGTGAGGTGGTCTTGATTGAACTGGAATGGGATGGATTGGATTGGACTGGAATAGGGTGGATTGGAGTGGGATGGACTGTATTCACTGGCTTGGTGTGGGCAGCAGGGACTGCCGCAAATCTCAAGTGGAGGGGTGGGAGTAGGGTTACGGAGTTGGAGGGGAAAAAACATACCTTATCACCGTCTCCGTCTCCTGCGGCCTCGCGCTCTTCTTCCCTCCATGTGGTGTCCCAGCAATCACTGGGACACCAGCACAGGCTCCCCAGCAATCCTGGAGCTGCTTACATGCTAGAAATAGCATGCAATCAGCGTCAGGATTGGTCTGAGTGGTAGTCACTGCCAGTCAGACACAAGTCTGAGGTCTGTGCAGTTTCTCCAGCTCGGCTGTCTGCACAGTGGGGCTGGAGAAATCTAAGTGTGCATGTGTGTTTGGCTGGCCTCAGACGGCCAGCCAAACACACATGCACACTTAGTGCACTCTCCCCGCCTCTCCCTCCCACTTCCCGTGGCCCAGCCCCACCCCTCCCCTGTATTGTTGGCTGAGCCAGCAGATTAAAAATGAAATTATAATGGAACTATTGTTTCATTTTGCATCTCCTGGCCCATGGCCCGGGCGGGTGACGCTCCTTCGCCATAGGGAAGGAGCCATCCCAGGGGTGGATTGGACCAGAGTTGGTTGGATTGGACTGGAGTGGAATGGGGTGGATTAGAGCGGGTGGATTGGAATGGATTGGACTGGACTGGGCTGGGCTAAACCTGACTGGATTGGATAGGACTGGATTGGCTTAGACTGAATTGGAGCGGGAAGGGCTGGATGGATAGGATTGGATTCAGGTAGGGGGGTGGATTAGATTAGATTGGAGTGAAGTGGGTGGATTGGAGTGGAGTGGGATAGATTGAAGTAGAGTGGGGTGAATTTGATTGGGGTAAATTGGAATGGGATAGACTCAGTGGGATGGATTGAAGTGGGGTGGACTGAAACGGGATGGGTGGATTGGACTGGGGCTGGGTGGACTGGAGTAGGATGGATTGGATTGAGTATGGTGGCGTGGATTGGATTGGGGTGGATTGGAGTGGAGTGAACTGCACTGAGGTGGAATGGATTGGATTGGAGTGGGGTGAATTGGATTAAGTGAAGTGGATTAGATGGGGTGGGATAGACTGGAACGTAGTGGCCTAGAGTGTGGTGGGCTGGAGTAGGTAGAATGCAGTGCAGTGGATCGGATTGGAGTGGATTGGAGTGAAATGGTGGTTTGCAGTGCGGTGGATTGGATTGGAATGAGGATTGGAGTGAGTGGGGTGGGGTGGATTAGATTGGGGTGGATTGGATGGGCTGGTGTGGACTGGATTTGAGTGAACTGGATTTGAGTGGGGTGGATTGGAGTGGAGTGGAGTGGGGTGGATTGGAGTGTGGTCAATTGGATTGGTGTGGGTGGACTGGATTGGAGTGAGGTGGACTGGACTGGAGTTGGGTGGATTAACGTGGTTTGAAGTAGGGTGGATTGGATTGGTGGACTGTATTAGACTTGAGGTGGATGGATTAAAGAGGATTGGATTGGAGTGGGATGGGATGGATTAGAATGGGATGGGTGGCTTGGAGTGGGGTGGTTTGGGTTGCGGTGGATTGCACTAGAGTGGGGTAGATTTGGATTGGAATCAGGTGGATTGGATTGGAGTGTGGTGGTTTGTTGGGGATTGGAGTAGGGTGGATAGTCGTGGAGGGTGGTGGGGTGGATTGGATTTTTGTGAGGTGGATTAGATTGAAGGGGTAGATTGGATTGGACTGTATTGGACTGGTGTGGTGTGGATTGGAGTGGGTGGATTGTGGTGTATTGAAGGGGTGAAATGGGATGGAGTGGAGTGGGGTGGATTGGACTGGGGTTAGGTGGATTAGATTGGAGTGAAGCAGATTGGAGGGCCATGGACTGGAGTGTGGGAAGATTGGAGGGGGTCAGATTGGAGCGGGCAGATTGTTTTTGATTGAAGTGGCAGGTTGGAGTAGGGCAGATTGTTCTGGATTAGAGTGGGGCAGACTCAAATGGGGCAGATTATTTTGGATTGGGCAGATTGTTTTGGATTGGAGTGCGGCAGATGGAAGTGGTGCAGATTGTAGAATGTTTTGGTATACAGTGGGACAGATTATTTTGGATTGGAGTGGGGTGGATTATTTTCAATTGGAGTGGAGTAGATTGGAGTGGGGCAGAATGTTTTGTATTTGATTGGGTTGGAGTGGGGTGGATTGGATTGGGATGAGGTGGACTGAGTTGGTTTGGGGTAGATTGGATTGCAGTGGATTGGAGTGGAATGGATTGCAGTGGGGCAGATTGTTTTGGATTAAAGTTGGGTGGATTGGAGTGGGGCAGATTGGAGTGGTGCAGATTTGACTAGGGCAGATTGGAGTGGGACAAATTGCTGTGCAGCATATCGTTTTGGATTTGAGCGGAGCGGATTTGAGTTGGGCAGATTGTTTTAAACTGGAGCGGGGCAGTTTGGAGTGGGGTGGATTGTTTTGGATTGGAGTGGGGCAGATTGTTTTGAGTTGGAGATCAGAGTGGGGCAGATTAAAGTGGAGCAGATTGTTTGGGTTTGAGTGGGGCAGTTTATTTTTGATTGGACTATGGCAGCCTGGAGGGGGTAGAATGTTTTGGACTGGAGTGGGGCAGATTGTTTTGGACTGGAGTGGTACAGATTGTTTTGGATTGGAGTGGGCCATACTGGGGCACAAGAGATTATTTTGGATTGGAAGTGGGGCAGACTGGATTTGGGCAGATTCTTTTAGATTGAGTGGTGCAGACTGAACTGAGGCAGGTTGTTTTGTATTGGAGTTGGGCAGATTGTTTTGGATTGAAGTGGTCGATTTGTTTTAGACTCGAGTGGGGCTGTTTGTTTTGGATTGGTGTGGGGCAGGTTGGAGTGGGGCAGATTGTTTGGGACTGAACTGGGTCAGATTAGAGTGGGGCAGATTGTTTTGGATTGGAGGGGGACATATTGGAGTGGGGCAGATTGTTTTGGACTGCAGTGGAGCAGATTGGGGTGGGCAGTTTGTTTTGGATTGGAGTGGGGCAGATTGGAGTTGGGTAGATTGTTTTTGATTGGAGTGGGCAGGTTGTTTTGGATTAAATTGGGGAAGAGTGGAATTGGGCAGATTTTTCTTTAGCTTGAAGGGGGAAGATTGTTTTAGACTGGAGTGGGGTAGATAGTTTTGGATTAGTGTGAAGCAGATTGGAGCAGGGCAAAGTGAGGCAGTCCAAAGTAGGATAAATTGTTTTGGATTGGTTTAGGGCAGATTGAAGTGGGCAGATTGTTTTGGAATGGATTAGGGAAGATTGGAGTAGGGTAGATGGGAGTGAGGCAGATTATTTTGATTTGGAGTTGGGTGGATTGGATTAGGTCAGACTGTTTTGGATTGGACTAGGGGAAATGGTTTTGGATTAGAGTGGGGCAGATTATTTTGGAGTGGAGTGGGGCAGGTTATTTTGGATTGGAGTGGGCAGATTGGAGTGGAGCGGATCAGAGTGGGGCAGATTGTTTTGGATTGGATTGGGGAGATGGGAGTGGGACAGATTGTTTTGGATTGGAGTGGGCAGATTGGAGTGGGGCACATTGTTTTGGATTGGAGTGGGTAGATTTTTTTAGATTGAAGTGAAACAGTTTGGATCGGAGCAGATTAATTTAGATTGGATTGGGACAGATTTTTGTTTTGGAATGGCGTGGGGCAGATAGGAATGCAGCCAACTGGAGTACAGCAGATTGGAGTGGGGCAGATTGCTTTGGACTGGGCAGAGTGTTTTGGATTTGAGTGGGGCAGACTGGAGTAGGGCAGATTGTTTTAGAGTGGAGTAAATTAGATTGTTTTGGCTAGGTGTGGGGAAGTTTGAAGTGGGGCAGATTATTTTGCATTGGAATGGGGCAGATTGGAGTCAATCACATTGTTATGGACTGGAGTGGGATAGATTGGAGTGGGGTGGACTGGAGTGGGGCAGACTGTTTTGGACTGGTGGGGGAAAGACTGGAGTGGGGCAGCTTGTTTTGGATTGGAGTGGGACATTGTTTTGGATTGGAGTGGGGCCGATTGTTTTAGATTGGAGTGGGGCAGATTGATTTTGATTGGAATGGTGCAGATTGTTTTGGATTGGGGTGGTCATATTGTTTGGGATTAGAGTGGGGCAGATTAGAGTGCAGTAGATTGTTTTGAATTTGTGCGGGCAGTTTGGAGTGGTGCAGATTCAAGTGAGGAAGATTGTTTTAGATTGGAGTGGGGTAGATTGTTTTGGATTAGTGTGGAGCAGACTGGAGCGGGCAGATTGCTAGGGATTGGAGTGGGGCAGATTATAGTGGGGCACAGTATTTTGGAGTGAAGTGGTGTAGATTGGAGTGGGGCAAATTGTTTTGGATTGGTGTGGGGGAGATTGGAGTTGGGCAGATTGTTTTGGATTAGAGTGGGGTGGATTGAAGTGGGGCAGATTGTTTTAGGATGGATTGGGGAAGACTGGAATAGGGCAGATTGGAGTGGGGTAGATTCTTTTGGTTTGGAGTTGGGCAGATTGGAGTGAGGCAGATTATGTTGGATTGGAGTGGGGCGGATCGGAGTGGGGCATATTAAAGTGGGGTAGATTGTTTTGGATTGGCATGGGGAGATTGGTGTGTGACAGATTGTTTTGGATTGGAGTGGGGCAGATTGAAGTGGGACAGTCTGTTTTGGACTGAAGTTGGGTAGATTGCTTTGGATTGGAGTGGGCAGATTTTTTTAGACTGGAGTGCGACAGATTGGATCGGGCAGATTATTTTAGAATGGAGAGGGACAGATTTTTTTGGATTGCCATGGGGAATATAGGAGTACAGCTCATTGAAGTACATTGGAGTACAGCTGAGTGGAGTGGGGCACACTTGAGTGAGGCAGATTGTTTTGGATTGGAGTGGGGCAGATTGGAGCTGGACAGATTGTTTTGGATTGAGTGGGTCAGACTGCAGTGGGCAGATTGTTTTGATTGAGTAGGCCAGATTAGAGTGGGACAATTTGGTTTGGATTGGGGTGGGCAGGTTGGTTTGGATTTGAGGGTGGCATATTGGTTTAGGTTAGATTGTTTTGGATAGATGTGGGGCAGTTTGGAGTAGGGCAGATTATTTTGCATTGGAGTGGGGCAGATTGGAGTTAAGCACATTGTTATGGACTGGGTGGTATAGATTGGAGTTGGGCAGATTGTTTTGGACTGGCGCGGGGAAGATTGGAGTGGGGCAGCTCGCTTTGGATTGGAGTGGGGCACATTGTTTTGGATTGGAGTGGGGCCGATTGTTTTAGACTGGAGTGGGGCAGATTGATTTTGAACAGAATGGTGCAGATTGTTTTAGATTGGTGTGGGTCAGATTATTTGGGATTGGAGTGGGCGGAGTAGAGTGCATTAGGTTGTTTTGGATTAGAGTGGGCAGTTTGGAGTGGTGTAGATTGGAGTGGGGAAGATTGTTTTGGATTGGAGTGGGGCAGATAAGTGTGGGTCAGATTGTTTTGGACTGAGTGAGGCAGACTAGATGTGGCTGGATGTTTTGGATTGGAGTTGAGCAGATGTTTTTGGATTGGAGCGGGCAGATCTTTTTAGATTGGAATGGGGCAGATTATTTTAGATTGGAGTGGGGCAGATTGTTTTGGATTGGTGTGGAGTAGACTGGAGTGGGGCAGATTGGAATGGGGCAGATTGGAGTGGGGTAGATTGTTTTGGGTCAGAGTGGGGCAGATTGTTTCAGATTGGAGTAGGGCAGATTGGAGTTAGGCAGATTGTTTTGAATTAGAGTGAGGCAGGCTGGAGTGGACAGATTATTTTGATTGAGTGGGGCAGATTGTTATGGATTGAAGTGGGCAGATTGTTTCGGATTGGAGAGGGGCAGATATATTTAGCTTGGAGTGGGGCAGATTGGAGTGGAGGAGATTGTTTTAGACTGGATGAGGCTAGTTTGCTTTGGATTGGAGTAGGGCATATTGGAGTTGGGCAGATTATTTTGTATTGGACTGGAGCAGATTGGAGTCGGGTACATTGTTATGGATTAGTGTCAGATAGGTTGGAGTGGGGCAGACTGGAGTGGGGCAGATTGTTTTGGACTGGCATGGGGCAGACTGTTTCCAATTGTAGTGGCCCGATTGTTTTAGATTGGAGTGAGGCAGATTGTTTTGGATTGCCATGGGTCAGATTGTTTGGGATTGGAGTGGGGCAGATTGGAGTGCAGCCGATTGTTTTGGATTGGAGTGGGACAGATTGGAGTGGGGCGGATTGGAGTGGTGCAGATTGTTTTGGACTGAAGTGGAACATACTACATTGGGGAAGATTGTTTTGGATTGAGTGGGGCAAATTGTTTTGTACTGTGTTGGGGCTGATTAGAATAGGGCAAATTGTTTTGGATTGGAATGGGGCTGACTGGAGTGAAGCAGATTGGTTCGAATTGGGGTGGGGCAGATTGTTTTGGATTGGAGTGGGGCAGATTGTTTTAGATTGGAGTGGGGCAGATTGGAGTGAGGCAGAAAGTTTTAGATTGGAGTAGGGCAGATTGTTTTGGATGGGCATGAGGCAGCTTGTTTGGGATTGGAGTGGGGCAGATTTTTCTGGATTGGAGGGTGCAAATTGTTTTTATTGGAGTGGGGCAGATTGCTTTGGATTGGAGTGGGGCAGACTGGAGTGGTGCAGATGGGGCATATTGGAGTGGGGTGGGTTGGGAGGATTGGAGTGTGGTGGATTGGATTGAATTTTGGTGAGTGGTTTGGTTTGGAGTGGGGTGGATTGGATTGATCTGTGGTCAACTGGATTAAGTGGGTTGGATTGAAATGAGTGAGGTGGATTGGTGTGGGGTGAGGTGAGGTAGGGTAGATTGGAGTGAGGCAGATTGTACTGAAGTGCGGTGGATAGCGTTGCACTGCATGGTAATGTGTTAAAGTATAATTTCGAAACTACACATAACAAAGAAACAATGTTGCTTTGCAATATTTAGAACAAGATAATCTCATTTTTTGAGAACAAGGCCCACATGCAAAAACAAAACAAAAAATATAGGTGCAAAGTGAGAAAAGAAGACTTGGCAAAATAAAAGAACAGAGTTAAATATAGAAAATAAAACTTTATCATTTTGTTTGTCGTGCTGGTCACGTTTTTTCCAGTCACACGCTTTCTGTTTGCCTGGCCCTAGAAGTAAAAAAGAAGTACCTTAATCACGTCAGGAGCAGCGGGAGGGCACTGATTAAGTTTCACAAATCTGTGCTTTGTCCCTGCTCCACTGAGAGGAACACAAATTATGCCAGGCCTGAAGTGACACATTATGAGTCTTTAAAGAAGAGTGCCAGGCAAGCCAACAAACAGTAAACAATAGGCGGGCTCCAAGCCCTTTTTAGTTAACAACAGTGACTCTCAAGCGAGACGCATGCACTAGCGCATACTCTCACAGGCTCAACCCTAAAAAAGGTCAGTGAATAAACTGCTTAAAATTGAGGAAGTATTTGCCAAGTTTGTGATGGTTAAAATAAAGAATGTTGGCTTCTTAAGAATGAACAGCAGGCAAATTTATTCAAGTTATGATTTCGTTTTCGTAAAGTCAAGACGAGAAATTATGTATTGTGATGATGCTAACATATATAACGTATATCGAAGAAAACGGAGTGAGGGGATCAGGGTGTGTTAACTGGGTTCAGTCAAGGGGTACTGTGGGGACTCTGACAGTAGCTAAAATGTTATTAGGACGCTTTCTCTCATGAAATAAATGAAGGTGGAAAAGTTCAAAAGTTAATATGAAGTGTGATACACCTTTCTGTTGAGAAATGCATTGACCATAATACAGATGTTTTTGATCTGATAACTCAGCTGTAGAATGACATAATACTCCTGCACACAAACTTAAATAATTTGATTCATGTTTATTTTTTCAAAAAACAAGTTGAAGCGACAGAAAGCCAATATATGAGATAGCATTATTTTATCATGTCTTATTACAAATGGCTGTTTGAGTTTTAGCCATCGTGTATGTTGCTTTTTGGTGGTGACCATATGATAAATTTGTTTTTGGCACCAATTTTGAGTAACACATGGAACCTTTGAGAACGGGGTCATAATAATCAATGCAGAGGACCGGTTCTCAGACAACTGTTCTGTTACAGCCTATTTCATGAAGGGAGTTATGATTTGAGACTGAATTAAGAGGACTAGAAGATTAGCAAAATAGCAACTAAAACGAAACGTTGTGGGAGGCCCAGCTTCTGTCTAAGAGTGTCACTGGGTGCATCAAAACCTAGTATTATGTTTGCATATTTAAGGGAAGTTGTGACCATTGAGGTTATGCTTGGATTACTTACCAGTAATCTTCATTACTCTGATTCGTCCTTCCTCGTAACAGTCCGAACAAATGGAGTGAAGTCCCCTATTCACTCCTTACATCATGTCTAGCAAGCTACTTCTTCCCTTTCTATGAAAGGGAAGAATAGCAAGGAGCATATAGCGCCTTCTCTCCCCCAGAACTACCTGTTCTTTTTTTGAGCCCTCAACGACTTCTGCCGGGTGCTGTGAAGGGCTGCCTGGGCGCCCTTTGGAGTTCTTCTACTACAACTTTGTATAGTAAAGGGGCTGTGTGGGAGCTGCTTGCAATGTGTTTATTGCTGCTGCTTTGGCGCAGGCGAAATGATAAACTGGGCACAAGGAGACCCAAGGAAAATAATGTAGGAACTAATTATATTCAATTCACGGTGACATCAGAAGTGACGTCACAGGGTCTGAAGTCATGTCCTTATCGTTCTCATCCCCTAAAAGGTGAAAAGATGTTTTAGGAAAATACTCTATAACTATCACAAATGCAATTTTTGGCTTTACTTTTTTATAAATCATATTTATGGTCCACATATTAACGCGTTCATGAGTTCGAAAATAGCTCCAAGTGACAATGCTTTCAAAGAGACACACACTGTTCCGCAGATAAGAGATTAAAACAACCCCCACTTGTACCATTGTCACAAATAAAAGCGATGCTGCCAGCGGAATGGAGGTTTACAAGGCTAGGTTAAACGCGACAGTGTGTGTAAGCGTAAGCAGCTAGAGTGCTGGGGCACATGGCCACGCGCCTCAGGTTAGTGCTGAAGGGAACGGAGTCCTCTTTCTAAAATTAGCGAGGGGACTCCGTACATCCGTGTTCACCTCCAACTTGAGCCCTAATGATAGATAACCCCCTCCCGCTCCCTATCGAGCGCAGTGGCCTGAGACCGTTTGGGGACGTCTTGTTTTGTGGCCACCCTAGAACACAGCCCAGCTGCGCGCGCTTGAAACTCCCCACTGCGACACATGTCTTCGCAGAGCTGATTCTCCACCTGTCTCTTCTTAGGGCTGCTCGGATTCCAGGCGGTTGATAAATGAGAGCCATTAGAGTGTTTCGTGTGTTCAAAAAACCCTTTCTGTCTTGCCATCAGGCAGAAGACATTCCAACAGGTTATTTTTATATCTTCCTTCTGGTATATAATATATTCGGCACAATACCTTAAAATGCATCCGTGCAGGGGCACTCAAAAGCATTTGTGTATGACTGCGACTACGGCTCACCGCCACAAACAAACGTTTATTGAAAAGAACTCTAGATACAAAATAGGCAGGGTGTGTTTGCAACTTTATTATGATTATCACATTTCTGTCCCCTGGTGATTGATTGTATTCCATTTCAGCATTGTTCTCATGTTCAAGTGTCAAGGAAAAGTTGAGTTCACCGCCAGCCTGCCTACCGCTCTGCTGAAGCGCCGCACGTCAAGCTTCCACTTCAGAAATGTTTCCCCCCGTATCTCCAACTGTAGCCTGAGGAGATTGGAGACAATTACACGGGCTGCTTCCACGGGACCTCGGAGGCGGAATAAGAAGCGCGTAACACTGCTGAGCAGGCTCCCGAATTAGAGTCTTGAACGGCGTGTTTCTTAAAGAAGGCGCAGTGGTTAAAAACCACAGCGTATTGTGCCTGTCTTGCTCTGTCACACTGGTCTAGTATTTGTCATTTTCCCCATAGGTTTTTATGCTATCCAAATAAATCATTTGCTTTGGAACGTGAATGCCCCGTCGCAGGCCTAGTTGCAGGGCCAATAACACCGTCAGGGGAAGTTATTCTCATCAATTTTATTTTTATTTTCCCCTTTTTCAGCCATGTATTTTTTTTCACAAACTAAGAGTCATGCAAAGTAGATCACTGTGCCTATGGCGGTGAGATTTTTTTCCACGCTCCTTTTTTTACCTTTTTTAATTGCATTTTAGATGTATACATTGGCCTAGTGCAGAGTTGGAAAAACATTCAGACCCCTCAGTCGTTATGGGCCTTGGGCCAAGGCTGGCTCATGGTGAATGGTCTGTGCTCATGTTCAGGGCTCACAGCCTGGGCGCTGCAGAGCAGATTCGCCATGGGAAGCTTGGCATAGCACAAGGACAGTCAGCAAAGAGGAGTATGGGCCTTAGAAGGGGGTTACCCCCTCCTCCCCTCCTGCACCGAGGTGCTTTATGTTCCCGAGGTGGATGCATGAAAACTGAGGGCACGGGGCACTCTGGGGTAGGTGTTGCACCGCCTATGCTCATAACTCCCTGTAAAACTATTGTTGTGTGCAGTACGGGCCAGGACGCGCTTCTTTATGACAGGACTAATACAAGGGTTTGAAACACTAGTCTCACAAGCTCATTACCAGGATAAAACTGTAATTTGTGCTCTAGGATTACGGCCACCTCAGTATTCCGTGTGTCCACATTTAATTGCAGCAGCCGCCTGTTTAAGAGGAGGGCTTTGGGAACTGGTACGTTTTTAATTTACAAATTAAGCATGAAGACCATGCAGCCATAAAGACAGGACATGTTCTATCTGCAGTCCCTTGTTAGTTGATGAAGGGTCAACCAAATAACTGTTCACTTGAGTAGACATATGAAGTCAACGGAACTAGCAACAGAAAACCTGTGGATGACATCTCTTTAGTCAATAATAAGAGGAGGGAGAGGAAAAGCAGCAGATCTAGATATTCATCTTCCGATTTACTAGATACCCTTTCCCAGGTCTGCGGTAGAGGCAGACACATTTACAGGACGCAGTGGATGAAGTCATGGCTATGGCACTGGCAGCGGCAACGCAAGGAGAAGGGACGAAGATAAAATCTCAAGAAGAAACATGACTTCTCTGCTTCCCATTCTGTTTCTCCAAAGGAGTCAGACCCTTTTAGCAGGGGCAGGTTTATTACCTCCCTGTCCGTCTTCCTCGCCACAGTCATCATTGATGAACTTCACTTTCCTAGACTGAAAACTCCAAAGTAAAACAAGCGCTGGCAGAGCCAATCGGTCCCCCTTATGCAGGAGCAATTGGCTTTGGCAATATGTTTTAGCCATTATGTACACCAGTGTGGCTGCTGTTCAGCATGGCTAAAAGTTGGTGGTGTGGAGTGGGGTGGGGTAGGTTGGAGTGGGGGAGATTGGAATGGGGTAGACGAGTGAAGAGGGGTAGATGGGCATAGACTAGGATGGGGTAGAATGGACTGGGGTGGATTGGGGTAGATTGGAGTGGGGCCGAGTGGGGTAGACTGAAGTGGGGAAGATTGGAGTGAGGTAGCTTGAGTTGCAGTGGAGTGGAGTATCTTGAGGTAGAGTGAAGTAGAGAGGAGTAGGGTAGATTGGGGTACAGTGGAGTGGGAAATACTGGAGTAGATTGGAGTGGGGTAGATTGGGGAAGAGCGGAGTGGGGGAATTCAGACAGAGTGGAGTGGAGCGGGGTAGACTGGAGTGCAGATGAGTAGATTGTAATGGGGTGGGGTAGATTGGAGTGGGATAGATTGGGGTGGGTTGGAGTAGATTAGAGTGGGAGAGATTGCAGTGGAGTAGATTGGAGATGAGTAGATTAGGATAAATTGGAGTGGAGTAGTGGATAGGAGTGGGGAATGTGCTAGATTGAATTGGGCTAGATTGGGGTGAATTGGAATAGACTGCGCCGAAGTGGGGTAGATTGAAGTGGACTGGGGTAGACTGCAGTGGGGTAGATTGGAGTGGGTTAGATTTAAGTGGGGTAGAGTGCAGTGGGATACATTAGGATAGTTGGAATGGAGTGGATAGATTGGGGAAGAGTGCTGTGGATTGGGGTAGATTGAAGTGGAGTGGGATAGATTGGAGTGGAGTAGACTGGTGTGGAGTGGGGTTGGTAGGAGTGGGAAGGAGTTAATTGGAGTGGAGTGGGGTAGAGTGGAGAGGGGTAGATTGGAGTGGGATGGATTGGGTCAAATAGGGTAGGGTAGATTGGAGTGAAGTGGTTTGGATTGGAGTGGAGTGGGTAGCTTGAATTGAGATTGAGATAGAGAAGAATGAACTAGTTTGAAGCGAGATAGATTAAAATGGGGTAGATTGGAGTGAAGTTGTATAGAGTATAGAGTGGTGTGGGTTTGATTGGGATGGGGTAGATTGGAGTATGGTAGATTGGGTTAGGGTG
This sequence comes from Pleurodeles waltl, assembly GCF_031143425.1. NCBI lineage: Eukaryota > Metazoa > Chordata > Amphibia > Caudata > Salamandridae > Pleurodeles > Pleurodeles waltl. The sequence continues at coordinate 407,956,833 of NC_090440.1, forward strand.
GGGTAGATTGGAGTGGAGTAGATTGGAGTAGGGTAGTTTGGGGAGGAGAGGGGTAGGGTAGATTGGAGTGGGATGGAGTGAGGTGGATTGGGGTGGAGTGGATTAGATTGGACTGGAGTGTGGTAGATTTGAGTGGCATATGGTAGATTGGGAATAGTGGAATGGAGTGTGGCAGATTGGGGTAGAGTGGAGTAGATTGGGGTAGAGTGGAGTGGGGTAGAATGGAGTGGAGTGTGGTGGAGAGAAGTTGGATAGATTGGAGTGGAGTCCACATTGGGGGTGGAGTGAGATAGATTGGGGAAGATTAGAGTGGGCTAGAATGGAGTGGAGTGTAGTGGGGTAGATTAGGGTAGAGTGGAGTTGAATATATTAGGTGGACTAGAGCAGGGTAGATTGGAATGGAGTGGGGAAGATTAGAGCGGGGTAGATTGGAGAGGGATGATTGGAGTGTGGTGGATTGGAGTGGAGTGGGGGAGACGAGTGGAGTGGGGTAGATTGCAGTGGAGTGAGTTGGATTGGAGTGGGGTGGGACAGATTGCAGTGGGGTGGGGAAGATTGCAGTGGGGTGGGTGAAGCAGGGTAAAGAGGGTAGTTTGGGGGTAAAGTGGGGTAAACTGGAGTAGGGTGGAGTAGATTAGAGTGGAGTAGGTAGGGGTAGATTGAAGTGGGGTTGATTTGTGTAGGGTAGATTGGGAAGGGTGAGATTGGAGTAGGGTAGATTGGGGTGAAGTGGGGTGGGGTAGATTGAAGTGGGGTAGATTGGGTGGAGTATGTTAGATTGGAGTGAAGTGGGATAGATTTGAGTGAAGTGTGATAGATTGGCATGGGGTAGATTAGCTGAAGTGGAGTGGGGTGGATTGTGGTAGATTGGAGTGGGTTAGATTGTGGTAAATTGGTGTAGGGTAGATTAGTTGGAGTGGAGTAGATTAGAGTGGAGAGGAGCTGGATAGATTATAGTGGAGTTTGGGGATGAGTGAGGTAAATTGCACTGGAGTGGGGTACACTGGACTGGGGTAGGTCGAAAAGGAGTGGGATAGATTAGAGTGAAGTCAGGTAAAATGAAGTGGAGTGGGTTGGATTGGAGTGTGGTGGATTGGGATAGATTTGAGTAGGGTAGATTGGAATGAAGTGGGTAGACTGGGGCGGATTGGAGCAGAGTGTGGAAGATTTCTCTTTCAGGGGAGGAGTTGAGGCCAGGGAGTCCCTCCCTCAGATAAACCTTGGATTTAGCAGTTGGGGACCCAAGCTCAACCACCAGCAAAATCCTGACTATGTAGCATGGAATGACTGCCAGTTGGAGTTTATTTATTGGCGATCTATACCAAGTCAGTATGCCTTGCAAATAACAGAGGAGGGATTCAGATTGTATTCTCTTCCCATCTGCCAGAGTTTCTTCTGTGTAACGCCCCTACTAGAAAATTTAGGGAAGAAACCAGCACTTCAGGAGGGAACCAAAAACTTCTATTGAAGAAGGCAATCTGTCTCAACCTGCCCACCAAAGAGAAGAGTGGCCTATTCTATTCTATTCTAGATAAGAAAATCATCAGGTAGTTCAGGCCCTTCATGGATCATAAAATGTGAACTCTTTACATACTCATGCTTAATTTACTTTAAGAGATTCTACCATTGATGAATCAGGGAGATTTCGTAGCATCAGAGGACCTATTAAATGCAAATCTCCCCGTATCAATCAATCCCAGGATACACAGGTTTCTGCGAGCTTCGGACCAGCATTACTGGTATCAGCTACTTGCCTTTCACATTTCTTCCTCACCAAGCGTGTTTACTTAGGTTGTGGCACTCATAACAAAGGAATTCAAGTATTCCCATATTTAAGTGCTGGCTTATATATTATTATTCTCTGCCCAAGGTTCTCCTTCATATTCAAGATGTGTGTTGTTTAGTGCAAGAACAAAGATTTCCACCAAATCACAACATTTCTTGCCCCACACCATTGCAGGGTGCAGGCTTGTGTTTCATTGTAGCACACTTCAGAACAGATGTAGGACAGGTTTTTCTTCCCATGAAGAGACAACATAATATCAACTGAACTCAGAAACTGTAACATTGCTTACAGGCAAGACTTCTTCAGTGAGGCAATGGTTGAAGCTTCACAGTCTCATGGCATCAACTCTGACAGTTCCCCTGTGTCTTCACATGTATCCCTTGATAAACCATGTTCTAGTCCACAGAGGACCAAGCTGAGGCAGAGGGTACCAGTCAACGCTCAGGTGGAGGAGTCACTGGGCTGATGGTTGAAAGAGGAGAATTTAAGCATGGGCCTTCTTTTTCATGTAGTCCCATCAAAGATTGTTATGACAGATGCCAGCAAACTAGGTTGATGAACCACGATGGAGAGTTCTGCAGCGCCGGGGAAATTGTCAACTCAGCAGTCAGCTGATACCTCCAATTGAAGGAGTTAAAGGTGGTTCATCTTAACGTTTAAAGAAAAAGTTTATTGATAATTAATACAATATCAAAAAGATATAAATACATTTGATGAACATAAGTAAATAATACAGTAACAGTTCAATTTCATGAGAAACACTTATTTAAAAAACCCAAAATATATATTAATATTTTGAATTGCAAATATATATGCCTATAGTAAATATATAGGTGTAGGAAGTTATGAACAATATAATTAAATACAATAAAATGTATAGGAAAACAGTTCATGGTGGTTTAGAAACCTTTTCCTTTTTAGGAAAATGGTTACATGAAGAGTAAGCCAAAAAGTTTAGATAATTCGGAACAGGGATCCACAACATATCTCTTCTAATAGCAAGGGATAAAGGAGAAACATAAGCTCTATCCAGTTTATGATTATAACACACACCATACCACCAAGCTTGAAAGGATAATTTAGAAGAGTAGCGCTGTCACAGCCGGGAGGCCCGGAGGAGAGTCAAGCAATAGGGCAGGAGCCCTTTAAATTATCTTCGCGCTCCCGCCGTCGCGGGTAGCGCTGTCACAGCCGGGAGGCCGGGAGGAGAGTCAAGCAATAGGGCAGGAGCCCTTTAAATTATCTTCGCGCTCCCGCCGTCGCGGGTAGCGCTGTCACAGCCGGGAGGCCGGGAGGAGAGTCAAGCAATAGGGCAGGAGCCCTTTAAATTATCTTCGCGCTCCCGCCGTCGCGGGTAGCGCTGTCACAGCCGGGAGGCCGGGAGGAGAGTCAAGCAATAGGGCAGGAGCCCTTTAAATTATCTTCGCGCTCCCGCCGTCGCGGGTAGCGCTGTCACAGCCGGGAGGCCGGGAGGAGAGTCAAGCAATAGGGCAGGAGCCCTTTAAATTATCTTCGCGCTCCCGCAGCGCGGGACGCGCGCGGGCGGCGCCCGGGCGAAGCCCGGGCCAAGGGCGGGCCCGTCCTTAGCCCGTCAGAGACCGGAGGAGGCTGGGCTGGGCCCCATCTCTTTCACCTGTAGCAAGAGAATTACTTGTTATCTAAGAGTTGTTTAAGAGAGTACAGATTATAGCACCATCCTACTATTCCTAAATTGAGAAGCCTATTCTCCACTCAGCCCTTCCCCCATCAATTCCTCCTCTAAGCTACCCCATTGCGGGCATCTTCCCAATATGGGGAAAAGGAAGGCTATAGATTTACCAGCACAATCCAAGGGTACTAAAATCGCAAAAAAACGCCCAAGTAGACCTTTGAATCCAGCTATACCCAATGGGTTAAACCCATTGGATGAAATAGATCTCCTAGTTAAAGAAGTTGAGTCTATGTTAGGCACACAAACAATTCTAGGGGCAACTAATTTAAAGAGAGGCCCCCCTAACGATAGGAAAATCCCAGAGTTATTTAAAAAGAAGGGGTCAAGGGATCCTACAGATACTATAATAGGGGTAGATGGAGACGGGGGCCCGCATAATTGCAAGGGCCCCCTACCGTTACCCACTTATAACATAGCGAGTTCTCCAGTATCCCAGCTGGGTCTCCCACACGTACCACATACACCAACCCTTCTACCATTGACTCCGGTGATCAAGGTGGTCCCTAGCCTATTCTGTACTAATCGTTTTGAACCTCTATTGGTAATAGAGGACTCGCCCGTGCCCACGAGTGTGCCCAAGTGCAAGTCAGTAGTTGGAAAACCCAACCCTAGTGTTATTTCACCGATCCCCCAGCTCGAGCCAGAAGGCAAAGAACCAGCAGCTAGTAGAGACAACCTGGCTACAGTTCTCCAGAGAGTTGATGAAGTTAAGGGACTGGTTTTAGTATTAATAGATCTTATGAAGAGCAATCGTGCTTGTGCTGGACTTTGTAAAGTCTGTGGGGAGGACAGGGGGGAAGAAGTCTTCCCATTATCTGCCCCACTAATGGGGACGGAGCTAAGGGACAATTGTTGTCTCCCCACTAGAAGGGGGACAGCTCTTCTAGGGAGGGAAGACTACCGTTGTGATCCCAATATCGACAACATGAGACCCAGGAGGTCTACAAATGTACCTAGGCACAGAGACCGTCAAGGTAGTTGGTCAAGTAATCTTACTGGTGACAGGGCCAGAGGTGGGACTAGCAAATCCGACCCACCGGAAACTGTCCAAGACTCCAGCCTTACACAACCCCCCAACAAGTCACATAAGACTCCCTCTAACAACATCACTCTCTCCCGATACAATACTGAGAGTATAGTTAATAAAGAACAGGACCTGTTTATAAGTCAGGGAACAAATAAAATCTACTTGACTAATGTTCCAAAACTATCGCCAGGGTTAGCTGAGAATCAAGCTTCCTTGATCAACAAAGTCATACATTGGATACGTTCCCGACGAAGTTGTCTCTCTGTTATTCGTTCAGACATAATATCGGCCAAGAGAAGCAGCATCACAGGGACCAATCTTGACATAATAACTATCTATTTTGAAGACAAGTATATGGTGACACAATTAATGGATTTTGATCGTCGTACCCACTTGGAACATGCAACAACCAGGGAGGGAATTAGACTCATGTTACACCCACAAAATACTGGACAAGCCATGGGACTGGCAGGATCTGATGGTTTAACTAATTCCCGCGGAGATGCTGCACGAAAGGAAATTAATCCCAGGCTGTTGCCCAATCCTGTATGACTGACTACTGAACTAGTAACTAATGTGACGGCCTGCTCCAAGGCCTTACATTTTACGGGGGATGACGAAACATTATCACCAAACACTTGTAGTACTGACTCGAGTGTGGTAGACGCTGGATGCACACCCGTGGTGGCAAACCAAGATAAATGTACATTAGAACTTATGTCACGGAATGTTGCCGGCCTGGCAAAGAAACTAGATGATGGTGAATGGGCCTCTTTTATTAAAAAAACAGACATATGTCTGTTTCAGGAAACTTGGGCGGAGGATGCCACCAATATAGATGGATTTCTCTCATTTAGTGCACCTGCTATACCTCCAGAGAAGGGGAGGGGCCGGGCAAAAGGTGGGCTCTTATTACTTGTTAACAAGAATTTGCAGTGTGACTACAAGCTTTTGGGAATTGATTCTGTAGATCTAAAAGCCATGTGTATTACGTTTAACAGAAGATTATCAATTGTTATTGTTAATGCTTATATACGATCGGTCCCAAATGGCTCCGAGTCCCATACCCTGGCTATTCTGTCTGAATTTGTAGGCAGCCTCCACCCCTCAACTATTCTAATCATAGCTGGAGATTTTAACTGTACCTTCGAGCCTTCTATTCTCACAAGTGGTTTAACTGATGAAGAAGATGAGCAGTGGGGGATCCCACAACTATCTATTACCCAGCCTTGCAAAAAATCTCGGGTGGCCATGCAATTAGCCACATTATGTTTAAATCATGGCCTTAGGGCCTGTAACGGTAGAACTCCATCTGATATGAACAGCGCACCTACTTTTAAAAGGGGCATGTCGACAAGCACTATTGATTATTTCTTGGTAGATGTTAGGTTGTGGCCCCAATTGGTAGATATGAAAATAGAAGTAAGATGTGACAGTGACCATTTCCCCTTGCTCCTTACTCTTTCTGGAGAAACGTTCAGGAGAACACTTAATAACCATGTCACAATCATTCCGCCATCTTGTTGGAACAACAAATTCACCAAGATTACATGGCCAAAAGTGGTGTCCAACCCTCATCATATCAGAGCAATATATCAGATTTTTTTAAATAATTTGGCAGAGTATGAAGACCAGGCAGTGGGGAACATTCCGATTCTCAAAATACATGACAACATGTATACCCAACTACGGTCTTTTTTTTATAAAACAAGGCGGTCAAAGACTCATGAAGGGAAAGGGGCAAGCAAGGGATGGTTTGATGAGAGGTGCTCAAAGGCTAAGTCTGGGTTAAGAGTTGCAGTAATGTCTGGTTCCCAGGGGGAAATTAAACAAGCCAGGTCCCTATATAAAGCAACTTTGTCTAATGCTAAAAAGCAGTGGGAGGATTCCCTGTGGCAGGAATTATTAGATGCTTCCAGAGAGAAGAACAATAAGCGTTTCTGGGAGCTTCTGTCTAAAAGAGAAAATGGAGGTAGGAGTTGTCCCAGCAACCATATCCAACCAGAAAGCTGGGTAGAGCATTTTACTACTCTCTATGCCCTACCAGAGGGCCCAATGGACACCAATGTGGCCCACTCTCCAACAGAATTGTTGGAACCAAATTCCCGTATGGCCCCCCAAGTGGAGTCTCAGTGTGTCCCTGAGCGTTGCCTCATTTTTAAAATAGAAGAGACCCTTGAGGCTATAAATAGCCTAAAACCTGGCAAAGCACCTGGACCAGATAAGCTCCCTGGAGATCTTTATAGATCAGAACCACAAATCTGGTCCTGGTATATAAATGCCATTTCAAATAGTATAGCGGCAGGGGGGCAAATTCCAGGTACATGGAAGGGGGCAGAGATCATACCCATTTATAAAAAAGGGAATGCTAATCTCCCAGCCAACTACAGGCCAATTAGCCTTATAGACAACCTACAAAAGATCTTTGCAAAACAAATTTTACAGAGGTTAATCAATTGGGTTGAGGAGTACCAAATCCTTTCCCATCTACAGGCAGGGTTTCGTGCAAAAACAAGCACGATAGACCAGGTTTTTCGATTGGCCATATTGCACTGGAAATATGTACTTGTGGCCAAACAATGCCTGTATGTGGTATTCATAGACCTGCGATCGGCTTTTGATTTGGTCCCAAGAGCCAAACTGTGGGAAGTGCTGGGTAGATTGGGAATCCCAGAGGATCTATTACTCCTGTTAAAACGACTGCATGAGAACACTTATGCCCAAGTGAGGTGGGGTGAACAAGGCGAACTGACAGAACGGATTCCAATCAGAAGAGGAGTTCGCCAAGGCTGCGTGTTAGCCCCCCTACTGTTTACTATATTTATCAACGAAGTAGTAAAGGCTGTGTCCACAGGCCAGAATGATGCCCCTTCCCTGAATACACAAAAAATCCCTATCTTGCTCTTTGCCGATGATTCACTCCTCATTTCTAAGACACCAATGGGGTTGCAGACCCTTGTTGACCGGTTTAACCAATTCTGTAGCGATTATGGGCTGGAGGTTAACATTAACAAAACAAAATTGATGGTCTTATCCAAGGGACCTAGGAAAAGATGTTCCATCCACATTGAGGGAGTACCGCTGAAGGAAGTAAGCTCTATAGATTACTTGGGAGTTAGGTTAACCAGCAAACTACTATGGGAAGAGCAGATTACGAAAAGTGCAGGGCTCCTTCAACATAGAGCCTCATCCATATTGCGTTTTTATCAAAGCTCCTTTACAAAGGTTGTTTCCCCAGCAATAAAAATTTACACGGCTAAGGCTCAAAGTGCAGCCCTGTACGGAGCGGAGGTATGGGGTTACGCTAACTGCAATAAGATCAGTGTGGGGGAAAACAACTTTGCAAGGGCTTTAATTGCATGTCCACGCACTACACCCTTGCTTCCAATATTTCTAGATCTGGGGCTAAGCCGAGTAGCAGATCTAGCTACTCTAAGACCTCTCCTTTATTGGATTAGATTATGGACAACCCCCGAACTAGATATATATAAGACCGCATTACTCGATTTACTGAAATGCCAAAATGCTAATACTCTTCCCTGGATTCGCCATGTGGCCCATTGGCTTAGGCTTTTGGGCTTGGGCGACTATTGGGAAAATCCCCACAAATTAGAGAGACGGCACAAAAATGTTTTAAAGTTAACCTATTGGTCTTATGTTAAGGACAACTACATAATCCATAAATCCCATGGTCGCTTAACTAATTCCTTTACTGATACTAAATGGTCCCCAAAGTTTGAATCCTATTTGGATGTGATACCGGACTTGCAAGGCAAGAGCTTATACGCAAGGTTTCGTTTTGGCTCAGTGCCCCTGATGTCATTGATTCATAGGTGGGGGTCGATTAATCTTCCCGATACATGCCCTGCCTGTGGCAGTATTTTTGAAACCATTGAGCATTTTATGTTCTTCTGCCCAGCCTATGCGATTCCGCGAACAAAATGGATCCGCAAGATTTGCAGGGACATGGGATTCAAGAATTGCTCCTTGGCTCTACGGGTTCTAAAAAGCCATAATTCAGCTGACGTAATTCTTTCAGTAAGTAAGTATTTAGCAACAGCTTGGCGCATACGTTGCCATCTTCAAAAAGTTATTTAAGGTCTTATCTCTATATAGGTAAGATTTAGAGCCATATGTGCAAATCAAGTTATTTTTTTAATATTTTACACCTATTTACAGACATGTATTTATTTATTTACTTAAGAATTATTATATTCTGTTTTATGTGCTTTTATGGTCATTGATGAACTAAGTTGATGATGAAGATGATCTGGATGAAGTGGGTTGGATAGGGCTCGGAATAGATTTTTCAGACATTATGTAGGTAATCATTATGTGTTTCTGCCATTTTAACACTAGTTTTAGCCATAAATAGCTATATTTTATGCATCTGTCTGGCACTCGTGCCATTTTAACATGAATCCGATAACCATTTTAAGTCAATATATAAGCTTTTTATCACTGTGTCTTAACGACTTGACAGTGCTTAAATTTGCCAAATGATTGTGCCGGTAGTAGGCTCTCTTTGTTTAAGTATGCCAGCTAAATTATTAAGGAATTATATTATTATGTAACATCAAATCAGCACTTTAAATTTTTACATCTTGGGTCGGATAGTTTGTATTTATCTTGATGATGATACCATCTGGGAAATATGTATTTTGAAATCATCCCATATTGTTTTAAGAGTTTTAAATATTTGTACTATTTTAACGTTATGAAGTAATTGTCTCAGAAACCCTGGTATCTAAATGTTAAGTTATGTATCGGGATCAATGGTGGATTATAGTAGGCCATTGCCTATATAAGCTTCTCCTATTCTAAACCTTACTATTTTCAGCCAGTGTAAAAGTATAATGAAGAAAACGTACCTTTTTTGTACAATTTAATATATAACTTTTATGACCTATGGTCGAATAAAGTATATGATGAACGTGAATTTAGAAGAGTCCTTCCAAATTTTCATAATTTGTTGAAAGGCAACAGCCAATAATAAATCTAAGATTAAGATACTACTTTTTGGATATCGGGAACATTCGTTTGCAAGGCTGCCTAAAATATTTTGGAACGGTAAGGTAACTTGAGTGTTAAAATAGTATTAATTTGATTCCATACATTAACCCAAAATTGAAATGTACATGGGCAATCAAAAAGCATGTGTTTAAGATCTGAGACTGGCTTATTACAAAACCGACAAGAGGATGGAAGATTAGAATTCATTATATGTAAAGATGATGGTTTAATTAATAACCTATCACTATATATAAAAATAAAGTTTGAATTGCATTAGCTGCTCTTGAGGATTTTTGTATTTTAATCCACACCTTATTCCATAACGAAGGTGAAAATGAAGTCTCTAAATCTTTCTCCGAATGTATTTCTATTGAGGATTTAGGTCTGTCCTCAGGAAGGGCTGAAGACTGTAATAGCAGTTTCTTGATTGGAGAAGGTCGGAGAAGAGGTGCTTGTTGAACTGGAAAGGATTGCTAAGAACTATTCACGACATGTATTAAATCTTTATGTTTTCTATCAAAAGAGGGTGGAAATGAAAAAAGAAGTTGTGCCTGTACAAAAGAAAGGGGGGATTAATTTTCAAATAGTTGGTGCACCCATCTTAACCCCTTTAAATGCCACGTTTTCCAGTAGATCGTTCTATTATTCAACTTGATGTACTTATTATACCAAATTGACGAATTTAGAAACTGTACTCTGTCTCCATTGTATGGAGCAAAAATAGGCTGTAGAATTCTGCATGAATTTTTCAAAATAGGGTGGGGAAATAGAAGTTGGGTTATTTGACAGAATACCTCTGGAAATGTAAAAGGGAAAACAAATGACTTTTCAACTTCAATCCATAATGGAAAATAATAGAATCATCTTCATGCAATAAATAAGAAGCTTGTTTAAGATAAAAGGCCGTATGGTAAGAGCGAAGATTCAGAAAGTTAACCCCTCCACAGACTTTCGGCCTCATTAATTTTTGGAGGGACATTCTGGGTCTCTTAATATTCCATAAGAATTTGGTTAGAAGACAATTCAGCTTCTTAAAATAGAGACATGGGATATTAATTGGAATATTTGATAGATAAAAGAGAATTACAGGAAGCAACATCATTTTGAGAGAGTCTAGTCTACCCCACCAGGATAAAAATAAAGGATTCCATTTAGAAATAACCGACTCAAGAGTAGAAAACAGTTGTAAAAAAATTACAGGAAATGGTATCTTTAAAAGAAGGTTTAAACCAAGGAGCCAAATATTTAATTTTATCATTGTTCCCGTGAAAATTTGAAGATTTAAAATCTTCAGGAAAACAGAATTTATTTAAAGGACATATTTCACACTTATCTTTATTTAACTTATACCCTGAAATAGAAGCAAAATTGTCTACTTCTACTAGAATGGTAGGAAGTGAAGATTTCGGGTTTGATATAAAAAGCAAGATATCATCAGCATAAGCCAAAAAATGTATCCGCCTTTCCCCATATTGGAAACCATGCAAAACATGGATTATTTCTAAGTTTCGATAAAAAGGGTTACAAAGCAAGAACAAATAAAAGCGGTGACAACGGACATCCCTGACGAACTCCTCTATAAAGCGAGAACGAGGGAGAGATGAGACCATTTAGAAAAATAGCAGCTTTAGGAGAGGAATATAATAATAAGATTAGATTTATGAATTTAGTGCCAAAGCCAAACCATAAAAGCGTAGAAAAAATAAAGAGCCAATTAACACGATCAAAAGCTTTTCCAGCATCTAGAGCAATTGCAGATAGAGATTCTTTATACGCCACAGACTTACTTAAAATATTTAAAAAAATCTTGTGTTGTCAGATAATAGATGACCTTTAATAAAACCAGACTGCTGTCTACCAACTAATTTAGGAAGAATCAATTCCAAACGCATAGCAATAATTTTACCGAACATTTGATAATCTAAATTAACTAAAGAAATAGGTCTATAATTGTTACAAAACTTTGGATCTTTGTTATCTTTTGTTATAAGAACTATTAAAGCCTCTTGAAAAGAACCCCCAGAGGATTTTGCGTTGACAAAATAGGTAAAAAGTTGAAATAATCGTGGAACCAAAAGTTTTGAAAAAGGTAAATAAAATTAAATAGTAAAGCTATCTGGGCCTGGAGCTCTACCCTTCTTGATAATATTTAATGCATTTAGAATGTCATTAATGGAAATATCATTCTCAAGAGTAGAAAATTCATAGGGGGAAGTACAGGTGGATTAATGGTAGACAAATATTAATCAATATGATCCTGTGTGGGATAAAATTCAGGAGTATATAACTGTGTGTAGAAATAAACAAATTCATCCAAAATTTCATTATTTTTAGAATTAGCAATATCCGTCAAGTTTTTATTGAAAGTAAATTTAGCTTGAAGTAAATCATTAAGACAAGTTGTAGACTTTGAAGAGTAATATAGATTCATCAAATGAAGTAATTTTTTAGCGGCAGTTTTCCTTTTATTGGCAACGTAGGGAATAATAAAATCCCTAGATGCCACTTTGAAAGCATCCCAAATGACTTGAACAGATAACCGAGGGGTATCATTTTCTACAAAGGATTGTGATGCAAACTTCTCAAAAGAGTAAAATTAGAATCAAGAAGTAAGGAATTATTAAATCTGAATCTATTACTTGGCTGATTATGTGCAATAAGATCAAGATCCATACTCACTGGTGCATGATCCGAGATTAATATACATCTGATTTCCGAACCCAAAACATGTTGTACGAGATGCTGTAAGACAAATAATCAATCCTCGACTGGGAAGAATGTACAGGGGAGAAAAAGGAATATTCATGTAATGTAGGATTACACAGTCTCAAAACATCTGTTAATGCTCTTTGTTTAATCATAGAAGTAAACTGTGTGAAAATGTTGAATGATATAAATCTAGAGTTGGATTTATAATCAATAAATGGGCCCATAACCATATTACAATCTCCCCCCAAAATTGAATAATCATCTGAAAGAGTCATCAACTTAACTAATATTTCATTCCAGAAAGATCTATCAGGTTGGGTAGGAGCATAAACATTAAGGATAGTTAAAGGTACATTATTAATAGACATTGAAACTATAACCCATCTACCCATCACATCAAATTCTTGAGAAATATCAGAAATATTCAAAGCTTTATGACACAGTATAATGACTCCATTTCTTTTACCCGTACCCGGAGCTGAAAAAAACATGACATCCCATTGCCTTTTAAGTTTGGTTACTTCATTATCCGATACATGAGTCTCTTGCAGCAGGGCAATATCAGCTTTCAATTTTAAGATATGTGTTAAAACTCTCTGACGCTTTATTGGGGATCCTAAACCTTTAACATTCCATTAAATAAATCTAATTGCCATTTAATATAAAGAGTATATAAAATAACCATGAAATAGTGCAAGTAAAGCAACTATTGTTGAGAACAACTTGAACCAAAAGAAATATTTTGATGTATAGAAAAAGAAGAATGTAACTATGAACAGGAGAAAATAGAAATAGAAAAAGGAGAAGAGGGAAAAATAGTAAAAAAAGATGAAAAGGAGAAACAAAGAATGAACAAGATACAATATAGAAAGAAACATTAAAAATACAGAAACAAACAAGCAGAACAAGTAATAAAAACATACCTATGAGACAAAAACAATGTGAGGGTGGTGAAACTACAAAGGGAAAACCACACAACCTTTACTCCATGACTGCAGACACAGGAGTGAAGAGAGACCAGGCCACACAGGTTGCTACCACAAAAGATGGGTACTTTAAATAAGTAAAATCTAAAAAGGGAAGAAAATAGGAAAATTCAACCAGTAGTGGATAAGTAAATAAGATAGAAAACACAATATAATAGTCAAGACTCTGTTACTCTAGATGTATCAATTTTTTCCCCTCTACAAGAGTCAATAAATTGCTGAAGTAATATTGGATCTTCATATGTTGTGGTCTTATTATTGTAAGTCACCTTGAACAAACATGGATAGAAGAGACCATATCGAGCATTAAGCGATTTTAGTGCCGGACGCATATCCATAAACCTCTTTCGTTTGTCTGCCGTTGGTTTAGCATAATCCTGAGCAAAGAAGAGATTGGAACCTGACCACATGATCCGACCTTTAGCTCTTGGTGCTCTGAGAACCTTTAGCAGGTCTACGTATTCAAAAAAATGAAGTATTATTCCTCTTGGTTTCTTTGACGTCGAAGCCATGTGGGAAGGATGGCCGAATCTATGTGCTCTTTGTATATTTAAACAGGAGAAGTGGCAGATCCAGAATTTTGGGCAGAAACGATTGAAAGAAAGATAATGAGTCTGAACCTTTAATTCCTTCAGGTAGACCATAAATATGTAGATCATTTCTTCGGTTCTGATTTTCCATATCCTCTGCATGTTTCTTCAACATTATGACCTCAGCTCGTACAGATTTAAAAGATGCAACTGAATCCTCAAGCACTTCCACTCTTCGTTCTACCTGAGAGACTCTATTCTCCACAAGAGACCATTTGTCATCCAAAATGTTTATTTGTATCTTCCATATAAGGTTTAAGAGCTCTTATTTCCTCAAGAAGTAACTCCATAGAAACGAGATCAACAACTTTAATAGGAGATGGAGGATCCTTTTTAGCACTCTTATTGGTGGACTTCGATACCGTAACTGGAAGGTTGGACGATAGTTTATTAATAACAGTAGGAGAAACAGGCGTTGAAGTTGTAATGTCAAGATTAGTAGCCCCTGTACTCTTCATATTTGACAAAAGGGCAAATGAATTTGATAAAGGAATATTACCTGAACCTTTATTACTTTGTATTTTACTATTAGTCAATTTTAAGGTTCCTAGATCTGCCCATAAGCAAGATATATAGTTTTTCCCACTATGCAGTAAGTCAAAAATTGTATGAAGTAAGGGCCCACCTCAGGAAAAAGTCGACCAAAAGATGAAATAAATTGGACATATTCCGGCAAAATGCAGGAAACGATAAGTAGAGAGCGTAAGTAAACACTTTTTAGGCCAAAAAGTGCAAAAAGAATATCTCAAGCAACGATGTAGTAAGTAGAAAAAGAAAATGTGAGGTGAAAAAAAACCAAAATGGCGGTCGCAACCGATTCCTCAGACGACCGCCATTCAACTCATTCAATTATGGCATAAAAAATAGCTTTTATGGCATTTTAAAGGGAATAATGCACTCCAGGCATATTGCCCTGACGTTTCCTCTCTGTAACAGCAATTAAAAATACCCTTGAAAATGGGCCAGCTCCCTCGTCCCCCCGCCGCGGTCACGGAGCACGGAAAAAGGCAGCCATCTTCCATTGGCACCAAGCCACGCCCCGAAAAGGTAGTTTATCTTGCCTTGAGAGCATGCGCGCCCCAGTTGTTAGGTCACCATGTACCTATCAGGGCTGACAATAGGGTGGTAATGACTTTGTTTAAACAATCATGAAGGATGCAGATTTCAGAGCCTCACCATTTTAGCCCAAGAGATATGTTCACGGGCAGAGTTCAGAGCAGTTTTCTCTCCTGTGAAACAGAATTGGGTAGTGGACAACTTGAGCAGGCTGCTCCTTGATGAGGGATGTGATCCTCCAATTGCAGAGGAAGTTTGGGTCTTGAACAATAGACATGCCTGCCTCAAAAGAGAACACCTTATCCTGTATTTCTGCAGGATTATTCCCTGCCAGCAAGTGTTGAAAATGGACTTGCCAACCCAGTGGCCAAAAGGGCTAATGTATGCCTTTCCACCCATTCCAATAATATCGAAGGTACTCAAGAAGATCATGGAGGAGAAGGCTCTAGTTCTTAAAGTAGTTCCTGGTTGGAAGATGTGCCCCTGGTGTTTGGTGTATTTTCATTCTAGATGCTGCATGACAAACGATTTTTAAAAAGGAAAGTCTTGAGGAGTTTTCTGAAGGGGAGCAGGCCAAGAGCCATTCTTAGTTAGATGAGGAGAGAGCTGCATGTTGTGGGTGCTTGCCTTCGAGCCAGTGATGTTTTGAATTTCGGTGGTCCCATAGGAGGGAAGCTTTGGTACTGAAGGTTCTTCAAAGGGCTCCCTTTAAGAATTTGTCAGGGGTGGACTTCAAATTATTGTCCCTTAAGGTGGTGTTTTTAGTAGCCATTTAGCAGCCAGAGGATGGACAGTTAGGGGTAATTTTTAAGATCAGAACCTTTCCTGAAGATTTTTCCAGATAGAGTGGTTTTAAAATTCAATCTGAAGTTTGTACTTAAGGTGCCTTTTCAGTTTTATTCTTCCAGGAAAGTAATTCTCCCAGTGTTAGCACCAGATCCAACAACAGAAAAACAATATTTGTTACATCTTTTGGATGTTAAGTGAGCCATCCTCATTTATTTGGCTAACTATAAAGTATTCAGGAGAGGGAATAGCTTGTTTGTCACATTTGGACATATCTGCCAAACCTTAATGTTTGAAGTTATCAAATTCTAGTTACCACAAGAGAGTATGGGGTTCACAAATGAAATGGAGCTCGGTCCATGAGAGATTATCCGTGGGCTCCTGGACCTCACTGGGTTTAGAAGATGCGCGGTGTGGATGCTGTGTCGGGAAGGGGGGGAATTTCCTTTTACGGACTAGGTGGTCTCACACACTATATAGTGTCATGCTTCATCATTTGACCACCTAGCCCCACCCAGGTAGGATAGTACCACCTGGGCGGACTCAACCTCGCCGTTAAAAGAACGGGAGGGAGTGCGTAAATATATTATATCTGGAGATAATGGGATCCAGCTAAGCTACGGGGATATAAAAGCACCTAGGTAGTTACCTGTGTATAGTCTGCACTTTTAATAGTGGTAACTGCTGGTGCAACTAAAAACAGGGCGGGACACCACGGTGAAAATGAGGACTCACTGGGTCACCTCACTAAAAATTGGCCGACATGTTTCTGCCCTCTACTAGGAGCCGTGGAAGGTCTAGGGGCATTCTTCAGGGCATAGGATCCCTAACCATCATGCAAGGTGCAGACAGATAAGCCTCCCCTCGTGAAAGAGGGGGGGGGAAATATGATATATTGATAGAGAGGGCCTACCTGTAGCAAGGAACTACCTCGCGGAGGCCCTAATGATTGAAGCTACTTGCCTTAGATTCCAGGAGCGGAATTGTCCCCTTATAGTCACACTTACATCAAAGGAGGCGCTCGCTGTGCGCCTATCCCGACCCCTCACTGGACCGCTTGTGGTCTCCCAGTGTTAGCACCAGATCCAACAACAGAAAAACAATATTTGTTGCATCTTTTGGATGTTAAGTGAGCCATCCTCATTTATTTGGCTAACTATAAAGTATTCAGGAGATGGAATAGCTTGTTTGTCACATTTGGACATATCTGCCAAACCTTAATGTTTGAAGTTATCAAATTCTACCCTGTGTAGATGGATTAAGCAAACAAGTTTACTACTCTGTGATACCCAAGGTAAAGAGATTTTTAATGAAGTTCAGGGGACATCAACTAGGGGTATGACTGCCTCGTGGGCATTTTTCGAGTGTGCATTGATGGAGGATATTTGTAATGTAGCCACATAGGCTTCTCTTTGTACATTTATGGAACACTATAGGTTAAAGCTGGGTGTGAATACGTATACAGCTTTTGCTGTTTTAATATTAAGTGCAGTTTCATATTCATTGTTAATACTGAATATAAAGAAAGTATGATGTTTTGTCTCTGTATTCTATGAATATGAGAGGGTTTTAATATAAGCTAATAGAGCCGTTGGATGGAAAAGTCCTCTGCATGGTAAAGACGCGTCCCCCTCCCTGCCTTGAGTGCCCAATTGTATTGTTGTCTGGATCCCTGATGCTGCACCGAGAGGGGCCCTCAAAGGGCTACCCTCATAGTGGTGGAAGGCCACCACCGTCACCAGCAATTAAGCAGCATAAGCGCAGATGTGGCAGCATAATGTGTAGTGATCAGTAGTAGTGAACCCTTTATTACTAGAGTGAGGCCTATAGGCTCACTCACCTTTTGAAAAGGTCCACTGCTGTGTGCTTAACTCACTCTTGACCTACAAAAGGTAGCTGTGGAGTGCTGCATAACATTTGAGTGGTGACTGTTGGTTTTCTGTGTGCCTGGAAAGGGTACAGTACAACATTGGTGCAGTACATGTGTGGTTAGTACATGTGCAGGGCAAAAGTATGCCTGGGAGATACAGAGTCTGTAGGAGATGTTGTGTAGTGAAGTGCGTGTGCAAGTACCACATGCACTGGGAGCATGTGTGCTTGAGTAAAGTAAAATACATGAAGATTTGTGCAGCATGCACATAGTGAATGTGTGTGCTGGCAGTGCATGTGTTTTAAAATAAGCACACCCTGGTTGAATATAGAAAAGCTTCAGTACTGAACAGTGCACGCAGATTCAGTGTGCATACTGAATGAATGTTTACAGGTAAAGGTACAATGCATAGAAGTACTAGTGCTGGACAGTAAGTATGCTGAGAGTGTACACTGAGTAAATGTGTCTGTAATGGTATATTGTGTGGAGGACATTGGGATCCATTTTGAGAAGCCCAGACCTGCCTGGTGAAGACATTGGGAGAGGAATTACCCCAGGCAGATTTGTGGATTGCTGAATTCCTGTCAGCTGTGTGGGGGCGCACTGGAGGGAAAAGGATGAGACTCCCTTTACATTGCAAAAGACTGCTCTTTGATTCAGTGATAGATCACAGGAAAAGAGCCTGGACACATCTCAGGAAGGGAGAAGGAGCTGCTAGTAGAGTCATGAAGAGTAGGGCTGGGGGATCTGGAATTAACCTTTGGAAGCACTGTGGCTGGCATCCAGGTGTAATCTCTGGTTACTCCCATGAATGTTTGTTGTAGACAATCAGCTTCTGAGTCATGCCTGCTGTGACAGACCTCTTTCATGAAGGAAGCCTAAAAGAAGAAGTGCCTACTTGAAAGGAAGTAGAAACCCAACATAAAACTTTAAAGGCTTCAATCCTAAATTACATTTGGTGTTTGAAAAAGGACCATTAGAAGGGGAGGTTGAGTCCCCAAATGTTTGCCATCTTCCAAGCAGCCAGATATGCTGTGTGAAGAGGGGAAGCTCTGCAAGACGTCTGCCTGTGACCAGGACTGGGGCCAAGGGCTGCTAGTGTCTCTGCTGGATGAAGGGACTCCTCCAGGGAAACCAGGATCATCTGCCCTGGAACAGCCTTGCCTGCCTGCTTGCCAACACCAGTGTACCCTGCGAGGAAGAGGACAGAAATGGAGAGAGCGATGTCCAGTGGGATGCCCTACCTAGAGAGGTGTAAGGATACCTGCACTGACGCACCACAGTGACCTTGTATGCCAGAAGGGGCCACTGGTGAACTTAATTGGGCCAGAGCACCAAAGAGTCTGTGCCTGATAGTGAGCAGCATGACAGCCCAATATGTCAGAAGGTGCTCCAGTCAAGGCCCAGAGAATCCCACCGCTTTGCTATGGGAAAGGCAACTTACATTTTGTATCTGTAGAGTGGGAGCTGTACTGACCACGGGAAACCAACTGGTAGCACTGTTTGATAGGAAGAGCCTGCGTGGCTGGGTGCTGCTGTGTTCATCTCGAACAGCTCAACTTCACCTTCCATGATCAGGACTTTGGAGCGCCCGAGAAGAGGGCACTCGGTGTACCGCTGAACACTACCACTCTGCCAGCACGGGTAAGACTTAGGCCGGGCTTTAGGGCAATCACTGCTGAAGGTGCAGCAGCACCATAGACACTTTTGACTGAAATCCTGAAATGTCAAATGGGAACTCTTGAGTACAGCCTAATGGTTTGCAATTTCTAATGTGGCCGCAAGTAAATGAGGAATAACTTTGAATACGTTACACAAAGGAGCATAGGAACGGATTTACCTGATAACTACTACAGCTCTGACCTCAAGGGGGATTGTGTTGTTGCCTTGAAATGTCATGTTCCTTTGCATGTGTAGAAATAGAAATAAAAGACTACTTTTAATTATAAAAGCAAATATGTAGCTGGACACTGAGTTATTGTTCATACTGTCTGCGCATTATGAGTCATGTTCACTGATCTGTATCTGCATCCCCCCAAGAGAGCTTTGACTAATCAACCACAGCTGCTACTGAGAACCAAATGCAGAAGGGCTACTGGCCCCAGTTGAGTGGGATCCATAGTAGGTCGAGCCCTGGGACATCAGGAGTAAAAGGCCTCAATCACCACGGTTGGGCCCAGTAGCCTCTGCTTGCGCTGTCGCCTGGAAGGCAGATATTTCATTTGCTATCACCACCTTAGTAATGACTGAGGTGAGGGAGAATGAGGAGATACTTTTGCAGTTGCTTACCGGTATCCTTATTAGTTCAAGTCCAGGTCTTCCTCATTACAGTCAAGGTTTCCCATTCTTCCCAGCCCAGGAGGGGTAGGACTTCAGACATCCTATCTAGGTTTGGAAATAGAAGAAGTGGAAAGGACCAACTCCCGTTTTGTGATAATAGGAAGAGGATGTCAGCCATTTTGTATGAATGGCAAACTACGATGTATATTTTTTTACTTTGAAGGAGAGAAGGTATAGAAACAGCAATTGTTATGGCTAATGCAGTATTTCAAAAGCAAGCATGTCAGGCAACAATATTACATCTGTGGCGTAAACTGTTTAACAAATGTCTTTTAAATAATATTCACGTGCCTAATTTGAAGATTCGTGCTTTTTCTTTAAATAATTGAATATGCAATGTGGTATGAACTTTGGTATAAATACTCCTTCTTATTAGTATGTGAAAGTTGTCTTCTGGCAAATGCCTGAGTTTTAATTTGCTGTGGCATTCCATTTGTGTTTTAATTTTCTTCAACTTAGTAGAATCGATTGTCAGCAATCGTGCACATGCAGACCTCCACCCACTTTGCCTACTTCTAGATAAGTGGGTTCTGGCAGCCCGTCTGGGACACGCACAATTCTAAATGCGCTGGTGCGGGCGTACTTTAGGAACAGGAGAGTTGGCAACTGCAATCCAATGTTACATTTATCCTCTTGGGCTGTTATGCAACCAGTGACACTTTTAGCTTTTGCAAATTTTGGTATCTGGAGGTTTAGGAATGAATGTCCATCAGTGTCAATGGTCATATGCCCTTGTCTTTTGATTTCAGTACACAAGCAGGTGCATTCACTTTTGCTATCCCAATGATTTTTAGATTGAGGCCTACCAGCCAGCTGTGCTGTCTGGTTTGCTAACAACATCTTGGGACTTTCCTTCCATGGCACAAATAATTTTTACTGAATGCTCCCTTTCTGTAAACAGGCCTTTAAATCTTGTTCTTAACTTGTCATATTTGATGTGCATTGAAAAGACAGAGGTCAGATGTAAGGCTCTGTCTTTCAGGGAACATTGAGTTTACTTTCCTTTCTCTGACTTCAAAGAGAAAAGATGTATGTGGCAATCATGCTGGCTACTAGAGATGTGCTTGAGGAAGGCTGTAGAATGTTATTTATTTACTATCACACAAAAAAAAATGTCCGTAAATGAACTGTGCAGATATTTCAGAATACATCTGAAATAGGAAAGCACAAATGAAGCATATTTTTTGGTAATTCGGAAGTGTCGTTGAAACAAATATTTTAATACAATCAAAACTAATCAATAGACAAGGTGATTTCCACAGATTACCATTTGTGCGCTGTATACTTTTATAAGTAAAACTATGTTTGTGCATATGTAATGGTCATTTCAATTGAAGATGTATTGTCTGTAATGGCAGTATGCTACTATATCATGCATACTCCAGTTTACCTCACTCTACTCTACTTTGCACCACTCCTCGCCACTGCACTCTACTCTGAACCACAGCACACTACACCACTCCCCTCTACACTTCTCCATACCGCATCACTGCACTTTACTCTGCACCACTCCACTATATGCCACGTCATTCTATGCCTCCCTACTCTAGTCTGCACCACTCTACCCTGTGCCAATGCACCCTACTCCACTCTACTCTACGATGCACCACGGATCTCAACACCCCTCCAGTCTACACCACTTCACTCTGTTCTGCATCATTCCACTCTACGCCACTCCATTCCACTCTGCATCACTCCACTTCACTCCATTCTATGCCACTCTACTCCATGTCACTACCCTCTATTCTTCTGCACTCAACCTTGAACCACTCAACTCTATGGTGCACCACTCCACTCTACACCATGTCACTCTACTCTGAAACAATCTACTCTACCCCCTGACCTCAGTCCCACTCCACTTAGCCCCACTCCACTCTGCGCCACTCCACTCTACTCTACGCCACTGCACTCTATGCCAATGCACTCTACACCACTTTATTCAAAACGAATGCACTCTCTGCCACTACACTCTATTTTAATCTACTCTGCACTCTACACCACAATACCTTACTCTGCAACATTCTACACCACTGTAATCTACACCATTATACTCTATGTCTCTATGTCACTGCACAAAACACCAATCTTTTCTATGTTGCAACACTACTGTACTCTACACCAATGCTGTCTATGCTACTCTACTGTTCATCACTCTACTCTAATGCACTCTACTCAATGCACTCAATGCTACTCTACCATGCACCACTGCACTCTATGACGGTCTACTCTGAAACACTGTACTCTCTGCCATTGAAATCTATGAGACTCTACTCAATACCACGGCACTCTATGCCACTGTGATCTACACCACTCTATGCCAGTGCACCCTGTGCCACTATACTCTATTTCACTATGGTCTGCATCACTCCACTCTACGCTATTGCACTCTACCCTGCCCCACTCCACTCTTTGCTACTTCACTCTACACCACTCTACTCTGTAACACTGCACACTTCACCACTGAACTCTACATCACTCTTCTCTGCACCACTGCACTCTATGCCACTGCACTTTACTCTGCACCACTTTACTCTATGCCAATCTACTGCACTCTATGCCAATGCACTGTATTCCACTACAATCTATGCCACTCAATTCTGTATCGCTCCACTCTACACCACTGCACTCTACACCAACCCACTCTAAATCACTCTAATTCACTCTAAACCACTGCACTCTAGGCCAATGCACTTTACACCACTTTGCTCAAAAACTCAAAACAAATACACTCTACACTACTGCACTGTACCCAACCAAACTCTATTCTGCAACACTCTACTCTATGCCACTGCACTCTACGTCACTCTACTATACACCATTGCACTCAATGTCACTGAATTCTAATCCACTCTATTCTACTCTGCACTACTGTACTCATTGCCACTGCTCTCTATGCCACTTTACTCTGCAGCAATCTACTCTAAACAAATGCACTGTATGCCACTCTATTCTACACCACTGCACTCTATGACAATCTACTCTGCAACACTTCACTCTCCACCACTGAACTCTATGCCGCTCTACTGTGTGCACCCCTCTGCTATGCACCACTCTACTCTACGCCACTCTACTACACTCTACACCAATGCATGCTACACCACTTACCTCTATGCCACTCCACTCTATGCCACTGCACTCTATGCCGATCCACTCTAATGTACTGTGCACCATTGGGCTCTGACACTGCACTCTCTGCCACTTCAGTCTACCCTGTGCCACTGTACACTGCATCACTCTACCCCAAATACACTTTGTCCCACTCTACTATGCACCGCTGCACTCATTGCCATTGCACTATACGCCACTCCAACCAATCCACCCTACTTTGTACCACTCCACTCTATGCCACTTCACTCTACTCTGAAACAATCTACTCTACGTCACTGCACTCTGCTCCACTCCATTTTGTGCCACTCCACCCTGCTCCAAACTACTCTACACCACTGCACTTTATGTTCCACTACTCCACTCTGTGCCACCCTACTCTACTCTTCACTACACTACACCACTGCACTCTACTCTAACCACTTCATTCTATGCCAATGCACTCTACACGCCTTTACTCAAAACCAATGCACTCCACACTTTAAGCCACTGCGCTCTACACCATTGTGCTCTACATCACTGCACTCTAAGCCACTGTGTTCTACTCTGCACCTCTGTACTTCAACGCCATTGTTCTTTAAGCCACTATAGTCTGCACCACTCTACTTTACACCATTGCACTCTAAGCCAATGCACTCCGTGTCACCCTACTATACAGCACTGTACTCTACAACAGTCTACTCAGCAACACTGCACTCTCTGCCACTGAACTCTATGCCACTTCACTCTACACCACTCTTATCTATGCCACGCTATGCAAATGCATTCTACACTCTACTCTGCATCATTCTATGCCCCTGCACTCTATCCTGCAACACTCTACCCCACTCTACACAACAGCCTCTACACCACTCCATTCTGCTCTACACCACTGCATGACACTTTTCCAATTTGTATTGTATAGCTTTTTCTAAGCAGACATATGCATACCACCTTCATATGGTAATATTTATGCTTCTCACTTTTACACCTTTAATATCTATTGCATGAGTTTGCAAAAATGATTAGGTAATTTTGGTTTAAATCACAGGCTTGAGAAGATCAGACCTATTCACTTTACCAATGTTTTTTATAATGAGTCTACCAGACAGTGCAAGTTGTCTGGATGCAAAAGATCTATTGCCAGCTTACTGATAATCAGAGCCACTTGAATTATTTGATTTTGTGGCTGCAGTTTTTTTCATATAACTACCGCCATAAAATAGCTAGCGCAGAAGGGAGTCGTAATCCCTGCCCAGCTTGCAGCGCTGCCCTGGAGGATTAGGACCACTAGCCCCGCCAGTCTGCCCTATGGAGGAAACCTGGCCGTGCTGGCGATCTGACCGCTGCCCTACCACTGTGGTCATAATGTAGCAGTCCGACCACGGCGACCCTGTCGGTCTTAAGACCTCCAAGGTCATAATGAGGGCCTATGGATTTGCTACTCTTGCCACGTAATTCATCATCTCCTTCATACTCTGCAGACTTTAACAAACATAAATTTGTTTCTAATCCAATCAGATCAAAAGGTACTTAAAACGCGGCAGAATGTGTTCCGCACAGAGGTGCTAACTTTTAATGTGGGGAACCAGTCTCGAGTCGCAGCGTCGGTTCAACATCCTATTATTCTGGGCAAATCACTTCATGCCCCTGGGCCTAAAAAAAGGTGAATGTTTCTGTGTGTAATCTCACAGAGGCTCATGTAAAGCACTCCAGTACCCTCAGGTCGAGTCTGCATTATATAAAACCACATAAAAAAAGATATCACCAGTCATTTATTGTATTTGCTCAATAAAGTGGCATTAATGAGGTAAAAGCATCGCCCAGACAGTTTTATCATTTGTAAAAAAACAAAAAATAAGGCAATACTATCACAAAATGTGCTGCATTACACTGCATATTTTGCCTTTTCTATGTGCATAATTTATCCACCTCTACCTCATAATTTGGTCCTTCCCTGATCACATTATTCCAGTGGTTCTGAAAATAATTTACACTAGGCTTAAATAATCCCTATTGTTTGGTTTTATTGCCGCTCGCATTTGTTTGCTTTTTACAGGGGATCGACTTGTCCATTTTATGTTTGTCCTTTCACTGGGGCCTAGACTCTGTACTTGTATCCTTTCACTGTTGCCTTCATGGAAACTACTTTTCATTTGAGTTGAAGCACTCCATGAAACCGCACGTGTTTCCCAGCTGTCTCTCTCGAATGCTTCTCTCCCTCACCTGCCAATATGTGTTGATCTCTCTCATCCGTGTACTTCTCTCTCCTATGCACTGCACGTTTCTCTCTTGACTGGGTACTGCTCTCCTCCCCATGCTCCCTGTTACTTTCACTTATGTGCTTTTCCCTTTGCACCCAAATTGATCTCTCCATGTGTATGTCTACACCGCCCCCGTTGTTCTTCCCTCCCTCCTCTGCTGCTTGTCCCTTACTTACCCCTGCCCTCTCCCCCAGCCCGCTACTCTGTTGGCCCTCCACAATGTTCTATTTTGTTTATTTTAGCTTTTTTCGGTCAGGCAGCAAATCGATTTCAGCCCTTCGGCTTAATAAATAAAAGTCCTTTCGTGCTAATTCATTTTCATATTTTTGTGTTTGCTGATCCAGTTAGGATTCGTAAATAAAACATATATCTACCATGTTGAGCGCTTATGTCACTGAATTACGCCACTGCGTCATCATTGTCTTCTCCTTCGGTTCATGCTGTACAGCATCAGCATTTTTGCTTATGCTCTGCGGCACGCACAAAAGGAATAAGCAGAGCCAATAGGTCTCAAAGGCTCAACCTATTTACTTTGCCAATGCATGTTTTTGAAGTATCGTGAAGTAACTGCATCTTTGTCACTGTCGTCGTGGATACAGTACACCTGAAGGCAATGTGTCTCTTTCTCTACTTTCAATGTCGTCTCGCCTTTAGCTGGGCTTTGCAGCCCTAACTGGGCTACTTCTCGGTATGTCCCTGTAGGTGTCGCGTGATCGCGCTCTCCTGGCCTTTCATTATCTTTTTGATCACTTTTCTCCTCCAGGCTCGCATTTGTCTTCCAAATGTCCGGCTCCTTAAGTAAAGTGGATATCTTTACGTTCTGCTTCATCTTTTTACCTTGAGCTGCTCTGCTGGTTTCTGCAAATGAATTTCTGAGCCATCCATTTGCATTTCTAAATGGATGTGCTGCTTAAGAAGCAATGACGTACTACTGGATGGTCCAATGGGTTTATGTCAGTGGGTGCTTTGTAAAGCAGCCCGACAAGTGGTGGTACAAGGCAGACCAATGCACTAGTGTATTCATTTATTCAATTGTCTATGCATACAATACATTGGATTCTACAATCCCTGTATTAAAACCTGTCTCTAATTTCTTTACAATAGTAGATCACTGACAAAATATCGAACACAACATCGAGATACAGAACTATTGTGTCCAAAATATTGAAAATGTTGTTTGCTTATACTTTTAATAAGTGCTTTAAGTGGGCCGGTACTGCCCAGTACTGAGAAAATGCACGTCTTTAATTTGAAAGGGAGAGTACCAGCACTTCTCAGCACTGCTGCAATACATTTGATGGGAGAGTACCAGCACTTCTTGAGAGCAAACAGGTACTTCGAAAAGTGAGTGCCTTCACTTCTATATTTCCATTTAAAATACTATTTATAATGGTAAGTACATGAATATTGAAAAAAATGTTTCACACTAATACTGTTAAAAACACACAAAATGTTGTTTTCAATATATATATAATTTAAAACAGTAATTTAAAAATATTTTAATATATAAAGTTAATAGAATGTAAATTAAATAAATGTACATAATATTTAATACTATATATAAATACTTACATAAATACATACACATTTATATACTTGTTTATGTTTATATTCTATTCCACAGTGCTCAAGACAACACAAGTGTGCATAATGTCTATTATGTGTGTGCACTGCATAGAAAATCCAGCACGGATGGAGCATGGCTGAGCACCTGCCAAGATGGACGCCAACTACCAGAGCTCCGTGGCTAGCTCTCAATTCCACCTTCAAAATCTGACATTAAATCCGAGCCGCCCGCCAGCGGAGGAGTTCCGGCCAAGATCGGGACGAAGGGACACAGATGTGAGGGGCCCTCAAGTTTCAGGGCCAGCAGAAACCAGGAAATAGCCCGGCGGCCGCGTGGAGCCTAACGTGCGGGCAGGTGGTGGCCACGACAGGGCAGTCGGCCCAGGTGGGATGAGAGGACGACGGGGGCAGAGCGCCAGATCCAGGGACCTGTGTGTTCTAGGGCCACCCGTGGCCTGCAACAGGCACTGAAGATGATGGAGGCTTACTGTGCCTCTCCCCCACACGACTAACATCAGCAGCTGCTGCAGAGCGAGAGTGAGCGGAGGTGAGGAAGCCCCAGAAGTGTGCTGGATGACGGCGGTGGACAGGTGAAGGCACGAGAGACGAGTGAGGTGCCTGTGTCAGCTGCCTGCCTCTGGAATAACTAACTGGACTCCTTGGGGGAGTCGGGTGGCTGTTCCACCCTAGGGGGGGTCCCGAGGACAGTGGCGGTGGGCCCGGTAACAATGTAACTGCTGCAAAGGAGGTGGTGGGATTGTCACGGTGTCATTTCCTCAGGATCTGCACGCTGCTGAACAAGAAGGCCCACCTCCCAACCTCATTGACTCAGAAAGCTTTCATAGCACAGAGTTATGATGAAGCCAGGCGGGGGGAAGGGAATTAAGGTAGGGAACAGCTGGGAGAGAGATCTGAAAAGGAAAAGGTTACAACAAGCATGCATATACTCATTAATGACAATCTAATTCACCATTAGAGCCTTTGCTTACATGCATCTCCATAATACAAGACTGATACTCTTTGTGCTTGGGCAATAGCCCCTTCTGTAAATCACAACACCAGAGTGAACTGAGACCTCAGAGTCCCAAGAAGTCCAGAGTTTTAGACCGTGGACACTCTCTTACATATCAATCATAGAACCACTTATGCATTGATAAAACTCTAAACATTAGATCTCAGTTTAGAAGACTCATAAAACACTTAACGAGGTCTTTTCAAACAATATAAAGCATCTTAATATGTATCTCACATATCATGCTTCCTAAAACAATGAAACTGTGATTTCTTTATCGTTGAAACCCTTTTGGATAAATGTTCTCCTGTACATGAAAAGCGCTTTAAGTATTGAGCCAAGGGTGCTTTACTTTCTGTGAACTGAAGTGCTTTCAAATATTGTGACCAAAGCGCCTTTTTTGCCTCTGGACCTGAAGTGCTATCCCAATGCGTGTTTATTCCTTTTGATTGAAGCGCTAAGTCAATGTGCATTATTATTGTAAACTGAAGCGATTTATCAATATTGCGTTGCTGCCGTGAATTGAAGCGATTTACTGAGCGCATTTGCTGCCGTGAACTGAAGCGCTTTACTAAGCACGTTTGCTGCCGTGAACTGAAGTGCTTTACTGAGCACGTTTGCTGCTGTGAACTGAAGCGCTTTACTGAGCGCATTTGCTGCTGTGAACTGAATCGCTTTACGGAGCGCGTTTGCTGCCGTGACTTGAAGCAATTTACTTAGGTGCGTTTGCTGCCGTGAACTGAAGCACTTTACTGAGCGCGTTGGCTGCTGCGATCTGAAGTGCTTTACAGAGCACGTTTGCTGCCGTGAACTGAAGCGCTTTACTGAGCGACTTTGCTGCCGTGAACTGAAGCGCTTTACTTAAGTGGCCTAACCCGCCATGCTCATTAGGCTAGGGGAATGCTGAAAGTTAGGAAGAACCAACTCCCTTCTGACTTGGGCTCTTCATGACCTTACCACTCACGAGTACACCTACTTGTGTCTGAATTCTCAAATGGAATAACAGGAACCTTTGAGTTTCTGCCAAGCTGCCTTTTAAGAAATTCTGCTTTGCTCCAGAGGAAGGTCCCTTGAGGTCTGACTGCATCGAAGTCTTCAAATTAGTGAGCAACGTGCTTGGGTGTGGCTGGGCTTTATAGGCCTGCAACACCCCAAGATGGCCGCTGCCTCTAAAAACATGGGAAATGTAGTCCTTTCATAGGATAACACTGATAAGTGCATCCTGACCACCAATGCCCTGAACCTGCAGCTACGTGAGCTTTACCACAGGGCAAACAACGCTGATGGGCATTCTTGGAACAAGCGGGGATGACCAGTGGTGCGCATAATGAGCCGCAGAGTTGCGCAGCGGACCTTCGGGTGGAACGTTGGACCACGCACAGCCTTGATCCTGACAGGGATCCTGACTTGGAGGGAGAGGCTGGGCCCTGTACCCGGTTGGGTATGGTTGGCCATAGCGGCAGTGGTGGCTTAGCATAATATAGCACAAACCTGGGGAGCTGAATCTCTACCCAGTGTACGGGAATGGCACACCGATATTGACTGGTGCAGGGGTGCGGAGAGAGTAATTTACCAAAGTAGGGGTTGCCCGAAAAAGTGGGAGAACATTTGGGGAGGGTGGGAAGTCTACAGGAATGGGGAGTTACTCTCCAGGTGGGATTCCACAGGTGGGTGGAGGGTCAGCGTATCAACTCTATTTGATTGTCGTATCTGGTTGATTCTTCATCAGAATATTACACCTTGGATGATTGCCACAAATTGTATTGCAACATGCTAAACTGTGCAATGGCTGTTTTGCTGTTCAATAAAAAGATTTATTAAAAAAAAAAAAAAGAATTCCCAGCACATACTGGTGGGAGTTAATAAGATCCATTTGTATGGGGACCACGCACCCTAGTCTTGGCGCATACAGCTGTTAATTACATTGTGCCGTTTTGTGTATATGATGCCAATATACATGCGTATTTGAGGACAGTACCTTACACATTTACAGTTGGCTGCACAGGACAATGGACATTACATGCAGTTTGATGTTCATGCACATTTAAATTAGAGACTGCTAAATCTTTTAATGTAAACTAATTTGTATTATATACATTTCAAGATTGTGCTTGTGTGATTTACTTTAACACAAGTCCTTTTATTATGCTTTACATTTTAAGTCGTATGGGTTCACATTTGTGGTTATTTGATCAAGGCCGTTTCTTAGCTGAGATGCTTTGTGCTGTTTACACATTAAATTAATTTACTGCAAGTTGAAGCCTTGCATGAGCGTTTTATTTGCTGTGGATTTTGATGTTTGTTTATATATACATATATAATGCAACACTATTATTAAAAATATATACTTGACATCCTATTTATTCAATTTACTACTATAAAGTATATATATATATATATATATATATATATATATATATATAAATATGTTTATATGTGTAACATAAAAAATATCAACAAATCAACTGCAAAGCATTCAATAAATTACCAAATTAATTAAATATAAAAAACTATATAATCTCATAAATGGCATTTCCTAAAAAAATTCTTAAGATTAAATTTATATATATGTATATATATATATATATATATATATATATATACCAATCCCACTGCAGTTTATGTAACTGTGGTAAAAGTGTAGACTTTCAGACAGGTTACATTTACTATTCACACTCCAGTCTGCGCAACAGTAGGGAAAGCATTGGACTTCGAAGGGGTTAATCTACTATTCCCACTCCAGTCTGTGCAACAGTAAAGGAAATGTGGGACTTTGGAAGGATTACATTTCCTATTCCCACTCCAGTCTGTGCAACAGTGGAGGAAGCGTTGGATTTCGTAGGGATTACATTTATTATTCCCACTCCAGTCTGTGCAACAGTAGGGAAAGGGTTGGATTTTGGAGGGGGTACATTTACTATTTCCACTCCAGTCTGTGCCGCAGTAGGGTAAGCACTGGACCTCAAATGGGTAATATTAACTATTTGCACTCCAGTTTGTGCAGCAGTAGGGAAAGTACTTCACTTCAAACACATAACATATTTGAATAATCCTAAAAATGTACAACAAATAAAAAACTCTTAATAGGAACATTATTAATGAACACCCAAAAATATATAAAATCAAAAAACAATTAAACAATTTACATGATTATTACATAATTTAATAATTATTTACCAGGTTAAACAATTGTTGCTCATTTGTTACTTAGTTGTTGGAAATGGCCCTTTTTGCAGGGTTATTCCAAAACTTTTTGCCTTTTTGCTCCTATCTTTTTTCAGATCTGTTTTGTTGGCGTTAGGACTCTGGGCACTTTACCACTGCTAACTAGTGCTAAAGTGCAAGCATTCCCTGTGTAAACTGTATTGGTGATTGGATTCTCCAAGGTTGTCATATTTGATTTACCTGTAACTTCCTAGTACAGTGCACCAGATGTGCTCAGGACCTGTAAATCAAATGCTACTAGTTGGCCTGCAGCACTGAGTAGCCCTGCAAACATGTCTCAGGCCTACCATTGCAGTGTCTGTGAATGCTGTTTTAAACTGCTGTTTCGACCTGGCAAGTGCACCCACTTTCCAGGCCCAAACCTTCCCTTTTACTATGTGTAAGTCACCCCTAAAGTAAGCCCAAGGTAGACCCATGGGCAGGGTGCAGTGATTTAAAAGGTAGGACATGTTCTGGGGTGTTTTATATATCCTGATCGTGAAATACTGCTGAATTAATTTTTCACTAATGCAAGGACTATCTCTCCCATAGGGTAACATAGGAATTACCTTGAAATATATTTTAAGTGTAGTTTCCCACTGGGATCAGGTAGAGATATGGAGTTTAGGGTCTCTGAACTCACAAATTAAAAATACATTTTTTGGTGAAGTTGGTTTTTGAATTGTGAATATGAAAATGCCGCTTTTAGAAAGTGGGCATTTCTTGCTTAACCGTTTTCTGCTTCTGCCTGTCTGCTGAATACACATCTGGGTCGGGATGACAGTTGGGCTGTTTGTGCATTCACTCTAGACCAGGGATACTCAAAGTATGGCCCGCTGGCCTCATGCGGCCCCTCTGACCTTTACATGCGGCCCCTGGGGCAACAGGAGCACTGGGCAGCTGTTTGCTCGACTCCGTGCTAACAAAATATTAAATACCCACACAATCATTTATTTCAAACTTAATTGGTGTTAACGAAAGGAAGTAACTAGGGACTCCTGCACTTCACTTTAGAAACGCCTTCATTTTTAAAGACATCTTGCAGCATAATTGTAAAACTAAGATAGTCTCTTCAAAATTAAGTGTATTTAGTTCACATGCAGAACCTTTTCGCCTTAGTACAATTTATTTTATCAGTGCATTGAGATGTATTCATTTTAAAGTGATAGTTTTCAAACATAAATTTGGAAACATTAATTATTTCCCTTACCCTGAGAACACCACCAATAGTAAATTAAAGAGGCAAGTCACTTGGTATGTGCACTTTATGGGTGGCCTGGGTTCCTATCATACATAAACAACATGATAGTTTATTAAATCAAACATAGAAGCAGGTTTTGTGCAGCGCACACCATGAATCATGTATTTCGAGGTCATCTTACTTGTGATAATGCAGAAAAAGGAGGGAAAGTGACACTAAAAAAATTGCCTAGGATCACAAAATTTGGAAAAGTGGGTAAGCCGGGATTAATTCCAGGTTTTCTGGTTTCCCATTGTTTATTTCACCCACTAGATGTATATCCTTTGCTTCACCTACACCTACCTTGCCACCAATCCCCCTAGTCACCCCACCCGACCGCCACTGCCCTGGCATCAATGCGGCCCCCAGGGACGTCACAGACCAAACTTTGTGGCCCCTGGGAAAATGTTTGTGAGTACCCATGCTCTAGACAGTCATACAAAAGGAGCTGAGGTGTGCCTTGCAAATCCTGTTGGCCCATCACCAGGTTGATGGGTTTTCCTGAGCTAGAGTGGTGGGAGGAGCTGACACTTGCACCTAAATAAGTATGTGCCTGTCATCACACAAAGCAGTCTCCGACCCCCTGGAGTCTGTCTAGGACCAAAACAGGGAAGACAGGGTCTTGCCCACCCCACTACTACAGAGAATCTTCTTTGAGGTTTGTCTACTTCACAGATAGAAATGGGTACGTGTACTGGTCCTCTGATACCACATAGTTAGAATCTTTCTAGACTGAGAAAGAATAGCTGGTTGCTGTACAAGGGACTGCTACTCTGCCTGTTGCTTTATTGTGCTGGCCTGATGCTTGCTGCTTCTGTCCTAGGAGTGAAAGTACTGGACTTGGCTTTATACAATATGCTTTCAATGGTTCTCTGAGGGCTTAGACTGAGCTTGCCTCCTACTAAGAAGTCTCAGGGACATCAAAGACTTCATCTTCCAGTGCCTGAGCTCTTCTGCTGAGAGTCCTGATTTGCCAAGTGGTGCCAACTCCAGTCCCTAGACCCTTGGAAGTGCAAGCTGGTGATCTGAAGGAGAAAATCCATGCATTAATGCTCCGGAAGAATAAACACAGCGTCTGTCTTGTGGCTGAAGAATCAACGCAGCATCCACCCATGGCTGGAGAACTGATGCAGCGTCTGTGTCACGACTGCAGAATCGACTCAGCACCTGTTTCACTGCGGTCCCATCAACACAGCACATCTGGATTTTGCATGCATCATCCCTGGGCGACAATTCTTCTTCAACCCCACACCATAGTAAGGAACCAAGGAAGCGTGTCTGTAAATCGACACATCGCCTTTCCTGTGAGGAAAGAATCGACGCATCACCTCCCCTGCCAGTAAGGAACTGTTGTATCGTCTCACCTGCGAAGAAAAAATCAACGCATCCCCTCCCCTACGCAGTAAGGAATCAACACATCATCTTTGCTTTTATGGCGTCTCACCTCCCCTGTGAACCGCATTGTCAACATCAGGGCAGTGCACACTCTACGGGCGACTAGAATGCAAAAACACAGCACTTTCAAGAAAACATAATTTATGCATTGTGCTGATATGCTGTTGTTTAGCCTTTTGCATTGGAGAGTTTAATCCTGAAGACTTATGTTCAAGGTGCTTATAAATACTGTTCATTTGCAATGTACTGCTGCAGGCTTTTAGACTGTGTCAGGGTGTGGTCCCTTTCCAGGGCCTTCTAGAAGCTTTCCCTGCAGCATGCCTGGGTGTGGTTTGTGGGCTGGGCCAAGACTCTATATAAGGGAGCCAGCCCAGCTCCATGTGCTCACTATTCAGAGGTCCCGGTGCAGAGCAGCAGCAACTTCCTGAGCTCCTGTTCCGGAGGCCTACTTTGATCTTCCAGGCCTTGCCTTTTCACTTTGTCGGTGATTCTTGATCATGGCGGTAAGACGGAGGTCGGGCTGGGCCCCCGATCCCGTTCTCGAAGGTTTTCGAGTTCTTGGGCCTAATTAGCATGATAAAACAATTTTGCTCTTGTGCGTGTGAATGTGCGCTTGATGTTTTATGGCATTTACATGCTGACAGTCGAATCGGCAAGACGCGTGATTCTTTACTCGTGTACAAATCTTAATATTCATTGTGCGCTACCATTTTATGGCATTTACAAGGTAGCATTCGAATTGGCAAGACGCGCGATTAATTTCCTGTGCTTAATTCATGTTATTCATTGTACGCTACCATTCCTTGGCATTCATATGGTAGCATTCGAATCGGCAAGACGTGTGATTCATTTCCTGTGCTTAATTCATGTTATTCATTGTACGCTACCATTTCTTGGCATTCATATGGTAGCATTCGAATCGGCAAGACGCGCGATTCATTTCCTGTGCTTAATTCATGTTATTCATTGTACGCTACCATTTCTTGGCATTCATATGCTAGTATTCGAATCGGCAAGACGGGCGATTCATTTCTTGTGCTTAATTCATGATATTCAGTGTGCGCTACCATTTCTTGCCATTCACATGGTGGCCTTCGAATCGGCAAGACACGCAATTAATTTCTTGTGCTAAATTCATGATATTCAGTGTGCGCTACTGTTAGACTTTTCATCCTTGGCGTGGTCTCCCTTAACTTTTTGCCTCTGTTCCCCAGGTTGTTGATGTGTGCTGGACTCTGATTTTATTGCTATTGTTACTCTCGGCACTTTACCACTGGTAACCAGTGCTAAAGTGCAAGTGCTCCTGTTTAAAATGTGTACGTAATTGGTTCTCCATGATTGGCATATTTGTTTTACTGTTAAGTCCCTAGTAAAGTGCACTAGAGGTGCCCAGGGCCTGTAAATCAAATGCTACTAGTGGGCCTGCAGCACTGGTTGTGCCACCCACATAAGTAGCTCTGTAATCATGTCTCAGACCTGCCACTGCAGTGTCTGTGTGTGTATTTTTACACTGTAAATTCGACTTGGCAAGTGTACCCACTTGCCAGGCCTAAACCTTCCCTTTTCTTACATGTAAGGCACCCCTAAGGTAGGCCCTAGGTAGCCCCAAGGGCAGGGTGCAGTGTATGGATAAGGTAGGACATATAGTAATGTGGTTTATATGTCCTGACAGTGAAATACTGCTAAATTCGTTTTTCACTGTTGCAAGGACTGTCTCTCTCATAGGATAATATGGGGGCTACCTTTAAATATGATTAAAGCGTAGATTCCCCTAGAGAGTAGATGGACATGTGGAGTTTGGGGTCCCTGAGCTCACAATTTAAAAATACATCTTTTAGTAAAGTTGATTTTAAGATTGTGCGTTTGAAAATGCCACTTTTAGAAAGTGAGCATTTTCTTGCTTAAACCATTCTGTGACTCTGCCTTGTTTGTGGATTCCCTGTCTGGGTCAGTTTGACAGTTGGGTTGTTTTTCACCTCACACCAGACAGTGACACAAAGGGAGCTGGGGTGTAACCTGCATTTCCTGATTAGCCATCTCTGCTAGGAGGGAGGGGTGGAGTGGTCACTCTCATCTGAAAGGACTGTGCCTGCCTCTGACAATGCCGGCTCCAACCCCCTGGTGTGTGTCTGAGGCCTTGCCTGGGCAAGGCAGGATTTCACAAGTAGGTGTGAGTCCCCTTTGAAGAAAGGTGACTTCAAAGACTAAAATGGGTATAAGAAGGACACCCAAATCTACAGACTTTAGAAACACTTCTGGAATCAAGAGGAACCTCTGCCTGGAGAAGAGCTGTTAGCTGAGGAGGAAGTGCTGCCCTGCCTGTGACAGTGCTTTGTGGAGCTTTCCTGCAGTGCTGCTTCTGCCAGAGTAAGAGGGCAAAGACTGGACTTTGTGTGCCTTCCATCTTGAGAAGAAATCTCCAAGGGCTTGATCTAGAGCTTGCCTCCTGTTGTTTGAAGTCTCAGGGACAGCAAAGACTTCTCTCTGCCAGCACCTGGAGTCTCTGGAGAGACTCCTACTCTGCCCTGTGGTGCCCATCCAGTTCCTGGGACCCTGAAAGGAGAAGCTGGCAGCCTAAGGAAAAGAAAATCCACGCACAGAGCGCCGTGCGGGAAAAAGATCGACGCGAATCCGATCTGCGGCTGAAAAATGACGCACCGCCAGCTCCGCAGCCGAGAAACGACGCTCGCAGGAAACGCGACCGAAGAATCGACGCACGGAGCAGGAGAAACGACGCACAGCATCGCTGACGGAGGCTGGGAAATCGCAACCTGCGCGGCTGGATCGTCAACTCATCGTGCGGCTGGATTTTTGACTCGAGTACCGCCGTGCGGAGTTATTTTCGACGCACGCCCGCCCGTGCGGGGTTATTTTTGACGCACACCAGGTACATTTTCACTCTAGCAGCGCTAGTGTGTTTTTAAAAACTACTTAAAGACTCTTTTTGATTTTTAATTAATAACTTGACTTGTGTATGGTGGATTTTTGTCGTTTTGGTCTTGTTTTGTTTAGATAAATATTTCCTATTTTTCTAAACCTGTGTTGTGTCATTTTGTAGTGTTTTCATTGAGTTACTGTGTGTGTTGGTACAAATACTTTACGCCTAGCACTCTGAGGTTAAGCCTACTGCTCTGCCAAGCTACCAAGGGGGTAAGCAGGGGTTAGCTGAGGGTGATTCTCTTTTACCCTGACTAGAGTGAGGGTCTTTGCTTGAACAGGGGGTAACCTGACTGTCAACCAAGGACCCCATTTCTAACATTGGTGGCAGCGACTTGTATTTGTGCCTGACATACAGTGATTAAGTGTACACTACTGTTTGAGTTCAGACCACTACGTGACCACATACTACTAGTCTTGTGATTTTTGTTTTTTTCTATTTGGACTGTTTTTGCTCTGCATTCAGTTTCTTTTTTCGCTGATCCGGTGATTGACTTTTCTGGAACTTCATTTGAGAACTTGCTTTTCTGCATTTGGAACTTTGCACTCTTTTAACCTTTTATCATGTCTCTACTTGGAGATGCACCAGTTGAAGCTGTTTTTGACCTGAAGCAATTGGATAGTTATAACAAGGCTCAGCTAAAGCAGTTTTGTAAAAATTTTGGTTGTCCCATTAAGAGCTCTTCCAAGAAGGATGAGCTGAAAAAGGCGCTGAGGGCCTGGGTGACAACCAGAAGCACTGGAGGGCACACTGAGGATGAGGAGGATGAGGATGAGGAGAGAGAGCAATCAGTACAGAATGGTATATTGGGGGGGCCTGTTATTCCCAGGGAAGGAGTCTCTAGGGCAAGTAGCAGTGTATCCTCCAAGGGTCTGACACCTGAAGAGTTACAGGACAGACAGGCAGAGAGGGAGTACCAATTGGAGTTGAAAAAGCTCAGTCTAGAGGTGGAACAGAGAAAGCTGGCCATTGAGGAAAGGAAGTTAGCCATGGCTCATGAGCTCAGTTTAAAAGAGATAGATCAGAGGAGTCAGTCCAGTAGAGATGGTGGCAGCAATCCTACAGTGCAGCCTGAGAGAAGGGTACACATCCCAAAAGACCTTGTGAGGGATTATAAGAGGGATGATGATATCTGCTTGTGGTTCAAGGGTTATGAGTCAGCTCTCCACATGAACCTGGTCCCTGAAGCTCATTGGGGGGCAGCCCTGTGGAAGCATTTTGAGGCAGAGGGGAGGGACACACTGACAGCCTTAGGGGATGCTCAGGATCTCACCTACCCTGTCATGAAGGAGGCCTTACTTACCAGGTATGGTCTCACCCCTGAGCAGTACAAGGAGAAGTTTAGATCCTACAAGAGAAAGGAATCCCAAACATGGTTGGAATGTGTTGATTCTTTTTGCAGGTCACTGGATGGTTGGGTG
The DNA here is from genome assembly GCF_031143425.1 of Pleurodeles waltl. Taxonomy (NCBI): domain Eukaryota; kingdom Metazoa; phylum Chordata; class Amphibia; order Caudata; family Salamandridae; genus Pleurodeles; species Pleurodeles waltl. Next base: position 407,994,831 of record NC_090440.1, read on the forward strand.
AAGGGCAGTAAGGTAAACACGTATGAGGGGCTTTACAATTTAATTGCTTGGGAGCACTTGTACAGTTTATGTTTTCCAGAGCTGCGCCAGCACCTCATTGACAGCAAGCTGACTGACCCCAGGAAGCTTGCACAGGAAGCGGACCGCTGGGAGAGCACCAGGGTCCAAAAGAGGTATGGGGGAGACCACGCCAAGGGTGGGCAGGGTCCCTCTCAGAAGAAAGGGGGGGGGTCAGGGCAAACAGGGGGAGTTCTCTAAAGGGCCCCAAACTGATTCCCAGGGTAAGGATTCCCAACCCCCCAGTGAAAAGAAGCCATGGTTGTCCAAAGGGAAGCCAGTGGCAGGTGGTCCCCCACGTAAGTGCTATGCATGTGACCAGGTGGGTCATGTGAGGGGGGACCCCAAATGCCCCAGAAGTACACCGGCACCTACTGGTGCACCGTCCCAGGGTTTGGCCAGTGTAGCGCTTGGGAAGGAGTTGGTTTCAGGTGGGTGGGAACCAGCAGAAATGACCCTTGTCTCACTAGGGGACAGTGAGATGGTCCAGAGAAACCTAGTGCCTGATAACACTAAGAAGTACAGGCAATGGGTGACCATCAATGGACAGAGGGTGGAGGCTCTGAGAGACACAGGAGCCAGTGTGACTACAGTGAGGAGTCACCTGGTGTCTGAAGAGCAGATTGATCCCCGGGTACTTCACCAAGTAGTTGCGGTAGACAACTCTGAGCGCCTCTGCAGAGTGGCGCAGGTTCCCTTTGAATGGGGGGGGGGTCTCAGGTTCCTGGAAAGTAGCTGTGAGTCCAACCATGCCTGTTGATTGTTTGCTAGGTAACGACCTGGAGGATTCCCCTTGGAAGGAGGTGAACACAGGTCTCACTTGGAGATGTTGGGTCTGCCTGGGTGGGTATGCGTATCCACCCGGTCTATGGCAGCCAATCAGGGTAGTCAAGAGCCCCTGGAGCCTGAAACAGTGGCCCAGGGGACCGCCAAGAAGAGGAAGGGCAGGGGGCGCGGGAAACCGGCCCCAGAAGTTCCCACGGTCCGGGAGGAGGCAGAGCCTGAGGGTGATGCCCCGGAGCCTACAGGAGAACAGGTGGCTGAACTGGGGGAGGTCCCTGAGCTGTCACAGTGGCAGCAGGAAGGGGGACCCACCAGGGAAGCATTCTGCACAGCGCAGAAGGAGTGCCCTACTCTTGAGGGGCTGCGGCAGCAGGCTGCAGCCCAGGCGGCTGGCGAGGCGCCAGGTACTCACCTGATTTACTGGGAGGATGGCCTCCTGTATAGTGAGCCTAAGGTTCCTGAGCCTGGGTCAGCTCGTATGCTGGTGGTACCCCAGTGCTTCAGGGCCTTCCTACTGGGTTTGGCTCATGATGTGCCTTTGGCAGGACATCTAGGGCAGGACAAGACCTATAAGAGGCTTGTCTCCCACTTTTACTGGCCCTTGATGCACAAGCAGTCAGCTGCTTATTGTAGGTCTTGTCAGACTTGTCAGGCAAGTGGCAAGAGTGGGGGGAAATGCAAAGCTCCCCTCCAACCTTTACCTGTAGTCAGTACTCCCTTTGAAAGGGTAGGAATTGACATTGTGGGGCCTCTGGATCCCAAGACAGCCATGGGCAACAGGTTCATCCTGGTCTTGGTGGACCATGCCACGCGGTACCCAGAAGCCATTCCTCTAAGGACGGTCACTGCCCCCGTGGTGGGACGTGCCTTGATGGGGGTTTTTACCCGCATGGGGTTCCCTAAGGAGGTGGTATCTGATAGAGGTACAAACTTCATATCCACTTATATGAAGTCTCTGTGGAAGGTGTGTGGGGTAACCTACAAGTTCACCACCCCTTACCACCCCCAAAGTAATGGTCTGGTTGAGAGATTCAACCGCACCTTGAAAGGCATGATTCAGGGCCTGTCAGAGCCCTTGAGGCGTAAGTGGGACGTCCTCTTGCCATGCCTTCTGTTCGCTTACAGGGAGGTGCCTCAAAAGGGACTTGGCTTTAGCCCCTTTGAGCTCATCTATGGCCACCCTGTGAGGGGACCGCTCAGTCTGGTGAAGGAGGCTTTGGAGAAAGCTCCTAGTAAACCACCCCAGGATGTATTTAGCTACATGCTGGCACTAAGAAACCAGACTGCCCGCTTCAGGAGTCTCGCTCAGGAGAACCTGGAAGCAAGCCAGGAGGATATGAAACGGTGGTACGACCAGAATGCCTCTCTGGTTGAGTTTCAGCCTGGACAAAAAGTGTGGGTCATGGCACCAGTGGAGCCTAGGGCTCTCCAAGATAAGTGGACTGGGCCTTTTGAGGTGGTGGAAAGAAAGAGCGAGGTCACCTATCTGGTAGACTTACAATCCCCCAGGAACCCTTTGAGGGTCCTACATGTCAACCGCCTCAAACCACACTTTGAGCGAACTGAGCTATCCATGCTCCTAGCGACAGATGACGGGGTGGAGGAAGAGAGTGAGCCTCTTCCTGACCTCCTGTCTGCAGGAGAGAAAGATGGGTCTGTGGAGGGAGTGATCCTCTCCCCCTCCCTGACTGAGGAACAGCAGAGGGACTGTCGCCACGTGCTGGGACAGTTCGCCTCGCTGTTTTCCCTGATCCCAGGAGTCACACACCTGTGCACACATGATGTGGACACTGGGGACAGAACACCTGTTAAACATAAGGTTTACAGGGTGACTGACAGGGTCAGGGCTTGCATTAAGGAGGAAGTCTCCAAAATGTTAACCCTAGGGGTTATTGAGCGCTCCAGCAGTCCTTGGGCCAGCCCAGTGGTCTTGGTCCCAAAGGCTGCTGCTCCTGGTGCCACTCCAGAACTTAGGTTCTGTGTGGACTACCGGGGTCTCAATGCGGTCAGCAAGACTGACGCACACCCCATCCCCCGAGCTGATGAGCTCATTGATCGGTTAGGAGCTGCCAAGTACCTCAGTACGTTTGATTTAACATCTGGGTACTGGCAGATTGCCTTAACTGAGGGGGCAAAGGAGAGGTCAGCATTCTCTACCCCAGATGGGCACTTCCACTTCAATGTGATGCCCTTTGGGATGAAGAACGCCCCTGCCACCTTTCAGAGGTTGGTCAACCAGGTGTTGGCAGGACTGGATGAGTTCAGTGCCGCCTACCTGGATGACATTGCTGTGTTTAGTTCCACATGGGAGGAACACCTGCAACACCTCTGGAGAGTGTTAGAGGCCCTGCAGAAGGCAGGCCTCACTATTAAGGCGAGCAAGTGCCAAATAGGGCAGGGTTCTGTGGTGTACTTAGGACACCAGGTGGGGAGTGGCCAGGTGGCACCCCTACAGCCTAAAATTGATACGATTCTGGCTTGGGAGCCTCCCAAGACCCAGACTGAAGTGAGAGCCTTTTTAGGTCTCACAGGATATTACCGGAAGTTTGTTAAGGGATATGGTACCATTGTTACCCCCTTAACTGAGTTGACTTCCAAGAAGCAACCCAAGAAAGTGATCTGGACAGAGGCTTGCCAGACGCTTTTGATGCCCTGAAGGCTGCCATGTGCACAGCACCTGTGCTGCAGGCACCTGACTACTCCAAGGAGTTTGTTGTGCAAACAGACGCCTCAGAGCATGGTATTGGAGCAGTACTCTCACAGCTTAATGAAGAGGGCCTAGATCAACCCGTAGCCTTCATTAGCAGGAGGTTACTACCCAGGGAACGTAGGTGGAGTGCCATAGAACGCGAAGCGTTTGCTGTGGTCTGGGCACTGAAGAAGCTAAGACCCTACTTGTTTGGGACTCACTTCCGAGTTCAGACCGACCACAGGCCCCTCAGATGGTTAATGCAGATGAGGGGTGAGAATCCAAAACTGTTGAGGTGGTCCATTTCCCTACAGGGGATGGACTTTACGGTGGAACATCGTCCTGGTACAGAGCACGCCAATGCTGATGGTCTGTCCAGGTTCTTCCGCCTTAGTGATGAGAACTCCCATGAGGTTGGGTAGTTGCTCCCTTTTCACTTTGTCAGTGATTCTTGATCATGGCGGTAAGACGGAGGTCGGGCTGGGCCCCCGATCCCGTTCTCGAAGGTTTTCGAGTTCTTGGGCCTAATTAGCATGATAAAACAATTTTGCTCTTGTGCGTGTGAATGTGCGCTTGATGTTTTATGGCATTTACATGCTGACAGTCGAATCGGCAAGACGCGTGATTCTTTACTCGTGTACAAATCTTAATATTCATTGTGCGCTACCATTTTATGGCATTTACAAGGTAGCATTCGAATTGGCAAGACGCGCGATTCATTTCCTGTGCTTAATTCATGTTATTCATTGTACGCTACCATTCCTTGGCATTCATATGGTAGCATTCGAATCGGCAAGACGTGTGATTAATTTCCTGTGCTTAATTCATGTTATTCATTGTACGCTACCATTTCTTGGCATTCATATGGTAGCATTCGAATCGGCAAGACGTGCGATTCATTTCCTGTGCTTAATTCATGTTATTCATTGTACGCTACCATTTCTTGGCATTCATATGCTAGTATTCGAATCGGCAAGACGGGCGATTCATTTCTTGTGCTTAATTCATGATATTCAGTGTGCGCTACCATTTCTTGCCATTCACATGGTGGCCTTCGAATCGGCAAGACACGCAATTCATTTCTTGTGCTAAATTCATGATATTCAGTGTGCGCTACCATTTCTTGGTATTCATATGGTGGTATTCGAATCGGCAAGACGCGCAATTCATTTAGTGAGTTGCTTGAATTTGAAAGCGTAATTCTAGAAGGTTCTGATGTTTCTAATCCATGTGTAACATTTCATTGAGTGGTTCATTGGAAAGTTGTATTAATCTTTCTTGATTCCCTCACAGGTATTCAGACATCTTGAGGCCTAGTTATTTAAGTCCGTGCTTAAGTTATCTATGTTTCCAGTATGGCAATGCTTAGAGTCATAGCCTAGTAATGATTAATATGATATAATCTTGATATTGTGTGTTTTAACCTTTTTGCTTCCTACAGGTCTCCTTCCCAGCAGTTCCCTACCTAATCCCGTTTTCCCCACTTGGACTCTCTTAGACTCTGTGACATTCTAATCAGAGTATTGGAGCTGTCTTGTGGTGAACGTGTTGGGAACGTGCACAGACCCCGAGGATCTGGTGACTCTGACACGCATTTTTGTTTTTGACACATCCCAGGTACTTTATGCTAAAGAGATACATCCATTGGTTCCTATGGATTAAGACTTGCTCAAACTTTTTAAGAGATATATTTTGACTTGTGTATGTTGGATTTTGTTGTTGTGCTCTTGTTTTACTGAGATGAATATTGACTATTTTTCTAAACTGGTGTGGAGTCCTTTTATGGTGTTTTCACTGTGTTAGAGTGTGTATGTGTGCAAATACTTTATACATTGCCTCTGAGATAAGCCTAACTGCTTGAGCGAAGCTACCAAGGGGGTGAGCAGGGGTTATCTTAGCTGTGTTACTTTCTCACCCTCACTAGAGTTAGGGTCCCTACTTGAACAAGGTGCAAACCACTGCCAACTAGAGACCCCATTTCTGACATGAATTAACTTCCCACACCATACCCCCACAAATCTAGCAGCTCACACTTAAAATACAATTAGAATAAATAAGTATAACACATTTAACATAATTAGTAATCAATCAAATATTTATCAATTAATCATTACTTAAATAACTTCCCACTCTATGCTCCAACAAACCCTGCATCAGCTATATAACCCACAAAATATAATTATTGAACGTTTTACATAAAACATAATTAAATAATTATTAATAAATTAATAATTAATGAATCAGTTATTACTTAATGAACTTCCCACCCAATACCCCTACACATCCAGCAGCCTGCACCTAATACATGACTAAAAATATTATTACACAATTTAAGTAATTAATAATCAAATAAATGATTAAGAATAAATTAATAGTTAGTTGTTACCTAATTGACTTCCCGTCCTATACTCCTACAAACCTAGCAGCCTGCTTTGACACTATAAATTACTATTAGCAAATAAATTAAAAATTAAAAATCACTGAAAATTACAATTGCATTTAGAAATATTTTTACTAATTATACAAACAATAATGACACACAAAATGAATATATGAACTAAAACACATAAAGATTACTAAAAAAACAATTTTTTACAACTATATTATTGAAAACAATGTTAACAACAACAATAATCTTTTTTTTTTTGTCCTCATACACCTCAGACTCCTAATCAACTCCATAATCTTTTACCAAAACTTCTCATACTCGGAGATGATCAATGCTAGGGAGCTCGAGCCGCTCTCAGTTGACCTTTGACACACAAGATTTGCATCCGAGTCAGGAGAGTAAACAAGCTCGTAATCATAGGACACAAACACCCATCCTAAATTACTGTCCCATAAATCTTCCTTCTAACAACCATGACCATGCTTTTACTTTCTTTTCCTTATGAAATGTATCCACCTCGATATCCAATTTTGATATAACAATCAAAGAATCCAACCAATCTGTCAATCAATCAATCAATCAAGGCATTTATAGAGTGCGCTACTCACCCGTGAGGGTCTCAAGGCGCTGGGGGGGGGGTTACTGCTGCTGTAAGAGACAAGTCTTGAGGCGCCTCCTGAAGGTGAGGGGTTCCTTGGTAGTTCTTAGGTGAGCGGGAAGGGAGTTCCATGTCTTGGCTGCCAGGTAGGAGAAGGATTTACCTCCAGCGGTGGTTCTGCAGATACGAGGGACGGTGGCGAGAGCGAGGCTGGCTGAGCTAAGCTGACGGGTGGGCGTGTAGAACGAGAGGCGTCTGTTGAGGTATTCGGGGCCCTTTTTATGGAGGGCTTTGTGTGCGTGGGTGAGGAGCCTGAAGGTGATCCTTTTGTTGACGGGGAGCCAGTGCAGGTGTTTCAGGTGGGCGGTCATGTGGCTGTGGCGCGGTATGTCTAGGATGAGGCGTGTGGAGGCATTCTGTATGCGCTGAAGACGTTTCTGTAGCTTTGCGGTGGTTCCTGCGTATAGGGTGGTTCCGTAGTCCAGGCAGCTTGTGACGAGGGCGTGGGTAACAGTTTTTCTAGTTTCAGCGGGGATCCAGCGGAAGATTTTTCGGAGCATGCGAAGGGTATGGAAGCAAGAAGACGAGACAGCGTTGACTTGCTTGGTCATGTTGAGGAGGGGGTCCAGGATGAATCCGAGGTTGTGTGCGTGGTCTGAAGGGGTTGGTGCGGTGCACAGGGCCGTGGGCCACTAAGAGTCATCCCAGGCAGACGGGGAGTGTCCGAGGATGAGGACCTCCGTCTTGTCTGAGTTCAGTTTCAGGCGGCTGAGCTTCATCCATTCTGCAACGTCTTTCATTCCATCCTGCAGGTTGGCTTTGGAGGTGGCTGGGTCTTTGGTGAGGGAAAGTATCAGCTGGGTGTCGTCGGCGTAGGAGATGATGTTGATGTTGTTTTTGCGAGCGATGTTGGCGAGGGGGCTCATGTAGTTATTGAAGAGGGTAGGGCTGAGCGAAGAGCCTTGTGGAACGCTGCAGATGATCTCGGTGGGTTCTGAGCGGAAGGGCGTGAGGTAGACTCTTTGGGTTCGGTCAGAGAGGAATGAGCTGATCCAGTCCAGGGCCTGTCCTTGGATTCCAGTGGAGCGGAGGGGGGTTATTAGGGTGCAGTGGCATACAGTGTCGAAGGCAGCCGAGAGGTCCAGGAGGATGAGGGCGGTTGTTTCTCCGTTGTCCATCAGGGTTCGGATGTCGTCGGTGACTGCGATGAGGGCGGTTTCCGTGCTGTGGTTGGCACGAAAACCAGATTGGGAGCGGTCGAACAGGTTGTTATCTTCAAGGAAGTTGGTCAGTTGCTTGTTGACGGCCTTCTCGATGACCTTGACCGGGAAGGGGAGAAGAGAGATGGGGCGGAAGTTCTTCAGGACGTTGGGGTCAGCCGTGGGTTTTTTCAGGAGAGCGTTGACTTCCGCGTGTTTCCAGCTCTCGGGGAAGGTGGCAGATGCAAACAAGCTGTTGATGATGCTCTGGAGATAGGGGGCGATGATGGCGTCGGCTTTGTTGAAGATGTGATGGGGGCATGGGTCCGTGGGGGAGCTTAAGTGGATGGTGTTCATGGTGGTTCTGGTCTCTTCGGATCTGATGGAGGTCCAGGCGTTGAGGGTAGTGGCTGGGGCTGTTGGTTCAGTGGTGGGTGGTGGGGTCTGGGGTCCGAAGCTGTTGTGTAGGTCGGTGATCTTTCGATGGAAGAAAGTAGCGAGGGAGTTGCAGAGTTCTTGTGAGGGCGTGATGGTGTTGGAGCTGGCGTTGGGGTTGGAGAGCTCTTTGACGATGTATATGAAGGAGGGACCACAGATACCCATTTCCGACAGATTACCCTCCTAGCCAAAAGTATTGTGTAAAGTGACACAGTCTTTACTACTCTAGAAGTCTCTTCCCCTTGCTCCACAATACCAAAAATAACTAAAGGAAGAGAAGGCGTAATGTGTTGTAGTAAAAGACTCAAAACCCTTTCACATATTTTCCCCCAGAAACAATAAACTACTGAACATTCTAAAATCATATGAGTACCAGATGCCTTCGATAAACCACATTTAGCACAACTAACTTCCTCTCCCCCTCTTATCTTGGTTAATTTCCCCGGGGAAAAAAAGACCATAATGCAGCGTAAAAAGATGATTTTGCCTTAAAGATGCCGCTTTAATGGCCCTAAATACTATTCGCATAGATGACCCCCACCATGCTTGTATTTGATCCAAAGACATATTCTTAAGGTGGAATGCCCATGCGTAGTAATGGATGTCAGGAAGAGTAAGGCCTCCCTTCTCCTTTCTCCTGTGCAATTTCTTCCATGCAATTCTGGGTCCCTTTTGTGCCCAAATAAAGGAGTTTATTTTCTGTTGAAAAATGGCCAAAAGTTTCTTATCCATTTGTAGTGGAATAGAATCATAAAGAAAGTTAAATTTAGGCAAAATTATCATCTTGACCATATTGACCCTCCCTATAGTAGTAGTGGAAGGTGTTGCCAGCCTAACATTAACTTACTGCAGTCCGTTACCACAATCCTCAGATTAACCACAGGTATTTGTTCCAAATCCTGCACAATTTCTATCCCTAAATACCTCATTGAATTAGTAGTACGACAATAGTCAGGGTTCAAATTCCATACCATTGTATCAGTTTTTTCAGGATTAATGTGATAGCCAGAAATCTTTCCAAATTGCTCCGTAATATCTAATAGAGTGGTTAAAGCAGTGGATAAATTTGAAGTATAGACTAAAAGATCATCGGCAAACAGAGCAACTTTCTTCACCCACCCCTTACTATTAAAGGGAGAAATTCTAGAATCTTGCCTAATCCTCCTAGCCAAGGGCTCCATATACAAATCAAACAACAGGGGAGAAAGAGAACAACCCTGTCTGGTACCCCTAGTGATCCTAAAATTATTAGTTAACTTCCCATTTACCAGGATCCGTGCAATGGCGCTTGATAAATTCGTTGAATTGCTTTACAAAATTTAGTACTCAAATTGTTACATTCAAGAACCATATTCAAATAGTTCCAATTGACTCTATCAAAAGCTTTCATCGCATCAATCGCAATGACTGCCAAAGGTTCTTGATATGCAGTGGCTAAGTCGATAGCCCCTATTAAATTGAATGTTTGTTCATGCAAGAACCTATTCCGAATAAAACCTTTCTGGTCCGGGTGGATCAAATCCCTCATCACCCCACTTAGCCTATTTGCCAATATTTTAGCATACAACTTATAGTCGCAATTTAACAATAATATTGGACGGTATGACTCACAGTTCAATAGAGATTTTCCTGGTTTTAAAATCAGAGAAATAGTTGCCTCATACCAAGAGGCAGACAGAGGGACTCCTTTCTCAGAAATCTCTGAAAATAATTGAAGAACTGACGGAACTATAGAGTCACCCAATACCTTATATAACTCTACAGGAATACCATCCGGTTCTAGCGCTTTCCCCCTCTTGCACTCTTTTAAAACTATTCTTATTTCTCCCTTGGTAATTGGTCTAGTCAAGTAAGTCTGTTTACTCTTAATAAGACAAGGGAGCATATCTATATTGAACCATTCACCAACCTCCTCATCCCCCCCATCCCTTTCCTCAGTATAGAGCACAGAAAAAAATGTATAAAAGGCCTCTTCTGTAGCCTTCGGGGCAATAAGACTAACCCCTGACTGGCTGTCCATGAGCTCCTTAATACAATTTCTTGCCTGATCTTTCTTAGCCTTCCAGGCTAGTAATCTCCCCATATTTTCTCCGTATTCAAATTGGGCTAGTTTATTTGCCTGCCAATGCTTTGCCATTCTTACTTGCAATATGGATTCCATCTGCAACTTCAACTGTCTTCTCCTATCATCCAAATCCTTGTAATCATCTCCCTCTGCAATTTGAGTGTTGCATAACGAAATATCCTGCTCTATCCCCTCCAACTCCTCCCTATAGAGCCTTCTCCTATAGCTCGCTAAACTTCTCCTCATCACCGCCTTAAAGGTGTCCCATACTACTATTTTAGAAGCTGACCCCTGATTCGTATTGAAGAAGGCCTCTGTCTCCTTGTGAAGATAACTAACTACCTCCTCTAATAACAGAACCCGATCCAAAGTCCCCCCCTCGCTCTTGGGAGATCTCATTTTAAAATCACGCAGTGTGGTCTGATAAGTGGGCCGGTGAATACACAATGTTGTCAACTAGATCACACACCAAATAATCAATATAAGAAATAGAAATAGTCAATCTGAGAAGCATGACCATACTTCCTATTATAAAAGGAAAATTCCTGCTTCTGACCTGCTCTCAACCTCCACAGATCACATAATTGAAAATCTTTCATCATTAACTTAAGATATTGTTCGGAGTACCCACCAACCTACATTTTGCTGATCTATCTAGTGTATTGTCCAAGACCATGTTAAAATCCCCAGTCATAATAATAGGATCTGAAAAATTCAAGAGGTGGGAAAAGACAGTTCGGAGGGGTTCTATATCATCACAATTCGGCCCATAAAAAACTACCAATGTAAATTTCCTACCCCCCAGCTGCAATCTAAGTATGATCCACCTACCTAATTTATCCGTCATCACCCAAACAAACCTGCATCCACCTGAATTTTTACCAGAATTACAACTCCCTTAGTGTTAAAGTCATGCTCAGTAGTAAAAATGTATTGTACCCACTTCTGAGTTTTAAACAATATTGTCCAGAACGGTGAACACAGCCTGCTCCTGTCAAATAGATTTTGCTTTTTGATCCCATCCTTGTCGCCAAAATTTCCTTGTGTAATGATGAGGAGACGGAAAGTGAGGTAAATATATCCTTCTTTATTGACTTCCTCACACGAATGGCACCAATCGTTGTTCTCTCCCTCTCCCTCCCCCAACATTCCAAAACCCCGCGCGCAGCGTCACCTGCGCGCACAGACACATGAGGTAAAGCCGAGGGAAGGAATAAAACACACGACACACAGGGGGCAAATGAAAACATCAAGTGACCCTGCACTTCTATGGAACACTACATCTTCCTGTAAAACAATTACATTAGCTGGAGAATCCTTAAGAAACTGCAGGATTTTCCTTGCCCTTCCCTTCACTCGTAGACCATTAATATTCCACGACATTATTTGTATTAGCCCCTTTATGTCCCCCTGGCATCCCTTAACCTCACCCAGATGTACTTGAGTGGATTGAGGTGTATGACAATATTTTTTTGAATTTTTCCCAAGTGCTTCACCCTTAGTGCCCCCCAAAGTCCCTCTACTACACCCCCATCTATATTCTATGCCCTCCCCCCCTACCTGAGAGAACCCCCCCTATCTACTGACAGACCTACTGGTCCCATTTGGAACGCCCACGTGCTCCCCGGTATTCCTTACGCAATGCCCCCTTCTTTATTCCTTCTAATAGTTCATCGGCTGCCGTAGGATCCTTACTGTTATGCATTTTGTTATTGAACATTACACGCAGGTTTGCTGGGAATTTAAGTTGAGCCACCGCACCCACTTTTTTAAAACTCATCGAACCGTTTTCCCAGCTCCCATTGCCTATTTAGTGTTATCCTAGAAAGGTCTGATCTAATCTTAAAGGAAAACTCTTCAACTTCTAAAGATCTTGCAGCCAAGGCCTTTGTCAGAATTTTTTCTTTCAACATATACGTTTGAAAGTTCACCAAGATCTTCCGCGGCTTCTTATTATTAGGATTTCTCCAAAACGGATCCCTATGAATCCTCTGGATATCCTTTATAATCTCAACCTCAGTCTCATCCAGGGCCATTGCCCTCTTTATAAGAGAAACAACAAACTTCTTCAAATCTGCTCCTTCCACTCCTTCTGGAACATTTAAGAGTCTTAAATTATTTCTTCTAGAGTTGTTTTCTAAATGTTCAAGCTTCTCCTGAAAATCACGCTCATTCTCCTTTAAGTGTTGGATTTCTTCCTTGTTCCTGCTCATCTCCCCCTTAATAGTTTCCACTGATTCTTCTAGAGCTTTTGTTCTAATACCCAGGAGATCTCTTTTTTTTCCAGTGATTCACACGCAAGCCTGATTTCCCCTTGGTTAGCTTCTGAAATTGTGAAACTTTTATTATTCTTATTAGTAAGTGAGGCGAGTATATTCCCCAATGTGTTAGGACCTAATGCCTCAGCCTGAGCTTGAATATCTAGGGAAACAGAGGATTCCCTATTCTCTGAAGGTCTAGATGAATTAGAAGTCTCATGAGTCTCCAAAATATCTTGGTTTATAATTTGAGATACCTCAAGGGATGATTCCACGAAGGGGGGGGGGGGTAAAACAAAACCCCGTCTCAGACTCCAATACTTGCCTGAGTCCAGAACCCGCACCCAGTGCTTGCTCCTTCAGAGTGCCAAGGGTATTAACAGTCACTAGCAGCAAAGCCCTGAAATAAGCCCGTAAAGATGTAGTAACTTTAGTGCTAACACTTCCAATTTTCTGTTTGGTTTTACTCTTCTTAGGGTCCCACACCTCCTCTTTTTTTCTGGGAGCTTCTCAGCCCTTCCAATGGCCCCTCCTTCTCCTCCTCTCCAGCCCCAAAGCCCAAGGCTGAGTCTAAACGTGAACTTGATTAAAAAAAAGAAGAAGACATCGTTTTACCTCTCTTTGGGGTCCCCCTTTGTTTTCCTGTGGGGCCCCTTCCCCCTCCAGCTGCCTTCCCTGACTCCAGTAACTCCGTCGTTGGGGCTCCAGCACAACCAGTGCTGACTATGCCCTTGCTCCCCCAGAGGGGAACGTAGGATATTACTCGGTGGCTCCTACGGGGCTCCAGGGCGGCACAAATCCAACTTGCTGCCCCGCCTACACTGTTTTTAAATTGAAGAAGGCCCCCGCGCACATTCAGCCTTGAAGAAGACCGCTCCAAAGCCTGAGGGAAAAAAGAAAATGTCAGCGCTGGACCGGGGAGCTCAGGTGAGCGCTCAGCGCGCGGCCGTACTGCCACGCGCCATGTTCTCCCGTCTCGTGTGGGTTTCCACAACAATAATCTTGACAACATTACTTCCCTAAAAAAGAATGTTTCTGCATCAGAATATTTTTGTATCACAATTTGTTTTCCTGTAACTCGATGTGGAAGACACAATATTTTGTCCAAATATCACAGTAGGCAGCTTGTGGTGCATCGGACATAGCCAATCTGCTATAATAGTTTGTCATAGTTGAATTCTGACATCACAGTGCCAGCAACGGAGGGGAAAGGCAGGCCAGCTCACAAAGCATAATTAAAAAAAAATAAACATAGCTTTTCTTTCTCCTCCTCTGTTTTTCTATCAAATTATATATTTATGGGAACATGTTTATTTTTTGCGCTACTTAAGTAACTATAGAAAAGTTAGAATCTTTCTACATGTTTCTACACATTCTAAGCTACAGCAACTTTTTTTTTTAAACTGACTTGTATCAAACCAATTCTAATATCTTTTTCCAACAAATATCTAAAAGCTTTTTTGGAGGGTTTAATTTTGCACTAGAGATTCCATTTTTATTGTTCAAGTTTGAAAGCAAGCTGTCTCTTTCATATGAGCTATGCAACAAGGATTTAAGAGGGTTGTTAGAAAGGTGATCGTGTGCCCATGGAATATAAGGATTAAGGGACTCCCTGCTGTACATGATAAGGATAGTGCAACTCACCTCAGGTTTCCATAACATCCTCCGTGGTGCCTTCTTATGGTCATGGAACTCCTCAGTAACTTAAAATATCCTTATAATGTACTGGTGTGGGTACTTTAAACCATATACATTGGTATTTCTATAGTGCAAACTTAGCTGGGGTGAAATGGAGCACTGTACATTATAGCAGGTGAAAAGACAATACAAAATTGTGTGCCTCAAGTGGGGATTTACACTTTACATAATAGCTATTGCATGTGACTTATATTTATATTTTCGGACCCAGGGAGGTTAACTGATTTGTCCTGAATCACAGTCTCCAGTCCAGTGCTGAACCAATTACTTGGATCTGCAGATAAAAAGTCAGCAGCTTAGCTACTAGACCACATCTGGTGAAGAGAAGCTTTTTGTATGGTTAAAGTCAGATAAAGGCAGCAAATGCAGACATGGAAGCCTCATCCCACCACTCACCCAGAGAATTAACTCATTAAACATTTGAACTAACTTATGAAAAATAATGTATGGATATTACTTGACAAAATACATATCTAAAGCCATCTCTCTGTCTTTCTCAGTGCTCAAGGCAGCCTTCCAGTCATAGGACATTACAGGCAAGAGGTTTGGGCAACAATGAAATAACAGATAGGCAGTCCAATGTAAAGGTGTTTTCCAAGGTGCCTCATATAAAAATTGAATCAAAAGGGCACTAGGATGGGATTATTTTAGAATATTGGTAACCCATCCAGTCTTGAGTGTAGGCGCTGGTAGTAAAAAGAGGCTGGCACAAGTCCAAAGGGGCAGAAAATCTCTCACAAAAACAAAGTAGTTCACACTCTTTTCAGGAGCAGAAGAAGTACTAAGGAGAGATCGTCAAGGTGGTGCTATTAGCCCCAGTGTATTATACCCTGGGCAACTTGTAACACCGCTGATGGGCTATACGCCATGTTTGTGAAAGAGTAACCCATTTGCTAAACTCTAAAACAGACCCTTAACCTTTTTAGTATCTTTACAAGCTTGCAGCATGTGTTTTATCTTCTATGTATAAGGTTTGTTTAAAGGGCATCTCTGTTGGTAGACAACAGAGTGGGAAAATACGGGTTGAGTTGGAGGTCCCAGCCTGCACTTTTCCCAAAAAGAAAACACTCTGACTCTCTTTGGGGTGTGTACACAAGAGGAATGACACTTCTTGGTTGGAAACACAGCCTCGATCTCTTCAACTGGCATGGACACACTTTTCCCTTTTCCCAATGTCCTGTGTAAACCCAACCCATTTCCGGTCCTTGATATGCATGTGGTGTACCAGGCATCAGCGGGGTTGTGATTCTCTGTGCAGTTTTAAATCTTCTAACATGTACATGTAGTTACAACACCTTCACAAAGTAACCTGCCATATGTTCATTAGTTTCAAATGCTGGTAAGCGACTCCTTCAATGAGTGACATCAGAAAAGAGCTTAAGAGTGGATGTGGGCAAGTTTGCAAAGGCTGCCTTGCAGCTAGACTCTTAACTAGGAGTTATATTTCTGTTTGAAAAAAATACTATAAAACGGAGTCGGGGTGTTTTTTTAAATGCAGGGTAGAATCCTGTTAGCGAGAAGGCGCCCTTTCAAAATTAGAGGACACCACCTCACTTACTTCTTTTTATAGGTACCAGGAGCCCATAAAAGAACAGGCTGGTAAAGCTCAACCTTGGCATTTGGTAAGGAAGTTTGGAATCTCGGGCACCACTCCACATATCTCATCCCACCTATAACGAGATGGGTTTCGGGTTTTATTGTCTTCTACAATTTTAAACATTTCACCATGGGAAAAAATTAAATTAATCAACCACTATTTATTGATGTGCAGTATGGCAAGGGGTGCTCCTGAAGATGGCAATCTGTACACTGTACTGTACTCCGAGAAATCTCAACCATGACCTGCTTGTTTATTCTGTTTTTTTAGATCCAGGTCCATACCAGAGCTTTTATAAATAGGATTGTGGTATGTAACCCCTAAAACTGCCTCTATGTTATGCTTCCTTATTGCTGCCTGCTGGCTATAGCCAACACAAACATCTGTTCCCTGCTGCAGTCCACCTACGAGGCAGTTCCCACTACACATTTAGCACCCCTGTGTCCTATCAAATCACAGTGACAGTCATGGAAGACAGACGCTCAGCACAGCACCAATAGAAGGAGAAGGAAGAGAACCGCAGGAAGGAACAGCTCTTCCTGACAAAAGTTAAATGGTAATTCATGGTCAAACGTTAGCTCTCCCCAGGAAGTAGACTGCATGCAAGTTATAGAGGACAATAGAGAACGTATATTGCCATCTTACTGTGTGGCTTTTTCATGTCGTAGCATTGCCTCAAAGAAATAGGACCCGTAAAACTGGTTATGATGTCGTACGGTGGTGCAGTTCTGCTAGCCTTCCACTTTATCACTCTGCTGCTCTCTTTTTAAGGAACCAGCTCATGAGCTCCCACAATCGTGCAGTGGCAGCCTCTTCCACACCAGCAGCATAGGGGCACAGATAGCCGCATTCTGCTTCCACGTCAACTCAATGTGCCTGAGATAACTACTAAGGCATGTATAGTGCAGATACCTAAGTACACCAAGGGTCTGCGTGCAAGCTTGAGAAACCATTTGGGAGTGTGAGCCTTCCACTTGAGATGGCAAGAAGCAGACCACTGCGATACAGGCGCCCTGCCAAATATATAAACACTAATCTCTATCAAGCTAAACTGCCTTTAAAATCTTGCTGTAACTACGACATGGACTTGTAGTTAAGAATGCTTAACTACAGAAACAGAGACACTATACTACGACTCACCAGGAAGCAGCAGATGATTCAACAACAAAGTGATTGCATTGCCTTATTCCCAGACCTTACTATCTTGATGCAAACCACCAGCCAAGAATTCCTGCCTGTGAAACGCATACTTAAAAAAATGGAGATTAGATTGCTTACTCCCTCCTCTTCCCGGCCAAACTGCTGATACAACTAGATGGCAGCCATGAAATTCTCACCTCATGATTGATAACTACCAAAGTGCCTACTCTGTCTGACTGCCCCCACTGCGGAGGGCCATCTCAGCAACAGTGACTAGCACCTTGATGTTGGCACTTGGGATGTGTTGGCTCTCCGTCTTGAAGGTGGGCGGAAATTCCGTTATGGCAGATGAGGAGACCTGCGGGTGCGCTCGCCTGCTGAGACTTCTCACGTTCAGTGACCTTTAACCTGCCAAGTGCTTCCTCCCACCTTATAGTGTCGACTCTCACCCATAGCGCTTGCATGCACGCTGCATGCTGCGCCACACACAACACATTCCCAGTACCCCCCTATACTCTGTCCAGGCCAGGCCCTGGCCGTGCAGGGCGGAGGCTGGCCATAAGGCCTGGCCCTGGGAACCCCAACATCCTGGGTTTTATTTTAAATTAAAGAGGAAGGGGGGGCACACAGCCCCACTTCCCAAACCTCTTTAGGCACTGGGGCCCTATCCCCCCAGGCAGTACATATAAGTCAAAGGGAGAGGAGGGCTGCACACAATATACCTTTTCCTGATCCTCAACACACTGTGCCACCTGAAGCAGGGTCCTGCTCTTTAGCCACCTCAGTGATCCCAAGGAGCATTTATTTTAAATCACATTTGCCTTGTCCAACACCAAGAATGCATCAGTCTACTTGCAACATGCATCAGCAGCACGTTGTATTGTGGTACCTGTGGTATTACTTGTACCCTTACAATTATCAACGCCACATTTGTGGGGACAAATTGTTGCTGACTAAAAGCACAGTAATGTCTTAAGGATCTTCACTTGGTATATCCCCACTTGCCAGCTACAGACAGGGGTACGTGAATGTCTTGGGGTGACCTCTTTTCAGACAGGTTAGGAGGGTGCAAGAGGCAAGCCACAAAGAGTAGTGGAACGGGAGAGGGAGAGATGGCCTGCAAACACATGCACTCTTACTGAGTGCTGCAACTAAAATAAAAAAGGTACCTGAGAAAGCATGCATGTGCAAATTGGAAGGACAAAGGAATGCCATAAGGAAGCAGTACTTGGACACTGCTCTAGGGGAGAGACAAACACACAAATAAGAAGTGAAGCTGCCATGTGCTGACCAAAGAAAAGCAAGGTATAGAGAGTGAAGACAGAGCCAACTAATGGTAAGTAATGGACGGGCTTTAGACCCTTTGTAAGTAAACACAATGTCTCACAAGTGACAGTGCATGTGCGATCTCAGGCGAGACTTAAAAATATATAACAAATGGGAGTAGAGAATGTCATACTTTCATTTAGTTTAAGGGTGAAATGGAAGGTGTAATGTGGCAGAAAGGTTGCATGGGGGACGAAATAGGATATCAAAGGG
Organism: Pleurodeles waltl; assembly: GCF_031143425.1. Lineage (NCBI taxonomy): Eukaryota > Metazoa > Chordata > Amphibia > Caudata > Salamandridae > Pleurodeles > Pleurodeles waltl. The sequence goes on from NC_090440.1 coordinate 408,013,281, forward strand.
AAAACAAACCTTCTGCCTGAAAACAGGTGTTTATTGGACACTTGTTATGCCCTTGCTCGGCACAGGAATGCCCCTTCCCATTCTTCTCTGTGTCTCCCTGTTGCCTTCCATATGCTGTTGAAATTATGTTCAGATCCGCTTGGTTCAAATCTCCTTTCCCAATATCTGAGCTGCAGTTGTCACTAAGCTTATTGGCTCCCGGAAGTTGGCGTATGCAAGGAAAGCAACGAGTTTTTTTCAAAATGCATGCTTGTTTTTATACTTTGGTCTCTGCCCAAGGCTCCTTCAGATCTTTAATGTAAACGTAAGTGCACACATTGGGCAGTGCGTCAGCACATAGGCAAAGCTTCTATGCACACCATTCACCAGCTGGTCTAATAAATACTTGCTGAGGAACATATTTCCCCCCTGGGTCTTATCTCTAGATTCCATTCTGCTGCTGCTGGCAGCTTTTTCCATTGTACATCAATCAGCTGTGTTTCTACGTGAATGTTGTGAGGCACATCGGATGGCAGCGGTCCAGGCTTCAGATTGGACCCATTGGCGCCTTGCTTCCCTCGCGGGCATGTGTTTGCTCAGCACCACAAAAGGGAGAACTCGCCTAGGGGGACTGTAAGTAATGCTGGATATGCACAAAAGACACATATAAATGAAATGTTAAAGGACAACTTTCCGAAAGTTGCTGCACGAACGCTGGAGGACTCTTCAGGATGACAACTGTGAATGCCTTCTTTGAACAAACCTGTGACATTTTAGCTCCCTTGCACATCAAAGGATAGTACTCCACCCGAACCTTTCATAAAGCCTCTGGCTGACTGATTTTCAGCAAGGCCTGCAGGTGGCAATGTGTGGGGAAGGGATTACGCTTGTTTAAAACAAGCTGTTTCACATACCCTTGGTTGTATGTTATGGATGATTTTGCATCCGCACTAAATAGAATTGTCTTCTTAAGAGGTTATAGAGTCACACAAATACACTACCAAGATGCACGCATGACTCACACAGCTATATTTTAAGGGACTATATACAGAATCACTGAGAAAACTTTACTCGAGTGGATCTTAAGGCTTTCTGGAAAGCGGAAGTCCCACCTCCTGTCAGAAGCGTTAGAGGGGCCATGGACAGAAATGTCATGCAGCTGCAGGGCTTGCCTGTGGTAGCAGGAGCATCTCCTTCTGAATAAAAAACAATGTTCATTGGACAAATGTAGAGGAGGTTCTAGCTCATGGCGCTTCCTAGTGGTGGTCAACTCCACCTGCCTCATCATTGCACTGTCAGTAGGAGTCACTGAAAAGTGGGGGTCTGGGGCGCCGGGGCCTAGAGCAGCTGCATACCCTTGTGGCATTGGCTTCAAAAATCTTACACATGCTGTGCAAAAAAAATCAGTTGATGAGATGTTTTTGGTGGGCGCTTCAGCCCTACTCAAAATAACAGTTTAATCAAGAATAAAAACACATTGCTTTACTTTTAAGTTACACATGTAAACAGTATTAGTTTCCGTGTAGTACAAATGAGCTCATGGCATTTGAATGACATAATTGTTTTTTGCATATATTAGGACTTGTAAAAAGGCTGTAGGTTCGCATGGATATTGAAAGAAACTTTGTACTCCGTGATATCACTTCTGACATTTTCAGATAGGGGTGGTCAGATCACAGTGTTTTCTCCCTGGGAAAACATTTTCGTAAAATAAAGGTTGTTTTGTTTCATGATATGAAAGTTCTTTGGTAAATACGCTTTTAGTTCGTGCAATATGTTTAAGTAGCTCTTTCTTCGCTATATCATTATAATTTTATCCAGGCTCCATGTGTTGGAGCAGGAGACTCCATGGCCCATGAATAACTGCGGTGCGCTGTAAAGTATAGGCAGTACGCCTTCAGTGTGGGATATGATCAGGCCATGCCTGGGTGAAGAGTGGATCTGTCTTTGTCAGTCATCACCAGGAAGAGGCAGGGCAGGATTGCTGGACTGTGACTTTTAAAATTAATATTAACATGAAAAGCTTGCAATATAATGAGTAATGAAGCCGCGTAGAAGATATGTTAACCTAGAAGGAAAATAATGTACATGTTTGAAATGTGCCCACGGGGAGTGGCCACCAATATATATGATGATTAATGAAACTGACTAATAATGAATTAACAATGTACTAATGTATGACTTTGTATTAACACTAAGAGTTATGTATTCGGTTATGCTAAATTAATCACTAGGCCTTAGTTACAAAGGATCTGGGCCTAGCTGCCTGGTCTCATATTAATTGTGTTTTCTAATGTGCAATGTGCTGTTTTCCTTGAGGACACGAAGCTGTACTTTTCCAGAAGCTAGAGATATGTGTGTAGCTGTAGTAAATTCTTTCTCATGGGACCCGACTTGCTCAAGGAGACATTCTTGCCGAATGCAACAGTGTAATTCGCAACAGGTGCAAGGTCGCCTGGACTAGGAGAAGACAATGGAACTACTGAATGGAACGACAAGTGTAATTTTTCTTACCTGACATTCCACCCATTGAAGACATCAATCATAGAAGCCAATCAACTGCATGAGAACTGTCTTAGGTTAAAATTCTAGTAAGGTGTGTGACGACTTATTGGACAGAGATAGCGATTCACCAAATATTGCCCAACGGGAAAATAGAGACTTGTTTGACAGTTTTGATATAATGGCATGAGCCGAGGAGAAGCCAGCCATTATTAAGCCAGTCTTAGGCATTACTTTGCCACTCTTGAAGCCATTCCTCACCGTTCTTCCTCACCAAACCTTGCCATTACCATTCTGAGCTACTTTGGAGGTCATTACAACATTGGTGGTAAAAGCCGCTTACCGCCGTGCAGAACACCGCCATCACACCTATGCGCCTGCGGAAATCCGCCACAGCTAATATGACCCACAGCACGGAATCTGCCAAAATTCAGACACCCACACAAGTCCGCCACACCAAAGGTCAGTGATAAACTGGCGAAAAACAAAATCTCCACCATCACGCCAACAGAAATACGCCCACACTATCACGACCCACAAATCCCCGCAGCGATCTTTCAACCGCGGTATTCCATTGGCGGTACACACCGCCGTGCTCAAAATACACACACATTTACAAAACACAACCACATTAGACAAATCGAAATACACACACCTGATACACATACACACACCCCTCCCACACACCCAATACTATATAAAACACACACCCACATCACCCACAAACCCCTATGACCAGAATCACAGAGAGAAGGCCAGAGAGAGACACCACCATCAACAAACTATCATCCACAGACACACAACACCATCATCCACATAACTTCCACGCACCTAATACTACACACCACTACATATCAGCACACTTATCACCACACACACCACCCCACACATCACCCACACCACCCCATGGCACGGCAAAGACACCCCAGGTTCTCGGAGGACGAGCTCCGGGTCATGGTGGAGGAAATCGTCCGGGTAGAGCCACAGCTATTCGGATCACAGGTGCAGCACACCACCATTGCTAGGAAGATGGAGCTATGGCGAAGAATAGTGGACAGGGTCAACGCAGTGGGACAGCACCCAAGAACTAGGAATGACATCAGGAAGAGGTAGAACGACCTACGGGGGAAGGTGTTACACCGCAGCGCTTGCTGCGGCCGCGGGCTCAGGTTGCCGCGGCGCGGCACGTTAATTTTGCCGCGGCCGACGCCCGGGCCGCGGTAGACGCCGAGGCAGACACCCAGGTCGCGGGGGTCACCGCGGCTCCGGCGAGGGCCATAAAGGCTCCAGGGAGCCGGTCTGGGGGTCACGGCGCTCGCCGCTCCCCCTTTTTCAAGTTCTGCCTTAAAGGCAGACGCGGCAGAGCCTGAAACCCCGAGGGGGTTTCAGGCATGGCCGCACACAGCGCATTATGCGCTTAACATTTATTTCTCTTGCATGTATTCACCTGCCCACCACCACTTACCGATGTTCCTAGGACAAACCGAACCCTTACACTGGGGGTTCTTTATACTTGCCTTTTTTCTCTTCCCAGCATGCTTTCCACTTCCTCTCTACCCAGCATGCATTGTCTAACACACATACCTAATTCATTACTGTTTTCTTTTCCCCAATCCAAGATGGCGGTGTTCTACTTCCTGTTTCCTGTTTCCTGTCCAGGGGTATTTAAGGGGATTCCAACTGCCTGTTCATTGCGTTGCAACACTCCTTGGTGATAGTCACGCTCCTATTTGATATCCTTCTGCGAATCCTGTCTGTTCCTGATTTGCTTTGTTTTCCTGCCTTCCTGAACTGCGGTCCTAATACCCTGGTGTCCTCCTTTCGTTTCAGGGAGTTCCTGTGGAGGTTTTTTACCCTACTGGGGTTTTTCCTCTGGGACTCCTTCTGGAGGGCACGGACTGTAGTGGTTCGCTCATACCAAACAGCACCGTGGCTACCGGAAGGGGTCGCCCCTACCTCGGCCAGAGCAGAACCCGTCGGAACAAGGACCGTTCCCCTACGCCTCTCCGCTGCGAGGGTAAGACCGTTGAGAACCGCGACAGATTGCAACGCCCACAATTCCTGTTGCAGTCCGGAACTATGGATAACCCAGTGGTAAACACGGAACCTACTAACCAGGACCTGCTGGCGACGATACAACAACAGGCTCAAGAACTCCAGCAATTACGTACTGAGAATACTGTTTATCGACAAACCTTTGCCTCCAGGACCACAGATGTCCCTGCAGTAGCCGCCTCTACACCTCGATTTTCCGGGGATCCCACCACATTAAAAGAATTCCTGGATGCCTTAACGGTGTACTTTGCCTTTCGCCCCTCGCAATTTGTACAAGATAAGACCAAGGTGGGGTATTTGATTAGTGCCTTATCAGGACCAGCCTTGGCCTGGGCCACACCTCTAGTAACCAGAAACGATCCCTGTCTATCTAATTATTCCACCTTTATCACTACTTTTAAACAGATGTTTGAACGCCCTGGACTCGAGGCGTCAGCAGAAGAGACTCTTTGCGAAGTCCAACAAGGGAGTCAGGATGTATTACAATACATCACCCGTTTCAGACAATTAGCTGCAGAAACAACCTGGGTGGAACGTACCTTGGTGACACTCTTCCGTAGAGGTCTAAGAGAGGACATCAAAGATGAACTAGTACATTCTGCCAGGATAGAAAACCTCAAAGGGTTGATGGACCAAGCACTAACTATAGAGTATCGGTTAAATGAACGACGAATGGAGAAAAAGAAAAGTCGTTTGCCTTTTCACTCAGTACCATCTCGTCCCTTCGCCCATCGTTCCGAGGAAGCCCGCCCTGAATCCAAAGGGAATACCGAGGAAGAGCCCATGCAGATTGACACAGCTCGCGGACCTCTATCCGCCAGCGAAAGGGAACATAGACGAAGGAAGGGGCTTTGCCTATATTGTGGTGCAGCTGGTCACCTAATTCGCGCCTGCCCCATTCGTCCAACCAAGCCCTTGGGAAACGCCAACTCCCGTCCCCAGTAAGAAGGGTGAGGACGGGATATCGTGATATACCTTCTATTTGCTCTTCCAGGGAGGAAGGAACTGCTCTTTTTCTCTTACCAGTTATCCTCCATTTAACTGATGGCCGCGAAGCAAGAACTTTGGCTTTATTGGATTGCGGAGCCAGTGGCCTATATTTAGATGAAACCTGGGCCAAAGAACAACAAATAACACAAATACCCAAAGAAATACCAGAACAGGTACATACTGTTGATGGGTCACTCTTGGCCTCTGGACCGGTACAATACACCACCCCTACTTTCTGTTTACAGTTCGGTAAACATCAGGAAATTCTCTCGTTTGACTTAATCTCATCACCACACCATGTCATGATCCTGGGAATTCCATGGCTTACACGGCACAATCCTTACATCAACTGGGAAACAAAAACCATTTCGTTATCCTCCCATTTTTGTCAACACCATTGCTATCCGGCCGGGGATTATTGGTCCCCAAAAAGTCTCTCAACAGCACCTGCCCAGGTGGGAGGATCCATTAATGTTCTACAGGGAGTTCCCAGACAGTATCAGGACTATATCGATGTATTCCAGAAGCCAGAAAGACCTGAATTGCCACCCCACAGAGAATACGACTGTGCCATTTCTTTAGAGCCAGACACTGTAGTTCCTTTTGGGCGGATGTACTCCCTCACCGAACCAGAGAAACAAATTCTGAAGGAGTACCTAGATGAGAATCTACAAAGTGGGTTAATAACTCCCTCCTCTTCACCCGCCGGGGCTCCTCTTTTCTTTGTACCAAAGAAAACCAAAGACCTGCGTCCCTGTATCGACTTCAGAGGGTTAAACAGGATCACTATCAAAGACCGGTATCCGCTACCCCTCATCAAAGACATCTTAGAAGCAGTCAGAGGAGCCAAGAGGTTCACTAAGCTGGATCTCCGAGGAGCCTATCATCTGCTAAGAGTCAGAGAAGGTGATGAGTGGAAGACCGCCTTTAGAACACCTTTTGGTCACTACGAATATAGAGTAATGCCCTTCGGACTCACTAATGCCCCGTCCATCTTTCAAAGATTCATGGATTCTATCTTTTCTGATCTTTTGCAACAAACAGTGGTAGTGTATCTTGACGATATCCTAATTTATTCGGTTCATCCAGAGGAACATTCCAAACACGTCCGCCAAGTCTTAGAAAGACTCCGACAACATCATTTGTTCTGTAAGCCTGAAAAATGCGAATTTGATCAGATAGAAGTGAAATATTTGGGATACTGTATAAACCAAACCGGAATTGCCATGGACTCAGACAAAGTACAGGCTATATTGAACTGGCCATCTCCTTCTTCCATCAAGGAGACTCAATGTTTTCTGGGACTAGCCAACTTCTACCGGCAGTTCATAGCAGACTTTGCCCAGAGAACCAGCTTCATTACTCAAACCCTCAAAAAGGAACACCTAAAGAAAGGTTTTTGTTGGATACCAGGCGCTGAGTCAGCTTTTCAGGACTTAAAGAAAGCCTTTAGTCAAGCCCCTATTCTTCGACACCCAGACACTAGCAAACAATTCATTGTTGTCACAGACGCCTCAGAAAGAGCCATTGGGGCTGCCTTGTTACAAAGACAAGACGATGATGACCTAGAACACCCTGTATTCTATCTATCCCACATTCTATCTGATTCTGAGCGAAACTATTCCGTGCTAGAACGCGAATTACTCGCCTTAAAGGTCGCGTGCACTGAATGGAGACACTTTTTGATGGGATCAAAGGAGCCCTTCGAAGCCCGGACCGATCATAGAAATCTACAGTGTTTAAGAAATTTCCAGTGCCAAAATAGCCGGCAAGCTCGATGGGCCTTCTTCTTCAGCCAGTATGATTTCTATATCACCTACATCCCTGGTTCTCAGAACATCCTGGCGGATGCCCTGTCCCGACGTTATCCTGGGTGCGGTGATTCCGCGGTTCAAAACTTATTCGACAACAATAAAATCATAGGGGTAGCACAGACCTTTTTAGATCAAGTTAAGTCTGAATATGCCCGTCTACACGAAACAGAACTAAAGAGGTTACGTCCACAGCTGCACATAGATCATGACTACTATTATCATGATAAGGCCCTGTTTTTACCCACTAAAACAGTGCAAATCGAAGCCTTACACATGTGCCATGATTCTCCTATTGCGGGTCATCGAGGAGTGAAAGCGACTCAAGATCTTTTGCTTCGCTCTTTCTGGTGGCCAACTCTCAAGGCTGACACTGAGGCATATGTGTTATCCTGTCCTACATGTGCTCAAGCCAAGACACCCCGAACCAGACCTGTGGGCTTACTCCGCCCATTACCTGTTCCCCCAGGCCCATGGCTTACCATATCCACCGATTTTATGTGCGCCTTACCTTCCTCAATGGGAAACCACGCCATAATGGTAACTGTGGACTCCTTCACCAAGATGGCCCACTTCACGGCCTTGAGAAAGTTACCCACGGCAAAGGAGTTAAGTCAGGTCTTTACTCAAGAAATTTTCAGGCTACATGGGCTACCCCAAGTTATTATATCAGACAGAGGTCCCCAATATATCTCCCGTTTCTGGAACCAATTCTGCAAGATCTTGGGGATCCAGGTGGCCTTGTCATCCGGGTTCCACCATCAAACCAATGGACAAACAGAACGACTCAATCAGGGTCTCGAGCAGTACTTACGTAGCTTCTGTAACGCTACACAAAGTAATTGGGCTCCCTACTTACCGCTTGCCGAATTCTCCTATAATAACTCTCTACACAGTGCCTCTAAAGTCTCTCCTTTCTATGGCTCCTATGGTTTCCATCCCAGGGCCTTCCCAACTCCCCTGAGAGACAACTCCAACCTTCCCGCCATCTCCTCTTTCGTTCGACAGCTACGGGGTATACAGCGAATTATCCATTCTAACCTTGTGTCCACCAAGTCCCGCATGAAGACAATAGCAGATAGGAGACGCTGTGCGGCTCCTCTATATCAAATCCATGATAAGGTCTGGCTCTCCTCTAGATTCCTACCTCTCCGACTCACCCAAAACAAATTCAAGCCCCGCTTTTATGGTCCCTTTCTCATTCTCAAGAAGATCAACCCAGTGTCCATGCGTCTTCGCCTACCTCGGACATGGAAGATCCACCCAGTATTCCATGTCTCGCAACTGAAACCTTACCGTCCTGATCTCTTTCATAGGCAGTTGCCCTGTCCCCCTCCTTTGTTGGTTGACAATGTGCCTGAATACGAAGTGCAGGAGGTCTGTGACTCTCGATTTTTCCATGGGCGCCTCCAATACCTTATTCATTGGAAGGGGTACCCTTTGAGTGAGTGTTCCTGGGAGGATGCCTCTTCAGTCCATGCTCCTCTTTTAATCCGCCGCTTTTTTCGGCTCTTCCCTCACAAACCCGGGGTCTCGGGGAGGGGGCATACTGTTACACCGCAGCGCTCGCTGCGGCCGCGGGCTCAGGTTGCCGCGGCGCGGCACGTTAATTTTGCCGCGGCCGATGCCCGGGCCGCGGTAGACGCCGAGGCAGACACCCAGGTCGCGGGGGTCGCCACGGCTCCGGCGAGGGCCATAAAGGCTCCAGGGAGCCGGTCTGGGGGTCACGGCGCTCGCCGCTCCCCCTTTTTCAAGTTCTGCCTTAAAGGCAGACGTGGCAGAGCCTGAAACCCCGAGGGGGTTTCAGGCATGGCCGCACACAGCGCATTATGCGCTTAACATTTATTTCTCTTGCATGTATTCACCTGCCCACCACCACTTACCGATGTTCCTAGGACAAACCGAACCCTTACACTGGGGGTTCTTTATACTTGCCTTTTTTCTCTTCCCAGCATGCTTACCACTTCCTCTCTACCCAGCATGCATTGTCTAACACACATACCTAATTCATTACTGTTTTCTTTTCCCCAATCCAAGATGGCGGTGTTCTACTTCCTGTTTCCTGTTTCCTGTCCAGGGGTATTTAAGGGGATTCCAACTGCCTGTTCATTGCGTTGCAACACTCCTTGGTGATAGTCACGCTCCTATTTGATATCCTTCTGCGAATCCTGTCTGTTCCTGATTTGCTTTGTTTTCCTGCCTTCCTGAACTGCGGTCCTAATACCCTGGTGTCCTCCTTTCGTTTCAGGGAGTTCCTGTGGAGGTTTTTTACCCTACTGGGGTTTTTCCTCTGGGACTCCTTCTGGAGGGCACGGACTGTAGTGGTTCGCTCATACCAAACAGCACCGTGGCTACCGGAAGGGGTCGCCCCTACCTCGGCCAGAGCAGAACCCGTCGGAACAAGGACCGTTCCCCTACGCCTCTCCGCTGCGAGGGTAAGACCGTTGAGAACCGCGACAGAAGGTGCGTTCCGTGGTCTCAAGACACCACCTTGCGTTTCAGCGGACTGGCGGCGGACCCCCACCTCCTCCCCCACAACTAACAACATGGGAGGAGCAGGTCTTGGCGATTCTGCGTCCTGAGGGCCCCGCAGGAGTAGCATGAGGAAAGGACTCTGGTAAGTCAAATCTCTAACTATTTCATCCCCCACCCAACCTGCATGCCATCACATAACCTCACCCTCACCCCCATCACTCCAACTCCTCACAAATGTCCCAATATCACAAATCACACATCCCAACACCAAGCCCTGCATGCAACAACAAAGCATGAACAACCAACACCAAAGCATGCCCACTGCACAAACCCACACACCCCCCTAAACCATCCTCTCACAAGGTCCCACACAGGAATGCAAGCACTGGGGTACACGATCAACCACCCATTGCACACCATGGCACACACAGATGCAATAATCATGCTTTTACACCCCTGCAGGACCCCTACCCAACGTCACCACACAGGAGGGTCCAGACATGTCCACACCACCAACAGAAGAGGCCCACAGTGATGACAGCAGCTCTGTCCAACTGGATCTAGATGACCAGCCCGGCCCATCGGGAACCTCGGGACAGTCGGTTTCCATCACACAGTCACATGCCACTACAGAGCTTCCCCCTCTGGAAACACAGCACCCACCCAGCGGGCCCATACCTCTGTCCCCAGGACACATCAATCAGCAGTGTGTCCACCACTGCAGGGAACCCAGGCTAACCCATCACCCCAACAACAACAGGGACCTGGGGGCAGTGGCAGTGGGCACACCGTTCAGGGGACAGAGGCACAGGAAAACAGGGGAACTGGGAGGGCTGCTGGGCGACAGGGGGAGGACAGGCCAAGGGAACCCACTCTCCACAAGGCCCTCTCCAACATCATGGGAGCCTACCACCACTCCCAGGAGACAATGGCAACGGTACTGGCCAAGTTTCAGGAGACCCAGCGGCTGCAGGAGGAACAGTATCTGGGCTTCAGGGAGGAACTCAGAGCCATCAATTCCACCCTGGACACCATCGTAGGGGTGCTGAAGGAAGTACTCAACACCAGGAGGGACACTGTGGAACAACAAGGAGCCCCTGACACTAGCCTGGATGATGAACTGCCCACCACCTCTGCCGGCGCTAGTGAACAGGAGGCACCGCCACAGGACCACACCACCAGCACCCCACCCCCTGCAGAGGGAGAACCACCCCGCAAACGGTCCCTGAGATCCAAGACAAAGACAGAGAACGATGCCAAGACCCCCGCCAAGAAATGAGACCACCCTGAATGTCATCTTTTTGTCCCACTTTGTCACCCTGTCCATCCTCAAACTGCCCCAGCTCCACTTCCTATGCCCATTTGGGCAATGCACCTGTGAGACCAATAGACTGGACTCTGCCATGGACATACCTCCACCATCACCCCTCCCCATTTTGCAACCCCCTCCAATATTGAGCACTTAAATAAACACCCTTGAAGCACAAAACAATCTGGAGTCAGTCTGTGATTTCGAATTAGTGTATTATCAATTACTGTGGCAAAAAGCTCTTACATTTGTAATGTCAACATACCTATGTCACACAGCTCTAGTCAATGAGGAATCAAAGCAGATGTCACACAGTGGGACCCACATCTGTGAAATCGTAAGGGAAAGTGACAACTCAGTGGCCATACACTGGGTGAAAACTACAGACAGTAGAAAGGTGGTAATGTTAAAGTACATGTAGTAGGCAGGTATGTATTCTTACCTGTGTCTCACTGGAAATATTGCAGGATCACCGAGTCCCTGTTGTCGATGTCCTCTTCTTCTGCTTCCTCGTCTTCACTGTCCACAGGCTCCACAGCTGCAACAACACCGCCATCTGGACCATCCTCCTGCAGAAAAGGCACCTGGCGTCGCAAAGCCAAGTTGTGAAGCATACAGCAGGCCACGATGATCTGGCACACCTTCTTTGGTGAGTAGAATAGGGATCCACCTGTCATATGGAGGCACCTGAACCTGGCCTTCAGGAGCCAGGGAACTTGGCATTAACATGGGAGATGTACTGGTCGGCCAAACATACCATCTGCACATTCATGGTATGATAACTCTTCCGGTTTCTGTACACCTGTTCACTCCTGCGGGGGGGACCAAAGCCACATGTGTCCCCTCAATGGCACCTATGATGTTGGGGATATGTCCCAGGGCACAGAAATCCCCTTTCACTGTAGGCAAATCCTCCACCTGAGGGAAAACGATGTAGCTCCGCATGTATTTCAGCAGGGCAGACAACACTCTGGACAACACGTTGGAAAACATAGGCTGGGACATCCCTGATGCTATGGCCACTGTTGTTTGAAATGACCCACTTGCAAGGAAATGGAGCACTGACAGCACATGCACATGAGGGGGGATTCCTGTGGGATGGCGGATAGCTGACATCATGTCTGGCTCCAGCTGGGTACACAGTTCATGGATTGTGGCACGGTCAAGCCTGTATGTGATGATCACATATCTTTCCTCCATTGTTGATAGGTCCACCAGCGGTCTGTACACCGGAGGATGCCGCCATCTCCTCACATGTCCCAGCAGACGGTGCCTTTGAAGGACAACCGCGAGCACAGAGTCAACCAACTCAGAGGTACGTACCCACAGCTTACACAGCTTACACAGAACACGAATCATAATCTGAAAAGTGGCCTGTATGTGTGTAGAGTCTAGGCCTAGGTATGTGTGACGCAGTTACAAATAAAGCCATGTGGGCCCCTGAAATGGCAGCTGCCTGACCTCTAAAGTGGGACAATGGGATGTGAGGTAACTGCGCTGGCGTTGTACACCGTTGCGGTAGGCAGTCGAAGACCGCGGCGCAATGCTGCATTGGTTAACATTGGACCCTATGGGTCCCAGGAGCCAATGACGATGTATGCCGGCGGTGACGGTACGCACCGCCGCGGACGTGACAGCCATTTTCTATCTGTTCAATCACTCGATTCCTGATCTTCGACAGGAGAGGACCTACATTGCAAGTGCTGCTGTGACCTCGGTCTGGAAGAGACAATGGTTCGAGTGTCTGGGGAAAGGGCCCCTTCCTTCACATCAGAGGAGTTGGAGAAACTTGTGGATGGGGTCCTCCCCCAGTACACGCAACTCTATGGGCCTCCAGACAAACAGGTAAGTACCCTGGGAGCATGCTGTATGGGCTATGCCTGTGTGGAGAGGGGTGGATGTAAGAAGGAAGGGGGGAGAGTGCGGTGTGCATGAAACGACGGTGAGTGCATGTGCCACATGCCAAGGGTAGGGATGGGGGCCAATGACTGTGACGGTGCAGTTGGTAATAAGTTTCTTTTCCCCTGTACAAATCATGTAGGTCAGCGCCCACCAGAAAAAATATATTTGGCGTGCCATCGCCAAGGACGTCTGGACCCTGGGGGTCTACCACAGACTGAGCACCCACTGCCGGAAAAGATGGGATGACATTCGCCGCTGGAGCAAGAAGACGGCGGAGGCTCAGCTGGGGATGGCCTCCCAACGGGCGAGGGGTGCCCGTCGCACCATGACCCCCCTGATGTTTAGGATCCTGGCGGTGGCATACCCGGAGTTGGATGGGCGCTAGTGGGCATCACAGCAGCCACAAGGGGGTGAGTACACTCTCATTCTGCTGATTTAGCGTGCAGTGGAGGTGTCTCGGTGGGGAGGTGGGCTGTGGGTTTCCCTAGGCCAGGCCGAGTTTAGTAGGCAAGGTCCCTCCATAAGGCAGGCCATGTGGCTCCCCACCTCTATAGAGTGCCAAGTACACCTAGTCATGCCCCTGTGTCATCCATGTGCGCAGATGTCGTACATAGCCTAGTAGACCACGTCCCAGGGATTGCACAGTGGAGCCCAAGAGTGCAGCGTAGTGCAGGGGGCTTCTGTGTCTGTCGTGTCCGCCAATGGTAGCGGTAATGCATGCACTCAACATGTCTTTCTTCTGTCGTGCCCCCCCTTTTTGTGGTCTCCCTGTTCTTGTGTGCATTAGCATCATCAGGCGGAGGAGCAGTGGCACCGGAGCATGAGGGTGCTGCATCCCACATGTCCATGGAAGGCAAAACTACGGACTCAGAGTTCGCCAGTGGGACGGAGGGCGAGGGGAGCTCCACGGCGGGGATAGGAGCTGACACCAGCGACACGGACTCGTCCTCTGGTGGGAGCTCCCTTGTGGTGGTGACAACATCTGTGCCACCCGCATCTACAGGTACAGCCGCCACCCCCCCTACCAGCACCGCCCTCCCAGCAGCCCCTCAGCCTTTGCCCCGTGCCCGCTCACCCAGGAGGGTGGGCATTACCTTTGCCCCAGGCACCTAAGGCCCTGCCCCAGTCACCCCTGCTGCCCTCAGTGAGGAGGCCATTGACCTCCTCAGGTCCCTCACTGTTGGGCAGTCTACCATTTTGAATGCCATCCAGGGTGTAGAAAGGCAGTTGCAACAAACAAATGCATTCCTGGAGGACATTCATTCTGGTCAGGCGGCCCTTCAGCGAGCTTTTCAGACTCTGGCCTCAGCACTAATGGCAGCCATTGTCCCCGTGTCTAGCCTACCCCCTCCAACTTCCTCCACCGAGACCCAATCCCCTGTACCCCAGCCTATCCCAAGCACACCTTCAGACCAGCATGCACACACCTCAACACACAAGGGAAGCTCAGGCAGACATAAGCACCACACATCCCACAGGCACTCGCGCAAGCATCACACACATGCAGACACACCAACATCCACTGCCTCCACTGTGTCCCCCTCCTCCTCATCTCCCTCCTCCCTCACAGTCTCGTCTGCACTCACACCTGCATGCACTACATCTACAGCCACTACTGCCATCACCAGCACACACACCACCACACCCCGCTCACGTGCAGTCACCACCCCCACTACCATCCACACGTCCCCTGTGTCCTCTCCCAGTGTGTCTGTGACACCACCTCCCAATATACACAAACGCAGGCACACACCCACCCAGCAGCCATCCAGCTCACGACAGCCTCCAGCACATGCACCTTCACCCAAAGTCACCAAATGAACACCTCCTACAACCACAGCCTTTTCCTCCACTCCCAAACCCTCTCCAGTTACCCGTCCCAGTGTCTCCCAAAAACGTTTTCTGTCCAACCTTGACCTCTTTCCCACACCTCCCCCACCACGTCTGTCTCCTAGGTCCCAACTCTCCAGGTCCCAACCAAGCACCTCAGCCATAACATCTCCGGGACCAGTGGTGCCTGTAGTCACCGGAATCTGGAGTGCACCAGCCACCAGGGCAGCCAGTGTAGCACGGAGCCACAGCACGGACAGTCCCCCACCTGTCAAGCATCAGAAGTTGGCCAGTGCCTGGTGGGAGAGAGGGAAGACTCCAGCCATCAAAGCCGCTCCCAGGGGTCCCAGTGAGAGTGTGGAGTCAGCTGCGACACCTTCAAAGGTGGGGAAGGGCCACAAGAAACCCGGCAAGTCTGGGAAGAGCAGCACGGTGGAGGAGACCGCCATCATCCCTGCTGCCCAGGAGGCCACCGCCATCATCCCCGCTGCCCAGGAGGCCACCGCCATCATCCCCGCTGCCCAGGAAGCCACCGCCATCATCCCCGCTGGGCCAGAGAGGACCGCCAGCATAAGCCCCGCTGGGCTAGAGAGGACCGCCAGCACAAGCGCCGCTGGGCTAGAGAGGACCTCCAGCACAAGCCCCGCTGGGACAGAGAGGACCGCCAGCACAAGCCCCGCTGGGACAGAGAGGACTGCCAGCACAAGCCCCGCTGGGACAGAGAGGACCGTCAGCACAAGCCCCGCTGGGACAGAGAGGACCACCAACAGCAAAGGAGCCTGCCGCCTCAAGCACCGCTGAACAGGGCACCGCCACTCCAAGCACCGCTGAACAGGGCACCGCCGCCTCAAGCACCGCTGAACAGGCACCGCTGCTCCAAGCACCGCTGAACAGGGCACCGCCACCTCAAGCACCGCTGAATAGGGCACCGCCGCCACAATCACCGCTGGCCCATGAGCGCCAAGGGCACTGACGCTACTGAGTCAGTAATGAGCAGGATGAAGCACTCTGGGCACCAGGCCCCCTCCAGAACCAGTGGAGTATCACATCCACTACCTCTGTCCTTAGCAGGATGAAGCACTCTGGGCACCAGGCCCCCTCCAGGACCAGTGGAGCAATACATCCACTGCCTCTGTCCTTAGCAGGATGAAGCACTCTGGGCACCAGGCCCCCTCCAGAACCAGTGGGGTATCACATCCACTACCTCTGTCCTTAGCAGGATGAAGCACTCTGGGCACTAGGCCCCCTCCAGAACCAGTGGAGACTGTTATCCACTTGAGAGACTGTGGCTTTGCACTCCCCAGGATACAGCAGTGGGCAACCCGCCCACTGTAGAGACTTGAGAGACTGTGGCTTTGCACTCCCCAGAATGGAACAGTGGGAAACCCACCCACTGTAGAGACTTGAGAGACTGTGGCTTTGCACTCCCCAGGATGGAACAGTGGACAACCCACCCACTGTAGAGACTTGAGAGACTGTGGCTTTGCGCTCCCCAGGATTGAACAGTGGGAATGTGGCCCACTCGTGGATTTGGCATTGTGCACTCAACCGGCTGAGGTGCCCCCCCTTTCCCTCCCCCTGAGGTGCCTGTTTTCTTGATCTCTGATGCCCCTGCGGTGTTCTCTCCATCATGGTCGGGGATCTTGTATGGGCCTTGCCCATAGCGTGTGGGCCCAGTGTTCTACGGACTTCATTGGAGCACTACCTGGACTACTAAGCTTGGTGTATATTTTGTTTATGGTGTATATATATTTTTTTGCGTACTTGATTTTAATATATTACAATGGTTACACTCATATCCTTTTGTCTTTGCATTCTTCCAGGGGGGCTGGGGGTGTAACTATAATGTAGTGTGTGTGTTGTATTGGGTGAGGGTGGGGGTGGGGGTGTTGCGTGTGTGTGTCCCTGTTTTTTCCCTCCCCCCTCCCCTGTGTCGTAGGTGCAGTACTCACCGTTGTCTTTGCCGCCGGCATTCGTGCTCTTGGTAGAGGAGCAACAAGATGAGGGCTGGAAAAATGTGCAGCTCTGGTTCCATGGCGCCCGGATTCCTCGTGGGGTAGTGTAGATGTGAGTGTTTTCCCTTCGAAGTCCTGTTTCCGCCGTGTTTTTGTCCGTGGTGAATCCGCCCCGGAAAAGGTGGCGGATTGGTAGGTTGTAATACTGTCTGCGGTACATTGACTTCCGCTTGTCTGTTGGCGGTGGCCGCCAAGCTGTTTGTCTGTACCGCCGTGGCGGTCGGAGTGTTAAATAGCTGTCTTTGTTGGCGGTTTCCGCCACGGTCGTGATTCCAATTTGTTTACCGCCGGCATGTTGGTGGTCTTACAGCCGCTTTAACACCGTCCGCCAGGACCACCTTTGTCTTTAGCTATCTGATATTTTAAACCATCCTCATCCAACACCCTTGTCTGATATGCACTTCTCCTCCTTATGAGGGAAGAGTCTTATCTTGCTATCTTGCTATGCCCTACTGAGACTTACCTGTTCTATCCTGGCTGATGGGGAATAGACTGATGTCCTGAGGATGAAGACTGACTCTGCTTGCGGACTCATTCGGATGGGTAACTATCTGATGAAATTGTAATTGTCTGTTTGCCTTTCTTTCTAGGTACCAACTGCTCTTTGATAGAGGTCATAGTTAGATGTTTTCCAAATTTGTGTTGCCAAATTGTTTTGCATGAAGCCCAACATGCTAATGCTAATTCGAAGTTAGTTAAGGAATTCACTAATATCGGATGCAAATAGACAAATGACGGAATCCTTGCTTTGTTGAATAATGTACTAATGATGCTCTGCTAAAGTTGACTCATGTTAATGTCGTGCTTTATTCTAATGTTCATGATCTATGCTTTGATAAAGTTTTGCTCGAGTTGCCAAATATAGTGGTTTTGTTGTGCTTGCTGTTGTTGAGACGAATAAATATGATATTAGATTGTAACTAATAGGGAATAAATATCTTAACTCTTAATTAGCTTGGTGTTGTTATTCATGACTGAAAGGTCATTGTGCCTTCGTTGTATTAATCAATATCAAACATTATTGATTAGCTTGATTGATTAGTTATTGTGAATATTGATGAGGTTATTGATCTAGCGATTGTGATGCCAAAAGATATCTCGTCCTGGGAAGTCCCCAAACGTGGTCAAAACGTTCATTGGCCTTAGACATGTCTCCTTGTAAGTTTACTTATCAAGGTTCTGACGTGTTATCAGTTCTGGTAGCAGAGGACGGTTTCGGCCCTTTGGGGCCCTAGGACGAGGGACCACTGTTTTAAAACTGTTTTTGAAATAATGCAAACTGGAGAGATGATGTGCCCCTAAATCCCAAATGACTTACCCGGAACCTCGGAGCTTGCTGAAGTGAGTTGGGTATGTTCTCGGCGTTCTAGTGATAGTGTGAGTGACATAGGGTTTGCGCTTGCACAGCTTATGCATACTGCAGGTGAATTGTGGGGTTTGTGTGAATTTTAGGCCAGGTGATGTTTTAGTAGGAGTGGGCGTACTCCGCAGTATGAGAGTAGGGAAGTCGGCGAACTTCATGTGAGTGTGGCACTTTGTGCTAAAAAATTGTCCACGTGGTTGCTGGTGATGTACGGACCCTGCGTGGTCTAAGACTCCGGAGCACATTGATGGTTTATGTTGTAATTTGCGCTGTTTAATAGGTCAATCGGGTGTGGTTGACGAGTCGGGTTTGAGTCAAGGTGAGTGAATGAAAACTTCGATGTAGATTTGGCGAGTCCTGAAGTGCACTAGGACAACCCATTGACAAGTCGAGAGTAGAATTTGCGGGTCAAATTTTGCTTGTGAGTGCAGGATCTGAGAAGGAGAAAGTAGCGTTGAGGCTAAGCAAAATCTCTGTAAAGTTCTTAAGCGATTGTGTTACCCTTCCCTGTAGTAAGCCGGCAAATTTGAGTTTTGTTAGTGCTCGCAATATATTGCATTAGTTTTGTGCGAATTGAGAGTGAGGGAGCCGCAGTGTGTGTGAGTGTGACATCATTGGATCCGCGCTGGGATAGGTCAGTTAGTGAGAAGGGTCGTGCACGGATTGGCAGCCGTCCATGAGAGGCAATTGGTTGAGAAAGTAGGCGAAGAGAGTTCTGGGAATTAAAGTCACTTCCTGATTCGATTGTTAGAAAAATAAAAGATGTAAAAATGAAGTTTTTCAAGGCTTTAAAGAGCGCTTTGAGGGGAGATTTATACATTACCGCGAGCGTAGGGGAGCCTTCACCGCCAGAGGATACACCGGCTTATGCCGTAATGGAGGAGAGGGGAGTCGCGCCATATCTTTGGCTAAAGCAATGGTGCAAAATGACAGAGAAAGAAGGGTGTTTGGCGTTTTCGGAGCACGGAACGTTCAATATAAGGAATTTGGAAAATTTGCAGAGGGTGTTAAATGAGCAAAAGCCACCTCTGAGGCCAGCACAGTTTGAGGCACTAGCAATTTGGGAACTGATGGCAATACGACAGCAGCAACAGAAGTTTGAGAAGAGAATGAGGAAAGCAGAAAAGGCACTAGCAGAGGCTAGGTGGGATAGCGCACAGAGGGTTTGGAGGAGAGAAATAGTAGAGGGAATTAGGATGTTTCCAGCAGTAACTCAAGAAGGCGGAACCCAAGCAGGGAAAGCCACTTGTAAGACGGCTAAGGGTTCTAGCAAAGAAAACGAGACTAATAAGTCCTGGGCAAAGGCAGATGACTCAGATGATGATGAGTTCCTTAATCAGTTGCTACATGATCGACCACCGCCATATGCCCTAGATGACAATAGACCAAGTACTAGTGCAGGTCCTGTAAATTCGACGCAGACCCAGGGGACAACAAACATGGTACAGTTAAATACTGTCACAACACCAGTTCTGATACAGAATAGTGTCAGTGTGTCTACTGCTCCAGAGATACAGACACAGCTGCAGCCACCACAGGTTCAGAAGCTCTACCCTGATGTCCCAATACTAGAGACTACTACGAATTTGGTGGTGCATTCAGATCCGGCATATACGAGACCAAAGCTAATACAGACTGAGCCAACTCCACTTTTACTGCCTCGGGCACAGCAACAGATGGTCCCAAATTACACCTCGGTCACGGGGATGCAGTCAGCCACAGCACTGATAATTAATCAGAATATGGGAGCTAATGGTCCACAGGGTTTGGGAAGCAGGCAGCCACCAGCCGCCATATCCTTACCTATTACAGTTAGTCCACCAGTACCATTGTATGCACAGGCAAAGTTTGGTATATGTGAGCAGGGAGTAATGACACAAGAAATGACAAGAGGAGGGTTCGTAGGGGGCTCTCAAGGGATGACTCCAGTGGAACAGACAATAGAAATATCTAGATCTTTGTTAGACTTCAGTTCGATTCGGGTTCCTCCAGATACCATGAGACAATCAGGTTTGGGACTGCTGACTTCGCAGATCTCAAGTGCAAATGTACCGCAAACTCCGATAGTGCAGGCTGGAAATATCTCATTGCAAGGTTTAACAGTGCAACAACTGAATGAATGGTTAGACAAGTTAAATTCACCACGGACTACTCCTGCAACAGCACGCAGAGCGGTTGGAGAGAGAAGAGTACCTGAATTTTGTGAGGTTGGGCATGGAGGCAAATGAACTAGTTGAAGGGAGCATGGGAGTGAATAGGCTAGAGTCATACACTGAAGCAGAGTTGAGGTATCTGTGCCCAAAGATAACTAAAGAAGTGAGCAAGGTGCACCAGAAGTTGGCAAACCTGGAAGATAAATACGGCATAGACCTAGACAATACTAAACATCTGAAGAGGAGTTACAGGTTAGATTTTGAGCCTAAGGATTTTAAACACATGAGGTCTACTGGGATGAAGTCACACCTTAAAGAAATACTGCATATTGCACAAGTTTGGGGAGCCTTAGAGAAGTGGGAAGGCAGATGGGCAAAGAAAAGAGATTAAAGAAAAAGTGACTGCCCGGAGTAGCAGCAGGTGAAACTAGTGCTGGATACCGGTACAATAAAGATGTTACCAATGAGAGAGACGGCAGGAGGGGTTCTTGTCCATGTACCATGGTCTAGAGGTGACATTCTGTCATTCACAAATGATTTCCCCAGGCTGAGGGAGAAGCCATTAGAGTGGTATCAGCAGACAGATAGGTTTGTGAAGCTTGCGAAGTGCCTTTGGGAAGACCTGAATACTGTTTTGTGGCTTGAGTGCAAGAGAAGTGTGGATTGGCCAACCGCGGAACCAGCAAGAGATAGAGTCACAGGAGTACCGTCTCCTGAGGTGATGAGGTATTACTATAAGGTGATTGAGTTCTTGAAGCAGAAGGTGTCGCCGCAAAATATTGATTGGCAAAAGATTGATCGAACGGCGCAGGAGGCCAAAGAGTCGATACATGCCTACTATGAGAGGTTGTTGAAGGTGTTCAAACACTACAGTGGTGCAGAGGTCATAGAGGCGAAGGATATGAATCACCTTGTGTTCAGATTTGTTGAAGGTTTGAGACCCGAGATTAGCCAGATGATTAAGAATCATTTGATCTGTTGGCAAGCGAAGCCAATTGGCGAGGTGTTGCAGTATGGGAAATACTGCAGTGACGAAACGGAGTTGAAGCAGGGAAAGTTAAAGGAGAAAGTGATGGTAATGCAAATTAAGGCAGCACAAGCAGGGATGCAGGGAAATGGTCTACAGCAGATGGTGCAACAGCCGCAAGGAAACGGGATGTTTCAGGGGCAAGTGAGAGGCAGAGGTCGAGGAGGTTTTGTGAACCGTGGTCCAGATTTGAATACCGTAGTAGTTCAAAACGATGTGCAGGGGATGAAGAAGGTGTTACCTTGTCATGCTTGCAGGGGTGTCGGACATTGGAAGCGGGAGTGCCCGATGATGGTGCAGGAGGGTGTTGTTCAACGAAGCAATGACGTCAATGCATTCCAAAATGTTAAAGGACCAAGGATGAGAGGTCCTAATCCGAATTTTCAGAATAACACGGTTCAGATGCAGGGTCTTCAACCCATGCAACAAGTGCAGATGCCACGTGTACAATTGGTGCAGATGCAGCAAATGCAACAGCAGGTTCCTTTGGTACCTAGACAGCAAATGCAGTTGCCCTTGGCACCAATGGGACAGCAATAGGTGATGATTCCTCAACAGGTCACAAGTCAAGGAATGAGTCAAAATAACGCAGTACAACAATTCCCATTGCGTGGTGAGAATGGAATAAACGATGAATGGTCGGATAAGAGTTCAGATAGTGAGGAGTGCAGGCATGCAGCGTCCCTAGAAGTAGATCAGAGAGGGCCCTATGTGCAAGGGAAAGTAATGGGTCACAAGGTTTCATTCTTGGTTGACACAGGAACCACATGCTCTACAGTTAGAAGTGCAGAGGTTCCGAAATTGCCTCTTTCGGGACGTAGAGTTAAGGTAGTAGGAGTGGCGAATCAGCTCTTGACTAACCCGATCACAGATCCGGTTCAGGTTGAGATTGGTACTTTTCAGGGGTTGCACAGGTTTGTAGTTTGTGATCCGAGTCCCATGCCCCTACTGGGATGAGACTTACTGTGCAAGACAAGATGTTCTATCACCTGTTCCAATGAGGGGATTGAGGTGCAGACAAACAGTGACGATGAAGGGATGACGGTCAGATTTCAGAGCCTGAGATAGAGACGACAGATGAGGAGTATCCTCTGATTAACTTCTTCCCGATGTTCACAGTGACTGATCTGCCAGCAGATTTGCAGGGGGCATTCACAGAGAAAGTGTGGGACTTGACAGGAAAGGAAGAGGGACTGATAAAAGGAGTAGAACCAGTTAAAGTCAGTGTGAAGCCAAATGCTGTGTTCCCCCAGGTACCGCAGTACCACATGGCGCAAGATGTCCTTATACAGGTAGCGCAGTTAATTGCGGACTTTGTGAAGCAAGGGGTTTTGAAAGAAGTGATGAGCAGTCCATGTAATTTACCTATAATGGGACTGAGAAAGCCTTGTGAGAAAGTACGAATTGTCCAAGACTTGAGAAAGATTAATGACATAGTGGTGAAATGTTGCCCATTAGTGCCAAATCCAGCTGTGATTATGTTTCAGGTTCCATGCGATGCAGAGTGGTTCACAGTAGTTGATTTGTCCCAAGCGTTCTTCCCTGTGCCTCTTCATGAGGGCAGCCAATTTCTTTTTAGTTTCAAATTCTTGGACAAGGCCTACAGTTGGTGTCGAATTCCCCAAGGGTTTTCGGAATCAAGTTCCATCTTCAATCAGATACTGAAGAAGGAATTGGAGTCATTGGAATTACCTTTTCAATCGACTCTAGTGCAGTACATTAATGATTTGTTGATTGCATCCAAAACGAGAGATGACTGCAAATATGATTGCCTTGCTGAACCACTTGGGAAAGAATGGGCATAAAGTGTCCCCAAAGAAGCTGCAGTATTGTCAGAAAGAGGTGAAATACTTAGGTCATCAAATTGAGAAAGGGTCGAGGAAGTTATCCAGGGAGAGGGTGACTGTCCTGTTACAGATGAATCCCCCAACGACACAGAGAGATGTTAGGATGTTTCTGGGAATGGTGGGCTACTGTTGTCAGTGGATCCCAAATTTCTCAGTCATCTCCAAGCCATTGGTGAGACTGACAGTTAAGGATGGGCCAGATGTCATAGTGCTGTCAGAGAAGGAAATGAAGGCATTCACTGAGTTAAGGGAGAGCATGTGTAGGGCTCCAGCTTTAGGTATGCCTGATTACACGAAGCCTTTTGTTCTGTTTTGTCATGAACGTGATGCATGTTCTTTGTCTGTCTTGACACAGGTCCATGGAGGTGTAAACCAACCAGTAGCATATTTTTCAGCTACTTTGGACCCAGTTGCAGCAGCCTTACCGGGTTGTCTGCATGCAGTAGCAACAGTTGGTCAAAGCCTCGCACAATGTGAAGGCATGGTGATGGGACATCCTTTAACAGTTATGGTCCCACACTCAGTTGAGATCTTGTTAACTCGTACCAAAACGCAGCACATGACAAATGCAAGACTGACGAAATATGAAACTATCATATTAGGATCACCAAATGTAATGCTGAAAAGATGTACAGTGCTGAACCTGGCAACTTTGCTTCCAAATGAAAATACAGAAGTTAAGGATGCTGATGAGGTACAACATGATTGTCTTGAGGTAACAGAAATGTGCACCAAACCGAGGCCTGATATTAAAGATAGCCAATTGGAAGAAAATGACAAAATTATCTTTGTTGATGGATCATGTTTGAGAGAGTCAGTAGGTGTGCTGAGAGCCGGATACGCTGTATGTACGATCATTGGTATCCTGGAAGCGTCTTGGCTTGAGAGAGTGTATTCCGCTCAAGTGGCAGAATTGGTTGCTCCTACTAGAGCTTGCCATGCCGCTGCTGAATTGAGAGTAACTATCTATACTGATAGCAGATACGAATTTGGAATTGTTCATGATTTTGGCGAACTATGGTCACAGAGGGGTTTCCTGACCTCTTCTGGTTCTCCAGTGAAAAATGGTGAAAGAATTAAGGAGTTGTTGCACGCGATTAAGTTACCTCATGAAATTGCCGTGGTAAAATGCAGCGCTCATTTGAAATCACAAGGCTTTGTGTCAATGGGAAATGGATATGCGGATCAAGTCGCACGGTTTTGTGCATTGAACTGTATATCGTTCAAAGATCAGTGGGAATTGTTACCTGTAACAGAAAATGAGACATGCACGGGTTACGCATTAAGGGTGGTTGACACGTTGGAGGAATTGAAATTGCTGCAAGGACGTGCCAGCAAAGATGAGAAGCGTTCTTGGGTTAGGATGCAATGTGCACAAAGACCAGATGATTTGTGGGTCTCAGACGAAGGGAAAAACATATTGGGAGAGATGCCATGATCAGGTTGTTCAAAATTGACTGGTTTAACCCGAAATTCAGGCAAGCTGCAGAAGTGATCTGTCACAGGTGTATCATCTGTTAGCAGATGAATGCGGGGAAAGGGACAGTGGTGAATTTGAGCCATATTGGGAGAGCAGGAGGTCCATTTAGCAGAATGCAATTGGATTTTATCGAAATGCCTGTGTGTGGAGGTTTGAGATATGTGCTGGTGATTGAGTGTATCTTTAATCACTGGATTGAAGCCTACCCTACACGTAGAAATTACAGTCTCACAGTAGCGAAGCTGCTGCTTAGGGAATTGATACCACGTTTTGGGTTTCTGATCTCTTTAGAATCCGATAGGGGAAGTCACTTCAACAACGAGGTGGTTAAGCTACTGTGTGCAGCATTAAACATCGAGCAGAAGTTTCATTGTAGTTACCGCCCTGAAGCATCAGGATTAGTGGAGCAGATGAATGGTACCCTGAAGTCAAGAATGGGAAAAATGTGTGCAGCTACCAATTTGAAATGGCCTGATACATTGCCCTTGGTGTTAATGTCAATGAGAAATACACCCAACAAGAAAACAGGACTGTCTCCTCATGAAATTCTCATAGGCCGAGCAGTGCCTGCAAATGCTCTTGTGAATATCACGGATGATATGGTGTTGGACTACTGCAAGGGTCTGGCTGACGTGGTCCGCTCTTTCTCTCACCAGGTGGAAGCCACCACACTACCACCAATAAATGATCCAGGTCACAACCTGAAAGCTGGTGACTGGGTTGTCATCAAGAAACACGTGAGGAAGTCGTGTTTGGAGCCACATTGGAAGGGGCCATATCAAGTAATACTAACGACTACCACTGCTTTGAAGTGTGCGGGAATTCCAAACTGGATCCATGCCAGTCACACGAAAAAGGTGACTTGTACAACTGATGAGGAAATTGAATTGTCGAAAGTAACAGCAACAGAAAAGGAAGTCTCAGGGCCAGAGAGTAATCAAAGGGGAACTGAGAAAGAAGGAGAGCCCGTTAGGACGGCGTGGTCACTCCAATAAGAGACGAAGGAGAAGAGACCCAGAGGGGTGATGGTGAGCCTATCTCAACTGAGGCGCCCGGAGGACCGAGTCAGAAGGAGGTTCTCCCAGAAGCAGACGAATACGGACAAGAATTTGAACCCCTGACAGACCCAGAAGGCGAAGGAGTTGAGGCAGAAGAGAATCAGAGTGCGCAGACTCCTCCTGAGCAAATTGCAGGTCCATCAAGAGAAAACACCATAGAGTCAGAGGAGGGCGACGAGCTGCCTCAAGGAAGATCAAAGACCAGAGAGACACCGAAAGGAGATAAGTGGCCAGAACTGCAAGGGACTAAGGGAAAGGTGGTTGTTGAAGATGCAATAGAAGAGGAGGTAGATACAACAAGAAGAGAAGATTTGAGTGAAGGAGAGTTGCAAGGTGATCGCAAGTTGAAAAGAAAGAGAGTGGCAAACAGAAGGTACGCAGGTCCTGAGTGGGCATATGCAACGTAACTGAGTGGCAACAAGAGTTCTTGTCCATTCTGTTTTGATCGAGAAGTCCCAGGTCAGTACTTTGGTACCCGAGTCTGGCCATAGAAAGAGACTGTGTTGATATGAAAATTTAGTTAAATAAAACTGAGAAAAGAGACTGACAAATTACCGGGTGTGACACTGTTAACCTGAATTGACTTTTGAGATCTGGTTTTGACAAGCTGCTAACATGAATTGACAAGGATCCTGGGAGTGAATGTGAAAACTGTAAATAATTGCTGAAGAAAGACTTTCGCTTGCTTTAACTTGCTGAAAAAAAAGGGGGCTTTAAACATCCGATGTTGGTTGTTGTTTGAACTTATAATACTTCATTTTCTGATTCTTTACAGATCATGGCTAGCACTAGGGATGATGATAGGGGAAGTAGGCGTTGTAAATGTTTGGGTGTTGGTTTGGGTGTTGTGTGTGTGATATTCATCATAGTTCTGATTGTGGGAATGCCATTGGTGGATAAGAGTGAAACTAACAATGCTACAATTCCTGAGACCGCTGCTACACTAACAGCTTGGGAGAGGTTCGAGCAGGACACAAGATATTTGCATGAGGGAACTAACGTGAAAGGGGAACTATCAACTAATGTTTTCTATCGCTTGCTGAGTGAATATGTTGACACTATGGATGCGAAAGATTGTTAGGTGTGTACACAGATTCCTGTTTCAGTGCAAGAGGGAGTTACCTAGCATAGTTTGCCTCTAACATATGTGATAAGCTGTATTCTATTACCACCACAATTCTATAACAGGAGGAGATTCAATAGTTGTATTCAAATCACGACCTTGTGTTTTCTTATGTGCCTATCATAGAGGATTTATATAGCGTAGCTAACTACTATAGCATAAAATTAGTCAAGGGGTTCTTTGAAGCAACATTAACAATTAGTACATCTTATGCATACCGCAATAATCTGACATGTTTGTTTACATCTGTAGAGAAAAGCTTTTTAGATCACACGGAAGATAGAAGGAGGGCATTGGAGGGGAAATTGGAGAAAGGATTGCAGCAGCGAGCTTTTATTAGTAGTGAAAGTTACAGTGCAGTTAGGGAACAAGGGAAATTAGCCTTAGATGCACTACACGTAGGCAAGCTTTGCATAGCACGACCAAAGTCATAGTATGATAATGTGTTTGTGGGAATGAGTGAATGTAAGCATGTGTTTTTGTTTCAGAGTAAATGGATGTTCATGTTAAATGGACAGGATCCAGCGATCTCTGGGATCTATTATATTTGTGGACTTATTGCTTATTACCGTCTTCCAAAGGGATGGTATGGGACATGTTCTTTGGGGAAAGTTTCTGAAATTGTCTGAATTATATCGTACTAGACAAAGGAGAGAGACTGCTGCTGGTGTAGTAGGAGACATATTTGGGGCAATAATTCCTTCAGTAGGAGTTATTTTGAATTCCATAAAGATTTGAAAGTTGTCTACTATTGTGGATAACATGCTGACAAATTTTACAGGGGCTATACTCCTGATGGATACTGAACTTGCTGCGGAGAGGGCTATGACTCTTCAAAACAGGCTTGCTTTAGACATTCTTTTAGCGAAAAATGGCAGAGTTTGTAAAATGCTTAATGAGCGTCATTGTTGTGCTTACATACCTGATAATAGTAATGAGATTAGAAGTATGCTTACTAACCTAACAAGAGATAGTACAGATCTGAAGGAACTGAAAGAGCCTGGAATTTGGGAAAAGGTTGGAAAGGGACTTGCCAAAGTGGGAAGTTGGTTTAGTAATATTTGGCATGGGATATTGGCAAAAATAATACAGGGACTATTGATTGTTCTAGCTTGCCTATTTGGATTATAGCTGGCATGCAAAATTAGTAAAATAATGAAATTAAAACAGCGAAAAATAATAAGAGGAGGGAAGAAAAGAAAAAGGAAGAAAATGTTCAGAGCAAAATTAGAAGGGGCAAAGTTGAGGGAAGAAATTGAGATGAGAAAATTATAGGATGCAAATTGTAAAAGAAAGGGTTTGTGTGATGACAAGAGTCATCAGAGGAGGGATTGTTGGATTGTGACTTTTAAAATTAATATTAACATGAAAATCTTGCAATATAATGTGTAATGAAGCCGCGTAGAAGATATGTTAACCTAGAAGAAAAATAATGTACGTGTTTGAAATGTGCCCACGGGGGGTGGCCACCAATGTATACGATGATTAATGAAACTGAATAGTAATGAATTAACAATGTACTAATGTATGACTTTGTATTAGCATTAAGAGTTATGTATTCGGTTATGCTAAATTATTCACTAGGCCTTAGTTAGCAAGGGTCTGGGCCTAGCTGCCTGGTCTCATATTAATTGTGTTTTCTAACGTGCAATGTGCTGTTTTCCTGAAGGACACGAAGCTGTACTTTTCCAGAAGCTAGAGATATGTGTGTAGCTGTAGTAAATTCTTTCTCATGGCACCCGACTTGCTCAAGGAGACATTCTTGCCGAATGTAACAGTGTAATTCGCAACAGGTGCAAGGTCGCCTGGACTAGGAGAAGACAATGGAACTACTGACTGGAGCGACAAGTGTAACTTTTCTTACCTGACATTCCACCCATTGAAGATGTCAATCGTAGAAGCCAATCAACTGCATGAGAACTGTCTTAGGTGAAAATTTTAGTAAGGTGTGTGACGACTTATTGGACAGAGATAACGATGCACCAAATATTGCCCAATGGGAAAATAGAGACTTGTTCGACAGTTTTGATATAACGGCGTGACCCGAGGAGAAGCCAGCCATTATTGAGCCATTCTTAGCCATTACTTTGTCACTCTTGAAGCCATTCCTCACCGTTCTTCCTCACCAAACCTTGCCATTACCATTCTGAGAGACTTTGGCCCTCATTACAACTTTGGCGGGCGGCAACCGCCGCCTGGCAAGTTGTAATGCCACGCGGCCGCACTTCCGCGGTGGCCATTACAACATCCCCGCCGGCCCAGCGGGGATGTTGGCCGCAACACGGGAGCCGGCTCCAAATGGAGCCAGCGGTGTTGCAGCGGAGCGACGGGTGCAGTTGCACCCATCGCGCTTTTCACTGTCTGCTATGCATGCAGTGAAAAGCTCCATGGGGCTGTGCCAGGGGGCCCCGCGACTCCCCTTTTGCCAGCCTTTTCATGGTGGTTCCTACTGCCATGAAAAGGCTGGTGGGAGGGGGACTCGTAATCCCCTGGGCAGCGCAGCAAGCAGCGCTGCCCTGGAGGATTAAATCCGCCGGAACCACTGTGACGGAAACACCGCAGTCGTAATACCCAGGATTGCACCACCAGCCCTTTGTCTTTAGCTGTCTGATATTTTAAACCATCCTCATCCCACCACCTTGTCCGATATGCACTTCTCCTCCTTATGAGGGAAGAGTCTTTTCTTGCTATGCCCTACTGAGACTTACCTGTTCTATCCTGGCTGATGGCGAATCGACTGATGTCCTGCGGATGAAGACTGACGCTGCTTGCTGACTCATTCGGATGGGTAACTATCTGATGACATTTTATTTTTTGTTTGCCTTTGTTTCTAGGTACCAACTGCTCTTTGATAGAGGCCATAATTAGATGTTTACCAAATTTGTGTTGCCAAATTGTTTTGCATGAAGTCCAACATGCTAATGCTAATTCGAAGTCAGTTAAGGAATTCACTAATATCGGATGCAAATAGACAAATGACTGAATTCTTGCTTTGTTGAATAATGTACTAATGATACTTTGCTAAAGTTGACTCATGTTAACATCATGCTTTATTCGAATGTTCATGATCTATGCTTTGATAAAGTTTTGCTCGAGTTGCCAAATATAGTGGTTTTGATGTGCTTGCTACTGTTGAGACGAATAAACATGCTATTAGATTGTATTAATAGGGAATAAATATCTTAACTCTTAATTAGCTTGGTGTGGTTATTCATGGTTGAAAGGTCATGGTGCGTTCGTTGTATTGATCAATATTAAACGTTATTGATTAGCTTGATTGATTAGTTATTGTGAATATTGATGAGGTTATTGATCTATCGATTGTGATGCTCATCCTGGGAAGTCCCCAAACGTGGTCAAAAGGTTCATTGGCCTTAGTGGTGTCTCCTTGTAAGTTTACTTATCAAGGTTCTGACACATTATCGGGGTCACAACCAGCCCTCTACTCAGGGAAAAGACCTACGTCTGCAGATGACATTTCAAGGGGAGTTAATTTGTGTACTAACTTGTGAAGGACATTTCTCGATCTAAGAACAAAACCCCTTGTTTTTACAAGCAGCAACTCCCACCACTATTGTGATCTGAGTTGCAAATAGTGCCCTAACTTACAAACGCATTTCTAAGTTTTAGCAGAATTCATTATAAATAGGGAAATGGAAAGTGACAGAATCAACGCAAGGGCTGCCTAAACAAAAGAAATCGACTTCCAATCCTGCTGGAAACTGTACCAGAGCAAATCGATACATTAATCAACGATCGTACCTTAAAGAAACATTCAAAAGTAACGAATTTTATAACAGAAAATGTTAAGTGACAAATCTAGGATTGGACATAGCTTTAAGATCATCACCTCCCAAGAGACTTTGCAGGGACCTGGAATTTTAGGCCTAGAAACTGCACATTGGCCTGTATCTAGTTCTACCATACCATTTGAACTAAATGTTTTATGCAATAACAGTTCTGTATTACTAAGAGTTGATTGCGAAAGACAGGGGTCCGAGATAGCTACAGAAGCCTGTATATTTGAGCCAGCCAATCAAGCTCCAACTAAAGGGGTTGTTTGTGCTGACTTGGTGAAAGAGTTGAGAATAGAAATATGTGGCTTTTAGTTTATGATTGGTCCATTAACATGTATTGTTAATTACCTTGTGGTGAAAGTAGGAATGATAAAAGTTGCTGTGGTCCACTCAGGTGGAAAAGTTTACCGCAAAAAGGAATTATAAACAATGTGAATTCAAAAATGATACTAAGAATGTCACTGAGGAGAGAGAAAAGGTTGTTCCATACAAACAGTCACAAACACCCAGTACAAGACTCTGGGTTTGCAAGTGTAGAAACCCACACCTAAGGTGGAACAGCCCTGCACCAAAACCACAGTTGACGTACTCTCATGTACAAGTAGTCCATCCCATTCCTGCATCCACATGGTGCTGTACAAAGTAAGACAAAGTAATAATGAAAGGGCTATGGCAAAGAGAAGGTTAGGTTATGTCCCTGGAGTTGGGTTCGAAAGACTTGAACATGAGGTATGCGGTAGTACTGCAATTATGGTCATTGTCCCAAGACTCAAACCCCTAGTCAGAGAGAGCAAGGATTCCTAAAAAATAAAGCCACTCTCTTGATAAGGCACATATGTCATTGCTACTTGCTAATACACTCTGATATTTTCAAAAGTCAGATGACATAGCCTTTTTTGAATAAGGCAAACTAATATGACTATTCTATTTAGAATTCCTACTAAAAGACAGAAAGGTGGTGAAGGGTCTTGTGTCTTTAGACATTCATTTTAGCTCACACATGGATTTCATGATCAATTCAAATTGGGCAGGAAGGATCAAATAACCAATGGGCAATCATCACTTGATCTAATAAAAATATTTCTATTTGTTGTCCCAACACAGTTCTTGCTAATGTGGATTGACTGACAGGTAATATCAGGGATGAAATCCCTTGAGGGTTCCAGAGCATTATATTAAATGTCCCACTTGTTGCCATCAAAAACCAAGACAGTCTGTCCCCATTTGACACTAGGATCCCAGAATATAAGAACTGGTTTGCTGCCTACAGAATAGGTCGAATGACACATTACATATATTATAAGGGAATATAGCAGGATTACAATCTAAACAAGCTATTCCAAATTGGGGGTGATTTAATAGATTTGTATGATATTGGTACTTTTCAAGAAATATGGTGTACATGCCCTATGTTCAGATCTAGTTTATTAATTTGTATCTTTATGCACATACATAAGAACTCAAAAGATCATCGGGTGGGTTGCTTATATTAGTTATAACTTCTGGAAACCTCAAAATAAAATGGTTAAATATCATTTCGGCACACATACTTGGAATCAACCTCTATACGAATTCAGGATTATAAAACTAACATTTAAAACACATATAAGCGTAGCACCAGAGATTGTGGTATATTTGAAACCCTAAGCAATTTTGAATCACATCAGGAACGCAATTGGGAGCCAGGTTACATTGTTGTGGCAGGAGATTTTAATACCGCATTTGAATCCCCTGAATTACAGTGCATTGTACATTACAGGGTGGGAAGATTCTACGTATGGAATCCATAGACTGGACATAACACCAATACAAGGAGGATTAAGGGGCTCAACTGTGGTGGTCCAACTGCCACATTATGACTCACATTACGCCACATTATGACCCTGGAAGGCGGACTGCCGTCCCTTCTGGGAACATGGTTCCCGACGCTGTGATGGTGGTCGGAACCAGCCTTTTCATGGTGAAGACTCCGCCATGAAAGGGCTGGCATAAAGCCAGTGCTGGGGGCCACAGGGGGCCCCTGCCTAACACCCTCGGAATGGGAACTATTTGCACTGCAGACAGTGAAAATTCCGAGGGTGCGGGAGTGCTAAGATATTGGTGTCGGCTCGGGCCACTATCCTAGCACTGTTCCCGCTGGTCAGCCTGGCGGGACCGCGTATTACAATACTCCTGCCAGTCAGACCGACGGGGACATTGTAATACGCTAGGGGGGACGCCGCCGGTATGACAGTGGAGTCCTCCCCACAGCTTTGGCGGTCCAGTTTTAGGACCGCCAAGGTCATAATGAGGGCCCAAAGAGCAACTCAATTGTTAGACCTTTCTCTAACCTTTGGAATTAAAGCATGTAATGGTCATACTTGTTCGGGCTCCAAGGGACATCATACCTTTGATAGGATTGGTCGCAGCAGCAGAATAGATTATATACTATTTGATCTCTATTTTGGGATTTAGAGTATTATGATAGCTTCCACAAAGCTCACCTTCTAATTTTACATTACATTTATAATTCTGACAAGTTCTCAGTACCCCGAGTTCATGTAATAAAGTGTTGATTTCATATAGCAAATGGACTGTTAAACGGGCTAAAATTTCACAATGACCACAAAAAAAAAATTCTATTTACAAAGAAGTTGCTGAGGTGCTGGAGCAACTGGCATCGGGACCTGGAAGTGAGCAAAGCTCGAGTGTAATTGTAAACATTCATGAAAATTTATTTATTTCTCAAGCAAGTATTTTATATTTAAAACAAAGCCATCGCCGAGTGATCAAAGGAATGTCACCTAGTGTAATAGATGTAGGAAAGCGACTCATGACCTTAATATAGCTATTGAACAAGGTAATCATGACCTGGTCAGAGAGTGTAGGTAAATGACAAACTGGCGCGAACACAGAATGCGAGAATACTAGAGGTGGCAGGATATGGTTTTTGCTGCAAAGGCTAAAGATCACAAAGCATTCAGGCAGATAGCTGCTCATGGCAGCTGTAGTAGAGATACTGATATCGAGTTTCACATTCCCGCTCAGACTTGGATAGAATGTTTTTGTAACTTATCTGCATGCACAGAGCAGGAAAGTACAGCAAAGAGGGTATCCGGACCAACTTTGCCCTGTATGCTGTCTGATCCTCCTTTAAACATTGATCTCAAAGATACCTTGAGAGCTGTTCATAGTATAAAACAGGATGAAGCACCTGGCAATGATAAAATTCCTTGGGATGCGATAATTCTCTATTGAAACACAAGCGAGTTCCATATATCAATTCGCAAACAAATGCTATTTTAAGAGGCTGTGCTATTCCCACAACTTGGAAAATGGAATACATAATACCTATGCACAACAAAGGTGCAAAGGACAACCATTTAGCTATTGACCAATTAGCTTGATTGATAGCCTTCGAAAAATCATTGGCTGCCAAGTCCTCGATATGTTACAAGACTGGATTGAGGAGCATAATGGTCTCTATATATATATGATGTCATCAAGCACCTGAACGCCTGCCTTAATGATTCCCCGAAAGTAGCTGGCTGTATAATACCTGCATTATTATTCACAGATGATATATTATTAATTTCTAAAACTTCAAGGGGCTTGCAGTTACATATTGATACGTTTGTGAAGTTCTACAAAGCATGTGGCTTAGAAATAAACACCTCTTAAACAAAATTCATGTCTTTAAATTCTGACACATCATTTCAGGGGAACATCATCGGGTGATTTCAGTTCAAAAGACTGACAGATTTTCAATCAAACAATCAATCAATAGATTTGAGGCGCTTCTTGGTTTGTAGGTGCTGGCTGGGTTCAGTTGATTAGCTAAATAGCCATGTCTTCAGGGACTTTTGGAACTCTGGAAGAGATGGAGTGGTCTAGAGATTACAGGGTACCTCGTTCCATGTCTGCACTGCTAAGTAGGAGAAGGCAGGACCTTTGTATCTGCTGCATAGGATGCGAGGGGTGACAGTTAGTGAAAGGGGAGCGGAGGTGTCTGGTGGGCTGATGGAAGTTCAGGCGGTGGTTCAAATACATGGGTCCGCAGTTGAGTGGGGCCTCTTGTGCATGGGTCAGGAGCTTGAACTAGCATCTGTTTTGTACAGGGAGCCAATGGAGTTCCCTGAGGTAGGGTGTGATGTGGGGTTCTCTAGGGAGAACCAGGATTAGTCAGACTGCAGAATTCTGTATTCTGTTGTCCAGAATGATGCCTAGGTTACTAACGTGGTCAGTGGAGGTAGGAGTAGGCCTGAGTTCTGAGGGCCACAAAAATGCGTCCCATCAGTGATCAGTAAACCTGTCTTGTAGATGTTGAACTTCAGGCAGTTGTCCTTCATCTAGGTGGTGGTGTCTGTCATACAGTTGTGGTAGTTGATCTTGGTGTTGGTGGTGTCTTCAAACCAGGAGAGGATGAGTTGTGTGAAGTCCGTGTATGATATGTTGTTGTGTCCATGGGCTTTGCCAATGGTGGCCAGAGATGCCATATAAGTGTTGAAGAGAGTGGGGATGAATGAGGAACCTGGGGCACTCCATAGATGATTTCCTTGGGTTTGGAGATGAAGGGAGCGATCAGACTTTTTGCCTTCTTTCCAGTGAGGAAAGAGGCAACCCATCTGAGAGGACTCCATGGATGCCTATGTTGTGCAACCTTGTGATGAGTGCGTGGTGGGAGACCATATTGAAGGCTGCAGAGAGGTCTAGTAGTATCAGAGCTGCAGTCTCTCCTCAGTCGAGTAGGGCTCAGATATTGTCAGTAGCTGTGATGAAATTTTGTGTATTTGGGGTTAAATCACTGCTAACATGGACTGCCTATTTAAGTTAATGAGAGTGTGCTTAAATTACAACAAAGCACATCTGAGATACTTAAAATCCTTAAATCTACCATCTCGAGGTCTATCTCTCGGGCTTTACAAATCTATAACAGTCAGGGTCTATGTGGGGCCCTTTATGGCACAGATTTGTGGGGATACAAGCAGGCCCATCAGATGACATTAATAGAAGAATTTCTGAAGGTCTTAGTGGGCTTGGCACAAAGTACTCCATCATTACCCCCACAAATGGATTTGCATGTATATTTCCCTTAGGGCTAACTTAAGGCCGCTGGTGTACAAGGAGAGATTGTGGTGTTAGAAGAGTTTCTTGCCCTAGACACATCTCATAGGATTGCATGGCTGAATAAAGTTTGCACTAAGCTATTGTGCTGAGGCTGAGTTATAGAGCATTTTGGAGAAAAACTATCACTATTGAATGAATTGTTAAAGGAAATATAGTGAAAGTGTGTTGATGAAAAGGAACAATTAAATACACCACATGGTTCCCTCATAATTACTTTCCTAGATCTTATATCCACTTTTTAGTTTGAAACCTTTTTTCGACTATATTACATTACCTGCTGCAAAACAATTGTGCACTAAATTTAGATATGGGATACATTTCGGAAATAGCTGTTAGTAAAATGGTCAACTTTGAATGCACTGTGTAGCATATTGATGGTACGCACACTAGAATCCTTGTGGTACTGGACAGACTCTGAACAGGAAGCAGAGAGGTATTAAGGTGTGGTTAACAGAAAGTATGATGTAAGGAACAGTGTGTGAGTGTATACTGAAAAATACAGTAATGTTTGACCACAGCTCCCTTGTGACGTAATTCATTTGCATGCTCCCAGGCTGAGGAATACATATATATGGCGTGACGGGGTGCTGGGGCGCTTTGCGCCTAGCGGCACGCATGTTTTGATTGTTCCTTTGGCTCATTGATGCTTTTCCAGCGCTGTGTCGGTTTTAAAATATCCACACGACCAGAAAGTGACCACCTTCCTCAGGTGCTGAATGTAGCTTACCATGGCTTCTAAGAGAGCTGGGATCATTCCTTATGGTGTTCCCTAGATGCTAGAGGCACTGTCATAAACTGCAGCCTGGTGAGGTTATCACTGACTACATGCCTGAGATTGACTCAAAGCCAGAAAAGAGCTCCGGGATACATTAATAATTGATGGCATCGGAGAACTGGGAAATAAAGCTGGTTGGCATTAACTAAAATGTTTTTACATCCCTGTCTATCGTTTATTACAGTTTTATGAAAGTATATGCCACACAGTGTAAGAGGCATTATGGTTATTGCCCCCCCCTCCCCCTTTTTTTACCGTCTTTTAGTGAATGTTCATCCTTTCCTAACTCAGGCAAGTGGACATAGCAACATAGTAGTAGCTTTACAAATGTAGCATTGCTGATTGTGGCATTATATACTGCACTCTATTAGGTGGATTATAACAAATACTGAATAAGTCTTCTAATGCAAAATGTTATATTTCAATTTCTATTAGTAGTGACTGTTTGGGGCATGCTGTTTCTCAAGGGGCCCCCCAAATGATGAGGGATGGTAAGCAAATGATTCTACTTGTTCTAAACACTAGGGGCTACCACCTCTTTGCTCACTGGTTTATCACGGGTGTTTTGTTCACTTAACCGTGTATATTGATTATATATATTGTACATATTGTTTTCTAGGGCGACCTCTTTTGTTTCCATTTTTTGACAGACAGTTTACCAAAATGTAAGTGACTGTAATAATTTTTATACACACACTAAGTAGTTTTCCCTTAACTTATTATAAGTCAGGAGAAGTTAATTTGATTGTTGGTCCTGAAGAAGCGTTGTTATAGGATCTGTATAGACCACAATACGCGAAACATGTTGACCATACCTTAGGGGTCAGGTGATAATTTCCCAGATCTCCAGACTTTGTTATAAAGTGGTTGAGCATGAATCCTCATTTTCCACTTTTCCTGTGTTTTTAATCTTGGTCTTAGCCTTCTCTTGTTGACACATTAAATAAAGCAGACTCCTGTGGGGTTGAGAACCAATTTTAATCCTTTCACTCTTTTGCCGCAATTAGTGTCTGACCATTACGATCACGACGGCAGCCACTTTCAAAAAGATCTCCGGCAAAGAGCCCCCGAACAGGGAGCCCGTCAGATATTGCACTGCCAGTCTGACGAGGAGCAACCCGATGATGAAACATGACATCCATTTGGATGTGTGAAGGCTCTTGCTCCTGAACATTAATGTTCCCATAGATATATGGAACAGTGTACATATTTATTGTGTGATTAGACATAAAAAATGATACCACCGATTTGCAACTAACAGCTTCATTCTGCATCACCATTATTAGAGAACAAACCAAAAAGTCTCCCACTCTTCTGTTTGGTATATTTGACACTCACTACCCAGAGAACCTGGCGGTTGACATATAGTAAGAGCATCACTGGAGGGAAGGTATAAAGGAGAAAATGTTGTGAGTGAGTAGGTGCCCTAATAGCAGTGATGCATGTTTAGTGTATGCACATGATATACATAGGTTTACATTAAAAAAAATATGTGGAAAAATGAAGAAAAAAAGGTAAAATGTTTCACTATATACGCGTAGCAAGGAGAAGCTTTGCTCCAAAAATATAAAAAATGGAAACATAGGAAGTCATCCTGTCATTTAATTTTAGGATAAAATGATAGGTGGGACGAGGCAGTCACTCCCATTGAAAAGAGAAAGGTAAGACCACTGATGTTTTGTACGTTTCTTTTCCATCATTATACAACATTATCTGTCGTTGCAGTGACTGGAATCAGAAGAAACACTTTACAGCCCCAAACCTCTGCCTGGATCACAGGAACTGTCCTGGTGTGTTGAGATTTAGATATTTCCTATTAGAGCTTCTTCCTTTAACCACACAGAATAACATACACTTACTAGCTGGGCTCACTGCATCACCCATATGGTAAATAATATATGATCTGAATGAGAAAAAAATAGCTTGTTTGGTCTATGGAGATGCCTGCAAACTATTTGTCTTGTTTGGCTAGCTTCTCGTTGATAGCCAATTACGCCTCTGAGCTGGCTTTAGAGTGTAGGCTTTGAAGTTAACTTGCATCTCTAAGAGAGGGGTGTGCCCTTGAAGTAGGGGCACCTTATGTGCGGCCGGTATCACCTTTCCACTTGGCTCCTAGGACCCGGGCAAGCATTCATGTACCAGCAAAGAGCTATTAATGCGCCTTGACACAGAAGGAGCCCTGCACCCGTCCATCTTTAGGACTTAAAATGCCAGTAATAGGCATGTCCAGCCTGAACGAGCAGGGGCCAGCACTAAACCAGCAGCACGGAAGCTGCCATGAAAACTCAAATGTGTTGTTTATTTGAATTTACAATAGCACTTTTAACCATAGTGCTTTACAATCCTAATGAAATGGCACAAAAGTTATTGAAATTAATAAAAGAACAGATGCCAAAGTAAAATTTCAATAATTAAGAAAACCATAATACATGCATAGCAAAAGTTAATTAATGGCCAAAATGACAAAACCCAAAACTCAAGTCTTCAAAATCCTCCTCCAGTACATATTGGTGATACCCCATCCCTGCAGCATCCAGTCACTTACAGCAGGTGAAAGAGCCCTGAAGCAAAATCTGGTTACAGGCCCTATGAGCCGCTCAGCAAAGCTACAGATCACAGCAAAAGGGTCAAGGTGGAAGTAACTGCCAATAATTTCAAAGTCATTCAAGGTGACATAAACCGACCAAGCCATAATCTTTATTCCCAAGGATCAGCCCCTCAACCAACCTAGCTAGTTCACACTGAATTCCAAAAGAGAGAGCAGCAATTTGAGGCAAATTAAGTTAATGGCCACTTAGGTATCTATGATACAAAAATTGGAGCAATTGTATTGTCTGTAATAAAAAAACACAACGTTGTGACTACTGGAAGTTATTTTCCACCACTGAAAGATGTGCTGCAATTGTGAAATTTCCACACACTTTTTTTTTTTTTAAACAAATTTTACAGATTTTTTGCTATAATCAGGTTGATGCATAACATGCTAAAGTAGTGACATTATGATTACACATAATAACAAAAACGCCATAATATAGGTGTACATCTCGTTTGATATGAGTCATGATCAGTTCGTATTGCTAATGAGCGGGCCTACGCCCATTGCCACTACACATCGTCTACACTAGCTGTCAGGCATTTGTGACCATAGGAACTAGCTAGTAACACCAAGGTGCTGTCAACTATTTGGTACATAACTGCCAACCTACCAAACACTAAACTCCCCCCGCGCCCAGCTGAAAACAGTCTGCATCCTCCCCCTCGAGCTGCCCCTAGTATCTCGCCAAGCCCTCAGGGTGGGATGGTCAGGTGTGCTCCTAGCGCTGACTATTAACCCTCTAAGGTGCTGTGGTGTGTGGTGTCCTGTCAATCAATGGGTGTGGGAGCTAATTCTGCCTCCCCGTTAGGGGGTGTCTGGGCCCTTCCCGTAACCGAACAAGAAGCTGGTCCCAGGCCTCCTTCAATTCCGGGGAACCTCCACCCCTCCTAAGTTCTGTGTACAGGAACGTTCCCTCACTCTCCGACCATTTTCTAAGCCCTCTTCTCCAATTGGGAAGGTGGGGGCCTGCCGCACTCTTCCACTTCTTTGTCAGTTCTCTTTTGGCAAGTATGAATGCTAGATCTTGAAATCTGCTGATTGCTCGCTTTTTGGGGGTGTGGGGAAACCAGTGTAATAAACAGTGCGCAGCAGTGCCAGGGACTTTGCGGTCTATGACATCTGCCACTTCACTCACCACTGAGCTCCAGTATGCCCTCAGCAGGGGGCAAGACCAGACCATAGCGAAGAATTCTGCTGCCTCTGTCCCACAGCGGGGGCATTTCGCATCTAGGATATGAAACTTATCCCCGAGCCTCAGCGGGGTGAGGTATGCTCTGTGCATGATATAAAATTGAATGAGCTGAAACCTTGCATTCCTGGATACCTTTGGGACCCTCCCTAGGACCTGGTCCCAGTCACCTTCCGAAATCTGGGTCTCCAGATCTGTTTCCCATTTATGCCTCAGACCCTCTAATGGCCCCTGCGTACCGGCATTGATTGCACTGTATATGTTGGTAACCGCTCTTCGCGTGCTGTCCGAAGTTACGATGTAGGTGCTCGGGCGATGGGGAGCAGGTTCTTCCGCTCCCATCCACTAGTACGCCCAAAGTCCTTGAGTGATCGCCTGATGTAGTAAGAACTGGTCCCGCAATAGGTCGTGTGCTTGTTGAAAGTCCTCAAAGGGCAAGAGGGTGCCCTCTCTGTAGAGGTCCCACACCTCCAGGGCGCCTGCCTCCTCCCACACCAGCAGCCCCCTCCAGTCCCCGGCCCGAGGCAGCCAACAAAGCCAGGTCATCTGGATCTCTAGCGCGTATGGCACCGTCAATCCAGAGTGCCGGAGGCAGCGCCGGAGGCAGCGCCTCCAGCATCGGGTTAGCACCCTAGCCTCGGGGGAGAGCCCGGGACTCAGGGCAGCACAACCCAGGGACACCCCTGCCAGCGATGACTCCAGAGGAACCAAAGTGTCCTCGTCCCCCCTCTCCGGTCCTCCTCTCTGCCACCCAGCGGGTCAGCCACTGCAGTTGAGCAGCCAAATAATAGGACTCAAAATCAGGAACTGCTAGGCCTCCTCCCGCTCGGGTCGCTTAAGCCTAGCAAGCGCTACTCTGCATCTCCCTTTTTCCCAGATAAATGCCGTAAGCATTGAGCCCAACTCTTTAAATACTGCCAAAGGAATCCAGACCGGCAAGGATGCAAAGTAATATAGCAGACGTGGGAGTGCCACCATTTTAATGACCACCACTCTCCCCGCAACCGAGACCGGGAGTGTACCCCAGAAAGCCATACTGGTTCTCAGAGCCCTTATAGCGCTTGCGATGTTGCCATCTAATAGGTCAGAACTGGAATGATATATTTTAACCACCAGATATGGCATGCACGAGGTTCCCATGGCACGCTTCCCAGCCGCTACGGTGGGTCGACACGCGCAGACAAGGGGAACAGGAATGATTTCTACCAATTGACCTTTAAGCCTGTCAGTCGGCCGAACTGTGCTGGGAGGGACTAGGCTCCTTCCAACTCCTGGTCAGTGTTCTGCAGAAAGAGCAGCAGATCATCTGCATATAGTGCAATGGTGTGTCTCCTTCTGCCCTGCCGCAGCCTGTGATACCAGGGGGCGGTCCTAACCTGGGCTGCCTATGGCTCCATCGCCAGTGCAAATAAGAGCGGCGAGAGGGGACATCCTTGCCTAGTGTCCCTCTCCATCGGGTACTGCTCTGATATAATAGCCCCCGTTCTAACTCTTGTCTTCGGATTCGGTATAGGAGTTATGTCCAACGGACTAAGCCCCCACCCAGCCCCATGCGGAGCAGGACCGCGTAAAGATAATCCCATTCGAGGCTGTCGAATACCTTCTCTATATCCACAGCCAATACAACAGACTCTGCCAACAACAGGGCAAGAGTATCCATGATGTGTATTACTCTCCTAATCTTCTGGGCTGTACTAGTGGAAGGTATAAATCCCGCCTGGTCAGGATGTACTATTCGAGACATGTACGGAAGCAATCTGGTCGCCAAGATTTTGCTCAGTATCCTGTAATCAGTATTTCACATAGAGAGGGGTCTATATGCCCTACTATCACTTGGGGGTTTGAGCAGAGGGATAATCAGAGCCTTGCCGGTGGACTGTGGGAGATATTTTTCCGCACGTGCTGCGCTATACAGCTGCATCAGCCTGGGGGCCAATTCCCGCACATATGTGACATAAAACTCAACCGGCAGGCCGTCTGTCCCAGGTGTTTTCCCTCAAGCTAGTCCTCTGATGGCTTCACTGATTTCTAGAGTCGTTATTTCGCCCCCCAGCACCTTCTTCTCCTCCTCGCTAACATTTGGGCACGGGAGAGCACCCAAGAAAGT
Source organism: Pleurodeles waltl (assembly GCF_031143425.1). Taxonomy (NCBI): domain Eukaryota; kingdom Metazoa; phylum Chordata; class Amphibia; order Caudata; family Salamandridae; genus Pleurodeles; species Pleurodeles waltl. Next base: position 408,055,770 of record NC_090440.1, read on the forward strand.
CCTCCCCCTCTCCTCGCAGAGTGCTGGCATACAGAGCGGTGTAGTATTCGAGGAAGTGGCGATTAATATCATCCTGCCGGTAAAGACCAACCCCCACCTGGGCGTTAATTTCTGTGATGGGGAGCCCTGCCGAGCCAGGTTGGCCACCCACGCCAGTAGTGCTTCTGCTTTGTCTCTTTCCGCATGAGGCCTGGCCATGTAGCATTTGTAATCGAAGCAGCAAAGCTTCTCCGTGTTCTCGGCTACCACCTCCCTAGTCGCCCGGAGCTCCCCCCACAATCCGGGGTCTCCATGGACCGTCTCTCCAGTCTGCGGAGATCGCCCTTGACCCTCTCTACCTCCCTTAGCAAGGTTTTCCTAACCCCCATGGACGCAACTATGCGCCTCCTGCGTATCACAACTTTGAATGCCTCCCACAGCGTGTGAGGGGAGGGCGCTGTTAGTTCATTATTCTCAAAGTATTGTGTCATCTGCTCTCTTTCTTGGTCGCGGTATGCTGGGTCCTCTAGTGAGTCATACTTAAGTCACCAAGTCGGGATGCTGGTAGTGGCCCTTACCTATGGTATGTGCATCAGCGCAGGGTTATGGTCTGAGAGGGTCCTCCCCAGGTACTCTAGGTCACGTATCTGAGTGTGTATTTCTGGTGTGCGTAGAAAAGTGTTGAGTCTCACCTGCAGATCATGCACTACAGATTAATAGGAGTATTCCCATGCTCCTGGGTAGAGGGTCCTCCAGGAATCTAATAAATGCCAACCTGCCTGCCAGTCGAGGAACCTCCTAACTATGGCGTTCACTGATGAGTCCCTCAGTGGGGGGTGCGACCTGTCTAGGTCCGGAGTGGCTATACAAGTGAAATCCCCCCCATCAGCACTGAACCTTGCAAGTGAGGGGCCAAAGTATTCAATAACTGATCTAGGAAGGAGCCCTGTTCGACATTAGGTGCATATACATTTATCAAGGTGATATCGCGCCCTCCCAGTCTGCCAGTAACTAAGACATATCGCCCATCCGGGTCCGCCAGGGTATGAGTCATCTGAAATGGTATTCCTGCCCATATCCAAATGAGGGTGCCTCTAGCAAAGGCAGAGTAAGCAGTGTAGAAGGCTTGGACCCTCCACCTTTTCTGCAACGCGGCCCCCTCTGCCGCCGCCAGATGAGTCTCCTATAACACTGCTATATGAGCACCTCTTCTGCATAGGTATTAATGCATTTTGTAGCACTTAGACATAGTATGCATGCCCCCTACGTTCCAGGAAATCAACCTGTATTCTTGGGGATCACCCATGTAAATATCGCCATGGCGTACTGTCTCTGCGCTCTATCCAGGGGTGCAGCAATAGCAAGGTAGTGACAGCTGGGGTTATGCTTCCTCCCATCATTGGGCGCAGAGCAGGGTCCCAAAACTCTAAACAAAACAAGAACTTCCTCAACTCCCCCACCTCAGGACAGGTGTCGGAACAGCCTCCCAGTCAAACTTAGTCAAAACCAAAAGTCAATGCCTGTGGGGCGGTTGAGAAAGAAAGACAAAGGCTCTGACCGGGTGAGGCCACCGGGTCTGGGGGCCCCCAGTCTTATATTGTTGACCTTACCACTCGATGTCCTGCCAGGGCACGAGGGTCCCACCCCCCAGAGTCCCTATCCATGTTCTTTTGTTTGAGCCCTGAGGTTGATTCATATAATATTCTCTGAGGTGTCCGGCGTCACCACAGGCATCTCAATGCTCAAGGCCGCCAAGCTTTCCGACTCTGCATCAGTGTCTGAGCCTCGATCTTCTTTTCGTGATCCTGCGGATCTCGGACTGGCCTCTCCCTCACTCAGATTTGCAACAGCCACTGTTGCCCGCTGTCATTCCGCCCTGATCTCTTCCGCTGAGGGCACTGCTCTCCTCCGTTGCGCCCCCCCGACCGGGGCCGCCTGCCTCTGAGTCTGGGTCCCCGGGAGACCCCATCGTGCGTGTGACTATCTTGCACGTCAAGCCAGTCCCTGGCCTCCTGGGGCGTCTGGAAAAATCTTGTCCCTCCGCCCTCCACCACCCAGAGCGTGGATGGGAAGAGCATTGAGTACTGTATATTTAATGTTCGTAGTTGCTTTTTAATCTCCGAGTACGATGCTCTTTGGCACTGGACCTCGCGGGAAAAATCAGGGAAAATGCGGACCAGTGTGTTCTCCACCCTCAGTTCTCCGGCTTTCCTAGCCTGCGCTAGTATATGATCGCGGTCCCTTTAATGCAATAGCCTGGCCACCACCGGTCTCGGCGGTGCCCCTGACAGGGGGTCCCTCGCTGGCACCCTGTGCACCTTCTCGAATGCGAAGAAATGCGTAGGGCTCTCCGGGGCCACTTCCTCCATTATCCATTTTTCCAGGTAATCAGGTAAGTTTTGGTGCTTGACTTTCTCAGGGAGGCCAATTATCCGGATGTTGTTTCTCCAGGATCTATTTTCAGCATCCTCGGTGCGGGCCATAAGGGTGCCTACTTGCTTCTCGCGGGTAGTTTCCCGGTCCCCGGTCATCTTCATCTCAGGTTTCAGCTCTTCAACAAAACTCTTTTCCATTGTTGTTACCCTTTCAGCGAGGCAGCGTTGGTCCTCCCTGAGCAAGCCCAGGTCCAGTGCAAGGGTGTCTATTTTAAGCTCCAGGCTTTCTTTAGAGGACATGATGGCCTGCATTATGTCCCCCAATGACGGGCTCCCAGCAGCCTCCGCCAGCTCCGGACCATCCCGAGCAGGGGCGGGGTCCCCAGGGCGGTCGCCATTGTCTTGGGCTGCATCTCTCCGGTTGGTGGATTTGCCCATCGCGCCAGGACCAGCAGGATCCTCTCCGATGACAGGGCGGCGACCGGACGCCCCAGGCCGATTGCAGTTCAAGATCAGGCCGGCCCTCTCTCTTCTTCTTCTCTGTCTGAGGAGTCCCCTGCTTCGCCTTCGCTCCCTCTCCCCACCTCTCGACGTCCAGGGGGGGAAGCAGGTATCCAGCAACGCTGCCGGGTCAGGTCACTTCGCGAGCCCCGCCAGTGGGCCCCGGTGCAAGGCATGCCGGGTGTTCTCCATTCCTTCCCAGCCCTTCAGGGTGACCCACCTCTAGGGGCCGAGTGCCGTCTCGTCGAGCCACAATTTGAGCGCCCCCGCAGCAGGATCCTCCTCGGGGGTACAAGGCGAGCCCAGCGCTCGGGGGACCGCCTCAGCCGGTAGTATCCTCAGGTCACGCTTGCTTCGCGCCATGCAGCACCTAGCGCGGCCGCCATTTTAGGGTCAGGCGGCCCAGCTGGTCTCCTCGTAACGATCAGCTCTGGGGGGGCTTTGGTGCAGCCCGTCCGGTGCAGCTGGCCCTCCTCGGCGCTCACAGCCTGCACAGCGCTCAGGGCGCTCTCCTCTGCCAGCAGGTACTTCTTCAGGCCGCGCTCGCCCAGGGCCACACCGCCCGGAGCGCGGCTGCCATTTTATGGTCAGGTGGCTCGGCTGACCTCTCTGCGGCGATCAGCCTGGGGAGCCCCGGGGCAGCCCGCTAGGCCCCAATCTTATAGCCACCCCTATACCTGGGGATGTAGTTCGCAGTGCATCTCACTCCATGAGCTCATAGCCCCGCCCCCTCAAAATTTCCACACACTTTATAGTACTTATGAGCATTGAGAGTATTTGAAACTAGATAGGGTGTTTTATTATTATGTTTTCTTTTTTTTAAACATTTTTTTTTGCATTTTCAAAAAAGAAATGAACAGACACACAGTACAGTTCCATTTGAGACAATATGCAAGATTAAAAGAAAATGGGAGGCACAGCTCATATACTTATGGTTACAGTAATCTGCCCTGGTGGTTATTGCCTTTCAAATCTACACCATTTATCCATAAAATTACGATTAAATAATTGTAATTTGTGAATAAAACCGTGCTCTTAGGGACCTTTTTTTTGTTATTTGTTTTTGTCGCTCAATTTCTGTATTGAGCTTCTGCCCAAGTTCTCACATAATTGGAATTATTTTGACAAATGCATAGAAAGAACAAACAATTTGTTGAAGTAGGAGTACCAAAACTGTATGTCTATACTGCTTGTTTCAAGGCCCATAATTTTCCCAGTGCATCACAACATTTTAGCGGGTAGAATAAGAGAGTGATTGTAAACTGTCTCTACCATGAGTAAAATCAACTGAGTGTGTTTGTTTCACTCACTTACTACCACCAATTGATTCTAAATACTTCATGTATTTAACAAAAAAACATGAGCAGGGAGAACTATTGAAAAAATTATTGCCCAAGAGCACACCATTTGGTCACATGAGGAAGCCAGGATAAAAACTATGTAGATCCACAATTTCCACCAGGCACACTACACAATAACTGTGGTGGAAGTAGTTTTGATGGCAAAGCTTACGGACTGCTCTCACCAACGAAATGCTAATATGTTGGGGACCCCGCCCAGATTTTTAATACAGTGTTCTTTATCAACATATTATGGTAAAGTCTCAACTACAGGATTAGCTGTCAAGCCTCCTGTTGCTAAAATGTAAACATTAAAACTGGAAAATATCTAGCAGTGGAGGTTGGATGTTTGTGTCTGCCCACGTCAGTATTTTTGTAACCACACGAATGGAGCCGGTTTCAAAGCACTCCTAATACTTGCACATAAGAGAGTAAAGATAAAAAGAAATTGTGAAGCCTAAAATCATATTTCTTTCCAAGAAAATAACTAAGTAACTCCTTTGTACACTTTACAAAGGTAGTAAGAACAAGCACAGAAAACTAACTCTTTGGTCAGGGCTGGGTAGGAGGACAGCACCTCAGATACAGAGATTTACAGTCATCACACTGGAAAAGCTCGATGTATTGTCAGACCTATTTCAATATAGAAACTAGGGGCCTAACTTAGAGGAGGGGGTTTGGGATGAAACCCCTAAAATAACTCTAAAACTCACAGTTCACACCATTTACATGTTAAATGTCGTAGCGCACTCTGTAAACAACAATGCGGCCCATGGTCACACAGCAGATGGCACTGCAGTAGATCCCTGTTGCAATTGATGCTATGGGGTAAGTTTCTGAGGCGATCCTTAGGAGTATTTTGAAATTTAACAAGGAACCAGACAACATGTTTTGTTCCTCCTAGAACATTTTCAAGACTTGGCATAAGTTTTGACTCTTTTCTTTTACTGTGGTCTTTTACATTATAGATGGAAATCATTGATTTCATCAGCTAGGTTACATAGGGAAATGAGGGTATCACTGGAGGAAATCAAAGAAGCAACAGGGAGGCTCAATCAACCCACTCTATGCAGCCAAAATGGAGTGTTAGGTACTAAGTCAGCTTCACAAAGTTGAGAAAGGTGGGGACGTGAACGCCGGAGTATTAGTGTTGAATGTTTCATGCCAAATTTAACAACAGGGACTTGTGGACCCCCAAGGCAGGTATGCAGACATGTGCTTCTGAATCATTCTTCAACTTGTGTGAATAATTATGCAACAGGGATTCTTTATTAGGGCTAACAAATCTAAAGGTAGTTTGCTGACATGTTTGTGCCCACAGTTTTATTTTGCCCTGTGCGGGCAATGTAAGACAGAAAGGTTTTAGCATGCACAATCTGGCACTACAAACATGCCAGCTACGTGCATATGTATATTTATTCAACAACAGTTCACAAATCTGTCGATGGATCAACAAATCTAAGATTGCAACCTTCAGAACATTCTTAGGCAGACAGCTGTTCAAATCCTCAGTTTTGGGATGTGAATACCGTGACAGGTATGCAAATCCCATGGATCCACGAATGACAGGAAAAAAATCTATGCTTTCCTAAAAAAACGCTGATGATCTATATTCACAACTTATAAGAAAGGTTCTTCAGTATTGAACCTTTCATAGATTCACATGCTTGAATCTTTCCCGTGGTCATGATGGGAGTCCTATGGTAACAATAATAATAGGCAGTGCTATACTTTAAACATAGAGAAGCCAAGGGACACTTATTGTAATCAGTCCACCTTGTGTTATCAGAAATAAACACCAACCAATCAAAACCCAGACCCTGAAGCACTCTTCCCCATGCAGAGCCACCACACCTCAGATTTCTAACTGCACGTTGTGCGTGAGGGAGCCTCCTTGAACCCTGCTTAGTCTCAGTGTTTTGCCAAATTTTGACCTTTTTTCTGTTCTCAGGAGTGATATTTTTGACCTTCAGGCAACTGAAAAGTAACAGCTTTTGGGTTCTTTTCCTGGTTAACATCATGTCAGAGGGATCAGAGAAGAGGCTTTTGAGGTCTTGCAAGTCTTGTAGGAAACCACATTTATTTTCTGAAGATCCCCACAAGAAATGCCTTTCCTGCCTTCACCCTCACTATAAACATAAGGAGTGTAAGTACTGCAGGGCTTTTTCGGCTAAAAACATAGATTGTGAAGCCAGGCTGTTTCTTTGGTTTCAGGAGAAAAAAACACATTCTGACGCTGATTCAGATGGTGAGGGGCAGTCATTCTCCATCGGGGGAAAAAACATAAAAATGAGGACTCAACCTCATGAAAAAGATTCCAAGAAGGCAAAGTCTCACAGCAAGGACTCTGTGTCAGAAAAATTTGTGCCCGTGACTCTGGTTAAGGAGGCATTGTTGAAGAAAATCTGTCTGTCGTCGACAAGTCCCCAAGAATCATTTTATCGATGGCTGATGCAGCAACGGTCAGATTGTCTATGCAAATTTAAACCACCTTGCCAGTGATGACAATGACGCCACTGACTCCAATGGTGAGAACAGTGATGATGACAACATCTTCCTCATTGACGAAGAAGGTAACAGTGACGCTGGCGATGAAGTCATCATCAACAGCACCACCTTGGATGTGAACTTTTACTTTGATGTCAATGAGACCCATGGCATCAACCAAGGGGACGACTTTTTCATCTTCATCAGCACAGTCGTTGACGAGCCCATTGATGGTTAACAAAGAGACAATTCTCATCTCAGATTAAGGAAATCCAGTGACTTTACATCTGGATCCAAGCAAGGTGTCCCCTCTGCCCCCTGTGCATCTTCTTAAGATGGATGAGTCTGATGGGTGGGGGTCCTTTGAGCCAGCATATGGTCTCACTCAGTTAAATGTCAGATGCCAGGATACTGATGATGATGACCGTGGTAGGGACACTTCTACACATTTGGAAGGAGATTCTTCTTTTCAAGCCAGATATCAATCTGCTGCTTATCATTATGAACTTTTCAAATACATTATCCTTGCAATGCGCCCTATGAGGAACATCATGGCTCACATGAAGACACCATTTTGGTACCTATATCACTGGTAACTCACTTATGCCACATGTTAAATGACTGTTACAGGAGGTTTCCTGAAGCAGAAGTTCCAGTACAGCATACTCTGAGGTGTTCTGAAACACCAGTGTCTCTTTCTAAAAGTCCTTTAGGCATGCAAACACAAAAGGAGAAACAAGTTGTGCCTCCCATTACAATAAGAGATGACTTTATTGAGAGCAGTGTGGAGGAACAGCCGGAAGAAGGTGAAATCCATCAGGACCCATTAGGTGATTGCCAGGAATGGGACGATTATATAGTTCCGTCTTCCGCTTCACCTACACCATCACCTGCTAACTCACCTCCAGGTGATATAGGAGGTTTTCATGAGCTCTTGGAACGAGCTTCTATGCATTTTGACTTGCCTCTACCTGTCAAGCAGACTGAATGCTCCCTACATAATTTTAAAGATTAAGATCAAAAATCCCTTTGCTCAATTCCCATGGTTGGTTACATTTAGGAGGATGGTTTGAAGTTCATGAAGACCCCAGCTGCAGTGGCAGCTGTTGTTCCTAGGCTGGATAAAAAGTATAAGGTGGCGGAAAATTTGCCTATATATTTAACTGGTCACCGGCGCCCTGACTCTCTCTTCATGCGGGTATCCCAAAGGCTATCCAGAAACTCTTCTGCCCACTGTTTGGCCCCTCCTCATAAGAAGGGTAGGCAGCTAGCCAATATTGGCAAGTGCTTCCCATATCAGCTATAGTGGCAATCTCTGTCAGGGCATCCAATGCGCAGGCCATTCTAGACAGATATGACAGACAAATGTGGTCTCAAATTTCAGCACATCTAGAATTAAAGAGAATTCTTCAGGAAACTGAGAGAGCTTCCTCCGAAATTCTAGATACAGCAATGCATCTCTGGTCCACAGCTTTTCAACAGATTATGGGTGTGGCGTCCCACGTGTTAAGGTTGGCTGAAAGCCACAGCCTTTCGTCCCGAAGTACAGGCAATGATATTAAACATGCCCTTTGATGGGCAGAATCTATTTGAGAAACATGTTGATGATGACCTTCAATCGATCACTCTATCAATATTGTAAACAACAACGGTCCCTACTGGAATTATATATGTATATCTGATATGGTCAATGCACAGTCACAAAAAATTAAAGTCGTGACAGAATGCAGATAGAGAAAATTATACTAAGAAAAGATTATTCATATCTTTCTCAATATGTATTTTCACATATATGTGTGTAAAAGGCACATAGTATCCCATTGTGAAACTGAACCAAAAGAAAACATAAACACAAATTCAGTCATATAAAAAGGCGAAGAAATAATAATAATTACAACAAACAACCTTGAATACAATACACATAAATAATCGAGCAATCAAGCCTCTTTTGGATCTCAGAGAGTTGAGTCACATGGTTCGTTTGACGCTCTTATGAGTTTTGGGGTCTCATTAGGACCAAGTTATAAATGGGACACCTGTCAGAAGTAAGAAAGCCTGACGAGTAGGTGCACCATGGAAGTCATTTAGGGGTCACCAGTGGTCACAGTTGCGACCTCTGGCTTGCCCTGTGCTATCCTTTGCACTGCCTTTGAGACCCCTGGCTACAGAGGCGGCAAATTAGTGTCAGGAAAACTGTTGCAGCTCTTTTTTATGATGTCAGTTGAGGCTTCACTCTCTTAGTTTTTTGTCAATTTTCTGGAACACTATTAGTGAAAAATAAAATATTCTACACTATTAGTGTAATAAAAATGGAGTACAATTAGCTGGAATCTGCTCTTCCATGGGAGCTTAGGTAAGTAAAAAATGCTTTCAAATGTATATTGTGTGCGTGCTAGCAGGTGAGAGCGTGTTTAGATGAGAGAGAGCTTATGTAAGTGTGAATTTGTGTATGTAAGTATGTGTGTGTCAGTGAAAGTGAAGGACAAAGGGCGCGTGATGTCACTTCCGCTACCCTTGGCAATTCAGTGAATTGACGTCCATAAGGTGCACCCTACCACAAGTGCTCGACAATAGAAAGTACTTACGGGCGGATCCCTGTCAGGGAAGCCCTCTCTAAATTATCTTAATACATGTAAGTCCCAAAATGTAAAGGGATATTATGATTCAACAAACTGAAGCAGAAAAACGTCATGTCCCGTGGAAAGATACAATAGAAAGCAAGTGCCAGTTCATTCAATTCTAAATGAAAGTTTATCATGTAATTCGTTAGACTGTAACCTAAACAAAAATTGCTACCGTGCTTTGGCCTTGCAAGTAGCCTAAACACATATGTATCCATAAGTGATTCAAGCGAAAGTGCTCTTAACAAGGACATCTTTTTTTTTAACACACAATTATAAATCTTCCCTTGCTTCCCCAGTTTTAATCTTTAAATAGTTGCACTGTAGTCTAGAGCACAGTGTGACTTGTACTGCAAATGTTACAATTTTGTGAGTGCACAAGAGGACAGCGCTACCATATGATCGATGAATCACGGCTGAAACCCTGTAATTCACTTGGCATTATATCTCAGCCACGTTTATTCTCCCTACAGTGATTCACACAGCCCCTGTGCAGAGATGAACTGATCAACACAATACATTCCGACATCCTTTACAATATGTTCTATGATTTACTGATCTTCTTAAGGCGCAAAGTGTTTTATAAACATGAAACGAGACAGAAGTGACAAACTCTGCCATCTAATTCGGATTCCCTTCTGACATGTTCCCATGGCTGAGTCAGGGCCTTGGACAGCGCCTCCCCAGAGCACTTCCCTCCTCCCCCCTCGTACACCGCCCGGGAACTGCAGCTGAAGGTCGCTTGCATTTATGTCTCTAGCATTCATACAAAGAGCAGGCTTCCCACTCTGTTTCCATCATAGTGAACAATTAGAAGGCAGGTTAAATGGTTAAATGTTTCCACTCCTAGATATTTTCTGCGTGGTAGCCTTGTCACTAGTCAATCTAAACAAAGACAGCAGGCACCCTTAAGTGTGTTTATGAAAAAGAAAAAAAGGCAGAAAAGGTACCTTACTTAGCTTAAGCCATAAACTCATATTTTATTTGGTCACTTTGAAGAATACCTTGTCTGCTCCTCAGGCAGTCCTCTTTTCATCTCAAATGCAGTTAACAGAACACCTGTAGTTAAAAGAACACCTGTAGCAATTACAGAACAAACCCTCTTTGTTCGATATAACCCAAATCCAAAACTTTAAACTGAACTATAAATTGCAACACCAGCTTGAAACACGTAGGCCCTTATTACGACTACAGGGAGTGCAGAATTATTAGGTAAATGAGTATTTTGACCACATCATCCTCTTTATGCATGTTGTCTTACTCCAAGCTGTATAGGCTCGAAAGCCTACTACCAATTAAGCATATTAGGTGATGTGCATCTCTGTAATGAGAAGGGGTGTGGTCTAATGACATCAACACCCTATATCAGGTGTGCATAATTATTAGGCAACTTCCTTTCCTTTGGCAAAATGGGTCAAAAGAAGGACTTGACAGGCTCAGAAAAGTCAAAAATAGTGAGATATCTTGCAGAGGGATGCAGCACTCTTAAAATTGCAAAGCTTCTGAAGCGTGATCATCGAACAATCAAGCGTTTCATTCAAAATAGTCAACAGGGTCGCAAGAAGCGTGTGGAAAAACCAAGGCGCAAAATAACTGCCCATGAACTGAGAAAAGTCAAGCGTGCAGCTGCCACGATGCCACTTGCCACCAGTTTGGCCATATTTCAGAGCTGCAACATCACTGGAGTGCCCAAAAGCACAAGGTGTGCAATACTCAGAGACATGGCCAAGGTAAGAAAGGCTGAAAGACGACCACCACTGAAAAAGACACACAAGCTGAAACGTCAAGACTGGGCCAATAAATATCGCAAGACTGATTTTCCTAAGGTTTTATGGACTGATGAAATGAGAGTGAGTCTTGATGGGCCAGATGGATGGGCCCGTGGCTGGATTGGTAAAGGGCAGAGAGCTCCAGTCCGACTCAGACGCCAGCAAGGTGGAGGTGGAGTACTGGTTTGGGCTGGTATCATCAAAGATGAGCTTGTGGGGCCTTTTCGGGTTGAGGATGGAGTCAAGCTCAACTCCCAGTCCTACTGCCAGTTCCTGGAAGACACCTTCTTCAAGCAGTGGTACAGGAAGAAGTCTGCATCCTTCAAGAAAAACATGATTTTCATGCAGGACAATGCTCCATCACACGCGTCCAAGTACTCCACAGCGTGGCTGGCAAGAAAGGGTATAAAAGAAGGAAATCTAATGACATGGCCTCCTTGTTCACCTGATCTGAACCCCATTGAGAACCTGTGGTCCATCATCAATTGTGAGATTTACAAGGAGGGAAAACAGTACACCTCTCTGAACAGTGTCTGGGAGGCTGTGGTTGCTGCTGCACGCAATGTTGATGGTGAACAGATCAAAATACTGACAGAATCCATGGATGGCAGGCTTTTGAGTGTCCTTGCAAAGAAAGGTGGCTATATTGGTCACTGATTTGTTTTTGTTTTGTTTTTGAATGTCAGAAATGTATATTTGTGAATGTTGAGATGTTATATTGATTTCACTGGTAATAATAAATAATTGAAATGGGTATATATTTTTTTTTTGTTAAGTTGCCTAATAATTATGCACAATAATAGTCACCTGCACACACAGATATCCCCCTAACATAGCTAAAACTAAAAACAAACTAAAAACTACTTCCAAAAATATTCAGCTTTGATATTAATGAGTTTTTTGGGTTCATTGAGAACATGGTTGTTGTTCAATAATAAAATTAATCCTCAAAAATACAACTTGCCTAATAATTCTGCACTCCCTGTATGGCGGTCTTTAGGCAAGACTGCTGTGGTGGCAGTATCCCGCCCGCTGTATTAAGAGTGCACAAAGTATTCCGGCAAAAAAAAGCAACAAATCCAACACTGCCAGGACAAAGGAGGATGGGAAGAGGCAGTTGCGCGACATGCACCTCCACGCCAACAACTTTCCACCCACCAGCTTACAACCCATAAATCAGCACAGCGGTCCTTCCACGGTGGAAAACCATTGGCAGTCCAACCACCGCTCTCAAAACTCACTCCTGTCAGAACACAAGACAACATTGGGCAGTTTGAATAACCCACTCCGGACACACATCCACACACCAGGCACACCTACTCACAGCACTATATAACACCCCCCACAAACAACCCACAATCTTTTGCTACAAAAACCACATACACAGACAGCGAGAACCCACAAACATATTACTAAGCACATATACACCATCAACAAGTATACACTTCACACTCCGCACACACCACACAACTGCACCACCACCACCACCACCATATACACATCACAACTAAACACAACCACCACCTACCACCACTCAGTGCCAAACACCCCATCCCACCAAGCACCCAACACTGCACCACACACACACACAACACCCCACCAACACAACCACCATGTCACTGCAAAAGCACCCACGCTTCACCGATGAGGAGTTGCGGGTCATGGTCGAGTAAATCCTCAGGTTAGAGCCACAACTCTTTGAAGCACACGTTCAGCAGACTTCCATAGCCAGGAAAATGGAGTTATGGCAGAGAATAGTCAACAGGGTAAATTCAGTGGGCAACCATCCATGCACAAGGGAGGATATCCGGAAGAGGTGGAACGACCTAAGGGGGAAGGTGCGTTCCATGGCATCCAGGCAGCAGCTAGCGGTAATGAAGACTGGCGGTGAGCCCCCACCTCCTCCCCCAGAGTTCACATCGTGGGAGGAGAGTGTCTTGGACATGTTGCATCCTGGGGGCCTGACTGGAATACCTGGAGGACTGGATTCTGGTAAGTAACTAACATTCTCCTGCCAGTAATTCGTCCTGTCCAGCATGCTTCCTCACCACCCAATCACTCCCCAAATCACTCCATCTCCCACTGCACCTCCAGCTTACTCACCTAATGCCTCTCTCCTACATGCAACACCGCCACCCACCACCGATGCCCACACACTCCCTGCCAAGTGCATGGATAGCACTGCCAATGACAATCACTATGACTCCCACAATGCACTAGCCCATCGCCTGCATTGTGCGCTGCAGATCACACCTCTTGCATGTATGACTATCGAACTAGCTACACCAACTGGATGCTTCGACTGAGGACCACTACATCGCAATGACAGCAATGCAATGGCACTACACAATGGAAAACTAGCCCAGACACAGCACTGTCACCAATCGAAAGGGTCACTAATCCAGGCACACTACCCTGAAATAGACCAATCCTGGCCATTACAGTAAGGAGGTATACTCCATGCACAATAGACACAGACAGGACAAACAGCCTTGCATACACACATACCCACCACCATGTGATCACCATGCTGCAATGTAAGCCTTTCCCAATCACATCCCTAGCAAGCCAGAATGCCCATCAGCTAACAGGGAAAACCTGTCATGTGAAAAGTCACACAGGAACGCACCAACCCACTGAGCTAAGGTGACCAGGCCTGATGCAAACAAGTCCAAGGAGCATGGTACACACATCTCAATCCACATCCACAGTGTTAGCAGTGCTGCATCGGTCAATGCTATTGCTGGGAATCAAGTCAAGCCACTGTATGCACCAGACTAACAGACAATAATGCACACCTAGAACATGTAACTCTCTCTCACTCCATCCACATGTACCCCTGCCACAGCAGCAACAGACATGTTACCAGAGACTGCCAGCCCTCCTCAGGATAAAGGCCCCAGTGAGGACAACACAACGGGATGTCTGGACAGAGACGACCTACCTTGCTCATCTGGAACCCCTGGTCAGTTTACCACTCCCTGCCTCACACTGGCCACAACAATCCCCCCCCACCTTATGGCAATAACAACTCAGCCAACCCTTTGTCCCCAAACCTGTGCCCCAAGGACCGGTCAATCAATAGTGTACCCAGCAGTCAAGGGAACTGAGTAGACCCCTCAGACCCAAGACAATGAATGCCTTGGTGAAACTGGGAGAGGGCACACTGTGCCAGGGGCACAGGCACATGGGGGCAGGGGGTGTGGGAGGGAATCTGTGGGCCAGAGAATAGTGCAGCAAAGGCACTCACCTGACCAGGAAAACATCACCCAAGTCCTGGGAGGACATCAACTATCCCAGGACAGGATGGGCCAGATCATATCCATGATGGGGGACAACCAGAGGCTGCAGAGGGAATGCCACCAGGAGGTCATGCAGCAGTGGCAGGCCCACAATGCCACCATGGCCTCCATTGCAAGGGTGTTCAAGGACCTCACCACCACCATTCGTACGTCCTCCACCCACCAGCAGGACCCTTCCACTAGCTACATCACATCACAGCCCTCAACATCTGTGGCTGCTAGTGGAATGGAGGCCCTGCTAGAGGAGGCACAGACCTCATGCACCCCTCCCTCTGTAGCTAGAGAACCCCCACAAACATGGATGTCCATCCAGACATCAAGCTGGAAATGAAAAAACCCAAATCACTGCCAGGACATGACCCTCACCTGATAGCTCTCCCTTGTGTGCCACTGAGACCTCTGTTGACTGTTTAGTGCCTAAACTCTATTTTCACATAGAACACTGGACTTGTGCTAGCTACAGTAGTGCCACCTACTCTCAGGATTTCTTCTACCATGACCCCACTCATTACCTGTTTGTCACTAAAGTCATAATAAACACCATTGATTACAGCCACTGCATATGTGTATTTTTGTGTACACTCCCAAAAGTATGTTTATCTACTTGTCAAAGTGGCATGGGCCACAATCCAACCGGCAGTGTAAAGGACTTCAGAGGGAGGTATCCTCTGCAGCAGACACAGTACAATAGATATGTGCCAGGGCAGATGTAAGGAAGTCACTAGACTAGTGTTGCCACACACTAGAGGAAATCCACACATCCAATCTACAAAACAAACCATTACAGAGATCACCATCAGGATAGTAGGCATGGTGACAGCTAAAGCACATATTTAGTCCATAGTGGACGTGCCCAGTGTAGCAGACAACCAAACAGAGCACAACAGATAACAGCTCTACTGCACCAGGCACAGGAAATATATCACTAAACACGGTACATGGCACTTCTCATGTGCTAAAATCCACAATGTGCACAGTAACCAAAGAATACAGAACATAAATGGCCAAACAATAGGTATGAGTCTCAAAGATATACGGTGCACAGTCAGTAGCTGGAATAACATGAGTACAGGAGTAAGCAAGACACATTGCACAATACTGGCTTGATCATGAGAGATGTGATGAATTTAACCTGCAGAAAGTACACGTCAGAGAGAATACATTGCAACTCTGCACCTTACATGCAGTCAGTCACCTCTCATAATACACACATGGGGAAATGAACACATTACACCACCACTGATATACCTAATCAGGAGGACCATAGATAAAAAAAAACCTATGTTGAAATACCAGACCTGCAAATACACAGACAGCATACCTATATGTTACTGGAAGTACCGATTGAGGAGCTCAGCCCTTGACTCAGCTCCACCTCGCTCATCTGCCTCCTCATCACTTTCCATGTCAGCATTATGATCTGGCATAACGTTTGTGGACTGTAGAGGAGGGCACCTCCAAAGACATGCAGTCCCCTGAATCTGGCCTTTAGGAGGACAAATGTCCTTTCTATTACACACCTCACCCTGCCTTGGGCCTCATTGAAATGTTTTTCCCCTTCAGTGGCAGGGTACCTCACTGGTGTCAACAGCCAGGGAAGGTGTGGATAGCCAGAGCCACATGTGTTCACAGAGGTAGGACCTGTTACAGTACAGGTACAGAAACAGGGAAGATTGTGATGACAGGTGCCATAACAAAGACATACAACCATAAGCTTACATACCTATGAGCCAAACTCTCTCCCTCTGTAGACATGTCATCATGTGTGGGACATTGCTGTTCCTCAGAATCTAGGAGTCATGCACAGATCCAGGAAACTTGGTTATTACTTGGGAGATGTATTGGTCTGCAGACACGCCACCTGCACATTGAAGGAGTGGTAGTTTTTGTGGTTCCTATACCCCTGTTCATTAGCGATGAGAGGAACCAAGGGTATATGGGTGCCGTCAATGGCCCCTATCACAACACAAAGCTGAACATGGGCTGTGACATTCCTTCTGCCAAGCCCACTGTCATCTGAAATGATCCAGAGGGAACAAAGTGTGGCACTGACAGAACTTGAACTGTGGGAGGGATGGCATAGGGATTACATATGGCAGGCAATAGATCTGTCTCCAACTGGGTACCTAATTCCATGATGGTCTGATGATTCAGATGATAGGTCTGAATTATGTGCCTCTTCTCCAGGGTTGCAAGGTCCACTAGCGGATGTTACACTGGTGCATGTCTCATTCTCCTTAGGACAGGGTATCTAGGATGGAGAGGAGAAATAGCACAATGTGAATTTCACACCACACATGTTGGCACTACAAATCTAACTGACACACACCTAACACTGCCCACATGGAGCGCACTGCTGTCACATGCCATACTGGCCATGCTGAAGTGGCATGGACTACTCCCTTGATGCACATTGCTGCCCCTGATCAATAATAATGTCTGGCATACATCACGTGTTAAGTTCCATATGTGGTACACTGACCTGTCCTGCAATGAGTCTGTATGTAGTCATGTCATATACCTATACGGTGACACCGCCGATCATCCGACGTGTACCTGGACATGCTGGTCATCAGACACCCAGCGACAGAGGGTCACTGTGTCCTGCATCTCAAATTTATGTGCCAAAACATGATGGCACCATTTAGGCCTACCCTGCTATCTGCTGTATAATGTGTATGGCGCACTTATTTTTCTGTATAATGGCATGATATGTGCCTTAAATGGCAGCCGCCTGACCTGCAGCACTGGACAGGTGGTAGTGACCCAATTCCGCTGGCATATGTCATCATGGCAGTAGGCGTTGCAACCGCCGTGCAATTTCTCATTGGTTGCTGCCTATGGGAGACTGGGGCCACTGGTGATCACCGCCGGCGGTGACGGTTCAGTACGCGGTGGCCGAGACTGCCATTTTCTGTTGCCTAGCTCACTTGACTGCTGACACTAGAGCAAGCAAGACCTCCACATGCTGAGCTGCTGTGCACTGTTTCTGGGAGCCATCCCTACGTCCTGCAGGTAATAGGGCCCCTACCTTCACCCCGGAAGAACTTGAGAGGCTGGTGGATGAGGTCCTGGACAGCTTTATGGGGCACCAGAGGAACAGGTGTGCCCAATGCCATAGTCATGTGTGATAGGGCTGTGTGTGAGGGTGAAAGGCATAAGTGTGCCTGTCAGGGAGTACATCTATGCAGGGTACATAGAGTTTAGGCATGTGGACCGTGAGGATTGGTATGTGTGGGCATTTTGTGGGTCTGATGTTTCTAGTTCACTGCTGTTGGTATGGTGCCAGTCTACATAACGTTTTCCTTCTGTCTGTGTCACCCATGCAGGTCAACGCCCATCAAGAGAAGGGGATTTGGCATGCCATCTCCAAGCAAGTGCAGACCCTGGGGGTCCATGCCTGGCGGAGCACACATTGTCGCAAGCTGTGGGAGGACCTGAGACGCTGGGCACAGAAGACTGCGGAGGCTCAGCTGGGGATGTCCTCCCAACGAGGGAGAGCTGCCCCTCGGACCCTGACCTCCCTAATGGCCCACCTTTTGGCGGTGGCCTACCCTAAGGTGGATGGGCATTTAAGGACAGCACAGCAGCCACATGGGGGTGAGTACTGACTGTATCCTGGGAGTTGGCTGGCCTTATTTGTGATCGGGTGCCTAAGTGCTGCCAAAGTCGCATTGCAGTTACTGCTACATATGCATCAGCATTTGGAAATGGGCAATGGGCACCCTTGCTGACTATCTTTTGTAGTTCTGTCCCCATGCTCTACTGTCAGTGGATTTCATTCTCCCTGTTCCATACCTCTCAAAATCTGTAATGTGAAGATGCACAAATGACATGGGCACATGTGTGACTCCATCCTGGCCCTACGATGGATGCAAGTTTCAGTAGTACCCTAAGCATAGTGTATACCTAGCTCCAGCCATCTGCATCACTGGCTCTGAGGTGTCAGTCCACTCCCATCTGTGTAGCTAGACTGCCTACGTGACTGTGCGACTCTCCTTCCATCCCTGGAACTATGTGGATCATGTATACCAGTTGATTGTATATGTACATGTACTGTAACTGGTATAGATAGATTGTGGGGCTGGCATTACAGTTCCACCACTGCACTACCCTTCATTGGACAGGAGTGCTGGGCTGAGAGCGGACTAGGCATATATAGGTGATGTACTGACTGTAGGGTATGTGTAGGTAGGCAACCTGGGACACTGATACAGATAGATTTGATGAGGTCTGATTGCACCGTTCTGACATTCCTGGGGGTTATACTTGTAGGGATGTGTGCTTTCAAAGTATGGGTTGGTACTGGTGGTGGTAAGTGCCCTGGGAGATCCCTTGTGCATCACAATGGTGTGTATTGTCCTCTGCTGCATTTCTGTCTGACTGCCTACATCATGTCGACATGGATAGTTGGGGGCACTTCAGATGGCCTGTGACTCTTACAGCTTGGCTTGGTGATTAGGTTGTGGGAGACTGGGTGTGGTTTGGGTATTGCATGACACATCTGATATGAGGTGCTTGGGTGTCTGACCATGATGGCCTCACTATACTGAGTGTGCAGTCATGTGTAAGGACAGGTAAGTGTTGTGTGTTCAGTGTTGGTAGTTGAATTCATTGTGATGGGCAATTGACAGTGGACATGGACTATTCATGTGTTGTCACTGTAGGGGACTGCAGTGTATAGTTGTGTAATCTGCACATCCAATGGATGATAGGGGTACAGTGCGGTAAGGTGTGTAAGAAGGCATGGAATTGATGGTGTATTTAGGGCATGTCTTGCCAGCTTAAGAGGGCATAGGTTGGCATCATGGGGATGAGTCTAGAAGTGTTGTCCTACGTAGGTATTGCTGTAGGTATGAGGATTGGCAGTCAGGTGTGGGAAGTAGTGCAATGTCATGACATGATATAGGTAATGTGTCCTTGCAAATGAGTTTGCCTAGCCATGATATGAATAGTGACATATGTACATGATTAGCTGTGTCTATGGTAGGTGTATGTTAACCATTTTGCCCCCTATCTCTCTCTCCCCCCCTCTTTCTCTCTCTCATTGTGGGCATCAGCATTGCCTGGTGGAGGAGAAGGGACACAGGTGAGTGGGGAAGCAGCAGCCCATGTGACACAGTAAGGTGGCACCACTGATACAGAGGGACCCAATGGGACGAAGTGCAAGGGAAGTGTGTAGTATGCATAGGAATGTGGAACTCTTGGGAGTGAATTAGAATCTTGTGATGTCAGGGCTGAGGTCATGAGAGTGTGAGCCTGGTGAGGAGAGGCAGCTGGATCTTGGCTGGATGGGACCTCCTGTTTACTGGAATAAAACCTCATTGTGAACTACGCTCCTTTTACATCTTTATTTCATCTGAAAGGACTTCTTGATTTACCACACTGGCGACGAGGATGGGATGCGTTTGTTCTTAGCCTTCCACGTTTTTCAACCGGTTGGTTACATGGAGGTCTCAACAAAGGACTTTGTTCATTCAAGGAGGAATAACAGGAAACTTCGTTCATTCAAGGAAGAATAACAGGAAAAGGTGACTTTCGTTTTTTTACATTGTTTTCCTGTTTTCATTTTTTTTCTCTGAACGCTTCGTATTAAATGTTTTCTTTTGAAAAGAAGGTTCACGAGCGCTGACTCTCCGCGTTTCCTTTAACTGTCAGCTGATCGCGTGCCGGCTCCCCGTGTGCAGCTGAGCTGTGTCCGTGTTTCCAAGAAAACCGTACAGCAGCGGAGCTGCGTGTGAGCCTTGACGGATGCACAGCGAGCGCTAAATCGCGTGCGCTCCATTTAACTAACCAGCTGATTGCGTGCTGGCTCCCTGTGTGCCCCTGAGCTGCGTCCGTGTTTCCATGGAAACCGTACAGCAGCGGAGCTCCGTGTAAACTTTGACGGCTGTACAGCAGCTGATACACACACGAACAGCAAAGAAACCAATCAGCTGAACGGCAACTCAGACACACACACTTTGCGCATCAGCTCTAATTTTACGAAGACGCTTGGATTTATTCATAAAAAATAAAAATAAAAAAAAAGTCCAGTGTACGATACAGTTTTCTTTTACCATTCACAAAGATGCCTTTAATGTAACAAATGTTACAAGATTGCTCATCCTGTCAACTAATTATCAACCTGAAATAGACTGCTTGTAATTTGAAACACGTAATTATGCAGAATGTCACTGCAACCTCGTTTTTTTTTGGCTCTGCCAGGAGAACCTCCCATAAAATGGCAAAAATGGAAGAAAGTTTTTGAGAGGTACGCAAAAGTGTGTGGTGCAACACTTAGCGTTGAAAGGAAAACTGCATTATTGTTGCATTGTTTAGGATCACAGGGTCAGGAAGTTTTTGACAATCTTCCAGACATATTTGACGAAAATCTGAATGAATATGAGACTTGCATAGAAAAGTTGGATAGACATTATCTTCCAAAGGTTATCACCATACTCGAACGATACCACTTTGGCAGAAGAAACCAAGAAGAGTGTGAAACCGTGGAGAGTTATGTAACAGCTCTTAGGAAATTGGCATCATTGTGCGAATTTGGATTGCTTTTGGATGAGAGAATCAGGAATCAGTTTATGCTGGGCTGCAACATAGAGAAGGTCAGAAAGGAAATTTGGCAAAAGGATGATCCGACTCTAGATGAAGTTGTAGTACTGGCAAAGAAGATTGAACATTCCCTCAAATGTGTCGAGGCGATTAAGAAAGAGGAAAACAAATGTGACTCTATACATCTAGTCAAGTGTCAAGGAGACAAACATGAAATCTCTCTGAAACAAAATTACAGAAAGGAACAAAAAAGCTTTCAAGGGAAATGTTTTCGTTGTGGCAAGCAAGGCCATATGGCAAATGATAGAAATTGTCCTGCTATTAAGGCAACATGCAATTTGTGCAAAAAGAAAGGTCACTTTGCTAGTGTCTGCAAGACCAAAAGTAGGAAAGGTGGTATCTATGATGTTAGTGATTATTCAAGTAACATGGATGGAAATGATTTTGAGTGTGGCCAAATTATTCTCCAAGTCGGAAATGGAAAGCGAGGACCTATTGATGAAATTCTGGTAGATGGTGAGAAGACTAAAGTTCTCTTTGACTCTGGGGCTAAGATTACCATTGTATCAAAGGAGTTCTATGTAGGAAAACTCTTAAACAAAGTCAAGCTATACAAACCTGATATCACTCCTCATGCGTATGGTGGAAAACCCATCAAACTGTATGGGTACTTTAGAGGCTTACTGGAATTTAAACACAAGTTTATCAATGCAAAGATCTATGTATCAAGAAAAGGAGACAGTATCCAAAGTTGGTTTCATCAAAAAGAGCTTGGGGTGATACTTGATCCGAATAATGATCCCCCTGTGAAGATCAAAGATCAAGATGAGATAAACAAGATTAAGGAACATGACGAGTCTGTTGGCCAGCTTATCAATAAAGACAGTGACTTTGTGGAGAAACTAAAATTGAAGATTCCTTACGTGTTTCAAAACAAATTAGGGTGTCTTCGGAACTATTCTCACCAAATACACCTCAAGGAGGGAGCTAAGCCGGTGTGTAGTAAAGTTCGTGGTGTACCTGTGGCCTTGCGTGAAGAAATGAAGATGGAATTGGAGAGACTTCGGAAAGAAGGAATTATTGAGGAAGTTGAAGGAACTGAATGATTGGCACCAGTCGTTGCAGCCAGGAAGGCGAATGGCAGTCTACACTTGTGTGTGGACTTAAGAGAACTGAACAAAAACGTAATAGTGGAGAGATATCCCCAACCGAACATTTCAGATATGTTGATATTGTTACAAGGGGCAAAGATTTTCTCCACCATAGACTTAACATCGGCATATCATCAAATCAGACTAACTGAAGAATCTAAAAATCTGACTGCCTTTGTGACTCCATTTGGAACTTTTAGATACACAAGGTTGCTGTTCGGCCTGATCTCTGCAGCGTCAGTCTTTCAAAGAATGTTGGAAAGAGTTTTGAAAGGATTTGAGGGTGTAAGAATATATCAAGATGATGTTTTGGTTTTTGGGAAAGATGATGCTGAACATGAAGAGAGGGTTTGTAGAGTTCTGATGAGGTTGGGAGAGTGTGGCCTAACCATAAAAATGGAGAATGGACTCCATTGAATACTTAGGTCACATGGTCACGGGAGAAGGCATATCACCGAAGAGAGAATTAGTAGATACCATTAAGAATCTACAATCTCCTTCGAATAAGGAAGAACTGATGAAGTTTATTGGAATGGCTGAGTACTATGGGAAGTTTATCAAGAATTTTGCGGACATTTGTGTGAACATGAGGAGGTTGTTGCGAAAAGGTGTGGTATTTGTGTGGTGCAAAAATTGTGAAAGGGAATTCAGAGACATCAAAGAGAAATTAGTTTATGCTCCCAAGCTAAAAAACTTCAATCCCAATCTCCCTTCAGTTCTAATTACTGACGCCAGTGCGAAAGGTCTTGGGGCTGTGCTTCAGCAAAGTGATCATAAGTGTGAGGAAGTGGTTTTGTTTTTGTCACAAGCTTTAAAAAATTCTGAACTAAATTACTTGTTTATAGAGAAAGAAGCTTTGGCAGTACATTGGGCAGTGAAGAAAGGTAAAAATGTATTGTGGGACAGCAAATTTGAAGTCAGGACAGATCATAAACCACTATGTGAGATATTTAAGAGGAAAGGGGTTGATGCGATATCAAGCAGGATCACAAAGTGGGTGATATTGTTACAGGATTTTGATTTTGAAGTGAAATACATTCCTGGTGTGCAGAACACGGTTGCTGAAACATTATCAAGGTTGGTACAGTCTACAGGTAATGGTCAGGAAAGAGAAGGGAGTGATGATGATTTAGATGGTGAAACAGTATGTGAAATAGAAGGGAGTAGTTTTGATGACAATGTAGTGACAGAAGAGAGATGGAGGAGAGAATGCGCTTTGGATGATACAGTAGTGGAAGTGCTTTCCTTGCTAGAAAAAAATTGGCGAAACAAAAATGATGGAAGTGTTGAGACACAAAAGTTTTGTCATGTTAAAGGGGAATTGTCAAATAGAGACAGCCTACTGTTTAGAGGCACAAGGCTAGTTCCTCCTACCACGCTTAGACAGGAGCTTATCTCCCTTGCCCACTCGGGTCATCAAGGAATTTCCAAAACCAAAGGGCGTTTGCGATTGACATATTGGTAGCCAGGAATGGACAGGCAGGTGGAGAGGACCATTAGGGAGTGTTTGCAGTGTGTAATGAGTGAGAAAACAGTCAAGCCCAGGGTTCAACCCATGGAAATTAGAGAACGCCCCGCCCAACAATGGGAAGAAGTTGCGTTAGACATTTTGGGGCCCATTCGTGGAGGAGGTGTAGATATGTATCTCGTGGTGCTGATAGATGTTTTTTCAAGGTGGCCAGAGATCATATTTACCACAGGAATTGAGACGAGGCATGTAATTGAGTTTCTGAAGGAGGTGTTTGGGAGAGAAGGCTTTCCAAAATCCATCCTCACTGATAATGGGGTACAGTTGGTGTCCAGGGAGATGGAACGATTTTTAGCGGACTGCGCCACACGGCACAAGAAATGTGCGCTTTACCATCCAGAAACCAATGGCATGGTAGAGCGTTTCAATAGGGTGTTGAAAGAAACAATAGTGTTAGCCAAAGACAATGGTATGGATTGGAAAAAGGAAGTAATTAAAAGGATAGAGGCATACGGGGTTTCCCCGCATTCCACCACGGGGAAGACGCCTTTTGAATTACTTAGAGCCAGACACCCGAATACCTTAGTAGCTCCCAGTTGGGTAAACGACATGGAGTCGAGGTCAGGAGTTATTGTATCTGATGACAAGTGGAGAGTTTGTGAACGAAAGAAAGTGGAAGCTAGGAAGAGATATTTCGACTACAAAAAATCAGCACAAGTAACCAAGGTTAAAGTAGGAGATTGGGTACTTATTCGTGGCCCGGTTAACAAAGGCAGAGGTACGTATAAATCTAAGCCTGTGAAAGTGGTGAAGTTATTTAAAAATGCTGTAAGAACAGAAGATTCCAAGATGTGGAATCTCAATCGAGTGTTGGTTCTCAAATTTAAAATGTTTAATTAATTTTTGGCTCTTTTCTTTTTCCTTTTTGTAATGTGTTTTTTTTATTTTATATATATATATATTGTTATACATTGTTTGTGAAAGGGGGGAGGTGTGTAGTATACATAGGAATGTGGAACTCTTGGGAGTGAATTAGAATCTTGTGATGTCAGGGCTGAGGTCATGAGAGTGTGAGCCTGGTGAGGAGAGGCAGTTGGATCTTGACTGGATGGGACCTCCTGTTTACTGGAATAAAACCTCATTGTGAACTACGCTCCTTTTACATCTTGATTTCATCTGAAAGTGCTTCTTGATTTACCACAGAGCGCCACAGGGGAGAGCGGATCCAACACATCATCTTTGGAATCTTCCTCCGGTGGACACTCCATGGTGGTGGCGGACCCATCGGGGCCACCCCAGCACCAACTTTGTCTGCCACACCCCTTACTAGCACCGCCCTCCCAGTTGCTCCGCACCCAGTTGCCCGTGGATGGTGTGTGTCTCCTTTGCCGCAGGCACCACTGCCCCAATCAGCCCTGCTGACCTCAGTGAGGAGGCTATTGACCTCCTGAGGTCGATCTCTGTGGGTCAGTCGACTATTGTGAATACCATCCAAGGACTGGCAGCTCAAGTACAACAGAGCAATGCGTTTCTGGAAGGCATTCACAGTGTCATGGCTGGCCTCCAGAGATCCTTTCAAGCTCGGGCCTCCTCACTGATGACAGCCTATGTTCCTATGTTCCTTTGTCTACTGTCACCCCTTCACCTACTCCCAATCCCAATCTCCTCTTCCCACACCCATCCAGAGCACACATTCTCACAGGCATGCATCCACCTGAACAGACACAGTTGGCACTGACAAACACATGCATCATAAAACCCACCACCATCATGCACACAGGCAACACCCACCTGCAGACACAACAACATCCTCTCCCTGCACAGACTCACCCACCACCTCCTCCTTCACAGACATTACATCTGACACTCCTGCAGCCAACACATCATCAGTTGCAGATCCAGCCAACAGCCTCACCTTACCCACAGTCACCACAGTATTGGACCCTCAGTCATCCACACCATTAACCATGTCCATACTCACCACAATCACTGACACCCCCACATGCAGCACATGTACCATACCTGCAGACACCACCCCAACAAACAGTCACCCATCCAGCATGGCATCTCCCAGCACCTCCTCGCCCTCCCAAGACACCCACACACCCACACTCATGCACCCAACAGACGCCCAGCACATACAAGCATACCGCACATGCAACTCCACCCAAGACACCCACCAAGACACATCTGATGACCATTTCCCCTCCCTCCACTCCCAAACCCTTTTCCCATGACTGCCCCTGTGTGCCTAAGAAAAGTTTCCTGAATGAGTTTTCCCTGTTCCCCGCCCCCTGAGCCCCTCCCCAAGTCCAGCGCTTCCTCCTCCAAGTCCTCCCCAGCCAGCCCTGCTAGTGCCCTACCCCGCCAAAAAGTCAACCCCCCCAAGGCCAAGGGCCCCCCTCCCAAGGCCAAACATAGGGACCGCCCACCAAAACCCAAGCCCAAACCCAAGGAGCCCCCTCCCAAGCCCAACACCCCTCATCATTGAGGTGCCTGCCTGCCCCTTGATGTCATTGTCATTGTGTGGAGGTCATTTTGCTGCCAGGAGTCAAGTTGGGGCACAGTGGGAGGCCTAATGTTTGTCTGGCATCCTCAGACATTGGACTTGCCTAAGGGCGTATTTGTACATAGTTATTTATTTCTATTTATTTTGTTTACTGACTACATCCAGGCCAACTAGATGTTGGCATACATCGAACACTACTTGTCCCCCCTTTCTTTCTCCATGTCGGATTTGTGTTTGTGTGTGTAACATATGTGCATGGCCTGCACGTGTGTGTGAGGCCCTTGCATCAGTCCTGCTGTGACGGGTGTATATTGTGTGGGTGATGTGATTGTGTAGTTACATACATGTGTGTAGCTAGCTTGTGTATTGTTTGTGGTGCGATGTGTTGTGTTGGTGTTGTGTGCCATTGTGTAGTTGTTGTGTATGCGTTCATGTGTGTGGTGTTGGCTATGTCCTATGCTTTGTATGTGGTGTGGGCGTGGTTTGAAAACACATTCATTATATGGGTGTTTATTAGTGTTGGTTGTGTGGTGTTGTTACGTGTTGTGTGTATGAGTTGTGATGTGGTTGTATGAATCGGTGGTGTTGTGTATAACTGTGTCTGACAATGGCGGTGTTGTGTGTGTGCAGGTTGGTGTGTGTATGTCACATGTGTGTTGCCCGTGGTGTGTGTAGTTTGTGTGTGTAGTATATGTGTGCATGTGTGTATGTAGAGGTGTGTGTGTGTTCAAATGGGTGTGCGGGTATGTGTATGTCTGTCCGTCGCAAGGCGTCCCGGCTGTGTGTATTGTGTGTGGGTGTGTACTAATTCCTTTCCCTCAAGTGTGTGCTAGGTGTGTGCTTACGGTTGTTGTCTTCATCGCTGGATCTGGCAGGAGCAGTGGGAGGACTTTGAGTTCTGGTTCAATGGCGGCTCTGGTCAGGTCTGTGTTCCTGAAAGTGAGTGTTTCTTTTTATATCATCCATTTCCACCAGGGTTTTGGTGGTGGTGCAACCGTGGCGCAAACCCTGGAGGTGTGTAGCTTCATAATATGACCGTCGGAAACATGGTCCCCACAGGTCTGAAGGTGACTACCGCCGTCCTCAGCAGTCAGACCCCACTGGTGGTACTGGCGGTGTATTTGCTGTAGTCAGTTGGGAAGACCCTCATGGTCTTAGTATTGCGGTCTTCACCGCCAGGCCGTTGGCAGAACGCCCGCCACCACCAACATGCCAGTCCCAAGACCGCCAGACTTGTAATGACCACCATAGTGTATTGTTTTAATTTGTGTCAGCATTTGGAAGCTCACGCCTGTATATGTGTGGATGACGATCAAACTGTAAATCAGAAATAGAGCTTGACATTGTTTATGTTCAGGTCCTGCTTTAGGGTCATCCGCCCATTAGTTAAATCGCCAAGTAGGATCAAGTTACTGTGATTTAGCTTGAGAGCAAGTACCAATTCACAGAATTCTAAGAGAAAGTTTTTCACATGATTCTTTAGACTGTAAACTAAAAAATTACAATCGACTGCACAGGATTTGTGCCTGTCTCCTCATCCACTTAATATCTATATCCAACATGTGATCACGGAAATAGTAGTAGCTGTTGTTTGAGCATTTCAGACAAGCAGTATTTAATGTAGAGACTTGCCCTTCTTCTCCCATACCCCCTCCCCTTTCTCTGCCTGCTTTCTTGTCCAAATACCCCTTTTAGCCTTTGTGTGTATCAGTAGTGAAGTATTTTTACCACACCAAAGGCACATCCACTGACTATGGGGGTCATTACAACCCTGGCAGACGGTGTTAAAGGTGCGGTAATACCGCAAACAGGCCGGCGGACAAAAAAAGGGAATTATGACCGTGGCGGAAACCGCCAACAAAGACAGCCACTTTAATACTCCGCCCACCACGACGGTACAGACAAGCAGCGCGGCGGTCACCGCCAACAGACAGGCGGAAGACAATGTACCGCCCACAGTATCACAACCCGCCAATCCGTCACCTTTTCCGGGGCGGATTCACCGTGGATAAAAACACAGCGGAAACAGCTTTTGCAATAGGAAAACGCTCACCTTAACACATCCCACAAGGAAGGAGGACACCATGGAGCCGGAATTACAAATCCTACCTGCCCTTGTATTCCTACTCATCTACGAAGACCAGCGCTAGCGAAGACAACGGTGAGTACTGCACCTACGACATAGGAGAGGGGGGAGGCAAAAGTCAGGGTGACACACACGCAACACCCCCACCCCCACCCCCACCCTCGCACATTACAACACACACACCAATGCATTTCCAATCATCACAGTCACAACCCACAACCCCCCCGGAAGAATGCAAAGACAAAACTAAATCAGTTCAAACATTGTGATGCATCAAAATACATGTGTCAAATATATACAGATATATATATATAAACTCATACAAAGGTATATACATTACGAGAAGTAGTGCAGATATGCACATATCAATGTCCATGCACCACTAGGCCAAAAATGCATGGGCGAGGCCCACACAAGATACCTGTCCACAAACGGAGAGAACACTGCCGGGGCATCAGAGAGAAATATAACAGGCACCTCAGGGGGAAGGGAAAGGAGGGGCACCTCTGCCGGATTACAGCACCACGCCACATCCACGATGGGGCTCCATGCCCATTGATGTATCCTGGGGAGTGCAAAGCCACAGTCTCACAAGTCTCTACAGTGGGTGGGTTGACTACTGTTCAAAACTGGGGAGTGCAAAGTCACAGTCTCACAAGTCTCTACAGTGGGTGGGTTGCCCACTGTTCAATCCTGGGGAGTGCAAAGCCACAGTCTCACAAGTCTCTACAGTGGGTGGGTTGCCCACTGTTCAATCCTGGGGAGTGAAAAGCCACAGTCTCTCAAGCTTCTCCAGTGGATGGGTTGCCCACTGTTCAATCCTGGGAAGTGCAATGCCACAGTCTCTCAAGTAGATAGCCTCCACTGGTTCTGGAGGGGGACTGGTGCCCAGAGTGCTTCATCCTGTGAAGAACAGACGGAGTGGATGGATCTCTCCACTGGTTCTGGAGGGGGAATGATGTCTAGACTGGATTAGGCTCCCCGTGACAGTTCCTGTCCCGTCACTGTCCCAGCTGCACATGGGATAATGATGCTTGATGTGGCGGTCTTTTCCTTCTTCAGCGGTGCATGCCCTGTTCAGCGGTGCATGCCCTGTTCAGCGGTTCTTTGCCATGGCGGTCTCTGGACTGTTCAGCGGTGCTTGCCCTGTTCAGCTGTGCTTTGCCATGGCGGTCTCTGGACTGTTCAGCTGTGCTTGCCCTGTTTAGCGGTGCATGCCCTGTTCAGCGGTGCTTTGCCATGGCGGTCTCTGGACTGTTCAGTGGTGCTTGCCCTGTTCAGCGGTGCATGCCCTGTTCAGCGGTGCTTTGCCATGGCGGTCTCTGGACTGTTCAGTGGTGCTTGCCCTGCTCAGCGGTGCATGCCCTGTTCAGCGGTGCTTTGCCATGGCGGTCTCTGACCTGTGCATTGGTGTGTGGCATGACGGTCCCTCATTGCCCAGCGGGGCTGTGGCTGCCAGGGCCCTCCTGGGCACTGACTCTGGCGGTGGTCTCCTGACCAGTGACAATACTTGTGCCCTCCTGGGCAATGACACCGGCGGTGGTCTCCTGACCAGTGACGATACTTGTGCCCTCCTGGGTAATGACTCCGGCTGTGGTCTCCTGACCAGTGACGATACTTGTGCCCTCCTGGGAAATGACTCTGGCGGTGGTCTCCTGACCAGTGACGACGGTGCTGGCGGTGGCGTCCCGGCCGCCGGGAAGGATGCCGCCCTTCTCCGCCGTGATGCTCACACCAGGCTGTGCAGACTTCTTCTGGCCCTTCCCCACCTTTGGAGGAGTCACAGCTGACTCTTCAATCCCCCTGGGACCCCTGTGAGTTGTTCTGCCTCCAGGAGTCTTCACCCGGTCCCGTCGGCCACTTTCCAACTTCAGATGCTTTACAGGGGGTGGACTGGCAGTGCCTTGGCTCTGTGTCACACTGCCTGCACTGGTGGCCGGTGCACTCCACACACCTGTAACACGCACCACTGGTACTGGAGGCTTTTTGGCTGAGGCGCTACGACGGGACTGATGAATTGGAGGGGTGGGGATGGGGGCAAAAAGGTCAACTTTGCAGAGGGACAGTTTCTGACGAACACTGGGATGGGTAGCTGGAGGGGGTCTGGGAGTGGAGGAAGAGGAGGTGGTTGTAGGAGGTGTCACTTTAGGTGTTTTGGGTGCAGGTACTGGAGGCTGTCGTGAGGTGGATGGATGTTGGGTGTGTGGGTGCCCGCGTTTGTGTACTTTGGGAGGGGGCATCACAGACACACTGGGAGATGACACAGGGGATGTGTAAATGGGAGTGGGGGTGGTGAGTGCAGGTGAGCGGGGTGTGGTGCTGGGTTTTCTGGTGCGAGTCCTGGTGCCTGTAGATGTAGTGCATGCAGGTGAGAGTGTAGACGACACTGGGAGGGAGGAGGGAGACGACGAGGAGGGGGACACAGTGGTGGCAGTGGATGTTTGCTATGTCTGCATGTGGGTGATGCTTGTGTGAGTGCCTGTGGGTTGTGTGGTGCCCATGTTTGCCTGAGCCACTTTTGGGTGTTGAGGTGTATGCATGCCTGTCTGATGGTGTGCTTGGGACAGGCTGGGGTACAGAGGATTGGGTCTGGGTGGAGGAATTTGGAAGGGGGAGGCTAGAGGCAGGGACAATGGCTGCCATCAGTGCTGAGACCAGAGATTGCAGGGTTCGATGATGGGCAGCCTGACCAGAATGAATGCCCTCCAGGAATGCATTAGTGTGTTGCAACTCCCTTTCTACACCCTGGATGGCATTCACAATGGTAGACTGCTCAACAGTGAGTGACCTGAGGAGGTCAATGGCCTCCTCACTGAGGGCAGCAGTGGTGACTGGGGCAGGGCCTGAGGTGCCTGGGGCGAAGGTGATGCCCACCCTCCTGGGTGAGCGGGCACAGGGCGAACACTGAGGGGCTTCTGGGAGGGCGGTGCTGGTAGGGGAGGTGGTGGCTGTACCTGTAGAAGTGGGGGGCACAGATGGTGCCGCCACCACAAGGGAGCTCCCATCGGCGGACGAGTCTGTGTCGCTGGTTGGTGATCCGGTGACCGACGTGTAGCTCCCCTCGCCCTCCGTCCCACTGGTGCATTCTGAGTCCGTGGTGTGGCCCCCCATGGCCATGTGGGATGCAGCTCCCTCGTGCCCCGGTGCCACTGTACCTCCGCCTGATAATGCTGATGCACAAAAGAACAGGGAGAGCACAAAAAGGGGGAGGGGACGACAGAAGAAAGACAGGTTGAGTGCATGGCTTACCGCTACCGTTGGCGGACAATACAGACACAGCAGCCCCCTGCACTACGCCGTGCTCTTGGCCTCTACAGAAGCAAATCCTGGGATATGGCCTACATGGCTATGGTGGACATCTGCACACATGGATGCCACAGGGGCATCTATACCTGTACTTGGCCCACTACTGAGGTGTGGTGTGGTGCCACATGCCCTGCATTACGGAGGGGCCTAGCCTACGTATTTCTGCCTGGCCTAGGTACACCCACAGCCTTCCTCCCCCAGCCAGCCCCTCAACTGCGCGCCAAGTACCCAGAATGAGGTTGTACTCACCCCCTTGTGTCTGCTGTGATGCCCTCAAGCGCCCATCCGACTCAGGGTAGGCCACTGCCAGGATCCGGAACATCTCTGGTCTCTGGTGGACCCCCAGGGTCCAGACTTCCTTGGCGATGGCATGCCAAATGTCCTTCTTCTGGTGGGCGCTGACCTACATGACATGCACAAGGGAAGAAAAGAAGTAATTAACAACTGCACCGTCGATGTGAGTGTCCCCCTCCCTACCCTTGCCATGTGTCACATGCATTCACATTCATTTATGTTCCCTGAACTCTGCCCCCTTCCCTCTTACAACCAGCCCTCTCCACCCAGGCCTATCCCATACAACGTGCTCCCTGTGTACTTACCTGTTGGGCTGGAGGACCGTAGAGTAGCGTGTACTGGGGGAGGACCCCGTCTACTAGTTTCTCCAACTCCTGAGCAGTGAAGGCAGGGCCCTTTCCCCAGACGCAGCAGCCATCGTCGCTTCCAGACCGAGGTCACAGCAGCACTTGCAGTGTAGGTCCTCTCCTGTCGAAGATCAGGTATCGAGTGATTGAACAAATAGAAAATGGCGGTGACTTCCGCGGCGGTGACGTCTGCGGCGGTGCGTATCATCAACGCCGGCGCACTTGTTCATTGGCTCCTGGGACCCATAGGGTCCAATGTTAACCAGTGCAGCATTGCGCCGCGGTCTACGACCGCCTACCGCAACGGTGTGCAACGCCAGCGGAGTTACCTCACATTCCCATTGTCCCAGTTTTGAGATCAGGCAGCCGCCATTTCAGGGGCCCACATGGCTTCATTTACTTCTGCGTCACACATAGCTAGGCCTACACTCAACACACATACAGGAAGGGTTTTGTGTTTGGTGTCGTGTTCTGTGTATCTGTGGGTACATACCTGGAAAATAGTTGACTCTGTGGTCGTTGTTGTCCTTCCTAGGCACCGTCAGCTGGGACAATTGAGAAGATGGCGGAATCCTCCAGTGTACCGACCGCTGGTGGACCTGTTGACAATGGAGGAGCGACATTTAATCGTCACCTACAGGTTTGACCGTGCCACAATCCAGGAACTGTGTACCCAGTTGGAGCCAGACCTGATGTCACCAATCCGCCATCCCACTGGAATCCCCCCTGACGTGCAGGTGCTGTCAGTGCTCCATTTCCTTGCAAGTGGGTCTTTTCAGTCAAAAGTGGCCATGGCATCAGGGATGTCCCAGCCTATTTTTTCCAACGTGTTGTCCAGAGTGTTGGTTGCCCTGCTGAAACACGTAAGGAGATACATCATTTTCCCTGAGGTGGAAGATTTGGCTACAGTGAAAGGTGACTTCTATGCCCTTGAACATATCCCCAACATCATAGGTGCTATTGATGGGACCCATGCAGCTCTGGTCCCCCCCCACAGGAGTGAACAGGTGTACAGGAACCGGAAGAGTTATCATTCTATGAATGTACAGATGGTATGTTTGGCAGACCAGTACATCTCTCAGGTAAATGCTATGTTCCCTGGCTCAGTGCATGACGCCTACATCCTGCAGAATAACAGCATCCCTTAGATGATGGGTCCACTCCAGAGGCACCGTGTGTGGCTATTAGGGGACTCTGGTTACCCCAACCTGTCCTGGCTATTGACCCCAGTGAGGAATCCCAGGACCAGGGCAGAGGAACGCTACAATGAGGCCCATGGGCGGACTAGGAGGGTGATCGAACGGACCTTCGGCCTCCTGAAGGCCATGTTCAGGTGCCTCCATATGACAGGTGATTCCCTATTCTACTCACCGAAGAAGGTGTGCCAGATCATCATCGCCTGCTCGATGTCTCACAATCTTGCTTTGCGACGCCAGGTGCCTATTCTGCAGGAGGATGGTCCAGATGACGGTGTAGTGGCAGCTGTGGAGCCTGTGGACCCTGTGGACAGTGATGAGGAGGAAGCTGAGGACAAAGACATAGACAACAGGGAGTCAGTCATACAGCAATATTTCCAGTGCACACAGGTGAGAACATTTTCAATTTTACCATTACATTCACTTTCACACGTCTTCCTCTATCCTGTGTGTAATTTCATTGCAGTATTTGGTAACTGAGTTGTACCTTTCCCTTACGGTTTCACAGGTGTGGTTACCAACGTGTGTCATCTGCTTGCATCCTTCAAGGACTTGTGATGTGTGACATAGGTATGTTGGCTTTACAACTAGAAACGCATTTTGACACTGTCATTGATAAACCATTTTACCAAATCACAGACTGACTCCAGATTGTTTTGTGCTTCAAGGGTGTTTATTTAAGTGCTAAAAAATGGAGGGGGGTTGTAATATGGTGATGGGGAACGGTGGAGGAATGTCCATGGCAGAGTCCAGTTCATTGGTCACACAGGTGCACTGCCTATATGGGCAAAGGAAGTGGAGCTGGGGCAGTTAAAGTATGGACAGGGTAACAAAGTGGGACAGTGGGAGGGCAATCAGGGTGGTCTCATTTCCTGGCGGGGGTCTTGCCATCTTGCTCTGTCCTGTTCCTGGATCTCAGGGACCGCTTCCGTGGTGGTTGTCCGTCTGCAGGGGGTGGGGTGCTGGTGTGGTGGTCCTGTGGTGGGGCATCCTGTCCACTAGCGCTGGCTGAGGTGGTGGGCAGTTCATCGTCCAGGCCAGTGTCAGGGGCCCCTTGGAGTGCCACGGTGTCCCTCAAGGTCTGCTGTATGTCCTTCAGCACCCCTACGATGGTGCCCAGGGCAGAGCTGATGGTCCTGAGCTCCTCCCTGAACCCCAAATACTGCTCCTCCTGCAGGTGCTGGGTCTCCTGAAACTTGGCCAGGGCCGTCGCCATTGTCTCCTGGGAGTGGTGGTATGCTCCCATGATGGAGGATAGGGCCTCGTGGAGAGTGGGTTCCCTTGGACTGTCCGCCCCCTGTCGCACAGCAGCCCTCCCAGTTCCCCTGTGTTCCTGTGCCTCCGTCCCCTGGACCGTGTGCCCACTACCACTGCCCCCAGGTCCCTGTTGTTGTTGGGGTGGTGGGTTATCCTGGGTTCCCTGTAGTGGTGGACACACCGCTGATTGACCTGTCCTGGGTACGGAGGTATGGGCCCGCTGGGTGGGTGCTGTGCTGGTGTTACCAGAGGGTGGAAGGTCAGAGTTGGGCTGTGCCTGTGCAAGGGGAATCGACTGTCCCGAGGCCCACGATGGTCCGGGCTGGTCATCAGGATCCAGTACGGCAGAGCTGCTATCGTCACTGTGGGCCTCTTCTGTGGGTGGAGTGGAGTTGTCTGGACCCTCCGGTGTGGAGACGGTCCTTCGTGATCCTGCAGGGGCAGAAGAGCATGATTATTGCATGTGTGTGTGTCATGGTGTGCAATGGGTGGCTCACCGTGTACACCAGTGCAAGCATTCCTGTGTGTGGGCTTGTGTGATGATGGTTGGGGGGGGGGTGTTCTGGGTATGTGCAGTGGGCATGCTTCAGTGAGGGGTGACCATGCTTAGTTGTGTCATGCAGGGCTTGGTGTTGAGATGGGTGGTTTGTGTTATTGGTACATTAGTGAGGAGTTGGAGTGATAGGGGAGGGGGTGAGGGTGGGGGTGTGTGATAGCATGCAGGTAAGGTGGGGGATATGATAGTTAAGATTTGACTTACCAGTGTCCATTCCTCCACCGACTCCTCCTAGGCCCTCTGGATGCATGATGGTCAAGACTTGCTCCTCCCATGTTGTTAGTTGTGGGGAATGAGGTGGGGGTCCACCGCCAGTCCGCTGAACCGCAATGTTGTGCCTGGAGACCGCTGAATGCACCTTCCCCCGTAGGTCGTTCCACCTCTTTCTGATGTCCTCCCGATTTCTTGGATGCTGTCCCACAGCGTTGACCCTGTCCACTATTCTGCGCCATAGCTCCATCTTCCTGGCTATGGATGTGTGCTGCACCTGTGAGCCAAATAGCTGTGACTCTACCCGTAGGATTTCCTCCACCATGACCCGGAGCTCCTACTCGGAAAACCGGGGGTGTCTCTGGCGTGACATGGGGTGGTGTGGGTGATGTGTGGGGCGGTGTCAGTGTTGATGTGTGTGGTGATGTGTAGTGGTGTGTGGTGTTTGGTGCGTGGATGTTGTGTGGGTGATGGTGTTGTGTGCCTCTGTGTGGTGGGGTTGTCTAATCTGTGCTCTCTCTCTGGCCTTTGTCAATCAGTTTTGGTCGTAGGGGTTTGTGGGTGATGTGGGTGTGTGTGTTATATTGTGTTGGGTGTGTGGGAGTGGTGTGTGCATGTGTATCAGGTGTGTGTATTTGGAATTGTCCAATGTGGCGGTGTTTTGGAGATGTGTGTGTATTTTGAGCGCGGCGGTGTGTACTGCCAATGGAATACCGCGGTTGAAAGACCGTTGCGTGGATTCGTGGGTTGTAATAGCATGGGCGTGTTTCTGTTGGCGTGGAGGTGGAGGTTTTGTTTTCACCAGTTTAACACTGACCTTTGGTGTGGCGGACTTGTGTGGGTGTCTGAATTTCGGCAGATTCCGAGATGTGTGTCATAATAGCTGTGGCGGAATTCCACGGCAGCAGCGGTGTATTGGCGGTCTTCTGCACGGCGGTAAGCGCCTTTTACCGCCAATGTTGTAATGACCCCCTATGTCTGTTTGTTGATCCGGAGGAAGCTTTGCACACCAGTGCAATTCACAGGAACTCTGCACCTCCTGTAGAGACCTTAATGGATCATGTATGACGGAAGCTGCAAAATGTTCAAAAGCCTTCAGGTGATGGAAGGTCCAGATGTATTAATTTATAGGCAGCATACACAGAGTAAATACTAACATTTCCCAAAATGGCTTCCATGGGTGTTCCCAGTACAAGATTCGCTTAAAAAGCGAAATTCTATGAAGTGTAGATAGTACATGTATTTTTCCTAAAAAACACAAAACAATGTTCAGTGTGGGGGCGTGGTCAGCCAAGATTGCTTACTAGACATGCCTTCTTGCTGCTCCCACCATGAAGGAAATAATTCTCAGCATCTTTCATACCCATACAAGAAGCAATCGAAAAATATGTTGGTGCCTGCACCCCTACCTGATTGGGGTGTTTGGAACTCACCAACACCCACACCTGCACTGAGGGAGGCAAATCTGATCCAGGGCACCGATGTGGGCCACAAGGCGTCCTTGGCTGGTCAGGCAGCCTGAGGAGAACAACAAAGTGATGATCGCTGGTGAGAGCAGAGGCAGCCCCTCTCAGAGAGGTGGCAGTTGAGTGTGTGGGGGAGCTCTAGGCTGCTTTGGCATCAACCCTTTGAGCACTGAGAAGAAGGGGCAGACACCTGCTGATGCCTGGGGCCAGGCTGGAACCTCCTCCCTAAGATGGTGGCCTCTGTAGAGGACGTCCCCATGAGTGGTAGTGGTTGTGCCTTTGACTACTCCTTGAGCCTGAGACCTGGATGAAGCTGAGGTGGGGAGGTGTACAGACGGGTCCCAATGCCTAACCTGCACTGTACCGGCTGGTGTGGAGTGCAGAAGCTCATAGGAGCCGCTGCGCCTCTCCTTGGTAAGCCCTAGTGGGGCTGGGCGATGGGGCCTTGCCACGGCGACACACACAACAAAAGCTCTGTTGCTAGTGGCAAACAAGTGGTGCACGGCGGAGGTGTTTTGGGGGCAAGCTGAAGATAACATGGACCCAACATAGTGACCAACAGAGACACTGAGCCCCACATGAGCCCTTGATTGCTGGAGGGGGTAGACCATTGAGTGGACCTGCAACCTGTGCCCAGTGGTACTGGCACTGTGGCCTGCACTGCGGCAGGGGCAACCTGGTGGATTGACGGCTCACAGTGCTCAAACGGCAGAAAGAGGACCCAGGATCTTGGGAAAGGCAAGTGTTTGGCCACTGCTAGAAGAGGGCTGCTGGCTTAGACTGCTGAGGCAATGGCGGGCGGGCCTGCTGCCTGAGATTGAGGCAGGTGATGCAACTGACCAAGCTCCGCAATGTAAGTTTGTACATATAAGCTGCAGCAGAGCCTGCAGCGCACCAGGGGCTAGGGCCTCGGCACTCATGCATCCCCAAATAAATATTGGAACTGCAGCGAGGAAATGGAAGTGGTACTTGGGTCCCCACAATACCAGGCTGGTAAAGTGTGTGATCCATTAGGATGCAACTTTCCGGAAAGAGTCTGGTGCACCAGACTCATGTTGACTGTTGTGACTGGTGATGTCGACCTGGGGCGTGAGGGCCCCCCAAAGTGACAGCTACTGTGTGTTGAGGGTAAACACCATGTGAGATAGGCACTATGACTGTCCCTACCCGTTGAGCCTGACTAGCTCTGTGGGCCAAACAACGGAAGAAGCGTCTATCTAGCCTCACCTGTGGAGATGTGCAGGCAAGGAAAGGGTGCCATACTCCACTTAGACCCCACTATGCTGCTCAATTAAGCTTGAAAGGGAAAGGCTGAGGTCATCTCAGCGGGCACAGGGGCTGCTAAGTATGAGCCCCCCTCCTGTTGGTGAGCATCAGGTTGCCCCATGAGTCCTAAAGAGACCACTTTTTGAAGAAAGTGCTGATAAGCTCCAGATAGCATGAGAAAAGATAAAGGTGCTAAGGCTGCGCAGACAATTAAATTGACCAATACACTTGGACCAATGCAGGAGGAGTGGCCCGGCCCGGAACCCGGAGCACAGATGCTAGCTACAGCTGAAATCCTGGCGCCTATATAAGGCACCAGAGCTGAACTGCAATCCAAGATGGATACCATAGCAATTGATGTTAATCACAAGCATTTAGACCTGCGAAGGTGGCTGAGCGAGTGGCAGACACCAAGGACGACATCACCACTCTTTAACAAGAAATCAATCAATCAATCAGGAAACATCTGGAGTGTGCTAATCACCTAAGGGTTATCCAGGCGCTGGCGTGAGGAGGGTCATTCGAATAACCAGGTCTTAAGTCCACTCCTAGACTCAGCAATGGACGTTGCTGTGCGGAAGTGGATGGGGAGGTTGTTCCAGGCTTTGGCAGCCAAGCGGAAGAAGGAGCAACCTCTGGTTCAGGTGTGATGAATGTGTGGAACATTGGCGAGGGCAAGGGAGGCAGACCGCAGGTGTATTGTGGATCGGTGGAAGGTCAGGCGGTTGTTGAGGTATTCTGGTCTGGTGGTGGAGGTCTCTGTAGGCGTGCATGAGAAGTTTGAAGTGGTATCTCCTCTTGATGGGGAGCCAGTGCAGGCTTTGGAGGTGGAGGGTGAGGGGGCCTCATTTGGGCAGGTCCAGGATGATTCCTGCTGCTGCGTTCTGACTGAGGAGCTTGGCGGAAGATCCGGTGTATAGGCCGTTCCCGTAGTCGAGTCTCCTGGTGATGAGTGCATGGGTGACGGTTCTTCTGGTGTCAGTGGGGATACATCTGAAGATTTTCTGGAGCATTCTGAGGCTGTTGAAGCAGGTGGAGGCAGTCGAGTTGACCTGGCATCTCATGGAGAGTTTGCTGTCAGTGCGGATTCCAAAGTTGCAGGCGTGATTGGTGGGGGTGGGTGGAGATCCGAAGGCCACCAGGAGTCAAATTACAGTGAGGGGGGT
Organism: Pleurodeles waltl; assembly: GCF_031143425.1. NCBI lineage: Eukaryota > Metazoa > Chordata > Amphibia > Caudata > Salamandridae > Pleurodeles > Pleurodeles waltl. The sequence continues at coordinate 408,094,968 of NC_090440.1, forward strand.
CTTCCAAAGAGGAAAACTGTGGTTTTGCTGGTGTTTTGCTGGAGACAGTTTGCTTTCATCCAGTTGGCCATGTCAGTCATAACATTCTGGAATCTAGATCTTGTGGAGTCAGTATCTTCGAAGAGTGAGAGTATAAGCTGTGTATCGTCGGCGTAGAAAATGATGCTGAGACCGTGGCTATGGGTGATGAGGGCCAGTGGGGTCACGTAGACATTGCATAGTGTTGGGCTGAGTGAGGAGCATTGGGGTATGATATTCTTGGGATCGGAGGTGAACGGCAGGAGGTCCTTTGGGTATGTCCGTTGAGAAAGGAGGATATTGCCTTGGATGCCGATGTGGTGGAGTCTTTGGATGAGGAAATGATGGGAGACGGTGTCAAAGGCTGCTGACAATTCAAGGAGGATCAGGGCTGCTGAGTCGCCGAAGCCAAGGATGGCTCTGATGTCAAAGGTGACAGCTATGAGGGCTGTTTCTGTGCTGTGGTTCGAGTGGAGGCTGGATTGGGAGGAGTCGAGTAGGTGGTTGGACTCTAGGTAGTCTGTGAGCTGTCGGTTGATGGCTTTCTCAAGTACCTTTGCCGGAAAGGGAATGAGCAAAATGGGGCGGTAGTTCTTGAGGTTGGATGGATCAGCTATAGGTTTCTTTAGTAGGGGTTTGGCTTCAGCTTGCTTCCAGGAATGTGGCAGTGCAGAGTGCCGCATTGATATTGCTAGTGGGCGGGGATCCGATTGATTTGTGACCGAGGTTGAAGACGTGGTGGGAGCAGGGATCAGAGGAGGCTCTGGAGTGGATGAAGGACATGATGGAGGACATTGTTTCGGTGCTGAGGGGTGTCCAGCCGGTCAGGAGGTGTGGGGGGGTTGATGGGAGAGGTGGGGATGGCTGGTTTTGGTAGTTGTGGATCACATTTTTTGTAGACGTTGGCAAAATCACTGTGGCAGGCCTCAGGTGCAGTGCCTTGCAAAAGGAGAACCACTTGGAGGAAGTGGAGGGCCCCTCAAGGTGAAATAACATATGCCTCATTGGCTTTCCAGAGCCATAGGTGGGTCTTTCTGCTGAACTATTCCTGAAGGACTCAATTGTAGTACAGTTAAACCCAGACTTCTCTCCAATGTTTTCATGATTCAGTGTAACACAGAGCTTTGGCAGCAGTGCCACGGCAGGGCGCACTTCCTTGTGTCCTTATTGCTCGCTTGTTCAACTATAAAGATCAGGATATGACCCTCCAGCATGGACGCACTCATAGCCCCCAGAGATCTGAACACAAATACTTATTTTCATCAGATTATACCCGTAGGGTATCAGGATCTCCAAAAGAACTTTATGGCAATTAAAAAACTGCTTCGAGAATACAACCGATCTCAATTCTTCAAATCGATCCCGGAAGCAGAGGACTGCTTTGAAATGCAGGACATCAGACTGGAGTGTCCACCCCCAAAGTGGAGATAACCAAGAAATCGTGGATTGCGCGGCTCTGATAGAAATAAGTCGCAGATCCTCCTTAAGACTTCTTGAGTAGACTCATCCTGGTCTGTCTGGATGGAACATTACAGAACTAAACTACAGACATGCTTACCCAGAACGTATTTTCCAAAAGCTGAGAGGTGCATGACACGGTGAGTGGCAGCACCAATGCCTGGATGGGACATTACAGAACAAAATTACAGACATGCTTACCCAGAACTCCTTTTCCAGTGGCAGCATGGATGCCAGGTGAAATGTGGCTGACACCAATGGGTTTGTATAGGATGCCAGGTAACAGACATGGGGCCCAAGACTTAATTTACCTGTTGCTTATTGATGTTCCCAATATACTGGTGTAGGGGTGGACAGAAAGCCCACCTTGGACATGGGGTCCAAGACTTTATTTACCAGTTGCTTATTGATGTTCCCAGTATACCAGTGAAGGGGTGGATGGAAAGCCTTTTGTGGACTAATGCTCCTCTCAAGAAACTAATGGTGATATCTCACCAATGTGTAACTATATTGATTGAAATTTTCTTTTGGCAAGAGATACGGAGAGGCCAAGAGCCCTGCTTCCTCCAGATTGCTCAGAACCTCATTGGTCTTGCGATTCGCAGGGGTCCTGGTGACTCAGGCAGTTTCTACAACTACAGCAGCTTTTAAAGTTTAGTTAGGGTTAAATGGGGTGGGCCAGTGGGGTGGAATTCAGGACCCTAATGGCCAAGGGTTGAGTCTTGGGGTTCTGTTTGTTCTGCCTGAGGGAGGGAATGTTTGTGGACATGTTGATTCCAGTTTTGTTGTTGAGTTGGGGAGCGTCCAAAGTCAACTGGGGCAGTAAGACAGACTATAGGCTATTGTTAGTCTTACAGGGACACGGATTGTGCACATGGATCCTCTATGAGAGACAAAGGGACCAAGTACAAATTCCTTACATGGAGTGTGAGAGGTTTAAATAAACCTGAGAAAAAGGGTAGAGTATATGCACACCTCAGGGGGATATGGAGTGGATGTGGTGTTTCTTCAAGAGACACATGCTTGGGGGACTGCATCAAATATTTGAGGAGGAGGTAGTGGGGGCTAGTCTATGCCACATCCTACTTGAGCTATGCATGTGAGTCACTCATATGAGTAGCACAGGGGGTATTATTGCTAAAAATGCAGGTGCAAGTAGACACTGATGGGAGGTATGTTATGCTCAGAGGAACTCGAGATGGTCATGATCTCTGCCTATTAAATGCTTATGTGCAAAATGTTGATAATGGCACATTCTTTGGCAAGGTTCTGGCAGCAGTATGAGTGACTTTGAAACAAGTGGTTGTGGCAGTAGACTTTAACTGTGTGTTGGACTGTGGAATAGAAAGATCCTCCGCGCCACAACAATAAACCCAATACAATGTCAGCCCTTGCACAGGTACAGACAGGGATGGGACTGGTTGATATCTGGCGAGTACATCACTCACACACCCGAGCGTATTCATGCTACACCTCTTCGCTGGGGGTGTACTTCCTGTTACAATCCACAGCAGTACAGCGGGTAATTGATCTGTTGTATTTGGGGCGCTACATCTCCAATCTCTCTCCCCTACCACTTACAGACTCGCTCTTCCAGATGTCGCCTAAGATACTATTGTGGCAGCTTCAGGTGGGGGCACTGATGTACCTGGTATTTGTCAACACATTCATGGAAGTTATAGATCAATATTTTGATACTAACTGGGACAGTGTGAGCTGCGGGGCTATCGAGAGGAATGCACTGAAGATGGTCTTCCGAGGTGTGTGTATGGCGACATCGGTGGGTATACGATGAACACTGGAGAAGGAATTGACATGAGGTCAGGCAGCTCTGGTGACTTTAGAGTGGGCACCGTCTAAAGCACCGGAAGCTATGACTGAATGGGATAGACAGAGACATTGGGTATGCAAGCTGTGGGACCAATTGGACAAACATGTTTGAGCTACAAGTCATTGTAGACTGTATACTTATGGGGACAAGGTGGGTCACCTACTGGTGCACATAATAAGGTCAGAGACTTTGACCCAACCTGTGTTGGGGCTGAAAAACTGTGACAGAAGTATTGTCACCACTTAGCAGATGATAAATGCAGTATTTGCAGACCATCTAAGAGATACCATTTAGTATAGATCTGCACACATTCTCAATCTACTTGGCCGGGTTAGCACTGACATACCTAACGCAAGAGGACCGTGAGACACTGGTGCCCGCTGACCAAACAAGAACTGGGGGGAAACAATCGAATCAATGAAAACCAGGAGAGTTTTATAAAGTTTTTTTGAGTACTCTAATAGACAAATGTCTGCTAGTGTGTGCGGAGGCCTTGGAGAGAGTGATACTTCCTGGTACAATGAGGGAAGCCCTCAGTCTACTGATCCTGAAAACCGATAAAGACCCTGTGACCAACTCTGCAACGTTGCAGCCAAATATACAAGGAACTCCGGAGAAGGCTTTTCAGTTCTCCCTGCTGATGTCATGATGTGCTCCACCACTCCTTTTAAGTGGCCGTAAAGGAAAGATGAGGGTGCTTCAGGACTGCAGCAAGCAACCAATTTGGAAAGGAACGGTCACAGGAAAGGACATAGTGGAACTCCAGCAGAGCCCACCGACAGATGTCTCAAGGACAATGAGACTGGTGGAGGAAGAACAGAAGGACATTCAACTTTGAGGGAGAGCCAGGAGACGGAGAATAGGAGGCCGGAGAGAGGAGATGGAGAGAGAGACACACAAAGGAGTCCGCTTCAGGCTGAGGCTCAGGAACACCTGGAAAGAGCGACATGGATGAAGCCGCCACTACTACTCTTGATGTGACTCGCGGCCACAACCAAGAGGCTAGAGACGTTCTGCGGCTAGTCTTAGAGTGAGGCACAATCCAAGGATATCTTCCTGGGTTTTAAAATCACCAAAGCAACACTGTTCACAACTGAGTGAATGCGTGAAGGGGAGAGGGAGCACAATGTCAATGTTATTGCAAAAGTCCCAGAGCCCTGCCACAATGAATTCTCTTAAGGTGTACAAACACTTGAGTTAACATGTTCAGGAAGAGCCTGAAGCTTATACCCTGGTGTGGTGGTGGTAATTAATGAGCAGCCGTGGCCTTGATACCAAAGCTTGTCCTCCTATTTTAACTGAGGTAAACCAACCCAGAGTCACTCTAGAAACACTTCAGATCAACACTTGGAAGCGGAAAGACTTGATCATCCATATTATAATTACTTCTATAATTCTCAATAAAGTCCTAAAATCTAATTCCCAAGTTGGAGTCATTCCTCACTTCAAATTACAGACAGCATGAAGGTGGGCTCCTACCACTCATTATCAATGTTAAATTTAGACCAGGAAATGCTCAGCCATGTATTGGCAGCGAGACTGCTGGCGTTTCTCCTGAGTCTGATCCATGTGGATTAGTCTGGATTTGTTTGGAACATCTTACACGATATCTGACGTCTGTTGATTGTACTTCATGCTCCTGATCTAGCAGATGACCCCTGTGCATTAGCTTTTCCAGATATAGAGCAGGTATTTGATTTAGTCAGCTGGCAGGTGTTGGAAGAAGAGTGCTGGGTCACACTTAAATAAAGTGGGTCAAACTGTTATCCGAATGTGGGGGCGTGGCTAAGATGGCTCCCGGAGCGGACGCTTGAATAAGGAGCTCCGCTCACGGCCCACCAAAATAGCAATTATCCTGTTCCCTGTCGTGCCCACTGCCGTCGACTACCTAGCAAGAAGCCCCCCACCATCTGGGGGCAACACTGAAGACTCAGGGGTGGCGGGGCCGATCCTGTGGCGTAACGCCAGAGACTGCGAGGCTGCGGCGCGGACGGCGCCTGTGACCGTTGGATCCGGCCGCTTGCGCCGTGAGTGGAGCGGCTGCCGCGTGACGCCTGGGTGGATCCCCTGGTTCCCTCCCGGGGCCTCTCTTGTCGCTGTAGCGGGGACACCCAGGCCTCCCTGCTGCGGTGTCTGGGGCTGACCCCGCCGTGAGGGGTGAGCCGCGTGTGCTGCGATCTGGCCCGGCCCCGGCTGGAGGGCCTGAAATCCGGAACAAAGCAGGTGAGCACGAGCTGCGGCCAGAAGCAGTCTCCTCTGACTTCCTACTGGAGCGGCTCTTTCCCCGGTGGGGCCGCGCCGGGCCTCCCTGTCGGGTGCGCCCGAGCCCGGGCCCCCCCCTTGGTCGGGTGCCACGTGTGCCGGGGCCTGGGCCGGACGCACTGGCCCGCGGGCGGTAGCCGGCCCCCTGCGCGACGGAGGATTCGGCTTGACTGGCTGCCGCACTCGGGGGACAGACGACACAGCAGATTGTACTGGTGCCAGCCGCAGAAAAGGAAGGTGGGAAAAAAAAAAAGGATAAAAAATAAAAATAAACTAATAAGCAAACTTAAAGTAAGACAACTGCCTGAGGGGTGAGGATGATGGCGGCATCAGAAGCAAAACAGGTGGAGGTAAAACGTACAGGATGAAACAAAAATAAAGACACAAAGTCCCAGGAAGGGACGAAAATGGATAGCAGGAAATAAGGTGAACTGGGTATGGAGAGTGGTTACACATGGAATGCGACACAGGCAACGATCTCTGAGGGTGTGGGCGCAGCACATGATGTGCTGATAGTAAAGTTAACATATTATACAAACTTTTGCACAGTGACAAACCACTCAAGTGCGTAGGCAGTCACGATTTCAAACAACCCCTTTGGGGTACTACATCCGGACTACAATAGCGCTATACCACGAAACCAGAGATCGTCAGCATCACTCTCTGGGTGGTCCCCTCCCTTCGGTGCACTGCATGGGATATACTAGACCTACCTGATCACTTCCCGCGCACCAGCAGTGGTGACAAGCTGCTGAGGAAATCAGAAAACAGCCGTACTAATGCATAAGTGGCTCAATTGGCCTCCATCAGACCCCCACATGATTTCACTTGGATAAATTATCCTCTCAACAATTGTTGACGCCTAGTCAATGCGCTTCATAGTAATAACCCCCTGGGCGCTAGGTGTAACTGCTCGAAGGATATCCCATCCCTCCACCGCCAAGTTTGCCGCACACCAAAACCCGACAGTGAACAAGTCTCTTCCCGGGACACTCGCCAAGTAGGATGTCTGTACCCTGAATCAATAAGATCCTGACAGCCCCTAAGTGGGTTCAATCACCGTAGCACTCTCCGGTCCCCCTGACAATTCAAAATCGCCCGCCGCTTGTACGTGGGCTCCCTCAGTCGACCTGCCTGTGCCCTCCGGCGACCTCACCCAATCCAATCTCGGCACACAGCCCGGGAGGGGCCGCCGCCTGGAGACGCTATGGTCAAGCCAAAACACCCCAAAACGGGGACCCACATGGATGGCGACTTTCCCCCACCTGCAAGTCACCCAGATACGCAATCTGCAATACTTCTCCAACTGAGCGAAACACTGCGCACACATTCTCTACAGTTTGACAAAATCATGCAAGCAATAATGGACACCAAATTTTCATTGGAGGGGAAAATCGATGCTGCAGTCCTGGAAGTCTCATTGCTCCGCGCTGACCATCGCAAACTAACAGACAGGGTGCACAACACAGAATGAGCGCTAAAAACTGTCCAACCCGAGGTGGCAGACATGAGAACCAAAATTCAACAAATGGAAACGGAACTAGCGCAACTGCAACGCAGAGCTGAGGATGCGGAGGGTCGCTCAAGACGTAACAACATCAGATTTCTCGGCGTCCCAGAACGCATAGAGTCACCTAAAGCAGAGGAATTCATAGAGAACTGGCTGAAAGACATAATGAAAATACAGGACTCCACCAAAGCTCCAGTGATAGAGAGAGCTCACAGAATCCCGGGCAGACCCCCGCGGCCCAGAGCGCCACCTCGACCTCTGATAGCGCGGTTCCTAAATTATAGCGAAAGAGACTCAGTCCTCCAACACTTCAGAATCTCAAACCCAATCAGCCTGGAAAACAGCAATGTAACAGCTTGTCCAGACTACACGATGGAGGTGCAGCGTAAAAGAGCATCATATGTTAAGATCAAACAACTACTGCGTGAACACAGTATCACCTACTCACTCATGTTCCCAGCCCGCCTGCGTATAATTATCGATGAAAAAACTCTTATGTTTCCCACACCCGAGGACGTATGGACATGGATTCATGCCAAGGGCTTGGTCGACCCATCCAAGGAAGATGCAGCAAACGAAGAATGGATCACCTCCAGCTCCAGAAGGAAGAAAAAGTCAAAAGCACTGTTGCGACCAACAAAGTCACAGATGGCAGTGGATCAAGCGCAAATCCTAAAGGAAACCAGCACATTCACCCAATCACTAACTGACACCAGGAGCGAAGCAGACATTACTGACGTCGGCTCACCTGGAAGTGATTCCAGCCCATCCCTCTTCCCCCTGTTGGTTGGCCCCGACCTCACTCCGAGCCTGGCAGACAAACTCTAAGCGCCCGGGGCGGGCGCCCCTCGCGCACTCCCAGATGCTGCAGTATTTGGTGTCGGGTTCCCCCCTCTTTGTAGTTGCACACGGAAGATCACGACTGCTCCGACATGGGGATTGGCTGGTTGTCGTTCCGGAAAACTCCAGTTGACTGCTACTGGATGACACGGCCACACACAGGACCACGCAAGGAAAGCAACATTCTGGAGGTGGGCCAACCAGGTGCCCGGCCTCAATCAATCAATGTCCCCCACCACCTGAACGGTACTCGAATGGAACTGAACAGCTCGGACTCTAGTTTAGGAACCGGTTGTACCACTTTGTTTAAAATCGGGCTCCACCCGAAATATCCTTTTTTTGTTGATTCTTTTCCTTTCTTTTTCTCTTCTTTTTCTATCTTGGGACTATCCCCCTTCCTCAGGGTCGATATTTCTTGCGGGTGGGTACGGGGTGCGCAGGAGGGACGGGTGGGGCGCGTGTGCAACGAGTTTGCAGAGGTTGGCAGTCGAGATTGGAGCTGGGATCTTAGGATCGAGCTACATGGATCTTCACAATACCACCCAATATAATGCATAAGGAACCAATATACAATATAATAACCTGGAATGTGAAGGGTATGGCGGGAATAACTAAACGCAACAGGATATATGCATATCTAAAACGCCACCACATTCACATAGCCATTCTTCAAGAAACACACATCACACCAGAAGATATTACACGGCTGGAAAGGAGATGGGCGGACTGGTTTATGGCTCTGGAATTTCGTCTTTCGCCAGAGGAGTATTGATCTGGATAGCTCCAGGGGTCCCCTACACTGTACAACGCAGCATAACTGATAAAGAAGGCAGGTTCATACAACTAGTGTCCTTGCTGGATGGGGAAACGTTAGTGATTAATAGGCTATACGTCCTGAATGTTAGACAGGGCGAATTCCTACAAAAAACGATCTCACACTTATCAAACGACTTAACTATACCCAGCATTTGGGGCGGGGACATGAACTGCGTCCCACAAATAGATATGGACAGATCACCCCCCCCCATGGTGGCCGCCCCAATAGCGAAAAACTCACAGATGCTACAATCATGGATGACAGACCGCCGCCTGATAGATACATGGAGACATCTACACCCACACGACAGGGAATACTCTTATTATTTCCCAGTGCATCTACTCCACACCTGGATAGCCCTCATTCTCATCTCACAGGACTTAACGCATAGAATAACGGGCGCAGACTACACAGCCAGGGTAATCTCGGATCACTGCCCACTCATTGTTCATATTAGATGCGGTAGACCTCATGCTTGTATCCCAACCTGGCGTCTTCAAACCCGGCTATTACAAGACCCCCCGTTCAGGAAAGAAATAGCCACACACATCTCTTCTTACTTTACCCAAAATGATGGGACAACGAGCTCCAGAGTAAACGCCTAACTGCCACTCAGGTGGCGGACCTAGATAGACCGATAAATCTTGCAGAAATACAACGGGCCCTACAACAATTAACACACGGTAAAGCACCCGGTAGCGATGGCATACCCATTGAATATTACAGCACATTCCCAGCTCAAATATTAACCCCATATCTAGTAATGTTAACGGAGGCCCTAAAACGTGGCCAACTACCCGCTACTTGCCGCTAGGTGCTGATAGCGGTACTGCCTAAAACGGGTTGCGATCCACAAGATGCACGCTCATACAGGCCATTATCGTTGCTGAATACAGACTGCAAATTACTCGATAAAATCTTAGCAAACCGCTTGCTCCCATGGGTATCGCCACTGGTCCATCAAGACCAGTCCGGCTTCATAACTGGCCGCAGTACCTTCAGTAACATACAGAATTTATTACGCCCAATGGCAAACTCCCCAGAGGGCGACCACCACCAGGTAGCAGTGTCACTAGATATAGAAAAAGCATTTTACACCCTTGGATGGCCATTCCTGATAGAAACTCTCCGTCGCATGGGCTTCGGACGGACATATATGGACTGGGTAAAGGTGCTTTATTCTAGCTCAACGGCGAGGGTCAAGACAGGCGACATGATCTCCGAGTCGTTCAATATAGAAAGAGGAACCAGGCAGGGATGCCCATTATCCCCACTCTTATTTGCTCTAACCATTGAGCCATTAGCTGCTCGACTCCGTGCATTGGCCCCGTCGTGGGGCGTCCGTGACGGTCACACACACCCGAGTGTCCTTGTACGCAGACAATGCACTAATTTTCCTTCTTAATCATACGGAGTCCCTGCCCAACTTGCTGAGGCTGTTGCATCAATTCGGCTCGGTGGCCGAGCTGAGGGTGAACTGGTCAAAATCATGCATATTTCCTATGCGCCCGGTTCCTGAAACATACTGGGTAACCTCTAGTCCGGGTGACGTGAAGTGGTGTTACACCACTTTTAAATACTTGGGAATAAATGTGTATCAAGATGCCCGGGACCTCAGGGACGCAAACCTCGGTCAAGCGATCAGATCCATCAGGGGCTCCTTGCCCTTTTGGTGCTCGCTCCCACTCTCACCTATGGGCAGAGTCGCCATAGCAAAGATGATAATATTACCACGCCTTCTGTACTCCTTCATGGCCCTTCCATTGGCACTACCCGCCTCCTTCTTCAAACCCCTGAATAGCTTACTAACAGCCCTAGTATGGGGCAGTGGTCGGCGGCGCGTGGCGTTATCCAAAATGTTTCAACCACTTACACTGGGTGGATTACGAGCTCCCAGATTTGAATTATATTACGCAGCTGCCCAATTGCAATTGATATCTATTTGGCTCGGAAACCCCACCAGCGCAAAAACACAGACGATTCTTTCAGATCTTGGTAATACCGAGGTATTGCACTTCCTCATGAATCGCGAATGCCCTAAACATTCACAGAACATTCTATTGAACACTACGTACTGGGTCTGGGGCCGATTTGCACTAATTGGCGATAAAAATCCGCAGTACTCCCCCAGGATCCCACTATTGGCTCATCCGAAACTTGCAAAAATAGCAACCAAGGTAGGCTTGGGCGCATGGCATGACAAGGGCATACGAACAGTCGGCGACATATATAATGAAGGACAGCTCCTAACATATGAGGCACTGGCCGACATACATAACCTGGGACAAGGTAGTTTTATAGCTTTTGGAGCAGTACGACAAGTAATACAATCTCGTTGGAAATGCGGAAACTCGGAACCAAATGTTTCTCCTACACTCCATGACTTGCTAGAAAGCATAGTTGCCCCAATAAATGTATCGAGAACATATAAAATCCTAACCACTCACATCGAACATAGACAGGAACAAGCAAAAAATAGATGGGATTGTGTGTTATCAGAACCACTCTCACAACACCCATGGAGCCAAGCTATGAAAATGATTCATGAAGTATCACTTAACCCTTGTTTCCGCTACGCCCAGTTCAATTATGTGCACCAAACATATCTATCACCCCACCGCATAGCGCGTATAATCCCCCAATCGCCACAGACGTGCCCCAGATGCGGAACCACAGAGGCCACCTTCTTCCACATGACATGGGACTGCTCCACAGTCCGACATGCATGGAACGACATAATAACCTTGCTAGTCGAGTGGACAGACATTACACTGTCTCCCACCCCGAATTATGCTTACTGGGAATAGGTGCGAGTCCCAAAAAACAGAAACAAACACACAGATGTATAGCCCTAGTGCTGGTGATGTATAGACGCCTCATAGCTATGCACTGGAAAGCTCCGGGTGCCCCGAGTATCGATCAATGTCATGCTGAGCTGTTGCGCTGGGCTAAGGCTGACGCGCAAACGCTGCAGCTCCTCTTGGAAAAAGGGATCCTGGTCAAGGGCCTGGACACCTGGAATTCCTTTGTGATAGCTATAGAAAGCAAAGATGACAAGCGACCTCCCTGAATATATTATTATTTACCAGGCAACGCCCGGCGCTTAAAAGATGCATCTAACACACCAACACAATCGGTTTTCTCCACAAATACCATAAAGCCATAAACCAGCGTACATAATTGCAACACGGTCACTGGGGGTGCCTTGTCATATCACCCAAAAAAAATAATCACAGAGGTTCACCAGTAGCGAGCTAATTAAAGGAGGGAAAGTACATGGACACATGTTCACCCTGGCTAGACCCACTGCCGTGGCCTCTCCCTCTACCAGGGGGTTGCCCTCCATCGGCCCCTCCCCGCTCGGGGACCAGGTCGCCAGGCTCTCCCCGACCCACTTCCGGGCTGTAGGCATGGCCGCACAGCTTTGGCGCAGAGGTGGGCTCGTCTGACTGTGGGTGGTTGGCTGTACCCTCCTATCCCTCTCTCCCCTCCCCTGCCCTTTTCTTCCCCCCCCACGCGCGCTCGGCCCGACCTCGATGCCTTCTTCGTTTCCTTCCTCTGTACTCTCAATCTCTTGATTATTATTTTGCATGGTATGCTAATATTGTGCTCCAAATGAACACCACCTCCTCAACCTCTTTGCTCATGAGCGCGGGGGCTCCCTCGTAGCCGTGCATGCATGGGAGGGGAGGTTCCTGCACAGGAATAGCAAATGTTGCAAATCAAAGGAAAACTGTATTATACTACACCCTTGAGCACAAGTGTAACCATCTGTATCTTTCTTTTGTGTTACTTGATGGTTGACATAACAATAAAAATATATTAGAAAAAAAAAAAACTTTTATACGAACGTCCGATCGTGAGAGTGCACATTGGTTATTGTGTTTCATCTGAGATTTCTTTACAATGGGGCACAGGGCAGGGTGCCCATTGTCACCCCTGCTGTTCCCCTAGCAATGGAACCCCTGGCGTACTGTCTCCGGCATGTGCTAACTGGGAAGGACATACAAGTGAGTCATACGAAGCATATAGTCTCACTCTACTCGGACAACGCCATCATCGTCCTCCGTCAACCTGACCTGTCAGCCGCGATCTTGCTAAACGTCATGCAAGCATTTAGAGAACTCTCGGGCATTCCGGTTAGTGAAGCCAAGTCGGCTTTGTTCCTAATAAGGTTGTTTTGAGAGGTGCCAATTGATTAATTACCTGAGGCAGGTACTCTGTGGAAGACAGATAAGGTCAGATATATGGGTGTCTACATCACGCATGGGGCACACCAAACCAACAAGTTAAATCTAGGCCATCCATTTCGTTCTGGAACACAATGCCTCTGTCCTTTATGAGTAAGATAGCCCTTATTAAAATAGTCCTACTGCCCAGATGTTTATATGTCCTTGAATGCACCATGTATGAGATTCCTCATCAGGTCTTTAGGGAATTAGATAGGCTTCTAGTGCAGTTCTTGTGGGCTGGGAAGTGGTGTAGAATGGGGTTGGCTGCCTTTAAGACAGAATGGGACAAGGAAGGTATGAAGGTCCCAGACTTGGAGCTGCACTATTTAGCTGCCAGCTTCCAGCATGCAATTCACTGGCTAGATGGTGAGGATAAGTGGGAGAGGTTTCGCCTAGCAGGCTTCCACGATGTATACCAGTTGGGTGGGCTCATGATGAGGGGCAGAAATATCCCAGACACATTACTCTACATGATTCACCTGTGGGACTCAACTGTGAGACAGGTGATACAACAGCCAAACAGCCACTATGTGTTCTGGATCTAGATATATGGATATTGTGCCCCTTTGCCCAAATCACTCAGACAATGTTGATTGATAAATGGTAGGGGGTGGCTGTATTATGTTATCTGACTTATTCCCAGGACACCATTTCATAACCATGCAAGCAGTCATTGAGTCATTTGGACTTGGACGTGGACAATTTCGCAATATGCAAAGATGGCAGCCACTGGCAGACAACTTTGGCCATCCTTTCCTGGGGCACCAGAACCCACATAGACAGTGACTTTGATGCTATGCCTAGCTGGGGTACGTAAGCAGGTAACTCACCTGTATGAGCACTATGAGCGAATCAGCAGATAGTCGCGCTCTGCTTATAAAAGGCATGTCAGCGGGCTAGTGATGAGCCCATTACACCGAAGGAATGGAGAAAAGTACATGATGCGATAAAGGGGGTTTCTGTCAATGCACATTTTAAACTGACACAGTATAATTACATTCACACAGTCTACTTCTCGGCAAAAAGGCTCTATGCTATCTACCCCCACTGGGCACCCACGTGCGCTCGAAGTGGTGGTGCACACTGATTTTCTGCATGTCATATGGTGGTGCTCTGTTATTGCAAACTAATGGGCGAAGGTATTGGCCCATATTAAATTATTAACAGGGTGGGTGGTCTCCTGTGTGCTCAAGAAGTGCCTGCTGGCTTTACTTCCAGAGAATCCCAAGAAAAGTTGAGCTAGAGTTTCACAGTGTTGGGGTTGAAAGTAGCTAAACGCCATATAGCAATTCATTGGTTGAGTGCAGATGAAACGCTACATCTAAAACAAGAAAATTAGTTATTAATGAGACTTCAGTTCTAATATGACAGAAATCTGTAACCAAAATATGGATTCAGAGGGCCCTATTGATTGCTAAAAACATATTTTAAGGACAAGGAAAAGTGAAAGACGTATTAAAATAGAAGAATAAACTAATGAATCCCCAAACTGGCCATGACCCCCCCCAGGATACGAGCTTGGAGGAATGACATGGTAGAATGGGCATGGGCAGAGGAGGTGCATATGTGACAGATGATCTGCTTTCATATGGGGGGATTATGCAGATGTTCACAGCCCTATTGGAGGATGCCAGGCACACTTTAGCACAGGACCCACATGTTAAGAGAGTGGGCGCCCTGACTGGAGTGGTGCTAGCAGACGAGCAGGAACACTGTCCACAAACACTCCACAAACTCCACAGATCGGGTCACATTATGTACTAAATGTGTAGCCTTGTTAAGGTTCTTCTTTATGCCAAAAGTCCAACTGTATATGGAAGCAGCGGAGAGTGGGAAGGGGTGGAGGGAGTTATTCTGGGCACACAAACCCTGATTTCAATGTTTGTATAGATTATTTATGAACAGTTATTGATATCTTTGACGAGTACCTGTTGATCTATACAGGGTAGCAGAAGATATAATTGGAATTGAGATATGATGTGCGAAGACAAAAGGTTACTCTGTTGTTGGTCAATGCTTGCAACTTCAAATTATGTTGTGAGCTTGCCCCAATTGTTGAAACACTAATAAAAATAATTTTTACAAAAGTAAGGTTCAGTGTACCTTAGGCAGGATCGCCCACTGTGCGCTAACCCCTGTTGCAACCTTTCTGGTAACTTTTGATCCTTTGAACTGTAAACAAAAATCTGAACAATTTGCCGCAAATCAGTAGATGATGGATTATGTGTCAAAAGCAGCAAATCCATAGCTGTGCAAAAAAGCCACGGCTGCCCAGTGGCCCTGACTATAGGGACAGGTCTGTATATGACCATGTTCTCTGTCCGGCAAAAGATAAAACCTCATGAGATTTAACACAATCACTCACTCTCATGAGGAGAATTAATGATGAGTATGTATGTTCAAGTACATATTAACTGGGTCAATGACTCTGACTTGCACCTCCCTGCTTAGAATGGCCTTGAGGTGATGGACAAAGTGGCAACTCAACATAGAGTGCTTAAAAAGCTTTCAACTTCGATAGGGTCCAGTGCATTTGGATCGTCAGCATGTCTCAGTCTCCTTGTAGGTGCATACACAGTCTCCAGACCTGTGACACAATTGGTGCGAAATGGAACGCTCTAGGGAAATCCATTTTTATTCTGGGCTTTTTCAGATGCAGTCCTTCCTCAGGGTCCTGTCCCAAGCAGAGACCCAGTTGGAATCTTGCCAATATATGACCCAATCAAGGGTTGTTGCCTGTTAGGGAGCCTGAAAAAGAAACCTAGAACATTTTCTGCCATCTGCATTTATTCTATTCTATTCAACCAAAAGACTTAGCTGGTGACACAGCAACTTTGTCTTTCATCGCGCATGGGCTGCTAAAGAAAGCTTCATTAACATGGTAAAAAGTATAGCTGCTGCTTCAAGGGAACATTCAGGATCAAGCCTGATTTGCATACGGCTGGGCCAAAATGGGATTGCATGGTGGGCAAAAAAACAATGGATTGGGAGGCGGTCGAGCAACTACCAGTGGCTTAGGCTAATTCAAGCATTCCACCCATCACCTTGTTGTTTTTGCATTTGTCGCCCTGAGTGCGCTGGGTGTGCCCTTACATGGGCCCCAGGCTCAGTGTGCCACTGGAAACAGCTAGCCTTGCTGATGAGGGGGTGATACCCCAAAACTGGTCCCAGGATGCTTGTTTCGGGTCCAGGGAGGACCTGGCCTGGCAGTTTGGGTTGGACTGTTCCCATGGGGAGCAGGGTCAAGACTGATTTGCATATGGCTGGGTCCAAACTGGGGTGGCATGGTGGACAAAAAAACAATGGATTGGGATATGACCTGAGTGACTGCCAGCAGCTCAGATTAATTCATGCATGCCATCCATTACCTTGATGTTTTTTTGTATCTGTGCCCTGAGTGCGCTATGTAGGCCCAGACATGGGCCCCAGGCTCAAAGTGCCTCTGGATTCAAGCTTGCCTGGCCAATGAGGGGTGATACCCTGAAACCAGCCAAGGGAGTATCTGGCCTGGATGTTCAAGCTTGACTATTCCGATTGGGAGCAGGGTCAAGACTGATTTGCAAATGGGTGAGTCCAAACAGGAGTAGCATGGTGGACAAAAAAACAATGGATTGGGATGTGGCCCAAGCGACTGCCAGTGGCTGAGATTAATTCATGCATTCCATTCATCATCTTGTTGTTTTTGCATTTGCCACCCCTGAGTGTGCTGAGTATGCCCAGAAATGGGTCCCATGCTCACTGTGACACTGGACTTCAGTGAGCCTGCCTAATGAGGGGTGATACCCCCAAATCCGTCCTGGGATGCTTGTTTCCAGTCCAGGGAGGACATGGTCTGGCAGGTTGGGCTGGGCTGTTCCCATTTGTAGCAGGGTCAAGACTGATTTGCATATGCTTGGGTCCAAACTGGAGTAGCATGGTGGGCCAAATAACAATGCATTGTGATGCTGCTCTGAGCGGCTGCCAGTGGCTGAGATTAATTAAAGTATTCCACCTATCACCCTGTTGTTTTTGCTTATTCTATTTTATTCAGGCGAAAGAATTAGCTAATGACACACCGACATTTTCTTCCATCAGACATAGGCTTCTGAAGAAAGCTTCATTAACTTGTGAATAAATATAGCTGTTGGTTGAAGTGAACATTCAGGCACTACCAATATCAACACAGTCGAACACTACTCATGCAGATTTTGCACATTGGTATTTCAAAAATGCTTAAATTACTTAATCTAAAATTATGAAGCGGGGGTTAGAATTGAGCAGTTTAATATTTTCAAGGTTTTCTCCATTCTGGGTTTCTACAAGAAGAGACCCACACATCAGCCCCCCAAAAGGGTGAATATAAATCTATCTTGTTTCACCAAACCGCATCCTCTTCTGAGGCCGAAACGAAAAGGTCATGGCATTATTGCCCCCATTTTATTGTTAATAATTAATCTCCTTCTCATATGTTGTAATCTGGACATTGAAGGCCTGGGTAAAAGTCCCCGTTTCTGAAGGGCGTGTAGTTAACACCATCCACCCAACTCTACCCATGCTGTGTTTCTAACTGTAAAACAGTGTGAGCTCCAGCTTTGTGCCTATTCAAGTTTCAAACATGGGGGAGCTACGAATCCCCACCTAAAGCCAATGCACAATTTCCTCTTGCAGTTTCCTTTTGGCATTACAACTTACCTGAAAGAGGACAAACACATAACTGTACTCAGCTATATTACAGTTGTATGGTCATCATACTGATACTGGGCAGAATCGTTGCTGAAACACCTAAAACACTCACAAGTGTTACCTTATCATCCCTCATCCACATTCCAGTCCTTGATGATTGAGGTAACCCACCTCAGGAGGCAGAACCCATTTCCACTCTGACCTCAAAGGTGATCCATTCACCCAGTGAAACAACCCCGTGCTTCCATCCATAATTTTGTTGTATTCTGTCTCTGACACTCCTCCAGGAAGGATAAAATATTTCAGGGTAGGGGGTCTTCCTTTTACTTTGCCCACTGAACTTTTCTCCACTAGAGCGGGCGAGCTCTTTCTGTATTAGGCACTTTTGAAACAGAAAAATACAAATCACTAAAGATAGAGATGACAGATTTCTTGACGGATAGAAGAGTTGATACACAGGAAGGTAAGCAAAGGCTGGTGGTTAATAGAGTTTTCGATGGAGCTCTCTCACTAAGTACAGTACCCTTTCTTTATGCAGAACTGGTTCATAATTCCATAGAGCTAGTCTTTAAAAGCCAAATTGATTGGATGGAAGTCTTGGGAAAGCATATTTCAGATCATCAGTGCTGCAGGGTCTTGTAGTCGATACCCAAAGTACAAGTGGGTCAGGAAGATTTTCTCAACAAACAAAGGGGCATGAAAGGACTGTTAGTGGAATAAGAAACTGCACCTCCCATGAGAAATACAAAAATAGTAGTGAGAAATTAACATCAACAAAATAGCAATCAGTATATAATCTGTGCTGGTCGGGAAATAACTACCCGCCTACTTATTGTGATGCCCCGGTGGCGCTGTGCACTGCGCCATATTTACAAGGTGGTACTAAGTCACTTTTTGTGGCCTAACGCCACCTTGTAAATATGGGCTCCTACGACGCAGTTTTCTGAAGCAGAGGAGCGTGGAATGGGCATTCCACCGCAATACCCATTGCTTTTGACGCTGCCCCCGATTTACAGTGAATCGTAAATCTGAGGCAGTGCCTAAAACTAACGCCACCCTAGGGTTGGCGTTAGCATGGGCAATGAGAAGAAATACCTGTATTTCTCCTTGTTTTTGCTTTTTCTATGTGTGCTGCATTCTGCAGCACACATAGAAAGAGCAAAATGCCATGAATGATTGCTTATGTGCAGGAAGATGTCCATTCCTGCACATAAACAATCATTCCCTTCAATGCAGACACCCTTGCACTATGGTGCACGGATGCCTTCGTTGGTGCTTGACAGCTAAATTTAGCACCAGCGCTAGGGGAAACACAGGGGGTGCCCCGTATTTTTGTAAATATGGCACCTCCCTGCGTTTCTAAAGTGATGTGGCGCTGTGCCACTTTCTAGTAAATATGCCCCAAAATCTCTTCAGAACACACTGGACAACAGAAAAAAATGATGCAACTGCTTGAATTCAATATATGCTGGAGATACCGTATTGGAGTTGTAGTCTACGCAATATGACAGTATTTTGTGCTAATATTGCACAATTTTGAAAGCTACCTTTAGAAATAATTATTTTAAGAATAGATGAAACCATACATCTAAAACAAAAAAGTTAATTATTAATGAGGCGTCAGTTCTAATGTGACAGAAATCCATATCCAAAATGTGTATTCAGAAGGCCCTTTTGATTGTAAAATACGTATTAGAATAAAAACATAGACTAATGAATCCTCAAAACGGCAATGATTGAGAAAGCCACAATCTCGAGCAGAAATAGACTGGATGTCTTTAAACATGATAAAACAGGATATGGCCTAAATATCTGGAACTGTATGATAAACCTATAGGTTAGTCATGGTATCTATAAATGTAAATTAACGTTTATAATTATCCTCACTAACCTGGCATAATTTCACAATGTTTACTGTTTTAGCACTATCGTTAGATTTATAAACGTGTAATATTGTGGCTGTATTGTGATGAGAACATGTAACTGCCCGTTACTAATTAAAAAAAAGACTACGAGGCACCCTAGGGATGCAGGCAAAATCTGAATACAAAGGCTAAGCGCGTCACACGTGTGTCTCTGTAGTTCAAGTTGATACCTCACTTCACATAAAGTCAGATTTTTGGATAAAATATTTCGGGGGAATTGTAAAAGAGTGTCAGATTTGGTGCAGATTGGCCAAGTTCTTAAAAAGTTATAAAGGAGATCTCAAAATTGTTTTTCACTCTTCCTTATTTTAGGATTTCTCTTAGGAAATATTTCTGCATACGTAAGTCGAAATCGATGAAGTGACTGTTAACGAATTATTATTGTATGACAGCCTTTCAGTCATTCAGTGCCTTTTCTTGGTTTAAGGAAAATCCGGTCGGGCGTGTTTATTAGAGATGTAAGGCAAACGATGACTGTCAATATGCGGCTTCAAAAAATGGATGTATGGTTAGCAACTGATGCTATTCATAGCTGGTTGCTGTGCATGCACACAGGTTTGTGCATACACAGTTTTTATGTGCCTGCCTTCACAGTCATGGACAGCAAACCTTTTGGAAGATTAAAGAACATGCCTACACTTTAAAAAGTGTACCAACTACACACTCCTAACTCCATAAACACTCTCATCTACAAACTACTGGCTACACACACTCCCAAAGTGCACTTCTGACTCATTCAATGCACACTCTCGAATATACATCACTCTTAAATCTTTACACAATCTCATCTCCACACTCCTGGCTACACACACTTCCAAATAGACTCAGTACACACTTCTGACTCTTTCCATGCATTCTTCCAAATGACACTCATAATTAAGCCCCATACAGTTGTCTAAAGACATGTTAGATGCCACACATACTATTAACTCTACACAGACACACACTCCCCTACTAGCATTAGTTTGCAAATACATTAAAGACTAAGGCCCTCATTACAACTTTGGCGGGCGGCAAGCGCCTCCCGCCAAGTTGTATCCGCCACGCGGCCGCCAATGCAGCCGCACTCCCGTGGTGGCCATTTCGAGATCCCCGCTGGGCCAGCGGGGATGTCGGCCGCAACACGGGAGCCGGCTCCAAATGGAGCCGGCGGTGTTGCGGCGGTGCGACGGGTGCAGTTGAACCATCGCGCTTTTGGATCCATGGGGCCGTGGCAGGGGGCCCCTGCACTGCCCAAGCCAGAGGCATGGGCAGATCAGGGGCCCCCGGGGGCCCCCAGGAGCCCTGCGACTCCCCTTTCCGCCAGCCTTTTCATGGCGGTTCAGACTGCCATGAAAAGGCTGGTGGGAGGGGGACTCGTAATCCCCTGGCCAGCGCTGCAAGTAGCGCTGCCCTGGGGGATTACAACCGCCGGGACCAAAGTGGCAGGAAACTGCCGGTCCCGGCGGTGCGACCGTGGCGCTTCCGCCGGGGTCGTAATTCCAAGGAAAGCACCACCAGCCTGTTGGCGGTGCCTCCGATGAAACAGACCTGGCGGTCTTTGACTGCCAGGGTTGTAATGAGGGCTTAAGGGTCTGATTTAGATATTGGCGGACGAGTTACTCTGTCACAACGGTGACGGATATCCCATCCATTGAAATCTAAATCCCATTATAGCCTAGATCATCCTGACCTACATTGTTTCCTGGAATTTTTGAAAAAGGAATAGTTTCCAGGAAATGGGCAGTCCTAATCTTCAGCAATCTTGAATTTCCCAAAAAAGTAAAGAAATGTCTGAGAGACTATTGGTAAAAATCTAAGGCCCAGATTTAAGAGGGCCTAGCGCCAGTGCAGAATTTGTAAATAAAAACATGGCAGTCCTCGAAGCCCTGTTCTTAAACATTTGTCTGCTGCAATTAAAT
Source organism: Pleurodeles waltl (assembly GCF_031143425.1). Lineage (NCBI taxonomy): Eukaryota > Metazoa > Chordata > Amphibia > Caudata > Salamandridae > Pleurodeles > Pleurodeles waltl. The sequence goes on from NC_090440.1 coordinate 408,116,424, forward strand.
GTGCAAACATGGAACACCAAGGCAGCATTATCCTGAAGCCATCTCGGGCCTCTTCGATCCATTTAAAACCACTCCCTGCCCTTTCAGCTCACTCTTGTGGCATTCAGCTTTCTCCCTTTGTGACACTTTTTTGTTTTTCTCTTCCTCCATCTTTCCCATATGTGCCTTTTGCTCGCAGTAAATGCTTGAAGAAAATAAATAAGTGCCGGCCCTCAAAAATAAGTTCCGGTGTTCTGCACCGAAAACAACAACCACAAATTAAGCACTGCCCAGCACCATTTCGACGCCACATTAACATAATTTCTTTTACATTATTGTGGCATCGGAAGGACAAAAACGCAGCACCATATTTACAAAGTGGCACAATGCTTGAAAAACAACTCCAAAAACATTGGAGATTATAAACCACCAAAAACATTTTATTTCTTCACTCTAGAAGTTGTAACCTGTGAACAAAACAGATTTTTGTAAAGAAAAGAAGGTTATCAAAGTCCAATAAAAAGGACAATTACAATTTACAACTTAAAATGAAACCTTTTTACTAATCTGCTAAGAAGATTTAATATTCTAAGCATTCATGGACTATCTGAGCAGGCCTCCCGGACTCCCAGGGGCCTGCGGACCACAGCTTAAGAACCTCTGACCTAACCGATATGTAAATTAAGTTAAACTATTTTTACCTGACTATAGTTTCCCTGTGTGACCAACCTTGACAGTGACAAACTACCTACTGCTGAAACAGATGCAAAACAAGGAACGTAAAAAGAAATCAGCAAGTTAAAATTAAAAAAGGCAATTATTACAATTAAAACCAATGCACACGTATGTCAAAACTTTAATACATTTCTTTTTTACCATTACAAAAATATGTAATATATTTTTTAAATATACCTTAAAATAAATAAATATATTTTTAAACTCATTAAATGTTAATTTCAATGTAATGAACCCCACACCAAAGCCTCCTATTTTACCCCATAAATTAATGTTATTTTTAAAATAATTGTGAGTTGTGTGAAATCAAAACATGCTTACATAAACTTACCTATATATACCTGTATTATCTACTGGTGGTCGCCACTAGGTAGTTATAGTTAGGACCTAGTTTCTATAGAAAAAGCATTTTTTATTTTGCTGATAACCTTGGCGCCGTTTGGTGAATATTCACAGAAAATACGACATTCACGTCAGCGTCTGTCTGGAAAGTTTTAGGGTGATCCATCAAGCGGGGGCTAAGAAAAAAAAAAGTGGGGGGGGCAAAACACTTTTTCCCCATTCATTTTTCCATATGGATTTTGAACATCGATAGTGCCCGAACCACTGGACGGAATTACACCAAATTGTGCAGAAAGGTAGCTCTTGGTCCAGAGAGAGCTCTTTTTGAAATCTGGTGTAAATCCATTCAGTACTGTCTGAGAAATTAAAGAAAATCCAAATTTGTCTATAGGGGGACATGAATCCATTACAAACTCTCCTGATCTCATGCTGTGATCTGATTGGCTGCAACACTTCAACAAGGAAGTGTTGGCAACCATCTTGGGACTCAGCTTCAGCTGAGTCACAGAACAAAAATGTAAAGAAAAGAAAAGGGACCAGGATAGGGGCACAATGATCCCTTAGCTCTGGTGCTGGGGTCCAAGAGGGACTACCAAGATCTAAAAAGCATTATTTTTTAAGACTTTCCCTGGATTCACAAAAATGATGTGTGCGGGGAGCCACCCAGCCCCCCGCTGCCAGGGGGACCGCCACCTCCCCTGGGCTTCTAAGTGTTATGATGCGGAGGACCATGTGTCCTGACATTATCTCTCAGAGAGAGAGATAGTCATTGCAATGGTCTCTCCATGCAATGACTTCACAGCACCATAAAGAGTCACCTGTGGCATAACAGTTAAGGTCACAGTCCCTCACACTGAAAATTGAGGGTTCTAGTCCATGTGTGTCTGTGGTCATTTCCCTACATTAATTTGTCTTAAACTTCAAAAGTTTAAGGTTCATAATGAAAGGTGAGCTCACTCTTTTTAAGTGACAAATGCATTTTTCTTTAAAATTTGTCCAGAAATATCTCATGCTAAGTATATCATTCACCAAAGCCTAAAAACTCCCCATCGCTCTCCCTCTCACTCCCTTTCTCTCTCTCTCTCAGTGTGTAACTGTCTCAGTGGGTCTATGAATGGGTGTGTGAGAGTCTGACGGGGCTGTGTGTGCACAAGGGACTGAGTGTGTCTGTAAGTGAGTGTGTGAGTGTCTGCGTGGGCCTGTGAGTGGCTGTGTTGGGGTCTGTGTGCATGTGTGAGTGGGAGAAATAAATTGAAAGAGAGAAAGTGAGCGAGAAGGAGATAAAATATTTTTAGGTTTTGATGTATGATCTACTTAGAATGCAATATTTCTGTACAATTTAAAATACAAAATGTATCTGTCATTTTTACAAATTAAAATATTTGTAATAAAAAAAAAATAGGGACGTAAGTCCAGCTGAACTCGAACCCTGAGTGCTCAGAGTGAAGGTCTGTGACCTTTGCATAGAGCTATCTGTTTATTTTTTTGTACTATTTTTCTAGTCCTTTATAGGATATCTGGGGCAACTGGGGAGCCCTCAAGGGCTCCCCCGCAGTCCCTAAATATTTTTTATTTATTGTTATTTGTTTTTTAAACATGCCCTTTACGGGCTATCTGGCACTGCGGGGAATGCCTTAAGGCTTCCCTCGCTGTGCCAATGCTTCAGCAAGCCTGGAGCTGCTTTGCTCAAGCAAAGATGAAAGCTTTAGTTTTTGACAGCAGGTCTTGCTTTACAGGTCCCACTGTCAAAAACTGAAGTGTTTCCTGTGGCTTGGCTGCAGCTGTACAGCTGTTTGGGTAGGTGGGGTTGAAGGAGGTACCCATTGCCGTGCCCTGTTGTAAGTAGATCTTGTTATTGAAAATGAACACATTGTGGATAAGGCAATAGTGCAGCATGTCCATCATTATCTGTGTGTGTTCTACATTTTTAATAGGTCTGTCCCTCAAAAAGTATCTGCAAGCTTGTAATCCATCATCCTGGTTAACTGAAGTATATAATGATACAACATCAATGTATTCTGGTTTCTAGGGTAAACCATCTATTTTTTTCAAGAAGATGGTGGAGTCCCTTAGATTTGATGGCAAATTGGGGACATAAGGCTGCAAGTATAAGGGGCTGATTATGATCTTGGCAGCATTCCTGCCGACACAGCCAATACAGAGGGGGTGAGGCTGCTGTCAAGCCGGCAGCCCCCGTCGTATTGCGATGTTTCCACCAGGCTGACGTTTCGGCCCAGTAGAAAAAGGACAGCGTCGTTGGCCTCGGTTACCTTAAGGAGCCGAGGCCAATGCCGTCGCACAGAAGCACCTGCTAGCATACAGTGCGCAATCTGAGGGTGCTGGCAGAGGTGCCCCCAGCATTACCTTTCCACCACCCTTTCCATAGCGGTGCAACCACGGGATGCCTGATCCGGGCAGAGGCAGCGGTCTTCTGGCAGTCCCTAATCCGGTGCCTGGACTGCCAGGAGTGCAGTGGTCTGATCGCCACCGCGAGTTTGGTGGTCCTCAATCTGCCAAACTCAAAATCAGGCCCTAAATCTAGATTCCTCGAGCTGTTCTCTTGGAGGGAATCAATGGAACTGACTATTGGTCTGCCAGGTGGCGTCTTGATATCCATATGTATTTTAGGGAGGAAATTTGTAAGGTTATTTTAGCATGTTCCGTCTGAAGATATTGATATTCATCCCAATCCAAATGGTCCTTTTTATGCCACACTTTCACTTTTGAGTGATATTTCACTTCATTTTGTTTCATTGGATTCTGATGAAGACATTGATAATGAGTTGGATTATCCAGCTGGTGTTTTGTTCCCATTAGGTATGCCGCGTGATTCTTCAATGTAATATTTCCCCCTTTGTCTCATGGTTTAATAATCAATGTTGCGATGTTCTTCCAGTCCTTCATTGTGAAGCTTCACCTATCATCCTTGCATGACACTTTTTTCTAAGACTGTTCAAGTGATCCACTACAAACTTGTGAAATAAATCAATGTTGTTACCCGTGGGCAGTTGGGGACAGGATTTGGTCTTGGGCTTGCATCTGCTTTGTACAGCTGCATATGCAATAAATCCCATTTCATTTAGGGCCAGAATGCCAGCTGTTGCCACCCAGGGTCCTGTTTTGTTCTATTTACCAATCAATTTTCCAAGTTTTGTTCACCCTGAGGTGACAATCCAGTTTCCAATGTCCTGTCCTCTAAGACGGAAGAATTAGTTGTGGTTGTGTCAGAGCCTTGTTTTACTTCTCCAGTTAATTCATCAATCTCCATCTGCTCAGGGATGTCACAAATCTTGAACTTCAAGGTCTTGTGCGTGGAGTTAAGTTCTTCAGTTAACTTTTTTGGCTTCATCTGATGGTACTTATGTAACTTCAGTTTCCTGATCTATTTATATATTTCAATCCTGGTGTTCATAAAATTAAGGCTGGCACGGGACAAAACATCAATCCTAAATTCAGTATCTTTTCTTGATTGGGAGTAATCTTAATAGATGAGATGTTAATGACTAAAGTTTTTTTCCCTGTATCCTTGTTATTCTCAAAAGGGCTTCTTATTTCCTGCCCTTGTTTTTCCCTTTCCTCTTCCTCTTGCTCCTCCTTGTCCTGCACCGTCTCTGTTGAAGCCTTTTTGTGGTCTCCTTCCTCATCCTTGCCGCATTGTCATCCGTAGGAGGTGCAGTTTCCTGTGAAAATGCCCCCTCTCCATGGGACACTCATCTGCACTAGACCCTGCATCTGATCTGAATTCACTTTCACTGCCCCTATTTGCTGCAGGTTTCTCCATTTTCTCTTTCATTTCTAAGTCCTCATATTTATTGGCAAATGTATAAATTCTTCCATATTGGTAATCCAATCTATCCCCGATATATTTTCTGAACTTTCTTTCCATTATCTCCTCATCTTTGTCCTGAAGAGCTTTCTCCATCTTAGGCAGTAATTGTTTTACTCCAGCATCATCCTTATTCTTATCCAATTCCTTTATTTTTGCTTCCACTTTTGCAGTGTGCTGTTCCATTTTTCTTTTAGCATGTTTAATCAGCTTGTTCATTAGCTTCATGGAACAATCCTCAGTGTTATCATACCATTCCTTAAAGAGGTCATCATCTACATCTTTATATTTGGTAGCAGCATAATTTGAAGGCTTCAAGGTATTCTTCCACATTCCAAATATTTGGATAACAAGGTCATTTTCCACCATTGTTTGGACTCCATTAGACTTGCTTTTTCTAGTTCTTTAATCATTTGTGCTACTGTCTTTTTTCTGTGTTCTTGTTTATCACCCTCTGTGCTGCTCCTTGCTGCGTCACTATGTGTGCATTCAGCAGTCATCTTCCATTTTGTTTGTCTATCCTCCATAATTGAGAGCTCCCTACAACTTGGATTATTAACGTTTCACATTCCGTGCAAAATTCAATAAAATATTTGCTTCTCAAACATATCTCACATGATAAACTTATACTCGATTTCATAAATCTCTGCACACCTGACTCTTGGTTACTCACGGTTCCTAGTCAATTGCACACTGTGTAGGCTTGCATAACCCACTAGATAATTCAGTGATATGCCATGCTTCTTCCACAGACTGTGCCCATTTCACCCATTGTCAGAACTCTTTGGACACCAGTGCTCCTGTCCTTATTCCTGGGAAAGAGGCTACACCACTCGTGCTCAAGTTTCAACACCACCACAGGTCCCACAGGCTCGCTGGGGAAGTACCGGTAACCACCCCACATGCCCTCCGATGCCCAGATCAGTCACCCTCCTTACCACATTGAATCTGTGTGTCTTCAGGGTGCTAGGTTTAATCTTTACTTCAGGTGGTGGAGGACAGCAGCCTTTTCATCTCCAATACAGCAATACAGCTCCCTCGTGCCCTCGCCATGCAGTCTTATCAATAATTTTACTGCATATGTGGCAGTGATAATATCAAAGATGCCATAAAAGATGTAATGAATGATTTAATATGTGGAATAATTAGCTGTGCATGGCAAAGACGCGAGCTATAGTTACCCTAGGGTGTGAATTTTACTTGAAATAACTACAACTGCTGAATTTCGGTTGTCTCGTAAATTCACTAACTAACTATAACGTCCCTGTAACCTTTGTTTTTTTCTGTGAATTTATATGGATTTTTAACGTAAAATTACTTTAATTACTATACGTTATTCCAATATCCGTCACGCACGGCCTTAAAACGTGCATGAAGGGTGTTGGAAACAGGGCCTGGCCTGCAGCCAGGCCCTGCAGACAGGTCCTTATAACCACCACCCAACCCCATGCCACGCACGGCCTTTAGCTGTGTGCAGCGGAGATTGGCCACAGGGGCTGTCTCTGTCAGTGGATCTGTGCCTGGGTGCGTGAGTGTCTGAGTGGTTCTGAAAGTGGGTGTGTAGTCTATGAGTGGGTCTAAGTGGATGTATGAGTGTCTGAATGGGTGTATGAGTTGGCGCAAGAGTCTTTGAGTGCACGTCTGAGCTAAATAATTAGTGTATGAATGAGGTGGTTTTTTTAATGTTCTTTTTGCATATCCTCGAATATCTTTGAATATCCCCCAATATTTGAGGACATTCAAGGATATTCGCAAATATCACGCATGGTGAAGTAAAATCATTTTATCCATAATTTGACCCTAAAACTCCCCTATATCACACCCCTGGGGTCAGCCCAGGGGACCCTCTCCGATAACATAAAATGGGGCCGTAACTTTCTAGTCAGGTTGTGGCCAGACAATTACAGCGCTTTCATTTGCACGTGCAGTCCCAAAAACTTGTGAATTTTTGCAATATATTTGTGAAGGATCCACGGCCCTAGATATACAAATGTAATTTCCATTTAATTTCTCCAAAACTACTGAACAGATTTCCACCAAATTTGGTGTGATTCCGTCCAGAGGATCGGGTTGTAGTTGTGTCGTGTCCTGTCTAAAGGTCCTATGGGAATTAACATGATAAACGTGATTTTTTTTTACCCCCCACTTTTTCTCATCCCCACTTGACAGATCACCCTGAAACTTTCCAAGCGCAACAAGAATCACTGGGCCTTTTTTTGAAAATTTTGGGAAGACTCGTCAAATGGTACCAATTATATAGGTAAGTAAAACACACGTTTTCCATGGAAACATGGTCCTAACTATAGCTACCTAGTGGAGAATGCCACTAGATAATAGTATATATATACAGATAGATAGATAGATAGATAGATAGATAGATAGATAGATAGATAGATAGATATTAAGTTGCTGGCTTTGCTATATTCCCTAATACATAACCTGTTGGGAGTGCGCTTTCACCCTTGTTTACATTGAATTACCGGCCTGTCCAGCTGGGAAGGCAGCACCACTGCATATAGGAGCAGGTCTGTGTGACTTAATGGACTGTCACATTTGAGCAGCAGGTCGGGACACTTTCAGCAAACCCTGTGATTTTACATTGAATCTGCCTACTTTATGTAATGAACTCCGTTTTTATTATTTCGCTTGGCTCCAGCAACCCACTTGGGAATATATTAGAAAATATGCAGGACTACCTCTACCAGAATGCACTTTTCAACTCACTCTAGAGGCCCATTAGGGCAGAACTGGTATTTTACAGAGTAATCAGGTGCCTGCAACTAAAACCAGCTGAGCAGCCATGCACTTGGTCTTTGAACAAGGGAGGAGATGTCTGGAATGCTTTCAGCATTGGCTACACCTACTGAGATGAAACACTACAGACTACGTTTCTCTGCTGATGAAGGGATGAACTCAGAAACACGTGTCCAGAGATGAATGAAAATATAAAGCCAGGAATAATGAAAATGTCAAAAGAATTCACTGTAAATTGCTGGCTTTGCCATATTCCCTAATACATAACCTGGCAGCACTGGCATGGGCAATGGGAAGTGTCAGCTGCAGTGAGCCTCCTGATGATGGCCATGGCACTTATAATTTTTACAAATTAAGCATTGCCCCCATAGCTACCACCCGACTCCCTCCGAAGCCCAGATCAGTCACCCTCCCTACCTCATTGAACCTGTTTCTCCAGTGTGCCTAGGTTTAATCTTCACTTCACGTCGTAAAGGGCAGCAGCATTTTTTATATCCAATCCAGCAATACAGCGTCCTGGCTTCACCGTGCTCCTCTTTCCCCAGTACTTGCTGTTGTTCATTTAAGGAGAGACTACATTACATCAGTCTTTCAATGCTGTCACTTCCTCAACACGTGGTACAGCATCACACAAAGAGACACGGCGAGATCCACTGCATTAATTGTGCAAAACGTTTTAAGATTTATTGCAGGAAAGGACCCAAAGGGACTCCTTCATGTTCAAATCAGTTACCTCCTCAACTTGGTAGTCAGTAACAGATCAATGTCTGTGACTGAAATTAGGCTATCAAACCATTGATACTTAGCATGTCAAATCGCAGTAAGGAAGAAATGACCACTACACACCATTTCCAATCTGCAATTCGGTATGAGGCTCATACAGTTTATCCTGGGGACTCTAGGACATAGGGCATCTACAGGACATAGGGCTTCTACTGACTGCCAGACTCACGGTGGCGGTTGGACCGCTGCCAAATACGGTGGTCCGAGCTCCACATTATGACCGCAGTGGTTGCGCCACGGTTGGACCGCCAGCGCCACCAGGATTAGTCATCCGGTGGTCTGGCTGTTGTGGCGGTCCTAATCCACTAAGGCAGAGCTGCTACGACCCCCTTCTCCACCAGAGATTTAATGGCAGTAACACCACCATGAAAAGGCTGGCGGAGACGGGGTGCACGGGGTGCCAGAGGGGCCCTTGCACTGCCCATGCACCTGGCATGGGCAGTGCAGTGGTCCCCCTGGCCAGCACCGTCGCAATGTTCACTGCCTGCTCTGCAGACAGTGAACATTGCGACGGGTGCTGGTGCACCCTACACACTACAGCATTGCTGCCATCTCTATTACGAGCCAGAGACAATGCTGTAGGCCATTTCCCTCCAACCCAGCGGGAAACTCGTAACGTGCCCGTCAGGGAGGCTGCCACACTGTCGGCAACCTCCCTTTCGGAACTTCTGCTGACAAGCTTTTCCATCCGCCGAAGTCATAATGAGGCCCATAGTCTTTGTGCCACAAATTCCAACATATTTTAATCTGCCCGTGAAAGCTCTCAGCAGGAAACACTTGGTGTATTTTGTTGGTCTGGGATAATGTACTGTTCTTTTCTAAAAGTCTTTCTGCCATTTTGTAAGCAAATGCTCGATGGCTTAAATATGCCAAAGACTTATAAAGGTAGGCCAGGATTTGTGTAATGAACTGGAGAGATGTTTCTGAGTGTATAACGATCTCCATTTTGAAAGCACAGTCTAAATTAGTTACATTCTCGGAAAAAGCGGAGCACTCAATCGGCATTGTTTTTCCACATTAAGGCTGAAATTATGCAATTAGGTTTTTATTTTAAATATATATTTTGAGCTCCATTTAGTATGAATGGAAAACCTTCTATGGTGTTTCTATAAATAAAAAGTGTCTTGTGATTTCCAGTAGTTGGGAACTGCGACTATGGTAAAATATCTTTTAGACAAACCCAGAAATAAATCCTTCAGGTACTTGGAGAAAACTCTGTAGTGTCAACAAGTTGGTTCAAGAAGATAACAAATGTATATATATATATATATGCATATATGAAATCGTATGCATGCGGAATGTCTTCATGACTGAAATGTGCACGGTCTTAATTTCTGTATTTGCACCTTTTAGGGATATGTCATTAAAATGAACGAAGTTACATGTGCAAAACTGGGATGTCAATGAGTGTTTGGGAAAGAGAAGGCCATCCAGAATACACACAAATGAGTAAATTGGTCAGAAGGAGCGCTGGGCAACAAACTCATGGCCATGGGTTTAATAACTCAGATAAATCTATTCTCAGTTCCATGCACACGAATGTGCTGATCACTTACCGTTTATCATGTTATTAATCCTATTGCCCTTCCTTATCTCATAACTCAATATAGGAGATGTGCCCCCCCCACCCCCCAGGTAAAAGACACAAAACCACCCTACTCTCTTCCTCCATCTTCCCTCTGAAACTTCTCACAACACCAGAAATCATAAAAGGGGAGGAGACCCAGAGCCCTACCTGAGATCCACATGTGCAAGAGGTCATTGCAATGTCTAGTGAGCGAGCTGTATGTACGGGGATGAACATTGGTACTAGAAATAATAAAGATGACCTATAAGTAATCAATAATTGCCCTCCTCAAGCCTTTCTCATCCCAGTCCTTACTGTATATGGTTATATCAGAGTGGCAATCCCACAACCTGATCCCAGCAACGCACACAAAACCTTGAGCAAGATGCCCGAAGAACCAGCGGTACATCGGCACCGGCGGAAACAGCCATAGAGAGAAAATTCCAACCAAGAGAAAACGGGAGTCCAAACACAAGAGGCAGAGCAAAACAGGCTAACAGCCCATCTTAACCACCCTCAACTGGAAGTCTAGCCTCACTGAAAGTTAGGCAGGACCAGAAAATAATTATCCACTCAAGTAGTTATAAAAGCCAGGGTGCCAAAAGGACAGGTGAACAAACTCACTGAGAAGTGACAAAATGCCAGCCATGAGACTCACCAAAAATCCAAGCCAGCTATCCTGAACAGCAGACCAGAGCCAACTAGCAATAGCAATGGGAAACCCTACCCAGATCCACGGTTAAAGCACCAAGGCCACAAAGTAGAACGCTACAAGAACCAACACCAATAGACCACTGCCGACAGAGGCACACAGGGAAGTACCCATAGCCTTCTGAGACAAGAGACAGGGCCTCAGACCTAAAAGGAGGCCAACACCAAGAATACTAATGGGAAGCAACCAAGCAGTAGGTCTGCCGCCTCAGAAAGGTTAGCCCCAGATCCCAGAGAGGTGCAACAGGCATGAATTCAAAAGGGAATTGCAAAAGCAAGGCCCAAGCTGACACCACCCCCAGAGCAGTAGATCCCCCTGGGTACAGCAGTGCGAAGGAGTGCAAAAGTCAAGCATGAGGCAGCAGACCCTGAGGAACTCAAAAGCCGAGCTGGAGGACCTCACAGCGATCCCAGACAATAAAATTTACCAAGAACAGGGAAGGGCAAAATGCAGCCAGGGTGTCAGGACAGTGGATGCACTCAGAAAAAACTTGGATGGAGAGTTACCATGGCAACCAAGCCATGCTAGTCAACGACAAAGGAGACAGACGAAAGGCCAGATGGCAGGAAGAAAAGGCAGAGGTCCAGAATCTAAGAGGCCACCAACAACCTCACTCATGTGGAACCCCAGAGAGAAGGCAAAGATACAGAGACTATACAGGGCACGTAGAGAGATGACACAGCCCATGCACCCAAATTTAAAAAAAAAGTTAAGCAGCAAGAGAGCACAAGCGGGAAGGAACACCCAGCCACAAGACCACACACCAGGGTGTGAAACACCAGCAGCACAATAAATACAACCAGGATTACAACCCCCAGAGAGGCCAGTCAAGTTGCAACAGGAACCAGGGCAACCACATGTCACATCCTCAGCCCGGCCATTCAAGACTGAAGGGAAAAAACTGAAAACAGAGACAAAGAAGGGCACCAACCACCAAGCTCTACATGGAAGAAGAGCCTAAACAAATGAAGATGCCACCCATTAAGGCCTGCAGAGCCCCACACCAACCACCACCTGGGGCAGGAAATCAAAACCAAAGAACCAGTAAGGGTGGGAACAGTGCTTGAACCGGTGCTTTCCGGTGCTTAGCACAGGGAAATAATTGTCAACTTTGTCTGCTTTTGAGATGAACACAACAATAGAAGTTTTTCATTCAATATACATTAAAAATGACTAATACCTACCACCCAAGCTATTCTTGTAGCCATGGTGTCCTGGAATAGTCTGAACTGTTACACTTGTAGGAGTGTGATTGTTAGTAGTTGTCTTGGTACTGTCATTTGTAGTGCTGGCAGTGGCAATGGGTTATGCAAGCTGCAGTAGCCTCCTGAGGAGCACCCTGGAACTTATATTTTTACAAATTAAGCACTGAGTGGGACTGAACCACAGCTCCAAGCACAGCAGATAGGCAGTTAATGTGAGAACAAACACACAAACTAGCTCCTCCCAGCAGGAAGTAAGAAACACAAAGAGGATTCAAGACTTGGAAGACAAGATGAACAGCCCCCAGGCCCAACCACGAGTGATCCCAAGCAACATGCACATCACGTGCCAAAGCACAGAGCTGGGGGAAATAGGCAAACACAAAAAGCAGCTCCCACCAGCAGTGTAAAGGAGACATGCAAAAGACAAACAAGACCACCCTGGATCCACGAACAGGGTGCACAGCCTAGAACCATAGCCCCGAATAACAGTAGATCCTTACAGAAAGGAAACCACAGAGCCACCAAGAAGTCCAGTTGTGCAACTCGGTTTCATGACAGGCAACAAGGAGTTCCTGAAAGAAGGAACCAGGACTCCCATCCCAGAAATAGTAAGCTCAGCAGAAAGAGCCAAGGGCAAGGTTAACCCAGGCACAGCCCGCACCCCCATAACACAAAAGTGTGGCAACCGCCAGGTCCGTATGAAAGCCTGCATGCTTAAAAGTAGGCAGATAGTGCACCGAAAGAGCCATGGAGTGACTAGAGAAAGAACGACCACCTCGACAGCGCCCACCATGACGGGTGGCTAAGGGTGTAACAGAGGACCCCACAGCCCCTACGGTGCAGGGGTCCCCCAGGCGTACCCATACTGGCAAATGATCTCTCAGCCCCTACTGATGTGAGTGTGGGGGCCCCTTCAGAATATCTTGCGGGGGCCCTTCCATTTTGTTATGCAACCGCAGGTGGCAAGGGGAAGGTTACTCAGTCCCAAAAAAGGAGGAAGCTAGCCCCCGAACAACGGCCATCAAAGGGCCGATGAACCAGTGAGGAAAAAGACAGAAATAAAACAAGAGTGTGATGAAGGGCTGGCAGGGGCAGGAGAAAAGAATGAGATCCAAGCCACTAGAGCATCAATGGTGATCCCAGAGGAGTCACAGGTGTAGAAATGAAGTACAAGAAAACATGGAGAGATTAAACAGATCAGCAAGGAGACACAGGGCAAGGCAACTATGGGACTAAACCATAAATCTTCAAAGGGAGAGAAAGAAATCCAAACCACAAGGACCATGAATGACTCACAACAGCGGCCTTTTTCCAACACTGACCCTCAGATCAAAAACAGGTCCATGGCACCAGACTGCAAGAGCCTGAGATGCACTGGTTTCTGGATGCTTCTGCAAGACCAGCACCTGAGTAGGAAGCAGTAAAATTAAAGACAGACCAAGTAGCCCAGGTCCGTAGCAGACAGTCCCACTCTGTACGCTTAGCTCAGTAGCAAGCATAAATTCTAGCAAGGCAGAAGGTTGGCCTGACCCTTACAGGGACGGGTGTTTTTGTCTGTGGAAGCAGGCAAAAGGACTGAGTCGGAGGGGCTGATGTAGAGGACAGAGGAGAATGAGAGAGTGGATTTGTGTGTTTTGAGCTAGGTCACTTGGTACCTTGGAGGGGTATGAACACACTTGCTACAGTAAGAACTGAGAAGGAGAACTGGTTGATGTGGTAATTGAACTGTCCTGACTCCAACAAATCAAACACGGCATTGACTGTCTGAATAAGATGCAAATGGTACAAATGAAATGTCAACATACATTGCGATGAGTGAGTTAAATTTGTACACAGACTGTCAGGATAAATGAAGCATATAATTAGATAAAAGAGGTAACAACACGACGGCTGACTCAGAACAGTGACCTGATTTGATGTTTGTTGTGACTCACACCAGCCCAGCGAAGTTGAAAGTATAAGGACAGGATTACATGTTGTGGAACTTTCGCTGAACATGAGTACTTTGTGTCATCTCACAGCTCTGTTCATCAGGCCCAGAAGAAGAGATCAAGGCCAAGGTTTGCACACTGTGATATAGCAGAGAGGAGGCGGAGAGGAGCTATTGCTTTTCGTGTGCAGAGAACACGCCAGTGCAGCTCTTGTTCTGTCCCTCATAACATTCACAGCTGTGAGGAATGAGCAGGTAGCATGATCCATTCTGCGTGCTCAGTGATTCCCTGGATATTCATGAGGCCTTAAAGGATACCACATCATCATTCAATGAGGTCCCACTGTTCGCTCATTCTAGTGCTCTGCACAAGTGTACCCCTTGCTGTGATGGGAAAGGAGGAGCAAAGTGTTACAGAAATGCATTGTTTTTACGTGATGCACTAGCTAGAGACACAGCAAGCTTCTGGATGAAGAGGTGCGTGCCTGAAGAGTGCCGAAACTACCAGCTGATGTGGTGACAGGAGGAGAGGCTGGCGACCCAAACCTCTGTACAAAAACAAGAAATGTGGTGTCATCCGGTGATCTTTGACACAAGGCCCTCAGCTGTGAGTGTTGACTGTGAACATTGCAGAATTAGGTAGGAGGTTTTGGGCACTTTTCGAGATCTGGATGCATGAGTATGGCACCTGCCCGCTTGTTAGCCAATCAGCTACAGCGCACTCCTCTTTCTCCTGGAAATCTTCCTGCGGACAAATAGAAGACTGGTGGACTAAATGAATTTCCCTTGTCTCGACTAAATAATCTTTCAAGCACTAACTCTGCCTGTTCTGTATGTACAACAGATATGTATGCATGTCAGTGACACATGTTTGTAAGCAACTGCACATATCCTGAAGCCCACAAATGCCCTAACATGTACAAGCAATGCATATAGGAGGTAATACAGTGCATGAAGATCGACCCCACCTGGTGTTTGCAACTAATTTTATGTAAGGCGTGCTGCCTGAGGCCTGGTAGGCACCTCACTGGTTACTACCTACTAATGTAAGGTGCTTCTTAGGAAGGGGTAGCCTCCAGAGATGCTAAAGTAGGACAAGCATTTGCAATGCAACGGGTCTCACGTTTGGTTACGTTAGAGCTATTAGCGTTGTAAATTCCTAACTAGCCTTTTCTTGCCACACAAACTGAAAATAAAAAATAAAACAGTTGACATAAGCAAGCTGATTCAAACTGCCGCTGTGAGCCAAAAGAGAGAGGCAAAAGGAAAAAGAAGTTCGCTCGCAGTCAAAGTTATCGACAAAAGTACAATTATCCATGTAACAGGGTTAATCTCCAAGGCGGCAACAAAACCGGACCAAGAAGGGACAAATGTAAAGCAGTTACCAACGAAAACAAAGGATTTTTAAAAGGCAAGTCAATGAAGGAGTGATGGTGATGGGCATGCGGTGGACGTGGTTAAAAGCCCAGATACAGAACAACACGTCAGAAAAGCAACGGTTGCGCGCTGCTATGCTCGACCTAAAAAAAGGAGACAGGAAGGCACGGAAATTGAGTGGTACACAAGTGCACAAGAAAAAGAAGATAGTGTGGAAGAGAGCCAAGGGGAAGGAAATGGGGGATAGGGAGGCAGGGACTCAAAGAAACGGAAGGGAGACTGGATGGGGCGGGGAACACACACACACACACGCACGCAAACACGCACCCCTCCTCCCCCCCCCGCTCTGAACAAGCAGGTGTGTAATGCAGAGGTACATTTATTAAATATGGAACTGAACTGGGATCATGAAATATGAATGCTACTGAAAAATATGAGTTTTCCATCTGTATTTAACCAGTTTAGGTTGCACAGCAGTATACATTGCGATTAATGCTACACAGACTCTATATGTTCATTATGATGTGAGCATGCACGGTTCATCAACAAGCTTTCAATATATGGCAAACTGACATATGTTATGATGTTTATATTTTTAATATATACATTCCCTCTAAAATGGTGTTACTTTGTTCTGCAGCTATGAAGGTGACACAGAAACACTATTTATTAGATAAGTATAACCTCATCAACTTTCAGAGACATTTGGGTAAACTATAAAAGGAAAGTGTTAGGAGCACTATTGAGCAACAGCCAAGAGGACTACACAAGCCATTGTTGTTACTCACAGCTATTTAACCAAATTGATAACCTTGATCTTAACTCAACAAGTACTCTGCCCATCTTATTTATTTTGCAATGGGGGACGACTTTATGCTGCGTCTCCAAATCAGAGTTTGACCTCTGGTCTTCTGTCTAGTTGAATGAAATGGTGATAATCCACACAGTTTCCTTGACCGCAGCTATCAAGGGAAGCTCACTGGAGAACTGTTAGCTCTGGTAATGCGGCTATCTGTGCATTTGTTGCACTTTGATAGTAATGGGTTTAATGGCCAGCCTGCAGTCTGAAGCGTGTTCCTGGGTGGAGCCAGATAATCCTGGCTTTGCAATTACCTAAACCTGTGTTTCTGGAGTGCTTCTCACTTGCATGGCTTGTCCCTGGTAAATTCCCTGACTGCTTGTGTGGGTGAGGGTGCAGATTAATAACAAACAAATGCTACTCCCTAATGCTGCAATTCACAATAGCAGTCAACGTTCCAATATACCGCACTCGATGTTCATACCCCCTTGCCCTTACGTGAGTACACTTTTTAAGTTTTTAAGATTCCAATAATGGTGCAATCATTACGGGGTCTGCTGCTTCCAAGAACCCACTTGGGTGCACTCTGACTGCAATCAATAATAGTTTACATTCATTTATTTAATATTATCATGGTGTCCAAACATGAGTATCCAGACAAAACGTAGGTCCTGATTTAGGTCTTGGTGGAGGGAATACTCGGTCACAAACGTGAGGGATATCCTGCCCACTACATTACAATACCCAAAGGAGATAATGGGATTGTAACATGGTGGACGGGATATCCGTCACATTTGTGACAGAGTATTTCCCTCCACCAATACCTAAATCAGGCCCCAAATTCGGATTGTAAATATTTCTCTTTATTCTTCCAAACTTGAGCCATTCCATTAAGCGCATTCTTTAACCACCATAGGTCTTTTTTGCAAACACAGCCTATGCTTCTCCCTAAGTAAACATCCAAGCAGGAGATACTCAAGAACTTAGCAATATGCCACTGGGGAGGTTGAATACTCATTGAGGCGCACTCTGTACCTCCTATCTGTTTTCTAGCATCAGAGAGATGGCTTAGTGGACCAAAACTCCTTGGACACTCTATTGTGACTTCAGCTGCAGCAGCTGTTTGTTGGCATGTCGTTAGCTCCTCTGTGTCAGGTATGCTACACAGGACATCCGATTCTTATGGGTAACATACCTATCCACAGGGTGTTAGTGCTGTAGGACAGAGGGAGCATGATGGCTGGGTAACATAAACAAAACAGAAGATAGCTGGCAGACCACACAGGGGTTGGTTCTGGGGTCACCACTGGTGGTGCACCAGAATCACAGGATAGGAACTAGAGCTCTAAGAGAGGTTTACCTTTGTAAGTGCTCAATGGCATATGTGGCATATACACTATTACGTAGCCTGGAATCCCTTATCATTAGCAACAACATACATAGAGGGAGACACCTTGTGTAATATAGATCAGCAATTTCACATTTAGAATCAGATTAACAGCTCTGCCAGGCTCGATCGTTTCATAGTTTCTCTACAACCGGGTTAAAATTGGTGCTGTTTTGCCAAAACAGAAGGTTGGGGACGTAGAAAGCTGGCCTAGGGATCCGGTCTGACGAAATACTTATTAACTTTCCTTTACTCATATTGACAACTCTAGCTTTTTACCTGTGTGATGAATGTGTTTGGATTATTTTTTTAGTCTTCAAAAATAGTCATAGTGAACTTTGAACCTCTGGTGTTTACCTAAGAAAATATGCCATGCTGAATATGCACGTTTAGTATCCCTGCTGGAGCTTTAAATTGTGATATTTGGGAGGTCTTCTGTTCACTACATTCATCATCCACCTTGAATAACTGGCTTCTAGGCGGCCTTACAATCCAAAAATGGCTTTACATTTTGCTGAATTACTCCGATTGGAATTGATATATTTTTATTTGCTTTGGAGTAAGCAGCTTTTCCCCAACCCGTTTCCTTACTTTCATGGAGCGTTGCTGGTAGTCTTTAAGTATTTTCTCGATAAAGGGTCATGTTGGATCTATCTACTATATCACTTGATGCTGCAGAAAAAGTGACATGATGGTGGTACTTGATCTACTTTTCATCTGTGACATAATAAAAAGGTCAACATTAGAAGGGATCGTAGTCTTTTAGAAGAAGCTCAGGATATCTATTACCCCATCAAAGTTTGAATCCCTAAAGACCAAGGGTCTTATTTAGAGTGTAGTGAGGGGCCTGCTGTCCCTCATGGTGGCAGAGGTAATTGTCTTTGTCACCCAGTACGGACCACAGCCTTCCAAAACAAATGTAAGGTAATTTATCAAACCAATTATTGAACAGAAGACTACAATATGCTGTTGGTTTTATTCCACCAATGCCACTTTCAATGTATTTACAAATGATGTTGACTGAACAATGCCTCTGATGGACTGACTCTATATAGTACTCCTGATGACTTAACCATGCCTGCTGTGAAGGTGGTCCTTTGTTGCTTCTGGGTTGGCTCTTTAATAATCCATGGTTCACTTGTGTCTGCAGTAAGGCAGTTCCCTGTTGCTTCTAGGTTGACTCCATATAATACTCCCTTTACTGTGCTTGCAGTAGGGTTCTCCTCTGTTGTTCTGGGTTCACTCTGTTTCATATTCCGTAATGCCTTTACAGTGTCAGCAATAGGGTTGGCCCGCTATCACTCCTGGGTTGACTACAGATAGGTCCCCATGGGTGGTTCAACAGCGCCTCTCGTGGATTCTGTCTATTGAAGCCATTGCCTAGACTCCATGTACCCTAGTGGACCCCACAGATGAAAGTCATCATTGGTCTCTATGTATGATACTGTCCATTCCTAAAGATGGTAAGTATCTGCATGTGCCACTGCCTCTATTCTCTCACTCTCCCTAACAATCCATGCTTATGCATAGTAATATTTGGCTCACAGTGCTTTCACCCTGGCATAAAACCTTACACAATTGTCCATATAAGTCAATCTACAAACATCACTCTTCCAATCGCGGCCTCTAAATGGAGCCAGGCACGTGAAGCAAACCAGAGCAGACATGACTCCACCAGAACACATGAGGTGCTATGTAAATAATGCAATAGGGCGACCTAGAACTAATTTAACCCTGGCAAGGAGTAAGAAAGGTTCGTACAAACACCAATACAATAAAAAGTGTGTGTGAAATGGAGTGCGGCAGTCTGCCAAACCCTTTCTACTAAGGTACTATAGGAATCTGCTTATTTGTGTCATATATAACCTTTACCTTTACCAAGGCACTGTTGTATAAAGTATTTACTGGAATTAGGTGCCTCAATTCCCTGCCAGCAGTGTCCTCGGACATTGGACTTGCACTTGTCAATGAGTCTCGTTACACTGTCTCCTTCAGAAAAGTCTACCCCCGCCAATGGCAACTCTTGTTCAAGCTAACATTTGTGAAGCTCTCTGGAGACCCTCAACTAGATATGTTGTTTGCACTATGGAACACCCAGAGGTACACATGTTAATTAAAATCACTGTAACCATGGGACGAGAAAAACGGGTTTGCAAGTGCTTCAAATAAGAAAAAAAACATGCCTTTGGCCCAACTCAATATTATATCCACCCACAAACAAAATAAACGATTTTGAACCCAACTAAAACATTCTCGTGTGTTTACTTTCTACAGCAATAATATTCCGAGAGCGCTGGAAACCTGGATGCTGCAACAAAATAAGCAGTTTTGTAAATTGCAGAGCTGAGTAAACCCCTGGGGCCCATGAGATTACAGACAAAAGCACCTGGACAGCATCACCAAAATGGAACCTGGATACCATCACCAAAACCATACACATGCACATGGGAAACCCTATACGTTAGTGTCTGTGGCTTGGGTGATTCAGAAACAGATGTTGTTGATTTTCTACACGGACATTAACCATGAATAAATCAACACAGATCCCCCCCCACCGAAAGTTATAGGTCACCGTAATGGTATGGCATGTCTCCAACTTTGCATTGCTCATTGAGCCTAATAGCTGTAACTAGCAGTCTACACAGTGTTTACTAAAACCATTGCCAGGTAATTTAATTAAATTACATCTCATCTCATATGCAATCTTGGCATTAGGACAAACGCATCTCAAAAGAACATTGTGCGTGCCTTTCATTTGTCAACAATTAGAAAAAAACTTCCCTTTCTGCCTTTTGACTCCTAAGGAGAAGAGAGTGCATGCTGTCTTGTGAAAAGTATTACTCATAGAACAAATGTTTTAGAGTGTTTACATGTTTAAATAGAAGTAGAATGAGAGGGGGAGAACTCTCTTGTGCATGTATCTTAAAATATCAACAAGCAAAATTACATTATCTAAACCAAATAAATGTTAAAAAGTAAAAAAATATAATGAGTAGAAAGTTATGAATCAAGACGAGCCTGGACCGTTTATGCAAGGAAAGTGGGGCGACAATGATCAGCAAGTAATGGTGGGGGTGATTTAGAAATATTCCATATACCCCCTACCTATTCCAGGACGCCTACACTCCTTTGGCCAAGAAGGCTTTTAAAAAATTGGAGAAATACAAAGGGAAATTTACGTGTAACTCTAAACTCTCAAATTAGTTAATGATAAATGTTTACTTTAAAAGAATAGATGACTTTTAAAAAACTGCATAAATAGTACACGGTTGATCAATGTTACTGTTTTACTAATTGAGCCTGGTAATACAAGATAATGATTTGGGTTTATCCATTCCTTCAACTCAATGAGTGTGGTCCAGCTTGCTGTAGAGATGCGGTGGCGGTATACCACTATTATTATCCATATATCATGTCACGGCCTTTGTAAAGTAGGTTGATAATGTCTTTACAAATCGAATGACTTGCAGGCAATGATACTTTTCTAGGACATTTCTATTGGCCAAGTTTTCCCAGTAGATGTCAAAATGTCCTTTCACAGTATATTCTGTTACCATAGTGCTTAACAGTCTTTTTTCGCTTGTATTGCTACTTAGTTATCTTTCTTCCCTTCGACTGTTGCTCATTGCTAAGGAGTTCTCCTCCAAGCCCTTCCAATGCTCATGTCCTATGGGCAGATTGTGCGAAGGGAACACCACCATGGACCTACATGGACGTGCAGTCACTGCTTGGTTCCATCATGCCAGTAAGCCCGTACATTCAGTCCTGGTGGAGGGACAATAAAGGGTAAGAACACTGTCAGCATGGATATCAGTGCATCATTCGAGTACTGACTAGATGCTGGCTTCTGCTGCTCCAAGCGCCACTTGTAACTCTCTTCTGCCTCCCATACCTGCATCTCATACCTGAGACTTGTGACACTCTAGTCGCGGTATTTGCCACACATTGTGGAGATGTATAAATGTCTCAATAAAATATATCTGAAGCTTCAATAACACAATGGCACCCAGTCCAATTATTGTCAAAAAAGCTAAACAGACCGTGAGTAGTATTTCACATTCTGTTGCTGTTTTTCCACCACATTTTTATACCCGATTATATATAAGGTTTTTATGTGAATTTATATAGCTAAGAATCGGTCTATCGTCTCGTCATGTTTTACTATTTTATTGTTCCACTTTGTTTCACTTATTTTATTAGATCCAGGGTTAATTTCTTCTTACCATATCCCAGTTGACTACTGCTCTTGCACTGTGCTTCCTGGATTTCTGAACAGACCTGGGGTACTCATCCGCCCAGAACTGCTATTTTTCTTCTTCGTGGACTTCAAAAGGAGCGCAGCCATTTTTGTTAGTGCATCAGCGTTTATATTTTTGGATTATGCTGCTTCTAGGCTATTATAAAAAGGTGCCTGCTGCACATCAATCCTGCTAAACAGACTGTGGGCCTTATTACCACCTTGATGGAGGAGTTTCCTCCATCACAAATGTGACAGATATCCCGTCTGCGATATTATGATCTCCATAGAATATAATAGGATCATAATACCGCAGATGGAATATCAGCCACATTTGTGATGGAGGAAACTCCTCCGTCAAGGTCGTAATAAGGCCCTGTGAGTAGAATTTTAGATTCCTTTGCAGCTTCTCAACCAAGTTTTTATAACTGAATATATATTAAGCTCATATATAAATTTATGTAAAGTGGCTCTGTTGCAGGGGTCTTGAAACTTTTTTTACGTGGATTCCTTCCTAAACATAATGTTTTGAAGTCGGGCTCCTCTTCAAAATGTTATGGCAAGGATAGCAGAAGCGGGAGGGGCAGGGCTGAGCGCAAGAGTGAGTCTTTTAAGGTAGTTTCAGGGGTACTTTTCCAGTAGCTCATAGTCCACACTGAATGAAAGGATTACAAAAGATTGTTAGAAATGGGGTCTCTAGTTGGCAGTCAGTTTGCACCCTGTCCAAGTAGGGACTCTCACTCTAGTGAGGATAAGGGAGATACCCGCTCACCCAGTAGGTAGCTTGGCACGAGCAGTCGGGTTAATCTCAGACACAATGTGTAAAGCATTTGCACATAACACGCAGTAACATAGTGAAAACACTACAAAAGAACACCACACTAGTTTTAGAAAAATAGCCAATATTTATCTGTGTAAAACAAGACCAAATGGTAAAAATCAGACAAACAATAATAAAGATATGAATTTTGCAAGATTTAACTTAAAAATACAGTTCCTTGAAGTAGATAGTTCCACCTGGGGCTATCATGGCGTTTTGATCAACAAAACCAACAGTTCAGGCCGGCTGAGGCGTCGCAGGCCAGCTACGGTGTTGGGGAGACCAGTAAACAGTACCTTGTAATTGCGGGGCGTCATGATCCTCGCAATGAGATCTAAGGAGCAGTGTCGCTGGTGTTGCGGTATCAGTTCCGGAGTCAGTGCGGGAGTCATCGGGCCTTTGAAGTCACACATGTTGCGGATCGAACTTCGGGCTGATGAAGTCAGGAGTACCAGCTTGGATGGTGTCGGGGTTGCGGTGCGAAGCGGGACGATGTGACGTGCGGTGCCACCAGGTCATGGTGCATGCAGCATCGCCGTCGTGGCTGAAGCACTGTCGTCTGTAGGCCCAAGTTGGCGGTGCGATGTGGGATGAGCTCTTTATGGCATCGATGGTGCTGGTGTCGATGGACCGGGGCTGCGGTGCGGGGCGGGATGGTAGTTCATGTTCCTCACAAGTGGTGTCCACAGGCAACGGTGCAGGCAGCAGCGTCAGTGTTAGCAGGAGTGTTGTCATCAGGGAGGCCCAGGCTGCGGTGTGAGCAAGGCGATGTTGGAGTGCGGGCCAGCAGCAGCTCGGTGGCGGAGTCAGATGACGGCATTAGTGAGACCAGGGTCGCAATGCAAAGCTGGGCAGTGTTGCTCCATGTGGCGTGGGCAGGTCTAGGTGCAGGCCAACAGGGTCATTCACGGCGTTGCAGTGTTTTTTTTTTTCTTGAACCGCAAAAAACACACAATTCCAAGTGTTGTAGGCAGATGAAACTGAAATCTTTGATATCCCTGAGACTTCCAACAGGAGGCAAGCTCTACTCCAAGCCCTTGGAAAACTTTCTCAAGCAGGTTACACAGCAAATTTCACATTTTATTCTCTTTTAAGGCAGAAGCAGCAACTGCAGGCCAGTCCAGCAAAGCAACACAGCAAAGGGACACTACTCCTCCTCCAGCTCTTCAGCTCTTCTTCTTGGCACAGGTTCCTCTTGATTCTAGAAAGATTTTAAAAGTCAGGGGTTTTTGGGTCCAATATTTAAACCCCTTTCTGCCTTTGAAGTTGCCAAACTTCAAAGGAAAGTCTCAGTTGTTTGCAAGATCCTTCTTTGTCCAAGCCCCAGACACACACCAGGGGGTTGGAGACTGCATTCTGTGAGGGCAGGCACAGTCCTTTCAGGTGTAAGTGACCACTCCTCCCTCCACTCTAGCCCAGATGGCACATCAGGAGATACAGGCTACACCCAAGCTCCCTTTGTGTCACTGTCTAGAGGAGAGATGTAAACAGCCCAACTGTCAAACTGACCCAGACAGGGAATCCACAAACAGGCAGAGTAACAGGGTGGCTTAAGCAAGAAAATGCCTACTTTGTAAAAGTGGCATTTTGGAACTAACAATCTAAAAACCAACTTCACTAAAAGATGTATTTTAAATTGTGAGTTCAGAGACCCCAAACTCAAAATTCCTATCTGCTCTCAAAGGCTCAAAGGGAATTTGCACTTTAAAGTTATTTAAAGACAGTCCCTATGTTAACCTATGAGAGAGATAGGCCTTGTGACAGTGAAGACTGAATTTAGCAGTATTTCCCTTTTAGGACATGTAACACACATCAGCACATGTCCCACCTTTAACATACACTGCACCTTGCCCATGGGACTACGAAGGGCCTACCTTAGAGGTGCCTTACATGCAGTAAAAGGGAAGGTTTAGGCCTGGCAAGTGGGTACACTTGCCAAGTCGAATTGGCAGTTTAAAACTGCACACACAGACACTGCAGATGCAGGTCTGAGCCATGTTTACAGAGCTACTCATGTGGGTGGCACAACCAGTGCTGCAGGCCCACTAGTAGCATTTAATTTACAGGCTCTGGGCACCTCTAGTGCACTGTACTAGGTACTAACTAGTAAATTAAATGTGCCAATCATTGATCAACCAATCAACAGTATAATTTTCTATAGGAAGCACTTGCACTTTAGCACTGATTAGCAGTGGTAAATCATGCAGAGACAACAACCCAGAAAAAAGAGTCCAGTACACCATAAAAACAGGAGGTCAGAAGGCAAAAAGACAGGGGAGACACACCAAAATGCTGCCAGGTCTAACAAAGATCAAATGCATAAAACAAAAGCATAAATTAACAATAAAGCACTGGTTCCCATAATTGGGGTGGTGTGCTCCCATCACACCACAGGGCCTAAGTGCAATTACACATGCTGAACTAATACGTGCAGTCCTGAGTATGAGGCTGTCTCCTCTGCCTTTTGCACCCCTTCCCGGTTATCACTCAGATCTTGAAAAGAGTCAGAAGAGTTCTGACATGTTGTCCCTCTCTTTGCAGAAAGGGTGCTCTCGGCCATAAAGCTAGCAAAGAAAATAAGGCTAAATGCACTTTTTGCAAAGAAAGACACTTACAGTTATGATGGAGTGAAACCCTCACACCCATGGGCCCAATGCACCTGCTATATTAACAATAGCAGCTTTGTTAAAAACATAAGTCCCTTTCTTGGCATCTTACTATCATTTCAGTGAGGGTGTTTCTGACAATAGTGCTATGAAGGAAAATTAGCCCACATGCCATTTTTTGCAATGTAGGACAATCATTATTCTGATGGAGTGGGCCTCTCACACCCCGGGCCCCAGTGTCAATGCACCTGCTTTATTAATGATAGCAACTTTGTTAACAACATAAATCCCTATCCCCTCCCGGCCATTGCTTTGAGACGAAAACTAAAGTGTCTCCTCTGCTTCAATTTTCCTCTTCTCTGGGCCCTTGCTCTCAGGCCTAAAGCTACACTGGCAACGCAAAGAGTACTGGGACCTAATGCAAGCAAGGAAGGATAGTAGAACAGTCATCACTGGAATTTAGTTGGTCCCTCCCACTCCTGGGCCCCAGTGCCACTGCACGTGCAGCATCTGGATTGCTACTTCCCTAGAAACCAAGCTGCCTCTTCTGGCCACTATTCTTGGCCATCACTCCAAAGCAGACTGCCTTCCCCTGCGTGTGAAAAAAGCCCCACATCGCCCTGTTGCTTAGGCCCTGTTCTCTTCTCACCAATGATCTCAATCCTAATGCTGGCATGGAAAACAGTCTTCCATAGCCCTTTTTGGTAATAAGTCAGCCGTACTTTGAGAGCAGTGGCCCCTCGCACCAATGGCTCAGTGCAATAGCACCTGCAGCAATAACGCTAGTGATGGTAAAAAAAGAAAGAATAAATGAGCCCCCATATGATTTTCCCCGTTCTGGGGGCATTTTTCTGAGGAAATTGTCTCTGTCCAATACAGCACCCACATAGCACCCCTCTTTTGTGCCATCTTTTTGATGCTCTTCATAGTTGCTGCTCCTTTACGCTTTCTCCTGGGCAATTATCATGAGGGTCCAGGGGCCCAGATCACCAGGGCTCTGTATATGAATGTGACTGCTGCCTCCTCCCTGCCACCATCTCTACTGAACTGAACGAACATCTGTATTTAAACAGAGGTTGCAGTGGGGAGGATTTTAGGGGAACAGCATGCCCATGTTTTTTTAATTTTATAAACTTATTCCCGTACCTTTTGTTAAAAAAGAACTGTGTCTGGCCTGTCAATGCTGACCTTAAAGTGGGTGTGAGGTGGCAGGGGGTGAGGGGTTGTGAGGGGGAGGTCCTGACTGTGAAGTCAAGGAAAGGACAGGGAACTAAAGAAGAGAAAAGCCTTCTAACCAGAGAATCTGCTACCTGAAAGAAATGTAAATGAGTGCAACTGGTTAATAATCAAATGTGAAGGCTGCCTGAGAGACAGTACAGGCTTTAACTGATAGAGTCATTTGAAGCTTCATGGTGACAACGATGTATTCTTGTGGGGCGGTAATGCAAGTGAGCTAGTAGCTGAGTTCCGGAGGGTGTGTTTTTGAATGGAAACCATTTGCACTAGGTTCAGTCGGTTGCACATTACTAAAATATATATTTAGAAAACATTCATTTTATCTTAAACATACATTGTATCATATAAATAAATTTAAAAAAAATGTTTTATTCCAAAGCATTTGTTTTGTCTTAAATACTAAATCACCTCACAACCTGTCTTATACTGTGTGTAAGACTTACATATTCACAGTGTTTTCTATCACAAGCTGGAACCTCATATCTCTACAAATACACAAGTCACTTCTCCCAACTGCACCACCCAGAATACAATTATGTGACCCTCTGGTCACACACTCGGACATCTGCAGTGATCTCATTAACCAACTTAGATTTCAAAGATATGAGTGCATTTCTGACAGATTAATTTAACATGGATTTATTTTTCATTTAACATGAGTAATTTAATAACAACAAACGTACAGAATATTAGCCATGTTTTTGATCCTGTCACCAAACTCACTGACCTAGCCTGGGAAACGTCCTAAACATCTCGTAGGGAACAACATGGATGTTTCCTACGCAAGCATAACCACGCTTGCCGGAAAAATGCATGGCTTTTTCTCTGCCATGTCTGACCCATGTGCTGACCTATGCATATGCATGGTTAAGGCAGAGAAAAAGGCAGAGTGGATCGGGAGAGGACGCGGTCAGGTAAATGGGGTTGGGCAGGGTGGGAGGGGTGGATAAGGAGCTTGGGGTGGAGGCGGGGGGAATAGGCTATTTTTTTTAGGGGTAGGGGTATGGGGGTGTTTCGGTTTTTTTTAAGGGTAGGGCTTAGGGCGGCGGATTGCGCAGGGTTGGAGGGGTAGTTTTTAGGGTGTGGGGTGGATAAAGGGCTTGGGGTGGGGGGGATTTTAGGGGCAGGGTGGGGGATGTTTTTTGTTTTTTTTAGGGTGGATCGGGAGATGGTGTGGTCAGGTAAGTGGGGCTGGTGGGTAGTTTTTAGGGGTGGGAGTAGATAAAAGAATTGGGCTGGGGATGGTGGGGTTGGACTATTTCTTTTAGGGGCAGGGGTGAGGGGATGTTTGAGATTTTTTTTTAATGGGTATGGCTTAGGGTGGGGGGGCGAAGAGGGTTGGGGTAGTTTTTAGGGGTGGGGTGGATGAGGGGCTTGGGGTGGGGGTCGGGGGGTTGGACTTTTTTTAGGAGAGGGTATGTTTGGTTTTTTTTAAGGGTGGATCGGGAGAGGGTGCGGTCAGGTAAGTGGGGCTGGGGCAGGGTTGGGGGTAGATTTTAGGGGTGTGGTGGATTAAGGGTTTGGGGTGGCGGATTAGCTATTTTTTTATGGGCTGGGGTGTCGGGCTGGGTAATTTGTTTTTAGGGTAGGTGGGGGGGGTCGATGTAGTTTTGTTTTTAGGGGCGAGGTGGGAGAGTCAGGGTAGTTTTGTTTTCAGGGCGGGTGGGGAGTTCGGTTGTTTTTAGGGCGGTTGAGGGGGGTCAGGGAAGGTTTTAGGGCTCAGGGTGGGTGGGGGTGTTGGTGTTTCTCAGTTTTTAGGGGACGGGGTGGGAGAGTTGGGGTAGTTTTCTATTTAGGGACAGGTGGGGGGTCGAGTAGTTTTGTTTTTTGGGGGGTTTAGTTGTTTTTAGGATGGGTGGGGAGGTTAGGGAAGGTTTTAGTGCTCAGGGTGGGTGGGGGTGTCGGGGTAGTTCAGTTTTTAGGGGCAGAGTGGGGGTAGTTTTGTTTATTGGGGCGGGGGTGGGGGTCGGGGTAGTTTTGTGTTTATGTCAGGTGGAGGAGTCAGGCTAGTTTTGTTTTTTTAGTGCAGGTGGGTGGTTGCGGTAGTGTTGTTTTTAGGGGCTGGGTAGGCTTTTCCATCCTAATCAGTTGATTGTGCAGTGCTTAATTCTCCAAACACACATTCTGAATTAAGCCCTGACCAACATTTCTGGCAAATTAACCCCATCTCTTATCAGGATTTTCCATAATTGTTAAAATGGATTTCATAAGGGTCCCCCCGGACCCAGGTCCTCTGTGTGAACTAATAAGATTTTTGACGTGGCTGAGTCTGGGTTTTTGACATGCTCCTGGAATGGAAAACAACCATGGTCTCTGTTTTAAATTATCTCAAACATCTTACTGACCGGGGTAGTTCCTCAGCCTTTGTGATGGTTGTCATGTTTGCTGCCTTAGACAGGGTCTCTCAAGACCTGTTGTTGATGCATCTGCATCAGGCATCTGTAGGTCATTTTTTCCTGCTGAAATCTTACTTCTCAGACAGATCTCAGGGAATACATTTGGGGTCATATCATTCCGAGTTCAAAGTATTTTCTTATCAGGTACCTCAGGTGATTCACACCTATTTAATCTGTATGTTCTTCCCTTAGCCACGCTGATTTTCTCCTTGGGGTAAAAGTTTGCTTTTTATGCCAATGACATGCAGATTTTTAGCTCCTTGGATAATCAGCTCAATTATGTATGACCTCCTTTAAAGAGTGAATGTCGGTGGTAGTTGACGGAATGAGTGCAAATATACTGAAATTAAACTTTGACAAAACAAAACTATTGGTAGTTCCTGGACATATTTCTGACAGAAATCTTGCACTGGATTTCTGGCCAGATCAATTGGGACCTGTCCCTCATTACAGCTATGCAGAATCTTGTGGTCCAAGTTTGATCAAGTACTCTGACTAATCTATCAAGTTAGCAAACTTTCCTTCAAATGCTTTGCACTTCCGAAAGCGCTGCAGAAGAGTCTGCCATTTCTTTCAATGCACATCAGACCTTTGGGGGTGCGAACTACGATACTGACCCACTTGACTTACATCAATTAACTGTTTTTGGTTTCCCTGGCGACCGTGCCCTATCTCCTACACCACACTCAAAATTAAGCAACTTGTCTTGCCTTAAGCTGTTCAAAATGCTCCTGATTCTCCTGGGCTCCTACAGTTCTGCACTAATTACCAGTTTCAAAGCGAATTGTCAGCATTTCATCGCACAAGACCTATTGACCTACAGGATAACTTCCATCATTGTCTTCCTTCTCGAAATCTCAGATCTTCAGAAGCTCATCTGCTGGTAGATCCAAGATTATGCCATGCTCATTTAGAATTTAGAGCGTTTTCCACGGTTTCAGCCAGGATATGGAGTTCATTATCTTCCCTTCTCCAGCAGATTAGCCAAATACTTCCATTACACAAAGCTTTAGAAACTTGGTAATGCATTGCCGGTCATACTTGTTTTAGGTAGCACTAGGACATCTTTCTAGGTATTAGAGTTCTGTACATATAAGACTTTTTACATTACAAAATGTTGTACTAAGCTCACCAGGAGCCACTACAAACAAAACGAGTTAGATATATTAGCGTTGTAAACTCCTAACCGGACTTGTAATGCCACATACATTGAAAATGAAAAGTAATATAGTTTCACATAAGCGAGCCGATTCAAAGCGCGACAATATCAGCGTGAAACAGCACACAAAAGGAAAAATACGTTTGCTGGCAATCAAACGTATCGGCAAAAGTTCAATTAGCCATGTAACGTGGACGATGTCCAAGGCGTAACGAAACCACCCCAAGGAGGGACAAAGGTAAAGCATTTACCAACGCAAAGAAAGGATTTTTGAAGGTAAGCACATGAACGAGTGATAGATATGGGCGTGTGGTGGGCGTGGTTAAAAGCCTAGATACATACCAACAGGTCATAAAAGCAGTGCTTGTTTGCTGCTAAGCTCGACTTAAAGATAGTTTATTAAACAAGCAGCAAGATCATAGATAGCTAACTCAGCATAAAGTACACTCTCAAAACCAATACAGGACAGGGTCCTGACCACTCATTTCATAAAATGCCTTTAATCTGATTTGTCTATATTAATCTCTTTTAGTACTAGGAGTGAATGCAGGCATTCGGTATATTTTGCAAAGAGATGTGAACAGAAATTAAATTAATTCATTAAGAACGCTACACAATTGCAGACCTCCAAATTGTTCCCCTTCCAGCGGGATCAGAATACTCCATGTCACGAGCAACCACGTCTGTGCCTCCACCACAACGCTGCCTCGCCATACCACTACATGGGCTAACTCAGCTCAGTTTTCTGGGCTTGACATGACATGGCGTCCGAAGGTGGAAAGCTGTCGAAAGGCAGGAGCATGCCGACGTCTTCCTAGAGGGTCCTCGTCACTGTCACCGGGACCTAGGCCCATATTTATACTTTTTGACGCTAAACTGCGCTAACGCAGTTTAGCGTCAAAAAGTTTTGCGCCGTCTAACGCCATTCTGAAGCGCCATGCGGGCGCCGTATTTATGGAATGGCGTTAGACGGCGCAATCAGACCGGCGCTGCCTGGTTTGCGTGGGAAAAAAACACGTAGACCAGACAGCGCCGGCGTAGGGGGAAAATGGCGTATGGGCGTCTTAAAATGGGGCAAGTCAGGTTACGTCGAAAAAATCGTCTTAACCCGACTTGCGCCATTTTTTAACGACGCCCATCCCCCATCAACATGACTCCTATCATTGTAAAGATAGGAGTCATGCCCCCTTGCCCAATGGCCATGCCCAGGGGACTTCTGTCCCCTGGGCATGGTCATTGGGCATAGTGGCATGTAGGGGGGCACAAATCAGGCCCCCCTATGCCAAAAAAAATTATTAAAAAAAAAAAAAAAAAACTTACCTGAACTTACCTGAATGTCCCTGGGGTGGGTCCCTCCAGCCTTGGGTGTCCTCCTGGGGTGGGCAAGGGTGGCAGGGGGGGTCCCTGGGAGCAGGGGAGGGCACTCTGGGCTCATTTTGAGCCCACTTGTCCCTTAACGCCATGCCTGACCCAGGCGTTAAAAAGCGGCGCAAATGCGCCGTTTTTAGCCACGCCCACTCCCGGGCGTCTCTTTTGCCCGGGAGTATAAATACCACGTAAAGGCCTGGGAGTCATTTTTTAGACGGGAACGCCTCCCTTGCATATCATTAACGCAAGGAAGGGGTTCACGCTAAAAAATGACGCACATTCCGGGAACTTTGGCGCTATTCGCCTCTAACGCCATAGTATAAATATGGCGTTAGTTGGCGTTAGTTTTGCGTCGAAATTGCGTCAAAAAAAACGACGCAATTTCGGCGCAAACGGAGTATAAATATGCCCCCTAGAGTCTTAGCGACAGCTCAAACAGTAAGTCTCGGCAGCTATCCAAATGGGCGGGGCATGGTGGTATCAGGCGGCATGGTGTGAAAGTATTATTTCTGGGCTAGAACCTGTGCTTGAAATGGAAAAATAGAAGTGCAGGTAGTCTGTAACAGAGTACCTGCTTCTTTCTGAGAAGTGCCAGTACTCTCCATTTAAAAGTATTACGTTTTTATTGAGAAGTGGAGGTACTGTCCCTCTCCAAATAAAAAAGTGCCGGTACTCCGTACCGGACAGTACCGGCCCATTTAAAGCACTGGCTAGAACAATTATCCTACCAACTCTTGCAACGCTGCATGGGCATGCACATATGCATAGAAGGTTTCCCGAGTACATGCCTGAACGGGGGCCAGGACTAGGACGCCCATAGAGAAGAAAAAAACATGATGCCCGTGGAAGAGAAAAAATCAAGGTGCTGCACAGCACTAAAGTGTGAGCTGCGTCTAGATCGGCAGTGACATACTGAGAAGCTGTTTCTTGGTATTCATCAGTTGATGGAATCAAGGGCATTCAGTTGGAGAGCATAATAACCAGTGTGATTAGGGCTCTGTGAGTAGGAATGTAAGGAGAGCAGAGAATGGAGTGAAAGGCACATCCTACCATGGCAGTAGTGCTTCACAAATGGGAGCAATAAACAATATTGCATTACAATAGTGCCTTGGACTGTTTGCATTCTGGAATGGAACACGTTTTTTTACTTAAGGTGCTTCAAGGTAGAGCTTTACATTCCCACAAAACAGAGTTTCTGGCATGTCAGTCCTGCTGTACACGAGTAGTGTAGCAACTGCCATGACTATGTCTGTGTGTCATAGTGGGGCAGTCTGGCTTTGGAGCTATAACATAATGCATGTCTCGCCTCTAATATGTGAGGCCTGAACCGACACGTTCATTAAATCGCTTTCATTTGTCCCAGGGCCCTGCACAGCAGCAGCCAAGACAACGTGAGGACCGAGCACATCACTGGCCAAATGAGCCGTCCCAAGGCGAATGGCCTTTGGCGTATCAGCGACCTCACCAGGTTCACTGGCATTTTGGTTAGTGCTCTGTTACTCACGAGTAGCATCCTTGGTAGTCTGGCATCTTTAGCATCATATTAGCAGAATACGTTTTTGCTGATGGATTTTTAACTGGCACTTGAAGGTTATGGCTATTGTATCATGAAAGAGAACTAAAGCGTGTGGTATTCTTCTTTGCATATCATTCTTTAAGGCGGGGCATACTGGATTGATTGGCACCACATCGTCCGTGGCACAAATGCTTGAATACTTTAAATCCACTTTTTTGTACCAGTCACACACACATTCCCAGGCACACACATGGTTTTCTGCTTTGGGAGGATGTTTCAGAGATTTAATGGAGTTATATTTCAGAACTGCCTGTAAATGTAATGGCTTTGTTGCCAATGTTTTCGAAAGATTTGGTGTAATCTAAACCAATTTGACCCATTTGTTCTATTCTTTGGAGACATACCCCTGCACAGAAGCTCAAGGTGGCGCTCTACGCTCACTTGAACGGGGCAACGTAGTGCTGCTTTGAACTTTTTGGCTAGGGTGGGTTTCATTCACAAGTTGGCCCTGCACATAGTTTAAAACTTCTGCCTGATATTAATGCAAATTTGAGTTACATTTTGATTTGCAAATGAGGAATTTGAAACAGAAAGTGCATTCTCAGGCCTCCCCAGAGACCAGAGGTCCAATATTTTCAAATTAGACAGTTAAAACTAGCTGTGGAATCATTTTAAACATGCTTCTATTAGCTACTGTCACTATGAGCTCACACTAGGTTTCAACTAAAATTCCACACTGCCACCCCTCCCAGCCCATTGCCTTGCATCCTACTGCACTGTAGCATTTGTACACGGCTAGTGTACTGTAAGAATTAGAAGGCATCGCAGCTACAGATAAGGAGCTCTCCAGTGAGCTATGACTCATAGAAATTGGACAGGAAATGACACAGCAGCCTCCAAGAAAGATCTAGCAGTGATTAATGGAGCCAGGACACGCTGAAGTGGCTGATACCGGCCCTCCCCCTCTCCAGAGCCTTAGAATCAGAAATCGAGCATCCTGCACACACAGCCTGTCTAGAACCAACACTACATCAAGAACAGGGCAAAATAGCTGGATTTCAACTTGGCAACAATCGGCCAGTCTGTTTGATATAATTGTATTTATCTATTTCATTTTCTGCTATGGTGGACAAGCACCCGGTGGCATTTCAGTGCTGTGTATCCAACATTAAAACAAAAAGAGAGCAGTTCAGTGTCACAAAGCAATAACCCAGTACTTTCAATAAGGTACGTAAAAAACAAGAAAACCGAGGCAGGAGTAACTGTTTACCGTAATTTTAATTTGGTTATTAAGCCAGCACAATTGTTAGCGCGTCAGACCTTATTAGGTAAATTTACAAGGGAGACGCGAATAGGCCATGGACCTTTTGACTGCGCTTTGAGTTTTTCCCACCATGAACCCTGTACTAATACAAATCAATAACTACAACAATCAATAACATTAATAATCAATAGGAGTCAGTGATTTACACACACCATGACCTTGCGGAAATAAATAACCACACCTTTGTGTAAAAGTTAGAATGTTTATTTCCCTATATTAACAATGCTAATGTCATGTAACTTAATCTCAAAATGAAATGATGAACATACAAAAACAATACTGGCTGATCAAAGAGGCAAAAGAATCGCAATCTAATCAAAGCTTGAGCCACTGCACATTCTAATGTTACAGTACAAATTCATAGCAAGAATAGCTGCGCAAACGATATAACATACGTTTCGATTCAGCAAGGAAAAGACATCAACTGTTATTACATGGAGCGAACTTCATCAGTGAGAACCCTAACTAACATCAGATTAGAATAGCATGTTTGGGATTAATGCAAAACAATTTAGCCACACAAATTTAGAAAAAAATCTAACTATGGCTCTATTAAAATTAGCGGGTGGTACCTAGAAACAAAAGCAAATAGGCATAACAATCAGTAACGTCATTTTATACCTGTCCTCAATATGGTTCAGCTAGCTGTGACACTCTTCGTCAACAGGACATCAGTTCGGTCAGCAAGACATCAGGATTCAGCATCAAAGTTTAGAAACAGCAAAGTCTCTTTAAGCAATAAAGTTAAACATATCTCATCTCTGGACGGTCAAGAAAATAATAGCCTACTGGAAAAACGGAACATTGCTCTAAACTCTCAAGAAGAATGGGGAGAATATCTTCTCTCCTCTCGGTGCAGTCCGGCTAAGTTAGATTTCCTAAAACTACTTCCCACGTCCTAATTGGTCAAAGAATTGCATCTTTACACTTAGTCCAATTAAACTAAAACCTCAAATCTACAGGTTTACTACTATATGGTTCACATGTCGATTATTGGCTCCTCTTCTACCGCTCTCATCATTCGGCTCATCAGGTATCAATATTGTTAAAGCTTCTATTCCAGTCAGTGCATTCATTGTCTTCTCCTGGAAGGTCAGTCTTACACATACTACATTAAGCATTGTTTTACTAGCAAGTGCAGCATCTTCTAGCAAGCAGTTGCTCATGAGAACTAACTTCAGCTACGATCACATGGTCAGTACAGTGGAAAATCACAGTTTAATTCTTTAAGCATCCACTTTATAAAATGCCTAAGAATTGCAGCTTGACATGAGGCCATGCAACTAGGCCCAAGACCTCACTAAGTTAAGGCCTATAATTGATAAAGCTAATACATATTGAACAACCTTTAATATGACATATTACTACATTAATCAAACATAAGTTCAACATTTCACATTAGTAGGCCATTAATAAGTACACTTAGTGAATAATGGCGGCCACTCTGGTGGGCGCCCCTTCAAATGCGTGCATTATTTTTCTCTACATTGATATATTTTCTACAGAAATCCAACACTCAAAATACATGAATATTAATTAATAAACTCAGTGTTAATAATCCCTCCTCTGATGACTAAATGTGTCATCACACTGAGGGGATCATTATAAACACGGCGGGATTCCCTGCCGTGTTCATGCTGGCGATCTAAACACAGACCGCCAGCCCGTTGAAGACCCCGCCGGCCCAATAATGAACATTCCACTGGGCCAGCGGGCGGAAACAGTGTTTCAGCCAGCTGGCCCAGCGGAATGCTGGGCCTGGAACTTGCCGTCGGCTCCACATGGAGCCGTCGTCAATGCCGCAGTGCAGTGGGTGCAGCAGCACCTGTCGCACATATCACTGCCCATAAATGGGGCAATGACCTGCACGACGGGGCTGTGCAGGGGGGCCCCTGCACTGCCCATGCCAAGTGCATGGACAGTGCAGGGGCCCCCAGGGGGGCTCAGAGCACCCCTTCTGCCAGCCTTTTCCTGGCGGGGAAACCGCCAGGGAAAGGCTGGAGGAACACGGGTTCCTTATCCGGAGGGTAGCGCTGCCCTGTCGGATAGAGAACACTGCCATCGTCAGGCCGCCTGGCGGCTATAGCCTGGCAGTGGCAGAGGGCCGCCTGTGGCAGTCCTCCTGTGTTTGGAATATGGCGGTCCAGACCGCCATGCCAGTGGCAGTAATTTCCGCCACTGCCGGTTTGGCGGTCTGGACCGCCATGTTCATAATGAGGGCCTAAATCTTCCCACACAAATTTTGCTTCAGCTAAAATTCTGCCATCTTTCCCCCTAAATCTTCGTTACCTTTTTGAATTTTCCCTAAACAAAATTTCCCCTTTCATTACTTCCCTTTTCAAATCATTTTTCATTTTAATCATTCTACACAATTTACATATCCCTCATGCTCCAATTATGCAAATCACAATAATCAATGTCCTTTGTATTATTTGCAATATTATCCCTTTCCCAATGTTGCTGAGCGAATTTCCCACAGAAGCAAACCCTTCGCTAACTTTCTCCCAAACACCTGGTTCTTTCAGGTGTTTCAAATCAGCACTCTCATAAGTCAGATAAGTAGGTAAGCTTCTAATTTCTACACTATTATCAGGAATATATGAGCAGCAATGCCTCAAATTAAGCATTTTGCAAACTCCACCATCCTTTGCTAAAAGAATGTCTAACGCAAGGCGGTTCTGAAGAGTCAAAGCTCTTTCCACGGCCAATTCTGTATCTATCAGGGTAATGGCTCCTGAAAAATTTGTCAGCATGTTATCCACAATAGTAGACAACTTTCAAATCTTTATCGAATTCAGAACAACTCCTACTGCAGGAATCATAGCTCCAAACACATCTTCTACTATGCCAGAAGGAGACTCTCTCTTTTCTCTGCTGTGATGTAACTCAGTCAATTTCAGTAATCTTTTTTCAAGTCCTCAAGTTGAAATATCTTTTGGGAAACTATCCCCAAATACCATGTGCCATAACATTCTCTTGGAAGACGGTAATAAGCATGAGGTCCACAAATGTAATGTATACCAGGAATCGCTGGATCCTGTCCATTCAACATAACTGTCCATTTACTCTGAAACAAAAACGTGTCTACATTCACTCTTTCCCACAAACAAATTGTCAGTACGAAAAATATGTCTATATACACAAAGCTTCCCTATGTGTTACGCATCTTAAGCTAATTTCCCTTGTGTCTTTATTGAACTAAAAGCATAATCATTCGTAAAAGTCCGTTTCTCTAAGCCCTTTTCTAATTTCTCCTTTAATGCCTTTCTCCTGTCATCTGTTTGATCTAAGAAGCTCTTTTCTAAAGGTGTAAGAAAGCAAGTCATTTTATTTCTGTGCACATATGCCAACCCAAAAGTTAATTTGGGCTCAAAGAAACCTCTCACTAATACTATGTAATTGTCCTTAGCTACTCTACTCATGTACCTAATCAGTGGCGGCTGGCAGCTTTAGGAGGGAGGGGGGCGGGCGGGAAGCACACACACACACACACACACACACACACACTCATTCTTTCACACACAGACACGCACGCACATCCATTAACAACACTCATAGCATTCAAACATGCACGCACGCACCAAACATTCATTTTAAAACATCACACACACACTCATTCTTTCACACACGCACACACGCACGTCCATTAACACTCATAACATTCAAACATGCATGCTTACCCCATTATTCATTTTAAAAGATCACACACTCATTCTTTCACACACACATGCACGCACGCACATCCATTAACACTCATGACACTCAAACATGCACGCGCGCACCAAACATTCAATTTAAAACGTCACACACACACACACACTTACCTTCAGCCTCCAGGTCCCAGGAGGGTTGGGACTGCTGTCTTCCCTCAGCCAATGAGGGAAGGCAGCAGTCCCAGCCTCGTCACAGAGTGGGATGGAGTCAGTGAGACTGCTGACCCAACCCCACTCTGTGACGAAGTGTCACTGATTGACACTCGCACTAGGCGCTTCAGGGCTTAAACCTGAAGCACCCAGGTCGAAGTCAATGGGTGACGCTTTCCTTGTCACCCAGGGGAGGGCATCGAGGCACCTTTGCTGAGCCGAAGAGGTCACGCCCATAGGAGCTGTGACCTCCTCAACCCAGCAAAGTTCAGCTCAGGCAGCCAAGAGTCTGCGCAAATCGCACATGTCTCACTCCTGGTTGTCTGAGCTGAAAATGAAGAGTGTCTGTCAGGCTGGCCTTTGTTCAGCCTGACAGACACTCTTCATGAGGGGCAAAAGGTGGGGGGGAGTGGCCCCTCAGCCCTAAAGGACAGGCCGCCACTGTACCTAATTATGGGGACAAACAAAAGCACTACATCATGGTTTGAATAGAAATATTGGATGTACTCCTGGTTATAGAATCTTGTTAGTAACAGACTACAGCTTATCCCATAAGTTAGAGGCAAACTATATTAGGTAACTCCTTCTTCAACTGATGAAGGAATCTGCTTACACACAAAATAATTCTTTGCATCCATCGTATCAACATACTCACTCAATAAGCGATAGAAGACATTAGAAAAAAGTTTCCCCCGTGCATTGTCAATGTGCAGATACTTTTCATCTAACCTAAACTTCTCTATCGCTGTTAATGCAGTAGTCGTCTCCAAAGCTGAAGTATGGTTGGCTTTATTCTTGTCGAAAACGGTCATCCCCACAATTAATGTCATCCACAATATCACGCACACAATTGCCAAACCAATACTCATGTATTTACAGCACCTTTTATTCCTACCCTCATGGCTAATGTTACCCATGATCTGTTAAGAATCAGAAAGTAGAAGAGAAAATCTAGAAACGATGCAGCAAAAATCAAAAACAAAAATCTTTTTTTTCCAGCAATTATTTACAGCTTTCAGTCTCACTTCCAGGATCCTTTTAATCAAAATCAGTAAGTTTGTCAAAAATCTGTTTAGCAGCTTGTCATTTCAGGTTTTCTTTGTCAAATCAGGTTATCACAGACTTTTCCAGTTACTTTCAACAGTCTATTTTCTCTTTGTACTTTTCTCAGATTTGTCTCAACAGTTCAGTTCATTAGCTTCTTTCAAGAGCCAAAATATTGACCTGGAATGTCTTGATCAAAACAAAAAAACAAAAATTCCCTTTGCCATTCACTTGTTGTTGCATACGCCCACTCAGGACCTGCGTACCTTTGACTTGCTATTCTCTTTCTTTTCAACTTTTGATGCTCCTTCACTTAGGTCTTCCCTTCTTATCGTATCTACTTGTTCCTCTATTGTTGTCACACCAACTCCTTCCTTTCTCTTTGCTTGTGACTCTGGCCCCTTATCTCCTTTCAGTTGTCCCTTTGTCAATGCTCTTTTCAGTGTTGGACTTGAAACTTCTTCTTGCTCTTTAGGGTTTTCTCTTGACAGTCCTGCAACTGGTTCAGGAGAGGTCAGACCACATTGTCTCTGATCCGCCTCAACTCCTTCCCCCTCGGGGTCTGGTGTTTGCTCTGTTTGTCTCTCAACTTCGTCTACTTCTGGGAGAGCCCTACTCTGACTAGACTCTCCTGCTGCCTCAATCGATATTGGCTCACTGTCACTCTCCTGGAGGTCTTCTCCTTCGTCTCTCACAGGAGTGACTGAAACGTTCTCAACTCGCTCAGATCTGGTCTCAGTTTCTGTTTCTTCTCTTTCCAGCTCTGAAGCTTGCCTAGTTATTGTTGGTACTCTTAACAACTCCTCTTCATTGTCCAAAGGACATGCCACTTTTCTCGTATGGCTTGCGTGTATCCAGTTTGGAACTCCAGCACACTTCACAGCTGTGGTAGTGATTAGCACTACCTGGAAAGGGCCTTTCCACCGAGGTTCCAAACAAGTCTTCCTCACATGTTTTTGGGCCACAACCCAGTCACCTGCTCTCAGGTTGTGTCTTTGATCTAGTGAAGGTTGCAGTGTGGTGGCTTCCTCCTGCTGAGAGAAAGAGCGAACCACATCAGCCAAACTTTTGCAGTAGTCCAACACCATATCATCTGTTATGTTCACAAGAGCATTTGCAGGAACCGCTGGCAACCTTATCACTCTGCCCATGAGGATCTTGTGCGGTGACAACCCTGTCTTACTGTCGGGTGTGTCTCTAATTGTCATCAGAACTAGCAGCAGTGTGTGAGGCCGTTTCAGATTTGTGGATGCACACATTTTCACCATTCTTGATTTCAAGGTACCCTTCATCTGTTCCACTAGTCCTGATGCTTCAGGGTGGTAACTACAATGCAACTTCTGCTCAATGTTCAGTGTTGCACATAGTAATTTAATTATTTCATTGTTGAAGTGAAACCTAAAACGTGGTATTAGTTCCCTAAGCAGCAGTTTCGCAACTGTGATGCTGTAATTTCTCTGTGTAGGTACGCTTCAATCGAATGACTAAAGACGTAGACAATCACCAACACGTATCTCAAACCTCCACACACAGGTGTCTCAATAAAATCCATTTGCATTCTGCTGAATGGACCTCCTGCTCTCCCAATGTGGCTAAAATTAACCACTGTCCCTTTTCCCGCGTTTATTTGTTGACAAATAACGCAACAATAGCAAACTGCTTCAGCAACTTGTCTAAACCTTGGGTTGAACCAATTCTGCTTGAAAGTGCAAATCATTGCATCCCTCCCAACATGTGTTTGACCATGACAATACCTAGCTATTTGAGACAACAGGTTGTTCAGCAAAACCAATTGACCCTCTTCTAAAACCCACAATTCATCCTTTCGCTGTACACATTTCATTTTGCTCCATGATCGTTTTTCCTGCCTGTCAACATTATTCTGCAGCGTTCTCAATTCTTCCAATGTATCTATCACATGTAATGCATAACTTGGACATGTTTCATCTTCTTCAGGTAACAATTCCCACTTATCTTTGAACGATATACAGTTCAATCCGCAAAACCTTGACACTTGATCTGCATATACATTTACCATTGATACAAAATCTTGCGATTTCAGATGCGCACTGCATTTCACCACGGCAATCTTTTCAGGCATTTGGATAGCTTGCAACAATTCTTTAATTCTCTCACCATTTCTCACTGGTGAACCAGAAGAGGTCATAAATCCTTTCTGTGACCACAACTGGCCAAGGTCATGGACTATTCCAAATCTATACTAGATATCCGTACAGATGGTAACTTTAAGCTGAGCAGAAACATGTCACGCTTTAGTAAGTGCTACCAGTTCCGCTATTTGTGCAGAATATACTCCTCGAAGCCAAGACGCTTCCAGTATACCAATAATAGTGCACACAGCATGTCCTGCTCTCAGTACTCCTGTATTGTCCCTTAGACAGGAACCATCAACAAAGATAATTTGGTCATTTTCTTCCAATTGAGTGTCTCTAATATCAGGTCTCGGTTTTGCGCACAGATTAGTTACTTCAAGACAATCATGCTCAATGTCTTCCAACTTTTCAACTTCAACATTTTCATTTGAAAGTAAGGTTGCCGGGTTAGGCACTGTACATCTCTTCAAAGACACATTTGATGAACCTAGAATACTCGTCTCATAACACGTCAATCTAGCACCTATCAGGTACTGGGTTTTGGTTCGGGTAAGCAAAACTTCAACTGAGTGAGGGACCATTATTGTCAGGGGGGGTGTCCCATCACAATGCCTTCACACTGTGTGAGGCTCTGTCCAGCCACTGCAACTGCACACAAACAGCCTGATAAAGCTGCTGTGACTGGGTCCAAAGTAACTGAAAAATATGCTTCTGGGTGGTTTACACCTCCATGGACCTGCGTCAAGACAGACAAAGAACCTGCATCACACTCATGACAAAACAATGTGAAGGACTATGGCCCTCATTATGCCATTGGCAGTAAATCCCACTTACCGCCATGTTGAATGCCACCAACATACCGCGGCGGCGGCAGATATCCGTTTACCATATTATTACACACACACACCAATCCATCATTATACAGCCACAGACACAACTCCGCCGCACCAAGGGTCAGTGATAAACTGGTGGTATCAAAACCCACACCGTTACGCCAACAGAACAACTCCCACCACATTATGACCCACGAATCACCACGGTGGACATTCAATGGCGGTAAGCCATTGGTGGTACATACACACACTCAAACAAAACAACACCACTTTGGACAATTAAAACTACACACACCTGACACCCATACACACACCACACCTCCACACCCACACCACTATAAAACACACACCCACAGTACCCACAACCATTTACGACTACAATTAATTGCCAACAGTGAGAGACAGCAAGAGCCACATACCACCATCATCTATACACCACCAACGCACCTCACAACACACACCCCAACACATCACCCTACACACCCTCACCCACACTACTCACACAGCATCCATGGCACCACAACAACATCCCAGATTCTCTAAGGAGGAGCTAAGGGTCCTGGTGGAGGAAATCGTCTGGGTAGAGTCACAGCTATTTGTCGCCGGTGCCTCTGCTCCTCCGCCAGATGATGCTAATGCACATGAGGACAAGATGGCAAAACAAGAAAGGGGGGAAGAGAGACAAAGGATACACTTGGTCAATAGCTGCACCAACACTACAGTTGGCGTACACAGCACCCTCACACATAGGGAACATCCCAACGCACTATGAATGGCACTACCAGTAAGAATGCTAGTCACCGGGGCATGTGATGGGACACCGGCGACAGAGGGAGCTGCATCCAACAGGACCCAGGAGGCAGAGTCCACCAACGGTGAGGGCACCAGTGGGACGGAGGGTGAGGGGAGCACCACAGCAGAGACTGGAGGGGACAGTTCTGACATGGATACCTCCTCCGATGGAAGCTCCCTGGTGGTGGCGGACACCTCTGCGCCCACCCCGTCTACAGGTACAGGCGCCACCACCCGTACCAGCACCGCCCTCCCAGCAGCCCCTCAGCGAGTACCCCGTGCCCGCACACCCAGGAAGGTGAGCATCTCCTTCATCCAAGGCACCTCAGGCCCTGACCCAGTGATCCCTGCTGCCCTGAGTGAGGAGGCTATTGACCTCCTGTGATCCATCTCTGTAGGGCAGTCAACCATTGTGAATGCCATCCAGGGGCTGGCAGCCCAAATGCAACAGTCCAATGCATTTCTGGAGGGCATTCACACTGGCTTGGCGGCTCAACAGAGATCAATCCACGCTCTGGCCTCCTCTCTGATGGCAGCCATTGTCCCTGTTTCCCCCCTCCCACCTCCAACTTCCTCTTGCCAATCCCATTCCCCTCAGCCCCAACCTATCCCAAGCACAAGGGCAGATGAGCATGCACACAGGACAACACACAAGAGTGGCACAGGCAAACACAAGCACCACACTTCATTCCACAGGCACTCACACAAACACCATCCAGATGCAGACATACCAACATCCACTGCCTCCACTGTGGCCTCCTCCTCCTCCACTTCCCTCCCAGTTGCATCTACACTCACACCTGCATGCACTACATCCTCACCCACTATCCCCATCACCAGCACACCTATCAGAACAGACACCTCACTGGCAGTCACCACCCCAACATCCATGCACACGTCCCCTGTATCCTCTCCCACTGTGTCTGTGCCCCCCATCCCAAGGTACACAAACACAAGCACTCAGACACCCAACAGCCATCCACCTCACAACAGCATACAGACCATGCACCTGCACTCAAACACAGCAGACACCTCCTACAACCACTCCCTCTTCCTCCAGTCCCAGACCTTCTCTCTCTTCCCTCCCAAATGTCCCTAAGAAGCTTTTCCTCTCTTCCCTACACCTCCCCCTCCCTGTCCTTCACATCTGGCCAGGGTGTGTAAAACCTAGGCAAACACCTCAGCCACCCAGTCCACGGGCCCAGTAGTGTCCACAGCAACTCGTGGTGGGAAGGGATCCTGGGCACCAGGCAGCCACATGGAAGGAGTGTCTGTCC
Organism: Pleurodeles waltl; assembly: GCF_031143425.1. Lineage (NCBI taxonomy): Eukaryota > Metazoa > Chordata > Amphibia > Caudata > Salamandridae > Pleurodeles > Pleurodeles waltl. The sequence goes on from NC_090440.1 coordinate 408,160,405, forward strand.
CAAGTGCTGCCACCCTCAGCTGCTGCCAAGAGGAGCAAGGAACCATCCCCAGTTGCTGCCAAGAGGAGCAATGAGCCACCAAAGCTGCTGCCAAGAGGAGCAAGGAGCCATCCCTAGTTGCTGCCAAGAGGAACAAGGAGCCATCCCCAGCTGCTGTCAGGAAGGGCAAGGGGCCTGCACCCGCAGGCAGAAAGGACAAGGGCCTGGTGCTGGGACTAGGTCGGAGCACCCACCACCAACCATGGTGGAGCAGCCGTCTGAGGCTGCAGGGGATGGGCTGGAGCTTCACCCCAAAACCAGCAGCACCAGCACCACCACCAGCAGTGGGCAGCCGTCCGAGGCTGAAGGGGATGGGCAGGAGCTTCCCCCCACAACCAGTGGCAACATCACCATCACCACCACTGAGCAGCCGTCACCGCCAGCGGACAGTGTGTAGTCTTGCATCCACGGGCTGTTGTGCGGGCTGCCCCTGCAAATCCTGTGACATTTGACACCCACCTGAGAGACTGTGACCTTGCACTACCCATGACCTGCATCACAGGGCACGATGCCCCCTCCAGAACCAGTGGAGAAGCAATCCACTCACCCCATCCTCCCCAGGATCCGAATCACAGGGCACGATGCCCCCTCCAGAACCGGTGGGGAAGCCATCCACTCACCCCATCCTCCCCAGAATGAAGAGCATAGGGCACGATGCTCCCTCCAGAACCAGTGGGTAAGACACCCATCTACCCCAGCCTCCCCAGGATGACGAGCACAGGGCACGATTCCCCCTCCAGAACCAGTGTAGAAGCCATCCACTCACCCCAACCTCCTCAGGATGAAGAGCACAGGGCATGATGCCCCCTCCAGAACCCGTGGGTAAGACACCCACCTACCCCAGCCTCCCCAGGATGAAGAGCACAGGGCACGATGCCCCCTCCAGAACCAGTGGAGAAGCCATCCACTCACCCCATCCTCCCCAGGATCAGAAGCACAGGACACAATGCCCCCTCCAGAATCAGTGAAGAAGCCATCCACTAACTCCAGCCTCCCAGGATGAAGAGCACAGGGCATATTGCCACCTCTAGAGCCAGTTGGCAAGTCACCCACTTGAGAGACTGTGGCCTTGTACTCCCCAGGACCAAGCATGGGGCATGTTGCCCCCTCCAGAGCCAGTGGACAAGTCACCCACTTGAGAGACTGTGGCCGTGCACTCCCCAGGACCAAGCACAGGATATGTTGCCCCCTCCAGAGCCAGTGGGCAAGTCACCCACTCAAGAGTCTGTGGTTTTGCACTCCCCAGGACAGCACACAGGGCATGTTGCCCCCTCCAGGACCAGTGGTGTTGTTCCATCTGCTGGTTGAGGTGCCCCCTGTTCCCGGTCCCCCTGAGGTGCCTGCCTATTTTCCAGCTGATGCCCCTGCAGTGTTCTCTCTGTGTTGGTGCAAGAGACAAGTGGGGCCTTGGACTTTGAGATGTGGTCCTGTGGCCGACGAACATTGAGGACTGGGCATTGTCCCTTGATTTGTAAATATGTATATACTTTTAGATTGGATGCACATATTACTACTTTATTTATCTTATTACACTCACTTTCATCTATTTTTGTTGTCCTTGAATTATTCCTGAGGGGTACGGGGTGTGTATGTTTTATTACTGCATCTGCTTGTGTGTATGGTGTTGGGGGTGGGGGTGTTGCGTGTTACATGTGTGTGTCACTCTCTTTTTCCTCCCCCCCTCCCCTGTGGGCTCGGCGGCTGTACTCACCATGGTCATCTTCACCATCGTTGGTGTTCCTGGTGGAGCAGGACGTAGAACAGCGTTGGGAAGATATGTAGTTCAGGCTCCATAGCGGCGTGGTTCTTCCCTGAGTCTCCAAAGGTGAGTCGTTTCCCTTCTGTGCAGTGTTTCCGCCAGGCTTTTGATGTCATTGGTACCACCCTGGAAAAGGTGGCAGTTTTCTGTCTCATAATACGGTGGGCGGAACATTGACTTCCGCTTGACTGTAGGTGGCTACCGCTGTGGTGCTTGTCGATTCCTCTCTGCTAGTCAGTGTGTTAAAGTGGCTGTCTGTCTGAGCTCTTTCTGCCATGGTCATAATTTGGCGGTATTTACCGCCAGCCTGTTGGCGGTATTAACGCCACTTTATTACCGACCGCCAGGGTAGTGATGAGGGCCTTAGTGCAGTCAGGCATACCCAAAGCCGGAGCTTTGCACAAACTCTCTCTCAATTCAGAAAACATTTTCATGCAAGCCTGGTCTAACACTAGGGGATCGGTGACTTCTTTGTGGGTCAACTTCTACAAGGGCTTGGAAGTGACTGAAAAATCGAGAATCCACTGGAGACAGTAGCCAACCATCCCCAAAGACATCCTGACATCCCTCAGTGTGGCTGGGCGGGGGAATCATCTGCAGTATGGCTGTGATAATTTCTCTGGATAGTTTCCTTATCCCTTTCTCAATCTGATGACCCAAATATTTCACTTCTCTCTGACAGTATTGTAAGTTAAGTGTAGACACTTTATGACCATTCTTTCCCAAATGGTTCAGCAAGGCAATGGTGTCATACTTGCACTCTTCCTTTGTTTTGGATGCAATCAGCAAGTCATCAATGTACTGCACCAATGTCGATTGGAAAGGCAAGTCCAACGACTCCAAATTATTTTTCAAGATCTGATTGAATATGGAAGGTGGCTCAAAAAACCCTTGAGGAATTCGACACCAACAGTAAACTTGGTCTAAAAATTTGAAACAAAAGAGAAATTGCCTGTCCTCATGGAGAGGACAGAAAAGAAAGCTTGTGAGAAGTCTATGATAGTGAACTATTTAGCATCACATGGGATCTGGAACAGAATCAAGACTAGATTTGGTACCACAGGTAACATCTGATCACAATGTCATTTATTTTCCTCAAATCCTGGACAATTCAAACATTCCCACAGGGCTTTTTCAATCCCATTATCGGTGAATTACATGGGCAGTTCAACACTTCTTTCAAAACCCGTTGTTTCACAAATTCTGCAATTATGTGAGCAACCTTCATAAGGATATCCTGTGGCATGTGATACTGGGGAATCTGAGGAAAAATTGCCATCAGCTTTAACTCATACCTGGGCAGTTAGCCAATATGGGTGATGGTAGTGCTTGGTAGAGAAGTTGCTCAATGATTGAGTGGGCTGTAGAGAAAGTAAGTAACATGAGACAAATAAAGAAAAGAGCATAGAACTGGGGGAGGGGATAGGTAATAATGTGTAGGAGGACAAATAGAAAGTAAGCGTAGAAAAATAGAGAGAAGGTAGTTCGAAGGTAAAAAGTAAAGTGCAAGAGAAAGGAGAAAAGGGTCAGTAAACACATACCTTAGTATAGTCATAAAGCTGTAATTAGTATGGCTGCGCCAAGCAGCTGTAGGTGCGTAGGTTGGGAGCTTGTATGAAACTGCAGATAGAGGGCTAACTGCCCCAGGTATGAGTGACGCATGTCTGCCCTCCGGGGCCCCCCACCCGCGCAATTTCTCCGCTTTCTCATTTTTACGCTTTACGTATCTCCCCTCTCTTTTTGTTGTTTTTCACTCACCACCTCTTCCTGATATCTCTTAGTCCTGCACTACTTCACCACGTGCATACCAATTGTTAGAAAACACTGTTTCTCTCTACATAGTTCTTTAGAATTAAACTTTCCAATACTGTTTGTTGTCGACGTTATCCACATGACCACGGTGATTGACTGTGTATTTCCATGCCTTTTAAGTTTGGTCCCAAACACTACTCACCTCTGTAGCCATGTTTACTAATTGCTCTCTTCCACTAGATTTTACCACTGGTTTCCGGTTTGTGGGTTCCATAACGTACACACAAAACACACATATATATCCAATGTTTGCTGTCTTTACTGTATTACAGCCTTGATGAAGTCACCTGTGTGACGAAACACGTGTTGGCTGTATCTCCATGATGACGCAATGATTTCTAACACCTACAAATAAAGATACCATCTGCAAACAGGATTTGAGACTCGCTTCAACTTTATACTTCTCCCAACTCACATTACGACACCAGGATTACCTATTCTCGTCTTACTGTTGGACATTACTCTCTGTGTGCTGTGGCCATCTTGTCCCACGATATTTGAATTTGGTGTCTATGTACCATTTGAACCTGCTTTTGCATTGGCTGCAACTGTGTCAATTGTACATGTGGTATTTGCAACTGCTGCATGGGTTATACATTCTGCATTTGATCCACATTATTATGAAAATTTGGATTATTACCTCTCATTCTCAGTCCTCTCATGTTTTGGAACAAATTGATGTCACTTGTTTGCTGAACACCTTCCTGCACCATCATCGGACACTCCTGCTTCCAATGTTTGACTGCTCCGCAAGCATGACAAGGCAACAATCTCTTCATTTCATGCACATCATTCTGAACCACTACACTATTCAAATCAAGGCTACAGTTTCCATTGCCAATTCCTCCGCGTCCTCTGCCTCTCATCTGATTTTGAAACAACATGTTTTACTGCAGCTGTTGCTGTGGAAAATTTCCCTGCATCCCTGTTGGTACCGCCTTAATCTGCATCACCATCGCCTGTTCCTTCAACTTTCTCTGCTTCAACTCAATCTCATCCCAACAGTACTTTGCATACTGCAATACCTCATCGATCAACTTTGCTGGCCAGCAAATCAAATGACTCTTAATCATCTGACTGATTTCAGGTCTCAGTCCTTCCATAAATCTGAACACAACATGAATCATGTCTTCCGGCTTAATTGTCTCTGTGCCACTGTAATGCTTAAATGCCTGCAACAGTCTTCCATAATACACATGTATTGACTCCTTTGCTTTTGGGGCGAAATTCTCATCTTCAAAAATTCAATCACTTTGTAGTAATATTTCATTACTTCAGGAGATGGTGCACCTGTATTCAGATCTCTCTCTCGTTCTTTTGTCAGCCAATCTATACTCCCCTTACACGCCATCCACAGATCAGCTGGAACTACTATCTCTAATAGAGCATTCAAGTCTTCCCACAGGCATTTTGCAAGTTTCACAAACCTGTCTGTCTGCTAGTACCATTCTACTGGCTTCTCTCTTAGCCTGGGATAGTCATTTGTGAAGGACAAAATGTCACTTCTGCTCCAAGGGACATGAAAAGAATTCCCTCCTTGAATCTCTCTCATTGGTAAAATCTTCACTGGATCCTAGCCCTGCTGGACATTTGCAGTCAGCTCCGCAGAATCCCTTTTTCTTAAATCTCTTTTCTTTGCCCATCTCCCTTCCATTTGTCTAATGCTCCCCATGTCTGGACACTTTGGAATAACTCCCTAAGGTGTGCCTTCATCCCTGCAGATCTCATGTGTTTGAAGTCTTTTGTGTCAAAATCTGATCTGTAACTCCTTTTCAAATGCTTTGTTTTCTTTATCTCTATGCCGTACTTCTCTGCCAGGTCTGCTAGCCTTTGATGCACATGGTTCACTTCCTTCATCATTTTCAGGCACAGGTATCTCAGTTCTGCTTCTGTATAGGACTCTAATCTGTTCATACCTATAGTCCCTTCAATGAGCTCACCTGCTTCCATTCCTAGTATCGTGTAGTTTAAGTTCTCCTCTACCCTAGGAGCACTCTGTGGGGGTATTCCGCTTGTCTAACCATTCCGTCAACTGTTGGGCAGTCAAACCTTGAAGCAAAATGTAGTTGGCCTGGGCATGTGGCACTTGTTGCACCACTGTATTTGAGGACTGCAGTGTCATTAATTTCAGGCTCTGACTAACATTTGACCCAATCACAGTATACGGAGGAACTCTGAATGGGCTAAGGTCTAGCAATGATCTCGATCTGTCAAAGGTCTGTCCCATAGGAGAGACTACTCGGATATTCTTGTTAAGTCCTCCTCTCATTGAATTCTGACTCAGGACCCCCTGTCCATCTGCACCGTTTTTCTCTTGTGTGAACAAATGTACAACTGGACTAATGGTAACAGGTACAGATACAGCATCTGGGCTGGGTCTGATACTCATATTCTGTGGGTGCATAGTTCTCATATTCTGGCTCATCAGTACGGACCTGTCTGACTATGGCCCTCATTACAACCCTGGCGGTAAATGCCGATTACCGCCATGCAGAAGACCGCCAACATACCGCTGCGGCCGCGGAATTCCGCTACAGGTATTACGACCCACATCTCGGAATCCGCCATAATACAGACACCCACTCAAGTCCGCCACACCAAAGGCCAGTGATAAACTGGCGATAACAAAACCGACACCGTCACGCCAACAGGAATACTCCCACACTATCACGACCCACGAATCAACGCGGCGGTCTTTCAACCATGGTAAACCATTGGTGGTACACACCGCCACGCTCAAAATACACACACATTTACAAAACACAACCACATTGGACAATTCGAAATACACACACCTGATACAAATACACACCCACACACCCAATCCAACATAAAGCACAAACCCACATCACCCACAAACCCTTACTACCAGAATTCTGAAACCACGCCAGAGAGAGACACCACCATAAACAACACCAACATCTGCAGACACACAACACCAACACTTAGACAACATCCAAGCACCTCAAACAACACACACAAACACATCCCCTCACACATCACAACACACACTACCTCACACATCACCCACACCACATCATGGCACCTCAACGTCACCCCAGGTTCTCTGAGGAGGAGCTCAGGGTCATGGTGGAGGAAATCATCCGGATAGAGCCACAGCTATTCAGATCACAAGTGCAGCACACCTCCATTGCAAGGAAGATGGAGCTATGGTGCAGAATTGTCAACAGGGTCAACGCAGTAGGACAGCATCCAAGAACTAGGGATGACATCAGGAAGAGGTGGAACGACCTACGGGGGAAGGTGCGTTCAGTGGTCTCCAAACACCAGATTACTGTACAAAGGACTGGCGGTGGACCCCCACGTCCTCCCCCACAACTAACAACATGGGAGGAGCAAGTCTTGGCAATACTGCATCCTGAGGGCCTCGCAGGAGTAGCAGGAGGACTGGACTCTGGTAAGTCAAATCTTTACTACCTTATCCCCCCCACCCTACCTGCATGCCATCACATACTCCCACCCTCACACCCATCACTCCAACACCTCACCTATGTCCCACTATCACAACCCACCCATCTCAATACCAAGCCCTGCATGCAACACCAAATCATGGACACCCATCACCAAAGCATGTCCACTACAGATACCCACACAGACCCCAAACCAAATATCACACAAGGACCAAGCCAAGAATGCAAGCACTGGAGTACAGGGTCACTCACCCATTGCACACAATGGCACACACAGATGTAATAATCGTGCCTTTACACCCCTGTAGGATCCCTACCCAACGTCACCGGACAGGAGGTACCAGACATATCCAGTCCCCCCACAGAAGAGACCCACAGTGATGACAGCAGCTCTGCACAACTGGATCAAGATGACCAGCCTGGCCCATCAGGGACTGCTGGACAGTCGGTTCCCCTGACCCTGGCATAAGCCACCACAGAGCCTCCCCCCTCAGAAAACACCACCACAGCACCCACCCAGGGGGCCCATCCCTCTGACCCCAGGACACATCAATCAGCAGTGTGTCCACCACTACAGGGAACCCAGGCAAACCCACCAACCCAAGAAAATCAGGGACCTGGGGGCAGTGGGCACACGGTTCAGGGGACAGAGGCTCAGGAAAACAGGGAAGCTGGAAGGACTGCTGTGCGACAGGGGGAGGACAGGCCCAGGGAACCCACTCTCCACGAGGCACTCACCAACATCATGGGAGCTTACCATCATTCCCAGGAGACGATGGCAACGGTACTGGCCAAGTTTCAGGTGACCCACTATCTGGGGATCAGGGAGGACCTGAAGTCCATTAACAACACCCTGGTCACCATTGCAGGGGTGCTGCAAGACCTTGTCAACACCAGGAGGGACACTGTGGCACAACAAGGAGCCCCTGACACTAGCCTGGACGATGAACAGCCCTCCACCTCCGCCGGCGCTAGTGGACAGGAGGCACCGCCACAGGAACACGACACCAGCACCCCACCGCCTGCAGATGGAGAACCACCCCGCAAACTGTCCCTGAGATCCAGGAACAAGACAGAGAACATTGACAAGACTCCTGCCAGAAAATGAGACCCCCCTGAATGTCACCCTTCTGTCCCACTTTGTCGCCCTGTCCATCCTTCAACTGCCATTGCTCCAATTCCTATGCCCCTTTGGACAATGCACCTGTGAAACAAATAGACTGGACTCTGCCATGGACATTCCCCCACCATCCCCCCTGCCCATTGTACAACCCCCTCCACTTATTTGCACAGAAATAAACACACTTCAATCACAAATAAATCTGGAGTTAGTCTGTGCTTTCGCAAAAGTGTAATTGTAATAACCATGGAATATAGCAATGTCAATTTACTTGTGCACATACCGATGTAACACAGCTGTAGGCCTGGAGGAAATATAGCAGAGGGCACAAAGTTGGACCCACATCTGTGAAATGGAAAGGCAAAGTGACAAGTCAGTGTCCATACACTGAGTGCAAATGACAGACTTATGCTAGCTCCAATAAGAGTATGAGATATGGGAGGCAGTGACATCTTCTTACCTGTGACTCACTGGAAGTATTGCATGATTATGTTGTTTCTGTAGTTGATATCCTCTTCTTCTGCCTCCTCTTCTTCAGTGTCCACAGGCTCCACAGCTGCCACAAGACCACCAGCTGGCCCATCCTCCTGCAGAAAAGGCACCTGCCGTCGCAAAGCCAGGTTGTGCAGCATACAGCAGGCCACGATGATCTGGCACACCTTCTTTGGTGAGTAGTAGAGAGAACCACCCGTCATATGGAGGCACCGGAATCTGGCCTTCAGGAGGCCAAAGGTTCGTTCAATCACCCTCCTAGTTCGCCCATGTGCCTCATTGTAACGTTCTTCTGCCCTTGTCCTGGGATTCCTCACTGGGGTCAGTAGCCATGACAGGTTGGGGTAACCAGAGTCACCTGCAAATATGGAGGGACAACTGTTAGACACACACTAACCTTTAGGGACAACCCCATACCCAGACACCTATTCACACTGTATAGGGTCCTTGGCCTCACCTATTAGCCACACACGGTGCCTCTGGAGTTGCCCCATCACATAAGGGATGCTGCTATTCCTCAAAATGTAAGCGTCATGCACTGAGCCAGGGAACTTGGCATTCACATGGGAGATGTACTGGCCTGCCAAACACACCATCTGCACATTCATAGAATGGTTGCTCTTCCAGTTTCTGTACACCTGCTCACTCCTGCGGGGGTACCAATGCCACATGTGTCCCATCAGTGGCACCAATGATGTTGGGGATATGTCCCTTGGGCAAATCCTCCACCTGAGGGTCCAAGGAGCCAATGAGGATGTATGCCGGCGGTGACGGTACGCACTGCCGCAGATGTGACCGCCATTTTCTGTCTGTACACTCAGTTGATACCTGGCCTTCAACAGGAGAGGACCTACACTGCAAGTGCTGCTGTGTCCTGTGTCTGGAAGCGACGATGGCTACAGTGTCTGGGGAAAGAGCCCCTGCCTTCACTTCGGAGGACTTGGAGAAACTAGTGGATGGGGTCCTCCCACTAGCAACTGTACGGTCCTCCAGACAAACAGGTGAGTACACTTTGAGCATGCTGCATGGGCAATGCCTGTTTTGAGTGGTGTGGATGGAAGATACATGGGGGAGGGAGGCTGAGGCATGCATGTGCAGACGGTGAGTGTATGTGCATCAGGGCAAGGGTGGGAACGGGGGCCAATGAGTATGACGGTTCGGAGGGGTAAAGAATTTCCTTTCCCCCTGTACTATTCCTCTAGGTCAGCGCCCACCAGAAGAAGGCTATTTGGCGTGCCATTGCCAAGGACGTCCGGACCCTGGGGGTGAACCACAGATGGAGCACCCACTGCCATAAAAGATGGGAGGACCTACGCCGCTGGAGCAAGAAGACAGCGGAGGCCCAGCTGGGGATGCCCTCCCAACGTGGGAGGGGTGCCCGTCGCACCAAGACCCCCCTGATGTTCCGGATCCTGGCGGTGGCGTATCCGGAGTTGGATGAGTGCTTGAGGGCCCCTCTGTGCCCTCCGCATCAACAGGTACTGCCGCCACCCCCCCTACCAGCACCGCCCTCCCAGCAGCCCCTCAGCGTGTGTCACGTGCCCACTCACCCAAGAGGGTGGGCATCTCCTTTGCCCCAGGCACCCCAGGCACCTCAGCCCCTGCCCCAGTCAGCCCTGCTGAGGAGTCTATTGACCTCCTGAGATCCCTAACTGTTGGGCAGTCTACCATTCTGAATGCCATCCAGGGTGTTGAGAGGCATTTGCAACAAACAAATGCATACCTGGAGGGCATTCATTCTGGCCATGCAGCCCAACAGAGAGCATTTCAGGCTCTGGCCTCAGCACTGACGGCAGCCATTGTCCCTGTGTCCAGCCTCCCCCTCCAACCTCCTCCACCCAGACCCAATCCCCTGTACCTCAGCCTATCCCAAGCACACCATCAGACCAGCATGCACATACATCAGCACACAAGAGTGGCTCAGGCAAACATAAGCACCACACATCCCACAGGCACTCACACAAGCACCATACCCATTCACACATACCAACATCCACTTCCTTCACTGTGTCCCCCTCCTCCACGTCTCCCTCCTCCCTCCCAGTCTCGTCTCCAATCACACCTGCATGCACTACATCCTCAGCCACTACTTCCATCACCAGCACGCCCATCACCACACACCGCTCACGTGCACTCAACACCCCCACTACAATTCACACATCCCCAGTGTCCTCTCCCAGTGTGTCTGTAAGCCCTCCTCCCAAAGTACATAAACGCAGGCACACACCCACCCAACAGCCATCCACCTCACGACAGCCTCCAGCCCATGCACCTCACCCAAATTCAGCAGACGTACACCTCCTACAACCACTACCTCTTCCTCCACTCCCAAACCTCCTCCATCTACCCATCTCAGTGTGTCTAAAAAACTTTTCCTGTCAAACCTTGACCTCTTCTCTTTACCTCCCCCCCTTCGTCCTTACCGTAGGGCCAGGCTTTCAAGGTCCCAGCCCAGCACCTCAGCCACCACATCCCCAGGCACAGTGGAGCCAGCAACTGTGGGGTCATGGAGTACGCCAACCATCAGGGCTGCCAGTGTGCCACGGAGCGAGGGCAAGGACATTCCGCTACCTGCCAAGGTTAAAAAGGTGCCCACATCCCGGAGGGAGAAGCCGAAAACACCTGCCACCAAGGGGTCAGCGAAAACGAAAGGGGATAGTGGCAAGACAACTGCGCCACCATCAAAGGTGGGGAAGGGCAAAAAACTGAAGGGCAGGTCAGGAGAGGGCATGGTGGCACCTACTGAGGGACCAGTGGCACACCTTCTGTCCACTTCCACGCCAACCTGTACGGTGGCGAACACCGCCACCTGCACCGCCACCTGCACTGCTACCTGTATCACCTCCGGCACGTCTACAGCCGCTGCAACAGTCCCCAGCCTCTTCCCCGGTGGGCAGCTGTCCGAGGCTGCAGGAGACATCCTGCTTTCTCACTCAGCTGGTGCTGACACATGCTCCGCCGCCACAGACCCCACCGCCAGCACCGCCGCCACAGGCCCCGCAGCCAGCACCGTCGCCACAGACCCCGCCGCCAGAAACGCCATGACTGACACCGGCGCAAACACCGCCACGACTGACACCGCCGCAAGCACCACCAGCGGCCCGCGATGTCCTCAGACAGTGGCACCACCCCAGACATGGCTACCTTCCCCAGTGGTCAGTCGTCCGAGGCTGGTGGTGAGTTCAAGGACCCTGGGCAGAGCTTCCATGAAGCATCACTGTCATCACAGTTGTCACCTGCATATGGAATGCGAAGCCGCAGCAGTGTGGGGGATGTCTCTGCCTCCATGGCGTATCATGCTACCTGTACCTCGGCAATCTCATGGCACACACACCCAGGCGGGTGTATTGTACCGGCCACACTGCACGTGGAGCACTCTGGGCACAAAGCCCCCTCCAGAACCAGTGGAGAATGACATCCACTACCTCAGTCCTTGGCAGGATAAAGCACTCTGGGCACAAAGCCCCTTCCAGAACCAGTGGAGAATGACATCCACTACCTCAGTCCTTGGCAGGATAAAGCACTCTGGGCACAAAGCCCCTTCCAGAACCAGTGGAGAATGACATCCACTACCTCAGTCCTTGGCAGGATGAAGCACTCTGGGCACAAAGCCCCCTCCAGAACCAGTGGAGAATGACATCCACTTGAGAGACTGTGGCTTTGCACTCCCCAGGAAAAAGCAGTGGGCAAACCACCCACTGTAAAGACTTGAGAGACTGTGGCTTTGCACTCCCCAGGATAAAGCAGTGGGCAAACCACCCACTGTAAAGACTTGAGAGACTGTAGCTTTGCACTCCCCAGGATAAAGCAGTGGGCAAACCACCCACTGGAGAGACTTGAGAGACTGTGATTTTGCACTCCCCAGGACCGCACTGTGGGCATGGAGCCCCCTCGTGGAGCAGTGGTGTTGTGCGTTCATCAGGCTGAGGTGCCCCCCCTCCCCCTGAGGTGCCTGTATATTTTTGATCTGATGCCCTTCCAGCGTTCTCTCCGTTTGGAGTCAGGTATCATGTGTGGGCCTCGCCCATGCATTTTGGACCCAGTGGTCCACGGACAATGATTGGTGCACTATCCGGACTTGTGTAGTTGGTGTACATAATTGTATGTACTGGATTTTGAATTTTGATAATGATTTTTCACATAATTACATTTGTTCAAATAATTTTCTTTTGTCCTTGCGTTCTTCCAGGGGGTGGGGGGGTGTACGTGTAATGTTGCAGCATGAATTTGTGTGTATGGTGTTGTGGGTGAGGGTGGGGGTGTTGTGTGTGTGTGTGTGTGTGTGTCACTCTCTTTTCCCTCCCCTCTCCCCTGTGTTGTAGGTGCAGTACTCCCCGTGGTCATCGCAGCCGTCGTTGGAGCTCATGATAGAGGAGAAGGAAGACCATCATCGGCAGTCTCTGCAATTCGGACCACATGGCGTCCTGGTTCCTCGTGGGGTGTGGAGAGGTGCGTGTTTTCCCTTTTGTGAACTGTTTCCGCCGTGTTTTTGTTCGGGTTGGTTCGGCCCCGGAAAAGGTGGCGGATAGGCCTGTTGTGATAGGGTGGGCGGTACATTGTCTTCCGCCCGTCTGTTGGCGGTGTCCGCCGCGCTGTTTGTTTGTACCGCTGTGGCGGTCGGAGTGTTAAAGTGGCTGTCTGTGTTGGCGGTTTCCGCCACAGCCGTAATCCCATTTTTTTCTCCGCCGGCCTGTTTGCGGTATTACCGCCGCTTTAACACCGACCGCCAGGGTTGTAATGAGGGCCCATGTCCCTATTATCAGCCCGTATGTTGCCACTGCTTGTGTTTGCACTTGAGGCACTTGTGGAATTAAAAGTGGAGTTGACTCTGTCTGAACCAACATCGGTTTCAGGAAAACCTGTCCTGTAGGCACTATTAGGTTTGTGGCAGTTTCCACTATGGGTACATCAGGGTAAATTCTTGGGACACTCGACTGTGGCACCTGATTCTGTGCTACCAGAGTAATAGATGCATTAAGACTACTCTGCATTGTGCTCTGTGTCATGCTCAGGTTAATCTGCTCTGGACTCGTAGTCATGTTAAGCTGGGTCGGAGCTGAAGGATTTACACTACTGCTCGGACCATTCTAAGGTGGGGGACGATTTCTTAATAACTGCAAAATAAATTCATCATTGTCTGACTCTTCCTCAAATGTCAATAATCCTCTAGATTGCTTTGATCTCTGCTCCCTACTCTCAGAAGGGCGTCTGTTTTTTTTTTTTGGTAGCTTTCCTTCCTTCTCTCTTGCTCTCCTGTGTAATCGCTGGAAACATTTTAATTCCCTGTCAAGACTCGGCTCTCCGCAATTTCTGAGCATTGTCCCATCTAGCCTCCGCTAGTGTTTTTTTCTGCCTTGTTTCATTCTCCTCTCAAATTTCTGTTGCTGTTGCTTTTGCTGTCCGGGTACTACCACCCAGATTGCCAATGCCTCAAACTGTGCTGGTCTCGGAGGGGAGTTCAGAGCTCCCTCCTCAGATTCTCTTAGCTCCTCAAATTAAATGTTTAGTTTGGCAGGAAATGCCAAACTCCTATCTTTCTCTGTCACTTTGCACCATTACTTCAGCCAAAGACATGGCGTGACATCCTACTCTTCGATTACAATGTAAGCTGGTGTACCTTCCGGCAGTGCAATACCCCCTATACTCAATGTAATATATGTATCGCCCCTTAAAGCACTCTTTAAAGCTTTGTAATAATACGTTTTTGCGACCTTTATGTTATTCAAAATCAAATCAGGAATTGAGTTTTAATCCCAGAATTCTCTTCTCCACCTTCTCGACCAATTGCGCTTCATGGATGGATGCCAATCCATGCACGACCCTTCTCACTAGCCAACCTATCCCAGCGCGGTTCCAATGACATCACTCTCAAACATACTGCGGCTGACAAAGTCTTGCTGCTTGTCCTCCCAAACTCAGATTCACACTAAACTAATGCAAATTTATTGCACGCACTAAACAATATCAAAACCCAATTCCTCCATTTACTACAGGTAGGGTAACATAATTGCTTCAGAAACCTTACGGATTTTTCACTGACAGCGTTTCGATCTAGCAGCTACTCCTTCTTTCTCAGTTTCTCTAAATCGCAAACAAAATTCTACCCACAAATTTCACACTCAACTGATCAGTGGGTCTGTCCTGGTGCACATAGGACTCACCAGATCTCAGATGAAAAAATGATTTTGCTCACTTTGACTCATACTCTGACTTGTCAACCACACCCGATCGACCTATTAAACCAGATAAATTACAACAAAAAACAAGTGTCTCATATACTTTTCAATATACTCCAGAGTCTTAGACCGCCCAGGGTCCGTATACCGACAACCACGTGGACAATTTTTGAGCACAAAGCACCACACACATGTGAAGTTCGACAACTTCCCTACTCTCACACTTCGGAGTACGCACACTCCTTCTACAACTTCATTTGGAGTACGCAAACTCCCTAAATCCTTGCAAACATCACAATTCACCTGAGATTTGCATAAGCTGCGCAAGAGCAAAACCTGCTTCACTTAAACCGTCACTAGAACACTAAGAACATCCTCAAACTATCATTGGCAGGCTCCAAGATTCTGGTAAAGTCATTTTAGGCGCAAGAGCAAAACCTGCTTCACTTAAACCGTCACTAGAACACTAAGGACATCCTCAAACAATCATTGGCAGGCTCCAAGATTCTGGTAAAGTCATTTTAGGCACTTAGGGGCACATTTTCCCTTCATTTTGTATCATTGAATCTGAAAAATCAAAAATTTCACCAGTTTCACTCTCTCTACGAATTACTTTGCTCTCTGTAGGGTTTTAACCCTTACCCTACTACCATCTCTCGGGAAATCTATTATTTCTCACTTACAATCTCTAGGAACAAATACTCTTCTACCTCTCTCTGGGCTGTATGATGGGCTCTTAAGGAGACAAACCTGCACCGGGCATCTATGATGGGCTCTTAAGGAGACAAACCTGTACCGGGCATCTATGATGGGCTCTTAAGAAGACAAACCTGCCTCTGCTACCATCTCTATTAGCGCGTCAGACCTTATTAAGTAAACTTACAAGGGAGACGCGAATAGGCCTTGGACCTTTTAACTGCGCTTCGAGTTTTCCCCACTATGAACACCGTACTAATACAAATCAATAACTACAACAATCAATAACATTAATAATCAATAGAAGTCAGTGATTTACACACACCATGACATTGCGGACATGAATAACCACACCTTTGTGTAAAAGTTAAAATGTTTATTTCCCTATATTAACAATGCTAATGTCACGTAACTTAATCTCAAAATCAAATAATAAACATACAAAAACAATACTGGCTGACCAAAGCGGCAAGTGAATTGCAATCTAATCAAAGCTTGAGCCACTACACATTCTAATGTTAGAGTACAAATTAATAGCAAGAATAACTGCACAAACGATATAACATACATTTAGATTCAGCAAGGAAAAGACATCAACTGTTATTACATGTAGTGAGCTTCATCAGTGAGAACCCTAACTAACATCAGATTAGAATAGCATGTTTGGGCTTCATGCAAAACTATTTAGTCACACAAATTTAGAAAAACATCTAACTATGGCTTTATCAAAATTAGCGGGTGATACCTAGAAACAAAAGCAAATAGACATAACAATCAGTAACGTCATTTTAAACCTGTCCTCAATATGGTCCAGCAAGCAGTGACAGTCTCATTCAACAGTCTCCGTCAACAGTTTGGTCAGCAAGACATCAGGATTTAGCATCAAAGTTTAGAAAAAGCAAAGTCTCTTTAAGCAATAAAGTTAAACACATCTCTTCTTGGGATGGTCAAGGAAATAATAGCCAAGTGGAAAAATGGACCATTGCTCTAAACTCTCAAGAAGAAGGAGGAGAATGCCTTCTTTCCTCTCAGTGCAGACCGGCTAAGTTAGATTTCCTAAAACTACTTCCCATGTCCTAATTGGTCAAAGAATTGCATCTTTACACTTGGTCCAATTAAACTAAAACCTTTACTACTACATGGTTCAAATGTCAGTGATTGGCTCTGCTTCTCCCGCTCTCATCATTCGGCTTGTCAGGTATCAATATTGTTGCAGCTTATACTCCAGTCAGTACACATACTACATTAAACGTTATTTCACTAGCAAGTACAGCATCTTATAGCAAGCAGTTTCTCATGAGAACTAACTTCAGCTACTAGCACATGGTCAGTACAGTGTAAAATAATAGTTTAATTATCTAAGCATCCATTTTATAAAACGCCTTAGAAGTGCAGCCTCACATGAGGCCGTGCAACTAGGCCCAAGACCTCGCTAAGTTAAGGCCTATAATTAATACATCTAATACACATTGAATAACCTTTAATATGATATATTACTACATTAATCCAACATAAGGTCAACATTTCACATTAATAGGTCGTTAATAAGTACAATTTGTGAATATTGGCAGCCACTCGGATGGGCGCACCTTCAAATGCGTGCATTATTTTTCTCTACGTTAATACATTTTCTACGCAAATCCACCACTCAAAATACATTAATATTCATTAATAAACTCAACTTTAACACAACCGACTACCGGCACCTCACCTCAGCAACGACCGGACATAGAACCCCGTCATACACTGCGGTGTCGTATCCCCGTGGATAAGTGTGCACAATGCCAAACCTCCCACGTCTTCCCCTCTTAAATCAATAGTGAACCAACAAAAACAAAAGGATGGAAATTAGACAATAAACAAAGCCACAAAGAATCATAAATGTTTGTCAAGCTATAACCCATATCACTAGTTAACACGTTCGATAAGTAAATTGTTTTTAACATCAAGCAAATAAAGTAATTTAATTAACACAAAAGTGTGAATTCACAATCTGAGTCAAAGGATTACGGTTGATAATGTGTTGTATAATCATAAAGTAACAGAAATCAGGACAAATTCACTACATCACAAAGTCTTTGTAATGTGTAGAAATGTGTCTCTGATTTAGCACTCTATGCTCATACTAATGCTTTACTGAAACGCCCACATACCAGTTCTTCACCACTGCAGTGTGTTAAAGCAGCTTGCCCTTGTTCCAAACCTTTCCATCACTGGTGTGTATCACACTGGGAAGAACATGTTCAATATGCACAGGAGGTGAAAATGTGATACCCCTTTGCCACTAAACTAAGTTTCCAAATCCTAACTCACTTCCCAATTGGCAAATCTCATGAATCAGTCCTCACATATGCTTTTGCATATGTACCCTGATCTTTTTTCCTCACATTACACCAGACAAATTAGATATATCCACCTCGCCACTGCCCACCCATTTTCTGTTTAATTTGGAGCCTGCCAAAAAACCCTCAATGTTACAAATGGCTATATACCAGTGGAGATGTTGGGATTCATTCTATAAGCCAATAACTTGCTGGAAAATACCAACTGTAACTGAGGCTTCAGAGTGCGATTGAACCATTCTACCAAACCATTGCTCCTTGAATGGTACTAAGAAGCCTTAATGTGTTTGATGCCATGGATGTTTATGTAGGTTGTCAGGACAGAGGAAACTACCTGGGTACCATTATTGGGTACGATTTATAAGGGAAATACTCTATGCATAACTTAAATGATTGAATTGGTATTGGTATTGTTTCCAAAACTAACTTCAGACAATTTAGTCTATTAGTTAGTAGTTTAGTAATACCCAAGAGGACTTTGGACCATGGGCAGAAGTGAATCTATGCATAAGACAGGCGCTAGCACAGTAGTCTGGGATTTATTACTCAATATGCAAGGTCCAAAATCCCTAACATAATTTTCAATGGCTTTATCAAAACTGAACCAGCAAAAATCTTCATGCACCCTCCGTTTCATTGCACAAATTGCAATATGACCATGAAGACCCAAACTCTTTTTCGTCAAAGACACAAACAATTGACTTAGTCTGCATGGAAAACCATCTTCAGGTGTCAATTCAGACTAAATTTGTGCTTATAGTTTGGTATCTTGAGTTAAATTCTTGGAGCCCAGCCAACTTGAAATTACGCACGCTGTGATTCTCTATAGCAGAACATCTTCAACCAACCATCTGTGTACTCATTTGCAGATCCAAGCCCCATGTATTACATCTTCTCATTGATTACTTTGACATATTCTCTCATTGTCCTAACACTCTTTCTCATGATCTTCGTCCAGTGGCATCCTGGATAGAAAATCAGCAAAAATATTCCTCTTCCTGGGCACATATTCAATGTTGTATTTGTGTTCTGGTAAACGGTACTGCCATTTGGTAATTCTAGAAGTGGCTTTTCCACCATCTTCATACTGAAAAGATCAAAGGTTTGTGGCTAGTACGGAGAATAAAGGGTGCTCTCTAAACATACATTCAAAAATGCTGCGCCACCCCACCTCAAAACCACAAAGCTAAAGCCTCCTTTTCAATGGTTGCGTATGTGTGTTTGGCACCACTAAGAGTTCTAGAAGCAAATGCAATCACTTCTTCAATACCATTTCCTCTTTTTTGTAATAATACCGCACCTACCCCAAAATGTCAGCATCAGTAGTGAATATGCTAGTCATGATGAATTGTCTCGAGGGTTTGGCAGCAACTATGTCTCTTTTTAGCTCATCAAAACAATTCCAACATGCTTCATCTCTTTGATACAATAAACATTTCTTGAATAAGTTCTTTAATGGGTTGTTAATGTCAGAAAAATTAGGAAAAACTTTGATTAAAATTCTATTAATCTTAAAAAGCAACTAAGCTAATCCTTTTTCATTGAGGGAAGTATATCATTGATAGCTTTTATAAGTTTCGTCTTGAGTTCAATACCTTTGATAGAAACGTGATGGCCTAAACAAGTCACACTTGGTACAACAACTTTGCATTTTTTGCTGTAAAGGGTTAACCCCTCATTCTGCACAATTTGCAGCTCACACTGTAGTCTGCAATTGTACTGTACCTCACTGAGACAAAAGCATGTTGTCTTAGAAATATAACAACCCCATCACAATCTTTCAACATCACTTTCATTAATCTTTAAAATACAGAAAGCGGATGCCAACACAAAGGACACACGTTTATACCGAAATGCACCCGTCAGTGTTACAAAGAAAGCAAGAAGTCTATAGTCTTCACATAGTACTACCTGGTGATATGCGACACACAGATCCAAAGTTGTAAAGACAGAAGCACCTTCATGGGTAGGCAGTATTCAAAATATGTTAGGTAACGGTTCTAAATCTTACCAGATGATCTAATTGAACTCTCTTAAATCTACACACAAACATGTGGCATTTTCACCCTTGCGTACTAAAACAATTGGAGCAAGCATTCAGGCTCCTCAATTGGTTCAAAAACATCCAGTTTAGTGAGTTTGCCTTTATTATTTGCTGACTCACCTCTTAGGGATTAAAGGTACTCTTCACATTTAAGGCACAATGGGTGTAGCTTGTTTCTTTAAAATTATCCTGTGCTGGAACCCTTTAAGCTTACCCAAATTGTTTGAGAACAGAGCATGAAATGTGTTAATGACTGACCCACAGATTCCACATTCATGAATGTCATTTTGAATTTGGATATAATATAATTAGGGTGATTTGGGTACAAAATCACATTTAGCTCCCCTTGATCATTCCATCCCAACAAAGTACAAGGTAAATGACACACATAGCTTTCTTGCCTTCAAACTGAGGAACACCGTGAAAATTCCCCTTGGACCTCAATTCTTATTTTAACATAAGCAAAAAACTTGGTGCTAGCTTTAATTCTTGTGGACTGAGTTTCCTGAAAACCTCCAAGCCTATCAATGTAAATAGTGGACAAGAATCAGCCATGAGTTGAACATTCACATCATTCACAAGGATCCTAGCAAGATAACCTCTGCGACTGCTCTTGATACAAGTCAGGAGTAAAGCAGGACAAGATTTAGCAGAAACCATATGCTACTTGTTGCCACATATAAAGCATTTAGAGTTAATAGTGTATTTTATGACCTCTTTCATGACAGACTTTTCTTTAAATCTTTACGTTTACCTTTACATTCTTCTTTTTTCTGGACTACATTTACTTCCTTAGAAGAAGACATGTTAGTTGGAGTTGATAATTCCATAAAATAGGCGTCTGAATTCTTAACAAATCTGGCAATGGTCACTGCAGACTCAAGATCTGGGTCCTCAGTAGATAGCAATCTTTCTTGTACTCATCTGTTGTTTTTTTGATCAGCTTATCCAGTATAGTCTTGACTTTGAATAGCTAGTTTTCAAAATCATCAATTCATTCTCCTTGTTATTGGCCTCTTTGCAGGAGGCCAATAACAAGGATAATTGTTCTCTGCATTACCACATTCTTATGTAGCATAAATCTCTTGTGCATTGTCTTGATGACAGAGGCATACTCATAATTTACTTCCACAGGTATCTCCTCCCCAGAAGCACCTTCTTTATTCACCTGAAATTGAACATCTAGTAAAGGTAAGTTTTTAGAAAAGATCTGCCACCAGGAGATATATTGTGAATTAGGAGAGCCTTTTTCTTTTTGTTAGTAAAAGTATCACTGTCAATGGCTTTCAGGTATGCTTTGAATGCATCTTTCCATCTAAGCCAATCACAAGAAGGTTCACCTTAATCTGTTAATGATGGAGCAGGAATAGAAAGTCTTGGAATTGATATGGACAGAAAAAAAATTCAAACAGGGAGCACGTAATTTTGTTCCACTAACAACAGACTGCAGAAATGAGTTTGAAGAACTTGAAATTGCACTCCTATTTGCATGTATATAAATAATTTGCATAAAAATGCAGAAAGCAAATATATTCTTGAAAAGAGAACACAATCCAAGATGGCATTGTAAAACACCTTACTTGTGATAGTTGTTCAAACACGTATGTAACTGAAACACTCCAAGATGGTGCCCGTGATTCTGAGTAGGCAGACCTGTTAGCAGGGCTGGAGAACACCCCGTCTGATTTGCAGATCTTTTGAGGAGTGATGTGCATGGCTCCTGCCTTCTGCTAGTCTCCAATCCCTCTGAAGAAGGCCAAGGGCCCCGGGGTCAACACATGAAACGTGATGGGATCTGTGATGGGGGTGGGGCATGTATAGAGTCACCTCCCCACTGGTGCTGTTGTACCCATTTCCATGGACAAGTATAACAACAGAAACAATGAGTGCAACAGCACTCTTTCCAAATTGCTCCTGGGGAGATCAGGGCCTCAGACACAAGGTGGATTGTCCCCTTCAATCCTATGACCAATTCCAGAGGGGGGGAGTGCACAGCACAGCAGCAACCCACCTGCATCCATTCTGCCTGATTCTGTGGTTACAGACAACAGTGTTGGCTGAGTGGAGAGCTGGCCAGCAGCCCAGGCATGAGCTCTCAACCCAGCCCTGGAGACTTCCACATGCCTAGCACCCCATTGGAGGCGCAAGGGCACCGAGCCTTAAAAAAAAGAAATAATGCGAAGAGAACACCGGCAAGAATTGACAAACAAAGCCCTTTTGTTACAGCATAGGGCCTCTTTAGAAACAAAAACACCTGAAGGTAAAAGTTCACTAGAGAAGGCAGTGGTACACCTAATTTTAATATTGAGCATGCGGTGCTCAGTAACACAGAGGGACCTAGACAGCAGAATTGATGGGTTGGGTAGCCAAGCTGCAACAGCAGTAAGATCCCTTAAAGGGACTTTTTATCCCAAAACCTGAGAATCACCTTAAGTTGAATCGATGACCCAGGGAGATATTGTTACTTATTTCAAACACTATATCATCCTGGGCCTTTATCCTGATGGCATGAAGGCTGGGTGCTGGGTCTAAGGCTGCTTTCCAAGATATACAAATGAAGAAAAAAATTCATGCTCCAGTTTATTGAAAATTGAAATGGTTTATTGATAGTGACAAAGTCAACAGAGGATCATTATTTCTTAATGTCATTTTAGGATGGTACCATCCTTATTGATTTTAATGGTGTTGCATTGGTTTATTCAGATATATTTCTCTTTGTTTTTATTACGGTGGTGATATCCTGACAAAGCCAGAAGGCCTTCCCTTTGATAACTACACTCTCTCATACAGTGTCTAGTATATGTGGGAAGTATTGTGGTTTAGGGTTCAGGGTTCACTAGATGTGTGAACTGTAGGAGGGTGTCAAAATAGGTATTTCCACCTGCCCTCAAAGTTGTATTCCTTTTAAAAGGGGAAAGCAGTGACTGAGCAATGATTATTTGGGTGTCGTTTGTTGTGTTCCTAAGGACAGGAGTACTAACCCACACCACCTCCCCTGAGTAGGCCTTAGCCTACTCTGTCTTGCTGCCCTATGAGAGTCTTGGGCTACAATGGGATACTTGGTTACCTGCAGACGGAACGTTGCAGAATTATTAGTTATCAAGGACTCACATCCTCTACAACTAATAACTCACGTACTTACAAGCAAAGTAGATGGAAAAGCGAGGTAGCAATAAAAGAAGGCAGCAAGATAGGTGACACTGAAGAGAAGTAAGATAGAAAGAAAAGGTGAAATAGCCATGGAAAAAGGTAAAAAGGGGTAAAAAAAGAAATAGGCAGCTGTAGAAAGAGATTTATAGAAATGTAGTTTCAGAGTGTGTGCCCTGAAATAAGGGAAAGATCAAAGCTTACCCATGTTACTGTTCAGCAGGCATCAAGCTTGCGGTAGGTAATGAGTTATGCACTATCTTGTGTATGTGGTATTGCAGAAGGAGCATTAATGAGCATGAGTTGGAAGTGTGTTCAATAATTTCAGACTGTATGGGATAGTGGGTCTACGTGTTGTGATGTGATGGCCATTGGGGCAATGAAAAAGCTTTCAATGAATTAAAAGATATGTTTGTACAGGTCCCTATTCCATTCCATCTAGAAAATGCAAACAAGTTCATTGTGGAGATAGATTCTTCTGAAACAGCAGTGGGAGAAATTATACTTCAGAAACAGGAAGATGGTGGTGCAAGCATGCCTGGTCCTTAGTACGTAAACTTAGAAGGGGACGCGTATAGGCCAATGAACCTTTTGGATCACATGGAGTATCCTAGCTATGTTGTAATCGATGAACAATGCTTCAGCATAAGCCAACAAAGATGAATATAACAGCATTAATAGCGAGTTCAGCAATCAGTCCGTCAATCATTTGTCACTGTCAACATCACCCAAAGGACCCTTTCCTAACCCAGATTAGTATTTAGCATGTGGAACTTCATGCAAAAATAATTTAGAAAGCGTAAATTTGGAAAACTTCTAGCTAAGAGAAAAACTATAAACAGTGCAGTTGGTACCTAGAAAGAAAAGCATAAAAGTTAATCGGTCACATTGTCATAGCTACCTATCCATGGAATGGATCAGCAACAAAGTCACTCTTTGTCCTCAGGTCATCAATCGATCAGCAACGCATCAAGCTATCAAGGGCATGAGCCCAATGACAGAATCTCAAACTGCGTCTTCTGGTATCAGCATTTCAGCCCTCGCATCTGAAGTTTTAGCCCTTTGTTATGACTTTTTATTAGAGTTTTTCAGTCCACCCCCTTAATTCCTAATTGATCAGTCAATCGGCAGATGTGACTCTAACCTATAATATTAATTTTGCAAATCTATGAGTTCTAATATTTCTCCATCCCCAATTAGTTGATTAGTTGGCTGTACGATGCCCTCATCATCCAGCTCATCAGGTATCAAAACTATAGCATCTACTTCTCCAGTCAGTGCTTCTATTGTTCAAGTACTGGGAAAGTACATCAAGTCTGTCTTACATCAAACTTGTTACATTTCCTAGTCCCTAATGTCCTCTCCGTCGGTGCATTGCAGAAATGTCTAGCTAAGCAGATTCTATTAACGTATGCAGTTCAGAGACAGTTCAATACAACAAATTCTCTGTAGCCCACTAGAAATTCAGCTTCTGTTTTAGGCATGGAAAAACTAGGCCACAACTTTGGCTAAGTTAATTCTACAAATTAATGCAAAACATAGGTTATACATCTCAATATGGCTTATTACTACATTATTCTTACACATTTTCATTATTTCACACATTTTTAGTTCTTTTAGTACAAGTTTGCATAAGTGGCTGACATACCCCATGGGCACATTTTCAAACATGCACAGTAATTTTCTCTACGTTTAATTTCTCTATGAACTTTTGTAAATCATAACATATAATCATTTATTAATAATTTCTAATTAGCATATCTGCATCAACAGTCCCTCCTCTGATGACTCAATATGTCATCACACCTTTCTTTCCCCATCATTTCACAATTCTGTTTCAGCTGTATTTTGTCTCCTTCTCAAATCTTCCCTACTAATTCTTTCCCTGTTTTGTTCTTCCCTCCTGTGATTATTTTTAGATCTTTTCAATTTTATCTTTTGATGTATTTTACATGGACCCCATAATCCTAATATGCAAGCAATCACAATTAATAATCCCTGTATGATTTTTAATAATACCACATCCCAAATTTGACTAAGCCAATTTCCGACTGAAGAAAGTCCTTTTCCAACCTTTTTCCAAACACCTGGTTCTTTCAATTCTTTTAAATCCTTACTTGAGTTAGTCAGATTAGTGAGTAAGGGCCAGATGTACGTAGCCTTTTGCGCCTCTCAAACGGTGAAAAACGACGTTTGCGAGGAGCAAAAGGACTCACATGATGCAGAAACACATTTTACGAGTCGGTACCGACTCGCAAAATGTGTTTCAGACTCGCACCGCAATGTAGAGTTGATTTGTGACCCCGAAAGCGGTCGCAAATCAACTCGCAGTTGCCATCCACTTCAAGTGGATGGTAACTCATTCGCAAATGGGAAGGGGTCCCCATGGGACCCCTTCCCCTTTGTGAATGCTCCCAAAATTATTTTTTCAGAGCACTCTGAAAAAAACCTAAACAAAAAGGTTTTGGTATTTTTTCTATTTGCAGCTCGTTTTCCTTTAAGGAAAACGGGCTGCAAAGAGAAAAAAAAAAACTGCTTTATTGAAAAGCAGTCACGGACATGGTGGTCTGCTGTCTCCAGCAGGCCACCATCCCCGTGAGTGCCTAGACTCGCTATGGGATCGCAAACTGCGACCCACCTCATAAATATTTATGAGGTGGGTCTTTGCGACCCCATAGCGAGTCGCAGAAGGTGTCTGAGACACCTTTCTGCATTCCCTTTTGCGAGTTGCAAATTGCAAGTCGCTGGGACTCGCAATTTGCAACTCACAAAAGGGAACCTTCCTACATCTGGCCCTAAGTCTTTTATCTCCCTATCATTATCTGGAATGAATGAGCAACAATGCCTAGCATTGATCATCTTACAGACTCCGCCATCTTTCACCAAAAGAATATCTAAAGCAAGCCTATTTTGAAGCGTCATAGCTCTGTCCGCAGCAAGTTCAGTATCTATCAGGAGTAATGCCCCTGTAAAATTCGTCAGCATGTTATCCACAATAGTAGACATCTTTTGTATCTTGATCAAATTCAGAATGACTCCCACTGAAGGAATCACTGCACCAAAGATATCTCCCGCAATTGCAGAAGAGGTTTCCCTCCTCTGTCGCTTATGATGTAATTCAGTCAATTTCTGAAACTTATTTAAGTCAGCTATCCGGTAAATTTTAGGGAAAACTATCCCCGAATAACATGTCCCAAACCATCCTCTTGGAAGACGGTAATAAGCATTAAGTCCACAAATATAGTAGATCTCAGGAATAGCAGGGTCCTGAACATTCAGCATAAATGTCCACTTACTCTGAAAAACAAATGCATGCCTACATTCACCCGTTCCCAAAAATAAAGTTTCAGTGCCTGATTTTGGCCTGTATATACAAAGCTTCCCTACATGTAATGCATCTAATGCTAATTTCCCTTGCGTTTTAATTGCAGTGTATGCATTATCATTTTTATAAGTCCTTTGCTCTAAACCTTTTTCTAATTTCTCTTTTAATGCTTTTCTCTTATCATCAGTATGCTCTATGAAGCTCTTTTCTAAAGGTGTAAGCAAATAAGTGAGGTTATTTTTGTGTGTGTATGTGGTTCCAAATGTTAATGTAGCTGGCTCAAAGAATCCTCTAACTAATACTATATCATGCTCTTTAGCTACTCTACTCAGATATCTAATAATACGAACAATTGAAAACACCAGGTCATAGTTGGAATACAAATACTGTATATACGCTTGGTTATAAAATCTGGTTAGTAGCAAACTACAGCTTATTCCATATGTTAGCAGAAGACTATGGTACGTAACCCCTTCTTCTACTGTCCAAGGAATTTGCGTACACACATGACAATTCCTCGCATGCATTGTCACAACATACTCAATCAACAAGCAAAAGAAAACATTAGAAGAAAGTTCTTCTTGTGCATTAGTATAATCGTGCAAGTATTTCTCATCTACCTTAAACCTCTCTAAAACTGTTAGTGTAGTAGTTTCAGGAGCAGAAATAAAAGTAGATCTTTTCATATCATGAACAGACATTCCCATAATCATTATTATATACAAGATTCCACACATAACAGCCAATCCAACACTCATGTATCTACATTGCCTAGCAACTCTATCTTGATTATTTAGCTCAGCCATGATCTGTAAAGAATCAGAAAGCAGAAATAACTCTTATATAAAATGCAGTAAAAATCTAAACTTCTCTCACAGTTCAGTTTTACATCCAGGAACCCATTTCCTTTGTCAAAATCGATTAGCAGCTTGTCACATCCAGGTTCATGTCAAATCAGGTTATCAATGTCTCTTCCAGTATTATTTTCAACAGTCTCTTTTAGGATTTTTCAGATTACCTCAACAATTCAGCTTCCTTGATCCCCTTCAGGTTACATCAAAGTACTGACTCGGAACTTCTCTATCAAAACAAAAAGACATAAACTTGTGTTGCCATTCATTGGTAGTTGCATATGCCCATTCAGGACCTGTGTAACGCTGACCTGCTATTCTCTTTCTTTTCAATCTTCAATCACCACTTAATTCTCCTTCACTCAATTCTTCTTTTTTTGTAGTATCCACTTCTTCCTCTGTTGTTTCATTTATGACCAGTTCTTTTTTCTTCCTTAACTGCGATTCAGGCCAATTATCTCCTTTCCTTGTTCCTTCTGTTAATATTCTTCTCAGGACTGGACTTTTCTCCTTCTCTATGGTGTTTTCTCTTGATGGACCTGCAACGGGCTCAGGAAGAGTCGGATCACTTTGACTTTGATCTGTCTCAACTCTTTCACCCTCTTGATCTGGCGCTTGCTCTGTCTGCTTTTCAGCACCGTCTGCTTCTGGGAGAACCTCTGCTGAGCTAGGCTCTCCTGCTGTATCCGCCTAAATTGGTTCTTACGCATCCTCCTGTAATTCTTCACTTTCATCTCTTGCAGGGGTAATAGAACCATCTTCCACGAGCTCTGGTTCAACTTCAGGTTCTGTTGGCTCCTTTTCTGGTTCAGGTGTGGTGACCTGTTTCACTGTTGTTGGTGCTTTCAACAAGGCTTCTTCATGATCTGGTGGACATACCACTCTCTTTGTATGGCTCGTGTGTATCCAGTTTAGAAGTCCTGCACACTTCACAACTGTCGTAGTTGTTAACACCACCTGATAAGGACCTCTCCAACGCAGTTCCAAACAGGCCTTGCGAACATGCTCTCTGACAATGACCCAGTCACCGGCTCTCAGCTTGTGCCCTGGATCGTGAATAGGTGGCAGGGTGGTGGCCTGCACCTGCTGAGAGAAAGAGCAAACCACATGAGCCAGACCCTTGCAGTAGTCCAACACCATATCATCTGTAATGTTTATAAGTGCATTGGCTGGAATTGCTGGTAATCTCATTGCTCTGTCTTCCTGTCAGGTGTGTTTCTCATTGACATCAACACCAAAGGTAATGCATCTAGCAATTTCAGATTCGTAGCTGCACACATCTTTGCAATTCTTGATTTCAAGGTACCATTCATCTGTTCCACCAGTCCTGATGCTTCAGGGGGTAACTACAATGCAATTTTTGCTTGATGTTTAGTGCTGCACATAAGAGTGTAATCACCTTGTTATTGAAGTGAGTTCCCCTATCTGATTCTAAAGAGATTGGAAACCCGAAACATGGTATCAACTCCCTCAGCAACAGCTTTGCTACTGTGAGACTGTCATTCCTTCTGGTAGGGTATGCTTCAATCCAGTGACTGAAAGCACACACAATCACCAACATTTTTTTCAAACCTCCACACGCAGGCATCTGAATGAAAACTAATTACATTCTGCTGAATCGACCTCCTGTTCTCCCAATGTGGCTCAAATTCACCACTGTCCCTTTTTCTCAAATTTAGCTGCTGACAAATTATACAGCAATGACATACGGCCTCTGCTGCCTGCCTGAACTGTTAAACCAGTCAATTTTAAACAATCTAACCATGGCATCCCTCCCAATGTGTGCCTGTTCGTGGTAATACCTGGCCATTTGGGACGATAAACTATTTGGCAGGACCATTTCACCCTCCTCAGAAACCCAAATTTCATCAGGTCGTTGAACACATTTCAATTTAGCCCAAAGATGTTTTTCTTCCTTGTCAACATTACTTTGCAATGTTTTCAACTATTCCAGAGTATCAATCACTGTCAATGCAAAACTTGTACATGTACTGTCTTCTTCTGACATCAGTTCCCACTTGTCTTTGAACGATATACAGTTCAATGCACAAAACCTTGCGACTTGATCTGCATATCCATTTCCCAGTGAGATGTAATCCTGTGCCTTTTGATGTGCACTGCATTTTACCACGGCAATTTCTTCAGGTAACTGTTTCACAAACAACACCTCCTTTATCTTGTCGCCATTTCTTACTGGTGTACCAGTAGAGGTCAGGAAACCTCTTTGCATCCATAATTGACTAAAAATCATGAACAATTCCAAAACCATATTGGCTGTCAGTATAGATTGTGACTCTCAGTCTTGCAGAAACATGGCACGCTCTAGTAAGAGCCACCAATTCTGCTACTTGTGCAGAATATACACCTCGAAGCCAGGAAACTTCTAAGGTACCTGTGATTGTGCATACAGCATATACTGCTCTCAATGTCCCTGTACTATCTCTGAGACATGAGCCATCAACAAAGACAATTTGATCATTTCCTTCCAATTGAGTATCTCTGATATCAGGCCTTGGTTTTGTACACAGTTCAGATACCTAAAGACAATCATACTTGATGTCTTCCTCCTTTTCAATTTCAACAGCATCACTCAGAAGTAATGTTGCCGGGTTCAACACTGTACATCTTTTCAATGTTACATTTGGAGCACCTAGTATGCTCGTCTCATTCCTTGTCAATCTTCCACCAGTCAAGTACTGTGTTTTTGTCCTTGTCAGTAAAATATCAACTGAGTGAGGAACCATTACCGTCAATAGGTATCCCATCACTACTCCCTCACATTGAGAAAGGCTTTGACCAACTGCGGCAACTGCCCGCAAACAGCCTGGTAAAGCTGCTGCGACCGGGTCCAAAGTAGCTGAAAAATAGGCTACTGGGCGATGAGCACCTCCTTGGTCCTGTGTCAAAACAGACAAAGAACAAGCATCATGTTCATGACAAAACAATGTCAATGGCTTCGTGTAGTCAGGCATTCCCAACGCTGGAGCTCTGCACAAATTTTCTCTCAACTCAGTAAATGCTTTCATCTGATCCTGATCTAAAGTTATGGGATCTGTAACATCTTTGTGTGTCAGCTGCTGCAATGGTTTGGCAATCTCGGCAAAATCTGGAATCCACTGATGACAATAACCTACCATTCCCAGAAACATTCTGACATCTCTCTGTGAAGTCAGTGGACTTCCCTGCAGTATCATTGTAATCCTTTCTCTGTAAATTCTCCTTGATCTGGTGTCCCAAGTATTTCACTGACTTCTGACAGTACTGCAATTTCAAAGGTGACACTTTATGTCCAAATTTTCCCAAATGATTCAACAGGGCAATCGAGTCATACTCACACTCGTCCCTTGTCCTGGATGCAATTAGCAAATCATCAATGTACTGCACTAGAGTCGATTGGTACGGTAGTTCCAATGACTCCAAATTCTTTTTAGGAACTGATTGAACAGAGACAGTGACTCTGTATACCCTTGTGGAAGCCTGCACCTGCTGTAGACTCTGTCCAGGAATTTGATACTAAAAAGAAACTGACTATCCTCATGAAGAGGCACAGAAAAGAAAGCTTGTGACAAGTCAACCACTGTGAACCACTCAGCATTGCAAGGAATCTGAAACAGTATCACTGCTGGGTTCAGCACTACAGGACAACACTTGACCACCATGTCATTCACTTTTCGCAAGTCCTACACAATGCACACTTTCCCACACGGCTTCTTTAAGCCCATTATCAGTGAATTACATGGGCTGCTTAACACTTCTTTCAAAACTCCTTGTTTCAGAAAAATATCTGCGCCACTTTCATCAGAACATCTTGTGCCATGTTATACTGTGGAAGTTGCGGAAACACTACATTTGGCTTCAAAGTAATCTTAATCGGTTCCAGTCCCTTGATTAAGCCCACTTCTTCACCTGTCAGGTCCCACACATTTTCCTGTACTGTTCCCTGCAAGTCTACATGTAATTCTTTAACAGTAAACATCGGGAAAAACTCAATCAATGGGTACTCTTCGTTAACGCTTTCAGTCTCAGTTTCAGGTGCCTGTTCTTCCTCATCATCGCTATTTGTCTGAACCTCTATTCCTGCAGTCAAACAACTAATTGAACATCTGGTCTTGCACAACAAATCCCTTTCCAATAGAGGTACTGGACTTGAGTCACAAACTACAAATTTATGCAGTCCCTGGAAATTGCCAATCTCAACCTGTACTGAATCTGTGATCGGATTTGTCAACTGTCTGTTTGCTAATCCCACAACCTGAACTGGTCTGCCTGAATGAGGTAAGTTCGGAACTTGTGCACTTCTTACTGTATAGTGTGTAGCTCCTGTGTCCCCTTAGAATGAGCCTCTGTGACCCATCACCTTTCCCTTCACAAAAGGTCCTCTCTGATCTACCTCTAAGGACGCTACAAGCACACATGGCTCTTCATCCAAACTAATACTCATCCATTCATCCTTCATTTCATTCTCACTATGCAATGGGAATTGGTGCACTGTTTCATTACTTCTGTCTTGTCTCTGACCTGTGACCTGCGGAGTAAGCATCATCTGTTGCTGTTCCATCGAGGCTTGAGGTATCTGCATTTGCTGTCTAGGTACCATGGGAACCTGCTGCTGTATTGGTTGCAATTGTGTCACTTGAGCATGCAGCATTTGCACCTGCTGCATGGGTTGAAAATTCTACATTTGGTTCTGCACATTCGGATTTAGTCCTCTCATTCTAGGGACTTTCACAGTTTGAAATGTATTGACATCACCACCTTGCTGAACAACACCATCCTGCACCATCAATGGACACTCCCGCTTCCAGTGTCACACGTTTCCACACAGATGACATGGTAACATCTTTTTCATCCCTTGCACATCATTCTGAACCACTACAGTACTCAAATCCGGACCACAAGTCATGTTGACTCCACGACCCCTACCTCTCATCTGAGGCTGGAACATGACAGTTCCCTGCTGCTGCGGTATCTGTTGTACTAAAGCACCCTGCACTCCTGTCTGAGCTGCCTTAATTTGCATCACTATCGCTTTCTTCTTCAGCTGTTTCTGCTTCAACTCAATCACATCACTACAGTATTTTGCATACTGCAATACCTCATCAATCGGCTTTGCTTGCCAGCAAATCAAATGACTTTTAATCATCATTTCTGGTCTCAATCCTTCGACAAACCTGAATACAAAGTGTAACATGTCTTTCAGCTCCAATGCTTCTTTACCACTGTACTCCTTGAATGCTTTCAACAATCTCTCCTAATAGGTATGTATTGGCTCTTTCGCCTCCTGCACTGTCCTGTCAATCCTCTGCCAGTCAATATTCTTAGGCGAGATTCTTGTTTTCAGGAACTCAATCACCTTATAGTAATGTTTCATCACTTCAGGTGATGCTGCCCCTTTAACTCTATCCCTTTTCGGTTCACTCGCCGGCCAATCCATTGCTCTCTTACTTTCAACCCACAGATCTGCTGGAACCACTATTTCCAACAAGGTATTTAGGTCTTCCCACAAACATTTAGAAAGCTTCACAAATCTATCTGTCTGCTGGTACCACTCAACCGGTTTCTCTCTCAGTTTTGGATAATCATTTGTGAATGACAGAATAACACTCCTGTGCCATGGAACATGAACAAACTGCCCTCCTGGAATTTCCCTCATCGGTAACATTTTTACTGGATTCTTTTCTTTCTGAGCACCTTCAGACCCTTCTTGTGAATCTCGTTTCCGTTATTCCTTCTTCTTTACCCATCTTTCTTCCCACTTTCTAATGCTCCCCAAATCTGAGCATTCTGCAATAATTCTTTAAGGTTCTCCTTCATTCCTGCTGACCTCATATGTTCAAAATCCTTTGCCTCAAAGTCTAACCTGTAGCTTTGTTTCAAATGCTTTGTTTTCTCAATTTCTATGTCATGCTTATCTGCCAGGTCTGCCAATTTCTGGTGTATCTTGCCCACTTCTCTCGTAATCCTCGGACACAAGTACTTCTGCTCTTCTGTATAGGATTCTAACCTATTCACTCCCATCGTCTCTTCAACTAGCTCGGTTATTTCTGTAGCCAGTCTTACACAGTTTATCTGCTCTTCACCCTTGGAAGTGTTTAGAGGAATATTAAAGCTATCCAACCACTCATTCAATTGTTGTGCTGTCAATCCCTGTAATGAGATATTACTTCCATTCGGCAATGGTACCTGTTGTACCACTGCACCTGGAGTCTGCGTTGTCAAAAGCTTGAAGTTCTGACTTGCACTCAGGCCATTTACCACATCTAGAAGCGCAACAAGTGGAATAAGATCCATTAATGGTCTAGATCCATCAAATGTCTGACCCATAGACGATACCACCTGCACATGATTACTCACTCCCCTCCTCACGAGGCTCTGTGACATTTCACCGTGTTCTCCTGCAATTGATTTCTTTTGCGCAATGTTACCGCTGGACCAACAGTAATCTGCAGCGATATTGCATCTGGTGTTGCTCTGGCACTCGTATTTTGGAGGAAGGATTACTCCCATGATCTGATTCATCACTGGTGTCACATCTGACTGTGTCCCTGTCATTGGTGTGAACTTCGGCAAACCCTGTGGCTGTGCCTGAGGCAACAACATTGGAGTCGGCTCAGTCTGGACTAGCATTGGCCTCGGAACCACTTGCTCCGGCGGCACCACTAAGTTCGAAGTTGTCTCAAGAACTGGTACATCTGTATAGATTCTCTGTATCAATGGTGGATGCATTTGCGCTTGGACCAGTGAAGTAGTCACTGCAATTGGAGTACTCTGCACTACGCCTTGTATCTGTCCATTATCTGTCTGCACTGGTCCCACTGTTCCTGTCACTTGGGCTGGAGCAGTCGGAACAGAACCAGTATTTGGACCCCCATCATGCGCTGCATATGGCGGAGGTCGATCCCTCAATATCTGTGTAATAAGATCCTCAACATCTGAGTATTCTTTGTCTACATAAGTCTTTTTATTCTTATCTCTTGAACCCTTTTCACTCTTGTCATCATCCTCTTGTTCATCTGACTCATCTTCATCTGCAATAGCAGGAAACAACCTAACACCCTGTAACGTTGTCATTCTCCACTTTTTCTGTTCCCAATCCCACCTTGCTTCTGCCAAGGACTTTTCTACCTTTCTTATTCTCCTTTGGAACTTCATCTCTTGCTGCAGTCTGGCTACGAGTTCCTAAACTGCTAAAGCCTCAAACTGTGCTGGTTTCGGAAGTGGCTTCGTCTCATATAATGTCATTCTCAACTGATCCAAAATTCTCAAATTAAACTTTCCATGCTCTGGAAACGCGAAAGCTCCCTGTTTCTCGGTCAATTTGCACCACTGCTTTAACCAAAGACATGGCGTGACACCTCACTCCTCCATCACAATAGATGCCGGAGAATTTACTGGTGGGGTCGGCTCCCCAACTGTCGCCTTAATGTAAGAATCACCCTACATGGCACTTCTGAATGCTTTAAAAAACTTAATTTTCTCGGCTGACAAAGTCATGCGGCTTGTCCTCCTAATCTTCAATTTACATAGAACTAACGCAAAATATTGCAAGCACTAACCAAAAACCAATAACCAAAAACAAACCTGCTGGTTTACTATAGGGAAGGTACACAATCGCTTCAGAGACCTTACGGATTTTCACTGATGGCCCTTTCACTCATGCAGCTATTCCTCTTTCTCTGTCTCCCACATTCGCATCAAAATTTGACCCACGAATTCCATTCTCAACTGATCAATGGGTCTGTCCTGTTGCACATAGGACTCGCCAAATCTCAGTCAAATTTTTTTTCTTTTACTCGCTTAACTTACACACCGACTTGTTGACCACGCCCGATCAACCTACTAAACCAGACAGATTACAACATATAACCAAGTGACTCCTACAATTGTTAATATACTCCGGAGTCTTAGACCACGCAGGGTTCGTACATCACCAACAACCACGTGGACAATTTTTTAGCACAAAGTGCCACACACCTATGAAGTACGCCGACTTCCCTACTCTCATACTGTGGAGTACGCAAACCACTACTAAACCTCAGCTGGAGTACACAAACTCCCTACTTTCCTCACATACAACACAATTCACCTGCGATTTGCATAAGCCTCTGCAAGCTCGATGTACCACTTTCACACTATCACAAACACGCTGAGAACATACCCAACTTTACTAGCGGGATCCAGGATCTGGGAAAGTCATTTATGGGCTTAGGGGGACATCATCATTACCATTTCAGAAAAACAAAATTCAAACCTCATATAAATGAACAACTAACCCTAACTTAAACTACCACCATAACCATCGGTCACCACATAACTAGTTCTCCAAGGAAACTAACCATCTAGCTCCTACCAAAAACAGCAAATGCACCTGGTCCTCAGTAAGTAAACTTACAAGGGGACATGTATAGGCCAATGAACCTTTTGGATCGCATGGAGTATCCTAGCTATATAGTAATTGATGAACATCAATTATCAATGTAATCAATCACCAACCACTAAGAGAACCTTTAAGCGTGAGACAATATATCAACATTCATGAATAACCACAACTCAGTTATACGTTTATCAATTTTATTTCCCTATTAATTACA
Source organism: Pleurodeles waltl (assembly GCF_031143425.1). Classification (NCBI taxonomy): domain Eukaryota; kingdom Metazoa; phylum Chordata; class Amphibia; order Caudata; family Salamandridae; genus Pleurodeles; species Pleurodeles waltl. The sequence goes on from NC_090440.1 coordinate 408,196,230, forward strand.
ATACTAAGTCATCGGGTTAAATCAATTTTATTCAATCAACTCAGAATTAGTTCATTAGTGACCACCAATAACAAAGTCTAATCAGAACTTGAGAAAACATATGTGTGAATGCTTCAGCATAAGCCAACAAAGATGAATATAACAGCAGTAATAGCAGAGTTCAGCAATCAGTCCGTCAATCATTTGTCATTGTCAACGTCACCCAAAGGACCCTTACCTAATCCAGAATAGCATTTGGCATGTGGGACTTCATGCAAAAATAATTTAGAAAACGTAAATTTGGAAAACATCTGGCAAAGAGAAAAGCTATAAACACCGCAGTTGGTACCTAGAAAGAAAGGCATAAAAGTTAATCAGTCACATTGTCTTAGCTACCTATCCATGGAATGGATCAGCAACAAAGTCACTCTTCGTCCTCAGACCATCAATCGATCAGCAACGCATCAGGCTCTCAAGAGCATGAGCCCAAAGACAGAATCTCAAACCGCGTCTTCTGGTATCAGCATTTCAGCACTCGCATCTGAAGTTTTAGCCCCTTGTCATGACTTTTTGTTACAGTTTTTCAGTCCATCCCCCTAATTCCTAATTGGTCAGTCAATTGGCAGATATGACTCTAACATATAATATTAATTTTACAAATCTATGAGTTCTAATATTTCTCCATCCCCAATTAGTTGATTGGTTCATCATCCGGCTCATCAGGTATCGAAAATGTTGCATCTTCTTCTCCAGTCAGTACTTTTATTGTTCAAGTCCTGGGAAAGTACATCGAGTCTGTCTTACATCAAACTTGTTACATTTCCCAGACCCTCATCTCCTGTTCGTTGGTACATTGCAGAAAATTCTAGCTAAGCAGATTTTATTAACGTATGCAGTTCAGGGACAGTTCAATGCACCAACTTCTCTGTAGCCCGCTAGAAATTCAGCTTCTGTATGAGGCCTGGAAAAACTAGCCCACAAGTTCGGCTAAGTTAATTCTACAAATAAATGCAAAACATAGGTTATACATCTCAATATGGCATATTACTACACTATTCTTATACATTTTCATTATTTCACACATTTTTAGTTCTTTTAGTGCAATTTCAAACATGCACATTAATTTTCTCTACGATTAATTTCTCTATGAACTCTTGTGAATCATAACATATAAGCATTTATTAATGATTTCTAATTAGCATATCTGCGTCAACAGTGGAAATGAACATTCAGTATTTTATCTATCCGATGTTTTGTCAAAATCTCCAGAGAACTTTTCATCACTTGCAAAAGAGCTAAAATGGCAAAAAAGGGCTTGTAGTGAAGAGGTACATTTCTTCATGGGGTCTAGAGACCCCTTTGAAATTTGCACTGACCATCTTAATTTGCAATATTTGAGACACCTTTCAATCAGACAGGAAGAGTTGTCAAGGATGAACAACATTTTTCTTCCCACAATATGATTTATCACTTACAATCCTAGTTTACAGAATGTGTAAATAGATGCTTTGTCGTACTGGTATCCACAATCTGCACTCAGAACAGTCTGTAATTTCTGCACAACAAATTCTTCCAAACTTTTTAGATAGGCATTAATAGGTCCAGGCTTTATTATCTCCTTATGAATTGCTATTCTTTTGGAACAAGGTAGATAGTGTGAGTGGTAGTACATAATTCAATAATGGGTATGACCCTATTGACCATAGTTAGGAACAACTTCCGAAAAAGGAGATATAACCACACAAGTTTTCCTGTTGCTCTATTCCATTAGTCGTCCGACAGACCACACTGAGACGCTGTTTACAGATTGCATCAAACTTTAACCAACACCGCTGATGAAACGCTTTTCTTTTCTAATCATGCCATATGTAAAGAACAGGATGGACAAATCATAAAGGGTCTGACCATGTTGGCAGAATGTTCATTGTTAATGTTTTCTAGGTGTTGAACAGAAGATTTTGAATAAAAGAATATAATTATCTGCTTATGTGTTTTATACTCTACTTTGGTGCATCCCTAAAACTAGTGCAAAAGAGCAATATGAAACTCTGATGTTCATACCCACTTTAGGAAAAAGGTATTGGAAAGAGTAAAGATTGTAAAATAATAATTGAATCTGAAAGATTTAGAAGATCTACATTCAAAAGCTCACTTGATTTGACAAAGTAAGCTATATTTTAGCTAACAAGCTATTTGTATTTCCTTGGGAAAATAACAAGTTGAATCAATTAAGATGTGCATAACGTCACTAAGTAAGATCACAGGGCAGTTAATACTCCTTGGGATTCAGATTTCTGATACCTTTGGTTGCCCACTGTTCATTCTGATGTCCAAAAAATGCTCTTGATTGTCTCATTTGTGTTCAACACAAATCCTTGAATTCTAGGCCTTTTATCATTCATCAGTTGATAATGGAAACAGGATACCCCTTGAAAGGATAGCTCATTTTGCTCATGTCCAAAAGTCACCCTCAGCTAACAAAATATCCTAGTACATTTTGACAGATATATTTCATCTTCCTGGATTGCCTCACACAACCATCTCTGAGAGAGGCACTCAATATCTGTTGTGTTTTTAAAGGAATGTATGGAAAGCTGATCAGACTCTGTTTTCCGGTAGTCAACATTCTTGGTCTAATCTAGACAGAAAAGTTAATCAGAGCTTGCTGCTAATCAAGATGATTGAGTTTCTCATCTTCCAACTAGAGAATTTTCTTACAATTATGCACATAAGAGCTTCAAGATACTACCAATTGTTCGTATGCAAGGACTTCACCCAAGAGTTGTTCCATCTCCCTAATGAGTTGCTTTCCTACAGCCAAAGAATACTTGAGTCAGTTGAAGAGGTATTGACTGCTTTTGTCATAAAGAGAGAGGCAGGGAGACGTTGAGGTAGACAGCTAGAGGTGTGAGGTAGTGAGAGAAGTATAGAGAGATGCAAGGTAGAGAGCATGGTGAAGCACAGACAGGGGCTAATTGAGAAGGAGGGAAGAAGTAAAGGAAAAGAGAGTAGTAAGGACCAGAGAAGATGCAAAGAGGGGGAGCAGTAGATAGAAAGTGAGGTGTACAGAGAATAGATGAGGTAGACAGAATTGTGAGGAGGAGAGAGGTGGAGACAGAGAGGAAAGGTAGGATGACATTTTAAATAACTCTATTCATGTGGGACATTCATAATTTGGGGCCTGATTCACAAACGGCCTCTGCACTGGTGGCAGAGGGAAGAATCTCTGTAAAGAGAATTCTCGTTGTGGAGATTCCGCCGGAGTGCGGAGACTCCCCCACGACTGGGGGTCCTTCGTCGCGAGTGTGGAGGCCCATTTAAATGAGGCCCTTAGGCACCCTAATCCAGTGACAACATACTGAGGTCCCTACCTCCTCAGGGTCTGGGTAACCATGAAGTGGCTGTTGTAACTTTCAGGAACCTGTACAGGGGACACAGTGGAGACCAAAACTGGCTGGTGAAGGAGGCTAATGCCAATTTCATGCATTGTGCATTCCACATAAGCAAACCATAGTCATATGTGTTAGTTAGGATGACGTCTTTAACATTTCTGAAAAAATCCAGGAAATAATTACTATGGAACAGTGGCATTTACTCAGACAGATGATAGCTTGACTGGGATAGAGGCGAACCAAGGGTGCGCTACCTGACAGCTGCAAATGTACGTAACTGTTTTCCTCAGGGACCCTAATGTCAAAAGAATTAGAGTGAGCCCGCATTAAAAGAAGTCACAGCAGGGTCATTCGTCTGTTGTCGGGTGTGTGTCACCAAGGCATAAGGGAGTTAAAAGCCTACAAGTGTAACATGCAGGTGGTTCATGAGAACTAATAAACACAGTTCATTGGTGTCATGAAAGCTGCACTGCTCACAAGTGTCTAGGAACACAGGCAATATGAAAAAGAGTCTCTTTCGTATCCGGGCGGCTCTAGAAACAACAGTAGCAAGACTGCTGAGGGTAAGATTGTGAAGCGTTGAAGCAGGGAATCTAAATGCTGAGTGTGCTAAGTTCCCCTGAAAAACATGGCAGGAGAAGAAAAAGAAAAGCATGATACTTTTCGAAATAAAGATTTTGAGATCAAAGGCCCTTGAAAGCACCTCTGGCGGGTATAATGACTCAAATCTTGAGAAAGGGAGACATCCCGAGGATGCCCATTGTTGACCAAGGCCTTTGGATCATTGAATTTAGAGACCTAGAAAGAATATTTTAATAGACTATCCGAGTTCTAACTATGTAGAACTTTATGCATGTGCAGGCATGTAATTGTCCAGACTTAGCTATAGATACTTAGGTAAGTAACATATTGGACTAGTGATGTGAGCCACTAGAAGCAATAACATGCACGTCATAGACTGGTCATAGAACCCAGTTGAAGATGATGTTGGAGATGATGTTGTGAGCATGTATAACAGGAGCTACCCATAAGCCCCATGGAGACCTGGGTGATAATTATATTAAACAGCAATGTCCCAAAGGGCACCACTTTAGAAAAGATCAAATTTAGCTAGTTTTACAATACTGCAAAGCATGTACTGTATATAAACCTCAATGAAAAAACAGAAAAGGAAAAAGCAAGATGTAACCCAACAAAATCTAGAATCAAAAGTGCATTCAGTAGTTCTTGTACACGATTGAAAGCAGCATTTAATATGGTTAAAAAATTACTCATTCTGCACGGTGAACACACAGTGCTCGTGCAAATCAAGTGAACGGTGCAAAAACAAACAAGTAATTCTAAATTGTACATGGATACAAATAAAGTCAAAATTTTCACTATAAAGTAGTTTCACAATTAGGGCCAATGTATGGGGATTTGATGTAAGGCAGCACAGCAAGGTATGCCACAGTTAGAGGGCAGGAATGCATTGTATTTATACAAAACAGCGCATTTCTGTCCTTTCCCCTTCTGCTGGGGCTGTTTCAGCAGCCTAGTGCCAGCGCACGACCCCTTGCAAGGGTGCCTGTGTTGTCTGCAGGATTTTTTTTGCGCAAGAGAGGTCACCTTCCTGCACAAAAACAATCCTGGGAGGCTTTTTGCACTTTCTATGTGCGCTGCAGAATTCAGCACACATAAAAATAAGAACAAGCAATTGCAATGCTATTGGTCTTGCGTTTGCTCGAGTCAGAGTTATTATCGCTGTAAATTCCTAATTGGACATTTCTTGCCATGTAATTTTAAAGTGAAAATTAAAAAAGTTGACATAAGTGAGCCGACTCAAAGCGCCACGGCCGCCATGAGCGTGATCGCAAAGGAGAGACAGAAAAAGAAAAAGACGTTTGCTCGCAGTCAAACATATCAGCAAACATGCAATTATCCATTTAAGAGAATTGATATCCAAGGCAGTAACCAAACAGCCCCAAGGAGGGACAAGCGTACAGCATTTACCAATGATAACAAAGGATTTTTGAAAGGCAAGCCCATGAACCAGTGATAGGGATGGGCATGCAGAGGGTGTGGTTGAAAGCCCACAATACTTACAACACGTCAGAGCGCTTGCGCTCGACCTATAAATGAGGAGAAATGAAGATATTACTCCTCCTTGCACCTCCCCTGGGGAGGCATAAGGTTTTGGCGCATCCCCAGGATAAGAGGCTCTCATATATCTGGGGTTGCGTCAGAATCAATGGGTGTTATCTGGGAAAACCAACCGCAACGCCCATGGAATACCTCCTTGGCGCAGAGTAAGTAAATACAGCAACTTGCACTGCCCCGCCTTACTCCATATCTATGATGCCATTCAAAGCCATGCAAAGTGGCTTTGCGTGGCCTTATAGATAAGATTGCAAGGTATCCGCTGCCAGAGCATCACAAAAGTTGATGCTCCGGCGGGCCAAGGGGCTCATAAATATGCCCCTCAGTAGCCTTCTTCAGCTGTATAGTTGTAGACAACGTTTTGACCTTACAAAATTTAATAGGTTATCATCAGGACAGGGAAAGCACAAGGAAAATTATTGCTGCCTGAAGGGTAAAAAACTTTTTGTTATAAAAATTAAAACAGCCCAAAATGAAGGTTAATCACAATTGAACTGAAAATGGAAAACTGACACAAACGTGGCCATTATCTTGTGTACCTGTATCCAGTCCAGGAGTACTCTTAGGGAAAAAGAAAAAGGAGAAAAAAGAAATAAATAACACACATGAATGTGAGAAATTACTGTGCAACACGACAATCAAAAAATTTAATAAATAAGGGGAACTCACAGTTAGCTGCTTTTTCATTTAACCCTTTTGAAATAACATAACATCCATCTTATTGGGTCTCATCTAGGTCTACTGACAAAGGACCTGTTTTGTACCATACCAAAACCGGTGGTCAGCTTTGGACCTGCTCACTGCTCATTGCCACTGGTTGGCTTTCTTGTCACTCTTATTTGCTCCTTTTCATTCAATGTAGTTTTTCCTTTTTCCACTGTTTGTCTCTCTTCTGGGGCATAGTTCCTCTACCATCCTTTTGATAGATAACTTTTATCATACCGCTGCTCACATTCAAGAAACTACTTTCCATTGCTTTTCCTTTTTATATTTCTTTCTCTTCCGTTGGTCCCAGGCTCACTCTCCAGTGCTTTCCTGCATTCACTTCTCCCTCACGATCCTTAAAAAGTAAACTTTTTTTAATCATTCAATTTGGGTATGCGGGCAGCTGCAATTTTATAAAGTGCATTCGCATATGCTTACATTTTTTGTGCATTTAGCACTTAATAAAGGGTAGATTAAAAATAAACATATTGGTACCCAGCAAAATGCCAGTGCATATGTCACCTGCTGGCAACCCATCGAGTCATGACACGTATTTGTGCATTCCAAAGCCAATTACTCGAAAAGCTGAGACCTATTAGATTTGCCAATGATTCTGTCAGTGGTTGTTTGAGCAAAAAAATGTTTTTGCTTCTGGCGACCTTCCATGGCCAATGCTGCAATAATGGCATGGCTGTTTGGTGAGAGAGGCATCATAATATTCAGTGACCACTGTCATATTTTCACTAGCAAACGTTTTTTTCCGGATAAGATTGGTAAGTACGTTTCTTGCCCAGAGTAGCAAATACAAATCTAGATATGTGTAGGGTGCACATGTATTAGAAGTAGGTTTGTCAGGGCCTAGGCTGGTGAGGCTACTGCTTGCCTGAGTATAATAAGGGGGGCTGATTGTGCAGTGCGGTTCTGGCTGTAACAGTTTGGTGAAGGGAGCCACCAATGCGGAGGGTGGCTTACTTGGTTTTATTTTTCCTTTCTGGATACGGGCCTGATCCTAGAAGAACCAGGAATAAATGCAAATGAACATAAAAGAACAGCAGGGTTTGGCATAGTGCACACTTGTCCACTCAGATACAGCAGCATGCTAGACATGGAGATTCTATCTGGCAGCTACTGAGGTGATGGCTTAGTTACCTGACCAAACTTACTGTAAACAACTACACATGTCTCAATCCACTTTTTTCAGTGATGACAATTGGACTAACCTTACCGACAACTGATTTGCTGTCTCCTGCTTGCTATGGCTTCATCCATGTCTGGACTATGATGAATCTTTATGTCGGGAGGAAGTTGTCAGCTGTTTCATGCGTAGGAGAACAAGATCACAAGGCTTGTCTTACTATCCTTCACTGTTAGCCAGACAAAAGTGCGCTACAGCCTTCTTCATTTCATGCAGCAGCAAGGAAACCTCTTTGAAATAACTGAGCCTGTGCGACTACACAACTTGGTGACCAAACACTAAATGATAACTATATAAAGACATGTCTACTAGATGTCCCTGGAACATGGATCAAAACTACATGCAAAACTGAAGCAGGAGAGATTTGTATTGAAAGAGAAAAAGCTGTTTGACATAATCACTAAAGCTAAACTTCCATGCTTCAATTGCCACAGTAAGAGTTTAGTCCAACCAGCCACTACAAAGCAGGTTACAAAAAATAACTTCCACAAGTCTATAGAGAGATGGATTTAGCAAAAGAAAGAGGTGAATTTATCAAGGATATTCTGTCACATGATCATCTTCCTACAAACACATGATTTGATGGAGATGCTGCAATCAAACCAGTGAAGCACAAACTTGTACAAGAGCTCTAAAAAAACCTTTCACCTGAAGAATTTCAAATCAATTCAAAAAGGTGTTTTCATTGGAAACTGCTGTTGTTGTGGACTATATAACACAATTGTGAATGGTCAAGATTTCATCTATGCAAAACTTCAGAGAGGTCCTTCAGACTGTTCTACAGATATCAAAGTCAGTGAGCACCTTACAAGAACTGCACATTGTCTTTAACAGTTATCGTGAACTATCTGTCATAGAATGCGTAAGAATCAGAAGAATGTCTACAAGTGGAACTATTGACCTTGACTGCATCAAAAATTCAACATTCAACAAATTCAAATTCATAACCTACACCTGTGTAACTTAATAAATTCTGGTCATCAACATGAACTTGGAGATGTTAACTCACCAAAACATTGCTGATGCTTCATTCAACCGTGAATTTCCAATTATTGCAAGTGTAATGATTGTCTATGAGGGGTTGGTGACTGCAGATATGTATTCAAAAGGTAAGTGCCATATTGTTCAAGAACTTAACAACAAATTGGAGGAAGCTGACCTTCGTGTTGTGCCACCTATTGAGTGGGCTGTTCAGAGTGGTTCCAATGGGGTCATTGTACTGTCAAATGACACAGATGTTATTATTGTGCTACTTAAATCTGTTTCAATGTTCATAAGTCATGGATTGTCAGAGCTATGGATACGTTATGGAACATGTGAGAAAAGACACTTAGAGGGTCATTCTGACCCTGGCGGGCGGCGGACGCCGCCCGCCTGGCGGGAACCGCCAAATGGCCGCTCCGCGGTCAGAAGACCGCAGAGGCCATTCTGACTTTCCCGCTGGGCCGGCGGGCGCCCGCCAAGGGAGCGCGCTGGGCGGCGCCCGCCAAGGGAGCGCCCGCCGGCCCAGCGGGAAAGGCCCTGCAACACAGAGGCCGGCTCCGAATGGAGCCGGCGGTGTTGCAGGGGTGCGACGGGTGCAGTTGCAGACATTGAAAATCTCCCTGGGGCCCTGTTAGGGGGCCCCTGCACTGCCCATGCCAGTGGCATGGGCAGTGCAGGGGCCCCCAGGGGCCCCACGACACCCGTTCCCGCCATCCTGTTCCTGGCGGTAAAAACCGCCAGGAACAGGATGGCAGGAAGGGGGTCGGAATCTCCATGCCGGCGCTGCTTGCAGCGCCGCCATGGAGGTTCTGCCCAAGCAGGGGAAATCCGGCGGGAAACCGCCGGATTCCCTTTTCTGACTGCGGCTTTAACGCTGTGGTCAGAATGGGCACTGAAGCACCGCCAGCCTGTTGGCGGTGCTTCCGTTGCCCCTGGCCCTGGCGGTCTTGTACCGCCAGGGTCGGAATGAGGCCCTTAATCCCGCTTCATAATCTGTAAAAGAAACTCCACCCAGAGATGCCCAGCGTTCTTATCAAGGTATATATTCTCACGGGTGATGGCACTATGAGCAAAACTGGAAACAAGCCTGGAGCTTTAACTGCTGAACCTGTGAAGTTTCTAAAAGGATTTGCTGAGACAGAAGAAGAATATAACTTTAAAGATGTAGAAAAATACCTTGTGCATGTCTGGAAAACAAGTTCTGACTGTCACACATTTGACGATCTTTGGTACTAAGAGTTCAAGAGATCAGTCCCACTAAGTGACCTTCCACCAATATCATATTTTGTGCATGGACACATTAAAAGAGTGTTCTACTTGATCAGAAGATGTGTAAATGTTTTGAGTCATGCATATGAAGAGAAAGATCAGTGTGAATTTGGTTGGGGAACTATTGATGGGGTGCTAAAAGCTACACAATTTCTAAAGCCTCTACCCACAGAACTTACAGGTACATGTAGTTGCAAAACCTGTACAGCAAAAAGATGTCCCTGTCGATAAGCTCTTCTCAAATGTACAACATTCTGCAAATGTACAATGAGCGATTGATGAAACAAATAAATAAAGTGAACTATGAAAATGTGTCTAAAACAGGAGTGATAAACATTATTTTTTTTGTTCATATTCAGATCATAAACATTGTTTGGTGTAAACATAAATGGGTTAAAAATCATTACGTTTTGTTTAATTTCTATATATGTCTCTTCTTCCTCTATTATAGCCGCCATTTTGGAAAATAGTGGAAGGGTTGCTCTGAGGAGGTATATTCTGTCTCTATAAGACTACTTGATGCCCAAAACCTATGTTTTGAAACCAAAATGAAAAATAAAGGCATCATGGTTCCTGAAATATTACATCACCACTGCAACACATGCACCATTTTTAAAAACGTCGTCCAGAAAAATTCGGCCTGGATCAGAAATGTCTACCGAAGCTAAATTACTTCTCTAATGATCCAAAAACAAAAATCAAAAATGTAAATCTCTGGACAACAATTGTTTTCCAGAAGTATACCAGGGGCCGACATTAACATGTTTATTAATAAGGTCCCCTCTTTTTCCCACAAGTTTGTGGTGAGAAACAGTTTCACGATGGTCCATTAATTTTGAATTTATCATCTCTCTGAAAACGTTGCAAATAGAAGGGACTTCATGGTAAACTAGCTGCCATTGAGCAACATGTTCCCTTTTACATGTCTGCCCAACAATTCCCTTGGAGCTTTTCCACGATCTCTGGATTAGCTGTTCCAGTTTCATATCTGGAGCCACATCATTGAACCTTCCCTCCCTGTCTTTTACCACAAAATGTCTTTGGATGATTTTTCTGTAGAGCAATGGTTTTTCTGCCTCTAGCTTCTTCACTCTTCCCAAATACCAGGACCCATATCTCATTTAGTTAATGCAATCAAATTCACAAAATACACAAATCACTGAGTCCACAGTCTTCATGTGCAACTCTGAATCACCTTCCCGATCAGCAGGTACCAAGTTTTTCAATAGAGCTATCATGTGTAAAACATTTCTTCAGTCCTTTCAAAGTTTTGATTTTTTCACATTCTTTGAGAAACTCTACGAACTTGGTTTCAGGTTTTCTGATTTTGAACGAAGTGTATTGAACATTGCCTGTCTTTGCATTATGTCTTGTGAATGAAGTGCACCCTGTGCTTTATTCACTTCTGAAATAAGATAAGCAAAACCTAATTTGTCATTCTTGTTCCACAAAGCATTCCAGCACAATGTTTCTAGAGTCTCAGATGTGATGAGCATAACTTGTAACAAATTAACAAAATGAGTTCCGCTCAATACTGACTGGACAGGTTTGGTTCCAAAGATTTCAGCCTCAATAAGTGCATTGTCTATGCCACATCCACTGAGATAACTTCCTGCTCACCGCAATGCAACTTTTGTCATGTGGAAAGTACCCATCATTGTATAAAGATAATCAAATTCTACTGGATTGCTCATGAAAATGTCAGCTACAGTACGGAAAACACCTTTAACACAGAAAATTGGCAGGACAGGCTGGTCTTCAAGCTGAGCATGCACATTTTGGAAATTCTTTAGAGCAGTGTATGCTGTTGCATAGTTTGTGACTGGAGATGGTATTTACTGGGGAAAAAAACAGCCTTCTTCAGTGGGACAGTGTTCTGGGAGATCAGAGCATGATTTCCAGCCAATGAAGGAACTGGCTTTTCTTCATCTTTACGTCCGCACCAAATAAGCAATATGATAAGTTCAGTTAAATCAGCTTTGTCGGCCGCAGCAGTAGGTAGAAAAAGATCTATGTCCTCAGCCACTTTGAAACTTTCTGGCAGACTGGGTTGTGTTGATGGCTTGCAGTGATTTTGCCCACATTGGCATGGCAGTTGGGTTATAAGTTTGCAGCTTCATTTATTTATGCCTACACTTGACACAGATTGTTTTCTAGCAGCTATTTTATTGGTACAATCTTGAAAAAGCAACATGGCAGTATCATGTGTGCTAGATGTTCCAGATAAAGAAGAGCTGTCTTCAAAATCAAAATTACCAAGAGCAGCAATTGTAAATCCTTTCCTGGTAAAGTGACTTGGAAGTAGTGTGTTACCAGATTCACAAGATCTTACAGCATGAGCTGCTAACACGTTTCTGCTCCATACTAGGCAATTATAACTTGTTGATGCACCAATCCTATTTATTGAAGTGACTAGCTCTCTACTTTTGCACTTGTCATATATTGCGTGGGCAGTCATCATGTGTAGCAGAGTTTTCTTTTTGCACCGATATTGTTCATAAAACATGATTTGGAAAAGACAGTACATTTGCACAGCTTAAATCTGTCGGTTTATAGGATTGTATTCCATTTCTATGCTTATATCTTCAAAGCCATCATCAATGTTGTCAGCTTGTGTCCTGAACTCAAGACCCTTACTTTGCAACAGTTTTGCTTTGCTGATATTAAACAATGATGTAAAAAATGTCAAGAAAACATCAAGCATTCTTGTTGATTCCCATGATTTGCAGAGCTCTGAGGCATCCCTAAATTTGACATTAAATCCAAAATCTAAATCTTTCAGGACATTTCTTAAAATGGTTCCTGCTGATGTTACTGCATCCTATGATCTTATTTTGGCAGCAAGAACTTTAGAAGTCAGTGGCTCATTCCTTTTGCTACACTGACAAAAAATAATTTTACTATTGTACCTTCTCACCAAATTTCATCATTATGGATCAATACAGCTTCATCAATGTTGACCATTATTTCTCTGATCTCACTGAGTGTGAACGCCCTTGCCAGCACTCGAGTGGCTTTAAATCTTCATTTGCTTTTTCAAAGAGTGCAAACTTATCTGAAGGCTTCTGGAGACATAGCAGCTCGTAGCTCATTGTACATTCAGATGTTCAAATGTATGCATGCCTGCAGTTCGGGTGGGCTTACAAATCTGCTGCAAATACATTCACTTTGATGTTTAGATGACCTACTTGACTAAACGTTAGGCCCTCATTGCGAGTTTGGTGGTCCGAGGACCAACAAGGTGGAGGTGGCGGTTGCACCGCCACAGTCCTAGTGGAGAAGACCTCCATATTATGAGCTTGGCGGTGTTTCCAACGGGACACAGCCAATAGACTTCCAGGACCGCCAGTGTGGACAGACTGCCTCAGCAGGCATCTCCAGTCCGGTGAAGACTATGTTACCACTGAGCATATTATGAGGATACACACTGCCAGGATATCCGGCGCAGTCGGACCACCACTAAAACCCAGAAATTACCAGTATGAAAGGAGACGCTCACCTTCAGGTACACAGATACATCCGGAGTCGCCATGGAACCTGAACTTGAAGTTTTCCCACTGCTCCTGATCGCCCTACCACTCCAGGACCAGCGAAGGTGACGAAGACAACAACTGTAAGTACACCCATCCAGTACACACTGGAGGGAAAGGCAATAGTACACACCCACACACAACACATACATCCAGGAAGGTGAGTGACGGCCACACATGCAAACTAACACCAGTACCAACACACATACACACACCAACATACACACACACACAAACTACACACACCACAGTCAACATACATGTACCATCCATACACCATCCTGCACACACACATGACCGCCAATGTCTAAACCAAACATGTACAACACCACAGACTCACACAACGACATCACAACCGCAAACAAACAAAGCCATTGGCAACGAACAACACTGCACACCTCCACATGAAAACACAAACTGACAGCAACACGTAACACCCACATACAACCAACTCATACCAAAACACTGCCACTCAACATGTCAGATGTCACACCATGTCCACACATCACACAACGCATATGACAAATCCATCACCACACACATGTTCACATACAACAACCACACAATGCCACACAACACCATCACAATACATCACACCGAGTATAATGCACAATGAAACCACACAACACATGCTGCAACACAATCACATCACATACACAAAGCTAACACAAACCAAATGGCACTAATGCTATACATCCATCACGAATGAAAGGCAGGACAAGTATGCCTCCATCGAGATCAACAGGCGGTTGGCCCATATCTATTGTTAAATAGGATATTAAAATACCAAACAGGTACAAATAAGGCCAACTGGGCAGTCCAAATAGTCCAAGTGCCACCAGGCACATATGGCACTTGTGAATTCCCCAACTTGACTCTTGACTGCAAAGTGGACTCCATATGGTGGGGGCATCAAGGGGACAGGAAGGCACCTCAGGGGTGATTGGGTGGTGGTCGGGCGGTTGGGTCTGGGAGGGGGTTTGCCCTTGGGTTTGAGGGGGTGTTTCGGGCTTGGCTTTCGCCTTAGTTTGTGGCTCCTTAGGTTTCTCCTTGGGAGGTGGGGAGCTTGGGGGGGTTAATTGTTTGGCAGGTGGAGGGGCATGGGCAACACCGGGGGGGCAAGGGAGTGCTGGGAGGTGGAAGGGCAGGGGTCGGTGTGGGACCCACTCCAATCCAAAATAAACTGCTGCTCTCCAGTCTGCCCCACACCAATTCAAAACAATCTACCCCACTCCAACCTGCCCCACTACAGTCCAAGACAATCTGCCCCACTCCAATCCAAAACAATCTGCCCCACTCCAATATGTCCCACTCCAATCTGCCTCACGCCAATCTGCCCCACTCCAATCCGCCCACTCCAATCCACCCCACTGCAATCTGTCCTGTTCCAATCCAGCCCACTCCTATCCAATCAACTCAACCCCAACCCAATACACCCCACTCCATCCCATTTCACCTCACTCCAATCCACCACAATCCATCCCACTCCAATGTCCCCATACCAATCCAATACAGCCCATTCCAATCTACCTCACTCCAGTCCACCTCACACCAATCCAACCCACCCCAATCTACCCGCTCCAATCCAATCCACCACAATCCACCCCACTCCAGTGGAATCCATCCAACTCCAGTGGAACCTATCTCACTCCAGTGCAAGCAACCCCACACCAATCCAACCTACTCCAATCAAGTTCAACTCAATCCACCCACATACCCATCCACCCCACTCAAATCTATTCCACTCCAATCAAGTTCACCTTAATCCACCCCACTCCAGTCCAATCCAGTCCGCTTTAATTCACCCACTCCAATCCAATCCACTCCAAACCAGTTTAACCCACCCGCTCCAGTCCAATCCACCCATTCCAATCCATTCCACCCCACCCCACACCAATCCAATTCACCCCACTCCAATCCACCCCACATTAATCCATCCCATCCCATTCCATTCCAATCCAATCCAATCCACCCACATCATTCCAATCCACCCAACACAATACCTATCACCACAATCCACCCCACTCCAGTCCACCCCACTCCAAAAATCCAACCCACTCCAATGCACCCCACCCCATTTCAAACAATCCCACTCCACCTTAATCCATCCAATTCACCTCAATCCAGTCCACTCTACCTCACTCCAATCCTATCCACCACACTGCAAACCAATCCTCTCCACCTCACTCAAATCCAATCCACTTCAATCCACTCCACTCCAGACAACCACACCCCATCAAATCCACACTACTCAATCAAATCCATCCCACCCCACTCCAATCCATTCCACCCCACTGCAATGCAATCCACCCACTGCAATGCAATCCACCCCAATCAAACCCACCCCAATTAAATCCACACAACCCCACCCCACTCAATCTACCCCACTCAAATCTAATCCACCCCACCCCATTCCAAACCACCCCACTCCACCCCAATCTACCCCACTCCACTCCAATCCACTCCATTCCAATCCAATTCACTCTAAACCACATTAATCCACCCCGCTCCAGTCCAATCCACCATTCCAATCCATTCCAGCACACACCAATCCAATTCACCCCACCCCAATCCACCCCACCTTAATCCATCCCATCCCATTCCAATCTAATCCAATCCACCCCACATCAATCCAATCCACCCCACACAATCCATATCACCACACCTCGCTCCACAACAATCCACCACAATCCACCCCACTCCAAAAATCCATCCCACTCCAATGCACCTCCACCCCAATCCAAACCATCCCACCCCAATCCAATCCACCCCAAAACATCCACTCCACCTCAATCCATCCAAATCACCTCAATCCAGTCCACTTCATTCCACCCCACTCCAGACCACCACATCCCATCGAATCCACCCCACTCAATCGAATCCACACCTCTTCAATCCATTCCACCCCACTACAATGCAATCCACCCCAGTGCAGTGCAGTCCACCCCACTCCAATCCACCCCAATCAAACCCACCCCAATGAAATCCACACAACCCCACCGCACTCCAATCTACCCCACTCAAATCTAATCTTCCCCACCCCATTCCAATCCACCCCACTCCACCCCAATCTACCCTACTCCACTTCAATCCACCCCACTCCAATCCAGCCTACTCCAAGCCACCCCACTCTACTCCAATCCAACCCACCCTACCCCAGTTCAGTCCACCCCACTTCAATCCAATCCATCCAGGCCACCCTACTCCAGTCTTATCCACCCCTCTCTAATCTACCCCATCCAGTCCAATCCATCCCACTCTAGTTGAATCCACCCCAATCCAATGTATCCAAACCACCCCACTCCAGTCCACTCATATCCACCCCACTACAAACTACCCCATTCCTATACAATTTACCCATCCCAGCACCCATCACTCCAGTTCAATCCACCCACCCAATCCAATCTCATTTACCCCTCCCCAATCCACCCCACTCCACCCAATCCACCCCACTCTACCTCAGTCCAGTCCACCAGACTACTTCAATCCACTCCAACCCACTGAACCCTATTCCACCAGCTGCACTCCACTCTGCACCACTTCACTCTATGGCACTGCGTTCTACGACACTCTCTGCCACCAAACCACTGAACTCTACTGCCCTTTACTGAAAACTACAACACTATACTCCCCCTTCCCCACTCCACACCAATCTACTCCAACAAATCAACTCTAGAGCACTACTCCCCCACTCCACCCTATGACATTCCATACCACTAACTTTTAGCCATGCTGAACAGCAGCCACACTGGTATACAACACGGCAAAAACACATTACCAAGCGGATAGCTCTTGTATGGCGAGACCAATTGGCTTTGCCAATGCTTGTTTTCTGCATGCTATTGGAGACTGTCTCTTTGCCCTGAGACTTCCTGATGGCAGGTAGTTGTTTACTTCTGGTGTTTTCTTTGCAGCGCTCAGCTCTGCAAGACCAAGCAGTGGGAGGCTGTGCTTCAATGTCTCCCTGAGACAACGTACTTAGCATAAACTAGTTATTGGTAGAAACTGTGCTCTGCTGGAGTTGGGGCAGGATGGCAGGTCCATCCTGTCCTTCCTCTTCTGTTGCGTGGGATTTGTCGAGCTTGGGGGATATTGACATGCACACTCCAGGCCCTTCGGCATGCCTGATGCTCTTCTGACATTAGCCAGCATCTTGGGCTCTGCTGGCCTGCGTTTGGATTTTCAGGACTCCCTTTTGCAGGTCCCTATGTTTGTTCCTCATTCATTGGATACTCAGATGAGCTACAGGTGTTACTGGATTGCCCACTTGGCAATTTGGCCTGCTTCAGCAGCCTATGCTTGTTATTGAGTTGTTCAGGACTATCCTCTTTGATCTTAACCTGCACGTGGGGCTCTCTGCTTGGTGTCTGGGGCTCCCAATCGATCGCTCCTTCAGCAGTGTTACTGTGGCCTTTACAAGGGTCAGTAGGTAGGCTGCCAACTTGCCAGTTAGTCACAGGGGCTGCTTTTTGTCCCTCCCTTCTTCTGCATTCCCATTTTGGCATAACTGGCGGTTACTCCTTCCCCAATCTGCTCATGTTTTGTGCCCCTCTCCAGGGTTTTTGGATACTCTGTATGACTGGTGAACTGTTGTTTTGCTTTTGCCTGTTCCTGTACTTCCATCTGTCTTAGGAGGCATGTTTGCCCTGCACTGTCTTGGAGTCTTGAAATGATCTTTTGCATAGTGCTTTTCCTTCTGTTTGCTGGACGGGTAACAGTCAATTAGCCTGTACTCATTTCAGGGCTCCAAATGATTGAATTCCCAATCAAAAACCCTTTTTGCCTTTGTCCTCTTCCCTGTCATTTTTCACCAAACATCCCCACACATAGGGGAAAGGCCGCCCACCAAACTTGTCCCACCACCTGACCACCTGTGAGGCCAGAACACCGCCGGCCCTAATACAAGTTTCCCGCTGGGTCAGCGGGCAGAAACAGCATTTCCATCCACTACCCCAGTGGGAAACAGAGCTTAACATTGACGCTGGCTTGTAATCGAGCCAGCAGCAATGTGTCGGTGCAGCGGGTGCAGCAGCAGTAGGATGTGCGATGGGGCTGTCCATTGGGGCCCGTGCACTGCCCATGCCAAGTGCATGGGTAGTGCAGGTGCCCCCGACGGCCCATTTCACCAGCCTTTCCATGGCGGTCCAACCACCACGAAAAGGCTGGCGGACTGGGGATTCATAAACTCCAGGGTAGTGCTGCATGCAGTGCCACCCTGTCGGATTACAAACTGCTGAGACCATCAGGCTGTTGGCTGGCGGCAACCTGGCGGTGTCGGCGGTCCAACCATGGCGGCTCAGCCATGGTCGTAATGTGGAGGCCCGACCGCCACTTTGGCGGCGTTCCGACCTCCACTGCGGCCCTGGGAGTCTCATGACAGCCAGGATCATAATGAGGTCCACAGTGTCTTCCTTACTGAATAAAGAAATATTCTTTACTACCTAACCATTTTTTGCAAACCGTATAATGATATGGCATCTCAGCATGTAAAATGTAGGTAATTGGAACTACATCTGTCTTCCAGTTTGTGCGTTTTCTCTCTCGGTCAACTCAAATCGCTCTCAATTGAGGTGTGGATTTCTATTCTTCTTCGCTTGGGTACAGTGCAAACAAACATACTGCAGTGCTGCAACTTGAGCTGAGTGCAATTCCCCTAATCTCTTATAATATGTACTCAGCTACATCCCCATTGTTCTCATCAGACCTAAACTATGGTAGCCTCTATCGTTACTTAAACAACAGGTTGAAATCTATGTGGGCTTTAGGTACTCACTGTCTCACCTCAAAGTCTTGGGCTGTGACACCGCGGGAGAGCAGGGGAGAGCTGGAGCAGATTCCTCCATTCTACAAGAGTGTAATCCTTCACATGAGACTGGTGCCCTAGCAAATAAAATTGACAAGGGCGTACAGGAGTGTGTGGCAGCCATCTTACTTTGGGAAAAGGATCAAAGGATATATACAAAGCCATTTGTTTGTACACATTTTCTGATGCTGTGTTTTCTTCTTGGTTAATTGGAGCATAAGAATATTTAAAGACATCAAGCTGTCCACAATTGCCAGATGATATTGAGAGTTAGTGAGCTTTTCCTGTGCCACTAATTTAACCCCCCTTCCTTTTGTGAGCACCTTCTTTGTGTTTTTGCACTCCCTTGGCTCACTCTTTGGCTCTGTGATCCTGCTTCTGACTCTTAAAGTACATTTTCATTTGACAGTTGTCTAAGATCAGAAAAGTGAGCTCTATTCTACAAGTGACATGTTGAACTGATAGTTAGCCATTGTCTAATCCATTCTCTATTTAGTTATTAGCTTCTCTGGACCATGACACTTCAGACTATACCTGTAGTTTCTCCCCTTTTCTTTCTTGTGTGTACCTCTTTTTCCCCTTTTCTTTCCTCTGTGTGTGCCCTGTGAGTTTGGTGCTTAGCATTAAGGTGCCAGTTAAGATAGTTGTTTAAGTGCCTATTTCAATCAGTACTTATCTGAGATTAAATCCAATTTCCGGAACCTGACAGGGTCTCAGGCAGTGCTGGCATTAGCACTTGTGGCACCCGGTGCAACAATCTTTTTTAGTGCCCCATCATGACCTCTTCCTCGGATTCCCTCACTACCACCAGGCAACAGGGGAGGCTTGATCACATCAAACACCTGGGGAGTGGGTCTGAAGTGAACTGAGCTTATGGGAATAGCTTTGTAGTCCTTCCTTATAAGTTTGTAAGTCTAGGAGTAGCATCTTCCAATCAGCAGCGAAAGAGATCCTCCGCAATCCATGAGCCTTCTCATGCCTCAATGTCACTGTTTCTGCACCTCCCCACTTGTGTTGCTGCACACCAAAGGGCAATATCTGGTAGTGTGTGATCTTTCCAATTAATGGCAATGAATCTACAGCCCATAAGTAATGCTAAATCAATGAAGTGGTTTGCAGCTGTTGCAGTTTTGAAGCACTTAAACAATCCCAAGAGCGAGCCCTCCATAGTAGACCTGTCACTACCTTTCTAATGTTTCAGACTTCCTTCCAGAAAAGCACAGCCATTGGGCAACTCCAGGACATATGTGCCATGCCTGCCCCTGATTGGTGACATCTAGGACAGTCTGAGGGTGACCTAGCCATCTGGTGAATGTTCTCTGGTGTGAGGTAAGTCCTATGCAGGATATTATGTTGTATGTGCTCAAACTTGGCATTCCATGATAGTTTCCTTGGATATTTAAGTGCCCTCTCCCACTCTTTCATCATCATTTCACGGCATATGTTCCCCTCCCAACATCTGCAGGTCGAGGACAGTGGGTCATGTGTGGCATAAAACAGGGCTCGGACAAACCATGTAATTAGTCATCAACCGCTTTCCATGTGGAGCTTGTGAATCAGTGGGTGCTGGGCCGGTTCCGTTTCTGTGTTGTGCCATAGCCCACCCAGTTCAGCTACTAAATGGCCATGGGTCAGAAAGTGACCGGCCGGAAGTTCCCTCTTCTCCTGCAGTTTATCAAAGGGTATAAATGTGCTATCTTGAAAAAGAGCTCCTAGTGTTTCCCATACCTGCGGCCTCCCATGTCAGTAGGCGTTCCATTTCTATCATGACACAGAACGATGTAATGAAATGTAATTACATTTCAGGGGAGTATCAGATAAGCAGCATGAGGAGCAGGTTGTGATGAAAGCTATCATAGGCTATCCACCACAGATTATTAGACTCTTGCGGAGGTCGCATGCATGGTAGGAATGACTCCTGAACCACACATTGAGCTTGATCAGGAGAGAGGAGTCCCAGTTCCTCTATGAGGCATCCCACCAACCAACGGGTAGGCCACTGGAGTGCCACTAGGTAATAATGTTCAAAGTTCAGGGCTCCTAGACCTCCTTTGTCCACCGGTAACTGCAATTTATGCAATGCTACTCAGCACCTGCCATTGTTCCAGATGAAGCGCCCTAAGGCAGCATGTAGTGTGCGGAACGTGGATCTGGGTATATTTACCGCAAGGTTGTGGAAGTAATAGAGAGAATAGAGAAGGCGGGGGAGCATCCCCATTTAAGACAAGGACACTCTACCCTGTATTGTGAATGGTAAAGTACTCAGAACGTTATCTGAGGATGAGGAGAAGCAATGGCTCTTGTGAGATTACCATTTATAAGATCATGTGTTTTATGGAAGATACATATTCCCAGATAACGGATTGTACGGGGCTCACACCACAGAGGATGCAAGTTGACCCATATGTGTTGTGGAGGGCAATCAGGATGTAGTGGAAACAGGCAGGAGTTGGGCCAGTTTACTCCCAGACCTGAGGCAGCATGAAATTCTAGTAAGATGTCCCTAATGGCAGCTATTTCCTCCCAGATGCCTAATTAGGACTTAAGACATCATCAGCATGTAGTGGGACAACGTGTATCTCACCATTCAGCGGAATGCCCCACGCCTGTCACTACTGCTGGAGCCTCTGTACCAGTGGCTCCATTGCCAGGATGAAAAGCGGGGAGACATGGGGCAACACTGCTGTGTTCCTCTGCTCACCCGGAATGAGGGGGAGAGGCATTGGCCAATCTTCACTCTGGCAGTGGGCTCTGTGTATAGTAGACGGATGAGCCTGTGTAGACTACCTGTGATACCCAAAGAGGGCAAGGTTGAGAACAGACTATGCCAATCAATTATATCAAACACCTTCTCCAGGTCCAGAACCATGCAAACAGCATAAGGCCACTGGGTCGGAGAGAGCTCCATCACTCTGTGTAATTGGTGGAAGTTGAGTGTAGAAGATGTTCCCGGGACAGAACAATTCTGCTCTAGGTGAACCACTTTTGGCATATGCTCTAGCAGTAGGCCCGCATTAAGTTTGCTTAATATCTTATAGTCTGACCTGAGCTTGGACAATGAGTGATATGATGACAGCTCTGAGGGGTCTCTACCGGGCTTTGGAAGGGACACAAGCAGGGACTCATGGAGTGACGGCGGGAGTCTGACTTCTGTCAATGTAGTCTGATACAGCTCTAGCAGCTTGGGTGCCAGTAAGTGGCTATCCATCTGATCCCAGTGTCTTGTTTGTAGCCGCGCCCCTTAATGCCCCTCGTATTTCCTGAAATGTGATGAGTGTGTTGAGGTCACCTCTATCTAGGGCTCAATAGGACATTGTGTTATTATGCTGAGAAAATACTGGGTGGCAATCTGGCGATCAATGCAAGGAGGGTTGTATATGGCCTGATAGTGAGTTGCAAATGCATTATGTATGTTCACTTGATTACTGACTACTTGTGTCAAAGATGTTCTTATCATGGCGACGGGTGAAAGCAGGGTAGCGATACACAGAAGCCACGCTGATTTGCCCCCTTCAGTGTGCATCTTTGCTTGATATGCCCTAAATTCATAGCTAAGTAACATAGCTATTTTGTCAATTGGGCAAGGCGTTCCAGGCGGGAGGTTGCCCTGTTTTGTATGATCTGCCTCGGCCACACCCTCTAAATTTCCCAATGACTCTTCAGTGGGAATCAAGTCCCTCTGCATAAATGCCGGAACCCCGAAGACTGTGAACCCTGAGCCCCACCTTCAGCGTTTCCCAGGCGACTAGCCTTGAGGAGGCCGTGCCCCAGTTCTCTGATAAATATTGAGAGAGCTCCCTGCTTGTTTCATCTCGGAAGACCTGGTCTTCCAGCAAGGCCAGCTGTAATCGCCATGTGGGAACTGGTGGTCACGGTGCTCCCCACTTCAGCTGTAACAGAAGGGGTTATGGTCTGAGAAAGTCTTTCCCAAGTACTCCAACCCCACAGCTTGCAACCTCGTAGCTCAGTCACAGAATATTCTGTGTAGTCTCACATGCAAGTCATGTGTAGGAGAATAGAACGAGTGATCGCCAACTGCCTAGCAGGGACCAGCACTGAAGCCACTGGGATAAATGGTCTGCAGCAGTCACAACCGGGAAAGTCAGCAATGGCGAATGTGAGTGATCCAGTTGTGGGTCTAATACACAGCAAAAGTGCCCCCCATGATCGATGGGATATGCACCCATTTAATCAGTGTTATGGAAAGGTGGAACAAGAATGCTAGTTCGTATATGTTCATAGAATTCTATTGGCTATCCATCTGATCCCAGTGTCTTGTTTGTGGCCATGCTCCTTCCAGCCCCTCGGACATTCGGGCATAGATGCTTCCCAGCAGGACAAGTCTATCATCCAATTACCCCACAACCAGAATGTAACAGCCTTCTGGGTGTTTCTCTGCTGTCATGAAGTAGAAAAGGTCCCTAGGCCAGACCCAAACAAACACTCTGCGGGCAAATAATTAGTAGGTGGTATAGTAGCATTGGCTCCGGCATTGCTTTTGCAGGTGCTCATTTACACCCCCTGCATTATGAGCATCTTACAACAGGGCAATCTGATTGCCCCTTCTTCTAACATATTGCTGCGCTGCATACCTTCTTCATGCTGTGCCAATACCACAGGCATTCCACAACAATATGTTTATTCTAACCACTCTGTTGTCTCAGCAATAGGATATTCATGGGGGAGAACAGTGTGTGATGTGAGTGTCTCCTTAAGATGTATACTGTTCAGAGGGGACAAATGTGTGCTGTTTGGTACCATGAACTGTAAAACTAGAACCCCTCATCTCCCCACCCAGGGCGGCCTTATAACCAATGGGTGCCCAAACGGTTAACAATTGATCCCATAGATGGGGTTCTCCTAAGTGTGCACTGGCAGGCACAGTTATCATCCAGAAGTCAGGCGGGGGATAGTCATGGTACCAAAGATCCCTAGAAACTTGAATGGACTACAAGTCTTGTGAGACTCATTCCTCTGTGATAAATGACAGAATATCATAGTGTTCAGGGCTAAATTTTGCGCTGTGATTCGACTGGCATTGTATGTGCAGGTGGTCATCAAAAGGAATCATACCTGCATTACCAGGGACCCATCACAACATGTCACCTGCTGTCTGCGGAGTCATGTCTGGCAGCTTCACTCATGACATACTGTTTGTGAATGTGCTGGACTCTTTCTGAAAGTGCTTTTTATGATGTTAGAGGTGGTGAGGAGCGCTGATCATCCCATAACGAAGTAGCAGTTGACAGAGCTTGGATCTGTTCTTCCTTAGCCTGTGCCAGGGCCCCCTGAACTCTGGTGCCTCTAGTGTCTAGAACCCTTCAGTTGCTACGGCACCTGTCCCGGACCTCACACGGTTGATGTGCAGGTGAGGGTGGGGCAGAGGAAACATAACGACTTTGCCCCACCCAGTACCATGGAACCTACTGGCTCCGCAAAGAAGTAGCTTGTGTTACTGATCATGATTTTGAGTATAGCCAGTAAGTGTTAGCAATAGTTCAGCCCAATTTGTTGCAGTCATTGTTTCACCCCTAGAAAGGAGGCCCTGCGGCACTGTACAAATAGCGTGTATTCTGGAAAGACGAAGATTCAGGCATTTCCATAGTGACGTTGTGCAGCCATCCAGGTTGCTTGCAATATTGCTTCAATGTCCATGTAAGTCACTATCCTGACTACTGCAGGCCTGGAAGGCGCTCCTGCTGGCAGCCTTCATGCTGGAACTCGGTGGGTACGTTCCACTAAAAAGTGAGGGGACACCTTGTTAAGGGCTGTCACTTGCTTCAGTCAGATTTCAAAGAATGGCACTGGAGCTTTACCCTCTGCTCCTTCTAGGAAGTCCACTATGCAGAGGTTTTTTCATCAGGAGCGTCCCTTGGAGTCTTTGCCCTGGCCTCAAGTTTTTATACCTTGGCAGTCAGGGATCAGACTTGTCCTCCTAAGTCTTTTAATACCAGTCAATACTTGTTCATTGCTCTTTCGGTGTGTGTAACACAATCTGTCAACTTCCTTTGGTAATTGCGAAGCATACCCAACTCAATCACCACAACATCAACCCTGTTGCACTGATTTTGCCTGGTGTCGGCAATGGTCTCGAGGATTTTGTCAAGTTTTGAGTCCGTGAGTACCATAGATGTGGCATCAGGCATGGGCTACTGGTCTGGGCGATCAGTAGTTGTGGCGTGCTATTGCCCCAGTGGATGGTGGCCTGCTCCTCCCCTTCGACCCATGGTCGAGCACAGTTAGGAGCTTTGTGGTCAGTAAGCAGCTTTTGCACCAGTTAACAGGCCTGTCAAAGTGATGGATGCGATATGCTGGATTGAAAGTTCCTGTGTACCCGTCAATTCCCCAACTGTCAGTATGTTTAGTGGGGTGGCATGAGCAGTCCCGATGGAGGAAGACGTGGGCCGCGAAATGGTGTGTTGATGGCATTTCACTTGTGCTATGTGCTGCAGTGTGGTGTGCTACCAGGACATCAGGACACTCCGATCCTCGCTGCCGTCTGTCTCAGTCCTTGGTTTGGACCTATTTATAGCCCCTAAGGCGCAGTATGCTAGGACCCGCCTCACCCCTTAGGTCCTAATGGACACCTCTGCAGAGGGGCACGAGCAGTCCCTGCTCCACTGTGAGCCTCCGTGAGCCACCGCCGCTACAGTCCATCAGAAAAACAGGTATATGCCACCGTATAGCTCTCCTCCTTACATCCAGGTCACCCCCGTTTTAAGGCTGGGGACGAGGCTATGGTTTAAGACTAGCCTTATTGCGCGGTTCCCCCATGCGTGCCCTTGTCCCAGATGTTAAAAATACAGCTGCTGCAGGGAGAGGAAGGAGGGTGCCCCTCTGCCAATGGGCCTTCAGAGGTAAGTCCAGTCTCACTTAGGCCCCTACCAACATCACCCCACCATATGCAAGCCCGTCTCTTCTAGGGAAAAACAGGCGCTGGGCCACAAATAAGGCCACAGGTGTCAGGATCAGCTCCAATGGAAACAGCAGTCTTCCCGCAGGCATGAGGCGCCATCAAATGGCTCAATTGATACTGTTTTTTATCTGCGCTACAATTCTGCTCGGGCGTAGGTCCGGGAAGCGCGGATGGTGTTGGGTGTTACCGGATCCTAGGGCTCCCAATGCGAGCGTCCTAAAACCCATCTGCCATCTTGCAGTGGCTGGCCATCCCTCGATGACTTGCTTGGTTACTTGCATACAAGATGAGGCTAGTGGCACAGAAACAATTGGAAAGCTCATCCCTTTATCCATGCCTTCTACTCATTGGTCACAAATCTCCATGTAGTTTATGTTGAAGTAGTATGACTTCATGGTCTAACTGATGTCACACTTACTGACAGTTGCTCCTAATTAATTTTTCTGATTCTGTATAGCATTTTTGCCTTCTCTAGGAGTAGAAGGGTATACGCCCAGTAGTCACCATCCGGAGTCTTATGCTCAGATTGAAAGAGTACACCCAGCCATCAAAC
This sequence comes from Pleurodeles waltl, assembly GCF_031143425.1. Classification (NCBI taxonomy): domain Eukaryota; kingdom Metazoa; phylum Chordata; class Amphibia; order Caudata; family Salamandridae; genus Pleurodeles; species Pleurodeles waltl. The sequence continues at coordinate 408,222,695 of NC_090440.1, forward strand.
AATTTTTGCACTGTTGGTTCACACAATATCAAACTGTATGAATAAAGTGGATATCAGTGGCTGAATTTGCTTTCAATAACTCTCTTCAGTATGCGCTCTACTATTCACTTTTTTCTATTATTATTCTTTTTACCTTGCATGTTTACTTCTTTTTGTAAGCCTACGTATCAAGAATAAGCAATAAGTAACAGAATCTGCACCATTCCTATGAGACTGGCCTATGTGCTAGGGTTCCAAGACTACTAGCATTGGAAGGTGAAAGGATGGGACAAATAGGTCTTGAGGGACTGTAGTGCTTTATGAAGCATCATGTTCACTTCTCTTGGCAAGGTTCCTGCCAACTTACTATGCAGCATTGCCTCCTTTGCTGTCACTCTAGTTCCTGCCCCATACATTAGTTTTTTTGCTCTTTGTTCGGTTCCTTAACTTATTACCTGAACTTTAACCTGCTTGTGGATTACAGTTTCACTTGGTTTGCTTATTTGTCCCTTGCTCCCTGTTATTTTTCTCCAAAAATTGCTTTCAATGTGGAGATCACCATTTCTGATACCAGCTTGCTCCATGGTGGCCTAGGTTCACTGCAGCTCACTATTCTGAAGCCGGTAAGCATAAAAACGAAGAGAACCTCTGTTATTACATTGCTATTGACTGCAAATATTTATTTGTTTTCTGCACCTATAGCATATGCTTGATTTAAAAAAAGAACACCATCATGAATTCCTTCACAGTCTTAAAGAGACATGTACCAGACGAGACAGTGGTGTTATGGCTGTCGCTTCTCCCTCTCACTTCCATTCCCCCTTCCCTCTAGAGTTTGGTCCTGCTATCCATGTGCTTACTCATGTACGGGCAGAACTATGTCCAGGGGAGAGGGGCGGATTGTTTTCAGACTTTGCCATACAGGATCTGTAAACCCTGACACTATTTCCTTCAGTTTTGTGTCTCATCTCTAATACCAAATAATGTTATAGTACATTTGAATGTTGCTTAAGGGTTCTGTAAGAAACATACAGAAGTACACTGACAAATAGCACCTGCCTACATGCTGGAGATTTTGTGCGGCTCCCTACACACCTTTTAATGTCTGTCTGGATTTCATCCTAAATTCATAACTCACTTTCAACTGACCTTTCCTATAACTAGGGAGGTAAATTCAGTTGCTGTAGAATTGTACTCAATCTGCTTTTTGATGCTCCTCTTCTGAAAATTGTTCCTTGTATTCCTATACTCACACTTATTCCTCCTACTCCTGGGATTGTGGAAATTATGTTGAGAATGAAGATTATGCCATTCTAGATTCCTGAATCCAAGAAGGGCAACTTCAGTCATTGAATCTATTGGGATGGGAATGTCCTTTTGATGTATAATTTGCCTCCCTAGCAAACTACAGCACAGGTTTTAGACACCCTAAACTCTCTAGCAAGGCACAGGCTGAGCCAATTTACCAACCAGAGCCTGGGAATCTAACAGACTGTAACCTATGAATCATCTAAGCATTACACAATGATTAACCAGTGCATACTTAGTTTGGAAACCATGGTCTCACATTTAGTGGAATCTATCAAAACCTTGGCAAACCTGAATGAGAATCCAGCAGCTCCCTCCTCTGGGCCTAGTGAGAAGCAGACCCAGGTTGTGAAATCTCCTCAAAATGATGCCAAACATTTTGTTACTGGCACTACTGGCACTGTAACACATCCTTTGTTTAAAAAGGGCAGTCTGGTGGGACTCCTATCTGACAGAGTTGGGCCTTCTCACATTCATTGGAGGCAAATTACAAGTCCTATTTCTTCCTTTGCTCAGGACAGGCCAAGTAAGCTCCTTGGGAGGTTGAATAACAAAATTGATAAGAGCTATTTGGGAAGGGGAGCTGGGGAGAAACAGAGTACAAACCTGCCAGACTATTTAACCCTTGATTTGCCTCTAGCTTCCACCCCCTATGTGTTGATCCTGGTCAACGTACCCCTCTAAAGAGCAAGGATGAAGAAAGGTTTATACAGCTGCGAAACTAGGTCATGCACTAGTTTAACAGTCATCTGGGTTGGGATCAAACAGTGTTTTACAAAATGAATATGGACAAAAGAGTGTCTTGGATAGGTTGAGGCCCCAAATCTTTTCATGGTGATTGTATTGTGGTAACGTTTAATAACACCCCTCTGCTGGTCTTCTTTTGAGGGGTATAACATTGATTCAGTGGGGGTCAATCTGACATCTTAGCCCTGCCTTTGGGTTTTTTACAGGCTCTTAACTTTACTTAACCCCAGCAGCAGCATGCAATTGGAGAAAAACCCAGCCCTTAAGGAATCAGAGTGGAATTTCCTCCTTACTATTGACCAAAAGTTGTGAGGTCCCAAGTAGTCTTGAGAATCTTGACTGATTGCAATTTCCACCCATCTCACTACACCTGGTCCCTCTCCTACTAGATAATCTGTTCTCTTGGAGTCAGATGGGTTTTTGAAAGTTTTGAGTTGAAACATTGCTGCTCTGAGAGGGAAAAGGGATGACTCCCAGTGGTGTAATTTCTTGAAAGGATTTCACATAGTCTGTTTCCAGGATACATGGGATGTAGGTAACAGGTTCACTCTGGTTGTAAATAGCTCACTCATTATTCCTGCTGTTCCAGCAGCATATGGGAGTGCCAAGGGGAACCTTTTGAACTTAATTACTCTGCGGTTTAATCGTCAACATGTTTCATTGGATACTGGCTCACACAATTTTGCTGCTGTTCTGTTGCACTTTTCTCACATAGTTAAATTATGAATTTTGAACTTGTACAATTCCACTTTTTCTTCCGACCCCAACTGTCATGTACATAATCTTGTTAGGGTTTTATGTTTTTTTTTTTTTTTGTAATGACCGTGTTTCGATTATGTGGAGGGGTGATTTTAATCTTCAATTATGTGAGGGTTGCCCCATTTTAGATAGTACCTTATTTGAGTGTGGTGTAATTTTTCCATGGAACTTTAAACACTCTAAACAGTGGGACTTGATGAATTTAGTTATTTCTGGTGTTGTTCTATTTTGTCCAATATGCAGCCCGACCCTCAGGATCCCTTTAGCACTTCCAGCTTTACTGTGAGTGGAAATATGCTAGTAATAGTAATAGACATTATATTGGTCTCTTTGACTTTGCTTCATTCTGTTAGAGAGTTTAAGGTTTTAATGGACAGTCGTAGTGACCACAATCCTCTGACAGCAATGCTTGAGTGGGAGTTTGATTCTAATGAAGAGATACACACTTTTAATTGAGCAGTTACATCACAGTATCGAGGGCTCAGAATCAAATGAAACAGTTTTTTGCCAGACGTATTTCATTGTAAATGAATCCAGTTCTGTGCATGTAAGTTTGTGGCATGCTTAGAAGAAGGTTCCCATTAAACACTGTCCTCTTATCAATCAATTTGCATAGCAGTCACGTTCTTGCTTTCCAGCCCTTGCATCATCACCTGCCTTTCTCCCAATGGGTGGTTTGACCATTCCTGTACACATGCCTTTCCTGAACGAAAGATGTCACTACAGTGTAGTAATGTGATGATTACTGTGATATTGTAATACATTCTGGTGCTGGGCTGTGAGTAGGAACATTCTTAGAATGTTGATATTGGAAGTGCTGGACAGTTATTGTATGAACTCAAGATGCTCTGCATGTTCGCTGGCTGTGCTCCTCCACAACCGTGTAGCCTCTGCTAACAAACCAGTATTTATCTTCACCCTTTGATCAGAGTACTTACTACAGGATTTTTGACAAGGAGCTGGCTATACTCACTGACCTATGCATGGTTTGTTTGTGGAATTATTTCTTATTTTGTACAGGAAGATTTATGTGGTACATACAGTGGCTTTAAGCACAGAACAGTAATTCCCTGGATTTGCTTGCTTTCCTCATTTGTCATCTTCTGGAGACTATCCCAATCGGATTACTCAGCAATGTATAGCTGAGACTCCAATTGTAATAATTAAGCCTGCAGTGGATGCAGAGCGGTGAAGGAGGAACGTGGAGCAGGAAAGGAACCCGTATTTCACCATTATTTCCTTATTAATGGCAATATTACATTTTGTGAAAAAACGGTGAGGCTTTGCAGTGAGGAGTCCGCTATGCCACATCATCACGTTCGATGTCCGAAGTACAGACCTTTTTTTATTCTGCCTGATCCTGCCTGTTTGTGACGGTATCTTCGTACATACTCTGAGGAGTGAAACTTCCTGGTTCGTAGCGCCATGTCATCGCGTTTTACGTGCAGACATTTTTCTATTATGCCAGAATCTGGCTGTTTGTGACGCCTTTCTGTACACCGTCCTAAGAGTGAGGCATTCCTCTTTGACGCTGCCTGACTTGCATGCATCACAGTGCGCAGGTCGTCTGCTGAGCTTGTCAGTCACGGTGCAGACCGTGGCAATTCACACACAATACTATTTTTACTTAAATACTGTGTTTTTGTTGTCTCACTGAGCGCATCACGGTGATTCGCACACCATACTATGTTTACTTAAATACTGTGTTTTTGTTGTCTCACAGCGCGGATTATGGTGATTGGCACATCTTACTATATTATCTAATAGAAAAAGGTTTCAAACATCGCTCATATATTAAGAGTTGTTCTAACATTAAGCATATCTAATATTCAAGGGATTTCAACACCACCAGCATTTTTAGATATGCCAGGTGAACCTCCTGTTAAGTGGGGTATATGGTTTGATGCATTTGAAATGTATTTAGGCACTATAGGAGCCTTAGGGTTGAGTGCAGAAAGAAAAAAATGTATTCTTCTTCATTCTTAAGGGTTTGAAGATAGATCTGTCTACAAACACCTACCTAATGTACATGTACAAGAGTTTAATAATGCTTTAGATTAATATAAAACAGCTGTTTTGAAATTGAAGAATAGGTTTGACAAGCAACCCAGTCTTATATTCTTGAGACATCATTTTTTAAAAAGAAAACAAAATGAAAAAGAGGATGTGGGTCATACATTTCAGTACTACGTAGACTTTCTTACGTTTGTATATTTGAAAATTTCATGGACCAACTTATTAGAGATCGGTTTGTGTGTCAATGTAAAGACAAACAAATTAGGCAAATGCTGTTAACTATGAGTAATCCAAATCTGGAAGAGACTAACAAGGTAGCAAAAAGCATTGAGATTTCACAAGTCTCCTTAAAGGAGCTTGAAGATAACCCAATTGAAATGCTGAAAGTAGCTGGAATCACCAAACCTGTGCGGAAGGGGGCAAGACCAAACAAGCGCTTTAACTCGGGGTTCAACAATACAAATTTGTGCTTTCAGTGTGGTAACGCTCCACATGCAAAAGGGGGGAAGTGTCGAGCAATTCATGTTTCTTGTAACTATTGTAAAAAAATTGCCATTTTGCTAAAAAGTGTTAAAAAAAAGGGCACAAAAGAAATCAACAGTTTGTGTTGTGGAATCTGAGAACAAATCAGAGCCTGTAATTGTTTCTGTGGTTGATGATACTAAACAAGACAATTATCGTAAGGATTGTGTTGACCCTATCGTAGAAATAAAAGTAGGGGGCACTGTTCTTAAATTTCTAGTTGATTCTGACTCTAGAATCACCATGATCACACAATCTTTAATCAATGAAACATGGGGTGATAGACCTTTGATGCCACCTGATCGTTCTTCTGTCTCGCAGAATTGAACTTTTGGGTTATATTCAGGATGATCTAGAATTTAAAGGTAGAATGATCAAAGGTAAAATATATGTTGCTGTCAAAGGACTTGACATCCTGGGGTGGTTTCCAGAGATTTTTTTTGGCATGGTATTGAGACCTGGAGTGAAAAAACAAGTTCTAGTAGTGGATTATGAAGGGGAAAGTCGAAAATGGAAGGTCAGGTTTCATTCTGTGTTCACGAATTGTTAAGGTAAAATTTGTGGGTTCAAATATAGCATTAAAATCAAAGAAGGGGCTGTTCCCACCAAACACAAACTCAGGAGTGTTCCTTTCAGTATTAGGGAAGACTTAGAAAAGGAACTCATTGAGTTGTGCAACAATAGCATAATTGAGCCCATTGAGTCCTCAATGTGGCTGTCACCTTCGGTTGTAGCTCACAAAAGGGATGGACAATTAAGGGTATGTATTCATCTAAGGTCCTTGAACAAGGGCATTTGGGTGGACTCACACCCACTACCAAAGATCAGTGATCTTTTTGCATGTCTAAGGGGTGCCAAAATATTTTCTAAACTCAATCTGGCCAGTTCTTATCATCAGGTCGAACTGCATCCTGATTCAAGTTATTTCACTACATTCTTTTCTCATACAGGAGCTTTTCAATATTCACGCATGCCTTTTCGCTTAGCCTCGGGGCTTCAGTCTTTCAATGTGTCATGAATAATTTGCTTAAAGAGATTGAGGGTGTACTTGTGTTTCAGGATGATGTTCTGGTCTTTGCTGACAATGAAGAAGCTCATGAAGCAATTCTCCAAAAAGTATTAAGCCTTTTTAAAAAAAAACAAGGAGTGGTACTGAAGACAGAAATGTGTAAGTTTGAGTGCACAGAAATTGAGTACTTAGGACACATGATTTCAGCAGAAGGAATCAACCCGATACCAGGTTTAGTTGATGCAATCACCATGTCTCCTCCTCCTACAGACAAGACAGGGGTTAAATCTTTACTTGGTTTATGTGAGGTTCACTCTAGATACATTCTAGATTTTGCTACTAAGGTGCATCCAATTAGCAATTTCTTAAAGAAAGCAGTAAGGTTTGTGTGGGGGAACAAGTGTATGAAAGTATTTGAAGAAATTACTGTGATGTTAGGTCAGAGTGGAGCTCTCAAATCTTTTGACCGCAAACAGTCATGCGGTATTACTGTTGATGCCAATCAGGTAGGTCTAGGAGCTTTGTTAACACAAGAAGTTGATGGCTTTGAAAATACAGTGGCTTTTGCATCTAGGATGCTCAGAGAGGCAGAACTTCAATATTCTGTTATCGAGAAGGAACTATTAGCGTGTGCATGGGCCATTAAAAGTTTAGATCATATATTTGGGGAAGGTGTTTCAAGTTGTTAACTGATCATAAACCCTTAGTCGGCATACTGAGCAGTGGAGTGAATAAGTGCTGTACCCCCAGAATTTTAAAGTTAGTCTCAAACCTTTTACAGTATCAGTTTGATATTGACTATATTACAGGAGGAAAGAATGGAAGAGCTGACTATTTATCACATTTTCTGCAAAAGAAAGATGAGGAAGTAGAATTTTCTGATCTGATGGAGGAAGGTTGTGAAGATTGTATGGTAGCAGCTTTGAATGTACCTGATATGAGGACATGCACAAAGAATGAATGGATGCTTGCCATGACAGATGATGATATTTTGCAATAGGTTTGTGAAATGGTTAGAAATGGGTGACCTGTGAGAAAGTTTTGTCTCTGTTGTTGCAACCTTTATGTAAAGTAAGTAATGAGATTTCTATTGAAGATGGAATGTTATTACGTACAGATAAGATTTTTCCATCACATACAGTCAGAGTAGATATTATCAAGAAGGCACATGAGGGCCATTTGGGTATGTCCCTTACCAAATGTCATATATGTGAAACATTTTGGTGGCCAAGAATGGATGTGGAGGTGGAGGAGGTAATTGGCAATTGTTGTGTTTATGGATCGGCTGATAAAAGTTTGAAAGTGGTCACACCTCCACTTTTGCCCATCGAGTGTCCAGACAGGCCATGAGAAAAGGTGGGGATTGATGTTATGGGACCTTATGATGTGTAATCCTGTGGTAATAAGTACATTTTGGTGTTGATGGATTATGCGTCTAAATGGCCTGAGATTAAAATGGTTAAGGAACCTACCACTAGAGTAGTAGTTGATTTTCTTAAGGAAACGTTTATGAGAGAAGGTTTCCCAGAGACTCTCATTTCAGTTAATGGTACTCAATTTGTAAGCCATGATTTTGAAAAGTTTGTGGAATCTTGTTGCATTAAACATGTGAAGAGTTCTCTTTATCATTCACAAACCAATGGTTTGGTGGAGAGGATAAATCAGGTTGTGGGTGAGTGCATTAGGCGGGCCAAAAATGGACAGCATGATATAGAGAAGTCTCTAAATAGTATGATTTGGTTTTTACAGAACTACTCCTCACTCATCTATAACAGTCTCTCCTTTTGAGTTCTTAAGGGGAAGAATTACAAATACATGCTTCAGACCAGCATGAATGGCAAAGTGGTTTAAAAGAATTCTGATGTGATGAGTTTGATGTAGGTGGTAAGAGAAAACATGAATCAAATTCAACAAAAACAAAAGAAATGGTATGACACTAAAAAGGATGTCAAATTAACATCTTTACAAGTTGGAAATATGGTTCATATTAGGTCACCAAAACATGTAAAAGGGGAAGAACACATTTGGAAGACCTTCTAGAGTTTTGAAGATTCTTGGCAATGCCATCCAAGTTGAAGGAGGTCAATGGTGGAATCTTGCTAAATTTGTAAAGGTAAAAAGGTGCTGTCAAGCTGGTAATTCAGAAACTGACAAGTTGGTTTGAAAAGACCCAGTGATGAAAATGATGAGGGTGAGAGGAATAATAATAAGAAGAGGAGGCAGAGTTTAAGTTTAAGTTTAAGAAACATTGGCTCTCATTACAACCTTGGTGGTAAATGCCCCCTACCGCCGTTCTGATGGCCGCCAACATACTGTGACCGCGGTGGTATACCTCTACAGGTATTATGACCCACACAGAGAAATCAGCCACTATACAGACACCCACACAAGTCTGCCAGACCAAAAGTCAATCATAAATTGGTGGTACCAAAACCCACACTGTCAACAGGAATACACCCACAGTATCAGGACCCACGAGTCACTACGGCGGTCTTTCAACCGCGGTAAACCATTGGCGGTACACACTGTTGTGCTCAAAATACACCCACACTTACAAAACTACATCACATTGGACAATTCAAACTACACACAACTGGCACACATACACCCACCACACCCACACACTCAGACCACTATAAAACACACTCCCACATTACCCACAACCCCTTCAATGAAAAAAAAGATTGCGAACAGAGAGAGAGAGACAAGCCAGGAGCACCCACTCAATCTGAGCCACAGAACACCATCACCCATACACCATACACTCACCTCACAGCGCACACCACAACACATCACCCCACACATCACCACACACATCCTCACACATACCACTCACACCACATCCATGGCACCCCAAAGACACCCCAGGTTTTCAGAGGAGGAGCTAAGGGTCATGGTGGAGGAAATCATCCGGGTAGAGCCACAGCTATTCGGATCACAGGTGCAGCAGACGTCCATTGCAAGGAAGATGGAGCTATGGCGGAGAATATTGGACAGGGTCAACGCCGTGGGACAGCACCCAAGAACAAGGGATGACACCAGGAAGAGGTGGAACGACCTATGGGGGAAGGTGCGTTCTGTGGTTGCAAGACACCAGGTAGCCCGACAGAGGACTGGCGATGGACCCCCACCTCCTCTCCCCACAACTAACAACATGGAAGGAGCAAGTATTGGCAATAATGCATCTTGAGGGCCTAGCAAGTGTACCAGGAGGGCTAGACTCTGGTAAGTCAAATCTTTACTACTATATCCCCCCACCCTACCTGCATGCCATCACAAACTCCTACCTCTACCCTCACCCCCTTCACTCCAACACCTCACAAATACCCCACTATCACAACCCACCCATCCCAATACCAAGCCCTGCATGCAACACCTATTCATGGACCCCCTTCACAGACCTGCATTGCCACCCATCACTAAAGCATGCCCATTAGAGAGAATCACCTAGCCCACAAAATCACCACGCACACAAGGCAAAGCTGACAGGGCAATCACAACCATACAGGGAAACACACCCATGCACAAGCTGGTACACGCAGATACAATAACACTTCATTTTCATCCCCACAGGACCCCCACTCAACGTCACCGGAGAGGAGGTGCCACCAACATCCAGTCCCCCCACTGAAGAGGCCCACAGTGATGACAGCAGCTCTGCACGCCTGGATCACGATGACCAAGCTGGCCCATCAGGGACCTCTGGACAGTCAGTTACCCTGCCACAGTCCCATACCACCACAGAGCCTCCCCCCTCAGGAAACACCACCACAGCACCCACCCAGTGGGCCCATACCACTGTCCCCAGGACACATCAATCAGCAGTGTGTTGACCACTACAGGGACCCCAGGCAACCCCACAAAACGCAAGAAAATCAGGGACCTGCGGTCAGTGGATGCACGGTTCAGGGGACAGAGGCACAGGACAACAGGGAAACTGGGAAGACTGCTGTGGACAGGGGGACGATAGGCCCAGGGAACCCACTCTCCACAAGGCACTTGCAGGGATCCTGGGAGCATACCAACATTCCCAGGAGACCTTGGGCCAGATACTGGCTAAGTTGCAGGAGACCCAGCGGCTGCAGTAGGGCCAGTACCTGGGATCAGGAAGGACCTCAAAGACATCCACACCATCCTGGTCACCATTGCTGGGGTGCTGGCTGACATGGCCAACACCATGAGGGAGGCAGTGGCACAACAACGGGCCCCTGACTCTAGCCAAAACAATGAGCAGCCCTTCACCTCCGCCAGCGCTAGAGGACAGGAGGCCTCGCCACTGAAACAACAGGCCACTAGCACCCCACCCCGTGCAGAAGGAGAACCACCCTGCAAACGGTCCCTGCGATCCAGGCAAAAGCCTGAAAACATTGCCAAGACCCCCGCCAGGAAATAAGACTCTCCTGATTGTCACCCTTCTGTCCCACTCTGTCACCCTGTCCACCTTGAACTGCCATTGCTCCCCTTCCTATGCCCCATTGGACAATGCCAAGAGACTGGACTCTAAATGGACATTCCTCCACCATCACCCCAGCCCATTGCACATCCCCCCTCTACTTATTAGCACTTAAATAAACACCCTTGGAACAAATACAATTCTGGAGTCTGTCAATTGATTGAAATATGTATGAGTACAACATTCTGAAAACATTGCAAATTTTATATACAGTAATTTATACATTGGTATGACCTGTAGTGGGCATCAGTAAACATAGCAGGAGCCAGAGTGGGGCACAGAGATCTGAAAATAGAGATGCCAAAGGGTACAGTAAGTGGTCATAGACATAGGGAAATCATGCTGCCATGAACAATATCCAACAGAAAACTGAAAAGAAAAGGGAAGTTACAGTGTCTTACCTGTGTTTCACTGGAAGTACTGCTGTATGATATTACTTCTGTTATCCACATCTTCTTCCTCTGCCTCCTTTCCGTCACTGTCCACAGGCTCCACCGCTGCCACAAGACCATCTCCAGGCTCATCCTCCTGCAGAAAAGGCACCTGGCGTCTCAAGGCCAGGTAGCGCAAAATGCAACATGCAACCATGATCTGGCAGACCTTCTTGGGTGAGTAGTACAGGGATCCACCTGTCAGATGGAGGCACCGGAACCTGGCCTTCAGGAGGTCGAAGGTTCTCTCAATAATCCTCCTTGTTCACCCATGTGCCTCATTGTAACGTTCCTCTGTCCTTGTCCTGGGATTCCTTACTGGGGTCAGTAGCCATGAGAGGTTGGGGTAACCAGAGTCACCTGCAAATATCGAGGGACAACTGTTAGACACACACTAACCCTTAGGGACAAGCCCAAGGTCCCCACCAACATATACTGGGTGGGGACCTTGGGCTCACCTATTAGCCACACCCAGTGCCTCTGGAGTTAAGCCATCACATATGGGATGCTGCTATCCCTCAAGATAAAGGCATCATGCACAGAGCCAGGATACTTGGCATTCACATGGGAGATGTACTGGTCAGCCAAACACACCATCTGCACATTCATAGAGTGATAGCATTTTCTATTCCTGAACACCTGTTCATTTCTCCGGGGGGGGGGGTTGGGTACAAATGCTACATGTGTACCATCAATGGCACCAATGATGTTGGGGATATACCCCAGGGCATAAAAGTCAGCTTTCATCGTGGCCAAATCCTCCACGCACAACTTCGCATTGGTTATCATTGGGCCCTATGGGTTCCAGGAGACAATGGTGATGTACGCCGGCGGTGACGGTACGTACTGCCGTGGACGTGACCACCATTTTCCATCTGTTCACTCACTTGCTACCTGACCTTCAACAGGAGAAGACCTACACTGCAAGTGCTGCTGTGACCTGTGTCTGGAAGCAGCAATGGCTCATGTGTCTGGGGAAAGGGCCCCTGCCATCACTGCGGAACAGTTGGAGAGACTGGGGGATGGGGTCCTACCCCAGTACACTTTACTCTATGGTCCTCCAGACAAAAAGGTGAGTACACTGTGAGCATAATGCGTGGGCCATGAATGTATGGAGTTCTGTGTGTATAAGCCACATGTAGGGGGGGCTGAGGTGTCCTGGGAAGAGTGCTGCATGTATGGTGGTCAATGTATTACCAATCCCGTTTCTGCTGTATTGTTCCTGCAGGTCAACGCCATCAGAAAAGGGGTATTTGGTGTGCCATCGCCAAGGAGGTGTGGACCCTGGGGGGCTTTGACAGGCGGAGCACCCACTGCCGCAAACGGTGGGAGGACCTGCGCCGCTGGGCAAGGAAGACGGCGGAGGCCCAGCTGGGGTTGGCCTCCCAACAAGGAAGGGGTGCCCGTCATATCCTGACCCCCCTGATGTTCCGCATCCTAGCAGTGGCCTATCCAGAGTTGGATGGGCGCTTCAGGGCATCACAGCAGCCACAAGGGGGTGAGTACAAATTCAGATTCACGAGTTGGCGTGCGTTAAGATTTTACCTGGGTGGGGGATGTGGACTGTGGGTGCACCTAGGCCAGGACGAACATGGCAGGGTAGGTCTTTTGTTGGGCAGGCTCTTAAGCACTCCAAACTCCAAACCCAATGGTGTTAGTGGGCATCTACTAGTGGGCAGGGTCCTGTGGGTTTCAGGTGTGCAGCTGATGGCATTATGCCATGTCCCCCATGGGCTGGCGACTAGCATTGTAACTGGTAGTGCATGGCCTAGTGCATAGGGCAGCTCCCTGTGTGTTGTGTACACCAACTGTAGTGTTGTTGCTGGCATTGACCAAGTGTATCCTCCGTCATTCCCCCCCTTTTTGTTTTGTCACCCTGTCCTTGTGTGCATTAGCATCACCTGGCAGAGGAGCCGAGGCACCGGCGTCGGAGGGAGCTGCATCCCACAAGGGCCTGGAGGCCGAATCCACCGAGGGTGAGGGCACCAGTGGGACTGAGGGCGAGGGGAGTACCACAACGGAGACAGGAGGGGACACTACAGACAGTGACTCCTCCTCTGATCGAAGCTCCCTGGCGGAGGCGGACACCTCTGTGCCCACCCCAACAACAGGTACAGCCACCACGCCCCCTACCAGCACCGCCCTCCCAGCAGCCCTTCAGCGTGTTTCGCGTGCCCGCTCACCCAGGAGGGTGGGCATCTCCTTCGCCCCAGGCACCTCAGGCCCTGCCCGAGTCAACCCTGCTGCCCTCAGTGAGGAGGCTATGTGACCTCCTGAGATACCCCACTGTTGGGCAGTCAACCATTCTGAATGCCATCCAGGGTGTTGAGAGGCATCTGCAAGAAACAAATGCAAACCTGGAGGGCATTCACTCTGGCATGGTGGCCCAACAGAGAGCATTTCAGGCTCTGGCCTCCGCACTGATGTCAGCCATAGTCCCTGTCTCTAGCCTCCCCCCTCCCACTTCCTCTACCCAGTCCCATTCCTAATCCCCTCAACCACAGCCTATCCCAAGCACAACTTCAGACCAGCATTCCCCCAAATCAACACACAAAAGTTGCTCAGGCAAACACAAGCACCACACTTCATCTCACAGGCACTCACACAAGCACCATCCCCATGCAGGCACACCAACAGCCACTGCTTCCACTGTGTCCCCCTCCTCCTCCTCCACCTCCCTCCCAGTAGCGTCTCCACTCACACCTGCATGCACTACATACTCATCCACTACATCTATCACCAGCACGCCCATCACTACACACCCCTAACTGGCAGTCACCACCCCCACACTCATGCACACGTCCCCTGTGTCCTCTCCCACTGTGTCTATGACCCCTCCTCCCAAAATACACAAACACAAGCACACACCCACCCAACAGCCATCCACCTCACAACAGCATCCAGTCCATGCACCTGCACCCCCCGTCCGTCCTCTCGGGCCAGGGTGGCCAAAACCCAGTCCAGCACCTCAGCCACCAAGTCCACGTCCGCTGTGGTTCCTGCAGCTGTCAGAGGCTCAAAGGGGGCACCCATCAGGCCAGCCAGTGTGCCACCAACCCCTGCCAAGCCAAAGAACATTCCGCCACCTGGCAAGGTGAAGAAGGGGACAGCATCCAGTAAGGGGAAGGAGCCACAACCACTCAGCAAGGGCACCTCAAAGACTCCAGCTGCCAGACCCGAGGTGACACCACCATCTGCCAAGGGCAGGAAGGGGCACAAAACACCAGCCAAGGCACTTCAGCCGTCCGAGCCTGAAGGTGAAGGCCTGGTGGCTACCAGCACAACCGCCAGCACCGCCACCTGCACCACGGCCAGAACCGCCGCCTGCACCACCGCATGCACTGCCACCTGCACCGCCACAAGTACCACGACTGTCATCAGCAGCAGCCCCAGTGGGCAGCCGTCCGAGGCTGCATGCGAAGGGCTCAAGCCTCCCCCCACCACTGGCAGCACCGGCACCTCCACAGCGGCCAGCACCGCCACCTACACTGCCGCAGCACCGCCGCAAGCACCACCACCTGCACTGCTGAAAGTGGCACCACTGCCAGCAGCCCCGGTGGGCAGCCGTCCGAGGCTGCAGGGGAAGGGCTGGAGCTTCCACCTATCACTGGCTGCACCCCCACCAGCACCGCCACTACCACCACTGTGCATCTGTAGCCGCTGGTTGATGGACTGTAGCCCTGCCTCCATGGACTATCATGCATCCCGACCACTGCAAATCTCGTGGGTCTGACACCCAGGTGAGGGACTGTGACCTGGCACCCACCACGTGCTGCATCACTGGGTACAAAGCCCCCTCCAGAACCAGTGGAGAAAGGCATCCACTTACCCCATCCTTCCCAGGATGAAGCACACTGCGCGCAAAGCCCCCTCCAGAACCAGTGGAGAAAGGCATCCACTCACCGCATCCTTCCCAGGATGAAGCACACTGGGCACAATGCCCCCACCAGAACCAGTGAGAAAGGCATCCACTCACCCTATCCTTCCCAGGATGAAGCACACTGGGCACAATGCCTCCTCCAGTACCAGTGGAAGAAGCCATCACTTGAGAGACTGTGGCCTTGCACTCCCAAGGACCAGGCAGTGGGAAAACCACCCACTAGAGAGACTGTGGCCTTGCACTCCCTAGGACCAAGCAGTGGGCAAACCTCCCACTTGAGAGACTGTGACCTTGCACTCTCCAGGACCAAGCAGTGGGCAAACCACCCACTTGAGAGACTGTGGCCTTGCACTCCCCAGGAACAGGCAGTCGGCAAACCACCCACTTGAGGGACTGTGGCTTTGCACTCCCCTGGACCAAGCAGTGGGCACATCACCCACTGGAGAGACTTGAGAGACTGTGACCTTGCACTCCCCAGGATATCGCTGTGGGCATGGAGCCCCCTCCAGGAGCAGTGGCGTTGTACCATTTTCCGGCTCAGGTGCCCCCCTCTTCCCCATCCCCCTGAGGTCCCTGTGTGTTAACGACCTGATGCCCCTGCAGTGTTCTCTCCGTTTTGAGGAAGGAGTCAAGTGTGGGCTTGGCCTATGTGTTTGTATATATTATATGTATTGTACATACTGTTTATTTATTTATGATCGTATTTCTCTAGAATTCTAATATTACACTAATTTGACTCAATTCCTTTTGTCCTTGCGTTCTTCCAGAGGGTTATGGGGTGTCTATGTAATGTTGTTGCATATGTTTGTGTGTATGATGTTGGGGGTGAGGGTGGGGGTGGGGATGTTGCGTGTGTGTGTCACACTCTTTTTCCTCCCCCCCTCCCCTGTCTACTGGGTGCTGTACTCACCATGGTCGTCGTCGCCGCCGTTGGTGCTCCTGATATATGACAAGATACACCAGCATGGGCAGAACGTGCAGCTCGGACTCCATGCCGTCCTGGTTCTTTGTTGAGTGTCGAGAGGTGTGTGGTTTCCCTTCCAAGTACCGTTTCCGCTGTGCTTTTGATGGTGTTTGTACCGCCCTGGAAAAGCTGGCGGATGGGCGAGTTGTAATGGGGTGGGCGGTACATTGTCTTCCGCCTATCTGCTGGCAGTTACCACCGTGGTATTTCTTGCTACCGCCGTGGTGGTCGGAGTGTTAAAGTGGCTGTATGTGTTGGCGGTTTCCGCTGTGGTCATGATCCCATTTTTGTTACCGCCGGCCTGTTGGCCAATGGCATGGGCACTGCAGGGGCCCCCGTAAGAGGGCCCCGCAAAGTATTTCAGTCTGCTTTGCAGACACTGAAATACGCGACGGGTGCAACTGCACCCGTCGCACCCCTGCAACTACGCCGGCTCAATTCTGAGCCGGCGTCCTCGTTGCAGGGGCATTTCCTCTGGGCCGGCGGGCGCTCTTTTGGAGAGCGCCCGCCGGCCCAGAGGAAATGTTTGAATGGCCGCCACGGTCTTCTGACCGCGGTGCAGTCATTTGGCGGCGGTACCTTGGCGGACGGCCTCCGCCGTCCGCCAAGGTCAGAATCAGGGCCTATATCAAGATAGCCAAAAGTTGCACAAGTGTCTGCTGGATCTGTGGGTGTTGTCTGTTCTCAGATTTGTCACACAGGAGGGGCACTAGCTCCCACTAAAGATTTGAAGCCTGACTGCTGTGTTACAAGAACCAAATGTCTGCTGCAGCTGCCTTTCTACCATCGCAAAGAAGACTTAATGGACCCCCAAAGTCACCCCCACCCTACCCTTGGACCGAAGGCTTACCCAGAACTTACCCCTGTCGACTTCACCTCATCAGGAGCATCCTTAAGCATCTTTTCATTCTGCATCCCCAGCATCAGGACCACTCTATTGTTGTCTCTGGTAGTCATCTCCTAAAGGCTGGAACTTGACTGGAAAGGTTCAGGTGGCCAGATAGCTGTCCAAAGTATCCTTACTGGCCTCCTAGACCTCTGCCCTGACAGAATTGATCACCCAACTCGGGCCGGAGATCCCAGACTTCCTCTTTCAAACTTTTCAAAAGTTTACAAACTTTTTGTTGGCCAATGCTTGTTTGCAGTTGATGTAAACGTTAGTTAATGCTTCAAGAATTCATATCTCCTGAACCCTCTGGTAGATTTTGATGATCAAGGACTCTAAAGACGCATAAGAATACTCTCTATTTTCATAAATTAGTGTTGTGTCTCTTTCTTGTTGTGTGACTTTCTTTTTTTCATTGTTTGGTGCTGTTAATTGCTTCACACATAGTTCATTTGCCAAGCCTTACTGCTCACAATCACAACTCCCCAGAGTAGAGTTCACAGTTGAGGTAAATGACCCTGACTGGACCTGAGATGGTATTTGTGAGTGTACTTCATGATAAGACCCCAGAGCCATATCATCTAGTACACCTAAATCCTCACAGGTTTCCTTATGTGTTCCTTGGATTCCTTTTCTTGCCATTTCCTATCTTGTTTTGGCTCCTTGAATTTGTTTCTGATTCTTGAGGAGCATCTTGATGTGAGAGTCCTCTAATAGCAGAAGTGAGAGTTACTTTCTACATCTGACATGTTTAATCCTGGTCTAGTCCACCCTCTACTAGGTTAGTAGCCTCTCTGGACTGCAAGTTTTTAGGTGATACCTGGAGTTTTTCTCCTTCTCCTCCTTCATTTGTTCTCCAACTGTTTGGTGCTTAACTACTGCAAATTTATTTCTGAGTTATTAGCTGGTTGTGAAGACAGCAGTTTAAGCAGCTATCCTTGTTTACATGCATCGGCTCCAGGATGATTTACATTGCACGTTCTCTACCATCTTTATCAACTCCTGTTTTTTTCCCTTTCCATCCCTTGCTCCCTTTAGCAAATGTATCACTATCTACAGCACCCTCACCCTTATCATTCCCTTTTCTTACTCCAGTCTGGTTTTGCTGTACTCATGGATCTCTAGGTATTGGGTCTGCTGCCACTTTATCCATTTCTCCTCTCATTCCATCTCCTCCACCCACCTTTCCCACCTATCTCACTGCAATAGGTGAAATTCTCAAAGAAGACTGCTGTAGAAACCTTATGCTCTTTCTAATATCTCTGTACTACTTGTCAGACACTTTCTGTTCCTATTCATCCTTATATTTTCCTTTTTCATGTTCTCTGTTATTTCTTTCTTTCTCTTTTTTCTTTGAATTAGCTTACTCACCCCTCTTGCTATCTCATTCTCCCCTCCCATTTGCCCCATTGTTTTAACCTGGTGTTGTATCTTTCATGTCTGGCTTGAAACACATACTAACCAACCTTCCATTTCTAAGGCCGTGTATGGTATCCCTTAGAAACCTGTTATTCCTTTACTATGTCATCAATGATCTTCTGACCTGTACTTGTTCCATTCCTTTGTCCTTCCTATACCTCTGTGTTTTAGCATTTTGATCTAGCCTCCTCGCCCCTGGAATTGAGCGGATTGCCTCACTACCAGTCACCCCTGTGTAGGACCATCTGTGATCACCAGCAGTAATTACTCTTTATATATGAAAATATTGTTTACAATGTTGGTGGCTGTACCTCTACCTCTACCATCTACACTGACTAGACTATAATAACCTTATGTACTCTTTGCCTATATTCCTTCCTTCACACAAACACCTGATATTCCCATTTGTAGCTTTTGTGGGCCTAGAACCTCCAATTACTGCTAGTCTATTGGTACCCTACCCATGTGGTCTCTTACACAATTAAATCCCCATTGAGGGCATTGGCCTCACCTTGTCGCCAATAC
Organism: Pleurodeles waltl; assembly: GCF_031143425.1. NCBI lineage: Eukaryota > Metazoa > Chordata > Amphibia > Caudata > Salamandridae > Pleurodeles > Pleurodeles waltl. The sequence goes on from NC_090440.1 coordinate 408,241,593, forward strand.
CTGAATTTAGAGATCCAGATGAAATCTCGAAGTCTAAGTTAGGTTGCAAGGTCACCAACAACTACTGCCTGGGTCCTAGCCTCCTCACCTAAGGTGATCTTTGTGTCACCTTTGTGTTCAAATTTCGAAAAAATATAAATAGTTGTAGAATACAAATAACCAAATAAAGTGATGAAACTGGGAACCAAGGCAACAGATAAAGGAAGGCAATTGCTGAGAAATGGATAACCATCAAAGTAATGGAAGGTCAAGAATAAGGCAGCATTAAAATAGTGCTAGCTCCTGAAACACTACAAAAATATAACAGGTTCTGGAAATAGTCAGTTCAAGATAAAGATGGACACAATACTAAAAGAGTGTGTGTTCAGGAAATAAGTACTGTTTGCCACACAGTGTTTGTTCAGGGAATAAGAATGCATTATTAGATAGTGTGAGTTCCAGAAATAAGGTTTAGATATAAAAAGAAGTCAGGAATCTCTGGAAACAGTCGGTCAGCCAAACAGAAAGACAGTCATCAGTAATAATGCTGGACTGAAGCAAACATTCCAGCTTACTAAAGATCAAATGCCTCAGGTGTGATCAAGATGGCATCTGCCAGCCATAGGTGTGCCGATTCTTCCACGCGTATCTGGACTGTGGGTGCGGAGACAAAGTAGTGAGTAAGAAATTCTAGGTAATGCAGGCTTTGGCATTGGGAAGGCAGAGAACCACACTTGCACCTAGATTAAAGTCAAGTCCGGAATGGTTTCCAGAAAGCTGGAAAACTGTACTGTGATATGCCACAAGGTCACGTCTTCTGGAAAATGTAGTCTTTGAGAGATTAAAAAAATGCTGATGTCACAAAGCCTGACATGAATAAAAAAAGGAAAGGCAAGTTTAGACTATTGTCCAAAAGTCAATATGTACATGAATATAGTGCAAGATCAGGTATCTTAGTCTAGTATTCGAAAGGTTATCAGTCATGCCTTCAGTCAAGTCAAGTCTTCAGCTCTGGTTGGTCTTCATTGTTACATTTTTATTTCCTCTTTGTTGACGATTTTTTTAAAAAGCAAAAGAAAATGTAATGCAACGTCAAAAAACGCCATTGGGAGAAACCATCCTTATGAAACACATGGGGCATTCCTGAGTGAAATATATTATGTCTGTATTATCCAGTGCTTAATTTGTAAAATAATAAGGTTTGGGGCCCAAACTGTTGCTCAGAAGCACTGAACCTTCTGCGGGCACTGCAGAAGGCCATGGTGCAGAATACCATGGCTATGCAGTTATGATTTGCTCTCATGCATCTTTAATCCAATACCAAACACTCCTTACCATTCAAACTCACTCCTGTGTGTTTTTTGTCCCTGCTTTCTCCCTTTGTCACTGTTTTCTCCTCTTTCTATTCTTCTTTCTTCATCCTTCTGTGCTTTTCTCTATCTTGTTCTGGATCAAAGCCTGATAAGGAAAAATAAGTGCCAGTGCTCAAAAATATGTACTGATGGGTCCTACTTGGAACTATTGACTACAATTAAGCACGGGTATATCCCCAGGCACCGCAAATTAATAATAGCTTTGAAATGTGACCATGGAGCACACACCTATTACAAGCATATAGTTTTTCACATGTTACTCAGGGGCCCAACATGTGAAAAACCCAACCTCGAGTTCTTCCATGAACCAAGGACAATGGATTTCTATTGACCTTGGTTGGATCCGTTCAAGTAAATGGCGCTAGATCCAACCACAGAAGTGATGCAGAATTTTTATGGACACATGTGGGGCAATGCTGGGTGGTAGGAAGTGTGTGGATTCCTAAGGATTCTGGAAGTTTCCATCACAGAAATATATGGAAAATGTGTGATTTCAGGCAAAGTTTGAGGTTTGCAGGGCATTGTGGGGAAGAAAGCCTCATGGGATTCACACATGGCACACCACACTGGAATCCCCTGGTTGTCTACTTTTCAAAATGTCTGTGTTCGGTAGGATTCCTCAGGTGGCAACTGAGCATTGCCCCAAATCCCACACCTACCCCTATTGCTGATCTCCCACATGGCACTTTAGGGCCTTTTTTGGCTAGGTCTTATGGGCTACCCACACAAGTAAGGTACCATTTTTATCAGGCGATTTGGGGGGAACATGGGTGGTAGGACATGTGTGGCGCCCAGCAGATTCCAGAAGTTTTCCTCACAAAAATGTAAAAAAGTGTGTGTTTTTAGTTGATGCTTGAGCATTGTGGGTAAGAAAATGTTGTGGGATGTATGCAAAGCACACCACACTGGATGTCTAGCTTTCAGAACTGTCTGGGACTCCCCAAGATGTCTAGTTTTCAGAACTGTCTGGGTCCGGTAGGTTTTTCTAGGTGCAGCTTACCCAAGACGAAAAAGTGCAGCCATTCACGAAGTGGAATCTACAGGGAGTTAGCCAAACTTTCCTGCTCATTTGTAAAAACAACTTCCAAAAGAATAAAATGGCTTCTTACTTGCCATTAGGATGGGATTATTTAGTCTGCAGGGGAGCGGAAAGACTTTTGAGGTTTTAGGGGTGAGGGTAGGGCCTGATGTTAGACTGTGAAAGACTCACCCAATTATTTAATTAAAAATATATACTCCTGCCATACAGTTGGCTTTCTTCCCCCAGGAGGGAAGATTGGGGGTAATTACCCCATCTGCTATCCAGGAGGTACGGGGCAGAAAGACTGTTTCACCATTTTTATGGGAGTGAGGGCATGGCCATGCCCTTGCTGGGCAGCCCCCACCCCTAGAATTCTAAAAAAAAGAAGTAATCCCTGGGGTCTAGTGGGCTTTCTGCCCTCACCCCCAGGGGCAAATGGGGGTGATTGTCCCCATATGCCCCCCAGTGGGGGCAGAAAGACTACAGTAAAAAAAACAGCAAGGGGGAGTACAAGCCCTTTCCCGAGGGACTGCTCTCCCTCTCCCTGGTGTCTGGAGAGTGGATCCCTGCTTGGGGATCGCCCTCCTGTGGGATCCACTGGGCAATGGTACCACTGGAAAGGGGATATTATCTCCTTTATAATTATACATTCCCCCTATGAATCGGTGCTTGGGGGCCTGAGATATACCTGCTGGGGAAGCTCTTCCCCAGCTCTCAAGGCTGAAATGAAAAAAGGAAGCCCTCTGGTGTTCACACCAGAGGGATTTCCTGCCTTGTGTGCGAGAACAGCGTGGAGCTGTCCTCGGCACACAAGTACTAGTGTGGAAGACGGCACGGAGATGTCATCCACAACAATATGGTCTACTTTTGTCCGTTATGATTGCCAAAAATTAAATAACAACAGAATTGCTCTGGATATCTTATTGCTTGCATTAAGTATTGTATACAGCCATATAGATATATATATCCGTAAAGAAGCGCAGAGGGCCTTTGGTCTGTTTGAATGCAGCTGCCCCAGTGGAGGGCAATTTGACATTTAGCCAAGAGTAGTGCCAGTGTGGTGAAGCATCTTATGCCTAAAGGGGAAGGTTTACCACATCCTGGCAGGGCCAGTAGTGGGTCAGGGATAAGTGTTTGTTCCGTCATATGTGATAACATGGTGTGCATTGCGTCCCAGTATGCAGAGATAGGGATGCAATTCCAGGAGATATGTTCAAAGTCAGCATGCTCAGTTGAGCATTTGGGGCAGCAATGTGACTCGGACGGGTCTAACTCAGCCGGTGCACGTGGAGTGTTATAAGCGTGGTGTAAGTATTTATAATGTTGCAGCTTGTGGCGAAGATTGTTAAAGATTAGTTGAATTTGGGCACAACAATAATACCATATTTTGTCGGATATAGTGTGTCCCAGGTCCTTTTCCCAAGCGGCCCTTCATTGTTAAGGTCCTTTAGGCCTCAACTGTAGAGAGGCATGGTAGAGTTTGGAAATTAAGTGAGCATTTTGTGGGGCGGCGATTACCAGAATAAGAGGAGGGAACTCTTGGTTCTTCAGAGTATGCCAGTAGGATGGCCCGCAGTGTGCTATGTAGTCGGTGTAGAATTCATCTATCCATGTATGAAGCGTGATGCCCCTCTGTTAGCATGGTGATAGATTGAAGACTGGTGTCAGTGAAGAAATCATCGAGGGTGTGTGTATTTGATGTGCATGTAATGAATTCTACGTCCGCTGTTCCAGTGTAAGTGGAAGCCACGGATTTCCCAGGAAAGGAAAATGCGGAGAATATAGGGTATCATGCCTAGATAATGGTGTAACATAGCCCAAGCCCAGCAGGTAGTAGGAATTGTTTGTATCTCAGTCAGATTTCTGGGCAATCCGTGGCAATAAGGTGGAGAGGGAAAAAGGACGGGCCTGTGTCACTTCTGGCTTGAGGTATTGGAGTCTAGCATCAGGATGGTACCAGAAAATGGCAAAATGTGCTCGCGCAACTATATAGTGTGAGCACAAATGAGGGACTCCAAAACCGAATGGGAGCGTCAAGGTCTCCCACCATATGCGAGGACGACGCCCAGCCCAAATGAGTCTAGTAAGGAGGCTGCGGAGAGTGTCAAAGAAACTGTTTGTCGGGGCTATAGGCATATTAAGGAATAAATACAGAAACCGTGGGAGAGCCACTGTTTTAAAGATGGCAATTCGTCCTGCCATAGACAGCAGCAAACGATTCCAGAGGTCGATCTGGATTGTGAGTTTTGCAGTCAAGGGACCATAGTTCAGCTGAATCATTTCAGCACTGTCTCTATGAAGAAAATTGCCAAGATACCTAGGGGGGTCAACGCACCATTGTAAAGTTTATTTAAGAGAGCATGGGACTGTAGCACCCCTCAGGGGAAATATCGTCTGCATAGAGGGATGCCAACAATGGGCCTCGATGAAATCGTAGGACTCGGTCCAGATGACATTCTAGGAAATGATGGACCAAGAGTCCGTTGAGATGATGAATAGGAGTGGGAAAAGAGAGCATCCTTGACGAGTGCTCTGCATTAAGGAAAATGAGTCAGATAATGTGCCATTTATCCATAAGGGTGCAGTGGGGGCTGTATACAGCGTCTATAATCAGGTCTCTAAAAACCTTGGGGATGCCCAGTTTCGTTAGTGTGGCATGTAGAAATGCCCACTAAAGAGAGTCGAGCGCCTTTTCAACATCAAAAAGCGCTGCTGCTGCAGGAAGATCTAGGCATATTTCTTGTGTTTTCTAATGTCCTTTGGGTTCACTGGCCCACCCTTAAAATTACAGTTAACATCACACTAAACCAGAACAGCTATGTTGATGTGGTCATGTCCTTGAGCACTTTGCATTTCATCTCTCAGGGCGAGGTGTTTTTTGCAATCTTCCTTTTACTGTTTTTATATCAAACTGTAAGTATTAAACTTACACTCCAAAAAAATAAATTATTTGATAGATGAAAATAGCATACACAACTCTTCCTGAATACCTCATGCTCAATCATTTTATCCTTCAGTCTTCTGCCTCACCTCCTTCTGTTAACTAGCACGTCTTAAATGGAGGAACTTTTCTGAAACTGTTTTGTCACTACAAATGTGAAGTTTGCCTTAGTGAGGTTGGTGACGCCGATGTTCTAAAAAAATCCTTTGATTAAATCAAGAGCTGCTTACTATGTGAGAAGTCTCTGCCTCATTAGAGACACTATGTCCAACAGGGTAGGGTCAGCATTATTTCTTTAAATAAATAAAGCTTGACACTCACAGGGATATGGAACATATGTATCACAGTGAGAACACCCACAGGCGATGGCGAGACAGCCTATTGCCTCCCAGAGCACAGATTATGTGGGTGGTTAATATGAAACCTTCATGTGTGAATTTCTATTTGTTTTTGCTGGGGAACAAAGTATGTCCTTAGAATGCCAGTTCTGATAAAAAGTACTCTTTCAAAATGAAAAACTAAAACTTATAATGATACTGCCAATGAGTCTATGTTCAGCAATAGAGCACTGTTTCTGCTACTGATATTCATAGGGGGCAAAATCCTGAGACTGTTCCTTATGTCATCAGTCAAATTTTGCTTAGTGTGCATGTATGCTAGTTTTTCATTTTAAATTAGCCCAGATACATATGCTTGTTTGCTCAGTACTGCTAGGTACTGTACAAACCAAAGCCTATCTTGGCTTGTACATGTGTCAGTCATCTGTTTAGGTACTTTAAAAATGTTGTAGGACCTACTCAGGTGTGTCTTTAAAATGTAACTTTTGCCCTGAACTTTTATCCTGAATTTTGATAATTTGTCCTGAATTTTTACGGTCACTACCCAGAATTTGCCTCAATGCTAAGGGGCCACCTTAAGCTAGGGGAAGGGAAGTGCACTGATGAGAGAGGACAACAGAAAGCATTGGGGCATAAAAAAACACACAAGGGAGACAACAGGAATGCGCACATGCACACTCATACAGTGCTTAAACAAAAAGAAAAAAGTAGTCCCCTTAAAATTAAGCAGTGGAAGGGCGCAAGTAACTAAGCTATGCCCCAAGGAGTGACAAATGCATGATTGACAAGGACTGGCAAAGTCAATAGGTCTCACCTATGTAGGAGCTATAGATATTGCCAATGTCTTTTGGCCATGCTGTACAGCAGCATAGCAGCTGTTCAGCATGGCTAAACATTAGTGGCATGGCATAGAGTAGACTGGCATAAAGGAGAGTGTTGTAGAGGAAAGTGGAGTGACTTGGAGTGGAGTGGCATAGAGTAGCCTAGAGTGGAGTGACAGAGTGCTGTGGCTTAGAGTGGGGTGGCGTAGAGCGGAGTGGTGTATAGTAAAGTGGCATAGAGTAGAGTGGTGTCGAGCAGACCAGCATAGGTTTGTCGCATAGGTTCTCATTATGCTAATGAGGCTACTGGATTTGGGAGACAGGATCACATGGATTGTGGCTACTAAGTAGAATTCAACACCACATGATGCCTGTCGGCCTAATCCGGGTTCTCTGGCTAACTAGCAACGTCTCACCTCTGGCCGAGATGATTGTGGCAACCGGGCGAGTGACAAGAAGACTCCTCAGGGGAATCGTGGTCGATCAGATCCCATCCCTTTCTCTCAGTTACCAAAAGTCTCATACAGACAAAGACAACAGAGGCAGGATATAGTTCAATAAGGATTTATTGAAGTAACTGCATCCTAGATAATAAGACATGTATTGCAATAACTAGGATGATAAAACACAATAAAAGCAAACTGGTGACTAACAGAGTAAAACACAAGAATAGTCCTACCATATTGTCACTAGGAGTTATGTATATATTTCTCCTACCTAAACTATGTCTGAGCACAGTGAATAAGTCTAATATGCCCTTCGAGTTTCCCCCCTGGGTGTACATCATCCCTCATACCTGGAGGAAGAAGCCTGTGGTCTAGAGAGACACCGTCCCGATGTAGATCAGGCCATCTAGGCAGGTAGCTGGAATCTCCCTCTAACATGTCTGGGACAAAGAGGTGTTTTTATAATAAAACAGCTGACATTCTAAGAAATAGTCCCCACATATGAGTGTATTTTTCTGTGAATGTTGAAGACTATCTGACTGTAGCCTTGGAGAAAGCACAGAGTAAAATAAATGTCCTACGAAGAATGTAATGCTTTTCTAGGCAAAAGTACAATGAGATAAAGAAAATAAAACAGCACCGCAAATGTTGCCATTGCTAGACAAATAAAGCAATGCTGAATAAAATGTAACAGGGTTAAAGTTCAAAGCGGCAGGCCTAGTTAACATAAAACATGTCTAAAACACGGCTAAAAAAGCTATACAACACCCTCCCCTTGCCGGCCAAAGGTGGTTTAAAAGCTTAAGGTAAAATAAATCTAATAACTTCTACACTTAAAAAAATATATAAATGTCAATAGTGCCAAGTTAAGAGACAAAGAGGCTGGAAAAGGGACAATTTAAACAAGCCGAATTCAAGAATCAGTGTCACTTTGGAAATCACCAACTACATCCGGGACAATTGAAGCCAGGAGATGATCAACGTTGGCAGGTGGTAAAACATCCAAATCCTATCCAAGGAAAGTCACAGAGCACTCGTGTTCCAAAGACTGAGCTCCAGCTGAGGCAGCGGTATTCCGTGTCATGCCTTCCATAGAATTAAGAGTTGCAGCATCCATAAATGGCAACTCATAAACAGCTTCCCGTAGCAAACGCACCCTCAACGTGCATGTCTGCTAATGAGCCTTCAGCGAGAACATCAACAGATCAGCGTCCAATGAAAGTAAGCGCTGCGTAGAAAGGCAGACTTTCAGTGCACATTCAAAGAGGCACCAGAGGCATTGAAACACGAGCTGCACACAATCCAAAATGGATTGGAATGACAAAGACCAGTCACACTCCAGTTGTTCCAGGAGTGGTGCTCCGAAATACTGCATCATGCGTTCACGACTCACTTGTGCTGGCGGTAGCGTTTTCAGTGCTCCTTGCTGTGACAGGACAGCCATTGCGCAGAAAAAGTAGCAACAACAGAATGCCACCTATTATAGCCAAAGTAATCGGAAATCCCCCGGAAACACTCGAAAATATAGAATGTATGGCTGATGGTATTAAACCGAATATAGACAAGAAGGTGTGAACAAATCCAGAACCAACACCCTTGTAAAAGTGGGTGATTCCAGTAGTACTGGACGTATTAAATATTCGTCCCACAAGTTCACCAAAGTGTCTCAGAAGATTTGTAGTTAAAAGGGACTGAATTTCCACCAATGACCTCGCAACCTGAAGCGCATAGGTCTTGCATGCAGATGTGAGCACCACATGTTTTTGAAACAATAAAGCCTTTAATCTGCTCAACTTGTCAAAATTCACATCAGAAGTAGCAATGTGAGGCCAAACGACTGTGTAGGGGGGAGAACATTCCCGCAGCACGTAACAATTTGGGAGACCTGCTCCCATCCCACAACAGCTCTCACTGTTAAGGAGCACATAGCTACCATTGGAGAGCACCTAGAACGCAGGTCTAATCAAGGGGACTGGGACTTCCTTTAGATAACAAGCTAAATTTGCCACGGAGGCATTACATGCCCTGTGCAAGGACAGCTGTTTACAAACCATCGAATTGCTCACAGAAGTCTCACATTCAATACCGCTAGGAAAGACCTCTTTCATGCCATTGAAGCATTTGCATGAGAAAGGAAGCTCCCACACTTTGTGTATGTAACTATCTTCCAACCTTTCATATCTGCCCACTGGAATATGTTTCAAACAGGATGTAAATTGAAGTGCTGAAATGGGCAGATTTATAACCCCAGGTATTAGCCATTCAGCAGATGGTATTTCAGCCAAAGTAAAAAGCAACTTTTCTAACTTTTCAATATTCAACATGACAAATGTTGCTTCTTTCTTAGCCATTATTTGTTGTTGTTGTGTTAAATTTAATGTAGAAAAAAATCTCCCTTGCGCATATGTGTTGCCAGGGAATGCGGCCTGCTTTCAATGTCTGTAGTGTCCAACCTAACTGCATAATGGATCTTAGCTGATTTTGTCCATGTTGCAAAAATGATACATCACTCGGTACTATAACTATTGCAGAGGATACAATGTTATCTAAGGTGTCTATTTGGTCGGACAAGGTATTAATCCCATTATCTACAACAGCTAATGCTTTCTGTAAGTTTTCCTGATCTATTTGCCTAAACCGGGCAGCCGCCTCTTGTTGGGAAAGCTTCCATATTTCATAATATGCAGCATATAAGAAGCGTTTTCTGTGTTGTCTTCTGGGGCCTAACAGGAAATCGTGTAAATCTGTGTAATTGGACAGGAGACTTAGATGTTCTTTGACAGCATCCATTGAAGAGACCTTCATCCATTGCTGGCATAGTTTCCCTACACTATGGGGGTCATTCCGACCCCGGCGGGCAGCGGGCGCCGCCCACCGGGCAGAAACCGCCCAAACACCGCCCGCGGTCAAATGACCGCGGGGACCATTCTAACTTTCCCGCTGGGCCGGCGGGCGATCTTCAAAAGATCGCCCGCCGGCCCAGCGGGAAAGCCCCAGCAAAGATGAAACCGGCTCCGAATGGAGCCGGCGGATTTGCTGGGGTGCGACGGGTGCAGTTGCACCCGTCGCGATTTTCAGTGTCTGCCAAGCAGACACTGAAAATCTTAATGGGGCCCTGTTAGGGGGCCCCTGCACTGCCCATGCCAGTGGCATGGGCAGTGCAGGGGCCCCCAGGGGCCCCACGACACCCGTTCCCGCCAGCCTCTTCCTGGCGGTGTAAACCGCCAGGAACAGGCTGGCGGGAAGGGGGTCGGAATCCCCATGGCGGCGCTGCATGCAGCGCCGCCATGGAGGATTCCCCCAGCCGGGGGAAATCCGGCGGGAAACCGCCGGACCCGGCTGGGCGACCGCGGCTTCACAGCCGCGGTCGGAATCCCTGATGTAGCACCGCCAGCCTGTTGGCAGTGCTACCTCCGGCCTCCACCCTGGCGGTCTATGACCGCCAGGGTCGTAATGAGGCCCTATATGTTGTACCCGAGTGTTCTGAGGACACATAGCGAGGGTTTGGCCTATTCATTCTAAACCACACTGAGGGGTTAGCAAAATGTGTATGGCACCCATTAGTATCTACAGGCCACAATAGCCACCCACCAGGACATGAAAATGATGCATTAAATGTGCCGTTCTGGACCCATTCATTGAACCATTTTTTTGTTCCCCACACACTTTTTAAGTCAATTGACTTCAACCATTACTCATAGCCTTCTATAGGAAACCGTGAAACAAAGGAATCAGAGTAAATCAGTTCCGGATCTGTCAACAAAACATTTTGACTTTCCATTTCTGGCAATTTGAAATACTGGACTCAGCATTCTTAACATTGTGCCCAGAATAATATGCAAATTTTTTAGTATACATTTTAGAGCTGCCTATTGGTGGAGTCGGGCAGTGTTCCCACTGTGTATATTTAAAAATAGTATTTGGGGTACTTGCTCTGTGAATGTAATAATGTCCATAATAGTTATAACAGAGCATGTCTCCATAATTACCTTTAAATTGGTACACATCTTCATTTTCAAATACTGTATAAAACTTTAGATCAGACATCATTGCCTCAACAGTTTTTACATCCCAATCATCTGAAACCACTCCGGGTGTGATCACATCTGTCATGGAAAGTTTGAATACATATGGTATTTGAATGACCTCAGTAGGCCCATATACCGTATATACTTGAGTATAAGCCGACTCGAGTATAAGCCGAGACCCCTAATTTTACCCCAAAAAACTGGAAAAAGTTATTGACTCGAGTATAAGCCGAGGCTGGGAAATGCAGCAGCTCACGGTAAATTTCAAAAATAAAAATACAGGTAGATAACAATAAAATTGCTTTAATTGAGGCATGTGGAAAAGAGGGTCAACAAAAACAATATATTATCAGTATATTCAACAAAAACAATATATAACATTAAAGTATTAACAATAACTTTAAATGTACAAAAACCTTAACTCAATAAGCAACCAAGCTAAAACACAAGCATCAAAATCCTTCAAAACTGGATTCCTCCTCCTCATCTGTATGTCCAAACAGAGCTTCAGCTGTAGCTACTGTGAGGTTATCATCATATACATTGTCACAGAGTTCGCAGTCATCACTATCACAGCTGTCGTCCTCATACAAAGCACTGTCTTCACTGCCATCCATAGCATTACTTATGCCACATTTCTTGAAGGCGTGCTTCACCATGTCCTCTGGAATCTCTTCCCATGCATCACAAACCCACTTTGCTATCAGTTCTATGTCAGGCTTCATCATATTTCCACCTTTTGTCAGTCTGGCTTGACCAGATGACATCCATTCGCACCACATCTTTCGCACACGGTCTTTGAAAGGTTTATTTAAACACACATCTAAGGGCTGTAATACAGATGTAAGCCCACCTGGAATAACGGCTAAAGTAACTTGAGAAGACTTTGCCAATATTTTTATGTCATCAGATGTGTGGGCTCTGAACATATCCCAAACTAGCAATGATGGTTTTTTCTTTAAGGCTGCTCCTGGTCGTCCGTTCCAAACTTCTTCCAGCCACTTTTTTGTTCCATCTTCATCCATCCAGCCTTTAACATGTGCGCGCACTGTAATTCGTGGTGGGAAATTGACCTTTTTAGGCAAGGTCTTTCTTTTAAAAATAATGACAGGCCGCAGCTTAGTTCCATTAGCCAAACATGACAGAACGACTGTAAAATGGTTTTTCTCATTACCTGTGGTTCTGAGTAAAACAGTTTTGTCTCCCAAACTTGCCACGGTTCTGTTGCTTGGAAGATCAAAGGTCATAGGTGTTTCATCCATATTCCCAATATCTCCCAGGTCATAGTTATGGATCTTTCTTTGTTTTATGATGAATGAATGGAATGACATCACTTTTTCATCAAGGTCTTTTGGCAACTTCTGTGAAATCTTTGTTCTTTGCCGCAAACATAGGCCATACCTATTCATGAAGCCAGTACACCATCCTGCTGACGCAACAAACTTTTCAATGCCTGGTGCTTTTAATTTGTCATCTTTAGCCATTTGAAGGGCACGTAAGCGAATTCCCATGCGTGTTACGCAGTAACCATTTTGACGACACTCCATAACCCATTTATGCAATTCAGTCTCTAGAGCCCCATATGGAGTTGTTAAACCACGTCGAGCTTTTTTTGCCTTTGGAATCTTTTCCAAGTCAGCTTTCATTTTCCGCCACTCCCTCACTTGTTTTTCATCAACACCAAATTCCCTACTTGCAATACTGTTATTGCTTTTTTCTGCTCTTGACACAACCTTTAGTTTGAAAGCAGCTTCGTATGACCTGCGTTTTTGTTTTGGTGCAGGATTAGAAGTACTGGGATCCATTTCTAACAGGAAAAAAAAAACTTTAAAAAAAAATGCCATACCATAAAATAAAAATATACCGTAAACCCAACTCTAAAAATACTGTAACTAGAGTACAATCAAAATAAAGCTCTATCTGCTCCCCCCCCCAAAAAAAAATATAATTTGACAATATGTATGTGTATATTATGTCATATTTGCAAAGAACTTTTATGTCTGAAGAAAAGAACTGAGGTGTCTTCAAGCAATGCTTTGCAATTGTGACACTACAAAAATAAACAATCATTTATTGTAACTGCTTTGGAGTGTGAGCAGCAATTCTGGGACTGTAGCAGTGGAAGCTTCAGCTATTTCCACAACCACCTAACCAATTTTACCATAATTAAAATTAAATTCCTTTCAGGAGTGCGATGGGACTGTATACACATAAACACGAATAGAAAACCGGTACTTTTTTTACATACATCTATCTATATATATATTTATTTTTTTATTTTAATCTATATATACACACACACACATATATATATATACACATATGCATATATATATATATTGCTCGTTTGCGTCCGGGGTTCATGCTAGTCTTTCATGCTATGAAACAGAGCATGCGCAGGCTCCTTACCTCTATCGCGTTTAAGCTGTACTGCGCCTGCGCGGTAGGACTTTCTTCATTCGCAGCCCATCCGGATGACGTGTCACGCTGGGAGCTGCATCTTCTGTGAATGGCGATCCCGGAAGCACCGAAGCCTCGGCCGCACGCAAGTCCTCGGTAAGTTCTTTTTTTTTTTTTTTGTTCACTGGAGTATAAGGCGAAGTGGATTTTTCAGCCCAAAAAAGTGGGCTGAAAAATTCGGCTTATACTCAAGTATATACGGTATATAGAATAATACTTTGTCCCAAACAATCCCATCAGGAATTGGTATGGCTGTAATGTTCATTAGGAACAAGTCTCTGCAAATTTTGTGTGGTTTTAGGACCCCATCCACCAGTTCAACTGTAGAGCATTCAGGAAGAAAATGGCCATGCATCAGAAGAAAGAAAACTATAACAAACCCAATCCAAAGGAGAAAGGCAAGTACAGTCAATAAAACCCACAGATAAATCCATGAACGAATAAAATAGTTCATTTTAAGCCAATGTATCAGCTTATGTGCACTTGACAATTTTGTTGCAGTAGAGGCGAATGAGTCAGAAGAAAAATCATCAACATCGACAAAATAACCATCATCTGTTCAAACAAATGTTAGAGGGGTATTTTCAGGAGGAGAAGCTGCTGGAGATTCCCTCAGTGGTGTGTAGTATGTTACAATATCCGTTTATGTAGTATTTGTAGAAAGTTGCTCCATATTAGCAGAAAACAATGTAGAAGTAGTTGTCAGTGGAACCAATGAAAGCTCATTTTCCACCCTCCCCAAGGTCAGATAGGCATCAACGTTGCTATTGAAGGCTTGTAGGGGAACATCCTGGTCTGTAGTGAGAGGGATTTGGGCACTAATCAGGAGTCTTCTAGGTCTGCTGTGCATGATCAGCCACATGGTGTAGCTTGACATTGTAGATGGAGACAAAGTGGTTTTCTTTAGAGCCAGGCAGCGGTGGTAGAATGACAGTTCTAGTACCGTGCGTTCCCAGGACAGGAACTGGTGCACAATAAGAAGGACTGAATTCCTTTTTCACAGCAATCTTTTCACGCACTAGATCTCCAAGTTTAGGAATCCAACCGGTAGATGTTACTGTTACATCCCTGATTCCAAAGGAGGCAGCATTGGCAGATGCGTTGTCATTGTGGAACTGTTGTAAGTCCTGCAAGACAGTGACATGATCATTTACGTCAAAGGGTGTATCAGCCGCCTCCACACTAGGACCATCAAGATCTGAAACATACATTTGAGTTCCAAAAAGGCATTGGTATGATGTGCGCCCCCCCAGGGACCTTCTAGGCAAATTGTTAAGTGCTCTCTGGACTCCTTGTAGGTGTGTAAGCCAACTTTGAACCGTGCCTAATACTCTAGCTGTTAAGGATTGCTTAAAATCTCGGTTTTGCCGCTCTACCACACTATTTCCCTCAGGATGAAATAGAGACGAGTAATGCAGTTTGACCCCTAACGAAGCCATGGCGTCCCTGTAAGCCCTTTAGGCAAAAGCAGGGCCCAGGTCCACGTGGAAAGCCGCAAATGCATATGTGCTGATAAAGGCTCGCAAATCATTTATAACAGGGAGAGCGTCAGCCCAGCAGAAATCTGGAGCATGAGTCAACAGTGACTAGAATGTATTTGTATGCACTATCTGGTGTCAAGGAACCACAATGGTTGAAATACACACATTGCAATGGTTTGTTGGAAATTAGGAGGGGTGGCTGCGGTGGGCGTTTCATGGTGGAGCCTTTTATTTGCTGGCAGATGTCACAACAAAGGACATACTGCTTGGTCTCTTTAGATAGACCTGGCCACCAATATCGTGATTTTAATATTGAACTTGTAGCTGCCACATCAGCATAGGCAGAAGCAACACCCTCATGCGCTGTTTTCACTAACGCAGGTCTTAGTTCTTTATTGGGAATTATCCGAACTCCCACACCCGCTATTGTTACTTGTGCATCAAACAAGCCTACCATCCAGTAGGAATATTTAGCAGGATATGTGTGGCAGTGTGCGTGGCGATAATAAGGACTATGATACTCAATCGAGAGGGTGCATAAACATGTTTTTATTATATCTAGTTTAACTGTGACAATGTCCAATGTTTGCGGCCTGTTGGTTATTGATTCTACGTTGTCCTCTTCTTCCTCAGGGTTCCTGGTGACAGGCGATGGTAGGCTCCGAGGGATTTCCCAGGTGGACCGGAAAAATAAGAGGAACGTAAATACCGGTGAGTCTGGGGTTTTATATTGTTGTGTAAGTTTGTGCAGACAAGGGAGAGAGAAAGAGAGAGAGAGAGAGAGAGAGAGATAGAGAGAGAGAGAGAGAGAGAGAGAGAGAGAGAGAGAGACAGAGACAGAGAGAGAGAGAGAGAGAGAGAGAGAGAGAGAGAGAGAGAGAGAGAGAGAGAGAGAGAGAGAGAGAGAGAGATACCACTCCCCAGAATATCGTGGTGACCTACAGGTCAGAAATCAAGGAAAGTCACCTCTGTGAGTGATCCTTATAATTACTAGACTTCTTTTGTTATTGTGCTCTTGGTGGTTCCTCCGGTGCCCTTCTCAAATCCCCTCCCTCCTCCCTTCTTGTCCCCCTCCCCTCTTCTCTTCTACTCCCTTACCTCCCCTGCTCTCTCCTCCCACAGCCCCTCCTTTCCCCGCTTCAATCAGAGACTGTCCTTTATATAGGACCGTACCTGGTTGAGCCACGTCCCTCCGGGGACGTGGCGGAGTTCGCGCTCTTCTGGATCTTCTTTTCTCGTTGCCGTGTCCTCGACCCTGGAGTTCTTTGGTTCCTCCTCCGGTGGTCGTCTTGATGTGTCCGGTTTCCTTCCTCTCTCCGCGGCCCAGTCTTCTTCGGCGTCCTCTGGTCATAATGCGCCCCGCGCGCGTAGTCCATTGTCTCTTTTCATCACCTTGGGAACCCGGATAAGTTATGGAGATCACGTCCTCGTCACCATGGCGCTCCGGTAAGGAATCGGGAATCCGCCCACCCGGATTCCTGATGTCTTTATGGTCATTATCGTACGGGTCAGAAAACCGGGACTCCGTTCCCGATTTAACCCGTGATGTAGCCGGGAATTCCAACTCCCGGCTACAATATGCTTTAGGGAAAGGTGTGCCATCAGTTGAAGCTGCCACGGCTGCCAGTGTTTCATCATCCACTCTTAGCTTTGAACGAGTTACTGCAGCAACAGAAGCCATACATACTGCTGATTTAGCTGCTTCATCAGCCAATGTATTGCCTTCAACATGTATTCAAACACGCTGATGTCCTAGTGTGTGTACAACATGGGCATTGGGTACCTCTTCCTTCAGCTCCGCTATCTTCCTCCACAGAAGTCTATGTTTAACGGTGTTTCCTTTTGAATATCTGAACCCATTTTGGCGCCAGTAAAGCAGATATTAATTGAAGGACTGGATGCAATAGTATGAATCACAGACAATCAACGTCGTCTGTTCAGGATTTGTATGTTCCAGTGCCATCACCAGAGCTTTGAGTTCTGCAAGTTGTGCAGTACAATCTCCTAAAGTCTGCATATAAGTATTTTCTGGATGAAACTTAACATCTTTCATGTAACCACTCACGACTGTGCAAGCGGCGGAGTATTGATGTTTTGTTCCTATCTCTGGTTGGTCTGAACCATCGGTATACAAAATGTTATGGTATTGTTCGATACGCAATGTATTTGCTGGAACTGGATACTCAAGTTTATATTGTAAGAATTCTTTGGTTTGTAATTTGGAGTCAAAAACATAATCAACATCAGTGGCTGCCAGAGACGTTGCCCATTAGATCCAACGTGGATGTAGTGCCTTGGCATTTGGAACGCTTGCTTTAGTAACAGCCTCAAGGGCTGGAATCAAAGTTAACAATAATGTGTTTCCCCTGGGCAAGAGGTCTCTCTTTAAGGACCGCCATCTGAACAGCAGTGAGGATTTTCTCAGTGGGAGCAAAGCGTTGTTCAGCTGTGGAGTACAAGTGTGATTTATATGCAGTTGGAACAGTCTCACCCTCATTAAATGTCACATAGGTGAAACCAATGGCACTAGAAATTACTCCGATGACCAAATTATTTTTGTTGTCCCTTGAATGCAAGTGTTTTGCTTCAAGCATGTCTTTTTGCAAAGCTTTTAGAATGCGCGTGTGTTCGAATGTTGAAAATTTACCAGTAAAATCAGGACTTATTAAGTCGTACAAGGGTTTGATGCATTGTGCATAATCTGGAATGTATGATCTGCCAAAGTTTAAGAAGCCCAACACAGACAGGAGCTTTTTTATTGTGTTTGGAGGTTGTAGTTGTGGGCATTGTTCTAAAAATTGGGGCGCCAGGCTCCTGCCTTCATCCGACAATTTGTATCCCAGAAAGAGGACACTAAGGAAAGCTATTTTCATTTTTTTAAGTTAAATTTGTAGCCGATTTCGGCAAATCCTACAACAATGCGGGATAACCATCGTAAATGTTGCATGAGGTCGTCGTCTGTGAGATAAATGTGTTCTGCATATGAAAACGCCTCAGGGTCAATGTCATGTAAAATAGATGTTGCACGAGCTGAGAACATCCCAGGGCTGTTCTTGTACCCCTGTGGCAGTTGGCAGAATTTTTCTGAGAGCCAAGGCTGCTAAAACTTGTTAGGTCCCTACTTTCAGGTGCTATATTTTGGCAGAAAAGCCTGTTTTATATATCCAGGTTCGTCTTCTATTTTCTATGCACTATATTGTTCATAAGTGCTGTGCTATGTGCATTTTGTATAGCAAAAGTTTTTGTGTGAATATTTAAATGTCTATAGTCTAAGGCTATTCGGTATGAATGGTCAGGTTTAGCGACTGGAAATAATGGATTGTTCATGGATGAGTCTGAGGGTTCAATATCACCCTGGGACGCCAATTGGTTGAGGATTTCCCTCAGGGGTGCATTAGCCTCATATTTTATGGGTTATTGTGGTTGGGGTTAGGATTTTATTGGAATTATATGGTGGGGGAATCTTTGTCCCATCCTATGTGGTTGTGATATAATGCAGGTGCCTGTGCCAATGCCCAATCAATGGCATGCATTTCAACGAGCTTCCTGGGAACAAGGGGTGAGAAAGATTTTTCAATCACATTCTCTCTATAAGGGAGAATGCGGACGAATAATAACGGCCAATCTTTTCAGACAGAAAAGTATCATAAACCCGGTCCCAAAAGGGAGCATCCATTATGCGTTCAGTGTCCCCCTCTAACTGAATAGTTACTCTGCACACCCTATCGAGTGTGGAGACACTCATGCCCACAGTCTCAACTTGTAAGAAGTCATCAGTTGCCTTCACCTCCAGATGCCCTCGAAGATCCTGGCGAACTATTGTGAACTTTGCTGCACTGTCGAGCAGTGCCAGTGTCCACTTCTTGTTCTTCAGAAAAGCCCTCTTCTTGAGTGGCATGTCGAATTGTAACTGCTGCCATCTTTTTCTTTTTAAATTGGGGTTTTTGTTGGGAAAGTTTCTCTGCTTTTTTAACTGAAACTTCAGACGAGCGTTGTGAGTCTTTTCTCTGTTTCACGTACGCAACCCGCTGCTCTGACTGCCCACCTCTTTCACTGCGTTTTTCTGGTGAGTCCTGAAAGGAACGAGATTGGCGTGTATTTTGTGGGGTCTCCGCATGCAGAGATTCTCCCCTTTCTTTTTTAGGTGTTTGTTGTTTTTTATTCCAGCGTGTTTTGGAACATTTAGCCACTTGCTTGGTAGCATCTTTATTAGATCTGCCTTGAAATTATGGTTTAATCGGTCTGGTCCCCAGACTATCTCGAACAATGCTAGAAAATGTCTCTGCGATAATCTTTGGTAGCTCCCGTTCTTGATCCTGTAGAGGAACATCACGGAGCCGCATGCACACTGCTAGTGCAAGCATGTCTTTTTGCAAAGCTTTTAGAATGCGCGTGTGTTCGACTGTCCAAAATTTACCAGTAAAATCAGGACTTATTAAGTCGTACAAGGGTTTGATGCATTGTGCATAATCTGGAATGTATGTTCTGCCAAAGTTTAAGAAGCCCAACACAGACAGGAGCTTTTTTATTGTGTTTGGAGGTTGTAGTTGTGGGCATTGTTCTAAAAATTGGGGCGCCAGGCTCCTGCCTTCATCCGACAATTCGTATCCCAGAAAGAGGACACTAAGGAAAGCTATTTTCATTTTTTTAAGTTAAATTTGTACCCGATTTCGGCAAATCCTACAACAATGCGGGATAACCATCATAAATGTTGCATGAGGTCGTCGTCTGTGAGATAAATGTCATCCACATATGACAACGCCTCAGGGTCAATGTCATGTAAAATAGATGTTACACGAGCTGAGAACATCCCAGGGCTGTTCTTGTACCCCTGTGGCTGTTGGTAGAATTTTTCTGAGAGCCAAGGCTGCTAACACTTGTTAGGTCCCTACTTTCAGGTGGTATATTTTGGCAGAAAAGCCTGTTTGATATATCCAGGTTCGTCTTCTATTTTCTGTGCACTATATTGTTCATAAGTGCTGTGCTATGTGCATTTTGTATAGCAAAAGTTTTTGTGTGACTATTTAAATGACTATAGTCTAAGGCTATTCGGTATGAATGGTCAGGTTTAGCGACTGGAAATAATGGATTTTTCATGGATGAGTCTGAGGGTTCAATAACACCCTGGGAAGCCAATTGGTTGAGGATTTCCCTCAGGGGTGCATTAGCATCATATTTTATAGGATATTGCGGTTGTGGTTGTGGTTAGGATTTTATTGGAATTTTATGGTGGGGGAATCTTTGTCCCATCCTACGTGGTTGTGATATAATGCAGGTGCCTGTGCCAATGCCCAATCAATGGCATGCATTTCAACGAGCTTCCTGGGAACAAGGGGTGAGAAAGATTTTTCAATCACATTCTCTCTGTAAGGGAGAATGCGGATGAATAATGACGGCCAATCTTTTTCAGCCAGAAAAATATCATAAACCCGGTCCCAAAAGGTAGCATCCATTATGCGTTCAGTGTCCCCCTCTAACTGAATAGTTACTCTGCACACCCTATCGAGTGTGGAGACACTCATGCCCACAGTCTCAACTTGTAAGAAGTCATCAGTTGCCTTCACCTCCAGATGCCCTCGAAGATCCTGGCGAACTTTTGTGAACTTTGCTATACTGTCGAGCAGTGCCAGTGTCCACTTCTTGTTCTTCAGAAAAGCCCTCTTCTTGAGTGGCATGTCGAATTGTAACTGCTGCCATCTTTTTCTTTTTAAATTGGGGTTTTTGTTGGGGACGTTTCTCTGCTTTTTTAACTGAAACTTCAGATGAGCGTTGTGAGTCTTTTCTCTGTTTCACGTACGCAGTCCGCTGCTCTGACTGCCCACCTCTTTCACTGTGTTTTTCTGGTGAGTCCTGAAAGGAACGAGATTGGCGTGTATTTTGTGGGGTCTCCGCATGCGGAGATTCTCCCCTTTCTTTTTTAGGTGTTTGTTGTTTTTTTATTCCAGCGTGTTTTGGAACATTTAGCCACTTGCTTGGTAGTATCTTTATTAGATCTGCCTTGAAATTATGGTTTAATCTGTCTGGCTCCCAGACTATCTCGAACAATGCTAGAAAAGGTCTCTGCGATAATCTTTGGTAGCTCCTGTTCTTGATCCTGTAGAGGAACATCACAGAGCCGCATGCACACTGCTAGTGCAAGCATGTCTTTTTGCAAAGCTTTTAGAATGCGCGTGTGTTCGACTGTCCAAAATTTACCAGTAAAATCAGGACTTATTAAGTCGTACAAGGGTTTGATGCATTGTGCATAATCTGGAATGTATGTTCTGCCAAAGTTTAAGAAGCCCAACACAGACAGGAGCTTTTTTATTGTGTTTGGAGGTTGTAGTTGTGGGCTTTGTTCTAAAAATTGGGGCACCAGGCTCCTGCCTTCATCCGACAATTCGTATCCCAGAAAGAGGACACTAAGGAAAGCTATTTTCATTTTTTTAAGTTAAATTTGTACCCGATTTCGGCAAATCCTACAAAAATGCGGGATAACCATCGTAAATGTTGCATGAGGTCGTCGTCTGTGAGATAAATGTCATCCACATATGACAACGCCTCAGGGTCAATGTCATGTAAAATAGATGTTACACGAGCTGAGAACATCCCAGGGCTGTTCTTGTACCCCTGTGGCTGTTGGTAGAATTTTTCTGAGAGCCAAGGCTGCTAAAACTTGTTAGGTCCCTACTTTCAGGTGCTATATTTTGGCAGAAAAGCCTGTTTGATATATCCAGGTTCGTCTTCTATTTTCTGTGCACTATATTGTTCATAAGTGCTGTGCTATGTGCATTTTGTATAGCAAAAGTTTTTGTGTGACTATTTAAATGTCTATAGTCTAAGGCTATTCGGTATGAATGGTCAAGTTTAGCGACTGGAAATAATGGATTGTTCATGGATGAGTCTGAGGGTTCAATAACACCCTGGGAAGCCAATTGGTTGAGGATTTCCCTCAGGGGTGCATTAGCATCATATTTTATAGGATATTGCGGTTGTGGTTGTGGTTGGGGTTAGGATTTTATTGGAATTATATGGTGGGGGAATCTTTGTCCCATCCTACGTGGTTGTGATATAATGCAGGTGCCTGTGCCAATGCCCAATCAATGGCATGCATTTCAACAAGCTTCCTGGGAACAAAGGGTGAGAAAGATTTTTCAATCACATTCTCTCTGTATGGGAGAATGCAGATGAATAATGACGGCCAATCTTTTTCAGCCAACAAAATATCATACCCCGGTCCCAAAAGGTAGCATCCATTATGCGTTCAGTGTCCCCCTCTAACTGAATAGTTACTCTGTACACCCTATCGAGTGTGGAGACACTCATGCCCACAGTCTCAACTTGTAAGAAGTCATCAGTTGCCTTCACCTCCAGATGCCCTCGAAGATCCTGGCGAACTACTGTGAACTTTGCTGCACTGTCGAGCAGTGCCAGTGTCCACTTCTTGTTCTTCAGAAAAGCCCACTTCTTGAGTGGCATGTCGAATTGTAACTGCTGCCAGCTTTTTCTTTTTAAATTGGGGTTTTTGTTGGGGAAGTTTCTCTGCTTTTTTAACTGAAACTTCAGACGAGCGTTGTGAGTCTTTTCTCTGTTTCACGTACGCAGCCCGCTGCTCTGACTGCCCACCTCTTTCACTGCGTTTTTCTGGTGAGTCCTGAAAGGAACAAGATTGGCGTGTATTTTGTGGGGTCTCCGCATGCGGAGATTCTCCCCTTTCTTTTTTAGGTGTTTGTTGTTTTTTATTCCAGCGTGTTTTGGAACATTTAGCCACTTGCTTGGTAGTATCTTTATTAGATCTGCCTTGAAATTATGGTTTAATCGGTCTGGCCCCCAGACTATCTCGAACAATGCTAGAAAAGGTCTCTGCGATAATCTTTGGTAGCTCCCGTTCTTGATCCTGTAGAGGAACATCACGGAGCCGCATGCACACTGCTAGTGCAACTACTTCCCCTTTAAGATTACTTAATATGAGTGAGGATACTGTGGCAAAATTGCCCATTAATTGCATCCCCAAGTCCAGGGCCGAGGCAGGCCCATTTTCACCTTGAATTTGTTTGAACACTTCCAGAAGATTGGCAAGTGTTGGTGTACCAAGTGTGGTAGTATAGAGCGTGGTAAATACCGTGCCCCATGTATTGCAGTTATCAACAGTGGGAACCATCCTGAATGGCGAGCACATAGTATGAATTCTATGTTTGTCCTGCGGTCCTCTATGAGGAAAAACTGCTTCCAGCACATTTATTTTTTGAGCTACCCAAACCGGAATTTCCTCCCACTTGGTTGGTACCTTCCACATAATCGAATGTACAGTCGTAGGGTTAATTCCTGGCATAGCTGTATGTTGTTGCCCTGGGGCAGCAGGTGCTGGGTTAGTATTTAATCCTTGCATGACAAACTGTACTAATAATCTGTATATTGTCCTGAGCTTTAGATATATATAGGCGGCCAACCTCAGCTACTGCTAAGGTTGCTGCATCAGGGTATGGTGTGTATGTGGCCAATAAAGGCCATGTCAGGCCATTGTTGCTCAGAGGACCTAAGCTAACATGTAACATTGTGTGTGGTAGGGCGCCATCAAGCCAATTGTTATGGTCTTTATAAAATAAAGGTATTTCTAAATATGCACAAGCTCTGTATTGTGCAGGTATGATTGCAGGTATATAGTGGTAAAATGTATTTGTGTTCCCATCTACTGCTGGAAAGGTGACCCAAGAATAAAAGATTTCTGTCCTATAGGCTGGATGAGCCTCGACAACAAATGTAACTGGACCCCCCTGGGCCGTTAGGCCGTATGCCAATAAATGTGCAGAAGGGGTGGTTGCATATTTACTGCAATTGATACCCACTGTGGGTTCGCCATTTTAATGGTAGATGTATGTTCAGAGTTAAGGACACCTAGTGGGTAATAGTCCTTTTAAGTTTCAAACTTGAACAACCTATGGCTCAAGATAGGTACCACCTATTTAGCTGAGGAGCAAATCCTCAATACCACAGACGACTCTGTATATAGAATGAAGGGGTCTTTAGCCTTAGATGAGACAGAGATACTTAGGAGGATCGAATATTAGTGCCTGACCAAGCGTTGGTGGTGCCATGTTGCGTAGGTTCTCATTATGCTAATGAGGCTACTGGATTTGAGAGACAGGATCACATGGATTGTGGCTACTGTAGAATTCCAAACCACATGACCCCTGTCCTCCTAAGCCGGGTTGTCCAGCTAACTAGCAGAGCCTCACCTCTGGCCAAGATAATTGTGGCAACCAGGCGTATGACAAGAAGACTCTTTAGGGGGAATCGTGGTTGATCAGATCCCATCTCTTTCTCTCAGTTACCAAAAGTCTCAAACAGGCAAAGACAACAGAGGCAGAATATAGTTCAATAAGGATTTATTGAAGTAACTGCATCTTAGGTAAAAAGGCATGCATTGCAATAACTAGGATGATAAAACACAATAAAAGCAAGCAGGTGACAAACAGAGTAAAACACAAGAATAGTCCTACCATATTGTCACTAAGAGTGATGTATATGTTTCTCCTCCCTAAGCTATGTCTGAGCACAGCATAGTAAACCTAATCTGCCCTTTGGGTTTCCCCCCTGGGGGTACATCATCCCTCATACCTGGAAGAAGAAGCTTGTGGTCTAGAGAGACACCTTCCCTGTGTGGATCAGGGGTCTGGCCTTCTAGGCAGTTAGCTGCAGCAAAGTGGTCAGAATCAGCATGCAGTTGTGGTCATCTGGTTGGAATCTCCCTCTAACATGTCTAGGACAAAGGGGTGTTTTTATAACAAAACAGCTGACATTCTAAGAAATAGTCCCCATGTATAAGTGTGTGTGTGTTTTCTGTGAATATTGGAGACACAGCATACTACGTTTGTTGGCAACCCTATCTGACTGTAGCCTTGGAGAAAGCACAGAGTGAAATAAATGTCCTATGAAGAACTTAATGCTTTCCTAGGTGAAAGTACAATGATATAAAGAAAATAAAACAGCACCGCAAATGTTGCTATTGCTACAAAAATAAAGCAATGCTGAATAAAATGTTACAGGGACCTCTGCTGTGGATGTGATGGATGGGATGTGTGTGTGTGTGAGGTTTAGTGTGTTGTCTAGCTGGAACATAGAAGCTCAGTCAATGGTTGACATAGGACAGCCATAGGTTGTGGAGAGCCTTGTGTGTGAGGATTTTGAATTGGTATCTCTTCTTGACAGGGAGCCAGTGGAGGTCCCTGGAGTGATGCTTGAATGTTTGAAGAGGTTTCGGATGCAGTGTTCTGTAGAGTCTGGAGTCTTTTAAGTAGCTGGGAGGACACTCTGGTATGGAGAGACCAGGGCCTGCGTGACTGTCTTTCTGGTGTTGGTAGGGATTCATTTTAAGATCCTGCAGAGCATATGGAGGATGTAGAAGCAGGAGGAGGCAACAGAGTTTACTTGTTGATTCATGAATAGTTGACAGCCGAGGATGATGCCGAGGTGTCATGCGTGATGTAATGGAAAGGGCATTGGTCCAACTTCTGCTGGCCACCAGCTGTTGTCCCACACAGAGGTGTTCTTTTAGAAGATCAGAACTTCTGTTTTGTCAGTGTTTAATTTGAGTCAGCTGTTTTTCATCCATGTTGCTACATTGGTCATGGCATTGAGGAAGTTGGCTTTGCCTTTGTGAGGGCTCTCATTGAGTAAGAGGATTATTTGAATGTCATTGGTGTAGGAGACTATATTGAGTCCATAGGATCTGACAATGTCTGCGAGGACGGTCATGTTGATGTTGAACAGGGTTGGGCTGAGGGAGGATTCTTGGGGTACACCACAGGTGATGTTCTTGGGTGTAGAAGTCAAGGGAGGAAGGCGTATGCTCTGTGTGCGGCCTCAGAGAAAAGAGGTGACCCATTTAAGGGCATTTTGTGCAATGCCTATGTTGTGGAGTCTGTTGAGGAGAGTGTGGCAGTAGACTGAAACGAACACTGCAGAGGGGTCCAGAAGGATCAGAGCTGCCAACTCTTCTCGATTGAGGAGGGTCCTGATGTTGTCCGTGGCAGTGATCAGTGCAATTTCTATGCTGTGGTTGGCCCGGAATCCTGATTGTGAGGTGTTGAGAAGGTGGTTTCATTCAAGGTAGTCGGCGAGCTGTTGATTGATGACTTTCTTTCACACTTTGGCAAGGAAAGGGAGCAGGGAGATCAGTCTGTAGTTTTTGAGGTTGCTGGGGTCGGCAGTGCTTCCATTCATCCAGGAAGGTTGCTGTGGAGATGGAGGTGTTGAGGGAGCAGGTTAGTTCTTTACTAATAGCGCTGGCTTCGAGGTTGAAAAGACAATGGAAGCAACGGTCGGTGGGTGCCGCAGAGTGGATGGATGACATGATGGCTGCAGTGCTCTGTGTGGTAATCGGGGACCATGTGGCTGGTGTTTGCTGCTTGAGAGGCTGGAGGTGGAGTTTTAGGGGTCGAAATTGTTGTATATGGTGGGGATCTTGCTGTGGAAGTAGTCTGAGAGGATGTTGCAGGATTCCTGGGATGGGTGGATGGTGGTCTCTGTGGCTATCGGCTTAGAGAATTCCTTGCTGATTCTAAAGCGTTCTTTCATGTGGTTGGCTGCGTTGTCAATGCGGGCAGTGATTGTTGCTCTTTTTGCTGCCTTGATGTGGTGGTGGTGGTAGTTGTTGAGGGCTGCCTTGTAGGTGGCTGTGTCGGAGGAGTCCTTGGTCACGTGCCATTGTTTCTTGAGTCTGTGGTAGTCGTGTTTAGAGTTTCTGCGCTCCGGAGTGTACCATCTCGCTGACTTGGAGGTGTTGTTGGTTTTAGCTGGTTTCAGCGGGACAACTCTGTCAGCGGACTTGATGATCCAGGTGGTGAAGTTTTGGACGGCCTGGTTGAGGTCGAGGTCTGCTGTGGGCTCAGGTTGTGCGGTGCCTAGGGCCTCTGCCCATAGAGTCTTGGTTACCTTGCCCCAGCTTCAGTAGGGGATGCTGAGGTACTTGGAGGTGGTGTGCTGGAAATTGGAGATGGTAAAGTGGACAATGGCGTGTTCGGTCCAGGTGAGTTCGATCATATGGATGAAACTGATTCTGTTGCTAGAAATGAAGATGGCATCCAGTGTGTGTGTCCAGCTTTGTGCATGGGTTTGGTGACCAGTTGGGTGAGGCCAATGTTGCTGAGGTTCTCAATGAGGGAAGTAGAGTTAGTGTCATTGGGGTCGTTAAGGTGGAAATTGAGATCGCCGAGTAGGACGTAATAGAGGGAGTCGATGTTGAGGGGGACGATGAGGTTGTGATGGTGTTTCAGAAGGCTGGGTGTGTTCCCAGGAGTCTGTATGCGAGGGTGCCTCACATTCAGGTGTTGGCATCAGTCTGGAGTCAGAAGTTGACATTGTCCATGAGGGGGTTGGGTTGTCTGTGATGGTGCATAGGATGGTTTCCTAGAAGATGATGGTGATGCCCCCACCATGTTTGTTTGTGCTGTCTCAGTGTATCATCTTGTAGCTGTCAGGGGTGGCAAGGTTGGGGGTCATGTTTCAGTGATTAAGGCGACGTCTGGGTCATGGGTGGTGACTGTATCACAGATTTCCATGGCATGTTTACTTAAAGAGTGGACATTTAGCAGGATGCACTGGAGTGGTGCTTGGTTGTTCACAGTCCTCTTGTGTGTGAATGTAGTGCGGGCGTTAGTGGGAGCAGGTGGGCCTGAGTTGCAGGAGAAACAGCAGTATAGGCAGGTGAACGGTCCTTTGGTTGAGCATGGGGAGATTGTGAAGCAGCTTTTGATGGAGTATCTGACGTTCAGGGCCTGGAACTCCTTCGTGGTGTAGCAGTAGGGGGATGGGAGGACCAGGGGTCCCGGTGCCGGGTCCTGGTGGCGGACATGGACCAGGTGCAGATTAGCACAGATGGGCTTGCCTTTGGTGCACCGGTGGCGTGCCAACGGTGCGTCTGCTTCATGCGGCCACTGTGCAGCTGTGTTGTGGCTTCCATTATATGGGTTAGGGTAAAAGGCAGGAAGGCAGGAGGGTGGGAGAGGTAGTGACGCAAAGGAGGCATCAGCAGGGGCATCAGCAGATGCAATCAGGGTCCAGAATGCAGGAGGCGGTATTGCAATCAGGCTCAGGAATGCAGACAGAACTGTTACAATCAGCCTCAGTAATGCGGGTGGAGCTGTCACAATCAGGCTCAGGAATGCTGGCAGAGCTGTCACAATCAGGCGCAGGAATGTGGGGGAGCTGTCAGCGGCAGCCTGGAGGGCCTTGGAGTGGCTGGGGAACTATGACTGTGGCACAGAGTATAGTATGTAGTGTAGAGTGGTGTAGAATAGAGTGGCATAGATTGGAGTGGCATACAATGCTGTAGCATGGCATAAAGTGGAGTAACATAGAGTAGAATAGCCTAGGGTAGAGTGCTGTAGAGTAAAGTGGCACAGAGTGGGGTGGCGTAGAGTGGCATTGTGTGGAGTGGAGAAGCGTAGAGTACAGTGGAGTGGCTAAGAGTAATGTAGAGTGGCATAGAGTAGATTGGCATACAGTGGAGTAGAGGGGCATACAGTGGAGTGGACTGGGGTGGCATACAGTTGAGTGGAGTGGAGTAGAGAGAAATGGAGTAGAGTGATGTGTAGCGACATCAAGTGGCATGGCATAGAATGGAGTGGCATAGAGTGGACTAGAGAGGCATAGAGTGATGTTGTGTAGAGTAGAAGTGCACATAGTGGTGTAGAGTATTGTAGAGTGGAACTGTGTGGAATAGAGTGGCATATAGCAAAACAGAGTAGAGGGAAGGAGTGGAGTTGAGTGGAGTGGCGCATAGTGCTGTGTAGTGGAGTAGTGTACGGTCAATGTAGAGCAGCGTAGATTGGAGTGGTGTAGAGTGGAGTGGCACACAGTGGAGTGGTGTAGAGTGGAGTGGCATAGAGTAGAGTGCCATGACATAGAGTGCAGTAAAATGGCACAGAATAGAGTGACATAGAGAAGAGTGATATAGAGAGGAGTGATGTAGAGTAGAGTGGCATAGGGTGGAGTGGCAGGGAGCAGAGTGGCATAGTGCAGAGTGGAGTAGAGTGACATAGAGTGGAGTGGCATAGAGTGGTGTAGAGTAGATTAGCATAAAGTGGCGTGGCATGGAGAAGAGTGGCATAGAGTAGAGTGGAGTAGCGTAGAGTGTTATAGTGTGAAGTAGCATAGACTGGCATACAGTAGAGTTGAGTAGAGTAGAGTGGTGTACAGCGGAGTGGTGTAGAGGGCCACAGAGATGAGTGGCATATAGAAGAGTAAAATGGATTGGCATAGAGTAGTAGAGTTGTGGGTGCAAGTAACTAAAGAGTCAATAGAGACATCAGATAGGGTGAAAGCAACATAAATAAGAAGTCTTATGCCTGTACTAAAAGTAGGAAAGCACATTGAATGTACATGAATAATACCGAAACACTTATAAAGTAAAGTGCGTTGCAAAAAGACGTGGAGAACAAAGACAAGGAAGAGTGCATGTACTTGGTGTACGTTCCAGGAAGGAGCTAACACAAGAAAGGAAGGTAAGGCTGTGGGAGCTAAGCAATTGAAAGATTGGCAACAAAAGCAACTAATGGTATGCTAAGGATGGGTTGTAAGCCCACTGAACTGTAAACAATTGTAAACATTATGGGCCTAATTACAACTTTGGAGGAGGTGTTAATCCGTCCCAAAAGTGACAGTAAAGTGACGGATATACCACCAGCCGTATTACGAGTCAATTATATCCTATGGAACTCGTAATACGGCTGGTGGTATATCCGCCACATTTGGGATGGATTAACACCTCCTCCAAAGTTGTAATCAGGCCCTATATCTGGCAGTCAAGGGCATGTGCTGGAAAGGAGAGATCTAAAAAGGCAAGCCACTGATTGAGACTCAAGCAAATGAAAGTGACACTAAAGCCAACCAATGGCAAGCCATGGACGGGCTATAAGCCCGATGGAAGCTCTTGGTAAACTGACAATGAGTCTCTTTTACCCAGCCAGATGTACTGTCTGGTAGTCTCGATCTAAAAAGCAATCCGCTGCCCGCATGCACGTACGTCAGTATTCAGGAATGGGAAGAAGTAACGAGTTTTTAAACAGATATGCAGCTGACAGCGCTTTCCCTAAATCTGCATTTTATGCTTATGCTTTTCACTGTGATTTCACACTTCTTGAATGGAGAGCCAGGGGCAGAAGCGCTCTTGTTTGACACGCTTGGGGGATTTGCAATTAAAAAGGCAGTCCCCCGAGTGTTACATCTGAGTCACTTTGAAAGAGTGATGATTGAGAGAATCTGCCTGGATGGCCGAGGAGCAGCGCTTCCCGCGTGTTTGAATTCTGCTGCTGGGCACACTTTCACAACACAAAGCTGGCTTTGCCTGCGCGTGAACGGTACACATGGAAACCATATCTTCCTCAATGTGAGACGGAATCGATCAAACAGCTCAAATGGGAAAAAATGCGGCACTTCTGAAACTCAGCAGTGCGGATCACACAGACATGAGCAGCACCTCCTGCTGGATCATCAATAGTTTCTAGATCAGAATTTGTCTTTGGGATTATTTCATTAGGTGGAATTTATGCTTCGAAGCTGTGGTGTCCAGTGAACAAAGCACCTATAAAAATGTCACGAGTGACATGGCTAAAGTGCGTCCTAATGGGCATTAATCATTAATCAATGGCTCACAGTGGATGTAGAGGAAATAGGAATGAATTACTCCTGTGCCATTTATTTTTAATTACCATTAGAAGCTTTTTGCCAGTGCTGGCAACGGGAATGATAAAAGCTTTTCATTTTTACTTAATCAATTCAATGGACGCTCATGTAGCATTTTCCTTACAGATGTACCCTAAGCCCCTGGCTGACATATTCATATTTATGCAAAGGCGTATTTAGGATGTGGTTGCATCATCTCACTTAACAGCGAAGAGGTCGTCAGTTTCCAGGATGCACCCAGACATAACTTCCCGCAGTCCATCGATTTTTCGCACAATGATACGCAAAAAAGCAGCCACACCCCAAATCGGCCCAGGTCAATAGGCTGTATTATCACAATCATTTTAGGGCATTCAAAGGTACTCAAACACTTACAACACCACCTTGAAATTACCGTGGGAATGTAAAGAGTTTTGTTGAATTGCAGTGCCAATATCCGTCTGGAACTGTAGCCTACACCCTGGATTGACTACTAAAAGAATAGCTTTCAGAGGGATGAAATGGTGCAGGCCTCCATAAGGGGTGTGGCCAAAGGAGCAAACCAAGGAATCCTTTCCAAGAATCCTG
Organism: Pleurodeles waltl; assembly: GCF_031143425.1. NCBI lineage: Eukaryota > Metazoa > Chordata > Amphibia > Caudata > Salamandridae > Pleurodeles > Pleurodeles waltl. The sequence continues at coordinate 408,272,711 of NC_090440.1, forward strand.
GTCTATGTAATTAAGGGTGTGGATGAAAACATGTGAGCCAACATCCTGTGCTTCATACAGTGTGCTGCCTGAAAAGAGTGTTGGAGCCTGTCTGTCCGCTTGACATGAAGTCTGGAGCCTGTCTGTGACATTTCTCTTATTGTACCTATATATGCAGGCTCATGTACCTAAAACAAGTCAAATCTATTGGCCTTGCCAATGCTCAGATAAAGGAATGAATTTGTTGTGAATAATTAGAAAGGAAAATGTTTCATTTCTAAAAATATGAGACTATGAATAAAAAAAAACGGTAGTTACCTTCATAATGTCTCAGACATCACACCTTTTTCTTCTACAGTGACTCACTTGTTTAGACACTTGGGCCCTCTTTCTCCTCACAAGGTTCTGAAATTCACCACCTGCATAGTTCAGACTCTCACAAGACAGCCCTTGGAACTTTTTGCATGCACCCGAAAGCCGTAGGGTGTGTTCGTTGCCAGCATCATAGTCCTCTTGTTAATCTTGATTACAGTAGTTTTAGAATGCTTTAAATTTGAGACTCAAGAGAAAAATATATGGCTTTTTTTGTCCATCTAGGGGTTTAATAGACTGCAGAATTTCCTTTCAGATCTTACAGACTGCTTGTATTTCACTTACGTTGTCATTTACCTGCTCAGGTCTATTATAATCAAGTGATTCATGGAGTGGACATTGTTTTCCATGAACCATTACAACAGACTTTTATATTCATAAATACAGTATTATTTAGCTCCTCTATTCAAACAAGCATTGGCAAAGCCAATAGTTCTCTGCAATCTAAGAGCTATTGACGTGGTCAGACTCAATGTTTTTTTGCCATACTGAATAACAGCACAGCTACTGTTCAGCATGGCTGAAAATCATGTAAAAATCCTAAGCATACAGCGGCGACCACTTCAGTTTTTTCTCTGAAGTAACACATGAGGTGCACACACACACACCAAAGCTGCAACGCTGCTGTCTCTGAAAGTGGGAGACAATTCCTGGGCACACAAAGATAATGCAGCCTCTTTGTGGCCAATTAGGTAAACTAGAACATATTTGCTGTCACACTTGTCTTTGAGTCACTTTATTAGCAGCAGATTTGTTTTAAATAAATGCATAAGATTACTGATTCAAGCCACTCACCTATGATTGATTTTGTGATTTGTTTATGTGTGAGTGTCTTTCCTGTGTAAAATCTGACAGGGTATTTTGTAAGAGTGAGGAAAAAGGGGCTCTGCACGTTTAAACTGTATTCACAACCATCTGTTTAGCAAGTAGTTCTCTGCGGAGCAGCCACTGCTCTGGGAACCCTGGAGGCAGCAGGGGAGAGGCACTCACACTGGCCCCATATGCTGGTGCTGCCAGGGAGACAATTTGTTCATAAACCTTTGTCTATTTTACATTTGGAGCCACACTGGGGTGGTGCGCACAAAGCAGAGCAGTGTTTACAGATCGTGCCGGGTGCACTGGCTTCAGGGGCAGCTGCTGGCTCACAGACTCGTTTGTAACTGATTACAAATGCTCTAGGTGAAACATCAGCAAGAGCAGTAGCATTGCTTATTGTTTTCTGAGTGGCCACTATTGTGCTGAGTGCTTGCTTCTCTCTTGGCTGCTCTGACTCACTTTGGAGTCAGAGAAAGAAAAGTAAACAAGCACTCTCGAAAAACTGCATCTGACATTTGATCTCAGTCTTTGAATGCACAGCAAATGTGACGAGATAAGAACGAGATTTGCAGGCCTATTTAAAGAGGATCTTGGAGTGAGTGAAAACAGGAGCGCTTGTGTGAAGTGCTCTTTAACAAAGAAAAAAGTAGTTCTAAAACAGTTCCTAAAATGGGAGCAGTGGAGGGATAATAGTAATTGGTCCATGCTCTCATTTAGCGCTAAACTCGGGAAAAGGCATGATGCATGCATGCCATGGACAAATGGGTAGAAAAATCTGAGAGTGATGATGGAGTCAGCAAATGGAAAACCTGTGGGCGGGCTGAAGCTCACAAAGTATATGCAACAGTATCTTCGAGACAGCACCTGCGCTATCTAGCTAAGACATAAAAAGGATGTTTCAGGCAAACACAAAAGAAAGAGACCTTCCTCTTTTTCATATGGCTGAACTTAGGGAGTGATTTAGACCTTGGCAGTCAGTTCCCCAGAGAGCACAGATGGCCTCCACCAACTGTCAGAGCATTGTCTGCCTTATTTGGAGATGCTGGCTTCTTGGTGGGGATCTCTGTACCATGAGAGGAACACTGCTGCAATGCCTCTTCCCACAGTACTGCAGATTTATCGAGCAGGCACCATGTTTAAAGTGTGCACTCTGCAGCATTTTTGTTTACAGAAAAGACAAATGGCCTCAACAGACATAACAGACATGAAGTTTCCACCTTTTGTGTGGGGTTCATTATAAGTTTGCCCTGCCGTTTCCTGGGCAGGAAAAAATCAGTGTCTTCACCTCATGCTCAAAAGGACAGGGCGACCATCAGTGTGACCTGGTGCCCCTTCAGTGGATGGGACCCTAGGTTAAAGGTGTATGCTAACAAAGCCCATGGAGGCCGTTGGCGTAAATGTGGCTCTATGCGCCAACTGTAAATAGAGCAGGGAACCCCATATTTGTCAGGATGGGGGCACCATCAAACTGTAGCCCATAGCCATCAATAGAAAATAGTGTTGTTTTCTATTGTTCACTGTTTATTTTTCTGCAATCAGTTAATATCCAGATTGCATTGTCATTTGAATGATGTACTTCTGTTTGAAACATCATTCATGTTACCAGATCAGTTTAAAATGCTGTTTACCTCTGCCTACTGGCATCTTCAGTGGGGTACCAGTTCTCAAATTAGCAAAACATACAACAAAACATACATTCAGAGTGAGGCTATGAGGCAACCTCCTTCAGTCAGGATTTTGTTTAGGTGAGCCTGCTTCAGGCTCTGGCTTGGTCAGTACATTTTGGGGCCAGGCCATGGCCTGTTGTGGTTGTTGACATTTAACATAGCCATTTGACATTGGTGAAGAAGCAGTCAGTTAGAAGCATGCATCTAAGAAGCTGGCTCTTCAGCCACACAGTGGCCAAACTTCCCAAGATGCTGCTGAGGGGAAGTGCAGGCAGTAGAATTTCTCTGTTGTAAGGATAGATGAGTGCCATCCCAGAATTATTTTTTCATTGATAGTATTAACACCCCTATTTTAAGTTGGCGGACACTGTCCATAAATCTAAAGATATTAACTAGTGTTTAACTTTATGTTAATTCCTTCGGAACAAGAAGCATTCGGAAATATACTTATTGCTTGATGTTATACAGAATGGATACTAGCAAGGAAAGAATAAGGTCCTTTCAATATTTCTTCAATATTAGGAGAGTCTTTCTCCACCATGCTATTCCCCAATAAGAATAAGACCGCAAAAACTAAAAACCTTCCCTAATACTTTATACTATTTTGGAATATATTTTTCCTGTGAGAATTACAAAGTGCTTTGGATTGTATGACAATTCTGGGAATGCTGATATTTTAAAGAGGGTTGTGAGTCTGAAGATGTTCTATCAGGGACTTGCTTGCTCTGTTTCTCCTACGAAATACCTTGACTACCCCTCCTCCTTTTATTGTCTTCACAAACAGTTGCTCATATAAAGGTTGCTGTGTTGAACGGAAAATCTATGGGGAGCTGAGCTATTTTCTGATTGCTTTGCCAAAAATAAAGAAACGCAGTGATAAATAAACTCTCTGTTTCCTCGCTTTTGAGCTCAGTGTTCCCATGCTGACAAAATGAGAAGAAATAGATACATTTACTGGAAAGAGAATGTTAAGCTATTTTTTTATTTTAATTATATATAAACGTCGATATTTACAAATGAAAAAAACACAATGATAATAAAATACACAGTACATACCTATTGAAGAAAATAATGTATACTCAGGGCCACTGGAATTATCCAGTAGGGGAAGACCAAAATATGCTGTAGGGTTTACAAAATAATGTGGCAAGAAAAGGCAAATCATGTAGCATAATGCAGAGCATTTTGTGATTGCGTTACTTTATTATTTAGTAATTTCTACACATGGTAACAGTGTCTGGGCAACAGTTTTCCCTTATTAGTACCAGTATAACATCCAAATACAGCAACAAGGAACTAAAAGATGACCAATCAACCTTTGGTCATGTGTCACCATGTTTTCAGTAACTTTTGATCTGTCTGAACTAGAAACATTTTTGTTGCTAAAATCTGCAGATTATGCAGCAGGTGGTGGGTTGTGTGGCAAATGCGGAAAATCCATAACTATGCAGAAAACGTTGTGCCACAGAAACACATAATTCCAGTGGTCCTGTCCATTCAGAAGATTTTATACTGAAAGTGGGAGCCACTAGGAGTTTGGTAAATGTGAACTTAAGCCAAGAAATGTCAGATGCTATGTCCACCAAAGTTGTGGTTTGCTAGCCCCATTTAGACATCAAAAGGTCTAAAAGCAAAACACCAGGTTTCTCACAACCATAGCTAGCTCTACCATCGTAGACCTTTGACCTGATGTTCCACAGAGACGTTGCTAATTGTATATCAAAAGGTCTGCCCTAATCAGAGCGACTGACATTTTTCCTATTCAAGACTCCTACAAAAATCCTAACAGTTTAGAACAGAAAAAAACAAAATGACCTCGCAACTTGGGAGACAACTCCCAGGGTGTCATGGAAATTGATTTTTTTAAACAATAAACTCCTGCTTTGGGGGACGGTCATTGAAGAACAGAGAACATTTCCAGTAGAGTGAAACCAGCGCACCACTAGAAAGACTCGGCCAGGAGGACAACCTTAGACATGTTCTGATGATTTTCCAACAGTTTCCTTCCTGAGAGGGCAAACATATGAACACTTAGATAAAGGCTCATCATCAGGAACCTGTTATGTGAAAAGGGGGTAAGAAATTTGAGAGAGGAAGAAAACAAAATACTTCTGCAGCACCTTATCTACTAGACTCAGATTGGAAGGCAATTCTTAAAAGGGTATTGTTGCAGGTGCTCACAGAGGAAGAGTGGAATATTTGTGGAAACAGACAATACTTAGGTATCTGGTAATTAAGATAATCACAGATGACTGATCTTAAGCAGCGGGCAGAATTTGTCCATACTCAGTTGACAAAACCCGAGCAGTACCAGAAGATCCTCTCCAAGCTCAGGAGCACATGAGGGAGCAGCATGGAAGGCAAGGATGAATCACCAGATTTCCCATCGGAGAAGTGAAAGCCAAAGGGCCTAGAGTTCGAAACACAAAGAAGAAAAGGGGAAAAACAAAAGGTTTTGGAGATCCGTGCTAGGAAAGCTGGGATCTCTAACTATGGTGTGTAGTCTCCTCAAAGAAAGCAAATGCCATGGTCTCTGTTGACCTGGCTGGCACGCGATCTGTCTGCCTTTTTCTTTAACCCGCCCTGTGTTGTTTTTTTAACAGTACATTACAATTGAATGTAATACTCTTTGAAAAGCATGATTTGTTGCCTAAACTGAGTTGTTCAGACAAGTTTCTCTGTGTTAAATAAGACTTTTGTAAAGCCACAAATAAAGTACTTATTAAAGCATCTTCTGTATTTCCTTTTATGCTGTTGAAGAAACAGTTAAAAGTGAAGAAGAAAATAGAGTACCAGCCTGTAGTAAGGCACCTTATTGCTGTTGATCAGACAGGGACATCTAGTAACTGTCTGTAAAATGCTCCCCTTGTGCTTCTGACTTAACTGTAAATGAATGGTATAGTGTATCATTGCTGCTGTTTCAATAGGCACATCTAATAACTGTGGTATTGTAACCCTGCCGCTAGCCCCACTTGAATATCTAGTAAGAGTGGGAGAAGTATCTCATTGAGATGCCTAACAGGTTTAATCTGCCTTCTCTTTTAATATCGCTACTATGACCTTATCAAAGCAAAAGAAGTATTGATTTCAGCACTGTAGACAGTGTAAACAGAAACAGGAGTTCACACAACAAGACGTGGGGATGCTCTTATCACTTGTCTATTCTTTCTCAGAAATTGCCACCCTGTTCTTTTAAAGGCCCAGTCAGAATGTACTCATTGTCTACATGTCAGCTCAGAAGAACAACCAATTGTGGACAGCTTCTGATAAGCCACTACCAATTAGCAGTTCACCGATTCTCAGGTTGGTGACTTCAACTGCTTTCCAGTTGAAAAGAAAGTTACTAAAAGCCTGACACTCACAGATGCACTCAGGTTTATGTAAAAAAGCCCTGGCAAAGGAAAAAATTCCTGGCGTCTATAGACAGAACTATTGGATTGCCAATGCTTGTCAGGTCGCCATAAGCCAAGATCTTTTGTTTTTCTAAAAAAATATAATATACATATAGCATTCTACAGCTCAGCCTTCTTCAGCCAATTAGTTATTTAGTTCAGAACCCTTCAGCCAATGGCTTGAGACATCAACTAATCAATCAGTGTCTTCTAAAGTGCGGCTAATCACCCATAGGGTCTCAAGGCACTGTTTGTGGGCGTGCTGCTCAATCGAGATCCAGGTCTTGAGGTCCTTCCTGAACTGCGTCAGTGATTCGGTCTGCCTGAGTTTGAGAGGTAGTGTGTTCCATGTCCGGGCTGTGAGGTAGGAGAAGGATCTTCCTCCGGCTGTGCTTTTACGGTTCTTCGGAATGGCTGCGATGGCGAGCTGGGAAGAAGGGAGATGTCTGTTGGGTACATAGAAGGCGAGGCGGTGGTGGAGGTATGCTGGTCCTATGTTGTGTAGTGCCTTGTAGGTGTGGATCAGGAGTTTGTATGTGCTTGTTGACTGGGAAAGAAATTGGGTGTAAGAAAAGGGGACTGATGGCGCTCAGGAAGCTATTTGGCCAAAACTAACATTAGGGATAACCTACACAAGGGAAAACACCCCTCCCTTAAAGGTTCTAAGAAACCCAACAAAGATAAACACAAAGTGAGGTTCCCCCTTGTTCTTCTTTCTTATTTTGCAATTTTAACAAAGTTATCTAGTTGACAGTCAATCAGGTCAAAATTCAAGTGAGTAAAGTTCAAGTGAACGCAATCATAAATATCACGCCAGTCTTTACATAGTCCAATTCTATCCAAAATTTATTGGATCACATCTTCTGATAATCCATATCTTTCATGAAGATACATCTTGAGCCATACACATTGAGCCAACACGTGTTTCGTCTTGGGATAATCCTTTTGTCCCCAACGACTTCTTCAGGGCTAATCTCATATAAACTTGAGTTATTTCAAAGTGTCCTTATTTTGACTAAGTAGTTCATCAGAAAGGTATACATCTATTTCCTCGACTTTTAAAAGTTCATGAATTTTTGATGGCCGTATATTTCATGGTTTAGAAAGATGAAAACGCTTGGGGCTGGTGTAGTCACCAGTACAACTCTATCTATGGTGCGAACGCCAATGTGCCTGGAGTGCTCCTTAATGCGCAAAGTACCCGGAAGTGAATCTGTAGCGTGTTGACTGGGAACCAGTGTAGGTCTTTGAGGCGGGAGGAGATGTGGTTGTGTCGGGGGATGTCCAGGATGAGCCTGGCTGCTGCATTCTGGATTCTTCGTAGCTGTGATTGTAGTTTCTTGGTGATGCCAGCATAGAGTGCATTGCTGTAGTCCAGTTTGCTAGTGACAAGTGCGTGGGTGACTGTCCTCCTCGTGTCGGAGGGGATCTACTTGAAAATCTTTCGAAGGATGTGGAAGCATGACGATAAGACAGTGTTGACTTGGGGGGTCATGGATTGAGAGGAGTCCAGGATTATGCCCATATTAGGTGCGTGGTCCATGGGAGTGGGGGTGTTTCCTAGTGTGGTGGGCCACTGGGAGCCATTTCAGGTGGAAGGGGTGGAGCCAATTACAAGGATCTTCATCTTGTCCGAGTTGGGTTTGAGGCAGATGGCTTCCATCCAGGTGGTGACTGCCCTCATTTCGTTGTGGAAATTTCTCTTGGCATTTGTAGGGTCATCAGACAGGAAGAGGATCAGTTGGGTAACGTTAGTGTAGGAGACTGTTTAGCCCCTGTTGTCTGATGATCTTGGCTAGTGGGGCCATGTAGATGTTGAAAAGCATCAGGCTGAGTGATGATCCTTTGGGCTCCCCGCAGTATGTGTCTTTGGGTTCTGACGTGAACGCCGGTAGTCTGACACTCTGTGTTCTTCCGGTTAGAAAGGACCTGATCCAATTCAGTGCTTTATCTCAGATGCTGGCGTGTAGTCTGGCACAGAGGGTGGAGTGGGAGCGTTGTCAAACGCAGAAAAGAGGTTGAGGAGGATGAGGGCGGCCGTGCCTCAGTGGTCTAGTATGGTGCATATGTTGTGACTGCTAGGAGTGTTGTTTCAGTGCTGTGGTTGCTTCTGAATCCAGATTGGGTTGGGTCTACAATTCGGTGTGTTTCAAGGAATTTGGTGAGTTGCTGTTTGGCAGCCTTTTCCATTATTTTGGCTAGGAAAGGGAGCAGAGAGATGGGTCTGTAGTTTTTCAGCTCCCTTGGGTCTGCGGTGGGTTTCTTGAGCAGCGGGATGATCTCGGTGTGCTTCCAGTCTGATGGGAAGGTGGTGGTTTCAAAGGATCAGTTAATAGTTTGGCAGAGCTCAGGTGGTATGGTGGTGCTGGCCAGGTTGAATATATGATAAGGGCATGGACGAGCTCTTTGCTCTTGTGAGTGCTGGTGCTGAGGCATTCTTGAATGCAGCTTTTTTGGCAGCTCTGATGTTCTGGTGGTGAGTGGTGACTGCGTTCTTCTAGGCTGTGCGGTCTTTGATTGATTTCCTGTTCTTCCATTTCTGTTCTCATCGTCTGCAAGAGCGTTTGGATTCTTGTAGGTCTGCCGGAAACCTGTTTTGCTATGTCAGTTTTAATTACGTATCAGACCACCAGAAGATTTTGGTGTCACCATCTTTCTATTGGCTATTTACCTGCATCCTTTCACCTCCACTGGGATGCATGAGGGACTATTTCACATCATTTATTAGTTATGTCAAACATGTATTTTATTAATAAAGTAATCCTTTTTTTTAGCTCTTACCTACATTCTATATGTTGGTAAAATTTATTATGTACAATACCAATACTAATAGAGGGTTTTGGGCTTGCCCAAAACATGGTGCACAGGCCCCCAGTGGTTACACAGTGATAAAACAACTGGGATTCAAATAAGCAGTGTGGGTTCAAGGTTATGAGTCGACAGTACGGCCTGTTGGTTAATGAGAGAGAATTTTCTATCTGCTGAAGTGTTGATGGTGTTTCAGCCCAGTGCATCAATTTTAAGATAATCACGAGGACAAAAACTCAGTGGGAGGACACCTTGGTATTACTGCCTGAACCCCGGGGTGCTCTAGCCAATAAAGCAAATGTCCTAAACGCTGTACTAGTTCATTGTAGAAGGGCTAAAAAGTCCCCTAGATGCAGGAGAACTGTCAGCAAGTATAGATAATCTCCACCTAGCAGTGCAAGCCTGTCAGTTGTTTTGTACATCTACACAACACTGGGGGCACTGAAAACCGCGTTTGCGGTCCTTTGACAAAAACAGTGATTTATTGGGTAGTGTCTCTGTTGTATTTACTGGATTGGTAATTATGCGACCACAATTGTGTTAGCCTATGCTCAATAATAGGTTCTTAGGGATCCATTGTTTGACCCACGTTCCTTTAAGAGATATTGGGTTGCTCTGGATGGTATTAGACAGTTGCATCAGTGGTATGTTATGTTTCTATGCTACGCTATGTTAGGTTATGAATGTATGTTATACTGTGTTCTGTTACCAACGCCAGTGCTTTAAATGGAAAAATAGAAGTGCAGGTACTCTCTATCAGGGTACCTGCTTGTTTCTGAGAAGTGCCGGTACTCTCCAATTAAAAGTATTACGTTTTTCTTGAGATATGCCGGTACTCTGCCTCTCAAAATAAAAAAGTGCCGGTACTCAGTACCGGAGAGTACCGGCCCATTTAAAGCACTGATAACGCTGATGAGTGTTCTGTACTTTTCTGCCATAGGAGGGGTATGTGTGGTGTGGCTTTGCTTACTGATGTCAGGAGTAGATTCACGTGCACCACCTGTTAGGCACAACGTCTTCTATTTCAGCAAAATCGGCACCAAGAGCAGGTACTTTCTTATAAGGATGTGGGAGCCAGAGAGGGGCAAGGACATTTGGGACAGCTTTGAACTTATGATCCAGTGTCAGCTCTTTCATACCTTCTTTGGCCGCTGACACACTGGTCCTAAGTATGTTTACATCTAATATTCACGGATAGTACTGTGTGTTTTCAGTATTGAAACACAGCAGCAGCTCACGAATATTGCTGAAAATAACCTCTGTCACACCCTCCCATTTTCTTATATGTGAAGTCCTGTTTTTATCTAAAAGGATTTTTTTATGGGCTTGACATGAAACATAAGCACACATGTCTCTTGAAAAATGTATGTAATAGACTCTCACCCATCACCCACATTAAAAACAAATTGAAGGAAAATGATACTTAAAACAGTCGAAGAATTATTCAAGGTCATCAGGGCAAGACTATCAGTAGGATAGAGCTGGCTCTAACAGGCGGCCTCTGAAAGGCTGGAGCTCTTGGCCACAGCCCACTTTGCCCATGCCTTAACCCCTCTCTGCAATTAATTCGTCAGCAAAAAGAAAACGATTAGACATCAGCCTTACCATATTGAAAACGTGAAACTAAAACCTAACCATACGACGACTTCTTAAAAATAAAGAAAATATATTGAGGATACATTTAATAATCTTAAGCAATCAGAAAAATCTCACAATAACCTAGTTATAGGTTGTGAATATTCAAATAAAGTTTGCAGCAGGAGACATTTTCCAGCCCCAGGCTACCTCTAGTTATAACGAGCGCGACAGATGGTTACAAAATATTCAAAACGTATGATTTGGGACAAGTTTATGGGATTGTGACTATGGTAATAAGCCAGTGAAGCAGAACTAAGGAAGCTTTAAGAAAGGATCAACAAGCATAAAAAAAACCAAATGTAGCAAGCATTAACAAAAGCAATTATTTTATTGTTAACAATGTGAAATTTCTGTTCTCACACCATTATACACAAAATTGTGTGTTGTGGACAGGAGCAGTGAAAACTGCTTCCTCCGAGAAGTTGTACACCGCACTGTATACTTCACTCACAACAGCAGTGGCGCACAGTACGGGCACATTATTAGTAGAAGCCCTACACACAGAATAGGCGAATCTGGTTTGCAAAATTCGCTTACACAAAATGAACAGGTTTAACGTGGAAAGCATCACACAGTCCACGGGGCTGGAGTGAACATCCTAAATTTGTCCAGTCGAAGTAATGGTCAGCTTGAAATAATGATCAGGCAGGGTAGTGGTCAGATCAAAGCAATTATCAGTCAAAATGATGGCCACTTAAAATGATGGTTGAGGTATTGACATAAATCCAGTGCAGTACAGGCAGCATCTCTCTCGCGCGCGCGCTGCACTCCCTGCTAGTTTCCAGACTGGCTTCCCTTATGGGCATCCTACAGCAGCAGCACACCTCATCATGTACCTGAGGAAATATGGCCACATCATCCCTACTTTGATAGAACTCCACTGGCTGCCACAGCCAGTTCTAACCACCTTTTAAAGCTGCTACCTCAGAAACAAAGTTAGCACGGCCAGCATCCGTGCCAATGTGGCTGCCAAATGCACCATGTCAGTGGGTTCTCACACCTGCAGCAAGGCCTCCATCAGATTAGAGTGAACAAGGGCAAGTAAGAAAAAACAAAGCAACGGGCCATATCCAGCTATGCACCTTGGATCTGGAAAGACATTCCCATATCCATCAAGATTGAATCAACCCTGTTCAAATTTGAGAAAGAGCTGAAGAGACACCTTTTTATAGACCACTACACTGTGATGCAATAACAGCCCACATTCACTCTTAGAAGTAGCTACCCCTCCAATCACACTTAGACTGCACCTTTCGCTTAGATAAAGTACATAGATCGGTTTGTTTTGGCTAGGTTTACACTATATAAATTCCACATTCATATGTACATCGATGTAATGAGTAAGACAGCATGTGATTTGCAGCGCCAATTAAAACGTCTGATCCCCTGGTGGCTGCTACCCTTATCTTGGCAGGTATCATCAGCACTCGCTGACGACTTGGTTGGCATCATCAGCAGCGAGGTAAAGGATTGAGTCACAATAGAAACTCAACTCTGCTTTTCACCGCTATTGACATATTTGTATCCTGGCCAGAACATGTCATCCCAGAGCAGAGCTTGCTATTCAGCAGAACTCTTTATTGGCTACACGCTTATTTAGGCGTTGCTCGATTTTACCTGGCATCTTTGCAACTTTGACATACTGAATGTAATTACCTTACAATATAACTTACAGGTCTTAATAGTCCAATGCTTGAGGACGTTTCAAGGAAGCTTTCTTTTCATGCTGCTTTTATGATGAACGATACACGTGAATGACCTAATTGTTTAGGTGACCTTGATATCCAGGTGGACCGCACTGACCTACAATCAGCAAAGTGAATTTCTCTCCTGCCTGGACTCATTCCACCGTACGCAATAGGTAGTTTGCCTCGCACACCTCAAAGCTGACACCCTAGAATTGGCACTCACAATAGAAAATCAGATTGTCATTCATATACCGTCACCCCTAGGGTGAGAACATCCACTACCTACTTCCCTCTTGCATACAGAGCACTGAACCATGGCCCTGTAAAAAACACTGAATGTGCTTGATATTATAGACTCTATTGTGCTATCATATCATCTACCAGTGGGTGTGTAGGTCCATTCTTGGGCTTAATATAATCCATATGTCTGAGGCCTGATGATTTACCCCTAAGTTATTAGAGGCAAAATGTAACAAATGCCAAGCTGAACCCTCTATACAAGCAGAGAAGCACTCAGTGGCGTAGAGAAACCTGAGAGGGCCCCTGTGCAAAATACCTGGAGTGGGCCCCCTCTCTCCATCCCATCAACTACCACTTTTGCTGAGGGGCCCCGTGGAGCTGGGTGGACCCCCTGTACCACAAGGGCTGCGTGGGCTAATGTTACACCACTGAAGCAAATCCCAATACCTGCTTCACTTTCATCTTTACCAGTTAATGGTCCATAAACAAAATAGGGCCACCAAATGGAATGCACCTTTGAGGCAGAGTGCTCCAAGAAATACATTGATTAAGCTGTAGCTGAGGTTAGATCACCAACTGCATCAGTATCACATATACCTGTGGTCAGTTTTTTGCCCTTGCCTGAGAATTAGATCTTCCAGTCATACTAATGGTTACTCCAAATGAAACCAACCTCACTCCACTATCCTGGCATCAATGAAGATCGCTATTTCTCAGTATTCAGCTTTGAACAGTTTTGGTTAGTTACCCAAAGCATGCAAAAGCTCTGTCTCTGCGCTGGGTACCTGCACCCCCTGAATCTCTAAGGATTGGGCTTCCTTGAGCCATGGAAGTTGACCTGATATTAAGATATTAAGAGTGATTAATCTTGCTTTGGCCAAAAGAACAGAGGCACAGCCTTAAATATGACATATTTATCCTTTATAAAACCGGCAATTGACCCTCTCAATCTGTCTAATTTCAGTGCCATGTCACATTTTCAATATCCAGCCAAACTCAAGGAACACTCAGCGGAGCTCGAGTTACAACAGTTGTAACCTTTCCTCTAAGGTATCTTCCCCATTTTGCAAGTACTTGTTTGTTTATCTTCCGTTAGGATTCAACATGCTTTTGCTCACTGCACATTTAAGGCCACTGATACCAACCATTAAGTCTTTGGTCTGTTGATCTACATCTATTCCTAAAACTTATATCCAGGTACTAGGTAACTTCACTTCAGCTCGTCCTGTGGTCAGAAAGTACGCGGTGAAAACTGAGAACCTGTATGCTTGCAAATAACAATCAGATGCAAATTAACAAACTAAACCTCAACCACAGCAAAATGGTGGATCATAAGACCAGCTAGTTGCGTCTTCATTTTTGGCCAACTCACTTAGATCTCTGCTCTGCCTCAGCCCAGAAAGTTGAATATTTTACCACAAACTGTTGTTGTAACCCTTCAACCCTGACTTTTGTGAGGCAGCATTCCTTCATCTGTTAACACTAAGATGAATGTTGTCTTTTTTGGTTTCACCACAGAAGGCCAGCATCTTATTGTTAGTACCGGACTAAGCCCTCATTACAAACATGGCGGTTCAGACCGCCATGCCGGCGGTGGTGGAAAATACCACCACCGGCATTGTGGTCTGAACCACCATATTCTGAACAAGAGAGGGCCGCCACAGGTGGCCCTCCGCCACCACCAGGCTACCGCCAACAGGCAGCCTAACGATGGCGGATTACTTTATCCAACAGGGCAGCGCTTCCGGATAAACAACCCTTGTTCCTCCAGCCGTTCCCTGGCGGGTAAACTGGCAGAAGAGGTGCTCTGGGGCCCCCGTGTAGTGCCCAGGTCACTGCACGATTTACGGGCAGTGGTCTGTGCGACGGGTGCTGCTGCACCCACCGCATAGCGGCATTGACCACAGCTCCATGTGGAGCCATCGGCAATGTCCCAGCCCTGCATTCTGCTGGGCTGGCGGGTGGAAAGACTGTTTCCGCCCGCCAGCCCAGCAGAATGTATATTATTCGGCCGGTGGGGCCTCAGGGGGGCTGGCGGTCTGTGATAAGACCACCAGCATGAACACGGCGGGGTTTCCCACTGTGTTCATAATGACCCCCCTATATTTTCAGCATCTAGTTGCACCTCTATAAGTAACAGATTCAGTAGCAACGAAGTTTATAACATGGAGCAGCCCAGGTTTCTCACAAGCTTGATTCTAAGACGATATCAACTCTGTTCTGGGACGCCTTCACTGGCTCATCGAGCACATCAGGTCAAATGTAAGTATTTCTGCTTCAGACACCAATCTGTATAGAGCACAGGCCTCTGTTTATGCATATAAAACGCCCCTCCAACTCCACTACAAAGAACCTCCACTCTTCATTAGGCCTTTCACTAAAACTCTCCAGGATCTACAGAAGCAGTAATGGGGAAGGGGCTCGTGTTTTTTTGCTCTGTCCCATCTTTGAAATTCCCTGTTGTAACATACTAGGACTACTTCTATCCTATTGCGAAAACTCTTCAAAGCACATTTAATTCTGAAGGAACCTGTTTCTCTCTTTATCTCTAAGAATCACCAGTTTGTCCTTTCTATAAAACCAGATACCACCACTGTACATCCTTACTAAACATATTATATCATGCTACAGCAGAACCAAATTAAATTATAAAATGTAAGAATGGTAGGTAGATAGGAGGG
The DNA here is from genome assembly GCF_031143425.1 of Pleurodeles waltl. NCBI lineage: Eukaryota > Metazoa > Chordata > Amphibia > Caudata > Salamandridae > Pleurodeles > Pleurodeles waltl. Next base: position 408,287,992 of record NC_090440.1, read on the forward strand.
CGCAAACTGCGTTAAATACAACACGGCTAGCATCTGTTTGCAAAACACTTGCAGGTAATTATGAGTCAGATCACAGTGCCTGCTTCATAGTACATGGAGTCCACCGCCACCCTCAGAACACAGCTTCCCCTCAAATCACGTTTTGACTGCCTTTGCCTTTGACCTTGTACAATGTCTTCTGCTTTTTGGCTAGGTCTGTGTTATACAAATAATACACACATATCACGTGCATACAATCTAGACATTCATCCTGCTGCCACAACACTGCATCTGTTGAGGTAGCATGTAACTCCTAAAGAAGGGCAACATAATAAACCCACATTGGGCAACCTTTTCAAAAATATAATTGGTAAACATAATTTTCCAATGCTGTGAAGTGCTGAGATGAACAAAAGACTGGTGGCAGTAGCTCTCACACACTTGCACCCAGGGGACGTACTTCAGGCTCATAGAAGACAGACGCACTCTGGGTGAGGGTTCTGTGCATAAGAGTTTTCGTAGATTGTTTTATTTACTGGTAGTTGGCAAATTAATCTTCAGAAATTAGTGGATGTTCACTTATACTGAAACTATCAACATCAATGATATCAAATAATGCTACATTGGGTCTAGTTTACATTACAAAAAGCACATTTGTCAAAAATGTTCGAATATCATATTTTTCAAGTTCTTCTACCAACTCCAGACAAAGACACTTATTAGCATGGCATTGAAGGATTAACTAATGTACCATATTGACCAGGTATGTTTTTGATTGTGTGTTGGGTTTGTCGTATTCAGAGGTTGTAATTAATTTTTGTAGTGATTTAAGATTCATGAGTGTTATGGGCGAGCTGAGTAGGGAATTCTGCTTGGCAATTACTGCCACATTAAATAAAATACGTTGATCAATGGCTGAAAATAACTCTGAACTTTTTCAAGAAATTCTAAATATCGCACGATTGTAATATGTGCAGTTTATTTAAAATTCAAACTGTTAGCCATTGGATATTTTAGCAAATATACGTTTTTATTTGGCTTAAATACATAAATATATTATTGGTAAGTGTTCACGGTGCACTCTTTTACAGTACACTTAAACATCACCAAGTGAAAAAAGAAATGTAATTATTTTGAGAAGTATACTCTACAGTAACAAGTTTAGGTGAGATCCACACAAGAAGTATTTTTTAATATTTTGAAGTTTTGTTGTGTTTAAACCTAGTCACTTCAGCGTTCTGGCCTGGTACAAAGTGCGCAGGTCTTAAGTAAGGCCTTTACTAGCTAAACGATTAGACGGCAATAAAGCTTTCGCATTAGAATGTGTAATTGAAGGTACAGAAATGCAATCACAATTAAATGTGATTAAAATGGGTGGATATTCGATTTAAGTCTGTAGGTTGGACATGCCATTATAGAGGCGTGGGTGAGGAGGAGGCGGGGCATGACACAGTATTCAGGTTTTAAGTATAAATATATATAAAATGTGCCAGCACCTTGCATTTCGGAGAAAGGGCTGTGTAGTAAACGAAGTGCAGTTAACACTGTCACTTTCCAAACAACACGAGCAAACCTTTAATGGTTCAATTACAGCGTCATACAGTGGAACAAGTTGACAAATGGACACGGAGGACTGGCTGTGCCACAAGCAGGCATTGGCCAGTCAATGTAATGTCAATATGGCGATATGTGATTATCAGTCTTCATTTGTGAAATTCCCCAAAAAATAAACTTATTAGTGTTTTTCCCCTGGTATGTGTAAAGTCAAGGGTTAAGCACAGCCCTACTGGAAAGAAGTGCCGGGTTTTAGGGAGGAAGACTGAGATGGACTGTTGAAGAAGTTGTTTCTTTTTGAATTTCTGATTCTACCGATGCTGAGGTGTATACAGCGGCAGTGCCTCCTTTAGGGCAGGGGAGCATTGCCCCTCCTGCTTCCAGCGCAGCAAAAATGACAAATGAAATGGTAATAAAACCATGTTATTATCGTTTTATATTTCAGTGCAGTCAGCCAGCCCGAGCCAAGTTTTTGGCAGGACGATCGCTGCTGACTGGCAGCAGGAGAGTAGGATTGGTTGGCACTCCAGTTTAAAGTGCACATGTCACTTTGGCCGGCTATCTTGCGAGGGTCAGCCAGACATGAACAATGTAAACCTCTCCAAACAAGCTGTCTTAGACAGCTGGGTGGAGAGCAGGAACAGGCCACGAAGGCTTGAAGGAGCGTCAAACTAGCATGCTCCAGCCAATCCTGGGTCTTCTCTCATGCTGCCTGAGCAGCGTGACTGCAGCACCGGGATTGGTAGAGGGAAGTTGACTCAGAGACCCCCTTGCTGCCAGACTGCAGGACAGAGAGAACCGGAGCAGGAGAGGACCAGAGTAGGTAAGCATGTTTTCTTTTTTAATTTACTGTGCCAGGCAGTGTTGGGAAGTTGCACTACCTAAAGCCCTCACTCGAGAGCTCTTAATCGTGACCCATTATAAACACTGTATGTAACAGACCACGTTTGAGAGTTTTGCGGTTGGGCCTAAAGGCTTCCCTGAGTGCCCCACTACTAGGAAGAAGCCGCCACTGGGTGACCATGTTGCCAGATACAGAGACATTGCTTGTCAAGTAACTTAAGACGTTCTTAATCTTTCAAGTTAAGTGTTGTGAGCCCAAAACCAAGGATATATTTAAGAGCATAAAGAGTACCTGAAACAAAGACAAATAATTACCTTGAACACATAGTTAAATAAATATTTATTAGTCCTTTATTAAAAAAATAATTTGCAAAGCATATGTGGAGACAGGTGGTTCTTATCAAGAGTTACACGTTTTTTTAATCAAAAACAGTTTGGAGAGAGAAGCAAATCTATGACTCTGTCTGGATTGCGGGCGTGGATGTCATGCCATTGGGTACTAATGGCCTCTTTTGGTCTTGAAACTGACCTGTCCGATGGCCTCATGTCATCAGTTCTACCTGCTTCAAACATTGGTTTATGCCTTTTTTATGGTTTGCCATTGCTTGGGTGGGCTTTTCAACAAGTTGGTTGGTTGCATTGTCCTATTTGTACTCCTATAAGATTTTGGTGATGAGATTCTTTTGGTAGAAAAAAACACGAAACATAATATATAGCTTGTAATGGATAGCCAGTGCATACTCTTTGATTTATTCACTTTGGTGTGACTAACATATTTTAATAGATGATTTATGGCTTTTTTGTTTAAGTATGTGCTGTAGGATGTCTTAGCCTGCCATAAAGGCACAATGCTATTCACAAATTGTCCTTATGCATTAACATCTTCTGTCCGTGAAGAGACAGTTTTAACAGTCTACTGGATCTCATGCAATCATAATAAAAGTAACAAAAGACAGGCTAGAGAGAGTGCCTTAGGACCAATGCAGAAAATAATTTGAGCAGCATTTGTGTTAGCCGACCTAAGAAGTAATGTTATTGCTCATAACTCACAGAAACATTGTTAACTTAGATTATGTATCGGATACAGAAGAAGGGGCTTTCGTGATGTAATTCTGTAACAAATGTAATAGTACAGCATTTTACATTGTAAACCCCGTGACAAATACAGAACCAAGATGTTTTAAATTGTGAACTCTGTGGCAAATTAAATTGAAAATGGATTTACTTGTGATCTGTATAACAAACTTCATAGGAAAGGGTTTTGCCTTGTTTAACACTGAGAGACCTGCTTACACATACCTCTAGTTCAGGACAGGTTGGAGAAGTTCAGTTTTCATTGTGTACATTAGATTAATTGTAAAACTGGAAAATGGTTTATTACGTGTAACTGCATGCTTTGCAATATTATGTTTCTAACTCACGCTACTTCCCTGAGAAAGCATTGGAGTGCTCTGCTTCGGGTCGAGTGCCAAAGGCTAGATCTCGTGCTCAGCTTGGTTGAAATAGTGAGGTGGCCCCAGGACGTTAGCACCAGAAAGGCATGAGCAAAGTGGGCTCTGGTCCAGGCCCCCAGCTGTTCAGGCCCCCACCCCTGGTAGAGCCAGCTCTGTTCTGCTGAGAGTCTTGCCCTGATGACCTTGAATAATTCTTCTACAGATTGTTTTAAATATCCTTCTTCTTCAATGTATTTTTATTTTGGCTGCTGTGTGAGAGTTTATTACCAACATTTTGCAGAACAATGTGTGTTTATGTTTCATTCAACATCCGTTAAAAGTTTCTTTTAGATCAAAACAGGATTTCACACATGAGAAATGTGAAGGTGTCAGAGATTATGTGCCATCATATTAGTGAGCTGCTTCTGTGCTCCAAGACTGAAAACACACAACACTATCCCTGAATACTAGATGAAAACACATTTGGAATTTGCAGTGGGTCTGTGCACTGGTAGTGACCTGGCCAAAGAAGACATGAAAGAGCTGAAACTGCATTATGAATTCAAAGCTGTTCTGAAGTGGGCCCCCCAAATACATTTGGCCTAGGGCCCCCAAAATCTTTAAGATGCACTTTTGTTTATCTCTATGTGTACTTGACTGGGCATTAGTTATGTTAACCTGCCTATGAAGTAGTTTGATTGCTCATAACTGATAAGAACAACGTTATTGCAATGTTTTTCTCACATAGGTTCTGAATTTGCATGAGTTTTATGATAAATACTGTAGAAAAGGGTTTTATGTTGTAAATTTTGTGACAAATACAACAGGAAGAGGTTTTACATTGTGAAGTCCCATAAAACTTCTTGGGCTGCTCTGCTTTAGCACCTTAAGGGTCAGGTGCTGAAAGTATTGTAGGTGCTCACACTGGTGCAATAGCAAGGCGACCCAAGATTATCAAAGGTATAAAACTCTAATTATTATAGTCCTAAAATGACTGTTCCATACAAATGTAATGACAAAGCTGTGTATGGAGTCGGCTGGTGGGCAGGGAATGTTGAAGTAAACAAACGTGTGTGCCCCTGTTCCATGCTCCTGCTTCTGCAGTCTTATTAGAATAAAACAATGGTTCATTGGGGACTCATTTAGATAACATTTCTGTTATGGTCCTTCTAGTCTGATTGATGACCTGCAGAAGCTCTTTTGCCGCCAGATATTGAGGAAACTGTCAGAATGGGCCACTGAAAACAATATCTTAACAGATCTCCAAGCAGGGTTTGCCAGAAGTCTAGTACAATAGATCAGATCTTCTGTTTCTGTACAATATTTTGGCAAACTATAGTACTGGAGAAGGATCAGTTATATGTGGTCTTGCTGATTTAAAATCGGCTTTTGACTTAATCCCCTGGCATAAGTTCTGGGGTGTTTTAGGTCAAATGGGGGTTCCAGACAATATTTTATCTGTCTAAATAAGATTGTATGAAGGTAATTATGCCAGCATCAGATATAGTAAAATGGGAGAACCGTCCAATCTCTTTAGAATTGAGAAGAGAGTTTGTCAGAGCTGTGTTCTGGCCCCAGCCCTTTTTACGCGATACATAAATAATTCTGTGACATTTTTAGACCTCCCTGGCAATGATGCCCTGAAAATTGGTGCTTTTAAAATTCCAGCACTTTTGTTTGCATGTGACATGTTTATTTCCAAAACTCCTACAGGCCTACAGGCCTAGGTAGATCTTTTTTTAACTTATTGTACAGAAAGCAGCCTAGAACTAAACATCAGAAAGACCAAATTTATGGCATTCAACCATGTCAATGTACAAAATGAGCTGCTTGAGTAAGTCAAAGACTTTGACTAGTTATGAGTTAGATTAGCCAGTAAACTCAATTGGAACTGCAAATTAACAAGAAAGTATTAGAGTTACAGCAGGAATCTGGGGCAGTTATCAAACTTGTAAAGAAAATCAAGTCGAGAACTCTCTCCCAAGCTGAAGCAAAGAGGTCATCCTTATACAGCTCAGAGCTATGGGGGTATGTGCATAATAATAGGCTAGCTGTTGTTGAAACTAAGGCGGTCATTACAACATTGGTGGTAAAAGCCGCTTACCGCCGTGCAGAAGACCGCCAACACACCGCCGCGGCCGCGAAATTCCGCCACAGCTATTATGACCCACATCCCGAAATCTGACAAAAATCAGACACCCACGCAATTCCGCCACACCAAAGGTCAGTGATAAACTGGTGAAAACAAAACCTCCACCGTCACACCAACAGAAATACGCCCACACTATCACGACCCACGAATCCACGCGGCAGTCTTTCAACCGCAGTATTCCACTGGCGGTACACACCGCCACGCTCAAAATACACACACATATACAAAACATCCCCACATTGGACAATTCGAAATACGCACACCTGATACACATACACACACCACTCCCACACACCCATTACAATATAAAACACACACCCACATCACCCACAAACCCCTACGACCAAAAATTCTGAAAGAAGGCCAGAGAGAGACAGCACCAGCAAGAACAACAGCATCCACAGGCACTCAACACCATCACCCACACAACTTCCACGCACAAAACACCACACACCACTACATATCACCACACTTATCACCACACACACCATCCCACACATCACCCACATCACCCCATGGCACGGCAAAGACACCCCAGGTTCTTGGAGGAGGAGCTCAGGGTCATGGTGGAGGAAATCGTACGGGTAGAGCCACAGCTATTTGGAGCACAGGTGCAGCACACCTCAATAGCAAGGAAGATGGAGCTATGGCGAAGAATAGTCGACAGGGTCAACGCAGTGGGACAGCACCCAAGAAATAGGGATGACATCAGGAAGAGGTGGAACGACATACGGGGGAAGGTGCGTTCCATGGTCTCCAGACACCACCTGGCGGTACAGCGGACTGGCAGCGGACCCCCACCTCCTCCCCCACAACTAACAACATGGGAGGAGCAGGTCTTGGCGATTCTGCATCCTGAGGGCCTCGCAGGAGTAGATGGAGGAATGGACTCTGGTAAGTCAAATCTTAACTATTACATCCCCCAACCTACCTGCATGCTATCACATACCCTCACCCTCACCCCCACCCCCATCACTCCAACTCCTCACAAATGTCCCAACATCACAACCCACCCATCCCAACACGAAGCCCTGCATGTAACTACAAAGCATGGACAACGATCACCAATGCATGGTCACTACACATACCCACACACAACCCTAAAAAATGATCACACAAAGTCCCACACAAGAATGCAAGCACTGGGGTACACGGTCACCTACCCATTGCACACCATGCCACACACAGATGTAATAAATATCCTTTTATGCCCCTGCAGGACCCCTACCCAACGTCACCGGACAGGAGGGTCCACACATGTCCACACCAACAACAGAAGAGGCCCACAGTGATGACAGCAGCTCTGTCCAACTGGATCGAGATGACCAGCCCGGCCCATCGGGGACCTCTGGACAGTCGGTTCCCCTCACACAGTCACAGGTTACCACAGAGCTTCCCCCCTCTGGAAACACCAGAACAGCACCCACCCAGCGGGCCCATACCTCTGTCCCCAGGACACGTCAAGCAGCAGTGTGTCCACCACTACAGGGAACCCAGGCTAACCCACCACCCCAACAACAACAGGGACCTGGGGGCAGTGGCAGTGGGCACACGGTCCAGGGGACGGAGGCCCAGGAACACAGGGGAACTGGGAGGGCTGCTGTGCACCAGGGGGAGGACAGGCCAAGGGAACCCACTCTCCACGAGGCCCTCTCCAACATCATGGGAGCCTACCACCATTCCCAGGAGACGATGGCAATGGTACTGGCCAAATTTCAGGAGACCCAGCGCCTGCAGGAGGAACAGTATTTGGGCTTCAGGGAGGAACTTAGATCCATCAATTCCACCCTGGGCACCATCGTAGGGGTGCTGAAGGAAGTCCTCAACACCAGGAGGGACACTGTGGCACAACAAGGGGCCCCTGACACTAGCCTGGACGATGAACTGCCCACCACCTCCGCTGGCGCTAGTGGACAGGAGGCACCGCCACAGGACCACCACACCAGCGCCCCACCCCCTACAGAGGGTGAACCCCCCCGCAAACGATCCCTGAGATCCAGGACAAAGACAGAGAACAATGCCAAGACCCCCGCCAAGAAATGAGACCACCCTGAATGTCATCCTTCTGTCCCACTTTGTCACCCTATCCATCCTTAAACTGCCCCACATGTAGTAAGCATGTTTGTATTCTTACCTGTGTCTCACTGGAAATATTGCAGGATCACTGAGTTCCTGTTGTCCATGTCCTCTTCTTCTGCTTCCTAGTCTTCACTGTCTACAGGCTCCACAGATGCAACAACACCGCCATCTGGACCATCCTCCTGCAGAAAAGGTACCTGTCGTCGCAAAGCTAAGTTGTGAAGCATACAGCAGGCCACAATGATCTGGCACACCTTCTTTGGTGAGTAGAATAGGGATCCACCTGTCATATGGAGGCACCTGAACCTGGCCTTCAGGAGGCCGAAGGTCCGCTCTATAATCTGCCGAGTTTGCCCATGGGCCTCATTGGAGCGTTCCTCTGCCCTTGTCCTGGGATTCCTCACTGGGGTCAGTAGCCATGACAGGTTGGGGTAACCAGAGTCACCTGCAAATGGCGAGGGACAACTGTTAGACACACACTAACCTGTAGGGATATCCCCAAACCCAGACAACCATTCCCACTGACTTGCTTCCAGGCGCTCACCTAATAGCCACACACGGTGCCTCTGGAGTTGACCGATCACATAAGGGATGCTGCTATTCCGCAGGATGTAAGCGTCATGCACTGAGCCAGGGAATTTGGCATTCACATGGGAGATGTACTGGTCGGCCAAACACACCATCTGCACATTCATGGAATGATAACTCTTCCGGTTTCTGTACACCTGTTCACTCCTGCAGGGTGGGGGGACCAAGGCCACATGTGTCCCATCAATGGCACATATGATGTTGGGGATATGTCCCAGGGCATAGAAGTCACCTTTCACTGTAGGCAAATCCTCCACCTGAGGGAAAACGATGTAGCTCCGCATGTGTTTCAGCAGGGCAGACAACACTCTGGACAAAATGTTGGAAAACATAGGCTGGGACATCCCTGATGCTATGGCCACTGTTGTTTGAAATGACCCACTTGCAAGGAAATGGAGTACTGACAGCACCTGTACTTGAAGGGGGATTCCTGTGGGATGGCGGATAGCTGACATTAGGTCTGGCTCCAGCTGGGCACACATTTCCTGGATTGTGGCACCATCAAGCCTGTAGGTGATTATCACATGTCTTTCCTCCATTGTCGACAGGCCCACCCGCGGTCTGTACACCGGAGGATGCCGCCATCTCCTCACATGTCCCAGCAGACGGTGCCTATGAAGGACAACAGCGAGCACAGAGTCAACCAACTCAGAGGTATGTACCCACAGCTTACACAGAACACAAATCATAATCCAAAATTTGGCCTGTATAAGTGTTGAGGCAAGGCCTAGGTACGTGTGACGCAGTTAGAAATTAAGCCATGTGGGCTCCTGAAATGGCGGCTGCCTGACCTGTGAAGTGAGACAATGGGATGTGAGGTAACTGCGCCGGCGTTTAGCAGACAGTGGCGCAATTCTGCATTGGTTAACATTGGACCCTATGGTTCCCAGGGGCCAATGAGAATGTACACCGGCGGTGACGGTACGCACTGCCATGGACGTGACTGTCATTTTCCATCTGTTCAATCACTCAATACCTCATCTTCGACAGGAGATGACCTACACTGTAAGTGCTGCTGTGACATCAGTCTGGAAGAGACAATGGCTCGTGCCTCTGGGGAAAGGGCCCCTGCCTCCACATCGGAGGAGTTGGAGAAACTTGTGGATGGGGTCCTCCCCTAGTACACGCTACTCTGCGGTCCTCCAGACAAACAGGTAAGTAGGAGCATGCTGTATGGGCTATGCCTGTGTGGAGTGGGGTGGATGAAAGTTGGGGGGTGGAGATTGAGACGTGCATGAAACAACGGTGAGTGCATGTGCCACATGGCAAGGGTAGGGATGGGGGCCAATGACTGTGACGTTGCAGTTGGTAATAACTTTTCTTTTCTCCCTGTACAATTCATGTAGGTCAGCGCCCACCAGAAAAAAGATATTTGGCGTGCCATCGCCAAGGACGTCCGGACCCTGGGGGTCTACCACAGACGGAGCACCCACTGCCGTAAGAGATGGGAGGACATTCGCCGCTGGAGCAAGAAGACAGCGGAGGCCCAGCTGGGGATGGCCCGGCGCACCATGACCCCCTTGATGTTCAGGATCCTGGCGGTGGTGTACCCGGAGTTGGATGGGCGCTTGAGGGCATCACAGCAGCCACAAGGGGGTGAGTAAACACTCATTCTGCTGATTTTGTGCGCAGTGGAGGTGTCTGGCTGGGGGAGGTGGGCTGTGGCTTTCCCTAGGCCAGGGTGAGTGTGCTAGTTATGTCCCCTGCTTAAGGCAGACCCTGTGGCACCCAACCCCACCTGTGTACAGTGCCAAGTACACCTAGTCAGGCTCCTGTGTCATCCATGTGTGCAGATGTCGGCCATAGCCTTGTAGGCCATGTCCCAGGGACTGAACAGTGGACTCCAAGTGCACGGCGTAGTGCAGGGGGCTTCTGTGTCTGTCGTGTCCGCCAACGGTAGCGGTAATGCATGCATTCAACATGTCTTTCTTCTGTCGTCCCCCACTTTTTGTGGTCTCCCTGTTCTTGTGTGCATTAGTATCATCAGGCGGAGGAGCAGTGGCACCGGAGCAGGAGGGATCTGCATCCCACATGGCCCTGGAGGGCGAGACAACGGACTCGCAGATCACCAGTGGGACGGAGGGCGAGGGGAGCTCCACGGCGGGGACAGGAGCTGAGACCAGTGATACGGACTTGTCCTCTGATCAGAGCTCCCTTGTGATGGTGGCAACATCTGTGCCCCCCCCGCATCTACAGGTACAGCCGCCACCCCCCTACCAGCACCGCCCTCCCAGCAGCCCCTCAGCCTTTGCCCCGTGCCCGCTCACCCAGGAGGGTAGGCATCACCTTTGTCCCAGGTACCTCTGGCCCTGCCCCAGTCACCCCTGCTGCCCTCAGTGAGGAGGTCATTGACCCCCTCAGGTCCCTCACTGTTGGGCAGTCTACCATTTTGAATGCCATCCAGGGTGTAGAGAGGCAGTTGCAACAAACAAATGCATTCCTGGAGGGCATTCATTCTGGTCAGGCGGCCCTTCAGTGAGCTTTTCAGACTCTGGCCTCAGCACTGATGGCAGCCATTGCCTCTGTGTCTAGCCTCCCCCATCCAATTTCCTCCACCCAGACCCAATATCCTCTACCTCAGCCTATCCCAAGCACACCTTCAGACCAGCATGCACACACCTCAACACACAAGGGAAGCTCTGGCAAACATAAGCACCACACATCCCACAGGCACTCACGCAAGCATCACACACATGCAGACACACCAACATCCATTGCCTCCACTGTGTCCCCCTCCTCCTCGTCTCTCTCCTCCCTCCCAGTCTCATCTACACTCACACCTGCATGCACTGCATCTACAGCCCCTACTTCCATCACCAGCACACACACCACCACACCCCGCTCACGTGCAGTCACCACCCCACTGCCATTCACACGTCCCCTGTTTCCTCTCCCAGTGTGTCTGTGACGCCACCTCCCAAGATACACAAACGCAGGCACACACCCACCCAACAGCCATCCACCTCACGACAGCCTCCAGCTCATGCACCTTCACCCAAAGTCACCAAACAAACACCTCCTACAACCACTACCTCTTCCTCCACTCCAAACCCCCTCCAGCTACCCGTCCCAGTGTCCCGAAAAAACTTTTCCTGTCCAACCTTGACCTCTTTCCCTCACCTCCCCCACCCCGTCAGTCTCCTAGGGCCCGACTCTCCAGGTCCCAACCTAGCACCTCAGCCACAACATCTCCGGGACCAGTGGTGCCTGTAGTCACTGGAATCTGGAGTGCACCGGCCACCTGGGCAGCCAGTGTGGCATGGAACCACAGCACGGACAGTCCCCCACCTGTCAAACATCAAAAGTTGGCCAGTGCCCGGCGGGAGAGGGGGAAGACTCCAGCCACCAAAGCCCCTCCCAGGGGAGTGTGGAGTCAGCTGTGACACCTTCCAAGGTGGGGAAGGGCCACAAGAAAGTCTGCAAGTCTGTGAAGAGCAGCACGGCGGAGAAGACTGCCATCATCCCCGCTGCCCAGGAGGCCACCGCCATCATCCCCGCTGCCCAGGAGGCCACCGCCATCTTCTCCGGGCAGCACCAGCCCAGCTGCCCAGAAGGCCACCGCCAGCACCAGCCCAGCTGCCCAGGAGGCCACCGCCAGCACCAGCCCAGCTGGGACAGACAGGACCGCCAGCACCAGCCCTGCTGCCCAGGAGGCCACCGACAGCACCAGCCCAGCTAGGACAGACAGGACCGCCAGCACGAGCCCCGCTGGGACAGACAGGACCGCCAGCACGAGCCCCGCTGGGACAGACAGGACTGCCAGCACCAGCCACGCTGGGACAGACAGGACCGCAAGCACCAGCCACGCTGGGCCATGAAGGACTGCCACGCTGGGCCATGAAGGACCGCCAGCCCCGCTGGGACAGACAGGACCGCCAGCACCAGACCCGCTGGGCCATGAAGGACCGCCAGCAACTGAGTCACTGGCAAGGACCCCACCGCCACAAGCACTGCTGAACAGAACCCCGCCGCCACAAGCACCGCTGAACAGGACCCCGCCGCCACAAGCACCACTGAACAGGATACCGCTGCCACAAGCACCGCTGAACAGGACAGCGCCGCAACAAGCACCGCTGCCAAGGACACCGCCGCAACAAGCACTGCTGGCCTATGAGCGCCAAAGGCACTGACGCTACTGAGTCCATCACGAGCAGGATGAAGTACTCTAGGCACCAAGCCCCCTCCAGAACCAGTAGAGATTTACATCCACTACCTCTGTCTTTGGCAGGATGAAGCACTCTGGGCACAAAGCCCCCTCCGGAACCAGTGGAGTATCACATCCACTACCTCTGTCCTTGGCAGGATGAAGCACTCTGGGCACAAAGCCCCCTCCAGAACCAGTGGAGAAAGGCATCCACCTGACAGACTGTGGCTGTGCACTCCTCAGGATATGGCAGTGGGCAACCCACCCACTGTAGAGATTTGAGAGACTGTGGCTTTGCACTCTCCAGGACTGAACAGTGGGCAACCTACCCACTGTAGAGACTTGAGAGACTGTGGCTTTGCACTCCCCAGGATTGAACAGTGGGCAAACCACCCACTGTAGAGACTTGAGAGACTGTGGCTTTGCACTCCCCAGGATTCAACAGTGGGCAAACCTCCCACTGTAGAGACTTGAGAGACTGTGGCTTTGCTCTCCCCAGGATATGGCAGTGGGCAACCCACCCACTGTAGAGACTTGAGAGACTGTGGCTTTGCACTCCCCAGGATTGAACAGTGGGCCCCTCGTGGTTTTGGCGTTGTGCACTCAACCAGCTGAGGTGCCCCCCGTTCCCTTCCCATCATGGTCGGGGATTGAGTGTGGGCCTTGCCCATGCCGTGTGGGCCCAGAGTTCCACGGACTTCAATGGAGCACTACCTGGACTACTATTCTTGGTGTAAATATTTGTTAATGGTGTATATATATTTTTGCGTCCTGGATTTTAATAGATTACATTGGTTACACTCATTTCCTTTTGTCTTTGCATTCTTCCGGGAGGTTTGGGGGGTGTAACTGTAATGTATCATGCTGTATTAGTGTGTGTGTTTTAGTGGGTGAGGGTGGGGGTGGGGGTGTTGCGTGTTGCATGTGTGTGTCCCTGTTTTTTCCCTCCCCTTCCCCTGTGTCGTAGGTGCAGTACTCACCGTTGTCTTCGCCGCTGGCGTTCGTGCTCCTGGTAGAGGAGCAAGAAGATGAGGGCTGGCAGGATGTGGAGCTTCGGTTCCATGGCGTCCGGATTCCTCGTGGAGTGTGTAGAGGCGAGCGTATTCCCTTCGGAGTCCTGTTTCCGCTGTGTTTTTGTCCGTGGTGAATCCGCCCCGGAAAAGGTGTTGGATTGGTAGGTTGTGATACTGTGGGCGGTACATTGTCCTCCGCCTGTCTGTTGCCGGTGACCGCCAAGCTGTTTGTTTGTACCGCCATGGCGGTCGCAGTGCTAAAGTGGCTGTCTTTATTGGCGGTTTCCGCCACGGTCGTAATTCAAATTTTTTTACCACCGGTCTGTTTGCGGTAAGACCGCCGCTTTAACACAGTCCACCAGGGCTGTAATGACCACTGTCGTTTTTTTAAACAAAAGCAGTTTCCTGAGGACTCAGTCGAAGAATACACAGCTGCTTTACGCATTCTGGCTTCATCATGTGAATTTGAGAGTTGTGTAGACATGTATATTAGAGATCAATTTATTTTTAGTTGCTTTTCTAAGAAAATGCAAGAAAGATTACTCACATGCAGGAACCCTTCATTGTCCGAAGTCATAGACATTGCTAAAAGTATAGAGAGATCCTTAATCTCTACTCAAGCATTGAATTCTCAAGAAGGCCATTCACCAGTTTCTTATATTTCTGAGAATGACACTGTTTCTGCCATAAATATGAGGGAAACAAAAAAAAGGCAAAAATAGTTCACGTGTTATCGTTGTGGGTCCAAAAATCATTTAGGCAACAAGTCTGCATGTCCAGCTATCGGTGAAAGGTGCACTAAATGTAATAAGGTTGGTCACTTTCAAGCTGTCTGCAAGTCTCAGTATGCTGGATCATCTGTTAGAATTCACAATGTTCCCAGTGTGGCTCATAGTGGTGATATTCACGATTGTACCAGTGATATTTATGAATGTACCAGTACCTTTTCGAATGTACTTCTCACTATACAAGACAATCTTCAAGGTAATGTTAAAGTAACAGGTCCCGTGTGCCAAGCTCTCATAAATGGTAAATCCATTACTGTCTTGGCTGATTCAGGAGCGCCTATTACAGTTTTGGCAGATAAGACATTCTTTTCATTGTGGCATAACTCTATCAAATTGCAATGCCCAGATATTAACCCTAAAGCATTTGGAGATGAGGAAATTGTTTTATTGGGTTTTTTCCATGCACATCTTAACATCCTTGGTAGGGACACCTGGACTACAGTGTATGTTGCAGTAGATGGCAGAGATTTAGTAGGATGGTTGTATTTAGCCAAATTGGGTTTGCAGCTTAAGCCTGGCGAAGACAATCCTATTGTGTTGGGGAGTATGCCTATTCTATCTGTAGACATGGAGGGTGATATTCTACCCATGTTGATTTCTAAGTTTCCCAAACTGTTTCAAAATGAGATAGGCACCATGAAAGGTTTTGAACATGTCATAAGATTAAAGAAAGATGCTGTTCCAGTCAAACATAAGGTCAGACCTGTACCCATCAGCGTACGTAATAATTTAAATAAACTTTTGAGTATCCTTACAAGGAAGGAGTTATTTCTCCCACAGATTCTTCAGAATGGGTTTCACATATTGTTTTAGCTAAAACAAAATCTGGAGATCTTCGTCTATGTGTAGATTTGAGATCTTTAAACAAAAATATCATTGTTGATTGCCATCATTTACCGCGCATTCAGGAAATGTTAGCCAATATTGGGAGTTCAAAATATTTTTCTGTGATTGGTTTGCACTCAGCTTATCATCAAATCGCATTGAGTACTAAATCTCAGGAGCTCACCACCTTTGTAACACCTTTTGGAGCTTACAAATATCTAAGACTTCTTTTTGGACTTGCTTCTGCGGCAAGCGTTTTCCAATAGGCAATGGATGTTCTGTTCACTAACATGACCAACGTTCAGGCATTTGAGGATGATATCCTTATTTTTACTGATACTAAAGAACAGCATTTTGAAATTTTGGAAAAGGTGTTACATACATCATAGGATATTGGTGTAGCTGTTAAACCAGATAAATGTAAATTTTTAGTCCAACAGTTGGATTACTTAGGACACACCATTTCTGCTGATGATATTAAACCTAAGTTCTGTAATTCAGAAGCAATTCTTAAGACACCGGCTCCAGAAAATAAGGATGCTCTCAGGTCCTTCTTGGGTTTATGTGAGTACTATGCCCGCTTTGTACCTGACTATGCCATGGTAGTGCAGCCTTTAAGGAATTTATTGAAAAAAGGGGTTGCATTTACTTGGACCACTGAAATTGATGCAGCATTCACAAAATTCAAAGATCTTGTTTGTGGTGCCCCTGCCTTGAGCCCCTTTATTCCTGGAGGAAAATGCATCATCACTGTTGATGCTAGTGCAAAAGGCATTGGAGCGATTTTTAATCAGTCTGTGAATGGTAAACTTATCACCATAGCTTTTGCTTCCAGGGCTCTGTTGGAAGCAGAATCTAACTACAGTACCATAGAGAGAGAGGCACTAGCTTGTGTTTGGGCTGTTCAAAAGTTCAAAACATATCTGTGGGGTAATTCTTTTGAAATACACACTGACCACAAACCTCTATTTTTGTTGAATGGTGATGGTCTTGGCAAGGCTTCTGCTCGTCTTGTGCGTTTACTTTCCAAGATGCAGGAGTATGATTTCACCATCAAGTACATTCAAGGGGGGAAGAATTTTCAGGCTGACTGTCTCTCACGTATGCCCCTACCTCTTTCAGAAAGCATCCAGGAAGAGTATGAATGTGTTGTTGCTACTATTGATGCGGTCAGTGATCTTAATGGATCCATTTCTGAAACTTAATGGACAAATGCCACAGCTCATGATGAGGTTTTACTGAAAGTTCTAGATTTCATAAAAAAAGGGTTGGCGTCCCATTTGTAGTGTCCCAAATTACTTGAAACCATTTGCTAAAATTTCATCTGAACTATCTCGTGAAAATGGTGTTTGCGTTCGCAACGGCTGTTTTATTCCACCCTTTAGTTTGAGAGATAAAATCATTAAATTGTCTCATGAAGGTCATTTGGGCATTACTGCCACATGCAGGAAATTGAGGGAACACTATTGGTGGGCGTCCATGAATAAGCAAAATGTTATTAATGTGTGTCCCCAATGTTTAGTTTCTGACAAACATTAGAATACTATACAGAAACCTCTTCAAAAAAGGCCTTGGCCTAATCAGCCCTGGTCTAAGGTGGCATTGAATTTTGCGGGTCCATTCAATTTGCTCCCTGCTTCTAAAAGATTTACTATAGTTTTGATTGATTTTTACTCAAAATGGATATATTAGTCCTTTGTCGATTCTCCTTCCACGAGTTCAGTTGTCACATTCCTTGAAAATGTTTTTGCATTGGAAGGAGCTCCAAAAGAAATAGTAACTGATAATGGCACCCATTTTATTTTTAAAACAATGAAATCGTTTCTCACCAATCACAACATCACCCACATTCAAGTTGCTTTGTATAGTCCTTCCGCTAATGGTTTGGTGGAAAGGGCGAACCGTTTCAGTAAAGATGGAATACAGACCTCTCTTTCTTCAGCCGTTGCTGTTGAACAATTTCTAAAACAGAAAATTGCAGGGTATCATTCCACCCTCATTCCACTACGGGAATGACTCCTTTTGAGTTACTGAGAGGAAGGAAATGTAGATCAAGACTAGTACCCAACTGGCTAGACTCTTTGCATTCTTCAAATTCTAATCATGATAATTCTGCAATCTCTGTGAGGGAAATAGTTGAGAACAAACAAACAAAGCAAAAAGAATATTTTGATTTGTTAGAACATACTAAAGATAGGGAATTGTGTGTGGGAGACTGGGTTCTTATTAAGAAACCTTTTAAAGTGAGAAAACGGGAATCCACATTTACATTTCCTTTTAGAATTGGCAGAGTAATGAAAAATGCTGTTTTAGTACATGACAAAGGTTGTTGGAATAAATCTAGGCTGGTTCCTATTTCTGATGTGCAGCCACAAGTGTATAACAGAACTTGTATTGGTGCTGATGAGAGTTCTATTTTGTTTGAGCCTAACAAAGTCTGTTCTGATAATAGTGTGCCTCTTGACACTGCTCCTCATGTAGCAGAGGATGATTCTTCTGTTGAACGCATCTCCGAGGCTGCTCGACACATGTGTGACGACTTGGTGTGTTATGACCTTGTTCCTACTTCATCTCAATCCAATGAGAATAGTGCTCAAAATGCACGTGATGTGAGTATTAGCAAAATAATTCGCAGATTACCTGTATGTCTCCAAGATTATGATTTAAGTTAACTGCTGTATGAGAAGGGGGTATTGTAGTATCCTCATAATATTTCTTTTAACATCTATTTAGTCTGTTTCTTAATCCAATGGAATGTTTTATATGTCACTGTGATGTACCTTGTATTCTCATGTGGAATCTGGTTGCCAGGTGACGGCAGACTGTTCCTGCACTTCGCTTGACAAGCAGCGGTTCTCCATGGGTCCTATTCTTCTCCAAATAAACTCCTTACCAAGAAATACAGAAGAGGCTACCTGTTCTTCTTACACGGATTCAACACCATCCTTCGATAAGATCCCTTGACCACCAACCCAAGCGGTTGTATATTAGGTTTAGATATGGGATCTAACCCATTAATAGCTTCTGTATTCACTGGGGTGAGAAGTATTGCAGTAGCACTTTTTGCCCATCATGTAGTCTAGAGATCAAAACACTGCTTCAACTCTTTTTCTTTTGTAATGCCAGTGAAACACCATTTCAGGAGTGGATCAAACCTGTGGGTCATCTTATAGGAATCAGACAATGTGAAACTGATTTAAGTATTTTGAGATCTGATGCCGATTAAGTGACTGTCATTAGTTTTACTAAATTCTTATGTTCTTAATGGATTATACAAATGAAATTTCGAGTTTCTAATACTTATCACCAATGTTCTATTTTTGGTCTCATAAAAAGAAACCTTGGTGTATAATATTACAATATAAGAGATATGCCTCAAAATGCCTTTCAAGAGGCATGCATGCTCTTCTTTGCACAACATTTTTTATTGATGGAATTGTTTCTATATTGGGGTCCATGCACAATGTATTATGGGATTTTGTTTTTATGGGATTTGTATAAGGTAATTTGAATGTAATTTAATTTCATTAGTTTGTATTTTAGATTGTAAAAAATATTGCTGTGTCTAACACTGTTGTGCTACATATGTGAGTTTTTTTGAATCTGGAATAAAAAGTATTGAATTGATCTGAATAAAATGTTTTCCTTCCAGTGCAGGCATAATTGTATGACATATTGTCAATATTTGGTCACAAATCGGATACTGGAGTCTCATTCAGTAGTTTTAATATATTTCAAATGCTCATAAAAGTAAGAAAACATATTTACACACATATTGAAAATAGTAAAGTGCACAGTGTCCTCCATGTTTATACCCAAACCACAAAAATATATGCTCTGTGTACCATACTCAATCTGTTTTCTCAGCAACATTTCTAAGTTTGATAAAGGAGCCTGTTTGTTATGATGCTGATGATATCTCAACCTTTCATCATCTTCATCATCATGATTGTAATAACTCCAGGGACACCTGGAATACATTAGAAATTGTAAAATGAATCCAAGTAGACTTTATATTAGGGAGGCTACTATTAGTATTATAATTTCAAAAAAGTTATTTATGTCATGGGTGAGATCATTTCTTTGTGTATCAATCACAAACCCAGTAGTGAAGAATAGAGCTGACAGTCATGTGATAAACAAAAACTATTTACATGCAAGACTGTCAAACAAAAGGATGTGTAAATCTTATTAAAACATTGGGTGCTCGAATAAATAGTGCAAGTCTTGGCCTAAAGGGTGAGTGATGGAAAGAGGATGCATCCACTTTCTAGATTTGTGCAGACTTGCAAATGTTACAAAGACCTGTAGTCAGTACATTAGATGGGCGCTGAAGCTTAACAGGTTTAAGTCACCCAGGGAGAGTAGCCGACCCCATAGTGGTGTATTTTAATGCACAACACAAAAGGATCAGCCTTTTTAGGTACGCACCACTGCCTGAAATGACAGTCTTGAGTAGGAAAAACTAGTAACAGTGTTAGGCGTACATTTTAGTACCTTAAAGATTAACATTATTAATTAAATGATTTTGATGATATATTATTAATGCTGAATTCATAAGATTGCATATTATGGAGGTCATTCTGACCCTGGCGGTAAATACCGCCAGGGCCGGGGTCGGCGGTAGCACCGCCAACAGGCTGGCGGTGCTCCGCCGGGCATTCTGACCGCGGCGGTACAGCCGCGGCCAGAAGCGGAAAGCCGGCGGTGTACCGCCTACTTTCCGCTGCCCATGGGAATCCGCCATGGCGGCGCAGCTTGCTGCGCCGCCATGGGGATTCTGGCACCCCATACCGCCATCCAGTTCCTGGCGGTTCACCCGCCAGGAACAGGATGGCGGTATGGGGTGTCGTGGGGCCCCTGGGGGCCCCTGCAGTGCCCATGCCAATGGCATGGGCACTGCAGGGGCCCCCGTAAGAGGGCCCCACATAGAATTTCAGTGTCTGCTCTGCAGACACTGAAATTCGCGACGGGTGCAACTGCACCCGTCGCACCTTCCCACTCCGCCGGCTCCATTCTGAGCCGGCTTCCTCGTGGGAAGGGTGTTTCCCGCTGGGCTGGCGGGCGGCCTTTTGGCGGTCGCCCGCCAGCCCAGTGGGAAACCCAGAATGACCGCGACCGCGGTACGGTCTTCTGGCGGTTCCCGCTTGGCGGGCGGAGAATCAGGGCCTATGTGTGTTCTATTAATGACAACATTAATGCATTGTATTTTTGTGTAGGCCTGAAGTCTTCACATTTGCAGCAGCATAAAATGTCAAATCATTTCTTTCTCTCTAACATTAATTTTTCCACTAGGTTGTTTCACATAATTAGTAAAGAGCCCAATTGCATTATGTGTAAGTTTTACGCTGCAGTGTCCTTGAATGGTTCAACATTGGAACATGATGATTGAAATGAGACTAGTACTATTGTTTAACAGAATTGTTCTCATGAGAAAGGAAAAAATTGTCTTGTGCCATGGGATGGAACATGGATTGCAACAAGTGATGTACAAATTGTTTAACTATTGTAGTCACATGGAAAGGAGAGATGACTTCACACCAATCCTTGTAGAGTTTTCTGATGTTTCAAATTCGACTTCTGCTTTAATTTTTTATTAGACTTTGCCCCTTTTGCGTAATGTGGACTCAGTGAATGGACCAACCAAACTGATATGAGTAAGGGAAGGACTTTTAAGTTTCAGTGGTATTCCCCTTTTGAATCTTGTTCTGTTAACTTGTCCCCTTGGACATTTCCTGATTTCCATATGCAGCCTGTGGGTGCTTCTAACAGACTTTGCTGATGATTTACATACTTTACTGACAAAACTGAATTGAATGCTGAACCTAGGAAAGGGATATTCTAATGCAAATGCTATTTTCCCCTGACCTGCTTTTCTGAGTAAAGTTAGCATGCTGACATCTGTCTTTTATTTTTCTTAGTTAGTTAAACTTAGCCAGAGATAGATGTTTTCCAAATTATTTTGTCTTTTATTTTTGACTTTTGACTGCATGTGTAGCCCGCTCCCACACTTGCTTGTTCTGACTTGGTTAGTAGTAGGGAGCACCTATGTCCCAAACACTGAGGGGGTCATTCTGACCTCGGCGGTAAAAGGCGCCTACCGCCGGTCAGAAATCCTCCATAATTCCGCCGCGGTCGCGGTAACCCGCCACGGTCATTCTGACCCGCAGCAGCCAAACCTCCGAAAATCCGACAGCCACAACAGACCGCCAGACCAGCGGTCGGCGGAAAAGTGGAGGTGACCAAACCTCCACCGTCACGCCAACAGAAATACGCCCATGCCATTACGACCCACGAATCCACGCGGCGGTCTTTCAAACGCGGTTTTCCATTGGCGGTACACACCGCCGCGGTCAGAATACACACAAACGAACAAAACACAGCCACATTGGCCGAATTGAATTCCACACACCTGATACACATACACACACCACTCCCATACACACAATACAATATAAAACACACACCCACATCACCCACAAACCCCTACGACCAAAAATTCAGAAAGAAGCACTGAGAGACACAGCAGCGATCACAGAATACCATCACACAGAGGCACACTACACCATCACCCACACAATATCCACACACAAAACAACACACACCACCACACTCAACACACTTAACTACACATACTCCACCCCACACATCATACACACCACTCCATGGCACCCCAAAGACACCCCCGCTTCTCAGACGAAGAACTCAGGGTCATGGTGGAGGAAATCGTTCGGGTAGAGCCCCAGCTATTCGGCACACAGGTCCAATACACCAGCATTGCCCGGAGGACGGAGCTATGGCAGAGGATTGTCGACAGGGTCAACGCTGTGGGACAGCACCCCAGAAATCGGGAAGACATCAGGAAGCGATGGAACGACCTACGGGGGAAGGTGCGTTCCATGGTATCCAGGCACAACATCGCCGTGCAGAAGACTGGCGGAGGACCCCCACCTCAACCCCCACAATTTACAACATGGGAGGAGGAAGTCTTGAACATCCTGCATCCTGACGGCCTCGCAGGAGTCAGCGGAGGAATGGATACTGGTAAGTTGAAGCTTCACTACTGCTTCCCCCCCACCTGCATGCCAAATCATACCCCAACCCTCACCCCCATCCTCGAACCCCACCCTCACCCCCACCCCCATCCTCACCCCCACCCTCACCCCCACCACCATCCTCACCCCCACCACCATCCTCACCCCCTCCCCCAGCACACCTATTCCCTGCCAATGTCTCACCATCACAACCCACACATCCCAAAACCTAGGCCTGCATGCGTCCACTAAGCATGGACACCCATCACCAAAGCATGCCCAATGCATATACACATCCCCCCCACAAGCCACCCTCACCAAAGCCCCCACACACGAATGTCAGCACTTGGGGACACGGGAACCCACAGATACACCCATATGCCACACATTGAAACTATAACCATACCTCTATACCCCTGCAGGACCCGACCGTCAACACACCGCCACGGAGGGCCCAGAATTCTCCACACCCCCCACCCAAGAGGCCGTCAGCGATGACAGCAGCTCTGTCGACCTGGACACTGATGACCAGCCCGGACCATCGGGGACCTCTGGACAGTCGGTTCCCCTCACACAGGCACAGGCCACTACAGACCCAAACCCCTCTGGGAACACCAGCACAGCTCCCACCCAGCGGGCCCATGCCTCTGTCTCCAGGGCGCGTCAATCTGCGGTGTGTCTACCACTACAGGGCACCCAGGATAACCCACCACCCCAACAACAACAGGGACCTGGGGGCAGTGGTAGTGGGCACACCGGCCAGGGGGCAGAGGCCCAGGGAAACAGGGCAACTCGGAGGGCAGCTGTGCGACAGGGGGGGGACGGGCCCAGGGAACCCACTCTCCACGAGGCCCTCACCACCATCATGGGAGCATACAACCGCTCCCAGGAGACGATGGCGACGGTACTGGCCCGGTTCCAGGAGATCCAGGTACTGCAGGAGGAACACTATCGGGGGTACAGGGAGGACATCAGAGCCCTCACCTCCACCCTGGTTACCATGGTAGGGCTGCTGCAGGACCTTATCAACACCAGGACGGACACTCAACAACAACAAAGGGCCCCTGCCACTAGCCTGGACCAAGAACAGCCAACCACCTCCGCCGGCGCTAGTGGACAGGAGGCCCCCGCACAACAGCAGCCCACCAGACCCCCACCTCCTGCAGGAGAAGAACCACCCCGCAAGAGGGCCCTGAGATCTCGCAAGAAGACAGAGTAGGATGTCAAGACCCCCGCCAGCAAAGGATACCACCTGATGTCATCCCACTGTCCCACATTGTCACCGTGTCCATCCTTGAACTGCCCATGCTCCATCTCTCCACAGGCCTCTGGACAATGCACCTGTGTGACTGTTACTCTGGACTCTGCCATGGACATTCCTTCACCATAGCCCCCACCCACTTGAAACCACCCATCCCATTTTGAGCACTGAAATAAACACCCATTTTGCACAAAACTATCTGGAGTCTGGCTGTGATTTCAAAATATTGTAATTGACATGACAGTGCAAATATGTCCTTGTACATAGTGAAGTCAACAAACAGCTGCCACAAAGCTGTAGTCCATGGGGAAACGAAGCACAGGACTCGTAGTGGGGACCCCAGATCTGAAATAGGGAGGGAAAAGCCACAACTCAGTCATCATACACTGGGGCAAATAGACAGGCAGCAGAGATGCAGGAGAGTAGTTCACATTTACTAAATTATGTTTGAATTGTTACCTGTGTCCTATTGGAAGTACTGTTCAATGATTCTGTCCCTGTTGTCTGTTTCAGCCCCGTCGTCTTCCTCCTCGTCACTCTCCACAGGTTCCACAGCTGCCACTACACCACCGTCTCGACCATCCTCCTGCAGGAAAGGCACCTGGCGGCGCAAAGCCAGGTTGTGAAGCATGCAGCAGGCCACGATGATGTGACACACCTTCTTAGGTGAGTACATTAGGGATCCACCTGTCATATGCAGGCACCTAAACCTGGCCTTTAGGAGGCCAAAGGTGCGTTCGATCACCCTCCTAGTACGCCCATGGGCCTCATTGTACCGTTCCTCTGCCCTTGTCCGGGGATTCCTTACTGGGGTCAGTAGCCACGACAGGTTGGGGTAACCAGAGTCCCCCAATAGCCATACACGGTGTCTCTCTAGCTGTTCCATCACGTAAGGGATGCTGCTATTCCTCAGGATGTAGGCGTCATGCACTGACCCAGGGAACTTGGCATTTACATGCGAGATGTACTGGTCAGCCAAACACACCACCTGGATGTTCATGGAATGGTAACTTTTTCTGTTCCTGTACACCTGCTCCCTGTCTCTTGGGGGAACCAAAGCCACATGGGTCCCATCAATGGCACCAATGACGTTGGGAATATGTCCAAGGGCGTAGAAATCACCCTTCACTGTAGCCAATTCGCCCACCTCAGGGAAAATGATGTAGCTCCTCACGTATTTCATCAGGGCAGACAACACTCTGGATAACACCTTCGAAAACATGGGCTGAGACATCCCAGAAGCAATTCCCACTGTTGTCTGAAATGACCCACTTGCCAAGAAATGGAGTACTGACAGGAACTGCACCAGAGGGGGAATCCCTGTGGGTTGGCGGATGGGGGACATCAGGTCGGGCTCCAGCTGGGCACACAGTTCATGTATAGTGGCACGGTCAAGCCGGTAGGTCAGGATAATGTGGCGTTCTTCCATTGTCGACAGGTCCACCAGCGGTCGGTACACGCGAGGATTCATCCGTCTCCTCGCCAAACCCAGCGGACGGTGCCTAGGAAGGACAACATGGAGCACAGAGTCAAGCAACCCACAGGTACGTACTCACAGCTTGCACAGTAAACGATTCTCTATGCAGTGAATGGCGTGTCTGAGTGGCTATGCAAGGCCTAGGCCTGTGTGACGCAGTTGAAATTGAGCCATGTGGACCCTCGAAATGGCGGCTGCCTGACCTGTGAAGTGTGACAATGGGATGTGAGGTCAATGCGCTGGCGTGGCACACCGCGGCGGTCGGCGGTCGAAGACCGCGGCGCGAAGCCGCATTGGTTAACATTGAAGCCTATGGGTTTCAGGAGCCAATGGCGAAGGGCGCCGGCGGTGGCGGTACGCACCGCCGCGGTACGCACCGCCGCGGGCGTGACCGCCATTTTCTATCTACTTATCCACTTGCGACTTGAACTTTCACAGGAGAGGACCTATACTGCAAGTGTTGCTGTGACCTCGGTCTGGAAGGGACAATGGCTGCTGCGACTGGGGAAAGGGCCCCTGCCTTCACTGGAGAGGAGTTGGAGAAACTTGTGGATGGGGTCCTCCCCCAGTATGCGCTACTCTACGGTCCTCCAGACCAACAAGT
Source organism: Pleurodeles waltl (assembly GCF_031143425.1). Taxonomy (NCBI): domain Eukaryota; kingdom Metazoa; phylum Chordata; class Amphibia; order Caudata; family Salamandridae; genus Pleurodeles; species Pleurodeles waltl. The sequence goes on from NC_090440.1 coordinate 408,313,766, forward strand.
GAGTTTAATTCAATATGGATTTGGGGCCACTGGCTGGCTTGGGGGCATGGCGGGGGGCCTGGCGGGGATGGGGGGCATGTTGGGCCTGGCGGGGGGCCTGGCGGGGGGCCTGGCGGGGATGGGGGGCATGTTGGGCCTGGCGGGGGGCATGGCGGGGGGCCTGGCGGGGATGGGGGGCATGTTGGGCCTGGCGGGGGGCATGGCGGGGGGCCTGGCGGGGATCGGGGGCATGTTGGGCCTGGCGGGGGGTCTGGCGGGGGGCCTGACGGGGATGGGGGGCATGTTGGGCCTGGCGGGGGGCATGGCGGGGGGCCTGGTGGGGTTGGGGGGCATGTTGGGCCTGGCGGGGGGCATGGCAGGGGGCCTGGCGGGGGGCCTGGCGGGGATGGGGGGCATGTTGGGCCTGGCGGGGGGCATGGCAGGGGGCCTGGCGGGGATGGGGGGCATGTTGGGCCTGGCGGGGGGCATGGCGGGGGGCCTGGCGGGGATGGGGGGCATGTTGGGCCTGGCGGGGGGCATGGCGGGGGGCCTGGCGGGGATGGGGGGCATGTTGGGCCTGGCGGGGGGCATGGCGGGGGGCCTGGCGGGGATGGGGGGCATGTTGGGCCTTCCGGAGGCCTGGCGGGGGGCCTGGCGGGGATGGGGGGCATGTTGGGCCTGGCGGGGGGCATGGCGGGGGGCCTGGCGGGGATGGGGGGCATGTTGGGCCTGGCGGGGATGGTGGGCGTTGGGCCACTGGCAACGAAAATGCAGACAAACTTGAACGTGGTATTTCTCCCTCCCTGTACGTGTCACATAGGTCCGCGCCCATGAGAAGATCGGGATTTGGCGTGCCATCGCCAAGGAAGTCCGGACCCTGGGGGTCCACCATCGACGGGGCACCCACTGCCGCAAGAGGTGGGAGGACATCCGCTGCGGGACCAAGAAGACCGCCGAGTCTCTGCTGGGGATGGCCTCCCAACGTAGACGGGGTGCCTGCCGTCAACTGACCCCCCTGATGTTCCGGATCCTGGCGGTGGCCTACCCTGATTTGGATGGGCGCGTGAGGGCAGCACAGCAGACACAAGGGGGTGAGTACAAGCATTATCTACTCTGTTGTCGCGCAGTGGAGGTGTCTGGGTGGGGGAGGAGGGCTGTGGGTCCCCCTAGGCCAGGGCGATATCTGTAGGCTGGGCACCCCCGTAAGCCCCTGTGTCCCCAGCCACCACCCTCAGTAGTGTGTCAGTACAGCCATCCCTGGGCCGTGTCATCCATGGGTGCAGTTGTCAACTCTAGGCGTGTAGGGCATGTTCCACGGAATGCGTAGCGGACCCCAAGTGCGCAACTTAGTGCAGGGGGCATCTGTGTCTGTCATGTCCGCTAACTGTACCGGTGATCCATGTACTCAAAATCTCTTTATTTCTCTCTACCCCCCTTTTTGTTTGTCTTTCTGTGCTTGTGTGCATCAGCATCATCAGGCGGAGGAGAAGTGGCATCGGGGCAGGAGGGAGCTGCATCTCACATGGCCCAGGAGGGCCATGCCACAGAGTCTGACTGGACCAGTGAGACGGAGGGCGAGGGGAGCTCCACAACGGGGACGACTGGAGCCTGCAGCGACACGGACACGTCCTCGGAAGGGAGCTCCCTTGCGGGGGTGGCACCATCCGTGCCCCCCGCCATTACAGGTACAGCCGCCACCCAGCGCACCATCTCCGCCCTCCCAGCAGCCCCTCAGCGTTCGCCCCGTGCCTGCTCTGCCAGGAAGCCGGGGATCTCCTTCGCCCCAGGCACCTCAGGCCCTGCCCCTGTTACCCCCGCTGCCCTCAGTGAGGAGGTCATTGACCTCCTCCGAACGCTCATTGTTGGGCAGACTACCCTTTTGAATGCCATCCAGGGGGTGGAGAGGGAGGTTCATCGCAGCAATGCGTACCTGGAGGGCATTCATTCGGGTCAGGCTGCCCATCAGCGATCGTTCCAGGCTCTGGCCTCAGCGCTGACGGCAGCCATTGTCCCTGTCTCCTGCCTCCCTCTACTAACTCCCTCCTCCCAGTCTCCTGTTCCTCTGCCTGTCCCACCCACACCATCAGACCAGCCTGCACACACCTCAACACCCAAGAGCAGCTCATCCAAACACAAGCACCACAGATCACGCAGACATTCACACAAGCAACATTCCGATGCAGACATGCCAACAGTCACTACCACCTCTGTGACCCCCACCTCCTCGTCTCCCTCCTCCCTCCCTGTGACGTCTACACTCACACCTTCATTCACCTCACCATCAGCCAGTGTTTCCATCACCAGCACACCCTCCAGTACAGTCCGCACACGTGCAGTCACCACCCCCACTGCCATTTACACGTCCCCTGTGTCCTCTCCCACTGTGTCTGTCACCCCCTCTTCCACACCACACAAACGCAGCCACCCACCCACCCAACAGCCATCCACCTCACGACAGCCTCCCGCTCCTGCACCTGCACCCAAAGACAGCAAACTTGTCTCGCCTACAACCACATCCTCTCCCTCCACTCCCATACCCACTGTACCTACCACTCTCCATTGTCCCAAGAAAATCTATCTCTCTACTGCTACCTTCTTTCCTGACCCTGAGCCCCCCCCCTCCTTCTTGTCGGGGTAAAAAGAGCACCTCAGCCACCACCAGCCCTGCAGCCCCCTTGACAAGGGTGCAGGGGTATTGGAGCCCACCAGCCCGCAGGTCTGGATCTTCGCCCAGCAGCAAGGGGACAGCCAGCCCACCCCCTGGGAAGAGGAGCAGAAGGCGGAAGGGCCGCCGCCGGAGCCCGGATTCGATATCCCCCCAGGACACTAGCCAGCCACCGTCAACAGCCACAGCTCCAAAGGGAGGAAAGGGCCACAGACTCCCGACTAAGGAGGGCAAGGGCAGCAAGGCGGAGAAGTCAGGCAGCAGGCCTGCTGCCCATGGAGGACCCGTCACAGCTGCCCAGGAGGAGCCCGCAACCCCCATAGCCGCTGCCCCGGGAGGAACAGGCACAGCTGCCCCGGGAGAGCCCACCACCCCCATATCCGCTGCCCAGGGAGGACCCAGCCCAGCTGGCCAGGAGGGCCCCACCACCCACAGCCCAGGTGGGCATTGAAGGAGCACCATCCCCGCTGCCCAGGAGGGCACCACCAGGCAATGAGCAGTTGGCCATAGAATGTCCGCCGTTTCCAGCACCGCTCCGCTGGGGACCGCCGTCTCAAGAACCGCTGAACTGGGCTCTTCAAGGCAAGAACCGCTGAACTGGGCCCTTCAAGGCAAGAACCGCTGAACTGGGCCCCGCCGTCTCCAGCACCGCTCCGCTGGGGACCGCCGTCTCAAGAACCGCTGAACTGGGCCCTTCAAGGCAAGAACCGCTGAACTGGGCCCTTCAAGGCAAGAACCGCTGAACTGGGCCCTGCCGTCTCCAGCACCGCTCCGCTGGGGACCGCCGTCTCAAGAACCGCTGAACTGGGCCCTTCAAGGCAAGAACCGCTGAACTGGGCCCTTCAAGGCAAGAACCGCTGAACTGGGCCCCGCCGTCTCCAGCACCGCTCCGCTGGGGACCGCCGTCTCAAGAACCGCTGAACTGGGCCCTTCAAGGCAAGAACCGCTGAACTGGGCCCTTCAAGGCAGAACCGCTGAACTGGGCCCCGCCGTCTCCAGCACCGCTCCGCTGGGGACCGCCGTCTCAAGAACCGCTGAACTGGGCCCTTCAAGGCAAGAACCGCTGAACTGGGCCCTTCAAGGCAAGAACCGCTGAACTGGGCCCCGCCGTCTCCAGCACCGCTCCGCTGGGGACCGCCGTCTCAAGAACCGCTGAACTGGGCCCTTCAAGGCAAGAACCGCTGAACTGGGCCCTTCAAGGCAAGGACCGCTGAACTGGTCCCTTCCAGGCAGGAACCGCTGGCCCTTTGGCAGACGTGGCAGGGCAGGATCTGTCTCGGGCAGGGCTGCAGGATGTCCTCTGGCCAACATGCCTCCTCCAGTGGCAGTGGAGTCTGTTATGGACTGTATGGACTGTGGCTTTGCTCTCCCCAGGATGGCCCAGTGGGTAGGCCACCCACTGTATGGACTGTATGGACTGTGGCTTTGCTCTCCCCAGGATGGCCCAGTGGGTAGGCCACCCACTGTATGGACTGTATGGACTGTGGCTTTGCTCTCCCCAGGATGGCCCAGTGGGTAGGCCACCCACTGTATGGACTGTATGGACTGTGGCTTTGCTCTCCCCAGGATGGCCCAGTGGGCAGGCCACCCACTGTATGGACTGTATGGACTGTGGCTTTGCTCTCCCCAGGATGGCCCAGTGGGCAGGCCACCCACTGTATGGACTGTATGGACTGTGGCTTTGCTCTCCCCAGGATGGCCCAGTGGGCAGGCCACCCACTGTATGGACTGTATGGACTGTGGCTTTGCTCTCCCCAGGATGGGCCAGTGGTCATGGAGTCCCCTCGTGGATCTGGCGTCGTGTACTCAAGTGGCTGAGGTGCCCCCCCTTCCCTTCCCCCTGAGGTGCCTGTCCTTTTTTCTTTCTGATGCCCCTGCAGTGTTCTCTCCGTGGAGTTCTTGTCGTGGGACTGGGCCTTGCCCCTTTGCTCAGGACCCCTGTGGTCCACGGACAGTGGTTGGACTACATTTAGTAGCTGTATATATTTTGTACATAGTTTATTTATTTATTGGGATTACTGCTGTCCATATTTCAATATATCTGCCCGTTTAAGTTCTCTTCTTTTGGTCTTTGCATTATTTCGGAGGGGGGGGTTTGTGGGTTGTGACAGTGATCTGTGGGAATGCATTGATGTGTGTGTTGTAGTGGGTGTGTGCCGGTAATCTTTTCCCTCCCCTGTGTCGTAGGTGCAGTACTCACCGATGTCTTCCGCGCCGCCGGGCGTGCTCCTGGTACAGGAGCAGGTATAGGAGTGCGGGGATGACCTGCAACTCGGGTTCCATACTGCCGGAATCTCGCGTGGAGTATGTGGAGGTGAGCGTTTTCCCGTTCGTAGTCTGTTTCCGCCGTGTTTTTATCGGCGGTGCTCCCGCCCCGGAAAAGGTGGCGGATTGGTGGGTCGTGATAGGGTGGGCGGTACATTGTCTGCCGCCTGGCTGTTGGCGGGGACCGCCGCGCTGTTTGTTTGTTCCGCCGTGGCGGGCGGAGTGTTAATGCGGCGGGCTGTGTTGGCGGTTCCCGCCAGGGTCAGAATTGCATATTTTGGACCGCCGGCCTGTTGGCGGGTTGGCCGCCGCTTTATCACCGACCGCCAGGGTCAGAATGAGGGCCTGAGTTCTAAATCTTGCAAGCTGTCTTGACTAATTAATATACTGTCTGAACTGAAACATGTCTCTGTCTCACAAGTGATTGCTTTATTTTTCTCCTGAAATGTTTAATGGTGTTGATGTTGAGTAGATTAAAGTTGTTTCATAGACCTGGTCAGCCTATGGTGCTCATTTATCTTCACAATTTGATTTTGTGCACCATTTATGTGACTTTGGCTTTGTGGTTATAAAATAAAGCATTGACACTTTCACTGATTGGAGTATTCTTCCTTGGCCATATGGGTCATAGTGTTGAAATTAGTTTGAGTTTGAATTGTTTGTGAATGGTTTCCACACTCTTCACAGAGCAAAAAGATCCATAGACCTGAGTGAAGACGGAAAGGAACCATGTTTTTAATCCTGCAAAGGGTGAGGAAAGGGTGAGTTGCCCCACTACAAATAATTTGGGGTAACCTGTGCTTTCACCAGATAGAAATTAAGTCAAAGATTTTCACCAGAACAGCCAGTTAAAGCTCTGCTGGTGTGAGCTTAGAGCTTCCCCCTTTTCTAAATAAAAAGAAGGACCCATAAAAGGACAGGATCCCGAGAAATTTACAACAGAGCTCCTGCTCTGCCAAACTCTAACTAATGCCCTCACTTTGCAAAGACGTCCATCATTGTTCTATAATATAAAGTTTGAAACTCACAAATTTCAACTCTGTCTGTAGACAAGCTCCTAAGCATTTAAATTTGTGATATGGGCTCAGATACAGTAGGTAACTAAAATAGTTAAATTGTATTTTATTTTAGGATTTGTATAGCTCTCACTACCCCTATGTGGGGCAAAGAAGCCCTTATCCACACAGGTGACATGAATAAAGAAGCATGAGAGATACACATTTTTACATAGTTGGCATATGCTGGCAGCTTGCTTTATCTCACCAGTTCTTTTTATTGTTTTAGTAAAATTCTTTCACATTTTCAATCCAATTTCCTATGCTGGCAGAAGGCTATCCACTCTGAGATGTTGTAGATCTGGTGGAGGTTACAGGTGTGGTGAAAGAGTGAGGGGGGGTCAGAGACCTGTCTGGATAGATTGTTACATTCCTCCTTCTTATTATTGTTTTTATGAGATGTCAATCAATCAATTAGGAATTTGTAAAGTGCACTACTCACCTGTGAGGGTCTCAAGGAGCTGAGGGGGGCAGACAAAAGGGGGGAGGTGCTGCTGATGCTCGAACAGCCAGGTCTTGAGAAGTTTCCTGAAGGTAAGGAGGTCTTTGGTCTGGCGCAGGTGGGTGGGAAGAGTATTCCAGGTTTTGTTGGCGAGATGCGAGAATGATCTACTGCCGGTTGTAGTTCTGTGGACGCGTGGGACGGTTGCGAGGGCGAGGTCGGCGGAGCGGAGTTGCCGGGTCAGGGTGTAGAAGGAGAGCCGTCTGTTTAGGTATTCTGGTCCAGTGTTGTGCAGTGCTTTGTGAGTGTGGGTGAGGACTAAGGAGTTTTGCTGTTAGACCTGGGGCTTTTTGCAGAGTCATCCAAAGCTTACTTTTTTGCCTTCCTCCTCCTACTTTTTGCTGAATTCATTTTTGTTTGGCCTTAGGACTCTGTGCACTTACCACTACTAACTGGTGCTAAAGTGCTTGTGCTCTCACTTTAAAAAATGATAACATTGGCTTATACCGAACTGGCACATTTACTTTACCTAAAAGTCCCTAGTAAAAAGCACCACATGTGCCCAGAGACTGTACATTAAATGCTACTAGTAGGCCTGCAGCACTGATTGTGACACCCACTTAAGTAGCCCTTTAGAAATGTCTTGGCCCTGCCATTGCAGAGCTTGTAAGTGCAATTTTAAACTGCCATTTAAACCTGGTAAAATAAATGTCTTGCAAGGCCCACACCTTCCTTTTTAATACATATAGGGCACCCCTAGGGTAGGCCCTGGACAGGTCAGAGGCAGAATGCAATGTATTTAAAAAGTAGGACATGTATTTTTATGTTTTATATGTCCTGGGAGTAAAAAACGTATAAATCTGTTTTTTCACTACTACAAAGCCCATCTCTCCCATAGAGTAACACTGGAGTTGCCTTATTACATTCTGTGTATTTTCCAAATGGGAAGAGATATTTCCTTCAGGTTTGGTGTCTCTGGAATCAAAACCTAAGATCCTAAATTGGTGAAGCCAGATTTTTATATTGCAATTCTGGAAATGCCACTTTTAGCAAGTTGGCATTTTCTTGCTTTAGCCATTTGGTGCCCGCAACCTGTCTCAAGTCACAGGACTGGGTGTAGTCAGCAATTTCGGGTTTGTGTATTCCTCCGAGATAGCAACACACAATGGGAGCTTAGTTGTGGCTTAATGGGCCATCTGGGGCAAAATGGAAGGGAGGAGCTGGACACAGCCTCTCTTACACCTGAATAGGCTGTTCCCTGTCCACAAACAAAGGGCTTAACAACTCAGTATTGTCACTTCATCCAACTTGGAGCCAGAACAGGAGAGGCAGGGAATTCCTTGTACTTCAAAGCCACTGTCTAGAAGTTTTTACCACTTTCCAGAACCAGAGCACCAAGGTGTTAAAACTACACCCCAGACACCACCCCTTCAGTACACTTCTGGGCCTGTAGATACTCTGCCAAACAGAAGGACTGCTGTGCTGCTACAAGGACTGTCACTCTGCTGGACTGCTGCTTTGAAGGAACTACTGCCCTGCTGTGATGACCTGCTGACTGCTGCCCTCTTGCTTGAGTGAGAAGGACTGGACCTGCATTTCTCAAACCAGATTGAAGAGTGACTCCAAGGACAGAAGCTTGAAGGGCATAATAGGCTTCCAACATCCTTGAACCCAGCTCCTGGACTCTGCATCTTTTAGTCCTGCCCTCCCAAGTGGTGCCACCTTATTCTGGACCCTTGGAAGTAGGCCTGAAGGTGCTTCTGCCAAGCCCTGTTGTGGTCCTCATCAGAACCGTTCTGAAGCAACATAAAACCCTGCAAAGCCTCTCCGCACAGCTGCCAGCCTCATTGGAATTAATGCTGGGTGGTTTGAAGCCTCACAAAGCCTCTCAGCTGCCAGCCAATCAGAGCCAAGGCACATCGACGCCAAGCCCTGCAAAGCATCACCGCACAGATACTAGGGGCCGACGCAAAACGATACCAAGCTTTGCTGCACAGCTCCCCGGGACCTATGCAAAGCAATGCCAAGCCCCACAAAGCCTTGTGACATAGCTTCTCTGAACTGACACTGGGTGACGCGAAGCCTCACAAAGCAACGCTACGCAGGCTGTACACCAGAATTTAAGGTACTGTGTTCAGCGGTCCCAAGTGGGTCCCTGTTGCCGGCCCACACTTCATCGCAGTTGGCCTGAATTTATGACTTAGTCCCAATCCAGTGTGACCACAAAACCAGAGTTGGAGCTTTGCACTTTTAGGTGCTATTTTTGCCTTAATCTTTACAATTGCATATCTCAGGATCCAGCGGTGGTAGCAGAAAATCTCATGGGAAGGGTACGGAGACAGAGAGGGAAAATAAAAGAAAAAACGTACCTCACCACTGTCTCCATCTCCTGCCGCCTCTCGCTCCTCTTCCCTCCATGTGGTGTCCCAGCATTCACTGGGATACCAACACAGGCTCCCCAGCAATCCTAGCGCTGCTTACATGCTAAACATAGCATATAAGCTGCGTCAGGCTAGGTCTGAGCAGCAGTCACTGCCGTTCAGACACAAGCCTGGGGTCTGTGCAGTTTCTCCAGTCCAGCTGTGTATACAGCCAGGTTGGGGAAACCTAAGTGCGCATATATGTTTGACCGGCCTGAGACAAACACACATGCACACTTAGGCGGTCATTCTGACCGCGGTGGTCGGCGGTCGCCGCCCGCCAAGCGGTTCCCGGCGAAAGACCGCTGCGGCCATTCCGGCTTTCCCGCTGGGGCGGCGGGCGACCGCCAGAAGACCGCCGGCCGGCCCAGCGGGAAAGCCCCTTCAACAATGAAGCCTGCTCCGAATGGAGCCGGCGGAGTTGCAGGGGTGCGACGGGTGCAGTGGCACCCGTCGCGATTTTCACTGTCTGCAAAGCAGACAGTGAAAATCTTTGTGGGGCCCTGTTAGGGGGCCCCTGCACTGCCCATGCCAGGCAGGAGTTGCAGGGGTGCCCATGCCAGGCAGGGGTGCGACGGGTGCAGTGGCACCCGTCGCGATTTTCACTGTCTGCAAAGCAGACAGTGAAAATCTTTGTGGGGCCCTGTTAGGGGGCCCCTGCACTGCCCATGCCAGTGGCATGGGCAGTGCAGGGTCCCCCAGGGGCCCCACGGCACCCGTTCCCGCCATCCTGGTTCTGGCGGTGGACACCGCCAGAAACAGGCTGGCGGGAAGGGGGTCGGAATAGCGCCGCCATGGCGGATTCCCTGGGCCAGCGGGAAACCGGCGGAAAACCGCCGGCTCCCCTTTTCTGACCGCGGCTTTACCGCCACGGTCAGAATCGCCCAGGAAGCACCGCCAGCCTGTTGGCGGTGCTTCCGCTGCCCTCCGCCATGGCGGTCATGGACCGCCAGGGTCAGAATGACCCCCTTAGTGCACTCTCGCCCTACTCCCCCCTCCCCCTCCCCTCTCCTGTGGCCCAGCTCCACTCCAGCCCCCCTGGTACTGCTGGCTGATCCAGCAGATAAAAAATGAAATGATAGTGGAACTATCATTTTGTTTTTCATCTCCTGGTTTTTGGTCAGAGTGGGCGACACTCCTTCGCAATAGCGAAGGAGCCGCCCCCGTCAGGATCTACTGATAGGATTTTTGTCATTTTGTTCTTGTTTTAATTAAAATCTTCTCTATTTTTCTAACCTTGTTGGCTCCTTTTGTTGTATGTTTTCACCGTTTGAAGTGTTGCACAAATACTTTACACACTGCCTCTTAGTCAAGCCTCACTGCTCTGTGGCAAACTACTAGGGGTGTTCATTTGGGGTTTGCTTGTGTCTCATCCTGACAAGGACTGTGGTTACTGTTTGACCAAGGCTCAACCCCCAGTCAACCAACAACCCAATTTCTTATATTTGCCAAGATGCACTGCGTGATAGTCATCCTTTTTGCATGATAAGATGCTCAGAGTATGAGACCTGCAGGGTGGACTATGGTACAGTCATTCAGTGATCAGCAATGTGTGGCAGATGAGAGATCTTTGCAACCCTGTCTGGTTAGTGCTGGGTGGTTATTTAAGCTTGTTGGTATAGGCTGTATCTGTGCCCACCAGTTGCCAGCAAGGTTCCTCTGGTCCTTTTTTATATTATATGCCTGTTCCATTGATGATGTGGGATCATGAGGTGCTAATTGATAAAATATGGTGGCACGGATTATAATAGATTGAAATTGGAAGGCTCATCAGAAAGACTAGTGTTACTGTCCAGCATGTATTAGACTTCAAGTAAACAATGTCTAAGCTAACTCCTATTTGTAAAGGTGAGGGGAAGGCTATTTTTAGCATCCTAAATCGCATTTGTCAGGATGCTGGTCTTCAGATGCTGAATGGAAGCTGGTACTTCTACTGTGGAATGGAAAGGCATTTTGTGCTGCTGGGAAGTCTTAGTTATTGTATCCCAGCTATAGGTCTAGGTTATTCTGCGGATATGTTGGGTGGAGGTCCCCACTTTGGGTAGGGTGCCTGTGTCTTTATTCTTGGCAAGGTGTGCTGACTGGGACTGTTCCATAGCTCTAAACTAGACTTATACTGATAACAGGGATTATCTTTCCATATTCTAGCAGTAGGTGGTCTAATTATCTTGATAACAACCATGTTTTCGCCTCTCTTCTAAACTTTAAATACTCATACTTCATATTTTGTCTGGCAATGAGTTCCAGAGCTTGGTGACTTTTGCAGAGGAAGCCAAGACTATGGATTCCTAATTGTAGATAATATGATGAGGTATGGTACTCAACTGGAATACAGTGTCCTACTTTGTTTGTATAGCTTGCATTTAATTTGTAGGCATAAACATCCTTTTCCTTGGGATGTAGTGTGGAGGATGCAAAGTGCCTTGAATATTGTACCAACATCACATGTTCTCTGAGATGCAGGCTGAGGAGGAGCCTAGCTGCACTGTTTTAAATTAATTGCATTTTGATAAGTCAGGGTGCACCAAGGTGCAAGATAATATTATAGTCAAGTTTGGAAATCGTAAGTATGATGACCGCTTATAGTTTTTGTTGGTATCCAAATTACGTAAGATACTTTGCATTGCTTTTATTGTGTAAGTGGTGTTCCTTGTGACCTCGTTGGCATGTGGTATCAGGAAAAAATCCAAGATTATCTCTAGGTTTCTCAACTATTTTGATGTAGCTAATGGGGCATGCAATTCTTTTGCCAATTTGTCATTAAACTGGTGATTGTGCTATTGTCCACAGGTTATGATCTATGTTATGTTATGTTAAGTTTTGTTATGTTTACTTCTAGAGCACGCAACTCACCCAGGTGGGTATACTAGGGCCATATGTACATAGATTATGGTTTGGGTTTACCAAATAGTGAATTTTTGCGCTTTGCTTTTTATTAATCACAAACACCCATGTACTATTGTGTGTTTCGCACACTGTGCGATTCCCAGTGGTTTGCAAACAGACCTACCTCATTAATATTCATGAGGTAGGTCTCAGTTTGCGATCCATTAGGAATGGCAAAAATCACAGGGATGGTGGCCTGCTGGGCTCAGCAGACCACCATGTCTGTGATTGCTTTTAAATAAATAATTTTTTATGCATCCTGTTTTACCTAAAAGAAGCAGCATGTTTTCAAAAAGAAAAAGTTTTCTTTTCATTTTTTAAGAGTAGGCAGTGGTCCGTGGGACCACGGCCTGCTCTTAATAAATGTTTACAACCATTCACAAAGGGGAAGGGGTCCCTATGGCACTCCTTTCCATTTGCGAATGAGTTACAACCAACTTGAAGTTGGTGGTAAAATGCAAATGTTTTGCGTATGCATTTCAGTCACAAAACCTTCATACATCCCACTGCAGTTCGTTATCAGGAAGGGACACCCTATGCATGCCTCTTCCTAATACTGAATCGCAAACCCAAATTGGGATTCTGTAACAGGGTACCAAATTGCAATTTGGCCTTAGTCCATCCAAAAATGTTTTTTTTGGTTGTAAACGGCCCAGTTCTGCCAATTGATCCATTTGCAACCTCAAAAAGCTTCCTAAATCTGGCCCATAGTCCTTAGAAAAGGGGAACTGCCCTTTCTGGGACCTATTGGAAGAGCCAGGTTTTCAGTTTCTTTCTGAATTCTAGGACTCTGCTGGTGGCTCTGATGTGAGTGGGGAGTTTATTTCAGGTTTTAAGCGATAGGTACAAAAAGGTACCACCACTGGTTTTGGATTTTCAAATGTGAGGGATAGAGGTGAGCAGAATGCTTGTGGAGCAAAGGTATTAGGTCAAGGTGTGAAAGCTGATGCTGCAGTTCCGGTACGCAGGCCCTAGGTTGTGCAGTGCTTTGTATGCGTGCGCGAGAATTTTGAAAAGGGTGCATTTGTAGATGGGGAGCCAATGGAGGTTTTTGAGTGAATGGATATTTGGCTGTGGGGTGGAAGGTTGAGTGTAAGTCTGCCCGCTGTGTTCGTGATCACCTGGATCGATGAGATGAGATGAGATGAGATGTGATGTTGTAATATGTACCCCCCGAAGTCACCATGTTGGGGTGAAGGATTAATGTAAATCCCAATCTCTGTCTGCCTTTGAGATGTGACGCAATTCATTTTAGTACTGTGAAGGTCGATGTAGTTGCACCAAAAATATTGTTCCTATTTCAAATAGTTTGGACAAAGATGTCAAAAATGAGCACACACCAAATTCTATTTACCCAGAGCTTATGGAAGGAATGACGTTTCAAAGTGGAATCCTGGTGTGAACCATTACTATGTAAACATAACAAAGTACTGCCTGTTTAAAGAGGCAGCCACTCATTCTACAAGCAGGATGAATAGCAACATACACTGAAGTGTACTCACCATCATATACACCCCAGGACATGCTGCTGTTCCATATATTCAAGAGCTATCTCATGTAGAAATACCACAGTCTTCTAGTATCACACAAAGCCTGTACAGGTTCCCCTGTAGAGTACTGCTGGACCTGCTGTGCAGTGTACAAATCTTGCCTGAGCAGACAGTCCTTATGCTCCTCATTATACCATTGGCCAATGGATGTGCTGATAGGAAGAATAGATGGGGGGTGGCGTTTTTTTTAAGCTTGCTGTAGATAGAATCATGCTTCATGCAGGCATTGCTCCTACTTCTGTTATGAATGGTAAAATCAGTAATTATCAAAGTGGCACTTGCAAAAACAACGTTAGCTTCACTAGCAATAACTTTTTTGGCATGCTCTTCACTGTGGTATTACTTTACCTGGGCACTAGGGTTCTTTCATCAGAGTATCCTAAACATTACATCTTAACTCACTGAGCACCCAGCACGTTGTGCTGCAGGGGATGCCATTTGCCAAATTGCAAGCCATTGTCTCATTAAATGCAATGAGAATAGTGCACTGGAAGACCATGGTATCACATATGTTAGAACCCAATGTATCCAGTTGTTTAATATGTAGAAGAAGAAAAACATCAATATTCGCGCTCGTGGTATCCAATAATCAAATTATCACACTTCCTAGCTCCTGTAGTCTTACATTTGTTGGATTCAGGTGATACACTACAACATAGTAAAAGATAGCCTGCCTTGGGAGTGCCCACTCCCTTCTCTTACTGTTCAGGGAACTGCCTTTATTACTTCACCACACATGCAGTCACTCATCTCCTGCCAGCTCTGAAACCCACTCTTAAAGTCCTTTGTGTCCTCTGTTCCCTGTCCTTGTGTTCACATGGTCAGACCGCACTTACGCACTCTCTTCTGGCTGATATTGAGCACTAGGATTCCAGAGATTGCATGAAAGTGTCATGCCCGTTAGATGTCCTAGTTGCACAAAGAGGTCCCACTTCAAGTAGGATAATGCCCCATTCAATTGTATTCAACACCAGGTACACTTTTAGCCACAGAAGATATGGTTGACAACAGACACAACAACAGTCTGTGCAACAGTTTGATAATCTATGGTCTGATCGCCACCCTTTCATTCAATGCTGCAGGGTAGTCAGATCAAAATGCTATTCATTGGTTGACACAGTGGGTACTCAAGGCGCACACTTCTGCCATCATGGGTAATTAAAAGGGAAATTATCCAAGAGAAGGAACTGCATTATCATTTTTAGACTTTTGAAATGTACTTTGTCAATCTCGGTGATTCCAATATGACACATAGGTCCTCATGATGACATTGGCGTTGAATCCTGCTTACCGCCACGCTGATGGCTGCTAACTTACTGCCACGGCGGATATCCGTGCACCATATTATGACACACACACACCAATCCGACAGAACACAGCCACAGACACAAATCCGCCAGACCAAAGGTCAGTGTCAAAGTGGCAGTATCAAAACACACACCGTTATGCCAACAGAACAACGCTATGGGCCAGATGTATCAAGAGGTTTTACCCATTCTGTGACTATGGAAAAATGTTTTAGTACATCTGGCGGACATTCAACAGCAGTAAACCATTGGCAGTACATACTGCTGCACTCACAATGGACACCCACAGACAAAACAACACCACATTGGACAATTCAAACAACACACACCTGACACCCATACACACACCACACACACACACCCCCGCACCACTATAAAACACGCACCCACATTACCCACAGCCCTTTACGATTACAATTCATTGGCACAAGACTGACACCAAAACCACTGACACAACTACATACACACACCACATACACCCATACATCCCTCACGCACCCCATTTCACACACCCCAACACACCATCACCAACACATATCACATAACACCCATGGCACCACAAAGGCATACCTGTTTCACAGAGGAGGAGTTAAGAGTCATGGTGGAGGAAATTGTCAGGGTAGAGCCACAGTTATTTGGAGCACAGGTGCAGCAGATATCCATTACAAAGAAGATGGAGCTATGGCGGAGAATCGTGGACAGGGTCAACTCAGTGGTACAGCACCCCAGAACAAGGGTCGACATCAGGAAGAGGTGAAACGACCTACGGGGGAAGGAACGTTCCATAGCAGCAAGACACCAGCTCGCTATACAGAGGACTGGCGGTGGACCCCACACCTCCTCCCCCACAACTCACACCATGGGAGGAGCACGTCTTGGCAATACTGCATACTGAGGGTCTGGCTGAGTTGGAGGAGGACTGGACTCTGGTAAGTCAACTTTCAACAATTATCACCCCCATACCTGCATGCCATCACACACCTCACCCTCACTCCCATCACTCCACTTCATCCTACACACTCCACCATCACATCTCACTAATCCCAATGCCAAGCCCTGCATGTTGTACCAATGCATGGACACCCCTCACAGCCCTGCATGGATACTCATCACTAAAGCATGCATAGCAGAGAGAACTAACAATTCCACCATACACCAACATACACAAGTAAAAGCTGGCAGGGCAGCGCCAACCATAGAGGGGAAGCCAGGGATGTACAATATGTCATAAATATTAACCATAACACATCATTTACATCCCCACAGGTACCCCAGCCAATGTCACCAGAGAGGAGGTGCCAGCACTATCCAGTCCCCCAACAGAAGAGGACCACAGTGATGACAGTAACTCTGGACTTCAGGATCTGGATGACCTACCTGCCCATCAGGGACCACTTGACAGCCGGTTACCCAAGCCCAGTCACAGACCACCAAAGAGCCTCCCCCACCACAGCACCCAACCTCTGTCCCCAGGACACGTCAATCAGCAGCGTGCCCACCAGTACAGGGACCCCAGGCTATACCTCACACCCAAGACAATCAGGGACCTGGGGTCAGTGGCAGTGGGCACACAGTTCAGGGGACAGAGGCACTGGACACCAGGGACACTGGGAGGACTGCTGTGCACCAGGGGGAGGACAGGCCCAGGGAACCGACTCTCCAGGAGGCACTTTCCTAGAACCTGGGAGCCTACCAACACTCCCAGGATACGATGGGCCAGATCCTTGACAACGAGCAGGAGAACAGGCGGCTGCAGGAGGGACAGTGCCAGGGGATCAGGGAGGACTTGCAGGCCATCAACAACACCCTGATCTCCATAGCAGGGGTGCTGGCAGACATGACCAACATTATGAAGGAGGCAGTCTCACACCAGCGGGCCCCTGCCACTAGCCAGTCATCTGAACAGCCTTCCACTTCTGCTGCCGCTAGTGGCCAGGAGGCCCCGCCGTAGGACTCACAGGCTACCAGCACCTCACCCCCTGCAGAAGGTGAGCCACCCCGCAAACGTTTCCTGCAATCCAGACAGAAGCCAGAGACACTTGCCAAGACCCTCGCCAGGAAATGAGACTTTCCTGATTGTCCCCCTTGTGTCCCACACAGTCACCCTGTCCACCTTGAACTGCCATTGCTCCCCTTCCTATGTCCCCTTGAACTGCCATTGCTCCCCTTCCCATGTCCCCTTGGACAATGCATCTGTGCTACAGACTAGAACTATACCCTGGACTTTCCTCGATCATCACCCCATCCTATTGCACTTCCCCCCTATATATTAGCACTTCAATAAACACCCTTTGATAAAAATCAACTTTGAGTATGTCATGTTTTTCAAATATGTATTGATTGAAACAGGTACAACCAGTGCAAAAGAACTGTACATAGAATGAGCATAGAATTAATGACCTGTAGCTGGCTGTTGTAATCACACCAGGAGGATTTGTCAAATCATAAACAGCTTGAAAATGAATAGCCAGAGGCAACAGTAAGTGGGCATAGAAGTGGGAAATTCCAGCATGCCAATGCCACACAGAATACAACCAAAGTCATTGAAATGTAAAGTTACACTGTCTCACCTGTGTGTCAGTTCTTTTATCCTCATCCTTATCCTCTGCTTCCACATCCTCACTTTCCACAGGGTCAACTGCCACCACAGGGGCATCTCCAGTCTCCTCCTCCTGCAGAAAAGGGACATGGCGTCTGAGGGCCAGGTTGTGCAACATGCAGCATGCCACTACTATTTGGCAGACCTTCTTGGGTGAGTAACACAGGGATCCACCTGTTAGATGGAGGCACCGGAACCTGGCCTTCAGGAGGCCAAAGGTTCTCTTAATTATCCTTCTGGTTCGCCCATGTGCCTCATTATAAAATTCTTCTGCCCTTGTCCTTGCATTCCTCACAGGGGTCAGCAGCCATGACAGGTTTGGGTAACCAGAGTCACCTGCAAATATTGAGGGACAACATTTAGCCACACACTATCCTATATGGGCCACATCATACCCATACACCAACATATACTGGGTGGGAACCAGGGCTCACCTATTAGCCACACCCTATTCCTCTGTAGTTGGCCCATCACATTTGAGATGCTGCTATTCCTCAGGACAAAGGCATCATGCACCGACTGGTCCACCGAGCACACCATTTGCACATTCATAGAGTGGAAACTCTTACGATTCCTGAACACTTGTTCATTCTGGTGGGGGGGGGACGAATGCAATATGTGTTCCATCAATCGCCCCAATTATATTGGAGATATGTCCCATTACATAAAATTCGGCCTTCCCAGTGGCCAAATCCTCAACCTGGGGGAATGCAATGTAGCTGCACATGTGTTTTATCAGGGCAGACAATACTCTTGTCAGCACTATTGAGATCATTGGCTGTGACATTCCTGCTGCCAAGCCCACTGTCACTTGGGAAGAACCAGTTGCCAGGAAATGGAGCACTGATAGAACTTGCACAAGAGGGGGAATCCCAGTGGGATGACAGATAGCAGATAGCACGTCAGGCTCCAATTGGGCACACAGCTCTGTGATTGTGGCCCTGTCCAGTCTATAGGTGGGTATTATGTGCCTGTCCTCCAGTGTATCCAAGTCCACCAGGGGTCTGTACATGGAGGTATGTCTCCATCTCCTATTCATCTGCAGCGGTAGGAATCTAAGGGACAAAAGAGTGAGGAGCCTGTCACAAACTGAACAACGGAGCCACAACAGTAGTTTGCAATCTGTATACATGAAATGGGTCAGTGTGATCTGACCAGTATGTGCCTATTTCTCCTGTGACGCAGCATTATTCCATAGGCCTTGCCCCCCCTGAAATGGCATCCGCCTGTCCTGTGTGGAGGGGCAGGTGGAAGTGAGGTAATGCTGCTGACGTTGTGCGCCGTGGTGGGAGGCGGTCAGGAACTGCCGTGCAATTCCTCATTGGTTAATATTGGGCCCTATGGAATCCAGTGGCCAATGGTGATTTACGCCAGCGGTGACGGTATGCACCGCCGCGGATGTGACCGCCATTTTCTATCTGATTCCTCACTTGTTTCCTGACCTTCCATAAGAGAGGACATACACTGCATGTGCTGCTGTGACCTGTGTCTGGAACCTACCATGGCCCGTGTGACCGGGGAAAGGGCCCCAGCCTTCACTTCTGAGGAGTTGGAGAGACTAATGGATGGGGTCCTACCCCAGTATGCACTGCTGTATGGGCCTCCAGACCAACAGGCGAGTACACTGTGGCATGCATGTATGGAGGTGTGTGTGAAGGCATCATGTAAGGGGGGAGGGATGTCCTCCTGGCTGCGAACACATTGAGTGCTGGACTATGTGTGTGCCAATAGTGCTGTAAACGGGAATGGTGGGCCATTTTTGTAACTGGCTGAACTGTTTGTCTAATGGTGATCTCCTGCCTGTATTGCCTCTGCAGGTCAGCACCCATCAAAAGAAGGGTATGTGGCATGCCATCGCCAAGGAGGTGCAGACCCTGGGCGTCTATGGCAGGCAGAGCTCATACTGTTGCAAACGGTGGGAGGACCTGAGACGCTGGGCACAGAAGACCACCGAGGCCAAGTTGGGGATGGCCTCCCAATGAGGAAGGGGTGTCCGTCAAACCCTGACCCCCTGATGGCCCGCACACTGGCGGTGGCCTGTCCAGAGCAGGATGGGCGCTTGAGGGCAACACATCAGCCACAAGGGGGTGAGTAAATTGGCTATCATTACAACTTACGGCTGGTGGGGTGGTATCTGGGTGGTGGTTGTGTGTCTGTGGGTGCCCCTAGGCAAGGCCAGATGTAGCAGCGTAGTTCCTCTGGTGGCTAATAGTCTGAAGGGAAAATACTGCCTACCTAGCTTGTTTGCATCCACTACTGGTCAGAGCTCCGTGGGTCCCAGGTGTGCTGCAGTTGGCGGTGTGTGCTCATCCTCATGCCTTGGTGGCTAGCAATATCACTGATAGTGCAATGTATAGTGCATAGGCCTATTCCCTGGGTGTGATGGTGCTGTGTACGCCAACAGTGGTGTTGATGCAGTCATTGACCCAGTGTATCCTTTGTCTCTCTCTCCCTCTTTCTTGTTTTGTTATCCTGTCCTTATGTGCATTTGCATCACCTGGCAGAGGAGCAGAGGCACCAGCGATGGAGGGAGCTACATCCCACAGGACCCAGGAGGCAGAGTCCACTGACGCTGAGGGCACCAGTGGGACAGAGGGCAAGGGGAACACCACAGCAGACTGGAGGGGACAATACAGACTCATATACCTCCTTGGATGGGATCTCCTTGGTGGTGGCAGACACCTCTGTGTCCACGCCAGCTACAGGTACAGCCGCCACCCCATACCAGCACTGCCCTCCCAGCAGCCCCTCAGCGAGTTGCCTGTGCCCGCTCACCCAAGAGGGTGAGCATCTCCTTCGCCCCAGGCACCTCAGGCCCTGCCCCAGTGAGCCCTGCTGCCCCAAGTGAGGAGGCTATTGACCTCCTGAGATCCCTCTCTGTAAGGCAATCAACCATTGTGAATGCCATGCAGGGGCTGGCAGACCAGATGCAGCAATCTAATGCATTCCTGGAGGGCATTCACAGTGGATTGGCGGCCTAACAGAGATCGATCCAGGCTCTGGCCTCCTATCTGATGGCAGCCATTGTCCCTGTTTCAACCGTCCCCCCTCCAACTACCACTTCCCAGTCCCATTCTCCTCAATCCCAACCCATCCCAAGCACACAGCCAGACGAGCATGAACACAGGACAACACGCAAAAGTGCCACAGGCAAACACAAGCACCACACTTCATCCCACAGGCACTCACACAAATACCATTCAGTTGCAGACACAACAACATCCACTATTTCCACTGTCTCCCCCTCCTCCTCCCACCCAGTTACATCCACACTTTTACCTGCATGCACTACATCATCATCCACTACCTGCATCAACACCACACCAAGCAAAACACACACCTCACTGGCAGACACCTCCACAACATCCATGCACAAGTCCCCTGTGTCCTCTCCCACATGTCTGTCCCCCCTCCTAAAGTATCCAAATGCTAGCACTCAGACACCCAACAGCCATCCACCTTACAACAGCATACAACCCATGCACCTGCACCCAAATCCAGCAAACACCTCCAACAACTGCTCCCTCATCCTCCACTCCCATTTCTTCTCCCTCTTCCCACCCCAATGTCCCTAAAAATCTTTTCCTTTCTACCAGTGACCTCTTCCCTACCCCTCCCCTCCGTCCTGCACATATGGCCAGGGTATCAAGAACCCAGCCAAGCACCTCAGCCAAACAGTCCACGGGCCCAGTTCCATCAGCACCTACTCGTGGTGGAAAGGACTCCAGACCACAAATACTGAAGGAGAAGGAGCCTGCACCAGCCAGCAGAAAAGGGAAGGAGCCTGCACCAGCCATCAAAAAGGGGAAGGAGCCTGCACCATCCAGCAGAAACGGCAAGGAGCCTGCACCAGCAGCTGTAACAGAGCCCCCACCGCCAGCCGTGGTTGTGCAGCCATCAGTGAGTGCAGGGGCTGAGCAGGGCCCTCCCACTACCACCACAGTGCAGCCATCACAGGGTGCAGGGGCTGAGCAGGTGCCTCCCACTCCCACCACCACCACAGTGCAGCCGTCGGAGGGTGCAAAGTCTGAGAAGGTGCCTCCCACTACCACCACAGTGTAGCCATAGGAGGGTGCAGAGTCTTAGCAGGTGCCTCCCACTACCACCACCACCACAGTGCAGCCATCGGAGGGTGCAGAGTCTGAGCAGGTGTCTCCCACCACCACCACCACAGTGCAGCCGTCACCGCCGGTGGACGCCATATGATCCAGCCTCCATAGGCTGTTGTGCGGCCCGTCCCCT
Organism: Pleurodeles waltl; assembly: GCF_031143425.1. Taxonomy (NCBI): domain Eukaryota; kingdom Metazoa; phylum Chordata; class Amphibia; order Caudata; family Salamandridae; genus Pleurodeles; species Pleurodeles waltl. Next base: position 408,335,176 of record NC_090440.1, read on the forward strand.
CCAGAACCAGTGGGTTATTCACCCACTTCAGAGACTGTGGCCTTGCACTCCCCAGGACCAAGCAATGGGCATGTTGCCCCCTCCAGAACCAGTGGGGTGTTCACCCACTTGAGAGACTGTAGCCTCGCACTCCCCAGGACCAAGCAATGGGCATGTTGCCCCCTCCAGAACCAGTGGGGTATTCACCCACTTGAGAGACTGTAGCCTTGCACTCCCCAGGACCAAGCAATGGGCATGTTCCCCCCTCCAGAACCAGTGGTCTTGCTTCCACATCCGGCTGAGGTGCCCCTCCAATCCCCCGAGGTGCCTGCCTATTTGCCAGCTGATGCCCCTGTAGTGTTCTCTCCGTATTGGTGCAGGGAATGACTGGGGCCTTGGACTTTGCCTGGTGGCCATGTGGCCCCTGTGAACTGAGGACTGGGCAGTGCCCATTTTTTTGTACATTTGTACATATCTGTTGCATTGCACAATCTAATTATTAATTTTGTGTTGATCTTATTACAATCACTTTAGTCAGTTCCTGTTGTCCTTGCAATATTCAGCCGATTTACGAGTATAAATAGATTTTCATGTGCAGCTGGTTGTGTGTATGGTGTGTGTGGGTCGGGTGTGTGTTGTGCGTGTGTGTGTCACTCTCATTTTCCTCCCCCCTCCCTTGTGTGCTAGGCAGCTGTACTCACCGTCGTGGTCTTCGCCGGCGTTGGTGTTCATGGTGGAGCATAACGTAGAAGATCATCGGTAATACTTGCAGTTCTGGTTCCATGGAGGCGTGTTTCTTCCCTGTGTCTCCTATGGTGAGTCCTTTCACTTCTGCGATGTGTTTCCGCCAGGCTTTTGTTGGCGTTGGTACCGCCCCAGAAAAGATGGCGGATTGCCATGTCATTATATGGTGGGCGGAACTTTGTCTTCCGCCTGGCTGTAGGCAGCTACCGCCGTGATGACTGTTGGTTCCGCCTTGGCGGTCGGTGTGGTACATTGGCTGTCTTTCGGAGATCTAACTTCCATGGTCATAATTTGGTGGTACCTCCCGCCAACCTGCTGGGGGTAAGTACTGCCACTTTATCACCGACCGCCAGGGTCGTAATGAGGGCAATAATGTATAGCCTGTAACCATAAAAGTGTTAATTTATTATTCATCTCTTTGTGTGCAATGAAAATTTATAAAAATTAATCAGAATGATGTTAATCACATACCAATATAATTGATTTTTAAAAAAGAAACAGATGGAGCGGGCCTCATTCTAAAAAGCAATATTGATTCAGGTGCAAACAGGAGTTCTTGTGTTCACATCGGAAATACTAGCTGGGACAGTGGAAAACTCATAGTATTCCTGTGTTATTGTAATCCTCAGTTCCTACCTGTTCGACTTCTAATGATATGGTAATACCAAAATCAGGGGTAAACGAATATGATTTCATTTGAATTTTAGAGCGCATTATTGTCCCATATGGGGCGTACCACCACTAGGAAACCAACCAAGAGCACTGCTATGGAGTATGCATGGAAAAAACATCTTTAAAAAAAAAAACAAGTTTAGTTGTTTCCTAAAAACTGCTTCAGTTGGACTTTTTCGAAGGTACAGAGGTAAACTATTCCACGGGTTAGGAGCCAAGTATCTGAAGGAACAACTTCCCTGTCTGAAAACAGAGGCCATCATGGAGATGGAGGACTAGTGGGCCCTGAAGGGTTGTAGGGCTGAATCAAGTGCTTACTGAAAGAGGGCCTGTGTTGCACCGGGTCCGATATGCAAAGCATAAAGCCTTACATTTAATGAGACTGTTGAATGGTAACCAATGCAGATCCTTACAGTGAGAGGAGAGGAAAAGATGACTTTTGACTTTCGAGGAGGAACAATACTCACTGTCTAGAGACAAGACTCTACAAGAAGAAATAAACCAGAAACACCTGTTCTTTATGGAATAATCTGGTAAGGAAGTGGCCGGCCTCCGGAAAGATTCCATTAATTGTTAATATGGCGAATGTGAGTGTCCTGGAAAAACACTGGCATGGACTCTTGGAGGCCACCGGGTGCAAACTCTAGTGATGAGAATCGAAGATTTTTCAAGGCAAGTTGTGTCGGATTCAGTGAATATTCGTAAGGTGTTGGCAGAATACCATAGGCAACTGTGTACCTCTGAAGAACACATTTATGACCCATAAGTAGGCAATTACCTGTGAACACATGACCTTGTCCCATATTTACTTCGAGTCTACGAAGAAACACTGGCTGATGAAGCACTTTCGCAATCCACTCTCCAGTAGTGATAATGACAGTATTTCTGAATGCAGACAGAAACAGTTTCCTGTGTTCATCCTATAAGCCAATGTCATTGATTACAAATTTCTGGGAATAATTGTTGCTAACCCCCTCACCTCCCTGATGACAAGACTAGTCTTACTGAGCCATTCTAGGATTTTTCTGGGTAGTGCAAAGTTTGATAGAGCGTTTCGTACTAATAATTTACCTGTACTTGGACGCTCTTTCGGCCGATGAATCTTTTGGCTAAGTGGGACTCTCTTCACCCGAGATCAGTCAATGTAATCAAATCAATAATCAATAACGAACATAAGCAATGCCCTGATCAACATAACACTTAACAATTAATCCAGAATACATTTCGGCGAACCATGACCTTTCGGTCATGAATAACCACACCAGTTTATTCAAAGTTAATGCATTTATTTCCCTATATTAACAAAGCTAGCACAATATAAATGTGTCTCAACACCAAATGATATATGTAAATGAACATTAATAGCTGTCCATAACGGCGAAACAGATGCAATCTATGCAGCATTTGAATAATAATGCCTTCGATAATAGCAACACAAACCACTAAAACTATAATCTGTAATGAGCTAATTGCATACATTTAGTCAGCATAACAAGGTCGCAAATTGCATCGTGCATCAAATGAATCCTCATCTAACCTCAAATTAGCATCAGCATGTGGGTCTTCATGCAAAACCAATTTAACAACATTAATTTGGAAAACTCCTAACTAGGGCTCTTATCAAAATCAGCAGTTGGTTACCTAAAAAGAAAACACAATGCAATTGTACAATTTCCTTTCATATTTACCAATTACAATCAGCATTCAAGGAAGTCTTCGTCTCACAGGTACCGTTTCTCGATCAGCATGGGACGGGGCAAAGGGGCAGGGGTGGACGGGGCAGTTGCCTCACGGCGGCAAGATAAACTACTACTTCATGCAAAGGGAGAGATCAAAGTTAAAGTCTCTAGGGCGAGAATTACTTAAAGTCTCTTTCTCTCGATTAGAGAAAGCATCAAAGTCTCTCAAAATGGCGTCGAACATCAATTGGCATCGTAGGAAATAGGCAATAATGTCCGATAGGTAATGGCCGGTAATGGCTACTTTCTTCTTGTGCACCTGGTTTAAATAGACAACAGTTCAAATCCAGTAGGGTCTTCCATTGGATAGTTCATAGGTTAGCTTCAAATTGTCCAATCAAAAACAACAGTTCTCAAGCTTTTACTTAAGCATACATTATCCTTGGAGACGGGTACGCAAGTTGCAACATTTTATACCAATTAACTCATTTTCAGAGCTTCCATTGTCCGCACCTGCAGATTGACCTTGGAGCAAAGAGAAAAATGCCAGGCTGGCACGAAACCTTAAGATAAGCATGTGAACGATCTCAGTGGAAAAGTACAGCTTCAAGCAGAAATACACGTTTATTAGCACATTGGAAAAATACGAGCATCTAAACCGTGAGACCAGGCAACTAGGCCGAAGCCTCCATTAAAGTAATGCTAAGCTAAAACATTTCAAACAAGCAAATCATAGCACACGTTTATGATTATGTCGGATTAGTGCAATTCTAATACATCACGTTATATAAAGCACGCTTATAAATGTCGGAAACTACTCTGAGGGCACATTTTGTCCCCGTACAATCTTTATTAGTTCGGTTAAAGTCACTCTTGATTATTGCAGCACTACGTTTAAGCGTCAATAAATGTAAACCCTTTATTTCTGCGTCATCAATCCCTCCTCTGATGACTACTTGTCATCACACAAACTATTCCCACAAATTTTATTCCATTAAAATTCTGTCAGTTCTCTTTTCCTTTTAGTTCCCCTAGTTTTCGCTTTATATTCTTCTGCCATTCTTTTCATCATTTTCTCTTCCTTCCTTCTTTTAATTCTTTCCATAATCATTATTATTCCCCTTTTTATTCCCCAAATTCCAAATATGCAAATCATTACTATTAAAATTCCCTGTATTATTTTTAGTAATATTCCATTCCAAATTCCACCAATCCAATTTCCCACTGAAGCAAGTCCTTTTCCAACCTTCTCCCACACTCCTGGTTCTTTCAATTCCTTCAAGTCTACACTCTCTTTTGTTAGATTAGCAAGCATAGTTTTAATTTTCACACTGTTGTCTGGAATATACGTGCAACAGTGGCGCGCACCAAGCATTTTGCAAACGCCGCCATCCTTTGCTAAAAGAATGTCTAAGGCAAGCCTGTTTTGAAGAGTCACAGCTCTTTCCGCTGCAAGTTCAGCATCTATCAGGATTATAGCACCTGAAAACTTTGTCAACATGTTATCCACTATAGTAGACAACTTTCTTATTTTGATAGAATTCAGCACAACTCCCAACGAAGGAATCATGGCTCCAAATATATCTCCTACCACAGCAGCTGCGGTCTCTCTTTTCTGGATACGGTGGGATCCAGATGTCTTTGGAATCATCGATAGGTCATCCAGTTGATAAACCTTTGGGAACACTATACCCAAATAACATCTTCCCCACCATCCCTTCGGAAGACGATAATAGGCATTATACCCACAAATGTAATATACACCTGGTATGACAGGGTCAAGTCCGTTCATCATGAATGTCCATTTGGCCTTAAAGATAAACGTATGTTTACACTCACTCGCTCCTACGAAAATGTTATCATAATAAGATTCACCTCGATATATACAAAATTTCCCTACATGCCAAGCATCTAAAGCTATTCTCCCTTGTGTCTTTATTGCGGCAAAATCATAATGATCTACTGAAGTCCTCTTACTTAGCTCTTTTTCTAATTTCGCATTCATTTGTGCCCTTCTATCATCTGTGCGATCTAAAAACCTTATTTCTACTGCAGAGAGCGAGCAGGTAAGGTTTTCCCTATGAGCGTGAGCCGTTTCAAAAGGTTGCATTGGCTCGAAAAATTCCCTCATTATTTTAGCATCCCAATCTTTAGCAATCTGGCTTAGCTGCGCTATTATAGGAACATATGCAAAGGTAACATCATAATTCGAGTAAAAATACTGTATGTTAGTTTGACCATAAAATCTAGACATTACCATACTACATGTAATCCCGTATGTAAGAGGCATGTGGTGATAAGTCACCCCTTCCTTTATTGATGTCGGTATCTGTGTACACACATAACAATCTTTCGCATCCATAGTCTCAACATATTCTGTTAGCAAGCGATAGAAAACATTATACGAAAGTTCTTTCTTATCATGCAAGTGTCTCTCATCTAATTCTAGTCTTTTCAATGCGGTTAGTTCAGTGACAGTAACAGGAGCAAAAGTAGAAGCATCAATTTTCTCATTCTCACCCTTTCCATGCATTGCAAGCACTATTGCCATTATTATTAGTACACATGCAATTATCAAGCCTATACACGCATATTTACAATATTTCACTCTACTGTTTTGTGTAGCCATGATCTGTATAGAATCAGAGAGCTAGAAGCACCTATAAAGAAACTATTTAGCAATTCAGTTACAAAGCTGAACGAGCGCAATGTTCACACAGTTTTCTTCAAGAGGCCAGTCACTTATCGGTTAGCAGCATTTGTCTCAATTCGGCAATAACTCAGTCTTTTATCAGTTCAGCAAGTGTCTTATCCGGTTTAGCAATGTCTCAGCTGGTTGTATCACGTTAGATTGTAGCAAGCAATATCATTTATTACCCTTTCAATCGACAGAGTCCATAAAACTTTTCTTTTCTATTGGTATCTCTTCTTCTTCGTTCTCGAGGCTAAGAGATACAAATTCGTCAGTCCAATCGTCATTGACTACATATGCCCATTCTGGACCGGAATATCTCCTGTTTGGTATCCTTTTCCTTTTCAATTTTGCTTCTCTTTTCAATTCTGCCTCACTAGTACTCTCCTCTTTTGCCAAGTCTTTTCCTTCAGTTGAGGATGGTACCACGACAGTCACTTCCTTTCTTTTCTCTTTCACTTTTGGCCTTTCTCCGTCGTTCAATTTTTCTTTAGTCCTTTGCTTTATTGGTGATATACTTAGTCTCCTCTTTGCACCGTGTCCATTTGATGGACCTGCGATCTTTTCTGTAGAAGTTTGAACAGTTTCGTTCTGTTCTGCCTTGTCCCCTCCTTCTGGGGAATCAATCACGTTCTCTTTTTCTTTTTCTGTATCGTCTGCTTCTGGGAAAGCCCTCCTCTGATCAGGCTCTCCTTCTTTTTCACCTCTTTCGAGCCCTTCGTCACCGTTACTTTCTTCAGACTCTTTATCACTTTCAGCTGCTTCAGGCTCTTTGTCACCTTCAGCTGCTTCAGGCTCTTTGCTACCCTCAGCTGCTTCAGGCTCTTTGTCACCTTCAGCTGCTTCGTCGCTGTCTGAGGTTTCTCCTTGGTCTTCCCCAAGTGAGTCGGTCGTTTCGTCCTCAGAGAATATTTCTCTCTCTTCTGTTCCTGCCTGTTCGCTTTCAGTTCGGGTTTGCTCTGTCTCAGCGCTCAGCACTGTTTTATACACCAAGGGCAATGCGTCAGGCCATTTCAAATTTGTTGATGCACATATTTTCGCCATTCTTGATTTCAATGTACCATTCATTTGTTCCACCAGTCCTGAGGCTTCAGGGCGATAGCTACAATGCAGTTTTTGCTCAATGTTCAGCGCTGCGCAAAGTAACTTTATTACCTCGTTATTGAAGTGACTTCCTCTATCTGATTCTAAAGAGATCGGGAATCCGAAACGTGGTATTAACTCCCTCAACAATAGTTTTGCAACTGTAAGGCTGTCATTTCTACGTGTGGGGTATGCTTCAATCCAGTGACTAAAAATGCACACAATCACCAACACATACTTCAGACCTCCATGCACAGGCATCTCAATGAAGTCCATCTGCATTCTACTAAACGGGCCACTTGCCCTACCAATGTGGCTCGCGTTCACAACCGTTCCTTTCCCTGGGTTCATCTGCTGACAAATGACACATCGATGGCAAACTGCTTCTGCAGCTTGACGAAATCTGGGGTTAAACCAATCAGTTTTGAACAATCTTATCATGGCATCTCTCCCTAGGTGAGCCTGCCCATGATAGAACCGCGCTAGCTGCGATAAGAAACCATTTGGTAAGACACATTTTCCCTCATTTGAAACCCATAACTCATCTGGTCTCTTTGTGCATTGTGACTTAATCCAGGAATCTCTTTCATCCTCCCTGACGCTATTCTGTAATGCTTTTAGTTCATCCATTGTATCTACGACCTTCAAGGCAAATGCTTCAGCTGGTTCGAGTTCTGGTTCACTTATCGAATTCCATTCATCCCTCAGTAATATACAGTTCAAGTCACAAAATCTTGCGACTTGATCCGCATATGCATTTCCCAGAGAAACATAGTCCTGTCCTTTTGTATGAGCACTACACTTTACCACTGCAACTTCGGCTGGCATTTGAATGGCGTGTAACAATTCCCTTATTCTCTCCCCGTTTTTCACTGGGGATCCTGAAGAAGTCAAGAAACCTCTCTGTGACCATAGTTGTCCAAAGTCGTGCACAATTCCAAACCCGTACTGACTATCAGTGTAAATGGTGACTTTCATCAATGTAGACAGTTGGCATGCTCTTGTAAGGGCTACAAGTTCTGCTACTTGTGCAGAATAGACTCCTTGAAGCCAGGACGCTTCCAAGACACCTGTTACAGTACATACAGCATATCCTGCTTTCAAAATTCCCATCCCATCTCTTAGACATGAACCATCAACGAAAACAATTTGGTCATTTTCATCAAGCTTAGTATCCTTAATGTCAGGTCAAGGTTTTGTGCAAAATTCAGTCACCTGAAGGCAGTCATGCTCGACGTCTTCAGCGTTCTCAATTTCAGCATTTTCACCGGGAAGCAAGGTTGCTGGATTCAACGTAGTGCACCTTTTCAGCTGCACATTCGGTGAGCCCAGAATTATCGTTTCATACCTTGTGAGTCTTGCTCCAGTCATGTGTTGCGTTCGGGAGCGGGTCAAAAGTATCTCAACTGAGTGAGGGACCATGACTGTTACTGGGTGTCCCATCACTATTCCTTCACTCTGAGTGAGGCTGATACCAACTGCTGCTACGGCGCGCAAACACCCTGGAAGTGCTGCTGCGACCGGATCCAAAGTAGCTGAAAAATACGCTACTGGTCTGTTTATGCCACCATGGGCTTGAGTCAAGACAGACAAAGAACATGCATCACGTTCATGACAAAACAATGTGAAAGGCTTTGTGTAATCAGGCATACCTAAAGCTGGAGCCCTGCACATGCATTCTTTCAATTCGATAAAAGCATCCATCTCATCTCCTTTCAGCTCAATTTGATCCAAGGCATCCTTCTGGGTCAGCTTCAGTAAAGGCTTTGCTAGAGTCGAGAAGTTGGGAATCCACTGACGACAGTAGCTTACCATTCCCAAAAACTTCCTCACCTCCCTCCTTGTCTTTGGTGGACTCATTTGAAGTACACTTGTTATTCTTTCCTTCATTATTCTCCGTGACCCTTTCTCTATCTGGTGACCCAAGTATTTCACTTTCTTCTGACAGAACTGCAATTTGGAAGGAGACACCTTGTGTCCATTCCTTCCCAAATGGTTCAACAGAGCAATGGTATCGGCTGTGCAGCCACTTTCTGTCTTTGATGCAATCAGTAAGTCATCGATGTACTGTACTAGGGTTGACTCGAATGGCAATTCTAATGCTTCCAAGTCTTTCTTTAGAATCTGATTGAATATTGACGGTGACTCAGAAAACCCTTGAGGAATTCGACACCAACTGTACACTCTGTCTAAGAATTTGAAACAAAAGAGAAATTGACTGTCCTCATGAAGAGGCACCGAAAAGAATGCTTGTGACAAGTCGATGACTGAGAACCACTCGGCATCGCAAGGGACTTGAAACATTATCACAGCTGGATTTGGTACGACAGGGCAACATTTAATTATGATGTCATTTATTTTCCTCAAGTCCTGTACAATTCGGACCTTTCCACTCGGCTTTATTAGTCCCATGATTGGTGAATTACATAGACTGCTTAACACTTCTTTCAGTACTCCCTGCTTTACAAATTCGTCAATGAGTTGGGCAACTTTCATGAGGGTGTCTTGTGCCATGTGGTATTGTGGGGTCTGGGGAAAGGTTGCATTGGGCTTTACAGTCACTTTCACTGGTTCCACTCCTTTCATCAATCCCACCTCTTTCCCTGTCATATCCCACACTTCCTTTCCGACTGTTTCCCGTAATTCAGTTGGAATATCTTCTTCAGTTATCATCGGGAAAAGACAAATCAGAGGATACTCTTCATCGACAGTTTCCATCTCATCCCCCTCTACACTGTCCTCTTCTTCCCCATCACTGCTCGTCTGAATTTTTATTCCATCGTTCGAACACATAATCGAACAACCCAATTTGCACAATAGGTCTCTCCCTAACAGTGCTATCGGGCTTGAGTCACATACCACAAACTTATGTAACCCTTGATAGTTACCAATGCTGACTGGTACCGGATCTGTAATTGGGTTTGTCAGGTGCCTGTTTGCTACTCCCACCACTTGAACTGTTCTCCCTGAGAGCGGCAAATTTGGTACTTCAATGCTCTTAACAGTTGAACGTGTTGCTCCTGTGTCAACCAAGAATGAGACACGATGACCCATTACTCTTCCCTCCACGTACGGACCCTTTTGATCAACTTCCAAGGATGCTGCAAGCACACAATCTCCTTCCTCTCCTGAACTTTCACTCTCCCATACATTGTTTATTCCACTCTCACTGTGTAATGGGAACTGTTGTACGGTGCCATTTGTATTCATTACCTGACCCGAGACCTGTGGAGGAACCATCACTTGCTGCTGACTCATTGGTGCCAAAGGTATTTGCATTTGCTGATTAGGTACCATGGGAAACTGCTGTTGCATTGGCTGCATTTGCGTCATCTGCATACGGGGCATCTGCATCTGCTGCAGCTGCATGGGCTGTAATCCTTGCAGCTGATTTATGGTCTGAAAATTTGGGTTTGGACCTCTCATTTTCGGTCCCCTCATTGTCTGAAATGCATTGACATCATTGTTTTGCTGACCAACACCTGCACCTTCCTGCACCACCATTGGGCACTCGCGTTTCCAATGACCGACAATTCCGCACATGTGACACGGCATCACCTTTTTCAATGCCTGCACACCATTCGGAGTCACAACAGTGTTCAAATCCGGACCATTATTCACAAAACCTCCTCTGCCTCTCGCCTGTGGCTGAAACGTCATGTTTCCCTGCAACTGCGGCTGCGGTTGCGGTACCTGTTGTTGGAACCCTTGCAACCCTTGCAAACCTTGCAGACCTGTCTGAGCTGCTTTAAGCTGCATCATCATCACTTTCTCTTTCAACTTTTTCTGTTTCACTTCAATTTCGTCGCTACAGTATTTCGCATAATTCAACACCTCATCAATAGGTTTCGACTGCCAACAAATCAAATGCGACTTTATCATTTGACTTATCTCTGGTCTCAGCCCTTCCACAAATCTAAACACAAAATGAAGCATGTCCTTCGCCTCTATTGTTTCCGTGCCACTGTAGTTCTTGAACGCTTTCAACAACCTCTCATAGTAACTATGAATCGACTCTTTAGCCTCTTGGGCAGTTCGATCGATCTTCTGCCAATCCACATTTTTCGCGGCAACCTTCGTCTTCAAATGCTCAATCACCTTATAGTACAAGCTCATCACCATAGGTGATGGTGCACCCGTATCCCTGTCTCTCTCTGGTTCACTTGTCGGCCAACCTACAGCTCTTTTGCAATCCTCCCACAAATCTGCCGGAACCACAATCTCAAAGAGAGTGTTCAGGTCTTCCCAGAGACATTTTGCAAGCTTCACAAACCTATCAGTCTGTTGATACCATTCAATCGGTTTCTCTCTCAGTTTGGGAAAATCATCCGTAAAAGACTGAATGTCGCTTCTGTGCCATGGTACATGTATTAATTTCCCCCCTGCTGTCTCCCTCATTGGTAACATGGTTACTGCATCACTACTCTGTGGTCTTTTCTCGTTGAGCTCTGGGACACTGTCTTTCCTCTTTTCCTTTCTCTTTACCCATCTGCTTTCCCATTTGTCTAAGCACCTCCACACTTGTGCACTCTGCAACAATTCTCTAAGGTGCGCCTTCATGCCTGCTCACCTCATGTGTTCAAAATCTGTGGTCCCGAAATCCAACCTGTAGCTCCTGCTCAAGTGTTTTGTCTTGTCTATGTCAACCCCGTTTTTGTCAGCTATTTCTTGCAAGCTTCTATGTACCTTGTTCACTTCTCTCGTAATCCTGGGACATAGATACCTCAGCTCTTCTTCCGAGTAGGACTCTAACCTATTCACCCCCATAGTCCCTTCCACCAATTCTTGTGCTTCCATGTTCAACCTGACCCTATTCAGATAATCTTCTCCCTTCCCACTGGCTGAGCTTTGTGTGGAATTCAGACTGTTGAACCACTGTGTCAGCTGTTGCGCATTCAACCCCATCAGTGTAGCATTCACATCGACTGCCATTGATGGTTGCGGCAACTTTTCAGTGTTCGATGATAGCGGTATCATCAGTGGGGGACTCGACCTCACCAGTGTTGACTGAGCACATATGGGACTAAACTCCATCAAGGGCCCAGATCCAGTTGGCTGAGCCGCTATCGGAGTTATCCCTGGAGTGTTTTCTATGCACCTCCTTTCTGTCCCATTCTGTAGCATTGATCCCTGGCCGCTCATACCCAAGTTAGGCTGACTGCACAAAGGTACCGGTGGACCTACAGTAATGGGTAGTGATATCGCATCTGGGTTCTGTCCATTTCCCATGTTCTGAGACATGTTCATTCCCACACTATGGGTCATCATTGCCGGCATGCCCATCTGACTCCCCGTCATCTGAGCATGTGCGTTTCCCCCCTGCATCTGCTTTTGAGGCATCAAAAACTGGGTTGATTCAGCTTGTGCCAGTGTTGGGTTGTGACCATTCTGTCCTCCCATTACGGTTGGATCTAGAATCATTCCCGTACTGTTGTCACTGCTGTAGTACCTTGGGACCTGCGGCTGATAATTTTCTGCTGGTTTCAATATGGGCACATCTGGATATATTCTCCTAACCTGCGGTATCTGCGGGGTGAACAGTAAACTCGGGTCCTTAGATCCCGATGATACTCCTGAACTCTGAGTTTCACTGTTCTGTACCGGTGCCGGAGGGGCAGAACTGGTACTTGGACCTTGTCCACTCTCTGCATAAGGTGGTGGACGGTCGTTCAGCAATTGCATGATTAACTCCTCATCCTCTAACTCCTCTTCTCTTCTCAACTTTTCCTCGTCCTCTCTATCCTTGGAACACCTCCTGTTTGTCTTACAGGTAGCTTTCTTACCTGTCTCCTCTTCTTCCTTAGTAATTGCAGGAAACAATTTTATCCCCTGCAATACATCTGACCTCCACACCTTCTGTGCATTATCCCACCTAGCGTCCGCTAGTGTCTTTTCTACCTTCCTTATCCTAGTCTCGAACTTATTTTGCTGCTGCTGTCTAGCCATTAGTTCCCAAATCGCTAGAGCCTCAAACTGTGCTGGCCTTGGAGGTACCTTCATGTCGTACATCGCGAATCTCAAATTCTCTAGGATCCTTATATTGAATGTCCCATGGACCGGGAACGCTACTCTCCCATGTTTCTCTGTCAGCTTGTGCCATTGCTTTAGCCAAAGACACGGAGCTACCCCTTTTTCTTCCATTACAATGTAAGCTGGTGTACCTTCGGGTGGCGTCTCCTCTCCTACGCTCGCTTTAATGTAAGACTCTCCCTTCATTGCACTCTTTAATGCTTTAAATTTCATTTTCTCGTCTTTTATTTCACAAAATATGTAATCAATAGGGTGACTTTAATTCCCGGAATACTCTTCGCTTGCCTTTCCCCTTCCAATCGAGTCTCACGGACTGCGTCCAATCCGTGCGCGACCCTTCTCTGCAACCAACCTATCCCAGCGCGGCTCCTAGTGACGTCACACTCACACACTCTGCGGCTGACAAAGCCTCGCGGCTCGTCCTCCTTCACTCAGCTCCTCTCGTAACAACTTCTAGCATGTATCACGAGCAACCAAAAATATAATAAAACAGATCTGTCGGTTTACTACAGGAAGGGTAACACAATCGCTTCAGGACCTTAGGGATTTTTCACTAGCCTCGGCAGTTATTCCATCTTTCTCGGTCCCCACTTTCGCAAGCAAATCTGACCCGCAGACTGCTCTCAACTTGTCAGTGATCTATTCTAGTGCACTTTAGAATTTTGTCAAAGCCCGAAGTCGAAGTTTCTTTCACTCCCTTAACACACGTACCGACTTGTTGACCACGCCCGATCAACCTACTAAACCGACCAGACCACAACATAAAACAAGTGTCTCATACACTTTTCAACATACTCCGGAGTCTCTTGACCTCGCAGGGCCCGTCTCAACAACAACAACCACGTGGACCTTTTTATGCACGAAGCGCCACATGCACATGAAGTTCGACGACTTCCCTACTCTCACACTCGGAGTCGCACCTCCGCTATTTCTATGAAGTTCGACGACTTCCCTGCTTCTACACTCGGAGTCGCACCTCCGCTATTCTCTAAAATCCTCGCAACCTTTTCACACAATCTGCGGCAATAAACTGTGCAAGCGCAAAATCCTAACTTCACTCATACCGTCACTAGTACCACCAACGCTGATCTCACACCTCCGTTCTCTCCATTCGCAAGCTCCGAGATCCCGGGAAAGTCGTGAGGGACTTAGCCCATCATCATTCTGTCAATCTGTTTTACCCAAGAAAATCTAATTCAACTTCTCGAGTGGGATCTCAAAAGTCGAAACCGTTAATTCAACACCATGTATGTCTCGAGTGGGGTCCCAAAAGTCGGAACCGTCCTCTGCTACCATCTACTGATAGAGCGTTTCGTACTAATAATTTACCTGTACTTGGACGCTCTTTCGTTCGATGAATCTTTTGGCTAAGTGGGACTCTCTTCACCCGAGATCAGTCAATGTAATCAAATCAATAATCAATAACGAACATAAGCAATGCCCTGATCAACATAACACTTAACAATTAATCCAGAATACATTTCGGCGAACCATGACCTTTCGGTCATGAATAACCACACCAGTTTATTCAAAGTTAATGCATTTATTTCCCTATATTAACAAAGCTAGCACAATATAAATGTGTCTCAACACCAAATGATATATGTAAATGAACATTAATAGCTGTCCATAACGGCGAAACAGATGCAATCTATGCAGCATTTGAATAATAATGCCTTCGATAATAGCAACACAAACCACTAAAACTATAATCTGTAATGAGCTAATTGCATACATTTAGTCAGCATAACAAGGTCGCAAAATGCATCGTGCATCAAATGAATCCTCATCTAACCTCAAATTAGCATCAGCATGTGGGTCTTCATGCAAAAACAATTTAACAACATTAATTTGGAAAACTCCTAACTAGGGCTCTTATCAAAATCAGCAGTTGGTTACCTAAAAAGAAAACACAATGCAATTGTACAATTTCCTTTCATATTTACCAATTACAATCAGCATTCAAGGAAGTCTTCGTCTCACAGGTACCGTTTCTCGATCAGCATGGGACGGGGCAAAGGGGCAGGGGTGGACGGGGCAGTTGCCTCACGGCGGCAAGATAAACTACTACTTCATGCAAAGGGACAGATCAAAGTTAAAGTCTCTAGGGCGAGAATTACTTAAAGTCTCTTTCTCTCGATTAGAGAAAGCATCAAAGTCTCTCAAAATGGCGTCGAACATCAATTGGCATCGTAGGAGATAGGCAATAATGTCCGATAGGTAATGGCCGGTAATGGCTACTTTCTTCTCGTGCACCTGGTTTAAATAGACAACAGTTCAAATCCAGTAGGGTCTTCCATTGGAGGGTTCATAGGTTAGCTTCCAATTGTCCAATCAAAAACAACAGTTCTCAAGCTTTTACTTAAGCATACATTATCCTTGGAGACGGGTACGCAAGTTGCAACATTTTATACCAATTAACTCATTTTCAGAGCTTCCATTGTCCGCACCTGCAGATTGACCTTGGAGCAAAGAGAAAAATGCCAGGCTGGCACGAAACCTTAAGATAAGCATGTGAACGATCTCAGTGGAAAAGTACAGCTTCAAGCAGAAATACACGTTTATTAGCACATTGGAAAAATACGAGCATCTAAACCGTGAGACCAGGCAACTAGGCCGAAGCCTCCATTAAAGTAATGCTAAGCTAAAACATTTCAAAGAAGCAAATCATAGCACACGTTTATGATTATGTCGGATTAGTGCAATTCTAATACATCACGTTATATAAAGCACGCTTATAAATGTCGGAAACTACTCTGAGGGCACATTTTGTCCCCGTACAATCTTTATTAGTTCGGTTAAAGTCACTCTTGATTATTGCAGCACTACGTTTAAGCGTCAATAAATGTAAACCCTTTATTTCTGCGTCATCAAGTTCTTCGCACATTATTTGCAGTTATCCAGCAGCCTAATCCAGAGCTGACAGCAGTGTCTGTCTTCTTGGATGCTGAAAAAAGTCCTTTGTCTCAATGTGGCAGTAGCCCGACCTCATGTTAGAGTAAATGGTTGTATCTCTTATCTGTTGAATATTTTTGGAGGGACGCAACTAGGGTGCCCCGCTACTGTTTTATATGTGTTATCAAGAAACCTCTGGCATGTGTGCTTAGAGAACACTGTGAGCATAGAGGGTTAAAGTTCCTGTAGGGCAAATTATTTGTATCTATGTTTGCAGATGACATTATTTGGTTTTCAGTACTGGCCATTTAAACAAAGGGAGTAGGGGGTGGAGTGAGTACTCATGATTCCTACTTTTAGGCGTGGCACACGATAGATAAACAAGTGACATCCCCTTGAATTGACTCGTCGAAAATGCCAGTTGCACACAATGCGGCGTTGATGTTGACTAAGAAATACATATCTGCCCCCTTGCTGCAGAAACGAATCATAGACAAGTGGGCCACCTATTTAGAGCAGGGAATAATTGATAATTGAGTAATAAGAAAAACAAGGAGTATGCACTGCACTAGACATCTTTACATACTTTCGAATACAGCACATGCTCTGAGCCACTTACCCAGAGTTTCCCCAAGAACACATAGAATTCACTCCCCTGACACGGATGATGGGTATTGAGACCGATTATATGACGGAACACCGAATTAAAAACAACTACTAACCTTAACAACGAGGTCGGAACACCGACCTCGTCCTTACTACTAATGATTTTACCACGAATGCCTTAACAACGATATTTCGTTGTAAAGGCATTCCTGATAAAAATCATTAGCAATAGGCACCATTCACCCTACATCCCTCTCCCCACCCCCCCAACCCCACCCCAAAACCTAAAACCCCCTGACCCCCACCCACTCCCCAAAACCAAAAACGCCCCACTCCCCCAACCCCACCCCAAAACCTAAAACCCCCTGACCCCCCACCCCCTCCCCAAAACCAAAAACGCCCCACCCCCCCAACCCCACCCCAAAACCTAAAACCCCCTAGCCCCCCACCCACTCCCCAAAACCAAAAACGCCCCACCCCCCCAACCCCACCGCAAAACCTAAAACCCCCCACCCCCACCCCAAAACCTAAACCCACCACTTACCTTCGCCAACTCCCTTCTTTGTACCTTAACCACGCATGTTCGTTGTTCAGAACATACGTAGTTAAGGCACAAAAATACGAAGTCGTGGTTAAAAAAAGCGTTGTTACGCTTTCGTTAACCACGACTTTTGTAATAAAAAAGTCGTAAAAAAGGATGTTTACCATTGAGACCTGATGATATGGTTGTCCAGACATAAACATCTGTGCCTGACAGAGCGAAGGTGCAGTAGAAGACACAGGAGTGCTGGGAATACTGCTGCCCACACCTACCGAATGTTTCAATAAATTACCAACACCAAATAGTGCATGATTTTTTCACAGACTTACTATACTCTGGTTACTGTATGCAAGGTTGATGTGGAGCACAGGCCTGACTGTCACAAATGTCAAGATTTGCATGCTAACCCAGTACTTGAAGCAGACCATGGCCTGTCTGCCGGAGATGATTGAGCACTAAGGCCCTCATTACAACCCTGGTGTTCGGTGTTAAAGCGGCGTTAATACCGCCAACAGGCCGGCGGTAAAACAAATGGGAAAATGACCCATCTAAGACCGTCACTTTAAAACACCGGCCACCTGGGTGGTAACGGCCGCTGGGCTGGAGACTTCAGTCTCCAGCCCGGCAGCCGCCACAATCCCACCCTCGGGATTACGACCCGGCCTACCGCCATGGTTTTTGTGCCAAATTTATCGCCACGAAAACCATGGTGGTAGGCACTATCAGTGCCAGGGAATCACTTCCCTCGCACAGATAGGGGTCTCCCCTGCCCCCTCCCCCTCCCAGGTCTCTCCCTCTCCCTCCCCTCCCTCTCGTGCCCCCGCACATATATACACCCATACGCACACCCATATACACACATGCACACACGCATACCCACCACCACCCACGCATGCACACATACATACCCACACACACCAACATACCTTGTCACACACATGCATTCACAACACACAACACTCACATTCACACATGAATGCAACGCGACTCACACCCGCATGTACGGGTTCCAAAACATCCACACACACCCCCACACACATACACACAGCACCCCACACCCCCCTCTCCGGTCAGAGAACCCGACTTACCTGCTTGCAGGGGGTCCTCTGGCTGGAGACGGTCCACGGCGCTACTGCCAGCAGCAGTGTCCGCCAGCAAAACACCGCCAGGCCGTATCATTGGTCCTGATACGGTTGGCGGTGTTTTGCTGGCGTGGCGGTGCTGCTGGCAGCAGCGCCGCCTTACCGCTGTCCGCCGCCATGACCGTCGGCGGTGTTCCGCCAGCATTCTGGCAGTATACCGTCGGCGGTCATGATAGGCGTAGACGGCTGGTAGCCACAGTGGTGGTATGTTGTCGCCCGTCGCCGTGGCGGTAGGTGGTAGTTACCGCCAATGTTGTAATGAGGGCCTAAGTCTCCCATTCGCCAGATGTGGTGCTTTTAAGGCAGTGCTTCTCAACCTTTTGACTCCTGTGGACCCCCACATTATCATTACTGGAACCCAAGGACCCCCAAGTGAATCACTATTGGAATCCAGAGACCCCTACTCAATCAATCACTTGGTATTTGTGGAGCACAGCTTAACACTTTGGGGGGTATCAAGACGCTAGGGCTGAAGATGCGTACTGGCGGCCTCTCGTCGAACAGCCAGGTCTTGAGCTTCTTCCTGAAGTGAGGGAGGGAGGGAGTGATTAGAGGGTGGAGGGGGAGGTCCAGGGTCTGGTGGCGGGATAGGAGAAGGAACGGCCTCTGCAACGGCTCTGGCAAACTCATGGGACATGGGCAAGGGCCTGGGAGGCTGACTAGAGTTCTCTTGTGTGTTGGTGGAAGGTCAGACAGTGGTTAATGTGTTTGGGTGTGATGTTGTGGAGGGCTTTAAAGGTGAGGGCCAGGACCTTAAATTCACATCTCTTGTGCACGGGCAGCCAGTGTAGGCTTCTGAGGTGCGGGGTGATGCTGGTGTATCCAGGAAGATCTAGGATGAGTCTTGCTGTGGAGTTCTGTACATTTTGGAGGTGGTTGAGGAGTTGGGTGGTGACGCTGATGTAGAGTGGGTTTCCATAATACAACCTGCTGGTAATGAGGGCCTGGGTTACCGTTCTTCTGGCGTCTACAGGGATCCATCTGAAAATCCTTCATAGCATGCAGAGGAGGAGGAAGTAGGAGGCGGCAACTGTGTTTATCTGTCGCTTGACTTTGGATCCGCTGTTGATGATGATGAGGATGCGGACATGGTCTGTCAGGGTCGGGGCTTGTCCGAGGATGGCAGGCCACTAGGTGTCGTCCTTGGGGGATGCGTTGTTTACGAAAATTATCACTTCTGTTTTGTCCATGTTTAGTTACAAGCAGTTGGATCTCATCCACTTGGTAACATGGGTCATGGCATTGCTGAAGTTGGTTCTAGCGGTGGCGTGGTCCTCAGTGAGCGAGAGGATGAGTTGTGTGTTGTTGGCATATGAGATGATGTTGAGTCCATGGGTGCGAACAATGTCTGCCAACGATGTCATGTAGGTATTAAAAAGGGTGGGGCTGAGACAGGACCCCTGTGGAACACTGCAGATGATGTTCTTGGGTTCTGAGGTAAATGGAGGTAGGCGTATTCTTTGGGTGCATCCTGTGAGGAAGGCACAAATCCATTTGAGGGTGTTTCTCCGAATTCCCAGGTGTGGAGTCTGGTGATAAGGGTGTGGTGGGACATGGTGTTGAAGGTTGCTGAGAGGTCAAGGATGATTAGGGCTACTTTCTCTTCATGACCGAGGAGGGCTCTGATGTCATCCGTTGTGGTGATCAGGCAGTTTCTGTGCTGTTGTTGGTGTGGAACCTGCTTGGGAGGCTCTCAGTGGATTATGTTCTTCTAGGTGTTCAGAGAGCTGTCTGTTTATGGCTCCTTCTAGGACTTTGGCGGGGAAAGGTAGCGAGATCAGGCAGTAGTTCACTGGTGTCAGTGGATATTTTTTTCAGAAGCAGTTTTATCTCTACGTGCTTCCAGGTATCAGGAATGGTGGCTGTCGTGATGGGGGCATTGAAGACGGGAGTGAGGGTGCTGCCGATCTCTCTCTTTCCCAGGGTGAAGATGTAGTGGGGGCCCTGGCCCCTCTTACCCCCCCCCCCAGCGCCTTGAGACCCTTCCGGGCAAGTAGCGCGCTTAACAAATTACTGATTGATTGATTGATTGATTGACTGGTCGTTAAGTGATTCAGAGTGGGTCGTGCTCTTGATGGCTGCTGTTTCCTGAGTTGTTAGCACCTTCCAGTCAGTGATCAGGTGGCAGTGTGTTGCGTCTGTCAGAGTTAGAAGGTAGTCGAGGCTAGTGGTTTGGGGGCAAAGTTGCTGGTAGATGGCTGCTGTTTTGTCATAGAAGTAGTCTACCAGAGAGTCACAGAGGGCCTGGGAGGGATGGATTGTGTCCTCCGTGGCTGCAAGGCAGGAAAACTCTCACAGTGCTGAAAAGCTGCTTGGAGCGGTTGGTGCTCTTCTCAATGCGGTTGATCAGGGCATCTGTTTTTGCTTCCATGAGGTGGTGATGATATTTGTTGAGGGCAGCTTTGCAGGTGGCAGGGTCTGATGGCTAGGGTTTGCTGGTTAAGGTGAAGTGTACGATGTGGTGGTCGGCCCATGTTAGCTCCATTATGTGGGAGAATTTAATCCTGTCACTGGAAGTGAAAATGGGGTCCAGGGTGTGTCCTGCATTGTGAGTGGTGCTGGTGACCAGCTGCTTGAGTCCGATGTTGTTTAGCTTGTCCAGGAGGTTGGTGAAGTTGCAGTTGTTGGGTCGTCAAGATGGAAATTAAAGTCCCCCAGGAAGGCGTAGTGTCTGGAGTCGATGACCAGAAGAAGATGAAATTGGTGATCGTCTTGCAAAACAAAAGATGGGGCTGTGGCCTGGAGGTCTGTATGCGAGAGTTCCTCTGATGGTGGTTTTGGCATCAGTTTGGATTTGAAAATTAAGGTGTTCCATGATGGGAGACATGTCGTCCTCAGCGGTGGTGCTTAGGAGGCTGTCCTTGTGGATGACGGCGATGCCTCCATGTTTGTTGTGCCGGTCTCTGTGGATACGTTTGTAGCCTTGGGGGGTTGCACAGGTCATTTCGAGAGCTGATGCAGGGGTGAGGCAGATTTCTATGATGAACATCAAGTCAGGTTGGAGTGTGGTTAAGGTGGCCCAGACTTCCGCGGCATGTTTGCAGAGGGATCTTACATTGAGTAGAAGGCAGTGAAGTTATTTTTGTGATGAGTGACCAGTTGTGTTGCTTTGATATTGTAGGTGAAACAGCATTGGTGGCAGATGAAAGGTCCTACCGTGGTCCAGAAAGTCACACTGCAGCAGTTATCTCGATTCCTGGGGGCCAGGTCCTGCAGTTTGGAGGCTGAGTATTGGTGGATTGTAAGAGAACCAGGGTTATTGGCACTGAGTGTGGTCCAGGCATGGAAAGGAGAAGATGGGCTTGCCTTTGGCATGCCTTTGGTGCGCCGGCAGCAGGCACATAGTGTGTACCTGCTGCGCAACCGCGCAGCAGCCTCCATTTAGTAGGTCCTGGGGTGGGAAAATCGCTGAGTGGTGGTGGGCGGACTGGCGCCAGATGTGGAAAAAATAGCGGGAAAGCTGTGGGGGCGATACGGGGGAAAGCGTCATCAGGGAGACAAAACGGCTACAACAGCACAATGGGCAACAAAGGAAAACAACAGCATAATGGGCAACAGAGGAAAACAGGAAAATGCTACAAGTGAAAATGCGACACAGACTAATCCAAGAATGTGGGAGAGTGTGTCTGTAGGAATTTGGGTGCTGTTTGTAGAAACCTCCCCCCCCCACTACTTTTTGCCTGGTGTCAGTGTGTTTTGGCTCTAATACACTTGGATCCTGCTAACCAGGACCCCAGTGTCTTTACCTTCTCCCCTAAAAATGACTTGGTAAGTGATTCCTACACCACACAATTGACATACTGGTGCACCCATGTAAGCCCCTAGTATATGGTACTTAGGTACCCAGGGCATTGGTACATCAGGGGTCTCCAATAGGCTGCAGCATGTATTATGCCACCCATGGGAGCCAAAGCAAATTGTGTCTGCAGGCCTGCTATTGCAGCCACTGTGAAATGGTGCATGCACCTTTCACTTCAGATACAAGGCTTGCCTTATATCACAGTCATTGCACTTGGACACGGTAAATCACCCCTCTTGTAGGCCCTTCAGCCCAAGGGTAGGGTGCATCTCCCTAAGTGTGAGGGTAGTCCTACATGAGCAGGGTACCCCTAGAATCCCCAGACTCAATCCCATGGGTGTTGTAAGTGCAGGGAAGCCATCTTAAGGTATGTAGTGGACCCTGGTCAACATGAGTGGTCCAACTAGATAATGGCTTTTCGGAACCTAGGCATGTTTGGTATCAAACATGTTGAAAACATGCAACTACACTGATTCCAGTGCTAGTTGCATGATCCCATGTACTCTGGGGGTTCATTAGAGGATCCCCCAGTTCTGCCTCTGCACCCCTACGGGGTCTGGCTGCCAGCCCTCACTGCTGCCGACCCCAGACACTGTTCTACCCTCCTGCTGTTGAGCCTAACTCAAGCAGGGGAAGGCACAACAAAGGATTTCCTACAAGGGAGAGGTGTGACCTGGCTCCTGGCCTCCGGAACCACTGCTGGTCTACTTTTGGAACTGAAGCAAGACTGTATCCAGTTGAGAGGGTTCCCACTGCAACAATGTTTCTCCAGCTCCTGGAAGATTTCCACAACATCCATGGCTGTGCATCCTACAGGGTCATAAGGACTCTGTCTGCATCCAAAAAGCAAGAAGGAATTTCCCTTGGAGTGAAGGAGTCACTCTCCTCCATCTGCAGGCACCTCAAGACCACAAAGACTGGCTGGTGGATCCTGCTGTCCCACGGACAACTAAAAAGCTGTGCTCACAGGTTGTGGTTGGTTCTGTGGTCCTCTCTGGGTCCAACTTGTCTGCTGACCAACTTGGGAGACGATGGACCCTTGCTACATCCACTGGAACTGAACCCCTGTACACGGCAATGTGACTCCACTTTCCTGGTGTCTTATACACTTCTTCTCTACTTCACTTTGCAGTATTCTATCTACCAGCAGTGCTACCTTCCTCGTCAACTAAGTCCTCCATCTCCTACTTACAACTCCTACTCCTTCAAGTTCACCCCCTGCAGAACACTCACGTTACACTGCTTACAAATGGTTGACTACTGTACGTGCTTGCATGTATTGTACAGCATTCTATTGACATAGGTTACTTTAAAAAAATGTAAAAGCATACACACATATATTGCTACACAGGGATCTAATATAGAAATGCCGCCCAAACTGTGACGACAGAGTTCGTAAATGTTTATTTACAAAATATCTCAAATAGGCAACTGGGCTAAAAAGCATCCTCGGCAGTGAGTGCCTGGGCTTCCAGCACTATTACTTTCCAGGACACTCTTCGCAGTACACTTTCATGGAATTTACTTCCAGGTAATGACTGCAGTGGAGTTTCTTTGGCATACTAACCTGGATATAAATAACCCTGGAGTGTACAGATTAAGAAAGTAGTGCAACGCTTCGATAATTTACAGGCGAGGGCACTAAAGGATTTCATCAAACCCTGGGCTGCTGCCTGACGTAGTTTTACCGGCAGACGGAAGTGTCGCAATATCCTGGATAGCTGGGTGCCGCCTATGGGTGAAAGTGAGCACCGCCCGTGCGTTATAACAAGAAGGGTGACACCACTCTTCAGCGTATAAATAGCCACAATGTTGTTTTCGGATTTGTACTAAGTTGAAGTACATTTTAATAGGTATTCTTCATAATGACAGCGGTAATCGTTTCCCCTTGCACTTTCTCCCATGAGCGCTAACGAACACGTTTTAGACTGAAATGTTTAAAAAAATGATACTTTACCTCAAGTACTGAAATATTTCAATAGTGCTTGTGAAATGTAAGTGGCAAACGTACGCTTTCATTTTTAAATCCACCTCTGCATCTTCATTAATAGCATCCAATGAGTGTATTATAAAGATATTATGTACTACGGTGCAGAGGACAGGTCTCCGCGCAAGAGACTTACTACAGATGAATGCAGAAATCACTGGAACTGCAAAGTTGAAACTATATCAGGGCCAAAGGCATATAAGTCAAATGTGCAAAAGCAGAAGCAAGTTATTTTTGTTTGTTTTGCAATTATCAATTTAACAATACTCTCCGAACGAACCTAAGAAGGATGAAAAGCTAAATTGGCACTGAAAGGATTAAATTGCATGACAATCAAATGAGAAACAGATGTCATCACTTACCACTTAGCTCACTGATCGACATAGCCAGCTTAATGCAACATATTTTTCTCCACCGCCTATGATCATTTATGCTTCAACAACGTCTCATTCTCTATGGATTTTTTTTATATCTGATACTTTCAGAGTAAAACAAGCATTGCAACAGCGGTGGCTACTTCTTTCAATTCATACAATACAATGACTTATGCAACATTTGGGGAAATCACATTTTATAAAATATTGAGCTAGGCATAACCAGTCTTTTATATTGGGACACTTCCAAATGACATACACAGACAAATAAGAATCCACAATATTCTGTTGTCATGTTATGTTTAGGGGTAGGGAAAAGATTCTGTTAAAAACCGAAATTGGCGAAGTACAATGTTTTTAGGTTGAGGGCTCAAGCTCTTTGACCTGTTGTAAGTATTGTGGGCTTTTAATCACACCATTCGTTCATTGGTTTGCCTTTCAAAAATCCTTTGATATCATTGGTAAATGCTTTATGTTTGTCCCTCCTTGGAGCGGTTTTGTTACCCTCTTACATGGATAATTGCACTTTTGCCGATACGTTTGACTCCGAGCAACTTCTTTTCCTTTTGTGTCTCTCCTTCCCGCTCATGCTCATGGCAGCCGTGCCGCTTTAAATCGGCGTGCTTATGTCAACTGTTTTACTTTTTATTTTCAATTTATGTGGCACGAAAAGTCCAGTTAGGAATTTACAGTGCTAACTGCTCTAACTCGATTTAATGCGAAACTCATTGCATTGCAAATGCTTGTTTTAAGTGCAACGAAATCAGGGTTTCTTCACAGGCAATTAATATAAAATGAAATAACCCCTTCTGGTTGTTTTTAAGAGCACTGTCATGGCGTGGCAGTGCAATTATCCTAATCGTTACTGCATTAAGGTGATACTATTTTAATATCGTACGTGGGTGTGATAATTGAGATAAGGTGCATCTTAATAGAGTGAATGAGAATGGGAAGGTCGTATTTGCACTATTAACATCTCTCTTAAGTTGGTTGCTGGAACCGATAATAGTTTCCATTTCCATTGATCGTTGGGCAATTTAATAAATAATCTTCTAAAAAACACTCTGCAGGAATAGATTCCAGGCACCGGATTACAAGAACCAAGCAAGCGTGTTTCGTATCCAGGGTGATCATCAGTCTAGAGTATTTTTTTATATTATAATGATCTGGTATGGAATGGTACGGAAATGAGTTGAAGGCATCAGCTCTGATATAGTCCGCTTAAATGTCTCAAATCCAGTTCCATAAATGAGCAAATTTTCCGGTTTGGGACATTCAATGCCAGTAAATTTAAACCCTAGGGAATGATCATGTCTAATCTGCTGTCCTTTCTCGCTGTCAATGACCCTCTCTAACATCGTCGAAACTCCTCCAACCACAAAGTGTCATTCCTCGGCTTTATTGTTGTCAACCAAGAATACGTCCAGACTTTGGAACCCATGAAGTTCAGCATGCCAAGAGCAGCTGCAGCAACCCCCTCTCCCCCGAACAATCTTGATGAAAGAGCAATGCATATGCCTTTCAATTTTGTTTCTATCTTCTAGCATTTTAGCATTTGCTTTGAGTTCACTGACAGAGGAACACTTTCAGACACTGTCTGACAAAAGGCTGCTTATTATTTAAACATAATGTAACATTTAACGTTCCTTTCTCTCATTGCACGGTGGAAGAATTTTGAAGAAGAACTGCAACCTTGCATGAGCACAAGACACAATCGTGCATGGGCACAGAGAGTGTGAGTCGTGAGACTGCAGTGCCTCAAATGCTTTCTAACAAGCAAGTCAATGAAAAACTTGTAACTGAATTATACAACTATTTGAAAATATCATTACTTTCTGCACGCCTTGTGAGCTCAGCAGTGAAACTTCTACGGGGTTAGCATTTTTCTGCATCAGTCACAAGATGAAACCCCATCACCACACGTAAAATCCATTCTTCATTCAAGAATTCGGATGTTGGCACTTCCCCGTGTAAATGGGATGTTCTCAGACAGAAATGTTGTCGGTATGATGGAATTTCCATGTGAGCAAATCTGCGCAAAGACGGGTATTTGTACTTTCTAGGGGCTGTTCAACAGTAAAAAGTGAGGGATATATATTAACGCAGAGGTTTTGTGGCTTTTCACAACCCCTTTGCAGGTAGTTTCTCACCCTGACAACGAGGATAGATTGAGGGCCCAAATGGCAGGCTTTGCAAACGCAAAAATCCGAGTGACATATGTGCACATTGTGATTTCTTGTGAAACGCAGGGAAAACGAGGCAGTAAAGGGATGCCAGTCTTTTGTTACCACCTGCAAGGTAACATCAATAGTATGCAAGTTCTACCGAAATTTGAAAACAGATGGTATTCATTTGCAGTGATGAAACCATTTAAGCATATCGGAATTTTCTTTGTGAATTACTTGCAGGTGTAAATGTAAGCATTTTCAGTCGGAGACGTAATTTTATGGGCAAAATGCAAATGCAACCTATTAGTGGTTTGCACTGCAGAGGCATTAACTAACTGAACCTCCTGGTCGTGCATTCCTATAAATGGCCTGCTGTCTTTAATTTAAGTAAGATATAAGAAATATAGGACCTGATGTGCTAGGCCTTTTCTCAAACGAGTATATGGTGATTGCAGATCAACTGGTTTACGGCCATGGCTTCATTTTGCAATGTGACTGATGTGCTAATCATTTGCATTGCAAAATGTACATTCAAAGGAGGTTGCAAAAATGAGACACAAAGTATTTTGAGGCCTTCTGCAAACGCCTGCAAACACAGGCATGGATGCCTGCGACATACAAGAAACTCAGTCCCAATGTTTATATTGCTTTCATATTAGATTAAAAAAAAAAAAAGTAGCATTCCTCTAAGGGCCGCAAGCTACTTTAAAAAAATGTCCACTTCAATGGAATACCATCTTTTGGAGCAAGCAGTGATCCCCTAGATTACAGTTTGCTTTGCCAGAGGCTGCTCAACACAATTCCCAACGGGAAAACTTCCATAGATACAGCCTCCACTTTGCGCATCAGTTTTCATCCCATGTCAGGAGGCTAAAAACAATGGTTGGGGACTGCGGTTGCTATCTCAAACCATTAATACAATCCATTATGACTTACAAATAGGAAGGGGGGTTACTTTTATTACAGCCCCTCCTATTTGGGATTCAGAATGAGTTGCTATATTTTTCCGACTCACATAGTATGTTAGACCTGACAGCCTTAGGGTGGTCCTCCCCCAACTTTTAGCCTGCCTCTCTCTACTTTTCTGATACTGTTTTTTGCTGGTTTTAGGACTCTGCACATTTTACCACTGCTAACCAGTGCTAAAGTGCATGTGCCCTTTCCCTTAAACATGGTAACATTGGTTCATCCCCATTTGGCATATTTGATTTACTTACAAGTCTCTAGTAAAGTGCACTACATGTGCCAAGGGCCACCAGTGGGCCTGCAGCACTGATTGTGCCACCCACATAAGTATCTCCTTAACCATGCCTCAGGCCTGCCATTGCAAGGCCTGTGTGTGCACTTTCACCGCACTTCAACTTGGCATTTAAAAGTATTTGCCAAGCCTTAAACTCCCCTTATTCTACATATAAGTCAACCCTAAGGTAGGCCCTAGGTAACCTATAAGGCAGGGTGCTATGTAGGCAGTGCTTAATTTGTAAATAAAATCATGCCAGTGCTCAGAGCTCTCCTCTGAAACACGCAGCTGCTGCAATTAAATGTGCGAGCATGGAATACTGAGGAAGCGTAATCCTGAAGCCATCACGGGCCTCTTCAATACATTTGAAGCCGCTCCTTGCCCCCTCATCTCACTCCTGCAGCTTTCTGCTCTCTCCCATTGCGACTCTTTTTCATTTTTCTCTTCCTCCATCTTTACCAAATGTGTTTTTTGCTCGCAGCAAATGCTTGAGGCAGAAGAATAAGCGCCGGCTCTCAAAAATAAGTGCCAGTGCATAGCACCGGAAACAACAAGCACAAATTAAGCACTGTATGTAGGTAAAAGGCAGGCCATGTACACATATGTTTGATAAGCCTGGTAGTGAAAAGCTCCTACTGTGAGGCCCTCACCTTTCACAGACTATCATTAGGACTGCAGTCATAGACTTTTTGAGTGGTAGAATCTGATCTGAAAGGGGGAACCAGGTCATATTTAGTATGGCTAGAATGGTAAGAGAAAATCCTGCTTATTGGTGAGGTTGGTTTTAATATTACTATTTTAGAAATTGCACTTCTATAAAGTGACAATTTCTCTGCACTTAAAACCATCTGTCCTTAGAGCCTGTCTCCAATCAACATTTGGCCTGTGCTGGTTCACAGCTCCCGTGTGCATTTCACCCAGACAAACACAAACAGAGGACACTCAGACACATCTGCATTCATCTGCATATTGAATGGGTCTGTCGAGACGGGGCCACTCACCTGAAAAGCAGGATGTCTGCAGGGACGATGGTAACCCTTCAAAAGCAAATTCCTCGAACCTGAAACACAGGCATGAATGACACAATTTAATACCAAGAGTTATGCTACTAGAGAAAGAAAAGTCACGTAAATGCTCTTTTAAAATTGCACTGTCACTTTTTGTAGTACTTGAGCTCAAGCAGATTTCCCGAAGGACGTTTAGGCAAGTAACTACAATAATAAAGTAGAATGTTCAGAAATGCATTTGTCTCTTCAAGATAAGCACTCTGCCAAAATACGAGGTCTGAAATATACCAGCTGTTCTAGGAAAGCGCGGCGCTCAAAGAACAAACTCCCTGGAGAATACTAGTCACTTAGCTGCAGTCTTTTCCGGAGTGCTGGAGGAATGCCTGGTGTCAGCTGGTACAGGAACGAAGAAAAGAATTGCCTCAAAAGTCCTGAATATGAGGATGACAGCAGGGGCTGGACTGCCAAATAAGATGCTGAGATCATGAAGCAAAACAAAGCCAAGCAGGGAGGCATGCTTCACTCTGCTATTTATAGCCAATCAGGAAAGCAGTTGAGTTTCCACATGTGGATGAGTCACCACACCCAATTAGAAGCACATCTCTACACCACACCCAATTAGAAGCACGTGTCTACACCTGCTCACATTAGCAAACAGGCATTGGAAAAACTAGCAATGATAAAACCAATTGTGTAACACAGCATATTATGTTTACTTAGAAACATGAAGGTTTAACCAAGAACAGAGATATGATTTAACCCGAATCCCTGGGGATGCTGACAGATAACACAGGAGGCACCTTGGGGATTCCTGACAGTGTCTTCCTGGGCTGGATGGGTGAAGGCCAGACACTTACATTTCAATGGCCAGTGGCTTGCCCTCTCACAATGGACTGATAAACCCCCCACTGGGATCCTGGCAGACAGGACTGGGCTAAAAGGGGAACTTGTGCACTTCAAAACCACTCTTTGACATTTCTCCTACTTCATGGCATTTTCAGGTATATAAACTGGTGCAAAAGGTGACTTGTAGACAAGACGTATTTACCTTAGATGCGTTGTTGAACACAGTTTACCTTTATTCACAAAAGTAGGTACATTCGTTGTCCTATCCACTCCCACAAGTTCGTCTTCCTCCTCTCACCAGCCCTGCTGTCCCTTCACTGACACATTCTAATCATGACACCATCAACATTCTTCCAAGACCTCATAACCCATAGACATATAACCACAGTTACCAAGCCCATCATGCAACACACTACTATTCTAGTTACCATATCACCTCCCTCACCCTAACACCTAATATAACTTGAGTTTATTAATAACTTAGTATTTCTCTACAAACATTAAACGTGAATGAGAAACAAAGGTAAGCTTATACATAGTCTTGCAGACGCACATAGTCCTGTAGATGTGTAACATATACATAGACTTGTAGGTGTGATGGTCTCCTTAAGGTTCTCCTTGGTCTGAGGTTTATGTATTGATCTCACTTCAGAAGATGTGTTCCTTACTGGCTCAATGACTTTACACTTTGCCACTCTGTTCAAATTCCAAATTTTGTGATCACTTGTCTTCACAGCACTTCTAAAAACCTTTATGGCCTTAACCCCTTCGTTGCCAGGCCTTTTCCCCTCAGGTGCCAGGCCTTTCTTTGGCTATTTGGGGCAGTTCATGACTTTTTCTCCACATAAGCTACCAATGCCAAATTTGCGTCCTTTTTTCCAACATCCTAGGGATTCTAGGGGTACCCAGAGTTTGTGGGTGCCCCTGAAGGAGACCAGGAAGTGAGCCAAAATACAGTGAAAATAATGGTCTTTCAAAAAATGGGAAAATGGGCTGCAGAAGAAGGCATATGTTTTTTTCCCCTGAAAATGGCATCAACAAAGGATTTGAGGTGCTAAAATCACTCTTCCCAGCTTTCAGGAACTGGCTAACTTGAATCAGAAAACCCAATTTTTCAACACATGGTATTTTACAGGAACATACCCTACTTTCACTATTTGTTTGTGCTTTCAGCCTCCTTCCAGTTAGTGACAGAAATGGGTGGGAAACCAATGCTAGATCCCAGGAAGCTAAACATTTCTGAAAAGTAGACAAAATTCTGAATTCCGCAAAGGGTGATTTGTGTAGATCCTACAAGGTTTTCCTACAGAAAATAACAGCTGAAATAAAAAATATTAAAATTGGGGTGAAAAAAACAGCCATTTTCCTCCATGTTTTACTCTGTAACTTTTTTCTGCCATGTCATATTTTTTAAATCAATAGACCGTTACGTTTGCTGGTCTCTTCTGGTTGCAGGGATATATAGGGCTTGTAGGTTCATCAAGAACCCGAGGTACCCAATAAATGAGCTGCACCTTGCAATGTGTTTTCATTCTATCCCACGTATACATCAATTCATTTGCTGAAATATAAAGAGTGAAAAATAGGTATCAAGAAAACCTTTGTATTTCCAAAATGGGCACAAGATAAGGTACTGAGAAGCAGTCATTATTTGCACATCTCTGAATTCGGGGGTGCCCATACTAGCATGTGAATTACAGGGCATTTCTCAAATAGACGTCGTTTTTACAACCTGTCTTACATTTAGAAGGAAAAAATGTAGAGAAAGACAAGGGGCAATAACACTTGTTTTGCTGTTCTGTGTTCCTCCAAGTCTCCCGATAAAAATGGTACCTCACTTGCGTGGGTAGGCCTAATGCTTGCAACAGGAAACGCAACATGGACACATCACATTTTTACATTGAAATCTGACGTGTTTTTTGCAAAGTCCCTTGCTGTCGATTTTGTCCTCTAGCCTAGCCGGCACCTAGGGAAAGCTATCCAACCAGTGCATGTTTGAAAACTAAATACCTAGGGGAATCCTGGATGGTGGTGACTTGTGGGGCTCTCACCAGGTTCTGTTACCCAGAATCCTCTGCAAACCTCAAAATTTGGCCCAAAAAACTTTTTTTCCTTACATTTCGGTGACAGAAAGTTCTGTAATGTGAGAGGGGCCACAAATTTCCTTCCACCCAGCGTTTCCCCAAGACTCCCAATAAAAATGGTACCTCACTTGTGTGGGTAGGCCTAGCGCCTGCGACAGGAAATGCCCCAAAACACTATCTGGACACATCAAAATTATCAAATAGAAAACTACCTGTTTTTGCGGGATGAGGGCATCTGCGTTTTTGGTCCTGGGCTCAGCAGCCATAAAGGGAAACCTACCAAACCCAGACATTTCTGAAAACTAGACACCTGAGGGAGTCCAGGGAGGTGGGTGTGACTTGCATGGATCTCACAGTGTTTTCTTACCCAGAATCCTCAGCAAACCTCAAATTTAGCTGAGAAACCACATTTTTCCCACATTTCTGTGTGGGATCACCTCAGTCACCCTGTAAGTGGGCCAAGTGCCTGTGACACGGAAGAGCCAAAAACATGTCGAAATTGAGGGGGAACCAAAGCAGGTCCAAAAGGGTAGTTTGAAAAAAACATTTTTAGGCTGACAAGTGGGGCAGAATTTTTATCGGTATAGATGAGACAATGCTGTGTGGTAGAAATTTTGTGGATTCCTGTAGATTCTAGAAGGTTCCATCACAAAACTGCAGAAAAAATGTGTGATTTCCAGCAAAGTTGGAGGTTTGCAGGGTATTGTGGGTAAGAAAATGGTGTGGCGTGTATATGAAGCACCCCACCCTGGACTCACCTAGGGCCAGATGTTCCAAAGGATTTTACCCATTCTGTGTCTATGGGAAAAAGCTTTTGCACATATGGTCCCTAGATGTTTAATTTTCAGATGCGTCTAGGTCTTGTGGATTTCTCTACATGGCAGCGTCCCAAAGTCCAAAAAGTGCAGCCCTCATCATTCAAAGTGAGACGATTTTGAGAGTTAGCCAAGCTCTCATGGCCCAAATGTAAAACCAAAACCCAAAATAATCAAATGTCCTCTTGCTTGCCATGGGATAAGATGTTTTAGTGTGCGGGGGAAGAGCTGAAAGACTGTTACCCCCTTCAGTTGGGGTGGGGCATAACCATGCCCATACTGGTTGGTATTCACCACCACACAATTTTTTTTTTAAATTCCCTGGCATCTAGTAGACTTTCTGCCCCCACCCCCCGGAGTGTGCATCAGGGGTAATTGCCCCATCTGCCCACTGGTGGGCAGAACAACTTTGGCCCCATTTATTTGGGGTGGGGGTATGGCCATTCCCCAACACTCTTATTTTGAAAACAAAATCGTCCCAGGTCTCTGGTAGGCTTTCTGCCCCCCTTGGGGGCAGATGGGCTTTCCAAAAATAGGCCGATCTGCCCCCAAAGGGGGCAGATATGGCCAACAGTAATGTGCCTCGTTGGGGAGAGACCCTTGCCCAAGGGGCTGTCCCCCCTAACAAAACACACACATACACACACACCAATCCCTGGTGCTTAAGTGGTTTCTGCCCCCCCCCCCAGGGCAGATCGGCCTAACACAAATAGGCAGAAATGTCCTAGAATAAATTTGCCCTAAAAGGGAACGACCCTTGCCTAAAGGATTGCGTCCCTTGCGTGAAATTGATAAAAAAAATAAAAATCCTTGGTGTCTGGTGGTTTCTGCCCTTTGGGGGCAGATTTGCCTAATAAAAATAGGCCGATCTGCCCCTAGGGGGGCAGAAATGGCCTAAAAGTAATTTTGCTCCCCATGGAGCGATCCTTGCCTAAGGGGTCGCTCCCCACATATAGAAAAATAAATAAACAAATAAAATTATCCCTGGTGTCTAGCGGTTTCTGACCCTCCCTGGGGGCAGATCAGCCTAATTATAATAGGCCGATCTGCCCCCGGGGGGGCAGAAAAGGCCTAAAAAATTTTGCCCCCCCCCCCCCTGGGGAGCACCCTTGCGCAAGGGGCTGCTCCCCTCATTCGATAATGTAGAAAACAAAATCCCTGGTGTCTAGTGGTTTCTAATAAAAATAGGCCGATCTGCCCCCAATGGGGCAGAAATGGCCAAAAAATAATTTGCCCCCCTGGGGAGTGGCCCTTGCCCAATGGGCCACCCCCCTTATTCAGAAATACAAAAAAAAAAAAACTCACTGGTATCTAGTGAGCATTTCTGCTGAAAGACATCATAGAAAGGAAAGGCCTTTCCTTTCCTTTGATGCCTCTCTCGGCCCCTCCACGTGATCAGAGGAGAAATGCTTTTGCATTTCTCCTCCGATCGGTGCTGGAAGCTGAGCTTCCAACGCGGAGGGGCAGGCATCTGATGAGGTCAGCGCGCGATCGCACGCTGACGTCATCAGACACCACAGAGAGGTTGGGGGGCGGGGATGGAAGGTGAAGCGATTCCCCTTTCATCCCTGCCCAGGGGAGGGGGTTGCGAGGCCCCCGGGGCGAGCACTAGCACTTCCCCCCGAGGGCCCCTCTCTGGACGTAACAGTTACGTCCTGGGCCACCTGAGCGGTGCTGCCCAGGACGTAACCGTTGCGTCCAGGGCACCCGAGGTGTTAAGTGGTCCTCTAAACTTAGATGAATTATTTTCTTTTCTTGGAGACCTTATTTTTATCCAGGCTCTCACTCGCACAGATGTTTCTCTTACAGCCTTGTGTATATCATACCATGCTTTCCTTTTATCTTTAATATTCCTCTCCCTCTCTCTCCAGCCCTCAATCTTATCAACCTGATCATCAATTGTTTTTCTTTTCACCTGTACCCAACCTGGAGCAATTTCATTACAGGGTAATCTGCACCTGAAGATTTGAAAAGGTGTTACTCTTGTAAAAGAATGTGGTGTCATATGATACTCCTGTACCTTCTTTGGAATTTCACCTTCCCAATCAACCCCTTGCACCTAGGCCAGTTGTAAACACTCTTTCAAAACTTTAATGAAGCGTTTAACCACTCCATTAGATTCTGGATGATAGAGTGCTACTTTCTTATGTCTGATACCTCTATTCGCCAAGAAAAATTCCATCAATTCAGAGGTAAATTATACACCATTGTCTGTGAGAATTGAAGAACGAAAACTCTCCCTCTCAAACAGCTCCTCGAGAAAGCCAATTACCTCCCTGGACTCAATGGGGTTTACTATCTTGACTTCTGGCCACCTTGATTACATATCAATACATAGTATAACGTACCGATCAATCAACTTTAGCCTGATTGGACCTAATATGTCTACAGCTATATCAACCCAAGGTCCTGCAGCTCCTCCCTCACTGTGATAGGTTGAGTTCTGCATTTATCCGATTGTGCACACTCTTGACAGTCCCTCACTTCTCTCTCAACCGTCCTGTCCATAGCCGGCCACCAGTACGCATCTCTTATCCTTTTTTTCATTTTGGAGATACCCAAATGACTACCATGGGCGTGATCCACTAGTCTCTTTCTCAGACTATGTGGTGGAATCAATTTGCTACCTCTCACCAACACATCACCCACAACGGAAATCTCATTCCTAATCTGCCAGTAAAATAATAATTCTTGATCACAATCTTGCTTTGCACCCCATCCATTCTGAAAATTGCCCATTACTTCCTGTAGCTTAACATCTATCAACGGTTGATCCTTTCACTCTGATTCTTTTATT
This sequence comes from Pleurodeles waltl, assembly GCF_031143425.1. NCBI lineage: Eukaryota > Metazoa > Chordata > Amphibia > Caudata > Salamandridae > Pleurodeles > Pleurodeles waltl. The sequence goes on from NC_090440.1 coordinate 408,370,356, forward strand.
ATCCCATTCATTACCAGACACACTTTCACTTCATTGACCATGTCCTCATCCACACCTCCATCCTCATTACAACATCCCTTTCATCAGTATCCCTTCTACACAACCTTGAAAGACAATCCGCCTGAATATTCAACACACCAGGTGTGAACAACACTACATACTCAAGCTCTTGCAGAGCCACCACCCATTTCCTAATTCTATGCAAGCCTATATAAATCCCTTACTTCATAAATACTTCCTTAAGGGGTTTGTGACCAGTCGCCACCTCAAATTTGTTTCCCCACAAAAACTTCCTCAATTTCCTCACAGCCCAAAACACTCCTAATGCTTCCTTTTCTGCAACTGAATAATTACATTCAGCCCCCCTTAGACTTCTTGAAATGAAAAGTATTGTTCTCCTTGTTTTGCGGAGCAGGCATATTCTTAATGGTGTTTACCAAACCCTTTTTTGGCTGAATTCCATCTTCCGAAATTTCATGACCGAAATATTCAATTATAGATACATTGAATTTACGTTTTTTGTGATTTTAATGTAGCCTGACCAAAACGTCTGCCAACCTCTTATCATGTTCATCTAAATTCGCCCTAAACACCAAGAGATCATCCTAATAAACCTTTACATCTTTTACAGCCTTCAAAATCCTTTCCATTGCTCTCTGAAAGACTGAGGCTGCCGAAATCAACTCAAACGGCATCCTAAGAAACTTGAACATGCCAAACGGTGTAATAAATGTGGTGAGCTCTTGGGAAGCTTCATGAGAATGTATTTGATGATAAGCCAATGTTAAGTCAAGTGTTGAGAAGTGTTTTGCACCATTAAGGGAGCACAGCATATCATTAATATTTGGACGGGGATAATGGTCCACCACAACCTGGCCTCACCATTACCTTTCCGCACCATTACCCTTGGTGCCACCAATTCTGATGCCTCTACCCTTTGAATAATCCCACATTTAATAATTTTTTCAATTTCTTCTTTCATTCTATCTTTTACCGCCATTGTATACCCCTCAATTTTGCAACCTTTGGTAGAGCATTGGATTTAAGTTATTTCTCATGTACATAATTCCTGAGACAACCTAGCTCTTTCCTAAATACCTTTGGAAGTTTGTTCACTCTTCTGCTCACATCCTCTGAGATCAAACTGACTTTAGTTATTTGTTTAAGCCTAACTGGTGGATCTTTATTTGGATCTAAATATACTTGTAAGTCACGCTGGTGGAACCAACTAATCAGCGAGTCTTCCTTTACCGATATGTATATCTTTGCTGGTATTATCCGTTCTTTAAATTGAGTACTCCTCCAGAAGTAACCAAGTGGCTTAATCAGTTCCTCACCATATTCTTTAGGTTTCACATCTGGTTTTTGTAATTTAACTTTCCCTTTCAAGTGTTTCTCATAAAACGTTTTTGGTATCAGAATTCTTTTCGCTCCTGAGTCTAATAGAGTTTTCACTGACTCCCCATTCACACGTATTGTTTCAATTGGGCCAATTAATGAACCACACTTAGCCTGCAAAATTTGAACTTCACTTATTTCATCTGCATATACTACTTCCCTCACCTTTTTACAGCATTTTTAGTCCTACAACATCGCGTAAAGTGACCTGTCTTCCTACAGTTTTTACAAACAGTTTTCCAGGCAGTGCATTCTTTATTCCTGGCCAAATCACCTACAATCCCACACCTGAAGAACTTCCCTGTGAATGCCTTCCCTAAATTTATACCTCCTGTGCCTTTTATACTGTTCTTCTCCAACACATAACTTTGTACTTGTTTATTAGTAACATCCTCTTCTTTCCCCAACTTATCTGTATTTGCATTGTCGCACCAAAGAACTTCTACACATTTCTTTGAGTGTTCACTGTTTTTTCGCTATGACCAAAACTTCATCCAAAGAAGAATTGTCTTTCTGCCACATATTTTCTTTTGCCTTCTCCAATGAGCACCCTAAGATAAATTGGTTCTTCAAGTGTTCTTCATAAGAGTTACCAAATGCACACGGCTAATCTTCTCAACTCAGTAATGTACCGTTCTACCGACTCATCCTGGCGTTGCATTCTTTTCCCAAACTGATAACGCTCAAGCACCGTGCTCACTTTGGGTAAATAATGCAAATCTAGTTTCTTTATGCAAATCTTGTATTCATTGAGACCAGCTGCACCCCTTCTGATAAATCTGGCAAGTTCTCAAATTTTTCTTGACCTTCCGTGCCTAAGCAGTGCATTAAAAGCAACATTTTCCTTTCTGCACTAAGCGAGGTTCCACACACCTTGGAATAATTGCTGAAGACTTGTTTCCATTTTTGCCAATGTATCGGAGGGTCTCCTGGTAATACCAGAAAAAATGGTGCTTCAGGAATATTCTGCATAGTGCCAAACAATAATAGAGTTTACACTTTAAGCATTTTTTTAATCAGCGTAACTTACAATGTTGAATATTGTAAATATGGTTGCAAGATGTTCTGTTCTTTATGCGGTCACTTACATTTGAGAACGGTGTGTGTATCACCGCATGAGACGCACCGTTATTGTTTCCAAAATCATCAATACCTCCAACCTATAAAATTGACATCCACATGTGGAGCAAACAATTGTTTTTTTTCTGTTGGTCGAATTCCATACCTGCAGCAAACACTTATTTTTGCCATTGGTGTGCGTATCATTGCTCGAGATGTCCTTGTTGACATGAATGATGACTCCGAGAAGCCTCCCGTAATAAGAAGTCCCTCTGTGTGTAACGTTCCCACAGCAACATTCACTGTCTAAGGGCCTTTCCTCACATTTTCTTTGTTTTTGCCGTGATGACGTACGATGTGCCGGACTCCCGTCTTTGCCGTGATGAAGTCCGATGTGCCAGGTTTCCTGGAACTTCCTCTTGGGAGACTCGAATGATGCTGTTGCATGTTGAAAAGCTTTCTTTTGAATGCGATATCGCTAACTAAATGACTGCACGGGTATTCAGTCGTGCGGGTACCAGTTGATTTCAATTGTCAATAAACAAAGATTCTTTTTCCTTTTTATGAACTCGACTTTACAAAACAACGTCTTCAACGTACTTTGCTTGTTGTGTTAGGGCAAAATGATCTGAATGCAATGCTCATCCCACTCTTGTCATCAAATGCAAAACGTGACTGCTTGTAGACAAGACGTATTCGCTGAAGATGCGTTGTGGAACCCAGTTGACCTTTATTCACAAAAGTAGTTACATTCGTTGCCCTTTCCACTCCCACAAGTTCGTCTTCCTCCTCTCACCAGCCCCGCTGTCTCTTTACTCACACATTTTAATCATGACACCATCAACATTCTCCCAAGACTTCTTCACCCATAGACATGTAACCAAAGTTACCATGCCCATCATGCAACACACTATTATTCTAGTTACCACAACTGGGTCTCTGACCCCACCAGGTCAGACATTTCTGGACCTACACCTGCACCCTGTCGGATGAGCGGCGTGGCTGCCCAAAGGACTCTTCTGGACTGGTTTCCTGAGAAGGATTGCTGCCCAGCTGTTGCCCTACAACCCCGCTGGCCTCTGACTCTGCTGGAAGGACTCTGCCTTCCCCAAAAGTGCTCTCCCAGGGCTTGGATTGAGCTTGCCTCCTGTTTCTGTAGTGTCAGGGCCAACAAAGACATCACCTCTGCAAGAAATTCCTTGTGCGTCTAAAAATCGACACAATGCCTGCCGAAATTGATGCGAAGTCTGCATTGCGACTGAGAAATCACCGCACGGCCAACCGGAATGATGCAGCTCGACTGGAAATTCAAAGCAGCACCTACCTTGCGATGGAAAATTTGACGCATCGCCTACCGGATCGACGCAATGCCTGTGCCTTCTTCCAGCGCATCAAGCTTTTTCAGCGCATCGTCCCGTGGGTGTCACAATATCGCCGCATCACAGTGAGGAGCCAAGAGTGCGTGCCGAAAAACTACACAAACCCTTGCAGCGTGGAAAGAAACAACGCATCATCTGTGCCGCATTGGAAAATCTGACACACCTTATTTTCCCATGCATCTCCTCCTCTGCGGTCTCCGTGCGTCATTATTTTTGATGCATAGCAGGTACTGTGTGTAACAAAGACACAACTGTTTAAATCTAATGATTGAGACTCTTTTAAACCTTTTAAAAGTGATATTTCAAATTGTGCTTATTGAATCTTTATCGTTTTGACCTTATTTTATTCAGATAAATATTGCCTATTTTTCTAAACCTGTGTGGTGCATTTTTGTGGTAATTTCACTGTATTACTGTATGATTTATTGCACAAATACTTTACACATGGCCTTCTAAGTTAAGCCTGACTGCTCAGTGCCAAGCTACTAGAGGGTGGGCGCACGATAATTTGAATTGTGCTGTGACTTTCCCTGACCAGGATTGTGGTCCCTACTTGGACAAGGGTGTATACCTCTGCCAACTAGAGATCCCATTCCTAACTTAGTAGTGTTTGTATATTGCAAAATAGCTTTGTGGAGTTGCACAGCCATATATTTTGTGAATCCTACTTTTTCAGACTGCAAAAAGCTTTTGTATAACTGGTTCAACGTGCTTACCAAACAGTTAGGTGCTACAAAAACTAAAACACATTAGTGCATTAGTTCCTTCATTATTTTAAACAATAGTTAAGGTAAATTCAGGGAATTTTAAATTATACGCTTGAATGGGTAATACTGTCATGCAACAAATACTAGCCAATGACAAGTTTCCATTTTTATTATGAATAAATAAATGCTTAGTGCACCTTCAAATGGTGTTATAAATTATATAATTTTTTTAAGTAGTGTCAAACACAGGAGTTGATGCTGTTTGCAAGCACTGTAAATACTAGGTTTTATTTTGTTAGTTTTGCAAGCTTCACAACTTGGTAAATGGCAGGTTAGGTTTATCGCATCTTACCAGTGAAGGGATCTGCATCAGCATGTATGTATTTACTCTGACATGTTCAGGTACAACACTTGTTAGGGTGTTATTGAGGTAGTTATGTGATGATTCTACCTAGCATGGGCTACCAATATGAAGGATAGGGTAAATAGTCATCAAGAAGTAATACAATTCCTTCTAGGCTTCATTTATCAAAATGAACAATTCCAATAGTTAATAGTTGATTGTCAATTAATTGAATCACAACCAAATAAATGTTAACATCAATATTCAGAGATCTGAATGTAGAACATTTATTGCTTACTTTGGATGAGCGGCGAAGGTTATCCTGGCTGCATTTACGAATCCCGGAGAATGAAACTCTGAGACTGTGTGACTGTGAAGAGAGGTAGCATACTCAAAAAAAGCATGCCAAGAGACCAGCTGAATGGAGACGTGTCAGGTGAAATCTCCAGAATCAGTAAAATTACCTTCTAGATTATAAACAGTGAAATTCAGGTCTCTTTCCCTTGCCTGCATCATGAGTTTTCTCATTGATGAATTGTGCTATCCTTTGAAGCGTTGCTGTATTTGGTTTCATGAATTCCTCCTGCTTCAACTGTACTTTTCTGAACGTTACTTAGAAGACGTGCCATAAAACAGACATTATCAGCTATGATTTTCTAGTACCATCATCTAGTGGCTGCACAGTGGCTACAGAGGATTAAAATTGTCAGCCGTTCGTATCTGGCCCTTCATCTCAGTTAATTGCAAATCTAAAGAAGCAGAGGTGTTAAAATGTGTCAGGTTTTGTGGGAGTGAGTACAGTTAGTAATGTTATAGTTCAGTAAATACCCTTGCCTCAACCTGGGTGTAAGACCAGTCAAAGTGTGAGTATTCTTTTGGGTATGCTTGCTCTGTCAGCTTCCTTGTATTCAAGTACTGGCATTGAGCTGGAGGAAGACCTATGGCAATGTTGAACAGAAGCAAACTAGATGTGTTGAGTCAATCAATCAATACGTTTTTGTAAAGAGCGGCTACTCACACATGAGGGTCTCAAGGTGCTGGGGGGAAGAGAGGGGCCTCATCCGAAGAGCCACGTCTTGAGGTTCTTCCTGAAGATGGTGAGTGACGGGCTTTGTCTCAGATGCAGGGGGAGGTTGTTCCAGTTCTGTGCTGCAGTGTAGGTGAAGGATCGTCCTCCAGCAGTGGTTTTGCGGATGCGAGGGATGGTGGCCAGGGCCATCTGGGTGGAGCGGAGGGATATGGTGGGGGTGTGAAAGGAGACCCAGTGTTTCAGGTAGGCTGGTCTTGCATTGTGTATAGCCTTGTACTAGTGGTTGAGTAGCTTGAAGGTGATTCGCTTTTCGACCGGGTGCTAGTGGAGGGTCCTCAGGTGTGTTCTCGGCGTGGGAGGTCCAGAGTGAGTCTGGCGGCGGCATTCTGGATGGGTTGTAGTTTTTGGATGTTTCTAGTTGGGTTGCCAGCTTAGAAGGCATTGCCGTAGTCGAGCTTGCTTGTGACTAAGGCGTGGGTGACTGTCCTTCGACAGTCTGCTGAGATCCATCTGAAGATCTTCTGAAGGTTGCGGAGTGTGTTCCAACAGGAGTCGGGTCATGGATAGGGAGGAGTCGAGGATGATGCCTAGGTTACAGGCATGCTCAGTTGGTGCAGGGGGCGCTGAGGGATGTGGGCCACCAGGAGTCATCTGAAGCTGAAGTGGCATTTCCGAAGATGATGCGCTCAGTTTTGTCGGAGTTGAACTTGAGGCAGCTTTCTCTCATCCAGGTGGTGACGGCTTCCATTCCTGAGTGGAAGTCCTTTTTGGCACTGTCTGGGTCTTCGGTGAGGGAAATTATGAATTGTGTGCCATCGGCTTATGACACGATGTTCATACCGTGGCTTCTGATGGTGGCTGCGAGAGGGGTCATGTATACGTTGAACAGTGTGGGGCTCAGTAGGGATCGTTCGCGGACCCTGCAGTTGACTCCTGTAGGTCTGGATGTGTACAGCAGGAGTCTGACTCTCTGCGTCCTCCCAGAGAGGAAGAAGTGGATCCCATTCCAGGGATCTTCACGTATTCCTATGTCATGGAGTCTGGTGTGCAGGGTGCTGTGGAAAACCGTGTTCAAAGTTGCTGAGATGTCGAGGAGTATGAGCTCTGTGGTATGGCTGCGGTCTAGGAGTAATCGAATGTCATCGGTGGCTGCCAGGAGGGCAACCGTGCTGTGGTTGCTGCAGAAGCCGGAGCTATCCAGGGAGTTGTTGGCCTCAATGAAATTCTGTAGTTGTACGTTGATTGTATTCTCCAGTACTTTGACGGGGTCAGCTAGCAGCGAGATGGGCTTGAAATTCTTTAGTTCTGGTGGGTCGGCTGAAGGTTTCTTCAGGAGAGGGCGTATTTTGGCGTATTTGCAGTCCTTGGGAAAGATGCCAGTGTTGATGGAGCAGTTGACTGCGTTCCAGAGATCGGGGTCAATGGATGCGCTGGCTCTGATGCATATGTGGTGAGGGCAGGGGTCCATGGGGGTTCCACACAGGGTGCTGTTCATGATGCTGACTGTTTCCTCAGTGGAGAGCATGGACCAGCTGTGGATGGTCTGGGTGGGTTCTGAGGGGGAGGCTCGGTCACAGGTTCCGGTGCCAGGTTTTTCCGGGAGGAAACTGTCATAGATGTACTGGATATTGTGGTGGAAAAAGGTGGTGAGTTTGTCGCAGAGGTCCTGTGACGGGGGGATGCTAGTGGCTTCGGAGGGAGGATCTGTCAACTCATTGATGACTGAGCAGAGTTCCATAGAGCTGTGTGCGAAGGAGTCGATGCGCTCCCGGAGTGCGTCCCTCTTAGCGTTCTTGATTTTTTGGCAGTGGGTGGCGGTAGCAGCTCTGACTGAGGCGATGTCTTCGTTAATTTGGCTGTTCCTCCATTTTTTTTCTAAACGTCTGTGGTGCGCTTTGATTCTTGGAGTTCGGTGGTGAACCAGCTGGCTTTCTTAGGTACGTGTTTGGCTGATGTCAGTCAGAGGGGGGCTAGAGTATTGGCGCATTCGGTGATCCATGTGTTGAGATTACGTGCTGCTGTCTTGGTGTCATCAGAGGGAGGAATTTGACGAGTGATGAGGTTAGTTGCTTGTTGGTGATTTTGTTCCATTTCCTGTGAGGGGTCCTGGGGGTGCGGGTGCGGCTGCTGGGTGCGATGATTGTGAAGTGTATGCATGGTGATCGGTCCAGTCTGGGGTGGAGATGTTCTCAATGGTGATCCAGTTGCTCGAGGTGAAGATGGGGTCCAGTGTGTGTCCTGCGATATGTGTGGATGCTGAGACCAGTTGTCTGAGGCTGAGGGTGGTGAGGTTGATGAGTAGAGCGGTGGTGTTTGGATTGGCACGGTCCTCGAGGTGGAAATTCCGGTCACCGAGGAGGAGGTAGTCATCTGACGCCAGGGCCTAGCGATGTCTACAACGTCGTCCATGAAAGCTGTGCTGGGACCGAGTGGCCTGTACACTAGGGTGCCGTGGACGAAGGAGTTATGGTTGGAGTGGACCAGAAAGTGAAGGTGTTCCATTGTGGTGCATTGATCTTCTGGGACGGCCTTGACACATAGTGAGGACTTGTGTATGATGGCAAGTCCTCCGCCCGGCCAGAAGGGTCGGTCCCTCCTTAGGATGCTGTATCCATCAGCAATGGTGATGGCGATGTCTGGTGCTGAGGTGGGGTTGGTCTAGGTCTTAGTAAGGAAGAAGGCGATGTCCGGTTGTGCGGTGTCGATCAAATCCCAGAGTTTGGTGGTGTGCTCGTGGAGGGAGCAGATGTTCAGGAGCAAGCAGTTGATGGTGTTGTGGAGGTAGTTGGTATCTCTGTGTACGGAGAGTATCTTCAGCTTGTTGAGGCTGGCACTGAAGTTGCAGTTCCTGCAGGTGCAGTTCCTGCAGGTAAAAGGTGAGAGTTTCAGGGTAGTAAACTTGCAATACACAGGAGATGAATGGTGCTGGTGAATGGGGTTCAGTCTGGGACCAATGTGGGGGCTGCTGGAACCAGGTGCGAATCAGTACAAGCGTGGTCATTGTCTATTTGATGCCATTTGGAGCACTGCAAAGGAAAGCAACCCAGTTATTAATAGCAACCCATCTAACATTCTGTATTAAATTAATATACATCAATTAAATTCATTGATTTGTATAGTGGGCATTTATGTTTACTTTATGTGATTTTAAGGAATTATTTTACAGTTTCAAGATGCCAATATAAGCTTACTCTTCTCCTTTTTTCACTTTTCTCAGCTCCAGTTTGGAAGTTAAGGTCACTGAGAGAAATGCCATGAATAGTGTGAGACTGAGACAAAGGAGAGCAAATTGTGGCTCCATTACACTCTCAAGGCATTATATTGGAACAAATTTTATCCAAAAGCCATATCTTCATTTGCAAATCAGAAACATTCTTCACAAAGCTGTGAGCTGCTTGAGGGAACAGTGATATAACTGCACACTCTATTGAGGTTGTGTATAATAAAGCCTAGATTTCCCATTCAGCACTAAAGACACAAGTTTCAGGTTGTGAGTTTCCAATGACACCCCGCCTAGAAAGAGAATTTTCTGCCCAGGAATCATGGGAAATGCTAGTTCTAGTGTCTTTAGCACTGACTTCCATGGAGTGTGTGAAGAACAGAGACTTCTAATAAGGAGACAAATTTAATTCATAAAATCTGTTGCACGTAGAGGTTTGCAAATGATGACATTGTTAGGGAAAAAACTCATGGGCTGAGGTGGCAGGGAGTGGCTTTTGGTCGACTGTGGGGTGCTCTTTGCATTGATCAAATAGAAACAATAAATTAGTGCCATCAAAAGCTTAAGGGATATATTCCACCTTGCCAATAGTGATACAACATCTGTGGGATAGACAAGGTCAAAAGGCATGCTAAATCAACCATTTTCCTGGCATTCCTGTTTCTGCCTAAAATGTGACAGTTCTTTCCGACCAAAGACACTTCCCAGGATACATTTGTTTTTCATTTTATATACATTGTATTGCACTTTTAGCAAACCAGATTGCCTCTAAGGGAATTGATCCAATGAAAAATAACATTGAATATTGTTGCATACAATTCACAGCATCTATTTAGTGGAGCTTTCTAGACTGAATTAAGGATAATGAAGATCAAACTCCCAGTAGGAGTTTGTTCCACCACTTGAAACCCTGCGGCGCAAACCTCTTATCCCTACAATTTTCACACCTGGCCTCAAGGAAGGCCAGTTGGCTAATAGTGTTAACTGAATTGCTCTTGACATGACACAGTACAAAACAGCAACATTTCCAAATGGCAAATTGCTCTGAATACATTGGCAGCCTCATTGGCTAACACATGGTTACCATTTGGCACCCTGACCCGGCTAACTCCTGAATGGGACTACCTAATTGGGTCACATAAGGTATCAAATTAATAATGGCATTATCCTGACCTGATGCCTTGGTCAAATTTAATGCCACAATTAAAGTTTAGCAACTTTTAGAAAGTTGCCACTCTGTACTCCAGCTAGCTTAGTGGCCCCACAAAGGCCCTGGTACAGACAGCTTTCTGACCACCTGGAGAGACATGTTAATGACTCCCAGGCTCAGGAGAAAAGGCAGTTGCCGCAGAGTGAAGTGATACCTCCTCTCCCAGGATGGCCACTCAAGGTGTTAGCCCAAAAGGCGAGCATCAAATGTAAAGCCGCCTTTGTGAGAGATGTATCAATAACACCCCTCAGCAGGATGTCTTTTTGTTCCTGCAGGCAAAGTAGAGACAGGGTCAGAGAGGGACAAATCAACCTCAAACCGGTTTTACCTTGGGCGTGTAGCCCTCTGGTAGCCGCACCTCTAGGGTGTGTTACCAAGCTCCTGACGACCAAGGAAGGATCCTGCCATCTTGAATGGGGCCAGAATGTTGCACTCTGGGATAGCCATCTGCTACACATCACAGAAACATTACCACTAGGTAGGAGGGGACCCAGTATCCCATTGGCTAGTGACCATGTGGTCCCCTCCGGGCACTTTCCTGGGATAAATCTGGCACCCCTAGCACCTTGCCCCTGAGATCATGTTAGATTTGGTGACAGGACTGAAGAAGAACTGCCAGGCTGCCCTTAGTGCCACACAAAAAGAGGCTCTGCTGAAAGGACTGCACCTGCTGCACCTTGGGCTACTAAAGATTGTACTGCCCCTGCTGCTCCTGGCTTGGGGAAAAGTTGATTACTGGCCCCCAGATCAAAGCAGTGACTCAAACAATCAGTTTGCTTATCTCCTGGCACCAGGGACACAAGAGCTGAAGAAGCCCAAATCGACAAGTTGGCAGCCACCGCAGATGTTTTGCTGCTACCTTTCGCCAGGCACCTGAAAGGACAAATCCAAGAATTGCAAAAGTTGCACCCGAGTCTGCCTTACCCAACAGTGCTTTCTAAGTCCATTGTTGCCGGATCTAAGGGGTACAAGCCCCCACCAAAGGATTTCGCCCCAATCGTGATTCAGAGTGACCTGCACCCAGCATTTGCTGGCTTGGTGCTGCAATGTAGAGGCCTTTGAGGGCCTCCCAAACCCTGAGGCCAAGTTTGGCCCACTTCACCCATGGACTGAGGAGCCTCCACAAAGACACCACCGTTGACCATCTTTTGCTTGTTTGACTAAGAATCAGGACCACTCCATTGACGTCTATGGCTGTTATCCTGTAAAGTTTGAAACTCACCCTAAAAACACTCTGGTGGTCAGGTAATTGCCCAAAGTGTCCACTCTGGCACCCCAGGTATCTGTTCAGCCAGAATTGGTTGCCCAGACTGGAGTAGTTGCACTAACTTTTCCAAACTTTTCAAAAGTATACACACTTTTAATGACCAATGCCTGTTTGCAGTTGCATTGAAAAAGGATAATTTCTTCTAAAATCTGTATCCCCAGAATCCTCTGGGGTATTTTGTTCATTAAGCTCTCTAACAATTCATGAAAATAAAATCTATTTTTATTAATTGGTATGCAATTTCTTTTGTCTTTTGTGACTTTCTTATTTTGTTTTTTTGTGCTGTTAAATTATTTACACTAAGTTACTGTGCCAAGCCTTACTGCTGGCAGACAAATCTACCCAAAGTTGAGCTTAAGGTGAAGTAAACAAGTTGAATGGACCCAAGGCTGTATTTGTGAGTGTGCTGCATGATAAGGCCCCACAGCCATATCATACAGTACACCTAAATGCTCACACTGGTGCCTTGCGGTGAGATCCAGAACTTGTGTTTAGCTGTATCAGACAACTAATAAGTCAGAAACCAACTGAAAGAGATTGCCAAGTCAACACTGAGATGAAGTTTTGCCAAGTTGAGACATTCCAAAGGCACCTGCTTCCAGAAGAAAGTGTTACAAAGAGTCAAAAGTTACAAAGTTGCAAAATTGTTTTTCTACAAAGTCTTAAAGGAAGAAGAGCAGGGAAATAGACTTGCCCACATTGAAGACACATAAGCTAAGAGCACTGTGCTAGGAGAGAAAATGTTTCCAGGGATCCCTGCCAAAAAGGACAAATTGGAAAAATCCATTAAAGCCTATGAAGAGGCAAGCACAGCACAGGCTCTGCTGAAGGATAACAGTACCCCTGAGAGTGGGGATGAGGAAAATGGCAATGAACCCTTTGAAACAGATGGGGACCAGGAGAGTGTGGTCCCCACAAATTGTTCAAGGCACAACTCTCTGTCTGAAAGTGAGAGGAGACCAAAAAACCCAGTGGCCCAATGGAGCCTCTTGGAGCCACAGGAGAAGAAGCTGGCTATAGAAGTGAGAAGGGTCAAGCTGGGGATGAAACCCCAAGGACATGGTGGCAGCAACAAAGAGGCAGAGGTAACTGAGGAGGGTGTCTATCATTCCAGGTTTCCCAAGGGAATTGTTCCAAAATATGTAGAGGGGGATTACATAGATAAGTGGCTGGCATCCTATGAGAGAGCTCTTAGGATGAGAAGGGTGGGTGCACACAATTGGGGTCCTTATGTTGGGAACTCATTCCTACAGTAGGGAGAGATAGGCTGTTGACACTTAAGGATGAGGTGGCAGAGTCTTACACCCACATGAAGAAGGCAGTCATTGAGCTCTTTTGTGTCTCACCCCAGAAAAGAACATGCAAAAGTTTAGGTGCACACAAAAGGGAGCAACACAGATATGGGTTAATTTTGTAGACGCCTCTGTTAAGTCACTGGATGGCTGGATGAAAGGTAACAAGGTGGATACCTATGAGGGCATGTTCAGTCTAATGTTTAAAGAACACATACTTGCCAACTATACCTGAGATAAGTTACAAAAGCATCTGGTAGTTTCCAAGTTATCTAGCCCTAGAGAGCGGGGGAATATAGCAGATGAGTGGGTATGCACTAGGGTGCCCAGAAAGTCCTCAGGTAGTGACGACAAAAAGGGAGGACAGGCCCCTCTTTTAGGGAAAAGATGGGGGCAAGTTTAAAAAGTCAGAGAAGCCTAAAGAGGCCCCATAAGAACCCCAAGCCAGGGAGCCTAGAGCCACATCCCATTCAAAGGGCAGGTTTTTTTGGGGAGGCTTGCACCCTTGGTCTTTTTCAAATGTAGGAAACACCACATTGTCTGCACCCATTTTGCTAGCCTAGCCTAGCCCTGCTATTAGCTAAACAAATACTTACCGTGCATTGGGAGGCACCCACCTTTGTGGACTGATTTTGCTGCTGATGATGCATGCATTGCGCCACTTTGTAAATCCAACGTGGCCAAAATGCCTTCCTAATCCCACGTTAGTGTAAAACAATTACGCTAATGTGGCTCAAGGAGGTGCTAAGGGTTTGTAGATCTGCGCTTTAGTGTTTTATGTTTTTTTTCTGACGCATTATATGCCCCGAATATTCACTGGTATTACAATCTCTAATTGAGATAATGAGAATAGTGAGAACCATCTCAGTTGTGGTGTACACTGCACTGGTTCTCACGCTTATTATTTGTTGCAGATATGATTTATGTCTCTTTGGTTCTCTGAGAGGTTCTATATATTATGCATGATAATGTTTTCTTCTATGATGTTTGTCAACCTAATAATAGTTCCTTTGTTGCGCTTATTGTGATGTTTTTGTACAGTTGGCAAAGTAATCACTGATTTATTCTGTTACAGTGTATGATTTGTGTACAGTATACATTATATTTTTATATAATATTGTGTAGAGTCTCTTTTGTGGTGTATTTATTGCGTCACTGGTGTGAGTGTGTTGCGCAAATGCTTCACATGACACCTCTGGAGATCAGCCTGACTGTTCTGTGCCAAGCTACCAGGGGGTGAGCACACGTTATCTTTGGTGTGTAACTGACTTACCCTGGCTAGAGTGGTGGGTTCTGCCTGGCTGAGGTGCAAACCCCATTTCAAACATGCAGGTTGAATTTAATGTAACAATTAAAGTTCAGCAAATTTTACAAAGCTGAATCTCTGTACTCCAGCTATCTGAGCGGCCTCACAAAGCCCCTGGCACACAGACAACTTTCTGACCACCTGAGGAGACATGTGAGTGACACCCAGACTCAGGAACAAAGGCAGTTGCAGTAGAGTAAGGTGATACTTCCTCTCTCAGGATGGCCACACAGGGTGTTAGCCCACAAGTCAAGCTTCAAAGGGAAAGACACGTTTGTGAGGGACATGGCAATAACACCCACGGACAGAATGTCTTTTGTTCGTGCACACAAATTGGAGAAAGGACCAAAGAAGGAAAATTGCCCCCAAACTAGTCATACCGTGGGCGTGGGTCTCTGGTAGCCACACCTCTTGGGTGCCCTACCAAGCACCTGATGACCAAGAAAGGGTTGTGCCATCTTGAATGGGGCAAGAATGTTGGACTCAGGGATAGTTAGCTGCCACACATCACAGGAACTTCGTCACTAGATAGAATGGGGCCCAGTATCCCATTGGCTAGTGACTGTGTGGTCCCCACAGGGAAAATTCTTAGGATAAATATGGCACAACTGGCACCCTGCCCCGAGATCATGTTAGATTTGGTGAAAGGACTGAAGAAGGACTGCTGAGCTGCTCTTGGAACTGTACAAAGTGAGGCTGCACAGTCAGAAGGACTGCACCTGCTGCACTATGGGCTAGTGAAGATTTGACTGTGCCTGTGGACCTTAGTTTAGGGAAAAGTTAATTCCCAGCCCCAGATTAAAGCAATGACTCCAAGGATTAGTTGGATGATCTCCTGGAACCAGCTCCAGGGACACAAAAGCTGAAGAAGCCCAGACCAACAAGTTCATAGGCACCACAGAAGGCTTGCCGCTACCAGTTTCTGGGTACCCAAAAGGACAAATTCATGATAGCCAACAGTTGTACCAGAGTCTGTCGGACCCGGAAAGGCTATCCAAAACCGGATTTGTTGCACCCAAGGGACACTAGCCCCCACTTAAGGATTTTGCCCCAACCTCAGCCTAGAGTGATCTGTAGCCCAGCATCTGCTGGCCTGCTCCTGCAATGTAGAGGACTTCGAGGAACCCCAAACTCTGTGGCCTAGTTTGCCCCACTTCACCTGTGTACCCAGGAGCAACCACAAAGACACCCTGTTGATGGCACCACAACTGGATAATCCATTGTGCAGCCTCAGCATCAGGGCCACTCCATTTTTATCTATGGCAGTTGTCCTGTGAAGTTTGGAATTCACCCTAAAAATGCTCCGGTGGCCAGGTAACTGTCCAAAGTGTCTACTCTGGCCCCTTAGACCTCTGTCCAGCTGGAATTGGTCACCCAATCCGAGCCAGAGTAGTTGAACTAACTCTTTCAAACTTTTCAAAAGTTTTCAAATTGTTTGTTGACCAATGAATATTTGCAGTTGCATTTAAAAGTGATAATAGCTTCTAAAATCTGTATCTGCAGAACCCTCCACTGGATTTTGTTCATTAAGCTCTCTAAAAATTCATTAAAATATAAGCTATTTTTATAAATTGGTGTCCAATTTCTTTTGTGTTGTGTGACCTTCTCGTTTTGTTGTTTGGTGCTGTTAAATGCTTTCCCCCAAATTCCTTTTCGAAGCCTTCCTGCTTGCAGGTACAGCTGCTGAGTGATGAGCTTAAGGCTAAGTAAACAAGCCTGAATGGACCTAAGATTTTATTTGTGAGTGTACTGAATGACAAGGCCATGCAGGCTTGTCATATAGTATGCACAGATCCTCACAAATACTCTGCAAAGTGTGTGTATAGTCATTGGTTCAGTCATTCATTAAGCTAACTCACACTACAATTTTTACCTTGGGAATGGGGCTGGGCAAGAAACTGTAAGAACTTCATGAAGTGATGTAACTTAAAGAACATTAGCACACTTTATAGACTGCTGAGTTTGGCTCAACCAATCAGAATACTTAGAACTCTAGCACTAACCACAGAGGTTCCCCTGAATTCTAAGTTTTGCGAAGTTATGAAGCGGGTACAAAGAGCAGACAGGGACAATTTGTGAATGTTTGTCTTCCCCTGTTTGGTGAGATTAGGCATGTAAATGCTAATACCGTTTTCACCCACAAACTGTCATGCATTAACAGATGCTAATTGTCCTTCCCCTCGTTATATGCCCTCATCTCAGGCCCATACCTGTGGGGCAGTGAACCTGACACCTGAAGAAAGCAGAACATTATTTGGCTAAATTTATAAGTAGAAGCAAATTTCTAAGTAAAAAGAACTGCCTCCATCCTGCTGCTTTACCAAACTCGAAACGGCACCAATAGTTTGAAGACACATTGACAATTGGGATGTCTGTTTTTTAGGTTGAGCACAGCAGTGCCCATCACTATCACTCATTCATAGGCTTGCCTTTCAAAAAGTCTTTGTTATCATTGGTAAATGGTTTACATTTGTCCCTCCTTGGGGCAGTTTTGTTATCACCTTGGAGATTAACCCTGTTACAGGGTTAATTGCACGACCGCCAATATGTTTGACTGCGAGTGAACCTCTTTTTCCTTTTGTGTCTCTCCTTCACGCTCACGCTAATGGTGGCCGTGTTGCTTTAAATCGGCTCGTTCATGTCAACTGTTTTAGTTTTCATTTTCAATTTATGTGGCCAGAAAAGTCCAGTTAGGAATTTACAAAGTTGATAGCTCTAACTCGAGCAAACGCGAGACCCAATGCATTGCAAATGCTTGTTTTTACTTGGATCTCAGGCATCAGTGGTACAGTTTGTATTGATCTAGATAATTTGTCCCAGTAGAGACATTTTCTCATCAGTTTCTGGCAGAATACAGAATTCTAAAGCAATATTGTTGGTAAATTGCAACTTATCTCATGAGCAAAGCAGCTGTGCTCTTCGTTGAGAACGCTGAAAGTCATCACTTTGTGAAATCTTCGTTCTAGGACTCTCGCTTTAGCTTTTGTTATTTATATTTACCGTAGAAGTGGGCCGCACATATGTGAATTTAGCAAAGAAAGAAAAATCTTGTCAAGGAGCCTCCAAATTATATGGTGCTAGAGTGCTAATTAGCATTGTGCGCAAACAGGCTTTGCTATAAATGACCCGCGCGCTGCCACAGAGCAAAACAATTTATTACATTACAAGGCAATGTTGCAATATCATAAAAATGGGCTCAGTTATGGCTTCGTGGATGCACGCTGAAAGCTGTTTACGGCTTCAATATGCATGACTCACAGCGGGAATCCAGGCTTTAATTTGCCTGTTTTCCTCTTCATGAGTCGTGTTTTAAACACTGGTGTAATCATTAAAGGTGGCCGCGATGAAAACAAGGTTGTTATCTATCTTTTCAAGCAGCACCTGAACAGAGCCACCGACCGCTCGAAGCTAGGCTGCAAGAGGTGCTAGGTCACCGCGGTGTCCTGTCGATGACTCTTATTGAACCAGTGGGACCTGATTGAAGTATTATCCATCACACGCACTGAGCTCCACCAGCATCCTGTCTTGACAAGACGCGAGGAGCTGCCACACCGTGATGGGCGGTGGTAATTTGGATGTTGGGACTAGAGCCCCAATCTCGCACTAGATTCAATTTACACCCAATCACTGGTGGTTTTATAGAAATTTTAGACTGTGGAATCCAAAAGTGGGCTCCCACTGTTGGGATACTTACAGCGTATTTCGCACCAAAACAGCGTTCACGGGATAGAAAATAATTATTGTCCCCATTTGTTGGTAACAGGACATTCGGGGCCAAAATTTCTTGGATATCCATCTGCCCACCTCTCGCAGTGGTAGGGGATGGCGGAGGGGGCGGATGCGGACAGAGGAAATTCCATCTGAGAGGCTGCCTGATTTACTGCCTTACCTTTTATCCCGAGTCCACCATGTGACTCAAGATGTGCCCCACAAAGCCATTAGGTCTGAGCTTTAAATAGGCAGAACTATTGGCTTTGCCAATGCTCGTTGTAAGTGACATGTGAATACGTGCCATGATGCATGAACACGTAGGCCAGGCAATCTTAGAAAAGTGGGAGCGAGCAAGGAAACACATGCGCTCACATGGAGTGCCGAATAACAAGTAAGAAGAATTCCCTCAAGTTCACTGTGGATGTATAAAAGTCATTCAGTCATGACACTGTGAGGATTAAATGCCTGTGGGTGGGACAGATACAGCAATAGAGAAGAAAGCCGTCAAATCAAGATCAGACAACTGAAATAGACAGCACAGACATCCAGTCATAAGTAGAGGGCTGATCGAAAGTCCACTCTAAATATAGCTTATACATTGAAACCAAAAAGTCTGCTAAAGCTGTAGTTGAAACTTAGAAATGCACAAATGACCACCACGCATGGACAGGAGAATTCTAGCATGTGTGTGACATTAATTTCGTATTTTTCAAAGACAGACCCTCCCTCCCAAAAAAGGGGGTCTAGCTCTGAAAAAAAGTGTTGCCGTCTTCAGGGTTAAAAACAGCCAAGGGAGGGAAGAACTCTACATCCAGCATGCTTACTTAAGCTAAGTCAGCATAAGCCTCACATCCACCACCTCTGCTGTATGGTGACCATTCCGTCCATACTCTAAAAGTGGTCTTAAATCAAATTTTATTTAGACAGGACCTACGTTAACCCTCGAGTTCCCCAAGGATTGGAGCCTCTGTGAATGCCTTCGCTGGTTCACTCAAACAGGAGTGACTTGCAGCCCACATGCAAGCAGCCAAACATCACAGAAAACTGGACCACAGGGCCATCTCCCATCTCAGCCCACATGCTAAGCACTTCAACAAGTACCAAATAGTGTGAGGTTCTGTTCAGAGCACACCATTCTTTACCTCACACATGAAAGCACTTTGCATGCATTGTAACGACTGGCATTGAATAGAGACATTAGTGTGCCAATATGCTTCCACAAGGTTTTGAGTAAGGATAGAGGCCAGTGATCACCTTGGGCATGGTAGTCAGGGGTGCTTGCCATTTTGGTTGCATTCTGAGAAGCCCAAAGTAAAAGATTGTTAACCACAAATGAAGATGCAAACGTTGTGATACCCCACCAACTCCAACCCAACCTACTCTCCCTCTTATTCAGACTCAGCCACTTTTCATCTTCTCATTGGCCCCAACTGAGCTGGTGGTTTGTCAAGTCTTGCAGATGGCATTCACAGGGCCGTGACTGGGCTAGCCTTTGCCCCGGTACCTTTATACGAGAGAGGTGTTCCCTTTTATTTCTTAGTAGAAGTCCAATTTCAAGTCATCTAGAATGTGTAAGGCTCGTAGCATCTTGGGACAGTATAGTTCATTGAAGTTTTTGCAAAGATAATCCAAGAGGGGGCATTAATGTTTCCTGAAATCTCTCTCCTTCCCCTGAGCCGTTTTTAGACACTTTCTTCATGCCTGAAGCCCACCATAGTTTCTGGAGCAAAGCTTCATTCTTTTGGGGGCAACTTGGTATCTCATTGGGCCAATATAGAATATTTTGCTCCCAGGAGCATTGTCAAATGCTTGTTCCGTTATTGGATTACGGCGTGTACTACTTCGGAGGAGCTCACTATGAGTGTCACCTCTAAGCATTCTACTATTCTCCAACCTGTGACTTAGTTTACACCCTTCAAAAGCCCTCCCCAGAAAGGAGGTAACCATAGGCACACACTTAGTAAATGGGTCAGCAAGTCTGTAACCCTGCAGCCCGTCCAGCACATGCTGCATCCAGGATGACCCACAACATATATCGAGCAAGACAGCACACCCAGAAACCAAATGAGTCCCAATTAGGTGAAAAAGACCACTTTAATGAGACAGGTGCATAAATCAGATAAACATTCCCTTGACTCTAGCCATACAGCCTAAAACTCCCTGGCCTCCCTCAACATTTCCCTAACCTAGCCCCCACTCTCTTAAACAAGCCCTTAAACATTCTACTATACAATGACACACTCTTATCATTCCAAAGTTGCATCCATCAGTAACATTCCCATGTATAGTCCAACATTGCTATCTTACTCTTGACTTCCAAGTCCCCCAGCTCTGCTCATCATGATACCCAACATAAACAAAACCACGATTGCATCTTAAACATTCCTCTTCAAAACCACCACCAGAACAATTGTGTTTTTCTGCCCCCAACATAGACCTCTTTCTACAACTTAATTCCTAACAATGCAGTCCATGCACCCCTCAGCTGTAGCAAGTGTACCTCCATGTCTATAACAAAAAGTTGATCCGAACATCCCTAAAACACTGTGGAGCTTTAAACCTTATTTCCGGGTGCTGTATCCTAAAACATATTCCTCTTTGCAGAACTGGTACATTTCCCCATTGACCTTCCATAGCGCCCTGTCATTCACTCTTGGCTTCCTCACACCTTGCCACTCCCTTCTAGGCAACATGGATGTCCCTGACTGTGCACTTTTTAACTCCAGTACATCTGCCTTAGTACATTTGAACAATGCCAAATCTTTCAACTTGACAAAGTTATTCTCTACTAGATGGTTCAACAGCACATCCGGGCAGTATGGGACTGTGACAAAGTGTCCATTTTTGGAAGTAGCTTGTGCAAATGCATGTCCCCTTTCCCAAACCATTTAACTTGAAAACTGATGTTGTTGCAGCCCAGCTGTTTTCCAAATTACCCCGTCCCTGCTTGGCTTGCTGCCCACTTTATAAATGAATGGCCAAAAATCCAAATCTCAGAATGTTCTCTCCTTGGTTCTGCCATGCAGCCCGTAATTCAAACCGCAATAAACACATAAAGCATGAAACGCTTAGTCCAACTGACAAAAGCGGCCAGGCCTGCTAACATACCCACAATAGTCAGCCAAGAAAAACGTATTAACAGTCATGGACATTATGACAGCTATCCCATCTGCCCTTCATCATTTCACATCATCCTCAACACTCCTCCACCTAGCTCCGGATGCCAAGAAATCCACCATTATCTGATGGCATGGTTTCCTAGTGGATGCGAACAATGACCCTTAAATCAGTTCTTTCGCGAGGAGCACCCTGTCTCACAAGTGCACGGGTATCACCATCTTCACAATTGTCTGTTGATGGAATCTGTTCCACTGTGAATGATAAAAAGCATCCGAAATGTAATTGTCAACTTCAGCAATATGCTTTTACTTGAAAACAATGTTGTGTCTTAAACACTCCGGGACAATAACTCTCATAAGTTGTAAAACCTTTGCATCATGTGCCAACTGCTTTTTAACAACTTTAACCACTGCCATATTCCCAACACTGAACAGCACTTTCTTGTTCGCCAAAAACCTACCCCACAACACAACAGCCACCACTAGGGGCAAAAACTCCAGGAAAATAATACTTCAGCCACCACCCTGCTACACTTCTGACCAAGTTTCTGTGCACCATCTCCTTGCCAGTAAATCCCAAATCTAGGGCATCAGAAATAATTTGAATGTACCATTCTATTCTTACACCCATGTCTGTTTAGGACATGCCATTAACATTCGGCAAAAAGGCCTACCAAACCTTCCTATCAGCCTTAATTCTGGCTGACAAATGAACTCTGTGATAGGGCAATGTGGCCCCAAAAGGGCCATCCTCAAAGTCCTGCAGAAAGCGTGCACTGCTCCTACTGACTTATGCGTAGAATTCAAGTGACCCAAAAGCACTTGAATATCTCTTACCTTGATTTTCTTCTTTGCAAGCATTCCCTCCAACAATAATAGCAATATTACAAGGTAGCCACAACTCCATCCTCACAGAAGCCAACTACACTCCTAGAAAAGTCAAAACCTCACTTGGCCCCACAGTTTTCTCTGGGGCTTAATGTACCCTCAAATGTAGCATCAACTCCTGAAACTTCATCAGCAAATTGGTATGACACTGACAAAGGAGGCTCCACAAAGAAAAAATCATCCAAGTAATGTGTCATGTAGTTAGATCCTGTAGTGAAAGTAAACAAACCTTACAAACAACTACTGACGTTTTCAAACAGTGACCATGAAATCGAACAACCTATATGCAAAACCTTGTCAACACAGAAATAGCCTACAAATTGAATGCCAAGCAACTCAAAATCTACTTAGTCACTGACAACAAGCGATTTTGTATTGCCCCTTCTTGCCAGGCAATGGTGTCATCGACCGTGGCCTATTTAAACTTGCTCAAGGCCTCAGGTATCAAGTAATTTATGGACTGCCCTTCTGGCCAGTAAAAGCACTGAATTAGAATGAATTCACCTTGTTCCTTTTTTCAAAACAAGGCAACAGGAGAATTCAACAATTGGTGTAACAGCCAATCCTCAAAAGGCCCTGCCATCCGAGGTTGTCTCACTCTCTTCATCACTTTAACTTGTATCAACTCCTCATGCACCCTCACTGATCCATGTACATGTAATTCTTAGAAATCAGTCTTGAAGGCACTATTGTCTGCAAGAACAGGTCATTATCTAGCTGTCTCAAATACCCAGGTGGGCCCAAAATTCCTTGTCATATCGAACCCAGCCCCAAATGTCAGCTGAGCGTATCTCACTACGTCAATATATTTGATTATGGCCACACAGCATTCTGATTCTTTTTTGCAATAGACCCTGGAGTAAATGAGAAACAGTGCCACCCAGTTCTCTATTATGACCAGAACTCTAGGGATCTTAGAAGGCTCAAATTCTTCCTCCTTGGGACCTTCCTTCATCCATATCTCCCTGTGCAATAATTGAAAAACATCAATATTCTTGTTCTTCCATATGCACCTTTTAGTACCAGTCATTAAATGCAACCCCCCCCAGGTTTTGTAATGCCCATATATGCCTTTTTTCTCTTAAAAGTTACTCTCCCTCTTAGTCCCGTCTTCCTTTTCACCCACATCACCTTTGTCATTGTTACCCATCACTGTGTCTTTCTACATTCTCAATTCCCATACTCTAATCTTGTACAAATCTGCCTTTCAAAAGCCTTACATTCCATCTCACAACCCATACCCATAGATTTTACTGACAACTTTGAGCCACATTTGTTTGTCTCCAGTCTCAGATCCTTACCTGGTTTCAAGATTGTAACTGCACTAAAGCATTCTATCTGAATATCATCCGATACGCCTACAGCGTTGTCACTGCTTGATGTTAATTTTTCTTATTCGCCAACATCTGGAAACTAACAACTCCACCTTTGCTATTATCAATCTCATACCCATTATGCAAATCACGAGGTGCAGACCACCAATCTTTTTCCCTCTCACCATCATTGTCTCATATCTCCCCTTCCACCGACTCCTCAAAACTCTCCTTACTGAGTTGTCTTCCCTCCATGAAATGCACCGTATGATACAATGTGACCTGCCTGGTCTGGACCCTCTCTGTGTCCCTGAGATCCCCAGTTCTCCAGCTCGTGCTTCACACTAACCGCAACCAATGACCCTTCTTTTCTGGGTTGGCCGCCACAGCTTCCTGTCGTCCAATACACCCACTGTCTTCACTGATCTTGGCCAACAGGACTATCTGCCTTTGGAAGCAATCTCTGTGTGCACTTGTGTAAACACAAAGGGTCCTGAAACTCCGTCTCTCAGGGGGCCGCTACTGTAAAAAGGGCAGGAACCTCCAACAAATCCTCTGTTGGAGGTCAACTCTGCTGCACAGTCTCAAATTCTCCTCCTCCTCTTCTGTCTCCAGAGTCACCTCTCCTTATCCCCGTCTCTAGCCTGCTCAGTAAACACAGATAGGTCCAAGGGCAGGCCCACGTCATCCACACCTCTACCATACCTTAGCACAGAGCACTCACCCAGGCGCATGTAGGCAGCACTGCGCTGGCACCGGAGATACCAGCTAACCCAGGCACCAAGGAGCGGGTCTCTTGGCACCCACCAGTTAGGATTTCACCTTCTTTATGTCTTTAACTTTTGCTGCAATGGCCGCACAGTGGGACCTATCAGCCGCTTTCAACCTGCTCCCCTGCCAACATCCCCACTCTCATCGCCACCCGTTTTCTTAATTTTTGAATTAGGTGGTGGGCATGACAAAATGGCAGCCACCATACCACCTATGGGGGAGAGCGCCACAGGGGACCCATGTCAGATCCAAAACACCTGGCTATAAAACATCAGCTCTCCCTACCTCTTCAAAAAGCCAAAGTATGTCAATTACTGGTTTAGTTATTCCCTGATTTTTCACCAAAGATTCACGACCTGGCTTCTAACCAAAGCTCACACAAAACCCTAACTGGCGTGCTACCCTGTTGGTAGTAAAGCAGTGGTCAGTTCTCCTTTGCAGTCCTAATTCCGCCCAGCCCTACCCCATAGGCAACTCTCTCCATTGTAGTCACTGGATGAATCCTCCCACTGGTAAAGCCCTGTGGGGTATGGGTGAGGGCTCCTAGATCGCCCATACCTTCAAAGTCCCTAGCCTCACAGACATAAAGTGCTAGCAATATATGGTTTTGAAAAGAGTTTTCTTTCATCCTGAATGACTTCCAAAGTTGTTAGTTCTCATCAGTATGTTATCCCACTGGTCCTGCTACAAGGTTGGCGATCCCCAGTTCCTTCCCCCTGGCTTTTTGAACAGGGAGTTTCTCATTCATAATGAACTTATTTAAAAGTTGATAAATGCTGAATACTGCACCGCTGTGGTCACTGTAAGATACCAGGAGCTTTTGAAAGGGAGAGAGTGATCTTGTGGAATCCTTCGTCACTCCTGGCAGCATAACCCAATATTTAATCTACATATAGATAATCCCTTCCCTGTCCAAGAGTCAAAGTCTACCTTTGAACAATTTGACTTTCCCTCCGTTAAAATTGCCTCGTACTTGTTTGCATTCTCCCTCCCACCAGGCCTTCTGGCCTTGCTTGGTGAATTCTTTATTGCCTCAAAGAGATGAGAATGGTGGTGGAAATATCATTAGTTGATATCTCGTTGCAATTGCTAGGTGAAGCAGAGGTTGTGTATCAAGTAAGCTAGAAAGGGAAACAGAGCCTTCCAAAGCGGGCCTCCACTAAGTATATGATTGATATGTATTACCCTTCTCTCTCTTTTCTGTGTGCATTCAATAAGGTAATACAATGTAATGGAGGTGCAAGGCCTAATAGTACTTTGTGAATTTGAAATCTCATTCCATCATGAGGATGCAAGTAACTTTGGACCACAAGTATGGACCATTTTGTTGGTCGACACACCCTGTATCAAAGTTTCTGACTGCAAAAATGTTTTTGCAATATACGAATCCCATTTTACAAGCCAGGAGATTTTTACAGACCCATTCAATAGGATCGAGAGTGGCTACCAATTTGCTATTTGAAAGAGGCGTGTTGTGGGCATCCTTTCCAAATATCAACTCAGTATGTAATGCATCAATGGTTTGTGACCATAATCCTGGTCGCAAACCATTCAAAATTTGCCAGACCCAAGTTGGGGTAGTAACCCATTAAGAAAAGATAAGGAGTCTTTTTGCAACCCCTTTTCCGTTGTAAATGATGAGAAAAGTTTCAGGGAGTGTAGGCAGTAAAACAATAAAAATAAAATAAAAAATATAAATAAGTAGCAACCCTGTCTCCTTTAAGCAAAAGTAACGCTTTGAAAACAAACTTTATTGATTAGAAGTCACGGACATGGTGGTCTGCTGACCCTTCCAGGCCACCATCCCTGAAAAAGATGCCAATCGAAGTGAGTCACAATTTGCGACCTACCTCATGAATATTAATGAGGCAAGTCGAACTGCGATGCACTCGGATTCTGAATTTTGGGAACCAGCCTAGTGGTCCATAGTTTGGTTCACAAAAATTGACATTTATCACAGGCACTTGTTGCTGCTTTTTTTGAGCTGCAGCAAGTTTCACCCCCTTTCAGGAGGTGGTGCGTAGCCTGCATAGTTTGTACCAGTACCACCAACCATCAGCAAAAAATAATAAGGATATTTTCTCTCCGAGGCACATCCATATTCAAGTATATCAACTACATAGCCTTGCCTAGCCCCACTTTGAATCTCAAATTCAGATGTACATTTCCCTCTTGTACCATATCTCATTTTGGCTATGTTTTTCCTGTAAAGCTGTTGTAGGGCTACCAGGAGTTTTTATGGCAAGCCTTGCTCCTTTAATTCAGACTAAAGCAGCATTCTGCCAACCAAGTTGATCTTTAAATCTATAAGGACCATGAATATATTTAATTGTAATGCAATCTTTTTAAAGCATATAAAGTACACTCTCATTTCTTAATCTATAGTCCCCACTCCTTTCCTAAAGCCTGTTGGAAGATGGGATAAAATCTCATTATCTTCCGTCCAATCCTCAAAGTGGCTTAGGAGACGTCTACAATAGATTTTCCCAGCTCCATCTAGAAAGTAAAGCGGGTGGCAGTTTGCTTAGTCGTTATGTGAGCCTTTCGTGAATTGGTACTATGATGAGCAAGATGGCATGGTATGTTTTTTTTAGGACCGATGCCCATGGTGATTTATTATTGCCGAAGACGTCTGTAGGGCTTCTGTCAGGTCCTGGAGATTTCAATGGTCTTTGACTAATTATTGCTTCACAGTCTTCTTTCCGGTGAACTCAGGTGTACACTAAGGGATAACTTCCGGTTCTGGAAGTTTGGCTGACACTGCTGGGAAGTAGCTATGTGTGCCATACTTTCCTAGAGCTGCCTCCACTGCTAGACCCCAATTAGGTGCATTATGGTACATTGGGGAAAATTATTTATTTCAATCGGTCAAGTTGATTCCTTTCTCTAGATTAGTTAGGGGCCCATATATCCCCTTGTGACCAATTCGCAACATTTCTTTGGGTTGTTTTCCTTGATTGACAATTGAAAGTCTTGCCATTTTTGCTGCCCTTTTTAATATTTGACTAGACTTTTGTAAGCTTGTCTTTAGTGTTTGAGAAGCATTTCACCACCCCCCCACCAAATTGCTATGGCGAGAGCTAAGAGAGGTTGTTACAATCTGTTTGTTTTAAAACGTTGTCATCAAACCACTCAGAGGGTCACCCAGGGCTTTATTGGTGCGGTCAGAGCTCCAACCTTGGTAGTTAGTGAAGCTGAATTTAATAATACCTATATACCCCTGATTGCACCGTTATTGAATGAGTCCATTTTTAATAGTCCTTGGGATTTTTGTGTCCAGATGTCACTGGCCTCATTGTTCATGGTGCTTGCATTCCCAGCTGAGTTTCTTCCAGTTCGACTTAAAGTATAGACTGCCAGCCTCGCGGTATACTCCATTTTGGGTTTGCACGTGGACTGGAGCAGTTTTGCAGTTAGAGGGTTGTGGTAATTTCTGACTCTTCTTTCAACACTCATGTCAAAGTCATTACTCTAGGCTTAGCAAAACATAGCCTATTATACTCCCACAATTGCCAAACCTAGAAGATTTCTTGGTTGGTGTATCTGATAGAGTACGACCATTACGTGTACGCAGGGTGCTGGCTGCCATCAATCTACTCAATTTCTTGCATGGTTTCGTTCTCTTAAGGCCATTTGTCGAAATAATGGGGATCCCCAAAGCAGAATCTTCACTGAGTATCTCTTGATCCAGCATCATAGGGTGAGGATTGATATTAGAATCACCAGAGGCCAGTATTGTTTACTTCTACCTTCCCTTTCCTAATTGATCTTCAGCTTGGACAGTGCCTGTGTTTCCTTAAAGATACATCACTGTATCTCATTTAGCATTTGCATTCTCTGGTGGAAAATAAACATTGAAAATGTTAATTGACCATGTCTCGCTTTTTTCAGCCTTATGTGTGTATGTTGTTATTGAGTTTTCTGCTTAACTGTGATTTAAGTAAGAGGTTTGTTGAGACCCAGATGGTTAATCCTCCCTTTGTGCACAGTACATCAATCCAATTCAACTCCTTCCAGAGCCCAGGTTTCTTGAAAGCAACATATATGGTGACCTGCTTAGTATTGTGCAAGGAACAAGGCTGGGTTCAATTAAAACATTATTCAGTGGCTGTCGGTTTGGTTGCCCAGCTGTGTTACAGATAGCCAGAGCCAGTTTTCACTGTTCGTCTGTGTTAGCAGAGGGGTAGTAAAATTAGATGAGAGAATTCTCTCCTCCTACTGGATTGGTAAATTTGGATTTTCAGGCTTTGTAGACTAGGTAATTCTAATAATTTGTAGTTAGGTTGCATGCTTGTTCTATAGGCAATTTGAGTGCTGAGAGGTACGTGATTAGGTTTGCCTCTTTCAAGTCTTCTAGGATCTTTGAATAAAAAGCATTCCTTCCCAAATGGATTGCTAAGAATTAGTGCTGCCAAATTCTGATTTGCCCACTGCGTCTCAGTTTGCTGTCTGTATTTAGGTTACAGGCATCTCACAGATTTTAAGTCTTTCAATGAAACAAGGTCCAGGCCCTGGTAGGGATTTGATCATTTTTATTAGGTTCCCCCTAATCAGGGTATCACGGTATTAATAGCACTTTGTTCGGGGATAGTCAGTGGCACAGGATCATTCCCAGATGGAAGAGCCAATGTAGCCAATGTTGCGACGCAATTGGTTCTAGCTTTGGCAGATCTGCATGGGCATCCTCCTGCTCTTGTGTGGCTACCATTAAAGGCTGGGTAATTGAGTTGGGGGAATCAAACAAGATGGGATGGATTTTGGGATAGGCTAAGTGGTGCTTTATCTCTTTCTGTTTCTTAAGCAAGATGGAATTCTATTAACATGAGTATGTTCAGTACATTACTTATCACATAATAGTGCACGGTTCATGGTCAAAAGATTTTATTTTCTGGCTCAACATAGAGGCAGATAACCAAGTGCTCCCACTTCAGGCCCTGGTGCTGCCTAAGATGTAGTAGCCTCGTCTAATTTTCTGGGGGAGACTTCCTTAAGTTGATTCTTCCCATGGATTTTTTATATCTTTCGTGCAGCCGTCACATGTTCATTGTCTTGGCGCTTTTTTCGGCTGATACACGTCGAGTTATAAGCTCCCTATACATATCATAAGCATCCTTCACTGGGATTGGGGCCAGTAGACCAAGATCACAGTGTGGAATGGATGGAAATAATCTCTGATTCAGGTTTACCATCCTTGCACGCAGCTAACCTACATGCAAATGTCTTTTCAGTTGTGATACCCCTCTTGCAGTCTAATATTATCGACAGAATGACCTACAAGACTACTACTACCTTATGTAGCATTGCTGAACAGTTGCAGCGCTTGTAGAGATCGGGCTGATTTTTCAGTGATTCCTTCATTGCCACTTCCATTACTTTCTTTCTTTTTTTATTGGCAGTAATATATGTGAAGGTTTCCTGTAAAACCATTGTTTTGGGCAACTAGCTTTGCTGTCTATGTGACCAGGTCCCCTTCCAAGCCACCCAGTTCCGCACCACCTAGTCAACCACATCGAACTTACAACCCTAGCCACGATGGTAGCACCACTGGCTATCATCCCAGTGGGCAATGGCAGCTGTCAGCAGGTTCCCCAGCAGTGCAGTTGCAGTGGGACGTAGCGATTCGTGGGCTTAAATCCAAGACCAGATTGAGTGGCAGCATATGAACAGATGGAAAAAGGGAACCATGGCACTCTGTAGTTGTTTTTTGACAAGGGCACAAGAGCTCCTGCTTGCTTCCATGCTCAGAAGTGGTGGGCAGGGTCTGCTGCATAGCATCTAGCACATTTACTGGCCTTTTTCAGTTTTACATCATTTTGGTAGGTTTTCAACCTTTTAGGATTGAAGAGAAATGGAACTGTGAATAGGACAGTTACCTAACATGCGTTGCCAGTTGTCAATACACTACTTCAAGCTTGTCCAGTCTCTGTTGGATGATAAAACATATCATGGACCATGATAGTGACCACTATTGTCCTCCTGAACAAGGCCAAGTGTGCTGCCTCGTACTCTACGCCTCTCTTGGGCATGAAGGCGCCTCACTCTTGTGGACGCATTTTTCATCCTTTGGCAGGAATCAAATGCACAACGAGGTCGACAGATCTTTGGACCCAGAAAGATGTGTGGTGAACCATCAACAATTTCTTCAATACCACCCCAACACTTTATACATCATGACCAATGTGGCTACAGAAGGAAAACTCCAATCAGAAATAATGTTAAAAGCTTTATTACAAACACAAGCTGAAAGTCATGTAGACAATGCACAAAACCAGATTATAGAGATACATAATCACCAAAGGTTGCTCAAGGTGACAAAATAGATTGAAGCATACTACTATCAATAAAACTAAGCATTCAAGAAGAAGAATGCATAAAGTCAATAAGAATATCTGTGACAGAACTCACATGGTGCTCACATTGCACAATCATTAGTCAATTCAAATTTAGCAGAGTCAATAATCTTTGGCTGGGCACAGGTCAACCCTACAATTAACCAAATTAGAGAAATACATGTGTAGGGAGGAACACATGTGGCCAAAGCACAAAATTATTAAAAGGATAAAAATTATTTGGAAAAGTAATAACTCGGCTACAGGATACTAACTAAAAATAAAAGAAAAAGAAGAGCTTCAGCATAGTGGAGTTTCTAACCTTAAAGGACATTTGAGTGGGCAATAGAAAATGGCAGAGAGGAAGATACCTCTACAAAGGATAAAGCATCCTGGGAATCTTCATCAGCAAAGCATCTGGTCAGCAAGGCATCTGCAGCATCAGGAAAGCGTCAGTCTCTGACCAAGACAAAACTAAACTGCTCAAAGTTCAAACATTCATTGGTGTATCAATTCACAAAAAGCATTCCGATTTGTAAAAGGTGATAGTTTATATTATGTTGAAGGGGCATCATACATTTAAAATTGAACATCAGACTCTAGGTTGCAACAGTTCAACAATTTCCCAAGTTTGTCATGGGAATATCACCTTTCCGTGTGACTCCAAACAGGTTAGTAATAAATGTATACAATCTCAAGCCATGTTTCTGTACTACACTGTTCTCAAGGACAAATGGGTATGATTCTTCCACAGTTAAACAATAGACATTACAAGAGGGCTTTGCTTCTCATGGGAATGAAATCTGAAAGAAGGCTTTGCAATATGAAAAAAATAATTCAACACGTTTACATGAATGCAAAATGCAAGCTCTGTGGGCCTCAATTATGCTAACACATAAAAAAATATAAAATGCATTTGATTTGATACTTCTTAGTAAAACACATACAATATGCAAACTTACATTGATCATTAATATTTCACCAGCATGAGTAAAACATTTCATATAAATGGAAACGCTTTGTTATTGCATTACATTGAGTATAACAAAGAACTGCATTTTTCTCGCTTGCACATATTTTTAAAGTCATTAATATTTCATAAAAGATAAGAAATCTAATATTGTTTCTACATGGGCAATTAGTTTAGAGTCTAAATTACATTTTAACATCAACTTTAACCTTCTAGCATGTGATTTAATTAAAAGTCACCTATGTCGATCTTCGAAATACAAGTAAGTTGCACATTTAAAATGTGTGTCAGCGCAGCTGTCTATGGGGGTTATTCTAACTTTTGAGGAGTGTTAATCCGTCCCAAAAGTGACGGTAAAGTGACGGATATACCACCAGCCGTATTACGAGTTCCATAGGATATAATGGACTCGTAATACGGCTGGTGGTAAATCCGTCACTTTTCCGTCACTTTTGGGACGGATTAACACCTCCTCCAAAGTTAGAATAACCCCCTATGTCTGTATTTCTCCCATTTACATTCATAAAATAAAATTTGTCACAATCTGATGACTTTTGTGACACAAGGGACAGCGCTAAAATGTATGGTCTATCACTCTCATCCCAGTGCACAGTAAGCCATTCTAAACTAGCCAGAGAATCAGCTGCTCTTCACACTACACTGAGCTTTTCAGAGCTGAGCTGACCACTATTTGTCAAACTTATAAATGAGCCCAAAATTGTAAGCTGTCAAAATACCCTCAGTTACCATTGCTGAGAACTGACATCCAAAAGAAAGCTTACACAAAAACCTCCCATTTCTCCAAGAGACTCCAGTACTGTGGATTCCAGTTAACCAGGCCCAACTGGTATGGCCCTGAAATGTAGCAAAGCAAATCTCCTCACATAGGATCTGAACTACATCTGAAGGGGGTCAGCTCCAGGCTTCTTCTAATTCCTCCAGAGTGCTCCTTCAAAATTGTGTCACCAGTTTGTTAAGTCTTGAGGAAGATAATTCGAAATTAGTGGGGAGTCAGTCAGGTAGAGTAGGATTATCTTCTATATTTACATGTTTGGCCCTAGATAGCTTTAGTCAGGGCTTCACCCTCCCACCAACAGTCCATCTTCTAGTTTCCACTCCACACACACACACACCAGCATTCTATCACATTATTCACCATCAGCATTTCAGCCACCAACTCAGGCATACAGGGAATGGGGATGAACAATATGCTGCAGAGACACAGTCTGTAGTTGACTTGTTAGGTTTGAGGATAAGTGAGTTTGTAGCCTCAGTCATTATACAGTGTCTTTCCCCTCTGATGACCTCCTATATACTCTAAGGAGTAAAGGACTCTGGTGTCCGAATAATTCATAGAAATTTGCTTTAAATCCACCTGACCCTAGAGCATTAGAGGCCTTAAGACTACTGATTGCTCGGAACATCTTGTCTTTCATGACCAGCTCTTCTAATTTGTCCTTATCTGACCTTGACATGATGGGAAAGTCACCTGATCCAAATATTCCTGTCGCTAAGCAACGTTTGTGGGTTCTCACGCAAAAAGACTGACATAGAAGCATCTAAAACGTTCAGCTCTGTCCCCGTTGACAGTAGTCCCATCTGCATATTTCAGTTCAGTAATGTAACGGTATGCCTGTTTCGATTGTAACAGGCTGGCTAAAAGTCTCTCTGGTTTGTTGTTGCCCTCAATTAAGTGTTAGCCTAGAGAGTAGTACATTGACTCTACCCACTTTTAGTGGGTTTTTCCCTCTAATGCTGATTAGCTTCTGCTGAAGGTACTATGATGCGTACCCTTGCATGCTTCTTATTCTGCCTGAAATGTCCTCCTTTAACTTCAAGTGTAGCACCTCTCCCATTGCCTTCAGGCTGCTTCTACTATAATGTGCCCTCTCAAGACTTCCTTGAGAATGTCTAAAAGGGTGGACACACATTTTCTCATTATGTTTATCAGCTAAGTATTCTGTTATGGCCAGGCAAATATTCCTTTCTACTTCCAGGTCCCTTAGGAGTGCAATGTCAAGGTGCTATGAAGTGTAGCAGCCAGTTGATGTCATGTCCAAAGCATCTAGAGAGCAAGAGAGTGGGTCATGATCATATAAAGTCCTAGGTTCTCGGATGACCTCTTAAGCTTCAGCTACTAACCTCCTGTCCAGAAGGACATGGTCTAGAGAGAGTAAGTTTTATGGGCTGGAGAGTAATGTAAATAGTCAGCTGTAATGGGATGCTTATAGTGCCAGCATCTATCGGAACAAGTTTTCCCAAAAAGGACTTCCCTGCCTGCATATCCACTGTTGTACCGCAAATCTACTTTGTGTTTCCTCAGCGTCCCCGTCCATAATTAGATTGAAGTCACCCCAGAATATGTGGAGGTCTACAGCTGAGCCAGCAATGGTCATCTAACTACTGCTGCAAGAATGCTGCCTGGCCTTGATTGGGGAGTGCACTAAAGCAACATTAAGGGAAGTCTGTGGATATGGGCCTTGGGTCATGAACCAACCTCCCTGCCCTGTCCATCCGGTGCTCTCCTGCCTTGAAATCGAGTCTATGGTGAAATAAAATCCTTGCTTCTGCTAATTTCCATTGGAATGATGAAATGAATTGTAGTGGATTGTCCCTCAAGCAGAAACGTTGCTGATCCCACCCAAGAAGATGGGTTTTCTGGATTGAACTGACATCTGTGTCAAGCTGATTGGACTATGTCCAGACATTTTATTTGGGTTGTTAAGCCCTCTGACATTATA
Source organism: Pleurodeles waltl (assembly GCF_031143425.1). Taxonomy (NCBI): domain Eukaryota; kingdom Metazoa; phylum Chordata; class Amphibia; order Caudata; family Salamandridae; genus Pleurodeles; species Pleurodeles waltl. The sequence continues at coordinate 408,404,409 of NC_090440.1, forward strand.
GGTAGTAACTTTAAGTCTCATGCTGGGATGAATATCTGGACATCTGGAGAGAGTTATTTTTAAGTCACATGTATAGGAACACAAGTGCATTCTGAAATAATTGGAGTAGTGCATGTCATGTGCCTGGAGGGCAGGTCCTAATCCCACCTTAATAACTGTCACTTTTCTTTAAAATGTCCTTCAACTCTCCCCTACCCAAACCCTTCCACAACAAACTTTCCTACATTTTCATTTTTCATTGGCCTATATGTGTATCTTAAGTGTTGTAGACATGAAGAACCAAGAAATGCAATGCAGCAAAGTAAATTAGGGATTTCCCTGACTGAAAATGGGCTAAGCTTCCACCAAAACCACTAACCCTGCCCCCTTGCCCAAACCCAAACCCAGCCCAAGTAATCTATTTTGCTGTGATCTAATCCTCATCTTCCATGTGTAGTGTCTCTCTGGGGGCTCAGTCGTTTGTAGCTCTGACTTTCTGTATTTGTACTATAACTTCCCTTTGCCCAGTCAAAATGTCCTCTTTGTCTGGTGGGCTACTGTATCTATTTCTAGTCACTCTCCACCATTCAGTTTTTGTTTTATTTCTGAGGTATTGTTCTGGTCTTTTATCTCTGAGTCACCAACATCCACCTTAAAGCCCTGGATCTTCAGTAGGGGGATGAAAAAAAGGTCGTCTTGGTATAGTAGTAACTTCACCCCATTGAAATAAATGGCTTCGCCCGTCTCAACAACTCCATAATTGACTCTTTATCTTCATAGAGGTGCAGCTATACTAAGTTGTCTGGAGAGTCCCTCTTCTGAGACTGCCCAGCTGCTGTTATGTGTGCCATATCTATACTAATATGGGATCCCCCAATTCTTCCTCAAATAGCTTGAGAAACACCTTGTACCTATTTGGGGATGTTATTGAACTCAACTCCTTTTTGTGCTCAACAGATGTGGATATTTTTCCACCTGGACCAGGTCTCCAAGTATTTCTAGTTTTTTTTTTAATTGATAGGGCTTCTTTGTCCAGTGAGTCGGTTCAAGCTCTATACTTCTCCAACTCTAATGAACTTCCATTCATGTATTCCTCAAACAGCATAAACAGGGTCAAACAGCTTAGCTACATCTTTTCCTATCTAATTAATGTCTTCAGTTTATGCTACACCAAGCGGGTCTCTACCTTTATTTCCTGGAAAACCTATTTCATGAGTCCCTTGGGGCCAGATGTATAGACATAAGGAATACTGATTTCCTAATTGTGATTGTCTCCAAATCTCAGTTAAGAAATCTGTATTCCTGATGTATGATTTTTTCCCAAATGGCGATACTCAGTACTTCCCAAATAAACCTGCCTCATGAATATTAATGACAATTTACAACCCATTAGGAATCTCAGCCATCACAGGGATGGTGGCCTGCTGAGTTCAGCAGACCACAATGTTTGTAATAGCTTTTTGATACAGCGTTTTTTTTTTAATACAGCCAATTGTCCTTAAAGGAAAATGGGATGCATTTAAAAAAAAAAAATGAAACTTTGAGGTTTCGTTTTTTAAGAGTAGACAGTGGTCCGTGGACCACTCCTTGCTCTTAAAAAAATATTTTTTCAACATTCTCAGAGGGGAAGGGGTCCTATAGATACCCTTCCTATTTGTGAATGGTTTACCACAACTTTTTAAATGTTGGTAAATAAATACTGTTTTGCAAGTGGAATTTGGTCACAGCACAGTATTACATACCATACTGATTCACTATTGGGAAGTGACGCCCAAAACACGCCCGTTTCAAACATTGATTCACAAATGCAAATTGCGATTTGGTAACAAGTTACAGAATCACATTTTGCATTTTGTACATTAGAAAAGGCATTTTCGGGTCACAAATGCCCTGATTCTGCGAATCAGGCTGTTTGCTACCAGAGAAATGATTTGTACGTTTGTCCCTCGGTGACCGCCTGCCTTACTTCCCTGCCAGTTATAGTGGTATCTGCAACTTCCCCTTCAACACTTTTTCCTTGTCAGAAGGCCCGTTCTGTTTATCTAGAAAGGCTACCTGCTGCAGCATGTTTTTTCTTTTGGCCTTTATTGTTGGCCACAGTTCGGCTCTCCAGGCCTCGAATTCTGGTCACTTCTGAAGGGATCACCAGTCAAGCTACCATCGCCAAATGCCTTTCTCTCTCCTTGGTGGGGGTAGCTTCTGTACCCTGGCTCAGTCCCAGAGGTTTCCTGTGTTCTCTCTGATCTACTATGGCCTTCTGTGATCTCTTGGGCCAAGAATGAATGCCTGTATCCATGAAAAGGCCCTAGAGCCTCACTGGTGGCTGTGTCTGAGTTTCACCTGTTAGTGGAGGGTCACTCAGCCCCCAAGGGTCCCAGAGGAATCACCTTCACACCCAGTTGTACCCTATCCGGAAGCACTCTTGCTAGGTTATTTGGACTGGTCAGCAATGACACCGCACGAGGGCAATGTCCGTGCCCTCACTGCTTCTTGCCAATGTCTTCCGGCCCACTGCAGCAGGTTGCTCTAGGTATCTACCTGTTTTCCTCCTGCACGAGGTTTCTCTGGGGTGCTCTCATGAGCAACTGGTGGGGCCCTGCTCAAGGAGTGCACACACCAAGGAACATACTAGTCAGTGACCTGCATTAGTGGGTCATCTGCTATGGTGTGCAGTCAGCCAACCACTGAGTTTGGTCATCCTGCAAGACACAATTGCTTCCAGGCATCCCACTCATCCAAAGGTCTTCACCAGTCCCAAAGCCTGTCAATTGCAACTTCTGTCACTCTTCCAGGAAGTGTGCCTCCACTCTGCTGTTCTGCCTCCCTCACACATTCATCCCAGGTCCATACAGTCCCCAGTGTCACTGTAGTGCCATGTTGCTCCTTTCCTTCCTGGAAAGTGGTGCCAACTCCCTTCCGCCTGAGGTATAGGGATTGCTGTGTCTTTGGAGGGTTTACAGTCCCCATTGCCGCTATGGTGCCATGCTGCTCCTTTCATTCCTGGGCAGTGGTGCCAACTCCCTTCTCCTTGAGATATAGGGAATGCTCTGTCTTTGGAGCGAATGTCCTCCACATAAAGTGTTCAATAAAGTGGACCGTAATTACTGGTACCAGCTGCCTAGCTCAGATGTCACCGTGGGGGGGATGTGACAAGGGGGCCTCATGCAACTCAGATGATGCAGATGCTGGAGGCCGCTTATATAAAACATCAGGTGCTATAAAATGGACAACCTGAAGCAGAGGCTCCTTGGGCAGATTCTTTTCAGAGTCCACACCATGGCAAAGCATTCTTTCTCAACAGCTGTCCCGTTCTGCTCTGTAGGGAGTATTCTGTGGTTAATGAATTATAGGGACAGGTCTAGGTTGCACACACATATTTAGATTGTTTCCCAGGCCCAAATGAAACCAAATATACAGGCAGTTAGGCACTCAGGGCAGATGAACACGGATGTGTGCCACACAGGCAATGTTCCTGTCTCAACAGGGGGCAGCCCTTCCAGAGAAGAATGGGCCAGGAAAAGGCACAAAAAAACTCCCTAGCTTCAAATGGACCAGATGCATCTTTTCCTGAATACTCATCATTCTGACCTACTGCAAAGGATCTTTTACGTGGCTTTGTGAGCACTGAAGTTCAAATCTGTTTCTTAGGTTCTCCCACCAAATCTCCATGTTAGATACCAATTTCTTGTGGAAAATACAGAATGAAACCAAGGGTGGTTATGGCATTTGTCTCACACATATTCCACAAACTCATCCTCTACACCTAAATGGTACACGTGTAACTTATGAGTCCTACATGGCTGGATGAGGGACTCTACTGCAAGGGAATGACAAACCAATTTAAAAACACAGGAGAGGCCATCCATCAACTCTCCCTAGTAGGTGATAGGTAAAAAGGCAGGCCTACTAAAATCACACTGCTACTAACACTGAGGCCCTCATTTCAACCTTGGCGGGCGGTTGAAACCGCCGGGCGGCCGCCACTGCGGCCACACTCCTGCGGGGCTTATTTGGAGATCCCCGCTGGGCCGGCGGGGATCTCGGCCACAACACGGGAGCCGGCTCCAAATGGAGCCGGCGGTGTTGCAGCTGTGCGACGGGAGCAGTTGCACCCGTCGCGCTTTTCACTGTCTGCTTTGCAGACAGTGAAAAGTTGCATGGGGCCGTGGCAGGGGGCCCGCGACTCTCCTTTCCGCCAGCCTTTTCATGGTGGTTCAAACCGCCATGAAAAGGCTGGCGGGAGGGGGACTCGTAATCCCCTGGGCAGCGCTGCAAGCAGTGCTGCCCTGGGGGATTTAAACCGCCGGGACTAAACGGGCGGGAAACCGCCGGGACTAAACGGGCGGGAAACCGCCGGTCCCGGTGGTGCGACCGTGGCGCTTCCGCCACGGTCGTAATTCCCCAGGAAGCACCACCAGCATGTTGGCGGTGCTTCCGTCAAGGGTTGTAATGCCCCTCTGAGTCTTTTACAGACAGATGAGCTGCCAGTTGTGTTCATCGAAATGAGGGTGCACATGGTGTGTCCCTTCAATCACACGGCCTGGCTTTGGATCTCAGTCTCAGTGCACATGTATAATTGGTGTGAGTATTGAGGTAAGGGTTAAAATGCTATACCTTGCTATGGTGAATATGAGGCAGGGAACATGCTGTACAGAACCATGCATGGAACCTTTCTTTGTCTCAAAAGTGTGCCGCCATTGTTCCTCTAAGCCTCACTATTGTTAGATAGACACCTACACGATTTGCTGCTGAAAAAACATCCTCCTAGTCACTTTCTGAAGTTTTGGAATAGTTCATAAGTTCCACTCAGAACTGCCCGTATATCTTGAAAACGAATTACTGTAAGGTAAATTTACTTCTGATACTGGGCAATAAAAGTTACTATTCAGCCCCAGTTTTTGACAAAACATACTTTTCAGGTGGTTGAGCTCACTGGGTTGATGCACTGTGGGACTTGTATCCACTCACATATTTCAAAGTTCACCACATAGCACTGGACAACATCAATAGCTGTGAGTATTTGTCTATTAAATACAATGATGAAATAAAAGGCTTAGAATTGATGTTGTCTTCTAGAAACATTGCCTTAGGCAAAAATGTGGCTATTCTATTTTCAACACTTTGGCCTCCGTTCAGATGAAACAGTATTTTTACTACAATAGAGCATGACACAAACTGAGTTCACATTTGTTTTATCTTCTTTACATGATAAGATGTATATAAAATAAAAAAAAATCCACTTTTTAAATGTGAAAGATGGGACTGGATTCAGAAGCGGCCCGTCCTTTAGGGCAGAGGGGACACGCACCCCCCCCCCACCTTTTGCCCCTCATGAAGAGTGTCTGTAAGGCTGAACAAAGGTCAGCCTGACAGACACTCTTCATTTTCAGCTCAGACAGGCAGGAGTGAGACATGCGCAATTTGCGCAGACTCCTGGCTGCCTGAGCGGATCTTTGCTGGGCTGAGGAGGTCACAGCTCCTATGGGCGTGACCTCCTCGGCTCAGCAAAGGTGCCTCGAGGCCCTCCCCTGTGTGATGAGGAAAGCGTCACCCATTGACTTCGACCTGGGTGCTTCAGGTTTAAGCCCTTAAGCGCCCAGGGCGAGTGTCAATCAGTGACATTTCGTCACAGAGTAGGGTGCGGTCAGCTGTCTCACTGACCCCATCCAACTCTGTGACAAGGCTGGGACTGCTGCCTTCCCTAATTGGCTGGCCGAGGGAAGGCAGCAGTCCCAACCCTCCTGGGACCTCGAGGCTGAAGGTAAGGGTGTGTGTGTGATGTTTTAAAATTAATGTTTGGTGCGTGCGTGCATGCTTGAATGTTATGAGTGTTGTTAATGGATGTGCATGCGTGTGTGTGTGAAAGAATGAGTGTGTGTGATCTTTTAAAATAAATGTTTGGTGCATGCATGCATGTTTGAATGTTATGAGTGTTAATGGATGTGCGTGCATGTGTGTGTGAAAGAATGAGTGTTTGTGTGTGTGTGATGTTTTAAAATGAATGTTTGGTGTGTGCGTGCACGTTTGAATGTTATGAGTGTTGTTAATGGATGTGCGTGCGTGCGTGCGTGCATGTGTGAAAGAATGAGTGTGTGTGTGTGTGTGCTTCCCGCCCGCTCCCCTCCCCCTTAAAGCTGCCGGCCGCCACTGACTGGATTGGAGAAACAATCGGTTTGCTCCATTTTACGTTGGACGAGTATTTTTTTCATTATTCATGGAGAGTATATTATATTCAATACAAACTCCAAGGGGCCTTAGATCAGTAATATTAATCCATTGGCTTCTTTGGCTTGGATACATTGAGCCGTTGTCAAACACATCTTGGATCAGCCCACAGGAGAAAGTTGGTCTCACTTTCTTTTTATTGGCTGCCTAGTTATGTTCTTCCTCCTCCATGCTTGAGGGACTATTTCGCCACTAGGATGAGCCTTGAAAGAGCTACATTAGTTTACATTTTTTATTCAATCGAGATAGGCTGAAGTAATCTGAAAAATCAGGACACCATCATAGATGAATATAGAATTACAAATTGGTGCTAAGAAATTGTCTGTTTGTGTCCATACACTTGTTTAATTTGGTGTATTAGAAGTCACCGCATGTGTCTGTGTATGTGCACATATGCAGCCTCTTATCTGTAATGCAGTTAGTTGAATTCTTGTTGTTTAATTAAACACATTGAATGCTTCAGACACTTATGATTTGCTGGTGTGAATAAATGCAGAAACCCTGATATCTGTTTTTCAGTTTTTTTCTGGAATAATTGGTGCATTAAATGCAACACCACATTTTTATTAAATTGCTACAGTCGCCTATCCTCTCTGTTATAATGTTTTTCTGTACAACATTATTGTCAAACCGAGCACGCACTTCCACGCACTTATAAATTCGTTTTGAAGTTAACAAAACACTGACACTGTGTCTTTGCTTTTGGTTTCTTCCTTATTAACATGATTAAAAAAGAGAAAAAGTAAACAGCACCTAAAGAGTTTTTAGCTGCATGTGACACTATAAAAAATACGATAGTACAATGAGTGATAACTTTGTAGATGCAGAGCACAGCCTTCTCAGGGAAAGTGTGCATAAATGATACACAAACTGACTGATTTAGACCTGAGCAACAGAGCCTGTGCTATTGGGGGGGGGGAGAGGGTGGAATAAAAACAAAATAATAAAACACTTATCTGCTCCGGACAGAGACGGGTTTGTCTCCTCCGTCCTTGGCCAGGAACACACAGGCTCCCAGACTCCCCATAGCCAATCACGACACTGCTGTCACCAGAATGACTGGTTGTGATTGGTGTGAGCGGCCTACTTCGGTGCTCACACAGGGAGTGGGACTCTGTGCACTTTCTCCTCCCGGCTGTGCAATACAGCTGGGAGGAGAAGTACAGCAAAGTGACTATGTCTGTTTGGCCGGCCCAGTAAGGCCAGCCAAACAGACAATCGAACTTATGGTCCTCTCACCACCCCTCCTCCAGGCCCCTCCAGCCCCGCCCTGCCCTAACCTGGTACAGCTAAAAATAAAATGAGACTAATGTTCCATTAGTCTCATTTTATTTTTCCTTCTGCTGCAAGCAGTGAGGCGACGCTCCTCTGTCTTAGCTGAGGAGCCGCCTCTGGCTGTAAGAATGCATGCACAGGCGTGGCTGACCAAATAGACCAGATTCGGCATTTGCAGGAGAGTCACCAAAAACTGAGCCTGGTGTTCACAGTTCACCAGGGGGTATGGATTGTTTGATTTGAAATTGCAACTGTATGAAACATTTACTATAACTCTGGCATTTGTACTCTTTCATGGGCGCAGTTGCCTGATGACCATGGAGAATATTTTGAACTAATGGCATGCCCTAAGTTCCCCAAGAGGGGATGCACATCTGGTGCTGTTGTCATGGCAACACTGTACAACAGTACAAATGTTAATACTAAATATCACCATTATTCCATTACCTACGCCATCCTGATGGTACTTCATCTGCCAAATTTGGAAGTAACCGCCACCCCAGAAGTCATCTCTGTACATTGAAAGGAACCGCCATCTCCATCAAACCTGATAGTGGCTGCCCACCAAACATTTTACATTTTATTGTTTTTCAGAAGAAAACTTGCAAAGCAAGACTTTGCTTCTGAAAAACAAAAACCTAATGACCCCCATACTATGACAGTTTCCTCCCAGGGTGTGGAGGTCACTTTTCTCCTTATTCCTACTGACTATGGTCCCTTCTGCTTCGTTCAATTCGGTATTATAATTATAATTGTGTGTCTCTTTCACTAGTAACAGGTTGCCTAAAATTCTCCCCAGTTTGTTGCCACAGGCAAGAAACATTTATCAAACAGCCACAAAGTAATTAGTGCTTTCAATCTTTAGTGCTTTTAGTTGCCCTATTATGCTGATTACATTCCACTTAAGGCTTGTGACTGTAGTCTTGTGTGCATCTTCTGCAGTCCAGAGATCCCCCTTTACATTCAAGAGGATTGCTTCCATTTTCTTCAGTCAAATCATTTGTGCTATAATGTTCCCCGTGAGAGTGCCCCAAAGACTGGACAGACTTATTTCCCCATTGTCATTATGTGCTAAGAATTCCATTACCGCCTGGCGAATATTCTTTTTCACCATTAGGTAATTATGGAGTACATTGTCAAGACGCCATGAAGTATGTTAGCCAGTTGGTGTTGTGTGCAAAGCATCTAGACAGCAAGAGAGTTGGTCATAATCCAATAAGGTCATTAGTTCTTGGGGAACCTCCTGCCAGTAGCCTCTTGTCTAGCAAATATGATCTAAGCGAGCAAATGCAGTCAGTAGCAATGAGATGCCCTCAGCACCAGGTATCTACCATACCCACTTCTGTCAAAAAGCGTGCCCCCGTCTGCGAAGCCTCCATTGTACCCCTTTATCTACTTTGGAATATTTCATCCGACCCATCCTTAACCAGATTGAAATAGGCCCCTTGTATGGGGGGACCAACCAGCAGGCTGCAATGGTGTGAATCAACTCCACCAAGAAAGCTCCCTGGCCTTGACTGGGGGTGTATGTGGACACAAACGTCAGGGGAGTCCCCAAGCATCTTGAATCAATTCTGCAGTGAATCAAAATCGTAATTCTTGCTGATTTCCTATGGAACGATGAAAAGACTTGTAAGAGGGTAGCTCAGCAAGCAGAGACGTTGAGGATTCTGTCGACATAGGTAGATTTCTTGGCTCAGTCTGACACCTACCATAAGCTGATTTGGAGTTCAGCCATTTTATTGGGTTGCCAAGCCTTCTGAAACTATAGGCAGTGACCTTAAGTCTCATACTGAGATGATTGTCTGGAGACAGTTAGTTTCAAATGTGGTGCAAGAGATCCAAAGTGCATTCTAAAATAGTTTGTGTGGTGTGCCTCCTGTTTCTGGAAGATCGGCCCATACCCTCTTGATTAATTCTTTCCCTTACTATGTCTCAAAACTCCCCCACCACACAATCCCTATACAAACAGGTTCCTAACTCTCCAGCTTATATCAGCCTACAAGTGTGCCTTAACTGTTGTAGAAGTAAAGAACAAAGGGTTGCCTTGCATTTAAGCAGATAGGGGACTACTGTGTTTCAACAGCATTAATTCCCATACCTACCATAGGAGACAGCTCCCACTGAGGCCGCTAGCTTAACCCCTGGCCTGACAATGTAAGCCTCATCTTCCAAGAGTAGGGTCTCTCAGAGGTTTGTTTCATTGACTTGCAGTACTTTTATAACAGCTTCCCTTCACCCCACCATGATTTCCTCTTTGTCTGGTGGGCCATGGCATTGACCTCTAGCCATTCTCTGTCATTCAGGCTTGTTTATCTCTGATGGGGTCACTCCTGTGCTTTGTCTCTGAGTCACTGACTTCCATGTTCAAGCTGAGGATCTGCCAGAGTCTCCCAAGCCTGAGTGAGCATCCTAATGCTCAAAGATTTCTCCTTCCATGTGAAAATGATAACAAATTGGTGACCTTCTAAATATATGACTCCTTGTTCTAGCAACAATTCATCACTGACCAAAAAGAAAGTCTCTTTAGTAATGGGGAGAAGGCTTGGTACAATTGGAACACCGCTCAGTTGAACAAAACCATTTCCTACTTTTCATTGACTCAATAGTTGAGTGCTTGGCTTCACAGAGGTGAAGCCATGCCAAGATGTCCGGTGGTCCCTCAGCTTGGTTTGACAAGGCACTGTTCTGTGTTTCTTTTCTGTTGTAGTCAGGGATTCCCCAGTTCTATCTGAGGAATCCCTGAAAAAGACCATGCACGTATTTTATGATGTAATTTCCCTTATCTTTTGGTGCACACCAGTTATGGATATCGTCCACCTGGAGAGGTTATCCAAGTATTGCTACTTCTCTTGAAGTGTTATTACTGTGTGATGATATTCGCTCTACAATCATCCAGGTCTAGTGACGTTTCATCCATGGAATCATTGAGGGCAGGCCCACTGTCTCCAAGCATGGCTACTTGTTTTCCCTTCTCCTTTAAGTCAACAACAAGGACTACCCAATACGCCCACGGTGCAGGGGTAAACAACATTGAGAGTTATTACAGGGCCTTGAGATCCATCGGCAATTGTCTCTGTCATAGTAAGTCCCAGGTGACAATTGTGGAATATTGATATTCCCTTCTCCTTTAGGCTTTTCTGCAGGTTTTTCCTGTACAAAGTCAGTCTTCACTTTTACTTCCTAGATAGAACTCTTAGTGGGAACCTCACTTACTTCCCAGTCAGTTGTGAAGGGTTCTGCATCTTTACCTGTATGTTTGTCCGTTGTCAGGTGTTCCATCTCAGTTTTTAGGGATGCCCCCTGCTGCAGCATGTATTTTATACTGACTTTCCTTCAGCCTCTAATGTTGATCATGGTGCAACTTTTCAGACCTGCAATCCAGCTTATTTCTGTGAGGATTACTATACAAAGCACCTAGAGCCTCCTCGGTCAAATCTTTTTTAGGCTGAGCGTAAGTGTTCGACCTCGTGTATATTTTAGTATACATCTTATGGCTTAAAGCAATTTCATTTGTTGGTTGCAGTGTACTTTAAAAAATCTTGCTCGCTAGTGGTCAGTTCTGCCTTTATCTCCCTCCTTTTCCTGTTTCAGAGCAGTGACCAACTACTGTATTATTCCACTTTGGTTTCTTTATCTGTTGCTGTGACAGACTATTTTTGTTATTTCTTTAGTGATCCCTTTTCACCGTGGGTGTTTTAGGCTGGTAGCTACCTGTGTTTAAATGCAGCATTCCATTCTTCCCACCTCCTCCCATGTTGCTGACATTTGTTTTGACTTTATTCCAGTGCTGTCCTCGTTTACCTCTGGCTCCAAAAAAAAGCTTATTTTACAAAAGAAACACCTAGTTGTTTAGCTCAGTGCTCAAGATATCCGCACTATGCCCTTTCTGGTAGAATGTAGGTAAACCTAGAAGCAATTATATGAAACTTGCTTAGCCTTGCATCTCGAGACTCTCTCTGCAGGGACCCTCCCTGCCAGCACTCACGAAGTTGCACACATGGCATTGCTCATCTCCTTTATTGGGCCCATAAAGTTTCTCAGGCTGCTCTGCTATTGTTAACTTCATTGGAGCTTTGTTGAAATGCGTGGCAAGAAGGCGTGCAAGACTTTTCATTCTGTTAAAATAAAAATAAAATACTTTTCCAGCCTTATTTTCCAATTTCTGTTCAGAGATTTACACAGCACGAGGTAGTGCAGTCATCTTCTCGTCTCTCCTCAAGGGTGCGTGATTTCTGATATCAGTAGCCACCAGCGACCACCAAAACATGGTTGGAAAAGACAAAATTATAAGACAGGGTTGACCAATTTATGTGGCAAGGAAAGCCAGGTCTGAATTTACAATGCCTGTAGCTCTAACTCAAGAAAATGTGAGACCTATTGCATTGAAATGCTTGTTTTTTTATGGCCGCTCCGAGAATTTTTGCTGTGCTCCCAGGAGCCAAGAATTAGTGCATGTCCATGAAGTGAACCTGAAGCCCCACTGGTAGCTGAATCTCAGCCTTTTGCTTGGAAGGCAATTAATCCCCGGAGGGCCTGAGTGGACCGTTCTAAGGGCAAGACTGTTAGGCTGTTCGAACTGGCTCAGAACCAGACCCACCGCAGCAGGCTGCTGTAAGTCTCACTCGTTTTTTCCGCAGTACAGGGATTCCCTGAGGGGGTTGCCTGAGCAACTTCGGTTTATGACCTGGCTGTGCCCTGCTCCAGGATCACACACTGCGAGGACCGCACATGCTATGCCCCGCATCTGGGACCGTAGTCATCCATTGTACAGTGAGAGGGTCCAATTAGCCCACTTCACCTAGTTTGCTACTCCAGCTGGGCCCAACTGCTTCCAGGCACCCCATAAGACATGAGCCATCGCCAAGCCTGGGGTATGACGCAGCTACTGTTGCTCTCCAAAGGACAGCATCCCCTCTCTGTCTTTGTGTCCTCAGGGGCCTAACGCCACTCCGATGCCCCGCTGCTGCTATCCTTCCCAGTCTGCGGTTCCAACTCTCACTTCCAGCAGTACCAGGAGTGTTGTTTCACCAGCAATGGTGTTCTGCAGATCAATGTACCTGAGGTACAGGTTCCATTTCAAGCCCACCATGGTGTAACACCTGCCATTTTGTCCAGAAGGTCACCAGCTTTAGCATCGTCCAAGTTCTGTGCTATCAGGGCCAGGCTGGTACCAGCATTCCGGTTCTAAATTGTGATTTCTGGTGGTTGCCAGACATTGTCGTAGTTTGGAATCTTGCTCTGGGCAAGACTGCTGGTTTAAGGATGACAGGACTTATGTTTGTAGGCGACTATGCCTAAACTGCAACAAGTCGCAACTGTCGTCCAAACCCTTCTGGCTCACTAGCATAACCTCACCAAAAAACACAAATAGTAAAAGGTGATTTGTGGCAGCCTTTACGCATGGACTCCAGAATAAGACATCTCAGGGAGTGTTGTGGTTAAACGGAGATTACCCCTTTCTCACAGATACATCATGTCTCAACCAAACACAGGCAATAACGAAGATGCAGTAAAGTTTCAATAGTTTTTATTTAACACAACTGCAATCTGCAATATGTTGCATAGGCTGCCATGATTAGGATAATGAACAGTGCAAGAAACAGAATTGTGAAGACAAGAGTCATTATTACAAAGACCCCCACCATCTTGCAATAGCATATAAAAGACATAAGATGTGTAATATGCCCTAATACCCTAATATGATAGGCCTAACTTCCTACCTACAGGAGAGCTGGGTTTGCTAAACCTAATTTGCCAATGCCATGTCCATGAGAGAAGCCCCCAACCCTCGTTACCTTGGAATGAGGTCTCTATCTCAGACTCGCAGGGACACGAAGACTGGGTCAGCATCAAGACGATGTGCAGCATCAATATCAGCGATGGTGGAGATGCCCTCTGGTCGGAATCTCTCTGATTATCTGTCTAAAGTGTGATGTATTCATACAGATCTACCAGGACCCCTGATGTAGGTGTGTTCCCAAACAATAGATAACAGGCAGACACATCACCCACAGCGGACTCAGAGCCCAACATCTAGACATCCATCGCCGTCTTGTATGAAACTTCACCCCAAATCTAGCTTAAACTTGTTTCTGTATTGTAGGAACTCGTGCAGGTAATCTCCCTAGTCTTGGGAACAAAACTGCAAACGATTTCCGCCACAGCATAATTAAGGTTTTTCTTTGATTTATCTGTCTTCATGTACTTTACAAGGTCTGTGATGTTTAGAAACAAACATTTTCATTTTAAAGTAGGCTTGTAGAGATTAAACTTCCAAAACATGTTTTGCAGGAGAGTTCTCACACATGTAAGGTTTTTCCAAGCAAGCTGTTTGTGGAAAGGTTGTGCAGCGTCAAGGACTATTTGAGCAACATTCAAATGCATGTATGATGTACCTTAGCATATGATGATGGTACTTTGGACAGCAGTTCTGATAGTATTTTCTGGACACACAAATTCAGATTAGTAATTAACTGCACAGCACACAAACATTGTAAGCATGATAACTCCTATTATAGTATTTAGACTTCTCCAGCTTTCAATATTTGATAGAAATGGCTTTTGCTTCTACTATGGCACAAATACATATTTGTTGTGTTTGGCAACTTTTCAGGCGTCTCAGTGCAAGTAGGGTTTGCTAGCGGGAAGTGAGTCAGTGCAAGCCATTTTGTGTTGTACGCCAAACTGAGCGAACACCAGTTACACCCCTTTAGCACTCACCTTCAGGATAGCGAAGTCGAGCAGTCCAAGGATCACTCAAGGAGGTGGCGTAGGGCTAGAGACTCAGAACTCAAAATATCTAAAACACAGTAAATCACTGTCCAGTCAGCACTTTTGTTTATAATATGAAAATAACTTTATTACTAACACAAACAACTTAATCCCTGTACGTAATATTTTGAGGGCATTCATAAGTGGCACTAATGGGAAGCAGTACCATGTTCAGCTGGGGGACAGTCTTAGTGGGAAAACGTACATTGACCCTTGGCCCTTCGAAGCATACATTGACTGCACACTGACCCTTGGCCCTTTGAAAGGCGTCTCAATGGAGTTACTGGGGAGGGTGTTTTTGGAGGAGGATAAGTCTCCTGTGGCACAGTTCGTTAAATAATCAACCATTCAGTCTGCATTACAATAGTAATTTCTTCCTATTTTCTGGGCTTACACTACAGTACTTTCTGGACGCCAGTTCATGTAGGGCAGGCCTGCCGCTTGCCACTGATTGGTGGCCCCACTGTTCTGGATGGTGTGTGTCATGCATGGTCCACCCGGTGGCATCACTTTCCCTTCTGCTCAGCCCAGCCTACGTCAGTTGCAGTCCACAGAAGGCATATTGGCATATGCTCTGTTAAGTGAGCTTCAGTAGTGCCAGTACCAGTGGAGGAGGGACTAGGTAGGAGTTGCACTGCTAATGGTCATATGAGCATTGTCCTCTAGGTTCTTCATCAATTCAATACATAAATCCCCCACACAAAGAATCTAGGAGCATTCTTCGGTACAGTGGTGAGTCAGGTGCATTTCAAATACCTCCTCAGGTGCAACCGCTGACTGTGGTCGTGGGTTGATAAATGCCTAATGCTTTTAGGGAATCGAGTTCCATAGTGGGCTTGTGTACTAAGCACCTCATTGATCTTCAGGAGGTCCTCTTGCTCTCAGGCACATGCATGGTACAGGATGCACAGCAGGCACACGCAAGTCACCCGGACCTCAATTACTGTCTTGAGCAGTGCAGGTCCTCCACAGGCCACAACTGCTGTTGCAGGTTGGTACCTTCTCAGCTCTGCCGAACTGCCTTTTCTGGTCAACACTGTACTTGCACAAGGGCATCTCCAGTGCCCTTACTCAGTAGTCAGCCAGCTATTTCCTTCAAGGCAGGTTCCAAGGTAGTTTCACTTGATAGGCTGTAAAACTTCCCAAGGTTCTTGTCCACAATCTGGCAAGAGGCGTTGGTGGTAATTACTCCTATGAAGAGGTGCACATTCTTGAGCACCACTGCTGTGGGAACACAGCTTTTGGTAGAGACATGTTAGAATTTTAGTTGGAAGTTTGTGTCCCTCCCTTATACTAAAGTCGCACACAATAGTTATGAAATGTAATTCAGCACTCCGTTTTGAGACCTTTTTTTTGTCATTTCTGCCCTTTTACCTTTTTCACTCAGACTGGTCCAGCCAAGGTTTTTGCCATGGAGAGTGACCAGGAGTGTGGGGTGGAGCTGAAACTATCCAGCATGGAAAAGCTTGAAAATAAGGGCACAAAGTCAACAGAGGATACTTGAAGCAAATGCCTGTTACCCTGGTAGGGGTGGCCCTTTCAAAAAACAATGGGCCAGGAAAAGACAGGGGACATCTGCCCTTTTCCTTAGCATGCTTCATTCAGACCAATGCAAAGTATACTTGGAATGTCCTGAGAGGAGCCCTGCAAGTTACATCTGCTGTTTAGCTCTTTCTCCAACCACCTACTTTAGATAGCACTTAAATGTAACAAATGTAAAATTGATCACAGGGTGGGTATAGCCATATGAATCACGTGAGCTCTACGCACATCCTAAACACTAAACAATACACATTTATGGCATCCATGTTCTACATGAATGGCCAAAGGACCTGGTTGCATTGGACTGCCAAACCAAGTAAAAAGCATGGAAGAAGCCAGTAAACCACTCTCCCTAGTAGGGAGCAGGTAAAATGTACGGTCATGCTACTAAACTTATATTACTGGGATACTGTCACTCCGATGAGTTGATTAAAAGAATGGTGCCTATGGTGAGCTCCGTGGACCAAAGCACCTAGTTATGGGTCTAAATCCTTGACTCAGAAGGGCCCCTACCTGACATGCATGATCATCATGTGTACTGAGGTTGGAGGTCGAAAAGCTACAGCTTGCTCTGGTGAATTTGGGACAGAGGCACGCACGTTATAGAACCATAGTCCATCCTACTGTGCCGTTGTTAGATAGACACAGACATGATTTGCTGCTGCTGAGAAATTAGGCTTCTGGATTCTGCGAAACATTCAGTAGCTTTGAAATAATACATGAGTTTCCATTAAGAACTGCCCATATATTGGTAAAATCACTGAATTTATACCAAATTTGCTCCTGAGATTGCGCTATAAAATGTAATATTCAGCCGATTTTCTACAAAATTGTTCCTGTGTGTTGGGGTCACTTGCTCGTTGCATTGTGGAGTTGGTGTCCATTGACATATTTCAAAGTTCACCAGCTGACAAGGTCTGGACTGCTAGCATTAATGTATGAAACACATTGATGAAATAAACGTGGTTCAGGCAGTTGTTGCTGACTTACAAAAGCACTCATGTAGTGCAGACAAGTGGCTAGTTCATTGGCACCACTTGTGCTGCAGTGTTGATGAAACAATATTTTCACCATGACATAAAACTCACATTACATTTGCTTTACCTTGTTTGAGTGATGTAATGTAGTCAAAGTACATCTTTTTTCACATTTCAAATGTGGAATATGGATTGGAGGTGCACGCAGTTTGTTCCATCTTTAGTTTCCATGTGTAATGGTGACTGTGACATTCATGGAGAGCCTGTTCTATGCAGTACATACTCTAAGGGGCTTTGGGTGAGCTTCTTTCAGTCATCGGCTTCTTTGCCTTGGGAACCTCCAGTCACCGGGATGAGCAATAGTCCCTCATACCTTGGATTAGCCCACAGGATTATGCTCGTCTCACCATTTTTCTTTTTATTGCAGCAGGCATTTGTATTTCTTTGTCAGTGCACAAGAGTGAATGTCAAACCTGCTGGCTACACAGAGGCTTCTTATTACTGGATTGCATTATTATTGCATAGGTAGCAAAAGGAATGCAAAATTAGTTTGTTCATCTGTTTAAGTAATGACTCTTCATGGACTAGGTTTTTATTTAAATATCTATGACCCACGTAAATTGATTATAAGCAAAAAAGACTGTTTCAAGTGTTCAGCAAGTATTTCACAATTTATTTTCTCCTAGTTGCAAAACCTCTCTGTACCAGTAGTGTTGATTTATTCAGAATAACTCTTCCTCTGAGAAATGTAGCTCGCTTTAGCGGTATCAATGAGTCAGAATGGACTTCTCTGAAAAGTGCACTATTGTTGGTCTTGGTGTCTTTTATATGTATTGACGTTCATACAGTGTAAACATAGTTAGGAAGCAAGGGGGTGCAGTATATTACATCGGGAACTTGGAGACACCAGACCATGTACATCGTGTGGTAAATGACACAAAACATTCACAATTTAGGTAGAGAGACTAATTCCCTAATTACGTCCCTGGCAGTCATATGCAAGATAAAGTAGAAGAATGCATGTAGAAAACAGAAAATATAATACCTCCTAATCACGGCAGGCCCATGCTTGCAATAATAAACCTAAACATAGCAGGAGTTTTTCTTCCTTTCAGTTGTATTGTACAAAGTGTATAGTTCTTTTAAAGTTCCAGCATGGCCACTACATTTTGAACCAACATGTTGGCCATCTTGAAGTGGTAAAGCAACAATAGATTATAGAGAACAGCATTCCATAATGATCACCTGCTTTAGATGCTGTAACTACAAGGGATAAGGCACACTGCAATTCAAATAGGCAGCAAGCACGTAGCCAGTTAACATTGCCTGTTGAGCTGTAGTACCTTCTTAAGAAGAACTAATATAAGAAAAGAGAAGCAAAGAAATGAAAGAGGAACTATAAAAGGAGAACATGGAAAATTAAAGGACTGGCCAACCAGCCCTGACAATGTAGCACACTCATTTTGAGATGCGCACATGTTGTCAGAAAACTTTGGCATTCACAGGGCAAAGTATCCAGTGACTGATGTGGTCTGAACCATCACCCCATATAGTATGCTGTCATGGGTGAAAGCAGAGTGTAAATGACAGTCAAACAGGCCAGTGGGATAGATGATGGCTGACCCAAAGGCCCTCTTTATAGCTATATGTATACACATTACATTTAGATTGAAAATATCTTTGGATATATGCATTGTTTAATCCCGTTTTTACAGTATCTTGACAGGTAGCCAATTCTGTCAGGCCTTCTGATGAGATTCCACCAAGAATTATTATAATGCAGATCTTCTGTCCATAGGTTTTGTCAACAGGGCTCACCAACACTGAAGTGCTTCCCTACAAAGGTAATCTGTGAGATTTCATATGACAGAATAATTAACTGCAGGTTTTAACAAAGTGCAAATGCAATCCACCCTTAAAGTACTTTTGGCTTTAACATATGTGTTCAATAATAAACAAATCAGGCCTATTGTCATTATTGCAATTTTTCATAATAAGTAGAGGTGACCAATGGCATCTGAAATGCGTTTTTCTAGTGAACTACTCAGGCATACAGTAATTATTAGTTTGTCACCATATCCAAACTAAGGCTTGATGTATTGCGCCTAAGTTGTCCTGCAAGGCAGCCAGCAAGCATACAGTCATAAAATAAAAACGTATACAGAATTGCAGTTAATAAAGAAAAATACACTCTCTCCTAAGTGGGTCTCATAGTCCAAATCTTCTATATCTGTGGTTTGTCAGGATGGGTGGCCAGTACAAAAAAAACTGTGCCTACTACAGTAATCTGTGAGATTCCATGTAACAAAATATCTATCTGTAGGCTTTAACATAGAGTGATACTAAACCAGAATTAAATGCCTATTGACTTTGACATACTCATTTCACAATACATATGTGAGGCCTACAATCTTTATCATAATGTTTCGTAACAAAAAGTCAGGCCTATAACCTTTATCATTGGCTTATCACCATAAACAGCTCAGACCTACTTTGATGAGCATCAACTTTCCCATATGGCAACTATCAGCTAACACAATTACAATTATGTAAAAAAATACAAAATCCCTCTCAAAACAGCCTAAAAAGGATTATCATAGTGCACATCTTCTGTTTCCACAGTTTGTTCAGGTGGGTCATCAACACCAAAACACTTACCTACTACAGTAATCTGTGAGATTCCGTGTAACAAAATTACCTGCCTACAGGCTATAGCACAATGCAGTAACAATCCAAACTTATTAGCATATCATCTTCAAAACATGCGTTTCACAGCAAAACCGGCCTACAAACTTTGTCAAAACATTTCATAGTAAACAAATATAATCTATCGAGCTTGCTATAACTTCTTCCAATGAACTGAAAAGGTTTGTAGCTTTACTATTGACACCATAACCATCACAGGCCTCTTCAAGTACACAAAAACTGCAAAACAGCATGCAACGACTCTCAATAGTGACTAACAAGAATCATCACATTGAAGCCCCCCAGTGTTTATCAAGAGGGTGGGCGACACTAAAACCCTTGCCTACTATAGTGGTCTGTGGGATTGCATGTAACAAAACACCTGTCTACGGCCTCTAACATAATGTGATAACTAACTGTTAAAGGCCAACTGACTAGGCCTAGGTGTAGAACTCTGGTCCGCCAGTTGAACTTGTGGAATTCAGACACTTTATGCTACCATGAGTAGGGTGGAGTTCCTGAATTCTTCACTCTGGCGTGGAGCGGAGTTTGTTCACGCTCACGTGATTGGGTTTTGGCACTCTCTCGTGAGCACAACTATACTCCCAGGCCGCTAGCGCGTGCACACAACACTTTGCTTTCTCTCACGATGCTTCCAGCTGTGCCAGCGTCCAAAACAGGGCCACTCATGAGCACAAGGTCACATCTGAAGTAGATTTTCTACTCCAGAGCAACTAAATCGAGTCAAAAAGAGATTTTGACTAGATTTTCATTCTGGACCCTGCAATTGTTTTTTCAGATTGAGAAGCCTTTTTTTCCAAACAGGAAGGAAGTGTGTCAGGAACTCCAACTTCCTCTTCCTGTCCAGCAGGTTTCTGCCAGTGCTTTGTCCATCTCCTGGTCACTTTTCACTTGGATTTCATGGTGGAAGGATCTTTGTCTCCTGGATATACCTTGGAGGAGTGTAATTTCAAAAACGATTGTATGAGGGTGTATAAGGGTGTTGTGATTGTTTGATTGGGCATGCACCAGCATTTCTTTTTACTTTAATTTGAAATTTGATTTTATAATTTTATAGTGTTGGGCGGGCTAGAGTTCAAGTATGGACCTAGTTAATATTTATTTTGCATTACATTGATTTGTCACCTTTTGTAAAGGAAAATTGTTGCACAGCTCCGTACCTTTTCTACATGTCTGTAAGATTTGCAATATTATTTTAATATGTGGCCTGGATTTCCAAATGGCCATTTAGCTAGTCGGCTCAGTACTAATAGTCATCAGTGCATGAAATAAATGTTTCAGTGGCATATGTTTTTAAAACTGTACTTAGGGCAGGGATGGCATTGGATTAAATTTAGAATATTGGCTATTTTTGCATTTCATAAAAAAAAAATAGTGTAATATTACTTGATGGCATAGGAGGATGTTGTTTAACCATGTGGCTGGCAACCATTGTGTCCTTGCAGTCAGTGTCTCTTTGTCATAGACTTGCATGTGTTCTTCTTTGTTCTCTTTGCTCCCTGTTGTTGTTTGACCATGTGACTTGCAGCCATTTTGTGCCTGCAGCCAGTGTCCCTTTGCCATGGGCCTGCGTGTGTTCTTTGTTTGCCATGCCTCCTTTCTCCTTGTTGTTTGACCATGTGGCTGGCAGCCATTTTGCCTATTCAGCCAGTGTCCCTTGCCATAGGCTTACATGTGTTCTTTGTTTGCCATGCCTCCTTGCTTTTTGTTGTTGTTATTTGACTATGCAGCTGGCTGGCAGCTATTTAGTCCAGCCAGCTAGTGTCCCTTGCCATAAGCTTGCATGTTTTTTTTGTTTGCCATGTCTCCTTGCTCCTTCTTCTTGTTGTTTGACCATGTGGCTGTCAGCCATTTTGTCCATCCAGCCAGTGACCCTTGTCATAGGCTTGCATGTGTTCTTTATTAGCCAAAGCTTATCTCTCCTTCTTGTTATTGTTTAATCATGTTGCTGGCAGCCATTTTATCCATGCAGCCAGTGTCCCTCCCTTTGCCATTGGCTTGCAAGTGTTCTTTGTTTGCCATGCATCCTTGCTCCTTGTTGTTGTTTGACCATGTGGCGGGCTGGCAGCCATTTTGTCCTTCCAGCCAGTGTCCTTTACCATAGGCTTGCATGTGTTCTTTGTTTGCCATAGTTCCTTGCTCCTTGGTGTTGTTCTTTGATCATGTTGCTAGCAGCTATTTTGTGCATCCAGCCAGTGCCCCATACCATAGGCTTGCATGCATTCTTTGTTTGCCATGCCTCCTTGCTTCTTCTTGTTGTTGTTTGATCACGTGGCTGGCAGCTATTTTGTACAACCAGTCAGTGTCGCTTGTCATAGGCTTGCATGTGTTCTTTGTTTGCAGTGCCTCCTTGCTCCTTGTTGTTTGATCATGTTGCTGGCAGCCATTTTGTCCATCCAGCCAGCGTCCCTTGCCATAGGCTTGATGGTGTTCTTTGTTTGCCATGCCTCCTTGCTCCTTTTTGTTGTTGTTTGACCATGTGGCTGGCTGGCAGCCATTTTGTCGATCCAGCTTGTGTCTCTTGCCACAGGCTTGGATGTGTTCTTTGCTCTCTATGCCTCCTCCTTGTTCCTTGTTGCTGTAACTTGTTGTTTGACCATGTGGCTGGCAGCCATTTTGTGTGTGCAGCCAGAGTGTCTTTGACATAAGATTGCATACCCACTTCGTAATTATTGTTCATTTGTTTTTTAAGTTTTTCAAGTTTTTTTCTATTTTAATTTGTACATTTTTATTTTAAATTCTAATTCTTATTACATTTTTATTTCACTTTTTATTTTATTTTTATTTTGGTTCTATTTTTGATAATTTTTCATTTTTATGCCTTTTTATTTTTTTAAATTTCTTCTTTATTTTCATTTATATATTTTAGTTTTTAATTTTTTAAATATGTTTTTATTTTCATTTTAATTTTTCTTCAACTCTGCATTTTACCCTGCTCCATCCATCCACATCCCTTTGATCCATTCCATTCTTCCATCCATCCATCCATCTATCCACCAAAGATGCACATCTGCACTACAGCATTTAGTTTCTTAGGTGTAATTCCATTTCCGCCAGGACACTCTGGCTGCAGAGCATGACAGACAAATCAACAGCATCATTCATTTTGTTAATGATTATTCCATTTCAACTGGACCACCTTGCCGCCATAGGTTATTTAAAGGATTATTCCTTTCACCCATGTACCATTCTCTGACTATCCCAGGTGTTTCCTTTAAAAAGATGGGGATAAAGCAAAGAGCTAGAGCTGCCTGTTGTGCTATCTGATTTGAAATGTATTTTTTATGCTGTGGTTTGCTTTTACATTGTTTAATTAAATAGGTATATTACATAGTAGCCAACTGCACTAAGATTTAATTTCTCTGTACTATTTTCAACCTATAACAATGCCACGTTTCACTAACTACATGTTTTTCTTGCCTGGTTGTTTTTAGGTGCACAAGAAAAGAGACCCCACATCACCAGCCGTACTGCCAAAGAGAAGGTCTTACAGTTACTTCGGTCGACAGGCACCAAACTCTTTTGCTTGTGCATCTTAGTGCCACTGTCAACCTAGAGCTTAAGATGGCCCCAAAGAAAGTTGCTCCCAAGAAAGTGGCTGGTAAGAAGAAGGAGCTTTCTGCCAGTGGCGTGCCAACCGCAACCTTTTTCGGGAGATGTATGCCTGTTACACCGGCCTCCCGGGAGGAACCTGGGATCAGCACTCCTGCATCAACAGTGCCACCCCAATCCAAGCCAAGACCATGTCTGCCGGTGAGGCAGCTACTTCAATCACAGCGACGCCGATGAGCAGTGAAGTTGAATTGGATCTGCCCCTTTCGCGAAAGTACCCAAACATTTCAGGAAACAGAACAAAGTGGACAGCAGCCAGATCTTCCCGAAGAATCAATGGCTCCCAGATCTCCAGCAAGAAAAAGGAAGGGTACTACTCCACCATCTTCTCCAAGCACCACTTCCTAGCAGAGTCCTGGGGACACCAGGAGAGGCAAGGGAAAAGAAAAGTTCCAGAAATCCTTAGAATTATAAAGGGGATGATGAGGAGGATGATGAGCCATTCATTGTGGAAGCTGGCACAGAGGAGTACCGACATTACTATCTAACCTGCTCCGAGGGATGTGGTGCAGGCAGCACCACTAGCTCCCATATTTGTAGGGCCCCAGCAGAGACCTGCACCAACCCATTTCTCAGTAGAATTATGCAGTGCAGAAAGGCATTGGACACACCCACCTACATCCAGTTCTTCCTCAGGCATTGGCAGGGACCCAATAAGAAAGATTTCCTCCCCAGTTTGGGACTTTTTATGATTAGCAAACAGGATGATAACATTGCAATATGCTCCATTTGCCACAATAGTGTTCGTTGAGGTAAGCCTGGTTCAAATTATGGTACTGGAGGCCATACGACCCATTAAAAAAATATCACGCAATCCGGTGGGAGGAGCACCTTAAAAAAATGACTCAATGAGGTCTTGGTGGTGAAGGTGTGGAGAGCCAGAAAACATCAGCTACAACTGGTCACATCACTGTGGAAGGTGAGGAAGAAGAGGGTGACATCTTCATACAAGGCAGCCCTGTCTCCAGCAGTGGGCTAAATCACCCATCTCATCGAACTCACAATGGCACAAGAAAACTCAGAATCAGATGGAGACACCACAACATATGGTGACTGCAGCAACACAACGCACATTGAGTCTACCACCACCTACATCTCAAAAGTCAGCTGTGTCAGTGGCATCCAAAATGTAAAAAATCCAGGCTACAATTATGGGCATGTTTAGGCTGCAGGGGCCCTATGACCACAACCACCCAATGGCACGTTTGTACAACGGGAAGCTGGCAAAAATGTTAGCGCTGGACTTCCTCCCTTTTCCTTTTGTGGAAGGAGTGGGATTCTTAAAGTTCGTTGCAGCCCTCCGACCAAAATGGAAGGTTCAAAGCTGGACCTATTTTGACAGGGTGCTGTGCACACTATTCACCTGATGATACACATGTAGACCAGTTGTCAGGCGACTGATTATATGTGCATCACTGCACACTAGATCTCTTTTCTGGGGGTAAAGAATAAGCTATCTACAGGTCTTGGACCTGGAAAACGTTTTAAGAGTGTTCGGTGGCATGCAACAGTAGCCATGTTCACCACAGAGAAATCACACACAGCTGCAAACATCTTGGAGAAATTTAATAGTAAGGTGCCTGGATGGCTGTGACCCAGAGGTCTTGGAGTTGGATTTGTTGCCACAGACAATGGCAGTAACATGGTCAAGGCCATGGCAGACAGTGGCTATTTCATGGTCCTGTGTTTGCCGCACTGCATCAACCTAGTTTTGCAAGACTTTCTTAGAAAAAGAAGACACAGTCAGCAACATACTGACCACCTGCAGATGCATCTGCACTCATTTCAACCATTCTTTTAAAGCTCAGAAACAGTTACGGATTATTCAGCGTGATAACAGTGTACCAGTTAAATCCCTGATATAGGAGGTGCCAACATGTTGGAACTCAACCTATTAAATGTTGCAACGTCTGTTTGAGAAGTACAAGCAGAATAATGACTATATCATTCAAAGGGGAGCGGATGTGATTGGGAAAGCTATGACCATGGATGCAGACAAATGGGGCCTAGTCAAATGCCCCACACAGAGGCTGCTCCGTTTTGAGGTTTTCACGTGGGAAGTTAGCAAGAGGACAGAGGAATAGGCCAGGAGCTATCCTGTTTTATCCTTCTGCTACCGGAGCAGCTACAGAAGGTGTCTGACAGGTTCACATTCAGGGGTGCGAAAGAAAACCCAGAAGCGCATACCTACGTCAATAGCCCAAGCTATCACTTTAATTGCAATGCAAGGCTGCAAAATGACATCCTCTCATCCAAGGAGTACATCTGTGCCAGCCTACTTGATTCATGCTACAAAACAATTCTTTCTGCCATCATTCCTCTTTCTGAAGGGGCTGTTTAACAATACAAGATGTGGATTGTTGAGCAGGCAGGAGAACTGGAAGTCTCCACTCTGCAGTTCTGGGATGCTGCTGTCAACTTCTATAGAGGCCAGTCTGGTCTCACATCCACCAACCCCACCAACAAGAAAACTGTAGACAACAGCAACAGAATCAGACCCAACCTCTGCATTGGCTTGATTTCAAGTGGCAGGTCTTAAGTCCAGGGCAGAGATGAAGGGAAAAGTGGTTGAGCAGGTGGCAGCACCAATGACCATTCAGAGGATGTTCCAGGAGTATATGGATGACCCGAAAGGGGTGTATGTGGATCAAAACCCATTGGTCTGGGAAGATGTGCTAATGGCCAGAGCTCAGCAAGCTGGCAATAAAGTTTCTGGCTTGTTCTGTTGCCAGTGTGTCTGCTGAACATGTGTTTAGTGCAGCTGGTGCAGTTGTTACAGTTAGAAGGGCCAGTCTCTCACCTGATCAAATGATTATCAAAATGAACCAGCATTTTATACCGCCTGATTATACCACCTGAGGAAGAGGATGATTGGTCAGAAGCAAGCGTGTTAGCTGACCAACTTCTTTGAGAACCACTAGAGTTTGAGGATGAACTCTATTTCCCATATTGAGTATGCCAGTGCCACCATAGAAATTGTTTTATGATTTCTCGTTCAGCTTCTTTTTCTCTTTCTTTCTTTGAAAAAAAGGAAAATATGCAACATTATGTTAGTGCTGATCTATGCTGCCCCACCATTGATTTTATAGTCACATATAAGCCCGGAATGGAGTTGGACACGTGTGCAGTGAAGAAGTCCCCACATACCCTTTAGGACATTGGAGATGATGCCTGCCTCCCTCACATGCCATTGCCTATTCTATTTTTACATCACCTAGAAGGGCTTCCCTAAAAGATCATTGATTAAAAGACTGCCAGGGCCAATGTCTAATTCCAATGTGTGGATATCATCAAAGAGGAGATAATTTGTTCAACCACCGTGCTTGGATTGGAAGAGTCAACTAAGTAATTATTGCACCAGTGAATGGTGATATATTATTTGATTGTGATTGTGAATTTTTGAGTGATGACTGATGTATGTAGGGGCTGACAGTGAGGGAGGGAGTTCAACAAATTTGTAACCTTGTTTTCAATGATTTGCAACATTTTAGGGCTGATGGGTGATCATTTTTTCTGAAAGTGATTGGCCTTTCAAAAGGAGTGAGATTTCCTTGCAGGGTCTACTCCCTTTTCTGATTCCTCATAACAAACCAGCCAAATTAGTTACCAAATGTAAATCTACACAAAAAATAATCCAGTTATGTTTCTCTATTGGTTCTTCAACACCAGTGCACTTCACAGGTCTACTCTGCTCAATTTGGGACTGGGACGGAGTTACTCTGAATCTGGCGGAGGAAGATGGAAGGACTCAGGGCGGGACTACGTCAACAGCCAGAAAGGAGAACGTTTTCGACTTCAAAGAGAACCTATGATGATTGTGAAGACTCTGAGGCCTAGTACTCACTCAACTCTGTGAACTGGAGAGAGGTGTGTTGATTTGGAAATGCTGCTGAGTATGTGTTTGCTGTATCGCTAGCTCAAATTTGAAATTCCTCTTATGTTTTTGCTCTCACTCTGAGACTCTTGGTACACTCCTCTTGAAGCTTACCTTGCTTTCTTTTGTCCTTTCCCTTTACTCTATAATACAATTACTGAGTAAGGCATTATGCTTCATAGAGTACGAGTTGTTGTGCCAAATAATTTGAAGCATGCTAGCCAGCGCTTCAAGTATGTTGCTACTGTCTGCAGCTCAGGCAGCTGTAGTTGACAATTATCTATCATTAATGCCAATGGCCCTGCTCTTCCCCAAATGCCTTTCACTTAGTTTAGTTTCTACCCTGACTCCAAAGAGGCAGGTGAATAAATAAAATATGTCACACATGTCATGTATAAAATGTGGATATATTTGATCCTGTCTGCCGTAAGTAGATGGGGGGAAAACAAAGCACTGCACAACAGGAAAACAAATGGGCTATATAGATTGTATTTGCCACGTTCATCACAGAGTATCCCCTACCCAAAACTTGAAATCAAATCGGGCACTTACTAGTCTCACTTTACTCACTGATCTCGCCCACCATTACAAATTCTTTCCAACAAAATGATTCACTGGGTAGTGAGGAAAGTAAAGAAACTTGACTTACTCTACTGCAGAGCAAGGCAGATGGATTAGGCAGGTAAGTAGAACTTATGCTATAGAACAATAGAGGGGCATCACTGATCTTTCTACAGGAGAAGAGCTTCCTTCTTTGTTCATCCAAGCAATTATTCAATCGTCCTTTCATTCTTTCCCTATATACACCCATAGCCACCATGCCATCCAGCCTTTCACCCAAATTCATAATCCTTTATCCATCCATTCAATACCCGCATTATCCACCCTTTCTTTCAATCATCCTTTCACCCATCCATTCATTTACCTGATACCAATACTCACCCATGCATCCTTATTCATCCACCCACACATCCTTTCTTTTCACTCTTTTAACCCATCCTTTCTTTTAACCTTCCTTCTTTCATGTTTCTATCAAGCCATCATTTTTGCTGAGTTGCAGATGGAAGAGGCCATAAGTAACCCAACCCTCTCTGTAGCTGTAATGCAGGGGGTTTATGAATCCAATCACGACAATGACCATGTAGATAGTGAGTAAGAGT
Source organism: Pleurodeles waltl (assembly GCF_031143425.1). NCBI lineage: Eukaryota > Metazoa > Chordata > Amphibia > Caudata > Salamandridae > Pleurodeles > Pleurodeles waltl. Next base: position 408,432,533 of record NC_090440.1, read on the forward strand.
AATTGTCAATAAGCAAGCAATGTGACTTACCAGCACCCATCGCTACTGCAGCATCTCCCCCTGCTTCATCTGTTCTAGCAGCAGTCGATCTTGAACCAGCTCCACTGGTTGGTGTGGTTATAAGTATACAGGTTTTAGATACACGCTCCCACTCTTAATTGTTTTAATCAAAAAAATGCGACTGCAAAAGTTACAGTTTGATTAGCACTGCAGCATCTTCTGTCAAAAATATCACTCTGGGCATTTTGTTGCTATGTTAGAAAAGCCGGGCAGTCAAGCCAATCAAAAACTTTGTGTAACAGAGGAGCTGAGCTATACCCTAGGATTTACTATGACTCAGAATTATTGAAGAGAAGCGAAGGGGTGGAATACAAAATAGTCAATGAAAGACAAAAAAAAAGATAACGCTTGGATAACAGGAATTTAACAAAACCTGGATAGGGGAGTTGGAAAAAAGGGAGACAGTATTAAAAAAAGTAAACAAGGCAAAATTTAAAGTAGTCTAAAAGTGGGGAGATATTAATAAGATTATTAAAAAATAGGACTTACTAGGATGAGCAGAGCCATCAACATTGGCGCTAGTGATCAGAGCCTCCCAAGCTCCTGCGGGACCCGGTGGTGCAGTGCCCCTCTTCTTGCTTTTGGGTGCTGATGTAAGATTAGAAAGAAGATTTAAAAAAATACATTAGGGGTACAGTTAATCTCTACAAAATTATTATAAACAGACAAATACAATAACCTTCTACTTAAATCAGATCAACTATGGTACTATACTAGTATGACCAACTATCCTTGAGTTGGCTATAGTCCTAAAATCCCTATTCCAAATTTTCTGAACAAAACCTACATTTGGAACTAATGCATTGCATTTGCAATAAATTGACCTTTCATTCTAGTCTCATTTCTCAAGCCCCTTGATGGACCTACTCAGTCTCCCTTTTTTGCAATGCATGCATACTTGCATCACTGTGAAATTGCTCGGGACTGTATGAGCTTCATAAAGTCACAGAGAGCGGTATCTCACTGATCTCACTAATTGACTAAGGAGAAAGGAGGACAGAGGCCTCTGTGTTGCAATGGCTTCTTAAATAATCAGCCAAAGCAAGTGCCTACCTACGAGTACGATGATATAGCGCTAAACACTTGCCTAGCTCTAACTGGATCACATAATAAATAATAGTCTTAATGTAAATTAAACGTAACTTACTTTTGAGTGGAAGCTGCATGCTATTCGGAATTTTTTTTTGCATTGGAGAACACAAATGCAATAAAAATATAGGCCCTGACCAACTGGCGCACCCAGCCCAGCGTTGCCGATGCTCCCGCAGGGGGTAACCACTTCCAGGCCTGCCACCTGCTGCCAGCATGGAGGGGTGAGGGACCTGGACCTGCACATAAAAAACCTCCTTGATGAAGACTGGCCAAGGCTGTACCACTTGACAGCGGTGGCTCCCACAAAGCTGTTGCCCCACCGCTCTGCCATGGTACTGGGAGTGGTACTGGGGTAGGTGAAAAGAAACAGGAGGAAAAGGAAGGAAGAAATATAAACAAAAATATAAAAACTCAAAAAACACAAAAACTTTCACCGTAAATCACTGTAAAAATAATGAGACACAAAAAGACACACTAATACAATAAATAACAGAATAGGGGTAGATCAGCTGTAGGATGGAGGATTATAATGATTGGGGAAAGATTGAAGTTGAAGGCTCGTCACCATAAACAGAGTGAAAAGCAAGATGGTAGCGCCCATGCAAACCGCTTGGTGCCGTTTACTTGCAATTTTGAAAGCGAGTACATACTTTGTGTTGCGTATGATGTCAAACGCAACACAAACTGGCCCAACAGAGAACTCGGCCAGCTAGCACAACTCTGTATAGTGCGGCAGAGTCTTTTAGCCCCTTCGCGGAATTCTCCGTAGCGCAACTCTGCACCTTCTGCCCAGGCATACTACTGACTCAACAAATGATTTTCACAATAAATAAGTTAAGCATACTGCCTTAGTTATAACTTTTCCTAATACGCAGAGCAGATCTATTGCTTCAAACATGATATTATCCAGTGCACCAGTCAGGCCTATAGTTTGTCACCAGGGCCCAATTCAGGCCTACTCTTTTGAGCATAAGCTTTTCCACAAGGTTAACATTAGGCACACAGCCAAAAAATGATAAAGTAATGCACTAAACCAGTTGGATAAGCAAAATAATATCTCTCATAAGTGGGGATAAGAAGTATTCTCACAGAGCAAATCTTCTACATTTATGGTTTGTCTAAGGGGGTAACCTCCACCAAAGCTCTTTCCTACTACAGTAATCTGTGAGATCCCATGGAACAAAATACTTATCTGCAGATTTTTATACAGATTAATAACAATCCAGGCTTAACCCCTTCGCTGCCAATCCTTTTCCCCTCAGGTGCCAGGCCTTTTTTTTGCGTATTTGGGGCAGTTTGCGCTTAGGTCCTCATACCTTTTTGTCCACATAAGCTACCTATGCAAAATTTTCGTCCTTTTTTCCAACATTCTTGGGATTCTAGAGGTACCCAGACTTTGTGGGTTCCCCTGAAGGAGATCAAGAAATTAGCCAAAATACAGTGGAAATTTCGATTTTTTTTCAAAAACATGGGAAAAAGGGCTGCAGAAGAAGGCTTGTGTTTTTTTTCCCTAAAAACGGCATCAACAAAGATTTCATGGTGCTAAAATCACCAGCTTCCCAGCTTTTAGTAACAGGCAGACTTTAATCAGAAAACCCAATTTTTCAACACAATTTTGGCATTTTAATGGGACATACCCGATTTTCAATATTTTTTGTGCTTTCAGCCTCCTTCCAGTTAATGACAGAAATGGGTGTGAAACCAATGCTGGATCCCAGACAGTTAAACATTTCTGAAACGTAGACGAAATTCTGAATTTAGCAAGGGGTAATTTGTGTAGATCCTACAAGCGTTTCCTACAGAAAATAACAGGCGAAATAAAAAGAAATTGAAATTGAGGTGAAAAAAACTGGCATTTTTCTCAACGTTTCACTCTGTACCTTTTTCCTGCAATGTCAGATTTTTTAAAGCAATATACCGTTACGTCTACTGGACTCTTCTGGTTGCGGGGATATTTAGGGCTTGTAGGTTGATCAAGAACCCTAGGTACCCAGAGCCAATAAATGAGCTACACCTTGCAATGTGTTTTCATTCTCTACAGGGTATACACCAATTCATTTGCTGAAATATAAAGAGTGAAAAATAGGTATCAAGAAAACCTTTGTATTTCCAAAATGGGCACAAGATAAGGTGTTGAGAAGCAGTGGTTATTTGCACATCTCTGAATTCTGTGATGCCCATACTATCATGTGAATTACAGGGCATTACTCAAATAGACGTCGTTTATACACACTGTGTTACATTGGAAGGAAATAAATGTAGAGAAAGACAAGGGGCAACAACACTTGTTTTGCTATTCAGTGTTCCCCCAAGTCTCCCGATAAAAATGGTACCTCCCTTGCATGGGTAGGCCTAATGCTCGCGACAGGAAATGCAACATGGACACATCACATTTTTACATTGAATCAGACGTGTTTTTTGCAAGGTGCCTAGCTGTAGATTTTGGCCTGTAGCTCAGCCAGCACCTATGGAAACCTACCAAACCTGCGCATTTTTTAAAACTAGACACCTAGGGGAATCCAAGATGGGGTAACTTGTGTGGCTCTTACCAGGTTCTGTTACCCAGATTCCTTTGCAAACCTCAAACTTTGGCCAAAAAAAACACTTTTTCCTCGCATTTCGGTGACAGAAAGTTCTGGAATCGATGAGGAGCCACAAATGTCCTTCCATCCAGCGTTCCCCCAAGTCTCCCGATAAAAATGGAACCTCACTTGTGTGGTTAGGCCTAGCACCAGCCTCAGGAAATGCCCCAAAACACAACGTGAACGCATCACATTTTTTGAAAGAAAACAGAGCTGTTTTTTGGAAAATTTTCAAGCTGTGGATTTTGGCCTCTTGCTCAGCCGGCACCTAAGCAAACCTACCAAATCTGTGCATTTGTGAAAACTAGACACCTAGGGGAATCCAAGATGGGGTGACTTTCACCAGGTTCTGTTACCCAGAATCCATTGCAAACCTCAACATTTGGCAAAAAAAAACACTTTTTCTTCACATTTCGGTGACAGAAAGTTCTGGAATCTGGGAGGAGACACAAATTTCCTTCCACCCAGCGTTCCCTCAAGTCTCCCAGTAAAAATGGTACATCACTTGTGTGAGTAGGCCTAGCGACCACAACAGGAAATGCCTCAAAACACAATGTGGACACATCTCATTTTCCCAAAGAAAACAGAGCTGTTTTTTGGAAAGTGCCTAGCTGTGGATTTTGGCCTCTAGCTCAGCCGGGACCTAGGAAACCTACCAAACCTGCACATGTTTTTAAACTAGACACCTAGGGGAATCCCAGATGAGGTGACTTGTGGGGCTCTTACCAGGTTCTGTTACCCAGAATCCTTTGCAAACCTCAAAAGTTGGCAAAAGCAACACTTTTTCCTCACATTTGGGTGACAGAAAGTTCTGGAATCTGAGAGGAGCCACAAATTTCCTTCCACCCAGCGTTCCCCCAAGTCCCCCGATAAAAATGGTACCTCACTTGTGTGGGTAGGCCTAGTGACCGCGACAGGAAATGCCCCAAAACACAACATGGACACATCTCATTTTCCGAAAGAAAACAGAGCTGTTTTGTGCAAAGTGCCTCGCTGTGAATTTTGGCCTCTAGCTCAGCCGGCACCTAAGGAAACCTACTAAACCTGTGCATTTATGAAAACTAGACACCTAGGGGAATCCAAGATGGGGTGACTTGTGGGGCTCTCACCAGGTTCTGTTACCCAGAATCCTTTGCAAACCTCAAAAGTTGGCAAAAGCAACACTTTTTCCTCACATTTGGGTGACAGAAAGTTCTGGAATCTGAGAGGAGCCACAAATTTCCTTCCACCCAGCGTTCCCCCAAGTCTCCTGATAAAAATGATACCTCACTTGTTTGGGTGGCCCAGGTGCCTGCAACAGAAAAAGACCAAAAACCTGTAGAGATTGAGGGGATAGCACAGCGAGTTGATAAGCACATATTTTTCTTTCATACATCTTTAGGCTGACTCTGCTATGGGGACCCACACAAGTGAGGTATCATTTTACTTGGGAGACTGAGGGGAACACTTGGTGGTAGGAAATTTGTGCCTGAGATCCTACAAAGAAAAGTGAGGAAAATAAGCAAATTTTAAGGTTTGCAGAGGAGTCTGGGAAAGAAAATGTTGATGGATCCAGGCAAGCCACACCTCCCTGGACTCCTTGGGGTGTATAGTTTTAAAAACTGTCTGTGTGTGGTAGGTTTCCCGAGATGAAGGTTGCTCCCAGGACCAAAAACATAGGTGCCCCCCTCACAGGTGTGCTGCGACGCCTGATTACAGCAGAGCAGGTTTTGTCATTTTTAGCACACATACTGTTTTGATTTGGCACAAGGGTGACTGATGGTTCATTAGTTCAAATTTTATTAACAAGAGATTTCACAAATGAAAAAATACATGAAAGGCCAAAAATGGAACCAATGACTCACAGCTGGTGAGCTGAAAAGCTGCGTCAAGGCACCAACCGCTTTACAGTCCATTCACACACCTTTCATACATGACATGCACAAGACCATTCATGCCACCAGCCGCGGGCCCAGCACATTACAACACTCGCATCAACAGATATCGCCATCCAAGGGCCCATCACTTTCATGTGCCCACATGCCTGATACAGCAATCACACCAGCTGATGCGAGTGTGTGGAATGGCGTTCGGCTGGCACCGCCAACCAATCACCACCCCAGGCACACTGCCAGCCAAGCGCCTCCCCACGCATACCGCAAGCTAATCGCCACTCCACGCACAGCGCCAGCCAAGCACCATCCCACGCATACCGCCAGCCAAGCGTCACTCCTCGCACACCGCCAGCCAAGCACCACTCCATGCACACAGCCATCACTTTTTTGTTGTTTTTTAAACAACAAAGAAACCTCTAACTAATTAGAAGTACAAAACTACAAACACAAAAGCTCTAACTGAATACATGACAGTATTGCCAACAGTGAAACTGAACATATGAAAATATAAAACAGGCAGTTTATGCTCACGGTATTTCCCCAATTTTTTTTAGGGTGTGGTAACTCCTGAAACAGCCTTCCACACACGGCCCAGGCTTGGAAGGACAGTCTGGGCGGCACATCCGGCTTTCCCTCCGGATACCTCTTCGGGAACAAACTCTACATTTCTTAGTGGGAAAGTCTTTTTTGGGAGTGGGAGGAATCTGATCAGGAAAGTGGCGATCTTTCAATCTCGCCACATCCTCCACAACTGCTACTCTAGGAACTCTTGCATGATCCACCATAACAAGGCTCTCTATCACTAACTCCTGAAATTTAACAAATTTCATCCTTGACTGAGGGGAACAATCTTTAAACACTATTAAAGCATTAAAAGTTGCCAGATTGAACAAATGGACGGCCAACTTTTTATACCACACGTAAGACTTATGAAGAGCAGTGTAAGGTTCTAACCTCTGATCTACTCTATCAACACCACCCATGTGCTTATTGTAATCTAAAATACACACAGGTTTGCGCACTTCAGCGACTTCACCCCAAACAGCCACAGGTGAAGCACTGTCATCATGGATGGTAGTTAGCATGTACACATCCCTCCTGTCTACAAATTTCAGAGCTAGCAGCTCGCCATTCCGCAAGCCACTGCACTGTCCACTCTCAGGGTTTTTACAGACAAGCTCCCTTGGCTACCATTTCCGGTTAGAGCGGATTGTGTCACAAGCAACAGTGTCCACTCTGAACAACTCTTTGGACAACTGAACTCCACTGTAGAAGTTATCTACATACAAATGGTGACCTTTGTTAAACAGTCGCCTACCAAGTTCCCACTCAATTTTCCTGCTAACTCCAAAAGTGGGCGGACAACAAGGGGGATCAATACTGGAATCCCTACTAGTGTAGACCTGGAAATTATAAACCTATCCTGTAGTACTTTCTGACATCATATACAATTTAATTCCATACCGTGCCCTCTTGCTGAGAATGTACTGCCTAAAAACCAAACAACCCTTGAACAGGACCAAAGACTCGTTCACACTTATTTTTTTGCCCAGCACATAGAGCTCTGGAAACTGATCTACAAAATGATCAAGGACAGGCCTAATCTTAAAAAGACGGTCACAATCGGGGTGATCTCGTGGCAAGGCTAAAGCATTGTCGACAAAATGCAGCATCCGAAGAAGAAGCATATACTGATTACGAGTCATCGATGCAGGAAATATAGCCGTTGCCATCAAGGGACTAGTAGACCAATAAGAAGCCAGAGATGGCTTCCTTATCAACCCCATCAAAAAAGTCAAACCTAAGAACTTTTTCATCTCTTCCAAATTTGTGGGAATCCAGTGGGTAGCTCTAGACTGAGGCCTAAGTCTGGCAGCGTTGTCCCTCGAATACTGCTCCACTTACAAATTAGTCTGCTCAACAATCTCCTCCAAAAATATATTATCAATAAACAACTCAAAGAAATTGATAGGCAAAAAGTTTTCTGTATTTACTCTACATCCTGGGAGGCTAGTAAAGGCAGGCAACTGTGGCTGCTCCATGTTTGGGGCAACCCAGGTGTCAGGTCTTCCAATGGGAAGCCTTTCAGCCGATGGCTGCTGCACAATTGGCACATCGATGTGCTCCTCGAAAACAGGCCCTTCATCTGCACTGAGGGTGGCTTCCTCATCAGAAGATTCCTCTCAGACAGAAAACTCACTCCTAGATTCTCTCTCTTCCTCCTCTGCCTCAGATGCAGAGTCCGTCTCATAATCATGGTCAGAAGATGACTCAAAAAGCATGGCAACAACCTGCTGAGCGGTCACTCTGCGGCTAGCCATGATCCTTTCTAAGAAGTGTAAAGTGACAAAGGCGCCAACAACAACCAGCACTGTCTAAAATACGTAATAAACAAAGTGTGGCTTTATTACAAAGAGTTATGTATTCAAAAACTATACCACTCACTTGCCTGAAAAAGCTAGACTCACCAGCAACTAATCTGCACAGACTCTGCAATCACCAATGATATCCCACTAAAAAGAAAAATGAAAAGCATATTAAACATAAGACAACACAAATATTGTGCACAAACCTAAGGACAATTTCACACACAATCCTTCATTTAGTACACCACCTACAAACATGTCATTCATGCATGGCAAAAATACTCCTTTTGAGTAAATTTACTTACCTAAAACATGCAACTATGCAAACCGCAGGTCAACCACTGCCAAACGAGCCACAACAAAAGAAGCAAAAGTTTTGAACCAGAACAAAAAAGGGAAATAAACTGTTATAATCACAAATGCAAACACTCTGCCAGTTGAGAAACACCCCACACCAAACAGTTAAAAAATGTTCACTGGTGTCTAGTGGCCTCCGGGGAAGATGGGCCTAAAAAAAATACTAGGCCGATCAGCCCCCAAAGAAACGGTGTAAAATATCATGCCCCCCTGCACAAAAAACACAAACACAAAAATAAAATCCCTGGTGCCTAGTGGATTCTCCTCCCCCCTTGGGGGCAGATGGGCCATAAAAAGAAGGCCCATCTGCCCCCAAGGGGGGCAGAAATGCCTAAAAGTGTTTCTCCCCCTTTGGGGGGCGACCCTTGCCCAAGGGGCCGCCCCCCACACACAAAAAAAAACAAATAAAAACTCATCCCCGGTGCCAATGTGGCTTCTACCCCCCTGGGGGCAGATCGGCTGAAAAATAATTAGCCGATCTGCCCCCGGGGGGGCAGAAACGGCATATAAGATGATGCCCCCTTGGGGGATCGGCCCTTGCCCAAGGGGCCACCCGCCCCACACAAAAAACGTACACTCACGCACATAATCCCTGGTGCCTAGTGGATTCTGCCCCCCTTGTGGCAGATGGCCCAAAAAAAACAAGGCCGATTTGCTCCCAAGGGGGGCAGAACTGCCTAAAAGTGTTTGTCCCCCTTTGGGGGGGCGACCCTGCCCAAGGGGCCGCCCCCACACAAAAAATCCCAAACAAAACACATCCCTGGTGTCATCGTGGCTTCTTCCCACCCCCCCCCCCCCCAAACCGCCGGGGGCAGATCGCCTGAAAAATAATTAGCGATCTGCCCCTGCATCGCGATCGGGCAGCAGGAATGCTAAAAGAGGCACTGAGGAAAAGGAAAACCCTTTCCTGTCCCCCGATGCCTCTTTTGTATCAATATTGGCTTGCCACTATAACTATCGCAGTCCTGCCGTATTAAGCATGAGATTTGCCACAAGCCAAAAAGTGCAATAGATACACTCTTTTCAGTGGATGCACACACCTTCGGCCTAATCAAATCCTGTACTCATATGAACCAACTTGTGGATGGAGGCTAAACCCCTCTCATCTGAAAGCTTACACAGCCGCCATTGCTCTGGTCAAGTTCCCCCCGATGTTAGCAGTCTAGTGGTGAAGCAAGTTAGACTATTTAGTGATGGCCACAATTTGAGCGCAAAGCGGACACACAGAGTGGATGTACACAGTGGACACGCCGCCAGTGTGCCACCAGCAGGCTAAAGGCAAGCCCCTCTGCGCCTGTCAGTGCCCGAACATGTTCAGGGGCCAGGATCCCTGCCCCTTTTGGGTCCAACAGAAACTCTTTCTCAGAAATGCAGTTAAGAGCACTGCAGCCCCCTCCATAGAGGGCTGTTGAGGATCTCTCAATTTGATGAGGAATGCTAACATATGTAAGGACTGCTTGTTCTCCACTCTGTCACAAGAAAGGGTGCAGTCGCCTCCTAGCGGTTCCCTCTGTGACACTTCCCAGCTTGGTGAAACCCCTACGCCTGATATTAGGCATGAAACTCAGTTTCTCTTTTTCAACCTCAATTCTCGCTCACTACCGCACCATCAACTTCATCATTTTAATTTTTTAGAGGATCATGCCCGGATGCCTTCTTTATCACTGAAACGGGACTTCATGAGGTGTCCACACCAAATTTTATTACAGCTCTCCTGCCAAACTATTGTATTGTAGGGAGGGATAGAGCGGACACAGCAGCAGGGGGATTCGCGATAGTATAATGCAGAACACAAGCTCTGCCTATCTCTTTCTCTAAGGCTGTATCTTTTGCGCTTGAACTTCCTCCTAAATTCACCCTTTCGGATGCTTTGATCTATCTCCCACCTGGCAATGCGGGTTGCTGGGTCAAGTCTTTACCCCAATCTTTTACCCAATCTTTTAGCCCCTCTTATTCTGAGGTCAGCCAATTTTGTAGTGCTGGGGGATCTGAATATCCACCACGATGATCCTCTTTGTAGCACTAGCCAGACTCTTATTGAAGATTTTTGAGTTCTGTTTTTGAATCTTAGTTCTACCCCCTCCCACCAAGCAGAGTATTTGCTGGATCCAGTTTCTTCAAACATAATAAACCTTTGTTCTCTTCCCTTGGTACCTCTCCTCTGGTCAGATCATTTGGCTGATCCTTTTACAGTATCTATCCCATCTGGCATCGCTAGGGAGAGGAATAAACCTCAGACTAATGTTAGGACTTGTTCAAAGCTGGACATCAGTGCCCTTAACAGTCAGTTGAAGACTTCGATCCCTAACTTAGGGGGAGACATCAAGCTTGAACAGCCTCGAATGGATGAATGGCTGTGCAGCTCCTTAGATCACGTCCTGCCCTTAAAAATCTGTCGCTCCGCCAGTCTCCACCCTCCAGCCCCATTGTATACTGAGGAACTACAGGCTATGAAAACAAGCTCTAAGACGTTGGAGAGGCTTTGGAGACTTAACTATGGTGACTTTGCTAAGCTCAAATATAAATTGGCACTAAAGAACTATCATAGTCAATGTCAGTTGGTTCGTGCCACCTTGTTTTCTGATCAGATTACCTTGGCTCATAACTTTCCTAAAACGCTTTTTAGAATAGTTAGGGAGCTTTCTGATCCTAGCAGGACTGCCCCGATAGCTTCACTATCCCAGGGTCAATGTGAGGAACTGGTGTCTTTTTTTTAAGAGCAAAGTCCTGGATATTCAGCAATCTTTGCTTAAAGGAAGTGGAGACCCTTCTTGGAGAGATATTGCTCCCTGATTTAGACACTTCGGTCCTGGCTAACCTTCCTCCTACCCACCATACTCTGGTCTCATGGGATACTCTGGACCTGTCTATATTTGTATCTTTGGCACAATCTATAAGATCGGGTTCCAGGAGGACCCCCTTCCTCCTGCCAAGCTCTGCCTCTAGATCCAGACATCTTGCTTCTCCTGGTAAAACTCCTCAATTGTTTGCTGCAGGAGGGCTCAATTCCCCAGGCTTGAAAGCATGCCAGGGTTCTTCCTCTTTTAAAGAAATCTAACCTAGATCTTGACAATTGTTCTAATTATAAACCTATTGCCCTGCTCCCCATTATGTCTAAGGGCCAGATGTATGAAACATTTTTGCACTCGCAAACGGTACGAATCGCAAAATCGGCCGTTTTGCGAGTGCAAAAACATAGTCTGCGATGCATGAAAGGCATTCGCAGACCAAAAATAAGAAATCGCAATTTTTTCGATTTTTTGCGTTGCGACCTGGTTTTGCGAGTCACATTTTGCGATTCGGTATTTCCAGTAGGAAATTGTGAGGCGCAAATTGCGATTCGCAAAATCCAAGTCGCAAAGAGATGCATCAAAAAGCGCAAATTGCGATTTTTCGCAGAATGGCATTTTGCACATGCAAAATACCATGAACTGAAACCAGGTGGTAACCAGGTGCAACCTATATAAAGAGGCCCAGAATGCCTCAGACTCTTTTTCACAATGGCTGCACTCTACTTCATGGCGAGGAGGATGAGGATCTTGGCAGGTTTGAGGAGAGGGAGACAGGAGCGCATTTTCAGAGTGCGCATTACACTTTTTGACCTGACAGAGGAGGAAATATATGAGAGGTATAGGTTGAACTCAGCCATGATACTTGATCTGATAGCTAAGCTACAACCATACTGCAGCGCAGAACACTAAGGACTCACAGCATACCCACCCATGTGCAGGTATTATGCTCCCGACACCTACTCGCCTCAGGGAGCTATCAAGGGGTCATAGCAGCAGCTGGAGGGGTATCAGAGAGTACCCTCTCCAGATTTTTTAATTCTTTCATCAACGCCATGCTGAGCAAACTACAACAGTACATCAGATTCCCCCACACCCCACAGGAAATACAGCAGACCAAAATAGAGTTTTACCAGATAGCACAGTTCCCCCACGTCCTAGGTGCCATAGATTGCACACATGTGGCATTATGTCCACCATCAGCCACAGAGTATATGTACCGCAACAGAAAATACCAACATTCCATGAACATACAGGTGATATGCAATGCCTCCTGCATCATTACTGATCTCGTGGCCAGGTACCCAGGGAGCACACATGATTCGTACATCTTTCGCCATAGCGGGATTCACACAAGACTGCTAGCTGGGGAGTTTGGTGAAGGATATCTACTAGGTAATGTCACTCTGTACACTGGTGCATAGATGGCGAACCCATGTCAGATGGTTCAGTTACTCATCACACCCTCTGTCCCTTCCAGGAGACAGTGCGTACGCAGTGCGCACCTACATGATGACGCCCTACCTCAATCCTACAACACCAGCTGAACGGAGATACAATGCAGCACACAGGGCAACCCACAACGTGGTGGAGCGCACATTTGGACTGCTGAAGAGTCGCTTCCGGTGCCTCCACAAAAGTGGAGGGGCACTACAGTACAGTCCAGAGACAACATGTAGAATAGTGGCTACTTGTGCAATCCTGCACAATATAGCTACAACCAGGGGCATACCTGTAGACATATGTGAATCTGAATCAGATGAGGATGACAATCCCATACCACCTCTACAGCCAGCAGACAGGACCAGTGCAGCAGAGGGAAGGCAAAGGCGTGCCCACATCACACATAACCATTTCAGACGTGAGTAATAATTACACAAATCCTCTGACAACTGTACCTGTAGTGAAAGAAACGTATTACCTTGCGTCAGGTAATGTACGAGTGAGTAATAAATGAAACAGGTGATGTGACAAACGCAAAACAACAATAACCAGAGTTATGCACTATTTCTTCATAGTGGCAACAGCAGTCTTATGGCAGCAAGAGTCTATTTTTTTCTACCACACACACCACTCGGGTGCCCAGTTACATCACTGGCACCTCTATTGTCACCTTCAGTGGCAGTGCTGTGCTTGGCACTGCGCCGTCTGGTGTCTGCTGCTGGTACAGCAACACTGCTGAGGCTGGAATGTCCTCAGTGTCCCCCAGTGCTAGCTCACTTGGAGTGGCTGATCGTGGTCCCATGATCTGTTCGATCACATTTGTGATCTGAACAAGTCCATGGACAACGTCCATGCTGCTATGTGCAGCCTCCACTTGTGCAGCCACTGCGCGATGGGCAATCAATGCAGTTGAATTTGCCATCCTGTTAGAGGACCAGCAGTAGCTGCCAAACATTGTACGGAATCTGCGCTCCTGTCTGCGCTGGCTCACCCTCTCATGGCGCAGCTCCTGGCACAGTTCATGGACAGCACTTGTAAGGTCCCTGGTGTCCTGTGAAGCCTGCACCTGTCCCTCACGCAGCTGTACAATATTACTATTGAGGGAGTCAAGTTGGCGATGCAGGCCCATCATGTTGCGGTTGTGTTTGCGCAGGTTTCGGTCTAATGCAAGGATCCACTTAGTTTGCAGACGCTGCTGCTGCAACATAGCAGCTTCCAGGCCCCCGAATAAGGAGGGACCCTCACCTGCCTCATGCTGCTGTGCCCAGGACTCCGTCGCAATCCTGAGTGGTGCTGTGGTTGGCTGACACCTGCCCTCCGGAATCTGGCTGCGCCTGTCTGGTGCTGATGGTGTGTTTGGCCCTTCCTGCTGCTCATCAGAGTCGTTGTTGAGCTCTGGCAGTGGCAGTGCCCTGGGCCTGCGTCGTCCAGTCGACATGTGGAGGGACCCACTGGTGTTGGAATCTGATGGCTGATGGGAGTCTGTCTCTCTTACACATGCAGATGGTGTGGCTGCTGGGCCTGGCCCACCTGCAACAACAATATGCAGCATGTCAGTTCTGTATGTTGCCCTTCTTGCCTGCTGGTGCAGGCTCCTTCCCCTTTCGGGTGGCAGGTGCAAGCTCCTTCCTCTTCTTGGCTGCTGTTGCAGGCTCCTTGCCCTTCTTGCCTGCTGGTGCAGTCTCCTTCCCTTTCAGATGGTAAGTGCAGGCTCTTTCCCCTTTCGGCTGGCTGGTGCAGGGTCCTTCCCCTTTAGTATATGTGGCCTGGAATCACTTCCACCACGAGTAGGTGCGGATGGAATTGGGCCCGTAGACTGTGTGGATGAGGTGCTTAGCTGGGTTTGTGATACCTTGGCCATACGCGCAGGACGGGGTGGAAGGGGTAGGGAAGAGGTCAATGGTGGAAAGGAAAAGTTTCTTAGGGACATTGGGGCAGGCAGAGGGAGAAGGAATGGGAGTCAAGGATAAGGGAGTGGTTGTTGGAGGCTGGATTTGGGTGCATGGGCTGTATGCTGTTGTGAGGTGGATGGCTGTTGGGTCTCTGAGTGCTTGCGTTTGTGTACTTTAGGAGGGGGGGACAGACACAGTGGGAGAGGACACAGGGGACGTGTGCATGGATGTTGTGGAGGTGTCTGCCAGTGAGGTGTGTGTTTTGCTTGGTGTTGTGATGATGCAGGTAGTGGATGCTGATGTAGTGCATGTAGGTGTGAGTGTGGATGTAAGTGGGTGGGAGGTGGAGGAGGAGGAGGGGAGACAGTGGAAATAGTGGATGTTGTTGTGTCTGCAACTGGATGGTGTTTGTGTGAGTGCCTGTGGGATGAAGTGTGGTGCTTGTGTTTGCCTGTGACCCTCTTGGGTGTTGTGCTGTGTGCATGCTCGTCTGGCTGTGTGCTTGGGATGGTTTGGGGTTGAGGAAAATGGGACTGGGAAGTTGTAGTTGGGGGGGATGGTAAAAACAGGGCTGCCATTAGAGAGGAGGCCAGAGCCTGGATGGATCTCTGTTGGGCTGCCAATCCACTGTGAATGCCCTACAGGAATGCATTAGATTGTTGCATCTGGGCTGCCAGCCCCTGAATGGCATTCACAATGGTTGACTGCCCTACAGAGATGGTTCTCAGGAGGTCAATAGCCTCCTCACTCAGGGCAGCAGGGCTCACTAAGGCAGGGCCTGAGGTGCCTGGGTCGAAGGAGATGCCCACCCTCCTGGGTGAGCGGGCACGGGGCAACTCGCTGAGGGGCTGCTGGGAGGGCGGTGCTGGTACGGGCGTGGTGGCTGTACCTGTAGCTGGGGTGGTCACAGAAGTGTCCGCCACCACCAGAGAGCTTCTATTGGAGGAAGCATCTGTGTCTGAATTGTCTCTCAAGTGGAGCTCCCCTCGCCCTCTGTCCCACTAGTGCCCTCAGCATCGGTGGACTCTGCCTCCTGGGTCCTGTGGGATGTAGCTCCCTCCGTCATCGGTGCCTCTGCTCCTCTGCCAGATGATACTAATGCACATAAGGACAGGATGAGAAAACAAGAAATGGGGGAGAGAGAGACAAAGGATACACTGGGTCAATGGCTGCACCAACACCACCTTTGGCATACACAGCACCCTCACACACAGGGAACAGGCCTACGCACTATGCATTGCACCACCACTGATATTGATAGCCACCAAGGCATAAGGAGGGGCACACACCGCCAACTGCAGCACACCTGGGACCCACGCAGCCCGAGGGGGTCCAGGAGCCCAAGCGGAGCGGCCACGCTAGTCTGCTAGTCCGCTCGTCTGCGTCTAATCTCACCGCTCCTCAGTGGAGTAAAGAATCTGGTGTGAGCATCTTCTGTAAGCATATGCGTATAACAATTAAGGTAGATATGCCTCTCACCGAGATATGCAGGAATGAGGTGGCAGAACAGATTACAAGGCTAAATGAAATTGTACCTTTTAAATGGTGAGCGTGTCACAGAAATACACTACCTGAAGAAAAGGAGCATTGGACAGGCAGTGTATAAAGAAAAGAAGTGTAGGACAGGTGTTGTATGACGCAAAGGACCGTAGGTCAAGCATTGTAAAATAGAAAACAAAGACTTATATTAGTTATTCATAGTTCAATAGAGAGGGCAGCACTGGGTCTATTTCTACTATAAATAGTAGCCATAAAAGAATGAGAAAGGGTACTGGATGGCGCACTTCTCATGAAGGCAGAGACTTTATTAAAAAAAATCAAGAAAATTTGAGGTGTGTAACTGTAACACCATGGACTTGGTGAGGTTACAGCCCAGAAATAAAATAGAGGAGGAGGCTTTCAATGTAGACACAGCTTTACCTCAGTATTTCTACATACAAGGCATGCAGAAGGAGAGCAGTGCGGATCCTGTGAACGAGGGTTTGGGGGCCATGACAAGACATGGAGAAGGAGATCAGTGTGGATGCTGTGAATGTGGGTTTGGTGAATGAATAACCACTTACAAATGGTAGATGAGTGTCAGGTCCCATCAGTCAGCTTCCAAGTTGCAAACATCAATTCCCTCAGCCCCCAACATTCTAAAACCTAGGTCCAAAATACAGGAGAGTAAGCATGAGAAGGCCTCATGGGCCTCAACGGTGCTTAATTTGTGAAAGAAAGAATGCCAGTGTCTGAAGCTCTGCTGAAAAGCCGGTGGCCTCTGCAATTAAATGCTGGGATGCCATATACCAAAGTTGGTAGTCTTTCATCCACTACCAGATACTTCGTACCCTAATTGTCGCTCTTGCATTTTTCAGCTTTATGTTTGTGAAGGTTTTGCCGTTTTCTTATTCCTTGATCTTTGTGTTTTTCCTAATTAGTCAATCAGGTGAGAGAGGTACTCAAAGATTGTCAGACTGCCTATTACTTTACCACACTTTCTCATCCCCACCTTCATGCTGGAATCCAGGGCTGGTATAAAGATTTTAGCGGCGTTGGATGGAATTACATACACCCCGCCCACCCTCCCGGTCTTCATGAGGGCAATGTTTTCTATTTGCATAGATACATTTGCAACCCCTGCCAATGGCCCCAGCCCTTCCTTGCCTCAGAGATAGCCTTCTGGGAACCTTTTGGTGCTGCGTTGCACCACCACAATAGGCAGCATCTAGCCCGAGCCAAACACCTTATTAAACTGCAAGCTACTGACCTACTTCTCATTTCACAAGCTGATTGTTAAGTCTGGCTTCTCAGCACAGCTACCACCAAACCTTATGTGATCGGAAAAAAAAGAGATCAGTTAGTTAGCTAAATGGTTATATCGCATACAGCTTCCCACTCAGGTTTCACGACAAAACGTTTTGCTGCAGGTATATATATCTGGCTCAAGTGATTCAAAATAGCCACATCCTTAGTTGTCTGAGAAAAGTTGGCAGTGAGGTGCAACATCTCAGGTGTTCTGGCACAGAGTTTCAAAGTTTGGGGCCCATGAACGAAAACAGCCTCCCATGCTAATGAGTTTAATCTTAGAGAAAAGGACAGGGAGAGGTTGCTGGAGCACAGATAGTGAGTATCTTGATACTGTTTTATCAGACTATTAATACGGTGGGGGGTGATTCCTGCCCTGGCTGTGAAGACATAGCACAGAGCCTTGAAATAGATTCGTTTTTCCACCTCTAGCCAGTGCAGCTCAAGGCAGAGAGGAGAAACTGAGGCAGATTTTGGCAGTCGATAGATCAGCCTTGAGGCCACATTCTGCACCACCCACAGATGTCTCATAAAGGCTTTATCAGCCCCCAAGTAAAAGATGTTGCCGTAGTCCAGGCGGAATTGAATAAGTGCATGGACAACGGTTCTTTGAGCAAGTGTAGGGTGAATCCAGATGAATTTCAATAGCCATTTCAGATTGGCAAAGAAGATTCCAGATACCTTTGCCACCTGTGGCTTCAAGGATAGCTTATTATCAATCAGAAAACCAGGGTAGGGATCTTCTGGAGCACCGCTGGCCAGCCAGTGTTGTGGCCCCCAGATGCTTGGGGTTTTTCCAAGGATGGGCACCACCATTTTGTTCCCATTCAGTTTTGTTGACTTATTATTCATCCAGGAGACTACCTGAACCAAGTGGTCTTGGTGTCTCTCTGTTGGAAATGCTTTGTAATCGTAAAGGGTTGTGGGTAATGTGGGTGTGTGTTTTATAGTTGTGTGGGTGTGTGGGGTGTGTATGAGTGTCAGGTGTGTGTTGTTTGAATTGTCCAATGTGGTGTTGTTTTATATGTGGGTGTCCATTGTGAGCGCGGTTGTATGTACCGCAAATGGTTTACCACCGTTGAATGTCCGTCGTGGTGATTCATGGGTCATAATGTGATGGGCGCTGTACTGTTGGCCTAACGGTGTGGGTTTTGATACTGCCGCTTTATCACTGACCTTTGGACTGGCGGATTTGTGTATGTGGCAGTAATCTGTCGGATTGGTGTCATAATATGGTGAATAGATATCCGCCACCGCCGGGGTAAGTTGGCGGGCGTCAGCGTGGCAGTAAGTGGGATTTACCGCCGTTGTCATAAATGTCTTGATAACAAGGGCCCACCCTAAACAAACCAATGATTTTACCATCTGTTATTGTACAGAGGTGGTAGATAAATTATCCCAACTGCCTCTAATTCTGGAAGGATTATTAAAAGTTCGTACCGCCCGAAATGATGAATGCACATATGTTAACTCTCTTGCTACTATGTTAACGTCTGCTCCCCCTGTTCAGAAATTAGAGGATAGACTTCACTCCCCTTAAGTGGCTTCATCCCCATCTATAGCAGATAAAAGGGACTTGGCAGAAAGTAATACTACAGCAAGCCTTAGTATGGAAGCTTCGGATGCAGCAGCACTCTTACTAGCTGCCAATATTCCCAGGAAATCTGAGAACCCCACAACTCGGATTTTATCAAAAAGAGAACAGAAAAGTGCAGGAAAGGGAAAGGAATTCGGCACGGTCTCACCACCTAACCGCCATAAAGGCCACTGAAATTACCCCTATCGAATCAAGTAAGAAGGGCAACGCCTTAAATGGAAGGCAAAACATGGATACTACTGCCTATGTCAATTCAAGTGTTAACTCAAATGCAGAAGTAAAGAACGCCCTTGACCCAGTAGTCGTTACTTCATCAACAAGGTCCCACCCAGAGCATCGCTTGCCCATACTAGTTAGCGACCACATGGATGAAGGAGCAAGGGGTCAGCAGAGCGCAAGGCCAAAAAATAATATCCCAGGAGACCCTAGCCCACTAACACAGGTCAACGTAAGCAGCAAGAGAAATGGACAATGTGCTAGACAGAGCAAATCCAGCCACACGGAACAAAACTGGCAAACAGAGCAAAACTGACCACTCAAATATGCACTAGTAACCATGAACTGAATCATCAGCTGCTTTGGATCCTGGAATTCATCTCAAGCTCCCCCACAGATGTTCTCAACCGCTCCACTATTTTTTTACTTTTAAAAGCACTTCCAGACCTCCAACATGTGTCTACGGATGACATTGCTGCTATAAAATTCATCCAAACAAGAGGCCACCAGCTCAATGACCCAATGCTTGTTATCTTTTCAGCGGCAGATCTCCGCAAACAAATCATGAAAAGGAAGGACCTTTTGAGAGCCTGGGTTATTGAGGCAGTCATTCATCAAGGTGAGAGATATCCGTCCCGCTATTACACTTTCAACATTCCGAAATACCCCAGGGCTCACGGTCAGTCCTGCGTGGAGCATACGCTGTTATCAACCCCAGTATAGGCA
This sequence comes from Pleurodeles waltl, assembly GCF_031143425.1. Lineage (NCBI taxonomy): Eukaryota > Metazoa > Chordata > Amphibia > Caudata > Salamandridae > Pleurodeles > Pleurodeles waltl. The sequence continues at coordinate 408,452,314 of NC_090440.1, forward strand.
CTGCAGAAATGTCTAGTGAAAGGAGAACAGTCAAGTCTCCTTTGAGATGTAAGGAAGAAGGGAGAAAGAGTCTAGTATCTAGTCAGAAATCTCAGCCTGATTGGAAATGGTTACCGCTGGCATTAACCACAGGAGCAGCTGGCAAAAGCAGAATAGCTAAGGAACAACCCACACAAAGGGTATTAAATATCTGCTTGTGAAATATAGGTGGCCTATTGGCAAAGCTGGAGGACCCAGCAATAATCCAATTCTTTAGCTCATTCGACATCATACTCCCACAGGAATCCTGGGCTAAGGAATCAATACCATAAATAGGATTTACAGAATATTTCAGACCAGCTATGAAAACTAGCAGATCCGGCAGGGCAAAGGGAGGCCTAGCAACTTATGTCAGCACAAGCATTCTCGCCAAGATTACAGATCTGAAGGCGGAAGACCTTGTCGCGTAGGCTCTCATTATTCTAATGAGACTACTGGATTTTGAGCAGCAGAATCGCCTGCGGTGTGGGAGACTGAGTCTAACCCACTGCAGGTGACACCTGTTGCTCTAATCCGGGTTTTGCTCCGGCTAACTAGCAGTGCCTCACCTCTACCAAAGGGTAGTGATGATTGGGCAGCCGAGCGCATGACATACTGGGCTTCTCAAGGAAGTTGTGGTCACTCAGGTCGCATCCGGTTCTCTCATTTACAATTTGGTCTCATATATAAATGACAAACAGAAGCAGTATATGTTTCAATAATGAGTTTAATAAAACAACTGCATCTTAGATAGCAAAGCGTGAGCTGCAATAACCAGGACGACACAACATGACAGTATTAAAATTATGACGAGAAGAGTGAAGCATAAAAACAAAGCTATCATATTGTCACTATGATCGATTGACTATTTCCTCTCTAGGTTATAATTGAGCACAGCATGTTAAGCTCTAATTCTGCCTTTCAGGTTCCCCTGGGAAGACATTAACCCCCATACCTGAGCAAAGGCCTGGGGTCTGCGTTAGCATCTGTAGCGAAGCATTCAGCAATCAGCATACAGTCGTGGTTCCCTGGCTGGGATCTCCCTCTAAGGTGGAAGGGACAAGGAAGTGTTTATATAATAACACAATCAATCAATCAATCAATCACAATATTTATAAAGCGTGCTATGTACCCGTCAGGGTTTCGAGGCGCTGAGGGGAGGGGGGGGGGGCGTGGAGCGCTGCTGTTTAGCGGTCGAAGAGCCAGGTTTTGAGGAGCCTTCTGAATGTGAGGAGGTCCTGGGTCTGGCGTAGAGGTGTGGGGAGAGAGTTCCAGGTCTTGGCGGCGAGGAAGGAGAAGGATCTGCCGCTGGAGGTCTTGCGCTGGATTCGGGGTACGATGGCGAGGGCGAGGTTGGCGGATCGGAGTTGACGTGTTGGAGTGTAGAAGTTAAGTCTGGTGTTGAGGTAGGAGGGTCCGGTGTTGTGAAGCGCCTTGTGAGCGTGGGTGAGGAGTTTGAAGGTGATCCTCTTGTCTACCGGGAGCCAGTGGAGTTCCTTCAGGTGAGGGGAGATGTGACATCGGCGGGGTATGTCGAGAATCAGTCGGGCGGAGGCATTTTGGATACGTTGGAGTCGTTTGATGTCTTTGGTTGGGATGCCTGTGTAGAGTGCGCTGCCGTAGTCAAGTCTGCTGCTGACGAGGGCCTGAGTCACCGTCTTTCTGGTTTCTGTTGGAATCCACTTGAAGATTCTGCGGAGCATTCGAAGGGTGTTGAAACAGGAGGAGGAGACGGCGCTGACCTGTTTGGACATGGTGAGGGCGGAGTCCAGGATGAAGCCGAGGTTTCTTGCGTGGTTGGCAGGGGTGGGTGGGGGTCCGAGGTCGGAGGGCCACCAAGAGTCGTTCCAGGCCGAGGGAGTGCGCCCGAGGATGAGGACTTCCGTCTTGTCGGAGTTGAGTTTCAGGCGACTGTTGTTCATCCAATCGGCGATGGCTTTTAGTCCCTCGTGGAGGTTTGTTTTGGCGGTGAGCGGGTCTTTGGTCAGGGAGAGGACGAGCTGGGTGTCGTCGGCGTAGGAGATGATGCTGAGATGATGTTGGCGGGCCAGTTTAGCGAGGGGGGCCATGTAGACGTTGAACAACGTAGGGCTGAGGGAGGATCCTTGGGGGACGCCACAGATGAGGTTGGTGGCTTTGGAGCGGAAAGGGGAGAGACGGACTCTCTGAGTTCTGTCGGAGAGGAAGGATGAGATCCAGTGGAGGGCTTTATCTTGGATGCCGGCTTCCTGGAGGCGGGTCAGTAGGGTGCGGTGGCAGACTGTGTCAAAGGCGGCTGATAGGTCGAGGAGGATGAGGGCTGAGGTTTCGCCGTTGTCCAATTGATGTCTGATGTCATCTGTGGCGGCGAGGAGAGCAGTCTCAGTGCTGTGGTTTCGTCTGAATCCGGATTGTGAGGGGTCCAGGATGGAATTGTCTTCGAGGAAGTGGGTGATGTTCTGAGAAAATGTCCCTACGTAAAGATGTGTATTTTCTACGAATGTTGGATACTAAACTTCTACCACGTTCACCGGCAATGTACCAAGCTGCAGCCTTGAATAAAGCACAGAGTGATCAAGAATGTCTTGTTTGAGAACAGAGTGCTGGCCTAGGCAAAAACAGTTAGATAGATGAAAATAAAACAAAACCGTAAAAATGGTTATTGGAATAATAATAAAGCAAGCTGAATTAAATATATCTAGGTTAAAGTGCACAGCGGCCTAGTATGATAAAACAACATGCATGGAGCTATTATTTAAATGGCTACAAAACAACCTACCATTTCAACTAGTCAGGCTTGACGGCTGGGAAAAGAATATACAGGAACCATTGATCTTAGTCAGTATATATATTAATCCAAAAAAAGAAATCAGCTCAAGTTAACAATTTACTAAAGCATCTGGTAATTATAAAAAGTACAGTACAGTGGTTAATTTCAGGTGATTTTAATCTTTATCTATTCCATAACCCTGGTGAAGATCACATTCAAACAGTAGCAACGGTGCCCAGGCCATACTCTCCCAGTAAAGAGTAGGAAATATAAGTTAGGGGAAATGTTTATACCCACCTGTGAGTCTGTAGGCCTCTTTGTGCTAAATGGTCGGAATCCGGCCGACATCCCGCCAGCCTGGACAAGATCCCCTGGGAAAACGGTTTCTTATCTAGACTGCACACTGGTAAATCCTGCACTGTATACACTAGTAAGTGACTTTAGAATCATGGACTGTGTGGAAAGTAACCATAAGCCACAGACAATCAGGATCAAATCTTCACCATATAAGCCAGAGGAAGCGGTTTTCCTGAAAGGGGTGTTCAGCACTGAAATGGTCACCCAATACCATCGAAAGTCAAGCAGAACAGGCTCTGTTGAGGCTAGAATCCATGGCTATGGACCCAGCAAATCTGACACCGGTCTGGGAGAACTTCGTCATTGACCTTACAAACCAAGGCCCCTTGGGAAATGTAAGAAAGGGAGCGCAATTAAATTATCGAAATCGTTCATACATACCGCAGCCAGTTCATAGGAGGAAAGCAGAAGCAGAATGCTAAGGCAACTGCGCAAATTCCCAGAAAATGTACCATTACTGTCCGCCCAGCGAGAGCAAAGGAAATTGCTTAAAAAGGAATTATGGTCCTTTAAAAAACATCAGCAGGAGATGCTGTGGGCCAAGTTACAATATGCGTCTAAATCATCTGACTCAAAAAGATTCTGGAAACTTTTTAATTCCATTGACAAGGGTCCAAAGGCAGCTAACAACTCCAACATAACAGAGAAAGCTTGGGTGTGCCACTTAAAGTCACATCTAAGGGAGCGGCCCACCAGAGAAGGGGTGCTAACACAGGGGGGCCTCAATACATGGGAACCCGATGTCTTGAATACTCTGACAATCACGGCATCAGAATTAACAAAAATCATCAGGATGTCGCAAACTGGTTGCGCACCTGGCCCTAACATTTTTCCGCAAGCGCTGTTTAAACAAGCAAGAGAAAGATGGGCTGACTTCCTGGCTGCAATGTTTAATTACGAGATTACAACAGGAATCGTCCCGGCAACCTGGAGGGGTTCAATAATCCACCCCATACACAGGGGAGGGAACGCTGCTTTGCCAAGCAATTACAGACTAATCACCCTCTTAGATGTTGATCTCAAGTATTTTTCGGCTTGCCTGCTACAACATTTAGAGACATGGATTGCAGACAACAACATACTGCCCTTAAATCAAAGCGGTTTCATCAAGTATCAGGGTGCGTTTATGAACCTTATGGCACTAGGACTGGTTATCAACAGAGCAAAAGCAACTGGGACTCACACCTACCTGTGCTTTGTTGATTTAAAAGCTGCCTTTGATTGTGTCCCCCGTTGCAAATTATGGGCCAAACTACAGCAATGGGGGCTACCAGCAACCATTTTAAACACCATCAAATTAATTTACTCCGACACATGGTTGAAGGTTAAACTGGGGGGAGGTTCACACCTATCTAGGGCAGTTAAAACAACAGTTGGTGTAAAATAATGCTGTGTACTGGTGCCATCTCTTTTTAATCTGTACATAGCAGACCTTTCCACCAAGCTAAATGATCAGTCAGCCCACTCCCCCTGTCTTGGTGGCCAACAGCTATCTAACATGTTATATGCAGATGGCCTATTATTGCTTAGCAACACCAGAATTGGCATGCAAAAACTGCTAAATAACCTAGAAGAGTATGCAAGAACAAACAAATTAGAAATTAATTATAGCAAATCTAAAATGATTGCTCTCAATCGTAGACCCACTAGCCAATGTGAATGGTATCTGAATGGGAAGACCTTAGAGGAAGAAACCTCGTACAGATACCTAGGAATCATTATAGATGCTAGAGGCAATTATGAGCCTCAAAAAGAAGCGATGAAAAATAAGGTATGTGCACTTTTTCACGCTTTTGGCATGCTTGCAAATACTGTTTGTGGCCACGCTCTAAATCCACTGACAGCTATAATGAGAGAAATAATGAGGGGGATGGAGGAAGCTCTCCTGGACAAACTTCTGGTAAAGGCATGTCTTTCGATTACCAGGACATGCTTCCCCCACCCAGGCCAGACTGGAATTTATGCTGACTCGACCTGCGGCATATATCAAATGTTGCTACAAATTGTGCTGTGCTTCAAAAGGGACGCTGGCTAATTTAGTTTGGCAGGAAATTAATCTAGAAAGAGGTAATAGCATCTACAAAAAGCATCTGGAAAAAGCCTAACCCATCTAAACCTAGGCGATGTATGGGATCAGTCGCTTCCTACCCTGGCTTTTAACAAAGCAGTGAATAAATCAAGCAAATTAAGCAAATTATACAGATGGCTAGAAGACAGGGAAGTTCTGGCTAAAAGGTAGCACGGCTGGTTGATTCTCAATTCATATAAAGCTCCCAAAGAATCACCACTTTTGGCTGCCCCCTATTCACTGAAAATCAAACAACACTTTCTAAAGCTAAGGCTTGGTGAAGTGCAAACGTTAGACCTCATGCCAAAATGGAAGAAGGGGTCGCTAGCCGCCTATGTCATCTGGCGGTAGAAAACCTAGTGTACATGGTCTGCATTTGTCCAGCTTTGGCTGCAGAAAGATGACAAATATTGAAAAAATAATTAAACAAATTTGGGTTCAGATCACGCAGACAAGCTTTAATTGAATCATTTAATCCAAGAAACACCATTCTGAATATTAGGCTTGTCCAATTTCTGGACATTTGTTTCTCCAAAATTTCCTGTGCCAAAACAAATTAGTAGATACGAATTACGCCATTGGTAATAAAAGCACTCCACCACGGAGTATGAAACCCCCCTACTTTGAACAAACAGGTCGAAAAGAGGAAGAGTAATGTAGTTGCGAATCCAGCCAACCCTGTAATTAATTCCTTTACTAGTAACTGGAGTTAAGTGGGGGCAAACCTGTAGAATGTATTAAATTATTTTCATTTCACAGTTTTATTGGACTACTAATGTTTGATCGCACCAATATTGTTGTGCTTAATTTTATGTTGAAGGAATATTTTTATGGTTTTAATTAACTGATAAAATAAACATTCATTCATACTCCACCAACTGTTACTATTTTAGCTGTGACTTCTCACAAATGTGTACTTCAACAATCTCAATATTATGATGTCTCATGATATGCACACCAAAGCCCTTAAGATTTTCTTACAAGTGATGTGTGCACCATATTCTTCAATTCACAGTGCATTACTATCATATCAGGAAATTGTCTTCTAACGCCTATTTGGAGGAAATAGACTCTCAATGTTTCAAAGCAGAAAGAACAGGAAAAACATTTGTTCTAGAAGACTGATTTGTAGAGAGGATCAACACATCTTTGTCCTTCCCCCTGTTTGTACTGCTATGGAAGAAGAGGAGTTGGGTGAATTTCAAGAGGCAGTCCAACGCCCAGAGCAACGTTTCAGTTCACAAACAAGTATTGTAGTTAGGCGCTTACAGTTTTTCCCAGGGAACACTGACCTGACAAATGAATTGAGACTTATTGTACAGCTCTCAGAGTACTAGTGACAACTTGTGAGGTTGAAAATTTTACAGACCTACTGATTAAGGATCAGGTACTTGTAACATATCTCAGTAAAGTGATAAAGCAAAAATGACTCTTGTTTAAGAAACATTTGTTCACTGAAGCTATTGAAGCTACTAATACTATTGCATAACCACAGGAATAAATAAAAATAATTTAGGAACATCTCAAATGAGTCCATGGCTATTGGAACAATTAAGAGGAATCTTGTTGATTCCAAAGCAAGCAACCGTCTCTAGAAATCGATTTGCCTTTCTCACTCACAAACTAGTATTCATGGCTTTATTGGTATGGGTCTATTCAGCATCTTTCTAGTTTAGTCCAGCTACAAAAAAACGTTAATTCATTATGGTACTATGGAACATTTGTCTAAAGTACCCTTGAAAAGAAAGTACGAATAATTGATGATAAAGACATGCAATAAGAACGGGATTTACACTGTTAGTCAAAAGTTTATTATTGAGTGAATACGCTTCTGAAACACACAGGCCCTCATTACAACCCTGGTGGTCAGAGATAAAGCAGCAGTAATACCCCCAACAGCACGGCGGTAGAAAAAATGGAATTATGACCATGGTGGAAACCGCCAACACAGACAGCCACTTTAACACACTGACCGCCACAGCGGCAGCAACAAGCACCGCGGCGGTAACCGCCAACAGCCAGGCGGAAGACAAGGTTCCACCCACTGTATTATGAGACACCAATCCACCACCTTTTCCAGGGTGGTACCAAGGCCATCAAAAGCACGGCGGAAACAGTACACAGAAGGCAAAGGACTCACCTATGGAGACTCAGGGAAGAACCACGACGCCATGGAGCCTGAACTGCAGGTGTTCCCCATGCTGGTCTACCTCCTCCTACACTAGGAATACCAACGCCGCGACGACGACTACGGGGAGTACTGCCGCCTAGCACACAGGGGCGAGGGGAGGAAAAAGAGAGTGACACACACACACACATGCACACGCAACAGCCCCACCCCAACAACATACACACAAGCCCATACCCAGATGATTTCCTCCACCATGACCCTTAGCTCCTCCTCTGAGAACCTGGGGTGTCTTTGTGGTGCCAGGGGTGCAGTTTGTGTGGTGTGTGTGAGGGTGTGTGAGGTGAGGAGTTATGGTGTGTGCTGTGAGGTGCGTGGATGGTGTATGGGTGATGGTGTTCTGTGGCTCTGGTTCTGTGGGTGCTCTCTGAGTGTCTCTCTCTCTCAGTTGTTAATTTCTTTCAGTCGTGAAGGGATGTGGGTGGGTGTTTTATAGTGGTGTGGGTGTGTGGGTGTGTGGGTGTGTGTGTATGAGTGTCAGGTGTGTGTAGTTTGAATTGTCCAATGTGGTGTTGTTTTGTATGTGTATGCGCATTTTGTGCATGGCGGTATGTACTGCCAATGGTTTACCATGACTGAATGTCCGCCGCAGTGATTTGTGGGTCATAATGCTGTGGGCGTAGTTCTGTTGGCGTAACGGTGTGGTTTTTGCTACCGCCAGTTTATCACTGACCTTTTGGCTGGCGGACTTCTGTTTGTGTCTGTATAGTGACGGATTGCTATGTGTGGGTCATAATATGGCTAGCGGTATACCGTTGCGGTATGTTGGCGGCAGTCGGCATGGCGGTAAGCGGGACTTACCACCAATGTCATAATGAGGGCCACAGTTCTAAGAGCCACACAGCTCCTATTGCTGTTGGAGGTTTACTCATAGGCTTTGGCGCCAGTGTTATCCTCATCACTCATGACACTTTGTTGAAGCATTTGAAGGAGGACATTTACTCAAACCTGATATCAAGACTATGGGGGTCATTCTGACCCCGGCGGTCATGGACCGCCGGGGCCAGGGTTGGCGGGAGCACCGCCAACAGGCTGGCGGTGCCCCGCAGGGCATTCTGACCGCGGCGGTTTGGCCGCGGTCAGATGCGGAAAACCGGCGGTCTCCCGCCGGTTTTCCGCTGCCCAAATGAATCCTCCATGGCGGCGCAGCTCGCTGCGCTGCCATGGAGGATTCTGACACCCCATACCGCCATCCTGTTCCTGGCGGTTCGCCCGCCAGGAACAGGATGGCGGTATGGGGTGTCGTGGGGCCCCTGGGGGCCCCTGCAGTGCCCATGCCAAAGGCATGGGCACTGCAGGGGCCCCCGTAAGAGGGCCCCACTTTGTATTTCAGTGTCTGCTTTGCAGACACTGAAATACGCGACGGGTGCCACTGCACCCGTCGCACCTTCCCACTCCGCCGGCTCAATTCTGAGCCGGCGTCCTCGTGGGAAGGGTGTTTTGCACTGGGCTGGCGGGCGGCCTTTTGGCGGTCACCCGCCAGCCCAGTGCAAAACCCAAAATACCCTCAGCGGTCTTTCGACCGCGGAGCGGTATTTTGGAGGGGGGAACTCTGGCGGGTGGCCTCCGCCGCCCGCCAGGGTGAGAATCACCCCCTATATTTTTTTAAGAGTTAAAAAATGACTTAATTGGGTATCGCATGTTGCCTCTATCAGTCCGAGGGCACGTTTACGTTGCTTTTAAAGGGAAGATTATACTTGGGTGGTTGCATAAGGACGTGTTGGACATTGTGCTTCTAGCAGGCAGGCAGAAGTAAGTTATCTCGTTTTGTGAGTTATGTGAAGAAGTCACAGAGTGGATGTCTGCATTTAAATCACTATAGGAGAAACTTGTATGAATTTGAAAGTTAATGCGGTCATGCATGTCCCTGATGACCCTTCCAAACTTATTGAACAGCACCAGGATATCTTAAGGAGGATCTAAGTCTATTACAAAATTTGAATTAGAAATAAAACTCAAAGAAGGTTCCAACCCTGTGATACCCAAAATGAAGAATGCCCCTCTGAGTGTAAGGCAAGAGCTAATCAATATCTTCTGAAGATGTCATTGACTAGTGGATAGTTCTATATGGCTTTCTCTTATGACCTAAAAGAAAAACAAAGAATTTAGATTTTGTGTTCACCTCAACCCACTCAACTAATGCATCTGGGTAAACGCTCACCCTCTACCTAAGACAGATATCTTATGGACAAGACAAACAATGCCACAGTATTTAGCCGATTGGATCTTCGATGAGCAAATCACCTAGTTACTCTTCCACCCTCATCGTGACACCTAACGGCATTTGTCACTCCCAGTGGTGCCTTCGAATACAATAGAATACTATTCAGTCTGGTGTCAGCTGTGGCTGTTTTTCAGAGGTTGATGGAGAAGATGCTGGGTAATGTGGATGGTGTTTTGGCCTTCCGGTATGATGTTCTGTTTGAAGGGAAGGTTTGGGAAGAGCACAACTATAAACTCAATATTGCTTTAGAAGGGACACAGGTGCTTGGTTTGCATTTGACAAGTGTGTTTTTAGGCTGAGACAGAATATTTTGAAATTGTCATTAGTGTGCATGGTCAGTTCCAGGCCAAAACTTGTCAAAGCCATGGAAGGCTCTCCTTTTCCCACAAACAGAGAGCAGGTTGTGTCCATTGTGGGACTTTGAAAATTCTATGCCAAGCTTTGCTACAATATTAGAACCCAATACAACATTACTGAAAAAGAAGACAAAATTATTCTAGAGAAAAGAGCATGGGTATGTGTTCCTGCACATCATGAATGACATATTACTAATATTTAATTCTGTATCTACTTTTGTGTGTCGTTCATGCAAGAGAAAGAAGTGTGTCAAGGGCAAGCACGCCATTTTGTATGCATCATGTGTTTTGAAGAAAGCTGAAAAATAGTCTTAGTTATTGAGAAAGATTTAGCCGGGACATGGGCAGCCTGGAAATTCAGGAGCAATCTCTGGGGAAGTCATTTTGCCAAGAAAATTGACTGGACAACTCTTGTGTTTCTTGTGAATATATTTCAGGCACAACTAACAAGAAGACTTTTGTCACTGATGTCGGTGAAGGAGGAATGTTCTCTGTAATCTGGGTGTGAGGATATGGAGTGCATAATTTTTAGGTCGAGTGCGCAAGCTCTTTGACCTGTTGTAAATACTTAGGGCTTTTAACCATGCCCATCACTTTCAAACGTTCGTCGGCTTGCTTTTCAAAAACCTTTATCATCATTGGTAAGTGCTTTTTGTTTGTCCCTCCTTGGGCCGGTTTTGTTACCACCCTGCAGACTGCTCCGTTACATGGATAATTGCATGATTGCCAATACGTTTGACTGCAAGCTAAATTCTTTATCTTTTTGTGTCTCTCCTTCGCGCTCATGCTCCTCGCAGCCATGGCGCTTTGAATTGGCTCGCTTTTGTCAACTAATGTTTTACTTTTCATTTTCAATTTATGTGGCAAGAAAAGTCCAGTTAAGAATTTACAACGCTAATGGTTCTAAATCGAGCAAATGTGAGACCAATTGTATTGCAAATGCTTGGTTCAGTTGATTTTGAAGCCCAAGCTTTAGCTGAAGATGCAGTGCTGCACAAGGTATTACCGTGGGTCACTCAGGGGTGGCTGAAGAAAAGTTGTTTGTCTGGTGACCTTCAGTCTTTTGCCAAGTTCTTGCTGAGTTGTCTATCAAAAGGGACTGCTAACCAGAGGAGAGAAACTAGTTCCACTTATCTCTATCAGTGGAAAATTGGTGATCTAACGCAAAACAGACATTTAGGTTTGACCCTTAACAGAAAAGCTCTATTAGACCAATGGATGGCTCAGGATGGACTCCAATGTAGAGTTCAAGGTTCAGGGATGGAATGTCGGTAAGTGCGTGGACAAGTATTTGATCACAAGAAATTCTGCCCTGGTGGCTGATGATCTTCCTGAATATGTGTGTGAAAATGTTGCATTGGAATTTCGCAGCTCATTTCATTTGTGAGCTGTGGAAATACGCTTGAATTTTTTTTCATAGATTATTGATAAGGCTCCCAGGTTTCCATATTTTACTGATTTTTACAGATAAATACAGACAGAAAACGATGTGTTTCCTTCCTGTATTTATTTATAAAAATTAAAAATAGAGATAATTGGCCATCTTTTCAGTGACTTTCCATGTTGTTGTTTATGAATTCCCAGCCAGTAGTCGTGCAGATTGCCAGAATGAGGAGTTAAAAACTGCATGACATTTCCTTAAATAACTGCATATCTCAAGATATGTTTGTGCTATTATGCAAATATTTTTGTGTGGGCATGTTATTTTGTTATATTTACCTGCGTTATGTGCTGAAACTGGACAGGCATCAAAGTATAACTACTCATTCATTAGTTAAATAAATGTGGAAATATCCGAGTTAGAGCTTCATTATTCACAAAACACATATGAATAAATACTGGTACGAAGGCCAAAAAAACAACTATGGATAACTACAGATGGAAATGTTAAAAAATAAATACAATACAACGGAGAGCCTTAAATATACATCAAAATGGATTAAAGTGCAATTTGTGAGACAACCAGACACAGTTTGTGTTTGTGAACTTTTAAGGGTTTTGTTAGCACATGAGGTTCCACAAAAAGTATTTGTGCAGAGAACAGGGTGCAATTCAAGTCAAATAATATGCTCAATTGCTTTGATACATTGTGTCTGTATGTGCCAAAGCAAGGCCGACCTGCGGAACCAGAAGCAATCCTGCTCAAACCATCACTCCTCCCTTCATCTCCTCATGTTGTATTTCTCTTTCCATCCATCCATCCCTCCCTCTCTCTTATCTCTTCTCTCTCCCTTATTATCTCGCTCTTTTAAACCCCTTCTGTGGCTGTTGCAATGAACATATGGGAGCTAGGGAACGTGACAGAGGCAATATGTGCGGCCCTGGGTTTTCAAAAGTGGCCTTCAAGAGCCTCTTGCTACCAGGGGAAAGTTTGGTAGAATAAAAGGCCTATCCGGCCCTATGCTGGAGCAACCACAAGGCAACCTCTTTCAGGTTCAGACTGGGACATAAAATAGACCCAGACACCAAAATAAAAGTGACCCCCATAAGTGACCTAGATAGCTAGTAAAGTGGCCCAAGTGTACAAAATGTGGCAGTTTTTAACTTGCAAAATAGCACTATATGAGTGTTTTGCAGGGTATTGAAGACTGCATGGTTTTGAGCTTGCTGTAGGCAATGCTTATTTTAATACCAGGAAATTCAAAAGTAAAATGGAACCAGCAGGCCATAAAGCAGGCCCACAAACAGCTAAAAATGTGGTCCATACACAGACATGTCAGATTTTCAGTCGGGCCTCCTACTTGTGTGTAAAGTTTCCAGTAAATTTTAACACATAGCATCAGATCACATCAATGGTTGACAACGATGCATTACTTATTTATCCTACAAGGCCATGCAGTGAATGATGTCACAAGCATTCTGAAAGCTCAACCATACTCCTTCAACTAAAGATAAACAATTTTGGACGTGGTCTCGCCGGGCTGCAAAATGGCCACTCTTTAGCAGGCTCTGCCAGCCGGCAGCAATAATCCTTAAAAATCCCTGTATACCAAGGCCACTAAACTCACTAATTGTGAGACACAGTGCTCTGAAGCAGCAGTGAATGCAAGGGGGACGCTGCAATCTGCGAGTGGCCTGGGGACCGCTGGGTGAAATTAGGGCTGGGGGTGGCTTAGCGAGATGTCGGCTGCAAGACTGGCATATTGCGACCCCCTGTGAGCCTGAGGGAGCTGCCCCGGAGGGCTCTCCTGCCTTGAGCAGTCGGCTGGTGGGTCTGGACCTGAGCGCCAGCCGAAAAGGACATGGCAGGGAGCAGCCCCATGATGTAGCCTGATGCGTAGGCACGCTGGGGAACAGACCTGTGGAGAGACGTGAGTCCTACAAATAGCAGCGCTCCCAGAGACGGAGAGTGCAGGAGTACGACGCTTGGTGGAAGGGGCCCACAGGTGACGACCTAAGGCCCTGCACGCGACGGCAGCTCCTGTGGTTAAGGTGGCTGGAACCCCTAGGTGTGGAAGGGTGCCCTGGGCCTGTGTGGGTGAGCTCCGTTGTGCTTGCCCTGGGGCCCCTATGAAGGTCCAGTGAGTGCAGTGACACCTGTGCTGCTTCCCCTCCCTGGATTAGCGAGGGCGCCCGCCGACCACTGAGGGACAATGTCCCTTGTCGCCCGGACTGGGTTGCGATGTCTGGACAGCTGCCTCTGCTGACCTGTTCGCGGAGTGAGGCCATACTCATGTGCTGCGGAGTGCTGGCCTAGACAAGCACATTATAAAATGCCCCCCCTGCTGTACCAGCACTCACTCTTTATTTGAGGTAGCTGTGAGGGCCTGCTAATGCCCCCCGCTAAGGACGATGTGTCAAGCAGCAGGTAGACACTCACAAATCCAGATTGGATCACCTGGAAACCTGGATATCTGGCATCAACGACCAACAGTTCGAATCTAGGGAACAACTTTTAAAAATGGACAAGTTACTTGACATAATCAAGGCCGAGAATGAGGATTTGGAGGGCAGGTCCAGATGCAGTAACCTTTGCATCACATGTGTCCCGGAGTCCACCTCCATATCGAAAATGGAGGACTTTGTCGAGATGGCAATACCATATTGTTTTTGCCTGATTGTACTCAGAGTGTGCAGGCCACCCATCGCAACTTCATAAAATCTGTCAGAAAGCAGAACTTTCGTAAGCTCTACTATACCCCACCAGGCTCAGAATCTCCGTCAATAGAAAATCACACTTCTTCACAGATGCCAGGGCGGCCCTGAAGTTTGCCAAACTCACAATCAAAACCGCCGCCCCCCTCCTGGGCCTCACCTGGGGCCGCCGAGCGTGCCTCCCTGAGTGACAATGATTGAGCCATCTGGACGGCCCCTTACTCCCAATTGTTTGCATCAGTTCTGTGTCTACTATACGCCTGCTACATACTGAGATATGGCCCCTTATCTGGGGTTCTGTCACCCAGTCATTAGGTTGGGCTGATGCCTGGTGCCACTTCGCCCCAAGGGATGTTTCCCATCATGAATCCTAGTTCGTTTTAATGGGATAACAGGAGTTAGCTTAGCCTCTGGCTTGTAGACTCGTGTCCCCGTCAGCTAGTGACTTTTAACCTACTTAGCTTGCTCTGTCTTAGCCCATTTAATTATTTATTTCTTCTAAGATGGCTGCCTTGTTTATAGTTAGGCCACTTGTTATGGGTAACATTATCAGTGTCACCGCACCAATGCGTCAAGATCAAGCACCAAAGACAAACAAACAGTAGGTGTTCACACTTAGGGATTTTCCCTTTCTATACTTTCGAGGGATTGTTGATATTAATTGCCGTCCCAAGCATGTCTGTTATCTATTGTTTAGGAACACACCAACGTCAGGGGACCTTGTAGATCTGTATAAATACATCACACTTTAGACAGATAATCAGAGGGATTCCGACCAGGGGGCATCGCCACCATCGCTGATACTGATGCTGCAGTCGTCTTGACGCTGACCCAGTCTTCGAGTCCCTGCGGAGTCTGAGATAGAGACCTCATTCCAAGGTAACGAGGGTTGGGGGCTCCTCTCATGGACATGGCATCGGCAGATTAGGTTTAACAAACCCAGCTCTCCTTTAGGTAGGAGGTTAGGCCTTTTCACATTAGGGTATTAGGGCATATTACATCTCATATACTTTCCTACATATTGCAAGATGGTGGGGGTCTTTACAACAATGACTCTTGTCTTCACAATTCTGTTTCTTGCTTTATTCATTATCCTAATCATTGCAGCCCATGCAACTTATCACAAATTGCAGTTATGTTAAATAAAAACTATTGTAACTCTACTGCATCTGTGTAATTGCCTGGGTTTGTATGAGAAATAATATATCTGTGAGAAAAGGGTAATCTCCGTTTAACCACGAAACTCCCTGAGATATCTTATTCTCGAGTCCATGTGTAACGGCTGCCATAAATCACCTTTTACTATTGTGTTTCTGGTGAGGTGCTGCTATTGAGCCGGTAAGGTTGGGACAACAGTTGCGACTTGTTGTAGGAAAGACGTAGTCGCCTACAAACAAAAGTACTGTCATTCTTAAACCAGCAGTCTTGCTCAGAGCAAGAGTCCAAACTACGACATGGCGCCACCAACGATGGTGTTTAGGCACTAATTTACGGATACCCTGACTATCACTGTCTCACAGACAAAAGGTACCCTAAGTACCATTATACGGAGACGTCCGTGGTCTTTGGGAGAATCCTCCTCAGCTGAAAAGGTAATACCTGATTAAGCTGTAGTTTGTTCGAGCTCAAACACATAAAAGGACTTTACTTCCCATTTCTGGTGTTCCATTTCTCTAAACAATTATGGCTAATGCCATAGACATTCCTGCAAATGCTAGACATGCACTAAAACAACATTTATTAACTCATGGCCTTACCGAGGAAGGCGGGGATGTTACTCTGATAATAGCAGCTACTGAAGCATACCAAACAGAGACATTTTACTGTTGGGTCACCTTTCCTGAGGTTGACCAAAGAACGCACACATTTCACACATATGAAGTTGCAAATGTACCTTTACGGTACCAAGTATACCAGTATCATGAAATATCGCTCACATACCAGGAGCATCAGAACTGGTTCGAAGGCGCCCTACCACATGTACTACAAAGAGTGAGGTTAGGTCCTTTAAGTAATGATGGACCCACGTGGCCTATGTTTGCCACATACACTCCTCACCCAGGCTTACAAAATATGCCGATAGCAGATTTACGAGTTTTATATAATGAATTAGTGGCATTATATAGACGATTAGTCCAGTTCGTGATGCGAACATTGAACACAACACCAGCGCGTCCAGCACCGCCAGTAGCTAGTGGTTATCAATTGGCTACTGGGATTAATCCACAAACAGTGCATACTATTATGGGTAAAGTACCCACGGAACGGGAAAAAATACCGTTCTGGATTGCCCTGAAAACAAATCAGCTGGAAGCTGTGTTTCCCCATACGGGACCACAGGAAAAACATAGGTTGCATAGGTTGCATATGTGCTTGCCTTTTGGGATTGTTCCCTCGGTGGATGACTGTGCCACATGGGGTACAGTCTTCGCTGCCATATATACTACCACACATGGTACCCCGATACTTGCCAACTTGCCGGAAGTGTTAAAACAAATACAAAATGAGCATGGGGCTGCACCAGCCCTGGATTTGGGGATGAAATTAATGCGCAACTTTGACGCCGTATCCTCGATAATATTGAGTAATATTAAAGGGGAAGCGGTGGCACTGGCAATTCGGCAGCATCTCCGGGAAACTCCACACCAGGAACAAGAGAGACAGCTACCGAAAATAATTTCCGATACCTATACTAGTATAGGACGGGATAGTTTGGGAGCCAAACCTAAAAAATTGGAAATACAAGGTCCCGCCCATAAGGAGGGTACAAAGCAGGCACAAGAGGGCTCAAAGAAGTGCTGGGACAAACAAAAAGATTTCAAAGAAAGAAGAAATAAGAGAGCTGATTCTCCACAGCCGGAGAACTCCGAAAGGAGATATAATCTCAGAAATAGGGAGACCATTAAAACTCCAGACAGATATACTGATTCACGTCCCTCTAGTTCCTTTCAGGACGCACCGGATAGACGTAGAGAGAGAGGGGGCCGTCAAGATCGACGTCCGGAATACGTGAAATCGAAGAAAGACTCGCCGCAGTCTAACATTAAAAAAGAAGAAAAGACTGCTTAACAAAAGCCACAGTTTAAAAAGAAAAAGATGGCGGCTCTGACAGTTAAAAATGCCATTAAAATTGAGAACGCTGTTGAGGAACAAGACGTGGGCAGTGACTCTGTTAGACAGTGCGGCAGAAGTCACGATATGTCACCTGAGTCTGAAAGATCATCTGGATGTGACAGCAACTAGCAATTACATCGCGGTTAAAACAGCGGATGGCCGCGTTCTCCCCCCCGATAGGGTTTATGATTTAAAAATTCAGATAGAGGGAGACGTGGAGCGCACTATTAGTGTGATATTTTGGGATGAACTTACTAGTGATATCCTATTGGCCGAAAGAGATTGGCCACCAGAACACGTCCGCAAGCTCCCGCATGGGGAAGATGTCATTTTGCCTTCTTTCTCCGATCTTGTTCCAGAAGCAGATAAAGAAGCCTATGCTTCTAAATGGGCTTTAGCGCAGGCACCTGCACTATATCACAATCATGTAGGTTGGGACAAGGAGTCTCCTTGTCATATTATTCCCGTTAGGTCTACACCCCAACCACAGCCACAATATCCTGTCAAACATGAAGCAAAAGCTCCGGTGAAGGAAATACTCACCCAACTTGAGTACCAGGGAGTTATTGAGCCCTGTACATCTGCAATGAATAATCCGTTATTCCCCGTTGCAAAGCCAGACCATTCATATAGAGTAGTCGTTGATTATACACACTTACATAGTCATACACGCACGTATGCTATACAAAATTCACACAGCACAGCACTGATAAACAATATAGTGCGTAAAAAATATAAAATAACATTAGACATATCTAATGGATTCTTCTGTCAGAATTTAGCACATGAAAGTCGGGACCTAAGTGCATTTTCATTTGGCTCTCAAAAATGCTTTTGTCGTTTACCTCAAGGCTATAAATAGCCCAGGCCTGTTTTCAGCCCGTGTAACATCAATATTACATGATATTGATTCCGAGGCATTGTCCTATGTGGATGACATATATCTCACGGACAACGTCCTCGACATTCATCTTGCGAGGGTCAATCGGATCATTTTGGGATTTGCAGACCTCGGTTATAAATTCAATTTTAAGAAAAGCAAGATAGCCTTTCTTAGGGTATTATTCCTGGGATATGAGCTATCAAACGAGGGGAAGAGCCTGGCCCCGCACTTTCTAGAGAAGTGTGCTCAACTACAGCCTCCAAACACACTTAAGAAATTGCAGTCATTACTGGGTTTCTTCAATTTTGGCAGAACATACATTCCAGATTATGAAGAACGCATCAAGCCACTTTATGACTTAGTTCAGCCCAATTTTTCTAGCAGACGCTGGACAATTGAACACACGCACATCCTTAGGGACATGCAACGGGACATGCTAGAAG
Organism: Pleurodeles waltl; assembly: GCF_031143425.1. Taxonomy (NCBI): domain Eukaryota; kingdom Metazoa; phylum Chordata; class Amphibia; order Caudata; family Salamandridae; genus Pleurodeles; species Pleurodeles waltl. Next base: position 408,470,809 of record NC_090440.1, read on the forward strand.
TTAAACACTTACACACATGTGACAATAAAACGAACTTGGTCATCAGAATAATTGCTGGTGCCCTTGGATTTACTTATGTCACCTTTAATGAGGATGACACGGTACCGATAGCATATAAATCACATTTATACTCAAATGCTGAACGGCGTTTTGCACCTACAGAAAAGATTCTAACGGCAGTTCAGATGGCCGTCATAAAGGAGAGGCCACTTGCCCAGGGGAAACGTATAATTGTTGTCTCCCCGGTGCCGGCCTCAGAGGCTGTCACCAAAGCAAGCGTTCCTAACGCAAAAGCATTACATCCGCGTTGGATTCAATGGGCAACGCCTCTGACCGCCACTGATGTCGATTATATATTCGATCCCAAACTTCAGACAGAAGAATTCCTCCAGTATGAACAAGAGTACCCCACTCCTCTAAATATCTTGCCACTTGACAGCTACAATACTGTCATATATACTGACGGTTCAGCACAACCGGCAGTAGGTACTAAACATCAATACTCTGCGGCTTGCGCAGCCGTGTGTGGAGTGATGGAAGATGGAATTTTCCACCCTCACAATACCTACACGCAGACCTTAGGGGACTGCACAGCACAGTTGGCTGAGCTTAAGGCTCTTATTCTAGCGCTCAAAAATACTGAGACAGGAAGCCAGACTTTGATAGTCTGCGACTCATATTACTGCATCCAGTCTTACAATAAATATCTCCATCATTGGAAACTGACGGTTCAGCACAACCGGCTGTAGGTACTAAACATCAATACTCTGCGGCTTGCGCAGCCGTGTGTGGAGTGATGGAAGATGGAATTTTCCACCCTCACAATACCTACACGCAGACCTTAGGGGACTGCACAGTACAGTTGGCTGAGCTTAAGGCTCTTATTCTAGCGCTCGAAAATACTGAGACAGGAAGCCAGACTTTGATAGTCTGCGACTCATATTACTGCATCCAGTCTTACAATAAATATCTCCATCATTGGAAACTGAACGGCTTTAGAGATTCTAAAGGGAACACCATTAAACACAAACATTTGTGGCGGAGGGTGGCTGATCTTAAGGATAAGCTACTGTGTGTCCATGTAGTCCATACATTGGGACACCAACGTGTAGGGGTACATGTTACCGATAATACATTGGCTGATGAAGCGGCCAAAGCCTCTGTAGCTACGGCTAATGTGGCTGCAGTGACTCGTTCTAGGACGAGATTGGATAATTAAATACTGATTGCCGTTAAAGCTTCAGCTGCAGGCAAGCCCCTTCCAAAAGGATACCCTACGAACTATGATTACCATATCAGTGCACAGAATGTTGCTTACACAACGATTCCTGGAGTTGGAGATCGAGTGATCCCCAATGATGACGAGAGATTAGGTCTAATTACAGCAGCTCATGAGGGTGTCGCTTCTGCGCATGCTGGGATACAGGCAACGATAACACTCTTACAGCAACGCTTCTGGTGGCCTGGTCTATGCAGACGAACAAAGCAGTATGTCCTTTGCTGTGACATTTGCCAGCAGATCAAGGGCTCTAATATCAAACGCCCACCGCAGACATCCCTCTTAGTGTCCAACAAGCCACTACAGTGTGTGTACCTGGACCATTGTGGTCCCTTACAGCCTGATGGTGCATACAAATACATTTTAGTAGCTGTAGATTCCTGTTCTAGATTCCTGTGGGTATGGGCCACAGCGGTCGGCTGACGCCCGGACTGTTATAAAAGACTTGCTGATCTTTATTGGTACATATGCGGTTGCACCATTCCATTCGGACCAGGGCCCTGCATTTGCCTCTAAGGCGTTCAGGGACACCATGGGGACGATGGGTGTTGAACTCCATTACTCCTCACCATACCATCCCGAAGAAAAGTTGGTCGTGGAGAGGCAGAATCGTGATCTAAAACAGTCCTTAACAGCTCGAGTATTAGGTTCATGCCGCAGTTGGGGGGGACCACCTATATGGGGTCCAGAGAGCACTGAATAATCTGCCAAGACGGTCCTTGGTGGGACGCTCTCCATATGAGGTTCTCTTTGGGATACCTATGTATGTCCCAGATCTTGATGCCCCTGGTATGGTGGCAGCAGAAACACTGTTTGACATAAAAGAACGTCTCACTGTTTTACAGGAGCTTCAACAATTTTGTGATGATAAATCATCTGCAAGTGCTGCTACCTTAGGAATAAGGGATTTGGCGATAACTTCAACTGACTGGATTCCTAAAGTTGGGGATCTGGCTCGTGAGAAGTTCGCTGTGAAGAAGGAGTTCGGTCCATCATACAGAGCACCTGTACCAGTCTTGGGAATACAAGGCACCAGAAATGTCATCTTACCACCGCTGTTTGGTTCTAAGACGAACATATTCATCTCCATTGATGACATCAAATTACACCATGTGGCTGATCCTTCACAGTAGACCAGGAGGTCCCTTGGGTGGTTCCCGATCCCCTCTCACTACCCAACAGCACATCCATGTACATAGTAGGATGAACATCAATACTACAGACTATGCAACAATGTCAACTGCGGTTCCAGACACCTCCTCGACCATGGGGAGGGCAGAAAATTAACTCTTGTTGGTTCCAGTCACATCTTCAGTGACCACCCCGCTTCAAGATTTAGCTGTATTTTACACGAACACTTCAACGACTAATGATGTTGTCTACCAAGAGCCTCCACGTGCGATGGACCAGGTTACATCGGCTCCTGTGTTTGAAGAGACTACTTCTGATTATTTCATTGACATTGATGATTTTTCTTCAGATTCATCCGCTACTGTGATTGACAATGTTTCAAAAGGTATTAGGCTGTATTGATGCCTTCAAAAGAACTATTTGATATACCCATGGAACTACTTGTGGTTATGTTTGACATTTTTTGCATTATTTTTGTGGATTGGTTTTGTGACTGTTTTCTTTTTACTTATCAATGGTCACTATATTGCTGATCGCTCCTCTGTGGAGCCTATTGATGAAGTTTTAACACCGCATCATTCTTCACATAAGGTCCGAAGAGATTTGTTCCTGTGTAAATATTACAGCAATACCAATTACTGATGCGATTGTGTGGGACAAAGTTCCATTCGAGATATACGGGCCTACAGAAATTATTCAAATACCATATGTATTCAAAATTTCAATGACTGATGTAATTACACCTGATGTTGTCTCTGATGATTGGGATGGCCAAAAAGTTGATTCCATGCTAACTGAAATGAAGGACTATTCCGCTTTTGAAAGTGATCATGTATATGATTATACAATGAATTATGGGGAAATGTTCTGCTATAACAATTGGGGACATCGCTACCTACACCGTGCCACTAGATACAGGCCAGTATTGAACTACACACAGTGGGAACACTGTTCTACACCACAGGTGGGGAGTCCAAAGTATTATAGCGATAAATTTACATACTTTTCTGGGCATGATACAAGAAAAGCAGAGTCATTTTATTTTAAAACACTTCCGGCACAAATAAGAAAAAATTTGCTAACTGATCCAAAATTTATATATTCAGATCCCTTTGTTTCCCAGCTCGCAGTTGAAGGTTACGAATACTGGAAGAGCACTATTGACTTGAAAAGTGTATGGGGAACACTTGATTGGCAAATACAGGGTAGGGAGGCTTTATTTCGAGCATGCCTGATTCCTCTTCAAATGATTTTCTTAAATGACACTATTGAGCAGACATCCTGTCTGGGGGTTAGCAAAAATTAAAGATCTGAACACGCCCAGTATCCCTACTCTGGCAAAGTTTAAGGATTGGCAACGCTTCCTTAATATCACTGAGTAAAGGCTAGACGCCATGGTTAAGGCTGGTACCTATAATTCTTCACTTTCCAGTCCTGGCAGGTGGTTAATATGGCCTACCGACACTTATGAGTGCCAAGCGCGTTTTTTGAACTCTTCAGGGGTTTTTTCAATTAACAGGCCAGACCCTCGCTTCCTATCAGGTCAACATACAGGTATAGTTACAACATACAGTGTGGGTAAGCTGTGCCAGCAATGGGTACAAATGAACACGTTAGCCGCAGTTAAGAATCACCTGAACACTCTTTCTGAAAATATAGACTTGCAGGATTTTCTGCTGGGTCCTAGGAAACAGCGCTCAAAAAGGTTTTTATATGCTATATACAATGACATTTGGAAACTTTCCCAGATTGAGGCTGCTGCGCGTTTAAGGCAACTAGATAAATGCACTTTAGAAAAAACATTAGCTGTCGTCGACAACGGCATGAATACACTGTCCAACATGATTTATTCACTATCAAATATAGTGTCATCTGCTATTGATATCACTCAGACAGATTTGTCCCGGTTATATCATGGGCAAACACAGCTACGTTCCATCATGCAGCTAGGTTGGACATTACAGACACTGAAAAGTGGCCACATTCCATGGAAGTATATTAATGGGAGTGAATTATTCACTGCTTTTAATTTTTCCAAGGAACAAGTGACAATGGCTAAAAGGGAGGCTAGTTTCACCCTGCTTCAAGTAGAGAAGTTAGATAAGTTGCCCTTCACGGTAGCAGAGAGTCCTTCAACTATCTGGCTCTTACATGGCATTATTAATTTACCGATTTCGACCTTTCGTTTCTCGAGCTGCCTGAAACATCTTGCAGTGGGAAGATATGAGCAACTAGGAGATAGTTTTACTAAGGAACAGTGGGAGTTGCCCTTTGACTATAGGTGTCTGAACGGCAAAAAGGAAGTCTTTCTTAGTGGAAGTGAATGTGAGACTGCTGTTCATCATTCTACGATATGCAGGCAGGTGTCTCTTCATGGTCTTTGCAATGCGGGGGTCGCAAATTTGGCCTGTTTTCTGAAGGGTACTCCCGTCCCTTTGATTCGCCCGGTATTTCATGTACTTTCCAATGGAAGTTATGTGGTACTGAACGATCAAAGTTGTTGCAGCATGCGACCTGGAATTGCCTACGCAAGGTCGTTACGTGTTGTGGCCATGTTTTGTTTCCCCCCACACGAGAGATAAAAGTATCTGACATGTGGCCCCACATAGATACTATTAATGTGAACTAAGACAAGCTGAGTAGGCTAAAGGCACTATTGTTTCAGAAACAGGTCGCCTTGACATCCGCAAAAGAGACGTATGCTCTCCAGATTGCGAGATCATCAGCCGAGATACAATCCCTTTTAAATACCAATTTCCCCAAACACTTTGGAGAGCTGGTATCCAGAATATTCAATGCTTCGAGCACCACTGGGATTGTTCATTTCTTTAAAGCTGTCGGGTCTGGTTTCGCATCCATCTTCCAGACTGTCTTCGGAGTCATCCCATCAGCCATCCACTCTCTCTTTTCAAGTGTGTTTGGTGGCTTTCCAGTAATTTTGGCTTTGATTGGCGGACTACTACTGCTATTTCTTCTGATTCGCAGTGGTTGTTTCTTTCCAGCAACGCAGAGCAATGGAGCCGCTCCCGCCAACTCCACTGTGCTGTGAGCGCATGGTTCGGATCTTAGGTGCACCCTTGTTTGTGGACCTGGAGCTTGACTGGTCGTTGTCATTTCGGCCCCTTCTCTGGTGTGTAGAACCAGTCTTCCGCTGCATATGGTGTCTCTTTGAACATCTGCCTATGGTCTGTCTTGCTGTTGCACCGACATCTCCTGTGGACCACGAACTGCTGATGTCCTCGATGAGGGTTCATACACGGTCATGCCCCTTGAGACTGAGGTTGCTCCGCGAAGCCACCTATGAGCCTTCCGTTGTGAGATCTACCATGGATGAGGACACTGCAACGGATAACGATGCACCAAGAAATATGGCTCACTTCTGCTTTGTGGATCCATTTGTCCGCCCTGCACTCGACTTAACATCGGATGATGTTGACTCATTTTATAGGTCCTTGTTTGGTGACTTCGATGACATTTTTCAAGATCATGCGTATAACAAATAATTTGCTGAATTGACCTGCCGTTCCCGATTCCAAATTATGCATTTAAATTGACATCTGCTGTTGCACGCTGTACTTGTCATAGTTGACATTAACATCTCTGTATGTATTTTCACAGATTTGTTTTAACATATTTCTAACACATGCTAATGCTTTTTTAGCTTGTTTTTGCTTTTAGCTTTTAGTTCAGAAGCAAGTTTTAGCATTTGGGTTCCTGTACCTTCACCATACCTTTTACGGCAATGGGGAGGGTGTAGTGAATCCTAGTTCATTTTAATGGGATAACAGAAGTTAGCTTAGCCTCTGGCTTGTAGACTCGTGCCCCCGTCACCTAGTGACTTTTAACCTACTTAGCTTGCTCTGTCTTAGCCCATTTAATTATTTATTTCTTCTAAGATGGCTGCCTTGTTTATAGTTAGGTCACTTGTTATGGGTAACATTATCAGTGTCACCGCGCCAAGGCGTCAAGATCAAGCACCAAAGACAAACAAACAGTAGGTGTTCACACTTAAGTATTTTCCCTCTCTATACTTTCGAGGGATTGTTGATATTAACTGCCATCCCAAGCATGTCTGTTATCTATTGTTTAGTAACACACCTACGTCAGGGGACCTTGTAGATCTATATAAATACATCACACTTTAGACAGATAATCAGAGGGATTCCGACCAGAGGGCATCGCCTCCATCGCTGATACCGATGCTGCAGTCGTCTTGACGTTGACCCACTCTTCGTGTCCCTGCGGAGTCTGAGATAGAGACCTCATTCCAAGGTAACGAGGTTTGGGGGCTCCTCTCATGGACATGGCATTGGCAGATTAGGTTTAACAAACCCAGCTCTCCTTTAGGCAGGAGGTTAGGCCTTTTCACATTAGGGTATTAGGGCATATTACATCTCATATACTTTCCTACATATTGCAAGATGGTGGGGGTCTTTATAACAATGACTCTTGTCTTCACAATTTTGTTTCTTGCTTTATTAATTATCCTAATCATTGCAGCCCATGCAACTTATCGCAAATTGCAGTTATGTTAAATAAAAACTATTGTAACTCTACTGCATCTGTGTAATTGCCTGTGTTTGTATGAGACATAATATATCTGTGAGAAAAGGGTAATCTCTGTTTAACCACAACACTCCATGAGATATCTTATTCTCGAGTCCATGCGTAACGGCTGCCATAAATCACCTTTTACTATTGTGTTTCTGGTGAGGTGCTGCTAGTGAGCCGGTAAGGTTGGGACAACAGTTGCGACTTGTTGTAGGAAAGACGTAGTCGCCTACAAACAAAAGTACTGTCATCCTTAAACCAGCAGTCTTGCTCAGAGCAAGAGTCCTATCTATGTCTTTGAGGGTATGGGGAGGACAGGGTGGGTATTCTGTCTCAACCGAGTTCGGGGGTTGTAGTGGGCAGGGGAGGGTTGGGGTGTTTGTCGTCCAGTTATGTCCTTTGCTTACTTTTTTTTTCCTTTATGTTGAAGTGCACGATTAGCCGTTTACCCCACACAGCATGCGATACCACACAATAACACACAGATCATGCACCCATGGTCCGCAGGATGACACATGGTCCATCACTATGGCCACCCTAAAATGCTTAACCTGGAATGTACTCGGCCTCATTGATGGCAGGAAGGCTCACGTCGAACACTCCTATTTACACTGACACAAAACCAATATAAACTTCTTACAAGAAACACACCTGTCTGACCCCAAATCTCCTTGCTTGCAAGCCAGGGGTTGGGACATCACTTACTCCTCAACATACTCAAATTATGCCAGGGGAGTCACAATACTTTTCCGCAGGGGGCTTGCCTGGCAACTGACTGATACTGTGCTCTAACCGAGGGTGCAGATACGTACTCCTTACAGGACCACTGTGTAGACATCCCGTTATACTGGCAGCGGTGTATGGACCAAATGTGGATGATCCTGAATTTTACTCCGTGCTTTGGACCAAGATACAGGATCTTGGTCCGCAGGTCCTCATATGGGGCGGCAAATTCAATGCTGTCCTGGAGGACCAGTGGGACAGATCCGGTGTTTTCAGATGTACACCCTCACACCTCGAAAATACTCCACACGATTAAGCAAGACAATCAGTTACAGGACATCTGGAGACCCACACACCCGCACTCACTTGAGGGAACATGCATTTCAACACATCACGGCTCCTGGTCCTGCATAGATTTTTGGATGGTATTCCTGGAGGTCATGAAATGGTCAGTTGGGATCACTCATCTACCTCACACTCTATCTGACTCTGTCTTACTGGAGCTAAATCTCCCTGATTCCATGCCATGGTCCTTCTCCTGGCGATTACCTCTGGGTGCACTACAAGACACAGTATTTCACAAAGAGATTCGTAAGGAGATCTCTGAGTTCTTCACCCCTAATGCAAACTCTGTTGAATCACCCTCCACGTTGTGGGAGGCTTTCAAGTGGTTATGAGAGGCGCCTGCATAATTAAGCAGGCCGGGGTCCTGAAATGCATCCATCGATCGCTGGCCAACCTTGAACAAGAGATCCAATCTCTAGAGACTTGCTATTTCCACTCAAAAAGTCCTGAACTTCTGGCCAACATTAACTCCAAATTAAAAAAAATCCAGGAGTAGGCTATCTGGGAGCCGCATTACTTACATAAGGACGCTCCAGCACAAAGACATGGAGAGTGTGACCGCCCAGGCAGAACTCTAGTGAGATTACTATGCCCCAACCATGCCTCCCCTTATATCACTGAATTTTGTGATTCAGATGATAACTTAGTATCCACCACACCAGATGTGTCACGTGTAATTTCTTCATTGTATGCTCAGCTATACCAAGAGACCTCTTTGGTTGATGGTCCAGAACTTGCAGAATATTCTGACATGATACAACTGGTGTGGCTAGTTCTCATTGCGATTACCTTGAGGTCCCTATCACAAATGAGGAGATCACACAGGTAATTGTGGACCTCCCGGATGATAAAGTGCCGGCCAGAGATGGCCTCACAACTTAATTTTATAAAGACTATGCCCCCCTGCTGGCCCCAAACCTCCTGGCCATGTACCAGGACTCCCTAAATACGGGCTGCCTTCCTGCTTCATTACGAGAGGCCATTATAGTCACCTTGCTTAAGCCAAGCAAATCAGCATCGCACTGCGATTCTTACTGATCACTCTCCCTCATTAATGTTCACAGTAAAATATACGCCAAGGTGCTAGCTAATCGATTATTACCACTCCTACTGAAAATAATACGGCCCGCTCAGGGAGGCTTCATACCAGGATGGTCCACTTCTCATAATCTCTGCACCATTTTTGCAATTATGCACCATCTTGCTCCCTATATTACGGCAACAGCGGCCCTACTGGATGCCACCAAGGCGTTTGACACACTAGAATGGTCCTACCTTTTCCCCCTTCTAGCCCAAATAGGCCTTAGCCCACTATTCATGAAACAGATTTGTCTACTGTATAGTTCCCTTGGCCAGAGTATGCACAAATGGGCTTGTCTCAGATCCCTTTACGATTGCTCGGGTAACTAGACAGGGCTGTCTGCTTTCCTCCCTGCTATTCGCCATTGCAATGGAACCTCTGGCGGCACGCCTTCCGAAACTCACAGGGGCATAGGCCTCACATCCAGAGCCCTGATGGCCTCAATATATGCAGATGATATCGTGCTCTATACCTGTAACCCACAAGAAAATTTGACTCCTTTGTTACAAGAGATACTTTGGTGTGGTCGCAATTCGGGTATTCAGGAAAAACGGGGGAAAATCTGTGCTGTTTTGCCTTACAGATGGTACCTAGCCGTTCTCCCATGAGTTTCCCTTCAATGGGCTGAAGAGCCAGTCCATTTTCTTGGTATTTGTCTTGGTCGCGATGTTGCCACCTTGTAGCAAGCGAAGTACGGAAGAGCAATGACCTGGCTAGGGGATAGAATACCACTATGGACTCGTTTGCTGCTCTCCCTCACAGGCCGTATCTCAATAGCGAAGATGGTGATCCTCCCTAAATTTCTTCACCTTTTTCTTTACATTTCTATGCCCCTGACCACCACTTTCTTCAAACTCTTTAAATCTTACCTGATCAGCCTGGTCTGGGCAGGCAGACAGCCTCAGGCATTCTGGGAAATTCTCACTTTACAGCTGGTCAGGGGAGGATTGGGAGTGCCAGACATGACCTTATGCGCATACTGTGCGCAAGCTCAGTACTTACACTTCTGGGTGCATCCCACCCCATTTCAACCACGCACTGCCATTAAGCACCATGTCCTCTTACGACGGCCCTCTTTCTTCCTTATGAAGCACCTAGAGCCGATATTGACACAGTCGCAAGTGTTCCCTGGGCATGGGATGGGTTGTGAAGACGAGCTAGCTTGCCCATACTGTACGCGCCTTCCTTATTGTTCAATTACCAACAACTCTGCCTCTTCAGAATCCCGGTGCCAGAGCACGAGCACATAAGTACAATATTCTTCACTTAGCCGACTGTTATCCTGACGGCCACTTTATTGGCACAATGCCCAAAGTGGAAGGGGAGTGCCACACTCCGTTAGACACACTTATGTATTATCAACTGTGGGCAGCATGTCGCTCCTTACACCCCACCTTCCCATCAGCACTGCCTTCATTGCCACCCCTAGAATTTGTTAATTCGTTCTCGCATCCCCGCCCCATCGGCGTTTGATTACACATCTCTACACATCCACCCAAGCATCCGCCCCACTTTCTACATCTAAGCCCATGCTAAATGGGGTGAGGACCTCTCAACTACACTCACTTATGAACAATGATGTTATTATTGAAGTCAACTGGAACACCTTTCCCCTAACTACAGACTCCGCCTCATTCACTTTAACTTCCTGCACCGCCTCTACCGATACTATTACAAATATTTAAAATAGGACTGGTTTCAGATGCATACTGCTTCAGATGCAGAGAAGCATAAGCCTCTTTCTTACATTTGGCGTGGCACTGTCCCCAAATAATGTCATTCTGAGAGGAGGTTTTTCAAATCTTACAAGAAATAACAGGACACCTCCCTTCCCCAATGCCATTGGTGGCTGTATTGGGCTATGTAAAGGAGATACCTGTCGACAGTAGAGATCTCACAGCCATGCTACTCCTGCTATTAAGCGGAGAGTGGCCACGCACTGGGGACAGCGCCCTGTCCCCACAGTTATCGCCTGGCTACACAACGCCACATATTGCCAGGATAGATGCATATTGAGACCTGGTGCCACCACGTTACCGGCCCAGAGATATATGGTGGCCCCTCAGATCATACCTACACGTCAGAAGCCTGCCCCATTCACCGGCCATTAATGCAGCTGTTGACACACCACTGATAATGGGGTGAGAAACCCGGAAGAGTCAGATCACTGAATCAACACACTTGCATCGCCTCAAATAAGGGCGAGCTTGCTCTACTCATACAATTTGTCACTTCCTTCTTATCATATGACTACATGTACGCAACATTCAAGTTCCATTTAGAAGCATAGCGCTATAGATCCTAGGATAATGATTTGATTTCTGGACCATGTGCAGCATGTTGCACACACAGATGCACTTATTTAACTCTCTGTGTGGCCATAAGCATCTCTGGCTATATTATATTGTACCTCATGACGTTTGGTTGTATATGTTCCTTTGCAAAAACATAAATAAATAATAAATAGAAAAAAAAGAATTAAAACAAGAGAGACATTTTGGGATCCTCATTTCTGGGATAGCAGGGGTGGCTAATGAGAGCTAGGACATTTCCTTTACAAGTTGATTTTGGCAACTTCAGGCATCAAGTTTGCTTGAAGAGTTGAGGGGACGGATTACTGAGAGTCCCTGGTTGTTATGGTTTGGCTTGACAGCTCGGCTATCACCAGACAATTATGTGAGCATCACTAGAGAGGGGCTTTGGCTCCGCCTACAAGTTGGGAATCAGGAGTATATGCTGTGATCGGGCAGAAGTTGTGTTCGTCCACAAAAAAGGGTATGTCCTTCACACAGATGTGATCATTTTACTGATTTATAATGCTGCATGAGCTTGAACTTGCAGGGCAATGCTGTTTAAGTGTTAGGAAAAATAGATAATTTATGGTGTTTTCTCTGGCAGCAGCACTGATGGGAGGAGGGCATGCTCAACCTACGTGGGAATTTAGGTCTGGCTTGAAAGTGTAACTGTCATCCGACTTTTTCAATATTATCCTACAGGTCTTTGCTTCCACCAAAATACATATCCATTCCTGTGCTATTTACGTGTAATGCCTCACATTACCATACTACAATCCTTTAATGCCAGACCTATTGGCATTACCAATGCTTGTACTTATTATTGTATGTGCTACTTGCCCGTTGGTGTTTTCAGTACAGTTTTCATTATATGTTAGTTGTTTGGTTCTGTTTGGAACTGTTTTGTATGTATCTAGTCATAGGATGAGCAATGAAAGAGAAACCTTCTTCTTGTTTTTAAATAACTTCAAGGCTGTCTTAAGTGTTCCAAAACATCAGGAGACTCACGAGAAGCCTCCACAGAGAAATAATGAATTACAAAGTGGTGCTCAGGGAGGGTCTTTCTGTGTTTATTTACTTGTTTGACTCCCTGTATGAGACGTCACTGTGTGTGTATGCAGGGCCAACCTTTGAGCGGTGCAAGTGGTGCAACCGCACCGGGCGCTGACCTCAAAAGGGGCGCTGTGTTTAGCAATTACTTACAAAACTTGCGATAGCCTTCAAGAAACAATTAAAATGTCAAGGTACCTCTCGTGATTAATGTTCCAGCTAGAGAGAGAGATGAGAGTTTTGCCTAGTGGCAGCTTTGACTCAACATAAAGTAGCATAAAGGGTTAATATGCCTGCTTCAAAAATCTGAACTATGGGGCATATTTAAGAAAAGTGGCACTGCATACAGTGCAGCGCCACTTTTCTTGCACCCCTTAGCGCCCCTCTAATGCCACCATGTGTGCGTCATATTTAAAATACAGCGCACCGTGGTGGTAGTTAGGGGACTAGTGTCAGAATTTTTTACGCTTGTCCGGTGCTTTGCAGGATTAGCGTCAAAAATGTTGACGCTAATCTTGCAAAGCACCCAGAGACCCATTGAAACCAATGGAAGCCTCCTTTTAATGCCTGCTCTGAGCAGGCGTTAAACGTGCCGGAAAAAAATGATGCAAAGAAATCTGACAGATTCCTTTGCGTCATTTTTTTGGCCCTCCTAAGTGACAATGATGTGGCGTTAGAATGGCACTAGGGGCTCCTAAATATGTCCCTATGGCAGTACTTAATTTGTGCTTTGTTTCCAGTGAAGAGCACCAGCACTTAATTTTGAGGGCCTGCGCTTATTTTTCTGCCTCAAGCATTTACTGTGAGACAAAGACACATATAGGAAAGACGGAGTAAGAGAAAAACAAAAAAACGTCACAATGGGGAAAAAGCAGAAATCCGCAAGAGTGACCTGAAGGGGAAGGGAGTGCCTGTAAATGGATTGAAGAGGCCCGAGATGGCTTCAGGATTAGGCTGCCTCTGTATTACGTGTTCACACATTTAATTGCAGCAGTCGCGTGTTTCAGAGGAGGGTTTTGGGCACGGGCACCTTTATATTTACAAATTAAGCACTGCCCTATGAGGCATATTTGAAAAAAGTGGTGCTGCACACAGTGCTCCGCCACTTTTCTTGTGCCCCTTAGTGCCCCCCCAACACCACCACGTGTGTGTCATATTTAATATACGGCGCACCATGGTGGTAGTTAGAGGACTAGCTTCAGAATTTTATATGCTAGTCCGTCGCTTTGCAGGATTAGCATCAAAAATGTTGACTCTAATCCTGCAAAGATCCCAGTGGCCCATTGTAACCAATGGAAGCTTCCTTTCAATACCTGCTCTGAGCAGGCGTTAAAAGTGCCGGAAAAAAATGACGTAAAGAAATCTGTCAGATTTCTTTGCACCATTTTTTTCACCCCCCCTCCCCCTAACAGGGGGATGCCCCCTTTGCATACATTATGCGTGGTGCAGGCATAATGTAGCACAAAGGGTTACAAAGTGGTGCAATGCATGCATTGCGCCACTTTGAAAATATGGCGCAGCGTTTTTGGCCTTCTAACGCCACATTAGCTTAAAAAGAATTACACTAATGTGGCACTAGAATGGCACTAGGGGCTCTTAAATATGCCCCTATGGGGCATATTTGAAAAAAGTGGTGCTGCACACAGTGCTGCACCACTTTTCTTGCACCCTTTAGTAGTCCCCTAACGGCACCTGTGTGCGCTGTATTTAAAATACGGCACAACATGGCGGTAGGTAGGGGACTAGTGTCGGAATCTTTTACGCTACTCTGGCGCTTTGCAGGATTCGTGTAAAAAACTTTGATGCTAATCCTGCAAAGCACCCAGAGGCCTATTGTAACCAACAAACGCCTCCTTTTAACGCCTGCTCTGAGCAAGCGTTAAAAGTGCCAGAAAAAATGATGCAAAGAAATTATGCCTGACGCAGGCATAATGTAGCGCAAAGGGATACAAAGTGGCGCACTGCATGCATTGCGCCACTCTGTAAATATGGCACAACGCTTTTGGCCTTATAATGCCACATTAGCGTAAAAAATTACTCTAATGTGGCATTAGAATGGCACTGGGGCTCTTAAATATGCCCCTATATGTAATGTGGCTAGCTGAGTGGATTAGTAAAGTCAGTCTTCACAAATGCTTTAAAACACATGAATATATGTAAAAGGGGAGCGATGGAGAGATGAGGGGCACATTGGCCGGCTGGTAATGAGTGAAACTGAGGAGGAGGTCATGGGGTGGGGGGCGCCACTTTAAACTGTCGCACAGGGCGCCACCAGTCGTAAAGCCAGCCCTGTGTGTATGTCTGACAGTGTAAATGCACCACCTCATGTGTAATGCAATTATTTGGATTCCTGCTGGGTAGTTAAGCACATTGAATGCGTAGGACACCTATGATTTGCTAGTTAATAAATGCAGGCCGCTGATGTCTTTTTCGCATGTTTTTCTTCAATAATTGATTAGTTAAATGCGACATCACATAGCTATATTAATTAAATTGCTACACTCACCTACTTTCTCTGTTGTAATTGATTTCCCTACAGCATTCTTGTCAAACTGATCACACATTTCTTTACACTTGAGAACTTGTTTTTAACACATTGTCAAGACGTGTTGTATTTGGTTTGCTCCTTACTGATATGATTTAGAATAAACTCACCTGAAGAGTTTTTAGCAGCATGTGGCACTATACAAATTCCCATAAAACAACAAATGACTCTGTACATGAAGAGTGCTGACTCATCCAGGGAAACAGTACATATGATAAAGAAACTGAGGTGGACAAGGTTAAGCTCTGAGCCATGGGAGCCATTCTAGGCCAAGCTAAGGCTAGTTCACTCTCCATGGTGCCTCCATCAGGGTGCACCAAAACTCCTACCAGGAAGCAAATATTGAGCCTAGCGCCACCACAAACACTGGCAAAGCAAACAGGGTTGTGCTTTGCAAACTGTGCAATGATTAATGTTGTTACATTATTTTCGATTTGCAAGCATGTGGCCCACAAAACCTGAAACATTCAACCATCTAAACATGGCTGCCATATTCTTGCATTAACAGTGACATTTTAAAAAGGCTCACTCCCTTGTGTTCCTTACAATAGTGATATCTTCTAAACAGCAGTTTAGCAGATGTGCCACGCATATTGTGGCAGCTGAACCCCAATAACCACCTAAGCCCCAATCTTTGGACACCCAGACTTTTACCTAAATAATTTGGCTCCAGTGTCTCCCAGTGATCTAGCGGTTAGAGACTACTCTCCTCATCAGGGAAAACACGATTTAGCAGAATTAAACAGAATAAAATATTGGAAGTATAAAGTACAGAGGGCCAGATGTACAAAGCATTTTTCAGATCGCGTTTGTGACCGGAAAAAAGCTTTTTCCGATGTACCAAAACCTATTTTGCAATTCAGTAACCTATTATCGAAACGCAAAATAGGTTAGCAATTTGGTATTAGGAAGGGGTGTGTTAAGGGTATCCCTTCCTAAAAGCAACTCACAGTGGTATGTATGAATGTTTTGCGACCGAAATTTGGTCTCAAAACATTCGTTTTTTACCACCAAATTCAATCTGGTAGTAACCCATTCATAAATGGGGAGGGGTCCCCTGGGGACCTTTTCCCCTTTGTCAATGCATGAGAAAATGTTTTTTAAGGGCGGGCAGTGGTCCCACAGACCACTGCCTACTCTTAATAAATGAAATTAAAATGTTTCATTTTTCTTTTTGAAACACATCCGATTTTCCTTTAAGGAAAACAGGTTGCATTTTTTTTTAAAAGTTGCTTTATTTAAAAGCACATGCAGTCATGGTAGTTTGCTGTCCCTAGCAGGCCACCATCCTTGTGTTTTTAGTGGATCCCAATGGCTTGCACATTGCGACCTACCTCATGAATATTAATGAGATAGGTCATTTGCGACCCCATTAGGAATCGCTAAATGTGTCAAGGACACATTAGTATATAGATGTTTGTGATTTTCCTAAAAGCAATTCGCAAAGATTCACTATCAGGAACTAGCAAAATGAAACCTACTTACATGTGGTCCTAAGTTCTAAATCAAAAATAAGGCAAAAGGTTAATTTATTACAGATTAGTTAAAATGTGGTAAAGTGAAAAATACATGAAACACCACTAAGTCCTAAATATAGAAGTACAGATAAATGCAAATTCATAAAATGTAGTAATCTCTAGTTAGGCAAATCTAAGCAAAATTCTAAGTGTCAGACTCCTAAAGAGTACTGACAGCATCCCAACAGAAAGTCTAAGGGTTAATGGAAAGAGTCCTAGGAGGAAAATGAAAATTGCCTAAAAGGCATTATGGTAAGTCACCTTTAAGTAAGATTGCCCCACAAGAAACAGAAGCCCAGAGGTTTTATAGACAAATTGCACAAGCTATTAATAGATTCTGAAAATCTAGCATGATACAATCATGCATTAGCAAATCAGAAACAACGTAATATTCTATGGTGCAGATTTATGAAAAGTGCAGCAAAACTTTTCTTGCGCCCCTTATCACCTCCTAACACCACCATGTCTGCGGTGTATTTAATATACGGCGCACCATGGCAGTAGTTAGGGAACTAGCATCAGATTTTTTTACTCTAGTTTGCCGCTTTGCAGGATTAGTGTCAAAAATTCTGACACAAATCCTGCAAATCACCCAGAGGCCCACTGAAACCAATGGGAACCTCCTTTTAATGCCTGTTCTTAGCAGGTGTTAAAAGTGCCAAAAAAATGATGAAAAGAAATCTCTTGGATTTCTTTGCGCCATTTTTTGAGCCCCTCAAATGGGAAAACACCCTCTTTGCATACATTATTCGTGGAGCAGGCATAATGTAGCACTAAGGGTTACAAAGTGGCAAAGGAGGTGGTAGGGCCTCTTAAATAGGCCCCTAAATCTTTAGTACTAACCCATTTCTTAAGTTAAGAGAAATGTTCCATCTGATCTCTCAGACATAAACAACTCAAAATGAAACATTTCTTAAGAATGGCTCATTGAATTAGCACATCTACACCAGACGTTCAGCAGAAGTCCTCAAAAAAGATACTTGGGGTACACGACGGAAGGTTCATTCACAATACATGTATTCTAACAATGTTGTACATTACTAATACAGTTATGTCATTGATTTCGTGCTCCATGGAAACAAGCAGAGAGATGGCTTGCAGTGGGTCACTGACTGGGAGGGGGAGTGAGCAGGAGTAAGTTGTGTAGAACCCCAGAAACTGCATTCATTTTAAAAATAATGGCATCTAACATGAAAACGTGGTATAACTATTCCTAGCATTACGTACACTTCTAAGTGACATAGGACACTCATTCCATGAGCAATATAATTCGTTTTTTGGTTACGACACTCTGCATTCTTAAAAACACTCATTATCAAAAATCATTTTCACACGACATTTTGCACATTTCGAAAACACTACAACAATATTAATTATATATGTGTTGGAGGAGAGAAGAAAAATAGCCGCCTAAGAAGCACTCAAATCACAGGCAGCTACAATGTTACCTAAACACTTCATAACTTTAAAAAAAACGAGATGGAAAATAAACCACGAACTAACTGGGCACCCAGAGAACAGCCTAAATAAATAGTAAGTATTTAAAGTTAACATAGAAATTAAAAAAATATAAACGAACTGTGAAAGAAACTTTAAACCAGTGGTGTAACTGAAGAGAAAGGAACTATTTTTGGCAGATGTGAGCCACGTGTACAGGCCTTGTGCAGTCATTCAAAATGAAGGTAAAGTGGGCTGACATGATCCCTTGCTCTGCGCTGTGGTGGACCAATCAAAATGTGAATGATAATTTAACAGGCCAATTGTTGAAGCCATTTTACCAAAATCCCATAGATGCATGTGCTTTTTGTATTTTAAAAAAAGAAACAATAGTCTTGTGTCACAGCTCAAGCTGTCCAAAAGAATGGAGAGAAAAATATCCCTTGCCTAGGGCTGCAAGAATCCGAGCACTGGTCCTGCTGGGTAAGCAGTGATAGTAGACCAGGTGAGCATGGGGGTAAAAAATGTTCGGTGATCGATCAGTCCAGGAGTGATAATCACGACTGCATGAATCTCATTTACCACAACCCTGGCACCCGCACCCTGTCACACTTGCAGTTGCTATGATGAGACAGAGGCATCTGTTGGATCAATGACATGCTTTCAGTTGCCAAGGGGGTAATGAGCCCAGGCGTTGTTGTCATGGCAACACAGTACAATGGTACCATGGATCATAGTAATTATCACCATTATTCCATTAACACAGACTCTGTGAACTAGCCCGCATCAGTCTGTTTATATTGAATTGTATTAGCTTCAAAACACTG
Organism: Pleurodeles waltl; assembly: GCF_031143425.1. Lineage (NCBI taxonomy): Eukaryota > Metazoa > Chordata > Amphibia > Caudata > Salamandridae > Pleurodeles > Pleurodeles waltl. The sequence continues at coordinate 408,489,589 of NC_090440.1, forward strand.
GTTTATTGGTTGGCCTCTACGATAGGATGAAGTTCTGAGTTAACCATGTTTTCTGTTCAAACCACACATATTAAGTATTTTGTTTCTTGCTCAGAAAATGCAAATCGCCATTTTAAATGACAGTTAATGTTGTGGTTCAGCGTGTGTCTAGACATTCTTAAGTAGCTGAAGGAAGCGGTAAAGGGAGAAGACATGACTGCCCAAATCACACAATTTGGTCAATGAGGAATATTTTATATTAATGTTATTGTTTCGTAAGTTAACAACGCTAAATTCATGTCTCTTCTCAGCTGATAATATGAATAATCAAATAATATCAATATTTGTTTGTAAAGGGCTCTAAATTGGCAGTTGTCGAAGTGTTATATCAACTCTTAATAGCACCCAACGTAGCGGCACTGATTGACTCGAGCTCTAAATTGAAAGCCTGAGAGGTGTGACCGTCTGCGTCAACCATATAAAAGGTTCTCTAAACTGAGCTATTTTGCGCAGCTGATAGGGAAATAGCTGTACTTCGCTGCATACTTCAATTCAGGCTTATTCTATGACTCGCTCGGCCTTTCATCCTTCATAGATTGATAAAGGAGCGCCATTGACGTGGGTAACAATAAATACGTATTTGAGAACATTCTGCGCATGCCATAAACAGCGTGTATTGCTAAACACGCTGTTGGTGAAGTGCAGCATGTAACAATGCATAGACCTAAAATATGCTGCTGGCGCCTGACGAGACCACTCTTTGCTTCGGATACATTCTCTAATGACGCCTGATCCACGAGCGCACGCTGCAGTGTTACCACAAAAACCAATGAGCTGCCGCAGACCCCGGGCATGACTCAGCAGTGAGATAATCATACTTAATGGGACCTTAACACAGACTTTGCACGTGCGATAGCAGACTGAACGCCCTTGTCAGACCTGCCTGGGCCATCAAGCAGTTTGTTTTCATGGAGACTGTCCACGCACATTCATGCATTATCTGCTATAGTATACATGCACTTGGTATAGTTGAATTCGCCCTCCCCGCCTTAAAATGTCAATAACTAAAACATAGTAGGTCAGTAGGCTGTCATTCGTATTATTTCAACAAAACCATGCTCAAAATGTCATGATTTATTTGCAGTTATTCAAAATAGAATAATTGTGCATCTGACTATAATGTAAGGGGTTCCACACTGGAATGTTGTTTTTTGTTCAGGGTCTCTTGGAGTCAGTTGTCTCCTGGTTGACCGGGGCTGAGGCGTGTGGATTAAAGCCTAATGGTTTCTTTTACCTCAGGGTATGTGGCACTCATTCCACACTGGCAACAAGCTGCTAGCTTCCACACCTCAACACAGGCAGTTTAAGAACACAAAGCTACTCACAAAATTGAGTGGCAGAGAAAAAATGAAAGAGGCAGCAGTGCTCTGAGGACAAGCTCTGAATCCTGGCTGATCTGTATTCAAAATGACCCCAAGCCAAGGTAATAAAGGACATAAATTCAACTGCGGTGATTAAGTATCACAATGTTGTCGTTTTGGGAGAATACTTCCAAAAGTGTGTTCTAATGAACATAGGTGTGCAGTTCTGCTCCAGGAAAGTGGAAGAGTATTTAACAGGCTATGGAGTCACGCACAAAAACGTGTCATATACTATCTGAGACTAAGGGGTGTTTGAGAGGCTAAATAAAATCATCAAGGGAGGGATGCTGTCGGCCAAAGTGAATGGATTAAATTGGAGGGATTAATTTGAGAAAAGACTGGTAGCGTACAGAATGTCCACATATCAAACTACAAAAAAAACTCATTTTGACCTTTTCAGGGAGGGGGGACCAGATGCCAAGCATGGATGATATGGCACAAGGGATGGGTGAAAATATATGTAGGTAATGAGTGGAGAGAAAGAGAAGGGAACTGAATTTTCAAAAGATGGGTAAGTGAACTTTGAGAGAAGGAGAAATGCCAAAGCGCTATACTTCTCTGACAAGGCCTGATTAGTCTGAAACCGGTCTGGGGGATGGATTATTTTCACGAGGAGCATGGTCAAACCTGATTTGCATAAGGCTCTGTCTTGAATGGCACTGTGGGTGAAAAACAATGGGTTGAAATGCTACCTCGAATGATTGTCAGTGGTTAGATTATCTGCAAGCATACCTGTAATCAACTTTTGTGTATTTATACATTTAAATAATTTGCTTTTAAAATGGTTGTGTTAAAAATTGTGTTATAAATTTACTTGAGAGAGGTTTGAACCAAAAGGTCACATTTCTGCTGAGTGTGGTTTGCAAGTAAATCAGTTGTTAACATTTCCCTTTTGAATAACAAAGATTGAGTGGCTCCTTCAAACATAGGAATGTCAAGGTATATATTTGTGCAAGGCCTTGTAGTGGGTGAAGAAACTATTACATTCGATCCCAATCAGCCTAGATGAACACATTCACAAAGAAAAATAGATGATCGGAGGAAAAAAAATTATTTTGTTATTCAGTACCCAATAATTTAAAAAATGACTCCTCCCAGCTGCACCTAAGAGAGAGTTGTACACTCAGGATAAAGGAATTAATACAGGGCTGTCCCCTTGACCTCAAGACAGCCAATGGTGACTAAACAAAATCAACATTATGCACCAGCACAGAGCTCATTAAATGTTTTTATATGACACCATTAAATAGGTAAGGGATATAAACGTTCTGTCTCCATATAAGTTAAAGCTAAAGGTAAAGATACCACCACAAGACATACTTCAATTAGCTGTAAAGTATCGGCTATCCAGTATTTATCCAAAGCAATTAAATGGGACAGTGATCCTTCAGTAAATTTCTGCACATCTGTGCATTAAAGAGGAACACCGTTTTTTACAAATATTAGGCCTAATTCACAAATAAAGTTATAGAAATATGGGTGGAGATCTCTGCTCCTACCTGAACATATTTTTCTGGATTTATGCTATTTGTAAAAGCTTTGTAAGACTACTGCTGGAAAACTGCACTACAACCTGATTTTCAGACAGACATACTCTTGTGTGGTAAGGTGTGGTAACAGACAGTTTAGAATATCTTAGGTTTTTAAATCAAATCAAATCAAATCATTAATATTTATAAAGCGCGCTACTCACCCGTGCGGGTCTCAAGGCGCTAGGGGAAAAAAAAGAGGGGGGGTTACTGCTGCTCGAAAAGCCAGGTTTTTAGGAGTCTCCGGAATGCGGAGTGGTCCTGGGTGGTCCTGAGGCTGGTGGGGAGGGAGTTCCAGGTCTTGGCTGCCAGGAAGGAGAAGGACCTCCCACCTGCCGTGGAGCGGCGGATGCGAGGGACGGCAGCGAGCGCGAGGCCCGAGGAACGGAGGAGACGGGTGGGGGCGTAGAAGCTGAGGCGACGGTTGAGGTAATCCGGTCCCTTGTTGTGGAGGGCTTTGTGTGCGTGGGTGAGAAGTCGGAAGGTGATCCTTTTGCTGACTGGGAGCCAATGCAGGTGTCTCAGGTGTGCGGAGATGTGGCTGTTGCGGGGTATGTCGAGGATGAGGCAGGCCGAGGCGTTTTGAATACGTTGTAGGCGTTTTTGGAGCTTGGCGGTGGTCCCAGCATAGAGGGTGTTGCCGTAGTCCAGGCGGCTCGTGACGAGGGCGTGGGTCACGGTTTTTCTAGTGTCGGCGGGGATCCAGCGGAAGATCTTGCGAAGCATGCAGAGGGTGAGGAAGCAGGCGGAGGACACAGCGTTGACTTGCTTGGTCATGGTGAGAAGAGGGTCCAAGATGAAGCCAAGGTTGCGGGCGTGGTTTGCGGGGGTCGGTGCGGTGCTGAGGGCCGTGGGCCACCAGGAGTCGTCCCAAGTGGACGGGGTGTTGCCGAGGATGAGGACTTCCGTTTTGTCAGAGTTCAGCTTTAGGCGGCTGAGCCTCATCCAATCTGCGACGTCCTTCATGCCCTCTTGTAGGTTGGTCTTGGCGCTGGCGGGGTCCTTGGTGAGGGAGAGTATAAGTTGGGTGTCGTCGGCGTAGGAGGTGATGATGATGTCGTGCTTGCGTACGATGTCGGCGAGGGGGCTCATGTAGACATTGAAGAGTGTTGGGCTGAGTGATGAGCCTTGAGGTACGCCACAGATGATTTCAGTGGGGTCTGAGCGAAACGGAGGGAGGTAGACTCTTTGGGATCAGTTAGAGAGGAAGGAGGCGATCCAGTCCAGGGCCTGGCCTTGGATCCCGGTGGAGCGGAGGCGGGTGATTAGGGTGCGGTGACAGACGGTGTCGAAGGCAGCCGAGAGGTCGAGGAGGATGAGGGCGACTGTTTCACCGTTGTCCATCAGGGTTCTGATGTCGTCTGTGACTGAGATGAGGGCGGTTTCAGTGCTGTGGTTGGTTCGGAATCCGGTTTGTGAAGGGTCGAGCAGGTTGTTGTCTTCCAGGAAGGTGGTCAGCTGTTTGTTGACGGCCTTCTCTATTACCTTGGCGGGGAAGGGGAGGAGCGAGATGGGGCGGAAGTTTTTCAGGTCGCTCGGGTCAGCCGTAGGTTTCTTTAGTAGTGCGTTGACTTCTGCGTGTTTCCAGCATTCGGGGAAGGTAGCAGAAGAAAAAGAGGAGTTGATGATGGCCTGGAGGTGCGGGGCGATGATGTCGTCGGCTTTATTGAAGATGAAGTGAGGGCAGGGGTCCGATGGAGCGCCGGAGTGGATCGAGTTCATGGTGGTTTTGGTTTCTTCGGTGTTGATGTGGGTCCAGTTGTTTAGGGTGATGGTCGGAGGTGTGGGTTCGGTGATGCTTGGTTGGGTCTGGTGTCCGAAGCTGTCGTGGAGGTCGCTGATCTTGCGATGGAAGAAGATGGCGAGGGAGTTGCACAGATCTTGTGAGGGCGTGACGGCGTTGGCGTTGGCGTTGGGGTTGGAGAACTCCTTGACGATGCTAAAAAGTTCTCTGCTGTTGTGGCTGTTTTTGTCCAGTCTGTCGGTAAAAAAGTTCCTTTTGGCAGCGCGGATCAGGTGGTGGTGTTCGCGGGTAGCGTTCTTGAGGGCGGTCATGTTGTCAGCCGTGTGGTCCTTGCGCCAGGCCTTCTCTAGGGCGTGACAAGATTTCTTCGATTCTCTGAGGGTGTCAGAGAACCAGAGAGGTTTTTTGGTGTTGGCCTGTCAATGCGTGCATTTGAGGGGAGCAAGGTTGTCTGCGCAGTTGGAGATCCAGTTCGTGAGGCTGAGGGCTGCGTCGTTGGGGTCGGTGGTGAGGGTGGGTTGGTTGGCGGCGAGTGCGGAGAAGAGTTGCTCTTTGGGGATTTTGTTCCACTGTCGACGAGGGATGGGTTGAGTGCGGAGGTGGCGGGTCTCACGTCGGAATGTGAAATGTACACAGCTGTGGTCGGTCAAGTGTAGAGCGGAGGTGTGGCTGAAGAAGACGTGTTTGCTGGCAGAGAAGATGGGGTCAAGCGTGTGTCCGGCGATGTGGGTGGCGGTGTTCACCAGTTGCTTGAGGCCGAGGTTGGCGAGGTTGTCGAGCAGGGTGGTGGTGTTGGGGTCGTTGTTTTGTTCCAGATGGAAGTTGAGGTCGCCTAGGAGGATGTAGTCTGGCGAGGCGAGGGCGTGCGGGGAGATGAAGTCGGCGAGGGCGTCGCTGAAAGGGGCGCGCGGTCCGGGAGGACTGTAGACGAGGGATCCTCTGAGGAAATTATTTTAATTTTATATTGCCAAAAAGCAAAGATGGCCTGATACCAGAACTCTCTTCTAAAGAAAGTTAAACTGTTTTTTCCAGAGAGCAACTTCAGAACTGCTGTTAAAGCTCTTCGACTCTCATCAGAGCTTAATTTGAGCCAGTGATATCTGGTGCTCAGCACCGACACTTATTTGGCAACATTGGCACTTGTGACATTATGCCACAAGGTGGCGCTGTCTGTCTAATTTAGAGATGAGCACAACAACAGTTAATTACTAATTCAATATAGATTAAAAGCTTTTGGGGGCTTGGAATAGTTGGTTGGTAGTTATGTTCCTACTATCATTGGCACCAGTGGCACAGGCAGTGTGTGGTGAAGCTACAGTGGCCTCCTGGCAAGTGCCCTGGCACTTATTCTTTTACAAGTTAAGCACTGACTTTCATATTTGGATAGTGGTCATGCTCTGCTCCATGGCCTCTCAGACTCCCCATCGGCACTCCTTAAGAGTACCCTACAAGTCACACCACACCTCATCGAGGGTCTGAAGAAATATGATCACATCACCTCCCTTCAGGTGGAGCTCCTTCAGTGCCTGCCCGCACCATCTTCAAAACCAGCTGAATCATTTACAAAGCTTTCAAAGCACCATGCTTATCTTGCAGATAAGCTCACCATTTCTCATGACACCTTCAGGCTGCAGAGTAGAAATGTAAACAAGAAAAAACAAACCAGCAGGGCTTTTCCATCTATGCACCAAGGATCTGGAACAACATCCTCATATCTATTGGGACCGCCCAAAGGTTGCTTCAATCTAGGGAAATGTTGAAAACTCACCGCTTTAAAGAACACAATATCACAATGCATTAACCATCCACACCCAGCTAACTCTCCTATCACTCATTGACTTTATGCCTGTCTGTAAACCTGTACAGGCTTCACTGCCTTTTGGTTAGTTGTGTGTTATAGAAATACTACATGCATTCATAATCCGTCTTCTCTTCTTTGTAGGCTGAGGGATTAAATATGTATAAAATGGTGATTACCAAAGGTTACAGGGAAGTTATAGTTAGGAAATAGAAATAGTTAGGAAATAAAAATTAAAAAACCTTAGAAATTCACTGAAAAAAAAACAAAGGTTACAGAGGTGTCATAGTTAGGTTCACATTTTACACACATAAAACCATAGAAATGTAGCAGTTATAGTTATAGGTATGTTGAGAACCTATAATTCTTGGCCTAAAGTTACTTTTGTGGCACGAGTGTTTTAACATAAAGTTATATTTAATTACCATACAGTAATCAAAAAGCAGCTACACATGGCCGAAAGTCACTTGCACCCAACCCCATGCCACTGACGGCCTCTGGCCGTGTGCGGCAAGGGGTTGGCCCTGCATCCAACCCCCCACATGCACTTAATGTGCCCAATCCAACAAGCGGGGGTACGCACAGTAAAAAATAAGGAGAGGGAACCTACCCTGGGCCTGCGCCGACGGAGAGACCTCACCTGGTCCTCTCCACAGGTGAGAACCTCCGAAGTCCCTCATGGCTGGGTGTGCTTCCCTCACTTCCCTCACGGGAGACCTGGATCGGTCCCCACGTCCAGGCTCACACAGCAGCTGCCAGTGTCCACAAGGTGCAGCTGCAATTCCCAGTTCTTGGCTCTAGGGCACCCCAGGATCTACTCCCGGTGCAGCTGCAATTCCCAGTTCTTGGCTCTTGGGCACCCCAGGATCTACTACTGACCCAGGCACAACTACCTCCAGGACCCTGAGGGTCCCTAACACAGCTGGTGCTAGAGGGTGTACTGTAGGCGGCGCTGGCGGCTTCCTTCGTTGTCCCAGATATGCCCGCAAGGTTCAACGCGACCTCTTACTTCAACCGCGCAGTGAAGGCTCTGTCAGATTAGCAGAAGGTGGTGGGCAGAACCAGCCAGCGGGGGTCCTCTGAAGGGAGCTCCAGAGATATGGCGATCGTGGGTCTGGCTGTGTTCTCCCTGTGAGGCGCTGTCGACTTGCAAATTGGGTCATGTTCCTGTTGTGTCAGGGTGGAATTATTTTCCCTCTGCCGGCCCTCGAAATACCTCTCAGGGTGGGAGGGGGGCCTTCCTGAGAGTTAATTCGAGGGCCGGCGACAAGCCACCATGCTCAACACGAGGGCCGGTGTAATAGAGGGGCGACGTTTGAAAATAAAGTGCTCTCAACAAGCTAATGCTGAAGCAAGGCTCAGAAGCAAGACCCAGCTTTCCCCACATGCTGGGCTCCTTGGGCCACAGGAGGGGGCCCAAAGGGCCAAGCAGGCCAGTACACAAGATGGGATTCAGGTGGCGGTTCCTTCTAGCCACCCCACAGAACCTTAGCAGTTCTAAGCTGAAGGCTGGCAGCAGGGCAACATACAGAAAAGCAATCCAGGTGGAGTCTTTTGGGCCACCCTGCAACCACCAGGTAGCAGGCCAACAAAAGGGGAGCAGTCCAGATGGGTCCTTTATGCCATCAGGCAGTCCCTCTGGCACAGGTTCGGTCCCCAGGCCCCAAAAGTGCTCTAAGAATGTGGGGGACGGCCCCCTGTATTTATATTCATTTTGCGCAGCCTCCATAAAGGGGGAAAAGGAGCTCCAACCAGTTCTAAACTGTTCCAGGAGTGTCCCCTTTCTCCTCCAGCACTGGCTCCAGATATCAGTGGGGGGTAACAAGCTCTTTGTGTGACGCCAGGCCACAGGCTTTACAAATGCAGGTGTGCCCTGCCTCTCGCTCTCCCAGCCCAGGAAGGCCATTCAGTATGCAGATGCACTCTTATGACACCTCCACCCTACCTATAAAGGGACTGTCTGAAAGATATGCAGAAAGCCTAGCTGTCACTCTGCCCCAGACATGGATTGGAGGTAAGCTGCAAAACACCTGAGTCATAAACACAGAGAAATGCCCACTTTCTAAAAGTGGAATTTCTATGATGGTAATAAAAATTCCACCTATGCCAGTAAGCAGCATTTCCCACTACCATTACAACCATACCAAACATGCCTACACTACCCCTCAGAGATAAGACAATACCACTTTGACATAGGTTAGGGCATTACCAATGCGATCCTATGAGAGAGGCAGCACTCACAGTAGTGAGAAACTAAATAGGCTGTTTGTCACTACTAGGACAGGTAGTACATAAACATATATGTCTTACCTTTTACATACACAGCACCCTGCCCATAGGGTTAGCTAGGGCCTACCTTAGGGGTGGCTTATATGTAGTAAAAGGGGAGTTCTAGGCCTGGCAAGTAACTTTAGATGCCAGTTCCCTGTGGCAGTAAACTGCACATGCAGGCCTGAGACAGTTTTGAAAGGCTACTTCTGTGGGTGGGGCAAGCTGTGATGCAGGCCCGCACTAGTAGCATTTCATTTATAGGCCCTGGGTATAGGGATACCACTATACAAGGGACTTACAAGTAAATTAAACATACGGTGTAAGACAATCATACCAAGTATAGAAGAGAAAGCACAAGCACTTTAGTACTGATCAGCAGTGGTAAAGTGCCCAGAGCCCTAACGTCAACAAAAAAAGCTCAGAAAAAATAGGAGGAAGGCAACAGGTTTGGGGATGACCCTGTAAAAAGGGCCAGGTCCAACAGTAATCATGACTAATATCCCTGTGGGAAACTGCAAGGGGAAAATGCATTTTGGGACCCTCCTTTTTCTGGACCGCCACTTGGTGAACCACTCTGAAACGTTCAAGGCAGCAGCTGAAGTGAGTGGCAAACCAGCTTTGACAAGTTTGTGAAGATTTGTCAAATGGCACCAAAGTTATGACTGAATCGAAAAATGTTTTTCCTATGGTAAGTAGTTCCTAACTATAGCTATCGCCAGTAGGTAATATATATATATATATATTTTGAATACGTTGGATTTTCAGGGGGAAATGCGACTTATGCAAATGGCCACACCACAAGCAGGCAGAAGCAGAGGACGAGGTCGGGGAGGCACAAAACGAGGAGGGGGAAGAGGAAGAGACAACAAACACAAGGAATAGATGTTGAGTCTATCCCTAACAATGCTAATATTATTGTCAACATTTCTAAAATCAGTTTGACTCATAACTAAGAACGTATTCTCAATCTATGACTCAGTTTTTGTCCAACAGTTCACTGGGATTATGTGAATACACGTATTGAACTATATAAATTTGTTAGTAAATTACGCTTAATGAAACACTTTTTTAGCAAATCCTGGGTTAAACATCAATCCAATACAACTAATGTGGTCACATTTTCTGGGTTCAATATTGATGACATTTCTGCCTTGGTTATGATTGATGATTTCAAAAATGAGGATGCTGTAGCTGAAATTCAAACTATTGAGAATACATGTACAGATACGGGCACTTTAACCAACATGGGTTTTATAACTAACTATGCCATAACTAGTTCCTTGAAACCCTCCAGTAGGTTCAATCCTCAGCTACCTAGTGGCAATTTAATTGACACATTTCATGAGCTGGCAGTTGGGGATATTGATAAATTTCGTGCTAATTGTCAATCTAAGAGGTTCAGACCCACTAATTTCACAGCCTCCGATTGGAAAGACCTCAATTCCCTAAAATCTAACACCACAATTGTGATTAAGCCCTCTGACAAAGGCGGTAATATTGTTATCATGGATGTACAGAATTATACTAAAGAAGCCTATCGCCAATTATCCAATAGTGATCATTATGAAAAATTAAGTATGAATCCTACCACTCAATATCAACAGAGCTATTGGGGGATGTTAGATGGTTGGCTTATTGAACATCCCATTGACCAAGAAGAGTATTCATATTTGAAAATTGATTTTCCAAAAATTCCATGTATTTATTTTCTACCTAAAATACACAAAAATAGATACAATCCCCCTGGCCGACCTATTGTGAGCATGAATCAATCGCTATTGGAAAATACTTTGAGATATTTAGATCTTTTTCTATGCCCCTATGTCACTGAATTGCCTTCGTATTTACGAGACACTAATGATTTTCTATCTAAAATACATAATATTTCTTGGCAGGATAACTATTTGTTGGTTACCATGGATGTAGCTTCTTTATATACATCCATTATGCATGATTATGAGATGCAAGCCTGCAGATATTTTTTAGGGACACGTCAGATTGAATTCTTACAACACACAAATATGCTCTTGTCCATGTTACAGTTTTGTCTCACACATAGGCCCTCATTCTGACCTTGGCGGTCTTTTCGCAAGACCGCCGAGTTACCGCCGCGGTGAAGACCGCCGACCGCGGCGGTATGCCGCTGTGCGCATTCTGACCGCTGGGAGCGTTCCGCCGGAAAACCGCCAGCAGCCACACTGGCGGTCGGCGGGAAAGTGGAGACTGGTCAACCTCCACCGCCACGCCAGCAGAACACCGCCCACAGAATTACGACCCACATTTCTGTGTGGCGGTCTTCTGTTGGCGGTCTTCTGTTGGCGGTCACCTCCCCATGGCTCCCGTCGCCTCCCGGAGGACCAACGCACAAGGTAAGTTGACCGTCCGTGAGGGGAGGGGGTGGGGGGGTGTTGTGTGATGTGGGCGTGCATGGGGGTGTGCGTGTGAGTGTGTAGAGGGGGTGTGTGAGTGCGTGTATGCGGGCGGGGGGTGCTGCTGTGTCTATGGGTAATGTGTGCTGTTCGGCAGGTGCGCATGTCTGCATGTATGTGTGCGGGTATGTGTCCCCGTTGTGTATGTGTGTGTAGGGGGTGTGTATATGTGCATGTTGGGGGTGTGTGCATGTCGGGGTGCATGTATGTGCATGTCGGGGTGGGGGTGGGGAGGGGGTTCGTACCACCTCTGGGGGGTGGCAGGGGGGTGGAGGGTGTGGGGGGAGGACTCGGGTGGGTAGTGGGGGGTGGGGGAGACCCCTATCAGTGCCAGGGAAGGAATTCCCTGGCCCCGATAGTGCTTACCGCCATGGTTCGCACGGCGGTTCCCGCCCGCAAGAAACCGCGGCGGTAGGCAGGGTCATAATACCCTTGGCGGTCTTGGGACGACCGCCGGGCCGGAGTGCGCAAACTCCAGCCCCGCGGTCATGACCGCCGTGGCGGTCGGAGTGGAGAAGTGGCGGTCGGTCGCGGCGGGGACCGCCGCGGTCAGAATGCCATTTTTAATACCGCCGGTCTGTTCGCGGTCCGACCGCCGTCTCTCCGCCGACCGCCAGGGTCAGAATGAGGGCCATAATGTCTTTCTCTTTGATAATAATAATTATCTTCAGAAACAAGGGACAGCTATGGGAGCTTCATTTGCTCCCACATATGCCAATCTCTATATGGGTTGGTGGGAAAAAGAAATAGCTTGGTTTGAGACATGCAAAATCTACATGGACAAAGCAGTACTATGGGTGCAATATATCGATGACCTTTTCCTTATATGGGATGGTCATGAACAGTCCCTTTTGGAATATATTAGTGTACTCAATAACAACATGTTTAATATTCATCTTGATTTGAATTACAGTAGACATACTATTGAATTTTTAGATGTTCTGCTGACAGATTGGAGACCACAATATATGGTAAACCAACTGCATGCAACTCTATATTGCATGGTAATAGTGGCCATCCTAAGGCTTTGAAATGGAGTATACCATATAGTCAATTCCTGCGGGCTCGCAGGATAAGCTCAGATGATGCAGGATCCAAAACTGAAATTTCTATCATGACTCAAAGATTCTTAAACAGAGGGTATCCTCTGAAGATCTTGATTGAAGCTCAGAATAGAGTGATGAATATATCTCAAGAAGAATTATTTTTTAAGACTACTGTTAGGGACGACAATTCAAAAGAAAACATTCCCACTGAGAATATTTTTTTAATCTAACCAACAACATACAGAACTTAGAAATGTCATACAAAAAAACTGGCATGTTTTACAACAAGATCCCCATATTAAAGATGTTATTGGGCAACATCCTCAAATCACTTATCGGATGACACACTCCTTAGGAGATAATTTAACTAGGAGTTTTTTCTCATCTAAAAAAAATATGTCATGGTTATCCAAGAAAAGCTTAGGCTTTTGGCAATGTGGTCAATGTAAAGCATGCAAGTTTCTTGGAACACACAGAATTATAGCACATTTGATGGCAAAAACTGTGAAATCATAGATCGCATAATATGTGATACAGAGTATGTTATCAATGTGATTGAATGTGGCTGCCAAAAAATATATATAGGCAGCACCGTTCACAAACTTAAGGTTAGATTCTTGCAACATCCTAGAGCAATAAAAAATCATGACAGATCCTTTCCTTTAGCTTAACATTTTTGGGATGTTGATGCAGGAGACTGTAGTTCTTTGATATTTTATGGAATCAAAACCATTAAAATAAGTTTGCGGGGAGGTGACAGAACGGCACAGTTGAGACAGATGGAATCTAAAATAATATTATTTCTCGGCTCAGAGAGCCCATCGGGACATAATTTAGATGCTGAATTACATGTCCATTTGTGATCCCCTTCACGATGTAGTTGATTTCAGACATGTATAGAAATAATGATCTCTTAGGGTTTGGCCATTTATTTATTTACATATTTCTCTTGATCATGCCTTTTAATCAGAATTGGTCCTTAAGAGTCTCTATAGATATACTATTATGTTGATGATTATTTAAAACTTGTCCATTTTGCATATAAGGATGCTGGAAGTGCAATAGCCAAATATATATTTGCACTTGTTTGTCTTTTACACACTGTTTTATGATATTATATGTTTAGGTAGGGGTGCACTTTTGCACTAGGCACTTTATAGGAATTGGCTGTTTTTATATGACATTTTGACAACATATTAGGTTGATTGTACCTGTTATTTAATAGATATAAACTATTATTGGACTGTATATATAGTCATGGACACACTGGTGTCGTCAATCATTTTGATTGTTTTTAGTATTTTATATATACCAATCATGGTTGGATTTTTTGTAGTTTATATTTATGATCAAAGTTTGTCCACACCAATGTGTCTTTGCCAATATTTGCAATGCATTTTAGAATTGTAGAATTGAGTATAGAATACATTTTTGTCCTATGTTTTGAGCTAAATAATTGAAATAATTGTATTTGTATTTATATGAGATATTTGGCCACTTTGCACTTTATTATTCAATATTTAATTAATTGGTAGAATTTTGGAAACTAATAGTACCATCTTAATCAGTCCGATGATGTTTTCGACAAATCGTTACATATACATGCTTTCAGGTTTAAAGATGGCCGCCGTTTAGTCACTTATAGTGTGTCACTAAAATAAATGAAGGGTTATTTTTGTATTTATAGATGTGTTTAAGATGTCTGCTAATGTCCAGTAGAAGGCGTTTGGCGAAACACGTAGACATTTGGTTGTGACACTGTTATCTTAATCATTACTGAGATAAATAAAAAGCGGATGAATGATATCGTCAGAATTCTGCCTTTCTCAGCCTTTCGTCGGATCCTTATTTGACCTTGTGCAGCCGTTCGGTGAGCAGTTTTTCACTGTTTGTGGATTACATTATATATCTATATATATCTATATATAGATATATATAGATATATATAGATATATGTATATACTTATATATATTTATTTTTTAAACCAGATTTTATTGATTTTATGAACAATTCAAAACAGTTTACATTGTACTTCCTTCTTCACATCTCTCTGTATAACACATTGGATTTATTTATTTGCGCGCTTAAACTGGTAGAGATTCGTTCTTAGTAAACATTATTTATTTGGTATCATCGAAATCCAACTCCCCCCCTCCCTATTCCCACCCTAACCCCTCAGTCCGAATACTTATTTGATGATATCACATCTGTGATATGAGAGTTGGAGACTTTCAATTAACTTAATTGAGTCTCTGGGGGTAGTTTGCATGTGTAGGGGTCAGCTGACTTTGTCCTTGGGAAAGCTATGTTTTGTTTTTGATGGCTGAATACTTTTGTGTATTCGTATAGGCAACTTGGGCATGGCTACGGAGTGTTGGGGGAGTGCTGTATGGTTAGTTCGGTTTTTAGTGAATCCATTATTAGTTCCCAGTTATCTGATACTTCAGGAGGTCTGATCCCGGTTCTGGCTTCCTTTTGTAGTAGAGTACCTTCGGCAGTAGCCCACTTAAGTAGTTCGTTTTTCCAGTTTGTTAGTTTAGGGCCCACACGATTTTTTCAGTTGCTGGCTATTTCTCTTTTCGCCAGGGTTAGGGCTAAGTCTAGGAATCTGTCAGAGGCTTTATGCTTAGTAGAATGTGTAAATGTGTGCAAGAGGCAGGTGTCACCTGAGCATGACACAGTCCTACCTAGTATCTGGGATAATTTTTGGCAAATCTCAGACCAATAAGATGTCAGTGTTTGGCATTCCCAAAACATGTGGTTGAATTCTGCATCTATTGTCTTACATCTTGGACAACACTCTGTGGTTTTGTTGAAGTATTTATTAATACGGGCGGGTGTAAGGTAGGCTTGATGTAAGACATAAAAATTGATCAGTTTAAATCTGGCGTTCCGCGATGCTTTAGGTAAGTTCTGTAGTGTACGTTCCCATTCTGTTTCAGAGATATCTCTGTTAAAAGTTTTTTCCCATTGTTGTTTCAGGTATGGAAGGGGGGCTGTATTATCTGTTCTAATCAATGCATATAAAGTAGAAATAACCCTAGTTTTGGGAGTTGAGGATGCCAGGTACGTGCACATACCCTGCTCTGGTGGTTCAGAATTTTTTGTTCGCCAGTGGTTGCCTATGCTAGCCTTTATGGTCCCGTAAGTAAAAAAATGTTTCGCTGGGATGTCATACTGTGCTCTAAGGGTCTCAAACGATTTCAACTTATTGTTCTCGAATAATGTGCCTACAGTATTAACCCCGGCCTCCAGCCAGTCTCTAAGCTCAAGTTCAGCCCTTTTCTGAGTTATTGCTTGCAGCGCACTGAGAGGAAGTTCCGCTGAATAGGGAGTTTTAGTTTTAGTTTTGCGTAAGTGTGATTTCCAACATTTAGCTATTATTTTCACTTCTGGGCTGTCCTGCTTTCCTTCTTTTGTGGGGCCTAGCAATATTTCAAACAGTCTTGCTTTCTGTGGCAAGGAGGGCTCTGCATTAGGTTGTGACACTAGGCTGTTAGAGATCCAAAGTGCCAGCCATTGTAATTGAGCCGCAATGTAATATGACTCAAAGTCAGGTGTTGCTAGGCCCCCACTTGACATCTGTTTCTGGAGCTTTATTAGAGCCACCCTTTTCCTGCCGCTACCCCATATAAATGAGCTTACTGTTGAATTCAGATCCCTGAAGAAGGACTTAGGAATCCATATCGGAAGGGCTGCAAAATGGTATAACAATCTTGGTAGTACTATCATTTTAAGGATCGCGATGCGACCCATCACCGAAAGAGGGAGTGTTTGCCAGAATGTCATGCAGGATTTTATGGAGCGGAATACGCCGCCTAAATTTTCATCAAAAATGTCTCTAGTCTCATGATATATTTTTACTCCTAGGTATGGAAGCCCATCAGGTATCCATCTAACCATTCCTAAAGTCAGTGGGGGTTGATGATGTTTCACCAGGGGGAATAGACCCGTTTTGTCCCAGTTTACTTTTAGGCCTGAATATTTTTTGAAGTTGGACAGCATTAGTTGAGCTACAGGGAGATCTCTCTGCATGTCACCCAAAAATATCAGGAGGTCATCTGCATATAAGCCTATGAAATGTCTTACATTTCCGATCAGTATTCCAGGTCCTCCCTGTCCCACCCTGGCCGCCGCAGCCAGAGGTTCCATTGCTAGTGCGAACAACAGGGGGGAGAGGGGGCAACCCTGTCTCGTCCCGCGTGCCACCGCGTATCTGGATGATAGAATACGTCCCGTACGGACTCTAGCTGCAGGGTTAGTATAAAGCAGTTTCACCCTTGCAATATAATCAGGGCCAACTCCCATTTGGGCCATAACCTTATAAAGGAAGTCCCATTCTAGGCTATCAAAGGATTTTTCGATGTGTACTGCCAATATGCCCAGAGACTCAGTCGAGGGGGTTATTCCATTCATGACTGCAAAGAGCCTGCATATGTTTCCTGCTGTGTTACGACCTGGGATGAAGCCTGCTTGGTCTGGGTGGATAAAAGAGGGCATCAGAGGTAGGAGTCTAGTTGCCAAGATTTTGCTGAGTATCTTATAATCGAGGTTCAGCATGGAGAGGGGCCTGTATGCCCCCATCCCAGTTGGGTCCTTGCCGGGCTTGAGCAGCGGGACTATAATGGCTTCCCTAGTAGTTTCAGGTAATAGGCCCTGATCCTTGGCGCATCTAAAAAAAAATTCCAAGCGGGGTGCGAGTATCTCAGCAAAGGTTTTGTAAAATTCGGCAGGCAGGCCGTCAGTACCAGGTGTTTTTCCCCTTGCCAGGTCTTTCACAGCCCCTTTGATTTCATCTGGTGTGACATTTCCTTCTAGTGCATCAGTGGGTGTTAGTTCCCAGGGTTTTAAGTTTATGGTTAATAAATACCATATCTTTTTTGGTATAGTGATTCATAAAAAGCCAAGAACTGGGCGGTAATCTGTGTAGGGTCGTGTATTTGGGTCCCATCACTTGCGGTCAGGTTCATTATGGGGGGGGGGGGGGATTTTTCTGACTGCGATACAACCCAGGCAAGCAGTTTATTCGCTTTATCTCTTTCGCCATACACTCTTGCGAGATACTGCTTATGGTCGAAACATCTGAGGCGTTCGACACAGTGTGCTACTTTTGATCTGTTTTCCTGTATTTGGGGTTGTAAATTAGGGTTTCCAGGGCTATTTTTCTCTGTTTCTCTTAGTATATCCTTGGCCTTCTCAGTCTCTCCTAATAAGGTCCTACGAATTCCTACTGTTTCAGCAATGCATCTCCCTCTTATTACTACTTTAAAGGCATCCCATTCTACCAGCCCGCTAGTCGTGGTGTTGTTGTTTTCTTCGAAATAATGTTCTATGGCTTGGTGGATATCATCTCGGAAGGGGGGATCTTCTAGTAATTCAGGTCTAAGTCTCCATGTGGGTATACATGGGATGGGGGACCCCCATCCTAATGACAGCAACTGGGGGTTATGGTCAGATATTGTGCGAGACAAGTATTCTGTGTTTAATACAAGTGAGTGTATGTCTGGTGCGCACAAGAAGGAGTCTAATCTAACATGGAGCTCGTGAAGGGCAGAGAAAAAGGAGTAGTCTTTGGCACTAGGGTGTAGTTTACGCCAGGTATCAATGAGGCCCCAATTTGCCTGCCATGTGGTGAACTGTTGAGCTATCTTCACTAATGGAGAATGTGGTAGGGGAGGATGTGATCTATCTGCACCTATGTCACTTACACAGTTAAAATCACCACCCACTATTACCGGTGCTTACAGGAATGTTGCTAATGAGTTGGATAGTCGAGTAAAGAAGTCGCCCTGTCCTGTGTTAGGGGCGTATACATTGATTAGTGCTAGGTCCTTCCCCTCCAGTCTGCCGTTGTCGCTACGAATCTCCCCTCTGGGTCCACTTGGCTATCTGTCAACTGAAATGGGACCCTTGCTCGGATCCAAATCAGAGTATGCTGAATAA
This sequence comes from Pleurodeles waltl, assembly GCF_031143425.1. Taxonomy (NCBI): domain Eukaryota; kingdom Metazoa; phylum Chordata; class Amphibia; order Caudata; family Salamandridae; genus Pleurodeles; species Pleurodeles waltl. The sequence goes on from NC_090440.1 coordinate 408,507,750, forward strand.
GTAGTATAGAATGCCTGACCTCTCCATCTTTTTTGTAAGGCTTTGCCCTCTTTCGATGTTAAGTGAGTTTCCTGTAACATAGCTATTTGGATACCCCTTCTCTGCAGATAAGAAGATATCTTATATCTCTTGACTAAAGAGTTCATACCCCTGAAGTTCCAGGTAAGGACTTTATACGATTTTGGTGTAGTTATAGTTGTGTTTTCGTTGTTCTACTTAGGGGTGGTTTCTGGTAGCCTAGTATTATGATGGGTTCCCTGGTGATTCCTTGCTCCTTGCTCCATTTTGCAATTTCTGTGGTGATTCTCGGACCGATATTAAACCCTAGAAAATTCCCCAACATAATAACTACCCAACTCCCCATCCCTAGGACAAAAGTCGAACCTCTCTCGCCCAAACTTGTGTGAAATAAAAGTTAACTGTCCAACATTGTGGGGGGTGCTTCAGATACAAAACCGAAGCTCAGCAGGGCGACCTCTCCTCAGCCCCCGGGTGGAAGAAAGACTGAAATTCAGTGGCTCCAGGAATTCGATTATCGGGTGTCAGTGGGCTAGTCTCTTCTTGCAGACTTTTAATTCGATTTTAGAAGCTGTAGGTGTACTCCTGGTTGTCCTTGAGGTTTACATATATCATATCTCCCAGGAGCTCTGTTTGTAATTCAAGAATATACTTCAGATTATGGTGTCTGACGTCCCTGGGGTTACATCCGGGCCCTTTTGGTTAGTCGTGAGTGACAAATCTGATTCATGTTCCGAGTCTGATTGGTTTACATCACTATGTGTTTGCTTAGGTGAACTCTGTTCAGAACAGCCGAGGGACGCAGCTGCCTCCACTGCTTTTTGACGGTCGTTTAGAATCTCCAGAGGGGATGGACTAGTGCGTCTTGATGCATTTCTGCTGTTACATTTTCCTTTAAGGTTTAGTTGGTGTTTTTCAGGGTTAATTCGTTTCTCGTTGAGATGTTGCTTGTCCATCCAGTTCTAAACCTCCTCCGCCGAGTTAAAAAACTGTGAGCCTGTTGTGGTTATTATTCGGAGTTTGGCCGGGAATAGCATCCCGTATTGGACCCCTAGATTTCTGAGTCTCTGTTTGGCCTCCCTGAGAGAACACCTCTGCTTTAATACCTCTCCCGAGAAATCAGGGAAGATCCGAATCACTTGGTTGTCCAATAAGCAATCTCCCTTTTTCCTGCTTTGGGTGAGTGTTAGACCTGACAGCCTTAGGGTAGTCACCCCTAACTTTTTGCCTGCCTCCCTCCACTTTTGGGACACTGTTTTTGCTGGTTTATAGACTCTGCGCACTTTACCCCTGCTAACCAGGGCTAAAGTGCATATGCTCTCTCCCCTAAAACATGGTAACCTGGAATCATACCTGATTGGACTATTAATTTACTTATAAGTCCCTAATAAGGTGCACTCTATGTGCATAGGGCTGGTAAATTAAATGCTACTAGTGGGCCAGCAGCACTGGTTGTGCCACCCACTTAAGTAGCCCCTTCTCCTTGTCTCAGGCCTGCCATTGCAAGGCCTGTGTGTGCAGTTTCACTGCCACATCGACTTGGCATTTAAAAGTTCTTGCCAAGCCTAGAACTCCCTTTTTTCTACATATAAGTCACCCTTAATGTGTGCCCTAGGTAACCCCTAGGGCAGGGTGCTGTGTAAGTAAAAGGCAGGACATGTACCTATGTAGTTATATGTCCTGGTAGTGTAAAAACTCCTAAATTCATTTTTCACACTACTGTGAGGCCTGCTCCCTTCATAGGCTAACATTGGGGCTGCCCTCATACACTGTTGAAGTGGCAGCTGCTGATCTGAAAGGAGCAGGAAGGTCATATTTAGTATGGCCAGAATGGTAATACAAAATCCTACTGACTGGTGAAGTCGGATTTAATATTACTATTCTAGAAATGCCACTTTTAGAAAGTGAGCATTTCTTTGCACTTAAATCCTTCTGTGCCTTACAATCCACGTCTGGCTGGGCTTGGTTGACAGCTCCTTGTGCATTCACTCAGACACACCCCAAACACAGGGTACTCAGCCTCACTTGCATACATCTGCATTTTGAATGGGTCTTCCTGGGCTGGGAGGGTGGAGGGCCTGCTCTCACACAAAGGACTGCCACACCCCCTACTGGGACCCTGGCAGACAGGATTGAACTGAAAGGGGACCTGGTGCACTTCTTAGCCACTCTTTGAAGTCTCCCCCACTTCAAAGGCACATTTGGGTATAAAACAGGGCCTCTGCCCTACCTCATCAGACACTTGCTGGAGAAGAAACCTGAACCAGAAACTACATCCTGCCAAGAAGAACTGCCTGGCTGCTCAAAGGACTCACCTGTCTGCTTTCTACAAAGGACTGCTGCCTTGCTGTTGCCCTGCTGCCTTGCTGAACTCTTGTCTGGCTGTGAAAGTGCTCTCCAAGGGCTTGGATAGAGCTTGCCTCCTGTTCCTTGAAGTCTCAGGACCAAAAAGACTTCTCTCTTTTACTTGGACGCTCCGTGCGGCGAAAATTTCGACGCACAGCTTGTTTCGCGGCGAGAAAAACGCTGCACTCCGACGCTGATCGACGCGACGCTCTTGGGACGATCGAAGATCCGACGCACGGCCTCGCAAGGACAATGCCGCCAGATCTCTAGAAGAGAAATCGACGCGACGCCTGCCGTGAGATCGTAATTTCAACGCGCAGCCCCGCAGATCGAAGTCTAGAGGAGAAATTGACGCGACGCCTGCCGTGAGATCGTAATTTCGACGCGCAGCCCCGCAGACCGACGCGCAGCCGGAGAACAAGCAGGAAAATCCACGCACAGACCCGGGACATCTGGTAATCCCTGCGATCCACAGAGACTGTCCGTGCGCCGGAAAACGACGCCGACTTCCCCGCGTGGAAAATAACGACGCAAGTCTGTGTGTGCTGGGGAGAAATCGACGCACACACCCTTTTTCCACGCACCTCTTCTCTTGTGGCCCTCTGAGGAGATTTTTCCACCCCCAACCAGGTACTTGTGCTTGAAAGAGACTTTGTTTATATTCTAAAGACTTAAGATACTTTATATCACTTCTCTGTGATATTCCTACATTTTTCAATTGCAACTTTATTTGTTTTGACCTACAATTATCCTGATAAATATTATATATTTTTCTAAACACTGTGTGGTGTATTTTTGTGGTGCTATATGGTGGTATTGTATGATTTATTGCACAAATACTTTACACATTGCCTTCTAAGTTAAGCCTGACTGCTCGTGCCAAGCTACCAGAGGGTGGGCACAGGATAATCTTGGATAGTGTGTGACTTACCCTGACTAGAGTGAGGGCTTTTGCTTGGACAGAGGGTAACCTGACTGCCAACCAAAAACCCCATTTCCAACAGTGAGTAAATGGTCTCTGTCTTTATAGTGCAATAGTTTGGCCACCACCGGTCTAGCAGGAGCGCCCGGCGGAGGAGGACGTGCCGGGACTCTATGTGCTCTTTCCACTGCAAAAAATTGGGATAGTCCTTCATTCGCTATATTTTCCTTCAACCATTTTTCAAGGAAGTCAAGCATGTTGGTTCCTTCGACTTTCTCCGGTAGCCCCATGATTCTGATGTTATTTCTTCTTGATCTGTTTTCAGCATCTTCCGCCCTCAGTTCCAAATCTTTTATTCTTTTCTCCATTTGTCTTGATGCTTTGGAAGCGCCTTGAAGCTCGGGTCCCAGTTCTTTCAGCTGTTTTTCTGTCGAGGTCACTCTTTCCGCTAGGCGCCGGTGATCGTCTCTGAGCACTGTGAAGTCTGACGCGAGAGAGTCTATTTTCATCTCAAGAGCGGTTCTGGAGGCAGCGATAGCCTGTATTACATCCTGCAGGGTAGGCTCTTTTGTGGCTCCCTCCTCCACAGAGGAAAATTTCCCCACAACCTCCTGTTCTGGGGGAGCATTGTCTGTTATATCCCTAGTATTATCGGCTTATCGCCTTCTATTTGGTTTGCCCATCTCTGGCGGTGTGCAGCGCTTTTGCTGGTGATCGCTTAATAGTGTAACGGCAGTATAGAGCCGATGATAGTGTTTACCTGTTTTCCACAAGTTGCTGGATGGGCCCACCTGGGTCCAGCACCTGGGGGGTGGAGGCCTGTCTTTTATTGAGCCAAATGTCTTAATGACAGATTATTAAACTGGATTGGCGAACAATCTGTTGGACCTTCCGATTTGAGCTGATGGCTATTTTTATTAACGTGCCAGAACTTAGGGGTAAAGCGTGGAGCCAGGCTGTATTTTTAAGTTACGCCACCGTTCCTTTCTTTATTCGATCGCTAGTTGATTCATCTATTAGAAAGGTCTGATTTGGATATTGGTAGGTCGGTGTCTTCCCAGCGGCCGTCTTTCAGTGTTCCGGTTTGGGGGAGCGTCCCTCTGCTCTGGTTCCCCGTATTGCTGGCCCGGTCGATCTCCCACCCCTTCTTTAGCGGTCTCACTGGGTTTCAGCCTTGTTACGTCAGGCCCCTTCTCACCTTCGGTTGCTTTCTCGCTATTCGGGTCTCCGGATTACAGTACCCCGGGCCATCTCCTCCCGGTGGGTTTATCACGGTCTACTGTGTCGGATGGTTGCGCCCTCGATCCCCTCTTGACGCCAGGCCTCCTCACCTCCTCTTAGAACGTTTCCGCTGTGCCGGGCCGCCTCCTCCAGCATTGCTTGTCTGACGGTTTCTTTCTTCACTCTGCTCGTCTTGGATCAGTAAGGTTCCACCTAGGCCTCCGTGTTTCTTTCAGTCAGCTGAGGTGACGCCCAAGGGTGCTCTCCCGGCCGCCCAGGTCCCGGAGTGCTTGGCAGCCGCCATCTTGTCCCCTCGAGCCCTCTTCCGACTCGCATCTAGCCTGTTCGTATCGGAGCCCAAACTAGTGGTTTCAGGGGGTCAAAGCCGAACATCGATAGCCCGGGGGGGCACCACGCATTCCGCTCCAACTGCGCGGAATCTGGAGCCGAATTGAGTAGTATAGCCCCGGGGGTGAGGAGAGAAAGACGGGAGCCTCAAGAAGAAGCTGCTACCGCCATGGCGCCAAGCCACGCCCCCCCAAATATATATATATATATATGTACATATATATATATATATATATGTATGTACATATATATATATATATATATATACCTTCACCACAAGTGCCGCTTCAGCTGCCTGAACTCTTTTTGGGACAGGTGCCTCCGTCGTGACTGTTGCCTTCATGTAGAAAATTATTACAGCAAACAATCCACACAGTGAAAGACGAAGCACTCACGGGTTTTCAGAACAAAGATGTATTCTGGCCAGGAAGGCGCATTTTGGTGATTTAAGCCATTCTTCCCACACTCTTTAAGTATCTCTCACCACAGCCCCATTGAACAAGTAGGCATGCCAAGAGAGAGAGAACAAACTGCTCCAGGTTTGATCCAATTACATTCCCTTTCATACCTTGCATTATTTGACAGTGTTTGTATATATATACATATACATACATATATATATATATATATATATATATATATATATATATATATATATATATATATATATATATATATATATATACACATGTATATATATATATTTATATATATATATATACGTGTGTATATACATATATATATATATACATATATAAATAGCTGTCGCCACTAGGTATGGTTAGGACTTAGTTTCTATAGAATCATAACTTTGACGCCGCTTGATGAATCTTCATGAAATTTTTAAAACGTATACTTTCCTAAGTTCAGTTTCAGTCTTGAAAGTTTCAGGGCGGTCTGTCAAGTGGGGGGGTGAGAAAAAGGGGGGGGGCGTCCCAAAATGCATTTTCCCCATTCATTTGTCCATAGGACGTTTAGACATGCCTACAGCCTGAACCACTGAACAGAATTACACCAAATTTCCACAAAGCTAGATTCTGTTCCACAGATCACGCTTTTTTTGTGATTTGGTTTGAATCCGTTCAGTAGTTTCAGAGACATTTATAGGTGGGTGAGTAGGTGTGTGAGTAAATGAATGGGTGCATGTCAGTAGTTTTAAGAATCTGTGAATGGGTATGTGAGTAGCTGTGTGTGGATGTATGAGAGTTTGTATGGGGGTATGAGTGGGTAAGTAAGTGGTTCTATGGGTGATGTCATCAGTGATGTCACTGACCATGTCATGAGTGATCTAATATGTGAGGTCATAAGCAGTGCATTACGGGTGTGCAAGTTATAGCTAGCTGAGATAACTATAACTACTGAATTTCACTGGTTTTGTACGTGTGAAATATGAGCCTAACTATAACATCCCTGCAACCTTTGTTTATTCAGTGTGTGTGTGTGTCTATATATATATATATATATATATATATATAGATATAAAAGCAAAGAGCCTGGGACGTTATAGTTAGGAAATAGAAGAAAAAACCTTAGAAATTCACTGAAAAAACTTAAGGTTACAGGGACGTTACAATTAGGCTCACATTTCACTTGTACAAAACCAGTGAAATTCAGCAGTTATAGTTCCCTGGGCTAACTATAACTTACGTCCCGCAGTGCACTGCTTCTGACCCCACATATTACATAACTCATGACATTGTCAGTGACATCACTGATGACATCTCAAATGACATCACTGATGACATCATCCAGTGAGTGTGAGTGTTTTCAAAACGTTTGAGTGTTAAGCATATATACCAAGGTACTACAAAAGTTAAAATAGCATACTTTCTGTATTACTAATGAGTAATACTATTTCTAACATATATTATGTGAGTGGCTGTGTGACTGTATCCGTGTGTGAGTGGGTGTCTGAGTGCCTGTTTTGGTGTGTGGGTGGGTGTGTGAGTGCCTGTATGGGTGTACAAGTAGGTATGTGAGTAGCTGTGTGGGTGAGTGAGAGGCTGTGTGAATGACTATATTGGTGAGTGAATGGGTCTGTCAGTGGCTGTATGGGTGAGTACATGGCTGTGTGAGTTGGTGTATGGTTGAGTGAGTTGGTGTGTAAGTGACTATATGGGTGAGTGGGTGGGTGTCCGAATGGCTATATGAGTAAATGACTGACTGTGTAAGTAGCTGTATGGGTGAATGAGTGGCTGTTTGGTTAAATGAGTTGGTGCGTGAGTGGCTGTATTGTAGAGTACGTTCTGTGTGAACGGATGTACAGATAAGTGAGCAGATGTGTAAGTGCTTGTATGAATGTGTGAATTGGTATGCAAGTGGTTGTGTGGGTGTGTGAGTGAGTATGTGAGTGCTTGTATGGGTGAGTGAGTGGCTGTGTTGAGAGGCTGTATGGGTGAGTAAGGGGATGAGTGAGTGGCTGTATAGGTGAAAAAGTGAGTGTGTAAGTAGCTGTAATGTTGAGTGTGAGGCTCTGTGAGTGGCTGTATGGGTAAGCGACTGGTTGTATGAGTAGCTGTATGGGTGAGTGAGTGTGTAAGTGGCTCTATGGATGAGTGATTGGTTGTGTGAGTACTTGTATGGGTCTGTGAATGGGTATGTGAGTGGTTATGTGGTGTGTGAGAGGGCGTCTGAGAGGTTATATAGGTGTGTTCCTCCTTCTCACTGCTTTTTCCGTGTGCTCAGTCTGCTTCTGTGCGTGCCTGCTGTCCTCCTTTCCCTCCTTCTCACTGCTCCCTACTTGTGCTCAGCCTGGTTTTGTGCAGCCTGCTGCCTGCCTCTCTCTCCTTCTCACTAGGTTATCCTTGCTCTCAGCCCAGTTTTATCTGTGCCTGCTGCCTGCCTCTCCCTTTTTCTCACTGCTTTCTGCTTGCTGTCAGCCCAGTGTTGTGCGCGCCTGCTGTCCTCTTTTCCTTCCTTCTAACTCCTTGCCCTTGCACTCAGCCCAGTTTTGTCCATGCCTGCTGCCTGCCTTTCCCTCCTTTTTCCTTGTGCTCAGCCCAGTTTTGTGCATGCCTGCTGCCCTCCTTTCTGCCCTCCTCATTGCTCTCTCCTTGCACTCAGGCCGGTTTTGTCTGTGCCTGCTGCCCTCCTTGCCCTCCTCCTCACTGCATTTGTCTTGTGCTCAAATCCCATTTTTGTGCATGGCTGCTGCCTGCCTTTCCCTCCTCATTGCTTTTTCCTTGTGCTCAGCCCGGTTTTGTGTGTGCCTACTGTCTGCCCCTCCCTGCTTCTCACTGCTTTCTTGTTGCTCTCAGCCCAGTTTTGTGTATGCCTGCTGCCTGGCTCTCCCTGCTTCTCACTGCTTTCTGCTTGCGCTCGGCCCAGTTTTTGGCATGCCTGCTGCCTGCCTTTCCATCCTTCTCACTGCTTTCTCCGTGCGCTCAGCCAGTTTCTGTCCATGCCTGCTTCTTACCTCTCCTACCTTCTCACTGCTTTCTGCTTGCTCTGAGCCCGGTTTTGTGCATGCCTGCTGCCTTCCTTTCGCTCCCCATTGCTTTTCCTTGCATTCAGCCCAGTTTTGAGCATGCCTGCCTCGCCCACCTTCTCATTGCTTTCTCCTTGCGCTCAGCCTGGTTTTGTGTGTGCCTTCTTCCCTCCTTTCCCTCCTTCTCACTGCTTTCTCCTTGCTCTCAGTCTAGTTTTGTGCATGCCTCCTGCCCTCCTTTCCCTCCTTTTCACTGCTTTCTGCTTGCATATAGGTTTTTTGCATACTTTTTTTTTTTTTTAACCACCCACCTACCTCTTCCCTTGATATTTGCGGCAGCCACCACTGAGGGAGGTGCTGTGTATCAAACAGTAGCACGATTCATTGAGTAATCTGGAATGAGTCCCTAATGAACCATTCTTTTATTCTAATAAGACTGCAGAAGCAGGAGCATGGCACAGTGGCACACACGTTTGTTTACTTCAAACAACAGGACAGTTCATCAAAAAGACTCAAAAGGTCACAATGACTAGCAAAGGACTATGGTGAATTGAAGTTTAATCAAGCTTCAACAATATTCCAACTACACCTACTCTCTTTACCAGGAAGCGAAATCTTGTTAGTCTGAGATTACTTGCTTAAGAAACTGCTGGGTCTCAGTAACTAAGGTCTCCACCAAATAACAGTGAAAAGGACTCTAATCAAAATAACATGTGCCAAGATTCGCTCATAAAATCTGGCTGGTACATCAAGGATCTGTGGGTCCTACAGTGGACCATAAATCAACTGTCTTAATCTTTAGAAAGGTTTATCAACCAGGCAGATTTAAAAGCAGTTCTGACAACAAAAATAAAATTATACAAGACAAAATGCTGAGAGGCCAAAGCACTGTTTGATGCCTGAAGATGTGAAGACTTTACTAGGTGCTCAAAGGACCACTATGGCAAAAAGTCTAGTGACTAACTGCTTGTTTGCAGAGTTCCTTACCAGAATATGAATGCAGCACAATATGCGTACACAACACTAATATAGTTTCTATCTAAACTATATTAGGATAACAATGGTGACCAAATGAAAATTGTCAAAATAAATCAGTCCATCATACACATCCCAGATAAAGTAAAGAACAACCTGATAGCAGCTTTTCCATCTGGGGTACCTGGTCCCAACAGAATCTCGATTAACATCGTGATCAGACCCAGAATTCTGGATCTATCTCCTAACTGCTCTTTTTTTTCCACTTTCCTGTAAATCTAAATAATTCCAGACTTCTTGAGAGTCTCAATTCCTCACTCAGTCTTCACAATAGGAGACAGGGATAACCCTACAAACTACTGTGACATCGCCATACTTCTCTTGGAAGCAAATTTATATGCCAAGATTTTGCTTATGAAATTAGAATCCTAAATGGAGGGGAAGGGGTGGCAATATATTCCCAACTTTCCAGACAGGCTTCAGGATAGAATGCAAAACAATTGACAGTATAATGATAATAAACATCCCTGCTCAAAAAGCAATAAAAGTGGGGAATCGCTCTAGGTAGCTCAGCCTTCCATACAGTTAACAGAGGACTGCTTTGACATAAATTGACCAACTGGGATATTACTGATATGTTATTAAATGCTATCCAAAAATATCATTGGAACACGTGGGTGAGGATTAACATAGTGAGGTCTCCAGGGTTTGAGACCTCAGCACCCACCGAAGTCTAAAGCAAGGCTGCATTTTAGCACCCCTTTTGTTTAACTTACACACGACTGACCAAGAGGACTCACTAAACGCAGTCAGAATTTGTCCACCTAAAATGTGCTTGTCTCATACACCCTTGATGCAATACGCGGACTACACTCTCATCTTAGATGCAACTGCATTTGGATTACAATTCCAAGATGCTCTAAATAAGTACAAAGACAATTTGATTGTGAACACAAGTAAAACAAGGATCATAATTTTTCGGAAAAATAAATGTCCATATTCACGGAAAAAGGCATTGCAAACCATAGTGCAGGCTGACTAGTACCAGTATGTGGGAGCAGAGTAAGATAGAGGGACTGGAGTCGAACCCCACCCAAATGTCCTGAAATTAAAACCCAATTACTTACAATATGAACTAAGGAGTCTTAATAATATCAATTCTAACCATACTGCCAAGTTTAGTCCAACAGTGGCTTATGGTGCAATCACCTTTGGAACAAACTGAATAAGCATCTGGAGAAATGTATGAGCAAAGCTCTTGAACATTTCTCTTCCCAACTGTTCTGGTCCTACACAGCACCACAGAGTAAACCTCGTCAACATGGGCCACAGCATTGATGCACAATTTGGTAGTTACTGCTGTCAGCTATGGAGGGCCACCAGAGCATCATTATAGTCCAGAATCCGGTCAGTGTTTAATAACTCATTCCCTGCCAAGAAGACCATGGACTCCATTTAGGGGTCACAACTGCGACCCATGGCTTGCCCCTTGCGACCCCTGGCACTACCTTTGCGACCCCTGACCTCAGAGGTGACAAAATAAGTGCCAGAAACAAAAAGGGCAGCTCGTCCTTATGGAGGTCGTTTGAAGGTCCACTTTTCTTGTTTTAGGTCAATTTACAGTAATAGAGACTAATGATTTATTATTCACTATTAGTGTAATAAAGAACGGATTATAGTTAGCTGGAATATGGCCCTCCCGCGTGCTTTCAGGGGAGAGCGAGTGTATGTGTGAATATGTGTGTATGTGTAAGCATGCACGTGTGAGTGAAAGCAAAGAAGAAACGGCGTGTGATGTCGCTTCTGCCACCCCTGACATTATGGTCAATCGACGTTCATGAAGAAGACCTCATGGGCTCAAAACCTAGACAGAATTTTAGTCCAAATAAAAATGACTAAAGACTGGCTAAATAAACGTGTCTTCAAAGACTTGAAAAAAATACGTCAAACTAAAATCCTTCATGGATAACCTTGAAAGTACGCTAAATCGCAAACCTCACGACAGCCTCCTTCGAAATTTAGAGCCACGGGACTATGTTCAGACGCACCTCAAGACCCCCATCCCCCCTCCCCAGCTAAATCTCTGCTCTTTTTGTGTTGTGCTGCTCCCAATTGCAGGACTGAGGGCAGGCTAGGCCACCGATGCAAGAGTCCCAGACAGGCGCTGCAGACTGTGGCTACAAAAGAGAATCATTAATCCTTCACATTTTCACCTGTCCCCACTTAATTACAGAACGACAAACTGCTGCAGTCCATATTTCATCGCACAAACATTCAGACAACCATGCAGGGTATGTCAGAGCGTTTTCAAGGGGCAGGGGATAAACTCGTCTACCGATTAGTAACATTTCTCGGTTTAACCATCCCACTACTGGAAACGTATGACCACGCAAGGAGCATACAGGGTAAACTAGGTGAGAATGGAATTTAAGGAAGGACATGGGGATACGACTCGGGAAAGTGCTTAAAATAGCAGGTAACAAAAATCTGCAGCTTTGTTTCCGGTCTAAGACATTTCCTGATGTTTTTTAATATGCAGCGGTTCTTAAGCTATGGTCTGGGGACTTCTGGGGTCCCCAAGCCTACTCAAGGGGTCTGTGACTCCTTAGAAAATTAAATGATATTGACAGATTAATAAAGTTCACATACAGAAGTTAAATGTAAATAGAAAATTTTAATACATTCTGTAAATGTGAAAGAATTTGAAACTGGAGGCTAAACATTAAGTTGGTATCCTGCAACTGATTCATGGGAGCAGTGCAACGGGTGGCCGCGGCTGAACTTAGAAAAGCACCCAACCTTCACATTTAAATACAAATTCTATTTTTTATGTGCAAATTAAAATAAAATATTTCATTTGAATATTTGTTAGATGAATGCTTGGTTCATTAATTTTGTGCATTGTTTTGCTATTCAAATCATTTAAGTTGCTGGCATCCATAACTCAGTAGGGGGTCCCTGGATTCCAATAATGATTCAGCACAGTCCTGGAGATGCAATAATGGTTTAGTGGGGGTCACTGAAGTCAAAAGTTTAAGAACCACTGTGATATGGCAAAAAATATTTTTACATTTCAAAAAGCATTCCTGTTTTTTTTTCTTGTGATTTTTTTTACTGTGATTGATTTTGTGTTGTTCATAACTGATTTACAATAAAGATACATTGTATTTGCATTTTTCTCTTTGAGGAAAATATTTTATACTGTGGCAAAGCTCTTCTCCTATACAACAGCATATCTGGAAAGGGATTTATGACAGTACTGTGCTGGAGTAAAAAGGATAGTGTTTCAAGGATGGAAAGGAGAATGTCAGGAGTTCATGAATGCACAGAAAAGTACTTGTTTGTGGGCCTTAATAAACTTACAAGGCTAATCACGGATTGGAATGCCCATTTCCCCACCCCTGGAGTGGGATTTACATGTATAATGAACGCTGCACCAGTAGCACAGGCCTCACACATAAATGGGCCTGTGTCTAGGCCTGGGCGAAATTTAAATTGCGCTGGAGTATTTCACCTAATTTCAGGAATTTTGCATTACCTTTGTTACATTAAATTTCTGAAATTACACCATTATGCCACTTGCCATACCTGCATGCCATCTGCAGTAAAAAATACTGCAAACACATGGGAACCCCAGAGAAACAGAAGCTGTTGTTTGTAGTCTTTTTGGTTTTTTCCACTATCTTTTAGTGTGAAAAGCGTTCTCACATCAAAAATTGATGCATGGACGCATTTCACCCTAAAATATATTGCTAATCACATATGTGCATTTTGCGTAATAATGTGTAATTTTACACAATTTTCCAAACAATTTGTATAATTGTACGACGGCAAATTACATGAACTTTGTACATCCCTTCTTATGTCTACAAAGAATCCATTTGTGAATTCTTTGGAGGCACTGAAAAAGGTAAATCCAGCCACAAAAGTATGTAAATAAATTATATATGCGTCTGACATTCTGGCATAAGTTTATGGAGAGCAATTACCTATGTCATGCAGTATATGGCTTCCAAACCTTTTACCACCTCCTGAAATAGCCCTAAACTTGCAACTCCAGAGAGTTGAGTGTGGACAGGAAAAACTTAGGTATCTATATGGAGTGCAACTGAACCTCAGGTCATAGGATACTCGTGAAAATGGCAAGTAAGGACTTCCCACATAGATCCCATTGTAAGTGCAACCAAAGTGTAGCTTCAGTGACTCCTAGGGGGTAACAGGCACTATACAAATACAATTAGAACTTCAGTGTACACAGGTAGAGAAGATACTCTTGCCTAATTACATAATCTCTCCACATACTAGCAAGTGTTCAAAAGAAGCTTTAATAGAAACTATAAGTGGAAATTCTCACTTGGTTAGTTTTTGCTCTAGCTTCATCGATGGTGGAAATTAGTGTATTTTTAGGAGGAAGTGATGAGAGATGAAAAAGTTCCTTGGGTATCAAAATTGCATCATCAGTTGCAATTGTATGTTAAAAAGAGGATCTCGGAGATAAGCATGATTTCAGTATGCAGTTGGGCATTCTCAGCGAGGTGATATTGCTAAGGTATTTCCACATAGAAATAAGGCAACTTCTCAAAATGTCTGATGGTGACTTAATTTTCCATATACCCAGCTGTTTGGGTTAACAGTTGGAATTTCGTTTTTATACCTACTTAAAGCACACGATAGCCTTAGCATTATTTCATATTTACAAATGTTTTAAGTACACTGCCATCTTTTTGTTCTGTGTTGTACGGTACACATTTAGCCTAAGGGTTCAAGTAAGCACAGCCTTGTTCTGAATTTGGCACGACAAAGTGAGAACTGCATAGTTAGAGGTCAGCTTTTTGTCACAGCTTATTGTACCTCTTCCTCGAGGTCTTCTAACATTCTCTCCACAACAAAAGTCTGGCACCTTCTTCTTAGTATCTACCGGGGGCTTCTGTTTGATCACATTGTTTCCTCGCTTATCGCATGAAGACCAATTGTATAAACTTAGGGCCAGATTTACAAGAAACTGGCACAGTGTGGTGCTGCACCAAAATTAGCAGCACCGCACTGCGCCAGGTTTGAAACACAGGGATGTGCCGTATTGACAAGACTACAGCGCACCCCTGCATTTCCCCCTGCGCTGGTACTAAATTAAGCAGCTTGCGCCAATACAGGCATCCTTGCATAATAGTGCGAGTGCGTCTGTGTTGAGGGGTGTGATTGTTGATGTGCAGGAAGCTGTTCCTTCCAGCACATAAACAATTATCCATGGCATTTTGCTTCCTATATATGTGGTGCAGAATGCTGCACACATAGAAAAAGTAAAACAACAAGGAGGAAGAAAATTATTCCTCCTAGTTGTGCCATCCCCTGGGATTTTCATGTAAATCTGGGGCAGCGTCAAAAGCAATGGGTGTTACAATGGAAAACCCACAGCAACACCCATTGCATGCCCCTCTGATGCAGAAAACTGTGTTGGAGAGGCCCATATATACAAGGAGGTGTAAAGCCACAAAAAGTGGCTTTACACCTCCTTGTAAATATGGAGAAGTGGTTAGTGCCGCCAGAGCATTGCAAAAAGTGTTGCTCTGGTGGTGCTAGGGCCTTGTGAATCTGTCCTTAGTGCTGAAATGTGTAGAATTTCTGGGGTGTATCTTCAGGAGGGGGTATGGGGTTGGAACACTCAGCCCAATCATATTTTACATTCAAGTGAGTCCTTTGTAGCTGTGACAGCCGGTCCAGTGCTTACACTGCTCAGGTCACGGGTGGTGAGCGCTCACCCCAGTATATGGCATGCAGGGAGGGAGTTCAAATATCTGGGCAGCAGAGACCATGTGACCCGGCACAGCAGGCCCTTGAATCCAGAAGGATGTGTCTCTTATGACATTTGCAGCTACATTTAGGTGTGGATTCCCCTTTTTGTGGCTCATCGAGTGATTACACTTTTCTGCTGAAAATTAGACTGTGGTGTTTTGCCGTTTTGAAGGCATTCTTTGCGGTGTAACCGGTTCTCAGACTTACATCAGAAGTATTGTATAGATTTGTAGCTATGCGGAGTGGTGTGTACTATTCTGTAAGTCGATAACCAGAATGGTAAAACATACTAAAGACTATGATATCGGCAGCCCTCAGCATGGAATATATAGACTATGGCAAACACTTTTGTGGGCCAGCCATATGCTGCTTCTCCCTCACACTATTCTGATAGGGTGAGCCTAATGAATTTATCAGACATTCAGCGTCACATGTGGGAACTGTGCACACAGCAGATGGTTTTCACCGTGATGCTTTTCGTGTTGGGACTCAGGACAGAGACTAATCTGGGCAGCCAGTGAACTTGTGGTCAAACTAGTTGGGTTAAATGTGCTCCACTGCTTCTCTGGTTGTCCTCCATCCACTCGTACCAAATGAGTGGGCAACTGTGGCTATTAGAGCAGCAATGCCAATGGCTCGTGCCCAAGGGAGGATAGCTCAACACTGGCAGAAGCAAGGCAGAACAACGAAAGCAGGCCTGCCCTATGTTTAGCTGGGGCTTCTAGATGTTTGGGCAGTAGGGTCATGGAGATTGTAGTGGCTGCTCAGTGGCCGAATTCATTATCTCCAAGAATGTGTGTTTGACCTCTTGGTTTTGGCTTCAAATCCTAGTGGGCCACTCAGCCTTTCATCCTTCTGAAGTTGCTAAACTGAGTGAAATTGAGTTGGATAACAATATACATCTTTCAGTCAGCTCTAAAATGCCCCAAATGAATAAAACACTTTACTAATAAGGTCTCCTTTCGCGGTGGTGGTTCTGCTGCCAGTTGCCACTGATCATATTGGAACCCCGTTTTTTAATTCTAACTGCCTCGACTTGCTCTCTCCTTTTGCGAGTGCTTAAGGGGCCCTTTACTATAGCGCAAAGAGTGGGGTTTCTTGGCTTTGGATTGGCATCTCCCACCACCTAGCCTCAGCCACGCCTCACGGTTGTTTCACATCATTATGCCCCATGAAGCCATGCCACTGTCCACAACTGTCCTTTTTGTTGGATAAACTATGGTGCTTTGCGAGAAATCTCAGCTTTACATCGCCCATATGATTCACTAAGACTCCCTGTAGAAGTTTGTAAGGAAATGCCTCCTTGGCATGGTTGCCCCCTGACTTTTTGCCTTTGCTGATGCTATGTTTACAATTGAAAGTGTGCTGAGGCCTGCTAACCAGGCC
This sequence comes from Pleurodeles waltl, assembly GCF_031143425.1. Lineage (NCBI taxonomy): Eukaryota > Metazoa > Chordata > Amphibia > Caudata > Salamandridae > Pleurodeles > Pleurodeles waltl. The sequence continues at coordinate 408,524,183 of NC_090440.1, forward strand.
CCAGCACCAGTGTTCTTTCCCTAACCTGTACTTTTGTATCCACAATTGGCAGACCCTGGCATCCAGATAAGTCCCTTGTAACTGGTACTTCTAGTACCAAGGGCCCTGATGCCAAGGAAGGTCTCTAAGGGCTGCAGCATGTCTTATGCCACCCTGGAGACCTCTCACTCAGCACAGACACACTGCTTGCCAGCTTGTGTGTGCTAGTGAGAACAAAACGAGTAAGTCGACATGGCACTCCCCTCAGGGTGCCATGCCAGCCTCTCACTGCCTATGCAAGTATAGGTCAGTCACCCCTCTAGCAGGCCTTACAGCCCTAAGGCAGGGTGCACTATACCATAGGTGAGGGTACCAGTGCATGAGCATGGTACCCCTACAGTGTCTAAACAAAACCTTAGACATTGTAAGTGCAGGGTAGCCATAAGAGTATATGGTCTGGGAGTTTGTCAAACACGAACTCCACAGCACCATAATGGCTACACTGAAAACTGGGAAGTTTGGTATCAAACTTCTCAGCACAATAAATGCACACTGATGCCAGTGGACATTTTATTGCAAAATACACCCCAGAGGGCACCTTAGAGGTGCCCCCTGAAACTTAACCGACTGTCTGTGTAGGCTGACTAGTTCCAGCAGCCTGCCACACTAGAGACATGTTGCTGGCCCCATGGGGAGAGTGCCTTTGTCACTCTGAGGCCAGTAACAAAGCCTGCACTGGGTGGAGATGCTAACACCTCCCCCAGGCAGGAGCTGACACCTGGCGGTGAGCCTCAAAGGCTCACCCCTTTGTCACAGCCCAGCAGGGCACTCCAGCTTAGTGGAGTTGCCCGCCCCCTCCGGCCACTGCCCCCACTTTTGGCGGCAAGGCTGGAGGGAACAAAGAAAGCAACAAGGAGGAGTCACTGGCCAGTCAGGACAGCCCCTAAGGTGTCCTGAGCTGAGGTGACTCTAACTTTTAGAAATCCTCCATCTTGCAGATGGAGGATTCCCCCAATAGGGTTAGGATTGTGACCCCCTCCCCTTGGGAGGAGGCACAAAGAGGGTGTACCCACCCTCAGGGCTAGTAGCCATTGGCTACTAACCCCCCAGACCTAAACACGCCCTTAAATTTAGTATTTAAGGGCTACCCTGAACCCTAGAAAAATTAGATTCCTGCAACAACAACAAGAAGGACTGCCTAGCTGAAAACCCCTGCAGAGGAAGACCAGAAGACAACAACTGCCTTGGCTCCAGAAACTCACCGGCCTGTCTCCTGCCTTCCAAAGAACTCTGCTCCAGCGACGCCTTCCACAGGGACCAGCGACCTCTGCATCCTCTGAGGACTGCCCTGCTTCGACGACGACAAGAAACTCCCGAGGACAGCGGACCTGCTCCAAAAAGACTGCAACTTTGTTTCAAGAAGCAGCTTTAAAGAACCCTGCAACTCCCCGCAAGAAGCGTGAGACTTGCAACACTGCACCCGGCGACCCCGACTCGGCTGGTGGAGAACCAACACCTCAGGGAGGACCCCCGGACTACTCTACGACTGTGAGTACCAAACCCTGTCCCCCCTGAGCCCCCACAGCGCCGCCTGCAGAGGGAATCCCGAGGCTTCCCCTGACCGCGACTCTCTGAAACCTAAGTCCCGACGCCTGGAAAAGACCCTGCACCCGCAGCCCCCAGGACCTGAAGGACCGGACTTTCACTGCAGAAGTGACCCCCAGGAGTCCCTCTCCCTTGCCCAAGTGGAGGTTTCCCCGAGGAAGCCCCCCCTTGCCTGCCTGCAGCGCTGAAGAGATCCCTTGATCTCTCATTGACTTCCATTGCGAACCCGACGCTTGTTCTAACACTGCACCCGGCCGCCCCCGCGCCGCTGAGGGTGAAATTTCTGTGTGGGCTTGTGTCCCCCCCGGTGCCCTACAAAACCCCCCTGGTCTGCCCTCCGAAGACGCGGGTACTTACCTGCTGGCAGACTGGAACCGGGGCACCCCCTTCTCTCCATTGAAGCCTATGCGTTTTGGGCACCACTTTGAACTCTGCACCTGACCGGCCCTGAGCTGCTGGTGTGGTAACTTTGGGGTTGCTCTGAACCCCCAACGGTGGGCTACCATGGACCAAGAACTGAACCCTGTAAGTGTCTTACTTACCTGGTAAAACTAACAAATACTTACCTCCCCCAGGAACTGTGAAAATTGCACTGTGTCCACTTTTGAAATAGCTATTTGTGAATAACTTAAAAAGTATACATGCAATTGAAATGATTCAAAGTTCCTAATGTACTTACCTGCAATACCTTTCAAACAAGATATTACATGTTAAATTTGAACCTGTGGTTCTTAAAATAAACTAAGAAAAGATATTTTTCTATACAAAACCTATTGGCTGGATTTGTCTCTGAGTGTGTGTACCTCATTTATTGTCTATGTGTATGTACAACAAATGCTTAACACTACTCCTTGGATAAGCCTACTGCTCGACCACACTACCACAAAATAGAGCATTAGTATTATCTATTTTTACCACTATTTTACCTCTAAGGGGAACCCTTGGACTCTGTGCATGCTATTCCTTACTTTGAAATAGCACATACAGAGCCAACTTCCTACAAAGTTAGTATTACAATCTCCATCTGATTAGACTGTGGAGGCCTGGTACTAATAAGTGACAATTTGTATTTACAATATTTTTGCATTAAGCGTGTTAGACGTCCATTAGCGTTTCGAGGTGTCTGATTTCTTACACAGTGGCAAAGCTAAAAATGATCAGACTCTGAAAGCCATGACCGAAACCCAAGTCTCAGGGACTACAACATGTCAAATAGGGTAAGTTGAAGAAAGAACATTGTGCTTACTCCATAGTTTTGTGACTGCTTGAAAAATGAGTAGGTCTTACTTGTGGTCAACAAGGTAGGTGCAATTTTTACCACCTTCGTTAGAGGGGTATTTACTTGCCCATCCAGAATTCCACAGAAGACTCCTTTACTGTTAAAAATGGACATGTGTGGCCTTCCCACTTCCCCACTCCTTTGCCCTACCTTACTGGTAACACTCTAGGTGACCCAACAGTAATCCCGAAACTAGTTAAATGCGGTCCCAATTGTCTAGGCCCATTTCTTGATGAATAGTAGTGACAAGATAAACTTCGGCCGATTGATTTTATAAAGTAGCTGCTAATCACAACCTGAATCTACGGTCTAAGAGTAGTTTTTTTTTTTTTTTTAAATCAATGATAAATCCTAGAACTGTTATTGTATCAACAGGGCAGATTTTTAATTAAAAAAGTTTGTCATCTCAAGCGACTGGATTAATGGTCTAGTTTTGAGTCCCTTGATCTTGGTTTTAGCTTGATTTAACTGTTCTGTACCATCCAGTTTTCAATTTCCTGAGAGAAAGTAGCCTAAATCCGGTATGTGTTGGAGGTCTTTAGAACATTGTATAGAAGTTGCTGAGTAATCTGTGCATGAATGTAGAAAGGTTTTACAGTATAACGTAAAGGCAGGTAAAGGGTTGCTCAACAAGGTATGCCATCCCTTATTAAATTAAATTGGATTAGAGAGAAATGCCCTAACCTCGCCAGCTACATGAAGTCACACAGAAGATAATTAAACCAATAACAGTAGCTGGTCCAACCCCAACAGAGCCGCCAACCAGTCCAAGAGCATGGAATAGTCCACAGGGTTGAAGGCTGCCAAGATGTCTAACACTTCTAAGAAAGAAGCTGGACCTTCATCTGTGCATCTGACCCACATGCTTTGCAAAAAAACAGATTATATAAGGTACAAAATGTCTTTGTGCAGTATGAAAGATTGTCATTAAATCACTACTACTATTTTCAGTATTTTAGACAAAGCTGGTAAGATTGTTAATGGATGAAAATTGACCGGAACTGGTATGGACAAGTTTGTATTTTTAATAGAAGGTGTGTGATCAAGCATTTTTAGGTGATAAGGGGACAGATGGCTTCATAATAAACAGATTAATAATAGTTTTGGGCAAAGCTGCCTGGATGTTGTTTAAGAAGCCAACCAGCGCAGGGTCTTGAATGGTATTGGTTGGATTTATAGCACCTAATAAAGAGCGGACAAAATCTAAAGTAACTCCCTTTTAGTGGTAATCAGGCTACAAGCATGAAGCAAATCATGGTGCTCAGCAGTCACAATCCAGTTTCCCTTATTGTACTCGTTTTCCTAATGAAGTAGTTAAGTGACCCAGAGTGTTGCAAAGGTCTTGAGAGGGTAATAATGTAAACTCCAGTAGAAAGTAGCATAGCAAAGTTAACTATTTTAAACAGCCCAGCTGCCTTATTAGTGGTTTTATTCTAGTTTATTCTAGTTCATGCGGCCGGTAGGCTTTCTTATTTCCTCAAATTGTTTTTCATGAATGTGATTGCAACTATTTGTGCAAAAAAGGGAGCAGTGCCCAGTGTCTCCCAGAGGGCCGAAGAAAGAATCGATTGAGGAGCCAGGGCAGTGAGAGGAGGCAATGCAGGCCTCCATAAATGGTACATCCCTGGGATTGACCCACTGTGGCAGAGACAAGCTCCCGGAAGAGTAGTTATAGCCAGACCGTGGATTTGTCTCGACCATTAGCAGAGGAAGACTGTTCTTCCAGTGCTCTGTTAGCTTCTGCTTCTGTCAGTGATACTTCTGCAGACCGGGAAGAGCAACATTAAAGCCCAGATTCTCAGTTCCACAGTCCTGTGATTTTTATATGACCCTGTGGTAATTCTGCAGCAGTACTGTGCAATTACAAGTAAGATACCATTCAACAAGGAACTGCCATGTGGAAACGAATTTTCTGGTTGTAAAACCACACAGGTTTCACAATTCCTTGGGATTTTACCACCATTCCTGTGGCAGGTTTAAAGACTTCAGATGAAGGCTTTTGGCTGGAATGGGATGAGGGAGGAGACGAGTGGAGTAGAGGAGGGAAGAGGAACTTTATTCTAGAAAAATACATGTAGAATAAATGTGCAGGATGGACTACTACTGAAGCCAAAGTCTCATGCTATTTTTCTGACCCACTAGGAATCAACGGGAGCAGAATTTCATGAGGGAATTCCACTCAACCTGACTCACACTCACACTGTGTGTACATGTTTGGCAACTATGGAATTCATTACCCCCAACTATAAGATCCACAGATAACTATCTTGTCTTCAGAAAACTACTCAAGAGTTGGCTCTTTCCTTCATAACCACCATATTCAAACAACTATGGACCGCATATGCCTATATTGATAAATTTTCTTTATGATTATGTGTATATTTCTAGTTATGTATAGTTCCTTAGAAAATATATCACTAGTATGTCATAACAATAAACTACACACACACTCTTTAAACCTGTTTAACTAAGTATATTTACCCACGGTTTTAAATATGTATTGTATTTACATATATGTGTGCATATGTGTGTGTATTCATGTGTGTATGTATGTGTGTGTGTGTGTATATATATATGTGTGTGTATGTTTTTCTGTGCTTGCCATGTTCGTGGGTCATTGCATAGCTCCTGGGTGGGTGGTTATACTAGATATCTATGAATCCCTGCTCTCATCTTATATCACACTTATCTACCCATCATCATATGTCATGTCTCTATCAATCTATCCTCCATTCCCACTCTGACTCATCCCAAATCCATTCTACTACTTTCATCTCCTAAATATCTCTGCCTAAGCTCTTCCCTCCGCTTCCACATCTAACTCACCAAACCTCACTTTACTACCATGACCTCCCAAACAACCCTACTAAATTCGTCCTCATTTATCTCACCCTGCTACTATGATCTCCCTAACCCCTTCCACAGACTCTTCCCTCCTCCATCCTCCTTTACTCATCCCAAGCCTAAATCCTATTACAATATGCTCCCAATTAACACTTCTGGATTCTTTCCTCCTCCAACCCTCCATTACTCCAGTCAATCTAACAAACTCTCATATCCGCGGCTCAAATTAACTCATAATAATACTAAAACTGTACTCCTATTTCCTGATACTAATCCATCACTAATTCTTGTTGGGTTCCGGAGTAGCATGCTACATGCCGAAAAGCGCTTCAACGCCTCGTCAGGGGTAGTAAGCGCTATGTAAATACTATTATCATACAATGCAATACAATACCAACCTTATGGATACTCAGGTGGTCTTGTACTATACACTGCTGGCCTCAAAGATTAGCAGTTGACCAACCATTCACTTAGAAATCTCCCTCTAGGAATCATTGCTCTCCCGTATGCAAGGGGTGAGGTGTTGAGTTTCTTAGGTAATCCACAGGCCTAGACACTAGACCTATTACTATAACAAGTACTAATTTTTTTGTGACCAACTGTTTAGGCTAGAGGTAGCACACAATAGAGGTTGCACATATTTGGCACATGTGGTTCTGTTTGGAGGAAACCTTTGATGTGTCCATGAAGGAGAGAGGATGTGGTTTTACAGATGGTCAGAGCTGCTGACTTTTGAGCTGGGGAACCAGGGTCGAGTCTCGGCCTGGGCTCAAACTCCTGTGTTTTGGGGCAAATCATTTAATCTCCCCTTGCCTAAAAATTGAATGTGACCTAGTGTAATTGCACTGGTGCTTTTTGTAAAGCACTCTAATACCTTCAGGTCAAGTTTGCACCATATAAAACTGCTAAATACCCCAAAGGATCAGGGCTCTTCTGATACGTTATAATCCTGGTTCGAGTTCAGCAGGCCCTGAAGCAGATGAGAGGAGAGGCATGATGTGGTTCCTATTAGAATTCCCAGTGGGAGGCATCCCCTGAAAAAAATCCTCCTTTTTGGTTCTGATGGGAATTGATCCTGTTCAGAAGTGTCCCCCAGTGAAGTGTTTGTAATCAGACTGCTATCAGTCCATGATTAAGATGTGTCAGTTTGGTTTCTTAGTTCGAAAAACAAGGTGGAGGAAGCGCATGACCCGGCCTTTTTGCCCTGAGGGGATGCAGACATCCCCATCACTTCACTCCACCCTGCTGGGTCCAGTTGTCACTAGCGAGGTCGGGATTTGCACCTCCGCGGCGACACTAGACGGTGCTAATAGACTATGGGGCTTATTCTAACTTTGGAGGAGGTGTTAATCCGTCCCAAAAGTGACGGAAAAGTGACGGATTTACCACCAGCCGTATTACGAGTCCATTATATCCTATGGAACTCGTAATACGTCTGGTGGTATATCCGTCACTTTACCGTCACTTTTGGGACGGATTAACACTCCTCCAAAGTTAGAATCACCCCCTATGTTTGCTTTAGGGAAAGATAAAGAGAAACTGGGGACAAGCGTGATCATACACCTCCACCAAAATGTGTTACTACACCGTACAGTCATAAAAATGAGTCTTTTACCAGTGCAGCCGAACAAATTAGAACATATAAGCTACAAACGTGCCTGCTGAGCTACCTGCCATTCGTGCTTTCTAACTTGTCAGACAAATAACTGTTTTTATAGCAGCGCTTTGTGGTTTGATATAAAAAGTCAAACTTGCAAAGGTTCATAGCCCACACTTTCTCCCAGGAGCTGGAAGAAGTATTATTAAGAACCGCTGATAATGTTAATATTCCTTCAGCTGGTTCCTTCCTGAATTCACTCACGACTTTAAAGGAGACGGGCACCACAGGACTTCGAAAAATAAACACAGCTAGTGAGGTGGGTGGTGTGCCAGCCTGTGTGGGGATGGCTTCAGGTGGGTAGCGGACATTGTTTCAGTGTGTGTGTGTGTGTGGGGGGGGGGGCTATGAAGTACAGAACGTTGTTTCCAGTTCAAACTGCACAAAGAGTTTTTGGAGGGCCACTACTAGCCAGGGCAGCTCACCCAACACATGCTTCAGGCACACTGAAGTTTCGGCTTGTGTTGCATTGCCCAATGCCTGTCTTTCTATGCAATTGCACCAGGGATAGTTTTGGATTTTTCTATATACCGTTCTGAAATAATAGTACTGTCCTCAACAGACTGGATTTAGAATGATGCTCAGTGCGTAACATAAATTCTAATTGTGAGATATCTACTGTATTATGAAACCTTAAGGTATAGAACCACTTCTGGTCTTTATTGATCAGTTCTGTCCTGGCCAATTAAGAGCCATGGGGTTAGGCTAGCTCTACCAGAAGTAGACCGAATGCAAAGTATCAGAGCACCAGAGAAAACTGTAAACAGACCTGCACTGTGATTAACCTGTATGTTCTCACTGACCTAGGTGTAGTGTCGTGTAATTGTGAACGAGAGAACCCTCTTGGCTCCTGAAAGACTCCGTAGGGTGATGACCTGAGTGGTAGAACATGGTGAAGTGAATGCATGTTTAGACTGTTGAGCTGATGGCTACACGCAGACAAATCATCACGTGTAATACATAGCTCCAAGTGTGGCAGATTCATTGGAGGGTATGCAGGCTGGAGAGGACGCTATAACTGGCGATGAGATAGAGGATAAGTAACCCCAAGATCGACAATGCTTTACCAGACAGTTACCCGTAGTCCAAGCAAACTGCTTGTTCATGCCATGTGTGCCTTCGTCTAAATTCAGAATCAACGTTTAGCGTATGTGGAGTCAAAGCACAACTCCATCCGGTGTGAAGCATTTTAAGATAAAGAAAGCTTTAATGAGAAGTATACGTATTAATTGGCCAAGAAACTACAAGCAAGGCCATACTGAAAAGTACTGTGCTACTACGCAATATAAAGCTATAAAGTGCACGGAATGATAACACTAAAGGCAGCCACAAACAGATACAGAAAAGAGCGCTAGCTGACTAAGCGTATTGTAGTTACACTTACCTGAGCATTGAGAATAGGAACCATACAACCTCAGTGGTGGGCAAAGAAACCCAAGAAGAAGCAAAAGGGTTGTGCTTACTGAGCTGTCCAACACCTGAAGCAGCACACAACCACAGCTGCCGGTTGGCAGCTCAGCACAACTCCAAAAGACTCCAGAAAGTAAAAGGCTCCAATGGAGATCAAGAAAGAGGTCACAGTTTCACAGACTGTCCATTATTACTCAGAGGTCAGCACATCACAAGCCCTTAGAGGAGGTGTGCATGAATAAATTCACCAACACCGCCAGATGGAGTTGGAAAGAGCTGCACTTGCATGGACAGCCAATCTTGTGAACAGTTATAATGCTCTTGCCTTCCTTAAATGACCACCACCATTCAATACTGCCAAAAGGCAAATTTTTGGCAATAGATGGACTGCCTGGATAGAGACACTTGATGATTTCATTGACACGGAAGAAGAAACAGATAACAGAAAGATTATCAAGTACCTGAAGAATCTTGCTGGTGATGGTATAAAAAAGCATAAATAAAATGGCAAAAGCTGATGAAGTTACATACTGTCAAATTAAAGAAGTCTTGAATCTCAAATTTAATCCAATGCCAAATGTAGATTATGAAAGGTATGTTTTTAGTCAAGAATGGCAAAGAGTTGGTGAAACCATAGACACATTTTTTGAGAGACTGGATAGGCTCATCAAACACTGTAGATTCAGTGAATTTAATCCCAAAGAAGCAATATGTCTCAGAGTTATTGCCAGGTGCATGTCAGATTCATTCTGACTACAAATGTTGAGAGAAACTCCTAGTCTGGAGAGCGTTCTCATGGCTGCCAGAGCTGAGGAGCATACTGATTGACAAGCTGCTGACATGGAGGCCGAAGGGACCCAAAATGAGTCAGTGATGAATATGAAAAGCAAGCCGAGACACAAAGCTGAAGGAGACAAGGTGATGTCTCCATGGAAAATGAAGTTGTGGTCTATCGTTTTCACATGAATAAATGCTCCGCCATTTGGATAGATATGCAAAGGCTGTGGTAAAGAAAACCATTTTGTAATGGTTTGAAATACAATGGAAAAAGTACGTGCATAACGGCGAGAAGATAAAATGGCTGACCAAATGATCCAGAAGGACAATCTATGCATGCTCACAAGGTCACGCAACAACATCAGTTGAGCCAAATCGACACCAAACAAAGTTGATCACCATCAAAATAATAGTTCAAATGTTTGTTGGTGGCAGTATCAAGTGAAAGTGAAGAAGATGATTGTGCAATGTCAAAGTTTACCTCAGAAAAGTGCACACATGTTGAACTGACCGGATGTGAAGAAAAATACCAGCCAAAGAAAAGCCAACATGAAAAAGTACCCATGTCATTCAAACATTGTCCAAACATTACATTGAAGATAGATAGTTGTTCAACACCTTTCATTGTCGACAGTGGTGCATTGATAAACATTATGCCTGAGAAGATATATAATTAACTATCTCCATTGCCGTGACTTCAAAAGCCAAAGTGTACATATTGGCTGCATTGACACCATTGGAAAGTAAAAGGTAATTCGTAGTGACTATGAAACACAAGAAAAGAAAAGTGCAAGTGCCCATTTATGTGCTTCAAGGTACAGTGCCAAGTGCCTGTATACTCAGTTTCAGCCCTGCGGCTGATATGGGACTGATCTCTGTGAATTACAGTATAAACGCTCATCATGAAATAGTAAGTCACTCCATTCATTGTTCCATGGATTAGAAAAACTTAAGACTATGAAAGTGCAATTGCATAATAATGGGGATGTCCATCCTGTTGCTGGAAGACTCAGAAGAATTGCATTTCATTTACAGGAAGCTGTTGAAAAGGAACTCGAATCATTACTTAAACATGATATCATTGAGTATGCTACCGGTCAGAAGCTAGGGCTTCGGTCATAGTGGTAGTGCCTAAAAAGATCTACACATTGCTGACATGATGCCACACTTGAATGGTACAAAAGTCTTCTCTCGACTTGATTTGAATAAAGGATATCATCAGTTGGAATTAGTAGAGAAATGCAGGTACATTACAACCTTTTCTACACATATTGGTCTGTTTCAGTAGCTAAGACATAGCTTTGGTGTGTCATCACCTGCAGAGATTTTTTTCAAGATGTCATTAGACGTATCATACAGCCTGTTGTGAATGCTTTCAACTATAGCAATGACATTATTTTGCGGACCTACAAAGAAGGAGCACGATAAAGCTTTCCAGCAAGTTTGTCATTCACTTACTGATGCAGATTTACCACTGAATGTGAATTCAATATGACAAAGCTAAAATTATTTGGCATATCTTTTCTGATATGGGCATGACACCAGATCATACTAAAGTACAAGTGTACTGCCAGTCCCCCACAAGATGTTTTCATATTACACTCATTCCTTGGCATGGCCAGTTACTGTTCTAGATACATACAAGACTTTGCCACTATGAGTGCTCCATTGAGAGAGCTAACAAAAAAGAATGTTTCATTTCACTTGTCACATGAATGGGAGCAAAGTTTTAGGAGAATCAAACAAGCTATTGAAAATGTTACAGAAATAGTATATTTTGATCCAAAGTTACAAACAGAAGTTGTTGTTGACGCTAGCGAGGTTGGGTTAGGTGCGATCCTTGCGCAGCACAACAGATGCTCGAAGACATATTGTAGTATATGCAAGCAAAAGTTTGTCCCAGACTGAACATGCTAATTCATAACCCGAAAAAGAAAGTTTAGCAGTGATGTGGGCTTGTGAACATTTCCACGTATTCCTATATGGAAAATCTTTCACCCTTATGACAGATCATCAAGCATTGCTGACAATCCAAAGGCTAAGATGCCTCCATGCACTGAACGCTTGGGTCTACGATTCCAAGAGTATAAGTACATAATTGTGCATCATCCAGGGAAAGATCAAACTCTGCCAACTACTTCTTCACAGTGCTTATGCAATGTCAAAGTACCCCATCTCAAACAGCTACGCCCTACATCAACTTCATCGTGAAACCAAACACAAAAGCTGCCATGTCGTTGGAACAAATTGTCACGTCCATGAGTCAAGATAGTGACATGTTTAAACTGAAAGACATTATTACACATCAGTCATGGAACCAACATACTCAACATCTTACCAGTGACAGAGAATACCAGAATTTTAAAAATGTCAAAGATAAACTGTTCATCACACAAAAAGGCATTATCCTGAGAGATAATTGAAGTAGTCCATGTTAGACATTGTGGAATTGTTAGCACAACACAAACTCTCAGAGTTAGAGTCTGGTTTCCTAATCACGATGAAAGAGTGAAAGGTAGTTGAAGGTCTGGCATTGGAAAAGCTTGACCTCAAGACTGTCTGGAATTCTACCCTACAAGCTTACTGTTCAACCCCTCACTTGACCACAGGTGAAAGTCCTGCAATGTTGATGTTCGGGAGAGCAATGAAAACCAAGTTACCTCAGTGGACCGACACAAGATCAAGAACTGATAAAGAGACCCGTACAAAAGATTTGATTCATAACAAATAAAAAAAGGCCTATGCCGACAAGAGGCGACATTGTTTTCATAGGAGATCGAGTGAGCATATCTAAGCCGAGAAAACATAAATCTGATGCTCCATTTGATGCCAAACCAGTCCATGTTGTAACCAGCAAAGGACACATGGTGACTGCCCAACGTCCTGGGAAATCCGTCACACAAGATCTCTCACATTTCAGACATATGTCTTATCGCTCGTCAGATACTGATGTCAACGCAGAGACTGGTTTAGAAAAGACAGTTGGAAAATCACAGACTGGTAATGCTCCTGCATTACCAACTCAGATTATGAACATTCCTGTTGCTGATTCCCAGTTTCCAAAGACACAACAAGTCATCAAAGCGCCAAAAAGGGCCTTTTAAAGAGTTATGATTGTGCATATGTTTGTAAAAAATGTATTTTTTTATTTAACAGAGGGGGAGATATAGGCCCTCATTCTGACCTTGGCGGGCGGCGGAGGCCGCCCGCCAAAGTCCCGCCGTCAGATTACCGTTCCGCGGTCGAAAGACCGCGGCGGTAATTCTGACTTTCCCGCTGGGCTGGCGGGCGGTCGCCTTCAGACCGCCCGCCAGCCCAGCGGGAAAGAGGCTTCCACGATGAAGCCGGCTCATAATCGAGCCGGCGGAGTGGAAGCTGTGCGACGGGTGCAGTTGCACCCGTCGCGTATTTCACTGTCTGCGCAGCAGACAGTGAAATACATGTAGGGGCCCTCTTACGGGGGCCCCTGCAATGCCCATGCCAGTGGCATGGGCACTGCAGGGGCCCCCAGGGGCCCCGCGACACCCCCTACCGCCATCCGGATCCCGGCGGTCCGACCGCCGGGATCTGGATGGCGGTAGGGGGGGTCGGAATCCCCGCGGCGGTGCAGCAAGCTGCGCCGCCGCAGAGGATTCAATGGGGCGGCGGTACACTGGCGGGACCCCGCCAGTGGTGCCGGTCCGACCGCGGCTTTACCGCCGCGGTCGGAATCCCCATTGGAGCACCGCCGGCCTGTCGGCGGTGCTCCCGCGGTCCTCCGCCCTGGCGGTCAAAGACCGCCAGGGTCAGAATGACCACCATAGTGTTGTGTGAGTGTGAATGAAAGAACCCTTTGGGCTCCTGAAAGACTCCAGAGAGTAATGTCGTGAGTGTTATAACGTGGTGAAGTGAATGTAAATTTAAAATGCTGAGTTTGCAGCTACACACAGACAAATAAAGATGTGTACTACATAGCTCAGTCCGTGGTGTATTCATTTGTGGGTACCGAGGCTATACTAAACTGAAGACTGGACATCCAGAGAGAATGATCAACAGCGTGACTTAGTGCCGCCCTGTAATCCTCTGGATGAGTGTCAGTGTCGGTTAGATGCTACAATGGTACAAAGGTGTACCCTTGCAGCACTTGGAACTGCACAACGACAAAAAAAGGGATGTGCTGCTCAAATGCCTCATGAGGTGTGGCAGCCTGCCACTTTAAGTGGTCACATGAGCGAGGGTGTGCATGCTGGTGTGCAAGCAAATACGAACACTGCTGATATGCCAATCTCTTATCCCAGCATCACAGAAACTTAGCCACAGCAGCTCAGCGGGTGGGCAGCTGTGCCAGCAGCCTGTGGGAGGGAAGCTGTGCAGGCAGTAGTCGTCTTGGAATGGCATCAGGCCCCACATGAACCAAACATGTTAAACGTTACTGACTCTTCTATAGCAAGAACAGAAGCCATCCTAAAGTTAGTAGGTCAGGAGAGGAAGGAACTGCAGAAGGGTGTGTGGACAAAGAGTAATTCATCCAACTCTTATCACCTAAGCAAATGGAACAGAGTGGAATAATCAGTGAAGAAAGAAGAGGAGACACAATAATGACATGTCAAGCGCAATCCTAGCTTACAGCCTATGAACTGCAAACAACACAACCAGCAAACTGCTTTCAATATGCAGGTATGCTAAGAAGAGCTGACCTATGATTTGCCATAGCATTCTTTAGTTACATACTTGCTTATATAACAGTTATGGCCCACAGTAATACTAAAACCATAATATGCAATGGTCAGCAGCAAATGAAATGTGATGAGTACCGAATGACAGTGATAAACTATGTTCATTCATGGGCTTGGAGGAATAATATTTGAAATTCGTACAAATTTTCACCCACAAATCTGCAGGATGTTACTAGGGAAAGGGAAAAAATTAATTTGGGGTGAAGCTCAACAGAAAGCTTTCCTTGAGATAAAAGACAATATTGCCCTAGCTGGAGTTCTAGTCCCATTTCAGATTGGTCTGTAATCTATACTGACTGTAGGTGCCAGTGCTGATGGGATTGGGGCTGTGCTATCGTGGAGTCATGGCAGTTTAGAGACAATCATACTATTTGCTTCTCATGCATTGACAAGAGCGGAGGCAAAACAATTTTGTAATTGAGTGAGAGGCACTTGCTGCGGCATGGACCACTAACTATTTTCATACATCTATTTAAGGAAGTACGGTGGTTTTCAGGACTGACCACAAAACATTGCTTAAGGTTTTTGGGCCTTCCGGTACAAAACATTGTTCTGGGTGATTGACAAGATTGGCAGTGGCGTTTCAAGCATGACTGCACTGTGGAATATGTTGCAGGGAGGAAAAATAAAGTGGCAGACTGCATGTCCCATTTGCGTGATCGGGCAGTGGGGGAATGTAAATTTGAAACCCAGTGTGTTGGATGTGATGGAAGGTTTAGAGGGCACTGCTTTTAAAGAGGACTGGTTGTTAAAGATGGAGCAAGGTAACACTCTGAAAGAAGTTGTTACTTTGATAAAAGGGGGGAGCAGGTGAGAAAGTATACTACCTAAAAGTGTGAGGCCATTTTACACAGTAATTGAAGAGTTATCTTTGTATGGATATAATGTGATGATGAGATGGGAAAGGTTTGTGCCACTGTTTAGTGTTAGTTCGAAGTTGATCCATTGGGAGGACATTTGGGACAGATATTGACTCTTGAGAGAGAGAGGTTTTGGTGGCCAGCTTTAGATAATCAGGTGAAGAAGTTGGTGGAGGAGTGTGGAATTTGAAGGGATTTGGAAAAATATCTGAAAATAGGCTTGGAAGCCACCAATGAGGAGCTACACATGTGTGAGACCAATTGTGTGTGGGAGAAAGTGTTTTCGATTTTATTAGATCCTTTGCCTATTTGCCTGAGCAAGAAAGGTATGCTGCTGTTATGGAGGATGCCAAGTCCAGGTAGGTGGAGGTAGCGTTCAAGAGGAATATTAACACCAGGTCTACCATAGCAATGTTGGGTGAGGCGTTCAGTTGGGAAGGTTTACCAACTGTGTGGGTAACTGACAACTGGACTGAATTAACATCGCTGGAGATGAATGGGTTTCTGGAAAGTATTGGTGTAAAATATGTGTACCTCCCTTTATAATCCCCAAGTTGATGGCCAGGTGGCGAGGGTTAATAGATTGGTGAAAGGAACATTGGAGTTAGCGTGCTAAACTGGTTTGTTTGTTCATATTGGTATTAAAGACATGTTGGGGGCCCATTTCACGAACATAAATGGCAACACTGAGAAGTCGCCTTTTGAGTTGATGAGAGGAAGACAGCCAGGGACAAAACTGGTCCCTTCTTGGAAGCGTGATTTGAACTCTTGGGTGAGGAATGAGAAAGCAACACAGGTTCCAGTGAAGAGATTCATCAATGTGGGGGGCTGAGTAAATGTGAAGCCAGGTGGGATTGTTCATGGATGGCATATCCATGTTTAGAGGGCCACACCAGGTTGAAAATGTAAGTAGCACTTGAGTGAGGCTGAAAAATGGTCAAACCTAGAATTTGAGAACGGTGGCTTTGTTTCAGAGGAAAGAGTTAAGTTCAATTCATGACAAGAAATAGGATGGATGTAGTGGTTGGTTATTGATTGAGGATTGTGAATTTCAAAGAAGGGGATTTGATGGGAGATGTGGGAATTGAGTGTGTTGGTGGTGCTGGAATGATTCTATTTCTTCTTCTTGTAATTGTCGATCTTTTATTGGATACGTGTTGAGATCTCACAGACAACTGAGGGAGATAGGAGATTTTGTGTGCAGTTGAATTGGATTGTGAGAAACCTTCTTTTGATTCAGGGAAGTTCTTTGTGTATTGTCAGTGTTGGTTGTGTGCGTGTTATTGTGTTCTTTGTTTGTGTACTTGTCCTGTTTTTCATCTGGTGTTACCCTTAGCTTTGTGTTCGATGTTCGTGTGTAGTGGTTGTGGTGTTTCAAGACCGCCAGGCTCGAAATGACTACCTCAGTGTCTGCCTATCAGATCACCCAATGCCAGATGATAAAATACAGATGAAGATCTTTGGTGTACAAGGACCTAAGCTCTGGAATGCCCTTAGCCTGAATTGGAGCTCTGAACCCAGCTACTTTGTAATTCTGGAAACCATTAAAAATCAACTATTCAGACTTGCCTTTAATTGGATTCAACACAGAAAAGGGGTCACAATTGAAGAAAGTCAGACATGGTTAATTACCTGTTTCTCTTTACTCCAACTCCTTGCCACTCCTCTCTGAAAGAAAAAGTTAAGAAGAACTTTATAAAACTTATTAACAAATAACTATATTAGTCAACCATCCCTCTTTTTCCTGAAGAAAGGATGGAAAACATTCAGAGTCCTCATATCCTGTCCAAATTAAAGATTTGACCAAAACCTCAACATTTCTAAACTGAGAGTGATAGAACATAGAAACAAATATTGAACGTATGTAGGTAGCAGATGCAGTGAAAGAGCAGGCAGGGAAAAGGGGAGCACATAGTTTGGGAGCAGACATAATGCATCAGGAGGCAGAGAGAGAAAGTAGGTGAGTAGCAGGAGAGAGCAGAATAAGGTACATAGAGAGTGTCAGGCAAAATTAAGAAGCAGATGAAGAACAAGAGTTAGATAGAGCTTGAGTGACCAAACTGAGTGAGGAGGGAAAAAGAGAATGGAGGGGAGTGACACGAGATAGTAGACAGTGTGTGTTAGGCACAGAGGAAAAGTAAGAAGAAAAAATTGAGGTAGCGAGTGAAAGAGCAAACAGAGAGCACCACCCCCTTTTTTGGCTCAGCCCCCTTTTTCGTGCAGTTTTTTGTCCTCCTCCCGCCTCCCAGCTGTCCTCTCCTCCCCCCCATCTCCCTACTGGCACGCCAAAGGCAAGCCTGTTTGCGCCCATCCAAGCCATGACCGCGCCCAGCGCCACAACCCCTGGCTCTCGTCCCCCCCCACCGCCGCCACGCACATCTTCACTACGATGCCGCCACCCTCTGATTCCTCAACACCGGTCGCTCTCCCGCCTGCCTTCAAGCCTCCCCGCAGACCACCAGTGGACCCTTCTCCTGCCAAACTGCACCTTCACCAGCCTCCATGCCGATGACACACCCACCAAAGCAGGACGCAACCATCTTAGATGTATCCTCCTCAACATCCGCTCTGTCCACAAGCACCGAGTAGAGCTAAGGAATCTACTCGACTTAGCCTCCCCAGACGTCGCCTTCCTGACCGAGACCTGGAAAAACCCCTCCTCAGTGCCTGACATCGCCATAGCCATCCCGGACAGCTACAAGATCACCCGCAGGGACCGCTCCAACAAACCAGGAGGAGGCATTGCCATCATCCACAAGAACACCCTCAGGTTCACGACCAACACCGAAGACACCCTCAGCACCGCCGAACTCCTGCACTTCCAAATCCACACTGACCCAAACACCACCCTTCGAGGGACCCTCGTCTACAGGCCCCCCCAGCCCACGACAGCAGTTCAGCGACTCCATTAATGACATCATCAGCACGCATGCTCTCGCATCCACTGACTACATACTCCTCGGAGACTTAAACTTCCACCTCGAGAACACCGACGACAACAACACCGCCACCCTGCTCGACAACCTCTCCAACCTCGGACTCAAACAGCTTGTCACAACACCAAGCCACTCCACAGGACACACACTGGACCCTATTTTCCCCACCAGCAATCACGTCTCTTTCAGCCACACCACCAAACTCCACTGGACGGACCACCGCTGTATCCACTTCTCCTTCAAGAAACACACCACCACCCACAACAGATCTCCCACCGCAGTTGGAACAAGGTCACCAAAGACCAACTTATCATGACCCTCCCCCACGAATCTCCCACGACCTCCACGAATCTAAGCAAAGCTGGCGAAGACTCGAAACAAAAATGGCGCCAAGATCAGACTCGGGACAACCACACAGCCCTCAAAAACGCTATCCGCCGACACCATCAACTCATCCGAGCTACCAAAAGAACCACCTTCAAAGACCAAATCCACAACAATGCACACAGACACAAGGAGCTCTTCAACGTCGTGAAGGAACTCTCCAACCCCAGCTTCAACATCAATGACATACCGCCATCCCAAGACCTCTGCAAGTCCCTAGCCTCCTACTTCCACCTCAAGATTGCAGACATCCACAACAGATTCAGTACCCAGACCCCCCCCCAGCGACCACGAACACCACAGATTCACCTCTGACCAACCTCCTGCTCTCTTGGACACCCGTCAACGACAACGACACATTCGAAATTATGAGCACCATCCACTCTGGCTCTCCATCTGTTCCCTGCCCTCACCACATCCTCAACAAAGCAAGCTCCATCATTGCACCCCAACTACAGAAGATCATCAACAGCTCCTTCGAGTCTGCCACCTTCCCGGAGAGCTGGAAACACGCCGAGATCAACCCCCTCCTCAAAAAACCCAAGGCGAACCAAAGGACCTGAAGAACTTCCGGCTTATCTCCCTGCTCCCCTTCCCGGCAAAAGTCCTAGAGAAGGCTGTTAACAGACAACTAACCCACTTCCCAGAGGAGAACCGCACCCTGGACTCTTCCCAATCCGGATTCAGCAGCAACCACAGCACCAAAACCGCCCTCATCGCCGCCACCGGCGACATCAGAAATATACTGGACACCAACGAAACCGATGCCCTCATCCTCCTGGACCTCTCGGCCGCGTTCAATATCGTCTGCCACCACACCCTACGCTCATGCCTCAGCAATGCTGGAATCCACGACAGAGCCCTGGACTGGGTCACCTCCTTTCTCACTGTCAGAACCCAGAGAGTCCTCCTCTCCCCATTCTGCCCAGAGGCCACCCGAAATCATCTGCGGCGTACCCCAGGGTTCGTCCCTCAGCCCGACCCTCTTCAACGTCTACATGGCCCCACTCGCTAACATCAACCGATCCCACAACCTCAACATCATCTCATACGCTAATGACACCCAGCTGATCCTCTCCCTCACCAAGGACTCCGCCAAGACCTACCTCCATGAAGGAATGAAGGCCATCGCCGAATGGATGAAGAGCAGCTGCCTCAAACTCAACTCGGACAAGACGGAAGTCCTTATCTTCGGCTCCACCCCCTTCTGGAAGGGATGACTCCTGGTGGCCTGCCACTCTCGAAACCACTCCAACTCCCACCGACCACGCACGTAACCTAGGATTCATCTTGGAGCCCTCACTATCCATGACCCAACAAGTCAACGCCATCTCCTCCTCCTGCTTCAACACCCTCTGCATGCTCTGAAAGATCTACAAATGGATACCCACCGAAACCAGAAGAACAGTCAACCAAGCCCTCTTACGCAGCAAATTGGACTACAGCAATGCCCTCTACTCAGGAACCAGGGCCAAACTCCAGAAGAGGCTGCAACGCATCCAGAAAGCATCCACATGCCTCATCCTGGACATCCCCCGCTACTGCCACCTCACACACCACCTGAAAGACCTGCACTGGCTCCCAGTCAACAAGAGAATCACCTTCAAACTCCTCACCCATGCTCACAAACCAATGCGCAACACGGGACCAGAATACCTCAACAAACGACTCTCCTTCTACATCCCAACCCGGCATCTCTGCTCCACTGGCCTCGCCCTCGCAACCGTCCCACGCGTCCGCAGAACTACAACCGGCAGTAGATCATTTTCACACCTCACCACCAAAACGTGGAACACTCTTCCCACCCACCTGCACCAAACCAAAAACACCCTTACCTTCAGAAAACTTCTCAAGACCTAGCTGTTCGAGCAGTAGCAGCACCTACCCCCCCCCTTCTTCTACCCCTCCCCTCCTCAGCGCCTTGAGACCCTCACAGGTGAGTAGTGCACTTTACAAATCCCCTGATTGATTGATTGAATGAGAGCGGGACAGAGAACAAGAGAGAACCTACTGATTGAGAGAGAGGTAGCACAGAAACATGGAGATCAGACATTGAAAGCGAACACAGAATAGAATAAAGGAGTGCTGTGTGAAGAAGCAACAGGAAATGAGGCAACAAAATGGGAATGTCAGACCTGAGAGAAATAGAGAGATAAAGAGAGTAAGTAGACAAAGAGAAAGTAGATAGTAAATGGGCAGACAGGATGCAAGATTAGTCTGTGAGTGTGGAAACAGACAAAAATTAGTTACTAGACAGAGTATGGTGCCAGAAATGAACTGTTCAAGCAAACAGAATACTGAAATCAGTAGTGAGACAGGGAGAATGGAGAAGGAATAAGCAGATCAGGAAACAGATTCCAGAATCACTGAAGGATAGAGGTGGAAAAGCCAGGAAATTCATAGAGTGAGCCGAGCCAGGGTTCTGGCTTGGCTGTCGAGCCAAAAGACGACCTGAACTATCAAAAGATTCATTTTGTAAACGATACAGTACATATCAAGTAAATGTATGATAAAAACTCGTTCAAATTAAAAAAGTATTTCTTGAATGCTTGTGTTTTGCTATGTATATTAGATTATATCACTGTATTCATAATGGTTAAATGTAACCGTTTCCTACCTAGGATGCCCTGTCCACACTGCCATCAGTTAACCAAGATATGTTAGTCTGTCATGGCACTTTATATATGGCCAATATTGTGGTATGTGGAGTAATATACCTGTTTATTAAACCGTACTTAAGTGAATGTTGATATAGCACACATTCTGAACTGAATTTCTTCAAGTGGGCTAAGATTTGACTTTCAATTAAAATGAGACACAGTGAAGTAAAGTGATTTGCGCAGGATCCCACAATTTGGTCAAGTTCGGAAGTTGGAATTCCCTGGTTACACACTGTGCTATTCAGCCAGTGGGTGGTCATCGACTTGTCTCTCCGATTTAACACAAAGGGCACTTCATTGTATTTCTTAAAGGACCTACATCGGTACACTGTGTTAAATAAATACCTGCATTATATGTTAAATTGAGCTGACACAAGAAGTCTTTCTAGGAAATAGTATTGAGGTAAGAGTAGGCAGGGCATCCTATATTTTTTTATTTTACCATCTCCGGCTTCCCCGTACTTAACAAAGAGTCTGACAGCAAGAGAGTTGCAATGAGTATGCAAATGAAAAGCAAGAGAGAGATCAGGAGAAGGAGAGAGTGGGAGAGTAGGAAGTGAAGGAACAGGTAGTGAAGAAGCAGACGGAGTAAAGGAGGGCAGAGAGTGAGGGAACAAAGAGCGTGCAGAGGATCAGTCTTAGAATGAAAGAACAGGCAGAGAGTGAGGGAGCAGATCGAGAGTGGGGTAAGAGATAGACTAGGAGGACAGATAGGAAAAGACAGGGAGTAGAAAGAACAGAATAAAATGACTGGAGTGAAGTAGTAGGATGGAAAAAAAAAACGGAACTGGGAAGAGCTGATAGAGGAAGATGGAGCAGAGAGTGATTGAGCCAACAGGGTGAAAGAGCGGGAGAAAAGGAGGGAGCTGGCCTGGAGGGAGCAGGCAGAGAGGAACGAAAGCCACAGCTTGAACGAGCAGCCAGACTGGTCCTCAACCTCCCACGCCGGTCTCACACTATTCCACAGCCGAGGAAGCTACAGCGACTCCTTATACATCAGCGCACACAGTTAGAGCTCCTTACTCACACATACAAAGCACTACAACACAGGTCCGGCCTACTTTAACAGGCGTGTGCAGTTTCACCAGCCCACCAGGGACCCCAGCTCACAAGAAATCTCACTTGCACAAGTACCACACATACACAAAAGGAGAGCAGAAAGTCGTACTTTTCCATACGTTGTTCCAAAAGTGTGGAACGACCTCCCACACCACATTAGAGTCTCGTCATCATTTCTTGAAGTTTGCAAGAAGCTGAAGACCTGGCTCCTCGAGGCCAGCACTACACACCTGTTATGCCCCAGGATACCCTCACGGGTGATTAGGCTCTATAAAAAACTTCATAACATAACATAACAGGTAGAAAATAAAAAGTGACCTAGCCAACAGACATTAGGGGAGTGTACACTCAGAGAGGGAGCAAACAGAGAGAGGGAGCAGAGAGTACATTAACAGACAGTTATTCATCTTGTTGTGCCCAAGAGCTGGGGAAAGGTGTGTCAAGGAAAACCTGAATATTCTCCTCACTACAATTTGTCCAAGAACGCGGAAGGTAGACCTGCAAAAATCTAGTGATATTGGAGTATGTGTCAGATGTTCTGGTTTCCTTCTCCTAATTACAAACATGACACAATGCACCTTTCGGCTGTTTCATTTCTCCTCATGCAAGAGCATGCAGGAAGGAAGAACTGGAGCAGGTGATAGCAGCCTTGGTGTCATAATGACAAATGCAAACATGACACCAGAACCGCTGTGAGCATCCCCAATGATCCTTCTCGTGAAAAGCATGCAAGGTCATGGTGTCATGATTTCAATTTCAGTTGAGACACTGGGGCAGTTGCTTTAAGCGCACAACAGAACCCTCTCTGACATTGGGGAATGGATGAGGAGTTGCAGTTGGGGGTGGAGTTTGACAATTATCTTTGCAACAAATGCATTTACCCACTGAGTTACTTTACACATAATACAATTGTCACACCTACATTACACGAAAACCTTTGTAGCAAGCACATTGATCCCCGAAGTCATTTTATGGAGATTCAAGCATGAGGCCACAAATGAAACACACATCTCACTCCTTTTTGTGTTAACTACCTAAGCTCACTCACCAATATCATATACTGATTGTCTGGATGCACATACATCTCTGCAACAGCTGCCTTAACCTCTAAGCTATTTAAAAACAGTTTGATGATAACCATTCACATAATCTAGAACAGTTGTTGTCAATTGTTGTGTGGGCAGAATATCAAATTCTCTCAGGCATTAACTGTTGTTAATATGGTTAAATGCCACTATCATCACACAGATGAAGAGATAATAATGCTGTATTACCATTTTCAGAAAAAAAGATATAGAAAAGAGCAATCCTTCGCAACTTCAATTAAGTCAATGTGTCATCCCTGATGATTGTGGGTACTTTGCATAGCCATACTGGGCACATGCATGGCCACAAGCCATGTTCGGTGGTACCTGATAAAGGACATGGAGTATGTCCATGAAACAAAGAGAAACCTATAAGCAAGATTAACTTGCTTGAAGGGCTCACTATTATTTTCTCCTTTCATAGGTAGGTAGTTTACAATAGAGTCATCATTTCCTTCATAGTAACTGGAATTCACTATATAAAAGCTAAAGTCCAGAAAACTTTATAGTAATTTATAATATTGTTACTAGTACCTATCATATAACTGTATCATTGTAATTTTGACTGCTATTTTTTTGCAATAATTCTTTGATTGCACATTGTTGTCTCCGGTGAAGTCGATGTTTCTTAGTGTGCCATTCTATTCTCAGTAGAGTATATTTTAAACTGTGATAAGAGACTACACAGACTGTTGATCTAATATTCTTGCATACCCTTGTTTCATCTGCCACAGATAGAGATTATAAGGGATAAAGGACCTTCTGGTGTACATCATAAAGATAGTGCAAGTCACTGAGGAGTTCCATAACCATACGGGGGAACAAGGCCAAAGGCCGAGTTCCTTTCTGAGGTCAGAGATTTCTTAGGTTACTTGCAATATCCTAATAATTAGGGCTCCCGGTTTTATGGTATTTATTTTGTAATATTTGCATCAGTACTTATCCATATTTATTTTTTAACCATCTTTTTGGTGTTTATCCATATTTATTTTGTGTTTTGAGAATAAATAGAATCGTAAAATGGTATATTTCCATATTTATTTAACTCTTAGCTGTGGACTCATATTTGGATGCCTGTCCCGTTTTAGCAAATTAAGCAGCCACATTTAATAAAATACTACACCCACAGTTACATATTAGCATTATACTACAAATATATGTTAACATATGCCTGTGTTTAAGAAAATCTCATCCTGTTTTTTAACTCCCCATGCTGTCTATCAGCTCAGCTTTTGCCTGGATTTCATGAAAGAAAGCATGAAGAGTCTCTCACAGGAACCACAAGTTTCAGTATTTTTCCGCTTTCAATAATAAATACAGACAGGAAACACATTGGCCCTTGTTATGATAATGGTGGTAAATGGCGCCTACCGCCACGGCAATGGCCGCCAAAAGACCGTCATCCTGGCTACCTACCGTCCACCATATAACGAACGTAGCCGGAATTCCGCCAGAAGGCTGGCGGAATTCCAGCTACGGTCATGGCGGCAGACGGCGGTAAGGTGGCGCTGCTGCCAGCCGCAGCGCCACGCCAGTAGAACGCCGCCGACAGTTTCATGACACATGATACTGCCTGGCGGTGTTCTGCTGGCAGACACTGCAGCTGGCAGCAGCGCCGCATCCCGTCTCCTGCCGGAGGACCCCCTGCATGCAGGTAAGTCGGGTGCTCCGACAGGAGAGGGGGGTGGGGGGCGTTGTGTGTATGTGGGGGTGTGGGGGTGTTTGTGTCCTTGTGCGTGCATGCGGGTGTGAGGCATGTGCAATGCGTGTGCACATGTATGAATGTGAGTGTGCATGTATGTTGTGATGTGTGAATGCGTGTGTGCTTGTATGTATGTCAGTGTGTGTGCATGGATGTATGCATATGTGGGTGAATGTGGGTATGCGTGTGTATGTCTGTGTGTGTATGTGTGTGTATGTTGGGGGGACAGAATGGGGAGGGTGGGGGTGGGACTCGGGGGAGGGGGACAGGGGAGTCCCCTATCAGTGCCAGGGAAGGAATTCCCTGACACTGATAGTGCCTACCGCCATGGTTTTCGTGGCAGAAAAAAAGCCACGGAAACCATGGCGGTGGGCGGGGTCATATTACCGTGGGTGGCCTAGTGACGGCCGCCGGGCTGGAGACTGTAGTCTCCAGCCCAGCGGTCATTACCGCTGTGTCGGTCAGTGTGTTACATTGGCAGTTTGGCTTTTGCCAAACCGCCAATGTCATAATATGGTGGTATGTACGGCCAGCCTCTTGGCGGTACTACTGCCACTATAGCACCGACCACCAAGGTCCTAATGAGGGCCATTGTGTTTTGTCCATATTTATATGTAAAAATCAGTAAAAATGGAACACTGTAAGCCTTACTTATAATTCAGGGCAGGTGTACTTTATCCTAATACATGGTCACAACAACAGCTTTCCCACAAACCTCTTATATCCTCTCTAAAAAACTGGGATGTGTGAGATATGGAGCTTACTAGTTCAATGAAGAGGGAACGGCTGATGTAGTAGAAGAGGAGGTGAGAAAAAGGGGTAATATATAACAACATAGAAATATTTGGTTTCGGGTGGAGGACTTATAGTCTTATTCATGGTTTGCAGGGAGCAGCTCATCATATTTAGAGAACTCCATGCCTTCAGAGCAGTGCTTAATTTGTAAATAAAAACATGCCGGAGCCCAGAGCTTTTCTCTGAAACATGCAGCTGCTGCAATTGAATATGTGAGTGCGGAATGCTGAGGCAGCATAACCCTAAAGCCATTTTGGGCCTCTTTAATCGATGTACAGCCACTCCCTGCCCCTTCAGCTCACTCTTGCAGCTTTCTGCTTTATCCCTTTGTGAAGCTTTTTCGTTTTTCTCTTCCTCCGTCTTTCCTATATGTGTCTTTTGCTAGCAGAAAAATAAGTGCCAGTCCTCAAAAATAAGTGCTGGTGCCCCGCACCAGAAACCACTGGCTCAAATTAAGCGCTGCTTCAGAGGAATGTCTACTGTGAAGGCACTGTAGCTCTGCTGAATAGCTGCAAAATGTTGTGTGACTGCTCAATAAAGTTTATTAGATTTTCAGAAACCCACAGAGAAGGAGGGATTTTTTAAATACTAAAACCTATGGCCCGACACCCACAGAGATTTCTCCCAGGGCATGAGGGTTCATTTTATGATTTTTTATGGTGTTCCTGAACAGGAAGAAAGAAATAATTTGCTCTACAGACGGTGGATGGTCTGAGGTACTTGGGTTGTCAGTCTAAGGATTCAACTTGTAGAGCCAGGGGGGTCAATACTGGCAGAATGACAGTGCACCCGATTTTAATAGAGTGGGCAAACCAAGAGTTTAGTGGACAGGGTACCCCGTCACATTTATGGTAGAAAACCTTCTCTACCAAACTCTTAATAAGGTTCTTAGTCTTTACAATAGTCTCAGAGGGGCTCACTTGGGGATTTGGAAACATGCAGTCTAGAAAGCAATAGTTTCAGCATTGTGTTCAAATTGTTTCGACTGAATATTGACTATAAGTTAGTTTGGTGCACAAAGTTGTCAGGGAGAAATAATAGTCCTCTTTTTTGTTATACATGAAAGCAGTCTTTCATTTAACTTTGTTAGGAACTTATTCTTTTTTTCAAATCATTGACATCAATTCTGCTGAAACTTAATAGGTTTTTGGTCGAACAGTCATCTACACTAAGAGACAAGGTGAGTGGTCTAGTTTCAGGAGAGGGGCACTGGTGGGAATTACAGAAAGAGTAAGATGAAAGGGGAACATAATGATTTATTATGAGAGATAGGAGAAAGCCAGAGAAGGAGAGTGTCATAATGCACTTCATTAAAGGCTAACAGGTCCATCAGTATAAACATAGCTGCACCACTTCAATCTGCATACTATTTAAGGTCATCCCAGCTGGCAACGAAAAATGATTCTGTGCGTCTGCTTGAGTGGTCAAAAAGATTGTTGCCTTTGATAAACAATGTCAGTTGTTGGTAGGTGAATCTTCATATTATATTGGCCTTGAAGTGCTGTTTATCTATTTTGACCTGGTTTATTGATGTTGAGCCCTACCTCTTTGATAAAAATTTGAGATTGGATACTTTGATGTCTATGGGAAAGATTCCAAATTCAAATCACTAGTTGAGGACGCTCCTGGTCAGAGAAGCCACATAAGTATAGCACAGGATGTCCATAAAAGAAGGCAGTTAAGAGGTATGTGTTGGAGTTTCAGTCTTTCAACATGCAAAGATGAGATCTTGGATCCAGAAAGAGAGAGGGGATAAAAAGAATTCAGTGTGAGTCCCAGTGAGAAGAATGAAGATAGCTTTGCAACAAAGGAGGCATCAGGTCCTGTACTGACCAGTGATTTGCAGAAGTGTCCATTTGTTTGCAGCAGGCTGCTGAGTTTCTGAAGAGGTCATTCAATAGTTCCTTTAAGAGGCTAGAAGCATGAATGAGCCAAATGGAGTAGTAACCCTGTTTGACTTTCCACAGTTTTTGTCCCATATCTTGTCAGTGGGATATGCTTTGAGTGACAATTTGGTGGATCTTGATTTCCTAGAAGAGACAAAGGGGGTCATTCCTACCCTGGCAGTCATGGACCGCCAGGGCAGGGGACGGAGGAAGCACCGCCAACAGGCTGGTGGTGCTTCAGGGGCCATTCTGACCGCGGCGGTAAAGCCGCGGTCAGAAAAGGGAAACCGGTTTTCCCCTGCCCCAGGGAATCCTCCACGGCGGCGCTGCAAGCAGCGCTGCCATGGGGATTCCGACCCCCTTCCCGCCATCCTGTTTCTGGCGGTTTTCACCGCCAGAAACAGGATGGCGGGAACGGGTGTTGTGGGGCCCCCTAACAGGGCCCCATTAAGATTTTCAGTGTCAAATCGTGACGGGTGCAACTGCACCCGTCGCACACCAGCAACTCCGCCGGCTCCATTCGGAGCCGGCTTCATCGTTGCTGGGGCTTTCCCGCTGGGCGGGCGGGCGGCCTTTTGGCGGTCACCCGCCAGCCCAGCAGGAAAGTCAAAATGACCGCCGCGGTCTTTTGACCGCGGTACGGTCTTTTGGCGATCACCGCCTGGTGGGCGGCGCCCGCCGCCCGCCGGGGTAGGAATGACCCCCAAAGTACTTAAGAGAAACGCATCAGAGATGCATTGGTCAAAGATTGAGATAATTGGGGTCAAAAAGCTGACTTCGTCCAGCACTGTATTGGTGGTTCTAAGAGTATCAGCCAAGATAGAAATATATTTTTCTGGACATGAAAGTGTAATTTAGAGTTGGCGTTTTTGCTGTGTTACTCTTGGAAGGGATAGTAATGTAGAACAGAACAGCACTCAACAGAAGTGGGCATAGCCAGTATGCATCTGCTTTCCCCTTGTTTGAGAAAATGTTGTTGGGGGTGTGAGGGCTAAGTACATAGTTACAGCTACAATGGGGTGTAGCTGCAGTGGTTCAAAATAGGTGACTAGGCTTTTTGTTTAGTTTAGGTGTTGAAACACAGACAATTATTAACTCTTGGTAGTAGAAAAGGATAGCAATAGTGGAGCAAAAGAAGGGTTCAACAATGGCAGTGTTCTGTGACTGGAGCCTGAACACAAGGAGAAAAGAGTGTGAGGTGTTCAGGATCAAGAAAGCTCTTCAGAAAGATTTCATTATTTAGCAGCATAGAAAACAACATAGCGGAAAGCTGGAAATGTGTCTCTGTGCAATACTGTTAAACCTCCTTCTTGCTTGTTGGAATGATTTTTGAGGGTAATCTCAAAATCAAACGGCATTGCTTACTGTAGGAATGAGGAGCACTATTTGCCAGTGAGGTCTCAGTGATAAATAACTATTGTAAATTATTGTCAGTGTGAGACTGCCTTTGTTGGGCCAAAGGGCAACATGGGCTACTGGGCCAACATCAATGAATTTCAGGTATCTTGCCACTTGTGCCCTGAGGTCCATCACACTATGGCTATGCCAAGAACAACCTTCTGCAATTGGCTCTCAGGGTAGCAATGGTGCTGAATGCTGCTCAGGGAGGTATTATGGTGGGCAAGACCTCAGAACATAACTGGCAAGCAACTGACACTTTAATATCACAAAAAAACAAAATACTACATAATTCAATAAGACTGAGTTTCAGGGTTGCTCACCTACGTTTCCTAGTTAAGCTTTAAGCTCGCTACAATGTCTCTCCCTAGTCTAGGAAGCTCTCACAATATTGACGGTGGCATATACAAATGTACAGACGTAGGCATCGATTAGGGGCGGGTGCGGTTAAGTAGTAATTACTCCAGGGATAATATGTAGGTCATTTCAAACAGTTTTTGTCAAAAGCCATCATACTGGCAACCATTAGTGTTCTCATGACAGATGTATCTCAGTTCCGCCTTTCAGTCATTCAAATTCATATTTTGTTGTGTGGTCCATTAGGAGAACTGCAGTGGGCGTTCATGAGACCTTTCTTTTCCTGGATGGTCCCTCCGCCTGCAGAGTTAAGCCCTCTCCTTCACTCTCGGGGTAGGTAGTCAAGCATCTAGCTGTTAGGCAGACCTGCAGCTCTCCAGAACCTTGAGCTGGCTTCTGGTGATGTCCTCTTACATCTAGGAAGACAGGCGGTCAAACAGACACCTGCCCTGGATTACAGCACCTAGTCAAGTACTTTCCAGTGCACTACCTTCTTTTGTGAAGGAGAGCTTGGAAACTGAACAAAGCAGGATTGTTTGGGTTTCACTTTTGCACACATTTTCCAGACATAGGCCCTCATTCTGACCTTGGCGGTCTTTTCGCAAGACCGCCGAGTTACCGCCGCGGTGAAGACCGCCGACCGCGGCGGTATGCCGCTGTGCGCATTCTGACCGCTGGGAGCGTTCCGCCAGCAGCCACACTGGCGGTCGGCGGGAAAGTGGAGACTGGTCAACCGCCACGCCAGCAGAACACCGCCCACAGAATTACGACCCACATTTCTGTGTGGCGGTCTTCTGTTGGCGGTCTTCTGTTGGCGGTCACCTCCCCATGGCTCCCGTCGCCTCCCGGAGGACCAACGCACAAGGTAAGTTGACCGTCCGTGAGGGGAGGGGGTGGGGGGGTGTTGTGTGATGTGGGCGTGCATGGGGGTGTGCGTGTGAGTGTGTAGAGGGGGTGTGTGAGTGCGTGTATGCGGGCGGGGGGTGCTGCTGTGTCTATGGGTAATGTGTGCTGTTCGGCAGGTGCGCATGTCTGCATGTATGTGTGCGGGTATGTGTCCCCGTTGTGTATGTGTGTGTAGGGGGTGTGTATATGTGCATGTTGGGGGTGTGTGCATGTCGGGGTGCATGTATGTGCATGTCGGGGTGGGGGTGGGGGTGGGGAGGGGGTTCGTACCACCTCTGGGGGGTGGCAGGGGGGTGGAGGGTGTGGGGGGAGGACTCAGGTGGGTAGTGGGGGGTGGGGGAGACCCCTATCAGTGCCAGGGAAGGAATTCCCTGGCCCCGATAGTGCTTACCGCCATGGTTCGCACGGCGGTTCCCGCCCGCAAGAAACCGCGGCGGTAGGCAGGGTCATAATACCCTTGGCGGTCTTGGGACGACCGCCGGGCCGGAGTGCGCAAACTCCAGCCCCGCGGTCAAGATCCCCGTGGCGGTCGGAGTGGAGAAGTGGCGGTCGGTTGCGGCGGGGACCGCCGCGGTCAGAATGCCATTTTTAATACCGCCGGTCTGTTCGCGGTCCGACCGCCGTCTCTCCGCCGACCGCCAGGGTCAGAATGAGGGCCATAGTATGTTGATCCACTATCTACAGTACATGAAGTGGTTTGGGTGGGCTTTCTCAAACTAATTTCCCAGCTGCAGTGCAGACACAGCCTTTGTGCAAGGTGATGGCTCTCATAGCAAATGGTGATGATGCTCTAGCTTTGAACAGGAGTATCTTAAACATGAGTAAAGAACCATGGAGACTCTCTACCTGGCTGTCATCAGCCTACCTGAAGCAATGAGGGAAAGAAAAAAGGGTATGCCCTAACTAGAACTTCCTCATCTTTAACTACATCAAATGGCTGGCCAATCCATCTCTCCTACCATCCACCAAATGACAGTGACCAGGAAGAACTAATCCACTTGCTAACATACCTCAATGTATATCTATGGATAGCCCTGTCTTCATTCTATCTCACTTCAATGTGTGGGTCTCCACACTTTAACTACAGGAGTGCAGTCAATACACTTCCACTGAATGGGGAAGCTGTAACCACCCTACATCGTGTACCATGCTAAATCAGGAGCCATGTGAAATGGATCCTACAGGTCCCAGCTCTCAGACTTTTACCACAAACAGAATATGGCTTCCATGCATGTGCTTCACATTCACATATGTGCACTTCAGATGCACATGGAATGTCAGAGCAATGTTCTTAAAGTCACACAAAAGTATAGTTTGACATGGGGGGCGTGGCCGGCAAGATGGCCGCTGGACGCACTAAAGCAGTGCTCGCGGCCCCGTGTCCAGAATCCTGCACCATCCTGTCACCCCGGGCTCCACGGACCCTGCAATGTAGTCACTGGAGTCTCGTGGAGGAGGATGTGCCGCAGGAGGTGGGAATCATACTGAGGCAGAGCTGCATCACGAGCCCAGAGCAATTGCCTGACCTCAACATGGCAGCCGCTATGGTTATCAGCCAGTAGCCCGGCACAAGGGGACCTACGGAGCACCGCCTGGCGTTCCCAGCGGGGAGGGACCCCCCAGTGGTGGTGCTTTGATCAGCGGTAATCAGTACCGGTGGGGAGATGGCATCCCCTTACCCCCCTTTTTTTCAGCTGTGCGGCTCATCGTGAGAGGCTCCGCATGTCCCCTCGTGCTGGGCTACTGGCCGATAAACATGGCGGCCGCCATGTTAAGGTCAGGCAATCGCTCGGGGCTTGTGGGCCTGTGGCTGTCCCGGGGCCTGGTGGTCCCGCTGAGGTGTGTGCTGCTCCAGTTGTGGGGGACCCCTGCATTGCGGGCTGCCCCCTTGGAGGTGAAGCGGAGACGCTTGGCTCTATCGTTTTGTTGGGGGGCTATTGGAGGAGTTTAGCCCCCCCAGCTGGTACGCCCCTGCGTGACGACCTTTTCCCAGCATGCACCCTGCCGTGTTGGCCAGCCATCACATTCGGGGCCAGAGGGGTCGAGTGGTGCCATCCGGAGAGCTCGCTGAGTGGGGTGCACCAGGTGCAGTGATATGGTTTGAGCAGATCGGTGCTGGTGGGGAACAAATTCTGCCGCCCCCCTCTGCTTTATCTCCGCGCTGGAGTCGTGCAGGGCGGATGCTGGGGCAATCGGCCTGATTCCCCCCGTGGACCCATACGGCGCCAGACTGTCAAAGCCCAGCTCACCTGAGTCCTTGTTCAGTTCTGATGGAGGTTGAAGACAATCCGACCCCACCCTGAAACTGCTTGTTCCAGCACACTAGTTTTTAAAACAGTGCACTAAGAACAGAAGCTCAAGGGAAGGGGGGAAGTGGATAAAATAAAATAAAGAGACAACACCGTTCTTGCGTTTCCACTGTTGAAGTGCTGCACAAATCTGCGGCACTTTCTGACTTCTGTAGAAACTGGTGCCTAATGAAACATAAACAAAGAACAGATAAGTACAACCTATTCCTAACTGGGTTCCTGACTATCCCTTTATTTATTAGAAATTCTCTTCTAAAAGTACCTCTTGGATCCTGGTCTCGAGTTTCCAGGTTTGGAATGTGTTACTGCTCTGGGATGTGCTTTCTATTACTCTAAAGCTTCTAAAACATTAAACAAATACCGTTATCAGAATTACCAATATCAAACATTCATCTTAATATAACTAAAGCCTAAATTCCCAATAGCAGACTCACTTTTCCCATATTTCCAGAATCTTTTATAAAACAAATACTGTACTTTTACATCAAAATACAGCATGTAATTTGTGCAAGTCCTTGATTTACTGTTTGCCTTGCTGTTAATGGTTTCCACTGTTCGATTCTTAAAAGTTCCATAAAAAAAATGTTTGCTTCACAAAGTTCCGCAAAGTATTCTTGTAACAAAGAATTTGAATCACAATGTTCGTGGAAGGTATCTTGTTTCAAATTGTCTATACACGAATCCAGAAATTGTTGTCAAAGTTCTTTCAGGTAATAAAAGGTTTTGCACTTACTTGTTGCTGGCAAGAGATACTGATCAGTCTAACCTTGTCTTCTTTCTCTTTTGCAGGTTGCTTGTAGGAGAGAGGCTGAGGCAAGGAGGAACCGGAAACCGGAAGAAGGAAGAGCCAGCAGCTGCGCCCATTGAAGCCAATGAAAGTCTGTAGAGAGCAGGAGTGCCAGCGCCGAGGGATCTGTTCTCAGGTAAGCGGGAGGTAGACGAGCACAAGCACTGGGTGAGGCTCGGGGGCTGTCTTTTATAGACAGGGCTGGGTGTGGTCCTCACATGCTGCACATGTTTTTGAAAGGTGTGCAGAGCTGGGTGTGGTTTGAAGAGCTGGGTGTGGTCCTCACATGCTGCACATGTTCTTGAAAGGTGTGCAGAGTTTCAGTTATTATGCAAATGAGTTGAATTAACACATGGCCTAGAGAGGAGTGTTTTAAAGAAGCCTTGGTAAAAGCAAGGCCCAATGT
This sequence comes from Pleurodeles waltl, assembly GCF_031143425.1. Taxonomy (NCBI): domain Eukaryota; kingdom Metazoa; phylum Chordata; class Amphibia; order Caudata; family Salamandridae; genus Pleurodeles; species Pleurodeles waltl. The sequence goes on from NC_090440.1 coordinate 408,557,979, forward strand.
GTAAACAAAACAGCACATTAAACAACATACACAGAAGCCTGTGGGGGGGGGGGAGGTGATATAACAAGAAAGGCTTTCAATCGTAAGTTTAAAAGGGAGCTATTACAGAACCCACTAGTGCAGTGAGAGGGGACATGCTCTTTGCTGTGCACAAACCCTAACACAGACATTGTGAATCTCCTGAGTGGCGACCTAAGCGCCAGTGGTGTGATTTTGCCGCACAGGCACGGTGAGCGGCTGAGACTTGTGTGGGATATCGACCCAATCTGGTTGGATCATGCTGGGCCCTTCTCTACGTTGCATCTACGGTTGGTGAGCTCCTGTAACTGTGAGTTAACCCTGTGGCATGCACTGAGAACCTTGGTGCCTAGACGAGTGGGGAAAGCGAGTGCGAACGAGCAGAGTGCACCATGGGCAAGGACAAAGCGGGGAAGGGAACACAGCAAACCCAGATGGACCAATACACAGCACAGACTATGAGTGGGTCTCTACCTCAAGAATCTTCGTGTCTCTTCAACAAAGGAGGCGAACCCACTGGCACACAAATTCTGGCCGCCACTGAGGCCTCAGGTCAGACAGTAAAGTCGCAACTTGCCGCCATAGCAGTGGATGTAAACTTGCTGAAAGCAGATTTGAGAGTGGTGGCTGAACGTTTAGTGGCGACCAAACAACAAGTGACCTCTATGGGGACGATATTAACACCCTAAAGACTTTGGTGGCCACTCTGGAGGTTAAAACACGCAGACTGGAATTGAGAGTTGAGGATGCAGAAAGAAGAGCGTGTAGATCCAACCTCCGAGTGGTGGGTATCCCCGAGGGGGCGGAGGGCTCGAACCCAGAGGCCTTCTTGGAAGACTGGATTAAGAGAGCTCTGCCTAACGCCTCCCTTTCAACTGTGTTTGTTGTGGAACGTGCGCACAGGATATTGGCCCCTCCACCGCCACCGGGTGCCCCCCCCCCGGGCGATCATCGCCAAAGTTCTCAACTATAGGAACCAGGACACTATCCTTCAAGAGTTGCGCAAGTATGGAGACCATTCCTATGAGAACCACATAATCTGTTTTTTCACTGATGACACCCAGGGGGTGCAGCTCCAGAGGCAGTCCTTCCTGGGTGTTAAGCACAAACTGAAAGAACTTGGGTACACCTACATGTTACTATTCCCAGCTAAACTGAAGGTTCTTCATGCAGCCACTCTCACTTTTTTCAGACACCCGAGGCAGTATGGGATTGGCTGGAGCTGGGTAGTGGCAATGGCACACCGAGGCCCCAGAGCGGAGGAGTCCGCAAGCAACTCGCCAAAACGGGTAATATACAATCGACCTTGCGCCAGACCACTAGGTGACGCCGTGCCACCCGGGGCACCAAGGTGATAGTGCAATCGGATGGCACCTTGAGTTTGGACAGGAGGCGTCAGGAGCGGGAGGAGGCGAGATTGTTGGTGCGTTCCGTCACTGCCGAAGTGTCCCCTCGGTCCGGTTCTCCCCGAGAGGATGGTAAATTGACACAGGATTCAGACAGCACCAACGCCTGAAGAGCCACTGGGAATGGACTTCTGAACTAGATGGGCGGTGCTGTGACTGCTACCGGACTTGAGACTCTGCCTTGGTCACTTGCTCTTCCTCCTTCCCTCCTCCTGTTCTGCGGCTGCCCTCCCGCTCCCCCCTCTTTCCTTTTTCTCCTTTCTGTTCAGCTCCTTTATTGCTGGGTGGTGGAGTCTCGGGAGGCTATAGGACACGGGGCGGGGTTCATGTGGGTTCACACTCTACCTTTCCACCCTCTCTCTTTCCCCTCTTTGCTTGACCAAAGCTAACATTGTTCTCTTTTTATTTATTTTATTCCCCACCATTCTGTAGTGGGGAGTGCCACCCATTGTGGCTCATACTAAGTATTTGTGAGTAGCACTGGAGTTTGGGGACTGTGTGTGCGAAGTCTGGGTGGGCGGGTGCGAGAGGTAGGAGCGTAGAACGCACTCTGTCCAGACCAGTTCCCCGCAGTAGTACAGTTTGGTGCTGCTGCTACTTCCTGGTCTTTGAGGTAGACTGCGGGCGCACACACAGAGTGGGCAGACACTAGTTGTGGGTGGTGTTTACCCGGGGTGGGTTGGGACTGTTGGTTATGGATTCTAATTTCGATTGTTGTTGGACTTTTGCATCATGCACTGATTGTACTGTACTTCCTGAGACGGATGGGTGGGCCGCGCCTTCATTGCTGCAAATACAAATGCCTGTGGTGCCGGGCTGGTGTAGCAGTTGGTTGGTGTAGGGGTGTTGGGTGGGGCTGGGGGAGTGTTTGCGAATTGGCATAGAGCATGGTAGGTACTTTGATCAAGGTGGTCACATGGAACGTAAGGGGGCAGAACTCGGGTGCATACGTATATACGGAGACTTGAGATCCATATTTCCCTCCTGCAGGAGACACACCTGTTAGATAATGAAGCACAAAAATTACAGCGAAAGTGGCAAGGCCAGCTCTACTCAGGGACATATTCATCTTATGCCAAGGGGGTGTTGATCTGGGTGGCCCCTGGGACGCCTTTCTAGTTGAGGAGTTGCACCGCGGATGTTCAGAGCTGCTATGTCTTTCTGCATGGGAAGCTGAATGGCCGTGAACTTTGCATTCTGAGTAGATATGCCCCCAACTCCGATGATGCAGAGTTTTTCCGTGGGCTCCAGTGTGAGTTGGTGCCCTATGATGGGATTCCCATTATTTGGGAGGTGATTTTAATTGTGCATTGGACAGGGCCTTGGATAGAAGTCCCCCTAAGATGGGCACTAAGCCCCATATGACCTCCATGCTTTACGGTATAATGGATAATCTACACTTCGTGGATATATTGAGGGAGATGCACCCCACCTCTACAACCTTTCCCTGTTACTATCCCACCCATGGAGCATATAGCCGCTTAGACAGATTTTTGCCCGGGAACGACAGGTCCCTCGATATTCGTCGGGTTGACTATCAGGTCAGGTTTCTGTCGGATCACGCCCCCTCTTCTGTTGGAGTGTGGTACCCATACACCTAGGCCGGCGATCCCCCTCTGGCGCATGCGGCCAGAATTATTGGGTGACCATGAATATAGGCATGATATTCAGGAAGTGCTGGCTGGGTATTTTAGTGAGAACTGGACTACAGTCCTGAGTCATGGCTTGGAATGGGAGGCCCTTAAAGTTGTTAAAAGAGGTGAAAGCCTCGCTAAAACACATGGTATTTGGAAGAAACTAGATCAGGAACTGGCGCAGAAAGAGGATGCCTTAAATGCCTTACAACGTCAACTTGACAATGGGGGCGCACTGGAGAACGAGGGTCGAGCGGTGCGTGGTCGCATAGGTGCCCTGTGGAGTAGACTGGATAGTTATGTTTGTAAAGATTTTCGACAGCGATTGCATTGTGAAGGGGACCGAGCTGGGCGCTTACTCGCTTGGCTGCTCCGCTGTGAACGCTACACCCCCATAATTCTATCTCTTCAGAGCCCAACTGGTGTGAGGATTTTAGGTCAAACTTGCATGAATGCTCATTTACGAGAGCACCTTGAGACCAATTATTCCTCTCCGCGGGGGTGATGCGAGCTCTAAGATACGAGAATACCGAGATGGCCTCCAGTTACCCAGTCTCACAGACGCTCAGACGGCAGAGTTGGAGGCTGAATTGTCCCTAGAGAACCTTCAGGGAGCCTTGGGTGACATGGCCTCCGGAAAGGCGCCGGGTCCCGACTGTCTCCCGGTCGAGTTTGGCCATGGAACCCCTAACTATACGGTTGCAAAAACACCTGCAGAATTGGGGCATACAGGTTGGAGCAAAGACGCACACTATATCACTATATGCTGATGATGCACTGGTGTATGTTACTGATCCGGAGTGCTCAGTCCCTCTCTTATTACAGCTGACGGACGATTTCGGTAGGGGGTTGGGGCTCCGTATAAATTTGACGGAAGATGGTACTGTTCCCTATGGTGGGTCTGTCGTCCGTGGCTGTATCTGAGCTGCCACAAATGGATCTGGAGTGGGAGATGGAGTCGTTTCAGTATCTGGGTATGCGGGTGACACACTCCCCTCACCTACAATATGTCTTAAATATGGGTAGGGTGATGGGTAGTCTCCGTGCCGCTGTCCACTTTTGGACCTCCCTCCCACTGTCAGTAATGGGCAGAGTCGTGCTCTGCAAGATGATTCTTCTCCAAGATGCCTATACATTTTACAGAACTCTTTTTATGAAATGGCAACACTCTTTTTCGGCAGCTCAATAAACTACTTCTGTCTCTGGTCTGAGTAGGTAAGTGGCCCAGGGTACGCTTGGATGTGATGAAGATGGACCTAGTCGAGGGTGGTCTGGGACTCCCCAATTAGTTTCTCTACTATGCGGCATGCTGGCTGCAATATGTGGCTCTGTGATGCGACAATGGCTCTAATTGGGAGAAAGAGCTGCTGGGGGGCTCCATTTGCTTGTCGCGTTTACCAAGCTTGTTGATGGGCGGCTCTAGGTCGCCACCAGGGACCCCCTTCCCCGTTGCGCAGGTGTCGCGAGTCTGGGAGCAGGCCGTTGTGAAGGTGTTACGCAGGGCACCGTATGCGTGCTTTCTTCCGTTCTGGGTGCTGCGCCCCTTCGCCCATGTTGCAGAAACGCTAGACTTTGGAAAATGGTGAGACGGCGGCTGTAATGCTGCTGGTGATCTTTACCAGAACAATATGTTTATTATTCAGGAGGAAGCGCAGGCCCCTTTTGCATTGACCAGGGTCAGTTTTTGCAATACGCAGGCCTTTTGCGGACGGCACGTGAGGTTTGTACCTCTTTTCCTACAGAGCCAACTGAATCCCACCTTGCAGCTACCCTTATTGACCCTGGTGGTGTCTGAGGTCTCATCTCCGGACTCTATAGGGCCCTAAAACAGGACAGACAAATAAGCATGGCAGGGTTTAGGGATAGTTGGGATGCTGTTCTGGATGGTCCGCTTCCGGATGGTGAATGGTCTAGAACGTGTTCCCTGGTGCTGGATGCGACCAGCAATGCGAGATTTAAATTGATACACTTTTATTATGTCCACCAGGCTTACCTGACACAGCACCGCCTACATATGATATTCCCAGCACGCCCAGATAGATGTGCTCGCTGTGGTGGGGTTTTCGCTAATTTCGACCATATGACATGGGTATGTAGTAAGATTCAACCCTTTTGGACCCAAATAGCGAGCATGCTGAGGGAAGTGTTGGTGATTGACGTGGGGGTGCCCAGGAAGCACTGCCTATTGGGTCTGATCCCTTGCCCTAAAAAAGGTCGCAAAATGACTTACAGATTTGCTCAGTTAGGACTCATCCTTGCCAAACGATGCATTGCGATACACTGGACTAGCCCGTTGTTGAATGGGGGACTGCTGAGGAGTGTCGACTTCTAAGAGTGCGTACAGATGAGTTTGCTGAGCGAGACCTGGAGAGATGGAGGGGTATAATCGATTCCCTATTAGGGGACTCTGATGAGTTAGTGGGGGACTCCTCAGAGGAGACTTCTGTTTGTTGAGACTGGGTGATACCATCTTATGACTGACGTGCCTTTGTGTGGATTGTATGATTGTTCGGAGCTATTTGGGGGCTGCTCTGCCCTCGCCCCCCGTCCTACGCCAACCTCCTCCTCCCCCCCTTTTTATCTCCACTGATGGGCTGTCGCTGGAGGGTAGATGCCCGTCCCCCCACCTGCCTGTATGGTAGCAACTGTATGTGATGCTCGGAGTTGTTGTGGGGCTGGATGGTTTCTCCATGGTGTGTTTTATAGGTGGGGTGGGTCTAGCCCAGGTTTGTACCTACCCTTCTGTCTCGGAAGTTCACACTACCTCAGTGACAGTATTACACACTGGGTTGTCCCTGACATGACGTCCATGTTGCAGGTCATGTGGTGCTTGGTGAGATATCATACCATTGTTCAGTTGGTGCTTGTCTGGCTGCAATTGTTTTTTGCAGGCACATCGATTGGTCTGATCTTCTGTCTTCTGCATGGGTATCGCTTCGGGCACCACCAGAGTTCTTGCTGGGGACATGTTGCGGACACTATGATTGTCAATTTGGTCTGGAATGCTGAGATGCTACTGTGTATCATATGAACAGTGCAGTTTTTGTGTTGTTATCATAAGAGCAATAAATACAGTTTTTTTTTTAAAGTATAGCTTTACATAGGTCAGTAGACTGATTCTTTTCTGGCACACAGAAAAGCCTTGTATTGGGCAATAATTTACAAACCCCCGAACATTGACACTACCAATTTATGTGATCTATCCAGCATAAGGGCTTGGTGAAGCAGCCGCTATACCAATTTCAGTGGGGGTTAGAATAACTTGATCTTGATGGCCTATAATTGACTTTGATCTGTAACCTTCAGATCACAAGATAGAAGCTAACAAATATTGCAGGAAAGAAGCTTACATGACATAGTTGAGTTGTGAGGCAAGGAAGTACCGAGTGGCTGAGAGCTTGACAGAATTAAATTATGAAAATGGCAAAGAAAAAAAGTAGAGGCTAATGGAGTGAGATGAGAGAAAAGAAAGCCTACAAGATAGCAAAGCAGGAAAAAGATGATCATAAAAAAGGAAGCTGGAAGAAAGAAGTAAAGAAAACACTAATAATTAATAAAAAGAAAACGATGGAAAGAAGGACAGAAAATGATGGACAGAGTAGTAAAGACAGATGGAAAGGGGCAAAGAGAATGAAGGGGAGGTGAACAAATGGCACAAAAGACAGAAAGAAGAAAAGAAGGAAAGAACAAAGAAATGAAAAATGAAGTTTGAAAGAAGGGAAAGACAGAAGAAAAGCTTGAAAACAGAAGGCCCTAGGTCATTTTGCTCGCTCGTTCAGTGCCATGTTTTTCAAAGCAGGGGATGTTTTATTTTTTATTTTTCTGGCTACTCCCTTGATCCAAAACATGAAGAGTAGGCCCATGCTGGTTACGATGGCAAAGTTGGTGTGCCCCTCCAGGAGAAAAGGTTTGTAGTTTGGCTTTATCATGGAAAGGCCCAGGCCACAGGACACACACTCAACTAGTGTGATGGCAGTGTTCACAAAAAATCAGGGTACCAGTTTCACATACATAATGTGGTCAATCTGGTCCAGGGTACATTCCTATCCTACCAGTCAGTGATCAGTTTGTGAATGTAACTGGATCTTGGTTTATAATCCGACATTGACACACTGCAATGAAGTGGTAGTGAGCATTGGAAGAGCGGGAAGGTGTGATGGCTGACGTTAGAGACATCTAACCTCAATGAGGGAACAGAGGGATTGCAACAGGTTGGCGAGCGAAGCAAAGGTAGAAGGGCAGAGCTAGAGTGACTTGGGGGATCTCCCGGGGTGTCTGTGAGATAGGTTATGGATGGGAAAAGGTGTTGGCATAGAGATTGTGACTGGTGGAGAGGGATGTGGGATAGGGAGTTATTCAGGAGATGAAGATAGGGAGGAGATGAGAGGAATGAGCAAGGAAAAGAATAGATGATGGGGCTGAGGGAGGGGAGATGAGGCTGGGGTTTGTTAGGGAAGGATCAGTGAGCGTGGAAGAGAGGAAGAGGTGCATAAAGTGGAGAGGCATATAAAGTCTAATCAACTGAAAACAGAATAGGAGGTACAAGGGATAACCTAGGTACATTCTGGGAAGGGAGCAGGAAGTGTGCAGGGGTCATGCAAGCACAGGTGTATTGATAAAACTTGTAAAGATTGTTTATGTATTCTGAATAATGGGTTTGTATAGAAATAATAACGTAGAAAAATAATGCACACATTTGAAATTGTGATGACGATGAGTGGCTGCCAATGTTCATGAAGTGTACTTATTAATATTCTAATACTGTAAAAAGTTTAATATATGTTTGACTAATGTAATAATATGTCATATTAAAGGGTTATGCATTATGTCTTAGCTTTATTAATTGTAGGTCTTAACTTAGCAAAGGTCTTGGCCTACTTGCCAGGCCTCATGTCAAAGCTGTATTTCTTAACGTTTAATAAATGGCTGTCCTAGAGGGTTAAACTGTGATTTTAATTTGCATTGTTTAAATGTGCTCATAACTGAAAGTTTCTCATGAGAACTGATTGCTAGAAGATGCTCTTTTTGCTAATGTAACATTTTGTGTGTAATGTGTGTGAGAATTAATTTCCCAGGAAGAGAACAATGGAAATACTAACTGCAACAGAAGCTGCAACAATATTGTTACCTGACAAGCCAGATGATGAGGACATTGCAGGACAACCAATCAACAACATGTGAACGGAGTAATGGTAGAATTCATAGATTTGGAGTTTTAGTTTTATTGGACAATGTGTGGACATGAGATTAATTGGCCAAAAGGGATTTGGGAAATCGTTTTAGTGGTTTTGATTTAATGACACTGCACTAAGAAAAGACACCATCATTGCTCATTTTCTTGCTGGCCGAAAGGTCAAGAATTTCTTGCGCGTCTTGACAAGAGATGTGCTTAACTTTAATGCTTAAAGACTTTGGCCCTCATTATAAGACTGGCAGGAAATGCCGCCTACCGCCGCAGCGACGGCTGCCAAAAGACCATCGCCGCAGCTAACATCTGTCCGGCAAATTATGACCACAGCTGGATTTCCGCCACAAGAAGGGTGGAAATCCGCCTGTGGCCATACTGGCGGATGGTGTTGAGGGGGCTCTGCTACCACCAGCAGCGCCACGCCAGTAGACCGCCACCAGCCATATTATGACAAATACGGCCTAGCAGTGTTCTGCTGGCAGGCGCTGCTGGCGGTAGCAGCGCCCCGTCCCCTGCCAGAAGACCCCCTGGATGCAGGTATGTTGGGTTTCTGACAGGAGAGGGGGTGGGGGTGTTGTGTATGTGGGGGGGTTATGTACATAAATGTGTGAGTGTGTGCGTGAATGCAACTGTGTGTGTAGTGTTGTATATGTGTGTGTGTGTATGCATGTGTGAGAATGTGTGTATGAATAGAAATGTGAATGCGTGGTTGCGTGCTTTCGCCATGGCGGTCGGAGTGGTATTTTGGCGGGTTCACTGCAGCCAACCAGCCAATGTCATAATGTGACTGTACCATCAGCTTTTGTGTTTTCTGAACTTTGATGCTGAATCCTGATGCCTTGCTGATCGACTGATGTCCTGAGGACGAAGACTGATGCTGATCCATTCTGAGTATAGGTATTCTGAATCAGACTGTTGATTATTATGTATATTTGCTTTTCCTTTCTAGGTACCAACTGCACTGTTCTGATAGAAACATAGTTAGATGTTTTTTTTTCCAAATTTGTGTTACTAATTGTTTTGCATGAAGCCCAACATGCTGATGCTAATCTAATGTTAGTTAAGGATCCTCACTAATGAAATTGTGCTAATAGGGATAATGCTTGATGAATTTCTCTGCTGAATTCGTATGTATGTAATCACTTTGTCGCACTTGATTTTGTTATTAATTTGGACCATAACCTTAGAATGTGCTGTAGTTCAAGCTTTGATTAGATTACGTTTCTTCCGCAGCTTTGGACAGCCAGTATTGTTTCTGTATGTGTTTCATTTGATTTTCAGATTAATCTACATGACCTTAGCATTGTTAATATAGGGAAATAAATATCCTAACTTTTACTAAAAGGTGTGGTTATTCATGACTGAAAGGTCCTGGTGCGTGACAATTACTAACTTTATTGTTTATTACTGTTATTTATTGTTTTTGATTATTGATATCTTGTATTGGTTATTGATTATTGATTTGCATGTACTGGAGCTAGGGTAAGAACAGCTTAATTGTGAGTCAAAAGGTTCATCGACCTATTCGCGTCCCCTTGTAAGTTTACTTATTAAGGTCAGACGCGCTAACAGTTGGGATTTAGAGGTGGAACTGATTCAAGAGAACAGAGGGATGAATCTATGAGGGAGGTGGATATAAGAGACAGTGCCAATGGCGATAAGAGGAAAGGTATCAGTTTTGAGGGGTTGATTGTGACTGCAATGCCACAGCCTGATCCTTATTGCAGCAATGAATTAATCGTGTTTGGGCTTAACACATGATACCTGGTTAGGTTAGTTAACAGCACACTGCCACTTGACAAGTTTGTTTAGATGTAACAGGGATACTTACTGAGAATTATTCAGGCAAGATATTCTGGTAAGGCTACAGGTAGCCCCTGTCAAGTCCACCCAGATAAAAAACGAGACAACAGCAGAGAATGATTTGTCTACAGACAATCCCATCAGGTCACAGACAGCCTAGTCAGGCTACATATCCTTATTTGGATCACAGATACCTCACTCATATGTGAGTGGATGCAGGAGCTAAGAAATTACTCGGGGTTTCAGGTATCTGTTAGCGACTTACCCAGATTTAACATTCTTCCGCAGGAGGGAATTACCTAGGCTACAGATGGCCATAGCCAAGTACACTGAGATGTAAGGTGATGAAGCTGATACTAATTAGTCTGAGCTACAGATGAGCCCAGCCAGGCCCACCCAGATGGAATATGATTAAGCAGTAGAAAGTTACTCAGGCTACCAATGGCCCCTTTTACCGTCCTTGATTGATCAAATTAGTTAACCAGTGGGCAACTGTTTACTAAGAAATATTACATTAATTACAAACAAATGACCGAGATGAATTGTACAGAAGTTAGACATTTGTAACTACCAAATCGAGTTGTCTGTTATCATACACCAGCAGTATATTCATAGTTCTTGTGGGCAGACAATTTCAACATAGAAATTCCATGAAACAATAGTGTCTACGACAGCATACAGCATTGTTAAGCTGCAAAATTGTTGTTTATTAGTAAGATTAACGTGAAATAATGATGCACTAAAATTAGTTAACCACACACACTTGCTATTCAAATATGAAGAAGTGGTTTAGCAGAGCTGAGCTTGCATACAGATTGCTTGAATCGTGTTTAACGCATATATCTGTTGTATACAAGACATGTAAAATTATGCAGATCATTATGTGGCATAATAACGTCATACGAGGAAAGGCTAAAAATCTCTTTCCAGTGTAGCCTACAACTAAGTAGTAACACCATTGTAAATGGCTTGTGAGAAGGATGCTGGAAATATCTTGAGAAATGGGAAGGTAGCAAATATAAGTAACTGAAATAACTTGAAACAGATGTTGATAAATAATGCAAACCAAATCTCCTGTATATAACCCTAGTAATATTTAAGAAAGTAATGAGTGAGAGCCCCAAAGGATGATACACCAACTAATAAATAGGGCTCCGACCACCAGATTGAACCATTAAATCTGATCACTCGTTATGTCCTATGCTCACACAACTGAGATAGTAAATTCATATGGTTCTCATCAGTCGAGTGCTCTTTTAGGGTTTCCACCCAGTATGGACTTGGTTTGGAAAATCAGTAATAACTAGGGCCTCAGGTTTTAGGGTGTTCTTTTTTTTACCATGTTTTAACATTTCCATCTGCTTTTATCAATATTTATTTTTTGGCCATCTTGTTGGTAGTTATCCATATTTAGTGTTTTGTGAAAATATTTCCACATTTACATAACCAATAAGTATGCACTCATACGTTGATTTCTGGCAGATTTTAGTACATTCAATAGCCACATATAATAAGACAGGTCACCCACATGACAATATTTGCATTAAAAGTGCCATAGAAAATGAATTAAGCAAATCTCATACAGTTTTTTATTGTCAATATGCACAGCTATTAGCCTGGAATTCATGAATGACAGCATGGATAGTGACTAAAAGAACCTTTTTCTGTGATTTTTGCTTTTAAAAATAGATACAGACAGGAAACACATTAGTTTCTTTCTATATCTCTCTTTAACAATCAGCAAAGATGGAAAACCTGGATCCTCAATTATAATCCAAAAAAAGGCCCTGGGTGAGTGTGGATACACCTAGAAATGTTCCAACAGAGATTTAGTGACATCCTTAAAAGAAATCAGTTTATTCTAGTGTGGGCCTAACGGCACGATTTCTAAATAAATTAGGCTTCAGGAACATTGGATTGCATAGACCTCATATGTAGTTTTACATTTAGACTGCTCACTATTTTAGTGCTTCAATTTAGTCAACTAGACAGGTACAGTTACTTGAAGGAGGGAAAGCTGGAAGCCTGCTTTTGGGATTCTACTATTGAATATCAACACCAACAATATTGTGGCACAAGAATATCAAGGATAAAATATTGAGGGACAAAATATCGATGGTAAGGTCATATAAGAAAATATAGATGTACTATGTATTACTCCACATCTGTGTCTCTTGAAGATTATATATACTGTGGATGTACCTATATGTGGAGATAGATATAGAAAATCTAGACTTACTTGTCTGTACTTTATTTTCGATATTCTGTCCTCTAAATTGCCTCTCGTTGATATTGAGCTTTTGATATTCAGGGGGCACATCTGCTTTTGGCCAAATGGGTGTTGGACAGGCCTAAGGGTGCGATTTGTGTTAAAGGCCATTCAGAAGTGTTCTCAAGCTACTTAAATGCAAAATGTGGCTTTAGGAGTTCGGCACCTCTGATGGGATGCGAAAAAATATCAGTGTTTCTTAATCTTCTTAATGATATTATTACACCAAGAAAATACCATTGTAAATACACACAACCTTCTTCTCTCTTGTTGGTTTACTGTGGAGTGTGAGCAATAGATGTGTATCAACGAACCACACTTTCTTTGCTCTTCTGTTGGTCACTTTTTAGTGTGTGGACTCTGCAACTTACTTTAAAACACATACTTTTAAAAGACACACAGATAAATACAATTGTCTCTGTTAACCCTGCATATGTGAAATACACACCACCTAGCACACAAAACTACATCATGGTCATTATAACATCTTCGGTGTTTCACAAAATTGATACAGAGGTAACATGCTCCCATGAAGTCTCTCCGAAATATAATTTTACCCATATTGTCGTAGTTGCCGTACTATGTGAAATGTCAAAAACTCATCGTGGGCAAGAGTTTTGGGGGTAGGTAAGTTTGGAAATGACTAATGCCATCTCTCAGCATGACAGGTGAGCTAATTAAGTTGTTTCAGTGAGATATTATGACTAAGCCAAGTATCTGCCTAACCTGTTTAGGAGGAAATATCTTTGTTTTGACGGCTTATTTATCTAAAATAAACTCTCTTCGTCAACTAGCTAAACTCTTCAAGTAAGCATCATCATCAGGGACTAATTCTCCAAACTTCCTGGAGGAACAAAAGTAACACACCAGACACAGCAGAGACACAGAAACAGCCGAAATTTATTTGTAGTTGCCAAAGGTTGTTGGCTAGCCAAGGGAGAAGGACAGACGTACACCATGTGCACGCCGTACAAACAGGCTCCTGCTGCCTCGAATGGCCAGTGTGAGGACTTTATATACACAGTACAGAAATGCAGCACAAGCATAAACCTAATAAGGCACAGTGCCAATTATGGCAAACAGAGAAATGCAGCACAAGCATAAATCTAATAAGGCACAGTGCCAATTATGGCAAACATAGAAATGGAGCACAAGCACAAAAGAACAGAAAACAAGTATACGGTGTAGGCAACTAAAGGAAGCTATGACCTTGTGTGTGAACTGTGCTGATGAGCTAAACTAACATGGGATACAGAAAAAGCAGAGACCTCTAAGTCAGGGTCTGCACAGCTGTTGGAGCTGTCCGGCAAGGTCAGAGTGGGGACTTAGTCTAGGGCTGGAATACGATTTAAGAAGGGGGGGCTGGTGATCCATGGAGGACCTGGCTGGCAGCTCGAGGCAGCTTGTGCAGGGATAAGTAAAATAGCTCAGTAGGTTGAGACAGTGTGAGTGGAAATTGGAACTAACTATGTTATCTATGTTGTACATACATATGGATATATATTCTTCCCCACCATCGTGCCTAACAGCAAAGGTGTGACATTGATAGCAACAGAGATGTAAATTCTTCCAGGTCTTGGTGATCATAAATCAAGTACATTCCTTCACAATGAGCTTCATAGTAATTCAAAGACCTCCCTTCACAACCACCTTTACGGTCACTCTAGAACCCTCATTTACAATCAGCTTCACAGTAAATGAAGTACCTCCCTTCACCGTCAGCTTCACAGTAAATCAAGTACCTCCCTTCACAATCAGTTTCAAGTTAAATCAAGTACCTCCGTTCACAATCAGCTTCACAGTACATCAAGTGCCCCTTCACAATCTGCTTCATGGTAAATCAAGCACCTCCCTTCACAATCATATTCACAGTAAATCAAGTACCTTCCTTCACAATGAGCTTCTGCAACATCATTTATAATTTGCATCTAATCTTATCATACGTATCTTATCAAAATTGCTTAAAATGTTGAATGAAATGCCTTTCTGATTCTGTATGGACTCCAAAGTAATGGATTCAGCTTGTTAAAGATATTTTGTCATTGATAGTGACTACACCAAATGCCAAATTGATCAGAGAATACTTTTTGGCACATAAATGGAGAACTTGAAAAGTATTTCTGTGAAAGAAACATGCATCTGTGCAAATGAATACTTTCTGCATATGTTTAGTTTGTTGCAAGTTTGATAATGTTAATATTGAAATAGGAGTAGCAGGGGCATTTCCGACTTTGTGGATTAATGTCTTTAAAGATGGCTCATGCATGCATGACTGAATACTGACAACATCTGAGAAAAGAAGTCCCATTGGAGTTCGCCTCTGGCTATGAAAGCCACACAATTTTTGCTGCATCTACTCACCCCCTCAGCAGCATGGATACTGTGAGTGATGGGCATAGAATGTGGCCGAGGTCTGTTATGGAATATGGCATGAGAAAATGGCAGAACTGGGGGGTTGAGGAGGAGGTGACCACTAAGAAGACATCTAGAACATCTGTCCGCATTAGAAGGAGAACCGGCAGCCTGGAAGACAAAGGAATAATGGCCTATGAGCTACAGGTCAAAGTGGACTGCCTCAAATTGGAAAGCTGAGACCAGCAGAGCTGAACATGTCCCATGGCAGCAGGACCTCGCAATGGGATAGACATATGAGAGGGTCAAGAAAGGTTCTTAAGGGGCAACTAAAGCCAACAAAAAGATGGGGAGCTGGACTAAAAATATCTAAAAAAAAAGATGGTGGTGCTGTAAAACTCCCTCCATGGTCACTCCAGTCTCTGGACATCCCTGAGATCTGTCCAATCCAAAGACCATTCACACAGCTCTCAACACACTCCCTCACTATTGTCCAATGTCATCGATACAGCAGCACGAATGTAATGGAAGGTGCCTAGTAGCTAGAGGGACACTAAAGAGAGGACTGAGTGCCCAACAGTGCATGCCAATGGCACAGGAGTACTGACTGCAGGTGTATCCTACCACTGGAGACATCAGGAGAACCTTGGGTAGATATCAATAATGAAGAGAAGGGACATGTGAATAGGAGAACATGCATGTATGGAGACACAACTTCATGAAGCACACATGGGTATGTTAAAGGTAACTGAAGTAAGCGGAAGTGATCCCATACATGCTGACATATACAGAAGTAAATGTGGATTCTGATGTAGGGGTAGGACACCACCCATCCCTTCCTTGGTGCTAACTTAGCAGAGTAAATCACTTTTAGGAACTGAGACCACTTAAAAACAGAGTTCTAGATTAAAATTAAGTTTAAAAAGAGGCTTAATACTGAATTGTTAAAAAAACAAAATTTCAAAGGAATGTATACTTTAGTCATGAAGACTCGGAAATACAGAAACACAGAATCACAAATCATAACAGAACCCAAGTCATCTAATAAAGTTCCTCTAGATTCTAAATGTCAAACTCATAACAAGTACTAACAGCATTCTAAGTGAGGAAGAAAATCTCAGTATAATTGGACAGAGTTTTTGGAGGAAAATGGCAAGTCGACCCTATCCCTCAAAACCAGGGTTTTATATACACAATGTATGCGTAATAATTAATAAAACTGAAAATTTAATATGGTTTGACTATGGTTAGGTTGCCTGGGCAAAACAAACAATTTCATAAATCTGAAATGTTCTTAACACTAACCCATTTCATAAGGGTAGAAAAATGTTCTGCTTGCTTCCTCAGCTGCAGTCCAGAGATGTACAACCCAGTATGGAACATTTTTTTAGCAATTGCCCATAAAATCATGTTTTTCTGCTTGCCTGCATCAGAACTTCCAGCGGCAATCCTTGGAAAGGGTACATCAGGTATTGGATGGAAAGTATTCACAAGACTTGCTTTCTAATACTACAGTCTATTTGCATCATTGTGCTATGTGGTCTGTGAAAACAGAGAGAACACTCACAGCCGGCAACTGATTGGGAGGGAGATTAAGGAGGAGCAAGATGTGCAAAACCTAGTAACTCCATCCATTTTAATTAATCAGTGACTTGCATTAAAATGTGGCCTATCTGGACTACATCATTTAACCCACTTCTAAATAAGATAAACATGTTGCTTCAATATAATTGGTTGCAGTCATATGCATCATTAAAATTACTAATTCTCAACAATAATTTGTCATCCAAATGTTACCATCTGAAAAATCTTTAAGAACCTCCGCCTATGATTCATTTTTTAATAATCACTACAAAGTCAATTAATAAAATGTATTAATCAGCCATGTGTTCTTTGATTTGTCAAAACCTTCATCTTCTTAGGTAATTGCAAACTTTCCTCCAATTGCTTCAATTGTTGATATCTTGTAATCATCGAATTCCACACCTATCAACCTTTTTCTTTTTCTCAATTTATCATAGCTCTTAGTTCCGTTATTATATATGCTGATCATACACTCTAACAATTTTAGTAAAAGCAATATAGTAATTGCACAAATCATCGCAATTATTATAGGGGTTAAAAGTGATTGGAGAATGCCACCACCAATATTCCCTAACCATTCACCTATTCTACCAAAGCTACTCTCTAAGGGACACATGTACGAATATTTGGAATTGCAATTTCCTAATTGCAATTTCATGTGAATCGCAATTAGGAAATCGCCATTCAAAATGTAAGAAACTCCAATGAGTTTCTTTTGCGATTTCTTGTGGGTCGCAACTAGACCTACCTCATTAATATTAGGTGAATCACAAATCATAACAAAACCAAAGTTGGCTAACAAAGGCCCTCTAGTTTCTGAGTCTCAAACTCATCAAGAGTACTAACAGTATTCTAAGTGAGGAATAATGAGATAGAGTTTGGGAAGAAAACGGAAAGCCATCCCAATCCTCAAAACAATAGGTTTTTATACACAATTTATGCATATCAATTAATAAACCTGCAAATTCAGCAAGGGATGATCATGGTCAGCGAGTAAGGGCAGATCACAAATACTTTGTAAACCCGAAAGGTTCTTAAAACTTACCCATTTCCTAAGGAAAGAGAAATCTTCTGCTTACTACCTCAGCAACTGCACTCCGGGGATTTACAACCCTTTTTGAAACTTATATTGCCCGTAGATTCATGTTCTTCTGCTCACCTTCATCGAAACTCCCAGCGAAATCCTTCAAAATGATACATCAGGTACTCGATGGATAGTTCATTAACAATACATGCTTTCTAATAGTACAATCTATTTGCATCATTGCACTCTGTGCTCAGGAGAAACAGTGGGGTGAGGAAACTTCCAGCAGGTAGCTGATTGGGAAGGGGAATGAGCACGAGTAAGAAGAGCAAACCACCAGAAATGGCATTGATTTTAATTAAACAATGTCAATTGTTCCGAAGGCAAAATCATTAGTTTATTGGTTATGGGCATGTGCTTCATTGAAATTAGTAATTTGTATAAACAATTTGTGACCCAAAATTGCACATCGGATTTTTTTTTAACACAGACATCAGCCTTGGGCCAAACAAGACAGACAGTGCCAGTACGGTGGGTAAGAACAGAAAAGCAACATGCTGACCCAAAAGAGAGTGCTCATGCTGACAGACTTGAAAAGCCAGCTGCACCGGATGTAGAAAAGGCAGCAGGTGTAGTCACCCACCAGGACATGCTAGGCATCATTCTGGTGGCCTTTGATGATACACAGGATGCATTTAAGACAAAAAAAGATGCAGTTGTAGGGGGCCTCAATCTACTTCGAGCAGATCAGCAAAGGAAGTGGAATGGAGGCAACCTGGCGGAGGTGGGACCTATGACGTGATGGCTAGTCATGGATCTCACTGAACATATTCACTGTTTGGAGAGTATGTAGACTTTGTACCACATATTTGTTTGCCAACTGGCATTGCTCCGCCTGCACTGTAGCACCTAATTAAATAGCACTGCAACTAAAGATGGCAAAACGCTTGTGAGCAGTGTGGGGTGCAAGGGTAAGGAAATTCATCCCCTATCAAAAAACAAAAGAATAACATCATTCACCGCGGGCAAACACCAACGCTGAGAGTGTGTGAATGTTTCCCCTGTGGTGAAGATCTATTTGTAATACTGTGCCAAAGATGTGGAGTGGCACTCTAGGAGAAATAATCTGAGGACAGTAGGTCTCTTTGAGAAAATCAAAAGCTTGAGCGTGAAGCTGAAGCTGGAAGACTGGCTCAATACCCAAGCAGCACCACAGATTCTCTCCAAGTTCTTTTCTGCTGAAAGAATCAACAGAGTCCCATCACTAATACCTAGACTAGGAGCACCACTACACCCAGTATTGACGAGAGTACTCAACAATTGAGACTAAAATCTCCTTTAGTTACTTGCCTGCCGACAACAATCATACAAACTTCAAGGTAGTAAGGTGTTCTTATTCCAAAATTATACAGTGGCTGTGCAGCAACACTACAACTCATTCCTGAAAACTAAAAGGGACATTAGAGTGCTGAATCTAAAATATTTGCTCCTATTTCAAGCCAAACTGGAAGCACTCAACAGTACAAACTCACATTTTCTTTGCATATTCAGAAACAGCCATGGAATGGGTGTATATATAGGCAGAGGAGTACAATGTGAAAGCTGATCATTTCAAGAGACCCAAGCATTGCAATCCACACACAGCAGAAAAGGTGGACTCCCTCTCCTTGGGCTAACGAGCGCAAGATACATCAAGGTACATCATGGCGGGCTAGCACATCCGGAGACACATCAAATGCAGATATGGTGAAGTCAGAGACATCAACTGATGAACAGGACATTAACTATGAATCATTCATCCTTTTGGGGATCACTCCAATACCTGCAGACACCCTAGGTTAGAAAGACATGGGAGATGATGAAACTTCACCCCTCCAACCTATGGTGAGACAGACAATTAACAACGGCTGACAATACTGGATATGGACTTAGGAAAAATCAAAAGATGTCAGAACAGGGAGAATTGAAAAAGGCTTAAATTGGTCTAAGTATAGAGTTGTAGTGAACATTGAGTTACCATATGATATTGCACAAACACAAGTCCTACCCCACTACTGACCACCAATGTTAGAAATCGGGTCTTTAGTTGGCAGAGGTATGCACCCTGCCCAAGTAGGGACCACATTCCCAGTCAGGGTAAGTCAGTTACACAACCTAAATTGACCTGTGTTTACCCTCTGGTAGCTTGGCACACAGCAGTCAGGCTTAACTTCAGAGGCAATGTGCAAAGAATTTGTGCAACACACAAACACACAGTAACACAATGAAAACTACCACAAAAAGGTTTTTAAAAAATAGAGAATATTTATTTGAGTAAAACAAGACCAAAACGTCAAAACTCCAACCGGCAGAAGTCCTGATATGATTTTTTAAAGATTAAACTAAAAATAGTTCTTAGAAGTCACTAGCAGTTAAATGGTTACTTGAGGTTAAGAGAGACTGGTGCAAATCCAAAGTTCAGGCTCACCGCAATGGAGTGTAGGCTGGCTACAGAACCCTTGCAGGGTCCACTGAAAAAGTACCTTGCATGGAGCAAGTGTCAATGTAGAGGAGCAAATATGAAAGAGATGTGGTGCAATTTTCCACACAGTCGCATCCCGTGTCAGCGCCGAGCTCCGTAGAGATGAATGCAATTCTTCGTTGTCAAGCCACGATGAGCATTGTCGTCGGGCCGCACAGGCTGTGAATCGCTGTCGTCAAACAGCTCCTGCATCAGCATCGCGGTGACGATCCATCGGTTCCAACTGACGCAGCAGTGATGATACGTCAGTTTGTAGCAGAAAGCAGCTGCAGAACACACTTCTGAGGCCCAAGACTGGAGGGGGCAGCTCAAGCAAGGACAGGAATCACACATGGCAGAGTCCAGCAGCACCTGGAGTGTTGCAGCCGTCTGAGACTGCAGAAGAATAGGGGGCAAGCCAGCAAGACCTTGGATTCACTCTGGGTTCAAGTGAGATGGATCCAGTGCTTGTCCTCAGCAGGGAAGAGATCAGCAGGCAGCAGGGCAGCTCAGCAAAGCAGAGAGGCAGTTCCTTTTCAAACAGTCAGTCCAGGCAAAGTGGCAATCCATACAGCACAGCAGTCTTTACTCCAGCATAGTTATTCCTAGGTCCAGTAGTGTACTGAAGTGGCGGGGTCAGAGCCCCAGTACTTATACCCAAATGTGCCTTTTAAGTGGGGGTGACATCGAAGCAGCTCCTTGAAGTGCATAGGTCCCCCTTTAATCAGAGCTCTGGCTCCAGACTATCAGTAGGGGGTAATCAGTCCTTTGTAGGGGGGGGGCAGACACTTCCTTATTGAAGTGTGTCAGCTCACCTCCACCCTTCCTGCCCAGGAAGGCCCATTAGAATACAAATAAATGCAGATGAGTCCTTTGTCACACCCACACTTTCTGTGTTTGTGGCCGTCTAGAGTGAACGCACAAATTGTAGCTGTCACCTAGCCCAGACTTGTATTGGAGACAGGCTGCAAGGCACACAGAGCAGTAAAGGGAGAGAAATGCCCACTTTCTAAAAGTGGCATTTCTAAAACCGTAATGTTAAATCCATTTTCCTCATGAAAGAGGCTTTATCATTACTATTCCAGTGATATGAAACATGATGTATCTACTCCTTCCTGATACGGAATGACAACTTAAAAGTATATTAAGGAATTCCCAATGTGGGTCTCTGAGAGTAGTAGGCCTCCCAGTAGTGAAAAACAACTTTGGGAGTTTTCACTATCAGGACATGTAAAACCTAAACATACATGCCCTGCCTTTTACATATATAGCACCCTGCCCTATGGGCTTCCTAGAACCTACTTTAAGGGTGACATATATGTAATAAAAGGGGAGTTTAAGGCTTGGCAAAAGGATTTAAATGCCAGGTTGACGTGGCAGTGACACTGCACACAGGCTCTTTAGTGGCAGGCCTGAGACATGTTTACAGGGCTCCTTAAGTGTGCGTCACAATCAGTGCTGTAAGCCCACTATTAGAATTTAATTTACAGGCTCTGGGTATATGGCATACCACTTTACAAGGGCCTTCCAAGTAAATTAAATATGCCAACTGAGGATACACCCATGTTACCATGTTTAGGGGAGAAGCACATGCACTTTAGCAATGGTCAGCAGTGGTAAAGTGCTCAGAGTCCTAAGGTCAACAAAAAGATACAGCAAAAATGTAAGGCAAATAGGAAAATGATTGGGGGAAGACCACCCTAAGGCTGTCAGGTGTAACAGTCATGCCCACCCTGCTTGCTTTCAACCACCATGTGGAAGATGACTTGCAATGGATTAACCAGATGGAGCCAAAAATGTCTCATAGTGGAGCACAAATGATTACCTGGCAATGGAGCACTGGCCGCAGATGGAGGCACTTATACCAGCAAGTGGGGAAAAGCTGGAACCTTGTGGGGCAGCATCTTCCCCCAAGACTTCACCTCTGTAATTGGTGGAGGCGATCTTTGGTTTTGTTCAAACTGGTGTGGCTAGGATAGTTCAGAACCACGTTTGAAGAGAGTACATGTAAAAGTGTAAATGTTTTGAGACAGCACTACACAATTCTAGACATGCCGTGAGTTGGGAAATACGTAGGGCCATTAGTGCACACATACCGGGGCAGCACAGAACCCTAGGGGTCTCCTCAAACACTATACACATCCAAATAGCACCATGTCAATGACGACTTATACATTTGTCACCTGAAATGTGAAAGGGATGGGCAATTTGGTTAAATGATATCAGATATGATCCTACCTCCATAGGTGGGAAATAGACGTTGCATGTTTCAGGAAATGCACCTTCCGAAGTCCGAAGATCTTAGGCTATATAAACAGTAGAAGGCAGAACAGTTTTAACCAACTCCTGTCTATGTACCAAGAGGCCTCCTATGGGTTAGATGTGGGGTGAGATTTGTGGCGTTATAGTTTGTGGTCCACCATAGCGCCACTGATCCTGAAGGTGTTAACTAGTAGTTGATGGAAGACTGTCCAAGCATATAGTGCTGGTGTGCATTCACACACCTACCTTAACCTAAGTGGTGTAGCTACATGAGATGACAACACACTTGCCTTGGTAAACTCATGCAGCTGCAGTAAGGGCTGGGAACGACAACTACTTGGGGAATATCATTCTGGATAGGTTGAGGCTGCTGCTGCAGGGCACCGCTTTGGTTAAAAATCTCAGCGACCTGAATCTGAAATTTGAAACTCCCTCAGATGCCTGGCACACACATAGCTCTACTGGATCAGCACTCCAGGTTGTACCTTTCCCTTCACCCAGAACACATGTACGGACATATAACACATGTGGAGCTCATGTGGCACACAATCTCTTACACAAGTCCAAGTTTGATAATTATTACATGGAGATGTCATGTTTCGAAGATACCACGTGGCACATGCAACCTAAGGCATAACAGAAAACAGTGGTTCTGATGGTTTCATTCATGGATACTGCAATTATCTAAGGATCGCTAAATGCTATCCAGAAAACTAATCATAATCATCTGAAAAAGATGAGAACAGTAAATGTTAGCTCACAATACTTGCAAAGCACAAACACAGGCAGTTAGGATCAACGTAGGTTAGTTTACGTAAATATCATCAATAGAAACATCAAGTTTCCAAGTGAAAGAACGTTGCAGTGCGTGTGAGTAGTGACAGTAGTGATAATTATAGTGTAGAAACAAAGAACAGAAAAGTGATGGCTGGTAAATACAATCATTTCTTAGGCAGAGAACAATTAGTTCTTCCTGTATAGAAGTCAACCTGAGGAACAAAGCAAACGTTTAACAACATCAACGTTTGGACCCCATTCACAATTTAAGGGGGCGGGCTTAGTTGATGCACCTCTATCTATATAGGAGAAATCTTCAATAATAATATTATGGGTATAAGAAAGAAAATAAACTCTGGTTACATTACTGTGGAAGCCGGTGCAAAATAATATGTAAAGAAAGAACAGAAGTGAGTAAACCTACCATAATAAAAGCCCAAAAGACATTTTTAAGGCTGCAAGAGCACATTATAAAAATCATTCAGTTAGAGCTATAACCTGATAACTAATGATACATTGCCGTTAGTAAATGTGTAGCTATAGAGAAATGCTTACCCTTACCATCCATTAATATTGTTGCAGTATATGTGCTGAAACTCCCATTGTGGTACCTGGCCGTCGACGAGACTGACTTCATGTTCTGACCGGGTGACTTCAATGAGGGCCGAGGTGCAGTTCCGGGGGATGTTTGGGGGATGCAAGACTATTAACTGATAGTAGCAGGCCAGTGCCTGTCATTTAACACTGTGAAGAACATTGTCAAATCTGGTACAATGGCATGGAAGCTCGTAAGACCCACACTATGTCTGACACAATCCTTAGAATAGGTATGAGTAAAAGGCAGAGTATGTAATAGTATGACCGGGCGTATCAGTGCAATCTCTGACTACAAAGGTGTTCTAGAGAATAAGGGAAGACCCAGAGGGAGCACTGGCTGTGCGTAATGTCAGGAGGAATAGGTCTGGCTAACTCACCAACTAGGATACCATACTCCTGTAGTTGCCCAGTGGTAGAGATGACAAACTGCTGTGAGGATGGGCAGAGATGGCCTGGAGCTCTTGCGACGTGTAGCAAGTACAACAGTTCACAATACCTTACATGTGAAAACTGAGACATGTTCTAGGGACACGTGCTTAGGGGGCCAGTATCAAATGATGCAAAAGATGTGCTGCACTACCGCTCAAACACACGATTGAGGGAACAAATGCTTAGCGATTGAATGGACATCAGGAAATTATATAACATGAAATAGTCTCATGCGTTGTTTCATATGATGTTATGAATTTAGTAACATTTAAAATAATATACAGCAAAACGCTGATGCTTCAGTCATATTTAGCTCCCCCGTTGACTATGGAGATGCATTTCCAGATGTATATGAGCGCTATGAATAGCATCATTTTCGAGCAACCGCGAGTCAAGGAAGAAAGAGCAATTTAGAACCATTAGCTGCAGCAAAAGGAATAGCTAAAGAGCTGGGCTTTGAACAAATAGTTTCTGAATTGTCTAGGTTGCTGGCTATTTGGAAGATGTATTATTGTTAACACTTATACAAATGATTGTACCTACTGTGATAACATAACTATTTCAAATATTTATGAGTCATAGTCCATCTTTTTCATGTAATACCCCTGATTCTTAGGAAAGCTACAAGACATAGCAATTGGCAACCAACTGTACTTACATGGGATATTCAGAGTGTAGACAAGTTGAAAATATGTTCTTGCATCATTGTGTAAAGGGGGCAGATCCTGAATTCTGGTATTATCACAGCCTGTAATTTTCGGCTACTGTCTCATGCTTTAAGATATCTTTAGTTGGCAAGCAGTTTGAGTAGGTTTGAAACTTGTGTTTCAGAAAGATGCTGATGATCATGCTTTGCTGTACACTCTACTTATGACCAAATTAATAGAAATGCATTGGACATGGACAGCTGGCATTTATAAAGTTTGATCTGCCCATTTAATCATAATATAGTATGGCTCCAATGTATATTTGATGGATAAAGTAGCCCCTGTACTACATTATAAGGATATTGTAAGTCACCAAGGACTTCTATGACCATTAGAGGAATGAGACCAAAGGCTGTGTTCCTTTATAAGGTCTGGAACTACAAGGTAACTTGCAATATTCTTATCTTATATGGCT
Source organism: Pleurodeles waltl (assembly GCF_031143425.1). NCBI lineage: Eukaryota > Metazoa > Chordata > Amphibia > Caudata > Salamandridae > Pleurodeles > Pleurodeles waltl. The sequence continues at coordinate 408,582,944 of NC_090440.1, forward strand.
GGGGTATTTTATCCCTTATGATACATAGTCACACCATCACCTTTCCCACAAACCACTTAAATCCTTAGTACATAGCTCTTTCATATAAAAGAGGGAGCATGTTTGCAAATAATGAAGAATAACAGAATTTCTAGTGCAAAATTAAAAATCAAAAATGGTGTAAGATATTTGTTGCAATAAGATATTACAGTCAGTTTAATACAAGTAAGTTTTAAAAAAAATGTGCAGTAGCTCAGACTCTGATAAAACAAGCACAGAGATTCGAGGTGTTCTCTAATTACATAATGAATGCAAAAACATAAACAGGTTGTCACGAATATCGCCTTTCTGGTTGATACTGTACAGCTAGAAAAACAGCATAAGAAAGAAAGTCACGTTTCGTTTTAGTTTTGTAAACAGCTGCTTTAATTATGCTCCATGTCTGACCTACCTTACTCCTGGCTGCTTACTCTGGCAGCCAATTCTGTGACATCGGAATTCAACTGTAATAAGTCATTTCTTTCTAATCAGCAACTGGGTGGTATAAAGAAATTAGAGGCAGGCTTTTGTATAGGGATTGCAGAACTCCATGTATTGTAACACAGCATGATGTGAGGATTTGGGCAAAGGCTTTTTTGTGTCCCTGTAATGTAAAAATGTATGTGAAATTGTTTTAAAACATATCTGAACTCTTCCTGTGATTTATTTTGTAAACTACTTATATGGACGGCTTTAAAGTGTTCTGCTCCCAATGTATTACCATTCTCTCTAGTTGTTTTTATGCTTTTGCTACATTGTGTTGGTTGGTATATTACAGGCATAATTCTATATTGCTAACAGGTTAATATGTGGAAATTATAGCCCCAAGTAGGGCATCTCCATCGACAATGTGTGAACCTGCCACAACCCAAACAAATCTAAGTACACAAGAAAGTAATTAGTAGTCTTTCCAGACTATAAGTTCCAAACAACTCCAAAGACCTACATCTCCAGTGGAGCACTGCTGAAGAACAGATATTGCCAAATAAAGTGAAAACAATGTGCAAAAGAAACAGCATGTTTGCAGATCTGATTAAATTATGTTTAAAATGGCTACCAGATATAGCATGACACAGTTTTGATTCGGCTAATAATATTGGTTGGAGCATATTTATTTGGAATGATGCCAGAGAAGCAATTTTTGATCAGTTAGAAGTTCTCAAACAGGTACTGGTAATCGTAGATTACGTAGTAGGACATATTTTTGGCCTCTTGCACTAAAGAACTGATGCAATATAGTTGTTTTGTAATATTTATTTGTGTTTTTTCCAAAGTACATTTAACAGCACAGAGTTTTCTTTCCCATTAATGGGAGCAGCGACCCTGAACACCCGGTCCATACATGCCTGTCCCATTACTTTATACAGGGCAGCTACACAATTTCCCTTTTCAATTTTTAAATGTGACCACATGGACAACAGCATTGCATTTTAGAATATTTCCCTTTTTTTGGCCCCCAAGTTGTTTTACACACTGACTTGCCTATAAGCTGTTCCTTCACCTTAGGTTTCCCATCCATTAAATGTAACCCATCTGCACTTACCAGTGCTCCTGCTCATACCCTTACACTTATAGAGTACCAGTGTCTCCATCTTGTGAATCCTCTATCAAAATACTGCTCATAGTTGACAGCATTTCTGCCCATTCTGTCAGATCTTCTCCCGCCTTCTCGTTGTTTTTTTTTTCCCTGATTCGTATTTCCTTCACCAGGGCCCATTCCCCCATATATGTCTCCCAGACTTTTCTTGCGGGCTTTTTATTCAAGCCCAAGAGATTCATTATACAGCAAACTCAATGCTGCACATCTATTTTGTATCTTTCGGTTGTTGGGTTTAGATATAATACCCAACAAACATGCTGTCCATTACCTCCAATGTTATGCCTGTCGTAGATAGTTTATTGTACTATCTGACGTAGTCTGCTGTAATCGCACAAACTCAGATTATATGTATAAATGTGGCATCTTATTCTGCACATTTTGGACAGTTTGGCGATCTTTTAGAGAATATTCTACATAGTCTAACGGGCGTCGGGTATGCACAGCGTCAATAATTAAAGTGTGATACTTGAAAAATGGCACTGTTCGCTACCTACTGCACCTGGGCGCATGTTATTGCTCATTCGGAATCTGTCAGAAGTGTTGCAGATCTCCTTACCAGGCTTCTACCACCTTCAGAGGGACTTGATGTCTCTCCGCCTTCAAGGCTTAGTAGAGATGTGCAACAAGCCAACAGCCCAGACTTGTCTCCAACATCCCTTTTCATAGTTATAGATGTTGCTGGGGTATCTGGAAATCCTGTCCATATTCCTCCAGCTAATTTGGCCAATTTTGCGAGCTGCAAGAGCTGTTTATGGCCTCACCCCAAATGCTTCCTGGCCTACTTGAAATGTATTGAACCGCTCCCTTGGATATAAATCACCCAGGGCCTGACATCCTTCCTTTTCCCAGGATGCCCTTGAAATGGTGTTCGTTATCTGTCTAAAAATCTGTAACCACCAGATCCTTAGCGATCTACAGGGTCTCTTTAATATTCTTTTCATCGCAGTTTCCCATGCTATTGCTACCTGTCATACCACATGTGGAATATCCCGGGCAATGATCTTTCACTCATAAAACTTATCAGTAACTGGTTTTCATCTATCATTCAAGCAAGTAACTTTTTTCCCAGTTTGGACACTTTCTACAGCAGCGTGCTGCATGCTGGAGCTGAGCAACCATGTATTAGAGCTCCAGGTCTGGTAGGCCAAGCCTTCTACACAATTTATCCAGTGTTAGAGAACCTAACCTCACCCTACCTCTCTTTCCAGCCCACATTACACCAAAATAATATCCAGTTATTTAAACAATGCACTTGGTATAAGGAACATTGAATTTTGAAGTATCTATAATCATTGTGGAAGGAGGACCATCTTTGCTATTGTTACCCTTCCCATAAGAGAAAGTGCTAGGGTGTTCTAGTTTTGTACAGATGATCACAATCTATTCTGCTCTTTCCCCATATTACAATCGTATTGTTTATCTTTTGTGTGTGTCACCCAGATCCCTCGGTAGCAGAACCTGTTGCTGTCCCAAGGGAATTCCAGCCCCAGAAGTACCATCCAAGCCTTCCCCTCTAGGCTGGCGAGCAGCAATAAGACCATCTTATTTCCTTTAACGGGCAGGCCCGAGGACCCCACAAACTTGTCAAGCTCCCAATATTAGTGAAACCACAGTGTCATCTGCATACATCGATACTGTATGCATTGTGGCACCCGCTCTGATGCCCCATGTTCACATCACTTTCTAGAGTCAAATTGCTAACTCCTCTATCGCCAGGGCAAACAACAATGGTGACAAAGGATAGCCCTGCTGGTGCCCCTCTTAAAATTCCAGCTGCTTGGCAGTATGGCCCCAGATCTAACTCAAGCTGTCGGTTTTTGATACAGCAAGTGTACCCTACCCAGCAAATTCAGTCCAAAGCCCATCCTAGCTAGAACTTCGATCATGTACTCCCAATTTAGGGTGTCAAACGCCTTTCCAAAATCTAATGCTGCTAAGGCCCCATCAATGTGTGTTTCGTTCCTCATGGATGATCACATGACCAAGGCCTCTCAAGTTCATAGATGTGCTGCGGTCATTGATTATCCTGAAATGAGGCCCGCAGAACTCGTCAAAGTCTACTCGCCAATATTTTTGATAGCTAAAGATTGGACGATTACGCTGCAAAGCCAGCCCTCCATTAAGCTGTAGCAGTCATTAGACCAACTCTGTCAGACAGGAAAAGAAAAACATAAGTCTGGCAGTAGGAACAAGTGAAAGCACCTGCTCTGGCGGCAGCCTTGGTTTGATAAATCTTAGCAGATTAAAAAGACATTCATATGGCCTGGGAGCAGCAGGCTCTGCCATTAATAACAATTTGACTCCCCGGCCGCTGCAGTGCACTCACGCTCGCCTGCAAACATGTTTATCTTATGGCCACGTACACACGGATCATCATTTTACTTAATCAGTGACTTATTCACTCAGAAATCGGTCACCCGAGGCCTTTGCTTGTCAGGCAGTCGAGTAAATACATCCCCCCCACGGGCGGGGCTCGGCGCCTCGGAATGTGGCCTTCCCGGGTGCTCTTTATCACTGTGTTTCAGTACCACTCTGAACCACACACCCTGAACACTCCAGACCCGGATAAATGTAAGAAATAATCAGGCACAGCATCTTAGAGGTAGGCATAAGGATATAACGTGGTACTTGCCGTTACCACTGAAAGGCGATATAGTCCTCACTGGGGTCGTTCTCCAATCCAGGGTACTTGCCAATGGCTCTAATGTACATAAAGTAGGATAAACAATGAATCACTGAATTAGGGTATATAGTAAAAAGCACAGATACCCATTATTGCCTTGGTCCTAGGACTGGACCAACTCTCTGCAGTGTGCTATGAACTCAAGCCTAGCAGGATGGGACATGCAGCAGAAAGAATTAACAGAACAGGGGCTCTTGTGGTTTGACAAATGCTGCAGGTTGAGAAGATGTGATGCAAAGGGGATGCTTTCCAGTGGCAGGGGCCCTGGGGGGAAGGAGGCCCGAACTCCACAATGTGCATGCCTTACTTACGAAATAGAAAGCAAGAGCCTATCTGACTTGCAATTTGGTCCAGTCCCATATGCAGAAGGTACTGAACAAACTAAAGCTCTGGAATAACCTATGGGGACCATACTTCACACACGAAATATAATTAATTATTAAAAGGTTCCTATTTGTTTTCCTCATTGTATTCTTTTGTTTTCATCCCACACACACATGAATATAAAATTATATATTACATAAAATCTGTTTAAAATCAGCTATTTAATAAATCCTGCCATAAAAGAGTATGAGTATAAGACTGAAAAAATTAAGTATCAACATTTGATAAATTAACTATATCGTGTATGGTATTTTGTGGTATCTACAAAGAATTGATATTCAATTTATATGACGCACCAGACAGCACGAATTGTGAGAGTAATTAAGGGAGCAGGACATTCTTTTCTCGTACGCTCAAATACATGTATAACACACACCAGTCTCAATGACACATTTTGCATACAGTGCCATCTCTGAGAAAGTTGAGCAGACAGACGTAAATAACACGCATTCCCATCACTAACTGTCAAGAGAACGAAGATTCCCACAGCAGAGGTCTGCAGCGCTCATGGAATGAAAGGCTGCATCTTCCTACGAAGGCATATTTGGAAACAAGCAATGACAAAGCCAATAGCACTGGTCTTGGCAAGTTGGTGCAATTGTTATTTTTTATTATGTACTGAAAGCATGTTTGTGCCATATGTGTGCAGTTAAAATTGTAAATTTAAAAAATATTCAACAATGCTGCTGTTTTATCAATGGTGTTTTTTAAATAGCAAGCCTTTCAGTAGAACTGTGCATTTTCTTAGTAGTATTTGTGAAGCAGACAAAAATTATTCACCACTTAACCAAAGCCTTCAAATTGTAGGTAGCCATGATATTCAGACACCTCAGGATTTCGCAATCTTGTGATTTATGAAAAAAATGCAAATCTGCACTTTTATCAAAGCCCTATGATTTTTCTAAAAGTGCCTGCAAAATGTAAAAATTGTGATTTGAAAAAAAAATAGGCTGATCTTTTTTTTATTGACTCAGCAACAGTGCAGGACCAAGAAAAGGAGAGTAAGCAACAGGCCAGCGGGTAGCAGAGGTATTAAGTTCCTTGGGCGCCTGCCTGTTACCAGCTCGCAAATGCATAGGTCAGTCCTCCTGAGCTAGAAAGCTGAAGCCTGGCTCCCTGAATATCTCCTCAGGCCCCCTCCATCTCCCTCTGCCCTTTGTCTCATGCCCACCCTTCACCCCACTGCCCCTTGGCTATTCTACACCTCCTGACTCCTCCTATGCTTCGCTCTCCGGTGACTCCTATGGCTAAGCCCAACTACCCCCACCCCACTCCAGGCTCCCTCACCTTCTCCATCCCCAAGATACTTATCTATTATACACACTGTGACCTGGCAGAGTGTGAGGAAATTCGATTTTTAATACGATCGTATCGACCCGCCATTTTGTGGCCCGCCGCCATTTTATGTTGCCTTCACTCAGGCAGCACAGCGAACGAAGTCCATTCTGCCTTTTCTGCTTATTCTGCAACATGGTGTTCAAAACAGCCTTCTGCCTCTATCTTTACAAGGCTGGTATTAAGGTCTGACCGAGTACACTAATCCCTGTCTGGTTTTCTAATCCTTGTTTCAACTATCTGTAGGCTCACACTATTCTCCGCCGATCTTATCTTATCGTCTGGCCTTCGCTGTCCTTTGCTAGTATTCTCTCATTTCACAACTGTCCTCCAAACGCACACAAACTTATCGCACCACATGCAACTTCGTTGTGGATCGGTTAATGAATTAGTTCAAGGGAGGGGTGACAAACACAGCTGGAGGGGAGGCAACCTTAAGTCACTTGATACTTTGTTTTCCAATTCCTTCTATTGGTGCTGTCTTGTTTTCCGACATTTCTATTGGCTCTGTTCTATCTTTACATTATTCTTACTGGCTCCTTTCTATGTGTTCTGGGAGTGTATGTAGTTAATAAATGGTTTTTATACGGTATATAAGATTGTGCGCCACAAAGTAAAGTGGCAGTCTCCTGAGAACATACCTTGTGTACTTCTTGGACAACTGTACTAGCTGCAGCTAATAAAATCTGATCTTTTACGCCTGACAGAGTGTCCCGTGTCTCTGTTAGTTGAGGCAGGTGAATCCAAGGAGATTTCAGGTGTACCCTGCGCCGCCAGGCCCATAAGGTTCTGGTTCTTCAACTGGCGCCCAACGTGGGGCGGCTTCAGCGGTACCGGTTCTGCCTGAAGGTCGTGAGGAACCCCGCAAGAAAATTCTGGAGGAATCGCGAGCCACGTCAAGCGACCCCTGTATGTCGAAGTGGTCCGAAGGTCTTTTTCAGCGCGGTTACTCCTTCCTGACGGCTACTGACGACTGCTGCCCTGACTGCCGCCCTGCCTTGGCCCTTTCTTTGATGATGTATGGTAAAGCGAGACGATAGACGGGCCTTTGTTGGTGTAAGAAGACATCCTTAGTTAAGTATTTGGTGGGTCGCGCCCACAAATTTTGGTCTTTGTTTTGTCCTTAGGTCCTTAGATTTGGCCATTGCAGTGGCCAAAGCCGAGGGGTAAGTGCATTTGTGCTGTGTAAACTGAAAGTTTTACCCCCTTGATGTTTGTGAACAGCCAGTAAAAATCGTGAGATGTCTGGTCTGACTAAGTTTGGAAAACTTTGTTGCTTTGGTTGTAATAGGGACTCCCAGCTTGAGGACTCCTGTCCGATTCCTTCGGTTGGAACTCCCACATATGAGCTCTATTCTAAACATGGTGTTGGTCCTATTGCCTTTAATAAGACATGGACCCGATATACAAAGAAAGATGGTGTTTTAAAATGGCCAGAAAATGGTAGTTTCGAAACTGATGTGCTAGATAATTTAGAAGCAACGTTATTTAAAAGAAAAGCCCGGCCGGCAATGTTTGACTCTTTTCGCCTTTGGCGTAAGGAAGCCAAACAGAGAGAAATTAAACAAGCGAAACGAGATAGGAAAACACAGGGAATGACGATTATACAGGCTGCTCAGCAATTCAAAGATGATGAAATAGATAATGCAATGGAAATTTCAGACAGACAGCATCGAATGGCAATAGATAAATGCTATCCGACGTTGCCTATCTCTTCCCTTGATAAGAGAAAAGATTTTGAGGAAGATCCCTTAATGTCCCACTTATTGAAATTGCCTCCGCCCTATGTACAAGGTGCTAATGCACCCCCGATGTTACAGCCTGTTCAGCCGCCAGTTGTGCTTCCGCCTGCTCCAGCTTTTCCACATTTGCCTCCTCAAGTATTGCCTATGCCAGCTTTGCCTTTAACTCCTTTGCCTTCTGCTCCTTTGGCAATTCCTAATGCTCCTTTAGTTAATTCACCTAATACCTTGTCCCCTATCCTTATGTCAAATTCTCCATCTATGCGTAAGCGATTTGCAGATACTGTCTCTGGTCTCTTATCACCTTTCTTTGAAGCTTTAAATGTGTCTCCAGCTTTTTCTCGAAGACAGTCTCGTAGTCAATTCCCAGACTCCGAAGAGCGAGAAAAATTGGACTCACTTGCTTGTAGATGGATCAAGAAGGGTCCCCAATATAGTACGTCTGATATTATGTCCACCTTTCTGCAATGGAATGCACCTACGCAGAGATATGTTTTTAAAGTTATGTGCGATACTCTCGCTAAAGAATGGGAGGATATGAATTTGGGTTCGGTCCCACAGGATCTGTTAGATGTTCAGGCTGACTTTGACAAAGGACTTATTGTGGGTCCTAAGGTTGAAAACGCTGTCAGAACACTTATTTCTTTCAGATCCCTATTGTTCTCACAGACTTTTCCTGATTCTGATCCTTCAGTTAGGACAGCACTGAAAAACTATCCCATGAGAGAGGTTTCTCCAATATGGAAGGAAGAAGTTGCAGCAGCAGGTGCTAATCCAGCTATTCCTGCGCATTTTCAGCGCATATGGGTACATGTCCCCTGGAAAAGGTCTGAAGTTTTAGCACTTAAACAGTCACTACCAGATCCACGCAAAAATCCTGCTGGTTACTATAAAGAGTTGTCGCAAACAGTTGATGCATGTACTATGAATCTAGCAGATATTGACATGTTGATGGGAAATGTAGTTCCACAGACAATATGGGCTAAAATTCGTAGAGAGGATCACGCTCAAGAATTAGGCGGCGATTGGAACGCTATTATTGCCGCAGATAGAGGTCAAGTAGGTGGTGCAAAGCCCGACGCTTTGATCTCAGAACTCCCTGGTAGGATTATTACATTAATGAAAACAATGATGCCTGCTTTGAGAGTTAATTGGGATAAGCTAGCAGCATGTAAACAAAAGAAAGATGAAAGTGTTTCCGATTTCTTTACCCGATTCGAGGAGACATTCATTGATCACAGTGGTCAAGATATGGCTACAGAAGGGGGACAGCGATTATTTGTGGATAAGTTCGTATATAACTTGCTTCCTGAACTATCACACAAGCTAAAAGACTCCGAGAGTTCATGGGCAGTTTCTTCTTCCGCCCAGATATTGGCTACTGCACAATATTATGAAAATAGAGACAAAGAAGAAAGGGAAAAACAAGAGAAAAAGACGAAAGAATTACAAACTAAAGTTCTCTTGCAACAGGCTTATCCTCCTCGTTATGTTCAGCCTCAGTTTCAACAGCCTCCGCAGTTTCAGAGGTTGTATCAAAAGCCTGAACCATTCATTCCAAGACCTTTGCTAGGTCCCAATCAATGTGCTTATTGTAGGGAGGAAGGTCATTTTAAGAACAGTTGTCCGGCATTGTTGCAGCGTAATGGAGCAACATCTGCTTCACGAGGTCGTGGTGGTCCTCAGTCAGCAAATAGAGGTAGAGGTCGAGGTGTGTTAACCCAAGAGCAGCGTTCTTTTGTTCCTCCAAATTCCGGAAATTACTTTGACCAGCAAAATGTTAGGTCTACACAGTATTACAGTGAGGATCAGTATATTGAAGGAGGGAATGAAAGTCTTCATTTTGAATAGGACAGCCATGGACAAAGTAAGGGGGTTACGTCAATTCCAGTGGATCAGAATGGACCTTATGTTAATGTCACTACAATGGGTGTTTCAGAGCCATTTCTTTTAGATACTGGTGCCATGAGAAGCTCTATCATTCATTCTAAACTCCCTGGCGCACCTTTGTCTGGCTTAACAAATGTATCTGTAGGATTTTCTGGCGCCCCTGTTCGCAATCCAGTTTCTTGCCCTTTGCCTGTTTCAATAGGCCCTTATGATTTAGAAGCTCCGCTTCTTCTGACGAATGGTTGTGGTGAAAATCTGTTGGGTTTAGATCTATTAAAAAGAATGCATGCTACGATATATTGTTCACCTTCTGGTGTATACCTCACTCTAGGACAGAAAATGACTAGTCCAATGTACTTATCAAAAGATCAATTCCCACCTGAATTGCTTTCTCTTCCCGAAACGCTTTGGGCTACGGGTCCGAATGACGTTGGTTGTCTTGAGATCCCACCTTATGTTGTTACTCTCAAGCCCAATGCTGAAATGCCACGTATTCCGCAATACAGAATCTCTACTGAAGGTGAGAAAGCACTTCTGGAAATTGTCCATGATTTGATTCAGAAGGGTGTGGTTGAGGAAACGAGAGGAAATACATGTAACAGTCCTGTTCTTCCGGTTCTTAAACGCACTGATCCTTCTCAGCCTCCTGTTTATCGTTTTGTAATTGATCTTCGGGAGGTAAACAAGATTGTCGTACCGCAGTTTCCTGTAGTCCCAGATATCACTGCTCTGTTGACGATGATACCTTCTACAGCGACTTGGTTTTCAGTTATTGATCTAAAGAATGCTTTCTTTAGTATTCCCATCGCCGAAGAGAGTAGAGATATTTTTGGTTTTTCCCTCGGAGGCCGAAGCTTCCGGTTTAAACGCGCACCTCAAGGTTATTGTGAAAGTCCCTCTATTTACAGTCAAGCTCTAAAATGTCATCTTGATGCCTTTTCCTTACCGTCCGGTGCCGCTCTCATTCAGTACATGGATGACTTATTAGTTGCCGCTGATTCAGAGGAGATTTGCAAAAACGTGACCGTTGCACTGTTGCGTCATTTGTTTGATCTGAATCACAAGGTTTCTCCTTCTAAATTACAATATGTCTGTCGCGAGGTGACTTATTTGGGTCATCTCTTGTCAAAGGAGGGACGACGATTGACCCCCGAACGAATTCAGGCAATTGCACAAATGTCAGTGCCATCCACACAAAGAGAGGTACGTGCCTTTTTGGGCATTACTTCTTATTGTAGACAGTGGATTCCGAGTTTCTCTTTATTGGCTAAACCGCTGTTGGCGCTAACTTTAAAAGATGCGCCTCAGCCTCTTCCGTGGACTGACGAATGTCAGAAGAGTTTTACTGATTTGCGTATTGCTTTGTGTTCTGCTCCTGTATTGGGTACTCCTGATTACAGTAAGCCCTTTACGCTCTATGTCCACGAAAGAGAGGGTTGTGCATTGTCAGTCTTAACGCAGCGTTTTGGAGATCAACAGCGACCATGCGCATATTTCTCAGCTACGTTAGATCCAGTAGCTAAAGCATTGCCTAGTTGTCTTAAGGCGACAGCGGCAGCAGCAATTTCTATTCGACAGTCTGCTGGAGTAGTGCTAGATAATACTCTCATTGTTATGGTGCCACATGCAGTGGATACTTTACTAAATAGGACAAAAACGCAGCATCTTACGAGTGCTCGGTTGTCCGGATATGAGCTGACGCTTTTGGCTAGTCACATACACATCAAACGATGTAATACCCTGAATCCAGCTACTTTGTTGCCTCTTCCAGAAGAGAGAGATGTCTCTGAACAGCATGATTGTTTTCTCCGTACTGAAGAAGAGACTAAGGGTAGAATTGACCTAAAAGACACGCCATTAGTGAATCCAGATGGAACACTATGGGTAGATGGTTCTTGTTTCAAGCTCCCGAATGGAGATACAGTTTCAGCCTACGCTATTACTACTTTGCATACGATTGTGGAGACAGCACGCATTAGACATAATTCAGCTCAGGCAGCTGAATTGATAGCCTTAACTAGAGCGTGTGTGTTATCCAAAGGAAAAAGAGTAAACGTGTACACTGATAGCCAATACGCTTTTGGTGTAGCGTTTAACTTTGGGCGCTTATGGAAGGAAAGAGGATTCTTTACTTCCCATGGTACTAAGATACAACATGGTCAATTAGTGACTGAACTTCTTGAGTCACTTACAATGCCTACTCAGATAGCGATCGTGAAGTGTAGTGCACACAAAAAGATTGTGGACGATGTTGGTCGAGGAAATGCATTTGCAGATGAGGTAGCGAAAAAGACAGCCAGAGACGACACAAGTCGAATGTATGTTGCAGGTCCCGCAAACTGCGTAAGAGAAAAGGGAATGTGTGAAGATACAGTAGAGAGTGTGAAATCAATTCAAGGAGAGGCTACGGAGAATGAGTTGAGAAAGTGGAAGGAAAGTACAGGAATGTTAGATGAGATGGGATGTTGGGTTGAATTATCAGAACATCAACGTTGGCTGTTACCAGATGCTTATGTACTACCTGTAGTTACTATGGCACATGGTCCAGCTCACCTAAGTGCAAAAGGAATATGTAAACTTCTGGCTCCAGTGTGGCAAAATGAGGGGATCCCAAAGTGTGCAAATAATGTAGTAAAACATTGTATTGTTTGCTTGATGTACAATCCGGGAAAGGGAACCCCAACTCCAGCAGGTCATTTTGCTCCTCCAACATATCCATTTGAGGTGTTGCAGATCGATTATATTCACATGGAACGATGCAACAACCTCAAATATGTTCTGGTGGTAGTATGTGCTTTTTCTAGATGGGTAGAAGCCTACCCTCTGAAGGACAATACTGCTTTATCAACTGCCAAAATACTTTTGAAAGAATTCTTCCCTAGGTTTGGTTTGCCGCGCATTGTCTGAAGTGACAATGGGAGCGAATTTGTGGGTCAAGTCATGCAAAAAGTTTGTGCAGGTCTTGGCATAAAACAGAAGTTCCACGCGGCGAATCACCCACAGTCGGCTGGTTTAGTAGAATGCTACAATGGAACCTTGAAGCTTAAAATTGCTAAGGTGCAAGCTAGCACAGGACTTAATTGGCCTGATGCTTTACCATTGGCTCTTCTGTCCACCAGAACAGCAGTACACTCTCGTTTGGGGCTTAGCCCTTACGAAGTGATATTTGGTCGCCCAGCTAATGTATGGGGAGTTCCTCGCCCTAAGAAATACTCAGACTTGCCATACCCGATGTTGATTGACTACTTGCATGACCTTACAACTAAATTGCGTGTTCTTCATCAACAGGTTCAGAGTGCTCTACCAGAGGCTTCCACAGACCCAGGTCATTCCATCCGACCAGGTGACTGGGTCTGCACGAAAAATTTCCAACGACAGAGAAATTTGGAGCCCAGATGGAGAGAGCCACGCCTGGTTCTTTTGACCACAAGAACAGCAGTTAAAGTCGAAGGAAAGAAAAACTGGGTGCATGCCGTGCACTGCAAGAAAGTGCCTTTGCCCTTGCCTTTCGATCAGTGGGTCCGTAGAGGCATCAGTGACTCTGAAAGTGAGAAAGTTCCGCAATTTGTACCATTCAGTGATGCGCGTCTAATTGGAACACTTTCTGAGAAAGAGGACGACGACATCCTTCAAGAAGCAATACCATCGCATCGTCGCTTGAACACGACAAATCCAGGAACATTGTTTCAAAACCAGACTGCCTCTGGACAGGAACGCTATAATTTGAGACCAAGACCAAAGAACTTGTAAATTTCTCTCCTATGTAGTACTCTATCCCGGTTGCAGGGTCACGGTAGGAGTCTTAGTTACGACCTGAGTAAGTGGCAATAGGCCTGCAGGACCTCACAGTGTCATAGGACGGTAGATAATCGTGACTACAGTGATTGAGGAAGATTGCCGTGAGCATCCACTTAGAAAGATGGAGGCTACATTAGATAAAAGAGAAAGTAAAAATGTAAAGAATAATTGTAAAGAAATATGTAGTCGTTGTAGTATTGCTCTATGCGTCATTATATTGTTGTGTATTCTTTTGGCATCTGTAAACTGGATCATTATTACTCTGCAGCAAAAAGTTGTCTCTTCTCCTACCTCTACATCTTCTTCTACTATCTCTCCGCACCTATTTCACACTCTTCCCCAGCATGAACTCATCAGAAGAACTGAATACTTTAACAATTCCTTCGTCCAGTTGTTACATCAACATCAGTTAGTGATCAATACAACTGACTGTTGGGTGTGTGGACTCATACCACATACGGTAGAAAAAGGAATGCCATATTTAGTTCTTCCATTCTCCTATGAAGGTTCCGCTTGGGCTTATTTTGTCATTTTCAATAATGCATATCAAAGTAAAATTAAACAACCTGTCAGTTCACATAGTGTTGGTTCAGATTTCAGTCATAGTTTATTGATAAAGGGAATGGTAGCTATGGCTAAAATCATGGAAAAAAGTGAAGCTTCCATAGATGAAAGAAAAGCATATACCAATTGGAACATAACTAATTACATTTCCAGCCTCAATGATAAGGTTAAGCAAGGAAAATCTCCTCCGATACGGGTCATACCCCAACAAGGAAATTTCTGTCTGCAAATAAATGGTAGAACTCCAAACACCGGACAAAGAGAAAGTTTATGTTCCCATACATATGTTTATTCAGCCCTGAATTCACTGCCGTTAGTACCATCTCAAGGTACATACTTCGTTTGCCACGATAGGGCTTATACATGGTTGCCAGCTGATTTCTCTGGTACTTGTTATATAGCCTTTCTTCTTCCCCCTACATACACCGCTCCTGCGAACCATCATAAAAATAGATATGGCAGAGGGATTGTGGATTCGAAAGACACAGCAGGACAAGAGGGAGGAGATTTCCTCAAAGGATTTCTTCCCTTCTGGGGTCCAATGGCCAACAGCAGAAATATAAGGCAATTGGTTCGTGTCGTAGAAACCACCATAGACATCACTGTAGGAGCTTTAAGTAACATTACAGCTGAACTACAGGCTGATCGTCTTATGACCTTGCAGAACCGTGTTGCCTTAGACTTTGTTCTTGCGGACCGTGGTGGAGTATGCAAATTGATCGGATCAAGTTGCTGTATTTTCATACCTAATGACGCTCCGACAGTATACCAAGCTATCTCTAAGTTACACATAATCTCCGAGTCGATTCATCAGGACGAAGGAGATTGGTCCTTTTCAGAGTGGTTTTGGGGATTACTGTCCAAATGGGGTTGGAAGGTATTGACATTCTTTGGAGTAATTTTAGCTTTTATATTCTCTTGTTGTCTTTGTATGCACTGCGGTCCTGCCATCTGCAACCTATGTGCTACTGCATGTATTCCCAAACCCAAGTCACAAAGAGCAGAGAATATCAAAATGATGGTACAGCAACAGCTTGATGACCTCATGGCCATAGACATCGACTCAGATTAACATGAGTTTGTGTATCTTGCCTGAGTTCTGGCAAAAGGAGGGTCTGAGGAAATTCGATTTTTAATACGATCGTATCGACCCGCCATTTTGTGGCCCGCCGCCATTTTATGTTGCCTTCACTCAGGCAGCACAGCGAACGAAGTCCATTCTGCCTTTTCTGCTTATTCTGCAACATGGTGTTCAAAACAGCCTTCTGCCTCTATCTTTACAAGGCTGGTATTAAGGTCTGACCGAGTACACTAATCCCTGTCTGGTTTTCTAATCCTTGTTTCAACTATCTGTAGGCTCACACTATTCTCCGCCGATCTTATCTTATCGTCTGGCCTTCGCTGTCCTTTGCTAGTATTCTCTCATTTCACAACTGTCCTCCAAACGCACACAAACTTATCGCACCACATGCAACTTCGTTGTGGATCGGTTAATGAATTAGTTCAAGGGAGGGGTGACAAACACAGCTGGAGGGGAGGCAACCTTAAGTCACTTGATACTTTGTTTTCCAATTCCTTCTATTGGTGCTGTCTTGTTTTCCGACATTTCTATTGGCTCTGTTCTATCTTTACATTATTCTTACTGGCTCCTTTCTATGTGTTCTGGGAGTGTATGTAGTTAATAAATGGTTTTTATACGGTATATAAGATTGTGCGCCACAAAGTAAAGTGGCAGTCTCCTGAGAACATACCTTGTGTACTTCTTGGACAACTGTACTAGCTGCAGCTAATAAAATCTGATCTTTTACGCCTGACAGAGTGTCCCGTGTCTCTGTTAGTTGAGGCAGGTGAATCCAAGGAGATTTCAGGCGTACCCTGCGCCGCCAGGCCCATAAGGTTCTGGTTCTTCAAGTGTCCAGGAGTGGCATTCCAAAGACCGAGCAGTATTTTTATGGCGGGCACATTTTCTGCCTGATGCCAAGATAATGCAAATCTTGGCATTTGAGATTGCAAATTCTGCTTTTATGCCCCAAAGGTTGCCATCATAGACTGCAAAATCGTTTGGGATTTGGTTGTTACAATATCGCTTAAAGACTTTATAACAACAGCTTTTAAAAAAGAAGAAAATAAAATTGACATCTAAACAGGCTCCACAACTACAGGATAGGTAAATAGCTGAAATTGAAAGTTATTATGAAAATATAAATTAATAAAACATACTTGAAACCGCCTTTGTCAGAGAAGAGAAGGGAACTATTTCTAGGCAGTTGTGAACAATGTGCCCAGGCCTTGTGTTGTCATTTAAAGTGAAAGGAACCAATGGGTAAAGAGGGCTGACCCATTGTCTGTTCTGGATGCTGTAGTGGGAGCTAGCAAAATAGGAATGACAATTTAGCAGAACAGTGGCTGAGGCTCAATGAGGAAAAGCCCCTTGATTTATGTATATGATTCATGGTTATGTGAAAAACAATAGTTTTGCAAGACAGCTAATTCTGCCTCAAAGGCCAGATCTAAAGCTGGCAGAGGCTACCTTGTTTCTTCAATAAGGAAGAGCTCTAGATGGAGAATTAAGGGGAGGAGTATGCGTATCCTTGTTGGCCGGAAAAAGAGACTACCAGGGCCAATTATAACTAACGCTGAGGTTTAAAAAGATTTCTCTCATCTGGAGCTCGATGGCAGGCAAATGAGAACTCATATTGAAGTTGAATGCAAAAGTTTGGCTGATTGAAACTCCAGGTGGATTGAGTGAAACAGCACCTTACATACCAATGGAAGAGAGGTCCAGTGTCATATCACAGCACCATTCTGTTGTATTGCTAACTACAATACCGTGGCCTTGGCCAACCTCCATACTAATAAGGTACCATGGCTTTGTGCCAACCTCCAATATCCCATGTGCTCGGTTGGGTTTTAGTACAGTTCTACACGTGTCTATCCTTTAAATGCATTAAAACTGATTTTCATTCAGTGCCTGTTCTCAAAGGCCAGATAACACACAATGCCTTCTGAGCATTGCTTTTTGCTCAAGGTTCAAGGATATCTTCTGAAATGGAATATGGTCATGCATCAAAAAACATAATCCTCAAAACAGTGAAACAATGATGCTACTCTCATATTTGAATGTTGTTGTCTTTGGCAAACTCTAGAAAAGTCAGCAAAGTGTGCAAAATCAGAGGCATCTTATACTTGGACAGACTAAAACTATAACAACAGAATTAAAGCATAATTTGATTTCTTAACAAATATGCACTTGAGCACTGGGATAGAGCAGAAGGTGATTGTGGGACTGATCCAAAAAATCAACGTATTATAGGTTTGGGTCTAAGATAAGTGTAGGCCGGTGCCAAAGACCAGCACAGAAGATGAAGGAGAGTCAGGTGTGCAGGCCTAAAATACTACTGCCCCCCCCACCCCCCATCCGACCCGATTTCTTTCACACGCACCAGCCTGATGGGAGGTTGGGAGATTTCCATGCAGAAATCCATGCCTCTTTATATAGAGGCATATTAAAAATATTAGAGGAATAAACAGGACTGCAACAACAAACCAACAACGTGTTTTGTTCGGTTATTTTCAAATTGAACGTGACTAATGTATTGCAGGTTTTGTGGTCTAGCATTTTTAAGAGCCCGATTATTGGCGTTTTTAAGTTTCAGTACATTCATTGTGGTGCATTTGTGCAGATCTGTGTTTTTCAAAGAGAAGCCATTTTGAGTTTGTGCCATGCGCTTGTTGTCACAGGTTATTTAGTTACCTCATTTGTATGCTTTGGCATCGGTCTTGACAATCGTTTCATCCTGACAATGTGCTCCTCTGCTGTTGTCTAAGTAAAGGGACTCTTTGTCTCCAAAGCTTACACACACTTTACAGAAACCCACGAGACGCAGGCGTGAGCAGGACTGTCCGACGAGGAGGGAATGTGCGTCGCAGCATTAATGTGCAATGAACTGCCTTACCCCGAGCTTCTCATCACAGGGGTCTGAGATTAGGGGAATCTGAACAGACCGCCTCTGCCTCATGTGGCCCCAATGGTGCTGCAACAGTTTTAGCGCACTGAAGTCATGGTTTGAAACGTGAAGATGTAGATACGCACCCTGTGGAGTGTGGCAAGACCTGGGGTGTTGTAGAACAGGACTGCACCCCAAGTTCCGGATCCTATGGGCCCTCTGTCTCATTTATATCTATGCATCATAACCTTGGTTTCATCTTTGACAATCAGCTGTCTCCCAAGACCCCAGGCCAACAACGAGATAAAGCGAGTCAATGGCCGATTCACATCACCCAAGAAGATCATCCTCTGTCTAAACAGACAACACAAACAGACATTGATTAGGCCATTGTTTTTCCCAGCTTCACCACACCAGTGGACAAAGGTCTTCCCGTAAACATAAAAAAAGGATTAAGATAAACTGGGGCTGGGAGGATATCTCCTCAGGACCCCCACACGGACATCAGCTACCAGTCGGACAGGTGTATTTCAATTCCTGCACAATGCAGCGCGGAATCATTGCCGGCACACCCAGCGGTTATCAAGCACGTTCAATGTATTTTTTCCAATCTGCCCACCCAGCTTCATGAACATCTTCATACTCACCACCCCCTACTCCTTAGATCACAGATCAAGGAAGAAAGACTCTCTGGATACTGGCCCTGTGGCCCTGGAGCCCTCTGCTCCCACCCCTGCCCACCAGAATGGGTTGTGTCATATCCTAAAGAGCCATGAAGACTCATCCATTTCTTCAGGCCTTCCAATCCTAGGTACCATCCATGGGCCTCCCAGCCAGGAGCACATTATGATCGGCCTAAACACAGAGTAGGCAAATTCTTTATATCTCTGAAGCAGTATGTGGGAAATGGAGAGGGTACACATGTAAGCAGTGAAAGACTGAAGAAACTGATGGTTTTAGCTTGAAAATCACAGCGTTTTTATACACTGACAGTGTGCATTGAAGGGCTTCAAAGGGAAGCAGCACATCCAAAGCAGGCCATTTTGACACACTCTGGCGTGATTGCTCTTAATGTTGGATTTGGTTAGTCTAAGTCATTCATAGTGCGACAATAAGCAGGGTCACTGGACTTATGCAGCGGGGGAGCCCCGAATTATTGTGTCAGGGTTGACTAAATTATGTGGCGAGAAAAGGCAATTTATACGGCATAATGTGGCACCTTTTTTGCTACTAGTACTTCATTATTTTGTTATTGTTATTTTTACACATGGTAATACTGTCAGGGCAAATATTTCACTTCTTTAGAACCAGTTAACAACCAAATACAGAAAAAAGCAAGTAAAAGATGACCAGTTAACCTTTGCAAAGGGCCTCCACGACGAGAGAACCCACGTCGCTACAATTTTAGTAAATTTTGATCCTTTTTGAGCTAGAAACAATTTTATTTGTTGTCAAAATTCTGAAAATTATGCAGCAGATGATGGATTATGTGAGAAATGCGCCAAATCCATAATTATGCGGAAAAAGCAGCAGCCGCGGGATCACATAATTCCAGTGGCCCTGACAAGTGATAATGTTTGTGTGGTTCTCAAAGTACAGTTTTAATAACTGTATGAATAGCTTTCAAAGTTCTCTACCATTACAGCTACAAACATCTGTAGGTTTGTCAGACCTCGGAATTCGTCAGCAAATATTTCTTGATGTTTAAGGCACAGACTTCCTTAAGGTCGTCAGTTATCTGACCAGGCATAGCATCTGACACACGTTTCACACTTCAGATCTTTTTAAAGGAAACTAGGACGAAATTTTAGCTCTGGTTGTTGATGCTCACAATGGAGTTTCAAACATGAACAGCAACAGGGGTTTCAAACCCTTCCACACACTGTGTGCAGCCTACATTACAGGCCAATTATCAGACATTTACAGATCACTCATGCAGCGTTAATCTGCCGGAGCACACATATGCCATCCTAGCATTAGCAAGCAAAGCCAGCTTCTCACACCTTGGTACCAGGAGGAATTCCTCGAAAGGACAGAAAGGGGTTTGCTGACAGATCCAGAAAAGACTGACAAACTAAAAGCCCACATTTTGTACAGCTTTACAGCTACAGAGGGGCCCAGGCCCTAAAAGTACTCCTCACTCTCAATGTGACAGTCCTGAGAACATGTCTGTGGCCTCAGTGTGAACTGCCCAGACAAGCAATGGTCAGGAAGATCTTAAGCAGGGAGAGCTTTGCTTGGTCCCAGGGCATCAGTTCATGGCTGAATGTGTAGTGTGGAGTCCCCTACATGTGCTTCAGTTAAATTTAAGGACAGCAGCAGAATTAACCTGTGAACTATACTGTGAAAGTGTGGCACCAAACCTGGTCCACAAATCAGTGCATCAGGATTGTTTTACTTTGATATGTTTTGTTCACAACCAGAACCAGTGTTTGTTAAGTGTGCTCTTGAAGAAGGCGAGAGGGCTACAGTGGACAGCAAGCAGCCCTACACTTTAGATAACTGATACTATTGCATTAGCACATGAGAGGTTGTGCTACAAGGCTATTATTTTAAGATAAATGTATCACTATGGCTTTTTATGATATTTGATATGACTGGAAAGAAGACTTACCCACAATGGTGTTGACTAGTATTAACTAATATCCCAAGCTGATCATTGTTTACACCAGTAAAGCAAACCCTAACCGCTGCATTACATTCAGAATCCCTAGTTTTTGCTTCCCCAGACAAAGCACTCTTAAAAAATGGCTACCAGTGTGGATGACATTTGAATCCTACACCTTGTAGTCCCCTTTGTCAACATTTTCTATACCCTGATTCATTGTCTCTGTATGAGTGTGATGTAAAGGGCTCAAACACCCTATGCTGATAAGAGAGGTGCTATAAAACAAACTAAATGCATGTGAGAGATGGGCTATGGAGAGATGAGAGGCACGGTTAGAGGATGATGGTGAGTGAATCAGTGAAGAACCCCAATAAAGATTGCTGTATCATGTTGCACTGTAAGGTCATCATTTGATATGCTTTAACACGTATACAATTCAATATATAATGGAAAATGAGTTGTAGAATGTATTGTTTTGCCATTTTTACCCAATTTCTGTTGAGGGGGGAACCCCCCAAGTCCCATTGTAGTGGTCAGACTCACTTGCTATGGACCCTATGAGGGCTAGTCTGACAAAATTTGCCAGAGCTACTATAGGTTCCCAGTCCAGCCCTGGGGTCAGGACCCGTCACAAGAGAGGTTCCACTGGGTTGCCTTGTGAAGATTCAGCGTTGTCACCTTGAGGCAATGAGTGCCATAAATATCACCTGACCTTTGTTGCATCTAAAAATCATCACCTGCTGGCATGTAGCCTTCTCGTTCAAGAAGAAGCACCAAGTACTCACCAACATGTCATATTGAGCCGCGATCTGCAGCCACCTGCTCAGAAGATTCTCCTACATGACCCTCAGTGCCACCCACAGCACAGCAGGTGCTGTGCAGCTCTCTGGACCCATGCCGTGTGCCACCTGGACGCTTCTTGACACTAGTGAGATCCCGCAGCTGCGGTAGGGCCGAAGGGAGTCCAGCACTGCCCTAAAAACAGTGTAAGAGACTGAGCGGGCTTAGGTGTGATAGAATGAGTGCTACTACTGTACAGGGGGCAGCTCTTACCTTGAATTTTAAAGCTGAGGGCTGGAACTCAGAGAAATGGTGACCCATGAAGGGACAAGTGGATGGGTAATTGGATCAGTAGGCAGAGGCCCCTGAAAGCACAAAGGCTAACACTAAATAATCGGGTATCTGTGCATTTTTGAACATGAAATTCTATGTTTTCTGTGTAATAAACGACTTGCCTTTTCCATAAAGAGAAGCGCTGGGTTTGACACTGATCTTATTATGTTGCTTGGCACCTCCTACTGATTCCTGCGCCTGAGTACCCCACCATACACTCCCTGAAAAGCCTGTAGCTGCCCGCCTTCACCACCAAAGAGAGTCAAGTGTGGAAAGGGTTGTACTTAACCCAGTTTGCAAAGCCATAATCAGGCAGTTGTGGCAAAAGATCTCAACCCCCAAAGGTGCGTCTTAGGAGCCACTGCCTGCCTTCTTTATCTTTTACCAAGTTAGCTGCAGATAATATTGTCCAACAGGTTTGGCAGATATTATTTAACTTTGGAAGGATGATTGCCTCAGTTGCTACCAGCTATGTATTAGGTACATTAACACACCCAGCTACCATGCCACAAAGGTAGGTTGGTAGATCTTTCAGGATGTACTTACACAAGGAACTGGTTAGAGGGAACAATTGCTCTATTCTGTACACTGTATTGTGATCTGCAAAGTCTTGCGATGTCCTTGATGAGATTATTCAAATCATTAAACTGAATAAAAATGTTTTGGTATTCTAAAGGAAACAGCTCTTGGGTGGATCCCGCTTAACCACTACTTAGATCTGGACCACCTCCAGCACTTGAAGCAGTGTCTGATTCTGGTTTCTGGCTGGTGTTTTTCAACCCAAGCCGGTATGGTTCTGATAAAGTAAACTAGAGACGGTGTGCTTAGACATCTAGGTTAAGTTAAAGTTAGGCATCTCTTTGGCTTTGGTTAGCCAGTGTATTTCCAAGAAGGAAAGCAAAGTGTACCAGACCCTGCTTTCAGCTGCATTTAGAGATATCTGATCACAGTGCTTTGTAACCCCAAGTACATTAGGTTGCAAGACTATGGTTTCTGGCATGAAGGCTTTATTTTAGTGTTTCTCAACCTGGGGTCCTCAGTGCCCAGGGTTTCATGATGCCTACTGAGGGGATGTGTGACTATTATTTAGAAAATTAACTAATATTAGTAAATAAATAAAGTGTATATCCATGAAAAAAGAAACCCTGCAATTGAAAATAGCATAGCGTTCTATAAAAGTGAAGGAATTTAAAATTGGAATAAAAAAATAAACTTGTTATCTTTAGCTTGATTTGTGGGAGCAGTGAACGTACAGCACACAGAATCTAGTGTGGCAGATTAGTAGGCTCAACTCAAGCACTGGCATGAGCTGTCAAATAGAGTCGATACATTAGGAGAAAAAACAAAGATATGATGGAGTGTAGCATATTGCTTCATTTTTTTAGAAATAAAACCAATTTTGAAAGCTCCAACTTAACCGCATTACATTCAAATTTCAATTTTGGTATGTTCTTTTGTGTGCAGATTAAAGACAATATTCCATAATTTGTGTGTTTGTTTGATGCATACTTCCTTCTGTATTTTAGTGCACTGTTTGACTTTCAACTTGCATCAAATGTTTAGGTCGGGGTCCCTGTCTGCCAGTAGTAATTAAGTGGGGGATTCCACAGAAACCAAACAGCCAAGAACCACTGATTAGTTTTATATTATTGATTTCATAGAGCAACACATTTGTCACCTCACAGCCACCTTAAAGCAGGGAAACTTCAAGCATTACCTTTTTAAGTACAGCTAGAAAGATCACCAAACATGAGTACCTGGGATGGTGATAGTAGAGAAGAATCAATACTTCGTAGGCTGTGCATCCCGGCCATCAATCTGAGCAAGGTCAAGGTGTGGTTCCATCCACCATTACTTAATCATTGCAACACGTTTTAACCAACAATCCCGACTAATTTGAATATATTGTTCTTTAAGAATTTACCGAGAAGCAGGTGGTGTAACTATGGCATCAGGATTGCACTGGAGATTGTTCCAAAGCCTTCAGCTTGAACTATGACGGGCCTGACAGGACTACTGTCTTTGTCTCATTCACTGATGCCCGCTTGACCTGGAGCTACTTGATCACAGGCTTCGAGGCAGTGCATAGTGGTGGGATGAACTCCTCCAGATAAGTATGTATAGTGCTGGGATGAACTCCTCCAGATAAGTATGTATAGTGCTGGGATGAACTCCTCCAGATAAGTATGTATAGTGCTGGGATGAACTTCTCCAGATAAGTATGGCCTTTGGCTCCAGACAGCCTTTGCGGTGGAGACATTGAAGTTTCTGTTGTATTAAGGCAGATTTAATGATTTCTTGGAGTTTAGGTTGTCTGAGGAGAAAATTGCTTATTGCAACAACTTGATAACTACTTTCAGCGTAAAGTATAGATACAGAAACAAGAGTGTTAAGTTGTGGCATGAAAACCAAGAAGCATGGGTGGAACTGAATTTTCGAAATTAGGCTGCAATTCATTACAAAATATTTGTTGTAAATGGCTACAGTTGCTCTTCTTAGCATCAATAATTCATTTTTTATCTAGCTAATATTTACTCAGTAGGGTTCAATGTGCCATCCAGTCATATGCTACTCCTTCGCAGTGCCTTTCATGTGCCTGTATGTCAGGAGCAATCAGTGCTTTACTACATGAACCATATTTAAATCCAAGGACTTAATGTAAAGGTCAAACAAACTGCCAAAGGGAAGAACCTCCCCTAGTGTGTGAGATTCCATCTCAGATTGGGCATTCTTGAGGGATCTTAATTTGGTAGTTTATAACCAATGCTGAAAGTATGCGAAGACAGCAACAATTCTATTCCTTACATTAGGGGTCCACAAAAGTAGGCTAAGAAATGAAACCCAAAGGTTAATAAATGCCAGTTGTCTCCCACTCCAAGCACATCCACTTTTTGTAATTTGCATGATTTCAGGAAGCCACCAGTTGGATTCCGCAGAGGACAGAAGCCAACTTGATGCTGATTGCAAAGGCTGATGCGAAAGAGGTGTAGATGTAACTCATACAGACATGAATTTTACAATATTTTGAAGCGAAATAATTAAATTTGAGATGTATTGATAGTCTGTCACTGAAGACAAGCTGATTTGAAGGACTCTTAGAATACAGGAGAATACACCTGGCAAGCTTCATTTAGCAATCTGCCTAAGAGATGCTCAGGGTTAGGGTTGGTGGCATGTTTGTGTCCAGGATGACTGCACCCGGACAATGGTGCTAGCTGATGAAGGAACTACAGTATTCTTGAATAAGGGACGGGGGAGTGGCTAACACATCTGGGCTGAGGTTACCCAACAGTGCAACCGCCATTTTGGAATGGACTAACAGAGATGGCATTCAAATCATGAAACGGCAGAAATTGCAGGTTGCTCATGATTTCTTTTTAACTCTATCTTGATACGGTGTGGAAATAATGGAATGCTCTCCAAGGAATGTAACCTGAGTAACGTACATGCATATTATTCAGGATGGCTGAAATATCCTACAACAGGTACAAAGGTCATCCTTGGTCAGACAGTACCTGTAATGAAAACACCAGTTGGCACATTATGATGTAAGAGGTACATTCCATTGCTGAATTTAGCATACTTCTCTCACTCAACCAGTCTCAAAGTTGGCGATGGTACTTATGATGCCCAAAACCCGTTCACTATCTTTCCAAGAGGCTTGATATTAATGGATAAGGTAAGTGCCATTAATTTAACCAAAACCAAAATTGATTTAACATATCCAAAGTCCACCAGCCTCAGAAACTAGAGATATGTTGTTGTGTTCATGGTATAGCACTATGCAGTTCTGGTAGGCCGATGGTTAAATGTTGAGGTTTTGGTTAGAAAAAGAAATATCATCAGTAACATCAAAAGCACCATTGGAGGAAGTGCTCCTTAAAACAGGATCTGCTTTAGTGAACTTCGGTAGGTATCCGCCACAAAGAAGAGCGAGGAGGTAAAGATCAAAACTAAAGTGGTATCCGGAAACAGGAGTCATCTTAAGTATTTAGTGCACCTTTGCATGTATATTGCAGTGGGAATTTGTGGCACATTATTTTCTTAATAGTATTTGAGCATAGAAGAGGAAACTAATCATCTGTCATTTTTGTGGTATTTACAAAGACGTCAGCGACCAGAGTCCTTTTCTTTAAATGAGACAGCAGATCAAAAATTACAAATTCATTGCTGCATCTGGTATCAGAAATAATCGCAAAGAGAAAGAACATTAAGGAATTGTATCTTTAAAAAGATTTAACATCCCAGTGATCACACACCAAATTTCCCTTTGGTGTTGTGCATTGAGCATTGCCTCCAGACATTGTACCCAGTGTACATCAAGCACCTCCTTTCACCATTCTGATATTTTAGGAGTTACATCAGATGCATCACATTTGCAGACACTGAGAACAGGAGTAACCTGCCTGCCATAAAGCAGCCACAGCACTGACAGCCTATATTTCCAAACTTTTGGCAAACCACTTGGAACATTTTTCTGGAATAACTTCATAAGTCATAAATGGTTGATTACTGCTGCATCATCCACGTAGTAGTTACAGCGATCGTGTGCATAATGGTCAAGAAGTTCACAAAACGTTTGGATACATCTGAAAGCCAAGGCAACTTGACCACATTTCCACCCATAGCTCCATGTCACAGAGGAGGTTTTCTTGATAGAAATGGTAAAAGTCATATATCTTAAATTCATGAAAAATATGAACCACCAAACAGGTCTACCATTGATTATGGGGCAACATAAAGAAGTGTTCAATTTGTCAGTTTCATCAGAGAAGTTATCAGTGCTATCCTTGTAAAATTGAAAATAAATTGTAGTGGACAATATGACTGTACACTGCAGCCAGAGGCTTTAAAATTATCTGGCAGTGATAGGCAGCCCCAGACCACCACCTCACTTTTGCAGACAATTACCTGATGGAATTTCAACAACTTTTGCCATGTGTTATGTCTATGTGATTCTTCATGTGCTATTATTAACTTGTGAGTAGTTCTGGTAGTTTGTGAGTAAAGTTTTAATGAGGAAAGGGATGTACGGGAGGAACAGAAGGGAGAATGACGCCAGAGGGAGAGGACGGTAAGGAGAGTGTTCTTGCGTCTGCTGTTGGTGATACGTATTGGTCCTCACAATGGAATAAACTTGCTGAATACTTATACAAGTTATTGTGTGAAAGTCCTGAACATAAGAAACTTGGCGACAAAGTCTCAGGACCATTGCTGAAACCATTTGGTCACCAAGTAAGACATTTTATAGTCAGTGCTGCTGCGCCAGCCTCCTAGAGTGACAAGAAGCTAGATCTATAAATTTGCACCTGCAGCCAGCGCATTTCTACCTTATTAACTCCCCTCAAATTGCAGCGGTTAATAGGTTTGTGTGAGACCCACTCCACGCGTGCCACTTTCTCGGCATAGCATTGTGTGCCAACGTCATGAGGGGAACTGACTTCCATATCCGCTTACACCTGAATGAGCAGACATGAGCATGTACGCCCACCTAAGTGGTGGCCATCTTGGATTAGGCCCTCACTACATATTATGACGGGCGTACCAAGTCTTGTATGAAACTTAGACAGTACAAGCCTCAACTAACATATCAGTGAAGGTCTCACCTGGCAGAAACTAAATGGAGCATCTTGTCACCACCTTAATTCAGGCTCTTGCTATACATATTGATGGGCACACCTATTTGATTTTGAGGATTATACCGTATTAGATTCAGGACCTTCTACTTAATAGGCAACGGTTTACGGCACCAATGTGAGTTGCTTATCTACAGCGACAAGCACACTTTACGGACTACGCTTATTGAAGTAACCTTCATAGATAAAAATAGTATAACATATATAATTTTGTTTTGACTAGTATAGTGTGTACTTAGATTAGGGACATGACGGCCATGAATTTATCGTCACCGCAGCCTTTCATGGTAAAAGAAGATGAAGCAAATAATTTAAAATGGGAGGAGTGGAAGGATTATTTCATTAATTACATTGAGAAAATTGAAGGTATGTCACCAGAAAAGAAAAAGAAGGTTCTCCTACATTGCCTAGGCCCTGAAGGCTTTACAATCTACATCTACAACCGTATGGAGAAAAAGCCTTGCTTAAAGGATGAAGAAGATGCATTTATGAATGCACTAGCAGACTCAGATGCATATTTTGCACATACTGTATGCAAAGCAATTGATCGATATAACTTTTATCATAGGAAACAAGGTCCAAATGAGAAACTTGAGGACTATGTTGCCACATAAAGGAAAATGGCACTGTCCTGCAGATCTGGGGTGTTGGAGGATGAATTGATACAGGATCAAGAAATTATGCACTGCAACAATCCAAGTTTGCAGGACACGTTGTAGGTACACAGTGAATCCAACTTGTGGGAGGTCATTGCTATCATTAGCAAATCAGAACTTACTACCAGGTGTGCTATGGCAGTAGTGACCTAAAGCAAAACTAAAAATATAGAAGAATATGTAAAAATTAGAAAGACAAAACTACAACCTAAAAGTGGTCAACAGAAACAAAGAAGGAAAGAAAAGAATGTTGGAAAACAAAAGTATAACTTAAGTATGGAGAATTTAAATGGAAAATGTTACAGGTGGGGAAGCTCTTCCCACTTTGCCCATGATAAAAAATGTCCAGCTTTAGGGCAGAAGTGCGCCAAGTGTGGCATAGAAGGCCATTATACTGTGTTGAAAAGACAATTCTGTTAAGTGTATTGTCGAATGTGAGGAAGATGACAACTCTAGTTCTGATGTAGAGAGACCACAGATTTTGTGTGTACAGGGGTTGAAGTATTGTGTATGGAAGGATCAGGTAGAAAGAAGCCCAATAGTGATATAGTGATAGGGGGAGTGCAAGTGACAATAGTGGCTGACTCAGGGTCACCATTTACAATCATCAATAATAATATGTGGATCATATTGAAAGAGAACGCCAAACCTTGCATACATAAATTAAGAAACATTCCTGTGAGTGTGAGAGAGGAAGTGACCAGTGAAATTAATAAGTTGGCAGAAAGTGGGGTGATAGACCAAATTGAATCTTTGGAATGGTCACTTCCTTAGTAATGGCGAGTAAAGCAAATAGTTGCATCCATCTGTGTGTAGACTTAAGAGAATTCAATAAGAACATTTTTGTTGATGTTTTATTGGCCTAGAATTTATGAACTTTTAGCAGCAACTAAAAACATGCAGTGGTTTTCCACAATAGATTTAACTTCAGCTTACCACCAAGTACCATTACATCAGAGTAGTAGACACCTCACTGCATTCATAACTCCAGTAGGATGTTTTCAATTTAAAAGAGCTCCGTTTGGACTAGCCTGAGCCGCAGCTTTGTTCCAACGCCTCATGTACAAGATTTTTTAAAACAAGAAGAACGTCATCTTCTTCCAAGGTGATATTTTAGTGATGGGGAAAGATAGAAAAGAACATGATGTAGAGCTGCACGGAGTACTAAGGACGTTAGAACAGTATGGTTTAACGGCTGAAAGGACGAAATGCAGATTTGCAGAAGATACTGTTACCTATTTAGGGCACAAAATTAGTTCCAGCGGCATTAGACCTAAATCTGAATTGGTTGCCACTCAAAGAAAGCTCCCATTCCCAAGAACAAAGATGAGGTGCGATCTTTTTTAGGTTTAGCTGAATACTACTCCAAATTTGCATATAACTTTTCAGAAAAGATGTATCACATCAGACAACTGTTAAAAAAAAAGGAAGTTCAAATGGACAAAAGAATGTCAGAGTAGTTTTGCGAGTATTAAGCAGGGTATTTGTACAGCTCTGGCACTCAAAGGATTTGACCCTAAGTGTAAACGTTTCATCATCACTGATGGGAATGGTAAGGGTTTAGGAGCAGGTAGTCACTTTTGCATCTTGGGCATTCACTCCAGCAGCGGAAAGATATTCTGTTATGGAGAGGGAGACCTTATGGTGCGTATGGGAATGAAAACATTTTAGACAATTTATATGGGGCACTAAAGTAATTGTAAGTAGCTATCATAAACCGCTTACTAAAATGCTTACATCAAAAGGTCTAAACAATGTTTCCCTGAGGATAAGTATGTTGTCCATGCATTTACTAGATTTTGTCTACGAAGTAAAATACGCACCAGGTGCATGCAACAGGATTGCAGATTCCTTAAGCAGAGTACCATTACCTATTGGGGATTCAGAAAAAGGAGAATGGGATGAGTACTTGGTAGCTATGATTGATACTGAAGAATTACAAAGTATAGCACAGGAGGAGTGGTCTAATTCGTTAATACATGATAGCATTTTGAACACTGTCAAACGATATGTTAAGGAGGGCTGGCCGGAGAGAAGTCTTTTACAAGAGGAATTGGTTCCCTTTTGGGAGGTAAGAATCGAACTGTCTGTGGAAGAAGAATTTTTGTTAAGAAGGGGGAAATTTGTCCCACCTCAAGTGTTGAGTGAAAAAATAATTAATTTTGCCATGAAGGTCACCTAGGCATCATAAAAACCAAGAGTAGAGTTAAGCAAGAGTACTAGTGGCCAGGTATTGACAAAGCTCTGGAAAAAGCAGTAAGAGAGTGTGTTCAGTGTACCAATTCTGATAAAACTATGGTTACATTTAACCCCCTCGCTGCCAGGCCTTTTTTTGGCTATGTGGGGAAGTTCACGCTTAGGCCCTCATAACTTTTTGTCTACATAAGCTAGCCACGCCAAATGTACATCCTTTTTTTCAACATTCTTGGAATTCTAAAGGTACCCAGAGTTTGTGGGTTGCCCATGGAGGAGACCAAGAAATTAGCCAAAATGTAGCTAGAATTTGGGTTTTCTGGGAAAAATGGTGAAAAAGTGCTGCAGAAGAAAGCATGTGTTTTTTCCCTGCAAATGGCATCAACAAAAGGTTTGCAGTGCTAAAATCACAATCTTTCCAGC
Organism: Pleurodeles waltl; assembly: GCF_031143425.1. Classification (NCBI taxonomy): domain Eukaryota; kingdom Metazoa; phylum Chordata; class Amphibia; order Caudata; family Salamandridae; genus Pleurodeles; species Pleurodeles waltl. Next base: position 408,613,534 of record NC_090440.1, read on the forward strand.
TTCCAGGAACAGGCAGACTTGAATCTTGAATTTTACTGGGACATACCTAATTTTTACTATTTTTGCGCTTTCAGCCTCCTTCCAGTTAGTGACAGAAATGGATGTGAAACACATGGTGAATTCTGGACAGCTGAACATTTCTGGGAAAAGTAGATACAATTCTGAATTCAGCAAGGGGTCATTTGTGTAGATCCTTCAAGGTTTTGCTATATAAAGAAACAGTTGAAATAAAAAAATATTGACATTGATTTGAAAAAACAGCCATTTCTGTCTACGTTTTCTCCTGTAACTTTTTCCAGGCATAGCAGATTTTTGAAAGCAATATACTGTTACGTCTACTGAAACCTTCTGGTTGCGGGGATATACAGGGCTTGTAGGGTCAACAAGAACCCAAGGTAGCTAGAGCCAATAAATGAGCTGCACCTTGCATTGGGTTTTCATTGTATACCAGGTATACAGCAATTCATTTGGTGAAATATGAAGAGTGAAAAATAGGTGTCAAGGAAACCTATGTATTTCGGAAATGGGCACAAGATATGGAGTTTAGAAGCAGTGGTTATTTGCACATCTCTGAATTTGGGGGTCCCTATTCTAGCATGTGAATTACAGGACATTTCTCAAAATTACTTCTTTCATACACACTGTCTTACATTTGGAAGGCAAAAATGTAGAGAACAGCTATTGGCAATAACACTTGTTCTTCTATTCTGTGTTCCCCAAAGTCTCCCAATAGAAATGGTACCTCACTTGTGTGGGTAGGCCTAGTGCCCGCAACAGGAAAGGCCCCAAAACACAACATGGACACATCTCATTTTTCCACCGAAAACTGCCATGTTTTTTGTAAAGAGCCTAACTGTGTATTTTGGCCTGTAGGTCAGCTGGCACTTAGGGAAACCTACCTAACCCATACATTTTAGAAAACCAGACACCAAGGGGAATCTGGGATGGGGTGACTTGTGGGGCTCCCACTGGGTTCGGTCACCCAGAGTCCTTTGCAAACCTCAAAATGTGACTAAAACACTTTTTCCTCACATTTAGGAGCTGCAAAGTTCTGGAATCTGAGGGGAGCGACAAACTTCCTTCCATTCAGCATTCCCTCAAGTCTCCCGATAAAAATGGTACCTCACTTGTGTGGGTAGGCCTGGTGCCCGCAACAGGAAATGCAACAAAACACAACATGGACACATCACATTTTTCCAATCAAAATGGAAGTGTTTTTTGCAAAGTGCCTAGCTGTGGAGTTTGGCTTCTAGCTTAGCCGGCACCTATGGAAACTTAGCAAACCTACACATTTTTTAAAACTAGACACCTAGGGGAATCTAGGATGGGGTGACTTGTGGGGATTTCACTAGGTTCTGTTACTCAGAATCCTTTGCAAACCTTCGAAATTTGGCAAAAAACAATTTTCCTCACAGTCTGTTGCTGCAAAGTTCTGGAATCAGAGGGGAGCCAAAAACTTCCTTCCACCCAGCATTCCACTTATGTGGACAGGCCTAGTGCCCGCAACAGAAAATCCCCCAAAGTACAACATGGACATATCACATTTTTCCAATGAAAACAGACGTTTTTTGCAAAGTACTTAGCTGTGGATTTTGGCCTCTGGCTCAGCCAGCACCTATGGAAACATAGCAAACCTAAACATTTTTGGAAACTAGACACATAGGGAGGAATCCAGTATGGTGTGACTTGTGGGGCTCTCACTGGGTTCTGCCGTCCAGAATCCTTTGCAAACCTACAAATTTGGCTAATAAACACTTTTTTCTCACATTTCAGTGCTGCAAAGTTCTGGAATCTGGGGGGAGCCACCAACGTCCTTCCACCCAGCATTTACCCAAGTCTCTCAATAGAAATGGTACCTCACTTGTGTGGATAGGCCTAGTGCCAGTGACAGGAAATGCCCCAAAACACAACATGGGCACATCACATTTTTCCAATGAAAATGGACGTGTTGTTTGCAGAGTGCCTAGCTGTGGATTTTGACCTCTAGCTCAGCCGGCACCTAGGGAAATCTAGTAAACCTATACATTTTTTTAAACTAGACACCTAGGGGAATCCAGGATGGGGTGACTTGTGGGGCTCTCATTGGGTCCTGTTACCCAGAATATACTTCATAGATGAGTGAAAATCTGTGCTTGGGCAGTACTCCAAAGCTGCATATCATGGCTTTGAAGACTTTGACAGACAAGATATTTGTTTTAAAAAAACAAACCAGAGATTAATATCTTGGAGTAACTTTGAAGTCAGCTGCTAACACCTTCTTGAAGAATCGGCTCTTAAAAGATACATTTGCATTCAGTATTTAAATTGACAGAGTCTTTTCTATTCTGAAAAGCTTTATGGAACATTTTGCTCCGCATTGACAGGAAAGCCAGAATATGAAATGGCAAAGCCGAAAGGTCAGGCCTTTGTGTAGTGCATCCATACAGCATAAAGAGACACATGCAGATTCTGACAATTACAAGCTTCATCGACATAATGCATTTACCAACATATATGCAGCCACCACTGCATACAGACAAAACGTAAAGATAAAAATGGAGATTGTTAACACACTTAAAGGCACCTAGAGAGGTAGCGGTGTACATACAGCTATACATGCCCACCTGGATAGCTAACAAATATCCATATATTATATGTCACACTTTCAAACACACCTGATTTTTGGACAAATGGATTTTGAAAGCTTGTATGTTCAATACGAAGGGATTCCAAACAGTACCTGTAATGAAAACATCAGTTGGCACATTATCATGATGTAAGAGGTAGATTTCATTCCCCAATCAAGCATACTTCTCTCACGCAACCAGTCTCAAAATTGGCGATGGTACTTGTGATGCCCAAAGCCTGTGCATTATCTTTCTAGGAGGCTTGATATTAATGGATACGGTAAGTGTCATTAATGTAACCAAAACGAAAATGTAATCAACATATCCAAAGTAAACCAGCCTCAGAAACTAGAGACATATTATTGTGTTCATGGTACTTCACTCTACAGTCTTGGTAGGCTCCTGGTCAAATGCTGAGGTTATGGTTAGAAAAAACAAATATCATCAGTAACTTGAGAAGTTCTATTGGAGGAAGTGCTCCTTAAAACAGGATATGCTTTAGGGAAATTCAGTAGGTACCCTCCACAAAGAACAACAAGGAGGTAAAGGTCGAAACTAAAGTGGTATCGGGAAACAGGAGTCATCTTATGTATGCAGGGCAACTTTGTATGTATATTGCAGTAGGACTTTGTGGCACATTAGTTTCTTTATTGTATTTAGGTATAGAAGAGGAAATTGATAATCTGTCGGATTTACAAAGACGTCAGTGGCCAGAGTGCTTTCTTTGGCTGAGACAGCAGATCGACAATTACGAATTCATTGCTGCATCCAGTATCAGAAATAATATGAGCAAGGTGTATCTTTAAAAAGCTTTAACGTCGCAGTGATCACACACCCAAATTTCCCTTTGGTGTTGTGCATCGAGTATTGCCCCTGTCATTGTACCATTATCACCATTCTGATATTTAAGGAGTTACAACAGACGCATCACATTTGCGGACACTGAGAACACAAGTAACCTGCCTGCCATAAAGCAGCCACAGCACTGACAGCCCATATTTCCAAACTTTTGGCAAAACCACTTGCAACGTTTTTATGGAATAACTTCATACGTCATAAATGGTTGATTACTGCTGCATCATACACAGAGTAGTTACAGCGATCTTGTGCATAATGGTCAACAAGTTCGCAAAACGTTTGGATACATCTGAAAGCCAAGGCAAATTGACCACATTTCCACCCATAGCTCCATGTCACAGAGGAGGTTTTCTTGATAGAAAAGGTAAAAGTCATATATCTTAAATTCATGAAAAATATGAACCACCAAACAGGTCTTTCATTGATTATGAGGCAACATAAAGAAGTGTTCAATTTGTCACAGTTTCATCAAAGAATTTATTAGTACTATCCTTGTAAAATTGAAAATAACTTGTAGTGGAGAATATTACTGTACACTGCAGCCAGAGGCTTTAAACTTATCTGGCAGTGATAGGCAGCCCCAGACCACCACCTGACCTTGGCAGACAAGTACCTGATGTGTTATGTCTATGTAAGTCTTCACGTGCCATTATTAGCTTGTGAGTAGTTTCCCGCGAGCTTCTGGTAGTTCGTGATTAGAGTTTTAATGAGGAAAGGGATGTACGGGAGGAACGTTGTGGGGAGAAGGGAGACGGACGCCAGAGGGAGAGGACAGTAAGGAGAGTGTTCTGGCATCTGCAGTTGGTGACATGTATTGGTCATGAGAATTGAATAAACTTGCAGATACTTATACAAGCTATCGTCTACGAGTCCTGAACATAAGACCATGACTCTAAAAACAACAATATAGTGTAGAGCTTTCATTGGTTAAAATGAACAAAACGGTCCGCTGTACATTAAAAAAAATAGCTACATAGAAGGTATTTGTAACAGGGTCGTGATTTGTCTCAAGAACTGCCTTAAAATGTAGCCATGTAATAGGACTGGCCAATTTGACGTGCAAGTCTGGGATTTGTTTAGCACTTATAAAAGCAGATATGCTAGTATTGGAACAGGCAAAGATACATCTCCATCACGTGCAACGGAGTACTCTAAATAAAGACAGGTATAGGTAGAACAACCATTTGACATATATTATTATACCCTATATAGGAACTCTGCCTTTTCTGAGTGGTCACCGAGAAAGTTTAATCTTTTGCTGGCTGTATTTTAGATGTTTTAGAACTCTTAAGCACTTTACCCTTACTAACCAAAGGTAAAGTGCCTGTGCCCCTCATTTCAACATGATCTCCTAATTTGCATCTTTAACCTAACTCTAAGTCCATAGTATGTAGTACAAACTGTACCCAGGGCCGGTAATTTAAATATCACTAGTGGACTGCAGCGCCTATTATGCAATTCACTACAGTGACAGTGTATAATATGGCTTCAGACCAAATATTGTAGTCTGATTGTAGCAGTGTCAAATTTCCATTTCAAACTGTCAAAATAAACCTTTTTGACAGGTCAAAACCTCCATTTTAAATTTTAAGACGTCACCCATAAGTAGGTGTTGTAACCCACAAGGCAGGGTGCATGATATTTAAAAGAAGGACGTATAGAAATGTAATCTTACCATGTTCTTACAGTGACTAGCACTAAAAAGCTATATTTTACTGGGCAGGCATAGGTGTCCTATGAAGAAAACCAGAGCAAAAACTACAATACTAATACTGCATCTCAGGAATGGGACTAAGTAGAAAAATAATTAAACAACTTTTTTAAAAATAGCTATACATTTAATTCAATGGTGAAGTAGGATTTATATTAAATATTAAGGAAAAGTAACTTTGAAAAAAGTTACCTTTTTCCTGCCTCACATTCCCGAGGACTAATTTGCATTTGCTCTCCGACTTTTCACAGCCAGTGATAAGCATTTGAATAGGAGTGAAAAGGTTTGAGAAGCAAACAATTGTCTGATCTGATTCGGCAGAGATTTCTCCTTTGAGCTTCATACATCATTGACGGTGGGGGCTGTGGGCATTCTTTCTGAGAATGCTTGGTTGTAAACATCTGCTTAACAGGTCTGCTGGGTTTTACATATATCACTTGGATCGCTCTTGGGGTGTACTTAAAGGGTAGAGAACAGGATGCCAAGACAATTTTTGTGTATCCACTTGCTGGTAGCGAGGGAATCCTGCGTTTGTCCTACCAGACTTCTGTCTCTGAGTTTTACATTTAACACTTCGGGTGCACTTCAAAGGAAGGGAACAGAATGTCAGGACAATTTTTGTGTATCCACTGGCTGGTTAATGAAGAACCCTGCTTTTGTTCTACCATACTGCTACCTCTGAGTTTATTGTCCATAAAGTGGCTGCTTCAAACTGGATTCAATGTGGGACAGCAGCGTAAGTTTAACAGCAAGGACAGTTCACTTCGGTATCCGGTAAAAGACGTGTAGGTGCACTGGGGTGAGATATGCCCTGTAGAGGCTTAGGAACTGTATGTTTTTGAATCTGGAGTTTCTGGAAACAACTTTAGGGAACTGGAGTGCCTTGTCCCCATTCTTTGTCGCACAGCACCCGGCCTAAATCGGCCTCCCATTTCTGCGTAGATTTGTAAAGGGAACATGCATGAGTTCTCGTATAGCCCTATAAAGCTACGCAATGAGGAGGGAACCCATACCCATTAGCAGATTGGAGTGAAGTACCGAGTGTGTGGGGGGCTCTCCCTCTGAGGCATTCTAGAGCATTCAACACATATATTTGAGTTGCCTCTGGAGTAGGAAGTGCCAAGGAGGGAGTCCACGCTCCTCTGATAACTGTGCCTCCAACCCACACCCCCATCATGGATGGCAAAGCATTTCTCTTCCAACCAGGAGGTGGGGGCAGGCAGAGGCGTGAAAGGAAAGACCTTACCTTTTCTTTCATGCCTCTGTGAGCATTTCTGCAGTCTGATTGTGAAACGATCGGGCTGCAGAAATGCCCACTAGACATCAGCGATGTTTGGTTCTTTTTGTTTATGTATAAGGGGAGCAGCCCATTTGGCAAGGGCTGCTCCTCAGGGGGGCAATTAATAATTAGGCCTTTTCTGCCCCCCCCCCTTGGGGCAGATGGGCCTATTTTAATTAGGCCGGTCTACCCCCAAGGTGGGCAAAAACCACTAGGCACCAGGGATTTTATTTGTTTATTTTTTTTTACAGATGGGGAGCGACCCCTTAGGCAAGGGTAGCTCACCTTGGGGGCAATTTTATTTTATGCCATTTCTGCCCACCTTGGGGGCAGATCGGCCTTGGCCAATCTGCCCCCAATGGGGGCAGAAACCATTAGACACCAGGGATTTCATTTTTACGTCAGTTTCACGCAAGGGGAGCGACCCCTTAGGCAAGAGTTGCTCCCCTGGGGGGGGGGGGAATTTATTTTAGGCCATTTCTGTCCCCCTTGTGGCACCAGGGATTGGTGTGTGTGTGTGTTTTGTTTAGTGGGGGCAAGGGTCGCTCCCCATGGGGGCACATTACTGGTGGCCATTTCTACCACCCTTGGGGGCAGTTCGGCCTATTTTTGTAAGGTCCATCTAACCCCAAAGGGGGCAGACAGCCCACCAGAGACCAGGGAAGATTTTTTTTGTTTGTTTGTTTTTTTAAAGAGGGTGGGGGTATGGCCATACCCACACCCCCAAATAAATGGGGACAAAGTTGTTCTGTCCACCGGTTGGCAGATGGGAGAATTACCCCCGGTGGGGGGGGGGGCAGAAAGCCTACTAGATGACAGGGAATTTAAAAAGAATTGTGGGGTGGTGGCTACCAACCAGTATGGGCATGGTTATGCCCTACCCAAACTGGAGGGGGTAACAGTCTTTCAGCTCTTCCCCCACACACTATAACATCTTATCCCACGGCAAGCAAGAGGACATTTGATTATTTTGGGTTTTGGTTTTTCATTTGGGCCATGAGAGCTTACCCAACTCGCAAAATCGTCCCACTTGGAATGGTGAGGGCTGTACATTTTGGACTTTGGGACGCTACCATGTTAAAAAATATAGAAGACCTAGACACATCTGAAAGCTAAACATCTGGGTGAGTCCAGGGCGGTGTGCTTCACATGCACACGCACTATTTTCTTGCCCACAATGCCCTGCAAACCTTGAACTTTGCTTGAATTCACACATTTTTCCCACATTTTTGTGATGGAACCTTCCGGAATCCACAAAGTTCCTACCACCCAGCATTGTCCCATCTATACCGATAAAAAGTCTGCCCCACTTGTCAGCCTAAAAACTTTTTTTTTCTAAACTGCCTTTTTGGAATCCCCTTGGTTCCCCCTCATTTTCGACATGTTTTTCGCTCTTCCCTGTCACAGGCACTTGGCTCATCTACAAAAGTGAGGTATCATTTTTACCAGGAGACTGAGGGGAAAGCTGGGTGGTAGGTAGGAAATTTGTCCCGGTGCGGTGATCCCACACAGAAGTGCAGGAACATTTGTATTTTTTAGCTAAATTTGAGGTCTCCTGAGGATTCTGGGTAAGAAAACACTGGGGATCTACACATGTCACACCTCCTTGGACTCCCTCGGGTGTCTAGTTTTCAGAAATGTTTGGGTTTGGTAGGTTTCCCTAGATGGCTGCTGAACCCAGGACCAAAAACACAGGTGCCTAGCCTCCCCCCAACCCGGCAAAAACAGGTTGTTTTGTATTTGATCATTTTGATGTGTCCACATAGTGTTTTGGGGCATTTCCTGTCACGGGCACTAGGCCTACCCACTGGGTAGAAGGAAGTTTGTGGCTCCCCTCAGATTCCAGAACTTTCTATCACCGAAATGTGAGGAAAAAGTGGTTTTGTTTGCCAGATTTTGAGTTTTGCAAAGGATTCTGGGTAACAGAACCTGGTGAGAGGGCCAAGGCAACCCATCCTGGGTTCCCATAGGTGTCTAGTTTTAAAAAATGCACAGGTTTGGTACGTTTTCCTAGGTGCCGGCTGAGCTACAGACCAAAATCCACAGCTAGGCACTTTCCAAAAAACATGTCACCTGTCAATGTAAAAATGTGATGTGTCCATGTTGCGTTTTGGGGCTTTCCAGCTGCGGGCACTAGGCCTAACCACACAAGTGAGGTACCATTTTTATCGGGAGACTGGGGGAATGCTGGGTGGAAGGAAATTTGTTGCTCCTCTCAGGTTCCAGAACTTTCTGTCACCGAAATGTGAGGAATTTTTTTTTTTTTTGCCAAGTTTTGAGGTTTGCAAAGGATTCTGGGAACCTAGTGAGAGCCTCAAAAGTCACCCCATCCTGGATTCCCCTAGGTGTCTAGATTTAAAAAAATGCACAGGTTTGGTAGGTTTCCCTAGGTGCCGGCTGAGCTAGAGGCCAAAATACACAGCTAGGCACTTTGAAAAAAACACGTCAGATTTCAATGAAAAAAATGTGATGTGTCTATGTTGCATTTCCTGTTGCAGGCACTAGGCCTACCCACACAAATGAGGTACCATTTTTATCAGGGACACAGAATAGCAGAATAAATGTTATTGCCCCTTGTCTTTCTCTACAGTTTTTTCCTTCCAAATGTAAGACAGTGTGTAAAAAAGACGTCTTTTTGAGAACTGCCTTGTAATTTACATGCTAGTATGGGGACCCTAGAATTCAGAGAAGTGCAAATAACCACTGCTGCTCAACATCTTATCTTGTGCCCATTTTGGAAATACAATGGTTTCCTTGATACTTATTTTCCACTCTTTATATTTCACCAAATGAATTGCTGTATACCTGGTATACAACGAAAACCCATTGCAAGGTGCAGCTCATTTATTGGCTATGGGTACCTAGGGTTCTTGATGAACCTACAAGCCCTACATATCCCCACAAACAGAAGAGTCCAGAAGACATAACTGTATATTGCTTTTGAAAATCTGACATCGCAGGAAAACGTTACAGAGTAAAACGTGGAGAAAAATGGCTGTTTTTTTCAACTCAATTTCAATACTTTTTTTATTTCAGCTGTTATTTTCTGTAGGAAAACATCGCAGGATCTACGCAAATGACCTCTTGCTAAATTCAGAATTTTGTCTACTTTTCAGAAATGTTTAGCTGTCCAGGATCCAGCATTGGTTTCACATCCATTTCTGTCATTAACTGGACGGAGGCTAAAAGCACAAAAAATAGTAAAAATGGGCTATGTCCCAGTAAAATGATAAAATTGTGTTGAAAATGTGGTTTTCTGATTCAAGTCTACCTGTTCCTGAAAGCTGGGCAGATGGTGATTTTCACACCACAAACCCTTTGTTGATGCCATTTTCAGGGGGAAAAAACACAAGCTTTCTTCTGCAGCCCTTTTTTTCTCCTTTTTTTTTTTTAAACGTAATTTTGGCTCTATTTTGGCTAATTTCTTGGTCTCCTCCAGGGGAACCCACAAACTCTGGGTACCTCTAGAATCCCTAGGATATTGGGAAAAAAGGACGCAAATTTGTCGTGGTGGCTTATGTGGACAAAATGTTATGAGAGCCTAAGCGCGAACTGCCCCAAGTAGCCAATAAAAAGCTTGGCACCTGAAGGGGAAAAGCCCGGCAGCGAAGGGGTTAAACAATCTTATTTTTACTTTTTCACTAGTGATGGTGCAAATTCCGCTTGACACGCCGAGCAAGATGTGCTGCCGATTGAAGGCATTTATCTGCTTCATGGCCACTCCACAAAGCATCAGCAGACAGGGACTACCCTGCCCCCACCTCACACACCCCTCCTTCATGATGATAATCGAATCTGACAATTTACCAAGACCAGTAGGGTAATTAGGTTTTTGATGGACACTGCTCTCAGGTGGACACATGGAATGCGGCTTGATGTCTGGTGTAGCAGCGAAGGTAACGCTCAGGGGTCAATTGAGTTTGCAGAAACGTCCCTGGGAAGCGGAGGTTTGTTGTTGCCTGCCTGATACATGTTGCAAGAAAACAAGAAGAAAAGCTACTTGAACATGCATGAACCCGTACTCAAACACAGGAAATGTTGGAAATGTTAGCTTACACTCCAGCTTCATGAGTCCTGTCCAGTGTATTTTTGGACCCAAAGGTTGTGAATTACTTGATACTCTTAAAAATATTGTTAAAAACTAAAAGCATATGAAATTGTATTCAAACAAAATAAATTACAATGCTTATACAATACCTTTGACCTGCCACTCTCGCCCCAGTTAACCCCCTCCCCAAGACCCCCTGAGACCAACCTCATTATTGAAACAATTAAAATGAAAGCAACAGGCACCTAGCTTCCTGTTAGCCAGGTCCACCACCTCACCACCTTCCACAGCAACAGGGTCACCACTTTCTCTTCGGACCGTAGACTGCTACCACTTGTACCAGCTCGTGCCAAAGAAGAGCACCACCGGGTAAATCAAGACAGGCAGCCATCATGAGGCACTTGAGGGAGAAGAACAGCCATTGTGGCCGTAGACGAGTATGATGGTAGTTGAATGTGAGTAATCATCATACTCATTCTTCTTCAATCTCTATTGCCACATTAGCTGTTTTCATGTGCCGGGCTTGTGCAACTACTTATTGTACTGTAATAGTATTTATATAGCTCTTACTACCCCTGACGAGGCGTCAAATTGCTTTTCGGTGAGTAGCACTCTACTCTGGAACCCAGCAAGAATTAGTGATGGATTAGTATCGGGAAATAATGAGTACAGTGTTAGTATTATTATGAGTTCATTTGAGCCGCGGATATGAGAGTTTGTTAGTTAGATTGACTGGAGTAATGGAGGGGTGGAGGAGGAAAGAAATTCAGAAGTGTTAATTGGGAGTATATCCTTAATTTATTCAACCCAAAGGCTTGGGATGAGTAAAAGGGGATGGAGGAGGGAAGAGTCTGTGGAAGGGTTAGGGAGAGCATAGTAGCAGGGTGAGATAAATAAGGAAGAATTTAGTAGGGTTGTGTGGGAGGTCATGGTAGTAGCGTGAGGTTTGGTGAGTTAGATGTGTAGCAGAGGAAAGAGCTTAGGCAGAGCTATTTAGGAGATGAAAGTAGTTAGAAAGGATTTGGGATGAGTCAGAGTGGGAATGGAGGATAGTTTGATAGAGAGATGATTGGTAGATAAGTGTGATAAGATGAGGGCAGGAATTCATAGATATCTAGTAAAACAACCCATCCAGGAGCCATGCAATGACCAACGAACATGCCAAGCACAGAAACAAAATATACACATATATACATATATATATATATATATACACATATACACACACACACATACACACACATACAAACACACATGAATACACACACATATGCACATATGGTTGTTTGATGATAACATATTAGGATTAACTGCAAAGGGAAGCATTGAATTAAAGAAAAAACAAGTGCCTAAGTCAGATGCTCAATATATGTTATTTTGAGCTTTTTGTAAAAATGTGGGTTATGGTCTTCTTGACAAATCAGCCTATTGATATAGGAATGGGTGCAGGTAATTTCCGCCATGTGGTGGTGGGTGAACTTTTTGCCAAACTCTGTGCTCAATGTAGCACTGCAAAGCAAGCACTCCTACACAGACACTGATGAGAGCTGTGGGTATTTTACATTTTCATTAGCTGTCTAAACAAAACGCCCTTAGTGCTTGTCAGGCCCTGGAGGTGGGTTTTTACATGTTAAAAAGGGAATGCCTACTTTAAACATGCTTCAGTTACCATAAAAAGGCTGAAGTCAGCTTGTCCAGTAATTCTATTGGAATGTGATATTTTCTACAAGTAAAATTGCATAATGTATTGCACACTGGATATTGCTTGCATTCAAACAAAATATGATCATTTTGACTTTAAAATAAAATCTCAAGAATTGGAAGTTGGCAAGGTTCCAGGTTCTCAAAACGGAGGATTTACCTGCAGATTTAAGACTCACTGTAAAAAGAAGGGTTTGGGATTTTTCAGCAAACAAGTGGATTGGTTAGAAGAGTAGAGGCAGTGCAAATTACGGTAAAACAGAAAGCATTATGTTCCTAAACATATTACAAACTTACTTGAAATAACAACGGCGAGAATGGCACCTGAAAAGATGACTGAACAGGGTATTTTCAGAGAAGCCCTCTTGAGTCCATGTACTCACATATAATGGGCTTACGCAACCCAAGTGGGAAATGGAGTATAGTATGAGACCTGCACAATGTAGATGACATAGCGACCCAAAGTTGTCCCATGGAATCCAACAGTGATATTATTTCAAATTCCAGCAGAGGCAAAGTGTTTCACTGTAACTGATTTGGGTTCAGCATTTTTCTCCTACTTCTCCTAATGAGACTAGTCAATTTCGTTTTTAGTTAAGATTGCAAAATAGGTTCCTTGTTTGGTGTAGGATTCCAAACCCCCCGCTGCTGCATCCAGAGGGGCCCCATAAAGAGGGGGGCCCGTAGCCCCACACAGCGCTATGGGCGTTTTGTAACACTAGACAGCTCTCATGAAAACGCCTCGTTCACAGTTTCTGGTTGACAAAAATATAACCAGCTACTGTTGCTACCTGTACTACTGGAATGTTTTCTTTAAAAAAAAATCATTGCATTCACTGGAGGGGCGGTAATGTAAGGGGGCAACATTCTCATGAAAAAATAGGAGGGGGAAACAGAGAGAGGTGCAGAGAGGAATAAGGTGAGTAGCAGAGCAGGAAGGTGGGAGTGATAGAGGAGAAAAAGGAGGAAAGAGATAAGGAGAAAGAGACAGATGGAAAACAGAACTAGGGAGGCAGTTACAAGGAGTTAGGAATAAAGAGGGTAACGTAGATCGAGAGAGAGAAAGAGCAGAAAAAGGAGAAAGAGAGAACCCTAGGATGGTCAACTTAAAAAGCGAAGGAGAGAGTGGGGCACAGGCTGAGAAACAAGAGAAAGCGAGATATAGTACATTTCAGAGAAAGAGCCTGCGTATGTGTGTATGCGAATAACAGCGAATGTTTTGGAATGTGAGGCTGATGCAGAAAGGCGCATCCTTGGAGCATGAGAAGAAACTGTAGTCTGACATTACGGACACTGTTCTCGTTGTCCAAGACTCTTTACCTAGGGGTGAGTTGCAAAGTGTTGAGGTTCACTGGTCCCGCATCATTGACAGGAATTCTGGCTGGGTCTCATAGAGTTACTGCTGCAATGCCTCCAAGCATGAACCCCAGTTTGTTTATGACTTAACATGGAAGGCTGATATGAAAGGTGGAGACTGAGAAAGACTGGTGTTAAAGGCACGTAGGGGTGGGTCACAATACATAAAATTGTCACAGCACAATTGGTATAGCCTGAAGTTAATACATTAGGCATGGCCAGGGCTTTAAGTCGGCCAGGTCCCTCCGGGCCTCAGAGCAGGTAGTGATTAAAAATGGACACTGAAGCGGGTACCTATGTGGCCCTGTATTTATATTCTTGACTCTAATGGAAAACTCACCAATTGATTTCCGAACAATGATCATAAAAAACATTAAGGTAATCCATGTCAGTGATTTAATACCTGTTTTTAATTCACATGTTTTACTTAATCTTTTCTTCCTTAAGAGTGTATCAATTTCCATGATGTTGTGTTTCTGTATTTAATTGTCTAGCATATTACTCTTGTACAATGCATACTTTGAACTGAGTTGCCTCCTGGTGTTTATAAATGGCCATGATTGACTGCTCGGAGTTTCGGCTGAAGGCAGTGAGAGTGTCTCGCAGTGCCTATCAGTGGGTCAAAAAGGTGTTAAGAATGCATGATCACCGAATCCGAAAGTACACAGACCAATGGTCATGTGTTCCAGTTGCAGTTGTGATTCTGTGCAAATGTGCGTGATGGAGGTATACAGTTGTCAAACTACTGACAAGGGGAAAGTAAAAGAATTTGCAGTTCTTACAGGGGAGTGGGTGTGTAGTGTGTTTGAAGGTGGTGAAGGAGATGCGAGGAAGTGCATTCAGGTGAGAGTGAAAAGAGGGTGCCGAAGAAGATAAAGAGATGAGGTGTAAAATAGGCAGCTGGATAAAATGTGCAAAGAAGGAGGATGTGCATGTCTAGTGAACATAACGGGAGTGATTGAGACACTCGGAAAACCACTACCCCTTCCAAATGCCTCACTAATGTTAAATTCACAGTCACACAATTTCACATTTGAACCGTTTTCGGTATTACTAATTTACAGCTATGTCACTATTCATACACATTGGCCTTAAACATGTAACTATTGGACAAACCAATAGTCCTGGCTGGTTTTAAGTGTATGTCAGTTGTTCTTTATATATATATATATATATATAGAGAGAGAGAGAGAGAGAGAGAGAGATGCAATAACAGAAAGCTCAGAGTAGAACCACTATACGGGTCTGGTGACATACTATGGAAATTACAGAAATATAGTTGAAATATTTAAGCTACGCCCTAAATCACATAGGCCAGGCCCGTTTAGAGAGCCTCACGTTTTTCACGCATTGAAGAACTGAATGTGCCAGTATGCAGCAGACTCACACTAGCTGCGGAGTACAGTTTGCTCTAGAGATGTCAGAAACGTGCAAAAAGCAAACGGATGGGTTTTGTACATAGTCGCTCTTAACGTCAGAGCACATGGACAGAGAGAGACAAACAGCACACTGGGCCTCCCAGAGAAGCATTTTAATCGGTGAACTGAAAAAACGCTAACAAAAACTATCAAGGGTAGCAGGCCCGGTTGACAAATGGACAAAATGAAAATCCCCAAAGCATATCCTTGATTGGCTTCTAAGATTTGTTATAGTACTATCCGTCAGAGTACAAAATATGGCTGTGTTTACACTACAGAATCAGTTGCGCGAGCCCCTTGGGTGCGTGCAAAGGCGCGAGAGCCAGAGGGGTGACACAACTCTTCCAGGAGAAGCACGAGACGGTGGTTTAAGCACACAAACTGTCGCCTAGTTAACGTAAATGCAGCGGAGTTGTACTTGCACAATACATCACATGTTCGGTTATACGAAGCGGCATGCATACTTCGCGCTCTTCCAGGCTGTAATCACGTAACAATGAAGAACGCCCCTGTTTTGAAAAACAAGAGTGTAATTTGGTTTGCAGGGATTCTGTTGAACTGAGGCACTTCAAAAACACAGGCCATTGTCTGAACAAGATCACAAATTAACTAGTTTAATTGGGGAGCAGTCGTGGGCGGAAGTCAGAGGAACATGCTAGGTACCGGAACAAAGGGCCTTCATTGTCATAGGAGAAAGCTCAGCTGATATTACCTGGAATCACAGTGTTTTTCCTACTTGTGGTTTTTCTTTTCTCTCTCCGAATACGTGGTACATCTCTGAACGCATTACAGAAAGAGCCCCAGGTGCGCAGGGAATTTGAACCCGTTCCTTAGTCCCCAAGGTACCTTGGAAGGGCCACAGATGCTTGTGCTGCTCATTCCTATTTATATAGTAGGGAGATTATGGGCCTGGTTTAGATCTTGGCCGAGGGGTTACTCTGTCGCAGGCGCAGCCCGTCCTTTAGGGCGGAGGGGCCACACCCCATCTCCCCACCACCATTTGCCCCACATGAAGAGTGCCTGTCAGACTGAGCAAAGGTCAGCCTGACAGACACTCTTCATGTTCAGATCAGGGAGCCAGGAACGAGACATGTGTGATTTGCGCAGCATCCTGGCTGTCTGAGCTGAACTTTGCTGGGCTGAAGAGGTCACAGCTCCTATGGGTGTGACCTCCTCAGCTCAGCAAATATGCCTCGAGGCCCTTCCTCTAGGTGACGAGGGGAAGCGTCACACATTGACTCTGACCTGAGCGCTTCAGGTTTAAGCCCTAAAGCGCCCAGGGTGAGTGTCAATGCAGTGACACCTCGTCACAGAGTAAGGTGGGGTCAGAAGTCTCACTGACCCCATCCCACTCAGGACCTAAGGTCAGCCAGTGAGAGAAGACAGCATTCCCAGTCCTCCGAGCTGAAGGTAAGTGTATGTGTGTTTTTTTTAATGAATTTTTGGTGTGTGCGTGTATGTTGGAATGTTGATTAGTGTTGTGAATTGATGTGCGTGCGTGTGTGAATGAGAGTGTGAGTGTGCTTCCCGTCTGCCCCCTCCCTCCTAAAATTGCTGGTTGCCACTGCTCTGTCGCAACAGTGACGGAGATCCTGTCCGCAGAAATCTAAATACCATTGTTTTGTATGGTATTTAGATTTTGGCTGATGGGATACCCGTCACCGTTGCGATAGAGTAACCCCTCCGCGAAGATCTAAATCAGACCCTATGTATTGCTGCAATCTGGGGGCGTTCCCTCATTTACATTGGACTTGGCGTGATGCAAATGAAAGAACCGTGTGCCTTTGAACCTGGACCGTATTACAAACAAAGGCATAATGGCAGAAAAAAAAATACAGCAGGGGGTGAATTGATTGTGGGTCACTTAGAGGTGGAGCACAGTCATTGCGCCTCTAAGGGTGCTCCCTGGGGGAGAGCTGCAGGATTCTCAGGAACCCCTCAGTCATCCTCCTGCACGCTTGCCTGTGAGGGTGTCCCTGCTCCCCCTTCAAATGTGAGGGTGGTTCAATGAAAGACATTTCTGCGGTTTCAGACTGCAGACCTATCTTTCACTAATGTCAGTGAATGTCAGTGATCACACCTGTGTGTGTGTCATTGAGTGTACTGCTCTGGGCTGTGCTGGTTGTACCTACTTAAGATATGTGATTCAGGCAAAGGACTCAGATACTACTGCTTAGCTCTACTGAAGATCCTTCACAAGAGGTGCACAGAGGACAACATATCTGGTAGCTGTGCATACCTCAATCATCACTGATGGCCAAGGATGTTCCCAACTTGTTTTGAGTAAACTTCACTGAGATCACAAGCCAGGATCCAGTGCAGACCACCTCCATCTTTGAACCACCAATAGAAAACCAGATGGCAGCACTGTGGTGACTGCCAGCAGGCAGCGCAAGTTCAGTCATCCAGCACTGGATGTACAGTCACAGTAGGGTGAGCTCAAATATCAACATCTTATGAAGAAGGCGCCACCAAAAACCTTTTGAAATCAGAGGCAAACTGTGGCAGAAGATTACAAACAAGATAACTGGCAGTTCATCTTACCTCATCATATGAGCATGAAGAGGTGAAAAATGCTTCAATCATCTGAACAGGAGTGTTAAAGAAACACAGCAGCACATTACTGCTGAGAGACTCAGACACCAGTGGCGGAGCCCAACCCAAGATGTATCTGAAATCCTGAAAAGAAAGGTGCTGGTTATCCTTGACCTCTCTGGGATTCAGGGCATCAGTGGAAGAGGAAGGAGTGGAGGAACCCAGGGAAACCAAATAGGTACTCAGTAGTTGTTACAAATTGCAAAGCAGAGAGAGTGCAGTCATGGCTAGGCAATGAGGGGATTGCCATGACATGTACTTATAATGAGAGCTGACTAGGTGTGGGAAGCACTTTGTAGGTAATACACAGCGTATTTCAATGTTTTTCAGCTGCAAATTTCCAATTGGCACATGTGTACATTCTGGGGAAAAAAGACAACAAACAACGAGAAGTTAATGGAAATGCAAACTGCACAAGTGTTGGCGTTATCATGAATGAACAAGCTCAAAATACACTGCTCACCCTTCTCCAAAACAAAACACCACCACACCAAACACACATTTTCTAAACTGCCTTGTCATAAATGCGCAATCACTCTAAAAAAAACAAGCCCACGTCTATGACCTGCTCACGGACACACCACCTGAAATACTACTCGTAACGGAATCATGGTTGGGAGATGACATGGCCTCAGTGTTGCATGAAGCCATTCCTTGGGACTATCAAACCATCAAAAAAAAAAAACATATAGGCAAGAGAGGAGGTGGACTAGCTATTATATTCAAATAAGCAATACATCTTAGTAAAACAGACAACATTTCCATACAAGGTTGTGAGGCCCTCCTCACCAGATGCAACCCTACACCAACATCCTCCTGTAACTTTCTCCTCCTTTACAGACCTCCACCTAACAACTCAACATTCCCAGATACTTTTCTAGATACAGTCTCAAACCTTATAACATTATACTCCACCCTATGCATTCTTGGGGACCTAAACATTTGGTTTGACAAACTCAATATGCCCCATCCAAAAACTATCACCACTGGCGTAGTCATATTGAACCTAAATCAGATTCTACATAATCCTACACACATTGCTGGACACATCCTAGATGTCATTTTCGCGCAGCCTGCAGTAGTTACCGTTCAAAGTATCACGCCAATCACATGGGAAGACCACCATTTGATAACTTTCCAACACAAAACACCACAATAGCAACTTACATACATGCATTTATCGACCATGGGGCAAACTCAATTTCAAAGATATAGAAACACAACTAACAGCCAACACAAATCTAGATACAAGTAATTATGTTCCAAAACTTTATAAGTGGCTACAGGAAGCTTTCAAATCCTAATACCACTCAGATAAACTAAAGAGGACAAAAGAAAACCAACACCTTGAAAAAACAAAGAACTTAAAAAGATAAAGCAACAAGTCAGAAGGTTGCAACGGACCAGGCTCAAAACAAACAACATTCAAGACAAACGCCAGCTACACAAACTTAAAAGAAATTACAAATCATCAATCAAAAAAGCTTTAAAAAAAAATACTACTCAGACAGAATTCTAAATGCTAAATCTGCAACTAAAGAATTTTATAAAATTCTCAATGAATTTCGAAAACCTAAATGCATGGAAGGAAGTCATCCCACTACTCAAGATTTCACAAACAAACTGCCAGCTCATTACACAACCAAGGCAGACACACTGGACTCCTATTTAAAAACAGAAGAAAACCATCAGCACCAACCCCGTTCCTAAAATTCCCTCCAAGAGTAAACCAACCCAGGGTCTGCACTCCTTCAAACAAATATCACAAGGCAAATTTATGGATTTGGTCAAAGCAAGCAGGCCTTCCGGTTGTCCTTCTGACCTCTGTCCACCACACATCTTCAAGAACATTATTTTATCTACTTCTGCTGCCACACCTGTAAGAAGAATAATCAATAACTCTTTAACTACAGGAACATTTCCTGAAGACCTGAAAAAGGCAT
Source organism: Pleurodeles waltl (assembly GCF_031143425.1). NCBI lineage: Eukaryota > Metazoa > Chordata > Amphibia > Caudata > Salamandridae > Pleurodeles > Pleurodeles waltl. Next base: position 408,633,049 of record NC_090440.1, read on the forward strand.
ACATCTGTACGTTATTAAAGAAAACAAACTCAGACCCACAGGATCCTAACAACTATAGAACAATCACAAATGGACCTTTCCTGCACAAACTGATAGAAAGAGCAGCATTCGCCCAGATGTCACAATTCATTGAAGACAATTCCATACTTTCAGACTACCAAACTGGATTCCACCCAGGAAGAGGCACTGAATCGGCACTTATAGCAATCTAGGATGATCTTAAAAACACAGTAAACTGAAATGGAGTTGCTGCAGTACTTGTCTAGGATCTCTCAGCTGCCGTTGACACTGTTGGCCGTGATGCCCTAATTCAAAGACTCCACAAAGCCCCAGCATAGACGGGACTGCTCTCAACTGGATTACAACCTACCTTCAAAACAGAACCAATATTATCTATTCTCCCCCATTCCTGCCAAACCCTACCTCGGAAAAGCAGGGGGCCCCCAAGGATCAATCATGTCACCTATGCTTTTCAACATCTACATTATCTCATTATTGGAATTGATCAATGATTTTCAACTCGCGTGCTACAACTATGCAGATGACACAAATACTACCTAAATTGGAATGCCCCAAAGCCATTGAAAACTCACAAATCTTCAGTTGCCTCAGAGCCGTTGATCAGTGGATGACATGGAGACATCTCAAACTGAATACTTTCAAAATGGAAATACTCACATGTGGTGATTGGCAAAATTATGACCCACTGTGCGCTTGGCCTGACGATCTTGGACCACCTCACCAAGTATCCAAGGAAGTGAAAAACCTTGGAATTATCATGGACTCGAAGTTAACAATAAATGCCCAAGTGGACAAATTAGCACAGTCAAGCTTCATCACCTTGAAGACTCTGCAACGCATCTTCCCCCACCTCGGATTTCCACACAAGGTGCAGGCTACTATCTTTCTTGTACTATCCAAACTAGATTATGCCAATGGCCTCTACCATGGATCATCTCTCTTATGAAAAAACTACAACGCATTCAGAACTCACCTGCCAGGCTACTATTATATGTAAAGCCACAAGAACACATCTCCCCTGCCTTGAGCGCACTTCACTGGTTACCCATTGCCACAAGATCCACCTTCAAGCTGCTTTGTATCACCCAGGAAGCTATACTTTGAACAGGACCACTTTTCATTAGAAACAAAATAACCAAATACATTTAACAAAGAAACCTCTGCCCAAGATTGGCACCCTGCTTTAAAACACCTCTATACAAGAAAAATACAATAGGTGGTACATCCTTCTCTGTTCAAGCAGCAAAACTATGGAATTCATTACCCCCAAATATAAGATCCACGGATAACTATATTGCCTTCAGAAGACTCCTCAAGAGTTGTCTCTTTCCATCATAACCACCATATTCAAACAGAAATGGACTGCATATGCTTGTGTTGATAAATATTTCTAATCTGATTATGTGTATATTCTAGATGTGTATAGTTCTTTAAGACATATGTATTGTTTCTATTTCATAATAATAAATTATACAAATATGCTTTAAGCCTGTTTAACAAAGATATATTTACACACGGTTAAATATATATATATGTGTGTATGCACACATATTTATATGTGTGTGCATATACATATATAAATATATATGTATATTATTCTATTCTTAACATGTTCATGTTATTGAATAGCTCCTAGATAAGTTGTTATATTAGATATTTATGAATCCCTGCTTTCTTTTTTATATCACAATCAGCAAATGTATCTTAACTATTTAACAGCAAGCGTTTCACTATTCAAAAATCGAGGAAAGATAAATGAATGTTAGAAAAGTACACTTGTTAATTAACTTCAAATATTACAAATCTTGAAAGTCTGTGTTTATAAAAATACTACTTTTCTTCTCATATTATCATCCCAATTATTATATTCCTTGCACACATATTCCCTTACAATGTATTTACATATCTATTTATTACTCTAGTCCTACTGTACTAGAGAAAAATAAATACAATGAAATCTATAAATATAATTCAAATTATAAATAATTAAATATATATGAATAAAATATTAAATACATAAAAACTAATATAAAATTTACTCTCGTGAGCTTTTCTCTGTCTTCCCCATCACCCTATGTCTCTATTAATCTATACTCTATCCCCACTCTGACTCATCCCAAACCCATTCTACTACTTTCATCTCCAAAATAACCCTGCCTAAGCTCTTCCCTCCTCTACAGCATCTAGCTCACCCCAAACCTCAGTTCACTACCATGATCTCCCAAACAACCCTACTAAATTCTCCCTCATTTATCTCACATTTGACTCATCCAAAACCCCTCCTGCTACTATGATCCCCCCCCAACCCTTTCCACCGACTCTTCCCTCCTCCATCTCTCCTTTACTCATCCCAAGCCTCATATTACTATATACTCCCAATTAACACTTCTGGATTCTTCCCTCCTCTATCCCTCCATTACTCCAGTCAATCCAAATAACAAACTCACATATCCTCTGCTCAAATTAACTCATAATAATACTAATACTGTACTCATATTTCCCCATACTAATCCACCACTAATTTCTCTTGGGTTGCAGGGTAGCGTGCCATGTCAGTGCTAATAAGCGCTATACAAATACAATTACAAATACAATTAGCCTTGTATTACAGAAGGAGTAAGGCAATGGTAAGTCTCTGTGGAGTGTGTCCTGTTTTCTGTTTTAATGGAGTGACTGGTAGAGTTGCAATAATCATTTGACGTCCCTCCCATGGAACTTGTCATAACCTCTCCTTGCTGAGGGCCTAGTGCTATTGTACCTGACACTGTTGTGGGGTCCTCGGGACGCTTGGAAGGGTCTGACTTAGAGGAGTACTAGCACCTGTCTCAGTAGGGGAAGTGTTTGAGGCACCCGATGGAATCGGTGTGCACGCCGAAGGCTGGGTAGAGGATGAAATGGAGGTTTCTGAATAAATTGGGTATGTGTGCAATTCTGTGGGGGTTTTGGTGTTTGTCCTAGTCTCTGTTGCCGTTGGAGCTGTAGCGATCGGTGAAGCATCTGCATTATATGGGGTGGTGTTATGCTGAGGTGCTCATCTATGAAGGCGTCTGCCTCCTCACTCACTAATACTGACTCATGGTTAGATTTTCCTTTCTCCCCTGGTTTCTTCTTTGTTATTTCACTGCTCTCTATGAAAGGGTAAGCTCAGTCTCAATTAATTCTTCCCTCCATCTTTTCTGCCTCTCATCTTCCTAAGCGCTTATGGACGAATAAGCCCTATTGCAGAGTTTTAATACAAACTTTTTGCTTTTCTTTTCATTTGCCTCCTAATTCCAAAGAATTAAGGCCTCACATTGTGTGGGTCTCTATCTCAGATTTTCTATTGTGGCAATATGGATTCAGTGGAAATCATGATTCTCCATGTTTGCATGTACATTCATGCCATTGGCTAAGCTACATGCACGTGTGCAACCCTTTCTTTGCTGCAATCTCCCTAGCTGGTGCATCTCCGGGTGGAACTTTCGCCCTTATTCATGTCTTTCTCTTTTTTCAAAAAGGGATTTCCCATGTTGACGAATTCTAAATCACTCTTTGTTCCAATTTCACACTGCCCCTTAACTATTGTATTCACTATCTGCCCACCAATACCAGCATGTCTCTGTCAAAGGTCACCCTCTTAAAGAGAGGCTATGGATTTCACAAGCCAATCCCTGCGCAGCACCAAATGATGTGATGCCCAAATAGTGCCAGGACTTCTTGAACCACCTTTGTCTTCAGCGAAGAAATGCAAAAGCACCGACAGCACACTGACAACACCAGGCTTGCTCCATCTCTTATGTCTAGCCTTTCTTGTAGAATCTTCCAATGATCAGCCTCCAAAGCTCTTTCTTTCTCACATCTCACAACATACTCAACTCCCTCAAAGCCACTTCTTATGAAGATGATGTTGTACCCTTGTTCTTCATCAAAGTTTTATCTAGGGATACTCTCCCACACCTACTTTCCATTGTCAATGACTCTCTCACTCAAGACATCTTACAAGAAGCTCTCAAGACAGGCCAGATCTTCCTACTCCTAAAGAAACCTGCACTAGACCCGGATAGCTTCACCAAATACTTGCCTATCACTCACCTACCTCATCAGCTAGATCTTTGGAAAGCAGTCTATCTTCAACTACAAGATCACACAAATGAATCATCTCCTGCGTGGCTATCAGTTTAGTTTCAGATCACGATGCAGTACAGAGACCACTACCTTACACATTTTAGACCAAGCTTTCCTGACTAGGATGAGGTTGACCCTTGCTTCCTGATATTACGGGATCTCTCAGTTGCATTACACACAGTCAATCATCCCACCCTCTACACACCCTGCAATCTTGGATGGGATTTAACCGCTTCTGTGCCTTGGACGAGATGATCTCGTCCAAGGCTACAGTTCCCCTGTGCCTTGGCCGAGATCATCTCGTCCATGGCACAGGGGAACTTGGGGGCGCGCTAGCGCGCCCCCCGTGCACCCCCCTTCCCCCCCCCAAGTCGGGGATGGAAGGGGAAGACCTTCCCCTTCCACCCCCGACCCCCCCCACCCCCCCCTGTGACGTCAGCGCGCGCGCTGATGTATCACAGGGGCCTCCCTCGTCGCGCTGGAAGCTCTGCTTCCAGCGTGATTGAAAAAGAAATGCAAAAGCATTTCTCTTTCAATCGATGGGAGGCCCGGAGGGGCTTCAAAGGGAAGGAAAAGTATTTCCTTCCCTTTGAAGTCCCTCCGAGGGTTTCAAAAGCCGGATTGCTTGCAATCCGGCTTTTGAAACCCCACTAGACACCAGGGATTTTTTTTTTTTTAATTGAAATTGACAAAAGGGAGCGACCCCTTGGGCAAGGGTCGCTCCCAGGGGGGGCATTTTTTTGAAAAGGCCTTTTCTGCCCCCCCTGGGGGCAGAAACCTCTAGGCACCAGGGACCATTTTATTTTTTTTTTTGTTTCATTTATTTTTTTTTTGGTGGGGAGCGACCCCTTAGGCAAGGGTCGCCCCCCTTGGGGGAAAATTATATTTTGCCCATTTCTGCCCCCCTTGGGGGCAGATTGGCCTATTTTGATGAGGCCAATCTGCCCCCAAGGGGGGTAGAAACCACTGGACACCAGGGAGTTTTTTCTTTGCGTGAATTTCACGCAAAGGGAGCGACCCCTTAGGCAAGGGTCGCTCCTTGGGGGGGAGGGCAATTTATTTTAGGCCATTTCTGCCCCCCCCTGGGGGCAGATCGGCCTATTATTAGGCCGATCTGCCCCCAGGGGGGGAAGAAACCTCTAGGCGCCAGGGCAAATTTTTTTTTTGTGTTTTTTTTTTTTTTGTTGTTTCTTTTTTTTAGAGATGGGGAGCGACCCATCAGGCAAGGGTCGCTCCCCTGGGGGGCAAATTGTATTTAGACCATTTCTGCCCCCCTGGGGGCAGATTGGCCGATTTTAGGTCAATCTGCCCCCAAGGGGGCAGAAACCACTAGGCACCGGTGATTTGTTTTTTGGCGCCAATGTCACGCAGGGGGAGCGACCCCGTAGGCAAGGGTCGCTCCCGGTGGGGGAGGGTGGCGGTTGGGGGGGCAAATTTATTTTAGGCCATTTCTGCCCCCCCCCCTGGGGCCGGCTGAGCTACAGGCCAAACACCACAGGTAGGCACCTTGCAAAAAACACCTCTGTTTTCTGTGAAAAAATATGTTGTGTCCACGTTGTGTTTTGGGCCATTTCCTTTTGTGGGCGCTAGGCCTACCCACAGAAGTGACATACCATTTTTATCGAGAGACTTAGGGGAACGCTGGGTGGAAGGAAATTTGTGGCTCCTCTCAGATTCCAGAACTTTCTGTCACCGAAATGAGAAGAAAAAGTGTTTTTTGGGCCAAATTTTGATGTTTGCAAAGGATTCTGGGTAACATAACCTGGTCAGAGCCCCGCAAGTCACCCCATCTTGTATTCCCCTGGGTTTCTAGTTTTCAAAAATGCACTGGTTTGCTAGGTTTCCTCAGGTGTCGGCTGAGCTACAGGCCAAAATCCACAGGTAGGCACTGCTTTTTATAAAAAAATGTGATGTGTCCACGTTGTGTTTTGGGCCCTTTCCTTTCGTGGGCGCTAGTCCTACCCACACAAGTGAGGTATCATTTTTATCGGGAGACTTGGGGGAACGCTGGGTAGAAGGAAATTTGTGGCTCCTCTCAGATTCCAGAACTTTCTGCCACAGAAATGTGAGTAACATGTGTATTTTTAGCCAAATTTTGAGGTTTGCAAAGGATTCTGGGTAACAGAACCTGGTCCGAGCCCCGCAAGTCACCCCTCCTTGGATTCCCCTAGGTCTCTAGTTTTCAGGAATGCACAGGTTTGGTAGGTTTCCCTAGGTGCCGGCTGAGCTAGAGGCCAAAATCTACAGGTAGGCACTTCGCAAAAAACACCTCTGTTTTTTTCCAAAATTTAGGATGTGTCCACGTTGCGCTTTGGGGTGTTTCCTGTCGCCGGCGCTAGGCCTACCCACGCAAGTGAGGTATCATTTTTATCGGGAGACTTGGGGGAACGCTGGGTGGAAGGAAATTTGTAGCTCCTCTCAGATTCCAGAACTTTCTGCCACAGAAATGTGAGGGACATGTGTTTTTTTAGCCAAATTTTGGGGTTTGCAAAGGATTCTGGGTAACAGAACCTGGTCCGAGCCCCGCAAGTCACCCCTCCTTGGATTCCCCTAGGTCTCTAGTTTTCAGAAATGCACAGGTTTGGTAGGTTTCCCTAGGTGCCGGCTGAGCTAGAGGAAAAAAAAATTCCAGGTAGGCACTTCGCAAAAAACACCTCTGTTTTTTTCCAAAATTTAGGATGTGTCCACGTTGCGCTTTGGGGTGTTTCCTGTCGCCGGCGCTAGGCCTACCCACGCAAGTGAGGTATCATTTTTATCGGGAGACTTGGGGGAACGCTGGGTGGAAGGAAATTTGTAGCTCCTCTCAGATTCCAGAACTTTCTGCCACAGAAATGTGAGGGACATGTGTTTTTTTAGCCAAATTTTGAGGTTTGCAAAGGATTCTGGGTAACAGAACCTGGTCCGAGCCCCACAAGTCACCCCTCCTTGGATTCCCCTAGGTCTCTAGTTTTCAGAAATGCACAGGTTTGGTAGGTTTCCCTAGGTGCCGGCTGAGCTAGAGGCCAAAATCTACAGGTAGGCACTTCGCAAAAAACACCTCTGTTTTTTCCCAAAATTTAGGATGTGTCCACGTTGCGCTTTGGGGTGTTTCCTGTCGCCGGCGCTAGGCCTACCCACGCAAGTGAGGTATCATTTTTATCGGGAGACTTGGGGGAACGCTGGGTGGAAGGAAATTTGTAGCTCCTCTCAGATTCCAGAACTTTCTGCCACAGAAATGTGACAGACGTGTTTTTTTAGCCAAATTTTGCGGTTTGCAAAGGATTCTGGGTAACAGAACCTGGTCCGAGCCCCGCAAGTCACCCCTCCTTGGATTCCCCTAGGTCTCTAGTTTTCAGAAATGCACAGGTTTGGTAGGTTTCCCTAGGTGCCGGCTGAGCTAGAGGCCAAAATCTACAGGTAGGCACTTCGCAAAAAACACCTCTGTTTTTTCCAAAATTTAGGATGTGTCCACGTTGCGCTTTGGGGTGTTTCCTGTCGCCGGCGCTAGGCCTACCCACGCAAGTGAGGTATCATTTTTATCGGGAGACTTGGGGGAACGCTGGGTGGAAGGAAATTTGTAGCTCCTCTCAGATTCCAGAACTTTCTGCCACAGAAATGTGAGGGACATGTGTTTTTTTTAGCCAAATTTTGAGGTTTGCAAAGGATTCTGGGTAACAGAACCTGGTCCGAGCCCCGCAAGTCACCCCTCCTTGGATTCCCCTAGGTCTCTAGGTTTCAGAAATGCACAGGTTTGGTAGGTTTCCCTAGGTGCCGGCTGACCTAGAGGCCAAAATCTACAGGTAGGCACTTCACAAAAAACACCTCTGTTTTTTTTCCAAAATTTAGGATGTGTCCACGTTGCGCTTTGGAGTGTTTCCTGTCGCCGGCGCTAGGCCTACCCACGCAAGTGAGGTATCATTGTTATCGGGAGACTTGGGGGAACATAGATTAGCAAAACAAGTGCTATTGCCCCTTGTCTTTCTCTACATTTTTTCCTTCCAAATATAGGAGAGTGTGTAAAAAAGACATCTATTTGAGAAATTCCCTATAATTCACATGCTTGTATGGTCACCCCGGAATTCAGAGATGTGCAAATAACCACTGCTCCTCAGCACCTTATCTTGTGCCCTTTTTGGAAATGCAAAGGTTTTCTTGATAGCAATTTTTTACTCTTTATATTTCAGCAAATGAATTGCTGTATACCCGGTATAGAATGAAAACGCACTGCAGGGTGCAGCTCATTTATTGGCTCTGGGTTCCTCGGGTTCTTGATGAACCTACAAGCCCTATATATCCCCGCAACCAGAGGAGTCCAGCAGACGTAACGGTATATTGCTTTCCATAATCTGACATTGCAGGGAAAAGTTACAGAGTAAAACGTAGAGAAAAATTGATGTTTTTTTCACCTCAATTTCAATATTTTTCTTTTTCAGCTGTTATTTTCTGTAGGAAACCCTTGTAGGATCTACACAAATGACCCCTTGCTGAATTCAGAATTTTGTCTACTTTTCAGAAATGGTTAGGTTTCTGGGATCCAGCATTGGTTTCATGCCCATTCCTGTCACTGACTGGAAGGAGGCTGAAAGCACAAAAAATTGCAAAAATGGGGTATGCCCCAGTAAAATGCCAAAATTGTGTTGAAAAATTGGGTTTTCTGATTCAAGTCTGCCTGTTCCTGAAAGCTAGGAAGCTGCTGAGTTTAGCACTACAAACCCTTTGTTGATGCCATTTTCAGGGGGAAATCCACAAGCCTTCTTCTGCAGCCACTTTTTCCCTTTTTTTTTAAAAAAACGAAATTTTCACTGTATTTTGGCCAATTTCTTGGCCTCCTTCAAGGGAACCCACAAAGTCTGGGTACCTCTAGAATCCCTAGGATGTTGGAAAAAAAGGACGCAAATTTGGCTTGGTTAGCTTATGTGAACAAAAAGTTATGAGGGCCTAAGCGCGAACTGCCCCAAATAGGCAAAAAAAGGCCTGGCACAGGAGGGGGAAAAGGCCTGGCAGCGAAGGGGTTAACAACAACATCAGTCATTGGTTCTCCTCCTACCTTTCCAACTGACCCCAGTTTATTCACATGGGCACCTCTAGGTCCCAGAAGATCCTTATCACCTGTGGAGTTACCCAGGGTTGCGTACTGTATCCTGTCATCTTCATCCTCTACACTGAGCAGCTTGGTGCCCTACTCACAGTTAATGGCATTAAGATTCACGAAATATGCCAATGATACACAGCTCTACTTGAAAGTCTCCTTAGTTTTAGACAGCCAAAGCCTCAAACACTGCCTACACACCATCCAGACCTGAATGTCCGGCACCTACCTAAAATTCAGGCCAACCAAGACAGAACACCTGTTATTTTCCAAGATCAACAAAGAAGAAACAGCATAAACCTGGCTTAATGACATGAACCTTGACAGCTTTGAACCCCATTTTCCACCGAATATTAAAGTAATTTGGATTCACCCTGACACAAACCTCACCCTCATGGAATACATGGCCAAAATAAGACAGCCTGGTACCAGCTCTTTCGTCTAAAGAAAGGGAAAATATTTCCTGCAGAAAGCGACTTCAGAACTGCTGGTGAAGTCTTCGTACTCTTGCATCTGGATGATGGAAGCATCTACTTCATGGTCTCCCAGACTCCACACTGGCACCCTTTGAGAATATCCTACATACATGCCTCAGCATATGTAATCCAGGGGCAGAAAAAAAATGGTCACATTACCTGCATCCCGATGGAACATTTACAAAACCATGACAACCAGCACCCCCGCATATTTGGCAGACAGGCTCACCATCTCTGGTGGGTCTCAGCACACTTGTAGCTAGGACACCATCAGATCAGAAGGCAGACTAAGAAGTGTAGAATAATAATTTTAAAAAAAGGGAACAGACCTTTTCCATTATGCACCCAGGATCTGGGACAACAGTTGATCAGGGCCACATCAACACTGCTACAATTGTTTTTTTTAAAGTTGACAATTCACCTATAGAACATTATTACATCAAAATGCAGTTATCTCTCCTATCACTAGTTGACTTTATGGTTGTCTTTGACCCTATGTAGCACACTCCAATGCCTTTTGACACTATAAAAAATACCATATACTTACATATATATCGGTTTACATGGGCTTCACTGGTTGGCGCTACTCATGAGAAAGTGCCACACCTTTGCCAATGGAATGTCACACATATGTACATCGAAAGCATAGAAATGTCACATGCAAGGAATCAGAAAATGTGGCAGCTATGGTTTTAATGAATTTTGGGGATCTCTCAAGATCCTTTCGTGAGCTGAACTTGGTGTTTCAGCTCTGCGGTCTTATTATCAGTGCCCAGGTAAAGTGTGATCCACACACAAACGTGTTTGCAGAGTGATCTCACTTATATGTGATGCAATGTTTATTGAAATCTTTAGTTTGCACCTTCTGGTAAATTTCAGCTAGTCAAACCTGCCGGAATTTAGTGTGGGGGAAAACTCAGTATTTACAGAGACATGTAGTTTTTGGGTGCAGTACTCACCAAAATACAAGGTTTTACCAGTTTAAGGGAATATACTCATTATCACATGCTATTTTTACACCTGATAAATACCAAACCTCAAGTTGTAAGATTTTAGCAGGTGTGTTAAGTCCCATCTACGTTTCTAGGGCAGTTATAGTCAGGCCATCTAAGAATTACTGCTCTCACTCCATACACTTCTGAGTCTGGAACGGGAACTTCCTGTACTTACTGTACTCCGTAAATAGCACACATACAAAGCTGGAAGGTCTGTTTTTATCACTTGTGGTAAACACCTATTCTGCTGGGCATGTTATTTAGTTTGACCTTCGGTGTTTGGGCCATAATATACCCTAAAACATTCTCCCATAACCTGTTTTTTAGATTTGTCAAAGGTATCTGTAATAAACTATCAACCCAACTATATTCAGAGAAACCTGAAGGTGATTTGAACCCTCTGTAGCAAGAGTTCCGCTTACAAATTGCGTTGAGCCACCCACTCAAACTATGTGCAATGAGTGAGGATCTGAAGATGAAGCATGCCAATGGTGATACAAGTGGGTGAGTCTCCTTTTATACAGTACAGTGTAACAGATTCCAGGGTCCTGCTATTAACCACCAGAATCTTCAAGGGATGAATTATTATTTTGTCTTATAGAGCACTCAGCTACCCCAAGGGGGTTCCCAGCACTGAACCAAGGTGGGATAGATTGAGCTCACAGATTTAGAACATCCAGATTTTTAGTTCTTGCGGAACTTCGTCAGAGAGGTACTGCTTTGCAGAGATTCCAGTAGGGCACTCCATAACTTCAGGCCCAAGTATGCAAAAGATGGACCTCCCATGCACATTCTAAGTATTTTGCAGAGGGACCGGTTGAGAGAACGAAGCGTTTGCGCAGGCTGTTAAGGGACCATCAAATCTTGAATATATCATGGACCTGTACCAAATCTAACCATGTGCATATAGCACAAGGCTTTGTACTGTATATTTATCCTCGGCCAGCCAGTGAAGCTCACGGAGAAGGTTTGATGTGGAGGCAAACTTCAGAAGGTGATTCAAAGTCTGGCTGCAGAGTCCTGAATAATTTCTAGGCATCTAGTAGATGCCTTATTAGCTCCCAGATACAGGATGTTCCCATAATCTATTCTTGAAAGGATCATCCAAATGATTTTTTTCACCCACTTCAGCACTGTGAAGCATGCAGGGGGCCACCTTAGCCACCTGCTGCTTCATGGACGGACGCTCATCCTGCCAAAAACCAAAGTTCTTTAACTTGGGAGACCGTTCCGGGAGGACCCAAGAGCATCTGGCCAATGCTGGGGGCCCCATAGCCAAGGGTTCTTACCCAAGACCATTACCTGGGTCTTCTCGCTGTTAAGTTTGAGTGAGTAGATATTCATCCAGGAAGAAATCTGGCTCAACCAAAGATTCAGGGCTCAGGTCCTAGATCCATGTGCACAGGACATGCAGAAAATAATTTGCGTGTCATCTGCATAAGAGAACAGTGTTAGTCCACAGTTTTCTACCACATCCCCAAGGGGGCGTACTATACGTTAAACAGCATTGGGTTTAGGCTCCAGAAGTGAGAGCCCACTGTTTTGACCTGCCGCTGGCTGAGAAAACCTGGAATGAATGGGCTTTCAGAAATTAGGTCATCTCAGCTAAAGCTGTTCCCTGAAGGGCATGCGCCATTAACCTTTCCAAGAGAGTGGAATGAGACACAGTGTCGAAGGCCTCGCTGAGATTTAATAAAATCAGCACAGCTGTACCGCCCTCATCTTGGAGTTGTCTCAGATGTTCCATTACTCCAAGGAGGGCAGCTGCAATGCTTTGTCCAGCCCTAAAGCCTGACTGTGATGAATGGAAAAAGTTTTGGACTTCCACAAAGGTGGTAGGCTGAATGTTCACATGCTTCCCCAAAATTCTGGAGAAAGTGGGCAACACTGAGATCGGTCTGAAGTTGCACAAGTTAGTACGGTCAAGGTTCATTTTTTTAAAAGCCGAAGTACCATGGCATGCTTCCATGCTAGTGTGATGGATTCCTCTTGCAGAGAGGAATTAAGCAGACCAACTACTATTTGGAGTAAGTTCGGGTCCAAAGGATGACTTTGGATGGTGGGAGAGGATCTAACAGAGAGCTTGACTTAGTTGACCAAAGGAAAGTAAAAAACAGAGAGGTGTCTAACAGGGATGACAATTCCAATTAATGAGCAACTAATGGCATGCTTGTTGTGTATTCTTCATCTCTTGGGGCATGATCCCAAGTGCTGATGTTGGGGGAGATGTAAGCAGCCTGACCTTCAGCCGTTTGAGCTTTAGCCAGGTGAAGCTGAATATCAGCCACCTTTTTCAGATACAAATAACATAGTGAAGCCCTCTCACTTTGATGTTGATGGAACGTGTTATTTACTGCACATTATGTACTGGATGCTGCAGAATGAAAAATGTCCTAGCTATTGTAACGGAGAGTTTAAATTCTATTAAGGACACGGAGTCAAGGATTATGCTTCGGTTTTATTCACAGCAGCCATTTTACAACTTTAAGTCAAACTACCAAACCAATGAACCTCTGGGAATGGAACATAAAAACAGCAATATTCAATGAAAACATGAGCTCCAGCCCACAATCAATCAGGTGCTAGCATATCCCCATATAGCCATTATCCATGTTGCCCCCATTTCTTTTGTTGCGCAAGTTCAGCCACTGCACGTTTATCACGATTCCTGTTTCCCAGCTTCAGTCCCTAGGAAGAAAGAAAAACATCAGCAAAGGGTTCATGTCCCGCAGCAGCACCAGAAACATCTTCTGAACATAACAGTCAATAGAATAGCAGGAAAGTAGTACATACCAGTCACTGGGAGTATTCTTCGGTTAAGAATTCTGCCAGGTGGGATAATCCTTGCCTCTGTGTACTTAACAGAAGTGAAACTTTCTGTTATGATAGCTAGGACATTTTTCATTCTATGTAAGGACCAGAGGCAGAGATTTTGCTGATTCAAAGCATGGTACCACCAAATGAGCCATATCCAGCACCAGCTTAAAACAGAGCCTCTTAAAAGTGAAGTCCAAAGACCTGTCTGCAGCACTCATGACATCCTCTAAACGGGCATCGAGGCTGAAGACTTCTGATGCCATTGCCCCTCGAGTGAAGTGCGCTCCAAAAATCTTTGGGTCAATACCAGCTTCCTAGGGCACCTGAACTACATCTGTGACCATGGGGTCAACACCTCGTCGCAAACACCAACATGACCATTGTGTCCATGCTGATCAGTAATGCATGACTGTACTGTTGGCTCAAACCTTGATAAGAGGACTTCAGTTTGTCTCGAAAGGAACAGGGTCGACAATCTTCCCCTGTAATCCGCAACACCATCAGGGTCAATGAGCCCTCCTGCACCAGCCGGTGTGGAATCTGGTCTAGGTAGAGAAGAAGATTCTGAAACAGGGGGAGACAGATTGGAAATTCCCAGGAAAGTTCCAGAAGAGGTGTAAACCAGACTTGAGACTACCAGACAGGTGTGATGAATACCACTTCTTCATGCTCCTGACTTGGGCCTAGGTCCAGGTTATCATTGCAAAAGGAGGAAAGTTGTAACCCTTCTTCTGGCTCCAACCCTGTAGGAACGTGTCTGTTGCTGTCACCTGCAGATCCGGTTTCCAACTGAAGAAGCGAGGTAGTTGGTGGTCCAGCCAGGAAGCAAACATATCCACTGAGAATGGACCCCATCATTCCTGTAGTGTGACAAAGACTTCCGGGTGAAGCTTCCAAGGGCTGGAATCCCAAAGGTGGTGGGAATGCCATATTCAGCTGTGAAAGAGATCTGATGGGCCATGCAATATTGCAAAAAATTGGTTGCTAAGTTGGAGAGAGCCTTGAAACGAGTGCCCCCCATCCCCCAAAGGATTGATATATCGGACCACTGACATACTGTCCATCTTGAGAAGAACGCAAGATTGGATCCTTTCCTTTTGTCCAGCAGCAGGCCGTGAAGGAGCTGGTGAGGAGCTCGAGGCAGTCGATACGCAGTTTCTGTTTTTGAGGAGACCACAAGCCCCCAATAGACAGTGTGCCCCAACCTGACCTGCTTGTATCTGATTCTATAACAAGCTCTGGAGTCGACTTGAAAATTGCTCTCCCATTTCATGCTTCCATGTGGGAAAGCCACCAACAGATTTCCTTCTTCGCCTTGTCTGAGAGAGATACCTGTTGAGAATAGGTCAGTCCTTTCTGCAGGTGAAAGGTTTTTAACCTCTGGAGCGCCCGATATTGGAGGGGGCCTGGAAAAATGGCCTGTATGGATGCTGAGAGGAGCCCAGCCAGGAAAGTGATCTGCAACAATGACGTACAAGGTTTGGCCAGGGTCCTCCACAACTCTTGATGGATCTTCGTTATCTTCTGGGATGGAAGGCTCAGGGAAGCAGTGGTAGAGTTTACCACAAAGCCCAGGAAGGTTGCTTTCTGGGAGGGAATCAGGAATGGGTTCTTCTCATTTATCACAAACCCTAGCCCCTCTAGGAGGCTGATGGTCGTCTGCAGCTGGAGCAATGACATTGATCCATTATGAGCAAGCCATCCAGATAGATGAGGTGCATCCCCTGTGCTTGCAGAGGTTCCACAACTGGTTTTAGAACCTTTGTGAAGCACCAGTGGGTGAAGGAAAGGCCAAAGGGAAGAGTGGAAAATTCGAAGGGTGGTTGGTGCCAAATAAACTGGAGGAACCTCCATTGAGATGGAAAAAGTGGTATTGAAAGGTACGCCTCCTCAAAGTCTAAGTGGACCTTCAAGTCAGAGGAACATAGCAGGTCTCTGAGACGATGTATGCCCTCCATCTTGAAGTGGCGGTGGACCAGCCACTTGAACTCCCAAAAGCTGATCACCGGGCATTGAGCTCTGTTGCTTTTGTCCACCAGAAAAAGGTTGCTGATAAAATTGCGGGGATGTGGGACCTTTGGCTACATTGCCCCTTTGTCCAGAAGTGATACGACCTCCTCATCTATGAGGGTGGCCTCCCAAAAAAAGAATTAAAGGGGACGAGGCCAGGAGTCCTGTTTAGGAATACTGTGGAATTCTATTTGGAAACCTTGGACTGTAGGCAAGACCCACACGTCTGTGGTAATGGATCATCATGTGTGGAGAAAATGTGCTAGTCTGCCCCAATTTTAGAAAAGAAGTATGAACACTCACTGGAAGTTGAGGAAGCAGTGTTTCCGTTGAAGCCTCTGAAACGTTGCCCTCAGGTTGGGTAGAAGTTGGCAAATCTGGTTTTGTCTTGTCAAGAGCCTCATCTGGAGCCTTGCCTTCTGAAAGGGTATCAGGAACAAACAGAGGTGGCCGAGCAGCCCCTGCCACGATCGGCCCCTTGAAAAACCTGAGGCTTAAAAACTTTTTATAGACGACTGGGCCTTGTCCAGAGAGGTAAAGGTGTTCAAGAACTTGCCCAGCTTCTTGATAAAGGGCCCCCAAAGAGTCCCCCTTGGGCAACTGCCCCACCTCTGAGGTTGCTAGGGCCCCAAGCTTTGGGTCTACCTTAATCAGCAAGGTTTCGGCAATGGTGCATGGATAGTGCACAATTGGCTTTAGCCAGAAAGATGATAGCCTGCTGTACCCAACCCAAGAGAGCCTCAGGAGATATAAGGGCATCCGAGGACTTGGTGTGTTCTGCCATATCTAAAATTATAGCAAGGGGGCCAGTGTCATCTAAAAGTTTATCCTGGCATGCCCTTCAGGAATGATCTATGACCTTTTTATGATCCTTCACGAATAATTGCCATGAAGGTGGCAATCCTCGGGTTAATGTCGTGGGTTCAGGGAGGGGGCAGAGGAAGGGACCTGGGCCAGGAAAGCCTACTTTAGGTGAGCAGAAGCATTGTGTTATACAACAGCTTCACTGGGGCATTTGGCAGGCACTGGGTCTGTCTCCGGTGTATGGTGGGAGGCACCTGAAGTCCCAGAGGGCCTAGCAACCTCCTGGTCTGGTCTAGGGATCTAGGCACAAGCACATGCAATTTGTCTCACTAGGCACTGTTCTAAGGGACCTTTGGCCTCTGCAACTGCCCGATATACAGAGGCATCCACCGCCTAGTAAAATTCATCATCCCAGGGCAAGAACTCTGAGGGGTCTCCCTGCAGTTGTTGGTCTCCAGGGGCCTCCATGTACACAGGTAAGATCAGAAGGCAGGCTGGGCACTCCACTAGTACTAATCGCAGGGAAAGCAGGTGCTATCAACAGATGTTTTGTAGGCCAAGCGCTGTGTCTGCCCAGGCACAGGAGGAATGGGCAGGCAAAGTGCTGTGCTGTATGTCCCCAGTTAGGTGAGGTAGGGGCAGGCAAAGTGCTGCAGGTTTTGGTGTGGGGCAAGTAGCACTGCATATGGGTCCAAGCCCTGGGACACTCACCCCAGGTGCAGTGTTAATTCACAGGGCAAGAAACGACATGGAAGCGTGTCTTAATAATAGGCTGGCTCTGCCACCGTCAATACAGACCTCGCGGGGCATATGGCAAAAATACACCCACTACTGACCCTGATCACAGGGTGTCAAAGCAGGATTTTCAGTAGTGGCAATACATACCCCAACTCTGTGGGGCGTCACTCTCAAGGCTGGAGGCTCCAGGCTATGCGGCATGTGACTCTGACTTAGATGACAGTTGAAGTAAAAAGAAGGGCATCGCGGGCTGCTCGCTGCACCATATCCAGACACCACGTACCAGGCGGATGACTGCACCATGCCGCAGGATTCGGCCACAAAGGAGTGTAGAACGTCCCTGCTGCCCTGTCAGCATGCAAATATAATTCGACAAGCACAATTTAATTTAAGCAATGCACAATTAGTCAACCATACAGCAGAAAACAGAAGAAAGAAGCCTGACTTAACTTCAGCTGCAAACAGCAAAGAAAAAGACAAGGGCAAAATGGATAATGGACTATATGGGGATCTGACAGTACCTGATTCGTTGTGGACCGGAGCTCATGTTTTTATTGGCTATGGCTATTTTTTGTTCCATTCCCAGAGGTTCATGGGTTTGGTAGTTTGACTTAAAAGTTGTAAAGTGGCTGCTGTGAATGAAAGTGAAGGAAGTAAAAGCATAATCCTCGCTTCCAGTCCTGACTCGGAATTGGTATTTATCGAATGTGCGAGTTTGGAATGTTTTACCACCAAACATATAATAGAGGGCCATTGGAGGTCAGATTATTATTTATATGGTGCCTTACATTTGCTAAAAAGAATATGAAATAAACAGAGGGCATATGCAGATTTTCAGATTAAACCAATCCTCATTTTCATTTATCTGACCCTTACTACAATGATCTCTTACAGAGAGAGTGGCTGTCTAGAAGTCCAGGAGGCATTTACCTTGAAGGGTCATTAACATGCTTAGCCCCTGTATGCACAGTACCATACTTGCTTCTGTGGTTCGGTGCTCTGGTACATCCTAACTCCAGAAGGTCGAGGTACAAGAACAACAAACCACAATGCTTGACAAGTCTTAAAATTAACCCGAAACTCTATTCACGGAAACATGGTGAAACTGAACAACAAGTTTTGCAGCAATTTCTGCTTTTTCGGCTGTACGCTGGTGAAACCACGAAGTAAGTTGTTGCTCACTCTATATCCACGCACACGTCAATTTAAAAATGCCATCTGAGACTCTGGGACTGGCGCTCATCATGGCTGCCTTGCATGCTTGCTTGCTTGGGTTATAAGCAGTTCTCATAAAGGACATATTCGCCAATCACATGGGCTCGAGGCGATGACGAGCTCGCAGCCCATACAGGGAGAAGGGGTTCAGGTCCTGCAACCACCCCAACAGCCATGTAGGTGTTCTGCCAGTCATGAGCTCAGTGACAGTAAATTTCCACATGGCACATGGTGGAGACGTGCATGTGAGCTAAGGCTTAGGCCATTCCCCAGCATCCGAGTGCATTCAGTGAGTTATGGGCTGGGCCGTTGTGGGTTTCCCTATACCAGAGCCCTGAAAGGGTGTTGGATCCCCTAACTTTCATGGAAATGTGTTCAGTTAGTCATGAGCGTCGTACAGTATCATTATTTGATCTATCTTTTTACATAGCACAGTACAAGATGGCAGCTTCTGAATGCTTTGCAAGGAGGAGGTAGATCAGAGTGCCAACACTAGACTTTGAAACAGCACGTTGATAAGCACAGAAATTAACCATAGGACAATTTGTGCACATGATAGAAGAGCAATGTCGCCATGTCCAGTCCCATGGACCACTATCTACTCTGAAAAAACTTTTCATTTTTTTTGTTTGAAATGCATCCCATTTAAAAAAACTGCTTTAAGAGCAGTCACAGACATGGTGTTCTGCTGTCCCCAGCAGGCCGCCATCCCTGTGAATGAGACCATTTCCAATGGGGTTGCAAAGTGCGACCTAACTCATGAATATTGATGAGGTAGGTCATTTGTGACTTCATTGGGAATCGCAGTATACTTAACACTGTGGTACATTTTGTTTTGCGACTCGCAAAGCGAAAGGTTGTACATCTGGCTCTTAGTTCCTAGTCAATGCTGCAGCTAAGGAGTTTGTTTGTTCCTATATGGGTCATTAATACATTTGCATTCAGTTTCCCCTTGCCATGTGAATCAGGTAATGAAATGTGTCCTTTAACTGGATGAGCATGGCACTGCCAAAAGGCTAGGTTTTCTCTAAAGTGTACTGTAGCCATGGTCACAGCTTCAGACTACACGACTGGTCTACCTTAAAAACAGTGATTAAGTCTCCAGTATCAATGAATGTTTTGACTGTTTACCCACCAATTGGGGACTGCACCTGGGGTGACAGATGCATTTGTTCTTACCATCACCAACGAGGGATTCGACAAACACCATCTTTTCCTCTGAGTGTTCAGATTCAGATGACTGAACATTGTTCACGTGGCACACCTTGGTAAACCTTGGCAGGCTCACTTGGCTTCTCAAAGGCCGGATGCTTCCATACTGTTGCTTGGCAATCCACATCCTGTAGAGGCCATGCTCCAGATAGAACCATGTTAGTTGTGCATTAGGTCCCTTTTATGTGACCAAGCTTCCTTGCACACAATCCAGCTTGCCCATTTGTAGGCTCCTGTTTAATGTGTGCCACTTTCACATTTGAGATTTCTTGGGACCTATTTTCCGAGAGTCGACCAATAAAATGAGCAACCATAGTCACGTGGATGTGCTCCCTCATCTTTTAGTTTCTTGCACAACGTCCAGCGTTCAGATGTAGGGCACAAGCAAAAACAAAACAGTTCCAAGTAGTGGGTGCCAAAATTGAAGAGAACAGGTTTCCTTCAGGCAGTTTATGAAATCTGGCAGCTTCTAAGAAGCACAATGTCTGGCTCTACAAATCCTTTATAGATGGTAGTAGGGATGTTTATAGCTAATGAATAGCGAAGCAGCCCCTTAAACAAATGAATGAGCAATACACAGGGCTCTGAACAACACCCAAGAAGAGGTTTGGAGCCGAAGAAGATGATGTAGAAGAGAAGCATAGTCAAATCTGTGAGCTGCAGGGACAAGGCAAGCAGCCAGATCTCGGATATATGTAGGCGCCACAGGGAACTCTAGGGGAGACCAGCTACAGAAAGTTAGTAGATTTCAGCAAGGAGCTCTAATTGCTGACCTTTTGCCCGACAGCATGAGGTAGAGAAAGATTTTTTTGAAGCAGGCATCAAGATGGCAAGACCACCAAGATCTGGGTGTTAAATGAGAGGAGAAAGTCTTCGTGAATGCCAGAATAATTACCATTTTCCTGGTATGGAAATACCACAAGGCATTGCCCTGAGGATAATTCATCAGAATGGCAAAGCCAATGGCATTGAGTGACCCTGTGAGGTCCAGATGGGCGAGAGCAATGACACCACTGACATCAAAAGCTCGTTTTAGGTAATTCTGAATGGCCGGGAGGGTAGTCTCAGTATTGTCATGAGGGCCGAACCCAACGTGGAACTCATCCAGAGAGCTGCAGCTCTCCAGGTGGTGGTAATTATGAGGCTAAGATGTCTCAACAGGCATTAGTAGCGAAGGAAATGTGAGAGTTTGCTCATAGTTACTGTACAAGAAATGTTAAAGTCCAAGTGAGTTTTTTCTAAGAGTGTGGTACCCACAGCGAGTATGAAAGCTTTGGTGGCTAAACCAGAAGATCAAACAAGTTTGAGAAGATGCAAACATAGTGGGACGATCTCAGAAAATGTGTTAGAGTATGTTGATAATGCCTGAATTTAAAGAGGAGTTTTCTCCTCTTTAAAGGACAGATCTTCTCTAATGGGGAGAAAGGGTAAAAGAAATGTGTTTATTAAGCCTAACAAAAGGGTAGGAATGGTTGCTCCTACATAATGAGTTAATGTGGGGAATGCTATACCCTTCCTAAAATCTAAGACTTTGATTTCAAAGAATACAGCTAGTGACTCTACTAAAGTCTGGGAAGATACTTTGCCGAACAAAAATAACAATAACATGACTGTAGCAGAAGGAGCACAGGGAGACAATAGTTCTTTTACAATGTAAAATACCTATTTTTGGGAACACAGCACAACACAGTGGTGGATGTGTAATGGAGGAGCTGGCGAGAGAGCACTTACCCAGCCTGGTTTGTTGGTGGCAGAACAGCGACCAGCCCACTGGACGAGTTGGCGAGACACTGGACACAGTTGAATAGTTCTGGTAGGAGGAGAAGCACATGGGACAATGCAGCAGCAGTGGATCAACCTACGTCCAGGGAGCCAAGATGGCCAAGTGTTGTGTGCCACTGCAATCTGGGCTGCCCGCTTCAGGGGCTGAGCTGTGAGAAATACACTGCGGTCCAAATGATTAGGGCAAAGGAACCACCAGTCGAGGCAAAGACCAGAGGAAAAAAAGTAGAAGCACTTGTCTTAAAATCTGTCATGCATCACAGTGGGGGAAAGCTTTAGAGAGATTGGTGAGCGATCACATGGCTGGAGGCAGGAGCGGCCAGGTGCTGTGTATAACCCGTTGGGAGAGGAGACAGGCGCGTATGTGCTGATATATGAAAAATCCCCCCAAAAAGCTCTGAACTACTCCTTTAGCAAAGGGAGGACACCTAACCATCTAAAGAGATTTAGTGAGTAACCACCAGGAAAATGATGAACTGAGATAACCAGGTTGAAACTGATCTGCTAGGGACCAATTGGAAATACTATAGGGACACACCTTCACTTTTACTACATGTAAGTCACCCCTAAGGTAGGCCCAAGGCTGCCCCATGGGCAGGGTGCAGTGTATTTGAAAGGTAGGGCATTTACTGGGGTGTTTTACATGTCCTGATAGTGAAATATTGCTAAATTTAGTTTTCACTATTGTAAGGCCTATCTCTCCCATAGGGTAGAATGGGGATTGCCTTGAAATATCTTCTAAGCGTAACTTCCCATTGGGAGCAGATAGATATATGCAGTTTTGGGTCTCTGAACTCACAATTTAAAAATACATCTTTTGGTGAAGTTTGTTTTTAAATTGACAGGTTGAAAATGCTACTTTTAGAAAGAGGGTATTTTCTTGCTTAACCATCCTGTGCCTCTGCCTGTCTGCTGAATACATGTCTGGGGCAGGATGACATTTGATCTGTTTGTGAATTCATCCTAGACAGTCACACAAAAGGAGCTGAGGTACATATCCTGATGGGTCTTTCTTGCTAGAGTGGTGAGAGGAGCTGACACTTGAACCTCAATAGGGCTGTGCTTGTTCTTACACAAAGCAGTCTCCAATCCCCTGGTATGTGTCTGGGGCCAGGGCAGGAAATGCAGGGTCTAGTGCACTACAAAGACTTTTCTTTTAAGTTTGCCTCCTTCAAAGGCAGAAAGGGGTATAAGTACTGGACCTCTGACGCCAAAAAGTTAGAATCCTTCTGGACTGAGGTCATTCTGCCAGGAAGAAGAGTGGGAAGCTGTTGGAGGGACTGCCACTCAGTCTGTTGTTTAGATGGGTTGGCCTGCTGCTTCTGTACTGGGAATGAAAGGACTGGACTTTGCTTTCTACATCATGCTTACAAAGGTTCTCCTAGGGCTTTGACCGAGCTTGCCTCCTGTTACGAAGTCTCAGGAACATCAAAGACTTCATCTGCCAGCACCTGGACTTTCTTGCTGAGAGTCCTGACTTGCCAAGTGAGGCCAAATCCAGTTCCTGGTTCCTGGGCCCTTGGAAGTGAGTTCTGGTGCAACCAAGAAGAAACCAGGCACGACGACTCCAGAGCGACTTCGGTACTGGCACTGCTGACCGACTCTGCACCGCTGCCTGCACCAGAGCCATGGTCCCTGCTGAGTGCAACTTGACCGATGCCACAGGCCCAGGCCTGCCGCAGCACCTCCAAAGTCCCCCGCAAAGAGTGAGTCCAGAGCACTGTGTCACCGACATATGTTGCACCCGACTCTGCTGCTGCATCTGTGGCCCCAAGGTGTGATCGCAACACTGCAAAGTCGACACCTTGTGTCTTGACCTGCTGGATTTATCTACCCACCCTATTGTAAGGAACCAACTCTTCACCACCACCGTTGCATTACCTCCCCTGCAGCCATAAGGAACTGACTCCTCGCATCCCCTGTGTTGCAATAAGGAACCAACGCTTCACCTCCCCAGTGGCAATAAAGAACAGACGCTGCACAGGCTCCAGCGACGCCTCATCTCCCCTACTCCCTGTAACATTTTTGATTCCTCATTGTTTACCAAACATACTGTACTCAGGGTCCGTGCGACTCTGTGACCACTGTGCACTCCCTGGCGAGTGGCGTCTTACTGTTGGGAACGACTCCATCAAGACATCGTGAGAGCCCCAGTTGGAGCTATTGTGTTTCTAAGCGCTGTACTGAGATTTCATCTTTTAAAATTCATATCTTTGGTTGTGTATGTTGAATTGTTTTCGTTTTGGTCTTGTTTTACTCAGATAAATGTTGGCTATTTTTCTAAACTAGTATTGAGTATGTTTGTGGTATTTTCTGTTACTGTGTGTGTGTGCCTCTGAGATACGCCTGACTGCATGTGCCAAGCTTCCAAGGGGGTGAGCAGGGTAATCTTAACTGTGTGACTCCCTTACCCTGGCTAGAGTGAGCGTCCCTACTTGGCCCCATTAAGTAGAGATCTCGTTTTTAACAAGCTATAATGTCAACTGACTTAAGGAGCTTCAATATGCCTCAAGTTAGCATGGTAAGTACAAGAGGTGGAAAGAAAGGGTCAAACGTAAAATACCTTGTTAGACAATGGAGTGCTAGGCAAATGGGCACTGGTGGACAACATGGAAAGCAGGAGGCAGAATAATCATTTTGCCCAACAGCAGTGCTTCGTTTGCAAAAGAATAAGTGCCAGTGCCCAAACTATTTGCTGAAGCCCACCAGCACTGCTACAGAATGCCAAGATTGTCGAATACAAAGGGTGTTTAGTCTTGACTTAAACTGTGCCTCCTTTCATCCACCAAAATCTTTCCTTGGCCATAATCTCACTCTTGCAGATTCTTTTTTAGTGACTGCCCTCACAATTTCCAACAGTAGCACCCTGCTGAGTTTGCTTAACAAGTGGTGTGCACACACTCAAAGCTTTTTGAAGAGGTTGCCACCTGTGTGCCTGTAGACAGCATAGTTATTTTGACTGTGGGTGGTATGTTCCACATAAGAGTGGCCTGCCGATTTAATGGCTGCTTCTCAAAATGTGGGAACCTTGGGACTTTCAGGCTGTTGATGTGGAATATTACCTAAGTGGGAATGGTGGTAGAACACACATATTCACTCACCTTTTCACTGACAGTTTGTGCTTGGTGAGTTAAGCACCCACTTGTGATCTGACCTGCATGCCACTCATGTCTTAACAGTACATGTACTGTGAGCAATGAAAGCTTTCACTAGTCTACCCTGCGTGATCTCTCCGTCTGGGAATGGAAGATAGCATGTGCTGCCTTATGTGAGAGTCAGAAGCTTGCTTTGCTACTGTAATATCATCCTGTGCCAGTTCTGTAAGGTAGCAAAACTTGTGCTGCTGTCTGATTTGTACCTGTAATGTGATGGAAAAAGCTTGCACTGTTGCTGCCCTACCTAAATATGTCCTCTGAAAGAGGAACGATTACACTATTTCTGCCCAAAGTGTACCTGTTCTGTGAAGAAAGGGTGTCTTCACTGGTAACTGGAGGGGTTTCCACTGCCTCTGAAGAAGAAAAATGGACGCAGAGAATCCACTTGCAAAGGAAGCACTATGAACTGGAAATTTCCCATAATATCTGATCCGTTGTCCTGAAGAAGCTCCTATCCTCGAAGGGGCAATATTCAAGTGCCTAAACATGTTCACAGAAAAGAGAAACAAGGTCTGTTGCTCTACCCTTGGTTTTTAATTTCTGGCAGGGAGACGTTAGTAAAACATTTTTAGCTCACACACACATTTTAATGTAGGTCTGAGAGCTCAACAAATGAGGAGAATTAATGTTGACAAAAGGGATACAACCTTACCAAAAGTAGAGAACCCATTGAGAGGATACTGTACAACTAGTAAACAACAGTACTCTTGGCTGTTTACAGGGCCAGTTGTGAAAACCACCGATGAATCATGCCACACTAGGTAGATATGTTTCACCCTCCTAAATGAGTACACGAATGTATGGTAATTCAGAGATTTGGCTCCTTCTCCCAGGTATAATGTGCTTCTTGTATGCTTATCTGTGTTTACAGAGCGTGTACAACAACCCTGCAACGTTTCTCCCTCCCTCTGTAGTGTGTTAGCTAGCTGTGTTGTACCTGTCCTGTATGTGTGGGAGAATCATGTGAGGTTCTCTTCCTGCTACTTGCATCTGCCATTTACTTTTTCTTTGTATTGAGAAAAAATTGTACTGCTACTGTACATGTTGTATCTTTGTTATGTTATGGGTATTTGTGAAGCGCATTATCACCCACAACGATATTGCCTGGTATAAAACTCTCCATTATACAAAAGACAAAACAATCGTAATGCTAATGCATGATTTAATGCATGTATTCAAAGAAAGAGTGAACACTCACAAAGTATGTGAGCACAGTTTATTTTTGTTTTATGCATGAAAACAAGTAGATTTCGAAATGGACTCTATGACTTTGTAAAAATTTACAACATACCTGAAAAGTGGCTCCATGTCATGTATATTACCTTGGCTTATTTCTGACATTTTAACCAACATCCCTTTGCATTCTGGGGCTTAGAACCCATAAAGAAAGCATTAAGACAAAAATACATGCACCCTAATGCAATATGATGTTGGCTGAAGAACAAGGGACACTGGATATGACATAGTGCACTTGACATACTTGTGAAATGCAAAAAAAAAGTGTGGTTCCTGACTTCTGTCTTTTTACTTGAGGATTAAACAGCCCAGTTGGTGAGAGGGCAAAGATAACCTTTCAATCACAAACGGGGACATTTCACTATTAATGGGTTAACATTAACACTCCTTGGGGGAAAACACATAAAAAATGACATTTTCCCCAAGCAATAAGAACAGCATAGACACTATGGAAAGAAAAACAACGTGCTGGTCCCCATCTTCCGGAGCGCTTGTCTGTGACGTGCCTTGCAATGGTATAGCTTGTGCTCCAGTGTTCTTTTTCATCCCTACTTTCTCTGTTGTTTACTGTTTTTTTCTGTTTTGCTGTTCCTTCTTCTTTCCAAATTTGCTGCCTCCCTGTCTCTTTTTAGGTTTCACCTGAACAGTGCACGCAGTGAAGGCACAGCCCTTGAGAAACATCTTGTAAACAAAAAAAAGCCTACAAGAGATTTACAGCCCACTGATTACTTAACCATGGGTTGGCTTGTACATCACTCTTTTCCTTACTTTTTAATGGTCAGTGGCTTCCTAGGCTTCCTTCCTCCTCCAGGGCTTCAGTTTTCTGTCCCTGCCATGAAGCATGGACAAACTACTGCTTCCTGTCTGTGGACAGTGTCCTTCCGCTAGCCACAGGCCTCTGCAGGTAATTTTGTTTTTAGTTTTTGTAGCTTTCCACACCCCATCATACTCCCCTCCTACCACTATCCATTGTTGGTGCTCACTCTTACCTCCCCAATGTGATGTCCGTTTTTGCTCCCTGCACTTACCTCATGTTCATTTAAACACACATCCTCCTGCCATCCATTTTTGCTGCTCCATTCAACCTCCCCCATATCGCCCTCATCTGGCTGGTTAAAGAATAGTCTCTTTTTTAATGTCCCTCTGGCTCTCTCGTCCACAGCAAAAAAAAACAACATAACTTTTTGGTTTTCTTAATATTGTCAAAAGATGTTGCACATCAGTGCGGGCTCCTGTGCAACATGGCTTAAAGTAAACTAAAAAAGCGTTATGACGCGGTCAACACTGGCTGTGCTATAGCATTTTCTCTTTATTTAGAATATCTGGTCTGCACTGTCTCAGTTGCCCACCCATCTCCCCCACTCAATGACACCCGTCTACTCTGCAGACAGATACTAAGGGGTGCCTGTGTATGCATGCAGGTTCTGTTTTACAACACGTTGTTGCCTGTATGTGCAAGACACTCGCCTGGCCCTAAGAGTGCCGAGACAAATGAAGAGGTCAGACCCACCACAGCAGGCAAGGCAGCCCGTTAACTGTTTTTATGGAGCTGTTCATTGTGCACACTTTTTCAACCTATTGAGGCATATTCCCAAATTCTTGGGTGGAGGAGCTCCCTTTTACTCTTGGCTGCTCACCCAACTTGATTACATCATCCTCAGCCAATCTTTAACAGCGAAAAATGCTCCATTTTTGTCTTTCTCAGATGTCACACTTTACAATAGTTTACTTTCGTTAGCTAAAAGAGACCTCATCTCGGTCACCTATTGCATCATACTTATGCTTACATGTCAGCAACCTTTCCATTTCCTGAGTCACAATAGGAACAAAATGCAGATACTGCAATCATCTAATTAGGATGCCATTATTACTGTTCACATAGCAACGACCAAACATATGGATTTCTGTAGACAGCTACTAATTACATATGTACATACATTTAAAAGGAACAGGAAACTGAGGCTAGCTGAAGTAATACAGATTCGGGCCAAGTACTGGAGCTTGTCAAGTGAGCTGGTCACTCTTGTACAGTACTGTTTTAAAGTTCATTTTGGTGCTTGCTGTTTAGTGCCTCTTATTTATAACAACTGGACAAAACACCACGGAACTAAAATGCATACAAGCATTGGCAGGCTCCTGTAGGTTTTTTTTAGTTTTGAAAATATACACTTGAAGAGTTCATGTCTCTCCAGTATGTGCCCACCCTCCTTCTGCTCCCTGGTGTAGCTTTTCCCACCCCACCCCTCTTCTACCACTGTCCATTATTGGTCCTCCCTCCAGGCTCCCCTCTCGCGCTGTCCGCTGTGGGTCCCCGCACTTCCCTTGTGTTCCTTTCCCACGCCTTCTGCTGTCTGATCTCGCAGCTTCCTCCTTCATCCGACACACCTCCATCCTGTGGCTTGTTAAAGATAATGTCTTTTTGTAACATCCCCTCAGGCACTCCCTTATACCACAAAAACATTAACAAAGCCAAATAGTTCTTGTAGAGCTATTTTGCTTTATTAAAGTTTTTTTTTTAAAGATGGTTGCAACATAGCTTAAAGCAACCAGAAAAGAGCTAGGATGCTGTCAACACTGGCCGTACCATAGTGCATTGTTTTTATTTACTTTGCATAGGCGAAAACTATTGGCTTTGCCAATACTTGTTTTTGGTTTAAGTCTGATGACACAAAATATGACCCAGGCCCAAAGAAAAAGCACTCAGGTTAGAGCACTGCCCAAAAGTCAATGCTAAAGATAAAGTTCAAAAAGTCATCTCAAGCTTTGTAAAAAAGTACTGTCAGGAGCTGTGCGACAACCACGCCCACTTTTTCCATGACAAGATCTCAACCATATACAGACACTTCAAACCCCAACCCACACCTATGGACTTCCTCAACAGATACGTCACCATGTAACCAACACATACCATACACTGACCACCTGGAACATCCTCTCCACCAAGACATCACCTCCACCATGAAATCCATCCACTAGGGAGCTCCCACAGACCCATGCCAGCACCATATCTTTAACCTTTGAAATCAAAGGCCCAGCCGGGAACTCACAACCTTGCTCAACACCTCTATCACCACCGCAATGCCTGGAAACACGCCAAAGTCAGACCACTACTCAAAAAAACCTCTGCCGACCCCAACAAACCCAAAAACTATCGGCCTATCTCCTTGCTCCCATTCCAAGCAAAGGTACTGGAAGAGATCATCAACAAGAAACTCATGACATACCTGGAGCAGAACCAGCTACTGGACTCCTCCCAATCCAGTTTCCGCAGTAATCATAGCATAGAAACTGCCCTTACCACAGCCACTGATGACATCCAAACACTCCTCGACTGAGAAGAAACAGCAGCTTTGATCCTCGTCAACCTCTTGGCAGCCTCCAGCACCATATCCCAAGACATGCTGATCAAAAGGCTCCACCGCATCGGCATCCTAGGGGATGTGCTCAGATTGTCACCTGCTTTCTCACTTGAAGAACCAAGAGGATCCACCTCCCATCTTTCACTTCTGAAGCCAAGATCACCTGAGGTGTACACTAGGGCTCACCCCACACTCCTCAACCCATATATGACCCCGCTACCCAACGCTGTCATATTCCACTGTCTCAACATAATTTCCTACGCAGACGGCACCCCACTCATTCTCTCACTCACCAACGACCGCTACACCACCAGAACCAACTTTCACAGATGCATGACAAGCGTTGCTGACTGGATGAAGAACAACTGCCTGCAGCTGAAAAAAGATAAGGTGGAAGTACTGGTCTTTGGCAATTGCAGCAACACATGGAATGACTCCTGGTGAGCATCATATCTAGGTAGAGAAAAACTACTAATAGAGCTACTCAAATAAGCATGAAGATATGATCCTCTTCACGTACCAACACTATGGTTTGGAATGATACTAACTATATATTACTGACCAGTTATATGTTCATGATATCAGGCGACTATATTCAGGTGCTTGGCCACAGATAAAGTAATCCTATTACACAATTGGTGTGATCTCATTTTATAAATACAGATACTTTATTATTCAATAATAACACAATCATGAAAAATATACATTAAATCAAAAAAATATATATAGAAAAAACATACAAAGCACCTAAATCAAACATACCACATGCACACTGAACTATACAGATAAATAAACGTGTCTTATTTACAAGTGAAACAACACATCAAAAAGCTAATCAGAATGACATAATAAAGCTAAGGCAATTTAAATAATAAGAAGAATATAGAAATACAAATTGTTTTGATGTGTTAACATTGATAGTCTGATACATAAAAAAGAAACAATGTTAACATAGTTCTATCCAAATGGTACCGTAGGGACCGAAGGCCTACGCGCGTTTCGGTGTTTTAGAATATTATGGACAACCTTCCTCAGGGCCGTTCCCAGTGGTACTATTCAATGATGCTCTAGTCTGAGCAGCCAAATCTTCTGGTCAGATTGATAATAGGTTTGTAATGTTCTTTTTGATATAGTAGTCAAAAGATCTGATAGAAAAATTATATAGTAATTTGTATGAATCATCGTGCTAGTAACTAGAAGTCACTTATCTATGTTTGCCATATGTATCTCTACCAAAGGTGACTTGTTATCTTCTCAAAAATATGCGCCCAAAAAGATCAAAGTGGACTTTGAATAATATTGTTAATAATAAAATATAGAATGTGAAAAGGTAAAAACTAAAATTAGTTGGTTGGAAAGCATAGTGGTGACACATGTAACATTAGTTACTATGGTACATGCCAAGTGCAACTAAGGGCCCCAATTGTTAATATATCATAATTGGTAGATGTCTTATATTGCCATGCCAGCATGCCTTAGTTCCCTTTAGTGAGTACATGCAGCTTAGTACGTGTAGAATGATAGAAACGATAAATTTTGGTAAAGACAGACCTTACTTGGAGAGTCGTGTCTAACGTTTTTATAGGGCAATAGTTTTTCCGGCCATTTCTGCTTCAATGCAGAACATGTTGATACCAATTATTATGCAGAAAGATGAGCTAAATAAATAACGAGAGCCAAATAGTAGATAAGTAAATAAGCAAATAATTATAGTATGTTGACAATATAATCGATATATATTATTTCCATTATTTATAAGGGCTGGAATTCACCTAAGCATTGGCTGATATCAGCTGTTGAATTTAAGTCCACATAATCCGTTTTTTATGTATATAAATCCACAAAATCTTGCCGGCATACACGGTAAGTCCGGGATATAGGTGCCTAGATACAATGGTTTGGGCTATTACAAATAACAAAAAAGGAAAAAAGGAAAAAGGCCAAAGTGATTAAACTATTTACTGCGTGTAACTCACACTGTGCACTCTAATGATAGTTAAATGAATAGAACACAGGTACAGTTAAGGGAAAACTACGGGCTTAAAGTAAATACTGATCGCGGAGTTCGCTCTTCGTGTGTCTGCTGACTAGAGTCAGCTGCCGCTGGTCATGGACGTTTTTATGCGGCTATAGGATAGTGTTCCCAATGCCTCTAGGCCGCAAAGGTGTAGAAAAATTAGGCGGTCTAGAGCGGCCGCCATATTGGGGTATTCCGACATCGTCAGAAAGGTAAAAACAAAATAATAATTAAATACCTCTACTAAAGAAATAATATCTATAAATAGATGTTATGAACGACCTACATATATATATATATATACACAGTTCATTAATCACTAAAATAGACATTAGATGGAACCCAGCTATGGGCTCGAGTAACAGCTAACTCTGAAAATGTAGTACAAGACACAAAAGACATTGTTGATTCAAGTGATTCTATGGAGTATACTCTGAGATCTAGTAATATAGATGATGATAACTAACAAGATAACTACCAGAAATATCTATCTTATTGTGGGAAATAATTTATACTAAAGTCATACTCTAATCAGAATAAAGGGTGGACTTATATAATGGCATTTTCCCATGGAATATACTCATTTAATCCCTTTTCAAAGCTGTCTAGTGTAAAGATCCAGAAAACTTCTCTCTTTTTCCGGATTTTGTGACCCTTTATCTGTCCAGAGTTCTTAATCTTTTCTAGGACAGTCCAGGAGAGGTCCTCAATTTTATGTCCATGCTGTATCCAGTGTGTGACCAGCGGGGCACTTTCTTTACCATTTCAAATATTGGAGATATGTTCCAATATTCTGATTTTAACTTCTCTTCTAGTTTCTCCTACATATAGGAGAGGGCAAGGACATCTGATTAAATAAATACAATTGGCTGTTTTACAATTAGTCATATCCAATAGTTGGAAGTTGGTACGTTTCCACGAGAATACATTGCCCACGATGGCTCTCGGGCAAGCTTTACAATTGCCACATTTATGATTGCCTGTAATAGGTCGATTACCTTGTATCGACTTCTGACAGAAGGTCTCATTTTTGGGTAAAATAGCTCTGACTAGTTTGTTCGAAATATATTGGTTTTTCCTAAAGGACAGGAGAGGATGCTCTAATAGTGCTTGATTGGAATCACTATTTAGGATATGCCAATTGGCCAAAATTATTTTCCTGATTTTTTCATTGAGATTAGAATGTTGGATTACACAAACTATGGAAGGTGTAGATTTTTTGTTCTGTTTCTCAAACATACTTAGTCTATTATAGTATTTAGCTCTTTTATATGAGTCTCTGATCAATTTTCTGGGATATCCTCGTAGAAGGAATTTCTGCTGTAAAATGTTAGGATGGTGTTCATAGTCACTCATGCTGGAACAATTTCTACGAACCCGTAGGAATTGGCTAAAGGGTATCCCTTGTTTCTGACTGGTGGGATGAAAACTGGCGTAGTGTAATATAGTATTCCTAGCTGTTGGTTTAGTGAACAATGACATCTCAAGTTGAGAGTTATTATGGCCAATCCAAATATCCAAGAATTCAACTTTATCTCTACTGGTGTAAATAGTAAACTTGAGGTTGGGATCACATAAATTGATCCACTGACTGAATTCTGTTAGTGAATCTTCTTCACCTGACCATATGAAAAAAATATCATCTATAAAACGTGACCAGAAGTGAACGTTTTCATAAAATGGTGCCATCTCGTTGTAAATATGAGTTTCCTCAAAGGAGCCAACATAAATGTTGGCTACACTTGGGGCGCAGGCAGCTCCCATACTGACTCCTTTCTTCTGCCATCGAATTCGAAAAAGTTTTCTTGTAGGACAATATTGAGACACTGTAAAATGAAGGAAGAATGTTCTGTATTACCTTCTTTTTCTAAGAGGCGTGCAACCGCCGACCACGCCTCTTTCTGTGGGATGTTGGTATACAGTGCCTCAATGTCCATTGTTACTAATAGTTCTGTAGTCGAGTTAAACGGAAGGCCTTCTAACTTGGCAATAATGTGGCTAGTATCTCGAGTAAATGCTGGAAGTAAGGCTACTCGCGGGTTCAAGAATTTCTCAACATATTTAGATAGAGGTTCTAGGACCCGCACCCACT
Organism: Pleurodeles waltl; assembly: GCF_031143425.1. Classification (NCBI taxonomy): domain Eukaryota; kingdom Metazoa; phylum Chordata; class Amphibia; order Caudata; family Salamandridae; genus Pleurodeles; species Pleurodeles waltl. The sequence continues at coordinate 408,666,150 of NC_090440.1, forward strand.
CCTTTTGCCCATGCCAGAAACCTCAGAATCATCATTGACAACAAGCTCTCCATGACTTCACAGATCAATGCCGTCTCCTCCTCCTGCTTCCTCATTTTGCGCATGCTACGTAAGATCTTCGAGTGGCCACCCCTACACACAAGACGTACCGTGACACAGGCACTCATCACCAGCCGACTGGACTACAGCAACGCCTTCTATGTAGATATTGCCGCACACCTTCTACAAAGACTTCAGACCGTGTGGAACGCCGCAGCCAGACTCATTCTCTCTGTTTTCCCAGATGGACCCACATCACACCCCACCTCAGGCAACTCCACTGACTCCCCATAGAGAAGAGATGTCAATTCAAGCTGCTGACCCACGCACACAAGGCTCTACACAACCAAGGACCTGCATACATTAACCAGCACCTGAACTTCCACCAACCGTCAAGAAAACTACAGTCTGCCTCCCTTTCACTTGCTCATACTCCTCGCACCTACTGAAGCAGAAATGGAGAAAGCTCCTTCTCTCTCATCGCAGCAAAAACCTGGAACAGCATCTCCACGCACCTTCGGACCATAGCCTGACTTCTGGAATTCCGAATGGCCCTCAAGACTTGGCTGTTTGAATAAGCCTCTGTGGCCTGCAAGCACCTGTATACCCTATTGGGTGATTAGCCGTGCTTTAAAAGTCCTGATTGATCAATTTTGACATCAAGGCAGAAATTGGAACAATTAAAGAAGAACTGATATAAAATGTATAAAAGGTGAAGTAGGAAATTGTCGAACTGAGGAATAATAATATCTTTGAACAAACACTAGATGAGAGAACACTCCATCACAAAGAATTCAGAGCTCACCTGGTAATGCTAGAAGAACATAACATAATAATGCATGACAACTAGGAAGACTTCGAAAATCACTCACAATTACACTATATTAGGGTCAGGCAGGTTCTTCCTCTGGAAGCGGACGGCAAGAACATTAAGACATTGTTCAAAATGTTCTGGGTATCATTCTAGAGTGAACAGAGAGAATCCAATATGTGTCAACTTAATCCACCATATGGTGCTACACACTACAACAGACATTGCCAAAGACAATAGGTCTCATCTATTGGCTTTGGCAATGTTTGGTAGGCATGCTGTACAGCAGTGTGTATGGTTTGCATAGTGGCTAACACTAATTTAAAAATGTGCTATGATGAAACCATGAGTAATGCACTTTTTTTTTAAAGTGCATTAGCACTGGTTGCAACACGGTCCTTTTTTAATTATTATTTTTGGTCATGCTGCACCACAGCCATGCTACTATACCGCATGCCTACAAATCATTGCCAGAGTTGGCAATGCCCATGCTTTAAGCAGGAGCAAAGGAAATAACAGAACCAGTAGTCTCACAAGGGAGAACTAGTGGCTTAGCCAATGCTTGTTAGGTTTCAGCACAACATCCCTGTGATTGTGAGCAAACCAGTTAATTTCACCAGGCATGAAAAGGAAAATAATATGTCATCTGGCAAAACAGTGTACCACAGAAAGAAAGCAATTGCACCCATGTCCATGTCTCAGTGGAAATATATTTGGAAGCATATAACATTTGTTGTCACAATAAAAGCAGATAACATCTGTTGTCACAATAAACATCCATTTCAAAGGGGGAAAGGCTTCTTTAAAGTGTGTGCGGCATAGAAAAACATAGCTACAAATGGCAAGGGATTCAACAAGGACGAAAGAGGAGAAAAATAATAAAAGTAGTACTACAAGCAACTCAATCAGCTGAAGGACAGCAATCAAGCTGGAGCAACCAGTCTTTGGTCCATGCTCCATCTGAGAGAAGAGGAAATTAAGCCAGCACATGCTGGTCAATTAGAAGGCAGCAAATAAGAGTGGCAATTAAGCTAACAAGTGTTAAGTGGTGGGAGGGGTGCAAGCCCCTTGTTGTATACAATATCTCTTGCAAGCAAGAGCAAATGCAACCCTCCCCCTCCTCCTCTGTCACACCCCTACCACTGCCCCAGATATTCTGGCCTTTGTTTGCAGCTTTGTATGCTCCAGAAACACATTCTCCTACACTCTCCATTATAACACTGAAACACTAGATGCCAAGAAGTAAAATGCAGATGGGGCACAACGTTTGCATCTCTTTCACGTGGAAAAACTACCTTTGGTCAACAAAATCCCTAACAGAAGTATGTGGGATATTGGCATTGAGCTAACAAAAGATAAAACCACCTAAAACCCTAAAAGATCTGAGTTGCTGACCTGTGGAGGAGATAGCAAGAGTGGCAGAGATATCAACAAGGATGACGGAGCATGCTTCTGAACAACACGGAGGAAATGACGGCCAGACAAAGAGAGGTGATCGAAAAGTTACAAAACGTCAGTGCAGCAGACCTGGAGGTTGCTTTGGAGCCAGGGATCTCAAAGTTTTCCAGCATTCTTTAGTGAACTTTATGAAAGATAATCCAAAGCAGAAGACAGCAGGTATGCTTACCTCCATGGGGCAGCTGTTACACAGCTTTTGGAAGAAAGCCAGATCCAGTTGTAAATACCTACAGCTAAGAACAAGATATTCAGTGGTGGCTGGTGACATTTCAAAATGGTGGGCCGTGAAAGTTGGGTATGACATGTAGTAGCGAGCAAGTTTGATGGATAAACTTTGGATGCGGGTGGGGGTCGTCCTCTCAAGAAAAAAAATTGGAAAAAATGCCCAAATGGTGTAAATGATTTTAGTGAGAAAACTAGGTTCATGAAGCAGTGGGAACGCATAGTATTGAAATATTAAACACAGAAAGAACTGCCCCATATTTTACTGCATTAATATGTTCAAGAGTTACTTTAATGTGCAAATTGTACAGCGTGACAACTTCAGGCCCTTTAAAGTCTGTGCTTCCCCAGTGTCTTGCACTGCATGCAACATCAACTTTGGAAGAAAATGCTCTAACCAGGCTTTGGGAAGCACGCACAGCTTCTGGCTGCAGTCAATCATATAGAAATACGTGCAGACAGGTCATTTAATAGGATGAAAAAAGTGGGGGCTCCTTAAAAGGCAACACGTGAAATACATTTCTGTGATTCCCATAGTGTACCACCCAACCAGTATTTTAGTTTCTCTATGAGATGTCATTGCATCCAGATACATAACACATCTGACATACATGTAAAAGCCATCAGTGCGATTGACTTTGTCAATTGTTAGCTGTTTAAAATAAATGAGTAACAATAATTTGTTATAAATAATTAACGTTGGGAATGTTTAAATTCTGAAATTGTGACACTGTGAATTAAATATTATTGAGGACTGTGGAAGGAGCATTGGCATTCTGTTATGTGTGCTGTTTTTATTATGTTTAATATTTCAAAACTATGCATTCCCACTGCTTCGTTAACCTTGTTTTCACAATAAATTAATTTATTTTAAATAGCACCATTTGCCATCTTTAACATTCTTCTCGGGTGGAGGATTTACCCTGGACCCCACGGTAATCCAACTAAATTCATTTGCTTTAAAATGTACCATTTGCCAATCTTTTTTTCAATTTATCTCAAGAGGAAGACCCACCCTGGACCCCGCAGTGATTCATTAAGCTTGCTCGCTGCTTAAAAGCCATACCCAACTTTTACACTCCACCACTTTCAAAGATCACCAGTCACTATTGTAAATAACTTGTCAAAAAAGAGAATTAGAGAGGGCTAAAAAGAAGGAAGGGGCAATTAGATGGGTAAGGAAGGGACCTACAAGGCTTGAACACTGGACTAAGATCAGAACAAACCATAATCTTGCAAACGAAAGTGAGGTGGCCTAGATATTAAAAACGTAACCCCCACAAAGCCCCGCCCGCTCGGTCTCCCCTCCAGAACACGAGCCCCACCAGCCTCCAGTTTCTCATTAGAGGAATTCTGCCTTCTCACATCTTGGGTGAAATCAGAGATAGCAGTGCACTCCGCTCCCAGAGGGAGCACACACAGGGGGAGCCACGTTTGAGAACAATTGAGATGCATACCGCTCAAGGGTGCGAAGAGATGAGAATTTATCATGGCATCTGAACATTTACAAAAATGTAATGAAGGACAATATATATCTCTGTGGCCTCAGAAGGCTTTTTCGAATTAAAAACATTCCACAGTACTTAACCTCCTGTGCATCAGGAATTAGGTCCCAGCTGTGAAGATCTGTAGAATGCAAACAGGCATTTCCACGTGTGATCAGCCAGTACCTGACTGGCTGGAGTGCACTGGTGCAACTCTCCTTCAGGTACTGGGAGCATGTGCGTTCTCTTCATCCAGCTGTCTAAGACAGCTCACGTTGGGGAGTTTAAAGTGCGCATGTCAGGCTGGCCATTGCAAGACTGCCAGGCAAAGTGACACGTGCACTTTAAAGTGAAGTGCACACTGTTCATCCCTGCTGCCAGCCCACACTAACAGTCAGCTGCTGCCAGCATGAAAAATAAAATGGTAATAAATTAATTTTATTACCATTTTATTTTTCATGTTTCCTGCACTTGCAGCGGAGAGGATACACTTCTCCACCCTAATGAGGGAACCAACGCTAGAGATATTGTGGGTGGTTCAGGGCCTTTAATCATCCAAAGCTTCAGGCCATGAAAGCTTCTTTGTTGGATTTTATAGGATGCTGGTCCCACAGTTGCTACCAATCCTGAAAATCTTTAAAGAGATATCCAAGGCGAAGATGGTTAACCTGTTTATGATAGGGACTTCTATCTCTCTCATACTTAAACCAGAAATACCACCCACAGAATGTGCATCATATACTCATATCCCCATTAGACAAGAATGTTTTCATAATTGCTATTATTCTAACTACTAGGCTACAGAGCTTGATACAGATGCTCATGTACCACTTGCAAGCAGGATACACAGGCAGTAGAAGAGTTTGTGGTAACACAAAGGAGGTCTGGTGCACTAACAACAGGTGCACTCAGGACGGTATTCCGGTCCCTCATTCCCCTCCCCTTTTACCTTGGGTTGGGGAAACACCAACGTTACTCCCAGACTTGAATGCAATTTATTGATAGCATGGAAGCAGGGTCTATCACCCTGAAAACATGTTTAAAATAGGCTAGAGAAAAATAGTTGTGCAACAGGGTGGAGAACCGAAAGGTTAAGGCGATGCCACAAAACATCTCATGGCATGTGAGAGGCAACTTATTAGCCAGACAGGGAAGCTCATATGACCAGCAAGAATTATGCAATTCTCATAACACAGAAGGAGGGCCAGCTCATATTTCAAAAAGCATGGGCATGAGAACTAAACATACAATTTGATCAGGAAAAATGGCAACAAGTAATAGTATGAGCTAAAAACTTCACCCATGTTAGTGGGAAAGAAACAAGCCTCCCTACAGATATTATCTGTCCCACAACATTCAAGCACATGACAGCTCTTGGAGTGATGCATGTTGGGAAGGTTGTGGGCAAGAAGGCACACTCACTTGCCTATTTTGGCCCTGCAAACATCCAGTGACCTTCTGAGAGGAAGAAATGAAAACAATTAGTGGAGCTAGAGGGTCAGAATTGGCGGCATGCCTCAAAGTGATCTTGCTTCCTATCTGTCAGATGGAACATATCTACTATATTCTTAAAAGGGCTAGATTATATCCCTTATAATACTAACAGCAAAACAGTGCAGCTGGTTTTGGCCAGGTTGGAAATGGTGGTCTTTTCCAACTGTAAAGACCTGACTGAACAAACTCTGCTGGATGTTGGGGATGGAAAACTAGTTACAACAGCATAAAAATTGGAGTGTGATTTCAGAAACCAACGGTACGTGCTACATTCTTGGTTGGCCAAAGACTGTAGGGAACTCCACTGCCCTAAAAAACGAAGGGCCTGATTTGGATCTGAGCGGATGGAATATTCTGTTGCAAACGTGACAGATATCAAGTCCACCATATTACCATCTCCATAGGATATAATCGGATCGTAATACGACGGAAGGGATATCCATTATGTTTGTGGTGGAGTATACACCTCCGCCAAGATCTAAATTAGGCCGCATGAGTCATTGATATATAGAGAACTCTGGACTCTGTAATACAGGATTCTCCAACAAGTAGCTCACAAGCTACTGGTAGCTCTCCTGCTAAGTAGATATCCTGCGTGCATCTGAGCCTACAAAATTTGAAGATTTTGCTTGGTTGAATTAATATATGTACACCAAAATTGAAAACTATGAATGAGAGAAAACACAATGTGTATTTTGAGAACTACTAAGCTGCTAAAAATTGCTGAATTCCCTAAATATATTTAAAGCTCATATTTGAATGATAAATCATGCAGCATTGTGAGGACTTATTACTAATATTATTACCTTGGTGTCAGTGGCATTGCAGCATGACTGCTATTACCAAAATAAAGGCATTCTAAATACATTGACTTTTTTTGCATTACCTCTGCCAGCTATGCCTGATGCACTGATGTGATCAACGCTGGTAATCCTTCATTGGTGGGGGTGCACTAATGTAATCTTGTTTTATGTGGTCCCTATTGGGGGAGGCGTAGCCGACAAGAAGGCAGATGTTCATGAACCAGAGGGATGGAGGTGACAGACCACCACTGAACAGCTGCTCTGCTGCACGAGAGCCCAGGGGAGCACTGGTGAGGCAGTGGTGGCTGGCGGTGTGCGCTCCAGCGCCCTCCACATTTTTTGTAATGCCAGTGAGGGAGCAACGGCTCAGCTGTGATGGGAAGGGTGGCACTGCTGGAGAGATGGGGTTGCCTCAAGATTGAGAGGACCCTGCGAGGGGCATGTGCCCTGTGGTCTCCAGTGCCCAGAGGAATGACCCAAGAAGGCGGCCTCATCGAGCCGCGGTCCCTGCTGAACAGGTGTGAGGCCCTAGGGGTGACAGCCCTGAAGCCCTTCTGACAGTGCCATCTGGATGGCAGTGGAGGTATTTTGGTGGCCCTAAGAAGGAAAGGAAGGAAACTGCCCTCAGGAGAACCATGTCAGCCACAGTGGGGTACGCTCAGGAGAGTGCGCACACACAGGGAGTTATGGTGGGAAGAGGCTAGGGCAGTCGACCTGGCTGTGAGGTGCTTCGAGGTACCACTGGAGTGAAGCGGTGCCCTGAGTGGGCTTGTAGCACAGACAAGACAGAAAAACCGTCTGGAGCCCTTGTAAGTGAAGGTACAGTCTGACCCAAGGGGCCTAGCAACAAGGTGGAGGGCTCGGCTTGGGATGCCTAGTGGTGTCCACGCTACGATGATGGGTGAGAGCTACCCGGATCCCACACATTGGAGTCACGCTTGGGGACCCCATGACCACCCCTCTCTCATTGACTGAGCCTCCTGACTGAACAGAAGTGTCTGTGGGGTGCCCCCTCTGTCCCAGGGGGTTAGAACCTGGACTCTCCCAGCTCCATTAAGGACAAAGACAGTGTGCACCGAGCTACCCAGCAAAAAAAAATGGATCCACATACAGCTGCCAGGAAACACCCCAACAGAGCTTGCACGTAGGCAGATTATGCAGGAATTGACGAGCTACACAGGCACCCAAAATCTGGCGGCGATCAAAAACATGCGCTCCGCACTTGAAATAAAAATAGCCACTTTTGCACAAGATGTCAATTTGCTGCGAGTGGATCTGTGCTAAGTAGCTGAGCGCACCCTGACCATGGACGTCATTTAGGGGTCGTCAGGGGTCGCAATTGTGACCCCTACCTTGCCTCTTGCGACCCTTGGCACTGCCTTTGCGACCCCCTGGCCTCAGAGGTGGCAAAATCAGTACCAGGAGCACAGGGGCAGCTCTTCCTTGCAGACGTCCGTTGGATCTCCATTTGGAGCTTAATTTTCCTTGTTTTCGGTCAGTGTTTTATTAGACCAATAGTGAATAATATATTATTCACAATTAGTGCAATAAAGAATGTAGTACAATTAGCTGTAATGCGGCCGGCAGCTATAGGAGGGAGGGGGGCGGGCGGGGCACACACACACACACTAATTCTTTCACACACAGACATGCACGCACGCACGCCCATCCATTAACAACACTCATATCATTCAAACATGCACGCACGCACCAAACATTCATTTTAAAACATCACACACACTCATACTTTCACACACGCACATCCATTAACAACATTCAAACCATTCAAACATGCACGCACGCACCAAACATTCAATTTGAAACATCACACACATATACACACACACACACACACACACACTTACCTTCGGCCTCCAGGTCCCAGGAGGGTTGGGACTGCTGTCTTCCCTCACTGGCTGACTTTAGATCAGCCAATGAGGGAAGGCAGCAGTCCCAGCCTCGTCACAGATTGGGATGGGGTCAGTGAGACTGCTGACCCCACCCCACTCTGTGACGAAGTGTCACTGATTGACACTCGCCCTGGGCACTTCAGGGCTTAAACTGAAGCGCCCAGAGAGAGTGTCAATTGGTGACGCTTTCCTCGTCACCAAGGGGAGGGCCTTGAGGCACCTTTGCTGGGCCGAGGAGGTCACGCCCATAGGAGCTGTTATCTCCTCAGCCCAGCAGAGTTTAGCTCAGGCAGCCAGGAGTCTGCACAAATCGCGCATGTCTACTCCTGGCTGCCTGACCTGAACATGAAGAGTGTCTGTCAGGCTGACCTTTGTTCAGCCTGACAGACACTCTTCATGGGGGGGCAAGAGGTGGGGGGGGGGTGGCCCCTCTGCCCTAAAGGACGGGCCGCCACTGAATATGACCCTCACAGGCATTTGAGGTAAGTATAGGAATGACCCTGGCCACAGAGCGCGGCGCAACAGCAATGTAGGGAGAGGCCCGGGCCCTCACGGAGACGGTAGAAACACTCTCAGTGCTCAACAAGAGTTTGGGAGAAAGCGTTGAGGATGCGGAGGGGCGTTCACAAACAGCTAGCCTCCACCTTGTGGGCTTCCCTGAAGAAATTGATTGGGACAGCCCCGGAGTAATTCCTAGAGGAATGACTTAAGACCGCTGTTGCACCAACTACACTGTCTGCCTTTCTGTGATTGAAAGAGCCCTCCGGTCACTGGCCTCAAAACTCCCATCTGTGATCTTCCAGGACCTATGATTGTTAATCTTCTTAATAACAAGAATCGGGATTTGATCTTGCAAGCAGTGCGGTAAGGCGGAGACCTGACTCTTGATATTCATATCATCCCCATATTCCCAGATTACACACAAACAGTCACAGACAGTCCAACAATGTGGTAAAACAAAGAATGAAAGCTATGGGCACTCGATGCAGTCCTCTTTCTAGCGAAATTGAGGGTTATTTGTGGGTGGGAAAACGTTCTTCTTTTCAACACCAGAATATGTGGGAATAGATTGTGGCTCGGGCGGGCCATTCCCTGCTCTCGTTGAGGGAGGATTCCCGACCCTGGACACCGGGGCGACGGCGTGCGCCCTCAACTGGCTGACGCTTGCAAGGGAATCAGAGAGGTAACCAGACGGAGGCCTGTGTGGTGGTCGGTGGAGATAGAAACTTGGGTCTTCAGCGACAACAGTTGAAACGAGAGGAGGCCAGAGTATTGGTGGAGGCAGTCAGGGCGACAGCTAGGCCCAACAACCTGCAAAGACTGACTGATGACACCATCAATTTGGCTGACACGAGTGACCCTTGACGTGCCTGCCTGACAGTTAAATTGGAAAAGGCTGCACCTGACCTACTCTGGGGTCTAGCAAACTGGATACCCTGGAACCCTCTCAGTGGGGAAGGAATCTTCAACAATACAGATCCTTCCACACTTGTGCTCATTTGACTCAGGGCAGTGATAACGGATACTACTGGCCAGCCCCCTTCTCCTGACCTCCCACCCTCTTCTAAGGGGATGACTGGCCCTGACAATTAAATATAATGTGGGCGATCTGCAGTGCTTAATTTGTCAATAAAAACATGCAGGTGCTCAAAGCCCTCCTCTTAAACACGTGGCTGCTACAATTAAATGTGGAAACGCAGAATACTGAGGCAGCGTAAACCTGAAGCCGTCTCGGGCCTCTTTAATCCATTTACAGCCACACTCTGCCCCTTCAGCTCACTCTTGCAGCTTTCTGCTTTCTCCCATTGTAACGCTTTTTCGTTTTTCCCTTCCTCTGTCTTTCCCATATGTGTCTTTTACTCGCAGCAAATGCTTGGGGCAGAAGAATAAGCACCGGCCCTAAAAAATAAGTGCCGGTGCTCAGCACCGGAAACAAGTAGAAATTAAGCACTGGCGACCTGCCGAAGCCACTCAGCCACCTGTAACCTGATTAACTGTGACTGAAGGCACCTTTGTATTCACATGAAGTTGTACGATTATTTAAGTTTAGGTGCGCCCATCAGGAGTTTCTGGGGTGACATCGGCTTCTAACCCTAGTAGGATCTTCCTGTGGGGAAGGGAGAGCCATCTGAGACCCGCACCGGCAATATTGTGTCATACAGCTGCTGAAGCAGGTGTCTTAATTAGAAATTACTAATGAGTGTTTATGTATTTTGAACAATGAATTATGCAGAAAATGAATAACGTAGAGAAAATAATGCACATGTTTGAGAATGTGACCTCAGAGAATGGCCACCAGTATTCACGAAATGGACTAATTAATGATTAATACTTATGAAATATTGAAAATGAATTATATTAATGTAGTAATATGTTATATTTAGGGTTATGAAGTATGTTCTAGCTTATTAGTTATAGGCCTTATCTTAGCGAGTGTCTTGGCCTAATTTTGCCAGTCCTCATGCAAAAGCTATATTTCTAAGCGGTTAATAAAAATGCTGATCCAGTAAAATTAAACTGTGAAATGTTCATTGTCTTGTTAAAAAGTGTTTAGCAGAAGCTTTCCATGAGAACTAACTAACAGGAAATGATGTCCCTAAAATTGTAACAAGCTGTGTGTAATGTGTGTGAGATGTACTTTCCCAGGACGCAAACAATGAAGATGCTGACTGGAGACGAAGATGCATCACATTTGTTACCTGACGAGCCGGATGATGAGGACGTCGTAAAGCGCACCAATCAACTTTGTGTGAAGAGCGAAATATTAGAATTCATAGATTTGGTATAGAAATATTATTGGTAGTGTATAAATGTACGATTAATGACAAATAGGTAATTAGGGGATAGTTTAGGTGACTTTGATATAACAACGTAACAGAGGGAAAATACTTCACTTGAGAGAAGAAGAGACTCGAGATTCTGTCATTGGGCTCATACTCTCTGACTGAGAGCTTGATGCTTTGCTGATCGATTGATGACCTGAGGACGAAGACTGATTCTGCTTGCTGATCCATGCCGAGGATAGGTAGATATGACAATGTGACGGAATTGCAATCTTATGCCTATTCTTTCACCAACTGCAGTGTTTTATGAGACCCATAGCTAGAGGTTTTTCTAAATTTGTGTTCTAAATTGTTTCGCATGAAGCCCAACATGCTGATGCTAATCTGGGTTAGTTGAGGCTATTCACATGACGACAGACGAATTACAGAGACAAATGTTTGACAAACTATCTTGCTGAATTCTATGTATCGCATCTCTATTGCAACTGACTCTGTTATTGATCTGCACCGTTGCCTTAGAATGTGTTGTGATTCAGGCTTTGATTAGATTGCGTTTCTTTCATCGCTTTGATCAACCAGTATTGTCCTTATATGTGTTTCATTTGAGTTTGAGATGAATCTACATGACTTTAGCATTGTTAGTATAAGGGAAATAAAAGTACTATTTTATACGAAAGGTGTGGTTATTCATGGCTGAAAGGTCATGGTGCGTGATATTTACTTCTCTGTGCACTATTATTCCATTTTGTTTTGCTTTGCAGATAAAAGTCAAGATTTACAAACAAACCAAGCCTCAAAAGCCAATTTTCTGCACTTCCCTCCCACAAGCGGGGTGATTGAGGAAGATGAAATCTGACAGTGCCTAATGGCGGGTGTTCACAGGAGATGGGAGACTGTCCACTTGTGGTGCACCAGATGGCAGAGACCTGGGAGATCACTTTACACAAACCTTGAAATGCCAAGTTGTTTTTGTGACAGTTCCAAACCAATATGGGCATGAGGCAGTAGCTAGAGGGGGTTGCCAGAATATAGAGGATCTCTATGAAGGTGGCAAGTTTATGATGATGGCAATGATACAGCAGCCATTTGGTCTCAGCCCATGGCAATTTCTACAGTACTCCAAAATATCCGTCACAGCCCCAGAGATCTGGACAAACTTTCCACAGGAACCTGAAGAATTGCAAACACTGAAACTAATACATGACCGGGTATACAGTAGAAGACTGATCCTGCATAATTACAGAGTGCTGAAGAATTGCAGGCCCACTAATTCACTATGACTCTGGGAGCAGTGACATGAGGTACTGCCAGAACCACAGTCTCATCTTAAACCCCCCACACCACGAATACATCTCTGTCCACCCGAGATCCCTTCACTAGCTTCCTATCGACAAAAGGGTCATCTTCAAGGTCCTCATCCTCGCACACAAATCCCTCCACAACACTGGAACAGCCTACCTCAACAAAAGAGTGAAGTTCCACATTCCCACTCCCCACCTCCGCTCCGCCGACCTCATCCTAGTCCCCCGCATCCAACGCACCACCTCCGAAGGCAGGTCCTTCTCCTACCTCGCCCTCAAAAACCTGAAACTCCCTCCCCACCAACCTCCGCAAGACCCAGGACCTCCTGTCATTCAGGAAACACCTCAAGACATGGCTTTTCGAACAGTAAAATGGCAGCCCCCTCTCCCTTCCCAAGCGCCTTGAGACCCTTACGGGTGAGTAGCACGCTCTATACATTGTTTGATTCATTGATTGATTGAATGGGTGAGATTGTGCATGCAGGTCCTAGAGGTGGCCAGATACATTAGGTTCAACCTCACACAATTCTATTACCTACACCAGGTATACCTCATGCCACAGAACTATCATGGGATATTCCCAACAAAATCTGTGAGATACCCAGAATGTAACTGGGGACCAGCAACATTCTGCCATATGGCATGGGACTGCAAAGGCGTAGGTGACTTTTGGTAGGAGGAAGTGGGTATCCTTTCCAGGATAACAAGCCTACCCCTAAAACCTGCAGTCAAACAATGCTTACTAGGATTGATGCCCCTGCCAAAGCAAGGCTCAAAAAGGCACAATAGATTTGCCTCCCTGGGATTGCCCTTGGCCAGGAGATGAATTGCTATTCACTTGCTGGCCCAAGTCCCATCCCTACATGAGGAACTGGAAATCGGACCTCGGAGGGTGGCAGTGGCTGAGGAACAGAGACTGAAATTGGTGTGCAAGAATGAGAATGGGGACAGGACCTAGAGTATGGGCAGACATGTTGGACCTGATAGGGGAGTCAGCCACAGTCACTATACAAGGATGCCTTGGACAACTTCCACCTGAATTATGATGCCCTTCAGGAAGATGTACTATCGGGGGTGGACACTGCAGGAGATGAAAGGGTAGATCAAGCTCCCAACCCACCCTTACCTTCCCACTAGAAACAAGAGGGAACCATTAGCATGGACGCATGACACGACTGAAAGCAGTAGCCATGTTAAGGGTGCGACCTCTCTTACTCCTCTCTCCACAGTTCAAAACAAAACACTTGATGGAACTCCTCATTTATAACCTTTTCCTGTATTATGATACTGTCTGCTGCTTGACCACTGCAATGAGCTTTGTTGGTTGTTGTATTGCCATAAAATAAAAAATTTGGAAATTGTGGTCATAGCACTAATTCTATTAGTAGCTCAGGATTATTTAGCTCTTATTACAGAAAAGGTTGAAGACCACTGGTTTTGTGGCTATGAGATACTTATCCCTAGTAGAGGAAGCAACCCTAAATCTATTTTGTTCTATGAGTGTTATGTTTTAGGAATCAGGGATTGCAATACATACACACAGTTGTAAAATGTGAGCTTCTTTGTCAGGAATCTTCAGAGAGGCTTGTATTCTGCACCAGTAAGATCGAATAGACAGCGGAAGGCATACATTCAGTTACCGTAGATCCGAATGGAGAGTGTGGAGGGATGGGATGCACATCTGAGTTGACCCACTACTTGCTTGATTCAAGCCAAATTGCTTGCCCTAAACATAACGACTCAGATGTCAATCCCTTACAAGTTTTAGCACAAGCTATCAGTAAGATACAAGACAATATGATCTTGAAAGGCAGGAAAGGGCATTCCTGTTAACTAAACATAGTGAATTACTAGTCCTGCGAGCTTTTCCGGATGTATCTGTGAATATTGCCTCGGTGTTCTGTTGGACCTTTATATACAGATTACATTTCAGTGCAGATCATAGACCATGACGGTCTATACTGTACCTTGCTAACCTCTTGAACTGTGATTTGGGGCACGGTGTCAGTTGTGATGGCAACTACTGAGGGACCCATTGAATCTCCTTCCTTTGACCTCATTAGCGCATCATCCCTTGCCATCATTTTGGGTATGCTGTGACTCAGACGGCATAATGCTACGCTTCATTGGCGCTCATCCACCATAACATTGGAATTCCTTACTCTAAAGATAAATGCTTTCTGGGAAGTGATTTAGAAGCCAGTCATGCCCTTGCCTATCTTTCCACCACCTGCATAAAATAATTTGTATTACCACCACAAAACAAAGAGTTTGTTAATGTTTTTAGTCCGAAAGTAGTGGACAAAGTTTCTCCTCACTCGAGTTATGACTGTGCCATCAATTTAGTTCTGGATGTGGCTATTCCCCATGACGAGACCTACCCATTAACAGGGAGGGAAGATAAGGTTCTCAAGCAATACACTTAGGTATATTTGGAAGGAGGATTAACGCGCTACTCAAAATCTCCAGCTGGGTACCAATTGTTCACGAAAAACCTGCAGCCACTCTCAACCTCACATAGAGAACAGAGAATTAAAAGAAATTACTAATAAAAGCAGATACATGGTTCCCTTGATCTCTGTCCTCCTGGATCAAGTGAAAAAACGGATCCCCTCCTGCTGGAACCTCCCTCTATGGGTGGAGAGGTCGCCCAGGAGACCTTAAGTGTAGCCAGAGTTTATCCAGCTGTCGTTGTCTCTTGTCTCCTCCTTTCCTCATGGGTGTAGGTCCAGGAATACTTGTTTTGTGCTCTTGGCTTATACTTGTGTAAAGGTCTGGGAAGTGTATCTGAGTTCATCTGCTATTTTCTTGATTCGTGACATTTTCATGGAGCAGACATAATGAATGAAAATTTCTTTCTCACAAATTTACCTGCGGCTCATGGAGCAATAATGCAAAAATCATATTATTTCTTGTTCAGAGCAGATTTCATGTTGGCCCTGACTTTTGTTGATGTTCTTGTTTTGCTGGGCAAATTTGAAGATTGTAGTATTACTTAGACTGTGCTTGTATATGCTGCCAATGTGGACTGGGTTCACCCAGAAAATGTAAGCACTTTTTGTCCCTTCTCAAGTTAGCAATTTAGAGCATCCTCTCATCCAGAGGCGTCAATGAGAAACTGAAATAACTGGAACAGTTGGTTTTGAAGTCACTTCTTTGATTAAACGAATGAGCTAATTTATTGTAGACTCATATTTTATAACCAGAAAATGCAACCCAAGGATTCCAAGCCAAGTACATGGGTAGTCGATTGTTTTACTCGGGTTTGTTTTCACATAGAAAACTTTCCATAACAAAAAAGCTGCATATTTTACTTGAGTAGCAGATTATCATTCTCTTAATTCTCTGATGAATTAGTTATTGAAGGTACTTCGTAGTCTATCAATCATTTGTTCGAACCTCTAACTCTGGTCATTTTGCCTCGAGTATTGCTCATAAAATGACCAGTAATCATGGTTATATGGTAGGAAGGGAATTCTGCCTAGTGTAACAGCGCACAACTGATGGCACCAGGTACCAACTGGTGTCATAATTTTACAAAGCATCCAAAATCTAAGAAGCATTAGCACTGACAAGGTTGAGTAATGGAACAAAGATTATAATAACATATCAAGCTTAACAGTATGGATATATTTACAAGAAATCCATCAAGTGTATCAAAAATATTTTTGTCCCAAACAGTTAAAAAAAAAAATATGCATTTATACATTCACATTATTTCATATAAGATGAAAGTGACAGAGGGTAATTTTAGACTAGGATTTGATTATTTTGCATTGCATCATTGATGGTGTAGTTCTGCTCAATGATGGAATCAAATTCTACTCTGAAAGGACCTATCTCTTCTCTTTCATCTCTACCATCTCAAATAAAACAATTGGAATATATCAATTGATAATGTAATGTGAAGCGTAATTTTTGACCTGTGTAGGTCACAAGTATTTTAATATAATATATGAAAATATATTGGAATTTTCAGGTGAGATATGTTGTTACAATATTGTTCAATTAGTCAGATTTGCCAAAGCGGGTACTTCTGAAGTTTTGGATCAATAATCATGGCTATGTTTAGGTGGACTGCTCAATATAGCAAAACTGTCCATCTTAAAACAGAACTTTTAATAATGCTAACAAAAGAACGTAGTTCATGTGACCCATCTGCTATCATCGGTCAACATTTTCATAATAAGCTGATGATACGCAAGCATGTAAATCACCCAGCAATATATAGATATATGGACAGTGTTGGGATACTCAAATCTTATTTTATCTATTAGTAACAAGTTAGAAGAATCCTGACTGTTACTGAGTGATCCTGGGGGCACACAGATGTTAAAAATAGTAGTGTGCTTTACAGAAGCGCTAGAACCCCTATCCGAACAGTAGAAAGTCAATTTTATAGCCCAAGGTATTCCAAGAACTTTATAGATAAGCAAACTACTTGTTGAACCAGAACACGGTTTTCAGCATGTAAAGTTTAAAGGCATCAATGTTCAATTATGGCCATGATCCCCAACCGAACGTTAACAGAGGACTGAGAACTGTAGGGATGACTACTAGTGAGGACCTCAAGCAGGACGCTTATGTGTTCAGTCCATACTGGAGAAAAAGAATCAGCTCTGGGCAGGCTGTATAGTGAAAAAGTCAAGTGGGTAACCAACTGTAGCACCTGCATTAAATGATTCACACTGAGTGTTCTTGACCTGTGACAGAATTAGCTTCTAATAGCTGAACTCCATCTGTGGCTTGAAAAGGGACTGCATGCCCATAACATCTGTCATCAATGGCTGTACAATTACTGGTCTCTCTAAAGTCAGTAAGTCATACATTGCTCATTGTAACCAACCGGTGGCCATTTTTGTGATATAAATTCCCCTGACTGCAGTGATTTCAGCAAAGACATATTTGAGCCATTTGGAATCCAGACCACATACATTGGTGGAGGGTGGGTCACACACTGCCACCTACGGAATAGGTCAAAGTATCCAATGGCACCCACATTCTCTAGTCACTTCCACCCAGTCATACTCTGTTAATGCCAAACACCTTTCCACACACGCTACATTACAAACTCTACAATGTACAGAATTTAACATATACACATTACATATGAATAGAAACCAAGTTGTAAGCCACAACATTTTGTAAATCCCAATACACAATAGATAAAATACTGTCTTTCACTGGCAAATAGGGATTATGTCATAGTAAGCGACAAATGAGTAAACACTTTAAGTAAATATCAATATACCAACCAGCCAAAAAAAAACTACTAAAAAACTATCCCACAACTATCATTTCCATTTAGTGCCACTCCATCTACTAAATCACAAAATTATACCAACTTTTACACAGTTATAAACCTACTCACTCATTCTCTCTTTCCAATCTCATTTCCACCTTACACAAGTATCGGCGGGACTTGGAGTTGGTACACCAGGGGTGAGAAATTAGGTGAAAGTAGTACCTTAACTTGTGATTTTCTGGTCTTTTCAGGCTTTGTCCTTGACCCACTATTGCTCACTGTCAACCTTAACGTCCCCTAAACTTTAGAGTTCATTTAGTAAATAATTTTCTTTCTCCTACTATTTGTTGGATTTCTTTGCTTCATCAAGGAGCTGTGACCAACCGGCCCCAAGAAATACTGATTGATGTAGTCTTTCAGGTACCAACATGCTTAAAAGGGACTTTAGAAGCTAAAAACAGGTCTATGTGAACTAACTGATTTAGGGTATAACCTGGAGAAGATTCTTACTCTCATTCCCCTCAGACAGCTGTGCTTTCTAACCTGTGGCAGAAAATAAACTTAACAATACTCCCTGAACAATGGCTCAAGATAGGCTGAATAGATACAGATTAGCATGGTCTGGTGGAGTGGACCGGTTGTACAGGTAAAGAATGGGTGGACAGCATATCCATGCCCCTTCCTAGTTTTGTATTGTATTGTATGATATTATATCACAGCATTAATATAGCACTTTACCCCAGGTAGGGTGCTGAAGCGCTGCCTACACAAGTAGGATGCTACACCACATAGTGTATGTGTTTGGAAGGACATTGTTTTATTTTTGATGCCATGTGGGATGTGTTTCCATGTCGTGCGTGATGACCACAGAGGTGCAATTATTGTGTTATGGGTCTCAGCACGTAGAAGTGAGTTGGATGATAAAGTGTATAAGACAAATGTGCAGTCTTTTGTTTTTTGCATGCTGTTAGCTTTGAACAGCTCTGCAGGTCCTTTTATAGTATTTCATATGATATAGTGTGCTTAGCTAGTTACTGCATTGGGTATCTTTTGGGATTGGCATTTTTTTTATCATCTCATATCTGTGTATCCATGTGAGTTATAAAGAAGTGGTCAGATTGTATAGATATTTGGGACCTGCAGTGAATGGACTATATTGAAGTCCTCTAAACTGTGCAGTAACGTGTGACAGATCTCTTCAGTTATTCCAAGCCTGTTCATTTGCTGTTGATGGCCAGCATACTGTCACAATACCACTCAATAAGGGGACCCAAATACGATCAAAGTGCCTCATTAGATCATGTTTCTTGCCTAATGGTCTATGGTTATACCCTTTAATGTAGAGGGCTGACATTGCTTCTTACCCCTTTTGGCCAGCATTCTTACTTGCTTCTTCCCCTACTGCACCCGATTCCACCTTGCTTCTATGGTCGTATGCACAGGATGTCATATTGTTGTTAGCTTTCAGTGCACTAGACTCCAGGTTCTTTCCTGTTCTTAATGCCCACCATCCAACATTTTTCTTTCCCTCGTGCACAGAATCCTACCTTTTCTGTTTGTTCCTTTTGTTCAATATTCTATCTTGCTTCTTTTCCTGTGTGTGCATATTGCTTCTATATCCCATTACACACGATCCTGCTTTGCATCTTGACCCCGGAGCACGGCATCTCATCTTGGTTCTTGTCCCTAATGCCAGGTCTCAATATTGCACCTCACCATGTTTACAAGATTCCAATTTGCTTCTACCCCATAGTGAGCCCCCAAGTTTTTGCTCACTTTGCAAAAGATTTCCAGCACAAGATCCTGGGTGTCCCCTTTTGCTCAGCATTCCAGAATACCTCTTGTCAGTGGAACACAAAGATGCATCTTGCTGCTTGCTCTTAAAGTGCAGTTCCAACCCCTCTTCTTTCACTTAGCACACGGGACCCTGCCCTGCTTATTTTCTTTATTGCACTTAGTTATACATTGCTTTAAATTTTAAACATAGTGAACAGCATCCCAGGTTGCCTTTCCCATAGCACAGGGCTTGTTTCTTGCCTCTGGTGCATTATCCCATTTGGCTTTTTAGCACCACATGCATCCAATTGGCTTTTAGCACCACGTGCATCCATTTGGATTTTTGCACCAAGTGCACAGAATGTCTTCATGCACTAGAGAAGTACATCCCAAACTTTACTTTCCATCCCTCCTAGCTTTAACGAACATAAGGCAATTACAATGTTTTGTGTTCCTCTCTAATGGCAATTGTTAGTAAATGTCTTGAATATGCCCCTTTTTATGCCCTTTTCACACTGTGGTCACGATATTGATTTGCCCATAAAAGTGGCAGATGGTGAACTGCACTGGAGCTAGAACACTTTTCAGAGGGGGGTGATGGCCTGTGACATCTGTTCACTAAAATCACACTGCTTCTGAAAAATCTTGATACCAGTGATTTTAGCAAATTTGAAACTTCCCTACTGCAGCAGAGTGTAGAGGTAAGACCTCATATCCATTTAAAACGAGAGACAGTAATGCGTTTTGGACTCCATATATATATATATGTGTTGCTACTTGACATGAGCAGATTGTGTTACCTAAAGTCAGATTAATTTTGTTTTAAGCGTGGGAGATTAAGGATTGAATGATGAAACCATGCATGCTGGAACAACGCATGCTTTAACAACGCGGTCAGAACCACGACTGCATCATTTCCACACATGCCTTTACCACGCATTCCTTTACAACGAATTTCATTGTAAAAGCATGCCTAGTAAAGGCATGTGTGAAAATGCTTGTGAAACGGCATGCGTGGGCCTCTAATGCAAACCGCCCTCCTGCCCTGAGACCCAAAACTACCCCCATCCCTAATACCGAACCTACCCCGAACCCCACACCCGCCCTGAGCCCAAAAAAAAAAAATACTATCCTAACCCCCACCTTCCCCTATAAACCAAAGTACCCCGAACCTGCACCCACCCTGAACTCTAAAAAAAAAAAAAAAAAAAACTACACAACCCCCCTGCCCCATAAAACGAAAGTAACCCAATGCCCCTACCGGCCCGAGACCTAAAAAAAACACAAAAAAGCTAACTGACCCCACCACTACCGAAGCCAAAAAAAAAAAAAACTACCCCAACCCTCCACCCCTGAAAACTAAACTACCCCACCTCCCACCCGCCCTGAGCCCTAAAAAAAAAAAAAAACTACCCTTCCCCAAAAAAGTTATCTACCCCAACCCCCCACCTGCCTTGAGCCCTAAAAAGAAAACTACCCTGAGCCCTAACCCTAAAAATGAAACCACCCAAACACCCCCACCCGCCCTGAGCCCTAAAATCTTCCCCCTAATAAGTAAATTACGACAACCCCCAACCCACCCTAAACCCTAACAAAAACTATCACGACCCCTGCCCCATAAAACTAAATTTCTCCAACTTCCCCACCAACCCTGAGCCCTAAAAAAACACATATCCCGGCCCGCCACCCCGCCCCTAGAAACTAAAGTACCCTGACACCCCCACCCACCCTAAAGCCACCCAACTGCTAAAAACTACCCACCAACCCTGCCTCAACCCCACTTACCTCACCTCGTCCTCTCCCGATCCTTCCTCTTCTCTCACCCGCCCTTCCTTAAACCTGCTCCCACCCCTTTAAAAATAAACTACCCCGCCCTAAGCCCTAAACAAACCAAAAAATTACCCAAGCTCCCTTTACCCCGCTGCTAAAATAAAAATAAAAAAATACCCTGACCCCCATCCTAATCCCTTAAAAAAATAATCCCCATGTTAAAGAATATGCAGAAGACCTAGGGCTATATATACATATTGTGGCAAAGATATAATGGAGTACTAGCACACTTACATACTGCAGCAGGGGCCAGTATTTCACCATATCTTAGCCACGATATGTATATATAACACATCTCCCTCTTATACAACAAAGTTACCTATACTCTAATACCTAAACATAAATCCTACAAGCATCTTACATAAGAGACAAATAAAAAATAAAAAAACAGAATGGCAAGACTCTCCACACACTACAACAGGTGAATCTCCTTTTACATTGTTCTGTGGTAGACAACCTAATACTGTCCTTGAACCAGCTTGGGGGAATACGTTTTTGAGTGACAGAGGAAAAGGAGTGGTTGCAGAGAATTGGGAAAGTCGCAGGTAACAGAAACAGAAGACCTACCCCGATACTGATGGCATCACTCGAGGCACTGCACAAGAACACAGGCAGGTCCGAGCACAATGGACTTGGCGCCAGATAGACTTAATTCCAAGGTCCCTTGTGCACAGGCGACTCTTAAAAGCACAGAGAAGACGACGAACAGGCTGCAAATGAAAGCAAGAGGCGGATGGTAATCAAGGCAAATGTTTGGATTTCCAGGAATGTGCTACAATCTACTTCTTCACACTCTAATGCCAAGTGGAACAGTTGTCGGCACTGTACGACCACCTAAGTAAGCAAATTGCAGCAAGCCTGTAGGAAGCCTGTTTTTGGAAGCTGTGCATGGGCGCATGTCTGAGGAGCATATTTAAGTTGCCAACTCTCTAAAGCATGTTGAGAAGGCAACAGTTGTAGCCTCACATAGAAGACGTTTCCCAGAGCAGCTTGCCCCTAAAAGTTAACTGCCCTAGCGAGGTCTCACTGCCAAACGAAAACACTGCTTATTACATCACAATATCTACAAAAGCCTGGCAGTGGAACACCACTCTGCTAAATGGCCTAAGGGCTAGTCTGTGTGACTTTACCTTAGTCATTGGATTTAAGACCTTGTATCCTGGTTCAGGTTAAATGCATAAGGTATTAAGTTCGAAATGTGACAAGTTGTGTGGAAATAGTGGCAAATCTATATTTTGTGGTAAAAACGGCAGCCACAGAATCACATATTTCTACCAGCCCTGACTATTGTCCATTATCTTATGCATAGTCTGTTCATAAACGTAAACAAAACCTACACGGTATAATTCCAACCAGTGGTCGTTGTCAGCTGCACACAGATGTAACAGCTACAGTACTCTGACCACTCCACAGAGAGAGGGCTTAATTCACAAAGAGTCTCCGCGGTCGTGAGGGAGGCTCCACACTTGTGGAGAGTGCGCTCTGCGTAGATTCCGCCACAACTGCGGAGCCTCATCCACGACTGTAGAGACTCTTTGTGATTCGGTCCCAGATTTATTTTGCTTCAAAATGCTCCCAAAGTTGTTTTAATGTGTTTGTTGGTATACATTTTTTAATTATTTCTCTGTCCAAGCTCTGCATGATGCCACTTCAATGTACAGTGTGCTATCTATCTATCAATATATATGTGCAGATATATATATGTTACCTAGCGGCGGTCACCACTAGGTAGTTATAGTTAGGACCTAGTTTCTATAGAAAAGCGTTTTTTTGACTTGCCTATACCTTTTGCACCCGTTGATAATTCTTCAAAAAATTTAACTCTTACTTTACTTTAGCTGCTGTCAGGAACGTTTTGGGATCATCCATCAAGCAGGGGCTGAGAAAAAGGGGGGGGGGGGGGGGGGGGGGGGTCGGGGGCAAAACATGTTTTCCCCATGTTAGGTCCCATAGTGTTTTTGAACACAACTACAGCCTGCACTGCTGGACTTAAGTACACCAAATTTGGCAGAAAGGTAGCTGTTATTCCAGAAAGTGCCCTTTTGTTATTTGGTGTAAAAATCCATCATTAGTTATTGAGATACTAAAGAAAAATCAAATGTGTATATATACAGATGCAAAGGCTCCACAAACCCTTCCAACCTCGTGCTGAGATCTGATTTGCTGCCAACATTTCAACCAGGAAGTATTGGCAGACATTTTGGGACTTGGCTTCAGCTGAAAAAAGATTTAAAAAGAAAAGGGAACAGGGTACAGGGTACAGTCACCCTAAGCCCCTAACCTTGGTCTAGGAGTACCCCAGGAACCCCTCCAGGGCTAAAAAAAACACATTTTTTTTTGTAGATCAAAGAATAAAAACACGGATGACTCCACAGATTTTTCTGAGATTAAAAAAAAAAAAAAAAAAGTTCTGGGGGTATTGGTGGGGTGCAAAAGGGACGGAGGGGGTGCACAGAGCCCCCATTCTAGTGCTGTTCAAAGCCCCCCCCCTCTTCTACTAAGTGTGTTTACTCAGGGATTCCATATTAAACAACAACCTGAAATCCTTTGTGGAGGTGATTTCACTTCTGATCTATTGGAGCACAATCTGACTGTGACCGTGATGAGTGGGTTCTTTCTTGTCCTCTCCTAGTAAGAGCAGAGTCCATGCGGGGCAAGGAGTATGCCAGTATGCAAATCACAGGGGAGCTCTGCTCGCTTGGCCCCACACCCCTCCGTCCACCTTAGTACTATGCAAACGTCTTCCGATCTTTTGCCAGGATGATGGACAGCTCACCAAAGAGCCCCCCAGAGCATTTGCCGCAGATTTTGGTGGTGCGTTCTTGATGTCTAGGGATATGAGGACATCTCCACAAAGCGAAGCAGCACTTCCATCATAAAGATAATGCACACAGCCAAAGGGGTTGGGTGGTTATAGGGGGTGGCTGCAGGGTCTGGCACCAGGCCAGGCCCTGCCAACAACCTCTGCTGTATGATGTTATAGTTACCTTAGGACACAAGTTATAGTTACTTGAAATAACTCTAACAACTGAATTTATATAGTTTTGTGCATCTAAAATCTGAACCTAACTATAACGTCCCTGTAACCTTTATTTTTTCCATGAATTTCAAGTTTTTTTTTATTTTTTAAGTTAGGTAAATTGCCCAATGCAATGCACCGTGGGGCCTGAGGGGGGGGAGGGGGGGGAGTTGGATGCAGGGCCTGGCCTGCCTTTGTGCTGCGATTCCCAATGTTGCTGCTCCTGCTCCTCTTCCTCCTCCTTGCCATTTACTGTCCAGGTTCATGCCCCTGCTCCCATTACAGCCCTGTGTGGCTGTTTTTCTGCCAGTGCCTTTCCCGCCTGCCCTGAAAAGTTAGCTTGCTACACCATCAACCTCCTCCCTAACCTTTGTTGATCAAGTTCATCCACCAGCCCCTCTCGCTCCTGCCCTGCATGGCCCGATGTGCTGCGACTGCCACATTAGGTTGATGTCCCTGCTCACTTTTCCTGCCCTTTGTTGCCCAATTCTATGCCCCAGCATTGCCCTCCTGCTTAGCATCTTTGCTTAGCTTGCTACCCCTATCCTCCATCTCCCTGCCCTCAGATGTCTGTGTGTCTGCCCCCTCCATTTTGCCCACCATGTTCCATGGACCTGCCACTGCCCCTCATTTCTACTCTGAGTGTTCTGTTAAGCTGCCACTGTCCCTCCCACCTGCCAAGCATGATCAGATGACTGCCACCTGTCCCTGTCACCTCCACCCTGCCTCTCCGAGTTCCATGCCCCTATTCCCTCCCTTCTGTCCTCCAGGGACCATTTTGCCGCCACTCCCTTCTGTCCTCAATGCTCTGTTGTGCTCCACGTCCTCCTCCTGCGTACCCCACATCATCTGTTGTGAAGGCCCTTCCCCTGCTTTCTCTTGCCTGTGTCCAGTCCCTAACCATCCCTTCTGACCTCCATGGTCCTTTGTGCATGCCCCTGCCCCCTCCCTCTTGCTCACAATGGCCATTGTACTGCCACTAGCCCTCCTGTTTGCCATGCATGGCCTTCTGTGCTGCCACTGCCCCTCCCACCTGACTTGTGAGGTCAGCTTGCTGCTCCTGAGCCCCCCAACTTCCCTCAATTGTCTGTGTGTAGGTCATTATAGTCTCACTGTTGCCCTCCATGGTGTGTTATCCTTCCAGTGCCCATCCTGCCTGCCCTCCATTGTCAGCTTGCTGCTCCAGCCCTGCCCACTTGCCCCCTGCCCTCTGGTTTCCATGTGCAGGCCCCCATCCCCTCCCTCCTGCCTTGTCTGATCAGGTGTTGTGCCCCTGCACCCTCCCTCCTGCCCTTCATGGTCCGTTATGCTGCAACTGTCCCACCGGTCTGTGCAATATGGTCAACTTGCTGCCCTTGCCTCTTTCCCCTCTGCTCCCTGTTGTCCATGTGCATGACCCTGTCCCCTCCCTATTGCTTTCCATGGTCCGTTGTGCTGCAATGCCATCCCGCTTGCCCTGTGTGGTGTACTGTGCTACTGCAACCCCCTGGCGCCTGCCCTGTAAGGGCTTATAAAGCTCATAATACAGTCCTAACTATAACTATCTACTGGCAACTGCCAGCAGGTAGAAGTTTCCAAACTATAACTACCTAATGGCAACCGCCAGTAGGATGGATATATATATATATATATATATATATATATATATATATATATATATATATATATATATATATATATATATATATATATATATATATATATATATATATCCTACTGGCGGTCGCTATTAGGTAGTTATACTTATTACCTGGTTTCCATAGGAAAATAATTTTTATGTTTTACCAATAACTTTTGCGCTGTTTGACAAATCTTCCTGAAATTTTCACACCTAATACGACAGTCAGTCCAGTCCAGCTGCTGTCTTGAAGGTTTTGGGGTGTTTTTCCAATGCATTTTCCCATAAGGATTTTGAACGCAACTACAGCCTAAACTGCTGGAAAGAATATATATATTTCATACTGGCATTTGCCATTAGGTAGTTATAGTTAGGACCTAGACGAAAGGTGATGCCCAGAGGTAGGCTATAGTTAGTTCAACTTTTTCATAGGAAAATAATTTTTTGTTTGCTAAATACTTTAGCACCGTTTAATAAATTTGCACAAAACTTTACAAAAAAATGTTCATCCACCTCAGCTCCTTCCTGGAAAGTTTTAGGGTGATCTGTCAAGCGGGGCCTGAGAAAAAGGGAGGTCCCAAAATGTGTTTTCTGCATGCAGTTTTCCATAGGAAAATTTGACATATCTATATCCAAAACAAGTGAATGGAATTACAAAATTTTGGGCATAAAGCGTGCTTTTCTGTGATTTGATGCAAATCATTTCAGTAGTTTTACAAAAATTAAGGTTTGAAATAAATGTATATCTTATGCCACGGGAATCCAAGGAGCCGACAGGTCTAGAGATAAGACCTTATTAGTTGCCACCACATCAATAAAGATGCGGTTTCAGCTATTTTAGTAATCAAGGGCCCAGTCGCCTGTCTGGAAAATAAGTTAAGAAAATATATAGGGGGCAAGTTAGAGATACACTGCTCCCCATAGGCCTGGCGGAGGGCTCCCAGAGTGGCAACCTTGTGGCCAAAATTTTTTTTTTTTTTTTTTTTTTTTTTAATTGTACTGCAAAATTGCAGAGGATCAGTGGATCTGCTGTAAAATGTAAAACAACAACAAAAAAAAGCAGGGGACTCCACACAATATTCTTTATTAAGGGGGGCACTCCACCCCCCTCCCTGAGCCTTCTAGATTCTTGGAGAACCCTATCCCCTGAGGCTGCATTCATTTATAGGGGAAGGGGACTTTAGCTCCAGGGCTGCAATACATTTAAATATTTCTTTGGGTGTCCTAGGACACCCTCAGCAACTGCTCATCAGTGGGCTGTCCGGGGAGCCCCAGGGCCCTCGTAGCCCCTGTTGGCTCTCCACCCTGCACCCTTTGTGGAGCTGCATGAGCCGTCTCCATCTGTTCATTAATCAACCAAATAATCAAGGTTCTTGCAAAGTGCGGCTAATCACCCGTTCGGGTCTCAAGGCGCTTGGGGGGGAAGGGAGGTAGACTGCAGCTAATTTGAAGCTCTAGTTGGTCGGTTCAGTCGAAGAGCCAGGTCTTGAGGTCCTTCCTGAATTGAGGCAAAGAGGGAGATTGCCTGAGATGAAGAGGAAGAGAGTTCCAAGTTTTCGTTGTGAGCTTCTGTTTGCTCCTGCAGAGGGAGCAGCTTTTCTCCGCTTCTGCCAGGTAGGGGCAAACCTGTGTTTTCTGCCTGCAAGAGCACAGGCAGGGAGTTTAGTTATCCCTGCCCATGCTCTTGCATGAAGTGAAGTGCAGTGTCCCAGGGCTATTTAAAAAAATATTTTTTGGATCCTGGTGGTGCCCCTAGCAGGCTCAGGGACATCACCAAGCATTATATTAATATTGCAGAAGGCTGCAGGGAGTGCAGAAGCCCCCCAGCAACATTAAAAAACACACAATTCTCCTTGGTCATTAAATCCATAAGCCCAGGAGAGCGTATTATATATTTTTTAAATAACTACAAGCTGGAGGTGCGTGGTCTTCAGATGGAGTGTGGGGATCTGTGATTGGTTCTATGACTGAACTCTGTAGTCTGAAAATGTTTTAAAAAAAGACTAAAAGACTTTTTTTTTTTTTTAAAAGGCTTAACTGAAAATATTTTATGACAATCACTTTTATTAAACATTGTTATATGTGAATTTATCAAATAAACCTTTGATTATGGTTCTTGGTGACTATTTGACAAAGACAAAAGATCTGCTTTATATATGTTGATGTGCTGCCTCTCTGATAAAGCTAACAGCCCCACTTTTATATTTTAGTGTTCTGACCCTTTGACAAAGTCAGTAGGCCTGCCTTTCTTTTAAGGACACACATTATATTGACACATCATATAGTCAACTGTGTGCATCCAACCACACAATGCGCATGACCGACTGTGTGCAGCAGGGGGTAGGATGCCTGTGAGGGGGTTGGGCTCAGGGCCTGTACATGGCAATGGACAGAAAAAACAGAACTTCATGGAAAAAAACAAAGGTTAAGTGATATTTAAGTTTGGAACTGTAATATTTGTTACTTTCCATTAGAACAAACCTTAGAAATTCACAGAAAAAAACAAAAGGTTAACAAGACGTTATAGTTAGGTGAAAATGTCCGTTAAAACATACCATTTTAAATTAACAAAACCACTGAAATTCACCAGTTAGTTATCTCAAGAAACTATAACCAGTTCACTAAAGTAACTCTGCACCCAACTGCCCCTATTCTTCAGCAACATGATCACCAGAATCTATGACAACTATAAGCCTATCCCACCTTCACAGCCCTCGTGCCCATCTCATCAAACACCAAGAAACTGAAACAGTCATGAAGTCAATGCACTCCGGAGTACCCTCAGACCCTTGCCCTCACCATGCCTTCATCAAAGGAGTGGAACTCATCAGCGTAGCCTTCACCCTCATCCTAGACAACTCAATCCTCACTGACATCTACACCAACGCCTGGAAACACACAACAGTACCCCATTTCCTAAGAAGCCCTCATCAGATATGAAGATGCTAGCCAACTACTGGCCTGTTTTCCTGCTAAACTGCTTGACTAAAGGCATGGAAAAGATAATAAACAAATAAACAAACGGCTAGTAGGGGGATGGCTACAATACCGTGAAGGACGGCATTTCTGTAGTGATCTCTGGCTGGCAGAGGAGCCAGGTGAGAATTATTCTGCCCTCCCGGGCTGGCACCTCTCCTGTTTGTGGCAGCAGCCACTTGCAGTGGCCGGAACAGCTAGACGGGGGGGGGGGGAGCTATAATGATCTGTTTTGTGAGCCAGTGCACTGCTCCGGATACCTACATCCAGGATGGCGCCTCATGTCGCAACCAGGATTGCTTGCTACCCAACTCTGGAGAGGACTTGGCCCCAGCACCTGGCCGTGTGAAGTGGGAGGCGGCGAGCCAAGAGACCATGAGAGATCCAGGGCGAACCAATAGGAGTGAAGCCCTAGACCTGTCGGCCCAGAAACCATCAGACATCAGAGACAAGTGGACCCACTGTGAGAAGAGGACCTGGTCAGGGTTGAGCCACAGTGAGTCCACATATCTGACAACACACCCCTGCAGCCACAGCACACTGCATGGGATCATGGCCTGACCCTCTCAGCAAGACCTTCAGCTGCCCAGAACAACACTGCTGCTTGACCTCGTGCAGGAACGGAGTACGAGGCCCGGGCTGCGAGTGGCACTCATCACCTCCAAGTCCATCCTGAGAGGTGACGGGCCGACATGGGGCAAGGCTACAACATGGGGCAGGGCCACCCATGCGGTAGTGAGTGGGGGCATCGGCGTGCATATCCCTGCAAACGCTGGCTAAACTGGGGGACACCTGGGTCTCACCGGCAATGCACAGCATAGCCCAGCCATAGGGCAGACAGCAGGTATCATATAACCTGCCCAGTATCACACAAGTCAGCCTGTCTGCCCATCACCGTCCCTGAGGTTTCTTCAACCCTGAGTCACTGGAGGGTGGAGCTGCTGTCCGACCCAGAGCACCAGCAGAAGGGGATTGGCGCATCCTGCAGAGACAAGAGGCATAAAAGTACCAAAGGCAACGGACTGAATCCCGATGTGGTCAGAGCCTGCCACTCGGGGGAGGTGATGAGTTCCTACTGGTCAGTGAACAAGGGGCACCGGAAGGGCAGGAGCCCTTGCACAGAGAGGTGCTAGCTGCAATCAATAACTTCACAGAGACATTACTTATAAAATAAAAAAATAAAAACAGTGCCCATGGACATTGCCCACCTCAGGAAAGACGTGGAAAAAATCTCAGCACAGATACAGGTGTCAGCGATTCCCCAGGGCATTCATGCAGAAACCATCAAAACTGTGTTGGCCTAAATGCTCCAGCTCAAGGAGACAAGTAGACTGAACCTTTGCGTGGGGGATGCCGAAGGGAGGTCATGGTGGAACAACATTCACCTGGTGGTGTTCCCAGAAAAGATGGAAGTAGTAAGTGTGGAAATGGAACACTTTCCCCTGCACACAGTGAAACCCAGCTACCTCTCCGCACAATTCATGGTCGAAGAGCACATCGCACACAGGGGTCTCCCCCAAAACCAGGCTGGCGGGCTGACTAATAATAGTGTGAATCCTCAACTTTAGGGACAAAGTTGCCATCCTTAGAACGGCATGACAACAAGGCCCTCTGCGCTGTGAAAACCATATCATAATGGTCATCACAGATTTCACCCAAGAAGTGCAGATGTAGCACAGCTGTTTTGATAAGGTGAAAAGTGAACTATGCAAACAAGAATTGCAGTATGCCATGCTGTTTCCAGCCAAAATGTGGTTCCTTACGGAGGGGAGAGCATAGTTTTTCACTAGCCTGAGTGAGACAGGACTGTCTGGAGCACACCGAACGCGAAATGAGAACGGGTTATTGAAGGGGATTTCAACCTAACAACGGGTTATTGAAGGGGATTTCAACCTAACAATAGACAGCACGCCAGACAGGATCACTGGGGGCACAGGAGCCACTAGGGATGATCGCTGGCTGGCTAATTTTACCAGAGCACTGGGCCTGATGAATTTGTGAAGGGAACACCTGACAACCAGGCACTAATCATAGGCTGTCCTGAACAGACAGGCATCTCCCGCCTGGATTATATACTAGTCCCAGCTAAGCAGAGGGCCATTACAAAAACACACAATACCTGACCCCAGGTATCTCGGATCATTCCCTAGAGGTGACAACTCGAATCCTCACAGCCCCGTAGACCATGAGACTGGAAATTGGACCCACTGGAGCTCACAGAGTAGGAGATGAGATTATTGCTCACTGAATCCACATGAGAAACTAGTTTCTGGGGACTCCCCAGTAACAGTTCGGAAGCCTTCCAACCCACCACTAGAAGCATCCTAATTTCTCACACTTTGAGGAAAAAATGGGAGAGGGAGAGAGATGTGGCAGATTTGGAAACGCTCCTCATACAGAAAGAGGAAGACTACATAGCCTCCCCTATAGACTATTGAGCTCCGCCACAGGCTGATAATCCCCACACTGAAATACAGAGCAATGATGAACCAGGACGTGAGGGCCCAATACAAGGGCAAACAATACAGAATGAACAACTGTTCAACAAGCATGGCTGGAACAATGAGATGAGGGCCAACAATGAAGTTCCACGTCAGGGTCCACCTACCTTACACAAACCTAATAGCAAGGGTTAGAGTCAAAGGGGTCAACTCCAAGGAGTTCACCATACATTGGAGGACGAGATAAGGGTGCCCACTGTCCCCCTCCTGTTTGCCCTAGCCATGGAGCCCCTGGCTTTTTAGATTAAGAGAGACACTCAGGTACAGGGCATAAGGTGGGATATAAAATTGGAGGATATAGCGCCCCCCTACGCAGATGACCTCCTGCTGTATCCGACTGAGCCAGAAAGCACTATTCCCCAAGTATTAGAATTAATATGCATTTTCTGAGTCTACTCCAGTGTAAAGATGAACTGGCATAAATCAATCCTTTTTCCTATCATGTGATGGGAGCCACCAAGAGACAGGAAGTTCCTCATGCAATGGGCCTCTGAGGGCTTTAAGTACCTGGGATTATTTGTATCATTGGACCAGTTTGGTTCCACAAGTCAAACTTTGGATGGATACTGCAGGACTATAAAAGAGGTGCAGCCCACTGGTGAGGCCTCCCACTGTCATTCTTGGGGAAAGCTACGTTATTTAAAATGATAACCATAGCGTAATTTCTTTACATGTGGTGTAATTTCTTTACATGCTGCAAAATACATCATATGTGGTGCCAAACGGCTTTTTACAAGCAGGTGACAGTCACCAGGCAGCTCCTGTGGGATGGGGGACCACCCAGAGTGGCAGTAAAGCAACTCACCAGTGGGCCATATGATTGCGGCATTGAGTTACCCAACCCTAACCTCTATTACTGGGAATCCCAATTGTTTACAATAAACAAGCAGGCCTTCCCGACCCAGCAGGAACCAGCCCTGCATTCAGATTACCGGGCCATGGGAAACGAAGGATACGTTGCCTGCTTCTATGGTGGCCAGAAATGACAGCTTTTCTCGATCTCCACCAAGACAACCCTGGAAATGTGGAGAAAGACCAAGCAACATTTAATTTTGAGACAAAAGCTAATGCTGGAAACCCGTTTATGGGATTCAAAGCTCCTGGGAGAACTGGGTCGCTTGAGCTGCCGCCAGCAGTGGGACCTACTAGGCATATCCAAACTAGCAGACATATGAGGAAAGGACTTGCATTTCCCCTTTGCCATGCTCCAGGCAGAATACGACCTGAAAGGAACCCAATGTGTTAGATACTTAAACGTGAGACATGCACTCGCTAGCTACAAGGGCCTACTGGAGGAAGTCAAGGACAAGACCCCATTAGAAATCAGGATCTCTGTCTGCCTGTTACAAACTCACACCATTTCACAAATCTATAGATCAATTTTGGTTGGTGCATGGGTCACCACCCTATAGTAGCCCCATGAGAGCGATGGGAATAGGACTGAGGGGAGGCTTGTAGTATCCCAAAAAAGTAGCAATACGGGTAGAATTACGCCTATTAAAATTCAAACTCTTCCACCATACGTACTACACTAGAACAAGGCTACTCCGTATGGGTAATATAAACACAGCCACATACCTGAGGGGCTGAGGCCTTCCGGGAACCTTAATACACACCCTATGTGAGTACCCTTCCATTCAAACATTTTGGACAGGAGTATGATAGGCGATGAGAAACATTGGCCCTGACGACATTGGGAACCTGGGGGGGCAAACAATGCTGAAACATACCCTCCTGTGGTGCAAAACAGCTTTCATTGTAGCCGGACGAGATAAGGTGAGCTTGGGGGGCTCAGAATACCCCACAGTGACAGCATGGGTCAGGAACTGGACTGGTGCCAACAGGTAGAAGAAGTAATCTACATTAGAAATTCCATAAAATATGGGACACATGGAACAACCACAGAGAAGGTGTAGAATGATCGATAATGGGGTTGAGGGCTTCTGAGCCCACAGACTTGCCGGAGACCAGATGGAGTGGTCATAGGAATCAGCAGGGAGGTTGGAAATGGAAGGCATCAGGGTTGAATTGTTATATCATGTCATATATGTTATTCCCCATCTGAGGGTTAGTTGTCCAAGCTTCAATAAAATGTTCTTAAAAAATAAAAACCTCCCACCTCAATGACAACACTTCCGCTACACAACTGTATCTGGATTCAAACCCAACCAAAGTACAGAGACTACCCTCACTGCCTCCATAGACAACACCATCAACCTCATCTAGGGAGCTCCACAAGGAACCTCACTGAGTGCCACTCTGACCCCACTCTCCAGAATTATCTGTATTCCCAGAATTGACATCATATCCTACGATGACAACACTCAGCTCATACTCTCCCTCTCTGGCCCAGATCAATTTATCTGCTTGCATGACAGAAGTCACCTGATGGATGAAAAACAACTACTTCAAGCTCCACACAGATAAACATCTCACTCTGGGACTCCACTTGGTGAACTGTCAAACTCGAAGCAACTACTGTTTCACCATCCCACAAAAGGAACCTCAAAATAGCAATTGACAACTAAATCACCATGACCGGCCAAGTGAACGCGGTCTTCAACAACCACATAAACCTCCACAAACATACCAGATACCTCCAGTCGGCTGGACTCCTCCTCGCAGCCATCCCCCCCCCCCCCCCCCCACACACACACACATACGCAGAACCAGATCCAGTGGTTGTGCTTTCTCCTAGCTTGCTCCTAAAGCCTGGAACAGTCTGCCCCTGCACATCATAGCCACCTCCTCAGTTCATGAATTCTGCAGGAAACTGAAGACCTGGCTCTTCACCTAGCCCCAACACTGGTGTGGCCCGTACAGCTCCTGCTAGAGCACCGGGATACCCTATTAGGTAAGTTGCATGCTATACAAACACATATAACATAATATAATTAAATAATCATAAACATTGCATGTGGTTTATGGTAAAATCCCAAAGGGAAATTATAGTTACCTTTTGTCATGATACCTTATCTTAGGTTTAAAAAAAACTCAGAAATTATATGAAAAAACAGAGTTAAAGTTAATTTATGGTTAAAAAATGCAAAATTTGAAAATTATGGTTTTGTAATCTAAGCATAACCGACATGCCTGTCATGCACTGCTAACAACGTCACACGTGACAACTCTCATGACATGTTAAATAGCGTAATAATTTGCATCACTGATAACATCTCAAATGACATAATTGACATCCCTCATGACATCGATGATACTGCTGTTGAGATTGGGTTTGATCTTTATAATGATCTGAATTAAGCCATTTTTACAATCATAATATATATTTAAGCTCGACTGCAGAATGCATGGTGCTCAAGTCCTCTGCTACCTCTGCAGTGTGGAGGATGTGAACATCACATCCTTTAAGCAAGGGCAGATAATCCCTCTAGTGCTCACCCCAGAATGATTCCATTTCCCTCGTTTCGGGCTGAGAAGAGCTTACCTTGCAGCCTGAAGTGTTTTTTTTAGTTTCAGTGATATACAGTGCATGCTGATGCACTGTGTACTCGCTACCTGGTAGACAGAGATAATGCTACAGGATGCTTCTTTATTAAAAAAAACCTTATCTGCCTTGCAGTGAGATTATAACGAAAATGTTTCATGATCAATGACCAAGGCACTTTGTGCACACTAAGTGATTGGACTATCCAACATAATTGTGTTAGTGGACGTATTTGAGCTTGTCCATGTTGCAGATAATTTAGATCATTCTTGCAAAAGAAGTGATGATGGAGATAGTATAGATGCATTTAGATAAAGTTTGAAAGCCATCATCAATAACTTTAAACGTGGTTTGCGTCATTTCTTTGTCAGCTTCCCTATTTCTTTCTGCAGCTTCTCTCTTGAAGTATGCTTGCTGTTCTTTAATAGCAGCATTTATTACTGTAGCTGGATATGGTGCTAAAAGGAAACCAATTAAATCCATATCATCACTTTTTTCCAACATGTGTGTTTGAACAACACTCATACTGGATCATGACCGCCACCTCTGAGACAGTTTCCTCACACTCTAGGTAGTCAATCTCATAGGAGAATGCATATGATTTCTAGGATGTGGTTACACCAATATTTACTGGTCCTAAGTAATACGTTACATCCGTGATGTGACTGAGAAAGACACGGTGCGGTTCCTCTTCTTTTAAACAGGTTTATTGTTAATCCTTGCGACCCCTGGCCCAGTTGTCATCCACACCAACAGCTCCTTTCTCCTCCCACACCCGCATTCCAGAATCAAGCTTGTTGCTGGGAGGCAACCAGGTTCCACGAAGCCTTAAACAAATACAATACAATACTCACAATACAACACTAAGGCCCTCATTACAACATTGGCGGTAAAAGCCGCTTACCGCCATGCAGAAGACCGCCAACACACTGCCGCGGAATTCCGCCACAGCTATTATGACCCACAGTTCGGAATCCGCCAAAATTCAGACACCCACACAAGTCCGCCACACCAAAGGTCAGTGATAAACTGGCGATAACAAAACCTCCACCGTCACGCCAACAGGAATACGCCCACACAATCACAACCCACAAATCCACGCAGCGGTCTTTCAACCGCGGTATTCCATTGGCGGTACACACCGCCACGCTCAAAATACACACACATTTACAAAACACAGCCACATTGGACAATTCGAAATACACACACCTGATACAATATAAAACACACACCCACATCACTCAAAAACCCCTACAACCAGAAATTCCGAAAGAAGGCCAGAGAGAGACAGCACCAGCAAGAACAAAAGCATCCACAGGCACACACCACCATCACCCACAGAACTTCCACGCACCTCACACAACACACCACTACATATCAGCACACTTATCACCACACACTCCACCCCACACATCACCTACACCACCCCATGGCACGGCAAAGACACCCCAGGTTCTCGGAGGAGGAGCTCAGGGTCATGGTGGAGGAAATCGTCCGGGTAGAGCCACAGCTATTTGGATCACAGGTGCAGCACACCTCAATTGCATGGAAGATGGAGCTATGGCGAAGAATCGTGGGCAGGGTCAACGCAGTGGGACAGCACCCAGAAATCGGGAGGACATCAGGAAGAGGTGGAACGACCTACGGGGGAAGGTGCGTTCCATGGTCTCAAGACACCGCCTGGCGGTTCAGCGGACCCTTACCTCCTCCCCCACAACTAACAACATGGGAGGAGCAAGTCTTGGCGATTCTGCATCCTGAGGGCCTCGCAGGCATAGGTGGAGGAATGGACTCTGGTAAGTCAAATCTGAACTATTACATCCCCCATCCTACCTGCATGCCAGCACATACCCCCACCCTCACCCCCATCACTCTAACTCCTCACAAATGTCCCTACATCACAAACCATACATCCTAACACCAAGCCCTGCATGCAACAACAAAGCATGGACACCCATCACCAAAGCATGCCCACTGCACATACCCATACAACCCCTTAAACCATCATCACACAAGGTCCCACACAGGAAAGCAAGCACTGGGGTACATGGTCACCCACCCATTGCACACCATGTCACACACAGATGTAATAACCATCCTTTTATACCCCTGTAGGACCCCTACACAACATCACCGGACAGGAGGGTTCACACATGTGCACCCCACCAATAGAAGAGGCCCACAGTGATGACAGCACCTCTGTCCAACTGGATCTAGATGACCAGCCCGGCCCATCGGGGACCTCTGGACAGTCGGTTCCCCTGACACAGTCACAGGCGACTACAGACCTTCCCCCCTCTGGAAACACCAGCACAGCACCCACCCAGCGGGCCCATACCTCCGTCCCCAGGACACGTCAATCAGCAGTGTGTCCACCACTACAGGGAACCCAGGCTAACCCACCACCCCAACAACAACAGGGACCTGGGGGCAGGGTCAGTGGGCACACGGTCCAGGGGATGGAGTCCCAGGAACACTGGGGAACTGGGAGGGCTGCTGTGCGACAGGGGGCGGACAGGCCAAGGGAACCCACTCTCCACGAGGCCCTCTCCTCCATCATGGGAGCCTACCACTACTCCCAGGAGACGATGGCAACGGTACTGGCCAAGTTTCAGGAGACCCAGCGCCTGCAGGAGGAACAGTATATGGGCTTCAGGGAGGAACTCAGAACCATCAGCTCCACCCTGGGCACCATCGTAGGGGTGCTGAATGAACTTGTGAACACCAGGAGGGACACTGTGGCACTACAAGGGGCCCCTGACACTAGCATGGACGATGAACTGCCCACCACCTCCACCGGTGCTAGTGGACAGGATGCCCGCCACAGGACCACCACACCAGCACCCCACCCCCTGCAGATGGAGAACCACCCCGCAAACGGTCCCTGAGATCCAGGACAAAGACAGAGCACGATGCCAAGACCCCCACCAAGAAATGAGACCACCCTGATTGTCATCCTACTGCCCCACTTTGTCACCCTGTCCATACTTAAACTGCCCCAGCTCCACTTCCTATGCCCATATGGGCAATGCACCTGTGAGACTAATAGACTGGACTCTGCCATGGACATTCCCCCCCCATCACCCCTCACCATTTTACTACCCCCTCCAATATTGAGCACTTAAATAAACACACTTAAAGCACAAAACAATCTGGAGTCTGTCTGTGATTTCAAAATAGTATATTAGCAATTACAGTGACAAAATGCTCTTACAATTGTAATGTCAACATACCTATGTCACACAGCTCTAATCCATGAGGAATCTAAGCAGATGTCACACAGTGGGACCCACATCTGTGAAATCGTAAGAGAAAGTGACAACTCAGTGCCAACACAATGGGTGAAAAGGACAGACAGTAGAGAGGTAGAAGTGTTAAAGTACATGTAGTAGGCAGGTCTGTACTCTTACCTGTGTCTCACTGGAAATATTGCTGGATCACGGAGTCCCTGTTGTTCATGTCTTCTTCCTCTGCTTCCTCGTCTTCACTGTCAACAGGCTCCACAGCTGCCACAACACCGCCATCAGGAACATCCTCCTGCAGAAAAGGCACATGTCGTCGCAAAGCCAAGTTGTGAAGCATACAGCAGGCCACGATGATCTGGCACAACTTCTTTGGTGAGTAGCATAGGGAACCACCTGCCATATGGTGGCAAGGGAACCTGGCCTTCAGGAGGCCGAAGGTCCGCTCGATCACCCTCCTAGTTCGCCCATGGGCCTCATTGTAGCGTTCCTCTGACCTTGTCCTGGGATCCCTCACTGGGGTCAGTGGCCATGGCAGGTTGGGGTAACCAGAGTCACCTGCAAATGGCGAGGGACAGCTGTTAGACACGCACTAACCTGTAGGGATATCACCAGACCCAACCATTCCCACTGTCTTGCTTCCAGGTGCTCACCTAAGATCCACACACAGTGCCTCTGGAGTTGCCCCATCACATAAGGGATGCTGTTATTCCGCAGGATGTAGGCGTCATGCACAGAGCCAGGGAACATGGCATTCACATGGGAGATGTACTGGTCGGCCAAACATACCATCTGTACATTCATTGAATGATAACTCTTCCTATTTCTGTACACCTGTTCACTCCTGTTGGGGGGGGCAAAGCCACATGGGTCCCATCCATGGCACCTATGATGTTGGGGATATGTCCCAGGGCATAGAAATCACCTTTCACTGTAGGCAAATCCTCCACCTGAGGGAAAACGATGTAGCTCCGCATGTGTTTCAGAAGGGCAGACAACACTCTGGACAACACGTTGGAAAACATAGGCTGGGACATCCCTGATGCTATGGCCACTGTTGTTTGCAATTACCCACTTGCAAGGAAATAGAGCACTGACAGCACCTGCACTTGAGGGGGGATTCCTGTGGGATGGCGGATTGCTGACATCAGGTCTGGCTCCAACTTGGTACACAGTTCCTGGATTTTGGCACGGTCAAGCCTGTATGTGATAACCACATGTCGCTCCTCCATTGTCGACAGGTCCACCAACGGCCGGTACAACGGAGGATGCCGCCATCTCCTCACATGTCCCAGCGGACTGTGCCTATGAAGGACAACAGCGAGCACAGAGTCAAACAACTCAGAGGTACGTACCCACAGTTTACACAGAACACCATTCATACACAAAAGGTGGCCTGTATGTGTGTTGAGTCTAGGCCTAGGTATGTGTGACGCAGTTGAAAATTAATCCATGTGGGCCCCTGAAATGGCAGCTGCCCGACCTCTAAAGTGGGACAATGGGATGTGAGGTAACTGCGCTGGCGTTGTACACCGTCGCAGTAGGTGGTCGAAGACCGCGGCGCAATGCTGCATTAGTTAGCTTTGGACCCTATGGGTCCCAGGAGCCAATGACGATGTACACCGGTGGTGATGGTACGCACCGCCGCAGACGTGACCGCCATTTTCTATCTGTTTAATCACTCGATACCTGATCTTCGACAGGAGAAGACCTACGCTGCAAGGGGTGCTGTGACCTCGGTCTGGAAGAGACAATGGCTCAAGTGTCTGGGGAAAGGGCCCCTGCCTTCACATCGGAGGAGTTGGAGAAACTCGTGGGTGGGGTCCTCCCCCAGTACACGCTACTCTACGGTCCTCCAGACAAACAGGTAAGTACACTGGGAGCATGCTGTATGGGCTATGCCTGTGGAGAGGGCTGGATGTAAGAAGGAAGGGGGGGTAAAGAGTGCGGCGTGCATGAAACGACGGTGAATGCATCTGCCACATGGCAAGGGTAGGGATGGGGGCCAATCACTTTGACGGTGCAGTTGGTAATAACTTTCTCTTCCCCCTGTAAAATTCATGTAGGTCAGCGCCCACCAGAAAAAACATATTTGACGTGCCATCGCCAAGGACGTCCGGACCCTGGCGGTCTACCACAGACGGAGCACCCACTGCAGGAAAAGATGGGAGGACATTCGCCACTGGAGCAAGAAGACGGCGGAGGCTCAGCTGGGGATGGCCCCCCAATGTGGGAGGGGTGCCCATCCCACCATGACCCCCCTGATGTTCAGGATCCTGGCGGTGGCCTATCCGGAGTTGAATGAGCAATTGAGGGCATCACAGCAGACACAAGGGGGTGAGTACACTCTGATTCTGCTGGCTTTGCGCGCAGTGGAGGGGTCTGGGTGGGGGAGGTGGGCTGTGGGTTTCCCTAGGCCAGGGTGAGTTCCGTAGGCAAGGTCCCTCCGTAAGGCAGGCCATGTGGCACCCCATCCCACCTCTGTAGAGTGCCAAGTACACCTAGTCATGCCCCTGTCTCATCTATGTGTGCAGATGTCGTCCATAGCCTTGTAGGGCATTTCCCAGGAATTGAACAGTGGAGCCCAAGAGCGCGGCGTAGTGCAGGGGGCTTCTGTGTCTGTTGTGTCTGCCAACGGTAGCGGTAATGCATGCACTCAACATGTCTTTCTCCTGTCATCCCCCCCTTTTTGTGGTCTCTCTGTTCTTGTGTGCATTAGCATCATCAGGCGGAGGAGCAGTGGCACCGGAGCACCAGGGGGCTGCATCCCACATGGCCATGGAGGGCCACACTACGGACTCGGACTTCACCAGTGGGACGGAGGGCGAGGGGAGCTCCACGGCGGGGACAGGAGCTGAGACCAGTGACACGGACTCGTCCTCTGATGCGAGCTCCCTTGTGGTGGCGGCAACATCTGTGCCCCCCCCCCCCATCCCCATCTACAGGTACAGCCACCACCCCCCCTTCCAGCACCGCTCTCCCAGCAGCCCCTCAGCCTTCGCCCCGTGCCCGCTCACCCGGGAGGGTGGGCATCACCTTCGCCCCAGGCACCTCAGGCCCTGCCCCAGTCACCCCTGCTGCCCTCAGTGAGGAGGCCATTGACCTCCTCAGGTCCCTCACTGTTGGGCAGTCTACCATTTTTAATGCCATCCAGGGTGTAGAAAGGCAGTTGCAACAAACAAAGGCATTCCTGGAGGGCATTCATTCTGGTCAGTCAGCCCTTCAGCGAGCTTTTCAGACTCTGGCCTCAGCACTGATGGCAGCCATTGTCCCTGTGTCTAGCCTCCCCCCCTCCAACTTCCTCCACCCCGACCCAATCCCCTGTACCTCAGCCTATCCCAAGCACACCTACAGACCAGCATGCACACACCTCAACACACAAGGGAAGCTCAGACAAACATTAGCACCACACATCCCACAGGCACTCACGCAAGCATCACACACATGCAGACACACCAACATCCACTGCCTCCACTGTGTCCCCCTCCTCCTCGACTCCCTCCTCCCTCCCAGTCTCGTCTACACTCACACCTGCATGCACTACCTCTACAGCCACTACGTCCCTCTCCAGAACACCCACCAACACACCCCGCTCACGTGCAGTCACCACCCCCACTACCATTCACACGTCCCCTGTGTCCTCTCCCAGTGTGTCTGTGACGCCCCCTCTCAAGATACACAAACGCAGGCACACACCCACCCAACAGCCATCCACCTCACGACAGCCTCCAGCACATGCACCTTCACCCAAAGTCAGCAAACGAACACCTCCTACAACCACCACCTCTTCCTCCACTCCCAAACCCCCTCCAGCTACCCGTCGCAGTGTGTCAAAAAAACTTTTCCTGTCCAACCTTGACCTCTTTCCCACATCTCCCCCACCCCGTCCGTCTCCTAGGTCCCGAACTAGCACCTCAGCCACAACATCTCCGGGACCAGTGGTGCCTGTAGTCACTGGAATCTGGAGTGCACCGGCCACCAGTGCAGCCAGTGTGGCACGGAGCCACAGCACAGACAGACCCCACCTGTGAAGCATCAGAAGTTGGCCAGTGCCCGGCAGGAGAGGGGGAAGACTCCAGCCACCAAAGCCGCTCCCAGGGGTCCCGGTGGGAGTGTAGACTCAGCTGTGGCACCCTCCAAGGTGGGAAAGGGCCACAAGAAACCAGGAAAGTCTGGGAAGAGCAGCATGGTGGAGAAGACTGCAATCATCCCCGCTGCCCAGGAGGCCACCTCCAGGACCAGCCCAGCTGCCCAGGACCGCCAGCACAAGCCCACCTGCCCAGGACAGGACCGCCAGCACAAGCCCACCTGCCCAGGACAGGACCGCCAGCATAAGCCCACCTGCCAGGACAGGACCACCAGCACAAGCCCAGCTGCCCAGGACAGGACAGCCAGCACAAGCCCAGCTGCCCAGGACAGGCCTGCCAGCACAAGCCCAGCTGCCTAGGACAGGCCCGCCAGCACAAGCCCACCTGCCCAGGAGGCCACCGCCAGCAAAAGCCCCGCTGGGCTATGAAGGACCGCCAGAAGCCGAGTCCCTGCAATGGAGACCGCCGTCTTAAGCACTGCTGAACAGGGCACCACCGTCTCAAGCACCGCTGAACAGGGCACCGCCGTCTCAAGCACCGCTGCACAGGGCACCGTCCCCTCCGGAACCAGTGGAGGGTCACATCCACTACCTCAGTCCTTGGCAGGATGACGCACTCTGGGCACAAAGCCCCCTCCAGAACCAGTGGAGACTGTCATCCACTTGAGAGACTGTGGCTTTGCACTCCCCAGGATTGAACAGTGGGCAAACCACCCACTGTAGAGACTTGTGAGACTGTGGCTTTGCACTCCCCAGGATTGAACAGTGGGCAAACCACCCACTGGAGAGACTGGTGAGACTGTGGCTTTGCACTCTCCAGGATTGAACAGTGGGCAAACCACCCACTGGAGAGACTTGTGAGACTGTGGCTTTGCACTCCCCAGGATTGAACAGTGGGCATGTGGCCCCCTCGTGGATTTGGCGTCATGCACTCAAGCGGCTGAGATGCCCCCCCCTTTCCCTCCCCCTGAGGTGCCTGTTTAGTTGCTCTCTGATGCCCCTGCAGTGTTCTCTCCGTCATGGTCGGCGATCTTGTGTGGGCCACGCCCATACCGTGTGGTCCCAGTGTTCCACGGACTTTATTAGAGCACTACCAGGACTACTATGCTTGGTATATATTTTGTACATGGTGTATATATATGTTTCTGCCTACTTGCTTTTAATATATTACATTGGTTACACTCATTTTCTATTGTCTTTGCATTCTTCCAGGGGATTTGGGGGGTGTAACTGTGATGTATTGATATGCATTAGTGTGTGTGTTGTGGTGGGTGAGGGTGGGGGTGGGGGTGGGGGTGATGCGTGTCCCTGTTTTTTCCCTCCCCCCTCCCCTGTGTCGTAGGTGCAATACTCACGTGGTCTTCGCCGCCGGCGTTTGTGCTCCTGGTAGAAGAGCAGGAAGACTATCGCAGGGAGAATTTGGAGTTCTGGATCCATGGTGTCCTTGTTCCTCGTGGGGTGTGTAGAGGTGAGCGTTTTTCCTTCAGGATTCCTGTTTCCACTGTGTTTTTATCCACGGTGAATCCGCCCCGGAAAAGGTGGCGGATTGGCCTGTCATAATAGTGTGGGCGGTACATTGTCTCCCGCCTGTCTGTTGTTTGTACCGCCTTGGCGGTCGGAGTGTTAAAGTGGCTGTCTTTGTCGGCGGTTTCCACCACGGTTGTAATTGCAAATTGTTTCCGCCGGACTGTTGGCGGTCTTACCGCCGCTTTAACACCAACCACCAGGGTTGTAATGACCACCTAAGTCTATCCCATCTGAATCAAACAATGTTATATTGTGTGTCCCATTCAGAGGCTCCTCATTCCATTCATTATCAGTAATGGTCTCTATTTCCAATCTGAAAAACGGGTCAACTTAATTTCAGTAGTTGATGGTGTTTTCAGATCAGAAAGGTAGGTAAAACCCATGCAGGTGGTTTGTTGCTCAGTCACATTTAGATCAAAGTTAAATTAGATAATTTTTCTAGGAATCACACATGTTCTACATGTCAAAATGTAGTTCCGAAACCCTTTTTTTGATTGATGTCCTTCCAATATGTGTAACGTTGTTCTACAACGTAATCAATCGGTTGTGGTGAATATATAAATCTTTGACGGTTAATTAAATCTTTTTTAACTTTTCAAACTCTTGAAAATAATAAAATGCAGACAGATCTGAGCTATTGTCACTATTAAGATAGGAAATATATTTGTCAAAACTCAGGACTGTTAACTGATGGGGTCCCATGATGCTCCCATTGAGTACAATTGTATATTTCCCTTGGGCTATTTGATAATTATTGTATTGGTCTCCATAATGATGGAAACAGAACAACTCCTAATGACTGTGTCAAGATATTAATCGTCATTGTCCAGTTAAGCATATGAAGTCAATCATCTGTTGTTTAACAGCATTGATGTCCCATGAATTTACAAAAGAAGCTGGTGAGACAATGTAATTCAACGAGGTTATCAAAACACAAGAAATTTGAATAATTTGTGTAGGGACAGAATCTGGCAAGGCACCTTTTCCCAAGAAACAAAATTTAAGGGTATGTAGAGATGTTGAAATTAAGATAGTCCCTTTTCATTCTGTGAGAAGCAGAATGTCAGGCCTCGAAAAACGTAACTGTAATTTACTTGACACGGAAACGGGTCTCAAATTGTGTGATCCTAGGCAAATATTGTATTTTACAGTCGCCTTTTTCTTCGTTCTCACATACAAGTGCACCTTCAAGTATGTGAGTTCAGCATTTCTGCTGTAAAAAAAATCTTTTGTTTGATTACATACACTAAACGTTTGCTC
Organism: Pleurodeles waltl; assembly: GCF_031143425.1. Taxonomy (NCBI): domain Eukaryota; kingdom Metazoa; phylum Chordata; class Amphibia; order Caudata; family Salamandridae; genus Pleurodeles; species Pleurodeles waltl. The sequence continues at coordinate 408,710,981 of NC_090440.1, forward strand.
CATGTATAATAAATCTAGCCCACATACAGGGTACACATGACCCATGAATGACTTGCCTCTTAGTTTACTAATAGCTTTGCGATCAGGGCAGGAGTGTTTAAACACTCACTTTTAATAAGTATATTGCTAAAGGATGATGTGGTAATCCACTGTCATTTACAGACAGTAAATTTCCAGGAAATGTCCAAAAACCTTCCCACTAACTTGCAGCTTTACTGATAAAACTATATAGTGTATGTAGGAAGTTGGCTCTGTACATACTATCTCAAAGTAAGAGATAGTGTGCACAGAGTCCAAGGGTTCCCCTTAGAGGTTGATAGTGGCAAAATTAGATAACACTAATGGTCTATTTTGTGGTAGTGTGGTCGAGAAGTAGGCTTATCAGAGGGTAGTGTTAAGCAATTGTTGTACACACCCAGGCAATAAATGAGGCACACACACTCAAAGACTTAACTCCAGGCCAATAGCTTTTATATAGAAAAATATATTTTCTTAATTTATTTTAGAACGACAAGATTCAAGACTTGAAGTAAATACATAAAATGCAAGGTAGTCCACATAGGTAAGTAAGGAACTTTGAATTAGAGCAGTAACATACACAGTTTTAGTGAAAATGGCAATAAGCTATTTTAAAAGTGGACACAGTGCAAACATCAACAGTTCCTGGGGGAGGTAAGTAGTGGTTAGTTTTTCAGGTAAGTAAGGCACTTACAAGTTCAAGTTCCTGGGCATAGGCAGCCCACCATTGGGGGTTCAAGGCAACCCCAGAGTCACCGCACCAGCAACACAGGGCTGGTCAGGTGCAGAGGTCAAAGGAGGGCCCAAAACAAATAGGCACCTATGGAGAATAGGGGTGCTCCGGTTCCAGTCTGCCAACAGGTCCGTCTTCGGAGAGCAGACCAGGGGGGTTTTGTAGAGCACTGGGGGGGGGGGGGGACACAAGTAGGCACACAAAACACACCCTCAGCGGCACAGGGGCGGCTGTGTGCAGTGTGCTTAGCAAACGTCGGGTTTTCAATAGAAATCAGTGGACAGGGGGGCTTCTCTGGCCAGCCACTGAGTGGGCTAGAAAGTGGGTTGCCTGATGGTCACTCCTGCACTGGAGTTTAGTTCCTTAGGGTCCGGGGGGCTGCGGGTGAGGTGCTTGGTCCAGGCGTTGTGTTCTTTGTTCCAGGCAGTCGCAGTCAGGGGGAGCCTCTGGATCCTCTCTGAATGCGTCGTTGTGGGGGTGAATGGGGTCGTCTCAGGTTACTCCCGAGGTCGCAGTCGCCTGGGAGTCCTCTCTGCAGTGTTGGTTCTCTGGAGCTCAAGCCGGGGGCGTCTGGTGCAGAGTAGGAAGTCTCACGCTTCCGGCTGGTAGAGTGAGTTCTTTGGAAGTTGTTAGAAAGTGGCAAAGTTGTTGCTGTTTTTGAACAGTGCCGCTGTTCTCAAGAGTTTCTTGGTCCTTCGGTTCAGGGCAGTACTCTGAGGATTCAGAGGTCACTGGTCCCTGTCGGATGCATCGCTGTGCAGGTTCTTTGAGTCTGGAGACAGGCCGGTAGGGCTGGGGCCAAGTCAGTTGTCGTTTCCGTCGTATCTGCAGGACTTTCAGGTCAGCAGTCCTTCTTGTTGTTGGTTGTAGGAATCTGATTTCCTGGGTTCTGGGGTGCCCCTAAATACTAAATATAGGAGTGTGTTTAGGTCAGGAGGGCAGTAGCCAATGGCTACTGTCCTGGACGGTGGCTACACCCTCTTTGTGCCTCCTTCCTGAGGGGAGGGGGGGGGCACATCCCTAATCCTATTGGGAGAATCCTCCAAAACCAAGATGGAGGATTTATAAAGGCAGGGGTCACCTTAGGGGCTGTCCTGACTGGTGGGTGACTCCTCCCTGTTTTTCTAATTATCTCCTCCAGCCTTGCTGCAAAAAGTGGGGGCAGTGGCCGGAGGGGCGGGCATCTCCACTACCTGGGATGCCCTGGGGGGCTGTAACAAAAGGCATGAGCCTTTTCTCTCCACCAGGTGTTACAGTTCCTGTAGGGGGAGGTGTGAAGCACCTCCACCCAGTACAGGCTTTGTTCCTGGCCACAGAGTGACAAAGGCACTCTCCCCATGTGGCCAGAAACTCGTCTGGTTGTGGCAGGCTGGCAGAAACTGATCAGCCTAGCACTAGGAGTCAGACTGGTATTCAGGGGGCCTCTCTAAGATGCCCCCTAAGTGCATTTTACAATAAATTCCACACTGGCATCAGTGTGCATTTATTGTGCTGAGTAGTTTGACACCAAACTTCCCAGATTTCAGTGTAGCCATTACGGAACTGTTGAGTTCGTGTTTGACAAACTCCCAGACCATATACTCTTTGTGGCTACCCTGCACTTACAATGTCTAAAGTTTTGCTTAGATACTGTAGGGGCATAGTGCTCGTGCACATATGCCCTCACCTGTGGTATAGTGCACCCTGTCTTAGGGCTGTAAGGCCTGCTAGAGGGTGACTTACCTATGTCACAGGCATTGTGAGGTGGACATGGCACTCTGAGGGGAGTGCCATGTCGACTTAGTCAATTTCTCCCCTCCAGCACACACTAGCTGTGAGGCAGTGTGCATGTGCTGACTGAGGGGTCCCCAGGGTGGCATAATACATGCTGCATCCCTTAGAGACCGTCCCTGGCATCAGGGCCCTTGATACCGGGGTACCATTTACAAGGGACTTATCTGGGTGCCAGGACTGTGCCAATTGTGGGGAAAAAAGGTACAGTTTGGGGAAAAAACACTGGTGCTGGGGCCTTGTTAGCAGAGTCCCAGCACATTTTCAGTCATAAATGGCATCAACAAAAGGCAAAAGGTCAGGGGGTAACCATGCCAAGGAGGCATTTCATACAGTGTATTAACAATCTATGAAAATTAGGTTTCAGAAAACATTTATCATTTGCACATCACCAAGTAAAGTGTTCTGACTTTTTTTTTCATTCTATTAACATATTTCTTTCATCACACCGAAGTAGTAATTCACAGCTACTGAAATATATTTCGAAATGTTTGTAAAGTTGACTTAGTAATATAAATGTTGTGTGTTAGGAAAAACCTGATACCAAAGGTCTTTCATTTCACATAGGTCAGACAGTTCACCTTACAACATCCTGGAACTTGCAGTCACAAGGAAAAGGTTATTTGCATTGCAAGACAACAAACTGACTTTTGACCTATGTCTCTGAACATAGAGCAAACATGACAAGAATAAGATTTAAAGGCATCTTAATTGCTAATTCAGTTTCTGACTGAACAGAACATCTGTTCCTAGTCCACTCCCCAGAAGGGTGAGTGGAATCTAAAAATAGCTGGACCTAATAAAATAAAACTTGCCATAGTGAGTGGTCGAGTAGATTTTTCGAGCCCTGAATATGTTTGCAATAACAGGAGATAGACTTTTCTCCCCATACAAAGCAGTCGAAGACTATGTAAACAAGGTGAAAGGCTCTGGTGATGGGCATATATGGGAAACATAAATTGGCTTATAAAGCTGCTCTTAAATCATTTTACAAAAATATTTTAAAAAAAGGTAAAAGCTAATGCATTTGCAAATGAGATTGCAGCAACAGATAATGCTGTTAGAACAATTCTTAAGATAGTTAGAGTCTGCTGCTCTCCCCAGCTCCTCTGGCTGCTGCTGCCTCTGGCTTTTGCCTGGGACAAACAGAGTCTCCTGACTCTCAGTTTGATGCCCTCCTCCACCAGCAGGCTCGTCCCTGCACCTCATCCCTGGTGGTCTAGTGGCCATCACAAGTAAGTATTTCTCTCTGTCGCTCTTTCACCCTTGCTTTGTTTTTCCTTTTATTTTCCTTTCTCCCCTCTTTTCCTCTGCCCCCTTTGCGAAGCACCTTTCCTGCCCTCTCGCCTCCCTGCTGACTGCTCCCCCCGCCCGCCTCCCCTTCTTAGTCGCAGCTGCAGCGCTGTGAGAGGGTAACTGCACTGACCTCCTGGTCAGCGTCTGCTGCCCTCCCCAGCTCCTCTGGCTGCTGCTGCCTCTACCTTTTGCCTGGGACGAACTGGGAGTCTCCTTACTCTCAGTTTGAGGCCCTCCTCCACCCGCAGGCTCGTCCTTGTGCTTTATCCCTGGTGGTCTAGTGGCTATCACAAGTAAGTACTTCTCTCTGTCGCTCTTTCACTCTTGCTTTCTCTGGCTTTCTTCTCTGATTTTTCCTTTCTCCCCTCTTTTCCTCTGCCCCCCGTGAAGCACCTTTTCTGCCCTCCAGTCCCCCCTATTAATGGCTGCCGCAGTGCTGAGATGGCAACTACATTGACCTCCTGGTCAGTGTCTGCTGCCCTCCCAGCTCCTCTGGCTGCTGCTGCCTCCGCCTTTTGCCTGGGACTAACTGAGTCTCCTGACTCCCAGTTCGAGGCCCTCCTCCACCCACAAGCTCATCCCTGCACCTCATCCCTGGTGGACATCACACGTATTTCGCTCCGTCACTCTTTCACTCTAGCTTTCTCTGCCTTTTTTCTCTTGTTTTTCCTTTCACCCCTCTTTTCCTCTGCCCCCCTTTCCCTCGCGAAGCACCTTTCCCGACCTCCCGTCTCCCAACTGACCACTCGCCCCGCCCCCTCCCCTTCTTAATGGCAGCCACGCCGCTGGCGCACCAAAAGCAAGCCTGTCTGCACCCGTCCGCGCTTGGATCGCACCCTGCTCCAGGAACCTTGGATCTCTGTTAAACCACCCCTGGACTGCCTCAGTCACGACTCCGAGACACTCCTCCGCCTCAACACCAGACATCTCAGCAACTGCTGCACCATCTCCCCCAAGGACATCCACGGACCTTTCACCTGCAGGAACTGCAACTTCAGCGCCAGCCTCAACAAGGTGAAGGTACTCTTCGCACACAAAGATACCAGCAACCTCCACAACCCCATCAACTGCCTACTCTTGAACATCCGCTCCCTCCACAAAACCGCCACCGAACTCTGGGATTTGATTGACACCACTTGACCGGACATCGCCTTAGTCTGGTGTGAATCTTTTATACTAACTAGATAATTCATATCCAAGAAAGATGAAATTAACATACACAGCCTTAGATTTATGAAAATGTATTTTGTATCCATACAGCAAAAAGAGTCACTGTCCTGTCCACCCTATCTAAATGTTCTATCAAATCATTATCCATAATGTAGTTATCACTGATGTACACCACCACCTCAGGATATTGCAAAATCTCCAAAATTATTGCTGCAAAAAGCCCAGGGACATTCTTATATTCTTGGAACAATGCCCATACAGACATACTGAAATTGGCTGAAGAAAATAACATTGCCATGTGTTGACTAAAGAACGTGTTGAAGATATCCATTTTTAGGTCTCAGCTCCAGACAGCGTGCATGCGCTGTTTCAAAAAGAGACCTGGTGTATGTAATTTGTGGGCTTCACCCTGCCCATAGGCTTCCCATTTGCTTGCACCATTGTGGCTTTTCAATTCTTTATCACCATTTGTCGACTGCATGCATACGTCAAGCCTCTGCGTCTGTTTAGCTGGCCCTGACAGCAGGGACCAATTACTACCATTCATCCACAAGCCACATTAAAGCAACTGTTTCTGGGACTACTTTTTCAATTGATTTTTAGCGCTTGCTCCTAGCGCTGTTTGTCTCTGCATTTAAAAAAACAAGGTAAAATTTCAGATTCTGTTTACTGAGGGCCATTTACTTTTCTTTCTCTGAAGGAAGGGCTAGTCCGATTTTTACTTCCCAGCTATAGTGTTTACTCATTATTTAAAATATATTACGGAGAAGTTGACAAGTACGACGAGGCGTCTAGAGCTGCATGTGCACTTTTCATTGGCCATCTTGAAAGGGTTTTCTCTTGCTACAGATTTCAAGTGCAAAGGAAGGAGAGCCCTCTATATGAAGCAAAGGAGAAGTATGGGAAACCGCCTTCGACACAAAAAAGGGAACAAGGAGAGGATGTCTTGGCCTTATTTTGTGGACATTATGATTGGTTATTGAAGTCATGCGGTGTTGATGACGTTATATGTATTCATGGGAGCTGTTGTTTCGTATTGCTGCTTTGAGATTTCAGTAAGGAAGTTATGCATAATCTTCGCCTCTGTGCCCTTAGTGGAATTTAAATTTTCCTTTACGCTTACTAGGAAATTTTTCATCATTGGTACGGTCTTGTGTGTGTAACCCATGGGTAGTCAAAGCTCTACTTCAAAATGGGCGACATATGTTTTTTGCAAACTAAGCAAAATATGGCACAGTTTTTATACATAAATGCTGTGGCACATTGCAGGCTGAGCCAATTTACCAACTGGAGTCAGGCAATCTGACGGACTGTAACTCATACACCATCTACCCATTATATGAGGATGATGGTACCTCAAGGGCAACAATTGGTCCGGTGAGACTACAAAATAATTTACTGCATCATTGAGTTCTGAAACACATTTCACCATGGATGGACACACACAAGAAATCATCACAATATATGTATGATAAAAATTTGCATGGGCTCACCGATTTAACCTGCACAAGGACAACAGTCCTAATTTCATGGTGGCCCCTCCTAACACACAGGGGTGCCAACTTGTCACCCATGACCAAAATACGTACCAGGAATCCAGATATTCATGCAGTTGGGACACTCAGCCCAGAGGTGCACATCTGTGACCATACAGGGGGCTTTTTTTCACCCCAACATACTCACCCCCACCCAACATCACTTTGAATTCACCTACCCTCGTGGAACTGCACGAAAATTGTCATGCCAAACCTTAGCTGCATTCAATAAGTAAATGCCAAATTTCTTACAGGTTCATTGAGGACTACTTATAGGCAACTCAAAAAAGCCCTTTTCAATGGATCTATAACTACACAGTGTATTGGTGCATATTTATACAATATTTTTATTATATTTGAAAATTTGTAACATTAAGAGTATAGTACACGTTCTAAACTCCCTTACTCCAAGGCACACAAAGTTGAGAGTTTAAGAAAAGGAGGGACTCGAGTAAAATGGTTTACCTTTGATGATGCAATTTGGTTGTTACTCAAATGCTTTTATTACTCAATTTGCATTTAAGTTTTCTAGTTACACATCATGCAATTCAACAATGGTACGCGTTTCTCCTTTGTTCTCCATTTTCATATCTAAGAAAAATAATTATTTTCCCCTAACTGCCTTTCATGACCTACATCACGTTCAATAAGGTCGACTTGAAAAATCCACGTGAAACACAGTAAATCAACCTGATACAATATAAAAGTTTTTCTAAAGAAAAATGATCAGGATTTTAAAAAGTGGCCAAATCGCAAACGAGCAAACATATTTTGAGCACAACTTAATCCACGGTACACAATTTAAGAGTGTGTACCGGAATGACTGGCACTCAAGATTTGCACAAATGTTTTCCCTGTTTAAAAAAATAAATTTAAGGACAGCCCCAAAACCCTAATGAAGGGAAATAAGTAAATTGGCAAACCAAAGATAAATGCTGCAGTAGCCCATTGAAGAACAACTTGCCTGCCTGCTGCAGCCATATGCTACATTTGAACTCTTATGTCAGTGAAATAAAGTTCAAGTTCTAGCTTTAGATGTGAAGGATAATTTTTAGCTGCCCTTTAAAGAACAAAAACCTACATTTTTTATCTTCTTAAAAAAATAACATTAAGGGTGGCAGTGGGCTGTGTATGGATCCTGTGTTTAGCTCGGTAATAGCTCATTCATTCCATGACACAAGGGAAGGGTCAGAACTCAGATGCCTGCAGGCATTAAGCCCTTAATAAATTCACAAGAGGAGGAGTCCTACTTAAATGAGGCAGGGAAGCAGGCAAAATTAAATAAACTCATAAATGATTACATCTAGATATCACGGGGGAAAGACATTCTGACGTTTAAAGAACTGCACATATGTGGTTCTTTCCATACGCCACAGGTACTGGTGACTCAAAACACTTTGTCGGTGCAGAACTGAGGTTACCTCTTTGTAGTTATCAGTTGCATTTGTGGTCATTTATTCAGTTACGTTAATATTTATGATTTTATGGGACGTTTTTAAAGCACCCTGTCTCTCTATTCGGGTCTCTTAGAGCAATCGAAGTTAAGTTATAGAGCTGTAGTACATGTATAGAAAAACCAAATGGACTGAATAAGAAGTGAAAAGACAACTCTTCACTTGTTTCCTGAAAAATAAAGTTCTTGGTTAAAAAAAATTGAGCATGAAAGGATCTCTCTATGCTCCAGCGTCTGTGCATAAATTTAGGCACCTGAAACAGGAGATGGGATGCATATCTTAAAAGACCACCCTGGTACACTTTTTACAAGTTTCTGAGACAAAATTTCAGTCCACTGCAAGACTAGATTTTGAGTCTCAAACAGAAAGCTTTTAAATATATCTGTTGTGCAACAGAAGTCACTGCACATGTTTCAAGTATGCAGAGACATGTTTCTATTTATCCAAATTAAGCCTGGCCCTACTTGTAGAATTTTGAATCATCTGAAAATGATGGCAATCAGAAGCCCTAAATAGGCAGCACGTCTAAGGTCAGTGCAAGGTTGTATGAAAGCAATGGAGTGGTGATCCAATGATTGAAAATGGAAAAGGAAATATACAAAGCAATACCAAAGGCAGAAGAGCTGCTCGCCAAAAATAAGGTAGGATCCATGTGTCCCCAAACAGTCTAACGGTTCAGGAAGAGCACCCACTGAAGAAGGTCAGAAGCTGATATCACGCTCAACTGCTTCTGGATATGTAGATTTGGTGCCACCAAACAGTGCACCAACCAATATGTTAAACAAGACAAACAAATGTACTAAGCATGCTTTTTGATTGCATGTAACACTGTCCGATTTGGCAAAAATCTGGTTAAGTATTGTCCGCCTAGTACATTGATTCTGCTACAATCGTGAATAAGCCTCAGTGATTTTTACTTTTGCAGAAATTTCTGGGCCAGCATTTTTGTCAGAGGCCTCAGCCCATAAATTAAAATATAACACAAAGAATTTTCTGAACACGAAAAGGGAATGCACATGTAGTTACGCCTACCATTTAAAATAGTCTTACCCAGGGTTGGGGAGAGGTAATACAAAATACACCCGTGTTTTGTCTTAAAAAAACATACTGCCAATTGAAATTTGTTATATGTAGTTTTACAAAAAAAAGAAAAAAAGAGAGAGCAGCACATGCCTACGGAATATATAACATGGGAAGAGTTTGTTCAATAAAGTTATGACATTGGGGGTAAAGCTGGCCCCAGTCAACCCAGTGCCACCATGAACACTGGTGTGCTACAGGCGCACACAAGGCCCCTTGCGTGCATAAAAACTGGGAGTGCAATAAGCAACGCGAAAAGAGCAGTGGCAGGAATGACACAGGATGCAGATATGCCGGTAACTAACTTCCAAGCTGGAAGTTTCACCTTTTATTTGCTAGGTTCTGACGTCATAGTCGGGACCAGACACCTGATGTTCAGGAGGGGCTACTTTCCGAAAAACCCTACAAAATACCATAATGTGGTGCGCCCCGAGTCGCACAGCATACCATCCCTCCCAAATCAAACAGAACGAAACGTTCGGGAAAAAACACAACAAAATAAAGGCAAACATGGGTATACTTCGGGAGGTGGATAGAAAAACAGAAAAACTTGAGCAGATCAGCAACACCAGAGCACCCGCACCAACCATATAATGACTTTAATAATTAACTTCAAAGAAAGTCATGGCAGAGCCAATTTCAGCATTAACAGGTGTCAGAGAGTCTTGTCTAAGTACGGATGCACCATCACTTGCGGTCTGGTTCTCCTTCGGATGAACAGTGCTTTGGGAGGTTCCTTCTGGGGACTCCATGTCCTTAGTCACATTGTTTTCATCACTGGGTGACGGAGAGTTCTCCTCAACGAGGCCACCTGCTGGCTGGTAGAATTTCAAGAAAAACAAATTCCAAGTGACAGTCTCTGTGCCTCTTGTGCCAGTGACCATCATAACTTGTACTCTGGCCATGGAGTGGGTTCAAAAAGGAGGGAAGTTTCTCCCCAGGTGTTTATCTTCTATGAGGACCATGTCTCCCACTCGCAGGTGTCAATGTTGTGCTGCCTTCTCTGAGGACATCTTGTAATTTCTGATCTTTCGCAGTCCTAGAGCACTTGATACTTTCTCTCTGATGGCAGATGGAGGCTCTATGTGAGTAATGGTGTCATTTGCGGCTTGGTTGAGGCATGAGGTACTTGGACTGAGCCCAGTGGTAGAGTGAGTCAGTATGCTCTGAGGAATGCATACAGAGCAAAGTCCAGAATCTTTCGCCAGGGTGATGTGTTCTGTTGAGGGTCCTCATCAAACGCTCCACTTCTCCACTTGCTTAGGGCCATCGGCATGTGATCTTCTGGTGTTGAATGTTCCTGGACTTCACGTATTCAGCAAACTCCTGGCTGGAGAACGGGCCTGTTGTCTGTGTGCAATTCTCATATGAGACCGTGTGTGGCCATGATTTTTTCAAGGCAAGGAATTGTTTGGCTCAGTGTCAATGTTTCAATAATCTCCACTTCAGGATATTTGGAGAAATCATCAACCATAACCAACAAGCGTTGCCCGCCTGGGAGACTGCCAAAGTGTGCACTGGCTTGGGGCCAGGGCATAGAGGAGATGGGCATTGTGATAAATCGGTGCAGGTTATTCCTCGGGACTGGCCACCTGGCACATGGAACATCGGCTGACTGTCTGCTCCACAAGACTGTCAAGAAAAGGAAACCATACTTTGCTCTGCAGTCCGGACTTTATTTTAATGATGTACTGATGTGCGGATTGAGCCAGATCCACCACTCGCTGTTGAAGAACTCTTGGGATTACGAAGCGAGGTCCTCGTAGCAAAGAACCTTACAGGGAGAAAGCTGGTTTGTCAAAGACACGCCACAGAGATGTTAGCACTTGCCCTGCTTCAATTGCTCGGTAGGACAAATCGTGGGTAATTATCGGGACCACAAACCCAATGCGCAAGAGGGGCTTCTTTAAAAAAAACACCTACAAAATACTGTAACGTGCTGGTCCCCAAATCGCACAACAGAACAGTAACTAACCTCCCTGAAGGAAGTTTCAACTTTTATTCTCTAGGTCCTAACATCACGGGCGGAACCACAAACCCGATGTTCAGTAGGGAATTCTTTCATAAAACCCTTCAAAATACTACAACGTGGTGCACCCCAAGTCGCATAACATAAACACTGTATCCAGTCCTGGGCTTTCACGTGACATGCTCTATGCGAGTCGCCCAGGTTTGATCCATGGTCATTAAAAGACCAAGAATAGATACGGCATTATGAAAATAACAGGTTAAAATGGGCACCCAATTGACCACAGTGCTCACATTTGCTCTGTAAAGACTTTTCTTATGATGCCACGTGGGTCCGATACCTCCTGGGCATTTTCTGAGACCCAATATAAGAAACGTGTTTTTTTGTGATGTCATACATAGGTCAAAGATCGTGAAATTAATTTCCTGTGACGTATTCGCTAAGCTAATTGCATTTCGACTCCAACCCCCTTTGGTCAGAGGATCCAACAACGGCCTCGCACGGTTCGAGTACCTGCCCTGGGACGCTGATATGCCTTATCTCAACACTAGGCTGGACTATCATTGTTCCCTCTCCGGGATCAGCCGGGCTGCCGCTGCGCCCCGCCTCACGGTGGCTCTGGACGGTCTTCCAGCAGTTACGGCTCCTCGCGCTAGTGACAGGCTCAGGACTTAATGTAAGCCTGCCTCCCCGCGAATGCCTCAACTCAATGAATTTTGACAACTAGCGCGCGTGGAGCACAGACAGTTACTTCCGGGGCGGGCGAGCAGGATACATCCGGGGAGGCGGAACAATAATTTCCGCGGTGGCAAGCCCACCCTTTCCGGGGTGGGAACTCCTCGTTCTTTACCCTATTACAGGCCTCACTGGGCGGTACCTCGACCTAGCTCCACCTACCGCCGCCCCCTAACGTGTCAGTCAGTATAAACCAACGCTCCTATTGCTTCTCTCCGCCTTCAGTTTTTGAAGTACTCCACAGTGGAAAGCAAGGTAGAAGCAGTCGGAGTTTTAACACCATTCGTCGGGGGACGGGAGGTAAGTCCCGCTTTCTACATCCTCCCGCCTTGTTCAGGGCTGTAGGTATGCCTGCTGGTGGCATTTGGCTGCTGTGATGAGGATAAATAGTAATCCTATTCTCCGCGCTAAGGGGTACTATTGTGGTCCGTGAACTTCCTCCTACTCCCCACTGCTTCTCAAAGTCTAGCATACCTGCACTTGAGCCTTTCCTTATCATATATTCTTTTTCTTGAATTCCTTTTTCTTTCCTTGTGTCCCCCTTCCTTTCTCGTCTTATCAGTTGTTTGTTTTTATTCTATCTCTTCTCCCTCTCTCGCATTTCCTTCAGTAAACCCACCCCTCGCCGATGCTTCCTTTCGTCCCCTTCCTTCTAGCCAGATGGCTTCTCTGCTGCCTACAGCACTGGTCTGTAAGGATATTCTTGCTGCGAGTTACTGTCTTCTCTGGAGCTGACAACATACATTGTATCCATCGGTGTTTTCAGCAGATCCTCGGGGGAGGGGGGATCTCCAGCTCCAAAGGCTCGTTGTTGTCATGCCTAGGGGGGAGGACGAGGAGGGGAAGCACTTGAGGCTCCGATGATTTATGGTGGTGAGAAGGAAGGCGTGTTTCTGTTTCTTTAAATAAGAGGGCTATAGTCCTAGATCTCAAATAAGCGTCCACCAAACGTTGATCCCTGGGGTTGTTAAAAGCCTTTAATAAAACGGATATCGTTTGTGGACGGGGGGAAATGGCTATTGATTGATGATGTGTCTTACCAGTGATAATGCTCAGTTATGAAATCCATTTGTGTACCTGGTTACAGTATTTGCATACTTTTGAGTAGTCATGGAGCACTGAATTTCTGTTTTTTTGTATGATGCATGTACGTTGAAGGCTGTGCCCATAGTTTACTTGTTGGCTTTTGTGGTACAATGATGGACATTTGTTAAAATAAGCCGTTATTGGTAACTTTAAAAAAGGAACGACCCATACCACAATCCTTGTCGGGAAGCGCGACAAGAATATCGAACACCTACCTCCTAATTTTTACACCATCACTTCGCTGGCAGTCTTTAAATCGGAGCTGAAAGCCATTTTCTTTCAGACATTTTTGCTTACCTTTCAGTTGCTATGTGCTCACTCTCCTTTATGGCTTAGTAAGCCATAAAGGTGAGAGAGCCGGGCTTGGTCTCAACAATAACATTTTAATGCACGGCCTCTAATGCACCAGAAAGATGAGCTGGAAGCTTGTTACAGTGAACGTCTTTCTGATCCTTCCCATTGCTATTTACTTTTCAGTTATTGGAAGTTTTCCTATTATACTGGACCAAAGCACGTGGTGGGCAACTGCAAAATTGTGTCCTTTGAATGCACCCTAAGCTTGCCTGTGGCATCACATAATGTACCCTGACTCCTGCATGGTATCCATCTTAATCTATACACTTTCCTGATCCGTATTTGGTGTTCATATCCTGTCTTTAGTGTCATACGTTGTTAGGATTGTCAGTATGGCACACAACATAGTGTTTGTTTTCTTTCAGAGAACAAATATTTTCTCATCTGACAATGTTAGCTTTGAATTTAAAAGAGGCATATCCAGGTGTACAGGCACCAACTCCTGCAGAAGACCAATAAACTCTCTTAATGGTCCTGGTATGGCATTGATCACCAGGTGAAGCAGTTTGAATAACTGTGGATACATATGAGTTAAAAATAGTATTTTTGTTAACATATGCAAACTTTTCAGCGTGCAATGTTAGCAAATTCATATTAACTCAGATTCCACAACTGAAATATCACATGGTCCCAGTGAACTTGTTTATGCACAATATTTATTTTTTAGGATATCACTATTTTGAGCCAGTTTGCAATAAGTGTTGTGCAGGCATATCAATTTGCTTATTCAAATACTGCACTTCATATTTGGGCAACACTTGTACTGTACAACAGCCAATTCTACTTCTATTCAGATTGAAATGGCAATTTCTGCGATATTGGTCATACAGTGTCATCTCATTTGTGAAAGATTTACTGTGTGGGATCTAAATCAAATTGTCTTACTCTCCTGTTAGCATTTGGATTGCTTTTCATATGTTTTTCTACAGAACTCTGGAAACAGCTGAAAGACAGCTAAGCGCACAAAGTCTAATGACATGGTTTGAACTTTGCACATTTAACGAATCGGGACTGTGTGTATTTATTTAGTGTCTAACTTGAATTGCATCACTCTTTCGCTACTGAACTTTTCTTAAAAGTCTCGTTGCTGTAGGTGCCATTTCTCATTTTATGCATACTTGAGAGGACTCGCATGGCAGGGACAGGACGTTAAATGTAACTCGATTGTCACTTCATTATACGGCCAGCCCTACATCATGGAATATTGCATGTGTTGAAGAGGGAACCTCCCACTCCCTTGCCATGTATTTAATTAAGGTAGCCTATTTCTCAGTGAGTGCACATACATTTACCTTTTAATGATGTAATGCCCTGTAGTGTACTGGAATCTGTATAGTGAGAGTGTACAGCACAGGGAGTTATTGACGGTAGTACCATGCACATTTTTCCAGCCCAGCCCCTGGAGTATCTACAAGGCATTTATGTTATGATTTACTCCATTTTGGAGCTGGTCTAGTCTGATCTGCTGTGCACGTTCTTATGCTGCTGAAACTATAGGTTTTGTGTAAGTTCCAGGTTTGCTGCCGAGCTCAAAAAGAGCAAAGCACAATTTCATAAACCCAGTGTTATTTGAAATTGATTTACATAATTAGAAATGTAGGTATTTGGTATTAAAATATTCGTTCAGGTGTGTGTTTTTTTTGTTTTTGTTTTTTTGTTCTCTCCTCTGGATTCCACATTTGCTTTACAAAGTAAATGCAGATCCTTTACTCAGTTGCACCCTGTGTTATGTTTGTCTTCAGACACAGACAAAATTTGTTTAAACATTAGGAAATGTTGTTGTTGATGGTTGGGTGTTGATTTAAAGAAGTAAATTGATCCTTCCACTCCTCAGTCTCCAGCCCTTCATAGGAGGCATGGTCTAGGCTTGTAATTCACTGGACTTGATGTATTCTTCACGTTGAACACTTGAAGGACTCCGAGTTGTAATTGCTATTTATTTTCAGGATATTTAAAAAAAAAAATGTTTTAATATACTTATTCAGGGAATCCTTCCTTCAGAATCTGTGGAAACTCGGTCCCTGCACCTGCCTCTTGACCTCAACCAGGTGTGTCCCTGGCCTAATGCACAATACTTTTGAGGCTTAGTAATCGTGGACCCTGTTGAGCAGGACAGTACCAGGGCCCTCGTGCCTTCGTATTTCCAGGAGGATGCTTCCGATGGACTCATTGTGGTTCTTCCAGCACTGGCGAGTCTGCATTTGCCAGCCAAGTCCCACGTGTGTCAGTATTGGCCGGGACAGACTCCTCTGCGTGGGCGGCTGCCTTTGTTGTGTTTGTTTACAGATGCAAATTTACATCTCTAGCTTTTGTCTGAAGAGCAGCCAAACTGGTCTGTGTGTTTTTAGCTGCAGGGGAGAGGCGTTGCTTAGATTCCGGGAAGAGCCGAGTGCCACGTATGGTTTTACGCTTTTAAAAAACGATGATGTGAAAGATAAATGTTTAAGGGTTTATAAAGCACTCCATTCTTGGTATCCCTTTATCAAGTCACTTAACAGTGCAGCAGTATGAAGTGCCATCCAGGGTGATAAATGTGGCAAGGAAAATAAAGTAGGGTGAGAGTAAAGGGTAGTAGTGACAGCTGCTTCAATAGTCTGAACAAGCATCTTCTAACATAGATGTGCAGGCTGACACTTTCTCATTTGAAGGAGTTTAAAAGCCATGTAGGCTTGGCGGGCCGAAAAGTCCTTCATTCTAGAGGGCGCGCTCTCAGCGTTAACATCCTTGAAGACTAGCTTCCAGTAGGCAAGTGCGCGCCTGGGGCCGTATTACAGAAAGTTCCATGCAAATGAAGGAATCAAATTGCCTCTGCGATCGTTCTGTATTATGGACATGGGCGCAGAGGCAATCATGCCTTTCAGTGGGCCTTCTAAAGGCTGTCCTCTAGAGTGGAGAAATAGGGTGATAGGGTGCCATGGATCCACCCCTCAAACCCCCCCCCCCCCCAACAATTCAACATCCCCTTACAGGCATGTGCTGTCACTCACTGCACCCACTTGCAAGAAGATCTCTCCGCCCCTCTTGAAAGTGCAGGCAGCATGCCTTCTGCACAGTGAAACACAGAACAGCTTTGATGCAGCTGCTATGTGTTTCACTGAAATGATCTGTCCCCAGGGCAGCGCAAGTTTGCGCCTTCCCTGGGGGCAGCACATTACCTGTTTTCGCCAGCTCACCTGTTTTTAAGGTGCACTGCGATGCAAATAGGGAAATGACCCTGGAGTGTTTGCTTGGTAATGGCAGTGAATTTTTTTTTGTCTGTTGAAGGTATGAGAGCAATGGTCAGATAAAGCAGGGACATACCATGCCCTTCTGATACCTGACGGGTCACCACTTGACCTACATATTGTGCTATTGGTTGCTTCTTGGTTAGTGATGAGAATATCTGCGCATACAAATGCTACTGGACACAGCCTGCCCCTCCAGAGAGCACAAAGCTGACTGTTTTTTCTCTCTTGCAGGCAGTGTGTTCATTGGTTGTAATTGGATGTTGGAAGAGTTTGGAACCAAAATGAGAGAAATGCAGGGCACCTAATATGTGTTCGTTCTAATTTGCTTGTGAACAATGTATGGCATATTTTGCTTGTTCAAAACATTACTATTATACATTTACCAGTCCTGTGCCCCAAAAGAAAAACCAGCACTGACAAAGCCAATAGGTTTTGAGTTTTTAACTTTTCCAAATCTGACCGATTGCATTTTCCAATGCCTTTTTGCAAATATGGAGGCCATTCCCTCGTTATATATATCCCTCCTTATGACTCTGGCTCCATCCTAAGAATGTATCCAAAAGTGTGAATCCTAAGCCCTCTTTTTCCCCCCCCCCCCCCCACCCCCCCACAAGTGGGCAAATCGCCAGTCCTGGACATTCGTGTGATAGTCTAAATGCGTTCTGTGTTGAAGTCTTGTTTTGCTTCTGTTGAACTAATTGCAATCACACACCTGAGGCAGATGATTTGTAGGTTCTGCGCTGTGGTGAGGTGGATCACCAGACCTAGGATGTTGGAATTCATTTGTGTCATCTTTCTGTATCAACTGACCTGCCGGACTATGTCTGTGCACCCACATACATATCTGAAACAAATGTGAAGGAAGGCAGAAGATTAGACCAAATACAAAGAAATTAAATAAGGACATTGTGTGTACTATGTATACATGTTGTACGTAGGAAATACATTTCTGAGACACAAGTATGGTCCTAACAGAACCAATTCTGAGCTCTTTATTATATT